>NC_134243.1:66845000-71645000 GCF_965152275.1 Natator depressus
TTTTTGGCTTCCTTGCAATATTTCCAGGGTCTGGAGATTTAGATGAGCTGGTTTTAGCCCACAAAAGCTTATGCCCAAATAAATTTGTTAGTCTCTGAGGTGCCACCAGGACTCCTCGTTTTTGCATGTTCTATGTGTGTGCGCCATTTTGAAGAGGGATCATGTCCCTTTGCAATGCCCACAGTACCTACAGTGACCATGTGTTAATTTCTCTTCGACAATCACTTTATTTTGGGGAGGGACTAGTCTGGATTATCCTCATTTAGCCATGGGATGATGTCCTATCTCCCAAATGTGTGCATTGACAGCAGCAGGAGCTGTGGAGGCAGTAGCTCTTCTGCATCCTATGTTGGCAGCCTCAGCAGTCTCTTGTCTTAAGCAGTTCTACCATCAGTTCTCCATGCCTGCTAACAGCTTCTGAGCATAACCCACAGGTGGAGGCAGTCTCTTTGAGGCATAATCGCATGTACAGTGTTCACTCTATTATGTGTTGATCCTTGTCTTGTTAGTTTTTGTGCCCGAAACACACATCCTCTGCTTGTTGTTTAAAATCCATGCTCGTAGGCTAGTATAGCCCCCATTGTATGCTAGCAAAGATTAGGCAGAGAATGACATGCAGATGACCTGTGTACTGCCACACATATGGGGCCAAATTCTGTGCTGATTTATACCCCAGTTAATTCAGTGGGATTTTAGGGGCTATAAATCAGCACAGAATTTGGCCCAAGAGGGACAATTTGCCAAAGGAATTTGTCCTGGAGGAGTGAGACACCCCCCCACACCCCAAACACACACACACACACATAATAAACTGGAATATGACCGTATGTTTGGTACAGGGGTATGTCAAAGCATAAAATAGTAATTGAGTACTTGGAAATCTATATTTCAATATTTATCTAGCAGAACAATGATTAGTTTGTTTTTCAAGGGCTTCTGAGTGGTTGGGGCTGAGAGTTGTGGGTAAGGTTTAAAGACCTTGCTAAGGCAAGTGGTTCTACTGAAGTCATCTGGGCTAGCCATGACAGAGTAAGGGCTATTTGTGTAGGTACAGGTGGCAGGACTGAGCCTTTAATGTCCAAGGAAAATGATTTTTTTTTTTTTTGGTGGCAGTTCCAATTTGTTGGCTGAAACCAGAGAGAAATTAAGGATTCTGTGCATATTCCTCTGTCTGTTTTTACTAATGTACAGTACATGGAGTGTACACATATAATTAGTTTGAAAACAGGAGAAATTTACCTTTGTAATAATTATATATGAAGGTCCACTCTTTCCTCTATCCACATCTTGTGCTCCCTAGAATTTGTATATCAGTCAGACCTCAAAGTGAGTGCAGGCTTCCTCGGAGAAAGGTCTTTTCTACTATATTATTTTGTTATAAATTATAATGATCAGTTTAATCTAAAATTACTCTCTAAATATATTTTTCAATAAATTGAAATGAAACTTACCAGCAAAGTCTAAAGTTAACAGCAAAAAAATCTGTATAAATGTATATACATTGAATTGTAATTGGATTGCTTTTTATTTTACTTTCCCTTGGTTATTTCTTCAATAAACTCCATTTTGGAATGTGAAATCCTAACCAAGGTTGCTCCTGCTCTCATTGAAATCTATGGGAGCATTGCCATTTAATTGGGAAGAGGTCTATGCCCTAGTATTACAGAGCCATAAACTAAAGCTCCCTAACCCCATCCTCAAGTTGCCTACACTTGTGTATTGTATTTCAGTGGTCACTTGAAATAGAAAAAGTGATTATTCACACTACTTCTACATATCAGTGTTTCCTGTGCTCATTGTCCTAACAGAGAGGCTCTAATTAGGCAACAAAGACTAGTTTAACTCCAAAGCAGTTAAAGTACATCTGATGCTTCAGAAGATCAAATGTTTTGAACTGCTGATTCACAAGTTTATTGTAGTCCAACTGGCAACTGACAAAAGGCCCAAACCTGCAAGCTGTGAAGCACTTTCTTTAAGGTGCTGGGTGCCCTCAAATCACTTTGAAGTGAGGAGGCACTCCCTACCTGGCAGTGATGAGTCCAAACGCCTCTCTCCAGTGCAGGTAGAGCAGTTTATGACCTCTGAAGTCTACAGCAATACATGCATGAGTATGCAGTTATCTATACACATAGATAACTGTATGGATACAGGTGTGTCAATATAGACTGATGACTGCTTGAAAATCTCAGCTGAGTACAGCAAAATATGGATAGTGGAGTGATTTTTGGAAATGTATGTTAAAATACTATTGGAACTCTATAAGAGAGTTTATTGCTTAATATCAATGATTTCAATGAGTTTTTCACAGTTGTGTATATATAGAATAATTAATAGAATCTAATTTCTAAATTTGATTTAAAAGTACAAAGCTTACGGTTGCTTAATTTTTGTGGAACAAGCTATATTCTTATGTACTATACAAAAGAAAAATTCAGATTTTAATCAGTGTGGTATATAGAACATTCTTAACTTACTTTAACTGTATTTTAAACATTTCAGCCAAGATTTGCACATGCAATTATGGGATTTGTGTCTGCAGTTTTGTGAGAACAAATCAGGATCAGAGCCTTAGAAGCTACTCGTGATCATTTAGACCTTATAGCTGAATTTCAGTCCCACTGAAGTCAATGGCAAAATTCCCATTGGAGCAGGATTTGATCCTTTCAGTAAATTTCACTACGGCAAATAAAGGGTGTTTGCATATAAATCCTGATCCAGTGTGTACAGATAATATTTGTTCCCAAAATGTTTTTGTAAGTGAGTTACTGTTACATGTCTCTGCTAATAAGAAAACGGTGTAATTATTAGTGAAGAAACAAATCAATTAAATACAAGTCTTACTAAATGTATCCGTAACTTTACTGCTGCAGGTATGATTGATTTGCTGTCTGAAGATCTTTATAGTCTTCTATAATAATGTACCAGGAAAAGTGGCTTGGTTAGCTTTAAATTGAGGAAAAATTAGAGATTTTTATATTTATTATTACTGCCTTTCAGTCTCTGATAAAGTTAAAATACAGTAAAGTGCTTTTGCCTTTTAGCTGTAAGGGTCTTTCTGCCACCCATATCTGGGGGAATAATGTGGCCTACTTACATTAGCATGAATGGGAATTGCCTGTGTAAATCTACCTGCCATGAATGGGTGAATAGAAGATCTTGTCCTTTAGCTTTCCCTTTGTATTTTTGTCTTATTCACTTTTATCCATCACTACAGGTGCTAATTTTGAACCTGCATTAATGGTGGAAATGCTAGATTTCATTTGTGCCTATATGGAGTTTTTATTTGATTGTTAGGGTTCTTTATATTTTGAGAGGTAATCCGAGCCATGGAAGCTACATTTGTCAGAAGAAAATTTCAGCTAGAGTATGACTTTCTAGAAATATCCTTTTGTGAGAGAGTCATGAAAGTTTCCATTACATTTAGAAACTATTTCCACTATTTGCCTGAAAAGGGCAAATAAATCATTACCACTTTAGGAGTTAGAACAAGGGTCTGAGTTTCAGGACTTATAATTACTATTACCTCTGCCGTTGATTCACTCTGAGATATTGGGTAATGCATTTAACCTCATTTACGCTTCAGTATTGCCATCTGCAAAATGGGACTAATGATACCTACTTCATAGGGGTATAGTGAAGCTTAGAGGCTGGATGTTTCTAAAGTGATGTCATATCCTGAGATGCAAGTCATGATGTAAGTGAAACTATTGTTACTGCTGTTTTCTAATTAATCAATATGCAGTAATCTTACTGCTCTAGTGCAAACAAACATATAATTACAAGCTGCTTACAATCAACAGTTTTCCAAATTCTCATCTCCACATAGAATTTCAGCCTTCCTGTATATTGGGATACAACAAACAGTATCATATTGGGCCTGAACCTGCATTCCTTACACACTTAAAACTACCACTGTCTTCCATGGGACTTTTGAGTGTGCAAGCCATGAAGTATCTGACATGCATGGCTAGGTCTTGGAAGTACCGAAGAAGAATGCACATTCGCTATATCATACACATAGGCCCAACAGGTTGCACCAAGGGCAGGGCAAGGAATCTTGAGTTCAGAAGTTTTTGCTATTGTAGAGATAATACCACTGCAGCACTTTTTGATTTAATTTCCTCTGTTTTGTTTTTTAATGGTGGTGTAAAAGTCTAAGTAAATTGAGAAGAATATTAGAACCTGATCCAATAATCCTTCCTCATATGGCTGGTGCTACTGAATTCAATGGGACTACTTATATGAGTAAGGATTGCAGGATTGAGGTCTGACATTACAAGTGAAGTTGTTAAGGTAGAGGCTTTGGCAATATAATGCTGTCAGTTGTTTATAGGGACAGCGTGGCATGCT
Organism: Natator depressus; assembly: GCF_965152275.1. Taxonomy (NCBI): domain Eukaryota; kingdom Metazoa; phylum Chordata; order Testudines; family Cheloniidae; genus Natator; species Natator depressus. Next base: position 66,849,351 of record NC_134243.1, read on the forward strand.
CTTGGCTCTCATGTCTGTGGTTTGATTTGGGAAAAGATGACTTTGTTGTGGCTCTGAAGGTCGCCTAATGCTGCATCTTTTAATATGAAAAGTTTTACTATAGACAATGGGACTTTTGTATGAGTCACTGCCATAATTACGTAGTATAGAGTGTGCAACATAAACCAAATTTTTTGTAACTTTGCATGCATAATTACCAAGATTGTGACAAACTGTGGTAAATGCACATGACCAATCACGTGTCTGATTTGCTCAGTTGGTCATGCTTGTGTGCAAATTGAGGCCACAAGGAATATTTAAAACCATTAGGAAAATTAATTGCTGCACAAGCAGAGATTGTATGTTGGAAACCTAACAACCATCTTATTTTTTTCCAGATATGTCATTTACTAAAAGATTGGTCTTATAAAATTATTAAATCACTTTCTAGTTGAGGAATTTGAACATTTTTAAGCCATAAAAATACAATTTTCCATACTACAAATGGCTAAATTGAATTAAGGGCCCAGTCCAGCAAAATATTTCTTCAACCTTCTGAGTGACACTATTCTTGGATGGCTCTGCAGCAGATCAACCTGCTGAAGAGAAAAGGTGGTTTGTGGTGGAATCCAAAAGCAAACAAATCTACCTTCAGAAGTGAGGTGCACAGCAGCACGACTGGAGCCTCTCACTTTCCATGCTGCTCTACTGTCTATGCTTGTCCTGCCCATCTATGTCAGCTACCCAAGGGTTGCCACATGGTTGCTATACACTTACAACTTGACTCCAGATGTGGAAACAGCTGCTAGAGGCCAGGATCATTACAAGTTTAAAGTTTAGAAGTTCCTGGAAGTGGGGTCTTCTGTTCCTACCTCAGTGTATATCTCCATTGTATTATTGGACTACCTTTTCCCCAGTTTTGATCTTCAGGCCTAATGGCCCATTTCATCTTCTCCCTGGCTGAGCAACAGAGCAGTGTGCCAAGAATAGACTGCTTCAAGTTTCACTTCTTCCCCAGCTAGCCATCATTCAGTCATACAGAGAATGACCTCCCCACCATTAGGATATGTTCAGTGCAACATCCCCTGGTGTTTTCCCCATGACCCTTATATGCCAGTTGGGTTGGGCACTCCTCCCTGTTGGCAGTATTGGGATGCCTACTTCTTCATGGATGTCTAATAGGGATTTCTATGGCTATTACGGAGGCAATAATTCCATGAGGGAAGTGGAATAATCTTTTGAAGTTCCCTAGCAAAGCATGTCAGTGGCGCATCCATAGCCTTCTCCATGGCTGAGGGCCTATCTAGAGGGTAGGGCCATATATTTGCACGTACACACAAATACATTTAGGATAAGAACTTGTATGTCAAGTGTCAGGGCCATGTAAATGAAAATTAAAGAAGGGAGATTGAATTGTAATTTGGTGACCTATCTTAAGGTCCTGATATTAAAAACAATAGTTTACTGCATACATCAGAATCCATCATTTATTTGTAATAGAATCAGGCATTTATCTCTATTCATTATTCTCTTATGTACATACAAAAACACTTATAAAATAGCTTAAAATGCCCTGAATATAATGAAAAAGGTTTTGAACCATTGTGTAAAGAATTGCTTTATGTTCACTTAGATTGTAAAATTTTACATAGAATTATCTTATCTTTATGACACTTATTGTAAAGACTTGTCTTTTTACTGGCAGAGGCAAGGTATGAATGTTAAAGGGAATTCATTGTAGTTGAAGGTGGTAATATGCCTGTTCATTTCAAGGTAGAATGTACAACTAATTACATTTTAATTAAATCTCTAACATCAACAGCTGTTTTAAAGGGTCATTTAAAGCTACATTTAGTTTTAGTATTGTTTAAGATCCTCTTTCTTAATGTGCATCTGTATTCATGTATTTTTTCCTCTTTAAAATTTCCCCCCACCTTGCCCAAGGTATCAACAGCTGCTGGTATATATTAAAGACTAAGTGCTGGTAAAATTAGTTTTTGTTTTTTTTACATGCCAGCTATAACTTTTATAAGTAGAGAGCAAAAAGACATGACACTACCAAAACTGAATTTGTTCTCTTTGTCTTCTTCAAACAAAAACTTCCAGTCCCTCAACTTCAAGAACCAAAATCTTGCATGCTAATTTTCAGCCCACAATGATTTACTTTGTACATCTGGTTATAAGCCCATTTGTGATGGGTGTACTTGCCCCGCACTGGACAAGAAGGGGTTAATTCCACACTCTGGGCAGAGGAAGCCACACCCCTCCACCCTTACTGGGCTTGCTCCAACTGGAGTAGAAGTATGAAAGGGAGTAGCTCAGCTCAGTCTGGGCTGACTGCTGAGGAGGGAAGATGCTTGCTGCATGTTCCAGTCTAGGAGTTGCTGAAGCCCCAGAATGTGGAAGCCAGCCATGCCAAGACTCAGGTGGATAACCAGATGGCTGTGGATGCCTGAGCGGGGTTGGAATCGCTGGGAGCTACCCACACCTAGAAACCTGGAGATGCCCATTTCTTCGAGAAATACAGTAGGAAGTACCCCGGAGGGGACTAGCCATTGTGCTGAAGGACGTCAGCGTGTTTCGGTAGGATCCCCGCTGACTCAGTGGTGAACACGCTTACATCCGACAGGGCCCTGGACTGGGACCCGGTGGAGTAGGGAGGGCCCGGATCCCCCTACCCTGGTCCTAACCCACCCCTAGGTGGTGGCCCACCCCCATCTGGCTACTAAGTCACATAGCCCTGAAGGAGGGGGCAGCCATACTGGTCCTGGCCATCAGGCCACACAGCCCTGAAGGTGAGAGTGGCCATATTGACTCTGACCATTGGGCCACACAGCCCTGAGGGAGAGTACACTGAATTCGGCCACCAGGCTTCATAGCCCTACCAGGAAGGGTGACCTTATAGACTTTGGCCACTAGGTCCCACTGTCCTGAGGCTGGGGGTAGATCAGTGAATTTAACTGTGGGGGCTACCACCCCCCTACCCTGCCCCAAAAGGGGGATGGGGTGAACTTGTCCCATGACATGATTGAAAATAGGGTTCTATAAAAATTGCAGGTGTTAATTATGAAGCCAGGTCACAAATATCTGTTTAAAGTATATGGTTCATATTGTTTGTACTTGTTTCTTCTTAAGGTAACATAGAGGCAGTGTCAAGTATCCTGTATTTGGTTTGTGTGGGGGAAAAAAAATCCAAATGAAATATGTAACAAAAAATCAAGAGCTATAATTGGCACAGTTTCCACTAACTTCAATGGAATTTGTGCCAACTTATGCCAGGACAGAATTTAGTCCATACAATCTAAATTTTATGACTATTTCTTACTGTTATTTATATTTTAATTTCCAGGAGTGATATTAGGCAGATGCAGGAATGGAGAGGGGAATATTCCTGGTCACAGATTGGCTCTGTGGAGTCTACCCCAGTCCTACATCCCTCAACCGTGCCAATGTCACACCCATTGTGCCTTCTGAATGCAGCTCTACATGTGCCACTGATCTGAGCTCAACACAACATGGCACACCCATGCATAGCCCCACCACATCCAGCAACCACTGTCTCTGGCTCAGTGGATCTGGATTTGCCTTTTATTGCTCAGATACATCCTGTTAAAGAGACACAGCTCTATACTGCACCCATTGAAATCAATGGCACAACACCCTTGACTTTAACTGGAGTAGGTCTGTTAATGGTTAACCAGGATTTTGAATAGGAATGAGTTTACTGCTTCACTCTGCTCATCTCACTGCAGTGAGTTTAATGCATCTCCCGGTCCCTGCGGATTATGGCCTTAGAGCCAGTGTAACTGACCACACTAGGATCATTAATGGGATCCCCTAGTGGCACAAAGCTGGTGCAGGGTGGTGTTTAGACTCCTCTCTCCCTGCTGCTGTCAAAGGGAGTGTAGCCCTAGCGTTCCTATGCCTGATGATTCCTGGATACCGTATTGGACTCCTCAGGCTATTCACTGTCATCGTAACTTACTGCAGTTGGGGGACAAGCCCTGTGGCAAGGAAGTCCCGTTTGCCTTCACTGCCAACCTGAACTGCACAGTGGGCTCCTCAGCCATAGCCAGGAATTCAGGCCCTCATGTGCTTCAGATCTGGAGTGAATACTTCAAGTGCTGATTACTGTATTACTGTGCAGAAATATGTAGCTAATATCAAGTGCCAATTTTAATACCTAAGTGCCAATTTTCTATAAATATCGAAATCCACTAATCATGAAAACTCTGTCAGACTTGCAAGGTAGCTAAATGACAAGTTGGAATGCCAATTTGTTTTGTTAAGACTGCATAATCCAAAAATAACAATTCATTATCCATTTCATGAGGCTAGCCAGGAGGATCAGAAAAACTTGATATTAGCAATGTCTGAGGCTAATAGAATTGATGTAATGGAAGTGATATGACAGCAAAGCTGTAAAACAGCTGACATTTCCAGTCACTATCAACAAATGAATGTGGCTTCTATCAGAACTAACATATATTAAAAAGAAGAACATAGTAAGACCAATATATTCCTAGTGTAACCCCACTGAAGCAAATGGAGTTACACCAGGGATTAATTTGACCCATTCTCTGCTGTAAAAACAAGTCATTACATGATTTCTAAGGCCCTGTCTCCTCTCACTTACACTAGTTTTCCACTGTTGAATAGCGCCATTTCCAATTTACAAGGGTATTAGAAAGCTATTGACCCTTTGTGTTTTACAGGCATATGACTTTGCTGTCCTTGTAGACAAACTGGTCTGATTTTGCTCTCACATTGGTGTAAATCAGGAGTAACTCCACTGAGGTCAGTACAATAATGTGGATTTAAACCCAGTTTAAATGACAGAAGAATCAGGCCCACAGGGTATTAGCCTCTCTCAATTACACTGGTGTAAAGCCAGCATAGTTCCATAGAAATTACTTGACTTGTTTTAGCTCTACACTGGTGTAACTGAGAACAGAATCTGATCCTCAAAGGTTGGGCTATGAGAAGGCTGTTTCTGGTCAATCAGACGACACAAGTTCTTGCTAGAGTAAAAATGTTTTTTAATTGCAATAATACAAAAACAACAAAAATATTAACTAATGTAGCGTTTCTGAAGTGCAATGAGGAGCCCTGCTGCCTGTACTCATGGGGTTCTAGCCATTCCTGGAGTAGCTTTTGCTCCAAAAGAACCACCTTGCTTATTGAATCATTGGTACAAGGGGTCCAAAGGGTGGAACTTAACTCAAGGCAACTGCAAATATTTTTGAGAAACTCAGAGAGAAAAACCCTATTTTATGTCCTGTTGCTCATATACAGGACAGAGAGTGAGGAGAACTCCATTCTGCTTGCAGCTCTGCTTAGGAGCCCAGTGTGACTTTGAGTAAATCACTTAATTTTTTTGCCTCAGTTTCCCCACTTGTAAAATGGGGAAAGTTGTGAGGCTAAATTAATTCATAGTTTAAAAGTGCTTAAAATCCTAATTTGGAGTGTATCATAGCAGTGCAAAGCATTATGTTGCTATGAGAAGCATTAGAATTGGCAAACATTGTTAGGCCATAGTGTCCAGCAATAACTTCTCTTTACTATCCTGCAGGTAGAGAAAAGGGGATACTAATAAACATGCAGCAGCTAGCCTGACAATGGCTGCAACAACTCAGAGCATTTTGATTTGTAAGTCTCTCGGAATTTGCTTAGTATGTTACTATTTCTCCTTGTTAGCAGCAGATTGACTTGCATAAAACTGAATTCCAGTAGCAGAACAGCTACATGGTATTAGAAGAAATACCAGTCGCTGCAGTATTGCTTTAGATACACTGCATACTAACATCCAAAATTTACCAAGGCCACTTATTTATATTTCTGAAGAATCATAAGTAAGGTTACGTGATATGAACAAGGGACTGTCATGTATGTTAAGTTATTTACAGATTGAGTAAGTGGATCTGTGTGTTTTTTTTTTATTTGCCTGTAAAATATTTGAATTGATTTTCTGGCATAGAAATTAAGATGTCAGATTGGACTAACAATCACAAATACAGGATACAAAAAGCATCTTCTTGACATTTATATAATTTTCAGTTTTATTTAGCAGTGAGTAGTCACACAAAACTCTTTTGTCCTCCTCCATTACTAAAAGTGTAGTCCCAAAATGCCCTCTCCCCAACCTTTGACCATACAGTTCATCATAGTTTACAGATGACATGTGAGGGGAGATGGCTGAGGTGCCAGAATAATGGAATCTGATTCCTCATAGCATACAATGTTAAAAGTTGGGTGAAATCCTGGCTTCGCTGAAGTCAACGAGAATTTTGTAATTGACTTCAGAAGAGTCAGGATTTAACCCTACGTGCTGTGTGTGTTCAGGAGGCAAGTAAATGTTCCCTTTCCTCTGCCATAATACTAATGAAGTTTCATCATGCAGATCTGTTCCAAGTGGTTGATAACTTGATGAATCTGTGCTGCCTCCAGTCAGCTACAGAGTCAAGTTTTTCTTGTGAAGAGTTTTCAAGTTACTTTGCAAAGAAAATCATGTTGATTTGTGTGGCGTATTGAGGACTGTATTGGAATTGCAAACTATCCCTTTCAGAACAAGGGGGCTTCCAGGTCCAGCTTGCAGGCTGGAAGCTTTATAGAAAAGTGTGGGAGCAGAGTAGGTCTGGAAGGATCCAGTTGAAAGCAAGGTGGGGTGAGTTGTGCTTCTCGGTCTCTCTCTGTTTTTGAGTTCTTGTGTGTTGTTATTCTCAATTCTCAGAAATAAAGTAGCGCTACAACCTTCCAGCAGGAGTATTTATGTTTTTATCTACTTCTCTGTTTGTATGTCTGTGAAACATAACAATTTGGATTGCAGAAGAATGATTACTTGGACCTTGTGGAAAAGCAAGGCTGGCCCAAGAATTTCATCTCTTTATTTTCACTATGGTGCACTACAGTCTGCAGTTTTGTTCGTCCCTCTTTTCCTGCTTCCCCCTTCTTTCTTGGGCAATTAGAATCTTATCTGGATCTTTCCAAAAGACCCAAGTTTTGGTTTTGCAACATTTTAATGGATTTTTCAATTGTTATAGCAGAAGCATCTATGACTTGCAACTTCTGTGATCAACACCGGGTTCACTCAGCCCTCTCTCACAATGCACATTTTAAGATTATTTATCTGTTCATTTCCTTTTCACTATCTTTAGTCACACAGATGTTGAAATGATAACCTATCTTCTTGTTCTTTGCCCTGGGGTTTCTTCTTTCTCTTTCTGTTCCTGGTTTGAACAACAATGATGTCTATGCAGAATTCACATAAGGAAACCAGCGTGCACATACTTACCAGATGCCTCCAAATCATCCGACCATATGAGTTCATGGTATGGATTACCTTCCCTGCAGTTCTATATGAAAACTACCAAGGGTTGAGGAGTACAGGCCACTTCATGATTAGGCTGATATTCATATGGTCAAGGCAGCTACCTTATAGTTCTCATGCCTTATTGACCCATTTTGGTATGTTGACATTTTTCCTATTTTCACACCCGCTTGTAATAATTTTTCCATTGTTATGGGATTGTTTACAGTAATTGGACAATGCTCAGTTATTGCAATCATGTAGCTATACACTTGATTTCTTTCTTCTTTTCTACTTGTGACACTAAAAATAAAGTAATTTTAAAATGTCTTTAAAATAATTATATCCTGTAGTGGACTATACTGGCCTTTTAAGGCCAGAGGAGGAAGTCATGGGAGACCAGGCAATGCCATTCCAGGATTTCTGTGGTAGACTCAGTCCTAGGGAATGAAAGAGACATATACTGAGAGAGAGAAAGAGGAAATGGTTCTTGTGTAACACTGCAAAAACCACAGAAGTATTCAATAAATATTTCTGTACCGTGTTAGGAAAGAACCAGGATGATGGACTCATGGGGTCATTGGAGGAGGATGAAGTACTTTCCAGTCCATAGGAGAATGCGGAGAGTGTTAGACAACATCTACTAAGGAAAAACATTTTTAAGTCAGCAGACTTAGATAATTTGTGTCCAAGAATCCTGAAGGAGTTGAGTGAGGAGATCTCTGGCCCTGCTGCTGTTAATTTTTAATAAATCTTGGAATACTAGGGAAATCCCAGAAGACTGGAAGAGTGCTATTGTTGTGGCAATATTCAAGAGCAAGCAGGTAACTCTAGGCCAGCCTGACATCTGTCCTGGGCAAAATGATGGACTAGGGATGAAAATAAGACAGGTTTCAATTGATAAAGAGTTAAAGGCTGGGAATATAATTAATTCCAGTCAACACTGTTTTATGGAAAATTAGGTTTTGTCAAATAAACCTGAATTCATTCTTTAATGAGATTACAAACCTGATAAAGGTTAACTGCATAGGTATAATACACTTAGACTTTTGTGAGGCATTTGACTTAGTACTGAATGACATTCTGATAAAAAGACTAGCGCTATACAATATCAATAAAGCACACATTAAATGGATTAAGACCTGGCTAACTGACAGCTCTCAAACAGTAGTTGTCAATGGGGAATTATCACTGAATGGGGGCATTTCTAGTTGGGTTCCGCAGAGATCGCTACTAGGCCTGATGCTATTCAACATTTTCATCATTGATCTGGAAGTAAATATCAAATCCCAGCTGATAAGGTTTGCGGCTGACACAAAGACTGGTGAAGTGGTAAATAATAATGAGGAGAGGGCAGTCATACAGAGCAATATGGTAACTGGGCCTTCAAACAAAATGCACAGTTATACATCTAGGAACAAGAAATGCAGGCCATACCTATAGAATGGGAATCTCTTTCCTGGAAAGCATGATTCTGAAAATGATTTAAGGATCATACTGCACAAGCAACTCGACATGAGTGCCTTGTGCCTTGCCATGGCAAAAGATGCTAATGAGCTCCTTGGATGTATAAATGGGGATAGTGAGTAGGAATAGGGAGGTGATTTCACCTCTGTATATGCATTGGTGAGACCAATACTGGAACACTGCATAGGGTTCTGGTGTCCAGATTTTTAAAGGGATGTTGATAAGTTGGAGAAGCTGCAGAAAAAAGCCCCAAAAAATGATGCCAGAGCTGGAGAAAATGCCTTATGGTGAGAGACTTAAAAGGCTCCATCTGTTTAGCTTATCAAAAAGATTGAGAGGTGACTGGATTACTGTATGTAAGTACCTTCATAGGAGAAAATATAGGATATTAAAGGGCTTTTTAATCTAGCAGAGACAGGCATATCAAGAACCAATGGCTGGAAGCTGAAGCCAGACAAATTCAAATTAGAAATTAGGGACAAATTTTTAACAGTGAGGATGATTACCCACAGGAATAAAATACCATGGGAAGTGATGGATTCTCCATCTCTTGATGACTTAAAATCAAGACTGGATGCCTTCCTGGAAGATATATGTTAGCCAAACACAAGTTATTGGGCTCAAGAGAGGGATAACTGGGTGTAAGTTAATGGCCTGTGATATACAGGCAGTCAGAGTAGGTGGTCAATAGCCCATTCTGGCCTTAAACTCTATGAATCTATGGGGTAACTGTTGGTGTCTGGAAAGCCCCCATCTACTATTTTCTTCAGGGCCTAGGACCAGGAACCCTGTAGTTTTTTTTTTTTAATATAAAACGTTTAATTTAAAAATGTTGACACTACAATATATAAAATAGCTATTATAAATCGGGCAGCCAGGGCTTCCCTTTCTCTCAGCTAATCAGGATAACTTCTGGGGAGGAGTACAGCATATAACCTTCCTCTTCCCTCATAACAAGGTAGATGCTAGCAGGGAGAGGACTAGTTGCCTGCTAGCTTTTCCTGGGCTGGGGTGAATGAGATGGATCTGTTTGATTCTATCTCCAACCTGTGGAGGAGCCCAGGGGAAAACCCTCCCCCTAACAGATATGCCTGGTTGAAAAGATTTTGTTTCAAGATTTGTTTATTCGAGAGGTTTTGCTGCCTGTCTGGGCAGAGCTAGGTGGAGATAATTTAAGGGCCAGCTGTGAGAAGTTGGCGCAGGGTCACAGATTGCTACATATTCCTTTTCAATCTTCTGCTGGAAGACTGGCAATATAATTCACATACAGCTACAACCCTCAAAGACCAGACTGAAATGTGTGTGTGCTTGGGAGGTGCAGGTTTCCTCTTGTTTTGCAGCATTATATGAACAACAAACAGGGAACCTAGAAATTAGAAACTGGAATTGAAAGCCGCATGTAACACCAGAGAGAAAAAGCCAAGCTACAAATAACAAAGGAACACTGAACTTCCTTAAGACCAGCAGCTAACAAAGCTATATATATAAAATACACACCGAGTGAGAAACAGAAGAGACAGAGAAGAAAAGATAACCATGGGGAAGGAAGGTTTCAGACCATAAAGTTCCAGTGACGAGGAAAGTAACACACTTAAAATCACTTGGGTGACCTGGTAACACCCGTTCGGAAAGCTACTTCGGAAATAATACTCTAAGTAGTGAGAAAAAGGGAGTTTAACGTAGGGGAAAGACTCTGGTAGTGCAGAACATTTTGGAGAAGTAGTTCTGTGTCCAAATGGGAAACAAGGAGGCTTTGTTTAGAAACCAAAAAGGGGTTGTGTACTTAGCAAAGCCACAAATGTCCTAGGTGAGCATCTGAGATAATACCATAGGAGAATAAAAAAAAATGTATGTCAGGATAGGGTTAGTGAAAGGAATTACACTACGGGAAGTCACAGGAAAGTATTGGCTAACATAGTCTAACCGGTAAAAGCCTCTTGTCTACTAGAGCTAAGGAAAAATTTCTGTTCACTTCAAGGATCAGCAACTACATTTCAGCTTGTATCAGGAAAAACCTGCAAGGGAAACAAACAGGAATAAAAACCGTACATGCTTTGAAAACCAAACAAAGTTTAATCATTTTTCTGGCCAGAGAATTGTGATTAAGAGAAAGAGGAAACAAGATTAGACCCTAGAAATTAGAGGGGAATAGATGAGAAAATGCCTTTGCTATCTTGAGCCTGATTTTAGGAAGTATAGAGGGCCCCCCCCCCCACACAACACCATTTGAAGTCAAAGGGAGCTCAGCACCTCTGAATACTGGGCCCTTAGTACTGTACTAAGATTTCACAGTTGAAATCTTTGGGTACAATTATGATTGTGAATTCATAGTATCAACTAAATGTATTTATAACTTTTCCTTGGGGGAAATATTCGATTTGATTTATCTGACAGCATGTTAATTTTGCAAAAGAAAAATGAGATGGGAGCAGAGCAGGAAAGTTTTCTGCCTATTTGCAGTTTTATGTTTTATACATGAACATAGAGAATGTGTATAAGGAAATAAAACATCTAGTGTAAAAAAAATCTGTATGGGAAAGGCAATATTCACATCCAAGAATGCATCAGACTTTTGTGCACATAAACCTGGTGATAAGAGATCTCCATTCTGTTCACAAAGGTCAGAGTTTGAATCTTCACTGGATTTTTAAGAATAGTTTGCCCTCAGTTGAATGAAGTTTTTCTAGGGTCTCATCTACACAGGGACATTTGTACTGACTTCACCAACCAATTTACCTGCTTTATTGCAACTCCTCAGGGCAAATGTTCTAAGCTGCTAAATCCTTTTGGTGCCAAGTTAGAGATGCCAGGGGAGCTCCCCAGTAGCAGACCACTGATTAAGGTGGCTGTGGCTCTTTATACACCAATTGAATCCTCCATCCCTGCCATGAGGAGGCATGCTGGGGCATTTGGGGAGCAAGTAAGGGGCATGGTGGAACAGAGCTCTTATATACCTAGTCCTCGACTGGTGTAGCATAAGTTAGAGTTATTCCCCTGCAGCTCAAGTGCAGCAGTTCTCAAACGGTGGGTCACGACCCCAAAGTGGGTTGCAACCCGTTTTAATGGGGTCACCAGGGCTGCCGTTAAACTTGCTTCAGCCCAGGGTGGCGCGGCTCAAGCTTCAGTGGTGGGGCTCAGGTTATAGGCCCTCCGGTGGGGGGCTGAAGCACTTGGGCTTTGGCCCCCCTCCAGGGATGGTGGAGTGTGGGCGGGCTCAGGCTTCTGTCCCCTCTCCTGGGTTCATGTAGTAATTTTTGTTGTGAGAAGGGGGTTGTGGTGCAATGAAGTTTGAGAACCCCTGCTCTAGTGTGTGCAGGAGCTAGATGCCTCAAGATCAGGAAGATCCTGATTACACCAGGAGTACAGTTTACCCCGGTTTCAAGCTCTGCCTCTTCCTTCAAAGTAAATAGCAGCTTTGCTGACTAGATTAGGGTTTTGCACTGAAGGCTGTAATTGGAATTTATCCCCATTGTTAGACAAGGACTATTTTCTTTCAACTTCACCCTTAACACAGAGTTATTTTGCAGAACCAGAACCTATGAAAAAAACTTAGATTGATTCAGGGGTTACTGTGGTATCCGCTGAATTAGTGTTGTATAAGTTCTTCTTCATTAACACAAGTGAAATGGACTGATGAAAGATACATGAGAGCAAGTGAATGTTTTGTGTCTGCACAACTGTACTTATGACTTACATGTTACAGTTTATTGAGAGCACTCGGGAGGGAAATACAGTGAGGAACATAGACCTGAAAGAGAGCCAGTGTTTTAACATCTACATTTAATTTGAAAAGGGGAGAGAAACCCCACCACCATATTCTTAATTACATTTAGACAACTTCAATTTGGTTACTTAAAAACGAGAGAGAGCTTTCAAAGAAGCTATAGTTTAAAACAAATTAGACTGTAATGTTATAGTTAAATAAATACTTATCTTATTAACTGTTGCCTGGAATCTTTTTGTGCTTTTACCTCTTGAATCCCAGGGGACATTTTTTTTAAAAAAAGTGCACTGATGATGTGAAATTAGATTCAGGTAACCTGCACTGTCAATCTAAGGAGTATGATTGTATTGAGCTATTCTGCTCAGGTGACTGAGGTAAAACATAGTTATGTTTGTAAATTTAAGTAGTAGGTGGCAGTTGAATTAAAAGACAAAATAATTTGCATGGATATAACTAGGTGAAACATTACAGCTCCTATCACAACCAACCCTTTATAGTGTGTTGCTTTCCTGTAACTAGGCTCATGAGGTTCTTCTGTTTTTGTGCCTGCACAGCTTAGAAGGATTTAAACTCTGTTCTCGGCCCTGGGGCTGCTGAGCACTGGGTTGGTCCAGAGGCAGAGTTTAGAGCAACCTGAAGGATTCTCTAACTTGTGCTGGTTGCCAGTGACCACTGGGGCTATTCTGGCTGCTGGGAAATCACCCAAACATAGGGCAACTAGTCATTCTCATTGCTCAGAGAGCTGGCAAGGGAATTGGTAGAAGCTCCTATAGTGGCTGAACAACAAACACAGACTTCCTTACAGCAGGGGAATCTTACACTCTCTGGAGGGAAAGTTATTTTTTACTTCCCTGATCCTGGGCTGATTATGGGCAAAAATGGCCACTGGCATAACTGAGAGCACTGGGAGGTGCTGCTTTAAGTTATGCCACCTGAGCCAGCTGCTGCAGCAGCCAAGGATTAGTGCTCAGCCTTAACCCCACCCTCTGACATGCTCCTTCCCTGCCCCATCCTTTATGCTGAGGAGTTGGGTGGTTGAGTAGTTATGTTGGGTTGGCAGGACCTGACTTTCCCTGTGTCGGAGAGAATCACAGCTCTTTGTGTTGCCTCAGCAGTGCAAAACAAGTGGAGCTGGGACTATGGACTGAACCCTGTGCTAGGAAGTGGGTGTTCTCAGTATTGGGCCTTAAGTTAGTGGTGAAGAAAAATGTAGCAAATAAATGTAACTTTGCTGAAAGAAAATAATTGGTCTGGTAGGTGAATCAGAACAAAAGATTATTATGATAAGAATTTTGGACTAGCGTGAATTGAATTGTTGGGTACCTTGTCAGATTCAGGTGTACTTCTACTTAGTAAAAGATGAAAAAAGGTTTCTTGCTGTATTTTTTGTTTTTGATTTTTGCTTGTGTTTACATTGTGAGGACTGATCTGTATGTAATAATCTTCATTCTCTCAAAAATGGAAAGTCAATAAAAATGAAATATAAGTTATGTTTAATAAAGAAAAAATATCTTTATGTGGGTTCAGTGGTGAAACAGTACGCGATTGTGGGAGGCTAATATTCCTGTAATAAACTTGGCCCTCTAACCTGTGCCATGGGAGAAGGCTGATGTATGCCTCTGGAAGTGAACAAGCATCACTGCTAGAAAAAAAATAGAATATTTAATTTATTTGGGGTTTTGGTTTTTTTACCTTTTTCTCTGAGTAAAAGACTATTTAGAACAAACAAGATTTATCTGTCAATACAATCAGTCAGTTAAATGTTGAACTGAGCATTGCAGATCAGAAATTATTACCACAAAACAGATTTGTCAATTACCTGCAGAGAGCAGTTTTATTCTTAATTTTATTTCTATATTGTTCACACTTCATTACTGATAGGAATAATTCTGAACAGATAATTAAGGGAACTTCATGATCTTGTGTTGCTTTAGCTTTGGTCAAACCATTCAATATGTGAATTTGTTAAAAGATATTTAATGAAAGTTTAAAAAAAAAAAAGCGTGTGATAAGAAGGAAAGATGATCCTTATGTCCCAATATGTAAGGGTCTTAGCAGGTTTTCTATCTATCACATGACTTAGGTGGCACAAGGCTATAAAAGGAAAGGGGAAAGTATTGCAACAGCGGCTACCAATCTTCCCTCCTGGCTTGTTGGTGAGGCCACCAGTGGTTGTTGCCCAGTGTTTTGAGTTGCTTTACTGTGGTTTTTGCCCTTTTCTTTGTGACAATAAAGCCAGCCTTCAGGCAAGGGACTTGGACTGAACTTAGTAGGATATATTTCATCCCATCTAGGGAAGATATCAGCTCACGAATTTAAGAGTATCGTGGTGCTTCCAGAAGAGGTAAGCTTAATTCCTGTTCGCTGTCAAGAAAAATTAGCGTATAAGACAAATAGTGCCCTTCCCCCCAGAAGAATGCTTTGATGACCAGTTACCATAACTAAGCTACACAGAGGCCAGATTCCACCATCATTACACTGAGTTGTGCCTTGAGTTATTTCCCTAATCTCACTGGGACTATTTGAAGAGTATGGAAGTAATCAGTATGCATAAGGGTTGCAGAATCTAGCTCTGAATGAAAACTCTAATGCTCTCAGGAAGCATCTGTTCATCCAAGGGCTCATCTGCTGGTGCTCTGTATCCTCCTTCATGCTCCCTTCCTGGAGGCTGTGCCTGGACAATATCATAGTGTAGTAATGTTTTCCCCCCAAAATGGAAAGGGTGTGTCTTCCACACTCTTCATCTTGGAACACCAGATCTTTGCGACTGTGGCCCTCTTTAGGTCCAGGAGAAAATACTTTGCCACACCTCTGAGGTGAGTCATTCAAACACTTCTGTGTAAGGCTAATGGGAGCTTCTGCAGTGGCTGTGGTCACAGTGATCTCTCTGCTACATTTTTTTTTATTAGCCCCTTCCTGTGGGAAGCCAGAAGGGTAAGTAATCATTTGCGTTTGAACACATCCCTACACGTTCTATCAAAAACAGAGTCTGTCTGGTCTATGTTTGAACAGTGTTTTATAGATGGGGAGGAGGGGGCTTACAGGGATAGAGAGTGACTGACTCACAAAAAGATGCACACGAGGAGTAATTCCGCAGAAGTCATTGGAGCTACAAAATATCTGCAGAATCAGTCCCAGATAAACACACCATTTTTCCATACAACTTCTGTGAGGGACACCTCTTCCCTCCCCAATTCAGAATTGGTCAGCATTGGCGTTCTTGCTATTAGACCTGGTGTGCAGCTGCCTGGAATCTTTGGTACTGCTGTGATTTCCTTTTTCTGAGCTCTGCTCCTTGAGGCATGAGTTAGGTGCATGTAGAAAAAATGTAAAAGGGGAAGGTTTGCTGGCTAATAAATGGTGATAAAGAACTTGGTAACTCCCTTCTTCCAATACCCTTGAAAAGGGCCTCAAACAAAAAACACCAGGAAAGGAAAAGGGAATTTCTTCTCTCATACCTGTTGGGAACTTTGTCCTCATGGTCCCAGGAGAGTTCCTACCAAACTGAGGAAAGTAAGAAATACTTGCTGTCTCAGATCTCTTTCTGATACACTACCAAATTAACCCCCTGCCACCAGAGTTATTTTCTCGAAACCAGCTTCCTTTCATATTCCCTCACTTATTGTGGATGGTAGCGGAAGAGGGTGTGACCCTATTACACTGGCTTTGTCTGTTCTGTATTGCATTTAAAGCATGTTCTTGTGTACAGTTCAAACTTTGGTTGTTGGCAAAAGGGGCTCTAATGTGGTTTGGTCAGCCATTGCTCTTCCAGTTCTAACGCTATTTGTCCCTTCCCACACTGGCTGAACTAACTGTATTAGGGCCCTGTTTAGCCACAGCTAAATTTATGCTATGCATAAGCATGCTAAAGACACAGTGGAAGAGCTAGCTTAAGATGGTTTGGTGCATAAGGCACTGAACTGTCACTTAGAAATATGGTTTCAATTCTCAGCTCTGCCACAGACTACTTCTGTGGCCTCACACAAGTCTCTTAATTGCTCCGTGCCTCGGTTTCCCTTCTGTCAAATGACGATTGTAATGCTTCCTTTCTCTCAGCCTTTGGCTGGCTTGTCGGTTTTAGTTTCTCTTTGGAGCGGGGAGTCTCTCCATATGTTTGCACATCACTTTGCACAACATGGCTATGCTCTTCATTGAGCTACTGTTATAATGTGGACCTGTCATCACATAAGTAAGTTGGACAGAAATCAGTATTCAGACAATGTTCCATCAGTTTTATCTCCTCAGCAGATCATATTATTATGCCCTTTTCCTCTTTAATATTCATGATTCACTTTATTTTTCCTTAGATACCTTAGGTTATTATTAAAATATGTTTATTTCATTAGATATTTAGTCAAAGTCAAATTCTGTTCATACTGAATGACTTTGTTATGATTGCATCTCTGGTAATAATCAGCAACACAGGTATATTTTATGCCTAAGCAAAAATAAATACATCAGAATGTCTTTGTTGTTAGTCTCCCCTCCGATCACCTAGAATATTTATCCTTCGAAAGCCAGATTCGGTTACTCTTACTCAAATTGAAAATCACATTATTCCATGACTGGTTCCACTGTAGTAAAGGTGTTTCTCAACATGAGTTACAGTATCGAAATCTGGCCCACAATTCTTAGTAACTGTATGAAGTTTAGTTTTTTTTTTTTTTTTTCTTTCAAAGGTAAGACGCGGTGACTGCAATACTAGGAAACAATGATCAGAAAAATCAGATGAAATTCAATTTTAGGAAAACAAAGTAGGTAAGGGTTTTTTTTTTTCCAGTATGGAAAGTGTATTTTGATAGACATACAAGAACTGCTGCTGCCTTAAACCACAATGGAGAAAATGACTTCACTTAACAGCTTTTTTTATGATAAAAGGAAATAAAACAGTTCGAAGAAATTGAAGAATTTTTTTCATTTTAGTTTGAAATCTAAAAGAAAGCGCAGTAGCCATATAAGTACAATTTGATGGAGTATATAAATCTTTTTAAAAGCCTTCATAAAGCAATAATTACTTTAGTATATGTACCAAATGAGATTAAAGAGCTACATTTGGTTCTAATACAAAGTTTCACATTCAAAAGGACCGTCAGCTTCCTGTTTAAAATCCACTTATATTGAACAGAAAAGAGTTCAAACATAATGCCATTGTGTTTCAAACATTTATCTTAATTGAAAACAACCGAAAAACATTAATAACAGAGCAAGGAAACTCAGAGGTATAGGTAAAGTATGATTTTTTTTTCCCCTCATCCTATCTTTTCTATAGCAATGCACTCAGTTGTAACACCCTCCTGCTTCCATAACTCTGTCTCTTACAAAACAGGGTAAAATCCTGACCTTATAGAAGTCAATTGCAGAACTCCTGTTGATTTTAAAGGGGCAGGACTTCACCCATATACTCTGCTTGCTAGTGTAATAACTTTTAACCAAGAGGATTAGGCCAAATGATTTGCATAAGCTATTTTCCCTAAAAAGAAAAAAGAAAAGGAGTACTTGTGGCACCTTAGAGACTAACCAGTTTATTTGAGCATGAGCTTTCGTGAGCTACAGCAGTGAGCTGTAGCTCACGAAAGCTCATGCTCAAATAAACTGGTTAGTCTCTAAGGTGCCACAAGTACTCCTTTTCTTTTTTCTTTTTACAAATACAGACTAACACGGCTGTTACTCTGAAACCTATTTTCCCTAAATTATCCTATTAAAACATTTGGAATACATGACTATTAAATAGAAACAAACAGGTGCAAGTTTCCAACTTTTTTGCCTTAATTCTGTTCACACCTTCTTTTCTGACCCACTCTTTTCTTGCCATGGTTTTCTTTAATTTGAACTCCATTTCTTGGGGTGAAATTTACCCCTGTGCAGAAGGCCTGTGTCTATCTTGAGATCAAAATCACACCATCGTGCATTTTACCCTTTGATACTCAGGATACTGGCCTTTCCCTTCTATGAATTAAAGCTATGAGATGGTTTTAATATCAATTTTTAATTCCTTATCCGTCAACAAACTTTCAGAACCCTCCAACTTTTCGGAAGCACCAATATATTGGAGTAAAAAGGAAAGCAGAATCTGCTATTCCTGTTCGAATGTCATCATCAGTCTGGGTGAAGTTGAAAGTGAAGTAACAATATAATATTAATCATCAGGAGCTGTTATTATTGTCAATATTTGCCTTATAGCAGCAACCAACTGAGATTAGGACCTTTTGTGCTGGATGCTGTGGGGAAAAAAAGACAAGGCCTGCTCTGGCAGGTTTGCAATCTAAAGAATAATCTAAAAAACCCAAAACAATAAAAGTGCTTTAAATGATAGCTCCAAGGCAAAAAGCTGTATTATTTATATTAACTTAATACTTATCATTGTATATGCATCTTAGGGCCATCACATTTACTACAGTGGCTCAGACCATTGGTCTATTAAGTCTTGTATCTGGCACTGACCAATAGCTGGTGCCTCAAAGGAAGGTGAAACCTCATAATGTCCCATGTGCAGCTCTGTACATGGGATGTAAACAGGAATATTCCATTTCTGGCTTTACTGAGGAACCAGCTCTTTCCCTAAAATGTGACATGTAATTACCTTTATCTTGGTCTGCACAACTGCAAATGTGGTTGATCATAACGAGTAAGCCATAGTACTTGACTTGGTGACCGCTGGTAGCAGTGAATTCTGCAGAAGCAGTGCATCCTTTTTCAGTTTTAAATGTGACTACCATTAATTCAGTTGAATTATTCCTTTTTTTTAAAAAAATCACAGGACAGCATAAAAATGAGATACTAGCCAGTATTTTGTTTAACTCTTCCTAATCTTAACCTCTTTAATGCCTCTCCTTTTGAGGTTAAGTAACCCACCTTTCATAATATCACTGTATGTATTGTAAGTCCTGCCACTGCTTTTGCTGCCGTCTTAACCGTTTTTCACTGTCAGCTGCATCTTTAGGTGAGAAGACCAGGGTAGAAAAGCAACTTCTCATTTTTGTTGTGTCTCAGATCCTCTCAGCTTTATTGCTCTTGCCCATATCTGTCCTGCTCATGTAATACTCTTATCAGCAAGTTCATACGCTAGGGTGACTTTCTGATATTTTTACAGGAGTTACAGTGTGGCATCATTTTAAACAGACTGTCCATTTAAAAATGAATGACATGATATAGGATACTAGTTTTTCTAATGTATTTCTTTTTTCAATTCAATGTTGTTTCAAAGCACTACAAATACAGATTTCCAGATAGTGACTCCAGCACACTGCTAATATGGGGCTGCTATCTACCCTTCCTATGCATAAGGGTGGGAATTGGTGGGAAGAGGCATGGACTGGGCAAAAAGCCTTGTTCAGTGCATTGTGCAACAGTCAAGCATTTCTGCACTCGCATGCCAGAGGATATACTACCCTGGGTATAGACCTGTGATGAAATCCTGATCCTATTGAAATCAGTGGGAGTTGTGCCATTGACTAAAACGGGGTGCCTCTGATGTAGTGTACTAAGCAAGGGATAGGTAGCAGAGAGGCAGACTGTGGCTCTTGGTACAGCACGACCTGCTGTCCTTTGCTCAGGTCTTATGGCAAAGCCGCCATTTAGACTAAAATAATGAATCCTAAAGAAATGGACTAAATTACAGTCTGTGATAGGAACACACTTTGGGTCTCAGAGGAGTGGCACAACCATTTTGCTGCTTTAGTAGAACAGGCTGCAGTACCTCCAATAATTATCATGCTTTCCAGTTTCAAACATGCTGTTTAAATTTGTAATCATTGCTCTAAAGACAGTGCACAAGAAGAGTGGAATTCTATTTAATCTGCAAAGATTTTTCTGGTACTTAATGCCACCAGAATGTCAGAAGAGTTAATGGCAGATGTGGTTGTGAAAATGTTCTGTATTTTTAGACAACCTTTAATTAAGACACTTTGTATGTAGCAGCAACCAAATAATATGCTGCCACTTGAAAGCTGTCAGAAGGGGAAAAAAGTCTACAAAGCTTCGAAATGCAGCCCTCTTTATTTTTATCTGAAAGTGAATTAGGAAACCTTACAGTGACAATAACTGTCCTTTCACAGGTTTCAGAGTAACAGCCGTGTTAGTCTGTATTTGCAAAAAGAAAAGGAGTACTTGTGGCACCTTAGAGACCAACCAATTTATTTGAGCATAAGCTTCCGTGAGCTACAGTTTGTAAACAAATTGGGCATTTTAATAGATTTGTACTTAACTTCTTTCTGTTAATTTTGTTTAATGTCTTCATTTTAACAAGATTACATCCAAAAGTTGAAGTGGTGCTGTGATTTCATCCTTTTCCTTTAAGACTTAGTGCTTTATATAATTATTTTAGTACAGCAGATTCCCCACCCCAACCTTTTTAATGAGTGAATAAGCCTCTCACAGTTTATTTTAGGGATGAACTGAAAGGAAGTGGAATTTATACTACTCAATTCAGTTTTGAACTTGAAGCTGTCATTGGTAATAGATCATTTATTCACCCCAAAAAGTTAAAAGATGCTAATATGATACAGAAGACCGTAATACAGCATAAATCGCTGATTTTGGTATAGTAGAGATTAGGCATTTATCATATTAAATTTTGATGAAAATATTAAGGTTTCAGTGGACCAACATATACAAAGTGGAGAACAGTGGAAACATTATTTTGACAGTTCTACGATATCGACACACTATTACTGTGATAAACACACAGTAGCTACCAATTAGACTATTAGTTGGCCCATGTATAATAAGCATACACAGAACTATCTAGCTAGTATGATTATGTGTGCATTTATGCTGGAAAGGAAACCGCTTACCTTCCTAGGCTGCCATTTATGTTAAGTGTTAGGAATCACTTGGTCAGTCAAGCATTGCTACATCACTAGTTACTCAGGCTGGGAGTATGTAAGAGAAGGAAAAATACTTGCCAAATTATTGTGCAGGAACTGATCTTGAACTAACATTAAGAATTCCAACATCATCACTGTGAGTCCTAAATGCACAGGTTAAGGGCCTGATTCTGGTTTAATTTATAACAATGTGTGTGTTTATTAGGGATAACTCCATTGACACCAATGGAATTATACTTGTATAAAACCAGTGTAAGATAAATCAGAATTGGGCCCTAACAGCAATTTTCACCTCTCCCAGTGCACTGTCGGCTCTTGTATTCCAATGAAGGTTCAGGTGAGTTGAAGTGCCAGCAGGTGTGTCTAATTTATGTTTTATGTTGAATATTTTTTTCAATTCCTTTTTGGTTTGTCCCTAGTTTTACATGTGGTGGTGTTTTTGTTGTTGGTATGTGCCTTGATATACTCGTTTGCAGGAACATGATGCCAGCAATAGTACAGGGGCTCAGACGTACCCCCACAGCTGGAAGGCTGATCAGAATGTTTTCACCAGTCTGCATTAATGTACAGTACTTGCTTTCTGTTGTGTAGATTTTCCAAGCTCATATGTAGAGTTGATCATTTATGTAAGCCTTCACCTTCCACTGAAATTATTAGGAAGTTGTGGGCCAGGACATAAGTGAATATTTATCCTCAACTGTTTATTTTCTTGGATTGTCAGATTCTGGCTGTACTAGGTCCTGATCAAAAGTTCATTAAAATTGATGGAAGGACTCCCATAGATTTCAATGGAGTTTGGGTAAAGCCCCTAATGTGCTATTTGATGGAAGGACCAGCTCTGTCTCTCTTAGGGTGTCTCTGTTAGGGTGACCAGACAGCAAATGTGAAAAAATCGGGACGGGGAGGGGGGTAATAGGAGCCTATATAAGAAAGACCCAAAAATCGGGACTGTCCCTATAAAATCATGACATCTGGTCATCATATTTTGGGTGTGGGTGTGTGTGAGTGACAGCCATTTATATACCCTTAGGTGTATGGTAAGAAGGCTACAAGGTGAGGGTAGGTTTCACAGAACGTACAGTTGCATTGTCCCTTGTAAGTTGGTATGCTTTTTTTTTTTAAATAAGAAATAAGGGAAATATTTCTCATTCAAAAACTCTTTCTGCAATTCAGCAACTTAATACATATCTCAAAAGTCTAATTTTTTAAAATTATACGTCTAAAATATAGGAGAGCCAGGGCAAGCTATCAGACCATCTGGGTACCCATAAGTATCCCCTGAAACACCTCTACCTGCTGGTGTGCTAGAAATTGGAGGAGGAAGGAAATAGAGGACCAAATCTTCGATGAGCATCTTGAAATACTTCTTACACTCTTGGGAATGAGGTCACATTTTCTCAAACTCAGTATCTGTAAATACTAAGGGCCAGATTCTGATTCCCTTGCTCATCTTGAGTAGTACCTTACTCTGCTAGTAGTCCCACTGAAATCACTTGGAAGCTGTGCGTCATAGAAATATGGTCCCCAGAGACAATGCTTCAGGCAATGATGCATTAGGGTCAGAAATCAATGGGATGACTGGCAGTGTAGGTGATACACAACATGCACAAGGGCACAAGAATCTGGCCTTGAAATACTGTTTTCTGGAGACTGCAGTTTTGTAGCTAACTGCATTCAAATGGCTGCTCTTTTAGAGGCAGATCAGGTAGGCAAAGTGCTCAGGCTGTCCTTGGAAATGGGGACGTACCAAAAATCAGAGGTACTTCAATTCACTGAACTCATATCACCGAACTCCATTCTGTAAAAAGAACAGAGAATGTAAATGGTAGGCAAGATTCTGAAATGACAAAAAAGGGAACAAAGAGACACTGTCATTTATGCTTGATGAAGGTAATTATAGAGCTGTCAGTATCTTGGCTTGTGAGTGAATTATGTTGGATTGATATTATATCCTTCTCTTTAGTTTCTTACAAATTTAAATACAGTGGGCCGGACTCTGATCTCTGTTACTCTGGTATAACTGAGTTTAGACACTGACCAGTTAATCTACCCAACACGGCAAAGCCAGTTTTCCTTCACATTGTAACCTGCACCATGCCAATTCCACAGAAAGGCAGGGCAGCTGGTTGCACAGTGAATCACGGCCCTTGCAGCCAGGGGACATAATCAATCAAATAGCTTCTTGTAGGGTCGTATTTGCTTCAACATGCCCTGACTATGCATTACCAAGTCAGAGATGCTGAAACTCAGCTCTTTGCTAGCGAATAGATATTGGGAGATGGAGGGAGGTGGCTGTGACGGCTTGGACTCTCCTTTTGGGGTGCCACTGGATGTACTGGGGTCCCACTGACTGGGTTTCCCTTACTCTGTGCAGCTGTCACAGCCTCTCCAACACACACACACACACAAGTAGGGACACACCCAGCTGTGGAATCACACAGAGTCTGTGATTAGCTCTCTATAGGAGGACTCAGCTAGGGGATTGCCCAGCACTCCTGTGCACACCCCCTCTGGAGTGTAAACCCAAAATTATATTGTGTTGTGCTGTATAGAGATCTATATAATATAAGCTCATAAAAATTGCCCTCTCCCTCAACGTGGAGGAAGATAGGCACAGCTCTCTTTCCTCCCCCCCACCCCCACATTTATGAATTGCACAAATTGGGTTTTGGAATAAACAAAAAATAAGTTTATTAACTACAAAAGGTAAATTTTAAGTGATTATAAGGGATAGTAAACAGAGCAAAGCAGATTACCGAGCAAATAAAACAACACGTGCAACCTAGGCTTAATTCCCTAAAGAAACAGGTTACAAATAGTAATTTCTCACCTTAAATGTTGTTTTAGGCAGGTTGCAGAGTTTGTGCAGCTTAGCGTTCCAGTTATTTGTCTTTACAGGCTAGACCCCTGTCTCAGCCTGCACTCAGTCCTTGCCTTTCCCCAGCTTAGTTCCTTTGTTTCTTCAGGTGTTTTCAGCAGTCTTCCTTCTTGGGCAGGGAGGCAATGGAGAAGAGCTCAGATTAACTCACTTCCCAGATTTAAATAGGATTTACGTAATGCAGGAATCCTTTGTTTCCAGTGGAAAAATACCAGCAGTGTCCAAGGTGGTACTCCGTACCAGGTGACATCATCACATGACCTTACAGTGTCAGAGCAACCATGAAACAAGGTTTATTTGTAATGTCCACAGGAAGGGATTCCAGGAAGATGGGCGATCAGCATTTTCAAAGACCCATTTTCTTTCCTAATGGCTCATCCAGGCTGATTATATACTGTCTGGCGTGCGTTTCCCAGGTGTAACCACAGTTGTAATTGTTACATAATCAGCATTCCCAACCTCAGATACAGAAATGATACATGTGTACAAATAGGATAATCTTATTCAGTAAAACATAACCTTTCCACTGATACCTCACATGACACATCTTGCATAAAACATTTTAGTTATATCATATTCATATCATAACAATATTTCTATGAATAATATGGGATGTAGCATCACAGTGGCATAAAATGGGAGATGCGGAGTTAAAAATGTGGAATGGTGCTTATGTCTTCTTCAATTTCATCTAAAAATTACTTTTAAATGTTGATAGCAATCATGAAAAGGAGTGCATTATTTTCTATACTGTATGTCCGGTGCATACAATATCACTAAATTCCCACTCTTCGGCTCAGCTACCTTTCTATTAGCCTGAGGATGCATCCATCAGGATGCATTTTCTGACAGATCCCTTAGCCTTCTCCCAAGGGAATCACTGAAAGCCCCATGGATTGGCACCAATGATGCAAGTAGGCATAGGCGCTGACCTCCCCTTTGCCCGGTGGATGCTCCGCCACCCTTGCCCCGCCCCCATCCCACCCCTTCCCCAAAGTCCCCGCCCCTGCCCTGCCTTTTCTCTGCCTCCTCCCCTGAGCACGCTGCATCCCCGCTCCTCTCTCTCCCTCCTGGAAAGTCCAAAGCGCCGCCAAACAGCTGTTGCGCGGTGGGAAGCTCTGAGAGGTAGGCGGAGGAGTGGAGATGTGATGTGCTAGGGCGAGGAGGAGGGGGTGGGGAGAGCTTGGCTGCTGGCGGGTGCTAAGCACCCGCTAATTTTTCCCCATGGGTCCTTCAGCCCCGGAGCACCCATGGAGTTAGCACCTATGCAAGTAGGGTGGGCCAGGCAGGTACACTGTACCAGTAAGCTATTTATAGCTGGTATGGCGTACTGGAAAGACACAGGAGGAGCAGCTCCTCCGGCATGGCTGTACTGCCCCCAACCCTTTCATGCAGCTGCATGCTTGCGTCTCCTGTCTGGAGTCCGTACAGCAGTCCCTCCAGAGGGCAGAGCTGGGGACAGAGCTCGGGGCAGTACAGCTGCACTGGAGAAGCTGCTGGCAGGGGCTGCCTGCGCGGTCCCACCTTCTGCTCCTTTGCAGGGCTCTCCCGGGAACTGCGGTGGTGAAAGGAGCAGAAGCCCATACCGTCAGCTCCTCTAGCGCAGCTGTATCGCCCCCAGCCCTGTCTCCGGTGGGGCTGCTGTAAAGACCCCCACCCTGGACAGGACTCAGGAGCGCGGAAGGGCTGGGGCACTGTACAGCCATGCAGGAGGAGCTGCCGGCGGGAGGCTTGGTTGCCAGTGTGTCTGGAAAAAAAATATTCTCTGCTGTCAGAGGGAGCTGGTTTGAAGCTCTTCCGCTGGCAATTCCCAAAGCAGGTGTCACTGTGAACTAGCTATTGTTCCAGAGAGCAAGCCCTCCTCGTCTCTTAGCAGCCCACCAGCAGCTGTGCAGTGTCCACCCACTGGGAGTGCTTCCCCCCCCCCCAACCCCCAGGTAACATGGGATGGATCATGGGGAGGTGAGTGGGAGAGCGCGGGCCCCAGGCTGGGGGCAGGGAGGGGTTACGTGGGGGGGTCACATGGGGAGGTCACGTGCCTCCCTCCCCCCCTTAGCTGGTGCAGCATATCAGTAAGAAATGAGTTCTACCTGCACCACTCGTTCGCACATTTAAAACTGGAAAAATGCTAATAAATTTATAATAGAAAACAAGTCTGCAGTGAATGGGGGAAACTCCAAAAGGGTTTTTTGTCACCTCAAGGATCTATGACTCAGTATACAAATGATTTGCATGACTTTGAAGCCTTTATATGGAATACAGGATATCTCTGAGGCTTTTCCAGTAGCAATGCCATCCTACGTATTCTTTATTCTTAGGTTTAGGGCTCTGAACCAGAAAGAGATATCATGCAGCTATTCTGCCAGGAGACTACATTGTAGCAACAGGGAGTCATAGGCCCTTACAGGGAAACATTAACTCTGCAGTAAGGCTATGTGGTCTTCACTTGCAATGTTACTGGGGGGGATGATATTCGGACTTAAGGGAGAGATGATAGCAGGTGGCAGCATATGAGAAGGTAAGTTAAAAGCACTAAGCACTTGCGTCGCTAAATCAGTAGCACACATTTTCTTAAGTACCCAGTATCAGATAATTTCAATGACTAATTTCAGTTTAGAGGCTTCAGTCCTTTACTGCATGTACTTTGTCATTTGCAATATGTCCATAGATACTGATTGTGTAATCAATAAATTCCTGCACAGTACCAGTAACTTGCTCAGAGATACAAAGTCTCTGTACATCATGAATGAGAACCTTGAATTCAGAATGTCAACTTGATAGACACTTTATTCTAGTGTATGCTATACATTGTAATTAAATGGTCTAGAATTGATTGATAATGTTCTGAACTGCTTTCCATTGTGTCTTCGCAGCTGCCAGATGGTGTGGAGCAAAGTCCTATTTATACTACATTATAGGCTTCTCTGTTTAATATACTGTAGTGGTTAAAAATCATTACTGAATTTTGAACCCTTTATTTTATGAAATCTGACCCTTTTGATCTCTGCATCTCCCACTGAAATCTTTGTGAGACTTTCCATAGAAGCTAGGTTGGATTCAAGCTGCATTGAAAAATCTTTCACTGCATGACTTGCAGACGTGGCCAGAGGTTCTCTGAACATTGCTTTTGGCTTATAAGTTAATAAGATGATGCCTTTCCTTGTAAATCCATTTATATGAAATATTACTGCTTTTGAAATATAAAACTGATTTTGTTTTCAACTGGGGACACCAGTGTTATGTTGAAAATGTGTTGCCATTCGAGAGAATATGGCCTCACTGACAGAAAATAAATGGAAGATGACAATGTCATCTTTCATTGAATATAGATTAAAAATGTTTTAGATGTATATGTACACCATGCAGATACTTTTATGTACACAGACAGTGTACGTTTCCTTTCTGGACATCTTGCTTTTTGTGTAGAAAAAAATTAATAGAGCAAATAGGGTTTCTGTGGCTGTTCAGTTCTTTGATAGGACACCTACTTTTCCATTAGACAGCCAAGATTTATAAGCAAGGGTCAATTTGGTGCAGTATTAATTGACAGCAGTCCTGAACTACATGTCAGTGGAGATGACCTTAGGAAGGAATAAACAATTGTTACCTATGTGATCCCAGCCAAAGTATGCGCAAACCATTCGGGTTTATCTTACTGGTTAGAACCATAGCAAAAGGATGGTGCTATGCTATCACAGAGCAATTTAAACTTAAAAATACACACTGAATTTCCAAATGAACACACTATACAGCAAACATCATACAGCGACAGAACTGCATGTAAAGGGCACATAGACACGACAGGTGAAATCTTGAATACATGGAAGTCCATGGCAAAACTCCCACTGACTTCAACGGGGCCAAGATTTAACCCTGTATGCCTGTATCCCCCCCTGAACTGAATCCTCAGCTTAGTTTCCCCTCTACTTCCACATTCAACTCTGGTTCGGCTCTCTTTCAAAATGTTCTGTTAATCTGTCCAACTGGTATGTCTCTGGCTCATCTCTCAGGGTCATTTCTGATTAATATTCATCCCAAGCTCCTATCTGCAAGGCCTGGGTTCAGTGTGTAAGTTTCTCCCCCAACCCTACCGCCAACAGCTTTGCCATGCCATATAGAGGAAGGTTTTAGTTCATAAATTGGGGGATACAAGGGAATGTACCCAGAACTGGTTTGGGTATTTAGCCTCAATAAGGTTCAAATTATCCCCCCCAAATACTCTTAGCAGACTCAAAGCAGCTTGAATCCGCAATAAGGGGTATTGGAGCATACCTGGCAAATACAGCACCATCACTTGATCTTACTCGTGGTGGGGTTGTGTCCAGGGAGCTGGGGGGTTTCCTCTTGTGGTTCATTTGGGGGAAGTTTCTGAACTGGCCCTGTTCTCTCTTCTATCCCCCTCGTACTCCATTTTTTCTGCCCAGGCTTCTTTTCTGAACCTTTTCACTGTTTTGTCCACTGCCGATATTCTGCCTCTTATGGGGTTTGTATTTCGGGAAGAGACTTTTGCACGGTGTACACCAAGCTTCCTTCCACCGCTGCTTTCAGAAAATCATCTGAGCACCCACCTGCTCCATGAAGCAATCTGGCCATAATGTGCCATGCTGTGTTCTGTACCTAATGCACCTTCGGATTGTAAACTCCTTGGAGTAGGCACCTGTTGCTTGTGTGGCACCATTTACCTAGCTATTGTGCAGTGGTATTTAGGTTAGTGTTGCTGTATCAATAACACTTATAGACAAAGTCACAAAATAAGACATGCCATCCTCGACACAGGAGCACATGCTGTTCCTTTAGCATTCATTATTCGTGGTCACAGTCATAGAGATTGATCCTGATAACAGCCTGAAGAGAACAGTTGTGTGTCAGCCCATGCTTTGCTTAGTACTTCGATGATGCTGAGATTGGAAGAGAACTACCACCCAATGAGTGGCTCTTTCCTTGCCTTGTGTTGGTTGGCAAGAGTTTGGCTGTCATCTTTCATTTTCCTCTTCATAAGCGGGGTTGAGGGGGAAAGAAGCTGAAAAAAATCCCATTAACTGTTAATTCATACATATTTGACTAAATCACACCTAACAGCTACCCAGTACTCTAACCATTGAGATTACTTATTTATGCAAACATATCCAGTTTTACTGTTACCTTCTCCCTTATTCCACTTCATCCCCATTTGTCTATTCAATCTGCCTGCTATACGTATTATGGTAGTGCCTGAGAGCCCTAGTTCTGAACTAGACTCCCATTGTGCGAGGTGCTGTACAAACACAGATAAAAAAGATGGTCCCTGCCCCTAAAGGATTTACAATCGAAGTAATAACCTGTTTCATGTTGTCATAATCTAGACTCTGAGCTTTCTAGGGCTGCAACTGTCTTTATTTCACTCATTTGTATAGTGCCTAGCACAATAGGGCCCCAGTCACTGATTGAGGCATCTAGGCACCGTTGCAATATAACAATACAAAGACGAATTTATTGAATTCCTCTTTTTAAAATCAGATACTTGAAATACAAATCCCTAATCAAAATTTATTTTCAATTTTCTGAAAGATCACTTAGAGCTGAAACATTGATTTTGTGTGACCCCAATCACAGGTGAAATACAAAAGCAGGTCTATGTAACTGCTGTCTGGTGGCTTCCTATAAAAGTGTAAGGCTGTGATTTTAAAAAAGCTGGGGCCCAGGGATAGGTGCACAACTCCATATTGAGTTTTAGGTGAGAATTGGGCACCTAATTTCCTTAGATTCCTCTGAAAATCCCAGACCTATGCAAAGTGTAGAGTCTCCTGTTACTGTACACAAACTGTGTATATGGAATATACAGTGCATGCTTCATGGACACTGAAATCCACAACATTTCAGCTGGCTTTCTAAAAGAGGATGCTGTTGTGTCTGAGACCATTTCTTGGAAGTGTCTGGTTTTGTTTTTCTTATTCCACTGGACAGGGCCACTTAATACAGGTAACTTAACATTATAACAGGGTTCAGAGTAGCAGCTGTGTTAGTCTGTATTCGCAAAAAGAACAGGAGGACTTGTGGCACCAGTGAGCTGTAGCCCACGAAAGCTTATGCTCAAATAAATTTGTTAGTCTCTAAGGTGCCACAAGTACTCCTTTTCTTTTAACATTATAAATTGTTTGTAGATAGCTTGAGGCGGGGAGGTCACTCTAGGGCAGGTGGTTGCTAAATACAAAATAGGATCTTAAACAATTTTTGCTGGAATATATTTCCAGGAACAGTTGTCGACAAAATTAGTCCTGCCACGAGTGCAGGGGACTGGACTAGATGACCGCTCGAGGTCTCTTCCAGTCCTATGATTCTATGAAAATAAAATCAATCAAAACATTGAAAATAAACAGAAATGGCTTTAAAAAACAAAAAGAGAGATGGAATTGGAAGGGGTCTGAAATTAGCACTCCTCATTATTTGAATGCCAGAACATGCTCCTGTACTATTAATAGAAGTCACTACCACGGCAGGTTTTAAATGAGCAGATTTTCCTAACTGCATTTTTACAGCTTGAAGAATCTTAATCACCCTAAAGCTGAATGTCTTATTTTATTTTATTTTTTAACAATTGCATCTGTTAAACCTTCTTCAGTTGGTCTTCCGGAACCAAAAAATCTTGTATGGCCACTGGTATTTCTCTCCAGAACCTGGATTTTCCCTTCATTTCCTCACCATATACCAGATACACAAGCTCTGAAATCCTTTTGAAAACTGTAGTTAGATATTTTTCCTTTATAAGCAATTTACTGTGCAGTGTTTTCCCTCCCCCCTTCCTTTTAGGGCTCATGTTGAAAAGAAAACTCTTACTTATTTTAATGATATTTCCTGACAAATACATTTTTTCCTGCATAACATACCATTAAGCCATAGAACGCTTCAGCCTGGGCTTTCCCCAAGTATTATGGGACCTTTACAGCTGGCTCTGTGAAGTGAGCTATTATTCCTCATAGCAGGGTTCAAAAATAATTGCTCAGCTCCATGAAAACAGTTAGATAAATATATCTTATAGATTTACAGAGATTGATAACAGTAAAGACAAATTCTGATATTTGCATGTCAGAGAGAAAATATATGAGCAGTTGCTTCTATCTTTGGGGAGACTGCAACTACAGCTACTTAGAGTAAGGAGGGATTTGAGAGAGACAGCGAGAATGTGAGGGGCTACTCACCCTGAAAAACTCTGGCTATTGGAGGAGCATTTGAGAAAGAGAAACAAAAAATGATTCTTCCGTGTACTTGTAGGAGGTTTTAATTTTTCCTGGAGCACAGTGTTCAGCCGAGGCCTACCAAGAACGTGCTTGTGGGAACACAGACCATTTGAATATGCCAAATGTTTGTTTGTTTCATATCTTTGAAGTGGGGGAGAGAGAGGCCGAAGCTTTCCAAACATCTCAGAATTGTCTGTCTTCCCTCCGCCCCCCCCCCTCGTTTTTCCGATCATCTTCCTTCCATTTCTATTTCCTCCAATATACTTTCTCTTGTCCTCTAATTCTTCATCTTCCTCCATGTTTTTTTCTCTGTCATGCCTGTTTCTTCCCCCTCCCCCATTAGACTTTACTCTTCTCTAGGTTGTATCTACAGCAGTGTTGCTAAATAAATATATTAACTAAATCCGAGATTTCTAGAAGGCAAGTGCGAATGTTCTGAGGACATAGGGGCCAGGGTGTTTTAGTATGAATCTAGTCCTTTTGGGTAGATTTCCAGCCTGCTCAGCCCTGCAAGGTGCCAAGTACAGATGTGAAGTGCTGAGCACCCCTTTTTCTGTCTGGCAGTTGAGGGTGCTCAGCATTTTCTAGACCTGAGCCCTTTGAAATGTCTGGAGAGTTAAACCCAATACATGCTTAGTCTCTGGACTTGCTCGACAGGGTACAGGCTAGAGAGAAATGACTTTTGTCTATGAAATAATTTGAGCTGGCCAATTTAATCCCTTGAGTTCTGAAGGTCATAGGTGTTGTCTACATTGGAAAACTTAGTACCTATATTTCAGCAACTGCCATCAATAGTGCAGCTGCACAACTGCTTGTGTAAACAGGACTCAGGCATTTTTATCACCATATCATGAGAACCTGCTCTGAGTAGGTAGTAAAAATGCCTGTGACCAGTCTACGCCAGCAGTTCAGCGGCATGATTGCCAGCAGTTGCTGGAATGGGCTGCATCTAGACTAGGCAATGTTTTAGTTGGGATTCACCCCAGTAGGGGCAGTCCTGCTGATGGTAGCCATGTTAGAAGATAAAGGGTGGGTCTGGTTCAGGTGTTTTTACCACTGTGTGGATTTGACTGTTATCTGTGGTATTTTTGTAAATGGATGTTAATTTTAATCTGAAAAAGTCTCAGAGAAGAAGCAAGACTCCGGAAGTCCCTCATTGTTCTGTCCAAATGACTCAGGGTGTGAGGGGGAAGTACAAGAAATTCACAATTAAGGACCACTTTCCTCTTTCATTTACTCTGTTATTCCATAAAGGGGGGAAATATCCTACCATGGCCCTCTCTGGCTTTGCACGCCCTAGGTTTTGTTCCTTAAATTTTGTACAGATGCTGCCACCATTAATAGCAAGGGTGAGAGTGCTAGTGTAGGTTGTCTGGCTTACCTAAAGATGGCTGTAAAAACATTGGCAGTTGGTCTGCTTAGTACAAATACCAGTAGAGATGCAACAATAGTAGTAATGGTGGGAAATGTTAAGAAAATTAAAAATCTTCTACAGAGACAGCCTCTGTCATTCAATGCCATTGTGTATCCATTATCTTCCTTAGAGATGAAATAAGCATTGAGACAATTACTGCTGTCTGGACCTGATCGAAGGTCCACTGAATTCAATGGAAAGACTCCCATTGATTACAATTATCTCCAATTCAGCTCCTTTTAGAAGAATTTTTTCCCTTTAACAATTTGTACAGGGAGTATCTTAATTTGCTTTCTCTCCTTAAATGAATCCGCCTTTTTTAATTGTTGAAAGAAAAATCTGAAAGGGCACAGAAGCACTGAATCATTCCAAAGAAATTTGAATGCTGTGTTTCCAAATGGTAGTAGGGAAATATTGTTCTTTTCTAGCTTATTGAATTAAAAACGTGAAAAATCACGTTAAGAGTAATGTAATGGGAAGCCAGACACCAAGTATTTTACTTACTTGCCCTGTGGATTCTGTGGGTCAGTGCAACAGGGTAGTCTGCCATCAAGGACAGCAGCACCTAGTGGTCAGGCTACCCTTCCACCTGGCTTTACCCTTTAAGAGTTTGGAAGGGTCCAATAAGTATGTATAAAGATGTAAGTGTCCTGGAAATGAATGTTGACCAGGGAAGGAATCTGGAGACTGTACCTTTTTTAAGGGCTTGAACCCTTGCAGACAAGGCTCCTTTTCCACCCCCAACCAATGGAAGATGAGCTGGGAGAAGGGGCTCAGTAAAAAGGCTGCCTCCTCCCTATAGCAGACAGATCCTGACAGGAGAAGGTTGGCCTGCTCAGAACCTTCTGGATTGGAAGCCTAATTGGGAAGGGTGCTCAGCTGAAGGGAGCTGGCAAGAGCTTTGTAACTGACTAAGCTTAAGGCACAAGACCTGAGACATAAACCCCACCTCCAGAGCTTCTATTCAAAGGAGAGAGAAACTCACTGCCTGAGGCAAGGGACAGATAAAACTGCTAGTAGCACAATCCTCCTGCTGTAGGGAAGAGCTGAGACTGGCTTTTCGGAAATGCCCCAGGAGAAGCTGTGAGCAACCCACCAAAGTGAAGGTGGGGAAAGCAGAGCCTGCAGATCTTGTGAAGACACCAGTGAGCACGGTAAAGGTAGGAGCAGCCCAGGAAAAATGTGGAGGGATTGAAGGAATAGCCCTCAGCTGCCTAAACAGGGTCCATGGGCTGGATCCCAGAGGGGGTGGGGTGGGCATGGATTCTGCTGCCTCTCTCCCAGACAAAGAGGGGAAGCACAGGTGTCAAGAATAAAGAAGCCAAGAACAGTGAGTGCCAGATAGAGAGTGGGAGACAGGCTTGAAGGCCATTAGATTTTGAGTTTTCTATTTTATGTACTGAACAGTGACCTGGCTAGAGGGCCAGGCTTTGTACAGTAATAGACAGTTGTGACACCAGAATGACTGACTACAGGGGGTGCTACACCGGAAAAAGCAACACCACCCCCAGAAACAGGGAGGCTCTTTGGAGGTGAGAGGTATGACATTCAGATGATAAAATCAGAATACGTTCCCACTGAAATGAATGGACCCATTCATTCCAAGGACATCTTCAGGGTTTTTCTCAGCCTAGAGATGTAACTAACTGTATTCCCTACAGGCAAGTGAGTTAGCGAAGGAAACTTCTTGAGAATAAGAATGGTCTAATTGTGAATGGTTTTTTTGTTTTTTTTTCAATCTTATCTTTTGTATGTATGGGATGGGGTTAGATGAGGCTGAGATTTGTTATGTCATTAAGCCTGAGGAAGTAATTCAGGGTAGAGATGGATTTTGTAGGGGAAACCCTTATGAAAATATCCTATGGAATGTAGCAGAGGGGAAACCAATGGGCTTCTATAGTTCTAAAATTCTACTGAATTCAATAGAAAATGACATCCCTTTTCTAAATGCTTTGACCAATTCTATAGCCAAGGTTACCGTTCTCTGTTAATCTTATAGAACTGGGGACATTAACACTGAAAACAGGTGGGGGGTTTTTTAAGATCTCAGTGTGCTTACTTCTCTGCTAGAGGCAGGTCAAGTATAGTGCTAGGTTAAAGCTTATTTTTATGAAGTGCTGTACAATTAACTGTAGTATCTGTGAGGTTAAAAGCAGATAGAGCAGGCTTTTAGCTTCTGTGTATTTCTAGCGAAGGTTATGGCATGACTGAGGGAAGAAAGGGAAAGCTAGAGAAATCCTGATGTGATGGATTTGTAAGTGCCCCACTCACGGTTGAAGACAGTCTTTCTTAATGATTCTTTCTTTTGGGCTCAGAAGCCCAGGCAGCCAAAATACACTGTAGAAGGAAAAGAAGGTGTGGCCACGTATCCAAATATTGTGACTGCTGGTTGTCCTGTGGCACAGTTTTAAGTGGATAAGAAACAGGACCTTTTCCTCTGTGGTCCTGAATTCAAATGCACTACTGTAGGGCGTTAGTGAAGACACTACTCCACGGACAGCAGACCTTCTCCCTGTGGCATAATTAATCCATCTCCCTGAGAGGTGGTAGCTATGTCGGAGAAGCTTTCCTGTCGGCATAATGCTGTCTACACAGTGGGTTAGGTTAGTATAACTACATTGCTCAGGGGTGTGGATTTTTCACACCCTGAAGAGCTTACCATCTAAAAGACAAGACAGACAAAGGGTTAAGGGATAACATAGGCAGAGTGAACATGATGGTTTGTAAATGACATGTTAGTTCCATAGAGAGACAAGGTGGGTGAGGTAATATCTTTTATTAGACTGACTTCTGAGGGTGAGAGAGACCAGCTTTCGAGCCACACAGAGCTCTTAGTCAGTGACTACCAAGATGGGCCAGATCTGAACTACCCACCTAGAGTTGGAGGGTTTCTTATTCTGTTAGCAGTTGCCTGAGCTATCCAGCCTTCCATCAGTCTCATTGTTTCATGCATCATCTACAAAGTGCATATCCTAAGTACACAGACAGCACTGTGCTTTATGATGGCACTAGAAGCTCTAGATGAAACAATTGCCTTGTAAATCATGGCAGGCCAGCCGTGGATTACTGGAAGAGCACAGAGAGCTGGGGGCTCTGCTGTCCACTCTATTCCACCAAGATCAAAGCAACAAGAAGTTTTCCTTCACGGCTCTTTCATTCTTTGTTTTTTGATTCCTCCCATTGTAGTGGTGCTGAGTGAGGATGAAGCGATATTTCTTGGAGTAGTAACATCAAGTACTGAATACTTGACCTTTTCCAAGTAATCACTTGCAATGTGTAATCTAGTTACAATTCTAATCAATCCTGAGCCTGTCGCCATAGCTGTGCAGATTCCCCTATCAGCGGCTCTGGTGCACTAGGGAGGAAGACAGGATGGGGTCTGTGTAAAGATTTTGCACGCTCTGCGTCATGCAGAGTTTAGTGTAGCAGGGGTGGCCAGTGTGTGTGTGTGGGGGGGGGCGGGGGGTTACTACAACTTCAGGCTGCAGTAACAATTGTGGAGCAACTTCCCAGTTGCTTTACTGCCTGGGGAGGGAGGGTTATTCTCCCCCTTACAGTGCTACCAGCACCCAGACCAGCACTGAGCCCTGGTTTGTGGAGGAAAGCCAATCAGTTATTCCAATACTTGATCACCTCAAAGATCTTCAATAAGTAACAAGCTTCTTTTGGGGGTGGGGGGATGGGGTGGTGAGAGACATGTGAGTGCTCTATGTCCCTTGGCTAAGGCCAATATTTAATGTATAAACTCAAACTGAGAATGTTTGTGAAACACAGATTTGTTGGATCAAAAGCAGCACTTCAGTGGGTTTATTGCTATTATTGACTTTGATATGTTCTTCATGTGTTTTTCTGTCAGAAGGAGAACTTATTAAATAAAAGCTTCAATTCATTGCTAGCCTGTGTGGATTTTTTTTTTTAAAGAGCTGGCACAGAAAGACCTGTCATCGTAACTTTCATCATGTTACAAATCCTCATTTGACCACATTTGCTTATTACGCGAGACAGACAGGAATTCAGAGCTGCAGAGTTTTCAGAAATTCTTTGTGTTGGCAGGTAAGAACTTATTAAAGGGTCAAGAGGTGGCTCCAGAATTTTTCCTGTGGTCTTTACAGTTTATTAATTTTGTAAGAGAGATTACGCCACTGAATAGTTGTAGCTATATGGAGTAGGTTGCTGAATAAATTTAACTATACTGAGAAGTAAGCCAAGTCAGACATAGACCCTATAGCTAGCTGACATTTTGTAATATATATATATATTTTTTGTATGGGAAAAGGTCAAAATGTATCAAGCCCACTCTGTGAACGCTGTGGACCAGATCCTCAGCTGACATACAGCACTATAGTTTCCTTAAAGTAAATGGAGCTACGATGACTTACATCACCTTACTGTCTGGCCCATAAGCTCTTCCTTTGAAACCTTATCAATAAACTTGATTCCAACTACTGTGTTTCTCTATATAAGAGCAATCCTCGACTTTCAGTCAGAATGACCTTTGCTTTTGTTCTTATTGTTTTGGTCTCTTAATCCACAATAAATTCTCTGAGAGGGAGCACAGTTCATTGGCTGTGTCTCCTTTCTGTCGCAGCCTGCACCTGAACACAAAATGGCAGCTGTCTCTGTAGCAGTGAGGTAAACCTTTCTTTCTCAGTAATCACAGATATAGTATTTCAAACCCTAAGTGCTCAAAAATCCTGAGACTGGCTTAAAAATCCATGCATTTAAACATTTTCTTTCCTTAATTTACCTTGAGGGTTTTTTTTTTTGAGCCTTTAGGATGCACTTGGGTCATGTTTTCTATCTTTTCTCTGAAACCCTGAGGTTTTAGAAAGGTGATGTTTCTAAAAATGAAAGATGGGATTCTCACATGATCCCAGAAGCTGGGGCTTTAAGAAAAAACACAAAGTATTGTTAGATTCAACAATACTGCACAGAACAAGTCATAATAAATGCAAGCTATGTCCTACACACCAGTATAATATTGAACAATTTTCCCCATTCAGGTCCTGCTGAAAGATGCAAAAAGAATTCAGGAAGCCTGAAATGGCAATTTTTTTAAAAGTCAGCTTGTTACATAAGAAATGACTCAAGCTCCAGTACAACAGTGGTTCTAAACATATTTCTAAAATGAAAATTAAACTAATTGTGCAACTTGTATCACTGTGCGGATTAAATGACTTTGTCTGGCTGTGGTACCCGTGGCAAAGCCAAAGGCTTGCAGCAGAGAATTTTTCCCCCTTTGCCACAGGTACTGTAGCAAAGCAGCTCTTTTAAGCAGCCTTAGAGTTTGCTATCAGTAAAGTAAACCTGGTGACCAATCTGGATTTTTTTTCTTCTGGTGACAGAACACTGTGAAATCTTTGATAATTTAACACTGTCCTAAACTGGAGAAAGTGGTGATGCACTTACTCTGGTGGTCATATGGTTCTTATCTTAAGCAGCTCTCTGCACTGAGTAAAGAGCTGCGTTTCTGGGGTAGTCTGTTAGAGGGATGTGATCCTCTTCTGCCTTTTGCCGTCTACTGGAGGAGTGACTTGTCAGATGGGTGGTATACAATGATACAGACGGGCCATGTAGGTCTTGATTTCTAACTTACAGTGTAAATGGAGGATATTGCAACTGCAACACAGGACTAATAGATAACATCTAAAAAAAATGCACAAGGATGCTTTTGGTATAAATATAGCACACCGCATGAGGCACTAAATAAACCATTTCTCTTCACTCCTTGGGGAGGATCTTGCATAACTTACTCTTGGCTCTGCTTCACCAGTCAGGAGTTAGTCATCCCTATTTTGTAAAAACAAATGGTTTATTCCATCCTTCAAAACTTCTCAGCATGGATGTCCACATGTACGTACAGTCCTGTGTGCACCACCAACTAGAATTGCCTCTTGGTGCTCCGGGTAGTTAGGCATAAGGTAGAACAATCTGAAGGCTGTTCAGACGTACTCCAGGAACTAGACCAGGCCCAGCCAGCCCCAAGATCAAGGTAGTGTAAAAGTAGCATAATGCCAAGTTTGCCTTCCTATCCACACTCTAGTATCTAGTAAATAATTTCGTAGAGAGATTTGCCAATGAGTGGCCCTAAACTGTGCAAACCAATGGGATCTAAGAGATGAGTGGCCACAAAAAGCCAGTAAGTAAGTTCAAGTTTGAAGGCCAAATCTATTTTTTCACTGCAAACTTTTTTTGTAAAAATCTTTATTAAGGCAAAGTTACAGAACATACTGCATACTCTTTGCTGCTTTTACAGAACATACTGCATTGTACATTGCTTACGATTTATGCAGGATCAGGTTAATATTCAAAGAACCTGGCTAAAGATTATGGCTTGCTAGATGGGGAGCCCTCTTCCTCTGAGTATGCTACAAAGAGTGACCAAATTTCTAAATATCTTTCCTCTCTTTGGTGATTCTCTTGGTTATGTACTTGGTGGGAAAGCTTTTCCATTACAAGGACAGTCCGTATTTTACTATACCTCAATTCAATAGGAGGAGAAGTCAAATTTTTCTAAGAATGTGCCACAGAGTCTTGCAGCTAACAGTAAAAAAATTAATTAATTTGTTCTGTTTAAAATGTAGATTCTGTATTAAATAAGCAGTCACAGGATCTCTAGGAAGCTGGCATTTTGTCATAAAATGAATTCCCCCAAACCATCTAATTCCTGGACACAACCACAACGTGTGCAAGTATGTTCTCCTTTCCTCATAATCCCTCCAACAGAATACCACCCTAGTAACAAAAATATGATGGATCTTCACTGGAGGTAAATGCCACCTATATACAGTAATTTATAAACATTTTCTTTACAAATTGAAGATATATATCTCCTTTTCCATATAGAGAGCCACTCATCTAGATCAATTTCTTTGTCCAAATTCTTCTCCCATATTTTAATCGGGGCTGTTTTCTTATCAACGTCTTTTTTTTTCAGTCAAAATTGCATATATCTTGGAACAAGAGGTTTAATTTCTAGCTTTCTCCTGGATCAGCTCCCCAGATGTGGTTAAAGGTCTAGCTAGAGTTGTCTTGTATCCATATTTCAAACAATGTTTGACTTTTAAATCATAGAATCATAGAATATCAGGGTTGGAAGGGACCTCAGGAGGTCATCTAGTCCAACCCCCTGCTCAAAGCAGGACCAATTCCCAATCAAATCATCCCAGCCAAGGCTTTGTCAAGCCTGACCTTAAAAACTTCCAAGGAAGGAGATTCTACCACCTCCCTAGGTAACGCATTCCAGTGTTTCACCACCCTCCTAGTGAAAAAGTTTTTCCTAATATCCAACCTAAACCTCCCCCACTGCAACTTGAGACCATTACTCCTTGTCCTGTCCTCTTCTACCACTGAGAATAGTCTAGAACCATCCTCTCTGGAACCACCTCTCAGGTAGTTGAAAGCAGCTATCAAATCCCCCCTCATTCTTCTCTTCCGCAGACTAAACAATCCCAGTTCCCTCAGCCTCTCCTCATAAGTCATGTGTTCCAGACCCCTAATCATTTTTGTTGCCCTTCGCTGGACTCTCTCCAATTTATTCACATCCTTCTTGTAGTGTGGGGCCCAAAACTGGACACAGTACTCCAGATGAGGCCTCACCAATGTCGAATAGAGGGGAACGATCACGTCCCTCGATCTGCTGGCTATGCCCCTACTTATACATCCCAAAATGCCATTGGCCTTCTTGGCAACAAGGGCACACTGCTGACTCATATCCAGCTTCTCGTCCACTGTAACCCCTAGGTCCTTTTCCGCAGAACTGCTGCCTAGCCATTCGGTCCCTAGTCTGTAGCTGTGCATTGGGTTCTTCCGTCCTAAGTGCAGGACCCTGCACTTATCCTTATTGAACGTCATCAGGTTTCTTTGGGCCCAATCCTCCAATTTGTCTAGGTCCCTCTGTATCCTATCTCTGCCCTCCAGCATATCTACCACTCCTCCCAGTTTAGTATCATCTGCAAATTTGCTGAGAGTGCAATCCACACCATCCTCCAGATCATTTATGAAGATATTGAACAAAACCGGCCCCAGGACCGACCCCTGGGGCACTCCACTTGACACCGGCTGCCAACTAGACATGGAGCCATTGATCACTACCCATTGAGCCCGACAATCTAGCTAACTTTCTACCCACCTTATAGTACATTCATCCAGCCCATACTTCTTTAACTTGCTGACAAGAATACTGTGGGAGACCGTGTCAAAAGCTTTGCTAAAGTCAAGAAACAATACATCCACTGCTTTCCCTTCATCCACAGAATCAGTAATCTCATCATAGAAGGCGATTAGATTAGTCAGGCATGACCTTCCCTTGGTGAATCCATGCTGACTGTTCCTGATCACTTTCCTCTCGTGTAAGTGCTTCAGGATTGATTCCTTGAGGACCTGCTCCATGATTTTTCCGGGGACTGAGGTGAGGCTGACTGGCCTGTAGTTCCCAGGATCCTCCTTCTTCCCTTTTTTAAAGATTGGCACTACATTAGCCTTTTTCCAGTCCAGACTTCCCCCGTTCGCCACGAGTTTTCAAAGATAATGGCCAATGGCTCTGCAATCACATCTGCCAATTCCTTTAGCACTCTCGGATGCAACTCGTCCGGCCCCATGGACTTGTGCACGTCCAGCTTTTCTAAATAGTCCCTAACCACTTCTTTCTCCACAGAGGGCTGGCCATCTACTCCCCATGTTGCGATGCCCAGCGCAGCAGTCTGGGAGCTGTCCTTGTTAGTGAAGACAGAGGCAAAAAAAGCATTGAGCACATTAGCTTTTTCCACATCCTCTGTCACTAGGTTGCCTCCCTCATTCAGTAAGGGGCCCACACTTTCCTTGGCTTTCTTCTTGTTGCCAACATACCTGAAGAAACCCTTCTTGTTACTCTTGACATTTCTTGCTAGCTGCAGCTCCAGGTGCAATTTGGCCCTCCTGATTTCATTCCTACATGCCCGAGCAATATTTTTATACTCTTCCCTGGTCATATGTCCAACCTTCCACTTCTTGTAAGCTTCTTTTTTATGTTTAAGATCCGCTAGGATTTCACCATTAAGCCAAGCTGGTCGCCTGCCATATTTACTATTCTTTCGACTCATCGGGATGGTTTGTCCCTGTAACCTCAACAGGGATTCCTTGAAATACAGCCAGCTCTCCTGGACTCCTTTCCCCTTCATGTTAGTCCTCCAGGGGATCCTACCCATCCGCTCCCTGAGGGAGTCGAAGTCTGCTTTCCTGAAGTCCAGGGTCCGTATCCTGCTGCTTACCTTTCTTCCCTGTGTCAGGATCCTGAACTTGACCATCTCATGGTCACTGCCTCCCAGATTCCCATCCACTTTTGCTTCCCCCACTAATTCTTCCCTGTTTGTGAGCAGCAGGTCAAGAAAAGCTCCCCCCCAGTTGGCTCATCTAGCACTTGCACCAGGAAATTGTCCCCTACGCTTTCCAAAAACTTTCTGGATTGTCTATGCACCGCTGTATTGCTCTCCCAGCAAATATCAGGAAAATTAAAGTCACCCATGAGAACCAGGGTGACTTTGATATTGATCAATACAGGATTTTATATTATCTTCATTATTACATATCTCTTGGTATGATTTCAAATCAGGACCCAGAAAAAATGTCCAAATCCAGTCTCCTCAGTTCTTACCCACAACTTGGGTAATTTTTAGCTGTAAGATTTTGTAGGGATAAATTCCTGATTATTAATGAAAGTAGCTAAGGGAGAGGGCCTTGGTGACAGGAATTTAAAATGTGTCCAAAGCTCCTAAAGTGGTCTGGATGAATGGGACCACTTATTTTTTTTTAAATTTTTGGTGCATTAAATTTTGTTTTAACCCAATGATTACTATAAATTACTGAGGTCCTTTTTCTATATACCCTGTTGAGTGAGAGGTAAGGAAGTCCAATGACTTGCTCAAGTTTATGAGATGAGTCAGTGGCTCATTCTGGATCTGAATGCAGGATTCTGGTCATGCTGTCTTTTTTGCTCTGAGGCCTTATCCACATGCACAAGTTGTACTCCTTTAACTATTTCAGTATAGTTAAAGTGGTATACCCTTCCCATCCCTCTGCCCCTCACTCAGTGTGGATTAGTTATGTGACTTTAGCTTGTTCCTGATAGGATATCCTAGTATAACTGCATCCAGTATACTGTAGATATAATCAAAAATGGTTTATACTGTGCTTAGTATGGTTATCTAGGAAACTTTAGATGGTAATTGAATTTAGAATCTACATTTTTCAGATGATTTTAAAAGGGAAAATCGTTGGGTCTTTGCACAGCTGTGACTCTCCCCTTCCTCCACTAGCCCTGTTAATGCCAGGTAGGTATAGACTCTGCTGAGAACTCTAGGATCTGGCTGGCATAGTCCATTCCTTTGACTTAAAAAACATTTCTTTCTCCAGCCTCAGAAGACAGTCCCCTTTAAAAGCTGCTTAGTCCTTTTGATCACTCCTCTTCTCTTTCCTCAAGACCAAATCACTTTTTAACTGTGAATAGCCCTGTGATCTATTAGTTCCCAGCCTTGGCAGAACAAGGCTTGCAACTTGTTGAAGACAAGATGGAAGATCTTCAAAGCTGATAGTTTTACCCATTGTCTTTCAGGTGTGTGCTGGGGTTCCCTTATCTGGGGCCTTGTCTCCTTTCTGGCAACAGACCATCTAATAAGCTAGAGCAATGTATTCATACAGGAAGGTCTTTTAAGCCGTATGTACAATAACTTCCTCACTGACCAGGTCACATACCGTGTTCATAAAATTATTACATCTCAGTATGCTTAGTTTATTGTCTTACAGTTCTACAACTGTCACAATGCCTACTCTAATGCCCTGGTGTAAGAGGACTGTATATAAATGTTAGAATATCATATGGTATGAAAAGAAGCATACTGATCATCCATATTGTCTTCTAAAATTCATGTATCCAGGTTGCCGCAATGTGTATCTTTTTTAATTGAAGGAGGATTTTTTCTAAGCCATAGTGACATCAGCCCTAGAGATGTTTCAGCTTGCAGCATGCTATGTACATGAGGCTCATGGAAGACCTTTCACACTTTTAGTCTGTACTTTTTTTGTTTGTGGTCTATATATTT
The DNA here is from genome assembly GCF_965152275.1 of Natator depressus. NCBI lineage: Eukaryota > Metazoa > Chordata > Testudines > Cheloniidae > Natator > Natator depressus. The sequence goes on from NC_134243.1 coordinate 66,893,233, forward strand.
TTAGAATAATTTATGCAGCTCCTTTCATCTGGGGCTCACAGTGCTTTACAAATACTGATTTTAACTATTTAAGCCTCCCCAAGTCCCCTGTAAGGACAGTAGTATCCTTATTTTATACACAGGTATACTCAGGCATAGAGAGGGAAATGGTTTGCTTAATGCCACAACAAGAATCAGCGGCATGGTTAGAATTTAAGTTATAAAACTCATAGACTTCTGCTATAATAGGAAGGATGGCTTGTTATATGCAGTACCTAGGGATTTTTGGCTACAGCATGTTCAGAAGTTCTAGAATGTCTGAGATTTGTCATCATTGTTCTGTTATGCAGTTTAGAGTTATTGGGTAAAAATGTTTAATTCAGATCTAAATATACATTTTGTGTACAAGTGAAACTAAGCTTTGAGTTTAATTAGTAGAACCTCTAATATGGGACATGAGAATGTTCTTAGATGTAAAATTGATGTGGCGAATAGTGTGAGCATAGTAGGGGAATTCTTGAGGATTTTTCTTCCTATTTGTTCAGATTACCATATATATATATATATATATATATATATATATATATATATATATATATAAACCATATGGAAGGGTGTAAATGGAGATTGATTGCAGTTTGTTGTAATGTGTCCATTGAGATGTTTTGATATGTAGATTGCATTTTCTATAAGATGCGAAGCTGGTTTAAGCAAAATCAGATGTACAGATATGTTTGTGGGTTGCTTTAATGTTTCCCTTTATCTTCAGCTTCTGTTCAGGCCTTTCTAATTTTCATGAAGATTGTTGGTAATAGGAATTATAGTATATATGATACTGAAATCTATTTCAATCTAGGTTAATGTTTACATAGAGAATCAACAATATTCTAAAGGAAGGATGTTTTTGAATGGAAACTGTATGTTGGTCAATATAAAGCTAAAGTGTAAGGTTTTTGATAGTCTGAGCTGAAACCTTCTACCACTGGGTAGAGAAGAAACCAGCTTGCACTTGATATTCCAAATATTAAGTGTTTGTAAATCTTAGTAACCTTTGGATTAAATGTTATCATCTTCTATGCAATGGGCTACATATACAAACCATCCTGTGACACTGCCCATGCAATCTGTGGGTGCAAAACCTGCATTTGTGTCTGCAATTTCCGGGGTCCTTTTACTTACTTACTCAGCAAGCTTTGTTGCTGCATACCCCATTGTTAACTTCCCCATTTTGTGATAAGGGAAAGATATTCAGCAGCCTTAATACACATTGAGAGTCAGTGCTTTATGAATTGTCTAAGACAGTCAGCCAAATGCTGTTTTACTTTTGCTTGTGTTATCTTGTATATCATAACAAAGATATGCTGGAAATACACTTGGTTATAGTCAGGGGAGAGTCTTTTTTTTTTTTTTTTTAACTAGTCATCTTATTTGCTTCAATTTGCATGAGGTTTACATTTTTACAGTTTAGTGTCCTTGATCTGTTTACTTAACTAATCTAGCTCATTTGCAAGCTGGAACAAGATTTGTGTAGTGAATTTGGAAAATCTTTGATTTTGAGCAATAAAAGTAGATGGGAGACATGATTAAGAATTCTGTTGGACGCTCCAGAACTATTGGTTTTGTTTTTTTCTATTGAAGAGGGTGCTACCTTCTTTGCTGCATGAATTCAATGCACGTATACCTTTAGTTTTAAAATTACATTGAATTGTAAATTCTTGTAAAGACATTGATCATGTGTGTCAGACTGCAACAACTGTTGGGTTCCCTAAAAACAGAAAATATTCACTGGCTGTGTACCATAGCCCTATATTTTCTGAAAGGATTTGTGCATGACTGACAGAGATTTGACAGGTGTTTGTCTTGTGAATGAAACCATACAGTGTTCTTACAATGTCAACTCAGCTGAGCTGGAGGCAAAGAGCAGGGCTTGAGATGCAAGTTAGTTTTTAAAGGCTATGTACCTTTTAAAAAAATCTAATTACTATTTAGAATAAACTGTAGCATTAATTGTAGTTGGTCGTCTATAAAAAGAATAAAGCATTGCTTAATTGCATTTAAATGCATAATACAAAAATGGATCTTGATTAGAGAGAGAAACAGATCAGGCTAATTTCTTTTCTTGGATAATGAGTGACATGTATACAGAAAAATTGCATTAGCTTGTGGAGCTGTCATCAGCTTCCTCTAGTTGGTTCTCAGTCTTCAAATAGAAATTCAAACACACAAGTGTAATTCAGACTTTGGATTTTTTTTCCTCCTTAAACAATGATTCCATGCATCCAAATTTGAAAATGTTCCCAGATTTATGTATATTTTGTGGGGGTGCAGGTGGGAAGCAACTGCATAAATTGGCATGTGTAGCTCTTCCTGGCATAATATGCAATCAAGTTGATGTAATGAAACTATTTCAGATTCTTTTATTACTGTTTTGAAACCTTGTTTAAAAATTCTAGGTGTTAATCCAGGAGGGGCAGATCAGAGAGGACAGGTGTCCCAAAACAGTTTTGGGGAAACCAGGGTGCTAAACAGAATTATTTTCTGAAAGATTGAAACCTGCCTGGTTGTGTGAAGTCTATTTTTAGAACGCATTATGCTGCAATATGGTAGAAGATTCAAAGAGCAGCAGGTGTCAGAGAATCTGCTCACTGACGCTCTGAGTTACAGCAGCAAAGCTTAGTAAATTCATCTTCGAAGCTGCAAATAGGGCTCTGACATGGTGTGAAATTCTGCTAAACTGAACTTCTTCAGCTCCTGCTCTTGCATGTCACGAATTTACTGTAATCACCCACTGCAATCTGGCTGGGTGAAGTTTGGAAACACTTGTAATTAGCCATTGCAGGAAAATGCTTTGCTTTCAGATATAATATGCCTCTTCTCACCCCTCCATCAAAATCATCCCCAGGGGAAAGAGGACAAGTGGTGCTGAAGGGCTCCAAAAAGAAATAATTAAGAGCATTGAACAAACTGAGACTCAAACCTTTGCCCGTCAAAGAGGGCATATATTGACTAAGGGCATATATTGACTGGGATGTTATTGTCTGGATGAAACCACTATTTTTCTTTTAAAATATTTGAGGTGGAGATTTATACTCTCAGTCTGTGTCTATGCTAGAGAATGGAACCATTTGTAGTTGAATCAGCTTTAAGTATAAAGAGTTCAGTGCATCCATGCTTGCCATGCTGGTCGCCTCGCATTACTGGTTCTTAGAATGCCAAATTTCTCTGGTGTAGGCTATGGACAAGGTTTAAGGGCTGGACGCAGCAAGAGGCTGAGTTGATGCCGAGTGTCCTCGACTCCCAGGGTCTTCTCATCCCATGTGAGCTGTGAAAGTCTGGCCCCACTGCTTCTGCTCTGTAATTTTGTGGAGGAGGGCTGGCTGAGTCTCGGCCCCTCTTCTCCAAACACTGTCAGGGTGGATGGAGCTTGGCTTTTGCTGCCTACCTTGTGGAGTTACCTCTTCAAGGCAATGTTCCAGTGCTGCAGCCATTAATTTCTGAGCAGGAAGCCTTTGAAAAGGATTCAGCTCCACTGCAAAGTCAGGAAGCATCATAAAGCAAAAAAGCTCCCCCTTGTTTAATTGTACATAATCTAGCAAAGTTTCAAACACATGAGAGCTGTGATTTTTTTTAATGTTGCTTGCTCTGACTGTGCAGTGAAGTTGTATCAATTTCAGGGATTCTTGTCCTCCACAGAGAACCCAGCAGCCATAGCAATAGGGACAGTGTTTTGAAAATTGCCACTCGTGTGGGAGAGGCAGGCTGCTCTGACTAGGTTCAAACAGCTAGGAAGCAGCAGAGGAGATCAAAAGGGGAGAGTCTAAGCTCAGAGAAACCTGTGGAATTAATTTAGAGAGCTCCCTCAGACAAAGCAGCAGTAGGTGAAGATGGAGATTTACAGAGATCATATGTGATCGATGGGTGGCCTTGCCAGTCCTGGGGAGTAGCACACAAATAAAAAGGATTTTATGCAGACTGTGAATTTTGTTTTGAAAGGGACTTCCCGGTCCTTTTCTCTGACACAGCTCCATATCTGACGGGAGAAAGGATAGAAGAATAAAATCAACAGAGGAGAATATTTTTGTGGTTGAATTATCTGATTGGTTGAATATTCACAGTGTCCTTGTTGGGAGGCAGAACCGTCTTCAGCCAATCAGGTTGCTGCATTCACCCAAGGCATTTTCTATGGAAGGATAGGGGACAGATATAGAAACCTTCAGAGAGGAAATAGAGGATTTAACTTGTTTATGATATCCTGGGAAGCAGTCCATCTGCGTGGTTTTCTTCATAGATGGTTTTTATAGTCGAGGATGACCCTTCAAATACTGTATTCTGTTAAAGATTCCAAATCCTTTCTTTAAGGAAAAGTACAGTTTTTAGCTCTCTGATCCAAACCCTTCCTCAGATATGGGGCCTGACTCAGCAAGTTGCTAAGCACCCTCAACGGTCACTGATTTTGTTGGCATTGGAGACTGTTAGCACCTTGTAGGCATGGCCCCATAACAAGGCCAAATACTGCCGAAGTACTTCATGAAAAATGGGTTTAATTATGGATTTGTTGGCAAAATCCACATTGGCACGTGCAAAGTACAGCTAGGTACCTGACTGCCCAAATGCATATTTGGGAACACACACAGATGCACCTGAAGATACTGCAGCCCTTTATTCTTGGGTCTGGCTGTGCTGGGCTCAGTGAAGGACCTCAGGAACGTAAGGAGGGGCAACAGTGGGTCTGACTTATGCCTGGCTGCGTGAGCCCTTACGGGGTTGTACCAAGAGCTGGGAATGGCTGATTTGCAGAGGTGAACTGGTCATACATGTTTTCTCCTGATCATACCCCTACACTGAGGGACTGCAAGAGGGGTGACATATATGGCATCTGGGGATTCCTTCTACAGTGGTTTTACTGCCCCTTTGAGCCAGTAGAGTGGCACAAAAAAGCTATAGTGGACCTGAGAATCGAGGCCAGCGGGTGCTTTTTTGGATGTCTGCTATCCTAATGCATTGGGAAACTAGTCCTATGAACTATACATAAATGCAGAGAAGTCAGTTATCTGCCTTTTTGCTGGCCCTTCTAATATTTAAGAGTGGAATGCAGTTTTAGTGGGGTGGAACTTACTCATACCTCTCGTTAATATGCACTTCCAAGGGAAACACCATGCTCTGTGGTTTCATAGGTGATATTTTGGTGCCGTGTTTTTCCTTCGTAGATGAAACAGGTTTATAATTTTATCTGGGCTTGGGTTTTGTTAGAAACCTGAAAGATGGGCATGGTGGCCCTGCCCATTTGTGGGCAAACCCGGCCAGGTTTGTGGTTTCAGGTGGAAACCATGTAAAATCCCAGTTGTTCAACAAGGCTTTGACTCCAAACCAGGTACAACTTGATTGTTTCACTAAGCTTCTTGGAGCCAAGTGAACCTGAGACCCAAGCCAAAGCCCTGATTCATCAAAGTGTTTGACATCAATGGGACTACTCATATGCTTGATTCAGCATGGTTCTTAAACACAAACTCAGCATGTGTTTAAGAACCATGCTGAATTAAGGGCCAAATTCTGGAGGAATACTTGAGAATAATAGAGTTACATGTTGCTCTAGAGTCATAGATTCCAAGGCCAGAAGGGACCAATCCGACCTCCTGTGTAATACAGGCCATAGAACTTCCCCCAAATAATTTTTAGAGCAGATAAAATAATTCCTAGTGTCTTCCTAAGGTGGCTGTGGAATCTGCATCATTGGAAATTTTTAAAAGCAGGTTAGACAAACACCTGTCAGGCATGGTCTAGATCAGCGGTGGCCAACCTGAGCCTGAGAAGAAGCCAGAATTTACCAAAGTACATTGCCAAAGAGCCACAGTAATAAGTCAGCAGCCCCCCATCAGTTCCCCCATCCTGCTCCAAGTGCCTCCCACCCACCAGCAGCTCTGCTGATCAGCGCTTCCCCCTCCCTCCCCGCACCTCCCAATCAGCTGTGTTGTGGCATGCAGGAGGCTCGGGGTGGTGGTGGAAGGGGAGCGAGGGCATGGCTGGCTCAGGAGAGGGGGTGGGAAGGGGTAGATTGGGGGCAGGGCCTGTGGCAGAGCCAGGGGTTGAGCAGTGAGCACCCCCCAGCACAGTGAAAAGTTGGCGCCCGTAGCTCCAGCCCTGGATTCGGTGCCTATACAAGGAGCCGCATATTAACTTGTGAAGAGCCACAGGTTGGCCACCCCTGGTCTAGATAATACTTAGTCCTGCCATGAGTGAAAAATATCCAGACTTGATTTAAAAATTGTCAGTTTTGGAGAATCCACCATGACCCTTGGTAAATATTTCCAGTGGTTAATTACCCTCACTGGTAAAAATGTGCACCTTATTTCCAGTCTGAATTTGTCTAGCTTCAACTTCCAGCCATTGGATTGTGTTATACTTTCTCTGTTAGACTGAAGAGCCCATAGCCCATTATTAAATATTTGTTCCCCATGTAGGTGATCAAGTCACCCCTTAACCTTCTCTTTGTTAAGCTAAATAGAATGAGCTCCTTGAATCTTTCACTATAAGGCATGCTTTCTAATCCTTTAATCTTTCTCATGACTCTTCTCTGAACCCTCTCCCATCTGTCAACCTCCTTCTTGAATTGTGGCCACCAGAACTGGACATAGCATCCCAGCATCAATTGCACGAGTGCCAAATATAGAGGTGAAATAACCTGTCTATACCTATTCAAAATTCTCCTGCTTACACCCCCCAGGATCTCATCAGCTCTTTTGGCCACAGCATCACACTGGGATCTTGTGTTCAGCTGGTTATCCACCACAACTCCCAAATCTTTTTCAGAGTCACTGCTTCCCAGGACAAAATCCCCCATCCTGTAAATATGGCCAATATTCTTTGTTCCTGTAACCATATTAAAAGCATGTTGTTTGTTTGTGCACAGTTGGCCAAGTTATTCAGATGTCTCTGCATCAGTGACCTGTCTTCTTCATCATTTACCACTACCCGACTTTTTGTGTCATCTTCAAAATTTATCAATGATTTTATGTTTTCTTCCAGGTCATTGATAAAAATATTAAATAGCATAGGACCAAGAACCGATCCCTGTAGGACTGCACTGGAAACACACCCACTCAATGACAATTCCCCATTTTACAATTACATTTTGAGACCTATCCGTTAGCCAATTTTGAATCCATTTAATGTGTGCCATTTTAACTTTATATATATATTTTTAATCAAAACGTTGTGTGGATGTAATATACTTTGACTTTGTACCACACTATTCCCTTTATCAACCAAATTTGTAATCTCATAAAAAAATCAAGTTAGTTTGGCAGGATCTATTTTCCCTAAACCCATGCTGATTTGCATTAGATATACAGGTTCAGTTCCCTGTATCAATCCTGAAGCACAAAATAAATTGGATTACTTACTAGAGTAAGATCTACTAGAAGTGGGTATTCACCCATGAAAGCTTATGCTCCAATACGTCTGTTAGTCTATAAAGTGCCACAGGACTCTTTGCCGCTTTTATAGATCCAGACTAACACGGCTACCCCTCTGATACTTACTAGAGTAAGGATCCAGATTCTGACAGGCACCTATAGTCACTACTGAAGCTATGGTAGAATTAAACCTGTATTGTTCAGTAGGGTCTCAAAGCGGATGGATTCAATAAAGCATAAATTCAGGGATTTACTGACATTCTAGCATGGAAAACTGCTAGCTGTATTTATATCCAATATAGAGATTTTTATTCTAGTCATATTTTTTTTTTTTTTTTTTTTTTTACAAGAAAATAAGATTTCAGACTGAGTTCTTCTTCATCACAGTTAGGCTGAGGACTAGAGCCATACAGTTCAAATATCAGCATTGCTATTTTGATTCAGAAATAATAAACATCATCATACCGGCATGTTTCCAGGCCTTATTATTGGAGGAAATCCTTAACTGAATTGCACAAAAATAGCTAGAATGTGACCTGCAAAGGAAATTTAAAATTTGGCTTCTGCCCTTTACTTTTTTTAAAATAATGTACAACTGTCTGAAAGGCTTTTTAACAATGTTTTTCTGTTTGCTTTTTAACCTTAGAAATAACAGGAATGTCAATGGTCTTCCCTGTTTATGCTGGATAACACCTAGGGATTTCAGAGATGTGAAAACGAGGCATGTTTGATAGGTGTCTTTGTTGCAAAGTTTCAACACCCCATACCCTTTCTCCTAAGAGTTTGCTGGGCATTGGAACTAAACAGGTGTTAACAAAGCAAATCAGATACAAAAATTTGAAACAGACAGGCTTCCCTTCACAATTGCTCAATTTTCACTTTCTTGTGGTGTCATAATTTCAGTAATTCTCCAGTCATCAGTCTCCCATGTAGATGAGACTTGAATTTCTAATATAAAAATGCAGATTTTTATTTTATCTCAATTTCTTTTCTAATTTTTTGGGCAACTTTTCTGGTAATCTTTTACTTCATAATTATTTTTTTTCTTTCACTAGTCCTGTTTAAGGAAGAATCTAGCACCTCTGAATTAGGAATAAAGTGACACATCTACTGGTTGTTTAAATATTCATAGTGCTTATAAATCCATGGCTTCACAGCCTACTGCCACCAAACTGTGCAATGCTGCATATGATGCAACAGATACATAGCCATGTTAATAAAAGAACCATTCCCGTCTGGCTGCCATAGCTAAGCAACCCTGGAAGTTTTATGTACAGTAGGTATTTCATAGCTAAAATCATAGCTCCATGGTGGGTTATTATGCAAATACACTTGCTTAGGGTCACATCAGAGGTGAATGAAAAGAATCCATTATTTCATCTATCTGTTTGGCCTATTAAGATAATAATGAATTTTAATTAAAAGTCAAATCTTATAGTGGAGGCATAGTCGCAAATGGGAAATGTAAATAACAGAATAATTCAAAGAGTATTTGTGGATCTTGAGAATTCAGATGGTCTAAATAATACGTGTGTGTGTGTGTATACAAAGCCTGTGTGTGCATGCATATTTTAAATATTTAATGATTTAATATGAAGAAACAAGTGCTGACTCTATAAATAGAATATTAGCCACTTTATTTTTCCACTCTTATTACTATGAAATCTGCACCATCTTTTTTTATACCTGGAATTTGTTGTTGAGTCTGAAACTGTACAGGCATGGCAGACATACAAAGTCTGCTAAGACCTGGAGATATTAATGAGGAGAATCATTAGAGATTGGACACCCATCATCCTGTGGTTAATTAGGGATTAGAACAAGTACCAATTTTAGTGATAACACTCCTGCTCCTGAAGGTTTGTTGGGCTTGGTTTTATGACACAGCTACAGCAGATAGAATAAAATTGTACAAAAGGTTTTAGTACTTGGCACAATAGCTGCTGGCTGTGCTAATGACAACGCGCTCCCAGCGGTGTTAGGAGTTGGGAGAGCGCAAAGATACTGCAGGTCTGCTGTCTCACAGTGGGAGAACCTCACTTGAAGTTAAGCTAGTGATTGTGCAAACACTGGCCTGATCAACCTGCCTTTTATTTAGTAGGGAAACTGATTCCCTGTGCTAGAAAAACAGGACCTGTAAGATTTTATTTTAATTAGCAAATATCAGTTATCTTTTAAAGGATAACTTTTTAAAAGAGTGCAGGGTGGGAAAGGGTTAAATGTATCCATTGAGCATTTTGACATGTAACTGAGCTGCTGGATTGTGGTAATCGAGTCCTTCAGACACCGAAGCTGCTAATGACTTGTCTCTGCGGATGTGTTTAGACCTCAGGCTGTCATCTGCTCTGAAGGAGACCCTGAAGATCAAAGAGGGTTTCAGCGTACAGTAGTGTCAGAGACTGCTATTGTATGCAGCTGAAGCTTTCAACATTGTCTTCCAATAGTATGTGACCATGTCTGTGCACATCATTATCCTGATTAGTGAGGATGGAGGGATTTTGTGTAATTATACCTACGCTGATTTTGTATCCAGGTGGAATGTATCCATAATAAATTGCGTAAAGAAAATAATGTATTCATTGACTTAAAGATCTGGAATTCAAGGGAATGAAATCAGAAGATCTATAATTCTTTTCTTCTAAACCAGGCTTGTGTGTGTGCGCGCATGTGTGAACAATTTACATATAATTTCTAACGAGCTCTGAATGCAAGGATAATAAGCTATTGGGAAAAGATGTTGCTCAGATAAGAAATCTCTGCATCTTGCTGTCTGACATAAACCAGAGAAGCGGTACCAATTATCAGAAACTACAGCTGAGGTTAAAATACATGCCAAGGGTAAAGCATATCGGTAGGTGCTTGGGACACCTGTCAAGGACTAGGAAACTAGCATTGCAATGTTCATGCTAAAAAAGCATTATATGGATTTTCAATTTGTTGCAAAGATCAAAACCAAAATGCAAGAATTGATACAAAACAAAGGAAATGAGATTTGGGGGCGGGGAGCTAGGATTTTCAGAGATAATGCAGGTACTGCACTGTGGTTCATGTAATAATTTTAGTGGAGGTAATGGTACAAATTTGGATTTAAAAGCAATTTCAATTTCCTATCAGGGAAGCATGTAGTCCAGGCCATAAGAATATGTGGAAATTGGCCCCAGGAATACTGCAAAGCCACGGGGTATTTTTGTTTGAACTAAGTGCTGGTACCTCTCGGCTTGCATTGGCCCAAATGCATGTGAAACAAGGCTGCAAAAGAGGAGAAATGGAAAATAATAATATAATATGAAGCTTTAAAAAATGTGGAATCCATTTCTTTAGCATAAAAGCAACTGTAACTCCAGCTTCCTGATCCACCATTTCAGGCTTCAGTTTACAGTAATGAGAGTGACATCACAATAACAAATGTGCAACGGAGGCAAGTCTGGGCCTAATACAAGGACTGGTGCAGAGGAATGGTGTGGTTGTAGGAATGACAGCCTGCAAGGCAGGAGGCACTATCATTTGTCTTGTGGCAAGTTGTTCATTGTTAACAGGAACTGCCAACTGACTTCATATAGGTCAATGAACAGCCTTCCAGGGGTAGCTCCTTTGGGTCATTATGGACTTGGGCTGGATTCAAACCAGCAGCAGAGATGTGGAAGCCGCTTGCTATTCTTCTAAGGCTTAGTGGATCATTTAAATATACTGTAATGACTGGTTATTAGCAGCATTTTGTAACAAACTGTCAATCGGTGCTTATTAAAATAACCTTGTATTTCAAGCAAGATTTTAGTTCTAGCACTCAGTATTAAGTGCAAAAAAGTACCAGAAGTGTTGCCAAGTCTGTGGGTTTCCTGTGTCTGGGTAGCTTTTCAGGGCTAGTTTTTCAAAGAAGCCATGGATATCTACTTCTTTTAGATCTATATTCTTGCCACTGTTAGTGCTACCCTCACGTGCAGTCGCTTCCCGGGGAGACAGGTTTGGCACTGCACTAGCTCATTTTTGGTTTGGCTCATTTTTGACTTAGCTGGTAGCAATACTGCCAATGCATCACAAAGGTCCCAGTTTGAGCCTTGGCCATGGTAATATGCATATTGCATGTAGAGTTCAACTGCCAGATGGGGGACTCTAAAACTGCTTTGTCTGGCCAACAGTTGGTAGGCAGAGCACCACTGCTGTTGGCAGCCAAAAATACCCTGCAAATTGGTCAGTCAACATAACTCATGAAGCTTTGCGGCAGGGCTGCAGCTCCACAGGCCAATGTATGAATGCTAGGTCAGATTCAGAGCTGCAGAAACCAGTGGCAGTATTCAGTTATCCAGAGGCCTCTCTCAGCTGGCCCCTGCTGCCTGTCACAAAGAAATATGGTGTACTTTTAAAGGGAAAATGTTGTGTATTATACAGTCCTCAAATAATCTCTTTTGTTTGCATTCAGGCCTTTTAGCTAAGGGTTGTGTCACTGATCCTTTTATAATGTAATATTACAGCACTTTCAGGACAATCATATTAGCTGACTTCCCTCTTTCCTTAATTATTGTTTCTTATTATCATAAACCATAGACTCAAGGGGTGTGTGTGTGTGTGTGTAATAAGCTAAAATCTTTTGGGGTAAAGCTGAGCAAATACTGGAAATAAGTATTATCAGTCAGGCCTTCAAATAGAAAAGGTAGGCCTGTCTGGATGGTATTTCCAGTCCTTATTTGCTTTTCAAATTGAAATTCTATAGTAACAGAGGTTTCTAGAAACCCCTAACAGGGCTAGATTTTGAGCAAACTGTGTTTGTAAGGATCTTGGCAGGAAGGGCAGGTATGAATATTTGTGCAAATATGTTTTCACACAGTACTTGTACAACTATATGCCAGTCTTTTGTCAAAGCTCTCTGTAGGTTTGGGAGTCATTCAGTTAAGGAAAAGAAGAATGCCAGGTGATCAATGAAAACATATGAATAGTGAACTATGATTAGTGACAAATTGAATAGTCACAGTGAGAATCTGTGGACTTTCCTTAGAGTGAAATATGTTCATGTAAGCAATTCACTGAATAACTTTTGAATAATATACATATTTACTAAAATGTATAGTCTTTTTTAAAAAAAGATAAACATAATATATAAACAAATGCAGTCTCTAGGGTCTCCCTAGCCTATTTCTATAAGGATGTCCAACCCCTACCTTTTCAGAGAGACTTAAATAATCCTGGACACATTCGCTAGGTCCCTGTCCAAACCCTAGGGGTGAAATCATGGATTCACTGAGGTCAGTAGGAGTTTTGACATTGACTTTAATGGGGTTGTAATGGGTGACCACCACACACACAGCCTGGGGAGGTGAAGGTGTCCAGGTGAGGCAATTAACCTTCTAGGCTGTACCTGGAGGAGGAGCCAGGGAGCAAGGACTAATTAGAGATGAGTCTCAGCTGGACAGAAACAGGAGGGGTTTGTATAACCCCCTGTGGCTGAGAGCAGGAGGGGGCTGTAGGTAGAGAAACTGCAGTCACTAACAGGGTGAAAGAAGGCAAGGTAGGAAGTAGCCTAGGGATATAGTAGCAAGGTTTGGGACTGTGCAGACCATGACTGCTTGCTGTAGGGTCTCTGGGCTGGAACCCAGCGTAGAGGGCAGGCCTGGGTTCCCCTACCAGTCACTGGGTTGCACTATTCTTAAGGGGAAGTGGGTCCCAAAAGACTTTGGGGGTATACAACCCCTACCTCCAAAAGGAAAACCACAGTGACCTGGCCAGAGGGTCAAGGTACAAAGCAGGTGCGGTTTAGTACTGAGAGAGCAAGAGTGATGGAGTGCAACCTCAGAAGGCGCATTGATCTGGCAGAGCTAATCCCCAGATGTGGCCGGAAGGAGGCGCTCCAATGGTGAGTGAAGCACCCTGTGATGGACCAATATTTTACCCTCAAGATTTAACATGAGTCCAATCATTTGAAAGGTATTTTGGACGTCCCAGATGTTTCCTATTTCCTGATGCTACCATCCAGCCAGTCTTATCACTTAACTCCCATTTAGAATGGCTTCCAGCTCCAAGCTACTATTGAGGGGAAAAGAGATTGGTACAGTGTGAACAATTATGCTGGATGCTCACTGTACTTTGATTAATATTTGGCATGTAGAATTTTATGTTGGCATTTGACAAGAAATTTGGGCTGCCTTCCCCAGAAATGGGTAGAAAGAAGCAGTTAAGGGAGGCTTTCAGTACCCACACTTTGTGGATCAAAGTAGATTGGGGATCATTTGTGGCTATCATCACTGTAACTGTGTGTGCCTAGTTTTTTTAAAAGCAGATTCATGTAGGAAATGAATTACATGCCCTTAGTTATGTGTCAGATGAAGGACTGAATTCTGAATAGGAGGAAAGTGCATATATCCCTCAGATTTTTTTCTTTTGATGTATGTCCAATTTACATACATACACACTCACACCTTGTAGACTCGTACCAAAACTACTTTTAGAAATATACCAGACTGAATAAATCTTGCGAGCATTCTTATAGAATCAGAGTTAATTCAATAGCTATTGGTAATGAAACATAAATGTAACTTTCTAATTCTGCCAGCTGGCTATTGTAGCACTCTTTCATCATCTAGAGAAGCAGAACATTTTTCAAATCCATGGTTGAATAAAAAAGCCCAAAATTAAATTATAAATGCAGTATGGTTTCATTACTTCTAGTCTATGGTTGGGCCAGAGAGGAGGGCTACTCCTTTTAAACGTCCTACAAGAGTGTCACAATGAGCTGTAGTTTCTTAAGCCATCACATCAGTTCAAGTGGCTATAAAACTTCAACCTGACATGAAATCTTAGATCTTACTGTACAGGTTTGAAATAGGTCAGGAGACTCCATCAGTCTGTTAATTCATGTGAAATGATGAGGCTCTGAAGTAGATTTCTATGCTTTGAATTCTGGCAATATCTCTCAACATATTCTATTTTCTGCTGCTGCTACCAAATCCCTCTGTCAACTCAAGTTCTATTTCTAGTGCCTTTTGTTCCTTGTCGCTAATGTACAGACCATGTGTAAGTTCACATCACAGGCACCGCAGTTTCATTTGGGGCACCTCACTCTCTCATACACACTCACACACATACACACTTCTGTCTGCTTTGCAGTACGTCTCAACTGTCCGTAGGCTTGATGTCTTATTAAACGTATGTGGCATTCTGCAGTTGTGGTCCAGAAAACTACAGATTAGAATAGTACTAGGGGTATTTTGGACAAGTGTAATCTGTTTTGAATACAGAGAATTATTCTTGTTAGTGGCCACTGAGTGGAGAAAACACGGAAAAAGCCTAAAGCTAGGCCGCTAAAGATCGGTAGTTCCCATTGATCTGAGAGCTCCCAATGTCCTATTGACAATGCTCAGCACATCCTGAAAATTGGACTGCTATTTAGGTGCCTAAATTCGAAACTTTGATTGGGCTAATTGTGGTTGGGGCAATGGAGAGACACAGGCAAGTCAAGACTGGAGTAAGCAGTGAATGATTGAGCAAGGTAAGAGTGTGGTGGATGAACAACGAATGAACACTAACAAATGAATTTTGAATTGTCCTTTGGGAGGAGGTCACTAAAAGAGAATAAACTCTTCCTACTCTTTTCACCCTCTCCCTTCAGGTCTAAGACTTGTCCTCCCTGTATCTCTTGTTAGTTTGGCATTTGATTACATCACTCTTAGTCACTTTTCCTTTGACTATCTTACATTTTGATTTGCTATGACTTGGCCATACAAACAGAGTTGGGACTAAACACCATGTCTCCTGACTCCCTGTCCAGAACTCTAAACACTGGACCACATTACATCCCTCATAGCCTACCAACTATTGTCATATCAATTTATCAGAAATGGTCCTATCCAATCAAAGGCTCCTTCACCCCCCCCCCCTTTTTTTTTTGTCAAGGCTCTAGGAAAACCAGTCCAAAAGGGACAATGGTCTTCAAAAGCAGAGGGCCAGCACTGAAATAAAACAGCCTTTCTCAAAAAAGGTAGGGAAGGAAGAAATGAGGGGCAAGATCCCAACCTGGAATGGGGATAAGTGGATCAGTTTAGCTAAAACCGGGATGTGAAACAAACTGCTACCGAAGAGCTGAAAACTCTATTAAACTTTGGCCTCCTTATCTGCCACTGGGGCTGAAAGGGGCTGCAACACCTGCTCCTCCCACTTTCCACTACTCATGTCCCTCTCCATTGCTATTGGCTCCAGATCTCTTGAGAGACCTCAGGATGATGGCAATAAGACTTCATCAAGATTTATGGGAGAATATCTATCGACCAGCTCTGAAAATAGTCACATGGGAGGAGCAGATCAGCTATGTGCTCCCAAAACTCTGGAAGGAATGGGTGTTTTGCTGGTCCTTCTCTAAAGATGTGGTTTGGTGCAAGACAGGGATAGCAGTGTATCGTCAAAGAGGAATGACAACACCCCCTGCACAAAGCAGTAAGATGGAGCACAACATCAACTTCATCCACAAAAATGTAAAATAATCCCTATCCCTCCACAATCTCAGCTACTAGAAAGATATTAAGTGTACTGAGGATGCTTACCCAGATTTCTGTAGAAGGGCATTATGGATGCATCTCACACATAGTTTGTTTATAAAGAATAATAATCATCCTCAGTAGTGCTTCACTTCTAACAGAAGAAAAAAGGCAGCTTCTGCTTGATCTAGCTAAATAAGTCAAACACTTTTGATGTTTGATGTTGGATGTGTATATCTGTTAACTGCTGACCTATGTACATCAGCCAATATTCTCCTAGCAAAGAGGATTTTAAATAACAATCTTAAGCAGGTAACACTTTAGCTTTTGGTTTCTTTTAGAACTTCTTACAATTGTATGTCCCCATCCCTGCCCTTCTGTTTCAATTTAATGTCCTAAACTTGAAAGTCCTCTGGTAACATCGCCCTCCTTGACTATTTAAATAGGACAGGCAATGGGCCAAATTTAGCCCTGGTATAAATGGATGCAATTCCACTGATTCAATGAAATCAACAGCATCCCATTTACACCAGGTCAGAATTTGACCCCATGTAGCCTGGAAACTTTGGACCCAAATCTCATCTCACACCAGTGTAAATCGGGAGTCTTAATGAAATCAGTCGAGTTACCATGTGGAGAGGAGAGTGAGGCCCATTGTGCACATAGGGACTGATCCTGTAAAATGAAGTCCAATGGGAGCTTTTCCATTGACTTCTTGAGAGAAACCGTTAGAGGAATATTGGTTTTATACCCCCTTACCCCCAGCCCTGTGTGGGCCTCGATCATGTGAGGCACTTGGATGTGTGGCTTTTGTAACTGTTGGACGCACAAAGAATCTATGCCAATAGAGTCCTGAACTTGCGCTGTTGCCTTTATTGTTTAATGGTAGATTTGTATCCTGAAACTCACATATTACTCTGAAACAGTGACTGCTTTAACAAAGGCATCTTTGTGCGCAAATTATACCATAGGTAGAAGATTACTTTAAAGTGAGTACTGAAGCTGTTCATGGAATTTCTCATGTACAAAAGGTAGGATTTACAGTAAGGATTTTCAATTAGTATAGTGCTAAAGTACACAATTTGAGTGCACTGAGCTCAGAAATAAAGGATCAGTGACATTTTTACAAACAGATTAAAAAGTCAAACTGTTTGAAAAAATGTTCACACAACAAGACTTGGTATGGAACAAGACTTTTTTCAGTCTTTATTCATATCTTATATTTGCCATGTCATAAGAGGATAACTTTAACTAGTTTAATATTGTGTTTATGATATCCTCTGTAGCAGTACCGTACAATATTCTCCATAGGGCAGAAATCAAATTACTTGGGATTTTACGTTTAGAATTTAAAAACAATAATTTAATACGTACTATGAACCATTAAGAATTATAGTTTTTTCTTTCTATCAACCGGGAATAAATTTGGATCTTAAATTTGTGACTTTGTTCATGACTCGGAAAGGTGTGTGTGTGTGTGTTTATTTATTTGTGTGTGTGTGTGTGTGTGTGTGTGTGTGTGTGTGTGTGTGTGTATATATATATATATATATATACACACACACACACACACACACACACACACACACACACACACACACCATGTCCTCAGCTGACATAAATCTGTATAGATTTATTGGTTTGAGTAGAGATACATCAGTCTAGAGCAGCTGAGAATCTGGCACATAACTCTAAGATAACATTTTTGTATGGCCTAAGTGAGGAATTGTACATATTGTGGTATTGCACTATTAAAAGTATGAATCATATTTTAATGGAAGCATTTTTTTAATTTAAAAGACTTAAATTAAAAAAGAAGCTATCAGTGGTTTAGAGGAAAAACCTTGTTAATTTGCAGTCCCAGACTTCTGATATAGATCAGTTTATTTTTTTGGCTCTAAAACTTCTTGTGAGTGACTGTCTTCACGATGAATGCTGTATTAAAGGTCCTGGAGACAGAAGCCCTTTATTTGGGTCAATTTCAGGTTTCCTGCACAAAGGCTGATTTTGTTTTGTTTGGAAGTGACTTTCTACTGTCTCTTGCACAGTGCTGTGCATGTTGGCAGAGCTTAACAAACTATTATAAATAAAGTAAGAATAACCTGACTTTATGAAGTTCTCCTGCATGGGGTTGAGAGTATGAAATACACCTCCTAGGGCTTGGTTCCCCAAGCACAGCCCCCTTGTCCATGCCTGCTGCACAACCTATGGAAGACCGTAGCAGTTGCTGTCCTTTTGCACTAATTTAGGGGTGCCTGACCTGACCCAGTTCTCACCTCTGTGCTAGCCTATTGGAGTCAGTTCAGAAGCCACTTCCCATGCATGTAAGTGGATGCAGGGGCTCCCTTACACAGCTGCTTTGCTTGTGCCTCCTTCTGCCTAGAGCTATTATGGGGCTTCTGTGGTGCTGAGAGATTTACCTGGACCCTTCACAAAGGGGTGAATTTTGCCAGTAATGTATGGAACAGATACAAGCTTCCTTGTCCTGCCCTGCCCTGCCAATTTGCCTGAATGCTGGCAGGGAGGGTTCGCTTCCCTGGATGAGGTCAGTCCCTGGAGACAGTTTGAGATTGCCAATATTAGTCCCAATTTTGGTGGTTTTTTTGTCATGTGGACACCTGCCCATTGGTAACTGGAACAGACCACTAGACTTATTTCCCCACCCCCAAGCATTCATAAAATTCCTTTTGTTAATGGATAGAGGTAGTAACTAATAAAACATGAGTTGAGGGAATGCCAGTGGTAAACCTGATCTCAAGGTCAATGTGTTGCAGAAGCTAGACTTGTGTGCCATGTCTTGCTGGTTTCAGCTAATTTTCCATGTTAGGGTTCAATTTTCTTAACTTATATCAGAGGACTTATGTTTTAATCACCTTTCTGCATATCTTCTCATTAAAAAAATTATGCTATTGTCATGATAAATCTGGGTATCTTTTTTTAACTGACTCAAAAGCAGTAGTTATGTGTTTTATTATTGAATCTAGTGAAATTTCAAGTAGGGATGAGATTATTTTATTCTACCAGATCTATGTGAACTCCACTTTCTGTCCCTGTGCTAAAATATTTAGAGCTTTTATTTCATAACTTAAATCTTTTCGAATTTTCTTGACAATTTAATTCAAACACCTTCTTAAATTCTAGTCTCTCTAATCTTTCAATTTCAAAACTTCCTATTACCTGTTCGTTGGAATGATGTCAAAACCACTTTTCCCTGCTACCAAATGTCATGTTCTTCTATACCAGATGTGGACTGACTACAGAGCTTGCTTATACACCAGATGTATTAATTGTAAGATCCTTTAATGCTTTGCCAGGTATGGCTGAGTTTAGTTTAAATAAGATATTTTACACACTGTGCCACTTAATGGGTGAAAACGATAATAGTTTAGCATTCTGTTACATCTCTCCCTTTTAAGTTCTACATTCCTACAATATTTACACTACCATGCTGTCTTTGAAGTTCAGTATATATCAATCTGTTAAGTGTCTCTGGAACATACTGGATTTCTAATTACATGACCTAAACATGTAATAGCTTGGTCATCTGGCTGTCTATTAGTTGCAACTCTGGGCTGTGGTTCGTTTGGAATCTTTGAGTTCTCTCTTTTTTTCTTTATCTGCCATTTGTAGAGGTTTTTGCTCTGATTGTTCTTCTGTTGAAGATCCATATATCAGGATATCATCCATGAAAACAACAACTCCATTTGTGTTGATAAACAATTCTGCCATCTTTCTTTGCAAAATTTTAGGTGCACAGGTAATCTTCAAAAGCAAAATCTTCCAAAGGGTATAATAAATGTAGTCAGTTTAGCACTTTCTTTGGCTAAAAGAATTTGCCAGAATCCACTTGAGGCATCCATCTTAGGGAATACTCTTTTCACTTGGGGCAGAAAGTCCTATTGGGGTGATATATTCTTCCCCCCACACACACACAACTGTTTCATTAAGTCTTTTAAAAATTCTCACATTTGTATTCCATTTTCTATATAACTGATACCAGTGGGGCACACCATGCTGTTGGCTCAGATTTTCTTAATTATGCCAATCAACTCCATCCTCTTTAACTCAGTTTCCACATTATGTAGTAATGGGACAGGAATCCTGTGAGGTGTATGTACACTGTATTATTCAGCATTGTCTCTTCAGGTTACTTGGATTTTTGAAAGCAGATCTAGTACAATACCACCAAATATTCCATCCCGTTCTTCCACAGTTCTCAGTAGGCTCATCGTGGCTGTCAGTGCAGCTGAGAAGACTTTTAGTCTGTGGTCCTTTGATCACATGCACTCTGAATGCATGGCTTTTGGCTTTGTAAGTTTTTCTGTGGTGAACAGGACCCATGCAGTTCAAAATACTGCCAGGGCTAGTCAGAGTTGTCAGGTGAATTCATCTTTGCGGGGGTTAAAGGTGATTGATATCAGCGCCTGAGTCAATTTTCAAGTCAATAGTCTTGCCATGAATGTTCCTTTTCATACTCTGAGGGCTCTATCATCACAAGTGACAGATCCTAGAAACAATGATTCGTGATTATCTGTAATACAAGTCAACCACCTGACTGCTTTAGTGCTGCAAACAGCTGTAAAATGTCCATATTTCATGCATTTGTTACACTGTGCACCCCAACTGGACATGTATCATCTCTTGGGGTATGACTTTTCCATACATTGTGCATGTAGGCTGAAATTTGTCCCTCTTAGCCTGAGAGTTTTCTCTCCTTGCCTCAGGGGTTTTATGATTTTTAACACTCAAGTGTCTGTTTACAGTTTTTCTAAGCTAATTTCAGGTTTTTCACGTTTCTCTAGACTTTGCTATTTCAGTAGTTCAGCATGTTTTGCTATTTCAGTAGCTGTCGCTAGGGTTAAATATCCCGTCAATTGTAGGATTGGGAAAAAAACTGTGGAAGGTTAACCTAGTAACCAGCCTGTTTCCAATATGTTCATGTTTGGCTCAAAAAATGATTTTTGGGAATTCAAGTGTATGCAGAGCTCTTACAAAACATTCAACATTTTGCCCTAGTTCTTTAATTTTCTGGTGAAAACATGCTATTTCATAAACTGTATAAAGTCTAAAGCCAGAACCCTTTGTCCTCTTTGTGACTTCTTCAGCAATGTCAAAGGATTTAAAGATGTGTTCTGCTTGCTTCCCCATACTATATATGAAGATGCCTGTATATCTCCAGTTCCTTTGTGGAGTTTGTTTGCAATTCAAAATCTTGAAAAATACTGCTTCCAGTCTGATTCTGAAGGTTTGCCAAAGCTGAAGCCCTCTGGGGCTTTGAAGAGTGACATGTTGAGGAGATCCTGCAATATTTTTTTTTCCTTCTGTTTCTGGTCTTCGTTTTACTCCTGATACCATGGCATGTTCTTCTCTATCAGATGTAGACTGGCTACAGAGTTTGCTTATACACCAGATGTGGTCATCATAAGATCCTTTAATCCTCTGCCAGGTATGGCTGAGGTGCATTTAAATTGTTATACACTATGCCACCTAGTGGCTGAATAGAGTAATACAGTTTAGGCATTCCATTACACCAAAACAAATATTAAATTAATAATCTCTTCGAGGCTAAAGTTGCTGCCTACAATTAAACTCAAGGTGTAAAAATGTATGTTCTGAGCCATTGGGTGTTGAGCGGGGAGGGTAGGAATATCCTAGGTCAGGAATATTCCTACCCTCCCCCACTCATCTCCCATAGGCCTATGGAACAGAATGCTTTTTGGTCTTAACAGATGACTTAAGTAGCACAGAAGATTGTACTTGATGAGCACTGCTGTCACAAGCAGTTGTCGATATACGTTATATAAGTGACTACAGAGGTATTTGAAGGTCATGCGAAAAAGTCTTCAAGCCAAATATCACACAATTGAACTACTACCAAGTTTCAGGAGTTTCCCAACCTCAACCCTCATATTGCCAGGCTAACAGAAGATCATGAAATACACTTATTTGGCAATGTGCAAGCAGTCATGCTGATTCCTGTTATCAATGGGAGCTGAGGGCATATAGCACCTTGCAGAAGACTCCTATATCTTGCAGAATTGGGCTCTAAGGTCTCTTTCTCCTCTCACATCAATGTAACTCCATTGGCTGGAATATATGAGGGGTATAGGCCCTAAGTACCTTGTAATTGGGAGACATGTTTCAGGAGTGCCAGATAAAATGGCTTCTTATGTATATGCCAGGGTGGATAAAAATTGATTTTTTTTTTAAAAAAATTATGCAGAGCTGTTACATTTAAGACTGACTTCCACATAACTATGGTCTAGAGAAAGCCAGTTAGACTTTCAATAGTCTTAACAAATGCCAAGAAAACAAGGGTTGGATAATGTCCAAATGTGGATGGAAATGACCTACACTGGTGACAGCATTGTGAGGAATTTGAAAACAGTTTATGGGGTTTTTTTTGTTGCCCTTTGAAGGTCTGGGATATTCCTGTTAATATATTTGTCTTTTTTATAAAAGAGTTCTGCTTTCTTTCTATTGCCATATTCAGATAACTGTGTGAATACACCTAGCAAACTTCATAAATTCAATTACCTTCTAGTAAGAAAAATAATGGCTGTTTGACTTCTTATTTATAAGCAACAGAATGATCATGTTCTTGAATTTCGCACTGTATACCCAAAATACATTTTAAAGAGTTGTACTATAGAGTATAAATGATTTGTCCATATTAATAAATAAATTAAAAATTTCACTTTAAAGTGTTACAGATAGGGAACTACGGCATAATCCTGGTATCTGTGGAATAATAACCCTTCCTTACCTCACAGGGTTGTTGTGAGGATCAAACCATAAATGTATTGGAGGATCTTGCATACTATGCTGGCAAGTGCTATAAAAACCAGGTAAATTTAACCTGCCCAGAAAGAATTTGGTTTACAATAACCAAGTGTGTCTGCTAGTTGGAGTCTGTCTGTAATATCAGTAGGTTTCAGTTAGTGGCATTCTTGTCACTGGGCCAAGAAGTCATATTTCACTGTCAAGTCCTTTAGCAGGACTTGAGCTCGCACCCAATATTGATGCTGCAGTGCCGTATTCTTAGAGTTGCCATCCTTCAGAGGAGATGTTAAACTACAACCGATCTTCCTGTTTCTTGTGGCTGTCCTGGTGGAAACTAAAGATCAATGGCATTTTTTTAAGAGGTTAAAAATTCCAACTGTGTCCTGTCCAACATTCCCTCTCTCAGTAAAATAAGCTCTAATGTCCAAGGAACTGAATGAGCTATAGCAGAATCCACCATGGTTTCCAGTTATTTGCTTGCACAGTTGTCTTATTACTAACACCTATTTACTCCTCAACAGGAGGACACAATATAGAAACGGGTCAGAAGCAGAGTACCAGATCCAACTGCCATCAACCTTTGGTGAAGTTTGTATCTAGATTTGAACTTTGTGGCTCTTACCCATTTCTACACAATAGTTATCTGGTGATTTGGTTGTTTGCCCATGCTATAAATAAGTATGGTGTATGGGAAAGCTTCTATTTAGCTTTGAGAATAAACTGGAAAGATTCCTTTCCCAGGTAAACACTTTAAAAGGATTTGATTTGACTTTTTTTCCCTCTCCCTTCTTCCTTTACAAAATTAGCATGTGGATATAATAAAGTGAAGATCAGAGCTGGCAACTTACAGGAAAGGAAGAGTACTGGGGTTGTAATTGAGATGTTATTGCCTACCACCATGGTGTATATTAGCTTGAATAAAACATGCAGTCAATAAAATAAAACAAAACAATAAAACTAAGCCCATTGGTGATCTGTTATAGGGTGTGATGCAACACACAAACCTGCAGTCATAAAACTGGGGGAGCCTTACACTTTCAGGAACAAAGGCATCCAAGCGTTAAGTTGGAAGCAGTGCTGTCCAGCACTAAAGTTCTATTCTCTTTGCACCTGGAAGTAGTTAGCTTTAAAAGCCATACAGGTTTATACTGTTCTCTTCCAATTTTAAATAAGGCCTTCAGATGTTCTTGTTAGATGCTTATATAGAAACACGGTTTTAATTAGGGAACCCCTAGCCGAAAAGATTGATTGATTAGTCCTAGACATAAAGAGCTCGTGTTCTTACGGAGGGAGTTTGAGGTGTGGGGACTATATTTTTATATAATTTGTAAAGGTGAGCTCTTAAAGTACTGCATTATACACTGCAAATTTATTTTGAATAGCATCTTTCATAAAAGCTGTATCTTAAACCATTTGGCAGAGTTAATAATTTTGAGAAATAGTTGCTGAAGGAGGCAAAATTAAGATGTATAAGCATGGGAGGACAGATCTGTTTTCAGCTGTCAGATTTTACTGGCAATTATCTGTAATTCATGTGTGATAATTAGAGATGATAAAATAAATCATAATGAATAACCCATCAGCATTGTACCTCTTTTCTGATCACAAATTGTCTGGGAGCCCGTAAGAATTTTCATGAATGTATTCATTGTTTGAAAGTATTTGCCGAATACTGTAATTCTTGGTCTGTAAATTAATGGATGTGCTAGTTACAAGGTATGATTCTGATTGGATGAGCATAGCCCTTAGAATCAGGCATCTGATTGTAAGCTCTTTGGGGCAGGGACTGTGTTTTTTGTTCTGTTGGTACAGCCCATAGTACAATGGGGTCATGGTCCATTGACTCCTAGTTGCCATGCTAATATAAACAATTGATGAAAATAATGATGTGGATACTTGTGTTTAAAAAAAAAAAAAACAAAACTCTTCTTGGCTTGTTTAAATCTCATTGCTTCCACAAAACATTCCTTCCAGTTGTTCATGAGACTGTTTGTGGGAGAGGAAGCACCAGGGGCACGAACAGTCTAGAAAGGATGAATATTCATGTGGAAGGGGAATCCTCTCTGATGTTGTCACCTGGTCCTAGTGGTGATAAAGATTAAATTTTTCTAACCATTCATGTAAGTGCTTTAGGTTTACAGTTTACAATTACAAAATAATGAGGCAAGACTTGGAAACCTTTTAGGGGTCCATTTCTTGGCAACAGTGACATTGAATTTAATCCCCCCCACCCACTTTTTCCTCCTCACATTTTAGAGAAATATTGGCATAATCCAGCTGTTCCAAAAGTCCATTATTTAGTGAATGCACTGCATATAGGCTAAGGTTTATTATTATTGTGCAACATTTATGTTCTGTAAAAATCTTGGGTGGGTTTGCCTGAAATTATTTGGGCTTGACCTTGCAAGCACTGGACACACACAAATACTCTTTCTCATATGAGTAGCCCAATCTAATCCTTTTTTTGAGTACTTGCATGAATAGAGGTACTTATGGGCCTAATGCAAAATCCACTGAAGACAAGAGAGACTACCATTGCCATCAATAGGCTTTGAACCAGGCTCCGTATGCAAGTGTGTGTAAGATTGGGCTCTGTGAAGTTACGGGGAAGACTCCCATTAACTTCAAAGGGAGCTATCCTGAGCTCTGTGTGTGTACATGAAATGAAATCAAGAAATATTTCTTGAAGTATTACACTAAAGTTGAAGAAAAAGCTATAATGCACATTATTTCAGATTGTTGCTGTTAGCACTTGTTTCCAGACCTGCTGTCTTGGTAGCCTCTCCATGTAGAGTTCAATAGGCCAATATAATTTGTGTATTTTTGTCTGGTATAAAGCTATTTGACAATGTTAATCTGCTAAAACAGTACTGTTTAAGAAGCTTACAACACCGAGGTTCTAGCCATAAAATAAAGCATACTTAAATACACATTGCGCAGATGAATTAACCCGTTAAAAGAATATTTTTATTTGCATCCATCTTTATACGCACCACAAGAGCAGAGAAATGAGCTTGTATGAATATTTGATAAAAGAATAACAAAATACAAAGGCATAGTTGGTAAAATATACTGAAAATATACTTTTGACCTGTTATAATGAATGAATCTGCTGTGGACCAATTTTTATCACTGCTAGCAATGCTTCAGAAACCTCCTTAAATACTCGCCAGGCCAAAAAAAGGGGGAAGAGTGGTGGTGGTGGTGGTGGAAAGCTTGTTCTAGGAATAAATTGGTTGCTTACCAAAGCTACTATATGTGTTGAAGACTCTGCTGTATTGTATTGTGTGTCTTTGTATGTGGATTCATTCATATTCTCTCTGTCTCTTTCACCTGTGAATTATCACAATCAAGATATTGGGTTTACCTTCACTAATGGAATGGGATTAGGAAAATAATGTGGCTTAGTTTTCCCAGTTTTTATCCTATTTCACTTCAGGAGCAGAATGTGTATATTTTTTCCTCCATCTAATGTGGCTTTTTAGTTACATTTCATTAAATTCATCTTCTTTATATGAAAGTTTCTAAACTAGGTATCTGAAAAGGGTGCAGTGAGCTACAGAGGTGGGTTAACAAGTAATGTGTTTTTGCCCAGTAAAATTTGCCTGCTTCTGATTTCATTTACTTAAGGCAATTTTATGGAGTTTTGAAATAATCAAATAAACCAAAGCTTTCATGCAGCCGTTTTTTGCTTTTAAAATGGCTGCAAAAACTCAAAAGGGCAAATTTATCCAAAAATACACTCTCTCCTTTTTTTTTTTTTTTTTTTTTTTATAGTATTTTGGGGAGGAAATACTGGAAGAGGAAGTGACAGAACCTCCTCAAAAACCACATGGTCTAGTAGTTTAAGCATGTGGCTTTGAGCCAGGAGTGCTTCAGTTCTAGTCGCAGCTCTGACACTGGCCAGCATTTCACAGATAGGTCTACCTAACAGGTGGGGAAACGGGCTCCAATTAAGGGATTTGGCCACACTCTCTCATTATGTTGATTATAAGCTCTCTTGGGCAGGGACCATCTTATTATGTTTGTACAGTGCCCAGCTCGATGGGATCCTGGTCTGTGACTTGGGCTCCTATGCACAATGGCAATATAAATATTCAGGCATCATCAGAACTAGGGCTGG
Organism: Natator depressus; assembly: GCF_965152275.1. Lineage (NCBI taxonomy): Eukaryota > Metazoa > Chordata > Testudines > Cheloniidae > Natator > Natator depressus. The sequence goes on from NC_134243.1 coordinate 66,919,989, forward strand.
AATTCAGGTCTTCTGACTACTAGGTCATTGTTTGTTCTATCAGATCTCTATGCCTCTTAGGCAAGTCAATGAACTTCTCTGAACCTCCATTTCCACACCTGTGAATTGGAGCAGTGATCTTCGTCTATTTCAAAGGGTTGTTGTGAAGCCTTGCTGAGTATTTGCAGAGCACTACTGGCAGTATATGAGTGTATAGTATGGTTGTGGCCTCCCAGGAGAGCATTAGAAATTATTGTGGAGTAATAGTGTTACTCTTTCAATTTGGTGCCAAAGTATGGATTTGCTATAAAGTATAACAATCAAGGCATTTGATTATTCTTTCCAAGAGAAACAAACAGCTATGTCGTACGCTCTTTAGTAAAGCAAATGTTTTAAAGATAATTGGGGGTATAGCAAAACTTTGTACTCCTTCACTGAAGCATTTGATAAATTCTAAAACCATCTTCTGTTTTTTATTGGTGTTACAGTACTTAAACATTTCTTCACCAATGTGTCTTCTATTATACTAAGAAATCAAGTGCCAGAAACCTTTAATATTGCTCACCATTACTATATGAAGGTTATTTCATGAGCTAAAATTAGCCTATTCACCTAAATATTTTCTTCAACTAACACAATTACCTATGCTGGGAGATGCTCACATCTGGCCCTTTCACTCCACATTCCAAATCCCCACACAGTCGCCTCGAGCACAACACAAAGTAGTGGCTATTTTTATTAAGCGAAATCCCTATTAATTCCAGATGTAAACCATGCAATTAACTCGTCTAGAAACAAGAAAGTGTTTTCCTGTGCCTGGATCTGATTTAATATATAATCACTCTTCTTGCCGCCCCCCCCCCCCCCCCCACTTTCACTGCACCCACTTTAGTGCATCCATGCAGTACTGCTGCTGTTCATATGTAGTTGTATGCAGGCTGAAGACGTCTATGCAAGAAGTTCACCAGGCTGAGAAATTTAACCTCCTATGCTGTTTGCAACACACTTTCTCCTCGTATACTTGTACTCCAGGCAGCTTATAGGCATGCTACCAGCTGTGCTACCTAGACTATCTTCTTTTTTTAAGGCTAAATGCCAGTTTAAGCCTGAATGACTTTAGCATCCCTGTGGACACCAACAAGCTGAAAGGGTTCAAATATTCTCAGTACTGTTACATTGTGCATGACCGGGTTTGCAGAATCTCCTAGAATGCACTGTGGTTGGGAACTGAGATAGGTACTCAAGCCATTGCAACTGAATTGGTTTAGAACTGATAATGTGGATGCTTTGTGAACTTGCAATGGCTGATGTGGCTGGACATGAACCATTGATGCCTAAACTGTTTTTGGTTAAAAAATGGTTTAGTTTGTGAATGTGGACATGCCCGAAGGGCCTAATCCTGTCAACACTCAAGCATGTGTGATGCTTTCCTCATGTGAGTAATCCTGTTGACTTCAGTTGAAGGTAAAGCTATGCATGTGCTAAAGCATTTGTAGAATCCAGTCCTAAATGTGCTTGCTTCAACAGAGAGAGATGGCTAACCTTTGTAGATATTGAACCTCTGCTCTGCATTTATTAGTCAAAAGATCACTTTATAAAAGGCATTGTAAATTGACTTGGCGGTAGCAACACAATATGCTGCTCTTTATACGGAATTTCTTCTATTCATCTATACAACAAATATCAAAATTGATGTTAACATTGTTCCTGATTTTGTATAATCTCTTAAATTCTATTAAGATCATATGAACATAAATCACTGGTAGCAAGAATTAGGCACATCTTCTAGTTACAGCTGTCAGGTCTACTGCTAGTATTACAGCTTGACTGAGGATGTCAGTGTTTGTTTTTAAAAAAAAAACACTTTTGAACACAAAGAAATCAGGGACACCACTTAGGCTTGGTCTACTCTTAAAAGTTAGTTGACAGAGCTATGTCATTCAAGGGTGTTGGGGGGGAACCCATATCCCAGATGACATGGGTATGCCTACCTCACCCCCAGCATAGATGCAGCTATGGTGACAGAGTGCTTCCATCAACAGGGCGAACACCATTCTGGGAGGTGCAGTTCCTCTCCTGAGGAACTGCAATACTACTTTTGTTGGTGCAGGCCGTGTATAAGCTACGGGGTTATATTAGCATAGCTACTCTGAGCTATGCCTCTATAAGGCTGGTCTCCAGTACCAGGGAGATCAACGTCGCTGAAATCGATGCAGCAGAGGTAGATTTTTAGTGGGTCTAATGAAGACCGACTAAATCAACAGCAGAGCACTCTCCAGTCGACCCCCTCCCCACCCCCGGTACTCCAGCTCTCCAGGAAGAGTAAGGGAATCTCCCGTTGACTCAGTGCCATGAAGACCCCGGGTAAGTCAACCTAAACTACATCGACTCCAGCTACGTTATTCGTGTAGGTGGAGTAGCATAACTCAGGTCAACTTACCCCCATAGTGTAGACACAGCCTTAGCCAAGGCAGAGGGCTAGGCCTGGAAACACACTCCCCAAAGAGGGAAAATAATCTGGCTTTAATGTATAGCTGGCAAAGGCTTTAGAAAGAAAGTTCTGTTCTTTACAATCCCCCCCTCCCCCATACTTTAGTAGTTAAAGTCTGAGGCCTGGCCTACACTACAGTTAGGTTGACATAAAACAGCTTACGTCAACCTAATTATGTCCGCATACACACTCTCTCTACAGCCTTGCTCCTGCTAATGTAAGTGTCCTATTACACAAACATAACTCCACCTTCACGAGAGGCATAGGGCTGATAGTGTAATTAGGGTGATGCAGTGTCTGTGTAGACTCTGCCTTACTTTAGCTGTTGGCTGTCCTGTCTTGTCAATTTCACAGCTCTTGTGAAATTGACAAGAAAGCTGGGCATCTAGAGCCCAGCTGCCCCCAGCTCCCCACTCCTAGCTGGGCTGCTGCCTGGAGTCTCCCTGCTCAGGGAGCCGAGAAGCCCGGGTGGCTGCCTCCCTCCTCCCTCCCCCGCTGGGAGCCAAGAGCCCAGGGGGGCAGCTGGGCTCCTGGTGGGAGCTGCATGGACCTGAGTGCCCTGGCTCTCAGCCACTTGCACTATTTTCAGTGAGGATGTGCACCACTGACATAATGAGGGTCGTGTGGTCCTCAGCCACCGCAGTAATTGTTGTGGTGGTTGTAAGTCAACCTAACATAAGTCGACTTAGGGCTGTAGTGTAGACATGCCCTGGGTTTTTGGTGAAGCACAAAACCAAGCTGAAAATAACGAAAATATTTTTGAAACCTGATGGAAAAGTCTGCAAATTAGAGACAGATGACTTAGATATCGTCCCAATACATAATGTTCAATCCTTGGATTGCAGCCTTTGCAGCTGAGAATTTTTTTTTCTTTTTTAAGGAGTGATTCAGTTGGCTGGCTGAACTGTGTGTGGAATACATGTATTTTCCAAGTCTACAGTATATGTATTCTGTGAATAGTAATCTGCAAATATTTCCAATAAATTTTTTTTGTTGTGTTGCTTTGGGTCATGAGAAGTTAGGATTTTATAGCATTTTCCAGTTTTTTTTTCTCCTGCAGACCATAAATGCAAACAGTACAGAAGAGGCCTTGTCTGAAAAAGTATCCTGTTACAATCCAACATTTTATGGTTTTGTAAATTATATTAAGAATCCTTATTTTTACTTGTGTGCAACTTGGGTGTTGTGCTTGTAAAGACACTAGTGTTATTACATATCTCTTCAAAGTCCTTTAACCTTTTTCAGGCTGCAATAAAAAGTGTTCACATCTTATGTAAAGGGAAATGAGGCTTCCTTAAAAAGTGTAGTCTAATGACTTGGTGGCAGATGCTCTTAACATACTGAAAATTAGGATGACTGAAGCTACTATTCATTCTTGGAGTTTATTGCTGCAGGCTTGCTGTCACTGAAAAGTATTCCCACCAAGTGGTGCTAATATACAGTAAGACTGAAAATAACCAATTGATAGACAATGAAATCAGAAAGGGGGCGATACCATCTTCATGGTGCTTTTAAGGAGTGGTTGTTTATACAGAGTATAGTATGTTAAAATGCACAGGAAAGTAACCCTTAACCTGGAATCCAGCTTGCTAATAGCTACATAAACTATTTAAAGGTTGTGAGAGTACAAGATCTGTGCCTCCGCACAGCTGGTGTTGGATGCCATCACTCAGAAAACTTCATGCTACTTTTGAGCAACAGTGAGTCTCTATTTTGAATATCAATGAGTGAAGTCAACTGTCCCTTAATTTATACACATTGCCAGAGACTGTCTCAGGGTTTGGAATTAAATGCTCCAATACAAATCTCTTTAAACCTCTCCTAAAGAAGAAATTATGCTAAAGCTCTTTAGTAAGGAGGTTCTCTCTCCTGTTGAAATAAAAATCAATTATGTTTGCTCTGCTGTGAACAATGTCACTCAGTAGCCCTGCTTTCTAATTGGCTAATGCCTTAATGACCTGCTGGGAGGCTGTGATGCATTGCTTTGGACCCTCTCGGCAGGCTTTTAGACTACCAGTCAGATGTCAATGAAGCCTGACTCAATAGGGGTTCTCTTTCTAAAATTCCATTATTCATCCCGGTTTATGCAATAAACCAATCACAAAATAAAGCTTTCACATCAAGCCAAGTTAAAGAGAATTATAGATATTTTACTTCATTGTTAAACTCTAGGATTGTCACTGGTTTAGAACTAGGTTCTTTTTTTATTAAATTTGATGAAAACCTTTTTTCAGTTGAGGTTTTTCTGTTGAGCATTGAACGAAACAACTTTAAAGAGTTTGTGTGTGGTTTGAAATAAGATTAATCTACAACTGTTTTGTTAAACCATGGAGCAAAAGTTCCAAAAAATTTTTATTAAGTTTTAGTGAATGGTAACTCGGAGACCTTTCTTTCATATGTTGAATTGTTTGGGCTTTTTAATTAGAATTGGGATACAGTTTTGGCAGGAATTCCATATTTGGCTGCTATTTTCTTCGTAATGGTTTATTTTAGACCATTGAAAATTTGTTTTAAAATCCTTTGTGGTAGAATGTTGATAATCAAAATGGATACTTGCAATACTAAAAGATTTGTGCTGGTACTCTGCTGAGGGACAGCATGGAGTGGTGTGTGTGGGTGTGTTTCTGTTTTGTGTTTGTTAAATAAGCCGCCTCTTTTGCGTAGAGAAGATGCTTTGCTTGATGACAGCCCAAGGACATGTAACTGCAAGAAAGGTGGACACAAGATGGAAAGTGCTATTCTTAGTCAAAATATATATTAATTTTAAAAAATAAAAAGGGAATGACAATAGTGTGTTTCTAACACTGCTCCCAGGGCAAGTTTTATAGCTATTTAAACACAACTCTATTATTCAACAACAAATTAGTAGCTACCATAGCAACTGCACGTAATAATTTATTCATGCTACCTCTGGAACACAAAGCGCCTTCTTAAAGTAACTGACTGATGCATTGTGTGAAATTTGTATTTTTCCAAATTTGTAACGCAGTCATCCCAATACAGGAAAATGGTGTCTTTTCCCCTAGGTTATCAAATATTTGATATCTATAGCACAACTTATTAGGTTCTGTTTTTTCCTTATTCCTTGTCCTCTGTAAAAATTCATAAAGACAACTTAAAATCTATAATTCAAATATGAAAGGTCATGCAGACCAAGGGCATGACTTTCAGAAATGCTGGACACCCATAACCTCAATTGAAGGCAATGGGAGTTGAATGTGCTCAGTACTTCTGACAATCCGGCTCTCATCTGTTAGTCACTTATGCGTCTGTTCAAACTCACCTACCCCTACAGGTAGTCCCTTGAGGGCAGAGCAGAGAGCAGCATGGCTAAACTTCCATTGTTATTGCTGCACTTAATGATAAATACAACTGTTCAGTTTTTCCAGAGCTGTGACTCTATCAATTTCCAGCATCCCCAAACAAAAGTTAATCAAATATTATGCCCTTCCTCCCAATTCTAACGGTCTTCTAGCACACTTATTCCTGAATCAAGAATGTATGATCCCTAAACATAAGAGTTGCCATACTGGGTCAGACCAAAGGTCCATCTAGCCCAGTATCCTGTCTTGACAGTAGCCAATGCCAGGTGACCCAGAGGGAACAAACAGAACAGGTAATCCTCAAGTGATCCATCCCCTGTCGCCCATTTCCCAGCTTCTGGCAAACGGAGGCTATGGACACCATCCCTGACCATCCTGGCTAATAGCTACTGATGAACCCTACTATGCTGTTCTTAATGTTCTGGGCATGGAGTATTATAAGAGAAGACACTCCTCAGGTCCACTTGTTCTGAAAAGCTCCATGGTTTCAGGGTCAGATTTTTTTCTGGCTTTATATTAAGATCAGAATGCTCTCTCTTGATCCTCTCTTTAGTGAGGCACACAACTTTTCTAGTAGACTCCTGCAACAAAATTGTCTCCTTTTTTCCCAGAGGTAAACACCACACAACCAACCCACATAGTAGATTGAGTAGAGGAACCTGATTGGTTCAAATACAGTAGAGTTTTCAGCTGTTCATTAGCAGCACTTATAGTTTTAATGAACTGCAATAGAAATAGCTCAAGTGATACATATGTACGTTTCATAAGTGTCTGCTATGTACATGTACAGCCTATAATTAGCACTCTAAATATGAGTAGCACTATAAGCAATTACATATTTTTGGTATTAAAGTATGTTACAATCTCATTAATTCTCATGAAAGATGGTTTTGGGAATGTTGCCATTCTGAACATGAGGAAAACCAAGAAAGATAAGTAGTTTTCCCAAGGCTGCAAATGGGGATTAAAACTCAGAAATTCCTGAATCTCAGCTCTATGGTCAAACTTTTAGTCCATGCTTCTTGCTTTGTCTAATGATTAAAGGTCTGTTTTAAGTCCTTGGAGGCTTCATCAGCTTTTGTATTTTTTGTTTTAATCTTCGTATTAAGTCATGCAAGGTCTTCCTGAGCAAAGAGTTTCTCTTATCTACTAGTCACTTCTTAGCTCCATCTCTCATCTATATATTACCAGTAACTATTTATACAGTCCCATAAAATGTGCTAAGTGTTCAGATGCCTACAAAAAAGAGCACCCAGCACAGGTATAACTGACTACATAGCTCAGCCGCAAAATCTGGTTTGCCTCTTGATATATAGTTATGGGATTAAGCCCTGAAATCTCAGCAATTTACTATACTCTTTTATAGTAGGAAAAGCCTTTAATCCTTGAATAATCTATTACACTTTGTCAAGAATGAAGCCTATTTTTATAATCCAAAATTTCATTGGTTATTAATCAATTGGTTTAAAGTGAGAGAGTGAGTTGAAGATTCGATATGTGGAGATCCAACAAATTCCATTCTTTGGAATCTTGAGTGGCTTGTTATGGATTCAGCCCTTATTTGATCTGGCAACTCTGAAAAGCTGTTCTGTTTTTATAAAGGCTATACCCTCACCCAAATCATTCAAGATCCGTTCTCTGCACATTTTAATTCTAACCAGCAAAATAAACAAACTTGAGCTCGGAATAGTCTTGAACACTTGCTCATGTTTTCATAAAAACTTACCCGAAACTAGTATAAGCACTAAGTAAAATGTTCATTTCTGGCTGGACCAGACAAAATTTTCTTCCAGTGTGCACTGAGAGAATTATGGGATTTTGGAATGTGACATGACACTCCCCAGGAAACCATAAAATATTCTGGCCCTGCAATCCCAGGACTGAAAAAGTCATTAAATTTACCTTTTTCTTATTCCTGCTGGGATATCTGTTTTCATTTACTATTTCTGTAGACCTATTTGGCTGGCTGGGTAGAGACAGTTGAATTTTTTTCATGTTTTATAAGGCATGTCAGGAAGAAACACTATCACTACTTAAAACAGCATAAAGAAACTATAAAAGTCAATGTACAAATGATATGATTTGATTATGGTCAAGTAATTCTATGGGCATGGCACAGGCCTGTGTTGCCGGGTCAGGGAGTACTTTCTGGTCTCTAGTGAAGAAGGGGCTGGAGAAAGGCTATTGATTGACTGCTTTTTGAGTCTGAGTGCAGGAGGGTTGGGCTTCATGTTCAGGACTGAATTGAACACCAAGTTGGGGAGGTTTCTGTTACCTTTTCTGCGTATGTTGACTTATTTTGCTTTATAAACATCTCTTGAGGAAAAGATCTTGCTGACTTGCATCAATGGTATTTTTCTCCATCAGCTTACAATCCTCATTATGCCATTTTTACAATAGGCCTCACTGCCCTGTAGTGAGTAAAAGCAGACAAAACATGAATAGTAAATATTTTTCACTTAAAAAAACCCCCAAGAACCTAACCTGCTCTATGATTTGGAGTCTGAAAGAGCTTAAAGGTACTGGGGAAAACTTAACTGTGCAGAAGACCAGCAGTGAAGACCTCAAAATAGGTCATAAGTGGTGCCTAGGCCTTATACTATCCTCTGTACTGGGTGAATTTCACCCTATGGCATCAGGTGCTTGGTTTTTCCCTACCTAACATCTCCCCTCAGATCATTCCTTTAGCATTTGAACAGCTTGGATCTCACTGTACAGCAACATTCATCAGCTTTCTAATAAAAAAACACTAAGGTTCTGCTGAAAAGAGCTGCAAGAAGATTGTAACATACTTTAAGTATTCCCAATTTAACTTTTTAATTAGGAAAAAAGTTGAAATGCTGGGCCATCTACAAACATCTGGGTGTCTCCTGGTAGACCAAGCTCCATTCAGGTTTAGAAACGAAAACGAATGCCAAAGTGGATGCTGTTTGTTCACTGGGGCTCCAGCAGTAGCGAGGCAATATATCTGACTTCTTTTACTTCTCTCTCTCACTCGCGCGCTCACACACACAACTTGGTTTGTGAGAATGAAACACTCCTCATTTAATCCTGCAAAAGCAAAACTGAAAATTGGAGGCAATCTCTAGCAGCAGTGCTGAAGTTTGTGGCTGTGACCACCACCAAAGAGAAGGTCAGAGTATTAAAAGCAAAGCAGATGAATTGCTATAGACTTTCTGTTGCAGCATGGCTTTAATGTCTGTGTTTAACTTTTATTTGCTGGAAAAAGTACAGCAAAACACTTTCAAATTGTAACTTTGTTGTGCCTTCTCCCTTCTTATGAGTTTTTAGTTTTTGCATAAACAACTGTTTTTTAGAAATCCATTTTATCAGCATCAGGCTCTTCAGAGTTTGTATTGTGTACCATAACCATGCTTCTTGGATGAATTTGGAAATGAGTGCTCCATATGGGCTGACTGCTGAGCCTTGTACAGAACCCCATTGACGTCAATAGGTGTCCATGTGGGTGCAGTAATCTGTATGCATAGATCACGGTGCAGGACTGTGGCCCAGACTTCATGCAGTTACAGTATGGCAAAACCTGCCTTTGTGTCCTTCCCCTCCCTCCCCCCATCTGCATCCAAAAGTTGGATGCAGCAGAGACTTCTGTGGTATCACTAACTTCATATGATCTCACAGCTAAGTTACCATGTTCTCGGAGAACATCTTTTATCAGACCAACTTTTGTTGGTGAGAGAGACAAGCAAGCTTTCATGCTTCCAGAGCTCTTCTTCTGGTCTCTGTGTAAGCTTGAAAGTTTGTGTCTCACCAACAAAAGCTGGTCCAATAAAAGATATTACCTCACCCACCTTGTCTTTCTCATGCTGGGGACCAATGTGGCTACAACAATTCTGCATACGTTATCAGCCAGCTTTTCTGCCTTCTACAATTTCATTAGTGTCTCAGGGAGGCTTTTTTATATTAATGTTCGGATGTATAGTGAAACCCTGTTTGAAAATGGTGGCAACTTTCATCTTTATCCTTAATTGGTTAGAGAAATATTGATATTGCTATAATATGGCTCTGAAAGATTTTGGAAACTTCTTTCAATTAGCAGACGTAGAATGAATAGTTTAGGTATGATGTCACAATCTTTTCCAAGCCAACCCACTATAATGTGAAGTCATATTTAAAAAACACTAAGTTGAATTTACAGTTAGTGTTTTATAAGATAGAATATATGGAAAATGAATTAGAACATACTTTGGTATTTTACCATTGAAATGCTGGCTGCCTATGAAGTGTTTGATCTTCCCCGTCTGTGCAAGCAAAACTCTTACTGAAGTTTTGGTGGTTTATTTTTCTGTGAAACCTGCAGAATCCGGCTGAACTGAGTGTTTTGAAGTCCATTTGATATTGTGTCTGCCTGTGCGCATGTGTATATAAACATGATGCCAAATTCTTCTTTTTTTAGATGGAACATCTAAACTCCGACCAAGAAAACCACTGTGAGGGCAACATAATCTAAACAACCTCATGATCTTAGTGTTTTAACCCTCATCCTTCCTTTTTCCCTTAATTCACGTTGTTACTTGCTCTCATTTGTTTTATTGGCTTCTGTTTTCAAAAGTGGCTAGTGGTATTAGGTACCTGAATGTTAGAATACCCAACTTGAGACATTTTTAAGGGGCCTGATTTTCAGAGGACAGGTACTCCTTTCTGAAAATCAGGCGTTTTTTAAGGTGTCTCAAGTTGGGCAACCAAAACCACTAGTCACTTTATGGCCTACACTTTATAGTATCTGAATGATAGGCCCTGATCCTGCAACCATGAAACACATGAATAACTTGAGTAGTCGTGGTGTTGTCAGTCAGACAATTCATGGGTATATTTATTGGTTGCATGACTGTGGCCTTTTCTGGTGGGAGACCCTGTCTTTAATTTTTAGCTGAGGCACCTGGTACACTTATGGCACTTTATAAATAATATGTAGAAATTCCATTTACATCTGTAGTTATGAGAACAGAATTTGGTCCATATACTGTACTATATTTTCATATTTCAGTGCTCTGCTTTTGGTCCCAGCCCAAACCAAGAAGTTCAGATATAGAACAAAGGAAGTTTTCTGAAAATCAAACCTCAAAGATCTGATTCAAGTTTGGAGTCCGTTCTTGCTTTATCTGAACCAGTTCACTTTTCCCTACTGGCAATGAGATAATCTGGTATACCTATTTTCCTTGCCTTTTGGATAGCTCTTCTAAACTGAGCATTCAGAATCCGATCAGAAATATGACTGGTGGCCTTGGAACGTAAGCTGTTACACTGCATTACATTTTTATACAGAATGACACAGTCAAATATAATGCAATGCAGTCTTAATTCGAAAGAGCTAGGCTGTCAAACTCCTGCAGAGAGGGCAAAGTTACGTTTGTTTGGGGGTTTTTGTTTTAATTGCAATCCATGGGCCAGACAGGGCTACAAAGTCAGGGACATGATCACCCACAATGCACCAGCAGGGTATTCCACTTATAACAATGAGAGGTTTGCACAAAGGCCATAACCTACTCTCAATCTTAGTAGCTAAACTTTTAGGCCCCAGTCCTGCCATTGCTCGTTATGGGATAGTTGAACACACCTATGTGCCATTCACTGCAGAATCTGGGTCTTGGTTTACAAAAATAGTGTTGCAGTTAACAACTGAGGTAGGGTTTGTGTGTGTGTGTGTGGGGGGGGGGGGGTGGAATCCTGTGACTGTGTAATTAAAATGTATCCTAATGCAAAGGCACAAGGAGGCCAAGTTAAGGATGCACAGGCAATCTTAACTGTGACATCTCCTAACTCTTGAGTACTTAACTTTGCAATCTTAATGATGCTTTTTAAACATAGGGTTTTTAAATGGGTTTATATCTATACAAATCAGTTAGGATGGATCTTGCTTCCATACTGGGCGTTTGACACTCCTATGCTAACAACATCAAATTGAAGCTGGAAGCACATTCAGCCACGTTCTTCAACAATATGATATACTTACACAGCACCATTTGTCGGGGAGTCTTAAAATGCCTAGCCAAGGTGTGTGACTATTTCCCAATTTAGCATAAGTAGAAACTGAGCCACAGAGAGGTTAAGTGACTTGTCCAATATCACAAAACAAATCAGTGGCAAAACATTTTCCAGTCCCCTGCTCTAATCAATAGATCAAGTTATTCCCCCTCCCCCCCCCGGAGTGAAATGGCATATGGGCGCACTATTTGCATGGGCTAGTAATTCTGACTTATTATTGAGCAGTTGACATGTCATCTGTGATTAAAATAAATCAATATTTTAAATAAAATAAACTAGGAAAAAATCCTTTTTCTAATTTTACTTGTGAAATAGAAATGGAGCAAACTGCACCAAGCTGTTGATAGGGGTAAAAATGGTCCATCACACATCTGTGATCCCATTTTGACACAAACAGTGCTCTTGGGCTTTGTTAAAGCTGTTCTTAGAATTCATATGTCTATGAAGAGACAGAAATACTTTGCCCTTGGGAAAACAATTGGGGGGGGGGAGGGGAGTGCTTCTTAAAATCCTCTGTAAAAGCTTCTCTGCTTTATCTAGAGCTCATTAGAGAGTTTAAAGAAAACCCAATGCTGTGTTTAAATGCTCCTCCCCCCTTCCCCCCCCCCCACACACTTAGTTTCATCGATAGTCAAAGGGAACACAGGTTGTGGCTGTCTAAGCCATCAAAAGCTAAGAAAGGATGTTAAAAGACCCCAGGGAACTTTTACATTAATGACTACCACTGTCAGTTGGTGTGAAACCATGTTTGGGCCTTCTCGAAAGGAAGAAAGTATAATTTGTGCTCTCTGTTTGGGCTGAAACGAATCCTGTTCATACTAATGTACATGCTGCTGTGTAAAAATGACAATTTCCTTTTCACTTAATTCTTGCAGTTAATCTGGAAACTTTTACAGAAAACTAACCCCCCACAGAATTCTGTGGGAATTTCAGCACAGTGAAGTGACTGAGTCTGTAAAACTGGCCTGAATGAATTCACTTAAATTAACAAAAGGGGGGGGGGGGAAAGCATTCTTCACTGTAGTGTAGGCAGCAGAGAAGAAGGGCAGCAGTAGCGCCTGTGTCAAAGACCCTGTCATTTGAGGTTCGTAATCAAGGGTGAGACATAGGTGCTGCTTCTCCAAAGTAAACATTTTTAAAAGGGTATCTGGAGGAATATCTTAAGATTGGGAGTGGCTGGAATTTGGGTGTCCTGCCTCGAACACTGATGCACAAGAATAAAAGAAGGCAAGTGAAATAAATCTCGAACAAAAGCGGTGACACAGCACCCAGAATCCAGTTGCCCAGCTGCCTGTTGTTCAATATAAAAACATACAGGGCAGCCCCAGAGAGAGACACACACCCACACAAAATACAAATTGTGAAGGCAAGCCTCAGCAGCAGGAAGATTAGGCACATTATTTCCTCCCACTGATCATGTACCCCTTGATGCTGTATGGGAATGAGGCACAGCATGCTACCAAATGTCTGTGTGTATGCATAGGACTGGTGAAAGGCTGTGAAGGAGGAAATGAAAATGGGCTTAAGTAATTACCTGATAAATGCAGCTCAGGAGGGCAGAAAAGGAAAAGAGGTCCTTTTTGGGAAAATGGATGAAAACCCACTTCTTGTTTTTACAGTAATGGACCGAGAAGCCACTGACAATAGCCCAGTCATATCATTTCAAGCTATGATTGCAAGCTAAATAGTGGGAGGCTCAGGTTAACTCAATTCTTGGATAGGAAATCTCCAAGGATAAACCCAGTTGCTACAGGAAGTAATGCCAATAACTTAAATAGTACTTCTCTCCGATTCAGGCCTGAAACAGCATGTTAAGGGACAATGATGCAGCAAGTGCTGCTTTCATAGGAGATGAAATACCTGGCTCCTGGTGATTATTAAAGATTCCATTTTTTTTTCCCAGGAGTAGTGGTGCTAATTCTTCATATCCTGGCATAAATTCTAGTGTAGACAATTACAGGACTGTCTGCCTAAATAAATCCCCTTCCTTCCCCCTTGTAACTTTCATTGGATACAATATTCTTCATTTCCTGTCCTTTATGTAGTGTACTGATTACTGCTGAATATATTACAGGGTCCCTAGAGATGAATATAATATGTATAATACATTTCTGCGCTGTTATGCTTATCTCAGGACCTCAGCGTTTTAAAAATGGGGGGTAATGGAACTCTTTAGAGGTAGGGAGGCTGCAAAGGTAAGTGGTGAGCGATATCAGTGTAAGCTCACTATAATTTTTATGCTTTCCTGGTGGGGAGCAGATTGAGGACAAGATAATTATGTTGCAGCCCAATCTTTCCCAAGGTTGGGATTTTTGTTTTTAGCTGGTGAAGGTGGCTGGATGAGAGAAATCTTAAATGTTCCGAACAACTTTTATGCCCCTAAGGGACAAGGTATGATTCTTTTCTTAAAAAAAATTGACAGCATTTAATCAACACAAAATACTATAGTAGTTCGGGCTTTTGTCTGTCCTCTGTTACTCCAGAGACCATGGGGAGACACTAAATCCAAAGGAAAACACTTCAAACTCCATTGCTATGAAAAACTTCCTTAAATTCCACTTTGCAATTTCCAGCATGTCTGATTAAATGAAGTGATATAGATTTAACGCTGTGAGCAAAGGAGCCGGGCCGTACGTTGGATTGTGTAAGAATCATTAACTACAAGAATAAATCAATTTCTGATTAGTCAAGAAATGAAAGCAAATCAAAAATAAAGATCAACAGAGTGAGTTGTATTCCACTTGCATATTCTTCAGCTCCAGCTGAAGAACCCAAATCAAATGAAAGAAATTTCAGAGTTCATGCACTAAGTTTCCCTGCTCAAATAGTACATTTCAAAATGAATAACATATGGAGTTCAGCTGATGTGAAGCTTGGATGAGCAGAGCTATAGTCATCTTGATCTTTCATTACCAAATAAGTAGTCTTGCACTTCACCTGTATTTGGTGGAAAGAATGGGAGGAAGGGGGGAAAACCCCACTGGACATTATACACGACCTTCCTAACTACTAAATTAGAAGGACCCTATTCCAGTCCCCCCTGTCAGAAACCTAGGCAATAACTATAGATCCAGGTCAGAATTTCTCTACACCAGTTTCATGCAAGAAAGAACATCAACTTTCAGGCCTCTATCCAGTTCTCAAAGAAAAACTGGAGGGTTCATGCCTTTGATTCTCTCTGCAAAACAGGGACTTGAGTTTTGAACTGTCTTTCCTATGCTCTGCTGTGGATATGGAAATTTTTATTCTTCAGCAACAGTCTGTCAGATCCTAACATTCTGAGGTCCTAATTGTCCTATGATTTCACAAGTATCTCTATGCTAAATCCAATGTTGTTCAGTAAAACAAGTCGGGTAAACAAATTTTCAGTGCTGAGTGAAGTTACCATCTAACTAGTCAGTGCTCAAACGTGATCTAATTTAACTGAGCACTAATTAAATGAGTTCACCAAATGCTTGGGCTACTGTGTCACTATTAGTCCTGTTCAAGTTCAGAAGATGGAAGATAAAGCTGCACAATCATTCCTTTCCCAGCCACACTGAAAATCTAAAATTTAGTTAGGCAGTGCCAAGATCATCACTACTTATTAGTATAAAACTCAGGTGTAATGCATATTTATTGGATTTTTATTTTTGTTTGCATTATTGTGATCTAGTACTTGATCCTGCAGTTCAG
The DNA here is from genome assembly GCF_965152275.1 of Natator depressus. Taxonomy (NCBI): domain Eukaryota; kingdom Metazoa; phylum Chordata; order Testudines; family Cheloniidae; genus Natator; species Natator depressus. Next base: position 66,935,460 of record NC_134243.1, read on the forward strand.
TTCAAATTGACCTCAATGGGTGTAGGATCTGACTTAGTCATTGTTTTAAAGGTTCTGGCTTAGTTTCCTGCTTGGAAGCTAGCCCTTTATGGGGACATATGGAGGGAAGGAGCTGCTTATGCTCACCTTTCTGGTTCTTTTGGCTAATTAGTCGGCCCACAGCAAGGTTAGACAGACCCCTGAGATCAAGCCAAGTCCATGATCTGGTAGCCTGCATCAATGGCATCAGAGCAGCATGTCCCATAATAATCATGATGCCCAAGAGCCTTTCTATATGGTGCATAGCTGAGAGTGGGGATGCCAGGATTCCTTTGACAGGGGAATGGTGTTTCTTATAACTGTTTTGTCTGCATAGGTTGAGATTAGAACTTAATTCTTTTAAAGAAGGCCTGGCTGTTAAACTGCTAAGAAAGAAACCGGACTAGATGTCTAGATCACTGGTTTGGAATTGGGCAGTGGTAACTAACAACTTGATGATAGTTTGGAGCATACATGAAATAAGTCTCTGTTGCATCTCAACCCAGTTTCTGATGAATGGGTGTTTGCTTCACAACCCCCATCATAACTGGCACTATTTAATACTCTCAGTAGAGAGACCAACACAGAGACAGAGGGAGCTGTCCTCCCTGACCAGGATCATCAGAAAGGAACACTCTCCCACTCCCTCTCCTCTTAAGTAAGAAGTGAGCCCTGTAGGTGGATTAATATGGGGAAACTTGCAGGGCTATCCTAGTTCTTTGGTCAAATAAAGCTTTTCTTTCTCCAGGGCTGCCTGAATAACAAAACCTTTCAGGACTGCTGAATTCACTAAGGAAAAGTTGCAACCCTGACAAAAAACACAATTGAGAGAATAACAGAAAACTGAGGAGGAGCTGTAGTAAGACCGAGAGAGAGAGAAATCCATTCTTCTCGAAACAGCTGATTCTAGGCACCAGGGGAATGGATCAAATCACCTCAGTGTGGTGGTGCGTGCGGGAGGGGGGGTGGGGGGTGGAGTGTGTGTGTGTGTGTGTGTGTGAGAGAGAGAGAGAGACACTCCCTCTGGAAAAAGAAAGGGAAAGGTGTCAGATTTTTTTGGCTTTCAAATGCCTTGTTTGAATGTATATTGCAGAAGAGGATTGCTGTAAATTTTGATGTGCAAATGTGAAGGGTAAATTCCACTGTTTTCTCTTGGCATTTCTTCATCCTCTTGCATTTTCCAGTTCTACTTTTCACATGCAGTGTGCTACTCAAGCCTTTTATTCTGGAGGACTATGCCAGTGGTTTGGGGTGAATTACAGCATACCTTGAATTTCAGTGTAATAAACCCAAATCCTGCTATCTCGCTGGTTTCATTCCACTGACTTTGAGTTACTCCTCACGTATACCCTTGTAAATGAGAGCAGAATCAGTGCTTAGGCATTATTTGTTGTATGGAGAGGTGCCTACAGTTGATATTTGAAGACAGATACTTGATACAGATTTGGCATAAAATCCCTCCAAGGATGAGAGCATGACCCTGCCGAAAAATAAGGGCTCTCCAGGAGGAGTAAATGATTGGGATGAGGGAGTGTAAAGAGTTGTCAGAATAAAGTGTTGGTTGGATTAGAAGTTCCTTTTGATTACCTAGATTGCAAATAGATCAGTCCCACTTCACTCCCTTCTCAAACACTCTTTAAAGTTAGTTATCTTGTTAATTCATGTGATTTCAAAATATCCAATAGTAGCCAGAGCTCAAATAGTACATATGGCAGGTTCTTTATATTTATGTGCATGTAAGACATATATTGTTGGCAAATAGGAATTCTTAAACCCCACAAACATCAAAGCAGGATCACAAAGGAAATGGCAAGCTGTAAAGTCTTAATATAGAGAGAACCTTTTAAGCCAGGAGATAAAGTAACAAACACATGCATCTTCAAAACCCTACATGCAGTGAAGATGTAAGCACTTAGAAAGCAAAAATGGTTTCCATTTGTTTTGAACAAAAGTAGACCCTGCTAGCGCATCCATTGCGAATACTAGGACAAGCAGTAAGATTTTTGCCTAATCGCTGCTGTGATGGGTTGACAGGAGAATTCAGAGGATAAGCTGCAGTAGTAGCTCATTGTATCGGAGGCCCTGACTCGACCAGACAGACTATATTTCAACAGACTGCATGGGAGAATTCACCTCCATAAGAGGCCCCTTTTAAGTTATTCTGTAGGTTTGGTGCTACTCTGGCTTTTAGCGCAGATTCTGGGAAAGCACTTTTGTGATCCTGCTTTTAAAGATCTATCACGAACCAGTGCAATGATGGTTCAGTGAAAATGTCTGAAAACAGTGATGAAAATTTCTAATGGGCCCCTGTGAAAGCTGGACCATATGTCCAGAACCTATTAACTATTAAAAGGCAGAAATACAAGAAACTACGATAAATGACAAGATGCATTTGCCCCAAAAGCACATTTCTAAATTGCACCATATTTTAAAAAAATTGTAGGCCTATGCTTTGTTTGGCACTTTGAGAGTTCAGGTAATGTTTTGTAACTTTTTTTTTAGCTTGAAACTTGAGACAGGGTATTGTTAAGAAAACTTTAGAAGAACTGAATAGTTTTTCCTTGGAATAACATTCTTGTAAGAGAACTGCAATTTTATGTTTCCACTATTCAAGTACAAATGCAGAAAATTATTTGATAGCCATGTAAATGTTTTGGGTTTATGTATTATGTTGGTCATCCATTACACTGTTTTATATATCTGAAACCTGGAAGAAGTAAAAGAAAAATGAGTTTTATTTTTCACTCTGTGTCAAAGCTTTTTTTAATATTACTAAGTGATTTTTTTTCTAGATATGATCTATTTACATTATTTTTACAACTATTCTCCTTGGCGTTTTACTTGAGAAGTTTCAGAGTAGCAGCTCTGTTGGTCTGAATTCGCAAAAAGAAAAGGAGCACTTGTGGCACCTTAGACTAACCAATTTATTTGAGCATAAGCTTTCTTGAGCTACAGCTCAATGCATCCGATAAAGTGAGCTGTAGCTCAAGAAAGCTTATGCTCAGATAAATTGGTTAGTCTCTAAGGTACCACAAGTACTCCTTTTCTACTTGAAGTGTTTGTGTACAATTTTTGTTGATCTATTACAGCCAGATATAAAAATAAATGCAACCCATTTTCACCCTAGCACTAAAACTCTGAAAGCTTCCCCCCCACCCCGCCCCTTTCCTATGATCTATTGTTCTATGTCCGTAGTAGTATTGGCCAGAGCAGTTTTCTGTGGCCATGTTTTTTCATTCTCTCATGTTTTGTCTTTAATGTATACTACTGGTTTTAAATAATAATAGACATGGGGCATTGGCTTTTGTCTTAGTTGTCAGTCAATCAGAATAGAGTGATTCTGTTCTAATTTAATTCTCTAGTATTTGGGATACTTTGTTTGCAAAGTTCTCATTGCTCACTTGGTGAGGGATCGGGACCTTTAAAGTGAAGTTGGTCAGAAAATTTCAATAACTTGGAGGAAAAATGGGGGTGAAGTTGTTATAGTTGGGTTTATCTTTAGTTTTGGGGATGTTGTGGAGAGAATGGGGGAAAAAAACAGTAGCATGAGCAAAGCTTGCACTCTTTTCAAGTAGCTCTTTTTTTTCCCCCGCAGACCCATGGTCCCGTAGCTTATAACTATCAAACCAGAGGACAATAGAAATATAATTAGTGTGCAGATTAAGATTCTGTCAAATGGGTTGAATTGGGTCATTGAGGCAGGGCAGAGGTGGACTCACAGCACCTCAATATTTTATGGTTAGAAATAGCTACTCCTGGACTGGATAATACTTAGTCCTGCCTTGAGTGCAGGGGACTAGACTAGAAGACCTCTCCAGGTCCCTTCCAGTCCTATGCTTCTAAGAGTCTATGGACAGGTAAAAATGGAAGACCAACCAAGTTAAAAACAGTATAACATATGGCAGAGAGGAACTGACAACAGCAGAGACTTAAAGAGATGTTGTCTGCTGTGCTACATGGAAGCAATGACCCCTGTGCATCAAGGAGTATTTTAAAAAATAACCTGAATATTCACCCTGACCTAAAGATATGAGGGTCTTCCTGATGGCAAAACTGGAATGTGTGCAGCTTTATAACAAAAAATGACCACACCTGGTGGTGGATTAGAAAAATATTTGATAAGAGATTAAAAAATCCGACATCCTTTAAGCACGACACAAGGCAATGGTTGACCAGAAATGTTTAAAAATCTGATTTTCTCCTTTCCTGATAGCTTTCCCTACCACACCACAGACCATATATTCTGATATGGCTGCAGCCTAAGCTTCTGGTGAACTACCATTATAACTTTAAAACTTTTACTTTTACTACCATTGTTTAGACACTTTCTATATTACAGTCTGTAAAGCACCTTTTTATTGTCTCTGAGACCTAGGAAAGCAGGGGACTGGGAGGTGATTCATGATTGTATTTCTCTTACAAAGGGAAAACACAACCACAGAGAACCACTGGTTTAAAAGCAGGATATGTTTAAGGAAGAAGTGGTTCATATAACCTTTGCTTGGTGGGATTATTATTACAAATTCTACTAGTAGGGCTGTAGTGTTGATTGCCCAGCCTAGGCTTCCGGGAAAATCGGACAGATCAAGTCCCTCATTTAGAAAACTAGTATATAATTTTAGTGTGAATTACATCAGAAGTAATTGAGAAACTAAGCAGAGTATCTTAAACAGAGTGCTTATCTCCCTATTCCCAATGTAGACTAGTGTGAATCAGCTTGACCCTTAAACACCCTCTATTAAATGTGACTGAATCCAAAGGTCTTAAATCTTTTAAGAGAACCCTGTTGATCATACAAATGGACTAAAGCGCATCGTAAAGGGACTGAACAGGTGTCTGAAGCATACAACACTGCAAGAGTGCAGAGATAGCTGTAAAGCATTGTGATCCTATGGCATGTTTGGCACATTCTTGAACATGGAAAGAGGCAAAACTCAATCTCCATACATGATTTCACAATCTGAATTTAAATAAATGCTCCACCTTTCTGAACCTTGAGAATAAGCATCATCTCTTGCCATTTTAATTCCTTTACAGTTCCACAGGCTCCGAAGCTCTCAACTCTGTTTGGCTGAGTGCATTTTCAAAGACCCGGACAACTGGCTCTAAACAATCACACCACATGTCACCAGGTGACCTCTTTGCGTATTCCTAGACTCCAGTTAGTAACCCAATGACTGCATATGCTGAAAGAAACAGGCTATATGTCTGGCAAATTTTCAAAAAGAGGATTAAAACAGTAACAGTATGTGTGATACATATTTTTACTTGCTTAGCAGAGTTCAAAGTAAGTGCTAGAACGAGGTGACTTTTCAATACATGGAGGGAAGACTTGCTATTAATATTCTATACCTGGGAGCAAAAGGACCTGTCTCTTTCCTGTCCTCTTTTTCCTTTAAAGTATATTTTAGTGCTCCTGAAAAGTGGAAGACTGACAGCCCTGGAGGCTGATCTATCCACAAAACAGGTATGACAGTGCAAGTGGCAAATTGCTCCATGCTGCATCTCAGCCTTGATCTGGGAGAAAGCCGTTCTATGTCTGAGAAGTTCAGTCTCCATATCCATTCTGTCCTTGACTTCACTGCTGAGACAGCCAACAAGGATGCCAACTGAGACTAGCATGTTTGTGATATGGATATCTGTGAATTTAGAAACTGGACTGAGACTACCAAAGCATTTCATGTAAGTTACTGAATATCAATCAGCTGTGATCAACTTTTGGTCACTTCTGATGGAGGCAAGTTTATACAGGTTAGCTAAAAGTGAAAATGTCTATATTTTGAATGGTTTCAGAGTAGCAGCTGTGTTAGTCTGTATCCACAAAAAGAAAAGGAGTACTTGTGGCACCTTAGAGACCAACACATTTATTTGAGCATAAGCTTTCGTGAGCTAAAGTGAGCTGTAGCTCACGAAAGCTTATGCTCAAATAAATTTGTTGGTCTCAAAAGGAGTACTTGTGGCACCTTACTTATATTTTGAATGACACTCTTGAGCCATCCAGTTCCTGTGATCTGCCTCTTTGAACTGTTTAGACAGTGACTGTGCTTAAAATTCCCCTTTTCTAAATGCAGATGTTGCCAAATAACTACTGGCTTTTTTTTGTGAAGGAGGATGACACAGTCACAGTTCAGAAGAGACTCAGGTACATGCAGGAGAAGGGTGAACTGCTTACACTCTGTTCTCAACTAATCCCAGAAGATCTATTCATATTTACTGGTAGATCTTCTCTGCAAAAGAAAGATGAAAGGACTCTTGCTATGATGAATCATTCTCTCATGATGTCCAAATCTTATCAAAACTATTCAAAAATTGGTCTGTTTTTATTGGCTGCAGAAATCATTTTAAAAAGATCTAAAATGTTCTCTGAATGTGCTTTTCTTTTTGTTCCTAGTTGGTAATGTTGTTCTGGTATTCTTCTTCTGGCTTCATCTGAAGTAGAGCTAGAGAGACAGTTAGGCAATAGACAACCTCAGCTCAGTATTGTAAAATAGCAAAGATATGTAGAACGCTTTACAGACTTTGCATGTGTTTAAAGCACAAGGTGAAATTTTATTCTGCTTCCTGATGAAGAAGCTTCTGTTCTGCCGGATGAATTCTGCTTTCATCTTGTGATTTGGTTTACAAATGATTGTATCAATACTAATAGAAATTCTTCAGTAAATGTACAACAGTGGTGTGTTTAAATGGATTTTGTTACTTGGGATATCTGTCTGAGACTGCTGGATGACAAGCTTTTCTATGGGGTGCTTATAATGAAAGGGGAAGCAAGACAGCATGCAGTGGTATCTTCCAAATCCCAAACTCAAAAAAACAGGGAGAGCCATCGCACCTGAAGAAGGAAACTGAGATGCTACTCTGTAGCCCCTTGGTAATATTGCACAGAAAAGAGATGGAGATATAGTAACAATTTTACAAGAGGAAATGCAGTACATTACATATTGCACAGTAGTTTCATGAGGTCATGGACCACTAGTGGCTCTCAGTTCATGTTGGGCCCTTCTATTTATTTAATTTATTTATTTATATATATATATATTAAAAAAAAATAGGGAGAGAGAGTCAACAGTGATAGACTAAGAATAAAATGCTCTTTTATCTCTTGGGTAAAGATTAAACTCTCTTTTAATCCCATGTGATGGAGACAATAGATTCATCCCTGTGTAATGTAAACCAAACTAAAAAGCACAACTTGGCAGTTGTTGGAGGTGGTGTTCAAGTGCAAAGAAGCTTTGAGGCCAGGCAAAACGGACACTGAAAACTTTTTTTTTCATTAGCTCCTGGAAACAAAGGTAATTGCCTTGGGTTATTTTGGTACCATGTGAAATGAGTGTAAACATAACTAGCTTAACAGAACTTGAGGTTAACATGAAAAATTAATACACAAGCAAGAAAAGCCATGACAGATTTCTAATACATGGGCTCAGTCTTTCTTTCTCTTTATACTTGCCACTGTTTCGTAATAGGTGGCCTCTTGGGATGGTGTAGATGAGTCATTTTGTCTGAGCAATCTACACTGTCATTCACTGTACAGGTAAAATGACAGCCCTCTTAGCCACACCATCTAGACCCCATAACATCCGCATAATTGGAGTTACTCTGATGCTATAGCTGGAATATGATTTCTTCCAGTAGAGAATTTAATAAGCATGATTCTGTCTTTCAAATAGCCAGTGACAAGCTCTTCTTATTGTATATCCCAAGTCTCCAAATAGACAGAGCTGAGGATGCTGCTCCTTAGGCAATGACATGCTTTAGACTTATCAAATCTGTTTCAAGCCTCCCCTTTCTTTCTTAACACAGACTCCTGTCTGGAGAGAGCCAGTTTGGGATTCTTAGGTGGACAAGGGTTTAAGGGGGTTGTTACTAGTGTAAACACTCTTAAAACATAAGTGTTAAGAGCAGCACTTGCTGTCCTTTCTTCCTGTTTTGTGGATGTTACCAGTGTCTTAGGCGTACAGAATTCTGCTTTTGTCTTGAGCTGTTCCTTGCAACTTTTTGGCTTGAGGGGGCCTCTGAGGTGAATTTTAATTGGTGGGGGCTTGGCTGCTGTTTCTGTCGTCGTCTTCTCTACTCCCATGTAAACTGTGGTGCAATTGTCTCCATGCCCTCTTCTCTTTCACCTTGCCAGTCTCTCTCGCTCTCTGACAGAGGACAATTTTTTTCTTTTTTAAAAAGGCACTTCACACTGCCATGAACTTGCCACTCTTCCTTCTGTAATCTGTAATTCAGATAGGAAAATCAATTTGAAAACCTTCCTCACTATTAATATTATCTATTGATGATCTGGTAGCACCCAGAGGCCCCGCACAGATGAGGATCTTGTTGGGCTAGGTATTGTACAGATGTAAGGGTCTGAATGTGCTGACCCCTGCACAGCACCCTGGAACCAGGCTGCTGTCTGAGCTGAGCTTACGTACAGAGAAAGACATCTCTAACATATTTGAAATTTGAGCATGTTGATCGAATTAGTTTGCTCTATGCGATTTCTTGTTAATATGATCAGTTTACAAAGGATTTAAACATCCATGCATCCTTCCCTGAAACTATTTCTCATCTAGGAGATGAATCCTGCCCTGGAGTTTTTCAGTTGTTACAACATACCACCGAGAAACTTGTACGACCACAAACAGCCCTAAAGAAACAAATACAGGGAAAAGGCTTTCAATTGCTATGATTAAAATCTAACGCCAATGTGTAAAATACTGCACAATAACATCCATTTTACAGCATCATTAGAGGGCTTGAGCTACAAATATAAAAGGAAAGAAATTCCAAGTTAAGGGTGCAAGTTTCAGCTGACTCATAGTCCTTCACCTGTGCATCTGTAAACAAACAAATAGGCAGTAATGAGTTAAGGATAAGAGCATCCATACTGAGTCAGACCAAGCGTCCATCTAGGTCAGTATCCTGTCTTCTAGCAGTGGCCAATGCCAGATACTTCAGAGGGAAATAACAGAACAGCTTAGTTTTGAGTGATGCATCCCCTGCTATCCAGTCCCAGCTTCTGGCAATTGGAGGTTCAGGGACCCCCGGGGCATGGGGTTGCATCCTTGAATATCTTGGCTAATAGCCATTGATGGACCTATTCTTCATGAATGTACCTAATGAAATAAGGATGACATATTTTTAAAAAGGCATACTCCAGGCCTTGTTCAGGCCTTGTTCAATCTAGCTCTTTATCGGTCCACTCTAGTAAATTGCTGGCATTCCTGGAAATAAATATTAGGCCATGAGTTTAGCTAAACTCAAATAATGGGGGCCTAGGATGGAAATGCATACAGCTCTCAATTATATAGTTAAATTTGCTTATCCTTTCTTAATTTTGTTAATGTAACAGCTATCGTAAGGATTTTTCAACTAGTTCAAATTAATGTTTAGTGTTTTATTTCCAGTATTTAAATACAAGTAAAACAATATCTCTTTAGCGTAGACCCCCCAAATGGCAACCTTCCTTTTTGCCATACGCATCTCAACTCTTCTTTCATGATGGCAGCATCAGTGGTAACTCCATAGTTAGGGTTTTGTTGAGATTGGCACTTGAACCAGAAGGATTTTAGTCCTGCTTTACATTTAAATTATTGGACCAAGTCTCCAAATGTAGCACAATATACCCCTTGGAGGAAACTTAAATCTTTTTCTAAAGAAAAAATTAACTTTTGCTCTGGGAAACAATTTTAAAATACTCCCTTTTTGAAATGTTGCGCTGTTTTTTCAATACATTGCTTAGTGTTCCTAAAGCTAAACAACCACAACCCCCACACAATCCAGACTGTCTCTTATACACAGAGAACATCCCCTACATGGGCTGCTTCTGAACTTTAAAAATGGAATACATTCACAATTATCCCTCTTCTTCATAATGCCTAACTGAGTTTCACCAGGATTTTGCAACACAAGTACTGAGATTTGTCAGGTAGTTTGGTTAGTTGACACTGCCAGCATCACTCCATGAGCAGAGGCAAAATGTTGATTGAAAAATAGAAAGAAAACAAACATACCGCACAATCTGCTTCCCATTGGTTCGTCCGCTGGCTCTTCCTTATCCTTCCACATCCAATTCTTTCCCTTAAAACAAGTTTAACACTTTTTTGTTTTTTAAAGGATAGAAGAAGAGGCGTGACGCCAAAGTTTTCGAAGGTGGGTGCTTCAGTCGTGCATTTAAACACAAGATCTGGGTGCACAGTGGCTGAATGTGCAGATTTTTATGGGCATAAGTCAGACGCCACCTGCATTTAAAAATACGATCCTAAACAACTGTTTAGAAAAATGGTTGAAAGTTGTAGGCTTATAGTCATAGGGGGGAAGTCTGATTTTTTAAAAAACACACAATGGGTTGCTCTAAATTGATTGCAAATGTGCAAATCTAAGTAACGTTTTGGTTTCTTTAACAAATCTCATGTGATACAGCAGTTGCCAAGATAACCGTGCTTCTTTTAATAACAAAAGAAGCATAGAAAACTTGCACATTTTTCACCGTCTAAAATACTGCTGCTTTAGTGCTGCAATTACATGACAGCACGCACTTTCTTCAAGGAATAACATGTCTGGTACATAAATGTTGGTTATATTTCCACCTAGAACAATGAGGTCCTGGACCTTGACTAAAGTTTCTAGATGCTATGGTAGTAAAACAATAAATATTTACCTCCCTTTCATATTGTTAGACTACCATTTTTGACAGGTTTCAGAGTAGCAGCCGTGTTAGTTTTTGACACTCTGCTTTGCTTTGTATAGCTGTCAGGCATCAAGTTGCCTGTTGATCTAATAGGGACAAATTGCAGTAGTAGGTTATTTACATGAAGGTGGCAGAGTGTACTAACTTGATATCCTGTCAAATATGTGAAGTATCAATATGACATGACTGAGTTTCACAAATGGTCTATGCCACACTTCATCAACCATCTACAGTCAGTTGATTTTTTTTATTTACTTTTAGTCTGTTCATGAAGACCTGTTATCACATTACATACAATTCAATTTCTAGTATTAAAACATTTTTAATCTTTTCAAGTTTAAATGTGTTCTCTACTGTGCATTTTCCTTCTGAAACTTCAGCTTCAATTTAGCTTTGGCAAATAGTATGATGTGGTTACTGTGACTATAAACTCCATGTCCTAAGTAGATGATGATCTGCATTCTGAATACACGATCTAATGTTTTATCCAAGCTGAGTTTTCTACCTTTCTAGCAAGACTGAGTGCTTAGCAAATGAGACAAACCTGTTTTTTCCTGTTTAATAGTAATAATTCCGCAACTGACTTGAGTGTAATTCTTCTATTTGGCTGAGGGCTGTAGCATAATTCAATCTTTTAAATGTTTATTTTGACCTTTAATCTAAGACACTTTTACTGAAGATTTAGGATGCATTCATTTCTTTTAAAGCATTTTTATGCTTTTTCAATATTTTAGTTTTTGTTTTTCATGAGGCAATTGCACTGAAATTATATCAAATATGATAGAGTACTCTATATTACACCAACTGGGCTGTCAATTGCATTTGAGATGTTTTTAACCAGGCCTTGGTGTCTGGTAAATATAAGCTCTCTGAAAGCAAAGAACATTTCTTCTCACCGATTGAAGTTGTGTGGAGTTACACCAGCATAACACTGCCTTGGCCGAGTGAATAATGAGGACTCCTTTCTGTTCTCTGTGAACTTAAAGCTCCCTTGATAAAACTTTTTTTGTAAGGATCTTTAACCAAATGTACTACTTGCCACCCACTGTTATGCAATGCAATCTGCAATAGTTATTAGAGCTGTGTGATTAACTTATTTATTATTTGGTTCAGTGGCTGAACTGGGGGGAAATACTTTCGGTTTGATTAGAAAGGAAAATATTTCCTTTTTTTTTTTTTTTTGGTGAAAGAAAAAATCAAAAGTTTTTTTTGTCCTGTGTTGACCAAAACATTTCATTTGACCTGAAATAAAATATTCAATTTCAATTTGAAGGTTTTAAAAACTTGGGGTTTTACAGTAAAATTGAAGGAAATTCCACAAAGACAAAACTTTCCAAAATTCTATGTTACCACCTTTCTTTTTGGAAATGCCAAACAGTTTTGACACTTCCAATTTGCTTGTGGTTCTGCCCCCGCCCCCCCCCCCCGCCCCCCCGGCAACAATTTGGCAAAATCAACGCAAATTCATAAATTGTTTTGCATCTGTATCTTCAGTGGAAAAAAGGTTTCAAATAAAAAATTTCATTCAGCTCTACTAGTTGTATTCCTTCCTAGTATGTAATTTACTATACATCTTACTGCTGCTCTGCACCCCAAAGGTGGCTACATTTGTGTGTGTGTGTAAGTGTAAGTAAAATCAATCCTGAGAGGAAGTTTTCCCCCCCCCCCCTTGAACTCCTTTTATGGTCTCAATGGAGGATGGAAGGGGCTCAGCATATCACAGGATGGGACCTATAGTTTGTGAGGTGCTTTGGACTGAAATTTGCTACATCAATATAAAATAGTATTTCCAGATTTGTTTTCTTTTTATGTGTGTACAGCAGAGTTTGTACACTGATGTAATAAAAGCTGCCAATACTTCTGTACCTGTGTAATGCATACTTTATTCATAATAGTATTGAGCATGCAGACCGTACTTCAATACCTGTGTTAAAGCACACTTGACTGTATGACTATGTGCAATTCAACTCTGAAGAAGGTCAGCTCCAGGCCTATGCCCCATTTAAATTCCACTGAGCCCCTCTGCACAGAAGTGGGTTTCAACTTAACTTATTTCTGGCTTACCTCTACTTTACACAGAAGGTAAATTAACATTTACATACATCCCAAGGGGGCTGGGTGGCTTTTCAAATTGTTTTCAAACACTGAGATCTTCAGCTAAGGGTGCTAAGTAAGAGCAGAATGGTGATGGTTATTAATAATCATCTGGTACGGGAACAGACAGGAACAAATAGCGAGAGTATTCTATTGACTGTTTGAAGTCAAGCAGCGCAGATTTAAGTTCTGTACAAGAACTCTATTTGCTTCCCAGTTTGTACCAATTTGGTTTAAATTGTAAAGCTACACATGGGATCTGAGAGACTGAGTGCTCAAAGCTGTGGTTATGTGCCTCTTGATGCTGCTATCAAAAATGTCCTTGAATCTTCCCACCTCTATTCTGAGAACTCTTGTTTAAAAGGTAGGTGTCCAGTTGGCTGTAATAGGAGTTGTGCAAGTCTATCTGTTTGTTTGTCACCTAACAAATTTCCTACTTTGGTCATGGATGAAATTTCACCAGCAGCAACTGGACTGTACGTTTGAAAAAAGGCAAAATATGCTATTCTTGAATAAATTATGACGATTACATGTTTTGCTCCAAAGTGCAAATTCACCATTTTCATAGAAAGATGTTGCCCATTTTGGTGACAAAATGGATGGTGTTATGGGAATGTGGTGAATTCAAGGTGTAACTTTCATTGCAAAGCTGGCAAGTGTGCTGCCGTTCACTGGTTTTTTGCCTGCAGTGCAAATCTTCTGTCTTGCCTGTCCTCCCTCCACTGCTTTCTACTGCACTAACATGTTGGACTCCTGTCTTAAAAAGAGAGTAAGGTTTGTAGTTTTGGTGCTGATGGGAAAAGAGAACCACTTTTTTATGTAATACTGATTGATATATTTATTGGGGAAAGCCCATAGTGAAAATAAAAAAAGTTAACAATATTTTTGATTGTCTGATTAACTGGGCACAGTGGCGAAGCATAATGTGCTCAGCTAGGCTATAGGAGTTAACCAGACACCCTTTGAACGGTCTAATGCCTCCATTCTTTTCAGTCCCTTGTTGACAACATCTGGGAGCTGTAATTGAGCTATTGCTGTTCTGCTTTGGAGATGATATTTTTACCTCCTGATTTTTATGCCCACAATCAGTGTCTTGACTGCTTTCAGCCAGTCAGAGGCATGGCTTGAAGCTCAGTGTCTTATTTTGGAATGAAATGTGATCGCCTTGGAAAACTCAAGTGATCTTGGAAAGAGATATTGGACTATATCTTGGAAAAATTGGGCCTGTGGATGAGAGGGAGGCATTAATCAATGTCTAGCAGTTAAGACATTTACTTGGGATGATGGGCTTCTGCTGCCGATTCACTCGAGGATTTGCCAAGGTGACTGCTCTGTTACATTCAAACACAGGCCGGCCTGCCTCCTTGCATTTGGATAGAGTCGCAGGAAATAGCCTAAATCCAGTGAAAGACTGAGGTATTACAAGCTTCTGTCCTGGCCTAATTGGGAGCAGCACTGGCCTTGCGTCTATACAAGCTAAAAGAGTATTTGAGCTTTTGATGCTAAAATTTATGCCCAGCAGGAAAATTTTGTGCCAATTATAGTTCTTTTAAATAAAAATCCTTGGCTTTGAAGTGGGCCTGTTGTGAAGTTGTGACTGTTGGGATGCTGTTTTGTTAGAGATGATGCACTGGCGCACTTGGATTCAAGGAGACTTGGATCACACTTTGGTCAGCTTCCAATCAAAGATGATACAATGCCCAGGGCTAGATCTGGGTGAATTCTTCACTGTGTTTTCTGTTTGCAAACAGATCCTGAATTCTGCTAATATGTTTGATATTTCCTGAATAGTTCCTGGAAACGCATTTTATCCAGATTTTTATCAAGGCGTGTTTTGTGAGCTGTTCATTTCAACTGTTCATCACTTGCCGTGTATGGCTAGTCACTTAAACCCAGATTTTTAAAATTTATTTAAGCATTGTAGCAATCGGCATTGCAAGCTGATTACTACAATGCTTAAATAAATTTTTAAAAATCTGGGCTTAAGTGACTGACCAAAGTCTCACTTTCAAAAAGAATATAAACACTTAAGTGCCTAAATCCCATTGAGTGTCAATTTGGTTTTTGGCTCCTAAGTGCCTAAATCCATTTTGAGTAGAGACCTAGGCCACCTAAATTGGTTAGGCCTTGCAGTTCTGAGTCTCAGTTCACAGGGCATAGGTTCTGTTCTCTGAATGGATGCCTGAACCCTTTTAAAACATCAAAATAGCAAATTCTAAGCTGCTAATCAAAGAGGTAGTAAAGCATTTCTGGTGCAAATGCCAGATAAATGTTGAATTTTGCAAAATGCTGAAATTTATGAAGCTTTTAGGGTTTCCAAGCATTTTTCATGCATACCTATCTACCAGCCAAATAATGAGCAACAAATAGCAGCCAACCCAACTCTCACCCCATTTATTTCTGAAAATATTTGCTAATTGTTTTTTGTGTGTGTTCAGCCTTGTGCAGGGGGTTGAAACAGAAATACTGATATACTACTGGTAGGATATCATTTTAAAAAATTGTGGGGAAAGAAGGATGCAAACCTTTGATTTAGTTGAGGGATTGGCCCTGCTTTGAGCAGGGGGTTGGACTAGATGACCTCCTGAGGTCCCTTCCAACCCTGATATTCTAGGATTCTAAGAAACCAATCTAAATATTCTAGATTAAAGTGCCAAAGCCTTATCTAGGCTGTTTCAGAAATATCATGGATCTGAGATGAGAGATTGGTTTAACATGAGGATTTTAGCTAGGGAGGAAGATATGGCTGGCCAAAGGGAGCAGATTTAGGCTAGGAGGGCAGATGTCTGAAAGCAGGTGACCATATTGTGGAATCCAGTTGAACTACAGGAGATGAGGAAATTCTACTTGAACTGAAATACCTATTACAGATTGTCACGGTTCCTTCCCCACTCTGAACTTTAGGGTACAGCTGTGGAGACCTGCATGAAAGACCCCCAAAGCTTTTTCTTACCAGCTTAGGTTAACTTCCCCAAGGTACAAACTTTGCCTTGTCCTTGAACTCTATGCTGCCACCACCAAGCGTGTTAAACAAAACAGGGAAAGAGCCCACTTGGAGACGTCTTCCCCCAAGGCCTATACCCCCTTTCCTGAGGAAGGCTTGATAAAAATCCTCACCAATTTGTACAGGTGAACACAGATCCAAACCCTTGGATCTTAAGAACAATGAAAAAGCAATCAGGTTCTTAGAAGAATTTTAATTAAAGAAAAAGTAAAAGAATCACCTCTGTAAAATCAGGATGGTAAATACCTTACAGGGTAATCAGATTCAAAACCTAGAGAATCTCTCTAGGCAAAACCTTAAGTTACAAAAAGACACAAAAACAGGAATATACATTCCATTCAGCACAGCTTAGATTTCCGTTTGTTAAATGGCTGGTAAAATAACGCATTTCTAGCTAGATTACTTACTAAATTAACAGTTTCTGAGACTGCGTTCCTGATCTGTTCCCGGCAAAAGCATCAGACAGATCCTTTGTTTCCCCCCGGCCCGCTCCTGATTTGAAAGTATCTTGTCTCCTCATTGGTCATCTTGGTCAGGTGCCAGTGAGGTTCTCTTAGCTTCTTAACCCTTTACAGGTGAAAGGGTTTTACCTCTGGCCAGGAGAAATTTTATAGCACTATATACAGAAAGGTGGTTACCCTTCCCTTTATTTTAATGGCACAGATAACCAGGATTCTGATTTTTAGCAGCTTTTGTTTTCAGAGACATGTCAATGGGAGATGTAGGTGCTCTCGTAGTCAGGCCCAATATATTTGTATTGGACTGGTAATTGAATTTGAGTATTTTGGAGCAAAGAAGACATTGAAAATAGTGAAGCAGATACTCTATAGACTGAAAAAAGAACAGGAGTACTTATGGCACCTTAGAGACTAACAAATTTATTAGACAATAAGCTTTTGTGGGCTACAGCCCGCTTCATTGGATGCATAGAATGGAACATATAGTAAGATATATACATACACATACGGATCAGTTGGCAGTTACCATACAAACTGAGAGGCTAATTAGTTAAGATGGGCTATTATCAACGGGAGAGAAAATCTTTTGCAGTGATAATCAAGATGGCCCATTTAGACAGTTGAGGAGAAGATGTGAGGATACTTAAGTTAAGGAAATAGATTCAATATGTGTAATGACCCAGCCACTCCCAGTCTCTATTCAAACCCAAGTTAATGGTATCTAGTTTGCATATTAATTCAAGCTCAGCAGTTTCTCGTTGGAGTCTGTTTTTGAAGCTTTTCTGTTGCAAAATTGCCACCCTTAAATCTTTTACTGAGTGGCCAGAGAGGTTGAAGTGTTCTCCTACCGGTTTTTGAATGTTATGATTCCTGATGTCAGATTTGTGTCCATTTATTCTTTTGCGTAGAGACTGTCTGGTTTGGCCAATGTATATGGTAGAGGGGCATTGCTGGCACATGATGGCATATATCACATTGGTAGATGTGCAGGTGAACGAGCCCCTGATGGCATGGCTAATGTGATTAGGTCCTATGATGGTGTCACTTGAATAAATATGTGGACAGAGTTGGCATCGGGCTTTGTTGCAAGGATAGGTTCCTGGGTTAGTGTTTTTGTTGGGTGGTGTGTGGTTGCTGGAGAGAATTTGCTTCAGGTTGGGGGACTGTCTGTAAGCAAGGACTGGTCTGTCTCCCAAGATCTGTGAGAGTAAGGGATCATTTTTCAGGATAGTTTGTAAATCTTTGATGCGCTGGAGAGGTTTTATTTGGGGGCTGAGGGTGACAGCTAGTGGCGTTCTGTTTTTGTTGGGCCTGTCCTGTAGTAGGTGCCTTCTGGGTACTCTGCTGGCTCTGTCAATCTGTTTTTTCACTTCAGCAGGTGGGTATTGTAGATTTAAGAATGCTTGATAGAATCTTGTAGGTGTTTGTCTCTGTCTGAGGGATTGGAGCAAATGCGGTTGTATCTTAGAGCTTGGCTGTAGACAATGGATCGTGTGGTGTGTCCTGGATGGAAGCTGGAGGCATGTAGGTAATTATAGAGGTCAGTAGGTTTCCAGTATAGGGTGGTGTTTGTGACCATCGCTTATTAGCACAGTAGTGTCCAGGAAATGGACCGCTTTTGTGGACTGGTCTAGGCTGAGGTTGATGGTGGGATGGAAATTGTTGAAATCCTGGTGGAATTCCTCAAGGGTGGCTTTTCCATGGGTCTAGATGATGATGTCCTCAATGTAGCACAAGTAGAGTAGGGGCGTTAGGGGACGAGAGCTAAGGAAGCATTCTAAGTCAGCCATAAAAACGTTGGCATACTGTGGGGCCATGCGGGTACCCATAGCAGTGCCACTGACTTGAAGGTATATATTGTCTCCAAATGTGAAATAGTTGTGGGTGAGGACAAAGTCAAAGTTCAGCCACCAGGTTTGCTGTGACATCGGGGATACTGTTCCTGACGGCTTGTAGTCCATCTTTGTGTGGAATGTTGGTGTAGAGGGCTTCTACATCCATAGTGGCCAGGATGGTGTTTTCTGGAAGATCACCGATGGATTGTAGTTTCCTCAGGAAGTCAGTGGTGTCTTGAAGGTAGCTGGGAGTGCTGGTAGTGTAGGGCCTGAGGAGAGAGTCCACATAGCCAGACAATCCTGCTGTCAGGGTGCCAATGTCTGAGATGATGGGGCTTCCAGGATTCCCAGATGACTGAAGATCATTACTTCTGTCACAGTTTGTCAGGGCCCTATTCTGTGACCTGTTAGAAAATTATTATATATGATAGCATCTGTGGGTTTCTGAGACTGGAACATGTACGGAGTTGCAAATTCCATGTCTGAAGATCACTAAGTCACTTTTCTTGAAGTGTCATGGCAGTTCCTACTCAAGATCAAACAGTTTTGATAAGTGCCTGTACTTTCTGGCAGCATTTTTTATGGGTATCCTGCCCAGTTGTTGTGTTCTTAGAGGTGCAAACCCTGGAGTTGTAGTCCATCTAAGAACTCTGCTCATTCTATGGAATTACACTGGAAGAGGAATTTGATAGCATCCTGAGGCAAATGGTCCAGAAGAGCATTAATTTTAATTACTTACTTTATAATGAAACAAAGTAAATGGACTCTGTTTTCACTGTTTTTCATGTTTAGAGTAATGTTCTTCCAACTAGTATTGATTCCTACTTAATGCCTTTTAAAAGGCATACTTGAGGGGTTGATTTGACCTTTGGACAACAGCTGATGTGGCTTTGGTTTGGAACTGAACGGGCAAAATGGTACAAAATTACACATCTGGTAGCCTAAAAACGGAACAATGCATTGGATACCCTTTAATCAGAGTTGGGGTTATGAACCAAGAGGAAAGGCTGAACTCATACTGACATGGCAAAGGATGTTGGTATTGAGTAAACTATTTATTTATTTTGCAAAAGATGAGCCATAGGGAACCTGTATTGACACAGCACTGACCTCTCAAGTTAGGAATTACTATTGGAAACTTAAGGTTCTGCAGAGGAAAACTTCATCAACTAAACTTCTGCCCCCTTTCTCGTTTCTGCACCCCTACTTCTGTCAGAAAACATTGCCAGTTGTGGTCTCCTCCACTCCACTGGGAAAACAGGGTCCCACCATCACACTAGTGGTGTTATTCCCCTGCCATCAGGTCTTTGGAATGCTATGATATGCCAGCCATTTTCAGGTGGCTTCCTGCTGATTCCCTAGGATTTCTGGGGGGGGGGGGGGCTCATGCATTCTGTTCTTGGCAGTGGTCAAATCCCAACTACTTTCCCCCACTCCTGACAAACTGATGTGAGGGGAATCATCTGCAGGGGGATCGTTGAAGAGTTTTCCCCCACCACACTCTGCCTGAGCTGCCTCCTTCCATCTGGCTTCAAATATGATCCATCCATTCATTTTAATTCATAGGTGCTTAAATTTTGGGATGCATCTGGAACAATGGAGAGAGTGCATCATTTCCTCTGAGTAATGTTTTGGCAGCTCTTTATATTTAGTGTAAGTGGGGACAGGAATGAAAGCTTGGGGAGACTATTTAAGGAAGTTTGGGAATACAGTGCTGGGCAGGAAGAAGTAAATCCCTTATGTGGAGAATTTGAGAGGTCAACGAGGGGGAGTACCTGCTGAACAGTTTTAAAACGATTGTTGCTGAAAGTAGTCATTGCAGTGGGAATAGACCAGAGTGACTGGCAGGACTCTAATTGTTTCCCAAGTGAAGTAACATTTATTTAGGTAGGTTGCTCTTAAATCTATATTGAGGGGGAGGGTGTCTAATTCCTGCCTCTCACTCTTCTCTATTTTCACTAATTGGTTGGTAATTAAGAAGTGAGGCTTGAGGCTATGGAGGAAATATGCTTGCCACTAGCTATCTCCGTTACTTATCTGCTTTTTGTTACTACTGCAAAATGTTTGCGAAGGAGAAACTCTACTTCTGGGGCCACTCTTACCTTTAGCAAAGGAAGCAAAGATTTCAGATGTTTAAGTCTATTGTATTGTTTTCCTCTACCTTTCTCCTGCTCTTGCTGTAAAACTTAGTCTTTTGTTTAAACTTGAGGAGGCTATACAGTTGCGACAAGGAAGAAGCAAAACACAAACAACCCAAAAAACCCAACCCTCTTTCCTCAGGCTTTATTCATATTTATTTACCTGTAGAGCCACTTTTTTGATGTTTGGTCCTATGAAACAAATCAAAACACATCCCCAAGTTGAGCCAAGTGCAAAGCAAAATTAGTAAAAGAATGTCCACAACTGTGCATAGCCCTTCTTAACTTGTTTCACCATTCATCTGTGCAAGCATTCATCGGTTTTAAATTTCCTTTTTATTTGGAAGATAAGGCAATATGGGCAGAATTTTCTAAGCACTCAGCACCCACAATCAGGCCATAATTTCATAACTGTTTAGTTCCCCTTGAGGCACCAAGATAAGTGGCCAGATTTTTAAAAGAGTGCAGCATGTTGTTGGCTGAGCACTTTTGAAAATCTGGCCAGAAGTGTCAGGATGGGAGCCTGAACTCTTCTGAAAATCTGAGTCCATGTTCCTAGTAAATTCTAAAAGGTAAACTTGTTTGGAGGCAAGGCTGAACTGATTCTGTATACCCTGTGATGGGGTGTTCAGCCCATGCTTGCCCTGAAAGGGTTAATGAAGATGAAGGGGGTTAATTAACCCAACAGGCTACAGCTGAGAGGAATTAGGTGGCTAAGTAATCCCCAGACTGAGTGAAGGAGCCCAGCTGGGGAGGAATGAGCTGGGTTGGGTTTATACAGACAGGAAATAGGCAGCAGAAGGTGGGGCTGCTGGGAAAGGCTACAGTCACTCCCTGGAAGGACTACTTGCAGGTTGCAGACCTGTAGCCTGCAGTTGCTCCCTGGAAGGAGGGAGTGGTGGAGCTGGTACAGCTAGAGAGGGAGAGGGAGAGCCAGAAGGTTAGGAAAGGGCTCAGGAAAAGGCAGCAAGCTATGGGGTTGAACAGACCTTGACAGCTGACTTAGAGGGTCCTTGAGCTAGAACCTGGAGTGGAGGGTGGTCTTGGATTCCCCAACCAGCTACTGGAGAAGTGGCACTGAGCCTGTTTGTGGAGAAGAAATGTCCAACCCTAGAAAGAGGAACTATTTGGTGACCTTGTGTGGAGAGAGAGAGAGAGAGAAGCTGCAGGCCCAGAGAAAGGTGGAGGCTGGCATGCAACCACAAGAAAGTATGTAGCCCTTGTGAGCTATTCCCCAGAGTTACCAGGAGGAGGCGCTATCTTAGTGGTGAGTGGACCACCCATCTCACATCCCAAAACTGTGTAGCATTTGAAATTTGGACCGGCACTTTGTGTTGCCCTTGAAATATTGAATTTTAAAACTTAGCAGAAGTGATTAAAAGTAGAAAAGCTTCTGCTGGTTCTGCATGTGGAATATAAATGCTGTGATATTTACATCCCTTTCTCAGTAAATTCACCACTACATTTTGGTGGAGGTTGTTGTTGGTCATGGAGCCCTCCTGCTTTTGGTGTTGTGATCTGCTCTGATCCCACAACCTAAGCGGGTTTGTGGAAGGTCAGTATTTTGGTGGGAGGCTGATGTATGTGATTCTTGTGACTGTATACTTATGGCCCTAATTTTCTACCACTTTACATTTTGTGTAGTCCTCTACACCTTTATAGTGATTGTGTAAAAGGCTACCATTGTGACTTTGTTAGCATAATGTGCTCCCTTTGCACAGGTGAAAATAACTACACAAGGTGCAAGGCAGTGGAGAATAGGGTCATGTGTAAGGCTACTCCATCCACTAACAGCTTGCAACACTGTAAGCTTACTTGTCAGACTCTCAAGGTATGATCAACCTGATGATGTATCATGTTTGTTTGTAATGCAATATCCTGCTTCACATCTTTGGAGCCAGAGTTTCCATGGAACCAGGCAGAACTGGAATGGTTCCTCTCCAGCTTGTATGTGCAATCTTAGTTGAGCTCAGTTGAACTGCCTGCACCTTACTCTTAATAAAATTGTCACCACCAGACTTTCTTTAGGCACACCTCCCCCAGCTCAGGGGACATTGCTAAGGGAAAAACAGGTACTGGTGATTTTCAGGTGGTGGTGGTGGTGGTCTCTGAATCATTAGTGAACCCATGTCTCAGCATTGTTAGTGAGGACTGTATCTTATCGGCATCTTACAGATGAAACTGAAGTACTCTCAATTCCGCTCATTCAAAATCTCATGGCGTTTTCTTCTAGAGTAATGGCATAAAATTAGCCCAAGTGTCTTGCCCAGATTCTAATTTGGGCAGCTACATCCTTTCTACTAAAATCCCCCTGTGGGTTCAGCTGCATATGGTATTCACATCTTGCCCTAACTTATGAAGTATTGGTATATGCTGTTAAACAGCTACCATATTCCATCCTAGAGATGGCTGCTTTTTAGCAATGGAGGAATTAAGTTTTATATAAAAGTAGTAAAGCACTTTGGGGGTTCTTCATGATGAAGAGAGCCCAGGTATTTTATTATTGAGTGAGGCCACAGACTCAGCAAGGCAAATTTGAACTTCAGCTTCCTGCTCCCTTCTGTGATTCTCAACTTTTCAGTCTGGCTGATGTGTCTAAAGTATTTTGCTGTAATTTTAACAATTCCAACACTTCAAGAAAGGCAAATACTGTCAGTGTTCTTTTGTGTGGACTCTTCTCCTTTGCTTTCGTTTGGACACAGAACGGCATTTTCTAAAGGTCATGCTGCTTGGGACTTGAGATTTTTTTTTCAAGTTTAGAATTGTCCAGGAATTGCACTTATTTCGTTTTTAAATAGAGTTGATGGAGGACCATTCCAGCCAGGCATTACTTTCAGTTTCAGTA
The DNA here is from genome assembly GCF_965152275.1 of Natator depressus. Taxonomy (NCBI): domain Eukaryota; kingdom Metazoa; phylum Chordata; order Testudines; family Cheloniidae; genus Natator; species Natator depressus. Next base: position 66,958,527 of record NC_134243.1, read on the forward strand.
TCCAGAATAACTAGAGAAATCAAACAGTTAGAATTTTAGGCTTTAAGATGCAATGTAAAGAAACTTTTGCATGTTTGTTATTGCACGTGTATAATTTAAACTCTCTGCTAGCTTTGCAAGCTTAACCACACACAAATTTCCACAAGTAAAATGCTTGTATGTGGCTTGGAATATTCTTCCTACAGTACTGGAATGTGCTGTTTTTCTCTGATTAAACAGGCATTATGACACATACTTCAACCACTTGAATGTTGATGGATTTAAAGCACAGATCTCCTGAAGTGGGACCCACCCATATCCATGTTATCCATCCTGCTCCTATGTCAATGTACTGCTCAAAATAGAATACTGCCGAGTTATCTGACTCAAAATATTTGCAGAGACAGGAGTCACAGAGGGTTAAAAAGATCAGACTTTTGATTTCAGTTTATATGTGCAGTATCCCTTGGGATGAAAGGAGTACCAATAGGATAAAGCACAGGGTTATTTGTTCTAGATACTGAGGTTCTCATAGAAAATTAATTTAGGATCTGTTTCTGGGGAAATACATCTAGGAAATGAGTCCTGCTATGTTGGCCACACTGGTTCAAAAAGCTCTGTTCAACTAATGGGCTAAGACAGAGGTCACTTACTAGATCCACAAGCAGCAGTGGTTTGCATCTGTTTTTCTCTGTAATACTCTTATCTCAATGCTAATACTCCACTTGTGGCTGTCTGGTCTGTCTTTGGAAACAAGTTTGTATGAGAGCTCATGAAAATCAATACACGGATGTGACCCTGACAACATCCCAATGTAAGAGAGCAAGGGGCTCGATGGTATCCGGTAGTGAGTTTCAGCTGACTTGACCAGTTCACTGTACCCCAACTCACTAATGTCCTAATCTGTATCCAAAAGGTGTCATCTAAAGTATTAATAGAAAGCTAATATACAGATCATTAATACTGTGTGGTGTACATACAGAGGACAAACTCAAAATTACAAACATATTGGAAATTGCTATCAAAATGTCTGCCGTGGAGCTCTACAGTTAGCCCACTCTAGACGAAGAAATGTGTGGTACCTGGAAGCTATTTCCAAGGTATGTTAAGAGACAACAGGAATACAATTTCCACAGCAGGTAAACAGGACTATCAAGCCAGCAGGGGGAGGGGATGGCAGAAAACAGATCAATTTGTATTTTAGCAAACACCAGTGGAGGAAGAAACCAGCATTAAACTTCCTTCACTAACAGACTCTTAGCTGCTTTCCTCAAGCTTGAATGAACTTTACTTTGGGGGGTGATCTTCAAAAGAATCCATTTAAAAGACAAGGGCAAAGAACCCCAAATGCTCTTTCCCCTAAGAAGACAAGGGACCTGAGCACTTTGGGGGGGATCCTGATCATGGGGGTGGTCCGCCATCTTGCTGGAAGGTAGATTGGTAAGGAAACTACCCTGTAGCTTGTTTTGTTAGATCATAGCATCTAAAAAAGCTTTTTTTTTTTTTGCTTTTCATCATTTGTTGATAGTTCTCCTTTAGATTAGATTAAAAGCAGTTTTGTTGATAAACTGGTTTTATTTTTAAACAGTGCTGTTTTAAGTGAATGTTAACTGCAAGCTACAGGGTACTGTATCTTTTAAAGGAACAAACAAACCTTAATATCTCTGAATGGCTCAAAAGAGGGCTGGGCATTGCAGAGCACTTAGTTTGCGGAAAATTCAGGACTGGAGGATGTTGGGGGAAGCGTTCATCTTGCCAGGTTTAACCAAAGTTGGTGCAGGCCAGAGTATGGCAGTGGTTTGAGCAGGATGCTGAATCAGAGCAGTTTAACACATGGACGCTCAGTGCATGCTCATATGCAGGCTGGAAGCATCCAGACAAAGGAGCTACAACAGCAGAATGTTTTGAGGTCCTCAGGGTTACAGGACAGTGATACAACCCTCACTGGTGTGGATTGCACCCCAGAACCTGACAATGGGGTGGGGTTCAGCTTTGCCTTAGTCTTTCTCAATATGTTTCCCACTTTTTCTAAAGCTCTTTATTCTATAATTTGTATTCTGTATATGGATGATTAAAATAAATGTGCACTTTAAAGGCCGACATGTATTACTATTCTGCTTGCCACAATGAAACACTTTTGTGTGTACTAACTCCACCAACACCCATCAGAGGTCTTGTCTACATGGTGCTATAGGTGTAACATTTAGTCTGCACTCAAATGTTGCACATTAATTGGAACTATTAGGGCATGCCATAAGGGTACACACGGGCCAGTTAATGTAATCTAGTTTCAAATAGTACTAAATTAACATGCACTAGGGAACTTTTAGTGTGGGCCAGCAGAACCTACAGAGACCACTTAATGTGCAACATGCTAGTGCAGACAAAATTTATACCCATCTGGTATGGATTAAAGCCATTATAGACAAGTCCAGAAGTAGTTAATTGCCCCCAGAATTACATGTTACAAACAATTCATCCTAGCATCATCATAGTGCCTAGGAGCCCTGCTCCTGGACCAGGACTCCATTGTGTTAGGTGCTGTACAAGCACTACATAAAAGTTCCTACTCCAGAAAGCTTATAAATATAAGACACTAGATGGATGCAGAAGTACAAGGAAACAATGGGACAATATTAGTCAACTTAATACACCGGTATCTGAGCACCAGCAGTCTAACAATTGTCAATGTTTTTGTGTAGACATCATAGCAAAGAATTTTTAGGAGGATAATGAGGTAGCTTTCAGGGTCGCTGCACTTCTGATCCCTTCTGTAGTCTGCTGATGGAATTCCCTCTTGGGTCTTAAGCTTATAGCCATCTCTTTCTGGGCAGGGACCCACATCTCTCTCCCTCCTGGCTGGGGTTTTAGGCTGCAGACTTGCAATTCTCTGTGATTATCTCTGCTTGTCTGACTGAAGACCTGCACTTAGCTTTCTCTGAAAAGACTGTGAACAGTGTAGGCTACTGGTTACAAGTAGCCAAACAAGTCTGTCAAAGTCAAGTACATTATAAAATTCAAGGACTATACAGATTAATCTGAAGTATAGAATGTCTGAGTCAGTGTGAAGCAAGGAAAAGTGCTATAAAGCATGATTGAGAGCTTTTTTGAAAAACTTTTGTTCAGAGTATCACCAGGTTCAATCATCACTGGACTTTGCAGTTTATCGTCCACTTTTTCAGTTAACAGCCATCTTGACTTTATAAATGATACCTGTGTATACAACTAAAATATGGAATGTCCCTAGGCCATGCCAAGAGTCCTAGCCCACTGTGTGATGATTAGAGGTTAATCCACCACCCTTGCATGCAAATTAGCTGTAGTGCAACAATTTGATTGTATGAGACTGCACAGATTGTATATTACTTGGCCTAACTACTACAGCATGCATCCAATTGCCACCTGCACAAATCAACACATCTTCCAGTGCAACTCCTCCCCTGCCCCCAGCACAAGCACAATTACCCTATGCATAGCCCATTATTGCAGGACACACCCCTCTTTCACTGCACGCACAAATCTACATAACTCTCCCACTGCAGCACAACTGCCCATACAACACAACCAGCATGCACAGTAACCCTGAACGTCACTCTGAAGCCTAGAATGTCTGAATCGGTGTGAAGTGACAGAAACTGCTACAAAATGGTGGAGAGCTCCTTTTTGTTGAGAATATCGCCCTATTCAAGCGTTGCTGAGACTTGCAGTCTGTCACCATCCATTTTTTTTCAAATTCTCAGCTATTTTCAGCATTCTTACACACATGGCTTTAGAAATCAGCCATGTGATAGCACGAGCTTTCAGCTACTGAAGAATAAAAGCCTTGCAGAGAAGACCTAAAATAACAGGTCTAAACTCACATGAAAGACAAAGTCACTGTACTTCCACATGGGGGGTGGCAGGTCCCAATCCTTCCAACCCTTCAACAAGGTGTGCCCCTCATCCCCTTGGTCAAAGGGTAATGTCCATTTCTTGGATCAGAATGAAGGCCCCTCGGTCAGCGTAAACTCAGCCTCTTAGACCAAAAGCCCTTCCTCTGTCTGCAACCCAGTCTGAACCAGATTCTGAACCAATTCTTTCTAGGGATAGTAATTCTCTGGAGGAGTTTACTCACCCCACTATTCATAGTAATCATTTCCAACTGATTTTAATTACTCATTCTTGCAGACAGTGATACAATAGGATCACAAAGGTACAGAAAACATTCACAAAGCTAATACTGTGTTCCTGAAGGTACCGAATTTGTTTCCAACATCTGTCAGCGTAGCTTTGTGGATATTTACAGGGAGCCCCTCCCAAATGTGCTTCTCCCATACTGCCCCTTACAAAAAGTGCATATTTGACAATGTAACAAGGGGGTGATTGGCCGGTTGGAGTCGGGAGTCAGCAGTCAGCATTTTGATAGTAGATGAGGCATAATTACAAATATTACTGGCACTTCCATGCTAATTGCTGAAAATAAAACTAATCAATCACTTTTTTTAATGAATTAAATGAGTCATTTAAGTCACTGTATTTGATTACTGGGTACAAGACAAGGAACTGATACTTACCTGCTTTACTTCATTCTTTTCCCTCTGATTCACATGAACTGGCAAAATGAAATAATAATGAGCTGATCCCCAAATGGGGAAACTCGTATCATTTGGCTTCTGATGGCTCTCTGGCTGGAAGAAGGAACCTACTTTAAAAAAAATTCCTGCAAATCCTCACCAGTTGGTGCAGATTAGGTATTGCTTTCTACTGCAGTGTTGACTACATTTTACTAGTGTGTATGCAATATATGCCATATATAAGTATATGCAGCCTGTAGCGTGCTTTGGGTTCCTTCAGAATTAAAGGTGATCTGTAAACAGACTTCTGTTTTTCGGGGTTTATTAATTTCATTTTTGGGGTTTATTTGTAGCAATTTTTGAGCTTTATTGCTAACACTTATGTAGTTGCCCAAAAATCAGGGGGCTTCAGGCTTTCTCTTTGCATATACTGTAATTTATATTCTATATTACTCACTACAGTAGCATATACTGTAACAAGTAATCTTTTTAATGTTTCCTAGTGTGATTTTAATGTCGTTCTGTTTCAAACAGCACTACATTAAAAGCACATTAGGGATACTTTAGAGCACACCAGCAGGGTCTACGCAGACCAATTAATGCGCAACACGTTAGTGCACTTTAGAAATCGCCCCCGCCACAGACTGCATAACTGCTCTGTGTAGACAAGCCCTTAAATGCAAGTAACTATTTCCAGTATTTTTCAGGAATGTACTGAATAAACGCTGATTTTATTTTTTTGTGTTTATCAGTTAAAACGTAAAATCAGAAATGTATAAATTATTAAATGGTTTGACTTTGCTCAGCTCTAAGCCTTGGGACAGGGTGTCATGCCGTCTGGAGTGGCTCATGACTGTGAGTGTCAACCTCAAGGCAAGCTGTCAAAAATAGGGCAGTATGATCTATAATTAGATTTCACCAAGCCAGTAACAAATGTGAACTCCTGGATCACTGTAACAGTCTATGACATCAGACAGTCCCCTTAGGCTCTCCAGTCTATCTTGCCACCCAGGCAAGCTGGACTTAGTGATAAATGTTCACTTACACCAAAAAGCACACAATATTCAGGTTGCTTCAAGTCCCAAGAGACCAGTCACTTGCCTCAGATCAGTTGGTACCCTACATCTTATACTAAGGGCAACACCTGTAGCCAATACTGTAATAAACTAGCTAAAGATTTTTAACTGGGAAAAATAAGTGTTGTTTACAGGTTAAAGCAAGCAAACATACTCATACAAATGAGTTACCATCAATGGGTCCTACAGGCAACCAATGTAGTAATCTGCCTATTCAAAATGTCTTTCAGGGCAGACCCAGGTTGACCCTGGGGATCTCTGCTTTAGTTTAGTATCTCTGTCCCTGAGCTTTCAAACAGCAAAGCGATGAAGGCTTTTCTTTTATATTGTGCCTTCCAATCCATGAGTCCCTCACATGTAGCATTTCCATGGTGCCATAGGGGCATTCACCAGTCCTTTGTATTGTGATGTTCCTTAATGGCTCACTTAAACTTGATAGGCCTCCTGAATGGACTGGCGACGGGGATAATTCCCATACCTGAGTTCACAAGTTCAGATCAAACATTTCCAAAGTTGTAAAGCAAAACTTACATATTTCCTTTATAGCGTGGAATATAGGCATTACAAGTGACAGTAAGGCATGCAGCAAATAAGAAGTATTTCGTAGTCTAAACACATTCTTATAAGACTAATACCTATTTTGAACAAAACTAACATAGGTGAGCTGGTTGGGTTTATTTTGGGCAATACAACTGAAATCACTACCCATCCTATCTCTGTTATCTGCCTTTAAATTATGGCAGGCAAATAGCACTGCAAGCAGACTATGAGGAGTGTGTTATGTACAAATGCTGAGGAAGCTGTTGTAAACTGGTGTTTAACTTTATTCTGTACTTTTTCTCTTTTAAAAACAAACAAAAAAACCCCAGAAAACTGTCAGCTAGGGTCCCCCATAAGTCAGGAACATGTGAGACCACAGTCCCTTTTGGCAGTTACATAATATGGATAGATATGTAGGGGGGATCTGGCCACAGAGCTCAGGGACTCACTTTTCCTGACTACTTTCTGGGCCACTGGCTGAGGTGGGAAAGGAAGGGACTTGAGAGCTCCTTCCCGCAACTTGAGTTCTGGGAGTTTTGTCCATTGCAACCACATACAACATGCACAAGAATTAGGCCCTGACCTGTGCCTGCTCGCACGCTTATCTAGGAGCTCCCTGTCGTTTCATTGATTTCAATGGAATTACTGGTCGGGGCCTTAGAGGCCATGTGGTCTCTAGCATCAGAGATTTATCATTTGATTTTTTTTATCATCTCCGGTATTAGTTTACTCTGCAAAGATGGTCCGATATTATTACTGACTGCTCAGCAGATGGCTGGGGAGGAACATTCATGTTGGCATACTGGTTTGACTTGCTTTGATTGCCAGAGTCACATAAGCTGGAATCTTGGAGAAAGAAATATTGCTCTCAGACCTGCACAAATTGCTTTTTTTTTTTTTTTACTTTGCTGCTATGAAAAATGTAATGCCACAGATAAATGACGGAAAAATAGTTTGGATAAAATTACAAGAGCTGAGGAATAATCGCTAAATTATTTATTACTTAGCCTCTTTTGGGGGTTAGATTGTTTACAAACAATGTACAATTTTCTTTCAACTTATTTGTCGTTTGAAATTATTTTCCAAATGTCTACAGATAAATCTTGAGCTGTATCTTTTGCAAGCAGCCCACTACCTATATTTGAAACAGAACACTTGTTTAATTTTGATTAAACACAAAGGTCACATGTCTTCTAATTTTTGGCTAAAATCTATTGTTCCTGCTAATATGCCTGCCAATAAACTCATTCACTAGAGTAGTCCTGGAAAGGGAACACGGTTTGACAACAAGGTAAGTGAATTCATTTTTTTTTTTAATTGAAGCCAATATTAATGGAAAGATATTTAAAATATTCTCTTGGTTCTAAAGCTAGATTTTTTTTTTTTCACCAAAGCTTGTGTAACACCGACAGATGCAGGCCGTTGTGGTATGGGATCAAACTTGGGATCTCTGGAGTTTAGTGCATGAGCTAAAAGCCACATGGCCCTTAGCTAAGACTTTAGAGCAGACTCATTAATCTCTAAGAGGGCTCAGTGCCACTACAAGGGACCAAGCACCACAACCAGAAAGGTGTGTGGGTTACACTTGGATTCAACTCTCTTTTACCTTTGAGTTTGGCTAACTCTCTCTTCTTTTAATCATTTTATGGGGTCTGGCTGGCACCAGAAAATAGCCAGTTTCCTGAAAAGCAAAGAGGTTGCTTTTTTAAATATGAAATGTTCAGGCCTGAGTAGAAACAGGAAATATCAGAAATCTATCAAGCCTCTTCTCATGAGATTTCCCAATCCTGTTTTGCAGAAGACTGAATAATCAGCTGAACTTTTGGGTTCCTCTCCTGAACCAAATCTCCAAACCTTTTTGAAGCCTGATGTTGCTACAAGAAACCACAGTACCTTTTTTTTTCTCTCCAATGAAAGGATATATTACTCATTCACTTCCAGCCAACATAAGTAACTCTTCCTCTTTTTCTCATCACTCTAATTGATTTTTGTTTTGTTTTTACAGTTACACAAAACATATATTAAAAAAAACCCTCCAATCCGGGCTTCTGGGCACCTTCTGCCACATAGTAAAAATACAAGTAATAATGCAAACAAAAGTAAACCACTGAAGTTCTGTGGCAAATGCCGATGGCAGGCATTTAACCTGTATAAATTAACTCTTTCACTCCTAACTCTTCTGCGTGAGCTGTGCTGCCACCAACCCTCTTTGTGATATCAGAACAAACTGCTCTGGAAACGATTGAGTTCAGATGGAGATGAAGCAGCACCATTAGGCAAACACCTAAGAAACTTATTTTTGGTTTTGTACAAATATTAAAAACTAAAAATGGTAAAACAGTATTTCCCAGGAAAGATCTGAGCAATCATATACTATTATTACTCAGAATAGGCACATCCTTTTTTTTTTGCTTTTGACCCCTATTCCCAAACCCAGGAAGAGAAATACTGATTTAAAAACCTTCATATCCCTTGTTAAAACTAAACAGACTAAATGTTACTCAGTTTTCAAACTGGCTACGTGAGCTATTACCAGCAGGAAAGCGGGGGGGGGGGGGACCGGACCTCTTGTAGTGATAATCAAGGATAGCTCACCTTACCTGATCACTCTCCTTACAGTGTGTATGGTAACACCCATTGTTTCATGTTCTCTGTGTATATAAATCTCCCCACTGTATTTTCCACTGAATGCATCCGATGAAGTGAGCTGTAGCTCACGAAAGCTTATGCTCAAATAAATTTGTTAGTCTCTAAGGTGCCACAAGTCCTCCTTTTTCTTTTTGCAGATACAGACTAACATGGCTGCTACTCTGAAACCTGCCATAAAATATTATGATTTCAAACATTTGGAACTGGAATCAAATATACAGTATAAAACATGTTTGAGAATTTTCTGTTAATGTCATCTATGGGAAATAAATGAGTTCTGTTTACAGTTGGCTAGCATACAGTTGTACCTACCTGAAGCAACCCTTCAGGAGATCAACAAAAAAAAAGTGGTAAGACTTATACTCTGAGCATTACATCTGGTGTAAAACTGGACTAATGCAGTGGTGAATCAAGACCATGATATTTGGGACCGTGTACTCTAGAAAACAAGGTGGATGAGGTAATATCTTTTATTGGACCAACTTCTTATGAAAGAGACAAGCTTTTGAGCTATGCATAATCACTGTAGTCAAGACGAGCTTGTATAATAATGGTACTCACATAGAGTGCAGTTTAAATTCCTTCAAAGTGTTAAGTTTTTCCCAGACCCAAAGAAAAGTTCTCTTTGTAAGCGTGAAAGCTTGTCTCTCAACAGAAGCTGGTCGAACAAAAGATTTTACCTCACCCACCTTGTCTCTCAAAATGTTAACTACTTATTAGGCAAATGGATTTTTAAAAAGCTTGACTGCAATGCCTTAGTTTTTCGTGTATGGCAACTAAAGAAAAAACTGTTTGAAATGTTTTCAGATGGTTGTTTAAAAAGATCTAGCTCGTATTCATGTTGTTTTTGTGCCAAATTGTACTTGGATATAATTTGGCTGTAATATTAAACTTTGAATATTCAGATTTATAATGGGAACACTAATACATCCTTAAATTGTATAATGATGGTCCAAGAGATACTGAATAATTTTTTTCATGAACTGAGTCATCTGAGTGAATGTCCTGTATTGTTCTTCAGAACTGTTGGTTCCTCTTAAAACTTTTTAGTAGTTAAGGGAAAGGGCATGGCAAGGCCCTGGTTTTAATCAAACATTCTGATGAAATAAATCTTATGTTAAGTAGATTTAAATACTATTCATGTCCTTGAAGAAATCACAGCAATCACTTGAGGTGCCTATATTGAATTTAACAGCAATTGTAGACCTTACAATCTCATTAACCAACTTCCCGAGAGTTCCTGTTTTTTTTAGTTTTTTTTTTTTTTAAACCGTGAAAATGTAAGTAGACAGTTGAAATGTACCCAGGGATAAAGAATATTAGGCCCTTGAAATCTTCAGTGAGACATATTAGAAGTGTTGCAATATTCAGTAGAATCAATGTGAATAAATTAGACACTATGCTAAGTACAATATCAGTCAGTCTTTTACAGCTGTCTAGAGAAAACAAGATAATAAAAGCAAAGATCAATTACCCGGAAGCCTGCATTATTGCTCTCTGTACTTCCAAACATGCTGCATAAATAGTGTTGAATGTATTACAGCTGTTCCTTTAACTACAATAAATGCTATATGTGGTAAGAGATGAATACCTTGCTGTCTGGCATGAAATATTTCACCTGCTCTGTTGGTGCTACAAGGACCGATCTCTTACATCTAGAAGTGGTCAGTAGAAATATAACCGTAATGCTCTCAGGGTTATTTCTGGAAAGCTTCTTCTGAAATGTTCCTAGAAGGGCTTGAATCCATTTTCATAACAAATGTCAGGTTCCTTGAATACTCACTTCAGAATGTGTGAGATAGTCCAGATAAAATAAGAATTGCCTAGACTTAGAGTTGGCACGAACGGAGCAGAGCTCATTCCTTCAGCGTCCATACTATTGACAGTGTTGAATGAAATTGGTGGTTCTAAGACTTTCTGTGCTTGTCCTCAGGTGTGTGAATGAGATCAGTGCTCTTTTATATTAAAAATCCTGGTGGGAAATGAGTGGAAATTTCCATATATATTTATTTGAGTTTTAATTTGGAAAAACTCATTCTTTTTCCCCTTAATTCCTGAAGTACTTTAAGACTGAGTATGTGTCCTGCAAAATGCTGCACAGAATAGTCTCTGGATAAATGCTGAATGCTACCCCTTGTTTTCTATGGTATGGGAACATAAAACAAGCAAACCCAAAGTCATCTGGATCCTGCAGTGGAAATCCAGGGGAAATTTTCTTTAATACTTAATTATTTTTCCTCAGAGGTTTTATAAACCTAATTTTCTCTTGAAGTCCAAACATGGGAGGTGGAATTGGCTTGTAGAATTGCTCAGAACCCAACACCCTACTGAGTGATCCTGCTCTGAAAAAGTGTTCAAAATTAGCGTTGGAGACCCCTCCTAGTAACTTGTCAATATGCTCCTTTCATAATACACCATAAAATACAAATCTATGATTTTATACAACTGCAGTCACACAGACATGGGGTAGATGGTCAAGAAAATGCAGTTTCTGTCCTCATTAGCAAATATGCAAACTCACTGACAAATTATTTACACAGTGCCCCCACTGAACACAATGGGGATGCATAAGCGGGGGCATTATTAATATTATTAATTGTATTGCAGCACTTAAATGCCCCAGTCAGGATTGGCAACATCTGAAGATAATGGAGTGATACATGTGTTAGTAAGGGCAAAACTAAATTTACAGAAACTTGATTGCTGATGAAGCAGGAGAAAAGACTTCACCTTGACTTTCAGATTAATGTAGTTTGTAGCATTGGCACTTAGAAAAACATTTTTACTTGTGTGACTGGTTCCCCACAGGGGTGCCACCTGGAACTGGGGTACCACTGAGCCCTCTGACCTACCAACCTAGGCTCCCACCTACACTGTACCGCTGTGACAAGCTGCAAAGCCCGCTGGCCTGCACTTTCACTAGCATTCACAGAGGTAAGGACATGTACAACTGCAGTTACACACAGGCTCTCTAACCACCAGATTCCCAGCCTAGGACCACAGAGCAGTACCATCCTGCCCTGATCGAATCTGGCCAGTATATGGATTTAATACCTGGTCCACCTCTCCCTCAAAGTGAAGACAACAGTGCACACTTGTGGTAACCAAACAGCGATTATTCTCCCCCCCACACCCCAAAGCACTCCAGTCAAAACTCATGGGTTTGGATTCAAACATTAAAATAAATGTATTAACTCCAAAAGATAGATTTGAAGTGATTATTAGTGATATCAAACTAGATTACCTAGCAAATAAACAAAACAACAACCTAAGCTTAATATACTAAATTGGATATGAATAGCAGATTCTCACCCTAATTGATGGTACAGGCAGACTTGTAGATTCTTAAGGCACAAGCTACACTTGCTTTTCAGCTTGGAATCCCTTTAGCCTGGGTCTAGCACTTCCCCCAGTTCAGCCTTTGTTCCTCAGATGTTTCTAGGAGTTGTCTTGTGTGGGGAGTGAAGAACCCCAGATGTCACACCCTGCCTTATATAGCTTTAGCATAGGGCGGGAAGTCTTTGTTTCAAAGTTTGTTTCCCAGACCAGTTTGTGGAAAAATACTGACGTCCCAAGATGGAGTCCAGCATCATGTTACCTGGTCACATGTCCTTGTAGAGTCATAGAAGCCATTACTTACAGGCTATCTGTAGCATTCTCAAGAAGGCTCACCAAGTGCGGGATAAACTTCTCCTAAGGCCTATTGTTTTTCCTAATGGCCCATTACTCTGAATAGGCCCTTCCCCACCCACTATCTAGACTGAAAGCATCTTGTCTAGTGGGCGTTACCAAAGTGTAACTACATTTGAAGTACAGATACATAGTCGTATTTATAACTTCAGATACAAAAATTATACATGCATGCAAATAGGATAATCAGCAAATCATAACTTTTCCAGTGACATCCTACATGACCTGTCTTGTATATATGCACCATAATTATGCCATAATCATATCCTAATATCACTATGAAGAATATGGGGTGCAGTATCAACTCATAAAGGGAGGAAAAATTGATCAGGAATCACTGAAACACATTAAATACAAAATGCTCAGAATGCCACATTACAAACTCTTTGTAGTGAGAGAGTGGCTTTAAAGGCTGATTTATGGATATTTTGGCAGCACAGTTTGGCATTTGTGTTCCAAGGCAAAGGTGGGGCACACTAACCAACACTGCAAATTTCATATAAAAACCCATTGTACAATATGCTTTCAAAAGATGTTAATTTATGGGAGGTGAGGAGTTTGTTTTCCCGCATGCAAGAACAATAGTTTTGCACTCTCATTACACCACGACCAGTCCATTCATCATGCAGCCATACACATCTGTTGAAGAAAACTACTCCCCTGCCTCTGCATCTGTAATGAGGTGGCCTACTGTGAAGGGTCCTGGAACGTCAACCATTGTTTGGTATGTTTTCCAGAGTTACCACTGTAACATAAAGTAGTTGGATACCATGGTTGTTATGAGCATGACATAAAAAACCAAGAGGGAGCAAGTGTGCTCACACACAAGTGAAATCTCCTTAAGGACTCGCCATGAATGGACAGGGGAGGACAGACTCCCATTCCAAAGAAACGGGAGGGCATCTCACATAGCAGTGATTCCCCACCCAGATTTGCTGAGCTGCATGTTATGAACAGTACTCATTATGAAATTGGCCCCTCCTTTGGTTTGCATATAGAAATTGGGGGTGGGGGGAGAGAACTCATAACTGTCCAAGACGCATCTAAAATTTTACCTTAGAATGGTCCAAATGAGCTTGCACCCTCCACACAAATATCATTGCCCATCCTGCTTTGATGTTAGTGTGGCAGTCCTCAATGCAGCAGCAGGTCGGCTCAACAACCTGCCCCTGTAGGGAATATGGTGAACAAAGGATTCTTGGAATATGGTGTTTTGGGGTCCCCGCAGGTAAAAATTAGTGCCTTTGGTGTTGTGGATAAAGAAAAAGAAGATAGGCGGCATTTCCTGTATTCTTCTACAGAATGGGTACTGTGCCATGTGGTGGCCAGATAGCATTGCAGCCACTGACTATGCCACACAGCTATACATGGAGCTTACAATTTCAGAAAAATCTTGAGTTAAGAAGACACTAGCTGGAGAGCACGACCACAGGTAAATACAGGCAGTGCCTATTGGATCATTTTAAAAACTAGTATAGCTATGTTTGCTCACCTTTCTCAGCATGGTCAAATTCTTTCACATTCAGGTTACACTCTTTCAGTCTCTCCTGTGCCTAACTGGAGTAGTTTTATTTTTAAAAAATTTAAAGGGAGCAATAGAAGTGTTTCCTTCCTCTTGTGAAAAGGATCCCAATTTCCTCAGTTTGATTCTAAATCTTAAAAGGCTTGGGTATCAGTTGGATGGATCTCCCCTGTACCCCTTTTAATAGCGGCTATTTCCTGTCAAGATATTTGATCAGGGCCAAACTGTGCTTGGTAATCTAACCAGCAGATCTGAGAGTGCCAATACTTTTTTATTCTATAGGTCTCGACAACTGTAGCTGTCTGCTGCCTCTACTGCAACTATGCATGTCGGGTTCAGCATTTTGGGAACGTTTTTATGTTCATTTGAAAATATATCTTTCCTGGACAGCATGCTCTAGGATCTTTCCCTTTATATATGTTGCCTGACTATCTCCTCTTAAGCCTTTCTTCCTATTTATAGCACCTTAAGTGAACTGCATCTTGCAATTTACAAGCCGGAATTTAAATGATCTGAATCTCCTGTATCTAATTGCAATGGGGGAGGCCTCATTATTTGCTGTGCCTTTTCATTGATCTCCAGCATTGAAACCCTTGCATTCTATAGTGTTGTCAAAGGCAATTACAGTACATAAATAAATGCTATGGTTCCAACAGTGATCCCAGGAGCTCTAACTAATTCCTCTTTCCAACTTGTAAGGCTCATTTAGGGCTCTGATTTGTTTCCTGAATCTAAACCCTGGGCCAAGTTTTCCATGACAGTTTGCATGTTCAAAATGAAAGTAATACAGCATTTGGTTAACTGCTTTACAAAAGTTAAGCATTTTCAAGGGAGTACTCACAGATTTTGCTTGTTTAGCTTCTATTAAAAGCCATGGGACTTGCACTGCAAACGCCCTACCTAATACTCTGTAATACCATCTCTTCATCTCAGTTTACCTTTTCAAAAGTTTAATGTTAGACATTTCAATAAACTTGGGGAACCATGCTGGCTTTCCTTTGAAGCCTGCCAGTGGGATTTACTGAGACTGCAGCAGGTAAAGAGTTAATCAAACTATTTTTCCAAATGTTTCCTCGTTTGGTCCATTAAAATTCACTTAAACTTTTAAACAGCTTCTAAGACTTTCCAGAGGAATGACATCAAACAGTGTAGTCTAAAGTTTTCCAGGATGTTACTTGACACTTTTAAATGAAGGTGTTATGTTAGTCACGTCCTAGACCTCAGGAATCTCTCTGTGTGTGTGTTTGTTTATATATATATATAAAATTTATTTTTTTAAGAGTCTGATTAAAGCTTCAAAAAGCCTTCTATCCCCATTTCTTCTTGTAACATTGGGGGATGTGTCATGCTGGCCATATTTTTATAACTATTTCTGTTATATGCGAGTTCCTCATTTGCTGTTCTGGAAAATAAAATTGATGGATTATTAGAAGAAATTTCCACCTTTAATATATAGTTGCTGTACCAGCAAGTTCTTTGGCAAGAGAGCGTGTCCCTTATTCTTGTTTCTCAGTCCCTGGTATCCCATCAAAGGAGTTGCTAGAGTCAACTGGAAGGAGGTATACTAGGCTGTAGCTCTCGAATGCCCCCTTAGAGAGAGGATGGGTGCGGCTTCTATCTGAGCCTAGGGCACAGCCAAGCAGCTGTGCTGTTCAGGGTATCAGTAGTCTCGCAGGGGGAAGTTTAAAGTAGTCCAACAAAAAGTCAGTATGCTTCTATAGCCCACAAAAAGCGGAGTCCTATGCCTTTGGGGAACCAAAGGCAGGAGAGGAAGGAAAAGTACTAGCTTTCTCCTTTCTCAGGGGGTGTGGGAGGCCAAGGCTCTCAAGTGATGCCCCTGGTCAGCAACCCCAGCTTCCAGAAGCCAGGGAGCTCTAAGATGCAGTCCTGCTCCTTCAGAGCGCTACTCTGCTCTGAGCAAGGATCCTCCCTTTTAAGGACCCACCCATCTTCAGGCTTGACAAACCATGCAGGTGCACTGAGTTGAGGTTGATTGCACCTGGAGAAGGTCAAACCCTTTCCTGACTAGGGTGGAGACCTGCCCAAGCATGGGGGGCGTGGAGGGAGAAGAGTATACTTCACTTTGGGATTTAAACCCAAAGAGGTAAGAGAAAATTATCCCTGTGGTCAGCCACATGGAGGACTCCCTTAGTCTCTCTCAATTCACTGAAATCATTAATTTGTATTTGTGCTAGCTGAATGGAAATCAGACTGGATTTTTGCCATTACAGTGAGGAACAAATGTTTAATCTCTTGAGGGGAAATTTTTTTTTTAAGAACACACATCACAAAAGCCTATGAATATTTTTCTTCTTAATGGATCTCTTCATGCCCTATATTACTTTTTCTTCCAATATTTTCACTCCTTAATCCCATGGATCCTGTGGTCCCAGCCGAGCCTGGCATATTATTGACTCTGGTGGTTGTAGCAGGCAGAGAGGGCTGGTTACATATTGAAGAATTCTAATTTGCTGTTCTTTTGTCAATCTTAAAAAAAGAAACTATATAAGTGAAAGTTGTTTAATACCTTTCAATTCCACCATACTGAAATATAATCAATATAAAATAAGTGTCAGATTGATGCTGATTTTTACTTCAGTTAAAGGGGTGAGGGGAAGGCCTCTCTTTTTGTAGAGGTAGGTAGTGAGATGCTTAAGCTTTCTGCTCAAGTGGGAGATAATATAGTATTGTATGAGAAGCTATTCTTCCCAGGTCTACCTTCAGATCAGGAAGGGAATAGTCCTAGAGACCTCATACGAGGAGAGCCTCGTGTAGGTTTCAGGGTGCAGAGTGGCAAAGGCCAGAACATACCACCTCTCTACAGACTTGAGATGGATTTCAGGGTGGAAAGGAAGGGCAGAATAGGCCTATAAGAAGCTACAAATCCTCCCTCTCCTCCCGAGCACTTGGATTACCACAAATAATGTCAAGGAGCCTGCATGGAGTGGAAAGCTTCCAAGAGTTGGTGTACCTGTTTTAAAGTATTTATTAGGAGGGATAATTGGCAGTTATCTTGACTGCCGATGTTGGGAAGTGATCAAATGGAAACTTGTCTGCAACAAATTGTTTTAATGATCAGCATAAATGTATTTTAATTTGGATTAATTGCAGCCTGGGAAGACTTTACTCCTAAATAAACTGCAGGAAAATGTAATCCATAATGAATATAACTAACTAAATTTCAGTCTAAATAAATAGGTCATGGCTTCCTCCCCACAGAAGACTTGCTGTGTTTAGAAAATGTACACAAAGCCCATGCATATGCTATACCTTAAGGTATTTACGTAATGACAAAAGATCACTTTTTTTCATTTTCAAACTGTCACCAAGGGATTGCAAAGCAATCAAACTTTAACAGCCAATTAATCTCTCTAGATGATGTTTGTGTAGCACTTAACCAGTTTCAGTAAATTAGATCCCTGTGGGCTGGGCTGTTACATTGATAGAAATGTTACTGCTAGCTGGAGGCATTCATTTACTAGTTGGTAAGAACAGCAGTATCCAGGAATCATGAGCATATGGAAACAAACTCTGCACCTTTTCAAAAGAGATGCTGGTTGTAAAGATTAGGAGGTTCTGGGAGCCACTCTGCATGGAGCCTTGGTAAACTAAATAGGTAGTTTGTCAGGTCTGCTGGACTCAAGAGACGGCTGTTACATCCCCTGTGTGAAATCCATTGGGAGGCAGCTGTGGATGATAAAAAGTAATAGTGCTACACAGCAGAGCCAATTTAAGACAATCTGTTGAGGGAACAGACTTGCTTAAAATACTGTTTGTGTGTACCCAAGCAAAATACGTTTAAAAAAATCAATTTAAAATTAATATCGCATAGAAAGACCAAACCCAGTAAGGAATACGTTTACAGGACATAAGCAAGACAAAATATGCTAGAAAGCTGGCCCATTAAAGTGGCAAATATGCTAAATTAATATTTTTTTCTTCCTTGTCCGTGTGGTGACTTCATTATTGTTTCTAAACACAGACAGTGTCTGGTTGATTAAATCAATGAATTGATAGTGAGATGCCTTAGTTACTGTATAGACTCAATTGTACAATTAGATGGACACTTTTTAGAAAACAAAGACTGTTATGTCCTGAATGCAATGATACCTTCTTAAATGCCATGCTTGAAGGGATAAATGTGACTAAGCGACACTTGGTTATAGGAGCCGAGTGAAGGACTGAACTGCAGAGCTCTCTCCAGCTAAGTGAAGTCTGATGAGGTCTTACAACAAAAGCATAATTATTTCTGGCTGGATTCTTTAGCTATTTCAGCATGTGCGCTGACCAATGAAAGCATTACTAATTTTATTTTGCACAGCTGTATTCAGTGACATGAGTTTGTACTTTGGATTTCACTTCCCCCAAACATGTTTTCTGTATCTTTTGGGGATAATAAGCATTTTTGAGGCTGTACAGAATCATCCTGTTCCAGTTTCCACTGAAAATGACAACAGAAGTTTTCTCCTGCAGTGTAATAGCTGTCCTAGCTGGATATATTTCTAAAGATTATACCATATAGCTGTTTAATATCTTTACTCTGCAGTGCAGGCAGACATGCAAGGGATTTTCAGACTATAGTTTATAATTAAGCAACATTCAAGCAGGGGTGAGTGGTATAAAAATTCCTGATGTGATGCTTCCTCTTGTTCAAATACTGGACTTCTACAGAGTAATTTAATGGGGTGGGATGCTGCTGAAAGATAAACATATGACAAACACGGTCTCTACCTAAACTCTCCAATTTGGGGCCTGCCAGATAGGAAGGCATGCAGGAGACATCTTAGTTATTCCTGCTTCTGCCACCCACAAAAAGAATAAGGTAGTTTTATTTAAAACAAACAAACAAACAATTGTAGCTTGTGAAAACCTTCACAGCCCATTGTCAGTCAGGGTGAGACAATAGTTTCTTTAAGGGAACAAGTGCAGAATGGACAGGCCCATAAGTGGTTGTGAAAAGCCACTAGAAGTCAAAGCTGCCTTAGGGCAGAAGACCTGCTAACCCTCAGCATAAGTTAGAGCAGCCCCTGAGGCTGCTCTAATTTATCGTAGGAGTTGGACAGACCACTGAGCACAGCCCAGAATTTTGGATATGCAAAAATGGCTTACAGCTACTCCAAGTTACATCTCCTGAGAAGCACAGCTCAGAATTTGGCTCAGGCATTCAAGTTCAAAGGTTAGTTATGAATACTTGAAGTACTCACTCTGTTTTCCTTTGAGCTGTGTGCTCTAGTGTGTTGCTTTTTCCCTTCTTTAAACCCCAGACCTTTTTTCACTATCCAATGAACTAGCATGGTCAAATGTCTTTCACATCCATTGCCGAAGAGGAGAAATATATTCTAGTTAATAATGGGTCATCTTTTGAGGTGTATGTATTGTCCTTCATTTAGGATGGTCATGTCTATAGTGAGTGGACTTGTTTGCCTGCAACATCCATAATTTCTTTTGATACAGAGACCTCAGAAAAGTTGTGGTTCACGGCAGTCAAAAAGGATCCCACCAAAAAATTGCTGGAAGAAATTCTCTTATCACTGCTCTGAAGAGTGAGAGCTAGCCTACACATGGAGGTTTTTCTGGAATAGTTGTTCCACTTTAAATTCATAGGCTGTCCTATTCTGGAATAATTTTCATGTACAGAGAAGCCCTAAGAATGGGAATGAAAAAATAGTCAAATTTGCTGAGTAACAGTTTGAGATTAAATAAAACATGCTGTAGGGGCAGTCGTAGGAAATCAGACAATACAGGAGAAGCCAGTTAATCCATGAAACTGTGCTAACCTGTTTTCTCTCCCCAGGAGTTAATGCAATTTCTTTTTTTGCTTCTAGTCAGGTGGGTATTGCACTCTGGAATTTTGCATCTGAGTTTTGAGTTGAGTTCCAAAATTCAAACTGAAACACAACTGAACCTAGAATTTCATATTGTTTCACATTGTAACTTCAAAGCTGTGCTTTTCATCTGATTTTTATGTAAGTTATGTGTGTGGGTGAAGGATACATAAAACTAAACAAACCTTCTTCAGTGAACGTGCTCTGCGTTTTATAATGAAACTGTGTATTGAGCGTTGTGTGTTTGCTAGTTTTAATGCAAACATCTTAATTACTTTGCTCATCTACATGGAATGGGAGACATAAATTATTTGGGTGAATGTGGATTTAGATAAGGGTGAGGGTGTGATAATGTGTGTGTGTGTGTGTGTGTGTGTGTGTGTGAGAGAGAGAGAGAGTGGGGTATGTAGATTTACAGATATGGGAACTGTTACACCAAATTCCTCTTCACAGTATAATTTTTAACTGAGTTACTGGTATAGTCAAATTTAAATATGGTTTGTGCCACACCATATGGTTAAAACTCAGTAACAGTGGCAGCTACAGTTAGTGTGTCAACTTAGCCAGTTCTCTGTGTGGTAGCACAGTACTTCTGGCACTGTTCTCTGTGTGCATCTTTCCAGGATTTTGTCCCCTGCACTATGGGGTAACTGCAGATTTTCCAGAATACTTGATACAAATCGTGGTTAGGAAACTCCATATCTCTGTATGGACCAGAGCTTAGAAATAGCACTTTACTTTCCATTTTGGTGAAATGGAAATGGTCCACACTATATAGTGAAATCTGAGTGTGGACCTGTAAGGTTGGTAGTGGGGAGAGAGGAGACAAGGAGATTAAGTTTGTGTTAACTTTGGCAAAACTTTCAAAACTGAGCATTATTCAAAAGTATATTTTGTAGATCCATATAACACATGCCTGCAATTGATCCAGCCTCTCCTGGTACAGTTAGATTTAGAGGTGGGTGGAATGGTTTAGTTTAAAAGTGAATCCAGGACAAAACTTCTACCCAGTTCAGAAGTGTTCATGTCTTGTTTCAGCCCCAAGCACCATGTGCATTTACAATCTAAGCACATCCTGATGTAGAACAACCATGGTATATTTGAATTTTACGTAATGCTTTTAGGAGCAGTTTAGCTATTTTTAATACTCCAGTGATTGTAATTCTTGAATACATAAAATGTCTAATTCTTAGGAGGCTTAATTGTACAATGTTCCTAACATCGTCCTTAAAATATAGGATGATAAGATTAACATAATCAAAGTACCATAAACTCTTGAAGCTTCATTCACAAATTATTTCCGCAAGATACAGTAAAGCATGCATAATTTTGGGAGTCAAACAAGTGGCTTCATACTTTAAAAAACCAAACCAAAATACTGTAAGTGGACACCATCCAAGGAGCTAGGCCTTTCTTCATCATAGGAGCGAATATAAAAAATTGATACAAAGGCTTTGTGAATTTCCTGATTTATTATACAGGACTTGATAGAAGAGTGAGATTAGATTTTAATTGAGTCTGATCACTTTCGCTGAAGTCAATAGGAAGTTTTGCTTTCATTGAAGTCTTTATAAAGCCAATTCAATACCCTTCCCAGTTTTGACCAAACTAAACAATTTCAGCTGAAATTTTACATGGGATCTTATGCTAGAATAGATTTGTTTTTCCCCAAAAAGCAAATTGGATGAGGCATTTGAGATGCTGGTTAAAAAATGCTATCCTCTTTATTTAGGCTTCCTGAACCATCTCTCTGTCTCCCTTCTCTCTCCTCCAGCTTTTTTCTGTTGTGCACAGTTCCCAGGTCCTCCGCTACATTCCAATACAACCAGACTTGCAAAAAAGCTGTACACGTTGATGGAACCCTGTACAATGTCAGACTTGTTGGCTCTCCAAATCCACAGGAGTATGACATTCAGACATGCACCCAGCTATCATGCTTGCATATTTTGCTATTTTCTTTAGATTCTTTTTCAAGTGGATCTTTGTAGAAACACGGTTTACACATTTTGAAAGACAACAAATGGATACACATTTCACTGCTGGTCCTGAACAGTTATGCAGTGTTGCTGTCCTGCGTAAAGATGCACCTCATTCTGCTCTAGAAGTGGCTGAAGTGAACATACAGGGCTGTCCCTACATAGATGGATGCCCAAGGTGATTTAATGTCCCAGACTTTTCCCAAATGAGTGCCAGAATCCTTTCCACTGCCTGCAGCAGCGCTTTGAAGTAGGAGCAACGGCAGCGGAAGCAGAAGATTAAAGGATTCTAGAGCTCATAGGAAGAGATGCAGAGTTCACAAACAGGAGCAAGACTCTACTTGATGTTTTAATTTTGCATTAAAAGAACTTTGTCAGGGGAAGCTTTTCTCCAAAACACCTCTCTCCCCTTAGATTTTGTACCAATACAGAGCTGCCTATATTGCCTGCAACTAAATCCTATAAATACACATGGACACACATGCACAGAGCCCTTAGCTTTACAAAACTATTCTAGGGAGTATTGCACAAGTACAGTGTGCAAGATCTTACCCACAAATAACAGCATATTGTGATCTATTTATTTAGCATAAGATCTATAAGAACTAGAAGGCAATATTATTACAAGACCCCTATTGTGTAAGCAACTTTCACATGGAAAGTCTTAAATGAGAAATATCCATCTTCTACTGGCTCATTTTTTCTTTGAGAAACATTTCTCCTCTTCTTAATCTCTGAAAACTACAATCAGAATTTAGAGTGGCTAGTGATTTTTGGGATCCCAACTTGAGATGCCTTCAAGGGATCTGATTTCCAAAATTCAGGGCCCTTTAAAATGTCGTAAGGTGAAGACCCCAAGATTGAGGCTTCCAAAATCACTCGTCACCTTTTGAAAATCCTGGGTGAGAGCTATTCCTAGTAGTATCTCCTTTCTTTCCAATGAAGCTAGTGCTGGTTTAATTGAGATCTGCCTGCTGCATGGTAAAGCTTAGTTGGTAACCATTCATGTAGAGGACAGAATATGAAGTACACTATGGTGAAATCCATTAATGTGTCACATTCACCTCTTTTTAATGTGATCAATTAGCTGATTTCATATCTGTGTTTACACTGATATAACTCCACTGGCTTCAGTGGATTTACTTCTCACTTACATGAGGCTAAATCAGCTTAAGCCCTAAAATTTTCACCTGTACATGCAAATATATGGAAAAAAGACCAAGTACGTTTCACTTCTTTCCTAGTTTTATTTCGTTTTTGTTTGGAATTGGAGAGAACTGTACTGGAAAAATTTCACTGTTTTTTTTTTTCCTCCCACAGTTGGATAGTAATCGTATGAGCCTTAACATAGTCTTATTTTGAATGAATTAATGGCTCTTATTGATTTCTTTTTACCTTTTATGATCATTATCATGTACCTATTTATAGGTAAAAGGCGACCTATCATGGCCCATGTGTTTTATGTATTTGCTCCTTAGGGCAGTGCAAAATATTTGGCTCAGTCAAGCACCCATCTAAAGCCAGGCTGAGTCTAGGTTTTAGCCGAACCTACAGTTAGCAGCCCAGATTCACGACAGTTCAGTGAAGCTGGGATGATTTTTTTTTTTTGTTTGTTGCAAATCTCAGCTGCTCCTTTTGGGCCTAGCACACATAACACATACCCACTTACATTATGTATTGTGCCCACAAACTGTCCATGGACATGCTCCCACTGCCTCCATACGCTATCCTTCAGCTTTCTAGACTAAATGGTTGAAACACCCTCTTTTGGTGATAGTTTTTCAATTCAGTATCCTGAGGCTAGTCTTTGGGGAGAGAAGCTCACGGACAAAGGAATGGTGCTTGCATTTGTCTACTTTCCACAATGTAGAACCACTGCAAAGTCAAGAAAATGCTAAAACTGGGATAAATATTTTTAAATGCCTCAAAGGTCTAATGCATAGTCTTCACTTAGAGTACTGGTGCTACATGCTCTGCAGAAGTCACCATGAGAGCTCCAAGGCGACATGAAAATAACAGGTGTGCACAAATAGTATCTGTTATGGAAGGACATAGGTTATATGTATTCTGTGCATCGACTCTTCCAGATGTGACCCGTTTTTACTAATGACAAATAGTGATGCTAATGAGATTACTTGCCTGTGCATTGGGCTGGATAGGTCTCATGTAAAATGAGAAAACGGTAACACACCGTCAAATGAGAAGTGTTGCAATCTAGATGAGCATCAGTGTTTAGTTTTTTGTCATTGTCTTATATTTCCAGTGGGGGCAAATGAGGTCATTCGACTTGCATATTCAAAGTTTAAAAAAATCCTCATGCTTTTACAGCAGACTTAGGATTTTTTAATTGGCATTTTTAACATATATCAGTACAGTACCAGTATCAAAAATAGACAGACCCTAACGAGTGAACATACATTCTGACTATTGAATTCTACTTTTCTTTTTCACTACTTTAAGAATACATATTCTCAGTAACCCAGAGTTTACAATACAGTTAAAATGATGATTGTCAACCTGACTTACTACAAGACAAGTCTGTCCCCTATTTACTTTGGGAGAAGAAACATATGATTATAGTATATAATAATGCCGGTGTCTCCTCTTACAACTCTCTAAGTACAGCTAGAGTCATGCTCGTTAATGTGAAATGTGAGAAACAACTAGCTAGGATTAAGCTTTAACATGCATCCGAGGTCCCTACTAGCATAGGCCCATGCATCCATTATGCCTGTAGAAAGAGTTGTACATAAGTACAAAAAAGGGAAATATGTTTAGACCCTATTTTAGTCCAGAATCAGTCTTTGCATAGAATATTAATCTTCCAGCTCCATTACAGCATGATTCCAGAGTTTAGCAGGAAGCATGTTGAAGTTATCAACACCAAAATTGTCGTTCAAGCTCCTACACGCAGTGCCTGATTCAGTGCTGAAGTTTTATTGGCAGAACCTAGGCTGAGACACCCCAGTGGAAATTCCACTAGTGGTGAAGCACAGCTGTACAAGCTGCATGCAATCCCTCCCCCGTTGCCATTTCAGCCGGTTAGGACCAGAGCAGACTCAGAAGTCTTTATGCAGCATCTCTACCAGGCAGTTTCTGCCAGGTGGCTCCCAGGGAGCTCTGGCTGGAATTTAAAGCTGTCCAAAAGACTACATAGAGTCTGTAGGCGGGGACTGTGTGGTACTGTCACCTGTTCTCCCCCCTGATGAATCACCCTTGGATCAGAGCTGCTCTCAGGGTACAAAGTGCTGCAGCTTGCTCTCATATGCACTTACGGGAGTGAATCCAGGCTTTTCCCCTAGTAGCTGCTGTGCAAAGTTGTTGTTCCAGAAAATGTACGGGTTTCTGCATAGATGACCTGCAGTTTGGTGGGGAGGAAGTGAAGGGAAAAAATAACTTCTCAACTTCTTGAAAATTCTTTTTAAACAAGTTAACACTCTCCTCCTGGTCTTAAGCAGCAGATTCAGGTCAGAACAAATATCTATGATCTTGCTTTCAGATAACTCACTTCTGGGCCAGATTTAAGAATACGCTGTCTGCAATCCAAGAGTGCTGCAATCAGTGTTCCACCTATGTCAGTCTATGCCTGTGCAGTCTGGGAGAGGATTTCACACAAGAAATCAACATAAATAGGGCCTCCATTGATGTTTAAGACTTTTTGCCAGGAACCACTCCCCACTGTTTACTGAATAACAGAACAGCTCTTTGCTCCCCAGCATCCTGAGGTTTCAGATACAACAAACTCGGGTCTTCTTTCCTTTTTTTTTTTCTTTTTTTTCCCCCAGTGGGGCCTGTCCATACTTCAACTATAACCATCATTTTATACCCAGGTAGGGAAACACTTACATCAACTGGTTACAAGTAACATAACTCAGATTGTCTCCACAGAGAAGCTTTTCTGCCACCATAATTGTTTTTTGTATATCTCTCATGCTGCCTAACCACTGCACTATATGATTTTAGTTTGTGAAAGATCTGCAAATGTCAAAATAGTTCTCACCAAAAATATAACTCCTAATCTTTAATTGCTGTTGGAAGAAGAAGCGAGGCTGTACTTTGATCTGTAGATGATAGACCTGGTCTTGGTTTACGCTTCTTTTTTCTTACCATAGATCAAAGGACACTCAAAGCTAAGACCCTTTTGAATTTTGCATGTTTAATGCAAAGCTCTTTTGGTGTCAAATCAGAGACATGGAGGCATTTCCTTCAGGCAGTATGCTTGAGAACAGGTAGCTGCTATTCAGGCCTTTATAATAATTGTTCTGTTCTACTGTGTTACAGGTGGTGTCACAAAATATAATCTATTCATGGTCTACTGTTCCTCTTTAACCATATATAGTTAACTGGTTTTCAGGAAATTAAAATAGAGAAGAGGCTTGTATATTGTGCAATATTTTATTAAATTAAACTACATCATCCTTCTCTACAGAGATTCTTAAATCCTCAGGCAATTTACCACTACCTTAATGTAAGAGATAAGTAATTAGTGTACAACCAGAGCCTAAGAACCAGGACACTGCCTAGTCAATACTGACATCAGTTAATTAATGTGTATTACTAGACATGACATCATTCACAAGAAACACATCTCCTCCTTGCTATTAATACTGTTGAATAGGACACCACCTTACCTGTCCAGACAGGTACAGATTAAATTTAATCACACACGCATGCAACAGAAGTTCAAGCTATGTCAACTCCAACTTTCTTTTTGCTTTGTATGTTGTTATACATAGATAGATACAAATGTATATTTATACACACACGTGTGTAAAATGGCAGATGTATGCAAAGTATCCTATTAATGCAATATTACTGTTGAGTTCTTAATGACACAGAAATGTGAAAATTCCGATTATGATTAATATCACAAACTTAATCCTACCATCTTGCATTACAATGGCATTTTTATTCTATGATCATACAGAAGGTTATGCACAAAAAGTTCATTTAAAAATATGAAAAAGGTGTAGCTCAAAATTAAATCAAGCACATATTGATGTGTTTAATTATGTAATTGAGTTTATTTAAAATCTCAATGCCCTTTGCAGTTATTACATAAAACTACACATACATAATTAGAACTATAGCCAAAAAAGTGTCCTTTCTTTGTTTGCTAAATACTTTTTCATATTGTCCTGTACTGTATGTGGTAAAGGAGGTATTAGTCTGGAACAGTAGGTCAGATGACCACAGAAAAGCATGGGTTTTACTGTCTGCACACTTTTTTGAGTTATCTTTTCTTTTTTCCCAGTAAGATGTATTTTTAATTGGCAAACCTTGCCTTCTTTCCCCAAAGCGGCAAACTATATAAGATTAGGTGGTTGTTAGAGTATTGCAGTGGTCAAAGAGATACGGGCATGTGTTTATACATTATCAAAACCTATATTAATATAAAATATTTACTATTTATTTTTTAAAAAGTGAAAGTATTCAAAATTAGAACTCCTCTATAGCCAAGAATGGCTAATGGTAATAGAAAGAGGTATTTTCATTTTTTATTTACTAATTGTTATTAGTATTTTATTCTTTAGTTACTAACTCTGTTGGACTGACATACTACATCTTATGTTTACCTGCCTGGAAAGCTTTTTATTTTTTATTTTTAAGAAAGCAAAATAGCGTGTGTGTGTGAGTGTGATCACTGGGAGAGACATAACATCTGAACATTGGTAAGAGGGAAGGATAAACTGTGGCTGAAGCACAAGACTGGGAGGCTGGAGTTTTGGGGTCTATCTCCAGCCTAACTGGAGGTTTTCAGACAGCTATATTGGTGAAGTTCTGACACTACATCTGTTTGTGGTTTGTGCTGTAGTGTCTATCTTTGTTCCAGTCATTAGCCTGGAACTGGGGGGTGCTGTCACATCCTCTGGCTTGAAGTGGTTTCCATCATATGCAGGGTTTACAGTTTGATTCAATGTCTCTCAGCACCCCCCACCATAAAAATTGTTCCGGCATCTTTGATCGTTAGTAGGAGCTAAAAAGATGAAGACAAATGGGTGAACCATTAATGCTATGAGAACTGGGAGCCAAATCTTCTGTGTTTGAGGTAACACATTAGCTGTTCCCATGATTGCCCTCTGACCTTGTAACTAATTTGTTGCATGTCTTTTTTTCATTTTTTGACTCCATCTTTGATTCTTGGACTGTAAAAGGTTGTGTACCACTCCTCCTCTATGCACGTTTGGCATCCATTTCACTTTTTTTGACAAGTCCCTTTTGGGGGCTTAACAAGGGGTTGCCTGCCAAGTATAGCAATCTTGTCCTTTACGGCCAGTTGCTCTACTGGTGTAGAGCAGCTGAGGATCCAGCCTGCATTCACTATGTACACAAGGCAGGGATTTAATTTCACTATGTCATGAACCGCTACTTCGCTGACTTCACCGAGACATGGATAGCCTCGCCATTTCCATTTTTCACGTAATCCGTGTTCTTCGTTGTCTCTGAAGCCTGATATCCCCACTCTGACAATCGTAGCCGAATAAATGAAACATTCCTTTTCAAACAGAATGAACGAAGGAGAGCCACTAGAGAGGCTGGTTAATGACCTCAGCTAACGTTCCAAAACTCTCTCTCGCAAGTCCTTGCCATGCACCTTTTACATTTCAATTAGAGGAGCATGCTACCAGCTCCTGCTGCTACTGCTAGTCGTTCTAGTGTAACTATGATGATGTCTATTAACACCTCCTGAAGAATAACATCCACTACAAGTGAGAGCAGAAAAAGGTTTTATTTGATATATTTACCTGATTATAGGCAGAATTATTATTGCCATCTGAATGTGAGTAGTTTTTTTCAGACTATCACAATATGGAGAGTGTCAGCTCTCCCTGGTTCTTGTTCCAACACTTAATGAAATATTTTGTTGTGGAGCTCTGGTAGTGAGCTGGAAGGGGAAGTTCTCTGTGGTAAGTTCATGATATAATTGAAGACCTTGTGTCGGACAATGTACATTAACAAGTAATCTAGACACACACATAATCAGTTAGTAGATTTCCCATCAGAAATGTCTTGCATAATAATGGAACGCTGAACACTTATTCTAATACTTCCCAAAAGGCAGAGATCCCAAGGAGAATGTTCAGATACCTAAAGAGAAACAGGCCAAGTCCCAGTTCTCAATATTACTCTTTACAGCTAAGTTAAGAAATCAGGGGTGTGAAATCCTGGCTTAGACTTGAGACAATGGCAAAACTCCCATTGACTGACTTCAAGGGAGCCAAGATTTCACCTAGTATGATTTTCTTTTCCTTTTAGTCTTTTTTCTCCTCTGCCTCGTGCATTTTTTTTCTTTCCTGGGCCTCTTACTAAATGACTTTAGATAAATTAATACATCCTATAGTCACTGTGTGTAGTAGTGGAAAACCATGTGATTGGGAACCAAACATCTGATTCTTAACTGTGTGGATTTTACTAAAGTTTTTGGGAAGGTGAGGCAGATATTTCACACCTGACCCGTCTCTAATTTCAAAGGGAAACTGATAACTTACAAACCAATCAAATTTAGGGTAAAAAATAATTGGAGGTATTGAACTTGCCCCCGCCAATTTCTGAGGCTTTGCTATGACATCTTCTGACTTTTCAAAAACTTCCTCACCTCTGTTGTGTGGAAGTCCCATAAAAACAACAGGGGAGAGGGTGAAGCTGACTACACACAATGTGCTGTCAAATGCTAAGTAAAATGGAAAAAAGAGAGGAAAATATTATTTTTCTCGAATCTTGCAGTTACAATAGAAATAGATGTTACTTGTACAAAAAAAGTACACCATTTTCAGTGGCTTTTTAGAGTGGACACAGGCCCCGTAAGCGTAGGCTTATACAGATGCAATCAGTTGTTACATATACTTTAAAAATAGACCATTTAAAAGGGACGAAATGAGTCTTGGCATCTGGGCCAGCTTTGTGGACGTGCAAAGTAACAACCATGTTGGAAAATAAAACTGAGCACAATAGGGTTGCAAGTTGTTTCTTATATGTTGGCATCAATGGGCCAGATTTTCAGAAGCGCTCAGGGCCGGAATTTCAAGTGTTCAGCACTCATACTAACGGTTAGAGTGTCAAAAGAGCTCTGCTTCTATTGAAACACCTAACGGCCGGATTTTAAAAAGTGCTTAGCTTCCAACTGCTCCTATTGTGCCAACTGAGACCTCACATACTGAGGTGTTTTGAAATTCTGGACTCCACTGGTGTGTGCTGAGCACACTTGAAAATCTGGCCCAGTATCTAGATCCCTAGCATGAGCCAATCAATTCCACTTCTGCTGCAGTAGAAGAATTCCCTACCTTTATATAACATGAGCTGGTTAACTCTGGGACTCACTAACTCACCTCATCTTCTAAGACCGGTTCTCTGTTTTCACAGCAGTTTGATTTGTCGTCGGGAGTTAGCTAAGTTTGGGAGGAAGAAGAATTCTCATATTTAAATTAAATGTTTGATATTTCTTATTTATGGTGCATTCCAGGGGTACACTATGTATTTTTTTTAATTCCTAAAACTGGCCAATATTCAAGTTTAGTATTTGCACATGGGCCTC
Source organism: Natator depressus (assembly GCF_965152275.1). NCBI lineage: Eukaryota > Metazoa > Chordata > Testudines > Cheloniidae > Natator > Natator depressus. The sequence goes on from NC_134243.1 coordinate 66,988,870, forward strand.
CTGGGCCAGATTTTCAGCTAGCCTCAAGCTGGTCTCAATATTTGCACATGCAGCTATATCTATACAACTGCGTATACCAGATGTACACCTATTTTTCAGACACAACCCACCTTTGTACTCTCTGAGCCGCTGGTCACCCAAATGGTTGTTTGCATGAGCTAAATGGGATGAGGGGGACATCTTCAGGGGCAATCAATGTTGTGCAAAAACGGGCATGCAAATGTGGAGGACAGGGACGATCAGCTACCATAATCGTGCATACGTGTTGTTTACGTCTAAATATATTCTTGAGGCTGAGGGTACACGTCGGAGCTGCTCGTACTGTCAACTGACCTACAGTTTAGTATTCATTTCTACTCCCCTACTCCAAATGGCGTGGAATTAAAATTAAGAACGAGCCAGTCTGGTAAATTTACCAGATTCAGATTGTATTCACCCAGTAGTCCCTGAAAAATTGTTCCAGCTACCCCTATTGTAAAATAGAGTATCTACCGAACAGCAGGTTGTATTTCTCTTAGGAAACAGCATGATATGATACAATACAGAATACAATGCCTGGCATACAATGAATTTGAAATCATTTAACTTACTTGATTGTTAACTGAACTATCCTGCCAGCACATCGGATGCCATCTGTCCATTTATTGACAGCCTTGTCAGAGGGGGGGAAAAAAAATCTTGAGTCAGTTGGCAGTAGCCCAGCTTGCCTTAGGTCTGCTTTCTTGTGTTTCTGTAACAGATGTTGTGCCACATGCCCAAAGCTGCTGTCTGTAAACCAACGTGTGCTCAAATTGTTAATTTTTTGGGGGTGGGGGATATATGCTCTCCTTTCAGATCTCATTTGTTGTCTGTTTTAGGGGGTATTCTATTGTACTTATAAACTGGCAGAAAGTCCTGACCCAACACCCATTGGCATTAGTGAGGGTCTTTCCATTGACTTCAATGGACTTTGGAAAAATTTAAGATCTGATCCAATTAGACAAAAATAGCAATATTGAACCAAATTTAATTAAAATATTTTAATGTATGCAGACAACTTAAAATTCAGAATGCTAGACTATGTGAATTGCTGTGTGTTTAGATATATTGTAGTGATTGCTTCCCCACAGCACTTCGAAATGGTTCAAACACACACAGCTTATCAAACAAGCTAGAAATGACAGTGGTTTTTTTCCCCCATATTATCTCTACTGGGTAACATAATCCCAGAATAGGCCAGTTCATTCTAAACCCATGTAAATCATTCTAGGTGAGAGGAAGCTTCAGCAAACCATGTTTTTCAATTCTGTGATTAAAATGTAGTGGCTTCTGATTTGCTCCTCCTGTCTAGCTCTGTTGGCTGTCAGCGGAGTAACAGGAGGGAGTTATCCTCCTGCAGTAACCGCTGTTACTGCTGATAGGAAAGAATTTTTTTTATTAATACAAAAGAAAAGCAAAAATAGGTCAGTTAAGCAAACCAATATATAACATATATCTTTAGACAAAACATTCTACATTTGCTTTCCATTTCAAGAGATTTGTTATACAATATTGATAATGGTTATTTTATGGGAGGTTTTTATGGACATTTTTTCCATCTTATTTTATATTTCCACATGATGGTGTACTCCGGCATAATTTCTTGGATGCTTTGACCATGTGTCTGTTCAGCCACGAGAAGAAAGTGCCTGGTGATGTGATGCTGAGAAATATAGTACAACAGGTGACTTGCTTTATGTAATAGGCTAGGGGAACTTTTAGCTCTCATAATTTTATTTCGTCATGTTTCAGTGACTAGCTTGTAGTATGTTCCCTTTAATATGTGGCTCAGAGAGGTATTATAATATGTGTGGGTTATTTTTTGTAAGAATTATTTTTAAATAAGGATTGAAAATACAAAAAATATAAAGCATATAGGACAAAATCTTAGACAGAAACAGATGAGACTAACCCACTATCATATGTCATTTATCTGTCAGGGAAATGCCTGTCATGCTGGCAGAAAACAGTATTAAGATGCTAAAGAAGGGATTATATATAGTCTTGTATGGGGGGGGGGGGGGCAGGAGGGAGGGCCTTCAAAATCTCACCTATTTATAAATGTGAAAATCTGGTTCATCAGCAGATGTGATTTCAGGCTAGAGAATGCTAGCAGTTCATACTGTGTATGAACACATCTGCTACTTAGCCACAAATGTCATTCTCTTTCCAGATGAGCTATTAGCAAATGTTAAAAAGATAGCTACACAGTAAAAGAGTAATGCCTATGAAATGACCTGGAAGGCTCCAAATGCCCCAACATATGGTTTATAATTCAGAGTAATAAAAAGATAAGCACTGCAGAGAATTTGATTATTAAAAAAAAAATCCAAACTCTGTGTAAAAAATGAAACATGAAATTCAATTTACAGTCCTAGCAATACATGCTTTGCAAATATGCACGCTAGAGTTTACTGAGATGTCTGACAGAACAAGGCAACAAACATTTTGTGTAAGCCTTGAAATTAAACCATAAAAGCAATGTATTTGTTTATAGCCATAAAAATGTGTAAGTACATTCATGACAGGTGGTGATTCTAATAACACCAGAACAAAAAATTATGTTGATGAAAAGCAGACAGATGAGACGTTGTTAAGCCAATTAAAGGTACCACATTTATCTACCTTGTCTGCTATAATCAAAAACATTGTAACTACCGGTATAACATTAAAATTAAAAAAAAAATAGTGTGGCTATGACAAGCATCTGATCTCTTTACAGTGCAAAAGTTAAACAATAAGCTACTTAAAAGTGACTGTTTTCTAGATCCTCATAAACTATGTAGAGAGATTGTTATAATAGTTTCTCTTGTCCTTACCTTTTTAGTCAAGAGGCAGATGTGAACAGTTCTGGTGCCTCACTGCTTTTGTCAGTGCTCCAGGATGCAACACTACTTTGTACTTGCAGGATGTGCATTGATTTAGACATAGAACCACGTTTTAGCGCTCTTTGCACAGGCTGCAAGTAGTTTACAAGGTAGACAGGAAATATTTTGTTCTTTTAACATTCACTGTAAATGAGGCTATGTAGGAGCATTAGTATTATCTTCCATTTATTCTTGTACTCCTAAAGTCAGACTCTCTCTCTTGCACTCTCCTCCTCCTCCTCCCTCTCTTTCCATTGCTTAGCAACACTTGTGAACTCAAAGCAGAGCCCTGCTCACAGATGCAACTCCAATAATATTGGTAGGCTCAATGGTTCTATGATGCAAAACCAATTTTTTTTTGCTGTTTGGTTAGCTGCCTCCATTAACTAGGGTGTCTCCTTACTCCCCATAGCCAGAGCATATTTCAGATTTTCACATTACCGTTTCAATCTAACCAAGAGGGAGGGGAGGGAGTTTCCAAAATAAACCTGGAATTATGGAGAGTCTTCATACAGTGCTAGCACCAGTGCTGCTAGTTTGACAGGGAATAGGAGTATGAATGCAGACTGGACAAGCAAAGAGCCATTACTTTCTAATCACTCAGCTTTTTCATTGAAATTAGAGATGGAAAAAAACGTTTAGTCTGTCTCCCTGGCAAAATTTATATGCAGAAATTCTATAACCAACAGGCATTACAATATCGTCTTGAACAAGCATTGTAAGAGAATTGTAACTGACTGCTTCCTACATAGACTGTACATTTTTTTTCAGCAGTAGAGGTGCATATTAGAACATCCTAGAAATGTTCAGTTTGCCAAGCTAGACAGTATTTTTGTCTAATTACACCTTTGGATGATCTGCTTTATTTTCTCCATCTCCTCTCTACATTTCTTTCTCTCTGCAGCTCACAGTACCTTTAAAGCTGTAGTTTGTGTTTTTGCTTGCTTTCTGGCATAGAGGGTGTTTATGTAAATCCATCAGTGTCTTAAAGACTAAAGAGATCACACAAGTTTTTATTGAAATGCACGTTCTCTTTCTGTGTGGAGTGAGATCATATTGTTCTTTTGCATACAGAGAACTGCACTGAACAGTGGTGGTGTGGGACTGCAAGAAAGTAATTTACTCTAAACAGCAAAACAACCAAACCGCTAATGTTCCAGTGAACAGCTCCTCCTGAATTCTGAAACAAGACCCACCAGGTTTAGCAGAAGATTCAAGCTTTTGCCAGTCAGAATCATTTCACTCTGAGACTTTCTGATATTTGAAAACTTAATCAGTCAGTATACTTTGAGGCCAGCACTGCACTGACCTTCCTACCCTCACAGAAATGGAATTAAAGGAAACTGCCATTTTGCTCAAATGTTCCCTCAACTCAAATGTGAGTGAAACAACAGGGTGAAGCGCCTTTAGAAAAGGCAGCATCAATGAGACTTCAACAAGGAATCTCTGGCACATCTTGTGGGATTGTCACAAAGTTCATTGGCTGAAGAATGTCTTGAAGGTATCTTGGAGAGTCATAATTTAAAACATCCTCAAATCCATTTACCTCACGGTTCGTCTGAGAAATCTCTGGGTAGATGCAAAATGAAATCCTAGGGTGTCCGCTGTTAGGATTTGTGTTATGAGACACTGGTGGTAATATTCTGTCCTTGTGATGGAAGAATGAAGGTGGCTCTGGATACTTGTAGGCAATTTTCTCCAGAGGAAGACAAGATAAGAGGGTCTTGATTTAAAGCTTTAATCAAAAGAAGGGCTGTATAGATGTAGTGTATTTAATTGCTGTGCCTCTTTTTAGACTTTCTCAGTGTCCTAATGCATTCCTACTTTTGTTTCCTATTCTTTCATAAAATGCATGCCTCCCTCTTTTTGTAATGAGGGAGGATTGGGGTGGTGCTGTTGCTGATTTATTTTGCTTTTCATGTATGTTATTCTGAGGGCTGAATAAATAAAATAGTTAAACTGGAGAAAGGGAAACTGAAGTGAGGAGGGGTGAGAAGGTAGGATGTCACTAAGTGTTTGAGCTCGATCAGTTTTTTGTGGGGGAAGGCTCAATGAGTCATTTTTTATTGTGGCCATCCTGAGATGTTAGTTTAGCATGAAAGACCTGATTTAGGTCTCACTGTAGTTTTACACCGGTGTAACTCAGTACAGTTATTCCAAACCACCATCCCATTCTGGGGTCAAAAAGTACCTCTGCTTTTAGACAGTCTGGGCTTTGAGGGGAGAAAGGTGGACACTACTGCTCCAATATATAAATAAAATAATCTGGAATTAATCTTTCTGTACCGGACTGTCCAGTGTTCTCTCTTCATTGTTGTTTTTACAGAGGCTGTTGTGCTGTATCGAGACAACAATATTTGCTGCTACAAGTTTTTCGGGGGAAGCTTTCCATGCTGTAGAAAACGCTAAACCATACTAAAAAGCCATCTACTGTACTTGCTATCACACGTGGTGTGTAATGCTGTAGATAGACGTAGCAAATATACTAAGTTGTATATGGTCAAAGGAGACAAGTATAAATTTTGCCCTGTGTTTTTGACTATTGAAGACTTTGGGGTTTCACAGGTACATGTGGGGGCAGAATTCACACTTGTAGTTTTGTCCTGGAAGTACTATATTTTAAAAGGTATTTCAGTTCAGTAGATCTTGAAAGAAAAGACTGTGGCTGGACAATAGTATTGTTTGATCACCTGTAACCAATGTAATCTGGAGAACCTTTTAGGCTATTAAAGGAGCTTTCTGGCAAGTTCATTAACTAGGCTGGATTTTCAAAGAACCATTAATTCGTATATATCTTCCCCAGATGCTTTATGAATAGAACAAGTTCAGATGGAGATAAATAGATATAAAGGGCTAACAAATAACTGAGTATCAAAATGTCCTCAAAGATATACTTATCCAGGATTTTAGCATTTAATCTTATGGACTCTAATAAAACAAGGATTAAGAAGAGACCAAATGTTTTGGTAGAAGCTTTCACGGGCTTCAGAATGCAGCCTGATTTCTCAGCAGAATATGGAGTGAATACAGACCTTACAAGTATGAGAACTTCATCAGTCCCTTAGAATATTAAGTAAGGACATATACCCTCTGTTAATATTTCTGTTACTGTATTTGTCTGTAGACTGAGACTTTTTTGTTTCTGAGCTGGGTTTATGCATTTATGTAGCCTCTTATGCCCGTGTTCTCTTGGAAACCCAGTTAGGAGAAGCATGGAAGCTGAAGACGATACCCTCTCCCTTTTTGATGAGGGGAGAACATGCATTCATTTTCTACACAATGGATTTTGACCGCAGCTTTTCATTGTCTCTGCATGTGCAGAGACATGTTATGTCCTGCGCCTCTCACCCCTTCAAGTGAAAGCTCCTTTATCAAGAGTTAATTGAAGTCTGAGGACTCCATTGCTGCGGTGCTGTTGTCTGAACAACAATGGAGGAGTAAAAGGGGTGTGTCTCTCTCGCGCTCTCTCTTTCTCTCCTGCTTTTGGCTTTTATGGAAAACAGAGCCCTCTAAATAGTGGGGTTGAAAAGTCTCTTTTTAAACCACAATATCTGCTCATCTCCTTGGAACATTTTGGGGTTTACAATATTTGTATACAAAATGTTATAAAGTTGAAGGAATATGTTAATTGTTTGCTTATTAAAATCACTGCCACTGCTTGTTTTTCCCACATTGTACCAGTGAATTGTTCAGCTACTAAGGATTAGGAATTACACTGTTTTACTGATCTGAATGAATAGTAGATTAATTCAGCAATCTGTCTCCACAAATCAGTTGTTTGAAAATAACTAAAGAGATTTCCTTATGGAATAAAGAAAATAGTATAGCTAAATATTCAAGTGATAAATTTACCTCTTCAAACAAAAGCTATGCATGTGATCTACAAGGAACCTGGTTATAGCTGGTCTGCATTATGATAGGTCAGTAGAACACCAGAGGTTCCTGAGAAGCTTCGTATTGGTAGGTAGGATTAGGTTGCATTGATGATGATGATGATGGGCTTTTTTTATATTCAAAGCACTTTACAGACCTATCTAATACGTACAACTGTCAGCTAATATTCAGGCTTGATCACTACCCTTCCCTGCATTCCATAGGTGATGGGGGTTGAAGTTCTCCTGCCCTTTAGCTGAAGTCTTACCAACAGTGCCAGCCTTGCAGAAACCAGCAGGCTCAATCATCTGAGCCACTGTTTTAAATTAGTATTGTGCTTGTTATCTATACTTAAGGTTGCAAGCCACTTCCATGAGAACGCCCTTTTTTAGTTACTCAAACTTTATGAAAATTTCACCGTTTAGGCTGACATTTTTCATGTCCATGCGGCTATTTTTAGCATGTTAGCTCAAACCCCACTAGCCTGAATCTGCCTGCCTGTGCTGGAAGGCTCACTCATGACTCCACTGTAGACCTCCTACGGGGCTCGTATCCTGACAGGGGCTCCAGGCTGTGATACAAGTAGGTATTCTAATAACTGTGCAAAATCCACTTGCCTGCACCAACATTAGTCTTTGTGCTGAACAGACCAAATCTCTCTGGTCACATACAAAATGTGAATGACTCTTATTTTTGGAGACTTTTGTAGGACAATTGTAAGAAAATTACTGTGCTTCATCTTCTCTTGTTTCTCTTTTTTGTTAAAGAAGCAAAAGACACTGCACTTAAGATTTGAAATTCATGTACAGTAAGTAGTTCTCTGTATTAACTATGACAGACTCTCTTTGAACTCCTTCACCCTTGTGTAATGGAGAGGCGTATTTTTAAGATCAACCCTATTACAGAGGCTGCGCTATTTGTTTATTTTAATTAACTACTTTTTCTTGATGGAATTTTCATGTGTTTTATGGCATTCAGGGAAAATGGAGCCCTCTTGTGGCCACTTTGACACCTGCACGTTCCCACAGAGGTATGACTTTGTATTTGCTTAGTAGGCCAAACCGCTGCAGGATTTTTCAAAGGTTGCGAGTTCAAATCCTAGTAGTTTTCAGACAATCTCAAATATTTTCCATTAAGGTAAATAGGGAAAAATACACTTAACACTTTTACACAGATAACAGATCTTTAATCCAAAGTATTAAACATTAGGGAAAGGTTTGTTAAACAAGACAAAATTAACACTTCATTGATTCATTCCCTCTCCTTTTTGTTTCAATAAACCCATTGGTGGCAGTGCTAAATTGGAATCAAGGTACAGCAAATTAACCCTGCTTAATAATTCAGGCCCCTATCCAGCAAAGAGCCTAAGCACATGTTTAACTTCAATCATGAATAGTCCCATTTATTCTCATGCTTGAAGTTAAGTACATGCCTAAAAGCTTTGCTGACTTGGGGCCCTAAGGTGCAATCCTGTGCTATTTGATATCAATGGGAGTTTTGCCATTGAAATCAATGGGAGCAGAACTGAACCCTTAGACAGGTAACACTTTCATAGGTCATATTGTCTCATCAATTTTTAAGCAGAAATCCCTATGGAAAGCAATGAGGAGTTCTGTTGAAAAATTGATGGCACAATATGGGCCATAGATATTACATCTATTACAAGGCTGAACGGTTCTTTTTCTAACTTGGCTTTTTTTTGTTGTTTTTTTAAACGCTTGAAATGTTTTTGGAACCCATATTTAAGTATGCCATCTGAAGACTGAAACTGCTTCATTTCCCTTGGTTATGGAGGGTAAGTTAGCACCGTAGGAAGCTTGGTCTCCTGCAGGCACTAGAATAGCATGTGAAATATTTACCAGTTTAATTGTGTATGGCTTCATTGGAATCCTTATTTTCCTTTGTGTATCATTTAGGGAGGTACTGCTGCACTGTTGCTGGAAGTGGGAGCTCTAGCAGACAGAAAGGGGGCATGATGCTTGTTTAACAAGGAGCAGCATGCAGACTCCACATATTATAATGCTTAAGGTTATATAATTCCATTTTCTTCTGGAGATTTTTCTTTCATTACATTAGTGTCCACAATATGAAAGCTTTCGGTATTCATGGCAAACATCATTCAAAGCCTGACTGATGCAATGCAGCGTTCAAAATGGTTTGTATTTTAGATGGACTGATATTTTAAATTTATTAAACAATATAAATTGCACAAAGTAATGGATACAGAGCTGTGCAAAGCTACCAGTTTTCATATTGTCATTATTCAGTGAAAGTGTGTGTGTATGTGTGTGTGTATAATATATATTTATTTTTAGCATTAACATTTTTCCAGGTAGGATCTAAAGAAAATTATCCTTTACCCTAAAAGACACTGATTTCATGACAAAATGAAGGAATTGTGCCCTCTAGGAAAAATTAGTTTTTTGTTTTTGTTAAATTGCCATATTAAGAAAATTTGGCACTTTCACAGGAAAAAGCAGCTTTTCATCGCGCGTTTGTTTTCCTTCTGCAAAAATGACAACCTTTAGTCATGCAAAATTCAAGATGAAAAAAGAACATTTTCTGCTTTTTTCATAAACCTGTGAATTTATTTTTTCATTGCTTCAACTGATATTTTTTCTCAGCTCTAGCCATATGAGTAGCTACAATCATCTAGAAAGTCTAGAACTTGCAGTTCATTGCTTTACTAGTTTGGTAATAGTATCTAAATAATGAGCCCTACTGTAAGGGGCTGTATATGGCCTTTGTTCCGTGATGGAACTCCCATCAAGAAGATGTGCACGTGGATGAAGAAAAATATTGTCTGTCTGTCTCTCTCTCTCTGTCTCTCTCTCATGTGTTGGTTCTTGTTTAATATAAATTGGTTTCTCCACCTATCTTCTTACCCAAAATTGAATCGAGTTCCAAATTCCCTGTTGGCCTAACTCAATTGAAGTCATTGGAATTGACTTCAGTAGAGAATTTGCCCCAGAATTTTTTTGACATTCCAAAATGTCATCACTTTCCATTTGTGCATTACTCTGCACTTTTAATTTCAGAAATGACTGAGAGCTGACATGGCAAACTCCCAAGAGAATAACTTTTTTCCCCTCCTGATATTTCCAGCTTTAATAGAAGCAGGATGTGCTAGAAATCTTGCAAGAAAGCGTGATCTTTTGATACTTCCAGCCCAGATCTTATGATTCATGTAGTTTGTATAAGGGTTCAGGTAAGCATCAAAATTTTGCTTAGTTGAGAGAGTGTCTAACTCATTCTGACTAGGTAGAAAATTTATGTTAAAAATAAAATTTAGCCTCTGTTCTAGCAAATAAAAATGTCACATCCATGAATGAGAATTACAGCCAATACCCAACGTTAAATAAGTATCCTCTTCTGTGTTTAATATGGGAAGTGTTTTAATGTGTGGTTTTTATATAGTGCCAAACTGCAGATAGGAACATACTGCCCTCAAGAAATACTTAAAGCTCAGAAGAGCTATGCTTCAGCATCAGTCTGGGCTATATATCTAGGCATAAAAGTAGACTAGAGGATTGAGAAGTTACTTTTTATCTTTATATTGAGACCTCAGAGTACGAATAGATTTTCTTTTTGTACCTTTTAGTACTAATTTGAAACATGTATTTTCTGTCCTCTTATAGGTAATGTTTGACTTGAGTGCTGTCTGTCTTCTGAACATTTAGTACCATAGATGACATGAGTAGAACTATAACTTTTTAATTGATTTCCGAGATCAGCCTAGAGTTTAAAACTATAAGAATCAAGAGTCCAGTTTATTCAGGGTTTCCAGACACAATATATGAGGTTTGGTTTGCCTGTGGGGGGTGTGTGTGTGTATGTATATATATGTGTGTGTGTATGTGTGTGTATGTGTATATATATATAGCAAAGAGAGAATGTGAAGATCTGGTCCTATTCATAGCACCACATAAATGTAGTATAGTCCAAAAGCTGTTTTATCATGTGGAAATTGAATGTACAGGAAGCAGAAAGAAATGTTCCATTATCCCTGAAAAAAGTGACGTTAGCTGCAATTCATGCAACAAAACCTTTGATAGCACACCTTTGTATTTTCTCTGTTCTGACATTACGAACACTTTAGTAACATATAAGAACTCTGTCATATTTCAATGCACACTTTCATGTCTGCCCTCCCGCTGAACTGAAGGTAAGCTGCACAAATACAATCACTTCCATCAGAATTCATGGGAATTAATCATTAGACCTGCAAGCATTGTAAGGAGAACGGACACATTCCATTCTGTGTACACACACATTCACCTTCTAGCTGTGGAAATGCAGGTGCACAGGGGACTCAAATGCAGCGCTGGGGCTTGTAGGTAGGCACTGGCAATATATTATAACTAATTTTCACTCAGATTGGAGATGTGGGCTGAAGAGAAGGAAGCTGATTTTGTTTAGAGATTGTGAAACCCAAAATCTAGGTGGAGCTTCTCCTGGGAAATGCGTGAAATATTGATCCAAAAATACTTCAAACTACAGTCCGCTTTCATTAAATCAGGTTCAGGAATAAAACCGTATTCTTCATGCCGTTGTGATACATGTTGATGATGTCAGGCTGTGTCTGGTTCTGATACTTCACGATGGACATTTTGCCTGAGTAAGGTTTTGCAGTTCTGGGCAGTTTTTTGTGGTAGTGCTAATTATGGTGCTCTAATGTGATTAAAGTGGATGGAATATGTTGCACTATTCATTTCTAAAGTGAGTTTATGGCATACTTCCCAAACTACCAGCCTGCTTGTGCTTTCATGTGCCAAACTTTTTTTATTATACGGTTACGATGCTACATAACAGGAAAAAATGGTGATGTCGTGCCCTTAGAGGAGGGCTTCTAGTCAGCTGACAGCTGAACTAACATGCCCACCAAATAAAATAGTCCTGAACTTCACATTATGGTGACTGATAGCTTAGCTCCCATAGTTACAATGGTGAGAGGAGAAAGTGTTTAGGCCTTGACCTGTGCATGGAACTCTGTGTGGGTGCAGGTGTCTCCCCTCATGGAGCTTCTTTGAGGATTTGGAGCCTTTATTTGGCTAACAAAGGGTTTACCTGTATGTTGAGCTCTTCTACATTCAGGCCTGTTCTACGCACGCTTTTTGTACCAGTTTAACTACTTCAGTTAGAGGCATGATTATTGTACCAAAGTTAAAGCTGTACAACCCCTAGTGAGGGGGCGGTTATACCGCTACAATGTAAATGTATGAGAATCAGGTCTGTAGGTATAAGCACTTCTGTACTGATGTAACGGTGTCCATGCTAGGGAATTGCATAGCTTTTAACAACATTGGTTTCAAACCAATAGAGTTAAGTCGTACTTAAACTGTATAGCCAAGCCTTAAGAGCTAAGGCCAAATTTTTCAACCGTGAATCTCTAAAAGTAAGAGCTTAAATCCCTATTTGTACCCTAAATAGAAGGTTCTGTTTTCAAAGCTGTTGAGCATGCAAAATACCCCCCCCCCCCCGCAAAAGTAAACAGAGGCTGCAGGTGTGCAGCACTTCTGACAAATAGGCCACTCACTCAGATGCCTAAATGTGAATTTAAGGGTCTAACCTTAGGCACACTAGTGTAAAATATTTGGCCTGAGTTTTTGCTCTGATTAGTCTAAGCAATTCCAAGGGATTAGGGCAATCTGAAATGTATAACTATTGTTGCTCTGAAAAAAGCAGCACATCAGTAAATCGACTTTAGTTAGGAAACTTGAGCCTGAGGACAGGTATTGGGAGTTTCAGAAAAGTCAGCAGAGCTCAGTGCAGTGTGTAAAGAAGGCTCTTGGGAGAATGTGGTAATAGACAGAACGGATACTTTGGAAGTATTTTGTGGGCCATAGAGGGCTGATTATAAAACAGGTATAACATATTTTCTTCTACAGACAAAAGCCTTGATGACTTGAAGAGAGGGAAAGAGAAGGATGGGAGGAAACGGGAGAAGCAACGTGTGGGATGGAGGAAAATGAGTACAAGGGTTTCCATGTTGGATTATTTTTTGTTCTTCACAATTTTCCTTTTATCTGTTTCAAAGTCCCAATCCTTTGTGTTTTGGTGTATTTTCCTGCTTGGGCTGAAGGAAGGAAGATGCTGAGATTACATTTTTTGAATGGCTTTGAGCAACCTGAAAATTCTTTGTTCAGGAGTCAGAGTATGGATATTTGCAAATTGATTGATTCTGAAATAACCATACAGAGCTAATACAAATATACGTAATCTGAATGAAAGCCATTATTAGCTAATCTGAGCACAGGGATTCATGTTGTAGTTTATTAAAAAAAAATAAAATAACTAAGGAGTATTTCTGTAAATTAGGCACTAGGGTTGCCATGTGTCTGGTTTTCAACTGGAATCCCCGGTCAAAAAGGGACCCTGGTGGTTCCAGTCAGCACTGCTGACTGGGCTGTTAAAAGTCCGGTTGGCGGCACAGTGAGGGTAAGGCAGGCTTCCTGCCTACCATGGCTCCACAAAGCTCCCGGAAGCAGCAGCATGTCCCCCCTGAGGCTCTGACGCATAGGGGCAGCCAGGGGGCTCCGTGTGCTGCCCCCGCTCTAAATGCTAGCTCTGCAGCTCCTATTGGCCAGGAACTGCAGCCAATGGGAGCTGTGGGGGAAGCACCTGTGGACAGGGCAGCGCGCAGAGCTTCCTGGCTGCACCTCCTGTAGGAGCTGGAGGGGGGACATGCTATTGCTTCCAGGAGCTGCCTGAGGTAAGTACCTCCTGGAGCCTGCATCCCTGACCTGCCCCAATCCTGATTCCCCCTCCCACCCTCCAAACCCCTCAGTCCCACCCCAGAGCACCCTCCTATACTCCAGCCCCATCTCAGAACCTGCACCTCCAGGCGGAGCCCTCACTCCCCTCCATGCTCCAGCCGCCTGACCCAGCCCTGATCCCCTTCCTGCCCTCTGAACCCCTCGGCCCCAGCCCAGAGCACCCTCCTGCACCCCAAATTTCTCATCCCTGGCCTCACCCCAGAGCCCGCAGCACCCCATACCCCAACCCCCTGCCTCAGCCCAGAGCCCCTTCCCACTTCAAACCTCTCAGCTCCGCCCCTTATGCCCGGGCCTACCCCAGAGTCCATACCCCCAGCGGGAGCCCTCACCCCCCCCTCGCATCCCAACCCACTGCTTCAGCCTGGAGCCCCCTCCCGTACCATGAACTCCTCATTTCTGGCCCCATCACGGAGCCCTCACCACCTCCCGCATTCCAACCCCCTGAGCCAGCCAGCCCGGTGAAAATGAGCCAGTGGGGAGTGGCGGGAGGGATGGAGTGAGCAGGAGTTGGGGCCTCGGAGGAGGGGCGGGGTAGGGGGTGGGGCAAGGGTGTTTGGTTTTGTGCGAGTAGAAAGTTGGCAACCCTGGCTCTGGGTGCCTATACAATCTGTGTGCAGGGAAATGTATAACTGTGAACCGTTCAGTATCTCAACCTTTTCAATGGCTGACACCACTCAATTTGAGTATGACACAGCTGAAGACAGAGTGATAACCATGATCAGAACTTGCAAAAGTCATATGTATCTATTTCAAATACCCAAATCAGAGAAGAATTATCCTAACACTTTTCAAAAGCAAAAGCAAAACCCACATCCCATATTAATACACACATTTGCACAAGATGTGTAAAACATCTGCAACAATGAATGAATGGACTTGTTCTAACTTGTGCTTACTGTGCTGAGTGTAAAGTAAAAATAAATCTTTGAGGTACTTCTATCGTTTCCATTTTCATTAAGATGTTACATTTGGAATCCTCGTGGAATCTTTTAAAAACACCCAGCCATGTAAAATGAGTTGCCTGACTAATAGAACTATTTCATTACATCTGACTCTTATGGTATAATTGTTGTGGCCCCGTAATATTAGGCGCAAGACCTGGTGGACACTGACCTCCCCGTGTGATTGGTTTTAACCTTTTTGTAAACCTCCAGCCAAGCCATCTGATAGAGGCCAGGAAATAAGAGCAGTCTTTTACCAGTGCTCCTGGGTGTAACTCCTTTATGGCAGCCCACAAAGCTAATTCATCACCTCTTCCAGTTTAACGTCAACTAGAAGATATGTGGCGTTCCATACTGATTATTGCTGAATAAACAGAGGTAGTTTATAGTTTTAAAGACAGGTGTTACATGTTCACCTTGAAATTGTCTGAACCAAATGAAAGATCCTGAATTTTTTTTTCTAGTTTCTGTCGAACACACGGCACTCCCTAGAATGAAAGTAGCAGGAGAACTGGGTTATTTTGTTTTTGTTTCGGACCGTCATTCTCAAGTCTAAAATTGGATTAGACAGTAGTGTTTTTTTTTCTCTCCAGACTGGAAGATCAAGTTTAGTAGACATGATCTAAATCAGACTCTATGGTATTCAAGGCACAGAATGAATAAGCTGAACCTTAGCCAGGTCAGCCTGATAGAAAAAATTCTATTGTGGTGTTAGGCTGACTTTTAAAAATTAATTTATGCATGAAAGTTATAAAGTTATAAAACTAGTTGCAAGGAAAGGGAGGTTTCAGCTTATTTGGTGACTGGGATTGGTGGGAAGAGCCCACTAGAGCAATGGAAGGCCCTCTTCTCAGCTAAAGGAGGGGCCACAGAGCCCAGGAATGAACAGTTTACAGGACACACACAAAGAGAGAGGGACGGGTGAAATGGGGGGATCCAGAAAGGCACAAGCAGAGATGCCTGGGACAATGTCCTCCGCTCTGAGGAGTCTGAGTCGGTGGCTGCTGCCCAGAGGAACTTTACATGTATGTGTGAACGGATGAGACCCCACAATCACAGAGTATCCCTTGTCCAGCTTTCTTTTCCTGGTCTGATGACTGGCCAGTGCCATGAAGATGTTGATGCAAAGGTCTTGGGACTTTGTAAGGACCTGGAAGGAGAATGTAGAGACAAACCGAAGCAGGGAGAAATGAAGCCAGAACCAAAATAGGTTTTCACAGAGAGATACTACAGCCTGCCACTCTATAGGCAGGCATGCACTAGGCACTCCCCGCCCGCTACTGCAGAACAGGCTGCTGTTGGACTGGCAGCCCTGGAGACTGAAGGCCTTTCTTCATGGAAACAGATACAGCAAAGTCAGTGGCAAGGCAAGATTCTCCACACTGCCCACTGATGCAATTTATCCCTGACCCGGAACAGCCATCTCCAGGGATTAGAGGGTAGTTCAGTTTCTATGTTCACTCAATCCTTTGCCTCTTTACTAAGAATTCCAACAAGAGAACGAATTGTGGGAGTTGTTTTGTTTTTCTTTTTCTTTTTAATGCTGTTGAGGGGGATCATTGTTTGGAGCAAGTGAAAGTGGGAGATAAAGTTTTTTAGGAGAGCTGGTCAGATAATGAACAGAATTTTTGCAAAAAAACTGCATGAAAATTTAGTTCTGTCTTTTTCATCCAAACACTGCCAATTTCTTTTACAAGCTTTAGTCTTTAGCAGCCAAATTCCATGAAGGCCTTTGGGAAATCCAGGAATAAGACTATCCAATGAGCAGCTCAAATAAAATTTTAGAACAGAAGGAATAGAAAATGGAAGAAAAGCCAGCAATTTATATAACTTGAAACACAGATTTGGAGGTACGTCTTTATCGGAAAAGAGTTCTGCATTTTTTGCTATATAGAGACAAGAAATGTATAGCTTTATTTTCAATATAGCAAGAGCGGGAGGACTTTGAGCTTTTCTGGTTTGGGTTGCATCACTATTCATAAAGTTTTAGTGAAAGAAGGTTTTGCAGAATTCAGTGAATAGAAATGAAGACCATATGCAAATATTGCATAAAGAAAACACCTCTGGACTAATTTCTTGCTACCCACACCAAATTATACTATATGTACTCTCCTATGTTCAGGAGAAACTGGGACCATATTATTCCAGTCAATCTTGCCGAGGGGAGTGGCAGGGGAGGGAAGAGACTGAAGGTACAGCCACCTGAAATACAGTATTAATGCGCTCACAGATGGCTACAGTAGTAACTCTGAGAATTGGAGACATACCTACAATATTACAGATGAATTGCAATTCATGCTAAACTGAGTGTAGTACATTTTCCCTGTATTAAACCCTGTGGTGTGCTGCCAGTTGCAGGAGAGATCAAAAAAAGAATGTTGCCGATTCAGTGAAGTTTATATTTTAGGTTTCTTCTGTTTTATGTGTTTTTTAGTATGTCACTTTGGTTAGCGCCTTGTTGTCAGTCTGTGATTGTGACTGGTAGGGGCTGGGTTTTATCTGATAGCTGAGAGGGAAGGATCTATGATTTAAAAATCAACTGTTCTTCATTCTCATTTACTTTAAAAAAAAAAGTTTTTGCTGAATCATTTGGCAGTATGAAGACAACAGGTCCACTACAGCACTATAGAGTTTGATCAGATATAATATACATCTGTCTGGACATACTTAGCCTGAAACCAAACTCCAGGAATGCATTGAGTTTGGTTTTGGTTTCTGCATAGTGCATGGATTGTTTTGACAGCAAATTGGGAAAGGCACCTGCTCATGGATGTCTCGTGAAAGAGGAGGAATGGGAATGCAGCATCACTTTGAGCACAAGTAGTTTATGGCTAGTGCTGGAAGCAGTGCATTGTGGTGCTTCATTGCTCCAGAAAAAGCCATTAGAGCAGGGCAATAATGCAGTATTGTCTCATAACTGACATTCCTCTTAGACTTGTTTAGTAGAAATCGGACATAGAAGAGAGCTAAGGTAGCCTAAACCAGGGCACAGTCAACAAGCAGGTCAATGACTGAAGGCAGGTAAGGAAGGCCCAAGAAGGGTTTAGCTCTGAAGTTTCTTCCAACAAAGGCAAACCATTTACAAATGAGGGCAAAAATAGCACTGGAATGTAGGGATGGGTATTGAGGGCAACTGTTAAGCCTGGCAAAAGTCAACAACCTACATCATCTGTAAGGATCTATGAGTGACTCTATTCCATTGAGTAGCATTTGTTTTAATATAAAACATAATTGTTAGGTGGACAGTGGGAGTGGCCGGACCAAGAAATTTCATTAATGACCCTGGACGCAAAGTGGAGTGTTTAGAAAGCACTCAACATTGGCCTGACATTGTTTTCATTGACGCTTCCATGAGAGCAGAGATGAGCCAATGCTGAGTGCTGTTGAAATTCCCTCCCCTATTTTTAGTGTTATCCTTGCTTTGGTAACAACTAAAAAAGCAATTTCAGAGAACGCTGAGAGACGGGAGACTATCTCTTATTCCTTGGCACTTAAACTGTCATCATTTGACCAGATTGCTGAAGAAAACTTAAATTATGGAAATTAAGGTAGAAGAACAAAGAGGGAAGACGGAATTTAATTTTCATTGGCTCAATCATCCATTTGTCCCGATTTTGATTACTGACAAACAAGGTAAAGCTACATGGAGTATTAAGTTTACTGATGCATCATTATCTTTAATAACTTGAGTATATTTAATATTCTTGTCTTATGTTTTTATGCTGTATCATTTCCCTGCTCAAAATAGTGAAACAGATAGTAGCAACTACACCATGTGTTTGACATGCACAAATATAAGTTTGGGCACTCCTGTTAAAGGTGGAGGGCAGTAATATAAGAAAAACATATAGTGAGAACTAAAATGTAAATATCTAAAAAGAATGTCCATTCTTTATTTTTTCAACCATTCAGTCTGCCTGTTTGTGGCATGAGAATGGGATTAGACTCTCAGACTAAAAGGTAAGGTAAAATCAGACTACACATTAGCAAAGTCTCCCTGGCAGAAAAAAAATCTCCAGGGAAAAGCACTGTCTGGAGGATTTTCATCCCCTAGCTGACACAAAAAAAAAAAAATTAGGAAAGGTTTTGATTTGGAATGAGATGACATGTGGAGCAGTGGTCATGCAGGGAGAAATTAAAGCCCTTTTGAGAGAGAAGTGTGCCTGAAGTTCACATTTTAATGAGATGATTTTTTTTTTTTTTTTTTTTACTTTCAGCAAGGCATGCTACCTTTTTGGACTCTCTAAAAGAATTGTGATCAAACAGAAGTGGGATAAAGCCTGTCCTAAAGGAACAGTAGAGCAGATGTGATTGCTCATTGAAAGAGCTTTTGAATGATCTCAATGTACAGTGTTAAATGTTTGCAAATGCCTGTCTGATTTAGATGAGATTCTTATTTAGAGTAATATACCTAGTGAATGATGCAATAAACACATAATGATAAATTTACATATGACATTAAACACAGAAATAGTTACCTTTTGTCTTGAATTCTTACAATATAATATTTAGATTGCAGGTTGTGTTCATGTAAGGAAGTGTGCTTGAATCGGGGAAAAAAGAAACTTATTTTGCCCACTTATAAATTGTAGGAATTATTTACTTGTAATTTTGAATCTGGCTGAGATTTTCATATACTTGTCAAATGAAGACTCAACCTCCCTTATTTTCCTGTGTTGCTGTTGCCATTTTTAGTGTTGCTTTTATCTATGCAAATTACAGGGAATGGAGATAAGTCTCAAACAGGTAGAGTTGAAGGTAAATACTCTTATGTAATAAACTGTTCTAATTTTAGTAATTAACGACCTTTTACTCATTCTTCATGCATGCAACATGTGACACTGATAGTAAAGATATTTTAGTTTAAAAATGAAAAGATTTAATGTAGCCAAATGACAACCATGTTTGGTTATTTTATTTATACACTTTAAACGTGTTTGTCTTAAATATTCTCCTTCACTACAATGTACCGATTCTAAGATTCATTGCAACCTACACATTCTGGTGATCCCTCTCTTGTGGTTGATGTGTAACAAAGTATGTACGTGCTGGCAAAAATATTCTTCCGCTGCCTAATCACATATTTAAGTAATAGTAATCAGAGGGCAAAGGTAAAGCTGGTTGAATAACCTTCATTGGATAATTTATTTGCTTAATTTTGTGATATTTTTGCGTAAATTGTGCAACAATTTATATAAATTATTAATCCAGCTCTGGTCAAATACAGTGCTGCCATTAGCAGATAGGGGATGACTGAATGTGCTGAATTTCAGCAGAAAATACTTTTTCTATATGTTTACCAAGGGTTGAAACTAAAGCTTGCTGAATTCAAAGAAAAGACATCCACTGGCATCCAATAGGCCACTGGCATCCAATAGGCCAATGACCCAGATTCTGATCTGTGTGCGTGACAAAAGTGATAATGGTAAAAGTGGCTGGATGCCAATTTTGTGGCCCCCAGACTCTGAGACTGACTGGGGACTGGTCCAGTCTGGTACCCATCATAAGTTAGAGCAGCCCAAAAGCAGCTCCATTTTACCCACAGCTACCTGCAATCACAAGGGGTTTTTTAGCTAGTCCTTGCTCCTAGAGAGCAGAGCTTTGTGGAGGACATTTTGGCCCAACGTGGAGCCTTTGATGGGTTACCAAAATGAAAAAGGAGAGTGTTAAAATTACAATTATTTCAGTGAAATAAACAAATAGGATTTCTGTTTCTAGTTCACATTTAGAATCAATTATATTAATAGTAATGATCAAATTCATAAGTAATGCATAAAGTAGCTTAAGTTAAACTCCACTTGGGCTAATGTAGACAAATCTTCTTAAATTTATTTAGACCCTACCTTCATCTGCCCTGCCCATGTGTTGAGGGGTCTAAGATGTTGAGCACATGCTCAAGCACTAGGTAGATTGAGGTTGAAGTGAGCACAAGGGAATCTAAGGCCGGGTCTACGCTAATTCAGAAGTCGATCTAAGTTACACTCGTTATGTTACGTAATTTAAGTTGATGCACCTTGTCTACAGCATGCTATGTCGATGTTGACTTATCAAGTCTTCACCAGACCCACTAAATCAATGCGGCTGCATCAGTTGCAGTGGTGCCAATTTATCCAGTAGTGAAGACAAGCCATAACTGGCATCATTTTTGAATTATTGCTGAACTCTCTCTAAACCATTTTTACTCATTTAAAAAATGAAAGTGAGCGTAAGTTGCCAGTGCTTGTTTGGTTATGTCTGTCTTCATCTAGGACACCATGTTGTTGTTGCCAAGTACAATAAACATAGCAAATAGGGACAGGATTACTATTTGACTGAATACACACCAAAACCGCTGTTTGTTGGTGGGAAAGGGACGCTTCTTTATGTTTTTAGTTTAGCTAAACTCATGCCATAATTGCACATGTTGTATATGTTTGATACTGGTGTACTAGGAAAGATTTTTCCCATACATCTTATTCTGTTTGGTTGTGTTCTTTATTATTATAATCCTGTCTTGGCACAGAGAATTTTAGGTCAATTAACAATGCTGTATTTTATACAGATGGAGGTTACTGAGAAAGGTCTCTTTATTTTTTTTTCAGTTTAACCAAAGTTACAGTTTCAAGTAGTCTACAGAAACAATTTATCTATCAAATAAGCAGTGTGTGTGTGTTTCATACAGCTACACCAAAAAATACAGTACAGTCAACCAGAGAACACATGGCATTCACAAACTATAATATAGTTCATGTCTGCCATTGCCTTTCAATTTTAGTTGTTTACAAGAAGGGACTGAAGTCTTATTTTTTAATTGAACATTCATTCAACTTCAAGAGTTTACTAAGGCTTCTGGGATAACTTTGTAATGGGTCCAGTCACTGGAACTTCTTCACTGAACACAAGGAACTGGCCTGAAATTAAAATGGCCTCTGTCTGTATTATACAAGATCAATTTCTCAGGAAATGGGGGAAAGCCTGAAGAAATATTTGTGCAACTTCCAGTTCAATTGTAATATTGCCAACAGGGTGGTGATGATGTAAATAACAAAATGGCAGGGATTCTTCTTAAGTGTGTGTCTGTGACCAAAAGAGGCCAAACTCCTTTTCTGTGCTTCGCTTGACTAAGACACAAGTTAACGTTTGTCAGACCCAATACAGAAAAGAGAAAACTAGCTTTAAATGCTAAAATCCCCCTCATAAATTGAAAAGTGGGAGTAAGAATGACCTGCAGGGGTTAATGGTATTTGGAGTCTCTTGCTCCTCTCCTTCTATAGGGGAACCAATCTGACGAGATGCTGCCTGCAGCAGATAAGCAGTATGTTTCCTCACAGACTCATAGGTGCCACCATCTTCTCTGCAGTAAGCATGTGCAAGTGGTGTCCTATACTAAAGAGGGTAAAAGGAAAGAGATGATGGACTTTTTTCATCTACTCCACATCTTTGATCCCAGATAAATTTTTATTATTACACTGTGTGAGTGGCCTTCAAATAAATTCACAGATTCCATCTCAAGTGGAATGGGGTCGGCCATCTCTAGGCTGTTGTCCTCCCTTTCCCTAGACCCTGTGGAGACTTCTCTGCTGGTCCAGGGATCCATGTTTGCAGGGGTAGGAAAGGGGATGGCCGGAAAGTGGGCAAGGTGGAGACAAAGCTGGAACAGATGCACATGACCACAGTAATTCCTAAACAAACAAAAAAAATTCACCCTAAATGCCCCCAAAGCTTTTACCATGGGAGGGAGGACATGTAGCCCACTGTAAATTCTATGATGCTAAAATTGTGGAGTGTGAGAGATTCCCTATGTGGCATGTACTCTTTCTGATTTATCAGTGACGGCTGCAAAAGCCACGACTTCTCCAGCATGCTTGATGATGCCCTCTGAAAGGGGGATATGCATATAGTTGTTGGTGGGAGAGCCATGGAAGTCTGGTATCCTGGGTGGTTTGTGGAGGCAGAGGGGATCCCCATGTTTAACCTGAGATCCAGGTTGTGTCCATTACTCTTTGCTGTAAATTTTCAGTCATGATTATTAAGTCAAGTTCCCCTGCCCCTTTACCCAGCTGGTCTGTGGGCCAGGAAACACAAATAAGATTTTTCCCAGATAAAATAGTCTCTCTGTGTGTGTTATGAAGCAGAAGAGCATGTGGCTATTAGATGTCCTGAAAACATGTGGTTTCATGGTGAACTTATGTTAAGACTTCCGGAACTAGAACATACTGAATCATGGAATGTTGGCGCTTTCTCCCCAAGTGACTTAGGAGTCGGTCTGCAAGGACTTGGAATTTGGTAGTTTGGTCCTGGAGATTTATGAAAATTTAAACATTCGCCCTGTTGCCAATGGACTGAAAATTGATGCAAATTACTTGGTCAAGAACATCAAAGAAAATGAGCATTTTTAAACGTTCATTTTTTGAGACCACCAAACAGTGGCAAAATCATCTGTATTCCAAACATGCCCAAATAATGGCTAAGTGCTCTGAAAAGTCAATATGTTGTCATTTTAATAGATTATGTTCAGTATCAGTGGCTGACAACTGTTGTCATTGCATCGAATTGGGCTAAATCTTCTAAACGAGACACCCTTGCAATAAAGCTTCACTTGTCGTCATTTTTTGGCAAGCACATTTTATTATTATGACGCTAACGACTCTCACTCGTGTACAGCATGAGGTGCCAATGTTTTCAATTCCAAACATTAAAGATGTGATGATAAAGAAGGCGAACGCTTATTAATTCTGAGAGATTTGCTTAATTGCAATACAATGTGAAGATTCTCAACAATAACAACAGATGATGGGAAATAAATAGGCACGGCAGGAGAGAGTCAGTTTCTAGTGTGAGTTTCCCTTTTCTTCTAATTGCATTACATACTATGGGAAGTATCTGGAGTATGCGTTCTCTAGTTAATCTTTCTTGACTGCATCCATCAAGCTAGTGCTCCTGGACATTTTAATGTCTGATAATGTTCCATTTGCATATGACTATAGCTGTCATTAGAACCAATTTACACACATGATTTGCTTCTTGAAGTGTCAACGTCTGAATTTTATCTAGAGAGAAATAGGGTCGGGAAAGTTTAATTGATTGTATAATGCAATTGAAAAGGCTGGCAGGGATCTAGGGCAATTTTGGGACATCTGTCTGAGTCATCAAAAATAATGCATATAACAGCTGTGATAACAGCAGGATTATGATTAGATATACAGCATTCAATATAAGATTGAACAAGGGCTGGAAAACAGAAAAAAGGTGTGTAAGTCAGTTGTGATAAATCACTACAAGAGTTTCTGGCAGGAGTGGGTTTAAACTTTCCATCTAACCTCCACATGGTGTAAATTCAAAGTAGCTTAAAAGGTATTTAAAAAATTTTCCACCAAAAGCTGATAAATTTTCTTCACAAATAGCAATTTGTTGCCTATATGCCCTGAATAAATATTGTAACACTCTTAACAAATATTTAGTTGTATATGGCTAAAATGTTGCATGCCATTGCCATTAAGTATCACTTGGCAATGGTGGGAAACAGAACTCATATTTTCCTGCTCCAAATTCATAGGCCTTTGTAGTATAGGGCCTATGACACACATTCATGCAATTCTAATTCTATCCAGTAGAGGGAGTGGCACACATACAACTAGCCAGGCCACTTCCATGTGTACATACTGTAGATACAATTTTGCTTTCAGAGGTTTGTATTTTATATTGTACTTTGAAGGATGAAAAGTTATTTTTACATGTATACTTACTGTGTGTGGTTTAGTCCTTTTCTCTTTCAGCCAAATCATTTATCATGTTGGTTGGCACTTATGCTTTGACTTCTATAAAATGATTTAGTATGCAAGTGTCACATCAGTGAGATTATGAAATTATGGCAAATAGTTTATCAACTGTGCTTTAAAAGTACTGTCTAGTTCACATTATGCATAGCAAATAGGTACTTGAGTGAGTCATCTAAAAATTTTCAGTTGTTTGCAGCCTGAAATTCTGTCTCTTATTTACAGAGATTGATACAAGATACAATGGAGATGGTAACTATATGACTTCATTTATATTCTCTCTTACCAGGTTTATAATGGATAAAATCTGAAGATGCAAAGGGCATGTGGTTATACAAATTTAGGTAAGAACTATTTTACACCTCATCACTCACAATTCAGTTTACTCTTGGTTTTAAGATTGTGCAGCTAGTACACTGAATACATAATGTTTATGCTACAGTCACCATGTGAAAAAATAAAGGTAACGCTGGGGATATTTGTGTATGCTTTACATTTAATCAACAGAACATACCTTTACTCAGTAAATTTTTTTATGAAATTCACAAAAATGAAACCAGAGATTTTTGTTTAAATTGGTATAAAAAGTTGTGGTGATTCAAAATCATAGGAACACCCACCTGATATAATGGTAACAAATGCAGCCCAGAGCAACTTATTTTTCCCACAGATGAATGGCTTTTGTTAACAAATACTTTAGCATCAGACAGGAAAGGGAGCCTTCTTTTCTGACAAATCACTCGAACAAAGGTAGCAAATAAGTTGATCAAATATCGCTTAACTTCTTATGCTCCTGTGTTTGGAAGACAGAACCTTTTATGTTTGTAATGAAACTTTGCAACTGTCCCATGTACTGTAAGAGAAGTAGGAGCCTTGGTATCTCTTATTTATTTAAGATTCCCAGCTCACTGCTTGATTTAGAAGCAGGTTTTGGCATAGGCAGGCACCAACAGCAGAGAAGCTTGTATTTGTGCCAACTTGTTTTCCCACCCAGACGTGTCAGTACACTGAAGATCATGTCATAATCAGTATTTAGCAGATGTACTATAGGCTTAATTTATGCAGGCATTGTAGAATTTTTTTCCAGGTATTTCATGTAACTGTAACATCCTTAATCTTCATAGCAGGCATGTATAAAATCTCTGCAAGGCAAAATATATGCTGCTTTATTTATTGTTAGCAAATAAAAATAACACGATAGTCAATCAATAGCCTCAAAAAGACTTTAGGGAAACATATCCAAACCAATAATTAACAGTGGGTATTGCACAATATTCTGGCAAGGGCATACTGAAAGGCACAATTGGCAAGTTTGGATGGTTTTTATTAATGGTGGTGGTTATCAAATGACCCATCTAATGCCAGTTAACAATTATCTTCTAGTTCAAATTCCCATCCTCCTGGGGATTGCTTTGTTCTACACTGATGCCCCAACTGCAGCAGAAACGGGTCATTTGATAGTCTTTCTGAACCAAAAATGAAAATGCATGTGGGAAATAATGGGAAGAAGCACAGCATGCTTATATGTTTTAGCTCTACATCTATAAGGCAGGCAATGCTGGCATTAGCCCTTTCCAGGGATTACAGATGAACATATCAGCAACGACCAAATAATTTTAGACCCAATCCAGCTAATAAGGGTTAACTATCTGGGGGGGAAAAAGACCCAGCCTAACTAAAAGCCTAAACACCAGCTTGAAACTTCAAAGGGGCATAAACTAAAATGAATAAAGGCCACTGCAATTCCAAATAAATGTGTCTACACAGGGAGTTACACTGGTATAACTACAGTGGTATACTGATTGGCATAATTTGCAGGTAAACTTCCCCATGCAGACATGTCCCTGAGAACCTGAGACAGATGTGTCTGTAAAATCCACTGTAAGGTCTGACCAGGTCTAGCAGACTTTCACTCACTGCTGCCTTTAGATCTTTTAGATGCAAGAGCTTCTCTGCTATTAGAGTCAGGGAAACCGTGGAACATGAGTATATAGACAGCGGCTGGCCTAACAGAGACTGCCAGACCTGTTGCAAGTCTGCAATGCACCCTTTGTAATATCAACAAAAGCAGAGAAAAGGGGCCTTTCTGAAGATTAAAGGGGGGGGGTTGGGGGATCAGGAGGGGAAAAATGAAAGTGGGATGAAAGCAACTGGATCTAAGACTGGGATCAGTCACGGAGGAAGCAGAGGATTAGTTCATGGAAGTTGGGACACGAAAGAGTGAGGTTAGGGGAAGAATGTGGTAAAGCTTGTGGAAGGAGGAAAATTCTGCAATAGATAGGGAAACCTTCTGGAGTTTCCTGCAAATGTGGAGGGTCTTACCCACTCTTCCTCCCAAGTAAGAAACAGTGACTCTGGCCCCCCAGACCTCATGCATATTTCGAGATACTGCGAAGCTAGGGCCATCCAGGCTGATGCCCTGTGCCTTTGTGCTGGCTCCAAGATTTCTTGTGGCTGTTTTCTGTCCCTTGGTAGTATAGCTCTGTGGGAGCCTTGCACTTCTGGCTGCTTTCAGGACCCATAGAAATGAGGGTAGCATGGTGCAGAGGGGGGCACTGAAGAGGTAACACAGCAAGGGTCTGTTACCTTTTTGCCAAGTTCTTACTGGGTCCAGTGGGGATAATGTGCTTCCCCAGGCCCTCCCTATAGCCACAGAGCATGTGCATGTCTGATACTCCCCACTCTATCCCCTCATGCATGATATATCTATGCACAGAAGAGGATCTCTCCCCCCCCCCCCCCACCTTCCAAAATGTGTAAGTATGGGATAAATTAACCTCATTTCCTCAGCTTGGAAAGGAGGAGGATTGGATTTGGAGAAGACTTCTGAAGTTTTGTATGGAGACTTATCCAAACCTCTGAACCTTTGGGGGTTTGCTCATCCCTAGTACTGGAGATGTATCCTATGTTAAGGCAATATCACAGTATCAATAACAACTTTGCTCTCTTAGCTCCCAAGAAGACATTGTTATATTTTCACCTTTGGGGCATGTTTGTAAGGAAAGTTTCTACTCTGTGTAACTCACGTGGAGCCCACAAAGGATCTATATTACTATTGATTTTCTTTTTTTTCACGAGAGCTCTCAGAAGAGGCTTGTATGAGTATTAATTTAATTATAAGACAGCTAAGTTTTTACCAGAGTTGTCAATCATATTTAAGTCTTGCAAAAGGCAGGTCATGTTCTCAGCACAGGAATAAAAGACAACAGCATGAAATTTTTTGCTTGGGATTAGGGCTGTCGATTAATTGCAGTTAACTCATGTGATTAGCTAAAAAAAAAGAATCATGATTAATCATGATTAAAAAAATTTAATTGGACTGTTAAACAATAGAATGCCAACTGACATTTATTAAATATTTTTGTATGTTTTTCTACATTTTCAAATATATTGATTTCAATTACAACACAGAATACAAAGTGTACATTGCTCACTTTATATTTTTTATTACAAATATTTGTACTGTAAAAATGATAAACAAAAGAAATAGTATTTTTCAATTCACCTTATACAAGTACTGTAGTGCAATCTCTTTATCATGAAAAGGGCAACTTACAAATGTAGATTGATTTTTTTTTGTTACATAACTGCACTCAAAAACAAAACAATGCAAAACTTTAGAGCCTACAAGTCCACTGAGTCCTACTTCTTGTTCAGCCAATTGCTAAGACAAACAAGTTTGTTTGCATTTATGGGACATAATGCTGGCCTCTTTCTTATTTACAATGGCACTTTTGTAGCCGGCATTGCAAGGTATTTACATGCCAGATATGCTAAATATTCGTATGCCCCTTCATGCTTTGGCCACCATTCCAGAGGACATGCTTCCATGCTGATGACACTCATTAAAAAAATGTGTGAATTAAATTTGTGACTGAACTTCTTGGGGGAGAACTGTATGTCTCCGGCTCTGTTTTACTCACATTCTGCCATATATTTCATGTTATAGCAGCCTCGGATGATGACCCAGCACATGTTGTTCGTTTTAAGAACACTTTCGCTGCAGATTTGACAAAACGCAAAGAACGTGCTAATGTGAGATTTCTAAAGATAGCTACAGCACTTGACAGAATCTGAAGTGTCTTCCAAAGTCTGAGAGGGTTCAGGTATGGAGCATGCTTTCAGAATTTTAAAAAGAGCAACACTCTGATGCAGAAACTACAGAACCCGAACCACCAAAAAAGAAAATCAACCTTTCTGCTGGTGGCATCTGACTCAGATGATGAAAATGAACATGCGTCAGCCCTCACTACTTTGGATTGTTATTGAGCAGAACCTGTCAACAGCATTGTCCTCTGGAATGGTGGTTGAAGCATGAAGGGACATCTGAATCTTTAACGCATCTGGCATGTAAATATCTTGCGATGCCGGCTACAACAGTGCCATGCGAATGCCTGTTTTCACTTTCAGGTGAAGATGTGAACAAGAAGCGGGCAGTATTTTCTCCTGCAAATATAAACAAACTTGTTTGTCTGAGCGATTGGCTGAACAAGAAATAGGACTGAGTGGACTGGTAGGCTCTAAAGTTTTGCATTGTTTTGTTTTTGAGAGCAGTTATTTTTTGTACATAATTCTGCATTTGTAAGTTCAACTCCCATGATAAAGAGATTGCATTACAGTACTTTTATTAAGTGAATTGAAAAATACTATTTCTTTTGTTTTTTACAGTGCAAATATTTGTAATTAAAAATAAAGTGAGCATTGTACACTTTGTATTCTGTTGTAATTGAAATCAATATATTTGAAAATGTAGAAAACATCCAAAATATTTAAATGCTATTCTGTTGCTCTTGTTTGTTTAACAGTGTGATTAATCGTGACTAATTTTTTTTTAATTGCTTGACAGCCCTACTTGGGATATGAGGCAGTTACAAATCTCTCCCTCCCTTCCAGAAGCTGAGGAAAACACCTGGGTTGGATAGGGGGACTGAGGGAGGAGAAAGGCTTTAACTGGAGAAGGTCACTGCCCAGGTGGCTGGAAATACAGATGAGCTCTCTAGTCTTTGTGTTATCTCTATAGGGGGATTTAAATCCTTAGAGTGAAATTCCAGTAGTTGAGGGGTTTGTGTGTCAGCAAATATATGATGTGGTAGTTCTACATACCTGGATTGTTCAGACTTCTATCATACTTGAATTACTGGACACATTCTAAATACCTGGATCATAAGATTAAAAATGAAAACTTATATCATGTACTGAACTACCGGATTATAAATGCAATGACTGTAAGTATGTTAACATTAACTTTCTGATACATAAGTATAATGCATTTTGAATACAAAGCTGACTAAATTCAAAAGTAAAATATAAACATTATTTAGAAGTGTGAAATAATATAGGTCTTTGCACGATCAAGGATAGTTGAAGACATGATGTTATAACCAAAGAAAATATGTAAAATAGAATGTCTGACACATCCTGCTAAATAGATATAGATCCTCCTCGTCGTTAGCCTCCAGCTGCTTTTCAAAGCAGTTCGAAAACTAGAATTACCAGCTATCTGTGGATTCTCCTAGTATGTCATCTTCCTCATCGCTGTAGGCAGAGTGGGAGTGGTGGGGGTATAACCAAGGCAAAGGGGTGTATTCAGAAACCAGAATGCCCCTTCACTTCAGCTAGATGCTTGCGAGTCTGTTGCAGGGAAACACGAATTAGAGCAGCCCTGAGGCTGCTGAAGTTGTGCTTTGGGCTTAAGCTGACTGACTCCAGGATCAGGGAGCTGCAAAGGTGGCCCTAATGACACTTTTGATCACCCCCTCAGGTGTACTAAGCACAGGACTGGTGAAGGCTGAGGATCTAGCCCTCTATTTAGGTATTTTGATGAATACTGTAATCTGAAATGAAGTGGGTGGGTGTATGTATGTATAACCATTTGGAAAAATAATGTACAGTTGTGTCCTGTAAAAGAAATAGCCATGGGTTCATGATACTTACCTACAAGCACCTCTGGCACAATTTGTGACCACTTGTAAGTCTGGAGTATGAGAGAGAGGTGGCTCACAGTGCTTACCAGCTGGGCTAATACTACACCACAGAGCAGGTTTTATCTTCATGCAGCTTTTATTTCAGGGCTCACAATTTACAAGACTTGCTGGGAAGCCAGAGGTGCTTGTGACCTAAGAGCGTGTAAGTTAAGTCACACATTAGCTGTGCCAGTGGATGTGGTCACTGCCATGAACTGTAGCTGTTTCTAGCTCCGAGTCCTTCATGTATCAGACTCCTATGAATTATGAACTCTGCTATCTTCTTGGTTCAGGCTGAAAAGTCAGAGCTTCTGAAATGAATGAATTATTATGGCATGAGTTTCTACAGTGTCCATCACTTTGGTGTGTGAGTGCTTTTGCTTACGTTGATGGAGATTAAAGCACCTACTAATGACTAAAAGAATTTGTAAATGCTGTAAACCATCCTGGAGATCATGGGTCTGATATGAAGCCCACTGAATGCAATGGAAAGACTCCTATTGGCTCTACCAGTTTGCTGGTGCCATTTATAAGCTTTGTGATTTTAGATAGTGACTCATTAAAGTCTAGCTCATCCATAAATCAATCCAACAGCGGGTAAAACAGGACCATTTTTGTTGGTCGTTACATAACATTTTGTGTGAGAAGTTTGGCATAGAACTGCCAGAATTAATCTCGAACTTTTTGCCTAAGGCTAAAGCTAAACGTACTCATTCTTACTCTGAAGACAAGAGAAGATAATATTCCTGGGGATGGGGAGAGTCAGTTCTCATAGAAAGATTGGGAGTGGAAGGGAAGGTGCTGGAGTGGTGATTACTGCCTGAATTGCATTTTACAAAAACGTGTTTTTTGCTGGGGGGATATTTCTAAGCAACATACACAATCAAATATCCATGTGAAGTTAAAGTATCCACCATATGGGATGGATTTGGTTGGAGGGGGGAGGGGTTTGAGAGTAAAATGGTGTGATTTTTTTAAAAAAAAAATTATTCTGAGATGCGAGATTTGGATGTTATACAAGTGCAGTCTTTAAAATGGATAACATGGAATGGCAGCTCAGGTACCAAAAGGACACCAGCGTGGGCAGAGTCTAACATATCCCAGAGGTGGGCATCTCTACAGTCGCACCAAAGGCTCTGAAGAGAGAGCCCTAAATGTGGTGGTTTCTACAAATAAGTGCCA
Source organism: Natator depressus (assembly GCF_965152275.1). Classification (NCBI taxonomy): domain Eukaryota; kingdom Metazoa; phylum Chordata; order Testudines; family Cheloniidae; genus Natator; species Natator depressus. The sequence goes on from NC_134243.1 coordinate 67,020,245, forward strand.
AATGCCTTTCAGTTAATCTGACTCTTTGGGGTTCAGCTCAGACCAGTAAAGGGTTGTGTCACTACCTGCCCTGCAACTCTGGGTGTCCTAAATGCTGTGTTGCAGTGGCTCACGGCCCTGACGCCAACAGACCGCATACAAGCATACAGGTAACTGTGGCTTCCACCACGCAGTGTGCGCGGGTTTGTTTTGCAAAGTGACCCCCAACACCCTCCCGCTCCTGAATTTCTCCAAAACTGTATCCCTGCCGTGTCCAGCCCCCCAACTCAACACTTATAGCAGTTAAGTTCATTGCTCCTTTAAAGAGACAATACACTGCAGCTCATTCATTTAATTGGGGTTTGAAAAACACTCTGATTTCAATCACTGCAGTGAATTGGTTTATAATAAAAGAAAAACAAGTTTGCTAAACAAGTCATAGATTTAAGTGATACCAAGTATAAGGAGTAAAGATAGAAAGGTTTGCAAGGCAACCAAAGTAAAAATGTTCTTCTAAAACTAAAAGCTGCTTTAACAAATTAGTGTCTTGTTCAAAGAAGTGTTTCTCACATGATCTTTTCAGCATGGCTGACCAGGCCAGGACCCAACATATGGAGCTCAAAGCACAGGGCTTCTTTGACGCTTCAGGTGGAGGATAACTCAGGGGTTCGTGCCCCCTCTTTACAGTCCAGTCAACCTTTGAAATGTATTCTTCTGAAATGTATCCCCAGATGAAGTGTCTTTTCCCTGCTAGGCGTAGATGCCATGTTGTCTGGTGTAGACTCCATGCTGTCTTCTCCCCTGCTGGTGATTTTCACAATGCAAATGCTCTCTTCCTGCAACCTCCAATACAAATGAATAGCCCACTGAATTTCGCCACAGCTAGTTTGAGGTGCTGGCCTCTTCGCTTTGACTGGAGAAAACCTGTTCATGAATTCCCGCTGATATGCCTGGTTTAAACACATTGTACAGCTGTATTTCCAAATATATCTATACAGTCCTTTGTGGATTTATTGTACATACATCACACAGGAATATTCACAATCAGGGAGTCATTAGTTTTCCAATGATATATTACATGCCACCTTTTTGGGTAAATATGACCACAGTGTGCCAACTAGCACTGGGGGTCCCTAAGAATCACAGTTACCAAGCCCTCTCTTGCCTGGGTATGTAGGCACTCTGCTTTGCTTTCACTTAAATTTTTTTTTAAAGCAAACTCCTACTACTTAGGATTGTGCTCCAAATATAGACCACTGATGTACTTAGAAGACTTAGTCTTATTTTAAGCTATTTACTTTTTGATTTTCTGCTTTGGCATTTAGCATTTGACAATATGTACATTTTCTTTTAAACACTGAATTGTACAGTGTCAGGTTTTCACTCACTCATAACATAAAAATTCAATCCAAGCCTTGGAAAAAAGAAGTCTGACGATATCTAGAATGCTGTGTTTGAGGATAGTAGTGGTGGGGGAGGGCAGTAATTAAAAATGTAAGAATAGAAGCTAATTATGAACAATTCAGACAGAGCTTTGTTTAGAAAATGTATCAGTAGAAAATGGATAGGTGAATAGATTAGCCCTGATTGCAGTTTTTACATATAATAGTCTCTCTTTTATGAGTAATCATTAGCAATTATAATGAAGGCTTTAAATCACATGGGATGGGACTGTGCTGTCATATGAATACTAAACAATGGTACGTTCCCAGGCAGAGGAAGAAAATAACTTTATGATACAGTGATAAACTCCATTGCTCAAATATTTACCTGGACTGTTTGTTTATCTTATCTATATTTTAACCCAGGGTTCAGTAATTACCACGCTGAATACCAGGGTTCACTGCACAAATGCTTGTTAACTTGCATAAACCAAGTGCAGAAGATGCAGTTATGCTTTTAGAGAAGTATGACTTAATATGTTTAATTGCCAGTATTACTATTAATTGTTAAAGAAGTGTAAAGTTATCCAGCAGATAGGTGGATAAAATTAATGGTGCCACACTCCCTATGCACTATTATAATGGTGCAACTGTATTTGGAGGTTGTCTGTATCATTGATTCCAATTATTTCCCAGGTCTGAAGGGTTTTATGAATTAATAATTGGGCAGGACTCTCAACTGTGCAAGACCTCAGTGACAGAGCTTAACACCTGTAATAGTGCTACCTAGCTGGAGCTGTTAATAAACCAAGCCAAGTTGAAAACCGAGCCTAGGTCTGCATGGTCATATCTCCCCGAAAGGAAGACAGTCAGGTGGTGAAGCAAGAGAAGGCCAAATCTACCTGGCAAAACCATTTGTTTGATTTTGATCCTTTTTATTGAAGTGGTATAAGTCTCAGTTAGATTTTTGGCTCAGTCCAAAGAAAACGTATACTGGTTTCTCGTTCAACTTCATAATGGTATTAATTATGTTGCTGTAGCACCCAAAGCCCCCGTTAGGGTTGGGGCCTCATTATGTTAGGTGCTGTACACACACAAGATGTAACCCTTTGCCACAAAGTACGTACAATTTAAGACACTTCTTCCCCCCGACCCCCCAAAGCCCCAAACCTGACAAAGGATGGAGGAAAAGGCACAACTGACAGGAGCAAAGTGATCAGGGTGATGATGGGCATATTGTGTTAGTTTCACTTCTTTTATTCATTTCTTTATTTTTATGGGGAAGGTTTGAGTAAGCAGGAATGGTAGGAGGGGGTCTGTACTCTGCAGCTAGGGAGCAGGAAAGGGAAAGAGGGGCATTGGAGGAGAGGGAGGGAAGAGTGGATGTAAGAGGGACTATGATTACAGGGGGGCGGGGCAGGGTAGGGTGGGAGAACTCTGGGGCAAATCACCAATTAGCAGATAGAAAAAAAAAATCTGGGATTAAACTGCAAAAAGCAGTCTGCTGACATCACTGGCAGCCAGGGATTATGAAGGTGTGTGACCCAAGAACCTCTTAACGTCAACTGACAAGGGGTGCTGTGGGGCTACAGGAGTCTCCTGATTCTGATGTGTACACCCTGGTTCACCAAAGAACATCATGCGACGTCTCAAATGAAAACCATTGTCACATTGGTCATCGGTATTAATGTACATGTATTGGGCAAGGAGTTGTGTATCTATAGCAGAAAATTGTGTTTTTAAGCATATAAATTAAAAGCAGGTCACCGAAAGGGCAACCTGCCTTAGACCAGTTCCTCCAGACAGGAGGTAAGAAACATGTATCTCTCTGTTGGGACATAAACTAAGCATTGTAAGCTAATGCAATTGATGTCTGTTTACATACTAAGTCAAATGTTAATGCAAAGATGGTGAAATCAAAAGGAAAGGAGCATGCAGGGGGGAAAAAACAATCCACAAAGGATTATGAGCAAAGACCATGAATTTTGGGGGTATTTCTAGAAGGCAAAGAAGACACCCTATCATTCTGCACAGAGGAAGTAAGCACAGACAGTGCATTTGCACCCACGAAAGAGGGATATCAACCCGTCTTGGCTGAAAATGCAGAAGAGGACTTTCTTTCGACGGGTTTAACCTGTTAATATGCTTTTTAGAGACTAAATTTGTGATTGTGTGATATGTAACCATTTGTTTCCAATATCTTTACTCACAATCTCCTGAATCTCTAGTCTGATAACCTTATTTCTGTTTTCAATATAAATATCTCAGTGCAGTGGTGTTAAGCAAAGGGCTGGTTATGACAAGCTGGTGTCCTGTTGCTAAAGGACTAGCAGACCTGTTAATTCTGAGAGTGCTCAGTGGATAAGGGGATGGACACTTCAGGGAACGCGCTGAGTATTTGGGGGTTGATGTGTACCTGTTGCTTCCTGTACTGAGAAAGCAAGGTCTGCGGACACCGGGGAAGGCAGTGCTTGTGCTGCGAGAGGCTGTTGGCTTCAGGGAGCTGATCCAGAGCAGGCACAGACCAGATTCTTTCATGCTAAGGGCAGGTAGTTTTAACCCTGGGGATCATCACAAGGTGTCAGAAGGGGAGGCAGGGGTCCCTGGCTGCCTGCTCTTTCTGGGTGCGTCCCTTCCTACTGGCCCCATTGTCGCCCCTCCCCACAAAAGGTTGTTTTATGTACTATGAATAATGTACTGTTCATTGTGAGTAAAGGTATCAGACTCTGGCCCCAAACAAAAAGCACTCTGCCCCAAAATCAAGGATGACTTTTTAAACGAGAATGAGATCATGCCAGTGCGGGGTCACCCTGCTCCTAGCAAACTCCCAATCATTGCCTCCTTTTGTTAGCTTTCCAAGGGGTTTTTCTCTGTTCTTAGAATTTGCAGCTCTGTGAGGTCCTTATCAAAAACTCTCACATTGCCCAGCAGAAGGAACAGACAGGTATAGAAAGGCTGATTTGGGAATATAAGGGGGTACACCAGGTGCCTTTTCAATGGATGCACATCTGTAACATGCATGCAATCCGATTTCTGCCATAGCATGGTCACTCATAAGATTTCTAAAGTCTGTTAACAGTAAAAAGGAAACATTTGAGCATGAAAGGCACAGTACCTCTGATGCTGATTGAGATTAAAATGTCTGGTTTTTTCCCCTCAGCCATCAGATAATAGTGTATATATTGTGGATAAACAGACAAGCCTCTGTCCTTAATTGTTCATACTTCTGTTTATATGTAAAGATGAATGAGTTTGCTCAGATTCTGTTACTGGACCTGCTAAAGCAAACTTTGCATATTGTACAGTACCTCAGTCTCCTGTTTCCTGGAGTATTATCCTGAAAGGAGCCAAGGATTTTATTTTCTTAGCTCACTTGAGCTTCTGGAAAAAAATTCTTCACCCTTCTTTGATACTAAACTGCTCAAGATAGTGAAGACCAAAGCAGACTGTGAAGAACTTCAAAAAGATCTCACAAAACTAAGTGATTGGGCAACAAAATGGCAAGTGAAATTTAATGTGGATAAATGTAAAGTAATGCACATTTGGAAAAAATAACCCCAACTATACATACAATATGATGGGGGCTAATTTAGCTACAGCTAATCAGGAGAAAGATCTTGGAGTCATCGTGGATAGTTCTCTGAAGACGTCCACACAGTGTGCAGCGGCAGTCAAAAAAGCAAACTGGATGTTAGGAATAATTAAAAAAGGGATGGAGAATATCTTATTGCCCTTACATAAATCCATGGTACGCCCACATCTTGAATACTGCATACAGATGTGATACCCTTATCTCAAAAAAGATATACTGGCATTAGAAGAGGTTCAGAAAAGGGCAACTAAAATGATTAGGGGTTTGGAACGGGTCCCATATGAGGAGAGATTAAAGAGACTAGGACTTTTTAGCTTGGAAAAGAGGAGACTAAAGGGGGATATGATAGAGGTATATAAGATCATGAGTGGTGTGGAGAAAGTGAATAAGGAAAAGTTATTTACTTGTTCCCATAATATAAGAACTAGGGGCCACCAAATGAAATTAATGGGCAGCAGGTTTAAAACAAATAAAAGGAAGTAGTTCTCTCAGCACACACTCAACCTGTGGAACTCCTTGCCTGAGGAGGTTGTGAAGGCTAGGACTATAACAGGGTTTAAAAGAGAACTGGATAAATTCATGGAGGTTAAGTCCATTAATGGCTATTAGCCAGGATGGGTAAGGAATGGTGTCCCTAGCCTCTGTCTGTCAGAGGGTGGAGGTGGATGGCAGGAGAGAGATCACTTGATCATTACCTGTTAGGTTCACTCCCTCTGGGGCACCTGGTATTGGCCACTGTCGGCAGACAGGATACTGGGCTGAATGGACCTTTGGTCTGACCCAGTATGGCCATTTTTATGTTCTTATGTTCTTTATTCAAGGGGCAGGACAAAACACTAATCTTGTGGAATGCTGAAACGAATGGAAATTGCCTTTATGAACTGAACTTTAATATGTTTTATGCAGAAGAAGAGCTCTGTGTATGCTTGAAAGCTTGTCTCACAACAAAGTTGGTCCAATAAAAGATATTACCTCACCCACCTTGTCTCTGTAATATGTTTGACATGCAACAAAATGTGGATTAAGCAGTATTTGTCATGTCATCTTCCCAGTGATAGGCTTTCCTGTAAATAATGCATACAATATACCCTGAGACAAGGATACCTCTCTTTCTACACTGAATTGAGTGGGGTCTGCCTGCTTTGACCTGTCTGTGTGGTGTATGTGTGTTGTTGTTTTTTAATTAAGGCATTAGATTTGAGTTTTTATATGTGAGAGAGGTTTTTGTCAGTTGGAATTTCTGTAGTCCTCTCCTTAAGCACTTCTGAAAGCCCTGTTTAATACTCCAACAGTATTTTCTGCCCACAGTTGTAATGTAGACAAATTCTGCTCACCTACACATCTGTTGTCCTCTGTAGTGAGCTGATAAGGTATCAGCATATCTAAACGAGGAACACATGAATGAACTCCTCCAGCTCTATTCTTCTCTTTCTGTGATTTGTAAGTGTTAAAGCACTCATCTGTTCTGGCAGTTAATATATGCAGCCTCTCAATAGCTAATATCCTGTCATAGGCAGTGCAAACCAGTTTAATCTGGTTCATCGCTTTAGCAAGTAGTTGAGAAAATATAGGTGAAATGAAGAATTCATTTGCCAGCAGGGAAACTAGAGCCCACAGTGTTGAATTATACAGCAAAAGCATTCCATGGAAGATTGTCTTTTGCCAAAATATCTATTGTTTGTTGCAAACATAGATTGGTCTCTGCTCTTTACACCACTATGTAGTACTTAAAGGTCTGTTAATTTGCAATATGAACTTTGATGTTTTGAGGATTTAAAACACAGCAGCAAAAAATCTGCAATGAACTTTAACTTGAGAGAGATGGCCAAAAAAGTGACGATTTATTATTTCTGCAGACCGTCACCTTCGATTCTGGGGGGAAGGGGTGTCAGTTTTGTTTGTTTTTTGCTGTTGCAAAATAAAATTAAAAGTTTGAATCACAAGTACTGTTTTGCCCTGATAAAACTTAGAGAAAACAATGGAGCATAAAAATTTGCACCTACCCAAAAAATCTGGTGAAATTAACCTTTTTGCCACTTCTGTTGCCAGCCTGTCTTTTCTCCTGAGCTCCCACTAGTGTTTCCACAACTTCCCCTCCTACTCTTATCCATGATTAGAGCTTTTATCTTTAAAGAAGAGATGCTGGACCAAGCTGAATCTGTTAGGGCATGGTGGTGCCCATGCTTTGAAATCTGATGTGCTCTGGTATTTGGTGCACCCCATGTTACAATATGCATTGAAGTGACTGAAAGTGGGAATCCTGAGATAGCACATGCCTTGACTCCTGAATGAGATATGGAGCTCAGAAAGAGGGTCATAATAAGAGAATGGGGTGGGAGGATCCAGGGTATGTAGGAGCCACAGTTGGGGTCCAGCAATGGTGTGCCAACTAATAGATTTTCAGAGATGGGAAAGGTGGTGCAGACCTAGGGCTGAAGGCAGGGTGGGGGGGAATTTTAGTGAATAGAACTGGTGGGTGGGAAGAGCCACAATAGGTTTGGAGATTCTGGTAAACACGTATTTTTTGAGACCAAAACTTTGAACCTTGTTTATCCATGATATATTCCCTTTAGGCCTTATACCCCTCTTATTGCTGTCGTTTCTAGAGCCTTTCAGCAGTGCATTAAGTGAAATGACTAACGTGTTGTGTGTGATTCATTCTTTTGCTCATCCTCTCCTTGGGGAAACTTCTGTGCAGTATAATATTTTTGTTTTGGTTGGTGTGACAGAGTGCTAGGCAAGGAAGGCTGAGTCAGCACTCTGTTCACAGCAGCTCCAATCAAACAAGGCAGAATGAAGCTGACTAAGCAGAGCTGTGCCTGATTTGTCGGTGGGGCAGGGCAGAAAAACGAATTAAGCCATTAGCCAGAGCCCACAAATAGGCACAGGAAGGAAGTGGAAAAGGGGGAAGCAGGCAGCATGGGGGGAGAGATTGCTCTCTCCTGCTTGTTACAGGAGCTGTATATGTTATGAAGGTTGTAGGATTCCATTTGTAAAATAAACTGCACAAGGTGTTGGACCAGCATAAGGGTCTCTGAGTAGTTTGTAGACCACGACAGAAGCAGGTGCCAGGAGGCCCTGGTACAGTTTTGGTTTTTTTTTTAATTTTTAAATTTATTTTGAATGTTCGTGTTGTGATGTGCAGGTATTAGAGAAGGCAGGTCAAATAAACGTACCTCACTTTGAGCAGTCGGTGGTGAGGTCCTCAGTTTCTATGGGAGTTTGTTCCACGCTCTAAGATGAGCCCCTGAGAGAGTGAGAGAGAGAGAGAGAGAGAGAGAGAGAGAGAGGGAGCTGTCTCCTGTACAGATGGGCATGACCTTTGTGGGAAGAGAGTTCCATTGTACCAGATGAGTGGCGCTGACCACTGTCTTCATCCCAGAGCTTTAGGTGGTCTTCTAGGTATGCTGGCCCCAGACAACTGAGCACCTTGAGCTTGACTTGATATTCTAGGGGATGCTAGCGAAGGACAGCTTTGATATATGTGTGCATGGCAGACTGTGTGGCTGAAGAGTAGGGTTGCCAATTTTGGTTGGATGTGTTCCTGGAGATTTCATCATGATGTAATCTCTAATTAAAGATTAATCTTTACTTCCTGGAGACTCCAGGCCAATTTTGGAGCACTGGCAACCTTACTGAAGAGGCGTGCTGCAGGATTCTATTCTAGTTGGGGTTTCCTGAGGGCTCATGGTTTTGTGGGATTTAACAGTGAAAGAGAGTAGACACCTAAAAGAACCTACTCTTCCACCAGAGAGGGCAAACTATCCCAAAGCTGTACAAAGATTTCTAGTCAGCAGCAGCTCAGAGCTGTGCATTGGTTTTGGTGATATCTTGTGATGTTTCCAACTTACCTCATTAGAAGTGCCCAAATTCTTCATGAATTAACCAGTGTTCATAGTCAAATGAACTCTTTTTTTTTTTAAAGAAACTTTGAAGAAGCCCGCATTGAATAAATGTGTTAGAAAAGGTATATGTACACAGTTACCAGGAGTCTGTCTGTCTGTCTGTCTCTCTCTCTCTCTCATGGGCTTTATAGGCTTTAATGAGGAGAAACAGTTGGGCCAATAAGCGTGGGAAGTTGTTTGTGTGCAGTATTTTGCACATTGCCTTACTGTTACTCTCCAGGATGGCTGAAAACCTAGGAACATGCAGATGCTGCTTGTCACTTCCGGTATCACTTTTTATTTGCCACACCTTTCAAGATGCACAGCAGCTTGCTCCTGTGTTAACAGAACCAGGAGGGGTGGACCAAGTAGTATGCCTCCCTTTCTATGCTAAAACTAGTTTGTTGTTCATTGCTTTTCAATGCTGCAGAATTACTGTATGAGGGGCAGCATGCTATATCCAACACCTATTCAGAATCTCAAAGAAAACCCAGTACACCTGCTGGGGATGAGTGATGATGATGATGATGATCATTTTGCCAGCTGTATAATGATCAGCATGGTCCTTACAGCTCATTTGGTGGATAGCATGTTAGCCTTGATAAAAGGACTCTCACAGGAAGTAAATAAAAAAAAAATGTGCCCACTGCATTTGAGTACCATTTTGAGGACACTGTGCCTATTCTGCACCCAGGCCTGAGGCACAAGGCTGACCTATTACCTTGCAGATCAGATTCTAAAGGTGAAGTTGAAAGCTGTATTTGAAACCAATTGGTGAGAAGGGTAAAAGAACGTCCTCTCTTGAGAGCAAGAGAGGGGTGTGTAGGGGCCAGATTTTGCCTGGCCCCATTGTGGGTGTATGGGGTCTGAAGAAGAAAGTTAAAGGAAATGTCTGCTCTCTTGAATCTCTCGTACAATGGGTAGAAGTGCAGAGACTGTTTCCTAGCATCCCCAGATGTATACCACATCAAAATGAATGGAAAAGCAATGGGATCATGTCTCCTCTTTCCCATTTCACCTTGCACTGGCCTGCAGGGATGGGTGAGTGTTCTATATGGAGAAGACAGCACCATCTGGAAGGGTGATGCACAGGGCATGCTACCCTGCTCGCAACCTGAGGTGGTGAAATTCTGTGCCATCCTCAACATGTACCCAAATGGCTGTCTAATTCTTCACAAATATCAGTTCTCTGTTTGGGAATGACCTGCTTTTATAAATGTGAAAAATAAAATGGTGCAACTTGTCTGCAGTTAGTTGATTTGCTTTTTGTGTGTGTTAGCATTCTGTTTGTGATAACAAGGCCACATATCAGTGGTGCCAACAGCTAATTGCAGAGTTACCTAGAGATTGGCATCCGCATCATTATGCAGGTTCAAGATAGCTGCAGCACCTCTGGTTATTTTTCCGTTTGATGGAAGTGCCTTTCCCCCGTTCCACCTACTTACCTTGCTGTTAAATAAATGGATTGCACTATGTAAATGAATAAATCAGACACTGCTCCACTGAGAAGCCTGGAGGGAAATAAGTCTGCCATTGTTATACTTCCTATGGGGTATCTTATCTGTCCATCTTTTTATGATAAAAATCAGGCTTAAACAAAGAAACTGAAGTTCCCTCTGTCCTTAACTGCTGTCTCGGTGCCCTCTATTTTTACACAAGAGGATGAGGAAGCACTGGATCTTTTTATGGGCTAATCCAATTACAGGAGGAGCAGATGGTAACCCCTTTTTTTAGGTTTCCTAACACTTTCCATTCCACCTTTGTTGTGTGCAGCTGGCCTTTGAAATTCAGCATGGGCAAAAGCCCTCAGGCTAGGGAAGTGCCTTTTTCTTTGGCCATTGAACTTCTGTACAAGTTTGGCTGAGATATTAGCTGTTGAAATCCACAATTTCCCTTCTGTCATTTCTGTTGCACAAGAGGATACTGGCAGTATGCCAATATAAATGAGCACGAAACTGTGAAAAGGCCAGGCCCATGGCATGGTCAAAGCAGCTGCGACAGCATAGCATGCCTGGGAACTGCTAGCAGTAGCAGAGTAGTTGAGGGGAAAGCAGTAGTACCCCCAATCACCCTCCTGGGGCATCTGCTCAACCATTCCCCAAATCCAGCACCTGACCCTAGTGGCCTATCCCCTACTCTGGAATAACAGCTTGCTTCTGCTGCCCGCTAATCCAGTAGAACCCGGGTTATGAACACCTTGGGAATGGAGGTTTGTTCGTAACTTTGAACAAAACGTTATGGCTGTTCTTTCAAAAGTTTACAACTAAACATTGACTAAATACAGCTTTGAAACTTTACTATGCAGAAGAAAAATAGTGCTTTCCCTTTATTTTATTTTTAGTAGTTTAACACGATACTGCATTTGCTTTTTTTTTTCTGGTCTCTGCTGGTGCCTGATTGTGTATTTCCAGTTCCAAATGAGGGGTGTGGTTGACTGGTGAGCTTGTAACTCTGAAGTTCGTAACTCTGAGGCTTTACTGTAGAGTTAGTCCTGTAGCTCAAAGGGCAGAGGTCTGTATTGCAGTGCTGAGGGTTCAGGGTTGATGACTGTGTATGATGTAAGGGTTGGTACAGTTGTATATAATTAAAAAAATTTTCCTTTAAAAAAAATCTAGATGTTAAATACAAAAAGCCTGATACAAGAATATTTCAGTTGCAAAGTCAAGCACTTGACAATTAGGAAATGCTAGGCTGTAAGATTGGATTCTTCAGCCCCATTGTGTATGCACTGTGGCAGTCTTTAATTACATGATGTACAGTTTTTTCCACAGGATCCTTGCCTCATTCAGTACGGAGGGGTTTAGGGGGAGATGCACAAGGGGGCAGAAGAACGGTTGCACAAGCAACCTTAAACTTGGCATCTCCTAGCTTTCAAGTGCTTCATATTGGCTCCTAAATCTTTTAACTCAAGTAAAAAGTAGGAAGGATAAAAAATATATCAATAACACACAAACTTGTGCTAAGCAAAAGAAAGTTACCGGCAAGAGAATTAACCTACGACATTGCCTTCAGCAGAAGTATTACTTTTTTTAAAAAATAATGCTTGTAAAATTTAGCCACTTTAAAGTATAATTGAAGACTCCTGTGGAAGGTATTTATTATTTTCTAATTTTCAACTTCATGTTGAGAACTTTGTTCCTTACGCAGACAATTAATAACTCTCTCATGTCACATTTTTAACTTTGCTTTCCCCAATTATTATTTTCGAATTCTGCCATACTATGCCGGCTTAGGCAGCGGCATTGGAACAATTTTTATAGTGGATCTGAGAGAGAGACCATTGAACAAATCTGGAAAATGCACGGATTCAGTATATCCTCCTGGAAACCTCTCCAGTGGAGACCCAGCTATAAGTTAACAGTGCTTTTCCCTTGCAGAATACCCATGGATAAAGAAGTACAAATATCACCGACCCTTCTCCAAAGTGAACTCCTCTTGAAGTGTAGCTGCCCCACCCCTTCCTGATGAGTGTGAATGCAAATTGTAATTTACATCTAGGTCAGTGGGATGGGGAGTGAATCAAAACATCATTCTTCTTTGTCGCAGTTTCCTAACATGTCATACTTGAAATAGGGTTTGGGGTATGATAATACCTAGCTCCACTTCCTTCTGGAGGCTTACAGGTGATAAGACCTATTGGTACTGAGAGCTCAAAGGCACTTACCTATTCAAATGATGGAGGTGCTTTAGGAACTGAAGGTTATAGACTGTATTCTCCAGTGTCACGTATGAACCGGTTGTCTACATGTATGTAGCCATGAATTCTTTACAAAGACAAGTTGTTGGATATTTTTATTATAGTCTGGAGCATGAGAGGACCTTTGTAGAAGCTGGAAACCCTAGGTTTTCCTGGTGCTCTTTCATTAAAATCTAATTACCCAAAGTGCCAGTGTTTTCAGTTTCTGCTACTTCGGGTTGTTTTCATTCCATTTTTTCTGTAGAATGTTCCTTAAGGGGGAATGAGGTGAACCTTTTCACTGAGGGCGTATTTGCTTCACTGCCTCTTCAGGGTCACCCTCATGTCCACCATGCTAGTGAAGATTAAAACAGAATTTGAATTTGAAGGAATATGTCCGTAGATAAAGAACTGGACCATATAATTTGTGTGCAAGAATTTTAAAGATTTATTCAATTAGCCTAAGATGAGAACTTTTATTTCACACTTTTAGTTTCTAAAAATTTTTGGAAAAATAAATGCCTGCAGAGCACTTTATATATAGTAGCTGGTGACCTTGTGACATAAGACTTCCCTCTACAGGAAATGGTCTGGCTAGCAGTCAGACCAAACAGAGACAAAAACACAAAGAATTCCCAGAGTTTCAATCCAGCTGTTGCTTAGTTGAAAGCTACTTTTCTGGTACTGGAAACACTTGTTTAAAAAAAAAAAGGCAAGAAATCCATAAGTCAATGTCAAGGTTCCTCCCCCACTCTGAACTCTAGGGTACAGATGTGGGGACCTGCATGAAAAACCTCCTAAGCTTATCTTTACCAGCTTAGGTCAAAACTTCCCCAAGGTACAAAATATTCCACCCTTTTGTCCTTGGATTGGCCGCTACCACCACCAAACAAATACTGGTTACTGGGGAAGAGCTGTTTGGACACGTCTTTCCCCCCAAAATACTTCCCAAAAACCTTGCACCCTACTTCCTGGACAAGGTTTGGTAAAAAGCCTCACCAGTTTGCCTAGGTGACTACAGACCCAGACCCTTGGATCTTAAGAACAATGAACAATCCTCCCAACACTTGCACCCTCCCTTTCCTGGGAAATGTTGGATAAAAAGCCTCACCAATTTGCATAGGTGACCACAGACCCAAACCCCTGGATCTGAGAACAATGAAAAAACATTCAGTTTTCTTACAAGAAGACTTTTAATAAAAATAGAATTAGAAATAAGAAATCCCCCCTGTAAAATCAGGATGGTAAATACCTTACAGGGTAATTAGATTCAAAACATAGAGAACCCCTCTAGGCAAAAACCTTAAGTTACAAAAAAGATACACAGACAGAAATAGTTATTCTATTCAGCACAATTCTTTTCTCAGCCATTTAAAGAAATCATAATCTAACACATACCTAGCTAGATTACTTACTAAAAGTTCTAAGGCTTCATTCCTGGTCTATCCCCGGCAAAGACAAAATGTAGACAGACACACAAACCCTTTGTTTCTCTCCCTCCTACCAGCTTTTGAAAGTATCTTGTCTCCTCATTGGTCATTTTGGTCAGGTGCCAGCGAGGTTACCTTTAGCTTCTTAACCCTTTACAGGTGAGAGGAGATTTCCTCTGGCCAGGAGGGATTTTAAAGGGGTTTACCCTTCCCTTTCTATTTATGACAGTCAAAAAAATCAAAAAAACACTATTGTAGTTAATTTCAGTTGAAAGATAATTTTTTAGTAAATCTGCAAACTGAAATACAACATTTCCCAATGTGCTTTTTTATAAAAGCTTCAGTGCGCACACATCAGAACACTTTCTATAGGAACTGAGATTAAGCCTTCCAAACTCAGCCTGACAAATTCGGGGCTTGAATACACTCCCCTCAGTCAGAATATATGCTTCTATTGAAATCAATCGGAGTTTTGCTTGAGGACGACTACAGGACAGACACCATAACTTGCATCCATTGTTTTTAAAGCTTAAAAAGTTTGGCGTTGTTGAGGGGGGTGTTTTTCAGACATATTAAAATAAAGGACTTTAAAGAAAGCATAGTGCTTGACTTTAGCTCAGGTCTGCAGTGGCAGGGCAGAACAGAAGGGCATGTTCCTTCACTTGTACAAACTTTTTATCCACAAAGTATCTAACAAATGGCATCCACTTCTGTTCTGCTAAACCACAGCAGACCTGAGCTAAAGGGAATCTCTAATCTTTCTTTAGAAAGACCTTATTTCAAGGTTGGTGCAAAATACGCTCCAAACAACCCTGAACATCTGAGCCTTATATTTTACCCTGAACATCAATTTTAAGTGGATTTGAAGTGAACAAAACTACCAACCTGAGCTGCTGCTCCTGTCTAACCGAAGACTGGTGGTGCACTGGACTGATCCTCGTATGATGGCACCATCAGTTTCTTCAGATAAGTACAGTGGGCCAGCAATGGAGCTAGGCCAACGTATACCAGCTGAGGCTCTGGCATACTTTAGTTAGTTTCAGAAAATCCTTTTCCACGTGTATGATGCAGGACTTTCTTATGGATTGTGAAGCGAGACAATAGCGTTGATTATCGTATCATTTTACACCAGTTTTACACTGCTGCAACTCCACTGACTTCAGTGAATTACACCAGGGTAGATGGGAAGCAAATTGGGCCCAGTAGGTCTAAGGCTGGTGAACAACCATTTCCCCACTTCTCCATGGGATGCTAATTTTGTGACAATTTAAATGCCAGCTCTGAAATCTATTTTACTGAATCTGAGCCTTGGGAGATCAAATTGCTGGGCTGAGTAGAGTAGTTGGGTGATAGGGCTTCTGCACTACCCCGGTGAAGTGGGCTAGCGAAAGGATCTGAGTCCTCGCTCCCACTTCCTTTACCCAGTGGCCTCCCTGCCCTTGAGGACTCCCCTTCCACTCTCCTGTCTGCCAGAGTCCTCGTAACCCCAACAAGGGTGGGCCCAGGATTCCTGGTTCAACCCCCAACCCTGCTGTGGTCACCTAGGACAGGGGCTAGGGTGTCCCCACTCCGGGGTACTCTCTCTGCGCTGGGCACTTCTCTGACCTAATGTAATGTACTCAATGCTTTTTTTGCCTCTGTCTTCATGAACAAGGTCAGCTCCCAGGCTACTGCACTGGGCAGCACAGCATGGGGAGGAGGTGACCAGCCCTCTGTGGAGAAAGAAGTGGTTCGGGACTATTTAGAAAAGCTGGACGTGCACAAGTCCATGGGGCCGGATGCGTTGCATCCGAGAGTGCTAAAGGAGTTGGTGGATGTGATTGCAGAGCCATTGGCCATTATCTTTGAAAACTCATCGCCATCGGGGGAAGTCCCGGACGACTGGAAAAAGGCTAATGTAGTGCCCATCTTTAAAAAAGGGAAGAAGAGGGATCCTGGGAACTACAGGCCAGTCAGCCTCACCTCCGTCCCTGGAAAAATCATGGAGCAGGTCCTCAAGGAATCAATTCTGAAGCACTTAGAGGAGAGGAAAGTGATCAGGAACAGTCAGCATGGATTTACCAAGGGCAAGTCATGCCTGACTAATCTAATTGCCTTCTATGACGAGATAACTGGCTTTATGGATGAAGGGAAAGCAGTGGACGTGTTGTTCCTTGACTTTAGCAAAGCTTTTGACACTGTCTCCCACAGTATTCTTGTCAGCAAGTTAAAGTAGTATGGGCTGGATGAATGGACTATAAGGTGGATAGAAAGCTGGCTAGATTGTCGGGCTCAACGGGTAGTGATCAATGGCTCCATGTCTAGTTGGCAGCTGGTATCAAGTGGAGTGCCCCAAGGGTCGGTCCTGGGGCCGGTTTTGTTCAATATCTTCATAAATGATCCGGAGGATGGTGTGGATTGTGCCCTCTGCAAGTTTGCAGATGACACTAAACTGGGAAGAGAGGTAGATACGCTGGAGGGTAGGGATAGGATATAGAGGGACCTAGACAAATTGGAGGATTGGGCCAAAAGAAATCTGATGAGGTTCAACAAGGACAAGTGCAGAGTCCTGCACTTAGGATGGAAGAATCCCATGCACCGCTACAGACAAGGGACCGAATGGCTCGGCAGCAGTTCTGCAGAAAAGGACCTAGGGTTTACAGCAGACGAGAAGCTGGATATGAGTCAACAGTGTGCCCTTGTTGCCAAGAAGGCCAATGGCATTTTGGGATGTATAAGTAGGGGCATTGCCAGCAGATCGAGGGACGTGATCATTCCCCTCTATTCGACATTGGTGAGGCCTCATCTGGAGTACTGTGTCCAGTTTTGGGCCCCACACTACAAGAAGGATGTGGAAAAATTGGAAAGAGTCCAGCGGAGGGCAACAAAAATGATTAGCGGACTGGAACACATGAGTTATGAGGAGAGGCTGAGGGAACTGGGGAAGTTTAGTCTACGGAAGAGAAGAATGAGGGGGGATTTGATAGCTGCTTTCAACTACCTTAAAGGGGGTTCCAAAGAGGATGGCTCTAGACTGTTCTCAGTGGTAGCAGATGACAGGACAAGGAGTAATGGTCTCAAGTTGCAGTGGGGGAGATTTAGGTTGGATATTAGGAAAAACTTTTTCACTAGGAAGGTGGTGAAACACTGGAATGCGTTACCTAGGGAGGTGGTGGAATCTCCTTCCTTAGAAGTTTTTAAGGTCAGGCTTGACAAAGCCCTGGCTGGGATGATTTAATTGGGGATCGGTCCTGCTTTGAGCAGGGGGTTGGACTGGATGACCTCCTGAGGTCCCTTCCAACCCTGATATTCTATGATTCTATGACCCACTGACCATTACATACAAGTTAAAGCAAATGCAAGTTATTTAATCAACAATCAATTTTTAAAAGAATAAGGAAAAATGGGAAAGGTTAAAGGAAACGCATCAACCCCCTCTGTGGCAGGGAACATCACAAACAGTGTCTCTGGAATGTCAGGGCAGTTCACAGTCTGTTCCTTGTAAGTCCCAGGCCGCCTTCTCAGGCTTGGGCTGTGCTGCAGGGATGCTGTGGATTGGACACTTGGTCTGGTGGTGGCCACACGCTCTCAGGCTCTAAGTGGTAGGACCCTTCTTCCCAGTGTCGCCCCCACCCTGTCTGGGTTATGACCCAAGCCTGGCCTGCACAGCCTCTTGGCTGAGGCGTCTCCCTGTGCTGGTCCCCCTCGCTCTCCCCAGCTGCTCACCGCACCCAGCTCCGGACTGCTCCAGCCCCAGCTCCACCACTATGTCTGCACTGCTGCTGCTGCTCTGCCTCCAGCTCCCTGGGCTGCTTCTCTGGCCCCTCTGCCTCTGGTTGCTACAGCTCTGCTCCCGGGACAGGTCTGCTCTGCAGGCTGCTTCTGTGACCCTGCTCCCAGCACTGACCTGCTTCCTGGGCTGCTTCTCTGGCCCCTCTGCCTCTGGTTGCTGCAGCTCTGCTCCCAGGACAGGGTCTGCTCTCCATGGGCTGCTTTTCTGGCCCCTCTGGATCTGGCCAAGCTCTGCTCGCCAGCTTAGCCTGGGCCCCTGCCTTCTCCTTAGCTCAGCCCCACTCTGTCTGACCCAGGCAAATCCAGCTCACACCGAGGACGGGACCTGCCCGGCCTTCTGACTCTCTGATTAGCCTGCCCGCCCTGTCATTCAGGCTGACCTGGAACATTGGCCTCTTCCCATTGTTCCTGGGGACTGTCACTCTCAGGGTCCTGGTTTCCCATAGACCCTTCCCCTTTTAGTACTGGGAGCTAGCCAACCAAAACACCCCCACTGAATGTTAGTAAGGGGGCAACAGTCCCGTTACACTTGCTATCCACTGCTACAAACAACTTAGCATCAGGTTTTTCCTTCTGCTCAAAATAAAAATACATTAAAAATGTCTCTCTGGTAGAATGCCCTTTATGAGGGAATAATTCTAGAACACTGATTTCCAGATTGGGAATGACAGTAAAATGGATTTTTTTAAATCATTGTATTAAGAACACAAAACCAAACCAACAAGGATGGGATTTCTCATACAGATGATTTTTTAAAATGCAGAGCTCATATAAATTCAGTCATCTGATGGGCAACAAATTGTCCACCATGATATGGGACTGTACACCAATCATGCATAAATGATATGTACTTCTACACGGCCACCTAATGATGAGGTGGATAAGGAAGCAGTAGCAGTATTACCAGTGACGTGCTGGCAACTGGTGACGTGCTTTTTGATGTGCAAAAAGAAAAATCTAAAAATGGCTAGCTCATCTGAAGTCTCTTGTGTTTATGTCCTACATATTAAAATGGGAACTTCTGAAAGGCTTGAACATGGACTGCAAAAGATGAATGAGTGGAAAGCACGTGTAGGCCTTTCAAAGGTAATACCCTAGAGAGTAGAGTTAACCTCACCAAAGTTGAACATTCACTTGAATGCTTTTGGTTTAGTTTAAATTCAACAATTCTACCAGCTTTGATGTTTTTTTGTGTAGAACAGGTTGTTTGACAATAATTGACTCCTACACAGCATAGAGGAACTGTTTGTGTCAGCTCACATTTTTAAAAATGTAAAATTAGTAGCCTTGTTCACTACCTGTTAAACATGTACAGTAAATGTGCAAGCATAATAGTTTGCGTATTTTATTAAGATCTTTCTAGTGTAATATTTTCATAAATATATCCCCCAAATCATAACTCATTTTAAATATTTGTGAAAAGATATCTCTCTACCGTAATTTTAAAACAAATATTCTTTGCTTCTAGATCCAAGGTCAGATATTCAAAGCTGGGCATATGCAATTGCATGCATGCTTCTGTTTCCCCAGTTTGTGTGCAAGTAGCCTATGAATGTTTGCAAACCAGGTATCTAAATGCACATAGCCAACTAGGAGCCTAGCTGGCTGTTTGCCTGTGTAAGTAACCAATATGCATGTACACATTGGATGTTTATGCATATCCTTTCGCAATACACAAAGTATCAGCAGTTGTGTACACCAGACTTTGCAAAATGGGTCCCCATTGTTTATTTTAAAATATTCAGTCTGTATTTTACATTAGTAACGAAAGGTGGTATTCTACTAATACTCTGCAATCACAGTGAAATTAAATTGCAAAAGGCAAGATTGAGCCCATAATTAGCACACAGGATGCAGGAGGTGATTAGCTACTACAATGATAGATGTGGTTTAGGAATAAAGATAAGTCTTGCCAACCCCAAATGTTTATTTTCCCCGTCTTTTTTTTTTCACCTTTAGTGAAAGCTGCCCACCATCAATGTGCATTTGTGTGTAATCATCTGAGTCAACATTCCACCTTAATTACATGTATTAAAATGTAGCCTCCCTGTTCACTAACTGGAGAGGACTCCACTTACTCTCCCCTATCCCCTGGGGTGTGGACCTGCCAGTCTAACCTCTTTCCCCCTCCCTACCAATACAATAGATAACTGGCCCACTTACATTCTCACAGAATTGCTCCCCATATTTCCCTCTTTCCCCTCAGCCTCCTAGCCATCACATTCTCTTCTCTGCCTCTTACTCCCTGTACTGCCCCCAGTCTACCGCTTGTTCCCTGTGTTCCCTTAGCACCTCATAGTTTCCAGTTTTGTTCCCCAATACATCCTCCCTCCCTGCTGACTCATGGTCCCATTTACTGTACCTCCATGTTCTCCTATCCTATGCCTGGTCTCACCAGCCTACTGAGGAGCTACCATCTTGTCTGAAGGCAGCATGGTGTCAGCCCCACTGAAAACAATGGGAAATGGCATCCATCTTTGCTGGGGCAGCCTGCTTTTCACCAACAAAGGCAAACTGGATATAGTGGCCATCTTGCTGAGGATGGTGGCCATTTTGGAAAAAGGGAAAACCTGAGTTGGAATGCAGAAATGAAAAATTCATGAGACTCTTAAGTGGAAACCCTCTTTCCCCGCCTCCCCCCCCGCGGCAATATTGCTGCAATCACTACTGGTTGTAGTGCTCGCTGCTGTGAGTAGTCCAAGTACACTTTGGCAGTGAGTGTATTAAGGTTGAGCCCTGTGATAATACGGTTAAGGTGTTAATGTCATGCATGTTATGAGTTGTTGCTTTATAAAGATAGAGGATGAAACTCATTGCAGATAGATAGTTGGTAAGGGGATAGCAGGGGGGTAAAGCACTCTTTGTCTGGGCAGTGAAACCTTTTCTGAGGTTCCTTTGTATTGCAAAGCAGCAACAAAAGGAGGGCTCATTCCTAGGCACACCTTTCAAGGCCATGTGGTCCTGGGATGTACAGTTTTCAACGTAAGGATTTCCTAGGTGAAAAGCCCCGGGGCTGAGCTGGAACAAGGAACAGTGTGTTTTTAAGCAGTGAAACTTCAGGAGATATCAAAGAGACAGAGCCCCAAGACAGCCACTTTTTGGTGCCAGGGTAGCAGTGACATTGTTGAGGTTTCTGCAAGAAATCGTTGTGGGTGTGCAATTTGTAGCCATTTCTGTTCAAGGAAACCGAACTTGAGTTTATTTTGTAAATTACGCTCGGTAAATACCAGACCTTGCCTCACCAAGGTCCCCTCCAATGTGAAACTGACCTGCAAGAACCCAAACCTGCTACCAGTTGGCAAAGAGGCGAGAATACATTTTTCCTACAGTGTGTGAATGTTTTCATCTTCCTGTCTAAACAAGTGCCTCTCCACTGATGGCAAGTGTGGTACAATGGCATATATTTCCTTCTTAATGATTAGGACTCTTTACATAATCCACTTTGGAGGATTTAATCAGAGTTGTTTTGTGGACAAAAAGGGTGTTTCCTATTGTCCACAATGGAACTCTTTACTGCCACTCTAACTACACGACTGATTATAGGCTGTAGATTTTTAATGTTAATAGCAAAATACAGTACATGACCATCTCCTGTATGGAAAATATTTACATACAAATGTGTTGCTGATGAATAGCAATTTATTTTCTCAAATGGAAGGCTGTTCACAGTTTTAGATTTAGGAAGCATTTTCTGTGTTTGATTTTTCAAAGAGCCAGACACTCTGCATTCTGAGAGATACCATGCCTACTGCAAGACAGATAAGTAAATAACATCCAAGGATTTAATTCTAGAACATTTCCTCATTCAGGCTTTTGTCCAGGCGCATTTGAATGGTCTCTTACATTTACGTTGATCATTATTTTTACATTACAAAAAAAAATGTACATTTTCTTGCAGTTGCTATCAGGCTTGGCAGATGCTGCCACACAGCACAGAAGACTGTAGTTCTTTTACTTGTAGGGATACACAATTGTATAGAATTGTATTTGTTTTTGTATGCAGGGCATTTATCATCATTGCTGGGAGATGGTTAACATAAGGTAAATACTACAGTTACAGGAAGGCTAAAAGCTAAGTTAGTTTCATTAAAAGAAGCCTACTCAGCTACCAGCTGTGCAGTGCAGGCATTTAAATGTACAACCTGCAGGGCGCAGTCCTGCTGTAAAATAGGCATTTTCTTAATTACATACATACGAAGGACCTCGTTCTCAAATAAATGGCTTATCTTTGTACATATGCTGAAGGAAAGAAGGCTGCATGTTTTGACAGGCTATATAGACACGGTTTTGAATGTGAATTTGCAACAAAAATCAGGGTGTACAAAGGACTGCAGCATGCACGCAGGCTTCTAGTGTGGCTGTCTTGATGACATACTATTTCCAAATACAAAGAAGGTGTTATCTTCCATTTCTTACCAGTAAAGAGCATGCCTAGAGAAAAGATCATGGTAGGAGTTTTCTTAAAAAAAGGTGGACACACCATTTTCATCACCTTATTTCTCTCCCCACACCAGCACTTTATCTACAAAATTGCCCTTCTGAGTGGAGTCCTGTGGAAGAATCAGCTAAGGAATTGAAACAACACTTCTTTGTTCTTCAGTGGTATTGCACAACTGCTTTAGAAACAGACCTGGCAGTGCTATGAATATGTTTGGTGTAAAATGAGATTGGCAAAGTGCTGATTCACTATCCCCAGGATTGCTGGAGTGCTGCTGTTGTGATTTTACTTAATTCAAAGTAGTACTGAAAAAGGACGACTTAGATGTCTAGCGGATAGAAATTGTGCTGCTCAGATGTACCAGGTAAATTAGCAGCAAAATGAGATTGGCCTACTCCCCAGTGAGTAGATGTCTGTGTACTGTCACCTTAAGAGTGAGACAGTCCCATTACGTGAGGCATAGAGATGGATTTTCCGCTCTCCTACAGAGATATCAAAGAGCCTGCATTCAAAATGGTGGCACTGTGGTCATCTAAAAACATACAGGCATTATTATAATTAGTAATGATCCTTGGCTGTATGCATATGGAAACCATACACATTGCCTAGATCAAGCTTGGGGAGCGGAGTTTATTATTTTCTACAAAAGCTGTATACCTCTATCCATCAGATATCAGTAGTATTAGAACTTACGTCATCTTTGTAAACCAGCTACTTTAGCTTTGTAAATTATTCATTCCAAAACTGAAAACACTCGAGATTGGTGTTTGTGGGGCCATCTCTTTGTTTTTGTTTTTTAATTGCCTCAATGAAAGTTTTCACGGCAGTTGCATTTTTTTTCTTCACTGGGCCAACAAACATTCTAATGCAGCCTTCATGTTTCATGCATTTTTCTGTTTCAAAGCTGGGTTATTCAGGTTAGGTTTTGTCTCATGTTGAAATCGCGCGTCGTTTCCTTTAGGTTCCCTGATTTGCTGTGCCTACAATACTCTCAGGAGAGTTAACAGAAGCCATTTTGATGTTTCCTCTCAGGCCTGTGTGGGAAAGGAAGAGGAGGTATTCTCCCAGACAGTACCAGTGGGGAGCAGACCTACGCACCAAAGACATTGATGTGGTTTAATAGTCCAGTGATCTTTCCCATACCCTGACAAAAGATGGTGAAACTAGACAGAATGGGATGGAGATTGTCAGAGGAAGGGTCTCCTGCGAGGCCAGTTGGTGGAAATGATTGTGTTGGGATAGAAATCCATGGAACTTGCTGCAGACCTGCTCATTTGGTTAGGTTGGTTAAACATTTAGGCTTTTGGATGCTTATATAAAATGAGCTGTGAAACATAGGAGCTGTTCGCTACTTTCGTATGTATTTTTCCAGTGCTGAGGCTGGTTTACTCCATGCTTTACTGTCCTATATTTTTGCAGTGTTGAGGCTGTTTTATTAGGTGGTTTGGGTTTTTTACAGCTATATAGTATTGCTTTGGGGTTGCTGAGGTTTGCATTTTTAAAATTGTCCTTGTAGCCCTAGAAGTAAGCGAATAATTATTTAAAGGGGAAAAGGAGAGTATTCAGTTTGGGAATCAAGGTTAAACAAGGTAAATGTAGAAAGTGTGAAATACTCCATATTCCTGGAGGCAATGAATCTAAAACCAAAACCACCTTTCTGCTTCTCATTTCTAGCTTTCAAGGAGCTGGAATAGTGTAGTTGTAGCCATGTCAGTCTCAGGGGATTACCTCACCCACCTTGTGTCTCAAATAGTGGGAATGACAGTTAATTTCTAATTCTGCATTATACATAAAAATATTTTTCTTGCATTGGTTGGTGGGAGTAGCCTTTTGGTTCTTCTTACTTTAATTTTATATTTCACATGCATGACAACCCACTTCATTCTCTGTCACGTCTGAGGTAACCTGCTGTGAAGGTCAGTTTATCTGAAGCTGCTCCTGCCCAATATCAACTATATAGACTTTAAGGCCAGAAGGGACTAACATGATCATCTAGTCCGGGGTTGGCAAACTTCAGCATGCAGCCCGTCAGGGTAATCCGCTGGCGGGCCACAAGACATTTTGTTTACATTCACTGTCCGCAGGCACGGCCCCCCACAGCTCCCAATGGCCTCGATTTGCCATGGCACTTATGGCACTTAACATAAATAATTCCTTTCCCTCCCTGGTATTTATCCCTCTGGTGTATGTATAGAGAGAGCAGTCATATCTCTGCTCAGCTTTCATTTGGTTGGGCTAAACAAGCCAAGCTCTTTGTCGCCTCTCATGAGGTAGGTTTTCCATTCTTCTGATCATCCTAGTAGCCCTTCCCTGTGTAACCCACACACCTCCTGGGTGTGGTGTTCTGTCCCATCTAGTGGCACTGAGACCACTTAGAGAGTTAAATGAGTCTGCTCTACAGCACTACGTAAGAAGTAGTTGGCTTTTAGCTCATGCGGTAGAGGTTCATGCACTAAGCTCCCGAGGTCCCTGGTTCAATCCTGCCCGTTGACGATGGGGGTCTGTTGGCATTACATCTGCACCAGTTTCAGTGTGAATTTATCTTTTTTTTTTAACCATGGAAGACCAGAAGTGCACACAGCATTCTAGATGAGGTCTCACTAGTGCCTTATATAAGGGTACTCACACTCCCCTATCTCTACTGGAAATACCTTACCTGATCCTAGGTTTGCATTAGCCTTTTTCACATCACATTGGCAGTTCATAGTCCTCCTGTGATCAAACAATACACCCGTCTTTCTCCTTCTCTGTCACTTCCAACTGATAAATCCCCAGCTTATAGCCTTTATCATTTTTTATTGTTCATTGACACCATCCCCTGTAATCCTTGCATTACTGAAACAGCTTAATGTTTTATACCCAATTGCCATATGAGGCTTTAGAAATTTAGCCCATGTGAGAAGCAGGTGTAGCTCTGCCAGCAAAATGGCGAGGTGCTCACAAGTAGACTTCAGACATGCAGAGAAAGACACAATAGCAGTTTTTTCTTCTCTTCGTTCAGGCGGATGCCTTTTTAAACAGTGTTAAAATGCATCAAAATGCCAGCCATTATAAAACTCCTTGAAATACCAAGAAAATGAGGTAAGTAAAATTAGTGGCAATTGTGAACAGACTACATTCTACTGAGACATATTAGCAAGACAGCTCCCCCGAGACTGCCTGGCTTTTAGGGGAAGGCATCTAGACTATTGTACTAGCAAGCTGGTGAAAGCTCATGGTTTAATCATAAGACATGGGAGTTTTATTTTAAAACTTGAGTTCTCATAATTTCAATATTTTATATGGAAATTTCACTGTTTTCTTAAGGCCATGCCCTAGTTGCTTATTATTTTACCCTATTCTCCTTGAAGACCAGGTTTGAATTTTTACAAATGTTGTACTGAAGCCTCACTTATGCATTTATTATTCAAAGAAAATGTTCTTTAAACGAGAAACTGCGCCACCTAAAACAAATGTAACAAAATCCAAACAGAATCCAAATACTAATATAAGAGGGTGCAAAATAAACCAGTATACTGAAGCACAGGAAATATAAAGATGTATTTGAGAGTTGTGAAAATACATTTAAAACATTGAGCTGAACTCCGTTCCAGTTATTTGCCCCTGCTCCCTGATTTGAATATCCCCAAACTTTTAAGAGGGTTCAAAATCTGTATGTTACATTTTTTTTAAAGTCAAATTAAAAAAATATAAGATTTTATGTCTATGATATTGAAAGTGACAAGTGTTTTTTGGTGTCTCGGTTCCGGAACCTAAATGGCTAGGTACAAACCTTGATCCCCTAGCCTTCGCGTCAGATATCACTACTTTCCCTTCCTTTGTCTCAGCAGAACACTACACAAAGTACACTCTAGGCCAGGGAGTGAGGTAGGTGTGTTTGTTGCTCGGGTCTCCACTGTTCATCTGGCACAGTTAGTTCACTCTCTCGTCAGAGGTTTGAAGGAAGAATTATGAGCTTTTGAAAGTTTTCAGCAGCACCTCTTTCTCCCAAGAGCTAACCCTACTAGTCAGGGTGAAAAATACCCATGCTGCTGAATAAAGCTTATGCCTGCCCCATGCCCCCAATGATTTCTGCCCTCTAACAAGCCAATCCTGTCTTCTAAAGAATAATTAGTAGTAATAATAAGATTCTCCCTTTCACCTTGCTATGCCCCTTCTCCGAGGCCCAGCCTCCCACTCACTCTATCCCCCCTCCCTCGGTCACTTGCTCTCCCCCACCCACCCTCGCTTTCACTGGGCTGGGGTTGGGGTATGGAAGGAGGTGAGGGCTCTGGCTGGGGATGCGAGCTCCAGGGTGGGGCCGGGCGGTTTGGGATGCAGGAGGGGCCGAGGGGTTTGGAAAGTGGGAGCCATTGAACCAATCTGTAAACCCTGCATATAATGGAAACCACTTCAAGCCAGGGGGTGCACCCCGCACCCCTAGTTCCAGCACCGATTCCTATATCTGGGCCCTGCTTCACGCTACTCCTTATTCTGCTCCTGTGAAAACAGCAGTGGCTCCAGCCGTTCTGCTCCATCACTCTCCAGTCCCCACATCTCATGAAAAACTGGTTATGTCTGAGCCCTTTGCTCTTTAACTTTCCACGTCTCCTAATGGTGCTTGAGCTGCTCTGCTCCCTCTCCTGTCTCTTCCTGTTACTTGCACTTGTTCCCAGCCTTCCTGCCTGTCCCTTCTAATGGTGGCTGGGGCCCAGATACAGGGGGAGTCCTTGCCAATCTGGATGCCCTTGCCACTGCAGATTTTGCAGCTGTGTGAAGCGATGCTGAATGTAGACCTCCTCGTGGTACACAAGCCACTGAACAGCCATGGTAAAAGAATAACTTTCAATCTCTACTGACCTGGCTTGGATTTGAATCTGTGAATGTTTATTAAACTGTTACCCATGTTTACTATTTAAGAGGTATTTTGTTTCAAGTTCAGCATGGTTTGTTACAGAGGCTCTATGTGTAGGTGTCCACATTTGTGTAAACCCCTGTCTTAGTTTAGAACTTGACTGTAATCTGCTTTGCACAGAAGCTTTTCACGTAAGGGGTGTAATATATTCTTTCAGTGTGTGTGTGTGTGTGTGTGTGTGTGTGTAAAACTGCCATTAGGATTAAATATGTGTTACATGTGTTCATCAGAGCAGAAACTCTCCTTCCATAAGCTTAGCCTGGGGCACAGTTTCTGTTTTTGAATGGCCAAGGTGTGAAAATGGAAAAAGCACCCACAGAATTATTGTGGGTTTTCTAGTTACTCTTCTGTATTGCACTTGCTCATCAGCAACTAGGCCTGAGTGCGGCCTAATGCCTTTATTTTGAAAAGAGAGAGCCAAGTAAAATCAGCCAAGTGATTTTGTCGATAAATAGATTTGGGTGCAGCACAATGCCTCTGGGTGAGTTGTCAGCAGAAGGGACTGAACATCTGAATCTTAAAGCATGAGATTTTATTACCAGAGTTAAAAGACCTAGGTCTCTAGGTCATCGCTGCAGTAGGCTCAGCAACCTCTATATGGGCCCCAGCCACCATTACAAGGGGCAGAGCACTACAATGAGTGGGTATGGAATACATGTGCGTATAAATACACCTCCACATTGTGCTTGTGACTTCAGTGTTTACTCTCCTACTGTGGTACCCCAGGGAACAAAATAATCTGGTTTTGATTCTGCTGCCAGGAATGTAAATATATTCTGATTAACTTTTTTTTAAAAAAAAATGAGAATATGTAGTAATGAAGTAGATACATTTCAGTAAGGGCAGCATATGCTATTAATTCATATCTTAACGTGGAGCTAGGTAGGTAGATTCATATTATGGATTATACATGTATCTATATCAGTGACAAATTGCAAAGCTATGTGAAATGCATATTTATCATACACCGCACTGTCTTTCTCTCCTACAAATAAATGCTGGGGCAGCAGGATTAGATGTGTGAGGAAATTTAAAAAGCTACCATTATTAACACAACAAAATCACCTGGCTTAAAATGTTTCCTGTCTCCTTCTCAAATGTAGAATTTTCTCATCAAAATTACACCGTTTTTCAACACTCCTTTTGGTAACTTGTATAACTGTCTTATGATGCAGACTAACATGGTTACCCCCTGATACTTGTCTTATAATACAGTACAATAAAATAATTCCAAACACCCGTTGATTTAAAAAAGCCCCTTTATATCCCACACTATCATGGATTTCCTATCACTTTGCCTGCCTATATACACTACATCAAAGTCCACAGAATTTTCTGGTGGGTTTGCTTACTTAAACTGATAGATTTACAAAATTTCTTGTTGGATGTCATTGGAAATTTTGGAAATGACAGAATATTTTAATATCCAACTAGCGAACATTTATCACCATAAGAATAATGCTATGATTTTAGTGGAATCTGAATTAACTGCATTAACATTAGTAAATCTGACACCAAGACATATACCTTTAAGCAATTGGTATTACATATAGCACCACCTCTTCATTTCTAATTATAGAATACAATCAACAGTTGTGTTCACCACAGGAACTTTGCTGAGACAGGAGTTTGTTTCATTTTAAGTGATAAAGCTATTCAGTTGGAAAAACTATAAAAGATTTTAAATGTTTTATTTTTTCTCTTCATTTTAAACACCCCTCCCCGCCCCAGAATTTGACAATATCAGTAGATCTCTTCTGTTTGTATTGCTGTGTGCAATTTTTGTCATACTTGGGAAAACAATTTGTAGAACTCACTTCGTATCTTTTACATTTACTGTATTGTATAAGTTACAAAATTGTTATTAGCAACATTTTTGCAAATTCTATCAATGGGAAATGCTTGCACTAGAAAATCGAGCATGAGTCCATGCAGAAAATAAGTTAACATAAGTGATTCTCTCTGCAATCCTTACCAATGCATCAGGGGCCTAGTAAACCCATAGTCTTACTGCATAGTAAATACAGAATTCCCATTGCAGATTTGCTACTCGGGTGAACATTTGTTAAAGGAGGGAGAGAGGTCCAGGGGTGATAGTAACTTAAAGGACTTACCGGCATGCTGGAGTCCTGAGCGGGGGCGTGGCCTCAACCAGAAGAGGCGGGACCTTTAAATCACCCCTGGAACTCCCAGCTGCAGAGGCGGCTGGGAGCCCCAGGGCTCCAGCAGCGGGGCTTGGGAGGCAATTTAAAGGGCCCGAGGCTCTGGCCGCTGCAGGGAGCCCTGGGCCCTTTAAATCGCCAGCCTGGGGAACTGCTTACTTTCGGTCTGGCTTACTTTCACCTCTGGAGAGGTCATACCACTAAGACTGTACCCTTGCTGATAGCCAGAAGTTATTCATTTAACAGATTAAATGGCCTATATATATTAGACCGTTTGGGATGCAAACTATATATTCGCTTATTACTTTTATTTGTTTAAAAGGATTTTGTGTGACTGTTTGATTTGAATATCTATGCAGAATGCATTTAACAGGTTAGTTCTTTTAGCATTTTCATTTCACAGCTTGTATTCAATTCTCCCCATGTTTTTGCCTTTTCTGATAACCTTCTCAATTTAAAAACACACAGGTATTCTAAAGCCCAACTAGTTTTATCTCATTGATAGAATAGTAGTTTTCTGCTTCTTTACTACCCTATAACCTTTCTCAATTTCTGGAGAAAGTTGATGTCAAGGCCATGTATTCATACTGTAGGTAGGAGGAACCCCCTCACTTAGAATGGCAGAAATTTGCCTGTAGAAATGTAAGCTACCCTGTTGCGATCTTCAGTCCATTTACAATTTGTCTGTTTCTGGAATATCTTGGTTGGTTTGGTACCATATCAAAAGATGTGTCCTGTAATCAACTGCATCTAAAAGCCATTTAGATTCATAATGTAATATTTGCATATTAGTTCAGCAAATACCATGCAGTAATGAATGTTAACTTGAACGTATGTCTCCATTAGTTATTGATTTAACTACAAAAATCATCTGATTGTTCATTCAAAATGAGACTTATTTTACTGTGGTAAGAGATCTACATTTTCATTTTAAATATTAGGTATCTAAAAAGGTTTCTTGTGTATAGCATTAATAAGGTAGTGTATGAATTTCTTCCAGTCAATGTAAGTGTAAGACATTCTGTCATTAATTAGTATGCATTGCCAGACTTTGATTACACCGGCTCTTTGACCTATTTTTAACAGAAACTAGGGCAGTCCTTTAGGTTGCCTTTCCATGTCCCTGGACACCCTGCTGTGTTATGTTCTCCATATTTGACATTATAACACGCAAATACAGTGCCAAACTACAGAATATTCCTTGGGGGGTTTTCACTGAAACACAGATGTAACAGATGTCTGCCCACTCTGAAGCGCACAGCCATTCCTGATAACAGTCACACTTGCAATAAATGATCCTTCTGCATGGCTTATTAAAGGCTGTTTTATTCAAGTGCACCTTTCAGAGCATACAGTGTAGCAGATCCTTCTGGAAATAATGATTTTAAAATGGAACTGGGAAGAATTCTCCCCTTCACATTCTGCAGATCAGGCTGCAAAGACCTATTTAATGATTTGATAGCTAAAACTGTATGTTATCTTCATGTATAATATTAATCATTAAACATGTGTACGCTTTGTTGTCCATGCATGAGAGGCACATTCACTGCTCAATGAAAAGAAATGAGAAGTCTAGGAGCTGAGCTCAAGTAGAATATTTGGTAATTTACATGTAATGTGACTGACTCTGCTAGCAGTGGGCTTCAGGACATTTTAAATCTTGTAGGTTTGAAATATTCCTGGACAGGACCAAACATTTTATCGTATTTAAAACTGTTCTTCAATGGCTGACATTATCTTTGGGGGATCTAAGAGCATATGAATGGCAGTTACTACCCAAGCTAAGCAGTCAGATGAGCTGAACCATGCCAGAAGAAGAGCGGGAAGTTAAGGGCAAGTGAGTTTAGCACCAGTCACACTAGAGCACTCAGAAGGCAGCTGTGAGAGTGACAGGAGGAGGAGGAGGAGAGGGAAATGACTGTCAGGAGCTGGGGGGACACAAAGCAAAACAAGGGAGCATGGAGCAGATGTTAAGAATGGAAAGGATCCTTTAATTGTGGGGAGAGGTCTGACCTGGATTCTGAAACCGAGGATGAGAGGAAGGGCTGGGGGGTGGGGGGAGAGAGGCAAGCTTGGACAGCAGACAAAGGTACCAGTGGCTAAGAAAGGGATATTGAAGGAGTGAGGATAGATGATGGAAAGATGAGCTTTGTGGAGAGGGTGGGAGATGAAGGCGGGGGGTGGAGTGACAGTCTCAGAAATTGAACATGGTTGAACTGTGTTTACCCTCTTCCAGTGGACTAAAGTTCAGATGAAAACCATTGGAACCAGTATCTTAAACATATTGAACTAGACTTTTATTCAAATGTTGTTGTTATACCCATTTCTGTTAAGAATAGTTCTGTCCATGAAAAATACACAGGTCACCATGTTATCCCCAGAGGCATTCCATGCCTCTTGGACTCTCCATGCACTGAGCTCACCGTGTCACTTCACTGAAGTTAGCCCTTCCCCCCCCACTCCATTCCATCCTGGCAGCCACCTTCCATCTCTCTGCTACTCTCGGTGAAAATCTCGCTTTTAGGTAGTGGGACTAGCACATCAGAGGTGACATAAGAATGGCCAGGCTGGGTCAGACCAAAGGTCCACCTAGCCCACTATCCTGTCTTCAGATAGTGGCCAATAACATTTCACCCTCTGTTTTTCTTCCCCCTATACGCCCCCATCAACCTGCTTACATTATTTACATACAATAATCCTATTGGATTAAATTAAATGAGTCAGCAAATTGTGATATCAGGCCATGCACACACAGACTGACTGGTTAGGGTAAAAGCAATGCCCCTCATAGATGACAAGACCAGCCAAAATATATTAGTCCCATTATTGATAAGAAATGTTTCGTGCTTGTCTTTATGAAGGCAAGATATGGACTATGGATAAAGGAGTGGTGATTAGACACAAAAACCCATTTTTGGGGATTGACTGTGTGTGCAAATACTTCTACCTCAAGCCTCCCTTCTTTGGGGAAGGTTATTTAAAGGGTGCATAGGCCATCTCTAGCTACACTTAGATTTCTTTGATCCTTGTCAGTCCTTGGGTTTGCAACTAAGAATGCATTGATGATGGGGTCTGATCTCCTCTGAGGAGCCAGAGTAAAATGTTCATGGTAACTCTAGTAGAGCTCCTACCAGTTTGTCATGCCATTCATTATGAGGGCTTTTGAGTCCCTTGTACAGTCATACAGCAAGGAACTGAGGGTCCTATTCAGTTCAGTGTGGTGTCTGGTTCTCAGGTAGGAGCAGTGGCCCCGGCCCCTATCATTGCCTACAGCTGTGACAAAAACAAATGTCATTCTTCTCCATGATAATCAGCAAACTGTGAGCCCTGCTGCATTTTAGTCTATGGATTAAAAAGAAAAGGAGCGGGGGCTGATTCTACTCCCAGTGATTTGCAGTTGACTTTAACAGGAGCAGGAATACATTAAAATAGAAAAGATGAAGAGGAATAAGGCTTAGGAAAATAATGAATTATGTTTCTTATTTCAGTCTTTTTTGATATACTTGCAAAGTGTTTTGCACTAAGTAACCGTACTATACCAGCATCCCTCTCATCTGGCCTTTGGATAATAAAGCTGTGTTTTAACGGAACCATTTCTTTTACTACTAATATATTTCTCTGTTCCAATGTAATTTTCTGTTCCTGACTTTCCTTCTAATATTTACCTGCTGAGCAACTGCTCATAAAAAGAGAGAAGTGATTACATGCCATAGTTGTGGTTTGGAAACAATGCTCTGTGCGTTAAATAATGGATTTTTCTAGTAAAATGGCTACAAACACATGCTGCATGTGCACAAAGTCATATGTGAAGCAGTTTCAGAATGCGAAGGGTCACATATTGGAGCAGACACAACCTCCAGCTCTGTTGGTTTTAACATACACTCAACCCTCCCTGCAGGGAAGCACTCTTGCCATATGGGCTATTATTAGCACAGGGATAAAGGTTCCCCAAAGGGTTGGAAAATAGGCATTTAAATGAAACATTAGAATACTAATAGTATTAGCCAGCCATGTAGTCAGTACTGTCGATGGGATTGTGAAATGTCAAAAATTAATGAGTTTTTTTTCTATTGAATTTACTCCTATAAATTAATACTCTAGTTATACAAAATAGGTGTAGTTTTGTTTGCCAGCACATTACTTGTGTAGAGATTATTAGTACCATGCCTCAGTGTCAAGATTATAGTTCAGATCTAAGGAAAATTGCTTATTAAATCACATATGTTGTGACCTTAACTGGTAGGAATTCATGAGAAATTCAAATCTGACTTCGTTTCTCCATGTGTACACATTCATATAATCTATTTCAGTGGGATGCCATGTGTATTCATCAATGAATGCTTCTGAAATGCTCTGAAAGTGAAAAACAACCAATGACCTGCTTCTCAGAGGTGCGGAGCATCTGCTGCTCCCTCTGACCTCAACTGGAGTTTTGGTCGCTCAGCGTCTTTGACAATTTGGACCTTACTGGCCTGATTTTTCAGAAGTAGCAATTTTACTTTGGGTGTATCAATTTGTGGATGCCAAACTTGAAATATTGAAATGGGG
Source organism: Natator depressus (assembly GCF_965152275.1). NCBI lineage: Eukaryota > Metazoa > Chordata > Testudines > Cheloniidae > Natator > Natator depressus. The sequence goes on from NC_134243.1 coordinate 67,054,001, forward strand.
CCTATTTTCAGATATGATCACCGGCAGCTTTTATTGACTCTCTTCAGAGTTGAGGGTACTTGGCATCAGGCCCGACATATCTCAGATTGGGCCATCTCAATGGCCAATTTTGGAAATTCTGGCCTAACTTACTTGACTTATAGCACAAGGAAATCTAGTTTTAGACCCCAGCATATGTGTCCCTTTCTTTAGCTTCTGTGCTCTCAGTGCTCTCTCTCTCTCAATCTGTCTCTCCCTCTCTGACCATCAAAATACATTCAGATTGCCCAGCTTATGCAGGGTTGATTTAAAAATCCAGAGCTGTCCTTTTGTAACAACACATTTGAATTATTTTTTTTGGCCAATTATTTTCGAGATGGAAAATTAATCCATGTGCACAATATGATACAAGGAAATAGCTACAGACAGAATTAATTCTAACTTTCCAACTGTGTCCTACAGGTGCAAGGCTCCACCCATGTGACATAGTTTGGAAGTTCAGAGCCGAAGGCATAAGGTAGTAGAAGGTCTAATTTCAGTCTCTTCTTGTCATAGGCAGCATTCCTGCTGAGTAGTGGGATATAGTAACTGCATGAACTAGACCAGTGGCTCTCAACCTTTCCAGACTATTGTGCCCCTTTCAGGAATCTGATTTGTCTGGCGTACCCCAAGTTTCACCTCACTTAAACTACTTGCTTACAAAATCAGACATAAAAAGACAAAAGTGTCACAGCTCACTATTACTGAAAAATTGCTTACTTTCTCATTTTTACCATACAATTATAAAATAAATCAACTGGAATATATATATTGTACTTTCACTGAAATGTATAGTATATAGAGCAATATAAAAAGGTCATTATCCATAAGAAATTTGCTTGTACTGACTTTGCTAGTGCTTTTTATGCAGCTTGTTGTAAAACTAGGCAAATATCTAGACGAGTTGAAGACCTGTGTACCCCCAGGGGTATGTGTACCCCTTGTTGAGAACCACTGAACTAGACCACACAATACAGTAATTTTGGTAAAGCTGTGGACTTTCAGTGCTTCACACAGTAGTTCATTTTTAATGCCATAAATACTGAATAAAAGACAAATAAAACTTGGAGTGAAACCTCCAATCTCTTGAAAACATCTTAAGAGAAACTAAAAGCATTTGGCAAAAGGTCCTTTTGTAGATTCATAATACAGCTACTGACCTAACTCTGACCCTGACCCTGGGAAACAGGGTCGTCTTTGTGTGGCCCCAAAGCATTGGCTTTGTTCCATAGTGCCACCTTCATGGAAATGTCATGCCCTCCTGTGATCAATGAATGAGTTTGGAAAATTTCAGCTAAAACGGTTCAGCCGTTTCCAAGAAAGAGGCTAGGGAAAATATATTGTTTTGCCCAGGTTAAAACATTCTGGTGATGTTTTCTTTGAAAAGCTCTCACAGCCCCATGCTTTGGAGCAGGGGCTTGAAATTTGGCAGGGCGGGTGGCCTTTGTGGCAGGAATGTGCCTTTTGTTGACCCTGTGAAAATCTGCCCAAATTTGGCCAAGCTATTTTAGCCTTTGAAAAATTGCATTTTGCACATGCTCAGTAGAGACCTTAGATTTTAGCAGCTGATTTCTTTGACTGCTAAATAAGCGATGGGCATTACCTTCTGAACAATGAGGAGAGAAAACACTGTTGAATAGTGTTCACTGAGTGAGCAGCATCCATCTTGTGCACTGGATGAGGCCAGTGTCCTGTGGGAGAAAACAGTATGTGGTCTAGATAATACTTAGTCCTGCCATGAGTGCGGGGGACTGAACTAGATGACCTCTCGAGGTCTCTTCCAGTCCTGTGATTCTATGGTCATGTAATTTAAGTTTGTATCATAATACATGTGCACAAGGGGACCAAATTAGGGTTGCACAGACCATCTTAATTCTGGCATTTCCTCACTTTTTTTTGTTTTGTTTTGAGTGTTTGACTTTTCAACCTTAATGTTCTTTTAATGTGTCTGTGTGAGTGATACCCTGCACAGTACGCATAGTATCAGGAACATGACTAGTTCATATGAGAACTGTCGTATCATCGGGAGGCCACCTCTGTTAGTGAATGAAAAATGCCCTTTTAAGATTGCAGTCCTGTTGTGGATATGTCAGTAAGCACATAATAGAGTTTTATTATTCAGATGTTTTTGATCAACTTTGCCACAAACTGCAATTACAATACAGAATCTGCACTTTACCAAATGTGCACGTGATACTCAGAAGTGCAAGGGGGAATGATGATCTTGTGGCTGAAGCACGGGATCAAGGATCAGGAGCCTGGGGTACTATTCCTTCCTGGAAGGCCTTGTGCCAGTCACTTAGCCCAAAATTTTCCAAAGTAATTTTGGATGCCTCAATCTTTAGGTGTCACGCTTGAAACCTGAAAGAGATCTCAAGCTTGGCAGTCACAAACTGATGGCATGATGGTTAGTAGTTTTGAGGGCTGAGTATTCCCACTAATGTCAATGGAAGCTGCAAGCCCTCAACATCTCTGAAAATCAAACGCTGTAAAAAAGGGGGATGCGATTTTCCTGCTTCCCATGGCTAAATTAATGAATGTTAGTAATGTGCTTAAAGATCCTCAGAAGGATGGTGATGTATAAATTATTTATTATTTTTACTATTGTCTTCACTCAACTGGGCCCTGGGGATGAGTTGTGGGTGATTATATAGCTTCCATTTTACAGCCCACAGCATTTAAATGGATTATGTATAGCAGTACTGCACCCTGTACTTGATTTTCATAGGACCTGTAGGTTTTATCAGAATTTCATTTTTATTAGGCTTAGAAAGATTTTATTTTTAATGTATTTCTACAGATCATGACTATTTTCAACTTTTAGTAGAAAAATAACCTTGGGTGTTAATTCTTTATTACTGGTTTAATGAAAGGGATTCAGAGAAACATTTCATATTTCTTAATATTTTGTATTAAAGCATCTTGACTCATGCACTGAAAGAAAGCCAACACCCATGTGTGCACCACTGCCCCAGCCCTAGCATAATCAGAGTATGGGCCTATAGTCCTTACATTTGACTCCAGTGACTTTTGGGCCAAATCCTGGTCCCACTGAAATCAATGGCATTTTTGCACTGCTAGTGAGCTCACGGTTTGGCCATTGTTTAGGACTCTTATTACTCTCAAACACCACTTTTTCTAAAGCTTTTCCTTCACACATTTTTGTCAATAGAATTTTCTACCATCTGTTTTTGGGTGGAGTGAGAAGTCGATTAGTGATTAAAGTTTTTCCCAGTCTATCTATAATTCAAGCCCAAAAACATGCTATCTGAAGTGTCATTGAGTTTATATGCAAATTGTGACCAGTTTAAGAATATGTTGAGTGTGTGTGGTGACACAGTTCCAAAATTTGACCCAGCACAGCCCCTGCTGTATCTGTGTTCCAGGGTTTCAGTGGCATGCCAAACCATTTCCATTGGGTCCAAATCCAGAGGTCTGTAACAAGAAAACACATCATCTTATCAAGCAGAACTATAAGGAAATACCTGAGCCATATGGACAGTACGTACTTATATAATACATTTTACTGAATAAAAATGCTTCCTACTTAAGGCTAGAGGACATTGTTTGTTCAGAGTTTTTTATCCAGTTTATTTCTTCAGCTTTGAACCCAATAGCAGTTTGATTTGGGTCACTACTATGTAAGCAAAAAAAGGGTGATGGGGGAATTATATATAGACTACAATTGTTAATAGTGAATGTTAGCCGATGGCCAGGGATGTTTGGTGAGGTGCCAGCTATGCCCGTTTATACCATCCGTGACTTTAACCGCTAGGACGCACTGTCCCTTCGCGGCGGGCAGCCCGGGCTAGGCTGATGGATGCCCCAAGGTCCTAACCACCCGTGACTTTAACTGCTAGAGCTCAGAGCTCCTTCGCAGCGGGCAGTCAACACTGACTGACAGGTGCCCCAATGGCAGCACTAAGAGCCTCTCCACACCCGTGACTTTAACTGCTAGAGCTCAGAGCTCCTTCGCAGCGGGCAGTCAGGATTGACTGACAGGTGCCCCAAGAGTTTGCCCCGTGGAGGCGGCACAACTCAACGCTAGGCTCTTAGTACTCTCACCTAATGGCCAGGCTTTACAGCCAAAACGGCTGAGGTTCTTTAATTGTGTTGGCTGCTTCACAGTAAACCAGAGAAACAAGTCAGGCTTATGCATAAATGGTTACCAAAATTTATTAAACTAGATTCTAATCATGTGGTTACAAAATTGCTAGTGCCTACTTATTTAAGTGTAGAGATGTTACACACACAAACAAGTTACAAAACTGAAGCTACAATCCCAAAGAAAGAAAACAAAGTATAGAGCTCTATTTCAAAATATGTGTACACTAAAGATAGGAGATCAGGTGTGGGTGCTTCTTACCCTCCTTGCATCTCTCGATTCCAGCGGTGCCAAGCCAGGATCGGTCACTCAATTCCGCGGAAAGACGAATAAGGGACAAGGCTCAGGGACCCTCTTAGCTGCAGAAGCCTTGGGAGGCTGTCACTTATCTGACCAGCAGATAGATAGTGAAAAGCACTCAAAAATCATGGTGCTGTAGGTCCCCTACTTATACCTCTGTACTCCTTTATTCTCTTTCTCCTTTCTATGCTAAATTGGGGCTGGTCTGTCGGGGTGACGCCAGCTCTCGCAAGAGTAGTTCACACTTGCAAGGGAGAAACAATAAGTTTCGACTACTGGACACTTCTTTTATCAGGGTAAATATTTTCCCACCTAGGATGTTGGTGTGTGTGCATCATGCTGTTTTAGTAGGGGCTAAGAGCCATGTCTGTCACAGCGCCTCTGCCTGCTGTGAGCCCAATTGTTGTATACGTTCCCAGAGGCACATTGTCGCAGCACACCTGTGCTTCTCTCAGCTTCAAAGGCTGTGCTGGAGTGCCCTGGTGTTTTGGCTCCCGTGTGTTTCCAGCAATGCTGGTCTGAGGGGGGGGGCTGGCTGTCTGGCTACAGTGAAATACTGTGGCATTCTGGTAACACATTTGTGCTTACAGTATTTTTAAAACTTGCATCTATTTTGAAGAATTTGTACTCAGATTCCACAGTGGTGGATGTAGAATAAGAATCTGAAGGGAACAGAAAGAAGAGATATTGCAAAGGAGGGACTCATGCGCCTGAATGAAGGCACAGATCATGATTTCTGTGCTATAATAGATTAACATAGGTGAGAAAATCATTACACAAGATATGTACTGTATGCATTTCAAGGAAGAGAAGAGCTTCAGGTATTCCAGAGGACTCTAATTGTAGATACAAGTGCTTCCATTTCTACTTTACATTACAGTGCTATTTAGAAACGGTCTTACAAAATTTACAGTGCTCCAATCCCTTGGAGAGATCATCAGAGTATGAGTTGCTTTCTCTTCCATTACTGCATTTAGTGGAGTGGGCATGGAGAGGACTTGTTTTCCTCCTCTCTGATCCTTCTGCTGGAGAGGAGGATAGGTCAGATTTCTGAATTGCAAAGCATGTGTGAAATGCAAAGCCCCCAGAAGAATAGGGCTCAAATTAGCTGCTTGCTTTTCTTGTACCTAAAGCAGACTGAGTGCTATCAAAACTAAACGTTACAACCACATCCTTTCAGAATTGCACCAAATATGAATTTCCAGAGGGTGCTTTAGCTTTGGCTTTGGCTTCTGACACATCTTCACACCATTTCTGTGTTTTTCTCGTGCTGGCCTCCTGAAGCCTCTCAATTGCTGTTGTGGATGATGGGGTACATCCTGAAAAACAAAGCACAGTAGTCATGCACTGCTGACTTGTGCAGCCAAAATCTGATCTCGAACACTTTGCACAAAGAGGTGCAGCTGTGGAAGAGGTGACTAGATAATGACACATCCAAATCCACATGCATTTCCTAATCAAGTCTGTGATAACTGGTGTCTCAACAACCTCCAAGCTAAGTGACTTGCCCAAGTGGCAGGTTTAGAACTCAATGATGCTAGTACAATGCTCAATGCATTGGACTGCATCTTTATTAGGAGAGTGAGGCAATGAAGCTGAGTGACAATGGACCTGTAGCACTAAATGTTCCCTTGGATTGAACATCCAGCATGAGGCTATTTAGATAAAGAACAAAATGTCTTGTGCTTCTATTCACTGTATTTATGAGGAAGGAAGCCGCCTGATATTTAAAGAGCAGATGGACTCTCTGGAAATAACGTTGCTTGTCTTTTTCCAAATGTCAAGGACCCACCAAACCATCAAAATATTACATCGCTTTTCTGTGATTCTTATCAAAAGGTTGAAGAATATAGCACTTCCTCCTTTCTCCAACCTCTCATTGCTTAATATTAAGTGGTATTAACTGGAGGGTTTCAGATTTTGAAAGACAAGGTGGATTTTTGAAAGACAAGGTAGATTTTCCATGCACTGATGCTGAGCAAATCCAAGAGCAGAAAATGCCAACCTGTCCACACAGCTCTAATGCAAAGCAGCCTGTAAAGTTATCTGCCTCACTAGGTGAGGTGTAAATTTTCCACATTAATCATTCCAACTGAAATGTGTTTAGTACCTTGTCTAGTGTCTGAAATCAGGGACTTAAAAAACAGGCTGGAAGGGGGCTAAAGCTATGGGTTTGATTTTGGTGGGTCAGACAATACTAACCCAAAGTGAACAATTTATATCATTTGACTACCTCAGTTGTTGTTTAAAACTATATCACAGTTAACTCTTCAACACAGCTCCCTCTTAGGGTTGCCAACCCTCCCGGATTGGCTGTGAGTCTACCGGAATCAGCATTGATCTCCCGGTGGCTATTGAAAGTAATCTGGGAGATTTTAATAGGCCATTAAAAGTCTGGTTGGCAGCGCAGCAGGGCTAAGTCAGGCTCCCTACCCGCCCTGGCTCTGCGTGGCTCCCGAAAGCGGCCGGCATGTCTGGCTCCTAGGCTTAGGGGTGGCCAGGGAGTCTCTGCGTGCTGCCCCTGCTCCGAGTGCTGACTCTGCAGCTCCCATTGGCCAGGAACCCAGGGCAGTACTTGCAGGCAGGGGCAGCAGGCAAAGCCATCTGGCCACCCCTGAGCCTAGGAGCCAGAGGGACATGCTGGTCGCTTCCGGGAGCTGCTTGAGGTAAGCACCACCTGGCCGGAGCCCACATCCCTCACCCCAACCCCCTGCCCCAGCCCTGAGCCCACTCCCACACCCAAACTCCCTCCCAGAGCTGGCACCCTGAGCCCCCTCCTGCATGCCGAACCCCTCGGCCCCAGCCCCACCCCACAGCCCACGCCCGCAGCTGGAGCCCTCACCTCCTCCCACACCCCAGTCCCCTGCCCCAACCCAGAACCCCCTCCCACACCTTGAACCCCTCAATTTTGGCCCCACCCTGGAGCCTGCACCCCCAGCCCGAGCCCTCACCCCCTCCTGAACCATAACCCCCTGCCCCAGTGAGTGAGTGAGTGTGGGGGAGAGCGAGTGATGGAGGGAGGGGGGATGGAGTGAGCAGGGGGTGGGGCCTTGGAGAAGGGTCAGAGCAGAGGCCTAGCTTCTGGGAAGTGGGGTACGGGACGGGGCAAGTGTGTTCGGGTTTGTGCGATTAGAAAGTTGGTAACCCTACCCTCCTTCCTTGACTCAAGAAGGGTTACAAATCATCAGGGGATTGATTGGTGAGATCTCCTTTTCTAATGTCTGAGTATAGAGTGGTGTGTGTGTTTGTTGTTTTTTTTAACTACTTCGGGACCTAGATTTGGAAGAGATCTCCTGGGTCACTGAGTCCAGTCTTCTGCCATCAAAGACAACCTTGTCATGTAATAAAACTGGAAAATGTTATTCCCTTTATGAGATATTTCATAAAAAGCAGTCTAGTGAAAAACGAAGCTTATTATGTATATGTGTCTGGGGACTTAATCTCCAGTTGGTATCTTAAGGAACGTGGACACTTTCCTTTGTCCTTTCTATTCCTAATACCAACAGGGTTAAGTATTTCTGGAGGCAGTTAGCATCTGGCACCCAGACTTTTTAATAAGCTAGAACAAGATTGGAGGAGTGGGGTGAGTGCCAAAATGTCTACATTACATTACTTTTGAACCACCCACAGCAATTACTTGAGGTGGTTTGTCCTATTGTTGGTCTAAAATATGTCTTTCTTCTCCAGATATTTTTTATGTGTGGGAATTTCAAATTGACTTAAAATATGTTGACAAGCCATTTAAACTGCAATCTGTTTTAATGGTTCCATTTAAAACTTAGTCTCCTGTGTTCTGATCCTCAGTTATCCACACCTTCTATTTGCATGGTACACATTGCAATGGTCAATGAACCTTGAAATCAGGAACGAGATTTAGCCTTTTAAAAAATGTTTTTGTTTATGCAGCTGAGGACCTTTATTGCATGAGCTATAGCCAGGCATAGTACAGGCGGGCACAGTGAACAAAGCTTCCCAGGGCATAGCTGTATCCGTGCGCCCCCTTCTAGACTGTCATTTTTCCATACTCAACTATCTGCTTTCAGTCTGAATTACTTTTGTTTTATGTTAATATCTTAGGCTGTGATCTCTGCTCAGCACAGTCGGGAGAGAGGGGTGAAAGGGAGCTGATAAAGCTGCTACACTCTCTATCCATCCCTGGCACAGGTTAGAAAAGCTAATCTGCTCCATCTGGCAGTGGTTCCCCAAGGGCTGAATGCCAGTTGAGGATAGCCACAGCACACCAGGTTCTGGCCACATTCCTCTCCATTCTTAGAGTCCCTGTGGCCACCAGAATATAAGTAAAGGTGGTGTAGGAAGTGGCTATACCGGTTGGTTTCCCCCTGGGGTGGTCTCTATGTTAGGACTACGCCCAGATGCTGACTTGGTGCAAAGGGGACTGAGTAGGTATCACTATGGTAAGTACATTCAGTGTAAGGAAAAAAACAATGAAGGGAAAAAAAGTAAAGGCTTCAAGAGAGATTTCAGTGATAACACATAGCTCTTTTATGCTTGGCTAGTTCATCCACAGATCAAAGCAGAGTAAGTTTCATGACTTCTACTTTACAAATAGGGAAATTGAGGAACATAGTGTGTGTCTCTCCTCTGTGTAAGCAGTTGCAATCTGAGAACAAAATAGCAGCTGTTTCTAAATCAGGCACGAAGTAGGAATTTAAAAATATCAAGTTATTGCTCTTTTAAGCTATGTACACCACAGGTTACAGCTCTCATTTCTACCTTGGACCTTCTCCTGTACCAATTGTATAATATTATGTGCTAGTTTTGCAATATACGTAGTGTCTGCAGGAGGAAAGGCTGGATATTGAGGAACATCAAAGACATTGAACTGGTTGTCTGAGCTATACCCAGACATGAATATTAAAATCTGGCCCTGCGATCACAGTAAGTTCCCATGCTCCAGGGGAAAAAATGATCATTTGGGGAGAGGAAGAAATTTGTCCTCTTTTTTGACCACTGCTGTGCACTGAGCAGATGTTTTCAATGATGTGTCCACACTGATGCTAAGGTCTTTATCCTGAGTAGCTCTGGTTAACTTAGAACCCAGCAATGCTAGTGAGTAATTTAAATTGTTCCTTTCACTTGTCTACACTGAATTTTATCTGTTATGCTGCCCAGTCACCTAGCATATTTAGGTTCTCCTGAATTTTCTCAGTCTACTGTAGTTCTGACTAATTTAAATGTTGTATAATCCACATACTTTGCTAATATCACTGTTTACATTACTAATAAATATAATTAAACACTTGCCCCAGTACAGAATATTGGGGCACCTCACTATTCACCTGCATCCATGTTGAAAGGGGCATTCATACTTATTCCTCTCTAAGGACTTGTCTACATGGTAACTGGAATGGAAATAAGTAAATTGGTTGCAATTCACACTTGGTATTATGGTGCAAATCTGTGCATGGACACTTTTTTTTTTTAACAGGAAAAAGTGCGCCCTACTTTGATATAATTTAAGTTGATTTTAAAAAAAGTAACTTATTTTGGTTCCAGATACTGTATAGACAAGCACTGAGAAACCTGGAACAGTGCGGGATATATTCTTCCAGTTCTTTACTGAAGCAATTTAGAAACACATATGTGGAGTTCATTTGGTGAAATATTTTTTCAGTGGCTGTTCTAGAATTAAAATGTTTCTTCTCTTTCACATATTAGTGGATAATTTCACATTGGAGTTTAGTTTTGAGGACTGTGAGTACTCCTGTAGGTCATTCAGCTGCTTAAAAATATCAGGACTTACATTAAATGGTAGCAAGGACTAACAGCACTAAGGGGTTAACTTTTTTTTTTTTTTTTGCTTCATGAGAGTTCCGAAAGGTAAAATATGCGATATTATTTCTTCTTATGTAACTTTTTGCTCAAGCCAATGTATGCTTCTAGTGTTCCACTGCATACAAGGGTCTGTAAGGGAAATATCATACAGTCTGACAACTTGGCTACCTCTATTAAGAGCTTTTTTGCTGTAGGCATGAAAAATCAATGAGCTGAGATCACCTTACTGCTTTGGCTGACTGGCAGCAGCAATGAAAAGAACTGCAACCATTATCAACTCCTAATGCTGAAAAGACCATCAGTGCCAACTCCTACTGAAACTATTGAAACAAACCACTTATCTGCTTGTTAGTTCTAGCATATTCTTAGCTGTGATTATGCAGCTATAGGGGCCAGATTCTGCTCTTAATATAAATTTGAAGTAACTCTAGTAGACTTTCACTGGTGTACTTGGGACCATAATTTGGTTTATGGTCTTCATGAGCATCTTAACTAGATTTCTTCGTGTTCATTGTCCCACTTTGAATGGAACTGATGTACTTGGAGTTGACAGTTAGCTGGTCCTTGGACTTTAGAATGATGTCCTACAAGGTTTGTAAGTGATGCAGAGATGCCAAGGGTTGGCTGTCCTTAACCGTGAAATTTACAGCTCCAACAAGTGAGATTCAAGGCCAAAGACTTTCTAAGTGGTGGGTTAGGTCATTGCTTAAGGATGATTTAGTTGGTGTTGGTCCTGCTGTGAGCAGGGGATTGGACGAAATGCCCTCCTGAGGTCTCTCTGATTAAGTCAGGGGCTTTAGTCCAAGTTTTTAATCCAATCAGCACTGAATAGTTTGTTTTAAAATGTCCAGTGCTTAATATTGCATATGAAATACTTAATGTCCTAATTTGTACTAAAGTCTAGGGCATGTGATAAATCTATATGCAATGCAAACCAGTGGATTTTAATAAAAACAATTATTTGCTGGTGGGATCAAAAACCTGGATGGTTGGAGATCCCTGAGGACCAGAGTTGTTTACTCCTGGTGTAGACACACAATCAGTGGATGGAACAAAACAAATGTTCAAAAATAAACTGTTTATGTAAACCTAATAAAAAAAACTGTTTTATCAATACAACCATGTTTATTTTGCATATCATATTGCCATAGTGATCAATCTGAAAAACAATTTACAGGACAAATTATTTGGTTTACATATTATTGTTCATATTACATTTACAGCAAACCAAAATAAAGTAATTAGATTCCAAAATAAATGCAAAATAAAATAATTTTAAATTAAAAAATAAAACACAACCAAACAATACATTAAATGGATGTAAAAATAAAGTAATTAAAATTGAATTTAATTTAAAACTAACAATCCATAGATAAAGAAGTCAGATTCCACATTTCATTTAATATCTAATTTGGTTTCATGTTTTATTCATACGCTTTATTATATTGCCATGTGGCCCCCTTCCCTGCTTTTTTTTTTTTTTTTTTTTTTTTTACTTCTTTTGGTGGCTCAAACTTGAAACATAGCTGAGGATTTGCCAGCTTCCCTTGAGTAATAGAAGACTGTCCCGTCTAGTCCAGGTTTTGGTCTGAATGGTGTCTTAGTCTTTTGCACAAGACTGAACACTCTCTCTCTCTCTCTTCTTCTGCATGTGAGTGGGGTAAAACTAAGACAAGCCTGGCAACCCTGACTGGAACTTGAGAAGACCACTAGGGCTTTTGACATTGCTAAGATATGCCCACACAGTGTCCATCCTGTATTGCACAGCAGTGTTACCTGTGTCAGTTTGTATTGCTATCTCATCCCATACACACTGTGGGATGTCTGATTTCTACATCAACTGGTAATCAACTCCTCTTGCAGCTTCTCTATCTTAGGTAGAGACTGAACACGTGCTGGTATTTGTCAACAAAGTGCTCAACCTGTTCAATCGTGCCGTTTTCCCTAATATCAAAGTTCACAATGCTGCCATCTTTAACATTTCATCGTTCAGAGGTTGTCTCAGACACGCATACTTGGCTACGCTAATGTAGAATACTCTGGCGGCACAAAGGAACTTCCCTTTTGCAACAGGACTAACATCCCCTTGCTCTTCCAATTTCTATACAACCTGTTTTGGGCAAGCAGTATTTGTAGGTTTGGTCACCTTTCAGTGCCTGAGTAAAAATATTTTAAACCTTTATATATTTACTCAAAATGAGTGAGATAAATTTAGGAATATGTGTGAGAGTGAGGTAGCATGCTAATGAGTGAGTCTCACACCCGATGTGTGAGACTTGACTTGATGATGCAAAGGTTTTCTGACACAAACTGGGAAACCTCATTTGCTGCTGTGCTGGTTTTTGTCCTCCCCCCCCCTCGGGAATTTGTTTTATGGTCAAGCAGTGAGAACTTTGTGCTTAAAAGCTGTTGTTTGTATAGAACTTCATGCAACCCCCCCACACCCTTTTAAAAGTATATTACATCAAGTAAATGGGATGCTGTTTGACCTAAAATTCTTTCCTTTTCCCTTCCCTTTAACTTGTGTGTCATTTTTGCATTGTGTAGCTACACCCACTAAACAGGACCATGCTAGCCTTATTCTGCCAAAATGAAGACCATGGTGGCTTTGACCTTTAGAGTCTCTCAAACTCTTTCCTTGGGGAAGCAATAAGAGAGCTGTGTTAAAGCACAAATCTGAGCCCTCTATCTCCTTCCTCTCAACTTACTTTTTCAGTTGCCACTGCACAGGACCAAAACATCTTTGTTTTAATCTTGTTTTACTCAGGACTCTGGTTCATTGGGAAATCAAGCTCTCGACAAGCCATCAGGTTTTGGTTCACCTGGAAAAGCTTGGGAACATGCTGGGTAACCATGTTTGACCCCCTCCTTCAGCACAGGAACATGGAGAGTTGGGTGCAGAAGGTACTACTCGGAGATCTTAGTGGAACAAACCCTATCCTTATTTACTTTCTGGAATGTTTTAAGACAGAGGTGCATGGATTATTAGAGGTCCATAGAGCACATGCTGGTGGAGACTTGGTTGCTTGCCCACTGTTTGTTCAGAAGGTACATTGCTTTAAAGGCAATTTAAAAACACACACAGTTATTTCTATAATGCAATGTATTACTTTTCCATGTAAGCAATTGCTGTGGTCATTGCTCAGGAATGTTATGGAATAACAAAAGGGAGTGTGTGTGTGTGTCTGTGAGACAAGTTTAATATAAAGTTGTGATGCATACTATTAATAAAGAAGAGTTTTCCAAACTTAAGTTGTAAAATCAATATTTGGACTATTGGCTTTTCTTTATGAGATGTAAAGTTTTAAGAATGCAGTATTTAGTGTGTCTTGGGAGTGTTTCACAATTACTGAGCTGTATTCTTTTGCAAATGAGTTCAGCAACATGGTCTCTAGGTTGATGAGCGATCTTGGAGAGCTGGCCCTCTTATATGAAGAGTTTTCAAAGTTGTCACCACTTTGGTATGAATGGATCTTGAATTCTAATTTAAACTGAGTTCCAAGATTATATAGTTTTTGAAAGGGGCTTGCTACATTTTCCCATCACAAAGAGCACCCATGTACTTTGTCTGAAATGACTTAATTTTATATTAAAGAAAACGAAGGAAACAAGGACATCTCTTTCACAAAGATGTTCATACAGGTCTTCTCCAGAGTTGCTGAATCTTGCAGTTGTATTGCGAGTCTCATGATATTTGGTGTTTTCCTTAAGGATCCAGATCCTGGAGTCATGAGATTGTCAGAATCTTGGTTTTCATTTTGTTAAAAGTAAGTTTTTGTTTGTTTGGTTTGGTTTTTTTTTTTTTTTTTTTAGGCCTTATGCTTATCAGGAGAAGGCTGAAAATGTGAACCCCAAGTGTTCAAAAAACAGAAGGCAATATAAGAACCCCAATTTATTTTCAAAATCCCATGATTTTTAAACTAATCTCATGCAAATTAGACTGTCCTTAGCTGCAGGCACATTACTCCAATCACGGTCCTCTCTTGAGAAAAGACAGTCAAACTGGACTAGATTGTATTCACATGTCTTTTGGGAACTACATTGAAATCACTAAGCCTCTCTCACTTTTGACCTAAGCTAAAGTTGAATGTACAGTTCTGGAGGCAAGAGGGGAATAGTGTGTTTCAAAACACTTGAACTAGACAGCCTGCAAGAAATACAGGCTGAACGGTTTCTATGAGAAGCTATTGTCATACCATAACGATGGTTTGTAAAGTAGTTTGTCTTTTTTGAAATCATCATAATAAAGTCAAAACTGACAAATATCCATGCTTGAGGACTGTGGACCAATGTATTCATTTTTATAACTGCTTTCAGGAAACATTCTAAAGTGTTCCCTATTGTATCATCTAGCTGGCTTTTTTGGTTTGGATTGGTTTCCCCCTTTGGCTGCAGTGATTTGAAGTTAATGGAAATGCAATATTTATGAAAATATTCCATGTCTGAATTTAACTGGAGCACTCCTCCCAGACTATAATAGTACATTCGGGGGGGGGAGGGGAAAGTATGTTTGTTTCTGATGTGCTGCAGTTTGTTTAGAGAAGTACTAGCCATCAAATACTTTCCCCACAGGCCCCTCCAGCATACCATGGAATCACAAATATATGGCTGAAGACTTTGAATTGTGTCACTCGACTTCATTGCTAGAAAAAAAAATCTGTCATAGAGTGAAGGTTTTGTGAACATGCAGATTTCCTTTTGCTATCTCCTGTGTTGATGTGGATGTATTGAATTCCTAGCAAAACTTTTTGTTGGAAAAATCAGTATTGCAAATGGTCTTTTATTCCTTTTAATAATATTTAGCCAATTTATAGTTTAGTTTCTCAGTTAAACTGCACTGTTAGGAAAGGCTAGTTTTTCATTATCCAGCTGTTCCAACGGTGATCCTTTACAATGTTCCCCCAAAGTCCAAATGAGCACAACGTGTATGGTTTTGTTTGAGGAATAATAATGACATCCCCATATGATAAATGCAAATTGTGACTAATTTAGTATGGATAATATAAAAGAAATCACTTACCTTTTTTGAGCTTTTTCCCCCCTTATGTTACCTGACACTTCTTGGAGTGTTCTGAAGATTTCTTTAAATATAAAAATACGTCATCAACAAACAAAGCTTTAGGTTTGTCTGAACATTGCAGGCAACCTGTTGATGTCATGTGAACGAATAATGGTCATCGCCAGCCAAACTCTTTAGATAGCCAATTTCAAAAGAGCTGAGTCAGTGTACTGTCAGAGTCCTTTCACTTGTGTTTTCTGTGGTAAGATTGATACCACTGCAGGAACATCAGCTGGCAGATAACGCTATATCTCATTCTAATGTCAAAATATGCTACAGTGGATTGTAGTATAAACATGTCAGGGCAATTTTGTCTGACAGACCTTTTAACTCCTGGATAATTTTAAGTACTTTTATTTAAGCCAAGGGGAATTACTGTAAATCTTCACTTAAAAAGTTACAAGCTATGCTACAATCACACTGACAGCAGCTTGAAAGACTATAAACGAAAACACGAACACAACGTAACAGGAAATAATTGGTGGCTTTCTAAGTAGTAAGCAGGAAAAGGAAACTATGAAAACAAACTAAGGATTTGATTATAAGTTTTGTCATTCAGTGCTAATAGCTAATGTGTTTGAACTTGATCTTCTAGATTTGTAAACGGAAGCTATTTGGCAAACAAAATTTCCCGTTTGGGAAATGTTATTGATTTTTCAATTGTTTTTTTCAGTGCACCCCACAAATTGGCATGAAACAGTACCAAAATTCTGTTAGAGCTTTAGCACACTGAGAAGTCTGTGTAGCCAAAGGAATCATTAGCTACCCTTAACAAGTGCAAATAGGAGAGTTCACATTCCTGACCTGGCAGTCTGTTTTGGAAACCAACCAACCTGCTTCTTGGCAGGCTGTCCAGTAGGACAGCTGGACCTCCCTATCATGAGCTGTGAAACTCCCAAATTGGATAGAACCTTCCCTGCATCAGCAGATACCCTTGGTAAATATTACACACATTGGTGAATCCACCATGGCCAACCACACGCCAGCTCACACTCACTAGCCATTGAACCCAGTGGGAGTCTTTCCATTGATTTCAATGGGTGCTAGCTTGTGCCCTAAAGCTGTAAAAACCCTGCTGGTAAATAAAAACACTTAAACATAGAAAATGTTCTCAGCAAACTGTAGCTGGATCAAAACCGTGTGAAATGAGTAGGTAACTGGAAGTGTTTCAACTTATGGCAAAAAGAGAGGCAGCAACTTCCAAACAATCCCTTTAGAGGCAAAGAGTAGAGCCCAAAAGCCACAACCTAGAGATGTAAAATCTGGCAATCTCAAAACACACAATAGAATCTCAGTATAACTGATCATATGGTGCATGCTGCCTCTGATGCACCCACACAGTGTTTTGATAAAGTAGTACGCCATTAACAATATGGACAAAAACCCGTCTATCTCTACTTAAATTTAAAAGAATATTTCAGAAATATGACAGAACTGAATGTGCCCTCATGTGCAAGCTATTCTGCTGCACAGCCCCATCAAGGAGTGCTGTGTGGGGGCATGTTGCCTCCACAGGAGTCTTGGGGAGTATAGGATGAAGGTAGCTAATGTCACTTTTACCAAGGGTGCAGAGTCTAAACACCTTTGTGCTTGGCTAAGTGAGGGATACAGTGTGAAGAGGTAGAGCGTGCTAGGCACCCCACCCAGGGGTTAGTACCAACTACAACACTGATCTCCAATAGTCTCTGCACTCAAAAGTCTTGTCAATTCTACAGAATTTTACACAGGTCTATAACTGGTGCACCAGTCACCAGTGGGAAACTTTTTTTTGTAAAATTCCCTAGTGGACCCTGAATCCAAGGGCTGCTCCCAACCTGGGAGTGCAAGAAAGTGAATCTTTACTATTTTGTGCTCCCATGAAGTGACTGGGTACAATTTGTCTTAAATGTAGATGCACAATATGACCTAAAGAGTCACCCACGTATATTCTATGATTACCTTACAAAAAAAATCTATTATTTATTACATCATTTGTCTTTAGACTATCCTGGTGTGATCCATTTCCTTCCATTAAGTCATTATCTACTGAAGTATGACATGCATCATAAATGAAACATTGATTTTTTTTAACATCAATTGCTTTACTTTTTTCATAAATAATTCCTGTAATGCAAAGATTTATCTTAAACCAAAAGAAAAAAAAGGGGTGGGGAGGTTCTATTTAACAATAAGGCTGTATGCCATTCAACCCTTGGACTAATTGTTAGAATGTGATCACATACATCTGTACCTGTAGGTCCTGTGTGTGAGTGCATGTGTGTGGTTAATATTGTTGCAGGTCTATAATGATCACTTAAGACTCAACACTGCAAAACTACAAATAATTAGGTAGTCTTGGATATTTAATTTAACCAAATTAAAAAAGGGAAAATAATTAGAGATTATAGATTTGTTACCATAAAGGTGATTACTTTGTACTAAATACTTCCTGTGTATGAAATAAATGTTAACATGTAATTATGCAGAGCAATGCAGGATAATATCAATTCATTTAGCAGTTGTTCTGAGGCCAGTTTTCTGCATAAAGCCTGAAATTCAAACATTTTGTTCTTTGATTTTAAAACGTTGCTATGAGTATCCAAGACATTTTTTTATTGCTTTAAAAGATGTTTTAATGTCACTGCTGTCAAGGTTGTCTTGAAATAGTCATTTGCTTTAGTATGAGTTTCTTCTAATTGGGAGAAAGAAGATCAAATTAGGGTCGTGCAGAAGCTTTTAAATTGGGCATGGAACAATTATTTTTGAAGAGTCTGCACTTTCATCAAGTGACAGGGATTATGGTCCAGGTTGCTAGGAGAAAAAATCAATTGAGACCTTTTTCATGTTTTATTGCATTAAATTGGTCTTCATTAAAGGAACAATTAATTTTATGGCAGCCACCATTGTAGAGTTGCATCTACAGGGGGAAAGTAGAGTGTAATAATGTTGACAGATTTACCAAGCTACATGAGTTGGATCTTGTTACATTTTGTGAAACTGATCTTGTATTCCGTTCAGAGATGTATTTAATGATAACAAAATATCCAAGGATGAAGAAGCTATTAGAAATGGATTTGAACTGATAGATCCCGCCATGCCCTTTTGCTACTGGTGGCCTGAATAAAGATTTGGAAATACTATAGTGATGGAAGAAGAGTTTGATTGAAGTTCATTTTTATTATTCATGCTACATGTATATCCTAATAACTCTTTAACTGCAGTGTGTCTCTTCATACTGTGCTTCATACAGAGACCTAAGATCAAGGCGTAGATAGAATTAATTCTCAGGCTCCTACGCCTTTTGGAACTTTTCAGAATCACACCCTTTGTGTCTGGCAAGTATGGAAATTGCTGTAATGTGATTGTGTACAACAGTCCATGTCTTATTGGAATATTATGGTTGCAGGTACAGTGTGGTGTCTGTTTATTTTTTACTTTACCTCCCAACTCTTCATTTCATATGAGAAATCAGTACATTATAGAATTTGTTTTTCTTCCAGTTTATAGTCTTTCAGGATCCATTTTCCTGTGGTCAGTTAAGGGCTGAGGTTTGCTACACATTTTTAGACAAAATCGTTCCTTGTTTTGGCCTGTATATCATGAAGCACTGGCTGCACCCTGTATCTCCAACATCAGGTTTAAGGATGTTATACATTGGCTACTTGGACAGAAAAACAAGAATGCATCAGACTTGATCCTCTAGTGCAATCCTTGAGAGCCCACCCCAGCTCACTCCAGTTCCCCTCCCTCCATCGCTTCAATGCTATACCAGGGTGTCAGATTCTAGGACCCTGCTGGAGGATGTAAGGTTCTTCAGTTGAGTCAGTCTGACATTTAGTGCTTGAACCCAGCATACAGATGCTGAGGTATTTTTTTGCTGCATGACTGATATTCAGCCAAGTCTGTCTAGTTGGCTCCAATCTAGGAGTTTTAGGAGGGAACTGGATTGTATCTCAAAGTAGAAGGAACTTGGGGGAAGGGACCAAAAAAAAATCCTACAGAGAAATTCTAGGAATGGACAAGCTTAGGGGAAAAGAAGCTTTGGCTAAAGTTTCTTTTATTGTTCTGTAAATTACCCATAAAACTAAAACAAAGGGAGCAAAGTTTGGACTAAAAAGGGAGCAAGTTTGGACTTTACAGAGTGTGTATACTTTGTTCAGAGCAGGGTGACAACTCTTCCGTCTTACAGTGCCTTGTTATGAATTTAGGTGCTTAACATTATATAATAAAGCTTGAAAATCTTGTTCTAAGTGGTGCATGCAGAGAAACTCAAGGAGAAAGTGGGGTTAAATTCAAAGATCCTAGTTTGTAGGCCTATTCTTAGGCTACCAATGTCACATCTCTCAAGGTTTTCAGGTAATGGAGATTAAAACCCCAGATTATCCCTATTATGCTCATTTACGTGGAACTGTTTGTCCTGTTGCCCAGCATGCTGTTGGTCTGGTCATTTTAGGACTAGGAACAAACTCTCATTGCTCTCCTGTGTTGGGAAGCAGTTTCCTTTGCCTGTGCCTATGTTCATTGTAACTCCAAGATACATTTCTGTGGTGTGTTCCCCCCCACCTCCAAATTAGAGGTCAGATTCTTCAGCCATATACTTCTTTCTGATATGCTCATTAGTGAATTGAAATCAAGAGTTGAGTACATGTCTCTGAGTGTAGAATTTGATCTGTTTTTAGGCAGGAATAATAATGAAGCATAGGTTACTTCAGGAGAACTAAACTCCAGGAAAGAGCCTGGGGTTGCATCATGAGTGAGGAGAATTGGTTTGATTCTGAATGAATCTCTCCTGCAGTGGTTGTCATACAAAAACATTCTTTTATGTAGTAGATCCGTTGGCCCAAAAAACAGATATCAGAACGGAATGGCTTTAAATAATTGATTTTAATTTTGTTTTGCATTTGTAATGTTTATGTTGTTTGTTTGCTTTGTTTTCTAAAGAAGAGTTGATTCTCAATGGTAGGTACCATTAAAACATGTTGGTTTACAATAAATATAGTCTTTATACAATATTTGACTTTTTTGCTAATCAGGGGACTATACTATAGCTGTACATGTATTGAAACAATTAAAAGAGCTTAACATAAATTTATTCATATTTTTAATTTTTATATTTTGTTATTTTATTTTGTTAGAAAATGGTGAATGATGCATATCTTTTTTGCAACTTGACAATGACTAATTTTTATCCATGACTTGTATTGAGCTATATTTGGATGGAAATTGGAATTCAATTAAAATGCACAAAATAGACTTTACTACAGTTAACAAAAACTACCTTAAATGTTCTGGATACATAAGGAAAGATAGTTTATTAAAACATGTTTTTGCATTTAAAACTGATTTTATTAAACAAAAGAAGTATTATTATCTGTAGCTTGTTTCTGGTTCCCTTGATCTTCAAGATTTTTAGAACTAGTAGATCTCGTTCGTTCCCATGAAGTTTTTATTCTTAAATTGGAAGTGGGAAATAAGCTTTCCTGTTTTTTCTATTCCCAATTGGTTTTTCTGCTTTGAATGAACTAGTCATTGAACTGAACTAGTTAAATAAAAGGAAATGAAGAAAAAATTCTATACGTACCTGCAGAAGAGACAACCACTGTCAAAAGCTGGTTTAGCACTTCAAACTTGGGTTTCAGGAACTTAGCCAGTCACTTCTACCCGTTCAGTGGTTTGACTTTCATTGAAACTTTGGGAGCAAATGTACTGCTTAAAATTACTATTTTTATTTAATGTAGTATTAGGCCTGGTCTACACTGGGGGATGGGGGCAAATCGATCTAAGTTACACAACTTCAGCTACGTGAATAACGTAGCTGAAATAGACTTACTTAGTTCTACTTACTGCGGTGTCTTCACTGCAGTAGGTCAACTGCTGATGCTCCCCCATTGACTTCTCGCTCCAGTGGAGTACCGGAGTCGATGGGAGAGCACTTGGTGGTCGATTTATCGCATCTTCACTAGATACGATAAATCGACCCTTGCTGGATCGATCTCTCCGGAGGTAAGTGTAGACATGCCTTTAGATTAGACCAAACATAAATTGTCATAATTTAATGTAATTTTAATTAGGTTTATTTTCTTAAAGAAAAATATATTGAATTTATGTTTAAAAATCCAATTTAAACATTTTTTTAAAAAGAGATACATGTCTGTTAGGGTGAATAAAAAATATATGGGTCACTGGTTTGTACCAAAGAAGATGGCACACTGCACTGGCTCTAGTATACCTGTGTCCAAACCTTCAGGGTTACTGGAATATTTGTTTCACTTGAGAAGACTTTCCACACAAATTTAATCAAAGGCTCACAACTTGCTTCACTTGCTGTTGCACACGTGGTAGTTGTGTTCCCTGAGGCTAATATGGAATTGCTGCATTCTGGCTTGTGATAGATTTGCTATTTCCAGATAGATTAAATCATTAGCTGCAGTAATGGTGGAATGGTTAAACTAAAAATCTTTCCTTGCGTGGTACTGTAGAAGTGAATTGGATGTGTAGCCTTAAATAAGCTTAGCTTAGTTCCTGTTCCAGTACTGACTTGGCTGAAAGGAAATTCCCATTTGGCTCAACTGGTAAAGCTGCCTCTTAAGGATTATAAAGATCTCAACTGTGAATGATGATGTCTGGTTAGGGTCTGTTTCTAATAATTGTTTAAGTTCACTCTGTTTGGCAGACACAAAACTAGCAGGATAGACTCCAGTATTCCTCTCCCAACAGGAAAGTGTCGTATATGCTGAGATAGAGCTCTCTTTAGCACGCATTACTGTGGTATGTATATACCTCGCAAATTCTCAGTTAAGGATTCCAGCTTCTTGTTCTTTCTCTCCTACCCCTTATTTATAGGAATATTTAAAAAAAAAAAAAACAAGGAAAGCTAAAATGAAGAAATTAGTTTTACTGTTTGTTCTGAAGGTGATGAAATTCATGGTCCAATCTAATCCCTTGCAGACGTGAATGCCACAATTGTAGTCCAGCTGCTGAGAAAAACACTGTTTACCATGCTCACGAATATCAGCCTTGTGATTGACTGCTTGATTGTTCCCGAGGAATGTAGCTATCAGGGGAGGCCATTGTTGCAGGGAGAGGGGCAGTCTTTCAGGTAGTTTAGGACAAGCCTATGGAAGGCTTTGAAGATTGAATCGAATTCAGAGTTTCAGTTCTAATCTTCTGTGGAAAGATTTCAGTGCCATGCATGGTTACCTGTTTGCTAAGTAGGCAGACTACGTCATTCAGAACCAACTGGAGCTTTGTCAGAGTTGGTATGTTAATTTCTAGGTAGAATGTGTTGCAATAATCAAGCCTAGAGGCCACGCATGCCTGGTCACTGTGGCAGAGTCTAAATCTGATAGGATGGAGCTTAGTTTCCTGGCCTGTCATAGTTGGACGAAGGCATCTTTGAGAGCTACAGCTATGTGGTTATCTAATAGCGGTAAGGAATCTCTAAGAACCCTGAGGCATTTTGAGAATCAAAGAGCAGACCTCAGGAAAGATGCTGATGTTATGGTGGTGGAGTTCTCTTTTCATGCCAGCATCATTTCTAACATCCCTGCGTTCAGTTTCAGCCAACTGCTCTTCAATCAAACACTCATATTGCTGAGCACGGAGGTAACAAAGATGGTGCTGTTGCATTTGTTTTGAGGTGTAGAGCTGCTGTTGTCTCATAATCCCTGTAGTGGCTTCATATAGGTGTTGGAGAGGACTAAGCCTTATGGAACTCCCCACGTGAGGGGCTGGGGGCAGATAAGCAGTTGCTCATCAGGAGCTTTTGGGCTCAGACTGAGGAGAAACACAGGAAGGAAGTTGACTGCATTGAGCAGTGGTTTTTTTAAAGTATTAGTCGGCCTATTTTGTGTTGATAGTGGGTGGCAGGTTTCCTGCTTCAGAGGAGGGGTTAAAAATCTGTTAGCATGGTCCCAGATGCACTTGAGTGTTTTTTTCCCCCCAGAGCTCCTTTTTTATAACATTTTGTCTCTGACATATCTCATGTTCTTTTGTCTCCCCTCTAGATAGAAAAATGCAGCCACTGCAAGCCCCACAGTTCATACACAGATACATTTTTATGCTACCTCGGGGCAGGCACACTTCCAATTTTACAATTAAATACAAAATTTATTTCCATACTATTTCCCATTTACCTCCTTCAAAAAAAGTCAAGGGAGATGCTCAGATGCATCAACTACTTCCCTTTTCTTATTCTGTAAAGAGCAGCTGCCACCACAGCTGAAATGCAGAATCTAGGTCTCCAGCAACTTGGGCTTCAAGTCTCCCATCCCACTCAATGCTGACAAGGGCTCAGATAGTGGGAGGGGCACAGTTACAGCTGAAACTGCCTCAGGAGTAGAGCAAGCAACTCTGATAGAGAAGTAGCTTGTCCCTCTGGCAGACCACCTGCAGTTCACCAGAAGAGAATCCCAGTCAGTTGGACTGAGACTTCAGCTACCAGGCAAAGCCTTGGCAAGTCAGGGCTTCTCTCCACATAAGTTCCCCATCATCACAGTATTTGTACACTTCCCAGGCATCTTTGGATTTCATGTCACAACACTCCAGAAAGCAGGGAAGTGTTATTACTGATGCAGCACAGAGGGATAATATGACTTCTCCAAGGTTACACAGGAAGTCTGTGGCAGAGCTGGGAACAAAACCCAGATCTCAAGTCCCTTAACCTCAAGACCATAATTCCTGAATAGGGTTGGTGTGATGGGAGGAATACATAAGGGAGACGGAGATAGGGTCTATGGTAGGGAGGGCTGGTGAGCAGGACTGGGAGGGGCCGATTCCCACTCCCTTTGGCTCCTTAGCCCTGCTGCCCACCCACTCCTGCTGCTGAACACTATTGGCAAGTCTGGATCCCTACTTTTTCATGGCCTCTTTCATTTTCACCTACCTCCATTCCACAGTTGGGTGCTTCCCTCTCCCCATACTTTTACTATCATTTTTATTAACATTTGTTTTTCTTAACAAGGGTTTCAAAAACCTGGAGGTGATTCATAAGAGAAGACTTTTGATCAATCCTGGTCTTAACTAAGATCACTAGGAGCAAGTCTTCTACCCCAAAGTCTAGCTCTGTCTTGATCCCCTTTTCTTCACTGGGACCTGCTCCCACATAACTATGAGTAGACAAAACGGGTAATTTTTTGAAGAACCATTCCTCTGTCATAACCTTTAAAGTGTTCCCTTTAAACACCATGGGCAGCCAAAATGGTTCAGCCACAGAATGTTAGGGACCCAGAGCCTCTCTACCCAATCAGTGGGGTATATGGAGTAACATAGGAATGGATCAAGGGTATACGATGGCCAGACAGTATCTATTCCAAATCACTTGTAAGGAAATTCTTGAAGAAAATTCCTTTACTACCAATAAAATTAATAGGAAAGGTAAAGAAGAGTAGAGCACCAACACAGATTTATTTAAAATCCAGGTTCCTCTGAAGGCCAAAATAAACAAAGCAAAAGGGTAATAATTGATTAAAATTTTAGATCAACTTTTTGAAAAATGGCTAGTGATTTGTGTGTGCTTCCAATTTTGGGTTCCCAACTTGAGACATCTTAAAGTCAGAAGTGCTGAGCACCTACAAGTGAGGCACCTGAAATCATAAGCACCTTTGAAAATCTTAACCTAAACATAACAAAAGAAAAACCGGTAGTCAGTAAGGAGCAGAGAGAAAATATATATACATGTTAAAATGTTACTTTTGGTATTTAACTAGAATCCCAGACCATGATCTGGGAGACATCCTGGAATACTGTACAAGTGTTGTTCAACTCTCTGTTCCATGAGTGATTTACAATGACTATTTGGTACTGTTCACATGTTAAAGAGATGTTACACACCTGACGATTTTTATTCTGTCTGCTTAAAAAAAGGTGAAATTTAGCATTTCATGTAAATTACTCGTGAAAAGTAACTGTCCTCCCATTATGTAACTCTCAGAAACCTTAGACAACTTCCAGCAGATGCAACCACAGTTCAGAGGGTTGCAGTAATTATGCTAACCAGCCAATAAAAGCTTCCATTTACGTGGTCTATCTACAGCCTTGATGCAATCATGTCCAGCCGCAAAATACATGTAGCAATTGAAAACCCAAAGCATTCTTAGAATCCATTGACTCTACTCCTTACTGCTGAGGAAACATTCTTCCCCTGCAATGCATTTTCCTAACAAGTTTGGGACCATTGAGATATACCCTAGAGTCAGTTAAAATGATCTCCACTACACAAGACTGCAGCTTTTAAAATGTTGTCTAATACACGTGAGCAGCACATATCTAGATTAATTATGTATTTGATGGTTTTATGAACCAGAATTTATATTCTCAGCATCTCAATTCAGAAATGAGTTCTCATTCATTTACTGTGATTTCATTTTATTAACAGCCCTGTGCCCGAGCCATTTTTGAGTAGTATTCAGCGGTACTAAAGAGTGGGGAGGAGGGCATTTTTTGCATTTGAGTTAGTAAGTTAGAGGTGCTAGGTGCGGGGGGGGGTGCACTTAGTTCTGCATAGTACAAGAACCGTGTTACTAGCAATATGTACAGAATGTTTATACGTGCAGTGGTCAGTTCCTGTAGCCGCATTCCTCTGTGTTTCCTGACTCCTTTTGTGTCTCCTTTCCCACCTTAGCTTTATAACAATTTAGCTATGAGCCTACCATTGGACACTACTAAAGCAATTATGCAGATGTGGTTGGACCATGAGGTCTGAACATAGACATAGTTTGACTTCTATATTTGGGGGGACAGAGGGAGGTGACGTGTGGGGGGTGACACATGAGGTCATGTGCCCCAGAGGCAATGTGGGGGGCGGCACTTGGGGGTCACGTGCCTCACAGAGGTGATGTGTGTGGGGAAGCATGTGGGATCACGTACCTCCCCAGATTTCTGCCTTCCATTTAGCATGAGGTTTGAACACCGTCCCCTCCCGTGCTAAATGGAAGGCAGAAATCCGGGGGGGGTGGGGCGGGAGGGGGAGATATGACTGCCATGGCCTGTCGCCCCGCGTTGCCTCTGGTTTAGGGGAGAAATGCCCCACCATGTGCCCCCTGCCAATCTCCATCCCTGTGTCTGAAATAACACTACAGTCAAACAGCTGAGTTACAAACAATGGTGGAAGATGGGCCACAGCTGTATAAGGAAGTAGGCTTCTGTATTCTTTGTAAATTGACAGAAGAGAGATTTAAATTTAGATATGCACTTCTAACCAGATTTGTGTTGCTTTAAAAAGGGGCAGTTGGAAAAGAAGAACAAATGTTGCTTTAGGTTTGACGTTTTAGAAAATCCCAGTGTGATACCTGGGATTATATTATACGATGCTGAAACAAGACTGAACACATTTTTACATGGCTGGATCATGAAGGCTCATTATTATGAATGTCATAAGGGATTATGAGATGGAAATTGATGATCCTAGCTCTCATTTTATTTGAGGAATGCTGGAAGTTTAATTTAGTAGTAGTAGCATGTGATATTAGCCAGACAGAGAGATAATATATTACTTGGGCATAATTTGTGTTTTTAGAGGTAGTTGGAGAGATTAGATATCACTTTAAAAGGGACATTTCCTGAATAGTCCACCCAAAATTCTCTCCTTACTGCTTCATCCTACTGATCCCTTCCCACGCCCATTTTTTGCGCTGCTTGACATTCCACCCTTGTTCTCGTAACAGCCTCTCAATTAATGCCAAACACCAGCATGCTCCATCCTCCAACTCTCATTTGTGGCATTCACGCTATTAAAAAGGCTTCAGCGAGGGCAGCATTTGGGATCCAGTGCCACTGTTTATTGTGGCTTTCTCAAGTCTCAGGCATTGCTGGAGTGTTAGAAAAATATCTCTCTTGAATGTATCTTAGATCACTTTTGGCTGAATTTTTCCATAACCGAGGTTATTAAAGAGGAGGCAAAAACACTGACATACTTTTGTGAATAAATTTAATTAAGCAAGGTTTTTTCTCCAAATAAATTTTCGATGTTTGTATCCTTTCTTCTGTTGTAGTTGGAATACATTAAACTGTGCCAGGAAGAATTCTAAATAACGATCACTTTTCTTGTAAAGCATTTTTTAAAGAAAGGAAGCTTGGTTTAGACATAAAATGAAACATTTAATGATTTATGCCCACAATAATCTGTAGATAGGATTTTATTAAAAATCATAATTAATTCATTACTACTTAATTCATACAAAAATATAGATGTCGCCATTGCTATCAGTGCTGGGGTAAGAGATGCTGGCAAATGCCTTGTTCTAGCAAATAAGGGACCTGATTATTCTGTACTTTTGCAGCTTTTACATCAGCACAAAGTCAGGTAAGGTGCTACTGCTCTGATATGGGAACATTTTATACCCACTTTGTACAAGTCAAAAATTACACTAGATGCGAAGCAGGGACAATCAAACCCCATATGCTTGATAAAAAATAATCTGTGCTGCCAAACAGATTTTTTGTTGTTTATTTTAAGATTTGTCTTGCACAGTGGTCTTGAACTGTTAGGCCTGGTCTACACTTAAGTCCAGTGGTGCCCAAGCATTCTAGATATGTCATTTGAAACCCAGGTGTATCTGTGGCTAGGTCAATGGCAGAGTTCTTCCATTGACTTGGCTACAGCTGCTCAGAGAGGTGGATTACCTGTTAGATGAGTTTCTGTGCTGCACTTCAAAGGCCTTGCTGACACAGGGAAATTGCTGTTATGGAATAGCTACCCAGGTAGACGCTGTATTCTGGAATAAATCACTTTTATTCTGGAATAGTGTGTCCACACATGACAATTGCCCCAGAGTAGCTATTCTAGAATAGCTATGCCGGTCAGTTTCCTCTGGGTGGGCAGACACCTAAGGCACAGCCCTAAAGTGGCTTATAACCCCCTTTGTGCCCTCCCAACCCTGGGCACATGGCTCCTCGTGTAATTTTGACAGCCCTGGGGATATGTCTAAGTTATGGCAGCCTCTCTAAGCTGCTCTATGGGTAGCCATGCTGCCTGGAATCTCTGCAGCACATTGTACTGTGGTCTTGTGGTCAGATCAAGGACTTTTAGAGCCCCCTTTTGGGGCTGGGACCCTTTTACCTGGCGTAGAGGGGTGAGGATCTCATCCGTGAATTAAGTAATCATTAAAATCCAGTATTGTTGAAACGGTATGGATACTCTTCTAGATGGCACAGTTACTCATGCATGGTTCACAAAAGGTCTTTTGTGCCCAGTTATTACATCTTGGGGAGAGGTGAGCTGAACAATCTGGTTTAAAAAATCCCTCTAGCCTGATCTCAATTTATATCCCAGGATTTCACCATGTTAGTGGTGTGACATGGCAGAAGTCATCATGATTTTTTAATCGTACCCTAATCCCCCCACAACCTTTTCAAATAAACACTAATTCTGCTTGATTAGAAGGTTTCATAGTTACTGCATTGTCTGAAAAAATCT
This sequence comes from Natator depressus, assembly GCF_965152275.1. Lineage (NCBI taxonomy): Eukaryota > Metazoa > Chordata > Testudines > Cheloniidae > Natator > Natator depressus. Next base: position 67,082,672 of record NC_134243.1, read on the forward strand.
TTCTCTTTAATCCTCAAGGACGTTGAATTGAATTCTTAAATGGTCTAAATTTTCAGAGGTGACTAAAGATTTTTTGGGTGTCTGAGATGCCTTAAAAAGGGTCTGATTTTTCAGAAAGGGTTAAGTACTCATCGTCTGAAAACCAGAACCTTTTTAAGATGTATTAAGCTAGGCACCCAAAATCACCAGTCACTTAAGAAAATTGTTATTGATTCCCACAGTTTCTTGTCAACTGCTGGGAATGGGCCGCATCCACCCTAATTGAATTGGCCTCGTTAGCACTGACCCCCACCACTTGGTAAGGCAACTCCCATCTTTTCATGTGTGGTATATTTATACCTGCCTACTTTTTTTTCACTCCATGCATCTGATGAAGTGGGTTATAGCCCATGAAAGCTTATGCCCAAATACATTTGTTCGTCTCTAAGGTGCCACAAGGACTCCTCGTTGTTTTTAAGAAAATTGTGTGTGCATACGCGCACACATTATTCTACCGTGTGTTTGGAGGTGTGAGGCAGTGAGTGAGGAGATGCCCCCTGAAAACACTCAACCTTATACACTGGCAACCCAGGCTCTTATGAAAAGCCCTACAATAACAAACCAACAAGTGTGCACATATCAGGGAGGAAAATCAGATTTCAAACTTCTAAGGAAAAGTTATAAATAGTGCATAAGAAATCATTTAAAATGTTTATACCTTCATATTTTCTTTTTAATATGACACCTTAATAAATAGACATTCTTTATTAAAGCCTTTGGTGGGGTGTACACTGAATGAACAAGGAAGATGAATTTCTAACTGGTACTGCTAGTGCCATATTTAATGGTGTATGATTGACTTGACCAGACAGCACTGTGTGAATTTTGCCTCTGCACAGTGCAGCGGTGTAGCTATGTGGGTTGAGAGAGAAAACTGGGATAAAGTAGGGGACTCTGAGGAATCAAGAAATAAACAGGTGTTAAAAGTAGTGAAGGATAATGGAACCAATAATGGTGTGTTTCCAGACACATTCTTTACAAGTGGCAGCTTGGAAAGGTAGATTTATAAAGAAACTGGAAAGAATATTCTGGGGAAAAGGTCTCAGCTCTTAATTAACTACAGAATTTAAACTGTTTGAACTTGTGAAAAGCAAGGAAATGTCTTAACGAGGCCAAAGGAAGAATTCATTGTCTGTTAATGTAACTGACCTTGCACAGAGTTCAGAAACCTTTCAATACCCTGTTCAGGAAGATGAATTTTAAAAAAACTGTTATTACTACTGGCTTCCTGGGAACAGTTCTTTGTGTTTGGATTGACTGGGTCGCTGAGGGTGAAGACTTTAATACACATATGGCTAACGCATTATCTTGATGCAAACTGTAAAGGGACTTGCTTCATGAGAAGATGCTAAACTAATCAAAAATAACAGAGGCAGGAGAAAAAAATGTGCAAGATAGCTAGATCATTCATTCAATAGGAACATTAGAGCTGAACATTGCATGAAAGTGGGACATCATAACCTAAAATGGGTCACAAGCTCAGAAGAAACTAGGTCCTTGAAAGAAAAAAAATCTCATCTTGTTTAGAACAGAGCAAAATAATTTGTATCCATGATAATTCAATCATAATCTAATTTGAGAGCACAAATGTACTCTAGCTACAGGAAAGCTTAGTGAAAGCAAGTCAGCACATACAACTGGGGAAACTTTTCTGAGCCATTGGGGGAGGCGGGGGTCAGTAATGCAGAAAACAGTCCTCTGTGCCATTGTAAATATCACGCAAATCAGAGGAGAAACAAGTGACGGAGTTTACAGAAAGTACCCCTGAGGTAGTTTATAGGAAACTGAGAAACAAACTGTCTTGTATTGCAGGGTTAGAATAAGAGCATTGTTTTGGAATTGAAAGGAACAGAATATTAAAATAGAGGCATAATTTAACAGAATGGGTTCTTTTGACTCCATTTTGGATTATGCACCAAAGTTTTTCTGAAAATCTTGTCATATTAAGTGCATCTGCCAGTCCTAGAACTTAATGCTGTCGGTTCTTAATAATAATAATACTCCATACTTTTCAAACAAACAGCCATGGCAGGTAGGTAGGTTTTATCCCCGTTGATGGGGAAAATACGGTAGAGAGGTAGCAATTGACCTAATGCCTGGTGGGGAGTCGGTGTAAGATCTAGTGTTAGAACTCAGGAGTGCCTGTCTTGCAGTCCTGAACCCAGGGTCTTGGATCTGCCCCTCTGAGAGGAAAGGATGTTGATTCTACTGGAATCTGTGTAGTATTAGTGAACTTAAAAATATACACATAGCCCTGGTCTACACTAGGACTTTAGGTCGAATTTAGCAGCGTTAAATCGATGTAAACCTGCACCCGTCCACACGATGAAGCCCTTTTTTTCGACTTAAAGGGCTCTTAAAATCGATTTCCTTACTCCACCCCTGACAAGTGGATTAGCGCTTAAATCGGCCTTGCCGGGTCGAATTTGGGGTACTGTGGACACAATTCGACGGTATTGGCCTCCGGGAGCTATCCCAGAGTGCTCCATTGTGACCGCTCTGGACAGCACTCTCAACTCAGATGCACTGGCCAGGTAGACAGGAAAAGAACCGTGAACTTCTGAATTTCATTTCCTGTTTGGCCAGCGTGGCAAGCTGCAGGTGACCATGCAGAGCTCATCAGCAGAGGTGACCATGCAGAGCTCATCAGCAGAGGTGACCATGGTGGAGTCCCAGAATCGCAAAAGAGCTCCAGCATGGACTGAACGGGAGGTACGGGATCTGATCGCTGTATGGGGAGAGGAATCCGTGCTATCAAACTCCGTTCCAGTTTTCGAAATGCCAAAACCTTTGTCAAAATCTCCCAGGGCATGAAGGACAGAGGCCATAACAAGGACCCGAAGCAGTGCCGCGTGAAACTTAAGGAGCTGAGGCAAGCCTACCAGAAAACCAGAGAGGCGAACGGCCGCTCCGGGTCAGAGCCCCAAACATGCCGCTTCTATGATGAACTGCATGCCATTTTAGGGGGTTCAGCCACCACTACCCCAGCCATGTTGTTTGACTCCTTCAATGGAGATGGAGGCAACACGGAAGCAGGTTTTGGGGACGAAGAAGATGATGATGATGGTGGTGGTGGTGGTGAGGTTGTAGATAGCTCACAGCAAGCAAGCGGAGAAACTGGTTTTCCCGACATCCAGGAACTGTTTCTCACCCTGGACCTGGAGCCAGTACCCCCCGAACCCACCCAAAGCTGCCTCCTGGACCCGGCAGGTGGAGAAGGGACCTCCAGTGAGTGTACCTTTTTAAAATACTATACATGGTTTAAAAGCAAGCATGTGAAAGGATTAATTTGCCCTGGTATTCGCGGCTCTCCTGGATGTACTCCCAAAGCCTTTGCAAAAGGTTTCTGGGGAGGGCAGCCTTATTGCGTCCTCCATGGTAGGACACTTTACCACTCCAGGCCAGTAACACGTACTCGGGAATCATTGTACAACAAATCATTGCAGTGTATGTTTGCTGGCATTCAAACAACATCCGTTCTTTATCTCTCTGTGTTATCCTTAGGAGAGTGAGATATCATTCATGGTCACCTGGTTGAAATAGGGTGCTTTTCTTCAGGGGACACTCAGAGGTGCCCGTTCCTGCTGGGCTGTTTGCCTGTGGCTGAACAGAAATGTTCCCCGCTGTTAGCCACGGGGAGGGTTTAGGGGGTAGCCAAGCGGTGGGGGGAGGCAAAATGCGACCTTGTAACGAAAGCACATGTGCTATGTATGTAATGTTAACAGCAAGGTTCACCCTGAAAGAGTGTAGCCACTGTTTTATAAAATGTGTCTTTTTAAATACCGCTGTCCCTTTTTTTTTCTCCACCAGCTGCATGTGTTTCAATGATCACAGGATCTTCTCCTTCCCAGAGGCTAGTGAAGATTAGAAAGAAAAAAAAAACGCACTTGTGATGAAATGTTCTCTGAGCTCATGCTGTCCTCCCACACTGTCAGAGCACAGACGAATGCGTGGAGGCAAATAATGTCAGAGTGCAGGAAAGCACAAAATGACCGGGAGGAGAGGTGGCGGGCTGAAGAGAGTAAGTGGCAGGCTGAAGACAGGGCTGAAGCTCAGATGTGGCGGCAGCGTGATGAGAGGAGGCAGGATTCAATGCTGAGGCTGCTGGAGGATCAAACCAGTATGCTCCAGTGTATGATTGAGCTGCAGCAAAGGCAGCTGGAGCACAGACTGCCATTACAGCCCCTATGTAACCAACCGCCCTCATCCCCAAGTTCCATAGCCTCCACACCCAGACGCCCAAGAACGCGGTGGGGGGGGCCTCCGGCCAACCAGCCTCTCCTCCACAGAGGAGTGCCCAAGCAACAGAAGGCTGGCATTCAATAAATTTTAAAGTTGTAAACTTTTAAAGTGCTGTGTGGCATTTTCCTTCCCTCCTCCACCACCCCTCCTGGGCTACCTTGGTAGTCATCCCCCTATTTGTGTGATGAATGAATGAAGAATGCATGAATGTGAAGCAACAATGACTTTATTGCCTCTGCAAGCGCGGATCGAAGGGAGGAGGGAAGGGTGGTTAGCTTACAGGGAAGTAGAGTGAACCAAGGGGCGGGGGGTTTCATCAAGGAGAAACAAACAGAACTTTCACACCGTAGCCTGGCCAGTCATGAAACTGGTTTTCAAAGCTTCTCTGATGCGTACCGCGCCCTCCTGTGCTCTTCTAACCGCCCTGGTGTCTGGCTGCGCGTAACCAGCAGCCAGGCGATTTGCCTCAACCTCCCACCCCGCCATAAACGTCTCCCCCTTACTCTCACAGATATTGTGGAGCGCACAGCAAGCAGTAATAACAGTGGGAATATTGGTTTCGCTGAGGTCTAACTGAGTCAGTAAACTTCGCCAGCGCGCCTTTAAACGTCCAAATGCACATTCTACCACCATTCTGTACTTGCTCAGCCTGTAGTTGAACAGCTCCTGACTACTGTCCAGGCTGCCTGTGTTCGGCTTCATGAGCCAGGGCATTAAGGGGTAGGCTGGGTCCCCAAGGATAACTATAGGCATTTCAACATCTCCAACAGTTATTTTCTGGTCTGGGAATAAAGTCCCTTCCTGCAGCTTTTGAAACAGACCAGAGTTCCTGAAGATGCGAGCGTCATGTACCTTTCCCAGCCATCCCACGTTGATGTTGGTGAAACGTCCCTTGTGATCCACCAGAGCTTGCAGCACTATTGAAAAGTACCCCTTGTGGTTTATGTACTCGCCGGCTTGGTGCTCCGGTGCCAAGATAGGGATATGGGTTCCGTCTATGGCCCCACCACAGTTAGGGAATCCCATTGCAGCAAAGCCATCCACTATGACCTGCACATTTCCCAGGGTCACTACCCTTGATATCAGCAGATCTTTGATTGCGTGGGCTACTTGCATCACAGCAGCCCCCACAGTAGATTTGCCCACTCCAAATTGATTCCCAACTGACCGGTAGCTGTCTGGCGTTGCAAGCTTCCACAGGGCTATCGCCACTTGCTTCTCAACTGTGAGGGCTGCTCTCATCTTGGTATTCATGCACTTCAGGGCAGGGGAAAGCAAGTCACAAAGTTCCATGAAAGTGCCCTTATGCATGCGAAAGTTTCGCAGCCACTGGGAATCGTCCCAGACCTGCAACACTATGCGGTCCCACCAGTCTGTGCTTGTTTCCCGAGCCCAGAATCGGCGTTCCACAGCATGAACCTGCCCCATTAGCACCATGATGCATGCATTGGCAGGGCCCATGCTTTCAGAGAAATCTGTGTCCATGTCCTGATCACTCACGTGACCGTGCTGATGTCGCCTCCTTGCCCGGTATCGCTCTGCCAGGTTCTGGTGCTGCATACACTGCTGGATAATGCGTGTGGTGTTTAATGTGCTCCGAATTGCCAAAGTGAGCTGAGCGGCCTCCATGCTTGCCTTGGTATGGCGTCTGCACAGAAAAAAGGCGTGGAATGATTGTCTGCCGTTGCTCTGACGGAGGGAGGGGCGACTGACGACATGGCTTACAGGGAATTAAAATCAACAAAGGGGGTGGCTTTACATCAATGAGTATTTCAGGCAGGACTTCACGGAGGGTTCCAATAAGAAATGGTGCACCTAAGTAATTGTCCTTATTGGAACAAGCAGGTTGGTCTGGCCTCTGATTGATACATGGCTAGATTTACCTTGCTGCACCTTCTCTGTGAGTGACTGCAGTATGACCTAGAGGAATGAGTCCCCTAGACGGGGGCGGGGGGGAAGCAAATGAGTACAAAACAAATCTGGTCTATTTCTTGTTTTGATCCACTCCATCTATCTTTTACATCTTTGGCTGGCAGCAGACGGTGCAGAAGGACTGCAAGCCATCCACATCTCATGGCTGCTCGGCAGAAGACGGTGCAGTAGGACTGCTAGCCATCCTCATCTCTTGCCTGCCTGGCAGAAGATGGTACAGTAGGACTGCTAGCAATCCGTATCGCCTGCCTGCTCACCATAAAATGGTTCAATAGGACTGACTGCAGGACTAAAGAGAATGACCTGGTCAAGTCATTCCAAATTTAGTCCCTGTGCCCACGTCTGCCCAGGCGCTCCTGATCGACCTCAAAGAGGCGACCAGGAGCACCTCAGACATGACGATGACAGCTACCAGTCCTACTGTACCGTCTGCTGCCACAAGGCAATGGGTTGATGCTGCTGTGTAGCAATGCAGTACCACGTCTGCCAGCACCCAGGAGACATACAGTGACAGTTACCTGAGCGGGCTCCATGCTTGCCATGGTATGGTGTCTGCACAGGTAACTCAAGAAAAAAAGGCGCGAAACGATTGTCTGCTGCTGCTTTCATGGAGGGAGGGAGGGAACAGGGGCCTGACGATATGTACCCAGAACTACCCGCGACAATGTTTTAGCCCCATCAGGCGTTGGGATCTCAACCCAGAATTCCAATGGGCAGCGGAGACTGCGGGAACTGTGGGATAGCTACCCACAGTGCAACACTCCGAAAGTCGACGCTTGCCTCGGTACTGTGGAAGCACTCCACCGAGTTAATGCACTTAGAGCATTTTCTGTGGGTGTACACACACTCGAATATATAGAAACGATTTCTAAAAAAATGACTTCTGTAAATTCGACCTAATTTCATAGTGTAGACATACCCATAAATAGAAATATTTAACAGCATAGGGGAAAAAAAGAAATGGGCTACAGGCTTTCTGCTCATTTTAAAACTCTTTCAATGCCATTACTTCTGTGTCAGATTTTAGCAAATTTGAATCATCTCCTACTTTTAATTTTAATGATTACTGCTTCTGGTATTTATATTTTGCAATAATGTGAATAACGTCGTGACTTTTTTCAGTCGTGCTCTTCTGCTCTTGCCTTGCCCCACTGAGATCACTGTTAATTAGATATGACATGATATCTAATAGTATCTTGATCACTGTTAATATTGCTCAATGTGGTGTTTGGGTGAGTCCAAATTGAGAATGTACTGAGAATTTAAATAGTAAGACAGATGGTTCGGGGAGCAGATATTAATGTATTATGAAGCACTGTTGTCTGACTTATTTTTAATAAGTAACTATGTCAATCATAAAAAGACTATCTCTTCCCTTTGTGACAATGGAAGGCTTTCCTATATATACCACCTGCCACTGTCAAAATGAAGTTTGTGAAGTCAGCTCATTAGAAAATGGACTTGCATTTTCCTCCTTCAGGTGTTTTAAAAATAAAGAACCACATGGTGTTATATATGGCAGACTTTCAAATATCTCAAAAATGAATTTGCCTTTTTCCTTGTGTCACACAGGATGTGGATATACATCACTGCTTAAAGATTGGTAATAAGATTTGGTACAATGTGGTGCACAGCTAAAGGTGCAACTTTTTGTGATAGTGCTAGATTGTGAAAGAACTGGCAGAAACTCCCTAAGCACATTTCAGAAGCCACTGTGGGCTAGGTCTATAGATTGTAGAAACTGGCATAGCTCCATTGGAGTCAATGAAGCTACACCAGTTTCCATCAGCTGAGGATTTTGCTGTGTATCTTCACGTGTTAAAGGCAAGTGTTCTGTGAAGCTCTGATGGGTAAGGTTTGTTTATGTTCAGACTATGATGTGTTTATATATCTATTAATCTATAATTCATATAGAGATTATCCTTCATTTGCTTCCTTCTTAGAGTAGATGCAGCTGTGTACTCCATGTGGGTGGGTGTGTATGTCCTGTATGCTGGAGCCAAAGAACTTTGCCTAGCGGTACCCATAGGGGTGGCGCTCATGCCCTAAGGCCGTAGCCCCATCCCTAGCTGTATGAAAGTGGCGCTGCTCGTATTGTCTCAGTTCCTTCTCACTGCCCATGGCGAGAGTCAGAGCTCTTTATGGGATCATCACCTCATATTTTCACTCTATTTTCTGAGAACTTGTATATAGTAGTATTACCATTAGGGTTAGTTTACTGTTGGCAGAGTAGTTAGCTACCATGTGTGATGCCCTCACTATAGTTAAGCATTGTCATGGAGGGGCCATCCCCAAAAGCTACCCACACACAAAGGTGCTCATTGCATCTGTGCGAAGAACACATGAATGAGAGGTGTGCCATCTACAAATCATTCACAAAGAGGACTCTGGTGCTGGGTGTCTTGAGCAGGCCATGGGGCCTGCTTTGGCATTGAGCCCTTCGTCTGATCATCAGTCTCCTTTAGATCTGGAAAATGATGCTGCTCTGTGCTTGGGCTCTGTCATTTCCCCCAAGAGGAAAAGGAGTCATTCACCCTCCTCTGGTGCAATGAGGAGGAGGTCCAATAAAAGGAGTCAGGACTATTCCAGGGCTCAGGGAGATGACTCCTATTCTAGGAGGAGTGCTGACTGGCACCATACTCCCTCTGGCACATGGGATAGAGCAAGTCCGATACTGCACCAAGAGCAGCAAGGGCCCATACTGTCAACTCTCGTTCCAGCCGTGGGGCATCTGTTGAATCAGGTACCAATGACATCAGCACCAGTGCTGACAGTCTTTCACACCAACGGCATACTAGGCGTCATCAGACCTCGTTTGCCTCTCAATCCCAGATTCTCTGTTGGTTCTCCAGCACTATAGCTTCTACTGACTTGTCCTCTGTTGTGTCATTGGCACCTTCTAGCCATGTCACAGAGCCACTTGGTCCATCAACACCTCAGTTTATGCTGCCTGGGCTGCAGACTGACGTCAAGGCTAGGCCCAGCACCGAAGGACCCCTCAGCATCCTTTGCCACCATCATTATCTTGGTGGCAGATCCATCATCAAGTTCAGTCACAGCCTTGGTGCCAATGCTCTTACCCCATCCCTTTTCAGGAGTCCCTCTCCTGAGACACTGCTCCTTGAGCAAGTCCAGTCTTCACTGGCTTTGGGGGCCAGAGAGGTCCCTCCGCAGCACTGGTGGCATGGGTTCTATTTGCAATATTTCCTGGTCCCCAAACCTAAGGGAGGGATGAGACCTATCCTTGGCCTCCATGATTTCAACAAATACATCAGATGTGTGAGATTCCATATGGTTACCCTGGCAACTATTCTCCCTACCTTGAATCACAACAACTGGTTTGCTGCCCTTGACCTGCAGGATCCTTATTTCTACATAGCAATCCTCCCGAGCCACAGGAGGTTCCTCAGAGTTGTCATGGCTGGCAGGCACCACCAGTACACAGTGCTGCCTTTTGGCCTATCTTCCAGTCCCTGGATTTTCACTAAGTGTGTGTGTCGTAACAATGTATCTCAGAAAGAAGGGAATTCATATCTTCCTGTACCTGAATGACTGGTTACTGAGGGGAAAGCCCAGAGAGAGTGTCCTCTCATGTTCACTTCACACTATTCCTATTCAATTGTCTAAGTCTCATCCTAAGCAACTGGAAGTCAATGTTGGTTCCAGCTCAAAGAATAGAGTTCACTGGGGCCTTGGTAGACTCTGAATTTAAGAGCACTTGTACTGACCAAGTGATTCCAGATGATCTGCCACCTGTGTCTAGAACTGCAGTCTCAACCCTCAACCACAGTCCAAGGTTGCTGGGCCACATGGCTGCACATCCAATATGCCAGGCTGTGGCTGAAGTTGGTCTATCATCTAAATCACTATACCTTGGAAATGTTGATAAGACTTCCCCAACCCTGGGCTCCTTACAGTGATGGACAATGTGTGCCAAGGCATTCCTTTCATGCAGCCTCCACTGACCAAGCCTATAGTTGCCAATGACTCCTTCATAGGTTGGGGAGCACATCTGGACTAACTGAAAAGTCCAGGTCTGTGGTTTGAATGAGAAGTTTCTCTGCATATTGATGTCCAGGAGCTTTGGGCCACCTACAATGCCTGTCACACCTTTCAGGATCACATCAGGGGCTCAGCAGATCTCATACTTGCCAACAATACCACCATGATGTATTATGTGAACAGTAATGGGGGAGCACGCTGTGACGTGCTTTGTCAGGAGGCAATCAGGCTCCAGCAGTTTTACATCAGGGCAAACGTTACCCCGTGGCTGATCACTTACTTTGGATCCACAAACACCTGGAAGATGACCTCTGCAGGAATTTCTCCCTCAATCATGAGTGGTTTCTGAAGCCCAACATTCTGTGAGCCATCGTTGCAATTTGGGACATCCCAATGATTGAACTGTTTCCCATGAAATAAAACAAGACATCCCAGCTGTTCTGCTCCCAAGGGTGGGGCGGAGGCAGGGGGTTTCAGTCCAGGTTCCTTGGCTGATGTTTTTCACCTTAGCTGGGAATTGGCACTCCTGTATGCCTTTTGTCCAAATTCCGATCATCCTTCAGGTCATTCTGAAGCTGAAACTGGACTGCATCAAGCTCATTATTATTGTCCCAGACACTCTGGCGCAAGCTTGGTTCTCTGACCTCCTCAGATTATTAGATTGGTCTCTCATATCCCTTCCTCTTCATCCTGAACTCCTGACTTCACATCACAATTAGGTTTTGCATCCAACACTCAGTTTTCTGCATCTCACAGTGAGGAGCTGCCATGGTTAGATGAGGTGGAAGAATGATGATCAGTGGTGGTCCAGCAAGTCTTGCTCAATAGTAGGAAGCCCTCCACCAGGCTGGCCTATTTGGCCAAGGGGAAGTGATTCTTGGTATAGTTGTTAGCCCAGGGAGTTCAACCAGCTTGTATCAAGGACATCTTGGAGTACCTGTTACACCATCAGTCTTCTGGTCTTTCACATTTGCAGGGCTGCCACATTGTGCGTACCTTTGCAAATCACTGTGCCATTACACTGCATCCAGATTGGATGCAAATTTCAGGAAGGCAATCCAGCAGTTCTTCTTTAAATAGACTCCGAACCCCATCTCCTGCGAGTACTGCTTGCGAGTCACCCACATGGAATACATGGCTGCATCTTCTCAAAGGAGGGGAAAAAAGGGTTACCTACGTGTAACTGTTGTTTGTCAAGAGGTGATGCAGTTGTGTATTCCATACCTGCTCTCCATCCCCTGTGCATCAGTCTGTATTTCTGCTGTTTGGTGCAAAGGAACTGAACTGGTCGGGGCAGTGCCACCCTCACACAGCCAGGGGAGGGGCTATGGTCACTGGGCTTCAGCATCACTCCTATGGGTACTGCTAGGCAAAGTTCTTCAGCTCGGGTGTATGCGATGTGTACGTTTACCTGAAATACATATCTGCATCACATCTTATAGCGCTTCTTCAGATTGGCAACTTTTTTTTTTCTCATCAGCAGAGGTGGTCAGAAATGGCAAGTATTTTCCGTGAACATTTTTGAAAGAAATGAAACCTTTTCATTTTTTCATGTTCAGTTTCCAAAGGCTGCAAATGTTTGTTTAAATGTTTTTGCTGAAACAGAAAATATTGAAGGAAATGAATAATTTATATGAAAACATTCACTCTGGGGGAAAAAAGCTATTTTTCATTTTTTAAAAGAAATTTTAAACAAAACATTTGAAGAGGCAGAGGTTGAATCATGATCACATCCATCCGAGCCTCTTACACAAGGCTGCTATTTGTGCATGCCTCCTTAGAAATACTTATGAATTTGCATTAGTGCAAAATATTGAACTCACAGAATATTCCAACCTGCATCATCTATGTGGCCTCAAAGATAAAGCTGGACATTAAGAAGCTGGTTTCAGAGAAGTAGTACCAGTTTTCCCATTGATGAGCCTTCCCTTGTAACTCTTAAGGCATATTTTGATTTCCTGTGTATTTTTTAAAGCATTCTAAATAAAAAGTTCTGCACATTTATCTCGGATGAAAGCCCCATATAAAAGTATATGCAAAGTAGTTACAGCTCCTGACAAGGTGTGACAGTGCTGTGAAGGTGGACACCACAGATCTCACCCTTAGGACGTCTTTCTTTTTTTGTCTTTTGTTTAATTTAATCTCTTTATTAATAGTTATAGCAGTTGCATTAAGATGGCTGCATATTTTAATGATCTTTTCCATTTTGTTATTAAAGTGAGAAAAGTACTTTTGTGTTTACTTTTCCAGCTGAACACAATAATATAAAACTAAGTGGATTTGAACATTTTGGACTTGAGTGGCAGCCGTGAATGTCCATTCCTGCAGGTCCTGCAAGTGCCTAAGGGCAACAGCAATCTATAGGAGCTGTTAATGTATAATTATTCTCTACCATGTGGCACTATAGAAGTCTTTTTTGCTTGCCTTTTAGTATTAGTCTCCAGCAAACATATAGTCACTGGACCGTTCTGTTGATGCACTGTGCAGTTCAGTGAGCTTCTGGAGAGAGAGGGAGAGATCATATTACAAAACTATATTCAACATTTGCTTATGAAGTTAAAAATCTGGAAAAAGGATCCTCCTCTGGGTTATGGTTTTTGATTATGTGTCTCTAATTACACACATCTAGTGAGATTACATCACACATTCCACAGACATGACCAAAATGTATGGCTGAAGATCTAAAAGATAAAAACTATTAATACAAACACTTAATTGCAGAGTAATGTCAGAAACAATTGGTTGAGTCTTTCAGACTGACCACAGTTAGGTCCAAAATAAAGGGGGGAAATGCAAATTTTCCCTTGTGCTGTAAGTGTCCCATTTTACAGATAACTCTATGGGACTTTTGAACTGCTTTCTGTACCCACTGAATTTTCAGATACAGTGGTCCTTCTGTGGGATCATGCTAATAATGGGTGTAGTGATTGGGGGTGAAGGGGTGGGACAGAAATTGCTATGGGATTCAAAGGACTTGGAATCGCTGCAGTTTTCTTTCGTACATTCTGTAAACTCTACAGTCATTAATCTCCAGCTGTTTTGCCACTCGACTCTCAAACTATGGTATAGTATCTTTTGTATTGCTGGGATCGGGAATAAATTGAGGCTTCATTTGGAAGATATGCTTTTGGTTTTAGTTCTTGGGGTGACAGGGAAAAGGACAAACAACCTAATGCACGGCAATCTGTTCAGGTTGTGCAAACAAAACAGTGATCTGTGAGAGAAATTAAAATAATCAAATGCTGAATTTTATTGGTAGGGAGCTGAACATAGTTTTAACCAACTGTTTTCTTTATATTTAATTCTACATGTCATATAAATTAAATTAGACCTATTTTATTAATTCTGGTCTCACTTAGAGGCCTAAAGTTAGGTCACTAAATCTATATTTAGATACCTCAGTGAAAATGGCCTGATTTGCAGAGATCTGAGCAATTGGGGGAACAAATGTTAAAAATGTAAGTCTATAAATATGAGATGAAAACAAGAGGGCTTGGTTATTGGAGAATATCAACAATGAGTTATGTAAAAAGCCAAAACCATTTGGCTCAATTTACTTACGGGGACTCCATTTTGTTAAAATAGAAAAATAGGCTGAACCATAATTCGATCCAATCAATTCTCAAATGTCACTTCTGAAAACACTGTATTTGAGAGTTAAAAGAAACAAAAAAAACCCCAAAGTTTAAATGGGTTCATTTTACACTGCTCCAACGTAAAGCTAGCCAAACCAATGTTAATTAAGTGTTTTAAAAATAAAAACCATAAAAACTTTGAGCCAAGTTCCAACCTGAATTATTTTATGGTAGTTATAAAGTCTGGAAAATATGGGTATGGAATGGAAACGCTAATGCTACCTTAAGTATAATAGCATGGCGGTGCTGCTATAAAACATGGTAGAATCTTAAACAATACAGTTTATACAGTAAGTCTGCCAAATCCCATTGACTGCAGGGGGTCTTCCATGTTTGGCTCTCTCTCAATTTCACATTAGACACTTTAAATGTCTGCATCTCTTTCCAGTTTACAAGTGACTGCTGGGCATCTAGTTTTTCATAATGTTGACTTTAGCATTCTTTGGCGCTCTTAACATATTCTTGATTTACAGCCATTTTATGACTTCAGTGAATTGCCACAAATTGGGGAAAATCTCATAAAATGACAAAGAAAAACATTCCCGTCTCACAATATAATCAGAGTCTTGGTATTTTTGCTTTAGTATTGTTTGTTTGTTTTCATTTTCCAAGGTGAGCTTTAAAACTGAACTGGGCTTGCTTCTCAGTTACAGTAAGGGCTCTTTGCACTGTTATTTCTCTTGTAAATATTTCTAATTTTAATTCCTTGTATTTACTTAAAATCTATTTCTTTGTAGTTAAATAATCTTGTTTTATTATTTAATCAAAACTAATCCAGTGTGTCTTTAAACTGAACAGTGTGAGTAACTCCATTTAACATAGAAGACTCTTTACCTTGACCCCTATGGGGGCCACAGACCTCCAGATAGCTGAACGGTCCAGGAGAGGGCTGGACAGTGTAGAAAACATATATTTGGGGGTGGCGGGGGGAGACTTGGGACTGGGAGTTTGTTGGGGTCACCCTGCAAGTGGTAACCAAAGCTGGTGAAAGCCAGTGTGGGCTGGCAAGACGTGACCTGCATGCTGTTTGAGGGTCCCAAATTGAGAGTTACAGCAGCAAAGCATTGTGAAGTACTCAAGATTGCAGGGCAGGTGGCGAGACGGCCCTTCGCTGGTCTGGATTGCACCCTGGAATGTCAAGCTGGGGATGTTTGGGTGGGCCAAAGATGAGATGAGTGGGATTGCTGTGCACTGAACTATGCTATTTGCTGCTTCCTCTGACCCATAGGGGGGCTGTAGGAAGAAGACTTTACATTAGAGCAGCCTCAAAGCTGCTCTAATTTACAACAGAGCCCGGACAGATCCCCAAATGGCCCCAAAATATAGGAAGTACAAAGATGGCTGAAAGATGGGTCCCCCACATGCTGGAACAGAGTAATTGAGAATCAGGGAATAATTCAGAATTATTTTAAAATCCAATAATGTGACGTAACCTGGTTTTTTGTACACCAGCAGCTAGTTCCTATTACTATATGCATTTCTACATGAAGTTATTGCCATGTCTAAGATCATGCCTTGTTCATTGCCTGTTCCTCCTTGTTGCAGTTTAAAACTTTCTGCTTGTTGTATATTGAGGTTTAGAGTTTTGTGTACATGTACATGCATGCATGGTTTGTACTGGCTTACGGACCAAATCTACATACGCAAGTAAGGCTGAAATTCTTATCGCTGAGTAGATGCATGGAGGAGCTAAAAGGATGATTCTCTCTCTTTAGCCACAGAGCTGCCTTATCTGTAGATCTGGCTAGTTCCCTAGGAATGGAGCTCCTGTTCTGCAGTGGGATGGTGGTAGATGTTGAGGGGAATGCTGTGTGGCGGGGATTCCTAATCTGTGCAGGAAGGTGTGGGGCTGGAGAATTTGTTGATATGTAGAGTCTTCTTTCCACTCTCTCTCACACACAGGGGAAACCAGGAAAGAGTCAGTGGAGACTCCTGGAAGAGGGAAAGCTGCTCTGAGGTCTAGGCAGTGGGATTCCCACCCCTGCCCATTCATTAGCCCAGCAACCAGTCCAGATTGTTGGGTCAGAAACTGGCTCAGAATTTGGGCCCAAGTTAAGAGAGCTTTTGCAAGTGACAACTATGGCTGACCAAACCTCAGAATAATAGAAGATTAGGGTTGGAGGAGACCTCAGGAGGTCATCTAGTCCAACCCCCTGCTCAAAGCAGGACCGACCCCAACTAAATCATCCCAGCCAGGACTTTGTCAAGCTGGGTCTTAAAAACCTCTAAGGGTGGAGATTCCACCACCTCCCTAGATAACCCATTCCAGTGCTTCACAACCCTCCTAGTGAAATAGTGTTTCCTAATATCCATCCTAGACGTTCCAGACTGCAACTTGAGACCATTGCTCCTTGTTCTGTCATCTGCCACCACTGAGAACGGCCAAGCTCCATCCTCTCTGGAACCCCCCTTCAGGCAGTTGAAGGCTGCAATCAAATCCCCCCAACCCCACTCTTCTCTTCTGCAGACTAAATAAGACCAGTTCCCTCAGCCTCTCCTCATAAGTCAATAAGCTCCAGCCCCCTAATAATTTTTGTTGCCCTCCACTGGGCTCTCTCCAATATGTCCATATCCCTTCTGTAGTGGGCGCCCAAAACTGGATGCAATACTCCAGATGTGGCCTCACCAGTGCCAAATAGAGGGGAATAATAACTTCCCTTGATCTGCTAGCAATGCTCCTACTAATGCAGCCCAATATGCTGTTAGCCTTCTTGGCAACAAGGGCATACTGTTGACTCATATCCAGCTTCTTGTCCACTGTAATGCCCAGGTCCTTTTCTGCAGAACTGCCGCTTAGCCAATCGGTCCCCAGCCTGTAGCAGTGCATGGGATTCTTCCGTCCTAAGTGCAGGACTCTGCACTTGTCATTGTTAAACTTCATCAGATTTCTTTTGGCCCAATCTTCCAATTTGTCTAGGTCATTCTGGACCCTACCCTACCCTGCAGTTTATCTACCTCTCCCCCCAGCTTAGTGTCATTTGTGAACTTGCTGAGGGTGCAATCCACCTCATCATCCAGATCTTTAATGAAGATGTTGAACAAAACCAGCTCCAGGACCAACCCCTGGGGCACTCCGCTTGATACCGGCTGCCAACTAGACATCGCGGCATTGATCACTACCCATTAAGCCTGATGATCTAGCCAGCTTTCTATCCACCTTACAGTCCATTCACCCAGTCCATACTTGCTGGCAAGAATACTGTGGGAGACTGTATCAAAAGCTTTACTAAAGTAAAAGTATATCACATCCACCGCTTTCCCCATATCCACAGAGCCAATTATCTCCTCATAGAAGGCAATCAGGTTGTTCAGACATGACTTGCCCTTGGTAAATCCATGCTGACTGTTCCTAATCACCTTCCTCTCCTCCAAGTGCTTCAAAATGAATTCCTTGAGGACCTGCTCCATGATTTTTCCGGGGACTGAGGTGAGGCTGACCGGTCTGTAGTTCCCCAGATTCTCCTTCTTCCCTTTTTTAAAGATGGGCTCTATATTTGCCTTTTTCCAATAGTCAGTGGAAGTCTGAGTTATTTGACCCTCTTAGGTTTGCAAAATTGGGTTAGAAATCTCATTTAGAACAGACTTTCCTTGGGGTATTTCCATAGCTTCTGCTCTTGGTCCTAATCAGAAACTGGAGGTGAAAACATGGACACCAGAAGGCTACTTATGTGGACCCTTCAGAACTCTAAATGTTCCTTCTAAGCTTGGTTCTAAAGATGGTGAGGGCTGTATTTGTAGGATGAGGGAGGGAAGACTTCCTTATTTGATCACAAATGGGTTTCCCCCCTTCCTAATGAAAATTTATTTTCACCACATATGAAAGCTGTAAAGAACATCAGGCAAAAAAGTAGGCTTCACCTGTTTAAAGTCTGGTGTGAAATTCAACTTGCAGCTCCGTTAGCACATCAATCAAACTTTCACTTTGGGAATTTAGAAATCCATCTCAGCATTCTTGAAAGATTATATATTGTTTTAAATTGCTTAGGAAAAGGAACTGTGCGGTTTTTCTAGTGTCACTTGTAGGGACCTATTATATAATCAACTTCAGTAGAATATATATCATGGATCCACTTATCATGCAAAATAGATTTTAAAAAATTCCTTTTTCTCTCCTCTGTTTTTTGAAGCTTGACACATCTGACTCCCATTTTAGTGTCTTTCAAAGAGGACTTTAATTTTTGTAGAACTTGAGAAATGTATTTTGGAAGTGTAAAACATTAGGTAATTGACAAAATGAAGGCCTGATTCTGAGCAAATGTACACTGGAGTAAATTCATTGAAATCAGTGCATATACCCTAGTGTGAAACCAGAATCAGGCCTAAATTAGGGTAACTTTTTGTATGTTTGTCAGTAAAGGTATTCAGTTGTATAGCCTACTGTACCTATTAGTCAGTGGAGATGGGAACAAATATTTTCATTAGTTGAGAAACTAACTTGACCTCAGTTTTGCAAACACTTCGACACACAACTAAATGTAATGCATGTGAGGTTAATTGAACTACTCACACATGTGAAGTTGTGTGCAAGTTTTTGCAGGATTGGTGCCGTAAATTATTAACCAGTGTACTGCTTCATCAAATTATCCAGAACACTTGTAATATTTTTGAGTCTTCAGAAGTTGTCAGCGTAAAAGCAAGGCCATTTTTTTCAGGAATTAGGTATACCATAAAGGTTGGAGGCATATGAGAATATAAATTCAAAACTGTAACAGCATTTATTTAGTTGGAAGACAACAGTAAGTGGAATGTTTTTAGACAAATGCTTGAAGAAAATCTTTTGACCTATAATAAAGACTACAATTCTAATCCAAATTTATGACCGCAGCCTTCAAACACTTTCTCATGTGGTTAATTTTACTTACATGCTTAAAGTTAAGCATATATGTCATTTCAAAATCAAGGCCTTAATTATATTTAAAATGAGATAAAAGCTTGGGAAGGCTGGATAACTCAGGCATTAGGACCCATTCAAATTTAAGGCAAAAATATACCTTTTGTGGGTCCTCAATGCAAATATTAAAATCATTATTGATCTGTCCAAACTGACTCCAGCCCACAAAGTATAAATTAAAGAACCATCTGGAGTACAAACGTCTATTTCCTCCACACCACACAAACTCAACATAGAGGAACAATGCAGCATGCCCTAAAGGTCAACACATATGTCTATTTTGGACCATGTGAGAAAGTTAGTTTCAGGACCTCTTTTGGGAAATGCTTTGTAAATTGTTCTTTCCCTTTTAGGCCAGGTTGTTGAGAGCTTGAGTGCCTTTGCTGATTGTAATTGAGGCAGAATCACATGAGAAGAGAGACATCTCTGTAAGACAGGTCCCAAACCACATAGCACATGGTCACTGCTGCTCGTTGATCAACGGAGAGTCGGCAATATCCCAGCTGGCAGGAGAAGAATGGGGAGGGAGAGGCTGGACAGACTGATCTGAAACTGTCAGTGTTGCAACCTTTCATTCCCCATGACTGCTGGTGTGGGGGACAGGCCCCTCAGCCTCACAAAGAAGCTCCAGGGCTTCCCCTAAAAATCAGGTGCAACTGCCCCCTAATGCCATCCATCCAGCAGGGCCCATAATGAAATCCTCCAAACTGTGACCCTGAGACACAAGTGATGGGAGTGCTCCTCCAGTCACCCTGGATAGCAGTCTCACGAGGCCAACAACTGAATGGGCCATAGAGCTCCAGCTGAGGCCATGACAGAGTGGTGAAGGGAAAATCTGCATTTCCCTGAGCAATAAATTCACCTTAAAATGCCACACTGTTTTTAAAGTGTAAGAATAAAAAAGTATCTAACAGTTAAAAAGGCAAGGGCCCAATCCAACAAAAATGAGCTTTCAAGCTAAGGACTTTTAGTTCCCTGGCCCTTTGGGACTCCACTGATGGAATGTTAGAAGAACTATTATATGGCTACTCCTGGCCAAATCACTCCACCCAACCCAGTGGGCATATATAGCAGTCATGCTCTTGGTAATGCTTTGTGGGGGGGAGGGGGCAGAGGCAGATGAATGCAGGGACAGATTCTTCAACAGCTGCTTGAATATCAGTCAGACCAGAGAGAATTGTAAAGGAACCTATAGGTATTGAGCTCTTCCTTGGCTGACAGAGCCATGCTAGAGTTAGGCCAGAGGAAGGAAGCAGCATGTAATTTGAAGATTTGAAAAAAAATGAAGACAGGCTAATTAATGTATAAGCAAGCAGTGCAGGTAAGAGGAGGAAAGAGTGATCACACTCTCTAACCTGCTCTCAAGTCTTCAGTGATGAAGGGGGAGAGTTTTAAAATAAGCAACTAGCACCATTTTTTTAGGCAAGGTTATGGGCAAATTATTTCCTAAATTCCTAGTCACATCATGGAATTACTAAGCAAATAGGGTGCTGTTGGTGTTATATAAATATGATTGTTAGCCCAACACCATGACTGTAGTAACTCCCAGCGCTGGTGTGAGTATATGTAAAATTACAACGAGACTTGAACTGCTTGGGAACTAGATATCTCATTTGCAGGAGTTCTCCTCCTGCCAGGCATTGCCACAAGCCTTTGGTAAAGACGAGATCTGTTTTTTCTTTGGGGCACCTGAAGCAGGTCAAATGTACCTCGGATGTGGCTGCTCTGGTGCAGTCAGCATTCTTAGCCTTTTTGCAACTTGAGCAGCTTAGATGAAAAGTGGGTATTTTGAACTACATCCAGCCCCAAAGGTTTAAAAGAAGAGAAAGAGATGAACAAAAGAAGACCACATATACCATAAAGAGTGCATGCAAATATTGTCTCTGCATGTACCTGCAGGTAGTCCAGTTGGACCATAAATTTAGTGTGCTACTCAAATTTATTTCCTCTTTCTAATAGTTCCTGTGATGGAAATATTTTATCCTACTTTTACACTATTATTTGGTTTATAACTTATATTTAATATCTGAGCACTTAAATATAAGTAACAGTCCAGCAACACTTATCACTTTGTTTGCAGCATATGAAAAAGAATCCATATGAACTGTCAATAAACCAGCCTATTTCCTTGCACTCTGCTCCTTACTAGACTCAACCAGCAGATGCAAACACGGTGCAGACAGTTGCAGTAATTATGCTACCCAGCTGATAAAAGCGTCCATTTATATGGTCTATCGTCAGTCTCGATGCAGTCACTTTCAGCTGCAAAATTTATCTAGCAGTTGGAAACACGGAACATTATTAGAATCTATTGACTCTCCTCTCCACTGCTGAGGTAACATTCTTTTTCCCTACAATCATTTCCCCAACAATTTCAATACTATTAAGATATGCCCTAGAGTCAATGCAAATGGTCTCCACTAAGCTGAGCTCTGCCTTCTAGAATGTTGTCTAAGAGCACAAATGTAGATTGCAGTTACTTCAGGACTACAGTGTATTTGATTTTTCTGAAACAAGATTTAGGCACTCGGAGCCGATCGGTCTTTAGCTGCGCTCAGTTCAGATGGTGAGGGGAAGGGTCAAAATGTCTCCTTTCCACTCCCCTAGTCCTGAATCAACTGGAGACCAAAACTGTTCCTACCATAATTTACAGTTATGTTGCCTGTAGCCAGTGGCTGAGAATCTGGTGGGATGCATGTCTCTGGTGTGTCCCCTGCGCCCAGGAGGGTAGACACATGGCATAGATGCAGCTACACAAGCATTAAAAATCATGGTCAATTCATAGCTATGTCTGCTACAGAGAGGAATTATTTAAAGTGGTACATTGGGGTATAATGAAGAGCAATAGGATTTAAATTTAAAGGGAAGATTTATACTGAATATCAGAAAAAGCTTCTTGACAAGGGAAGTGGTGAGACAGTTAAAAGTAGACATGAGAAAATACTAGAAAATGTATTGGAGGCAACAATCCAGCATTGTTAAGAAGATAAATGATATGTCCTAACAAGTCTTTGCCATGTGTAATTTCTGGGGTCAGAAAGTAGCTGAACTGTTGTTCAATATAATTTTAGGGATTGGTGTGTGGGTAGCAAAAGAGGCAAATAATATACTATAACTATTCAAAGATTTTGCCTGTGTCAGTTTTAACCCTCAGGCATGTGGTTGCCTTCAAAAATTATGAGTTGGCATCTTGTGGTCATCAGTTCTTCATTATGCATAAGATAACCAATAATATATTCAGGAAACTAAGCAGGAACTGTGATGAAGTGGGAATCATCTGTAATATTTTTTATTCCAATGTGTGCCTTGGTGTCCCTCTGTACTTTCCTAAGTAGTAGGGGACTAAGGGCTACAGTGCTCTTGGGGCAGCCCAGGAGACGAGGGGCGTGTCACCTAGCTGTCTAGGGTAGAATGAATGCATTGCTAAAGAGCTAATTAAAACTGACTTGTGTAAACAGAAGACCCAGAAAGACAATGGGAACCCCAATGTCCAGGACATTTACACCTAGAAACCAACATCCAAGTTAGAGATTTCCCCCACCTCTCATCAGGGATGCAGAGGAGAGTCCCTAGCTCAGAACAAAGGGGGGGGAGGTGTCAGGTGATGGAGTTAAGTGCTGGCCTTTGGGGGGAGAGAGGCTCTCACCCTGGACTTACAAAGAGCCAGATCCAGAAAAGGAGTCCATAGCAGGAATGATGGGTTGGCCAGAATGAACTGTCTTAACCTTTCTTTCTCTATGCTAACCTAAGGACTTCCTGATGTTGCGTTCCACTTGACTAATAAACCCTATTCTGTTTTGAAAAGGCTGCAAGGTGTCACAGCAAATCCTGGCTGAGGTGCATTGATCCCTGAAAAGTGTGAAAGTTTCTAACCTGGAGTGTCTCAGCTAGACCTCATGGTCTGAAGCAAAAGTGCTGGAGCTCAGAGGCTCAGTCTTGGAAGTGGTGAGGCTGTGTGGCCTGAAGAAAGAGTGGGAACCCTTGGGGGTCTGCCACACAGAAAGGGCTCATCCACGGGACTGTTTAAAAATTGGCTCATATCACAGATCCTGTAACAGGAACAAATAATAATTGTTAGACTTGGTCAGGTTTTTGAACCCCAAATAGAAATTATTTATTGCTATTTTCTCATTGTCTTTAATTTTACATCAGTCTATGACCAAAAGAAACTGGCAGACTTTATACTTTTAATTTAGATCTTGAAGCTCTGTATTAGGGCCTGATCTAGGCTCTCACTGACTTCAGTGGGCTTTGGATCAGGCTCATAAAGAGGGTACTGAACATTTAAATTCCTTTGGTTGTCTATTTCTCTCCTAAAACAGTTATATGCCTGGTCTCTGTATTCACCCTGGGCAGAGATTTTTAAGGCTTTTTTTCCATTCGGGGCCAATTAGTTTTGGTTGGCAGTTGTCTGATATTTTACAAGAGTTACACCCATGAGGTCAGCTGTTTGCATGGGAGTGGGGGAAGGGAGCAGCATATGTCTTCAAGAGAAGACAAGCATCTCTTTTGTCTGCTAATGCAAGAGAAATTCTGAACCTGACTAGAGATTTTTGTTCATCAGGTATAAAAACATTAACATAAATTCATGGTTGCTTCACATTAAATAACAGATTAAATAGTTCAGGATCTAGTAAAGACTTTCCTTTTGTTCCATGTTAATGATATTTAAAAGAGGAGATGTGTCCATCGGCTCAGTTACTGTAGGACAGCCAGGACCCTACACTTCAGTAAATCTTTATTCAAAGCAGTTTTCTGCATCTTTTTCTTGTTTTAACTTAAAATGAACTCGAAAGAAATTCAGAGAAATTAACCTCATAATTTGTAGCAACATGGCCCTCTGTCCAGTGAATGATAGTGATAATTTCCACAGATTTGGGCCATTTGACTGTACTCTTACTCTTGTCAGCGACAAAGACAGGGGAATGACTTGTGCTGTGGAAAGCACTAAGCATATTTAAAATATCTTCACTGAATGTACACTACAGAAAAACACTGTGTAGAGTAACTTTACTGGTGTCAGTTTAGAAATTCAAACCATTAAGGCCATGTCTACACTACCACTTATGTCAGCAAAATTTATGTCGCTCGGGGGTGTGAAAAAAAACACCCCCTATGAGTGACATAAGTTTGGTTGGCATAAGTGATAGTGTGCACAGTGCTATGTTGGCAGGAGAGCTTCTCCCACCGACATAGCTACTGCCACTCTTGGAGGTGGTTTTATTATGTTGTTGGGAAAGCTCTCTCCCGTTGGCCAAGAGTGGGTATGCAAGTGATCTTACAGCAGTGCTGCTGTAAGCTTGCTAGTGTAGACCTGGCCTTAGAAAGATATCCTCTGTCATTTTATTTATAATACTACCTTTACATTCCTGTACATTATTGCATCAAGCTCAGTAGCATTTGTTTAAAACTGACATGTTAATAATAAAAAAAAAAGGATCATGAATCCCAGATAGCCCTCAATAAATAATAATAAGCTAATGTATAGATTAGACTTTTAGTCATCAGATGGTTTTTTTGGACTCGCCTCTACCTCTGCATGTCAGAATGTTGCTTTATTACATAGGCCAGTGTCAGCTGCAAATTGTTACAATAAATATTTTGTATCCACATGTAGGTTAGTTCTACTATGGGTCATAGTGCTGAGAGTTTAGCAATCTAAGTCTTTTTGTGTGTCTTTATCATGTATAAAGAAGGTTTGAAAGAAAAGAAAAGCCTATTTTACCTTTGAAAAATCAAGAATATGAAGTTTGATCTTTCCTGAGCTTGTTGATGACTCTTTGTGGGGAGAGAAGGCAATGATGTCTACAAAAAACTGATAATGTTTAAGCTATGGGTGTGCTCAGACCACAGTCGTATCATGTCCAATATTGTCTCATTACTTTGTGCCCAACCCATTCTGTATCCAACCGTTGTGTCTTGTCTTATATTTAGATTGTAAGCTCTTTGGGACAGAGTCTGTGTCTTTTGTTTCAATGCCTGTACAGTGCCTGGCACAATATGATAAGCTCTCCTGTCTTAACTGACGAAACGGGATGAAACGACATCCATTCTCTGAAATGTTGATTATCCATTGGAGTTGCATAGGCATTGACAAAAAATAATCAGGGTTTGAAACTATCTGAGTACAACTCTCCTCTCGGTTGTTTGCTGTTCAGCATCTTGACTTTTGTGCTGTCAGAGTTTTAGTAGTTCACCAGTTGTCGTGGAGTATTGCAGAATAGACAAGTCCTGAATTTCTAATGTGTATTAAAAAAAAAAAAAAAGAAGAAGAAAAGAAAAGCGAAGCACAACCCTAAGTTTTTCTCCCTTTGCAGGTTACTTTTATTACTTGATGCCATCAGACATAAGTAGTGTACTGTTAAATAGCAGCTTAGAAAATGGAGATCAGATATCTACCAGTGAGGAGCAAGGGGACAAATAAAAGGCAAGAGTATGAAAATTGAGAGTCTGGACAATTTTATGTATTGGCCTTTTGAAATCTTTCTTCAATTCTATAAACACTAGAGGTATCACGTTTTCAGTATCTATAAATATTTAATTACTATCAAAACATTAATGGTCCATTTCTAGGAAATGCATTAGGCTTCTATCACTGCAAGTTGTAGTGCAGTAAATTTGTCAGAAAAAAACCTGCTGTCTACTTTATTATTTTGAAATATCAAGCTAAGGTTTGTTATAAGTATTTCCTGATGTAGTATGTACATGGTATAAAATGTTTTCTTTTGCTCTTGAGTCGGGGGCATGAATAGACACTGTAGTAATAGCAAAATAAAGGGGACCATAGCAAAATCCAGTCACATAATTTAGATTTCAGTTCACTGGAGTACAAGGCATTAGTTTGGGATTCCTATGCACATGCATCAATTGAATTGAGTCCCATCTTTTTCTTTTATTTGAGGCATTTTTCTTTCCTGCGTAAAAGTCATAGTCAAAGCAAAGAGCTACCTTTTTGTTTTCTGCATTTTTTTTTTTACTTTAGACATGCTTTTCACAGTGACTTAAGGGAGTCTAATGAGCAATTAATGGCTTTAAAACCAACAGGGCTCCCGGATTGCTCAGTAACCTGAAATTAATTTATTTATAGCAGCTTTCAGTCCTCCATGTTGTCTTTCATTTCAAAGGTGCTATCTATGCCACTGCAGTTTCCCAATCAACAATCGGCCTAGAGTCAGATTTGTAGACCTGCTTCATCACAGTAGAAAGATATGGGCAGTTCACATTTAATTATGTTGAAAGAGATAATACAATATAGTGTAACTGAGTTACCTTGCCCTCAGAACTCAGACAGTTGACATGCAGCCGAAGTCTTGTGTCTTTAGTTGCAATTTTTATCTTGAAAAATGTCAAGATAGCTTAAATATACATAGTGTCAATCAGCAATTTAAGTACATGAAGAAATTTTAACTTAGAAAAATTCCAGTTTTCTTTAATTAAACTGTTAAGTGTCCTTCATTAGAGAGTCCTTCTGGCTTACAAGGACTTGAAGAGCTTATCGAGAGATGGCTGAGGTATTATCAATTCAGTTATTAAAGAACAGGTTAGATAAGACACAAGTGGGAGTGGTGTAAAGAAGTAGTTCTGCAAATTGCTGGGGGTCAGTGAGTAAACCATGTCATCTCTTTGGTGACTGCTACTTTTGTTCTTATGATTCTTACTGTACTATGCTGAAAGGGACAATTCAAAGTATTAATAGCGCTTTGCTATAAAGCAGAAGCGGGCAAACTATGGCTCCATCCGGCCTTCCAGACATTTTAATCCGACCCTTGAGCTCCCGCCAGGAAGTGGAGTCTGGGTCTTGCCCAGCTCTGGCTCTCCAGCTGGGCAATGGGGTCAGGATCTTGCCCCACTCTGCAGGGCTCCCAGAAGCAGCGGCAAGTCCCCCATCCGGCTCCTACACGTAGGGGTAACCAGGGGGCTCTGCATGCTGTCCCCACCCCAAGAGCCACCCCTGCAGCTCCCATTGGCCAGGAACCACAGCCAATGGGAGGTGCAGGGGTGGCGCCTGTGGACTGGGCAGCATGCAGAGCCGCCTGGCTGTGCCTCCACGTAGGAGCCAGAGATGGGACATGCTGCTGTTTCTGGGAGCTGCTTGAGGTAAGCACCACCTGGAGCCTGCCCCCCCAACCCTCTTCTGTGCCCCAACCCCCTGCCCTAGCCCTGATCTCCCTCCCACCCTCAGAACCCCTCAGTCCCATCCCGGAGCTCCCTCCTGCACCCCCCCCAACCCCTCATCCCCAGCCCCACTCTAGAGCCAGCACCCCCAGCGAGTGCCCTCACACCCTCCAGCACCCCAACGCCCAATTTCGTGAGCATTCATGGTCCGCCATACAATTTCCATACCCAGATGTGGCCCTCGGGCCAAAAAATTTGCCCACCCCTGCTATAACGCAAAGATCTTGCAATACATTAAGTCCCCAAACAAGAGGGATCATTTCACCCACCTATGAAATGGAACAATTTCTGGGGTGACGTGCAGAACTCAGTAATGCTACAGGACAGATTGACAGGAAGCTCTAAATGAAGTTTCCAAAGGGAAGTTCGGGAATCAGGTACTGACCGTCTTGCCTCTGAGTCAGTAATGAACTAGTAGCCAAGGACTGTCCTATCAAATGCTTTATCATCTTTTGGATGAAGTCCAAATATTATTCCATAACACTATCCTTAGATATCAGTTCATAACTGCTGAGGGCCTGATTCTACATCACTTATGTTGAGTAGTACTCAGGTATGTGAGAAGTAAACACTGTTGAGGTTTGCAGAATTGGACCCAAAATTATGAACACATGAATTACGTAGTTACTCCTTTGGGGGTTTCCCAGCCGAGTTCTAACTTAGGCCATGGGTTCTGTTGGGATCACAGCATCAGTCATTTTTGTGAGGCGCATAATTCAATAGCTTTCAGATGTTTACTTGTGAAACTGGTTTTTTACAATACTTTGTAAACATTCTTATTCCTCTGTTGGGTGGTGTGTCCCCTGGGCATTATATAACAATGAATTATTGTGATTTTACAGCAGTGCTTAGAGAAACATGTTAATTATTTTAATATGACACTTAATAAGAAAAGAAGGTTGAAGTGGTGTTTTAGAAATCCTTTACTTCTAATACCTCACTCCGCTTTTAGAAATCTTATGTGGTTATTATTAGTCATATGAATTTTGATTCCTTCATTTATCACTGGCAATGTAGTTAATGCTGTATAATACACAAATAAGGCTGTCTCCACTCTGAGGATATTTCAATTTAACATCTTAATTGGGTGCTGCACAGGTGCAGGGCTTTGCCTGTACAGAGCAGCTTGAAGGATTGTGGCCCAAAAGATAAGCGCACTGAAGACAAGATGTGCTGGGAAATCCAGAGGTGGGGAGGCCACACATATATTAGTTTTTACAAGCTATAAACTCACCTCTTGGGCCTTATGGAAAAAGTGCATATTGACTAAAGAGATAGAGGCAATATCTTGGTGAACAGGGATGAAAAGGCAGCATGGAAAAATAGCATTGAGTTAATTGGAAAGCAGGAGGAAGTCGCGCTACAAAATTGCATCAGTACTCTGGATTTGGAAACTCATACTGGAAAACAATTGAGGGGTGTTAGTGATTCCAGAGTCTCATGCTTTCGATCATTATTTGAGAAGCACCTTGACTTAAAGCCCTCTATCTTACCTGCTAATCATGGCTCTGACTTTGTGGTGCCTCACAACTGCCACTATAATATGGTTACAAACTACAGTATTTTTGAGCCTGTTTTACAAGAGGTGAAAAACTGGTTCTTAGCATTTACCCCTTTTGAGGGTGACCTCTGTCTCTGCTATCTAAACATGTGGCACTCTCACATGATGGTGGAGAGCCAATAAACCAGGTTTCAGTTTTCTGACCACAACCTTTTGCTTGAGCATCACAGGAAACTGGGGGCGGAGGTGGTAGGTTGGTATAATGACAACCCCAAATTTGTAATGCGTTGATATCCTCAGCTCAACACAGGCATTTGTCCTGTATCTAGTGATGAGAAAGGTGACAGAAATGAGAGACTTGGGACTGCCAAGGACTGGATATTTTTCATAGTCCAGTGAAAGGTGGTTGGCACCACAGGGCACCACCTGTTTTTGTTGAATTGCTTGTTGCTTGAACAGAATATGTATGACTTAGAGATACCCTTACTGAATCCCTGCTTCAAGGCAGGATATTGCAAAGGGTGCAAGAATCTCTCCCCTAGTGATGAGTCAAATGCTTTGCTGGATCACTGGTGTCAGGGTGGGCTGAGCATTGCTGGACATGGCAAAGCTGTCCCCCTATCGCAGGTTTTGGGCCGTTGCCATATTCATGAGTCCTGCCATTCATTTCCTGACGTAAGGAAGGGAGTAAGAAATCTTTTTCTTAGATGGTATCATATTGCAGCAAAGCCAGAAAGGCATTGAAGGCTGTATATCTCTGCCATAGTTCATCTGTTAAAGGCCTGAGGATTTTTTTAGTAAATCCTTTCTAATTTCGTCTTCCAGTTTAAGTTTTATGGAATTCAGTGTAGATGCATCAGCTCTAAGGTGGAAATCCGTAACAAATGCCAGGTGGTGACAAAGGAATTTAGCTAGGCTACTGGCTAGGGTCTGCTCTCTGTCTTTCCAATGGCTGTACTCTGTCACAAGGGGATCCTAAAGCTTTACTTGCTGAAAGAAATTCTGTAACCAATTGGAAAGCAAGCATCTACCATGGAAGGCCAGCTTGCTAGACCTCATCAGATCATGAAGAAACTTCAGCCTATTTGCATATCGCTCCTCTGTAGGCTTATTCTAGAAATCCCAGTGATGAATGTGTCAAAACCTACTTTAGTTATCAAAGTAAGTGGGTTATGGAGACCTATGGAATGCCCCATTAAGCATAAACAAATGAGACCTGCTTTCAGTCTTAAATCTCTCAGCAGGTTACTGATAAACCAGGCAATGGTACTGCAGTGTTTTACCTGACTAGAATGAACTCCTATGATGTAGTAGTTGCTCTGAGGTGGAAGCTGCTATTACAAGTTGGGATTCAGAATTCCATTCCTCAATCCTGCACTGTTGGAGTCTTTCCTATGTCAGCCCATGTATTTCCCCAGATTTAGCACTGAATGAACATTTAAAAATATTTTGACTGTCACATGCTATTATGGAGGACACACTACTTCCCACTTTTTTGAAAGACCTAGTGAAATTAATTTTTAAATGACTAAAAATCACCCATGTTAATGTCCATATTAATTGGCAGCAATTTATAATTAAGTCCACTAAAATTTTGCTCAGTGTCATATAAGAAGAGCTCCAATGGTTGGAAGTTAAAGCTAGACAAATTCAGAATGGAAATAAGGTATAAATTTTTTAACAGTGAGGATAATTAACCATTAGAACAATTTACCAAGGGTCGTGGTGGATTCTCCATCACTGACTATTTTTAAATCAAGGGGGGATATTTTTCTAAAAGATCTGCTCTAGAAATTATTTTGGGGACGTTCTGTGGCCTGCGTTGTACAGGAGGTCAGACTAGATGATCACAATGGAACCTTCTGGCCTTGGAATCTATGAATCTATGTAACCCAAACTATAGTGGTTTAACGTCGTCATTTAATTTTGGAATATTTGTGGCAGATTTAAATTTTCCATTTGCTAAACTTGCCCATATAACTTTTTTAAAATAATGCTATGGTTATTTTGTGGAAAAGGAGCTCATGAAGTTTCACTCTTATGAATTGTCACAAGAAGATTTAAGTGAGTCAATCTCTTTCCTATATAACCATTTTCCTATTCCAGTTTGATATCAAAGGAAAAATTACTTTAAATCAGTCTTTGTGCTTGAGCTTGAAACATGACTTGTCATATACAGCCTGTGAAAGTGCTCCAACTAAATGCACTTTTCTACTTCGTGTCTTTTCTAGAGGGCTCAGAAATTTATTTCTAATGTTTCTAACTGCTTTACAAAAATAAAAAAGGATAATGCAATATAGACGACAGGATGGTAGTCATTGTGCTATAGGGCAATTGATGGGAGATTGGAAGAAATGTATTATTTTGGATTTTCTGATGGCTGCCAGAATTATAACTGATATAGGGCCTGACCCTCCTAACACTGAAATCAATGGCAAAACTCCCAATATTAAGCCCATAATAATTTGCCAGTCTTTTTGTCTGATCCAAGTGCAATGTGAACTCCTGGGGTCAAATTATACCAGGTAAGTACGGGTTCCCTAAAAGAAGCAGAGAGAGAAGGAAGTGCCTTTCTCTCAGCACATATATGCAGGAGCAGGAGGCAAGCTCAGAGCTGTCAAGTGTCAAACATCTCATGTGACACGTGTTCCAGCAGCCCACATAAGAAATGGATCCTGCAGGAATGGCCTGCAGTTGCTGTTTCTGGCCATCAGGGGCCACTGTGGAGTCAGCTGACCTGGAAGGATGATGGCCCCTCTGACTCCTGTCTTGCTGTGTCTCCTGCTGGATCCAAACGGGAGGAAGAACAAGTGGTGACAGCAACAAGCTGAGGTAGTATGGACAGAAGCTGAGGTTGGGGGTCTCTGGGTTCCCCCTTAACAGTCCACAGCACCTTCCAAATACGCTCCAGCATCTTCCCATCTACCTAGTACCCCGGACATTTTCCATCCCACACCCTCTCAGCTGCAGGTGCCAAGATTTATGCAGTTCTGTGCTCTACCCTTTCCCATGATGGGTGCAGGGAGTGTTGGCCAGAAGCTGAAATTTATGGCTACACGCAAATTTATTTTCCAAAATGTAAATTAGCTCTTTAAATAAATGGTGGAGGGAGTGGCACTATATGTGAAAGAAAGCATAGAATCAAATACAGTAAAAATCTTAAATGAATCAAACTGTACCATAGAATCTCTATGGATTAAAAATTCCATGCTTGACTAATAAGAGTATAATCGTGGGAGGAGCCCTACTTCGGGGAAGCTAGCCCATGGCTCTGCCCCTTCCACCCGCAGCTGGAGCCCCGACACTCCCTTCCCTCCCCACATGGCCTGAGTCCCCCTCCCCCTAACCTGATTGGAGGGGCCCCAGGCTGGCCAGAGACCCCACAGCCACACCTCCCCTCCACAGACACCCAGCCGCCCCGCAAAAATTCCAAAGCTCTTCTCTTTGTCTCTCATCTGAAAGAAGAACCTGAGCTCTTGCTATGCCCCATGCAGGTTCCGGGGCAGCTGAGGAGCTGATATGTGTTACTCAGCATCCCAGGTTCATCAATAATCTCCCTGGAGTCCAGGGAGATTACTGGTGAATGCAGGAAGCTTAATAGCACATACCATCTCCTCAGCTGCCCCGGAACCTGCATGGGCCATAATAAAAAGCAAATTGAACCCGCTGCCCATGAGTATAATAGTAGGAGTATATGACTGACCCACCTGATCAAGATGGTGATCATGATTGTGAAATGCTCCAGGAGATTAGAGAGGCTATCAGAATAGAAAACTCAGTAATAATGGGGGTTTTCAACTATCCCCATATTAACTGGGTACATGTCATTTCAGGATGGGATGCTGAGATAAAGTTTTAAGACCGCATTAGTGACTGCTTCTTGAAGTCATTAAGAGAGGCACTTCTTGATTTAGTCCAAAATGGAGCACAGGATCTGGTCCAAGAGGTGAATATAGCTGAACTGCTTGGTAATAGCGACTATAATTAATTTAACATTTTTGTGGGCGGGGAAAATACCAGAGAAGCCCACCACAAAAGCATTTAGCTTTCAGAAAGGGGAACTATACAAAATGAGAGAGCTGGTTAAATGGAAATTAAAAGGTACAGTCACAAGAGTAAAGTGCTTACAAGCTGCATGGAAACTTTTTAAAAACACCATAATAGAAGCTCAAATTAAAAAACACAGAGGACCAAAATAGTGTCACCAAGACTAAACAGAGTAAGAGAGGTGGTTAGAGGCAAAAAGGCATCCTTTAAAAATGGGAAGTCAAATCCTACTGAGGACAATAAAAGGGACATAAACTCTGGCAAGTCAAGAGTAAAAGCAGAATTGGGCAGGCCAAAAAAGAAATCGAAGAGCAACTAGAAAAAGACACAAACTAATAGCAAAAAAAGTAAGTAAATCAGAATCAGTAGGGCCACTGGACAATCAAGGTGCTAAAGGAGCACTCAAGGGAGTAAAGGCTGTTGTGGAGAAGCTAAATGAATTCTTTGAATCAGTGTTCGTTGCAGACGATGTGAAAGAGATTCCTGAGTTATTCTTTTTAGGTGACAAATCTAAGGAACTGTCCCAGACCGAGTGAGTCACTAGCGGTGGTTTTGGAATACCAGATGGTATTCACCCAAGAGTTCTCAAATATGAAATTGCAGAACTACTAACTGTGGTATGAAAACAGTCGCCTGATATCATGAATGTAATAAATTAGAAAAGATATATGCAGGTTTATTTTACAAGGTATAGAGTTAAGCCATCGTAATTTTGGTTAGGATGTTAAAATAACCTTTTATGTGATCACTGTCTTTTAATTTATTTTACTAGTTTTACTATCTCCCAGTTATTTAGCCAATTGCTGATGCCACTGAAGTCAGTACAAAAATTCACACAGACTTCAGAGGGAGCAGGAGTGGGTCCATTATGAGAAAGCGATGCTTGTTGACATTACTATCTTTGTCATCAAGCTATGAAAGTACAGTCTATATAAAGACTAACAAAACATTTGTTAGGGCAGGGGCATGTTGTCATCCACTAACTCCTTTTCTCATAAATGCAAAGATCAGACTTCAAGGATCTTTCAGACACTTGGTGGGTGTCTTCTGATCAAAGTTTCATGTATCAGCTAAAGGAGTCTCTGACATAGATCAAGTAAACACATCTCTCTCCTAATTTTCATGTGCAAGCAGACTATTTTCATCTACAATGTGTGAAAATTTTCAAACAAGCTTTGTACATCTTGGGTTTTGTCCTTTGTACCCTCATCTATATATTCTGATTTCTGTAATCTCGTTCAATACAGGCCTTTATGAGGGGGTACAAAGGGAACTTCCCTTACTGAAGGTGATCTGTGGAGCATTATTTGTTTTAATAAACTGTATGTAGTGTATTAAGAATTGAAAATCTCTAACCACACACAATTCATCTGGGTTTGGATTTCATTACAATTTCAAAACTCAGAGAAAGTTAGTCAAAAGGTTCACCAACCTGATTGAATATTCCAAGTGAACCTGGTTTATGCTTTGTATCAGCTAAAATTCTAAGCAACTCTTTTAAAATGCGCCTGTTATGACTTATTGGTTTTTTGAGTGTTTGAGAGAAGAGATTCTTTTAGTTATGAAATCCTGACTGTAGAGAGCTCTCCACTTGCTTGTATCATACATTGGATCCAGACACACATGGAAATCTGAATGCAAATCAGAATTTGAAAAGAAATATGAGGCTTTGATCTTGTGGACCTACTAGGCCCTCTACCTCCTCCAAACACTCTACCTCCTTGAGAAAAAGCATGATCTAGTGGCTACAGACAGGAGTGAAATGCTGCTCCATTGAAGTAAATGTCAGAACTCCCATTGACTTTAGTGGAGCCAAGATTTCACCTGTGGGCTCCTTTATTCCCGTCTCTGTCCCTGACCTGCAGTGTGACCTTGGACAAGTCACCTCATCTTTCTCTGCCTCTTTTTCCACACTTTCTCTTTCTTGCATCCAGCTCTTTATCCCTCCAACATGTAGAGTCTTTGTATTTTTTAAAAAACTTCCTAGAATATATTAAAAACTGTAAAATAAATTGAACGACAAGAAAAACATTAGTTAAGGCGGGGGGGGGGGGGGGAGATGAAATCTGAGACCAGGAAATAAGCTGTTACGATACACATTCCTTTCTAAAGATTGTAAAATAAAGTCTGAAAGTTTGCATGACAGATTAGTATGAATATATGAATGTGGTTCTTTAAATGATTCTTGGTTGCCTTAAGAAAATAACATAGTGAATGGGGACTGCATGGCTCTTGATTGGTAATTGATACAGAAGGCCGAATTCCTTTTAGGCATTTCATTGGAGTTACACCAGGGATGATTTTGATGCAAAGATTTTTACATCTAGGAAGTAGTATTTCAGGAATGACTGGCAGATTTTAGGATAATTTGACTAATAACCAGAACCAGTGTATAAAGTGTAAGTCTATTGATGTTGCTATAATTTAGCCTACATCTATCCTCAATCTCTGAAGCTAGTTTTTACCTCTGTGTAAGAGAATCTCTGAGAGTCCATAGAAACCATTGCACCGCAAAATATGCGGCAACTACAGGTGGTAGAAAACTTTTAAATGTAAAATTTTAATGACTTTTTTAATAGAAATTTCAAATTTTGACTGAAATCCCCCCCCCCACACACACACACATTTTTTGGCAAAAAAATCTACTGACATTTTATTTTGTTCTCAGTCATTGTTAGTAGCAACTTTAAACTTCCTGTAGAAACATAACCCTTTATAGTAATAGGTCACTAGTTTGAAAGTGATAAGTGGACGTGCTGATTATCTTTTGATCACTTTCTGGTGGCCTAAGACTTAGGTTCTGGTGGGCAGATATTGCCATAACAAAAACCACTGTGGCTGGAACTGATTGGCAAGCCTGCTAATAAGCAGGAGGACAAGGACTTAAATGGGCTTGTGGAATACGATACTCCCTTTGTCCCCTAGAGGTGGGCCATCTTCTGTGGAAGTTTGCATTGCTTTTAGCTTTGCTGGGTTTGTTGCATGAGGAAAGATAGACTTCCGTTTCCAGGCTGTCGGTGTGACATCTTTCACGAGCACTAAAATTCACGCAACGCCAAACAATTAAAACCAGACTAACACAATTTATGCTGGCATAGTTGTTATGTTTGCACCCATTACACAAGTGTCAGCAGGGGCCCCTGCATGAGCCCCAAGAAGTGAGATTAAGGAGTGGGTTGGGGTTGTAGCCTTCCCCTCCACAGCACCAGACCAGCTACCTCTCTTCACAGGTCCTCATAGCTACTGAGCAGGCAAACATCAGGAAGAGTGGGGAATTGATATCCTTTCTGTACCCAGTGGGGACCACTTGCTGCTTGGGAGGGACTCTGTCACACCCCCTGCTTCTTCAGATGATGTCACAGAATAGGTGCGGGAGTTAGAACCAAGCCAGGGACCTCACCAGGAGATGACATCAGGGAGTGGGCAGCACAGATGCTGACTATGCTCCAGAGCTGGAGCACCCACAGGAAAAAAATAGTGTGTGCTCTGCACCCACCAGCTGCAGCTGTTTGGTGGTGGTGCCCCCCCCATCCGCTGTTTGGTGGCTGGGGGAGGGTGGAGAACAGTGAGTGGGCAGGGCCTCAGGGAGGGGGCGGGTGGTGGTGGGGCCTGGGGTAGGTGGGCCTCAGGGCAAAGTGGGGGATGGTGCACCTCCGGGGGAAAAGAAAAACTCGGGGTCTATGGCGGGCAGGGTTTATAACTGCTCTCTCTAGAATGGGAGAGTCAGGCTCTACGCACTAGTGTAGAGACAGCCACAGAGGTTGCATTTTCAATAGCTACTTTTATTCTAAACATGGGACTCATCTGTTCCAAGATGATTTAAAATCAAGCTAGTTGTGAATATTCCTTACTTCAAGGGGAAGGAAATTGTTGAGTTAAACAGGCCTTTGTTTAAATCAAACAGCTGACAGACAATAACATTTGGTGTATATGTCTCTTACAGGAATGTTTTTCAAGGGCTCTTTGTTACATTAATTGCTGACGAATCTATTATGTCAAGCTCATTTCCAGATGAGCTTTTCTCAAAAGTACGTTTAGAAAAGTTAGTTCAAAAGACTCTTTGGGAGTATAGATTCCCTAGTTTACAATACAATGCATACTGCTTAGAACGGACACATCTGTGCTCCTTACTTTTGTCCACTCCATCTAATGTCCCAGTTAGGCAGACAGGCATTGAGATAGAATGTGACAGAAATGTATTGAGCTACTAGAGTTTGGAGAGAGTGAGAATAGATTGTAAAAATAAAAGGCTACTTGAAATCTTAGGTAGTAACGTGTTTCTTTATACGATGTCTAACTTTGTATTGTCAAGTCAGATAAGATTTTCTCCTCCCATTTCTTTTGTCATTAAACTAGTTTTGAATCTCCAGGCATCTGTTTTTCAAACTGTTTAAAGCTTATTTGGCTATGATTATACAATAGAATCTCAGAGATACGAACGCCTTGGAAATGGAGGTGGTTCGTAACTCTGAACAAAAATATTATGGTTGTTCTTTCAAAAGTTTGCAACTGACCATTGACTTAATACAACTTTTTGAAATTTTACTATGAAGAAGAAAAATGCTGCTTTTAACTATCTTCATTTAAATGAAACAAGCACAGAAACGATTTCCTTATCTTGTCAAATCTTTTTTAAACTTTCCCTTTTTTTAGTATTTTACACTTAACACAGTACTGTACTGTGGGGTTTTTGTCTCTGTTGCTGACTGATTGCATACTTCTGGTTCCAAATGAGGTGTGTGGCTGACTGGTCAGTTTGTAACTCTGGTGTTCCTAACTCTGAGGTTCTACTGTAGAGTCTACTGTACTGGTTTTGGTCTTCTGGGAGCTTCCCAGCTATACCTGAATATGTTCAAGATTTCATTATTGCAACATAAATCTCCATTTCTTAGCAGAAAGGGTAACACCAGTAAAGCCAGTACAAACTTTCAAACCTGTAGTAATGTTTAAGAAGAACAAAAGTATACACTTTAAACTGTACACTTTTGTGGGCTGAAAGGTAGAGGTGGGTGAGAATTTTTAAAAATGGGCTGATTATATGCTTGCATTTTTAAATGAATGAACTTGGGCCATATGAACTGGCATGAATGTTAATTGAAAGCAAATTTCAAAATCCCATTCATGATTACCTACAAGAACTGAATTTGAAATGCAAATTGTCCTATTTGTAAGGGGAAAGCACGTGGAATCACCAAATGTCAGAAGTTTCTTCACTAGATGATGGGCCAATATCCCAGCTTTGGTACTTGACTCTGATAACTTTCGTCTCATCCTAGTTCTCACTGTGTGTGTCCCTGCCCAAAACAAAACCCTATTAGCAGGGTGTAAGAAGGGGCCTCAGAAATGGTTTTCAGACCATTCATAAGTGAGACAGTGGTGTTCTGGATTCATTTCCCGAAGGAGGCAAATATTGATATTATGGTAGTACAGTATGGTACACAGATGAAGAAGCAAACTGTTTTTAAAACAATACATTATGGAATGAAGCCCAGCAGGTTGGAAGGTCCCAAGTGGTTTTGAAAACACACCTTACTTCCTATGCAAGCTCACACATTTAGCAGGCTCACAGTATGAAGAGTGCTCCTTATTGGAGAAAGTCAGACCCCAGAATTTTCAGCTTAAGTTTTCTGTTCCTGAACACACATCTTTGTCCCAGTTGTCCCCCTTTTATTTTTTAGTATGACATCTTCTTTTTATAATTGCAATAACGGAGTGTTTGTTTTTCTATGGCAGTTAGTCTCTCGTTGACTTTAGTGGGCTTTGGGTCAGTTCCTTGGAGCCGAGTCCGCTTTCATACGGACCATCACCTACTGTGAGGTGATACATGTTCTTTTTTTATTTGACTGGTGCATAGATAGTTGCTATATCTTAAATGCAATATGGTTTAAATAAAGGATGAATTTTTTGCATTTACCTGAACCTTCTCCTTTCAGTATGTTAATCACAAGTGAATAGTATATGGAGAGAGATAAACAAGGACAGCGAGGCTCAATGAAATAATGGGGGAAAATTTTTTTAGGAATACGTCTCTTAGACCTGCTTTAAGTGATGTGTACACATATCTTTTGCATGTCCAAAATATGTGCATTTGTCCCCACATATTGTACCTCTTAAATATTTTGTTTGGTAGTTGCATTACAGTCAAAGGCAGATGGTAAATCTAAACTGTATTACAGTAAAATAATGAAATAAGATTTATGCATAATTTAAAAAGAGTCAAACAGCTCCTGGGCATTAGCTTAACTATTGTGGCTTGATAATCTCAAGAATCCCACATTACTGTGCAAGCATCATGGGTAAATCCTTCCTCTTTCTTATCTGTAACCATGTTAGGCCTGCCAAGCATGAGAACCTGTTTGCTACATCTCTGTACTGGGGGGAAGATAGAAGGCTGGGGGATAGCAGTTGTATGAAGCCCAGATAGCCCCGTCACTTATTGTTCTTTCCTTATAGGGGCTCTTTACATTTAGTATGTGGGAATCTTTGGGACAAATAGGTTGTCAGTGGATCAGTGATTATACCAGCTGACTCCATTTTTGAAGGACAGGATGTCATATCTTCCAAGGCTTTATAAACTAGAGTGGGATGATTCCATTTCTTCCCACCCAGCAAAACACTGTGAAATTCACTTACGCACAATCCAAGATTCAGACCTTTGTAAATAACACTTAATTACAGCTACCTCTGGAGTGAAGCACAGCAGCTGTTTAAGAACATACACCAATACTATAGCAACCTGGGATATATTGTCTAGTATATAGTACAGTGAAAAAGACATTATTCTAGTAAAATTTGAAGGGAATGTTTTTAGGAGGGCAGAATACAATTCCATAAACGTGGAATGTAGTCAGGACACTGGATTTTACACCTCTAGCCTTGTAAAAATCCAGTGGAGTTTTACCGATCACAAGTGGTAAGGGCCTCAATTGTACATCTCTCATATTTTGGAAAGTGGGCCTTGTTCAGTAGTAGCTTCTGACCACAGTGCCTGGAGTCTTTCAAGAGGCTCGTTTATGTGTCATGCTGTTATTGCCCCTGTGGTTTGTATCTGTAATCAGGGGAGATTCTAGAAAAGTTCCTCAGAAGTAGCGGAGTGGGCCAGTTTCATTATTAGAGATATTGAATTGACCGTATCAAATAGGTGGATGCCAGAGGAATAATTAGCAGTTTCAAAGATGTGCACTGAAGGATTGGGGGGAGGGGGGCTCTAAGGCTGGCAGCCAAAATAGACTCTGCCATGCAATGGCTGCTATGCTGGGCCTTTTATATGTACATTTGAATGCTAATGTTTCTTAAGTAATAAATTCTGTGCTCTTAAAGCCAAGTTTAGACCCTAAATGAATACAAAAATATGTTAAAGTGGCCAAAGACACATTAATATGGGCCTGTATTTTGACTGGTGCAGGAGTGGGCACATAACTCTCACACAGTTGCCCTGGAAATTACTCATGCCAGAAGCGTAAGTAAATCCCAGCTGGGAAAGGTGTGTAGGTTCATCAGAAGACATTGAGCTAACAGATCTGGTGCTGGAACATTCCTGAGCCATGGAAGACCAGTAGAGGATGGACACTGGCTTTGGAGATGTAGGGTTCTGGTTGTACTTTGTCTAGTTTTCCCCTTGCATGTACGCATAAGAAGCAGCAGCCTCAGTTTGGCTCATGATTATTTGGAGGCTTAGTCTGGAGATGTTAGGATACATATTTGGTAGCATTTAGGATGTTTTTTGTAACCACAGACCAGGGATCGGCAATCTTTGGCACGAGACCCGCCGGGTAAGCCCCCTGGCGGGCTGGGACGGTTTGTTTACCTGCAGCGTCTGCAGGTTCGGCCGATTGCAGCTCCCACTGGCTGCGGCTGCTCCAGGCCAATGGGGCTGTGGGAAGCAGTGGCCAGCACATCCCTCTGCCCATGCCACTTCCCGCAGCCCCCATTGGCTTGAAACGGTGAACCATGGCCAGTGGGAGCTGAAATTGGCCGAACCTGCGGACGCGGCAGGTAAACAAACTGGCCCGGCCCACCACGGGGCTTACCCTGGTGGGCCATGTGCCAAAGGTTGCTGATCTCTGCCATAGACTGCTGCAACATATATGTAATCCCTTCTGCAGCTGCTTCTTCAAAGGCAAAGACCTTTGAAGAACCTTTGCAGCTTCACTGAAGTATTTGCAAAAGGATTTTGCAAACCACTTTAAAGATGTTAAAGAAAGATCTGAACACCCACCCAAGTGTATTCCTTTACATTTTAGTGCTTCTGAAGTGTTTTTTATGGCACAATATTTGTACGTAGCATCATTTTGAATTTTCTTGGCCTGTTAGAACCAAGTATATTGGCACATTACAATGTGTAATAAAATGAAATGTTACTGGATATGATACATCAACTCAATGATATGTCACTCCTGTGGTGGGATGGGAGTATGCATCATAATACTTAGCCTATTTTGTTTTAGACATGCTTTACAAACATTAATCTTAATCGACATTATATAGTGTTGTAAAAATTTTATTTTTAAAAAACTGTTCTGCTAAGAAAACAGGCAATAATTCAAATCAGAATACTGGCTGCCGCTGAAAAGGGATTGTTTTGTTGGGGGCCATGTAGTAATGGGAAGGATTTAAATAATTAGATGGCCAATTCATTTGTCTCTACTAGCTCTGTCTGCTGGACAGTCTGTATTCAGAATTGCCCCAATCACCACATCCCTAACCCAAAGCACTATTTAATTTACCATCTGGAAAGCCATTCCTTCTAGAACATATACAGCTAAGAAATGTGTGTGTTTTATTTTTTCTTTCAGACAAGGAGGACTAAATTGTCTGAGGAGACCTGTATTCCAGGCAGAAATGCTCCTAATGTCCCACTCTAGCAAGGTGCTGTGCTCCTCCACCTCCTTTGTTCAGTTTCTCAGTGAGTCAGAAGACACTCAAGGCCTGATCCTGTATCACTGTTATCAATGGGTGATCTGATCCTCAGACCTTTACTAGATTAGGCCCTCAATGAGAAGTTGTTTTGAGTAATCCAAAACTGAGTTTGGTATAAAGACTTAATTAAGTAGCCCATGGGTCTGAGCTGTTGGGGCTGCCTTTTAATTTTAGTCTTTTTATTATTATTATCTCCAAGGTCTGTGTGAGCTGTATGATCTGCTGACCAACAAATATTTGAAGCTTCAT
Organism: Natator depressus; assembly: GCF_965152275.1. NCBI lineage: Eukaryota > Metazoa > Chordata > Testudines > Cheloniidae > Natator > Natator depressus. The sequence continues at coordinate 67,124,304 of NC_134243.1, forward strand.
TTAAAGCTACGCCTTATTCCCTTCAAAGTGTATCTATCAATATATATACAGCTTCCATACAGTAGGAGATATATATAACATACATCCACACTCTTCAATAATACCTTTCATCTGAGTATCTCAAAGTAGTTTACGTACATTAATGAATTAAGCTTCATGATACCCCTCTGAGGTAGGTAAATATCTCTTTTCCCTTTTGAGAAATTGAAGCACAGATTCACACAGCAAATTAGTAGCAGAGAACCCAGATCCCTGACTCCCCCTCATGGACTTTAACCATTAGAGTCATTCAGTGTTGAAGAGTTTGTGACAAGTTACTGTTTCCTATATACTGTATTATAAATGATATTTCTGTTACAAAATTAGCCAGGGAACCTCTGATGATTTATAGATTTCGGCTCTTAGCCAAGTCTGGGAAATCTTGAGGTTAAAATTAGGGAAGAATAATGAGTGGTTTTATGTAATATGGCTATGGGGAAAAATATATAAAGACCGTGAAAGATAATAGAAAATAATTTAAAATGTGGTCAAATTTTACTTAATCAGGAAAAACAAACTCCTTAAAAGATAAACCTCAAAGTATGGTTTCCTCCTTTGGTTTCTTCTTTTCTTCCATTCTGAAATATATTTATACATGACTTCTGACCTAAAATGTATATATGCTAAATATGATAGATTTTGCGCCATTGGTGGAATACAGACTGTGGGGCCCATAGTAGGTTAGGTACTTGGGTTAGGTAGTGCAAATCACCCGTAGACCCCACTATCTGGGTGAGGCTTGAAGGTGGATGAGGCATAGCAGGAAGTGGGGAAGCCAGCCAGGGAACTCAGAATATGTACTGATTCAGCATCTCCCCCAGGCAGCTTCTGTTGGCCAGTCTCATATGATGATGCCCTAACTAGAACTTAGAACTTCTGCATTACATACATACTTGCCTTGGGAATGAATGTCTCCTCAGAGCAGCTGCTCCCATTGGCACAGGAGTGTATACATCCCCCACTGCAAGGTTAACTCAAGCTTGATATGTCTGTTTAACAGTGACTCATAATTTTGAGTGGAAACTTAAAATTCTTGTTCAGAAAATGTGAATAAATAAATAGCTGTACATAATGCTTTGGAGAAGTCAGCATTGACAACAGTTAAGTAATCCACTGAACTAATTGGGTCTTGAGCCCCCAAACCTCATATCTGCAAACTAATGGAACTGTTTTTGAGACAGAAGGTGTCCAGCAATGCTAAACACCACACTACCCCCTCTTTTCTGCTCTTTCCCCACTCCATCCACCCCAATTCCTTCCATACAGGAAGTGATGGGAAATGTGGGTTTGTGACATGGTGATTTAGGTATCCTATCCCTAGGTTGAACATTTGGGGGCTCCATACTGTAACATCTCAAACAGGCAATAGTTTAAAGGAGGCTATGTGATGTCATGATAAGGGTAGTGAGGTGCATTTAAACATGAGTAACAGCCAATAGCATTCCAGTCAATGTGTGTCAATGGATTAGCAATCCTATTAAGAAGAATAGTGAAATGTGTGGTGTTGATGATCTGATGACCAGTCACCTGTTAACAAGGCTGTAAAATCATACTCTGAAAGAATTTCTCCATAGTGACCACAATGTGAGATGTGGGCCCTCAGTTACAGTGGATAAAACTCCAGCAGTCCCCTTGCTGGCCCTTACTGTATATTACTCCATTATTTGCTAGCTAATTACTTGGTGGGGTGGGGTGGTACTAGAGAGGGGCTCCCTTTTCCAAAATTCCCACACGATTTTGAAACAGCAGCTATTCTGGGGGATATTTCTGTGAAGAGGGATATTACTTGTGTCAGACGCAGAAAACCGCAGAGATAGAACCAAGGCCATAAGCCCTGTTTTCTCTGTTAGGAGTAGGAAACCAGGCAGAGAGGAGTTAAGTGGATGGGGGATCGGATGCAGCTGTGGCTTGTGTACCTACCAATCTAATCAACTGGCATAAAAAGAGGGAAAGGAAAGGAAAGGAATAGGTAGAGTGGAGGAAAGCAGTGGTTGAAGCTGAAATGAGACTGTGTCCAGATATGGAAGCAGGGCCAATCAGAGGAGGGGCCAGGAGGGCCATTTGGCCTGGGCCTCAAGCTCAAAGGGGGACTCAAATTTAGATACTTGTTAATTTTTTGGCATTTGATAAGTTTCACAACTTGTTTTTATGTGTCTGCCTATCGGACCAAAATGTGACACACACTCCCAGCTTAGAGCTTCAAATTTAAGCAAATAAGAGAAATATTCAAATTGTCTTACTCTTTTTTTTTTTTTTTTTTTTTTTTTTGGTGCCTTATTTTGTTTTCACCTGTCATCATTTTAAATTTTTATTACGGCTAAGGGCCTCAAAAGCTGGAAGTGGCCCGGGCCTCTCTGGACCTCTGAGAGGGCCTGTTTAGAAGGACTTTTTATTTGGACTTGTTTATATCCTGGAATAGTGGAGAGTGTTGGGGGGCAGTGAGGGGTTGTGTTCAGAGAGGAATTGTTCTCTCTGCTGTTGAGGCATGTTGTGACTGGCCCCACATTTTGAAACCCATGAGCATTCAGGTCCAGGCACATCACTAGCCATTGCTAACTATGGTCCCAGTCTTGCATTTGGATTCTATGGGACCCCACTGAAATCAGAGGCTCACTGAATGGGTGTAGGGGTCTGCCACTGTATTTCTCAGTGTGGTATTTATGCCTAAATATGCTACAACATGTAACTTTCTACCAGTCATGGAGCTGGGATTGAGGCTAGTCTATGCTGTAGCTGCTTTCAGGAATCTCTGGTAACAGCCCTTTTATGTTATAACTAGTAGCTGACAACCCATGCTGTTGCACAGGTGTGGTAGTTGGGCCAAGAAATCCACCATCTGTACAGCCTCCCTCAAACAGCCAATTAAATTGTTGCATTATAAATAACTGTAGAGTAAGAGTAGTGATTGACTGGGTTACCTCTGATTATTACAATGGTCTAGGACTCTTCGCATGGCATAGATACTTGCCTTACTGTAGCTGTACACTGCATGTAATTTGTAAAGTCAAAATGGCTGAGAACTAAAAACCTGGGTGGTAACAGACCACGCGAATCCCAGTGGTGATTGAACCTGCTGATATTCTAAACAAAAAGAGCTCTCAACAAAGTTTGTAGCGGCTTTTGTCACTTCATATTGACTCAACAGACTGCCTGTGTTTTAGAATGACATGCAGAGAGAGAATCCTGGATTCATGTTACAAAATGTTACTATTTCAGATGGAGGAACTACTTGTCTTAAGATAACTAACTTGAACCTCAACCTCTTCCTTTGAACTGAACCTAAGTCTAACCTTTTATTAAGGGATTTGGTTCAAGAGGCCTGCCTCACTGTGCTGTTCCTATATTCATCCAGTAATCTCCATAGGTTCCCTTCTGCTCCACTGTTATCTCTTGCCCCTACTTTGTTTCATCCTTCCTTCCAGTGTGACCCTGTTCATACAAGCTGTGTAATTTTCCATATGCATATGGTTGTGTCTGCAAATATCATGGGAGTAATAAAGCAGTGGCCCATTATGTTGGGTGTTTGGGAGAAACCTCACTGAAGCTGAGGGGCATAAACAATGCTGTTCATTTAGGATAAATGTAAGAAATAATGGAATCAGATAGCTGAAACAATAGGAGCCATCCAAAACACAGGTACGTGGCAAGGCTTGAGTAGAAGCTGAACCATGTGTCCCAAAGGGGTTTCCCTGGAGACATGTATAGCAAACACAGGGGCTGAGGCATTGATTGGTGGAGCTGTTTGTTTGAGGGAAGCAACAGAAACGCACAGAAGGAGCAAAGAAAGACACATCCAGAGAAGTAGTGTGACCCTGATTTTAAAAAAAGGCTGAGAGAGAGTTTTTGGGTAAAGTGCTGACTGAACGAGGCTAGGAACTGTGAGCAAGGAAACTACTTCCTGTTGTTTTGATTCCTCCAGTGTTCAGGGATACTGGATTTTGTACATTCTTTGTAAACAGAATTGCATCAAAGAAATATCTCTATGCTATCATCAGTTTCTCCTTCTAATGGAAACAACCCACTAGACCCCGAAAATTGGCTAACCGCTCAGGTCCAGGCCCATTACAGCTCTTCCCTAAGGGTCTTCTCAAAGTGGTATATCACAGCATGACAAGGCAGAGAATGCACATATTCTCCAGTGAATAAATTGTTTTTTCCATTGTCTCTTTCAGATTCTTGTCTTTTTTTTTTTTTTTAACAGCTTGCTCTGTATTTCAATAGTTGCCTTGGAAGCTAATAGTTTACTGAGCTCAGTAATTGTTGTTTTATAATTATAAATCCAAGTAAGTTGTTGGCACATTTATCTTAAAACATATGCACTGATTCCTTGTATGTTGATCTTCCTCCATAGTGGAGCAGTTAAAATCTTTGAGTTACATCTCCCAACCTTTAGCAAAATCAAACAAAGCAGTCCAATAGTAAATCTTCAAATAAGAGGGACAAGTCCTGGGTTCAAGTCCCTGCTCCAGAGTGAGGATGTGCTCTTCAGTCTCCCCCAGTCCAGGTGAGTGCCCCAACCACTGGGTTATTGGATGTAAAGCAGGCAGAAGGGCGCCGCCACCACCTCCATTTTTGTGAATGGTGCTTAAGTCCCCTAGCGAATCTATCCCCAAATGCATTTTTGGCAAATAGTTTATTTGTCCAATTTTTTTTGCCCAGCTCTACTTGAAAGACTTCTTCTTTTCCGTGTTGCCTACAAAAAACCTGACAATGGCTAGGCTATTGATGTGCTGAGACCACTGTCTGTCATGCTAACCGATATTGTTTCCTTGGATGCCCCCATCTGTCTGTCCATACATCTGTTTCTTTTCTTATACTTTAATTGTCATCTCTTTGGGACAGTAACCATGTCTTCATACTGTGTATGGTGTATAGCACAATGGAGGCCTGGTCCATGATTATGGCTCTTAGGTGCTACAGGAATACAAATAAATAATAATGAACAGAGTAAAATCTTGATGTGGTCAAAAATAGGTTGTGTGCGCAAATGACAGAGAAATATTCTTTTCCTGAAGGGGAATATGTTCTAATGAAACTGAGTGCTTGATAGATGTATATGCTCCTTCCTGGAAGTTGAATATTGCATGATAACTGTGTCTGAGCATAGCCTTCTCTTAGAAAAATTTCTTAAGAGCCCATGCAAAATTTAGTGTATCATGTAGTCATCATGCAAAACAATCATCACCCACCAGATGATTATTTAATCATTGCCAAAAGAAGCTAGCAAAGCCTGGGGACTAGGTTTTTGTGACGTCAAAGTGCCTCTCTGTCTCTCTCATCCCCAACTGTTGCCAACTTTTAGACGAGTGGTTCCCAAACTTGTTCCGCCGCTTGTACAGGGAAAGCAGACCAATGGGAGCTGCTGGAAGTGGCGGCCAGTACGTCCTTTGGCCTGCGCCTCTTCCAGCAGCTCCCATTGGCCTGGAGCAGCGAACCGCGGCCACTGGGAGCTGTGATCGGCCGAATCTGTAGACGTGGCAGGTAAACAAACCGGCCTGGCCCTCCAGGGGCTTTCCCTGTACAAGCGGTGGAACAAGTTTAGGAACCACTGTTTTAGACCATTCCCAGTTGTGGCAGGGCTCCCTCACCTTCTTGTCTGTCTTTCCAGTTTCATTAAAAGTTTTGCACAGCTCTATGCTACCTTAAAATCAAGTTGTCATAGGACCCAATCCTTCAATAAGAGCCATGTGGGAATTGGGGCCTTAGTTTTTTATATTTAATGTCCTTGTTTATGTAAAAACAAAAGATTTTTTAAAAAATCCTGTGCTTTATTGCTAGCATTTAAATGTTCCCAGTTAGGCTATGGGTTAAGTTTACACATTTTGTTCTGTTCCTGTTTGGGTGGAGATAGTGGTCAGTCAGTTTACACTGTGACTGTATCTTTGCATTGGAAAAAGAACTTTAATTCTTTTAAAAGGTTGAGATCATAACATTTGCAGATTATTGTAGGATTTGGCAAAACTGCAGTAAAGAGCTGACTCAGTGCAGTTTTATTGCACTCATAATTTTCCTGTTCTCTCTAGTGTTAAGTCTACACTGGGGGTTTGGGGAAAGATGATTCTGCTGGGTGTGTAAATATCATATTGAAACAATTTCCCTCATGTTAATTGTCCCAGAAACAATCTGAGAGCTAGAGCCCCTGACCTTCCTTTGCTATAAGGGAAAGCAGCAGCTTATGTATGTGCAGCTTGAGTAGGGAGAATACTCAAGTAGTGGGTAGCACCTCATTAGGCTGCCAAACTCTTAGCAAATGCTATCACTTGAATTCCTCAAACTGGCTGCACAAAAGTAACACACACTAGCTACAGAGCATATTGACATCATGATAATCAGTGAGGCTCAAACTATGGACCATTTGGCTCCAGAAGTACATGTCCCTACCTAGTCCCTTAGCGCAGAGAAAATAGGCTGTGTAGCACCAACCACTAGAGGGAGTCATGATCAAACACAGTCAGTCAGTTTTATTACATACTACCCCATTAGACGAGTGTGTCCCATGTGTATGAGGTCGGCACAAGTTCAGATCCCATCTAAGGTGACATTTTGTCATGAAACATGCCTACCTACTCTCGCAGGCTGCACCCGTGCAATTCTCATTGTAGGATCATGGCCATCCGCAAGAATTTAACTCTGGACCTTTAGCACTAAAAGCAAAATCCCTTTTTCTTTACCTCTGCTTGGCTCTTATATGCTAGTAGGCAGCAATTCTCTGCAACATGCAGCTGTGTACACTACCTGCATGACTTCCAAGTCCTGTCAGTTCCCCAAGTCCGAGTAGTGGAGTTGCATAGCCCTCGCTGTGTCTAAGCCTTCCATGGCCAGAGAGAAGTAATCACAGTTTACTTCTCTGAGGGGAATAGAAGCACTAGCGTTCCAAAAAGGCAAAGAGAGGGGGAAGCTTTTTAAAGAGCTACTTTTCATTTCTTTCACGGCAATGGCAACATTTTTAGAATTTTTTAAAGCTTTTGTGATCCTAGCATTGGCAGCTGAGTCCGCCTGCACTCCTCCTTTAAATGTCTTAGGTCTTGTTCCTTGTCACAAATGACTAGACATATATTTTATTACTGTCATCCAGGCCCTGACTCAGACTATCTTGTTTGTAACTCTGTTAGCTCAACCCTCTGCTTTCTATTACCATACACGGCAAGGGGAGGGCTGGAATCACAACTGCATCTATTACATTGCCCAGATATCTCATTTCCTTTCCAAGTGCCTTTTTGGTTTCATTAGCACTCACTTTCTCCTAGGGCTTTCTCCTCTAGTGACTCCAAAGTATAGTTTGCTCATGTTACATTTTAATTTTGCAGTTAACATGTTTGATTGGAAAATGTTCTTGTAACAGTAATAAAAACGTGTAAGATAAAGAGCACTAATGACGGGTAAGCTTATTCCATATTTGGTTAACTGAAGATAAACAAATTTATTATCTTGCAATTAGTGCAACTTGTATATTTAAATAGATTCCTAGCAAGTTCATCAAGTTGAGTCAATCTGCTTCCCTTGATATGTTTCAATTTACTCTACTTTAAATATCTCTTGACGGTGCTTTTCTCCCCCTGCTTTAAACCGTTAGGGGATATGACAGAATAATGGAGAAAAACATATGGGCAGATGTAACTATGCCTCAGTGGGTTGCAACTGAGGATGCCAAATTCAGGATGAACTGCTGAGAAATAGGGCAGATACACCCCAAGACTGGTGGCTAATCCCCCATAGGATATACCAAACCAGCAACAAAAGTAAGCTCCTGTTTCACCACACTAGATAACAAGAAGACATAAAGGCAGTTTCCTCAGGCATTCCAGTTTTTATATTCCCACCAAAAACATTGGATTCAGAGATGCGTGGTTCTTTACAACCAGTCTCATCAAATAAAAGGTGGTTCTGATCCCAAAAGACGAGCCACACACCCAGGTCAATATATAACTTAGATCTTACTGAAAAATCACACTGATGCCAATCCCTTATCTAAAAGCTAAAGGCTTATTCATAAAAAAGAAAAAAAGGTGAGAGTTAAAATTGGTTAAAGGAATCAATTACATATAGTAATGGCAAAGTTCTTTGTTCAGGCTTGTAGCAGTGATGGAATAAACTGCTGGCTTAAGTCAAGTCTCTGGAGTACATCTATTGCTTGGATGGGTCATTCAGTCATTTGATCAGCGCTTCAGTTCGTAGCAAAGTTCCTCCAGAGGTAAGAAGCAGGATTGAAGACAAAATGGAGGTGTTTCCAGGGCCTTTTATAGCTTTTGCCATATGGAGGGCATCCCATTGTTCTTACTGTGGAAAATTACAGCAACAAGATGGTGTTTGGAGTCACATGGGCAAGTCACAAGTTCATGTCCAATTTCACTCAGTCACTGCAGGAAGCCATTACCTACACTCCAGACAGCATGTTTACATGACAGTCCACTCAGTATAGATGGGCATCTCCCATGGTCCATTGTCAACCAAGTGTTTTTTGATGAGCCACTTAATTTGAATAGTCCCTCCAAGATGTGCTGGCTAGCTACATTGTGGGTGGTACCCCAGATGCCAACCTTTGAAATCCAAGTATAGAGCCAATACTTCAAATACAAAAATGATATATGCATACAGATAGCATAATCATAACCAGCAAATCGTAACGTTTTCATAGACACCTCACTTGACAACCCTTTGTACAATATTTTCTGCATATATATAACAGTGGTTGCAACAATGGTCATATTGTAATCAGATAAAGGTCACAGCAGAATTTTCAGATATTGGTACCTAAAAGTGTATCTAAATCTATAATTAAGCATCTTAATATATGACCTAATTTTGAAAGGTGCTGAGTACCTGCAGTTCCAACTGACTCTACGCCTCTGAAAATTAGGCCACTTATTTACCTTAGCAGCCTAACTTCAAACACTGAAGTTGGAAAATCTTTGTCTACATATATCGTATCAACAGTTTCTTCCTAGAGAAACTGATAAAATTTGATGTGACCTTCTCCATCTCTCTTGGCTTCCCTTTCCCCTCCTACAACTCTGTCTTCCTTGTTCCTGGTTGCAGATGCAGAAGTAGGTCATCTGCTCTGTTCTTCTCTCTCCCTTCTACTTGCCCCAGTGACCCCATCCCATCCTACCTCCAGATTTCCCATGAGCCAACTCTCTCCACCTCCATTACTCTTCCCAAACTTTCAATATCATCTGGCTCTTCCCCTCACACTACAAGCATATTTCAGTCTCTCCCACCTGAAAAATACCCCACCCTTGCCTCACTTGCCTATCCAACAACCATATCTCTTCTTCCTTTCATGGCTTAGCTTGTTGAACACCGTTAAAATAATGTTCTGAAGTTGTTTTCCTCCAGCTCCATCCAAGACCCTTTCCAATCCAGCTTCCACTCCTTGGCCTCCATGAAACCACTCTTGCCAGAATCTCTAATGATCTCTTCTTAGCCAAACCTCAGAACCAGTACTCCATCCTCATCCTTCTTGACCTGTTGGTCACCTTCAACACCACTGATCTTTCTCCTCTTTTTGAAAACTTTTCCTCCCATGGCTCCCATGACTCTCATCTCCTGTGTCTCCTTAATCCTCTAATCACTCCTTAGTATGCCTCTCCATCCTTCTTCCAACTTTCTCTGGAGGTTTGTGATGTGACAGGGTAGTCCGCCCTCTGAAGGGCAGTGGCGCCTTGTGGTCAGCGCACCCCATCATGGGGCTTGGCTGTTTAAGGTTTGAAAGAAGTTCTGTGTGTGTGTGTGTATATGTGTGCGTGCGTGTACACTAGGGGTTATTGATAGGGACAATGTGGTCCTTGGAATAAGTGGTACTTGAGGGAAAAGCCTGACCATGTATCTTTAAGAGCCCTGGGCTGGGAGCATTTCAGAGAGGGCAGGGCAAGGCTCCCCTCTCCCCCAGCCAACTGACCTGAGAGAAGATTAACATAAATGCTGCTCCCTCCCTCATACAGGGCAAACACCACCAGTAAAAGGTTGCCTGTTGGATCCTCCTAGCCTGAGGATTAATTGAGGGCAAAGGGGCCACCTGAGGGAGAAGTGGCTAAGGATTTACAACTGGCTAAATTATAGCCCAGTCCCAGGGAAGGCAGCTGGGAGCGCCTGCCATAAAGAGACAGAGTGTCTGTTTCATTGATGTATACCCAGCTCCAGGAGGAGGGCTGGGGTTTCTGCCATAAGGATAGATGGGAACTGGTTAACTCATGATCTGGTTTCAAAGAGGAGAACTGAGGGGTGACTTAAGTTCCCTCTAAGCTGCACGGCCGCGCAGGCACGCAGTGGGGAAAGGCATCTCTCCCCCAGCCCCACACTGCTGCTGCGAGAGAGGGCTGGGGGGAGTTTTCTCTCCCTGCTGCAGCCCCGGGGCAGCCTGCACCCCAAACCCCTCATTCCCGGCCCCACCCCAGAGCCTGCCCACCCAGCCAGAGCCCTCACCCTCTGCTCCCCAACCCTGAGCCCCACGCCCACCACACATCACCTCCATATTGATGCACATAACAAAATTCATTCCGTACATGGATGTAAAAAACCAGAGGGAACATTGGGGGTGACTCCTGTTTTGAGGGAGTCACCTACCTCTCTGCTCCAGACCTGTCTCCTTCTGTCCAAATTGAAATCTTAGCCTGTCTGTCTGATATCTCCTCATGGATGTCTAGCCATCAGCTCAACATAGCTAAACCAGAGCTCATGGTCTTTCTCCCCTCCTTCCCCACCCAGGCCCTCCCTGCTGCCTACTTTCATCAATCACTTCGGATAATACCATCAGTCTGCCTAAATCTGGTTGTCCTCTTCAAATCTGATTTCTCTCTAGCTCCTCACATGCAGCCTATGTCGTAGAATCATAGAAATGTAGGGCTGGAATGGACCTTGAGAGGTCATCTAGTTGAGCCCCCTGTGCTATGGTGGGACTAATTATACCTAGAACATCCCTGAAAGGTGTTTGTGTTACCTGTTCTTTAAAAATCCAGTGACAGGGATTCCACAGCCTCCCTTGGAAGCCTATTCCAGGACTTAACTATCTTTGTAGTAAGAGATGTTTTCTGATATCTAACCTAAATCTTATTACTATTTGTCCCATCACCAGTGGACATGGGGAACAATTGATCACTATCTTCTTTATAACAGCCATTAACATATTTGAAGGCTGTTATCGGGTCCCCACTCAGTCGTCTTTTCTCCAGAGTAAACATGTCCAGTTTTTTAGCCTTTCCTCAGAGCTCAAGTTTTCTAAACCTTTAATCACTTTTATAGCTCTCCTCAGAAATCTCTCCAATTTGCATACATCTTTCGTAGAGTGTGGGATCCAGAACTGGACACACTACTCCAGCCGAAGCCTCACCACTGCCAAGTGGGGGGAAATTACCTTCTGTGTCTTACATATGACACTCCTGTTAATACACCACAGAATATCAGCCTAAATCTTGCAGATGTCTAAGTCTTGCAGATCCCTTTTGCATAAGATAAAGCCTTTCCTATCCATCCACACAGCTAAAACTCGCATCCAGGCTCTCATAATCTGACATCTCAATTACGACAACATCCTTCTCTCTGGCCTTGACAAATGTCACCTTGCTCCGCTCATATCCATTCCGAATGCTGCTGAAAAGATCATTTTTCCTAGCCTGCCACTTTGGCCATGTCACCCCACTCTGCTTCCCTTCACTGACTCCCTTTCTGGATCACATTAAACATAACCTACTTGTCTTCACCTTCCCAGCCTATCCCCACCCTATCTATCATCTTTCATACACTACTGAGAGGTCATTTCCCACCTCTGATTGACCAGTGGTGCCAGCCTCCATTACTCACTTATTACATTTTTGAACAAGCACTTTTGTGGTTTCTCCCATGCTGCACCTTGTGCTTGGGAGGAGCTCCCTGTAAACATCTGCAACGTGATCTCATTATCCTCCTTCAAAACACTCCTTTTTCATGATGTCTACAAAAAACCTGGCAATCGCTAGGCTGCTATTGTGTTAGGACCACTACCTACCATGCTGCTAAATATTGACTCCTTGGACTCCTCTGTCACCGATCTGTTAGGGCTCCCCCTAATGGCAGCTCACCAGGTTGCCACAAGGGGGATCCAGAGCTGAATCCCTGGTGTATTTTAAGTTTCTCTTGGGTCTCAACAGGCTGCAACACTGTTTCCTCCCTTGACTTCCCTGGCACAGTACCTAAAAAACTAGGTAGTGACAGACCTAGGTACTGACCCTCAGTCTGTTGCCCCTCCATGGAAATGGAGCCCCGCAGCCCAATTGCCTTGGGCCCCTGGAGCCAGTGCTGACCCCCAAGATACCCTGGTAGCTTAACACACCCTCTCCCAGAAGTGCACCCAAAGGTGTGAGCCTTCTGGTTTACCCCTTTAAGGGGCCATGCAGTAGGGGTAGCAAATAACACACAGACACTTCACACAGAATTCTAACACATCATTACCCTTTACTTCGTCATTCATCATGAATACACAGATCTGTACAAAACTAATAAACCACTACACACTTCCTTCCCCGTTTCCTCACCACTCCAGAACATTCTTTGGGCTGGGAGTCAGGTTCTTCTGTGAAATGCAGGATCCTGCCCCTACTGCTGCATGACTCCTCTTCCAAATCTCTAGGTCAGGTTGCGGCTTCTGATCCTGGCGTGTCCATTTCCTTCCTCTCTCCTGCCCAGAACTTTCTGTATGTTTCTCTGGGACTATTCCCTGACCCCTCCAGCCTTTGTGTTTTCGGAAGATTAGTATTGACACTGTGGTGTCTTTGTTCTGCACTTTGGGGATTTCCCCACTTTTCATATGCACTCCCTGCAAACCAGCTCGGGCAAACTGGTTTCCCAACCCTCCTTAGTATAACTACAGTATGGTCAAGACACCGTCATTAAGTACTCCCCATTATTCTCTGTCTGAGTAAGATGTGACACAGCCTTGCCTGCAAAAGTGAAATCCATGTACACAAAGGGGTATTCATAATACAGCATCTTTGTAGTATTAACCAGAATTCATCAGATACCCCAAAACATCATAATCCTGTTGGTCTGTATCCATTTGTTGTCTTATGTCTAGACTGTAAACTCTTTCAGCCAGGGATTGTCTTTTTGTTCTGTTTGTACCGCACCTAGCACAACGGGGTTTTGGTCCATGACTAGGGCTTCTATGTGCTATGGCAATACAAATAATAAAGATAGTGAGAGCTACAGTGCTGGAACCTTAAAATTCCACTTTTCTTACGGGGGATATTTATACCTTTCAGCATGAATCCTAATAAATAATACTGAATTTCTGTTAATATAAAAAAAGGCCAGGCCCTTTTTTCATGTAGCACAGGAAGATTTGATAGCTACAGGTTCATAGGAAGGAGTGGAGTTAAAATGTGTAATGCTCAGTGTTGCTGGAGCGAAGCTCTCTGTCTGGTGGGAGTAGCACGAGCCATAGCTATGCCGTTCACCTATGAATGACCTTTGCTTTTCAAACAAAAAAATTTGGACTATATCCTGGGAAGTATTTTGCCATTGATGCTATAAAATTAAATGCAATATATTAAAGGTCTATCATCACTTGTAGCTAGGGGTTAGCATAATGATTAACATGGCTGCCGTGGTCCTGGCTGTGCCGTGATTTTGCAATGGGTGTATCATGCAGACTTGACACAAACACCCTCTGTCTATGACTGCACCTGTGCAGTGCTCAGAGATTTTACTAGTACTAGCTTGTATGCAGTCATTGGGCCTGATCCTATAAGCTGCAGAGTGTCTCCTGGAAGGTGCTGCGTATCCTTGCCTCCCACTGAAGAAGCACAGCACCTTGCAGATTTGGGGCCGTAGACTTGACTATTGTAAAGGTTTACATTCATATGTGGGGTTTTTCCCCACTAAGGCCTGGTCTACCCTAGGAATTTATGTTGGAATTACTAAGTCTCTCAGGGGTTTGACAAGTCCACACCCCTCAGGGACATAGTTACAATGACCTAACCTCCAGTGCAGACAGTACTAGGTCAACAGAGGAATTCTCCTGTTTACTTAGCTACCACCCCTCGAAGAGGTGGATTACTTATGCCAATGGAGAACCTCTCCCATTGGCGTAGGTGGTGTCTACACTGAAGTGCTTCAGCAGCACATCTGCTCAGCTGTAGTGTTTTAAGTGTAGACATACCCGGTGCATGTAGTGAGGCCTGCTTCTGTTCCCATTGCCTTTTTTGGCATTGTACCTTTCAACTTCATTAGTGCTTTACTGGGGCCTAAGTAGGCAGGAGAATTCACACTGTTTTCAGAGGACTTCCATTTAGTGCCCCCTCATTCCAAGATCCACATTGCAGGTGATGAGTTGTATGAGACTCTTTTGCCTTTCATCAGCATGGCTTGTTGGGTGAATAGTGTAGATTGCTATGCAAGAGACCCAAACTGATCACTTGTCCCATTCTTAGTCTGAAAATCTGCTACAGAAGAGGAAAACAACACACACTTCCTGTTTGTATGAATCATTTCATTACAGAAAAGTCTAGTTTATTGAAATGAATACCTGCTGTAATAAACCTTTTCAAAGAATGGATTTGCTATGGCTCCTCGGTTCTCTGGTTATATAAATAGTGAAGCCCTTCAAAACACATCCCTGTTAAAAGAATAATCCTGATAATCCGAAGAACTATCTTTGATTAGTCTTGTAAATGAACCCTATCTTGTGATGTGATACACTAATACTGTAACACACTAACCTTTTAATAAAATGGCCAGTGTTCTTGATAAGCTAATGGCCCCAAATGGTAATTAATACAGTAAATCTTTGCATTTAAAACATTTCAGATAATTCCCACCCTACCCCCCGTTACCCATTTTTAACAACATAGTTTCAGATATTTTTTTCATGTCTAGTCAATTTTATGGTTGCATTTCATGTTGAGCAAAAACATCATGTCGTTTGTGATGAATATGAATATCAGTATTTGTGACTGGTTGGACCCCTTGGGATGCCACCTGATGTGCTGAGATACCACTGAGTCTACCTGTTCTGCCAGCATGGGTCCCCTTTAATCTGTCTTGCTGAGCCGGGCTATTAAAGCCTTCTCCAGCACACGCACAGGCAGGGCCACACACAGCTGCAGTTCAGCTCTGGGAAGACACACCTTAAGGGACTTGGTCCAGCACAGAGGTGTCCACTTCCCTTGGAGTGCAGACCCAAAGATATATTATGAAATCTGCCTCCTCCCTCAATGTGAAGGAAAATATGCACAACTTCTCTTCCCCCCGCCCCTCACCCCACAAATTGTATTGTTTTGTTTATTATTAAACCCACAGCATGGGAGGTAGGTGGCCAGCCCTCTGTGGAGAAAGAAGTGATTAGGGACTATTTAGAAAAGCTGGACATTCACAAGTCCATGGGGCTGGATGCGTTGCATCCAAGAGTGCTAAAGGAGTTGGTGGCTGTGATTGCAGAGCCATTGGCCATTATCTTTGAAAACTCATGGCGATCCGGGGAAGTCCCGGACGACTGGAAAGGGGCTAATGTACTGCCCATCTTTAAGAAAGGGAAGAAGGAAGATCCTGGGAACTACAGGCCAGTCAGCCTCACCTCAGTCCCCGGAAAAATCATGGAGCAGGTCCTCAAGGAATCAATCCTGAAGCACTTACACGAGAGGAAAGTGATCAGGAACAGTCAGCATGGATTCACCAAGGGAAGGTCATGCCTGACTAATCTAATCGCCTTCTATGATGAGATTACTGGTTCTGTGGATGAAGGGAAAGCAGTGGATGTATTGTTTCTTGACTTTAGCAAAGCTTTTGACACGGTCTCCCACAGTATTCTTGTCAGCAAGTTAAAGTAGTATGGGCTGGATGAATGCACTATAAGGTGGGTAGAAAGTTGGCTAGATTGTCGGGCTCAACGGGTAGTGATCAATGGCTCCATGTCTAGATGGCAGCCGGTATCAAGTGGAGTGCCCCAAGGGTCGGTCCTGGGGCCGGTTTTGTTCAATATCTTCATAAATGATCTGGAGGATGGTGTGGATTGCACTCTCAGCAAATTTGCGGATGATACTAAACTAGGAGGAGTGGTAGATAGGGTGGCAGGTAGGGATAGGATACAGAGAGACCTAGACAAATTGGAGGATTGGGCCAAAAGAAATCTGATGAGGTTCAACAAGGATAAGTGCAGGGTCCTGCACTTAGGACGGAAGAATCCAATGCACCGCTACAGACTAGGGACCGAATGGCTAGGCAGCAGTTCTGCGGAAAAGGACCTAGGGGTTACAGTAGACGAGAAGCTGGATATGAGTCAACAGTGTGCCGTTGTTGCCAAGAAGGCCAATGGCATTTTGGGATGTATAAGTAGGGGCATAGCCAGCGGATCGAGGGACATGATCGTTCCCTTCTATTCGACATTGGTGAGGCCTCATCTGGAGTACTGT
Source organism: Natator depressus (assembly GCF_965152275.1). Taxonomy (NCBI): domain Eukaryota; kingdom Metazoa; phylum Chordata; order Testudines; family Cheloniidae; genus Natator; species Natator depressus. The sequence continues at coordinate 67,140,722 of NC_134243.1, forward strand.
GTCCAGTTTTGGGCCCCACACTACAAGAAGGATGTGGAAAAATTGGAGAGAGTCCAGCGAAGGGCAACAAAAATGATTAGGGGTCTGGAACACATGACTTATGAGGAGAGGCTGAGGGAACTGGGATTGTTTAGTCTGCAGAAGAGAAGAATGAGGAGGGATTTGATAGCTGCTTTCAACTACCTGAGAGATTGTTCCAAAGAGGATGGTTCTAGACTATTCTCAGTGGTAGAAGATGACAGAACAAGGAGTAATGGTCTGAAGTTGCAGTGGGGGAGGTTTAGGTTGGATATTAGGAAAAACTTTTTCACTAGGAGGGTGGTGAAACACTGGAATGCGTTACCTAGGGAGGTGGTAGAATCTCCTTCCTTAGAAGTTTTTAAGGTCAGGCTTGACAAAGCCCTGGCTGGGATGATTTGATTGGGGATTGGTCCTGCTTTGAGCAGGGGGTTGGACTAGATGACCTCCTGAGGTCCCTTCCAACCCTGATATTCTATGATTCTATGTATTAACAATAAAAGGCAGATTTTAAATGGTAAAAGGAGTAGCAAACGGAACAAAGCAGATTACCTTAGTAAATAAACAAAAGCCGCAGACTGAACTTAACAGACTAGATGGGTAGGATACAAATTAACAAGTTCTCACCCTGAGTGATAAACAGGCTGGCAGATTCTGACAGCACAAGTTGCCTTGGCTTTCCCAGGTTTTCTTACGCATGCTAAAGATCTTAGCCTGGGACCATCACGTCTCACAGTTCAGTCTTTGTTTCTCCGGTGTTTTCAGGTGTGTTGTTGTAGGGATAGTGAGGACCCCTCATGCTGTCATTGTCCCTCTTTTATATCTTCCCCCACACTTGTTGGAAAGCTTTTTTTGCTGTGATCTGGGTCAAACAGTTCCCATTGTATAGAGCTATCTATGAGAGGTTTCTATTGCACACAGTTCCTGGGGTAATACTTATGCTTTTGTGCATTTTTTCAACAAGCCACTAACACTGTTTGGCCTCATCCAGCATAGCACATTTGAAATACAGAGACATGGTCAATATTCCCAGCTTCAGATACAAAAATGATACATGCATACAAATTGGATAAACACATTCAGTAAATTATAACCTTTCCAAGGATACCTTTCATGAGCCATCTTGCATAAAGGACATTTCAGTTATGTCATATCCATAGCATAACCATATTTCCAAGAAGACTGTGGGGTGCAGCATCACAGTATTAGTATCTGCTTTGGCTGAGAGATGGCAGAAGGGGGAATTCTTTCTGGATTACTGTGGATTAATAATAAAAACACTTTTGAGTTTTTACTTTCCTTTCCTCAAAGTTATAAATGTTTCCACAGACAATGGTCTGATTGTGTAAAAGAGGCAGCTTCCCAGGTAACTTTAATTTCAAATCCTTCCCTGCATAATTAAAACACAGACTTGAGACCTTTTTCTTCAACACTTCCATTGTCTATTTCTCATTATACTTCTTGATGAGATTTTTAGGCTTCACAGAACGCCGTCTAGGCAGCTAATCCGATGCAGTGCTAAGATCACAGCACTTCTTGTGTGATTCTTATTAGGTTAATCAAGAAACTTACTGAAGCAGGAGGTTTTTTAAGGCCTGCCAAATTTGAAACCATAGATCAAAGTTCATAGCCCTCTAACCCTTTTGCCCTTACTTGCCTCAGCAAAGATTGCATGAATGGGCCTTATTGTGAATATGGCAGCATCAGAGGGCCTGTAAATTTGTAATTGTTTGGGCTTAGAAGAGGCACTGTAATGTGACAGATGAAATGCATTTCTTCTTCTCTTTCTGAAGTCTAAAGGTTTTCACCTCCATTGCCTATACAAGTGCAGTGGTGATCACAATAGCAGTTAGGTGATCATTGTTCCTGTCAGGCTGAGCCCCAAGGTTTATGACAGAATGTAATTAAATGGCTCAGAAGGCAACATTAGGAAAACAGCCGCGAAGAGCAGGGGAAAGCTTAATTTCCATATGGTCAGCCAAGCAAGAACAACGCCAGCATTGTGCCCTGGAATAGACAGTTTAAGCAGTATTAAAGAGATGTCTATTCTTTACATTGTCTATCAAATGCCATTGCACTTTTTGATTGCCCTTCTTCCTGGTCAAACCCTTTCCTTAACCCGAATGTTTTTACATGGCATTAGTTCTTCGCCTTAATAAATATTTTATTATCAATTCCTAATGCATAGTAACCCTTATTTTCAGTAATAATGCTGGGGACGGAAATTAGTCAGTTTAATTCACCGAAGTTTGACCCAGAAAAGCTTAGGACATTTTAATGAGTTACCTTCACAACATTCTGATTTACAACTTCCCTTTTTCAGAGCAAATTGCGAAGGTAAATGAGGTCAGCAACGTTTGGGTATTTTAGAGGGATTCGGGCATGGAGGGCAATAATAGCCTTTCTGAAGAAGGCAATATTATATTCTTATATTCTCTACAGCTCTACTTCCTCATCTGTGTAGGTGAAACTATGCCCTCACTTATTTTTAAAAAATTTTCTTTACAAAGATATCCAGGGAAATGTAAACCAACCACTAGGATTCAAATTTGTCACTGATTCCCCCCCCTCCCCCGCCCCTAAAGTTCCTGGGCTATTCATGGTTCTCCTCCCTATCCAGGCCAACCACATGACACTGGTCCCTTGATTTTTAGGTGTTCATAAAGTCATTACAGTTATTGTACTGATGGAAAATGATGGAATGACCAGTGTCTCAGGGCCTGGTACTGCTACCATTGAAGTCAATGGGAGTTTTGCAGCTAGAGGCATGATTCATTGTCTAAGGGAGATGAAGGATATCTTGGTCTGCATCCTTGGCTGGACAAAAGGGTGAAGGAAAATCTGTGTTCAGATGCCTGGTGTCTCTGTGAAGCAAAACCAGAGAGAAACAAGAAAATAGAGCAACAGAAGATTTTTTGTGAAGAGTTAAATTGGAAGCAAGACACTTAAAAATTAATTGTAATATTTATTTCCAGAGAGGCTAATTCAGGAAGTCAATGTTGATCTGACATTTCTGGTGATATTTTTATGGTGTTTCCATAACAAACCATGTGAATATGCTACCAAACCCTACAGGTGAGTTATTAAAATGATATGAGAGATTTTGCTCAGATTAAAATTCTATTAATTAAAGGATGTTGATTTTAAGGAAAGCAAGATGTTCAGTTATAAAGCAAAGTTAATAAAGCAATTTCAGCAGTTGCATTCTTGATCTCTCTAGAGTAAGAAAACTCTTGAAAGTATGGGAGAAAACAAAACATAAAGTTGACTCCTGTTTGTTCACCCTAAGGTGTTCAGTTGAAATGATCCTGTCTGTGCTTAAAATGTATGATATGTAGAGGGAGGGTTTCATTTAGAATAGGAGTACGTGCTCTGAAGACTAGGGAACAGGTGGGTTTCAGAGCCTGAGCTCCAGCCCGAGCCGCAACAGCTACATGGCTGTTATCAGCACAGTAGTCCAAGAACCACCTGCCCAAGTCTGTTGACTGGGCTCTCAGGCTCACAGCTGCTTGGTTGTGTAGATGTACGCTGAGTGTATTAAAGGTCCATAAAGACATGTCCTATGAGGAAAGATTTTAAAAAATGGTTTGTTTATTTTAGAAGATTGGGGGGGGGGGGTAACAGTTTTCAATTCCATAAAAGTTTGTTACAAGGAGGAGGGTGAAAAATTGTTCTCGTTAACCTCTAATGATAGGGCAAGAAGCAATGGGATTAAATTGCAGCAAGGGAGGTTTAGATTGGACATAAGGAAAAACTTCATAACTATAAAGGTAGTTAAGCACTGGAACAAATTGCCTAGGGAACATTGTGCAATCTCCGTCATTGGAGGGTTTTAAGAACAGGTTAGACAAACACCTATCAGGGATGGTCTAGTTATTACTTAGTCCTCCTTGAGTGCAGGAGACTGGACTAGATGATCTATTGAGGTCCCTTCCAGTCCTACACTTCTGTGATTCTATGTATGATAAATGAAGCATATCTTTTTATTTATGGGGTTGAAAAATTGGAGGAGACAGTTAAATCTTATTGTTAATCAAGCTAATTTAAAAGCTTCAGTCTTCAGTATTCTGGAGCCAACTTGTATTAAGACTTTTTATCCTTTTCCTCTTTATATACACACAATGCCTAGACACTTTTTAAACAAACAAAACATTCTTTCCTTATTCCTTGCCTTATGGTTCCTCCCCAAAAATAAAATAAAGAAAGAATTGTTCTGGGAACATTATTAAATTGCTGTCATTTTCCCAGCTGTAATTCTATTGCTTTTTATTTTGAATATATTTGCTCACTTGCATAACCAGTTGAGCCAAATGGGATTTACTGATTTACCTCTGGAAAAGTAAATGGCCTAATGTTCTTCTATGGTTATCTTCCCCTTCAGCTTGTGGGATATATGCTTTGCCTTCTGCCTGTTTAGTGCCCTGTAGATAAATGTGTACAGAATTTCTGGAGCTGTCACATTGGTGGATGGATGGGACAGTAGAACCTGCTCAGCCAGAGCAAGTGGGAGACTTTCTGATTCATCACTCTTCCTGCTGTCAACTCACTGATCAGGGCTACAAAGCAGGTCCTGACTTGTCTAGGTCGCAGAGCCACAAGAAAAGCAATTAGATTTTCAAGGATATACATATTTTAGTCCTAGGATATTTGACATCTTTGCTAATGACAGGTTTCAGAGTATCAGCCATGTTAGTCTGTATTCGCAAAAAGAAAAGGAGTACTTGTGGCACCTTAGAGACTAACAAATTTATTTGAGCATAAGCTTTCGTGAGCTACAGCTCACTTCATCAGATGCTCATGAAAGCTTATGCTCAAATAAGTTTGTTAGTCTCTAAGGTGCCACAAGTACTCCTTTTCTTTTTGCGACATCTCTGCTGCAATTCTTGTATTCATTACATCAGAATTTTATTGTGTGTTCTTCTAAAGTGGGAGCACTGTGCTTAGCTGAGATTCGACCATATCAGACTGAATTATTTTTGTCGTCATGATCATTTATAGTAGCAAAGAATGAAGGGTAATGTTTCACAAAAAGGAAATTGGGGAGAATGGTGTTTGCTGACACATGTGCAATAGAGGTGGGAGTATATTTCAGCAAAGTGGTTGAGAAGTACCACCTTCTCTTAGGATATATTCTGGACAGCACTAATTTGCTGATAGCTCTGGCCAACTCTGGATAGTGTCTGTTCCTTTTCTTGATTGAACTAGTGAAGGTACTCCTCTAATTCAGCAAGTCCAGGCTTGTATTTATGGAGTGAAAGGTAATAAGCTAAGTCAGAGTTTTTGTGCTGGCATACTGAGAAAATTCAGGCCTTAGTCAAATATAATATATGTAACTGTAAATTATTAAAATATACAGCCAACTTATGGCTAGAATTTCTGTGCATGAGCACCAGCCAAGCTAGTCTGCACTGACTGGGTCTTCATTGTGGAGCTAGCCTGGTCTGTTACTTAGGCATTGCCCCAAACCCCTCTCCCCCCACAGGCACACATACAAAATTCTCACCCAACTTTAATGGCACTTTTCAACCCATGCTAGCTGGCCTTTCAGGGGGTGTGGACTGAGCCTGGGTTTTGCTTATCTTGGGCTGGTAACCTACCCACTTAACCTGTGTGCTCACTGCAAAATCAGTTGGGTATAGGCAGTCCTCCAATGTTCCCCCTAAAGAAGGACAGACAAGTTCTCCCACAGTTCACTGGAAAGAATCATACAGCAGCTCAACTTACTGCAGTAGCAAAGAACCCTGTGATAAACTCCTAGAAGTCCTAATGACACACATGGGTGAGTGCAGCATCAGTGAGGACACTAACTTGGGTATGGCTTTGAAGTGTGGCTGTTTGCACCAGGCCTAGGCTTAACTGCACTGAGGACAATTTGGACTAAGAACTCTACCTTATGTAAAAATATCTTTCCTATCAATATCTTGAACTGTTTCTCAGCCTGCTTATCTCCTACGCTCTCTTTAGGTCCCATCTCTTCTCCTTGGCCTAGATCTCCCATTTCTACCTGCCTTGTGTATTCTAATTTCAGTTTCCTTATGGTCAATATTCTACCAGACTCATTGTCATTCTGCCCCTAATTCCCCCACTCCTCTCCCACATCTATAGGAGATAGAATAGCAAGGACTTGTTTTAACCTGATTAGTTTTTTGTGTTTACAGACAAGCTAACCTAGCTGCAAGTCTGCTGTATACTCTGTGAATAATATTTTACAAAGACTGAATTATATTTAGCATTTCAATGCTATTGGCAGAGAATGTTACAATGGAACATCAGGAAGGTGTATGCAATGAGTATTTCAGAGTAAATGTCCTTGAAGATCACCATATTTATTGGTGCAGAAGTGGAAATAATACTGACCAATTCATAGCCTTTTCTTACCTTGCTACCTTTGTGACATGTTCAGTTCTAACGCTGACAAAATTAAGTGGTTCTTGATAGTCAGGACAAGTACAGAAGTGTCAGTCCTCCAACATGTTAACATTTGAATGATCTGTAACTGCATTCTGACACGTTGAGCAGGTGAGAGTTCTCTGGCTGCAAAACCCTCTTAAAATCTATTTGCTACACATTTCTGCTAGATCCAGGAGAACTTGCTCTTATAACTTTACCAGTGGATATGTGCAATGAAGGAAAATCTTTGCTAACTTTCTATACTCATATTTAAATGACCAGTTAGATTTGTCAGGTTTATTGTTCAGTGAAATTTTAATAGGTGTGCTCTGTGTGTGTGTGTGTGTGTGTGTATGTGCACGTGCGTGTGAGATATATATATCTATATATCTATGACAACAGTTTTCTAACGCCTTGATCATAGACACATAGATGCTGTGCAGACAGCCTTCCAAATGTCTTGTGAGAGGGATTATGTAAGTAAGATCATGTTAACATTTTGAATGAATTAAGTGCTCCCTCCCATTCTATATTTAATAGCATAGCTTTTGCAATCTTTTTTTTTTCACAACGAAACAAATCTATGGCTGTGTTCATGAATACTAAACTGCTCACACATGCAATAACCAAGACCTCTTCTCTGAAAACACAAGCAAGCTACCATTGCCACTTACGACAAAGAACAACAATCTAACTATAGTAATAGTAGAATCTTTCCCATTCTTTCTCCAATGGAAGATCTTTCCCATTCTTCCTCCAAACCAGTCCTAAAGCCTGCTTGTTCTTTCAGGCCTGTATGTGCTAAAACCACATGCAACTCCACTGTCCTCTACTTCTACTGTGCTCGAATACTATACTGTATCTGTTATAGTGTATTTAGGCTGTGAGATTGCTGTGATGTGGACTTTGATGTTTTGAAAAGTGTACAGAAATACAGCATATAATTGCATTGTACAAGATGTTGGGGAGTAAGCAGGACATTTGGGCAGCTGGTTAGGGAAAGTTTGGGGCATATTAGCTGGATGTTTCTGCTAAAATGCTTAACAAAACAGTTAATGATACAATTGAAATTCAGAGATTCATAGATTTACAATTGCCTAAGTTCCATGTCTCCTAAGTCATTTTTGAACATGGGGCTCTTAAGTCACGTAGGCTTTGAAAATTTTATCCCTAATCAATTATTGTACTATCAGTTAAACTGTATGAGATTGTCATCTAGAAATCTGTGATGACTTCGGAGGTTCTGTGGAAACTGATAGGATTTCTCGATAACTGTTTTGACATTGTGGCACCTTAGAGACTAACCAATTTATCTGAGCATAAGCTTTCGTGAGCTACAGCTCACTTCATCGGATGCATCGAAAGCTTATGCTCAAATAAATTGGTTAGTCTCTAAGGTGCCACAAGTACTCCTTTTCTTTTTGCGAATACCGACTAACACGGCTGTTACTCTGAAACCTGTTTTGACATTGTTGCACTTTGATAATGATATTTCTACTTCTACTGACTTGTGTTATACTTTAAATCAGCCTGGATTGGTAGATAGCACTGGACAGTGCATAATATTCGGATAGTTAGGGTTCAGGAGAAGTAAGGCCGTTTCTACACTACCACTTATGTCTGCAAAACTTATGTTGCTCAGGAGTGTGAAAAAACGTAAGTGACATAAGTTACACTGGCATAAGTGGTAGCGTGCACAGCGCTATGTTGGCAGGAGAGCTTCCCTCACCGTCATCACTACTGCCACTCATTGGGGGTGGTTTAATTATGTCGATGGGAGAGCTCTCTCCTGTCGGCACAGAGTGGCTACACGAGAGACCTTGCAGTGGTGCAGCTGCATTGGTACAGCTGTGCTGCTGTAAGTTCTCTAGTGTAGACATGGCCTAATTCAGGTGGGTGCCGATCTTCTTAGTCATATAATGATCTTGGACAATTCCCAAAGAAGCACTGGTGTTTGTTTTGGGGGAAGTTATTAATTACCTAGTGGCTTCTATGAATAGAAGAAGTGCAGCACCTCTCCTCTTGAACCCACCCACCCCAAACAGGGGAAAGAAGACCAGAAGGGGAATTAAGAGCTGTAGTGAAGGAGGACTGCTTCTTCTTCCCACTATCTTGAGAGTTAATATTGGAGTTAAGCACCTGTACTTCTGAAGATGGATAAACAAGAATGCAGAGAGAGATCTGCTGAGTAATGCTGTTTATTTTGTCTTTGATTTTAAAGATTTTTACTGTAATCCTTAGCTCTTAAATCCAAATCACTTTACAGAGATAACTAAGAGATAACCCGTAAGGTTGGTAAAAATGTATAATTATCTAGTTACAGATACAGAAACTAAATGTATGTCTGCACTTGCTCTGGGTGTCTCTAACCTTCTGACTGCCAGAAGCTTGGATTGGGGGAAGGGATGGATCACTCGATAATTGCCCTGTTCTGTTCATTTCCTCTGAAACATTTGGCACTGGCCACTGTCAGAAGACAGGATACTGGACTACATGGACCATTGGTCTGACCTGGTATGGAGGTTCTTATGTTCTTTCTTCCAGCTGGGGGTATAATTCCCAGCCCACAGAGACATACCCGCACTAGCTTGGTCTGTGGCGGCATGAGTGATGGGAGGGGCTAGCTGCCCTGAGTGCAATCCCATCTGAGGCCCTAGTGTTAAGCTGGAAGATACACCCCCAGCTCAAAGTGTAGGCTATGGTTATGATCCGCTCCAATTTACAGGATGTTTTGATATCAGAGGCAGATATCTGGAATTTCTGGCTCCAAGTCCTATGATCAGATTGTTTCCCTTTCAACTGAGTTTTGAGTCTTTGTTTAAATAAGCACAAAAGGATGCATGTACGTATGTGACCATCTTTTTATATCATGCAGCAAGTTCTGGAGGAACAGATTCTTTAGCAAATATTCAGATACATTTGAAAGTCAGCACTTCCAATTTTAAACCAATTACACTTGCAAAATGATATTCAGACAGCTGATACTCATTCTCACATGCATTGTACATGTCAAAGCTCCTGGGAGTGGAAGATGACAATCTGGCTGGCTGGCGCTTTACACCCTCTATTACCAGTCTCTCTCAAATTGTTATATCATCCGCCTGATAGAGAAGTTGGGAGTTAGTTAATGTTTAAGGATGGATGTGAGGTCCTGAGATGAATGGTTGTGTGTGGATTTTGTAAGAAGTGCCACAGGGGTGCATGGATCTTTGCAAATACATACTCCGACATAATCCCCGCACTGAGGAGTTTTATAATCTAATTTAGATGAATAAAAAATTGAATGAAAGGAAATACAGAAAGTGGAAGCTAGCTGCAGCCAAAGAGTGAAAATAGGCAGATTTGTAACCAATCATTAATAGACAGAAGAAAAAGGTTTTAAGAGATGATTTAGGAGGTAAGAGTCCAACACATAAGTGTAAGGTATTGATTATTATCTAGAGGTAGGACCATTTTACTGAACCAGGACCCTGGGGTTGTGCAGTTATAAACTTAGGGTGTTTGGGACCCGGATCTGAATTTTTCAGCTTTGTTCCAGCTCTGTTTTTATCAGTCCTTGGTAAGATCCAACGGCTACTAGGACGTTGGCATTAAAGATGTTACGAAAATGATTATGATGCAACTCAGTGTACTTTTCAATGTGCCCTGTGTGTCTAGATGACTATTAATGAACTCTCTGCCTGCCCCCAAGTCCCTCTCCAAAGCACTCTTATGACCTTCAACAGCAATTAATATCAGCAATATCAGCCACTGCTCTATCACTTTAAATTTTACCTTTTATTTTAAAAACCAGGGAATGAATCCACACTCGGGGCCAGCTGGCAGAGTTACATGTGCTCAACCCTTTCACCTTCAGACCCCAGAATTTAAAGCCAGGCTAAAGTCCCAAGTGACAATGAGTTGGGACCCATCCAAGAACTCATTTGTTCACACCACCAAACCAGCACAAAAATTGGCATAGTATAGTGCATTTGGCAGTCTCTGCTCAAGAGATAGCCAGGACTGTAATAGCAAGGGTACCTCAGGCCAGATACATTGGCAGAACTGTATGTAGTGGAAGTTTGCTCAGCATCTTCCCGTGCTACGGCTGGCTCCCGTCACTGCTCTTAGACTCTCATATTCATGAAGATTAAATTCATCCACAAAATTTAAAAGCAAAAAGATTTTTAACAATTGCTTTTGATTTTCGCAATTTAAAAAAAGTGAAAGCGGAAACCACTGCAAGCCTGAGCAAAGTGCTGGTTCCAATAGCTTGTCTTAGGCCCCCAATCCTACAATCAGCTCTGTACAGGCTCACTCCAGGAGCGATGCTGAGCCTCATTAAAGTGAAAGGGTCTCAATTCAGGCATGAAGGTCTGAGTGCATGGAGCTCATTGGAGGATCTGGGGCCTTTGATTTTAACTTTCACTTCTTATTTAAAAAACTAAATTGATATAATTGTGAATCTTCTGGTTTAGTTACACTAGGGATTCATTTAGCCCAATATAACACTGTTGACATTCAAGTCACTGGTGCGATGTCAGGAATGAATTAGCATCATCAATAGAAAAGGGAAGGTTGGGCAGGACCATCTTAAAGTCTGCATCGGGCTCCCTACAAATGCTGACATAAGGATTTCTGTAGCCGCCCTGAAAATGAACTCCAAACTTGTTTTAATCTCAACTTCTAATTGGCAGGCCCCTGAGAATTGAATCCACGACCTAACATATGGAGGCGCTATATAAAAACTTGGTGTAAGTCTTATTCTACACTGTTTGAAACAAGTTGCACATGTAATAATTGTCGATATTAAACCTCCAGAGGAGTAACAGATCGACTCACAGCTAGTGAAACTGGCCAAACATTAAACTGTGTTAAGGAAATAATTTATAAAATGGCTAAGGAAGTTGTCCCTGTGGATGTGTCTGTTGTAGCTTGCTTTCTGGGAGGGAGAGGAGGAGAGAAACTGGCAGGATATTTTTTTTTTCTGGCACTGAGAATCAATTTATCTGCTTAGTGGAGAAAATATTGTGCTTGATCTCTATAGAAGTGGTCTGCACAGATATAAAATATGTTAGAAATGGAGAAACTTACAGCTATTAAGGATGACTGCACTGATTACTATACCAGCTAGATTCACTTGTTATACTGGATGTTGAGATATCTGCCACACCTAAGGAGGAAAATTAAGTCCTAAGACTTTGTACCTTTTAATATATTGCAGCGGTTCTCAAACCTTTTTTTTTCATGGACCACTTGAAAATTGCTGGGGGTCTCTGTGGACCACTTAATGATCTTTCCAAATGTTGTTTGTACCATTAGCTAGCTATTGTAAAGCACTTTGGATAAAAGCGCTATATAAAAAAAACCTTAATAATAATTGGTTTTTTTGTTCTACAAATAAAAGCACACAACTCATATTTTAATATCAGTAGTCTTACCTTTCTAATGTGACCCATGTGCCCTCTCTCCCCTGCCACAGCAGCCCCCAAGCTGGGGCTGGGAAGGAGGGGGGTCTCTCCCTCTCTTCCCCACTGCAGCAGCCCTTGAGCTGGAGCTGGGAAGGAGGACCGTCTCTCCCTGGCAGCCGCAGCCCCAGCCCTGGAGCTGGGGAAAGTCACCTCTTTCCCTGGCCACTGCAGCCCTGCATGTCCCAAATTCCCCCCCCCCCGTCTCTTCTCACCCCACTGCCCCCTCTCAGCTACCCTATATTCCCCCCAAGGCCATCACCTCACCTTACATGTGCATCTTCTCCAGGGTCCAGGCACCTAATTAGTGGAGCCATACCTGCGTGGCTCCACTAATTAGGTGGGTGGCCCTTCATTCTTTTGTGTGCAGCCGCCCAGGCACGCACCTTAGAAGGAACTATCTGCGGACCACCCGAATAGAGCTCGCAGACCACTGGTGGTCCACGAACCGCAGTTTGAGAACCTCTGGCGTATTGTAATTTATTTCAGGGGCAAACTCAGCCTTGCAATGTCCAAAATAGATTGCTGGATATTTTCAATGTTTCTTCTGAAACATTTATTATGGTAATTGTTTTGGAATGTATGAATGTGGTTATAATAACTGTTTTGCTTTATATGCTTTATTTCCTTTATTATTCATGGCAGTATTTTAAAAATTGCTTTGTATGTTTCACTATTTCAGGATAAATATTAGTAACACATCCCATATCATTCTTCATAATAGAACCGTATTCAGTATCCAGATAAAGTGACTGGAGAACCAGGGCGGGAATATGAATCATGAGCAAGATAAGGAATGTCTCTGAAAATCTGCTTTTTCCCCCCAGTACTGTGTATATAAAAACTACATTCCCGTGCTTTCTTGGCATGGAAAGAGACCTATCATGGCACATCTCTCAATAATGAGGTATCCCCCATCATACTCTAGAGACAGATAACGTGTGATCCACTTTCAAAGTGTTTACTCTTGAAAAAACTAGCTTAATCCAAATGTGTTAATCGAGGAAGTCTGTCTGCACTAATTTGACTAGGATTTTAATGTCAGAGGAATTGGTCTTTATCGTACTTGGGACTTCTTACTGTAGTAGCTTGTTTCAGAGAAATTAGGACATTTTAACCATAATTACTTCATAATTACTTAGCTCTAAAATTGATATCTAGCGATGACCACCGTGTACTGGGGCTCACGTGCTATATAGCTCATTTGGTTCTTCCTCAACTGTTGCAAATCCTTGTGTACCATTTGATCTCATCTACCTGTGTATTTCCATGGACGCTGTCATAACATATGACCATAAGTATGCCTGTATTAATTGCATATTTTGACCAGTGTTCACAAGGTGTTGTATCCATCCTGGGAGCTTCCTTTTGGAATAGGCCCTGTGGATTCTCTGGTAAATCCCAGGAAAACCACACACCAGGACCTGGACCCTGGTACAAAACGAACTGCTGAGCAGTATGGTAATGGATGTATTCTGGAACAGCAGGGCTTCTCTTCTACTTATAGAAACTCAGACATAAACTCACAGAAGGAAGGCAGGTGGGCTAAAAGAACAGTGGGTCACAGAAGGATCTCTGCTTTCCCTTTGTTCAGTTCTGTTCCTGTAACCGAAGAGGAAAGCTTGTCTAACTTAGCTGTTATTGTGCAGAGGAGCCATTACATTTCACTCAATTAGTTCACAGCATGCCGGGGGTCAATTTACAGTGCACTAGCTTGTTCCATGGACCCTGCTACTGTGCACTAAACATTCCATAGTGCACTTTGATCTACAGAACCACATCCAAGTGCACTATGGAACTTCTAGTGTGCAGTAGCAGGGTCCACATGGCCATTTACTGAGTAGAAGACTAGTGTGCTCTCGATTCACACCCTAGCTTGCTGTGCACTAAGTCTGTGTGGACAAGTCCTAAGATTAGGGGAGACTACCTATGCGCAGGGCCGGCTCTACAGTTTTTGCCGCCCCAAGCAGTGAAAAAAACTGCCGCCGTGGACAGCAAAAGGGAGAAGCTGCCGCCGATTTGCCGCAGAACAGAGAGGGTGCCACCAAATTGCCACCACGGCCAGCGGGACAGAGGAGCTTCCGCCGAATTGCCACTGCCACCCCTTTCTTACTGCCGCCCCAAGCACCTGCTTGGAACGATGGTGCCTGGAGCCGGCCCTGACTATGCGTGTAGGCTCTTTATCATTTTAAAATTCTTTTTCTCTAGTGTTTTATTCAGCTGCCAAATAAAAATATTTTGTTTTAAGAATGCTGTTGGTCAAGACTTCCAGACCCCAAAAATTTATGTCAAATGCCACTTGTGTCTGCGGAGAGAAGATCAGAAATACTCACTAACATGGTGCTCAGCCTGCATTCCTGATCCAACTTGCCCACCAGGCTTCAAATCCTAGATGTTTTCTTAACTGGTTGTCTGCAAATGAGAACAAGCTGTGTAATGCATCTGGTCCCATGGTTGCGTCCTGACTTTCTCACCAGTTGAGCTTCATGAATTGCCAGTTGAGAAGTTTCTAAAGAAAATGGGAATGAGTTTAATTTTTAGCAGTTATTCTTTGCTCGTGCTACTGTAGCGTAGTCTAGATATTGCTGATAGCTTTTCAAATAGTGTTCTGAAGGTTAGAAGTGGAACTGCTTGTTTCAGTCTCACTATGAGCTACTTGCTGGGAGTTCCCAGTTATCAGAAAAACTCAAATTAAAATGAAAGTGGTTTGTCTGACAACTCTCCTTGAATGATCCAGGATGGATATAAATACAGTGTACATTTCTGTGACTGAGGAAAAGCCTACCTGAAATCAGCTTTTGCTAGGTGGACCAGTTTTTCAACTATCGTAACTTTACCACATCTGTTTGACATAGTAACAACAAAAACTCAGTACTCAAGGCAATGGTGCAACCTTAAAAGAAAAAACATATGGTCGTGCAATTCCAGTGAGCATGGTGTGGGACTCAGGAAAACAAAACCTGATGGAAAAAGAAAGTAAAACATCCCTTAATTCAACACTGAGAGACATGTACATTGTCACAGATAAGGAATGGATTTATTTATGATTTTATAAAGCCTCCTGTTCATAACATGTTTCTTTGGAATTCTGCGCCAAAAAAAAATTTCTGCGCACAATATTTTAAAATTCTGCATATTTTATTTGTCAATAAATAAATGTGGAGGCTCCAGCATGGCATTGGGGAGCACAGGCCACTGGCTGCATGGAGGTGGGAGCTCACTCTGCAGCCCCCTCCCACCAGACATGGACTCAGTGGTGAGGCTGCATCTGACCCTGACACAGCGCAAGGGCCAGGTCTGCCCCAGAAACACCCCGGGGCCCTGCCCCTCAGCGCCAGGTGCACCAAGATAGTGAGCAAGAGGGACAGAATCTCGCATGCACACCCTGCCCTGGCCTCCAATCCAGGTAGTGGCAGGCAGGCTCCAGCCTGGCAGGATCCAAGTGTGGAGGGGTTATTGTGGGGGATCCAGGTGTGGGGTGAGAGGGTTCTGCATGGGGCAATCTGGGTGTAGGCAGCTCAGGGGTGTGTCTGTGTGTGTGTGGATTCTGGATCCACTGAGGCTTATTTGGGGGGGTTCTGGGTGCAGAAGGATCTGGATGCACAGGGTCTTGGGGGTAGGGTTGCCAACCCTCCAGGATTGGCCTAGAGTCTCCAAGAATTAAAGATTAATCTTTAATTAAAGATTGTCATGTGATGCAATCTCCAGGAATACATACAACCAAAATTGGCAACCCGACTGGGGGGGGAGGATCTGGATGCACAGGGGCTCGTTGTGTGTGGGGGTTCCAAGTGTGTGTGTGGGGGGGGAAGAAATGCGACACTGCAGAGGGGATCTGGGTGTGGGTGGATGGGCCCCGGCAGGGAGGATCTGGGTGTGGAAGGAGGGCTCAATGCGGGGTCCGGGTGTAGCTGATTGGTGCTCAGTGGGGTGGAAGTCCAGGTGCAGATGGGTGGGGCTCATCATTGTGAGGGTTCAAGTGCAGGGGGCTCAGTGGAGGGTAGTCTGAGTGCAGGCATGGGGGTGTTGGGCCTCGGTAGGAGGGTCTAGGTGTGGAAGGGGTTTCGGACACAGGGGATGAGGCTTGGCAGGGTGGGGATTTGAGTGTGGGACATTTGGTGCAGGGAGGGGAAGTTTCTGGGTGCAGGGGGGTGAGGCTCAGCAGGGAAATCTGGGTAATGGGGGGTCCAGATGCAGGGGGGTTGGGTGGCTGGGGAGCAGCTTTCCACACAGTGACCCCTCCCTCTGTGGCCGAGGAAGCCAGGTGAGGGGTTCGCAGCCAGGGGAAGTTTCTGATCTGAGGGGTGGGTCTGATCTGGCCCTGGCCACTCCTTGCAGGGGAAGACAGTCTGTTCCTCCACAGCTCAGACGGGGCTAGCAGCTGAGCCTGGAGCAGGGTAGGAGCCACTGTCCACCCTAACTCAGCATGGGGTTTCAGCCCCTGGGTGATTTACCTCTCTGCCAGTTGCTCTGGGCACCCGACACAACACACTGGCGCTTCTGGGGAGGGGCCCGTGACTGCTCTTGTGGCTTCCCTTTGGTTCCCTGTCAGAAGTCATTTTTTTGTAGGGCAGCAAAGAAATCTGCAGGGGATGTGAATTCTGCGTGCACGCAGTGGTGCAGAATTCCCCCCGGAATAATACTGCATTGCACATCATTGTCTGTAGTCTCCTTTGACCTGTATGCTGACAACACATACCCCAGTGCCCTAATACCTTATCTGGTTTTAATGCAATGGCATATATCACGTGTACTGATGAAGTAGGAGCACTGATTCCAGTATCATATTTCATATTTGTCAGACAAAAGCAAAACCAATGAACACACTTGTTGTATATGTTTCACCAGAGATTTAGGGCTGCTAGAAGATGATAGGAAGGGCTCTGTGAAGTTAGTTAGAAATAGAGATGGGCCTGAATCAAAGTCTAGGTATGAGCCCCCTCAGAATTTGTGGTGCTATAATCTGGATCTGAATTTGGCATCTCTAGATAGATTTCCTCTTGTTAAAGATGTTCTGATTTCCCTTTAATGGGGAAACAGGCCTGGATTAAATAATCCAACATTAGGCTCAGAAAGAGAATGTGTGTGGACTGGGAAGGTCATGCCCTGAAAAATAAGACTGCATCCTCTGTTGATTGGAACAAAGGGATAAGAAGCAACTATCCTGGTGGGTTCTGGGTAAGACCTTGGCTAAGTGACACAACCTTGGACCTGAATCAACAGAGCTGCAAAATTAGGGAAAGGAGGACTGGGTGTTGCAATTTAGTTTGAGCTTTGCTAGGTTCAGTTACAAAAATGTTGTCAAAGATGTGAATGGTCCTTTTAAAAAACAAAGCTTGAATCCTTGCTACAAAAAAGGCATTCATTGTCCTTAAGTATCTAGGAAGGGCAGTAGAAGGAGGACTGTCATAACCACATCAAGATTATTCCTTTAAGCTCTTGATTTCATCTTTTGTCTTTAAACTTTTTTAACAACAACAAAAAAATCCACTTGACAGGAAACTCACAAGATGGCTTATTTGAAAGACACAGGCAGTCAAATTGCAAATTTTTGATTTTAATTAATATGACCACAAAAATCTTTTGTAAAGACACACACACACACACAAAACATAGTGATGTGACTGTGTGTGGCTGTTAATGATCTAAGTGAGCAGAAAAGTCAACAGGATGTGCCTCATTTCCCCTTGATAAGCTTTGCTGTACAGAATCCTGGAATTTGCCTTCAGGTGAAATGCCAGTGATTGTGCTTTCTCTTGGGAGAGCCACTTCTAATTAAACAGCATGCAGTTGAAAAATCTTTATTCTGCCTTGAGAAACATATGAATATCAATTTTCTGTCCTGTAATCATGCTTGGATACTGTCTGGTACGTGTTACCTGTATGTACAGTATTTGCTGCAAGTTAGTGTTATATAGATAACAGAAAATCCTAGCATCTGCTGAAATCAACAGATCAGGGTTACAGTAGATGATGATACTCACTAGTTAACTTTTTTGTTGCTTTACTTTCAATCTAGATAAGGCAGAAATAATGTAGGCCTGTTATTTAAATAGGGACTTGTAGGATCTGCCTAACCTGAAAATCTACACAAACAATACACCTTTCTGAGTGATGGTAGCACCTTAACACACTTAAATGACCAAATTTAGCATAAGCAGATGAAACTCCCATTCAGTGAAATGAGTTGCATCTGCTTAACCATTACTGAATTTAGTATGTTGTCCCATGGTATTTAAGAGGTTAAAGCTGTTCACTGATATAAGAACCTGGGAGAAATCTATGTATTGTTCAGTTCATAGGCAAATAGAATTGAGGCTAGAGAGAGGCTCAAGGTGGAAAATTTGGACCTGGATTAAGGAATGTTCAAATATGGGTTTTGATTCAGTTCACTAGAAAGAGAGAAGCCATTGTGAGAATCAAATACACTGCTTGGTTTGAATTTTCTGTATCCCACAAGACTTGATGGTGTTCAAATCAGAGTTTGGTTAGAGCTCATCAGTTGTCATGGCTTGTACACACAGGTTGGAAACCTGCCAGATATGTGCTGGGTACCCTTAGATACTGTTCATTCTGTGGCAAGCATGATCCGCTCAGAGCCTGCATCCCAGAGTAAGCCCATGAGATATTGTATGATGATGAATATCATCATCAGACTGCCTGCCTTCCTTTTCAACAACATTGTCAGCAGTGGACAATGTTTACTGAATTTATGTTGAAGTTAAATTTAATGATTCGTCCAATACCTCTTGCCCTGCCTTCAGTGGGGAAGTGATTCATTATACTAAACTGAAAAATGCATGAATCTAAACTACATTGCCCTACGTTAAACTCAGCCATTTTGCTTTTCAAAGGCTTGTGTGGATCTTTTCTTGTGGTTGTGATCTTTGTGGACTCTCATTCCTTCAAGTTTTACTTTGAGCATCAGATTCAAACAAATTCCAACATCCAAAATGGAAAGTTGGTCAGACCTGCCAAATTTCACCTGGCTTTGTTCAAAATCATAAAATTTTACATGATTTGATGCAAAATTATAAACTGCCCCAGGTTTATTCAGGTTGGCCACCAATTGCAATGCCACAATTGTGTGTGAAACAGCGACAAATTCATCACCAGAGATGAATCTGGTCTATTTTGGCCTCAACAGGAGGGATTTTTAGGCACTTAATAGGGAACATATTTTGTTTACAAATTGTTGGACATGATTTACTGTGCAGAACAGCAATGAGATTATAATATTGGAGAGAGATTTTTTGAAAGCACCTGGTGGCTGTGGGTGCACAGATTGAGATGCCTGAAAGGAGCCTGATTTCAGAAAATATTGAGCATTCATCTTCTGTAAATCGAGCTCCTTTTGAGTTTGGCAAGGCACCCAAAAGTACTTGTCATGTTTGAAGGTACTGGCCATTGCATATAACATATATGTTCAATTACACAGAACATATTCAATTAAAATGTGAATATGCTGAGGCATTTTTTCTTGTAATTATTCGCCAAGTAAATTATGATCTTGGTTGTAAAGTCTTAACGAGTTTTCCTTGTAATCGCATTTGAAGAGACATGCTGGGTGAAGGCATGTTTTCTCGGTCTGTATTTAGTAATTAGGTAATGGTCACAAGAGAGTACATAAAATTGCAGGTCTTAATGTTTACATGTAAATTAGGTCAACTCTCTGCCAGCTTGCAGTCTTCCAGATGTTGCATATCATTTTAATTGTATTTTATTAAACTCTCCAGATTGTTTTGTTAGACTGGCACTAGTCGGACATGATGTAAAAGAGTAATAGCTGCAGTACCCCGTCGCAATGTAACTGGTTTCTGTGTCTTTAAAATAACCCCAGAAAGTAAGTTTCACTTACAGACAATGTGGAGCAAAATATTAATTTGGAGAACATGTTCCTTTTGGCTTTGGTAGAAGGATATATGCCATGTGACTGTGTGTGTGGTGTTTTGTTTCTTTTTTAATTTTTACTGAAGAATAAAAGGCCACTTGGAGTAATATTCGCTAATATGATCTTAGAGTTGCTAGACTTAGCAAATATTCTGCTTGCAAAAAACACTTTTCATGCTTCATCATATTTCTTTATTAAGTCTGAGTTTAAGAAACAGTAAGAACTTACCCAGGAATAAAACAAGCACATATACAGGGAAGACATTAGTGATATGATTCAGGTATCTATAATTTAAACATCAGGTAACAGTAAAAAAGCAGGGTTTCAAAGTAGGGTTGTTGTTTTTTCCTAGCATTTGTATTTTTAAACACACTTGAACACAGAAAACACAACTCTTTCCATACCAATTTTGCCTCTTCCATTTAGTAAACATTTATTCCACTCACTACCCAAGCACACATTTCATATATACTGTGGTATCAACAAACATGGCTCATTTTTGTTTACTCTCATGTCTTTGATCCATGGATATTGTTCTGAGCTCTCCTCTGGGAAACAGAGTTCATTAACTGACAGAGGGATCCTTTTACTGATGCAGTAGCAGCAAAGCACAAAATATTTAAAGTGGCATATAAGTAGTGTAGAGGTGATAGATATTTTGAAGAGACTTTTAACCTGGAGGACATTTTCCTCCAGGTTACAACCAGTTCAAATCTTGGGCAAAACTACTTTGTTGGTGTCCCTTTAAGACAAGCATAAGGAAATTTCAGTTCATTTTCTGGCTGGGAGATGTCATTTTATGAAATCCAACTAAAGAAAATAAACATAAGTGAATGGATGGAGGTTATCTTCCCAAAACGCTTGGATGGGGGCTACCTCAGATGAAACTGTGCTGGTTACACGTGTTGTAATCTGTTTCTAAATTACAAGGAAAATGTCGTTTAGCCCAGAGGAGACAGGGCTTCATTTATGTGGAAAATAAAATGTAGGTATGGCCCAGATGTAAATTGTATTGTATTCCAGTCACAAAGTCTGAGGTGGGAGTTGTTAGATAGAAGGTTCTGGATTGGGTACATATCTAGAAGAAAGATTAACAAGAAATTCGAACAAGTGTACAGAGCCAGTTCAAAGCAAGTAAAATAAAATCTCTCCCAACGGTCTTGACTGTAGATAATTATTGAGATTAGATATTGGTGTAGCTGGCAGCAGTCATTGCAATGGGGATGTTTTCAGAGACTTTGGGCTTCCTGTCTCAATAATCCATATTGTGTGTTTCTCACAGGTGCAGCAAAAGTAGCATAGCACAATTTGTTTAGGTGGTACAGAAATCAAAAAATCTGAAATGTTTGTTTAGACAATATCTCTCATTTTAAAATTGTCTTCACTGCTATGAATTAAATTGTTTTTCTAGCAAACTAAGAGGTAAATCTTGGCACCATACTAAACCACAACACTTAATGTAATTAAACTCAGTGGATTAGCAAAATGGTGTAGTTAGCCCAGCATAAATGTGTCATTTGGCCTATGCTGTGCAAAGGAGTATAGCATAAAGAACCCCTCTCTCCTCCCCCGAGCAAAACAGCAACAAAAAGAGAGAGTGTCTCAGAAGTACATTTTGTATAGTTTGAACAAAAATTGCTGATTGATAACAGAGGAAATTTAATATTCCCAGTTTTTGGCTCACTATCTTTGTAGTAAAGCCAAGCTCTTAGAAATAGTTAATTATAGGTTCAATAAAAATATTTAGATGACAGCTGTAAGCATTCATCATTTCTACGCATAATATGTTACAGAATTCTTTTGTTGTTTCAGTATGTATAAAGGAAAAAGTTAAGATGAACAAGTAAGAACAGATGTGAAATCTTTTAAAGTTTCTATCAGCAAAAGCTCTTGAAATACAGGACACTTTTTTTTTTCTTTTAAATTTAACTATGAAATGTGAATTAGGGCTTCACTGCACCTCAGTCAACATTCATTTCTACAAAGCGGAACTAACTGCGTGGGTCGGGGGGGAAGGAATCATCTGAGGTACGATTAGGAGGTAGAAAACGTATCTTCCTTGCTTTAGTTAGCAACCAAATCTGGCTATTGATTAAGTTTTTAAATATTTTTGAACTACACTGCAGTATAATTGACAGCGTTTTATCAGAAAAATCCAGATTTTTATTTAATCACAAAAAGGTATTTCATTGATTAGAATTCAGACACTAAAATGAACGTCATTCCCTGTGTGACTGACTATTCCAGATATTTAAGCCTGCAACAAATCGCTATCCTGTTGTCTGTGAGCAGCACGTTGCAAAATTGCTTTTGAATCCGCTCGCCACAATTAACTAAATATTCTCAGTATCCTGTAGGTGCTTTGCTAACCTTAGAATCAGAATTCATCTTTACAGCTTCTCAGGTAGCTTCTCAGTTGCTACATGTTATTGCTTGCTGAGATACTGATGTGGCTGGCTTCAGACGGAAACAGCTGGCGAGGATTACCTTCCTTCAGGCTGTCATGTAGGCTTTTACAACTGATTTCTGGCAGGGTGAGGGACTGTGTTACACTGTGCAGCCAGGGAAGATGCTGACATGGCTAATTCCCTTCCTTTTGTGGCTTTGCTCGCTCAGTGCCAAATGGCTGGAGTTGTAAAGAGCTGCACTGTGTGCAGAGGAAATTATTCCATTCAAGCCTATGGGTTGCTGGCGATTTTAAAGTGGTTTTCTAGGGACAGTAGATACTTATTGAGCAGTGGTGGAAGGCAGATTCTATATTGGGAGTATAATTTAACATATTTATTTTCATAAGGTGCATTAACAGATGTGCGTTTGAGAAAACAGGCAAGAAAAAACTTGCCCCCAGCTATCCAAAATGACCCATTTCTTGACAATGTTTTTGCTTTTCCTTATCCAAGAATTTTTCGCTCACGTGTTTGCAGCCCAGGCCTGTTACTCTCCACCAAAAATATTGTTTTGGCAGCGCTCTTGCTCTATGTACTTTGTCAGCAATATAATAATGAAGTACTGCAAACAGTTGCAAAGAGGTTAAAGCGTGTGATTGGGCCATCTACATATGTTGTAGAATGAAAAAATATGGGCTATCAATTGGGGAATTTTAGAGAATTTCCCTTGAGAATATTGATATGTTTCCAGTCTACCTCTACGCATCAGGTATGTACATGAGATTGTGTACCTAGGATGGGAATTTCTGTATTTGAGTGCTCAACTGGCAACATTTATCATCTCAGTCCATACGAGTCACAGTCATTTTGTTCCTAATCTTCATGTAGGATATAATTTTGCAGCATTTGCCCTAAAGATGTGTTTAAAGTAGATCTGGAGAAAAGGGGTTTTAAAAAATTGAATATTTGTTTGAATTTTCAAACTCTGTTCCTTTGTTCCTGTTCCCACTCCTTTTGGAGTTTATTTTCCATGAATATTTTAGCGAAAGAATATATTGATAGGAATGTTCACAGAAACGGCAAGTTTAAAATACACACTGGAGAATATTCATTGAAAGTGAATTTCAGATGTGTAATGGTGAGTATTCATAGTGGAAAACTAAAGTTATACTCATCCATGCATGGACCAGAAACGCACCATGTGACCTATGAGTCCAATCAGAGCAGCTCAGTTTTGAATATTGAATACTTGCACTGAACTATCTGCAGAGATGCAGATCAAGGCTTATTTGCGGAATGGTTCAGCAACTAATTTTGAGTACTACATTTTGAGAACCAATCCAACCTCTTAGCAAATTCTCTGAACAGAGAGAGGAAAACTCATCACATTTTCGCTTCACCGTAGAAATATGTGTAACTTTTGTTTAGCTTTCACAATAGGCATAGAAGCTCTGCACTTGCAGATAACAGGAGAGGTCTACGTGAGCTAGTTACTGGAAATGGTTACAAACACTTGTGAACAGATGCCTCAAAATTCATGGGCATATTTTGTATGGTGAGGTGGAAGGAATCTTGTATGGAATTTTATATGATGAGGTGGAAGTTGGGAACTGTCACAGACTGCTATATGTAGTCTTGAACCAACAACCTGGACTCAAACACACAGCTCCAACTTTGGGGACATTCTGATCTTATCTGGTAAAAGGACAGGCAAAAGCCCCAGATCTCATTGCGTTCAGAGCAAAGTATATAACTCCTTCCAATTTACCGTAGGGCAAAGAATATATTTTCTGGAAAACTACTTGCATTTCTCCTGTTGACTCATATCTGCTAAAAGGAAGACTCTGGCCTGCTGTTCCCTTATGTTTTGGACTAAGCTGTCCCAGAATTCCCTGTTTTGGAAAACGGAACTGGTGACACATAAACCCACTCTTCTCTTCTCCCCTGCTCCAGTCCATGATTGCTGCAGTCCTGACTCACTTAGGATTAGAGCTGGTCATGAATTTTTCAATGAAACATTTTTTTGTTGGGAAAGTCTGAGTCCAGTTTTAACTAAACTTTCCTCATGTCCAGGATTTGGGAGGTGGGGGTTGAGAGAGAGAGAGAGAGAGATCTGCCCTGAGGGTTAAGGCACTCACTTGGGATATGGAAGACTTGGTTTCAAGTCTCTGCTCTAAATCAGAACAGGCAACATGGAACTGAGGTGCCTACAGAGTCCAGTAAGCAAAAAGAGTGGGGAATTCTATGTTTCTGTATACTGATTGCCATTTGCCTGCTAGGCTCATTCTTTATCCAATGCTTGGATGTGCTTGTTTGGCTCAGAGTTAAAAGTAAGCGTTAAAATTAAATAATATGAAAACACCCCAAAAGCACACACTGCCACGTTAGTAGTAAATTTAAAGTGCACACAGCGTGAGAGCCAGGGAGCTGCTGGAATGAAAGGTAGTGTTCAAAACAGGAGCCTAGCTTCATGATCTCATCCTAAACATAACTTTGGGTTTTGTGTGTGTGTGATTCAAGCCTGGGGCTGGCTGGATGACATGCTTCACTGAGGGGAGACTGAGGAAGGGAGGGTGGGGGGAAGGAACATGCACTGAACATCAAACCACTGAAAAAATCCCTTTGATCTGGAGGGGTGGGGAAAGAGCACTTATCATGAGAGTGCAAGGTGGGGAGAACAACTGCTAAATCTTATAATCCCAAATAACCAACTCTTTCAAAAGTAGTGGTTATGGTTACCTAGGAACATACATTTTCCAAGTGTTGTACAAATATAAATTATTTTTACTATTGACTTACCACACTTTGTTTTATAAGTCTCCAAAGGAGCACTTGTCAGTCGTATTTCTCCTCTCCACTTTCATTAGTTACCTTAAGTGTGATGAATTTGGAGAACTTAAAAAAAAAAAAAATCAGTTACACAACCAAGCGTGGTTATTAAGGTGAATTTTCACTGCCCTACATAATTCGCTCATTAAAAGATACAGCCCACCCTCTGCCAAAGCATTTGGAGTAATTTCAACACATTTTTCAGAAAACCTCCATTTCTTTTATGCTTTTATCCTTTGCAACAATAGATTGTGTCACCCAACCCATATCCTGTATAATGGCCTAGTAGTTGGTGTGACAGACCAACATAATACAAGGGAACATGCCACCATGTGGTATGTTGCAGAGGAAATGGGGGGAAACTTACTGTTCACTGTCAAAGTAATTTTGGGTTCCTTCCTGAAACCTATACTTATTGATATACTGGCACTATATGAACTTTGCACTTTTTAAAGGGTAAAATAGTGTTACAGTGGGACAACATTTATTCCAGTTAAAAGGCTCTTTTTAAAAATATAAATGGTTAAATTAGGTAAAGAGAAAAATGGTAAAAGGAAGAAGATAGGAGTTGAGTGTGAAAGAGAGGTCTGGCGTGAGTAGCAATAGTACAATGTTTGTTTTTTGCTACAAGTTTCCTAAATTCCTTAAAGCCCCAAATGTGCTACCGTAACTTGGGTGCATGCTTGCTTCACTCACTACTGTTTGTTTGGCAGTACCAATCTCTCTTACTTTCTAGATTAGTAAGAATGTATTCAAAACACTAAGAAAAAAATTAATAATGACCCTCTGGATTAGACTTTGCTGTTATTATTTTTCTAATTTGCTCAGAAAATATTTTCAATTACTTAAATGTCTATTAAGATCTTAGAGTGCTTTCAACAGAGGGCATATGAACATTCTCGCTCCTCTTCTATTCCCTTCTTCACACGGTATGAATGTTGTGGAGTAAGAGAAGACTGCATATTAAAGTTGTGAAAGAGACTGAGCCTCTTTTGGCTCTGTGCAAAATTTTATCTTGTGGCATTTGATCACAACATAGTGCATCTTGTTGTCATTAAGCTACAGTTTTTGGTTCAATGGTCCTATCTAAATATGCATCTCTCTCCCTAGAAAATTAACTGGGTTGGCCCCAGAAGGGGATAGGTATTCATTTAAATAGCTCCAGACTATAATGTATATTCTCTCCTCTCTGGAAGATTTGGCTTAGATCCCGAGAAATGTACAGTTTTCCCATTTGGAGAGAGGTATAGAATTTGGCTACAGGGACTGTTAAAAATGAAAAGCAAACCAAACATTATTTATAACTAAAGATAATTATTTTTTGTAACTGTAGCCGCAGAGCATATGAAGGTAGTCTCCCTAAGTCTTGATCACAGGTATCTGCCAGCTCTTGCCCTCGCTCAGTCAATGACTTCCAGTGTGCTGAGCCAGCTTGTTTGGATTTCACCTATTGCTTTATTCTGACATATCATTTTATTTCTTCATCATGTTCCGTTCCTTTGGAGCTGCTGTAATTCTGCACATCCTGCTACTAAGGGATGCATGAGACTGCTGCTCTGTGCCTCAAGAGACTGAGAGCATTCCTGGTGCAATATGCACACCTTCTGCTAGTCTCAGAAGAGAGCTGCAGCTAGCCTTGAACCTGGACCATTCCTATGCCAGCATGCAAAACTACTGCTCTGAGTGAGCTGTGGTGGCAGCTGTCAATTTCCTCCTTGTTAGCGCCTTTGCACCAGTGACTTTTGTGGGTATCATGCCAAGATGCCCTGTCTCCCAACAACCAAGGATTAGCTCATGCATTAGTCTGGCTCTTTCCACCCAATTGTGAATTGTTCTTTGGGTGTCGAGCGTGAAGACTTCAAATGGAAACATTTTGGGTTCCTCTAGTGCGTATCCACAACCACCACAAATGCATACTTGGTGTGATGAGGACATAAGATTGTAAGAGAAAATGCTGACTGATTAAAGACATCATTTCTGTTTATAATTACTACGTTTTTTTATTACGGGATTTTTTTTGTTTAAAACAAAACAAAACAAGCCCTTATTACAAAAGTAACTATCACTGAGAAGAATTAGGGCTATTTCAAGAGTATAGTTTCAGTGCTTCTTGCAAGTGGGTGACTTAGGGAGGGGTTTGGGAGCATACAGTGGCTAGACAGGCCATTAAATTGGTACTAAACACTTTTCCATATGAAGGAAGTCCCCTTCTGCCAAAATCCAGGAGCAGGGAGATCAATTTCCATGCAAATGCAGCTAGGATGGTGCTAGATAAACTTTGAAAAATTGAAAGGTCACTGGGGTCAGGGTGCAGGCTTCAGAACTCGTCTGGCTCGCTTCCTTGTAGACTCATGGAGAGTTGGCACGCTGAAGCTGCATGACGTCCTGCATAAACATTCAATCCTACTGACCATTTTTTTCCATAGCACTAACTCACTTAACAGAAAAATATATAAAATGGACCAAAGCTGTTCTATATCACTTTTCCTCATACAGAACTGCAAAAGGATTCCTGTATTGTATTTTTTTAAAAAGGGGGGAAGAGGGTGATGGCTGATTGCCAAAGTACTTGCATAGACTCTCATTTCAGTTTACTTCCTAAAATAGTGTTGAACACAAGTAGGGATACCTCTGAGTCTTTGATAAAGCACAATACACTTCCATTTATTTTCACCTGGGTGATCTCATGGGAAAGATAAATGATGTGAATCCCCCAAATCTGGTAGAGATGGAAAGAAATGTTAAGGGATTGACTTAAAACCCCAAATCAAAGAAATATTAAAGGACTGGCTAAGCCTCCAAAGCAAAGAAAGTCTCTGAATTAAATAGGACTGTCAAGATGGAGATGATAAGTGTAGAACCTCTGTAACGCTTTGGCCCAGTTTGGGGGAGAGCACATAGCCACTTTTCCACACTCCATGACTCCCCTCTCGGTGTCACTGGTCCAGTTCAGGCTCCAGAAAAACTTAGAGCAATCTCAGGACTGCTTTAAACTGCACATGGCTGCAAAAGCCCCCCTGGATATATTCTGTCTGTTGGGGATTGCTGGAGCACAACAGCATTCCAGCCATGCCCCCTACCTTATTGGCTGGGAATGGAGGGGGAGGGTATAAGGGTGGCTACATCTTCTCCAAACCACCCTGGGATTCCTTTGTGGTGGCAGAAGTCCCAGCTGGCTGGATGCTTTAGTTGGGGATTGGTCCTGCTTTGAGCAGGGGGTTGGACTAGATGACTTCCTGAGGTCCCTTCCAACCCTGATATTCTGTGATTCTATGATTCTATGCTGTAGCTCTCTGCTTGCTGAAGTAAATAGGGACCAAATTCTATATGCTGTTGTAAGTCTCCTCACCTCCATTTCCGATAAGGTGTTGTATTTAGGTTTGGGTTTTATTTTTATTTTTTTTGGACGTCTTTAGTACAGACCCTAAACTAAGGAGCTGAGCTAATCATGTTCATGTTTTGTGGGTGGAGTGTGAGTCTAAGTTTCTGCATGGAGATCAGTACAAGCTTAGGCTCCAAACTTGCATTGGGATCTGCCAGTACAGAGCCCTCTGCTCAGGTAGATCACCATTGATTTCATTGGGGGGTTGGGGGGTTGCCTTAGTCAATAGTATTGCGATATCAGGGCTTTAATCTAAAAGAGAATTTGGAGCCATACACACTGTGACACTGCACCCTATATTCTTCATAGTGACATTATATGATGTGATTATGGCATAATTATGATGCATTTTGTACCAGATGGGTCATGTAAGGTGTCATTAGAAAAGTTATGATTTGCTGAATATGATTATCCTATCTGTATGCATTTATCATTTTTGTATCTAAAGTTATAAATATTGACTATACACCTGTATTTCAAGTGTAGTTACACCTGGGTAACACCCACTAGGCAAAATGCTTCCAGTCTGAATAGCTGGTTGTGAAGGGCATATTCAAGGTAACGGGCCATTAGGAAGAACAATAGGCCTTAGGAGAAGTTTATCCCACACTGGGTGAGCCTTCCTGAGAACACTCCAGACAGCCTGTAAGTTATGGCTGCTATGACTTGGCAAGAGCATGTGACCAGGCCACATGACTCTGGACTCCATCTTGGGACTCTTGTATTTTTCCACACATTGGTCTGGGAACCAAGTTTGTAAACAAAGGTTTCCCTCCATTTGAGGAAGCTATATAAGGCAGGGAGTAACATCATTGGTTGTTCTTCACTCCCCACACAAGAGGACTCCTGAAAACACCTGAGGGATTAAGGAATAAAGACTGAACTGGGGGAAGTGCTGGACCCAGGCTAAAGGGATTTCTAGTCTGTGTATGAAAAACCTGGGGATTCCAAGCTGCAAAGCAAGTGCAGCTCGTACCTTGAGAATCTGCCAGCCTGTCTGTATCATCAGCCAAAGTGAGAATTTGCTAATTCATATCCTATCTTTCTAGTATCTTAGGCTTAATTTGTGTTTTTGTTTATTTACTAGGTAATCTGCTTTGATCTGTTTGCTATCACTTATCACTTAAAATTGATCTTTTGAAGTTAAAAAACTTATTTTATGTTTTAATCTAAACCAGTAAATTTGGAGTGAAGAGCTTTGGAATCTTAGCTCAACGGGCTGTTGCATTTCCTCTCCACATTGAGGGAGGGGGCGAACTCTATGAGCTTACTCTGTACATTTCCCTGTGCAGCTCAAGGTGGTATAATTTTGGGTTTATACTCCAGTGGGGAGGGGGGACGGGGAGTGAGTGCCTGGGGAGCTAGTGGTTATCTTGGCTGGAGCCACTCTATGGTTGGCTCATGCAGTGGCTGGTCAGAGAGCCTGCATGTAACTGCAGCTGGGTGTGTCTGTACTTATGTGAATGCCAGTGGAAGTGTAGGACCGGAAGCGGGTTTGCGGCTTGTTGCAGAAGCACAGTGTGAGAGGGAGCCCAGGCTGGTGAGTCAGAGGGCTCAGCAGTACCCCAGTTCCAGGTGGCACCCCAAGGGGAACCCATCACACACGCGCTCAATGGAGCAGCACCAGAGTCCTCAATGTTGTAAAAGGCCTTGATGACACTTCGGGAGCTGCCATTCTGTTGTTTAAACATGAATTCTAAAGTTATTTCAGGTTTCAGAGTAACAGCTGTGTTAGTCTGTATTCGCAAAAAGAAAAGGAAGACTTGTGGAACCTTAGAGACTAGCCAATTTATTTGAGCATAAGCTTTCGTGAGCTACAGCTCACTTCAGCTTATGCTCAAATAAATTGGTTAGTCTCTAAGGTGCCACAAGTCCTCCTTTCCTTTTTACAGTTATTTCGGAAATTCTTTAAACTGTTTTATCATCAACACAACGGACCATTGGGGTGCATCATGGCTCCTGCAGAACCATTTGTCGTTTGTGTCCAGTCCTAGTTTAGCTGGGGACTTTTAGACCTTGTCTGCACTATGAAACAGCACCTCAGAATGTTGTGCAGCACACTGGGGCTGAATTCTGTGGCAATTCTGCAGCAGGGTGAAAGGCCAAGAAACTTATTAACAAACAGAGGACCTCTGGATTTTAAAATAACCACGAGAAGCCAGGATCTCCATTTTAAATCTAATCTAAATGACTGTCCTGGCAGTATGGTGTCTTCTAACATCTTGCTGGGACATTGGTTCTTCAATGAATTAAAAGGAAGTGATTGATTCAGTAGGCAACTAACATCAGTTCCTGCATCACCTGACTTTCTCTAGAGATACCCCATCTGAGTACAATGAAGTACTACTTTGCTTGTGAGATCTGACTAGATCACAGCTCAAGGTGGTATGGTTATAGACCAGATATTAAGAATAGAAGAGAGACTGTAACAACACAAAATAACCAATGAATGTGGCTTTGGAGGGGATCAGAGAGAGCAAAGAGGAATGACTGCAAGACCTGACAAAGGCAACCAGAAAAGATTTAGTACTTTATATGGGAAATATGAAAATAACCTGGGGAGAGACGAGAACCACAGCACAGCAAAGAAATATGGATAGCAGAGTTCAGTGAAGAGGAGCTGAGACTGCAGAAGCTAGCAAAATGCTCAAAAATGGCCAAGAGCAATAGTCCATTCTGAATTTTATCCAGTCAGAGGGAGGTGATGAATCAACTCAGTTCCAGTTTTATTTATTTAAAGAGTGAGATGACTTTCCTGCTGTTCTTACTGAAGATTGGATCCAAGATAACAGCCAGAGTAGGAAGAAAGATATGCATGGGCATTTTGGAGAGAATCTCAGAGGAGGAAGAAGAGGTTTACCATTTGATTCTGAGTGAGAACAGACTGGGTATTTAGGGAGAAGAGCCAACACAGAGAGAGGAGAGGGGATCCATGTCCTATGACAGTTCTGAGAGGGGAGGGGACAAGCAGAATAAATACAAGATTATAGTCCTTTTCCATTACAGCGTAGAGAGAACTCATTTCCATGTTCTCATGTGAGCTAAAACCTATGTTTGTTTACTATGGATTGTAGGTACAGAAAAATCCCATAGTGGAATCCAGACCACTCCATCAGGTTGCCAAAAGGTCAATTGTCCAATGAGTTACAAATGTTAATTTCTTACATATTGGGTAGAACATCTATGGTTAGAAGTAATTAGGTACTCTGAGGTCCCCAGTTCTGTTTATCTGATTTAGCTCAGGGAGTTGTTTAAGGTGAACAAGTGAACTCCAGGCAACAGCACTGACAGTAGTGCTGGTTGGAGACTGAAATTCCGTTTTGCAGCGTCTTTCAAGGTTTCAAAATTTGTTTTCAGTTTGATGCGGAATGAAAAACAACCCTTTTGAAAGTTTTTGCTAAATGGACTTTCGTTGAAACATCTGTTTTTTGGAGTAAAAGTCTCTTTCTCTCTCAAATTGACCAAATAGTCCACCTGGGACCTCAGCGACATTTTTGACCAAAAAATTCCTGAAGTTAATGTCTCCATGAAACTTTTCAGCTTCACTTTCCATTGAAAATGTTCAGACCAGGTCTAATTGACAGCCAAGTCCACTCAAAAGGTGAAATATTAAATAGTATGTAGTACACAAGCCGAATGCAAGGGATCATGTCTTGTTCTAATGGCTGGCCCCAGTGAGACGAAGAACCTGCTACTTAAAGCTAATAGTGTTACTTCTTTAGCTGAAGTAAGGTGTGCTTGTGGCTTTGAATTGAAGGTCCTGGGTTTGACCCATATAAGTGCAGGTTAGGTTTGTTACAAATATATGCTGCATTAGTATTAATGGCATCTCAGGGTGATGCTCCCCATGTTAAACGCAGTATTTAATAATGCAGCACTAAGTTTTATTTTTCATTCACTGTCTGCGAACATCCCCCCTTTGGCTGTGTAAATGCACAATGTCTAGAACCCATGCCCATATAAAACTAACTGTGGATCTTTTTCTGTCCAGAATGAGATGGGCTGAAACAGACTCTGAATCCAGCCAGCCTCCAATTTCTGTAAAGTTTGGAATCAGAGTAAACCTTGTGGATCAGGGCAAATTGTTGCTCAAGCATGTCTTATTCTACCTACCTTATATAAAATATCCATTGTCCACAAATTATTTAATATTTATACATATTCTAGTTTTATAATTTTCTCAATTATAATTCTCCGCTCCCCCCTCTCCTTGCTGGCAAGTCTGTTTTTGAAGTGGAGAGAGTTTTTCTTGGTTATTTAATGGTTCTGAATTTATTATTAATTATTTGAACTGCCAAAATTAATTACTTCACACTGAGTAAACAATCTTAACAATGGAATTGCTGATATTCTTCCCCAAGTATGTGTCCCCATTTTATAGTTAATTGAATTGCTTTCTAATCCTTTCAAAAGTATCCTTTAAAAATAGTATTGTTGTATAATAATTAACAACATTTGTTTATAAATGAAAGTAAAGCCAAATCTGCTCTACGGTTCTTACAAAACACTGGTTTGTGTGAAATCTAACAGTTTATTTTCTGGATTTCAATCTAAAACGTCTCTGAAATAATTATTCTGCAGTAATTTGGGAACCAGCTATAACAGAGAAGCTACAGCCTGCAGAGATGCTGAACCAGATTTAAGTACTATGTGCTTGCATTCTCATTCCCAGCCTCTGCTTCATTAATATATTAATCTCTGGAAAATGCTTGAAAATATCCTAAAGTAGCAGCCTCTTCTTTGTTTATGTTTAAAAGCTTTTCATCCATTCTCATTAATACTGTAATGGAGAAGATGTACCGTTCAGTAAATGAATTGAACAGAGGCTTCTGCAAACCAGGAGCAGATTGCAGTTTTGCCATTTCTGTCTCCTTTGTTTTGTTTTTGCTTATAAGGGATTTAAATTCCAGATCCTGGGAATAAAGTTTTAATCTCCTTTCTACAGTAAATGTGTTCCCTGGTAGAAAGGAACAAAATAGAGGTAGGTGAATATTTCAGAAGTACTCATAAACCGCCAAATCACTTTGATGGAACTCATGACTGTTAGTCCTTTTGCAAGAACATTCATGAGTGATATTTATAATTCCAAGACTGTTCATAGAAAGCAAAAGTCTTGTGAGGTCTTGAGTGAATATTTATTAGCCTGAAGATTTATGCTGGGAAGTGTTCACGTTGTGTTCTTGGAAACTCTAATTTTCCTTTTTCATAAAAGTTTCATTCATCCATCCAGGGAGCACAGACAATACCAGGTGACTTACAATTGTACATTGCACAAATAGTTGACATAATTCAAGCAAATAGAAAGCAAACAGGCAATAGGATGAAATATGTTTGAATAAAGCATTTTGCAAACAATTCTGAATAATACATGCATTGTAAAAATCAGTCTGTTTGTGGATAACTTAGGAACAGAAAGAAGAGCTGCATTTATCAAATAAGTTATTGCTATAGTTTGTCCTGCTTCAAAACCAGTCCTGTGAAAAAGTATACTATATAAAAAACATTAGACCGTATGACCTTCCAGACTAAGCTGTGAAGAAGAGATCATGTTGCAGTAGAAGGTTATATGATTTTTCTTCTGTTCTGAGCATTGGTTTATTCATTGGCTAGTGACCTGAGTCATTTAACCTTAGTTTCCCTATATTTGAAAATAATACTTATCTAGCAGGGAGGTTGTGAGGATAAATTCATGTTTTGAAAGAATTTACAGGGGAAAAACCCTATACATGGGCTAAGTAGAAATAGAAAAGAAACCAGGGTTTTAAAATGCAAAGAAAAGAGACAATGGGAAAGGAGGGGTCAGAAAAAAAATCATAAGAAGAAAAGGAATGAAGGGATTAGGAGAACATGGTACTTCTTCAGACTGAGGCTCCTAATATGCATTTAATTAAGACTGAATAAAATAGGATTTAAATGTATGTAAGCTAAGCCGAGTAGAACCTCACTACTTTGCATTTCAATAATTAAAAAAATGAGGCTTCTCCCTGCTTCCCAGGAATAATTGAATGACAGACGCTGTAGTGAGATCTCCGACGATTAAGGCTCCATTTCTGTTGCAAAATATACAACAATGTGGTTACAAGTATATGATTTACAGTATTATAAATAATGAAGACTGAGCTACCATTATTAAAACACAAAAAGTACATTTTATGGTGCGTTCTCTTCACATTCTTGCTCTTCACTTAGGAGCTGAACCAGGTCCCATGGAAGTCAATGGACTCTAATGGGAATTGATCAGGTCCATTTTTTGCTAATTTGCAAAATTCACAATTTAAATCGGTGTCTGCCATTAAAAAAACAAAAGTCTAAGCATGTCTGACTTCATAAGCTAACTAAAGTGGATGGAAATACTTTGGAATGTTTGTTTATTCTTTTTGGGTAGGTACTAGGCAGCCATGCTGGGTAATTATTCATCAGAACAGGGCCCTGTCAGAAATTCTTGCACGAGGTCAGTTCTATCATTGTTGTGGTTCACTTTGTATATGAAACTGCTCAGAGAATTCATAAGTTGCTATGACCTGAGGTATTAATGATAGGCTGTTTTGGATTACTTTTCCCTGGGTGACATTTTTCCAGGGTGAATCTCAATTTACTTCCTGTACGTATTTTTGATCTCTATAGGTCTTTTTGGATGATTTTTTTTGTCCTTGCTGGTGTGTACGATGTATCCCAACGTCATAATATATGGTGATTTAATGTATTGTTTATCCCTTCTGTATACCACTATATCTGATACTTCAATAACATTTGTTCACTACAGTCCTTCAGTCACTTTTTAATCCATTTGTTCACGCCTTTATCTAAAATATTCTCAATTGTTTCTTGGAGGGAGATTTTTAGAGACTCCAGCAAATGTATTATTAAAACCTAGATATACCTATTGTGGCTACTCCATTCGTTAATGCTGTAATTGTATCAAAGGGATATGAATGACACAACTTCTCTTTATAAACCCATGATATATATTGAACAAGTATTTCACTATATTTCTTTTCTCTTGATGTCAGTGTCGTCATTTTACCAGCCTGAGCACGGTTTTCAAAAACAGTTTGGAACATTGTCCATACTGGTGGCCAATTTTTGTTGAAAACTGGTTTAGGGGGTCAGCCTGGGCTGTGTTTTGCAACTGTACGTAGACACAGGGCTGTCTTTCTCCAGTGAAACAGTCATAGTGGGCAACCAAAGGTCAGCCAAAATGGGGAGACGGCTAAAAGAAATCATGTGCCAGTCATAAAAAAAGTGTCAGGGTGAAGCAAGGGAATTTATTTAATTAAACAAGAAGTTCCCTGTATGTGATAAATACAGCATGGCTATGTCTGGCTACTAATCCAGTTCACCGTGCCTCCTAAATACACTGAGACTGCATATCCTGCAGTAATATCCTGTGCACATTTGAATCAAGCCTCTTGATGAGCACATCCTCTTCAGGATGTATTGGTTCATATCTAATCATTGGTGAGAAATTCCGGTATTAAGAAAATTTAACATTGATTCCTCACAGGGGCATGCATCTTTCTTTACTTGCACGTTCACTGTTTCTGTATTTCCGTCATAGATTTATGTGCTTCCCTTCGACTTCAGACGTCTTGCTTGCACACACATTGAATTTAATAACTACAGAGATGATGCTTAAGGCTTTTGAATGAGAAACAGCCTATTTCTGCATATGCATATCAAAACTAAGTAAATGGGACACTTTGTCTCAAATTAGGATGTCCCAGTTTGTATCAACCCCAATTCTCTGGCTATGTGTTTAGGAAAAGGTGTCTATTCATATATATATGAAATCCTAGAATACAAATCATTTTAGCCAAAATCTGTCATCTGCCAGGTGATTACGCTCTTTTTTTTGTCCTCAGCAGACCCATGCATCGCTCTGGGCAGATTGTGGCCTATACATATTTGTTCATCTCCTATAGTATTTTTTCACATTTATTTAATCAAACAAATACTTATCTGCAGTTTTCATTCCAGAGCTTAAAAGGCTATAGCAACCTAGAGGAGCTGGCATTTGCTTTGTGATTCCAATTAAACTGAAATTAGCATGAACTTATGCTCCGTGGCTGATGTTTAATGTATGTGAAATGGAATGGTATTTTGATAAACTGACTCCGCGGATTGTTATGACATTCGTTGTCTGCATCTTGCAATGTGATTAAACTACTGTAAGGCTGCATGATTAACGGTTTGTTCTATCTTTTACTGTACCTTTCTAGCACTCTTGAACTGTCCTAGTCAGATTACATTTTAAAGAGAAACCTGTATTTAAAAAAAAACAACGCTATACAAGCAAACAAAAACAAATCTGAGATGTACAGTCCAACATAGTTTAGCCAGTGGTAGCAAAGTAACAGGAGTGATTGACATTGTCACACTGCATATTGGTAAATTATCTTTTTTTTAAAATTTTAATTAATGTTGCACTTTTATTTAAACAAGGGAGCTACTCGATATAGATGGGAACCAAACCCTAGACCTGAGTCCTGCCCCCAAATTTTGGAACAGTCTGGATTCCATTTCAAATGTTGACTGTATTTCTCTAGTCTGCCAAAAACAAAGCAAGCCCAATACAACAACAAATCACAAACAACAGGACCTGGACAACCCCAGATGTGGATTAGAGTAATCTCTAAATCCTACATGCAGAACAAGGCTACCATGTATTCCTGAGTATTGATCTTTTAATTCTTTGCCACTAATTCCAGCAGGTTCTAAACACACAAACTTGCAAAGAAAGTTGTCTTGCTTTCCTGTAATATAGAGGTGATCACTGTAATGTTGATCTAGTCAGAAAGTTTTTGACAAAATATTTTGTGCCAGAAAATGCTGATTCACTTAAACCAAAACTTTTTGCAGTTCAGGGTCTGTTTTTTCAACAAATTATTCAACTAAAAATTGGAAAAAAAGTTTCATATTTTCAGATTTCCACCTCAAAACAACTTTTTGTTCAAATATCTAAGCTAATTATATTTTATTTTTAAAAAATTGTCAAAATCAAAACAAAAGGCTTCAAACAAAAGTTTCCATTGACTCAAGCAATTTTTTTCAGATTTTTGGTTCTCAGAAATTTTTAAGATTTTTGGCTTTTTGCCCTGATTTGGGATGGGAAAATATTTCAAAATCTCAAATTTCTATGGGATGGGAAAACCGTGGTCTGTCCAGATCTGCTATAATGATCTTTAAATGTGATCATAGCACTATATCTGAGGCAACATGGAGTTAATTTTTAACTCCATAAAATGTAATTAGCGAAATGGTGGTTTTGCCTTTGTTTTTATATTTTCAGTTTATCAGGAAAAAATAATCAAGTGGTCCCTTTCGTGTCCTGTGGGCTTTGTTTCCATTGGGGTTTCAGCCTCCAGTGTAGCTACACCCATGCAAACCGCTACTGTCGACACAGTTTATGCTAATACAGAATATTTCATACCAGTGCCATTTACACTGTTTTCAAACCCAGCAGATGTCCCACAACTTTCAAGCACTGCTGCTGTTTTTGGATCCCTTCATTTTGAGATTCAAAACTCTAGTAAACTGCACTGATACAAATAATTTCTGTGCTAGGGGCTCGCACTGATTCAGCTACGACAGAGAATTAAATCCTTGTGTCAATATGGCTTTGAACCAAAATTTTCAGAAGTGGCTACTGATTTTGGGTGCTCAACTCGAGATACATGGAACCTGGTTTTTCTGAGGTCCTGAATGCCCAGAACTTCACTTGAGGGTCGAAGGAGCTGTGGGTGCTGAGCACCTCTGAAGTGAGCTGTAGCTCATGAAAGCTTGTGCTCAAATAAATTGGTTAGTCTCTAAGGTGCCACAAGTACTCCTTTTCTTTTTGCGAATACAGGCTAACACGGCTGCTACTCTGAAAAAAATATCAGGACTGTGTGTCTCAAGTTGAACACCTTCATAATTAAGGCATCCAAAAATCAGTGGCAATCTTTGAACATTTGATTCTTAAGTGAGTTAATTTGGCACTGAACTCAAGGAGGCAGTGTCATCTGTTGATAACAGCATGGGCCCAGCAATTCTGAGATTTATTCCCAGTCTTGTCACTGATTAACCATGTAATATGAGGCAAATCAATTCCACTTTGACCTACTTCCCAATTTATGAAATAGGGGTAGTGCTTCCCTGCCCCAGAAAGGGGTGGAAAGGTTTGAGGTTTTTTACCTGCTTTGAGATCCTCTGTTAAAAGGTGTTGTATACGTTGAATATAACTCCTTGCTCTGATCAATACCAGGAAATATCTACTTGTTATTGCTCAAGTTAAGACACATTTGAATATTTTATACAGTGTGAAAGTGTCTCTCTCTGTCTGTCTGTCTCTCTCTCTCTCTCTCTTTCTCAAAATAAGAAACCACAGATACTGATAAGAAATCTTTTATGTATCTGTGCTTTGTAGCCCGGGAAACTAATGTTCAGAAGACTGGTGTGAATGTATTAATGCAAAAATTAGAATAAATTGTTTTAATCTTAGGTAATGCAGAAAATGAAGGGAGGTTCAGCCAAGACTGACAAAGTAATTTCTCCTATTGTACCCAATTTTTTTTCTTTTCTACCACAAGGTTTCTTCTGACAGGCTTTTTATAGCTTATCACAGATAATTTAACTTACATCTTGAACATTTTTTTAAAACTCCTAATGCCTGACAGAAGCTTGTCTGTAGTTAAGGTCTTTTACAGACTTAGTTTCAAACTGTAATTAAAGTGTGGTGCTAGTTCACCAGCTCAGTAATCAGGACTTCTGTTTTGTCTTCTCTCTTTTTTTATTTCCAGGAATGATCTGGAAATAAATTACTTTGCATTGTAGACAAATTCATGGGTAAATGAAAGTGTCAGGTTCCCTGCCACCAGTTTTCAAATGCCTTGTAATTAAAAAAGCAGAAGTGCTTGTAATGTCAACGATTAAACAGAGATTGGTGGACATGTCAGCATTAGAAGTACAGTCTGTGCATGCAAGCAGTGCAAGGAAACAGAATTTAATTCCATAACATCAGAATTCTTGATCCAAAATAATTTGATTTTTAATTTCAACTCCTGTTGATGTTTTTCTTGGTTCTGCTTAAAAAAAGGTGTGTTGGGGGGGGAGGGCACTATGAAAATGTTTACCACATTTTATTGCCATATAGCCCTAAAATGGGATCACTTATTTTATTCCTGCTTCAATTGAGATGTGTGATATAGCAAATATCAAAGGCTGTTCCTCCATATTCTAAAAGGATGCCTGGATGGCTGCTGTTAAGCTTATTATAGTACGCAAATGACTGCATCTTTACTCCTGGTGCAGCTAGTCTGGTTTTAAGAAAAGGAGGACTTGGGGCACCTTAGAGACTAACAAATTTATTTGAGCATAAGCTTTCGTGAGCTACAGCTCACTTCATCGGATGCATTCAGTGGAAAATACAATGGGGAGATTTATATACACAGAGAACATGAAACAATGGGTATTACCATACACACTGTAATGACAGTGATCAGGTAAGGTGAGCTATTACCAGCAGGAGAGCGGGGGCGGGGGGGGAACCTTTTGTAGTGATAATCAAGGTGGGCCATTTCCTTGTCTGGTTTTGTTGTTTTTGACTTTGCAGAATTTCTTTCTCTTTATGAAATATCCTGCTTCATACAAGCTGGAAACTCACTGCAGTCATGGAGTTTTCTCTCCCTTGATGTTGCTACTGTGGATAAGTCTTTTCCTAAATGCAGTACACGTTGTGAAGATGTACTCCATCTTTTGCTGTGCTAAGCACAATCAGAGTATCCCTAAGTGCTAAACATGTTGCCTGACTGAAAGGGGAGCTATTAAATCCAATCTCTGTTTATTGGAAACGAGGGAGTTTGGGGACCTCAAAAAAGCCTCTGGCTCTTTTCCAGGTGATTAAATCCATATTGTTAAATTCTAGATGCCAAATTAATCTTTGGTAAAACTAAATACTCACCACAGGGAACCAGAGTTTCATAAAATTCAAATCCTATATGGTACTCTTCAATCTGCAACAAGGAAAAGGTAAGCACTCTTCATTAGTGATGAGCAAAATCTCCGGAGTCTCTGTTCAGAAGCTTATCTATAGTTATCTAGTATGGTATGTAAGCTAAAATCTTGCCAGATCAGGCTGTCACCAGGTATTAGCTGGTTTAATCTGGGTTAGAATTACTGTCCCAGTATTATTACTATTTATTATGAGGTGCCTAAAGACCAACCAAGAATGGGGCCCCACTGTGGTAGGCGCCGTACAGAAAGCAGGCAGTCCCTGCTCTGAAGAGCCTTCTAGTTAAATAGACAAGACACCCACAGGGTGGGAGAGAGGGGTACAAGACACAAGCAGTGTGAACAATTCTTTTCTTTTGCGGTGGGAGGAAGCTGGGTTTAGTTAGGAGAGAATAATCTAAATGGAAAGAAAAGTGGGGTTGAATGGAAAGAGGGGGAGGGGACAGGGCAAGGGAGAAGAGAAGTGGGACAGGTGTGGAGTGGAGTAGAGGCTGTGAAGAAGAGGGTTGGACTTTCAAACAGCCAATCAGCACAGAGCAGAGAAAGTCCAGCCAAAACAGTAGAAAGTTGTCAATGTCCAAGGGTACCTGCTTGGGCTACTTCCAGCCACTCCTCTCTGGCTGATTCCTGTCTGCAGTTTTTCCCAAGACTACATGTCGCGGGGAGGGAGGCACTTGAGTCCTAGTGCCCCTTGGGGAGTGGGCAGAGGTGGTTCTTCCCTACACAGTCCTGGGTACTGATGATGGTGGTGGTCCCAGCTAGGCCTTCTTTTATTCCCTCCCCGCACAGTGTAGCAGTCCCTAATTTGGCAGCTCCTACTACTCTCTGGTCTTCTGCTTCCTGCACTGTATTATTGGAGAAAAGTATGCTACATCTTGCTTGATCTCACAGGTATTTTCTAAAACCTGTCCCCTCTCGTGCAGCTAGCCCAAACAGGCATAATATGAATGATGTGAGGCATTACTGCTCCTGACCTGAATATCTGATATCTTGACTATTTCCCACGTTTATGTGGGTTGTGTCTATTCTGCAGTTTGCAGTGTACAGACTTTGCCTGGCGTGGGGCCCAGGACAAGGTAAGGAAGCCTAGGCATTTAGCAACTAGAACTGACTGAGGAATGTAAATACATTTTTAAAAGATTATGAAAAATCTCAAATCAAAATTTGAAATTTTTGAAAAACTTTGACCACTCTATGAATTGGCCAAAAACCAGTAAATGTTGTCATGAAAAATGACTGAAAAAATGTTAGTTGAAAAATGTTGACCAGCTCTATTAGTAGCTGGTGGGACAACTGTCTTTTGAAAATCCCAGTGGATGAGTGCTCAGTTGCAGTCCGGGCACCCAGACAGGTCCAAATTTTCAGAATTCTTGCACTGTCCACCCTGTGCTTTGAAACTTCCTCCAAATTCCAGAGTGTCCATAACTTGAGCATCCAAAATTAACTTCCTTTGAAACCTCCCCTGCACATGCTCCTTAAGAACTGTTTACTTAAGAACATAAGATCAGCCATACTGGGTCAACCAATGGTCCAACTAGCCCAGTATCCTGGTCTTACAACAGTGGCCCGTGCCAGGTGTTTCAGAGGAAATGAACAGAACAGTTAATCATCAAATGATCCATCCCTGTCACCCATTCCCAGTTTCTGGCAAACAGAGGCTAGGGACACTTCAGAGCATGGTTTTGCATCCCTGCCCATCATGGCTAATAGGTCCATCAGTGGCTATCTTCCATGAACGTATCTAGTTCTTTTTTGAACCCTGTTATACTCTTGAACTTTACCACATCCTCTGGCAAAGTGTTCCACAGGTTGACTGTGTGTTGTATGAAGAAATACTTCCTTTTGTTTGTTTTAAACCTGCTGCCTATTAATTTCATTTGGTGAGCCCTTGCTCTTGTATTATGAGACGGACTAAATAATACTTCCTTATTTATTTTCTCCACACCAGTCATGATTTTATAGACCTCTATCAGATCCCCTTTAGTCATCTCTTTTCCAAGCTGAAATGTCCCAGTTTTATTAATCTCGCCTCATATGGAACCTGTTCCATAGCCCTAATAATTTTTGTTGCCCTTTTCTGTACCATTTCCATTCCAGTATATCTTTTTTTTTTAGATGGGGTGATCAGATCTGCACGCAGAATTCAAGATGTGGATGTACCATGGATTTATATAGAGGCAATATGATATTTTCTGTCTTATCTATCGCTTTCCTAGTGACTCCCAACATTCTACTAGCTTTTTTGACTGCCACTGTGCATTGAGTGGATGTTTTCAGAGAACTATCCACAGTGACTCCAAGATCTCTTTCTTGAGTGGTAACAGCTAATTTGGATCCCATCATTTTATATGTATAGTTGGAATTATGTTTTCCAATGTACATTACTTTGCATTTATCAACATTGCAATTTCATCTGCCATTTTGATGCCCAGTCATCCAGTTTTGTGAAATCCCTTTGTAACTCTTCGCAGTCTGCTTTGGACTTAACTATCTTAAGTAGTTTTGTATCATCTGCAAATTTGGCCACCTCACTGTTGACCCCTTTTTCCAGATCATTTATGAATATGTTGGACAGTACTGGTCCCAATACAGACCCATGGGGGACAGCACTAGTTACCTCTCCCACTCCAGAAAACTGACCATTTATTCCTCCCCTTTGTTTCCTATCTCTTAACCAGTTACTGATCCATGAAAGGATCTTCCCTTCTTATCCCATGACAGCTTATTTTGCTTAAGAGCCTTTGGTGAGGGACCTTGTCAAAGGCTTTCTGAAAATCTAAGTACACTGTATCCACTGGATACCCTTGTCCATATGCTTGTTGACCTCCTCAAAGAATTCTAGTAGATTGGTGAGGCATGATTTTCCTTTACAAAAATCATGTTGACTCCTCCCCAATAAATCATGTTCATCTAGGTGTCTGATAATTCTCTTCTTTATTATAGTTTCAACCCATTTGCCTGGTACTGAAGTTAGACTTACTGGCCTGTAATTGATGGGATCACCTCTGGAGCCTTTTTTAGTAATCTTGAGGATGTTTCACCTCTGTAGAAAATATTTCCTTATTTTTACTCCACAGTTACAAGTCCTGGAACTTGTCATTGGTTCAGATCATTTTCTTTGTCTCCAGAAGTTTTGAATTAACACCTGGGAGATGACTAAACTTCTTTTCCACGTGCAGTAAAACTCCTCTTTCCACAAGAGTTAATATTCTTTGCCCTTTCATTATTATTGTTATCCTTGCTGCATCTTTTCTCCTCTGTGTAACTGGGTGTATTAGTCTGAAGTTGACCTATGATGATAAATCCCTTGGAGAGTAATAAAGTATTATTGCCTCATTTGTGTTGTGTGTCCATAAGTTGAAGCACTTGCCAACATTCTATTTGCAGTTCTTGATGGCAACCAGACGGTTTTATGAAGCTCTGTACCATACTCTGCCTGTTTAGTATACTTTCTCTCTCCATAGTCCAGATTCTCTTGTCAAATGAGGGCAGAGCGAAAAACTGACTTTAAACCAGTTTTATGCTCCTTCAAACCCAGGGCCAGTCCAGTCTGCAGTATAAGATAGAGAAGCCTAAAAGTTGCTCCAGCATATGTCAGGCTACTTGGGTTGCTTCCAGCACCTGGGGATCAGCTGGGGACTGGAGTGCCCTGCCACACCTCTCTTCACCCAGTCACGTTCCCTGTGCCAGTAGCCAGGTGAAGGCTAGTGTAGGAGCTCTAATGCAGCCACATGCCACTCTGATTCCCCTGCACATGGGGAATTCTCAGAACAGTAAAGCTGATTTTGAGGTCGCTTTGCTCTACTGGAGCAGTGCAAAGAAGATGCATCACACAAGTGAGTTGGGCCCATTACGTTTTACAAAAACTGTTTACCTCATGTCTGTTCAAATGCATGAATCTATCTTCCAGTCTTAACCCGCCAGGTACATTTGAAATTGATCCTTTTTTTCTCCACATAATTTGCTGTTCCACCCAGTTTAGCACCCTCTACAAACTTGCATACCAGTGTTTAATGATGAAGTGAGCTGTAACTCACGAAAGCTTATGCTCAAATAAATTGGTTAGTCTCTAAGGTGCCACAAGTACTCCTTTTCTTTTTGCGAATACAGACTAACACGGCTGTTACTCTGAAACCAGTGTT
The DNA here is from genome assembly GCF_965152275.1 of Natator depressus. Classification (NCBI taxonomy): domain Eukaryota; kingdom Metazoa; phylum Chordata; order Testudines; family Cheloniidae; genus Natator; species Natator depressus. The sequence goes on from NC_134243.1 coordinate 67,185,196, forward strand.
TAACGATGTACATGCTGAAGAGTAGCAGTATTTATTCAGTATCCTAACTTAGCTAGGCAGGTCACAGAAACATAACATAGATATGTCCCTGCTTTGAAGAGCTTCTAATCTAATTGTGACATGATGTACGGGTAGGTAGAGGAGAGGCAGTGCTGTCTAATAGATAGGGCACTGGATTGAGATTTCGGTGACCTGACTTCTGTTCCTAGCTCTACCACTGACCTGTTGTGTGCCCTTGGGTATGTCACTTTTCTTCTTTGTGTCTGTTTTCCTTCCTATCTTTTGAATGTCTGGTCTATTTAGCGGTTTGGGGCAGGGCCTTACTATGTATTTGTAAGAACAGAATGGGTATGTCTACACAGCAAAGAAGAGCCTGTAGCTGATCCACGCCAGCTGGCTGAGGCTCGTGGGGCTCTGGTTGTGGGACTGTTTCATTGCTCTGTAGACTTCCAGGCTCAGGCTGGAGCAGAGCTCTGGGACCCTCCCACTCCACCTGGAAGTCTACACAGCAGTGAAACCACACCGCAGCCTGAGCTGGCTGGCATGGGCCAGCTGTGGGTTTTTATTTACTGTGTAGACATACCCAATGATTCCTTCAATCTCAGTTGGCACCCATAGGCACTACTGTTATATAAATAACGGGGAGCAACAAACAATGAGAGAGAAAGGCTGGAAGGGAGGACATAGGTTACAATAATAAGGTAATGTAGTTACTCAGCTTTATGTGCCTGTCTTGATGTTTTAGCAATATATGTATGGTATTTTACACCACACATCTATTAAATGTACACACGCGTTTTAACTATCTATGTGTACATTTTTCTCTCAAGTTTTAACCCACAAATCTTAGTCAAACTGATTCATCTCCATGCCATTTGCCACCCTAAACCTCTCTTCCGCTAAACACCTCCCTGCCCAGACCAGTTACTCTTCCTTCAACAAGCAAGCTCACCTGTGTCATTCCTGACCCCAGAAACACTCTCAGGGTTGCCTGCTACTCCAATAGCCACATGTCCAGTCTTTCTCTTCCTGGGTCTGGCTCTGCCCCTGGAGAGGTGAACTCTTTCTCCGTGTGATATCTAGGGAGTTGGGGGTGGGGGAGGTCTGGAGCCTGGTGCCCTCAGTAGCTTTCCTGCTGGTGTCTTAAGTGGGGGGGGGGAAGCCTGTGTGCTGGCTTTATCCCCCAAAATGGGGACTCTTGCTCTGTGTGGTGTCCGTTGTGGTGCTTGTAGGATGGCATGAAGCCTGGTGTCCTGAAGATTCTCCTCTCACTGATGTATTCTTATGTTTCATTTTCCTCCCTAATTGCAAACTGCTTTCTGTCTTCCAGCTTGAGCGTTAGCCATTCAAGGATGGCATCTTCCATGTCTTCCTAGCATTCTGAACTGTATTAATCTCTTTACAGTAATGTTTCAAATGCCGTTTTGTAATCCAAGAAGATTATGTTCTCACTGCTTTACTCATGCCTCTTCTGAGTTATCTCGTTAAAAATTCCATCACATTTGTGGGAAGATTTTTTTTCTTAAACAGCTTGAAGCTAATTTTATCAGCTCATATTTCTCCAGATGGTTTGTGAGCTCATCCCTTATTAATATGTCTATGACCTTGCCTATCACCAAGGTCAGATTTACTAGTCTGCAATTTCCTAGATTCTTTTTCTCAGTAATTAGAGCTATGTTTGCTTCCCTCCTCCTTGGTACCTCTTTCCTGTCCACAATACCGTTAAGAACCACTGTTGTTCTACCTGTAATTCATTCTACTCTGTGTTTTAGGAATCTAGATTGAAATAATTTCATCTCTGGAGCTTGGTTTGTCTGATTCTTAATTCACACATTATCTCTGGTGTATCTGCTGTTGCCCTTAGCTTTTCACTCCTCTTCCCCTCAATCTTGTAGTCATACTATCTTGTGCAATGATCCTTTAGGACCACACCATTTAAGCAGGCTCAAGATGGATTAGTACTTTAAATGAGAGATTCCCAAAGCACATCTTGCTGCTGTGGTAAGCAATGCTGGTGATTCACTAAGTGATACTCTCCTCCCTGAATTAGTATTGAATTTGTGCCCTGGCAAGGTGCTAAGAGGCAGCATTTCAGATTATGGTTTCCACAATGTATAGTTTAAGATCCCAGGTCTCTTTTCATGAGAGACGGGGTGTTAACCTAGGGTCCTGGTTAAATTCCAACTCAGGTAAATTAAGATCTTCCTACTTAAATTCTCCTTGGATTTTTCTGTTGGACACAGTATTCTTCTCTCTGTCCTAAACTTGTATAGTGCTTTTGTACATTGAAAAACTGCTTCCCCATTCTGCCCTATTTCATCAGAAGCTTAGAAGTAAAGGTAGAGGGTGAACCCTTGCACAGAGGGGTGAAGATTTTGTATTTTTCATTGAGGCTTGACTTATGTAGGAAGGGGAGGAGAGTTTTGGTTTAGCCAGGAGCTAAACTAGTCATTCACAGAGTTGATCACCCTCTATCTTTAAGTTATCTCTGTCATTTTCAATCCAGGCATGGAGAAGCTGAAACCTGCATACTTCACTATAGGTCTGACCTTCCTTAGGCCCAGATCTAAACAGCGTTGCAAATACTGGCTTTACTTCTCCAGCCCCAATCAAACAACTTTGGAAGGTGATTCCTTTCTGGTCAGGATGCCACACCGCTCTTTAGTAAAGCATCAGTTGTTATTACACGAGAGCTTGAGCACACTCCCATTTCACTTTCCTCCCTTTTGGAGGCTCTGTCTCTGTTTTCAGATTCAGTAAGTTATCCTTCCTTGTTACCATTGGGACAAATAATTCATTTATCTTGTCTGTAATGTCTCTCTCTTCTGTCAGTAGCCTACCTGTGCTTTCTCTTCCTGCCTCAACTGACCCCTTATTCCTTAACTGCTGAAAACCTGAGTGTCATTCCTGTGGCATGGCAGCCTTCTCTGTTTCACTCTCTGCCTCTCCTTATTTACAATTCTTACTGTCTCAAGTTAATTCTATAAACTGCACTGTCCCCTTTATATCACATTTGTCTTCTACCTCATACTTATGCCTTATTCCTTTTCCAATTACCCCTCTTCCTGCTGTATTTATAGATGGATGGCACATATAACTTAGGCCATGCAGCCACTGCTTCTCTTCTCTTGCCCACAACTTGAAAAATGTACTTTGCTGAAATGCATTGGGATAGCTCTTTCCGTGCACTTCAGGGCAAATTAGAGACACAGATCCCAATACCATTAATGAGGGGCACATCTAATGTGCCATGCAACCCATTGAACATTTATCCCATTTTGTTCCTCATTTTAGGTCACAAATTATCCCTGATTATATTATGTCCCTTGTTGTATCAATGCTGTTCCACTTTTATTGCTCTTAGCAAATCCTCTGTGTTGCAGGCAACCCAAATAAAAGCTTAGCTGTATTCCCTTTAAAGTCCATGGCAAAGCTTACATAGACATCGATGGGAGCTGGATCGCGCCTCAAAGTTTCCTCTTTTTAGCCTGCATCTTCCCCACCTTTTTAGGGGGGAAATGCATCTGAGCGTTGCAGATGTTACATGGGTGGGGTGAGGTTCTGGTGGTTTTGCAGGTTTCTGGAGCACTGTTAGGGCCGTTGTCACATTGTATTACCAGCTCTCATTTCCAAATACTGCACTTCCGATGGGTCAAAAGTTTAACCCCCACCACCACCACCAAATCCCCACTAGTAAGATATAACAATGCTGCTGATTGCCTTCTCGCTGCCACAGTTCTGCAGCTTAACACATGGTGTCACAATACAGTGGGAACAAAAGTCATCCATAAATCTTCAGGAATAGATACATTAAAAGGGTCTGAGCCAGCAAAAAGTTACCACTTCACAAGGCAGAAGCTAGTTGCATGGTCATAACTCTTTGCGGGATTGGACCCACTCTTTGCACTCCCATAGTACTTTTCAGCTTCAGAATGCCTTTCCAAACACTGACCCTTATAATACTCCAGCTTTTAAATGGTCTCTAGCATCCCAGCCACAGAATGTGTTTATCCACTTCTCTGGGGTTTACCTTGGTTGCAGCTTTGAGACCATTGAATGGCTTCCTACTTCTGTAGATATTTCACAGCTATCTCTGCCCATGAGTAAAAAGCAGCAAAACAAAAACAAACAAAGGAAACCACCACCAGCAGCAACATTTAAAAAAGGTGAAACATCCTCCCGTATGTTTTCAAATATACTTTGTATGTAGCAAAAAAGAAAATTGAGTAAATGCGATTATTCTTTTTAAAAACCACAAGGGCCAAATTCTACTCTCAGTTGCAGTGGTGTAAATCCAGAGTAAGTCCACTGATTTCAGTGATGTGACCCAAATTTACACCAGTGTAAGTGGAAAGAGAATTTGGCCCAAGATTTTAAACTTGACAGTGTATCTTGGCCTATGGAGGAGGTGTTCTGCAGTATCTCTAACTCTTACTTAAAAATTTCTAATGTGAGATAGTTCTGTTATATTACATACCACACTTGCTTCAGTAAAATAACAGTCAAGCTACACTTACTTTGAGGTGGCATCTGGTAGCTGAATTTGGTGCGGGGGGCGGGGAGGGACAACTGGATAGGCTTATTCCTCATTTTCACACCTGTCCTCCTTCAAGTATATGTCCCAATGCTGCAGCGAGCGATGTAACCCTGGAAATGAGAGGACATAATTTCCCTGCAGTTTTTTGTTTCTGTTGCCAATTGCTGTGCCTCTCCCTCATCCTCTTCTGTGTTCCTTCTCTCCACTGAGTCCTCCTTTCCCCTCCTCCAAATCCATTGCCTGTCCTTACGTTCTGGTTTGCCAAGTGGCACAGCCACAGTGGACAATTTTTGTGTCTCAGCCAGTATGGGAACAGGCATGTAGATTTATTTTGGGCCTAGCTCAGTTCCTGGCAGGAACATAGGGAAAAGAGGACACAGCGAAAAAAAAAAACAGGTATGTGAATAGATATAGCTCAGACCCACTAATGGGTGTAGGATGGGGGAATATAGTAGCGAGAAGGGTTAGGGATACAGTAGTGGGGGAAGTGTGCTGAGTTGGCCCTGCATGCACCAACCTGGAAGGTGCACATGTAGCTGCTTGAGCCCTACAGCTCGTAATATGCATGCAGAACAGGCAGCTGGCTATGGAAGGGTCAAAGGAACAGCCCAGAGATGGTGAGGTAGGTGAGTTGCACCACCTCTATCAAACGCATCAGAGTTTGTGGTGTCCTGCATAACATTGGATGAGGGACAGAGATGGCTTCCAGTATCTCTTCCAGCTTCTCCTTTTAACTGTGGCTTGGGGCAGAGAATAAGGAAATGATGTTGTCACCGAACACCAGATTGAAAATTTTTTCTACGATAGTGCTGCCAGCTTCTTGTATCATTTAAATGACCATGAGATGGAAGGAGTATGGGACCATTCCCATGTATGCTTGATTTCCATGGCTTATGGCCTGCCTTAACTGTTGTTGATTACTGTCCTCTTCCCAGCACTGGCTTAGAAGGCATTCACTGTTCTGCTGGGGATACTGTCAGCTCCTGGCCCTCTGAATACTGAGTATGTAAAACAATTGACTTTCTTTTTTTACTTTCTCTTTTTTAGAGGGCTTTTGTACTGATTTTTCAATAAGATTACAGGTGTTACTCTTAAGAGCAAGAGAGAAATAAAACAGTTCAGTAATAACTGTGATGGAGGGGGGGAGAGAAGGCTAGTTTAGCAGAAGAAAAATATCCCTGTGTTTCAACAGCAACCTTTCTTCAAGTCTATTCATCCAGTCCCTTTCTCTGAACAATTTCACCTCTTGATCATGGGACCACATCTCCCCTTGCCCACCAATGACTCTTCACAAATACTGTGCAGCCCCAACATCGTAGTTTGTGGTAGTCAATTTATTTTCTCTTTTTCATTTCCTCCAGTGGAATCTGGGGTTGGAAAATGAGTCTACACAACTCACCATATTTGGAAGTAGTTGACATTCTTCAGTCACCAAAAATGAACCCTCAATAGCATTAATTCTTTCTCTGAAACTGTTGTTGAATCACAGTGGTCATCTTCATCACACCTGCCTCTCAAAAATTAAATTACTATGCCACTGACCATTCTTCAGAGCATCCTATCAAGATACTTGATTTTGGTTAAATTACTAATTACCGTACATGCCATATTAAATATTTAGACATTTGAGAAACTGTGGCCTTCAAATCCTATCTAATTCTTTTACTAGTGTTTCACTCTTAAATACTCTGTTTCAAGTTGTCTTCATCCTTGGTTGTTTTTGCAAATATCTTTTGATGTGGGTTGAGATTATTAATCCAACCTGACTCTGAAATGCAGAAAAATGTGTCCTCTTAAAGCAACTGGTTGGATGATGTGAGGAGTCTGAAAATGTTGATACAATATTCTGTCTGTTATTGGAATGCACGCTGCTTAGGGACCCGTAATCCCGGGAATATTTCACACGACTGGTTTCTTCGGCTGATGCTGTTTATTGTGTTACGCCCTGCTCAGAAATTTTATAGTGAGCATTATTGGCTTGATTGACTTTAATGGCTCTTTCTGTCATATCAGTGGTTGCTTGGGAGGATTTGCTGTACTATGTGCCTGCTACTGTGTGTGCAAACTACTTCTCATGTTCAACAGCTAGTGTTTAAACCTCAGTACTGTAGCCTCTTTAATTTACATTTTTAAAAGTAAATAAACTTACTCAAAGGCACAATGGACTAATATATATATTAAAATTTTATACACAGAGAATATGTTAAAAGAACTGGAGTTGCAAAGTCTAGCATTCAAAAGTTAGGAAATGCCAGAATTAAGGATGGCTATGAAACCTTAATTTGCTCCCCTGGTACATTGTGATATCGTCTTTAATTATATGATCACATGCTATTTTATAGGGTATGCTTGCCTTATTCAGTGCACAGCATGGATGGAGTCTGTGGCCAGCATGGTAAAAGAGGATGTATAAATATCAAGAAATAATTAAAGAATCATTACTGTGACCACTACTCACGACTGTGTTCTCTGTACAGAGGTAGAGGCCTCCTCTCTCAGACCCCAATTCTGCAAAGCTTGAATAGTCCCACCGACGTGTGTAAAGTGTAAGCACCTGTATACATTTTTGCAGGATCAGGGTGTAATTGTGCATAACTCCCAGGTGTATCAAAAAGCAAGTCCCTTCCACTTTTGCAGATGACCCAAAGAGAGTATGATTAGTCTAAATCCAATGCTACAATTTTCTCAGCATAGTGTGAACTTCCCTCATTCTTTGATAGTGAACCAAGTTGTCTTCACACTTGATAGATTTAATAAAAAAAGTCTTAAGTAGCACTGTGTTCTTCACACAAAATGTTGTTTCTAGAAGTTGCTGAAGGCTGAGGTTGTACAATAATACAACTGTGCTACAAGATAAGTAATTAAGAAAGTGGAAAAAAATAGACTAATGTGCTGTCACCAAAATGATCACACTCATAATTATGGGGTATGAATTTACATCCAATTTAGTCTGAAATTAACAGTGAAAAGTTGTAGGTATTTAATCTGCAGCTGGTATCAAGAAAATCTGTGATTTATTGCTTGCTGACATAATTCATTTCCATCTATGTTTTTCTAGTTTTGTTTGGTAAGTGTTTGAGTGACTTGAGTGATTGCAGAAACTAGAAGGTACTGTACTCTGCAGCATAGTGAAGAATTATGAAAAGAAATTTAAAAGAATTTTACATGGGTGTCATGGGTTCCCCTCACCTCGGGGTGCCACCTGGAACTGAGGTACAGCTAAGCCCTTTGTCTCACCAATCTGGGTTCCCTCTTGCACTGTCACTCTCACCAACATCCACAGGCAGGGACCACACCCAGCTGTGTTCATGAATGCTGTGGGCAGCCACTCATGAACCTACAGTAGAGAAGCTAAAGCCAAAATACTCCCATCCCCAGCCTATGACCCCAGGGCTGTACTATCCTGCCCTAGTCAGAACCCGACCAGTATGAATTTATTACCTGGTCTGCTACTTCTACAAAGGAAAGTGGATGTGCACTGACTCTTGTTCATGAGCTGAGATTTATCCCCTTTGTACTTCAAACAACACACTGTGTTTTGGGTAAAATATAAAATCAATTAACTACAGAAAGATAGTTTTTAAGTGATTATAAGTGATAGCAAACAGATCAAAGTAGATTACCATAAGAAATAAAACAAAACCACAATCTAAGCCTAATGTACTAGTTAGTATTGAATCAAGCAGTGTCTCACCCAGTTAGATAATACAAGTTTAGGCTTCCTTCTTCCCTGCCTGGGGCCAGCACCCCCTCCCCACCCCCCCAGTTCAGTCTTTTTGCTCTGGTACCTTCAAGTGTGTTGTTGTAGGGAGGGAGGTTCAGTCATGGTGTCATTTCTCCCTGTTATATGTTCTTCAAACTTGCTGGAAAGCTCTTTTGCTGTGACCTGGGTCAAACAGTTCCCATTGTGTAGTGCTATCTCTGAGAGGTTTTACTGTACACAGTTCCTGGGGTAATCCTTGTGCTTGTGTGCATTTCCTCAATAAGCCATTAACATTGTTTGGCCTTTTTATGGTTGTACCTGAAAGGCTGCTTGTGGGTGTTCTCAACCTCATAACATGTTTCCATAGCACACAGATAGCCAAATTCATAATTTCACATACAATGATAGCCCATACAATCCAATGAGATATTAATGTCTAGCAGATCAAGACTTTTAGAACAGCTTACAAGGCATACTTTGTACAAAACATATCCTAATTATATAACTGGTGGTGAATATGGGGGTACCAGGGTGTTACAATGGGCTACTCCACAATTTGTGATTGTGTAAAATACCAAATGGGATAGCTTAGAGGTCTAAGCAACATTTTAATTTCCTAGAGTTCTTTCTTTGAGCTACAGGTTCAAATTCTGGCTAGCTCAGTCCTTCCTTCTAAAATAGAAAGTAGCTCTCTGCATTTACTGTGTGTGGGCCTTTCAGATGAGACTTTGTAAGCTGAGGTCCTATCTCCTCTACCTGAACGTTAAAGAGCCCAGAGAACAGTTCTGTAGCCAATAGGTATAGGTATTTGCTAGGTAAGGCATAGGTATAAGTTAGGTCAGTAATGCAATGAGCCTAGAAGCCTCAGGCCTGTAGGACAATGGCTAAGCTAAACAAGGCATAAGGCCCAAAACGCCTTAGCATAAGCAGCTAGCCAGGAGTAACCCTAAATCATAAGATATCACAAGATAGAATACTGTAATAACTAAACTGCTGATTGGTAGCCACAAGATGCTAGTTTATACCAGCTTGGGATATTTTAAGTTAGGAACATCAACAGATGTGTGACCACAAGAGTGCCATGGTAATTAACTGCTGTATATGCTAATAAGCTTGAGTTAAAAGATCTAATAACGTTTGGTAGAAGGGCATCCCAACAGTAGTGGGGTGTAAGGAAGAGAGGCTTAAACCATTACTGAATATACACTAGACATAGTGGCATTAGTATAACACTTTATAAAAGTTGTATCCTGACCTTGGGAGCTGTAACTCTTAGGAGATACCACAATGACCATTGGTGACAGTGAAGAGAGAGATGTCTAACACTTCAGGTTGTTCTGCAGGGGATGGTATGAGTATATAGATGCTCATTCTGTATTATCTTTATCTACCTTTGCTGGGTTGGAGCGTTTGTAACTTTGCTAACTATGTTATAAAACTATTACTGTATCTGTGTTACTAATACTAAGGTTTTTTTCTATGTGTTGCAACTATGCACATTGGGGTTCCCAGCCGTAATTCTAATAATACTGGAGAAGAATTTTTGAAACCTCAGTGTTAATGGGAAATTCTTAAGTAATCAGTATAAATCATACACAATCAGTAGATCAAGCAACAGTTTGTAAGGGTAGAGCTTTGCCCCATTCTCATTGACCACAATTTCCCTTTCCTCCGTCCACTGTGTAGAGTGCTGTGCATTGCATGGCTGCTGTGCTGGTTTAGGTGGATGTTCTAGCTTGAGAATAGCTTTGAGATCTTCTGGGGTAAATGGGCCTCTTCATTCTAGTGCCAGCTAATTCAGAAGGAAATTTCTGCCCCACCCCTGTTACCACTGAGCTGAACTCCTTTGTCTCAATGACCAAGTTTCCTTCAGTAACTGAGAAGGAAAACTCAGTCATAGCAATACTTTTTCCATCTAGGCAGCAAACCATTTGCTTCTGAACTCTTTCTGGAATTAAAGTTAAGACCATCCTTAATTTCTATACATGAGACTCGGAAGAAATCCTTTAAGGAAACAGACACTTATAGCACTTGAGTGTTTCAGACATTTATTTAACAGTAGGAATAAAAGTTCCTTAGTTAAGCTTTTTAAGAATTCACCTATTAAATTTCTCTTGAGGTTTAACAAAAATGCCAACATAAAGTTTTCCCCCTTTTCATTTGTTTCTTATAGAAGTAACAGAAGATAATATATATCCTATGGAAGGGCCTAAGGTGCTGTGGGATGGGTGTAGTGTAAGAATATAGAGGTAGTGAGTCTCATTAGTCACATTTCAGACCTCTGAAAGAAAGGGTGACACAGATTAAAATCCTACCCAGTTAGAGGCCTCCTCACTCCCTGTTATATAACATTATAATTATACTGTAGAAGTAATTCTAGGATAATGTACTTTATCGTCCAACAATATGATTAGTCATAAATTACGGTACACAGGATTTGCCAAAATATGCCAAGTTGGTTATTACTACTCAAAACATAATGTAAAAAGTGAAAAATGGGGAGAATTTTGTTTCTCTTTTGAGATTTTCTTTCTTTTGTGAGTGTCCCCAACAAAAGAGAATAAGGAAGATACAAAGGGGATTGCTCTGTCTTGTTTCATCATTGGAGCAATGATATTTACTATAGGCAAAATCTGAAGTTATATAGCACTTAATATATCTGTAGCCAAGTACTAAGTAGTATTGTCCCTATTTCAAAGATTAGGCAATTGAGGCTCGGAAAGCTTGTGTCCTTCCTGGGTGGCATTAGGGTATTCTTGCATAGACTTTGGCATTGGTGCCATGAGATGTGAGGTTTAATGCTGACACTGGAAGTGAAGTGCCATGCGATTTTGGATGTATCACTTCACCTCGCTGAGTCTGTTTCCCACCTGTAAAATGGGTCTCATAATGACTTTCCAAAACTTACTAATGATTGAGATCTGAAAAGTACAGGGGTCACACTTATGCATTCTTCAGTTTTGCCAGAGTCAACTTTCTCACTTTACTTAGCGTATAGAATACTATAAATGTTAAGCTAATGTTGTTGTTTGGTTATCCTAAGTAACTGAGTTTTTTAAGCATAACCACTATACAATTCATATCAGTCAATGGCAGAGGAGGGGGAAAACTCTGTCTTCCTGGTTCCTAGCCTCTTGCTTAATTCTCTAGAGTATGTCTTTTAGATATCATCACGAATCCTTTCACAGTGTGACTTTTTGAACAAAAATGACTCTTGAAATGTTCATGCATGCAAATTTTCCCACAGAAGTGTATGTTTCCTTTTTATTTATAGGCCTCCTTTTGAATAATTTTCAGCCTCTATCCCATCTCAAAATGTCATGAAAACTGAAAGTTTAGGATTGCTAAATCAAATCAAATTGGTTAAAAAAAAAGAATTAAAAAATAAAACACACAACTTCTAGTATTTTATATCACACCACCTTTTATCCAGTTCTAGCAAAATCTTGTTGAAATATCATCAGACTCTTGGGTAATTTTAGTAAGAGAAGAATTAATTCATTAATGACTTGTTTGTGAAGGCTTTCACAGTGTACACAATTGAATGATACAGCGCCCAAACCTACACACGCTGCTCAATGTAGTACTTACTATTGTGACTGAAATCAGCACAAATGTTTGCACAATTGAGCTCTTTATTTTGTACAATTTATAGTTCTGCTTGGCCCAGTTCATTATAGTTTGTTTCCCTTACCAAACTAATATTGGGTTCAAATGTTCACTGTAATGTCAGGGTCTAAGATTTTTACTCTCCCCTTCTCCTAATTTTACTGGTTTTCAAAGCCAAGCATTCCATAAATTAGTTATAATAAGAGGGATTATTGTGGAATGTGATATAATTGGCAACTTCTCGCTGATGCAGGAGATTCATGTGAACCCTATAGTAATAGTTTCTTATAATTGGAAACGCATGTGTTTTCTGGTGTCTAGATTTGGGAACTTTCCCAGGAAGGACTTCCAGGTTTTTATCTAAGTGTAAAAGACCATATGACTACCTATAAAAGCTGTAGACATGGGAAATAAGTAAAATGTTGCTGGCAAACATAACCGTTTTGTAAGTTTAACTTTTTGAATTATAGTATAGCCTTTAAATATCTGAGAAATTATTAGACCAATTTTAATTTGGTGGTTTGTCTGGCTGATATTTTACCAATTTCATTTCAAGCCTGCGTTTTAAGCATTGTTTGTCTTTACCTTCTCCAGGGTTGCTCCTTAACCTGAAAATAATTTAACATAGTTATGGGCAGAGAGTTCCAGATTAAGCCTGTATGTCTAACGTCTTTAGCTATTTAATGTGCCTAATTTAATTACAGTAATGTCTTATTGTTTAACTAAAAACACAAAAACAGAGTTATACACTAATACATTTATTAAACAGAATTCTGTGAAATCTGGCTTGGGATAAGAAGTTACATGGCAGAACTATCTTTTCCATCCATGGCCAGTAGACTGATTTCTGGAACGATGTCAGAAAGGAAGTATGGCTGGAAGTTGTATAGCCTATCAAAACATGCTGTGATCTGAGATTGTCCTGATCCCACAGTTTGCCATCGAGCATGCTTCTCATATTAAAATATCTCTGGAGAAGGAAAGCACGGTTGGCTATCCCAGCATGAGTGCTTTGCAAATATTGTTCTGGAACTGGCTCAGCCTATGACTCACAATGAATATTTTCAGCTCTGGCTCTCACTATACAATAGGAAACAAAAAAGAAATTTAGTTATTTGCTAGAGCCTAACAGAATATGACTTAATAATCAGACTTCAGACAGTGAGTGTAGAAGAGCTACATTAAAGGTTGTCAGAGATCTTCTGAATTCAGATCTCATGTACCATACGGTCTTTTTTTTCATCATACCTATTATGATAGCAAAAAATGACATATATTATCTGGCTTCTGCAGCCAAGTATATGGTTCAAAGTATTTTAGCAGAATGCCTTACAAAATCTGCTTGCCTGCCTGCCTGAATCATTTTCTTAACTAATTAGGAAAGTCTGCCAAGCCTTGTTGGGCTAAGGTACTCATTGTTCTCAAGCAAATGTTTCTATTTTACACCAAGTTAGGAAGTGTCTGTATTTTAAGTGACTACATGCCAAGATTCCAATGCAGCCAGACCTGCTTAGTTTATCTGGATGTCCAAAGGATCAAGGAGATAATGAAATTAAAAGTATTATTCTCCAGCAAATGAGAACCTGCAGCTCCTGTTTACTCTTAAAGAGAATAGTATTCTGATACTTCTCCAGTTCAATTTCCAGACCAGAACAAGAAGAGCTGTAATGGTATAGGAAATAAGTATTTCTGACAATATTTCTGGTTATGATGGTTCCTTGATTCTGTCTCTCTGAAATTGACAAAACTCCCTTGTCTCAGTCATGCAAGATCTGTCAAATCTTATCTAGGTTTTTATACCATATTCATCACCATGCTATCTGAGCATTTAAAGAGAGGCCACCTGAAAACAAAGTCACTGGAAAGCTTTCAAGAAAGCTTGTTTTAGCAACAGTTCTAGTCTACTTTTGCAAACTGAAGACGTTTGGAAGATTTGGGATAATTATCTGGATCCTTCTCCAAACCAAAGCACAGTGCCTACTTCTGTGAACTACTCTTCCCTACTCATAAATAGTTCTAACATTCTGTTTAATGCTATTAACGTTAATTTAATACATGTGATAGGAAGTATGTTCCGTGGCAGTGTGTGTTGCACGGCAGAACTATGATTCTGAAACATTGGTGCTGCATTGATTTATTCCTGACAGTAGATTGCAGTCTGGTCATTCAATTTGTAACTAATATAAGACATGTGCCTATCAACTCTCTCTCTCTCTCCTTTTTACCTGTATGTTGTATTTCTTTTCCCTACCCTTCATCGGTCTTTGGTCTCAATCCACAAATTGTTCCATATGGGCAGATCACTGAGTCCGTGCAGAGCCTTGAATTGGGGTCCGTGGGCACTCATGGGTACAGGGATCTGTCAAAGTAGGAGGGCAGGCAGGATCAAAATCTTTGTCAAGAGCTGTCTTTGGAAAGTGAGTAGCACATCCTTGGGTATTAACAAATATAAATAAATAAGTACAATCTTTTTTGTTTTGTTCCCCAAGTAACATGAACTGCACAGGACTCGTTTAACAGGGATAATTTCAGTGATTTACTCATGACGTTAAGGCTAGATTCTGCTTCACAGAAATATGTTTATTTCAAAATGCCTGACCAAGTTTTGTTTTATACAGAAAATTAGAATTAATTAACCAAAATCACAGCAGAACGTGAAACGTTTTATTGCTAGATCAGTTTCAAACAGCCACCTGTGCTATGTAAGAGAATGTGCCTAAATATAAAGGTATTTGTCTACTTGAATATTCGGCTGTAGAAGAGGAACGGGACAGATGACAGGTATATTTGAGTAGCTGTTTGCATGTATGTGTGATTCTCTTTGAAAATACCCCACTTGTGGTAAATACCAAGCTCAGTGCTTGTATTTTTCGTCACCAATTGCTTGTTGCCTTGGTTTACACATATTGGTCTAATCACAAGCACGCTCTGCATTATGGCTTTTTTTCATGAACTTTACATCTTGGCTAAATTATTTGTGAGGATGAGATGTAGTGTATCCTAAAAAAAATGCTAGGAGCCAACTTATTTTGGGGGGTGGGTGCTTTGATGAATAACCTCTATAAGAACATGTCGCTTGAGGACTCTTCAGGAATTACAGCTTGGGCAGAACATCTGGTTAGTGGGTTTTGCTGGAGGAAGCACGTTATACCACCACTCTGAAGACTGGCTGGGCTCCTTATTCATTAGGGGTTACCATTCCAGATGATGCCATTGATCTGTAAAGAGCAATGTTACTTTGGGTCATAACTATTAAAGTGATGGCATCTCTACCTGTGTTCTACTGTGTCACTTCAAATAGGATGATGCATGTAAGCTGGACTTATGGGTCTAGTTTGAAATGTCTGGGGATTGGTGGGAAGGGATGTTCAGTAAAAGGTCTTCAAGCTCTCTGTTGGTGGAACAGAGCCTGAGTTTTGTTGCACTTCATGGGAGAGTGTAAAGGTCATCTGTTTGATCAGTGCCTGAGGGGTTGAAGGGTAGAGGATTTTTATTGGCGGTAAGTTTACCGCCAGTTTGTGGGCTGAAGAGTATTTTGGTTAACATTGGTTAAATAACATACTCTTTGTTTTTTTCAATAATTACACATGAGACCAGAGTAGATGGTGATAAAGATGCATTTCAGAAATTGATTAATAACTCATATTAAAGTGAGTTACATATATAAAGTATATTAAAATATTTGGAAACAGCACCCAACTTTCCCTTTTTATTCAACCAATGGTTGTATATCATAAACTCAGAGAGAGAGAAGGAAAGAAATTGGCTGCAAATGTAACCCACACGCCTTCTGGCTGCGGCGTTCTGTCCCATCTAGCGGCCGCGAGAGGGAGAAAGAAATGAGTCTGCTCTACAGCCGTAGCTAACAGCCATATGGCTTTTAGCTCATGCAGTAGAGGCTTGTGCATTTAGCTCCAGAGGTCCTGGGTTCAATCCTGCCCACTGATGACCGGGGTCTATCGGTGTTACACAAAGACCGCTGGTCAGGGTTGGAGGTAGTTGTGTGAGAGAGATTCCAACACAAAAGGGTGATCTCGTGTAGACAATGCAGGTGGATGATTTCAGTCTTTCAAAAGTGCAATAAGAGGTCTATAAACTGTGAGTCAACATGTCACTGGTGTTCATCAAAGCAAAATATACAGTCAGCATCCACAGAGCTAGGAAAGAATTAAGGAAATCAAATTCTATTTCTGTTTGAGATCTCCCTGTTTTGTCGTGCCTATTTTACACCAAGGAATGACTTCTATACCCCTTCCCCTCTCTCTTTTTTTTCTTTTCTGCTAGATAGTTGTAACCACAGAGCAATGGGACACCTCCTTTCATTGATCTGTCTTGCAGGAAATTAGTTCATTGTCTAGCTTCATAAGCTATAAAGAAATAGCTGGTTCCCTTTCCTAGGATAGAAATATGGTTGCTTCCCTCTCTCTTTGGGGCAGGCTTGTATTCTAACAGAAGGGCCAGACCCCCAGCTTTGGCCAAGGAGTGCACATTGTACCCCCCAATGTCTCCAGATGGCTGTGCTGCTTCCGTCCTCTGGTGTAGGTTAGAGAAACTTGAGAGCTGTTCCATATTTGTGTAGGCTGCCAGCATCCCCAAAAGCTGGTAAGGTAACTGGTGATCACTAGAGCACAAGGAAACGCCATCCATATCCTTATGCCAGCCATGGCCCACAGCGAAGGTGGCATAGGAGCTGTTACATTTATCTCTGTGCCACCAAAAGACCAACCTACACTGGCATGATCCTCCCAGGGACAGCTATGCTGGCTTTAAAGCACTTTGCACATCAGAGCAGCAGAATTCCAGCCAAGCATCTGGGACTAGACCACATTGGTACTTTGATTCATGCTTGAAGTGCAATTTTTGTATCTTCAACTTATTTTTTGAGTTGTATAATTAATATGGTGACCGGCTATATTACAGCAGTCTCAGTACTATGTTTATAATATGTAATTTCTTGTTACTTAAATAGTCTATCAAAAAATCTGCCCCAGTTATAGATTAAATATTACAATAAGCACCATATACTTATCAATATGCACATTAAATGTTCTAGAATGGATTCTGCTCTGTTACATTGGTGTAGATATGCAATAACTCCACTGAAGCCAATGGATGCCAGACTTTGGTCCCTGTATCTACACTAACCCCTTTCCCTTTTTATGGAAATTATCATAAATGACTCAATTCTTCTTTCTGTGGCTAGAAATTAAATTTTATGGATGATCGCTGTGAGAATAATAGATCCAGCTGCATATTTTCCTTCTACGTTCGTTAGCCTTTCTACTTTTCAGTATCTTGGGTTTTACGGGCAACAGCAATGTAAACACACTCTCGTCTCTTTAAATGAAAAGACACAAATTCAGTCCAAGAATCCTTCCTATTTTGTTGTATCCATTCACACAAGTTTTTGCAATGCCAATCCAGTGGGAGTTACACGTGTAATACTCTAATGTATCTACATGAGCTTTGCAGCAATTCACAACATTTTAACCGAGCAAATATTGTGATATAAAACCAGATGCTTTTCTTTTTTTTTATGATTCATTATGACAATTGTGTCTACTTCTCTGTAGATAATTTTTTATTTTACTATGTGGATTTCTTTCGGAAGTCTGTGCAAAATTATTTCCTGCTGCATTTTTCACATTGGGGACCAAAATGTGTATAGTTAAAATGATTTGGAAAAGGTTTCCCATTTGATATTCATGCTTCAAATGCATTTAATTAACCCAAGCATTTCACAGTGGTTTGGTTGTTTTTTCTATATGCTCCTTTTACTAGCATAAAACCATATTTCATTTATTTATAAAATCACTCAATAAGGTTAATCATGTATTCTAACCTGAGTTGTACGTCCTTGTGAACAAACACGATGAAGTGTGCTTAATCAAAAGCCCTGATCCAAATGTTGCCCTCAGTTACACCAGTGCAGCCCCGTTCGGGGTGCTGGAACAATTTGTATACTGGTGATGCTGAGACCCATTGAACCAAACTGTAAACCCTGTATATGATGGAAACCACTTCAAGCTGTGTGTGTGTGTGGGGGGGTGATAGCACCCCAGCATCCCTAGTTCCAGCACCTGTGGCCCCACTGAAATCAGGTCAGAATGGTTCCTACTGAGGCAGTTATATTAGATGTCAGCTCTTGAAGGCAAGAAATGCATCTTATTCTGTTTAGCAAAAGGTCATGTAAGTGTGGGGAGCAACATACATTGATTTTTTTGCTAAAGTTATGCAGGAAACTGCACAGAAGTGCTTCTATAGGCAGACACTTCTGCAGTTGATGCTTTGATTTTAATTGTAACTTAGCCCTGTGTGAGTGTCATTGCTGTCGCTGCAAAGTAAAGTTTCTCCTAAATGATGTAGATTTACTCATGGGCAGTGCTTAAAATAGTGTTGCAGAGCAACAAGCTGGTGCATTGCCCTTAAAGAAGGGGGGAAACTTAACTCCAATATGTACCTGGCAAAAGACTGGATTAGTTGACCTGTTTTTTTTTTTCTATAATAGCTATCCCATTGCTAATACTACCTTGGTGGGCAAGAGCAGCTGAAACTTCTTAAAAGTGGAGGGACCACTGGTGCCCGAACTGTGACCGCACCTGTCTTTGTGCCGCCCCTTCCCCCTGAGGCCCCGCCCCCCTTTTCCCTTCCCCCCCCACCCTTATGGTCTCTAGAAAGTGGGAGGCCCCTGTCACCCTCTTTTGCGTCGCTCCTGTTGGAGGATATATTTCTAGAATGCAAACTCCAGACATTTATTATAGCTCTGTTGAGTGAGGAGCAGCCAGGAACTTCTCCGAGAGCAGAGAAAGTCTGGAGCTAGCTGCCAAGCTGAGCAGACCTTAGAGATGTTCCTCTGTAAAGCCAGAAGCCTGTCTTGTCCCCAAAAACTCAATTCACAACAAAAGCCCCTTAAGAATTTGAGTAGACCTCATAACTGTCTTTGTAGAAATATTGTATCTGAATCTCAGGAGAGTATAAGTGAATTCTGTAGCATATTTAGCTATGAACAATAACTGCTATTGTAATGCTGACATACCCCGGTCATGGGTGGACGGGATCGAATCTGGAACCTGTGAAACTTAGCGTATGAGCCTCTAATGCATGAGCTAAAAGCGACATGGCTCTTAGCTAAGGCTGTAGTAGACTCATCACTCTCTAGCTGGGCTAGGTGCCACTAGAGGGGAATAGAGCTCCACACCAAGCAGGCATGGGTTGCACTAGGACTTTGCTGCACGTTTTAATCTCTAAAGATTCTTCAGAGATGGACATTTTGGGACAGATTTTCAAATATCTGTAGACAGCTAAAGATGCTTCTTTAGGCATGGTGAATCTATTGGCAGAGGGCTGTCCCCAAGGGTCTCACCTGTTCTTCACTGGCCAACTGTTTGTTTTTCAGCCTATCAGTAAATTCTGTATACTTGGATGAAGTAGCTTCCACAAGAGGAAGGAGCATAGTATATGTAGGCTAGTAATAAACTTGCCCTTTGCAGACCATGAATGTGAGATTTGAGTTTTTAGGTACATGAGTGCACATAATACTAATCTAAATCACACTCCTAGTGAAGAAAAAATTGAGCAGTTTCATGCTTTTGGAGAGGGAGTCCAGCACTCGGCAAGCAGTAGAGAAAATACTTTTTTCTGTTCTCTAATCTATCAGAGCGAGCAGTCACTATTAGACTTGGCAGACAGCACGCAACCTAAAGAGTTGTGAAATTTATACCTCTGCATCATGTGTCACTACATTATGTAATCCAGTAGGGCATAAATATGAAAAATCATTGTTTTGTTAAAATCATTTTTTGGTGTATTTTGCTATTTCATGATGCAGTGAGCCACAAACGTATGCTGTGCATTTTAAGACAAAGCTTTTGTCACTAAAGTATAATGTTGAAATTAAATATACTGCTTTGTTGATCCATGTGCTCTCCAAGCTATTTCAGCAAAAGTCCACTGTTTCCATTTAGTAGTTTTATGAAGCCCCCGTCCCCAAATTTCTGACCTTATTCAGCTTAATGCACAGGCTTCACTTTAAAAATGGATTTGATTGCCGTATATAGTTGAGTATGTTCTTTTGACAGTATAGGCTTAACTTTCAAATGTTGACACTACATTAGACAGCTACTATTCTGCATTTGAACACTCAGACCCCAACTTTGGTGCTAAAATGGATGTTTGGTTACTGATAGAAATTCCCAAACATGGAACTGGCAGTTAAATCTGAAAGTTGGTTGTGTGCATGAACATGTATGTGAGAGAGACTTTTACAGGAAGTGGTGTCATTTCTTCTGTTGGACCGTTTGTTATTTTCTCCTTTTATATGGGGCTACATATTTCGAAATTCATTTTTGATTAATCATGATCTATTTGAAAAAAATGTACGGCAGTCCTTTTTGGATTCAGTGTCATCAAGAACTTCAATGTTAATTTGTGCATGTGGGTACAGTTTATGGCAAAATTAGGTTAGCTTTATCAGTATTGTATGTGTTACAGTTATGGAATACCCAGCTAAATCTGATCTGCTAAACTTCTAGCTGACAGTAATTTTTTCAAAATCATATATGTTTTTCTGGATTTTATGTACTTAAGAACTAGTTTGTGCTTCTGCCATTAACCTAACTAGTAGGGATGCTTCTTGCAAGCACTTCTTAGGGCAGTTTCTTCCACATGCATTAGTTCTTATAATACTTGCTGCTAATTACGGTGCAATTAAAGCATATTACACGTACACATTTAGTCTGTCATTTAACTTCAGATTAACAGATTTTCATACGTATGAAGTAGAAATAATGCTTCAAGGATATGCAAAATAATCTTCTTTAAAACTTCAATTATTTCTAAAAAGGGGAAAACTTCTTATAAACTTTTGAATGTAAATTTGAAGTGAATTTAAATGCAAAATCTGTAACTTTTAAATAATGTGATAGCACACAAGATGAGCCAAGCAAAGTCTCTCCAGGGCAGCTACTTAGCTAAGGTCAACTGGCGTCGTTCCACTGAAATCTGTGGAGCTGTGCTGATTTACAATACCTGAAGATGTGACCCTCCATTCTTAACTTTCCTCTCTACTTGTCTTTTTGACTGTTTGAGGGTTCTGTGTGCTTGTGAGTGTTTCCTGCCTTTTGTTGCTGTGTGTGATGCCCCATTTGAAACATAGCATTGTTAAAGCAAATAGGTGCGGTGATAAAATACTAGCTAAATCATAAGTTTCTTAACTACATTGAATTCGTGCTGAAATGATCTCAAAATCAATAACTGGCAGAAGGAAAGCAAAGCTACTAAATAAAGCAGGCGTTCTTGTTTCATAGACAGAATTCCTTACTCAGCACTGCAGTTGCAAAAAGCATCTGGATTGGAAGGCTATGGCTTGAGAATATCTGGCGCGCTTATTAAATATTCGTATACTCCTGAGATGCTCAGTTGGACGCTACCGTCTGATGTAAAACTGCTTGACGCATGAAGTAAATAAGACTTATGTAGGCATAATTAACTATACTAGGCTACACTTTGGTAATCATAGGCTCAGATATGGGGATGCATCTTCACTTGTTGAAATTGCATCTCTTAATCCAGCACTTGATGCGTCATTCAGCTATGGACTGATTTAAAACTAAAACTTGAATTAAAAGTGATGCCAGTAGTGTAAATTGTTACACCCCAGGAACCCTAGTCAGTTAAAAATTTAAATCTCTAGGTTTGGGGGGTGGGAGGTGGAGGGAACCCAGGGTCTTAATCCATGTGACTCAGGCAAACTTGCAATCCCACTCACCACAGGTAAATTAGGGGAAACATTGATTTAGAAAACATGTGCTGTGCTCCACTGTAGAAATCTGGATTTCATACGCAATTTTTTTAGCACACTTAAGTTGAGGCTGACTAGTGCCAACTAGAAGATTTAATAAAGAGTTTAACTTTATGCAGCTCAAGCCAGCTCTGCAAACACATGCTTTCCTGCTGAGATCAGAATGAAAATCAAGTGCAGTATGCAAGAGCCAGACTGTACAAGCAAGCTTGTCTACATGGATCTCTCAACTGACTTCACTTATTATTGTGATGGGCAGAGTTCCATGACTATAATCACTGCAGCGAGTGTTCACCCAGTGCTCTGTTCCAAACCCCATCATACTTGTTACAATGTCAATTATTTTAACATACCTCTTCATCTGCAAGCTGGCCTGTTCAGTAAATTGCCACATTTACCTTCCAAATTATAAACCTCCTGCATACAATAAAATGATCAACACATCTTGCATGTGATTTTATATTTCTTACTTGGGATTTAGCCACAATCAGCCCTAAAACATCCTCTTAATAAAAAGAGTGCAAATTAATAGATTATGTAAGAGTCCTGTATTATTCATCAATTCCCTTTCAGGATGCTTTCTAAAATCTATATTTGGACAGTTTGGGCTAATACAGAATGAGTTGAATATGATGAGGGAGTTGGAAATATGCTTCTCTATTTTGAGCCAAGAGTCTTTCTAACTTTTTTATCTAGTGCTGTATGTTGATGAGAGAGGACTGAGTAATGGTAGAACAATATATCCTCCTGCAGCATATTGAAGCCAACTAAATCTTTTGTTCCTGGCCCAGCAGGGCCTGGGAGCCCCGTGAAGACAGTTTGCTGGCCTCCTGGAGGGGAGCGTGTGCATCCTGTGGGTGTGGGTGGTTCCAAAGCTGCAATGACATGCTCCTGAGGGAGCCATATACACATCTGTTTAGCCAGAGGAGCTGTGTGAAGTCCATAAAAGATGAGGAGCCTCCCATAACCATGGCCATACAGCAGCCACTTGCTAAACTCAAGGAAATCTTCCTCCATTCCCAAATAAATATGACAAGGAAAAAGAGTTTCTGTTGTTTCTGAAGAGGCACATGGAGTTAAAAAGTATCCAGTTTGGGGCACTTGATCAAGAAGGTGTTGGGGCAGAAGGATGTCCATTCCCAAGGTGCTAGTGTAAAGGGAACAGGGGAAGCCTGGCAACAGCAAGTAATGGCAGGAACAGGGGATCTCGGGCTACAGATATTCTGCAGGAGGAGGGAGAGAGAGGAAAAGAGGTTAAAAGAAAAGGGACTGACCATGAAAATATGAGAGGATGCATACACAATATAGCATGCCGTAATATTTTGGATAACTCTACAAAGTCTGATAGAGCTTTTAGGTTGGAATAAAAGGGGTTATGATTCTGGAGGGTTTTTTCTCTTTTTTCATCTTTACTCATTAAGATGAATTATTAAACAATTCAGAAAGGGACAGACCATGCCTGCTTATCAATAGGCCTGAAGGTAACAGATCCAGGGCAGTCCCACTGCACATTGTGAAGGCTGAGTACCAGGAACCTACATGGGAGTTCCCTTAGTGAACTCATTTGCAGAGTTACTGCAATAGAAGAATGAGAGCGGGCTGTCAATTTGTGGGCAAATCATTTAGTCCTCTCCTGTAGAAGGGGATTGTACCTCATCTGAGAGCTACTTCGGCCTCCAGGCTGTAGCAGTCTTTGTAGGACAGCTCAGCTTCTTTTTCATGGCTGTGGAATATGATCCGTCTCCCAACTCCTGCAGATTTCCTCTGTTGTCTGTGTTACTCAGATTTGGAATAGGGACTAGGATTTGGCCACAAAAGAGGATTCTGATATATCTTTCCAAGATGTCATAACATTTTACTGGAAAACTGTTATGAAAATGCCTACCCGTTTCTTTTAATCGCTCTCTCTCCAGGTGAAAAAGTTGACTTTACAGTTTCCTGTAAGAAGGTCCAGAAGATTGACTGTAAAATCTCAGACTTGTGAACCACATTTTGAGTTCTGTGATAAAGCGATAACTTCATATTCAGCAGTATACTTTTACTGTACTTTATATAAGCCCTTGTATGTTTGATTCTTTAGTTGTTAGTCTGTTCACCATGCGCACAAATGCAGAATTCGTCTGGCATTGGCCCTCTTTTCCGGTCATCTTTGCTATTCTAAAATAAATACAGAGTGGACAGTGGTGTGCTTAGCAAACCAAGTACACTCTGTTGAAAGTGATGAATAATGCATCCTCTTTAATATTTGATGATGCACAATTACTAATACGATATACGTTTGGTCTGTCCCACCTCTTAGATATAAAACCTTTCTGTTTTCCAGCAGTGTTATGTAATTGACATGGTCTCAGTCTTGTCACATCCGTGCTAAAAGCTCCACTTTGGAATATTGGAAGTTCATGCAAGAATATCACTGGGCTGTATAAATAAGTCTTGGCTGAAAATGTTAGTCCCTGAACAATTCCCTTGTGAAAGAAGAGGAGGCACTGAGGCTGAATGATGCGAACACTCCCAAATGAAATGTCCCAAAGAGAATTCTCTGGTATACACAGTAGAAACTCAGTAGACTAGATTATATTCTAATCCAGTTTTTACACCATGTCCATCACATGGTATCTAAGATCCAAGAAATCAGGGCGGAAACGCTTACACATAGACATTGCAAAACACTCTGATATTTAAACAAAACATTTTTATGGAAGGCCTGATGTCTTGGGGTTTTGATAAAAGAATACAGAGCCCTTCGCTTATACATCACTTGTCTGAATCTGGCCCTCATTTGGTAGAAGCAAATAGCATTAATGGCAGGCAGTTTTTTGGTCACCTATATGACTTGAATTAGCTATTTGGATTAAATTCTAGCGGACTCTGTTATATGGATATTGATCTCAAAGGCCCAAACTGTTAAAGGTGTTTGTAAACTTTCTCACTGTCCAAAATCAAACAGTGATAAATAGATTTGGGGTTATTTTTAAACAGAGCCCTTGGTTTTCCTCAGTTGCTTGGCAAACACCCAAAAGCATTCATTCAATTAAAAGTTTATTGATTAAACACAAGAAAGAACAAGAAATCAAAACAGGCATCTATATTGAAAGTTGGTTGAGTGATTATGCAAAACAAACTTAGGCTTTAAATGCTTTGACTTTCTCCTTTTGGAGGCAAAATACCAGAGTGTCTTATCTTCAGAACAAGCTTTCTTTGATGAAAAGGAAAGAGCTAATTTTACTCTATCCTGATGCATAGGGGGCATTTACTTATCCTGTAAACAGCCAGACAGACAGACAAGGTGGAGGAGAGACAGGGTAGAAAAGATGGGTGAAATATGGCTTTTATTGATGTTTTTGGAACCCCGGACTGCTGGTTAATTATGAGTGAATGCTTTGGCTGCCAAGTTAACCAGGACACCTGCTGCTTGGACCCTGGTTTACAATCTGGTCAGGGAGATCATCTAACTTGATCTAGACTTTTTCAACAAGGCAGGGTTGGGTGAATATAGCATAGTTCAGTGCAGGATTTGATAAAAAGCCAAGAGGATATGAGAGAGGCTAGGAGGAAAGGAAGGGAGGCAGAAAATAACACAACTGCCAATTAGATACTTCCACTGATGGGCCGAGAGTAGGCTGTCATGATAACTTTTAGGTTTCAGAGTAACAGCCATGTTAGTCTGTATTCGCAAAAAGAAAAGGAGTACTTGTGGCACCTTAGAGACTAACCAATTTATCTAATTTAATAAATAATTTAGATAATTTATTTATCTAACCATGATAACGTGATGACTTTCAGCACTCACAGGTGAAAACAAATTTCCTTGAACAAGAAGAAGGTCAGCTGGCCTTCCTCTTAGGAAGAAATGAGTCAAGAGATGAGTTGCAGTGCTGGCATTTCGGGAGAGGAGCAGGTATTCAAAGTGGGATGGGAGATGAGAGAGAGAGAGAGCTGAGATCTGAACTTCACTTTTGTTTTTTTTAAAAGTCTCTTTAAGGAACCCAAAAAGGGAAAAACCGGGCATCATAGTTCATCTCCCTAATTGTTTTGTCCACCAGTTAGACCAAAATTGGTGTGATGGATATTAGGACTATCAACTTCTGGTTCCACATTTTTTTGTTTTTAACCAAGCATAATTTGAACCATTTTTTGGATTCTATCAACATGGCCTTTTTTGTTTAAACTAATCCAGCTTCTTTGTCTGGTTCTTTTGTACTTGTTGCAGCATTCAGTGTTGTAAATAACATGAGCTATTTTTCATGGTTATTGTAACATCCTATGAACTTGTACAGACCTTTTACATTTGGGGTGCACTTTGTAGGCCCAATAATCACAACCACCCCGTTCACATCACTAGAACCATTATTTGCAGTTACAACAGGGGGGCAGAGGATTGAATGAGCTCTGGTAAAGCCCACTCTTCACCCTTCAGGGAAGTCCCTTCTCATCTGGACTGAGTCACCATTGGAATGTTTGCATTGCTGTTGCCTGTTCTGAGGATAACCAGAGGAATTCAGTCTCCAGGACTGTCAAGTTGGCACATTTCTAGTACTTAATTTATGTTCGCAAGAAACAATAATTGAGAACAAAACTGATTACATCCATTTGGGGAAGGGATGTGGGAAAACATTAAACTATGTTTAAACATGTCTAAATTTAGTTCGAGCTTCTGAGGGGCAAGGGTAGGAACTCACAACCTCGTACCACAGCTTCCTGGTTTTTTCTGGCTATCCTTTTTCTGAATGAAGTTTCAGGATGGATGTGACCAAATGCACCCCTGTATTCACACCGTACACGCTATTGTAATAACTTTTGTACAAACTATGCCTTGTGAGGTATCATTTGAAAATTAATAACTCACTGGTCAATAATATGATGGTGAAATATATATAGCAACATTATAAGTAAAGTTATAAACACAAGCTGAAATTAGGGCTGAAATATGTTTCCCAGACAAGTCGGGGTAAACCAGTTTCTCAAAGACAAAGGACAAGCTGATGCATTTAGCCAGGTGTCATCAAAGTTGATGGGCCATCACCTATCAAGTGACCGTTCGTTGGCAAGGAAGGGGGGGCAGGAACAAACAGATTTTAGCTAACAGCATGCAACCTCTTTCATCATGAGACTCCTTGTCTCCATCCTCACAGTGGGAATGAACTTTATCTCGGGGTAACCCTTAAGAAAATGCATTTCAAAAGGGGAATTAGATATAAAGTGAGGGGCAAAAACACCCCAAGGTGTATCTCTCTCTCTCTCTCTCTCTCTCTCTCACCCACCTAAGACGACAAAAGGAAGCAGCCATTAGATTTTGGGAGCGATCCTGACTTGAAATTTGGTCAGCCCTGTTGTTGGGAGCCTGTTGTAAGGTTTTTATCTTGAAGCAAATCCACTTTAAGTTTGAGCACTAGAAAGCATTGTATCTTTATTCCTTCTGTAACCATTTCTGACTTTAATGCATTGTACTTGCTTGTCCTCACTTAAAATCTATCTCTTTGTAGTTAAATAAACTTGTTTTATTCTTTAATACAGTGTTGTGGTTAAACTGGGCTGTGTGGTAACTCAATTTAAAGTAGAATACTGGTGTCTATTGTTCCCTTATAGGGGCCCTGGACCTAAATTATCTGAACTGTCCAGGAGAGGGCTGGAAAGTGCAGAACACATGTTTGGGGGGAAAATTCGGGACTGGGAGTGTATTGGGGTTACCCTGCAAGTGGTAACCAAGGCTGGGGAAAACCAGAACATGACTGGAACGTGCTGGCAGGCTATGGCTAAAGACAAACACTTAGGGTTTGACCTGCATGCCCAGGTTGGGAGCTACAGCAGCAAAGCATTGTGATGCACCCCAGGTTACAGGACAAGGGTGACACATCCCCTCATTGGTTTGGATTGCACCCCGGAATGTCATAGTGGATATTAAGTGCTTTTGAACAAATCAAGTGAAACACATGGCAACGACAAGAAAACCTGCCAAACAGCCAAGTAACAGATGGACGATAGTTCTAGAGTGGATGTGAAAAAATTGGAAGAGGCACACTCGTTATAATGTTGAAAGGGTAAAAATCTTATGTTTTTCTAAATAATGGGGGTGGCGTTTGTTTAGTGGTGCACTGACAAAAGGTGATCATGTTGATGAGCATGATAGTGCAGCTTAAGTTTCCATGCAAATTTCTAAATCTTTAACTGGGTTTTGCTCATGCACAGAAATAGAGATGATCAGAGTAACCTCAAAGGTTTTAGAGTAGCAGCCGTGTTAGTCCGTATTCGCAAAAAGAACAGGAGGACTTGTCACTTTAGAGACTAACAAATTTATTTGAGCATAAGCTTTCATGAGCTACAGCTCACTTCATCAGATGCATGCAGTGGAAAATACAGTGGGGAGATTTTATATACACAGAGAACATGAAACAATGGGTGTTACCATACACACTGTAATGAGAGTGATCAGGTAAGGTGAGCTATTACCATCAGGAGAAAAAAAAACTTTTTGTAGTGATAATCAAGGTGGGCCATTTCCAGCAGTTGACAAGAACGAGTGAGGAACAGTAGGAGGGGAAGAATAAACATGGGGAAATAGTTTTACTTTTTGTAATGACACATCCACTCCCAGTCTTTATTCAAGTACTCCTTTTCTTTTTGCGGATACAGACTAACTCTGAAACCTAAACCATTGTGTAGTTAGTGTTAAACTGTTCTCATGTTTCATCCCACTGGTGTGTGAAGTAGACTCTGCTTGTATATCCCTTACCCAGTCTCACTGGAGTGTTCTGACTGAAGTTCGTTCAGTGCTTGAAAAGAGCTTTGAGATGAAAAGTGTCATGGTACTTATTACTTTTGGGAATTGAGCCACACTGCAGCGGGTTACCAGGTATTGGCTGCATATTCAAGAAAGCCATCGAGTGGTGACTGGCCAAATATTAAAGCAGATTTAAGCCGTTAACAGCATTTCTAATCCTGTAGTTCTTTCCTCTAGATGTACATTTCCTGCATATTAAACAGCTGAGACTCAAACTAGGATCCATTTTGAGTTGCGCTAAGCCAGCTTGGGTCAGCTTGGAATCATGCTTTGCACCAGAACATACAATCACAATAACTCCATAGACTTTTGAGAAACTTTTTCCAATACAGCTGTGTTTTCTTCTATCTTCTAACTAGAGATGGGCCACACGACAAAATTTTGGTCTGCAGCTAAACTTCCTGAACATTTGTGGGTGTTATGATCTGGGGCTTCAGTTTAGGCCCACCTCTATGTAGTAGGTTTTAACAAACATGCTATCTCAGGGGTGGCCAACCTGTGGCTCCGGAGCCACATGCAGCTCTTCAGAAGTTAATATGCGGCTCCTTGCATAGGCACCGACTCCAGGGCTGGAGCTACAGGTGGTAACTTTCCAATGTGCTGGGGGGTGCTTGCTGTTCAACCCCTGGCTCTGCCACAGGCCCTACCCCCACTCCCCCCCCTTCCCCCCCTTCCCTGAGCCTGCTGTGCCCTTGCTCCTCCCCCTCTCCCCAACCCCAAAGCCTCCTGCAGGCCATGAAACAGCTGATTGGGAGGTGCAGGGAGGGAGGGAGAGGCTCTGATCAGTGGGGCTTCCGGTGGGTGGGAGGCGCTGGGAGCAGGATGCGGGAGCTGATGGGGGGCTGCTGACATATTACTGTGGCTCTTTGGCAATGTACATTGGTAAATTCTGCCTCCTTCTCAGGCTCAGGTTGGCCACCCCTGTGCTATCTTGTTATCCACAGCAAATGTGAAATAACCCAGCGTGAAGGTAGACCCTTCCCAGGTCATTTTAGGAGTTACAGCTCTCCAGAACCTTCTGAAAATTCCTGTTAGCAAATCCGTCAATTTGAGAAACAAAGAAATGAGGGACTGCTGGTCTCCCTGCCCTGTAAATCTAAATTTCATTGGTTTTCCAGATTTAAGTCAGAGCCTTACAGAACATTACAGTTTGTGGTTTAGCTCCCTTTGTTTGGTTTATTTTGGTTTATAGTCAGTATTTTTTTAAAAAAAGAAAGCATTAACCAGACCCAATTGGTATGCACATATTTGTGTGTGTGAGAGTGTTTTGAGGTTTTTGTGTTTTACTGTGACAATTTGAAGCATGAGATTAGTTGGCAATGAGTGTTCTGCTAACATATAAACAGCTGCATTAAAATAACATTAGGAGACTTTTGACAAAGCAAGAAAAGGAATATGATTCAAATGCAAGACTTGCAAAACACACCAGGAAGAAAGCAGAATTTCTGACGCTGGTGGCTACAATGTGTTTTTTCCCCTTAGGTCAAACTCTATCACTACAAGGAAGTAGTTACAGTGGAGGAAAATTCTTGGTACTTATTTGCTAATTTTCACACACAATTCTTGCAGCCTTGTGGAGTGGCTGGAGAAGCTTCATAGTTGAGGTTGAAACTAGTTTTTCATTATAAAGCCAATTTGTAATCTCTCCTGCTGGTAGCTTTTTCCCAAACGAAAAAAATCTCCCTGAAATTTTACTGGTAGTTCTTATCTAGTGCTGAGTTTATATGAATTTTACCAAACTTCCCAGAACGAGATTTTGTTATGCTGTTTTCAGCTTTAGCTGTAGTTAGTTTACAAACACTTTCATGGCTCCTCTTCGTATCCCTAAAATGGCTTGGCCTCGAAACACTAAGTGTATTTTGCA
Source organism: Natator depressus (assembly GCF_965152275.1). Taxonomy (NCBI): domain Eukaryota; kingdom Metazoa; phylum Chordata; order Testudines; family Cheloniidae; genus Natator; species Natator depressus. Next base: position 67,215,486 of record NC_134243.1, read on the forward strand.
TAGCTGTCTTCACCGAGGGAGAAGTGCCTTGTAGTGTTTGGGGGAGGGATAAAATGGTATATAAAAAGTGTTTTAACTGTATAAAGAGTAGATTTTGCAGTAGAAATATTTGTAAACTATAAACTGAACTACTTCTAACTTCAGCTGGTAGGATGAGCCACGTGCTGGAAAGGGGAGGAGATAAGAGGACAGGGAGAAATGTGATGGAGCAGGTGAGTCTAGGAATGGGCACGTGGGTTGGGTATGGAGAAGAAAACATGGACTGGGGGACTCATGGATCTGGTGCTTTCTGGTGTCTCCCTCATTCTGAGGCATGTGGCGGGATTTGTGACAGTGGTGGAGCATTGATGGAGGGTTTACAAAGGTTGTTGGCGGTCCCAGGAGCATAGGGAAGGGGAGCATGTGAAGGCAAGGGAGAGAAGGCCTGGAAGAAATATATAGCATGAGTAAAAGGGCTACATCCTTTCTACATGTGGAATGAATTCAGACTGTGAAGTAAAGCTCTGCAGTGCAGTCTGGAGAAAACCTTGCTCTTACAATTCACATTTCTTATTGAATGATATTCTTATTTCATTTACAATATTGATTAATCACATGCAACAAAAACCTGTCAGACTAAGTCCACTGATACAGTTACACTTTTTTCTACAGTCTGTCTCTTATTTGCAACCCTCCTACCAGCTATACACATGTTGAGACTTCTCCATACAAATCATCTTTCTCTTTTCCACTCCAGCTACATTAATGTTATTAGGCCTATCAACCTATGTTGATTACATCCAATTATCTATAATGCTTATTGTTAGCATTAATGTATATCACAGGGCTTTAGTCTATAAAATCATTACACAATATGCAACTCTTATTACTAAATAAGAAATGAAATATAATTTACAAATGCTACTACCCCGTTGGAATTATGAGTCATATCATTTAAAATAAATTTTAAAAAATCCTTTTTGTCCTCTCAGATCCCATCACTTTAACTTCTCTGAAGTAGCAATATTTGTAGGCCCCTGCTGCAGTACGGCTGTAAGATCCAGGACTAAGTGGTAAACACGATGGGTCAACTCTACATCTTCTGTTAAGGGTTTTCACACAGATGTGTCAGTTACTAACATGGCAAGAAACGTTTGTTTAGCATTCGGGATGCAGTCTGACCTTTAGCAGGGGGTAGAGGATGGTATTTCCCTTGAAGATTTTTTTCTCTGGGATTTTCTGCTCTTACATACCGAGTGTTTAGAATGCCCCACTAATGTAAAAATAAATTAGACCAGTCAGTACCTTTCATGGTTTATATTATTACTGGCAGCCCTTGTGAATCATTTGGGAGAATTGTTCAGCCAGACCTGCAGTTATACAGGTAAATCCTCCAAAGCCTACGGCATGTCTAAGTTTAATAGGTTTTGTTTTTTCCTGACAAGCACTTTAGATATCAGTGAGTTCACATGCTTTTCAAAATGGGGCTGTCACCACCTCCTTCTGTCTTCTCTTACCCAATGGCTTTTTCTCTTTAACCTCTTTCCTCTGAAAGGAAGTGATGTGAAATGATGATGCTAAAGGGTACATTGATTCTGATATCTCTGCCATAAGTCTCTGTCCTTATCCTGTAGAAGGAATTGCCAGTGACTTCTACGGATTCAATAAAAAAAAGTGACTAAGTAGATTACTACATTGAACCTTGATTGTGGTTGGGCTTTTCACCAAATTCTATTTCCTGACTGTTTCTATGCTGTTTCGTACATTCTGATTGATGAAGAAAGGGGGCTTGGTGAAGGGGGAAGGGCCCTCTCAGGCAGATGTGTTTTGTAGGATCTGGCCCTCATGAGAGAAATTATCTTTTCTTCAGCACTCTCTTGAGGTGAATAATTCTAAAAGAATCTCACCTGAATATTAGTTAATATACACACTCAACTTTTTCAGCATAAAAAAATCTGGCAGCCTTCCAACTCAAAACAAACTGCTTTCTTGTAGTATTTTCACTGGGCATGGAGGAAAACCCTGCAGAGGCTTTTCAGTCAGGCAGCACTACAAATACCAGTCCTATAGACTGGTTTTATTTAACATCTTAATTAGTAATCTAGAAGGAAAAATAAACAGCACAGTAATGGAATTTCACAAAATACATTAAACTGGGAGGAGTTGCAAATACCTATTTGGACAGGATCAAATACAAAGGATCAAGAGAGACTTTAGAACCAGTTTTAATGCATATGGCAAATGGGATTCAACCAGCTATAGTGCTAATGGAATACTATAAATAAGTTATTAGAAGAAAAGTGATAACAGATGTCAAATAACACATTCATTTATTTCTGTATGGCTAGCTATAGAGACAAATGACCTATGAAAGAGACACCTAAAGAGTGTTGCTAGAGAAGTGTAAGGTTAAGGTGGGAATGGGAAAATGGTTTCTGGCCAGAGGCGGATACTTTTGGAGGTGCAGGAAAACACCAGATTTTGCCACATATCAAATTAATTTTCCTTTTTGTGGCTAAATATATCTCAAATTATTTGAATTCCTATTCAGTGCAAATTATCGTCTGTCTATCTAGACATAGAATCATAGAATATCAGGGTTGGAAGGGACCTCAGGAGGTCATCTAGTCCAACCCCCTGCTCAAAGCAGGACCAATCCTCAACTAAATCATCCCAGCCAGGGCTTTGTCAAGCCTGACCTTAAAAACTTCTAAGGAAGGAGATTCCAGCACCTCCTAGGTAACGCATTCCAGTGTTTCAACACGCTCCTATTGAAAAAGTTTTTCCTAGTATCCAACCTAAACCTCCCCCACTGCAACTTGAGACAATTATTCCTCATTCTGTCATCTGCTACCACTGAGAACAGTTTAGATCCATCCTCTTTGGAACCCCCTTTCAGGTAGTTGAAAGCAGCTATCAAATCCAATGTCATTCTTCTCTTCCACAGACTAAACAATCCCAGTTCCCTCAGCCTCTCCTCATAGGTCATGTGTTCCAGTCCCCTAATCATTTTTGTTACCCTCCACTGGACTCTTTCCAATTTTTCCACATCCTTCTTGCTGTGTGGGGCCCAAAACTGGACACAGTACTCCAGATGACACCTCACCAATGTCGAACAGAGGGGAACAATCACGTCGCTCGATCTGCTGGCAATGCCCCTACTCATACATCCCAAAATGCCATTGGCCTTCTTGGCAACAACGGCACACTGTTGACTCATATCCAGCTTCTTGTCCACTGTAACCCCTAGGTCCTTTTCTGCAGAACTGCTGCCTAGCCATTCGGTCCCTAGTCTGTAGCGGTGCATTGGATTCTTCCGTCCTAAGTGCAGGACTCTGCACTTGTCCTTGTTGAACCTCATCAGATTTCTTTTGGTCCAATCCTCTAATTTGTCTAGGTCCCTCTGTATCCTATCCCTACCCTCCAGCGTATCTACCTCTCCTTCCAGTTTAGTGTCATCCGCAAACTTGCTGAGGGTGCAATCCACACCATCCTCCAGATCATTAATAAAGATATTGAACAAAACCGGCCCGAGGGCACTCCACTTGATACCGGCTGCCAACTAGACATGGAGCCATTGATCACAACCCGTTGAGCCTGACAATCTAGCCAGCTTTCTATCCACCTTATAGTGCATTCATCCAGCCCATACTTCTTTAACTTGCTGGCAAGAATACTGTGGGAGATCGTGTCAAAAGCTTTGCTAAAGTCAAGGAACAACACGTCCACTGCTTTCCCCTGATCCACAGAGCCAGTTATCTCGGCATAGAAGGCAATTAGATTAGTCAGGCATGACTTGCCCTTGGTGAATCCATGCTGACTGTTCCCGATCACTTTCCTCTCCTCTAAGTGCTTCAGAAGTGATTCCTTGAGGACCTGCTCCATGATTTTTCCAGGGACTGAGGTGAGGCTGACTGGCCTGTAGTTCCCAGGATCCTCCTCCTTCCCTTTTTTAAAGATGGGCACTACATTAGCCTTTTTCCAGACTTCCGGGACTTCCCCCGATGGCCATGAGTTTCCAAAGATAATGGTCAATGGCTCTGCAATCACATCCACCAACTCCTTTAGCACTCTTGGATGCAGCGCATCCGGCCCCATGAACTTGTGCTCGTCCAGCTTTTTTGAATAGTCCCAAACCACTTCTTTCTCCACAGAGGGCTGGTCACCTCCTCCCCATGCTGTGCTGCCCAGTGCAGTAGTCTGGGAGCTGACCTTGTTCGTGAAGACAGAGGCAAAAAAAGCATTGAGTGTACATTAGCTTTTTCCACGTCCTCTGTCACTAGGTTGCCTCCCTCATTCAGTAAGAGGCCCACGCTTTCCTTGACTTTCTTCTTGTTGCTAACATACCTGAAGAAACCCTTCTTGTTACTCTTAACATCTCTTGCTAGCTGCACCTCCAGGTGTGATTTGGCCTTCCTGATTTCACTCCTGCATGCCCGAGCAATATTTTTATACTCTTCCCTGGTATTTGTCCAATCTTCCACTTCTTGTAAGCTTCTTTTTTGTGTTTAAGATCAGCAAGGATTTCACTGTTAAGCCAAGCTGGTCGCCTGCCATATTTACTATTCTTTCTACATATCAGGATGGTTTGTCCCTGTAACCTCAATAAGGATTCTTTAAAATACAGCCAGCTCTCCTGACTCCTTTCCCCCTCACGTTATTCTCCCAGGGGATCCTGACTGTCAGTTCCCTGAGGTTGTCAAAGTCTACTTTTCTGAAGTCCAGGGTCCGTATTCTGCTGCTCTCCTTTCTTCCCTGTCTCAGGATCGTGAACTCGACCATCTCATGGTCACTGCCTCCCAGGTTCCCATCCACTTTTGCTTCCCCTACTAATTCTTCACGGTTTGTGAGCAGCAGGTCAAGAAGAGCTCTGCCCCTAGTTGGTTCCTCCAGCACTTGCAGCAGGAAATTGTCCCCTACACTTTCCAAAAACTTCCTGGATTGTCTGTGCACCGCTGTATTGCTCTCCCAGCAAATATCAGGGTGATTGAAGTCTCCCATGAGAACGAGGGCCTGCGATCTAGTAACTTCCGTTAGTTGCCGGAAGAAAGCCTCGTCCACCTCATCCCCCTGGTCCGGCGGTCTATAACAGACTCCCACCACGGCATCACCTTTGTTGCTCACTCTTCTAAACTTAATCCAGAGACTCTCAGGTTTTTCTGCAGTTTCATACCGGAGCTCTTAGCAGTCATACTGCTCTCTTACATACAATGCAACTCCCCCACCTTTTCTGCCCTGTCTGTCCCTCCTGAACAGTTTATATCCATCCATGACAGTACTCCAGTCATGTGAGTTATCCCACCAAGTCTCTGTTATTCCAATCACATCATAATTCCTTGACTGTGCCAGGACTTCCAGTTCTCCCTGCTTGTTTCCCAGGCTTCTTGCATTTGTGTATAGGCACTTGAGATAACTCGCTGATCGTCCCGCTTTCTCAGTATGAGGCAGGAGCCCGCCCCTCTCGCGCTCTCCTGCTCGTGCTTCCTCCCGGTATCCCACGTCCCCACTTACATCACCATAGACTTCATAGTGTTTTACAAAGGCAGGTAATATCACCCCAGTTTTGAAGATGGGGAAATTGAAGCACAGAAAGATTGACTTCCCAATGGTTTAAAAAAAAAAAGGCAAGCCGTTGATAGATCTGGGAGCATGCTGCCTTTATTACAGAGGTGAAAATACACACAAAAATAAGAATGGTGTGCTATTCTTGATCTCCTACAATATTGCAATGGTTAAATATTATTCTCCCAAAGGAGCAACTTCAAGGGCTGTAGCAAAAAAAAGTTTGCTTCAAATAACTGTTTTGCCAAAGTCCACCAACTAGCAACAGCAAACAACACTTACTCTGTTTCCAGTCTGATAACAAGTCTCACCAGTTGGCAGTTTGTTGTCTTTCCCGCTGTCTAGCCTGACTGAAAGAGCACTTGATTATTTAGAAGGCAGTAACAGGCATAAGCATGTAGCTGCTGCTGCTTCCACTTTCTTTTCAACAGAAAAATAGAAAAGCAGCTGGAAAAGGAGTGGTGGGGATTCCCTTCTCTCCATTCTCTGTGTTCTTCAAATTTCTAATGGCAGAGAATCAATGCATTTGCCACTTGTCCAGGGCAGTGTTCATCCTAAAATCGACAAAGAAAGAGAGAGAGAAATTCTCCCTTCCTGGTCATTCTCTTTTCCCCCCTGGTGGCCTTCAGCTATAGGTATTAATAATAATAGTTGTTGTTATTCATTTTCTTGTGAGGTCCAAGAGGCAGTAGGGAGAGAGGGAGAGGAACCGACAAGACAGGTGCCAAACCTAAATAATCTAATTTGTGTAACTTTGTATTATGTCCAGTGATGGCAAGGGAAGTTGAGGGAACTCAGTATCTCACAGAAACAGGCCTTTATGAAACTTTTTAGGGCAGGGAATTTATCATCTTGAATTTGTTTATAAAGTCCCGCATACACGTATGGAATTGTGGAATAACCCATCATTAAAAAACAGGTTGGACCATCTGGTTCAGTGCAAATGAGTGCTGATGAAGTACCAAGAGTCTGCCCATTTCTAAAACCAAACTCAAAATATCTGTGAAATGAGGATAATATTTAGATTTGGCATGAAAACTGTGAAGTCTTTGGGGCAGGAATTGTCTTATTTGTTAGTTGTCCATGCAGCTTCTAGCACAGTGCGGGCCCTGATCCTTGACTGGAGTTCCTTGGTGGAGGCTTGACTCACAGAAGTAGTGTGAAGTTGACTCAATGATAAAGGGCTATGGAAGTGTTAAGAGGTGTTATGAGATGCTGCTGCTATGCTCTTAGAGAAAGAGAAGTGCCAAAATATTTTAAGAGAGTCCATGTGGAATTTCCAGGAATCAGAAAGCACCAAAAATCTCAAGGACGCTTCCTTTCTTGAAATTATTCTCCAAACTATGCAGATTCAGTAGTTTTCAGAAAAGCTTTAAGGAAATATCAACGATAGCCTGATTCTCAACTGGTATAAATCAGCATGGCTTCATTTACTTCAGGTGGGCTAGGCCTATTTACATCAGCTGAGGATCTGACCCCATAATTCTTGTGTTTGTCTGACTCTTAACCAAACTATTCACAACTCTCCTTTCACAATTATCAGGTTCCTTTTCCAGTTTGTTAGCTGATATGACAGGCAATGCCTTCAGTGAATGATCTAGCCTTCGCTTCTCTGCTCTCTTTATAATATATTCTTGAAATCCAAAATCAAAAGTTTTTTAATGATGTTTTTTAGCATCTCTGTAGTTTTTGTGCAAAAATCCCTTCTCTCCAGCCTAATACGGACTTTAGCTGGGCAATCCATTTTAGCAATGGTTTAAATCAAAGGTACACTCTTTTTTAACTTGCTCCTACAGAATCCATTTTAGCTCTTGTACTGCTGGTTCTCAGTGTGAAAGAATCTATTTGACTGTCCATTTCTTGGAGAGCTTTAAATGTTGTTTTTAGATTTATACCAGCAGTATTTTACCAATAAGCCCCTTCATCTTCACCACTAGAATGATTTTCAATGGACATCCAGTGAGGTTTCATAGTAAGCAGTTTCCTTTAGCTTTTTTCTCCCTAGGGAAGAGTGTATTGAACGGCTGCAAGTGTCGGTAACTGCATTAGCTGAAACCATTTTAGTTGCTGCAGCCCTAGGCATATATTGCCCTTATTCATTTTCCTCTTCCTCACTGCTTCTCCAAAAGTCAGGGAGCCAGAGAAACTTCCTGTAACCAAGTAGGTCATAAAACAGATTATGGACCAATACTCTGTTAGTGTAAATGGGCACATTTCCATAGATGTCAGTGGGGTTTCACCATTTAAAGCAGCAGAAAATTTGGTCCCATATATGTACAATAAACAGAACTGAAAGAGAACAGTGAAGCCAAGAAAAGGAAGGGAAACATGAGGGTCTAAGGGCATTTGTGGCATCCTACATTGTTTTAGCATAACTGCACTGAAGTTGAAAAGAACAAGAAGCAGGGCCCTGGCTAGATGCAGACATGGGTAATGAGTGGTCCCATAAGCATCTCAACTCCAGAAGCTCCTCAATTAATCCAGCAAATCAATATCCAACTAATAAAGACCAGGATGAGACCAAATGTGTGTGGGGGGAGGAATTATTCCACATCAACCTACTGAGGATTTCTTATCTTCCACTGAAGTATCTGATATTGACCACTGTCAGAGACAGGTTACCGAGTTAGATGCACCTTGGGTCTAACCCAGGATGGCCATGCAAATTGCCATGTGCTGGACAAAGCTGTCACTCCTGATAATAATATGAAGGAATTTGCTAATATGTTTGCCTGGAAATGTGAAGAACCAGTCTTTCTCCAGGAAATGGACAAATCTGATGGTAACTTGTCACTAATTACTTGTTACTGTTTAGTTTAGTTCATTTTTGTTCATTAATATAGATGTGTACAGTGTCTAAAAACATATTAATCAGTTGGTGAGAGACATTTTGCAACACAATACCAATTTTGTCAATTAGCTGAAGCATAATAAATGAGTAGTTAGGGAGAATCCATACCCTTTTGTTTTGGTGTGTTTTTCAGGTTGTGTGAGGATTTAAATTCAGAGCAGTGGATGCCCAGCTCACCATGTTACACAAAAGGTATCACAGGTTATTCCTTGAGGTACACTTGCTGCTTCTATTCCCCTACCCAGCCCCTACTATCTTGAAGAAAAGAAAATCAAGCTTTTAAATATTTGAATTATATCAAACATGATGGGATACTTGGTTGGTAGACTGATGTAGACTTAAAACTCCTACTGGCCTTGAACATAAGATACTTTAATACTGAGACCAATGTACCTAACAGATGTGCAGACATTTCTAATCCTTTTATAGATTCTATCTCCTGGGCTACCAGCATGGATCATCATCTCAGTAAAGTTAGTTATTTAATGCCAGGGATAATGGGTTATCAGTCTACAGAGTTACTTTCATAACTGGTGATTTTTCTGTTTCTTGGGAATAAAGGAACAAAAAGTGGTATAGTCTGGTATTCTCTGCCTTATTTTTCATAGCATCCAAAAATGTGAGGTTATGCAATTCCCATGGTGACTATTTTATTAAAGAGAGTAGTGCAAAGTTTTCCCAAAAATATTGTAGCCATATTCCTCTTTTCATGCTGTGGTGAAATGTGCCTTGCTCATTCTATGGACAATCCCTAAGAAAACAGAACTCTTCTGTATGAAAATGCTTAGAGGTGGAGCACTATCCTTCAGTATATTCTCTGTGACTTGAAGGACAAGTTTGGAATGGAAAGTATCGATTCATTTCCCTCTTATCTTGACATTTGTAATCTTCATTTATTCTGGGGGACGGGGGTTCCCTTCGATTTGACACAAATTTTGTTGTTCATTCCACTGGGCAGTGAAATGATAAGCAGGAGATTATATGACTCACAGATACACCATGACACAATTTCTCTCCAGCTTCTTCCTTGCTTCTGAGGAATAATAATTCCCCTACCCCTCCCATCTGCTGTGAGGAGGGAGTATTACTCTTATGCGCCAGGACCCAATGTCTGCGTAACTCACTTCGGAGATATGAGGGGGCGGGGGCAGGATTCTTACTCCCTCATAGTGGTGCAAATATCAGTCTAAATCAAAGCTGCTTCTTAGTTATTCCTGTCTGTTGTGTATTCAGGTGCAGTTTCTATATAGCAGTATGAAAATTAGTTTCTCTTAAGTTAATAAAAAGTAAATCCTTAGCTAGACACGAATATAAAATAATGTTCCTTTGGTGTCCTAGCTCAGGGCAAATCCTTCCATCCTTATCCACATTGAGTGATACCCTACCCCATGAGTAGCTTGGAATCATTGGAATCATTGGAACGAACTGGGAGTAAAGTATGCTATACAGCAGGAGAAAAGGCAGCAGAATCTGACCCTGTGTTTGTAAAATGCAAGTCATTTTAGAACAGGGGTTCTCAAACTAGGGGTTGTGACCCCTCAGGGGGTTGTAAGGATATTAGGTAGGGGGGTCGCGAGCTGTCAGCTTCCGCCTCCAAACTCCACTTTGCCTCCAGCATTTATAATAGTGTTAAATGTAAAAAAGTGTTTTTCATTTATAAGGGGGGTTGCACTCAGAGGCTTGCTGTGTGAAAGGGGTCACCAGTACAAATGTTTGAGAACCACTGTTTTAGAAGAAAAGGGAACCTGTATAGTGCTACTTGCATACTTATTTCAATGAATAAATGGTTGTTTAAAATAAAGATATCAGTTTCAGCATACTCTAGCCCGTGAAATAAACAGGACAGAAGTTTTAAAGATTCAAAAAATTGTGTTTCTAACAGGTAAAGTATTTAAGTTGCCATTCATTGTTTATGAATACCAAACCTATTTTAATATAATTTCTGCAAACAGCGTTGTGTGGATTTTTGTGTCCCCTGGGCTATCTTCCCTCATTAACCTATGTCCTAAAATTCATTCATCTCTGTCTAGCAAGATGTCAAATGGTTATGTAAACTCCAGCAGGTAGAACAAGTCTTTCAGTGGCACTCGTGACTCTGCAGATAGGCTCTCACCTGGCTTATCGGCAACCTGAGGCAAGCTAAAAGGCCACGCGTTTCCCGCAGCCAAAATGAAGACTCAAAATTGCTTTTCCACAGCAGACTTAAGTGGAGATAGACCAGGGTGCTGCAGGATTAAGTTCTGCTGCTTCCATGCATACTTCTGGATAATGTATTTGGGAAATATCAGGTCTGTAATAACCCGGAGCCATTAAGAAGGATTTATGCACATTCAGGCATGCATACATAATTCATACTAATACCTTTATGTGCAGACTCATAGAATGGTAACAGGTTGCAAGTTATTAGTGGAATAAATGAAATTGGTCATGTGTGGTCAGCTTCTCTATAATTTAAAGCTAGAACATTAATGTACAAAACTGGTTGATAATTACTATAAACATTGATAAAATGCTTGTATTCCCAGCACGCACATAATCTTTCTTTAAAAAAAAGAATTTGTCTGTTTGGAATCTTTCATCATGTCAAATGATGATTTAAAGTTTACATTTCATGGCTAAATGGCTTCTAAATGGAGATTCGATCTAGACTGCCAAAGTTGGCATGAGACAGACTATTGTAAGCGGAGATTCAGTGGAAGGATTGAATCCATTTCAGTGTTGCTGTTGCTTATTGCTGAATTCCTGCTACATTATTAGACAGTTTTACAGATGTTTCGTTACTTCAGGCTTAAAAGAAAAACTAGGGTTATCAAGCGATTAAAAAAATTAATCTCGATTAATAGTGCGATTATTTGCGCTGTTAAACAATAATAGAATACCACTTATTTAAATATTTTGGATGTTTTCTACATTTTCAAATATATTGATTTAAATTATAACACAGAATAAAGAGTATACAGTGCTCACTTTATATTTTTATTACAAATATTTGCACTGTAGAAAAACAAAAGAAATCGTATTTTTCATTTCACCTAATACAAGTACTGTAGTGCAATTTTTTTATCATGAAAGTTGAACTTACAAATGTAGAATTATGTACAAAAAAACTCTGCATTCAAAAATAAAACAATGTAAAACTTTAGAGCTTACAAGTGCAATCAGTCCTACTTCTTGTTCAGCCAATCGCGCAGACAAACAAGTTTGTTTACATTTGCAGAAGATAATGCTGCGCACTTCTGGTTTGCAATGTCACCTGAAAGTGAGAACAGGCATTTGCATGGCACTGTTGTAGCTGGCGTTGCAAGATATTTACATGCCAGGTGCGCTAAAGATTCATGTCCCTTCATGCTGCAACCACCATTCCAAAGGACATGCGTCCATGCTGATGAGGGGTTTGCTCAATAACTATCCAAAGAGGTGCAGATTGACACATGTTCATTTTCATCATCTGAGTCAGATCCCACCAGCAGAAGGTTGATTTTCTTTTTTAGTGGTTTGGATTATGTAGTTTCCACATCAGAGTGTTGCTCTTTTAAGATTTCTGAAAGCATGCTCCACACCTCATTCCTCTCAGATTTTGGAAGGCACTTCAGACTCTTAAATCTTGGGTTGAGTGCTGTAGCTATCTTTAGAAATTTCACATGGATATCATCTTTGCATTCTGTCAAATTTGCAATGAAAGTGTTCTTAAAGTGAACAACATCATCTGAGACTGCTATAACAGGAAATATATGGCAGAATGCGGGTAAAACAGAGCAGGACACAATTTTCCTCCAAGGAGTTCAGTCACAAATTTAATTAACGCATTATTTTTTTAATGGCAGGTTTCAGAGTAGCAGCCGTGTTAGTCTGCATTTGCATAAAGAGAAGGAGTACTTGTGGCACCTTAGAGACTAACAAATTTATTTGAGCATAAGCATAAGCTGTAGCTCACGAAAGCTTATGCTCAAATAAATTTGTTAGTCTCTAAGGTGCCACCAGTACTCCTTTTATTTTTTTAATGAGCATCTTCAGCATGGAAGCATGTCCTCTGGAATGATGGCCAAAGCATGAAGAGGCAAATGAATCTTTAGCGCATCTGGCACATAAATATCTTGCGACATCAGCTGCAGCAGTGCCATGCAAACGCCTGTTCTCACTTTCAGGTGACGTTGTAATTAAGAAGTGGACAGCATTATCTCCTGTAAATGTAAACAAACTTGTTTCTCTTAGTGATTGGCTGAACAAGAAATAGGACTGAGTGGGTTTTAGGCTCTAAAGTCTTACATTGCTTTCTTTTTGAGTGCAGTGATGTAACAAAAAAAACCCCTACATTTGTAAATTGCACTTTCACAATAAAGAGATTGCACTACTGTACTTGTATGAGGTGAATTGAAAAATACTATTTCTTTTATCATTTTTACAGTGCAAATATTTGTAATCAAAAATAATATAAAGTGAGCACTGTACACTTTGTATTCTGTGTTGTAATTGAAATAGATATATTTGAAAATGTAGAAAAATATCCAAAAATATTTAATAAATTTTGATTGGTATTCTCTTGTTTAACAGTGTGATTAATTGTGATTTATTTTTTAATTGCGATTAATTTTTTTGAGTTAATGTCATGAGTTAATTGCGATTAATCGATAGCCTTAACAAAAACCCTTTTCCTTCCAACTCAATATTGGGTAGGGGAAGTTGAAAGTAGTAATCTGTTTTTTCTGCGTAAATGTTTCTGTATTTTAAAATCTATCTTTCAAAACCATGCTCATTTATCTCCATGATGTGATGGAGAAGTTTCAAGACAGGTAACATTCAGCATGTCAGAAGGGCCATATGCAACAGTTCTTCTCAAGGATATACTATGATCTTTTGAATGTCCTTTCTTTTCATGATATCACAATTAGAGATCATTATATACTTACAGTTGTGAGTTATCAGGTAGTCAAACTTTTCATCCTTTCCACTGTAGTCACTGGAGAACGTAGATCTCTGCCATCTTATTTCCCATAGGACTGATGGGCTGATCAGTGAAGTCTTTTTACTTAAAAGACCTAATATAGTCCAGAACACACCTGTTTAAAAATGCTCCATAATACACTGAAAATCTATTTTGATGTTACTGTCATGCAGGTAATCTCCTACAGCTTTTGCAAACTTCTTTCTGTGTTTCATAAATGCTGGCTGGTAATGAGACTGTAACTCCAGACCCGTTGAACTTACTCTGAAGGTTGAACAGGCCCCAAAGTATAATTCCCAATCATTCAAGGGTTTCTTTGTCAGTTTTGTTACTAATAGCCCAGCAACTCTGTGACCATGAGTCTGATTATCAGGAATGGCTAAAACTTTAATTCCCTTATATTAATCTTTTTGATGTATGACATGAGCAACACTGGAAAATATTGCCAGTAGCTGTCAGATTATATATGCACTATGAATGTAGTCAGTTTAAGTGTAGGACTGCATCTTTCTGAAGATCTTAGCATCATGTATTCCAATTCAATTTATTTTTATATCTCATTTTTCACACACAGTTTCTGAAATGCTCAACAGTGAGAGATAGAATAATGAGATGATGCTTTACAGAATTGTGGAAAGTGACTTGCATACAGATAGCAAGGCAGGATGAGAAAGGCGGAGATGGACTTGAGCAAAATAAGACAGAACTGTAACTTAAAAGCAGCAGTAACACAAGTAAGCATTCTTGCAAACTATTTACATAATTATGCAAGAAAGAGAAGAGAAAATGTGAGAATGGTATATTGGTTTATTATCAGTCATGGGCTAAATCAAAGAATATTGTTAAACGTGGGCTTCAAAGAGAGAGAGGTTGAGTAAGTAGCTTGAAGGAATGGGGAAATAAAAGAAGGTACAAAAGGGGATGGGAGCGGGTAAAGGGAATTTCAGTAGCCAACTTGGAAACAGATAGAAGCATGAATAAGAATTTCTGTAATGCTCTGGAGAGAGTGGTAAGCCAACTTTCAGACAAGGGAGTGAAAGGGAAATACAGGGTTAAAGGTGTCTTAGGCTTCTAGTATCTGGAGGTGTAAAATTGAGGTCTTAATTGAGGAGAGTGACAACAGAATTGAAGAGTTGGGGCAGAGAACTTTTCACCCAGAAAAAAACAAAAAACCTTCAGTCTTTGAACCAGTCTGTAGTAAAACCAATATTCTGTACCCAGGTGCCAATAGAGTAAAGACAGTGAAATATACAGGGGATCGAGAGATAAGATAGCGAGTCAGAGAACTGCAAAGCTGTATGTTAACTGCATAAAAGTAACAAGCAAGGTTGCAACTACAGTAATAGTGAGAAGATGTCCTAGAGGAAGAAGATAGCTGGAGAAGAAAATAAAGCCAAATAAAGTCAAGGGCACAGAGTCTTAAGCTGTGGGGAGCGGAGAAGATATAAAGCCTGAAAGGTATGAAAAAGGCTTTAGCTGGGAGAGAAGATCATCAAACAAGCTGTCTCCTTGCATGCAGTGTTCAAGAAGGACAGAATAAATAATCAAAATTGTCATACAGCTAAAATAGCCGAAGAGAGAACGATCCAAGACCAGTGTAAAAAAGCAGGTCCTTGATCACTTGAAGAAGAGCAGAAATGTGAAAGAGTCAAAAGCTCATGTGAGAGCAGTCAGAGAGGCTGAGCTAGAGGAGAGAGTCAGAAAGCTTGAGAGTCCACCTTCCATAGACCATACCAAGGAATAATCACTGAGAGAGGAGATGGTGAGTAGCAACCAAAGAGGGGTGTTTTCAGGTGGTTGTGATTTTTTTCCTCATCACATGGAGCTGACTAGGGCAGTAATGTAAGAAACAAAGTTAGGGAAGCAGGAAATGACCCATGAGATTGAGGAGGAGAGTTTAATGAGAAGGTCAGACCTGTGGTAGCAGTAAGTGGGGGAAGGAATCAGTTCAAAACGATAGTGACAATTCTTAATACCTTAAGGTGTGAAAATGAAAAAAAAAAATCAAACACTGCCCTCCAAAATCCTTAATGTGCTAAATTCATCCCTGCTGTAACTCCATTAATTTCTTTAATGAATGATCCAAGGTCTGTACGTTTTATACTGGTGATGTCGCATCTTATTTGGCCTAAAGCAGGAAAGTAAAATTGTTTCTCTTCTAAGGTAGCACAGTTGAATATCTGATGTATCTTCTACTGGAAGACTATATCCTAATGGGTGCAATTGATAAACTAGGAAGTCTTTTTCTACTTCTAGCCATTAAGATTCATACCGTCTCTCTATCCATGAAGGATAATGATGGTTCCCCTTTCACTTTGTCAGTTGACTCTCAGGTTCTGTCTACACTAGTGTGTATTGTGTGTTTGTTTTTTGGCAGAATTTTGCCACCACTGCTGACACTAGAACAACTCTGTCGGTGGCAACAATGAACAGTGAGAGCCAAATGGTAGAATAGGCTTCACCGCGAGCGTGTCATTTGGACCTGCTTAGATTTTCACAAATTCTTGCAAAAAAATCTTAGTGTCTGGCAGAAAAGAACAATTCACTGTTAAGGTTTTGTGATTTGACACACTTACATTAAAATGCTCTGCCATAGTTTCAGAGTAACTGCACCTGTATTTTCCCCCTCTGTGGTCCCACGAGGACAAGCACTTAAAGGCTTCCAGCTCCTAGCTGTCACCTGTCCTGGGTGGAGACTCATGTCTCGCTTCCTCTTAACTAGGGTTCTTAAGGCTGCACAGCTCTCTGATCTACACTGTGATAGCCCCAGCAAGCCAGACTGCTGAAGGCTATATCTACATTTACGGTAGTGTGCAGAATACGTACACTGCATGCCCCCCTAGCATGGGTATAAATACCAGTCTAGATGGTGACACATTGCTTAGGTGAGTAGAGTAAAGATATCCCAGAATCTTAGAGTATATACTCTACACAACTCTCTCTCCCGGAGCCTTTCCGTGCTGCAATGAAAGACCCTGGTAGCGGGGATGCAGCAGGGAAAGGCTCTGGCAGTAGGTGCCATGTGTAACTATGCACTGCAGTGTAGATGCAGCCTGTTTTTCACTGTGGGAAGTAGCTCCACATAACCTACATGCCACCCCTGTGTAGATGAGGCATAAAAGGCTGAGTCTGTGCTTTGTTTTCTGTCTCAGGTCTACGACCAGTATAATGCCAGCAGTTAAGTTACCACACAGCTCCTTCTAAGCAAGCACGTTTGTTCTTCAGCTAAAAGTACTGCAGAGAAACATGTAAAAACAATAAAATAACCTACACGTGCTAAAAAGCTTTCCGAAGTTCACCCCCAACTTCCACATACGGGTTTGGTGGGTGTCTGTCCTTCAAACCCCACAACTGGGTTTTTTCTGTGGTTACAAGTTAATATTAGGCTTCAGATCAGGAACCAGAATGAAGGCTCTGAGTCAGTTTAAGCTCAAGCTATCTATCCAAAAGTTCTTTTTCTGTCTGTTGATCTCTGGAAAATGAATGAGAATATGGTGAGCCTCCTGAGGAGATGGTACCTCTCTGGAGGTGTCATAACCTGAGTGATTTGCCTTAATCATCCCCTACCGTTTTTACTTCCTGGAGGAGTTATGGTAATTATTTATTGTTTAACTTTTTATGAACGACCTTGGCACAAAAAGCCGGAGTGGGCTAGCGAAATTTGCAGACCTAAAGTTGGGAGGCATTGTCAATAGGGAGGAGGATCAGTACATTACACAGGAAGATGTAAGTGACCTTGAAGACAAGAGTGGCATAAATGAGATAAAATTCAATAGTGCAAAGTGCACTTAGGGTCTAATAATAAGAACTTATGCTACAAACTTAGGGCTCCTCAGTTGGAAGCAACAGAGGAGAAGAGACACCTGGGTATGTGCATCAATCACGAGATGACTTTGAGCTGCCAATGTGATGCAGCTGTGAAAAAGGCAAATGTGATACTAGGATGTATTAGGCAAGGCATTTCTGGTACAGATAGAGCAGTATTAATGCCATTGTACAAGGCACTGGTAAGACCTCGTTTGCAATACTGTGTACCGTTCTGGTCACCCATGTTCAAAAAAGGTGAATTCAAATGGGAACAGGTGCAGAGAAGAGCTACTAGGATGATCAGGGGAATAGAGGGCCTGTCTTATGAGAGGAGACTGGAAGAGCTTTGCTTGTTTAGTCTAGCAAAAGAGAGACTGAGGCAGATATTATTGCTTTCTATAAATTCATTAGGGGAGTAAATACCAGGTAGGACAAAGAGCTATTTAAGCTAAAGGACAATGTTGGCACAAGAACAAATGGATATGAACTGGCCATGAACAAATTCAGACCGGAAATTAGAAGAAGGTTTCTAGCCATCAGAGGGGAGAGGTTCTGGAGCAGCCTCACAATTGGAGCTGTGCGGGCAAACAACTTAATTCGTTTCAAGAGACAGCTGGACAAATGTATGAGTGTGATTGTATAACAGGGATGCTTGTGATGGCGGTGGGCAAGGCTCAACAGCCCTGGTTTATGTCTTATGTTCCTAAAGCTCATGCTTCAGGGTTTCATCCAACCACTGGCAGGGGTCAGGAAGGGACTCTCCCCTCACCGTGTATTCTGGGAATGGTTTTTTAATCTCCTTCCACTGAAGCATCAGTGATGGCCATGGAATATTTGGAGGGGTGGGCTGAGGCTGTGAGGTGATATGGACCATTTTCTCTCTTGGGTGCTTGGTTGTCTGGTTCTTGCTCACATGCTCAGGATCTAATTGATCGTCATATGTGGGGTTGGGAAGGAATTTTCCCCCAAGTCATATTGGCAGTGACCTTGGGCTAGGGATTACTTTCCTCTGCAGTGTGTAGGTGTGGAATACTTGCCAGTATTATCTGGGCATATTTCACTAAATCATTTCCTTGTCATTGGCGGGGGCGGGGGCTTTGAGTATTGGTGCACCTCGGTCCTTCATATTCTCTGTCTGTGGCATGTAGTAGTCTAGCCTCTTGTGGGCTGTAATACCATTGGTCTAATTTTGGTTGTTGGGTTTAGTGTGCAGGTGCTGGGTGGTGTGGATGCACTGTGGTATCCAGAGGTCAGACTAGATGATCTGGTGGTCCCTTCTGCCCTTAAACTCTGACTCGATAAATCCATATCAGTTGTGAAGTGCATACAGTCCCTGGCTCAGAATGATACATAAACCATTCATATACTTAACACAATATGGTCTCCCAAAGATACTGCAGAATGTTGTCCTGGCACACACTCATTTTTGCTTCCTGCCCCATAATCTTTATTTTCTTTCAGTTAAGCACTTTGATTTGCTCATCAAGTCTCTCCAGGGAGGACATCCTTCAGTATTTCACATAAGCAAAAGATAAGTCTGCCTTTCTTCATTTGGGGCTTTTTGAAGCTGCCCATGGGTATCTGTGAAATCATTCAGCCACTAAGCGTCAGTTATACCTCATTGCTGGGCAGTGAGGTGGATTTCACCCAGCAGAGAGGGTCTGGCTAAGGATGTCTTCATAAAAAGTTCCATATAACAACCTTTGCTCAGCCACTCTTCTCTCCTGTGTGTGTCACATTTATCACACTGCAATGAAAAGTGGCTGTGAAAATTAATAGGTTTTGATATTGGTTCCCCTGACTGGCATGTGCTATACTGGTATAAGCCCAGTTATGCTGATAAAACTCCATCTACACTAAAGCTTTTACCAGCATCTTTCTGCCAATGAAAAATCACATCCCTGACTGATATAGCTGTGCCAATAAAACTTTTAAGTGCAGACCAAGCCATAGATGTAAGCATGCATAATATATTTTTAGCAATGACAGCAATTGCTCTTATGGAGAATAATATCAGGAAAATAACTGTGGCTACATATTCAAAGGTGAGGTTGGGTGCCCCCTTTTTTGGGTACCAAACTCAAGACACCTTAAGGGGACCTGATGTTCAGGGGGGTGGATATTCCACCCTTACTGAAAATTAGGACCTTTAAGAGTGTCCAGTTGGATACCCAAAATTTGAAGCAACCAGAATCATTTGTGTCTTCTGAATATTTGGGCTTTAATGTATTTTAAGTGTCTTTAATTTGATACATATTTTATCCTTTCTCAGGGGGAGGGAGGAAGATTCTCTAGTTTTGCTCTTCATTCCCCTCTCCTGTCTGTTCTGTTTCTCTCAACTGGAAACAGACCCAGCACCACATGACCAAAAAGATCTCTATGGACTACCACCAAAGCTCTGTAAAATGTAGTTTTGGGACCTCTGCACTTGTCCAATCAAATTGTTAGACAAAACAAGACATGCGGGTAATGCACATAAGTTACCCCCCTAAGTGACCAACACTCCATTGTCCGCCATGATTGCATCAGCAGTTTTCATAGACAGTGGTAGTGATTCCATGCAGATGATAGTTTGAGGTGCTTCAGAGATGGTGTGCCAGGAGATTTATTCAGCTGTTGATTTTGGATAAAAAGCAGATGTCAGGTAAAGCAATTTCATGTAATTTCTGTTCAAAAGCTATCCAGGAAAGATGCAGCAATTCTCAGTAAGTGCACAAGCAGGAGAGGAAAATCAGTCAAGTTATAATACATGGACCTCTCAGGCCTGGATGTCTGTGCAAGCAAAGGAAGAATATGGAAATCCCTTTCCAAAAAATGGGTATATGTTGCTTTGTCCTGTTATCTGTTCAGACTTGGGTTTCAAGAGTGCCTTTATGTAGTTCTGGTGAGATGTGTAACATGTTCACCACACATTGCCTTTACTACACATCCTAAAACATGCACAAGTATTTTGAATACACACTTTAACGTTGAGAATAAAATTTTACAGTATCTAATTACAGCAAAAGGCATTATATTCCTAACATGCCTTCATATAAATTAACTAGCTGGAAATCTTTATATGCCACACTTGTATTTTTTTCATGGATGCATCTGAGTTTGATGTAGCACTATAGTATAATTAGAAAGATAACTGGAAATGCTAATATATTACCTAGTCATAAAAAATCAAACTATTAATATTGTTACGCTAAAAAACACGACCCTCAACATGTAAGACTCGACATAAATTATTATTGTTTACACAGACCTCCCACCAGTCTGTTAAGTGCAATGTGCCACTCTGCTTATAGTCAAGCTGCTTGAGACAAATTGTTCTTTTATGAACACAACTGTGCTATAATGCAGATTGTGGACATAACGGTGTATAAATAAGCTCTACTTTCTGCTTCTCTTCATAATGTTATCCACTTTCTGAAAGTAGAGAATACTTTTGAAATGCTAAACCTGTAATTTATCTGTGAATCCTCGATCTTTCCTTTATCCTTTCATCAAATGGCTTTGCCACAGCTACAGTAACAGTGCACCATGATCAGAAAGATTTTATCTCCCTAAAACTACACTAAATGTTTGAGCTAAGTTGGACTCTTGCTCTATGGGTAATTAATAAAATATGAACTTAGCACACACGCTAATATTGATTTCCCTGGAAAGGACTCTGTTGCTATTAGATAATGATGGTGCATATGGACAATGGATGACTTAAAAGACCCCCTTAGCTCTTTGATCTTCACACTGTACTTTCAATAAGTTCTCCAGATATATCTGTAGGTTCCCTATCTGATCAATTGTGCTACGTCTGTATTATGTCTGACTCTCTTCAATTTTGAAAAGTAGGTTGACTTTCTCTTGATGTCTCACTGAGATAATAGAGGTCAACTTGTGTGACTTAGGGGTGAGAGGCTTAGTTCAAAAAAGCAGTGATGTAGCCTCTGATAGTCAAAATCAAAAAGATTCCTTATGTACCTTGAAATAATAAAGTCATGCTTTAATGATCTAAGAAGCACTGCAAATGAGCTCTTCTGAAAAGGGGGTTAGAATGTGCCTTAGCCATTCACCATGGTACAAGAAGTCCTAGCCTTTCTGCACCCTGCTACCACTCGTTCAGAATCCTGTGGAAAAAGAATTTTGTTTCACTGTTAACTTTCCATGAGCATGAGTCATAAGTGGCAGCTAGGGCCATGTAATAAACATTCCCACTGTAAGCAAAAAATCATGTTTGTATGGTTTCTTGGGAATGCAAAATATTTTTGCAGCTTTGCTTCATATTTTGGGCTTGCTTTTGTGAAGAAAATAAAATGCACATTTCCCCAGGTATAAATTGACATTGTACTGCCCAGAATTTGTCTTTCTGCAAAAATGGTGGCCTTTCACGAGTCAAATTCACAACAAGCTGTGGAAATCTGAGTTTTTACATGTGAATAAACATGAATTGACTGGTAATTTCACAGAGGTCAAGTGTCAGCCCAGCCTCTCCATATGAATCACCATCATTTCAAGTGCCAACTTCTTCTCCTTCCCCATTCTTACTAAGTCCTTAATTCTAATGAGTGCTGTCACCAGATCTCCATGCTCTCTAACCATCTTCTAGATAACTCCCACCCCCTCCAACACACAAAAGACTTCCTCTAGCTTATGAGGACAGGAAGGCACTACCAGTTCACACTTCCTCACTTGAGGGGGTGGGAAAATCCCTTGTGCCCTAACTGCTGCAATTAACTCAAACCAAAACCAATGTAATTGCTAACAAGTATGTAAAACATTCTTGTATTTTGTGGCGTAAAATGATGTTTATTTCAGACTATCCAAGTAATTTATTCATAGCATTATGCAAAATCAATCCAGCCCACATTAAATGGATTAAAAGCTGGTTAACTGATAAATCCCAAAACGTAAATGGGGAATTGCCATCCAATGGTGGTGGTTCTTGTGGGCTCTTTCAGGGATCTGTTCTTGGCCCAGGGCTATTCAGTATCTTTATAAATGATCTGGAAGAAAATATAAAATAATTGTTGGTAAAGTTTGCAACTGACCCAAAAACTGTGGAGTGGTAAGTAATGGGGGGGATCAGGGAAGCTAAATAGACTAATCTAGATCATTTGGTAAAGTGAGCTCATTTGAACAATGTGTTTTTAACACAGCCAAATGCAAGTTCATACATTTAGGAACAAAGAATGTAGGTCACACTTATGAGATGGGGGCTGTATCATGGAAAGCAGCAACTCTCTGGAAAGAACTTAAGGGGAGTCATGGTAGGTAACCCACTGAATACGAGTTCCTAGTCCGATGCTGTAGTTGAGGTTCAGCGCAATCCTGGGATATATATGCAGAGCAAATCAAATAGGAGTAAGGAGGCGGTACTTGTGACGCTTCCTGGGGGCACCAAGGGCTGTGACACTTGGCTACCACTTGCCCTTAATGTGAGGAAACCTTCTCTGTGCCCTGCCAGGGATCAGCTCCCTGACTCCCCTAGCCACAGGCAACACATGCACTGCTCTGTAGACCAACAGAATCTCCTCTCTTTAGGTTAGTGATAAGCACACTCCAACTCCTGAGCCCTCTGAGCATCTCCCTGGAATGTCCAGCGGCTGTTCCACTGGACACTCAGTTTGCACAGTCTCATTGCTTCCAAAGAAGCAGGACACCTCACCTTATCAGTTACACCTCAGATCACTGCTCTGCTGATCACACAGCACTTAGGTATGGTTTTAGTGGTAGCAAGTAGAAGTATTGGAAATAAATGATTACATATAAAATAAAAATCATAACTCATTCTAGAACCTAGACTTATTTAACTAGATACTTTCATGTTTTATAGAGCAATGCCAGGGCTGGCTGTGACCCTCCGTTCATAAGACAAATGTGCATTTAGCTTACCACCTTGATGAAGGATCCTGGGTGTACCTGTGCTCTTCAAGACATACCCCAACAAAGCATTGTCATTACTCATAAACCAGATCCTCTCATGATGTTTATTTCTTCCTATAAATTTTCTCTCTTGATGATTTCACAATCTCTTGACGAGCATTTGGGTCAGTATGCAAACAGGCATCCATTGTGAGGCATGAAAGGCCCAATACACACATCACCAGACACAGAGAGCTGAGTCTGTTACCTCCTGTCTAAAAGGAAGCTGTCTGGTTACCATATTACCTCCTGATTCCCTGCCTTAAGAACATAATTTTCAGTATAGACTCACAACTCCTTAAATATTATGTGTGCATATATGTTGCAGTCATTATGACCAGTGGGCTACTGACTCTCGATAGAGACCTCACATTCCACCCTTCAGTGAATTATTATGCATCTCTCTGACTGAGGGGATCCCTGTCAATGCACTCCTTGTGCTCTCCACCAGTTGGCACTAAGAGGTTCCTGGGTCATAATATTACCTCTGTATACAGCATTAGTGAAATCATTACTGGAATACTGTGTCCAATTCTGGTATCCACACTTCAAAAATGTGCTGACGTATTGGAAAGGGTTCAGAAAAGAGTTACATGAATGATTAGAGATCTGGAAAACCTGCATAATGTTGTGAGACTACAGAAGCCAAGTCTATTTAGTTTAACCAAGAGAAAGTAAAGAGGTGTCTTGATCATGGTCTACAAGTACATACACGTAGAACAGATTTCTGACAGTACACTGCACTTTAATCTAGCAGAAAATGAGATCCCATGGTTGGAAGCTGAAGTTAGACATATTCAGACTAGAACAAAGCATGTATTTTAAACAGAGAGGGTAAATTAACCATTGAAACAGCTTATCTGGGGATGTGATGGATTCTCCATCAGTTGAAGTCTTTTGATTTGAAGGGGGAAAAAACTGGGCATCTTTCTAGAAGATGTTATAACTCTTACAGAAGTTATGGGCATGATGCAGAAATTATTGGATGAGGATCTTTGGCCTATGTTCTGGAGGAAGTCAGACTAGCTGATCATCATTGTCCCTTCAAACCTTAAAATCTATGAATTTAGAAATAAACATGTTTAATAAACTTGAAGTGGTCTGGTGATTTTCTGTGTCTGATTTGTGTTTAAGAATGAATATATGTAGAAGAGGCTTTAAAATGCCAAATCAAAATGTTTAAGTGGCCCAAAATTCTGTCATCGCCCTTTTTGAAAAGCTTGGAGCTGAGGCTGAAAAAATCCTAAGTGTTTCCCATCCAGCAATTTATTCTAGTGTAACCAAAATCCCCCCATACTGCTCTTCTAATTTAAAAAAACCAAACCTATCCCCCTGTCTTTCTGGTGCCAGTGTTGACCAATTGTAGTGAGCCTTATCACATACCCAAGAAGGGGAAATAGAACTGGTAATGTTGAAGGTGATGCTGGAATGTTTCTGTTTCTTGCAATGAAGGTTCGGCTTGGGTGCACTGATCCATTGAAATAGAATCTGATAATACACCTATGCCTGATACCATACAAATAGCACCACAGTGTGATTATTTCACTCCTAAATTATGGAACAGTGATGCTGTTTTTTGCAATGTAGCCTCCTTCCTAAAAGACTCATTTCATGGTCTAAATAACTACTCAAACTCATTGCTTCATGGGATTAAACTGGTTGAGTGAGATGCTGATGACATATTTTATGAAATGCCATTTTGGCGTAGTTTAAGAGATTTAAGCATTGGCAGAGTCCATATGTGGTAATTAAGAAGTCTATATTGTGTAATTTACTGAAATGGTAAAACCATCGTGTACATCATCACAAACTAATGTGTCTGTAATATGGTTACATACTTGATTGTTTTAATCCTAAAACAAATGACCATTGGGAGGGGAGGTTCACCTTCCTTTCCAGCATGTGGGTGCACATCAGTTGCCAGGATTATGTGAGTATATGTCACTTAATCTTTTCTCTACCATTGCAGGGGCCTCAAGCACTGGTGCACATTGGTCCCTCCTATTCTCTTCCTGTGGCACAAAATAGCCTTAGTTTCTGGTGGGTTGTTGTGCTTGCTTTGGTCTAATTGGTTGGGTTTTGTGTGTGAGTGTTGGGTGATATTGGTGGCCTGTGATATACAGGAGGTCAGACTAGATAATCCAGTGATCCCTCCTGGCTGGAGACTCTGGCTCTATATAAAAAGGGTGCTGAAAGTTTTCACAACAGTTTTAAAAGATCACTCTCTCATTTGTTACACATTTATTCCACGAATTTAAAAAATGAGATTGGCTCAGTCTTTTTGAAGGTTTCATCCAAAGTCTCTCTATTCTTTAGCAATAGATTACAATAAACAATGTAGCATATTCTGTTGTCACAATCGTTTCAGGTACCACTGAACTGCAGCCATCCAACTAGATGGACCATAGGAATGACCCACTGTGGCCATTCTTATGTTCATCTCTGGGGTGGAAAGTAGCAACTCTTATTATTCACCGTAATCGGATAAAACCGCTTTATCATATGAAGTGAAGAATACTTTATTGTATTGAAACTGTAGAGGGAAATATGACCAACTGTGATTACTCAAAGTAATATTTGACCAGGACACTGAGGTTAGCACCTCTACTCTTGGGGGGGGGGGGGGGGGAAGTGCTATGAGATCTCTCACTTCAAGTGGCAAAGGACCTTAGTTGTACATCTAATTTCAGACAGCATCTCCAGCAGCAATAGTTCCTTACAATGTGCTCTTGCATTGGTTCAGTACCATCTCAAAGGGAAGAGTGACACCTACTGAATCACCAGCACCACTTCCTGTAGCACCGAGGTTTTCCATAGCACTGTCTCATCCAAATACAGAGTAGTACTGATATATACCAGAACTGCTTCATGTATGAGATTTGAAGAGATCAAAGTCCTGGGTGTATGGCTGCATGTATTGATGCAAAATAAGCTGAGGTTACTGTACCATGGCACACAGATGTCCATTTAAAGAGGTAGGAATCCTTTATTAGTGTGGGTGTTGGAACTTGTAATTAAAAAATGCTAATTATAATAGACTGCAATAAAAGTAAAATGAATAACTCCCCATGGAGCAGTAGTGTTATCTGCCCTGAATTTGAACCTTTCGTTCCTATGCATGTTCAAATACATTGCTACTAATGGTTTCTTCATAGACATACTAATAATTGATGTAATATTTCACTTCTATTATCACAAAAATTAGAAATGTCTTTTAAAAAATTAAAGCAATAAAACTTTTCATGCTTCTGGGTAAATACTCTAGTGTATTTTGTCAGAATCTCTCCTGCAAAATATTTAAATATCTGCCCATAAATATGGATGAAATTAAAAAAACCTCAGATACATTTGTCCTATAAACTCTTCTATTCATTCCAGCATGACTAAAAATCATGTCTTTCTTTATGGATCCTCTTCTGACAACTTTATCTGACATAGTATGAAAAAAACCCTCCAGCCTTTGCCATGTGCTTGCCCACCTCAAAACCAAAATTGGACCTTTAATTTTGCAATAAAGTTAAATAAATCTCATACCATGAACATACTGGTTGAACCTCCATTAGAATCTCTGAATATATGTTCAAAATATATGGTTTTATTTTTTCATTGATCACCTGGCTGATACGATGGGTGTATTAACTGCATAGAATTAAACCAAGAATTTTGAGAATACTTGACCCTGTACTGTACGAACAGCACATGGCAAAAGGATTATTGAAATGATGATTACAGTATGAACACACACATTTACTTACTGACTGAAAAATAACTTAGCATATTCTTAGTAGAGAACTACTTAGATTTTTCCACATCCTGACTAATGACAGAAATGGGGCAGGACTTTGACACAGTCTCCCTGCCTGGCCTAGCAACTTGGGCTCTTTCTCTCATGATGGGTAACTCAAAAATGTAAATAAATTGAGTTAACTCTGCAGTGAAGACATACCCTATAGTTCCTAGTGGTTTTAAAACCAGTGGGATTTTTTTAATAAATTCCCCAGTGTAGACAAAGCTATTCTCCTGTGCACATTACGGATCAGCAGGACTTTTCTGAACACACACCTCTAGATTTAACACTTAGCCGGAAAGACTTTAATGGAAAATACCACACATGTGGTCCAGGTGAGGTCACTGTCGGAGGCTTAATGTTTGCATTTCCTCTGAAGTTGCATCCGATGAAGTGAGCTGTAGCTCACGAACGCTTATGTTCAAATAAATTGGTTAGTCTCTAAGGTGCCACAAGTACTCCTTTTCTTTTTGCATTTCTTCTGTCTTTGTTTTACTCTGTGTGCAACATTAGCACTGCAATAACATAGTTTTAGGCAACTGATAGTTTTAAACACCTTGAGGATACACTAAGGTACTTCACCATTTTTACTTTTGAACCATATCAGAATATGTGTGGGGAGAGAAATGATTATTATTTGCTTGGTCCTTCTTCTTGCTCTCTCTCTCCCCTGGTTGTCCACTCTCTGACCCCTTAGGGACATGTTCTCCCTGTCTTCACACTATGCCTGGCAGATTTCAAAGATGCACACTAAGCTCCAGGAGAACCATCTGATTCCAATGAAGTGGTCACCTTTACACCACCTTTCTGCTTAAAATGCACCAACTCTTGGCTCCCCATTATAGAGATCAAGGCCTCAATTCAACAAGGTGCTTAAGCACATGAATAATCCCATTAGTTCAGTGAGACTACTTACGTGATTAAAATTAGGCATGTGTTTAGAACCTTTCTGAGTGGAGGTCCAAAAGGAAGCTCTTCATTCACGAACAATAATTAGTTGAGGCTTGTCTCTGATACTGGCTTCTAAGTGAAATTTGCTGATGACTCTCTTTTTCCAAAAAGGTCCATGTTAGGAGCCGATCCTGGGTGCAAAAGAAAGTTAGCGATCTTGGGTGAGATCGCTCATGTGTAATTTTGTCCTTCTCTCACATTGTTTACTCAAGATTTATCTTTTCTGTTTATCATAAATAAATATGCAGGTTGCTAGAAGTGCTTTTATATGTCAGGCTTGTTATTGTATTCAGGAACAAACTGATGCTTTAGTCTATTTCGCAGCAAATTGTCACTGAGTATAGACTGCTCAGAGCATTGAGTTTAATGTGTTTTCTTTGTTTCTTTGCAGAAAAATGAAGTGACAGGTGCTTACCCTCATTTTTTCATGCTAGCTTTGCCATGCCATTTTCACCAATAACGAAGGCAGCTGCCAGAGCTCGAGGAAGTCGGGCGAAAAATTCAGCTGGCAGGTAGACCCAGTCACTTTAAGAAACGTAATCTTATGTTAGCAGATGGCAATTAAAAGGCAGAAGAAATAAAATTTTGTCTCCGTTTTCTGCACTGTTACATCAATTAAATCTGCAACTGAAATGCAAGCAGAAAATATAATTTATTTTCCTGTGGCTACACAACATGATTGTGTTCAAATCTAATTATTTGCTTTGCAAAAACTACAGCAAATTTTAATCGAAGCAAAATAACTAACGATTTCCAAAGAAAGTTTATAACTAGATATTAAATCTGCAGTCTTTAGGCCTTGCATGTCCTAGACCTACCTAATAGCATTGCCTCCTTATTCTTCATTTACTGGAAACCCAAAGTTTAGGTTCAGAAATCAGCTATTTATTTCCAATTTGCAGTAATATCAATTGCAATCCTAGCAGTCTCAGCAATTCTTGGTCTTAGTGGAAAACTACATCAGGTCTCAGGGGGCCCTTCCTGTTAAAAGAAGAGTTCCAGAAACTCCAGGACTGAACCTGTTCACATCTGTCATAATTTGCTGGCAAGAGCAGTCATAATCTTGCAGGAAAATAACTTTTTGACTCAGACAAGAATTCTGAAAATTTAGTAATTCCTAACATGTATTTGTCTTTATGAACGCAACTAGAGTCATGAAAAACATGTGCAAATCTAGAATCTGCAAATCAGTCGAAGTGTGAAATAATTACATAATTAAAGCTCATTATGGTATTGATGAAACTGAAATGTTGCTGAAGTTATGTCACTCTTTCCATTACAAGCCCTAATTTGTAGGGGTTTATAAATCAGTCATAAAAATTCGCACAAGCTCAAAATTTACCATATAAAGCCTGTCTGGAATATTTTTTCTAAAAACCCATTTGGTCATTTTAAATTTGTGCGTGTTTAAAGAAAAATGGGGTATGTGTGGCTTCAGATGCTTATTTTGTGTTACTACACCTGAAACCAGCTTTGGTTTTGGTGCTGAGATCTTATGTACCTTGTGCAAAGTCTGCCTTAAACCAAATGAAAAATGACTGAGATATTTAAAAAAAAAAAAAAAAAAAAAAAAAAAAAGAAAAGGAGTACTTGTGGCGAGTTCCTCTGGACCAATGGACCAGTTCCTGCTACAATAAAAGATAACTGAAGTTTTATCTTTTGTTTTGAATGGGATCAGGATTTAGAAATAGTTTTGCAAACAACATTTTGAAAGTAGTTTTTTTTTTAAGCACAATGGATGGGCTGAAATGCAAATGATTGAGTAAACAGATTGTAGTTTAACAATTGATCAGAGGTGTTACAATCTAGTCCATTTGATAAATACCTGTATTAAAATAGATGTATAATACATTGGATGATTGAGTTCACGTGATGAAGAACGTACATCAGTTTTTAACTAAAGATCACATTCAAACCATATTTGCCTTCAGTATTGGAATGACTCCAAGTGATTAGAACCTTTGAATCTGGGAAATTCTACTTGGAAATTCATTCATGCCTCACGCTGAATGATACACATTATGCTGAAGAAAACTGAAAGGGACTGCTACAATTAATTACATTTAACAGTTAATAAGGAGAGAACATTGCCCCCTTCTTTTTTGGCGTGAAGTCGATAATATTGGTGTGAACCAGCAGCATGATCTCTGGTTGTGAGAGATGGACTGCGATGATGGTCTCTGTTTATGAAAAGTTGCATGGAGGACAAGCAGTTGAAGGCATTGAATTTCTTTGGAGACAAGTTACCTCTAGGTCGCAAGCTCTAACACAGGATAGGTTAGTAGTGACTGCAAGCATAGCCATCTTACAGATGTGATGTATGAGAAATGAGTTTGTGATTTGTTTTCAGTTGGTCTTGGTGGATTCTCCATCACTGACAACTTTTTAAGTTAAGATTGGCTGTTTCTCTAAAAGATCTGCTCTAGGAATTATTTTGGGGAAGTTCTACGGCCTGTGTTATATAGAAAGTCGGACTAGATGATCACAGTGGTCCCTTCTGGCCTTAGAATCTACTGTTGAGTAGGTGTCATAGTCACAAAATAAACCTGCCATTACAGTTGCCATTAATCAGCACCCTGTTGATGGTCTTAGTCCAGAGGCCAAGCAGGGAGTTGAGACCGAAATACTTCTTAGCCCTTGGCATGTTCCCTTCATGTCAAGGTTAGGGTTCATTAGCAGGGTAGCGTGAGGAAGCATAAAGAGAGGACCTTGGTTTCCAGAGGTATCAACCTTTCCCAATCAGGTTATTTACTAAAATATCTTGGCGACAGCTAGAAAATGCTCTGTGATCAAAACTGAACAGGTATGAAGTGTGGCACATCTCTTGTAACTTTTACCATGTTCAAGCTGTGTAAGCAGTTTCAGTGCTCATGTAAGTGAGTGCCTAATCGCACCAGCCATTGCTGGGTGTGTTGCAGGAAAGTGCTTGTGAAAGGCATTTAGTTTTGTTCCGTCGTCCTCATAGTCCTGACCTGCAATGCCCTCATTATTCCAGGCTTGGATCTTTCTCCAGCAGAGACTACTATTCTTCCTAAGTGGTGTGGTTCTGGAATAAGGACAGATGTTCACTAGAGTTTTAGGAGTGAGACCACCTAGCTTGTTTCCCTCCGTGACCTAAGACAAGATTGAACCCAGGACTCTAAAGGTGAAAAGGCTAAGGCGTAACCCATCCTCCCCAACTCTTAACTTTTAACTTCCTAGGTTTTGTCATTACCTTAGTGAGATTTAAATGCTTTTGTATTTAATACATTACAAATGGAATAAAGGAATAAATGAGCCAAAGAAAATGCAAAAGAAATCTTCCATAGCAGATCTGTTACACTGGGTTGCCCTTGATAACGTTACTATTTTCCCCTTTTTCAACAGCCATTGTAATTTGGCATCTAGAAAGATATTCTTGCACTGCTAAACCCTTCTCTTTCCTTAGACCCTGAGCATCTTGTCTCTAATTTGCTCAGTCAATGATAGCTCCAGGCTTTAGATCTGGAAGCTACGTTTTTGGCTTTCCCACCTGTACAAGTATGTAACAATCTACGAACTCATGGGACAACTGGGGCTGTGTTGTAGTTCGTTGCTGTACAAGATGCCAGGGCTTGCTGCCTTTGCACTCAAACCAGTGTCCTCTGAGAGTATGCATCCGCTCAGATTCTGAAATGGGCAAAATTGTTCAGAGTGGGGTCTTCCAAAAAATTAGTATAGGGTCCCATTCTAAGGATTTCATGCTGAGGAAGGAAACAGAAGAATGATTAGCTTAGTGCCTTCTTTCACCAAAAAACCAAGGAGGAAGTGAGAATGGGAACGAAGAGATCTGGAAAATATGAAAAGCTAAACAGATGCAGTTAATATTTTAAAGAATATGGCCAAGATTTTCAAAAGTGACTCAGCTTTTGTGTGTTCACACTGAGAATTAAGTGGACCTGATGTTTCAGAAAGTGCTGAGTTCCTGCTCTCTAAAAATCAGGCCTCTTTAAAATGTCTCCTGTAGTTCACCCGAAAGCACTAGTCACTTTTGAAAATCTTGGCATCGGTATTTACAAACCGTGGGGACTCTCACTTAGGAATATTGTAAGAAAATCCTTTCTCCATGTCAGTTTCTGAAAGACAGAAATGTTGGCAACGGTGAAGGAATGCGATTGGTAAATCAATTCAAAGGAGTTAAGCATCCAGATAAAGAGGGGGGCAAGATGGGAGGTAGAGAGTAGTTGGAATTCAGTTTGACATTTTCTTTTACGACTCTTGCCCTCAGTGAGTTCATGCTGTAATAGTAATTTCTCAGCAGAGTGTCAGGTACATAAAAAAGTGTGATAGCCCTCTCTGCTAACTTGGACTGCCTGCGAGACATTTTTATCATTCATTCATTATTATTATTTTAACTAACTATGAGCCTGAGCCTGCTCCCATTGAAGTGGAATGGCAAAAATCCCACTGCCTTCAACGATACAAGCTCAGGTCGGATGCTCCCAATTGCTGTTTAAAGAAGGACAAGTGGCTGTCTGTGGCCATATTTATATTGTGGGGGTTGGGATTTAGGCTCTGATTTGTTAATGAAGTGTATGAGAGGGTAAAATAGTAGCTGCTTTTACGCTGAGAAAATGAGTTTGATGTGATTTTGGAGTATTGATGTTATTCATTACCAGATGGAGCCACTCCATCAGCATAATAGCTTTTCTTGGACAGTATTCTGATCCAGTGGATAAACTTAAATAATTACTCTGCCACCACACTAAAAAAAAAAAACCAACTCATCTAGATTCCTTGATTTCTAATTTGTTCAAGTTGATGGGAAACTGATAGGCTGGAGTTTCAATGCCTCTGACATGCTATCACTCAGCAACATTCAAATGCAGAATATTTTCAAATCAAATCTGCAAGCCTGCACACTACTTTGAAGAAATGTGTCAACAGATGCTGTCAGCTCCTTGCCTCCTGACAGGCTGTGCAGACTTCAGAACATTCTGAGCTGTAGCTTGTCCATCAAATCAGAAAATGTCTTTTGTTGAGCAATTGATAGTTATTTTTTAAAAGGCCAGAACTAGACAGTAATTGTAGCTAATGTTTAAGGTCTGCTGTCAGTGCAGGGTGCAGAGGTGAGCAAGTGAAACTTCATGCAGGGAATGAAAGCAGTAGCATTCTTGCAGTAGAAGGAAACCCTGCAGACAGTCACACTTTATTAATTTGAATTCAGATAGGGATGAAGTGTCCAGAATGGCTAATTGAAAACTGTTTCTCTTCCCCAGCCCTGGGAACAGAGACAAATGCTTTAGAGAGACAAGGTGGGTGAGGTAATATCTTTTACTGGACCAACTTCTGTTGGTGAGGGAGACAATCTTTTGAGCTTACACTGAGTTCTTCTTCAGATGCTTTGGAGCAGTTGTGCTGTACATCACTGATCTTGTTGGTTCTTTCTGCTCTCATTATAGCATATAATGTTCTAGTTTTTCAAGAGGCACAGCATTGCAATGCCACAGATTCTGTATTATGAAAAAATCCTTTGCTCACAAGGTACCTTTAGTTGCCATTATCTTTGGTTCTCGTGAGCTGGCTTGGCTGGGTAGAGTCAGGTGTTTCTGGTTTGCACTGAAAGGGAAGATAATACATGGAGTCACCGGATTCAATTGGTTTAATATTTTGCATGCCAGTTTAATAGGTTGTTAGGCTGAAATATCTTGTTACAAGATAAAACGCAGTTAAAAGAAATTCTGTCTGTTTGCTCCACAGACTTGTATATGGTATCTCGCACACTTCCATGTGCTTTTCTTATCTGGTGTCTTCATGAGTTCATAAATATTCTTCTGTTGCCAATGGCTTAACAGCTATGTGTTTCTCATGTAATACAAACTGAAAGGCTACTTCCATTAAGGCGACACAAAAATGGAGGTAAGAATTCACTATTTTTAAATTATTTCTTGCAAAGCTTAGTCTTGAGTTAAAAGATAAGACGATGAAACTGTATACTTCCAAGAATCCCAATACACATTTAAAATATGCTTTGATTGCTATCCTTTGTTCATAAGTTAAATCTGATTTTCCTGTATTTCATAATAGCCTATACTTTTATTTTTCCTGGCACAAAATTCCTTCTGTAATGTCCTTCAGTTAGTGGAAGGCAGAATGCTCTCCCTGAGAGAGAGAGATTAATTTGTTTCACTGGAATTTCATACTGTCGGATGACAGTCTTCTCTGGCACACATTAAGTTCACCACAGTCAACAGTATACATGAAATCATAATCAAAGACAGATGCCTTTCCCTGTTATAAATAATCATTGCTTCTTGCATATGCCAGGAAAAATCCTTGTTTAGACTGGTCTGTCTTACTTTCTTGGACCTCAGTATTTCCCTTGGCCTTCCCCTTTTTCATCTTTTCTCTGCCTCTAATTCTTTATATTTGCCTAAGGAAATAAAAGGAATGGGAAAAGTATTTTTTGGCACTCTCCATATTCTCACTGGATTACCCTATAGCATGAAATTAAATACACATGACATGTAAGAGGGGAATGGCCTTTTAATTTATAGAAGAAAAACACAGTTCAAAATAAATCTGTGCTTTCCTGTTTGTTCGTGTGTTTGATGGGAGCATGTCACATGCTCCTGTAAAACCAGTGTAAAAGCTTTGTTCAGAGTAGGATTAATTTTTTGGAACCAATGAAATATTTCATATAATATCAAACAGCAAATGATACACTTTTAAATTGGTGGTCAAATTTATTTGAACTCCAACAAAACCAGAATATTACTGTTAAATACAAATATTTTGTTTGCGTCTTGTACAAGCCACAATCCTCCAACTTAAAAATACCTTTCAGATACAAATGAGCTTTGAGGGCATTCAGCACCAAGTTGGAAGCACTCATCTTCTTGCTGGACTCGTCCCTAAGTGGTTTGTAAATGAGAACACTGAGTACGGACTAGAACATAAATGGCAGCACCCAGTATAATTAAGGTGTCACGACAGTTTTCATGCTCGTCCCAGATTTCAACTTTCTGTAATTTGGGCCTTTTGAGTTAAAATTAACCAGCTTTATTTTCTGTCTGAAAATAAATTTTATTTTGAAAGTTTGAGCAAAAACAGCCCAGCTATTTTTGAGTATAGGAGCGAGGGTGGAAAGGCGAAACACACCAATGTTGTTTAAAAAGAAAAAAAATAACAACAAACTATTTGACCTCATTATGATCAGCTTGACAACTAAAACAGCAAGACGTTTGGCCTGGAAATAGCCCTCATTGTGAAGTAGTGTCTTTGAATGATCAGTGAAAATTGGGTTTGATTTGCACTTTGAAAATTGCATGTTGCCCATGTGCAATATATTTTGCAGGGTTTTCTGCTAAGGTTGTAAAGTGCACAACTAGGAAAGCTGCACTATGCCTTCCTAGCTCAGTAACAGACTGAAAACTGTACTGTAGGTGTGTAGAGTGAGCCAAAGGTTCTTTGGGGCAAAGTTAAGGTTGCACATGCATTTCTTGACTTTCAAGTGCTTTATCCAGGCAAATTTAATGTTCTCTTAACACAGGGGTTTTGTACAGTATTTTATTCTTGGGGTGAAGCCCGTTGCATCACTTAAGTTCTACAGTGGGCTATGGAGGGATTTCTCTGCATCAGCTGTGCACTGTGGAGGGTTTCTCTGTGCCAGCCTCACATTGGCTGGCCAGAGAGTGACAGTGGAAATGGTTAGGGGAAGAATTCCTCATAATCTATTACTATAGCGTGGGCAATAGCACAAAGCAGTTGTGTGGAGTCTGGTCTGCAGTTCTGCCCGGGGCTTTAGATTGGGGGTCCATCCTCATCCCCGTGACCCCACTTACATCTATATAATCTATAAATCTAGATATTTTTTGCTGTCTCTCTGAGCAGGTAATTCTGTGTCACCGCTTCACCTCTGCATATTGCATTCTGGGCTTCCCACTCTTCATTCTCCATTCTTTTGGTCAGTCCTTGAAATAAAAATGATTGGTCTTTGGCTGCTACACAACCACCATTAGGAACCCTAATCTTTTTAAACATCTAAACACTATCGCTGACAAGCCCTTATCATGTTCTTTCTAGTTGTGGGATTTTGGGCAATGGCCTGTCATTAAAACATAGGTGGTGTCCCATGGCTTTGCAGGGAGGCTTGTCAAGTATGCCTAGTACGTCAGTTTCACTGTTCATTGATTTCACCACCAAATACCATGCTGCAGAAATGTCTGCTTGCATGATGCACTATGCTCTGACACTGGTAGGACTGAGGTTGGTACTGCAGAAGTAGTAGGTGTGATCATGCTTATGCCATCCATCCATCAGTGCAGCTTTCTGCTGAGAACAGTAATTTAATAATGGCCAGCAAGATGGGGCAATAGGTTTTTGTTTTAAAATCCTAGTGGGTTAGCTTTTAAAAAATGGTATGGTAAACTCCAGGTTCAGCTGCTAGTCCCCTTCTAAGAGCTATGGCATTCTCACCACACTGCCGCCACACACATATATTAAAGGTCAGTGCTATTCGTGATAATTTGAGTGCTGACAAGTGCTACTTTTCGGGGGGAATGGTGGAGAGGGTGGTGTATAAAAATAGCCATCAGGGGCCAGTTACCTAAGTAATTACTGGCACTCTTCTGCTTTTCCCCAGAGGGAAGGAAAGAAAGAAATTGCTAGAGGTAGATGTCCCTTAGGATTCAGAGTTTTCTCCTTTCTCAGGTCTTTCTCCTATGTAAAGGCACATCAAAATATTATGAGGCAAAGGAGAGCTTGATCAGTTCCACCCTTAAAACATACACTCAAGCTTGTCAACAACTCCTATACATATTAATGAAACATTTCACTGACTCAAGCTCTTTAGCAGTACCTACTTTGATTTAATATCCAGTTCAAGTGGACAGTTCAGATACCTGATAAACACCCACTTCTGGCATAAAAATGGCTGATCAGAACCCATCTCCTGAGAAAGCACTGCAAATAGGTGGGCTGTAACCAAACTGGCTCTCAAAATATCAGTGAGTGGATGTCAGGGCAACATCTGCTTTGCCTATTATAATTTTTCATGGTTCTCTGCTGCTCCAGGAATCACTTAAGGATATAATAATAGAATTCTAATGAACTAACATCCCCTGTTTCAGATGTCTTGGCAAGATATTTTCTTTCTACTGCAGACTGAAGAATCTGCAGGCATTAAGCTTACCTATATTTTTCTCGCTATCTAACATACAGATGATTAACTGTGCAGAGCACATATAAGCAGAGTACAAATCACAGTATATGTATGCAGTCAGGCACTATCTTTTACAGCATGTTCAACTTTGACACCATTCTCTGATAATATAAGTCCAGGGACTATGAGAATGAGGACCAAGCCAAACATGAAATTATTGCTGAAATTCCCGCTGTATCTGAAGTACACTGAAGACTTTTCAAAGGAATTATATTATTAAAGGGCATATATTTCCTGATAGCTGATATTCTATGTTTTGGGTAAAGTCATGGCAGAGGTGTCAGACTGAAAAATTGCCTGATGTATATTTATACCCATTTAATCTTCCATCGGACAAGTGGGCCACATATCATTGATTAAATGAATGTAGTGTGTGACTCGCCAGCTTTGCTTGATATAGCTTAATCCTATGTGTAGGCTTACAAAACCAGTATATGAAATAAGTTATGGAGGAGTTGTCGTGTGGGTTGTTTTGGGTGGGTTTTTTGTTGTTTTTTTTTTTTAGTCTGCTGTTTGAATTCTCTAAGTCCTGGTAACAGTGGGAAACTAGAAGGCAAACTGGTGCAGTGACCATCTGACCATTTGGCCAACCCCTTGAACCAAGCTACTTTTGGGCTAGAAGAACCGCAGACACTTAGGTCTTGTTTATATGCAAAAGTTGCACCACTTCAACTAAAATCAGGTTTTAAATCTATTTAGTTAAACCAGTGCACCATAGATATACTTAAATCTCTTTACTTTTAGAGTTATATCTTAAATCTGGTTGATCTTGATTTAGTTTAAATCAGTCAATTACCCAAATTAAGCTAAATTGATATTAACCAGTTGTACACTAAAGGAAGGTCGACACACAGTTTGAGCTTAAATCATCCCTTGGTTTACTGTTATTTTGGTAACAATGACAAAAGCTAAATGAATATAAGCCAGATGTAAACACATGCAAGGGTTTGCTCCGGCTTAGCTTAATTGCTTTTGAAACCTGATTTTAGTTAAAGTTTTGTCTGCAGACAAGGCCTGAACCTCTTACTCCTCCACGTGATCTATCCCAATCAGGGCCAGTGTAGGGCATGGCACTGCTGCCTGCTTGGTCTGTTCTGTGTATAAATGCAAATCACAGCCTGCAGAGCTGTCAATCCAGCACTGTTCATGAGTGCTCAGTGGTTGTGCATTCATCTTTGTGTAGCTCTACTAAATTTGCCTTCTTTTTGACTGATGCCTTCTAGTCACTTGCAGCTAAACCTCTCTCATTCCTTCCTCCCATCAGCTAATGGAGGATAGCTCTAAACTGCAACCTAAACGAGTATATGTGTTTTCCATCTTATTGCATATTACATCAGCAAGATGCCCAGCTTAATCTTACTGATCAATGGTGAGGTTGTTTGCGTGAACCCGTATGAAGAAACCCATTCATAGGTTTGTGCACAATAATGTACTATTTAGAATTTCAAAGGCAGTGCTGTCAATTGCAAGCTCACTGTTAAAATAACAATAAATAGAAAAGCCCACCGTGTTAGCGCTCTAGAAGAATCTCCAATAACTGTTATAGGCATTAGGTTAAATCACTTACAGGACTGAGCAAGGCCCGCATGGCTTGGTTTCTGGGAGGTACACATTCTGACCCTAGCAAGGTCTGTTTGCAGGCGTTAGTACCAGGCCAGGCTCTCCAGGTTCACCTGGAAATCAGCCTTCTCCAGCACATCTCATTTTACCTAAACCTCTCCTCCTGCTCCTTAACTTTCAAGCTTTGTAGCAGGATTCAGCTCCCTGTTCTGGCTGGATTGCCTTCTCTATGGCTCTCTTTAGGTACTGACGTGGCCCCTGCTACTTGCTCCGTGTCTCAGCAGACTTTTAATGAGGCTTCCAGATAGGCTACTGCAACTGTCTCTTTCAGTCCTTAAGAGTCTTCAAGGAAGTAAGAGTCTAGGATTATTCTCGCTAATATGTGTTAGCAAGGAAACCCTACTTTGCTACCTATGCAATGCAAAGGATGAGATCCTACCTTCCTGTGATTATTGACACCATTTGAGCTTGACTAGTTTTTCACTCCCACTGCCCATTGGGAGCAAATTAAGGTGCTCTTGGCTCCCTGAAAGCCCTTTGTGATGATTGGGTGGTCCTTCCTCCTGGCCCTCCCAAGAGTTGACTGAGCCACCCAGCATCCCCTGAAGAACCCAAGTGGGTGGGTGTCGTCTGTTCTTAGCAGGGAGTGGAAACAGGGATCCCAGCCTCCCAAAGATATCTACTGATAAGTGTCAGAGTTAGAGCCTAAGGTTCGGTGGAGTATTTGCCAAGAAGAAGGACTGGTGAGTGCAAGTCAAACAGAATTCACCATTGCATGTCTGAGTGGATCCTCACATTCATTAAAAATCCTGATTCCAGGTTGCTTTAGGTTCTATGTGAATGTTTTTCATCATCACAATATCTTTGTAGGTCAGCCACTACGATGAAAGACTATCGTACACTTGAACAGGTCTGAATTTCCATTCAGGAGGGAAGGAATTTGTACACAAAACCCATCCAGCAGCACATCAGTGTGTGTCAAAGGTATGTGAATGGATTCGGGGTGATCAATGACTTGGTGTTGCCTGGAGGTGCTGATTACTCCAGGTCCATTTATAAATCACTGTTTAAACAATAGCCATTTTCAGGAAGGTTTGATCTTAAAACAATTAGGTGGATGTTTCCATAATAATACACTGCCACGGTAGTTTGACACTGCGCTCTTGAGTCACTATAACTGACATTCTGAAAGAAATGAAGTGAGTGGTAGAAGAGGATCAGGTTATTCCATTAATTATTTTGTCTCACAGACTAACAGCTAGTCCCTGTTCAGATGGATTCAGATGTTTTATATGAGCCACATGGTTGGTATCTAGGTATTCAGTTACAAGATTCTGAAATAAAGTTAAAAAACCCCGGGTTTAAAACTCCATTGAGTGTTTGGTTTTACAGCATTCCACTCCCTCTTCCATTGCTCAGCTTCTTCCTTTCGGTTTAGTAGCTGAATAACTTTGGAAGGGGCCCTGTGCCTCTGTAACATAAAAGCGCATGCACACAAAGATGGAGGCAGAATGACTCCGCTGCTGGCACTCTTGCTTTTGAGCAATGGCCACCCGTCTCTCACAAGTGCCTGGCTCACAGCCGGTAGTAATACTGCAGCGTAGGGCTCTGGCTGGCCTGTTAGGGTATGTCTGCACTGCATGCAGTTAGACACCTGTGGCTGGTCTGTACCAACTGAGTTGGACTTGGACTAAGGGGCTGATTATGGATGTTCAGGATCGTGCTGCAGCCTGAGCTCTGGGACCCTCCCGTGTCACAGGGTCCTAGAGTCTGGGCTCCATCCCGACCCTGAATGTCTACACCACAATTGAACAACCTCCCCATCCCCATGTGTGTCTGTGCCGCCACTCAGACACCCTCGGTCCCCTCAGTGGTAGCCTTACAAACCAAGTGATAATGAAAAGCTTTCCAATTTTTTTAATTTGAAAACCATTGAAGTCAGTGGGGTTACCTGGTTGTGATTGGGGGCAAAATTGCACCCCCAGTGTTTTACACGGTTTGTAAAGTAATCGGAAATACAATGTAAAAGAACATCTTAAAAGAATGATCTAAACGGTCATCTTCTAAAACTACTAGGCTTTGTTGCATCTCTTTCATTTTCAGGATTTTTTGTTGTGAC
Source organism: Natator depressus (assembly GCF_965152275.1). NCBI lineage: Eukaryota > Metazoa > Chordata > Testudines > Cheloniidae > Natator > Natator depressus. Next base: position 67,256,132 of record NC_134243.1, read on the forward strand.
ATTTCAACTACTGCCTCAAAGTTCTGTTTAACAAAGAGATGCCTTAGCCTATTACTTTTCAATGAGACAAGAAGGTGAAAGTGAAAATTAACCCCATACAATACTTTTCCATACTTCTCCTAAGAGACCAAATGACATATGGACTGGCAGGTGCTGTTGCCTGACATGACTTGACAGCTGGCAGGCTGTTCATGTGAAGAGACCGCTGTCTACCATGCTGACCAATATTGTCTCATTGTTAGTTGTACTCATCTATCTGTCTGTATCCATCCGTTGTCTCATCTTATACTTGGTTTGTAAGCAACTTGGGGCAGGGACCATCTTTTTGTTTGTACAGTGCCTAATACAATGGGGTCTGGTCTATGACTAAGGCCCTTAGGCTTTATGATGATCATTGATAACCATATGTATGCCTACAGAAAAGCAGTACGGTTTGACACTGAATCAACCAGAACTTCTCTTATTGAAGAAAGCAAAATGTTGAGGGAGACAACCACCTAAAATCTGACAGTTTTCTAACTGGAGTTGGAAAAATGTCAGTAGTTTGTTTAGGGATCTGTTCCTTTCCCTTTTGCAACTACCATTGAATGAGAAGTGTTCTGCTGTTAATACTTCCTGTCTTGCTCTGGCCAGTATTTTCTGTTGGATATTATTTGATGTTAATTTTTTAAGCAAGACTCAAGTTTTCTTCCTATGTTGTGTGCATAGTTGATGGTACCAACACGTTTTTTGTGTGCATAGCCTGGCTTTGCATATGCATGCCAGGCTTGTTGGCACTACTCCTGGGGGAATTCTGCGCCAAAAACATTCAAAATTCTGCTCACAATATTTTCAGATTCTGCAAAATTCTGCATATTTTATTTGTCAAAATAGCACAATACAGTCACTCCAGTTTCAATTATTTTTGGTCATTTATTTCAAAATACCTGTCAGCAAATAGGTCTATAACAATACAGACAACAAAAAAGATGCAGAAAATGTTTGTTGACAAATAGATTCCTTACTTGGCATATTAATACAGAACTCTGAGTAATAATTCATTTAAGCTACAATACAGAACCATATTTCTCACACCTACCAGAAGCAGTTCAAAGGCTGTGGGGAGTCACTTGAAGCTGAGGGAGAGGAAAATAATTGCTGGGAAGGAGCCTGTGTTTGAACTTGGAGGGTTGTTGGGTATGCGTGGGAGAAGTATGGAAGAGGTTTTTTTGGGAAGCGGGGAGGGACTGTTAGGGAGCTTCCCCCATGCAGACCCTGGCTGACCCCTAGCCTCTCCCATTCAGTCAGGGACATGTGTCCCTCCACCCCCAACTCAGACATCCACTTGCCCCATCCCCATGTGGCCCTCCACCCCCTCCCCATCCCCATGTGTCTCTGTGCCCCCCCAGACACCCTTTGTCCCTATGTAGCTCTGCACCCCCTCCCCCATCACTAAGTGGCCCTGTACCTCCACTCCCATTCAGCCCCTGCCCTAGTCTGTCCTTCCCAGCACTCTACACTGTCTGTCTCCCCATAGCCCGTGTCTCCTGACCTGGCCCACTGCAAAGAAGGCTCTGCAGGCTCTTTCTCTTCCCTAGCTGGCTGGGAGCTGCTGCTGTGTTCTATCACCACAGTGCCCTCTGGTGGGCCTGCAGCAACTTTTCAGCAGAAGCTTTCTTCGGCGAAAAAAACAAAAAATATGTGAGGCTCATTAATTATGCATGCACACAGTGGCGCAGAATTCCCCCAAGAGTAGTGGGCATTCAGCTGCTTGAGTTGAGCAACTAAATCGATGTCTCTGCATATACAATGGCTGCATTGCCCTCTTTGTGGATGCAGTTGATTGCCTGAATAAAGTAGGTGTACAAAATCCAAGGTCAGGGCTGATAACTTGACCTTGAGCATCAAAAATATCATATATTTTTGTATTGTCTTGCAGTAGCATCCAAAGGCCTCAATGAGGCCACTGTTTTACTAGATACTATGGACACATATAGTAAAAAAGACAGCATTTGCCCCAAAGAGCTTGCCATCTATACGTGTGACAGAGACAATAGGTTGAGAAAAACAGACAAGAAGGACAATAATTTTAGTAGAACAAATTTTTGGAAATAACTTTATAAAGGACCTCTCCCTATCCCTTGATCTAGGTTCTTAAACTGCTTCCACCATCACAGTATCTGAGGGCCTCATTAGCTTTTAAATATCAAAATAAACATAAACTTTCTCTCTTTCTTTCCCCATAGTAGGAGTAAATAGATTCTTTGGATTATTTAGAGAAAGGATTGGCTTTTTGTTTTGCTTTAAATTAAGCACATTTTGAGGGAGATATAAATGAAGAAATTAATCTTGCTTTTTAGTTCTGAAAGTGATATGGTCTGGGTCATTTTTCTCTCTTGTGATATTTAATTCCACAGCCTCCATCCAGCTCCTGAGAAAGTTCTGTCTCATGTGCTCATGGGTCAACAGATTCATTTTTCAGTTATTGCTCAGGAGTTTCATTTTTCCAATGGGATTTAAATGTTGTGGAAAGTCAGAGCCAGGAGGCTTTGAGGCAAAATTTTCAAACGTGTGCAAGGGACCTCTGAGTCCCATTGAAAACTAATAGGACTAGACATCAAAGTCACTTAGACGCTATTGAAAAAATTGCCCTTGGTTTTAAAACAATTATGTCTACTATTCTAAAAGAATTATGTACAGACAATATTGTTCTGTAGTAATAGTGCCACCTGCAAACATGTACCTAAAAATATTAAGCTGGAACTATGGGCTGGCAGAAGTGATACGTAAAATTGGTGCATAAGCAAGACTCACATCTTTGGTTAGAATTGTGATTCAAAAATATATATTGTAGTATAGCACAAAAGCAGTGGTTGTAAATGTACAATGTGAACTCCTACAATCTTTTAGTACTACAATCTTATTTTTTTAAATGGGACCATAAGGCATGACAGTGTTTTTCCCCCCTCTACATTCTAGTCTTAATTATTTTCCCCTAAATTTCATCTGCTATTGCTCATTTGTTTGTTTCCCCCTATACGGATGTAAAAGGTGGTGCAGAATGCTGATATTACACAAACTTTAATATCTACCCTTCAGCTGCACTATTGTGAAATCTAGTGGGTGCTGTTTAAGCACATTTTTTACAAGTAGACATGTATTTATGGAAGGAGAAAGTGTTTTTATAAAAATATTACCTAATAGGGGTACTTCAGGTTAATAAATCTGGAGTTACCCCTTCAGAATCAGCAATCGGCTTTTTGGATCCTATTTTAATTCAAGGTTTTCATGAGCAGGTATAAAATGCTGCCGGGTTTGTTGGGCTCTTAGCAGAGGGATTTTTTTGGTATAATAAGCGGGTTGTAATCTCTTCTCATATTCTGATTTTGGTTCTTTTTTTTCTAAATAATAATAGCAAAATAACAACACACTACAAGTTTATAGCACCTCATCAACTTGAGGCCCGATCCAAACCCCTTTGAAATCCGTGGAAAAACTTCATTTTGCTTCAGTGAGCTTTGGATAACGCCATTCTTCGGAGCATTAAAAAATGCAGACTTCTTGTGACCTCTCACTACTGCATCCTTAAATCTGGATAAATAGAAAATTGGTTTATAGATCTTAGCAATGGATCTGTGATTAAAAGAAAACACAACAAAAACCCAAAAGACCCAAAATACTGTACTATAGAGGACATAGACTGGCAGGATGTACTACAGGTAACAGTAAAATGTAACAAATATGACAAACCAGATCAACTGCTACTAAAGCTACATCTAGACTAGCGATTATACATGTGTCCATGTCCGTGGCTGTGCCATAACCCTCCTGTTGTCCACATCTACACCTCACGAGCATGTGCCTGCAGGTGAGTAGAGGACAAGGAAACTAGCGTGCCTGCGTGGTGTGAATAAGTACCAGTGTGTGGTGTGTCCAGGGATAAGAAGAATGTATTAGGTCTTGCATTTCAATAGTCCTCCACTCTCATTCCCACAGTGTACTGACCCTCTTCTTCCTGAGCCTTACCCAATCTATAAAGGTCTCTGTCCACCTGTTTTCATTGGTAGTAGTGTAGAGTTGCCAGGCATTCAGTTTTCAACCAGAATGCCTGGTCGAAAAGGGACCCTGGCAGCTCCAGTCAGCACTGCCAACTGGACTGTTAAAAGTCCGGTCAGTGGGGGAAAGGGGACCTGGGGCTAAGGCAGGCTCCCTACCTGCCCTGGCTCCGCACTGCTCCTGGAAGCAGCTGCCAGGTCTCTGCAGCCCCTATGTGCTGGGGTGGTTAGAGAATGGGAGGTTCCGTGCACTGCCCCCACCCCAGGTACCGGCTCCATAGCTCCTATTGGCTGGGAACCATGACCATTGGGAGCTGCGGGGGGCCGTGCCTGTGCGTGCAAAGGTAATGCACACTGCGCAGAGCCGCCTGGCCGCACCTCCACCTAGAGGCTGCAGTGACCTGGCAGCTGCTTCCTCAGAACTGCGGTAAGCACCGCCGGGCCCCCGCACACACACCCCATACCCCAACCCCCTGGCCCAGCCTGGAGTCCCTTCCTACACCCCAAGCCCCTCATCCCTGGCCCCAGCAGGAGCCCTCAGCCCCTCTGCACCCCAACCACCTGGCCCAGCCTGGAGCCCCCTCCTCCACCCAAACCCCCTCATCCCCAGCCCCATACCAGAGCCCATACTCCCTCCCACACCCCAAACCCCTGCCCCAGCCTGATGAAAGTGAGTGAGGGTGAGGAAGAGTGAGCGATGGGGAGCAGGAGATGGAGGGAGCAAGCAGGGGCGGGGCCTCGGAGAAGAGTGGGGCGGGGTGTTCTGTTTTGTATGATTAGAAAGTTGGCAACTCTGCAGTAGTGAGCTGTGCTGACCACATCAGAACAGCTTTCTGTTGCACTCTTTTGATCAATACAAGCGAACATGGCTCCTGTTCCAAGAGCAGTCACCAGGTCCCCCCCCACCACCTGCAGCTGCTGATCAGTGTGTGGTCAGAGTATTCATAGACTCATAGACTTTAAGGTCAGAAGGGACCATTATGATCATCTAGTCTGACCTGCACAATGCAGGCCACAGAATCTCACCCACCCACTCCTGTAATAAACCCCTGACCTATGTCTGAACTATTGAAGTCCTCAACTTGTAGTTTAAAGACTTCAAGGTGCAGACAATCCTCCAGCAAGTGACCCATGCCCCACGCTGCAGAGAAGGCGAAAACCCCCCAGAGCCTCTGCCAATCTACCCCGGAGGAAAATTCCTTCCCGACCCCAACTATGGCGATCAGCTAAACCCTGATCATGTGAGCAAGACTCACCAGCCAGACACCCAGGAAAGAATTCTCTGTCGTAACTCAGATCCCACTATCTAGTGTCCCATCACAGGCCATTGGGCATGTATTCTGTCCTTCATGACTTTGCCTGGAACAGCAGGAACATTCACCTGTGCTGGAATGTTTCAGAGAGGCTAGAGTAGCTGTCTTTGACGTATCAGAAAGTTCTCCCCGTATTCCACTTAGCAACACTACGTAACCATCTGCCCCATGATCAGGAGCAGAACCACATCATCATGCCATTGCTCCACCCAGTTTGGAGGGGGAAATAGAATCAGGAACTGCCATCCGCAGATGTTTGAAGGCTGGAGACAGTAACACCCTCATCCCCTGGATTCCTAGAAGGCCTCCCTGTGATGCAGAGAATCCAAGGATACCACTCCTGAAATGGTAGAGCTAATATTGCATAACAAGAGCAGCAGTGTGGGTGTGGGTATACACATGTACACAGCATTATACCAATGTCCAGCATAACATATGTGGACACTTGGCACAGATATTGGGAACGTGCACGAGCATGTACTGGTCCAGCAATATCATTTTCAAATTCTTTTTTGGCCTGCCTAATTATACTTTTACATTTCACTTGCCAAAGTTTATGCTCCTTTCTATTTTCCTCACTAGGATTTGACTTCCAATTTTTAAAGAATGCCTTTTTGCCTCTAGCCACTTCTTTTATTCTGCTGTTTAGCCATGTTTTCTGGTCCTCACACTGTGCTTTTTTTTAATGTGGAGTATACATTTAATTTGAGCCTCTATTATGTTCTTTTTTAAAAGTTTCCCTGCAGCTTGTAGGCATTTCACTCTTGCGGCTACCTTTTAATTTCCATTTAAGTAGCTTCTTCATTTTTGTGTAGTTCCCCTTTCTGAAGTTAAATGCTATTGTGGTGGGCTCCTTTGGTATTTTCCCTCCAACAAGAATGTTAAATTTAGTTACATTATAGTCCCTATTACCAAGCGGTTCAGCTATATTCACCTCTTGCACCAGATCCTGTGCTTCACGTAGGACTAAATCACAATTGCCTCTCCTCTGCATGCCAGTGTAGGAACTAAGGATATAATTTATAATATGGTCAAAAATGCATGACAGAATCCAAAATTGATAGGAGGGATCTGAAATTTATTACAAATCAACTGGGTAAATATACTCTAAATGAGAGATTCATCCAAATGTTGTTAATTTTGTAACTTCTTAGCCAAGTATATTCACACCTTTTACAAAGCAAGTTATTTATAAAAGAATAAAAACTTCTTTCAGTGTTTGACTGAAATGTTGCATCCTGAATGCTGATTCCACAGTTGCTCTAAAATTCATCTAAATTGACTTTTTCATCAGATTTTCTTCTGCATATATAAACCGAAGACATTTTATCTTTAATTTGAGACCGTATGGAGAAACCGAACAGCTATAAATAGGAATCCTGGGATGATGATGATACCCGTGACTTAAGGGTCAAAATATCATAGAAACATTCAAATCTTGGCAGTGTAACATCTTGTCGCATTTATAAAGATAGTCCCAAGAAGGGCAACTTGGGGGTGAGGAAGGAGGCCAATGATGAAAGCAAATTCATCCTCTGTCTGGGTCTCCAACTTCAAACAACTCCATGCTTTTATAACCTGTGAAAATTGGGAGTGCTACTTACACTCAAACCTTTTCATCTGGCAATGATTATTTTTAATGTACTTTATAGCAATTCTGAGTTTTATTAAAAAGACAGAAGACAGTCATTTGTAAAGAGGAAATAGCAATAAAACATATACATCTCCTGTTTTATGGAACGTAAGCCTATTTTACTACCTTGTGTTTTATTTCTTTTTTGTCCCCATTATAATTACTATTAGTAGTAACTGGAGTTTAACCAAAGCTGAACCTTCTTGTAGTTGCAGACAAACAAAAATTTTCAGTCATGTTGTGGAATGGTGTTTCTTAGGCTGGGCAAAATAATATACAAGACCAGCGTCAAGACTCTTCATCATAATAAAAAAAGAGCGATCACCTTATTCCACAGGTGTCCGGTCACCATAAATTGACTGCAAAGGTCTCCGTTTCCAGACACTTTTGCCTTTGTGTTTGGTATCATAAGATTATACAGAACAGCTACTATCACTGCTGTGCTGGTATAAGCTTAGCAAAAGGTTAATGCTGCATTAAGCTTGGTTGAATAAGGCATCCAAGGTTCACAAGGTTCCAGAAGTTCCCCGTTAGACTGCCCCTTTGTTGTCAACTTTATGCATAGCCCTTTGGTTTGTTACAGAGAGGCGAAATATTCATAATAATCCATAATAAACCTTGCCCACACAATGTTACTGGTTGAGCCATTGAAATCGAACTCACATAGCCATGGGAACTGCTGAGACATCATGAGCTCACTAGGAACAGGGTCCCTTTCCTGATCTTTCTGACTAGATTGATGCTGCACTTGTTCAAGTTAGTGAAAGGAAATGAGAAAATATAATTTCTTGAGTGTGTCTGGAATTCATTGAGCAGCAGAATACTGCAGGCAGCATTTGTGTGGTTGGTCTTTTCTTCCAACAGTGTCTGGAGTATGGAGTGATCCTCAGGCTGAGTCACAGGAAGAGAAGGGAGGAGAGGAAAAGTGTTTACAATCAAATATATACAGTATGACTTGTTCAAGTTTCCGGAATCCAAAAATGTTTTGTTGATGCTTACATTTTCTTCCCTATTGACTTTCATTACATATTCATGAGGTTCCTGGACCTGGCTAATTTGGAGAATGTTTTATTTACATGGAAAATAATAAGTTCTCTCCGCTCAGCTGAAAATACTAATGCTCACAATTATTCTGCTTCTCCAGAGTTTGGTGCAAAATTATTTTTATAGGGAGAAACCTTCCTCCGTGTCCTTATTTCAGGCAGGACTGTTAAAACAGCTCAGGAGATTAAGCTTTCTATGACTGTGATGCAGTATACAAACTCCACACTGGGCAGGAAAGGGATAATGAGCTGCTATGAGCTCAGTCAGCCCTGCCCTGCTACACCTGCAATAGGTGTCAGGCTTGGAGGGAGGGGTTACAAGGGAAGAGCACAGCTCATCTGGGGCTGTTTGGGAAGGAAAGCAGATCTGTTGCTGTCACTCCGTGAGATGCTTGGCTGGGGTCAGGAACTGCTTGAGAGACTGCTGCCAGTCAGAGGCTCTCTGAAGGAAGGTAGGTCTGACACTTGACTATCTTTTGATTTGCAACCAGTGACTTGGTTGTGGAGACATGTGGTTAAAGGTGGTGCCCTGCATGAAGGGGGTGACCGCCAATCTACCCCCACTCCCTTTTGTTTCTTTACACCTGAGCAAAGACTCAGTAGTGGTTTGACCCAAGCCTAAAAGTGACCCGGCTCATGTTGGCCTTTACTTAAAAAAAAAAAAAAAAAACGCATGATGATCACAATCTTGCCAGTTATCAACCTGCTGGAATGGCGCCAAAAGAGGCTCTGCATGGCCCGTGCTTCAGGCTAACTCCTGGGAGCTGGGGAATGCTGTCCAATCATCACCCCTCTCCCCAAGCTAGCCAATAGGTGCCAGAGACTCCCCATGGGACAAGCTACCTATATCCCTTGGCAAGAGTCTCCCTCCCTTGCTGCTGGGACTGTCACCCTTTCACCACCTGCCCCATCAATTTCCCGCAGCCGCTGATGTGGCGGTGGTGGCAGCAATATGTAATTATCTCAGTAATTGTAGTCACATTATTACTGTTTTTACCTTTTTAGCATGTCATTAAGAAAAACATGAATAAGTACCATAAAAAAATCATAGAAGTCTTTAAAATATATGGTCCTTATCATGCAAACACTTATACACAGGCTTAACTTTAAATATGTGCGGAGTCTAATTGACTTCAATTGCAAGTTTGGGTGATTCTTTTTTTTTCTGATTGACTTCAGAAAAAGTCAAGCATGTACATTAGTATTTGCTGCATCGGGGCCTCTGTTACTACTTTGCTTTTGTTCCCCCTTTGTACTCTTAAGTCTAGAAAATTAAGTGACCTTTTTTTCCCCCCTACAGATTCAGATAGTTAATAAGATATAAAGGCCCCAGACATCCCAGGCCCCATCCTTGCAAACACAAATGCACATGAGTAACTCTACACATGTGAATGGTCCCACTGGGACAATATTGAAGGAAGTGACTGTGGAATTTGGGTCTGTGTGTGGGTGTCATAAGTTCTTCTGTTTCACCTCTACACTCTGCGATGTAGTTTCCTCTTCAAGTCTCATATTTCCCAGCTATGCTAGTTCTTTCAAGGCTGTAGGTACTAAACCAACAACAGCCTCTAAAGGTTTTAGAAGGGAGATGTATGATCAGCTTCCTTATACTGTTGCAGTATTTATTTGTATCATATAATGGTTTGATAGCAAACTTCCCCATAGTTTCCTTGTTTTTTTAAATAAAGGTTTTGGTTTTTTTCTTTCTCTCTCTCTTTTGCATTATAGTTTTCCTTAGCCTCTTTGGGATTTCCTTGAGCGTTTTTTCTTATATAATATTTAGGGCTGTCAAGCGATTAAAAAAATTAATTGTGAGATTAATCGCACTGTTAAACAATAATAGAATACCGTTTATTTAAACATTTTGGATGTTTTCTACATTTTGAAATATATTGATTTCAATTACAACACAGAATACAAAGTGTACAGTTCTCACTTTTTAGTATTATTTTTATTTCAAATATTTGCACTGTAAAAAACAAAAGAAATAGTATTTTTCAATTCCCCTCATACAAGTCCCGTACTGCAATCTCTTTATCATGAAATTTGAACTTATAAATGTAGAATTATGTAAAAAAATAACTGCATTCAAAAATAAAACAATGGAAAATGTTAGAGTCTACAAGTCCACTCAGTTCTACTTCAGCCAATCGGTCAGACAAAGCAAGTTTGGTTACAATTTGCAGGAGATAATGCTGCCCGCTTCTTGTTTACAGTGTCACCTGAAAATGAGAACAGGTGCCTTCGCATGGCACTGTTGTAGCTGGCGTCACAAGATATTTACGGGCCAGATACGCTAAAGATTCATATGTCTCTTCATGCTTCAACCACCATTCCAGAGGACATGCTTCCATGCTGATGATGGATTCTGCTTGATAATGATCCAAAGCAGTGCGAACTGACGCATGTTCATTTTCATCATCTGAGTCAGATCCCACTGGCAGAAGGTTGATTTTCTTTTTTAATGGTTCGGGTTCTGTAGTTTCCGTGTCAGTGTGTTGCTCTTTTAAGACTACTGAAAGCATGCTCCGCACCTCATCCCTTTCAGATTTTGAATGACACTTCAGATTCTTAAACCTTGGGTCGAGTGGTGTAGGTATTTTTAGAAATCTCACATCGGTACCTTCTTTGCATTTTGTCAAATCTGCTGTGAAAGTGTTCTTAAAACGAATGTGCTGGGTCATCATCCGAGACTACTATAAAATGAAATATATGGTAGAATGTGGGTAAACAGAGCGGGGGACATACAGTTCTCCCCCAAGGAGTTCAGTCACAAATTTAATTAATTCATTATTTTTTTTAACTAGCATAATCGGCATGGAATCATGTTCTCTGGAGTGGTGGCCAAAGCATGAAGGGGCATACGAATGTTTAGCATATCTGGCATGTAAATATCTTAAAATGCCAGCTACAAAAGTGCCATGTGAATGCCTATTCTCACTTTCTGGTGACATTATAAATAAGAAGCAGGCGGCAGTATCTCCCGTAAACGTAAAGAAACTTGTTTGTCTTTGCGATTGGCTGAACAAGAAGTAGGACCGAGTGGACTTGAAGTCTCTAAAGTTTTACATTGTTTCATATTTGAGTGCAGTTATGTAACAAAAAAAAATCTACATTTGTAAGTTACACTGTCACGATAAAGAGATTGTACTACAATACTTGTATGAGGTGAATTGAAAACTACTATTTCTTTTATACATTTTTCCAGAGCAAATATTTGAAATAAAAATAATATTAAGTGAGCACTGTACACTTTGTATTCTGTGTTGTAATAGAAATCAATATATTTGAAAATGTAGAAAAACATCCAAAAATATTTAATAAATTTCAATTGGTATTCTATTTTTTAACGGTGCAATTAATTTTTTTAATTGTGATTACTTTTTTTAGTTAATCCTGAGTTAACTGTGATTAATCAACAGCCCTCATAATATTTAATTAAATTTCTAAGATATTTTATTAAATCTATAATTCCATGGTAGCTAACAATAGAATCATAATAAATATTTATAAATAGATCCAGAAGGGAAAATATTTTTGGAGGGGGAAAAACAGGATATAGGTATGTAGAAGACTTTGACTCACTCAGTTTATTTTAATATTACATCAATCCAGCAGTACAAGCTAAGATTTTCTATTTCAGGTAACCCTTTCATTATTTATTTTAAATCGCTGTGGGACTATCCTCTCAAATCATGTGCCAAGTGGTCTGCATATCAAGTCATATTTTGCTTTTCATATCCAAAATGTGTAGTGTTTGAATCTTTGTTGTTGTACCTTTCCCCTCTTCAGCACTGATCTAAGTGTTGCATATATATTCATCTGCTGGAGAGCATTTTAGTGAATTTCTACAGCCTAAAAACATCTAAGAATAGTAGATTTTTTTTGGAAATGTGTGGAAAAAAATTGTCTCATAAAAATTAAATACTTAGATTTTGTCATACATGTTTTTACAAAGGATATTTGTACAGTTTGAATATATCACTGAAAAAAGAGAAGTGCTTTATTTTAGTGGCATAATTGGGAGTGACACACCCACCTTCAAAAAATATTGCCCACAGCTAAAGTGCATAGAAAACTGCTCTTACATCTTGGATGCCTGTTTCCATTTCCACCCCCTGAAGTCACAAAAATATTAGACACACCTAGTCAGTCTATCAAGCAGGACATAGTCTATTTTGATACTACTGTATTAGCTGATCCCTGTTCATTCAACCCAGAGAAACACTAATACTTTTAGTCTGTTGTGTTTGCACATATTCCTCATTAGGCATTCAAATAAAATCTAAACACATGAAATTTGCATTACTATGAATATATTTTTTTTCATGAAACCACCCAGTGATACAGAAAGTAATTGATCCTGAAATTAGATTTCAAATACAACTTATGAAATTAAGTCTCTTGAAAAAATCTTTTAAAAAAATAAATAAATAAAATCCTGTCAGTAGGACACCGACATAACCACACTTAAGTCTGGTCAGCTTAAGAATGCTGCCTCCAGCAACTCTATTATATGCCACATTTCATCTCTTTTGAATTTTACTTCAATTAAATGCTTCATTTCCTAACCACAGATACATTATGTCTAGAATCAATTTTTAATTTAAATACATGCTAATATATTTTCTATATTAAAAGGGTTTCATTTTTTCCTTCCTTTTTTAAAATCAGATTTGTGGCTCTTTTGTAGAAAATGGAGCTAATATAATGGACGTTTTTCAGTCTCTTTCTGATTCATTATTTAATTAGTCATTTAGGGCCAGATTGCAAACCTCTTACAACCACTAGCATGATGAGTCCCATTAACTTGAGTTACTCTGCTCATGTAATTACCTGCTTACCAACGGGAGTAAGAGGTTCACGATATGGCCCTGATAGGATTATATGGAAATCCACCATGTCTGTTGCTACTTTTTTTTTTCAAGGTATGAAACACTTATAAGCAAGAGCACTCTGAATCGTTAGGCATGGAGTTGACATTCTGTATACTTTGCATGCCATGGAAGCTGGCTTCAAATTGACTCTGTATAAAGTAGTGCAGAGAGGAACATAGGGGAGGGCCCCCCTGGATATACTCTTAACTAGAACCAGTGGCTGCAAACAAAAGAAACGAAAACAAACCCCGCACCCATACATAAGTGATGGGAAGAGGCAGCATCTACAGAAGAGTTGCACGGCTGCTCCATGGTGTGCTTATGGGTCAGGATAGGATTCTGTTCTTCCAGCTTATTTGCACACACCTACACTTATATGCTGATTTGATGTACTATTGGTGTATAATAGATTTAAAAATCGGCTTGCAGGATCATTATATAATCACTATTGACACAATGGGGAAGACCAAGAGGCAAAATATGACCCATTACTGTGAGCTGCCATCAGTTTCTCCAGTATCTTCAGTTCTCCCAGATCCAAATCCACTGGCCTGTGCACATCTTTCACTTGTATATGATATAGCATGCCCACTCTATTTAACACATGCTTTACAGTTTACATTTTGCAACATTTTCCCCCAACAAAAATAGTAACAGACCTATTTTTTGACCAGCTTCCCTACTCTGCATGCTGTAATTTTCTTGAAACATGAAGCTAGAGATATTTTCCTAACAACATTTGTCACCATTTCAAAAATCATCCTGGAGAGACAGCAAAGTGGCTTTGTGAGAGAGAGTTTCTGTAACCCTAGACTGTGGTGTGAGAACAAATTGAACAGCAAGAGTCAGTTAATTTTAAAAAGGACTTATTTAGGCCATACACACTGTTCCTATATGTCTTCAGTGCTTGAATTCTGGGGTATTCTATAGAGACCATTTAATAGGAAAAACATCTGACCCAATGAGCAGACAGTCAAAGCATGCTTTTAGATGGGGTTATCAGTCACCACCCAGGCGCATACTTGCATCTAAACTTCAAAGCCAGCAGAACTGTTTTTTAAAAAGTTTCTGTAAGATACATGGCTCCTGTTCTCCTGCAAAAATCGTGTAGCACATTAATCATTTGCTACAAAAGAGATGGCTTTTGCATCAGTGAATGACATTAAGCATCAAGTAGCATTCTGGAAAGCAACAAGCCTATCTTTCCAAGAAACATCTGCTGCATGAGGAAGGCGTGCAATGAGTAAGTATGGTTATAGTGAAATAACCTTATGGCTCTCGTTTGGTTTTACTTTTCAGTCCCTTTAAGAGTGAGATAATATTCCAAATAACACAGTTTGTACAGTTTTTTGAGCTTCCTTGGATGAAGTACAAAATGTAATCGTAGCAAAAGAAATTTAAGATCCAGCAGGAATATATTATTTCCAAAAAGGATACTTTTTTAGATTAACAAAAGAATAATTTTAGTATACATTGAGTTTAAAAAAAAATACCCAAACCCAATTTGTCATCAATGTTAATGTAAAATTAACTTTTGCCACTGTATTAATTCCATCCTCCCACTTAGTCTCTGGAGTTGGTTTTGACAGATATGTAGATTTATTTAAATGCTATATCAAGAATCAAGTAATCCTTCTGACATAGCTTTTTAAATTAAAAACGTATATGTCCCTGACCCACAACTGGGTCAGCCAATGCTCATCAGGTGATGGAGCACACTTTTGCTAGTTTGCTTTGTTCTCTGTGCACTATTTATAGACAAATGGTCTGATGCTTCTCCCTCTGGAAGCTAACTGGAAGATTTGCCTTTGACTTCAGTGGGAGCAGAATCCAACTCTGTAAGAGGCCCTTAGTGATATGTATTATTTAAGTTAAATCTCAGACAGCAAAAGGATCTTGCTTTATTCTTACTATCTAACAAAACCCTTAAAACAGGGTTTCTTCCATTAACCAGGGTCATCCAAGTCAGTGTGGTTGCACGTGAGCAACTGAAGGCAGAATTTGGCTCATGCTGCATGAAGAAAGGCAAGGGACAGGTAAAGTAGCATTAACCAGAGCTGTTAGGTTCCAAACAAGGACTGGAAGAGTTGAAATTTCCCCTTTTCCACCCCGCACCTTTTACTATGACACGTGTTTTGGCTCATGTTCTCTTTATCTCTCCAGCTTCCAGGGTTTGCTCATCATCTTCCTTCCTTACCCCAGCTCTCCAAATTGAGACTTCATTGACAGGAGGGGTATAAACGAGGATGGCTGGTGGTAGGGAAGGTGAGAGGGTTGGGGAGCTCAGATGAGGGGGTAATGAGTACACATAGGGGTGATTGGCAGATGGACTGGGGGACAATAAGACATGGGTGCCTGTCTGTCAGCCTCATGTTTTCCCCCTTCTGTGCGTGCAGGATCTGTGGAGTCTGAGGCCCTCTTCCACGCCGCCCTCTCTGTTGGGGTCTCTGCTTCTCTGGAGTGTCTGAGCCCCTCTCCCTGTTCCTCCACATGAGCCTGGATCTGGGTGAACTGAAGGTAATGCAAATTTAAACATCCAAAATCCAGAAAATAAATAATGAAGATATACAACACCCCTGTGTCAGGTGGCGGACTGGCCAGAGTGGGGGGGCTAGTTTGGAGGAGGGGAGGAGTGAGTGGGCCTGGAGCATGGCTGGGGAAACCTGGCTGAAGCAGGGGCAGAAGTCCCAGCTTGGGGTGGGTAGTAGGAGCAAGGGGCCCAGCTCAGCGTGCAGCTTGGGCTACATAAGCAAGGTAGTTTGTGGCCCTCCAGTAAGCTGCTGCTTATGATATTTATTTGCAGCAGTATAGGGCAGGAGACAACAAGGAGCAACTTCTTACATGTTAATAGCTTCCACAGTGCCAACTAGTGGCTTAATGAACTGGAAAGGGGAGGGGAGCTGGAAATGGTGGGGGAGGGGGAACTTCATGTTGTGGGGGAGGAGTGGAGAAAGAGAAATAGTGCAGTCTTCTCTCACACTTAAGGTTACTGTAACAACCATGTAGTAAAACTGTCAAGATTTTGGGACCTAGGCCATGGATGAGATTTCTCTAACCAGCCCTGTTAGCAACTACATATTGCAAATATTTCAAAGCATGACCATCATGCCCATTGCATTATAACAAAATGTACTGGAGTGGGGATGATCACTGAGTACATAGCAACCCTGTGACCAACTGGAAAGACCACTAGACTAGGACTATTCCTAGCTCTGCCATTGGACAAGTCACTTCAGAACTCGATGTTCTGAAGGGCACAAGCTTTCACTGGGCAGTCTTAACTCTGTGTTAACAAAGGTTTGTTGCCATTTACTAAGTGAGTGTTAAAGTAAGGATCTCCCTTGTTCAACACCCACCTCCCCAAGCTTTCAGACACTCTATGTGGGAGGAGTGGGCTGGTAAATCGCCTTCATTACTGGCAGAGTTGAGAGGAGATAGAGGGCAATATTGTGCTGACTTTGTGTCATCTTTTGAAAAATTCACTGTTTACTTTCTCTTTGTGCATGCTTCCTGCATGCTCCCAAATTTGTTGTATTGCCTCTTTATACATCCTACCTTCTTCCATTTGCCCTCTTGGTTTTGTTGCTTTATGATCTTTCCAGTATCTTCCACTTACTCAAGGTATGGATTTGAGTCTATTAGCTCCCCTTTGCCTCAGTTTCCCCATCTGTAAAATAGGGTTAATACTTACATGTATCTAGCTGCTCCACAATTGAGAATTAATTAATGTCTGTAAAGTGCTTAGAACATATAAAGTACTAAGATATTATTTTACTTTATTTACTTTTGACCCCTAAGGACTTTATTGTAAACACTTCTTTCTATGCCTGTATTATATGTAGTATTCAGCGATCCTCTCTGTCTTGAAGTCTGTGGAGTTTGAATGGATCTGAATGTCAAAAGAACAAAAAACTAACTTGGCATATATCAATATGGATAAGGAGCACCTGAAGAAATGGCATGTGTCCATCTTTCACTTATAAAAATCAGAAGTAAAAGAACAACAGCCACTTCAGTTCATAAGGTGACAATTTAAAATATTTTTCATGTTATTCCAAGATTCTTCTCTCACAGGATCTAGAAGAATGTGCTCATATTCTGATTGCAGCCAGGCAACTTGATAGGTTGGTACTATATAGAATATACACAATTGTGTTTTATTATAATTAGTACAAGTAAATGGAAAAGAACCAAAACATGTAACAACATCCAGATACATTTCACAACTTTGTTACTAAATCTAAAGGTGTCATTTTCTTTCATAAATAAACACTGCAACAAATTCATCTGGAAAATTTGTTCTAATTAATATATATAAATGACTGTAATCACATTTACTTTTATCTTTTTTTAGCAACTTTTAACACCATAATTTTGGTGTCATACTTCTAACAAGGCATTTAATTTCTCATTTTAAGTAACTTTAAAATTAGTACAGCTCTGTGTATCTAAGGATACATCTGCACAGGGAAAAAATGGCAGAAAGTCTCAGAGTCCGGGTCTGCAGAGTTAAAAATAGCAGTGTAAATATTAGTACTAAGGGTGGAGTCCAGTTTCTGAGACCCTCCTTCTCCATCCTGAGGCTAAATGTCTATACTGCTATTTTTAGCCCTGCAGCGTGAGTCCCGCGAGCCAAAGCCAGTGGAACCAACTCTGAGACATGCTGCCACCAGTCATCTTCTGCTGTGTAGGCAAACCCTAAACATGTATCGCACACTCTGGAGAGGAAGAATGTGCAAAGGATATAAAAATTCTTGTACATATATGTGCAAATCAGCTGCATGTGCAAATTCACCTAATTACTGATTTGCGTGCAATTGTTACCTGATTTTTGCACATCATGATAATTTCATATACAAATTTGAATGCATATGGCTACCCAACTTCAAAAAAAAAAATCTCTCCCATTGCCTTCCCTAGTCTAAAATAAATAACTAAATTTCCAATTTTTTTCAAAAAGGGAGGATAAACGTGTAAGATATTGTAATCAATGTGGGTAACTTAGTAGACATTTAAGATACAAGGACTTTACAAACCCATTTTTTCTGCTGCTTTATAAAAACCCTAACATTTACTTGGGCATTGCACATATACATACAGAGCACCTCCTTAAAGAAACTTGCACATGTTACCATGGGCATTACAAGTCTTGAAAAAAAAAATCTTATGGCAGTAAAACTGCTGCTATTTTTCCATATATTTAAGGGCCAGCTGCTATACTTCTCAGCTTGTGCTTTCATTGAAATTAACATGGGCTTTTATGAGACAAAACCACAGATAAAGGATTCTGTTTTGCAGTTTGTCCCTTTTCTTGCTACTGCTGGGGGAGAGAGAAAATGCAATGCAATGGTGGCTTCTAAAATATAATTAAATTAGGAAATAAATTACAGGGTGTTTACTGTGTTGTTGTTGGGGTTTGCTCTGCTTTTTTGTTTCTTGGGGTAAAAAATAGTGCTTCCTCAGTCTGAAGTTGATTCCCATACTTAATTCTGCATTTGCTTAAATTCAGTACATTTCTGACATTATTGGCCGTATGAAATAACTAGCCAAGTAGTGGAGTACTGTTGGTTGATTACACAATGGTGTTTTGTGTTGTCCGGTAAAACCTATTCCTTACTTTATCTGAATGACTTACTCTGTTCTTGGAAAAAAGTTAAAAATAGCATGTTACAAAAAGTCAGGTATTGTGATAACCTTTAAAGCCCCAATCCTGCAAACATTGAGGTACATAATTATGCATGTGAGTAGTCCTATGGAACTCTGAATGTGGGAAAGTTACACACATACATGTAAGTGTTTTTTGAGCAAATCATAAGTGGCCTTCCCCTCCTCGCCCCAACAAATACATAGATAAATAAACAAAAAGAGAGCACGCCGAAAGATTTTACACACAAACATCAAATGGACTTTTTTTTGGTCAAAGGAATCCCAAATAAGGATTTAATCTAGATTGAACTAAGTGACTGTTTCAGATTTTTGATGTAACCAGTGATTATTGAAAATGTTTTGAATTTTGCATGTTAGTGTGTTCTTAAGTATTGGTAAATATTTTATGCAATTGATAAAATAATTTTTCTCAAACAGTAGAATGGACTACAGAATACTCATGACTTCTTGGACACCATAAACTGAAGGTACTCATTGATTTTGTTTTCATATTTACTGTATTGCTCTGTGGATCTTTCCTTGAGATAAGTGTAATTGAATCTTCTACTTTACTTTAGACTGATCTCCGTTTTACATTATTTGAGTCAAATTCTTCATTTGATCTTCTAGCAATGAGAAAATTAACCCATTCACCTCATTATGAGGTCTCAGCAGCACCTACCTTCTATATAAATTGTTGACAGATGGGTTCCCATTGTGGTCACCCGTGCAAACGGGGTTAACTAAGTGACAGATACGTGGATTCATTTTGAATTTTTTAATCATAGCTTAACACTTGTCAGCTTCAAAATATACACTGTTGGGAAATTAGTGTCCTATAAAGTACTATAGCAGTTGTAAGTCTGCAAAGAAAACAGATTGTCTAATTTTTCCATAGGTAGTGTTAACTGTCTGGACAGCTGAGAGTCAAGCCGTCAGGACACGCTTCTTTGTTTGATTGGTCTCAGTCTTGATTTGGCACATGAAAGGAAATGTGAGGAAGTTTCAAGCACAGATCATTCTGCAAGTCCAAAGATTAGGGTGAGGTCAAGTTCACTTGCATTTTCACAGTGTCTCATTACAAGCATAAAACAAAGTAGCATGTAAGCAACATGAGGTTTATTATAGCAATGATTTAACTTTCAGGAGGTTCACATTGCTGGAACATTCTAATTTTCTGTTTATTAGCATCAAAGAAACCTACACTAGTAAAGAAATAGGGAAAAATTATAATTTTTGTATGTTTTCAATGTGATTTTCCCCCTCTAAGTCTGAGATGCAACTTATGCATACTTTACCAGTATTGTATGTGACTGCAAAATAGGCTTAATATTTAGTAAGGAGTATGTAATTTATTCATGTTACATTAATTCAGGCCATAACATTACTGTAAATAACCTCCTCTTGTAGTATCTTCTAAGCCTAAGATACCAAGGCTATTGCAGGAGTCTGTGTGGTAGGGAATGTTGAATTTTCAGTGGTGTTCACTGTAGTTATGAAACTTAGTGGGGCCAGTGTGCAATGCTTAATGAGCCTTTTCTTTTTTGCTTTGCTTTGGGCTCAGGGTTCATATGAAGCAGAAAGTCAAAGGGCAAGTGTGGGGGTGCAAGTAAGGTAAGGGCTTAGGCATAGTCCCCAAACTGAGCTCAATGAATCTGAAGCCCCAGTGGGTATGTCTACGCTCCAATTAAAAACCCACAGCTGGCCCGAGCCGGCTGACTCAGGCTTGTGGGGCTCAGGCTAAGGGGCTGATTAAGTGTAATGTAGTTGTTCGGTCTTGGGATGCAGCCCAAGCCCTGCGACCCCCCCGCCCCCTTGCAGTGTCCTAGAACCTGGGCTTCACCTGAGCCTAAACGTCTACACTGCAATTAAACAGCCCCTTAGTCCAAGTCAGCTGGTATGGTCCAGCTGTGGGTGTCTAATTGCAGTGTAGACATACCCATAGACACCTATTCCCTTATTCTGAAGGGTGCATAGGAAAAAGGATGTGGTAAGTAAATGTGTGGGAGATGTGGCCTTATGTGCAACCCTCGGTACTCCAAGTAGATGGGATACACTGTCCTCTTTGGCCTTAACAGCTGTAAATAGGCAGGAGTAATTATGTGGGTACACAATAGCCTGTTTATCTGTATGGAACTGAGTTTCCCCTAAGGTCTCTGTCACTATTTATGTTGTACTTCAAGGCTTTGATCCAGTGCCAACAGAAGGCAATGGGAGCCTTGCCACTGACATGGATAGACATATGCATGACATCCCGTACCTGTACTCTGCAGTACCAAGCCCCAGGTATCGCATGATTTCCTCCTGAAGCCATACATCGGGCCAAGGTTGACTTTAAACTCAATCCAGGCTCACCCAAAGGTTCACAAACCTCAGCAAACCTGTTGGTTAGGGATGAGCCCTTACTTAACAGCCAATAACCCTCCTCCCCACTCTCTGCACTGTGGAAAAATTCAGATTCCAGTGTGAGGGCCAGAGCCTCACTTGTTCTAAACTGCTTTACTGCCATTGAATTCTTGGCCTGAGTTTTGCATTAACCGTGTTTTAAAAAAATGTGTTGACATTTAAAAGGTATGCACTGGCGTTCAGCAACACTCTATGAATACCTGTTTTTCCTAAGGGTGGGTTGCTGGTTAATTGAGCTCATCGTTAAGCCTCTCTTTAAAATTAGGTAGGCTAATTTAACCACAGGCCTATGTGTAAACATGGTTCTATTTTTTTCCCAGTACAATATTATGAATGAGGAATATATCTGCGTGTTTGTGTATAATAAAACAACGTTCCTTTTTCTTATCTAAAAACACATCACAGATAAGTTGCTCAATTACAAATGGCTGGATTTTTGCAAAAATAGAAATGCAGAACACATGTGGCCAGTCCCCTGCCCTATGTTACACCTATGCAACCTCGCTGAGGACAATGGATTAACTGTTTGAACTCTTCGCGTACAAATGTGCATGTGAATAATTACCATGACCATGCATGCAATTATAGGAAATGTCATGCAAATACACCTAACTGGTAAAGGTGCACGTACACTTATTGCAGTTATGTACGTAACTGCAGTACAAATGATGAGGATGCAAAATTTTACAAATCTTAGCCTATATTGTTTAGTAGTGATGTATAGCCAAGAAAAACATTTTAAGTTTCCTCAGCCATTTTAACCATGGCCAACTTTTTATTTACTATTCCCTGAGACCGTGGACTATAAGTAATGCAATTAGACTAGAAGAAACATCGTTTTTTGAGGCCTTGGAACATCATGATTCTAATGCTGGAAGTTGTCCCTAAGGTTGTACATTTCTGACTGTAGCCTGAAATTAACATGATGTCAAGCCTGAGATTTGTGAAATGAAATAGTAGTTGGCCCTTTATCATTGAGGCACTGATCCTAAATGCCTCTGAAAATGTAAGAATATACTTTTGGACTATCCTAATAGCTACCCTTCAAATTAATCCACCGCTCTAGTCACAAAAATAGGATTCAACATGTTATGTGTAAAACCGTAATAATGGGCATCTTTCTAAATTCTCTTTGGATCTCTGCACACAGCAGGCAGTTCTGATGATGAAAATGCAATGCTCAAAGTGAAATCAAAGTGTAGCAAATAGTATGTTGTGGTAGAATATGGAAACATTAAAGACCAGAACATTGATCTCCTGTTAATAAGCATCTGCTCTTATTTTTATTTTAGTAAATTGTTTTCTTCCTGACTTTTTTTACATAAACGTTCAGAAGGGAATGTTTAAAAAACAGAAGGGCCCAACCATGTGAGATACCGATCACCCTTTCCGACTGCGGTGGGAGTTGAGCACCTCAAGGGACTAAACCCAAAGTGCGAATCTCTCATATGGTTTTGGAGGATGATTTTATGGGGAGAAATGTAGGGGAACATAGCTCTTTCACTTAATAGCAACAGCTTTTCTATCTATTCATTCTTCTAGAATGGTATTGATCTATGAAAGCAATAGATTATAGTAGGTATTCTGTGCTTTTCTTTTTTATGTTGCTCTTCTCATATTAGTCGTGGCTCCATACTTGACTTTATGTCCACACAAAGCTGGCCTCTCTACCTACTTTATCTGGGCTGTCTACCCTCTATATGCAGTCTACACTGAACAAGGCAATTAGAATGGGATAAGATCAGTGAGGTTGGGATACTATTCCAGTCTCCTTCCTGGTGGTATATACAATACATGAAAACATCAGATATCTAATTTAAACTTAGATCTGCAAAATGGCACATGCTGTGTAAACCAACTTCCCCAGAAAATAGGGTGATCCCCTATAATATATGTTAGTTTTCTACAGTGGCTCAACTTGAAATTATTCTCCATTGTTGGTTTCTAGTCAATTTGTATGTTCTCCTTCCTTTCCATTTCACTCAGAGTACTGAATATTTTCACAACCTGTGCCTCCCAAATTTCAACTTTGCTTCCTTATGCCATTGCTGTTAGAACATTGGTGCAAAAAATGTGTTTTTAAGGAGAGGCAATTTTCCTCTTCATGACAGTGTCTAATCTTTCAAAGGCTCTCCATCAAAGCTTTATTCATGTCTTCAACTCAGCTTTGTGTTTTGGAATAACAGATCAGTCGGACTACACTCTAATTTTTTTTCCATTTGCTGCGGTTGTTTCTTACTCCAC
This sequence comes from Natator depressus, assembly GCF_965152275.1. Classification (NCBI taxonomy): domain Eukaryota; kingdom Metazoa; phylum Chordata; order Testudines; family Cheloniidae; genus Natator; species Natator depressus. The sequence goes on from NC_134243.1 coordinate 67,279,328, forward strand.
ATTTGCATTAAACATGATTTTGATCTTTGCTGTCTATCTTCTTGAAGCTTTACTGAGACATTCCTGACTCTTACCTATGTGAACTGCTTGACCACCAAGTTTTCTTGTTAAATGCTTTTTATTTCAAAGATGGTAAATAATGCAGCTTAGCTACTGTTGTTATACATAAATGTAAATAGTTAGAACCTAATTCATTTCTCAGTTACACCTATATAAAATCTGGAATAACACCATTTGTACTCCAAAGTTACACCAGTGTAACTGAACAGAATTTCAGCTTTTTAGAAGACAACATCAGGCTATTATCCATTTGTGTATCTCCACTACTAGTTCTCAGTTATAATACAGTCAAAGTTGTTTTATCCAGCATGTTGGGGGAATTTGGGGTGCTGGTAAGTGAAAAATCCTGGTTAATTAAGAGGAAGGGAGTTTGGGTGCAGGAGGGGATGCAGGGCTGGAGCATGAGAGAGGGTGTGGGGCGCGGGCTCTGGGAGGGAGCTTAGGTGCGGGAGGGGGCTCAGGGCAGGGGGTTGGGATTCTGGGGTGCCGGATCCGGGAGGCGCTCACCTCAGTTGGATCCCCACAAGCAGCGACCTGTCCCGGCTGCTCCTAGGTGGAGGCGCGGCAGGTGGCTCTGCACGCTGCCCCCTCCCCGAGCGCTAGTGCCACAGCTCCCATTGGCAGGGAACTGCAGCCAATGGGAGCTGCAGGGGCGGCGCCCTGTGGGTGGAGGCAGTGCTTGGGGCAGGGCGGGGGCAGCATGCAGAGCCGTCTGCCGCGCCTCCGCCTAGGAACAGCCAGGACAGGTCACTGCTTGTGGAGAGCCACCCAAGGTGAGCACCCCCCCCCCGGATCCAGCACCCTGAGTCTCCTCCTGTGCCCCAACCCCTTGCCCCAAGCCTGCTCCTGCACCCAAACTCCCTCCCTTTTAGTTAACCAGCATTTTTCACTTACCATCACCCCCAATTCTCCCAACATGCTGGATTAAACAGCTTTTGCTGTAGAATTGGAAAATGTACAGAGAAGGGCAACAAAAATGATTAGGGGTATGGAACAGCTTCCATATGAGGAGAGATTAAAAAGACTGGGACAGTTCAGCTTGGAGAAGAGACAACTAATGGGGGATATGATAGACATCTATAACGTCATGAATGTTGTGGAGAAAGTGAATAAAGAAGTGTTATTTACTCCTTCCTAAAACACAAAAAGCACAGGTCGTGCAATGGAATTAATGGGCAGTAGGTTTAAAACAAACATAAGAGAATATTTCTTCACACAGTGAACAGTCAACCTGTGGAACTCATTGCCAGTGGATGCTGTGAAGGCCAAAAGGATAACTGGGTTCAAAAAAGAATTTAGATAAGTTCATGGAGGATATTGGACAATAAGTTCAATAGCTATTGGCCATGATGGTCTGGAATTCAACCCCATGCTCTGGGTGTCCCTAATCCTCTGATTGCCAGAAGCTGGGACTGGTGTGGAATGGATCACTCAATTAAATTGCCCTGTTCTGTTCATTCCTTCTGGTACTGGTCTCTGTAGGAAGAGAGGATACTAGGCTAGATGGACCATTGGTCTTGTCCATCCTGGCCATTTTTATGTATATCTCTATGACTTCTACAGATGAGTCTTTTAAAGGAGGTCCTGGATGTCCCACTTGGCCTAGGGAATGTACATGATACTGGACCATTGGTTTGGTCCTGTATAGCTGTTCTTATGTTCAACATTTAAAATTTAAAGAATGATAGATGTTACTTAAAATTCTTTCCCATTTTAATGCTATTTAAATAATTTTTCTCAGATGGCTAGCAAGGTATTTTGCTCAAGACATAAGCCAAAACTATATTTTCTGTAGCGTACAGAAATATATACATTAGTTAAGATCAAGGGCACTGACTTTCTAATTTCCCCAGGGGTCTCGACCCCTGCTCTGCCCCAACCCCACCCTCATTCCACCCCTTCCCCCAAAGCTCCACCCCCACTTTGCCTCTTCGCACCCCCATTCTGCCCCCTCCCGCACCTCTTCCCACCCTGTTCCACTCCCTCCCTCGAGTATGTCCCACCCTCGCTCCTCCTCTTCCTTCCCCTGCCCCCCTCCCAGCGCCTCCTGCCCACCGCTGAGCACCCAGAGAGTCGGCGCCTATGATTAAGATGCACTTTATCTTAAACTGTGAGACCTATTAAATATACATGTTGAAAACTCATATTCAGAATCTTTATTACCAGCTACATCAGCTAAACTCCTGTAGTTTGTGGATAGATTTAATATACAAACAGATTCTTGAGCCATTTTTAGTGTACAGAGCTAAGCAAATGATAACTTTTGCAATTGAGAGAAATATTAAGAGAATCTTCCTTAACAACAGCATCAACCTTTACATTTCACTAGGTCTGACTCTCATTTATTGACATTATTTAGAGAGCTCTGCAGGGATACAAATTTATATCCACCGATTCGGATATCCACGGATATAAATCGGTATCTGCGGAACCGCAGGGTTCTCCCAGGAACCGCAGCGGTGAAAGGAGCAGAACATGGGGCCGCCACTCCCAGGAGCCAGCGCCCCGCCCCAGCCCTGTCCTCTGGTGTGGCTGTACAGACCCCAGACAGGAGATGCAGACAGCTGCGTGAAAGGGATGGGGGTGGGGCTGGGGGGGCAGTACAGCTGCACGGGAGGAGCTGCCAGTGCGTGGCGCTGGCTTCTGGGAGCGGTGCCCCACGTTCTGCTCCTTTCACCGCTGCGGTTCCCGGGAGAGCCCTGCGGTTCCACAGATACTGATTTATATCCGTGGATATAAATTTTTATCCGTGCAGGGCTCTGATTATATATCTGTTTTAGCACAGAGTATAATTAATGTTGTGCTGTGGAGTAGTGGTTTAGCTATGTAAGATATGTGAACTCCATACTGTGAAGTATTTTGTGTATTCCCTCTGGCTTTACAAATGTAGTTTCCCAGAATTGTAGCTGCTATTTCTATTTTAAACTCCATTATTTAAAGGTTTATATTTCTGATTGCATTTAGGTGAGCCCATGAGGGTTGCTTCACCTTTGGTTCCTCCTAGGGCTCTAGTCCATATAAAATAGTTTACAAGGGCACTTTGCTGTGGATGAAGACTAGTTAGGCTGAAATGTGGGATTTTAGGAGGTGTGTTTATTTGCCATTGCTGCTGGATCATAGGAATGGAACCAACAGCGTGAGTGGAAAGGAGGTATAGTTTGAATGCATGGACCTGCACTTCTGATCTAATCCTAGTGTTGATAGCTGATAGATTTTCTATAGTAGCGTTGGACAGGGAAGTCTTGTATGGGGCAAAATGTGGGATTGTGTTTCAGTGCCATATTCTCTGAATCTAAAGGAATCTAAATAGGGGTGTGCCACCTTATACGGGTCCCTCGGCGTGAGAGTTAGGCCATCTTAGACTGCTTTACATTCAGATTAAACATCCACTTACTGTGGTTACTTTTGCCAACCTGAGAAAGTGCTTTGTGGAGCTCACAAAAGCTTGTCCCTTCCACCACCAGAAACTGGTGCAGTAAAAGATATTACATCACCTACCTTGTCTGTCTCCTACCCTGGAACCAACAACAGTACAAACCATCCACTTACTGACACATAGTTAACCCTATTTATCCATCACTTCTGAGTTTGGTTTGGATTGTTCTTTTAACACATGGCAGCCAAAGCAAGTGAGCAGGCCTCATTAATAAACATATATAAAAGTTATATTATGTATCAAAAAACTATACCAGATCTGAGAACTGTTTTTAATGCATTCTTTTACTTCATAACTACTGGGAGTATTAAAACAGCATACTTGGAGTTGCAGGAGTTACACTATTAAGTGACAGAGTAGCAGCCGTGTTAGTCTGTATCCGCAAAAATAAAAGGAGGACTTGTGGCACCTTAGAGACTAACAAATTTATTTGAGCATAAGCTTTCGTGAGCTACAGCTCAGTTCATCGGATGCATACTGTGGAAAATACAGTGGGGAGATTTATGCTCAAATAAATTTGTTAGTCTCTAAGGTGCCACAAGTCCTCCTTTACTTTTTACTATTAGGTGAGTTTCACCGCATCTCTCGAGCTATCTGCCTGAGTGTCTCAAGCCCTCTGGTCATCTCTTGACCCTTCTGACTGCATTTTTAAGCTCAATGGACTGTGCATTTCAGTCTCTCTGCTAATACCCATTATTCGGGTGTCATCCCTCACCCCCTCTGGCACAATGACACTCAGAACTAGCCTAACAGCCAAATGATGAGCAAGTAGTTGCACATAATGGGCAGGACTGAGGGAGAAATCTGGGGGGTGGAGGGAAGGGGGTGTTGGATAGGAGTTCTAAGGCAACAGTGTAAATGTCTAGCCAGACAGTCCAGAACCACTTCGTTACATTACTCTGCTTCATACCCTGCATGTCAGGTTACAACTGTGTCAGGAATGGGTCCTGAAAACTTAAGAAGGAGATCAGGTATCTCTTATGGTAGAAGAACACATCAGAGTGTCCTGCCCCACTAGGCTCCAGTCCTGGCAGCTAAGTTCTTACACTTTATATCCATGTATAAGTGAAATAATGGAGAATATCTCTAACATTTTTGCTGCTTTTTTTTTTACTTTGGCTTTAATTATTTTGAATATACTAAAGATTCTAGTGCCCTCTCTGATCTTAAAACAGGTACCATCTCTCAGCCTGCCTGTCACTTCAGCCCAAACTATACACACTCTGATAGCAGATTATTTGAAGATATGCAAAACCATTTGAGGACAGAGACCTTTTTCTTCTAATCAGCATTAAAGCTTTAAAGTCTTCAGCACCTGCTCTGATCAGAAAACTGTATCTTATATGGAAAAACGGTCTTTTTTTTGTTTAAAAAACCCCAGCTTTTCCTCCACTGCTGGAACTGAGAGTCTGATCCAATGGGAAAGACTCTCACTGACTTCAAGAGCAGGCATGCTGGAACAATTTTTATAGTTGGGGTGCTGAGAGCCATTGAACCAAACTGTAAACCCTGGATATAATGGAAATCACTTCAAGCCTGGGGGTTCAGCAGCACCCCCCGCACCCTTAGTTCCAGCACTGATGTTCAAGAGGCTTTGGATGAACCTTTAAGTTAGCATGTTCTTTGGCCAGCAGAGTTTAGACAGCTTACATTGAAGCAGAGAGAATTCTGTAAGATGCTGCCTAGTCTTAAGAGCTATAAGGTCTAGATATATCAATTAAAAATGAACTGTTGAGAAAAAGCTACCGACGGGACATATTAAGTATTAATTTATATTTATATAAGGTCTTTCATTTGAGAGGATCTCAAATCACCTCAAAAATTTAGTAAATCAAATTTAATTTGTGCATGTTTATAGATACACAGATATCTACAGTGGGTAGGTGTGTAATACATCCTGGATGTGTTTATTACATGCAGAGAAAGAGCTGCAGAGAATGTGGATAAGTTCACTCATTTAAATGCTGCCCCCTCTGGGATGGAAAGCAACTGCTGTTAAACAACACGTACCAGTGCTACACAACAGGTTAAGGCATTGTTGAAGACTTCTGTATCTAATTTGAACTAAAAGGAAGCTGTTCATAAGCAAAAATATACTTCCCTTTTTAAAAATGTACAGTACTTAGGTTTTCTAAAGTCATCTGAAATAAAAGTAGTATAGTTTAATTAATAAAAATGATTTTATTAATAAAATCTTGCACATCTTTGACCTTGTCTATTGATGTAGCCCAAAGCATCCACAATGATCCTTATTTTTATCATGTTTAATGCACAACAAAAAAGGGGATAAAAGTTTTCAGTCCGGTACTAACTTTTCTGGTAACTGGCCCAGATTAGTGCCTGCTTAATAAAGTCTTCATGCTTATGTTTTAAACATTGAATACTGTATATCCTGCAGACCAAGAGATGTGCAACTACAAATAAACATTCTATACTGACAAAAGTATTTGTTGTTAATTTTAGATGCATCTCTGCAGTGATGGGATTATCAACACGCTAAAAAGGGATATTTATAGTAATTTTGAGGACCACTCTCTTTTCCAGCTCTCTAGCGCCATCTTGAGTTTGTTCTATTTAACAGAATATTCCAGTAGCAAATTTTCACTAGTTGCAGCATAATGCGTACACAAGCAATGGAAAGATAGTCCTCTCTTGCTGGCAAGTTGAAGAGAAACACAATTACTTAGCCTAATCAAGGCTACACAAACTACAAAGAACTTTAGAAGGTGTTGATTGGGAAACAGGATGTTAGATTAAATATGTTGTAGGCCAGTACAGTGTAGTGCGTGTGAGCAGGAGCAACTTGAACTCCTGGCACACAATAATGAGTTCTAAATAAAATGTAACAATCGGCAACTCTGGACTTATCAGTGAAAACATCTGCTACATTGGCAGTGATGGTCACAAAAGCAAACAAGATTTTAGGATACATGAAAAAAGGCTAATACGTTGAAAATACCATAATTCCATTATACAAATAAATTGATGCCATGTGATTGCATAAATGTCCTTTATGGAGCTTTTACCCCTTCGTTTGAAGCAACTGGTACTAACCACGGTTGGAGAAAAAAGTAGATCATTGGACTGATCAGGCATTGCAGTTCCTATGCTCCTACTTATTTATTAAATAAAATCTATGCATTTCAAAGACATTTGTGGAATAGGACTATGGAAAGTATGGTGCCTGATGTATTACAACCATGCATTCAGTATTTAAGCTGAAGCTTATATGACTAGTTTTAAAACAACCTCCTTCTCCCCCAAATTTTCCATATTTCTGTTTATAGATTTTTTAGCTTAGAATTGTTCTCTCTTCCTTTTCTTTTCCATTGTCTTATTTCATGCTTGCTTACAGAAATGTTCAGTCACTATTCAGTGCTCAGTAGATTTAATGAGTAATCAGTTCCCTGGGCAGCAGTAATATGATTGTAAGGCCATCATTACCACTAAAATGATCAATGGTATCTTCCCCTATCCTTAACTGCCGGCGATATACTACAAAGATATTACTGAGTGCTGTGCCTCTAATAAAAATTCTCAATCTGAAATGCACTTGATATTACGGGAATCTCCACTAAAGAAGCAAAGTACAATATGGAATGCATGCTTATGCTATCTTCCCGTATTTGTGTGTAAAATAATGGCAACTTCTAGTGCTTCTCTTTCCCCTCCCCACCCCCACCTACAGGCTAACTCTTTTAGGCTCCATTTACACTCTCTGCACATAGCAGTAATTCACCGCCAGCACAGATCCACCAGAGAGCTAGATGACACAGTAGTGGACACATCTGGTCCAGATTCTTTGCCTTGCTTTGTCTTTTTTGTGCTTCTCTGGTGGCAAAAAGAGGATGGGATGGGACTGCTGCTTCCCTTCCCACAACAAGAATACCTCCCTGATGTGGAGGAATCCACAGGGCTTGATGTAGAGCCACTGTGCTGAGTTCCTACACCACCCTGTCTTCCCTGCCTCTCCCCCCGTGCAGGGGATGTGTTGGAATGAGTCTGGTGTGAGTGCTCTGGCATACAGACACCACCCTATGTTGAGGGCAGCACAACTGCACTGCATCAGCCTTCAAAGGCATTGTACCTCAGGCAGGAACATTACCTCCCAGAACTACCAGCGCAAAGGAAGAATGTACCTACTGCACTTAATGGTGCACATGCGTGCAGCGTGTGCTCCCATCCATGGCTGACCAACTAGCTCCCTCCCACATCTTTTGGAGTGGTTTGTGGCACTAGCCCTGTGCTGTAAAGGCTCATCTCGGGGCTTATGTTGTCTCCCCCACCTCTGCACATCCCCAGAGGGGCTGATCACTTTCTAGCCTGAGATGAGCTTCTCCAAACGAAGATGTTAATTTTATAATACACTGGAGTCTGTTAGCTCATCTGACTGTTGGTGAGAAATGATCTAGCCATAGAAATGCACTGGAGGTGCCCATTAAATCCACATTCAGAATTGGTGGAGGTGACCTTTTCAAAGGACGTTCTCAGAAGTGGTCATCTCTGGAAGGTGGTCTATCGGGGTTTGAGATCACAGCGCTGCCTTTTGTATGTAATTCCAGACAGTGTCACATCTGGGGGCAGGGGAATTCTTTTGGAAATGCCATGGTGCTGCTCCCTCCCCCCCCCCCCAATTTGCAATAGTAACCTTTCCACATACATACCAATCTCTGAGCATAACGCAGTTTGTCGGACAAGTTCGTTTAATCTCATCCTCTGTTCGTGGTGCCAATTTGCGTGCCTGGAGCAATGGCTTTTTGCTTCGTTCCAAAAAAATGTTGAGCGATTTTAAAGATTACTTTGGTGTTACGGTTGGGGCCAGTTTGTTTTTACGTGGTTTACATTCCCCAATAACTATTAGCAGACATTCATATGGATACTATAAATCCTTTCCAGCTAGTGTGTAGGTTGCTCGTTATTGCAAACGTATGTGTATCAAAGAACCATTGCACTATTTAAACTGTGCAGTGTAGAGAGGATGGAACAGGCAAATACTATCCAAATCTAGCTGAGCAAATAAGGGGGTGAAGACAGCCAAAAAGGCATCATTGTATTGTCTGGGACAACCTAGAAAGATGGAGCAAAAGGAGAGACACATTTTCTGTGCACCATTTCCTGGCCATTTTCCAGTGGCAGTTAATGCTAACTGTGTCATTGCCAGCAAGTGGGCAGGGCAAAGGTGAGGCAACAGTTAATAGAAGTCAAACTGCCAGAGTTAGAGATGTATGAGGAGTAGTATGTGAAGGGGCTGTTCTGGCTCGCAGGTACAAGGAGATCTGTAGGATTTCCCTGGAATTTCAGGACATTGTATGGTTGGAAATCCACAACCCCCATCTCTTCTGTAGGCCTGCAAACTTGTTTGTTTTTGAAGGGATGATGACTCTGTGTAGTTCACCACATCAAGTTTACCAAATCACTTTCCCCTCTCGTTTTTTTTTTCTGATGTGAGGGATCATGGAATCATAAAATATAGGGTGGTGAGGGACCTCGAGAGGTCATCTAGTCCACCCCCTGCACTGAGGCAGGACAAAGTAAACCTGCACCATCCCTGATGGGAGTTTCTCGAACCTGTTCTTAAAAACCTCCAGTTGTGGAAATACTCCAGCTGAGGTCTCACCAATGCCAAGTAGAATGGACCAATTACCCGGTACTTCCCGTGTCTTATATATGATACTTCTGGTTAACCTGCCTCAGAATGATATTTGGCTTTTTTGCAACTGCATCATACTGTTGGCTCATATTCAATTTGTAATCCACTCAGACCCTCAGATCCTTTAGCTCATAGAAATTAGGAATGAGGAAAGACCCATTACATGTTTTAGGCCACTCCTTGCCAATTCAGGATTATTCCCTTAAGTATATTCCCTAGGCCAAGTGGGACATCCACTACTGCCTTTAAAAGACACATCTTTAGAATTCATATAGATGTACATAAGAACGGCCATACTGGGTCAGACCAATGGTCCATCTAGCACAGTATCCTGACTTCTGACAGTGACCAGTGCCAGATGCTTCAGAGGGAATGAACAGAACAGGGAAATTATCAAGTGATCCATCCCTGGTCGTCCACTCCCAGGTTCTGGAAGTTAGAGGTTTAGGACACCCAGAGCATAGGGTTGTGTCACGGACCATCTTGGTTAATAGCCATTGGTGGACCTGTCCTCCATGAACTTATCTAATTCTTTTTTGAACCGTTATTCTTTTGGCCTTCTCAAAATCCTGTGGCATGAGTTACACAGGTTGAGTGCATGGTGTGAAGTAGGGGCTATTTACCTCTCTCCATTCTGAAAACTGATCCTTTATTTCTACCTTTTGTTTCCTGTCCTTTAATCAGCTAACTGATCCTTCCCTCTTAACCCATGACTGCTTATTTTGCTTAAGAGCCTTTGATGAAGAACTGTGTCAAAGACTTTCTGAAAGTCCAAGTACACTGTATCCTCTGGATCACCCTCATCCACGTGTTTGTTGACCCCCTCAAAGAATTCTAATAAATTGGTGAGGCATGATTTCCCTTTACAAAAGCTGTGTTGACTCTTCCCCCAACAAATCATGTTCATCTATGTGTCCGATAGTTCTGTTCTTTACTATCATTTCAACCAATTTGCCTGGTACTGAAGTTAGGCTTACTGGTCTATGATTGCCAGGATCTCCTCTGGAGCCTTTTTTAAACATTGGCATCATATTAGCTATCCTCCAGTCATCTGGTACAGAAGCTGATTTGAATGATAGGTTATATACCACAATTAGTAGTGCTGCAATTTCATATTTAAGTGCCTTCACAACTCTTGGGTGAATATCATCTGGTCCTCATGATTTATTACTGTTTAATTTATCAATTTGTTCCAAAACCTCTTCTATTGACACCTGAATATGGGACAGGGCCTTAGATTTGTCACCTAAAAAGAATGGCTCAAGTGTGGGAATCACATCCCCTGCCTTGCAAAGAACTCATTTAGCTTCTCTGCAATGGCCTTGTCCTCCTTGAGTGCTCCCTTTTGCATCTCGATCGTCCAGTGGCCCTACCGATTTTTTTGGTAGGCTTACTTCTTTTGATGTACTTAATTGCTGTTAGGTTTTGTGTCTTTTGCTTTTCAAATTCGTTTTTGGGCTACCTAATTATACTTTTACATTTCACTTGCCAGAGTTGATGCTCCTTTCTATTTTCCTCACTAGGATTTGACTTCCAATTTTTAAAGAATGCCTTTTTGCCTCTAACCACTTCTTCTATTCTGTTGTTTAGCCATGTTTTCTGGTCCTCTAACTGTGCTTTTTTTTAATTTGGAGTATACATTTAATTTGAGCCTCTATTATGTTCTTTTTTAAAAGTTTCCCTGCGGCTTGTAGGCATTTCACTCTTGTGGCTACCTTTTAATTTCCATTTAGGTAGCTTCTTCATTTTTGTGTAGTTCCCTTTTCTGAAGTTACATGCTATTGTGGTGGGCTTCTCTGGTATTTTCCCTCCAAGAAGAATGTTAAATTTAGTTACATTATAGTCCCTATTACCAATCGGTTCCGCTATATTCGCCTCTTGCACCAGATCCTGTGCTTCACTTAGGACTAAATCAAGAATTGTCTCTCCTCTTGTGGGTTCTCCAGGACTAGCCACCCCAAGAAGCAGTCATTAATGGTGTCTAAAAACTTTATCTCTGCATCCCGTCCTGAGGTGACATGTACCCAGTCAACATGGGAATAGTTGAAATCCCCCATTTTTATTGAGTTTTCTATTTTTTATAGCCCCTCTAATCTCCCAGAGCATTTCACCATCATGATCACCATCTTAGTCAGGTGGCTGGCTGGCATAGGTGCTGGAACTAGGAGCGCAGGGGTGCTGCAGACCTCCTGACTTGAAGTGGTTTCCATCATAAACAGGGGTTACAGTTTGGTTCAATGGCTCTCAGCACCCCCACTATAAAAAGTGTTCCAGCACCCCTTGTGATTGGTAGTATATTCCTTCTGCAGTGGTTCTCAAACTTTTGTACTGGTGACCCCTTTTACACAGCAAGCCTCTGAGTGCGACCCCCCCCCTTATAAATGAAAAACACTTTTTTACATTTAACACTATTATAAATGCTAGAGGCGAAGGGGAGTTTGGAGGCTGACAGCTCACGACCCCCCACACACACACCCTGAGGGGTCACGACTCGCAGTTTGAGACCTCCTGTCCTACTGTTATACTCTTATTATACAAGCGTGGAAAAAATGTGGTATAAATTTATTTTTTGACATGGCCATAGCCCAATTTTAATGGTCTCTCGCAATCAATTTTAAAAAATTGCTCCTAGTGTGAGACCTTGTTAACCAAGTTTTATCCAAAGCTAATTTTTACAGCCCTATCATACTACCCAGAGAATAGGAGTTTACAGTGGAAACATTGACCACCCCTGTATTGATGTGAATGACATTACTATAATTTAATTACTCTTCCGTTCCTTTCTGCCACAAGGTGTGAAATGTTAGGTATATAGCTTATGAGATCACAAGCAATCATACCACAGTACTGTTTCAATCGGTGGTAAATGAAATCATTCACTATCCAATTACATTCCAAGAGCGTTTGCTTTAACAGGCTGACTACTTTGCTAATTTATCAGCTAATCACTACAAACGCATTTGGCCTCAGTTCAGAGACTGTTGGGTCCTGAGCCTCATGCTGGGGCTAATAGTACTGAAAAACCTGACATAATTCTGCGTAATGAAATTAGTGGAATCCTTACCCACACAGCTGGGGACAAGTTGGAACAAATGTTTGTTTGTCCAAGGTAATGTGTGTCTCCCTGCACACGTACACACAAGAAAAGTTCAATATTCTTATTAATATTTCATAGTATCCTTGCCTAATAATTGTAAATAAAAACACAGGACAGGATGGAAAAGTCAATTTTCATACAAACAGAACAGTCTCGCAAAATTTTACTTGTGCACTGACTCAGAGGGAGGGTGGTTGTATTTTTGATTGGGTGAGTAAAGCATATTTTCATTCTGATGAATGCAGGCTAGTAGGCATTGTGCTTGGACTGGTATATTTTCCACAGATTGAACAATGGCTTTATACTAAGGCACTGAGCTGCGATTTAAGAAATCTAAGCTCAGTTCCTGGCTGTGGCACAGATTTTCTCTGGGATCTTCGGCAAATCACTTCCGTTTCCCACCTGTGAACTGGAGCTAGATAAAGGATGAGAAAAAGCAGCATGCCTGTCTCGCCTATTTAAATTGTAAGCTCTTCAGGGCAGGGAGTTTTTTTACTAGGTGTTTGTTCAGTGCCTAGTACACTGGGGCCTTTGTCTCATTTGGGGCCGCTGGTTGCTACTGCAATATAAATAATTAATAACCTTGCAAGGCTACAAGAGTGCTATTAACTGAGTTAATAAGGATAGCCATTGTAACCTTGTTTGATACAGCCCTAGTTATGGGGTACATTTTCAAGGTAGGGCTATAGCAAGTGTTTTATCTGGGAACATGATATGGTCAATATGAAAGCTGGTGCTTAATTTTGGGCTACCCCCCAGTCTGCATTCTTTCTGGGGGGAACAATAGTGCAAAGCCGTATATTTAGAGTTTGACAACTAGAGAAGTGATGCGCACAAAAAGGAAAGCATGCTTTGGTAAACCTCCTCCTCCTTCAACAATTAAGCCACTAAATGAAACAACTCAAGTGATAACATTAGGAATAACAGATCGTTAAAAAGGGAAGCGACAGGAGGAGATGTAGCAAACCCGTGGTTTGAGCAGAGAGCCAAAGGAACAGTCTTTTAGCCTTTGGTGGGGAAAACACAGCCTACTCTTCAACAGATGTAGCATATTAATCCTTCTGACCAGTGTGAGTTCTCTCTCTCTTCTGTCCCAGGTTGCTGAATCTACCAGTGGCTTAAGAGCTGACCACATTTCTTTCGGGCTATTGAATTGTTTATAAGATTTTCAGGTTCCAAATATTCCTTAGATCTCTGGAAGATGATGAGATGATCGATCAGGAGACTGTGGTCAGCACGAAGATGTGAGCGAATAGACAAGTGCCATGGTAGCAACAGAAAGAGGTAAGCAGATCTAGCTTCTCTGGAAGGTTCCCATTGACTTCAATGGGCATTGGATGTGGCCCCAGGAAGAGGGGAAAGCACGCTGACCTATTTTCTCTCAATGCAGTAGCTATTAAAGGTCCTCTAATGTTTGTTTCTTTTCACTGGGGAGTATAAAAGATTGTCAAATTACAAATATTTCTTTTAACAAAAAATGCCTGGCAGCTGTTCTACAGATGTTATGAAAACCAAAGAAATGACCTAGCAGAAATGTATTGATATCACTCTCCATTAATGGAATCTTGCAAGCTACTAATGTGATTATTGTTTTGGTAGCATATTCCCTGAAACAGTCACAAATGGGTACACAATAAGATTACAGATGTACATAGCACAATACTGCTAATGCCATCAAGCCTGCTGAGCCACTTAGAAATGTTATTTTGCTTTTCTACGCCATTTAAAACCAGGTAATAACTCAGATGATGAAAAACTAGAGTGGCATAGGGAAATTTCTCTGTTACCACATGGGCCATTTTCTATTCTCTTGTAAGGTAACTTTTATTCTTAAAGAGGATCCATTTACCTGTCCGGTGTACATTGTATAGGCCTCCATCTTTTCACAATTATTATTTACAGTAGTCCCTGCTGAGTGCTCTCTAAACCTTTGGGGTGCATTTGAGGAAACCTGGTCCCTGACCTTGGAAGCTCACAATCTAAGGAATTCATAAGATAAGTCACTGAACTTTATTTCTTTGTACCAATTTATTCGATGACACCTTATTGTATTAATTAATGTGATTATTAGAGCTGGTTGGAACATTTTCAAGGAATCGTTTTTCATCAGAAAATGCGGGGGGGAGGTTCAGAATGGAAATGTTCTACAGGAATGTGCAAATTTTGAGAAAAATGTCAACAAAGTGTTGAAATCATTTCAACTTTCTGAATTTGTTTGATAATGTTATGTTTTGTTTTTATAAGGTAACCATTCCATTTTTACCTTATTGTTTTGTTTCATTTTGGCATTTATATTACAATATTTATTTTAACATCATATTATATTATGTTAAATTTTGTTATAATGTTTTGACATTAAAATTAAACATTTTTATCTCATTGTAATGAAATATTTTGAAATAATTGAAATACGTTTCAATATTTCCAAATTCAAAATTTTCAGAATTTTCATTCCATGATAAAATTACAGATTTTGAAATGTTGGCATTTCTTAAAGGATGGAAATTGTTTTCTCTCCAATTCTAGTAATTTTTCTTCCTACCATGTCTGTCTTTTCAAGTTATCGTACAAAAAATTATATTGTTGTTTTTAAGAATGGGATTTAATACTATACTGCTGCCTTCTGTACTATGTTTGTTTAAACAAAATATAGAGAGAAGACTGAATCATAAGATTCAGGTCCAGATTTGTAGCTTTCCAAAGTTTGGGGGTGTTCAGATTGAGGTTTAAGGTTTTTAGACCCTTCTGTAAAATATAGGAGGGAATTGCTAGTAACTTTTTTGGATGTAGGGTTAAATAATTCTTATTGCAAAACCAGGATATTTTCGAAAAAAGGACGTCATCACAGCTGACAGTAAGCATTTTTTTCTTCCCCAACAGCTAATTCCTAACCATTCAGATAAACAGAACTAGCGAGACTATTTTCAGTAATGTCAATGACATTAAACAATGTATACGTATTTGTTGCCAAGAAAAAAAATAAGGAAATAATTAGCATTAATTGCTTAAGCAATATGATTCTTTATGGCAGCTACAATATTTAGGAAATTATATATAGACTAAACAGAGTTTTTATAAATCTCTGGGACACCAGAGGAAAAATGATCTCATAAAATTTCATTGGAATTCCTTTTAGCTAAGATCAAATGTAAGTATTAGTCCAATATGACTCCTATTGGGAGCACCACATCTTGCCCTTGCAAGGAGACGTACTTGGTGTTCTTAGCTCTTTTTTCCATCTGTCAGTAAAAGCTGACTGACAGACAGCAAGCATTGTGTCTCTCTTTCCTACCCTTTATTCAGGAGGATAGAGGTAGAGGTGGGAGGGATGATTTGGAGAAGGAATAAATGAGAAGAATGTAGAAATTTGGCAGTAGAAGAAATTAATATTCATAGTAAATAGTTGAATTATATAATGGAGACACAAGAATAATGCATCTACATCTTGTAAATTACTAAAGAAAATAAATCCATCCCATATTGATAAATTGCAGTATCCTAAAGTGAACCCAGTCAGCTGAATGTTCTGATAGCCAAGCAGCCGTTGGCCCCTTCTGCATTATCTCACATAGGTTTGCAGTCACAATTTTCTAATTAGACATCTGAACTCTAAATAAGCCTACATAACCTTCCTTGTTCTAAGGGGCCATCTGCACCATGGCCCCAGAAATCAGTGGGATTTAAACATTTGCTTAAATGCTTAACTGAATCAGGACCTATAAAACCACTATGCTGGGGAACCAAATTGCAATTCATCTTTACATCAGAACTCCGTCTTGTGTTATGGATAGTCTCCTCCCTCCCATCCTATTTTAATTTTGACCCATTACTATAGTGTTGGTGTGACCAAAGCTGCAGCAGTTTTGGGGATGTGATGAGGTCCCCTGTATACAATGTGATAGAAACGTGGTTTAATTATTTTGGGGGACAGCTATGTTTGTAACCGTGGGCCCAGGGAGTTGAACCTACATGGTCTTGTCAGGCAGACTGCACAGTGCCATCACTCTAATAACTGGTACCATAAAATCTTCCTGTTTTCAGTGATGTTCACAGCCCACTTCCAAATGTGTGAAACTGTTGTAATAAATGCAGACACGTGGAAAACATTTGAGGAGAATGAGGGTTAAATGTTTCTCTGATCAGTAGATTCATTGACAATCTTGGTTGTCTTTCATTAGCACAATTATGTATGTCAGGGAAGACAATATATCTTCTATAGAAAGGAGAGAAAAGGATGTTGCCAAAAGAACCTCCTCATACTGTCTGGTATTTATGGAAGTCTGCCAGAAAATAGCTTCTAATCCACATTCTGTAACTATATATGCGCCTAAATTCTTGAGAAGATCATCAGATGTCCCACTATGCCTGGGATAGTCTAAGAGATTGCTGACCTTATCACTTTTTTTCAGTAGGGGAGTGGGAGTGGGTGGTGGGAAAATGAGGGCTCCTGCTGACTTCTCCTACAATATAAAAGCTCTGCTTTTAATGGAAAGTTGCCAGAAAACAGCTCATTCTGTGAAGCCCAAGTTCCTTAAAAGAAGAGCTGAAAATACCAGATGCTCCAATTTGTCTTGGATTTTCTCATAGCTGCTAACATTGGTGTTCTGCTTGGTGGAGGTTTAATCAAATAAGGGCTGGACTGTGTCTTCCGAAATCCATATGCAGATACCATCCCCCCTCAGCCCTGATCAAAATGAATAGGCCAGCAGGCAGCGCTCTCTACACTAGATTCCACAGAAAGCCATGCCAGGGAAGAGCTGGGTGCGGTGTCACGGAGTGGAGCGCAACCATGGTCCCAGCACATCCCTTGGCTGGAATCAACACTAGATACTGCAATGTTTCAGAGTAACAGCCGTGTTAGTCTATATTCGCAAAAAGAAAAGGAGTACTTGTGGCACATTAGAGACTAACCAATTTATTTGACCATAAGCTTTCGTGAGCTACAGCTCACTTCATTGGATGCAATGACATTTAAAATATACCTGTCCTTGGCATCAGTTGCTTGCTCACATAAAAAGAAAGTCTTAAGCACCTAATCTGTCCTTGATAGCGGATTTATGAGTCTGGAAAAGTGCTGGTAGACCGTTGTTGAGCTATACCAAAGACATCAACGTTCTTTAGGTTACTTTCAAGGTATACCTTCCGTATTTTTTGATCTAATATTATGCTGTGTCTTGTTTTTAAAAAATGCTTCCTGCAGGCAGAGTGATTAAAATGGTGTTCCTGTTGAGCTAGGGATTTCACAAACTAGTTTTGGACAATCTGCTGTTTTTTAGCAGTACTTTCTTCAAGTTTTGAAAGCTAATCAACCATAAAAATGTATAGAAATTTTAAGATGTTGATAATAATTATTTATTCATTATTTGTATTACAGTAGTGCCCAGCCAACATTAGTGGCCTTTTGTGCCCTTTGTGCAAACACACATGCCCTGATCCAAAACCCATTGAAATAAATGGAAGAATTTCCATTGATTTCAAATAGCTTTGGATCAATTGTAAAGAGACAATCTCTAACCCGTATAATGTACAGTCTGATTAGACAAGAGAGGTACATTTTTGCAAATATCTATATATGATGTAATAACATATTACTTCTGTATTTTTCTAAATATGATATAATGAAATATGTCATCAAATGGTGCCTGTATCAGTTGTCTTTTTCATCACTTTGATACACACACACATTGTTTATGAATTTATAAAATAAATAACTATCAATAGGATTTATATGTTCTCAGTAAATTCTGTAATAATAATTTAACACATAAAAGCGTTCTTCCCACATTGAAAGTGGTACATTGACTTTAATCAGTCTCCACAACATAAAAAAGGTTCCAATTTTAAGTGTGTTTTTGTTGTGGACAATGTTTGTCACTTATTTCTTGACATGTAGTAAAATATATTTCTCCTCCCAATAGACCTTCTAAAGTTCCCAGTGGCTAAAGCAGGACAGGTCCTACCCATCAGGGAGCTGGTACTGGCTGCTGCCCCAGAGGAGTGGGAGATCCAGGTTGCAGCAGTGAGTTGTAGAGCAAGCCTGCTTTGCACTCATCCTGCAGTGGCAGCTTCTGTCCTATGGGGCTGGCTAAGGTCTACTCCAATGTTCTGAGCTCTTGCTGCTGGGCACAGGGATGGGAGGGGGGATGATTAAGAGGAGTCCAAAATGAAATGAAATTTTAAATTGAAACTAAGTGAATTTTGTTTTCAAATCAACAAATTTATTTAATTTCAGAATGCAAATAAAAA
Organism: Natator depressus; assembly: GCF_965152275.1. Taxonomy (NCBI): domain Eukaryota; kingdom Metazoa; phylum Chordata; order Testudines; family Cheloniidae; genus Natator; species Natator depressus. Next base: position 67,297,817 of record NC_134243.1, read on the forward strand.
ACAATGTGTTTATATTCTCCCAATTGGAAAATTGAAAAATGTCATCAGCATAGATATTTTCTCATGGAAATGGAAATCTTCAAGTTCAATTTACCTTTTTTGACATGAAAATTTAGAATTTTTCAATCTAAACCAGCTGTATCCCTGACATGTTAATCACAGCACTGTTGTATAGTCACCCACTGTGCCTGGGAACTGGATTTGGCTTATACTGAATGTTCTGCAGCTGTCTACTTTTGCACGACTAATACAGATTGATATAATTTACACACTTTTAGAAACTCCACTGCAGAATTTGCTGCAATGTCCCTAGTGGGTGACAATGAAGCAGGTGGGGGCAAGTGAATTCCAGTGAATTCATATCTGAGCATGTCTTTAAAAGACAAATGAGACATGCCTACATTCAGATTCTCATAATAGCTTCAGAGATGGTTTCAAAATCAGATCTTTTTAATGTACTTACACAGTTCAAGGCAATGTTGCCAACTCTCACAGTTTTTACACAAGTGATGTGTTTGGGGCTGGGGCTGGGGCTGGAGCCAGTCTTATGATGGCAGAGAAGTTTCGGCCCTCTAGCACATGTGAGCCCTCTGATTGGCTGTCTGATCCAATTCCCATCTCCTGGAAGAGCTTTCTTCTTCCCACAGCCCCGGTAGCATCTAATATTTTGATTTTACAAAGTACGTCTTTGGTCGTGATCGTATAGTCTCTGCAGCCACCTAGTGGACAGTCCAGACCTGTTCACTGAGGATCGTACAAAGGAGAAGGAGTGGGGACCTTTCTTTCTGTAATAAGCTTGACACACAGTGACAGAAATACTGGCAGAACCAAACCAAAACACCCAACTTTATTTCCTTGCCACAGTCACCTGACTTTGATCCGGATCACAAAGGTGAATACCCTTGTCAGATGGGTCAGTATTACTGACTGTTGTAACTACTGTTACCATAAACTTCTAATACCAATTTCTTCCATAGCAGCATATTGACTCTTGAAACTCAGCCATTACTCTTGAGCTAAATCTTTGACAGGCCTTGTAAAGCTTATCTATTTCTTTTAAATTGATCCAAACTGACCTGAGTTATAAATTTTCATCTCCTTCCCCTTCTCTGACACATTCTTTCTTTCTTTCTTCCTTCCTTCCTTCCAGTTCAGTCAGTTTGCTTTGATTCATATATCCCACCTTCTCTTTCTTCTAACTGCTGCTCCCCATCCCAACCTCCAGCAAACCATGCTCATAATTTCTCTCCTAACCCTCTGTTACAGGATAGGTTTAAGATAAGGCCTGGGTCCAACTTATCCCTTCTCCAAGTGCTGCCTTATAAAAACAGGCATTCTGGAATTTGTAGTCCCTCAGAGGATCATACAACTACAGCCTACAAAAAAGTCTGCAGGGAAAAGGGACCAGCCTGTAAAATAGCTGTTTGTTGCTAAGTGCAGGTAAAGGCCCAGAGAGACCTGAAGGGAAAGAGCTCTGGCTCTTTTGTCTATCCTAAAAAGGAGCCAGGGAGCTGGGCTGTGACCAGAAGTTGAGAGAGGGCTGGGGAGAAGACACAGAATGCTCGCAAGTGGGGCACTCTAGGAAGTGGTCCTGGGAAGCAGAGAAGCAGGGCAGCATGGAGTATGAGTGTTGACAGCTGCCCAAGTGTAGTGGGTAGGACATTCGGTACCTCAGGGGAGTGCCCTGTAACCCCCATATTCCTCATTTATACATGACTGTGATCTTACATATAAAGCATGCCATGTGAGGTATCAGGGGAAAGGTTATGATCTGCTGAAAGTCATTTCTCTATCCATATATGTCTATCATTAATGCATATGAAGTTATGAGAATTGTGTTGTATGGTGGTCACTAAAACATGCTGTAAGTTGGGGAATCAGCCAGATATTAGCTCCCCAGAGGCAACAGCAAGGAAAGTAGCCAACACCCAGGCGGGGTGTTAAACAACCCATCAACAACCATTGTCCAGCAAGGGAGCTACAATTCAGTGACTCACCTGCATGAGGCCACACCAGAGGAATTGCTTAACCTTGCCTGGAGACTCAGCAATGCACCCAGACATGCCTGGACTTGTGTTTTCCAAGCACATGGACTAAAGATATAAAACAGACACAGCGGCCACATGCTGGGCCTTTCTCCTTCACCCACTTATGCTGCAAGCAGCAAGGACACCCTGAAGACTCCAACTGAGGGGACTGGCCCAGATTTCAAGGGTGAAACTGCAGTATCCGGTGGGGTGAGGGAAAAACTGCTTAATCTAGATGTTGCCCAATCTAATAGGCTTGACTGTCTAGACTGCATGCTTATATTATATTTTATTTTATTTTGGTAACTAATTCTGACTTTTTGCCTAGCACTTAATATCACTTAAAATCTATCTTTTGTAGTCAGTAAATTTGTTTTACTGTTTATCTTTACCAGTGAGTTTGTATGAAGAAATTTAGGATGAAAGAATCCCATGCATTGCTACAGACTAGGGACTGAGCATCTAGGCAGCAGTTCTGCAGAAAAGGATCTAGGGGTTACAGTGGACGAGAAGCTGGATATGAGTCAACAGTGTGCCCTTGTTGCCAAGAAGACTAGCAGCATTTTGGGCTGTATAAGTAGGAGCATTGCCAGCAGATTGAAGGACGTGATCATTCCCCTCTATTCGGAATTGGTGAGGCCTCATCTGGAGTACTGTGTCCAGTTTTGGGCCCCACACTACAAGAAGGATGTGGAAAAATTGGAAAGAGTCCAGTGGAGGGCAACAAAAATGATTAGGGGGCTGGAGCACGTGACTTATGAGGAGAAGCTGAGGGAGCTGGGATTATTTAGTCTGCAGAAGAGAAGAATGAGGGGGGATTTGATAGCTGCTTTCAACTACCTGAAAGGGGGTTCCAAAGAGGATAGATCTAGACTGTTCTCAGTTGTACCAGATGACAGAACTAGGAATAATGGTCTCAAATTGCAGTGGGGGAGGTTTAGGTTGGATATTAGGAAAAACTTTTTCACTAGGAGGGTGGTGAAGCACTGGAATGGGTTACCTAGGGAGGTGGTGGAATCTCCTTTCTTAGAGGTTTTTAAGGTAAGGCTTGACAAAGCCCTGGCTGGGATGATTTAGTTGGGGATTGGTCCTGCTCTGAGCAGGTAGTTGGACTAGATGACCTCCTGAGGTCCCTTCCAACCCTGATATTCTATGATTCTATGAAGTGTGTGGCAAATCTGCTCAGGTTTTGCAAAGGCTGGTGTGTGTCCATTTACCACTGTTGAAGTGGTAAACCAATTAATAAATTTGCTCTGCTCATCTTGAGCAGTGCAAGACAGTATATTCCTGATGTACAAGGCTGGGAGCAGGGGGGATTTGGCTCTGGTGCCTTTCTCTGTGTGATTTATGAGTGGCTCTGGAAGCATTCATGCAATCTAGCTGGGTGTGAGGTTTCCACATGCTGTTGTGCTGAATGATAACACCTGGAGGGATTTCATAGAATCATAGAATATCAGGGTTGGAAGGGACCTCAGGAGGTCATCTAGTCCAACCCTCTGCTCAAAGCAGGACCAATCCCCAATTAAATCATCCCAGCCAGGGCTTTGTCAAGCCTGACCTTAAAAACTTCTAAGGAAGGAGATTCTACCACCTCCCTAGGTAACGCATTCCAGTGTTTCGCCACCCTCCTAGTGAAAAAGTTTTTCCTAATGTCCAACCTAAACCTCCCCCACTGCAACTTGAGACCATTACTCCTTGTCCTGTCATCTTCTACCACTGAGAATAGTCTAGAACCATCCTCTTTGGAACGACATCTCAGGTAGTTGAACGCAGCTATCAAATCCCCCCTCATTCTTCTCTTCCGCAGACTAAACAATCTGAGTTCCCTTAGCCTCTCCTCATAAGTAATGTGCTCCAGCCCCCTAATCATTTTTGTTGCCCTCCGCTGGACTCTTTCCAATTTTTCCACATCCTTCTTGTAGTGTGGGGCCCAAAACTGGACACAGTATTCCAGATGAGGCCTCACCAATGTCGAATAGAGGGGAACGATCACGTCCCTCGATCTGCTGGCTATGCCCCTACTTATACATCCCAAAATGCCATTGGCCTTCTTGGCAACAAGGGCACACTGTTGACTCATATCCAGCTTCTCGTCCACTGTCACCCCTAGGTCCTTTTCTGCAGAACTGCTGCCTAGCCATTCGGTCCCTAGTCTGTAGCGGTGCATTGGATTCTTCCGTCCTAAGTGCAGGACCCTGCACTTATCCTTGTTGAACCTCATCAGATTTCTTTTGGCCCAATCCTCCAATTTGTCTAGGTCCCTCTGTATGCTATCCCTACCTGCCACCGTATCTACCACTCCTCCTAGTTTAGTATCATCCGCAAATTTGCTGAGAGTGCAATCCACACCATCCTCCGGATCATTTATGAAGATATTGAACAAAACCGGCCCCAGGACCGACCCTTGGGGCACTCCACTTGATACCGGCCACCATCTAGACATGGAGCCATTGATCACTACCCGTTGAGCCCGACAATCTAGCCAACTTTCTACCCACCTTATAGTGCATTCATCCAGCCCATACTTCTTTAGCTTGCTGACAAGAATACTGTGGGAGACCATGTCAAAAGCTTTGCTAAAGTCAAGAAACAATACATCCACTGCTTTCCCTTCATCCACAGAACCAGTAATCTCATCATAGAAGGCGATTAGATTAGTCAGGCATGACCTTCCCTTGGTGAATCCATGCTGACTGTTTCTGATCACTTTCCTCTCGTGTAAGTACTTCAGGATTGATTCCTTGAGGACCTGCTCCATGATTTTTCAGGGGACTGAGGTGAGGCTGACTGGCCTGTAGTTCCCAGGATCCTCCTTCTTCCCTTTTTTAAAGATGGGCACTACATTAGCCTTTTTCCAGTCATCTGGGACCTCCCCTGATCGCCATGAGTTTTCAAAGATAATGGCCAATGGCTCTGCAATCACATCCGCCAACTCCTTCAGCACTCTCGGATGCAACGCATCCGGCCCCATGGACTTGTGCACGTCCAGCTTTTCTAAATAGTCCCTAACCACTTCTTTCTCCACAGAGGGCTGGTCACCTACTCCCCATGCTGTGTTGCACAGCGCAGCAGTCTGGGAGCTGACCTTGTTCGTGAAGACAGAGGCAAAAAAAGCATTGAGTACATTAGCTTTTTCCACATCCTCTGTCACTAGGTTGCCTCCCTCATTCAGTAAGGGGCCCACACTTTCCTTGGCTTTCTTCTTGTTGCCAGCATACCTGAAGAAACCCTTCTTGTTACTCTTAACATCTCTTGCTAGCTGCAGCTCCAGGTGCGATTTGGCCCTCCTGATTTCATTCCTACAGGCCCGAGCAATATTTTTATACTCTTCCCTGGTCATTTGTCCAATCTTCCACTTCTTGTAAGCTTCTTTTTTATGTTTAAGATCCGCAAGAATTTCACTGTTAAGCCAAGCTGGTCGCCTGCCATATTTACTATTCTTTCGACACATCGGGATGGTTTGTCCCTGTAACCTCAATAGGGATTCTTTGAAATACAGCCAGCTCTCCTGGACTCCTTTCCCCCTCATGTTATTCCCCCAGGGGATCCTACCCATCAGTTCCCTGAGGGAATCAAAGTCTGCTTTCCTGAAGTCCAGGGTCCGTATTCTACTGCTTACCTTTCTTCCCTGTGTCAGGATCCTGAACTTGACCAACTCATGGTCACTGCCTCCCAGATTCCCATCCACTTTTGCTTCCCCTACTAATTCTTCCCGGTTTGTGAGCAGCAGGTCAAGAAAAGCTCTCCCCCTAGTTGGCTCCTCCAGCACTTGCACCAGGAAATTGTCCCCTACATTTTCCAAAAACTTCCTGGATTGCCTGTGCACCGCTGTAGTGCTCTCCCAGCAGATATCAGGATGATTAAAGTCGCCCATGAGAACCAGGGCGTGCGATCTAGTAGCTTCTGAGAGTTGCTGGAAGAAAGCCTCGTCCACCTCATCTCCCTGGTCCGGTGGTCTATAGCAGACTCCCACCACTACATCACTCTTGTTGCTCACACTTCTAAACTTTATCCAGAGACACTCAGGTTTTTCTGCAGTTTCATACCGGAGCTCTGAGCAGTCATACTGCTCCCTTACATACAGTGCTACTCCCCCACCTTTTCTGCCCTGCCTGTCCTTCCTGAACAGTTTATAACCATCCATGACAGTACTCCAGTCGTGAGTTATTCCAATCACGTCATAATTCCTTGCCTTCACCAGGACCTCCAGTTCTCCCTGCTTGTTTCCAAGGCTTTGTGCATTTGTATATAGGCACTTGAGATAACCTGCTGATTGCCCCTCATTCTCAGTATGAGGTAGGAGCCCTCCCCTCACAGACGTTCCTGCCTGTGCTTCCTCCTGGTATCCTGCTTGCCCACTTACCTCAGGGCTTTGGTCTCCTTCCCCCGGTGAACCTAGTTTAAAGCCCTCCTCACTAGGTTAGCCAGCCTGCTCGCAAAGATGCTCTTCCCTCTCTTCGTTAGGTGGAGCCCGTCTCTGCCCAGCACTCCTCCTTCATGGAACACCATCCCATGGTCAAAGAATCCAAAGCCTTCTCTCCGACACCACCTGCGTAGCCATTCGTTGACTTCCACGATTCGACGGTCCCTACCCCGGCCTTTTCCTTCCACGGGGAGGATGGACGAGAACACCACTTGCACCTCAAACTCCTTTATCCTTCTTCCCAGAGCCACATAGTCTGCAGTGATCCGCTCAAGGTCATTCTTGGCAGTATCATTGGTGCCCACATGGAGAAGCAGGAAGGGGTAGCGATCCGAGGACTTGATGAGTCTCGGCAGTCTCTTTGTTTGCTGGTCACTAGCAAGGTTTTGTTAGAGACATGCCAGGCTGGAGAGAGTTCAGGGGGTACAGCAGTTCCACAGTCCCAGACTGCACGCCGGGGATCCCATGACTCTGGGTTTCCAGACTGGACCATGGTAGGAGAAAAACGCTTGTTGGCTAACCCAGTGGTGCATAATCTAGGTATGCAAGCAATGCATTGCGTGCCCTACATGGCTCTACATTGTCCAGCTGGAAAGTTCTGTCTGGCCCCCATGGAGAATGCCATCCTCTGCACAGCATGACCTCACGTGCGCTCTACTTGTCTGCATTTTGCAAAAATGTGACCCATTACCAAGACCAGATGACTCCTTTCAGTGTCTCTTCAGTTTTTCACTCCCAGTACAAGTCTGCAAGGCACTCAAATTACCACTATTTAGATAGATAGTTTTTATTCATCTTATAGCCCAGTCATACTAGATAGGATCTGTAAAGCACTGATGGGGCATCTAAAATGCAAACCCCACTGCTTTTTCAGCCATTTTCAAAGAAGTTCTCTATTTCCCTCTGAGGAACTGGCTCCCCTACAAGCATTGTGTTGGACACCTCTGGTAATAATTTAGTTGCTCAAGAAAAGATTTCACAAATCGTGCTCATTAGGGAACTCTTCAGGTGTCTCCTCCCTGTAGGCCACTGGTCAGATGGTGACCTGTGTGGAAACTGTTCCATGATGATGTAGGGCCCCTGCACTCTATAAACTTTTTTGGTTTATCAAAGGAATGTTCAGAATCAAGAAACAGATTATAGTCTGCACCATCCAGGGAGCTCAAGGCAAATTGCTGTCTCAAAAATCTCATCACAACAACTTCCTGTAGTGGCAAGCAGTTAAAGAAGGGATTTTTCTCTCTCCTCCTAAGATTCCCTTTGGCTCTGGTCACCATTGAAAGTGACAACAGAATCTCTATGGCATAGTGGTAATGCCAGCGATGAACGAAGAAGTGCCCCAAAAAATCCTAATTGAAGCCAGGATCTCCTGGATCAAGAAACTGTGTTACTTCCTTCCTTTATTTATTGTGTGTCACTTTCTAAACACTCAACAAGTATGATCCCTGTTAAAAGCATCTCACAACAAAAAGAATCTAATGACAAAAACCAATTACATGTAGGCAAAAGGGCAAGACTGGTTGACTGACTAAGCAGCTGGTGGTTGGATACAGGAGAATGAGATCTAAATTAGTGAGTTATTGAGTAGTTATCAGAAATGTAAAGACCCTGTCACTCATGGTTTTCCAGATTCCTACAGATGTCAGTTCAACTCTTTCCAGTGGGAGCTTCTACGCCAGGGCCCTCTCAAGCACTCACGCGTTGAGCACCTGAAGCTCTCGGCCTGGAACCTGAGGGGTGTACCCTCCTGAAGTGTGGTTACTACAGAGAGCTTGTCAAGGTTCCTTCCCCACTCTGAACTCTAAGGTACAGATGTGGGGACTGCATGAAAGACCCCCCCCAAGCTTATTCTTACCAGCTTAGGTTAAAAACTTCCTCAAGGTACAACTTTGCCTTGTCCTTGAACCCTATGCTGCCACCACCAAGCGTATTAAACAAAGAACAGGGAAAGAGCCCACTTGGAGACGTCTCCCCCCCCACCCAAATATCCCCCCAAGCCCTACACCCCCTTTCCTGGGGAAGGCTTGATAAAAATCCTCACCAATTTGCATAGGTGAACACAGACCCAAACCCTTGGATCTTAAGAACAATGAAAAAGCAATCAGGTTCTTAAAAGAAGAATTTTAATTAAAGAAAAAGTAAAAGAATCACCTCTGTAAAATGAGGATGGTAAATACCTTACAGGGTAATCAGATTCAAAACATAGAGAATCCCTCTAGGCAAAACCTTAAGTTACAAAAAGACACAAAAAACAAGAATATACATTCCATTCAGCACAGCTATTTTACCAGCCATTAAACAAAAGAAAATCTAATGCATTTCTAGCTAGATTGCTTACTAACTTTTTACAGGAGTTCTGAAGAGCATTCCTGATCTGTTCCCGGCAAAAGCATCACACAGACAGACAGAGCCTTTGTTCCCCCCGTCCGCCCCCTCCAGCTTTGAAAGTATCTTGTCTTCTCATTGGTCATTTTCGTCAGGTGCCAACGAGGTTATCTTAGCTTCTTAACCCTTTACAGGTGAAAGGGTTTTGCCTCTGGCCAGGAGGGATTTTATAGTTCTGTATACAGAAAGGTGATTACCCTTCCCTTTATATTTATGACAGAGCTCATTGACTGTCTGCTCACACGTAGGAAACCATCCTCTAATCTGGGCATTTCAAGAGATTCTGAAATCTTGGTCCTTGAAAGGACCAAAAAACCCTGTTTGTTTCAGGACCAGGGATATACTAGAGTTCCTTCGATATGGGTTTTGACTTGATATGAGCTCTTGCTTCCTGAACATCCAATGTTCAGTGTTAGGAGCAATGTGGCCTATTTCTTCCCATTCTGTTTGGTTGGTTGGTTGATTAGTTGTTAATTTGTTTGGTGATTGTTGCATCCTCACATTCCTTTTTTCTTCAAAGTTGTGTCCTGCAGACCAGGAGACCACTAAAACAATTTGATGCCACAATCCACCACCAAAAACTACCTCTTGATTGTTGTGGGATAGGCTGCTACATCTTTCATCTCTTTCCACCACCACCACCTTTTCTTTGGCTAATCAAGGTAGAATAAAGTTTCCTGCCTGGAGATTTGTAAAATATTAACCATGACTATTTATCAGAATATATAGTTTTGTCTTCTGGGCCATGGTCATTGACTGAGAGCTGGAGATGTAACCAGTATTCTGAACAGCATCCTTGCTGGCATTTCACTGAGAAGCTGGAAAAAGAGAACCTAGTTAAAATGGATCAGAAAGCACCGGGTACCCACTTCAGAGCATTATGGGTAGGAATGGAAACTTTACTTTTCAAAGTCATTTGATTCATAACTGATCTGTAGTTAATCATGTTCATTTTAAATACTTTAGAAAAATATTGCAATTATGGGATGCCATCCCAAATAAGAGAGGCTAAATGCCTTCCAGATTCCAACTGCTTTCTCGCTGTGTATGTCTGGATTAAGCTAACATGTTTCCTTCTGTGGGAAATGGATGTTGCTAATCTCACTGATATAGTTGCTTCATATTAGATCATGTTACAGATTCTAAATCAGATTACGCCAGAAATTCAGATTAGTTTCTGGTTTTTAAACAAAGAAACCAATGTGTGTATTTCTGAATTTGTTGTGTTACAGCTCTTGTCTGCTTTCTCTACCCAAGAGAAAACAGACATTCAACATTGCACGTATCCCTGTACAAAATTTTAGTAGTTTAGCTTTTCTGTATCAAGTGGATAGTGGATTAAAGTCACAGTCTGGGAGAGAGGGATTCAAAATGCTCTGCCACTATAACAACATCTAAAGAAGCTAAAAGTTTCATTCACCTTCTGAGCACACTGCCATAAATATTTTGTATAATGTACAGTTTGCACTCCAGCTCTGCTTTATACTCCTCGTCATCACTCACGACAATCTGCCATCATAGGCAAAACTTCAGCATGCCCTTCACCACTCTCACTCACCCCTAGAACAGAGGTTTTCAACCAAGAAGAAATGTTCCCCCAGAAAATCTGGGGGTGGTGGTACAACAAGCCTTCTGACGGTTCACTGGTTATGATAGAAATGGGGGAGGAAGCAGGCACCAGGTTGTAGCTCCATTTACTCAGGTTTGGCCCTGCCACCTCTACATCACACACCTTTTCTACACTGAGTATATATTATTATAATTTATATATTTTATAGATCTGTACTCTGAAGAGCTTACCAATGTCCTCCATCAAAAGAGAGGGAAGTCAGGATCTGATATTCTTAATATTTCTAATATTAAACTAAGAAAAACTTTTTGAAGAGAAAATGAGGTGCCTGTATACCTCATAAAATAACAGAAAAGGCCAATAAAATGTTATGGGGTGTGTGTTTGCTTTTGTTTTGTTTGTTCGCTTCATATTGAACATAAGCTCTATTTCTGGTAGTTTTCCTTTGAACTAACTGCCCATTCTCTTTAGATGGCAAGTTTTAAATGCTAGTCTGACATTTAAAAGTTACTGGACGGTCACATGAATTTTTTTGTACAGTTAATATTTTTATCTTCTTGTCAGCCTTGCAGTGCATTTTGTACTGTAGAATTATACTGGATCTGTAAAATCATAGTTGGAGTCAGGCTGCTTGCTGCCAGTAACTTACAGAAAATGAGTAACGAGGGGAAATAGCTATATTTTAAAAAACTAAACTCAGGTTTATTGGTGTTTGAATGAATCATACATCATAGCAGGTATTTTATGTACAAAGAAATAATTTTACCACATGGTGGAGCTTTCTGCTTACTCTACAGGATCAGAGACTGTCAGATAGCAAAACAAGTAGCAGAGTAGCAGCCGTGTTACTCTGTATTCGCAAAAAGAAAAGGAGGACTTGTGGCACCTTAGAGACTAACCAATTTATTTGAGCATAAGCTTTCGTGAGCTTCATCGGCTGCAAGTTGATCATTTCTCAGAATTGTTTATGTAGCTGACAGATTTGTACTCTAAGGACCTTCCCCAAATCCTCCAGTAAAAAGAGAAAAGTCAGGAGCTGATAAAAATGTAGAATTGACTATGGAGACATATGCATCTGTGCCTTAATGAGAAGTCTTGGTGGCTTTTACACCAGCAAATATTTACATGGATAAAATGCTCTTTAGAAAATCTATCCGTGTATTTATTTATGAATTACGGTTGCCCATCACAGTAATATCTAAGTGCCAATCCTTCACAATAAATGGAGTAGAAGCATAGCCAGAGCTGTTTCTCATTGTGAAATGACTAATCAGCCCACACTTGGCTGGGGCAACATTTTTAGCCAACCCTTTTTTTATTCCAAAAAATTCAAAGTCACCAAACAGTTTAATTGTAAACAAAAAAGCCACAAAGAATTCTGAAAATATCTTAACTGCTTGTTTTGAATTTATGATTCAAAATGACTTTTCATTTTGAAATGTCCTTGAAAAATTAAAAGAAAACATTAAATTTAAAAGGTCAAAACATAATGAAATATTTTGTGAACTGATTTTTTTAAAATTTAAGTTTAAAAATTTAACTTTTTTTAAAATTTCAATGTTTTCTTTTGAGTCAAGCCAAAACGATTTTTTGAGTTTTCAGAACTGCAATATTCACACTGTTCTACCTCCTGTACATAGCCCTGACATCAGACCCAAGCACTGACAGCTATGTAGAAAAATTAATAAAAATCTAAAAAACCAAAAACCATGCCCCAAGCGGAGGTGGTTGATTTCTACCCCTGCAGATCATTGATGTCTTTACTATGGTAGATTTAACAGAAGAGTCTGCAAAAAAAAAGATTGCTTTTTTAAAAAAATGTGACCCAATTGTGGCACGTACCATGTCTTAAATAACTAGCTCACTTTCTCTGAGTAGGGTGTCTTAACTCTGATCAGGAGAGACTACCTCCAATAATTCCTTAGCTTTTCTGTTGATACTGATAACAAGGCCACGTTTATGCTATGGACATTTGCATCCTGTGACAAAGAATCTGACTGCCAATTATTTCATATAAATTTGCGTATTCCAATGCCTTTCAAGCAGTTGGATCAAATCTGATACTCTGGCATAGAGAGGGAAGGCTCTATAGAATATTACCTGTTCTCTCAGCCATCCAACCCATTCATACATATACATTAATTTTTAAAAATAAAAGTTACATATATCTTTCACCGCGGTAGCTCCTTGAAATATAGCACGCAAAATCACACCTTAAGAACAGCCTCCTCTTCTTCCCGACTCAGTTTGCACAGCACCTGACTCATATCACATTGAGGGGAAAGGCTAAGGTCACTGCCACAGATGCAGATACATTGAAAAATAAATTGCTAATTCATCTTCATTAACAAAGAAGTCCTTCCAAAGTGGATGCAGAGGCAAACAGCGTAAGTGGCATTTGCACAGATTTAGGAAATATCTGTGTTTGTAATGACAGAAGATTCATTGCATGATCATGGAGCTAAACGTCCAAAGGAAAATCGTTTAATTGGCAAAAATAAGACCAGAGGGCCAACTTTCACTATTTTTTTTTTGTAGATTTGCTCATTGACATAATCTCATCACTTTAGCGCAGGGGTTCTCAAACTGAGAGTCGTGACCACTTAGGGGGTTGTGAGGTTATTACATGGGGGTCACAAGCTGTCAGCCTCCACCCCTAAACCCCACTTCTCCTCCAGCATTTATAATAGGGTTAAATATATAAAAAATGTATTTTTAATTTATATGGGGGGGTCGCACTCAGAGGCTTGCTGTGTGAAAGGGGTCACCAGTACAAAGGTTTGAGAACCACTGCCTTAGTGCTATGGGTGGCATTCCTACCGGGCAATGAGTGCTAGTCACAAGGGAACTAATTACATACACACCACTACACGTGTTACAGTTGTAGTCCATCTTTTAGCTTCTTTGTTTAAGGGAACAATGTATTCTAGTTTAGAATGCAAATTTCAGGGCTTGTCCACACACACAAATTGCACTGATTGAATTAAATCAGTTTCTAAACTGATTCACAGTTAAATTATGTGGGCACCTTAAACTGCTTACCAAATTAACCTACATCAATATTAGCTACTCTTAAATCAATTGAAGGGCATCAACACAGGAGCGTTGCACCGATTTAACTAAATGAAGTTAGAATTTGATTTAATTAAATCAGTACAATTTGTGTGTAGATTAGATCTAGGTTTTATTTTAAAAGTAGGCTCCAGAGGGGGAGATGTCTTCAAAATCTTAATAAGAATAGTGAAGCTGTTTTAAACAATGTATATGGAAGTTACCATGATGTTGGAAGCCAAGAACAACAGAATTGCATGAGGGTAGCAGAAGCAGGAAATGATAACCATAAACAAAAAATGAAACTGACCAGTCTAGTTTTATAACTCAGTATTAGAGCTGGTCAGAGAAACTTCGAAGGAGTCATATTGCATAAGAATATACAGTTCTGTCCAAATCAAAAAGCTTCAGAAAATCAGGTCAATTTTGCTGGAATTTTGGTTTAATTTTTTTTAATGTTCTGACAACATCCACACATTCAGTTTCAATATTTTGGGAATGAAATATTTTGATTTCCTGTTTTGAATTTTTATTTTGCATTATACCATAATACAACATAAAATAAAGTCTAAATCGATTTAATCAAAGTAAAACATTTTGAATAACCCAAAATTATTATTATTTTAAATTTTCCTTTGTGAAGAATTTTAAAGTTTTGAGGGTTTTTTCTTTTTTTTTTTTTTTTAGTTTTTGCTCTGATTTGGAATGAAGCCAGATTTCGACATTTCAAAATCCTTTGCGAAATAGAACTTTTGTCCTCTGCAAGCTCATCTCAACATACGTGAAGAGCAAAATGGTAGCTAAAGCACCTAGATCGGGGACCATTACAAATGTTTCACTTACTGATATATCATTCTAAAATAGGGAAATATCACAAATACAGTAAACAGTAAAAGAGAAGTTAGTAAGTGTGCCCATTGTACTTTAGGAGGCTTTTACTGATGAAAGACATTCTGAGGTTAAAATAACAGAGATGCACAAGATTTTATTTATGAGACTTGCATTGATTTTAATACACTGCTTTGAAAATTTATACCTGACATAAGAAGACAATAGTCCATGCAAAATTACATGTTTATTTTCTCCTGCCCAAATCTGACCTGCACTCTCATTTATCCTATTGCAGGGTTTTGTAGCAAATGGAATTCATCCCCATTTCAGCCATCTTGGCTTTTTGGCTAAGATCATGTATATTTTCAGTTTATTATCTGCTGTATCCTTCATTGGGAGACTTTTGCAAGGGGAATGGGGAGAACTTAGTGAGCTCTCAAATACCTGGAAGCCAGGAAAAGAAAGCACCTAACTTCAACACAAGACTAGAAAAAACATTTGCATTACATACGTATCCCTTTTAAAATGTGTCCTCTGCATTTTAAAGGTCTTGCTTAATGAATTCCATGGTTATTTAATCATAAATGCAGACTCTTATATGGAAGTTATATCACCACAAATTTTCACCATACAAAATCTATTTTGGAGATATGAAACTTATTGCTAACCCTTGTTAATGCTGTTATTTGTAGCACAGATCTCCCCTAGTAACTTCTTTTAAATAAATACTACGTTAAGTTAGGGTTAAATATTTTGCTGTACCTTGAAAGGTAAAATGGGAATGAATTAATTTGGAGCTCTTCCAAGGACAAAAATGTTGTTATACATCACTGTAATGTGCCTTCAGTTCAGATCAATCAAATCACATCCATTTGGACTACTCCAACGTGAGATATAATTGTGTCTTTTCCTTTTGAGAATTATAAAAAAAAATTATGAGAAAATCTGTTATGCTGAAAAGTTAAAGGTGTGCTAATGGATTATCAAATGCCTCATTCAACCTTAGTGGAAATGTTTTCATTGGGATAACTCAATTTAATGCAGCATAATATTATTTGATGAAACATTTTGAAGTCCATATAATGAGGTTTAAAAGCAAAGAATGAAAGTCCCTTTGGAGCAGTCTGCTAACAGTGATCGTTGGAAATAGCCATAACCTTATAACTTTTTGATGCGATAATAATATAATTCTGGAGCTGGGTGGTATAGTGATATATGCTTCATTTATACCCATTCTACCAAGTGACATTTATTGAAAACTGACTGGTGGACTGCTTTCCATGTCGGTTGCTATCCATCTGCCTTGGTGCTGCTGGAGATTGTAATTACATTTTGCTTCATTTCCTGTATAATTTATGTGAAAAATCCTTCAGTGGCAGGGAAGTACAAAGCCCAGACATTGAGAACATGACACTGTGTAAGATTTAAGGTGGTTGTTTGGAACCGGAGATAGAAGTTGGCCGTGACTCAAGCAATTTCAAGGTCATTCGGCATGGACAGAGCCCAAGCAATGCATCAGTGTTGTGACTGTGAAAGCTAAAAATGTTTTGCTACTTCTGTAAACATTGATCTTCTGTCATTCTTCTCAGAAATGAAGGTGTGTCTTATGGGGAGAGTAATTAGAGATTATTAATTTTGTTATGTCTAGTTACCAGGACATTTAGAGACTAGGATACTCAACGTGTAGAGTGATTAAAATGTTTTTCGTTCCAGAGTTTAACATTTTGTTACATTGTTTTATTAGCCTCTCATAATTTTTTTTGGCTGTTTCTTGATAGAGCTAGCCATTTTTAAAAAATTAACAAGTATTTTTGTACCAAATGATTATCGGCTGGGTTTCTTTTTAGGAATTTTTTTTTCCTAAATCTTCATCCTTCAAGCTTCTCTCAGCACCACTCAGGTATAAGCTGTTACAGTCTTGAGATAATAAGCTGGGTTCATTTCTCCAGGAAAAAAACAAACCTCTCTTCAGCGGGTGCTTTAAAAATTGTTCAGTGTTTTTTGTCAGAAAATATAAGTTCCGTCTACTAATGACATTGCTGTTGATTTCCATAATGGCATATGAATAGTAAAGGAAGGCAATCTGCAATATGTATCCATGATGTGTGTTTGGAGAGCATCTAGCCCTGATCCACAACTGGACTCCTAGGCTTTACCCACAATGTACATAATGAATAATAATAATAGCATTGTATACGATAAATAATGCTGGGCTAGATTTCCCTTTCTGAATTGCTAGGGCTGGATAACACCTCATTTGTAGAGAAATAATTTAATCACTTAATCATTTAATTTATTGTTGAAGGCCTTTTTAAATTGTGGTGCACTCTGCATATACTGAATTTTAATGCTGTGAAAATGAACTGACTTGCTGCTAAAAACAAGGAACACTGGTTGTGCGTATTGCGTAATGTCCCTTCTGCATATCTGCTCAAGCCCATGGCTCCTGACCTAAAAGCCGCTTCCTTAGCATGTCCAGATCTAAATTTCTCAGTCAAGCCAAAATGTTGTATGAGTTTGATGCAATTCCTTGTTAAGACGTTGTGCGACATCAGGTGTGAATAATTTCCAACACATAATAGAATACTGCCCGTCATGTTAGAAATTAGAGACATGATTGAATCAACCCTCCTCCCCCAGGTCTGAATACCCCCAGATTTGTAGTGTTTGAAATCTGGAACTAGAATTTGAAAAAGCCCACTATGTTTATAGTAGTTTAATCCAAAGGCATAGGTCTGAACACCTCAGAACTTTGAGATGAATGAAGCTTGAATCTAAATGTTGTGGGTTGGGCCCCTCTCTATTTAAAATGTTACTAAAGGAGAAAGCTGGTAAAATCTGCAAGAATTATTTTATTATTCTTTCAGTGCATCTATTTTTCTTAGTTTCCCTTTTAAGACACCCAATGTCTCCTGCAGTAATACTTACCAAGGAAACAGGTTTTCACTTGATTAGCCAGGCATATGGAATGTTCTTCTCAAAAACCTTATCCAAAATACTCACTACAGACCCTTTAAAATTAAGCCTTTGTGCTTCATATTTAATGTTTCTTATCGATATTCCAGGACACTAGGATTCTAACAAGTCATTTTGCAATTGAAATAATTGGAATGCAAATTATATCATTTCATTTTGGAGCTGAAGTTGATTCTGCACATGTTATTTTTGAACCGTATAAAGACACACTCCCTCAACACAGTATTTCAGATTTATTGCAGAGCAGAGAGCATCCTCTATTGAATTAACCTAGATGATCATCATCATTCATGGGCCTGCCAGACTTTCTGTTGCAATTTACCACTTTCATTTTTTTGCATTTGATTGTGCTGTCATTATGTCATTTATTACATTGCAGCCTAGACAGCTGACTGTACTTGCTCTCAGTATTGGATGATTTCCATCATCCCCATTATGCACGTGGTGGCTTAGGGCTTCACAAAAATATAATATTGGAAAACATTTTGAAATCCAAAGCACTGCAGAGTAAAAGGGGGATAGCTCTGACTCCAATAAACTGAATTTCTCTATGGGGCCTCTCAGACAAGGATCTCAAAGTGGCTTACAAATATTAATGAATTAAACCCTAAATCTCATAACAGCCCTGTGTGGGATAAAGTATTATACCCATTTTACCGATGAGGTGAAATGATTTGCCCATAGTTCAACAAGTAAGCGGTAGTACAACATGGGTTAGAAACCAAGCCCCTAATCTAGCATGATGTACCATATGAATAAACCCCCTGGGTCTGTGCAGAGGCCAAGTGAAGTCAATGGGGCTTCACACCGTGCAGGGGTCCACCCCACTGAATTTTTGAGGAAGCAGATAGTCAGCAAATGTTTACGTTATTAGCAGTATAGTAGCACAGCTATGACTGTAGATGCATCTAACACCGACAGAAGGGGTTTTTTCAACCCTGGAGGTAACCTACCTCCCTGAGCTGCCGTGGCCAGGTCGACGGAAATGTTCTTCTGCTGAGCTAGTCGTGTCTACATCCGAGGTTAGGTTGGCACAACTACAGCACAGATAGGATAAAAAACTGAACCTTGAACTGAACCACAACCAAACTTTCTGATGCTCAAACAGGTCTGGGTTAACTTCACCCCCCTCCCACGTTAGCCTTCATTTCTGCAGGTCTCTACACTTCCTGGAGCTGGCCAGAAATGGGAAAAGACAACATTGCTAATTTCACGAGAGTCTGTGCTCACAAGCTTTCTAGGGCAAGTCTGCAAGTCAAGATATTCAAAGGGTAAGAAAAGCATCTAAATGTTTGGCTGTTTTTCCCAACCGCTGAATTTCTTAAGGTTTTTCCCCTCACGAATAGGCTAATTATTTTTTTTTCACTGCATCCTATGTCTGCCTTGTAATGATTCATGTTAGCTAGGAAATAATTTGGTTAACATGCTTTCAATGAAGTCCCTGGTGAAATTAATATGTTTGTAATATACTTAACACATTGATGTGCTCTGAAGGACAGTCAGACTGGAATCAGGCAGAGTGGAATCTTATACTAAGTACCGCTCCTCTAATGGCAACAGTAGACGGCTTCTGGCAATAATGAATCAAGCTTTCTTATAGGTCATAGTTGCTCCTCTTCCCACCATAGCAGATGGTGCTGTAAGTCACAGAGCCCAGATTCTAACCCGTGGGGCCAAAACTAGGGCATATTCAGAGAAAGGTACTCACTTCCACTGAAACCCAGGCCACGTCAAAGTCTCTTCATTTTTAGCACAAGATGCAAGACTCCACTCTTTCTGCATGCCTTCTCCTCACAGCTACGTTGTGGAATGGGCACAGCTGCATGCCCCAGAGAAATAAATCACCTGCATTACTTCTTTTTAAGTAAGTGGCTTTGTGATTGAGAGGGAGTGCTTGAAAACTGCAACCTTCTTAAATGAGGGACTTGATGTATTTATGGCATAAATTCATATAGGGCTAGACCCTGGCCTAACATCAAAGCCTGGCTCCAGTAGTCAGGAAGGCTGTGCCCTCGTGACAGATCAGCAGTACACCCGCATGTGTGAGGAGTGGGTGGGGCACCCCTACTTCAGCAGAAGTAGTAACCTCACCGCACTGGTTATTTATGGTGCATAGCTGTGCTGATTGCAAAGGGCTGTCTGTGGTCAGCCAACACACCTCACTCGAGGCACTGCGTTACATCCGGGTAATTTGGTCCAGCTGTCCCAGTCAGCACAGTTTGTTAGGGATGGCGGCACTGAGTACTGCTTGCTGGTGTCACACAATCGATCGAGAGGGAGTATTTGCAGTAGCAGTCCCGTTTGGTGCAGGCCTGTATCTCCGTTTGCAGTTCTGTCCGTGGGACAGTGCATGCCATCAGTAGGGCTAGATGTACCGCTGCCCAGTTTCTCCGGCGTGTGGCACATGTGCGTATGCTCCCTTCCTACTTGTGTACACGGAGCTTAGCCTTTGATTATAGGCTCAAAAATGCTCACATAAGTGGGGTCATGACTTAGCTTGTGGTGTTTTTCTAAATCTGATGCACTTCTAAATTCTCATTATGGTGTGTGACGCCACAGAATTATGTACAATGATAGTCATGCAATTTATAAAAATAATCCCCTTCTGATGATGTGTTGGTGATCTTGGAAATTCATTTAACTAACCAGGAGCCTTTTAAACTGAAGTTCAGATTTTATGCATGATCTGAATGCAATATGGTAAATTGATGGGATTATTTCCCCGTGATCCAAGCCCATATCTCTCATTAATATCAGCAGGAAGTATGCGCATATGGCAATGGGAAAATGAAACCATTATTATTAAAGCTCTATTCAAATAATTTGTATGAGGATAATTCAGTCAGATTTTGGTCCAAAAGCTCAGTTTACCATCTCAGTGCAAAGTTAGTAGATTTAGAAACCTCATTGCTGTTCTCATTTCCATCCATGAAACTCTACTGACTTTTTTGGGGTTGCCCAGGTGTAAATGAGAAAAGAATTTGTCCCATTGAGCTTATTGAATATAGGATGCTGCAATATTCATTTTTCTTAAGAATCAGAGCATCCGAATATTCCTAGGTTAATTCGTTGTAGAACTAATTTGATTAAATACATCAAAAACAACGGAAAGAATGTAAAGACATTCCTCTAAAAGTTGTCATATTGTCAGTTCAAAAGGTTAATTTTATTTCTATAAATCCTGTAACATATTTTGCTGTCTTCCTTGGAGAAATTAACCTTGCCTAAAATAAGAAAACATTGGCCTACTAAAGTTGATGGATACTGACTAGAGCAATCAAAAACTAGCAGGTAAGATTCGTAAGAATTTTTTCAAAACCATTTTCTCATCTTTTTGTTGAATTTAAAAATTTCAATACAAAATTTCGTTGACATTTCTCATTCTTAGAAATTTCTACCAGCTGCAAACTGGCCCCATCATATCAACCCAGACCCATCTCAGATAAGTGGACCAAGATATAAAGAAGATGAACCAATGACAATTTACACCAACTGAGAATCTGCTCCCAATTTCATACCAGAATTCCTGTGTCATATTTATAACACATAAGATCACCCTATAATGTTTGTACCTAAGAGCAAACTTTCTTTTTCTTTTTCTTTTTCTTTTTCTTTTTCTTTTTCTTTCTTTCTTTCTTTCTTTCTTTCTTTCACAATCAACTGTATTGTCTTCTAATCTTAGCCTCAACCTGCTGTGAAAGTGAAGGGCCCCCAAACTGTGTCTCTGAGTTTTTCAGTGAGTTTGGATATTGGCCACAGTAAATAAATAAAATTTGCTTTGAGTGTAACCTGGGTTCTGCAGAGCATAAAGTGCTTAGCATGTCTCAGAATGCTGTTCAATAAAAATGCACAAGGTGCTCATTTTCCAAGCTTTCGAAATATATAGAAAAGTGTGGAGATACCACAGGGACAGAGCCATATAAGAACTTAGAAGGCTAGATGGATGCAAATCCTGATTTTATGGTGCTCTTAGAGGACATCTGTAACCTTTGTAAAATTTCAGGTTCTCCTAAGCAAAGAAACTTCACAGGGAGTTAAGGGCTTAATTTCAGTCCCATGGATCTCCCAAACACTGAAGCTCCACAGGAATATGCAAACTCAAGGAACATAACCTTTTGTTAACCTGGAATTTCAGCTAATCAGAGTTCAGAAAATCAAGGTTGTGCTGTATGTATTTTTAAATATATGCAAGTTGCTGCATGACAAATCTCCCTGTCATGCACAGATAGCAGCAATTATGTGCATATGTTAAAGGGTTAAAGTTTTCTTGGAACCCTGAGGATTATAAAATATGAAAACACCAATTAGAATGAAGTATATAATCACTGTAATAATCACAAGAAAGAGAATGAGTCAAAATGCATTTTTGGCTGAAATACAGTTTGTGGGAATCGGCAGCTGGATTTTCTGGCTGTTAACCTGCTGGGTAAAAAAGTTAGCAAAGGATTCTGCACCGAGCTCTGAATTAATAGTTCTGTTCTTAAAAATAGAATCACAAGAATGGCAGGAATGATGGATAATGGTAGAGTGCCACCAATTTGTCCAGTGAGTGCTCTGCACCTGCTTTCCAGTCTCTCAGAGAGCGCACTTTGCATCCCAGGGTATAAGACAATTCCACAATTCATGACTCTTATTGTTCATTTTTGTTTGTGCTTTTAGCATTGAGTAGTAACTTCAAATGAATGTCAGTAATCTAACTCCAGCACTGGCAGCATTAGAGCTATGCTATGCTAAATTGTCTCCTTGTTTTAAGATTAGACTTCAAGGATTTTTTTTTTATTTTTTTTTAATGAAGGGAAACTAATATCCTCCCTTTTGACAAGTTAGGAAACATTAGCCAATTAAATCTATTTATAAAACTCCCCTGCATCATTAGTGCTAGCATTCTCTCAAGCTCTGTTTTTCATTAGCTCAGCAGCATACTGTTGCTGGCATATAAAAGGACACAGTTTTATTCATGGAATGAAAAAACCATAATGAACTAATATTAAACCTTAATCTTTCTTGTGTAATTCCCTAAAGTATAATCTTGGGCTTCTGGGAGCCCAGTTTAAGGTGAACGTTGGAAGTCTTGCCAGGAACAGCAGAACAGAATGAGGGTTTGGGCCGTTTCTCTGCTACCTGTTAGTCATCCCTTGTCTGGACTAGAAGGATGTGAGGCAGCTAGGTACCATGAATAAAACAGCTGCCCTTTCAATCAAACTTCTCCAGCGACATCTGAAGGTGTGGAGATATAAAAGGCCCCAGGTCTTCAACTAAAACTGCGGTAAATTAAGTGGGATAGCAGAATCCTTTTGTGGAGAAGGGTAGCTTCTGGCCAGAGGAGAGATCCAGCAAAATTTCACCTCTATTGACTGAACATGCCCTGGTGGGAGTGTTAATGTTTTATCTTAGCCTTGAGTTTGCAGCCATTGGGCTTGCTTTTCAGCTGCTAGTACAGTCATGGCATGTAGCTTCCTGAGACTGCTCAAAACTACATCACTCAGCATCACTGCTCTATGTCTACTACTGAGAAACAAAATCGATGTATCACGGTAATCCGCATCTTTCCTTCCCTGTCCCCTCCCTACTCTCTGTCAGCCTGATTTATTGTGCCACTTGGACTAGTTAGACTAATAGCTCATTGAGGCAGAGAACATGTCCTTCTCTGAGGTGCCTATGTTAGGTTCTATTGTGGTATCTTACCAATGAGCAGATTGGTTTCAAGTTATAAACTCTTGAGAATGAAAGCTACATTCAGCAATAAGGTCACAAAACTTTCTGCTACCCTCTGGTTTTAGCCTGCAACTTCACTGTCCAGGGTTCTTTGCGTTGGCTGCCCAGCAGCAAGTGTGTCTCAGGAAACTCAAAGACTACATGACATTGTACAAGAAGTGTGGCACCTGCTACTCTATAGCACACTTTCCTGTTTTAGATCCCTTTCTAAATGTCCTGCTTTCTCAGCACATTTTAGTTTAATGGTTGGGTTTATTGCAGTTCATACATATTAGCCCCCGTGCTGGACATTTCCTGTCCTCATGCAAGTTGCCACATCACTGGCATTGTTTCCTGCTTTCCGTGTTTCTGTCCTTGTCCATTTTAATTTCTGTGAACTTCTCCCTGGCTGCTTTAACTGTTGTGCAAAAAGTCTCATGCTCTGTGCCTTTCTCTAGGCTTTCTGTTTGTTCACTGCTTAGCATACACATATTGACCTTTCTAAAGTCCGATTCATCTCCCTTAGTCGTTCATGGACATTCTTATTGTTACACCCCAGATTAGTCTGGTCTTTAACAAGCGAGTCTGATTTAATATTCTATATTCACAGGATTGATATTTTACTTATAACCCTGTGACAAACACCTCTACAGAGGACACAATGATCCGCAAACCTTTTCATTGTTTTTGCAAAGCTTTCCTTTCTTTCCTCACCACCGCCTTTATGGGATGCATTGCATACACCTCGCACTTTTGTCCTTGCCTCTAGCAGCAGAGCAATATTTTGCTCATCCTCCCGTTTGCACCCGTGGCTTTCATAAACCGCTCAAATTGCTGTTTGAAGCATTTCCAGACACATTCCGCATTTCCGTTGATTCTGAGGCCTGGTCGGGGAGTTACTTGAAGTTGCACGGGCTCTGTAGGAGCCACTTCAATATTACCCCTCCCACTGGGGCTTCTAGTATTCTGTTGTAACTCCTGCCTGCTTGATGTGGTGCTCTGTCCCCCTCTAGCGGCACCTAGCCCAGCTAGAGATTGACGAGCCTGCTACAGGCTTAGCTAAGGGCCATGTGGCTTTTAGTTCATGCAGTAGCGACTCAGACACTAGGCTTCAGAGGTCCCACTTTCGATCCCGCCTACCGGGGTCTGTCAGCGTTACACTGTGCCTTCCACCACTGGTGCCACGTAGTATCTTACTGAGGAGCAAGCCAATTTCAAGATAAATCCTTTATTGGGAACAGAAACTAAGTACAGCAATACGGTAACAAAACTTCCTTCTGTTCTCTGGCTGTAGCCTGTGACTGCCCTGTCCTGGGCACCTTTGTTTTTGCTCCCCAGCAAGAAGTGTAGGAGGGATAGCTCAGTGGTTTGAGCATTAGCCTGCTTAAACCCAGGGTTGTGAGTTCAATCCTTGAGGGGGCCATTTAGGGATCTGGGGCAAAAATTGGAGATTGGTCCTGCTTTGAGCAGGGGATTGGACTAGATGATCTCCTGAGCTCCCTTCCAACCCTGAGATTCTATGATCTCTGTTTCTTGGAGGATTTACCCTACAGCACGCTGTTAACCAACAGTTCTCTACCAGATGCTGTTTGCTGCAATGGGCTAATGGGCTGAGCACAGGGATGTGAATAGAGAGCCTGGCATCTATTCACCATTACTCTGCCACTAGCTTCTTTGCTCCGTCCTACCAGTGTCAATATTTGAGAGATGCTTTAAAAGTAGAAAGAAAAGGAGTACTTGCGGCACCTTAGGGACTAGAGCTGTAACTCACGAAAGCTTATGCTCAAATAAATTTGTTAGTCTCTAAGGTGCCACAAGTACTCCTTTTCTTTTTGCGAATACAGACTAACACGGCTGCTACTCTGAAACCTTTAAAAGTAGAGTTAGCTTTATGAGTCTGAGCCACACCCAGGGCCAGTTTTAGGAGCGGTTGAGCACGGTGGTTATCCTGGGCACCAGCTTCCACTGGGCGCTGCCATATTGCTGTGCTGCTGAGCTTTCCCACCCCCCACCTTTCCCACCCCTTTGCTCCACTGATTCACTGGCTGTTTTGTTTTTTGCTGAGCCACTCGGGGGACTGTCACTTTCTGCACTGACTGGGAAAACAACTAGGGCAGCTCCAGGCTATACCACACTCCTGCTGAAGTAAACTCCTCAGCTGTACTAAACTCCCTGACTTGAGTTAGCGCCTCAAAGCTAGAGCAAGACCCTGGCTATTCTGAGCTTCCAAACAGTCTTGACACTCTCAGGGTGAGAGCAGGTTCCTGGTTAAACCGATGTTGCCAACTCTCACAATTTTTCACAAGTGATGGGATTTCAAACTGAGCTGGCACCTGTCTCATGATGATGTGAGAATCGCCAGCCCTATTGTGAAGTTCAGCCCTGCCAGAAGCCAACAGAATATCTCTTCACTGCTTGCCATTCTCACGAGTGGGGGCTGGCTGTCTTAGGGAAGTTCCTCTCCTCCTGTGAGCAATGGAGATGGGATAGCACCTCTGCTCCTCCCTCTTGCAGCACCCGGTCTGGGAAGGCGTGGGGTGGGAGGGCAGTTGAAGAGCCCCTGGAGCTGTCCCCCCATTCTGGGAAGGAGGAGAGGGGAGTGTGCTGCAGTCCCCCAGGTCTGGGAAGTGGGGGGAGGAGTTGAAGAATCCCAGGAGGACCAGAAGTGAAGCTGGGACAGGCACTGTGTGGGGACAAAACTGATGGGAGGACTGGGGATATGATTAATTGTTGGGCAGGGGACAAGCAGATGTGGGGGTGAGAGTTCCTGCAGTAAGAGCCAAAATCACCTTACCCAGTAGATGTTAGAGAGCGGGTTACACTAATTTTCTCACACACACACACACACACACACACGAAGTTCAAAAATCAAAAGACAGATTGAAAACACAATATAATTTTAAAATATATATATAGTGATTTTAGGGGGGCCAATCACATGATTTGGTGAGGGGACTCATGTCTTTTTGATGTCTTGAGGTTGGCAATACCGGTAAACCATTGTTCCAAACTGCCGGGAGTTTCTCTAGGCTAAAACAAGCTTTTCTAATCTTAGTCCTACCTACTAATGGGTTTTGGCCAATCAGCTCCTTCCACCTAACCCAAAAAGGAGTCTCCCAAGCAGCTAGCAGCAAAAATCAGTATTACCCAATTCCAAGAAAATGCCACTGGCACACTACTCCACTGTAAAGGTGTATAAATGGCTATTATTTCTGAATAAGGGGAATCAAAAAGAGGAAAGGAGATACCCACCCTGTAGCACAAATCCTGGAGTTGGTTTCTATTTTCCTATTCCTGTTTGGGCTGCATTGAAGATTTAAATTGTAAAAAACACCCATTTACCTCTACACAAACCAGCAGTCTGGGCCTCCACTCGCCTTGTGAGGCCTGTTCTATCACACTGACTGTCAAAGTTAAGAACCCGTCTTAGCTATATAAATCAGTAAAATCATCCGAGGATATGTTCTTCTGTGGGCTCTGGATCAAGTGCCAAGTAAATGGAAGGACTCCCATTAAGTGGATGGCCTTTAGATTGTGCCTGAAAGGAGCTGACTGGCTAAAGCAGTGTACAAATGGCAACATATGTAAATACAAAATAAGCCTAAGGTCAGTATTTCTTGATAGTTTTATGCAGTAAAGTTCCCACAAATGTTTAACAGAGTTTGTTTGTTTGAAATCTTTGTTTATGTGCTTTGAAGTTAAACCTGATAGGTGTTTTTGGACATTTTAATCATTAATGTGACTATATGTGGACACACCTTTGAAATTTCTCTCATTTCAGAAGGTAGGTTTTATTGTGTTGTTCAACTTGTGCTCTGTCTTTTGCATACCTTTTTGAAAGCACCTCTACTTTAAGTTAATGTGAAACAAACAAAACAATTAGGTCATGAATTTCAAAATCCTAATCATCAGAGGTCGTGCGACAGCAGTTGGCTATACCAGCATACTTCACAGAGAACTGAATCACATGTGACATGAAATCAAGCATATTAATTTCTTTTTCATGGTAGTTATCTAAGGTGAACAGCTTGAAATCTATAATATGCGGCATGGAGTTTTGTGGAGGCTTAATTGAATTATGTTGGTAATGTGCTTTCAGAGACATATATGTGCAAATATTTTAATTTTCAAAATGAGAGCAACAGATAAATATCAGAATATAGCTGGAATAAATAATACTAATGGTTTTCAAAGGCTCAGCTTGTGGAGGAAGGGGGGCTATTCAGCATGAATGAAAATGGCAGAATCTGGCTCCTAATAACTCGTCACGGACCAAGATGGGCAGGCAAATGACGAAACATAACATAGGAAATATACTTGAACTGACTTCTTATTGCCCTTAAATCATAAAATTAGAGGCTTATCGAGCAGCACTACAAACAAGTTGTGGCTCAGGCTCATTTACAATAATGTTTATGAGCATAAAGGATTTCATGGGCAAACAGTCCTCTTGTTTGTTCATTCCAGCTGGAAGGAGGTGATAATCCTTCTAATGTCAGAAAAAGGAAGTGTGTGTTTCTGTCCTGATATACCTGTGACTCTTGGCTGCTTGCTTTAACCTGATTTATGTTCTGATACATAGCTATGTAGTCAGGGGATTTTGGGGTGTCGTGAATTAGTAGCCAAACAAGCATGCTGTCCCCAGGCTGGTGGATTTGCGTGAAGTACACATGGCTTGATGTGTCAGAGTTCTAGCAGTCTCTGTTTTATAGATTTCATTATTGAGAATATTAAAGTGTAACATAAAGAAAGTCAATATAGACCTCTTGTTGGGGGTGCAGTGGGAGGGAAGATTATGGGAAACTAGCAAGCAAAATCCTAGTCCTCCAGAGGGCTTAGAGGAGGTGTGTATCAAAGACGCTCAGGGCAGTACTGGTCCCAATAAATTCACCTTATGCAAAAGTAGAAAACAGCTACTTTCCTTTATAGCTTACTCAAAGTGGTTTCTGCACTACTGGTTTTTACTGCACATTGGTGCACTCAGGTGTTGTGGACACCTAACATGCATCATAAAAGGAGGATTAAAGGGGATAGAGTGGCACGTAGTGGAGTGATTTTACAAGACTGGATCCTGAATGTGGACATTTATTTACCGCATGGTGGGGATCCAGTTTGTGTGTG
The DNA here is from genome assembly GCF_965152275.1 of Natator depressus. Taxonomy (NCBI): domain Eukaryota; kingdom Metazoa; phylum Chordata; order Testudines; family Cheloniidae; genus Natator; species Natator depressus. The sequence continues at coordinate 67,325,895 of NC_134243.1, forward strand.
TGTGTGTCGCTGATTTTCATGGGAGCTCCACACAAGAAGCAACTGTGGAATTGGGCCTCATTGTGGAAGTTTTTAGAGCACAGGCAATTCTTTATCAAACCTGGTCCTTCCCTCTCTGGTAAAGAGTGTACAGTGAATTAAACCAAATTCATTTAAATTAAACCATAAAACCTGCTGAGTAACCCAGTTACAGACAATACATTATGAAGCCTGTGACAACTTAGCATTTGGCTTACTTAGCTGTGTGCTGTGTTACGTTTGTAACAATGACCATCAAAAAGTGACATTTCTCTGCAAGCCTCAACACTGTAGATTAGTCGAGGGTATGAATGAAAGCAGGCTCCATGCTGTACTCTGCAGCAAATCTAGTGGAGAGAACTTAATGTTCTGTCTTGTCAGAGGATGCAAATAAAACGTAAGTACCATGGAACATTGATTTATGCAACTTGAAGCCTTACACCCCATCTCGTACAGAGCTTTTATGGAGAGAAAATACCCAGTTAGGAACCAGCACTATCTTTTCCTGCTGGGTTTTTTTTTTTAAAGTGGAAGGGCCAAATTGTGTCAGTAAAATCTATTGATTTCAGGGCCTGTGGGTTGTAGTTTTGTTCTCTTTTTATAATTTGATCCAGATCCTCCGCCAAGCCTCATCTGAGTGCAATTCAAGGGAAAGACTATCAAGGAGCTATTTACAGCTCTCGGATCCTGTGACTAGTTTTTTCCCCAGCCTTAGTCCCAGCAGAGTTTGGCCTGAGGCCTGTTCTACATTCCACCACTGGTAGAAATTTCTAAGATGCTAAAGGAGAGGCGACAAAGGCATCAGCTATGAAAGTTCTGCTCAAGCTGGTGGCTCTTCTATGTCAGAGGAGTTCCCATCGGGGGAATGCAACTAACTCCTGCTCCTATTGCACTGCTGGAACAGCACAATGGGATTGGCACAAAGTGCCAGCATTTGGTCCCTCCTTCCCCCAATATAAGGCTAAATTGTATCAGGGTATAAATAATAGGCCCCCACCTGTTCGTGTTAAAGTCACTTTAAAATCATTTTAAATAATTTTGTAAAAATTGTAAATCTATCAGTATAATGAATATCACTCCTCTTCCAAGTGCATGACTGTCTGTGACAATAAATGAACTGATCATCACTGTTATGAAAACTATGCCAACACAAAAAAAATGTAAATCGGGTAAAGCACAATGTATTTGTACGTGAAAAGTGCACTGTAAGAGCTGAGTGCCATATATAGATGAACTGCTTTTTAAATAAAATGTAAAATGGATAAAGGCTGTGGCTAGGGATGTTTGGTTTTGATATCTGCCTTTGCTAAAGCCTGGGGTTTATAAGGTCTTGAAGTTCTTAAAGCAACAGCAACATCCCCATCTACCCCCCCCCCAATTATTTATGCTCTGGGAATATGACTTAAAACATGGTGGTTCATTCCAATTGAATGGGTGGGTTTTCAGAGGCCATTTTAGATTCAGTTTATCATACAGGAATATATTACATAAAACACTGTAGCACATAGGGAAGTCCAAAACAAAATCATACATGTGAATGGCCCTGAACGCTGGGGAAAGTGTGGCCCCAGAGTTAAGCTTTGTGCCTCAGGCCTATCTGTGGTAGCCTGCCACCCTTGGAAAAAACATTTAACATTCCACCCTTGGAAAAACATGACACCATGGGGAGAAGGGGAAATCATTTATTTCTTGAAAAAAATATACTGATTTCTGTCTAACTGTAAATTCTATGTGGTTCTTATATAGCCCCCATTATGGTAGTATTTAAGCACTTCGCACTCTTTTTAATGGATTTATCCTCGCAACACCCTTGTGGGGCCGGACAGTGCTGTTTCCCCCATTTGACAGATGGGGAACCAAAGCACAGAGAGATTTGCCCTTAGTCATACATGAAGTCTGTGGAGGATCAGGGACTTGAACCCAGGTTTCACAAGTCCTAGGCTAGTGCCTGAACCATAGGATCATTTCTTTTAAAGCAGACATACATTGTCTACATATCATATAGACAAAATCAGTATCCTGCCTGTTAAATGTATTTAAAAACTGGCTCACTAATAGATCTCAACAAGTAATTGTGAATGGAGAATCTTCATCAAATGGCAGTTTTTTCTGTTGTGGGACCTTCTCAGCCCTGTGATAATCAATATCTTTAGTAATGATTTGGAAGATATTGCTTGTAAAGTCTGAAGATGACACAAAGATTGATATATCTTGACTTTAGTATGGCTTTTGATACTGTCTCGCATGACCTTCTCATAAACAAACTAGGGAAATGCAACCTCGATAGAGCTACTATAAGGTGGGTGCAAAACTGGTTGGAAAATCATTCCCAGAGAGTAGTTATCAGTGGTTCACAGTCATGCTGGAAGGGCATAACAAGTGGGGTCCCACAGGGATCAGTTCTGGATCTGGTTCTATTCAATATCTTCATCAATGATTTAGATAATGCATAGAGAGTGCACTTATAAAGTTTGCGGATGATACCAAGCTGCGAGGGGTGGCAAGTACTTTGGAGGATAGTATTAAATTTCAAAATGATCTGGACAAACTGGAGAAATGGTCTGAAGTAAATAGGATGAAATTCAATAAGGACAAATGCAAAGTACTCCGTTTAGGAAGGAACAATCAGTTGCACACATACAAAATGGGAAATGACTGCCTAGGAAGGAATATTGAGGAAAGGGATCTGGGGGTTATAGTGGACCATATGCTAAATGAAAAGGAGTACTTGTGGCACCTTAGAGACTAATCAATTTATTTGAGCATAAGCTTTCGTGAGCTACAGCTCACTTCATCATATGCTAAATATGAGTCAAAAATGTGACACTGTTGCAAAAAAATGAACATAATTCTGGGCTGTATTAGCAGGAGTGTTGTAAGTAAGACACAAGAAGAAATTCTTCCTCTCTACTCTGTGCTGATTAGGCCTCAACTGGAGTATTGTGTCCAGTTCTGGGTGCCACATTTCAGGAAAGATGTGGACAAATTGGGGAAAGTCCAAAGAAAAGCAACAAAAATAATTAAAGGTCTAGAAAACATGACCTATGAGGAAAGATTGAAAAAATTGGGTTTATTTAGTCTGGAAAAGAGAAGGCTGACAGGGGACATAACAGTTTTCAAGTACATAAAAGGTAGTTACGAGGAGGAGGGAGAAAAAAATGTTGTTGTTAACCTGTGAGACAGGACAAGAAGCAATGGGCTTAAATTGCAGCAAGGGAGGTTTAGGTTGGACATTAGGAAAAACTTCCTGTCTGTCAGGGTGGTTAAGCACTGGAATGAATTGCCTAGGGAAATTGTGGAATCTCCATCATTGGAGATTTTTAAGAGCAGGTTAGACAAACACCTGACAAGGATGGTCTAGATAATACTTAGTCCTGCCACGAGTGCAGGGGACTGGACTCGATGACCTCTCGAGATACCTTCCAGTCCTGTGATTCTATGATGAGATTGGTGGAGCTGTAAATGACGACAGCTCAGTTACACAGAACAAACTGAATTACTTGGTAAACTGTGCTCATTCAAATAACATGTGCTTTAATACATCCAGATGCAAAGTCATACATCTAGGAACAAAGAATGTAGGTCACCTTTACAGGATGGGGAGCTGTATCCTGTTCAACAGTTACTCTGAAAAAGACTTAGAGGTCATAGAGACATCTAGGTCAGCTGAAGTTCTGGAACAGTGCTACGCTGTGGCACTGCAAAGCAGCTGGATCAGAGGCTGAAAATCTAGCCCCATATTTTCAGTTTATCACAGTTATAAGAAATCAGTTTGACTGTGCTACATTTGTTGCAATGCATCACTTGTGATGCCTTCCATCTCTTTAAGTGCTCCTCTTCACACTCTTGATTTGTGCTGAGAGAAAAATGATTTCTAAGTCGGCAAAGCAAAGACACTGTAGACAGCCCCTCTATATTTACGTTCTTCATGGTGCCTTGACCCAAAGGAATTAAGGTAAAGAGGAGCTGAGATTTATCTTCAGTACAATCTTCAAGCACTGAATTCTCCCCAGATACGTGTGGATGGCTTTCACGGATGGTACTGGAGGACTATACCCCTATAAATTCAGGCTTTTCTAGAGAATTGTGTCCTGTGGCTGTTAATGCTGTAACCCAGGGATCTCTTGGTGCCACATGGTAAAGGGCACCAGAATGCATCAGGGATTCCCCTGGGTCTGGTATCCACAGAGAAGTTCACCAAAGAGTATCATGAAAGGTGTCTAATGAAAGCCTGAGTCACACTGGTCTTCATACTCAGGGTAAAATATATGTAGGAATAAGTTATGTGTGTGTACTGAAAATTATGTTCTTAAGGTCTGTGATCAAAAGGTGAGAAACGGGTTTCTTTCAGACAAGAGATGTTTATGTATCTGTCTGTCAACATATAAATTGAGTATTGTATGGTTCACAATGGGTACCCATTTACAGTCTGAGCAAAATGCTAACAAGTAATTGCACAGTCTCCAGGGTTGATTCTTGACAGAAAAATACAAATGAGGATGGGGATCCTGGTTGCAAATGCAGACAATGGATTTTTGGACTATAACAGGAGGGACAGAGCAGAACTCTGGATCTTTCCACTGAGGAGGCAAGAGGGCAGCATGCTTGTTTCATGAACAGAAGACCACAGCCAAACCTGGTTGTAATACACTGGCAGAATTTAGGGTGAGCTTTTGCTCTCTGTGACATGACAATGTCTTATTAGTTAAGTTTAGAGTCTAGAATGCATCCTATGATTTTGTTTTATTTGTCACCCTTTGTTGCCAGTATTTCTGCTTACTATCATTTGAATTTCTGTTTTTTGTTAAATAAATTTATACTTGCTTCCTCTACAAACAAATCTAAATGCTGTGTGTTAAGCAGAGCTGTGTTTTGTGGTGTGCTGGTCCTTTTTAGAAACAGAGGATCTAGGAAGTCCGTGTGTGTCCAGGGGATTGGGGCTGGGCATTATAGAGGGATGGTTGGAGGACTTGGGGTTGATGTGTTCCTATCATTAACTTGTAAAGCAAAAGCGAGACCTGGGAGGCAGGGCTTGATGTTGCCACAGGCTGGTGGTGTTGGAGGACTGACATGCAGCAAGCACAGACAGGGCTTTCACATGGTAAGGTCAGGTAGTAGCGAGGTGCCTCATAACTGTGGCTACCCCTGGGAAGCATCACAAATGCCATGTCATGTTTGTATGATATATTTACATATTTGTATTGCACAAGGTGCTTGTATTAATGTATGTATTTTGTTAGGCTTGCTACTGTATCCTAGGTCTGCGCTGATATGGAATTGAATCCATTGGGTCCATGATTGATGTGATTCCGGAGGATAAATATCAGAGCTTACTTTTTAACAAATAGGCTAAATAAAAGGTGTGATCCTAGATTTTTGAGTAAAGCCCTAGTCATGATTCCGTAAGGGTAGGGTGGGACAGAATCCTCCCTCCTTCCCTAGTTGGGAACTTCAGGGCATTCTTCTGCAGCCACTGCTACAGCACACAGGCTGCTGTAACAGCCATGCCCAATGCCCATCCACCTACCCAGGTGCAGGGATTTTGGCCAATGGAGCCACATAACTGTCTAGGTCCATCCCACAACCGCTGCTACTGTGATGACATTAGCCCTGGGCCATGTTTGGTAGTTTTCTCCCAAACCTTTTCTGAAATTGTAAGGGGGCAGGAAGAGTGCCTGCTGTTTATAGGTGCCTTGATCTGCTGGAATTACCTGCTTTAGGAGTCATTGCCTAAGGCTTGTCAGGCTGGTGAACTAGGTACTCCTCTCTAAGCTGTTTCTATCAAATGCCCTACCGACTTTCGTGCTTTGGCAGTTCTAACTCCTACACCCAATGGCTGTGTGAACATGATAGGTTTTTGCAGCCTGAAGTCCAGAAGAGAGGGAGGATTCTTCAGTAGATCAGAGTCTATTTCCATTTTGCCTGAGTCTTCCCCAATGGGGAAAGTTCAAGATCCATAAGTTATGTGGGAAAAGGAGATCATATTTTCAGCTGTTAGTAAAGACAAAGAAAAAATGTTGACAGCTCTACTTTGCCCGAGGCCCTCTTGCAAGGTGGCGAGGCAGAGACTCTGGCAGCCTGGCCAGTGCATTTGATTGTCTTACTCAGATGTTAATATGAACTTGTGCTTTCACCTCAGTGCAGTGGTGTGGGTTCTGGCCCTTTAAGGGTATGTCTGCACTGCAGTGTAAGCCCAGGGTTAGTAGAAGCCATTTGGTTAATGAAAACCAGGGCTCCAGGTGAGGTTTGAAGTCACAACTTCAGCATGTCTCTACTCAGCACTGCTCTATAAGTACTAGGGGGTAGCCAATTGAGCCACTGGAGCACCCTCACCCTTAGCAGACCCTGGATTTGTTAACCTAGGACTTGTGAGTCTACACTCAGTTGTAACCCCAGGTTAGGAATTGTTGAACCCTGGGTCCCAACCTGAGGGTTCAGCATCTTCACTGCATTATGCAGGCCTGCATCCAACTACCCGTATCCCAGACTTCCTTGCACCTTCCCAAAAGGAGCCCTTTGTTCATGATCCAGAGTGGAAAAACTTGACTGTCCATCAAACTGGACTGTCCAGAGGACATAGAAAGTCGGCCTGTGGGATTGTAGAATACTTTTACAGAGCATGAATCCAGTGGGGCTGCATCTACACTGCAAAGCAACAGGGCTTGAACACTGGGTCCCGGCTTGACTCAAGCTCGGACCCTCTACCGCTGGGGGCTCCTGGAACTCTGGGGTCTGATCCTAGGGTTAGCACAATTTGTGTGTAAACAAATGGGGTGGAAGTGGTTAGACTTCAACCTGAGTTTGAACCCTGGGCTTACACTGCAGTGCAGACATATCCTAGAGATTATCACTATCATACGTGGCAATGGCATCTGTGCTCTGGATTTTGGACTGCAGGATGCCCAGACACACTCTGGGAAACTAGGTAGAATGCCTCAAGGATACCAGACTGAGCATCTTGTGTACTGCCACTTTAAGACTATCTATGCGTTGCCAGGTTTCAGGTCTTTCCCACTCTTAGGAGCACCAGATGCAGGCGAGTAGTGTTCTGCTTCTGCAGGGCTCGGGAGTCATTCTGTGCTCTCTAGTTCCAGATAATAAGGTTTGCTGTTTAAGGTACTTCACCTGTGAGCCTAAGTCTTCCTTCTAGCCTTCCAGAATTCCATCTGCTGCAACTGGGGCTAACACAGCTTCAGGTATTGCCAGAATGACAACAGTACGTGGGTCTGCTGCAGTGAAAACTACAAAGTCCTGCAAAAGGCAAAAAAGTGTAAGGCAGCATGCCAGCCTGTACGTGTACAAGGAGCCACCCCACAGGTGAGAGATTTTCTTCTGTTCCACTTGTAATGCAAATTGGATAAAACTATTACTGATCTGAGTGAAAAGAGGCATCATCCCTCTAATGTTTTTTCTGCTATAATCTATCCAAATGATGAATAAGAACATGAAGAGAGAGAGGAAACCTTTCATTATATTTTTCCTTAAATCCTTTTTTTTTTTTTTTAAATTGTGTTCCTTATAGGACCAAAATCATCTCCAGTGAGATGATTTCCAGTGAGGATTTATTTGAGTGATTCCAAAGGTATCATATTTTTCAACAAAGCTGCAGGGAAGTTTTAGTGGGTGTCATTCCCAACAAATGTAGGAAGCTGATACGAAATTTTTGGTTTTGTTTCATGTAGCATTGCAATTCTGTTTATATAAAGGAAAATCTTAATTGCCGGAGCTCCCCTGTAAGCATGAACATTGTTTGTTCTTCACTTACAGTACACAGTATGCGTTACAGACAGGGACTGAGAGCCTTAGCTCCACTGTTTAATTTGTAATGAAAGAGGTGTCAGGGTTCAAGTAATTTTTTTTTAACATTCATAACAGATGCAGCAAGCCCAGAGGTGCCAGGGCTATGAACTGCCAAGCCTAGAGGTGCCGGGGCTCAGTCTTGGCAAGCCCTAGAACAAATTAAGCACTGTTTAGCTCAACAAATACACTAACAACATCAGAAAAAGATAATTATCCACAGAAGCCAGTGTCTGGGTACATGTTTCATTTTCAGGGATGTGCTACTCTTACAGTGCCCCTGTAACAGGGGGTCCCACAGTTAATCCCCAGTACTCTCAGTGTGGAGGATTGAAGAGCTAAAGCACTCTAGGCATTTGTTGTCCCCATTTTAACAAAGAGACACTGTATCCTAATCACAATCAAAGTAGAAGATAGTGCTGCTCCTGGCAAATACATTTGTATTAAGTGCACTTGCTGGAAATGTTTACATAGCACTTAGTTCCTGAAAAATATACTGAGGACAGGACAGCATGGTGTTTCAGCTGTATGGTTTGAAATGTGGGGAGCTAGAGGGTTTGAATTCCTGTTGAGGGATACAGGGGTACCCCAAAATGCTTGATACTGCGTGCAAGCTGGTGCTTTCCAAAGGCAAAAAAAATTGCTCTTCAGAAGTATTTTTCTGAGCTACAGGGATAAATGTCATCTCTGGCGTTGATAGTCTAAGAGTAGCCAAGGAAAGCGGTGACTCCATCTACAGCAGAGAAATCAGCCCAATCCTCCCTCCAGTTTGGTGGGCTCCTGTTATTATGCTGTTGTTATAGACTGGATTGTATATGTGTCTATTCTTTGCAATAGTTCTGAATGGCAATAACTTGTTTTGTGTTTGTCCCCTATGGGTCTGGGTCTCTTCAGTAACTCAGGTGATGATAATGGTGATTTAAATACTGACAGCAATGACCCAGAGCAGATCTTCCAGAATATACAATTTCAAAAAGAGATCATGGCAAACATCCGTTGCAGACCATGGCCTATGAGACACAAGCTGAGGGCACTCAGGTAATGGAGTTTTCATGGACACTTTCAATCCCACCATTTATTGCTGCTTTTCCAGCTCTCACAAATTTGTTAACCTAAATTAGGTGTGAGCATGGGAATGGTTTAGAATTGCCAGAAAATCATGCAGCAGCTATCTTTCTACTACTCCATCATAGAGTAGTACAAGGTTGGGAATCATAGGATTTTGAAAATTAAAAAGCTTCTAAAAGTTGATTACAGCTCATTTTTGTATGTGTTCATTGAACTTTGGATAAGGCAGAAGAGCTTTGTCTTTATCTTTGCCCAGCATCTACAGGGTGCCGTAGGTATCACACAGCTCTTCATTCTTTACCATTTCAGCCTTGTTTCCAGCACCAAATTCAGAATCTTTGTATTGCTGGTTAGTGGTGATCAGAGATTTTCCTGAGCCATTTGGAATATTAAAACTATTCAATGATTCTGCATTAGAATGCTCAGGAAGGACCACTGAGATGTCACCATATGTATTGTACATTCTGTCAAAGATACTCAGCAATATGTTATCGGCCAAATTTTGTCCTCGTGCTCTGTGAAACACTGTCAAAAACAGCACAACTTCCCACTATTCAGGAAGGCTGTGTTTGAAAGTAATGAGGCGTTGGTGGATGAGGGGACAGAATTTGGCACTTCCTCTTTTAAATTATGTTTCAAATACCAGAGACTAGTGCCCATGTTTGCAGATTAATGAGGTACGTGTAGACTGTTGACAGCATGCAATGTAGTATCATCATGACAACAGAGTTTAAAGCCATAAGTGTTAATGGTTCCAAATTTGAAACACAGTAGAAAAGTTCATAACTTTCTCCAATATCTTATCTAAACTGCATCAGTCCTTTCACTGTGCATTCCATTTGACTTTTGTTTCCCCTTCTGTGAAATCTCTCCCTTGTCACCTCACTGTGTGCTGGAATGGCACTTTACTAACAAGGTAGGTTCATTTTTCTGCCCACCTTTGCCTTGTCTTAGGAAGCAAAGGGAGAATTTTCTCATATCCCTGGAGTGAGAGTCTGTAATTTGCAGCTAAACCCGAGCCACCTTCATGGATGAGCAAATGCCCTGTTCCTGTCCTGTCTGATTGTCTATGGTCCCTATTCAGCTCCCACAAAAGTAAAAAATTCCCATTAATTTCAGTGGAAGTAGGATTAGGCCTGTATGCATATCTTGTCCGATACCTCTGATTAAAATGTAACCAGTAGTTTAATATTAATCAATTGCTATATTGATAAACCCCATGCTTTAGACTATACTTTCAGAAGAAGTGTTGGTATCCACATAAACTGAACTGAATGAGGTATTATAATGCTTTTACTTTGAGATGATTTTGGTTACATTATTACAGAAAAATTCTAGAAACCAGGGAGCAGGGCACAGGAAAAAATTTTACTGAAGCTCTCCCTAAAGTGAAAATCTTACATTTGTTTTGCAAACTGTTGGGATCTGATCCTGTGGTTCTTTCTCAGACAAAACTCCCATTGATTTTAAATGGCTAGCAATACTCTTATTTTAAGGAAATGAAGTTTTGCCTGAGTAAGGACTTCAGGATTGGGCAGGTAGTCTGTTGTGACAATATTTCCCATTACTTGGCAACTTTTATTTATGTGTGGTATGGCCCATGTTCAGAGTGTAATAAGATTTTTGGTTACATGAAATGAAGATTCTGTCTTCCTCTGCAGACAAGCTAAGGAGATTGTGTTGAAATATGAAGGCAGGCTCACTAGAACAAGAGGTTACCAGGCAGCCGGTGCAGAGGTATGTCTGCTTTTCATTAAAACTACAGCTCTTTCCTATAACAATTATCTGGAATTCTCATTTACAGAAGTACCTATTTTCTGTGAAACACTGCTCCCCAGTTCAAGAATTGTGTGGAAGAAAAATCCAGTTATACGCTTCTTTTTTCTATTAAGAATTTAGTAATTACATTTTCGCAAATTAATTTAATGTATGAGGGATGGGCCTCATTCCAGTAACATGAGTATTTTTTCTTTTCAAATACTCCAGCAAATAATGAGGGTCTGCCAGAAGGTTGGTGATGGAAACAGGAGCCAAACAATTTGTATTCTATAAAGAGTTGTTGTGCTGAAGTAGGAGACCGAGTACAGTCGTTTAGTATGAAGAGTGTTCCTGCCTTTTTGTTTTCAAGGTATTGTTATGAACACTTATGGTAGAGATCCTGTGGAAAGATAGTATGTGATCTAGGGTTGCCACCTTTCTAACGACTGGTAACCAAACCCTCGAGGCCCAGCCCTTGCCCTGTCTCTTCCCCCAGGCCCCACCCCTGCTCCACCTCTTCCCCTGAGGTCCTGCACCTGTCACTCACAGGGTCTTCACCAACACGGCCGAGGCTGCTTTGTCTGCCACCTGTGGGCTGCACAGGGCCACGCACCACCACCAGCTGCATGAGCGACTGATGCTGCATTGCCTCCTTCCTTCCACTTAGGATTGCCACCTTTTCCACAGATCAAAAAAAACCAGACATCAGGGCTTGTCAAATGGCATCCAGGGACACAAGCAGAAACCCGGACTGTCCGGGTGAAAACCAGACAGGTGGCAGGCAACCCTAATGTGATTGTGTAATTAAAGACTGTATCATAATGCATACGCACAAGGAGACTGATTAAGCAACCTCTGTTCTGGTACTTCCTAACTTCTTAGGGCTTGCATTTACAAAGTTAATAATGTGCTTGTACTTTGGGGTGGAGTGTGCGTGAAATAGAATATAAAATGCAGTACAGCCAACTAAAATTTCTAAAGCTATATATTTATCTTTTGTTCTATCGACACATAAACAACAGTACTTTAGCTTTGCTCTTATGTCATCAGAAACAGTTGATAAAAAATACAACCTTCCTGGATAGTGGAGATTGTGTTTTATTCATCTGTCTGTGGGGTCGGGCACATGTGTGCACGCACACACACATTAGGCATTATGAGTGAAGTTTTGCCATTGACTTCATTGGGGCCAAAATTTCACTCGGTTTGAAAGATTTGAGTGCCTAAGGACTCTGAGCATGCAGACAACTGCTAAAATGCACAGGTTGGACTCATCATTAGTTAATACTTGCTATATTATAACAAATTTTTGGCTTTCACTTTACACTTCACAATGCCCTCAAAGTCTGTGGGTATCTCATCTAATTATCCATGTTGTGTGTTTTTACTTGTTTCTGTTCTGAATACATCTATATATTTCAGAAGTTAGTTACCAGTAATTATTGTGTTTGGCTTTGCCAGCTATGAATTAGGGAAACTAGAAAGACTTTTTTTTTAAAAAGGGTTAAATTCAACAGCAGAAGCGAGAGAGCTGAATTGTTCCTTAAACTAGGGAGACAGGTTTAGACAGTTTTTTTTTCCAGAAGAATATTGACCGATGGCCCATTTGGCAAACCATGAAATACACAATAGGAGCGTTACACCACCAAACTAAGCATTCACTGGTTGAATATCCTGAGAGAAGGATACTTAATTAGCAACTTGTAAGAGTTTACTAACCCTTCCATAGTTTTTGCACCCATCACTGTAGCCATATTTTTTAAAAAAGAGCTGGCAAATGTATGTAGTAGTATTTTCTAGCAATTAGATAAAATCACTTCTAAAGTATTGTTCCTTATGATTAAAACTAATAGATCAATGTTTGTTCATCTAAAAATTATACAGAAACATGACTATGAAGGTGAAAATTATTATTCCTTTTTATTAGGTGATCAGTATGCAGGACTAGAAGTCATTTTTTTAATCACTGCTGCTTGAGGTTTTTTCACATTGACATCCAGATATATATAATTTAAATACCTGCAGTGCAACCTGTACAAGTTGCTTGATCCCTTTCTCAGCCTTATGAACACTGCCTTCCAATTAAAGTAGCAACTTTGGTGCAGTTCATAGCATCTATTAATTCTTGCAATAACACCTTAATAGCATCATAAAAATTAATTAACTTTGACCATGTAGATTGATGCATTTGTTAATTAAAAGTTTGCTTCTGCTTTGGCTTTAGCAGATTAGACTATTTGTAATATGTTGACATTGCCATTTGCTTATATATATATATATATATATATTCATTCAAAATAACAAGATCTACTGTAAATTTGTGTTTAAAAATGACTAATGTACATAAATGTTGTTGCCATCCTGAAATTCAGTAATGAACAGAATACACAATATTTCTCTACTTTTGACTAAACAGAAGCAGATAGCATAAGAAAATGTCTATGAAATTATCTTGAATTACCTGATAAAATACTGCACTTGCATATAGTCAATTTACAATATATAGTACAGTTATTATTCATTTCTGAATTAAATAAGAAAAGTTATTATAATGTTTTGTGGGTAGAGGTTACTGGCATGAAATAATCTGAGTGCATATTTAAGGTTATATTTTTATTTCAAGGACTTTCAAAATTTGTCCTCAGTTGCGTACACAGTGACTTGTGCAGTCTCATTTGCACATGCAAATGCCATTGTGTGTGAAAAATCTACCTATTGTCTATGAAAATAATTAGCCACACACAAATTAGAGGCTGAATTGAGATCCCTTTGAAAATGTGCCCAATGGGTTCAAAGTAAATCCTCATACATAGAGTTGAGACCGTGTGATTATGCCGCAGTTCAGTATTAATGATCGCTGTCTCTAAGAAGAATTAGGACTTAGCTCAGAGTTACTTGCTCTTATACATTTAAAATTAGGTGTTGTATTCATTCATCCAATAAGAAATCTGGTTTCTTATTCAGTAGGATTCCTTAATAGATTACATAAACACAGTGATGCTGCCTTAGTCTGGTGGTAATTTCTGAATCTGTTTAAAATTCTTTGTGCTCATAAATTAATCTATTCTTGCATTCTCTTTCTGATGCATACTTTACTTCACTTAAATGTTCATTTTCCTTGTCACAGGTTTAGTTTATTCTTATCTTTCTTATTTCTTGTCTAAGGGCCACAGGGTGCCCTCAGTCACTTTTGTGCAACTCTCCTTGAGTTTATCCCTGATGATGATCTGTAGATGGAATTTGAGCTTGAGAGAGAGCAATGTTTGCATCTCTCCAGAAGGAGAGTCTCTACAGAGTAGGCAGAGGGAGCAAATAAGGCATGATCCCCTACATCAAAGCAAAATAAATCTTCTTGTTCTGTTGACCTACATGTTCCACAGCAAAGCTTTTACCGTGTAGGATATGTAAGTGTAACAATTCTCACAAGCAGTGAACTTGGAATCTTGAGCACTGAAGCCCAGGCCTCTACCATTTGAGTTAAAGGAGTAACTGCATTCGCTGAAAGCAGAGGTAGGGTGTTATCCTCAGTGTGGACATAGACTTTAGAGATATGTTACATGAGGAATTCCTTTCAACTTAGAATGTAACTCTTATGCAAAGCATTGAAGGTTCTGTGCCGCTGTTAATATATACCGCTTCAGACAAATAATGTGCTGATATATGAAAATATATCTAGGTATATTTCAAATGGGTCTAAATTTAAAATATATTGTATTTTTGTGTGGGTACCCTCATTGGTGGTTCCAGATATAAAAAGAATGGAGGAAAATACTCTTTGTATGTATTCTCTTAAGATCTTTAAAACTTCTCTCTTATATATGCATGTGTGGTTTAGTGGTTAGAGCATGCACTTGGAAGTTGGACTCCTGGGTTCTTTACCTGGCTCTCTGACTTCTGGAAAGTTTCTGAACTGTCCGTCCCCCCACCATGACTCAGTTTATGCATCTTACGTACCTCACAGGAGAGCTGTGAAACTTTTTAGTTGTTTTTTATAACATGCTTTCTGATGCTAGATGAAAGATGCTACAACTGGACAAAATACTCTGACACCTTTTTGACAGTTATTGCTTTATGTGCAAAAGTTACAAATCTCTTATTTCTGTGCCCTTTTCTTAGCTCTGGAAGAAGTTTGTTCGGCTTGCATATAACTTTGTGGTAATCTTCATTCCTTGGGAAATGAGAATAAAGAAAATAGAAAGTAAGTATGGAGATTTAGTGGGATTGTGCAATGCAAACCAAGCTGAAATACTAGGTTTAAGGGTTATGTTTGAACTCACTGAATTAGTGAAAAATATAACCATATTATAAAAACATTCAAAGTTTCATCAAAGTCATGTGGTTGTCATTAAAAGTCAACACATTTATTACTCTTGGTGTGTTAGATACCACATTCGTTTGTCAGTCATAGTCTTTAGCGATACTAGTATGATGTTACTACAGTGTGGCGACTACAGTTTAAAAGGCCCTGTAGTGCTATAAACTGCTGAAGTATTTTTGCAATACAGACATAGGGCCAGATGTCTGTACTGGGTCTGGCCCAAGATGTGCTCAGCACAGGACATGGAGTAGGAAAACTGGATCAAAGCCATCTATCCAGCCATTTGGCCTCTGGTATAATTTAGACAGTGGCAGTTCAGGCCACATTTGCTTTTGACTCTTGTCCATCCCTGACCTGCCTGTTACATCAGCAAGCTGGGAGCAGATGTCACAGAGCCAGCTTTGTAAGGGAAATTCTCCTAAATCAGAGAGTCTCCACTTGCCCTGTCAGAAGCAAAGGGAATGGAGCCGGGAGTCAAGACCTCACATATAGTCTATATTTAAAAATTAAACTTTCCCTGCAGTGTAAAGTGCTTTGAGATCTATGGATGAAAAGCATCATGTAAGAGCTAAGTATTGTGATTGACCACCTGTAATAACTATATTAAAGGTGGTAAAAAATGGAAAATGTATTTTCCTGACAATGTTCACATCTAGCTCTAATCTTGTTCTAAGTGGAAGGGATTTTTCTGTATTGCAGATATTTTCACGTGGATAAAAACTGCTCCACAATTATGACAATTTATTGTCAACTACTGTATTTATTTAGCTGTAAAATGAATGTTCAGATCAGACCATTCAGACTCTTTACACTGCTCCCTGTTTGTAGCAACTAAGGGAGCCAGCAGTGTACGTACCAGTGGGCTCTTCCTGCTCCTTCCAGGTGACAGGCAAACATTCTCCCTGTCTACATGGTGGAGTGCTCCCTCCCAACATGCAGTGAGGGCCTAATACAATCTGCCCCCACCCCACACACCTAGTTGTTAAAACCCTTCTGACCTTCTTGAAATTACAAGCACCCAGACTGCCCATTTATCCGCTTCTGCATCACCTTAATGACCAACATTGCTGACCCAACCAGTCGTGTGCTGGGGTCCCTACTCCCACCTATATAATGGAGATTGTGGATGTCAGTCTGAGGCCCCATGTGACTTGCTTTGCACAAAGCGTGCAATACTTAGGACCAATTGTGATCATGTGGACAGTGGTGGAAATCAGAATTTTTGTGTAATAAAATTGTAAACAAAGAGGGCCTGATTCTCTACTCCTTAATGGTGTTATGAATTATGAATAGTTCTGCTGTAGCCAATGAAGATGCACTGTGAAAATCAGAACTGGAACCACTATTTTCAGTCCAGACAAAATCAGGAGATACTGGAAATATCACATTTTAAAAAAAGACTGATCTTATTAAATTTCCAGCCTGGTTTACAGACCAAAATGGTTTGCATAAACTTAAGATGAGAATTCTTAGATGCTGATCTAAACAGGTGAGATTAACTACTACACATGCATTTTGACACAAGTTTCTGTATAAACAGCAAATAAGAAGATATGTATAGCCTGAACCAAGAAGATTCCTGTGATCATAACTACTTCACTGTAAATATTTGTTGTGATTTTTAAACGTATGAATAGCAGTTTATATTACAGTGCTGTATATTGATGTTATAGCATTTTCTCCATCTTGATCTGTGCATTGCAGAGAAGGAAAAGTTGTTTTTTTTAATGATCAACTAATACTTCATTAATAAGTGATACAGCTTCTGACAGACTTCCCAGCTGATATAAGTATTTCCTGTGGTTTCAGGTCATTTTGGATCCGGAGTTGCCTCTTATTTCATCTTTTTGAGATGGCTATTTGGAATCAATATTGTGCTTACCATAATGACAGGAGCATTTGTGGTCTTACCAGAGGTTAGGACATAACTCCAATATCTATAGGAAAAACACTGAGTGTAGCATTTCCCTTCCTAAATTAAATAAATATTCTGCTCAAAGGCATAAATGATTTTTTTCGAGTGTACAATTTAAATTATTTAAAATACCTTCCTCTGTTGAGCGTTATTTCTGCCAGAGGAGAAGAGAAACTTGCCATTAATGTCTCAGATGACATGACATTATACCAACTGACCAATGTAATTTAGATGTTTCTGATTGCTGATATAAAGGACCCAATCCTGCAAGGTGCAGAGCATGTGTTAAACACCCGAAGCTTCTCTTCACTTCATCTGGAGAAATCGGTGCTCAGATTCTCTCCGTTTTTGGCCCTTAGAGCCTGATTTTCAGATGTTCTGAGCATCCACGACTCTGTGACACTTCAGCTGGAGCTCTGTGTGATTGCCTGTGCAAACCAGGCCTTTAGAGTCTATATTTTCTTATTTATAAAGAGAAAAAGTCTAGCACACCAATCTAATATAATAGGAAGCAGGTTTTAATGTATATCAGTGTAAATTATTTAAAAATTGATCTTCCCCATACATTAGACTGTGCTTTAATAGCTCTTATGTCTATACAGTAATAACTTACCTAAAAATTAGACTTCAGGGGCTAACTTCTGCCATCAGATATACATGGCCCAACACCCATTGACCTCAGCAAGAGTTGAATGCAGAATTTGTCACTATGCTTCTAGTTTAGGAGAGTGAATGACAGTAATAGTACTTCTGATACTTCCCCTCAGGTAGGCAGTTTGTTGCAGCTTGTTTCAGGCTGTGCTTGACAGACCATGTGATAGAACTGTCTGCTTTACACAGTTTTTAAGACCTTTCCTCTCTTATCAGCTCCTGGCAGGAGCGCCATTTGGAAGCACTATCAGCAAGACCATCCCAAAGGAGCAGTTTGCATCAGCACAGGACCTGGACACCATCTGGTCACTGGGGGCAAGGCTTAAAAGCACACTTCATTGCTTTGTTGCATGAATTCTTCATGTGTTAATTTAGTCAGGTGTGGGTGCTGATGTTGACTGTATGTTGTCTTTGCAGGGTTATCTCCAGTACTCCGTTTTATTTTACGGCTACTATGGCCGAGATCGGAAGATTGGGAAAGCTGGGTATCGGCTGCCCCTGGCTTACTTCCTTGTTGGAATGGCAGTGTTTGCTTATAGCTTCATCATCCTCTTAAAAAAGTAATGTTTCCCTTTTATTGGTGTTTGCCCAGAGATATATATTCAGGCTGTCTGAATGATATATTCTTTCCCCTTCCCTCAAAGAGTTCCTCCTGTATTTAATTCTGTAATTCCTGTATCGTATTCAAGCCTGCTAATATCAGAGAGGCATCTTTACTGGTAGATTAAGGACAGGACCGGGATCCAGGAACTCCTGAGCTCTACCTGTAGCATGTTCTTTTGCTGTCACTTACCCTGTCTCCTTCAGCTTCCCTGTCTACAAAATGAGGGCAATGTTTAGCAGATGCTCAGGGTGTTGTGGGCGTTATGTAGTTAATGTCTGTACAGTGCACTGAAGATGTGGGGCCTGATTTTCACTGAGGGCTTTATGTGGCAAGTATTATGACAAGAAACTTAAACTGCTACCTGTACATTTTCTGTACTACGATTCCCATCCAGTCAAATACAAATATAAGAATGCTGTCATAAAACTCTTGGCATTGCTTGCACTGGAACACTGCACAGTACTCAAATGTGGGCCTATTTATTTCCTTTGTTATTCAGGTAGAAGGACTGGAAGTAACACAGGCAAGAGAGCCTGCCAGTGCTGACAATAAATCTAGAAATGTGCAGTACTTAGTGGGGCAAGGTCACTTTATCCTCTCTCCATTCAGTTTCCCTTCCTCTCAGGGTAACTAATTGTCTGATAAGTTGCAGCCCAGGAGGATTTTTAATATGAGCTGTAATAGCTGTGTCAGACACAAAAATTATCACTCTTTTTTTCATTAGATGTGTTATTTTAGGTCAGGATGGTCAGTGTTTTGGACACTGGTTCACACAGTGATTACACATTCAGGTTCTGGATGAAGTTTGCTTTTCTCTACCCGCAAAGGGTGCTGCCTTAGATCATTGACTCTTTGTTTGCCCATCTGTTGTGACCCTTCTACCATTTCCTATCTGAGGTGAAACAGTTCTTATTAGCCTCTGGTAAGCCACACCAGATGCACATTGTATTCTGTTATGTGAAACATCTGCAGAATAATATATAGTCATATGGCAATGGCATACGCTGGTAGGCCCATATGGCTATTACATACCCAGATGGGCCAAATGTCCAGAGAAAAGGAGGAGGTGACTGAATTTCTGACTGCTACGCTGATCCAATGAAGACAGTTGAACCAACTATTTGCTGTACAGTAAAATTCTACCTATTTAATTATTTTCTATGATACTTAGAGAGAAACATGGTCTCATTTAATGTATTCTACAGCACAAACTCATATTTAATATTCTGAAGAAAACAGAGCACAAATATCTTTGATTAAAACAAGATAATTTATTTTCATATTGTTGGGGTAGTTTTTTTGTAATGATCACCTAACTTCTTTAAAGACCTTAAATTGATTTATTACATCCTTAAGAAGGTCTACTCAAGAAGGGTGGGCTATTTTTTAAAACAATAGCTGAGTAAAGTATCACTAGTTTTTTCATCTATCTGTTGTCTTTTTACTGTGCCATCACTATTGTTATCTGCATTCATAATACAGGATAGCCGTCGATCCTGTGTAAGATCATCACATTTTTGCCAGGCTATCTCTTGATCATAGTGATAATGCTCTGACATTGCTATGACATCTTTCCTCCAGTCAGATCCTACACAGGGGTTTTAAAAGTGAATTTAGTCTGGTGAAAGGTATAAGATGGATAGCCCTTGAGACTGAAGTCTTCAGTCAGACACAGGCAGCAGTGCACATTTTCCCATACTATCCAACCAATGTGCTTCAACTGTGAATTGGAGTATGCATTCCTGGGGACAAGGAATAGTTCAGTCTCTGTATCTTTCTCTGTTCTTAGGTTCTCTATTGAGATTGCCAACAAAGATACCAGTTAATTCCAATTTTGGTCATTTTTGTGGTATAGACACCTGTGAACCAATTCACATCACATAAACCGTCACACATTTACAACAATTAACATTTATTATTATTATTATTATTCTTTTCCAGAATGGCAAAGAACTCAAGAATGAGTCTAGCAAGTGCCTCTGATGAAAATTATACTTTCTGCTGGAGAGTGTTCTGTGCTTGGGACTATTTAATAGGAAATCCAGAGGCTGCAGAAAGCAAAGCTGCTGCAATAGTTAATAGTATCAGGGTAAGCAATTAGACTCTGAACAAAAGCATAGATTAGGTCTATTGCTTTGTAAATAGCAGAGTGGTGTTTCATCCGTTCCATTCCATACTATTTCTTTCCTGTTGTGCATTGCTTATTTCTGACTCTGATTACCTAGCAGAGGGCTAGTATCAAATATCTTATTGCTGCTTCATGCACTTGATCTGTGCGCCCAACTTTCACTGATGACATGAGTTATGGTCAACAGGCATGATATGTAAATTAGAGCTTCGCATCACTTTGTCACGTGACATTTTTGTCAACAGTGTCGTTCCGTTTCATTTATTGTGTGATGTTCCGACAGCAACATCTTAATCCCTTTATTACATGTGTTTTTTGGAGTTAAAAACCTTGAGACAAATTCTTCCTTGCTGCAACTCTAATGAATCTTTGAATCAGGATCCTTTTAATATCCTGATAATATGCATTTATATTGTACTTTTGCCAAAACAGTTCAGGGGCATTTTATACCTAGATCAACATTAAAAGCTGCATTAAACATGAACCTTTTCCATTTAGATTTTTAAAAACAGACACAGCTTTCCTAATATCCAGAAGTAATTGATTCCATAACCTTGGCACATCGTCACTAAAAGCCCTTTGTCCAAATGACTCCAAATTGTCTAGGACAAACCAATAAACACTTTGATTTGTATCTCAAACACTGGGATGATTTATGCTGATATTATTTTGTAACATCTACATGTGGGTGTTGCATGCCTCATGGGAAACATGCAAGTGCTGTATGCAGTGTTGTTGTAGCTGTGTTGGTCCCGGGATATTAGAGAGACCAGGGTGGGTAAGGTCATATCTTTTAATGGGCCAGTTTCTGTTGCTGTGAGAGACAGGCTTTTGAACTACACCGAGCTGTTCTGAAATGCAAGCTCAAAAGGTTGTCACGCTCACCAACAAAAGTTGGTCCAATAAAAGATACTACCTCAGCCACCTTGTCTCACACGGGTGATGTGTCCTTTCTCTGAACAACTCATAATCTAAGGGTCCCATCCTACAGTCATAACTGCTAGTGGGGACCTCAGGTGCAGTCCTATTGAAGCAAATGAGACAACACAACCCACAGATCCACATTAGTGAATCCTAGAACAGGACTGGGATCTAAACAGTGAACATATTAGAAAGGAGTGAATATAGCATACGCCAGGAAAGAGAGGGTGATAAAGTTCTTAATGTCTTTGTTCCCCCAAAATCTCCTTTACTGCTTAAACCCACAGCATGCAGTACTCTTATTAAGTAAAGAAGCACAGAGCCGTATGTCAGCTGTTCCCTAATGCAGTGCAGGATCTGGCCATTTTAACTTCTATGGTTTGTAACGGGTAGAGGAAATGTTTATTGATTTTACTGAATGCTGCTAAAATGGTAATTCTGTGTTTCTTTCAAGGAAGCTATATTGGAAGAGCAGGAAAAGAAGAAAAGCAAAAACCTGTATGTATACATGGCTGAGGCTATTTTCAAAACCACTGTTTAAATGCAGATATAACATAATGTTGACCTATTTGTTTTCTGACCTAAAAAAAAATGCAGGAAACACCTACTTGTGCAAGGTGTCCTATCTGTAGCATTTGTTGTGTGACTCTTTTCCAGGGCTGTGACAATATGCTTAAGGATTATTGCAAACATCCTTGTGCTTCTCTCGCTTGCTGGAAGTATTTACATCATTTACTTTGTTGTGGATCGATCCCAAAAATTAGAGCGCACCAAAAAGGAACTGACGCTTTGGGAGAAAAATGAGGTACAGTATGTCAGCTGTATTTGACCTCTTTGTTAGTCTGTAACTGTGCATTCTGGTTAGAGTTCTGTGTTCTGCAAAGTCTTCACAAGCCTCTTGGCTGGTTACAAATTACTGTTGATTTTGCTGATATCTGTCCATAATATGGGGAAAAACTCTGCCCAGCAGCCCCTCAATGGGTATAGATGAGCCATGGGATTACTCCAGGTAGTAAAGTTAAACACATGCGTAATTGTTTTCAGAGTCAGGGCCTTAAACCCATGAAGGAAGTGTGCACTTCCTATGCGTAATGGAGCACAATTCTGCAAGGGTCGATTGCACTGGCGTTTTAGGGCTGCGAGAATAGGTCAGGGGAGACATGGGGGTGGAGCTTCTGCTACATGGATCCCCTGCACAATTACCACCTCCACTGCACAGCGAGGGATTCTTAGTGGCCACAGTGGGAGTGGGGATGCAGCAGTTCCTCAGGACACAGGGCCTGCAATTCTACTTGGCCCTTACATGGGCCGCAAAAGGAGGAAGCTCTCTGTGCATCCTCGTTAAGAGCCAAGCAGATGCTGGTCCATGGGCAATAACAACTATTTCAAAAGTATTAGCTTGAGGATAGCAACTGATGAGTCAGATCAGAGAAGAACACTCTTCAGATTTCTTATTGTTAATATAAAGGTAATACTTCTATAATAACATAAACTGTAATGTAGTTACTAAGGTGGGAGGCTTCTTAGCAATATTCCAGATCAAAAATTCTGGGTCACAAATGTCCTTACTCTTGTCAATGACACATTTAAAAGTAGAATTTGCTGAGTTATCGCAATCACCGCTAAGTATTTTTAGTGCATCATCAAGATTTCAATCAGCAAGCAAAGAATTCTTAAAGTACCAAAGAAGGCTATGAAAAAGCATCATAAAGACTGTCTTTCCATTCTGTAGGTGAGTGTTGTTGTTTCACTAATTACTATGATTGCACCCTCTGCATTTGAACTTGTGGCAGCGCTAGAGATGTACCACCCTAGAACCACTCTTCGCTTTCAGCTTGCCAGGTACTAGGCATATTCAGTATCAAAGCAATTTTTGGTTTGTTTGGTGGGAGGGAAGAAATGTACTGATGACACATTTTACTTCAGCCAGTGTAGAACATGAATAGAAGTCTTCGGAATAACCCTGCTGGATGACTGTCCCCCATATATTATGCTTGTTGTTTTCAGGGTTCTCGTTTTATATCTGGGAAACCTCTACAGTTTAATTATTGCTCTGTTGGATAAAGTGGACAGCATGAGTATCGCTGTAAGTATAGCTGCTATTATTATAAGTCTTAAAACTAGCTAACTTTACACATAGAACTATTATTGTAGCATATTTAAAGTCCAAAATAAATTTGTTTGAAACCCAAATATGCCTATTGAAATATAGTGGAACTCTGATTAGAAGATCAGTTGTGGTATTCATTTATAAATCTTTTCAGTCATCTAGAAATTCAGATCCATAGGGATGCTGATAAATAACACAGATAGCCATTCTGTGCATCGTTTAACTATTTTGGTAAACTAGGTCACCATTTTAGACCAAATATTTCAACCTGGTCTAAAATCAACTTCCTGTTTTGTGCCTACAAAACTAGTAGATCATTTGCACATACAAATCAGGAAATTAGGTGCCTAGCCACCTAACTAGTCCATGAAATTACATGGCTGAGCACATAAATGGGTGCCTTTGCAATTTTGGACACATGGACATCTGCACAGTTTTTCAGACAAATGGAGACCACAGCTGAAAATGTAGCACTTAGACACTTAGATTAAACTTCTGTTCCATTCTTTCAGGAAGCTGAAGCTAACAGCAGTGCAAGTAACTGGATAGATTCTACCACCTTCTTAGCCACCAGAACCCTTCCCGAAGAAGACAACTTATCTACAACTATCCCTGATATAAGAATTAGGAGAAACAGTACATTGACTCTGGAAAAGAGTCATACTCAGAACTACACAATACCTCTCGTGCTGGTTAACCAGACAACTTCCCATCCCTACAACATGCAAAGTCAGAAGGATCAGTGCTGGGAAACATACGTTGGTCAGGTAAGTCCCTTTTTTCCCTATTAAGAAAAATAGACTAAATACATTGCTTTGCTTTACTAACAAATTAAAAAATCAGATGGAGGTGTTATATTCCTTTCCAGAGACCTTATCAAGGCCAGACCTAAGAATATACAGAGTGACATGGATCTAAAATAAGTAGTACCTGTTGTCTCTCTCTGACCAACCCTCCCATTCAATTCACCTGGAACTTCTGCCCTTATACAATGACAACCCACCTGATTTACTGTTTATATGCCAGATTCAAAGACAGAAAATCCAGCTGTTGAATCAGACTTGACTTAGCCAGCAATTGTGGGGGCACAGAATGGGGCTCTCTCATCCAAGCAGGGCAGCTCTGAGAACGCAGAGAAGCATGAATCCCCCTGCACTCAGAGTCATCACCACAGCAGTCCCAGGGTGGCTGGGTGGAGTCCCTGCAGGGAATTCCCCTCTGGTATTTGCAGTCCTGCTGGGTGCCTGACAGAGATACATAAGTGGGAGCTGGAATGAATAAGGAAATCTCATAGAAAACCCGAGGTAATTATTGCCACTTACTTTCAAGATTTTAAATTTAAAAAATAAGATGAGTGCCAGACCCCACCAGTCCTTGTTCAGGCCTCGTAGTTCATAAGTCCCTACCCTACTCGGGCAACTGGAGTTCCCCTGGGGGTAAAAGGAATTCCTGGGTGGCATAGAGGGCACTTTTGGACAGTCCAGGACTGGAAAGAGGCAGAGCACAGCACAGCACACTGATCTGGTGATGGCCAGCCAGAAGAACAGTCCCTAGGGAACCTCTGTAGATGATGTAACTTAGATATTTGTTTCAGACATTAGGAGATTCTACATTTGACGGGGGGGGGGGCTCTAGTTAGACTGAGGGTCAAATCAATGGAAAGATGGCTTGGAGTCCTTCTTCCTGCTCCAGTTATAGATCCTGCATTGAACACAGCTCAGCTAGACCTGGTGCATCAAGCCCATAGGGGTGTACTACTGTTCATATCTTGTCTTTTAGGGCTTGTCTACACTTACCAAGGGATCGACGATCGATGCATCGGCGGTCGATTTGGCGGGTCTAGTGAATTCCGACCCGCTAAATCGACCGCAGATTGCTCTCCCATCGACTCCTGTACTCCACTGAATCGAGAAGAGTAGGGGGAGTCGACGGGAGATTATCTGCCATCGACATTGTGTAGTGTGGACCCCGCGGTAAGTAGATCTAAGCTACATCAATTTGAGTTATGCTATTAACGTAACTCAAATTGCATAGCTTAGATCGAATTTCCCCTGTAGTGTAGACAAGGCCTTAGACTGAGCAACCAACCAGCACATACTCAGGATACTGAGAGCACATTGCAACTAGAACTGTGTGAAAATTTTGCAATGAATTGCCCGATGGGCAAAATTTGCATATTTTCAAATTTGGAAGGGTGTGGCGGGGGGGAGTTCCACATATCAGTGGCAGTGCTGTGAAAGTCTGTCCCGGGGCCCAGGTTGGTTAGCGGATGGACCAAGGGGAGGATCTGAGCTCTCCACCACTTTCTCTGTCCACTTTGCAGGGATGGATGTGGACGTTATTATTCATTATGCTTTGACAGTGTTTCTGTGTTGTGAAATGTCCTTTTCTTTCAGCGCTTATACTCTAAAGCCCTGATCTTGCATTCACATCTGCACTGGAAGACCTCTGCAACTGTGCACAGACTCAGAGATCCACCCGGACAGATCTGAATGCAGGACTGAAACCTAAACCAATCAGGTGATTGTTCACATGCACATTGTCCCATGTCTCTGCATGACCTATTCATTCTGTTCTTTAAGCCAGAAGGGAATTAGATGTTCTTCCAGTACTTTACACAATAGGAAACTTGTTTTCAAACCCCTGCCAGTTCATCAGTATGGATGCATGTGGGGGAGAAAGAGATGTACAGTGTGCAGATGTGCTTGTTATTGCAGAAAACTATCTGTCCTGGGATAATAGTTGTTGGTAGATTGCCCCTATGAGAGGTTGGGATTTGTTTGTAGCCCTTATTTTGGATTGCTGATGATAGAACAAAAATACTAAGGGGAAATTTGAACTAACTCTACTCCACCCACCCCCCAAAAGGTAATTTAACTCCATTATGTCTCAATGTGTTTTGGTCTCAAAGGGCTTCATTTATCAGTGCCACACTTCCAGTCTGGTGGCCTGAACCTCATTGGATTAATGGGCCTCTGCATTGTTTAGCCCCTTGTTCAAAAACAACATAAGAATGGCCATACTGGGTCAGAGCAATGGTCTATGTAGCCCAGTATTCTGTCTTCCGACAGAGGCTGGTGCCAGATGCTCTAAAGGGAATGAACGGAACAGGGCAATTATCAAGTGATCCATGCCCTGTCATCCAGTCCCAGCTTCTGGCAGTTAGAGGCTTAGGGACACCCAGAGCACCAGGTTGCATCCCTGAACATCTTAGCTAATAATTTATCCTCCATTAATTTATCTAATTATTTTCTGAACCCAGTTACAGTTTTGTCCTTCACAACAACCCCTGGCAACGAGTTCCATGGGTTGACTGTGCGTTGTGTGAAGAAGTATTTCCTTATGTTTGTTTTAAACCTGCTGCTATTAATTTCATTGGGTGACCCCTGGTTCTTGTGTTATCTGAGGGGGTAAATAACATTTCCCTATTCACTTTCTCCACGCCAGTCATGATTTTATAAACCTCTATCATTTCCCCCTTAGTCATCTCTTTTCTAAGCTGAACAGGCCAGGTCTTTTAAATTTCTCCTCAGATGAACGCTGTTCCATACCCTAATCATTTTTGTTGCCCTTCTCTGTACTTTTTCCTATTCTATCTTTTTTTGAGATGGGGACCAGAGCTGCATACAGTATTCCAAGTGCAGGCATACCATGGATTTATATAGCAACATTATGATGTTTTCTGTCTCCTTATCTCTCGCTTTCCTAATGGTTCCTAACATTCTGTTCGTTTTTTTGACTGCTGCTGCACATTGAGCAGACGTTTTCAGAGAATTATCCACAATGACTCCAAGATTTCTTTTTTGAGTGGTAACAGCTAATTAGACCCCATCATTTTGTATGTATAGTTGGGATTATGTTTTCCAATGTGCATTACTTTGCATTTAACAACATTGAATTTCATCTGCCATTTTCTTGTCCAGACACCCAGTTTTGTGAGGTCCCTTTGTAACTCTTCACTATTTACTTTGGACTTAAATATCTTGAGTAAATTTGCAATCTTTGCCACCTCACTGTTCAACCCTTTTTCCAGATCATTTATGAATATGTTGAATAGCAGTAGTCCCAGTACAATTTCCCTGGGGGATGCAGCTATTTACCTCTCTCCATTCTGAAAACTGACCATTTATTCCTCCCCTTTGTTTCCTAACCTTTAAGCAGTTACTGATCCATGAGAGGACCTACCCTCTTATCCCATGACTGCTTTGTTTGCATAAGGGCCTTTGGTGAGGGACCTTGTCAAAAGCTTTCTGAAAGTCCAAGTACACTATATCCACTGGATCACTCTTGTCCATGTGCTTGTTGACCCCCTCAAAGGATTCTAATATATCGGTGAGGCATGATTTCCCTTTACAAAAGCCATGTTGACTTTTCCCCAACAAATCACGTTCATCAAGCAAGAACTCTTTATTTAAAAAATAACAAAAATATTGGGTTCTTTAGTCTGGTTTGATCATCTGGGGCAAAATTCTCCTTCTGGATTTGTCTGGCAGATCTCTATTCTGATATTCTCCTTGCCCTATATGTATGCAGCTCCCAATGAAATCATTAGGACCTGCACTCTTGTAGGGTGAAGAGAATATTGATGTCATAGTGTGTCACTCAGCCAGTTTACATCCAACTACATCCTACAGGTTCTATTTATTGTCTTGTGTTTGGGAGCAGTTGAAAGATTTGGATGATTGGAGTTCTTAGAGGAATAAGGTAGTTATTTATAATTGGTTGACTTTTTAAAAAAAGTATGCGCCAAAATTGTTTGGGGCTGGAGTTTTCTTGTTTAATTATGTGTTTGAATTGTGTATTTTTTAAGACTCTGTTAAAGTCCCATGAACCTTGGATAGCCATGCACAGATACAAGTTGTAATAATAAATAGATCCAGTGTGTCTCTTTCAGAGCACTGTGATCTCATCTTTAACTGGTTATGCTCTTGGTGTTAAGAGGCAGTACTTCTCAGCACTAATCAAAAATGCATTAAAAACAACCATGTACAATAAATCCAGAAGCATGACTGCTATAGCAGAAGTGAAAAACTTTGTTAGTTAATAAAGATAACTTTTCAAAACAGACAGATTGAGTCATTAAAAAGAACATTCTAATTCACTATAACCAGTACTTTATCTGATGCAAGCAATAAGCAGCATGATGAACGCTGGCACCAGACGTTTGCCCTTCCTGGAACAGAAACATGTAAAGAAACATTAAAGCAGGAAAAACTAATTGAAGGGTACGTTACAGATTCAGGGTATGTTACATCAGGATTGTAAGCATGAGTCAAGTGCAAATATCTCTAGAGCTTTATGCAAATCCTTTGCTTTGAACATGACTCAATAGCTTGGTACAAACTGTGTTTCAGGAAATGCTGAAGCTGTCAATTATTGACATGATTTTCACAGTGGCAAGCATCCTACTAATAGACTTTTTCCGTGGACTATTTGTCCGATACTTAAGTGATTGCTGGTGCTGGGATCTGGAAAGCAAGTTTGTAAGTACAGACTTTTATTTTAGTAAAATCATTCTGAAATATGATGAAAATTGGACAGACTAAGTCTCCCTTAAGGCCGTTGAGTTCATCAGTAGTTTCTTTGGCAACAATTAGGTTATCCATATGGGCACAGTAAGCCTAAGGATATAGGTACACTTCAAGCTGGGGATGTGATACTTGCACTAGCACTGCTCAAGCTAGTGCACTAAAAATAGAACATTGTCGTGGCAGCACGAGCAGCGGCAGGGGCTAGCCACCCCAAGTGTGTGCCTATCAGAGCATGCTAGGTTAGGTACTCAGGGGGGCTAGCCACTCACACTGTCATGGCTACACCCTGAGCTAGCTCGAGTATGTCTTCTTGAGTTGGGAATCACACCCTGAGCTCGAAGTGTAGACTTGTCCTAAGGGCATAGGTAGGCTGAATTTAAACTGGAGGGCACAGAGCAAACAGTGAGATTACTTCAAGCTCGCTGCCAGCTGTGGCCAACGCCCTGACTCCCACATCATTCTCATAATGAGATTATGGATCAGTCCCACAGTCAAAGATGACTAATAGATGGACCTTTTGAAAATGGAGAGAGTGGGTGGCTTCTAGCTTCCTCTCCAGCTATGACAATGCCCCATGAGATATCAAGTGATGCAAGACACAATAATTATAAGCACACAGTCCTGAAAAATAAAGATCACAGTAAGTAATGCTTGGCTAGGGAGCAGCTGTTGCCATGAAATCCTGATATACAGTCTTGTCTTTAGTAGCTAATTTAAAAAGTGGAGTGGAGTGCAATTAGCTTGAGTGTCCCAACCCCCCAAGTGCAGGTTTGACTACATGCCTGCTGCATGTCGAAGAGCGATACTTACACTGGAGATTTCAGACTGCAATCTATTCCATGAATTTATATAGGCTCATATTTTAGATAGTAGATATTAAAAATATTGAAACAAGTTGTTCACAATTCATTGTATTTCTTGTAGCCGGAATATGGAGAATTCAAAATTGCAGAGAATGTGCTACATTTGGTCTACAACCAAGGAATGATTTGGTATGTAATATATATAAGCATTTTTCTTGTCCTTGGTTGGTTACCAAGATAATTTATTACCTAAACCTCAAACTCACCATATATCCAAATAGGAGTTTAGTAAGGGAGCATTGCATGATTATTAACATTTTCACACTGATACAACATGAGAGGTTATTTAGAACTACTCATATACCTTATTGTAACATAACTAAAATTGACTGGAGGCATGTTGATTACTTTGAAATTATATATTTCTTTCTAGGATGGGAGCCTTCTTTTCACCCTGCCTCCCAGCATTCAATGTTCTGAAGTTGATTGGGCTTATGTACCTGAGGAGCTGGGCTGTGTTAACATGTAACGTACCACATCAGCAGGTTTTCAGAGCTTCAAGGTTAGTTAAAATAAAGACAATATTCAATGTAAGGAGAAGAAATGTATTATCTGACTAAATGAAATGAGTAGCCTTGAATGCTGGAAATAAAAAGTAAAATTAGATTTAATATATTAACTTTGAGGCCTTCAGCAAAAATCTGTAAAGGAAAATATAGTTAGTGAAGAGAGGGAGATAGAAAGCAGCATTGTATTGGAGAGAATTATCAAATGAAAGTGCATCACAAGGGCATAAAGGGACCTGTGTAGCTTGGGATTTGTGATTATACACAGAACCTTTCACATCTACGTCACAGGGTCAAAGTCAGTAGTGACTGTAAGTTATTACTGGATGCCTGTTGGGGTTTGAATCCGGCCCTTTAAGAGTAAATCATATGGAGTATCCAATTTATAGAGTAGAGTAGATGCAGCTTATACTATCAAAAAAATGTTTTTGCTGTATAGCTTATACTGGTTTCCACAGTAAAATAAGCTACACAAGCAAAAGCATTTTTTACATCAGTATAACTGTGTCTACACACTAGAGCTTTTGTGGGCATAGAAACATTGCAAAAAAAAAATCATACTCCAAACTGTCACTGAATTCAACCATTTAAGTAAGTGTTTGCAAGATCGGTGCCTAGTGTTTCTTTATGTATAGGGCCCTACCAAATTCACGGTCCATTTTGGTCAATTTCATGGTTATAGGATTTTTAAAAAATCGTAAATTTCATGATTTCAGCTATTTAAATCTGAAATGTCACTGGGTTGTAATTGTAGGGACCTGATCCAAAAAGGAGTTGTGGGGTGGGGGGCCACAGCGTTATTGTAGGGTATTGTAGTGTTGTGGTACTGCTACCCTTACTTCTGTGTTGCTGCTGGCAGCGGTGCTGCCTTCAGAGTTGGGCAGCTGCAGAGCGGCGGCGGCTGCTGGCTGGGAGCCCAGCTCTGAAGGCAGAGCTGCCACCCGCAGCAGCGCAGAAGTAAGGATGGTCTGGTATGGTATTGCCACCCTTCCTTCTGTGCTGCGGCTGACAGGGCTCTGCCTTTAGAGCTGGGCGTCCGGCCAACAGCCACCACTCTCCAGTCACCCAGCTCTGAAGGCAGTGCAGAAGTAAGGGTGGCAATCCTGTGACACCCTTAAATAACTTTGCGACCCCCACTCCAATTGCCTTTTGGGTCAGGACCCACCATTTGAGAAATGCTGGTTTCCCCTGTGAAATCTGTATCGTATAGGGTAAAAGCGCACAAAAGGCCAGATTTCACAGTACGTTTTTCATGGCCATGAATTTGTTAGGGCCCTATATATGTACTATGAAGTATCAACTACTGTACCTTATGTTACACAACAGTGTTACCTTTGTTACATTTTTCCCTCAATACCTCAATTTCTTGCCAAAAGGTAAATAATTAAGGATTTTTTTTCAAGTCTTTAAAACATGTCAAAAATAACATGTTCTTAAGATCTAAAAATAAATGAATACCCAAACCTTCATAAATATTTTTTAAACAGAACTTTGAAGCAACCTCAGTTTTTGCAGTGTGGATACTATAAATAGTTATCTGGATGTATAAGTGATATCTAGAGAACACAGCAAATAGAATTTTGATCATTAAGAATCTGCGCAAGGCCAGTGTGTACGGACTGCCCAGATTTATTTCCTGACCATAACGGAAAACAATATTGATGTTTCAGAAGTGTAGCTCTTGCACTTGTCAGGTTGATGTAGATATGTATCCTGCACATTGGCTCTGGTTGTCTGTATCGTTAATACAACATGAAAAATGTTATGTTTTCTTGCAGATCTAATAACTTCTACTTGGCTATGTTGCTCTTTATGTTATTCTTGTGCATGTTACCAACAATTTTTGCTATTGCCCGATATAAACCATCTTTAAGCTGCGGTCCATTTAGGTAAGTTGTACTGAAATAATAACTGTAGTGAGTTGTTAGTTCCCTTATCTCAATAAATTAAACAGTTTTCAATGGAAATATTGCTGGATTACTGATAAATAAAAGTTAATTTGATGTCCTACTTATAATTAATATATGGTGTCCTACTTATGCCAAAAATGTCTAGTTCAGACATAAAATGGTGTTAAACTACCTGAATATATACAATGGTATCTGACCCAAGTCTTTTAATCTATTTTATCAGCTGCAGACATTTTGTCATTATCTGCATAGTTCAGTTGTAATATGTTTGCGTGATGTAATGCAATATACTACAAGTCACATCATCTCTGAACATCAAGAACAAAAACAACGAGGAGCTCTTGGGGCACCTTAGAGACTAACAAATTTATTTGGGCATAAGCTTTCGTGGGCTAGAACAAAGTATCTCAAGTCAGACACCCTCAAACTGAGGCACCCAAAATTGGTGAACACGTGGAAATTCTGGCCATATTTTAAAAATAGATTGATTCCATTCAATTTTTCCATTGATTTCAATGGGAGCTGGATTAGTCATAATGGTCTTGCATAAAAATATGTTTTATTCAATGCAATATTACTTTCAAATGATAAATGCTGACAATTTTCTTAGAGTTCAATTCAACTTTTTCCCCCTTAGTGGACAAGAGAAAATATATGATATTGTGTCTGAAACAATTAAAGCAGATTTTCCTGTATGGTTCAACACAGTGATTAATTATATCAGCAGCCCTGTAGTTGTCCTCCCTGCATTATTACTTCTATTGTAAGTATTTTACATTTCATAGTGATATTACTCTGTATCAGTACTGTATCTATCTGTAAATAGTTAAATCTTAATAGTTGGGGGAAAATAATGCGTGACAGTAATTTTATAAAACCAATTGGAAAAGTCTCGTTGAATTTATGGATTAGGGATCAGTCGGGAGTGGAAACATGCTTAAAGCATAACATCAAATGTTTAAGATAAACACTTCCTCCTTCCATTAGTTTCACTGGAGTGAGTGCTCTTAAATATTTGATGGCATGATATGGCCATTTGATTTTCAGATTCATATGAGCCAATCTATGTTAGTCTTTAATTTAAGCAACAAAACCTAGCACAACAGCCCTTTATGGGTCCAGCAAAGGCCAGTAGTGGTAAAGTGTTGAGAGACAGTTGACAACCATTGCCAACGACGTGGAATACTGGGTTTGCTCTCCTAGTGTTCAGTAAGGTTACTTGCTGTCAAGGTTTGGCCTAATAGTAGTTCTATGAGCTTTCCAGACCTCTGTTTCTCTTTCAGGAGTGTCTCAGAAACCAATTTTCTGTTTATTATTGGTCAGTAGTTCAGTATATGACTGCACACAGGGCTTAATCTGTCATCTATAGAAGCTACTCAGTCATCCTGATTACTGACAGGATAAATTAATTATCAAGGCCTGCTCTCAAATGTTAATTTAATATAGTTTTCTGCAGTCTCTCCAGTCCTTTCCACCCCACTCCTTAAATAATCACATCTGGGAGTTGATATTTATTTTGAGCTGTTTGAAAGATACATCACTTTCACAAAATATCATTCAGCCCATATTTTCTCCTTCATATTCATTGGATATGTTAATTTCCTATGATCAGGCCTGGAAAAAATTAACCTGGTCACTTCATTTGAGCCAGGCAGATGGGCATTTCCTAATTAATAACTCCTCCACTGTTCCCTTAAAGATCTTTTGTACCTTATCTCTGTTACTGTTTTGTTTCCTATTAGTTTCCACCTAACATCCTCGTTTGATTTAACTCTATGCAGTCAGGCAGGATAACAACAAGCAGGTAAACCGAGGTGTATATGATATTCATAAAAAAAACCCTCATGCACACATTCTCCACAGAAGGTGAGAAAGATGTTAAGAGAAATAGCCATTGCATAGCAAACACTTCACAATGTGCAGAAGCATTATATTATACTAAGTTGCATTGTGTATCGAATATGCAAACCTACTATGTTTTGTATGGTGTCCTCAAAGCTGCTCCTATATTCTGCCCATCTCCACAAAAAGAACGTAGTTTTGAAAGCTAAAAGAGCAGGGGGGGGAGTGAATGCCACAATGTGTATTATTTTGTTTCTGTGTGCAGTACTCAGAATGAAGGTCCAGATTCTCAGCTAGTGTGAATCAGAGCAGATCCATCTGGTCCTAAATATGTTAAACAAGAAGGTGGGATTTTTGCACGTGAAAATAATGCATGCACAATTGGGAACGTCTGTTGAAAATTTAGTTTTTAATGTCACCTATCTGTTAAGCTGTGGAACTCCAAAGAATTAACTGCCAGACCTTCAAAAAGCTTGTTTGTCTTTTGCATCCCTGTCCCAATGCAACGGACAAAGCTGGAGAGGAACAGAAATCATATTCCATTTCTGTGCCATGTGAGCCTTTCTGAAAGAACATTGCTAGGAATGTTTCAGATGTGATTCACAGATAGCCCTGTGTTCCTCTCTTCTAGCATGCTAATTTATTACCTGCAGAGTATTGCAAGGTCATTAAAATTCACCAACAGGCAACTGCGGATGCAGATCCAAAGTGTAAGTACTGACTGAAAACATTTATTACACGCTTCTTGGTGGCTTTTCACAAAGCACTAATCTTAACTAAAATTCTAAAGTTGATTTAAGTGTTTTGTATCATAAAACTAATCCTGTATTCATACCTCTTATTTGCTAACTCGTTTGCCTTCTAACATCCAAACTATTAGTTAATCATCCATATATTTATATTTTTTAGGAAAGAACCGAAGACAAGAAAAAGGTGGTTCACATAGCAGTAGGTAAGTCGGGAGCTTTTATAAATACGTCTGTAAATAAAGCATTTGGCCATTTCTATCTCTTGTATGCACCGTAAGTACAAATAAAAAATATATTGGGTGCAGTATAAACCTGCTACTTCTAGTGTCAGTTTTAGCATTAGCCTAGCATTGACTGTAATTGTTTTTATCCTATGAGGTGATTATGCGATGAGGACATTATTATACATTTTACAACTGATAATAAGTGAAATGTGGATCTCTCTGAAGACCTTCTAAAGGCTTTAGGTTGCCTAATCAAATTAAAAGCATGGTGCCAGATTCTGCTCTCATTTATACTAGTGTCAATCTGTAGTAACTCATTGGCTTAAACGGAATTTCTGTGGATTGACATTGATGTAATGAGAGCAGAATCTGGCCTATGTAGTGTAAACTAGTTTGAATTATTAGCAATAGACTAGCAAAAGAATTTAAATCTAGATGGACTGTTCAGTTTCACCTTTATCTACTAATTACTGTGTAACAAAGCTGGTAGTGTTCAAACTTATACATTCATGAAACCCCTCATTCAAAAATAAACGTTTCTTACTGGGCCAAATCCAACAGACACATAAATGGTGGTATATGTTATTTGTTGGGTCAAGAAGTAGGAATGTAGTATGCAGCAATAGTATACTATTTGTAATAGAGAATATAGTATACAGTAATATTTTACAATTGGTAGTATACAGTAAATTAGACCAGTATGGTTTGGGGGGGGCTCAAATTCAGCTCTTGGCATTGGTGGGTGCAAATGCCACTGAAGTCGATGGAAGCTTCGCCCACTTACATTAGAGTTTAATTTGGCCCAGCTGCTGTTAATAAAGGTGGAACATAAGCTCAACTGATGCTCTTGGGAAGAGAAGGCCTTATCTTTATATCCTCCAGTTGGTTTCTTTTCCTATAATCCTCATTTCATGGATTTGGAGTGTAAATTACACTAATTTTGCATACGTACTAAATGCTAAATCAGTGCAATTTACAATACTTTTGCCACTTTCAACAATTTTCTGATCAACAAGCACCTGACATGCATTGGGCACCATCTATCCAGCTGGGTTCTTATACTGACTCCGATCACCACACCATCTCGGTGCTCAGTGCTTGTCTCCACTGAATTTGCCCAGAGGATTCTATGGGAACGCCATCCATTTACTGCAGGCTGAAGTTCAGTCAATTTGTTTTCCTTCTTAAAGGTCTGACAGCTCAAGTTACAATCACTCTCTGCTTTTTCTAGCCAGAATCCAGAATTTAGAGGGAAATGACAAAAGACCAGAGCAGGAGAATGACCTCACCAGTCAGGAGTCCTCAGCTCGGTCATCAACACCCCGAAAGAATGGCAGCGTCTTGAATTTTGAATCTCCAGTGACCAAAGGCAGCAGAATACAAACAATCTCACAATCTGTACTGCAAGCTGATATTTCTAGGCCAGTGAATATAACTCCAACAACTCCAATCCCCTTAACACCAACTCTCACTGTTCCTAGCATACAGAAGCGTAGAATTGAGCAGGTTGCAAACAGGTGAGGCTGTCTCCTAGTTCTGAAATGAAATGTATTTCAATATGTCCATGAAATACTTGTTTTTATTTACAAAATTTGTGTAACCAAATTAACTCTGTCACGAACAAAACATTGGCAGAATAGTTTTTTAAAACAGCTTTGCTCACAGGCACTTGGCTACTATGGAATGGTAGCAATCACCTTTGATTGCTAGAGTGGATTATAGTACTTTTGTGCGGATATAGTTTATAAAGTTCCTAAACTTGTTTAAAGTAAAGATAAAACCCTCCAAATTACACTACATTAAAAAGCAATTCAAATAGGATATTCTTTTCATGAAATTGACAAATATAGTAAAGGTGAAGCAATATGTCAGAGGATTCTCTAAGCCTTAATGAAAATTAATTGTTACATATTTTGGATGGCTTTGTGATTAAGGCATTTGCTTGTTGCTTAGGATGTCTGAGCTGGATTTCTTGCTCTGCCACAATTTTCTTCTGTGACCTTGAGCAAGTCACTTAAGGCCAGATTATGAATGAAACTCACATTGTAGATCACTTGCTCACATGAGTAGCCTATTTGACTGCAGTAGGACTTGTGTAAGTAAGGGATTCACAATCTGTCCCCAAACCTCTGTGCCTTAGTTTCCGCAGCTGTTTAAAAAATTGATTGACTATTTACCTTCATTGCAGGACTATTTTGGGGATAAATATGTTACTTCCTTTTTTTAAAGGTACTCAAGTGTTGTACATGGAAGTGCAAGTGAGCTCTATAAAACAAAGCCCTACACTCCTGTGACTTTCAAAAAGCGTGTTGAAGATGTTCATTCTGAGCCTCTTTTTAGGAAAGGTATCCAACAAGTAAATCCAGACACTCTTGGGGCAGGAGCTCCAGCTTTTGAGGGACGCAAAGTGCCCACCACACGGTATTTTATTGTTAACGAACATGAATCCCGCAAAAAGCTTCTCCGTTCCACTTCCCGGCTCCCAAGGCATTTCAGAATGGAGGAGTCAGGAGACATAGTTGAATTATATCCAAGGAACGTCAGAAGATATGTGGTTCGAACACCACACAGGACATACTTCCCTCACTTCAGTGAGGAGGAAGAGGAGGAGGAGGAGGAATTAAGGAGAGACTTGATAAGCAGATCCTACCGTCCACGCTCACTCTCAGATCTTCGCCCAGCTCCCCGATTTTACATTGGTGAACGTGTGGACAGTCAATTCCTTACTGGCAAGAATCTAGCTAAAGTGCACTACAAATCCTGGGACGATGGCTTTGAGCTAGAACGAGAGAGGCACCCACATTCCCACAAAAAGTCACACATGAAACATGTGGATCTCGATCAGCACTATCCAGAGCATCAAGTGAAACCTAAATCCAAGCATGAACTTGAACAATCTCTAACAGAGTCAGATTCCATTTCCATTGGATCTAGCAGTGATCAGCAAACCAGCAGCAACGACCAATACATCCAAGTCATTCATAATAAGGAGAAATACCTGAAATCTGGGGCAAAGCTTACCAGAAAGAAATCAAAGACCAGCGTTGATCTAAACATGTCTGAATCTAATGAACTGATATGTTCAAATGTCTAGGAAAATGCTCCATTTGTTTTGTGTTATGAACATATGTATTTGTGGAGACCTTTTGGCTGCCATTTGAACCACAGAGAACCGTTGAAATATAGTCTTCTGAACGACAGTATATGCAACTGCTTGATGTGGAGAAAGCAGTATTTAGCTTTCTGTTTAATTTTAATTGTACCCAAGTACAGTACGCATCACAGATGCATTACAAAAATCTGGAGAGAGAAGTATTTCTGCATTATTGCTCATTACTATACAGTAAAAATAAAATATGTACATGGGGCTCCAGGAATAATTAAACCCATGCAAAAGTATGTCAGGGAGGTTTATTTTACCTTCTTCAAGCTCTCAAATATGTGCATAATTTTCCCAGTCCCACCTGAAAATGCCATAGTTTGAAGAGGTCTGTGTTATCCTAGGAAAAGGATATCCAGCCCATCTCTCTGAAAATAAAGGCTTCTTGCTTACAGTACATTTTATAGTTGTGTGTCAGTCTAGCAGAAAGCTATGCTGTAGCTGGAACAGAAGTTATGGGCTTGATTCAGAGGTTACTGGGTGAGGTTCCATGGCCTGCTTTATGCGTGCGTGTGCGCTCTCTCTCTCTCACACTCTCACACACCCTCTCTTCCTCTCTCTCTGTC
This sequence comes from Natator depressus, assembly GCF_965152275.1. Lineage (NCBI taxonomy): Eukaryota > Metazoa > Chordata > Testudines > Cheloniidae > Natator > Natator depressus. The sequence continues at coordinate 67,364,534 of NC_134243.1, forward strand.
ACACACACACACCTCTCTCCCTTTCTCTGACACCCCTCCATTCCTCACACCCCTCTCTCCCTCTTCCACACACACACCCCCTCCATTCCTCTCACACCCTCCCTCCCTCACACACACACACACACACCCTCCATTCCTCTCACACACCCTCTCTTCCTCTCCTTCCCCCCCCCACATACACACCCTCTTTTCCTCTCCCTCCCTCCCTCCCTCACACACACACACACACACACACCCCGCCCCTTCCTCTCACATGCGCACGCCCCGCCCCTCCCTCTCAGCCCCGGCCAGCTCGGGAAGAGGGGGCAGGGCGCGGTGCTGGGGGCGGGCCGAGTAGGCGGGGCCGCGCGGCGAGCGGGTGGAGCAGCCCCCAGGGACCGGGGCGCTGCTAACCCGCCGCCGCCGCCGGGAGCAGAGGCTGGCGCTGGCGGCCTGGGGAGGCCCGCCCAGGAGCCCCGGCGCCCCTCCCAAAAAGGCACGGGCAGCGCCATCAGGTGAGTGGGAGGCGCTGGGCTCGGCCTAGGCGGGGAGCGCCTATCGGCGAGAGCCCGGCCCCCTGTGGGCGGTGGCTCCTCCGGCCGGCCCGGTGCAGCGCCGCGCCGGAGCCCGGCGCTCGCCATGGCTTACCAGGAGCGGGTCCGCTCGCTGGCGGACACCGTGCAGCTCTACCGGAAGGACCCGAGCGGCTGGCAGAGCTGTAAGCGCACGGTGAGCAGGCAGGGCCCGGGCTCCGGAGCGAGTCCACTGGGGACATGGCAGCTCGGCCGCCCCGCTTCCATTTCGGCCCCGGTTCCCGTTCCTCCCTCGGGGCAGGGCAGAACCGGTCACTGGTTCATCTGGGCGCTGCCGCAGGAGGGTGTTGGATCGCCTGGGGGAGCACTCAAACCGTGGCCGGCCCTGCGGGGTTCTGGGTCCCGCTGCTGCTCTCTCGCTGGTCTTCCTGGATGCCCATCACCCTCGTGTCTGGGCGCCAATGACAAACAAGGGTCGGTGGCCGGGGGACTTAGTAGGAGGCGCTCAGCCCCCTGCAGACTACGGCCGGAAGTTATTTCCCAGATTTGTGACTCTCCTGGCAAAGTGTTGGCAGCTAACAATGATCAGGACTTTGTTGTGACAGTTCAGACCTTTATACAATTCTGCTAACGGTTAGCTCTGAGGTAGGATTTGTAATTAAAATCCTAGGTAGTTATTTTATTTGCCAGCCCTTTAGATGGGTCAGTAATCACTGACAAAGAAAACTAGCTAGCACAGTGGCCAACTTTCACGCGATAAATAAGCACCCCGACTTTCACAATATGCCAAAAATCAAGCTAATCCCATTTCAAAACAAGCAAATCCCTAAGAACCCCAACACTCTATGTGACTAGAATCCCCCCAGCATGCAGCCTGGGAGTGTGGTGGGCCTGCTGTGCACCCCTGCTTCCCCACCCCCTCACCCTGCCCCAGCTGCCAGGAGCCAATCAAAAAAAAAAAAAAAAAAAAAAAGGAACAAGTTGCGACAAGCTACAAGCAAAACAATCTATAAGCCAAAAACTAGCCAACAAACAACTCACAAGACAATTAAACCAAAAGTAAGCCCAATTTCTGCTTTTTTTCCACGGGTTTGGCATGTCAACTAGCTAGCTGTGGCAAAGAGATTAGCCTGTTAATTGCTACATGAAGTCTGAAGGCTGTCTTCACTTATTTCACTTTTGATAGAATGAAGTTTCAATTTACTGGAGACCATCAACTGAGTTTTCTGGCAACATGTAAGTAAGGTATTCAAAAATTACATGGGTGAGGGCGGTGTCTGTCTGTGTGTGAGTGAATAACTCTTGCCTGTTAGGGGTAAAGGAGCAGGAGAAAAATGCAAAGTTAATTTTAGTTTCATGTTTGTTTTCCTACAGATACAAAGGAGATGGAATAATCTCTGCAAGTCCTGAGGCTGTCTGGGAGTGCTTAAAACCAGAAGCTGGTGGACTTAGAACAAAATGGGACCAAAATGTGAAGGACTTTGAGCTGATTGAAACTATTAGTGATGTAAGTTCCATGAAAATGTTACGGAGCATTGTGGTTAAATTCCCATCACATCACATAACTCCAGAGTTATATTGTTTTATCATGCTTACTCTCATAAGTGTTCATTCATAATATTTTAAACAATAGTTATTGGTAAAAGAAGGTAAACTTAAAAAAATAAAATATACACATCTGTGTTTAACTAATGAAGAGGTTTATCACCACCCAACAAATGCAAAGTCATTTATATATTTAACTCAGAGCCTTGAGTTTAAGGCATTTTGCCACCACAACACATTCTGCATTGAACTCATCCTGCCTTTCTTCAGTACCTAAGCACACCAACATGAGCGCAGGGAACATTCAATTGAATTTCAGAGCCTTTTATTTTTATCAGCTTGTGAGAATCTTCACGTTATTTAGAATTAAATACAAAAAGATACATTTGTAAACTACTTATGAGAGAGTTTTCCATTCTGTATGTACAGACTTGTCCAGCTTATATAACATTCACCATTGTGGTGGAGCAGATGTTTAGATACAAGGGAACTGTGTTAAATTTCCTGTGGGATAATAGGTCTATACACCAAGTTTGATGCCACAAAGTTATTATCTCCCTGAAATTGGAGTTTGTAAATTATTACATCTATGAGTATATCTGTGGGTGACTCTCTTCTTAAAGAGCATTGTGTTGCTTGTTCTTATGGCATTGGATCCACCTTGCATCACTGCATTGTCCCATAAAAATGCCCTTGAGTCAAGACTTAGTGGATACATTTATTCACGCTGAATAGTAAGTTATTCTACAAATTTGTGTAATTGAAATAAATGGCACTGCTTGTCAAGTAAGCATGATAACAGATATCACAATCTCTCTCTTATTATGTTAGAAGCACATCACTGCATTTATATGTACATATACAGTGTGATTTAATGCTGTTTGTATTTTGTAGACTATCTCTATATGCAGAACTATTACCCCATCAGCCTTCATGAAGATTATTTCTCCAAGAGATTTTGTAGATGTGGTGCTAATTAAGCAGTATGAAGACGGGACTATAGCATCTGCTGGTAAAATAGTTAAATTTCCAATCCATTTATATTATATTTTATATTAACAGTAAGTTAGTGAATATAACTGAAAATTCTTCCAGGATATATTCTTTTTGTTTTTCAAAATATATATGTTTGTTGGATATACAATAAAAATCTTGGTCAGAAGATGCTTAGTCAATAGTTATTAGCATATATTAGTGCTTAATTACATCATTATCTCCATATAGAATATCAGCAATATTTACACTCTTCAGTCAGTGATTATACTGTTTGCCGATTGTTCTTTTTGATAGTGTTCTTCTGGGAAGGAATAGATATTTCAGTTAGTATTAGAGCTTGTAGAAGTGCCTAAGAAAGTCCCTTTAGAGGCATTGCCTCTGATCACTTCATAAGATGTACTGAAAGCTGTTAAATTTTGCTTAACTAAAGCCAGTGAAGAGATGTGCCCATAGAGTACCCCACTAGTGATTAGTTTTCCTGCAGAGAGCAACTATTTCAAGCTGCTGGTACTATGTGCATATATTCATCTTTCTTTGTTCACGTTCATTTACATCTTTCATTAAGTCTTAAGTCAAGAGTGTCAGTGCCCCACAATGCCTCTTTGGATCACCAGGCAGGAATCTCTCTCGCGCGCGCTCTCTGTAGATAGATAGTGCAGTGAGCCTATGCCTTCTCAAAAGACCAAGAGAGGATCATCTTTGTGAAATGCATTTATCTTACTTTCAGAGTGCAAGCAACTCAAGTTACTATTAAAACACTGTGGTGCCATAATACTGTACAAGCCCAGTAAATGTCTTTTGAAGTGCCTTGATGTACAGTCCATACCAGCAGAAATCATTCCTATAATGCATGCAGTACTTTGATTTATAGATTTGATGACCAGAAAGGAATATTATGATCACCATGCATAACACAGGCCAAAGAACCTCAACCTCAAGAATCTTTGATTAGCTTTCATTGTAAATGCTTGTCAGCTGGCGGGTTTACTGTGGTAGAAAACTTTTACTGTTAGTGATTTTTTTTCTTATAGCAACCAATGTGGAACATCCACTCAGTCCTCCCCAACCCACATACGTTAGAGGGTTTAATTATCCCTGTGGCTGTTTCTGTATACCTGTTCCAGGGTAAGAATCTATTTGAATACTACATATGCTGTACTTGAAAGTCCTATCCATAGCTATCGTGTGTGTGTTAATGTGCACCATTCAACAGAGAACCCTCTGCCAGTTACTGGTTTATATCTGGTTGTGGCTGGGTAGACATTGTCATTTAAACTTAGTGATGTTCAGTGCCCTACATGAAATGAGTTAGTCTCTTTTTTCCATTTCCTAGCGGACATCTGTTAACGTTACAGAAACTATCATCACAGTGGGTATCCTCATTGGCATTCTCAGCTGAGAAGCCAAGGATTAAAAATCTGACCCAGTAGAGCAAATAAACATGTGCTTAACTTTAGGTATATGGCTAGTCCCACTGACTTCAGTGAGGCAATTTCACTTACTTAAAGTTCAGCACATACTTAAGTGCTCTGCTGAATCAGCCTAAATTAACTGGGAAATTTACTATCCTTTCCTTGTAGGGGTAGGTAAAGGCAAATTGATGGGAGAGTAATTGGGAAGTTTGCTTTGTGCCCATTCTATGGAACAGGCATAGAAATATTTGTCCACAGATAACACATAACCGAAATATAAGAAATCTTATAAAGTTCTTAATATTTTACTCTTCTGTTTGTAAGATGACTTGCACTGATGTGTTGTTTTTCCAGGGTACCAGACAAGACCCAAGTCCTCACTTTCTTTCAGACTGATCTTGGTGGCTATCTTCCCCAGACTGTAGTGGACTCATTCTTTCCGAGCAGCATGGCTGGATTTTACAGCAATCTGTCCAAAGCGGTAAAGACAGTGAAAACTCAACCAGCACTTTCTCAAAGGAAATACGAGTCTCGTTGCTGAGACTTAAAAGGGAGGGTTAGAAAAGCTATGATTGGTGGCATTACAGATTAGATTAAGATAAAAATGGAAGAAACAATGGGATCAGAAACCAACCTACAATGCCTTTCTAACAATATAGATAGGTAGGAAAGTTGAAGTGGGAACAGTTCCTTGTCTCAAAGTCCATTTTTAATATAGGATTTATAATTTTTGTACCTGCTTTTCTGTTTAAAAATGCACTACCTTGTGATACTGTATTTTTGTAACTATTAAAATAAGTGACAGTATTCCAGAGGAAATTCTGCTGCCCCTTCCTGGAGGAGAAGCCACACTTCAGGCCTGTTTATGATCATATTTCATCTGTGTAAACCAGGTTACTCCTGAGGGAATTCTGCCCCAAAAATTTAAAATTCTGCGCTAAAAAACTTCTGCACACAATATTTTAAAATTCTGCAAGTTTTATTTGTCAAACAAATGTGGAGGCTCCAGCACGGCAGTGGGGAGCACAGGCCACTTGCTGCCCAGCCTCCCTCCCTCCCCACTCCCAGGACACTGACTCGTGGTGAGGTTGCACCCAATCCTGACACAGCACCAGGGCAGGGCCTGCCTCAGAAACACCCCAGGGCCCTGATCCTCCGTGCCAGATGTACCAGGTGTGGGGCAAGCAGGCTCAACCAGGCAGGATCCAAGTGTGGAGGGGCTCGGTGTGGGGTGAGAGGGTTCTGTATTGAACGATCTGGATGCACAGAGGCTCTTTGGGGGGGCGGTTCCAGGTGCAGGTGGTTGGGGCTCAGCAGCGGGTCTGGGTGTGGGGGACTCGGGGGGGGGGGGGGGGAGTCTGGGTGCTGGAGGAGTGGGGCTTGGGAATCCAGGTACAGCTAGCTGGGGGTCAGTGTGGGGGGCTCGTCAGGGTGATTCAGTTGCAGGGGGTGGTCTGGGTGCAGAGGTGGGGGTCTGGGTGTAGGGGTTTAGATTCAGCTGGGTGAGGTTCGGGTATGGAGGGCTCTGGGGCATCTGGGTGTATGGGGTGAGGCTTGGGGGGGGGGTCTGAGTATGGGGGGTTCAATACAGGGGGTTGGGCGGACAGGGGAGCAGCTCCCTGTACAGCGACCCCTCCCCTGTGGCTGAGGAGCGATGCTGGCAGGAAGCGGGAGAGGATGCTGAGCTTCCTACAGCCAGGGAAGGTTTCTGGGGGTGGGTCTAGCAGCTGATCCCAGGTCAGGGTAAGAGCCACTATAGTGATTTACCTCTCCACGAACTGCTCCGGGTGCCTGAAATGATGTGCCTGCACTGCTAGGGAAGGGTGCGTGACCACTCTTGCAGCTTCCCTTTGCTTCCCTGTCAGAAAATCATTTTTCTGCGGGGAAGCAAAGAAATCTGCGGGGGACATGAATTGTGCACAGTGGTGCAGAATTCCCCCAGGAGTAAAACCAGGAGCAGCTCTGCTGAAGTCAATATAGTTCCACCAGTATAAGTGAGATCCGAGGGAGCCCTGTTATATCTCAGATTCTACCTAATGACCCATATGAAACAATGTTCCTTTCTGAAGGGGGAGAGCTAGCTCCTTTGCTGCTGACATCAATATAGTTTGAGATATTACACTGGGACCAATCCCAAAAATGGGATAAACCACAATGAATTGGGTAGGTGAGAACCTATGGACCCACTCATTCTAGACTATAAGGGCCTGATTCAGCATGCACTGAAGTTCGACTGAGTTCAGTGCTAATGTTAAGCATATACTTAAGTGTTTTGCTGAATCAGGGCCTAATATCCTCAACCAATTCACAGATCCCTGGGCCTTGTCCTCTCCCATCATCCCCTTTCTACCAAAAAATTCTGATTTACAAAATGTCATAAACCAAACTGCACTGACATAATGGCAATAAATAAAGAGATGTATTGAAGTACTTTACTTGTCATTTTTCTAACTGCATTTGAAATGATCATGCATTTGAACAATTTTCCAATATGTTGTTGAAAGTGTTGTGAACTTGTGAATCGTCCTTTCTGTAAAGTATTGTGGACTAATCTTGACTGACTTGTTCATAAAAGTAAGACATTCTTGTTTCCGTCTCCAAGACGGACACACCTCAGGGCATATCTTAGGAAATCAGCTATTTATGTAAAATACAGTGATGTGTGCAGTCTTCAAAGATATTTATGTATCTGGTTACTTAGGTAATGTCAGAAGTTATTATAAACAGCATACTATTCATTTATTATCCTTTTACAAAAGAAAAAATGATCATTTGTGATTGAGTTGGAAACATGTTAATCAGGTTGCAATTGTAATGCTTTTACTTTATTATGTATTTAATTATGTTAATACATTTAAATTTCTGTTCATGTGTTGTGGTTTGTGGGACATTTATGTACAAATATTTCCACTGTAGTTTTTAATGTATGTAATAGAATTTTAGGGAAGGGGGGTTAAATTTAGTTTCTTTTGTGCCTGAGGCTTTTAAAACTTGCCAGTGTGTGTAGCAAATTAAATAAAATATTTTCTGTTTCACATTTTTGTTCTTCTGAATTATCCTTTAACTCTGTCATAGTGTCCCCTCAACTCCCATTGCCAATGAGACTTAAAGGAGCTCTGCACCTTTCAAGATCGCTCTGTGCTCTTTTGGGGCTTTAGGCCAATCCTGTGAGGTTGGGAATGCCCTTAGCGGCTCAGACACTATGGAGATGGCTGCAGGATGAGATAGATATTTTAGTGATGGGGGTGGGTACTCAGCATCTTGCAGAATTGAGCCCTTCAGCTGTTGTCTAGTCCTGTTTTTTTTTTTTTGTTTTTAACTTAGACTGCTGCATAGTGCAACTATGAAGAATGACAAGTGCTTCTGTGAGGGAGAGTTTTGGGCCCCTGTCCTGCAATGGCTTATGTTCATGCTTAACTTTACACACCTTGAGTTGTCCTACTGACCACTCACTGTGCATAAAGTTAAGCATGTGTGTAGTCTTGTGTTTTTTAAGTACCCAAAAGATCAAGGGTTTATCTAAACCTTAGGCCTGATCCAACCACCTTCACTCATACCTGTAGTCCTTTTGAGGTCAATGGCATTACCCATGAGTAAATATTACTCAGAAGGGCAGAACCAGAACCTGAATAATTTAAAGGATCAGTCCTGTGAGGTGCTGAGCACACTCGGCTCAATAGAATCTGAGGGTGTTCAGCCCATCACAGGACTGCTCCATGAGCCCTCTACTCTGCCAAAGTAGGCTGGAAATTTGTAAGTACTGGCTGTCTTGTAAGATTTCTGGGACTTCCTGCTTTTGGGGGAGACTGGAATATTGGGAGACACTTCTGTTTTACATGGGACATTGGCATTCCTGCTTTTGGTCTCTGCCAGAACCAGGAAATGCAGAGGTTCAGAAACCTAAAAGACTGGTAGCCAGGAGAGGGAGGAGCACACGGGTGATCTGAAATTATTACAACCTTTGAAAAGCTTGGTTGAAGTTTTGGATGATTTTTTTGTTAATGACTAAACCTGATGCTAGCGCAGGCCACCCTGTACAAGGACTGTTATCTAATACAATCTTTCTTTCTGCCCTGTACAAGGTCTGTTATCTAATACAATCTCTCAGGCTTTCTGAGCAAGGCTGTGAAAACCCACAAAAAGAGTTTGACCTGGCTTTTGCAGACTTGAGCCAGAACAGAACTAAGGAGCTCAGGGCCTGCTTCACTGTACAGCCGCTAGAGTGACCACTGATTCAGATTTTTCGTGTTACCTGTGTCAGTGGCTGTCAACCTTTCCAGACTCCTGTACAGGAGTCTGATTTGTCTTACATACCCCTGAGTTTTACCTCACTTAAAAACTACTTGTTTACAAAACAAACATAAAAATACAGAAGTGTCACAGCTCACGATTACTGAAAAACGGCTTTTTCATTTTTACCATATAATTGTAAAATAAATCAATTGGAATATAAATATTGTACTTACATTTCAGTGTATAGTATCTAGAGCAGTATAAACAAGTCATTGTCTGTATGAAATTTTAGTTTGTACTGACTTTGCTAGTGCTTTTTATGTAGCCTGTTGTAGAATTAGGCAAATATCTAGATAAGTTGATGTAGCCCCTAGAACAGAGGTGGGCAAACTACGGCCCGCAGGCCACATCCGGCCCACGGGACTGTCCTGCCCGGCCCCTGAGCTCCCGGCCGGGGAGTCCCTTCCCCTGCTGTCCTCCCTCCCCCACAGCTACACCGCCACACAGGCAGTGCGGCTTGCGCCCGCCCACCTCCCAGGCTTTCTAAGAAGCCTGTTCTGCTGCTCTGAGCGGCATGGTAAGGGGGTGGGGGTGGGGTTGAAAGGGGCGGGAGGTCCTGGGGGGCAGTCAGGGGACAGAGGGCGGTTGGATGGGGTGGAGGTGGGGGGGGTCAGGAGACAGGGAGCAGGGGGTGTGTGGTTAGGGGCGGGGTCCCGGAGGGGTGGTCAGGGGACAAGGAGCAGGGGGCGTTGGATGGGTCAGGGGTTCTGAGGGGAGCAGTCAGGGGGCGGGGATAGGGGGCGGGGGCCAGTCTGTTTGGGAAGGCACAGCCTTCCCTACCCGGCCGTCCATACCATTTCGCAACCCCGATGTGGCCATCAGGCCAAAAAGTTTGCCCACCCCTGCCCTAGAAGACTTCTGCATTCCCCTAGGAATACGCATACTCCTGGTTGAGAACCACTGATCTGTATGGACAGCTGCTTTAAAAATGTTGATCCTCCTGTATACACACTGCGGAAATGATATTTACTTAGAAGTGGCTAACCAGATGAGATTTCACATGTAGGGAGAGAAAGAGAGGGAGCTAAACAAGAAATTGTAAAATATGTACTGTGCAAAAAAAGGAAATCATGGCTTGACTAGACTCTTGTATTGCTTATCTTCGCATGGCCTATTGCTACAATATTTCTTTTGGCTGTTGATTAAAGAATAACAATTGCTTTTGCCCTTTAGGATTAACACTGTGGTATGTAATAATCAGTGATCTTAATGTTATGTCCCTATATTAACAAAGCAGGTCTGAGGAGACCAAAAGGACCACAGGGCAAAGAGGCACTGTCTTGACCAAACTAAGCAGCAGCTTTAACCTCTCATAAGACAACTCTTTGGAGCAAGGACTGTCCTTTTGTTCTGTTTATACAGCATCTTTCAGATAAGCCCCTGGTCCATGACTGGGGCTCCTGGGTGCTCTGATAATACAAATCCTAGTGATAATGCAGTGTTAGGTGCATGTACACAAGAGACTTATTTTGAAAACTTGGGGCCAATAAAAATATGCAAAAACTTGTCTCCGTGTTTAAGTCCATTGCGTATTTTGAAAATAACAAAACCTCTTAAAATTCTACTAGCAGTGGTAACAGTGGAACAATCCGTGGTTGGTGCTGCTTTCAGCAACATCTCTTTAAACAAACGGGGGGAAATAATTGGACTGTTGAACCATGGATTCTGATGCTCTTAGGGCTTTTTTTTTTTCTTTTGTCATTCGTATTGGTCATACATTCATTTACTGTATATGAACTAGCATGAATCACAGAATTTGTTCCCCTCTTGTCTTTTAGTTTTAGCACAATAATAAATTAAGTAAATAAGTTACGGTTGCATTAACTTTTTGTTACTTTAAATTCTATTGTAAGTGCTAGAAATATATAGAGGAGGTCAAGGAGGTAATATCTTCCAGGGCATTGTACTAGTAGGTATTGAAGACTGGTCAATTCTTGGGTGTACGTACAAACCCTGACAAAGATGCTGTAGTACGCTATCAATGTTTACACAGCATTCTCCATCTGAAGCAATGGCATGCCTTGTGTAACCATCAATGCCAGATCTGTCCCCAAAGTATTTAGTATTTCCAGTCACCAACTGGCTCAACGAGCCTTAAATCCCATAAGCAATCATTGGTATTTTCGTTTTAAATACTAATGCAGTGATGTTAAAAATTACACAAACTATATATTCAGATAACCAGGTTCAGTTCTAAATGTCCTTGTTACTCTGGCCCAGATTTTTAAAAGCATTTAGGTATTGCTTTGCTCAGTGTTGCAAGGCCTAAGTGACTTAGGAGCCCAAGTCTCATTTTTCAGAGGTGACTTCGACACTTAGGGACCCATTGACTTGTAATGAAATGTAGGCTGCTAAGTGACTTTTGATGACTTAGGCTCCTGCATCATTTAGGCATTGCAGCGCTGAGCAGAGAAATCCCTGAATGCCTTTCAAAATTCTCAACCCTGTACTTAGGATATTTTTAATTCACAACGCAATGCCTGGGCATTGTGAGGGTTTTTCAGATTCTTGTTTCACAGTAAATACTGTGCTGCGGTACAATGTTCTTCAGATGCATGTGCTTAATTTCCCACTCAGACAAATGAGATTTGCATCTATATTAGCTTGATTCTCTACTGTGTCCGATTTAGGGGTGGGGGTGCTGCAGGGAACCAGTCACAACTCCCGGATTCAGAGCTGCTTGGCCACTGAGCAAATGATTGCTGTTCAGTGCAACTCTAACTTACGTGTCAGGGCTGTTATGCCAGTGGAGGATAAACTGGAGCTCTACTATGTCCTGTCCCGTCCTCTCCTCTCCCTCTTCTGACCCCAGAATATCCCCAAACAGCCTCTTTTCCCCCCCTTACAATGGGGGTGTGGGGCAACTGGCGTAGGAGGCAGCAGAGTCAGCTTTATGCTAGCAAAGAATTCCTCTTTATAAGGGATATTCTCTACTGGGCGGCCCTGGCTCCTTTGTGCTGGATAGAGCCCATCCTTCTTTGGCTGCTTGCCCTGCCTTCCTCCCTTCCCCATGTGCTGGAAGCTGTGGGGAGGGAGATTTAGGAGCCAACCATTTCTATTCTGCACCCACTGTTACGCAGTCCCCAGCTAGGGTTTGTGGTCAGTCTCTGGAGCAGGACTGAGAATCTGCCCTACGGTTTTGGCCTGTTTCTAATTTTCCTTAAATTTGGTGGTTAAATTAACTTTGCACACTAGTCTGTGACACCATCAAATGGATTTATATAGGATAGAGAGTACTGCAATTTTCACACATTTAATTACACTCATCATATTAAGACCTTTTTTTAGCATTCTACAATTTGCAACAGCTGCTTATGAATATTGTAAAAGAAATTGTATAACCTTCTCTTATTCTGGACAACTTGCTTTGAGGTTGCAAAGAGACCTGTAAAACTTGCTATATGATCATCTGCACTTTCACAATATTGGTGCTGTGTTGGTAAATGGCTTTAAGTAATGAAATGTTATGGGTGTGTTTGTTTTAATCCTGGCAGCAGTTTCATACTTCTCCTTGCAAAGTTTCAGATGATGTGGTGGTAACAGAACTCGGATTTTTCCTCTTGATGATAGCAGTGATGGGCCCATCAGGTAATGCCTTGATGATATTCCAAGCTTCAAAACGGGTGAGTCCTTGCATAACAGTTGTGTGCACTTGCAGTAGCTCATCACCAGGCTGAACAGTGTTGCTCTGTTCTGATGCAATTCCTGTGAGGAGACAATGAATTTACTTAAGTTCTTCTGTGTGGGGAAATCTTTGTTGTTGTAATTATGGATAGCTGTACTAGGATGTTACATGGAAGATGCGCACGTCTGATGCACAAATGGGAGAATCAAGTATTTGCCACAGTGCAAATGCAGAGACCTCCAAACCACTGAACACATTGTGGACAAGTGCCCCCTCTTTTCATTTCCAGGAGGTATCGCAAAAGCACACTCTGCATCTTTGGAAGGCTTCAAATGGATTTCAAACCTTTCTGCTAACTTGTAAATGTTGCCATTTCCATGCAAAAGAAGAAGTGTGTTTCTGTATAAATGGTATAAAATGCGTCTGGTCTAATTCCAGAGCAAGGAGTTCGTCCCGCACAACAAAATGTCATGCTGGAGTTTCAATAAAAATTATCATGGGCTGGATCCTCATCTGGTATAGATCAGTCAATGGAACTACTCCAGTTTACCGCAGCTGAGGATCTGACCGTAAGTGTGTGTGTGTGTGTGTATAATATACATATAAAAGAGAGAGAGAGAGTGTTTAAACACCTCTACCTTTAAAAATCCTGTTGATGATGATGGGTTTATCTCCATGGATGGAGCCTTTCCCTCCTTCCAGACTGAATCCTAAGCCAGCAGGTGTCTTTTCCAGAGTTACAGTGCAGATTGTGTCTTCGGTTGCTGGAAAGGAATAGAATGGTATCAGGAGGGGTACAAAATATTCTGAAAAGTGAGAACATCTGAACAAAGAATGAGTTTTTGTTTGTTCAATTTTGTGTAGGCATGTAAATGATAGAGCAAAACAAGGCAGAAAATGACAATTTGCTTCATCTTTTTGGTCACCGTAAAGTTAATTGCTCCTACAGAAGGTTATGGCAGGGGAGGGGGGTGTATTTTTTATGTTTTGAAATCTGAGCCGAATGAAAAGGTTGGATTTAATATAAACGGCATTTGCTTGAATTACATAAACATGCTAGAGACACATTACCATTTCCATATACTGTATATATTCCAAAATTAAGTGTTCGGTACAAGTGACCTGATGGTAATATTAAAACAAATATTACCTAAACAGCCAGTAATGTTTATTTGGGGTATGTAAATATGATTACAAAACTCTGACTTCTGAAAAAGAAATCCTAAGAACAAAGATGATTCTACAAAACTGTATGTCCTCCATATGTTTTGAATATAGCCAGCTGGTGTGTTGGAGGCCAGAGTATGATTTAGGTAATCTGGAGAAAGTATCCTTTCAAATAAAATATTTTTCTCAACACAGGAACTTTTAGGGGCTTGAAATGAAAGTTCATTACTGCTCACATGAGTAGCCATTATACATACAGTTAGTCCTGTTAACTTGCTTGACATTATCTGAATTTTTTCAGAACTCCATTTTGAGGAATTTTGCTTTTTGGTGCAGTTTAGTGAATTATGTAAGGTGTATATATAACTTCTTAGTAAAACTAACAGATTTATAATATCTTTATTTATTGCATTTTTCCAGCATACCTTTCCCCCACCAATATTAATTGATTTTTTGTTCATATACAGCTGAGCCCCAAATCAGCACCTACCACATAATTATACAGAATAATATAGCATATGTTGTTTTGCATGAAATTGTCAATATTTTATGTTACAAAATTGCAACTCTGATTTATACTGAAGGCTGCATAGATTTCAATCTGTAATTTCATAATGATTATATATATATACACCTAGAATCCTGATCCGGCTGATAGATTTTGCAGGACTGGGACTTAGGACAGCAGAGAGCAGTATCAACTGAGTAACAGGTTGTTTAAAGCCGACTTCCTGGATTTTTAAACAGTTGTACAACTTTTAATCACAACTCCAATATTTGTCTAGCTAAATCCCATGCAGCCCTTTGTAAAGGGCAAGGATTCTGTGGTGGTGAGAACAGGGAGGTATATAAATATCTAGATAGGTAGCGGATGTGATTTAATGCAGGAGTAAAGTACTCACTAGCTTCTGTTGAGGTTTCACTTTCTGTAGAATACGTAGTAGAGTCAACGGAAACATTAAGACTTTTTTCTTCCTCTTTAGCTTTTTTAGTCACTACGACAGCTTGCCTTGGCGGTCGAGCCTGGCGCATGATCGCCAAGGCATCGTTGTGAGTGGCACCTTTAAGAGACTTTCCATTAATGGATAAGACTTCATCTCCTTTCTGGATAGTTCCTTCCTGAGATGCTAGTCCATTAGGAAATACTCTGTGAACCTGTTAGAGACCCCAACCACCACAAAAAAAGAGAAGACGTGACTAAATCTCACAGTTAGTAAAGTTTAAATGTGACACATTTTCATTTCTTAGCAAGAAAGAAAGCTGATTTTTAAGGATCATGTATTGTAATTGTTGTGGTAGAAGCCTATTAAGATGCAGGAGATACTGGATGGCTTGTAGCTGGTACCACCTTATGCTATCAACCATCAGATTTCACAGAGTCTAACCAGGTCAGTCATCTTGTCCTGAACCTGCACCATTGACTTAAAGAGAGAGAGAGAGAGAGAGAGAGAGTCAGGAGTCTGAAAAGAGGGATTGGTTATTTAGTAGGTGACCATCTTCCTCTGAGTCCATGCTGAATCTATGCTGCAGTAGGTATTGTGCTCCTGAAGGCCTTGATCACTACTGATGATTAAATATCCCATTGCACTTAAAATAGGCATGTTAATCCCAGTTTTCTGGCAACATTCCATTCCAATTTGCTAATTATCTTCTGCAACCATAAATTCCCATTTAGATATTCATATTCTTTTCCATTTCCTGTCCTATGCTGCTTATGTAGGGTTGCTGGGTACTGTTAAGGAGCTACATTTTTTTAAAAAGAAGTTCTGAAAAATTGGAGTGGCAAAATTAATTCCATTTTTCTTTTTGTCACTGTAACTTTTTCAAAGTTCAAAAAGTTCCAGAAAGTAAAACATGAGGGGAAACCTAGATATTGTTTATTTGTTTGTTTGCATAAGGTGACAAAAAGGGGACAACCCAAAACTCTGAAGAAAAAAATTTTGAAAACCAAAATGAAATGACATAACCTCAATTCAAAATTCAAATTTTGTTTCCAAATTTTCCATTTGAAATATTTTTCTGCAGAAAGTGTTCATTTTTGATTAAACCCCTTTTTTTTGAGAGAGAGAGAGAAGATTTTGCAGCTGAAACTACATTGGCCGGCTCTAATTTTCTAGTGTTTCCTTGTGTATAGACTGTTACCATTCCCACCATATTCTTATTTTCTCTAGCCTTGAACTTGCCCAGTTTCTTTAATCTGTCCTCATAGGTCTTAGCTTCCAAACCTTTTCCATTTTTGACGTTCTCTTTTCAACCCATTCCATTTTTTCTGCCACCTTTTTTGGACTGAATGCTTATTGTGGGAGTATTTTATGAGAGTGACGCTACTTACAGTAACAACTTTGTTTTCTAGATCGATTCCTCCTGCCAGGCTGAATCCAAGACCAGCATCTTCTTCTTTATGCAAAATTGTAACCTGAATATCATCAAATTGCTAAACACAGAAAAATAAAATAATTTCAGATACATCCTACTATAATTCAAGATTACTAGAAGAACTGTATATTTTCTCCTGTATCCACTGTGTATTCTGCAGTGGCACTTAGATGGCTAAGACAAACTCTGTCTTTGTTTTTATTTACTGGGCTAACTTCACCTTGGTATCATATCTTATGAATGAGTTTGTGTCTAAACGTTTTGCTGCTTCAGTGAATGTGCTGTAAATTACAATATATTCAAGATCACTGATCGCTACTGAAATAGAAATAGAAAATATTATTGGCTCAGTGGTGAGAACTATGTACATGGTCTTCTAACTCTGAGAGGAAAAACTTTTGTTATCTACAACTCGTCCTACTCAATGAATAATGGTCTGTGGCCCAAAAATTACTTCTAAGCCTGGTTGCTATTTTTAATGTACGTTTTGCTAACGTTTTAATTGTAACAGTAGCCTGAAATGAGCTGTTTCAGTCTGTTACCCTTTTAGATTACAGTTAATATGAGGGAAAATATCTCTTTTTAACAGCATATACTACAGTGTTCTTAAGGATTCAAGTATAACACTTTTTCTTGAGAGAAACTGATTCATTGATCTTCACTTGTCTCATAACAATGTGCTTTTCAGTAGCTGGATGCATAGTTTGGTTGACAGGCCACTGAACTAAGAGTGAGAATGCCTGGATTTTATTCGCCACTCTTCCTCTGTTTATGATGATCTTGACCAAACCATTTAGACCAAAGTCTTCAAAAATGTCCACTGCTATTGATTGCCCAAACTGGAGACAATGAAGGCCTAATTTTCTGCTCTTCTGAGCTCCCACAACTCCTTTTGAGTCAAATGGGTGTTCGCTGCCTCTGAAAATCAGGCCTCTTTAACGTATCTCTAATTGGGTACCTAAAATTGGTGCACACTTTTGAAAATGTTGGCTTTGCCCTCTCTGTACCTCAGTTAACCCATCTGTAAAATCGGGCTGATAATTCTAAGCCATCTTTGTAAAATGATTTGAGATTTATGGCTGAAAGAACTGAGCATTACTATTACATATTGATACTGGTGTGTTTGTAAAAATTTCACATAGCAAAGATTAAACAGTAGCATCCAGTCCTCAGTTAGGCTGTCTTTGAGAATAGTGTGTACAGAAAAGTGGACTTACCTTTAAGGTAGCCTCATCTAGTGATTTTACTTCTTCTATAAGCTTCTTTAATTCTTCAGGGGAAAGCAGAGAGATGACTGATTGCCCGGACACACCAGATGCTTGAGATGAACAGTGTTCCTGTTTCTCTTCCTCTTTCCCGCTGTCTGTTAAACTCACAGTATAGTCTCTCAGTTCAGAAAGGCTTTCCCATTTTGAAAAGGGAAAAAAGAAACATTAATTTGTGATAGCAGCTTCCACACCATGGCACAGAACAGGCAATTCTGGAATCTTCATCTTTTGATCATACTAGAGTTTACCTGGTAATTGGCCAAGTGGTTCAGATCTCTATTTATTTGTTCCCAGTAATACCTACTGTAACATACCAGGAGGTGGCAGGGCTGTCTCAGTAGGGTGACCAGATGTCCTGATTTTATAGGAACAGTCCCGATATTTGGGGCTTTGTCTTATATAGGCACCTATTATCCCCCACTCCCTGTCCCGATTTTTCACACTTGCTGTCTGGTCACCCCATGCCTCAGTGATGACACGCCTGTGTGAGCATTCACGTGAAGGAATAAGAACCCTCTTGAATCTTTGCCCCCAACCAAATTGAACCTTCCCTGAGCATTGGAAAAAAGTTCAGATAACTTTTTTTTTTCTTTTTTAACGTGACTCTGAACTTCCCAGTTATACCTGGGATTGGAAATGGGTATCAAAAGTACCACACTCTTGTGAGAGAGGTTGTTTTCACTGTGTTTCAAATTTGAGCTAGGAAATACCCTTCCCACTTTTGCAGTTACAAAAGGTTCAGATAAGTACCTGAGAGTGCAAATGCTTATCCAAACCATAACCCCAAGGCCCATGACATTAATTCATCACAAACTATAATCTTTGCAAAAGCCGTTAAGCACATAGCCTCCCACTCTTTATTTAATGACACTGTCATATCAAACTAACAGCACAGAAGGCATGTCTGCAAAACAGAGACTAGACTAAAAAAATTTTCTGTACAATATATTTTGAATTACAGACTGGATCACCCTTGGAGAACATGAGGCAAGGTTTGGGAGGTTCATGTCCTGCTTTTAAAATAACTTCCCCAAATTTTTAATTCTAGTTTATTTAGCTAGTCTTTTCTAGATTCCTCACCTGATTAGATATTTATAAAATATTATGAAAAAACGGTTATTAAAAAAATCTAATGTTGATAACCAGAGCAGGGCAAATCCTTATGAGAGGCAAGACCTCTCTGGTGCAATGCATTGTTTTGGGGAACACATGGAACCCATGCTGGCTACTTCATCTGGTGTAGCAGCAGTCAGACCTTCTCCTTTACTGATCCAAAAAGACCATCAATGCACCAATGCGCTAATATAATAGCAGAACTTGGCCTGAAATGTTGGCAAATTGGTAGCACTGAAATAAAGGGGTAGGAGCAGCTGTATGGACTTATTCTTGAAACTGCCTCAATATTGGGATTAGCAATATTGGGTCCATTCTTCTGGCTCCAAACCATGGAGAACCTAGGGATATTGTTCTGTGGCTCAAAGAAGCTGGCAGCATAAAAGCTTAAAAATCTGTTTTTATTAATGGCATAATAAAAGGATCGACTGATCCTTTACATTCCTCTGAGGAGTTGTTAACTCTGTCTACACTCTAAGCAACCTATATTCCTATCTAAATTGCCTGAGGTACAGACAAATTGTTTTCTGTAGTGTGTGGTGAGGGGAAGGAGCTAGTCTATTTACCAGCACTGCTTTGCAAAAATTAACTTTAATATGGTTTCAGAGTAACAGCCGTGTTAGTCTGTATTCGCAAAAAGAAAAGGAGTACTTGTGGCACCTTAGAGACTAACCAATTTATTTGAGCATGAGCTTTCGTGAGCTACAGCTCACTTCATCGGATGCATTCCACAGTATGCATCCGATGAAGTGAGCTGTAGCTCACGAAAGCTCATGCTCAAATAAATTGGTTAGTCTCTAAGGTGCCACAAGTACTCCTTTTCTTTTAACTTTAATATGGTAT
Organism: Natator depressus; assembly: GCF_965152275.1. NCBI lineage: Eukaryota > Metazoa > Chordata > Testudines > Cheloniidae > Natator > Natator depressus. Next base: position 67,383,684 of record NC_134243.1, read on the forward strand.
CTTACTTAAGGGAAAATCCAGTGTCTGAATGATGACTCTCGCTTGTAGATGAGGGAGGGGTCCCATTCTCTTCCATGGAGGGCTGAGATGATGCTTCCAATGTGCTCCATGGATTGTTCCCAGAAAAGAGCGGCGACTGAGGAAGGCAAAGCAAAGATTTCATTAAAGCAGATGACACTTGATTGCTGATGGAATAGATTTTGCTGTATTTTTCATCATTTGTCTTCATCATCTCACAAGACTGGTTAGCAGTAAGGGGGAAGCTTCGTGTTCTTTGGCTCTGTGCTTTTGCTACTGGACAGTGAAGTTCAGTGGCTTGTGAAGATAGTAAATCCAAGGAAATTTCAGTACTTGTGCTGTTGCTTCTCTTTGGACTAGGAGCGAGTGCCTCTTTGGGAGAGCAGGACCTATGTAGGCTCAGAGTCTCGACTGTAACCACAGATGGGGTTGATTGTAGTTGGCTGTTATCAGAACCTTCATTATAAGTGGCTTGGTTTAAATGAACTGCAGGTGATTCTGGCTCTTTTGGACTGGGAGAGTTTTCTTTCTGGACTGATGGCTTTGGGCTGGGAGAACTTTCTCTCCAGACTGATGGCTTTGGGCTGGGAGAATTTTCTCTCCAGACTGATGGCTTTGGGCTGGGAGAATTTTCTTTCCAGACCGATGGCTTTGGGCTGGGTTTTCTGTTTCCTTTTTCAGGTGACTGAGGAGCACTGAAAGTTTCAAAGGAGTTTATTCTCTGCTTTATTGATGATCCTCTGGGTGAGGCCCGGGATATATTGGAGCCCCGTTCTTTGCCAGAAACACTCTGGAGGTCAATGGAACTTTGATCTGCCCGTGTGTTGATATCTGAATTTCCTTTCTTCAAACCTTTTAGACTTTGGCGAAACCAGGCTGGTTTAGGTGCTACTGGAGGGCCCCTTTTCCCAGTGTCACTTTCATCTGAGTTGTGTGCTTTTGAACCATCTGCTTCTGCTTCTGATTTCTGCAGCACTACGTCTGGACAGCTCGGACTTTCATTTTCTTCATTTGTGTTGTTCTTGGGATCTAAGTCTAAGTGACTGCTTTCTTCACTCATAGTAGGATTAAACAAGCTTTTGATGCAATCAGAAATTCTAACCCAAGGGTCTTCTGCTGTAGTATCAAGACTGTAATCTACCCGTGGTTGTCTTCTAAGTACAGGCCTTTGTATTGATGAGATAGGATTTCCTGTGTTGTAGAAACAATTATTATACATAAGCTTTCTTTTCATTCCCTCCGTATATCCCTTTCCATGCATCGCTGATGCTTCACTGCCTGTGGGCTTCTCTACACTCAAGCCTCCAACAGGTTATTTAAGGTTACAACTCTTAATCTAAAGTTCTGCTTCATTGTGGCAAAAGCCATCTTGTGCTGATACTGGATTTAGCTGCAAACCCAGGCTCTTCGGGGGCTGGCCACTTCCCTCAAGGGACATGTAACTTCTACAGGTAATGCTCTCTCCTGACATAATGGGACACTGAAATCATTTTGCATGCTCAGCAGTGTCATGTTAAAATATAAGACTAAATTTATGTCATCTCAATTACAGCAGATTGCACTAGCTGGTATCGCAGCAGATAAAAAAAAGTTATTCTTCTCTTGCTGCATTTTAAAGCATGGTCTTTAAATATTATCTCTCAGAGACCTCTCTTTGATTGATTGTCTGCATGTCTCTCCAAATGGTTCTGTGCACTTTTCTAGTGTATACCATTTTCTCTTTGATGTAGGATGTTTTATATATCACAGGCTTATTAAACCTCTTGCTGACTATTGGTGCAGAGAGGACAGTGGTGAAGGTTTGGGGGTTTTTTATGATGATTTATTTCAGTACAATGAAAAGAATAACTGCTCAGGAACGGTTGCCATTTTAAATACTACTAGCTACCTTTTCACTAACAGAATCAACAGTGCATCTACTTCACATCAATTATCTATATTACATGCTGTTCAGTTTTGAAACAATAAATCAAAAATGTCCTGTGGTCCATGCTAAAAATAAAATTCAGTAACACTCAGTTTTTAATATAAACAAATAAACAAAGTATCATCTGAAAACAACTAGTGATTCTTGTACGCCTATTACCATTTATTCTCTTTAATAAGAGACAATCCATTCATCTTCTTTTGGTGTCATTCACACTTCGAGTCAGAGGTAGTTAATACACAATTGTGTAGAAATTTGTCTGTTCACCCAGTAATTTACCGTTTTGCTCCAGTCTGTTTTTTAAAGATGGAATTAAAATGAATGCAAAACTCATTAACCCTGCTAAATATTTTATGCACTCATAGAGGTTGCTTTTGAAGCAAATGGAATGAAACACCTACCTGGGTTTGCTTTCCTCTCTTGGTCTCTGTCTGCTGACACTGCAGCTGAGTGTTCAGTACCTCTTGGTGTTATAGAAGTTGCAGAGAGACTGTGGGTTATAACTGTTTTATTTCCCTGTAGCAGCAGGTCTCCTGCTTCCTGTGGAATAAACAGGAAATAGAACCATGTCAAAACGTAATTGCACAAACCACATTATAGATGAGCATGTAGAAAAATGCTCTTCATTTTCTTGTTTTTAATCTGAGAATAAATATTAAACTGCAGAAAGACTGATTTGTTCTGTGCTCCAGGAAAGGGAAAAAATATTTTATGTATGCCTGTAAACACACTGGAAAAATTTTTTGTTAACATCTCAAATTTTGATCGATTGTGTGTGTGAGTTGTGCACCACAACAAAGCAAGATATTGGCTGCTACAATTTTAGACTTCTAAAACCAGCCACACAGTAATCTCTTGCAAATCAGTTAAGCAAAGACAGAAAATGAACTGTCTAGCTTCTGTCTTTATTTTACACAGTGCTTTTCTTTGTGGGTCCTTTTGTGTTTGGGGGTAATGAGCCCAATTCGTGGCTGGAACTTCAAGACCTTTTCCCCTTTTGTTCTTGGTTGGAAATGCAGAATGAGAGGTTCTGTTTGAGGTCACAGTACATGCTACTCGAGGCAGCCATTAGCAGATGCTCTAGAATTACCAGATTACTATGTAACTCATTAGACAGACCCCCCACCTGGTAAGGCAACTCCCATCTTTTCATGCACTATGTATAAAATATACCTGCTACTGTATTTTCGACTCCATGCATCTGATGAAGTGGGTTCTAGCACACAAAAGCTTATGCCCAAATAAATTTGTTCATCTCTAAGGTGACACAAGGACTCTTCGTTGTTTATGTAACTAATGTCACAAAGTTACCATCTGCCAGAGCTACAGGGTTACTCACAGGAATCGTAAACAAGCAAGAGAGAGAAATTCTGAAACAAAAGTGAGATTATCCTGTAAACATCCAACTACCTGGCAACTCTTGAGCATTTTGACAGTGATGGGGTTCGCACTTACCCCTCACTATTCCAGTAAAGAGTTTACCTCTGTCAAGTCCCTGATCATTGCTGGCCTTGGTAGTCTCAATCTGGGCTCACTTTCTAATCACCTTCTGAATGGCAGCACCTTGTGTTCAGTCACCAAGAATGACTTCTATCTTTTTAATATGGCGTTACCTAAACTCGCATCTCAGTGTGAGCTTATCCCTCACTTGAGACCACATCATAATAGTGCAAATGGTTAGAGTAATCATGAATGATTTTCATAGGGACAGAAAGTAAATTATCCTGATTCAAATTCATTTTAAGCATTCCAATGCAACTAGCTTTGAATTTTAGTAGCTTTGCATCTTTCTTCCAGTTAGGAGCCTGATCTTGTGTAACACTGCACACCCAGATCTTCAGTTGAAATGAAGTGGGAATTCTGAAACACACGATTGGCTCCAACTGACTGTGTGCTCCTGGCTGGTAGGGACTGTATCTACTTGCGTATTGACACAGTGCTAAGTACACTGCCAGGGCTTTATAAATAATAGTTGCGATCTGTAAAATATTACAGTTTAAAGTCAACATTTTAAATCAAATAATTTTGGCTTGAAAAAAGTAATCTCACAATCTGCAGACACCACACACACAACTGTGACCAGTACTTCTCAAATTGAGTAATACGACGTGTTTGAGGAATAAAGGAAAATAGAGAAGGGCACTAATAAATCTTTCACTTAATTATCTGAAATACATTCTGAAAAGTAGTAACCTTGTTTTCCATGCAGCCACCTGCCTAAGAGACATCAAAAGTCTTTCCAAGGAATCTTTCTTTGAGTGCATTAAATTTTGCTTAGTGCATATTGATCTCAGGATTTCTTTTGTTCCCCTTAGCACTGCAGAATCACACTTGCAGCTTAATAACCAAGAATTGCATTGTTTCTTGGCTCAAATAATTACTTGCTTTAAATGGGACCTCAGAGAAACTGTTTTTCCTTGTCTTAGCTGTTTTCTCCAACAAAGCTGATTTTATAGTAGCTTTGGAGGTGCATGCATGTATTTCTACTGCACTCCATCTTAGATGATAGGAAAGAAGTCTTATTTTACATGCTAAGCAGAAATGTCCTATTAGTTAGCTTTATGCTATACTTTAACCAAGGCCTTTACTGTTGTGTAGGTTTATTTTAATTGATAAGCCTTGAGCTAATGGTTGCTCAGTTTTGCTTGTTTCACCTGGCACTAAATTCTGTTAATTTCTACTAGCCTATTACTAAACCCTGGGTAAATGTGTTCCTTTTTTTAAACAAACCGCAACTCAGTTTCCACACACACATCACAGAACTGTTCACACTTATGCAAATTTGCTTCTCTGTTTCTGTTAATTCTTTTGGGGGTAGGAGGGATGTATATCTGATTGTGTAGAGTAATTCACTTCATTTTAAAAGACTTCAAAAGAGCAAAATTAATCAACAAATAGGAGAGTTCATAGTTAGTTTAACCTTATATCTAAAGCATTTAGGCCTTGTCTACGTTAGGAATTTTGGGCAAACTGTTCCCAGTGTTACTAATACCAGTGCATTTCCTCCAGTGAGCATGCTAGTGCGGTGACTGTTTCATATTATTGTTCTTGTAGTTTACTGATCTCACTATTTATGGAATGGCTTGGCTCTGAATTTGGTGTTAGGGAGTAACTATAGCGACTTGACAGTAGAAGTGGTGCAAGCTCTCCCAGTCCTGGCTTGCAGTCCACTGCTGTTCCCGTCCCGTTTGACCAAAGACTGCCAAATGCTCTAAATTGTTTTGTACTGATGAGGCATGTTCACTAGGGGACTCCAGTGAGAACGTCACATTCATTCTCATTCCTATCTGCATTTGGATTTGAACACAGTTTTCCAGACGTGAAGGACAAATGCATTACAGCACTCCTCTGCCTAACACCCCTCATTTTGGGGGGTCCTATTTAGAACTGAGGTTCAAACCTCACTAAACAGATAACATATCACTTTACCTTCCAAATATAAGAAAATTCTAAAAGAAAAATACCCCTGCTGTTTTTCCTAAAAACCCTGAGAACTATGCAGGATTTGCCTCACCTGAACATTGGCAGAAGATGGGCTCCCATCGTCTTGTAGCATAGGCTTCTCTTTCATGTCTGTGTTACACTCGTCAGTGTCTGTACAGTCTTGTTTAAAATACTTTCTTGGTGGAGGTTTGGGCTTTGACGATTTAGGTTTTCTAACAAGAATCTCCATCGATTTTTTTATGTTCTGAGAGGGATGGCCTGCTTCGTTGCCAGTGGGAGGGGAATGGTTCTCCAAACTGGTTCTGGACAATGAATCCAGCAAGCCAGGCTGTCTGGTAATTGGTACATCAATGCTGTGCACTTTTGCCTTCATGTCAGCAAGCTGGTATGGGGTGCCATTACTGCAAGATGACCTGGGGTTGTAACTACTGTCACTGCTGGAACGGGTCATTAGCTTCTGAGATCTGCGGTTGCAATAGGCAGTGTTCTTCTCAATATGTTTTTCATGCTGGTATCTGCCATGCCAGCTAGTTTCCAGTCTTTTAACACCTGTATCAGCAACATGATTAAAATATATAAAATGCAGCATATACCTTGATGAAAACACTCAGATACATTCAAAGTATTTACCTCTAGGGTTGTAAATCAAATCCACTGTAAAACTAAACCAGTTGAGTATAGCTATCTGATCAGTGTCCCATAGCGAAAAGGGGGGAAAGCATTTGTGGAGGCATTTTAGCTCAAGGAATCATTTAATTGTTGGACACAAACAGTACTACCCCCTCAGACATACTGTTCTCCCAGTTTGCTGTTGGTTCAATCTATTAACCCCGTTTGAGAAAGAAAACGAAGGCGAAACGTATCTCATATTATAAAGCATTGTGATGATAGCACTCCACATTGGAACGTGGCAAGTAGCCCTAAGGGGAACCTAGTGTTCCTTTGCCAACAAGGGAAATGGGATGCTCGTCCCATCCATCCATAGGCTGCATGTTATACGAACACCACATTATTTATCTGCTGACCTTGGGTCAGATAGCTTCAGCCAGTGACAGGGGGTTAGAAAGTCTGAACAAGCCCCAGAGGAAGTAAGCACAAGAAAATGTAATGGTTAAGAAAAGTGTGAAATGAACATTATCTAGTCTGTTTCCGGAAGTAAGTCAGAAACAGAAAGTGAAATCACAGTGAAAAATTTTCAGTAGTGCAATCCCACTAAAGTTTGCAACCATGCCACCTTTTTGAAACTTTTACCCCTTGTCACCTATGCCATACCTTGGGCCCAGCATCTGAGTCTATCCCTTTAAGTCAAGGATGCAGCTCTTCCAGGAGCCCCTCAGTGTTGCTCCATCAATTGAACAGAGAGTGTTACTCAGCCATGAGGTTGATAGGGCTGGACACTGTTCACCCCCAGAGCCAAACCTGTTGCCTCTGCAGTAGTCCCAGTGTGGGGATCAAACCCAAATTCAGTCCTCCCAAATGGCAGAGTATTGCTCTGGCTGTTCTTATCAGATAAACAGAAAATTCTTGTGAAGCACGTTAAAGGCTGTTTTCAGTCGTGAGAGAACAGAGGGCAAGGTGTGAACTACTGAGTACAGAAAGAAGAGGGAGGGAATCCGAGGGGTGCCACAAAGCATCAGCTTCACTGGGGTTGAGTCTCAGAATGTTTGGAGTATGTCTACACTACAGCTGGGAACAAGCCTCCCACTTTTAGCCTGGCTCAAGCTAGCATGCTAAAAATAGCAGTGCGGACATTGTGTCTCAGACAGAGACGCCGACTAACAACCCGTGCTCAACACTACCACACTGAGCCCAGTCTCTGCCCAAGCTGCACCATCCACAGTGCTGGTTTTAGTGTGCTAGCTTCAAGCCCCCATATGGCAAGCCTGTCTACATGAGCTGCAGTGTAGACATACCGTTGGAGGTCAACCAGGTGTCTTGAGCTTTTTACACCAGTCTCTGGCAGTATGTCTCAGGATGGACTTCAGTAGTACAGCTCTATGATCTTTCCTCCTTCTTTTCCTTCTGCTCCAGGTTACTTAACTAGTCTGGTATCTCTCTCAACACTAAGTCATAATGTCTCAGCCAGCTGAATGAATTCCCTTACCTTCAGTATTCCATTGTTGCCTCTCCCTTCCAAATCTGTTGTTTTCCACAGCTTGTGAAACAGCTTCCTTTAGCTGCTGTTCAGATACCTATAAAATGTCGTGTCATTCTGGGTCTTGCAAAGCTCACCAAAAGATTGGCTCACCACACAACTCGCCATTCCTGCAAACCCTTTCTCACAAAAATAGTCCTTACTCAGGCAAGTGGTCTCAATGAATTTAATAGGCCTAAGCATGTGAGCAAGGATTACGTGCATGAGGAAGGGTTTGCAGGCCTTTAATTAGTAATATATATTCAGTACAGTTGAAACCTCTGTATTGACAACCTAGATAAATGGGATATTTTTCAAGAATAAAGGGGTAGCTTATCCATTGTACAAGATGCACAATTCTGGGTTTGCCATTATAAGGTATCTGGATGGTGTATTTTTTTGGTGCACAAATTAACCCAGTAAATAGGTCTAACAGACTATTAGAAAACATTTCTGAAAAAAACCTCCCATAAGAACAAAACATTTCTTTCATATCACTCAATATAATAGCGAGAATTGGCTGAGTAAAATTCAATCAAACCAAAACGCTGACTTTTAATTACCTTCTGGGAGAGCGGCTTAAAATCAATACTATTGAGTTTCACATTCTATTCTTGGTCTCTGTTTCATCTTTCCCGGTTCTTACTCCTCAATGAGAAGTTTCATTTGAATGAGTTTCAGAAACTCTTGTTTTCTAAGAAGCACATGTTGTATAGCATTGTTCCTGAAAACTTGTTTCTTTACCTTGTTTATTCAAAGCACATGAACTTTCATGTAAGACACCCTCTCCACTGATCCTTGCACCTCATATATCTCTATACATAAGACAGCACACTATTTTGAATTTAAATATCTTGGGTTTGCACCTTATCCTATATCTTAGGTAAAACCAGAGGTACTGCATGGACATCGGCACATTATTTGCCAAACTGATTTATACCAATTCTGCTTCCAGTATTAGTGTTAGTTTGTCAATATTTGCTTTATTCAAAATCAGAAAAATGTGGAATGCTACCTGTGGATCAGGGTGTCTGCTAATAATAATCTGCACAGCACCCGGACTGCAGTGGCTTAAAACAGCATAAACTTCATTAAGTGTCATATTTTGGACTGGTGCTTCATTAATTTCTATGATTTCATCTCCACACCTACAAAGGGATAAAAAAAAAAAATCCAGCAAGAGGAGCAGACTTTACATTGTTATTTCTAGCGTATTGTTCCCTCATGACCATGATTGTGCAAGAAACATACATTCATGTGGTTGAGCTTTGTTATGGTCGCAGATTAAATTAGTGTGTTTCACTGGGTTCCTTCCCTGAAAATGGAAAGGGAATCAGCACTGAGACATGACGTTTCCTCATTTGTGCATTCTCCATGAATCTGAATTCTCTCCATTTTCCACTGTGCACGTTTTGTATTATAATGGCAGGACAGACAGAAAATGACACAGAAGGCTGGTCTGTTGTGTACTGTTTGCACCCACAACTTCCTTCCCGCCTATAATGTAGCATTTCACTTCTTGTTTGTGACAAGTCTACAACTTCTACTGAAAGGGCAGAAAGGACAGTAACAGTGCTTGAGACAAGCTGGGTGAAGTAATATCTTTTACTGGACCTACTGCCAATGAACGATACGACCTCACCCACTTTGTCTCTCTATTATCCTGGGACCGACAACACCGGCACGTAATACAGTGTCTGTCCTTTATGTTAAATGCAGAAGAGTAACTTATTAATAATCAGCTTTTAGATATTAATTATTGGAAGCTCTGTCCACTGTTGAACTCTGTCTTTCCTAATGAAATTCCAGCATGGCACAGCTAGGTACTATCATGCCCTCTCTCCCCTCTGTCCCAAACACGCACATGGGTGCTGAGGGTTTCAAAATTTCAATCCAAATGTTGCAGAACTTGCCGCATTTTCAGCTGAGTTTCCAGGTACATTCAGGGTGCAGAAGAGGTGCAGAACTCAAAGGATTTTTGTTTTAACACAACTCTAAAAACACACAGTGTACCAGGTCCTCCTAACATTATCTTCTGGCGATGAAGCTCTCAAATCTGATGGGATAAATTTCTGTTGGTGTGGAAGGTCCCAGACTCAATAAAGCTGTATTTCTATCATACAGTCGGGGATAGAATTTGGGGACCGTATGCAAGACCTCTGCAATGCCATCTGCACCCGGGAACACTCTGGGTGCACACAAGTATTGGGAAGGAAGGGGCAAGGCCAGTGGATCAGTGACTATACAGATCCTCTAGTCATTTCTCCTGGAGCCAGAGGTGAAAGTAAGCTGGTACACCCTGGTACGGCATACCGGCAAGAGCTTCCCCAAGCGGCAATTTAAAGGGCCCAGGGCTCCCAGAAGCGGCTGGAGCCCCGGACCCTTTAAAGTGCCACCAGAGCCCCGCTTCCAGAGTCCCGGGGTAGTGGCGGCGGCCGGGACCCACAGGGCTCCAGCGGCGATTTAAAGGGCCTGGGGCTCTGCTGCGGTAGCGGTGGCTGGGAGCCCCTGGCCCTTTAAATCCCCACCAGAGCCCTGCCACTGCTACCCCAGGGCTTCGGCAGCAGGGCTCAGGCGGCGATTTAAAGGGCCTGGGGTTCCAGCCGCCGCTACCGCCCTGGCCCCTTTAAATCTCCGCCAGCTCTGGCAGCGGGGCTCTGGCAGCAGTTTAAAGGGCCTGGGGCGGTAGCAGCGGCCGGAGCCCTGGGCCCTTTAAATCACCGCCCGAGCCCCGCTGCTGGAGCCCTGGGGTAGTGGCAGCAGCCGGGACCCCCGAGACGCCATCGGCAATTTAAAGGGCCCAGGGCTCCACTGTGGTAGCAGCGGCTGGGAGCCCCTGGCCCTTTAAATCACCGCCGGAGCCCCCAGCCACCACTGCTACCACTACCACAGCCGGAGCCCGGGGCCCTTTAAATCTCGATTTACAGGGCCCGGGGCTCCAAAGGCCCCGCCTCTTCCGGTTGAGGCCACTCGCTTTCCGGTTGAGGCCACACCCCCCTGCTGAGGACTCCGGCGTACCGGTAAGTCCTTTAAGTTATTTTCACCCCTGCCTGGACCAGGGGAATAAACTGGTCCCAGAAATGATTCCTTCCATCCATCCCATCTAAAGGCCCATGTACTGCAAAGCCCATTTACTTGAACTTTGTGTGGGAGAAAGGGCAGCATTTGGCCCCATGACAGACACTGTCAATATTTAAATCAGTTTGAGTTTGATCCTCAGTTTTCTCATGTATCTCTTTTCATTCTCAGTTCCTATTTTCCTGGATTATAATCCCATTTCTTGCCAGTTCATCCCCGTTCCTGTATATTGCAATACTTAGACTCCTGCTTGGAGAGATGAGAGCTCCATCTGAGATGACAGAGCTTATCTGGCAGGGGAATGTGAAACTTTCATTCTGAAAGGTTCTTTGGTAAAAAACATTCAACATACCTGAGCCTCCCATCCATATGAGCCACAGAGCCTGGTGAGAGGGTATGGATAAATATCCCGGAAATGCACTGGGAGTAAGGGACACTGCACAAGCCAATTCCTAGGCCAACGCCAGCTTCTGAAAGGGTTCATCAAAAAGATGCAAAAGAAATGTGAACACCAAAATAATTGGGGAGTACTGTTTCCAAACGGTGGTCGCAAAACACGCTTGTTGAAAACAGAGCCATATCCTTGCAGTTATGCATTTTCCACAGGCAAATGCAGGTTTTTTTGTATGTGTAAGGAGGATGCACACAAATGTTGCTAGCCACATCTGAAAATTTAGTTCACACATTCATTGTTAGCATCTTGCAGATACAGTGCAATGCAGCTTTATTTTGCAAAGGCTCTGTCATGCAAACTGGATCCCAGATCATTTTACAATGAGAAATAATAACAGAGAGAGGGAGAAAAAATAAGAAGGAAATGTGGTTGTGTGTAGCCTGAAATTGTACTCTTTTTTGTTTTCTGTGCAAAACACCTTTAGGTTTGTAAGAGCTCTTCCTCTTTACAGAGACAGCAGCCATTGAGTTGATACAGAGTTGATGCAACCTATGCAAGAGACGAGTCACACTTATTTACTTTTGTTCTTTGTTTTGGTGCATCCTGTCTTCTAAACTAAGTCATTCTTTCAATGTCTGTGATTTCTTTTTGTGTATGGAAAAACACAGCAGTTGGGGGAAGAGACAAAAGAAATGGCTGTTTTACAAAGCCATGAATTTTCACACTGAAATAGAGAGTTTGTATAATTAAGAATTAGAGTTGTGTAATGTGCTTAATTAACTGAGTTTGAACACTCAGTGAGTGGTGTCTCAGAGGGATTTGCCTTGTAAGGGGGTGAGGAGAACTGAAAGTGTCAATCTAGTGCCTGAGTGGAACAGTGGGTGGAAATATGGTAGGCGAAAGACAACAATTGATAGATAGCTTGGCAGGATATCACGGTAGGCACTGAGTCTGTATTAGGTGAGTTGAAAAAAATAATCTGTGCAAGCAGAGGAGGAATTAGGATAGAGTGAGGACAAACATGCAGAAAGTAAATGAGCCATCAGTTTGTGAATCAATGTCTTGTTCCATGTATTCCTTGTTCAGTTTATTTTAGCACTTACCTTTGTTTAAGGAAACTTCCATTATGACCCTGTCATTGGGCTTTGTGGTGCTTAATGAGACGGCAGCACCATCTGAACTGAAAGAGCTGTTTTCCTTGGTTATCCGAGTGCTGGAGCTCAGAGACCGACATAAGTGTGACGATAGGTAGCTAGAGGCAGAATACGGGGTGCTGAGGCTTGTCCTGACTGTAAGGGTGAGGAGACCCTTTTTGGCCTGCTAGAAAATAAAAACAATGAGTGGGCTGAGCTCACGTGCACCTTTTGGGTAAAGATAGAAATTGTGCTGAGAGGAGAGTGTGTAACCTTGAATTTTTGTAAAGCATCATAATGTGTTAATCCGTACATTGATTCTCCATTCAGTTCCAGAATTTCATCACCTGTTTTAAAAAGGAATAATTAAACTGTGTTACTAATTGCTATTCCCGAATTGTGTGAGAGACAAATAGCCAAGAACGATCATGCAGTAATGCATGGAGACGAAAATATACCACTTATAGCACTGATTTCAGTGGGACCAGATAGAGCCCTTCGGTGAGATTAAAATGCTGCTATAAATATTTTGTGCTCTAAATCAAATGTGTGAAAATTAAGTTAATGTTAGACTCCTCCCTGATACAGGAAATGATTGGATTTTTACATTTTCAGTATTGCCAACTCTCGCAATTTTATCCTGACTAGACATTTTGGATTGGGGCTTTTTTCCCTGCTTTATGAAAAGATACAGTTGCCAACTGTCTAATCACACAAATCCAAACACCCTTGTCCCTGCCCCTTCCCAGAGGCATCGCTCCTACTCCAACCCTTCTCTGAGGCCCCACCCTGCTCACTTTATCCCCCCGCCCCCCCCAGGTGGCTCGCTCTCCCCCACCCTCACTCATTTTCACTGGGCTCAGGCAGGGGGTTGGGGTGCAGGAGGAGGTGCAGGCTCTGGGCTGGGGCCAAGGGATTCGGAGTGTGGGAGGGGACTCTGGCCTGAGCCTGGGGCAGGGAATTGGGATGCAGGAGGGGGTGCAGGGTGCAAGCTCTGGGAGGGAGTTTGAGTGCTGGAGGGGGTTCAAGGCTAGGGCAGGGGATTGGGGTGTGGGAGGGGATGAGGGGTGCAGGCTTTTGGAGGGAGTTTGGGTGCAGGAGGGGGCTCCGGGCTGGGGCAGGGCATTGGGGTGTGGGAGAGGGTGAGGGGTGCAGGCTCTGGCTAGATGGCACTTACCTTGGGCAGCTCCCAGTCAGTGGTGCAGCGGGGCTAAGGCAGGCTCCCTACCTGCCCTGGCCCCATGCCACTCCTGGAAGCAGCCAGCACATCCCTGCAGCCCCTGAGGCGGGGGGCAGAGGTCTCCACATGCTCCCTGAGTGCCGACGCTGCAGCTCCCATTGGCTGGGAAATGCGGCCAATGGGCACTGTGGGAGCAGAGCCTACCTTAATCCCGCTGCGCTGCTGACCGGGACGGGAGCCGCCCGAGATAAGTGGGGCCAGGGGGCTCCATGCACTGCCCCCTCCACTGGCCACTCCAGGAAGTGGTAAGCATGTCCCTGCAGCCCCTGGAGGGGAAGGGAGGAGGCTCTGCAAGCTGCCCCTGCCTTCAGGCACCACCCCTGCAGCTCCAAGTGGCCGGGAACTGCGGCCAAAGGGAGCTGTGGAGTCGGTGCTCGGGGCATAGGCAGTGTGCGGAGACCCCTGCCCCCCTCCCTAGGGGCCGCAGGGATGTGCCGGCCACTTCAGGGAGCAGTGCGGAGCCAGGGCAGGTAGGGGCCCTGCCTTAGCCCCGCTGCGCCACTGGACTGCCCACTCGCAATTTTTCCCTTTTTCAAAATGGCCACGATCTCCTTGTGCCACTCATAGGCCTGAAGCCAGCAAGATAGATAGAGTCTATCAGCTTGTGGCAATCAGGCTGCCATTTATAAAGTTGGCTGCCACCTCCTGTTTTGAATGAGACTAAGGCCATTCCTACAGGCAAAATGGCTACCACTTTATGGCTCAGGGGACTAGTCAGGACATATGGATTGCAAGGGGCAGCAGAGACTCTGTAAAAAGTGAATGGGGGAGGGGAAGCAGGGCATTGGTGACAACAGGCAGCAGATTTAGGTGTTCAGGGGGAAGTGGGGGTGCAAAGGACAGTAACGGGGTGGGAGATGGAGAGATGGAATGGCAGCTTCCCTAGCTTGGGGTAATGATGGGTAAGGGGAGTCCTCTCCAAGCAGCCAGGGGAAGGCAGTGTCACAGTGTTGCCAACTCTCATAAACTGATCATGAGTCGCAGGATTTTGGCGCCTGTAGGAGGAGCTGTTGCGATGATGCCAGGAGCTCCTCCAATCCCATAATTTTCAGAGAGGGCACGTGGGCAGAGCTCTATGCAAGAGCCTTGGAGCTGAGGACACAGACCTGCCCTGTCACTGAGCCCTGCCTTCATGTATAGCCCTAGAGCAGAGAGAGTGTCCTAGGGAAGGGGGAGTTGGGGAAGTGGTGCTGCTGGGTCCCAGGCACAGACGTGTTGCTCTGGGGTCAGGGCACTAAGAGGAAATGGATGGCAGTTCCCCTATCTTAGGGATGAGGCTTGGGTAAGTGGTGTCTCCATCTGAGCAGCCTGGGAGAGGCATGCATTTCTGTGGTCATTAAAGCTTGCCTTTTTCAGCTTGAAATGATCACATATCCACACTGGAAGAGGAGTAGAGGGAAGTCAAAAGACACGCTAAACAACATGATCAGATTTTTTTAAAAAAACCTACCCTCCTGATTTTGTGGGATCTGGCTGATGATTTCTGATCTCTTGAGGTTGGCAATACTGCAGGTGAATGGCTAAAAACTTTGACATTTCATTGAAAAATGGAAATATTTGATTTCCCCACTCCAGTTTTCTGCCTAGTTCTATTTACAGTGGCCAAAAAGGTAACTGAGTCACTAGCCTCTCTTCTGAGATTGTAAACAGAGGAGCCATGCCAATTAGAATGTGGATATTTGCCATGCAGGCAATGAAATTAAACTACCACCTCATTTCACAGCAGTCACCAAACAATCTTCAGGGGAAAACAACTTTCATTCACAACCAACCCGAGCTGGCTTTGACCCTTATGTCACCAATCCCACAAGCAATCCGATCCTCTTTTGTCCTACATTTTAAATGTCCTACCTTCTTGTAACCTTCCATCAGCAGCAGCAGCTCCACCTGGAAAGATGGTCTTTACATAGATACCAATGGGCCCATAAATGCTGTCCTTCCCTCCAACAATACTGAAGCCCAACCCCTAAATTATGAAAGAGAGAGAGAGAGAGAGAGAGAGAGAGAGATCATGTTTATTTCTCATAATGGTTACATTATTTTCCCTTCTGTACTAAGATGCTACATGGGCAATAACAATTAGCAAAATTGTATGATGGACATTAATATGTTCATTACAAGATTTAAAACAAAGGTGGATATAGTGATTCCCAACTTAAAATTTCAGTTAAATATCTTCTAAGTTCTTCTTTATAAAAGTCACAAACCATTAATTTGATACTATATATGCACTGCAATAGTAACTTCTAATGATTAGAGCATAGGTTTAAGTTCCATACTCCTGACTCTGCCACTAACATAATGTGTGGCCTTAGGTGAGTCACTTAACCTCTTTTGCCTCAATTTCCCGACCCATAAAATGGAACTGATATTCACCTCAGAGGGATATTCTGAGACTTACTTCTGGGGGAATTCTGCAACACTGCTCACACGCAGAATTCATGTCCCCCACAGGTTTTTTTTTCTCCACAGAAAATACATTCTGCCAGGGGTTGCCGTGGCACCAGAACAGAGGGAAGCCAGTTCACCAGCCACAGGGAGGCTGCCAATAGGGAGGACAAGAGGCTGCCTTTCTCGCAGTGCCCTGCCTGTGGGACCAGGTGAGGAGGCGCAGGATATGGTGGGAACAGACAGAGCAGGGCAGATGGGGCTGCTGGGGTTCTGGCATTCTGAAGGGCTAGCTGGGGGGGGACATGCTGGGGCAGGGGCTGAATGTGAATAGGAGTGCAGGGCCATGAGCGCATGGGGGTGGCTGAGTGTGGGTGCAGGGACAATGGAGGCGGGAGGTGGTTGAGTGGTGGTGTAGGGACACATGAAGATGGGGGAGGGAAGCATGGGGATCGGGGAGTGGGGAGCAGAGGGTGGCTAAGTGGGGGTGCAGGGACACATGGTGATGCGGGAAGATGTGCTTGACTGAATGGGAGAGGCTAGGGGTCAGACAGGATCTGCATGGGGGAAGCGCCCCAACTCCCTAACAATCTCCTCCCTCCCCAAAAAAACCCTGTTCCATACTTCTCCCACTCACATCCAACAACCCTCCAGGTTCACTCCAGGCTCCTTCCCAGCAATTACTTCCCTCTCCCTCAGCTCCTCCATTACCCCTGAGTTTCCCAAACCCTTCTGAGGAGGGAGGGAAATATGTTTCATTATTGTAGTTTAAATGAATTATTACTCAAAGTTCTGTATTAATATGCCTAGTAAGAAAACTATTTGTCAAAAACATTGAATTTCTGAATCTTTTTTGTTATCTCTGTTGTTATAGACATACTTGACAGGCATTTTGAAATAAATTGAAATTGGTGTGATTATATTGTGTTATTTTGACCAAAACAATAAGCAGAATTTTGCAGAATTTTAAAATGTTGTGCCCGGAATTTTTAATTTTTTGGCACAGAATTCCCCCAGGAGTAGAGATTGTACTTAATTACTATTTGTAAACCAACTGGAAATCCATGGATGAAAAGTTCTATAGAAGTGCAAAGTATTACACACAATGGGGCCCTGATACATGACTAGGTCCCCTAGGTGCTACCGTACACAATACAGATGATGATCATAATAATTTATTTTACTGAATTCCACAGAAGGACTTTCTGATAGTAGACACTACTTCTGTAATGGACATTGTTATTTAGAAAGAGATCTTAATTAGAGAATTTACAGGCCTAAAAGGCCTCTGTTTAAGTTCTAGCTTCCATATTTTATGCATCCCAGTTACAAATGAAAGTCAGTCAAAAAATAATCACAAATAATGCATATGTGTGGCAGACAGAGAGCAAGAACACCCCTTTGGCATTTTTATTTGTAAGAGTGATAGCAATTGCCTTCTCTCTGTCTTGCTAGATATGGTCTGTGTAAATCTAAGTTTTGTTTTTGTGCATGTGTACATGATTTGTACCGAGGGTCTTGCTTATGTAACTATGCTTTATCACCGACTGCATCTTGTGGAGTTTCCTGTCTTAACAAATCAGGATGATGCAAGCTGCAAAGCACTAGATGATATAAACAAAGCTGGTAATACGTTGCCATGGAGAACATGCTCTAGCTACTGTGCACACATGCGATTCCCATTAGCCTCAATGGCAGATATGCATGTGCATGGAGAGTGAGCCCTCACTTAGAGTACAGTAGATGTGCTATGAAATACTGCAAAATCTGAATCGAGCTGAAGACAAATTGCACTAAAGAGCCAATCCTGCAAGGTGCTGAATTCCCTCAATTCCTGTTAAGTCAGCACCTAACAGGATAGAGTTCAGCTGTAATCTTGCTGTGTGAATGTTTGGTGTTTGTGAAAGGTGACAAATCAAAAGGTTCTGGAGGCTGCAGTCCTTTATTTACCTGGAGGTCAGATACGGCACAAGCAGTGCATTCTTCCCCACACTGCCAGTCCACCACTGTCTGTCAGCTCTGACTTGGAGGGAGCATCTCGAGAAGGGAGAGGCTAATTCAGTCTCCAGACCCCATTCAGTCAGTGCCCCTGGTTGTTAAGAAGGATGCCAGTGAATGTCAGCTGTTGGTGGTGATTGTGTCCATTAGGAACTGGCCTGTGACCACCAACACACGGCACAGGCCACCAAACAGTCAGCAGAGGATGGTGATTTTTAGTCACTGGCTGCCCAGGCCCGGATTGGAACTGGCAACCCAGAGGCGAAAGGCTCCCTGTCCCGTTACCAGCCTCCCTGCACCATTCGCTCCCCATTTGATATGTATCTTTATACCGGGGAAGGTGACTAGCATTCTGTTTATGGTAATATACACAAGCATCTCACCTTCCCTTGGCCTTTCATCAAAACAATGTTTGATATTACGGAAGCCTGTGAGCCACAAGTCGTATGCGTTAACTGAGCAGTGCTCAGTGATCTAGAGGGTCTTGAAACAGCCTGCAAAGAGAAAAATAGTTTTAATGCAGTGCCAGGCATTTACATACCAGATGAATGTGTGCAATTGCTCTGTGAGAGTATAGTCTTCATGGAACAACAGAGATCCCACAGGCAGAACATGCTGGGTTTTAAAATGTTTGTTTGCATGATTCAGACAGCTCGTTTCTCCAGGACCCAATGGGCTACAGAATTGTCTAGAACATGTCCTGGTACTTTAGTCTTTTTTCAGATGCATAGGATATGCAGCTAAAACCCTGAGGTCCTTATAGACTATGGGCTTCATTTTGAAATTGCTTAAATCATTTCTATGCTTGTCTAGCTACTGTGATCCAACCAGAATCTAGACCCTAGAAGTACTCTCTCATACTTGAGTCATATTATTTGTGTTGGCATTTGATATTCCCATGCCAAAATTATGTGGTTGCACATTTGGGTCACGACAAGCACTGTTATGTAAGGGCCTGAGTACAGCACTGTGAATCCAGACCATCTCCAGATTTCTATTCTTATTATTTATTGCTATTACTCAAAGCTCTAGTCTAGTCAAAGCTGTGCAATCCTGACTTTGCCATTGACCAGCTCTGTATCCTTGTCACCACTTTTCTGCCCATTTCCTTTGCCATCGAAGGGTGAAAATAATATAAACTTTTACCCATAGCATCTTCTTGTTGTACACTATTAATTAATGCCATTATAAGTGCTTCAAAGATGTAAACAGCCACATCCTGAGATTAAGTGGCAGTACAGAATTCTTCCAGTGAAAGAAGTAGTTCCGTTTTGCTTGGATCTATTCAGTGAGAAGCTGATAACCAATTTGCAAGTAGTCTGCTTCCCTCAGTTTAATAGATGGTGGATTTCTTAATTTGTTTCCAGCCCATCAGGCATGACCAGTTTTAATATGAGTCTGTATCTGTAGTGATATACATGTAAGCAGGGTCTGAATGAGCTCTACCCTGACACCCAGTGATGAACTGGGGAGCAAGACGTCAGGGGCAGACCATATTTGCACAGACACACCTACTCTGCCTAGGTGTTCAGCAGACAGAGCTGCTTTGCAAAAGTGATCAATTTTGGCAGGTTTGGGGTTACAACCCACTCTGAATGCAGAGGTATCCTTATTGCATGAGTAAAGGGCAGCCGAACTTAGTACTGTATGCCTTGACTGAACCCCCCTTGCTAAGCAGGGAGTAGGGATGCCAAATCCCAGTAACGATGAGAGCGGATGGGGACTGGTGTTCCTACCCGGCGGTGTGCGCTCTGCCTAAAGAGTCCTGGGCCCCATTTGACCCTCCCCTCTCCAGTGTTTAAAGACAGAGCGGATTGGACTTGACTGAGAGGCCTTGTTTCTGTTCAGTGATTACTAGAGCTGAAACTACTGATGAGCAGGTCTAGGAGCTAAGCTTTGGACGTGGGGTGGGGACAGTGTTGCAGTGAAAGACAATGAAGAGGGAGCAGCACTGAGGTTCCCAGGTACCCAGTGAAATCACTGAGCGCAGGACTACGTTGGGGGACCCCAGACCACGGCAAGCCACAGTGGCAGTGATAACAGTGGCAGAGATGAGGGTGGTAGAGGTGGCAGCAAGCGGCCAGCGATGGCAGAGATAACAGCAGCGGCAAGCGGCAAGCCGTGGCAGAGATAGCAGCGGTAGTGAGCCAGCTGGAGAGGCAGCAGCAGCAGCTAGGGCATGGCTTGATGCCCTGCCCCCCCCCCACCACGGGTGGTGGATAGACCCATGTGAACGCACCTCTGAACTCCAGGTCTTTGCTGACTAAGGACAACCAACTGTGAGTGGGGAGCAGCGGAGGGAAAGGGGAAGGGCGTGTTGAAGGGACGATCATTCGTTGGGAGTTTCACACCACGCGATGGGAAACTGAGGCAAAGGACACCGCCCAAAGTACTGGGGGTGGGTGTTTGTTTATGGCTACATGCTTTTGAGCGGTGGTTGTGGTGTTTTCTCATATGAATGCTTGGTTCCCTTTCCTTTTTAATACAAGTTTTTCTTTTGTTATACACAGACTCAGTGCTTGCAACTGGGGAGGTATTGCCTCTTTGCGGTGCCCAGTGATGGTGTTTAGTTTTCTCAGATTACTGGGTGGGGACTTAAGCCACTTCTGTTTTGTATTGTTCAGAGGAACCCCTAGATATTGAACCTTGTTGCTGCCAACTCCAGCTGGCAGAAAGGTTACATACTTAATGAAGACGTCCTATATGAACATTAGCACGAAGCTTATTTAAGCACTGAATCAAGTTATTATCTAATGCTAAGTATGCATGAAGTTCAGCAGGGCCAGAAGCATGTGCAGGGAAGCTCAGAGTTCTGATTTTCTACAAATTTGTTTATGTAGCGATGTGAAACTAACAGCTGCATGAGGATCTAATGTATGGAACACCCATCAAACATTCAGCTTCTGCATATGTCAGGAAATGAGGCTTGACGAGTACATGAGAATAAGCTTATTTGTGCAGTACCATAGAGAGAGTTAAGAATGTGAATATCTGGGAGACGGCTGTGTAATGCCAAAAATATACTCAGTGAAAGGTACACCTCCGTCAAAACCCTGGGCGGTAGCCCATCTTCCATTAGGGACCTGAGATATGTGCAAGTTTATACACAGTTTGTTGAAATTCATGCCCCTGAGGAAGGGCCTGTGTAAAGCTCTTCAAGGTGCAGAAGCATTGCAATTTCAATATGTGGCCAGCAGGGTGGATCAGTCATTCAGGGGGCCTCTTCTGCTGTCACTGTGGCAGTGCTCTCTCCTAGCTCCAAATAGGTGAGAGGGCTATGGGGGTGACCAAGGGAAGGGACAACAGCATCCACTCTCCTGTGGATCCACTGTAGCTGGAAAACGTGCATAGGGGATGCTCAGGAGCAGCAGGTGCTGGAGAAAGGACAATGGAGGGGCTGTGCTGTTGTAGAGCCTTTCCTCCATATCTGGACCTGCACCTCACACGGTCAATTCAGTGTGGCTTTGTGCAGGTGTGGGGGGGGGGGATGGGGGAGTAGGCAGAAATGTCACCATGGGGAGGGCATCTCTTTCACTTGGGATGGCCCTCTGGCAGGGAGCACGGCTGGAGCGACTGAGAGATGCACTGATTCACTGTATCCCTAGTGCAGTCTCCAGTGGCAGGGCCCCTGAGGCGGGAAAGCTTTGGCAAGAAAACTAAGTGCAGCTTAGCTGGAGTGTTCTTGTTGAGCCTGATGAATGTAACTTTCTAGTGGTGTGTGATTTCCTGTTGCACTTACCGGACCTCTTCCTACCGAACAGTCTAGCTGCTGAGAGAGTGACTTCCGGTTACTGTAAAGAGAATGGGGCTGTCTGTCTCTATATGCTGTTGATTTCTTTGTCACTGGATAGTCAATTTCCCCCATCCAGTAAGGATTTACACCTACAGGAGACAGAAGGCATGACACCGTATTTTTCATGAGCATTAGCTTCAAACACTTCTGCATCAAACACTTGACTCAATAAATTCCGTTTAGAAAGATTTTTCAAGTTGTAAATATAACTGTACCAGGCAGTGATGGGATTCCCTGAGCCACCATTAAGAACCAAACCTCACAAGCTTCAGTTGCACCCAGTGACTTCACACGATCAACTGCTGGGCACACTCAGCTAATAGAGAGAGTTCTGCATGGCAGACACACAGGGCCTTGTTCAAAGACTGCCTGCTGCACATACATTCCATTCACTTTTATGCACAAGCTTCTGCATCCATAACCCTCTCTCTCCATATCAGGGGCTCCTTACAAGGGAGCATCTTAATTGCATCACATGATGCACTGAGAGCAAAATCACATTACCCCGAAGAAAAGAAGACAGATACAGTTATCACAGAATCAAAGATGATACAGATGAAAAGACCTGTTAGCTGAGCCAATTCCTCCTTCTGCCAATGCAGGGTGAGACTATTATATGCATTTCCCCACTTTCCTTGAAAGACTATTCCACAACCTAACAGACTTCACTGTTCGGCAGACTTTTTTTAGTAGATACAGGTTTTCAAAAGACAGTAGGCTGGATGTGTATTTTTTTCCACAGCAAAACCCTGGGTGCAAGATTGTGGAAAATCTGCCCACTGGTGCACTGTGTCTACACGGCTGTGCTCCACTGAGGGACTTGCACCCAGCCTGTGCTACCACAGTGGTGCTGGCCAAGTTGCGGGGGGGAGGGAGAGAAAGGAGGGGATGTGCTGACTCCGCATATCCCCAGGGCAGCCTCTGCCAGTGTGGGATCCTATGAAGCCCTGACTGCAAATTCAAGCTCCATCCTTGGGAGAAGCAGCTGAGAAGGACAGCGGTGCAGACACTACCTACACTTCCCCAGGGATGACCCTCTAGGACACAGCAACCCCAGCTGTCTTAGAAGGGGGTAATCAGGCCCAACCACCTAACGCTAGACTATGTGTCCACAAAGGGGTTCTGCTGGCATAAGCCATGAGGAGGCGATCAGGCAGCTTGTACCTGGATAACGATGGCATTTCTATCTGTTACAGGCTTTCACAGTTTGAATCACAGGAGTGTACTTCTGTTCATGTCACCTATGCCAAACAATCATAGGAGGCCAGAACCTGATCCAGCCTTTCTGGCTATAATAAACTGCTGCATCAATGACCACCCTCTGGCCTATGCCATGTCTAGTAGAAGGAATATGCAGTGCTGGGGGACTGGGCAGGTAATTCACCTGTTTAAAATTTTAACATGCTGACATACAGAGTATAGGATTGGGTTTTCTGGCTGTACCCTGTTTCACTACTGCTACCCTTGCTATATTGTTTCTGTGCTTTCACCTATGCTGTGTACAGGCACATCTGGATTTCATTTTATTACAAGCTATTTCAGCTACTGCACATCCCCATAAAGTTTCTTTTCTGTCTGTTTATATCTATCTTTGCATTTCCAGTGTGCCCATTGCCATGGTATCTGGACAAAAGTGAAACGTCTCCTAGAGACTCAGCTAAGTTGTTAGTTTTAACTATTTCACTCGAAAGGCCATGTTGATTACATTCAATGGAAAACAGACAACAGCATTGTGAATAATCATCTCCATATGACAAATATTTTACCAACAAAGCACAAAGTAAACTGAAAGGGTTCATTATTTGGGGAACATGTATCACTAGTCTGTACATTTGATTAGAGAATAGATACTGTCCTCAGCCCATCTGAGTATCCCGGAACACTATTACTTTTGTTTCCAGGAATTACAACCAGAAAGGGAGAGAACATCATAATGTAGTTCATAAACTTTATGTCCAGATGTCTCATTTAACACAGCCTAACACTAAAACTACAGCACAGAAGTTAACACTGAGTTAAAGCGACATTCCCAACATAAAACTGATACATTTTAAAATGTCACTGCCCCTATTACGAACAACACTTGAGAGTATGGAAATATAAATAATTTTAAAGATCTAATATATTTCTCAGCATTTATGCTGCTTGTTTCCTTTTTGCATTTTCACTCATTCTCTCGAAGGGACCTTCAAAATTGAACCTACAAATCAAGCTCATGTACATCTTTGCACACAAACACAGTGGGTGAAATCCCAGTCCTACAGAAGTTAATGGGAGTTTTGGCATTATCTTCAGTGGAGCCAGGATTTCACTTGTGTACCAGCATACATCAAAACATCAGATACACTGTGTGTATGTGTGTGTGCAAATAGCTACACAATGAAATAGGTGTGCCCATATTTGTGACTACAAATCCGGGAGGCACACTTGTAAATGTTACCTATATTAAAAACTTGTTTATAGTCAATTGCAATACCTGCTTCTCAAGTATTGGTATATGTTGCCTTTGGGAATGATAACACTTAAGAGGAATGTTTAAATTAAAAATGTTTTTAAATTACAAAAGTGTTTTTGTTAATGTTAATTTTAGTAAAAATCAACCAAAACTTTCCCCCACAAAAAACAGTCTGAACCAGTTCAGGGTACCTTTAAAATATGCAAAATGGTGTGCATATGTAAGTTGATACATAATTTTTATGTACAGGGATCATGACTGATAAGTATGCATGGATATCTGAATCCATTCTTTAATACTAGCTTGTCATGCACCATGAGTCTTACAGAAGAAACTAGCTAAAACCCTCCAGAGTAAAGCTTGGCAAAAAAAGCTGTTTCTTTCAACATCATGATATCGTAACCTGAGAAAGTTTCATGCATTTAAATTTCCCAAGAGAATATATTTCCTCTTAGAAACTTACTGGTTGAATTACTGCGAGTCCTTTGGCAGCTGGCTTTAGAGTGCAGAAAACAATTAGTTTGTATTTCCATTTTAACAGGCCTTTCATTACAGACACCTGTTGAGGATTCCTGAAAAGAGACCCAGAATATTTTAAATACAAATCTGACCAGCTATGTTTTTACTGAGAGTGCTAATCACTTCACCAAGTGCAACAACAAAAACATGGAAGTTAATCTCAATTTTTAAAAAAAATTCTCACAATTCAGTTTGCACAGACTTCAGCCTGGATTTTAACTTATATCCCAGAACTTGGGGAGGAAAGCAGTTTATCTGGCATAAATGGAATGATAAGGGATGGTGATTCTAAATTATTTGTTTGATCGCATTTCTTTCAAAATATCAGAAGTAATTGTAACTTACCTGAGGACTAGTATGGAAATACATGCAGTTGTTACATTCAGGATGCTAGGTAAAAAATGAGTCTATCTCCCTCTTCTTCCCCCACCCTCAACAAACCTACAAGAATATTTTCATTTCTTGGTAACTCCAGATATGCTGCTCTAAATATCAGATGTGACTAGTGGTTTGATTTTAAAGGGGCCTGATTTTTGGAGGGTAGATGATTAGCACTTTCTGAGAATCGGGCCCTTTCAAGGAGTTCCAAGATAGGCACCCAAGATCACTTTGAAAACGGTGGCCACTGTGTTCAGCATTTATAAGCTTTCAATTAAACAAATTTGTCCAAAATAGCTTGGGAGTTTAATGGGAAAAGTAAATGATTACACCCAACTAGGAACCCCACTCTAAGCATACTTTAAAAATAAGAAGTTTCGTCCATCTATGGATCTAGGCAATGCAATTTATTGCAATTAATAGGATGTATTGAGCCTTATCAGTTCTAAAAGAATGATAAAAGGGCACTAATTGCATGGAAAAACCTCTCTCAGTTAAATCATTGGGGAAATAGCTATGATAAAATCGCATGTATGTGACAAACTATCACTTTGCATAAAAAGTCAAGCCAGTTTTACTCAAGAATCTTGCAGGGGCTGAGGAGACCACAAAATGGTATAGGAGCAAGGTCTATATGTCATAAGATGTTGAGGGCCAACAACAAGATGTAACTTACTTCTTGAAGTCTAGTTTTAGTAGAGCTGTTTGGAGGTATCCTATCACAGTGAGCCACTGAATGGTAACGTTCCTCTTCAGCAGCAAGTGGCACCATTGCCAAATCATAAAAAAATACATCCTCTTTCCAGCCTGCTTCCCCTAGTGAATTCTTTAGAATAAGAAGCACAAAGAAGAGTCTGAAGGGTGCGTTGTGAAACTGATTTTATAGGTTTTGGCTAAGCAGCCGGTTCCAGAATCTCATTTCCAAAATGTTTTCTGTTAACTTTTAGTTTTATTTTCAGTCAACATAATGTATGTTTTAAAGTGCACAGTGGGACCTAACCAGACTGAAGCTGTTGGCTGCTACCACAATATAAATGTTAAATATAGTCTGCCTTATAAAACATAAGTCCTCTTTGATTTTGAAAGGAAAAAGAAATAAACCCCTGGTTAGAGTCTAACAGACCTCATGATGATAGACAATGTACAGTATGAAGATGCTAAAAAGAGGCACACTCTGGGCAGGACTGCAGACTTCAGTTCTCATTTCTCTAACTAAGCCTGTACTAGCTACATGAGTTTCCTGGGCTCTAGATAACTGAATGTTATTTTCGTTAACGTTTAGGTCCCAATCCTGCAGTGAACACCTGTACGAACACCATTGACGTCAAAGGGGCTCCATGCAGATGCAAGGCAGGGAAGCACCCCCATGGAACTCACTGCAGGAGTGGTGCCTTAGGGCTTGTCTACACAGTGCTTCAGTCTGTACTAGCGGGGTATAAATTCTAGTGTGCACTAGTGTGTTGCACACTAATAGGCCCAGGTGGACCCTGCTGGCGCACACTAAAAGTTCCCTAGTCTGCATTAATATAGTCCCATTTCAAACACTACTACCTTAGTGTGCACTAGACTGTGTCCAGTACCGGCTGTCTTCATGTAATTTTTGCCAACATGCTATTTGCTTTTATCAAAAAGTGAATGCCCTGTCCAATCATTTATTCTGAATCTCTCCTACAAATTATGGAAGTAGGGTTTTAATTTAAATGAATGCATATATGTAAAATGTAACAAAGCCTCTGACTTCCTTTTTTTTTTTAATGCCTTTACTATTTGACAGATTATTGGGAGCGCAGCAATAACTAAATTAGGGAAATACAATCAGCACCACTCAGATGTGTGCTTGAGGGTAGGTTAAAACCGTGAGATCTGGATCCAAATGGTCCACCCACAAAAGATCAAAGGGCTTCCACTGGAAAAGGGCTTGTTTGTAATACTCCTGCCTCACTGTCCTGTTAATGCTACCTCGTGCTCTCTGATCCCCATGGTAAACCCTAGCACTCTGTAGCAGTGGGTCCCACAGCTATAGAGCCTTGGATCCAAACTTGGTGGGTCCTTGGCTCTTTCCCAGCCCAGGTCCTGGATTCATGGATCTTCCGTTCATCCACCCCAGCTTTGGTCAATCTGTACATAGAAAACACACAGTGGTGGGGTATGTGCTTCTGAAAGGAGTGACTGTATAGTCCCAGCTAGAATTTCTAAGGGCTGATGGCTCCCCATAGTCTCTGTTTGTCCTGGAAGAGCTACACGGAAGGTTAGCAGACTTAGACCACGTGAAGTTTGGGGGAGAAAAAACAAATGTTCCAGATGTTCAGTGCACTGATTCCTCTTGCCTTTCAGGTAAACACTTTTGAAATGCCAAGGAGATGTGGAGTGGACCACAGCCCTCCTACTTACCTTGTTAGCAATCACCAAATTCACCAGTCCTGTTGCTGATTGAATGAGAGATTCAGCCTCTTTGTTGGTGAGCTCATTAAGTGATTGTCCATTTAGTGTTAACAGTTCATCCCCTGGGCTTAGACGACCATCCCTTTAAAACACACACACACACACAGTATTACAGACCCAAGAACAATACAGCATAATTGAAATTGTTCTTGGTGTCTCGCCCATAAAGGCACATGAAATCTCTCCTTTCCCCTGCCACCTTGAACACTCTCATGCGGGGGCTGGCTACAATCACAGATGGCTCCCTGCAAGCACTCCTTAGTGCACAAAACATCCCAAAGAGCTCCCTCTTCCCCCACCATTCTAAGCTGTGGAGAGGACTGTATACTGTGCTCTCTTAAGAGAACCCAGGGCCATAATGCCTTCCAGTACTTCTGGTAGCACGGTGACCCTTACTAAGGGCTATTAAAGAGGGGACACCATAAATCTTTTACAATGCACAAGCTAGCATCTTTCTAATCAATGATTAGATAATGCATAGAGAGTACACTTATAAAGTTTGTGGACGATACCAAGCTGGGAGGGATTGCAAGGGCTTTGGAGGGTAGGATTAAAATTCAAAATGATCTGGACAAACTGGAGAAATGGTCTAAAGTAAATAAGATGAAATTCAATAAGGACAAATGCAAAGTACTCCATTTAGGAAGGAATAATCAATTGCATACATACAAAATGGAAAATGACTGCCTAGCAAGGAGTACTGCAGAAAGGGATCTGGGGGTCATAGTGGATTGCAAGCTAAATATGAGTGAAGAGTGTAACGCTGTTACAAAACAAGTGAATACTATTCTGTAATGTTTTAAGCAAGACACAAGAAGTAATTTCTCTGCTCTACTCAGTACTGATAAGGCCTCTGCTGGAGTACTGTGTCCGGTTTCTAGGTGCCACATTTCAGGAAAAATGTGGCAAACTGGAAAAAATCCAGAGGATAGTAACAAGGATGATTAAAGGTATAGAAAACATGACCTACGAGGAAAGATTGAAAAAATTGGGTTTGTTTAGTCTGGAGAAGAGGAGGTGGGGGTTGGGCGGACGAGAACAGTTTTTAAGGACATAAAAGGTTGTTACTAGGAGACATTGTTCTTGTTAACCTCTGAGGATAGGACAAGAAGCAATGGACTTAAATTGCAGAAAGGTCAGTTTAGGTTGGACATTAGAAAAAACTTTCTAACAGTCAGGGTGGTTAAGCACTGGAACAAATTACCTAGGGAGGTTGTGGAATCTCTGTCATCGGAGGTTTTAAGAAAGGGTAGACAAACACCTGTCAGGGATGGTCGAGCTATTATGTAGTCCTGCCTTGAGTGCAGGGTATTGGACTAGATGATCTCTCGAGGTCCTGCACCTCTATGATTCTATAATCCTTATTTGCAATGAACATTGAGAAGAGTTAGAGCTGAGCATGGCTGCATGTTTTATTTCTAATATGTTTATCCATTTCTTCAGCTCAGTGCAATGTAAGATGTTTCCTGTGCATCACTGCGTTCCTTTGGATTTAAGATCTTAAAGTGCAGCTGGTGTCAGAAGATGGGTCCTTCAAAAACCATCAAGTTAGTCCATAATAATAATTATAAATGAAGTACCTGTGGGCAGCACCCCCATTGATCACTTGGCTGACTGTGAACCCTTTCCCAAGAGAAGTACAGTTGGGGGTTCTCGAGACTTGGATCCCCAGGCCATCATTTCCCGTGGCTATACAAAGCCTCCAGATGCAGCCATCCTGGTTCAGGAAGATGAAGACAAAAACTCTTTATTGCATCAAAATAAATATGCAGAGAATATTTAAGTTATTTACAGTTTGATTTTTTTTAAAGCATCAATTTTCTTGTTCCTAGATCCAGATTATTTCTAAACACAAGAAAAGTAGAAGCTGAATGCAGCTCACTTCTGGGTAGATGCTGTTGTGTGAGACAAACATCTCAAACAATTCTTCTCCATGGGACTGCAATGACTTCTGATTACCATAGGAAAAGATTATAGTATGATGTGTTTTGCCATGAAGAGGCAAGAGAGCAGCTGACAGATTTTGACAATAGGGATGTGTGAGATTTTTTGCCCATGCCAACTGGAAGGAAAGGGAGAGACAAAAATACTAAATTAAGTATGCTGGGACACATTTATATTTGAAGTCCATGGAGTATTTTTCCCTCTGTTTTATTGATACAGTTAAGTGTTTTCTCCTTACTACACTACAAGTGGTTAATGGTCCTGAAAGAAGTATCAGCCCACCCCAGGGGAACTAAAAGAGAAAGAGTGAGAGATTGAATTCCAGTAATACGTTAAGAATAATCAGCCCCTAGTGGCAGTAGAGTTAAACTGACATTTTTATTTTGTTAATTTGGCTTTATGCACTGCTGAGAAACTCATGCGAATACAAGGGCAAATTCTGTTTATAGAAGCATACATGAAATTCACTAGGAGTCACTCATGCTTCCAAAAACTAATGTGGGATCATAGGGTCTGGTGAGATTCTTGCACTAGGTTCATGGCCAAATACCTACAAACTGGTAAAGCCTGTGCAGTTGGCAGTGCCATGGGCTGGGACAGCTAAGGATAAAAGCGGTAGTGGCCGTATGGTCCGAGGAGGTGCCCGAACAATGTGTGTTTCATTTTATATTCCGAATTCAGGCTTGGATCTTGCAAACCTTTTATCACAAAAATACTTAGTTCCATGACTAGCCCCTTTGAAATGAATGGAAGTGCTCACATGAGCAGTGAGTGATTCTTCATACATGTCAGGGCTTGCAGCATTGAGCCCTTACATTTGGAGGATTTTATTTTTTGACTCGTCAGGGCAAATTTTCAGCCAGTCTCAAGCTCCACTCTATTCAGAGACACCTCCCCCCATTGAAACCCACATGCGGTCGTGCTCCGTTCCCCAGCTTGTGTACAGGACTTAGATTCCCATCCTGCAAAGAGAACTGCTTGATTTCGAGTTGAGTTAGTGGACCTCCATGCAGGTGGCCGCATGGTTTTCTTTGCAAGATCAGAGGCTTAGATTGTAAATTCTTTGGGGGCAGGGACTATCTCAATATATGTTGTCCATATATGCAATGGGGACACTATCTTGACTTGGATTTCGAGGCAGGTGCTACGGTTATTTAAATGTCAAATAATAATAATAAGAGGTGATTTGGATATTTTTCTGGGCACAATCATTTGTATGCATTAAATTAGTGAGAATGCAAAACTGGAAGCGAGTTCTGTTGTGTGTCTCACAAAAACTAGAGAACAGCTATAATTTTTGTTTTAAATCCCTTTTTTTAACCCCATCAGGTTTGGTTAATTTTCAGTTTAGCTCTATCTGTCAAATACATTAGAAATTAATTTTTGTTGGAGGGAGGTGTAGCAATTCGTATGTGTTGTCCGCATTTGCAGTTTGGAGTCCCGGATATAGATCATTATATTAAAATCCAAGTTCTAGCAACATGACATAAAAGCTTTAAAAAATAAATATTGGACTGGCCAATGTTACAGCAGCCAATTTGTTTGGGCTTTGCTCTTTAATGTCTTTTATTTTCTGTCTCATTTATTATTTTATATGTAAAAATGCTCTGCTGGTGCTTCCAAGAGCAGAGCAGTTATTAGTTTTGCCCCTTTCTTTAATGTGTCCTGTTGGTTTTGTCCGGTGACTCATAGCTCCAGGCCTGGCAAATGCAGAGAACATGTTAAAATAAAGTTGGCAGGTTTGGTGGGTGGGCAGGTGGGTTCCTCCTAGGGCACCAGACCTAGTCATTACTGGAATGTATGTTTAATGCATGTTGGTTGCCAATGAATAAAAAAATCTTTCACTTATAGGCAGCTTTGCCATACAGAGCTTAATGAAGCTGGTGAAACATGTATTTCACATCTGTTCAAATTTTATTGACCCTAAGCATGCAAATAAAATGAAGGCCTTTCAATAGTGCACTGTTAGTAAGATTACATTTAAGCAAAAAATCTCAGGCTGAAAGAAAAATCTAAATCAAAGGAGTATCGCAGGATTTTTTTGGAAACTTTTGTGTATAGATTCAGATGATCTTTCATGCTTTTCATTTTGCAACCAATTTTCTTCATTCTTGTCATACCAAAGGCCAAATCTCAGGATATTTTTTATCTCTGCCATTTCAGAGATTTCCTTTTCCATCACTTTCTCATTAGACGTTTCTAGCTGAGAGTCCTGTCTCGAAACATCTCCTTCCAGATGCTGTTTTGAAATAAACGTAACCAGGACTTCGCTGGAAAACTGAAACACTTTTGTGCACTCTGAATGTAACTCGCAATAGTTAGATTGTCTGAAATGAAATACATGGCTGCACATGGGTGGTTCAAGGAAGATCTGGTAATCACTTTACCAGGCATATGATGATAACCTGATTAACTCTGTTTAAAAAACAGTAATAACAATATAGCAGTGAGTGCTTAGGCTTCTGTATCCCGCTGAATACTAAAGAGCTGTGATTTCTGAGTCAATGACCGATTAAGAGAATAGAGCCTTTTTGAATTTTCTTCCAGAGAAATTGTATTATGTCAATTTTGAAAAATAGGGCCAGAGGCCTCACTGGTGTAAATCAGCAGAGCTCCATTGATTTTGATATGTTCAGCTGAGGAACTGGTCCTTTAAAAACTTTTAGACAAAATTCCATTTATTTTTCTAGCATCTGTCTGGGAATTCCCTTTGAAATTAATAAAGGTACCAGCTGGTACCTGTGAAAAATCCATGGGATAGTGGAACTGTGCCATTGGAGTAGCCACCCCCCTCCTGCCCTCTCTGTTTTACCTTCTTTTCACCAGTTGCCCTCCTTCTCGGTAGTGAGATTATGAGATCAGTGGTACATGAATTAATCGGCTGATGCAACAGGTGGGGCTTGGGGTTCAGGTTCCCACAAAACTCTGGCTATGGCTAGTTGATGGATAGAGAGACGGGTAAAAAGATCACGCAGTATAAATAGATCTGTCTATTCATCAACTATCCTTAGCCATGTTTTTTTCTGGGAACCTGCCCTACCTGTTGTGTCACCCACTTGCTACATGTCACCTCACTCAACAAGTTTAAGAGATAACCTGTGTCTGATCTCACAGTCCCATTTCTGGGAAGGGCAGAAGGGAGAGGATGGAAAGAGAGAGAGAGCACAAATGAAGAAAGTGAAGGAATAAATACGGCCTCCCTCCCAACCAAGCTTGTCCAGCTGTCATGCCATAACCCTGTTTCTGAGACATCAAAGTCTTCTGCCATGGAAATCATCCAATCACAAAGAATGGGTCAAATCATCCTCTTCTGGAAAATGGGAAATTAACAAAAAATACGCCTGGATGATGATGCAAAAAAAGTGAGTTTTTTTTTTCTCTCAGGCATGAGAGATTGAGGGCCACATGGAAAAGGCCAGGGGTATGGTTCTGGAACCACATGGAGCCCTACGATCCACTGAAATCCTGACTCCAGTCTTTTGGCTGCTGGGCATTCACGCAGAAAACCTTCCCCTCAACATTGCACGCTGTCCTGGATACCCCCTCTCCCTCAGTAGCCCTATTGCCATGGCTACTGTTACAGTGATTGGGTGTTACATGCCACTGCCCAACATGGGTGACGGTGGCATGTGCAGAAGAAGCCACATATCATAATGTAGTGCTGCCAGAAGCAGTAATAAACTAGAAAGAGATTACTGCTTGAAATTGCTTGGGTGCCCAAAGGACCATTCCAGCTCGGGTGAATGTCCCTGGTCCCACCCATTCCTCACCATGACTGACTTTGTCTCTGATTTCTCAGTAGCCCTATCAGATATACCCTCCTTCCACAACTTTTGCCTGAGTGTCAGTGCACCAAGTGTCATCAGGAGCAGAGAGGCTGTAAAGCAGATCTTCTTATTTACACACCAGTATCCTTACTATTTGGTGCACACACGGAAAGCCAGGAAGTTACTTTGAGCAGCACACGACAGGCAAACACATTCAGAAAGGAGCATTCTTTCCCAGCAATCATCCCACTCAGCGATGTTATAGACTACCAGCCTTTGGCTTGCCATTCCATTTTCTTTGTTGCTTTTTTAGCCAAGGTCATAGTAGTTTGAGTTGTCTGCACTTTTAAGTGCTGGATGTGTTGAAAGATCACAGCACACCCAGTAGAACTTATAAATGTTAAGGATTTTGTTAAGTAACACATAGAAAGAGAATTCCAATGAGTGAGAGAGGTCAAAATAGCCCATATCACTAGCCTCCCAAAGCTGCATTTTCAGACAGCTACCGACCAGCACAATATTTAATGATCTTAGGATTCCCTTGTCTGACATCAGAGATTCACCAATGCTAGACTTTAAGGCCAGAAGGGCCCCTTGCAATTGTCTAGTCTGACTTCCTGCATAACACAGGCCATAGGATTTCTCATAGGACCCATCCGGATGAAGATCGAGGTGCCTTCCTCGCTTGGTGAATACTATTAAGAAAACTCTGAATACTATTCTTGCCATGAGAGTTGATCAAAAATAAAAAGATTATGTAGGCATCTAGAAGATTTGGAAAACATTTTCATTCCATGGCATTTCCAAATGGACCAATTTTCATTTTCCAGACAACCTTTTGTATGGATGTATATTTTTATAGAGATATAGGGAAGTTTGTCTCAGACAATATCAAACTCACTTAGAACATAGCTTCATGCCAACTACAGAGTAATCAATGAGGGACCTTTGTTTCACCCCAGGCCCATCTACCCATTGGGAACACAGAATTGCATAAAAACACCCCAGTTTAATCGCTGAGTATGCATTCTGAAATTATTAACGCTTTAGTTGCTGGGTTAAAATAATCCCCAAAATGCATACTGGGGACTAACCGTGCTTTGAATGTTCCTCCTTGAAAGCAAAGGCAAATGGTTTAGAACCATAATGTAATCAGAATGTCAGAAGAACCTTTCCATGATGTTTTCCGTTTGAATTTACATCAAAGTGTTTGTTTATTTTCATAAGCGGAATAAGTGCCCCATAGTGAGACTGTTACACAAATTACAGTTCCCGGGATTCATTTGAAACTCAGCCACCCGGTATCAGTTATCAGAATTGGCACAGTAGACTGAAAATGTTGTGACTTTGCCTAGAAGTCAGTTATGAAGCAAACCTAATACCCAACACTGTCTGCTACTTTATAATAATACACATATCAGCGTGGTGAAAACTGTATGTAACCTCACACCTAAATGCTGTGTTTTCTGCACTATTGTTGCTTTAATGGTACAAATCACTAAGATGGCGCTGGGATAATCTACACTGGCACAAGTCACTTGTTACACTAGCGCCAGTGTCTGCATCAGAAGGTCCTGATTTGCATTGTGCTCAATTTCTGTTTGTTAAATAAGATTCTCAAATAAAACCATTTTAGAAGAGCAAAATAGTAGTAGTATTCTCTGCAAGCTCTGAGGATAGGACAAGAAGCAATGGGCTTAAATCGCAATAAGTGCACTTTAGGTTGGACATTAGGCAAAACTTCCTAACTGTCTGGGTGGTTAAGCACTGGAATAAATTGCCTAGGGAGGTTGTAGAATCTCCATCACTAGAGATTTTTAAGGCCAAGTTAGATAAACACCTGTAAGGATGGTTTAGATAATACTTAGGACTGGTCTTCACTACAGGGAGATGGGTGCTGCTGCAATCGATACAGCAGGGATTGATTTAGTGGGTCAAGTGAAGACCCTCTAAATCGACTGCAGACCACTCTCCGGTCAACCCTGATACTCCAGCTCTTTGAGAAGACTAAGGGAAGTTGACCGGAGAGCGTCTCCCGTCGATGCAGTGCAGTGAAGACACCGGGGTAAGTTGACCTAAGCTACGTCGACTCCAGTTACTTTATTCATGCAGCTGGAGTAGTGTAACTTAGATCAACTTACCCCAGTCATGAAGACAAGCCCTTAGTCCTGCCATGAGCGCAGGGGACTGGACTAGATAACCTCTCAAGGTCCCTTCCAGTCCTATGATTCTGTGATTATGATGCAAGTTACATACAATTGTCAGGGTCTTAGTAAGCTGTCAGTGTGGCCCTCGAGACCACAACAAACAAAATAAAACATGTCTTCCAGGGATAACAAGTGTTGCCTTAGTTTCCACACTTCCGCCTACTCACAACTGCTCTGTTTTGACAAACGACAAAGACCCTTGTAGTACTTTTATTATTCTTGTTATGGTCACTGGTTATCAATATTATTTTTATGTAATATAAATGATAGCTGTAATCAGATCATGGCACTTCCTATTATACTTACTGTACTGTGTCGATACATAGAACTTGCCAAGTATTTGCGACAAGAGTATGTACCTGAAACTGGTTGCCTGAAATAAAGTGATGCTGGAAACACTGTGTAATTTAATCAAAGTGGGAACACTAGTGAATCATACACGAACAACAGTGTAAGGCTCAGACAGGAACATGAATTCTTCCACTGCTGGGCCTGGAAGGAACTGCTGTTTGAGAGTTCAGTGCTCTGGATTTTTGTGGAGGGTGTTCGCACCTTCAGGGTCATGGGCACCAGGCACACGGCTGCAGGTAGTGTAAGGCAGAAAACTGATGGACTAACACAATAGTCTGGCACAGCTGTGTGCCCCAGTAATGTAACAGAAAAATGGATTCTGATTCCCTGAAATGAGAATGGGCCATGCATTGACCAGTGAATTTCTGCAGCTGATTATAGAGAACAACAGAGAGCCTGACGCCTTGGGACCTGAAGAAAATCACTGACTCTCTTCTTCTGGA
Source organism: Natator depressus (assembly GCF_965152275.1). NCBI lineage: Eukaryota > Metazoa > Chordata > Testudines > Cheloniidae > Natator > Natator depressus. Next base: position 67,419,737 of record NC_134243.1, read on the forward strand.
TATTTGAGGATAGGGGTTTTAAGAGAGGGCCAAGTGCTCTCTGATGCATACTGCACTAAGGAGCCGGTTATGACAGACCAGTGCGATATAGAGGGGATGTATCAATCACTTCACTGCATATTGCAGAGCCTCAGCAAGATGACACAGACGGGAGAACAAGGTAGATGCTGCCAGCATCTCTGCTCTCGTAGGAGGAAAAATGAAGACTTGATGGCATCACCGTGATTCCACACAGTATACAGAAGGTTAACAAGTGCCACCAGGGGACACTTACATTGCTAAAGATGAATTGATGTATAACTGTTCTCATGCGGCAGCAGCTAACTTGACTACCATAAATTCAAGGCACCTGGACTCTCTGACTTGACTATCTTTGGTAAAATGGTGAGAAGTCAGATGCTGGGAAACCTGGTGGCAGTTATTGGAACTCAGGGTGCTTTGGGTTTGTGGATGGACAAGCTGCAACAGCTGACAAGCACATGAGAATGCACTGTGCAAGGAAGGTAGAGTGGAATCCTTTGGCTGGCAGAGGCCAGCAGCCTCCTTTCATTTGCAGAGTGAGCTCACCAGCCAAAATGTGGAATGTTTCCATGCTGGAGGAAGGGTGTGGTTTTGCAGAGCTCCATCGTGATTTGGCGTCTTTTGGGGCTGGCTCAATTTAAGTCATTTTTTTTTCTTTCCGTTGGAATGCAGTAGAATATTCCCCGGGGGGGAGGGGCGGGGGGGCACGGGGGCTCTGTTTTGAGACTGAAATGTGCACTATATTCTCCTGATTCCCTTTTTGTCAAGTTTGGGCTATGTGCTGTGATCATTAGAGAGAAGCTCAAGTGGCACAATGGAGATTTGGATTCAGAGTTTGAACACCATAAGCATTACTTGGTGTTTGGATATGAAGTTCTGATTTGAGCCCATTGCTAAAGAAGATATGCAAAAATGAATGGAAGGAATATTTAATACAAAGGAATCAGTTCCCTCATACAGCTCAATATTTGTATCGCTAAAATGCATATGATGTAATAGGCATTAGGATACCATGGAGGTGACCAGCTATAAACTACCTAGGTATATAATGTATATTTAGTTCCTGTCACCAAGAAGGTTCTCAAAGTGCTTTAGTCTTTACTAGCTGAGTGGACAGACTATGTACTGTGTATTTAGCAGACGCTTCCCTTATGCCTGTAATGCAGCCACCTCTGGGATGAAACAATGTAGCTGCTTAGCAGCACACAGCAACAATATACAACACCTTAGGACAGAAAGTGACAAAATATGCAGCATCCAACTGCAATTGTAGGGGGAATTTATTATAGGTATCCAGAATGTAATCAGTCAATTTGAAAAATGGCCAGAATGGTGGGATTTCTACATTTCCTCTTGATAAAAGCAGCGTCAGTTTTTTAACAACCAGAGGCACTTAGGGTCTCACTTTTATATCTGTTAAGAAGGTGACATCTCTAGCAACATAGAGTCTACATCCTTCAAACTCAGACAGATCATTTGCCTACTGGATCACCTGAGTTTCCCCTAGTACTAACCCAGCTGCACCTCACTTAGCTTATAAGCTCTGACAAGAGCACTGTTTAAAAAGGGTCTGTGCTGTAATGACCCTGCTTTCTATTATGGCCGCTGGTCTGCTGCATTCCAGGTAGAGTGCAGCTCCTGAATGCACTGAGCATGGCTTAACATTCCACTGACTTCAATGGCATGTCAGTCAGCAGAGTGCAGTGGAGAGACCCTGCAGCCCAAGAGGGAGTGTAATACACTTTCTGTGCTATTTATGCCGAGTTGGACCGCTGCTGGCTCATGATCTCCGAGAATCAGTGGGGTGTCTTCTGTGCCCTGAGATTCATGAAACCATTGAAACATGAAATAAACAATAGTCAGTGAATTGCCTACCTGGATGAAGAACTTCCTTCTCATATTCTTGCAGCTTTCACTTCCATCATCTTTGGACTGGATCACGCTGGTGATCACAAGAGGATAAGGAGTGCTGTCATCCGGTTCTGAAGTGCATAGCACTTGTAGTCTAGGGCAACTGTCAATTTTCTCTTGATCCCAACTGGTAGAAATCTCAATGGGATCAGGGCATTTCTCATCTGGACTCGACCCATCATCAGTATCCTTGGTATTACAGAGTATAAGTGATCTTGAAATGGAGCGAAACTTTTTTGATTTCCTGCTCCCAACTCTGCTCTGTCGATCCACCTTCAGTGAGCTGGTGATGCTGCCCTTTTTCCTCTCATGTTCCCATTTGTGTGGCATGACAGTGCCAAAAACTTTCTCTAGTCCTCAGCAGCTAAATATCCTCCCAGAAGAGAAATATAAAAAGTGAGTTATAATTGGCCTCGTCCTATTTCCCCTCCCAGTAACCTACACTACTGAAAAGTTGTGATGAACAAATTGAGTCAACAGAGCCTTTCAGTCCACTAACAACCATGTGATGTCTTATGACTTGCAACATTATTTCTGTGCAGTGCTGTACTAAATTCTCCTTCACCATTTCATTCTCTTCCTATGCTCTCCAAGCACAGAGGAGTGCTTTAAACAAATGTTTTTGAGGCTTCTGTTGTGTTGCTTCTTCCTGGTTTCTGCTGAATTTGCAGGATGAAATCCCAAATTGAAAAGAAGATACACAAAAGCACTATTCTATCCTTCAAACTCACATAGAAGGAGAGGCTCTGCTTGGAGCCTGATTTATGACAGCGTTGTAATTCAAATAGGATTAATCAAATTGTTGAGGTTAAATTCTCTGCCTGGCACATCTGATTTGTAAGTGGTTTAGCTAAAGTAGATCTTGGCCATGAATAAGGAAGGAATGCCAGGCTGGAGTGAAACACTTACCTTTGGACAGCTAAGCCCACTTAAAAGAATCTGTGTTTAATTGCAAAAAAGAGATCCGTTGAAGCCATTTAGATGTGAATACCTGATTAAGGATTGAACCTCAGAAAAGAATACAACTCCAGCGTATTAATGCAAAAATAACCCATTAAAGGAATTATTTTTCCGCTGTATGTTTCTGCATACCAAATCAAAATAAAATAGAGCAGAAATGCCACGGAGTAGCAATGTGACATAAAAATTGGTACTTTATAAAATGAATATTAAGTAAAGGAATAAGCATATCAGAAAAATTAAGAAAAACTGGTCAATAAATTTTCAGCATAACCTTTTTCCATCATAAAATGCAAGTTAGTTGAAATTATTATGGTTTTCAGGAGCATATTGATTTTTGATGGGTGAAAGTTTAAATGAATCATTCTGACTTTCTCATTTCATTTTGATAATATTGAAACATTTTGTTTTAACTTTATCATCTCAAGTAATTTCATTTATACTTTTATAGTATATCAAAGTATTAATTTGAATCGTATATTTAAAATTATATGTTTATTGTTATATATCATTATGTTTGACGTTATCTAAATGAAATGTTTTGACCTTACTGAAACTAAATGATTTTACATTAGTGAAATAAAATGTTGCTGATTGTTAATTTTTTGGAATTTCCCATTTCACAGAAAATTTTGACTTTTCATTCCAATTCTGAATGTAAACAAATTTTGAAATGTTGGAATTTCCTACAGAACAGAAATTCTGTTTTCTGGCCAGCTCTAGTAATAAACTTATGCAATTATGCAGGGTTTATTTCTCCTGTTTTTATCTTCCTTTTGATCTGTTTATTAAAATGCACAGGTCCAGGAAGGTTATGGAATGTAGTTTACATTAAATTGAAAAGCATATTTAAAATAAATCTTTTAAAGTCTGTAGCTTTGATCCATGCAATTTGCACAATATGTTTTAGACTGGGATTTATTTCTTTCTCTCTCTTTTAGTGACTCTAGTGCTGGTTAAAGTTGTAAAACTGGCTGGAATATCTATTTTGCCCCCGAACAGGTCCACCCTGGCCAGGAAGGAAAGCTCTGAGAGGGTGGTTCAATCTCCATGTTCCATTCAGTCCTTAGTATCTCTGCGAGTGCTAGAAAAGGTGCCAGGTAATGCTAATTACGATGTAATGAGTTGAGGATTTTGTTGGACATTTTTAAAAATAATGAAATGTTCTTATTATGAATGTTTAATAGCACAAAGATCACGGACAGTGCAATAAAGCACAGAAAATGTATGCACAGGGAGATGATACTATAGGAATGCTTCTCAGTGGGCTCAGCTTCACTGTTTACAAGCACAAATTGCACTTGAAAAAAAGGTGCAAAATTTGCACCTACGTTTTTTGTGTCAGCAAATGAATTATGGGCGTAAGTCATAAGTTGCATGTTACAACTGAGATTTCTACCCACGGCTCTGCTGGCGATGCAAAAATGTGGGTGCAAATTTTGCACAGGCAAATTGCAGCTGCAAAAGGGAGACCAGCCACCTGAAAATGTGGGCTTGTAGATTTTACACCAAGCCAGCTCCACTGTATAATAGAACCCTACAAGACAGCCTCAGGATCACATTCCTCTCCTCTACCCCTCAGAAAAATACCCATAGAAACCAAACCAAATACTGAGGAAAAGAAGGAAAAATGAATAATGTGTAATAGAGAACCTGAGCAAAAGAGCTATATGCTGGGAAATATGTAGCTTCTAGAGGAGTACAAGATCCAGTCTGCATCAAAGTTTGTTTAATTTTGTAAAAGAAAAACAAACACTGCACATAGCCTTTTCATGAGAAGCAAAGAGGTCCCTTTATCCATCATTGAGAATATGCTAATACATATGGTGCCTTGAAGAGATTCAGGCATTTTGATAGGTGATGCTCTTTTATAAGAGTTTAGGATAATTTATTTTCTATCATACTAATAATAATATCCTTCTGCTTCACAGTGTCTTTCATCCAACAGGATCCCAGAATACTTCACAAATTACATACTAGCACTATGTGAGATTTTCCAAAGGAACGTTCTTCCATCAGAAAATGCCGATTCATTGAAATCAAAACGTTGTGTTGGAACGTGTCAATTTCAATGAAAATTTTTATGGAAATCTGCCAGCTCTTCTGCCCACCTCCCAGCTCTTTGGCAGCTCTCCTGGTGTGCTGGCACAGAGACTGGGCTCCCTGGGCTTCCAAGCTCTCCGGTTTCAGTTTTGAAGGAATCTTTCAACATCTAATCCTAATGTAGAGCTGTACCTCCCAGCTCTGTAATCACGCAATGCTTTACCTCCCCTAGTTTCCATTTATTGTTGAATGGAATCCTTCTCTATGAATAATCCAAGTACCTGTCTCCTCTTATTGCTCATAGTTTTGTCCAAAAGGATCAGCTGAGTGAAGTTAACAAGGGTCTGGTCAGTTTCAGGGCTGCTATTCTGAGGTGGACACTAATGAAACTGCCAAGAATTATGATCATTTCAGTTAGCAGCTTCTTGGAAAAACAAGAAGCCAGGCAGAGGGAGGTAATGGGGTTATTCATAGAGAAGGCTTCCCCAAGCTCTGAGATACCAAGGAGCATGGGGACCTGGGCCTGGAAATCTTTGAAAAAAATCCATTTCTGTTCTTCCAATATGGATTTTTTTGCTGTGAAAAAATTCATAGATCTGGTTGTTGTTTTTTTAAAGCAAAAAAGCCCCAGGACAAGCTCTGACTCTTATAACACATGACAAAGGAAAAAAGGCCTTGATTTAGGAAAGCATGTAAGCATGTGCACAAGTCCCAAACACATGCTTAAAGTTAAGTACATATGTAATTGTTTTGTTTTGTTTTTTAACGGGATGCTTTCCTGCCTAAAAATCCGGACAAACAGTAAAACATGGAACTCAGTTAATCCACCTACGTCAGAATAAAAGAGGGTATTTAGGCATAGCTAGATAGACATGGGGAGGCACGATGGTTGAATGGATCAGTAACCTGTGTTCTGTTCTCAGCTCTGACGCTGACTTGCTGGATGACATTGGGCAAGTCACTTCACCTCTCTGTGCCTCTGTTTCCCAATCAGTAAAATGAGGCCAATGGTACTCACCAGCATCCTCTATTTGTAAAGCACTTTGAGATACACGGATTTAAAGTGCAATGTACTATTGTTAGTCATAACTTTAACAGCCTAATCGTATCCAAATAACAAGAAAATATGCACATTGATCTAATTAAGTATCACATCTGCAGTTTGTATTACACTTTTTACATGGAATAATTTGCATTAGTTAACGGTAAATGACACCCACCCATATTATTGTGTAACGTCTTTTGGGGGTTGTTTTAGTTTTGTTGGTTTTTGGTTAAATAAGACTCTTTCATTGCTGCCCCGGTGTAGAAATCAGTCCAGTTGCTACTTTTTGACATAACAAATCCCCATTAGGACCTCAATATGTTAAGAAATTAATCTTGAAAAGCTCATGATAAAGATTACATTTCCTGTATGCTTGAGGGTGTTTGGACGGAAGGAAGGACGGACCTTTTATAACAGATGAAAGACAGAAAGTGGGCTTTGAAGAACAGTATGATTGATAGGGCTACAGGTATCTCAAATACTGCTCAAGTAGAGATCCAGCTAGTCCAAGTGCATCCCCATAACATCGGCATAGGAAGCAGTGTGTCTAACCTGCTCAGGAGTGCAAGTAGGATGGTACGCTCTAGTACGCAGTACCGGCATGAGATTTTTAGTGGGTATGGGGTACCGGAAAGAATTGGGGAGGCTAGAACCCCACTCTGGAGGGGGGTTGGAATTGCACTCTGCTCCTTAAAGGAGCAGAACGCAGCTAGGAAGGTCATTCATTCTTTATTTGGATCTAACAGCACAATACATATGCCAACTAACTTAAACAAAGGCTTTGTTTAAGTTTGTTAGCATATATATTGTGCTGTTAAGTTGATCAGGAGTCCTCAAGAGGGGAGGGGAGGGGAGGGGAGGGGAGGACAGAAGGTGTTCCAACAGTGTTTTTGATTCCTGATCCAGCCTCTGGATTATGAACATATACTGATAGGAGCATTCTAACCAAAGGACTGAGGACTTTAAAATAATCTGGAGCCTTCATATTTCCTTGATCCTTTGCAGATGGACTTATGAGTTGGATATGGTACAAAGACTGTTCTAGCCTCATTGATTGATGATTTCTTCCTTGCAACGGACAAAGTTCAGATGTCTGCTGACTTTCTCACCTGAGTCAGCAGCCTTTGATACCTGTGGTATAAGCAACATAGCCCTTGCTTGACTGGTTTTGTTCTTTCCTCTCCAAATGTCAAAGCCTGTTCCCATTGAGCTCAAAAGCAAAACTTCTTTTGATTTCAATGGGAACAGGATTTGGCCCCAAGAGATCAGAGAATGTGATTTTGATCAATTGCTTATCTGTCCAGAGACAGTTCTCATGCATGTTCTGCCAGGCTGGTTTTGATTGCCCTTCCTGTAGGTCATGCTGAGGAAAATAATCAGACAATTTGGGCTGCAGTTCTATGAAGATGCACATGGCACACACACAGTTCTATGCCTCTTTTCCATCAAACCCAGATGGTGCAGCATCTTTGCTTTCCTAGTGTCTGGTGGAGAGCAATACTTAGGCCTTGTCTACACTGCCAATTTAGAGTGCTGAAACTTTCTCGCTGAGGGGTGTGAACTCCCCCCCCCTCCCCCCCGAGTGACAGTGTGGACGCACTACAGCGCTTTCCGTACTGCGCTCTCCGAGGGCTGGTTTAACTCAGAGCGCTCTACGGGCATGGCTACACTTGTAGATGTAGGGCACTTTGAGTTAAACCCACCTTCGTAGAGTGCAGTACGGAAAGCGCTGCAATCTGTGCACACTGACAGCTACAAGCGCACTGGCGTGGCCACATTAGCAACTCTTGCAATGGCCACAGAGAGCAGGGCATTGTGGTAGCTATCCCAGCATTCAAGTGGCTGCAATATGCTTTTCAAACGGGTGGGGGGGAGAGAGTGTGACAGGGAGTGTGTTGTGTATATGTGGGGGGAAAGAGAGTGGGTTTTTCGGAGCCTGAGAGCATGTCAGCATGCTGTCTTGTAAGTTCAGACACCAGCAGACCCCCTTCCCCCGCCTCTCAAGCAACATTCCACAGTAATGGTTGCTTTGTCCCGGAGCAGATACGCAGCCAGCTGTCAGAAATGGAGCTTTGAAACGGCATATCCGCATTCCTACAGCCAATTCCAAACAATGACAAGAGTGGCCACTTGACTTAAGGGGATAATGGGACATTTCTGGAGGCCGATCAGAGCGCAGTAATGCAACACCTTGTTCACACTGACGCTGGGGTGTTTCAGCCGAGACGGACCAAGCGTTATGCTTCTGGTGGAGATGGATTACCAGGAGCGCTGCAACTGCAGAGTCCAGGGGCTCTAAGTGCCTTGCCAGTGTGGACAGGTCTGGAGTTAGGGCGCCCAGGGCTGCTTTAATGCACTCTAACTCACAAGTGTAGCCAAGCCCTACATCTGCAAGTGTAGCCATGCCCTTAGTTTGGACATAAAGGAGGCACTGATAGTGTGTAAAGGGAAAGTGGGGTGATGGTCCTTCCTATCCTTCTTCTATTTAAGAAGTTTTCAATTTGAGGGTGCTGCTGGATCCTCAATGACACCTGGGAGTACAGGTGGCACCAGGGGTCCAAAGCATCATTTTACAACTGCATCTGTTTAACAGATGCAGTTGTAAAATTTTAGACAAGTAAGGGGAGTGTCAGAGGGGACGGGGAGTGCGTGGGTGTCCTGGGCTGGGGGCGGGGTAGAGAGGAGTCACATGGAGGGTCATGTAGGGAGGTCACGTGACCCCCCCCCCTTGTGTCCCTCCCATGAGTGTAGTACCACCAAGAAATGATTTCTACTTGCACCACTGAACCTGCTGCATTTTTAGAATGAGACCATGGAATATGCATCACAACTTACCTCCAGATGTTCAAGGCCTTTCAGATGAGATAGGTTGCCCTTATAATGTGGAATCAGTGCTTCCAGGAACTCCTACGGTATATCAACAATAATAACATTAGGGATAGGTCTGAACTAAAAACTGAGATCTGAACAGCTCTGCACTAGGGGACAGTTCAGAGGCAGACAGCATCTCTTGTTAAAGGGTTTCAGTGTTTTACAAATATTTACTAAACTTCCCCTCCCCCCAGGAAGTAGTTAATTAAACCGAGCCTTTCTACAACTGGGTAAACTGAGCAAGATTAATGGCCAAACTGTGGTGCACCAGAGTAGGGTCCACCATGAGTGAGGATGGAATGGGCAGCAGAAGCCCCTTCTCTGCTCCAGCACACCCATACAGCAAGCAGGCATGCCCCTGAGCACATGCCATACTAAATGCCCTGAAAGGGGCCTCTCTCTACGAAGCTGAAACTGGGGAGAAGTGTATAGTACACCTACTGAAAGGGGCAGGACATGTTGCATAAGCCCCACTCCCCCATCACTTCTTAAGGAGTTATGCCTTATGCAGAGATAACATTTCCCTTCTTCACTGCATGGACAGTACAACTGCAAGCCCCTCCATCCCCAGTGCTCCTTTGCGTCTCGAGACCAAATTGAACCCTACAAGACTTACCCAATATCACACAGCAAGTTAGCGGTTGAGCTGAGGATAAAACCCAGGGGTCCTGATGACTTCCAGTCCCTTGCTCTAAGCACTAGATCATGCCCCTACTCCCAGCTTTTACCAATGCAATGTTCTCTGTAGAGCTGCTGCATAAGTAATACAACGACGGTAGGAGACACCAAAACACACACTCTATAAGCTCTCTAATACAAATGTCCAGAAAGCAGCAATGCAAGTGCCAGAAGATCCTTATGAATCATCGCCATCTTCCACCAAATTTAATTCAGTTTTTTGTGGGAAAGGCCAATTATTTCAAAGCCAGCTCCCAAAACCATTTATCTTTCCCCTGGTGCGCTTGCTGCTTGTCATATTCTCTGGCCATTCCGGTACCTCCAGCCCTCCTGATGGAAGCTGTCTGTGGTTTGTAACTCAAACCAAATGTTACTTCTTTTTTCAAGGGTTCCCCCCCACCCCTCAGCTTTGTGTTAAAAAGCTCTCTGTCTGTCTTCTGTAAACAATATGCATAATTTTTGAATAGCATCCATTTGGTTCACATTTTTGGTTGGATATTAAACCAAGCATTTACAAACGTAAATAATTTGGAGTCGTTCCCGGACTGAATGGGAATCCTCTGCTGTTAATGAAACAGTGGAAAAGTTAGATCTATTCTTTATTAGCAAGAACACGAAGGCTTTACGTTACTTAGTACTAACAGCATAAACTCTTGCATCACATTTTAAATCTCGATCCTGTGAGCTTTATCAGTCTTGTTACTCAGCTTTACCATAAACATTGAATGAGCACAGAAGTCTAGGGCTTCCAGCCAAGAAGGAGAACTACCTTTTTGTTTTGGTAAAGAGCAAAGGCATTTTGGAGTACTGGATTTACTGTGCAAAGCCTGTAGTAATTATAAAATAAAAAAATAATAAAGAGAACTTACAACAGAGAGGCAGAAAAACCTGACTCCTGCAGAAGGCTGTTTTTCTTCATAGGCCTGGCAAAAAAAACAGAGTGAATAATTGAAAACACACCCTCACTGTCACATGACTTAGTTTTAGTAATTTGGTTCAGTATATTGGAATGAGACTATTGTTTCCTAATTGACCAAAATGTCAGCAGAGATAGAAAAACAAAACCAATGAGATACACATCCAGGAAGACTGTTCCTGACTCTCTTGCAGCTGTTCAATGAAGACAGGCTTTCCAGGATTTTGTCATTCCCTCTACCCTTTCTTTTGAATAGCCCCTGGATATACTGGGGCTCTGAGCATGTTACACCTCTTGAGGAGGAGTGGAACCAAGCTAATCGAATGCAGGATTTCCTGTTGCTGGCCAGCTCAGCCAACACACTTCTCGTAATTTTCAACAGTTATGTTACATGTTAAGTCAATAGGAATTTTATAGGCCACTTCCTTTCCAGAAGCAAAAATAACATGGGACCCTCCAAATATGGATTAACAGAAGCCACTGTGAGTCTAAGTCCCAATTCTCTCTCTTACTCCAAAGGGGATGTAAACTGAATGGTCCATATGACTAGCATGTTCCTTTTGCCTTCATGCTGGCTCAGATGCATTGGCCAGCACTGGGGGAGAAGCCAAGTCCTTGCCCACCTAAGCCAGCTTTCCCGGTACATGCTGTCCCAATAAAAATACCCAACGGCTGCGAGAACTGATTTTTAAACAGTTATTGTTTATTTGATACAGATTTTAAATAGCAAAGCTTATTTAGAGGCCTCATTTTTCTTCTTGACCCTATAAAATGTACATAATATCAGATCCAGAAAAACTTAAACAGAAGCCTGAATTACCCTCTCACCCCTCAGTGTGGTCCCTCAAGCTCACACTGTCACTGCCCACTACTTGTTCTGTGGATACCTACTAGAGAGGACTCCACTGCTATCAGTCTAACACTTAAATGCCTTCACCAAAGAGAGGTGTGATTTGCGTTTAAAAAGTTACTGTGAAATGGTACCATGTTTATTGTCTGTCAATGACTTCTAGATCAAAGCTGCTCCATGTAGGTAGGAAAAAGGGTTTCTTTAACTTCCACCCTTGCTGGGTTCACACGGTGGAACGTGAAAGTCAAGCTGAGTTCTTTCCTGTCTGTGCAACAGCGCCAGTAACCCTGGCCCAACTTTATAGGTGGTGCTAACTCATAGCTGAGGTGTTCATCATGAGAAGAAAAGCACCCAGCTTTGCTTTCATGTACCAGAGTAAGTTGGCAGGGCACCAGTTAGCTAAAACATCTATTCACTTGTAAACAGAGCAAATATGATCTGGAGTCACTGAAGGGCAGCAAATATGGAATGCCACAATGTTGCTTTAAAGTCTCATTTTGGAGAAGACCCATGTTTTAAACTGTCTAGTGGACACCGGATATCAAATTTCTCTCCTGTAAAAAAGTAGAATTAGGGAACTTATCTTTCCTATTATTTAACCAAAAAACATGATGCCCTATAATACCTAAATCCTTGCTGTGGCATGGGCAAAGTGTGTTTGAATAGCGGGATAGCAGCAGCAGTATTATAGATGTGAAAAATCAGTGAAGAAACTAACAAGTTACACACAGTTTCTCATGCCTTTTTACAGTGGCGCACACATGCTATTGGTAAGGGATGCAGAACTCATTCATACAAAATCTGAACAGTCTCAAAGTTTTTCTCCAAACACAGACCAAACTGGAATCTTTTCTGAGGCTCCAAAACATCAGCAATCGTTTTTTCCTTCCTTTTTCATTTTCACACACCGGTGCGCTTCCTGACCATAGGCCAAATTCTGGGGTCCCTAAGTCAATCGGAATTTTGCTCAGTTAAGAACGGCAGAATCTGGCCTATGGCCAGGCAGCAGAAACATAAATATCTTGAGCGAGGCTGCTGATCATGCTACTTCTTTCCATCCCTTTTTAATATCACGTTTGTTCAGTGCACAGTGTTGATCGGAAAAGTGAGCTGTTAGAATGTACAAGGATAGAAAATAATGCCAGAGTTATAATGCCATTGTATATCTTCACGGTATTCCCTGATATTGAATCCTGTGCGTGGGTCTCGTTACACCATCTGTAAAAAGATTATAGTGGGAGAATGGCCCTGAAAATGATCAGAGACATGAATTCTGTCGTATGGGAAATCGTTCAGTACAGAGAAGGTATGAATAAGAAGTGACATGATAAGCAGTATAAAAAATAATTAAGCGTATAAAAAGGCTGCTCAGTAGATCCTATTTACCCTTTCCTGGAATACAAGAGAAATGGAATGAAAAGGCGACAAATTTAAAACCAATAAAAGGAAACAGATTTTTTTTATACAAAGCATAATTAATATGTGGAACTCATTGCTACAAGATGATGTCAATGCCAAGGGTGAAATTTTAGCCACTTTGAAGTCAGTGGGGAGTTTTGCCAGTGATTTCAATGGGGCCAGGATAACACCCTATGAGTGTAGTGGATTTTTTTAATTAGCTGTTAATATGATCAAAACTAGCCAGTTACACTGATATAAAATATATAAGGGATAACAACCCCCTTGCCTTGGAACAAAAGCAAGCCTTGTCTGCTGGGATGAAGACATTCCCCCCTGGGCATGTTATTTCATATTTGTCTCATTATGGAGATTAGCCACCTTTCTGTGAAGAATCTGGCATGTGTTCCTTTCTCCCAAACAACTTTTAAATGACAAAGAGCAATTTCCTCTTCATTGCTATTGGTACAGGCCTGAATTAGTCACTTCTGCCTTGATTATTGCAGCCTTTTCTGCACTAGCTTCCCCATATCCCACTGCTGCCCCCTCGGTCCATCTAAAACGTAGCGATATAAAAATTGCCAGCCTGAATCAGACTGGTCCAATAGCCTGTTGCTGACTGTCACTAGCATCAGAACACGTAAGCTGCACTAAGCAATTCTGGGATCACATGCATCCAGGAAGTTTCCTAGTCCCCCCTTAGTTAGGGGCTGGCTGAAATATGAGGGCATATATCCCTTCCAAAGTGCTTCTTTGTTTTTAACATTTATTATTGTGACGGGATACTCTTTTTATAAGAGGAACGTGCAAAACCCCCATGGGTGAACAGTTATTGTTTAGCCTGCCCATCAGGCAAATTCCTTCCTAATACCTGTCACTTGGTGGTTTGCTTATGCAGTGAAGGATGAGGAGAGCTATCTCTTCCAAACACACAATGAATCCTGTGTACTGGAACTATAATTTGCCCTTTTTTTGAATCCTGCTAAGGTCTTGACGTCAGTGAGATCCAGTGGCAATGAGTTCTACAAGGTAATAATGCATTGTGTAGAAATGTATTTCCCTGTAATAGTTTTAAAATCTCTGCCTTTCTAGCTCGTTCAGTTCTTGTATTGTCAAAAGTATTGTCCTCACCTCCAAGTCTTTTTGAAATTTTGCTTCCACTTATCTTTGTAATCACTTCACCATGTATCCCCACTTGCTCCTTTACCTTTCTCCTTTTGCCTCCGTCTCTTACTCTGAGCTTCACCCTTCCTTCCAGATCATCTTGTATGGTTGGAGCACCCTCCCTCTTCCTCAGATCCTTAAAACCATCTCTTTTGTGAAACCTTACTACCTTTAGCCTTACCAATTGCATCCAGGCCCTCTTGTTATTGAACTGTTGCTCGGTGTTGACCATGTGTTGTCTTTGCCTGAGTTAGGTTGTAAGATCCTTAGAGTATGGATCTTGTCTTTCTGTGTGTTTGTGCAATGCACCATGTACACTTACGGTGCTGTATCTGATTGTCAGGTCTTTCGCTGGTGGACAATGTCACTTGTGTTTTAGATGTACTATCTACAATGCTGTTTTTATGGAGCATAACATTGTCACCGGAGAAGACGGTTGCTACCAAAAGAGCTCATCCCACACAGCTCATCCCTGCTGCCTCACCACCAGGCCTGATTATGCAGCCCTGGGCGAATGGGTAAATCATTGTGTAGGCAAAATGCGCTGGTTTAAAAAAAATAGCACACATTTGATGCACATGAACTACATGAATGATGCACTGGCTGTGCATGTGACTGAGAAATACTGCAGTGAGTGTTTAGAGAACACTGACTGTGTGGGATGTTGAGAACCATGGCATGTGGGGTATGGCAGGAATGTTATCCTTTTAAAACAGTGAGGGGTGTTTTTTAAAGGAATATTTGTATTTATTTATCGATCATGTGTAAGAGCTTGGAGGTGGAGTAAAGAATGCTTGCATGTAAGTATGGCTTAATGCTTGAAATCACGCAAAGTCATTCGTTTCATTTCGATTAATTGATTCCAAGTCCAGAAGGGACCATTGTGATCATCTGGTCTGGCCTCCTATATGACACAGTTCTAGTCACTAGTAAATAGTTGGTGCTGAATGTAGCGTCGAACTATTTTGCAAGTAATTGGCTAGTGTCATAGAGTATATAAATTAGTGCAACTCCAGAACAGTAATAATTTCTGTGAGTTCTCCTTTTCGGGGATTTTTTGATTTTTTTTTTTATGACTTTGCCTCTTTATTCCACATTTCCAGTCATATAATGTTGCTTTTTCATCTGACCTTGCTTTCCTTTTGATTTATGCGCCCCTGAACGGCATACCAAAATAAAGGGCCCTTGAGTTGGAATAAAAGGGGGATTATCAATTGCCAACAAATGTGATTTATCAGGAAAAATTATAGTGTGAAAGAAAAATGAACTTTCTCTATCTGCAAAATCACATGAAAATGGTCTCAGTATTTTTTAAGGCTTCAATATAAAAGTTGCATTTAGGGCCAGCTATTATTACATTTTATTGTAGGTTCTGGGCTGGCTTCTGGCACCTTTACTGATATGGAGTTAGTCCCTACTCCTCAAGCAACCCCATTGGAATATCTGGGAGTACTCAAGAAGTGAAGAACTATTCCACATGAGTGAAGGTTCTGGAATCTGTCCTGCGCCAGAGCGCACTGATATCAATGGAAAGATTTCCATTGGCTTCAATGGGCTTGGATCAGACCCAAACACAGGTAGTACGTACTACTGTATTATGACTGGAGGATTTTTTTAAAAAAAAAATTAGCATTATCAATTATTTCCACCCTTTGGTGAAGAATTATGCAATCCCCTGCCCCTTAAGTGTCCGTGGCTAGGTAAGATGAATTTACTGCATCTGTGGGAGCAGTTGTTATTTCAGCTGCGAGGGCTTAGCAGCAGCCACCTTTTGAGTCTCTGTCATCCTGTGTGCTTGGCAAAGGTAAAGCTATTTAATTCAGCTTCTCCTTCTCTGCATTAAATGAGTTTTGAAACCCCTTCATATTTACATTGCTTTCCTTTCTCTCTGACACCATGATAGCCATAAAGAGACTCAACTTGTATGATTTTTATTTGTGGTGTCAAAGATTTCAGAGGCGGGTTTTCTTACCAGCTAACTTATTCGGTCCAGAGGCTCTAACGCCAACTGGTATCAGAATACATAACACACACATAACACACTTACATTATAGTTAACAATATTGGCTATCAGATAAACAACTGCATAATAAGGTGCAGAATATTGTGACACGATTGCTTAGTGGTAGTGCTGGCTACAGGGACTGGATTACAACAGTGCTCCTGAGATTCCATTGGCTTCTGATCTGCTCCTGGGTGCAATTGACTATGCTGATCTTTAAAGCCCTGCATACTTTGTCCTAGCCTTCGAGTGATTGGCTCTCTCCCATGTGCCAGCATGACATTTGAGATCAGCTGATGCATTCGTGCTAGCAGTACTGAGATTTAAATATATCAAAGCTATTGGCAAGGAGTTCTGAGTTGAGGGTTCTTGACTTTGGGAATTGTTTTCCCCATTGGTCCAACAGATCCTGAGCATAAATTTTGGGGCACAGTAGAAAGCCCATCATCAGCTTACACAGACTTGGAGAGTGGGAAGTGATATCATTATACTTCCTTTACTGCATGAGCCTACATGGTAAATATTTTACTAGTTGTGTGTTGCTATGATGACAGCAGTTTAAACATTGAAAACTAAACAATAATGCTGTGTACTTCTACATCATCTTTCATGTGAGGATCAAAAACAAAGTAGGTGTGATAAATCCCTTTTAACAGACAAGGCATAGAGAATTTAAGGCCAAACTTTACTAAAGTGTCCTCTAATTTTGCATACCTAATTTTTGGGTATCCACTTTGAGACACCTATGGTCTGAGTTAGGGAGCACCCATAAGTTCAGGGGAAGTCAAATGGAGCTATAGGTGCTTGGCATCTCTGAAAAATCAGGAGTTAGTAATGTTATTTTAAGCTGGACAGTCAAAACAGAGGCCAATTTTGACAAATTGGTACTAAGTGACAGCCCAAGATTACCAACCGTATTCTAAAAATATCTTCTTGTAAGGTGTAAATGGACATATAGTATCACTCCAAAAAGTAGAAAGCATATATACTGTAATATATGCATGGGATAGAATGATGCAAAATGCAGCAGGAGTAAAAACACTGGTTCAGATCCCTTGCTAGAGGTGGGGGCGGGGGGGGGAGAAACTGGTGTAAAGAGACCATGGTGTGCAGTGACAGCGCCCCAGTGTAAATACAGCAGCTGCTCAAAGCTGTGTGGGGTGCTAACAGCCCCAAAAGGCCAAAGCAGCAGCCAGGGATTGGTACAGCATAAGGGCATTCTGCCCCCCAGCTGTCTTTTCCAACAGCCATAACCTCTTCACTGGCAGCCAGGAGAGATACCAGAGGATCCTCTACATTGACTCTGTACCACCAGAGGGTTTCCTTTACACTGGGGTGATCCTCCTAGCACTGGCTATCCCAGCTCTGCAGCCAGACTCCACTGGCAGTTCCACCAGTATATAGTTAATATACTATCCCGTACGCTTTTTCTCATAGTGTATGAAGCAGTTACTAATAAGACTCATAATAAATGGAACTATCAAGTGAACGTTGTATTAATAATATTGGCAAGATTCCAAGTCTAGGGATTTTATTTATAGCATATGGCTAAACAAAGATGTCTCTGATTTGAGGCTGAGATTCTGGACCAATTTACCGATTTCCTGCATCAGATAACATTGCACTCTGATTCAAGTAAATTGTACATTTGGACTTCTTGCTTGGAAGTATTCTCTGAGAATGTGATGGATGAGCACATTAAAGTTTAATTTTAAAAGAGGTTGCAAATATGTGGCTGTTTTAGACAGGATCAGATACTAGCTTTGTCCGGTTCTCACTGAGGCTAAAATATGCTTGTAGACTTCAGCAGTTTCTTTAAAGGAAAATAAAAATCTTTAAAAATGTAGACTAGACATAGTTGAAATGAAATAAGATTCAGAAATGATTCAGAAAAAGGCACTGGGTCTTAACAGAAGCTTAACAGAAAATCCCCTAACCTTTCCTCTAAATCCTGCTCACTAGGGTTAAGTACCAGTGAGAAAGATGATTTATAGATTTACAAACCCATTTACATAGTGGATGATATAATTTTTTGTTTTGTTTCTATTCTATTTCTCATAGTATTATAAGCTTGAAGAGGACTTGACAGCTAAGGAAAGCTTCCGTTGCGGGAAAGTCCCTACTTTTAAATACGCTTACCTGGGAAAATATTGTCCAGCAAAGTAAGAACATCCTATTTTGCAGGTACTGACTGGCTAAATATACATGTTCCTTTTTTATCATGAGACTGCTAATCAAACAACAAGCAAAGATGAGAAGCTATATCACTCCAAATTCCCCCTATCGCTTTAAAATAAGATATTCATTACAGTGAACAGAAAAGCAAAAGCACAAAATTCATACAGGAAGATTTACCCCTGGCTTTATGTTTTATCTATTTACTCTTCTCATTTAAATTGCCAAAGAAAAACACATTGAAAATGAAACATATTTGCATCTTCAAACAGCAGAATAAACACTACTGAGACCCAAACAGTTTGGGATAAATATATCACTTACCATTGTCAAATATCAAAAATATCTTCTTATTTAGGATCATTATTGTAACACCTTGGATGTAAAATATGCAGCTGAGTCACTTCACAGTATGTTAAATACTTTAAAAAATAAAAAATACACTGTAAGTCCAGGGTGTTTGGATATTTGTAAGTCCTAAGCTTGCAAAATGACTACTCAATATAACAATTTTTCCTCGGCAGAAAATGCCTTTGCTATTTGCCAGCAAATCTTTAATGCTTTAGACTGGGTATTTCCAACTACCGCCCTACTTGCTAGGCAGATGTGTATAAAGGAGATGTTATTTCACTGAATCAACCACTGAGATCGTAACCCTTTTCCTGTACCACAAACAGAAATGTAAAACCTCAATCTTTCCTTTGGACTTTAACTGACTTGTCTCTGTTGTAAGAAAGCAAATGCAACTATTCCAAGGTCTCCTATATGGAAAATGTGTTAAAATGTTTTAGATCATCTTAGAGCTTCAGCTACTCACTCCAGCCACTCATTAGTTAACTGACCCTTGCTGTGTTTATGTAAGTGCAGGGTACAAATACAACACCTAGACTCATTGCCCAAAGTTGAAATGATTAATTTATTACTCTTTTTACAAAACACACATATAGAGAAAGAGAGACAGAGAGAGAACACATAGTTCTCTTTTAACCTGAGTGAAAACTCCTTTCATAAGGTCTGAAAGGGCTTCAGGAGGCTGTTCTTTGGGAAATAAAGTCTGTATAGTGGATAGCAGAGTTTGGCTCAAGGGGAAGCCGACATCAGCCTAAAGCAAACAAAGGGAGCTGAGACTTCCCTTTGTGTGAGAAGAGAGAAAAACTGATCATGATAAAAGAGGTGCAAATGTCATTTTTATCATGTCCCTACTGAGGGGGTTGTTTGTTTGTTTGAGACAACTGCAAATTCTCCTGTCATTTTAATGGTTACACAGTTGGTCAATTTTTATTCAGATGCGCTTTTGTGTGAGAAAAATAATTATTCCCCCCCAGATAGATAATACTTCTGGCTTTTCATCTTCAGAGCACTTCACAGTTATTAACTAATCAATCCTCATCATAACTCCCAAGGGGAAAGCAAGACAAAAAAACAAAGGGCCTTTATGCTCAGCCCTGAGTAAGGAGTGGTATATAGGACTGAGTCACAATTCCTGCCCTGCTGTCTTCTGGCTCTGGGGAGATGCACTCCTTGAGGGTGCAGCTTACTACCCTCTTTTGCCAGCTATGGCTCCACCTACAACATGCCCTCTTCCCACCCACTTGCTTGGAGGAGAATCAGGCACTGAGCCCTCCTCTCCTCCCCGTGTCCCAGACTCAATCCAGTTAATTCTAAAACAGCTGCACGGAGAGGGCCTTTTCTCTACCCTACTCCCCTGTGTAGTCATGTTAAACAAGTCAAAATCTAGCCCTAAATGACTTAAGGCCACAGACAAATTCAGTGTGTCTGGACTAAAATTAAGTCATTCCTGGCTCTCAGTCCTATGCTCAAACCACTATTCCATATGCTTCTCTAGAGAAGGGCAATAATGCCATTTCACTGCATAACTGTAATTTTTCTTTTCCATTTTATTGGGTTTAGGATGTATTAGTTCTGTGTCAAGGACACAGCCTGTCCCTGATCTGAAACAAGCCTGGAATACAGCAAACCTCCAGATCAACAAAATAAAGTTCACAAAAGAAACAGTTAAACATTCTGACTGGCTTCCCTCTGTCACAGAAAATGCTAAACACATATGTAAGTTATATAAAACTGCATTGATTCATATTTTCCCCTCACAGTTTCATAGTCTGGGGTGGCGGAAGGACCTTGTGACATTCTCCGGGCACTCCAGGGCTTGGTAATAAAAATAAAAATCCTTGGCAGAAAACAATGCTGTCTCAAACTACACCCACCCCAGTGCCGGACAGATGGATTTCCCAGTTTCCTCACTTATGCTCAACCTAAACAACGTTAAATTTACAAATCTGACAGCTATTTATAGCAAACATATCTACTGCAGCAACCAAGGAGGTGGGTGGAGATCGCTGGCTATAAGCCAAAGGACAATTTTTTAACCAGGCATGTGTGGTCATTAGCCTAGAAGCTGACTACCTGAATTAACACCTAATATTAACATAAGGCCCTGTACATAGACACAAACTGAAGCCCCAAGCTTTTCATTTTCCCCCAGGTAAAATGGTCTTTTCTTTCAGTTTTTCTAACTTACCATTAATAATATTTATTAATAATAATGACAATACGCTTCACTTTTCATCCAAAGTGCCTCACACAGGTGAGTAAATACCATTATTCCTGTTTAAAAAATTGGTAACTAGAGGTGTAAAGAGATTGCGAGCCATATTTACAAAAGTACCTTAATGTTGAGTGGCTCAGATTTTGGCATCCTTTTAAAACCTGGCCCTTTATAGAAGTTTGTCCATGCCTTTAATAATTTTCATTGCCCTCTTCCAGGCCATTCCTATTTCTTTTCATAGATAATGTGACCAGAATTGAACTCATTTTTTTAAAAAAAAGAACGTACTATTAATTTATTTTATGGTGTTCTACTATTTTCAGTATTCTTCTCTATCCAGTTTTTAAAACAGCCTAACATCTGATTTGCTTTTTTTGACCACTGCTGTGCACTGAGCAGAAGTTTCCATTAAGCTGTCCACAGTAACGCCTAAGTCTTTTTCTTGAGTGGTTAATTTAGAAACCATCAGTGTATATAAGTAGTTCAAATAATTCCTCTCAATATGCATTACCTCATGCTTACCTACACTGAATTTCAACTGCCATCTTGTTGCCCAATCCGTCCCTTTAAAACTTTTCTAGGTTTGCCTTTCCAAAACAATTGTCGCTCATCTACAAATGTTGCTGTCTGACAGTTTCCCCTTCACTACCCACCCTCCCCCCCACACACACACTTACAGGCGCACATTCCAGATAACTGGTGAACACATTAAATAACCCCAATCCTAGTACAGATCTTTGGGGCATCCCCTTATTAATACACTTCCATTTTTTAAATGACTGTATAGCCATACTCATTGTTTTCTAATTCTTAACCATTTTCTAATCTATAGTAGTAAGTTATCTCACCCTACGGTAACTTCATTTCCTAAACTGCCTCTTGTGAAGGACTTTATCAAAGGCTTTTAGAAAGTACAGCTCAAAGAACCAGTAGGTAGAATTATTTTGCCACTAATCTGTTGACTCATTCAAGGAACTCCAGTAAATTGGAGAGGCACAACTTTCCTTTACACGTATAAGCAGAGGGATAGGTGTTTATTATAAGCAGGAGAATATCGTGTAGAAATAGGGAAGTGTCATTATCACTCTACAAGGCATTAGTTAGACCATACTGTATCCATTTCTGACGTTCACACTTCAAAAAAGTAAAGAAATTGGAAAGGGTTCAGAAAAGAGCTATCAAAATTATCTGAGGTCTGGAAAACATGGCTTGCCATGAAGGATTAAAGAAACTCAGTCTATTTAGTTTATACAAGAGCTAGTTAAGAGGTAACTTGATCCCAGTCTGTAAGTACCTATATGGGGAGAAGATTTCTGATTGTAAAGGTCGCTTTAATTTAGCGGAAAAATATAAAAGTTTCAATGGCTGGAGGCTGAATCGTGACAAATTCAGATTAGAAATATGGTCCAAATTTGTAACAATTAGGGTAATTAACCATTGGAACAACTTACCTAAGGATGTGGTGGATTCTCCATCGCTTGAAGTCATGAAATCAAGACAAAATGACTTTAGAAAAAATATGCTTGAGCCTGAACAGGGCTTGTTGCAGGAATTACTGGGTGAATTCTATGGCCTATGTTATGCAAGAAGTCAGACTAGATGATCATAAATGGTCCATTTAGACCATAAAGTGCTATGAGCTGTGCTGGTTTCTCCCTATCATATTGTATTCATGTAGGCATTTTATATCTACATCTTTAATTCCTGTTTCAACTCATTTGCTTAGTACTGAGGTGAGGTTCACTGATCTGTAATTCCCAGGTTCGCTTCTAGCACCTCTTGTAACGATAGGTGCAGTGTTTCTCAGTGCCTCTGATGCAGCAGCTGATTTTAATGCGCAGGTTATTACAGTTTCAGTTTCCTCCCTGGCAGAGTGACTCCTGTCGTCCCCAAGAAACCACTCTATTCTACAGGGTTAAAACTCCTCAGATTTGGTAACAGCCTTTGGGTCAAACTATGACAAAATTGCCTCCTGAGCAGCCCTGCTCATACCTCTTTTAAAACTGACCCTGGGCCCCAAGCAGTACAAGAGATTCTCTTGCCCAGCTGTACAATAGTTATCTCAGGTTGATACTACTACGATTATTAGTTATTTAACATTTCTGCTGAGGTAGCGCTGAAAGGCCGCAACTAGACTGAACCCCAGTCACTGTACAAACATATTATAAATTATGATCTCAGCCCTAAGGAGCTTGCCTGGACATTTATTGCCTGGACTCTGTGCAATTTGCCACAGTACCTGTATGCGTGCGTTTTTATGGCAGATGATTCCACTGTATTGTGGTTAAAGCTCTTGCAGCCATTTGAGTTGGAACATATTTCAGTTTGATTCTCTACTAAGAGGATTCACTTCCTTCAAAACCCTGCAGCTTTGGGATTGGAGGTGTGGGGGGAGATGCTGTTTTCCATTGATACTCTGAGTTATTCGGACAATGGAACCGAGAAGCTGGTCAAATTGGGCAACGCTCTTAATCTTTTGGGGGGAACAGATTTACCTGGCTAAGGACTTGTTTTCTCTGCCCAGCTGAAGCCATTGATTGTCCTTTGTTAGGTGTGGGTCTGATTATCCTTTAGTCTGCAGGCATTACATAGTGTTGGGCATTAAATATGGATGTAAACAAGATTTAATTTTTATTCAGTTACCTATGGTTTATCATACTGGGATTCTTTGGGATGGTGGGAGCTAGATGACTGCAGGCTATTATTAACTGTCTTGCTGCTCCCTTTTTATGCCTGAAACACAATTATTAAGGTGAACATTTTTATTTTGTTCAAGGAGATAAAGGAATTAAAACAAGAAGGCATCCTGGTCTGGTTTTGAAGGAGAGTGGATTTGTACCTCATACATTGGTGAAATGATCATCATTCATTCCCACAGGGAAAGTTACCTTACCTTCATTAAGCTCTGATCGTCAGTGTCATCTTTATGTCCATGTAGCTGATGGGACTGCAAGTTTAAGCTATTCTGAGCAGCTTTAATTTGTGCACCTACGTTCAAACATTTTGTGTTCACTCCTCCTTCAGAATGGCTCCTCCCCCCTTTTCATGACTCTGTCAAGTTTTGGACTCCTTCATCTCACCCAGCCAAACATCCTCTTGAATGTCAGGCAAAATAACCCCGGCTGATGAATACTCACTGTAACCACTTAATGGAAGTGACACAGGAGTATCACAATTAGTGAGTTACTCAGTTAATTTTTAAAAATTGCTCTCACCCAGCATGTAAGTGTGCTCTGTGTTTCATACAGCAACTTTAAAAAATGTCTCTAGTCTCCTATGGTTGCAGATAACTTGTTATTGTTCATTATACCAATTCTGAATTAACATCTTTATTTACAGTATGAGCCTTGTGTTATTGCAGAAAATCCAAGTGTCGTTGCAGGTTCCATGGACTGAACAAAAAAAACCCTTCACTGCTAGTTGGCCTTATATAATGCTTAACTTCTGAAGCTAAACAGCTTACAGTAGTGTTGTGTAAGGGACCTAATGTTCAGTATAAATCAACTTTTCCTGAATTCTTTTTGTGATGAATGAATGCTCTGTTCTGAAAAAATAATTGCCTACAGGGAAAGGTTCCATACATACCCTCTGCAGTGCAAACAGCTGGTCCCCAAATCCTTGTAAGCTAATTTCATAGAGAGCAGGAATTTGAGTTGGTGTTTCAGTACGTTATGTAAAGTCCAGTCCTCTGTAGAAGCCATTCACTAGTTCCAAAGTGTCTCACTGTTTAAAATCAGTAGCACTTCAGGACAAATTCCATAGCTGCCTAATCTGGTACCATCTGTTCACTTAGAATAGGGAAGAGGAAAATGCTTAACTGCAAACACTTTCAGAATGCTGCACAAGTTTCCCTGTAGCAGTGAGAACAAGAAACCATGTTCTGACAAAGGTCTAATTTATAATAGTTATTCAGCTGACAGCATGGAGCCCATTTAAAGATGTTAGCAACGGATCTGAAAAAGGAGGAACACACGGACAAAAATAGAAAAGATCCAGAGAAGGGTGACATTTTTGTCACTATAAAAAATCAGCCCAAATCATCAAGGTTTACCTGATATCAGGTCAAAACCACTTAGCTGGCCACAAATTGGCCAGAAATTTGGGAGCCTTGGCCCACATTTCAGGTTTGATACACACCAGTGTGTCATTAGGAAGGTTTTGAACAGCTCTAGGAAGGTTTTGAACAGCTCTGTCTCACTGGCAGAAGAGTCTCATGAGCAACACAAATCTTTAGGGAGGGAAAGCAGGAATGCTATCTCAGCAGTAGCCCACCTAAACGCGAATGCCATTTAACAGTCACTTCTCTCTTAGGTGTGGATTATTAACAATAGTGATGCCCCCCTCCTAAGCATGTCCTGAGGAGACTTATCATACTGAATAGTTTAGAAGGAAAAAAAGAAGGCAATTCATATGCTGGACCCAATTCTGGGCTACCCCTCAGCTCCTTCATGATGCTCTGTTGAGCAGGACTGAAAACCAGCTGGATCTCTCTCCACTGGCGAATACACCTGACATAAGGAGGATTCCCTCAATAGTGTAGGACTGACAGAACGACCCTATGCTCCCCGCTTGCAGACCATGGAGCAGGAGCATGCTAGGGGAAGAAGCAGACCCTGGAGCAGATCGGTACTGGGGAAGGAGAGGCTGAAGCTAGAGTGCCCTATGCTTGGACTATTCTTCACTGCCATATATTCCTTTGGGGACAGTTACAGCCTGGGTATAGAGTAGCCCCAGGGCTGCTCAAGCTGACATTGGGAGCCTAAACTAGCCCATGGCAGTGTCAGAATCTAGTAAGTGTAAAGGTGGCCTAAAGCCACATTTCTGCATGCCCCCCCCCCCCCCCGGCCATCCTCCTACAGGCACACCAGACTTAAACACAGTCTAGAATCAGGATCGATCTCTCTCTCTCTCTCTCTCTGACACCCTGACTCCTAAGGTTTCCAAAAGGAGATTTATTAGTGTTTTCAAACGAGAGAAGGGTATTACACTCAAGGGAGGGAGGGAGAGTCTTGCACACATGCACCCACACACATGTCTAAAGCCCAGGTTTTTGTTGTGTCAGTGTTAAAGTACCTACTCTCCCAAACTATCCACAAGTCCCAAAATATGCTTGCTTTCTTGTGGTCAATTTCACTGACTACTTGCAAGGCTACAGTACATCTTGGGTGTTCTGGCCAAGGCTGACACTGCCAAAATTGTCAGCAAAAAGACAGGAAGAGACAGAAAAACTTGAACTGGAATACAAGAGTTTTTAATCTTTCACCCACTACTGAAAGCTGTGGCTGCAAGACGAGGAAGACCTAGACAACCCAACCAGGAGAGGTAGCAAGAAACCAGGAAGAAAGGATAGAGAATGCTGTCTGCTGTGGATTTCATGAATTGTCATGTTTAAGTCTTTTAGAGACCCTATAATAATAACTTACACGCTGAATATTGTTCTAAAAGTTTAAAGGCTTGGCAACTGTTGCCAAGAAAACAAAAGCCGCTAAAGCCTTGATACACCTCATTTCTTAGCTACTTTGATGTTGCCTCTATTGTGTTGGAGGGCTCTATAAGAACTATGGGTGAAATTTTCAAAAACACTGAAGTGTCATTTTCAAAAGCACTCAGGAGCCTAACCTTCATTGAAAGTCAGGCTTTGTCTACACTGGCAACTGAACAACAAAACTTTTGTCTTTCAGAGGTGTTAAAAAAACAACACCCCCCCCCCCAAAAAACCCCAAAGTTTTGCCAATGACAAACGCCAATTCGAACAGTGCTTTGTCGGCAGGAGCACTCTCCTGCTGACAAAGCAAATGCTTCTTGTTGGGGGTGGAAGTGTGGGCTCTCACCTGCCGACAAACAGTGGCTACACCATGTGCCTTTTAGCGGCATGGCTGTAGCGACACAGCTGTGTCACTAAAAGCTGCATAGTGTAGACATACCTCACACGCTTAGGTTCCTAAGACATTTTGAAAATGGGACTTATGCTCCTAAGTTTCTTAGAAATTTCTGAAAATTGTACCTATGACTATACACATATATAACCATATGTGACTCTTATTCCCTTTGGTGGCATTGTCACACCCACAGGGACACCCATGGGGTTTTTAGCCTAGCAATTCCCATTAAAGTAAGTGGAACCTGTGTAGCCAAATCTCAGTACATCACACTGAGAATTTACCAGCTGGTAGGGCTTTATGTCAGGCTTTGTCTACACTGGAACAGCAAGGCACCGGGGTTGGACGGCATTCATCCTGAGATGCTTAAATATGGAGGCGAAGAATCAGCCATCTGTTCGCTGTGCAACAAAATATGGACAGAGGAGAAAGTGCCGGAAGAATGGACCCTCGGTATCAATCAAGTTACCAAAGAAAGGGGATCTAAACAATTGTTCAAATTGGAGGGCAGCAACACTTCTATCTGTCACAGGAAAAGTATTAGCAGCAGTCCTCCTGAACAGAATGAAAGGAAAGGTGGATACCAACCTATGTGAACAACAATCTGGATTTAGTGATATATATGGCCTAAAATGGAACAATTCAAGGCTATTTGACTAGACATTGCTGACAACATCGCTCTTATCAGTGAAGGTGCCAACGGACTATAAAAATGCACAAACCAAGTAAAAGAAGTAATGGAGAAGATAGGTTTGAGATACAAAGCTAAGAAATGTAAAGTCATGTTAATGGGGACTACAGGGACAGAAATCAAAATTGAAGAAGAGAAACTGTAGAAGGTGGACACTCTTACATATCTTGGAAGTACCATCAGCCAAGATGGTACAAATTCTGAGGAAAGAAGAAGAATCGGGAAGGCAAACGCTGCATTTGTAAGATTCATAAACATCTGACAACTCAAAAAATCTCCCTCAAGACAAAACTGAACGTGTAGAAAGCAATTGTTATCACCATCACAACATATAGCAGTGAGACATGGCAACTTACCAAGAAAGATACGCAAAAGCTGGATGCATTTCATCACATATGTCTGAGAAGAATATTGGGAATAACATGTAGAGATAGGAAGACGAATGAAGAAGTCAGAAAAATGACTGGACACAGCACCCTCTCTCAAATAATGTACAAAAGAAGACCTATCAATCATAGAACATCAGGGTTGGAAGGGATCTCAAGAGGTCATCTAGTCCAACCCCCTGCTCAAAGCAGGACCAATCCCCACCTAAATCATCCCAGCCAGGGCTTTGTCAAGCCTGACCTTAAAAACTTCTAAGGAAGGAGATTCCACCACCTCCCTAGGTAACCCATTCCAGTGCTTCACCACCCTTCTAGTGAAAAAGTTTTTCCTAATATCCAACCTAAACCTCCCCCACTGCAACTTGAGACCATTACTCCTTGTTCTGTCATCTTGTACCACTGAGAACAGTCTAGAGCCATCCTCTTTGGAACCATCTTTCAGGTAGTTTAAAGCAGCTATCAAATCCCCCCTTACTCTTCTCTTCTGCAGACTAAATAATCCCAGTTCCCTCAGACTCTCCTTGTAAATCATGTGCTCCAGCCCCCTAATCATTTTTGTTGCCCTCCACTGGACTCTTTCCAATTTTTCCACATCCTTCTTGTAGTGTGGGGCCCAAAACTGGACACAGTACTCCAGATGAGGCCTCACCAATGCCGAATAGAGGGGAATGATCATGTCCCTCGATCTGCTGGAAATGCTCCTACTTATACAGCCCAAAATGCCGCTAGCCTTCTTGGCAACAAGGGCACGCTGTTGATTCATATCCAGCTTCTCGTCACCTGTAACCCCTAAGTCCTTTTCGGCAGAACTGCTGCCTAGCCATTCGGTCCCTAGTCTGTAGCAGTGAATGGGATTCTTCCGTCCTAAGTTTGTTGAACCTCATCAGATTTCTTTTGGCCCAATCCTCTAATTTGTCTAGGTCCCTCTGTATCCTATCCCTACCCTCCAGCATATCTACCTCTCCTCCCAGTTTAGTGTCATCTGCAAACTTGCTGAGGGTGCAATCCACACCATCCTCCAGATCATTAATGAAGATAGTGAACAAAACTGGCTCGAGGACCGACCCTTGGGGCACTCCACTTGATACTGGTTGCCAAGTAGACATGGAGCCATTGATCACTACCCGTTGAGCCCGACAATCTAGCCAGCTTTCTATCCACCTTATAGTCCATTCATCCAGCCCATACTTCTTTAACTTGCTGGCAAGAATACTGTGGGAGACCATGTCAAAAGCTTTGCTAAAGTCAAGGAACAACACGTCCACTGCTTTCCCCTGATCCACAGAGCCAGTTATCTCATCATAGAAGGCAATTAGATTAGTCAGGCATGAATTGCCCTTGGTGAATCCATGCTGACTGTTCCTGATCACTTTCCTCTCCTCTAAGTGCTTCAGAATTGATTCCTTGAGGACCTGCTCCATGATTTTTCCAGGGACTGAGGTGAGGCTGACTGGCCTGTAGTTCCCCGCCATGAGTTTTCAAAGATAATGGCCAATGGCTCTGCAATCACATCCGCCAACTCATTTAGCACCCTCGGATGCAGGGCATCCAGCCCCATGGACTTGTGCTCCTCCAGCTTTTCTAAATAGTCCTGAACCACTTCTTTCTCCACAGAGGGCTGGTCACCTCCTCCCCTTACTGTGCTATCTGACCTCAGTGGCTGGGACATGCTGAGAATGGAAAAAGAACGCTTACCAAATACCGCCCTTGAATGGAAGCCAGAAAACACAAGAAGAAAGAAAGGAAGACTGCGACTAACATGGAAATGAACAGTTCTGAACAATATCAAGCACCTCAACGTGAAATGGGAAGATATGGAGAGAAGGGCAGTTGACAGGCAAGGATGGCAAATTGGGTAGCCCAATGTGCAGCAAAGCATGGGATGGACTAAGGTCTAAGGTAAGTGTTTTATGTGTAGCTTTATTTATTTATTTATATGTGATCACTTATAATAATTAATATTTATTATAAATTTCTGTATCTAACAACTGTGATTGTCTCTCGCCTGACATGTCCTATTACCAGTTTTGCCAACTTTCTACTCGCACAAAACTGAACACCCTTGCCCTGTCCCTTCTCGAGGCCCCGCCCCCACTCACCTAATTCTCCCCCTCCCTCTGTCGCTTGCTCTCCCCACTCTCACTCACTCGCTCATTTTCACCGGGCTGGCTCAGGGGGTTGGGGTGTGGGAGGGGGTGAGAGCTCCAGCTGGGGGTGTGGGCTCTGGGGTGGGGCTGGGGATGAGGGGTTGAGGTGTAGGAGGGTGCTCTGGGCTGGGACTGAGAGGGTCTGAGGGTAGGAGGGAGATTAGGGCAAGAGCAGGGGTGCGGGAGGGGGTCAGGGGTGCAAGCTCCGGGTGGCGCTTACCTCAAGCAGTTCCCGGAAGCAGCGGCATGTACCCCCACCAGCTCCTATGTGGAGGCGTGGCCAGGTGGCTCTGCATGCTGCCCTGTCCACAGGCATTGTCCCCACAGCTCCCATTGGCCATGGTTCCTGGCCAATGGGAGCTGCGGAGCTGACGCTTGGGATGCGGGCAGCATGCAGAGCCCCCTGGCTGCTCCTATGCATAGGAGCAGAGTGGGGACATGCTGCTGCTTTAGGGAGCCTCATGGAGCCACAGCAGGCAAGGAACCTGCCTTAGACCTGCTATGCCGCCGACCGGACTTTTAATGGCTGGTCAGCAGAGCCCCTTTTTGACTGCGTGTTCCAGTCAAAAAACAGACACCTGGCAACCCTAGCCTTTAAGCTATTGTTTACTGAGCACTGTGGGTGTATTTGTTAAAACTCAGAGGAAAATATGGTCTCAAAGCTGGATCCAAGCCAGCATGGGGCAATGAAGAGGAGGATGTAGATGGCTGCTGCAAGCCGCTCCCAGAGCTTACAGCTGAAACTGGACAATACCACTGAGAACCATATACCCTACATGACCTATAACTGGATGGTCTGCTGAGCTTTGCTTTGATATACCCTATGCAGCAGTGCTTAATAGATGTCAGAGACCAGGCATTCTGAGATGCATATGTAAACAAATAGCAGAAATGCCCGTGCATAAATTATCCTTCAACAGAAAATCCCAGTGATGGTTGCATCAGACTCTTTTCATGTTCATGCCTATAACCTAGTACTTATTTTTATGGGCCCTCTGTTGGCAACAAAATTTAGAAACTTAGAGAGAAGAGTTGTGAAGAATTGTTGACAGATGTTTTCTAATACTGAGAACTCTGTTCTTGTGCACAGAAGAAGGAGGTGGTCTTGTGTGCTACCATAAGGGAAAAAGCACAAGTAACTCAAATGCACTATTGACATGTGCATTTCCTAGTTGCAGTAGAACCTCAGAGTGATGAACATCAGAGTCATGAACCAACCAGTCAACCACACACCTCATTTGGAACAGGAAGTACGCAATCAGGCAGCAGAGACCAAAAAAAAGAAGACAAACAGAAAAGCAAATACTGTACAGTACGGTGTTATGTAAACTACTAAAAAAATAAAGGGAAAGTTTTAACAAAAGACTTGACAAGGTCAGGAAACTGTTTCTGTGCTTGTTTCATTTAAATTAAGATGATTAAAAACATAATTTTTCTTCTGCAGAGCTGAATGAAGTCAATGTTCAGTTGTAAACTTTTGAACGAATGTCCATAATGCTTTGTTCAGTTACAAACATTTCAGCGTTACGAACAACCTCCATTCCCGAGGTGTTCATAACTCTGAGGCTCTACTGTAAATAATGTTCAGGTGTCAAGTATCTTGGATATCATGTATTTAGCATTCCTACTATGGCTCCTCACAGCCATGCTGGAATATCACACTTCCAACAGGGCAGCAGGTATTCCAGTTTCTCTTCCTTGCTGCTAGGAGATGTGGTGGCAGAAGCAAGCGTCTGCTCTTTACTCTCAAAGCTGGATCCAAGCCAGCATGGCACAATGAAGAGGAGGAGGTAGATGGCTGCTGCAAGCTGCTCCCAGTGCTCTGCTGGTAAGGCAGGTAAGGGGACAGAAGGTGGACCCTACCAAATTTTCCAATATAGTGCTTGGATATTTTCCACCACTATTGTGTGGAAGATTCATAGGGTGACACTATTTTAAAATTCCTTACACCAGTTACTGATCCTTCTGTTAGTCTCCTCCTCTGAGCCACTAGCTTGGCCAGAACCACTACATCATGTCCATCACTCCAAGGAAAGGTAGCCTCTAGAGAGCCTGGTGGGATTGAGTTAGGGACCCAGGGACTAGCAGTAAATGCACTAAGAACACTTTATAATCACTGAAAACGTATAAAGTTTGGACCAGGAGGCCAGGTGGAGGAGACATGATGTGAAGGGAGATGTGGGTTAGGAAGGCAAAGGGAGAGAATAGAAAGACAAAAAGTGAAAAGACAGATGGAAATAGAAAAAGCCTTGTTTGGATTTCCAGCTTGCTGTGGTAGCTTGTACCTCTGCAGTTAGCTAGGAGGATAAGGCCTTTCTCTGCTGCTGCAGAGCTTGAAATCTTTCATAACAACAATAATATCTAGCCCTCCTACAGTGCTTTTCATCAGTAGCTCTCAAACCACTTTACAAAGGAAGTAAGCATCACTGTCTCCATTTTACGGGTGGGGAAGCTGAGGCATATAGGTGAAGTGACTTGTCCTAGGTTACCTAGCAGGTCAGTGGTCAAGTCTGGAACAGAACCAAGATTTCAAGCCCCATTCCTGTGCTTTACCCACTAGACTGTGGTGATCTGCTGGTTTAGTGACTCGTATCACTCCTCTGCCCTGAACTGCATTGGCCTCACATCTACATCAAGGTTATGGTTGAAAACTATTCATAGCAAATGACTTATCTGATGAATTTGGCCTTTATTTCCATTTGTGAATTATCTGCAGACAGATTCATTTTTATTGATGAGTTTGTCATTCAAAAACCTTATGCCAATATACTTGTGAGTTGCTCAGGAACTGTTTGCTTCATTGCCTTTGGCTATTCACTATTCGTGGTGTGTGATTGGCTACGCAAGTCACATGGTGATGGTTCCCCGCAATGACTGGATGACTGAAACTTGGGAAAGGGTCAGAGAGATTTCAAGATGGTGGCATGAACATTTTCAGCATGTTTATATTTGTGCCAGACTTCTCCTTTCCACAGAGATAAAAATCATGCATTATGAATGTTCACCGAAAGAAATCTGAAAGGCATTTTTGGTGGAGGAGCTTTAGTTGTGGAAACTCATGGTCTTTGGCAGTCTTCCAGAGCCTATGTTTACTTGTGGTAAAAGGGATGTCTTTTTGGTGAAGCATTTATTTGGTTATGGATAGTGACTGAGGAGGTGGGGGTTTGTTATGATGGATTGGACGGATAAAAAGAGGGAGCTGCTTGTTCTAATATGGACAATCCCATTCAATGGCTGGACAGTTCAAATCAATGTTCTGCTTGTTTTTAATGTAAGTGGTGTACCCAGTCAGGCCAGCCTATAGGCATTCTGCTGCTACAGATGACTGGAATATCTGTGCCCTACTCTGCTCCATCTTCATTATCCAATCAGTTGGTGAATAAATATGTTGCCAAATATTGGATGGGTTGTTGGACATAAAACTAAAGGTTGCATGTCTCAACCAGTTCAAAAGGGCCGCTATCCAAGCTTCATGGACTGTCCTGTCCTGCTGTGATTATAAAATGGCACAGAGGAAAAAATAATTAAACACAATAATTATTTCTGATTTAAAAATAGTGTATTTCTACCTAAGTTAAAATTGTTCTATATCAAAAGATTAAAAAATTTAAAACATGAAAAATGAAGTTTTATCTGTTGAAAATATACAACAGATATAGCGTGTTGCTTATCCTCCCCTTCCAGTCCCAATGTAGGAGTATTGTCCAGTAAGAAAGTGACATTCTCCCTTCCTCCGGTCCATTAAGGCCACTCTTGCATCTTTTGCTTAAGCCCTAGCCATCACCAATCATCTCTCTTTCCCATCTCCAGTTATAGGATTCAATTCCTTAATATAGTGCAGAAAAATTTAATCGGAATGATTTTGTTCCCCAGTCTCTATTATTCAGCTCTGCTACTGCTGGAACCATGAGATACCAATACTGTTGGACCCCATAACTGGTCTAAGCCACCCAGGGACCCTATCAGCCATGGCTCATGCATCCAGAAGTACCCCACCTTAATTTGAGAGTGGGAGGCAAAAACCTCCTGAATCATTTTGCTACAATTATAAAGGAAATTACCCCCTGATGTGAGAGGAAAGGGATGGAGATGGTAACAGGGCTGCCTATAATGGGGAGAAAAGACTTGGTGGATTACATTTTTGCCATCCTAGCCAGCGGCCTGCTCTGTCTGTTTGGTGTGGCTGGCTCTGTGTCAAGATTCTAAAGCAATGGGTGCAGTCGCGCGCTCTCAGAAGTCCAGAGAGGCCCGCGCCACTTCCAGCTTTTGAGGCCCCTAGCCATAATAAAAACAAAAAATGACGACACATGAAAACAAAATAAGGCACCAAAAAAAGAGTGAGTTATAATTTGAATATTTTTTTATTTAACAAATGCTTTTCTAACCTTTTTCTGTGCAAATGCACTAATTATTGAGGAAAAATCTAGCTTTCGTGCAATGTCACAGTTGATATTAAGCATGGTGAGCCCATTCAAACACTCTTGTCCCATAGTTGAATGGTGATAGTTCTTTACCTGCTTCAACGCATTGAAGGTGCATTACCTGAAGCCACTGATGCAGGCAAACTAACAAAAATACACAATGCAATTTTGATATGAGGAAACACACCATGGAGTCCAAGTTTGAGTATTTCTTGAATTCCTTTGGCTTGCAATCCAATTTAAAGTTCGTGGAATATATTCATTTGAGGAAGATGACCTCGTCACTGAGATCTTTTGAGATTTCTTTGTTGTACTGTTGCTGAAATTGTTCAGCTGCAGAAAGCAGATCTTCATTCCTCAATCTGTTGAATTGCCAAAGAAACCCAAAAAGGATACAAATTGATTGCAGTGACTCAAATCAATGTGTAAGACCTAACTGAATAGAGTCAATGATGACAAGGAAGACACTGTACCCTAAAATGCTGCTCGCGTCGGATTCAGTAAATGAAATGCCAATATTCTGTGCTACTAATTTGGACTCAGTCAGGATCGCATCCCATTGTTCATGAATCTGTTGAATGTCATTGATAAGACTTTCAGTGTTATCCCTCTCAACATCAAGTGTAGCATTGCATGCTTCAATTACCAGATTAGTTTGGTGGATCATTGTAAGTAGCTTCATCCACAAAGATGACATCAGAATGCATTCAAATTTGGACATGTGCTTCTGAATAGACTGAAGTTCAGTTTGAGCCTGTGCAGTGAGATTGAGAGATTCAAGCTCGTTTAAAGCCTTTCTCACTGAATTCAGATGCTGTGCAACTGGTTGAACACCATCAATCCGTGCAAACCATCTAGTTTTGGACATCTCATGCAGGGAAATAGGAAGATATTGCTTCAGAATTTCCCACCTTTGTGAACTGCAACTGAAGAGATTGTACATTTGCTGAACAGTTCCAAAGTAAGTAATTGCCTCCTTGCATGATTCAGCACAGTCAACACCTACAAGGTTTAGTGTGTGATTTCCACATCTGGAAAAAATACAGTTTGAATTATGCTCAAGCAGAACTGCTTGTACACCTTTGTATTTCCCAGCCATATTAGATCCACTGTCATAGGCTTGACCAATCGAGACTTGAAAATCTAACTTAAAACCTAGAATTGCTAGTACTCAAGCAGCAATTTCTTTCCCAGTTTTTCTCATGAAATTATCAAACAAAATAAAACTTTCTTCAATTGAAAATTTTGACCTGTCTACAATCTTAACATATTGAATAACCATAGCAGTCTGTTCCTTGTGAGAACAATCTGGACTGGCATCAACAATGATTGAAAAATACTTGGCATTTTGAATCTCATCAAGAATTGTTGTTTGTATGAATGACCCACATAGCTCAATAAACTCATTTTGTATGCATGTGGAGAGATAATGGACTTGCATGCACTTTTGACTCTCTTGCGATTCTCAAACACGTTTAACATGCTCTGATAAAAGTGGGTCATATTTGCTGAGGAGCTCTACTATGCCTAGAAACTTTTCATTTGCACCATCACCAATACGTTGACTGGAACCAAAGAAAGCCAATCCCCGCTCAGAAAGAAAAAGAATGACATTCAGGATGCGCTCAAGAAGTTTTTTCCAGTTATTAGTTTCTGTAGAGAGTTCAGTCGAGAGTAAATCCTCAACTGAACTTTCAGTTGATGCTGTCCTACTGGCTGATGCATGCATGCATGAAACCATGCAACACGGTTTTCTCTGTGTGATGTTGAACTTCTCAGTCTTTCAATTTCCTCCAACCTCTGTTGATGCTCAATTGATGCTGATTGATCAGAGAGAACTGATGCATTTGCAGGACTTTTGATCAAAATGAGGCATGGTGCACGGTACGAAGATTGTTTCTCTGTACTCCAGCATAACCAGTCTCTTGTACAGGTCTCACCATTTGGAAGAGTTTTTGTCAGCAGACGAGTAGGGAAAGCATGATTATCAGCATCTCATGGAATGTTACTTGGAATCTCAAAACAACTAATTTGAAGAAAAGATTGCATTTAGGCAGAATTGCTCGTCAATGATTCCAATGTCAGTTGTAGTCAAACCTGTAGTACTCATGAATTGCTCTTGTTGTGTAAGATCTACATCTTCCTGTTGCTGTTGAGTTTCTTGATCGCACACAGGATCTTCTGCTGCATCTGTTCTGTTGGCACATCTCCTTCTTGACTACTGTCCTCATGTTCAGGTATTGGTATTGAAATATCACCCATTGCAGTTGCAGAGTTTTCATTATGTGTAGCATTGTTTTGTTGGGTAAGGTGTGTTTAAGAAATGAAGTTATTCATTTTGAGCTCTTAGCTGCTGCTTCGCTAACTTATTTTTGCTGTCTCTTGCTTACACCACTTTCAAATCTCCTCTTCATAGTGATCATCTGATCTATTTACACCTGAAATGTTCTAACGTAAATATGTAGCCTATCCACACTTGAAATATTCTACTTTAAACATGTACACAAATGCTGAATGGTACAGAAATGCTGAAAAGACTTAAAACTTAGGAACACTAATTAAGGACACAAAATGAAACAGTCAGACAGGTTATTATCCTTACCATTGAATCAAAACTCAAGCACGCAAGGTATAATATAACAGACTGAGCTGAAGACAAAGGGATGACATATATATTGTAAACACAGACATGGATACAGACAGAGGGATAATGTCCAAACATTTCAAATGTGTGTCCTCACAAAACTCACTGTACAAGATTGTCCTCACAAATTTTCACCTTGAATCTGGGCCTATAGACTATGAAAGCCGATGATGATGGCCAAGCTACCAAGCTAGGGCTCAACCAACCAACCAGTCACCTTTTTTAGCTACCATATGAAGATAATAATGAGGAATTCACATACATAAATAATTCCTTAGTCAACTAGATATAAAACTATAAAGACACTAAAATGTAACTATTCCCAATCTTTCAACACGCATTGATCCAGCACCAGCCACTAGTAGTGGTTTGTTTATATAATCAGCTGATCTGAGAGGACACGTTCATCATGGTCTAAACTTGTACCATCAGAACTGATATATTTTTATTAATATTTATGAACATTTTAACTCTTTAATATGACAAAATCTTTATCAGTCAACAAAAAAGTTATGTCTTTTACCAAATCGTATCTCTTATTTGCTTAAATTTGCAGCTCTAAGCTGAGAGAGTGTGTCACATTTTGGTCCGATAGGGATGCGCATAAAAACAAGTTGTGAAACTTATCAAATGCCAACAAGTGTCTAAATTTGAGGCTCCCTTTGAGCTTGAGGCCCAGGCCAAATGGCTCTCCTGCGCCCCCCCTTCTGATTGGCCCTGGGTGCAGTTAAAAGACCCAATCCTCAGAAGTAAATAAATAACCTTCTCCTTGGAAAAAAGCATCTAAGCAGGGGGCTTTCTGCAGCATGGGGCCAGCAGGTAACTCTCCTTCCCTCCCTCTGCACAAAAAGAAGCCAGAATGTTAAGTATATATGCCAAGTGTGCACGAAGAAACAAGCCACCATCATGCAAAGAAGTCTAAATCAAGCTTGTTCAGATTTTGAGTCGATATTGAGCCATTTAACATTTTATATTAAAGCCCTATATATTCACCACCACAGTGGTCAAAATACAAGTGTGCGTGTTATTGAACGCTGAGTTTTCCCAGTGTATCAGATACAAAAATACCTATTCTAAGTAGGATTATAGAGTTTTATTGCAAAAATCTGCAGATTTTTAATAATCCCCAAATATCTCTCTAGAACTAAGATTGCTGTATACAAAGTAGGTAGGTACAGTGGCACTAAAACAGTTTATGCTGTCTATCACATATTGCACCTAGGAGTACTTGCTTCTATGTTTAGAAAATAAAGGAAACAGGTTCTAAAGATACTCTTTCCTATAAACTTGTCTTAGTTCTTGTTTTCCATTCCTGTTAGCTGTCTTTCAGAAACTGACTTCATGTGTCCTTATGCCTAGTTTTGCTTCCGAAAAATTAAATTTCATCTTCTAAAAACAGGAAACACCTAATGGCCTTAATTCAAACCTGTTGTAACTTGATTAAGTTTTGTTGAGATATATATCAGGGATGATTTGGATTAAAATGTTTGAAGCAGTTCAGATGGACTGTTTTTTTTAAAAAGGTTGCCATCGTGTGGCCAGTGTTGAGAACTGTATGATTATACTAAAATCTTAGAAATACAGACTAACACAGCTGCCACTCTGAAACCTAAAATCTTAGAGAAACTCAATTTTAAAAAGAAAATCAGATTTTAAAAAAGAGATTAATTTTGTATACTATAACATATCATGATGCTATTACATTATAAAAATATGGAGTTAGATTGTAGTGGAGTCATCTGTTAGAGAAATAGCCAAGGTAAAAAATGTATGCGACTAGTTTATATCTCATGAAATTCAAATTCTTCTCTGTTATAAAGCACTTGTTTTTCTTTGTCTAACAATATACTATGTTAAAATAGGTCACGGTTTTGGATTATAACTGCAAACAGTAAGATACTTTTATTTTTAGCATTTGTAAGCACTGCAAGCAACAACTGTAGATTGATTAAGGAGGCAGGAAAATGTAGAGGACCATTAACTAGGCACATTGTTATCACTAAACCATCACAGTAGCCAGATCTGTTTGTTTACCATCTGCCATTTGGCATGGTCATGGGAAAAGGGCAAAGGACAATTCTATGAA
This sequence comes from Natator depressus, assembly GCF_965152275.1. Lineage (NCBI taxonomy): Eukaryota > Metazoa > Chordata > Testudines > Cheloniidae > Natator > Natator depressus. The sequence continues at coordinate 67,458,591 of NC_134243.1, forward strand.
CAATATATTTGGCTTATTGTGGCAGCAAGAGACCATCCAAAAAAGTTACACAGAAGACAACCCATTCAGTCAGTTGCAAACCAAGTGCTTATTTTTGTTTACTTTCTTTTTAAAGTTATCACTGCACCTACAAGGACTGGAATTAACTAACGTATATGACAGAGGAACTCACTGGGTACTGTAGACCAATATGAAATGTATAGATTTGTACACAAACATCAGTAGTTTTTCAGCTTTGCAGCACACAAATGCATGATCAGTTTTTCTTAGTTTCCTAATTTTTTGTCTTTATTTCTTGTTCTCCAGGAAGAAGAATTTGATAATTTATATTGGATGCAGGCAGTGGTACAAAAGTCCTAGGCACTGGGTTTGAATCAGACAGACTCTAGAAATAGAGCTCAGAACCATGACAGGGTCAAATCAGCCCTTGCAGAGTTACTTGAAACTTATTTTGGTAAAACTTTAAAAACCAAGGTCTTGTCTCAATTGCATGGACATTAAAGATTCCTCGCCATTTTTATAAGAATAGAGATTTGTCTTAGTACCTTTGGCCAAAAATTCCCTTTCCTCCCCTTGTTGTGCACCAATAGCTTATCTGAGTGCTACTGCTCTTCCATCCCAGAGACAGCTGCACGATTCCTGTAGGCCTTGCAGTTGTGGAGAAAAGCTTGAATACGTGATTCCTAAAGGCTCGAAATCCAAAAGGCAAATGTAAAGAATTTTACTATTACTAGTAAACATTACTATTTTTTTTAAAAGTCATGATTTGTAAGCCAATTTTTTGAGGTCTGATTTATGATTTTTGAACACTTGGCAATGCTGTGCTAACCACAGGAAAGAGTGAGTTCAATTGACTTAAGGTTCCTCTGAGTTGGTCTTTAAGTGCCGAAGAGTCCAATGATAACCTGGCATGCCGTTGGCTTTTAATGGTTTGGAAACTATCACATATCCATTATCCTTAAAAAGAAGACAGTGGGTTATTTTGAAAGAAATTGTTAAATAAGTTCTTAGGACCGTTAAGTTAAGGAAAATCCATTAGTGTTACTAATTTCTGACACATCTGTTACCACCAGTGAATGTCAAAATGGGAAAATCAAGCCTTGCTTGTATATGGATCACCAATTTTATTGACCAAATTCTGTCCTCAGTTACATTTAAGCGAAACCCCACTGACTTCAGTGAGGTTTCCCAGTGTAATTAATGGCAGATTTTCATAACTACTTATAAAATAAATGAATCTAGGGTTAAAAATGAAATGCGAATAGAGAAAGTGTGAAATGCACTCAAAGCTCTAATTATCGTCATCAAAATTAAAATTTTCACTTTGTGAAAGCATAAATAAAATGAAACTCTTTGACCTTGGACTATTACATTCTATGTTCCTGCATAAAGTTCATTCTTCTCTCTCTCTCTGGTCTCCTCTGAGGGAGGCTTAGGTCTGTCAAACATAGTAATTCTATCATCACTGGGATTCGCAGTTACTATTAACCAGTAATTCTTATCTTCTTCAGCTTTATGGGAATCCAGATAGGTGTGACAGATGACTTCATATTCCTTTCCAAAATATGACCTGTCAAGAGAAAATAGTAGCACGGCTAGATATAATGATTATACACTCCATTATCTCTGTCTCCAAAGTTAACGGTGAGTCACTATAAACTGTAAATTACTCCTCTAACCAATTTGCAAATACCTTTTCTCATATCGTTTTTGGTTTATTAAACCATATTATTCATGCATTTTTAAAAACTTTATTTGTCAACTATAATTTTAGAAATCAAAAGCCAAAAGGAAAAGGTAGCACTGGTCCAGATTCATCCAGCTAAATCCCAAAGCACTCCAGGGAGTATTCATTCATCCTGAGGAAGAGCAGGTGTTGCTGCTGCCTGCCTTCCTTAAGAATTTCTACTGGTGAATGGCAGCTCTTTTTAGTTGGGGTGCTACAGGTGCCTGATTGATATAGGCTTGCACTGAAAACACCCAGTTCCCCAGCCAACTCTACCGATTTTGGGGGCTGTACTACAGGCTCCCTGGCTATCACCATTTCAACCTCACCCCAGCAAACTTTCTGCCTCAAAGGCCTCCATGAGGGTCTGATATAGATTCTGAGCTGAATTTTGTTTGGAATTAAATGAGAAAGAATTGTTACACTCATGAACAATGTAGAGTCAAAATACTAATTCAATGCAGAAGTTACACTCACACCAATATATTAACTTGTTTTTTGTGAGAGTTCTATGTATCCTACATGCAATTTCCTGCATTGTTTTAAAATATATTTTTCCTCATACCCAACTTTCTCTCCAAATAAAGGACTACAATTGGTCAGCATATCCAAAGGAGGACCTGAACCATCCAAGAAAGAGAGAAGTCTGGAAATCTGAGGGGAAAATGTGAAAAAGGTTGAGCTGATTGATTGCAGACCCAGGGTAGAACTAAATTACAGCTTGACAATAAATTGAGAGTGAGTGAGAGTGTTCTGCACTCTTTTTGTTTTCTCACTAAATGTGTGACTTGTCTCATTGCTTATATTCTTGCTATACTGAACTTGTACATCATTATATCATGATTAATGAAAAACATCCCTGATATTTTTATTGTCATAAATTACACTTACCTTAGCCAATAGTTCCTAGGAACTGCTAAACCCCGATTTGTATGACAATGAGTGATAAGGACTTTAGTGTTTGCCTAGAGAAAGAATAAACAAAAGAATCTTTTTCACAGACATTTTAAAGACTGCTGTTAAATAGTCTTTTTGCTGTGCAAGTGAAATGTTTTGAGTTAGTGAATATAACATGTTAAAAACACAAGCTCTGATTCTGGGCCGCTTTGTACCTCATTGATACTGGACTGTCTGGGCTGGTCCAGCCCCCAGTGTAAATAAACTGGTTTTACAACTTAACTGCAACGATCCCCAAGGGACCATCCAGCAGCCCACAGTAGCTGAATGTATAGCATTCTGGCTATTCCCACTCATAGAATCATAGAAGATTAGGGATGGAAGACACCTCAGGAGGTCACCTAGTCCAACCCCCTGCTCAAAGCTCTCTCCTCCACTACACTTCTTCCCTTCGTGGGCATGCTCCAGTGCTGTGTAAAGCCATGGAATGGTCCTATGCCACCAGAGGAATCCCAGTTTCACTGGGTGTTTCCTGGTGGAGAGATCCTTCTGGTTTCCACAATAAAATGTGCTGGAGCACAGTCTAGAATTGGGGCCTCTGCATTTTTAAAAATAGATTTTTACTGCATTGTTATATTTTTGCAAAGAGCACTTTTAATTTATTTTTAAAGTGCAACAGGATTGATCTTAAATTAACCTGTTTAAAAATATTTTTAAAACTGCCATGAAAAGAGAATATAGTCTTAAATCAATTACATAATTTTAACCAGGTTTTGAGAGTCAGAAACTTAATAGAAATATATTACAACAGAAGTAGTGGCTGGCATTGGAGGAACAGTTATATTTATAATATAATATCATTACTTCACATTTCCCTTGAACTATAAAGGTCTTACCTGAGGGATCTCTAAGCATTTTAGAAGCATTAATTAAGCTTCCAGCACCTCTGTGAGGTAGGTATTACATCCAAGTTACAGATACATACTGAGGTTAGCAGCCACATTTTCAAAAGTGGCCACTGATTTTGGGTACCTCCATTTTTGGGAGCTCTGTGGGCCTTATTTTCAGAAGTACATAGCAGTCACAGCTCCTAATGTTAGAAGTGGAATTGCAGATACTCGGTGCTTCTGAAATTCAGAAGGGGGGGGAGGGGGTTACAAATTCAACTCCAGATTCTGAGGCACCCAAAATCAATGGCCACTTTTTAAAATTTTGGCCAAAATATTTATCCTAATTGCACAGAAAGTCAATCCCAAAGTTAGCATTGGAACCCAAGAGTGCTGAATCCTAGCCTCCTGCTCTAACAATTAGCTATCATTGTCAGGCTGTTTCCCCTCGTAGTAACAGTTAACATTTTATATATGGAAAAATTTGCTTTTCACCATGACTTTCAGAATACTGCAGACAATAAAATGGGTGCAACTTTCTTTTAAATGGTTTATCGATAGCATTAATTAAATACTCTTAATATTTACTATTGTTTTACTTTCTATATAATTGCTTACAGGAACTGGAAATCCTTCATATTCAAGACGCAGCTGTGGATCCAAAAAGGTAGCCTGCCAGCAAGTCAGATAGGAGAGCTCATCTGTCAAAAACACTTGCTGAAGGTATGATTTTTTAGCAAATCTCACAAATGATTTATGGTCACTTGCAAGATATAACTGTAAATGGAAACATACATGAATGGCAATGTAAGTTTAAATGATTAAACTACTAAGTTACTACAGAAAAAAGAACAATTGTTTGCATTTAGCAATGTCACAAATTTATATAAAATAATTTTAAAACACTCAACAAGTTTTTAACAATTGTTTACAAAAATGATTCTTTTTGAGCACAGAGTCTGTTTTATTCCAGAATCAAAAAAAAAAAAAAAAAATTGGTGAAGAAGAGTTGTATATCTGTGCAAACAAAGAAGTGTAAGACCAACATGAAAGAGTATACAAAAAATACCTGTAAAAACATGGGGTTACCTTTTTACTTCAGAAGTAGTATTGTATTTCTGTTGTTGAAATATGTGCTTCTACTGTTAGGGCTGATCCAATGCTCACTGATTTAAATAAGCATTGGATTGGACCCAAAACATATAGCAGTTATAAAAAACAACTGTTTTTTCAACACTAGGAGCAGATTCTTTGTGAAAAGTCAGTCAGTCAATTCTCATGAATTCAAAACTCTTAACTATAACAGACACTACATGACTGATGAGCTTATGAATAGTGTGCCTCATTCAAATTGAACAAATGACTTCAAAAAGAGCGAGATTATAGAAGTTAAGCACTGATATATAAATGAGATCTGCATTCCAAAAGGTCACTGTGATTACAAAGATACAGCCAAGGTTGCTAGGCCAAAAAAAATCTATCAGTGGTACTTATAGTGGCTTTGTACATTGTCCTCTGATTCTGCACTCTTCCTGTCTTCTGAACAGACACAATATTAACATTTACTAGAATCCTGCTGCCTGACTCAGACTGAGACACTAACATTTTACTTACTTTAAAAAATACAGACTTTCATCCACAGGTTCCAGATTTGCCAAGTCTCTTCCATTTGCAGGAGAGAGTCTCTTGTTCTCAATTCATTTAAAGGCAGAGTTTAAAACATCAGCCTTCCTGCATTTTGTGGTGTGTTTCATGAGATATTTAAAATGTCCCTCACTCAAATCACCTGAGTTTGATAGTCCTGGACTGCATTCCTGATCCCTAGAAATTTGGTAAAGCTCTCTGAGTAGGTGTTGCATTTGAGACAAGCCATGATAAGGAAATGCAAGTAAATATTTGGTTTAGGGGGATTTTTTTCTGAAAGCCCCAAATAGTTTATTCATACAGGATGGTGATTTGGCTATAGGGTACCTTCTATGCAAATGTTAACTTTAGATTTTAATATATTGATAGCTAAACATATATGCTATGAACATGACCAAATGACAGTCACACTATTACTGGCCAGGAGACAGGGGACCAGAGTCTTATCTCAATTACACTGGTGTAAGTGCAGATTAACTCAATTGACAGTCAGTGCAGTTGCTCCCACTGGCCGCGGTTCTCTGCTCCAGGCCAATGGGGGCTGTGGGAAGTGACGCGGGCTGAGGGATGTGCTGGCCGCCCTTCCTGGAGCCCCCATTGGCCTAGAGAGGTGAACCGTGGCCAGTGGGAGCAGCGATCGGCCGAACCTGCGGACACGGCAGGTAAACAAACAGGCCCAGCCCGCCAGGGGCTTTCCCTGAACAAGCAGTGCCCTTTGTTTGAGAATCACTGCTCTACAGTATATAGCTAATCCCCTCTCCTCACATGAAGTGCTCCAGATTAATTCTTTGCTTAGTAATAACTATTGCATATTTTATTGCACAAAAATAGCATGCAAAATATGTACAGTAACCTAATTTATAGTATCAATATGTACTACAATTTCAGTTTACACCTGTGTTGACTTACCATTTGATCGGTAAAACCGCCTGTTGCCCCAAGACCAAAATTCTGCCCAAATCTAATGGGTTCACCCATAGAATTTCCTTCAACACTGTTAACATAGGAAAAGAACCATATAAATTGAAATATGCCATATGCATTGATTTGTGTGTATGTGTGTGTGTGTGTATGTATTTATGTGTGTGTGTTCAGAATTATTTATTATAGAAGAGGCTGGTGTCACTGCTTATTATTAAGGTTGCTATTAGAAAATACATTATAGAAAGAGTTGGAATTTAAATAATTTACTACATAAATATGTAATCCTCAGAGTGGAAAATTAGGCTCTCAATGCTATTTTTCAGCTGCATACATTAAACACATAGGCTGGGATTTTCAAAGGAGATTGGTGCACAAATATTGTTGAAATTCAGAGGGAGTTCAGCACTTAATTCCCTTAGGCTCCATTGAAAATCCCAATCTATATGTTCAATTCATGTATCTGAAAAAGCCCTGCCAAAAAGCAAAAGGAGTGTTTCCCTGTAATTTATCATGTTGTTTAGTTTTCATATTGATTTATCATCCATTTCAATGCAAAAAATAAAAATAAACTCTGCTAATGAAATGTCAAAGTTGAGAATTTATATTCAGAAGTCAAGTTGCCACAGTAACGTTAACTCATTTCCTTTGATCATAAGTATTATTCCGCAACACTGATGTATTTTGTTAAAGGGGCACTGCTAGGCAGTGGTACAACCTCATAAAAAGATAGGAAACTGAAAATGCTTTAGTCCTGTAGTTACATTTATCAGGGCAACAACAAGTCCCCATCATCCACTTCAGTGGTTATGACTAGGCCATCAGATTAAAATTACATCATCTTTTCCTTATCTATTTTACCAATTCTGAAATAATTTTAAAAATAAATTTAACTTTACAAAATTTATGCTGTTTATTTACTTTTTTAGATTTTGGTGAGCTTACAGATCCAGGTTTTTTGTTTCCAGTCAATGTCAGCATCTAGTTCCCTTCCATTAGCACAATGATACAACATTTGGCTTTTAAACCCACAGCAGAGAATGTTTAAATAAATAAAAAAATATTTTTGGAATTTCTTTTTAGTTCATGAAAACATTCCTATCTACATAGAAGGGGTAGGCTCTATGTACACATATAATAGAAAGACAGCCTCTACCCCAAACAGTTTACAATTTAAGAATGCCATCTTTTCTAACATTCTGAAGAACTATCCAGAGATACTGCTCAACTTTTAGCATGTGAGGGCAGAGAGCCACTCTTTGTTCTTTTATGTTCTTGCATAGAAGAAGGAAGTATGTAAGATTTAACTAATTCTCATAACATCCATGCAAGGTAACTAGTTATGCTTGTAAATGCTTTGTTAACTAAAAATATTGCTGTATGTCAAAAATAAGCTGTAGAATTTATTCAACTTTAAAATATTTGTTAGTTTATGAAAAATAAATACAGTGAGACTGATTCTGCTTTTGCACCAGATTTATATTGATGTAATTTCTTTGATTTCATTGGAATTACTGGATGCACACTGGCATGAGAACAGAATCGGGCCTAATGTGTAATAAAAATTAAGCCATTAGTCTGAAATCAATAAAATGTGCCGCGACACATTGATTTTCATTTTTAAGGAAGTTCATTGTCTATTTCACAAAATAAGATCAAACCTTAAAACAAGGGTTTAACTACTACTGAATCTACTGAATGCAAGACTCCACACCTTAGGATATGAAATGCATTTCGACCAACAGGGTTCACACTTTTCACTGCACTCACTCCACAGGGGACTTGCAATGACTCAGACGTATGTACTGTTATATCATCTGGATTAACAGCCAAAGTTAGATTGCCACACGCTGCAGAGTAATTCTCCGTAGGTGATTTCTTGTTTTCAGGACTCAAAAGCATCACAGTGTCTCCAAAGTGAATAAATCCATCTTTCGAAACTGATAGTTGCATCTAAGTTAAAATATACATAGATTTGTATAGACTGTTTCAATTTGTTTTAAAATTATTGAAATTATTGTACTGTAGCATACAGAATGCTAAAACATCATATTCTCACTACACAGATGCTAACGATTCACTGCAACAACATTTTATAAGCGGTGAAGCGGAACGGATGAAAGGCTAAGAACTCATTACCTGCTTTAAAAGATTATTTTTAAGTCTCCTTGATTTCTGTATTAGAAGTTCACCTTTTTCTCTTTTATACAAAAAATCTTTCAAGAGGTCCTGTTCAAAAACAAAAGTGAGAAATTAAACATAGTATCCAGCCTTTTTAAAATCATCTCGGCTTTAAATGCAATTTAAATATTTTTTTAAAAGGGCCCCATTTAGGCGGAAATCAATGTATAGGTGCCTCTGTGGCAGGTGGCTCACAAATATTCCAGGAACCTGAGTCTGATCTCACACTAGTTTTACACTGAGGGTAAATCCATTAACTTCAATGGAGTTACTTCCCACTTACACCAAGGCCTGGTCTACTCTACAGTGTAAGGTGGACTTAAGGCAGCTTACGTCAACCTATCTATGGGCTTGACTCCACTTACCGGGGTATCGACGTGCGACGATCGAGCCACTGGGGGTCAATTTAGCGGGTCTAGTGAAGACCCACTAAATCAACCACCAATCGTTCTCCTGTCAACTCCGGTACTTCACCGGAAGAAGAAGCATAAGGTAAGTTGACACCTCTATAAGTCGACTTAAGGTACATTCATGTAGCTGGAGTTGCATAACTTAGGTCGACTTAACCCCGTAGTATAGACCTGCCCTATGTAAGTGTCTTCACAAAAATTTCGTTCACACTGCCATAACTGCCCAGCTACGCAGACTTAATAACTCCACCTCCATGAGAAGCATAGAGTCAATGTCGATGTAGTTAGGTCAACACGGTGTTAGTGTAGACCAGTGGTTCTCAACCTGCAGCCCGCTTGCAGACCAAATAGCACACAACTGTGGCCCATATGACATCCTTCGGGCCATTACAAGTAGTATATGTATATTGTGTTGATGCGGCCCATATAACACACAGAGAGGTGCACCAGCCCATAATGGTAAATAGGTTGAAAACCACTGGTGTAGATACTGCATTGCTTACATAAGACAGTTACCTTTTCCGTAACTGGTGTTCTTCAAGATGTGTTGCTCATGTCCATTCCATATTAGGTGTGTGTGCTCGCCACATGCACCAGTGCCAGAAGTTTTTCCCTCAGCAGTATCCGTAAGGGACTGGCTCTGATGCCCCTTGGAGTGGCACTCGCATGGCGCGGTATAAGGGGCGCTGCCGGCTCCCCCCACCCTCAGTTCCTTCTTGCCAGAAACTCCAACAGTGGGGAAGGAGGGTGGGTCATGGAATGGACATGAGCAACACATCTCGAAGAACACCAGTTATGAAACAGGTAACTGTCTTTCCTTCTTCAAGTGCTTGCTCATGTCCATTCCATATTAGGTGACTCCAAAGCAGTAGCCCTGGAGGTGGGTAGGAGTTCACTGATGTGTAGATTGCAACACAGCTCTGCTGAACCCAGCGTAGTCCCTGGCCCGCTGAGTGATGGCATAATGAGTGGTAAACATGTGGACAGAGGACCATGCTGCAGCTCTACAGATGTCCTGGATAGGGATGTGCGCCAGGAAGGTTGCCGAAGACGCCTGAGCTCTCGTCAAGTGGGCTCTGACAATCGGCGGTGGCAGAACCCCCCCCAGGTCATAACAGGGTGATCAAATTGGAAATCCTCTGCCAGGACCCTGGATGACCCTTCATCCTATCCGCTGTAGCGATGAAGAGTTGAGTCAATTTACTGAAAGGCTTGGAACTTTATAAATAAAAACCAAGGCCCTCCCGATGTTCAGGGCGTGAAGACGCCTCTCTTCACTGGTCTTGTGCGGTTTGGGACAGAACACCGGGAGGAAGATGTCCTGGTTCACATGGAGGGTGGAGACCACCTTTGGCAGGAAAGCCGGGTGGGGCCACAACCAAACCTTATCTTTGTAGAAGACCATGTACAGCAGTTCTGAGGTCAAGGCTTTAATTTTCGAGACCTGTCTTGCCGATGCCACCGCCACCAGGAACGCGACCTTCCATGACAGATGAGAAAGGGAGCAGGAACCCAGAGGTTCAAAGGGCGGGACAGTCAGCCTAGAGAAGACCAAGTTAAGATCCCACTCTGGGACAGGAGCCCATACCTGCGGGAAGAGTCTCTCCAGCCCTCTCAAGAATCTGACTGTCATGTCATGGGAGAACACCATCTGTTCTTGGATTGGCGGATGAAAAGCAGAGATGACTGCAAGATGCACTCTAATGGAAGTGTGTGCTAGGCCCTGGTTCCTCAAACGGAGCAGGTAGTCCAGGACAGCCTATATGGAGGAACGCAAGGGAGAGATGAACCGTTCAGATGCCCAGAGGGAAAACCTCGTCTACTTGGCCAGGTAAATCAGTCTAGTTGAGGGCTTCCTACTTTCCAGGAGGACATGTTGGACTCCTTCCAAACAGGTCCATTCCTCCAGGTTCAGCCACACAGCATCCATGCAAAGAGGAGGAGGGACCCAAGGTTGGGGTGTAAGAGGTGACCATGGTCCTGTGATAACAGATCTGGTCGGTTGGGCAGGGGCCAGGGAAGGGCTGCTGAAAGGCTCATGAGCGTGCCGAACCAATGCTGGTGAGCCCATGCCGGGGCGATCATGATAATCTGCGCCTGGTCTCTCTTGATCTTTGCCAGGGCCCTGCTGATGAGTGGAATCAGAGGGAACGTGTACATCAGGCTCCCCAACCACATCAGGAGGAAGGCATTGGAGAGGGAATCCTTGCTCAGACCCTCTCGAGAACAAAATTGGTGGCATTTCCTGTTCTGTCTGTTAGTGAACAGGTCCACCTGGGGAGTTCCCCACCTTTCGAAGATCATGCAGGCTACCTCTGGATGGAGCGACCACTTGTGGTGCGAGGAGAAGTCCCTTCGGACTTGAGACCTGGAGCTGCCCTTGACGAGCCAGTCGTCGAGGTACAGGTAGATTTGGATACCCCGGCGCCTGAGGTAAGCCGCTACTACCAACTTGCATTTTGGTAAACACCTTCAGTGCTGTCACCAGGCCAAATGGGAAGACTATAAACTGGTAATGGTGGGGCTCCACCGCAAACCGGAGGAAGTGTCTGTGTCCTTGAAAGATCGCTATGTGGAAGTATGCGTCCTTCAAGTCGAGGGCAGCATACCAGTCTCCCAGATCCTGGGAGGGGAAAATAGAAGCCAGAGAGACCATGAGGAACTTTAGCTTCTGTAGGTATTTGTTGAGGTCTCACAGGTCCGGAATGGGCCATAGACCGCCCTTGGCCTTTGGGATTAAAAAGTACCGGGAATAGAACCCCTTGTTCCTGTACTTCAGAGGAACTTCTTCCACTGCATCCAGCTGTAGTAACCTCTTTACCTTCTGTGCAAGGAGACTCTCATGAGAGGGGTCCCTGAAGAGGGACGGGAAAGGCGGGTGAGAAGGGAGGGTAGAAAGGAACTGGAGAGTATAACCCCATTCCACTGTATTGAGGACCCAGTGGTCTGAAGTTATAGCGGTTCACACCGGGAGGAAAGTGGAAAGGTGGTCGGACAACACTGGGAAAGATGGATCCGGGGAATAGGTTGGTAGGTCGCCATTGGGCGCATCGTCAAAACGACCATTTGGACCCGTGCTTATTGTAGGGTTAAGCCTGACGAGTGGAGGCGAGTGGCTCAGGCGGCACTTGTAACCTTTGGCTCGTTTATGGGGCTGGTCCTGCTGAGGCTGGCTCCCCTGGCCCTGAGGCTGGTGCTGTTTGAACCGCTTATGCGCCGGGGCTGAGACGTAGAGACCCAGGGTTTTCAGGTTGGTGCGGGAGTACTTCAGGCCACGCAACTTGCTCTCTGTTTGCTCTGCAAATAGGGCCCTGCCATTAAAGGGCAGGTCCTGCACTGACTGCTGGGCCTTGGTGGACAACCCAGAGAGGAGCAGCCAAGAGACCTGCCACATGGAGATAGCGGAAGCAATAGTGCGGGCAGCAGCATCAGCAGCATCGGATGCCACTTGGAGGGCCGCCCTGGCCGCAGTCGTGCCTGCATTGAGGATTGCTCGGAACTCCTTCTTGGAAGCCTCGAGGAGTGACCCTTCGACTTGGCCATGGCTTGCCACATATTAAATTCATATTGGCCAAGGAGGGCTTGGTGGTTGGCCACTCTCAGCTGAAGGCTGGAAGATGAATAAACCTTACGTCCAAAGAGATCCAGCCTCCTCAAGTCTTTATTTTTGGGGGTGGCCCCGGGTTGTCCTTGCCTCTCCTTGTTGTTAACCTCCTCAACCACAAGGGAATTAAGGGCTGGGTGGGAATATAAGTACTCATGCCCTTTGGTTGGCACAAAGTACTTGTGTTCAGCCCTTTTAGAGATGGGGGCACGGAAGAGGGGTCTGCCACAGGGCATTTTGGATTTTGGAAACCCCTTCATGAAGGGGTAGAGCCACCCTGGCAGGAGCCGAGGACATCAAACAGAGAGTCCGAGGGCTCTTCCAATTCTTCTGCCTGAAACCCCAGGTTAGAAGTGACCCTCTTCAAAAATTCCTGGTGCGGTTTGGCCTCATCCTGAGGAACTGGGTGAGGGGACCCTGTGATAGCTTCGTCCGGTGAGAACGAGGACGATGCCAGTGCTGCGGGAACCTCCACGTCCATTGGTGGTCCAGCAGCTTGCTCCCCTGGGTCCTCCTGGACCTGCGGGGTCTTACCCCCTGAAGCCTCGTGCACCAGAGGGGGATTGGATACCGAGGCTGCTGGCCTCTCCGAGGCTCCCAACACTGATCGGGCAGCCTGGGAAAACCCCCAAGGGTTCCACGAATACCATGGCGCCGGCCACTGCGCTTGGGGCCATGGGACAGGTTTCTGTGCTAATAATGTAGTCAGAACTGCCAGTACCAGGGCTTGTCCCACAGTCAAGGAACCTTGTTCCAAGCCGGAGCTACCAGCAGAGTGGTCACTACTGGGCGACCAGGATTGGGCTGAGCAGTGGCTCTTGTCCAACCGGTGCTGGTTGCTGCGTCCCAAAGCCGACCTGCCCAAGTGAGACTGTCTTGATCGGGCTCTTGGGGACCTACAGCGTTTGGTGGATCTGCGTCAGATACCTGGTGAGCCATGCCTCACGCTACTCGACCGGTAGCAGGACATTGAACGGGACTGAGAGCTACTATGGGCCAGTTGCTGGGAGGATCATTCTGAGTAGGGTAACCTCCATCTTGGAGACAGGTGATGACGGCCCGGTGATCAGCGGTCTCTCGTGTCCGATCAGTCCCTGGCCCTTGGAGATGGTCGGGGCTGGTCCCGGAGTTCTTGCCGGGTGGCGCATGCCTCAGAGGGTCTGCACCAATCTACCAGCGAGGTATGCCTCAAGTCCCTCGATCAATGCCCCTGGTGTGGGGACCGAAGAGGGCTCCGCTGAGCCTGCCTCTCCAGTCCTGAGGTGTGACGGCTTTGGGCGGGCAAATGCTGGCGGGACATCCTTCTCGATGGGGATCGGTACCGCTAAGGTAGGAAGTCACACATAGGTCCCAACGTGGGTTTTCCCCGAGACTGGGTAACATGGGAGCCGGTGTGGGTAGCACTGGGAGCATCTGGATCTCTTGAGCTGATCGAAGAGCTTTGAGCATTGACGGCACCTGAAGCTGCCTAGGGCCTGCACCGTTACCTGGGGTTGCAGGCAAAGCATGGGATGGGCTGCACTACTCAACTTCAACTGGGGCCCGCCTTCCCAAAGGGGGTGTTGAGCTGCCCAGCACAGGTCATGGCTCACCCCCAGCCCTCTCCTTTCCCTTACAGGAGGTAGGAGATCTTCCCCTCCCAGTCTTTTTCGTCTTCTTCCCCAGAGCCATGGAAGGGGACCAGTACTAGTTAATGGACGGCGCTGGCGGAGCACTATGCATGGAGGCCGCCGTACTTGGTGTGGAATCGGATTGCTGCTTCTGTGCCGCAGTGAGTGCCTACTCCATTAGGAGCGCTTTCAGCGCTCTTTGTCTTAGGTTTAAAGAACTTGCAGATACGGCACTTGTCACTTATGTGCCCTTCGCCTAAGCACCTTAGGCAGCTGGTGGATCGCTGACAGGATGTGGATCGCTGACAGGCATAGGCCTTTTGCAGCTATCGCAGGGCTTAAAGCCTGGGGACCAGGGCATGCCCGGTCCCCTGGCTCAGTCCCGTTTGGGACTAACGAAAAGTTGAGAACTACTACTAAAGGTAACTAAGAAACTACTAACTACATACAACTCTACTACAGGTTTTCAAAGTTCACAAGAACAGAAAACGAAACAACGCCAGCCGAAGCAGCAGATGTTCTAGCACCGTCACTGGCGGCAAGAACGAAATGAGGGTGGAGGGAGCCGGTGGTGCCCCTTATACCACACCATGAGGGCGCCACTCCAGGGGGCGCCAGAGCCGGCGCCCTACGGATACTGCTGAGGGAAAAACTTCCGGCACGGAACAACTGGCTTTCAAAAGCCGTCCCACAGTGCCCCACACGGAGTACGGGCGGTACAAGCTCCTGGTCAGCACGCGCACCGCCGACCCAAGGAGCCAAGAGTCGACGCGCCCAAGCGATGTAATCACTGGCTGTATGCGGAGGTAAATGAGGTCGATTTAATATTGTAGTGTGTGTAGCCAGGCCCCAAGCCGCAATGAGATGGGAGTGAGTCTCTGGGGTTCAGGGGAGAAGGTTCCCCCCTGAACTGGCAGCAGCGCCTGCATGGGACCCGCTGGCCCCTTCCCAGAGCCGGAGTCACAGACCGGGCTGAACCCGCTGGTCCCAGCCGCCATGGGCACCCAGCGCCCTGCCGCTCTAGAGATTAAGGAGCTGGGCACCTGCTACCATGTCTCCCTCCCACCCCCCACCCCGGATTAACAACCGGGATGCCCCCTCCGCCCAGGACGCCACCCGGCTTTAGGGTTGCTGCTGCCTAACCCAAGGGGCTGGGGGGAGGGGAGGGGGCGGTAGAGGGTGCTGCCCAAAATGCGGCGGGGCGGGGGATGGGGACGGAAGAAAGCTGGGGCCGCCCCCAGCCCGCCGGAGGGGGAGGGCGGGGGAGCATCCTAGGGACTGGCAGCGGCTCCGGTACCTCCTCTAAGTACGTGTCCTCGTTCCAGTTGGCGATGCGCACCCCCGCGCTGTAGGGCTTGCTGCTCAAGCTAACCCGGCCGTTCATGTTGGGGGGGCTCCGTTTGGGGGGGCCAATAGTGGAGTCGGCTCCGGGCAGGCTTCTCCCGGCACGCGAGCCCTCTAGGCCGCGGAGAGTTTACTGGTTGCCAAGGGAACGGTCTTAGCTGGGGATTGGATGTTCTCGAGGGACGAGTCCGCCAATGAGGGGTGAGGGGCGGGGGTTTCCTCTGTTTTCCCAGCGCTCCAACAGCTTCCCAGTGCCGCTGGAGAGAAAGTGGGCTGGTGCTGGGGTGGAGCCTCCCTGCCCTCCCTCCCTGAGGCCGGGAAAGGGGTGGCCGGCCCCCCACTGCAGCCCCCATCTCAGACCAGGGGCGGTGGGGGCTCACTACAGCGCTATCACGCCTGCTCCCCATGGATCTGGCTGGAGGCATATCCCAGGCAGGCTTGTTTAGCTGGTGTGGCCAAAAGAAAATGAGTTGTTGCCAAAAGTGCCCAGGCACAGAACTCTGGTGAGCTGCCCCTGGCCTGTACCTGCCCCCCCAGCGTCTGCAAAACACCCCCACGCTGCAGCGTGTGCTGCCCCCTGCACTGCTCCAAGACAGTGGCCTGCAAAACACCCCCATGCTGCAGCCGGAGCAGCCCCTTCACTGCACCAAGGTACTGTTGAGCTGCTTTGCTCACCCTGTATTTTCACTCATTTCTGAGGGCTGTTACTGGAGCTGGTTGGAGCATTTTTTCTTGCAAGATATTGTCGTCCCCCCCCCCAAAATGGTAAAAACAGGTTCAGAGAGATTTTAATGAAAGTGTTGGCTTTTCAATCAGCTACAGGTATTATGGACTCTTGACAGCCATCGGCTTGTGGCAATCAAGTTCTCCTTATTACTGAAAAGACTATAGATGCTAGTGATGAGCTTGTTGGATATGCTTTAGCTAGATTGCTCTATCCTTTCTTCCACTGATCACATTGTCTTTCCATCTCTATCCTCAGTGTTCTTTAAAGTTTTTCTTCTTCATCTGTCTATGTTTATATTAAGTTAGGGAAAATGTTCATGTAACTTTCAGAATCCCTTATAAACCCAGATAAATGTGAACGTTCAGAATTAGGACTGCGTCTTCCTCTTTTATTCAAGTGTGCCAAGGAATTGCTGCACATATAGAGAGCATGGATTGTTTTGTGGGGGACTTTGTGTCAAATTTTGCTGACGGATTTCACAGCTTTATATCTGACATTTTTCTGTACTGTTCTCAGTTGATACTCCCATTATAATGACACTTAGTAAAATAGTTTTAAAGTAAAGCTTTAAGGTAAATTCTGTATGATGTAATCTGTTTATTGATTAAGGGGAAATGTTAACGTGTAAAACAATTATAGAACACTAATACTGTATAAGGAGATCTAAGAGTTCAGAAGTTTTAGGTGACTGATTTTCTTTTAAAAAATGTTTAGGTTTGTGATGACCTGAGATTTGAAACAAAATGATACAGAGGAAAGAATAGGAAAAGTGATATAAATCTGGGTATTTGTAGTCTAAACTATTACCAGACAGCTGTGAAATTGATTTTATAGTGAAAGAATGTAAACAGATTTTAAGCTGGACAAAGTTTAAAGAAAAGAATATTTCTCTTCATATGGACCGCTGGCCTTCATGTTAATGTCAGCTATAGGATTGATAATAGTTTTATAGGAAAAGTGGATTTATTTTTTTATTTATTTTGCTGCCTCTAAGCCAAAACTAACTTCCTTCCTTATTGCTTGCTTGCTTATTTAGCATAATCCAAGGCCTAACAAGACAAAGTAAAACCCATTCTTGTAGAAGTAGCTCCCCTCTGTGGCCACTTCTGATCAATGAAATTTTCATACGTAACTGCTGTGTTGTAATGACCCTGAAGTTAGAACACTGTCCTTTTTTCTATTGTTTAGTTTAAATAGGCAGGAAAATGTCATTCATTTTGGCTCAGGACCAATGACCAACATGGATTTTAGAAGCATCACATGTGGTGTGCAGCCTAAAGTATTTGGATTCATACAGCTTTGATTAAACTCCTGCTTCACTAATAATTTGTTGTAAGCACTTAATGCAACATGTATTTTGCTGAGCTGTTTTCACAGAACCAAAGGTTTAATTAGGTTTGTTTATCATAGTTTTACTTACTGCTTATGTAGGTGTATATATAGCATTTTAGTTATAAGCATGTAACATAGTAGCATTTATACTTATTTTTTCTTATCTCTTTAATGTGCAGTGCTATGAATTTGAAATCTTTTGTTTTGTCTTTTTTTCTTCTCAGAATTAACTCTGTATTTAATTAATATGCATTATTGACTATTATAAAACCATACAATGTTTTTGCCAGACGTGGAAGAATATATTGGGAATTCAGCAAGCTGTCATAGTTTTAATACGTGTCAGTTTTGGAATGTTATGTAGTTTCTCATGGATTATGTTTCTCTTATACAAATGTTATAATTTGCATACATATATGTATGTGTAAATTACACACAAAAAACAAAGTAAATGTATTGCTGTACAGAGCAAAATTACTCTCTAACCAATATGAGTCTTGTCTTGCCACTTGGAAATTTTTCACTTCTAATTTCATAATATCTTCTGAAAAATAAATAAAAAGAGCTTATTGAAAATTAAGTTCATAAAATGAATCTTTCTTACAAGCATGGCTAAGGGCATGTAATGCAAATTACTTTGATTTTCTTGTTATATGTTAAACAAAATGCATCTAATGAAAAATAGTTTATGCATTATTAAATACTTTTTGTGAAATCTTTCCCCCTCCTGTTGAAGTCAGTGGCAGAACTCCCATTGGCTTTTATAGAGCTAGGGTTCCACCCTGTATTTGCAGAAGGATTTGCCAGATTGATTAATTTATCAACATAATCAATCAGATTTGGGGAGGTGTGTTGATTTAGGGGAGCATGACTGTTTCTCATTCTTAGTTTTACAGGTAATAATCTTTCTTTAGTAAAAAGTACTCACTATTTAAAATGTGCTAGAGAAGAAAGAGCAATTTGCTCTATCATAAGAGGGATGCCACTCCAGCTTTCCCCTGCTGTCACAAAGTCAGTCCTTTTCCTCATCCTCATCTTTTTGTTAGTGAAGAAAAAACTTAAATGAGAGCTAGATGGTTATGGGGATTTGGTATGACCTATAGAGCTTTCTATCGTATCTGTAGGCCGTTAGTACAACTACAGCCCAGCTTCAATAGGCATGAAGAAGGCCCACATATTTAAAGCTATTTAGGCTTTGCTACAGTCAGCACTGCAACAGCTAACTAATTTAGGACCCCAAATCTTATTTTCAACAGGGGTTTAGACACTTAGGAGTCTAAACTCCATCAAGAATTGGAGTAGCCCACCTGCATAATTACCCAGGATTCCAGCGGGACTTGTAGGGCCCATGCTGAGGCCCTGCTGCCACAGCATCATTGCTGTGGTACTTGAACTAACTAGATTAAAGCTAGCTCAGATATTTCTAGCTGCTTTGATTGCATTGTTGACACACCCCAAGTTTGGTGAGCATCTCTGTGTTAGGACAGGTTTCAGAGTAGCAGCCCTGTTAGTCTGTATTTACATCAGTAGATTTACAGCAATGCAAACTCCTAACACAGAAAAAGAAAAAGGAGTACTTGTGGCACCTCAGAGACTAACAAATTTATTTGAGCATAAGCTGATGAAGTGAGCTGTAGCTCACGAAAGCCTATGCTCAAATAAATTTGTTAGTCTCTGAGGTGCCACAAGTACTCCTTTTTCTTTTTCTGTGTTAGGAGTTTGCATTGCTATAAGTCTACTGATGTAAATATAAGTGTGGGAATTTCCTTAGTGTAGATCTGGACTAAAACATGCATCGCTGCGCTGGTTACCCAGCTGGTGTTTTTAAGTCTTTCTTTGGAATCGAAAGAACCTACTTAGAGAAAAAGAGGGCAATTTGAACATTCTAGTGGTATGCTGTACTGCCACCTATGCTCCAATTCTAGAGCTCCAGGTGGGTCAGGTTACCCAGTCCTCATTTATATTTTCATTCTAGCTAATCTCTCATTTAAACCTCCTCAGAACATGTCTATCTGAGACAGTGGGTGTGACGTTGCACTCTATAATATTTTATGGAAATATGCTTATAAGTGTAAAAATATGATGTAACTGGGATACGCTTTATGCAAAAGGTCTCTTGTAAGGTATCATTACTAAGCTTATAATCTACCGAGTGTGTTCATCATATTTGTATGTATGTATCATTCTTGGATCTAAAACTGAAAATATGAGGTATAATTCTGAGGTCCTACTGTAATTATGCAAAGTGTGGGCCATTAATGGTGGTTTAGAATCTTGATGGTTCCCATTGACTAGGACAATTGGTTGTAAATGGTTCTGTTTACTGGTAAGCCTTCCTGTATACGTGTGTGCCAGTCAGTGGGTAATGAAGTCTTACAGTGACATGTGATCATGTCACCTGAACTGGAATCCATCTTAAACCTGGTGCTTTTCCATTTAGAAGGAGGGGTGGGAACCCAGAGAGACAAAAGATTCCTGCCTTGTGCCAAAGATATAAAAGGGGGTGGAACAGAAAAAAGGGGGGTCCCAGTCATGAGAAAACCCCTAGTTTCCACGTAAGATGTCTGCTGGAACTAACAAGAATTGTACCAGGGGAAAGGACTGGGCCCAGACTAGGAAGGAGTCAAGTCTGAGAAAGAAGCGTATTGGAACATCTCTGAGGGTAAGATTTGTCTGTAATCAGTTTCTTAATGTATTAGGCTTAGACTTGCGTGTTTTGTTTTATTTTGCTTGGTGACTTACTTTGTTCTGTCTGTTATTACTTGGAACCACTTAAATCCTACTTTTTATACTTAATAAAATCACTTTTGTTTATGATAAACTCAAAGTAAGTGATTAATACCTGGGGAGCAAATAGCTGTGCATATCTCTCTATCAGTGTTAGAGAGGGCAGACAATTTATAAGTTTACTTTGTATAAGCTTTATACAGAGTAAAATGGATTTATTTGGGGTTACTTATTGGGAACTGGATGTCTGGGTGCTGGAGATAGGTGACCTACTGAGCAGTTTTTGGTTAATGTCTGCAGCTTTGGGGGCATAGACCAGACCCTGAGTCTGGGTTGCAGCAGGCTAGCGTGTCTGGCTCAACAAGGAAGGGTTCTGGAGTCCCAAGCTGGCAGGGAAAATGGGCTCAGAGGTCATCTTAGCATATCAGGTGGCAGTCCCAAGGGGGTCTCTGTGACTGAACCCGTCACAGTGGGTATATCCACACTGCAGTCAAGTAAGTGGTTACAGCTTGGGTAAGCATACCTGCACGCTAGCTTCAATTGAGCTATCATGGCTAAAACTAACAGCATGGGTTTAAGTGCAGGCTGTACAAGCCTTCCCAGAATCCTGGGAATGTATTAATGTTATTAGCCCATGCTGAGGATCCATGCTGTCATGTCTTCAGTGCTACATTTAGCTGAGCTTGCTAAATTAAAGATAGTGCAGGTGTGCCTAGCCAAACTGCAGTCACACCTTCTATGCAGTGTAGACATACTCAGTGTTTAAAATGGGAATACTTGCTATTCAGTATTTGAAATTCAAGTTGTGTTGCTTAGTTGTGATGGGTCAATTTCTGCTACTTGACTGGATGAACATAACTCGGGAGAACTTAAAGAAGAGCCCATGGTGTTAAATCTCTCAGGGAAAGTTGGTAGATTAGGAGGGGGTAGCATATAAACAGGATTAGGGCATTTTAGACAATTTAAAACCTTTTTATTTCTGGGGCCTACGGGGCTTGTCCAAGGCATCCTTCCTAAAAATACTAAGCTGGCCATTTTACTGGTTAAGTGGGGAGTTTACATTTAATTTTCATTTGTAATTGCAAAGGGTGTGATTAGAAATGTCTTATTGATATGACTCTTTGCCAGGTCTCTATCAAAGGAATTTTTAGGTAGTGTTCCACCCCATTTAAAATTTACCAAGTGTGTTGCATTTGATGAACTACACATTTCTGTCATAGTGCACAATCTGACACAACATAACCATGTGTGAGTATGGGGTGTGGCCCTATTTATGAAGAGTGGAAGTCAGGTCATTGTCTGTATTGTTTACTGATATGTTTAAACTTTGATTTCCATAAATACTCATGCTCGGGAGTTAGACATTCACTTTGGTGACCATAAACACTTGTGCATGAGAGTTTGAAATATGCTTTTCACTAGCAGTTGTGCAAGTAAAAAGCAATCATTTGAATGTTTGCAGAAAGCAAGCACTAAACTATGATTTCAACTATTCTTGCTTTAACTTTTTGGGTTTGTTCAAAAGTGAAATTCTCGGAATCTGAACTGCATCTCTTGAAACCGAAGAATGATATTTTTGCATGGCCCCGTGTGAACCAAAACTACTGAGTTTCTTCCCATTTCAGTGCTTAACAACAGAAGCACTTAGGGTTACCTTTGCTTGTCCTTTTCAGAATCACATCTTTACTTGCTATTGTAAATTGGCTCTGAGCCTGAGTCTCAGCATGGCAATGATGCCTGCCCATTTTCAGCTATCATGTGCCTCCAATGACAGGGCTTATAAACTTCACTCCAAAGACAAAATTCACTTGTTCCCTTTGTGGAATATACACCTGACTGTTTTGAAGCAGAGTAATGGTGGTTTTAAATAACAGTAGAGGTGCATGTTAGTGCATACTCAAACCTTTACAAAGTTCACTCATGTAGAATCTATGTATTGAAGAGGGCCTGTATCAGAGGTTTACTTGTGGTGATCCTGCTTTCGGGCTAAGGAAATGTTCTGAAACCAAATACTTTAACTACTTTACCTATTCTACATAAATGGAACAATTTAAAAACTATTATAAAGGAACAGAAACCGAGCTGTGTATTTATGCTATAGAACATGAATCAGTTACATCTTTTTAGTATAAGAAAAAGGAATAGCATCAGACTCTTTGTCCTAAGGGGAAAAGAGCATGTGTACTGTAATTGTGTTTCACATCTTCTGTCACCATTGTACTATTGATGATTTAGATTTGGATGACCTTTCTCTGGCAGTCTATCTATATCAGACATAACGGGCTACAGAAAGTATTTTATATGTCTGAAAATTCTGGCAACAGTTCTAACTTGAGACTCTGAACATTTCAATATTTCTCTGTCCCTATTGGTTAGTAAACAAACTCTTCTCAATTGATAGTTTCTGTTTGACTTGTGAGAGGAAGATGGTATTTCAGTATAATGTAGGGAATCCAGGAATAGTCTAGAGATAAATATAGCGATAAATGATCTCTATACAAAAGCCCCAAATGGTCATAGTACAGTATACTTGGAAGGAAGAAAACAGAGATCTCCATGCAGTGTGAGTACAAAGTGTTGTGCAGAAGCAGTGCTCTTCTGTAGAACACTATCAGTTTTTACAGAATCTTAGCTTTAATTAAAGAAAAATTCTTTACCCTTAGGCTTATGAAGAAAGCCATTAGAATGTTAAACCGCTGCAGTGTTATCAGAGAGAACACCTGAAAGAACAACTCTAGCTGGTGTGACTTGCCCCGGTTCATCTCATTTGGACAATAACTCTGAAACCTAATGATGACAATTTAAAGATTAACATTTTTAGCTCATTGCTTTTCATTTTAGCAAAACATCTAGTTATTCTAGGATTGTGAAAATTGGTAGAGTATTCTGACTGTTGGGGGGAAAAATCCAGGACTTAATTAATTAATTAATATTTTTTTTAATAAGTTTCTCTAGAGAAGAAAGAGGATCAGCGTGGGGGAAGGTGATTGACATTGTACAGTGTGCATTGCTCTTCAGTGCTCCCGAGTCATTGAAAGCATGTGTAAGCAGGGTCTGAATGAACTCTCCCCTGACAGCTAGTTGGGGAGCGGGAGAGACTTCAGGAGCAAACTGTATTTACATGCACACAACTACTCTGCATAGGTATCTAGCAGGCAGGAGCTGTGTAGTAGCTCCAAGTGATCAGCTTTGGCTGGTGTTGGGTTACAAATCACTTTAGTACTGAATGCAGGAGTAATGAAATGTTATCTTCATTGTTTGACTAAAGGGGAGCAGAACTGTGCTGAGCTTGTCCTGATTGAAGGGGTCACCCTCAGCTGAAAGGAACTCGCTAAGTCTGAGGCTCGAATGCCAGACCCCTGTGAAAGTAAGAAAGGTGGGGAGTTGGGGACAGTTGTCCCAGCCAAGAGGTCCCCAGTCTGGTTTAACCTGTCCCACCTCACTGTTCAAAGATAGAGCTAAATAGGCTTCATTAGGAGCCTTTTGTTATTTTAAGTACTCAATAAGAGCTGAAATCAGTTGTGGTGGGGCAGTGTTTCTGCCCTGCCTGCTGAGAGCTAAAAGACTGACCTCCAGAAGTCGCAGGAGAGACATAGGTGGCAGCAGAATGTAAGTGATGGGCGGCCGGCAGGAGTGGCTGGCAAAAGTAGCAAAGCGGCGGCTGGCGGGGTGGCCAGGCCAAACAAGTGCTCAGATGGCAGAACAAGCAAAGTGCCTTCTTCCCTGGATTGGAAATGAACTCACACAGATGCACCTCTGAACCCTGTGTCCTCACTGACCAAGGACAACCACTGTGAGTGCGGTATGGTGAGGAATCAGAGGGGGACACTGATACCAGTCAGTGTTTTTGGGGAACCAGGACGCAGTATCTAGCCTGTCCGACTCATGAAAGACACCCCCCACCACCACCAGTCTCTCCTTGAACCAAAACCGATCAGAGAAAAGGCTTGCAGAGAGCAGTGAAGGGCATTGGGAAACACACCTAAACCCCCCCTGACAAGGGTGACAAGATTAAGACCTCTCCATTAGCATACAAAATGAAGAACAGAAACAACTCCCCTAGCCTCATCTGCATGAAAGATGGGACAGGGAGACATCTCCGTTTGCATACAGAATGGAGAACAGAGAACTGCACTGAACTCTGGGACCAGAAAAGCAGGGAAGCACTGCATCATGGGGGATCTCTGCTCCAGATGTTAATGAACCTATGCCTGCACACATCCAGCTCAGCAGTTATCAGACCAATTCTAGTAATGAATCCTTGGCTGATATCCAAAATACTGAAGCAGCCTAGTTGCATTGTGAGCTCCCTGGAGGAAAACACCATCCAGAGCCAAGAATGATCAGCTCCTATTGTCTTGCCTAAAGAAAACCCTTGAGTCATCAGTTTACCCATAAACAAATCTAGTGTTCTCCCTTGAACCATTGTTGTTTCTCTACAAAACCCCCTACCTATGTTCAAGTAAGTGTTCTGATGCACTGACTGAAACTCTGTATCAGTTCTACTGGAACTCCATCTCCTCACTGATCGTGCTGGGGGCTCTGCCTGTCCCTAGCACTCAGGACCCTGAGCTACCACCATCACCTGGGAACCCTGACCAGTTCAAGCTCCATGGAGTGGGTGAGATCTGTCTCACTCTCTGTTTTTTACCACAGTAAAAAAGGTATTAATCTTTAATAATGTATCTTGTATGTTTGTTTAGCCCTCTTTGTGTAGTTATAACTTTTATGGTTAAGCTGGTTGTGTCTCTCTCTGAACTTTACTCTTTTGTGTTTTTAGCTTTCCCCATTTACTCTGCAGCAATGCTTCTTTCACTTAAGCTCAAGATCCCTGTAGCGCCCAAAAATACTGTGGGGTTTGCTCATCAAGTGGCTTACTACCAGTACAATTGTGACGTGAAAGTGGGGATAGGGACGTGTTAAACCTGTGGCACATAAAGGTGGCAGCTGAAATGCTGCTTGGCCCAGCCTGTTGAGACCAGGGGCATATAAGGGGGTCAGCTTGAGAGTGCTGATTGACATGGTCCGCTCAGACTTGCTCTGTTAGAGTGTGTGTGTGTGTGTGTGTGTGTTCATCTGGTTCTAGGGCTGGAGGAACCCAATCCTGGGGAACCTAGGTCCTGCAATATAGCTCCATTGGGAGGGGACTTGCAGAAGGAAGGAGTAGAGCTCCATATGAACACACAAGTGACATAAGCAGTACATTAATAGAATTACAGAACCCCCCCCACCACCCCCCAGAAGAGTAACCCTAATAAATGAGCATACCCCAAAGTAATGGGCACATCTGGTAACAGCACAGTAAAAGAACTTTTGGTTGTAGAACTCCCGAACATGAGGCAGAAGACTCTGCCCCATGCACTCTGGGGTGGGTGTCTGGCTCACAGTTTTATGTTTATGAATCCTGCTTCTGGCCTTTCCCCTAATTAATGGCGGGTGACTTCCCTCCTTTCATTAAAAATTTCTTCTCTACATTCAGACTCTGCTGCAAGTGGGGAAGTATTGCCTGGCAAAGGTGCCAAGGGGTGGTGTGTAATTTTCCCAGGTTACTGCGAGGGGTCTTGACCTGGTTCTGTATTGTATTGTTGAAAACGAACCCCTAGATATTGGACCCGGCCCTGGTTGCTGCCAGCCCCACCTGGCAGAAGGGTTACACATGTATGAGTTGGAGATCTTATTTTCTTAGCTATGAATTATGGCTGACACAAAGAGTGTATTAAGAAAGATATTTAAATTACCTGTCCGTAATAAAAAGAATAAAAGCCTTATAACAGCCCACTGGAACCAGCTAAACTCCTGCAGTTACTGCACTGAAGAAGGGAAAATAATCTCTTTGGACTAGGGATGAGAAAATCCACTTTCTGGCATTTATTCCTTTGAATGTCTGTTTTGGGGGAAAATATCATTCTTGATAAAATAGCCTTTAAAATATATTGGTCACATGTCCTCTGGTTTGCTCTTTCCAGTGGAAGTCTGAAACTGTTTTCTCTCTGCCCCATAACTGGAGGACGGATTCTAACTGTAGAATGGCTGAGTTATGGGGTTTAGTTTCAGAGTAACAGCCGTGTTAGTCTGTATTCGCAAAAAGAAAAGGAGTACTTGTGGCACCTTAGAGACTAACCAATTTATTTGAGCATAAGCTTTCGTGAGCTACAGCTCACTTGAGCATAAGCTTTCGTGAGCTACAGCTCACTTCATCGGATGAAGTGAGCTGTAGCTCACGAAAGCTTATGCTCAAATAAATTGGTTAGTCTCTAAGGTGCCACAAGTACTCCTTTTCTTTTTGGGGTTTGGTTTGTTAGATGTCAGGATACCATTCTGCAGGATGAGCGTTTCATAGTCCTAAGACAAACAAGTGCTGGTATGTGGGTTTGTGTGCATACTGTTCTCATGTAAAATGGGCAGCTTCCACAAGAGGGTGTCTATACACCCTTGTGAACAGGAACAAACACTGAAAGTCTGAAAGGAGCAGCATAGGGTATTTGATTTCTGTTGCATAACTGCACAGCGAACTTTGGACTTATAAGTTTCATTTAGGAATAAAGTGCATGAAAACAAAATAAAAACGATTGGTGTTGCTTAAGTGTAACAGAATACAGCTTCTCCTCCACCACCGCCAATGACTCTGACAGTAGTAAGTGTTGTCAATAAAGTAAACAGATTTGACTTAGAAGACGCTGATACAAGTATAGTCTCGCGCTGTGCTGTGTCCACTGTCATTGTTTAGGAGAAAGCAGATGAACAAGAGGTGAAATTCAGTGCAGGACCTATGCTTGGACACAGTCCATAAGAAAATGTATCTGATATTGGTTGAATTAGGAGATTTACTAAGAAATATGGTAATTTCAAGACTGTGACTGAATATGAGTCGCTTTCTAGCTAATACTTTATCCAAGGATAGTGAAAGCCTAATTACTATTCAAAAGAACCTTAAACAAAGGAAGGTCTAGGTGGTAAGAAATACTAACACCTCTTGTGTTCTTCAAGTGCCAAGGAAAAAATCCAAAATGATTGCAACACAGCATGTGTGAGATCCTAAATACACAGAGAAAAATAAAAAATGCAAAATCGAGACCCGTGAAAATATATGTTACAAGTACTTCTAGATGTAATAAAACTTTTCATGCAAGCCAATTGGTGTGATTAGGAACCTCATTCTGTAAAATCATGAGGTAGAATAGGATGATTCTGCAATCAGCAAGATGAAAATAGCCAGGAAGGATGGCCCCATTTGAGATCTCAGAAACTTTTGCAAAAATGTTGCATTTCATGCTTATAAAATGCCTGTAGGATGCCATTTTAAATCAAAATGCCAATGGACATCTGTACTGTTTTAATAACTTCTGCTACTACTGTACATTATGCCAGTCTAGCATGGTTTATTCACTACCAAGAGTCCATGTTGTCATTATTACACACATATTGTAGCCTAGACGATAAAGATAAAGACAAAGGCAACAAGGGTTGGGGAGTAGAAAGTGATGGTGTACAGAACCTGGAAGGTGAAGACAGGGAGTTTGAACATGCTGCCAGAGACAAGGGGAAACCAGTGGATGGGCTTAAAGAGGGAGTGACATGTATTAAGTGTCATGCAAGGAAGCTGATATTCATAGCAGCATTTTGGATGCACTGAAGAAGAGGATGAGAGGTAGGGACACCAGGAAGAAAGAGGAGGAGGGGAGAGAGGAGAGAATAAATGCTCATTGTGGTGCGAGGGATAAGCCATTGTGAAAGCTTATCCTTCAGGTGATCTTTATAAAATTAAATTTTGCCAAAACATCCTTTAGCTTGGGAATCAATTTACATAGCTGGTCACACTAATTATTCCTAGAGATTTGTTGAAGTATGAGTGGAAAATATTTACTCGTGATGGCCGGTACTGCAAACTAGTGTTTTAGTACTGAAGTGTAATTCATGCCAAATGTGTCATCATGCTTTAGTCGTTGGAAGGAATTTATAACGGATGTCTACAGACCATTCTCAGTGAGCAAAATAACACATCACCCTAGTTAGACACATTTTAACTGAGCACTGTGGTTAAACTATATCAATAATACTTCCATCCTCAATAGTGTGACAAAAAGAATAGAACAGTTGTGTAAAAGTTCTACACAAAAGAGGAAGCAACTATCTCCAGTGGTTTGCATTTTTTGTTGGGTGATATCCAAGGAAAAAACAAGTTGACTCCGCTAGCAAGCAACAAAGATATTCAACACATCGTTGTCTTCAATGGGCCTGTGTTAGTTTGCTTGGTGGTGATTGTTGTTTGCAAAAATTGCCCACCATTGTTAACATTAATGTAGCTCCACCAGGAGTAGTAAACAGTGAGAGCTCTAGCGTAGACAAAGCTCCTGTGGCTGCCAGTATTTTTAGCACTGTCATTTAGACCTGCACTGAGCTGGGAAAGAATCTGCAACTGTGCAATCCCGCATTTGTCCAAACTGCTCTGATGGAGGTTGACGTAGCAAAGGATGCCACTGTGACTGGCATGTTCCTGAGAAGCTTTGAAAAGCTGTTTATGAAATAGACCTAATATGTGCTGTTTTTTCTATTTAACATCTCTAATCAAAGCTATTATGTGGCAGACACTGCATATAGTGTAAATAAAGTGGGACCAGAATAATGTATTAATCCAGTGTGTCTCTATTTCTCTCTCAAACAGGAAATAGCGCTTTCCAAGCAGTCAGGAAACTTTGGACTCGAGGAAGTTCTGACAGTATGTAAGTCTGTATGTTTCTGAATAGGTGTATTGCTTGAAAAAATATTTATTTATTTATTTATATTGCAATAGCACCTAGACACCTCAATTTGGGATTAGAGCTCTGTTGTGGAATAGATAGTGTAGACACACAAAACAAAAAGACAATCCATATCATCAAAGAATTTACTTGTTTATAGAGAACATGCTGATTTTCATCATAAAACAACAGAACAGAGCTAATTTATAAACTTTTGATATATATGTATATCTCTCTTTATTTCTTCTATTTAGCTATTTATTTATTGACATTACACTTGTGCCGATCACTATAGTACTGACAAGTCTTGAGTCTTTTCATATTTTGATCGTTTGCTGTATCAACAAAGGATCTTGTGAGAAAGTATCAGGGCTGTGAGTTCAGGAAATTGAAAAACAGAGTCTTTCAATTGTATTAAACCCTTCTTTTAACCTTCACTTGAAACATGAAAACCACATATTCCCAGTACTGAGGGAAAATTGTAAAAGTTTCTAATCCATTCCATCAGTTTTTCTAAGGTTAAAATTTATCAGCTGCTGGTTTCGGTGATTACTCCTTTAAGAGTCCTGGGCGGGGAATTAATTACTGGTTTTGAGAATTAATTAACTAGTGGGTTTTTTTTGTTGTTTTTGTTTTTTACAAGTCTATCATAAATTGCCTAGTTTGCCCTGGAGTGATTTACAGGTAACAGGTCCTTCGGTGGTGCAATGCACGTCACTGAAAGACTGGTTGGCATCTTATAAACTGTGGTTAATTATAGTAGACTGTGTTTAGTGCCAGTAATTTTTGTGAAATGTTTCTGGAATACTGCTTATTGCTTTTTTCCTTATTGTCTGGCTATTTAGATACAGTTCACCCACTAGCTGTATAATATGTTTCTACCACTTGCAGCCCCACTTATCCCCCCTATGTTTTTTTTTTTATCCTGCTTTATTATGGAATAAAAACCCCTCAGGCGACTGAATGATTTATGGGATTGACAATGGGGCCATTATCTATTGGTCTCCTGTGTTTTCAATTCTAGACTGTCAGGCCAGAGCAGATGTAAGGGCGATGAATGGGAAGGCAAGTTGCACTAGTCAGCCATATCATCTGATAGTGCTGAAAACTGCCTGATTTATGGGATTGACAACGGACTACATGCTCCAAATATCAATCCCATGTGTCGTTCAGTCCCCTGTGATATTTTTACAGAGTTTTCACATCTCGGTCACTGGTTCAGATTTGGGCCAAGTCCAATGACAAAAGACATGAACATCTGATGTTGTTCTTTGGCCTTTGTAAAATGGGCACTGTCCAGCTCCCATAGGACAGATTTTCTCCATCGCAACAAACATCATCAAAATTAGCACTCTTACTAGCAGTCTCAGTAGAGAGGCGAGCATTAACTGAGACGTAAAGGTGCTGGTGTGGGAGAAGTGTACACAACCACTGCCTTGCTGCATATGTTAAAGGAGAAGTTGGGCCCTAATGCTATATTGCCAACATCTTTCATCAGCACTTAATTCACTCAGAAACATTAAACTCCAGACACTGAGCAGCCCAATTTAAAGAAACCTCTGTTTACCCTCCATCTCTGATCACATCATGAATCTGCAGGTTTGTTTACCTCAAGCTGCACAGCAAGTCAGGTTTTTTATTTTTTTTTTTTTTTAATTATTATTTTGGGCTATAGCTTAGACTGAGAAAATCCAAACATCCAATTTACTGTGTGATCCAATGTAAACAAACCCAGGGTACACACATGTTATGAAAGCAGATGATGCGCATCCACTGATTTATTTATACTGGATCGGGCAGTAATATGAGTGTCCTTTCCGAAGCACTATTTTTAGCTACTGAAAAGATTATTTTTTTAAATAATTGTAGTTGTAAAATGAACACCTTCTGGGTAGATCTGTTTTTTATATTTTTAATTTTGACATTGTCTCTTTATGTTATAGATGGACCTTTGCACAGTTTAACTAGGGAACAGGGTACTGTCATGTGGCTTTTGTGCTTGAAGAAAGCAAAATACGAATTCTATGATCCATGTTTTTGTATTCATTGTAGTGCCACATTAAGGTGCATTAGTGAGATAAGCACTGAAAGTGGTGGAGAGTAGGAAAGAAAAGACAGGCGTTAATTCAGGGAGCACAGCTATTCTCCTTCTAATACAAAGTAAAATCATGATAGTGTGGGAAGTTTGGATTTAAACATTGACCTTGAACCTCTTCTTTATGATTCTCCTTTATGGGCAAGCAGCAAGCCCACAATTTTCAAGATTAGGGGAGAAACTTCTGGCCCCCATTGAAGTCAATCAGAGTTTTGCCATTGACAAAATATTACAGGGGACTGTCAGTGGGACCAGGATTTTACCCTGCGTGCATAATGTTGGGTACATAAATAACTGGTCTGATTTTTCAAACGTGCTGAGCACCCACAGCTATATCTGTCTAGTGTGTATGTAGTATTTGAACAGATGGACATTTGAAAACTGTCATGTTCACAAACAGGCAATTAGTCGGTTCTGTTTTTGAATCCTCTTCAAATAATTACTAAAAGTCAGTTTTGTCGTCTCCTGATAGAAGAGCAACAGCTACATCTGTCTTTGCAAACCCATTTTGGCTATGAATTTCCTCTTTAGCAGGAAGTCCCCTGTAAGGGGAGTCTCCCACCCAGTCATAAAGTCGGGAAGGGACACACCCGACCTATCCAAAACCCCTGGACTCAAGTATGTTGAAAGTTCACAATTTGGAAAGATAAACATCACAAAGACACAATGGAACTGTCTCATCCTCCAAAATTCCCATATTCATCACTCATTGCCATTCTCATCATTCCGCCTCTCCTCCCTGTTTTATGGTGCAAAGGCTATTCTTTTAAATAGGAAGAAGAGAGCAAAATTTCACTAATGAAGGAATCAATCAATCTGTGCAGAAGCTATTTTTAAAACTGTGTTTAGAATAGCACACACTTTTTTCCTGAAACTTGTTCAAGATCATCATTCCCATGGCACAACATTGTGTTTGTGCATGTGTAACTCCTTTAGTGTGCTTTAGAGTTCAGAGGGAATATTAGTTCCATATGATCTACCAGTTGCTAAAATGATCATCGTGTTGTCATTCTAAACCATAAAATGAAACATCACAAATTAGTGCTTACAAATTAACACCAAAGGCACAAACTTATAACTGGAAATGATGTGCAAAGCTGGAGAAAAGCAATTTTCAGATAAAGTTTCTGAATGTGGGGGAAGGAAGTTAATATTTATAGGAGCCCATATGTATGACATAAATAATATTGAAAATATCTGGGGGCATCTCCTCACCTGGTGTAAATCATCAGAGCTCCACTGAAGTCAGTGCAACTGTGACGATTGGCACTGACTGAGAATCTGTCCACTAATGTTGAAAAAAAGTATAGACTTTATTTTTATAATGTAATGTAAATATAATGTAAATACTATTATAAGGATTCATTTGTATGCCATTTGCATTTACATGATCATTAAGGCAATCTTCATTTTATGTCCAAATGATCAATACACGCAGAGTACAAACACAGGACTTCCCAAATCAGATGTATGTATTGCAGCAAAATCTCTGTTTTATGAGACTGAATGAATTATACTAAGGTAGGTCAGCCAGGTTACAATTGGCTCCTTACCTGTACGTATTGGCAGTCAGCAAGGGATGTCATTCTTTCTGGCTTCTAAGAACTGAAAAGAAATTAAATAAATTACTTCTAATCTGGTCTTTGCACCCCAGAAAACCCAGTGATCAGTGTAAATGAAGGCAAACACATTGGCATGAAAAGGAACTCTTACTGGAAAATAATTTTTGATCGATAGTCCCAAATTATCCCTACAAGTGGCGATCAATAACACTGAACTTCTCTACTCTGTTAATTAAAAATGTCTAAAATGTGCCATGTCTTTTCATATAAAATCTCTATCTGACCTCTCATTACAGTTCTCTCCGAATTTGCCCTCAAATCTGCAGATCACAAGCCCGCTTTAGAGGCTCTACATGATTTTTCATTTACACCTCCTCTCGTCTACCATTGCAAAAGTTATTAACTGACTGAACCCTTTTTGCTGGTAGCATGCTGAGGAAGTGGCATCCTGATAGTAGAAGACAACACAGAAAAGAGGGGATGTCTAAATGCTAGCACCTTAGTGGGGATGTTCCTGCACAAAATGACACTTAGGTATGCATGAAACAACCATTTGTGTACTTATCTGCTGATCCAGATGCAGGACAGAGTCCTACTTAGATGCCCTGTTTGAAAACTGGGCTCTTGCAGACATTTTTGTAAAAAGGCTTATGGTAGTGCGCATTACTATTAACAACCAAAAATCTCCATGAATAGCTAAGCTTTTTCTGCATTTGCCATCTTCACATTTTTGTAATGTTTTCATATTTGTAAAAAAAAAATTCATATTTATAACAGGAAAACTCCATTTTAACTTGGACCTTTGGATCTTTTATGTTTTGTTACACCGTGGCATGGTTTGGTGTTCATTTATATTTTCAGCATTTGCTTTTTGGTTTGAAGACTGTTCCATAATGGCACCGTGCTTAGTGCTTGAACAGATATATAACTTGTATTTTCCTTTATGTTGGCCAGGTCTGCCCCCTGTTCCACCCCAACAGTATAATTTCTGAGAACTTACCCTAGCAGCAAATATTTGACATGAATTAGTAATCCATTTTTCAAGCCAATATTGAGTTTTGTGCAGGGACACCTGTTGGAGCCTGGTATTGTGTATATATGGCTAAAAAAACTGACTGTTGCCCTCTAGTGGTTGATATAAGGTTCAATGATGAAACAGTTCAACAAGACAGACCTCCATGTTAGTGAGTCATATTGGGCATACGGTCACTAGGGACATGGCATTAGATAGAAATTCAACAACCATCTTTTAATCCTGTCATTATTAGGTGGACTTGCAGCCTTGAGGGAAGGGGTATAGACAGGAAGGTAGAGAACAAGTGACGAGAACGAGGCAACTTCAAGCACGGGGGTGGGGGGCACACGCTTCTCTTTTAAAATATTACCAAGGAAAGAAGAAGTATGGATTCATATATTTCTAAAAATAGATGTCAGCCTGGTCTCTGTTGCTTTTTTCCCTTCTTCTTTCTGAGCTTTAAAAGACCCTTGGCTGTATTTTGTTGCACAACCAACTAAGCGAACATGAAAGTTACCAAACAGTCCCTCCCCCACCTCCCAGGTATGTTTACGCATGCAGGAAAAATTTATACCATAGTATTACAATTTATTTGTACTCTCAAGGCAGGGTGTAATTCAGCAAGGCTGTAGACTGTTTTCAAAAGGCCTATACAAGCTGAGTAAAGGCTGCTTGCCCGAGGAAGAGGGGCAGGTCAGACCCAAGCTTTGCATTGTTTAATTAAAGCATCAGTATTTAAAAAGAAAATAATTGTTTGCAAGATTTTTTATCTTTTATTTCGCTATCCTCCCACACCCAGCCTTCACCAGATTGGGCCATTTATATTGGTCTTGTGCTGATCTGTTCTGGCTTCTGGCTGTCTTGTCGATGGATTTGGCTTCTTTCTCTATTATTCTACATCATGCTTCTCTAGTTGCCCTCTTTTTCTGTTTCCAGGTGCTGTCCATATTATCACTTGTAATGGAAGTCATATTGGAGGCATCTTTAAAGCATATCCTAAGTATGTCCATAATCGTCATCCTACCATATTTGATGCTTTAGATTGGTTTGTTCTACTTAAAATTTCTGATGTTGCAAGAAATTTTTCCAATGAACTCTGAAGATCTCTCACAGGCATTTACTTTGAAATGAGTTGATCTTCGTATCAATTTCTGTTGAAGATTTCCATGATTCGACCCTGCGTTGCATAAGAGAAACTGAAGATTTCCTGGACGGATGTCAGGATAGGCTTCTACAGGCACAAGGTTCTGAAGATTCAGAGCAGGCTGCACATTGGGGACAGAAGGATGGTGAAGAAATTTGGCATCATGTGCCCTCCAGAAGAAAAATGGGGAATGTCCACGTACCAGCCGGGCAGATACAGGTAAGTAACTGTTTTCATGTTCTCTCCACAGGTACTAATGCGGAGAGTGGACCAGATGATACGTCTGAGGGAAGGGAGCAGAAAGAGACTCCGCCGATTGGAAGGCATGAGATGCACTGTTCTAGGGTTGGGGGTTCCACGACCACCGCTCCCAAGAGAAGGAGGCGGGTGGTGGTGGTCGGGGACTCTCTCCTCAGGGGGACTGAGTCATCTATCTGCCACCCTGACCGGGAAAACCGAGAAGTCTGCTGCTTGCCAGGAGCTAAGATTCGCGATGTGACGGAGAGACTGCCGAGACTCATCAAGCCCTCAGATCGGTACCCCTTCCTGCTTCTTCACGTGGGCACACATGATACTGCCAAGAATGACCTTGAGCGGATCACTGCGGACTGCGTGGCTCTGGGAAGAAGGATAAAGTGTTTGAGGTGCAAGTGGTGTTCTCGTCCATCCTCCCCGTGGAAGGAAAAGGCCTGGGTAGAGACCGTCGAATCGTGGAAGTCAACGAATGGCTACGCAGGTGGTGTCAGAGAGAAGGCTTTGGATTCTTTGACCATGGGATGGTGTTCCAAGAAGGAGGAGTGCTAGGCAGAGACGGGCTCCACCTAATGAAGAGGGGGAAGAGCATCTTCGCAAGCAGGCTGGCTAACCTAGTGAGGAGGGCTTTAAACTAGGTTCACCAGGGGAAGGAGACCAAAGCCCTGAGGTAAGTGGGGAAGTGGGATACCGGGAGGAGGCACGAGCAGAAGCGCGTGAGAGGGGAGGGCTCCTGCCTCATACTGAGAAAGAGGGGCGATCAGCAGGTTATCTCAAGTGCCTATATGCAAATGCACGAAGCCTGGGAAACAAGCAGGGAGAACTGGAAGTCCTGGCACAGTCAAGGAATTATGATGTGATTGGAATAACAGAGACTTGGTGGGATAACTCACATGACTGGAGTACTGTCATGGATGGATATAAGCTGTTCAGGAAGGGCAGAAAAGGTGGGGGAGTTGCACTGTATATAAGGGAGCAGTATGACTCGCAGAGCTCAAGTATGAAACTGCAGAAAAACCTGAGAGTCTCTGGATTAAGTTTAGAAGTGTGAGCAACAAGGGTGATGTCGTGGTGGGAGTCTGCTATAGACCACCAGACCAGGGGGATGAGGTGGACGAGGCTTTCTTCCGGCAACTCGCAGAAGTTACTAGATCGCAGGCCCTGGTTCTCATGGGAGACTTCAATCACCCTGATATCTGCTGGGAGAGCAATACAGCGGTGCACAGGCAATCCAGGAAGTTTTTGGAAAGTGTAGGGGACAATTTCCTGGTGCAAGTGCTGGAGGAACCAACTAGGGGCAGAGCTCTTCTTGACCCGCTGCTCACAAACCAGGAAGAATTAGTAGGGGAAGCAAAAGTGGATGGGAACCTGGGAGGCAGTGACCATGAAATGGTCGAGTTCAGGATCCTAACACAAGGAAGAAAGGAGAGCAGCAGAATACAGACCCTGGACTTCAGAAAAGCAGACTTTGACTCCCTCAGGGAACTGATGGGCAAGATCCCCTGGGAGAATCACATGAGGGGGAAAGGAGTCCAGGAGAGCTGGCTGTATTTTAAAGAATCCTTATTGAGGTTACAGGGACAAACCATCCCGATGTGTAGAAAGAATAGTAAATATGGCAGGCGACCAGCTTGGCTTAACAGTGAAATCCTTGCTGCTCTTAAATACAAAAAAGAAGCTTACAAGAAGTGGAAGATTGGACAAATGACCAGGGATGAGTATAAAAATATTGCTTGGGCTTGCAGGAGTGAAACCAGGAAGGCCAAATCACACCTGGAGTTGCAGCTAGCAAGTGACGTTAAAA
Organism: Natator depressus; assembly: GCF_965152275.1. NCBI lineage: Eukaryota > Metazoa > Chordata > Testudines > Cheloniidae > Natator > Natator depressus. Next base: position 67,495,211 of record NC_134243.1, read on the forward strand.
GTAACAAGAAGGGTTTCTTCAGGTATGTTAGCAACAAGAAGAAAGTCAAGGAAAGTGTTACTGAATTTTACATTTGTCCGTAAAATTCCTTGGTTGCTTCTGCAGTTACTTTCTTCATGACATAGTCAGTAATGAATGCAAACAATAGTGGGGACAGAACACGCTCTTGCCTTACTCCAGTTGTCACTGCAAACAATTGGCTGATGTTGTCACAATCTTTGACTGAACATTCAGCATTATCCTATAGATTAATGTTTCCCAAACTTACAACAGTTGTGTACCCCTTTTGAGACATTTGTCTTACCGGCGTACCCCTTCTCCGGTGAAGATAATTCGGGGGGTGAGGGTGGTAGCCACATTTTTATAATACACTCCTAATTCATTTCATTCTGGATTAAACGTTTATTAGAAATAAATACAAAATTATATTAAATACAGTTGAAACAAAAATTTTAATAGAAATAAGTTTTTTTATATATATAAATATATATATTTATATATATATAAAAATAGTACTAGAAATAATTAAAATAATAGAAGCGAATCAACAGTCTGGCAGAACAGTGTGTGTGTGTGTGTGTATATATATATATATAATATATGGTGAATTCGTATCATTCTGAAATTTAAAATACACTGGTTTGGTTAGGTTAGTGAAGAAAGCACTAGTTTTATACTTACTATTTCGGTACTGAAAATTTTTCAGTACAAACCAAACTATTCAGTGTGAGGGATGGAACTGCTTTTGACCAGACACTATCGCAGGGACATCTGGCTCAATGTTTGTGATCTTAAGACGAAGATGGGGCTCCACGTCAATAAGACTATTTGGTTTTTTTGTTTTGATGCCAACCAGTGCAGAGAATCCAATCTTGCACAAATAGGAGGTGGGAAAAGGCAGAAGATACTTGACAGCTTTGTCCGATAGAGCTGGATATTCGGAGCTAACCCCCAACCAAAATGACGTCAGTGTATTTTGCTCAAATTTTGTTTTCAGAAAGCTATCTGAAGCCAGCTCCAAGAGCTGTTCTTCTTCTGAAGCAGAGAGGTTATTTGGCAATGTTTGAACATTGATGATAAAAGGGTTCCTTATCCATTCAAAGGCGCCGTCCGGTTCAGAGAAATACTTACCAAGATCTTTCTGCAAGCTTTCCAAATGCTGCTTCATGGTTTGCAACACATCACTATCAAGTTCGTTAGTCAAGTTTATTACTAAGTCATGAAGAGACGGAAAGGAATCCAGTTCACGACGACTAAGATGTTTATGCCACAGTTTCAATTTTGCCACCATGGAGCTCACTCTGTCTTGAACATGGAATATGGATATGAGTTTCCCTTGCAAGGATAGATTGAGGTTGTTTAAATGAGCAAAGATATCTACAATATATGCTAGTTTGCATAGCCATTTCTGGTCGTCTATACGGTCTCGCAGGTTAAAGGTTTCATCTAAAAAAACTTTCAGTTCTTCTCGCAGCTCAAACAGGCGATTCAGAACTTTTCCACTTGAAAGCCAACGCACTTCAGTGAGAAATAGGAGTTGTATGTAATCGCTGCCCATCTAATCACAGAGCTGAGAAAACAGCCAGGCATTCAGAGGGCGGCCTTTCACAAAATTGATTATTTTCACAGCTTCATCCAGTACTTGCTTTAGATCTGCCTGCATGTTCTGGGTGGCGAGTGCTTCCCTGTGAATGCAACAATGAGTCAATTTTGCTTCTGGCGCAACAGCTTGAATACGTGCAACAACTCCTTTCTTCGAACCAAACATGGCTCTGGCGCCATCCGTGCTTATTCCAACACAATGACTTCAATCCAAGTCACTGTTTTTGATAAAGTCATCAATAACTTTAAAAATAGCACAATCTATAGCTTTGCTAGCCTTGTCTCCAATCATCACTTGCACCATGACTTTGGCTGCAGGTTTTACTAATGTGTCACCAATCACTTCAGCAGCTCCAGACTGTGCAATTAAGTACACCACACTATATGAAGCTTCCAACGCTTTCATATTTTCACCTCCCATCACATTACAAATTGTTTTCTGGGACTTTTGGAGATCTTTGGCCTATTTTTGAAGAAGTCTACGGGTTTTCCCTCATATTCTTTGTTTGCTATTGAGATGGCGTTTTAGGCTGGATGGTTTCATACTTTCATTTGTGAGAGTCTTGTAACAAATCACACATAGTGGAACAGGCTCCACCTCATCGCCAGTCCACGAAAATCCAAGTTTAAGATATTCTTCAACATAGTTGCAGGCTTTTTTCGTTTTCTTTGCAGCTGATACGTTCAATAAACTTACAGATGGTTCACACGGTTCACTAATTTTGTTGTCACAATTGTCTGATGTAGCCATATCACTGCATTTTTTGGCATAATTATCACTAACATTCGTATTTCCTTCATAATTTTCTTTTGTACGTTTCAAACTTCCTGTTTTTAGCCAGCGATCCATTGTAAATGGGTTTAACAAAAAGAGAAATTTTGTATAAATTTTGTATGTACTTGCTACGATCTTTAGATTACTACAAGTAGTTTATTCACTTTTATCTGTCAGTATGACTTCTGCGCATGCCACAAAGGCAAGTGTATTGCCCGAGCGGTGGTAACGCGCACACGTGGTTTGCGTCAGCTCTGCTGTGCTATTAGTTGTTACTGAACGCGTCATCATATTAGTTTACAATGTAAACCTGTGTGTATTTCTACTGTACAAGTGCACACCATTCTTATATATTAAATTTTAGTGAATTATTTTCTGCTGCTAAAAAAAAAAAAAACTATGATAAAGTAAAATAAAAAATTCTGCCGCATACTCCTTGAAACCCTTTCACGTACCACCAGGGGTACGCGTACCACATTTTGGGTAATACTGCTATACATCCTTGATTATTCTTATTATTTTTGCTGGCATTCTGTAGTATGCCATAATTTTCCAAACACTCTCTACGTATGCTGTCAAAGGCCTTCTGGAAATCTATAGAATTTATTGCAAGAGGTGTTTTCCACTCCACACTTTGTTCTAATATGTCTGAGAGCTACATTATGGTCTGGACATGGTCTCGGTTGTCTGAACCCTGCTTGTTTCTGTCTAACCTGAATGTCTACCTAGCTTAAAAAACAAACCAACAAAAAACATGGGGAACATATGTTGTGTATATATAGAGAAGAAGAAATGAACAACTTAATCAAGGCAGGAAAATATTTTTAATTCATATTTTAAATTAGAGTATGAAAGTAGAAACAATTTATTTTAAAAACTGCTGTTTCAGTTCTTGGCATTCTTAGGTCATTCAATATTCTTGTGACAGACATTTTAACCCAATCACTGACAGTGACTCACATTTGTTTTGTACTTGTGTGGACAAAGGCTCAAAACATTTGGGGGTATGGAAGGAATGATTCTTGCTGCATTGCTGTAGTCTGCTTCTAATATTAGAACAGAGTGAGCAGTTCACTTCCTGGAGACATCAACTAGCTTTGTGTTCTCCAGCGTTTTTCATTGGTATCAGACATGTGGAATAAATTATTATAAGTTGCTTGTTAATGTTGAGTACCACCAGGATTTGTAATACTTAATCCTTTTATTCCAGTGGTCTGTGAAGTCTGAATAAAGCAAAATACTGTTACATCACTGGTTTTCATTAAAATTAATACTCTTATGTGAAAGTATTATTTAGTAAAAAGAAAAGGAGTACTTGTGGCACCTTAGACTAACAAATTTATTTGAGCATAAGCTTTCGTGAGCTACAGCTGAAGTGCTGTAGCTCACGAAAGCTTATGCTCAAATAAATTTGTGAGTCTCTAAGGTGCCACAAATACTCCTTTTCTTTTTGCGAATACAGACTAACACGGCTGCTACTCTGAAACCTATTATTTAGTGTAATTATGGAATGTAACTTTATATGTTATAAGCTTTAGGAACATGGCAGTTATTTTTGTGTACTAGGATAGTGCACTGTGTAATTCTGTATAATTCATGGGCACCAAAAGTGATATTAGAAAAGTTTAAGGTTATAATAAAGGTTTCATTGTATAGTAAAGCTCTTTTAGTAACTCTGTTGAGTTATTCTGTATTTTCATGGTGTGATGGGGTGTACCTGGACTTTGCTACTCCCTGCAGGAGGCCCTACATTCTTACTACACCCTGCCCCAGAAAAGGAGCAGCAAAGGTGGGTCCTCCAGGCCTGCCTGGAGAGGACTCCCAGGGCCCAGGTAAAAGGAACTGCAGGGCCTTAGCAGGTCAGTTCCTGGCTGGGACCATGGGATGGGGTAGGGTGCGGTGTGGTGCAATGCTACTCTTTGGCCAAAGAAGCTTGAGTTTAGTTCTGGCTGCATCTGCGTAAGCTGGGGCAGACCGGACCTGAGAGCTTTAACCATGAGGTAAGGGGTGAAGATAAACGGGCCAAGTGAGAAAAGGCCCAGGTACGAAGCAGCAACAAATTGAAGTGAGCACTATGTGGCTTCTGTTTATAGGATCCCTGGTTTGGAACCCAGAGGAGTGGGTGGGCGGGCTGACTTTACCCGCTAGCCACTGGTGAAGTGATGTAAACCCTGAAAAGGGGACCAGAGTCACTTGAATGCCTGAGCAAAAGGCTGAATTTAAAGGGCCCAAAGCTGGGGCTGAAGACCCTGGTGAGGGCAGATAGTTTTTTTGGGCTTGTATTATCCCAGAAGGGGTTCATTTGGACTTTGTGACTTGGGCTGAGGGTTAAATCATTGAAGACCCCACCAAGATTAGCTGACAACCGCAGGGGGCACCAGGAGCAGGAAAAGGACTGCAGAACTGCACTCAGCTGCAAAGAGGTGCTCAAAAGGTGAGTGCCCCCGTTACACAGGGGGATACCTGAAAGCAGAATTTGCTCCCTCCGTTCTCTGTTTTATGGGTAATTTTATTTCTATTTCCATATTTATGCTCCTTGTTTACATGTTTAAGGTACATTTACAAACATTATTTTTTGGATAGTTGGCCAAGCAACCAAAGGCCTTACTTGATGACGTTTCTATTTATCTGTATGCAACATGATGGCTTTTGAATGCTGCATCTGATCAATTCAAAAATGTTAGGGATTTCATCTAAAAAAAAAAAAAATTGGAAAAAGTACAGAGAAAGGCAACAAAAATGATTAGGGCTATGGAACAGCTTCCATATGAGGAGAGATTAAAAAGACTGGGCCTGTTCCCCTTAGAAAAGAGAGGACTAGGAGGGGATACGATCGAGGTCTATATAATCATGGAGAAAGTGAATAGGGAAATGTTATTTACCCCTTCATGTAACACAAGAACCAGGGGTCACCTGCTGAAATTAATAGGCAGCAGGTTTAAAACAAACAATAGGAAGTATTTCTTCACACAACACATAGTCAACTGTGGAACTTTTTTCCGTGGGATGTTGTGAAGGCCAAAAGTATAAGTGGGTTCAAAAAAGAATTAGATGAATTCATGGAGAAGAGGTCCATCTATGGCTATTAGCCAAGATGGTCAGGAATGCAACCACATGCTCTGGGTATCCCTAAGCCTCCAACTGCCAGAAACATCTGTGTCTGACAGTGGCCAGTCCCATAAGACTATATGGACCAGTGGTCTGTCCAGTGCAGCCATTCTTATGGAATGTTTTGGGCATCAGGTTCCTGGCATGTGGCAGGAGAGAATGAGGTTGCGGGGGACACAGAACCCCTGGCATCAGGGAGAAGGTGGAGTGGTGTGTAGGGACTCTCTGAAATAGAGAGAACTGGGAGGAGGCACACCAGGAGATTGTAGGGGGAATGGCAGGAGGCCTTCGTGTGTGCAATGAGTTTGGTCTATAGTAGCAACTAAGAGTATGTCTGCATTGCAGCTGGGAGCATCCTTCATAGCCCAGGTAGATGCGGATGTTGCAGCACGCATGGCTACTTGGGTTAGCTGCTCATGTCTTATCCCCTGGGTGTGAGCTCAGGGTGGCTAGCCCAAATCACTGCCCATGCCACAATGTCCACATTGCTATTTTTAGCATGCTAATTCAAGTAGAACTAGCATGAGTCTGTCTGCCTGGGCTGGAGGCAACGCTTCCAGCTGCAATATAGACACACCCAACATATGCAACCCTCTAATAAAGTAAAGATCCCTAGCCATGGGTGTGTTGAAGACAGTGAACATCAACAAAGGAATCTTCTAAAATCAGCAAAACTCATTTTTCCAGAAGTCTTTTCTTTCTCGCTTCATTTAAATTTAACACAGCTGGCATGTTCCATTTATCTCAACATTATCCGCTCCCCCGCACGGGAGAACTGATGCAGATTGTAGCGCCTGTAAACCCAGGGAAATATAATGCTGCTTTAAGCAGCATTAACTTTTGCACTACAGCTCCCTTTCCTGTCCACCACAGCCTCATTGTTGGACGTAACCACAGCAGGAATCTTAAAGCAGATGGGTGGAATAAGGGGGCCCAGGACAATATGCAGAGGGATAGGTATGCAGAGTCCTTCACAGATCTTGGGGTTCTGAACTGTTACAAGGCCATGACTCCTTCCCTTCCTTGTCACCTTTAATCCTCCTTCCTGAGTGAGAAAATGTGTCATATTTGCTGCTGCATTGAACATGCTGATATTTTGTTGAAACTTTTTCCTTTTGGAGCATTTTTCTGTAGAAGGGAATGATGTGACTTGTGTGCTCGGCATACAGTATAAAGAGTCACTTAGTGTAAAGAGCCATTGGCATCTCAAGCACCGTGTCATGTTAGAAAGTGGGAAATTGATTCCTTTAATGCTTAATTTTTGAAAAGTGAGGGAGGTTTAGATCGTACTCCCATTAAGTCCCTGGAGATCAAATGCAAATGTGTCCAAAAGCCATTGCCACATTTTAGATCAGTGGTTCCCAAACTTTTCCTCTCACCCCCCACCCCTTCCAGTAATATAATGGGTCCACACTCCACCCCTCCCCCAAGCCGGGAGTGGAGCCGGGACCAGGAGCAGAGCCACAGCTGGGAGTGTGGATCGGGAGCCGAGAGTGGTGGCTGGCAGCTGAGCCATGGCTGGGAGCAGGGACGCAGCTAGGCCTGGGGGCTAAGCTGGGGACGCAGCCAGAGGTTGGGCTGGAGTTGAGCTGGGGGGCTGAGCGGGGCTGGGTGGTGCTATCTTCCCACCCTTTCATGGGGGCTGACCTGGCCCACCTGGGTGTTCCTCCGCACCCCCATTAGGGAAGCGTGCCCCACAGTTTGGGGACCACTGTTTTCGATCTACATTGGCAAAGGCAAAAACATTCAGAGTTAGAGCTGCCACTACAGCCTTAACTCATTCCACTGTTGTTAGGTATGAGAGCACATGTGACACATAGAATCATACAGTGATCTCCAACTTCTGCAATTCCTGCAGCCATAATGGGGTGCAATGGTAGCCCTAGTTCGGAGTGCCCTTGTTGAATGTGGGGTTATAAGAATATTTCACATCAGGGAAAGAATTACTGCTCTAATATGATGTGACTCTCAGCTCTTATTAGTGTAGATGGTGCAGCTCACTGACCATCCTTACAAATATTTCCAGCACAGGATTTAACATCGCCTGGTCTATTCTTGCTGTTGGTCCAAGGATTGAACCTTTCTGTGATGATCTTCAGAGTCCACATTTGAGGAACTTAAGGTACTGAATAAAACTTTGGGTTAATTTTAATAAGGGAAGAGGGAAGGCTTATTAACAAGCCAGTACATGCTTTTATGTTCTGCTCCTTTTCAGCTGATTGGACAAACCACCAAGGGACCTAGGTAAGGGGCACCGTTATACATATCTAAATAAGAAGAGTGATTTTTTTATCAGTTATTTTATTTTACGCTATTACATTAAATTGTGATTTTGCCTGAAATAATGTTTTGTTATTCATCTGACTGTAGTCAGGACTGCGTTTTGCTAATATTAATATACCTCATACATTATTTAGCTGTTAATTGTGAACAGGAATTATCAAACAAAGGCTGAGACAATTTACTCAATTGCTGTCTGTGCTCACTCACATTAATGATCAAAATACAATACACAGAATGCTGCATATATAAATGAGTACAACAGGAAGGATTAACTGTATAATTAATTAACAATGGTGAATTATCCTTGACCAAGGATGTTACTAAAACGTACGTGTAAGAGCAGGTAAACACTGCAGATGAACAGCATCCTGATTCTTTAATCTACGCCTGCTATGCAACAGAGAAGCAGGGGTTTTACTTTTACTTTTTTTGAATGCCTCAAGATCTGAGCATGCTCTGTTGGAGCAGGATACAGAGCAGACTGCAGCTCTGTTCTGTGTCTGTTAAGGAAGTGAGCCCCACCTCAGCTAAAATGGGCAAAACATCCTTGGTAAACAGACCATTGGGCAGAGCTTTTCACAATTAGCAATTACTCCATAAACCCGAGCTGGCCACTGCCCAACTTGAACTGAATCTTTATCCTCCCACACCATTTTGTTTAGAAACTATTTTTATTTTTAAACAATAATACTCAGTAGCAACACCCATCCTGAAGGACATGGCCTGTTCTTACAGTAATCCCAACTCTTGCATAAATTAGCAATTACCATGCCATCCCTTCTAACTGAAGTGAAACAGGCCTGTAAATGATGAAAGTCAGAGACTAATATGTAATAACCCGTACATTTTAATTAATGAAAGGGGAACAAATTGCTTTACAATGCCGTACTGTTAAGGTCTACCCCACACAAAGGGTTCCTTCCAGTTGTTGTGACAATACATTCTTCATGATGCTGTTCTGGAAAGCGAATGAGTTGGAAATCCATCAATCGGGGACAGGCTGAAACCTCCAGAAATCATTTCCATTCCCACATTGGACTCAGACTGAGTCCCAGAGACAAAAGGCGAGTGTTTTAGTGTGTTCAGTTTCTGAGAGCGGGATTGTGCCGTAATTTAGTTCGAGCAGCTGAACTCTTTTGTCATCTGACTTCAAACTAAGCCTTGAATCCTGCTTCAATAAATGCTTAGAGCAGGTGACAAGGGTGGGGTGTGGGAGATTTGCTAAAAGCTCTTTTCAGCATTATGAGCCTGGGTTTACTTCCACACTGGCTCAGGCCCTGGTATAATTTAGAACTTGAGCGGGGCTAATCTAAACTCTACCAGTTGCCTTTGGCCCCCAGGGGCCAGGATGTTAACTGCCACATGACCTACACCGGGGAGAGTATAGCCAGTTCCATACCACTCAGGAACTCCTCCTCACTCGGACACTCATTAACTGCCTGTTTAACCATGTTTCCAGTCTCTTTGTGTTGCGGTAGTGGGGCCAAGGATCTGAGATATGTCCTATTAAAATGGAAAGCAGAATACGTATCAATAACACAAAACATTCTGAGCGATATCAAACAAATTTAAGGGTAAGGCTGTGTGAGTCAGGACTGCATGCATGAGGAAGACTGCTCACATAGGACTGAGCCCTAGCAAGGAACAAGGCTTTAAGAAGCAGAGAGCAATACGAAACTATAAAAAGTATAAGTCAATTTTTTTCTGTAAGTGTTTGAGAGTCTTTCGCACTCATTTTGGTTTTGTCATCAGATTATTAAATCACATCTTGGAGTTTATCTGACACCAAAGGAACTAGTAGCAGAGCTTTGTGTGTAAAGCACGTGATCCCTACAAAGTTTTCTAAAAGTTTGCACTTTCAAGATGAAAATGATCATTCAGTCATTCTGCAAATAGATTTAAATAGTATCAAATTTTTCCTTGGGGAGAGAATAACAAGACAATTATGAAAAGAATATTTCACAAGACAGACTAGATCCAAAACTCACAGCAAAGTGCTGGAGGAAATAGTGTGGGGAGCCATCTTTAGTTCTTGTGTAAATGTCCCAGAATGAAAAACTTCTGGTCTGATGTTAGAAAAATAATCCAAGAGTTATTTTAGGAATATAGCCTCCAAATTCCTACTTTTAAGGTGTAAATCAAGCAACTGTCTGGATTTACTGAAATAAAACAATACCAGTAGAAAACTGTTCAGAATTATTGTGACTGTGGCCAACAAATGTATTTCATCACTATGGTTGCAAAAACAAACACCAACCAAAGAACTGTAGTTGAAGAGAATAAAATAATTAAGGGAAATGGAACAATTTTATTGCCTGGGTTAGATTAACAACTGAATTATCTGAGGAAAGATGAACAAAGTGGGGTGAACTGGATACAAATACATCATTTGATCCCTAACCTCTCCAATTACACTATCATGTAGTTTAAGGATTTAGTTAAAAACTTGGACCTCACTTGGATCCTCCAGTATGAAACCACCTCAGCCCCATATATGAGTGGTGGATGGGAGAGAGTTGGCTCCAAATCTCTGGCTCTGAGCTCAGCTCTACAGTTTGGGATGTAAATTAGATCCAAAATTGGAAGGGGCTTATTTTCTGTCTGGTTCGGACGCAGCCCAAGATGACAAAAATTCTTGAGAACACCTGAGCGCCTGAAACTTCTGCCATTCAAGTTTAATTACACCCCTAATAACAAGTACTAAAATACTGTACTGTTAAGAAAAAGTGTAATTTTTCTATAAAACATAAATAAAAAGATTTCTTTTAATTATTGCAAACAGGGCTTTTAAAGAAAATAGATAAAGGTTAGAAATGAAAACAAAATGGGAATAAAGAAAAGGGCTAAGAACAAGGAAAAAGAGAAGTCAGATGAGGATGAGAAAACAAAAATCCCCCATAAATACCAATCTCAGTCCCCTGTCTTCTCTATTTGTATTTGTCTGTTTGGGGCCCAACTCAGCAAACCTTTGCTTGTGCAAGTTCTTGCTAACATGAGTAATTCCACTGAGACAAAATCTCTACATATCTATTCCAATCTCCTTCTCTTCAACCTTGACTGTGCAAAATGCTTCTGGTAAGATCATCTTCCTGGTTCATCACTCTGACTGCTTCAACAACTCTCTTTCCATTACTTCACCAGCTATCCACTCTCCACTGCATCAAATACAACCTTCCTTCTACCTTTCTGGCCGTTCATGACTTAGGGCCATTAGGGTGGATGGGACTATTAATCTGTCCTGAAGTAGACTGCCACCTTTGCTCCATCAACCTTCCCAGGTTTTACCACCCACCAATCAGTTTCTCCTTTCATTGCCTTCTCCCAGGTCATACCTGTATGCATAAAGGAATTCCCCCCCACACTCCAAATATCCATAAAGTCACTACCTTACCCTCACTCCTAACCCTCTTTAAACGTTGCTTCTGCCACGATGCCTAGGAAACTTGACATCTGATCATAAATGCACTGTGACTACTGCTTTGCTGTGCAGTAAGCATTTTGCTGACACCTTGTCCTCCTGTCTCCACCCCATCTGTTTTGTCCACCTGTTCCGTTTTGTTGTAAACCAAAATTTTAAGCTCCTTAAGGCAGCGACTGTCTTTGTGCTTCATGGCTGTATGGTGCCTAGCACAAGGGTGGGGGGGGTCTCCTTCCTTATTAGAGCCTCAAGGCACTACTACTGCTGTAATACAAATAAATTATACTGGTACACTCATATTTGCATAGGTACTGAAATATGAGGGTGATGGGTGCAGTATAAAACCTAAGCAAACAGAATAGGATAAGGACCAGTTGTGTGAGTAATCATTTTCAGGATTGCCTCCTGAGATTGTAAGATCTTTGTGGCAGGGATCTGTCTTCTCACATGTTTGAAAACTCCATGCACGTGTATGGAACTATATAAATTACAAATGCTAGTTATTGTTAATATCATGATACCCTCTTTGACTCTTATGCTTGGCAGAAATAATCAAATAGAAGCACTTCACATTTTCAAAGCAGGGTACAAACAATTATTCCTGTGGCAGGTAAATAAGTATCTGCATCCCCGTGGTACAGTCCGGGAAACTGAGACAGGCAGGTTAAATGATTTGCATAAAAGTAGCAGAGGAGGAAATAGAACTGAGAAGTTCCTGGCTTCCACTACCATGCTTATTGTTCTAGACTGCGCTCCTGCTAAAGAAAAACATGATCTTTACTCTCTAGACTTACACTGAAACTAAGTAATATAGCCGTATTTTAAAAGAGACTGTGGATTTAAGTAATACATTGATGCACTTCCAAATATTTTTGGCACCACTCTATTTAGAAGTAAAAGATAAAGTTCCATATTTATATTACAGTTTATGGATAGCCATAAACTTTACTGCAAATGTTTCCTCACTGGAAAAGAACTTAAGTTTTAATCAGAGTTGCATAAAATCTAACCCACCTCATCCAAATTATTTTGTACCGTGAATGGTGCTGAAATATACCGAAACTAACAACTTTCAAATAGTTTCTCTACTTTGACTATATATTTTATACGTTTTTAGAAAAGTAAATCATATAAAAGTATTTTCCCCCTAGTCAGCAATAAGAATGACATCATAGAGAGAGAATGTACACAGTGCAGAAAGTGTCCTGCTGGTTTGTATTAGCTTCCCTGGTCAGACACATCCTATGTAGCACTGGGTAAGATTTACCAGTTTGAAAATAGACAGGCAGAGAATTCATTGTGGCAAGAAATTTCTTTGCAGCAATCTTAGGAACATCCTTGGAAGATGACTACGTGGTCATTCTTAGTCAGACTAGAAATATGGTCAAATCTGTCTAACTGTGATATACCCCATTAAAAGAAAACATGGTAGCTGATAATGCCAGGCACTATTATGAATGGTCTTTTACAACACAGACAGAGAGGTGAGAGCCTTCCTAAGACAGATGGGAAATTCACTTAGTTGTGGTGGAAAAGACAGGCCCTTTGACAACAGGGGGAAAATATTGTATACCGGGAACCAGCCTACAAATGATATGCTATTTTCAGTCTTCTGTCACTGGAATGCTCTTCACAAGGTTTATTTCTATGGGACTCTGTTGTTCATTCTCTGGGACTACTGTTTCTTGTGTTAGTGATATAACATATCACACTAGAAGGTAAATCACACACATTTCTTTCCTTTGCTGAAACAGAAATGGATTATTCATAAGGGTGAACTGAAAATCTCTGCATAGAGAAGGGTCTGCACATATATGCACATAACTTCCAATAGTGTCAATAAGCTGTGTATGGGAATATTGAGTGTCTGTAAGGAGTATGAAAGGCAACTTCAGTATTCCTTCCCGCCTTGCTCTCCCTTCCTGAATACAGTACCTGTGCAATCCCTTCTGAAATATATGCAGAGTATATTAAATAAGTTTTTTATTTTCATTTTGTGGACGGCCTAAAGCTGTTGGTTGACTGACTGGACACAGCCAAAAGAGGTCTCTGTTGGTATCCCTGTTGCTAAGATCTCTGTCCTTAAGCCCTACATTTCCTGCAGAAATGATTGCGGCAAAGAGTCCTGTGGCACCTTATAGAATAACAGACGTATTGGAGCATAAGCTTTCGTGGGTGAATACCCACTTCGTCGGATGCATGTAGTGGAAATTTCCAGAGGCAGGTATAAATATGCAAGAAAAAATCAGGCTAGGGATAACGAGGTTAGTTCAATCAGGGAGGATGAGGCCCCCTTCTAGCAGTTGAGGTGTGAACACCAAGGGAGGAGAAACTGCTTTTGTAGTTGGCGAGCCATTTACAGGCTTTGTTTGTTTAATCCTGAGCTGCTGATGTCAAATTTGCAAATGAACTGAAGCTTAGCAGTTTCTCCTTGAAGTCTGGTCCTGAAGTTTTTTTTGCTGCAGGATGGCAACCTTTAAATCTGCTATTGTGTGTCCAGGGAGGTTGAAGTGTTCTCCTACAGATTTTTGTATATTGCCATTCCTAATATCTGATTTGTGTCCATTTATCCTTTTACGTAGGGACTGTCCAGTTTGGCCGATGTTCATAGCAGAGAGGCATTGCTGGCACATGATGGCATATGTTACATTGGTGGACGTGCAGGTGAATGAACCGGTGATGGTGTGGCTGATCTGGTTAGGTCCTGTGATGGTGTCGCTGGTGTAGATATGTGGGCAGAGTTGGCATCAAGGTTTGTTGCATGGATTGGTTCCTGAGTTAGAGTTACTATGGTGCAGTGTGTTGTTGCTGGTGAGAATATGCATAAATGATTGTAGCCCTGGAAGGATAATCTGGTCCTGCATTTCTAACCATGTTAGTAAAAGTTTGAACAACAGAGCATTTGTATGCTGGTGGGTGGTTGTAGCCAGACAGCCAGCCCCCCCTCAGACCAGCATTGCTGGAAACACACGGGAGCCAAAACACCAGGGCACTCCAGCACAGCCTTTGAAGCTGAGAGAAGCACAGGTGTGCTGCGACAATGTGCCTCTGGGAACGTATACAACAATTGGGCTCACAGCAGGCAGAGGCGCTGTGACAGACATGGCTCTTAGCCCCTACTAAAACAGCATGATGCACACACACCAACATCCTAGGTGGGAAAATATTTACCCTGATAAAAGAAGTGTCCAGTAGTCGAAACTTATTGTTTCTCCCTTGCAAGTGTGAACTACTCTTGCGAGAGCTGGCGTCACCCCGACAGACCAGCCCCAATTTAGCATAGAAAGGAGAAAGAGAATAAAGGAGTACAGAGGTATAAGTAGGGGACCTACAGCACCATGATTTTTGTGTGCTTTTCACTATCTATCTGCTGGTCAGATAAGTGACAGCCTCCCAAGGCTTCTGCAGCTAAGAGGGTCCCTGAGCCTTGTCCCTTATTCGTCTTTCCGCGGAATTGAGTGACCGATCCTGGCTTGGCACCGCTGGAATCGAGAGATGCAAGGAGGGGAAGAAGCACCCACACCTGATCTCCTATCTTTAGTGTACACATATTTTGAAATAGAGCTCTATACTTTGTTTTCTTTCTTTGGGATTGTAGCTTCAGTTTTGTAACTTGTTTGTGTGTGTAACATCTCTACACTTAAATAAGTAGGCACTAGCAATTTTGTAACCACATGATTAGAATCTAGTTTAATAAATTTTGGTAACCATTTATGCATAAGCCTGACTTGTTTCTCTGGTTTACTGTGAAGCAGCCAACACAATTAAAGAACCTCAGCCGTTTTGGCTATAAAGCCTGGCCATTAGGTGAGAGTACTAAGAGCCTAGCGTTGAGTTGTGCCGCCTCCACGGGGCAAACTCTTGGGGCACCTGTCAGTCAATCCTGACTGCCCGCTGCGAAGGAGCTCTGAGCTCTAGCAGTTAAAGTCACGGGTGTGGAGAGGCTCTTAGTGCTGCCATTGGGGCACCTGTCAGTCAGTGTTGACTGCCCGCTGCGAAGGAGCTCTGAGCTCTAGCAGTTAAAGTCACGGGTGGTTAGGACCTTGGGGCATCCGTCAGCCTAGCCCGGGCTGCCCGCCGCGAAGGGACAGTGCGTCCTAGCGGTTAAAGTCACGGATGGTATAAACGGGCATAGCTGGCACCTCACCAAACATCCCTGGCCATCGGCTAACAGTGGTAGACAAAGCCTGCTCATACACGTACATTGTTCAGACTTTTTAGAGCTCTATGACAACATCTAGCCAATGGCAATTGTGCAGATGTCTAAATAATGATGGCAGTAAGGTCCCACTAGTACTGATATAATTAAGGAGATGGGTTGAAAAGAGACGGAGGAGATAAAGGAGAGCAATGAGTAGAAAAAGCTTCTTATGACTGAACTGTGAATTTTCTAAAAGATCCCAACTCACTAGCATGAGGCATGCTGTGCTGATGGACTGGCAGTGATACACATACAACTGTTTTTGTCTGGCATACAGGTGTTTAACTTGGCATCTGCTAGCTAATCATCAAGCAGCCAAACATTTGGAGGGCTCACCATGTTTAACAGAAAGTGGTCCTTGTCCTTCTCCATAACAAGCTCGGTACATGTGCTGGAGCTACTGTTTCACTTCCTCCCTACTCACCTCCTTGACTTCGACTCACTGTCCAAAAACCCAACCCTACTTGGTAACTAAGCAGCAGACTGTTAGTGAAGGATTTAGATAGAGAAGGAGTTTATAATCGCTTGAGATCTTTATTTTTGGGTCTGGGCTTTTACCAGTTCATTCAGTAGAAGTGGAGAGGGAGCAATGATAAGCTGTTGATGGTACCCAATATTCTGATTGTTTGTTGTTTTTTTCAGGAGCTGGTATTAGCATTTTGTTGTTCTTCAGAAAGTTCCTTTTGTTTTGAATACTCTGCCTGATTGGTAGAATGATGAGCAACAACTGAGGGAGTGTGTGTGTATGCCCCTTTGATTTGTTTGAGAAATCCAAAGAACAACCAGAACCTGTAAGATCGGGATAAAAGGTAGCCACTTATTTCTGTAGAAAGTGTTCATCTGTATGGTGTTAAAACTTTCACCAGAAGCTAGTAAGAGTGTTTTCCTTAGTATACGATTAATCAATGACAACTTATTTTGATGATCCTATACATGTAACTTGTATCCTATGGAGGTGCTTGGAGTTTATGGAAACAAAAGGAACTAATATTCATCCCTCCTTGCTTGCTCATGCAGTTTAAACCATGAGCCAGAAGTACATTTCTTAATAAAACTCAATCCTGTTTCTAATTCTCCCCTGGACTTTTAAATATTACTACTGTGGATGTAGCAGCCCATTTCCTCTTCAGTGATTTTCTTATGTAGTCTGCACGATCTTTGGGGGAGACAATTTGCCTTGTCTATGGGTCTGATCCTGCATTCTCTGAGCATCCCAAACTCCCATTGATTTGGAAAGGACACGATGGGTCTGATTCTTGGCTGGGTTAGATCTGCTTGTGCTCCAGAGATACAAAACAGCCTGAGAGCTAGCACAGCCAGCCTCTGGAAGACCCCTCAGCATAGAGGAGACGGAAGGTGAGACTTCCCCAACAGGTAGACTATATAAGAAGAAATGTGTGTTGCTAGTTTGATGCTGAGATGTAGCTTGATCGTATGTGTGTTGTGATGCAGTAAAGTGAAATCTTTACGCTTTTTGTCCGGGCACTAGACTGTGGAAATGTCAATACTTAGACAAGAACAAAAAACAGTTCTTCATTGTGTTTTAGGATGTGTACTGACCTTGTGGAGTAGAGGCACTCTCATTCTGAGGAGATGGGTGTCGTATTCCAACCTAGATCACTAATGTCAGGTATAAATAATGAGTGAAATGCAAAATCTCTGTCTACCCAGAACACAAGGTTGAACTGAGACCTGGTGTAAAAAGATGCAACTCCAGTAACTATTTATACCAGGCCTGAATCCAGCCTGGAGTGATTAGACAGTAGTTTACAATTCCCTTTTGCTTTATCTGAGTTTACAAATGCCAAAGAAGCTCATCCAGACCATAATTTTGTCATTAACAGACTTCTTCCTGTGCCAATTTTGGTGGATAATCCAAACGTTCTGACTTGACGCGTCAAGGGCAATTAAATATTGCAAAAGAAATCAAATACCTTCCATGTATTGAGACAGATGAGTACAAGACATCCAAAACTTTTTCACTTAAATTCAGCTCATCTATCAGTAGCACAAATAATTTTAGATGTAAAATTCTGGATACATCTTTGGCATGTAGCAGCATGAATTGCCATTGCAATAGGATGAAGGCTATTTTTAAAATTGTTTTAGATGAGTACCCGAAATGTGTTTATATAATTGCTTTTACTTAACAACATGCTTTATTCATTTTTTTTTGGTCTTGTTATTATAGACTTTTTTTCCACTGCCTTCTAGTACAGAAAACACAATGCTGTCGAGTACAGTATGATAAGGCAATAGGCATAGCTTATATGATCAGATTTCTAAGGAGTGCTCCAAGAAATGCTATTATCATCAATGTTCTCTCAATACACTTCTAGGTAAACTAAATACTCGCACACAATCACAGAATAACTATTTTTAAACAAAGCTGTCTAGCAACTCAAATATTACAGTGATAGGGGACTAATAAGTGCTTAGTTGTCCTACAGTATTTTATGTGCTCTTTTTCCTTACATAATAAGAAACTGTAACAGTAAAACTTTTCTGTGTGCTTAATCCACAGGAGTGGTTTGGAAAGTATCTTGGGTCTATACAGTTCAGAAGAGCCATTACCCATAATGAAGTGCTGGTTGCAGGCACCCGTGTTCTGTAATAATCCCTCAACCAACAATAGGGGTTTAGTCCTAAGCAATCAGTGTGGAGACTCTGAGTTTACCAACTTCTGCTTTATTCAGGCTTTTCATCAGCATGGGGTTTATATCAGCAAGTGTCCAACCTCTATTTAGCCCCTTATTTTAAAAACAATTATACAGAATTGTACAATAAAGGTGCCAAACTCTACAGTTTACAGTAGTGTTACTGGACTGTTGTAAACGTTACTCTGGGATAGGGTAGTTTTGTGTGTATTGTTTCTTTTAAATGGTATCTTCAGAAGGGAAGAGTGGCAGATAACAGCAGGGAATTGAATGTGTTTACATTTAGGATGGGCAAATTCATTTTGCCATTGCTTGAACGTTGTGGCTTTGCATTCTCCTTAGGAGAGACTGTGAAAGTGGGCAGTAGGGAGAAAAGAGGAAAAAATCAATGAAAAAGGGTGGAAAATGGAGCCAAGAAAGTGCAGAGTGGAAAACAAATCCAGTGAGGTCTGTATAAAGGAGAAAAGAGGGAGAATGAAAAACTTTAATGCAAAAAAATACATGCGTCAGCCTAGATTTTAGGGGGTGGCCTGTGCCCTTAATTGACATCACAGTTAATAGAAAAAATGTATTTCTAAAAAAAAACCTAATCATTTTTTAAAAGAAATATGGATTTAAATTACGGAATAACCAGATTCTGAAGCTTCACTATTTTTATGAACTCAGAATGTAGTTTGAGACATTTGCAAAACTTTGACATATAATTTTAACAATTTTGTATATCTTTGTTTCTATTGCAGTTATATCAACAGCTCCTGAAACACCTCGAAATCCCATAACCCTCAACCAAAGAATGTGCAATTTAATGGATAAAGCCATCTGCTTTAAGGTTAGAATGCTGGTAGGTTTGTGTTTTTATTCCAATGTCTCTGCATACCTGGTTTTTTCCATGTGATTTGGATGACTACATATTTACCATTTAATCTGTCAAGAAATATGATGACCTCTTTTGACCTATTAAGTAAACAGAACTGTAGCTTTAGCCTACTCAAATATGATGCATCTGACTAAAGCATTTCAACATCTTCATTTCCAATGTTGTGCTTTTAAAAAAGGAAGTATGTTCTTTTATGACATTTTGGACACAAACAGGGGCTTGCATGAGTAAGTAAATGTGTTTTGTTTGATCTCTGTAGCTGTTACATGACACATTTAATTAGAGCAACACTGTGACTGGCAGATGTGATGCTGCTATGTAATAATCTAAGAATACTGCTATAATAATTATATTAATACTGCATGTGACTTGGTCAGTGAGATTGTTACTGTTTAACTATATGGGTTTATTAGACATTCTTATATGAACATATTGATTTAGTGTAACAGTGGACCATTGGAAAAACAAATAGGAAAGTAACACAGTGGATCTAAATAAGTAACCTCGGAACAAACACTTGGAAGCAATTACAAGACAATGGCCCATAAACTCCAGCCTGAAGTTGCACAGCTGTTTTGTGAGCTAACAGATCAACGAACAATCAGCAGTCAAAAAGTGACAGTTTCTGGGAAAAGGGATGTGACGAAAAAGACATAGTGGCCTATTTCGGAGTATGCAGACACTCTTGCCGTTTTTAAAGGAGACTTTCCCTGAAGCAGAGAGAGAACTGGTTTGTGAAGCCAACAGGGTTAACTAGAAATTGAATAGGGTTCTATAGAAATTACCTTGTATTACATTGCAAAGGTTTTTAGAGTACCCTTTCTGGAGTCTCTTCTAACCCTTTATATAGAAAGGGTATAATTTTCATTGTTTTCTTAATTCTTCAGGGTGGTTCAAAAAAGCAAGAGAATATAATCTCCTAATAAATTCTCTCAGACTTTTCCATAGGAGTTCAATGTCACTTCTGGGCCATTATTAACAAAGCACTTGCTTCCATTACCACTACCCATAACTCTCTCTGTTCTTTGTTCCTATCCGCACTCCCCATGTATATCATGTTTTTGCCCAAATTAGTGCATACATGGGTACATTTTCTGTAGCTCTTTCAAAGTTTGGCCCCTGGTTGTGCAATATTCATATTTCTCCAATCCTCAAAACAGAGGAACATGATAAAATATTTACTTTACTCCGACACTTGCCAAAGATGCCAAGCTATAATAATTTTTGTTTTGTTATGATACATTCCATCAGAGGACCTTAACAGGCTTTACAAACACTAATGATTTACTAATCATAATGCACCTGTGAGCTAGTTAAGTATTATTATCCCCACTTTACAGATGAAAAATGGAGGTACCAAGAGATTAAAACCCACATCTTCAAAAATGAACATTAATTAACAAAGAGGCCACTTTTTTAAAGTTTGGGTGCAACTGATTTTGCCGTTGTCACGCAGGAAGTCCAGTAAAGTTGGCAACTCAAGATAGTGATATTATTTACAGAAAGCTCCTTCGTGTGATGTTGTTGCCAGTACATAGATGTCACTCGAATACACTGTATTATAAATCAGAGTGAAAGGCTAAGAAAAATATAGAAAGTACCCACCTTTAAAATTTCAACAATAACAAGCTGGGTGTGGCCACTCTAAAACTAACAGATGCTTAGGAGAAGGGAAGGGTGGGAAGGCTTTCTGCTTACCAGTTCCACAGTCTAGTTAGTAAAAAAACATCTGACACCAGTGTGGCCTGAAAGACCCTGAGACTGGGTGGGGCTACAGCGATTACAATGAATAAAATTAATAAACTGTGTTGGTAGGGTTTGGAATATAGTTCTTGAACCAAACATTTTTTTTTATTCGTATAATTAACTTAATATTTGAGTAATTGTGAATGAAAACTTAAGAATTGTTGCCTGCATTTTAAAAAAGTTTACGATCTTTAAACTTTTTTTTTTTTCCCCTCCCCCAAGGAGCCTGTGAGGCTGTTCCCTTAAAGCTGATCCTGAAAGCTGCTGCTTCATGCTTAATTTGCTGCGCTTCAATTGGACATTGTGACAGTTTTGGTGTTTATGAACAAGACTGCTATTTACAGAAAATGTTGCCTCCCATTTGACAGCAGTTAGATGCTGAGAGAAACTCACTGGAAAGTGGGTAGGTCAGAGATGGAAAAAGCAGATTTTGCACATGAAAAACTCCCTGGAAAAGAGTTTACAAAATGGTAATGACCTGAAATTTCTTTGAAGAGGGATTTTAAGGATCTAAACCATATGGCTTGACCTGAAATCAACTTTGTGGAAGTGAGAGACATCCTAATTCTGGAAAAATATAAAAAACATCTCACATATAGATCCACCCACTCTTCCAGTAACCCACAAACCCTGAACTGTCTCTCCAACATATGAGGTCACCTGGAACAGGCACTTAGTTTGTTGAATTCTCCTTTTATTTGGGTTTGTTCATTTAGTTCTGATTCAAGATGAATTAGAGCATAAGGAAAAATTTTAGAACTACATAAAATTATGGCCAATGTTCTTTACTGTTCTAGAAGGTTCTGTTTAAAAGACTTCTTCTTCAATCTTATCTAGATTAGGAATTTGATTGTGAGAAAAGGGAGTATTTTCTGTGTGGAGTGTTTGTAGACTCACCATTTAAAATATACATTGCTTTACATCAACTTTGAAGCTAGGAATTTATTTTAGTTAACCTGCCATGGAACAGAACAGCCACTTCTCAAAAACCCTACAAGCTGGTTGCAGCAAGCCCCATACCTAAGTGGGTTTTGTCTGAGGATGTTCAGCACATCCCATTTATTCAAAAGCTAACTCCATAAACGTATTGTTTCATTTTATTTTTCCTAACACGTTGTGGGGGGCTGGAGGGGTGTGATATCCTACCTCAGTGTAATCTCAAATCTTCATCCTATTGCAAGTTGGGCATTTAGGGGGTCTGATCCAAAGCCCATTGAAGCCTATTGAAAAATTCCCATTGGCTTCACTGGGCTTTGGAACAGTTTTGAACAATGCTCAGCTGGTGCTTCAGATATAAGGAAAAGATAAGGTTATAAAAGAGGAAGTTAATAACCACAGAGGTGACTATG
Source organism: Natator depressus (assembly GCF_965152275.1). Classification (NCBI taxonomy): domain Eukaryota; kingdom Metazoa; phylum Chordata; order Testudines; family Cheloniidae; genus Natator; species Natator depressus. Next base: position 67,517,227 of record NC_134243.1, read on the forward strand.
ATTCTCACTTTGCAACAGTAAGTACATCTGGAATAGAAGGCATTGTTAATACAAGGCTGCTACTGCTGTTGTAACTTGTGTATTTGGATTGGTACTACCAAGTAAATACCCTCCTACAAATAATATAGTCAGTGCTGGTTGTCAGCCTGGGAAAATTAGGGATATTGCTGAACGGTACAAGTAGGTCCACTCCCCCATCCGTCTTCTCCATTAATCAAACCAGGAAGAGATCACGCCCTTTTGCAGAGAGAGCTAGAACTAACCACTTACAGAGAAATTAAACCTTGCAACCCTTTGTTCCTGTAGCTCCTGATCAAGAGAAAAAATATCCTCAGCCTGCTGTGGAGAAATGTAGCAAGTCTGATTGTTGGTAGGAGACTGAGAGAGTTGATCGTATCTGACTGATTTCTACATTAGGATGCAGTGGTGAAAGTAACTTAAAGGATTTACCAGTACGCTGGAGTCCTGAGCAGGGGGGCGGGGCCTCGACCGGAAGGGGCGGGGCCTCAATCAGGAGAGGTGGGGCCTTCAGAGCCCCAGGCCCTTTAAATCTAAATTTAAAGGGCCTGGGGCTTCGGCTGCGGTGGTGGCAGCTGGGAGCACTGGACCCTTTAAATCACCAACGGAGCTACCAGCTGCGATGGCGGCTGGGAACTCCGGGTCTTAGGGGCCATTTAGAGGGCCCGGGACTCCAGCCTCCGCTACTGCAGTGGAGCCCCAGGCCCTTTAAATCACCCACGGAGCTCTGGGGGCTCCTAGCTGCTGCCACTACCTCGGGGCTCGGACGGTGATTTAAAGGGCCCAGGCTCTGCTGCGGTAGCGGCGGCCGGGAGCCCCAGGCCCTTTTAAATGACTGCCAGAGCCCCGCTGCTGCTACCCCAGGGCTCCGGCAGTGGGGCTCGGGTGGCGATTTTTAAAGGGCCCGGGTCTCCAGCTGCTGCTGGGAGCCCCAGACCCTTTAAATTGCCGTCTGGGGAAGCCGGTCCGGTCTGGCGTACCAGCTCTTGCCGATATGCTGGACTGGCCTGGCTTACTTTCACCTCTGATGATGTGCATCCAAGTAATGAAAAAGCACTTTTGGGAGGAGGAGGGGACAAAATGTAACAAAGACCCCAGGAGGCAAGGAGAAGAAACAGGCACAAGAAGAGGCAATGCCAATCAACTGAACTTTGTCCACACTTGCCCCCTTGCTTGGTTACACTTTTGAAAGTGAGGAAAAAGTTATCCGGGCAGTTGAACAAATAAGTTGCAACTAATAATTTACTAGACAAATTTAGCTTCTTATTCTTTCCTGGAATAACTGAAAGATCACAATTCCCTGAATTTATTAACTAACCAATACATACCTTTTCAAATTTGACTCTTTGGAATTTGAGCTGTGATTGGTCAGATGAGTCACATAGAATTATATGTTATCTTATTAGACAAGTGAAGAAGGTTTCTGTAAATGTTTATGTATATGGAGTACTATGTCCAATTTTCGGCCCCACACTACAAGAAGGATGTGGAAAAATTGGAAAGAGTCCAGCAGAGGGCAACAAAAATTATTAGGGGGCTGGAGCACATTACTTATGAGGAGAGGCTGAGGGAACTGGGATTGTTTAGTCTGCAGAAGAGAAGAATGAGGGGGGATTTGATAGCTGCTTTCAGCTACCTGAAGGGGGGTGCCAAAGAGGATGGATCTAGACTGTTTTCAGTGGTAGAAGATGACAGAACAAGGAGTAATGGTCTCAAGTTGCAGTGTGGGAGGTTTAGGTTGGATGTTAGGAAAACTTTTTCACTAGGAGGGTGTTGAAGCACTGGACTGGGTTACCTAGGGAGGTGGTGGAATCTCTTTCCTTAGAGGTTTTCAAGGTCAGGCTTGACAAAGCCCTGGCTGGGATGATTTAGTTGGGGATTGGTCCTGCTTTGAGCAGGGGGTTGGACTAGATGACCTCCTGAGGTCCCTTCCAACCCTGATATTCTATGATTCTATTATATGACTTTGAAATTAATTTGCCCCAGATGTTTGTGCCAGTAAAATTTGATCACTTGAATGCTCTCAGAAAAATAATACAAATGGAGCAAGAGAATGGGTGAAATACATTAATTAAAATTCAAACTTATTAGTGGACAAGGAGTTGGAGCTGATTCAGAGAATATTACATCATTGTTAAGGCACTGAACGGGGACTTGGGAAATTTGGCCTTAATTCTCTGTTCTGCCACAGACTTTCTGTGTGACCTTAGACAAGTCACCTAGCCTCTCTGTGCCTCAATTTCTTACATCTAAAATAGCGATAATAATTTCTTTCTCTAGCGCTTTGTCTTGTTTGTTTAGAGCTTAAGCTCTAAAGAGTGACTGTCTCTTATTATGTTTATACAGTGCCTAGAACAATGTGACCCAACCTCTGATGGGGCCTCTCAGTGCTATCATAATGTAAATACCATAATATAGATTATAAATAATGATTGTCCAGTACTACTTTCCTTTGGTTTCCAGGCAAAGTACATAATATGTGTGTTTCAGGAAAACCCAATGCTTTTTGGCCCATTCTCCCACCCCCAGTAATATAAAAATGCAGATCATGTAATGCCCGTTTGGAGTCAGATGAGTTTGCAAAATACCCTTTCACTGTCTTGCTGGAATTTTAAACACCAGTTTAGGCCTACTTGAGATAGAAAAAGAACTTCCCAAAGTGAGTTTCCTCAAACAACTGGGATTTGGAAGTAATTTCTCAAAATAATTCTAGGTCTAAGGGGGAAAAAACCATCAAAGATGTAGAAAATGCTGTTCTAGGCTCCGTTTGGGTGTTTAGCTGCACCTTTTTTGCTAGCTTGTGCCTTTCTAGGATTGAATTTGCATTTGAAAAAAGAGAAAGAGGGGAGAAAAAACTACCTTGCTATTACAAGAATATTAGTGCTGTGTGATTTTGTGCACATGCAAGTCAAAGTGAAAGCAATAGACGCTCCTAAATGTCTAAGCATGGGGGGCAGTTCCTGTCAAATTCTTACAGTATGACTGGATATATGATTAAACTAAGACCTTTGTTTAGTAAATATTAAATATTCCCTGGTCCTTTATATCCTGTCGTCATTTCCTCTGCACAGCTTACAGCTGTAGCTTCAAGCTAACGTGCAGAAGTCTTCTATTAAGCATGGTTTCATAATGAGTATATTTAACCATTTTAGCAAAGATCTTTTCTGAGGGTATTTCTCTCTGCAAAGTTCTTGGCTTTCTGTAGACATCCTGAGTGTATAAAATGTGCTTGTATTAATTTCTTAGCCTTGAGTAAAAGGTATAATCAATCATTTCATTCATTATGCATTGAAGAAGCCTGTATGTATTTTAGTGTAGAAAAAAAAAATTTAGCCAAAGAACCTGGCTGATGTCTAGTCATATTTTGTGGTTTTGAAAAACCACAGACTCTAGGGTGGGGATATTCATTGTATTAAATTAACTATTTTCTCACATTTTAAGAGGCAGCAGCTTGAAACGCTGTGATCCAGAAAACTATTTACACAACTACAAAGCAGTTACTCCATTTGTTTCACCGGGGCTTTGCCAAGGATATTATCCAACGTACAAGGGGTAGTATTTGAATATGTGCTGGAGGGGACTTGGTAGAAAGAAGTGCACTGATTGTATTGCATTTCATTCTTGTAATTTTTGAATAGGGGCAGGGCGTGTGGGTGGCCGCTTTGTATTTATGCTTTCATTCATTGAAAATGAAATAACTTTGTGTGTTGTTTTCCACTCTGTAGAAAACGTACAGATGAATAATACTGACCTAGTGTTAATCACAGGTGTTTGTTGAAGTGAACAGTAAACAACCCTCTGTGTGAGAGAGGAGTTCAGTTGCCCCATCCATTCAGTTCTCCTCAGCGAGTATCAATTGTTTCTGTTGATGTATTGTTTCTTGACTTTAGCAAAGCTTTTGACACGGTCTCCCACAGTATTCTTGTCAGCAAGTTAAAGAAGTATGGGCTGGATGAATGCACTATAAGGTGGGTAGAAAGCTGGCTAGATTGTCGGGCTCAACGGGTAGTGATAAATGGCTCCATGTCTAGTTGGCAGCCGGTGTCAAGTGGAGTGCCCCAGGGGTCGGTCCTGGGGCCGGTTTTGTTCAATATCTTCATAAATGATCTGGAGGATGGTGTGGATTGCACTCTCAGCAAATTTGCAGATGATACTAAACTGGGAGGAGTGGTAGATACGCTGGAGGGGAGGGATAGGATACAGAAGGACCTAGACAAATTGGAGGATTGGGCCAAAAGAAATCTGATGAGGTTCAATAAGGATAAGTGCAGGGTCCTGCACTTAGGATGGAAGAATCCAATGCACCGCTACAGACTAGGGACCGAATGGCTAGGCAGCAGTTCTGCGGAAAAGGACCTAGGGGTGACAGTGGACGAGAAGCTGGATATGAGTCAACAGTGTGCCCTTGTTGCCAAGAAGGCCAATGGCATTTTGGGATGTATAAGTAGGGGCATAGCCAGCAGATCGAGGGATGTGATCGTTCCCCTCTATTCGACACTGGTGAGGCCTCATCTGGAGTACTGTGTCCAGTTTTGGGCCCCACACTACAAGAAGGATGTGGATAAATTGGAGAGAGTCCAGCGAAGGGCAACAAAAATGATTAGGGGTCTAGAGCACATGACTTATGAGGAGAGGCTGAAGGAGCTGGGATTGTTTAGTCTGCAGAAGAGAAGAATGAGGGGGGATTTGATAGCTGCTTTCAACTACCTGAAAGGGGGTTCCAAAGAGGATGGCTCTAGACTGTTCTCAATGGTAGCAGATGACAGAACGAGGAGTAATGGTCTCAAGTTGCAATGGGGGAGGTTTAGATTGGATATTAGGAAAAACTTTTTCACTAAGAGGGTGGTGAAACACTGGAATGCGTTACCTAGGGAGGTGGTAGAATCTCCTTCCTTAGAGGTTTTTAAGGTCAGGCTTGACAAAGCCCTGGCTGGGATGATTTAACTGGGAATTGGTCCTGCTTCGAGCAGGGGGTTGGACTAGATGACCTTCTGGGGTCCCTTCCAACCCTGATATTCTATGATTCTATGATTCTATGAATTGGGAAAGAGAGCTTTGTGAGGCTGATGCCTATCGACATTGAAACCACCAAACCCATTCACATAAGCCACCGAACGGTTCTCAAACAGTCCCAACTTTTAGTCACGCACAGATCAGTGACCTAAAGCTGAAAGAACTCACGCTATTTTTGTTGACTTGGCCTGCTTTCCATAGTGTGTATCATAAGTGTATTCCCCAATCTGAGATGCAAACAGCCCCAAATTAAGAGAATATTCAAAATCCAAACCCACCTCAAGGCTTCTCTTCTAACTTGTGCCAGCTGCCAAAGGCTCCAAAATGTCATTACAGCAGCCAGGGACCACTGGGGTTCAGTCGAGTCCCCCTTCTTTTCAGCCACACTCCTTAAAACAAGCATAAGCATTACAAAGGCTCTATGCTGCCTGAGGCTCTCCCTACCTTGGCTGATCCTCCTGGGATTGGTTACACTGGTTTTAGGACTGCTGAGTGCTGCTGCATCCTAGCCATAGAAAATCAGGGCGTCAGGCTGTAAAATGCTAAAATTGTTCTTTTACTAGTGTGGTAAGGGAAGGATGTTAAGAAAAACTAACACTAAGAGAGAAGTGATGTGCTGTGGCAGGGTATCAAACCAAAGATTATCTGAGTCCGTTTCCAATTAACCTTATAAGTGTAAAACCTCTTTTGAAAAATTACTTTAAACCTGAGATTAACTCCTGGGAGAAGGTTGGAATTTGACCCCTTTTAATAACTTTGATTTTTTTTTCTTTTCTACTTCAGTGAACAACAATGTTGCCAATAAATACAATAATCTGCGTTTTCTGCCAAAATACTCCATAAAGTGTTATCCATCTTCAGTTCTCTATTTAAAAATGAAGTGAACTGAAATTAAGACGGTCTAGGACATTTATTTCATAGATAGGCTATCTCTGAGGATACATTTGGAATTAAAAACTTCTTCATTGTTGCTTTTTTTATTTTTCCCTGTGAAAAATTGTTTTCATTGATTCATTTATACAGCTAATTATTCCAAAAAAGAAAAGAAAAGAAAGAAAACTTCTAAAGGTAATGGCCCAGATCCTGGACAACAGAATGTAGTCCAAGAACTTTACTACTCTAGGGAGTTGTAGTACAAAATTCCCACCAGGGCTACCACTGGTTCAGCTGCACTAATAGGCACCCTAGAGTAGGTAGGATGGTAGCAGTGTTAGCATTGTGTCAATAAATCCTTTGCAAAGAAGGCAGTGTGCTGGGGTTCCATCCAGGAAGGGGGAGCCCAAGCCATGGAGCTGCCTGGAGATCCATTCCAATACTTTGGGGCTGCAGTAGTTCCTGGTGCTCTGCTAGAGGCAATGTTCGGAGAATACAGCATTCCTGTTTCCATTCCTTCCCCCGGCCTGCCAGTACCCCAGACACTTCCTGTATGAGAGTGCACAGGAAGTCCTTTGGAATTGGACAACATGGCATGCAGCGATGTATAATCCCAGCATGGACTCCATAAATTCTTCCTGCCTGTGGCAGAATTGCACTGGTCTCACTACATTTGAGCCACTGAACAGAGGGGAGGGGGATTTGTCCCAAAATTAATGAAGGTCATATTGTAATATAAAGGCTTAAAAAATGTAGTAAAAATGTTGCACTTAGTGTTAGGATTTGAAAATCAACATTAATACAGATTTATCATTGGATTTGAGTCACTGCTGCCACTGTCATTAAGTGTAATTACCTACCTAATAAGAAGAAGACCACTGCTTATGGGCATTCCCTTCCATTAATTGCCTAGACTCTTTCAGCTGGACTACTAGCCCAAAGGAGGCTTAGCCTTACAAAAGAACAGCAAAACCTTGTGCAAAGTAGTGTAACTCCACCATGAAATTCCATTAACTGTTGTGACCTGTTGAGCGTATTTATTGGAGAAAAGTAATTATGTCGTGTGCTAAACAAATATTCCTGTTTGTAAGGAGAATGATAGAACTAGAGTTGGGCCAAAATCTGAATCTGAGCTGGGATCTGGATTTTGAACTTCCCCCCAAATTTGGGCATGTTCGGTATGAAGAGTTCGGAGGTTTCAGATCCTTCTACAGAAAGAAGTCTGAGCTGAAAGTTCAAGTCTGGGCTCAGATACGGAGTTTAAATAACTCCCCAAAGTTTGGGGCGGAGTTCAGACTCAGGATTCCAAAGCCCACTTGACTGAGCCAGTCACATTCCCCAGATTTATAAATGTCATTTGGGTCTGTCCACATTAAGGGCCAACTCCTGTGGTTCTTACTCAGGGGGAAATCCCACCTCACCATTGCCATGTCAGGCCTGAATAGCAGTCAGAGTCTGCTCTGTTCTCGTCTTCACATTGCTCCTCAAGGCGAAGTTGAATAGTAGGACTCTGCAGTCCCTATTCCTCTCAGCAACTCTCTCTATAGCTGCAAGGAGGGGAAATTTATGGTGGAACAGGGTCTTGACTAGAGGGTCTGTGACTCCATTATTGGAGGAGTGCTTTGTGGCCAGCAATGGGAGAAAGAAGGCAGCTTTCCACAGCTCAAAGCCTATTTATTCAGGCTTTCCCCAAGAGACTAGGATTTGGCCCCAGTTCTTGGAGGATGGTGCAGGGGCCAAGGGGAGGGGAAGGGATAAGTGTCTTAACCCTGGTTTTATAAACCTGTAAGATTATTTTTGACTTTATGTACCAGGAATGAGTGTTGGGAGGAGCTTGGGGGCTGGGTTAGGTTTGGTGTATTTACATGCTAGCTAGCATCTTGTCTCTAACCTTTTATGATTCATCTTGGTTGTTTATGTGAGATACAAACATTCAGACCAGAAAATTAGACTGCAAGTAAAATGGCCCTTCTTACAAACACCTCTATACAGTGTCCACTCAGTGCTCACCCAAATGACATAGCCTGGAGCTGTCTGGAGCACTCAAGGTTGAAAGCCCATGGTTCAACTTCCTGGTTTGCCTTAGAATGAGACAATGGTTTTGATACATGCTGAAAACATTTGCAGCTCTTTCTGGCTCGTTTTGACACCATGCCTTCACACCATCTTTCCTTCACACCTCCACTTTGCTGCTGAGGGGATTATAGGGGCTCTAGTCCATTTGCTTCATGCCCTATGCACTATTTTGTACATCTCAGCCAGTCTTACTGTGACCACCACCCCGTTCTCCTCTTCTTGAGATCAAGCAGATTGAGGGGAGCCCATTCAAACCCTGTGGACTCTGCAGCAACGGGTATATGGCATTCCAAGGAGCCACAGGATGTTTCACTAGTTGGTGAGTGGTGTACACTTGTACCATTTTTTTTTTTAAGCATTTGGACAATAGGATTGTGTATGATTTTTGCATTCAGCCTTTGAAATGCATGATAACTTTATGCTGAAGATACTGCACTGGAGCCTTTCCAAAGCCTCCAGAATCATAATGAGGTGCTGTTGTTAGGGCAGGACATGCAGATTAATAGAACAGACTTTTTTTCTTTATTTAAGACCATTTATATTTTGCTCTCTCTGTGTTATGTGGTCTACCCACCTGTTCCAGCTGTACCAGCACTATTTCTTTTAGCCGGCAAGGCTCAAGGTCATCCTGAGGTTGAGCTCGGATCATGGTCAAGAAATGTAAACGTGGATAAGTCATGTGATATTTCCTCCCCTCCTCCCCCATCACTGTCCATTGATTTTTTTTCAATGACTCCTCTGTGATAACAGAGCTAAGCACAGCATGTGTATAAAACTGTAGCTCACATCCTGCACCGTGACTTCTATTCTCGGTGCCAGCCTTGGAGCACTCAGCACAGCTGGGCCAGGTTGTTCTAACTTGTATGGACTACCGTTGGTCTCTAGAGCCCAGACTGGGGTTTGTTGGGACGCAGGGACACCCCAGCCCCATCCTGTACCACTCAAGGACCCTACTATATGGGGATCCTCCTGTAGCATTAGGATAGCTTTCCACTTGCAGAGGTAGCATAAAGTTGTCCTAACACAGATGAGAAGCTAGCCCCAAAGCTGAAATCCCTATTGAAGCAAAACGTGTCTGAAAGTTGTTTGTATAATAGTAGTGCCTACAAAGAGCTAACTGCTGCCTGAAGAGAAGTGTATGCATAAGTAAGTCAGTACATAAGTATAAATGCAGAAATGAAATTGATTCAATTCTGGGATTTTCTTGTCTAGACAGTACTCCAGTTCCTTAAGATCTTGCTGCAGTTAATTTCTGTTAGCACATTCCAAGCTGACCAAAACTCATTGGTTCTTTTCTGTTTCCTGGAAAATGTGACGGTCCATGCTGGCCAACCTGCCAGTCACCTCCTCAGTCCGTTGCCAACCCCAGTATTTTGTAGCTGGGCTTCATATCTGTTTGGACATCTTGTAGCTTCTGTCCCAATAAAGTTTTTATTTCCAGCCGAATTGATTTTGCCAGTTTTCAAGTCATCTGTCCTTTCTGAGAAGCTTCCAGACCCTGTTATGGCCCCCTTCTAGTTGCTCTGGGTGTTCTTCCCCACGTTTAGTGCCTCCTGGGCAACTTTGATTTCTGCACACACCTCAGCTGTTTGTTTCACCAGGAATACCAGCTCACAATTCCTCTCCCTGGAAACTCAAGCCCACTTTTAACACAAGTAGTGCCCCTCAACTGTACAGTGGTAGATTTGGGGGGGGCTTGCAGCAAGTCAGTTTCTGCTGAGAGAAACTATGTCACAGAGCCATGTATTGTGTACTTTTTTTGCACTGTGTACATGTTTTTAGCCATATTATGTAAACAAGCCCTGTTGTTCTTAAACCAGGATAGAACCGATCACACCCAAGCAGCTCTGGATATCTGAGCGGACACTCTGAGCAGTCACCAGGAGCAGGTGCCTCCATTGCTGTGCCCCCAAGGCTCCAACTACGCTGCTAACTGCCATTGGACCTTCCCTCCTGGCTTACTTATCCCCCAGTCAGGAGCCAGAGAGTAGCAGCAGATTCACCCCATTGCTGCTACTACCTATTACCGCTCAGCAGATTCATTACATAATGTATAAAAGTCAGGACAAACATATAAATGAGTCCAGCCTTAGCTTACTTATATTTACTTCAGTGCTGTCAGTCAACTGAGACGGTATACGTAGTATGTTGTTAAGCAAATATGTCAGAGATAAATACATGCGATACAGCTCACTATATACACATGGGACCTAATTTTCAGAGGTGTTGGGCACTAGCAACTCCCAATGACCTCCACTGGAGTTGCGTGCGCTCAATACTTCTGAAAATCAGGCCCACGGGGTCCAATTTCCAAGCCAGTTCCATATTAAAGCCCTTAAGTCAGCACAGGTGAGTTTTCAAATGCAGGACTGGGCATCCTAACTTAAATCCCCAAATTTGAACATTGGCCGCTGTGATACCCAAGGGCTGAATTTGGAAGTGGGTGTAAATTCCATTACTTGGCTCCGTGTGTGCGACAGTCAACTGTGGATTGTCTGCAGTGTTGTTGCAGTTGTGTTGGTTCTGGGATGGGAGAGACAAGGTGGCTGAGCTAATATCTTTTACTGGACCAACTTGTGTTGGTGCAAGAGACAAGCTTTCAAATTCCACAGAGCTCTTCTTCAGGTCTGTCAGAAATGGTATTTGTGTCGGCAATGGGGTTGTTTTCATTTACAATAAACTGCTCTCACCTTCTTTTCTTAGCTGTCCTACCCTTTGCATTTTTTTACCTCCTCCCCCCCTCTCAATTTTATCATAACCCCTTGTCAGCATTCTGGATTACTCTGTATTGGGGGTTTTGTAACTGATGGCCTCTCCTGCCCTGTTTTCTCTTAGGGCTTGTCTACACAAGGAAGTTAATTAAAGATTAAAGTAGGATATGAATTCAAAGAGGAATTTTAATCCACTTCCAAAATGGATTAAACTAATTCAGAATAAAGCACTCTTATTCGGGAATAAGAGCACCCAGACAGAGAGTTGATCAGAAATAGCCCTTACAAACATATACCACAGAGAGAGAGAAGTGGGAAGAAACAGTCTTCAATTTTATTTCAAGTGCCATAGAGCCATTTCCTATAGTACAGAGGGAATGAGAGCTTACTACAGTAGCACACAGGACATAGATATAAAACATGCAGTGTATCAGTTTCGCCAATTACACTTCCAAATAACATGTTAATGAGACTTTTCTCATGAGTTAGTTGACGTTTTACAGATCAGGGGAATGTTGGGTGATATGATGATGGAATTTTCACATGACCCAAAGTTTCATTGCATCATATAGTTAGTATATAGGCTTTCACTGGGGACTTTGTTTAACATATTAATCATGAACAGCTGGTTGCATTGCAGCCCTCTGTGTCAGAATGGATGTAGTCAAAATATGATGTTAGTCTAGTCTAAAACATCATTACATTTTTTGTAGATTGGCCAACATATATTGAAAGAATGAGCAAAACAAGGAGATGACATTGCAATAGTGGAAATAAAATGTCAAACATAATGAGAGTCTGAACAACATGTAGAAGAAATATTGGCATGAAAGGTGTTAGAAGGATTTCACTTAGTTAAGGAATATAGGTTATAAACACATCCAGTTTCCAAGACTGTGTTGCAACCTAACGTAACTTGAATGAAGCTAAGAGTTATATATGCAATATTGTTCACATCATTGCTCTGATCATTCTGGTTTGACTTGCCTGAAAAGACCATTGTTAAAAAGTGCCAGGTATTAGCTACTTCCTATCTCTGTGAATTTAGTGGGGATACTCAGCCATTCCTTGCTCCCAGCATCCCACAGTGTATTTGGATTGCACTACATGTGGACTCGTTACACAAGCTCCACCCTCCCCCCAAACACATCTATGAAAACATCTTGCTACCTTAGTGAGATCTCTGGTCCTCAGTCACCAGTTTTGACTTGTATAACAATGGTGAGTCTAGAATCACTTGCCATCCGACATTATTCAATGTACATGAGAAGAAGCTTCATTTTAGAATGTGTGGTTGTAAGTGGTTAGCGTAAAGGATCCATCAGTCCTGTCATTGTCATTGATTTGTTGTGTCTCTTTGAGTAAGCATCTTAGGGTACATTTACACTGCAATCAGGATGTGTGTGGGATGTTACACCCCCATATTCTTCATAGAAATAATATGATATGAATATAACATAACTAAGTTGTATTTAATGCAATATGGGTCTTGTGAGATATCATTGGAAAGGTTATGATTTACTGAATGTGATTATCCTATTTGTATGCATGTATCATTTCTGTATCTGAAGTTAAGAATATTGACTATGTAACAATTACAACTGGGTGTATATCTTGGGGAACACCCACCAGACAAGCAGCCTGAATGGGCCATTTAAGGAGGACAATAGAACTTTGATGATACTAATCTCCCACTTCCCTGGGATGTTGCTTTGACAGGACAGGGTCAAGTGATGATGTCACCTGGTACGGAATACCACCTTGGACACTGCTGGTATTTTTCCACTGGAAACAAAGGATTCCTGCCTTATGTAAATTCTGTTTAAGGCTGGGATGTAAGTCAATCAGGGCTCTTCTACATTGCCTCCCCACCCAAGAAGGAAGACTGCTAAAAACACCCGAAGAAACAAAGGAACTAAGCAGGGGAAAGGCAAGGGCTGAGTGCAGGCTGAGACAAGGGTCTAGCCTGTAAAGAGACATAACTGGAACTCTGAGCTGCAAAAACTCTGCAACCTGCCTAAAACAACATTAAGGCTTTGTCTACACCACACAGCTTTTAGCGACATGGCTGAGTCACCACAACCGTGCTGCTAAAAGTTGTGCAGTGTCAGCTCTCCTGCTGACAAAAACCGTCCACCCCCAAAGACAGCTTTGTCGACAGCGCACTGTTCTCACTGGCACTTGTCACGGCAAAACTTTTGTCTTCCGGAGGGAGGGGGGATGTGAACACCTCTGAAAGACAAACGTTTTGTTGTTCAATTGCCAGTGTAGACATAGCCTTAGGGTGAGAAATTAAACTCAAGAAACAGATTACAAATAGTATTAAGCTTAGTTTGTGTGGTTTATTTGCTCAGTAATCAGTTTTGTTCTACTAGCTATCCCTTATAATCACTTAAAATTTACCTTTTTGTAGTTAAACTTATTTCTTGTTTATTCCAAAACCCAGTTTGTGCAATTCATATCGGGGGGGGCAAAAAGCTGTGCATATCTCCCTCCACACTGAGGGAGAGGGTGAATTTCAGGAGCTTACGCTATATGGATTTCTATACAGTGTAAGACCATATAATTTTGGGTTTACACTCCAGAGGGGGTGTGCATAGGAGTGCTGGCCTATTCCCCTAGCTGAGTCCTCCCACAGAGAGCTGATCGCAGACTGTGTGTGAGTCTACAGTTGGGTATGTCCCTAGTTGTGTGTGTGCTGGAAAGGGGCTTGAGAGCCAGTCACAGCAACACAGAATGAGGGAAACCCGGGCTGGTGAGATGGGCAGGCTCAGTGGGACCCCAGCACATCAGGTGGCACCCCAGAAAGGGGGGATCCAACCCATCACAGTGATTGCAGCATGCGTAGACATACCTGAGCTAGCTTAAGTGCCAATAGTAATGAAGCCGCAGCAACATGGGCTTCAGCGTAGGCTGTACAACGCCACCCAGGACACATACCCAAGCCGCTGGTTTGCTCTGAAGTCCACGCTGTTGAGGCTTCATTGTACTTGTGCTAGCTAGATTAAATCGAGTGTAGATGTGTCTACCCATGATTGCAGTACAGATATATCCTTAACCTTTCTAACCTCTGATTATCGAGTAATAAGATGAGTTTAAGCACTATTTACCTATGAATTTTATAGGAGGGATATAATTCTCTAATACATTCTATCGGATGATTTACAAATTCTCTTCAAAAGTTCTCATTCTCTGTTAAATTCTGCAGGATTATATAATATTACACAAATTAGAGATGGGGGAGGGAACTTTAAGGTCATCCCCTGCCAATTCAGGTTATTCCCTAGTGCTTAATCTGTGTATGTTTAAAGGTCCTAATTGATCTGGGCTTTTCCTACTTCCCATAGAAGACTATCCTCTGAACTAACAGAGAACATTAGCAGGAAACTTTTCTTGATGGTCAGCCTAAATTTTCCCTTAATTTCATCCTGTTGCACTTATGCCCTTGTAAGCACCCTAAATAATAATTTTTTCTTGTGGTGGTAACTGTCTGCATACAAGTATTGGAAAGACATACTCTTCCTCCTTGTCATTCAGCTTAACTATATTCAGCTCTTCTAACCTTAATAAAACATTGTCAGATAATCTGATGAAAGGTGCTCTATAAGCCCCAATGGTGAAAGACAAATAACAAGTTGCCATGCACTGTCAGTTTCAGAAGAAAAAGTACTGAAATTAAAAAATCCACAATGTTCAGTTGTATGTTAGCATTAGAAATAGCAGTGAATAGTGTTTTCTAGGAATTTCCCCCCGTGACTCTTTTGCTGGATGATGATAGTTTGGGATAAATGCTGCCCTCACTCCACTGAAAAAACTGGCTGTCTTCAGAGACTGACAATGTATCTATTATCTACTGTATTTGACCTAGAGACTGGGCATTGGGTGCTGTTAAGATTGTAGTTTTATTAGGCAAAATTTCCTGAGAATAGCACTAACTCCACACGGCATTGTACCACTAACTGGCAAGTGTTGGCTTAGAAGCAGACTATGAAATGTAAAGCATTAAAGTCCCGTCTACTTTCACCTGGAAAACCACATTCACCCCTTTCAAGCAAGAGCTAATTGAAACACAAAGCTATGCTTAAGCCCCATTTTGCCAAGAGGTGCTAAAACGGTTTCTTTAGCTACTGTAGACATGACCAGAGTCTGTGCTGAGGAACATGTGGTGGTATATTTGGTGTGTGCTTTCTAGCTGATGGAAGAGACAGAGAGAGAACCACAGATGGAGACTGTTAAAGAGAAAGGAAAAGGAAACAAAACATAAAATATAGGATTAAGTGTGCTGGGCATCTTGATTGGAATGAGTGACTTCAAACAACAGCCGTGTGGTGTTTTTATGTTGGCTCAGATAACATAAAAGAGAGAGACTGAGGACACAAGTATAATAAAAGGTTTTCTGCCTTCAAAAGAATTGACGGCTATTTATTATAGCTTTTTCTTAGTAAGGAATGCTGCAGTTCGTAACAGAGAAACAATTGTGATAAAGACCATTTTCAAATCCTCAAACTTTCTGACAGATTCTCCTTTTGAGATGCCTGGTCTCCATCCAAAAAGTGGTGGGGTTTTTTTGAGTTTTTTTTTAGGGAAAGTTTGGGCAAAATAGCTGTAGCTGATTGTGAATTGGGAAGAGACTTTTTCTTCCTTTAGTGAAGATAGCCACCCACTCTTCTACACAGATAACTAAAAGCAGCAGAAGTTTGGAACTTGGTATGGATGTGGTCACTAGGGATTAAGTTTTGATTAAAAATTGGTTAGAAGTTATAAATCCTTGAAATACATAAGGATTTGTATGTAATACGACTCTGTTCTGAGTTTGGATATGTATTTTGTGCATACATCTTCCCCAAAGTGTACACTTATTACTGTAGGTCTCTAAGCACCAGTCAGCCTTCCGGACTTGAACCAGCTTAAAAGCTTATACAGATTTCACTGTTTTTTTTCCCACTATGAAGTGGCTTTGGCATGTTTTGCCTATATGGGATAAACAAAAATCCCACTCACGAGCCTTTTGGTTCTTTAAAGAAATCTCTAGCAAATAAGTTGGGTAAGAATGTGTTAATTCAATGTTGCAGTTGCTTAATAAGAATAAAAAGGCCAAGAAATGCAAAATTAGGTTTAATCAAAATAACATAGCCCCATTGAACATATGTATTTTCTATCCCTACTTTGCTTGTTAAAGGAATAGCTTAATACATTGCTGTCTAAAAACATGCATCATAAAACACACGTCTACTGCCTCTGGAACCTTAACTTTTGTAGTTCCTGATAGTTTGATTTTTTTTTTAACTGTGCCACCTTAACATTGTATTAAATCCCAATTCAGCAAAACACTTAAGCAAGCACACACTTAAACGCTTTGCTAAGTACGGAGGGACTTAAGCATGTGCAAAAGTGACTTGTTGAGTCAAGTAAGACGGTATTTTCTCTCTCTCTCTCTGATGTATTTGAGTAACATACCTAATCAATACAGTACTTATCACTCCAATCCTTAGTGTTCTGGCATTTAGCAAGTGTTCTGATAACTAGCTGAGCCCTCACATCTACTGGAAAGATGTTCAGAAGTTACAGCTGTAATGCTAACACTCCGCTTTACAAGCAAAACACTTCATAAAACAGAACATGTGTGAATCTTAAGCCTTCTACTTCCATCGTAGCTTTTCTCCCCAGACTCCAGAACCTTAACTTATTTTGAAAAGGGGATGCCACATGTATAAACTGTGGCAGATCTCTTAATTATTTGTAAACATTACACATTTCATCACTGAAAGAGCTGTACCAAATCTTTATACAGAATATTGAACTTAGTACTGCTAAGGGAAAATGATCCATCTTCCCTATACAGAAGGCATTACATCACAGAAGGGATGGAAACAGAGAGCTCTGAGGACTGGGATAGGCAAACTTTCCTCCTTTTACAGGAAATGGGTGAAGCCTTGCTTGAAATTATTACTCAGACGTTTTGTGCTGTGAAGGAAATGTCTCCTGATAGCACAAGCTATTGGTTTCCTGTTGTGAACTAACAGTTTTTGGCATAACCAGGAATGGACAGGAAGGGCAGATGATTGGGGGTCACTTGGAGATCCTTGTTTTAATGACAAGTAAATTGGAAGAAATTTGGGCAGCAGAGACACTAAAATGAAAAGAGGAGGATCAATTGCTGATTAGTAGGACGTTGCTGTGGAAACAGACAATACATCAAGTGCTACCAGGCTTGTCAGAGAAGCAGGTGTGACACTATTGTTTAAAAGGAAGTATACTGTGGGAGAAATCCCTTTGTATGCTCCATAATTAAGAGCCTGATTCAACAAAATATACATCCGGTTTCCACACAGAGGCAATTTTTGGAAGTTTCCACAGATGCTGGATTTTTTTCTTCTTTCAGTGGGACCCTACAACTGAGGCACTTGCAAATGCAATTTTCCAATTGTAATATAACTAGCACTGCTAATGGCTCCCTCCTCACTTGATCACCTTACTTATTGTCTTCCGAGGCTGGAGAAAGGGGTTGTGCATGGCCTTTGTTTTGCCTAGGATCAGCTAGTTCTGGATGGCTACTTGGGAGCTCATCACAGGGACAGAAGGGAGGAGCTGATACTGGGGATACTGCGGACTAGTTCAGCCTCCAGTGCTTGTTTAAGGCATCTCTGAAGGCTGTCCTAACTTTTACCTAAGCTACCCTAGCCCCATGGGCAGTGCAGCAGCCTCCTGAACTGAACTAAGGGTCCTGTGTGAAGGGAGGAATGCACAGCTGGCTATGAACCTGCCAGAGAGGCTCCCTCTGTCAGGGGTATACTCCAGAGCCTTATTAACCCTGCTGCAGCAAAATAGCTAGTACAAAATAGCCTCAGTACAGGGGCCATTTCTCCCTTTCGGGACTAGTCTTGTAAGGTGCTAAGCACCCTCTGGAGCCATTGGAATCCTGCTTATCTGAATGAGAGCTGAGGCCTCTCACAGGACTGCACTTTAATTAAACTATGAGTAAGGGACATAAAATCAGGAAAAATTGTCTCAAAGTACATCTTTAAACAAAACTTTTTTTTTAAATAAGTGAGCAGATTCTCTGACATAAAATAATTGGTGGTCATATTTGGTGGTCACAAATTTCATCCTTGTGAAAGCATTATTTTGATTGTGTGGAAATTCAGTTATAGAAAACTGCCTCTTTCACAGAACTAAAATGAATTAAAAGAGCGAATCCATGTTTGCTGACACTGAAACAAACTTTCCAGAAGTGTTGTTTGTTTTTATGGTGCCAAACGCGCAACAGTTGGTAAAAATGTGCCTTCGCTTTCCTTTTGGATTTACTAAAGACAGATCTACAAAATCCATGTACCACAACATTTCTGCTTTCTGCTCTAAAAAAAACACAAACTTCAGTCATCTTTGAATCATGCTCTTTTTTTAAAAACATCTCCTTTTAAATATTTTTGTTTCCATTTCAGACTGCCAGCATTTCCATAGAAACCCCCAAAAATAAAGACTTTCCCAGCCTTGTGAGAACACACCTGCAAGAACCAGAACCACATTTAGCCTTTGGCCTGTCAAAAGTGGCTCTCCTTCATTTTGGTGTCACCTAAGGACATTTGTTTGTACACTATGTATGGAAATGTTCTCTCAAAATTTGCAGGAGTATATATTAATTTAAAATTGCTATCATTTGAACTCTTGCCATTGAGTAGTAACAAATGTGTTTTGCTATCCAACAACTCTCTTTAAAATGTTACTTCATTCTCTTTTTAAGGGAAAATAAACAAACAAAAGGAACTCCTCTAAAGACCGTAGAGCTGAGGTTTGCAGTCTTGAGACAACAGAACTAAGAATCTTTAGAAATAAGAATTGTGTTTAGATCTTTTTAAATTGCTAATCTTGTACAGATAGGTTTTTAGATAACAAGCCAAATTTTCAGCATCCCAGTTTCAAATTTTTCATGCCCAACCAGTTGTACCAGGTAACTGCCCCATACTTAAAGAAAACATGAATTGGCATGTGCAAAATGACTGCACACCATTCCCCCGCGCGCCCCCCTCCCCCTGCGCCACATGTCTACATTTTTCCAAACACAGTCAGTTGCAGATGCAAAGCTGCATTCACAAAATTGGAAACTGGCTAAAACAATTGCCCCTTGGTGGTTTTGTTTGCTATGTATCAAAGCTGTTGATTTTTACATATTTCTAAAGGTACACTGTCAGTACTACAGCACTAAGGAGCAACCTTACCTCTACCAAACTTGCAAATGAACACTAAAGGAAAGTGGGGAGATTTTTTGCTAAGGAAATCTTCTCCAAGGATCCCTTACACAGTGAGTGAAAAAAGGAACGTTTTAGATAAGACAATCTCCAGGTGTATTTCTTAAATAAACTCAATAGTGGCAAAGTAAATACTTTCAGAATCATTTCCATGAATATTTGGTCAAATAAAACAGCTGAACTGAACTCAGCCTTGTCCACACCCCAATTTGTTTGCTTTCAACAAATATTCTAACAAGTGAGTTCAGTGGCAAGATTATCTGAGGTTACCTTTACTCACATTGAATAGTGAATCCATGAATAATCCTACTGAAGGTAATTGGCTCTTTTGTGAAGTAAGGCACTACTCAACATAAGTAAGGATATCAACAGCTGCCTCTACATTAATATTAAAGAATATTCACGGAAACCAAATTTTGATCTCAAACACTTCCAAACTGTATCAATGCAACTACATAGTATTAAAGAGTACAACTGAAATTTTGAACAGCAGATGTAGCGAATGGCTGACAAGCAATCTGCAGACTCAGAATTATTTGCACAAATTATATGGTGAATAATTTCAAATAATGAATAGACTAGAGAAAATCTTACGGTGCTTGTGGGACAATCCACTAGCAGAAAAAGGTGCTCAATTCAAATGTTATTTATACACTCAGCTATACTTTGATAACCAAGAGTTACTCTCTGATAACAACTCACTTCATCGGATGCATCCGATGAAGTGAGCTGTAGCTCACGAAAGCTTATGCTCAAATAAATTTGTTAGTCTCTAAGGTGCCACAAGTACTCCTTTTCGTTCTCTGATAATGTTTGATCTGGTTGAGTGTATTTTGAACATAAATTTAGATATAGACTGAGCCCTAATTGTGATACATCTATATACAGCTTACTGTTATGCATAAGAGAGACAAGGTGGGTGAAGTAGTATCTTTTAGTGGACCAATTTCTGTTGGTGGAAGGGACAAGCTTTGGAGCATGGAACAAGAATGTCCAAGTTAAATACAAGGTGGGACAGACTGTTTAAGAATAGGGGGTTCATACACATTGTCGGAGACCACTTAAAACGAAGTGGGCAATTAACATCTCTGCAGTCATAGGATAATGAGGGGTTTAAGTAACAGGGTGTGTTCCAAATTGTTGTAATGGGCCATAAAACCGGCGTCTCTGTTAAGTCCATTGTTTTTACTTCCAGCAGAGTTATGAATTGAAATTCCCAGGCTTGTCTCTTGAAGATGTTGTGCAGGTTTCCTTTGAAGATGAGGACTGAGAAGTTAGATATGAAGTTATTGCTTTGTAAGAAGTGTTTGCTCCTGGGTGATATGGTGTTTTTGTCATTTATAATTTTTTACAACACACCTTTCAAGATCCATAAGTCCTATACATGCCTATCACAATAAGTGGTGTATCTCATCCAATTCATCAAATGCCCCAACAACAACTATATGGGTGAAACCAATCACTATGCTCTCAAATGAACTCTCAGAAAAAAATGATAAAACGCCATGTTTTGTCTATCACCCATGCGAGAACACTTTTCACAAAGCGATCACTCCTTATCTGACCTCTCAGTCTTCATCCTCACAGGAAACCTGTGCAACACCTTCAAGAGATGAGCATGGGAACTTAGGCCTGATCTACA
Source organism: Natator depressus (assembly GCF_965152275.1). Lineage (NCBI taxonomy): Eukaryota > Metazoa > Chordata > Testudines > Cheloniidae > Natator > Natator depressus. The sequence goes on from NC_134243.1 coordinate 67,537,806, forward strand.
CTAGATAATTAAGTTAGCTTAACTACATCGCCCAGGGGTGTGAAAAAAATCTACACCCTTGAACAGAGCAGTTAAACTGACCTAACTCCCAGGTGTAGACAGCACTGGGTCTACAAAAGAATTCTTCTAGCTACTGCCTCTCTGGCAGGTGGATTACCTATACTGATGGGAGAATCCCTCCTGTCAGCATTGGTAGTGTCTATATTGAAGTGCTAGAGCAGTGTAGCTATGCAACTATAGCAGGGGTTCTCAAACTGGGGGTCTCGACCCCTCAGGGGGTCGTGAGGTTATTACATGGGGGGTCACGAGCTGTCTACCTCCACCCCAAACCCTGCTTTGCCTCCAGCATCTAAAATGGTGTTGAATATATAAAACAGTGTTTTTAATTTATTGCGGGGGGGGGGGGGGAATCACACTCAGAGGCTTGCTATGTGAAAGGGGTCACCAGTACAAAACTGCACTATAGCATTTCAAATGTAGACAAGCCCTTAAATTCACAATTGCTGGACACTAAAAACCATGGACTTGAGACACTGATTTTATGGCCCATTTCAATAATCTGTAACATACCCTGCTACCTCCACTGTCTAACCCTCCCACTACTACCTTTCCATTTTCCTATGAGTGCAGGGTGTTACTTGCCCACTTCATTTAAAGTGGTCTCCTACAACTGTGAACCCGTTATGTTTAACAATCTGTCCCCCATCTTGTATTTCACTTGGCCACCTCCAGTACCTTCTCCAGACCTGAGGAAGAGTTCTGTGAAGCCTGAAAGCTTGTCCCTTCTACCAACAGAAGCTGGTCCAATAAAAGATATTACCTCACCTGGCTTGTCTCTCTTATATCTCTCAACGTAGCTACAAATCTACCACAAACAACCAGTCACTCTCAAGTGTGCTATACCATCTCAGACTGATTGCATCAGGGCTGGACTTGTCTGATACTCATATAAGAGATCTTCATGAAAAATACAGGTGGATGCACAAAATGGTGTTGACAATTTTGGATAAGACAAATCTCAAGGTCCTCAATACTTGCAGTCCTTAAAGTTCCTAAGTCATTTTCTGCAATAACAGGAATGTAATCCAACATCCTGGCCAAACTCCAGATCACGCAATTATACATTCTATTTGCTGAAAGTCCCCATACGGTTTCAGTATGCTTCACTTCCTGTCCTAAGTAGCTACTTATTTAGTGTTGCTACATGGTGTTTAATTTCTGTTGCTCACCGTCGAGGTTGGTTGCATTTCAGTGGTAGGTCAAGTAATTCCTGTATATGTATTCGTACATAAAATGACAATTTCAAAGTTGTTCTGATGTATGTTTATTGCAGTACTCCTAAAGATTGATTAGTAAATAGGGTAAAACTTGAACATCAATGTAGATGACAGGTGTGGTTTTACAACAAAAGTAAAAGAATAAACCATATAGTGTTTGAGTATGGTTTTTTTTGGGGGGGGGGAGGGAATAAGTTTTATAAAAATGTTGTAAAGTTAGTGTTGATTTAAACTCCATTATAGTAAAATTGCAGTAGTCTACATTAGCTGTATAGTCTTCCTTCAAATGTATTAAAACCAGTCCTTTCATTTGTGTGTACTTGTTGTAGCTGAGGAGATTAAACAGCAGCACAACACAGCTCCAGCTCAACAGTGAGAGACTTCAGCTGAAAAGCATTCGTTTATATGTTGTGATTCACTGTTTTCAGTGTCACGTCACTTGGATTTTGAATAGGAGGTTTGTGTTCCTTTTAACAGTTTACTTAAACAGGAGAAACAGTAAGAACTGTATCTGGCCACCTTTATGTTAATAATATAACTGGCATATGCTACGTTTTCGGTTCTGAGGTATTGTTCAAGGATATGTGAGAGGTTCGATTGCTACAATGGGTGCCATTAAAAAGAAACCCTAGCTTTTGCCATCAGTCACCACAAGAGTGGTATTTGAGAACAGATAATAATAATAGAATAGAGTGGTAACATAGAACAGGCAATAAGCATACAGAAAAACTCTGGTGTCTGTGGGTAAATGTTAATGTTTTGTTAGCCACCGTTCAAAACAAATCAAAGTCACTTTGGTGACTTTCAGTACAATAACCTCAAAGTTAAGATTGTTATAAAAGTGAAAAAAAGCCAGGGGAATTTTTCTAGCCATTCATGTACTGCTCTGCCTTTTAAGCTCAAACTGGGTTTGGTTTTGTTTTGTTTAACTCTACATTTCTTTGGCTGCTTTGTATCCCAGTGTGAACTAGAATGACGAACTGCAGCCTAAAACAAAAGGCCTCTTCTGCTGACCTTTACATTAGGCCTTGAATGGCATTTATAACTACTTTAGCTTTCAGTCCTATTTGAGCTGTACCTGGAAAGGCGGCTGTTCCTGTGTGAGCCTGGATAGTCTCATCTCACAAGAGGACTTCAAAGCCAAAACTTCAGTCACTTTGCCTTCCATTTCTAATGCTGTCTTGAGGGAGAGAATTTTTGATAGAAAGCTGCAGATCCTAGAGCTTGATGTATGAGAACAGCTCAGTGCTCCATCTACTCCCATTTCCTGTCTCTGATATTGACCAATGCCACATGCTGTAAAGGAGGCCAACCGCTTGCCAACCCCTCCAAGCCTTACAGCATGTGAAATACTGTACCCTTAGGGATGGGCCATTTCTCCTTGACCCCAGCTGGTCAGCAGTTTATGCCCTGATGCACAGGTAGCAACAGCCCTTTATTTTATTATTGCTAGTGATAATGTTCAGATGCCTCTGGTCTTATTCACATAAAGGTCAAATCCTTTGAATATTACTACAAGTATTCGTTGCAATAATATTCTGCAGCACGTTATGGTGCAAGGAAAGCTACGTGAGCCAGTAATAAGTTTTCAGAGGAGAGAGTCCCTGACTTCCGATTCCCTCCTCCCATTGGGCCAGAGGAGGGAATCCTCTGCATGTGCAGCATACCACAGGGATGGCGTTCATGGCCTTCGCTATTTAAATGGCACCATGCAACAGCTGCACATAGGGCTCAGTTGTGCCTGATGGACACAATAAGGGGGTGTGCAGAGCTGCCTATCATCCTCTGAGAAGGACTATCCTAGGGAGGCTCAATACTCAGAATGCCTACGAAAATGCAGTATGTTACTCCCTGCATATCCACCAAGGAGACCTCATAGTCTATCAGGGTTGGAAGGGACCTCAGGAGATCATCTAGTCCAACCCCCTGCTCAAAGCAGGACCAATCCCCAATTTTTTTTGCCCCAGATCCCTAAATGGCCCCCTCAAGGATGGAACTCACAACCCTGGGTTTAGCAGGCCAATGCTCAAACCACTGAGCTATCCCTGGATCCTCTGGGACAACTAGTGCCTTCAGGGGCACTATTAGCTAGACAACTATATGGATTACCTCTAGGTGTTGCCATTTGGCTCCTCTGCGTGTACTGTTGCTGTCACCCTTGTTTTTCATCTAGATGGCATAATTATTGTGGCAATGACTCTGGCAGCTCCTGTTTGCTCTTCTAACAATTTCCATTCTCCTAGTCCATTACTAGCTCTTACTGTCAGACTTTTTTTGCATCATGATCTCAAAGTATTGATTTATAAAACTATATCCCCCTTCCTTCTTCGTGGCTGTTTCTCATCTGCTTTTAATAGTTTTAAATATAACAATTATACCTTTTGATCATACTTTTGACAAAGTCACTCACCCAATTCCTCTTTAAGTAACCCTCCTTCCCCCCCCGCCCCAGCCAACAAACTAAAGGAAACAAGTGTTCATGGTCCATTTGCTGGAGGGTACATGCAAACTAAGCATAGGCACGCACACACAGTCACCTAGGGAAGGCAAAGTATTTGTTAGGAGAGTTATGTGTAAAACACTACCCATCTCTTCCCCAGGAGACGGCGTGCACTGGGACGGTTTCCATTGTATCTTATTGTTATGGCTGTAACTCTGATATTTTTCAGGCATCTACAACTGGGGACAGCCATCTTCTTGTATATTTTATATTGAAGAATTCGCAAGCAAGCGCTGCTAGATTCTATGTAACTATCCAGAAAAGGCTGGTACCATGGAATAAGTAAGCACTTTTGAGGCTTTGTTAGTCTTGTTCTCTCAAATCTTCCCATGTCTACTTCTGATCCCAGCCTTCTTGGAAGTGGGAGGGGGGGAGGAGGAGTTCCCCAGTGTGCCTGAAATATTGAACTACTCCCAAGGGACAAAACCTAAACAAACAGTATCCTGCTGCTGGTCACACCCAATCCTTCCCTAACCTAAAGAGCCACTGAGCCACTGACCCGCTTATCGCCCTCAGTCAACAACTTTGTGAAGGTTTTATTGTGAGAGGGGAAAGCCTTTTACTGCTTTCACTGGTTTTATTGCTATCTCTGTACATTGCATGCCTTAAACAGCCAGCTGTGTGTGCTTGCCATTTAGAAAGCTAGGCATGCACAGAAACGGATGCCAAATTAGTCAGTTACTGCAATAGCCGTAGGACATCCTGTGCTGAAGTTGGGGGGAGGGGGAGAGAAATCATGACAGAGAGCAACCTTTGATTGACATGCTTCCCCTTGTTGGGACATCCTGTCCGTTCAAATATTAGAGTCAGGATTAAACCCCACCTCTATTTTGAACTGATCAATTGAGCTTTTCATAGGCAACCAATCACTAATGCGTTCTTTGGCTCCTGCAAGGTATCCACATCACAATGAACACAAACCATGCACCTCTAATTCCAGCTGCTAACTCGCCACAAAAGTAAACAGGGATTGGCAGCCTTGATATGAGATGCCACAAGAATTCAGGACTAGCTGAAAAAAAATTATGATCACTTAACACAAAACATAAAGCTCTTGAGATCAGATGTCAAATCCTTGAATGCGATCTCCAACAGTCCCATGTCAGTCTTTCAAGAAGTGCACCAGCCCCTTCCCCATCACACAGCTATATTGAACCTATGGCATTTGACTTCAGTTCAGAGCTATTTCCAAGGTGACAAGAACTTTTTCTACCCTACTGTCAAGCAGAGGTTCTTAGCATTGTATAAAGCCCTTTTCACCGGTGGCTCTTAAAGCACTTCATAAAAGATGGATTAGTCTCAGCAAGTCTCTGGCTGAGCCAGTCTCAAGACTCGAAGTCCTATGCCCAATCCACTAAACCATGCATTGCAGACACAGCAAAATATGCATCAGGTGTGAACAGTTTAATAGTAAATGCAAATACATATTTTAAATTTCATATCAATCCAATGGACCAAAAGAGGAAAGTACTGCCACACTAGATAATTAGCAGTTACATTTTAAAATGTGTGTATAATATATAATGTCCAACTACCTTTGTAAAATGCTTTGAGATCTGTGGACAAAAAGCACTATTTAGTATACATGTGCAAGAATAAGAACATCAGGAGAGAAGAGGGAAAGCTGGGAGGATGAAATTCACCCAATACAGATGGAGTGCACAAGGCCCTAAATCCACATAGCTCCCACTTAAACCCTTAATAAAGAGTTTACATGGGGTGCGGTCCCTCAACGCTGATGTAAATTTCATCCTTACATTATTTTTATGGTCTAGACTGAAGTGTGAATAAAGTAGCAATATAACAAAAGTTTACTGTTCCTTTGGCATAAGGAACTGAACTTGGAACAAACTCGGTTAAACGCATGTAACTGTAAAAGGGCTGCTTGCCAATTCCTGGAGAGGAAAGATTTTTAAAAGGCCACTGCACTACAGCTCTGGCCTACAGAGCAAATAGTGTAGGCTGAATTTACTATGATTTTCAGGTCTGAGTGCACAGTAAATGGAATTCATGCGCCTTTCCAAGTCACCTCCTGTGCCCTGAACAGACAGCCCTGAAGTGATGTATAGAACAACTTCCCGCGCAACCCCTTAAGGTAGTGCAAACCCATGCTCTTAGCAGTAGCTAAAGGAGAAAAACATCCACCTCCACTTCACTGCAATTGAGGAAAGAATGGAAATGAGAAACTGGTAAGTTGCTGAGCTAATTTTGCATACAAAGCAACTTCCAACTCTCTTCACTGATGATTTTTAAGAGCAAAATTTTTTACTTGTATTCCATTAAAAAAACTTGGCCCACAACTACTCGCTATATACACGGATGAAAGCAGCAAAATGCCTTAAATGACTTCAGCAGGAAACTACTGGGAAGGGGAGTGGTGTGTTGTCTGACAGACCCATTGCACGTTTCTAGGAAAAACTTTTCAAGCTCTGTGTCCTGAAATGAAACAGAATTTTACAGGACTGTCTCACTACAGAGGTTTTTCTACAACACTCCTTCCCTGGATCCCAGGCTATACTGCCCTAGATGAACTCCTTTAAAACACACCCCAGCATCAGTGGCTCTGAAACAAAAAGAGATAGGAAGAAAGCTCTAAAGACAGCAAGTTTAAAATCTGCACCAACAGGACCAAAACCTGTCTCCGATAAAATGCATATTTTGTTCTGCTCACATTCATAAACCCCTCTCTCACTTGCCATACACACGCATACCCTCATATAAAGTGCTCAGTGAGCTCAAAATCTACCCACATAGTAGTGATGACAAAGCATGAGACGACTGCGGTCTCCATGATGGAGAAGCTGAGTAATAACTGACTCCAGCCAACTAGATCACTGGGGTGTAAGGTCATCCTCGAACTCTATTTCCATGATTTCTTCTGGGTAAATTGCTCCGGGAACAATCCTCTTTTCTAGCATAACGTAATCAAGAACTAGAAAGTCACTGCCACTTACCACAGGGTTGCAATTCCTGGCCTGACGGGCCGTGCTGGGAATTTAAATGATGTCTCCACCCTAGCAGCATGTGGAACCAATGTAATGGCTAACACAAATCAGGCTTAAAATGGAGTGATGCTGCAGTTCCTGCTGTTTTTGTAAGCCAGCAAGAATGATTTTTGGACAAAACCGTAAGCATTAAAAGGAACCAAAAAAAAAAAAAAAATCAGCAGAAGTGAGGAATGGCTTCTAATCTAACAACACACACCAAGGAACATCCTAGTGACCAAAAACAAGACACAACGCAACCCACCGTCATAGGGATGTATTACATACTACCATGCTCAGGAGCAAGTCAATGAAAAGAATGCGGTTTTTTCACTTAGCCTCGATTATTTTGTAGGAGAGAGATGTACATTTCTTTACCTGCATTTTAAACAATGGTCAGAACCCTTTACCTCTGAAAAGGATAAGACATGTGGCCTAAGGGTGAACAGTAGTGGCTCACCAGTGAAACTTCCACTCCAGTCAGTGAGGTAGTTTCTTGACTCTAAGTTAAGTTTGACTAAAAGTGTTGTTAACCAACATTAACAGAGCTCTACAGTACAGTTCCCTTGCTCAGCTGTGGGCCACATTTCCCTGTTCAACTTATGCCAGATCCCAGCATTTAGCGTACCATCTTGATCCAAGCTAACACTGGAAGAGCACTGAGTCTCCAATTTACAGCTCTAGATCACACAATGAATAACAAGAGTTAACACACAAATTAATTCTGCCCATGAAGAAATCAGCATAGATGTTGCCTTTCTCCTAACAGCCACAGACCGTCTTTCTTTGTTACGGTTGAAGACTCTGGCAGGACATGTTGAGAAAGACCATACATGTTATTACTAGAGTTGCCTCTTCAAAACGCTCTGCCTATGCACAGAAGTCCTCAGTCTACTGCTAATGTAAAGTCATACTTTTAGCATGTCATAGTTTCCCCATTGTCTCCCTTCTTCCTGGGCTTCCTTTAGCACAGTTCTCCCACTCATGGGTAACTGAGTAGACTGCCACAAGGGCTGCCTGCCTGATACAGAACCCTGCCTTGCAGTTGTTGGATCTTTTGGGTCTCGTGGAGGAGACGTGATTTCTGGGCTTTGGAATGAGTGACAGCCCTTCCTTTCATTCAACATATTTGGAGAGAACTATCACAAAACACGTTAGATTAAGTACTGCTGAAGGGGTTAAACTCCCTTTGACAAATAGATCTCCAGGTCTACATTAATCCATCTTAAAATTACATGTTTCTCACACGTTCCAGGAGCAATTCTCAAGGGTCTATTTAATTGTATAATGGAGGATTATGAAAAGTCCTGCCAATTTTACCTGGCTCTCTCTACTCTGTCTTTTTAAGAAACATTTTCTATGGACAACTTGACCAATCCCAGGCTTCCTGCCCAGCCAAGGTCCCTATCCCTCCTGCCTAGGATCTGCTATTCCCCAGGGAGAAGGTACCCTTTTGGGGCCACAAAGGTGTGGGGAGTGAAGCTTTAATCACATGCCACAGGAAGGACCACAATACCCCAGCAGCCCAAAATGTTCCTGACTGGATTCCTCCATGTCCCATGCCAGTTAAGTGGAACCCCTGCCTATACTCTGCTTGCTGGGATCGTAGGCAAAGCCAATCATTTTCAAAGCTCATCCTCCATCTCAACATCACCAGTAAGGACTGAAGGTGGTGAAAACTATGGGCGAGATCACTGGTCCTCAAACTTTTCAGGGTTGCGCCTCCCTCATCCTGTCCGCACGGAGCCATGGCTTGGAAGTGAGGATGCAGACGGGGTAAAGGGGCCGAGGATGGGGCTGCAACTGGGGGTGGGGCTGGTGCTGGGAGTAGGAACGGAGCTGCAGACGGGGCTGAGGCTGGGGGCAGAGTGGGGCTGGGTGGCACTCCCTCCCTGTCCCCCATGGGGGCTGGCCCAGGCCCAGCCATGCCTCCCTTGAACAGCTTGGGGGGCACACCCCACAGTTTGGGGACATCTGGGCTAGATCCAGTCTCACTGAAAACAAATGAAAGTTTTGCATTGACTTCAATGGGTACAAGACTATCATGTAGGCACAAGACAGTTAATTTTTGTTTAGGTAATGCCAAGGGTTAACAAGGGGAAGTGACTGGCCTTGACAATATACACCCCCACTCAAAAAGCTCCCAGGAGCATTTTATAATTCCACAAACAGATGGGGAAGGGTAACGAGGTTGAGAGAAACTCTTACAAGCATAGGAGTCTGGAATTCTTTGGGACACATGGAATTTTTCAATCAATCTCAATAAGATGCAGAATGCCTTATCCAACATTAAACACAAACACTACACACACTAAATCTGTCCAAAACAGAATAACTCTAGGTAGAAACCACTGCAAACTAGATCAGAATGACTTGTTTGTTTGTTTGTTTTTTACTGAATATACTCCACTAAACATTAATTCCTAAATAGCTGGAGAGTGGGGGATGAGACAATGATGCACTCTCAGGAGGTTGTGGCAAAAGGAAATAGTTTAAAAATAATTTGCTTCAGGCTTGAAAAAATCCTAAAACAAGCTTCTACAAATGCAACTACCATTACAATTATTAAGCTAAACCTCTCATCTTCTGACCTGGGCAATTTTCCCCCCCAGAATTAATCTTAATAAAAATGATTAGGTAGGGTGTTATTTTGTCATGAGTAAAGAGAATTCAGATAGGATGTGACTGAAGTATTTAAACTAGGTAAGACTTTTTAGAAAATGAAGCCAGGTGATCTATTTGATGTCAGCAGACAGACTGGAACTAGGGGACAGATATAAGTGAAAGGGGAATGAATGGAAAATGACTTTAAGGAAGTATTATCTTAGTGCAGTAAGTAAGTGGAGTTAAGCTGTAAGTATATGGCCTCTAGTATGTGAAAGGGGTATTAATTACATTTGAACCCTTTGCTCTTTCTGAGGGATCAGGAGGGAGTGTCTCACTGATCATGCTTCCCCACTACAACTGGCAATGGGTTTTCTTCCAACTTCTGGCACCAAAAAAATAAATAAAGAGAAAACATGAAAAAATTGTATTTAAAAATATGTCTAGACTAGAGATGGTAATGAAACAGCCCTTCAGCTCATTTCTTGCTTCTGATCCTACATAATCACACTATATGGAAAAAGCTGCATTTATTTTTTAAAAAGATTGGATGAATCCAGGTCTTACAGTATTTTAAACTTAATTATTCTGTAGGAGTAAAAAGGTATTCTATATAAATAAAATAAACATCTGAACTGGGGCATCTGAAAGGGTCTCTTTTAGACTTGTCCTAAAATATTTTTGATGTTTTATTCCCTGTCTATATTTGTTTGTACCGTGGTACCATGAATTATTAGATTCATTTTAAAAACAGTGCAAACAACCAGAACATCAAAGGCTCCCATGAGAGCAGAGGATATTCAGCACCTTGTAGGATAGGGCCCTGAGTAAGTTATTTAAAAGGGATATAATGTGAGCCAATGATTACAATGTATAAATTTTCCTTAAGTAAAACAAACTCTTACTATAACAGTCTCTCGGGGAGGGAAATATCAAACATAGTTTAAGTTAAATGAGCACAACAAAGAAGCGATCGCTAAAATAATATTCCTGGAAAGGCTTTGAAAAATCCACTATTTGGCAACTCATATTTTTATTAGATGGGTATATCGGTTTAAAAAAAACTACTTCTACTCAGCAAACCACTCAGCCCCATGTTGTGCTACGCTGCAAAGCATATTTATCCCCCAAAGAGCCATTCACAGACTGCATTGTCATTTTTCAAATAAAAGGAAAAGACAAAGGATTTCAGAGATATTTGAGTGGGTTATTTCATCCCATCACTACAGAGCAAGTGTAGCACGTGCTCTCTGTTTTAGAATAGAATAGCACAGAATACAGGATGTAATTAAAACATTTCCTTTATCAAATGAGCGAGACCTTATAAAACAATTAGCAGATAATTCAGGCTTGAGCCTTCTTGCCTTATTCAAGGAAAACTTTCAACTAAAGTCAATGAAGAATTTTGTCTGTGTAAAGCATGCAGGATCGGATCCATGGATGGAAGTTCTCAGTATTACAAGTACATACAATTGCATCTGCACAGAAAGACCCATTGTGCCCACACACAAAACCAACTGAAGTCACAACACACTTTTGCAGATTATAATACTAGCCTCACATAAATCAATCCAAGCAGCCCATCTGATTTTTAGTTGTGTCATGCAAATAAACTAAATCCTGTATAGTAAATAACATGCACTTTTCCCCTTCATATCCAAACAATAGATGTGTTAAACAGACACCCTACACAACCTCCACGCAGGGCTTTTGAAAATTAAAATGAAAAGGAAGTGTTTTGGGGCTATTTATGATGATTGTGTAATTATCCATTTCCCTACCAGTCTTTAAAGCACACTAAGCACTTTTTTCCTAATTGGAAAAAAATGAAGACAATCTTGAAAAACTACTCTAGAAATCCCATAAGATGACGACAAAGGCAGGAGCTAAGAATTTTTGCTCCTGTAAGATTTAAAACAAAACCAAACTCAAAGCAAGCAGATTTCAAGCCCAACATAGAGATCTATTAGGAGATGCAGCAATAAACAGAAACTGTTGTTAGACTTTACAAGGTGGTATGGATCCAGGCACTGGTTCTCTATTACTAAATCCAAAGTTCAGGATCAAGCCAAGACAAAAAGCTTTTCAGGATACCCAGCCACTTAAAAATGTGTGTGTAAAGTTATAGTTAAACAGACAAAACAAAAAAACTAAATGCTACATAGTTTGAACATTTGCACTTGAAGCTTCAACATCAACAACCTTAATTTAGTCACTAACACCCATTTTCTCTCCACCTGCAGGCTAAAGAGCCAATCCCAAACTACCTCCTCTGCAAAACAGATGAGCCAACAGCAAAAAAGTTGCCACATAAAAGAAATGTAAGTCTGCTTTGTGTATCGGAATTGCATTGTTATTGGCTGTTGACATACTACATAAAGCACACATCTAGGGTATACTGACTACAGGAGAATTTCTATCCTGCATTGTAGAAGGATGCATGAGGTGGAATCTGGAACCAGTACATATGGAGCAGAGGTATACTTCCAGCCTGATCTGGATGGTGTAGTGTCAGACCATAATTTGCAGGGGAAATGAAGTACCCTGGAGCATACAATATAGGGAGAGTGCATGGAGTACAGTGGAGTCTCTGTTCCACATCAGGGTGTTGTACTGGGCATGGAAGACGGAGGAGGTGAAGCCTCTGGCTCATAAATGAATGTAATATGCAAGGTGCTGGCATGTGAACCATGAGAAGCAAGTTGGGTGGAGTAGTCAGCCAGAAACAGAGCACAGGCAGGGGCAGTGCCACTGACCCCATATTGGAAAGCCAGGATAGTGGGCAGGAATACAAGGGTAGTTTACAATGGAACCTTAATTGCACTTGCAACACAACCTTGTAGTGTTTTATTTTTACCACAACATTCTGTTAACTTTTGTTTTTAAAACCCACATACTGTCAAACTTATCACAGAATTCATAGTTTTTCTTCCTTAATAGTCACATCACATTCCCATGCCCACTGATCTCAAACAACTTCATCTTAATCTTGCTTGTTAAGATTTTTTCAGACCTGTCTTTCATTACTAGAGCTGACGAATGTTACAGACTCCAGTGACATAGCCAGCAGAACTTAAACTGGTGTCATTTCAAATGCGATTCTCGTGATTTCACAAAACTTCACTGGCCAATCCTCTGGAGCTTGTACCACTCTTCAGGCCTCTCTGAGTGTGTCTACACTGCAGCTGAGAGTGAGCCTCCCAACCTGGCTAGACAGACTCCTGCTAGCAGGGCTTGAGCTAGTGCACAAAAACCAACAGTGTGGATGTTGTTGCACCAATGGAGGCTCAGTCTAGCCACCCAAGCTCGGCCCCACTGGGTCAGAGCTCGGGTGGCTAGACTGAGACTCCAGCAGTGCAGCAATGTCCACACTGCTGTTCTTAGTGTGCTAGCTCAAGCCACGCTGGTGAAAGTCTTTCTGACCAGGCTGGGACGCTCACTCCCAGCTGCAGTGTAGACACACCCCATGAAGTCACAAGCTCCACAGGCATAGACTGTTGGGATAAGCTCCTCTAACATGGCGTTCACAGGATTTATTTACCAGGTTTCTGATAGAAGTTACAATACATCCCTGTATAAGTGCCTGACAGAATTCCCAACATTAAAGGACTCTGAACATGTGTAACTTTAGAATACTGGTCCAGTGCACAAGTTTTCTTTAAGGGCTTATGCGTAAGGCCAATTTCAATTTTACAAAGTAACCATTTTTTTAAAAACTACAAGAAACAATAGTTCACTTTCCCATCAAAAACACACCCCTATTTTTCTGTGTCCCATAATTCAGAAGTGATTTGTCCAATTAACTTCCAACTTAAAAATAAAAAAGGGCTCACACTTTTTTTTTTTTTTGGCCAGGCACATAGCAAGAGAAGTTTCATTCTTACAGGTGTCTCAAGACAGCAAAAAGGAGTCAAAAGTATGGCCTAAAATTAAAACTTTCAGTTTTAATTATGGAGTTGCTACTGTGACTAATATTGTAAAGTCAAATTTATTCTGTGGTAAATTTTTTAATGAGATCAATTTTAACATCAAGGTTACAGATTCAAGCACACAACAGGCAGGATATGCAAAAGTTAAGCTTCCCATAGTAATCTTAACTTCCCTCCCTGCACATGCAGCTCTGTGCAACTCTTCTAAAAGGCAATCCGGTAGTGCATGTTCAGAGTGCAAAACTGAGCCCCAGACACATTAAGGTTACATTGGCTAGTACAGTGGTTCTCAGACTTCTGTACTGGTGACCCCTTTCACACAGGAAGCCTCTGATGGCGACCCCCCCTTATGCATTAAAAACACTTTTTTATATATTTAACACCATTATAAATGCTGGAGGTAAAGCGGGGTTTGGGATGGAGGCTGACAGCTCACGACCCCCTGAGGGGTCCCAACCCCCAGTTTGAGAACCACTGGGCTAGTAATTCAAGAGAGAGTCCACGTGTAATGTGGACAAATTAAAATCCTAGCATACTGAGAAAAGTCTTTGTGGGAAATGGCGGATTTTTACTTGATGCATCTGCAGCTGCTCTACAAACATGATCCCAGGGACCCACGTACCTGCTGCAACACCTATGAGATGATTCATGGCCAATGGATCGACATCATAATGGATCCAGTGGTCATCCTCTTATAACTTTCCCTAGCACCTTCTAAACAACTTTCAGGGATGGTCTTGGTATACATGGTCCTGGCTCAGCGTGGGAGGATGGACTAGATGGCCTCTCGAGGTCCCTTCCAGCCCTACGTTTCTATGTGGGGATCCTAGTTCCACTGTTTGGGGGCAGAGAGTCCCACAGTACATCCACTCCACAGCCATTAAACACCCTTCAACAGACCCACTCAGGTCCTGCTGCTTTAGGAACCATCAACACCCCTTCACTAATGAATGAATATTAACCAAACAGAAACCAAGCTAACAATACCCATATAAAGAAAAAGGTACCATCCACTAAAAGCTAAACAAAGGCAAATTAACACTGGTCTGGCATTATTGCTGCTGATCCACTGCACTAGTGCACCCTGTGGTCCTGAAGGACTGATCATGCCAAAAAATAAGCATTTGAAAGTGTAGGAGGTAAAGGTGGTTTCAATTCCCTTGATTTTAGGGCTGTCTAGACACTGGTCTGTTCTCTAGTGTAAATTACACTCACTACAAATGGCCTCCAGGGGCGATTCTGGTACCTGGGAATCTTGGGGAATGGGGGTGCCCAGGCTATGCCTTCTTTATAATGGCCATACCCCAAACCTTCAACGAGGAAGGTGGAAGACATAGGACCTGCCATGGAGGTTCTAAATCATCCAATATGGCTAATTAAGCTAATTCAGGACTATTTTGTGATGCTGGAGCTGCACATGCAGCTTAACATACCAATGTATCAGGCCCTATGAATTATTTAGAGCAATACCAGCAGCCACTATAGTCCAGACTGTACTGGAGTTTCCATTTTAAGCCCTGATCCTGCAACAGGATCTGCGCTGGGAAATCTCTGAGCCTTTTCAGAGTCCCATTGACTTCAGTGGAACTCTGTATGGGCACAGGGGTCCAGTCATGTGGATCTTGTTGCAGGACTGTCCCTGATCTGTGCTTTTTAGGATTCTGTATATTTATTGACTAGACCAGTGTTAGGAAGTGCCGTTTCCCTGCCTTCCAAACAAACATACCTGAAAGACAACTATCAAATATTTGTGTATAAACAAAAACCCAGGAAAAAAACAACTACTTTGAGACATCCTTGGTTTCAATCATTTCACCTCAAACTAATTCAATTTTAAAATAAAACTAAGCACGTTGTTAGTAATAATCACTTTTGATAGTCTGGAAAAAAAACCTTCAAAATATTTAGCTTTCAAAAGCGTTTAACAACACAAACCAAAAGAGCCGCATCTGGCAACCAGCAGGATTTCAAAATATATTAAATGGTATTTACATAAAAGTGAGGCTTTCGATACAGTATGACAATCACAACTTTTACAGCCAGGAGAAACCTTTAACATAAAAGAGAAATGATAAAAATTAAATTAGAACAGTATCAAGGGTCTGGCAAACCACCAAAAAGCCAGGAAATTCTGAGTTAATGCTGACACTCCTTTCTTGACTGTGCCTAAATATAGTACCATGTAGTGTATTGTATGGTAAAAATTATTTACTGCTCAGAGAACTTTGCAATTGTGTGATAGACTACAGCATGTTGTTAATGTGAGTCTGAATCTGTGTCCATACATTTCCGAGTTGGCAATATAAGTCGGAATCTTGATGTTATTTTAACATAGTTTGTGAAAACAACATTATTTTATTAAGAATATCAATGGACATTGACTTCAATGGGCTACGGATCAGGCCCTTAATACCCATAGGAAGCCTTTCAAAAGCATTTATAATTATGCTGATTATTAGGCCAATTTATACAAATTCAGAAAGGTCTTATAGAATAACTCTTTACACAATCTATTCAGAGTCAACAACTTCCTACAAATAAATCATAGAAATTTGGGGGGGGGGGGGGAATCTGATTTCTTAAGGGATCTATAATGGAAGAAAAAGCCGTTCACTTAGTAGTTGGCCAGTTTGATTTTTGGCCACGAGTGGGAGTTACCCAAAAATATAGATGTTTGGTGGCCTACATAAAATGAATGGATGGTCTCAGTCCAGTTTCCAATAGACAGCTGTCCATGGTCACCACTGAGAGTCTTTGCTGGCTTCTCAGCAGTGAGCCAAAGGATTTAACTGAATGGACCAGAGACCAATCTAGGAGGTCTAGGGTTTGGTATCACTGTTCTGTGGAAGGGGACTTTTGTCTTCCTAGCTGTAAATCTATCATTTTTCACAGGCACGAAGATAACATAAAATTTTAAAGAAATCTACGACACAGGCCCTTCTCATACCCTTCCACTTCTAAAGCCCTGAGAGCCAAAGGTAGGCTAGCAAAGACTACAATTTCTAACAAATCGTCCTGTCAGGGTAACAGTGTTTGCCACCCTCACAAACTTGTGGATATCCTGAGGCAAATTCCACAAATGCCTCACGGCTACTCTACAGGCCCCTTGTTCCCTATGGCAGCACAGATTCCAACAGCAGCCAGGATGTACCTAATCCAATCCTTCCATACAGAGAGCAATCTGATAGCTTGGAAAGGGCATCCGTATCATTTACTGGATCAGTCCCAGCATTAGCTAGCATAGTGAAATTCCTGGTGGTTTACAAGAGATATTACCCCTGCGGAGCATTTTCCTCTTTCTTGGCTCCACCCCCTCTCTAATCAGGCACACCCCCTAACGCTACAGAGCTCCAGGCACCATGACGGCTCAACCCCTTCTTCTCCGTCTGACAGAAGTCTGGATAAGACCAGGTTTTCTGCCACTTTGATCATTTCCTGTAGCAAAATGTGAAGGGGATGGTAAGACCCATTCCTCCCCCCCAGTTTTGCAAATAGCAAGGATAGCCTTAAATAGTCAACCTTACTTACTTTTCATTGATACTTTTGTGGCTAGTTTACAGGTTCTCCTGCAATTTTTACATTTGTTGAAAACAACAAGCAAATTGCTCTTAACTTCTAAGCCCTTTCAGTTACTCATTTAGTCAAACTGCATTATAATGGAGAAACAAACAAGGTAACCGTCAACCTACAGACAATATGAAAGCACTTTTTCCCCCGTTAAAAAACCCTCTATTTTTTAAAATAAATTGAATCTTCATCTGGTGGCGATAGCGTTCTTTTTGGCTGACATGATATTCCTTGCACAGTGAGCTTCAAAAAAATGGGTTAACCCATTTACTCAATGTACTAGTAGAATAGATCTGCTATAAATGGGACATAAACTGCCTGAAAAATTAAGTTTGCTGCTGTCAAATAACATTAAGGCCTTGATCCAGCAAACACTCTCACACACCTGACTTGACAATGAAATCAACAGCACTACTTGTTTGCATAGAGCTAAGCACACGAGTAAGTATTTGGATGACTGGGGCCTCAAGTATGAAATACAAAAGCAGGAGATAATCAAAGACCCTCTATAATGGCTCTCTACCTACAAAGGTGAAAGGAAAAAAACCCAAACTAAATCACCCTCACCACACAGACACACACACACCCATATAGAAATACTTCCTTCTATGACTCATTTTCTCTGACTTGGAAAATCCAAAGGGTATCAACAACATAAATACATTGCTGGAATACTTCCTCCTATACCACACTTGACTATTCCATGATAATTATCACAATATATGTTAATTTTTTTGTAAACATGAGACTAAATCTTTTTTTTTTTGCTTTGTAATTAAATCATGCTTTTTCCAGCTGAAAAGCTGCTATTTTTTTGGTTCCTCATTAACTCCATACACAAAAATATCTGTTTGTATCAGTTCATATCAAAAGTCTTCCCCCCCACCCCCTCAAAATTTTTTTACATTCCAAGTATGTGAATCCATTTTCAGGGATATACTCTGAACTCAATCCATAGGCATGCAGTTCCCTTTGCCATCAGGGGACGTTCTGCTATGGAACAAAATTAGTACATGGCCTACCCTGAGTATTTTGAGAGGTGTTTAAATAATTAGTTTTTAAATTTATGGTAAATTATTTTTGCCAAGTTACTGATTACATTTTTTTTAAATCTCCACTAATGAAAATCATGACCCTGACAACTGTATTTCTCAGATTTTATTCCCAGGTTTCATTTAACAGTGAAACATAATTCACGCCTCACAAGAAAAAGTAATCTAGAGCAGCACATTTTACTACAGAACGTCTAGAAAAACTAAATTCTGAAGTAAGTTACATCAGTACATCACAGAGAGTGGAGAAAACTCTGCGGCATTACTGTTAAAACTAAAGTAATATACTAAACCACTAAAAAAAAAAATCTTACCACAACAAAATCGACACTATTGTGATTAATAATAAATATATTGCCTTTCATATTCAGAGGTAATAAGAAGGCTTTACTGTGTTTCATATAACCTCACTAACAACATATAAATGCATCAAAATGAGTCTAATTATACAGCAATGCCAATAATTATTAAGTTCACACATAAAAAGATGCTTTAGGACATTACTTTTCTGTCAGTTACACTACAGAGCTGCCCTTCAGAATCCTTGGCTTTTATATCTGGAAGCAGGCCTGGGAAATTTAGGTCATAGCAAATTAAAATAAATTAGAGCTAGATGATACCACCTAGACACATGCACAGAGGGGACCCTCTGAAAGATGTCTCGTGGGAGGGAGAAGCAGGTTGGAGGCGGTTACTGCCTTCACAGCACCATTCCTACAGATCCTACAGTCACCTCTCACTTGGTCAAGGGTCTGTGCTAAAGAAAAGGGTGGCGCCCACTTCTCATCCCCTATCCCTCCTCAGGGAAGTTAGTCAAAAAAGATAATAGCCGCTGAGACTTATCTTTTCCCCTGAACCATCTCTCCTTCTGCCCTAAGGGTGGCTGTAATCAGCGGGAGGCCCTAGTAGCTTAGTTTTAATGGAGGCAGGCTACTATGAAGACAAGGAAGGAAGGGCCATATAAATCACTGACAGTGCAGCGGCATAGCACTCCATATAGATGCTGCTGGCCTGCTGTGGGTTCCCCAGGGCCTCCAAAACCATTCCTGAGAAGGACAAACCCTGCCATCCTAATGGGAATGTGCATGTGGGGAATCTGAGGGAATCCCCAAGGGAGTTTCCTCATGTGGGCTCTTCCTGGGGGAGAGGATTATCTGAGCCAAAATTAGAAAGTTACGCCTGAAGAAACCATCAGATTGCATTAAGAGGGTTTACACGAGAGATATATAGCTGCAGTCACCTATACCGGTGTTGCATAAGTGACACAAAATAAAGTAGTAACTTAGTGAGGAACACACAAAGACATTAAACTCAGGGCTGCTCCTCCAAAAATAAAAATCCTAGCCACAAAGGTTGCTGAATTCAAATTAGTTTCAATGAGGAAAATACCCTAATTTCAGGATCCACTGAATTTCACTATGGAGAAAACTATAGCAAGCATCCTTCCAAACCCAATGAAATGCTGTACAAACAGATACATATAATCTCATCTAAAAAAAAGCTCAAACTGTTAGGGCCTAGTGAATCAACTGATCTTTTTCTTATGTTTGAAGCTAGGAAAATAAAAGCACCATATCTGCCACCAGCCTTTAAACAGTGATGTAATAGGAAGACACTTCAATAGTCTAGGATGGTTTATATTCTAATGCAGACATCAGCTTTACTTCTTATTAAACAAATACAATAGTCTATGGCAGTGGTCCAAAACATGGTAGTCATATTTTTAACGTCCAGTTTTCGACAATTACTGTAAAATTCTACAGTACTGTTTATAGGCCAAGTCTAACTTCCATTGCTGGACCAGGCCTAGCGTAGGTCTCTGAGTAAGCGAACCATTAATTGTACATGCATTATCAAACTTGTTATACATGACCTATGTCAAAGAATTACAAATGCAACTCTTTGTGGGATCATAGGGCCCGATCTTGCAAACCTTTATGCACAAAGCAGGCCCAATGAAATCAATGGGACTTCATGTGCAGGTAAAAGTTTGCAGGAATATGTGTTCCTACCAAAACTTACAGGCTTAACACATTAGAATCCATAATACCAGCAAAAGCTAAAATACACAGTAAAACTTCTCAAAGACTACATGAAATTTACTTAACTTGACAATATAGATTTGCAAACCCTCCCTGTGCCACCAAGAACCAACAACCACTTCTTTACAAGTGTGTGATCTCTACACATAGTACAGTCCAGCTTTTAAAAAAACAGACTAATTCAATGGATTCTCTTTTGAGGGGAGGAACAGGAGTGGGGAAAACAGAGGAAGAAAAGTATTTGTTAGAATAAAATAATTGAATTCAAGTCTGCATGCTGCTCTGTCTAAATTACAGTTGCATTTGTACCAGGCATTCCCTGGGGAAAGTGACATACAATGCAAACAGGCCTAGTTGTTCAATTATTCAGGTTTTAAGAGATTCACAGAAAGACATCTGAGAAACATAATATTTTAATAGATGAAATAAATACTCCAGTACATGCAAGATAAAAACTGACATTGGAAAAAATTAAAAATCATTTTAGTTATAGTGTAATTTTTTGTTTGTTTAAACACTCACAGTAGCTTTTCCCCCAGTTTGGAAATCAACACAAGGAAAACATAATCACAATCTCCACTCCTGCACACCAAATGCACTTCTCTAACCTAACACTTGATTCAAAAGAAATTAGATCCCCCATTCTCCCCACTCCCACCCCAAAAGTAGCTACATCCATCATCTAGGTGGTGTTGGTTTGTTTTTGTTTTTAATACGTGAAAACTGAGGTAACTTCTTTTTCCTGCACAACTGAACAGTGGAATTTAGAAGGGAAATTTTGGAAGACAAGACAAGACAAACTTTAAAAACCGCACCCAGCGCGATTAAAGCTTTTTAGATTCCCCCACCTCCTCAGGTATAAAACTTTTTTGATTACCTTTTGTTTGTATATAGACCTTATTGACTGATGGAAATATATTTGTGAATAATTACTCAATTACAAAAATCCCTAAACTGGCCACTAATTATTTTGACCACATCTTCTTGTGTATATATAGTTTAAAGTATGTTGCCGCTGTGTTCCCTCACCACATAAAATCAAAGGATTGGGCTCATCTAAGCAAATTCTTTGGTATACAAAAACTAGGGCTTGGGGAGGTGGGATATTATTTTCCTTTAGCAATGACTGAGATCTAAACCGGGGTGGAGGTTAATTCACAGAATTGGAGTTCACTGGCGGTAAAGTCCTGGGTGAAGATCGTTCTCTTAGTGCCTGAGATAGCAGGTTGCAACCTTCTGAGACGGCGCAAGCCGAGTTCCTCAACCTTTCCCTGTAATCTGTCATTTTGGTGCTACTTTCTGGGTGTTGGGCTATATCCCTGAGGCATTGGGTCAGGAGCACGCAAGCAGATACCACGCTCATGGCCCCTCCTAGAATGGCAGTTTGCACAGCTTTGCCCTCTGGATTAATGGTGGCAGCTTTACCCAAAAACTGGGACTCAGTGGCAAAGCCCACCAGAGCATAGACAGATTGCACCAAGGGTCCACTGAACAAGACGCACCGGTTCCTGGTCAGCTCACTGGGTGAAGTCTTGACCTCCTTGACACATGCCAGGAGGGCAGAGGCGCTGGTGCTCATGCACTTGACGCTGAGTTTGAACTGCTCCTTGGCAAACCTATCCTTGGATTTCTCACTGGCCAAGACACAGGCGTCTGTCAGGAATTTCAAGTTCTTGGACATGTTCTGGGAAACCTCCAGCAGGAGCTGAGGGCTCATGTCTGCCAAAGGGGTGTTTTTTAAGATCCCACAGCCATGCTCCACCTCATGCCTGCATCTGGTCACCTTGTAGCGATCCACCAAGCCGGGCAGGGCAGGCTGAGCCCCTGGGGTCTCCACGGCAGCCAGGTAGGCAGCATGGGCAGAGCACTCAGTGAGGGAGACCACCAGGTCCCCCATCTCCACCAGGCTGTCCCCCACTTCCCCGAAGCGCCCCATGTTAAGCTGGCTCTGGACATCGTGGGTCAGGATGGAGAGCCCCTTGGTCCTGGCAATGATCGTGTCCCTGCACTTCTCGAAGGACTCCCCGAAGACCGAGAGGCTCTCGGTGTTCACCGGCCTGGTCTCGCTGGACAGCAGGAGCAGATCCGCCACCAGTTGCATCTTGATCTTGCAGTGGTCGCAGATTGAGACGAGTTTCTTCCTCTGCAGCGAGCTGCTGCTGGGGACGGCGCTGCTGGACACCTCGCTAATGGACTTGCCAGAGCCACCGCTAGCCATCGCGCCGGGGGGGCACTCGCATGCCGCTTGCGACCCCACTGCCACCGCCTCTCCCGCCGCCCGAGCAGTCCCGACTGAGCCCGGCAGGATCGCTCTGCCTTTTCCGCACCATCATTCCATTAATCTCCACGAGTAAAAAAAAACCCTCTGGGCGCCGGGGCTGGGGCTGCTGGGAGTGGGTGGGTGGAAAACAAAATCCTCCCCACTTGATCAAGCCCCAGCCTCTCCCCTTTGCAATGCACTGGCTAGACCTCCGGGCCAGCGGCGGGCTGCTGCTCTGGGGGAGCCACCGGGTCCCTTCCCGGCATGATCTATTTTTTTTTTAATTTTTAATTTTATTTTGCACGCTGATCTGTGCTGTGGGGGTTGGTTTGCTTCCCGGCAGCGGGATTTTGCAAAGTTCCCTCTTCCAGGTGAATAAATTACGGATGCAAACCAGTTTACATGAATTAGACAAGAAACATCCAACTTACTACCGCTTAACTCCTTCAAAACAAAAACCCCACTGGTCCGAAAGGAGGTGACTGCGGACCATGTGCTCCTCCTTTACATGCCCCCGAGAAGTCAGTCGCAGGCGGCGGCAGACCCGCATCTCCTGCTATCAGGAAGCGCAGCCGAGGGTGTGGCCCGGTCGCTCTGCACGAGCCCTGGAGGAGCCGGGCACAGACTTAGTGTTTGCGCCGCTGGGATCTCGAACCGTTCGCAGTGCACACACCCCAGCTCGGTGCAACGGGGGAGGGGAGCCAAAGAGCCACCGGATCCGGCTGCGGGCGGGGAAGGGAGGGATCCTCTCCCCTTCCCTCTGTGGCTTGCCTCACGCCTTCCTCCGTTGCTCATGCATCCAGCCGCCCCGAGCTCGCTCCCTGCCGCCTGGCTCCATCCCCTCCTCTCCGCGGGCCCTCCGGACGTGGGCGCATCCGATCCGACTCCCCGGTGGCCTCTGGCTGCCGCGGCACGAACTTAGACTCTCCCCGCAAACAAGGGTGGTGGCTCCGGGCTGCAGCAGCGGCAGATGCTGCGACCCGCTCGGCCTCGCTCTCCTCCTGCCATTTTTCTGGCGGAATCACCAACTTCCAGGGAGGAGGCGGGGGGAACAACCCTTCGGCCGCCTTCTCTCCGCCGATTCCTCTGCCCGGGCCCTAAAACAAACTACCGGGAAGAGGCGGCTGCGGCGGATCTGCCAGCCAGACGCTGCATGGCTCTCAGGGAGGCTGCTTGCTGCGCCCACTCCTCCCCCTCTGCCTCCCTCCCCGTTGCCTTTGCTGTAACCTCACTTCAGCCTATAGAAATCTTTGGTGCGGTGTCACCGCCCTTCGTTCAAATCCTGCCCTCCCCCCTTCCGCGCTCTCCCCGCCCGCTGCTTGACGCTCCTCCCAGGGAAAGGGGGCAGCAGCGCCTTGCTGTGGCCGGCCGCATCCCATTCATCCGCCCGGCTGCTGCCCCGGCGGCGCGCTCTGCACAGCAATGGCTCCAGACGCTGCTGTTTTTAGCATCCCCCCGCCCGGGTCTTGTCGCTGGTGCATCAGGAGCTTTCCTGGCTAGAAGCAGGTTCACGCGATCCCTAGGGAAGGTGATTACAAAGGAGGTGGTCGTTCTTAATTTATTAATCAAGCTCAAATAAACACAAGAGGGAGGAGATTACAGGGACGGCAGAACAGCAGGAAAATGAAATACACAAGGAAAGGGGGCTTGCCTCATGAGATCAGCCTGTATGGATTGGCTTATGGTTCCTCCCTGACCTCTTAGGTGAAAGCACACAACATGCAAGACAGTCATATTAGTTGGAGATGGAAAAGACACTATGGTGAAAAAAGACAATTGATAGAAAAAAACATTCCCACACCCACACGCAAATTGACCAGTTCACAAAGACGACTGTGTCAGATGAATATAGCAAAGGCTCTGCCACAGGTACATGTACAGTTCCCTTGCTGCAGATTTCCATGGCGGAGTGATTCATTCTATCTGCAACTACAGTATTGCTACTCTGAGTAGGAAGTTTTTAGTGGGAGTTTGATATGCCCATTAAATTCCCAGCATTATCACAACGTGTTCTGCATTATACAATGAAGTAAAATACTTTGCGCAAGCATGGTCTAAAGTTTAATAGTATATCAGGTTTGCAATATGGAATGCAATTTGTGAATTAGTAAATTGCAATAGAAGAATCTGGTTCATAGTTCAGTTAATATTGTAATAATTTATTCAAAACTTTTCATTGGGTTATTTTGTTGTAATGGGTTGGACCCTGTCAAGTCAGTTTAGGACCCAAACGTAGTTTTTATAAAAGGTAGGTGTTGTAAAACCAAATATAAATAGAAAAAATAGACTGTATTTATAATGCCAATTATTACCTTTTTCTGTTTATATCTAAACTTCCCCTGCACTGTTTGCAGTGGCCTTGTGCATTGGCTGAGGCAGGGACAAGTTTGAATCCTATTTTGGTTTGGTGTGAAAATGAATTTTGCTGTTCTCCTTACATATGTGCACATCACATTTTAAAGATCTGTTGATATTTGTCAGAACTTTTTCACTGGGGAAGGCAGGATCCTGCCTCTGATGACTTTAAGGGTTTTTGGAAGGGCTGTGAGAAAAAAAACCTCTTTTCTCTGGCTGATTTCCCTTCCAGAACTTATCAAGGGCAGTATAAGAAGATTCTTGGCATAACATCTCATCCAATACAAGAAAGTTTTGGAGGCAATAGAATTAAGTCTTAAATAAGAATGAAATGAGAATTACTTATTTTAAAGATACAACTGTCATATTTAATGGGACATTTCCATAGAAAATTTACGTTTTAATGAAGTGGTGATGAATGATGCAAAATATTTGAAGTCCATAGGTCTGATTCTCAGCTATTACACCATTTTTATGCTAGTGTAATTCTGTTGAAGTGACTAGATTTCCGGCATAAAACTGGTGTAATGCAATGGAGATTCAGGCCCAAAGTGTGACCACAGCTTATGTTTTTATATATTTTGCTGCTGCTGTTAACTCAGCAAAGCAAGGGTTAACTGATAATATTAATCTTTTGACTTCTTTCATATCACTTTGACTTTCCTATAAGTCAAACTCCTTGTTATATATGTGTATAATTTATTTCTCAGTGTAACGAAGGCTACCAGATACATAAGTCTAACTCAATACATAGGGCCTGATTGTCATTTAGACTGAAGTCCTTTACATTTATACTGCCAGAGTGGTGTGTCCTTGGTTTAGAGGCAAATCAGGCCCATGCTGTACATCTGCATTCTTGACCCAGCAGTTTTTACCAACTGCCAGTTAGTGCTTTTTGAAAAGCTCTATAACGGGTGGCCAAACTTACTGACCTGTCAAGCCACATACGACAATCTTCAGAAGTTTGAGAGCCAGGGCACACCTGCCAGGAGTCGGGGCTTCAGGACCTCAGGAGGCGCTTGCCGGGGCTCAGGGTTTCAGCCCTGTGCGGCTGAAGCCCTGAGACCTCCCCTCCCTGCTGAGCAGCCCCTATCTCACCACGCTGCTGCAAGGCAGAGGTCCTTAGTGCCCTCCCCCGCCCCGGTCTAGTAGGTGGAGAATGGGGGTTGGGGGGGCATGCGGGGCTACAAGATTCACACTTTAACTGTAAAAGAGCTACATGTGGCTTGGGAGCCACAGTTTGGCCACCCCTGCTCTGTAAAATTGATTTCAAAATAGTCTGAAGAATAAGAATCAATGGCCAGATTCTGAATTAGTTTATATTTTCAAATATTTCCAGCCATACTCTTAAAGGAAAACCATATATTTTATGTACCAAGATGGGGACCTATTATTTAAATATGAACTTAGTTAATTGTTGAGGATGGCCAAGTATGAAGAAGACTTTGAAAGGTCATCTTGGAAGCTGCTTAGTCTCTGCACTGGCAGAAAGAACTAGTAGATGACCTATTAGGTCTTCTGCATTATATTAAGTCTGCTTTGTGCCATTCCTCCTGGGCCAAAGCAGACAGATCCTTGGGTTGGGTAGAATCTCTGTACCATCTCCTATATCACCTTTCCTCCCAGCTGCCAGCACAAGGGACATGGCTGATCTTTATAATCCTGATGATTCCTAGCTGCTGGAATGTCCCATGGGGCCATTAGCAACCCACACAATTTAAAGCAGACAACCTTTAGGCTTCTCTAAGTTGCCCCAGAAGACTGGACCACTGTTCACTAGCCTCAGGATTGGTGATGAGCAAAAATAGCAAATGTTGCCCTTCAATGTGTTGTTGATACTCTGTCTCCAAATTACCATCTGTCCTTTACAGTGTATTTTTCCTCCCCAGTGACAGTTGATGTTCTGCTCCTCTGCAATTGAAATGTATGACCATGACCTAATGATCATGTATGACCATGATCTGATTTGATCTATTGCTAATCATAGAGCTGGGAGTATTTGTTTAGTGTCTCCTCTAATTTCTATACTAGGACATGCATAAATCTCTTGAAGCATCTGCTACTGAGTTCTTCCCATTGATGTGCTGCATCAGTGCCTCTGTAAGCACCATACATTCTGCACCACAAGCCAGATAGAGTGCAAGCATTTGTAGACAGAGATTTCGATTGATCTTGCAACAGATTTGTTTGCTCAGATTTTCAGCAGTTGACTGAATGCCCTATTGGCCTTTTTGACTCACCTGCTCATTTTTATCTGAGAGTGATGTTAGCAGGATGAACAACCATTCTGAAAGCAATTATGTTAGCAGGATGCACACCGTTCTGAACAAAGAAAGTGTTGCCTCAGAGCTGGTGGGGGAACGTGGACACCGTGTTTTGGGTGGGTCCAGAATATGGCAGTTCTTCACCCCTCTATGCACCCTCTCTTCATAGTGACAATGCTGGTTATTATAGTAGTTTTGGGGAACGTCATAATTTGAGTTTAAACAATGTCTTATTTTAAGACAGATTCTCAGTAGGTATTAATAGGATTAGCTCCAGTGACTTAAGTGGGGCTACACCAATTTACACTAGCTAAAGATCTGCTCCGTACATTTTTAGGATCCAATAGATGTATCTACCTTGTTTAAGATTAAACTTTTAAATGACTCAATAGTGTCTGTATGGGCTCTTTAGAAATATCTCTGCACCTCTCTTCCAAAGAGAGCCTCTGCAGATCTGCTGGGCTCCACAGCTGCAGCGTTCAAAGAGTAACTCTAGGACATTTTTTAATAGTCCATCTGACAAACTGGTCAACAAAGATGTCATACCTCCTATTTTGTGCTTCCTAGCTTGATTATCAGACATGGAAGTAAGGTGGCAGTGCTTGAGAGATTCCACTGAGCACGTACGAGGCTCAAACGACTCTCAAGGCTAATAACTGCTTGCATAGCTACACTGGAAGGGATTAAAAATGCTTTTTAATATGGATTAGCAGTGTGTGGGAGGCTGACTCACTTGTGTGAGCTCTTCTCTTTGGCCACTTTCATGCTTCCCTTTCCTTGTGCTTAATACAACAACAAAAATGAAAAGCTTTAACTAGCTGGGTGGAGTTTTGTTTCCTGAGTCTTTCGATCATGTTATAAAGTTAATTTCTCTAGATCACTTTGGGCTTCCGTATTGCAGAAACTTGAACTTTTTTATTGCTTTATAGAAATGTGAAAGAAAGATTGATTTTCCAATGTGACAGATATGGAGATGCTATTTAATAATCTAAGAATATTGAGATATAACAATTTGATGAATTGTTCCCTGGTCAGTGAGGGGAGGGTATTATAAATTGGGTATAGATTATAAGATTTTCCTGAATGAAGGCACTCAGATAGTTTAATAGGGGCCTGTGGGAAGAAGAAATAGGAAGGCAACACAATGGCTCCCCAGATAAGTAACCTCTGACAAAACACTTGAGGTGGCAATTACAAGACAATGGCACTGGGATCCAGATTGAAATTATACAGCTGTTTTGCCAGGCTGGGAAGTAGAGATTAAAATGACATTAAACAGTTAAAAAGCCCTTTTCAGAAGAAGACAGGAGCATGTGTGTGTGTGCGTGAGAGAGAGAGAGAATTGTCAGAAGGACAGGCTAACTGACACAGAGAGAGGGTCTGCAGAGCAGTCTGAAAGAAATTGGATCTTCCTAGATCCAGGAAATGGTAAGCCTTAGGGAAACACAGGCAAGTGTGTAGACTACTTTCTTGTTTTTAAGATCTGTTTTCTTTTACATACTTTGATTCTAAATAAATAATACTTTACTTTAAGAAAGCTGTCTGGTCACTGGTTACAACTGTCATTGCTCCCTGAGCCTGAGGGAACATAATGGCAGGGTCAAAGCCCAAGTCAGATCTGCTGAAGTAATCATGGTTGATACACCAGGGATTGCAACCCAAAGCCTGGTTTGAGAGCAGGAGAATCCCATGATTTCATCCCATGAGACATGATGGCCCAAGTCCTGAGACCTGGATTGGGGGTGTACTCAGAGAGACCAGGAGGAGTCAGGGACCCAGTTAAACTGGTAACTGTGACAGTCAGCAAAATACAAATAACATAAATGTTATATCTTTGCACAAGTTTGATTTTTCATATTCTAAAATAATTGTATGTCTTTAGTTTTTGGCATAGTAGCAGTGTTCTTTAAAAAAAAAAAAAAAAGACCTGATTTTTCACATTTTGAGCAACTTTAGTTTCACGCTGTATAATCAAAAGTTCTATTTGTGACATGAGAAAAATACAATTAAAGAAAAATACCAGCACCTTAAACATCACAGTTATGTTTGAAATATGTTTAGCTCCTGTTGCTGCACATGACATCTAAGATTACTTTAAACTGAAAGAGATCGGAAGAAAAAAAAACTTTTTCATTTTGTGCTCTTTGTTTATTTGACACAACTTTGTGTATAGTTGTTTTCACTGTTTCCCATATATAGTCAGTTTCCCCCTACTCTTAGTGTGGGTCTTTCACACAGCAACAGAGAAAAGAAAAACATTTAATTAAAAAGAAAATGTAGCTCTAAAACTGCTCTGCCACTCTTTGGAAGGCTGCAGCATACATTTTCTATGCTGGCCCAATCTGAGAGCTCTAATGACCTCCACCTCATGTTTCCATCTTCCCTCCCTACAAGCCATTTCATGAGGCTAGCACCTAGGGGTAGGCAGAGGGCAAAGTGGTTCCTTGTGGCCTCTCTCTTCTCTTTGCACACCCAAACAGGGCCAGACACAATCTAGCATGCTTGTAGACACAGACTGGTTTGAAATTCCAAAGCACTTTATACAGTTGTGAATACCAGATTGGTAAGAATGGTCCAGCGTAAATAGGAATCCCAGACCTTCCCTTAAAACCCTTAGGTCTGTTTTTGTTAAGATCAAAGTGTTCGCTACAAAATGTGCAGAGGCCCACCCTTCCTGGATTGCTCTTTTGGTAAATGGGTTGTGTCCTGCAGCTGTACAGCTCTGAAAGGCTTTTGTTTTTTTTAATGTATATCATCAGCCTGCTTTAATAGATGTTTTTCATGTTATCATTGCAGAAATTCCCCAATCCTACAATCTCCCCACTTTGTGTGTGTTCTGTAAGGAGAGCTGCTAATAATTAGAGGTACCTCATTCTGGCACCTTAACTCCCATTTAGTAGTAATTTACTCTGCAAGTAGTCCTACTAAAAATCAATGGGACTCCTTGCAAAGTAAAGTACTATTTACTCTGAGTAAGGGTGCCAGAACTGGGCTGTAAATAACCTAAAACCAAACTGAGACTCTAAAATTAATTTAACTTGGAATGGGAAATTAGACTACAACTGGAGTCCCTAGGGGAGATGCATGAGCCTCATCCAACATTCATTTCCCCTAATTCTTTCCTAACATGATAATCAGAATCTACGTGATCAATATGTAGGTATAATCCGTGAAAATTTGCAGTTGAAATAAAAGCAAATTTTACAATGAGACTAACATTAACATGGATATTCTACAGCATTGCAGAGATTAAAGATAACAATGTCTAGCCCTACTGGAGCTGATTGAATAATGCAGCACTTGGACAGAATCTATATCTATGGAATTTGTGCCAACTGGTGAAATCAATGGATTCCAGCAACAAAACTGGCACAGCACTTCCCTCAAAAGCTTGGCTTAATCAGTAAGGATGCAGTTAATTCCTAGTGTCATTATATATATAAAATACATTACTGTGTATGTATGTGTATGGTTAATTGTAAAGATATGGCCAAGTCTAAACTCCAGATCAGTATAGCCCTGAATTTTGGAGAAATCAGTGGCTGAATCAGAGCTTCATGGCTGGCTCAGACTTTGACCTAGATCCCAACCAACCCTAACTTTGAAGAAGTTTGGATTCAGTCCTGAATTTTGCAGCTTGAGCCTATATCTGGGCTCTGGCTAGCTGTGGCAAACAACATATCTGTTCTCTAAACCTAACCAATCTACTTAGTGTGTATTCTCACTTCATGAGTGAAATGGATTCAAGGCTCCTGAAGTGATACTGAGGTCATGGCTAGACTACAAACGTTTGCTGTTGCAAGTTATATGGGCATAAAGCAACCACAATTAGTTTATTGCTTGTGTGCATGTATACTTGGCTCCCCATGTTGATGGTGTGCATACTCACCAGGAGCGCTTTTGTTGATGCACCATGGGTAGGTATCCCAGTGTGCAACTCGTCTATGTTCAACACATTGTCTTTTAGGATGTTTTGGCAATGCATGGTGGGGCAGAAACGTGCAGGGGGGACTGGGAGCTAGAGGTTAACTTCCCAGCAAGCAACTTTCTCCATCCCATAATATCATCCATATCCAATCATTTTAAAAAGAAATCTCGCACATCCATGTAACCCTGCTTGTTGTCCACCATCTCTAACAGAAGCTCGTGAGCACTGCAAACACAGGATGCACGATCCTCCAGCATTGCTATGGAACATAGTGAAAACCAATTCAAGGTTGTTGGTAGCATTCACAGAGCAGCTGCAGATGTTGGAGTGCCGCTTCTGTCCCTCAGAAACAAGCACTGACTGATGGGGTTGCATTGTAATGCAGGTTTTGGCCGACAAGCAGTGGCTGCAAAACTTTCAGATGCACAACTTCCATGGCCACATTCCTGGATCTATATGCCAAACTCACCCCAGCCCTCCAGTTCAGGGACACCAGAATGAGAGCTGCATTGACAATAGAGAATTGAGTGGTGACTGCACTGTGGAAACTTGTAACTTTGCATTGATTCTGGTCAGTGGGAAAACATTCTGGAAGTGGAAATCCATTGTGGGGGCCATTAAAAGTCTCCTGTTATACAGCAGTGTGACTCTTGGCAATGCAGGACATAGTGGATGGAGTTGCAGCAACGTGGTTCCTGAACTGCAGTGGAGCAACAGGCAGCACTTGTATTCCTATTTTGGCACTGGACCAGCTTGCCTCAGTGTATGTCAACAAAAAGCGCTACTTTTCTATGATTATGCAAGCATTGGTGTATCACCAGCGATGCTTCAGTGACATCAGTAATGGCTGGTCAGGGAAGCTGCATGATACTTGCATCTTTAAGAACACAGAACTGTTCAGAAAGCTGCAAGCCAGGACTTCCTTTTCCAACCGGTGTATTACCATTGGCAATGTTGAAATAATGGTGATCCTGGTGAACTCAGTCTACCCTTGCTTCCCTGGCTCATAAAGCCATATACTTGCCACGACAGCACCAAAGAAAGATTCAATGACCAGCTCAGCAGGGACAGAATGACAGTTGAATGTACTTTTGGTAGAATGAAAGGATGCTGGCACTGTTTACTCCTAAGACTGGATATCAGTGAAAAAAATATCCCAATGGTTATAGCTACCAGTTGTGTCCTGCACAGTATCTTGTGAAGCAAAGGGGAGAAGGGCGCAGGTGAAGCAGCTATACGCTGAGTTCAAACAGCCTGACACAAGGGCATTAGAAAAGCTCAATGCAAAGCTATAGGGCTCAGGGAGGCTTTGAAGGAGCACTTTAAGAGCCAGCCACAGTAATGTGTTATGGTGGACTGTGATCTACCTGGCTCTGCAGTTTTGAGGGCTATTAGCAATTGTGTGGTGCTTGGTGTGCATCTATGAATATAACACAGTCAGTGCACCTATTCATTTTGTGGTGCTCACTGTACATTTATGATTATTACACTGTCACTGATCCTATGAGTTGTCATACTGTACAATAACGCGTAAATGGGTGCTTTCAGTACCACCAGGCATTCTGCAGCACATGGAACAGAACTTAACAAGGGGAAACATCCATTTTGGGGACACCCCTATAGCAACCATGGCTCTCACCGGTCAACATGTGTGAAGCTGTGGTTGTCCTAACTGTCTCCCAGTATGGAGTGAGAGGGATGCAACCCCTGATGCCACATGGAATACTGAGGGGGATGTAGGGAGGTGCTAAAATTGAGTTATCCAGGGATTGCAAAGGGGGGGGGGCGAGCCCATGATTGTTGAACCTGTAGGTCCACAAGAGTCTGCAGCATCTGTGTCTGCTGCTGGAAAAACCCCATTATATCCTGGTGAATCTCCCTCTCCTTTTCCTGTTGGAACTCCTGGGCCTCTCTCATGTCCACTCTTTCCTTCTCCATATAGTCTGCAAGATTCATCCTCCAGGCCCCCTGCTCGTGGTCTGATGAAGCACCAGCTTGTAGGATCTTGCTCAACATGTCATCTCAAGACCTCTTCTTTCTCCTCCTTATCTGGCTCAGGCATTCCAGGAGGTGTGGAGGGGGAACCCCTCAAGGCCACTACAGCAGCAGCTACAGATAAAACACAGAAAGGTACCACTGTCAGTGTAGTCACAATGGAAAGTGAAAGTTAAGATTCAGAACTCCCTTCCCTTGGTCCCCTAAAGTTTTAACCATACATGCCTATTGACGCTTTGCATGACACCACTCACAACACCAGCCATGGTAAGTATGGCCCGCCAGGGATAAGGGAAATGAGGAAGGAATTGTTCAACTGCATAAAACTATGAGTATAGGGCAATGGCATTGAATACTGGCACCATTTTCCACCAGCAGTGGTGATTTTAGCTGATATCTCACTTCTGAGGGTAACAAAGGTATGGAGAGCACAGCTGCTGCTGGCATCCCGAAGCCACCCAGACTCATATTCTGCTAGCCTGTTTACTGCAATGGTGCCTTCCAAAGTTATCACTGACTGGCTTGGGAGAGCATCCTACCACGGAGGAAAAAATAAGGCTGCCATCCCTAGGAACCTTTGTGAAAGGATTGCAGAGAACATGAAAGTTTCATCAAGCTCTCTCAGGATTCAAGGGGCATCCTTGTGTACATAAACAAACTGCTCCACATCTCCCCCCACTCGCCTAAATCTATAGGGAAATAGAAGCAGATAACAACTCTACCTCTCTTTGTTGTACTGCTATCTTTTCTAGTACAAATTAATGAAATGTCGATAGTTGCGTCCTATTAAGTTGGGGACACCATCATTGTAATGGGAACTACTCGTATACACTTAGCTCGAGTTTCCTTCGCCTGCATCAAACTCACCTGTGCTCGACTGCCAGGACTGACTGGCCTGTGGTGGAGTTTCAGACAGGTCCTGGCTTGCAGCATAGCTGGACCTCCAGTTGCATGTCCTCCAGCTGCCGCCTCTTCCTCCTTCTAATATTTAGGAAACAGAAAAAACAGAGAGTCTTTCTTCAGCCAAAAACCAGGTTCTTTAATCTCCGAGTTCCAAAGGAACATGGTATACGCAACACATTTTGCACATGGGAAATAATTTGAGAGTTAAAAATATAGATACCAATTTAAATCAAGTAAAAAGAAAAACCCAATTTGGGATTCTTGAGGGATAAATTTAAGAACATCCTGACTTCTCTCAAAGGTCCACTTCCTGACCAGCCCACAGTAGATAATTTTGTTTTACATTAACAGGAGGGCATAGATTTACAGTCCTAGTAACCTTCTACCATAGCTTTACACTAACTGTAAACGTAACCTGTTGCACATGTTGTCTGGTATGACTGCATCTGGACAGTTCTCTAAGCCATTGGATAGACCACTGAATCTTCAGTTGGGGAGATGGAATGCCTTACTTTTTGCTGTGATCTGCAGAGAAAATGCGTAGGCAACTTGACTGTAAGTGAAAGTTTTTAAAAAGCCTTTTCGAGTAATGTGAACGTTTTTAGATTTTAAAGTGTGCCTAATTTTTAAAAGTGCTCTTTATAAATCCATGTGATTTGCTGAACATAACCAATTCACTAAATAAAAAAACTTATTCCTGAGTAAAAATAAATGAAGTTAGAAGTTAATCAGTTATTTACATGCACATCAATCTTCTATGGTATATATTTAGGATTGCATTATTCTTGTTTTCCATGAGTATCACTGGGGTAGGAAGAACCATAAAGCTCAGAAACATTCCCTTGCTAAGGCCCTGATCCTGCAAATGGCTCCATGCAAGCCATGATTGATTTGAGCGGGGTTCTGCCCACACGGAGCCAGTTGTAAGATCCCAGCCTTGTATAAGAAACATTCCTTTCCCTGAAATGCAGAATACAACATACAAAAGCTTTAGTACATTTAGAAGAAATGCATAATATTGTGCACTATAGGATATTCAGAACCACCTACTCACCTGACTCATACAAGTAGCTCTATTTAGGTAAAGTGAACTACTCATGAGAGTAAGGCAAGCAGAACTTGTATGTGGAATAGGAGCAACAGAAGACAAAGTAAAGAGGGTTTTTTTGTTTTTATGAGAGAGAATGTGTTAGTAGAGACAATATTTCAAATTAGAAACTTAGTGGACTGTATTTTTTATTAACATACACCAAAATCAGAGACAGAGATCCAGCTTTCTAAACTTTGACTATTTAGTCTGTAAATGTGAATGTTTTCAGTAAATGTAAACATCTTCCAGCAATAAAAATGTTACCAGAATCATCTTTAATAAAAGCAACATTAACTATGGCAATCTGATATACCAGACCAGATATTAGATACAGTGCCAAATCCTTGAACAAATATGTAAATTAATAATTTATGGAACAGCTTTGTGAAATGGCAGCTAATTAAAACACTGATTTGGTTACTGTTCATTTAACAAACTACAGGAATAGGCTTATGGTTTAACAGTTTCCTGTTTCTTCTACACATTTGTAGTAAAAATGTTAGAAAATGATCACATATATGGTTTTTACAGCCCTAGCTGAGCACACCTTGGCAGACCAAGGCAGCTGTACCAGACCCAAGCCTTGGATCCCATGGGTTCTTAGATTTGCTGGCTCTGGAACAGAGGCCAGTCTCTTCCTTAAACTCTGGACTTCTGGGCATACACTCAGACACATCCTCTATCCAGCTGCCCTTCCTGTCATATGGACTCCAGTCCACCTGCCAAGGTCCTGAAAGCAGTGCTGGCCCTCTCCAAGCTGCCTTAGAAGCTATGGCCCCTCCATTGATTACTGTTTCACCCTGCAGAGACTACATGTCAGTTAAAGCAAGTCTTCTGCTACAAATGCATGAGATCTCTGGGACGAGTTCCAGAAGCTCTCCAACACTGGGAGCCAATCCTTACAGCACAGACTAAACACATTTGCAGTATTGCCAACTCTCATGCTTTTGTCCTGAGTCTCATGATAATTATTGTTTTCTTTAAAGCTTCAGCTCCTGGAGTCAAGTGGATATGTGATGATGTCAGCCTTGGCTCTTAAGGAAACAGTACATTTCTCGCCCTTGTGGCTGTGGAGAAAGCTTTAAAATGTGACCTCCCCCCCCGTGCGTCTAAAAGGCTCAAAAAGCAGATAGCAAATAAAAACACTACAGCTATTATTTTTACATAGTCTCATGATTTTAAAGCCAATCTCAAGCTTGACTCATGACTTTTGAACATTTGGGGCAGCCGTTCACCCTGCTGAATGAAAGGAGAGCGGTGAGCAATCTCTCAAAGACGTTAAACGTTTACATCACTTTTTGAACGGTCTTTTCAAACCTTGGGTGTCTTTTCATTACAGCGACCGGGCCAAATTCCGCCCTGGGTTACGCCCAGGCAGTCCCTCAACCTCCAGGAGGGCTTGAGCTGGGCCTACGCGTGCAGAGGCTGGCCCCCAGTGTCACGCCCGGCTGGGAATGGAGGCGTGACCCCTTCCTGATAAGGGTGAGGCGGGCGGGCCTCCTGCCTCGGGTTTCCCATCCCTGACCGCTATACGGCCAGCCCCTGCTCCAGCTCCCTCGGGCTTCCACGCAGGCCGGGGGCAGCTGCTGCCCTACCGCCATCTCCGGCCGGCCGGCCGCCGCCGCCTCCCGCTCCCGGATCTCAGGCCGGGCCCCCGGGCAGAGGCCGAGCCGCTGTTGCCCCCGCCCCTGGAGGCGGGACGCGGAGGAGACACCTCCTCCGCACGGAGAAGATGGCGGCGGCCGCGAGCTGGGCCCGCCTGGGCCTGGTGGTGCTTCTGCTGGTCGCGGCCGCCGGGGCCGGCGAGCCGGAGGGGAAGCGGCGGGCCCAGCCCGCCAAGAAGAAGAAGGACATTCGGGATTATAACGATGCGGACATGGCGCGGCTGCTGGAGCAGTGGGAGGTACGGGCTGGGCCGGGGACCCGCGGCGCCCCGCTCAGGCCACATGGTGCCCCCGTCACTGAGCCCCCCTCAGTCCCTCACCGCTCCCCCTGTGTCCACGTCCCCGCTCAGCTTCCCCGCCCCCCACCGCTTAGCCCCAACTGACGTGTGCTCCCCGCTGGCCCCTCGGCCGCCTCCGGTCTCTCGGATCCTCCCCCCGCCATCGCTGTTCGCTGCCCGCCCGCGTCCCGGGGCTCCGCGCAGCTCGGGCGCGGCCGATGGGAGGGCGCTCTCCTGCCCCAACGGGCGGCGGGGCCCTTCCCGCAAAGCCGCTGTTGGAGCCGGTGTCCGCCTGGGCGGGGAGCGCGATGGCCAGTTCCCGCCGCTGGGCGGGGGAGAACGGGCCGGGGTTCCCCTGGCAAGGGGGTGGGGGCGAACTGTGCTAGTGGCGTCGGGGTTCCCCTGCTGACCGAGGGGTTCGGCTCCGCTGTGACATGTTCCACCTCCATCAGGTGGTTGCGTTAAAAGGTTGGGGGGGGGGTGTTGATGGAATAGGTAGGACCCTAGTCACCCTTGACCCCCCTTCCCTCATCTTCCTGAAACCCCCAGTTACAGTTTGGGCTGAGTACAAATAATCCTGGGAGTGAGCAGTTTGAGCCCTCTCCACTTCACCATGGCCAGTACTTGATTCCCTCCCTGCTTGAGAGCTCTGCTGTGAGCAAGTAGATTGTTACTTTGTGAGATTGAATGAACAGATAAATGACTTCTACTAGGTAGTTGTGGTTAAGAGCACAAATTAAGGTACCACATATCACTCAGTTCAACTAATTGTAGCCCACTTTGTTCTCCACTGTCTCTTCCCAACTAGACTGACTTTCAAACTGGTTCCTATTTGAGGCCCCAATCTTGCAGACATGTACAACTCATACATGTTAATAACTTTATTTATTAAACAGTAATAAGTCACCAGGACCAGAAGATATTCACTCAAGAGTTCTGAAGGAACTCAAATATGAAATTGCAGAACTACTAAGTGTGGTATGTAACCTATTGCTTAAATTAGCCTGTTACATTAGCTATCCACCAGTCAGCT
The DNA here is from genome assembly GCF_965152275.1 of Natator depressus. Lineage (NCBI taxonomy): Eukaryota > Metazoa > Chordata > Testudines > Cheloniidae > Natator > Natator depressus. The sequence continues at coordinate 67,575,531 of NC_134243.1, forward strand.
GGTAAAAGCCAGTTTTTTTTAAAAAGGCTTCTGAGGTGTTCCTGGCAATTACAGGCTGGTAAGCCTAACTTCAGTACCAGGCAAATTGATTGAAATTATACTAAAAGATAGAATTATCAGACACACAGATGAACACAACTAGTTGGGGAAGAGTCACTTTGAGAGGATCCAGTGGATATAGTGTACTTGGACGTTCAGAAAGTCTTTGACAAGGTCCCTCACCAAGGGCTCTTAAGCAAACTAAGCTGTTATGGGCTAAGAGGGATGGATCAGTAACTGGCTAAAAGGAAACAATGGGAAGGAGTAAATGATATTTCACAATGGAGAGAGGTGAATAGCAGTGTCTTCCAAGGATCTGTTCTGGGGCTATTGCTGTTCAAACATATTCATACGAGATCTGGAAAATGGGGTAAACAGTGAAGTGGCAAAGTTTGGGGATGATACAGAATTACTCAAGACAGATTGGTTAGGGTTAAGACCAAAGCTGACTGCAGCGAGTTACAAAGCTGCAGCTCTCACAAAACTTGGTGGTTTGGGCAACAAAATGGCAGATGAAATTCAATGCTGTTAAATGCAAAGTAATGCACGCTAGAAAACATAATCCCAGCTATACATACAAAATGATGACTGCCAGATAATGGGATGGATCACTCAGTAATTGCCTGTTCTGTTCATTCCCTCTGAAGAATCTGACATCGGCCACTATACGAAGAAAGGATACTGGGCTAGATGGATCATTGGCCATACTAGGTCAGATGGTTCTTATGTTCTGTTAACTTTCCTTTATTGCCTGTTCCCTGTCTCCCCATGGATCCTTCTGTTGCTACACACTCTTCTATTTCTTTCCTCCCCATCTGCTGTCTTTTCTATTTGCCTCTCCCAAATGCCACAGAACCTTCTGATTCCATTCCTTCCCCTATGGTTCTTATCCAGAATGTTTTGTTCAGTTTTTGAAAACAGCAGTGGTGAAAATATATCACTTTTGTCTGTACCCAGTTACACAGGGTTCCAAGTCAAAGTGTGGGAACTGGTTTTTGCATGTGCCTTTCACACAGGAGATTTTTGCAGAGAAGAGAAAAGCCACCTGATTCTGCTGAATTGAGTATTTTTGTTGAACAGCTTCTGGACTTCTCGTTCTATGAACTGGCACTAAGGCCTTGTCTACAGGAAAAAAGCGTTGCATTAGAAATTATGTAACCTAATATGTTTTAACTAAAATGATGTTAAAACATGATTTAACCCTTGGTTTAAAATGATGGTAATCATGACTAGCTAATATAGTTCCTTGTGAACAGCCTTATTTTTTTAGTGTTTCCTATCTCTATGGTAACCAACAGCAAGGATTGGAAAGTGGGAGTCACACCCTGCCTTCCCAGGGGGCAGCCAAAAGAGCACACAGGCCTTGCGAGGCTGAAGAGTTTGTAAGAGGGCTATATGTGCACTCTTCTCCTCCTCTTCATGTCCCCCTGCCTTTGTCACCCCCTCCCCCAACCTTCTGGGTGTCGGAAGGGAAATTTGAAGTAGTTGTAAATGTGTGGGATGAGGAAACTGGAAGTGGCAGATAAAGGGCAGGGAAGAAAAGGAGCGTTATAACAGAGAATGTGATTGATAAAAATGAGACCATATGGAAGAACGGTTGTGGTGTTAGCTGAGCCAGGATTTGAATTTTAATACTTCCTGACTCCTCCTAACTTACTGGGTGGCTTTGGACAAGTTACTTTATGGCCCCCACCCCCAGCTTTCCCACTTGTATAATGAGAATATTTGCCGGTCTCACTGGCATGTTGAGGATTAATTCCTGATTATTAAATAAAGTTTGTATTCATCCTAAAATAATCTACCATATATCTTTTTATATACACAGGGCATAATCTTCAATTGTTCTGAACTCATTCTTGACACAGATGAGGAAGGCAAAGTTACCACTAAGCCCCCTTTATGCCTGTCTCAAACCTGCGAGCACATGGGACTGAACCAGACATGTAACAGTTAAAGGAATTTAAGGGTTTTTAATTTATGCTTTTAATGGCTCCAGGGGGAGTTAAAGAGGGCAGTGATTGGCCGGCACGCATTGTGCTCAGGCCTTTCCCATTATACTAGGGGGGGCAAGTAGCATAGAGCACGCTACATCTTCTTTATGCCACCCAAGGATTCCAAAATGTCAGGGTAATCTCTAACAGCCCCTCCATGGTTGCTTTCCCTCTACTTTGTATAGTCTGAAGAGCATAAGAGAGCTAGAAGTGGAGCCAAAATCTGCACCAGAATTCTTTCCATGGCTAAAACCTATATTCTTTAAAACCATTTATTCTTGCACTAATTTTAAACTTCGGCATTCCCCAGACTTGGCTCAGAGCTAAATTCATAAATCATCGTCGTTTCTTTGGCTAATTCTGTAACAGAAATATATACAATACAGTATGTGGAAATCAATAACAGAGAGAGTTCATTTTAGGAAGGGGTATGTGAGGAGAAAACAGATAAAGAAGAATGTGTATCATTTAATCCATTTAGTATTTTCTTTGTGAAACTTCATGTTCATACTTGCCTGGCAGACGTACGTATTCATTTTAAACTTGAAAATCACTTATTTGTCTTTCTTTCAGTTAGTAGTTTTGGACTTCACACAGTAATATGTATCTCTTATAAAGCTTTCTGAGAGGTCTTCAAGTGATGAAGTGCCATGTGGAGAAGCTGTCAATCACTCCTTTTGATGGAAGGTTATACTTACTCAAACCAAAGCAATACTACTTTGAGAAAACGAATAAATGTTCACAGCCATTCAGCTAATGGATATTAACAGGCATGTGTTGTTACTGCAGTCTTAGCCAGTTTGTGTAATGTATAGGGATTAGCTGAAACTTTGTATTCCTAGCTCCCCTTTTCACAAGTACAAAATAAGCTACATTTGTGGGGCTTAAGCTAATTTTAAAATAGTACTGAGAATTGCTTTTCTGTTTCCTAAAAATTATTTCTCAGTAATATGCTTTATGCTTTCACAATACTTTACAAACATGGCTTTTCTTAGCATCCCCAAAAAAGTGCTATTCCCAATTTGCAGGAATGGGGACTAAGACGGAGAGAATAAAGATGGGATTTTCAGAAGTGTGTTTTTTTGTTTTTTCCCATGGGGTTTGTGGTATGAAATCACTTAGATGCTTGTGAAAAATCCATCATAAATGATTTACTCAAGGCTACACAGTAAATCGGTAGCAGAGCTGGGAACACAGTTAGAATTTCTGAGCTCAATCCATTAGGCAACTGTTCTCTCCTCCCTCCTGCCATGCTTTGTATACACAACTCACAAAAGTTCAATCAAAACTAGTTTGCAAGCACTGAAGAAGGAAAAGCTTAAATAACTATTTAAGAAGTGACACTCTAATTCCCCAAAGTAAAAGCCTGGAGAACAACATTGTGATAGAGATTCAATTGAAAAACTTAGGTCAATCAGTAAAAAAGCAAACTCCACTTGTTCCAGACAGGAAAACAGCTGCACTCATTCATCCGAACCAGCCCCTTTAAAGGGGAAGATACATTGCATTGTCTTTTCCTGTCTCCATCTTAAAAAGAAAAAAGAAAAGGAGTACTTGTGGCACCTTAGAGACTAACCAGTTTATTTGAGCATGAGCTTTCGTGAGCTACAGCTCACTTATAATGTCTTCTGCAGTTTCCACGATATGCTATGCAGCCGATGAAGTGAGCTGTAGCTCACGAAAGCTCATGCTCAAATAAACTGGTTAGTCTCTAAGGTGCCACAAGTACTCCTTTTCTTTTTTCTTTTTACGAATACAGACTAACACGGCTGTTACTCTGAAACCTGTCTCCATCTTGTGATCAGAGGATAATACCTGATACATAAGATGGTATAGGGCATGGTGTAGAAATGAAGGTAAATGTACAGGAGACCTAAATTAAAAAAAAAAAAAAAAAAGAGCTACTAACCCTGAAGGGGGGGGGGTGTACATGTACATTGCAACACTGCCTTTGTTTGTTCCACAAAGTATACAAGATGCATTGAAGTGTTTATTGCTTCTTTGTGTCTTGCATAAATGAGTATATAGAACATGTGGATGACGTAACTGTCTTGGTGCCAATTAAATTACATTTCTTATGTAGTATGCAATGAATGTGTCATTTTGTTTGTAGTTTTTTACCCTTGTATCCCTATTGAAGTCAGTGGGACTTCAGGGGTGTGAATAAGGGCAGAATTCTTCCCTAAGCATGTGGCATATATAAGGTGATGGGGGAGGGAAGGGAAGGATTCACAGAAGGTCAGTAAATATCGCTTAAGAGTTGGAGCAGTCTCTTAGTAAAGAGTTCAGGAGATGCAATTTGCTATATTTGTCTTTATTTTGGAATCCTCATCATTAAATCAAACACAACGTTCTCTTTATCACAAGCAGCGTCTAATAATTCTCTAAGCTAAACAGTGACAAATATCAAAAGAATAGTTTTGCAATAGGTTGGAGTTAATATCGAGGTGGCATCTTAAGTTTTATGTGTAATTTAAAATCTGTTTGTTTCAAAACAGAAAGATGATGACATAGAAGAGGGAGATCTTCCTGAACACAAAAGGCCATCAGCACCGATAGACTTCTCCGAAATTGATCCAAGCAAGCCTGAAAGTATCCTGAAAATGACCAAAAAAGGGAAGACTCTTATGATGTTTGTCACAGTGTCAGGAAATCCCACTGAAAAGGAGACTGAGGAAATTACCAGCCTGTGGCAGGGCAGTCTCTTCAATGCAAACTATGATGTACAAAGGTAAACAATTGTCTTCAAAGTTCTGTATTGCTTTGACAGGACCCTGATGTTTCTTTCTCAGAGTGTTCTTCAAAGCTGTTCTGTTTCTCTCAGTCCCTTTGCTCTCCTAAATCACTGTTTATACCTTTTTAACCTTCCTTCAAGCCTCCTTGGTAGTAATGTGGTCAGTTATACAAAGCTTTTTAAAACTTAGGGTATGTGTAGACCGGGGATCGGCAACGTTTGGCCTGCGTTACCCTGGCGGGCTGGGCCGGTTTGTTTACCTGCCGCATCTGCAGGTTTGGCCGATCACAGCTCCCACTGGCTGCGGTTTGCCGCTGCAGGCCAGTGGGGGCTGCGGGAAGTCACGGCCAGCACATCCCTTGGCCTGCGCCGCTTCCCACAGCCCCCATTGGCCTGACACGGCGAACCGCGGCCAGTGGGAGCTGCGATCAGCTGAACCTGCGGACGCGGCAGGTAAACCGACCCGGCCTGCCAGGGGGCTTACCCTGGTGGGCCGCGGGCCAAACGTTGCCGATCCCTGGTCTAGACTATAAACGTGAGTCAACCTTTATGAGGTCGACTTACAGCCACCGAAGTAATCTCTGTGGTGGTACATGTCCACACTACCCTCCTTGGGTCAGTGGTGTGCATCCTCACCAGCAGCGCTTCCACCAACCTAAGAGGGGCAGTGTGGGGACCTGAGAACCCAGTCTCTCAGCTCCGCTGGTAGCTTCCTGCCAGTAGTGCCAGGAGCGGGCAGGGAGCCACCTGGGCTTCTTGCCCTGGCTCTCAGCTGGGGGCAGGGTCCAGCCGCCCAGCTCTGCGGGGGGGGGGGGGGGGGGTTCTTTTGCCTGCTGTGAAATTGACAAGACAGCCAGTGTAAGGGACGCAGTGTCTACACAGACACTGTGTTGCCCTAACTATACCAACTAAGCCTTACACCTCTCATGGAGGTAGAGTTATTATATTGGCGTGGTAGGGCACTTTCATTGGTGGGAGGAAGGCTGGAATGTAGACGTTGACATAATTAGGTTGACATAAGCTGCCATATGTCGACCTAACTGTATAGTGTAGACCAGCCCTTAGTCATAGTGTCTGTATGGCCTAGCCTTTTTCTAACTCAATCCAGCCATCTGTCTTTTTAATTGTAATTGTTTATGTGCTTGATGGGAAAGCATTGCACCTGGAAGTCTGTGTCACCACTAAGCTTTTAATTCCTTTTACTAAAAATAAACGTTCAGAGATCCTTTTGAAATAGAAAGATGATAGATTGCCTGTGCTGATGAGGAGGCAGACAAAGTTCTGTTGTTATATTGATCTTACAACCAGTAATGGAATACTGTTTATTTCTTTTTATGTGAAAGAGATTTAATGCATGTTGGCAGTTTATTTATGAGCTACTTAATGGAATTTTGTAATATTTTTCATATATTCTTAAGTATTCATCAACCACATTTTTGAAACATAGGCAAATGTGTCTTTCTGTGGTTTCCTTCAAGGCACCAAGTCTCAATACAGCCACAAACTTTAGATAATTTAATGTCCTGGTTCTTACTTAGTTTTTGAGCTTATATTCTTCACTTTCCTCTTTGCTTTGTTTTATACACATTTTTGAAACATAGGCAAATGTGTCTTTCTGTGGTTTCCTTCAAGGCACCAAGTCTCAATACAGCCACAAACTTTAGATAATTTAATGTCCTGGTTCTTACTTAGTTTTTGAGCTTATATTCTTCACTTTCCTCTTTGCTTTGTTTTATACATATTAATGAGTATTTATTATAAGTAAGGCTGTGTTTTAGTCACAGGTATTTTTAGTAAAAGTCATGGGCAGTAAACAAAAATTCATGGCCCGTGACCAGTCTCTGACTTTCACTAAAAATACCCATGACTAAAACTTGCGGGGGTGGGTTTGCCTACCTGCCTCCACGCCTCTCCCCACACCCCTCCCAGCATCAGCGGCAGCAGACTCAGTTTGGATGTGGGAGGGGGCAGGGAGTTGGGGCACGGGACGGGGTGAGCCAGGCTCTGGGCGGTGCTTACCTGGGGGGCTCCCTGGTGGCGGTGACACCCCCCTCGCTCAGCTCTGTCTTAAGCAGGGGGGCCAGGGAGCTCTGCCTGCTGCCTCAGCCTGCAGGCACTGGCCTCGAAGATCCCATTGGCCGTGGTTCCCTGCTAATGGGAGCTGCAAAGCCAGCGCTCTGAGCAGAGGCAGCCCGCAGAGCTGCCTGGCCATGCCTCCACCTAGCAGCTGAGTGAAGGGGATGTCACCATTTCTGGGGAGCCTCCCAGGTAAGCGCTGCCCAGAATCTGCCTCACCCCGTCCCATGCCCCAACCTCCTGCCCCATCCCACACCCAAACTCTGCTGCTGGGCACATGGTGGCCAGACTGCCTCAGCAGCGGTCGATGCGACTGGCACAGGAGCTTCCTGAGCCGCCCCGAGCCAGGCACACTGGCCGCTGCAGAAGTCATGGAGATCATGGAAAGTCACAGAATCCGTGACCTCTGTGATAAACTCGCAGGCTTAATTATAAGATATCAACACTTTTATGTGTAGCTAATAGCCATAGTTGTATAACAGCAAATTTCTTGTAGAGACTAATAAGAAATTGTACTTGCTGCCGTGGCGTGTATTTAGGTTGAGCACTGTCTGCTTTTTTTTAAAAAAGCAGATGTACCACTTAATGCTACTAAGTGCACCCTACTCTTGGAATTGCTCTAAATGAAACATCATGTTTTTAGCACTTCAAAGACCTAATGCTAATTGACAGTATTTTTTCATCTAGGTTTATTGTTGGCTCAAATCGTGCCATCTATATGCTACGTGATGGGAGCTATGCGTGGGAGATCAAAGACTTTCTGGTAAATCAGGAGAGGTGTGCAGATGTAACTCTAGAAGGTCAAGTGTATCCTGGGAAAGGAGCAGAAGAAAGTGAAAGAGTAAAAAATAAAACCAAACCAGAGAAAACTAACAAGAAAAAAAATGCAGTCAAGAAATCAAAACCCCTCAAAGAAGACAACCGAGCTACCAAACAGAGAGAAGATCTATGACAAATAAATTAACCATACTGAATATAGTAAATCAACACTTTTATGCTGTTCACAGAGGAAACTAACTGTCTCTGTTTTGCAGCCTTACCTGTACAATTTCTGGCTCTTTAGGGGGGCAGGGGTGGGAATAAGAAGAGGAAGGATTACTGGGTTTAAGAGTCTGTATGTGTAAATGCACCAATTTACTTATTAATGTTGGGCATTTACTTAGTAACAGCAAAGTTAACGTTTACTGTCTTGGGATTGCCTACTTTAGATTGCAACATTTTTATGTTTTACTCAATTGGTTTAAGGTTAAAATAGGCACCAGTGCATCCAATTTTATGGACTTTGTTCATATAACGAGAAAGGAAAAAGAATTGCGATCCTTACAGTGCACCAAAGTTCATATTTAGTAGTAGTTGGCCATTGTGACTAGGTAAGTCAGTTATATCAATGATTCACTGCTAGGTAGTAGACTGAACTGGCACAGTATGTTCCTGGCAACCATTATACAGACTCTGCTCAGTGAGTAATATTTGCTATGATTTTAATGAATTGTACTCTGATTTCAGGCAGAGTATACCCTCAAAGTACCCCAGCTGGCATTGAAACAGGTGCCTGGATGCATAATATATGATTGTTTTGTTTGTACTCTGAATCGGCGAAAGCAAGGAGATTCTCAGGACCCGATTCTCTGGTCATCTGTATCTGTGTAAATGAGGCATAACCCTATGGGCATCAATGGAGTTACAATGCCAGTCTGAAAATGGTCTAAGTGAAAGAAGAATAGGCCTTTGGCCACTCCCCAAACATATTTAGGTGCCTAACTGCCATTGAATTCAGTGGGAGCTGGATGCCTAAATACGTTGGGGGATCTGGGCCTTGGTGTGTAAACTGCCAGTCCAGTTCTTGTTTCAGCAAGCAGAGTTCTTACAGAGTGAAAGACAAGTAAGTTAAGAGAAGCAGCCTTAACTCTGAATTTGTTTTTTATTGGTTTGAGAGCTTTTATAACTCTCTCTAAGTATTAATTGCAGTGCTGAGGAAAATTGATGTACTACTAGCCATCTAGGCCCTGACCATTCTGTCAGTTACATGCTAACAGCTCCCATTAAAATGAGTTAGGGGGAGCATTTGTTGGTTTTTAATACTTAGCCCAGTCTACTTGAATACTTCCTCATTAAAATAATTAAATCAGTCTCCCTTTGCAATAACCATAAATACTGGGAAAGTTGATTGCGGGTGGGGGATTTAAATCCTCTTCAAAAGACACTTGTTTAAATAAAAGTTTTTTATTCTAACTGTATCGCATATATGTATGACTTTTGAAGTTTTTCCTCAAATATGTTGAGGAATACATGCATAATGACCCAGAGCACACATTGATTTCAGGATAAGAGGCACAATATTAGATGTTTGATATTAGTGAAATAAAGTTTCTTTGATTTTTAAGGTGCCAAAATTCATGTGTTTTGAAGAACTAAATGGTCCTAACTTGAACCATAATGGTTAGTCTTTTTACATTCAAGTATTTTGTAAGTGGTTGACTTAGTGAGTGTTTGTTTCAGAATAAGAATGTAACTAAATTTGTACACAAATAGAACCTGGTTTAATTTGTTTCAAAATTCACCTTTTACAATTGTGGGCATGATATGTTAATTTCAGTAAACTTATCTTTGGGCCACAGGCTAATCCCTCTCTGGTTTCTGTAATTACTCACAAATGAAGATTAAATTATGTTGATGAAACATGCAGGTATTAATATGTATATCTTCACTCTTCCCCTTGCAGGTCTTTGTGTGAATTAAAGATTAGATTGTTGTGAATTGCATTAGAAAAGATTGCTGTAAATGTATATCTGCACAATACTTTGAGTGAAAAGCTATAAAGCATTTGTGTCTTGGGGATTAATTATACCGCTTTTCTATGCTACTATTCACGGCAAAGATACAGAGCAGTTCAGACAACTCTGTGGATATTTGATATTCAGAATGTTTTCTGCTCTTGTAAACACATTGTTGTCTCATCTATCATTGATCTGTTGCTTGCAAGTACTCATTCTGCATTGCCTTTATTTGGAGTATTGCATCATTTTTCAGGAAAGAATCACAAGCAAACTGAAGTGAAAAACTGTAAGATCCAAAATGTTTCTTAGTGTATAACAAACAAGTTATAATTTACCTTGTAAATTATAGAATTCTCTTAACACAGGATTTGAATCCTTTAGAAACGAAGGATATTTTAGTATGGATATAGAGACTTTTAACATGGCTATTCTAATCTCTGAGGAGACTACGGAGTGTTTCAATTGTATAATATATACCAGATGCATACAAAACACTTTATCCAGTTTGACAAAAACTATGCAGTATAAGCACAAAAATGTAAATTTTAAAAATATTACAGACACTGTAAAAACAACTAAGTTTTTGTGTGTGTGCGGGGGGAAATCATTAAAAATTAAAACTATCCAAATACAACTTACAAATGAAACTTAAGCCAACATTTTAAAATTTGGATATCTAAAGTTAAATATCTAAATCCATATTTAGGTAAATAACAGTAGCCTGATTCAATAGTGCTAAACACTCAACAGCAGGGATCTGTCTAAAATGGGAAAAGGTGTTGTTTTATTTTAAACCTGATCTAGCTAACATAATTTGAAACAACACTTACTTAGAGATGAGCTGTTACTGTCAGCTTTAGGTGCTAAATAGTGTTTCAAATCCATGTTAGCTAGCTCGTTTTTGGGTTTTTTAGGTATATAAAAAGCATCTCTTTTTCTCTAGACACACTTAATAGGCATATAGCTGACTATTAATTAGTTAATGCTTTTTGATCCTCAAATAATTAGAAAAGTATATGGTATTACATTCACCCAGATCTCCTATACTCCATTTTTCTTAACTCTCTCCTACCCACTCATTCCAGGGCCAACAGATAGTGTTATGTCTATTAATGTTACTTCACTGCACCTCTTAAATCTGTTATGAATGCCATGATCCTATTAAAAGCACAGGAAATTGTCACTTTGTTTATTCTCTTGACTGTTCCTTTTTCAATTTTAAAAGAAAAGGAGTACTTGTGGCACCTTAAAGACTAACAAATTTATTTGAGCATAAGCTTTCGTGAGCTACAGCTCACTTCATTGGATGCTCAAATAAATTTGTTAGTCTCTAAGGTGCCACAAGTAATCCTCTTCTATTTGCGAACACAGACTAACACGGCTGCTACTCTGAAACCTTTCAATTGTTAGTATCCTAACTAGTATCTCTAAAACAAAGGTATAGGGATCGGAAAGGAAGAAGAGAGAGCTGAGTACTTTTAGTTTTGAATGCTGTCCTGCCAGACTGTGAGAGTCCTGCATGTGTTCTGGACATCCATTTTCTTTAATTCCATTTTAAGTTCTTGCACACAGTTCACGTGTATGTTTTCTTTCGATGATACTTTTGCATCAGATGTGATCTTGGAACAATGAGCAGAATATGTGTAATGAAGGGACAACTTACAACAGTGGCTGAATATCCTCAGTGAAGATGCTGGGGAGCAGTGAACGAAGCAGGAATCCAAGCCAACTGGTGGATCCCAACATGCAATTCTGCATTTGATATGCTGCTTTTAAGCTTAAATGGATGTCTGAGACAAGGTTGGCAGGTTTTGGCTACCAGCATAGCTTGTCTGGAAATATTCCCTGTACAGCCAAATGGATGATGTAATATGTATGTCAGTGAGCCACTTTAGAGAGAACTCTGTATCCTGATTTCCCCACCCCCTTATTTTCTTGTTTACACAGTTGCATAAAACCAAATCTGTGCTTTTCATCAAAGCTAAATTGGTGCCTGCCTGCCTTTGTAGCAGACATGCTGTAGCAGTAATACTGCAAAAAGTTTTCCTGGAAGATATAACATGCGAGTATAAATTATTTCTGTGGATTGCAAGTTTTACAAAAGCTAAATGTCGTGCCTAAGTTAGCCAACTTTGAGGTTATACTACATAAAGATTTGTTACAGAACCTTTACAGCCAAGCTATATTGATAGTTCTAATTGTATAGTCAGCACTTACATCTCTGATAGATATAGGAATGAATTTTTACAGTACTTTCTAGAAACACAATGATGAACTGTTTTATCTGTTTCAGTGAGCATCATCATTATTCTGAAACTTCCTGGTTAGAAGTCCAGTACAATGATGCAACTTCCATTGACAGAGGACTTGATCTTGTTTCCATTGGTTTCAATGGAAGCTTTGTCATGGACTTCAATTGGAGCAGGACTGGGGCCCTTCGCCTTACACAAAAGAAATGCTGAATACAGGAGCTGAATTGAATGCCAGAGGCTGAACTTTTAGAGAAAGACTTCAGCATAATGCTGAAACACCATTGCCTATGGAGAAGTAGGTGGAGGTAGTGTTTACACAAATAATATTTCCAGGGCAGCATTTGTATATAATTTTTCAACAATATAATGAATCATTTAAATAAAACTTACTGTAAAACTACCGTTAATTACTTCTCTCCTTAGGTGTTGCACAGTACTCTACTATTACAAACCACTTGCAGACAAGGAAGGTGACTTCCCATTTCTTCAGTAAGTTCTATTTAGCTTGTTTATGCGTTTCCTTACGCTTCCATCTAGTGGTATAAATAAAAACATTTTAAAAACTCGACTTAACTCCATTATGGGACACCTAAAACTATACAGCCAATAATATTTTGTATTTTAACAGATGAATCTTATATCTCTTCTACAAAGAGTAAGGTTGGTGTCTGCCCCCCAAAAAGACTTTATCAGTGGCAGATGCAAAAGATATTTTCTAAACGTTATCTTCCATTTTTAAACTTTCAAAATTAAACTCTTAAAAGCTCAAATGTTTCACAAAGATTTGGAGGAGCCTAATGACATCAGGCTTTGGATGGTGCCCTGTGATGATGGTCTGTGAACTTAAAGTGGCTGTAGTGGGGTTAAAGCAGTGGTTCATCTAGCTCAGTATCCTAATGTCCAGTGAGAGCTAGTGCCAGATGCCACAGAAGGAATTAACAGAACAGGGTAATTTATTGAGTGATCCATCGTGTCATCCAGTCCCAGCTCTTAGGGACAGCCAGAGCATGGGGTTGTGTCCTTGACCATCTTGGCTGACTGCTATTGGTGGACCTATCTTCCATGAATTTATCTAATTCTTTTTTAAAATCCAGTTATAGTTTTGACCTTCACAACATCCCCTGGGAATGAGTTCCACAGGTTGACTGTGTTGTGTGAAAAAGTACTTTTGTTTGTTTTAAACCTGCTGCCTATTAATTTCATTGGGTGACCCCTGGTTCTGTGAAGGGGGAAATAACACTTCTTTACTCACTTTCTCCACACCATTCATGATTTTATAGACCTCTAACGTATCCTCTCTTAAGAGTCTCTTCTAAACTGAGCAGTAAGAGATTCCTTAATCTTTCCCCAAATGGAAGCTGTTCCATCTCCCTAATAATTTTTGTTGCCCTTCTCTGTACTTTTCCCAATTTTAATGCATCTTTTTTGAGATGGGGCAACCAGAACTGCATGCATTATTTGAGGTTTGGGAACACTATAGACTTACATAGTGACATATTATTTTCTGTTTTATTATCTATCCGTTTCCTAATGGTTCCTAACATTGTTACTTTTTGACGGCTGCTGCACATTGAGCCGATGTTTTCAGAGCGCTATCTACAATGACTCCAAGATCTCTTTCATAAATGGTAACATCTAATTTAGACTCCATCATCTTGTGTGTATAGTTGGGCTTATGTTTTCCAGTGTGCATTCCTTTGTATTTATCACCATTGAATTTCATCTACCAGATATTGTATCTAACTCTGCCTTAACATGGGCATAAATTAGGAGTAACTCCATTTTAGTCAATGGAGTCACATCAATGTAAAATCAGAAGTGGGCCCAGTAGCAATCTGAATTCCATAAAAGGCTTTCTGAACAAATTTACTTAGTAATACATGATGAATTCAGGCTATATTGGACATTTCTGGCTCTTTTGCTTCAAATAGGTTGTGGTGTGCTTCTAACGATTGATGCTTAGCAAATATTTTATGCAGTATGCATTTGGGAACATAAGCAGCTGCTTCATATAGACATATCAGTGGGTGCGGAAGTAACTATGACACTTAAATTTTACAACCACTAGTGATGCTAAATTGTCTGAGTCCACCATTTTGAATTTTAGCTGAAACTGAATATAGCATGGGTGTCATGCTCTAGTATAGAGCGGAATGTAGTTACTGCCAACTGCATATTTATATATATAATGTAGTGGGATTCATGCTGTTCAGCCTGATGTATTTTTAAACACCATTTGCTGATAGTTAACCCTGAAAGAGGATTGCTTGCATTATAAAAATAAAGGCCCCCAAATTTTCACACCCACTTGTCGACAGTGAGGGGCCTGAATCCATCTCTCAGCACCTACATACAAATAATCTGTTTTTCAAAGCTATGGTACATGTAAATATTTCCGGCTTACAAATTCCATGTAGTTCTCATCTATTTCAATAGGCTTTCTGCATGCTCAGCTTACCTGAAAAAATTGGAGGTCCTTATATTTAGATGGCTAAATATGGTTTTAGGAACATAAATGTATACATGCAGTATAGACCATTTTGGCACCTCTTTATAGATGGGTGGCATTTCACTTTTGAAGTTGCGCTCTGTGTCGCTCGACAGCTTGTACCTTACACCACCAGAAGATAGTCCAATAAACGATACTAGCACACCCACATTGTCTCTCACAGCCTTCCCCAGGGGAACAGCAGGGCCTGGGACAAATCAGCCTGTATGGGCACCCCTCCCCCCCCCTTAACTTTTTTTATACTGGAGAAATCTGGTGTGGGGAGGGGATACCAGTGTGGTGTGTAGCCAGTTATGACTCTGGTAGGTAGGGTACCCAAATCCCCACCCCAAGTTGGCCTGAGCACACCTCCCCCGCCCCCGTGCAGAGCCCTCCCGAGCCCCTCTTCCCCACCCTCCAGGCGTCCCTCCCCTGAGCCTAGATACCTTCCCCTCCACCCCAGGCTCATCCCATTATCCTCTTGGGACGCTGGGCTCAGATTCCCTCCCCAAGGTCCCAAACTTGCTACCTTGGGTTTACTGGAAGCTGTGAGTGCCATGAGCAACCACAGTCTGCCTCTTTGTGGCGGTGCTCAGCCATAGCCTGGCACTGGCACCTCATCTGGGCACAAGCTGCTCGTACAGAGGATGAGAACAAGCAGCATTGGGGTGGGGAGGAACCTTTGCAAGGGCTTTCCTAGCCCCTTCCCTGCTCGGTATTCTCTATTAGGGCCTGAAGCGCCCTCCTTGTGCCCCAGCTGAGCAGGACCTTGTGGCCGCCCCATCAAATGGTGACTCACAGCGCAGCTTTGCTCTAGTGTGTGACTGTCAAACTCACCTCGCGGGGCCCTGTACTCATCATCTCAGCCACATAAATGCCTCAAATGCCCCAGGAGCTAAGGTCTTCCTAGCCTGGTAGCATCACCAGAAGGAATGCTTCAGCAGGCCACATCCTGAGCTCGGTGCAGTGCCCCACCCCAACTGTCCTGTCACCTTCAGGTCACACCCTCAGGTGATCCATGTGCAGCCACCCCTCCCCACCCATCACCTTTGGGTCCTGCCCCGAGGTGAGCCCCACATAGCCCTAATCCCATTGCCTTCATTAGCTTGCTCATGACTAAGAGCACTTGTCTCAGCTAACCATCCTGCTGGGGATGTGTGAGCCAGACTAGCCTCTGGTTCCCTCTCCCATCACTGGGCTGAGTCTATATGGCTAACAGGAGGGTTTGTTTCCCTGAGCGGTGACTATTACCGCCAAAGGGCAGTCTGTGCAGCATAAAGGGGCTGTTATGCTAGATGTATTTCTTGCTGCTAACTGCAACTGGTAACAGAGCTGACCTCTAGCCCCGCCCCGCCTTTCTGTGATGCCAGGTGTTTTGGGGCCCTGGTAGCCCCATATCCCCTCTCAGCAGCTCTACATGGAGGTTCCTGTTAGTGTGAGGCCCGCCCCCTGCTTAGGTTTCAGCATGTCCAGACTCTGAGTGCCTTTGTAGGGTTGGGAGATTGACGCCTGGGTTGGGGAGCTGTCTATCACAGGGTTTTGGCCTGCTGTCCATCACCATAGTAGCTGAGCGCCTTCCACATAAGATAAGGAAGTCGCTAGTGACAGGCTCCTAAGTAGGGAGTTAGGTACCAGGCAGGCTCCCATTAGCACCCTCACAAGTGGGGACATCAAGGCAGGCATTCCATAACTCATCAGTGGATGCTCTATACTTCATGAACCCATCCTGGCCCCCCCCCTGTGTAGCAGCGAAGAGACGGGGAGTACACACCCCGAGTGACTGGCGCACGGTTTGGGTGGGGGGTGGGGGTGGGGCTGAAGAGCTGGTAATTAATGACGTTGGTTAAAGGACCCTAATGAGGAGAATCTGTACAGAATGGGAAAATAAGTGCTCTAAAAATAATGGGCAGCAAGCCCAGGGGCACTTGTTCTTTGGGTGCGGCCTTGGGGGAGTCTCGGGGATTGGGTTTTATAGCAAACACTAACAACGTGATTTTTTTTTTTACAACTACCTGATTTGGCTCAGTAAGTGCAAGGGTTCCACATCACTAGCCTCCTGGCATCAATCACATTCACTTTTAAGAATGATTGGAGCTCGTTGGAGTAGGCACCATCCTTTATTCTGCTATCTGTGTATTCTTATGAGATGGAGCCCTGATCCTGCTTTAAGCAAGGGAACCACTGAGTTAACCCCTGCCTCCAGAGCCAGAGAAAGGGACATGCTGAGATTGTGGCCCACTTAAGAGCCTGGGCCACTGTGGGGAGCCCTGGACCCTTCACCTGCCCTGAGTGAGGGGCTGGGGAGCCTGAGAGCAGCCCCCAGCCTGTGTCTCTGCCACCCAGGGCAGGTGGAGGGTCGAGGGCTCCCCACAACGGCCCCAGGCTCCCTGGGCAGCTCTTACAATGGCCCAGCTCCAGCTTCTGGCCAAGCCAGGGGTCGGGGCCTTGTGGGGGATGGAGCAGGGGGCAGAGAGAGAGAGAGAGTGTGTGTGTCTCGCTCTCTCTCCCAGGTCCCAATGAATCTTATGCCGGCTCTGTGTCTAGCTTCTGTGAAAAATTCTGGTGGGGAGAGACCGTGGGGAAAAGCTTCACCAGCTCCCAGCTGCTGGAGCCTTTCACTGTGGCAAGGCTCTGCCAGGGCGGGAGGCAGCAGAGAAAGGATGGCGGAGCCTTTCCCCACTGTCCTTCTGCGGCTGGAGCTTTGCCCTATGCCTGGGACGGGCTCCAGCAGTGGGGCGCTGGCGCAGCCTTTCCCTGCAAAGTGAGTCTTTTCCTATGGAGGGGAGCATAGCAGGGTAGCTGGGGAGGCATGACTTGGGTGAGCAGAGAGCTGTGTAGGGTATATACTCACGTACATCTTTCTTATTTATACCTGGGCTGGGTGGGGAGGGGAGTTATGCGGGTATGTATGCCGCACGCTGCTGAAAGAAGTATGCAGGGTAGGCATACCTGCGAGAAACGAAAGGGCTGTAAAACTTGCCTAACCAGCCTTCTAAGGATTTCCCCGGGGTCAGGGGAAACCTTCTTGTGGCATACAGCTGCTGTAGCAGCTCAGTGGCCTTGTCCTCCACCACTAGGGGGCATGGCTGAGGAAACCAGCATGTGATGCACTGCTAAACTCCAGCAAATCTCCAGCTACCCGAACGGCTCCAAAGGGCCCTGGGCAGCTGAATACAACTTAGAGCAGCCAAGTGTAAAGTCACTTTTGTGGCTTTCCTGCCAACTTCATGTGCAGCTTGGGTGCACCAAACAATCCAGGCCTAACTAATCAAGTGGCTAAAGTTCACAGAAGTATATGGCACACCAGTCCTGTAACTCTTACTATAGCCAGCTAACAGTTTTTTTTTAAATACATTCTAGAAAATGGTGTTGCCAAAGTCTAACACACAATGTTTTTTGCCTGTGTTAGCAGGGTCAAATGCCATGCCCTCCAGTCATGTTGTTGGCTGAGCTTGCAAGGCTTTCCACTCAACTGGCCAGCATGCCTCGGCCTGCATGTGTCAGTAATGTACTGGTCAACTCTTGACTGGCCACATCTCATCAAGTCCAAAATTTCAGAGGATATGCTCGTCATCAGTGGCCAGAACCCTAGTGATTGGGGGAGGGAGGGAGGAGGGGAGGGCAGGGTACTTGGGGGGGGAGGGGGAGGCGCTTTCAAGCCCCTGCCTTCTGATTAGCACAGACCAGGTGAAGCAGCTCTGCAACTCTCTAGAGAGCAAATTAAATAACAAACTGATTGATGGCTCCCATTAATGGCTTCAAACATACCACCACCCACAACCTGAAGAGAGCTAAATGCATGCCCTGCTCGCAGCAACCAAACAGCTCAGCCAGTAGGAACAGTCCTTCCGTCCTGCCTCCCTCCTCGCAACCTGCCTCCTCACGTCTGTTCAGTGGTGGGGGAAGAGACAGAGGGCATCAGCCTGAGCCCACCCTTTCCAAACCAGAGGGAAGAAAGATACCTGACAGGTACACAGATCTCCTGATAAGGTGGGGAGGAGGATTTGGTGGAGAACAGAGCCCCTGCTGCTGGAAAAGGATCAGAGTCCCTGGCATAGTGAGGAGAGTGGGAGACCTTGCTGTGCCGGTGGGAGGGAGGGAGCACGTGATATGGGAGAATGGGGGCTTACAGCACCCCTGGTGGGTCAGGGGTGTTGGGGGACTCTGCTATGGACAAGTGACACAAAACCCCCACCAAGCAGGCATGGGGGCATTTCAGTGAGACCATGAAACAGAGAGGGATGGGAGGGGGGGCACACAAAGAGCTTGTGGAGGAGAAATGAAGGATTGCCAAGAGTCCCATGTCCATAAAATGAGCTTGGCTACAAAGTGTGTTTGATTCTGAATACAACTTACCACTGAAAAGGCAGACATTCCCCTATTCCACTTGCAAATGTATAGCACCTTCTTATGTAGTAAGGGGTGTTTTTTCTCCCTTTTTGGGTAAAATGTTACACGAACTCATCAGAACAGTAGGAAAATGTTTAACTAGGACCGGGACTGTAGCCAGATCATTAGATCTTGAATGAAAGGCCTTTAAGCATTTTACAGTTACAGGTAGTGTAGCAGGGGACAGATTATGATGCTGCACTGTAAATAGAAGAAGTGTTTTCCCTCTGTACATTGTCTATTCCTAGGTTCAGCATCCGTCAGGAAATGGGCTGATGGGGGTAAAACTATTTGGGTGTATAATGTGACTGTATCACAGAAGGGCACTTACTGCCGCCAGTAAGTCCAAAGTCATAAAAACTACAGAAATATGTCCCTCTCCATGCTGACCAACCCTCAGATAACCCCATGTAATCCTTTGCCTTAATTGCATCTAGGTCTGTAGGAGTAGATGTCAATGTGAAAGGTGCTATAATATGGCAGTAGTGATAAACTCAGCCTATTTCATGCAATGAGATGAGGAAGTCAACCTGGGGTTCTAACATGGAAGAGTGTTCGGGACAGGTCTGATTCTGACCTTAGCTGTACATTGAAATGCTGGAGAGGTACCTCACTGAGATTAAAAGGGGAGAATTGAAATGTTTACCAACAAAAGGCTGGAGCAATGATAAGTCTCCTTTCTATGAAGTACCATCATTTTCAGTTTAAAATGGACTCTCTTTATTTCTTGAGTGAGAATAATTCCCCACCCTGTTGTATTCCATTGCACAGCAGCAACAAAGAATAAATGAGTGGGGGGGGGAGGATGAGAGGGGGGAAGGGAGAGTGTGTTTGTGTGTGTGTTAAATGAGTCTGTTCTACAGCCTTAGTTAAGAGCCAGTTGGCTTTTAGCTCATGTGATAGAGGCTCATGCACTAAGCTCCAGAGGTCCCACATTCAATCCCACCTGCCGACGTCCGGGGTCTGTCAGTGTTATATTTGCACATCTTGGCAAAGCAGCAAAGCTATTGATTTATGTTTTAAAATGAGCAGGATTATGTGGAATCCCTGTCATTGGCGGGGTTTTTTAAAGAACAGGCTAAACAAACACCAGTCTAGGTCAGTGGTGGGCAACCTGCGGGCCACGTGCAGCCCGCGGGCTGCAGGTTGCCCACCACTGGTCTAGGTTCTAGGGTGCTGGACTAGGTGAGGTCTTGATTTTCCTTCCAGTGCTACGTTTCTATGATTCTGTAATTTCCTTCTGAATCAGGGAATTACATCTGGAACCAATTGCAGCTGCTTGCACTGCTTCCCCCTTGCCTGGTGATTTACACCAGCTGATGATCTGGCCCCATATTGTCTAAAACTCATCATCAGCGATCCCTCGAAGTCAAAGATGATTGGCTTTCATGGCTTGTCCATTTCAAGTTAACTGTGGGTCCACTGATGGCTGCTACCACATTGCAGGCATGTTTTTCCGAGCAGGATGGGTGAACCTGCAATATTAGTTCGAGCCATGGTGTGCTCTTTCTGTTGCTCCTGTTTCACCCCTACATGTAGTCGTATCTGGTTCTCAGAGTGCTGAGATCCCTGCCTCAAGCAATTCCTCCAGGGTTGTTGGTTCTGGGATATACATTCCCATGAATTAATGTGGGTGATAAATGAGGTGGGGGGGGCAATAGTTCCCGTTTATGGACACCCAGCTAGCCAGTTAGCTATCAAGTCCCTCTTGGTGGCCGTTCTCTGCTTGCTTTACCTGTAAAGGAGGGATTGGCAACCTTTGGCCCGTGGCCCACCAGGGAAAGCCACTGGTGGGCCGGGATGGTTTGTTTACCTACAGCATCTGTAGGTTCGGGCGATCGCAGCTCCCACTGGCCGGGGTTCACTGTGCCAGGCCAATGGGGGCTGAGGGAAGGGCGACCAGCACATCCCTTGGCCCGCGTCACTTCCCACAGCCCACATTGGCCTGGCACGGTGAACCGTGGCCAGTGGGAGCTGCGATCGGCCGAACCCACAGACGCTGCAGGTAAACAAACCGTCCCAGCCCGCCAGCGGATTTCCCTGGTGGGCTGCGTGCCAACGGTTGCTGATCCCTGCTGTAAAGGGTTAACGAAGTCCCCCAGGTAAAGGAAAGGGAGTGGGCACCTAACCAAAGGAGCCAATGGGAAGGCTAGAACTTTTTTAAATGGGGGAGTTTTAGTGTCCTAAGAGGTTTGTGCATATTGTTTAATTAGCTGGGGGCAACAGCTAATTTCCTTCGTGTTATTTCTCAGCTCTTCCCCAGAGGGGTCTGTGAAAGGGCTTGAGGGTACCCCACAGAAAGGAATTCCCAAGTGCGCCTTCCTGGGTTCCAAGGGGTTTGCATTTGCGTGGTGGCAGCATCTACCCGTCCAAGGTCAGAAAGAACCTTGGGAGTATAATACAAGCCTGTAGTGGCCAGTATTAATTTTTTGAATCCTTGCAGGCCCCCACCTTCTGCACTCGAAGTGCCAGAGTGGGGAATCAGCCTTGACAATGTCAATATTACATTACCTCTCTGTAGTGCTTTTCATGCCCTCCTCTAGCACATTTGCCTTGGCTGAATTGAGATCATGTTTTGGCAGTCTGAAATCAGGCATCCGGACAACATGACCTGTCCGGGGAATTTGATGACAGCTAATCATCATCACAATGCTCATGATATCGGCTTGCAAGAGGACACTGAGGTTAATGCATTTATCAGCCCATTTAATTCAAAGCATCTATGCACACAGCATTTGTGATACTTCTCCAATGCCTTAAGATGTCTCCTCTCTATTGTCCACATTTCAGTCCCATACACTAGGGCTTTGTAAGCCATAAGTTTGGTTTTAATTCTGATGTCGCAATCGTCAAACACCCTCCTTCTCAAATGGCCAGAAGCTCAGCTAGCACATTTGAGCCGGTACTGGATTTCTTCATCAATATCAATTGTCTGTGACAAGTGGCCTTCAAAGTATGGGAAATGCACAAGGGTCTCTAAAAGGTTATCATGGAGCTGCATTGCTGGTGTTGGAAGTTATGTACCAGGAGCTTGCTGACGGAGAACCTTTGTCTTCTGAATCATGAGTGTCAGTCCCATTTTCTGGTGTGCTTCCACAAAGACATTGATCATCACCTGAAGCTCTGTTTCCGAGTGAGCACATACTCCAGCATTGTCAGCATACTGAAGCTCGACGACTTGGATCAGCAGTGTTTTGGTTCTGGATTGGACGTGGCCCTGGTTGAACAGCTTACCATCCATTCGATAGGTGTAGCTACAACTATATGTGTTCTATATACACAGGTGATGGGATAAAACCAATTTCAGTCTCATTAGCATATGTCCAGCTCTAGGCAGAACACTCTGAGTTAGATCCAGAGCTGCACTGGGACACAAGGCTGTCCTGAAGCCAGCTTACCTGGCTCCTGGAAGATCCCAGTGTAGAGAGGAGCTCGTGGGGTGAGGTGGCGGGGGCATAGTCATTGTAGTCACTTCTACACCACTGCTCCTGCCAGTCCTTCAGCCAACACAGGGGCGTTAAGGAAAGGGGGCACAGCAGAGCTTCCTGTGTTTCGGCAATCCACAGCTGCTGGACTGGTGCCTTGGGGCTGTAAGCAGCCAGTACAAATTCCACTGGCATATCAGTCTTGTTAAACATGACACACACAGTAGGCAGTACAAAGTGCAGCATGGGCAATAAACTTTGCCCAAGGAACTCTGGGCAGGAGGGAGTAGCAAAATAACCAGGTCGTACTGAAGAGAAACCAGCGGGTTATGCCCTTTTGTTGGCTTGTGTTACAAGGAAGGAAAAATACCTTTACTGTATTTGCTAGTGAAGTTACTTCCGAATGAGCAGTAACTGAAAGTGACGCTTCACAGAGGATGCTGGATTGTGAGCAGTTTTAAACCCATTATTGTCATAGGGGGTTAAAAGAGGCCTTGCTGTAAGGGCATAGTTCTTTGCCTTTCTGTCAAGGATCAGTTAGTCAGTCTCTTGTCTTCCTTCATTTCAAGTTGCCAACAATCCCTTTGTTTTCCCATTTCATAAGAAAAACCTCAAAGAACAACAAATACCCTAGAAAGTGGGATTTTTTAAAAAAGGCAGATGCTGCCAGTAAACAAAAACAGTGCAACATGTGAGATTAGGAATATTCAACAAATATGTGTGAAGTGAAGTGTTACAAAGTGCTCATTTCCCCAAAACTGGATTAAGTCAGGCTACAGTTTGCTGCAGGGTGTGAAATGTGCAGAACTTTTCACAATGGCCGTCCCACATCCACGTCCCCTTCGCTTTCATATTGCGTTGCAGGCATCAGTCTCTCAATCCAGATCAATGAATGAAATCCCAAAGATGCTTCAGGTTCCACTGAGTGTTTTCTTCCTTTGGGGAGTTAAAGGCTAACGCCACTGCAGATGAAGAATGTTCTTCAAGACTGATGCATGACTGCATCCCTTCTGAAGGAAAATAATAGGTGGATGTGACCATACTAAAATGACTCCAATGTCAGCGTCTTTAAGCCCACCACTCTCACTCATCTTTACAGATGGAGTAATAAATACATAATGATATCCCAAGCTTAGGGAACACTTGAGAACATAATAAATAACAAAACTATACTTACCCCTACTTCCAGTTTCTTTTAAAGACATCAGTGTAGCACTTTCTCTTGCTACAGAAGGGATTTCAAAACAGGTAATAGTTATTCATTTCTCTTTCTTCTTGTAATCTATTAAAGGAATCAAATATTTACACCTGATAGAAAGAAAAGGAGGACTTGTGGCACCTTAGAGACTAACAAATTTATTTGAGCATAAGCTGATGAAGTGAGCTGTAGCTCACGAAAGCTTATGCTCAAATAAATTTGTTAGTGTCTAAGGTGCCACAAGTCCTCCTTTTCTTTTTGCGGATACAGACTAACACGGCTGCTTCTCTGACACCTGATAGAGTAACCCTGCAAACCCTTGGAAAATAATGTTTTGAACTGCCTAAACAAAACATTAAATAGCCACTAGAAGGCAGCCAAGTATAAGGGAAAAACTTCAAAAGCAGATTACTGTACCAGATGTCTCTGAACTGATTATGCGTGGCTCTCAGACGTCTAATTCTACAGTCATGAGTTGTTAGGACCCTACCTTGTTTACTGTACTTTTAAAGGATTGCTTTATGTGAACCATTAGCTTTCATAGCCAGTCAGAAGGGAAAAAAACCTGCATCTCTGTCTTGTATGAATGCTTTGCAGAAATACTGGTAACTTTTCAAAGATTGTCAGCCTTTTAGCTGGGTACCTGTGCAGTATCTGATTTCAGGCAGAATCTCTGAGGTGCAATTGCTAAATCAGCGGACTAAGTGTGAACATCTGTTACCAGGTCTAACACGCTTATAGACTATGAAAGCATGTCTATAATTCCAAGGGAAAGCCCAAGGCGAAGAATGCTGTCTCGGGATAATAGTCTCCTGTTGATCAGCTGAGGCATTTATGGAAAGTAAATGTGTTGCAGGCAAAAACCAAGTGGTGTATTTCTGAATCAAGAGCTATTAGCCCTGTGACAATCTTTTATCACATCGACTCTGTTTCTGTTCCATTGTATGAGTGGCCCAAATGGTCACAAGGGCACTTGCCAAACATGAGCACTGCGATGGTCAGTTTGTACGTACAGCTTAGGGATGTGCACGTGCACTTTGAGGTGTGGGGATTTGTGCTTGTGGGTAGGTGAGCATGATGCTTCAACAATAAAGCAGTTTCAGTGAGAGTCTTTAGTGCAGCCCTGTTAAATGCTGGGCTGCCTGAGGCCTGGGCTACACGACAAAGTTATGGCAACCTAACTTTACATGCTCCGATTTCCTTTTGCATGCGCCCACACCTAAATGTGTCTCCTGTCAATGTAACAACCCTCTTACGCAACACAAGAACACCACCTCTCCGAAGGACACAGAACCACAGTCAACCTGCTTCCATCGAAATAGGGCCAGTGTAGACACTTCATTACCCGTATCAACCCTAATAGTCCTCCAGCAACTGTCCCACAATGCCCTGGCCCTGCAACAGGGGCCACTCCAGTCACACTTTGAACTCCACTGCCCAGAGGTCACAGTCAACAGAACCCCCCCATGCTTTAAAATTCCCAGCATGGTTTGGAAATACCTTTTTCTGGGTGCCCACCTTGGTGAGCATGCATACAGTGAGCTACACCTAGACGTGTTCCTGCCTGAAACAGGACAGAAGTCCTGCATCCCCTCAGCCTGTGGGGAGACAAGGCTGTATGAGCCCAGCTGCAGAGCAACCAAAGGACTATAGATAACTGTGCAGCTTGCACAGGGGATGCTACACCTGGGGCACAACAGAGATGAGACTCAGTGCTGGATGAAAGCCAGGGAATGTCAGGAGGCATAGCAGAAGACAAGGGAGGGCAATGACAAATCTGGGGCCACCCTGATTACCTGCCACTTCACAATGAACTGCATGCCATACGTGGTGGGGACCCCCACCAACACCCTGGATGCAGGGATGCTGAGAGCCTGTAAACCCTGTATATAACGGAAACCACTTCAAGCCAGGGGAGTCTGGCAGCACCCCCAGTTCCAGCTCCTATGCCTGAATGTGACCACGGACCCTTGGTGATAGCTGGGCGAGAAAACCCCTCCAGTGCACAGCGAGGAGGAGGAGGGGATATAGTGGGGAACACAAACAATGCGGCGACCCTGCAGCGCTTCAAAATCCTGCCAGAATTGAGCCAGTCCTGTCAGGTGAGTACAGGAGAGTACAGGTTATTAATCCTGTATAGGGATTAATAACAAGAATTTTCGTTATAAGCTGGGGACACATCAATTAGAAGTAACGGAGGAGGAGAAGGCCCTTGGAGTATTGGTTGACCACAGGATGACTATGAGCCGCCAATGTGATATGGCCGTGAAAAAAGCTAATGCGGTCTTGGGATGCATCAGGAGAGGTATTTCCAGTAGAGATAAGGAGGTTTTAGTACCGTTATACAAAGCACTGGTAAGACCTCATCTGGAATACTGTGTGCAGTTCTGGTCTCTCATGTTTAAGAAGGATGAATTCAAACTTGAACCGGTACAGAGAAGGGCTACTAGGATGATCTGAGGAATGGAAAACTTGTCTTATGAAAGAAGACTCAAGGAGCCTAACCAAAAGAAGGTTAAGGGGAGATGTGATTGTTCTTGAGAAATATATCAGAGGGATAAATACCGGAGAGGGAGAGGAATTATTTAAGCTCAGTACCAATGTGGACACAAGAACAAATGGATATAAACTGGCCGTCGGGAAGTTTAGACTTGAAATTGGGCGAAGGTTTCTAACCATCAGAGGAGTAAAGTTCTGGAATAGCCTTCCAAGGGAAGCAGTGGGGGCAAAAGATCTATCTAGCTTCAAGATTAAACTCGATAAGTTTATGGAGGAGATGGTATGATGGGATAACATGATTTTGGCAATTAATTGATCTTTAACTATTCATGGTAAATAGGCCCAACGGCCTGTGATGGGATGTTAGATGGGGTGGGATCTGAGTTACTACAGAGAATTCTTTCCTGGGTGTCTGACTGGTGAATCTTGCCCACATGCTCAGGGTTCAGCTGATCACCATTATTGGGGTCGGGAAGGAATTTTCCTCCAGGGCAGATTGGCAGAGGCCCTGGGTTTTTTTTGCCTTCCTCTGTATCATGGGGCACGGGTCACTTGCTGGAGGATTCTCTGCTCCTTGAAGTCTTTAAACCATGATTTGAGGACTTCAATAGCTCAGACATAGGTGAGAGGTTTATCACAGGAGTGGGTGGGTGAGATTCTGTGGCCTGTGTTGTGCAGGAGGTCAGACTAGATGATCATAATGGTCCCTTCTGACCTTAATATCTATGAGCCTATAGTCTATGAGCCTGGGGATGAAGAGGTAGGGAGCTCAGAGGTAGGTGTATTGAGGCATTAGTTCTTATCAGCATGTTTGTTTCCTTTTCAGTGTCTTCTCCTTCTGCTGCCTGCGCGCTTGTTTAAAAATGGTGCCCATCTGCTCTCCAGAGAACAAAGGTACGGACCTTTCATTGGTCACTTTGAAAACAGCAGGGGAAAGACAATTAAAATGAATACATTGGCAGGCATGTGTAGCTGCCCCTGCAATGACTTATACATGTTAGGAAATGCATTAAAAAAGCTTAGGGTAGATTAGTCTGAATTACACAGTTCAATACAGATCATTGTCCGATGCTCAGCTTGAGCTAGAGGAGGTGGTCACTTTGCGTGTGTTGTTCTAGGTGGGGCGGGGGGAGTCTCCCCAGAGGAGTGCTTTATTTATATGAACAGGGATGTCCCTTTTAGCCCCTTGAACAATCATGATGAAACTTTCATGGAGCTACTCTACAACCCTTTCCCAAATGTTCCTAGGAATGGTGGCCTGGTTTCTGCCCCCACAGTAGGAGACATTCCCATGCCATTCTCCAATGAGGGCCACTGGCACCATTACAGTAAACAGAACAAGAGCATACAGGCCCTGGTGGCGTTGGCACATCGGTAGCAGCTGCTTTCTCTGGGCCTTTATCACCCGCTGGAGTGAGATAACAGCCAAAATCAGGGCTGCCTGTGAAAATATTGGCAATATTCAGTGCACGTTCCGTATATGCATACGCAGGGCAATCCAGCATCTAAACCTCCCTTGCAACAAGTCCCCACCCTTGCTACACCATACTCACCATGCCGTAAGCTGTAGAGCAGTGCTGTAACGAGCTGCTCCAAAGCTAATCTGGCACTTTGCTTTTTATTTTTTTACTGAAAATCTTTATGGGAAAAATGTCAGGAAATGTTGAGACATTTTTCTGTTATACCTGTAAATCTAACACAGTATCTGTCTCTTTTTATCAGCATCCTCCACCGAGGCACCCTGGAGAGGTAGCCCTTCCATGCCTGCTGAAGGCCGGAGCCAGACCAGGCCAAAAAAGAAGCAGACCAGGGAGGAAATGTTCTATGAGCTCATCCAGTCCTCTGCAGTAACTGACCATGACCACAGGGGCTGAATGACCCAGAGCAGGAACAGAGAGAGCAGATGCTGGAGGAGGGCAAAGCTACCAAGAGGTGGCATCCGGGAGGGCACCAGCACATTATGGGTGTGCTCAGGCAAGAAACACAGATGTTGCAAAACGGAGGTAAGAATAGGTTGGACAAACATCTGTGGTTTACTTGGTCCTGCCTCAGTGCAGGGGGCTGGATTTGATGACCGCTCAATGACATTTTCAGCCCTACATTTCTATTATTCTATTTTTTCTAAATACCCAAATGACTCCTAACCCAGCAGCCTCTGTATTCCATGGAAAACGCCATGGTCACTGATCCCCATACCCCGCCACATAACAGGTGGCAGCGAGGCCTGAACCCTTACCACTGCACAGCAGGGGGGAACAAGGAGAACCAGGATTACATCTACACTGACCTGTGATACCCACAGGATCAGCCAGCAAGCACCGTGCACTATTTGTTTTCACCATGAATGAAGCTCTTTAGTATGGTCCCGGATGTTTTCTTATGTACTTTTTACTTGTTTTTGTTACAAATATGGATTTTCAACTTGTTTATTTGCCCTTCAGGTTTGTTGCTTGTTCATTTGCACGCGATAAAGTTTTAGTTTTTGAAAGCCAGAGTACATTTATTTATTAGTTTGTAAAGCACCCTCGCCTCCTCATACACACGATTTATAACAGCCATCAGCCCCCCACCCCCATATTTAATGTCTCTCTACACGGAATCAGCAAGTGCTCAAAAGCATCACACGACACTACTGTGGCCAACTGCTAAAATGATCTCTTGAGACCTCTGTCAGCCAGATAGCTTCACAGTTGGCTTTTCTACTTGCCCTTGTGTCTGGCTGTTCAAAAGCAGCAGGCAGCCAGTCCATCTCACCCTTCCCCTTTGCTTCACAAATATTAAATAAAACACAACACGCTGCAGTAATGCTAGGAATGTTTGTCTCACTGAGATCCAAGCTAGTCATGAGACATTGCCAGTGAGTTCTAAGTCTATCAAGTGCACTTTCAACTGTCATCCTGCATCTGCTCAGCCGGTAATTGAATCGTTCCTTGGTTCTGTTGAAGTGGCACTCTCATTCCAGCATACAGGTTCAGGAGCTGTGGGAGCACGGGGCATTTCAGCATCACCAGCGGTACTATGCTAGTCAGGGAAGACAGGCCCTACTTGCAACTTCGGGAAAAGTCCTGTGTGTTAAAGATGCGAGAATCATGCACTTTCCCTGACCAGTCCACATTAACAGCAGTGAAGCATCCATGATGATCCACTAGCACTTGCATAACCATGGGACCCCTTTTGGTTTACACGCTCTCTAGCAAGGTCTGGTGCTGCCAGAATAAGGCTATGACCCACCATAGTGCAGGACCCCCCATGGCTTCAGATCCATCTACTGTTTCCTGCACATTGCCGAGAGTCAAGGTCCTGTGCCACAGGAGACACTTGATGGCCTTGCACACTTGGATGACAACAGCCCCCCACTGTGCGTTTTCCAACTCCAAACTTGCCACTGACCGATGGCAATCCTGTGTTGCAAGCTTCCATAGCACAAGTGCCATTTGCTTTTCCAGTGTTCATGCCGCTTTCATTCTGGTGCCCCAGGCTGGAGGGCTGTGGTGAGTTCGACACACAGAACTAGGAGTATGGCCTTTCGCATCCGAAACTTCTGCAGCTACTGCTCTCCA
Source organism: Natator depressus (assembly GCF_965152275.1). Taxonomy (NCBI): domain Eukaryota; kingdom Metazoa; phylum Chordata; order Testudines; family Cheloniidae; genus Natator; species Natator depressus. The sequence goes on from NC_134243.1 coordinate 67,604,959, forward strand.
TACAATGCTATCCTACTACTCAGTGCTCGTTTTTCTGGCCTGTAAGTGCCTATCCACTGTGTGACATTGCTCAACCTAAGATTTGTATTCACCGTCTACATCAGCCATTCCTCCTCCTTGGGTAGCTCGTCTTTGTCACCACACCACCAGTTGTAGTGGTAGTTGGTGACGTTCCACTAACACAGGAGAAACCTGCATCCTGTATTAGCAAGTGACATGAGAATTGCACTGTGCAGGGTGCAGGTTCCTGTTGGAGAGATTGCAGAGACCTAAAAGCGATGCATAGAACTGTGGGAATTTTAAAAGAGGCCTGAAAATGATGGGCTGGAATAAACATTATGGGATGAGAAAGTGAAATTATGGGCACTTGACCCCTAGTTCCCAGAAAGCCCTGGGCAAATTGCTGATAGCCTACAAAGCACTTCAAAAATGTCCCAGAAGGTTTTGCCTTGGAAGCAGCCCAGGGCACACTGGGCTATGTACCCTTTGTACACCACATCTTCTGTCGACACAACCACTTTATGTGGATAAATTGGAGAGAGTCCAGCGAAGGGCAACAAAAATGATTAGGGGTCTGGAACACATGACTTATGAGGAGAGGCTGAGGGAACTGGGATTGTTTAGTCTGCGGAAGAGAAGAATGATGGGGGATTTGATAGCTGCTTTCAACTACTTGAGAGGTGGTTCCAAAGAGGATGGTTCTAGACTATTCTCAGTGGTAGAAGATGACAGGACAAGGAGTAATGGTCTCAAGTTGCAGTTGGGGAGATTTCGGTTGGATATTAGGAAAAACTTTTTCACTAGGAGGGTGGTGAAACACTGGAATGCGTTACCTAGGGAGGTGGTAGAATCTCCTTCCTTAGAAGTTTTTAAGGTCAGGCTTGACAAAGCCCTGGCTGGGATGATTTAATTGGGGATTGGTCCTGCTTTGAGCAGGGGGTTGGACTAGATGACCTCCTGAGGTCCCTTCCAACCCTGATATTCTATGATTCTATGACTTGTGCTGAGGGCAGTACTGACACAACAGCCAAGCCTGCATGCACTCCAGCGACACACAAACATCAGCGGCTGTAAGCGGACATAACTTCAGGCAGCCAAACTTTGGCATGTAGACACAGCCGGAGAGTCTGGCAGTGAGCAGGAGCATGGCAGTGACAACCCTGTGAGCACACAAAGGAGCACCACAGAATCCAAAGCCAGGGCTCAGAGAAACTCCATGCTGGGGATTATGCAGAATCAAGCCTCGCATGATCTTGCAGGGGAACTATCATGCTAAAGGTTTTGGGGTGCCACCTGTCCCACCTGAGCTACAGTGCCACTGGCTTTAGAAGCAGGGGTGTTCCCCATCCCTTAGCTTTACCTCATGCCTTGCCTGGCAGCTCCTCATAGGGAGCAGCAGTTAACTAATGCCTTGAAGATACAGGGCTTTGCAGCGGAATCCACCTCGTAGAGGCGTAGACTGTTCACGCCTTCCAAAGATCCCTAGCATGGGCATGTCTCCGTTGTCTACGTAACAAAAAATGAAGAGTAAGAATTATCCTGTAGCACTCAGCAGTCCCAACTATTCTGCCAGGCACAGGGCAGACAAAAGACAGTCCCTGCCCGAACAGCGTACAGTCAGAGCGTAAGCCAAATTGTGACATCAACCAAGAGGGGATGTCTGGAGGATGGGGCAATGGTGGTACAAACACAGTCACTAGCTTTGTTCACAGTTTGAAGGATTAAGGTAGGTGGCTTGCTTGGATCACCAGCCGTAGTCCTGGCTCAGAATTACACTCTCATAAAATCTCCATTTTCCCTTGGGCGAGTGTAGGCTTCTTAAGTGTAGCACTTATCTCTCCTCCGTCCCACCCTCCAAGAATGGAGACTCAGCTACTTTCAGTTCAAAAGTTCAGCTATGTCCACACTCCCCAGAGTGCCTCGCGTTTCTCCTTTGGTGCGTTAGTTGTCTGTGGTTTCTCTCTACTCAGACTTATATAGTCCGTTTTTTTTTTTTCCAGGCTTCAGTTTGTCCTTTTTTCTCCTTTCTCTGGATTCCAATTATGCTCAGGGCCTGGCTCCTCTTTCCAGCTCTGCTTCAGATTTGGCACCCTGCCGTTCTCCATTGTATCTGGGGTTTATTTTCTTTCTTTGTCTACTTCTCTCCCAGCAGAGGCTTCAATTTTTCACTGTCATGTGCCTAGTAGCTGACTTATTTCTGGTCTCTTTGCTTTAGACCTGCTGACAGGATCTTGTACTGCCTTTTGCTTTCATCAAACGCTTTCAAGTTTTTCCCTGTACATTTCCAGCTAGTCTTTCTGGCTCTGGTTTTGTTTCGGCACTCGTTCCTTCTTTCTCCACTTGCCTTCGGCGGCTTTGTTTTCATCCCAGCTGCCTGTTATTAGAGGCCAATGTCCTTTCATGCTCCAGAGGCCCCTGCCCTTTTTATGCTTCAACTTTTTAAAAAGGCTCTTTCCAGGCTCTCAAATGCCAGGACAGGCACCAGGAGCTAGGGGCGTTGGAAGTCCCCCGCTTTACACTGCAAGGTGAGGTTGGTATTAGCAGGCAAGTAGTTCAGCTGAGTCTGAACTGGAACAGCTTTGCTTAAAAGTGAAAAACCTATTTATATGCGCCCAAAAAGATTTTTTATTAAAAATAAAGGCCCCAGTTCTCTCAGCCAGCCAAGGTGGGCTTGGCACACCTGCAGGCAGAGGGCAAACATGGCCTAAAGACAATGGCGCCGGAACCTCAATGGCCATGCCCCTCACTTTTTAACATGGGTGTAGTTTGGGGGGGGGGGGGAGGAAGGGGGGCATTGCCCCTCCCAAACTGCAAGCCTTGGGCAGGCGCGGAGCATTGCTGGCAGGGGCCGTGCTTCATGGTGGAGGGGCTGATCACCGAGAAGCACAGACCCCGCTGGCACTGCTCCGTGCCTACCCAAGGCTGCAGTTTGGGGGAGCAATGCTGTCCCCTGCCCCCCCAAACTACACCCATGTTAAAAACTGTGGGGCATGGCATGCTGGCCCCCTCCAGTTCTGGTGTCCCCCCATCCACCCTGGTTCTACAAAGGTTCCGGTGCCCTTGCCTTAAGCCCTCTTTGCATCTCTCCTGATGCTATGATTCGGGGACAGGTACAGTGATCATGGGCAGGGATTCCCCAGCCACACCTCTTTTTGCATGACTTTGCCCCTGCACCACGGGTGAGAGCGGGATTGCCTGTGTGTTGATATGGCAACGCTACCACACCCGAGGACCCGCCTGCACTGGGGGAATTCTCCAATGGCTGGTTAACTTGGAGTTAGTGCTGCATGGTGACCCAGCTGGCTTCATTTGGGACCTTAGTGATGGGCAGCTGCAGATATACCCCCAAAGCTGCTGCCAGAGGTAAGGCTTTCCATAGCCATTTCAAAACTAGGCCTAATGGCCCTGAGTCAGCAAAGTACATGCTTAATTTTAGCGGCACTGAGCATGTACTTAAAATTAATCACATACCCAACTGTTAGGTAGTACTGGGGCCACTGAGCCGGCACCGGTGCGCCTGACCCAGGCTAGTCACCCATTGATTTCAGGGAGTATATGCCAGAGTGCAGGACTGGGCCCAGTGTTTAGGCTGGACTGATGCATAAAGGTTAGCAAATTACAGAGGGTCCTACAAACCAGCTGAGGAAGGGGCCACATTGCCCCAGGAGCGGGGCACAAGCATGTGAATGCTTCCTCCTTGCACCAGGGTGAAGTACCAGCTCTTTCCCCAGTGCAGCGTACGCCCAGGTACGGAAGACTGCTGTCGGTCGCAGGGAAGAGGGGGTGACCCCGGGGTGCGGGGGCAGTGCCAGAAGGGCACAATAGGCCCTGAGACCTGTGGTAGAGCAGCAGCTCTAACCAGAAAGCGGGACAGGGGCCCAGCGAGCCCCTGCTGCCTGCCAGGCACTTACCCTGACCCCACCCTCTCTGCAGGGAGCGTAGAGCGGCCAGCCCAGAATGCTCCTACCCATTACACAGGGGTCCAGACACCTCCAGGTCCATGAGCCCACCGCCCTGCTGAGCCGCTGCTGCCTCCAGCCACCACCAACCGGGACAGGTGCTGCCCCCCACTGCGGCCGCCTCCATTCCCCTGCACCGCAGAAGGTGAGGCCTGCTGGCCGGGCTCAGTCACCCGGCAAATGACCCCTGCCACTGCCTCCCCCTCCCCAGCCTCCCTTGGCTTCCTAGTGCTGTCCTCTGCCCCTTGCTTGCTCCCCGGCTCTCCCTCTGTGTGCTAGCAGAGCTTAGCGTTCACCCTGCTCGTCCTCAGCCAGGCTTTGCAATCTAAAGGGCGAGAGAGATCTTGCCTCACTGGGGTTGGCTGTTGACTTTGGAAAGACGTTTGTGTCAGTTCCCACCCCCCTTTTGCCCTGGTTAAACCCTGTTGCAAACATTTGAGTTTTTCCTTTCCAAGCCAGAGGAGGAAAATCTCTCACTGTGCCTGCCCTGTTTGGTGTGTGCCATGCAAGTCACTGAATGTGAAAGGGAAAGCAAAGGGACTGCCACCCCAGCCCTCCTCCAGTTCTGATATTTGGTTCTCCCCAATCACTTGCTGCCAAGCCCGAGGGAACGTATTCTCCTCCCTCTCATTCGCCAGGGTATGCGTATGTACTTTGTATCATCACGTGATGAATATACCGTTTGCTAGGTAGGCTTGGCATACAAGCCTACATAGCAAACGGTATATTAATTAATTTTCTTAAATATAATTTAAAATTATTTTCTTAAAATTAATTTTCTTAAATATAATTTTGTCAGATAATTTCTGTGTGTTGGCAACACACCATACCACGCCACTCGTTCTTTTGCACTGCTGCTGGTAGCAACGCTGCCTTCAGAGCTGCGTCCCCGGCTAGCAGCTGCCCCTCTCCAGCTGTCCGGCTAGCAACCTCCCCTCTCCAGCTGCCCCACCTGTGCTTAATTTGTACCAGGGCTTGCTGGAGCTGAGCCACAGCCCCTCTTTCATTACTAATTAAGCACTGCCCCCACTTCCCCTCTCTCTGAAATGGGCTTTTTTTTGAAAGGCAGTGCTGGGTTTTTTTCCCGCATGAGATGCGGGATGATGGTGGCACATGCTCGGGCGGGAGGGAGGATATGAGGGCAGGGACAGGAGCAGAGGGGCAGAAGACAGGGAGGGAGGGGACAGGAGCTGCAGAAGGGGGAGGATAGGAGCAGGATTTGGGGCATGAGCAGAAGCTGGGGACAGTGGTACAAGCAGCGAGAGGGGGATGGGGAAAGTAATCAGGGAGAAGGAAGTGTAGCCTACCAGACAAGACTCTCCCCCACCCGCCACACCTGGAATGGAACCCATTCTTCCAAAGTCTCAATGTTCCTTTGTTGTCCAGAAAATAGCTTTGAAACCCACTGGCAAGTTGCGTGTCTCCGTCTCTCTATGTGGACCTGTCACATAGAGAAGAGAACAGTCCTCTACTGCTACTCATTGTTCAGTTAGCTCACGTGGCAGAGGATAGTGCCGTGGCTTTAAAAAAGCCCATACCTGCTGGTGGCACATGTTGCAGTCAGTATCTTTCCCCATGATGAATTTAAGTTTTTAAAAAAACATAGGGGATTACAATAGTCACCATCAAGTTTATCTTAACATGTTGCATTTTTTCCTCAGCGGAAGTCTTATGGCTTCAGTGTTGCCTTTGAGCTCATCTTCAATTTGTTGCGTGTAACCGATTTGGAGATTTCACACAGATCATTGATTTCAACCAGGAGTGAGTTTGTAGCTGCCTTGCCTGAATCACTTACGAGGGTGATACCCTGTCCTTTAAAATGCTAATTACTATCATGAGACTTGGATGTGTACTTGGATGTTGGAAATACTGATTTCCTGCCACCAAAATCTAATTTTAGGAATGCTGCCTTTTAGAGAGACAGTTTGTTTGGCTCAACCCCACAATGGAAAATGTAACAAGCAAATATAATGATTGCCCTGATTATCAGAACCTCATAGGGATACATGGCTACTCATGAAAAAAATAAAACCAGGATTTTTTTTCTGCTGTATACTCACACACATTTCACGAATGTAAAAAATAATTGTCACCTAAAGTACTCTAGGTGCGGGTTATCAGCTGTTCTAGAACAAGCAAACAGCATGGTGTGAACAAACAGGCACACAGTCAAAAAGATATGTAAACGAATACCAGTTCACTGCCATAAAGTTATAATGAAGAGTACAAGAGACAGTCATAATTTGGCATTGAATATTTATTCTGATAAACCTTTTTGTATTCCAAACTACTACATATTAATTCTGTTGTAAGCAAAAACTTTTGGAATGAATCTTCCAAAAGCTTCTGTCAGCATAAACTAGACAGTCAATGCATTGCCACATTCTGTGGACATAACTTTCAAGTGCAAAGCAGATTATCTGAAAAGACATATTTCCAACCTCCTTAACAGCTTGGATAATGCTAAAATCCAGTAACAGGTCTTCAAATCTCTGCAAATTTAGTTCTCATAGTGCCTTTGTAATAAATAAATAGAAAATATATCTTTTTCATTTTGAAGTCTATAGGAAAATGTACAAAACACTATACATCTAATTCCGAAAAAGGACCAGCTATTTCGGCAACAGGTAAAACAAGCATTTGAACTGATGCACCCCCAAAATTGCCCTAATGATGACAACTGTATATGTAGGCTAATGTAAAAATATTTGCAGCAATTAAACCGTATAGACAGGATATTTGCAGTTTGTGAATGGACAGTTTAAAGAATGTACAAGCTACAAGGAGTCAGTCAACTCACTTCTTGCAGAGGAGCACATGTACAACTTCTAGAATCCACAAATATTTAAAAAATGATATATCAGAACTATTGGTTGGTGATATTAGGCCAAATTCTACCATCAGTTCCATGCACTTAACTCCCATTGAGTCAATGGGAGCTGCTTGCATTTCAGGAGAGAATCTGTCCTATTACGCCATGCCATGTTCTCTGTCTAGGCTTAACAAGTTGCAGTGATCCTATCCTAAGTATTTACAGAGTAAGACCCATCCCCTTCCCCCAGAATAGGCTCATGTGACTACCCTTGCATGACAGAACAAAATGGACTTTTTTTTTCCTGGATAAGATGTGATTTAAAAAACAAGCATATTTCCTAGAGCCAAGTCTTATGATTTCACCCTGAGAATTCCAAAAATTTTGAAAATTAGAAGCTACACTTCAGTACAAATGCAACTTGCCTTTTTGTATTAGTTAAACAAAGTACTCGACTCCTGCTCCATTTGGTTGGTTGTACTGAGTCTACAGGTGCTTAGCTCCTCCAATATAAAGACCTAGTCAGCTAGAATAGCAAAGGGCAAAAACAGGATGTTTTTGGAAAACCAAATCCAAACTGAGAGGTGTTTTGATCCTGGTTCCTCTCCTAAAACCTTCAGAAATTTTTTTTTCTGGTCTTGGCCCATTTCTAGTATTTTTCATTCATTATATCGTACGTATGATCTGCTAATACAGAGCAATAGATGCAGTTGTACCTACAGTACAGCCTCGATTATGGGAATGTTGTGGAGGACACTGAATCCATTCATATTAGTCAGAACCCTGGCTAATCAAGGATTTTTAAATGTAATTACTAGACTTAAGGGATAGGATCCTGTTTTGGCTAACAGGGAGTTTCAGATAAATGAGATTTGTATAATCGAGGTTGAACTGTAAGTGAGACTAATCTTTTTTAAGGAATAGTTGTGATCTGGGGGGTGGAAAGGACCCAAATCATCATAAGACATTGGCAGAGAAATGTATATTGCTTGAGAGCTATGCCCTTTCACATTGCATCCAGTGGAATTGGCCCAAATGGCACGAATGGTTTAGAGAGGACATTCCTTTGCTTGAACGAGAAATCCTTCATTAATAGACTGTAAAGAAGCCAGGGAAAAGGAAAATAACCCTGGATCCTTTTAAAAAATGCAACACTTGAAATTCCGCTAATGGAAAACAGTATAGAAAAACAGTATAGAGAAAAGCAATTCCAGTTTTAAAATCCAGGAAGGGCTGGAGAGGCACATACCTACAGTAGAGCCTGAACATCACTCATAACTGACTCACACAGCAACCTGGTCTGAAAACAGTGCCAGAAAGGTCTTGTGGAATTCAACAGCTGCACAGTGACAGCATGCGCAATGACACACAGATTCATGGCTGCTTCATTCCAATCCAGAGCTGACACTTCAGATACAGTGAAAAAAAGAGACACTCGGAAAAAAGACGACGACCGATTTAAAAAGAAACCAACAATGGTTTTCCGGGGGGTAGTGGAGGGGAGGGAAACATAGATGCTCTGGCATATGGACAATTTGCCTACTTCAAGAAGCCACTTTTTTTTCGGAAAGTTACCCGAATAACAGAAGCCACTTGAGACACCTGCATGACATCTTTGGGAAACACACAGCAATTCATCATGTGCATTTTTGAACAATATACAGTGTTTTTATAAGGTTAAGATAAATTTCCCAGCTTAATGAAGTGTGCTGGCAAGCAGCTCTGGTGTACGCTCAGCTTTGCTCATCATCCATTTTTTAAAACTTAGAACGTTATGTTTTGAAGGAAAGGGGGCAAAAAATGTGCAAGATTACATTATCTGGGGAGGAGGGGTGTCTTCTGGGAAGCACAATTGAATCCTCACCCTTGATTAGGGATGGAGTAAAATGACTCCCCAGCATTCTCTGCCTGGGAGCGAGAGACCCAAGTGTGGATCCTGTCAGTAGCATGTCATGTAGGCACATTGGGCTGGCTCTGAAGATTTATATTTGAAGGAATGTGTGGGAAAGTCTGAGTAAGTGTGTAGTGCTTGGCTGTCAGGTCTTTTCCACCAGTCTGTGGCTGCTTGCCTGGGAAAAAACACAGAATCATGACAACAGCTATTTAAAAGCATAACCATGGGAATGCCAGTTGTTGGTTATGGGATTGATCAGAAATGGCAGGTTCCATTATGACCATATTTGGTTTGCACATGTGACCCTAAGAGCACCCCAACGCCAGAGGACAAGGGGTGCCCTGGTTTCTAGTAGTGAGCCTCCACTGGCCCAACCAGCTCAGTGTACCCCAATTTACTGTATCTAAAAGGTGCCATGTAAGATGATATAGGCAAACTGGTAACAAGTTGGTCATTAATATTATTGCTGGTGCATGGATGCATGATGTATGAAAACGTACAAATGTGTGCTGGAAATATGTTCTTAAAACATGCTTGGCAGGTAGGGCATAAGTCACCCCACCCTTGACAAAGGAACATAGTCCCGCCTGCACAAATGTGTCTCCAATGTCAATTGAGCCAAGAGAGACAATGGAAGTACATTTACAAAAACGGTAAACAAAGCCATCAAACTAATGAGTTGAGGAAACAGCTACTTAACTATCATGACGGGAGGAGGAGACTGCAAAAATGAACATGGTGTCAGCTCCTGAACATGGATACAGCAAGCTGAGCCCACAAGCGGGCTTCCTGACTTTGAAAACAAAGATAAAACTCTGAGGAGATAAGCAGAGAGAAAAAGTCTTTTTTGCATCCTTCATCTGAAGAGACGAAGAAATGAAGTGCTTTGAGCTCTGTGTTGGTTCGGGGCTAAGAACTGGGCAGCCATGCTGGAAGAACAACCATGGTGAGAAAACTACTTTGAACAAGAGACTCTAGTTTAAGCTAGGTTTTAGTCTTAGAAGTGTATTTTTCCTTTTGTTTGTAGCCATTTCGGTCCCAGTTCTGTCTACTTGGTATCACTTCAATATCACTTCCTTGTTAATAAACTTAATCTTGTTTTAGTACACCACCATCTCAGTGCAGCGTTTCAAACGGACGAGTAAAATCCTCCACCACACTAACAGGCTGGTGCTGCATACGGTTTCGCCAAAGGAGTAGCAAACTTGATAAGGTTTGGTGAATGCTACAGAGAGAGGGGCTGAGCACTGCAGGGGAGACTGTTTTGAGTAGACTCAGGACAGAAGAGGCTGTTGGTGTCCCCCGGCAAGGAGTAATCAAGCAGGTGGAAGCCAGGGTGAGATCACTGAGCTCTGTGCAGGCTGCTGGTGTCAGAGTTCTGAGCCACAGCTGCATAGCACAGAAGCACCCAGGGTTACAGGGCAGGTGGTGACACAACCCCTTCTTGGTCTGGATGAACCCCAAAGCATCAAAATGTGTTAAATCACTCCTATGCCATTTCTTTCCCCACTATGTACCATCAGCTGAAATGTGATAACTCCCCTGTGGTTCAGCATGTACAATTTAGTCTCAGGATTCTGCAGCAGTTTGACAGAATAGTGCAGAAGGTTTCAAATAAATTCTCATTGTTTGACCATGTTTTGCAGTTTTTAGATACTGACTATAATTTATGATTTCTGATCCAAATTTTCAGCCAGCCTCTGAATTTGCATTCCTGGTTTCGTGCGAGCAGCTGATTGCACTCTCAAAAACAGCAGAGTGTGGATGCAATCAGTCCCAGGGGAAAATTCTGAGCCTTGTATGGCAATTAGATTTAACATTCATACTCGAGAGGCTCACAAGAGATGTAGAGGCAGAACATGGCCAGGCCATGTAAAAAGCACGGACACCCTTCCCCCCACTATTTGAAAACAGTTTTGCCCCAGATATTAGCTTAGAAAATAAAGGTAAATCTGGTATCAGCAAGCAGATCAATAGGGCAGGATCAATCAAGATGTGCAGCACAAGGAATGCTGTTTGTCACATGTGGCCATCTACCCACTTGCAATAAAGCTTTCTTCATGTACAACAACAAAGAAATGCTACATCTCTGGAGACCTGTGGCATGGTGCCTATTGTGAGCAGTCAGTAGTCCTTTTCTATTGGGGCAGTGCTAACAGCAGGAAGGCAAAGCATGGTGTCCTCATAATTTCATTTTCTTCACCACAGGGATTGGCACAACTTGATAGATTTTAGCTGCATCCTCCTCGGTGATCAGTTTCACCCAAACTGGTCGAAAGCTGCCTTTGAATCCGACAAAAGCCATTTTATCTGAAAACCAACAGCAATAAATTGGTAGTGCAGCTGACTGCAGACAAGCGGAAGCACTTTCATAGATTCCAAGGTCAGAGGAAACAATTGAGATCATTTAGTCTGGCCTCCTCTATAACACAGGCCATAGAACACCCCCAGAATAATTCCTACAGCAGATCTTGTAGAAAAACATCCAACCTTGGATTTTAAAAATGTCAGTGATGGAGAATCCACCATGACCTTTGGTAAATTGTTCCAATGGTTAATTACTCTCATTAAATGTATGCCTTATTTCCAGTTTGCATTTGTCTAGTTTCAACTTCCAGCCATTGGATAGTGTTATACCTTTCTCTGCTAGACTGAGGAGCTCATTATTAAATATTTGTTCCCCATGTAGATACTTCTAGCCTGTAACCAAGTCACCCCTTAAACTTCTCTTTGTTTTCATGCCACTCACACACATGCAAACTTCGTGGAGCTAACCACTATGCACTCTACCTGTGTTAAAGAGGGTGCTCTGGCTCTAAAATTTTCTGTTGTACGTGTTGGATGTTTGTAAGGTCATACTCTGCTGTGTGTCATGTGAGCTATTATCAGTTAATTAATGCAGAGAAGAACACCACAGTGTTGAAAGGTCCTGTTTTTGACATTTTCCAAATAAAATGGTTCAACATTTAGCTTTGAAACAATCCTTCGTTTCACATTTTGTATGAAATTATGTGTTATAATCTAATACACATTTTGAAAGTCAGAATCAAAATGAATGGCCCAAAATATCACTTTTCAGAATTGTCCTTTGCAGAGAATTTTGAAATTTTTAGTTTTCATTCCTATCTTAAACAAAGGCAAATTTGAAAATCTTGAAATTCTTTGCAAAACAAAACTTCTGTCCTCCACACAGCTCTGCTCACGACTTGTTTTAGCCAAAACAACATGGTAAATTTGATTCTTGATAAAACAGGAACCTCACAATTAGGTCCAAACCAATTGGACTCTTTCTCGTCTGTAGATGCACTCTGATCTTTTTGAACCATCTTGTATGTAATGGTTCTGGCTGGAGACTCCACTTTCAGCTCTTACTAGTTCCTTTATCTCAAAGAAAATACTTGCTAAAGTTACAGTAGCTTCCAATGGTAAACTCTCTGGGGTTGGTGCACACCTTGATGCAATGTAAATACGTGCAATTCCAGAGCAGATATCGATCAACAGTTTTTCAATGACAATATTATATAGTCAGTTACCGACACATTGGATGCTGGGGCTAGGTGTGGTAGTTTGAATATATGATTTCTCTCTGAACCAGTGGTCCTCTTAAAGGAAATCATTAGTGGAATCAGAGGACTAGAGAAGTTAGAGATGGCTCTGGCACCTCTTTTCCATCTCCCATGAAGTAAGTTCCCTACTTTCTCTAAAACTATGTCATTACTTTTGGGAACAGCCTTTAGCAATGGTCATTGCTGTGACAGTGTGCAGAGACGTATTGCCTTAGAGAGGATGTACTTTCAGGAGGGAACTCAAAGCAATTCTGTGTTAATCGTAGCACTGTAGGCACAGAATATTGTTAGGTAGATAGGGAAGGAGTAGGCATGTGCAAGCAAAGCAGGGGGAAGTTTGGAGGATTAAATAAGCCTTTGTTTAAAATAGCTGTTTAGTTGTACTGATACTTGGCACTCTGGTTTAACAGTCTGGATGTTTAGGAGACCCCTGGACACACGCAGATGGTCTTTAATTTGGTGTTTTCACTCCCCACCGCTTGGAAGGGCGCTATCTGGGCGCTTTTTCCAAGAAGGGAACCAAAATGCACTGCCTTCTCTATAGCTGCTGTGGATGCCATCTTAGCATCCATGCAGCACCAGGATATTGTAAGAGTGTGGCTTCTCCTTATGCCATATCCCCCAATGATAGATATCACAGTGAGCCTGGGTGACAGGAATCCTGAGGTCTTTCCCAAACTGTCCTCAAGAAGGGAGGTCTGCATCTCTCTCACCAACACATGAGTCCAGTTCAGAAGCACAGTGCCCACTCATTTGTGCAAGGTCAGTTTACTAGCAGAAGTTGATATATTAAAGGTTTTTAACTTGTTAGGTAAACAAATCAAAAGTTTGTATTTATGTTTTTAAAATTCCTTACCTTTTAACTTAAAACCCTTCTCAACTCCAAGTTTTTCCAGTACTTTAGTCCAAGGTCCTTTTGAAATGAATCTGCCTTTGGATGCCATCACTACTATAGAACTAAAGAAAACAAAGCCATTTATAAACAAATGAACAATAGTTAAACCTTTATCACTTGTCTGATTTAAACATTGGTGTCTGCCATCAGTGTGACACTGGGACACCTGCGAACCAGGTCATCGATGTTCTCCAATGACTTAGCCACATATTCACTTTTCCATATATGCAAAATCAATTAGGAAGCATATTTAATTTGCTCATTTTACACTGAGTTTCTAGAGCGGTTTAAATTTTCAAAATCAGCATTTCCATCACATGCCACTCAGTGAGTGGAATGTACTTCATCTGGGATGCACTAAGCAATTCTCAATTAACTCTTTGTTTTCATATCAGCAACAGACTAAATCTCAAATAAATTCACCTCCCTGGAATCTGTGCAGAGGATCTGACAATTTTCCTTCTCTTTGACTGCACGTTTGATGCAAAAGTGCATTATTAGTGTCCTTATAAATAGTATATGTCTTCCAAAAGTCCTGGGGTGCTTTATAAACTCAGACTGAAGTACAAATGATGTATGGCTCAGGGATCAGATCATTTTACCTATCACAAATCTGCAGCCTCTGGGGTAAAATTCAGCAACTGTCTAAGCAACACTATAAAATAGGTTAGGGCAGAAGGTGAAGAAAAATCCCCTATCACATTGAACCTGGAAGGGGCATTCTGTAGACAGAACCATCCAAGCTGAAGTATAGGCAGGTTAATGAGATTAGCACCCCTATTCTTCTGCAAGGTGCCCAGACCTCTCCAGTGACTGCACCAAGAAATCCTGACCCGATTGAAGAAAATGGGAGTGACTTCAATGAGGCACAGATGCAGCCCCATTGTGTTCAGTAGTACAAACTGTCACTATAATTAGCCACCCAAGAATTCCTTGTTTTCCAGATATTACTACATAGAACGCAACTACTGTGCCGCTGAATGGACTAGCTACATCTTAACATAACAATTCCATTAAAATCCATTGTAATGGGATAATGGCAATACAGCAATTCCAAGGAAAAACCAGGAACAAAAGGGTTAATAGTCACTAAGGCCTGATCTCCACCTAAAACTTGAAAAAAATCACACTATTGAGAGATGTAGTTAAGCCAACCTAAGCCCTGGTGTAGACACTGTTAGGTCGATGGAAGAATTCTTCCATCAACCTAGCTACCATCTCTCAAGTGGGTGGATTAATTATAGCAATGTAAAAACTTCTTCCATCACTGTAGAAAGTGTCTACACTACAGTGCATCATACCTGTGCCATTGTAGTACAGACAAACCTTTAGTCTGTTTTTAGCTTAAACCTCAGATGTTACGTTTAATACTTGCACTGTTAGAAAACTAATTGGGTTTACAGCATGTATTTAGTTACATTCTTGATCTGATATTAGATTTTTTTTCTTTCACTTTACTAAAAAATCATTTATTTCAGCTAAGCCTTTCCTGTCTTGGAGCTTTCAAAAATAGCTTCGACTTGTTCCATCTATTTGCTTTGGGAAACTCATCACAAAAGTATGAACATACACAAAATATGACACTTGACCTGCAGTAAATTCCTAGAGTGAACTAATAGGCTCTGTCATTCCAGGAAAAAAAAAACTATTAAAATGTATAATTCAAACAGATTCATCACAGCAGACCCCATTTTTCTTTCCTGGATAAATGGTATGTTTAACAGCTATAGCTAAAATGTCTGGCTATATCCCATTTCCAGAAAGCAGGTAGGAGAATGGAGTAAAGGGCTAAAAGAACATTTCAGAAGAGCAGGAGAATAATCCAAGGTTCCTACCCTATGCAAAATTAGGATCTGTGAGGTGCTAGTTGCTCTTCACTCCTATTGACTTCCATGGGAATTGAGGGCTCAGCAGGTCCAAAGATCATGTTCATAGGCCTTGCCCACACACACAAGTTGTACTGCTTTAATTTAATCCTGGGGGAATTCTGCACCACTGCGCATGCACAGAATTCATGTCCCCTGCAGATTTCTTTGCTTCCCTGCAGAAAAATGACTTTCTGACAGAGAAGCAAAGGGAAGCTGCAAAAACAGTCACACACAACTCCCTAGCAACCCAGGTACAACATTTCAGGCACTCAGAGCAGCCGGCGGAGAGGTAAATCACTGTGGGGCTGGGGACACTCCAGTCAGTGGCTCCTACCCTGAGCCAGGATTAGCTGCTGGTCCTGGCTGGGCTGAAGGCAGGAGAGGATGGGACTTCCTCTTCCCCTGCAAGGAGTGGCTTGGGCTGTGTCAGACCCACCCCCAGAAACCTCCCGCAGCTGCAGGAAGCTCAGCATCCTCCCCACATCACTCCTCAGCTGTGGGGGGAGGGGAGCTGCTCCCCCATCCACCCAACCTCCCATACTGAGAGACCCCTGCCAAGCCTCACCTGGTACATCTACAACCCCCCTAGCCCTCCATACCCAAACCCCACGCCACTGAACCTCAACCCTGCATCTGGAGCCCCCCTGAACCCAGACCCCTGCCCCCGCACCCAGACCACCCCCACTGAGTTCCCTGTACTCAAACCCCGACACTGATACCCCACCCCCTGCATCACCCTGAGCCCCCACATCCAGACTCCCACCCCACTGACAGCCAACTAGCTGCACCCAGACCCCCATCCCACCAAGCCCCACTCGCCCAGAAGTCAGAAACTCCTGTTGAGACCCTCACACCCAGACCCCTCTGCTGAACCCCAACTACCTTCACCTGGAAGCCTCTGAGGAGTCCCATTGCCCCTGCACCCGGAACCCCACAAACGAGCCTCTGTGGGGAAAACACCACAGTGGCCCAAAATAGTAGCCTTTAATTTCAGATACTACACAAAAACGAGGAGGTTAGTTAAACAGAAATTAAAAGGCAGAGCACCAAAAGTAAAATCCCTGCAAGCTGCATGGAAACTTTTTAAAGATACCATAATAGAGGCTCAACTTAAATGTACACCCCAAATTAAAAAAAAACAAAGCAAGAGAACCAAAAAAGAGCCACAGTCGCTAAACAAAGTAAGAGAAGCAGTGAGAGGCCAAAAGGCATCCTTTAAAAAGTGCAAGTTAAATCCTCGTGAGGAAAATAGAAAGGAGCATAAACTCTGGCAAATTAAGTATAAAAATATAATTAGGAAGGCCAAAAAAGAAATTGAAGAACAGCTATCTAAGGACTCAAAAAGTAATAGCAAAAAATTTGTAAGTACATCAGAAGCAGGAAGCCTGCTAAGCAACCAGTGGGACCACTGGATAATCAAGATGCTAAAAGAGCACTCAAGGACAATAAGGTCATTGTGGAGAAACTAAATTAATTCTTTGCATTGGTCTTCATGGTTGAGGATGTGAGGGAGATTCCCAAACCTGAGTCACTCTTTTTAGGTGACAAATCTGAGGAAGTGTCCCAGATTGTTCCAAAACCTCCTCTAAGGACACCTCAGATTCATAAACTAAACAGTAGTAAGTCACCAGGACCAGATGGTATTCATCCAAGAGTTCTGATGGCACTCAAATGTGAAACTGCAGAATTACTAACTGTAGTCTGTAACCTATCATTTAAATCAGCTTCTGTATCAAATGATTGGAGGATAGCTAATGTGACACCAATTTTTAAAAAGGGCTCCAGAGGTGATCCTGGCAATTACAGGCCAATAAGCTTGACTTCAGTACTGGCAAACTGGTTGAAACTATAGTAAAGAACAAAATTGTCAGACACATAGATGAACATAACTTGTTGGGGAAGAGACAACATGGTTTTTGTAAAGGGAAATCATGCCTCACCAATCTACTAGAATTCTTTGAGGGGGTCAAAAAGTATGTAAACAAGGGGGATCCAGTGGATACAGTGTACTTAGATTTTCAGACCTACTTTGACAAGGGCCCTCACCAATGGCTCTTAAGCAAAGTAAGGTGTCATGGGATAAGAGGGACGGTCCTCTCATGGATCAGTAACTTGATAAAAGATAAGAATAAATGCCTCTGACAACAATTACATGTATTAATACTCTACAAACCAATACGAGCAGAGAAGACAATCCTCAATTTAAGAAGCATTGATATGGTTTCTGATAGTATTTCAGGCTGGCTAGACTACTGTGCTCCAGGATACAGCTGCTCAGAACATGTGTTTGGTACTCAACAGTCTAGTTTCATTGCTCTGGATCTCTGGCTAGCATGCTTACAGAAATCAAAACACACTGCACGTGTGTTTAGGGATGGAACACATGCACATAGCATGCATATATTTTATCAGTGGCATCTGATGAGAACTAACAGATTACTCCGGCAATATGAAAACAGATTAGGAGCACTGTGGTGTAGGAACTGATCATGAATATTTTTTTCCACAGGTTTACCGTGCATGCCTTAGAGCTACTTTGAAACTCAGCATTTGGATTCTGATGAGGTTGATACTGAACCATATCATGGAACAGGACAATTAAGATTTTGTAACTCTGAGCCATATCACGTGACCTGGGCTAAGAAAAGGGGTCAGTGTTTCAGCAACACTCCTGTGTGCTAAAGTTTTATTACACACTGGATTATTTACTCACTTGTTTTTGATGTTGGTGACATAATTGTCTATCTGCGTTGGGATTCCCTGTAGAATAGAGTTTTTGAAACTTATTCGGTCAACAATTTTTCCATGCTTCCCATCAATCACAACTACTTGGATACCATCATCAGCGAGGAAAAACTTCTTACTATCAACCTGCAGAAGAGAAAAAACTCTTGATGTGCCAAAGAAATCCAAGTTCATAACAGTTAACTGTACGAAGCTTCATGATTGTGGCATGGCAGCATTGAACTGCCCTTTGCTTCAAGGAATAGGATTCCCTATCTCCTACCTTGGATCAACTTGAATCTTTGCCTATTATGTTGTAGTACTACTCATTTTCATAAGAGACATAGCCTGAATGAACCTAATTCCTAATAACCATCAGTGGTAGTTTTCTCAGTAAATTCTGGGTGAAACCCCAGAATCTTAACCTATGTATTTCTAAAAGTCCAACAAATGTGGCTGAGAAGGAACCGCTTACCTCAATGTATGCAAAGTCATCCCTGAGGTGGAAGTATCTGGTCTTGAAGGTTTCTACTTTCAGCTCTAGGAAATGGTCCTTATTCTTCTGCTCAAAAATAGAAAACGGTGCTTACTACTTTTGTACATTCCCCAAATGCTATTTATTTTAAACCAAGAGCTTCCTAGCAGTTTAATCAACAATAAAAATGTACCTAATATGTTGACACTTGCCAAATTACATTGTTTAAGAAATCTGGGAAAAATCTTAACCTTTGAGCTGATCCTGTCAACATTTAAATGTTGCTAGTTTCACAACAAGGAAATTTTTGTTTTGTGCAGTGATCTGTAGTTCATTGAGGCTTTGATCCTACATGCCTGTTCCAAGAGAGAAAGGTCAAAAAGGGCTGGGCTGGGTGCAGAACATGAATCTGTCTTTCAGCACAATCCTTGATGTGCAAACGTCCACGTCGCTATTTTCATCCCCGCAGCCTGAGCTCTGTGAGCCTGAGTCAGTTGACCTGGGCTCTGAGACTTAGTGCCACGGGTTTTCCTTTGCAGAAGAGACATACCCTTAGCTATGCATTCCCCCCTCTGGCATGGCTTCTGCTATTAGGCAGGCATGGCTGGCAGCCATGCAGCAGAACTCTCATCAGAGCAGGATCAAGTTCTCCTGAGCAACCTGTTGCCCTGCTCATCACTGTGTGTGTTGTGTTTCTGTGCACAGCATTCCACGCTTGACCATTAGGAGATCAAATTCTTACTGTGAAATGCAGTCTTCAGTACCCCAGAGCTATCCCCATTGCCCCATGAGTATCCAGCACCTATACCTAGGAGGAAGGCATATCATATCAAAAAGTAACGGTTAGGGAACACCTGCTGCAGCTTTATGTTTCTTTTCCTTTCATGAATCTGGGTTTTCTGTACTAGCTGGTGGCTGGTTTAGGTTGCTTTACACTTCTGGACCATTCAGGAAGTTATGCCCAGGGTAGAGTAGTTCTTATAGAGATGGTCTCCACAGCTACGTGGAATGATGCATGATAAAGCTTGTAAATTTACAAGGAAACAGAACAATGGTAATGGAAATGTAGTAGCAACCAAGGTACTTTACCAGTAGTGAGTTAGAGAGCTTCTTAGGCATTGGCACATCTACTACTGGAGTTTCCGTGTATTTTGGATAGGCCATGGCTTCACAGTCACTGATTCCGGCGTTCTTTGGGATCACAGCTTTGATCCTTATTCTCTCGCAGCCTTGGACCGAGCAGAAGGCAAATTTCTCCTTCTCATTCTGGGCTTTGAGTTTCAGAAACAGCAGCCTGCAGATCGGGGGTGACAATGCACCAGTCATGGGGTGTTACACACCAAAACGAATAGGTCCAGGTTATAATAGAGTACATCTCGGTGCTTCGTGATAACAAATATGTAAGACAGCCATCCTAGACTGATGCTAATAGAATATTTATACCACATCACACATTGTGTATTTATATAGCTCTAGAGGTCCGTTATTTTTACATAAATCAGTGTGTGTATATATATTTATTCAGAGGGGGAGGATATTCCCTGTGAATCAGGGGTGGAGGGATAGGAGGGAGAGCAAAAGGGAGTTACTGTACTGAGAATGGAAGTGGGGGGGTAGGGGAAGGTGGGCAGCCCATCCAGGCTGGGAAGGGCCTTCGCAGTAGCTCTGACGGCCATTCCTACAGCAGTTCCTCCATGTCTGGTGCCCTGCACTCCTCCAACCCTCACCAGGTGCTTGGCACCATGTGCGCTGTCGCCCCCTGTGCCATCCTCCACCCCACCTTGGCAGTTAGTGCATGTTCTCCTGCCCCTCCATCAGGCCAGGTGTCTCCACTGGGACTCACAGTGACTGGAAGGTGGCACCAGACTGGGCCAAGGAGTTCTTCCTGCTCCCCTGTGGTCAGTCCAATCTCATGCACCACAGCCACTCCAGTCCCTCCTCCATGAAATATTGTGGGGATGGAAACATAGATCCACAACCCCCTCCCCGAACATATCCATTGAGGGAGCGCTAGCCTCCCTGTATTTATTATAAATATACATCATTTTCTCTCTCTATATATATAAAAAGCAGCCTCAATTTCCTATAAGAAAGAGTCCTATCTCCCAAGGGGTAAATTCGCCCTGTTCAAATCCATTAGGCAGCTATGCATCAAATATTTCTGATGCTCATAAATGATCGTGGTTTAAGATTCCTAGATCAAATTTTTGAAATGAGAAGGGTTTTATGCTTTTTGTTTAGTGTAACTTCAGTGCTATGAACTGGGTCCTCTTTCTGCTTTTCCTTTTACCCTGCTGTGCATTCATTTGGCACTGGGAGCCATCGGAGGCAAGTGGCTGTGGCTGGGAGCACACGAATGAGTGGCAGCCACCATAAGTCAGAAGGAAACGAAAAGTTGATCAGGTCTCAAGGAGTCTGTTTGTTGGTCTGGGCCAAACCACTTTCTGGTTCATATGGCTCTCTCATATCTGTCTAGTTGACCAAGGGCTATTTCCTTACCCAGTGTCCTCATCCCAGTAATAGTATCCTTTGTTAGGATATCTGTACTCCAATTTGTCCATCTGCAAGGTCCTATAGAAGGTCCCAGTTTTGTATGTTTTCTTCAAGAGACGATTGTGGATGTCTGAGAGAATGGAAAATGTTGTCCCTTTAGGATAACACAACCCTAGCTGGATCCAGTCATTCCTAAAATAACAAAGAGCCACATTATAACAAATAATAGACACATGACTATGACTTTCCTGGGCACGTCATCAGCCAAGTTAAATAGTTCACTCTGAAATGTAACAATTTTTTCCTGGCTGGTCAACATAATTTAGCCTTTAAGAGAACATCTATGTGGTACTTAAGCAATATGGGCTACACTCATCCCTGATCTAACACCATTGGCATCTATTCACCAGGGATTAATTTGATCCTAGGCATCTAAAAAAAAATGTATCCGGGGGGACATAAGTAATCATGACAAATTAAAAGATGGGGCAGTTCAGAGTGGTCTTCATGGAATAATGATGTCAACCCGGAAAGAATGCCTCATGATTATTTCAGTAACATCACTCTTTAAACATTTACAGCTAACTTACTGGGTTGGGACGCTGCTTTCATGGGGTAGGGTTTGGAGGGATCACTCACTTGTTGAAGTTGATGAGCCATATAGCCAGTTCCTCAGGTGCGGTCTTGTCCCAATGGATGGTATAACCTTTCTGCAGCGTTATAACTGGTTGATACTGCTGGTAAGGAGAACTTTTGCTTAAAGCCCCCTCCAAGTAGAGTGGATGACTGTGGTAGTCATTTTTGATTATTTTCATTCTCAGGGTGGCTGACTTGTAGGCCTGGATGTATATCTAGATTAGGGAAACAGTCACAATCAGTTTAATAAGATAGATGGCTACAAATTGGCTTTAAGTATGTTACTCTGAGGACACTTGCAGTGCCTAAAACAAAGCTAAAAAAAGTCACTGCACATAGAGAGTGAAGGACTGGTTCTAGACCGTGATACCAGGTGCTTTTGTGGGAGAAAGAATAGTTTTGTGGTTAAGTCGCAGGAATGGAAGTTAGGAGATCCAGATTCTATCTGGCCTCTACAAGAGACTTCCTATGAGACTGTGGGTAAGTCACCTAACTCAGCTGTGACAATTTCCTCCATAAAAATGGGGAAAATAACACTTCCCTACCTTAGAGTCAGTCTGTGAAACTTAATTTATGAATGCTTCTGACATGCTTGGAGATCTTTGGATGGAAGCTGCTACAGAAGTGCAGTGTTCTTTTCATTGTTTCATATTCATGGCCTAAATTTTTTAAGTGCCTCTGAAAATGTGTCATAATATTGACAGGCAAACTCATCTCTGTGTGCAAAACCATTCAGGCAGATGCACTGCCAAATGCTATGACACCCTGAGTGTCCTATAAAAGTGCATATTTCTGAGTTCAAGATGACGTTAAGCCCTACCGTACTGGGAAATTTAAAATAGCTATAAACCGATCACCTTCTACTCCTGTATTCCCAATGCAATGCCAGTGGAGTAATGTAAATTCTTTGTACCTGTGCATAGTGCCCACTGCAGATGGCACCTCTCCAGTCTGGCACATCAATACAGTCTAGGTGTTTGATCAACCAGTTATCTTCCTTTATAAGGTATGAGCCGGGATATTCTGACACAGAGCCATCTACATCATGAAAAACTGATGTTTTATCACCATCCATATTCAGGTCATTGAACCAGGGTCCAGGTTCACCAAAGAACACTCTTGAGGTAATCTAAACAGAACAGTGACATAGATTTACATACCAGAGGAGCAATTCACTGCTTAGCATTTTAAGTGAAGGACAATTCTGTGGTTGTTGGAATGGCTTGAATTGTTTGATTTTAACTAGCACTGTAAAATAGTTTGGACAAGAAGCTGCATTTGGATTTGCTAGTCACTGTAGGGATGGGGAAACTTAATTGTACATTAGGGCCAATGTTTTTAAAAAATGGCCATTGATTTTGGGTGCCTCAGTTTTTGTGTCCTCAACTTGAGACATCTTAGATCTGGTTTTCAGAAGCTCTGAGCACCCACAACTCCAGCTGAAGTCGATGGAGCTTCTAGGTGCTCAGCACTTGTGGAAGGAAATCAGGCTCTGAGTAAGTCAGGCTGGGTGCCCCCCAAAAAGGAGCACCCAAAATCCATGGCCACTTTTGGCAGTGTTGGTCTTGTCAGCTAGCAGGAATGTCAGTGACATTTGCTAGAATATTTGAGTTGCCCCTTCCTTGTCTACATACTGCATGCATGGTCAGTGCTTGAGGCTAAAGCAGAGCTAAATCATGCACAGCAAAAGTCTGCTTGGTCATAAGCCCTTTCCTGTTGACCATGAACGGAAAAGGTAGAGGACAAAACCACCAGCATGCTACTCCTGGCCTCCATCCTGGGGTGGGGGGTTCACATTTTGGAGGGAGGTTCAGGGAAGTTTTTATTTTATCTGACCCAGTTCATGTGTTCCTACTACTTCTTCATTTTTTTAAAATTTGTATGTTACATAAAGTTGCACTTACACTGGGAACAATCAGCGGACTCCCAGGGGACGTGGCTGCTTAAGTGACTTCTGACCAGTGGTTCTTATCCAAGTTAAATAAATTGAATGTCAAAAACCAGCCTGATGCAATGTGGCTGAGGCTGGGTTGGACACTTTGGGGGATTTTTTTTCTCCCTACCAGACAGTTGGCCAAGGATTTTTAATCAAGTTCTCTCATGAAATTTTAGCATATCTGGTATTTAGTAAACATGAGGCAATCAAAATCATTCGTTCAATACACAGATGTCTGTAAATAGAGTTGCAAGGCTTGTTAAGTGGATTACACAGCTGCTAGGTACATTTCATCAGGAAGAGGGACGCTCTCAGGAGCAGCAGGCATATATTTGTAAAAGCAGATGCAAAAATACCTGTCACTCTCTTTCTCACCAGGGTTAGTTCTAATTACTTGGTTAGGTTCAAACAAGCACTCAAAAGTTCACATGCTTATTCAAAGCAGATCGGAAGCTTTTTAGCTCAATTCTGCTCTGATTTACATTTGGGAAACTGATGTCAATGGAATTACCAGATGTAAATAAGAACAGAATTCAACCTTGATTCTGCTCACAGGCATGTTCCTTGGTATTTCTTCCTTCTGATTGGGCTGGAACTTTTATAAGATCCGCCTTTCTATGCTGGCACTTCAACATCTTACCCCAGCTGGAACCAAAGGAGCCTTACTTTCTTTTCACCTATACTGGTTTTATTCTATTAACTTCAGTAGGATTACTCCTTGTACATGGGAATGGAATCAGGCCTATGGTAGTGCAGAGGCTCACAGAAATAGAAATGCTATTTATTTATATGTGAAACAAACTTTTGGGGAAATAGGTCTGGTTCTGGTTTGCTCTGAGTTTGTGAGAAAGTTGGGCTTGTTTATTTTTTTTATCCAAACCAGTTTTCTTATCCCTAATTTACACTTAATTTGCTAAAAAGGTGGCAATCACTGGGACTAGGTTGTTAGATTTCCAATTCTGATGTTGGTTTTTCCCAGTGGCCATTTCCCTGAATCACATTTTTCACCATCACACTCAAGTCCAAAACCAAATGACCAGGAGCCCATTTTAAGGAATAACTCACGGGAACGTCTTCAAATAGAACGTCTGTGACATTGTTATTGGGGCAGCTCTGCCAGGCGTTGTTGAGCCGGAATGCCAGGGCACTTGTGTGGCGACCATCCAGTGCAGCAAACTTGCGAAATGTACAGTTTTGGACATTGACTGGCCCATCATAGAACTGAATCCCTCGAATTGGAAAATTCCTAAAACATAGTTGAAAAATAGAGAGAGAGAGGGAGATCTGGTCAGATATGAGTTACCGTAGGCATCAGTCTGTATCTTCGATAATGGATAGCTACACGATGCTTGCTGTGTAGCGGACGTTATTTTGCCCAGCCAGCAGGATAACTCTGAGTTAGTGCTGCTTTTGTTTTAGCCTGTGTAATCCTTCAGTTCTTAGGAGTTCAGTCAAGGTCTCTCGTGTTTAAGCGGATCATCTTTATCTGTACTCCTAAAGGCAAGGAACATTGGATAATGCCAAGGCATTGACCTAAAAAGAAAAAATTCATGCTGCAGTCACAAACAAGTTCTGCAGCAGCCCCAAAACCTGTAACCGATCAGATCTGCACTCCTCATTCTGAATCACTGCAGGGCTGAAATCCCAAGGCAGCTTTCACGGGAGCATGGAGATAAGCCGTTTGGCACAAATAAAATAAAACTGGCTTTTAAAGAAGCAAAAATACTTTTGCACTGTCTAGGATACAGTTTTAAAGGTAGCTGGCACACTCGAGAGCACATTAACCCAGAGATCATTTAGATACCAGTGGAAAGGTAGAGAAGACACATGCTTTTTCACATTCTGATTTGAGGGACTGTGACGTTTTAACCCTTTAACAGGCTTGGATAAAACATGTCAAAGATTGCTCATAATAAACAAGACCACAATCCCTTACTC
Organism: Natator depressus; assembly: GCF_965152275.1. Taxonomy (NCBI): domain Eukaryota; kingdom Metazoa; phylum Chordata; order Testudines; family Cheloniidae; genus Natator; species Natator depressus. The sequence goes on from NC_134243.1 coordinate 67,630,155, forward strand.
ACATGAGTGGTCCTTCCTCACACAAGAATTTCCCATTCAAGTGAGTGCTCCTTGCCTTTGGGAGCTCTTACACACAACTTCCACTGAAGACAAAGGACTGTAGAACGGGGTACTAAAAACATCATTTCACTGGATAGGATAGGCCTACTGTGCCTCCATTGACAAGCAGAATTGGGGAATGCCATGCAGAAAGATACGGCATTCAAGCTCTTTGTGCACTGGAGGCTTCTCTTGGGGTGGTTACGTTTTTAAAAACAACAAGAATTTGCATTTGCAGAACCAACTCAGAGCACTAAGATCACGGACAAAGTCACCCGCGAAATTCTCAGGCAGCTTGTAAAACATTTAACAAGGGCACAAAGATCATGCGAACCCAGCAGCAACTCTGCTTGGTCCAAAGCCCTGGCAGGGGTCCTGAAAGATTTCCTTGGTGACTGGCAGCTGATACGGGTGGAGATTGCTGCATTGCCCGATCCTTGCTGACTACATGTACACAGCTGAAAAGCTTGCCCCGTTAGCAAACTCTTCCTCTACTTTAGCCATCCCCCCAGCCCAGTTCACGAAGCGGGTATTGATGTTGTCCTGGCAGCCTGCAAGCACATGCCTGCCAGCAGCAGCTGCACAATGAGGACCTTGGGAACAAGAGACATGAAACAAAATCCTCTGTGTATAATTTCTTCAGTTTAAATTACACCAAATAGTGCTGAAAAAATATGTAAAATGAAACAAACAGAAGGGATGGGAACTGTTCACTTGTGCAGGGCAAAACTTACTGGCCTATGGGGAGAGTCCTTCCACTGTGATCCAGGCCTCCGGGCCCCCAAATGTGGTTGTCCATGGTCTCTGTCCCCACGTTTTTACTCTCACCGACAAACAGGCTGTTCTTTATTTCTTGCTTTGAACCATCGTCATGTGGGAAAGTTCCACCGCTAGGAGAGGCAAGACTGTATGTTAAAGGGGTTGCTTATGGCAAACTCTGTCTTGGAATCATAGGCAAAAGGAGGAGGATAGCAAACTAGGAATGAATAATGCTTACCTTGCCAAGGTCAGGCCAATGCCATTGTCAGCAAACCTGCAATGAGAGAAAAGAGTGGGGAGATGCTTCACAAGCAACAATACAGAGCCTTTGCTTTCCCAAAGGTAGGCAATGCCAAACTGAGATATTAAAATCCTTACTGGTTTGGATACGGAAAAGGAGGGCTGGGGTTAATTAACAAAATTAAGCTCCCTTATGTTAAGTGGGAGGGTGAGGCCAACTAAAAGCTTTAGCAATTTCGTTCATATTGCAGTTTGTGAAAAAAAGTTTTCTAGCATGGCTCATAAGGTGTACAGCTCAAGTGTAGTGGTAGTTTGATAGATCCTTAACTGGGATTATATCCTGCCATTGTAGGGGGAAGGATTTACTTATTGGATAGTGATAAGTCTTTCCCCCCACCCCCATCTCTGTCTACCATGATCCTTTCAAAGTTATTTAAGGAGGTCCTGTTTGTCTCTCACAAACTATTTTCTGTTATTTAATAATCCTCTGCCTTACACACATTTCCCCCTCATGTAGCTCTGTGTTTATTACTCAAGTCATATAGCCTTTCTATGCAGTAGCTTAAAAAGGGGGTAGAAGGCTCTGACTTCTGTTTCATCAGTGATCAGATCCAGATTAGAAGGAGACCTGAATCAAAACTTTGGATCAAAATGTTACTGAGCTTCAAACTCCGAATCTGGACCTGGATCTTAATTTTACAAATGGTTCCTATTTTTATAACGGGTCAAACCAGAATGCCAGTTCCAAACATTCCCAAACTTTGAGGATGATAGAATCCAGATGCAGAGATTAATGTTATCGTTTGAGCCCATCTCTACTGTATACTGACACAAGCATCACAGTTACAACTTGGTGCTAGGATTTAAACTGTCACGCACAAGACAAAAATCAATGTAAAGCTAGGAACAGAACAAAAGCAATCTCCTTGATTGAGTCAGTAGGTGGTAGTATATTACATGCTATCTACTTTTCATTTATTATTCTTACAGCCCCATGAAATGTTCATTGTAGTTTATGTACTGCATGCCACATTAGCATTTGTTTTGTTAATGTAATGCATAGGTCTTACTGTAGCAACAGAAATGAAAATTAACTCTGATTATGGCAATAAAAACAAGTTACAGTTTGAGGACTGCAGCCTCAGATGCACTCAAAAGGACACTGCCAAAACCTGATAAGATGGAGAAACTTGTGCAGTATTTAGAAACTATGGTATCTCAGTAATGAATGCAAATGTCGAAATAACATGCAACTAATCTGAAAAGACAGGAATGTTAAACATTTCTGGCTAACACAGTCCATAAAGACAAATAAGAAGGCTTGATATTATATTTCTGTCTATTCTGACCTACTTTCATTCTTGCGAATCTCACTGAGTCACTAAGGCCAGTTTATAGCCAGTGGTCACTTTAAAAGGCTTGGATTATTCTAAGGTAAGGCAGTTTTTGCAGGCAACTGGATACCACATACGGGCAGGCAATTGTACTAGCGTAGTGCACTGTACCCTGTAAACTAGCTTTTTACTTTTTTGCCTTGGTTAATTGAGGTTGCTATCAAGATACTGGATCAGAAGAGTATCCCAAGTGCAAAGAGAGTCTGTTCTGAGCAGCACAGGAAACTACTTTCAAAGGGTGTACAATGTGCATTTTCTCAATTCCTCTCCCTTCCTCCTGTGATGCATAGTTTTGTGTCTGCTTCCTTGGTACTGGCTTATTCAGCACAACACTGAACCACATAAAACTGAACCATGACTTAAGCTTAGCCGTGGAGGCTGGTTAAACTTATGGGTTTTTTTGTTTATTTTAAGCTCTTCATTTTTCACGTAGAATGGTTTATTTGAGTCCATTTTTGCTGCCGCTTTGAAAATCTGGACAAAGTCACACTCAAAAACAATTCAACAAACTCTTTGCTTTGGACAAAACAGGGTTGGTTTGTGTAAAATAATGCCTGTGTTTTCTTAATGTTTCATTTTTATTTTAATCATGACCATATGCAAGGTGCAAAGCGATATAAATAGTCTAACCACAACTATGCTTGCCATAAACTAGGAGTTGAACTTCTAGGGTTGAAATAAGGCAAAACTCACTGGCAGCCATCCAGCCATACATCTCCACCCCTCAGCCAGGCCCCATGATCCTGGTTCTTGTACGCAATAAAGTGCTCAATAATCGCAGGTTCCCTAGGCTTTAAAGGGTCAGCGTCTTTGTGCGGACTGTATCTGTAAACACAAGAAGAGCAGAAACTTGTCAGTGGAAGGCAGTCTACCCCAGGGAGATTCGACTGCTGTACTGACTTGTTAAACATTTGGTGGGATTATTTCTGCTAAACTCAGGAATTGCCAGGCTGGATCAGACCGATGGACCATCCAGTCCTGTAGCCTCTCTCTGACAGTGGCCAGTACCAGCTACCAGGAATGTGCAAGAAATGCTCCAATAGTCAGTCGTGAAATAACCTTGTCCCAGGAAAAGTTTCTTCCTTGAGTTAAATGTTAGTTTATGTCCTGAAGCATGACATTGTATCCTTTCTAAAACTCTTGGGGTTATTTAAAATCCTCCCTACTATAACTCTGAATATTCTTATTATCCATACAAATGTCCAATTCTTTTCCTTTAATCTTGCTCAACTCTTGGTCACATGGATATATTGTGGCAGCGAGTTCCGCAGGCTAACTACACATTGTGTGGAAGCATTTTGAGGAGACCATGATGATATCTTTGCTGCCCCTACCATATGTCACCCAGGCCACTAATAATGAGATTTATTAGCTCACAAGCTCTCACATATGATGAAATGATGGCCTGGTGAGCATGGAGGAAAAAAGGCAGAGATAAATGGAAACGGCAGTAAAGCATTTCCACAGTTGCTGTCAGTCAGCCTGCACTTGGGTGACAGCATCTGTGCAAGCCCGGATAGAAAGATGTTAAGTTGGGTGACAAGGTGGGTCAAGTAATATCTTTTACTGTACCAACTTCTGTGTAGCTGGGAAGCTCATCTCTCTCACCAACAGAAGTTGGTCCAATAAGAGATATTACCTCATCCACCTTGTCTTTCTAATATCCTGGGACTGACATGGCAACAATGACACTGTATGTTGGGGTGTCATTTATTCCTGCTCTTCGGGGGCAACTATCCTTATCATTACTAAGTGTCTTCTGTCAAATACAATGCAGTTCAGAAAAACCTGGCAGATTAGCATCCCCGTCGGTGCCAGCAATGGGCAGCACCGAGATTAAAATTCATGGGTCAGAAATGGGGAGCGAGGCCAAGCTGTCAAATCATTAACAGATATTCAACAGCATTTTGTTTCACTTAATAAGCCATCACTACAACCTAAATTGAGCAGAATGATCATAAGGTTCCAGCAAATGAACACCACTTCGCCAGCTTCATCATTATGAAGTCACTTGGTATTCATGATGAAAGCACAGATCCTGGTGAATTCATGAGACGCTAACAAACATTCACTTTGGGATGGATTCGGTCTCATTTACATCAGTGTATGTCATAAAAACATAAATACGGCCATACTGGGTCAGACCAAAGGTCCATCCAGCCCCATATCCTGTCTACCAACAGTGGCCAATGCCAGGTGCCTCAGAGGGAGTGAACCTAACAGGTAATGATCTCTCTCCTGCCATCCATCTCCACCCTCTGACAAACAGAGGCTAAGGATACCATTCCTTACCCATCCCAGCTAATAGCCATTAATTGACTTAATCTCCATGAATTTATCCAGTTCTCTTTTAAACCCTGTTATAGTCCTAGCCTTCACAACCTCCTCAGGCAAGGAGTTCCACAGGTTGACTGTGCGCTGAGTGAAGAAGAACTTCCTTTTATTTGTTTTAAACCTGCTGCCCATTAATTTCATTTGGTGGCCCCTAGTTCTTATATTATGGGAACAAGTAAATAACTTTTCCTTATTCACTTTCTCCACACCACTCATGATTTTATATACCTCTATCATATCCCTCCTTAGTCTCCTCTTTTCCAAGCTGAAAAGGCCTAGCCTCTTTAATCTCTCCTCATATTGGACCCGTTCCAAACCCCTGATCATTTTAGTTGCCCTTTTCTGAACCTTTTCTAATGCCAGTATATCTTTTCTGAGATGAGGGGACCACATCTGTACGCAGTATTCAAGATGTGGGCGTACCATGGATTTATGTAAGGGCAATAAGATATTCTCCATCTTATTCTTTATCCCTTTCTTAATGATTCCTAACATCCCGTTTGCTTTTTTGACTGCTGCTGCACACTGCTTGGACGTCTTCAGAGAACTATCCACGATGACTCCAAGATCTTTCTCCTGATTAGTTGTAGCTAAATTAGCCCCCATCATATTGTATGTATAGTTGGGGTTATTTTTTCCAAATGTGCATTACTTTACATTTATCCACATTAAATTTCATTTGCCATTTTGCTGCCCAATCACTTAGTTTTGTGAGATCTTTTTCAAGCTCTTCACTGTCTGCTTTGATCTTAACTATCTTGAGCAGTTCAATATCATCTGAAAACTTTGCCACCTCACTGTTTACCCCTTTCTCCAGATCATTTATGAACAAGTTGAATAGGATTGGTCCTAGGACTGACCCCTGGGGAACACCACTAGTTACCCCTCTCCATTCTGAAAATGTACCATTTTTTCCTACCCTTTGGAATAACTTTCTTGGAAGTGGGAGTTAGCATGGATTTATACTTCTGTAACAGAAAGCAGAATATGAAGTTAATGGAGTTATTCTCAATTTACAACAGTTCTACGCAGCACAGAATCTGTCCCAGGATGTCTGATGGTCATTCAGCAACACCCTTTAATTGCTCAGCTTTTAGGGCTCATTCCAGCCTCCAAATTGGAAGGCACAAACTTTTTGGAATCAGCTCCTGTGCATATATGCCACAGCCAGTTTTCCAAGGCACATATTCTGGTATAGGAAGAGGCAATATCAAACTCTCTGCTGTAGATGCTTACTGCAGCAATGGAGGGGGTTCTTCTGTCGTTATAGTAAATCCACCTCTCTGAGAGGCAGTAGTTAGGTCGACCAAGAATTATTCTGTAGACCTAGCACGGTCTACACTGGGGTTTAGGTCAGCTTTTCTCTCTCTCTCCCTCCTCCTCGATTTTTTCACATCCCTGAGCGACATAACTCGGGTACCTTAACTTTCTAGTGTAGAACAGTTCTCAGTAGAATTCTGAGGTATTGTCAGGGGTTTTAAAACAATCATCCTAATGGGTTGAGCTTACACTCCTCACCAACTGTCTTGTAAAATCAACTACTCTGGTTGTACCTGGCTGTGTGGGAAGTAGGAGGAGTGGTAGATACGGTGGCAGGTAGGGATAGGATACAGAGGGACCTAGACAAATTGGAGGATTGGGCCAAAAGAAATCTGATGAGGTTCAACAAGGATAAGTGCAGGGTCCTGCACTTAGGACGGAAGAATCCAATGCACCGCTACAGACTAGGGACTGAATGGCTAGGCAGCAGTTCTGCGGAAAAGGACCTAGGGGTGACAGTGAACGAGAAGCTGGATATGAGTCAACAGTGTGCCCTTGTTGCCAAGAAGCCCAATGGCATTTTGGGATGTATAAGTAGGGGCATAGCCAGCAGATCAAGGGACGTGATCGTTCCCCTCTATTCGACATTGGTGAGGCCTCATCTGGAGTACTGTGTCCAGTTTTGGGCCCCACACTACAAGAAGGATGTGGAAAAATTGGAGAGAGTCCAGCGAAGGGCAACAAAAATGATTAGGGGTCTGGAACACATGACTTATGAGGAGAGGTTGAGGGAACTGGGATTGTTTAGTCTACAGAAGAGAAGAATGAGGGGGGATTTGATAGCTGCTTTCAACTACCTGGGAGGTGGTTCCAAAGAGGATGGTTCTAGGCTGTTCTCAGTGGTAGCAGATGACAGGACAAGGAGTAATGGTCTCAAGTTGCAGTGGGGGAGGTTTAGGTTGGATATTAGGAAAAACTTTTTCAATAGGAGGGTGGCGAAACACTGGAATGCGTTACCTAGGGAGGTGGTAGAATCTCCTTCCTTAGAAGTTTTTAAGGTCAGGCTTGACAAAGCCCTGGCTGGGATGATTTAATTGGGGATCGGTCCTGCTTTGAGCAGGGGATTGGACTAGATGACCTCCTGAGGTCCCTTCCAACCCTGATATTCTATGATTCTAAGTACCAAACCCACCAATGAGATTCATGGAGAGTGTTGGACTGCAACGGTACAGGTAGGCCACACCCCATCAATGGCAAGGAGAAAGTGGAGCCTTTTGCTCATTAAGAACTTTATACAACACCTACTGACAACAATGAAGACATTCCCATTGACTTCAGGGGGGGCAGGATCCAGCCCTCAAACTGCGTTATACACATAACTTTCCAAATAAAAACATGGACAGTGCATTACCTCCCAGAAATCAGTGTCAGGAAAGGTCTTTTGTCCTTAGCAGATGCTGGTGTGGTTTTGACTCCATTATCAATGATCATGCCAGCCTGAGGAGGAAAAGAAACTTTGTGATGTATTTATGCACTTTAAAATTATGATGTAGTTTAAAGTTTCTGAGCCAAATTTTCAGCTGTTGTAAAACACCAGGGTTTTTTTTGAAGTCAAAGGCATTATCCTGATTTACACCAGCTGAGGATCTAGCCTTCTACATTTAAAACACTACCTAGACCAACACCAGTGAAAGATGGAGCAGCATTTAAAGTACATGGCAAAGATTTCTGAGATGGATCAGAATTTTTGTTAAACTAGTCCTGATCATTTAAGCAAAACGTCACTCTCTTCAAAGTCACTAGCTCTCTCTGACTTGGGCACCAATCCAGGTGCCTTATGCTTTTGGAGAATCTTTAGCTAACAACATGGCTCTCCAGAAAAATATTTGTATTTCTGTAGAGTTGTTACCACTCCAGTTGAAGATGAATTGAAATACCAGCCCCTTGCTAAGTAAAAATCCATTCCCATTGATACTCAAGAAACCTGGCTGCGAAATCCTGCCCAGAAGTGCTGCCCCTAGAAGACGTGCATCTGAGAATTGTGTCATAGTATCAGCCACTCGTTGTGTCCTATAATGCATCATTTAAGCATGGACCACTTTCAAGGTTACTGGTTCTGCAAGTGGCATGCGAAACAGGAGGACTGTCCACTCTACCACCTTCTGTCTGCAGCCCCGTAAAAAGCCCCTTGTGTTTTCCAGCACCTGTTCAGCCCATCTCACTAGCCAATTACATACGTGCTGCAATCTAAAGACATTAAGTAATAGATGAAGGCTCAGGAGCTCAGTGTACAGTTTCCCAGGGTAATGTGTTTGGGCTGAATAAGTAAACAGATTTAGGAAGTGATTAGAATGATCTTATATTATTTTATGTACCAGATGCTATTTGATCAATGGCTAACATAGGCAGCAGTGATCTGTAATCAGGCAAGCTGCCAAAAGATGCGGCTGGGGCACCATTTTAGAAGAGCGAAAGCAGACAGATGACCTGGTAGAAAGGAGTGAAAGTAAGACCCTCTTATCTCCCAACGTCCCATGAGAAATTTTAGCCTTTAGCTCAAGAATAGTAAAGTGAATCCAATGTAAACAGAATCTGTAATTCTATTACCCCAGCAAACAAGCCACTTTGTTTGTAGATACAAATGCTGAAAATTAGTTTGCAATTGCTTGTAGTGAATCAGAAATCACAGCACTTAATAGCTTGCAGACTCAGAAAGCTGGAGAGATCAAGTGGTGTTTTTAGACAGGAAGATAGTTTTCATTGCGTGCAGACTCACTCGGTAGTTGGAATGTGCCCGATTGTTGTAGAATTTTCCCATTGGAATGTGCTCAGTGTAGCCTGGAGAATACATTCCTTCTGAGGGGCCTGTAGGCACATGGTGAAAAACAAACCAAAACCCTGTTTCCTGCAAAAGGGAATACACAGCGTGAGCCTTCACTTGAACTTTACAGGTTTACATTAGTACGGGGGCTTACCAGGAAATAATGCAAGGTGAAAGCCAGCAGATTTCAGGACACATAACAGTAGCTGGTATTGCTCTGTATCTATATGCAAAAGACACCCCCCACACACACACACATATATGAAAGCAGTTAGGGCCAGCATTTTCAGGGCACCTCAAGTTAGCCTCCAACATCCATACTGAGGCACCTAAATGTAAACTGGCCTGATTTTCAGATGTGCTGAGCACCCACAAACCCTACTTATGTCATTGAGAGCTTCAGGTGCTCAGCACCTTTGAAAAATCAGGCCACTTATTTAGGTGCCCAAAATTGATATAGGTGCCTACATTTAAGCCTGGAGATTTGGAAACTTTGGGCCAAATACTTTGGTTTGTTTATTCTGTAATTGAAAAAAATAAAGACAATTGAGTTGAGTTAGAATTTCTGTAGATTTGCCATTAGGATGGATTTAAATGTCACAGCCCTACATACCATTCATGTACTGGGCTTAGGACTGTGCCTGTCCCCATTGTGGTCAATAGGAGCTTTGCCATTGACCTAATGGGAGTAGGCGGGTTCGGTCTTTAATTTATACTGGCTCTGGTTTGGGAATTTTGTTAAAAGTAATCCAGATCTGCAAGCCCGAACTACAGCAAATGACCAGAAGTGGGGAGGTGAAGGCGAGGGAGATTGCATTTGAAACACTAGCTGCATCAATATATGGCCTGAGCAGTGGAAACAGCGAGAACCAAAAGTTGCAGGGCTACTACAGTTGCTCTGAATTTTCCCAAAGAAGAAACCTTTGTACTCACTTCGGATCCTGCAGCTGCACAGTTTATAAGATTGTTATGCGGATTGGCCATCCAGAAGGTGGATACAGCACTGCAGATGGGGAACAAAGATGGCCATGAAAATGACACCTGAAGCGCACACAAAGGAGTTAGCATTCCAGTGCATACAGTACTGGCAGGTCAGATCACAGAGCAGATAAGCTACTGCCCTACGGGGTGTAGCAACTGGGGTTTCTTTTTCTCTCATCATATCACAGCTGTTACCATCATCTGCAGATGCAGCAAAATGGTCTTATCTTTAAAGACCTCAGGAATTAAATGAAGAATTTCTACTGAAATCCCAAACCTGGTGTGAAGCTGTTAGCTGTCAATTATATTTCATGATAAGGTGAATGTGTCATGGACAAGAAAAACCCTACAATGGGGCTCCAGGTTCCCTGGAGACTGGTTTAGCCAGGGATTTGACAAAGTGTTTCTATGGGCTTTTCATAGCAACCCCCTAGCATCTGCTCTTTCCACATGCTACTGTGCTTCACTACCATCCCCCACTGGCTTCTCAATCCATGGCCAGATTCTCATATCCATCCTTAGGCTGAATACTCCCACTGAAATCAATAGGACTATTCACAGAGTAAGGTACAAGGCAACATGGGTAAAAATGGACAGAACCTGGCCCTATAATTTTATTTTAAAAAATCAGTAAGAAGCTGGAAGGAAAAAAAAAAGAAAAAGAAAAAAAAAAGAGTTAGCCCTCCAATGTCACAAGGCCTACAACTTGCTGTTAGCTAGTAGTAGTTACCAGTAAAACCCTAGCTCCAGACTGTGTGCATTGATTGTGTGGGGTTCATGTTTCTCCTATACTTCACCTAAGTCTGTCTTTACAGAGTAATGCGATAAACTGCAAAAAGAACTCTTGCTAAATCCTTTTCATTTCAACCACTACCGAGATCCATTCCATAAATCTGTTGAGGTTTTGTGGATCTGAAAAGGCATATTAGAGGATTGGATCTTGCAAGATGGGAGATGAGGTTGCTTAGCACCTTCTAGTCGGCACTCAGCGGTTTGCCAGGCTGGGCTTAGAGTTTGCCTCAAATAGAAACGGGCTTTAAGAACTTTCATGCACTCACTTATGTACAGATTAGTAGTCGGGACTCTATGCTTAGGCAATCTTTGATATTCCATAGTCATGTTCAAAGGTCTTGCTGAAGTACATTGAATTCAACTCTGGTTTGAGTTTACTCCCTGTACAGTATATGCCAAGTGGATGCAAAATACAACTGTTGGGACAGATTCTGCCACCCTTCCTCACGTTGAGTAGTACCCTTACTCCACAAGGAATTCCGTTGTAATCAGTGGGACTAGTTGCAGAATAAAGTACAACTCAATATGAATAAAGGTGGCAGAGTCTGTCCCATTCTGAATTTAATAGCATTTTATACGCACATATTGGTGGTATAAATGAGATGCAAGGCAATGAAGTGTCAGGGCCATTTGTCTTCATATTGCACTTTGAAAGGGATGCATGCAATAATATCTGCGATAACAAGCACTTTAGTTGACCTTACACTAAAAATACTAAGCAAAATTATACCCTGCATGTGTAAATGTATAAATAGCATGGAAACATCCTGCAGAGACAGCCACCCTATCTTTTTGAGCACATGGCCCATATTCCTGAAAGCAGCGTACTTAACTATATACACCCAATCCTGTGTTTCATGGATAAAAAAAAAAGTCAAATCCTACAAGGCAAGGGAAAAAAACAAACAAAAAACAAAAAAGATTTCCCACTTACTTGCAATCCTGCCTGGGTTTGGGGATGTACCCTGGGTATGCCCCTTCTGTAATCATCTTGCACATTTTACTGTCTCGGTCAGATGGCAGGAGAGTGCTAGGTTTAACGAGCAGTCCAAGGCAGTGATCAAATGTGTTGCGTTCCTCTGGCCCATCCTCAGTAAAGAAGCAGTGTCCCAGGGTGTTGTAGCCCACAACATCCTTAATCTGCATGTACAAAAATGGAGCTGCATTCAGTTTTAGTTTTCTAGACACTTAGAGATAATAATTAATAATAATAATAATGCTATTAATTATTATTATTTTACTGTGGAGCCTCAGTCAGAGACCAGGACCCTATTGTATCAGGAGCTGTACAAACACATTCAGCATAAAGGCGGTCCTTGCCCCAATGAATTTACATACTAAGTGATAGTGTAAGCTTTTAGGATTTAATTAGAATTTGCCATTTCATATGAAATGCTAATCACTCTCTGCTGTAATCTGCATGTTGAGCAAGTGATAATATTATAATAAAGACAAAAGACGAAGAGACAGGAATGGGGGGGACGGGGACATCAGATGTTTAAGCCACATCTGGGCTTATTCATCTTTGTGCAGTTACATAAACAGCAAAGTTGATGGACTAAAATGTATCCCCTGAAGTGAAAAAAAAAAAATTTTTCTAGGCTATCAGAGATGCTGCTAGCTGTTTACTGGACAGGCTGGGTTGTTTTAAGTCTGACCTGACCCTTTTTCCAACTGATGACAAGAGCTTTACTTGAAATTGAAACAAACCAGCTGGTGTTAATCAGTGTAGCTCCATTGAAAACCCTGCAGTTCACATGTAGTTCACATTGCAGCCTTATTGTCTCTCACAAAGCTATTCTGATTTACCCCAGTTGAAGATCTGAGGTAAAATTTTCAGAAGCAACTAAATGACTTAGGAACCTAAAACCAGGGCAGGGTGGAAAACATTTCCGTTTCATGGAAAATGTTGAGGTTTCAGAAATGGTTTTTGTTCTGATGTGGAACAAACTTGAGACCTTTCAAAGTTCTTTGTGAACAGTGGAAGAGTGTTCTAGAAATCTCTTGCTCTCAACAACCAGGTGATTAGAAAACTCCCGTGGGATGTGGCAGACCCAAAGTCAAATCCCTGCTCTCAATCTCCGGCCCAATGAATACTCATTTGTCTACACAAAGTGGAGCAGCTCAAACAGGAGACACTGAAATGAATTCTAGAGAGTGGAATGGGAGACCCAGGCTCAAGTATCTGTTCTGCCAGATTCAGAGCAGGTATTTGAACCTGGTTCTCCCACATGTCAGGTGAGTACCTTAACCCCTGGGCTACTGATTATTCTGGGGTTGCCATCTCTAGCCAGATATTCCACCCTGGATGTGAGAAACCTTCCTGATGAGATTTGTGTGGAAACCAAGACATTTCAACTAAAAAGTTCAGTTTAGACAAAACAGTTTTTCCAGTAGGAAGAAGTTTTGTTAAAAACTTTGCAACCAGCTCTACCTAAGACCCATTTTCAGAACTGATTTAGGCTCTTGGAAGTCCAAGTTCCATTGACTTTAAATGAGACTTGGGCTCCTAAATACCTATGTCACTTTTGATAATGGATGTAGGCACTTTTGAAGTGTTCTCTGATCTTTATCTCAGAGGTTACAGCCAAGGGGAATCAATTTCCAGGGCTGAACTTGAAATGGTTAAATATATACACTCAGACAGAATACTGCCAGATCTATTTCACACTGCCATCTGCAAACACATGTATTATGCATAGACCATGGTCCAGTGTAAATATTCAAGCCTCTGAACACAAATCATCACAGTAAATTAAACTGTTAAAATGACATGCGGTGCAATACATTCTATTAAATTACTTCTCCGAAATTTGCTGCTAACTCTCTCGATTCAATTAGATAGCCATGCAAGTCTGACACCATCAGTATTTCAGTGTAAAATGAGTGTGCTGCGCTATTTTAATAATCCCATCTTGAAAAGCATGAAATTTGCAAGCCTTGCACTTAGAAACACCTATTGGATACTAGAACATCTCTTGAAGATGGTTCATTTTCCTGAAGAGCATCACCACACCTTTACCTCAGCGAGGCCTTTAGTCACAGGGATGCCAAAACTGCAACTGGCCAGCTGTGTAAATCTGTTATTTTTCCTGAGCATACTGGCAGTACTTTAGAGATACATATATGTTGTTTCTGGAGCGGTTAGCTGCTGAAAGCTGACAAGTGACATCTCAGACAATTCCTCAGCTACCTGCTACACCAATTCATTACGCCAGTGAACTCTGGAACTAGATCTGTATTGGTGTAATACATCAGGACTGAAAAGTGAAAAATTGAGGTATTACTTAGAAAATGGCTAGGGAACAAATCCCTGTATAGGTTCAGTACCATTGTAGAAAACATCTGCCAGTAATGTAAGAGGGAAGCCAATATATTGGCACAGGTTGGAATGCTGTACTGTATCATCTCCTTTGGCAGATATCCTAATGTAGGATTGTGGCTCTGGGGCCAGATCCTCAGCTGGTGTAAGTCAGAATAGCTCCACTGAAGTCAAAGTAGCTACACTGATTTACACCAGCTGATTTACTTTCCACCCTTTACTTGATTAATTATCTTTCCTATTTCTGGCCCCTGGGATTACTCAGACTGGAAACGGACAAATGTGGAACTGTTTCATTTTCAGATTCTCATGCACTAGCACAGTGCTGAAAAGTTTGGGAACTGCTGGACAAGGTTTATTTGTTAAAAAATGCATTGGGGGGAAAAAATTAAATTTCACAAAAACATTACAATTAGTCTATACGCTTATTTTAACTGTAATATATGGCTAGATTTGACAGTGCCCTTTTAAATAAAGCAATTGCCCTGTAGCGCAGTTGGATTACTAAGAGCAGATATCACTATAGCAGTTAGAGAACACTACTGCTTATCCCCAGCAGCACAGCTCTCTCAAGTTCTGGCAGACAGTTTATCAGCCTTCATTTAATGTCCATCCTTGATAACAACTTCCATTTCAGCCTACACATTATGGGCCAGTTCAGGGGCTCTGACCAGGGTATAAGTAGCAGCAAAATTTGATCAATGGGGTTGCAGTGGTATAATGGAGAGGGAAAGTTGGCCAGCGTATTGCAGCAATCATGGACATTTTCAATTACGTAATTACGGCAACAAGGCCATTTCAAGCAGTTTGGTTTGAGAAGGGCCATCTATGCCCTTAAAGTGAACATATGCTTGTCCACAAGCATAGAACATGTTTGGTTTGAGCCAACCATAGCTATTTATTTATTGTCCAGAGACAGGCTTTCAGCAACAGTGTGTAAATGCACAGGAAGACGACTCTGCCACCAGGAGCAAACAGTGACATCTGTTTATTTTTTAACTCTAATATTTTATAGCGTTGACATTTCTGAGCCTGCTGCCAAGAGTGCTAAAAGCAAAATAATTTGTGACACTAGTAACCTGAGAGCCCAGTGAGGAGCCTGCATGAGAATCTCTAAGCTGCTTTAACAATTACTTAACTGTTACAAAATACCCAAGTGCCTCCCCCCTCATTCACCAAAGCATTAAGCAAGCCCTTAACTATAGGCCTGTGAGTTGTCCCATTGAAACCAATGGAAATACTGGAAGTCAGTGGGACCACTCACATACCTAAAGATAAGCATCTGATCAAGTGCTTTGCTGGTTTGAGGCCTAATATTCCAGCAAATTGTGTGTGTGTGTGTGTGTGTGTGTGTGTGTGTGTGTGTGTGTGTGTGTGTGTGTGTGTGTGTGTGTGTGTGTGTGTGTGTGTGTGTGTCTACTAAGAGGCTAGTTCACTCAAAGATCACCAAGGCAACTGGTCTCCTGGCAGGTTATTCCTTGGATCTATCTGCTCACAGAGGCATTGAATGATATGTGAGGAGAACTTAGCAAACTTAAATAAATGGTGCCCAGATACTACAGTGAAGACCATCTTAGAAGTACATGTAATAACAACAGTACTTTCCTCATTGGAGATTTGGCTGTGTTTTTGTGACTTCACGTAGTATCTCAAGGGGGAAAGGAAACTAGATTTCATAGCAGAAGAGCGCGCTGCAGGATCAGCTAAGGAGGAATTGCTCGGGGTATACGTCCAATTATAGGTAATAAGATTGAATGCATTTTTAATTGAAATGAACTACATCTGTGTAGTTTATCAAACGTTTAGAAATCCTCTTTTTGATGCAGTGGGCCAAACAGCTGGACTGCACAGCATGGAATTTATTTCACTGGGCATTTCATTTCAACAGAGGGCAACAAACATGCAGCTGAAATCAAATGTGCAAAATCAATTTTTTGGTGGTAATGAGTGTAGATTAGTAAATTATACATTTTTAAAAGTAAAACAATAAACAGATTAAGTTATCAATGTAGTTTTTTTTTTATTATTATTATAGTTGCATTTCTCTTTTAGTGGAGGTTTCTTTTAAATAACTTGCCATGGAACAAACTCCAAGGCCCCTCAAAGAATTGCAGTTGTTGAGTTACACCACCAGAATTAAGCAGTTTTCTTCAATCATATCAGCCTGTCTGCATTTCATCATTGCTGTCTTGGATGGAAAAGCCTGAGAACAGGGATCCTTACAGTATTTCCTAGTCACAATGACATGGTTTTCATTTGGAAAAGGCACAAGGGACTGAAAATTTCCAAATACCCAGTATAAATCCACCCAGCTGACCCATGAAATACCACTCTCTGGGTATTTGGTTTGGCAGTAAGAGCAAGCATCAATAAATCAAGACACAGGGTTTAAAATTAGAATCAGAGCTGAGGTTTTAGTCAGCCCTCTGCTAATCAACAGCTGTGCAACCGCCACATAGCTAGAGGATGTGTTTATGGTGCCATTATTAGGAACCTTCTCATTACTTGACAAAAAGACTCCCGGCAATTCTCTTCTTCCAGGCTGTTTTTTACTTACATTCTTAGCTACACTGAGCTGCGACATGGATGGCTTTAAATTGGAAAGCAGTCATACATCTCCGGATGCCTAATACAATTTAGATAAGGTAAAGAAGAACAGATTTTTCAGAAACCAAGTCGACAGCAGATTTTAGGATCCCTTTGAATACAAAATAAGGGATGAAAAATGTTGAGCTTGAACACTGTAAGCTCTTACAATGGTTCAATGAAAAGTTAGTGCAGGTGTTTTTAAAATACCAGTGATATACTGGGAGAATTCCTAGTGCTCAATTGCCATCATTTGACACAGCCAGTGGCGTGGCATGCTGGTGGTCTCATATTAAAACACTGATCTCTTATGCACAGGGTTGAGATCTTGGCTGGTTAGAGACCTGTTAAAAACACTTTTGTATGTTGACTCCAATTCTTTTTTTCACATGTGGTGCCAACACAGGAAAAATGTGGGATTCCCGAGGAGCTAACAGGCATGTTGAGGCCACTGTTTTGGATTGATGCTTGGGAAAAGTTGAGAAGTCAGTTCTGATGTTTGTTACATGCTTTTAAAAGCTTTGCTTTCAAAACACATTTCTGAACCTTTTCTGAACGTGGGCCAAGGTTTCTCTTTCTCACATTCACAAAAGGAATGTATATGGTGGTTAGTTATATGGTTTCAGTACTAACATCCAAATTGGATATCTAGGCCCAAGGCCAAAAAGTACACAAGCACTTGGGTGGAGTGGACATGGGGTCCTAGCTCTAATTTCTAACGTGCGCGGCTTGCAAAATATTCTTAAAAACAACAGAACGTTAAAGTTGATGAACACACTAAAGGAAAATGTGATCAACAGAACCTGCGTCTATTTGAGAAGGCACTAAGATGACTAACAGTGCTCCATGACATAGCCATCGGAGCTAGCATAACAATGATACAGAATGTGTGCATTTGCTGATCAAAGCCTTTCTGAATTAAACTCAGCTCCAGTCCACGTACTGTTCATGCCCCCAGGAAAGCAGAACCGATGGAGTCTTATGAAAATGTGAGAATGTTTTTCATTGTGTTCTTTATTCTGAAGTAGAGCGAGTGCCCAGGGGTGCAGGGAGTTTACTGCTGTCGCTACGTGCTCTCCTGTATTGTAACTTACCTGATAAATAGCTGTTGTACTATAGGAAACCTACAGGATAACCTTAGTGTTCTGACAAACAGTTCGGTTAAATCAGAGGTCTCTGACTGCTTGTGTTGTGAATGGGAATTTCAAACAAAAGTCCTTATTAGCAAATTGAAGTAACCTTAGCTCTGGTGATTACCTTCTTTAGCAGTAAACTATTTGTTTATAGATAGATTCAACAACCCATTATAGATGGGATTGTCTGCAGGAATCTCTGAATACAATGGCATTGCAAAAGCCCTGTCAGCTCTGAGTCACGTATAAAATTTGGCCCCTGGTTTTACATTCTTATGTTGGATTTGTGTTTTAGACACATGTTGAAATATATTCATATTAATATCACTCAATAAATCCGGGGCAAAAGAGAAGAGCATTTGGTCTAACTCTACAATTCTATCAGTAATCAGACTTGTTTCAGGGGCTCAGAATCGTTTTCATGATATTAGGGACAGCAACTGGGCTGGGATCAAATGACATCTTGATCAGGAAGGCAGTCATCAAACCGCTGTTTCTTACCAGCAAGCCATTGGAGCCGTGGACTGTGACACAGCGCGAGAAGGTGTGGTGAATGGAGACGCCCTTCACATAGGATGGAGGGTGGTAGCCTCCCTTCTCATCCACATCCCCAGCCAAGTGGAAGTGAATTGGATAGTGTCCCATTCTCTGCTGGCCCATGTGTTTCAATTCTAAACCTTCAATATGGGCAGCTTTAAAACCAAGACCAATCTGCAGAACAAATAAAACACTAGTCAAGTGGCCATAGGAACATCTGGTGGCTTGTTTCATATTATTCACTGCTGCATGCAGTGTTGTAGCTGTGTCTGTCCCAGGATACTAGAGAGACAAGGGGGTGGTGGTGAGGTAATATCATTTATTGGACCAACTTCTGTTGGCGAAAGAGACAAGCTTTCGAGCTTACACAGACCTCTTCTTCAAGCACTGTGTAAGCTCGAAAGCTTGCCATTCTCCCCAGCGGAAGTTGGTCCAATAAAATATATTACCTCACCCCTCTGGTCTCTCTGTTTCATATTAGTCAGGCAGAGCAAGTCTTAGACTATGATGGTTGACAGAGGGGGTAAACCATTGCACAGCAGATGCTTCCTAGTTTGCAAACTCAGGCAAACCTGTTTGCATTTAATGCTTTTCATAAAGCAATTGTGCTAGATTTAATCCTGTGGGAAGATGGGCTTGAACTGAAGCCCCAGATCTGAGCACTACCAAACCCTAAGGAAGCTGGATTTTGGATCCAAACTCTGCAGCCTGTGAGTGCTGAGCCCCAGCCAGTCTAGCAAGGTAATGTTTGAATGGGTGGGGGGGAGCCCTGCAAAGAAAAAAAGAGAAGCAGGAGGTGAATCTATGGTCTACTCTAGGAGGGGCTTGTTTACGTTGCAGGCCTCGACTCACCGGACATGCCCTGCCATGGCCCCCTTACTAGGTGAATATTGTTTGGCTCTGTGTAGAAGGGTATCAGTAAAGGACTTATACAATACCTTGATGTGTCCGCCAAAGGTGTCAAAATCAAAGAAGGTGCATAAACCATTGCTATAGTCATAGCATTGCCTCTCCATCTCTCCCATCACCACTATGTTTTGGCTTAGCAGCCCTACTTCTGCCCTCATGTCCACTCCGTCGATCACTTCTCCTGTGTGAAGGTAGGCTGCTCTCCCTAAGGGAACAAGATGCATTTCCATGTTTATTCTGTAAACACCGCATATACCAGCTGACTAACTGCTGGTGGGGGCTGGGGCAGTAATGAACTAAGCACCTGAGTCCACAAAAGCTGTCGCAGGCACCTCAAGGCTGGGGAAGCCCAGAGCACAAGAGTCACAAAGGCCGATGGAGATATCCTCTACAGAGGATGTAGGGTTTGTGGGGTTTGCTTGGGTCACTTCAGTAGGCCTTAAAGTAACAGCTGCTGCTAACTGTGTCCTAATTTCGCCACCTTCAAGAGAGACTCTACAGTAACCTAAAAAGAAAAATTTTTACACTGCCTGGACCACAGCTAGGTTTGTATGTAGCCTGATGCATCGGGAAAAGTTTAGCTGCAAGCGACGAGGTGTCTGAGACCTATTGAACGCTGGGAATCCTCCCACTGTATCAGCACAGAATTAGTTTTTCATAGCTGTATCTATAATTATGGGACATGGGAAAGACTCGGGGTGTATGACATGGCTCCTGGGCCACGGCTGGCCAAATTCCACAGAAACCAGTAGGTGCTTTACTGCTACCTTCATCAGGAGCAGACTGGGCCACTCTGTGCAGAAATCCTGAATAAACCGCAGCATGTGAGCATCCCAGCTGCTAATCCAGCGGATGGGCTAGAAGAACCCACATGTGGTTTCCAAGCCACTTGACCAATGTAAATGCTGATCTACTGGCCCCTCCCTCAGCCCACACTCAATGCTTCCTTCTGTGCCAGCTTCGTCCGAACTGGTGGGGAGCTCTGCACGCAGAAGTGCGGTGGCCCCCCTGCCAGGCCATGCTGCACCTAACTACCTTGAGGGTTCAAGAAATTAAAGAAAGACTTTGCGTGGGCTGGCCAGAAGGGGCTGAATTCCAGCCACCATGAACAACAAGAAAGCAAAATAATCTCAGCACTGTAATTTCATTAAAACATATGCATGATGCACTCCTTCTTCCTGGCTCAGCTCGCTTGAAGAAAAAAGCGGGAAAGGCTTATTTGACTGACTACATTTCACATTATTCCAGTAAAAATAGGGAATAAACTCGTTCAGTAAACACTGTGCTATAAAGAATGTTACACTGGCATATATTTCATTTCAGCAGAGACCTACACAGCAGTTAGTAGAAACAAAGGGCAGGCTTGATGCTGAGAGATCTCAGAGAGGCACTTTCTGTTTGAGCAGAACCATCATGCAGGAAGAGGAGTTTTAAAAAATATTGACATGGCCTCTTTTTAAATGAAACAGGATGTTCTCACTCAATAGTAAAGATAAATAGACACCAGTTTGATACAGGTTATCCTCCTTTGGCCTTCCAGTGGGAGGTAACATGGTTTAGGGGATAAGGCACTGTGCTGGGAGCAAGGAGAGTTACATTCTTTTCTGCCTCTGACACTGGCTAAATTACTTGCATTTCTCTCTGCCCCAGTTTCCCCCATCTGTAAAGCACCTTGAAATCCTTGGATGAAAAGTGCTAAGCTATTACACAGAAGCATTAGAATGACAGACACAGGACAGGCTTCCTGATGATCAGAAGAAGGGCATCTCTTTTACCCATTATGTCTAGTAACTTTATTAATCTTCTAGTGAAGAATGGGACCAACTACACACTGTTCAGAGGAAAAAGGAAGTGTAGACGAACACTGAGAGGGACTAATTCTTTGACGGGATGTTAGCCAAGAAAGAAAGGAACCACCTTCACCCTTCAGTTATTACCCCCTTCAAATCTGCATCATAGTGGTAGGCCTACATGTGGAACAGATTAGCCCATTTGTAGTGCTCCTTGAGTCAGCTGGAAGGGTTGCTAGAGAACAAACTAAGGTAATTCCCCCACCCATATGATGAATGTGCTGCTTCTACAGTGTTCCCAGACTATACAGACCAGGATTAAGGGCCCAAGCTTGGACCCTAGCCTCAGTTCTCTTGTGTTGTCACAAGGCCACGGGCTGAGTGTTTTCTTGCAGATGATCAGTCTGGGCCCCCCTAGCCTCACAAGATCACTCAGCTGGAGCAGGCACACCCTAACTGAAAAGGGGCGTTACTGCCCTTGTTTGTGCACATCAGTCAATGCACAGAACTGTCACTGTCCCCTGCACAAGGAGACTATATGGTGGATGGTTGAGACCCTGCAAATCCAGGGAGCCCCTTGATTTCTTGAATGCTATTTTCAGTTATCTCCCATAATTGGCCTCTCCCTTGCTCACTGAAACAAACAGAAGTTCAGATAATCATAAGAACATCTGATTTTGAACAGCAGCTCTTGGATTTGCAGTACTGGAATTAAAACAGACAGTTTTATTATCTGAGAGAGTGTTGAGCTCTAGAATAATAAATGTCATGATTACATGTATTTAATACCAGCACAGACATGCACAAAATTTAAGCACTGACAAGAATGTTAAATATTCACTAACCAGCTTCTAAATAGAACTTTGTTGGGTGTATGCTTTTGCTCACTTGGCTTGATGTGAGATAAGAAAATTGCCTTAAGTCTCTTTTTAAAATGTAAGTGTATTTCACATAATAGTTCTAAAATGGTGCCTTTAACGGGCTGTTGAAAAACAACAACAAACCACCTCTTGTAACAGCAGCCAGAACTTCAAACTCCCCTTTAACAATGTAATAGTAGGGCTATACTGCAGGAAAGGTAGGCCTGCTTCATGGAGGAGACTACTGCTCCAAAGTCCTCATGTACAGTAAATTCCATGTGGAAAACAAAGCCAGGCACAGAGTAATGGGGACTTTACTGCTGGTTCCCATTAAATGCTTGGTATGCAAGCAGCTCATGGGGCACATTCAGAGACAGATGTGAAAGAAATCTGCTCGAGAGTTCACAAGGAGACAAGAACGTCTCACTCTATAGCACTGTAAATTGAGTTTGAAATTAAGTTGTTGCTTACAGCCGGCCTGCTGAGAGTTGCTAGCTCTCTAGTAGGCAGATGGCGGACAAGTGACATGTGTGACACCTGCCATAGGAAAGCCCAGTGTCAGTGACTTGCAAACCAGTTCCACTGTGGGTTTGGTAAGAAGAGAGAAAACTTTACTGCTTTGAATATTGTAGCATAGTCTTTATTGTTTGAACACCAGAGCTGTTTTTGTGATTGTCCAAAAATTAGCAAAGCCAGATGCAAAGCAGTTTACAATCAGTTTTCATGGGCTCCGTATTGCTGGCATCACTCACAGAGGGATGTCAAGTATCAGCTAGATGGCTGTCACCAGTAGCACTCAGCAGCTGAGCCGTATTATTTTCATAACCAGAGCGATGTGGTCAGTCACATTGCATCTCTATGTAATAGGCCAGTGTGGCAGAATAAAAAACTCGCTTGATTTATCATGTGCCATCATGCTAGAGAATTAAACTAACAAAATACAAATGTACACAGAAATAAATCACTTTAGTCTGTGTGTCTATCTAACTGAGGCCCTCCCCGGTTTGGCAAAGCAGCTGCTTAAGTCCATCCCTACTCAGCAAAGCAATTAATCACACACTTAAAATTAAGTATGTGCTTAAATTCCATTAAAGGATTTAAGCACATTCTTAAAGGCAAGCATGTGCTTTGGTGAACAGGCATGGCTTGCTGCATCAGGGCCAGACAGAAGCCAAAGTAGAACTGCAAATCAGAACCACTCTAAATTCTATGGAGGTTCATATTCAGAGCTTCGTATCAGAACATAACCCTCAAGCTTTGATTCTGGGTTCAAATCAAAACCAGAAGGAACCTGGGGATCAGATTTTTTTAATGTATTTTTAGGCACCTAGTGGGATTTTCTAAAGTACCTTGGCACCTAACTCCCAATGGGATCTTTAGGGGCCTAGATATTATGGACAACTGGCCCTAAGTCATTTTTGAAAATGGCATTTTTGGCTCCTAAATCACGTAGGTGCTTTTGAAAATTGTACCCTTAATCTGATAGAAACACCGCAGCCTCAGACAGTGTTTGATCTGTCTGCCTGTTTTTTCCATTTGGGTCTCTCCATCAACCTCTCTATCAGTAAAATACATACTTCACTGATGTACATATTGCCATTTTTGGCTATTTAAATTAACCAATATTCAAATTAAATTCATTTTCATAGATTTTTTTTTGGGGGGGGGATTAAAGCCTCCCTGCTTTTCAGTTTTTTGGGGAAACCCCCGCCCCACCATTGGCACCATGGAATATTTAAATTCTTCATTTTTCTAGCATTCAAGCAAAGCACCTACAACCACAACATTAGCTACAGTCTGTTCTAATGTGGCCGAAAGCCTTTCCCCACTTCCCACGTTTTATAATCATCCAGATGTAAAAGGATTGTCATTTCTTTCAGAACAATATTAAAAATTGATTTCCTCTAGATCTGCATTCTACGCCCTCCCAGAGATCTTATTTCTCAAGGCTGCTCCTGGCTGTTTCTTCTCTCAAACAAAATATTTGGTTTTTTAACATCTAATCTTGCACATATCCTGGGCCTGATCCAAAGCCAGACTGAGTCAACGGAACAGCTCCCATTGATTGCTACGTCATTTAAGCTGTGCCTACACTTGGAGCAAGGGGAGCAATTCCCAGCTCAAGCAGACATGCACTTGTTAGCGCTCACCGAGCTAGAGTGCTAGAAATAGTAACAGAGCTGTGTTAGCACAGGCAGCGGGGAGCAGTAGCACACGTTAGCCGCCCCATTACGCGCCCAGGAGGTTCAGGCAGACTTGTACTCGGGGCAGCTAGCCTGGGCCGCTGCTTGCCATGCCGTGGCTACACTACTATTTTCAGTTTGCTGGCTCAGTAGGAGCCAGTGTGAGTATGTCTACTTGAGCTGGGAAATCACACCCCTAGCTCCAAGGGTAGACACAGCCATAAAGCAAATGCTGCCCACCATCTTGCCTGTTGGATCCACATTTTCTTTATTTTGCTTATGTTTAATGGCAAACAAACACTCTTTCCTGCTATCCATCTTCCTATAGAATCCTCACTAGTCTGCAATATATTGATGGGGTTTCCCATTTTTATTCTGGCTGTAGCTGGCCAGCCGAGAATTCACCTGAACCACACACCCAGAATGCAGCCACTTAATTAGTTTTACGAGAGAGCCTGACAAATTTATGAGTGGGATTGTAGGATGGAATTGCCTGTGCTGGGAAGGGGCAGGGCTCAGCAGCCCTGCGGGTCTCTTACGGTTCATGTCTTATGTTCCTAAAATCTCAGGCTTCTGGGTTTCAGCTGTCCATGTGCGGGGGTCAGAAAGGGATCCTTCCCTCCCCACACCCAGTGTATCTGTTGTTTTGTTTTGTTTTTTAAATCTCCTTCCTCTGAAGCATCTGAGATGGCCACAGCTGGCACTGGGACAGTGCTGCGAGGTCAGTGCTTAATTTGTAATGAGAGAGAGGTGCCTGGGCTCAAGCAATTTTTTTTTTTCTTTCATAACAGACGTGGCAAGCCCAGAGGTGCCGGGGCTATGAACTGCCAAGTCTAGAGACACTGGGGCTCAGCCGTGGAAAGCCCTCGCACCAATTAAGCAGTATGTGAGGTGGTGCAGAGAATTCTCTCTCTCAGGTTCTGGATTGGATGGTTCTTCCTCACCTGTTCAGGGTCTAATTGATCATCATATTCGGGGTTGGGGAGGAATTTTTCCCCTAGTCAGATTGGCAGTGACCTTGGATTTTTTCCCCCATCCTCTGCAATGTGGGGCCTGGATCATCTGGGAATCTCTCACTTAATCAATTCCCTGACATTGCAGGGGCCTCTGGCACTGGTGCACCTCAGAGCCTTCTATTCTCTGCCAGTGGCACACAATAATTTAGTCTCCTGAGGGTTGTAATAAATTGGATTAATTTCAATTGTTGGGTTAAGTGTGCAGGTGCTCATCTCATTGCCTGTAATTGTTCATTAGTACTTTCTGCTCTAGCTAATAAATCTGACAAGGTAGTTCTTCCTATAAATATTAGGTTTTTTCCCCTGCACTTGTCCATGACCCAATATGCCTCCCTCTTGAGGGCCGCCTGCGTTTTTCTAATTCCCCTTGACACTTGCACCCGGCATTGGGAGTGTGAGGTGGAAAAGATAGAGTTTTGATTGAGAAATATTAAAGAATTTCTCCCTCTCCCCCATTTCTAAAAATCAAACCTTTCCCACCCTTTTTGAAATGCTGCGTTAACATTTATTCAGGGTGTTTTCTTTACACATGCTGCCAGACAATGGCCAGGACTAGAGGAAGAAGCATTAAAAGACGGCTGGAAAGGGCCTTTTTTGTGATGTTTCCTGCCTGACCCAAAGCAGACAGTGCCAGAAATCCTACAACAAACATGGTCTCCTGAGGTTTCCAAGCTAAACGGTGCACATCTCTAGAAGGTATGGAGAGTTTAAAATCAGCACCTAAACTTTTGGGTGCATATAATAAACCTGGACATCAACTCTCCATTGCCCTGCACTTTGTGCAGTCATTCACAGGGCAAAGCTAGTACTAAGCGCTACCAAAACAAGAATGGTAGCATTTTACACTCTTTGCCATGGTATAAATATTTGCAATGGAGAATCCAGCTCAATACTTTTTGAGGAGATGGCTGAATCGGGCATATTTTAGAAGACAAGAGATCAAGAATTTTCCTACTAGCTTAGTGTAGAAGAGATCAATAAGCCAACTCACATGGAGGAGCTGGAATGGAGAAATTGTCCCCACATCTGTTCTTAGCTAAGTTCCTAATTCTAAAGCTTTTCTCACATATTTTAGCATTACCAGGTAGCAAACTCAGTAACGCTCCACAATTATGCAGTCTCTGCAGCTGTACCAGTTGGATTCCAGATGTGTGTGTGATGCAGTTGCAATCACAGATTTACTAATGGGTGGGATAATTTGAATTATTAGGCCAACCACAAGTAGGGTATTTTTTTAAAATCATGCTTTATCAAGTACAGTATATGCACAAAAGGTTGTTTCATTATGTATATTCCATCCATGGTTAAACTTATCAGCATTGTTAGTAACTTCATATACAGCCACAAAAAGATACAGATAAGACTGGTTTCCTGGGGAAAACCACAAGAAATACTTGATCTTTCATCCTATCCTACTGTAATAACACAACCCTTCCTTCCTCCTCCTCTCCCTCCTCTGACTTGCACTGTGTTCCCCCACTTTTGCAGAGTCCAGAGATAAAACATCAAACAGTTTTAATCAATGCCCTCACAGAAAATAATCTAGACATAAAAATGACAAGTGAAGACAGTTAAAGGAGGAGGGAGGGGGAAGGAGTTCCATTTCAATAAATGACCATTTTACTGGGACTGGTGACCTCCGAGTTTGAGCCTCATGGAAGCAACAACTCTGAAATCAATACAACTACTCACCTGAGTAAGTAAGCGTTTGCAAGAATGGTTCCTTAGGTGCCTGCTTTAGCTATTTTGTCTGGAATTTTCAAAGGACCATAAGAGTTAGCCAACTCCCATTGGATTTCAATAGGATTTGGGTGCCTATCTAATTCCCTTAGGCTCTTTTAAAAATCTCAGCCTTAGTGCTCTAATATTCATCTTTTTACTGCTACTTAAGCCACTTCTAGTCAGTAAAGCAAGTGTGATTTCTCAGCAGGAAGTGTCAAATATAAATAGTCTATGAGTTGGCTAACTAGTTTAAATTATCTGGCAAAATATCCAAAGCTGTATCTGTTAAAACATTAGAACATTGATGATAATTAGACTTTTGCTCTGCCAAATGGATGTTCCACAAAAATCCTTACAGCATGAGAATTTTTTTTTTGCCATATTATTAAATGGACACTTGAGTAGTTTAGTCCTGTTTAGTTTATGTTTAGTTAAAAAAAGAAGAGAAAAATTAAACTACCCCAACAAACCAAACTGGTTAAAGAGGACAAAACCTATTATCAGTAAAACTATTTTTATAATCGTTTGTTATTTCCAATGGGCAGATTTTTGGAGCTCTCAACTTGATTGTATACAGGACACTCCCTTGACCTACTTGTCTTCTTATGAGGATGGAGGAGATTTCAATCTTTCACATTATTCCCTTCAACTAGACTGAACTATGTCAGTCATGCAGGATTCTTCCATTTTGTTTTTAGTGTGTGGGATTTTGCTACAAGAAAGTTGGATGCAGTTATTATTGGGTCAAATTGTGTCCTGACTTATATAACCAGTAAAATCCCATTGACGTCAATGGAGTTGCAGGGATGTAAGGGGGGGGGCCAGACTTTGGCCCCAGTGTGTGTCATCTGTGGTAATAAAAAGGGATGTCCAAATTCTCCTAACAACTAATTGGAAACATAGAGCACAAATACTTTAAGTATTTCCACTTAGATCTCTACTTGAAATCACATGGCTTCTTTTTTTTCCCTGTCTGTTCACTTTCCTAATATTAACTCAAATGGAAATTGTTGTAGAAGATGAATCTAAATTATAAACATTTGAGAGATCCAGGAAGATACAAGGAGAGTCTTAGAAATGTACTAATCTATGGTCTTCATTTTTATTGACTATTTTCCAAGATTGTTCTCACAATGTACATTTGTACCATTGATGCAGTTTTTCCAATAGCTCAAGTGTTTCACGAGAATAATATTCGGTTGGTAGCTGAGTTCTCTGGGAGAGTGCTTGTCATCTTAAGTCATAAGACTATGATGAATTCAAAGTCAGAATAATATTTTTTTTGGCTTAACCAGTATCCCTCTTTTTCCCAGTTGAACAATGAATGACTAGAGTCCTTCCAAAAAACCAGTGCAGGAGGAAACACTTGTATCCTTCAGAAAGGGCTGCATCAAAGATAATGGTGCATGAAGTAGTTAATGTCGCAGAGCTAAGCAAACTGTCTGGTGCACTGATTGTTCTAAGTCGGAGTATGTTTTCTCAAAATGAATTTACATTAAGTGTATGTTAAAAATCTCTCCTCAGATTAATCTGTCTCACCATTCTTATCTCTTATTTAAATGCTGGCAGTTCATTGGCAATGTAACATGTCTGAATTACCACCATAAGCAATCAGCTACGGTGCATATTTTATATGAATTTTTGTTGTTGTAAAGGACAGTACTGGAAAGTCCTCCACCTACTGACAGAATGGGTAGCTAATGCACTATTTCTCCATACTGCCCATCAACGTACTGAAACCAAGTTCTGGAAGGAAAAAAGAGGACCTCACAGACTCAGGGGAAGATTTAAAAGCCATTTGTGGTTTTGGAAAATCTCTCCCTGACATCTTTGCCTCTCTGCTGAAATGGACAATAAGGGGTCACTTTGTGGTGGCTGTATTTTTTTAACTGGATTTAGAACAAAGACCATTGAAGAACAATTAGACAGCAATGATTTTTCACTGCCAGCAGCCTGTTCTAGATTTGAGCTAGTCCTCCTGAAGAGAGAAAAAACCAACAAAACTTTGTATCTTATTATCGCTACACCCATCTTCCCATTTCCTCTGTCTCAGATCAATTCACTCAGCATTCTACAGCAACTCTGGTTTACTCAAGCATTGTGGTTTGAGATTCTATGGCTGGTCATGTGACTGTAGGGATCTATAGTTAACACATCTCCACTGTGGCATGTGCTCTATATATAGATACTAAAAACAGATGGTTTTAACAGAGTAGTATTTTATAAATGTGATGCTGTGTTTCTGCCTAAATATATCTGCATGGCATAAATAACCAGCTCTACAATAATACAGAACCCTAAAAATCTCATGACCTGCTCCTCCTCTCCTTTTGATAAGAAAGGACTTCATCCTATGCTTTTCAGAAGGTGATCCTCTTCTAGAGTATGTGCATCCCTCAAATCCTACAAACTCAGGCCTGCTCTGCAAAGTGCTTGGGAGATAAGCTCAAGAGCGGGATGCTAGGGAAGAAAGATGGAAAATCCACAGATAAACCAGAAGGCACTATCATCACTTACAGATGTCAGGTGATTTTCAGATAGCAAAAGGTACAGATTTCACAATAGCATCAAACTGAAGGCCAAATTCAGCTCTCATTCACATCTCTGCAACACCTTTGATTTAAATGGAGCTGCTTGGGTATGAAGGAGAGAAGAATGTGCCCACAGTAACATGCGAATGACAAGATAAATCCTCACCTGATACTTTGACCTCATTAGGCCCACAGGCTCTGCATGGCAAGACTTGGAATTCTTCCGCCTGGTACATGGAATAATCCGTACTGGCAACAACAAGTCTATCTCCAGCCTTCCATGATCGTGCATCGTCTGCCAGCCTCAAGATTGTGCTGTTCACATTGGTATCAATGGTTACAGTAAGCTTTGGTCTCACTAGGAAGCAAAAAAGGGGATGGCAGAGAATTCAGCTCACTGAACCTTAAATTGTCCGCTAACTTTTTGGGGCATTTTTGTTACCAACAAAATTTAGCAGTTTACTGATCCAACACAGATGATACAGCTATCCCAAGTATGGTCTTGGTTGGGTTTGATTTGTGAAATCAAAACAAACAAAAAAAGGCCTATTCATTAGTTATTGGCAAGTGTATTTTCACTAGCCATTTAACTAAATTTAAATGTAGCCCTTAGTGGCTCAAACTTCCCACACTCACTTAGCTCCAGGAGTTAGTGTTGCTCTGCACTGTTATTTACAGTAGCAATAAACCTCCCAAAAGTGGTCTTTAACATGATGACTGTTTTTCCCCAACAAAGATAACTGCGTTCCATCTTTATCTCCCTACTAAATGATTGTTAAAGAATCACATGTAATGACCAGTATGAGGGCAGGTTGCTAAATGAATAATTGTAAAAGAAATAATTACTTTGAAAAACACGTTGCTTCTCAACAGCATTAGCAGGAAACACAGTCTCCTCGCTTGCTGAAGAAATAATCCTGCCCCATCTTGAAATGCTTTAGAAAGCATGGAGATTGTTACAGGTCTTGCCAAGTATCTGTACAGTATTACTGGGTTTTGGTTACACCATCACAACATTCCACTTAGTGCTCAAGAATCTCTCTTGAGATACTCTACTGAAGACTTGTCTGGGCTCACCCCAATATCCCAGCCAAACCTCAGCTTGAACTACATTGGACCAAATTCAGTTCTACAGTAAGTAGAGGTTACTCCCATTGACATCAGTAGGAGGTGCTCCACCAGGTCTGGTTTGGCCCATCCTCTCTACCTGTGGCTAAGTGCTCAGAGAGGGGAACTCAGGGGAGCTGGACATCAGAAGAAAGCAAAGAATGCAACACAGAAATCAAAGGGTTTCCCGAGTGAATTATTGTGTTTGGTATCAGATTTCTGCTTCCTATAAAATAGCCAGCTCAGGAGGAGGAAAATTCAAAATGGGATTTCTGCTCTGAATGACATGGCAGACGGGCGTTAAAAAGTGAGTCACATACCAGGTTTGCCACACAGGAACCGCACTCGGTAATTTTGGCAGCCTTCGTCTGTCTGATCCTTACCATGGCACATAAACCTATAATCATGGCCGCTTTTGTAGAAAACCTCAGTTGTTAAATTGGCTCCAGAAAGCGTAGCTGCCTAGGATGAGAATAGAAATGCACATGGGGTGGGCATTAAAACATGAATGGCGTTCACACCCTCTTACTCTCTCTGTGCATGGAATGAGGGTGATCACTTAGCATTAAGATGATGCACAATGATCATGTAATAAAACAGGATGAATGATCATGGGTAGAATCCATTTATACATTCTAGTTGGTTCATGCACAATAGCTTTTTATATGCAGACCACATGGATTTATCACTAAGTGAATCGTGTCACTCCCACATCTATATTAGGACTCAGAGTTGTTGTTTTTTTGGAAACAGTACTCTGAGCTTTGCTAACCTTGCCTTGTTTCCCTTGATTTTAGATCTCACTAGTTTGAGGTCAGATTCAAACTCTGAATGCAGATGGATGGGCCCAAACAAACTCATGGCTTTCAAGCATCTTAACTTTGCTCATTTCATTACCTGGGGCCTGATTGTGTCTGTTCCTTGCAGGAGAAAGTGGTGGGAGTCTTCTCTCCCTCCCTTACAAGGGCCAGGGATAGTTGCTATCTCTATACTCAGGGAGCATGAGGAATCCTCCCCCATTCACTCTGAGGTCACAAATTGCCCCAAAGGGGGCAAGAGGAGGTGGGCCTCTGCTCTCCCACATGCAAACCAGCCTGTGGAGCTGGCTGGGTATGCTGGAAGGGGATCAAGTTACACCACCTCAAGGGATGATTCAACATGTCCAGCATGCATTCCTCCTGGGGCAGTGCAGTCCATCCCATCCCCCCCGCAAGACTGGGATTCAATACCACAGTCTAGACCTCAGGTTTGCAACCCTTCTTGCCACTGCATAAAAATGCTACGCATTGCATAGGACCAGCGAAATAACCTTCATTTTAAAAAGGCACTAGGCTCTTAAAAGGAGTCACCACCTAAATTAGGGGTCTGATCCTGCAACTCCTATCACTCATAGGCACGCTCACTGCAATCGATGGGAAATGTGCCCCTGGCTACAAAATTTCTTGTTCTATTTTGATTCTTCTTGTGCTTAGCATCGTTGGGGCAGGGTAGTTTGATTCTTCGATATCCTCAGTTGGCATGAACTGATGAAGTCAATGGGCTACACGGATTTACATCAGCCGAGGATTTAGACGCTCATGATTTATAACTTTTCAGGAACAGAAAAATATTGCGTTTCTTGTTTCACTTTTAATACATATGAACATGAACAAAAGCAACTATTAGTTAAATTAGTATCTGGCCTAGTGGCTCTCGTGTTCTGAACTGAAATCCCTCTTCCAACGCATGAACAAAAGCTGAAACGCATGTGGAGTCAGCTTTACCATTGACCTGGCAAGTAATTGTGGAACAGTTTTTCCCCCCTCATTGTTCACTATGAGATTAAATTGAAGACTCAGCCCTGGAAGCCCTTGTTCATACAGGCAATCCTCATTGCATGAGTAGTTCAATTAAATTTAATGCAACTATTCTTGTGAGCAAGGGCTACCCAGGTGAGTAAGAGTTTGCTGGATCCATTCCCACATGCCTTAATGCTCAAGTCAACCCTGTAAAAACCCCACAGTACCAATCATTTTATGGTCTTCTGTTAAGCAGCACTTGAGCAGCAGAATTTTATCCACTGGACATTTAAGTATGCAGCAGGAATTTGCCAATAAAAGCAATTTTTCCTTCACACATTAAGTAACTTTTGCAGTCATAACAAGGTGTATGTTTTCCCCTCAACATGTGCATTCGAGGATTTAATTACATGTTTCGCACTGAATAGAAAAAGCAATGGACTTGAAAAAAATGACTGCAAGCCCAAAGACATTTCCCCCCATAACCTAATGCAACCTGTAGTTTTAATGTTATGGTCACATTTTGTGCTTAATTTTTCAGACAGCTTCCATTCTAAGGCCCTTTTAGGCCCTTGGAAAATGTACATCCTCTCTTCCCCCGCCACCCCCTTCTTAATCTTCCTATAGGAAACTACATATTTTGTAGACAGCAAAAATGGTCCAATTCTACAAGCCTTCCTCACACCAGTAGTCCTATTGACTGACCTGGGACTGGTTGTGTGAATAAGGGTTGCAAGATCAGACTCAGAATGAGGAATATAGTTTCTCGGTCTCATGAGTCTCCCATTAGTGTTAAACATTTGCCAACATTGTGGCCAGTCTATGTGCAAGAGCATGAAGAGACGTCTAGAAACTAAATGCATTCACACCTCACAACACTGTCACCAAGAAGGCCTGAGGTCTACTAGAACCTTCTTGACTTTGATGCTGCAGTTGGTTGCTTACTATACTGCTATTGCACATCAGGCAAGCTAATCTATAGGGAAAATGGGGAGTTTGTCCTACCTGGATAGCAAGGGGATGACTACAGATTTTGCCTGGGTTTGCTGCTCTGAGGTCAGAAAGTTTCTCCGTGTCTTTGGATCTTGCCTTTTTGGGCTTCTCAAACCACTCTGTCCATTCTATATCTGGAGACAAACAGGAAAGGTCATTTTATAGAAAGCCATGCTTAATGCAGCAAAAATGCACTTACCAGAATTTAGTCTCAAATACCATTAACAAATTTCTTCAATAACTGCCTAGTTCCTCGTTCTCCTTGCCAGTCTGGCAGCTGCTTTACTGATGCTATGAAGTGTAGCAAGGCAAGGGAGCATGGAGTTATTTAAAAGTTACATGGTTTGAGTATGTAGCATGAGCATTTCTAACAGCTATGGAACTCGAATTGTGCCCTTCTCCCTCGAGCCCTCTGTATGTATTCAAGTCAGCTTGCAATCAGGGGGTTTTTGTTACAATGAATGAAACACCATTCTGACAAGCGGTGACCACATAATCAAAAGAAATAAGAGGACGCATGTTGGTTTGATCTTAACCCGTGGACGGTCACATTCAATGCAAAAAAGAAAGGATTCAAATTAGAGAGAGTCTTGCAGGGGTTGGAAATAGAGAGGCTGCTTGTGTTCTTGTTTGGATTAAAAAGCAACCTTAGATATCAGACCGTCTTTTTCTAAACAAAGGAATGGTGATTGGTGTGATAAAAAGGAATATTTCAAAAAGCGATTAGCATGGTTTAAGCTTTGTGCTAGCACACAAACAGAGGTCTCACCTTGAACCCACTCACTGGTTGAAGACACATTAAAATGCTCTCCATTCTCAGCCCGGAATAGTTTGAATACTTTGGCCACAGCTGATCCTTTGTGTCCTGTAAAACAATTAACAACAATTTCATGGTTCGCAAGTGGTAGAAGTTAAGACTTAATAGGCAATGGAGCAAGCCTGTGGTTGTGTCTCTTGGGAGACCAGAGCAGATTCAGTAATTGCCTGCAAAATTTCCAGCAAAATTGTCCTGCCTGCTCTTGGAATGATTTTTCAGACTCTTTCCTTCTGCTCAGACTTTGCCTTTGTAGAGGAGGAATTCTCAACAAAAAAAAACAAAAAACAAACAAACAAAAAAAAAAGTGAATTAAGAAAATCATGTTTTTTGTTTTATTTTGCATTTTTGTTTGCTAGTTTACATTGTGACAAACCAGGTCATTATCTTTATTTAGACAATATTGTACTATGGTATTCCACAGCAAATAGCCTCAAAAACTAGCATAGGCTGAAAGGTTTTGACTATCATGGTACAATATCATGTCTTAGATTTTCATCTCATGTTAAGTGAGATAAATCAGGTTTCAGAGTAGCAGCCGTGTTAGTCTGTATCCGCAAAAAGAAAAGGAGGACTTGTGGCACCTTAGAGACTAACCAATTTATTTGAGCATAAGCTTTCATGAGCTACAGCTCACTTCATCGGATGCATTCAGTGGAAAATACAGTGGAGAGATTTATATACAAAGAGAACATGAAACAATGGGTGTTACCATACACACTGTAAGGAGAGTGATCAGGTAAGGTGAGCTATTACCAGCAGGAGAGCGGGGGTGGGGTGGGCGGAACCTTTTGTAGTGATTTAGATGGAGATAAATCAGTGGAACTATGTCAAAAAGGTGGATACATAATTTGGCTTCAATGGAGCTATACTGGTATATACTAGCTGAGAATCTGGTCCTGTATGTCTGTGTACGAGTGGCCTGTGTCAGATCCCATCCAGCTGCATCACAGCATGGGGATAATGTAAGGGGGCAAGACTCCTGTTCACAGCTTCAATGTAGTGTAGTGTCAGACAGTACAAATGTCAAGGAACAAGTTTATCCCTTATGTAATTACACAGACTTCCATGGAATTATACCAGGGAGGAACTTGCCCAGGCAATTCCAAGCAAGCATTTGCTTCATTTAGGGGACTGGACTAGATGACCTCCTGAGGTCTCTTCCACTCTGATATTCTAGGATTCTGCATTACCTAGATATTCCATGTGGTCTTCAACAGAAGAGGAAGGGTTTCCTTTTACTGTAATAAAGCTCCAAGGATGCCTGAGAAATCAAAATGAGAAATGATCATATTATTTCATCTGGCACTTGTATGCATCATTTGTTTTCTCCTCCCTGGTGCACCATCTTCAAAACAGACAGATTTATGTGACACTGCAGTTTGCTTTACACTGACAATATCTTAACACTTTCTATTTCTTTGCTAAATATGCAACAAGAGAAATGAGGTTCAAAAGACAAATATCTTCTTGAAATAATTAATCATAGTGTTGTATAAATGTCACCAGTGGACTTCACTTTTTATTGACTATCTAAAGAGGCTTTTGTGTAGTAGCAACATGGGACACTGGCAATGTCTCTGGGTGGCTGTAAAGGTTCCCCCCCGCCCCCCCCAAAAGAACTTTAAAACAGCCAAATTTGGTTAAGCAAATTGAATGTGTGCTGAAATGTTGTAGGTCAGGTTTCAGCCTGTAGTGAGCTGTGGGGATTTATAAAGAACTCTGTTTTATTGATTTTCTGCCAAAAACTGCTATCAAAGGTACATAGATATGCTACGAGAATATATTTTTTCTTCACTTCAAACTGATCAGGAATGGGGGTTTATGAGCCACGATCACTGGTTCAGCTCCAGCCCCAGGTCAGCAATAAGAGTTTGTTACTATCTGATGGTCACAGGTGGAATCTGTCCGTATCTACTAGAGAGTTATCAGCAAGGCTAGAAACACTAGCATGTGAACTGAACTGGTTTGGGGAATAGAGAGTAAATTGCCCTCTCACTTTGGAGATGGACCCTCTAGAGAAGGGCATTAATGGGTCAGAGCAGGAAGTTTTGTCCTACTGCTGCCTGTGATTTACTGTTATGTGACTAAATAGACATCAGCCACGAATGCTATTAATCACGTGCATCACAACAGAACAACAAGGGCATTGTGGCACTCTCTCTATAGTTGAGAGGCCCCAACATTTAGCAAATAAAAACCCGGTTAGAGAAATCCTCTGTCTCTTGGCAAAACTTCCACTGATTTCAGTAAAGTCAGGACTTCATGCTAGGAGTCCAAGCCAGTACCTCACACATTGCATTTGATGGTAACTGGAATGTAGGTGTCTTTAAAACCAGCCCTCAGGCTTCTATGGAAAATATATATGGACGCTAAGAGCCAATTATCAAAAACACACTAGGTATTACCAGCCATCTCACCTTTATTAGGGCTCAATTCTGTTCCCATTGAAGTCACTGGCTAACTTCTCCTGGACTTCAGCAGGAGCAGACTCTTAGTAGGCATGGTCCCATGGTGAGAATGGGGGTGACATATACACCCTGTTAATCTAAAGAAAATGGCTTCTCACAAATCAAGGCAGCTCCAGCTGCTCATCAGTGGCCTGACCACAGGACAGACCCTGGGGAAGCTGAAAAGCTGCCAACACAACTGCCTGAGGCGTCTGCCAGGGAGCCAGATGCTCCTGCTGGAAACTTTCCTGCACACAGAGTGCCAAAGGCATTGGAGTGCTGTGATCTCCATCCAAAAGAGAAAGAGAGGTGGGATGGTGGAAGAAATGACACTTGATCACTCAGCAGGCAGGACGGACTCCCCTCCCCACTTCCTTTTTTTTTTTTTTTTGGTTAAAAATAAAAACAAATGACAAAAATATGATTAAAAAAATAAACAAGGCCAAGAGCATTCAAAAATATTTCCAGAACAGTTCAGTTTGTTCTTAAACTAATATTTGCACCCATTTCATTCTTTCCAGTATTTGGTTCCCCGCGTTCGTTTATGGTTAACAGCATGGTTAAGCCAGTTCATCCTAATGCACGTGGCCACACGTAACATGTCCTGATGGTGTGAAATGTGAGGACTGAATTTCACTCTTTTACATCTGTATGAGCCCAGAGTAGCACCACAGATGCCAGTGTGAGGTTCTGATTAGAACTGTCAGCAGCTAGTGCTGAAAGACTGTCTTGATTGATTGATTTTGTTTTTTTTAAAAAGCTCATTATTTAAAGGGCACATTCATTTCTCATTGAGACAAGGAAGGGGAAGCTCTTCTATTCATTCTGACTTTTCTGGATTCAGCAAATGGGCAACAGGAACAGACATTGTGAGCCAGATGCTCAGCTGGTGTAAGTCATCATTCCTTTGACTTTAATGGAGCATGCTGATTTATGGCAGCTCAGGACCTGGTTTAGTGTGACAGAAGTGGGAGACAGATGGTTTCTCGCTATCTATCAATCTCCCTGTGTAGCCTGCAGTACCAGAAAATTACCCAGGCAGTGACGGAGTAACCTGACTCATTTGGCACTTTCAAAAATGTGAAACAAATATATCTGACCCAAAAATTACTAGCTGGGGTTGCACCAGTTATTGTCTCAGCAACAGTCACAAGCTGTCATCAGCAACGGACATGGTGCTGTGCAGATCTGGCACAGGTGTTTGATTTAGTATTGTCAGCCTGTCATCAAGCCAACAGATGTTTTAGGGTGATCAGACAGAGAGAGCAAATCAATCCACTGCCCATTGTCTGACTCCTCTTCTGCAGTGTAGTTTAGAGGGTGGATATATAATCTAGCAAATTGCTCAGAGTAATTTTTACAAAGCTACAGTTCTTTATACTGTCCAGAACGAGCAGGGACTTTTTAACCTTTGACAGGCCCTTACTTTAACAGTACTAAAAATGTGCTTAAGTGTACAGTGCACTGAAAATCACTAACTCTACTACAGAGTAAAAACCCAACACGAGGCAGCGTGGCATTCAGACTTTCTTGGATGATTATGTAGCTGTTGATATGCAGTATCCAGGCAAAGGTTCAAAAAGGACAACAAAAACAACATCCAGTGCCGTTCCCTCACTATCGACTGCACTGCAAAGGAGAAAGGGGTCAGATAGGATGATCTTGGTTATTATCGGATTCTGGTACAAATATATGTTTGCAGTTGAGTTTCTGCTCAGAGTAGAGATGGGTCCAAGCTGCAGAATTCAGAACCAAATGAGGGTGTTCCAGTTCAGGCTTTGGGTTCAGCCTGGTGTAGAGAAAGGAGCCAGTCACGCAGTTTGGGATCTGGTTCTGAATAAAGCATCGAGTTAACCCATTCCCTTCCTCCCCCTTTGGCCTCTTTGGCCTGCAAAAAAACCTTTCACTCCCCACTCACACCTTTAACCCTTCCCACAATCCACTCCACTACATATACTAAACTGCTTACCCAGGGGTTTTCCGGGGGTGGGGGTGGGGAGGCCACTATATTGTAACAAAAGCATCCCCAGGCTTCAGGGTGTTTGTGGGTAATGTGTTATTTGTGGACCAAACCTTGCAATCCTTAACTCAGACAAAAAATTCAGAACAGTGGCCTCAGTAAATAAATGACTTCAAATCGGAATGTTGCCTGAGTAAGGATTCCAGGCTTTGCTAGTTTATAATTTGGAACAGAGAATCTTTGCTAGTTTGTTATCCTGATCTGTTTTTAAAATAACATTTTCAAAAGTGCCTGAGTAAGTTAGGTGTTTAACTCCCATTGAAAGTGTGAGGTTTCTAAAGATGTAGACAGGTGCCTAGTGGGTTTTGAAAATCCCACTAGGCAGCTGTCTACATCTTTAGACACCTAATACTTTTATAAATCTGGCCCCAAGTGACACAGGAGACCAAAAAAAGTCATTGGGGACTTCAGAGGTGATGTTTTCAAAAGCGGCGGATGCACCTAACTAGTACGCAGGGATGCAAGTATTTTTACAAACCTGTATGTTACACAGTGGTGGTCACCCTAAAAGGGCCAACATTTGCCAAAAACTACTACATCATAATACCCAAGATGTCACCTTAATTTCCGGTCAAGAAGAAGAAGTGCATTCTCCCCACACACACTCCAGATTTTTGCACTTGCTCAAAATTACATATATAAATGGAACTGGGGGGGACTGTGGCCAGACAACTTTTAGTGGTTCTATACTAAATCAGTAAGGCTGCTGCCTGAGTGGTCCGGAGCAGCACTCTGGCTGCGTGGTCACAACACCACTGAAATTTGACCTGGCTGCTCCTCTATACAGACAGAGCTGTGGCCAGGCCAAATTTCAGTGAGCGGCATTGCAGGCGGGTGCACAGGGTCACAACGCCACTCAAATTTGGCTTGGCCACCCCCTTATCCAGATGGAAGGGCATCCATGCCAACTGATGTTGCAATGTGGTGCACGGGGAGTCCGTTCCTATGGGGTGGAGTGCAGGGGAGCCTGCTGAGAACTCGACTCCTGCAGCACTGACTCGTGCAATGTGTGGGTAAGAGGGGGAGACTCCCCAGCCAAGGGAAATCCAGGGTCCCTGTGCGGGGGACGAGTGGGCACTGGAATGAGTTCCAGCCAGTGGGGCGGGGGAGGGGGGGAGGAGGAGAAGTTGCCCCGTTACTCAAGAAATATCTGGGTTGGCACCACTGTTTCCTCTTCCAAAATATGGAGGAATGCTGCAGTAGCTCAAGTAGCAGCATGGCAAGTGTTAACTCTTTGATGGCAACTGCTAGTTCATGGCAGAGCTGAGTCATAATATGATGAATCAGATTCTCTAGGCATTCCCATTATAAGTCCCTATTGTAAAGGAGCTGGAAACTAACATTAAAATGCCACTGTTGGATAAAAATACTAGAAGCAGTTTCACAAAAAAGTATGAAAAAAAAATCTTTTTTCCCCATTGCAGGACTGGAAAAAAGATGTAGGATTTTCAAAGTATCTTTCTGGGTCTCAAAACTAGAATTACAGAAGCAGAAATCTGGCAGGCCATTGGGCCATCACATGGACTCTGGGTATCTGGGAGGAAATACGGGGGTTTTTGTTTGTTCAGTCTGTCCTGTGTTTGCCGACGAGGTTATTTCATTTGGAATTCTCAACACAGAGCATCCAAGTCCCTATAACAGATAAGGGACTCACGGCTAAGTTTCCTTATACACCACACTGAACATGTTCTCCATCTGCAGGTTCCTAATTGTCACACACATGCTCACAACGATTGGCCTTTGGCTTCGTTTTTGAAGGATTTTTAAAAAATGGTCCACATTGACCCCTCCGGACTGGACATAGACCATGACCTATTGGGTAACAACCACTTTTAAAAAAGTGCCTAAATGCAGAGCAGCATGATAAACTAGGACTCCAACTGGGCAAATACTGCTTTAGAGAATATGCACTGTGTGTGCCAACATATACTGTATAGTGGCCAAAGGAGTTTTACAGTCTACAGGTTAAATATAATGCATACTAAATTATGTGCTGCACAAATCCCAAATATACATTTGCTTAGTTAAAAAAAAATATATATATATATTCCAGAATGTCTATGTATTTAGCCAGGGCTATATGGCTGTTACACTAGCCCTGAAGTTTGTTTACCCAAGAGAACGATATGTATCTACAGTACACTGGATATATTTATACATACATCTTAAATCCCTAGGGTATGGCATGGAAACAAACAGGAATGGATAACTTATGGGGTTATCATGGAAAAAATACATGCCTTTTAACATGAATCATGTGTTATTCCTCAATCTCCTAATAAAAATGCCCAATATAGACACTGAATGCATCTTAGGCTATTTAATTAACTGCTAAAAGTTCGCACAGAAAAAAGGAAAACTTTTCACAGTGTGAAAGAACGCTGTGCCTTTGAGGGAGTGGAATTATCTGGGTACATGAAAAGCATAATAAGGGCTCTGTGCTGGCAGAACTGGCAGGATAGGAACATACCTAAACCCAAGATGGAGGAAATGCTTGCTGCCCAGTTTGGTCATTGCTTTCCTGGCCGAGTCATCCAAGTTTCTAGACCCTTCATCATTCACTGCTACTGACAGGATCATGCCATTGTCAATTGCTCTCAAATACTGGGCAAGACGGGCACTTTCCCCTTTCAGTTTGTAGGTATCGAACCTAAACGAAAAGAAAAGAAGCATTTACACCAGGGAGCACCACACTATAGGTATTCTATAGAAGATCTACAGGTTTGTATTGCTAAAGATATCATCCCTTGCAAAAGTGCTACTTAATAGTATAGTGAAATGGAATGATGATTATACTGGTTTGGTTTAAAAGAATACATTATGGTTTTCCATAAAACTAATTCAGAGAATTGCTTAAGATCTAGATAATGAAACAGCAAAACTGTAACAATAATGGTCTCGTTTGAGAAATAGTGGCAGGTGAAAAAAGTAAGAAAATAGGTAAGCATGTAGGAAGAGAGAATAAAGATTTTTTCTTCCTTACGGATATAATTTCTAGGATGGTGTTTTGTTTTTGCTGGGTGCTTTTTGTTTGCTCAATTGTTTTTTATCCTAATTAAACAAAGCGTGCCACTCTGAGTAATACATTATTTATTGTGCAGTCATTTCCTTTTGTGACACTGTATTAGAAATAAGATGCACGCCTGCACTTAAAAAAAAACCTAGCTCTCAGACAAAACCCCCGACAATCAGCAGTTCTTCATAAACATTTTTAAAGCTTCAAGTATTTAAAACTGTTAATTGTCTTAATTCGTGGTAACATTCTCGTAGAGAAGGGACCCAAGTTTGATTGAAGTGAACACAATGAAAAATGCATCACTTATTTTTGGTGTAAGACTACAGTGCTGCTTCAGTTGGAATTCAGGCAGCAGCTCTGCATCCCCTTTGAAGTCAAAGAGAGGTTTGTCTGAGGCAGTTCTTCAGGACCTGGTTCGGATACTAGCTGGCTTAGATTGTAAACTTGCTGGGGCCCAATCCATCTTTTTGTTCTGTGTTTTGCAGCTCTCAGCACAATAGGGTCCTGGTTCACGACTAAGGTTCCTAGGAACTACCACAAAAAGAAATAAATAATGATTTTGTATGTAATAAATCTAGTACTTGCTAATGACCCATGAGAAAGGAAGTTTCTGGGTAAACTGCCGAGGGCTTTGGAGCTGTGCTCTGGCTCCATTCCAGCTCCAGGCAAAAACCTGCAGCTCCAGAGCTGCTCTGCGCTCTAGCTCCAGGCTCCGCTCCAAAGCCCTGGGTATAACTGTCTTTGAACCACATTAAGGGCCTGATCCTGCAAGGTGCTGAGCACCATCTACTCTTGCTGACTTTGCAGGGAGTTGAAGTCAATCATCATCTTGAAGGATTGGGCCCTACTTTGGTTATGGAGCCTATGGAATTGAGAAGAGCTATAGTGAGGCATACAATGAGTCCTACATAAATATGTCACTGGAAATTGCCTTTGCCAGTCTTGGATCTGATGGTGATGCTGCTTTCAAGGTAATGTCAAAAGTTCCCAGATACT
Organism: Natator depressus; assembly: GCF_965152275.1. Taxonomy (NCBI): domain Eukaryota; kingdom Metazoa; phylum Chordata; order Testudines; family Cheloniidae; genus Natator; species Natator depressus. The sequence continues at coordinate 67,672,538 of NC_134243.1, forward strand.
GATGGCTCTAAACTGACTCACCGATCTGAATGGATGACTGCCCCTGTCTTTGGGTCAATAACATGGACAATGACACCTCGATGCCCCCAGCTTCTCTCAAAGTAGTAGCCACCTTCTTCCATTCCACCAGGGTGAAGAGTCTTGTTTAAAAAAGTCCAGGACAACTTTTTCTCACCATGGATCTCAAGGGTTCCACCTCGACTGACCCCAATATATTTTTGGCCAAACTCAGCATCTGGCTGGATGTTTTCATCTGCTCTGTAGGGTAAAAAATACACACACATATGAATCAGAATATTTTACTATCAAGCCAACAAGAAGCCTCCCACCAAGTGCTGGTACTGCCCAACAGGAGAGGAAGCAACATGGTTTAGAATGTATTTCTTTCAAGAGATCCTAAGGAATGCAAAATGCTGGGACTCTATAGAAAATAAATTCTTTGTCTGAAATACCACTAACAACAGGGGTCAGAGACAATTTAGGACAGACATGGCAGCTGACTCATCATCACTACTTTGTGGTTCTTTTAGATTACTATCTACATTCGGAGGCTTGTCGACACACAAAAGATGTACTGGTAGGAAAGCAGTACAACACCTCTTGTGGATACAGTTATATCGGTATAAATGGGCTTACACAAGGATAGCTTTTCCCATATGGGAAGGGGAATATGCTATGCTGGTATAGCTGCATGCATACTAGAGGTTGTAACTGTATAACTTTTTTTTTTTTTTAAATAAAGCAAACCACATCCCTAGCTGAAGTAGTTACATCAGTACAAAAGTGGTGTATCAACCAGGCCTGAGTGAATAGAAAGTAATATTGACCAACTTGAAACGTTAGAGCACTTTGCACAAAAGTGAAGAGTATTTCTTTGACCGAGTTACCTCTTGTGACACTATGCCCCATATTCTACATCGAGATATTATATGACATGAATATGGCATAACTAAGATATGTTTTATGCGAGATGGATCATGTGAGGTATCACTGGAAAGGTTATGATGTACTGACTATGATTATCCTATTTGTATGCATGTATCATTTCTGTATCTGAAATTAAGAATATTGCCTATGTAACAACTACAACTGTGTTGACACCTGGGGAACGCCCACCAGACAGTAGGCAATCAGCCTGGATGTGCCATTAGGGAGAACAATAGGACTCTGAAGATCTCCCACCTTCCTGAGAAGCTTCCTGGGATGCTGCTTTGACACTGCAGGGTCATGTGATCATGTCACCTGGTACTGGACCCCATCTTGACCTACTAGTATTTTTCCACTAATAGTGGTGGGGACCTAACGGGAAACAACAAAGGATTCCCACCATATGCAAGTCCCATTTAAGGCAGGGAAGTGAGTTAATCTAAGTCGGTTCTTCAGTGAACACCTACCTAAAATAACTGCTGGAAAACTCCTAAAACTGATCTGGGGAAGAAAGGACTGGACCCAGGCTAGAAGGTGTCAGGTCTGTGAAAGGAATATCTGGAGTTCTAAACTGCAAGCAAGATCAGTCTGTCTATAAGAAACTCTGCAACCTGCTTAAAACATTTAGGGTGAGAAATTACTACTTGAAGCGAGTTTCTTTAGTGTATTGAGCTTAGTTTGCGTGTTTGCTTTATTTGCTCAGTAATCTGCTTTAATCGGTTTGCTATGCCTTATAATCACTTAAAATCTATCCTTTGCAGTTAATAAATTTGTTTTTGGTTTCTATAAACCAGTTTGTGCAATTCATAACTGGGGGGCAAAAAGCTGTGCAGATCTTCCTCCACACTGAGGCAGGGAGACACTTTCACAAGCTTAAACTGTACAGTTTTCTGTGCAGCGCAAGACAATACAAATTTGGGTTTACACTCCAGAGTGGGCGTGCACTTGAGTGCTGGACAATTCCTGAGCTACATCAGGGTGTCTGTCTGTGTCTCTGCGTCTCTCCCTCCTTTCTCCCCCCGTCCCATTTAGGCATGAACATTTTCAGACCAAGGTAACTGCAAGAAAATAATGGAAATGTTGGGCCTTTTTTCCTGGGACTTTAAAATATTTGAAAGAATGGATAGGCTACAAAAATCTCTTGAGCAAGACAGCTAATGAGATCAATTGGTTGTGAAATATGTGGCAGTTTTGTGATGTGTCAAACAGGACTCAAAACCAGGTCCCAAAGTTTCTCTTTTGTTTTGTAAAGTTAATCATCTCAATAGGCCAAGAAGCCTCCCACAAAGCATTGTTTGCATGGGTGATTTATGTTTAATGTCAGTGAAATCTTAATTGCAATTATTATTTTGTATCTCTGCATTGTGAAATGGAACCTGTAATATAGAGATCTAGCACTAAATTAGGGGATTCATGTTCTTTAGGTACATACCGCCCGTATAAGATGACCACCACATTACTTTGGTATGGACATAGCTCACTGCCAATATGTAGCTCTCCTCCGTTTTCAATCAATATATGTCGAGTTCGCAAAACTATAGGCTGTGTATTGTCCTTAATCACCAGCTTTCCTAAGGAAAAAATAATGATATGAAGTTTTAAAACACAGCAAGTCATCAGAGTTAGTGGTGCGACTGCAAAAAGCAGGGCCAGCTTTCCCAGTTACATGAGAGAGAAATGCCAAACATATTCCCCAAAACTGCTTTAGGGCCAGATCCTAAAGTGTTTATTTGGCTTTTACTCAGGCAAACTCACTGAAGTCAGTGGAGTTTTGCATGGAGAAGGACTGAATAGGAGACTGCATGAGGATTTATGAGTTAATGCTCAATAAAAGCGGTTAATGCTAGCAGTCATCAGAAACAAAATAGGATACTGTCCTTCCAGACAAAGAGTAAACACATATCTGACTTGTCCTGAGATCCTAAGAAAATCGTTGCTTCATTAGGATATTATCTGTACAGCGAATTACTAGGATAGGGTTTACAAAGGAAACTGCAGGACTAGAACTATTAAGCAAGTTGATGTACTTTTGTCAATTCTCCAGAGAGGACAAACAAGCTACTCTTAGTTGCCCAGAGCGGATATCATCCCTACCACCACCCACCCTGGTATGAAACTGAACTGGCATTATCCAATATTTGCTCTAACTCAGAGCACCCTGCAGGAAGCTGTCCCTGTACCAATATGTGCTGATCTAAGTAGACCTAATGGAGAGTCCTCATCCCCTGGCTTGGCTCTCAGGCTGGCAGAAGGATTTACCTCCATCTGTAATGTGGATAGAGTGGACGGTTGCAGAGGAAGAGAGAAGGAGCTTCCTCCCTTTGCGGATTTCAATGTGTTGATCTTCATCGTGACCAGCATTCCACGGTTCCAGCTCAGGATCCTGATCAGGACATGCTGAGGCTGCTTCTGCTGATAGAGATGAAGGGAGATAAAATTATCCTGGCTTCACTCAAGAAAGAAAATGCCACATCTATGCCCTTGACACTGTCATGCTTGATAAATTACATTAGAAGAGGATGCCTCTTCCCTGAAATGCAAAGATGTCCCACCTTGATTGGGCTGTATTTGGGTCATGATAAAAAGGCAAATGAACAATATCTTTGGGAACATGCTATGCTGGACTCAAAGCACAAAAAACCTTACTACCCTGCACAGCAAAACATCACTGGTCCCACCGCATCAAGATAGTGGTAGAGAAAAGGGGAGGATTTTGCCCTTAATGTTACAGCTCTGCCTGTCAATGTCCAGCTATAATGTGGGCAGTCTGTCACTAGCTGCACAAAAGGTGTCTGCTCTAGGGAGCAAATGAAAAAGGAGAAAAGACCCAACCTGAACAGTCACCTAAACACAAGCTAATGCCAAAACAGTACCTGTGAGGTCTGGTAAACTTAAAGGGGAAAAAAGCCATACATTTCTACAGTCTTTGCTCTTCAGCTGGGACAGGAAGCATGAGTGGTTTAAATACCATAACAAGATAGTTCTCAGGGAGATTCAAGTCTGGCCAAAGCCAGGAAGAGCTAGAAATCTCATGAGAGAATGGTTGGCTTCATTATATCTTTCAGAAAAAAGAGAAGGATCCACCCACTCAAGAATTGCATATCATTGGTCTCCACACACATACATCTCAACTGTGCTCATGCACCAAATCCAAGGGCATCTCATGTTACAAGATAAAATATTTCTCTGCTTTAATCTTACCCAACACATTAGCCCCACATCTATTCTAGTTCAACAAGAGAGGGGTGTGTGTGAGAATATTCATGACTGTTACAAACTTCCTAATTAAAGAAGATTGAGGACAATGGGGAGTTTGAACAATGAACCCTTTCCCATCAATGGGAGTTGCAGGTTCTCATCAGCTCTTGGTACTTTGCCCAGTGCGATTCACATGTCGTTCTTTCCTTTTTTAAAAAAAAAAATGCAACTCTGTTGAGGTAATAGATCAATCTGCAAGACCACAGAATATCTAGGACAATGGATATGGGGTGAAATCCTGGCCCCACTGAAGTCAATGGCAAATCTCAAGGGGTTCAGGACTTCTTGCAAGGCATCTAGACCAATGAGAAGGTCTTTGTTTTTGTAATGGATACAAATACATTCCAACTGATGAACAAAGCAGCCAGTGTGGATCAGTTTTAAGACTCTCTCACTGTCAAGATGTTTTAGTGCTGACATCAAGAAATATTGTGACAATTAGGGAGCTATATATCCTGTATTCTTTTGCCACTAGAAAACCAGAAGGACAATTAGAATTCTGTAACATCCTGAACAAAATCTGTCCATCTGCATTCAGTTTCCTGTTAGATTCCAAATCAACTCCAACTCTTAAGAAAACAATAGAATTAGATCAGCCATTGGTTTGGTGTCTCTTAAGGACATCCTCTATTGAGATTCCAAAGGGCCAGTTACCCAGGGTAGCAAGTGACATTTCATGTGTGCAACATGTGTCCTGGATCTACAGGAGTTCTTTGACTTGATCACTGCATTTCTATGTAAAGAATGCCAATAATTGTTGAGCAGTGATTCAAACACTGAAAAATATCCAGGGCTCAAATCAGATATGTGCACCAGTTTCAAACTGGAGTGATATCAATGGTATTCCTCCTGATTTACACTGAAGAAAAGATCAGAATCAGGCTCCTGATCTCTACTGGGAGACATGTAGAATCAATAAGAGTAGACTGAAAAAGATAAATAATTCAGGTGGTAAATGGAACTTGCATTGTAACCAGATGCCTGAAAACAACACTAATTTGAATAGACAACAGTCAAAAGAAATGATCAAGGATTCTACGAAGGACAAGAATTGGAAGTGTGCTCACATCGAGATTATAAAAATCAGTCACAGACACTGACATTTGAGTCAAATTTAAAGGTATAAAACTTCCAAACAGGCTAAGTTGGATGGGTTGAAGCCAGCTCATTATTATTTGTTTATCGTGGGTGTTTTTCCAACATTCAAGAAAAGACAACGCCAGCCCTGAGGAATTCATAGTCTAACGACAGGCAGAGAAGTAGACAGAAGTTAGGGGGAGGGGATTTACTCTTATAACTTGGATTTAAATTAGCAAAAGCCAAGATCATTCAGAGTTAAAGGTCCAAGCTCCTTTCTTAACCCATTCATTCCAGGAGCAGTGCAGAAACTCTACAGTCCAATCCTAGTCTGTGTTCTCCAGCAAGACATCCATTGTCAGCCACAGAAGGACTGAAACAGCTAAAGAGTTAACTGGCTCTCTAGTACCCATTTACTTCATCACAGATGAAATTTCAGCCTTATCTATGAATCTCCTGGTCTTTTTGCACTCAGATGCCAGCTCCCCTTCAGGGCACTCTGCAGAATTAGCTAAGTTTTCTTTTGTGCCTAAAATTCCCTAAGCACAGCAATGACAGTGTACCTCATGTTGTTGCTTAATGATAGCTTTGGGGGTTAAATTGGGGGGCGGGGGGGACTAAAAAAAAGTCAGAAACAAATCCACCATACATAGAATAGAGAGAAAAGCACAGTGAGGAGAGAAGTAGCTTGGAGAGGCTGAACATAATGCATGAAATGCTTTTGCTTTTACCAGCAAGACCCAGAGAAGGACCGAGGAAGCATCCTGGGACAGGATGGCTTTTTTGCTCTCCCCATAATTTCTGGTGTTCTATCCGTGAGGGCAGAGCTAGGACAATGCAATAAAAGGCTCAAAGCACGTCTCAGAACAACAGCTCTTGGGCTATTTTATAAACTTGTCTTATTCAGCTTCTTCACTTCACATAGCATTTTCAACTGCTTAGTAGTTTCCCCCTTTGCCTTTAACGAAGCTGCTCTAAACTAGGGAGGCTGGGGAACTTGGGAAATGGATCCTGTTATTTATTTCCCCACATTGCTCGTGCTATAAACTCCCGGCAGACACTGGATTAAGGGCTAAAAAGACACCTGACCTACAGTTGCACTTTCCCGAGTTACAAATACTGTTATTTATATACCGTCTGTTGGCTGGAAACTTACCTGTGCGTACAAAAGAGATTACAAATAGAAGAGAAAAAAAACTGATGACCAGGTCCATCCTGGGAAGGGAGGCTGCTTTCAATATTCTTAGTTCTGTGGAGACCTGTGACAAAGAACGCCACGGCAGGAATTAGATCGTTGTCAACTCAAGTATATTTTAAGCAAAAAAGTTACATATGACACAGAGAAAGGGTTACATCCAGTTTTCTGACTAAGTAGGCCTTCACTTTTCACCCTTCCCGACTTGTTAGAGAAGAACAGAAAAACAAGAACACCCCCCCTGCCCCACCCACCCAACATATTCCCCTTTGTTAGGTTTAATATTCAGATATTCAAACATGTACACAGAAGGAAATCACAACATGGGACAGGAAACTTCTTAGGAATGCACTATAAAACACATATGGTATCAGGACAGTGGATGGCTGCATACTCACATGTGCAAAAAACAAAAAAACAAAAAGCCAACCCTCTCCTCCCTCCCAAATAAAAACACTTAGGATCAAATTTTCAGAGTGGCCTCAATGTGAGTACCCTAAACTGTATGCCTGTGTTCTGGGTGTGAACTTTTGGCAACCATGTTCTGTGCATCCCAAAATTCTGACCTGTGCTCACAGTTGCTGTTTTGAACCTGCACCTTCTGGACTTTTGGGTGCTCAGTCACTCAGCCACTCCAAATTGCAGTTCTGGGAGCAAAGCTAAAGGCTGCTTTTAGAGATTCCCCCCTGAAGACCTAGCTTCAGTGTCATAAATTTAGATTTGGAGTGGGCTGGAGCGCTGTCCTTAAGTAATCCCACTGTGTCTAGGATTACTGTGATTACAGCCCATATGCTAACAGGTCTGATTATGCAACTCTGCTTCACGGTGGTGAGAGGTCATGGATATGAATATTCCCATGGAGGTCAAGGGTTATGTACTTCTGTGTATACTACTTATGTAAAATGTTCACTCGTATGTATTTGTATATTTGTTTAAAATTCGTATTCTTTATCCAGTGTAGTATTTGGAGCCGTTACATTTCATTATGCAATTCTGTAGTGATGGACTTTTAAAGAAACTTGTTTTTAATCCATATGGCCATATTATGGTTATAACATAATACGGAGTCAGCATATGATGAGACAGATTGTTATATCCACAGGGTTCTTCTACATGTCAACACACACCAGTTTAGGCTCCTCTTCGTATTTACATATGTTTGCTTTTAAAGTCACCGATAGTTGTGAGAGCATCTTGAGGGCAGTCTTTTCAAACACGTTTGGTTGCAAATGAGACCATTAGGTTCTTTTCCAAATTAAATAAACCTCCCTATGCAGACACAAGGAACCTGTTCATATTGCAAAGTAATGGAGTGTCAAATGTTTGTTTAGAAAAATCGCATTGGTTTGGAGTTAAACAGGTAAAAGAAAAAAACTCCGGGGAGCTCCAATTTCTTACCTAAGAAAACTTCAATTGTACTTATCCTCTTGTAATTAAAAAAAACACCAAGATTTAGTCTGGAACAAATTCCACAGCGGAAATAAATACAGGAGGTGTCCACGCCGTGCATGTAAATGGTACAATTTTAAATGACAACTACTTACCCAAAATGTATTGCCATGAAATTTAGGGCATTATATTAAAAGTAGCATTACAACCAAGTTTGTCAAGAAACATCAACAGAAAATAAGTTTGCTTGTACAGTTGTAGGGCACAGTGGCATTAGGATTGCTGGTCACATGGCTCATGCCCACTGAGTGAAAGCAACATTCTATCCATGTGACAATACAGACAGCATGCCACGTGATACTCAGTGCTAAAAAGGATATTGCAGGATAGTAGAGAAAAAGCAATATATATAGTAATAGTAAACCTTCCTCCATGCCCCCCCCCAAAATAAATGCCATTTTCATCAAAATCAAAATGCTTTGAAGAACATGCCAATTTTGACAAAATTTTGTTTAAAAGATTAGATGAAGCATTTCAATAATGTTGAAACATCCCGTTTGGGTATTTTCAGTATCAAACACACACTTTGATTTTTCATTTCAAAATGACTTTTCCAAATGAAATAGTGTTTTTATATAAAAACAGTTTGAAGAAAGTTAAATAGTCAGAATTAAAGTGCAATGTTTCCGTTTTATTAAAACAATGTCCCAGGTGTCTAAAAAACATGACATTTTTCAGAATTTCATTTTTCTGGAAATTAAAAAAAAAAATTCACTCTGTTTTGGAACTGGTGAAATTTTAAAATCATGGAATTTGCTGCAAAATGGGAAATCTATTGTCTGCCTAGCTCTACTCAGTAATGGCTTAATCTCTGAATGATGTACATTTTCAGCGAGTAGTAACCGTTCAATAGGATTGGGGTCAGAACTAAGCAGCACGTGTCTGACCATTTAACAGTGTCAACATTTTATAAGCCAACAATGTCATAGTAAGTGTTATTGAAGTACAACAGCAACCATTAAAAAGTCAACATTTGCCCACTGTTATGACACAATCGGATCTGAAGTAGGGTAGTTATTGTCTATTTTAAGTAGAAGCACAAACTGTGCCTCTGTGATACCGTGGTAGAGCAGTACACGTGAAAGCTGTTTTGTAATGATGACAGACACAGTTTTGTTTGAAGGCATATACTTTCTAAAACGAATGGTTTGGTCTTTCATTTATAGCACATTGGTTAGGTACAAAAAGGTATGAATTTTGACAGTGATAGGGTGCACTTTCTATCTCATTATTGGGTAGTAAAGAAATTTCTTTGCTAGAATGCAGGGACAGTTGTCACTTCCTGTGGCCATTGCTTCCTTTGGAGACAACAGCTATGGGTTACTGCCAGCCAGTGCCAAATGCCTTTGTCCTCAAGCTTGTGCAACATGGTGTGGACTTAAAAAAAAAAAAAAAAAAAAAAACCCAACATTTAAAATGTAGATATTTTTGGAAGATGCCACTTTTGTATTGGGCCCAAATAATTTCTGCAGAATCTAAACTGCAGTGGTTAAAACAAGCTCTTTCCTGTTTTCTGGCTAAATGGAAGGGGGGGGGCTCAGTTCAGCTCCCCGTGTTCACTATCACGGTTAGTATGAAAGGGCATCCTTGTTGCATGTCCCAGAGAGGCCAAGGAGAATGAATTCTGCTCCCACTACGAGCAGTGCCTCTGCTGGGCCAGATTTGAGTTATACTGACAGAGCCATGTGGGAAAAATACAGTTCCTGTTCTGGGGATACACAGAAGATCTCAGGTTCTGTGGGTGTCAGTTCAACACCCTTCACAAGTGCTAGAGTCAAACAATACAAAAAAAAATTTAAGAAGAGGAAAAATGACTCTTTTCATGACCTTCCGTGCGGGAGGGTTTCAGAATAGTACCTGCTACAAAACGGGTTGTTTTGTTAGCTTAGAGTCATGTGGGGATAAAGCAGTCAAGCTACATCTTACTTGAACAGATGCCATATTATTAAGTTCAACTATGATGTAATAATTTCTGTCAACAAATGGCCATATATATTGAAATGCTCTGTGTGTAAGGGCTGTGAAAGAATCCTAAATAAATCTTTAATGTTTCTCAAACTCCATCCGCAAATTCTCTGCTGGGTGAGAAAAGCATTTTTGCTTAGCTGTTAAAAGCCACCTGGCAATTGAGAGTGGGATTCATATCCCTAAGTCTGGCAAGACACACTCTTTGGAAGGCTCCAACAGCCGGGAATCATTTCAAAAAGAGTGAATATTAGCAGACAATGCTAAAAGTAGATACAGGAAGCCATTAGTCAGTCCTTAGACAGCTGCTACTGCAGGTGTCAATGGTCATAATGCACTAGAAAGCATTAAAGGATTCTGTAAAAAGGAGCCCCCTGATCTAGCTAGTTCCTTGTAGTTTTATGCTGAAGCAGACAGAGAACAGATGGTGCTGGGGGGAAAATGTAAACATACATTTAAAGACAGCTTGAGATTTTAAAAATTTCATAATGAAATCATAAGTGTGGGCTCCCTAAAGTTCCTCAGTCAGTGGGGTGGGGGTAGGGGAGGGAAGAATTACTCTTCTCCTCACTGGTACATCTCGTGGTTGTCACGGTAATAGCCCAATCTGACTGATGACTGCAAATAACATTGCAAGCCATTTCGCGTTAGAGGTCTTTAGTGCTATTAAATGGGTAACAATGTAGAGGGACATGCTCAGTTGAAAGAAGCCTGTAATCTCCACAGTGACTGGAAAGTGGAAAATGGGCAGAAACGGCAAGCATTTAAACAGGAGAACTCCATTTCTTCTCTGTCCTCTCACAGTATAAGGGATAGGACGCTGGATTGGGACTCAGGAGATTGGGGTTAAATTTCTGACTCAGTAACGGATTTCCTACATGATCCTGGGCAAGTCACTTGGTCTCTCTGTATCTCAGTTCCCCTCTGTAAAATGGGGATAAAGGACTCTTCCCTTCCTCATTGGGGTATTGTGAGGATAGTATTCATTACTGATTATGAGATATTCAGATATTACTGAAGTGCTGAAGCGATAGAAGTACCAAGACAGGTAGATTGTTATTTAGTAGCCTAGACACCATAGCCAAGATTTTCCAAAGTGACTCATGATTATGGATACCTCAGATTCTGGGAGCCAATACGATACACCTTGAATGGTGCTGACCTTTAGAATGTAGGCCCTCAACGCTTTCTGAAAATGAAGCTCCTTTAGGGTGTCTCAAGTTAGGCATCCAAAAATGGCTGGGGACACCTGAAGTCACTAGTAGTCACTGATGGAAATGTTGGCCTATGGGCCAGAGCCCTCTCACACTGAAGTCGAGGAAGAACCTTTATAAACTAGAATGGAAAATGGACATGGGAAAGTAGATAGCTACTCTGAAAACTTGAGCTTTCATTATACTTAGGAAAATTAGTCTGAGCCCATATTTAGATTTCAGTGCTGTTGGTGACCAGTTCAAAAGTGCATTGGAAGCGTCCTTGTTCATATGCAAAGCGCTCTGGGCTGATGAGGAAACTGATTTCTGAGGAAGGAATGGGAGGTTTAATTAGCGCCCGTGCAGTCCTTTTACTGCCATCACACTTGTGATGAGTTCACATTCCCTATGCTGAGAGAATATTGCTCTGTGCCTGTAACAGGCCATTTCACATCTTAACTCAAGCTGGGAAAACTGACTTGACAAGTACATTTGGCTTTCTTCACCTTGGATGTGTCTACCTTTCTTTACACTGACGTTCCTGAACTAGGGTGAACCATTGCACACCTGGCTGCTAGTACATGTCTGTAGTTATTTAAAAGCCTTGATCCAGCCCTGTCATCATGCAAACAGATATCCAGGGATTTCCAATTCAAATGTTTGCACAACCTTAGCCCCAGTGACATAAATGCATCATTAAATCTTAAATGGTACTGTACGTGCATTTGATGTTGTTTTTGCCATCTGCACATTAGCCAGATTTTTGTGGTGAGGCAAGGGAAAAGGTAACCAAGAAAGATGATGCTCTGGAAGTAGAATAGTTGAAGTAATCATTCTTTACAATTGTCTTAATACTGGAGCCTGAAACAGAACCTGACTGCTCTCTCTGAACCTGGATTCCCTATCAATTTATCTAACATTTTCCTCTACTGGGAAGGGGATTTAGTCAAGTTCCTCTCTATGCAATACTTGCTGCAAGTTTTCATTCTTATTCCTCCAGGCAGACCCAGGGGAGGTGCTGAGTGCTTTTATCTCCTACCAATTTCAGTGGAAGTTGAAGGAGCTCAGCACTTCATAGAATCAGACCTGCAGGCCTCTAAAGTTTTGGGTAGCATTTTTCAAAACACCTAGGTCATGTCAACGAGACTTTGGTGATTTAAAATTTGTTATCCTTTGCCAATAAAGGAGAAGGAAAAGCCTTTGTGGATTACTCAGGAAGATGGCCAGTTGTCTCAGACTGGCAATGGGTGGCATCCTGTAACGCACGTATTGGCTGCATTTGGAGGTGGGTGTGTTTACCCATTTGCTAAGATGCAGCCTAGCATTTTTTGCAAACACTGCTAAGTGCCCTGGACCAAATGGGGCCAAGATTTGAAGAGGTCTAAGCCAGTGTCTCCATTTACACCTGCACACTCATCTACGCAGTTTTTAGCACCTGCGTCACCGACATTCAGAAGCAGCTTTTGAAACATTGGTCTCTAGTATCCTGAGTGTCCAGGTGGAAATAGTGTCCTTTGTTGAATGTTCATCGTTTTGGGGGTCTCTTTTACCCTGACTGGAAGGAAAGTGTTTCCAGCAGCCCAACGGGATAGTCACACACCACTACCCAGGGTTCTGCACTGGGACACAAATATTTTTCTTTTTTGCTTTTGTGGCACTTTACTCTGTGTGTCTGGCTCACCTTAGCTTCTCGCCCATTTCTCCTGGACACTTGCCACTTGGCTTAATTTTGGGAGGAAAGGTATTCTTCAGAAGGCTGGGTACACGACTCTTTTCCCCAGCTTCTCCTTCACCAGTTGTTAGCCTTAGACTGGGTTTAGGACTCTGCGTTATACTACTAGGATTCAGGATCTGGACCCATCTGATATGATCAAATACATCTCCAGGATAATAAAGAGCACGAACCATCAGTGATTTGCTCCAGTGTTGGGGCTCAAACTCACAGCCAATTAGCTCTTGCTCTTATGGCCTCAGAAAACAGAATTATGTTATAACCGGAGGTTCAAAAGGACTTAACAGTGCTGCTTGGAGGGTTCAGTCCCCATCTTATTTCGGTTTTTATAGAACAAGCACCCCGTCATATAGAGCTTGATCCTGCTTCCTTTTTCTCCAGTGGCCCATAAAGTTCATCACATCACTTTGTACATTATCTTTTGAACCTCATCGAGGTCTTCCTCAGTCTGGCTAATGATCCAGGAAAAAAAAAAACAAACACCAAAACAAAACACTGTTACCTGTTTTGGCAACGAATCCACTTTCCACTCCTCTCCTCAGGCAGTTTCTCTCTGACCACCTCAGGTCTCCTACCTCAAAGGCTCAAGGGATCAAGTCACTCAGAGTGCTCTGAATCACATCAGCTCTGTAGCACAATGGCTTGGTCCCACGTCAATGGCATGGTGTTACTGGACAGCGAGCGGGCAAGCCATTCATCAGAGAGCAAGAATCTAGCCAACAGAACACTCACCTCAACATGTAAAAACCTTTTTGGTTGTTTCAGCTGTGAGGTCTTCAAAGCACAGAAGAGATATTAGTAATGCAGCCCTCACCTCCCTGGCCAAAATAACTTGTGCACGTGTATCAAAAATTCAAAAAGGAGAAACAAAGCTGTAGTGTAGAATATGGGTCTACCCAGTGAAATAAGGCTTAGCGTTAATATGCAAGACTCCCGTTACTTAATATACTGAGGAAAGAAGTGGAGTTAATTCTACAGAAGGACTAGTAAAAACTTAGCCTCATAGAATTTATTTTGGATAAATTGGTATCTATTGACATGCATTTACACACACTTTATAGACATTACATTCACATACATGTATAAAATTTTTATACATATAGTATAAAAACGATGTCAACATCTATGCATTAACATTTCTGATAGGACTGACTCCATGTGAGTCAGAATTTCACTCACCTCCTTCAGTCTCAGTCAAGGCAGATGCCAAAGCAAGACGGAGTCATGACCACCACATAAGGGAAGAGTTTGAAGTCCCTTGGTCTGGCCTTTCATTCTGAACTATCTTCCCTTCCATTCAGTCTGTTAGACCCCCTCATTGAAGCTGAAATTGTCACGCAGCTAGACAGACAATTAACTGTTTCAATGGGGCTGAGAAACATGCTGCACCTTTGCTAAGTCTTTCTATCCAACCTAGGCATCATCTGGGCCAATAGGACAGGAGCTCGTATACCATGATGATGAAGATAATATAAACAGATAAACAACCTATACTTTAACTGTGTGTCACTAATAAGACAAAAATTGCTGTTAGCAGTGTTCACTGACAAACACCTGTGATACAGCAAGTCCCATTTTCCCCACTGAATTATGGGAAAGCTCTTGCTGCTCTCACTCAATGCACTCATTCTGCTCCACAACAGATGAAGTGCCTCATTCATACCACTGAACCACATCATATGCATTTAAAAAAAACCCACCCATGCTGAGTGCATCTTCACATCTCTAGAAAACACGTAAATTGTGTCCATCAACTGCAGTGACAGAGCTTCATTTGGAAAAGATCGAATGGGAATGAGAAGCGATTCTGCTGCTTGCACCTAGGATGCATTTAAGTTATTACAGTATTTAGGCCACTGGATGTTACTTCTCTGATCTGATCTGAGGATCTCAGGATCTTTAATTCACAATAAGGACATATTACTTGAACAGGTTTACCTGTAATTGAAATTTTTCCATATATCTATCTATCTTTCCTGGGAATTTAGTGTTGATTGACAGCTGAGGAGACCAGCACTCTCTATCCATACAGCAAAGATAACAGTATTGCAACCTTCCCCATCACTGACCTGCCAATGATCTGGAACTAGAAGGATAACCCCCAGGGGTGAGAAAATATTCTGGATGATGAGACAATCCATTAGTTCTTGGCCTCAGCCAAAACTGCTAACAAAGTTGTTAATTAGTGCTAGTTGTATTGCTGATTGTTCTACGAACAACTGCCTCCTAGAAAACGCACTGAGGAACAAATCATTTTATAAACAAAGAAAAAGAAATCAAATAAAAAGTTATTGATTTATTTTTTGGGGTGCAAAGGTTATCAAAAGAGTCCCCTGGCACCTAACTCTCCATGCACTCTGTGGTATGTAGACACAGGAAACACTAACTTCAGTTTAAAATGATAAAAGCCCTTGTCCAGCTTTTGACATCCAGCACAGTGTAAAAATCTCAGATAAGTCCATTCCCTCAACTCCTCAGTAATAACACTAACAAAATCATCATGTCATTTGTTTACACTGCTCGTTTACTCTAGTTAGTAGCTGACCCAGGAGTCTTTAGGTGAAGTCCTGGGCCCCCTGAAGTTAATGGGTGTTTTGCCATTGACTTCAAATGGGAGCAGGATTTTACCTTTTCCCCTTCTCCCAAATAATATCCTTTCCTTGTTGCATCCACACACCTGCTGTTCAAATCAGGCCCATCACCAAGATCAGTGAAGCACCTAGAATGTGTCCTTAATTAATAGAGGTCTAATACCCTGAAGGATTTTGGAGAACATTTTACAGACAATCCCGTCATTATTAGCAGTCAGCCAAATCCAAATATGTTTCACATTTTAGTCCAATGTTTTTTTAAAATTCTCAGCATTTTGGATTGCTGCACCTGTCAAAACCAGATATTTACCTCCATGGTTTCAAAATGACCTCTCCTTTATTGTTATTATCGATAGCATAATGTTAACCAAAATTTCAGTGCAGCCACTACAGGATAAGTCAATAGCTGGTTGTCAATACCAGTTGTTCCCCACTTTCCAGTCAATGCTATTATGTCTTAATTACGGCAAGAAGAGGCAATTTAAAGAAAAACCACAGAGAAAGAGCCTGTATGTGCCAGCAGTGGCCCAGATACTCTGCCTTACTCAACCAAACTGCTATTGACATCAGCAGGAGAAAAGGCCATGTGAGCATCACCTGAGGAAGTTACCTTACCAGACCAGGACAACTTATCTCAATTCATATACTTGGGAGTCTTTAATCAAATTTTCTTGCCAGTAGAGTAGACATGATTTTACCAGTCATTAGCTACAGATAGAAACAATTGCACAACAGTTGTATATAATAAGCCTGATGAGAAAGAAGATATTATTACAAGATTATTGGGAGCTTATCTGTTGATGTGTGTTGATTTTATTAACTTCAGTTCATCCAAGGAGCTGCAGGAGATGTTTTTTCTTGTTTGTTTTGAGTTGTGTTTTTAAAGCAGACCTAGATTTGAATGGAAGTCATTGGATTCTTGAGTGCAAATTAAAGGCAGAATGAAGGGTAAGGGTTGCCTACCTCTGATGGGGTCCACTTCCTTCCCTGGATACTGTGAACTTTTCTTTGCCAAATTTCATTCCTGGCTTATATGCTTCTGAGGAGAAAATTTTCACTTTTGGAATGCACCAGATTGTACCAAATGGCAGGTATGTTCTGGTTTCCTTGGGAAAAAGTAGCCTTTAACCATCTCCCAACCCAGCAAAACTATTCCATCCACACATTGCTTGAAAAAACAAAGCTTTACCCACACTTTGTAAGATCAGAATATATTTATTAGTTGTATTTTTTACAAGTGAAAAAACATCAGCCTGATACAAACCCATAAAAACACCACCATCCAAAGTTACATTGTGAGTTGTAGGATTTTCCTGGCTGATGTTAAGCCAACAACAATGTAGCAAGATTAAATTGTCTGATTTCCCTAGCCTCTCTGGAGTTGTTTTGGAAGTGGTTCAGATACAGAAAGAATCCTAAAACTCTGCAGAGTTAGCTGAACATTTGTATTCTCTCAACATCAAGGGAACATAATGCTGTAGAAAAGCAGCTTTCTGATTAGCAGCTTGGTTAAGGATTTTAATCCAGGAGGGTCTGGCCTGTCCTTTATATCCAAGCATAGCAAAACTCCCTGAAAAGGAGAGACAAAAAGAGTGACCATCTGTATCACTGGGTTAAGGGAATAACCATTTATTGTCATGACACAAACTCACTGCACAGATCAAGGAAACATTCTAGCCATTTCTTTGCTTGGATTACAGTAACATAACGTTTTATAAAACATAAGGAAGGATAAAGGAGGGTAACAATGCCTGAGATAAGCCACACTGAAGCAGGATTTTGATTGCACTGTCCTCAGGAATTTCAATTAACTGTGACGGGAGGTCCCAGGTTTGAGGTAGTGGGACTATTGTTCTGTTGTTTGTTTTTAAATGCTGTTATTTTTTCATATCTGACTGGATGAAAATGGCTAGGGAATTTCGAATCCTTATTTTATTAGGTTAGATCAGTTTTCTTGGCTATGCCTAAGCTGTTGTTCCCTGTGTTGACTTCCCATAGGGCTGTGCTGCACAGTCATATGTGGCTTTGCATTTTAATAATAGATTACATTTGTATGAAACCTTCTGTTGTAAATGATCTCAAGGCTATTTGCAAACTATGGGCTCAATCCTACTCATGCAACAGGACTATTAATGTAAACACTTTTCATGGAGTAAGAGTTGCAGTTCCAGGCAACAAGGTCCCAATCCGGTTCCCACTAAGGTGAATGGCAGTTTTGACAGTGGCTTCAGTGCCATCAGGATCAAACCACGTACATTTAGAGGAAATGTTTCAACCCTCATTACCATATAACCACCTCTGGAGTGGATTGTGCACTGTTAAAATAGGGACCAGACAACGTCAGAGTTGTGGAGTCAAATTCTGCATACAACTGAAGCCTCAGGGGGAATTTTAATAGAATTACCCAGATTCAACTTTGTCATGGACATCTGGTCAAACACCCTGGTGCTTCTGAAAAGCCAGTTCTTTGGTTTCTTATTTCATCCAAAAGAGCAGCAGCACACTGTCGCCTAGCATCATGCTAAAGTATTAGTTCATTACTGACTCAAAGAATGCTACCAACCAAACTACCAGCACCTTTTGCTTCCTGCAGCAACATGAATTTTCATTAAGATGGGGGTATTCTGTGTGAGGCATTTCCCACTTCTTTCTACACCAAAGTAGTGATGCCGAGAGCCATGGTGGACGACAGAATCATGCATATAAAGTACGCTGAATGCAGCTGATCAGGAAGGGTTTTTAGATCCCAAGAAGACTACAAAAAGTTTTGAACTTTCTTCAAAAATGTCTGTTTTCATCAAAACACTGAAAACTTTTTGGTTTCTGCCAAAGACTGATTTTTTTAGTGTTTCAATGGCTAAAAATGAAAATTATTTTCTGCAAAGTTTAAAAAAACAACAAACCACCAACAAAAAACAACACAGTTGCTCAGTAACTAAAATGAGCACAAAGGCAAACCTGCCCTCCTTGATCTGAAGTGTATGCTCTCCACTCATTTTCAGGAGTAATATGAGTGAGCTAACATGGCCACTTAAACCAGGCGGAATAAGTTTAAAATATTTTTTTTCTGGATAAGTTACTTCACTGATGTAAACAGATGCCAAAAGAAAGAAGCATGACTGAAAATACAGCCAACTCCACTTCTGACCTCTGCTTAAGAGGTATCAAACTGAATCACAGATGGCTGGATGGCTGATTTTCTTATCAATTAAAGGAATTACTCCACAAAAGTGGTACTTGGCCAACCTTCTATCTTCCAGCAGGATTACTGTATGGAAATATGGCACAGCCAGTACAGCGTGCACATGGCTGCTACATTCACACTAAACCTTTGACAAGAATTTCAGCTAAAAGCAACAAGAGACAGGAAATTCAAGATTAAGTCCGTTGGTCTGGGGGCACTACAGCATAATCAAGTACCTCTGATATTCTTGGAGCTATGCAGTTCCTCAGCACTCGGTAGTGCTGGTAGGTACTCTGTTTCAAATTCTGTCCTTAGGTGAGTACGTGCAACTCCCTTTGAAGGGGAATTGTGTGCACTTGAGGGCAGAATTTGATCTGGAGGACGGAAGTGCAGACGTAAATCTGGATGTCCCTTCATTTGATTATTCTGCTCCCATGGAAGTCAATGGGAGTTTTATCTGCAGCAGCAGCAGGGTCCGGCATTAGCGCACTTTAAGAAGTTCTGACCTTGCTATGTTTTCTCAGTCTGAAGACAGCGGGTGTTTCGCCTGCCTAAGGACCAATTAATGGTATTAGGATTGGGCCACAGTTTTGTATCACTATATCCCCTCCCTTTCTTGTTTTAAAATCAATAAAGATCTTTGTAAAGGAGCAAAAAGGAAACTGTAGATGGGCCTGATTAAACCACAGATGCCAATGGAAAGAAATCCATTGACTGCAGTGGGCTTTGGATGAGGTCCCATCCCGGGAGGGCAACAAACTCTGGACAACCAACCAAAAGGCACTTCACCTTCCTTGCAGAAGAAGTCAATCCACTGACTGGAAACTGAAGTGGTAATGAGGGTGGAATAGGTACCCCAGCAAAGACAGTGCTAGCAACCTCCATTACAGGGAATGATGGACAAACCCCTCCTCCAGATTGCAATCTAGTTCATCCAAAATTATCTCAAGTTTTTGGTCTAGAAATAAGCCTGGAAAAAACTTTTGAGATCTGGGTTTCTTCATCTCCCAGTCGGGTTGTGACTACAGTGAGAAAAGCCCTTCTTATGGTATTTTGGAATGTCTGCTTCTAGTCTTGGAAAGTGCAGAGCTGCAAGAACACACTAAAACCAATTATCTCATTTCAGTTTTGAGAAAAAGGTTCAGCTTCTTATTTTTATCTGAACTGAAGGGGCACTTCATTATAGATTAGTTGATCACTGTAAAATTTCTTGCTACTGCAAATGATCTTGCAGGAAAAAAATCAAGTATAAGTAAGGTCATCCAAAACTGGTGATTTCTCCCCCCTCCCCCCATCATCATGATCCACATTTTGCTCTCATCTGAATTTCATTTCAGGGTATTTTTCTTTTTTATTAAACTTAACTTCATGGCTGTTTTTTCCTCTGGAAAATGTTTGAATTTTAAAGTTGGAGTCTATCCTTTGTTCAGAAACAGATTCATTTCCATTGGAAAAACGGGGCTTTTTTGTTTTGTTTTTTGGAGTGAAAAGTGGACAAAATGTGGCTATTTGTTGGTGAGATGGGTTCAGTTTTAGATTTGTAACAAGGGTAAAAATTCCTCAAATTTCCACCTAGCTCTGAGGCTCAAGCTTTTCAACAATTTTCCTGAGATCATATTGGTATCTTTTATAGCACAGTATGTATTTATAAACTCAGAAGGTGGTGCTTGCACATTTTTGCTAGACAAATGCACTTTCAGTTTTAGTCAAAGAAGGCACGGCAGTGTAATTCACATAAATATAGTCACCTTTTTTGTGGAAGACAATAGGCTTTGCAGAACCTAACCTTGTAAAAACAGACATTTCGGAGCTTCCCATCATTTCTGAACCGTCTTTAGAGCACACAAGAACAACTGAGCTGAAAAGAAGGACAATTATTATCGCACAATATTCTTGCTAAGTGTCTGTTGGATCTTTATGCCCCAATTCAGGAAAGCACTTAAACATATACTTAAGTCCCATTGACTTCAATCTCGCATAACAAGGCTTAAAAGTTAAGCATATGCTCCAACGCTTTCCTGAATCAAGGCTTTACCTTGTCAATGTCACCTTCATTTCATTCTGAGCCAAAACAAAGCAAAAATGATTGAAAAAGCATATCCTACATAGGGTGTCGATATTTATCCCCAGGAAAAAATTCACTTGAAATAAAATATAGTCCCAAACTCACACACATTCATACCACCTGCATATTGCATCTGATTCTCAGTCAAGCCAGAGGCTGGCTTCTAACCTCACAGATGCAATTCTGAGCCCACAATGAATTGCACCTGCAATGAATTATCGGCACAGTTGGTAGCATTCAAGTGACTGACTAACTGTTTGTGCCTGTGAAATATGAACCCAGACCATGCATGTATCTATGTGGGTATGTGTGCATAGATTATTTCATACATTCACATATAGATATGATGGGGTGTCCACCCCACACAAGCTCTGGAGTGGTTATGGTGGCTACCTGGGCCAATTAACTCCTCAGGTTGCACCTGGAGGAGGAGCCTGGGAGCAAGGATTAATTAGATAAGGCTCAGCTAGATGGGAAAAAGAGGGCATTTATAAAGCCTAATAGCTGACAGCAGCAGTCTGCAGTTGCTCCCTGGGAAAAGAGATGTGAGGGGCTGGCAAGCCCAGAAAAGGAGGGAAAGCCAGAAGAGGCTTAGGGAGAGGCAGTGAGGTCCAGGAGGGACCAGACCGTGGCTGCTGAGTAGAGGGTCCGAGTTGGAACCTACTGTTCTACTCCTGAGGGTGGATCAGGGTTCTCCTACCAGCCACTGGGGAAGTGGCTCAGAGCAGGCAGTGGAGAACAGACTGCCTTGGACAGTTTGCATGGGAAGACTTTGATATCCCAGAAGGGAGGACCATAGTGACCTGGCCAGAGGGCCAAGTCGCAAAGAGGAAGCTGGAGTGAGTGGGGCTGCAGGGTGAGAGAGAATGATGGGTACAGAGACCTTTAGAGGAGGGCACAGCACCTGGAAAGAGCTAATCCCCCGAGGGACCAGGAGATGGCACCCCTAGCAGTGAGTGGCTCCTGTGACAATACACATGGGATAGCTCAGCAGTGTTTGTATCCATGGTCATGAACTGCTCAGAAATGCCTTGGAGTGAAAGTCTGTTTTCTGGTTATTTGACCTGCTTTTACCAGCAGCCAAGAATTTTTCTATAAATCTCTGCTGTTCCATGTTTATGTGGTGACACAGAAAACCACAAGGAATGTGGAACAGACACAGAGATGGTCCAGCTCCTTGCTGAAGCACATCTAAGGTAACAGAGCCGGCAGGTCAATTAACTGGCTTGCCCAAGAAAAGTCCTGCGGGAGAGTCTGGCACACCTCTGATTCTTCTCCATCAAAAAAAGCAAACAGCCAGCCACCAGCAAGAATAAACAAACTCTCCCCCTTTTCAGCAATGGAAAAAAAAAATGAGTCATCCCCTGCCAGGAAATTGCTGCCGTTTCAGTTGGACACCAGAGTAAATGAATAAAACTGCAAATGTCATTGCAAAAGGCCTTATGTATCTCAGGGTGGAAAACAAACTGTTAACTTAAATGGAAGTGCCAGTTTTCCAGAAAATGTGTCTCCGTCTGCAGTCTGTGTAACCCTCTAGGAGAGCATAGTGGGGTTTTTTTTTATTTTCTGGAGAAAATCTGATTTTTGGAAAAGCCTCAATCGGTCAGATTTCACCAGGCACAAGATCAGCTATGAAAAGTAGGTCGTTTTCCTCTTCGTCTATCACCCACATGTTGCTACATGAACTTAAAGTTTAACACCCTGCTTACCTCTCTTCTATAGATGTTTGAACATAATCAGTTATTGCACTGGCAGCATCTATAGCACTCACGGTGTCAAAGTGCCGCCTACTCACGACTGCTCCTGAACATGCGTCTAGCACCAAGAAGAATATCCCCCGGCTATTGAACAGGAAAATTTCATCATTTATCTGCAACCAAAATACAGGTTAGGATTAGCTGAAACAGTCTGTGGACTAATAGGACCAGAGTTTAAAGCTGCCTATCTCCTGTGTTTTGTAATTCCCTTCTCACAGGCAGGCGAGATCAAGCATTTATACTCCATATAACATTTATAATTAATATGTAAGAGGTACCAACTCCTGAAGAGGTTTTTCATCACTGGAGATAATGAATAATAGTTGAACTTAAGTCTGGTGAGCTCACTTAAGGTGAGCTGTGTGCTATATGAAAATAGAGGCAGTCAGGGTCTGTGCCTCAAAGAGCCTCATTTCTAAATTAAAACAGTAGAGTTGTGAAACACAATCCACTGGTGGTCATGTTTTCAGCCTACTTTTAATCAAGCCTCTGTTCACACAGGTGCATTTAAGGTCAGTTAGATGTCTCAGTTCCTGGCTCTAAAAAATGATTCTCTCTGGACAAATGCAATTTTTTCAGTGGAAATTTGATTACTAAGAAATTTGTCAAACTGAAGTATTTTGATTGGGAAATGCTGCCGCCAGGCCTCATGGGAGTTGTAGTTCAGGTATCTCATGCTCCCGTTCTCCTCAACGGAAATTCAGAACTAAGATTACTCCATATCATGGCATGGCATTGAAGCTCATGTAGTTCTCCATCAGGGAGCTGTATAAACTATGGGTAAGGCTAAGATTTCGTCATGGGTATTTTTAGTAAAAGTCACGGACAGGTCGCAGGCAATAAACAACAATCCATGGAGGCCTGTGACCTGTCTGACTTTCACTAAGAATACTCTGGGGGAATGCTGCCAGGGCTTGCAACTGCTCCAGCCCCAGCCACTGTTCTGGCGGCCCTGGGGCTGGTCGCCAGTCTGCTATTCTGGCGGCTGCTGTTGCAACAGCCCCAGGGCTGACACCTCCCGCAGAAGGTCACAGAATCTGTGACCTCAGTGACAGAATTGTAACCTTAACTCTGGGTGACCTTCGGTACTAATACCTTATGGAATTAGATACCTAGGCACACTGATGAAATGGAAGCATTAACTCTAAATTTCTTTGCTCCTTCAATGTTATTCTTAAAGTCAGGTTTAAAAACAATACAGCAAGTGCCTGATAGCTTTTATTAGGATTTCTGCATAAGAGGCATAACATGGCATGAGGTGAATCTAGTGCTCAGATGGTTCAAAACCTTCTGGATGCTTATCACCATTATAGGGTTGCCAGTTTTGGTTGGACGTATTTCTGGAGATTTAACAACATGACAATCTTTAATTAAAGATTAATCTTTGGCTTGGAGTCTCCAGGAATTAATCCTGCAGGGTTGGCAACCCTAATCACCAATGAGTTCAAATCTCATGCTTCTGATGTGTGCTCTCCAGGGAATACAGACCCAAGGTGGATGCGCCTGGATACACATTGGCCAAAACCCAGCACAAAGACTGCTAGGGCTGCTTTTCCCTGCAACAGGATATTCAAAGTTAAGAGCACAGAGAGATTTCAGGGGTAGAAGGAGGAGGGAGTTCCAACAGGAAAAAAGAATTGGGAAAGGGCCACTGCAGGGTCACAGAATAAAAGGAAAGGCAAGGACAACACAGGGTCAAGGGTAAGAATTAATTGTGGGTCATGGAATGGTGGAGAGAAGCTGTTTAGGATGCTAATATGAACTGAGACTTTTCTGACACAAATCACAGATGAATGTGTCAGCTTCCTAGACCTGAGAGAGTTCATTTTGCCAAATTTGGAAACAGCAGGTTATAAATTAAGAACCACACTTGAGGGTTGAGTTTTGTTTGGTAAAACAAGAGTTCTGGACTGTTGCATAGCTTGTTCTTTTGGGTGTTTTCCCCCCAATTCTCTAGGCCTTTAGAGAAGCAGGGCAAGCAGGAATCCTTACTGTTTGCACAGCACTGCTTTCCATATACATGTTTTCACAATTAAATTTCCTTTGAAAAGTAATGGTTTGAATTAAAGCTTTGGAAAACTCTAAAGTTTTACGAAATGCCATTGGCTTCTCCCATCATCTCTAAGTAGGTCTGTGTGGGAACACCTTATACATACATACATGCATTTTACAGTTCAGTACAGCTGGTAATGCAGCCTCAGTTAACTCATCCTTGCTTTTTTTGGGCAGGGGGACAGAGGAACCAATGCAGCAGACAATAAATCCCAGCTACTTTGAATCCATAAGAATGCCACACTGCCTGAGCCGGCATTCATTAGCAGTAACAGCATCTCAAATGCACAGGTACACTCTGACAGTACATATGCAAGCATACTGTCTAATGAGGAAAACTTGAAAGATGTGCAGATATGACCACATAGCTGTAAATCCCCAGAGTACTAAATAGAGCTGGGCATAATAGTAATACAATAATAATTTGGGGTCATAATGGAAAATTAAATTTTGAAAAATTTCTAGTAATAAGTGAATTCAGTCTGGGTCAATTTTATTTTCAGTTTCAATCATTTTAAAATATTTAAAAATAAATTCTAAGTTAATTTTTAAATTTCAAGCTACATCAAAAGGTTTCAGTTAGGAAATGTCAAAACATTTCCAATTAAACAATTCAGCAAAAACATGATTTTGTTAAGTGAATCTGCATTTAAAAAAACAACCACTGAAAATGTGTGAAAATTTGTCCAGTTCTAAATGGTAATCTGCTTTATATCAGCTACAAAAGAGTGACCTGGGTTTTTGTTTTTACTTTCTCAAAAACAGAATGGTGGATTTTAATCCAATAAAAAAGTCTTCTTTATTAAGGTCCCCAATACTGGTCCTATTACAGTCAAAACTCCCACTGATTTTATTTAGAGCCAAATGCTAGTCCCCATAATTATAAATAAGAGAAACAACGCATATGAATTTTCTAGTCTAGCTTCTCATTTCTATTGCTTTCACGGTCTTAAAGATTTTGCAGTAACTTTTACAGGAAAGGGAGTTCCCCTATTTAATCACTAATTCAAGTCTGGTAGAAAGCATACCTTAATGAAAGCTGACTTCAAGTGACTCTGTATGTCAGCTCTACTGGGAGACTGGATCTGGATTCTTACATATTTGATTGAGGGTTTACTAGTGATAGCAACCTGTAATTATATGAAGGGAAGAAGCTTGGGGTGGGGGGGAAAAATGGCTCACAAACAATTGTTCATTAACAAAAAAAATTGTATCAACTGCCCATTCCATCCCCCACGCACCCCTGGAATGCCATCCTGCAAATACTCCAAAGTGTATATTTTTGCAGGTTATGAACCTTAATCACAAACAATGTAAAGCTCATTAAACATAATGACATAACAATGGCCATACTGGGTCAGACCAAAGGTCCATCCAGCCCAGTATCCTGTTTACCGACAGCAGCCAATGCCAGGTGTCCTAGAGGGAGTGAACCTAACAAGTGATTTCTCTCCTGCCATCCATCTCCACTCTCTGACAAACAGAGGCTAGGGACACCATTCCTTACCCATCCTGGCTAATAGCCATTAATGGACTTAACCTCCATGAATTTATCCATTTAGCTAGATAGGAAGAGATTAGGATAAAAATGATAAGAGTTACTCAAAATCAATCTAAATTGAGAGCAAATACCTCCAAATACAGGATTGGCAGTGCCTAGATACCATGGTTATACTTGCCTATAAACTCCAGTTCTTTCTTACCCTCTCATCCTCCTGTATGGAAACTTGGTGCAGAATAAGAATGTATTTAGAAAACTGATCATTTGTTGCTGAAAGATATGCAAAGGGGAGTGGACTGATTCAATAATCTAACCCTCTGCTGTTTTCTTTGTTTTTCATTCTGATTCATCTCTTATGTCCAGCACCATATATGTCTGACTTTTACTGACAACAGGCCTGATTCCACCATTCTCATACCTATTAATTAGTGCTATTCTGTAAGCAGCCCCACTGATTTCAATGGCACTCACTGCAGAGTAAGCATAAGAGCACATGCTTAATTTTACTTATGTGAGTAAAAGGTACTAGAACTGAATGGAAAATGGGACAATTTTCAAACATTTTGAATGCCAATTTTTTTTGGGGGGGGGGGGGGGGGAAGGGGGCAACTCTGGTAAAAGGAAGGGCAAAAAACAACTCAATCACTGTTGTAAAAATATGTCATCCTTTGTTAATTTTCAGTGTTGATAATGGCATTGCCTTTGAATTTTGCAAATTCTAGATCCATTTAAAAAGATAAGCACATGCATAGGTGTTTGCAGGATCATGGTATGAGGAACTACTTAGTGTGAATCTAAAGATGCCACAGAAAGTAGAATTGAGTTACTGTACATTTTTTGGCTACACTATTACATGTTTAAGTAAGGCATAGCCATCCAGATTGCATCTTATGTTTAGATCACATATTGAGCCTCTGAATGTTTCATTAGAAACAGTCAGTTCTACAGGTACCATTCATGAACGGAAGAGGTTTTTCCAGGAATCAGATCACGTAACAATGACTAGCCAACATGGTGATTAGTGTCCTGGAATTACCACCTTCTGGAAGGGATATTTCCAAAAGATCTGGAAAACCACAATGTCCGCGATCTGCGTGGAGTGCCCCTGCATTAATTAATTCAGGGAAGTCCTATGGACTGTTATACAGGTGATCAGACTAGATTGTCACAATGGGCCCTTCTGGCTTCATAATCTATGAACTGGTCTGCTTGGCTGATTCTGAAATTAATTGCATTGTATTTTTGAATCAGGATACTTGATTCAAGTATACTTGAATCGTATACTTCTCTTGGGCAACAGTCATTTTTCAAAAGACTTTCGTCACATTAGCTAATAACTGACTATATGACATTGTCTTCATCTTAGCGTTAAGGATGCACATGCCTTGTTTGTGCATTATAGACTAGATTCTGCTCTCAGTTACACTAGTGTGAATCTGGGATGACTTCACAGGATTTACAGTGGTGTAAATCCAAAGTAAGCGAGATCAGAATTTGCATGGCTATTAATTTATTTAAAATACAGATAGACTATGATCATCATGCCTTGGCTTGAAGAACAGCAACAATATATATTGTACATTTAAATTCAAAGCTAAAATACATCTCAACAATCCCAGTGACAACTTGAGTTGCTACAAATATATGCTTCATTTGCTTCCAGTTAACGGACCTCAAAGAAGTTGTCTGTCTCTGCAGCATACTATAAAATGCTGTAGAAAACCAGACCCTCATACTATGCTATCCTACCTTCTGGTCATGTTCAGGAGCAGAGGGAATTGCCTAAGGGCCTTCCGCATACCTTGTGTAAATTACCTTCTTATAAAGATGCTGTAATGGTGCGGACTCACCCCTGCGGCACCTCCTGCTGGTAGTCGTCGGGAATTAGCTCCTCCAGCTACAAGAGCACCCTCTGCAGGCCAGTGATGTGCCTTACCGCTGGCCCCCATGTCCCTTCCAGGGCCCAGGGCCCCTTTCTCTGGGGGTGCTGCCCCCTTGGCAGTACCCCCACCTCTCAGGTTCTGGGTCTCCCCACCCTCTAACCCCACCTTGCCTCAGTCTGGGCTACTGCCACACCCCACTTAGCCCCTTGTATCAGGGGCAGACTGTAGTGTATACACCACTTATCGCAGGCAAGGGGGTTTTGGACTTGCTGCCTCCGCCTACCCATGGGATGCCCCTCTGCAACCCTGCACCTATTCAGCCTGAGGCTTTCCAGGTTGGAGCTCCCAGCTCCTCTGGCCTTTCCCCAGACTGCTCCAATCTAGGTGTCCTGCTCAGCACTTTGCAGCCAAGCCCTTCTCCCTCTATAGACAGAGAGAGGCTGAGTGGGCTCCTGGCTCACGGACTCTTACAGGGGCCAGCTGGGCCGGATTGAGCTGGCCACGGCTGCGGCTGCTCCCTTAATCAGCCTGGCTTTTTCCCCACAGCCCCGCCCTCTCCCAGGACTGGCCTCATCCCTGTCAGGGTCAAGGCCAGAGCAGGTAACTACCCTGCTACAGATGCTTACATTCTACAGAGGAAGTTCTGATTGGCATTGCAAAGAAGTAGTCAGTTCTGTACCTGTGGGGCCCCACACTGGCTGCAAGGCACAGTCAGTCGCTGAGACATTGAGTGCTGTGTAGCTGGTCTCCTGTTATTCTCCAAAAAAGGGTTAAGGGCACAACTCCAGGAATCCTTCGAGGACATACGTGTGACGATTTTAATGCGTTCACAGCCTCGCTGAGAGCAATAACTGTGCCCTTTTCGAGCTTCATGAGCTTGGAGGACGACAAATAGGTACCTAGCAAATGAGACCATTACAAAACGAATGAAAGGATCAGAGCTACCCGGGGAGCCATCAGAGGAGTATCTGGCAAGAGACAGGATCTGTACTGCATGAAACTCCCCCTTGTAATGTTTTTCTGAGGAAAGTTACTTCAGCAACACCTTCATCCTATTTAGTAACCCATAATACAGCACACACTATGGACAAACCAGCAAGTCAGGTTTTGCCTGGTCCCAGGGTGCTGGAACAGTTTGTTTAGTGGGGGCGCCGAGAGCCATTGAACCAAACTGTAAACCCTGCATATAATGGAAACCACTTCAAGCCAGGGGAGTGCAGTAGCACCGTAAGCACCCCTAGGTCCAGCACCTATGCCTGGTTCTGCACGAGGGTGCAAACAGCTCCTCGTCATGGGGACTTGGTGTGGAGGCCTGGAACAACTGCTGTCCTTATACTTGTGTAGAATTTGTACTCCAAGTGCATTACCACTAGACTGCCTAGAGGGAGCCAGCCACCACCCTTCCAAAGGGCTAGGAGCTGGGCTGCATCTGGCCAGAGAATGGAGTAGCAGCCATGCTCTCGCTATAGTCCTGGAGGTATTATGCCTGGCAGAGGACTCCAGCAGCTCCCACTGGGGCTCTCTGCCTTTGCATTGCCTCATCCCAGACCGTCCCTTCCAGGCAAAATTCATCTCAAAGTGGGCAGAAACAACACTTGAAGCAGCCACTGTACCAATTCTCTGACCCTTAGGCTCATTTTTCTAGCAGTTCTAAGTATGTTTTTCACTTTGTCTATTTTGTAGTTTAGGCTGGATTAAAATGACAAACAGCTCAGCTACAGTATCAGGAAAATACCTGAGCTTTATTGAAAAGGGTTCATTTTAATACTCCTTCTTCTAGGCAAATGAAAACAAATAAGTACACTTGGTTCATCTCCAGAGATCTAGCACACGTGGCTGAAAAGAGAAGGGGGAGCATCCCACAGATTATGAAATAAAAGCTAATAAAGCCTCCAAAAACTCAATGTCTATTTTCAGTCAGTCTAAAAAAAGCAAAGCTTCGCTAAATAAAAAACAAACAGCCCTATAGTTCCAGAACCAAGTCAGGTCAGGGCCCATCAATCTGCGTGTTCAAAGTCGAAAAGAACAGCAGGCAGCTCATGGCTGTCCCCTGCACACCCTCATGAGTAACTATTTTAGCATGCACTTCCCTGGTAAATAAACTGTTTGCACCATTTGGGTAACATGTTGTACAGATTGAAAGGGAGAACAAATGAGCAAATAATTATTTCACAGTTCCTATCATGAGACCACATTTATAGCATTGCTGAGTCCCACATGGCACAATATACACTCCAGGATTTGATTGGTCACATATAGTGTTTGAATGAATGACTATTTTCTGCTTTTATTTTAAAATCTAACATGTCTGACCTGACTTCAGTGTTCGTTGCATTGGTAGGTTCGGCACAATGGGCAATGCGTATGGCACACATTGTACCTTTTTTGCAAATATTTTAGCAGAACACTAAGCTGTGGTTTCTCTATTTTTCTTTAATGGAAGGTATTTGGATCTTATTAATATTACTACTATTCATTATTTGTACGACAGTAGAACCCACAGGTCTCGAAAATCGCAGCCCCATTGTGCTGGTCGTTATACCTGCACAGTAAGAGAGAGGTCTTGCCCGAAAGAGCTTACAATCTAAATAGACAAGACAAAGGATTATTTTCCTCATTTAATAGAGGGGCAACTGCATCAGAGCATAAATGACTTGTCCAAAGTCACACAGGAAGTCAGTGGCAGAGCTGGGCTTAGAACCTAGATCACCTGAGTCCCCCATCCAGTGTCTTACGCACAAAACATGTCTATCCCAAGGATATTAGTCTAGCGGCTCGGAAGAGTTTCAGCAAAGTGGAGAAGGGTAAGGGAGGTTATAACATTTGGACTTGTTGAGATCCTGCATTTCCCTGTGATTCTTAATGCTGTTTCTGTTCATTGTTTTGTTTTTAATTCACTTTTTTTTGTTTTTGTTTCCCACAAGCACTGCTCTGCAAAATTCAATACTGGGGGCCTAATTCTGCTTTCACACATCTGTGAAACCTCTCACGTACCTGTGAAACCCCACTGCCAGCCATGGGAGCCACACGGTTATAAACAGATGGGAGGATTTGGGCTCAGGAACACATTTTGTCTGCCCCTAGAATTTCTTTTGAAAAAGATACCTGAGGGGCAACTCTGCCTCTTCTTTAAGGCTTGCCTCACACTGTCAAAATGTAAGAATTATCCAGGGCTTCCCCTTTTTAACCAGCTCAGGCACACAGACTGTGAAAGGTAGTTCTAAGTCTCTCAGACACACTGCACTGGAATCACCACCCTATGATGGTCACCCGCTCCAGATAGTCAGTCTGTTGAGGTGTGATGGCTTTTAATATGTATATCAACACAGTGACCACCACTCTAGTGATGTGGACACCAGTGTGGGGGATGTAGTCCCCAGCACTTTCAAAGAGTCTGAAGCTTAGGGGAGAAAGAAGCAACTTTCTCAATGGGAGGGGAGGGGGGGGGGAAATCATTGAGCAGTAGAATTTCAGCACAATTTGTGTGTTCATGTTTTCCCTTTAATTTTGCTTTCATGAATGACAGTTCAAGGTCTCACAGCCTGTCACAAAGATGCTCTTGATAACCCTGCATTTTATATACCTTTAATACAGACAATGGGCCAAACTGTGCTCTCTCTGACACAAGTGTAAATCTGGAGCAACTCTTGACTTCCAAGAGGTTATTCCAAATTTACGCCAGAGCATAGCTTGACCCCCAGTCTTAAATTTTCTTTTGGAAGGAGCACAGAAGGTTTGCAGAGTGAAGATGGAACACTT
The DNA here is from genome assembly GCF_965152275.1 of Natator depressus. NCBI lineage: Eukaryota > Metazoa > Chordata > Testudines > Cheloniidae > Natator > Natator depressus. The sequence continues at coordinate 67,704,126 of NC_134243.1, forward strand.
ATGGTGTCAGGCAGAGATATATACACTACTGGTGTCTGTCATGTATCAGTCTGAGTAACCATTTAAAAATCACAATGATAATATTTATGTTTTGAGATCACTTGACTGTCAATTCCAGCAAAAGGCTAAAATATATTGCTTCTGCAGATAGCACCTCAATAAATACAACTTGCAGACCTGGGCATTGGAGGTCAGATAAGACAAGACACCCACACACACCCTGAAACTTTGCCCAAAAGTCTAATCAAGACTAACTAGTTTAGAAGTTTGCAGATGCTTGGTTATTTTCTGCACCCAGAATTCCCTTTTCCAACTGGAAGTGGGAGAGCCAAAATAGCACAAGATAGACTGTGCTGGCAGGATATAAGCTCAGAGAATGCAGATAAGCTTGTAAAACTTCTGGCTTGGGATTTGGTTCTTATTGGAATCAATGCCAAATTTTGAGAATCAAACGGCAGTAACTTAGTGCTGCCAAGTTCTGCCCAGAAGCTTGAGGAAGTTTTTTTGGAGGGTGATGGATGGCTGACAGGACTGATGCCATTCCCCCCCACCCCCATTTCAGTTTCCTACTCTTATTAACGATCCAACTTCCCACTTCCTCACCCTAGTGATGCCCAGCTGCTCATCACCAATACATTCTTTACTCTCAGAAACATGATTGAAAGACATTAGAGTGAGGAGCCAAGCATTGAACACAGAGGGAGCAGGCCGCAATGGGAGATAAGGGAAGGCAGATGAGGGAGAAGGGTCCCTAATGTGGGATGCTCTTTCCTTAAGATGGCTGTCCTGGCAAGTCTTGGGGCCTGTGGTTAGGAGTCAGTTATACAGTCCCACTCACCCCAATGCACTGTCAAAGTAGAAGAGCCGCTCGCCCGTCCTGTTGAGCACGCTTGGCCAGGAAGGGGCTGCTAGGTAGTGTTTTACACTGTGCACTCTCCCCGTCTGCCGCTGGTAGACGTCTGCCACAATGGTGAAAACCGCCTCCTTGGGATAACATAATGCAACGTGCAGCCAGTCTCCTCTGTTGGCAAAATGGTACGAGGGAGAGGGGAAAGAAATAAAATATATGCTTGTAAGTGTTCAAGGACTTGAAAAGAAATGAGAAAAGGTCTCCTGCTGCAAGCCTGATATTCAAGGGGTAGAAAGTGTCTTTGTTTTCAACACCCCCTCCCCTTTTGAAAAAGCCCAGCCAAACTAACTTGTGCATTCACTTTGTTTGGAAGCAACTGCTTCTTATCACTATGGGCCCAAGCCAAAGATCGCTATCTCCACAGGAAAGACTCCCATTGACTTCACTGGGCTTTGAATTGGGCTCCAGAACTGCTTAAAAAAAATTTTTTTTTTTGCTCTCATCATCCAACATGGCCTGGAGACAGCAATTCTCCAAGGCTTTATTGGAGAACAGAATTTCTTTTCAGGATGTCCATTGTCATCTCCTGAAGGGCCATTAGGCTTGGTTTTGTTCATCTAGCAGGAGGAGCCGGTTTCAAGCAGACATTTCAACAAGGGCACGGATACAGGAATTATATCGAAATCTCTGAGCTGAACCAGAGCCATACTTTAAAGAGACTTGCTTCTTCCACTTTATAGCAAAGTTTATTATTGTGGTTTCCATTAAAATCCCTCTCTCCAATACTAAACTTATAATAAATAGGGCTGTAGTCAGAGGGTCTTTTAACTCCTGTCTTCCAGAATTTCAGCAATGTGCTGATGACAGCCAATTGAGAAGAATTCGAGTTGACATTACACCCTGGCTCTACCAGGGCTATTTCCACCGCCACTGTTGCTGAGAGGAAAACTGGTTCAAACCTGTATACCTATGTTACAAGTAGCAGGGCCATGCAAAGTGTTACAGTACAGTTCAGAAACTGACTGGGGAGAATTTTCCAGCAAATCATAACAAAGCTTGGTTTCCAGATGCATTTAGCCTAGAGAATTTTTTGTAGAACAAGAGAAAGAAGCTGAAAGTCACAGAAAGGTTACATAAGAGGGAGCGGGGGAGACAGAAGAAAAAAAAGTGTAGCTTTCATTGTTTCTGGTTCTCCTATTCAGTGTGCCACAAATAGGCATCTGAACCATTTCTGTGGTTAACTTTACTGATTGTCCCAAAGAGAAGATGGGATTCTGGGATTTGTGTCTGTTGATGTTTTAAATATTTTTAAGAATACTTGGATTCCTGTTTAGAAGGTGGGATGTGGTTCAGAGACAGAGAAAACTCTGCATATCCTCCAGTGTCTTTTCAAGCACTAAATACAACTCTGGAGTAGAAACAAATTTATTATTCCACTCAGCTGCTCTTTGAGGGCCCTATGGCTTATACAGTGTAGAGTTGCCAGCTAGCCATGCAAATGTAACAGTAAATGGAGGCAAATGGATTTGGGTTGTGGAGTTCTGGGAATCTAAAAGCCAAGGCTTTCGCTAAGTGTCTCTGCATTAGCTGCACTGAAGGCAAAAGCCAATCCCATTGGCTCTGTTCAAGCTCCTCCTGGTTTTTCCATCTTGCTCTATGGGTATAAAACAAACACACACCACACATTACAAGGTGGAATAGAGGGCAAGCTGTTCTAGAATAATAAGCCACATTCCTATACACAAGCCCCATCAACCTGAACCAAATACTGCCCTCTAGATTTTAAGCAACTCCAGCTGTGTCACAACTCAGCAAAACTGGAGACCAGAGATATTTTCAGACATATTGGCCTCCAACTAGAGGAGCTACACTAGAGCCATGTTCATGGAATATTTTTACGATAGTGTCCCAAGACACATAGCTGTTTCTTAAGGGTGATTCCCCCCCCACACACACCCCATTGCATTGCTTTGGCACTTTGGGTTCCCTGGAGATGCTGCCACAGAAACATCCTGACACCTCCTTGAAAGGCTGGGAACTGACTCTTGTGCAGTGTTACAGTCCCATGGGGAAGAAAAGCACTAAATACAAACAAGAAAGCGAAGGGGGAAGGAAGACACACGAGAGAACAGCTGAGACGGTTGAGTGTCCCCGGGCACATTGGAATATAATTGCTAAAGTCTTTTGCCAACATGACGGGGCTGACTGGATTTTGGGAAGAAATTTATTGAGGGTGAGATATCTTCATGAAAACAAACCTCTCTTTTGGAATGTTCTCACAGGCATACATAAGCCTTAAGGATATTACCACAACAAAGCATTGGAACAGGGGGAGGGAGAGGAAGAAAAGTCTGGAGTCGTCCGTCAAATATAAAAACAAAAACAACTGATTAAATACATTTAAACAGCATGCAATAAAACAGCCTCTTATTTAATCCTAGTTTTGTTTTGTTTTTAATTCTCATGTTAGCTACTTGGGCTATTTTGTAAAGGGGGTGGGGTGGTTGTTTTGTAGGAGTCATTGACAACTATCATCCAGACATTTTGCTTTGCTTGTCTGTGGCACCCAGGACAAGCAAAGCAGTGATAACAAGGGTATCAGAAGAGGATATGTAGGACCCTGCATTGCATTTGGTGAGCAGAAATTTATACTCTGATTTACAAGGTCAGAGCCCCCCTGCAACCATTGCCTGGACTGCAAGGGAAATGCAGCCTCCTGATACAGTGGCTGTAAACAATCAGACAAGATAGCTTAATGGGTCAGCAGAAGATTTAGGCTGTGATGACTGCACGCAAAAGAAAAGATGGGAGCTATTCCTACTCACTGTGGAGTGTTGAATGTAGGGAACCTTGTGGCTGGAACTTTAGCTGCAGGAAACCTTACTCTCTCCCCCCCCCCCCCCTTGTTTTTTGAGAGAGAGAGAGAGAAAGCAGTTAAATTATGGCTCCTCCGTGTTTCTGAACTTAAACCTCTCTGTTTGGACTCTCGTTTTCAGCTGGAGAAGTAACAGCTAGAACTCACAGATGGATCAAGCTAAATTTAGACTGGCATATATCTCTGAGCCAAACGGGCCATGTTCCACCTTTCCTAACATGTAAGCAATATCAGCTGGGATTTTCCAAAGCCACTAAGTGACCACTGAAAGCCAATAGGGCTTGTGTTCCTCCATCACTTTTCTGATCTGCTCTGGTTATCATAAAGGGAAACATTTACAAATATTATATTTTTATATCTGTAAAGGGATGCCACTGATTTTAATTCATCTTTTGGTACTTCACCTGCGAGAATCTGCAGTTTTAGACTCCCTCATGTTGAATGAAAGATCAAAATAAAAGGGGATGGTGATTAACAGACTGTACAAAAGGAAGTAGTGAAACTAACTGTAGATAAAATGCTGTCAAATGTAGAAAGTAAACAGATTTTTTTTTCTTTCAGTTATGGGGATTTACTTGTAACAATGGGTTAACAATTTTCAAGCAGAAAGTCTGATTTTTTTGGAGTTGACCCTTTAAAATGAAATTAAAATCAAATTCATATTTTAGAAGCTTTAATGAAAGAGAAAATAGCTGTGTTTACAACCTTTACTAGTGACATTATTCCATTCATTCTCATAGTAGAGGATTTAAAAAAAAAACTTTTTGGGAGGTCAGTTTCCTCTCTGTTTTTTCCCCAGACTTTTGGCACCTGAAGAAGCAAAGCTAAATAAGAACTGGTACAAAGTCAAGGTTTACTGAGTCCTACCAAATATTTTCAAATACTAAACTGAATATTTAAAATGTCTACTGGCACAGGCATATCTCAACGCTGCAGCTTCTGCTCCTGTGTTACTGTCATTCAACAGTCCACACAGTGTGTTTCATGTTTTTTTTTTTTTTTAATAAGTTTGCTTAGCACTGTTTATTTTCTCTTGGAAATGGCGGTCTTGTGGCCCTTTTTTATTGCAATATTGACATTTGCTGTTCTGACTCCCCAAGTGAAGCAAAAATACCAAAATGTTTAAAAAGTTCTCTTGGCTGTTGCCAGTTGCTGAATTTTTTGATCAAATTTACAGGAAGCAACAAGGGGGAAGTGGAAGAAGGAAAGAGAAGCTGTTCAGAGACTTCCTGTTATTGGACACATGATAGATCTATAGTTTACTCCTGTTGAGTCCCATAGTAATTCCAGCAAAAGCTGAACCTCCGTCTACAGCTGAGTCCAAAGCACAGCTCCAGAAGACCCAGAGGACTACCTAAGGCCCCAAATGAAATACACAGAGGAAAAAGTTTGACATATTCCCTTAGTACACACAAAGTATTTTATATTCACAGTTTCTAGATTTTGCATTTCTGATGCCAGTAGTTTTTAGGAATAAACAAGGAAATACAGTAATGCCTGATTTTTGTGGCATGATGATAAATCTGCCTCTGAAGTGAGAATGGTATAACTTGGAGTGGTACAGACAAGAGGTTCGGCAAAGTAAGTTTAACAGGAGTGTACATCTGCTTGCTGCCCTCTCCTACAAAGCTCTTGCACCATATAGGTTTAGGTGGAACATTGCCCTCTAGAGGATGGAATGTCAGACCTGACCAGCATGTGTTTGAACATGTCCCTGGGGCTATGTCTACAGTGCACTTTCATCAGGAAAGCTTTGGTTGCTCAAGGGTGGCGGGGGTGGGGGGAGGGAGGGGAAAAAAAAAAAACCACCCACACACACGCACACCCCCCCGCCCCGCCTGACCAAAAAAAAAAAAGAAGACGTTTTACCCACAAAAAGCACTGGTGTGGACAGTGCTTTGTCTGCGGGATAGCGTCTCCCACAGACAAAGCTACAGCCCCTCGTTAGGAGTGGTTTTATTTGGTCGGCAGGAGAGCTCTGTCCTGCCAACAAAGAGTGGCTACACTGCATATCTTACAGCAGCATGGCATTAGCGGCACAGCTGTGCCCTATAAGCTGCTCAGTGCAGACATAGCCATAGTTGCTGGCCTACAGAGAACATAAGGAGCCCTGATACTATCCTAGCTACTGGAGGTTCTAAAGGTGCAGAGTTCTGCCCCTGAAAACAACCATGAAAATTTTGTTGACATGACTTGTTCTATGGCTGATGACTACGAAATCTACAAATCAAATTCTGATCTCACTGGTGTAAATCTGGAGTAACTCTACACCAGTGCAGAACAGAATGTGGCTAGAGAATTAGGCTATGTCTACACTTTGACTGATAAAGGTACTGCTTTTGTCAGTCAGGCCTGTGAAAAAAAAAACAAAAAAACACAAAACACACCCCTGACCGACATAAGTTTCACCAACAAAAGCACCGGTGTTGACAGCACTATGTTGGCAGGAGACGCTCTTCCGCAACATAGCTACCACCACTCGTTGGCGGTGGTTTAATTATGCCGGTGGGAGGGCTCTCTCCTGGCAACACAGAACAGCTACACGGGAGATCTTACAGCGGTGCAGCTGCAGCTATACTGCTGTAGGGTCTGTAGTGTAGACATAGCCTAAATATCAGAGGGAAAAAAATCCAATGGTTATAGCTGCCTGCAGCACATGCTGGGAATTAATAAAGATTAATTGATTTCCAAAATATGGAAGTTAGGAGAATGGGAGATTTTTGCTCACTAGGTCAGTTTTCCCCAAACTATTGCTACTCTGATTTAAAAATGGCCTTCTAATTCCCCACTCCCTCAAACCTATACAAGCACAATTAAATGTATTTTCAAAGCGTGTGGAAGGGCTTAGCAATTTGATTCCTAGTCACATCAATAGGAAAATTTCACATATAAATCCTCACGCACTCCTGTGAAAGTTAATATCCCAATGGGTAATACCAATCTCACAGAGAGAATTCTGAAGTGAATAAGACTAAAAAATGATCATACTCAAAGTTTTCATTCCATTTTAGCAGTAAATCCCAAGAGGTGCTCAGCATCTGCATTTCCCATTGACCTCAGTGAGAAGGCAGTTTGAGTGATCAGTTCACGTCTCCTAGGAGTCTTCAGATACAGTGAACTGTCTGGCTGCAGGCTCGTTATCTGTCCACCAAAAGCTCACATTCAGCCAAGTTAACAACACAGCAGCCATCTCCTGAAGGCTAACTCCACTCCAGTGCTTGACTTGGAAAGGGGAGTGTGATGTATTCCCCACTCTCACGACTGGAAAAAAGGCTGAGAACAAACTGGAGAGTATCTTCACTGCCCCCCCTCCACCCCTCTCCCAGTTCAAACCCCTTACATTTCAGCAGACTGGCCTTGAGTCCATGTTTCCCACTGGCTCACTAGAGTGGTCCATCCCACTCCTCTCAAATTTCTTTTTCAGGCTTTTTCTTCAGTTCCAGTCCATTAAGCACATTCAAGTCCTCACAGGGACAAGACAGCTACCAGGCAAACAGCCAGCAATTTTCCTTTTCAAGGCCTTGTTAAGACTAGCCACTTCTGAAAACAACTCACTACAGTTCTAGTGACAAATGGAGAGCATGTTACGTTACCAGAGCGGTGTGAACCAAACTTAAAATGGCCTTTCTGGAGGCTAAGAGAGCCTAAATTTGTCAATTATCTATGCAGAGATCGTTAATATTCACACAGACAGTTTCATTTTCACAATTATGCCACTTTAGGCAAAGGGGGTTATATTTGAGGTCCAACAAATTAAAGCTCCAACCCTACTGGTGATAGCTACCATGCATGGAGGAGGAGTCAGCACAGTATTTGGCTCATAGAACCTTACATTTCAGACTAAAAACAAATCCTGTAATATTAGGAGTTTCACTGACATCATATTTTTTCTTTAACACACTGGCTTTCTTGACAGTAGCCATTTTTTTCCCCAATTTTCTCTCCTTAACTGGTTTATCCAGTACTGTATTACTATTTTTTCTGTGAACATGTCACATACACATATGGTGAGAACTAGTCTGTGGGCCCTGTGAAATTCACAGTCACAAGACCCGCTGGTTTGGGCGAAGGGGAGAAAAAAAAAAATAAAGAAAAATCTCAGCTTCCAGTGGGTGAGAAGAGAAAAGTAACATGTCTAGCCCTTTTCCTCCTGGAGACAGCCTTGAAAATGAAACCCAAACTAAACCAAAGTAAATCACTTGCTAGGATAGAAAAGAACAAGCAGCTGGGTTCTGCATCTGCAATGGAAGGCTGGGGGTGGGGATGGATCTACAGATTGCCTGAGCCACACATTCTTTCCATAGGGTTATTATGTAAAATGGAGTCAGTCAAGAGTCACCTCGCGAACCTTCCCCAATATCCTCAGGCCAGCCCTGAGCATAGAAGTGGACAGGTTTGGGGACAGAGGGTGACAAAAGCTGTTTCACAGGCTTACTCAAAAACATTAGTGCCAGCTCCACAGATGCTACTACAGTCGTATGTAACTACAGCTAAGCAACTCGCATTCCAAAGTTTCAGTAAACATCTCAGCTCCTTTCTTAACAGTAAAAGATCTCACTACAGCTCCAATCTATTTGATTAACCTAATGGATCAAAGATAAGTAGGAAAAAATATTTTTGAGACACAGGGAGTTAACATAAAAATTAGTAAATATATTTAATTTGGATAATTGAATTTGAGCTGGGATATAATCAGCATATTTAGGGCCAGATTTAGGATACCCTAACTCACATTTAATAGCACATTATTATTTATTATTTGTATCCTGGCTGCACTAGAGGCCCCAACCAGCCATCAGAGACTCATCGTGCTAATTACTGTATATATGTGTGTGTATATATTATATATATATATAAAAACAAAAAGATGGTTGCAGCCCTCAGGCTGCCAGTAGCAATTTGATTTGCAGAAAAGTTGTTTTCATCTGCCTGTATATTTATCAGTCCAGGTAATAATGGCAGAAGCAAAGTATTGCTCATATACTAGTTAATATATAAAAGAATAAAACCACAACTTAAAAAATGTCTCCATCAGCTTGGATGTTTGCAACAGGCTCATTCTAGCCTGGTCTTATTTTCTTTGTTTTCCTCCAGGTTGCATCACTGGTAAAGAATTTAATTGTACACAAGATAAGTAGCTACAAGCATGAATCATATTAAAAAAAAAAAAGTCGCTGTAGACAATAATCCCCTCAAAGTTGAAACCAGCTCATACAAAGCCAAATATTATTAGTGCCTTGGAGTTTCATTTGGGGAACTGGAGAATATAGATAGTTTGCTTATACTGAAGGGCACATGATGATAATTGAGGGCATTTAGATCAAAACACTCATCCAGATCTCACTTTGCTAAACATGGAGAAAGTGTTAAAGTGCCACCTTTTCATCTAGAAGTTAGTAATGGGCCCAAATCAGAACCTCAAATTTGGGGCATGGAGAATGGGGGGCGGGGAGGGAGCTGTAGAGGAGATTTGAACCTACCTCTGTGGTTTGAGTTCTGGGTCAGATTCAAAATAACTCTTTTTTCCCCGGTTTCTGTTCAGAAGATTTCAACGCTATTGAATATGGTCACAAACCCTAGCTCTGGTACAGCCTGGAACCCGACCTTCTGACCCCAGTCTAATACAAATGAGAATCCAAACACGGCCGCCTGTGCCCATTTCTATAGAAATGTAAATATTCAGCCCTTCCCTATGCCAGTGTATGAGTGCAAAGAAAACATGAATACATCCAATTTCATTCACTTCCAATCAGAATAGTACAAAACCAAAGCTCTCCAGTCCTTCCCCACCACTAAAACCTTTGCAGAGGTGCAACGAAGTTCTGAGCACCTCCTGTGAAGTGCTGAGTACATCAGCTTCTATTAATTTCAGTGGGCACTTAGCAGCAGGCCATAAGACAGTACCGGTGAATAAAGCATTATGAAGACTGCCATGCGTGTTTCCACAGTCCGTGGCAGTAAGGCAGATCAGAGCATTTGCAGGGAGGTTTTGTGGGGGATTGTGATGATTTGACTATAAATGACCTCATCAATTTATTATGTCTGTCTGTTATTCAGATACACCCTGGTATTTCTCTCAGTCAGCTGAATCACAGCGGATGGGGGAAAAGTGTTTCTCTCTAAGCGTTAACAGACCACGTACAGTGGTATGAGCTGGTGCTCATTAGTAATGCTGAACGTACAGCCTAATTGCTCTTGCTTTTCAGGCTATTTCCAGAGTACAATTTACCACATGATGCTTTAGACATTTACTTTGAGGTGATTTGAGCCCTCTTTAGATTTTCCTGATAACACAAATAAACCCTACTGATTTACTGCACTGCACCATGCATTTGATAATCATCTTTGCTTTAGCCTCTTCCAAGATTAGAGATTCTGCACACAGACAAAGGCTAGGTCATTAAATTGAAGGACTTTGACTACTGTATGAAGTGCCAATCTTTGGACCATTTCTCCGGAGTCTGAGAGGAGACACTTACCAGAGACACACAATGTTCCCTATATTCTCCACCTAGCTTTCCAGTTTCTCTCCCCCTCCCTTTCCCTCACCTAACAAGCTTCTCTGTGGTTCTTTGTGCTTCACAAATGGATATTCATAATGAGCAGAGCCCTTAACCTAGTTTTTACAGATAATTTCCATCCCTCCATGAAGAACAAAAAAACCAAGGGAACATTGAAACAGCCTCGATGAAGAACATTGGCCAACAGAGAGATGAGACACATTGTGGAGGGGTCTTAGGTCTCCGTTCATGAAACTTTCACACACAATTTATGCTTGACAAGAACAGGCTTCAGAATATTTTGATAGGTTCTACAGGACTTTATTCCCTATAATTAAAATTCCAGTTGGTATTCTGTTTCTGTTCGTTGCCAAAATGTTTACAAGTTACCAGGTCCTATGTTAACAGTTTCAAGAGACCTCAATAGCACACCTTCATCTTATCCTTATAATAAAACTCACATCCATCTGACAACCCAATGCACTAGAAAAACAAACAAACAAACAAACATACATACATGTTCCTTTCTGAGCCAACCTGGACATGTGCACCACTAATTTAAAGCTCAGTCTGCAGACCTTAATGACTTTGGTTTTCTATATCAAATCAACTGCCATACCCAATAAGTCACATGTACTTCTCACTGGAAAGGAAATCAGTTTTCTTCACGCAAAATGCCCGTACAAGAGTTTCCACAGCAGAGCCATAAATGCAGCAAGTGGTGGTTCAAGAGGTCAAGTTCGTATTTGATTTCCTTAATCCAATTTTATTTCTTTTAGTGGAAACTGAAGGAATTTTGAGGGTGCGTGGGGGTCACAATTACTGTAATCCTCACGTAACCATTGAAATCAGTACTGAATAGGTACATCCATGATATGCCTTCAGTTAGTCACAGATAAAAGGAAGGGCTCCTCTTAAATGCTTGTGCTCCAAATCACATCCTAGATACATGCTTGTGCAGTGCTGCTAGACACACTGGGTTAGAGTCTCACCTGGAGTAAATTCACATTGACTCCAACTGAGGCATGTCAATTTATGCCTCTGGACCACCTAGTGAATTTCAGTGCTCCAGTCTTTTAAACCAGTGATACTTAGACTGAGGCTCAGGAGCTGCAAGTGGCTCTTTACTCTGTTTCCTGCCACTCACTGTGTGATTTAATTATTAGCCAATCAGGATGCTTTTACTATGTTATTAACCAATTGTAGAATACCTGGTCAGTCATTTTGCTCTGAGTACATTCATTCATTCACACACACAAAATGAAACTATGAATCCACACTACTGTGGCTCTTTTGGGCAGTGTTGATCACTAATTTGGCTCCTGAACCACCGAGGTCTAAGTATCACTGTTTTAAACAGATGTTTGAATTAAATGTAAATTACCGCTGTTGGGATCTAATAGAACTTCTGGTGGCAATACAAGTATTCAGTGTAACTATTAATCCAAATCCTGATACACATCCCACTGTCAAATTCTTCATTTCCCCCCTGACCTTCTTTTAGCCAACTCAAAATAGTTATTCCAGAAACACCAGTGCTGCCTAGCTGAAATATCGGTATCCCTGATATAGCTATCCACCGCTCTACCAATGCCAGGTAAAAATAATTTAATGATTTAATAAAGCTGCACTGCAATTATTACTCCCAAGACACTGCTATTAAGCTTATCAATCATTCTTCTTGGTTTTGTTCAATATGCAGTTTGTACATTCTTCACTACGTCAAGAGTGTTCATTTTCTGGTTGATTATTCACAGTGCTGTGTGTTTAAAAAACACACACAAACAGGAAGACCTGTTAAGGCAGGTAAAAACTTCCCAAGGGGTCTAACTTGGATTGTCTCTATCTTGGTAAGTTGTTATTTCTTCCATTCCAAAAATAATAAGAATGCTGTGCTGAAGTAACGGTCACTTTGGAAATGCTTAAGAGACAGTGTTTTTAATCAAAATCCTCTTTTCCCCTCAGTTACTTTGCCCTTCCATGAGAGCCTCTTTTCTCAGTGCTTCCCCTGTGCAGCCTAAACTCTTCATCATTCCCATTACATCATTTGAGTTCTTGCCCTACTTAGAGGGTCTAATCTACTCAGAACAAACAGGGACTTGCTGCACTTGTTTCTTTCTAGATTCTTGCTAGTAAGAAGTTTTATATGAAGCAAAATTGTGGTTTTCTTTCTATGTATTTCTTCAAACCAGACAGCTTTCCCCCATTCAAATGATTTGATTGTGGTTTTCTTGTTGTCTTTTGTGAAATCAACCACACTGTAGGGTTTTGATTATGTGATGCATTTATGTTCTGCCAGAATAAAGGCCCAGATCTCTGGCTGGGTTTTGTCAGAGACCCAGGGGCTGCTTATAAATTTGAATCTGTTTTAATACTGTGGGCCAGAGCCTCAGCTGGAGTAAAAACTGGCATGGCTTCCCTAGAGTCACAAGTTACACCAGCGGAGGATTTAGTTCTATAACTGCAAGGAAAATTACTTTTAAAATAGGAAAATAAATGACAGAACTAGGGCTTGTGTCCACAGATGACAAACTGACTTTTCTTCTCTGTGAAAGTACAAGACCTTGAAAACTCTTAGACATATTAATAGCTCCTCCATGGCAAGAGAGTGTGCAAGGTGTGACATGCATTTCCCCCCCCCCCCCCCCCCCCCCCGAGACCTATACCTTCACCTTCTCAGCACAGTCATGGGGGCAGGCTGCTGGGATTACGATGGAGCAGTTCATGCTGGGATACATGATCTCTATGAGCAGCATCTCCATGCTGGAGATTGGGAACGTCCTTCTCTGGCAGCAGCAGAGAGCCATTTGGACAAAGCTACCAGCAGGTATTCAAAATGGATGTTGTTTGGGCAAAGGATAAACACCTCTGCTGTACAAGCATTGCCCACCAAAAAAAAAAAAAAAAATCTCACCCGTACCCAGGAGTCCCAAGGAACCAAAGCAGAGGCACCAAACAGATCTGCTTCAGAATGTCTGTCTGGTGGAATACCCACTGTACAGCGTCATATACATTTCCAGTGCTAACCACTGCATCAGGAATAAAAAGAAGATATAATCCTCCCCCTCGTACAATTCCATGGACATCAGTGGGGTTTCACATGTGTAACGAAGGGCAGAATTTGACCCACAAAATTTTCAGCACAAAAATGAAAGGAAACCAAACACCATTCAAAACGGAGCCAAAAATGCTCCCTTCAGCTAAAACTTTGCAATTTAACTGTCTTGGAAGAGCTGAGTTAGATATTCTCTATGGGCTCGATTTGCATAGGTATTTAGGCACCCCCTAAAGATGCAAAGACTGCTAACCTGCTTATGGACTTTTGAAAATCCCACTACATGCCTACCTGCATCTTTGGCACCTAAATACTTTGTGACTCTTGCCCTATGTGATTAGGCAACATGTAATAATGAAAGGGTTTGTTTGCACAACTCTGCTCTTATCATCGTAACAGGACTCAAGAAGTCATATGTGCTAAAGAACCTGTGTGTCTACTATTGGGTTTTCTATGTTGTTTATCACTATAGTACCTAAGTATCTATTTTGACAATGTAAATAATGGGTATGCCTCACATATTGTGAGGCTCTCTCTCTCCTCTCAGTTACACCAGTGCCAATCAGGTGTAACTGCACTGAAGTGGATGGAAGCATGCCAATGTAAAACCCGTGTATATGTGATAAGAATCAGTCCCTTTACCCAATAGTCAAAACAGGAAAGATCTATTAAAAAAAAGGAACAACCTGCAGGGGAAAAATAAGTCTAAAGTGCATATGTCCCAGTTTTATATAGAGGAGGTGCAAGAAAACATGGAAACTGGAACAGAATAGAGTTTTATCAGTTTTGAAATATTTCAGCAGACTCCTGGTATTTTTAAACTTGATACAAATAAAGAATGAAATTGCAGTGTTTAGGAAAGAGAAAATGTGACTCTCCATTCAAATACATTTCTACACTTCATATTTATGGGAAACAAATTGGGTGTGCAGCAACTAGAGTGAATAAATGAGAGAGCACATGAGGGCTCCTTTTGATCCGATTTCAGGGACAGCAGGCCCGTTGTAAACTGGATTTTATTTCAGAACTTACTGGAAGGAGAAAAGTCTCTGCACATCAGAAAGGCTGCAGTAAAGTGAACACAGAGGCGTTTGTTTGTAATTGTGTCCGTCATAAACAACTTACTGCAGCTTTCTCAGAAGTTGCTGATATTGTGCCAAAAGAAAATCAGCAGGACCCTGGAAAAGCATCATAGTAATACTCATGTCAGAGACAGAACACTCTCAAAAGAAATCTTGGGTGGTACCTGTTGAAGTTGATTGGGTACAGAATGACATCCTCGGGTGCTCTCCCATCCCAGTGAATGGTATAGGCCTGCTCCAGCATCACTACAGGTTGGTACTGTTGATATGGTACTCCTCTATTCACTCCCTGCAGCCTCAGGGGATGAGAGTGGTATGTCGCTCTGGCAATTGATAAGGTCAGATTCTCCGGACGTCTGGCCTGAATATAAAGCTGGGGGTGAAAAAAACAAACGTACATTCATTAAGCCATCCGGGTCTCACCTTAACATGTGTGTTTGATCATCATTTCCTTTAAATGGCTTTTCTGAACGTTCCATCAGCACATTCTGCAAGCCACCGAAGCATTTCTGACTCAAATAATGCAGTACATCAAAACCAGATTTTGTAGCTGTCTGCATGTCATTTCATGGTGTACAAAAGGACCAGAGCACCAATGTTTACAACTCAAACTCTAAGCGAAAAGGGGTGATTCAGAAAATATTACTAGGTGCTTATTTCCTTATAAATGCAAAACAATTACATTTTAAATGAAGGGCCACAGGCCTGATCCAAAGCCCACTGAGGTCTTTGGAAGTCTTTCATTGACTTCAATGAACTTTGGATCAGACCCATAATCTGTTGTGGAATCCACATCTCTATTCCACTCTTTCCACATTCCAAATCGTGTGTTAATCCACAGCATTATTCTTCTGCATTGAGCCTAACAGGTGTGCCCCTCCCTCACAGGGATCAGGATGTGGATTGCCTCAGCACACTCCTAAGAATGACACCTTAGAGACTAACAAATTTATTTGAGCCTAAGCTTTCATGAGCTACAGCTCACTTCATCGGCTCAGGAAAGCTTAGGCTCAAATAAATTTGTTAGTCTCTAAGATGCCACAAGTCCTCCTTTTCTTTTTGCAAATACAGACTAACACGGCTGCTACTCTGAAACAACTCCTAAGAATGAATTTTTGCCCTGACACTAGCTTCAAGTGAAGGCCAATTTTTGTTGAAAAGTTATTTTAGCCTTTAGGTGGAACTCCTAATGTACAGCAGCCTTCCCACATCGGGAATACCAAGGCAGTAGCTGAATAGATGTATATTCGGATCTGCTAATGTAATGTTAGCACTTTAAAACATTGTGTAGTGCAGCCACACTCCCTGGAAGATTTAAAATAAATTGGGAGCAGCTTGGGACACATACAATCTTGCTTCACTATCTCATATACCAGTCAAAAGGAAAGTGCACCCATCTTCAGCTGACGAGCACTTTAAAATGTTAAATAAAAAAAAAGCACACATGAATACGCTTCTGTTTCTACAAGAAAATTCATTTAGTACTACCTTTTCTAAAACAAAGATTTCACACTTAAGAAGAGCAAAATGGAGGCAGTCTTCTGTCAATAGCTTTTACTATCACTGGGGAGAATGTGAGGGGGCCAACAAAGACTAGTAGACAGAGCACTGGATTGGGAGTCAGAGACCTGGATACTGATCAAAGCTCTGCCATTAACCAACTGTGAGATCCGAGGTTCTTCACCTTTCTGTGCCTCTTCTTTTCCCCTCCGATCTGTTGTCTGCTTTGTCTATTTAGACTGTAAGCTCTTCAAGGAAGGCAGGGACTGTCTCTTACTAGGAATACGTACAACATCAAGCACATCAGGGTCCTTATCTCATCTCTAGGTCCTAACATAATAACAACAACAATTCTTCAACAGAGAACCTAGTATATTTAAAAGGAGTTGCTCCACGGACATGACACAGGCTACGTGAAGAACCATAGCCAAGAAACTGGCTGTGGCCTGCACCTCACTTTTCTGTCTGGCATAACATACAGCTCAATATGTTGCAACCAGTTGCTGCTTCCTTCTTGGAATCTAACTTCTTGGTGACAACAAAATTGATTTGACAAGAGACAGTGGTGGGGTGTCCAGCACAGGGGTTATGTAACCTCTGGTCTGCTTTGTGGCATGATATTTTTGGAAGTGTCTCAGCTTGAGATTTCATGCCTGGGTGTCTATAGATAGACTCTGAGCTCCACAACAAAAAAAAAGTGGCCTGATTTTCATTTGCAGGTCCTCTTGACTTCAATGAAGCTGAGGTTACCCAGTGCCCCCGAAAATAAGACCACATTTGGTTAAGTGTATAACTATGGGTTTAGCAGCCTCACTGTAGGCACCTAAGTTTGAAAAAATTGGCCTAAAGTCACAAGAGATCATTCAAAAAAAATTGATCCATAATTTTTAGACATTTGTCAAATCCTGCTCTCACTTACATTGACTTGGATAGGATTGCTCCAGAGTAATAGTAATTACATCCCTGGTCCTGGCGGTACGTGATGTACCACTGGGGGCCGAGCACCTTTTAGGATCAGACCAAATATTAGAATTAACTCGTTCTCCCTCCCCCTCACTATTGAAACCATAAATCGTATCATTTAATAAAATAATTTCCCAAGTGAAGCACATTTGCTCACTCCTCAACGGCTCAAGGAAAAAAGAATGGTTTTTAAATTCAAATGAAAGACTTTTAATTTATGAAACCAAAGAAAATCCACTTTCCCTTTACATACAAGCCCCAGATCATCAGGTCAAAACAGTATTGATCACAGTCACTGCCACCAGATTGAAATTCTGTAGAACCCACACTACATGAGGTCAGATTAGATTATCATAATGGGCCCTTCTAGCCTTAGAGTCTTTGAATTTGTGTATTATTCTTGAACTGAATGGTGTTTTTCTGAAAAGGAATGTTGGAATCACGTCTGACGCTGCAAAATAATACTAGTCTAGACCTCTTTCTGCATGAAAGTCAGTAGTATTCATCATGTCATTCTAATCTTTATATTCCATGCTCTTTCCCCCTATCAAATACATGTCTCAGGCAATCAGATAATATTTAGGTAGTAGCTGAAGTGCACATATTAGAAAAATCAAAAATTAAGGTAACAAAATAAGCCTTCCAAACAATGAAATACATTCAAGGATAGGCAGAAAATCCTTACATTCCAGGATGGAAAAGAAAAGCATCCTAAATTCTTTAACTGCTGAAAAGAAGTGGTCAAGGGTTGTGAACTAGGCTGTCCACTGCACTTACTGTTAATGGGTTCAAGAAAGTTTACAATATGTTCCAAAATATGTTCTTTATCATCTTGTGTCAGATAAGTTATCTGGCAGTAAAATTTTCTTAAATGTCTTGGGACAAAGTTATAGGCTTAACTAAAAGTATAATAATTACAGTTGCTTTATAAACACTGTATCATTCTCAAATAAAAATGCAAGCCTTGTGGTTAGCTACAAATATTTGTAAACTTACTTCATTTCCCATTCCAGCCAACACATGCAGGATTTCCAGAATTGTAATCAATTATCTTTTTAGCTACACAGGACAGAGTTTATATATGCTGGATACTTTGAAACTTGCCTGTTCATTTTTATTATTCAATTATCAAACGCTGAAAGTCCTCATCCAGCAATGAAATCCATGCAGACCGACCCTGGCACTAATGTGCAGTCCCACTGATGCCAACGGGGTTCAACACAGGTGTAGGGGACAGCCCATGGGGAGTTTATTGCAGCACAGGAGTTAAAGTCTCAGACTCACAGTCGAGTCCTCTTTTTATCCACAAGACTGAATAAGAAGCCTCAAGGTAAGTTTCCCCATGCCACCCTGTCTGTGGACTTCATCCCTGACCTGGAGGGATAGATCACACTTAGGGAAAAGACGGGAGCTAAGGCTATGTCTACACTGGCACTTTTGTTGGTCAAGGGTGTGAAAGCCCCCCTCCCTCCCCCCCCCCGACTGACATAAGTTTCACCAACAAAAGTGCTGGTGTGGACAGTACTATGTCAGTGGGAGAAGCTCTCCTGCCAACACAGCTACTGCCGTTTGTGGGGGTGGTTTAATTATGCCGATGGGAGAGTTCTCTCCCGTCAGCATAGAGTGGCTAGATGGAAGACCTTACAGCAGTACAGCCGTGCTACTCAAAAGGTCTGTAATGTAGACGTAACCTAAGTCTCTGCCTGTTCAATCCCTGACTTTGCCGAGTCTGCCATCCAGGATGCTGATGAGCACTAGTTCCAGCGGTGATTTCATGATTTGGAAGCCTGTTCTCTGTGGACTGATCTTAGTCCATTTTATATAGCCCCAAAATAGCCAACAACAACTACTGCTACTTTTGGTTACTACTGAGCTGGCTGAAGTCAAAAGTCTACACAGCAACTAGACAGCCACTGCTGGGCCATGCCAGCTGACTCACGCTGCTGGAGGGGGGCTGTTTCCTTGCTGTGTAGGCTTCTAGGCTCAGGTTGGAGCTCAAGCCCTGGAACCCCGCCGCACCTCAAAAGGTTCTAGAGCCCAGGTTCCAGCTTGAGCCCGGAAGCCTACACAGCAAGGAAACAGCCCCACAGCCTGAGCTCTGTGAGGCGGAGTCAGCCGACACGGGCCAGCCCTGGGTTCTTCTTTGCCATGTAGACATATCTGTAGACTGCATATCATTACCCAATGCAGCCAGTCTCCTGAAAACTTGACATAGACACAGATATCTGCCTACTCGTCTTATAGTGTCATGACAGAGTCCCTTTCCTTTTCTTCAGTTCTTTATTCCAGGATATCTTTACTCTCAACTCTTGAAACTGAAAAAAAAAAAAATTTCCATACATTTCTGGAGCAAGAACTTTGGTATATGTGAACTAATCATCTCTCTCCAAGGAGGAAGAAGAGACATAGCAAGAGAACTTTGTTCTAGAATAATAGAAACTCAGCTTCCCTTCGCTCCAGCATATGTTTACAGCTAACAAAACAAAACAAAAACAAACAAAAAAATCCAACAGCAGGAAGTGAAGTGGGCAAAATATTTTAAAATGTGAGGAGTGATGAGAACCTGATCTAGCACAAGGGGAAGAGGCAGCTATTTTGTAAGAAGAATCTCAAAGAGAATCTTAAAATGACTCATTTAGCTGTGACTAACAGTCTAATCCAGAAGGATTTAGTCCCATCTCAATATACATTGAGAGATTACTTAGTAGATTGTGAAATTATTGAGAAATTCTCTTCACAACTCACGTTATTTATTATCCATCTGGGTAAAGAGTGTGAAGATAAGCAACATACAAGGTACACACACACACACTAAATTCTTGACTTCTGGACTGAGGCAAGATCTGTTTCCTTTCTAATGATCTAATTCAGCCACTGTTTTTATTCCTGGTATAGTGCTGACTGATGCCCAAACCCATCAGACCTCAATCCAAAGTTCAAAATTAAGGGCAAAACCTTGGGTCAGATCTAAGGTGCAGTTTTTCTTCAGACCCCTACACACCAGCTTCCCAGGCTCATGCAACTTCCAAATGAAGGGCTATTTCCCTTGACAAGAATTTTAGTCTACGGAGTTATACAGCTTGCAATGGCCAGTGATACTGAAGACCTCAATATTCCTTTGGAAGATCTCTTTAGTTCATAAAACATGCTGCGACAGATTCTGATACCTATTACACCAGCATGACTCCAGAGGCGCTTTGTTGAAGTCAGCAGAGTTATTCTGCATTTACACTGGTGTGTAACTGAGATCAGAATGGGATCCCTTAATTGAACCTTAAGACACAAACTAGCTTAGAAAGAGCTCGTTGACTTTTCATTCTAAGGACTCAACCCTGGGCGGTTTTAAGCCTCCTCAAATCCCAATGATTCATATTGAGCCCTAATGGATTCTACAGACTTCTCTATCTCCTCAAAAAGCAACCTTTCCTAGCATGGTTTAGAAAAATTCTGAGAGCAGCTACCTGCAATATTTCTTGGCTGCTTTATAGTGTATGCATTCAGGAATGATGATGGAAATATCAAAGTCATAACTGGATAACTAGGTTTTGAATAGGTCAGCAGATGACAGTGGAAAAATATATATATATATATAACTAATCAGAGGATGCAATAGCAAATATCCACTCTAGAATTGTGTTTGACAAAATAAAAGCATTAAGAGAGATGGAACGACTTCCTGCCTCTATTAGATGAGTACCCCAACAGAATGAAGAAAAATGGACCAAGTGGGGTGAATTTGTTAAAAATAAATAATTGCTCTAAATGTTTATAACAGGACATCTATTTTAATGTAACCCATAAATTATACTGCCTCAACTCTGCTGCATTCCCCTATCTTTTAGTGCTTACATCAGAAAATAGCTTATTCTGCCAAATTAGTAGTTTAAAAAAAAAAAAGTTTCCCAGCTTCTTCTGATTAATTCCTCAGGTGCTGCTTGGAAGGCATGTGAGAAGAGAATAAAAACCTGGATTAAACTGCTCAGCTGAAGTCAGCGTGGCACTGGGCAGGCACAACGTCTAACAATTTTAAAGCGCCCAAGTCACTCTTGGACCAACAGAATTTGAGTGTGTCCTAGAGACTCTGTAGGAAACTCAGAGTTGCCAACACTCATGATTTTATTGAGAGTCTTGTTAGGTTTGGTAGTTTTCTTAAACCCCTAGCTCATGGAATCATATTATCGGAGAAGCTTAGTTTTCATTAAAAACAGAAAGGAGGTTTCCAGCAGAGTAAAGCATGAAAACATTGACTCCGAAAGGCTCAAAACTTAAAAAGCAAATAAAAGACTCCAGCATTTTTTTTAATCTCATGATTTTTGAGCATGTGAAGTTGGCAATATTGGAAATGAAAGTGCTGGTGCTCCTCAGGGACCCCTGCTGGCAGCCCTCTCCAGGCAGCAATCTGAAACCAGGCCAAGGAAGGGTTTGTGATGCTGGCTGCTTACAGGTGGGAGTAAGGGAATCTAGGAACAAAGACAGCTCTGGAATTCACACAGTGATGCGTCAGGTAGGCTAGAGAAAAGCAACATGAGGGGAGAGAATCAGACCAGAGAACTCTCAGGAATGAAAAGCTTCCAGGTTGTCCTCAAAATCGGCTGAGTTAGAAATACTGCAGAAGGAATGGACTTTTCTATAGTATTTCCACTTCGGGCGCTCATCAAAGCCAAGGGGGGAAAAGCCAAACAAAAAAGCAGTGAACTGAACTATCAAAACTTTCTCAAAAAAATATTTGGCTTAAGCTCTGAAGGAAGGGTTTGGTTCATATTTCATATGACCTAGCTTGCATGTCCCTAAGCTAAATACCTTCATCTGTTCAGCTGTGACTGAAATGGCACTTTCACCTGCTTATGCCATGGATGAATAGGATGTCTTGTCTTTGAGAGCTATGTGGGAGGGGAAAGAAAAGCACATTTTGTAATGGCGTTTCTAAGATTAAAGTAAACCAAAGGCTTCCTCATCTTTCTCCATGATTGGGTTCATTCTTTTACTCTTTTGCACTGAAATATATAGTGCCAGATTTAGCACACACAAGTCATCAGAGCCAGCAACTCTGGTGTTGCAGTAAAGTATTCAAATGACTATTCTGCAAATTAAATCAGTTCCTATTATGTAGAACCAATGATCTTCGCTGCTTTCAATTTCAGATTCATATCTATTTCCCCACCTAAGGGCTCATAAAGTGAAGCTTTTAGTATGTACTTTATTCACCCAACTGGATGCTGATTGGGTGAAAGGAGCTGGTAAAGGGACAGATCCCAGGGAAGTGAATGTTTATTCTTGCCTGAACTCAGCCAAGGAAAGTTTCTATGGTGGAAAAACCACCTCACCCTGAGTGCCATAATGGGAAGAAAAGTCCTCCTTTTCTTTTTGCGAATACAGACTAACACGGCTGCTACTCTGAAACCTGTCATAATGGGAAGAGTATAAATAGAAATAAAAATATAGATTCCAACTTGTTTATCATTCTGAATTTAACCCTTGAGTCACCAGAGATGGGGATGCCACTCACACACACACACACACACACACACACACACACACACACACACACACACACACACAGTAAATCTGATTTATGGGGTTAATACATATGAGCCCAATCCTATTTCCACTGCAGTCAGCAACAAAAACTCTCACTGGACTTCAATGGGGCAAGATCAGGCTTATTCTTTCAAATAGCTGTGCTCTCCACTGACAAAACAAACCTGATTAATCAGTGCTGTATGGGGGCACCTCTAACACTGCACAGTCTTGAATAACTTTGGCAGGATTTTGTTCTGGACTATACTGTACTTTGGCTGTCATCGTGATGACTAACGAATGCATGAGGAGACGTGCATGTGCAGTATTCTCCATCAGACATACAAGAATCTTCTTAAAGAAACATGTGTCCTCACAGTACATACTGTGGACTGTAAGACCTTATTCCCACCTCCCAAATATACTTTCCTGTCTTTTATATCCATCAGTTTATTTTGGGAGAGGGGAACACTAGGGGAGGCAGTCTTGATCACATTTTTTGATAATTCAAAATGAAGATATTCTGTCTGAAGAACAGGTCACTTTAATGAATGGCTCAGGCATTTTCAGTATAACTCTTCTTGCGTATGGCATGTCTCTTTTGCACTGTGCCACTGCAGAAATGAAGTGCCCATCTCCCCATAAGTGGAGAGGAGAATATTACAGCTCCTTTCGAGAGCCACATCTCATCTTACGGGCTCAGATACCAGCTGTATAAACACAACCCACACCATGCCAGGTACATCTGCTGCCTCATGGTTCCGTTTCTCATGTGATTGCAGAGCATCTAATAGTTGCCATGTAAATAATAACTATGACAACATTCGGGGTGACTAATGTGTTTAGTCAAAAGGGCCCTAGGAATGTAAGAAACTAGTGATTTCCCCTCATAACCCATACATTTGTATTCACTGAAATGGCAATATAAAGCAAATTGCATTCTCTCATTTTCTCTTTAGGTCAAATATGATTAATACTACTACTTAGCACAAAGACAGGCCTTCTTGTTTTCAGGGCTCTTTACAAATACTAACTAAATGAGCGTTTTAATCTTCCTGTTATAGAAGCAAATAAGTACTACTAAGCCTCTGTTTATAGATAGGGAAATTGAAGTCAAGGGCCTAATTCTGGAGCCCCATTCACAAGGAGCAAGGGCTCCAGGATTGGGCACCATGTGACACTAAGTGATTAAGTCAAGGCCTCTTAGACAGCTGGCTTCCAGTCCAAACCTGGCTTCCATCCTGGCTTCCAGTCCAAACCTAAACAAGTTTTTTACATTATTAATGCCATGCTTTCCCTTAGTACCCTAGCTGGGTGTCACAGGACATACCAGGGTGTATATGCTCAGCATGAGGGCCCGGGCAAGATTTTCTACTAACTTTAAAGCAGGTTATATACTTTGCTGTATGGCTGTAAAAATATTCTCTAGAGGCGACGGAGGGGCATGGAGAGATGGATAGAGAGTCTGCTTTCTTTTTCCCCAGATATTAAACAAAGCCCTGGTCTACATTACAGAATTACTACTGTATAACCAACATCACTCAGGGGTGTGAATAATCCACAGCCCTGAGTGACGTACTTATGCCAACCTAAGAGCTGGTGTAGATAGCGGGAGAGTTAATCTCCCGCTGACATAGCTACCTCCTCTCGCTACCTAAACCAGATCCATGGTACTAATGCTTGCAGCAAGACTGATCTGAAATATTGCACTGGGGACGGTAAAATGCTTCATTTCCACTAGTGCCCTGATTCAGACCATTAGTAAAAACACCCTCTCCCAACCGCTCCAGATCCATTACAATCTCCCAGTGTCACCTGTGCATATTTCCCTCGGCATATCATTCCATTCCACCGTGGGACAGTAAGACATCCTGGATGACGAAGCAGGTAGTTGTCTGCCCTCCCTATGAAGGTGTCTGGATATCCCGTCACTGAACCATCCAGGTCATGGAAAATAGAAACTTTGTCACCATCATTATCGTTGTCTCCAAACCACTGGCCTGATTTGCCAAAAAACACCCTGAGTCCTACCTATAAGAGAGAGAGCCAAAAAAGAAGTTACTGGTGTAGCCATAACTGATTATTGGGGATAGATGGGACATACGTTAATATAGCTCAGTCAGGAACACTTTTAAACTAGAAAGTCCTATGGGTTCAAATCAC
Organism: Natator depressus; assembly: GCF_965152275.1. NCBI lineage: Eukaryota > Metazoa > Chordata > Testudines > Cheloniidae > Natator > Natator depressus. The sequence continues at coordinate 67,728,631 of NC_134243.1, forward strand.
CACACCAAGACTTAAGCTACTGATGCATCCTGGATTTAGAAACAATTTTGTCAGCATAAAGTTTATTTACTGGGATTTTTGTCTTCCCTTGTTTCTTAATGCTGAGGGATGTTTTCATGAAAACAGGATCTTTGGTTCTTAGATGTTCATCTGCTCCTGCTGCTTACTCCTTGAAGTAATAAACAGAAGAATGTGACTGTAAGGGGATAAAGCGGCACTGGAAGCCTATGAAATGATTAAGGAACAACCATCCTTTACGTGGAAATGTCAGGAAAGTACATTTTTAAAATGTTCCCACTTAATCTCATAAAACTGTGTGAAATAGCAGCTCTTTTCAAAATTCCCTTTTGTAGATATTCCAGTATATTATTTGGACACATCTTTTTGGAAAGCAGACAAAACAAAACAGAAGTTAAAACCTCAATTGCGCTCCCTATGCGTAACCCCAGTTTTTGAAATGGCTAAACATCAAAGCAAGAGCATAAGGCCGGTTATAAAAATACAACAAAGCAGGGAACCTGCGGACGTTAAGCAAAAAGGTGTTGACTATTTTCGTGTCTGTAGAAAAAGCAAATTAATAGGTCACAAGGCGACAGTGAAGGTAAGTGTTTTAGGTCAGGTATTTTTTGCTGAATCCCTGAGTAATAATGTGCGCTACACAAGACAATAGTGGCTTGATCATGCAGACCCAAGGAAGTAATCTTACTTCCATTAGTCCCATTGACTTTAATGGGACTACTCACATGAGTAAGAAATAATTACTCATTGAGCTAGGGTTTGCAGGTAAGGCAGCAAATCTGCTATGGTCTTTGAAAGCTCAATTTTATAATGCCCACTGGATAAGAGCTTGCCAGTATCCTTACCCACATGAGAAGTCCTATTGTTTAAATGGGACTACTCAAAGGGGTAACAACTACTTGTATGAGTAAAGATTGCAGGAATGGGCCCTTAAACTATGTTTTATTTAGTCTAGGTTTTTCCTATTACTTTACAATCAAATCAAATCCTATAACCACTTTTCTTTCCTTCTCCTAGTCTAACTCCTAGCCTCTTACTGAATCAGTCCTTTAAAAAAAACCCACCACCAACCAATCAAAACATACTGAATTTTAATCTTTGTTTTTGAGCAGTTTCCACGTTCTTGTTTCCCCGCTGGAAACCTCTGCCAAAGGAGCTATTTGGCAAAGAAGAAGGATCCCGATGGGTACTTTTTTTGTAATATCTAAAAGAGGCAACATCAGGATAATGTTTACATTTTACTACAGTTCAAAGCTCTACTATAAATACCTTGCACCAGTGCATTCCTGGATTTAAATATGGACACTCCAATGGTAAGAGAAAAGAGGCCTCAAAACAAAGAACAGTGTGTACAGCTTCCATTTAATTAGCACACTAAGTTTTTCCAGACACAACACAGAAGGTTTTATTGTTTAAACCCTAATCTTTCTCCTACATTCTCCTGTAAACATTGAGAATGAGAAATAAAATGGCTATTCTAAAAATTCAAATTAAAGGTTACACTAAAGTTGACAAAAGAATCACTGCTAAACTTGTAAACTGGGAAATGGTCAGTATTAATTTATGGCCCAACACTGGGAAATACCTTCTTTTGTACTGTAAAAAGATGTAGACACAGAAAGGCATCAGCTTCCAGATATAAAGTTTTGGGAACAGGGATAAAGAGCACAAGACTGATTTATCTCTAGCTGTCATGACTCTTATGGACTTTAGTGGGAACTCTGTCTAAGTGAAGACTATAGAAGTTGGATATCGTTTTGAAGATCTTCACATACATATTTACTATTTAGAGTGATAAATTATATGGAATACATGGTGGGTGATAGGTATAAAAATCTCTTTACTCAAGGGTTTGGAATATTAGAATAGCAACTATAGGGAGATGGATTAGTAGGCGGAGGATGCAGTCACAGATATGTGACAAATTTAATCATCAAATGCCTCTCCAATTTATCACATGGATATCACCTCCACATATACAGTATACACAGACACACACACACACACACACACGAATGAATGAACATGCACCTACACACCCTGATAGAAAAGCCCTATAGGCTTCAACAGAAAATTGTCTCTTTTCTATAGATTTTTGTCAAATTAACTAGTGGAATTGAAAAGGAATTGCATCTTTTCAACAGAATTCTATGGGATGGTTCAAAACACCTAGAAATAATATCCCTGTCTACTACGATCGTCATCATCGTTGTCATAATCATTAATATTTTTACAGAAGTGGGTTGCCAGGGTACTAGGGAAATTTGTCAACCAGTGTGGACCTACCCCTGTTTTACAGTCACAACTCCCAACTCTCATTTTGAAGCAGAGATTAAAGGTCCTAATTCTGCAAACTGATCAGTGCAGGCAGACCCTAATACCCATGCAGAGCCCCCCCTGAATTTACTGTAGCTTTAGAGGGTGGGGGTCCACCTGCATGGAGCAGCTTGCAGGACTGGGACCCAAATCAGGTAAGAAGGAACAATCTCTCTCGTATTATAGAAAAATGTGGCTGACAACATAAGGGATCAGTTTCTATGGGGTCTGATCCAAAGCCCATTGAACTCGGTGGAGTTGAGGGCTCAGTTCTGCTTCCTTTGGAGTCAACATAAAGATCCCACTGAAGTAAAGAGGCAACACATTTATCTTCCTGGTTTTTGTCTGGTTTTTTTGGATCTGGATTTGTCTGGTTGGATCCACCCTACCAGAATTGCAATTTTTAAAGTGCATGAAAACTTCTGTTTTGCCTGGCACTCAGGAAACACCATGGTAAGACGGAATAGTCTAAATATAAAGGCAACTGCTTATATTACGAAGTGCTCCCCTCTTATCCACATGGCTACATGAATCCTGCCAGCGTAAACTCCCTTTCAGCAATTGTGCGCGATAATGGGGAGTCATTAGGCTGGATCCAGGCCCTTCCTCCAAATATGACTCATCTGTGCACTTCCAGCAACGCAAAGAGACATAAAGCTGCCCTGAACAGATAGCTGGGGATTCGCCTAGCATGGGCAAATCCATAGATGGTAAAGAGCTGACACAGCCTGCTGTAAAGGGGCCCAGCTCCATCTCTAAACTCCAGCTATTCCTGGGAGCTGGAAAAACCACCACAGGAGCCATTAACAGTCAAAATTAGAACATGCTCAGGGGACTGAACCAGTCCTGGGCTACCGAACGATCATTTGAGCTCAAATGGTGACATACCACCATCTGTCTCCCCCAGGAGCTGGCACAGCTCAGACAGACCCAAAGTCTGGGGCTGACATTTTTATTATTAATTAAAAAATTTCCCCCCATTTATGAATAGTCCAATGTAAAGCTTTCCTAGGAAACTATGCACAAACTCTGCGTATGACCTAAAGATGATATTTCCTCCTACCGGTCTAGATTCTAGCTATGGGACATGGAGGGTATGTCTACACTGCAGCTAGGAGCAAATGTCCCAGCTGGGGAGTCACTTGCACTAGCAGGACCCAGGCTAGTGTGCTAAAGACAGCAGCATGGATGTTCCAACTTGGGCTGGAACTCAGCCTCTCAGGCTTGAGTGCCCAGGTTGAAACATCCACATGGATATTTTTAGTGCACTAGTTCAAGTCCCACTAAAGTAAGTCTGTCTACTTGGGCAGGGAGGCTTGGTCCCAGCTGCAGTATAGATATGTCCACACAAACTAGGATGACCAGACAGCAAGTGTGAAAAATCGGGACAAGGGGTGTGGGGTAATAGGAAAAAGACCATAAAATCGGGATATCTGGTCACCCTAACACAAACCCATGGCACTACATGACCATCTGAATCTTGTGTAGGCAGAGGACCAATGACTGTTTTGAAGACTGCTTATAAAGTGTTATTAAAAGGCTTTGTTATTCATTTTATTATCTGTAAATGCACACATTTTCCTTCCCTCATATGCAAGCATTGTGTTTGTCAACAGAAATGTAAATAAAATACTTTTGTAGAGTGTAATGTTTAGCTCTTCTGTTCCACTTAACAATTGTTTTTATATTGTAATTAAGCAAGACCTGACTAGTTTTATTATTTAGTCATCTAATCAGTGAGCTGATTAGCTTGAACAGTCAATATGATTATGCACCCAGCATGACTAATAGCTTTAATATCACTATGCAACTTGCATCTTCTGAAGTGACTGTAAAAATAAGCCATCCCTTAGGGAACTTTTCAAAATTAATAAAAAGAAGCCTAAATATGAAAATTAATAAACAGTTTAGGGGCGCTATGTTAATTATATGTTATCCAATAAAGCAATTGGCCACATAGCAATATGCAAGAAGCCCTTACAGTTTTACTTCAGGATCAGATGATCTGGATTCAATCTGGATAAAGCAGAATCGAAGTGAAAGCTGTTTTTATTGTTTACTGCTATGGCAGAGGTGGTTAACTTTTTCAATTTTTTTTAAAGCAAAGAGTTGGCAAAATATTAGAATAGTAAAGAGACATTTGTTGGGAATGGATAAACAGGAAGTAATTACTTGGATAATGTAACCAAATGTTTTATAATAAACTTAGCATGTGTTATTTAAGCATGTTTGTCTTTAATTCAGATTGCAGCAGCATTTAATAACTCCTCTGAGAGGTTCTGCCTTGCAGACCTCAGATCTTAAAGGTGTTGCTGTAATAAACTGTCTCCCAGACCTGAAAAGGTGCAGTGACATTAAACAGGCTCAGAGACCTCAAAAGGTGCTACAACTTTACATATCTGCATTTTCAAATTTTTCCACAGGTAATGATTCACTAACGTGCCTGCAAACACATGCATTTGGAGTTAAAAAACCCCATCTGACAGCCCTTACTCAGGTTACATTCCCACTCTCCTCAGATCCACTGCAAGATCAGACCTGTGCATTTTATGTTTCCCTCTAAGCACACTCCTCATTCCATGCTGAATGTTGCATCCTCATTGTGGCTAGTTCTCCAGAGGGATGAAAAGAATGTACAATTAAATTATCCCTTACCCTCGTTCTGGCTTCAGGTGTGACATACATGGGCTAGATTTATTTAAATGCACAAGGATGAAGTGCACTATATTTTCACAATAGCACCACAGGAGTGACTGTGCTAACACAACCTTTACATAAAATATGCTCCTGTTGTGCGGATAAGGCGTGATGGAGGAGAGGCAGAAAACCTGCCTGCTAAGCCAAAGAAAATGAGGTCTGTCAATATTAGAGCCGTGGAAACTTCCCTACAAACAAACCCAAACCTTGAGCTAAGGTTATAGAGGTTCATGAACCACACAGAGGGCCCGGGCCTTGTTACGGGCAGGCCTGGGCCTTGTTACGATCCCTGGAAGGAAGCCACCTGGAAGTCAGTAATTTTTCTTCATGGTTTCAGCCCAACCCAGGCAACTTGTAGTGATTTTGTGTGAGAGTTCGGTTCTGAGTTTTACGGGCTCAGATGAACCAAAAACCTCAAAAGCCAAACTCGAAGAGACGTGACTGCCACATGAATCCAAGAGAAAGGCTAGAACAGGTAAACCATTTTACAGCTCCTGTCAGCACAAAAATATTGGAACTGATTCATCAGTCCTTACTCTGGCTCAATCATCATTGTGATCCATAGAACTTTCAGTGAAGACCCCAGGATCAGGCCCAAGGTTCTCTCTGTATATCCAAGAATTGTACTACAACTTTCTGGCACTCATGCTTGTTGAAGTTTGATTTGTGTGGCTCCCAAACACTGGGCCAGATCCTCAACTAGAGTAAATCAGCATAGCTCCGTTAAGGTGAATAGTGCTATGAATGACTTACGTCAGCTGAGATCTGGGCCTCTATGTTAACGACCAATGTAGATTTTGCATCTCTGGTCACCCGGAAGTAAGATGTCTCTTGAGTAAACCGCTCAGCACTGTTAAAGACTTTTGCAAGTCAGACAAGCTCAGCCAAAACCCGCACTCCTATTTTTCTCACTTACGTTTCTCTCCATCTTGATCTGGGACACGTTGTTCTGAGGGCTTATCTGCCAGGAATTCTTCATGAAGAAGCCAATGGCGCTTGAGTATCGGTCCGCAGTGGGAGTAAACTTTCTAAAAGTGCATTTCACCAGCCTAACAGGCCCGTCATAAATCTGGAAGCCACGGATAGGGAACGTCCTATGGAAGTTTCAAAATGAACAGAAATCCATTTTAGACATGTGGGCTAGATCAGTGCTTTCCTCCAAAAGCACAGAAAGACACTACACTTGTATCTAGCAGTTACACCCTCTTCACGTTGCCTAAATCAAGATCACGCTGCTCTAGGCCATGAGGTGCTGAACAGCCTCATCCCCTTGTAAGAGGCACCCAGCTCTCCCCAGCTAAGGCTCAGAAGAGGAGCAGTGGTTAAGTGAGTGATCACAGAAACAAAATCCCAGTCCAGAGCAGGATCTGGCCTCACCCACCTTATGGCCCCTTACGGCCAGTCAGCAGGGGCAAAACACCTTCAACAGCTTCGGTCAGAGAAACCCCAGGGACTGTAGGGCCAGTGTAGTGTCTCCTTTGCTACTTCTCCAGCCCAGCCCAGCCATAGGCATAGCTGGGGGACTGTTATATCAGTCTGATCCCCCACTGCTGTAATGGCCGCCACCAGCTGATTCAACTTAGAACAACTTGGATTTTCCTCTCCCCACAAGCTGCTTCAGGCATCACATGGTCATCCCCAAGAATATGGCCCATAACATTTTATAGCTGTAAGATTACATCTTCAGGGCTGGCCTGTGGAATATGGTCATGTTGCACAGGATGTCAAAAATCTAGAAGATGCCATTGGGGTCTCAAGTGAGTCTTGATCCCCCTTTTTTCCTGTTTACAGTACTGAATTCTGTGTTACCCAGGTGCTGTTTGATTAATGAATGGCCTACAGTACCTTCATAAAAGAGAACGAAGGGGGCCATTAGATACATGTTTGCAATTAATTTGTTCAGAAATTTAGGTAAAGCTGGATTGCTCAAGCATCAGAAACAGGACGCACACGTGTACCCTCTTATCGATTATGGACTCCACAGCTGCATGCAGTGTTGTATTATATACAGGGAGATGCAAGAGTGAGATTCTCTTTGAATTTGACTGTAAGTGTCTAAAGCACCTACAGCCTGGGATAACCCACTAAATTAAAACATAAAAAAAAATAGCACCCTAGCATATAGTGCAATGGGAAATCAGAGGTACATGTGGTGGCCATGTGGGAAACCCTAGTCCTTGATCCAGAGCTTACTGAAACCAATGGGCTTTGGGTCAGGCCTTTACAATGCCAGTGCCTGTGCTGTAGCTATTCAGCAGATGGGACTAAATACGCTTTAGGGTTAGAATTGTATTTTATTTAAAGATGAGACATTGTGTCCGGTAGCAATAGTCCTTCTTTCCAGTTCCTACCAGTAAACACAGGTTATTAAAAGGTGAACTCTGAAATGTAATGGAGCATTCCAAATAGTTGCCTGATAATAATAGTGGCTCTAATTATTCAGGGTGTTCTGCAGAGATTCAATTTCATAACAATAAGAGATTCCTGGCTATACAGGTCTAAGGGCTAATTGCATGCAAGGCATGTTATAACCAACCAGCAAATACTCCATCTATTGTTACTTGTTGCTTTTCTAAAACATTCCTTAATAGAGGTTTGTCATGAATGACAATTGTTTTGGAGTTTCTATTTGCTCAAGGCGTGAGAAATTGTAGAAATATGCGGGGGGGGGGGGTGCACTGACTGTTGAAGAGGGGGCTGTTTGCCTGTAAAGGGAGCTAACTTACAGTCCTAGGAAGAGAAGTGAGATCCTGAGTGACTTTTCTTTTGCTTTCTTTGCCAAACTGGGTCATATGTTGTTCGGACAGAAAGAAAGTAAACATACACCCACTAGAAAAGGAAAAATCAAGGAACTGGATACTATTTTTCTTTTGTTTGGGGACTTCAGTGGGAGCTTTGCCTGTGTCAGGAATGAAGAATCAGGTGCTGACTCAGGAAAGGGTATGTCTATACGGCAATTAAATGCCTGCGTCTGGCCCACGTCAGCTGACTCCAGCTCAAGCTGCAGGGCTATAAAATTGCACTATAGATGGTTGGGCTTGGGCCTTCTCATGAGGTCCCAGAGCCCAAACATCTACACCAGACTTTTAGAGCCCCATAGTCTAAGCCCCATGAATCCAAGTTACCTGACACAGGCCAGCCACGGGTGTTTAATTGCAATGTAGACATACCCTAAGGGAGATCAAATATGCGCGCTAAAGTCTCTTTGGAGTTGGATGCGAAGGTGTACAGGCAGCCTTGTCTCCCCACCTCTTCACTTCAAATGGAAATTATCCCGCTTTGCCTCTGATGCCACACTGGCATGTCTGGGTGCAGAACAATATTTACAATTGAGTTAGTGTCCCACCAAGAGAGCCAATCAGCCCGGACACTGGCTGTGATTGTAGCCCTGAAAAATAGTTCTTGGTTTCTTTCAAACTTTCTAATCCACTCTCCAGTGACTGATAAATTAGGCAGAAAAATTACATCAAAGACATCCAGTTGTTAAAGCTTTCACCGCATTTGTCTGGAGAATGGGTTTTATTTGGATATTCATTGGTTATGGCCTGTATAATAAATTTAAACATCCATTTACGTTACCCTTTAGTAGCCACATTCATTTCAAAGGCTTTTATTCTATCACATTTTTCTTATGCTAATATCAAGGATAAATGCTAGATGAATAACCTACTTGTTTCTGGGTAGTGTTCTATATTCTCCATTTGCCCCTCTACCCCAGTAGCTGTTTTGTCCTCCCTGGGAGCCAATGTTGTTGCTTTCTCCGACAAAGATGGAATGTGCAACTTCCAGGCTGGAACCCTCATCTGTTGGGAAAGTTCCATCACTAGAATCAGACAAAGAAAAATGGAAGGTAACTATGTGACACAGTTCAAAAGAATAATTAAGGAATAATTTGAAAGAACTTTTTAATTGCACTTCTGAAACGGTCATTTTTAATCTGAAGAGATGCATCTGCAGGAATTAAAAAATAGTCTTTAGAAATCAGCAAGTTAGTATTAAACACCAGTAATAATGCTAATTCAGTGGTTCAGGCAACTACAGTTAGGTCTGATTTTTATATAGCCTCCTCCATCCTAAAGCATTTTACAAAGCATGAGCCAAACTCTAGTTCAGAATTAGAAAGTTACAAATTCTTTGAAAAGAGAAAAAAAACAAAAAAACCCCACAGCCAAGGTCTGATCCAAAGCTCACAGAAGTCAATGGAAAGATTCCCATTGTCTGTGACTGGCTTTGGATTAGGCTCTTAAATCACATTTAATCTTGGAGAGGTTTCTGGTTTACAACAGAACAAACCTTTCCATTACCTGCAAGTAGTAGGAATGTGGTCAGAAGAACCACTCTACAACCACACCGAGGGCCTTTTCCTGCCACTTCTGCATGGAAATATACCAAAGGTATGGACATTTTTGGTCTTGCCTTGACTAGAATGAATACAAATCTCCTTAGCATACACCAGAATGTTTAGTCTAAGGGTTTAGAATCTACAGCCCAAAAGGAAATCAGACATTATGACATATTTCCCAGACATGATAAGGCAAAGAAATTGAAATGCCATATTGCCATTTTCATTAATAGCTATTATGGGAGAGACCTGATGTGGTTTGGGAAGGACATGTGAGATTTTCTTGCATCTTAATGTGATCAGCAGGGAAGCTCTCCTCACCTTCCATTCTTTAACGTTTTAAATTGTGGAGAACCCTGAAAAACACAGCATATTGAGAGAAATGAAATTACCTAGCTAGAGTGAGTCCAATTCCATTGTCTGAAAACCTAGAAAAGAAGAAACACGAATGTGCAAATTACTAGGAATGTCTGATGTTAATTTGTCCTACAGACCCACTTATGTCAGTAATGAGCAGAATGATATAAAAACTGTAATTACATTCACCTACCCACAGTTGCGGAAAATAATGTCACCACCTCTGGCCCAGGCCCCATGGTCATTATTTTTAAAAGCGATGAGGCCATCAATTAAGGCAGGAACTCGTGGTTTTACAGGGTCAGCATCCTGATGTGGGCGGAACCTGAAGCAAGGAATCTAGTTATTATACCAGAGCAATGGGAAATAACCTTAAACACAGGAGGTCCTGTCAGTCACCGCTAATGGTTTCCACATACTGAACTGATGGGTTTAAAAGAAGTCATTTTGTTTCTATTTTCAGCTGAACTTATGTATTCTGGATCACATTCAAAACAATAGCTTCATTTTGGTACTGCATCTTATTGCAAGGCTAACACAGAATAAACATTAAGAGTGAAATTCCGGCCCCAGTGAAGTCAATGGAAAAGCACCCATTGATTTCAATGGAGCCAGGACTTCTCTCTCAGGATGGATTTTCAGAAGGATCTACTAGACTTAGGAGCACACAGTAACATTTTCAAAAGCACCTGTCACTTAGCTGCTTTCAGAAATCCTACCCACAAGCCCCATTGATTTTCAATGGCACTTATGTTCCTAAATCACTTTGGCGCTTTGAAACTCCCACCCTGCAAGAACAAGATGCCAACTGAAGATAATTAAGTGACATGCATGAGCTATCATTTCAGTCTTAAAGTGGGACTCCCATGTCTGAAAGCTTCACTAAGCATGAATCTATACGTTTTCCAATCACTTTCAGAATATTTCTTGCCACACTTGCTGATTACTGAACACTGCTAAGTTTGGGAGAAACAAAACAAAGCCCCTTATTCTTCCCCAGTCCATCTTCATGTTCGGTTTCATCCTTCTGCAAACTCATGGGGCTGTATTGTCTCTTCTGCTTCCAGAATAAGGGGGCCGAGGGAGGAGGGAAGCCACAGAAAGGGGAAGTGTCACTTCTCCTGCATTGTGGTCCCTATCCTTCAACTCCATGGGAGACTATCAGTGCTCTGTGTAGCTCACAATGTACGTGTGAGGTGGGACTAGCCAGGACACAGCAGAAGAGAATGGCTGATCTCTGCAGCATTGCTCCACATAAGCCCACAGGATTCTAGTGGGTTAGCCAGTGACATTAAGTACTCACTTTCCCTCTCTGTGACATGAATCCCTGGAAGCTTTTTTCCCCTCATAAATGTATAGGCAAAAGGAGACACCCATGTGTGAAGATTATTGCAAACAGATTACGTAACCGATGGCGGAGATAGTGCCTATGATTTTGGGTACAAATTATGTTGTGAAATGGATTTTATCATCTAGATTTCAACTCAGTCATTGAGAACAATAGTTAATTCCATTCTTTTCACGGACTCCTCTGCCATTTAGCAGCTCCAAGGAGGAGCTCCAAGTGCACATTTAGCATTTTTTAAGCAATCCTACAAATGATCAGCACAGAGTTCTGAAATATTTGCCTCTTTATATCCCAGGTTGTGAGTCTATATTCCTAGGATGTTCCATCCATAACAAGGTCCAGCAACCTGCTGAGTATACTGCAGGGTTCTGAAAACACTTTTATCCATTCAGTATTTACTCACCTGGCATTATCTACAGTAAGATACTCTCGAGGATTTTCAGCACTAGCTTTTGTCGTCTTTACTCCTTTTCCTATAAACAAGCCAGCCTGAAAAATACGTAGGAGTTCAATTATTTGAACAAGGAGACCACACAGCACAAGCTAAAGAAGATCAAAGGGCTATAAAGAAGATTATAAATGGAACACAAACATGGTGGCTGCCCATGCTTAAGGGACTGTAAGCCCTCTGCATGCCAGTGCTTTCCATCCCAAGTATTGGCCTCGGTGCCATTTGGATGTTGTCATATTATTACAGTGGCCTTCGTGTAATACGTCAAAGTCAGGGCAGAATGCTACAGTGCTATGCCCTTTACATAGTCATTTAAGTTGGCTTCTGAGCCAGAGCAAAGAATTTAAACTGCCTCACGCCAGGAAATAAAGCATTCCTGCTGGCCCCGGGGAGACAATTTGAAAGAATAATGTTGCAGAGAGGGAACAGTGCTCCTGCTGAGAGATAAGGCCTTAATTCCTCTTGGACTTGTAATTTCTCTACAATCAAAGCAGAACGTGATCCAGTGTAGTGAACTTAAAGATTGCGATGCAGTGTTATTGCAGAGATGAACCAGCACATACATGGATAGAGTAAGATAAAGTTGTACGAAGTTCTCTTTATCTACTAAAGTATATCCTAATAAAACAAAAACAACAACGTCCCCAATTTGATACAGTAATATTTGCCTCCTCTCCATCTGGAATCCTGAGCAATAATGAAAAAAGGATTCTTATTTGTAGATTCAGTCTTTATGCCTACAGTGCATTTAGGGAAAATATTTTCATGGAATTACCTTAAAGTGAGATTAAAGTTATCGCAATTATTTTGAAAAAAAATGGCAGATCAGGATTTGGCCCTACTCCAGCTATTTTGCAGGGCTCTGGCCACACCCCTCCATACCCACCCACCCACCCACTATTGCAGTAGAGAGTAACACTACATCTACTGCTATGTGCCCTATGTCTACACAACATCTACTGCCGCATGCATTCCTCTGCTGTGTGGCACAGAGCAGCATACTGCCCACAGTCTCAGTTTGTCCATCTGTACAATAGGAATAATACCACCCATGTACATTGCAGAGATGTTGAGACAACTGTTTAGTCAATGTTAAAACAGCACTATGAAAGTGTTTCTAGCCCATGAGATCTGAGAGCTACCTACAGTAAGTGCTAAATCTTATTACATTTGTGCAAATGTATGAAAATCTTTTACATGCCTTGAAATTAGAATGGACTCTGTTATTGTAAAATATCCCCAAGGGAGTGAACTCCGCCTGTGCCTCTGGGTATTGTCCCTCAGACTGTCCGGTTGGAAGCCGGTGGAAGATGTACCATATCCCAACATCCTAAAACACAACAAACAGGTTGAGACTATGGGGCAGTACAATAAATTCCCAGACTCTATAGTATTTAGCTTTGCCAGGGGCACCAACTAAATATATGGAAACAAATTTTCAAAGAAACTTCTTATACAGTCTGCAAAATGAGCATGCACCACTTTGTGCATACAAAACCAACACATCTGTCTACACAAGCTTACTCCACTTGCATGCACAAGTGCTCGTCTGGGCACATACCTGTGGATTTTGCATGCACATATATTGGGGGTATGAAGGAGAAGGGTAGATGAAATTTTGGCTTAGGGAACATGCCATTAATCATACACATGATTTGCATGTATAGCTGGGGTTCCAGTTTTATAGTAAACATTATTATTAATTATTATTAAACACAGTGGTCACCACTAAAGAGTCAACATTTGCCAAAACCCCCACCCCCACACACTTTTTTCCTGTTTTACATAAGGGGAAACTCTGGTATCACATATCAATTCTGTGCACATGGATGATCTCTGGACACAAACAGAACATTCCAGTTCACAAGCAGTCATATTGTACCAGGCCAATAACTACCTAATTGCCTTTGGCCTTATGCAGCAATAGGCACCTAGATTCTATGATACATTAAAAACGTGATGCCTTCCACACCAATGGCATCAGAAAGTGGTGCATGCATGTGGACTGAAGGTGATATATGGCCCCTGCTGTTTAATGATATTACCTGAGCACCAGCTGCTGCATTCTCTATCAAATTGTTGTTTGGGTTAGCAATCCAGAATGTGCTGACAGCCCTGAAAATGAAAAATAAAATAAAATTAAAAAATGATCCTAAGGAGTAACAAAACAGGAAGGGCTAAGCTTTTATAGCATTGCATTGCATTGCAGCCACCACACTCCCTTTGAGTTTAAAACTCCATAGGTACTCTTCATGAAAAATAAAAGAAATGATGTCAGGCATGTTCATTTATGGAGACACATACTAGAAGTGTTAAGTTATATGAGACTATTCACAAAAATCTGTGCTCTGTTAAAAGCAAGTTAAGTAAACCTGAGGTCATTTTTTCAAGAATTTGCTAGGGACAGAATTAAATAGCTATGGAAAATGTCTAAAAAAAGACCTTCTGTTCCTCTATAGAGCTTGGAGTGAGGGAGGAAAGTCTAACTCCCTACAGCTTTATGATCCATTCAGAAGGATACCAGAATAAGTATTCTGTGCAAACTGCTAACAGATTATTAATGGGATTAAAGAGCGATACTAATTCCTTTGCTCAAATTAAGGACACTATCAAGCAGGAGGATTTATGGTGGCACAGACAAAAGCTAGTTATATTTATGCAATTATTGTTTAAGAAAATAACTTGCGATGGACAATATACACCACATGTAAGAGTTCTGTTAATTTTTTTCCCTATTTACTCATAGCGGCTAATTTGATCATTTTTAATCAGAAAATTCTAACAAACATTTATTTCTGAACCATCCTATTACATTTGTAGTGTATTCATGCTCATGGGAACAATCCTAAATCAACATGAGTATCCTATTGGATCTGATGGTTTGCAGGAATGGCCCAGATACCTGCAATATAACTGTGCTAGCCACAAAAGCAGCCTTAGTATACTCACAGGAGTAATCCCAATGAAGTCAATGGGATTACTTATGTGAGTAAAAATTAGCAAGATGTGGCCCTTAAATTCTATCCTGGAAAAGTACCGGGGTCCTGGGCTAAACTACACTCTCATGAGCAACCCTAGCTGAGTCAATGGGATCATAGTAGTACCCATATTACAACGGACCATTTCTTCAGTTTGGAGGTGTACTCCAGCCACCAGTAACAATGATTTTTTCCCCTCTGAGCAAAGTGTAACTAAACATGGCTAATTATAATTTATGCTAATCTATACATTTGATCCCCTAATGTACTCATGTGCTAATGGCTAATTTACTCTAGACGCTATGATCCAAAGTCATCCATGAAGTCAAAAAAACTCCCTTTGAAGTAAATGGGATTTATGTCTGCTTATGCCAGGCTGAAGTGAGCCCCATTTATCAGACAGATTTCATGGAGCCTTGATTATCCCAATTAAAAAGGATTCAGAGACGAGCAAGATACTATATTGTGTTTCTCTCTCTCTCACTAGAAAACCGTGACAGGAATGGAATTCAATAAATATTAATTGACTGAGATTCAGGTCTCTATTAGCAGAGACCTCCATGAGCCTTCACCCTCAACACACTTTACCTAGTAGCGAATATTTATTTAAAAAAATAGAAAGTTACAGCAGAAGCTAAAATTTGTCACAATCCCAACAGCAGCAGCATGTGTCAAACTTGGGAAAACAAACCCACTCTGTAAACACCTTAGTTTCACCTCAGTATCATAATTTAGTACTTTCAAGACCAGATGCAAGATGCTATATAAAAGTGAAGACCTATTATACTCATTTAGGGCTTACATGCAGTCGGTGCTTGGTATAGGTACATAATTCCCATAGACATTGCTACGCATTGCGAGGCACATGGCTTCATTGCGGTCTGAAGGCAAGATTGTTCCAGGCTTGGTAAGGAGACCCAAATTGTGGTAAAATGTATTGCGTTGCTCCAGCCCATCTTCAAGGAAAAAACAGTGACCCAAAGTATCATAGCCAATAGTATCTTTCACCTGAACCAATTATACAAAACATGGGTTACATGTTAACTACAAACAAAGATGTGGTTTTTAATATTGATAAACTTCAAAAACCTTAAGGACCAATTTTGCCACCCTCACTCACATTGAATGGTACTTTTATCTGCGAGTAGTCCTGGAACTAAATCCAGAGTAAGGTATACTCAGTAAGGGTGAACTAATTTGGCCCTTACTACATTCAGGGCCTGATCTTCCTCACATTGCAGTCAACAGCAAAACTCCCATTAAACTTTAATTTGAGTAGGATCACATGCATAATTAAATAGAAAATAATACAATTCTAGGTTTGAAACTGTACTGGAGTCTATGTGAGAATATTTGATACAGAATTGTGGTATTTATCAGCACGAGTGTGTTATTCATAGATACTCTCGATTTCTTTGAGATACTTCTCAAATTGGGGAGGACGGGGGGGGGAGAGAAAGAGATTCAGTGGTTTACTGCAGAATAATTTGCACTACTAAATTCAGTAAGATGTTTCGCCTACATTCTCTGGTTATTAATTCTCCTAATATTTGCAGAGGTTGCATGGAGGTTGCAATCCATCTTCTCCACCTTCTTAAGAAGAACTGGACACATGCACAAAAATATTTCATTAAAACATACTTTGACCGAAGGGACTTAGCATAATAAGCCTGCTTTGATGTACAGCATTACAGTGAGGATTTCTAAAATTTGTCTTCATAACTGAAAATACTAAATCAGACCAGTTAAAATACCGAGTCTTTTTTGCCAAATCTTATTTGACAGGTTTCAATAAAACTTAAGCTAACGCTATACTTTAAATGATGTCAGCACATTTACTTGCTCCTTATACAAGCAAAAATTCCTACTGACATCAATTTGAGTAATGTCCATGTAAAGACTGCAAGACTAAATAATATGAACCTACTTGGTTTCCTCTAGGTACAGAGGGCTAGTTAAACCAGATACAGTATGTGAATCTGGGAAAAAGGATGATTATCATTGTAAGTATACTTGTATTCAGTATTCATCTACTGTATACAAGTATACTTACAGTATATGAATCTGGAAAGTAATATGATAATTGTATGGTACACACGTATAACAGTCTGTATGGGTATCGTATTGCCAATTCCCACTGGCATTTATTTTCCCCAGATAATCAACTCTCTAAATTGGAATCAGCAGCTTTTGTATCTGTTTCAATGAGCTGTCTAGAGAGCACTTAATATACAGGCAAACAAACAACAGAAAACCCCACTAATCTACTGGCTTCCAAAAACTGCAGTCCACTGAAAATATTCCCACTCAGAATTCGGGAGCACATGCTCAGACTGAGAGGGTCAGTTGCCACAAGCCTGACCAATTTAGAAGCAGTGGCACTGAGGAGTGTGCTGGTCAGTTCAGCCTTGCTAACAGAGACAGCTAAACCCATTTCTGAGCTAACAATGTCACATGTCTTTGCCAACCTCCTAAGAATGGTAATGCTCTATCTAAATATGTCCTTTAGTGTGATGGGCAGGAGCAGTGCTGAGGATGCTTTCAATCAGCAGTGGGCTAAGGAATAAACACATAAGACCAAATACTCCTCTTTGGAAGAAAATAATGATTAACACTAAATCTCTCCATGCCAGAAAGACAGAATTTCAGTTACATCCTTGGATTCTCATGGATCTGGCTAAGGGTTGCAAACTTGGATTTTAGAAACATGGTGAATGAGGAGCCAAAAGCTGGCCCTGGGTCTTATTTTATTTTTAATCCAGGTGACTTGTTCTGGCTTTAAAAAAAGAGAGAGAGAGAGAGACAGGAGCTCCCTAGTAACTTTCATATCTGAAAGGACCCTGACCACCCACCTAACTGGGAATAGCACGGTTTAAAGATCATTTATATTTGCACTGAAAAAAAATCAGGGTCAAAATAGGCCAAAATTATGATTGCAGGACTGATTACCCTGGTGTAGCCATTAACATATATTACAGAGAGAAGCCAAAGGTTTGGAAAAGAAGTACTACCTATCACACTGTGATATTAGGGGTAGCAGAGTGTTGTATGCTTAGGAATGAAACTCTGTCCACTCAGCAGCCTTGTGCTCCAGTAGTGTTTCCAATATCAGATAATTAGGATGCCTCCAAAACACTGAATTATATATAGCTCAGCAATACAATATAAGTGACCTTCATGTACTGCAACTTTATACAGTAATGACTACAGGGTTCGGTGGCATGTGTCGTGCATGTCAGTGAAGCAGCAGGCATGTCACAACCTGCTTTTCAGCTGTGATAAGTAACCGAAACTGTGCTGCAAGGCTGCTGACTTGTGACATGGCACAGTCATGGCACACACAAAGGCCGATATCTGAAGTGCCTTTCACCTCATTGACAAGTACACAGTTGCGCCACAAAATGCTGCATCCCACCTCATATTTTGTTAAGTGATCCAGTTTGTTCATTCACAGTAGCATAAAACTGGGGAAAAACCCTGTATCAAAGTTTCTCTGCTCTGAACTCTGAAGCATCACAACATAAGGCCAAATTAACATGCATATTATATAAACATATTACTCAGTTGTTCATGCACTGAGGTATATGTTCCCTGATGAAATCTCAGATTGGTCTGAGAGGACTAGCTACAGATTTATTTTTAATTACTGCACTGCAACAAAATGATTTCATTCACAGATTCAGCTAGTACATTTATCTACTCATTGATTTGTGGACTCATTGCCTTTGCAAACCCATATGCTGTCCCCTGCAGGACTAGATTTTGCATTTGAGTTTCTAAATTTAGTTGACATATGTGGAATCTCATAGTCAGTAGGGAGCTGTCTGACTACACTTTTGACAAGTCTCAAGAGCACAAGTTGTTCCAGTTAGGTCAACATTAATTTATTCTCTGATTGTTCACCTGATTCAAAAGGTCTAATATAAATAAATGATCATTTTGTGAGGACGGAAAAGGAAGACACTACTTATTCCATCAACTTTTGGAGGTTCTGCCAACACAAACACTTAAGATATCAGGAAGTGACAATCAGCCCTTTTTGAAGGAGATCTGGACAATGCAAACAGATCCTCAGGCCCATAGAGGGTACCTTCAGTCCCTTACACACTTACAAGTACAGTACGAAATGGGCACATACTGCAAAAGCAGTACGAATATATACCTGTGTTCTAGCTGGCAGCAGCTTTATGTACAGAGGCAAGAATAACAACGTTTCATGAAGAGTGCATATGGGTCATGGATAGATCAGGGTTGGGGAGGATTATGACTAAACACGGGTAACATGACCCACAAGTACTTCCCTGCCAGTGGGGCCTCACTTCAGCACACCATACCATTTCATGGGTGGGATACGGAGAACATGGAGATGCAGTGGAGAGGTTTCCTGAACAAATCTTGGTACTTTCTTTGTTGGGCACACATTTTCTGGTGAGCCCCTTTCCACAATGACCTCTGCCAGAGAGTTTGACCCAAAGCCAAAATTACCATTAGCTTTGTTGGCTTTGCAGCAGGCATTTGGGCCCTTCTTGCTCACATGTCTTTCCCCTTGGCTTTATGAATATCTTTGGATTAGTCTAACATTGTTCCTGGCTTTAACTATAGCTCTTGATTGTATCTCTGTTGCAGATTCCAAGGTTGGTAACTTCACCATGTGTTTGATGAAGACAACAGCTACCTGGTGAAAGTTCCACGCTATCACAGATTGCTCAGAACAATCTCATCATGCTTAATTATAAACATAATATACAGAACTTGACATTTCTTTCGACTCGTAGGGCCACTACAATGTCAATTCTAAAACTGAACTATTTCAAGGTATCCATCCAACAGATGCACTAGAAAAAAGAGTCATGCTTCAAAATACTTAATTGTATGGTGTTCAAGCATTGCAGGACATATTACACATTTTTTAACATTCAGCAAAATAAAGGTAATAGTTTGTCAGTAAAATGTATCTCTTACCAGAAGGCCATGTGTTCCATGTATGGCAACACACCTAGAGAAACAGTGGTGTATGGCCAGATTATCAAGGTAAGTAGGCGATTCATATCCTCCTTTCTCATCTACGTCTCCAGTCAAGTGAAAATGAACAGGATAGCTGCCTAGTATTTGCTGCCCCATGTTTTTTAATTCCACTCCTGCCATGTGAACGGAGGTAAAATTCCTTTGTATCTATTGAGACAAACATAGACCTAAGGAAAAAAAATTTGCAGTACAAGAGTGTGACAGCAAAAAACAAACAATTTTCAAACAAGTAACGAAGTGCTTGATCCTGCAAAGTGCTAATCTGCTCCATTGACTTCAGTACAGGATTAGGCCCAAAGGTTGCATCTTTCTACATATGTCTCAACTTCCCAAATACCGAATGGGTAGTGGTGTCCAAAAGGAACAGTAATGAACCATTTATCGCATTTATTCCTGGCAATATACACACTTATGTAATAGCTAGAGAGAAAAAAAAATACTACTGCCAGCTAGCAAAGAGTCATATTTAACATCTTTATGGTGCCACCAAAAGTCTGTATTTCCTGGTAGCTACATCTCGATCTAGCCCAATAGCATTTCATTTTCTGCTTAGCCCCATTAATTTCACCACCTGACCTCACTGAGGCTACTCTGATTTACATCAGCTGAGGGTCCATCCAGTTATTTTTAGGGGAGGGGGAAGAGAAAAACCTCTCAAAAAACTACAGTGGCCCAGACTGTGAGTGGGACCTGCGTGGCTGCACAGAGGTAAAGCTCTAGCATGATCCTTGTTCCCTTGAACAGCTGCCCAGGGATCGCTCACGATAGTAGGCCTTGTGTTCTGGGAAACACAGGGAATGCTTGCTCCTGCTATCCTACAGAGATTAGGACACTGAAAATGAAGAGGGATATGAAGGTGGAGTCATGACCCACCTCACCACCACATGGGCCTGTGAAGCAGGGTTGATGCCCTGGGGGAAAGCAGTGAATAAAGCAAACTGTGCCTCTGGAGGGAGTAAAGTCTCCTTTTTGGGTCGTGTAACTTCACAATGACCCCTATGGCTTACAAAAAACAAACTAACCCAGGGGAGGACAGAAGTGTATATTCAACCTTTATATTAGAGGTGAGCAAGAGGGTGTAATTTCATTGTGGATCAAGTTTTGCAAATAGCTCAATAACCTTTGTAGTATTCTCTCTCATTACACACAAATACATACTTGCTGAACCTGGGGAAAATATGTAACTGTCATTTTACATTACTCATGTATAAAGTTGGATAGTAAATAGATATCTGAAATTGAGAGAGAGAGAGAGAGAGAGTGCGCGCGTGCAAGCCACTTACTTTAATCTGTCCTCCAAATGTGTCATAGGAGAAAAACTGGCATTGATTTTGTCCATAACAAGAGTCCTCCATTTCTCCTTGAATAAGTATATTTCTAGTCAGGAGACCAACTTCTGCCCTCATGTCTATGCCATCTACAACTTCCCCAATATGAAGATAAAGTGGGCTGCCTGTGGAAAAAAAAATATTTAAATGTAACTAAGTTTATGATCCTCATTCACCACACAGTTCTAAACACATACACAAGTTTCTAACAAGATTCAGTCAGTCATTTTACTTATAATGAATTTCTGTGTGTTTCACAACTGTGAAGGGTCTGATTCTGCAAGTGCTGAGCACTTCTGTTGAAATCAATGAGCAACCAGCCAGCAAACACAGTTGAGTAGTCTCATTGCCGTCAACGGGCAACACTCTTTTGTTTAAAAACTTATATGCCTAAAGTATTTGCAGGACTGGGCCCCAATTTTGCAAACTTCAGCTAAAGAGGAGTTAAAAAGTGAAAAATAATTTTTGCACAGAAAATAGCTTAAGAACATATTTCATACCATCAATCTTCACTTGATTACTTTTACATTCAGGGCAAGGAAGGAGATTAAATTCTTCAGCTTGATGCATGGAATAGTCAGTGCTAGCAATGACTATCCTATCACCAGGTAACCAACTTGTGACCTCATCCACTAAGTTAAGAATTATGCCTTTGGACACTTTCACTCTAAATCCATTATGAGGAATCCCTAGGGGGAAAAAGAAAAAAAAACTAAGACAGTCAGTAGTTCTTTATGTTGTGTACCAGTGCATTTTGGATAATTGCAAAGAGTACCTACTCAACCAATTTTAATGAAATAATTCAAGGTCTCATATCCTTTTATGGGACATAAAGACTGTCCCCAATTGTTATTTCATGACAATGTTGGTCTATGATCCCCATGCATCTGACCAAGTTCTATAATATTAGTCTAAATTAGTTCAGATTTTAATGGCAAAAAAAAAAAAAAAAAGTACACTACACCTTTTTCCCATCCACTGAAAGCAGTGACTCTAAAATGGATTCCTTCATAGGTTTGAAAATCTCTTCCCGCTGTTGCTAGCTCAGTTGTTCCATTCCCTGGATACGGTTTTGTATCTTCTGTTGTTGAAAACTGACCACCTCCAAGGATCCCAACCAGAGCCCAGGGCTGCCTGAGTAAGATCAAGAAGAGTCTGATCATATTGACAGAAATACACCCTGTACCCTACAACCTTGAAAGATCCTTTGTATGTAGAGTCCCTGTTACAGAAAGTATTCTTAAAATAAAGCAAGCCTGGATTCTATAATAGTCTCTTATACAGCTCCCTTAATGATGGTTTTATTTTATACACCAGTGGCTTGAAAAATATGAATGTTTCCTATTTACAGAAGTTTGCTTGCTTTGATCTTATTAGTACACTAAGCACATGGGTATGAGTTTATATATAGTTTGGTGATCATGCTTGTTAAAAGTAATGTTGAATTGGAAAACCCCCTTAGATGATAGGGAGTTACTATTACAATCTGGAGCTGACAGCTGTCAGCTGTTAGGAAAGAGGCCCAGGAGCTGTCCATGGTGGTGCTACAGGTTTCCAACGCCTTCCTGCCACATGTCCAATAATAAAAGCTCAGCCCTGGAACACATACACTCTCCACAAGGACATGAACACGGTCTCTGTCCGCACTGGAAAAGCCTGATCCGGGCACTAGAAAAGTTAGTTCTAGCCCGGTGTCCCCCCTCTCTTTGGCTGTCACACACTACTGCGGACCGCCCGCAGAATGAGCAAACATGGGGCTAGTTTGCGCTTAGCTTATGTTGTGATCCCACGTGGGCACGTGGACTAGGCTACAGCAGATTAAATATTCGTTGCCCAGAGGGCGAGGAGTGAAGGTTTTGGGCTCGTGCAGGATTTCTGCACGGGACTGGAGCAAATCCCCACGCGAATACCCCCCCCCGTCTCACCTGTACCCCAGATGCAGGATGTGTTTGCTATGAAGAAGCTCCTTGAGGAGGAGGCGGGTCTCCAGAGTCAAACTCTTCGCTGCCGAGTCTCCTACTGCGGCTGCCACCACCTTGCCCGGAGCTTGAGTGGCCAGAAACTCCCGCAGCCGCCTGCTCTCATCGGCCAGCAGGTGCGTGTCAAAGCGACCAGCGGCCACCACCTGGGCTGTGTCCGCATCAATGATCCGGATGTTGAGGCCTCGGCTGCTCCAGCGCTTCTCGGACTGGTAGGATCCATAACGGAGCCCGCCCGCGTACAAAGTTTTGTCCAGCAGCGTCCAGGAGCGAGGTTTTCTGCCGTGTAACTCCAGGGTCCCCCCTCTGTCCACCCCGATGAATTTCTCTCCGTAGCTCTCCACCTCCGGCCCCTCGTTGGCCTTCCCGTACAGCGAGATGGTGGCCCGGGAGCTGTAGGGGCACCGCTGGGAGCCAATGTGCAACGCCCCGCCATCCTGAATGAGGATGTAGCGGGCCCTTAAGGCGATGGGCTGCTGCCTATCTGCAAACACCAGCACCCCTGAAAGGGAAGTGGGGAGACTCGCACGTAACGCCAGCGACTCGTGCCCCGCTTTCCTGGCCACAGGGCAGCCTGGCTAGCAGGGCGCAAGCCCCCTTTGGCCACCGGCAGGCCCGGCGTGGCACACAGGATCATGGAGGCTGCAAGCGGACGGGACCATTACAGATCTCCCCGACATGCCAGGACATTGCTCTGACCCCCACCCCCCACATACAGACTACGGAAGACCTCGGGTAAGGCCTTGAGCCGGGGGGCGCCCAGGTTTAGCGCCCAGTGACCCACCCCCTTCCTTGAGGAGATCATCCCAGCGGGTCAGGCCCCTGCGATTCCCTGGGGGTGCCTGCTCCCTTCCCAGGCTCTGGCCATGCCCGGCTGCAGCTCTCCCCCCAGACAAGGCTCTGAGCGGCCGGCCAGGCTCAGGAGGAAGGCGGGCGCCCAGCCCTTGGGGGCTCCTTACCTCCGTCCTGAATGCGCAGCGAGTGGAGAGTCGCGGAGCTCTCCAGCCTCAGGGCCGCCCCGCTGCCGATGACCACGGAGCGGCTGCTGTTGTGCCCGGGACGCCAGGGAGCCAGGTGCGGGGCGCGCTCGGGACACGGGCCTGCAAACACAGGCGCACACGCCGGTTCAGTGCAGCCCGCCGCGCTCTGCCCGCAGCCCAGCTCCCAGCCCAGAGGATACGCACCTGTTGCGTTGGAGCTCGCAGGGGGCTCCGGTTCCCGAGGGCGCCGGGCCCAGGCGAGGAGGCGGGCCGGGAGCAAAGCCCTTGGCAGCAGGATGCCGCAGCACTGGCGAGACGCCCCCGGGGGCTCCTTGGTCGCTCTCGGACTCGTGCGCCCCGGGAGAGCAGCGGTTCCATCCGCCACAGCGGCCGGTCCTGGAGCGCTGCCCGGCTCGCGGCGGGGCTTTGCCGGCCTGAGCCCGGAGCAGCAGCAGCAGCTGGAGGCACCTGCTGCCCAGGACGGAGCATCCCCCAGGCGAAGGGGACACCGGCTGGGATGGCCCCGCACGTGGCGATGGACGCTCCGAGCCCCAGCGAGAGACACACACCCCGAGACGCGTCATTCAAAGCATTTTATTCCCACCGGCCCCCGCTCTCCGGCCCCCCAAGGCGGGGCGCGCCCTCTGCAGCCACCTGTGGAGTAAAGCGGCGCTGGGTAAACGCTTCCCCGCCCCGCAGGCACGTGGGCTCCGGCGCCGGCGGGGGGCAAAAGCTCCGGCGCAGACACAGCGACGTCCCCCGGCAGAACCCGGCTCCAGCCCGGCCGCCGCGGGGCAGAGCCGCCAGAGGAACAACGGGCTCCGAGCCGCTTACCTATCCCCGGGTGCTATAGCCACGGCGGCTAGGCAGGGCTCCCTTCGCTGCTCTAAGGCGCGGGCAGTCCCCCCTCGGAGACGCGGGGCTCGGCACCGGACCAGGGAGAGCCCGCGCGCGCTAAGGTGAAAGCTGCTCCTGAGCGCCGGGCTGCTTCTCCACTCCCCAGCCTCCCTATTTATAGCCCATCTCCCGGCCTCCGGCGCTGCCCCCGCTGTTTACAGCCGCGGAGCCGCTGGCTCCGCCCACCCCGGTGACGCCGTCTCCTCCTGGACCCGCCGTGCGGCTCCCCAGCTGCTGGCGCCCAGATGCAAGGAGCCGAGCCGAGCTCCCGCCGGCGAGCATCCATCCCCGCCTGGCCCGCCGGGGCCTCGAGGGGGCGCGCGCCGGGCATTCGCCGCGCACGTGGCTGGACCTGTCAGGCGGCTGGAAGGAAATCCCTGAAATCCCGGGGAGTGGGAGAGGGGTGCACAGTCCCTGTTAACATCAGACTGTCCCCTACGGGTTGCAGCTGCAGCCTCTGCTACCTTCTGTGAGGTTCACACAGGTCTGGAGATCAACAGAGGGAACGGGGACTTGGACTGCCTCTGTCCTTTGCAAAGTACAGTCTTCCCCTTACTGGGGGCATGAGCTATCTGGGGCCCCAGATCCTCGGCAGGGAGCTAAACTTTCTGCAGGGAAATTGGTAGAGGAGGTGAGCAGTAAAGGGAAAGCTGTTGCCAGGCACACAGGCTGGGCAATCCCAGTGCCCCACGCTACATGCTTAAGGAGTGAGGTGTGTTCCCCTTTCTACCCTAAGCAAAGGTTGTGGGCAAAGTAGGTGGAAATGCCTAGGACCAGATTTGGATGCCTAAGGATAATTTAGAGAGACAAGGTGGTGAGGTTATATCTTTTATTGGACCAATTTCTGTTGGTGAGAGAAAAGTTTTGGAGCTTACAGAGAGCTCTTCATTTGTCAATCTTGCAAAATCAGTCTAATTAAATCAGCCTCACCCTTTTCTCTGGGATGTGTAGCCGGAGGGCAGCTGGGAACAAGTATTTGTTTAAAGAACTCTGATGGGGAGGACATGAGAACAAGAATGCATGAAAATCACAGGAGGTAGGATACCACTGCTCTGAGGCTGAGACACCCATGGAGAGGTCATCTGTCCCACAACAGTCACTGTAATGCCATAAAAGTAGCTTCAGGGGGTATTCCAACAAGTCTTGGGCCTGATCCAATGGGCTTTGGATCAGGTCCCTTGCTCTTAAATGGTCTGCTCCTGCTCCCATTGACTGCAGTAGTCTTTAGACTGGAATAAAAAGTCCATTTCAGATTCCAATTTTTTTCTGAATCAAAGTTATCAGTATTTCTTATGCTGTTAAATGCAGCATGAAAGACCAGAGATTCTGCTAGGCGACGGATAAATATATTAAAGCACAGATTTGTGGCCACTGAGCTGATTCATTCCCTCATCAAATCCCACACTACCCATTTAAAAACCCTCACTCCAGAGGAGAGGGACAGCTGGAAGTGAGGAGGCAAATATACCAGCCACAGATACCACACAGAGCCTAGGCTAAAGGGGAGCCCACTGTGCAAAGCCATAAGTGCTGCTGATCACAAACAGCAAGGGAAGGGAGATACATTCATGTGCCATCATCTGGTCACACTGTTTCAATCTGTTGCCTCAATTTTATTCTGGGGCAAGATTTCTTCTGAGGGAGGGGTCAGGGCCAATTAAATTGTTTGTAGATCTCTGGAGTCTGAATTCACCTGTTGTAAATGTGCAGAATTTCAGGTATAAGAGAACTAGAACTTATTTTCCATAGGCATTTATCCAAATGTCCGTTGCATCCCCTGACTGTCTTATTCACCTTCAACTAAAATGTTCATTCTAGAGGAAAATAAAGGTTAATAGACTGGATAAAAACAACAGGTTGAGAAATTATATTCAAGCTGTATGTATTACGCTAATACATCAATACTAGAACTAAATGTATTCAAGACTTGGGTTATCACTAAATGAGACCCCCCCAGCCTGCACTTGCCTTAGGGTCCTATGCAACAGGATTTCAGTGGGACTTTTGCCAGAGGAAGAACTGCAGGCTCAGCCTTTAAATCTTTATCCGTATGCTTGCGGAGATCTCCAGATTCTTATATTATTTAAGTAATTTCCAAAAGCCCTCTCTCTCTCTCTCTCTGTGGTGTTAGTAGCAGCACAGCTATCGTGATTTGATCCTTTTCCTGAGGAAAAGGTTGCCTTGAGGTGAGCAATTTAGAGGTAATTTTCTCCCAGCATTGAAAAGGTCCTAACTGGCATATGGGCAAAACTGTGGAACAAATTAGACTAGAAACATCTCTATGCTTTTATAAGAATCCACTTCAGGAATATTTAGGAAAATGAGCTGAGGCCTATTACCATCCGAGAGCTGACACTGAAGAGGTGAAATGGGGCTGATTTCACCCTTGACAAACCTCATTTTCAGGATTATTTTTCTTTTTCAAATAAACTCCAATTAAAGTTTGCACAATACTCTTCAACTACTCAAGATGCTTTCTCAACACAAGAACATTTCCAACCATGTGAACATCCTCACATCTGTCTCATCAGCCTTTCCTAGTGAAAGGACCTCATTTTGCTGTTACTGTTACTCTTACTCTTTTTTTTTTTTTTTTTTTAGGCTAATCAAAAACAAAATGGGTCTTGCCACTCTTTCCTAATGGACTCCCTGATATTAGGAAACTTTAACATTTCAAGCCCCAACATGTTGCAATAAATGTAATATTTTGCATTAAAATTTTAATTGGATTGACTGGGATCTAGTGAGGTCTCATTTAAAGGGAATGACAAAAAATAGCTGATTCATGACATAGACAATTTGACTAATAGTTTGTTCCCACAATGACCCTGACTTTCTTCTGGCAGTAGACACAAAATTCACACAGGAATAAAGGGATGGTACTTCCTGTGTAAGCGCTTTCCTCCCTGGTAAACTCCCTCTGTAAATGATATCCTGTTTCCTTAATACTGTGCAGAGGGTGGAAGGAAAACCAGGGTCAGTTTTCACTAAGTAGTTCCCATGGCATAGTTTGAACAAAAGTACCCTTCCTAAAGCAGTCCCTGTTTCTACAACACAACCCAGTCTGTCTACTTCAAATAAAAACTGGATACTCAGGACTGTTTTCAAATGCACACACTACAGATACATATTAGCATAAATTATATAAATGGTTTGGGCGACATATGTGTATGTATCTATGCATACACATTACATATATACATAGACACACATACATATGGAGAGAGAGGGAGAGGAGAGAGAGAATTAGTGTTTTGATCTCTATGTTGTTTTGAGATTCTTTTTTAATATTTCTTAATTACATAGATATAAAATCAGAAGCTACAGAAAAGCCAATAGACTGGTTTACCAGATAGGGATGGTAATTGAGATTTGTCCACATCTGGTTTTAAATTCTACCAACAGGGGTCACCCTTGCACATGATTAGCATACTCACGTCCTAATATCTTTCAGATCATCTCTCAAGGGTCCTTTTCATGAACAATACTGACTAAGTCTTATTCCAGGATTTGTACTGAATTAACTGCTTGCAAGGATCACTTAAACGACTATACCTGCTATGACTGCTGGTTTAGGCTGGAATGGGTCAAAGCAGGAATCTGTTTCTTATGAATTCATATATAATGTGACACTTTATCCTGAAAATGGATAACATGAGGCTCCAACTTATACGCCACCATTAAAACACAACATATTTTCAATAACTAAATATAAAACTTGCCTCTTCCCAACTGCAAATGCTACTGAGTATTCTGTGTTGATATTTGTTTTCTCAACAAAAGTTATATTACTTGCATCACTCTGTAGGCAAATACATTCAGTTTAGTCTTGAGAAAATCAGAATACATCAAAGTATTTCAATTTGTTCTAATGGCTTAAAACCTTTAGTACAACCTCCTCCAGAAATGCTTTGTATAATATACAACAAATTATTGTTAATTATTTGTATTAAAGTAGCACTCTGAGACCCGCAACAGAATTGGGGAGGTACTGTGCTGGACACTGCACAGCCATAATATTCCCTTTAATGGCTCTTGACTTTCAGAGGTGGTCTTCTAACAGAATGGTACTCAACCTTTCCAGGCAACTGTACCAGTTAACCTGTCAGCCATTGACCTCTACATTCTGCATCCAGAATCTTTCTAGCATCCCTTACTCTGCAGCCAGCAAATTCTCCTTTCTCCTACCTACCTTAATAGGATCCCTTCCTACTAGATTTTGAACACCTTCATCTCCCTCTAAAGTCAATATGGAAATTCAGGTGATCAGCATTTCGCAGGAGATGCTTCGCAATGCACTTTGCAGGTTTGGGGGTTTAGTGATGAACACTGGGTCAAGGCTTTGCAGGGCCGCAGTGAGACTCCTATAACCCTCTCCTACTGGATTCTGCATGATCCTGTCTGCTTGTAGCAAACTATCAGCACAGCAGGCCAGATTGCAGGAGGCTGGTTTACAGCAGCCCATGCTCCACTGTGGGTTATAGGTCAGACAAGGGAATGAGAAGCGGGCAGCAGTGCCAGAACAGAGGCAGAACGTCAAGCCTTTCATTGAGGGGCTGATCCTATAATCCCTGCCATTAACCCCACTGAAGCCGGCGAGTAAGCATTGCAGGATCGGGCCTTATAGTGTGGGAGTAAATGGAAACAGGGGAGGAAGATGGGCAACCAAGTACTAATCAATGGCAAAAGTTGGAAGCACCAGCACTTAGAAGCCACCATTCTAACATGTATCCTTAAGCTCATCGGTGAAACAATTAAACATCATTGGTCACATGAGGCTGGTAAACATAGATGCAAGCAGAAAATGTCAAGAACACAGGAAACGTGCATTCTCCTTATATACCTACCGCTTTGTTTCACTTCCGACTTAAACAACAGTCTCCTTCTTTTAAGCATTTGCTTCTTTAGCAGCGAGAAGGCTTTGGATTGCTGGGCTTCAGCCAATACTCCCATGTCGCTGAGGAGCTTAAGCACGCGGTATAGCAACAGTGGCTTCCGTTTGGATTGCAGCAGCTTGAGAGGATTGATCTGAATTTTGGGTGGGTTGACTTCCTTATCACCGTTATGAAATCGAAATATTCTCCAAGCATGTTTAGGTCCAAAGGCATCCATAAAAACATATCTGTAAAGCTTAAGGAGCATGTCACAGGATACCTGCTCTTCTTTTGATTTCTGGGTCAGGTTCCGATTTGTTACCAACCTTCTTCTTTCCTCTTGACTTACAAGAGCATTACTTCTAAGAAGGCTGGAGAGTTTATATGAACCAGGAGTCCCAGGGAGAATTTTCTCACTGTGAAATAGTCCTTCATAATCCATATCCCACAAAGAACAGTTGGGATTCAGGCTATTTTCTGAAATAATCATAAATACAGTAAAAACCTATTAGGCATAACGAGGGAAGAACATATTTCCTCCTACCAGATTTATAAAAGTATACATTTAAGAATGTTTCACTGTATTACTGAATATATTTTGGCTTACTGCACCATAAATGTATTTTGTCAGGCTTACAGTATGTTTTAATAGCCACATTAATAGACTATAATGATGACTCATGTATTTTAGCTATTGGTGCTTTACTCTGGTCAAAGATTGTAATCTAAGAACCCATTTTGGGTATTTTCTGGTCTAAATTAGTATCTTTCTTACTAACAAGAACTAGTGATCATGACAATGCATTCTGTTCTGTATAATGTCTGCAAGCAAACACCGTGGTATCTACTACAGACCCACAATTTGACCCACATCCACCACCCCCCGTTCCTTGTCCCCTGACCACCCCTGGACCCCTCACCCCTGACTGTCCCCTGTCGCCCCATCAACCCCCACATGCATTGAGTGGCTTTGTGGTAGACTGGCCCTTTTTTTGACTTGGCTGAGAGGGGGGAAAGGCCCCTTTCACTCCCCCTGCTTAGCCTACTCAGCTCTTGGGCCCAGATCTGGGGCCTGATTCAACTCTCATTCAAGTAAATGGGAATCTTTACACAGACTTGAATGAGAGTTGGATAGGGCCCCTGCTGTAGAGTTCGCCCTCGCACTCTAGAACAGGGGTGGGCAAACTTTTTGGCCTGAGGGCCACATCTGGTTTCCAAAATTGTATGGAGGGCCGGTTAGGGGAGGCTGTGTCTCCTCAAACAGCCAGGCATGGCCTGGCCCCCACCTCCTATCCGACCCCTCCACTTCTTGCCCCCTGACAGCTCCCCTGGGGCGTCTGCCCCATCCAAACCCCCTGTTCTCTGTCCCCTGATGGCTCCCCCCGCCCCCAGGACTCCTGCCCCATCCACCACCCCCTGTTCCCTGTCCCCTGACCACCCCGGACCCCTCACCCCTGACTGTCCCCTGCCGCCCCATCCAACCCCCACTCTCATTCCTGACTGCCCCCCCGGGACCTCTGCCCCATCCAAGCCCCCTGTTCCCCGCCCCCTGACCGCCCCGACCCCTATCCACATCCCCAACCCCTGACCACACCCCCAAGCTCCCCTGCCCTCTATCCAACCCCCCCTGCCCCCTTACCACGCTGCCTGGAGCACCGGTGGCTGGCGGCGCTACAGCTGCGCCGCCCAGAGCACCGGGTCAGGACACGGCTCTGCAACTGCGCTGCCCGGCCCCCCAGAGCCTTGCGCCAGTGGTGCGACACACTGAGGCTGCGGGGGAGGGAGAATAGTGGGGGAGCGGCTGGGGGCTAGCCTCCCGGGCCAGGAGCTCAGGGGCAGGACAGGAGGGTCCCGCGGGCTGGATGTGGCCCGCGGGCCATAGTTTGCCCAACTCTGCTCTAGAATGTTTTCCCAGTGCGTAAGTGGGCAGCATTCTGGCTCCACCCCACTATCCTCTGCTTGCCATATGCAAGGGTCCAGCTTCACCTTTTCAAGAGCTGCAATCACTTAGGTCCAGATCCTCAGTGGTATTTAGGTGCCCAATTCCCACTGAAATCTGTGGGAGTTTGGAGCATAAATACTTTTGAGAATCTGTGCACTACTTTCTCCCTGGAGCAATAGAGAGACAGGGAAGGAATCATGACTCCCTGAAACTTTCCAGGTTTTCTCCTGAGGCAGAGCAAGTTACATACCACCCTGTACTCCAGGCTGGTCCTAAAGGCTCAATCTAGCCCCCTAACAATAATAAATACAACAGTTAAATGTAATTAAATTCCCTCTGTCTTTACAATAAATAATACATCTTATCAGACTGAAAATCTCAGACACGATCACTGAAATAATTAAAAGGAATAAGAAAACTAAACCAACCAGCTCTGCCACCCCAAAGGCCTTTGAAATAGGTTTTTAAATAATATCAAGATATAAACATGGAGCCTTCCTGATCCACAGTTTCCTTTCTGTTATGCTTTTGAAGGAAAGGACAAGATTTTAAGGGGTATTATGTTTACCAAAATGGCTCTGTCCTCTTGCATGTTTTAGAAGCTTCAAATGTATTTGATTTGAAGATAATGGTTAACAGCTCATTGCTGGATGGATGGGTGGATGGCAACATTAAACTCAGCCAATCATCAGAAGGTTGACTTGCATGTAGTAATCCTATTAGTAAAAATTCTATAAAATTGTTGGGTTTTTTAAACTTCAAAAAAGCATATCCAGGGCCATAATTTCATAGCTGTGCTAAATAACCTTTTACTACACCATAGCTGTGATATGACTGTTTTATTAGGTCGTGGTGGGAATGTATAACTATCTCAGAATTATTATGTCATAATAGTAAATAACAATACTTTGCATTTCTATAGAATCTTTCATCTGGAGGATCTCAAAGCACTTAAAAACTTTGTTAAATTAAAGCTCACTACACCCCTGTGACATAGATAACTACTATGCCCATTTTACAGATGGGCAAACTGAAGCACAGGGAGGTTTGCCAAAGATTAGATGATAAAGCCAGTCACAGAGCCAGGAACAAAGAATTCAGCTGGGGCCTAACTATCCTATTAACTGTGTGCACAGCTCCCCCTGAAATCAAATGACTAGACAGTTAGTCCCTACGAGTCCTGAATCCAGCTTCCTGTTCTAACCAGTACGGCCTTGATCCAAAACTCACAGATGTAAATGGAAAGCCTCCCATTAACTTTAATGGGCTTTGGATCAAAACCTCTGGGACACTATCTAAATAGGTTGCATTCTGCAGCCATGACATCACACTTTGTAGATTTAAAATATTTCTGGTTTGGAGTTTTTCCAATGAAAACCCAAAAAGTGTTGGTAGAAAACGTTAGTCATTTTTCCCCATGGAAAACTCAAAACATTTCCTAACTATATGTACTAATAATAAGCAATATTTTGTTTTAAACAATACATATATCTGCTAACTTTTTCAAATGAACCTTGCACTATGTCATGTGTTCTAAGCATCGGAGTTAAAGATAAAGTATTTACGACTGTGACTTTATCTTTATATTATAATTATTACCAGCAATCATCTGAAAGATAAACTAAAGGTCCTATTAGGGGCCTGCTTGTAACTCAAAAAGGGAAGAAGCACCAACAGGGTTCGCTCTCTCCACTCAACAGAGATCCAGGACTGGAAGTGGAGGGGCAGAGGTGCATCGAGGGGCAGAGCTGTGTAATGGAAACTTGCACATGACCTGTGTGTACATGCTTGAACCCAACTAGTGCTCACTTTTGGGCTGGGGAGGGAGAAATGCAACTCAGATTCTGGCGAGAGTACAGGAGATAAATGTAAGTCAATACCAGCAAGAGAAACATCAAATAATAGTATTATATGTATTGGTCCTTCTCCCAGGGGCTAAAGTAGTATGTGTTAAGGAGGTGGCATGGAATCAAACCACAACATTCTGCTCTAGATGCTGATTTTGGACCCCCGATGGCCCCGAATTGAGGGGGAAATGTGGATCTGAGGAAGTCCAGAAGAATTTCCAAACAGCAGGAAAGATGGGAGTGTGTACTCAACATGCTGTGGCAAAATGGACAGAACTCTGGGTTCTCTTGTTTTAAACGCCCAAGAACCGCTGATTCAGCACTTTTGCAGGCCTCCGCTTGAAAGCCAGATAAAGCAAGCAGCTTTGCTGCTAGCACTGCCCATTGGAAAGCTTCTGCACCGTCCACGGCATTT
Organism: Natator depressus; assembly: GCF_965152275.1. Lineage (NCBI taxonomy): Eukaryota > Metazoa > Chordata > Testudines > Cheloniidae > Natator > Natator depressus. Next base: position 67,762,425 of record NC_134243.1, read on the forward strand.
GTAATTTGAGCTGCAAACTACTGGTCCTCATGTCACTCTAGCCAACCTCACGCGTCAGCTGCACCAAAATGCTACATTAACCAACCCACTGCGGAGCGCTTGCGGGAGCCCCAGACAACGTTTTACTAACTGTTTAAACTTGTCGCTTGAGAACCTGGGCAACGAGACAGGAGCAGCAGCAGGTTGGCAAGTACCAGGGCACGGGGGTTGGGTGCAGAGAGACGCACACCGCTGCTGGCTTTCTTCTTCGGGCGACGCTCAGATGGCTGCAGCCCCCCTGATCTGCTCTCCGGCTGCAGGGGAGGTGACCTTGAAGCCATGGCGGCAGGCGAGCTGGCAGTTCTGCTAATGGGAGGCGCTGCTGCATGAAGGGACGTGGAGGCGGGAGGGGCGCAGAGGCCTGGGATTTTAAACCTGCAACGAAGGGGAGATGGGTCTCCATCCGTTCGCGCTCTCCCCCACACAGCACAGCCGCTGTCCTCCCCTGCAGCCCCGCTCGCCCCCGCCGGGACTCCGCGCAGCACAAGCCCGGGCGGTGTTTGCGAGCAAGCACCGAGCTGGGGAACCCGAGAGCTCCGACGACCCCCAACGCACCAGCCCGGCCCGCAACCCACCAGCCTCCCGGGACTGCCCGGGGCCTTTGGGTGGCTGAGCCTGGCTCCTCTCCTCCGCCCAGCCGGCCACTCCGCTCTGCACCAAGCCCCCTGGCCGCGGAGCCCCTCTCCGCAGCGCCGGGCTGGGGCGCGCACGATGCCCCCTGCAGTCCGCTTGGCACCTCCAGGCCACGTCTCAGCCCCGCAACCCCAGCTGCGCTTAGCTCCCCTCTCCGTGCAGGAAGCGCCAGGGACCTCTCCCGGCGGCGCCTAAGGGGACGGGGCTGCAGGGGGCAGCAGCCCGGTTCCTTGCCGCCGCGGCCCAGGGTAGTACTGGGAGCGCACGGAGCCGGGGCGAGCTCGATGCTTGCCGGGTTTCCCCCGGCCGCTGCTCTGCGCTTCTTACCTGGCAGCCCGGCTCCCGGGGACTCCCTTCCGCCCCCAGCCGCCTTCCCTGCGAACGCGTCCACAGCGCACGGGGCACAGTAGCCAATGCAAACCACTCACCCCCTGCCGAAAGCCACCCACCCCTCCAGGGCCCCTGCTGTGCCCCGAGCCGGCCCTGATGCAGCGGGCCGGCGCAGAGTGGCTGAAGCGGGGCGCAGAGAGGATGCACCACCAGGCACTTCAGGCCGGCCCTGGAGGTCCTATTCCCATCCCCCCCAAAAGTCTTCGGGAACGTGGAGTTGCCAGGCAGCAGCATAGGACCTCCCCCAGCCCCGGGCCTAGGTAGATCAAGAGCAAAGGTGCCTCGAGCTGTTATTTTCTAAGCCACGGCTGTTAGGAAAAGAGGCAGCAAGAAGCAGCGGAAGGAAGAGGCTCCTAAAGCTGCCTTCAAGGGAAATCCAAAATGAAGGAGTTAGGTTCTCACTGAGACTGGCCAGTCCCCCACACCACACCTGCCTGGTAAAGAGACACCTCCACCTCCAAAATAAGGAATAGAAAGTGTTGCAGATCCAAAGCACTAATCTGAAAACAGAGTTTGGTGCTTATTTAGGGGGCTAACAAGTCAGTACCCCATGTAGGATTGCCCCAATTTAGGGGAAGGGCCTGGACAAATTCCAGCAGAAAGTAACAATCTCCCAAGAGTGGAAGATAAGTCTAATTAGCCTATATCACAGTAGGTAATTAAGCAGTGGAAGGGGTATAACATAACAGATATATAGGGAAGAGTCTGAAAATTAAGGGATAGGGTACCAACATTAGAACCACGACTACATTAGAAATGTAAACAGTGTGTATCAGATTCCCAAATGCTGCCATACCAGCTGTAACTGAGAAGTCAAGAAAAAAAAATGTAGATGTACAGTTGTGCTCCATGCCATCTTTCTACCCCCAAAATTTCTACTACATAAAGCTTTCACAGCTGTCCCAAGTGAAAAATAAATGGAAGCAACATACACACCTAAAAAAAAAAAGTTAGGAAACATTACACCCTAAAAGACCACCTAAGTACTCCAGCAACACGGTTTACAAAACAGCATATAGACAGCAATTAATTTTCAGAGACATCGTGATAGCTCTAAAACATGCTTACACTATGGTAAGGGCATATCTAAATTTAAGAACAAAATTATATTACAAATTTTTTGTTTTGTCAGCTGGAATTTAGCAAAAGTCCCATTGATTACATTTTTTGCAAACCCAGAGCATTTTAAACAACAGTTCAAAGCCCCTCTCCCATAGTTTCACTCCATTACGCCTCTTGATACAAAAGGTCCTATGCTAATACTATTCTCTTTCAATAAAGGGTGTCCTGGATTTGCGCTTGGTTAAGCTGTTCCATGAGTCAGTCATGGATTTCTAATCAAAATTTAGTTCTGACATCCCATAAATCAATTTTTTAAACAGGTGGGAGATTTTTAAATGTATGAATTAGAAATATTCAAATGCCCAAAGTCAGGGAATGATCATTACAAAATTACTGGAATGAAGAGAGAGGTCAATATATTTTATATATGCTTTTTCACCGAAGAGTTTGATAGCATCACACAACTCACAGAACTGATTCAAGCATGCTTGGATAGGAACATTGTTGAATGCACTGAAAATTCTTTGAGGGTAAATTTATTGAATTGAAGGGAGAAGGCAACATCATAGAGGGTCATGGCAAGGATCATTATTTAATGTTTTCATTGATGACAGGGAAAGTTTAAAACATGTTAATGAAATTCAGATTATATGGAATTGTAAGGAGTTACTGACATTGACCAGAACAGAGAAATATCAAGGGACCTATACATATTAAAAATTGGCAGAAAGTTTGGGTAAATGGAAAAAAATCTGAAGGAAGTGTTGGAGAAAGATCTGGAAAACAGCCATGCTGAAAGAAATCTAGTGGTGAGGGTACCCAGGACATGTCTGCAATGCAATAGCAAATATCAGTGAAAAATACTATTGCAAGGTTGGGCTGAATAGGTACACATCATTTCAAGGAGCAGCAAAGAGATAGTAAGTAGTTCCAACACTATATGGGGCTGATGTGACCACATCTGGAGAACTATATTCAGCTCTGGGCACCTCACTACTAGAAGGATAGTGACAAATTTGACCAAATTCAATGACTACTGTATCAAGTGATTGAGGAAGCTAGGGGAAGTGATTTATAAAGGAAAGATTAAAAGAGCTAAGTGGAACATGTCTAAGCAATATTTAAAAGTGACTGCATTATGCAGGGGAGGGGAAGAGATAATCTGGCCTAAATTTTCAGAAGTGACAAAGTGGTAAGCATTTCCTGAAAAACCAGGCCTCTAAATTGTCTCAAGTTGGACACTCAGAACTGGAGAAACTGAAAGTCCCTAGTCACTTTTGAAGGCATAGGCCTATATCTACAAACAGAGTATGCACAGCAGGGGCCCCACTCTTTCATCACAGGGTCAGAACAACTCCCACAGATGTTAATAATGGGAGCTGCTGTCCTCGGAGATGGAAAGGAATTCTTAGGGGTTGTATAAAAGGGATATGATGAAAAGATGACATGAACACACATCATTTAGTTACAAAGCTCAGTCATCTGAAACAAAAAGGGTAATTTAAAATGAAGATTAAGCAAAAACTCACTTGACAGCATGTGGAATAGTCACCAAGCGAACTGCTGGAAGCCCCATTGCTTGGGCTATTTAAAATCTGACTGCACAAGGTCTATTGCAAAGAACCAGCCTGGACTGACGAGAGGGACTGGATGATCTAACTGACCTTTTCTATCTTTAATTTCTAGGATTCAGGGATAAAAATGAAAATGTCAATTTTACTTTAATTACTAGGGCACTACCGCTCTAAATCAATCTCAGAGACAGCATGCACACTTGCTGTGCTCACGTTAGTTAATTGCATTCTTGTCACAAGATCTCATGATGACCGTATTTTCAAACATTGTTCCCAGCCATGATTTTCAATATTTAAACAGTAAGTCAAGAATCCTTACCAAACAACACCAGTTTACATTCCATTTACATAAAATATTGAGCAGAATGGCAGGTTTGCTCTTTAGGATTATTTTGTGCCTTTCTGTAAATATTTAACATTAAAATGCAAGGTTAGGCCATCAGATTATTTGGTATTTTCTCCTCCTTCCAAAATATAATTTTTCCATACCTCATGTTTGCTGCTTTTGTATGAAAACGACAGTACAAATGAGATTCACAATTCAATATGCTCTAATCCATGCATCCTTTATTCCATTACAACCACTGTGTTGCATTCTAGCAACAGTACACAAACTGCAATCAACCGCAATCAATGTTTACAACAATCTGAGGCTTACAGTACATTTAAGGCCTTTAAATTTGGAAAAAATTAGACCTATGGTAGTAGTGTAACAATTGTAAGTGTCTTGCATTTCTGATGCATATTCTGTGTGATTCCAGTGTCAAAGAATCAAATTACTTCTAAACTAAAAAGATTAGTTCAATGAAAATTTAGTTACATAAATTCATCAAAACATAAAATGTTAATTTTTTTGTCCTGGAAATCTTATAAAATTTTAATAGCAAAATAATATAGGGATAAAAACATATTTTAACAAAATGTATTCAATCATATACAAACCAGAATTCTGCAGTTTATTGTAATTAGACTTAAATTAAAACTACCAATTAAGAATCTATGCACAATGTAAATTCAAATATGTACAGTACTTTTAAAAAGTCTACAGGAATGCTTTACAGAAGGAAATGTTATGGCTCTTATTCAGACGCTCTGAATATTAAAAGGAGTTTTCTATTAATGAATTTACACATTTATTTTTATTAAACAAAAACAATTCAGTTAATTTTTCCTTAAGAATATTCCAGTTATGTTTATACAGAAAATGGCTGAGAGGTTGTTACAGAATTTAGCCCCATGTAGTAAATTTTTTTTTTTTCCAGGAAAGAGTAGGACATCTTAAATAAATTTACTTGGGAAGATTAGTAAGTTAAATAAAGATCACTAAGAGGAAAGACCTCGTCACAATAACTTGCCAGTTACATTACCACAGCTAGAAATTTACAAAGAAAGTACTCCCTTAGATTGAACCCATGAATCGATTGTTAAGAACAAGCTGTAGTTCACAACAGTTGTGTTCCAAATACTGAGAATATTGAAAAAAAGTCTCATAGGACAGAATTATAAATGATCAGACGGTAGAGAAAACTGACTTTAGAATATTAATACAGCACTAGATTAAAAGTGTCCCCATATTCAGCTAGTATCCCCTTGTCCTCCAGAGTAATGAAACTAAAAATCATTGGAGTTACAGTAGTTGACCATATTGTGTGCATTAGTAGAATAATTTCCAGATATAAAAGACAAGTTTCATCAGATGTTTGATTAGAACACCCTCAAGACAGGTATTTCTTCATAGTATAAAGCTATTACAGCTATCCAGTTAAAGCATGTGCAAAAAACAGGTAGTTTCTTCCATTCACAGTAACTGAGGTAAAATCAAGTAGGCTTCTTCAGGAGTTGGGGAGTTCATGAGATATGAACTGTTTTAGTCTTTCTAGATATTGTGCATAAAGCTCTATGTCATTATGCCCAGCCCCTTCCACCCAGAGGGGCTCCACTGCTCGTGGACATCGCTCATACATTGCCAGGCCATGGGAGAAATCTATTACCTCATCTTCAGTACCATGAATTACCAACACAGGAGAGGTTACTTTAGATATCTTGTCAATGCTGGGCGGGGGGATGGAAAAGAAAAAGAAGTTACTCAGGCTTTTAGTTTTTACATTTGTAGTACCAAAGAAAACAAAGTTGAATTAATTACTAAACACATTTAAGGAATATTGTATTTTTTTTAAATGGATGCCCCCCCCTTGATGCCCCACTGACTTATCCACAAAACAGGCACAGATAACTGTCAGTGCAAGCTCCTCTTTTATTGCCATCATGCTACCAATCTCTTCAATGGCAAGAAGTCTGTCCACTCTCCTGCCTGGTCAAATCTTTGGCTTATTAGTGCCTATCATACCAGCTGTCTACCTCAGAACCAACCTGAGCCCACCAATGCATTCCCACAGAGGATGAAACTTAAGTCACCATGTCTGAATTTGAACTAGTGACCAATGTAGCCTAGAGCCATTCAGTTCCCTAATTCATTATGGCCCTTTGACTGAAAAATCATTTAGAAAGCATTCTTATCTATGTTATTGACCCCAGAGATTAATACAGATTATTTAAAAGGATTAATTCATTTTAAGATTAGTTTTAAAATATAATTTTCTCTATTTACATTGGCTGTTTTCATTTTGCATTTCTGCTCGCACCATGAAAAAAAGAATAGGGTTATGCTACAATTATACTATACTTTTAGTCAGTCATTTTCACTTCCAGGTTCTCATATGCACTAGCACAATATTGCAATGTTAGGATTGAAAATACGAAAGGGACATATTTAACTGCAAATCAACAACAACAACAAAAACATACATAGGATTTGTTTCATGGAAACATTTATGTGCATCTTGGGTTTGGAAAAGGCTTATTTTTCACAACCTAAATTTGGGGAAATTTTGACCTTAAAGTAAACATTCAGCTTAGATGCAAGCTTCCTTTAGCAGTACAGTATTTCTATTGGACTTTTTGTTTTTGGGAGAGCAGGGTGGGAGGAAAGGACAATGATTAAGCTACTACAGTATCTGTAGTTCTCACGACTCTATTTTCTAAGCTCCAATATACCATATTTAGCCAACAGTTTACATATAGAATTATTCGTTGCTTCCCCGTCAAGTACTAGAATGAACTAAACATACTATTCTTTTCATAATAGGTAAATACATCTCAATCTACAAATATTTGATGGGTGTGAACACCAAGGAAAGAAAGGAACAATTTAGGGTGGTACAAGGGGATAGGACTAGAAATAAGGAGCTGAAATTAGGAAAAGGCTTGCTTGTTAGCAAGTTTTCTTAACAGTGATATCTATTACACTGTGGAACAGTTCCCCAGGTAGTGAGAACTCCATCGCTTTGGACATCTGAAATAAGACATCAGAAGATCTATTGTAGTGAACAATCTTGAACGGACAGAATAACTAGACTAGACAACTTTTTCCCACCTCTAATTTCTACGATTTGTTAAATAAAGTTGAACAATAATTAAAGGGAGTCAGGATTTTGATACTCTCAGAGAAAGTGAAGAAAGTGAAACATCTAGATGTGAAAGTGACAACACAAAAGTGAAACTATCTATCCAGTCACTCAAAATGAGTAAAAAAACAAAAAGATAGGCAAGCCAATGTGACAATTTACAAATAAATACAACATTTTGAAAATAATGATAATTCCATTCAAAAATTTAAATGTGAACTGGAACAAAGAATTTCACGTGTGTAAAAGCTCAGCATTTGGTGTACTGTGGAATTCTAGGTAACAGCTATTGCTAAACAAACGTTTTGGTCTCTCTACATTCCAGTATCTCTTCAAAACAGACTGTACAAGCTTAAAACAGTAAAAAGTTAAGACTTGATTTTAAAATTAGATTCTGGCAGGAAAACATTAAATATGGACTAGTCGGGTTTAGCTTTTTCCATGTGGAATACAGATAAGGACTTTAAGAGAGACTGTCAGTATAAGATGTACAATTGTAGTTTTTATTTGCATCCCCAGGTGAAGAGTACGATAATTAATGGCAATGTGAAATAAGCAAAATATTGACTAATTTAGTTTAAAGTCTTAAAACCCAATGGACTGCCTGCTACTGAGTAAAGATTTCATAATAGGCATGTCAGCTATGTGCAGTTATGTACACAAAAGTCTTTTTATATATCACTCTTATTAGCTAGCTACTGTTTTTAATATATTTTAGAAAGTTGGGAAATCCCCATCATTGCAGCATTCAGGTAACTAGCTTAATAGTCTGTGAATACAGATGAAGAATTGTCATTAAAGAAAAAAATATTTGTATTTTGCAAAAAATTGGACAGCATTCCATTGCCAACTCAGCTACTTGTAAAGCAGTATTTAAACTGCACATTAGCCTACTTGGTATTCTCAGCCACACCACTCTGCATCTAGGAAATCTACAGAGACTACATTCTCATGAGGTCCCAACATAAAACACACACAACAGCCATTCTCCAAAAGTGTATATAAACATTGTTTCCTACAGTGAAGGCAGACAGATGTGCTGTACACATTAATGAAAATGCACAAATGTTTATTTCCCTTGTTTTAAGTGAAGTCAGTCAGAACAATGAACAGATCAGTAGAAGAGTAATAAAAAAATACCGTACAACATCTCTGCTGTCAAGCTTTAAACACCCCTTCCCCCATACACACTTATTTATTTTTTAAACTGTTTGACTTGGCTCGTTCAATCTAATCACTGCTACACAATCCTGTAAATAAAGTAATTAAAAACCTTAGCTTTTTCTCCTCTAGAAGTATTAATTTTAATCATAAATATTAGATATTTAAAAACTCTAATAGAAGAATGATGCACAAGTTTAAGAGCAAGAGCTTTTAAACTACTAGATATACCCTCAGTGAATTCGTATTTTAATTTTCTGAGAAGTGTACTAAGGATGACGACTTCACAAAAAAATTGTAGCACTATAAGCTTGAAGATCATATATTTTAAGAAGCAGCTGTCTCACTAGCTACAGACGGTCTTCCTAAAACTCTCTCTTTAAATGTTAGCTCTTACGATCAAGTTAAAACATAATGAATAGAATGAATTCCACTGCTATATCCTAGCTGCAAAAGGCCTGCCTACGTGGTGAACCCTCCTCCCACCATCCCCGCAGCAAGCCCAGGTCAATACTACAGGCCTAAAAACAGCAGCGTAGACATTCTCGTTGAGGCTGGAGCCTGAGCTCTGAGACCCACCCCCTTTGCCAGGTCTCAGAGCCTGAGTGAGAACGTGCGTGTACACGGCCAATTCAGCATCATAGTGGGAGCCCTGCAAATCCAAGTCACTTGACCTGGCTCTGAGACTCACTGTGCCATTTTTTTTTTTTTTTTTTTTTTTTTTTTTTGCAGTGTAGATGTACCCAAAGTCTGCAGCAGGTCACAGAGCTCAACTCTGCACAAGCCTTTACGGAGCCTGCTCGTCTTCTCCCTTCCCTGGCTGCAGGAAACTACTTGGGGTATTTTCTCCTCTCAGACTTTTGCATGCATCATTGTCAGAAGATCAGTATCACTAGCACTTCATGACCGTCTCAGAAGACAATGCTACTATATATGACTTCTAAGCTCAAATGAGGAACCTTTTTCTGGAGAAAGTTGCACGGAATACTTAATAGCAGACACTCAAGTAACTAGAGAATCAGGGATGGCTTCTGTAGCTGCAAAGTACACTCTGCAGCATAGCGTCATAGTGGTAAAATGTTAAACAATACCGCTTCCACCACATGGCCTTGTACAGCTCAGATTTAGACAAGGATTAGAACTATTTGTACTGGAGAGATGCCTCCCAGAGAAGTCAAACGAGAATCTGGTGCTTATTAGTCAAAGCAAATTTGACTTCTCACTTAACAGTCACTGCAATAAGCAGCAGGTGGTTTAAGACAGTAGTTCTCAACCTGGGGTAAGCATACCCCTGGGGGTACGCACAGGTCTTCCATGGGGTACATCAACGTATCTAGATATTTGCCTAGTTTTACAACAGGCTACATAAAAAGCACTAGTGACATCAGTACAAATGAACATTTCATACAATGACTTGTTTATTCTGCTCTATATACTATACACTGAAATACAAGTAAAATATTTATATTCCAATTCATTTATTTTATAATTATGTGGTAAAAATGAGAAAGCAAGCAATTTTTCAGTAACATGTATTTTTATGTCTGATTTTGTAAGCAAGTAGTTTTTAAGTAAGATGAAATTTGGGGTACGCAGGATAAATCAGACTCCTAAAGGGATACAGTAGTCTGGAAAGGTTGAGAGTCACTAGTTTAAGATATTTTCTTACACTTACATCTTTAAAAGTGTAGTAAAACTATATCAAAATGTTGTAATATGTACTGGTTTATTAAAGCAATTTTCAGATGCAAATTAGATGAAGTGTGTTCATTGGTATGAAGTTTTAATTATTAAAGCAGTAGAAGTTAAAATACATCTGGCTTCTTTGTCACAATAGCCCCACAAAATTGATTCTTTGAGGTTCCAATGTGTGGAATTTGGGCCTCCACCTTTCTCCCTCACTCAGGAAAAAAAAAGAATGATTGTGCTCTGTAAGATGCAGTTTCTGCTCTGAACATGGAATCCTTGTGGACATCCCACCTACAAACATTTGGAAGTGTTGCAAAAACAACTGCAACACTGAAGGGTGCTCTCTGGTCACTGATTTTCACTCTTAGAATGTAAATTTCACTTGCTTTTACAACTCAGTGTTTGATACAGTTTAGGATTCCTGGAACAGCTGTTAGTATCCAAATGTTTTGGTCTCTCTTTATATCTTAGTACCTCCTAAAACAGAATGTAAAAGCCCAACAATATAGACAAGCGTATTCGTTATCCGGAAACTAATCACATTAAACTTTCAATGCGGCATTTTAAAGATTTTAAGCTCATTTTAAAGACGACAACTGAAGTGTGCCACATGTCTCATCAATTGATCTTAGGTGCCCCCCATTATGGTGGTATCCGAGCACCTCAATCTTAATGCCTTCATCCTCACAACACCTTTGTGAGACAAGGAAGTATTTTACAGATGGGGACCTGAGGCAGAGACACTCACAGGAAGCCTGTGGCAGAGCAGGTCACAGAGTACTAGGCTAGCGCCCTAACCACTGTGCCATCCTTCCTCTCTTCCTTTATGCAGTAGCAGACATTATCCAGCACTTTCAGTCTATTGTTTTTGTACAGCAGTATCAGCAGTTAACAAGAAGCCTAAAATTCTTTCACTTATATTTGTTGACACCACGTACCTTTTAAATCAGAATTGGCTAAACAATGTACACTTCTAAAGGAGTGTTACTTTTTAGCTAAAAGCACTTGACAGCGCAACCGTAGCTAACAGTTACCAGTCTAAATTTAACATACACAGGATCGGTGGACTGTGTACAAGCACTAAAAATTGAAATGATAAATAGCTGTGAAGATTGTAGGGTTTTCTTTATTTGCTTATTTAGCAAACTAGCATGCCAGTTTGAGACTACAAGTTACTCAGTGGCAAATGAATATATTTATTATCTGTTTTGATTTATAAGATATGCCTGTCCAAAGCTCAAGATGCACATCACAATACAAATAAAAGAACACACTATAGAAAGGTTTAAGGTGACCATAGAGCAATCCCTCTAGCAATATTTGCACGTACCTTGGGAAAGCATCAAAGCAATATGTTTTCCTGGTGTCAGGAAAAGCTACCCGTAATCCAGACATTAAAGGAGAATGAAGGATTACAGCTGCACACTCATACCGAGATGCCAGGTCCACTGTCGGGACAGTTCCAATACTCTGACCATAGAGAATTATGTTCTCGGGACTCACACCATACCTGCAAAGAGAATTAGAAAATATATCGTTTAATTTTTTTTTTTTTTACAACCTTGATCAAATGAAGAACAGCAACAGAAACAAAACACACATTCTACCCACTGCAGCTCTCCAAAATCTACTCCCAGTATATAGGAAAGTATCAAGTCTGTATGTAATAGAGTAAATCATTATCGAAGTATTATGTAGTAATTAGAACACTTTCAGGATTATCGGCATGCTTGTTACTCCCAACCATACTTGTGAATGTTCAGGAATCTAAGTTATCTTCCACAACACAGTGCAGTAAACTGTGTTTGACACTGAAAAAAAGCTCTCTTAACGCTGACCCTCAGTCTCCTGTTTAAAAAAAAACAACTTCTTTGTTTTATAAAAACAGTCGGATTCAACCCAAGAGGAGATATAATCACGATCAAACAAACTGGAAATTAAGTACAATTGCCTTATTTACATATTTAGTAAATGTAAGATGGATGGATCTTAATTATTCCCATCCATTCTGTTAGCATCCTAGTTGGTGTGCTGTATAGTTTTCAGATCGTTACTTATAGCTCAAGTTACAGACTGATGTATAGTAATCTGCTGCTACAAAGTATCACTAATATCACAATCTTAGTTAGATACTCAGAAATATCAAAAAGTTAGTTTAAAATATGAAATTACGTTCCAGGGTAATCTAAAGTTTTTAGGATAAACAATATTTGATCACCACAATATTGAAAACACAAATTACAGCTGCAGTTCTGAGAGTCACAGGATATTACCCACAGATCTTCAATGTCACTTTATTACAAGAGGCACAAAGAAATAATTTACTGCAGAGGAATGCATGCTTCTGGTAGGAAATATTTTTAATCGGTTTGTAAGAGTGCATTTTTCCAATGATGATGGGCCTCATTGTCACTAATACAGCAATTGCCATGACACTGGAAGTCAGAACCTACAGCTGGGATTCCACCAGGTGGTATGGGGCAGGTTTTCAGTCCCTTTGGATATGAAATGGATAGCAGCCTGGTGCACACGTGACTGGCTGCTTTACCAGAAACCCACCAGCAAGCAATCAGCTGCTCCTATGGCAGCAGCAAAAGAGATAGGGAAGAAAAGTTACTGAGAAGGGGAAACACAGTACTAATCATCCTAGGACACGTTACAGTACGATATTTAATTTTATAATGGAGCAAGATTTATTTGGATTGTAGTCTCTTTGAGACAGGGACTGCGCCTTCCCAGATGTTTGTGCAATGCTCAACACAGTGTAACATTACTGAAACATGAGTAAGCAACTATAATAAAAATTTGTCCCTGGAGTGAACTCTATCCTCTTAGTGGTCTGTCACAGCCAGAGTCTGTCGTCTTTCAAGATGTAAAGCTCATTTAGGGCAAATTTTCCCTGGCTAGCAGAGAGGGTCCTGGATGCAGTGAAACCCTGTATGGTTGTTGCACAGGAAGAGACTCCGAGGAGTGAAATCCTGGCCCCACCGACTTAAAGGAGGGCAGGATTTCTCTCCAGAAGTCATTTGAAAAGAATCTGCACTCACTTCATGGTACAGTGTAGCCGAGAGATTTGGGAGCAGTGCACCTAACTATGCTGATCCATCTAGCAGCCATTTCACCCTGTTACTCAAAGATAGGTGCAGTAGGAGCAGAGACCACCACAACCTAAAAGTTGTAGCCGCAGTCACTATGTGGTGTGGGTGTGTGAGAGGGTGTGTGTGGAGCATTCCACAGATTATTAATATTACAGTAGGGCCTAGAGGCACCAGTCAGGCATCCACTGTGCTAGACAACGTACAAACATACAGTGAAGAGATGTCCCTCTTCCAAAGAGTTTACAATCTAAGCATATGTGAAGACAACAGCAGGTAGATGAAGGAGAAGCACAATGCAACAGTGATCTGCTCCCTAGAGTGTGAGCTTTGCAACCCTGTCTTTGCCCAGAGACTAGGATTTTCCCCATTCGCTCATTTTCACCACTTTTGGTTTTATTTTGTTTCTGTAAGTGGTTTATGTAATTTGTGTTGTCAGCAAAGCACATAGCTACCACAGTGATAGGCCCTCTAGAAACAAAAAAGTTAAGGTACAATCTGCATTTCGCAGGAAGCAAATCAGTTAAAGTAGGATGCCGTGTGAAGTGCTATAAACATTGGGGATCTCTACATTGCAATCAGCCCTGTTTCACTGACTAAGTATCAGAGCCATTAAAAGTTTAGTTCTGATTATATCATAGCTGTGAAGTGGCATTTTTGCTATATTTGTCTTTAAAGAATTAAGACTAATATTGTCCTTTAAGGTATACAGTGAAACGTGCTGAAACATGCACTGAGTCAAGTGACAAGGGTGTAACTGGTACCAGAATTAACACTGACACAAAGCAGGAAGGGCAACTAAAGATTGTTTTAGTTACGTAGTTGTCATTTCTACATCACTTCTAGCTAATCAGCATCAAGCAATGAGATAGTGGAAGTTCCTACAACTAGTTTAAGTTATCTTTCCCTTTGCCCTTGCTCCTTTTGATCAGAAGAGTGCCACATCTCTCAGACAAATTCACCTCCGAACAGCTGAACAAAACACTCGTGTTTATATTTTGCACATTTACTGCGGGGCCAAAGGGCATTTGATGATCCAAGAGCAAGGTCCAAGGTGAAACAGAATCTAAACACCTGCAGTTTTAAGTTTTGATTTAACAGAATCATAGAATATCAGGGTTGGAAGGGACCTCAGGAGATCATCTAGTCCAACCCCCTGCTCAAAGCAGGACCAATTCCCAATTTTTGCCCCAGATCCCTAAATGGCCCCCTCAAGGATTGAACTCACAACCCTGGGTTTAGCGTGATGTCTCCGCTCCTTAAAATATTAAACATTTTATAAGAAGGGAGTAGTCAGGTGGAAAGTGAAACACAGGAGAGGACATGCATGGGTGGAAAGAGAGCAGATGGAGTAGAACCTGGAGTCATGAAGAGAAGAAAGGAAGAGTGAGGAAAACAACCTGGCAAGAAAGAGTGCAGCAGGGGAGGGGAGAAAGCTTAAAAAAAAATCATATTTTGAAAAGACTAATTCTTTTCCTCAGGATCCCGTCACCACTCATTTTCCTTCTTAAAGGAAGAATGTTAGTCCACCACCTAAAGAATGGCTCTTAAAAATATCCTCCATGAAATAAGTGAGCTTTGGTCTCTGTGGAAACAGAAGTCCATGTGACTGAATGGAAGACCCAAGTTAAAAATTGTGGATATGCAACTGTGTTGCTCCTACGGAGGTCATCTTATCTGCCTGTAAGTCTCAAAACCGTTGGGGTGAAGAGTGCGGCGCAGGAGAACAGTGCAATTTGGAGAAAGGAGCAAATCTTGAAGCATCTACAAAAGTTACATAGGCACAAGAAAGACTACATGTAGCCTCACATACAAAACAAAGAGACCACATCTTTTACTTTAAAAATGGTTGACAGCTGCAAAACATAGCATCTTTCTGCACGAGAATAACCAAACACTTTTTTTTTTTTATTGACGCCACTCATAGGTGGAAAGGTTCACAAGTATTTGCAATCACAATATACCCACTACAGCATGGTTTCTCAACCCATGGGTCGGGACCCAAAATTGAGTCACCAGAGTTTTTTCAAAGGGTTGCGTGGCAGCTCCAGTCCCATGGGGCTGGCTGGGCTTGCCTCCCTGCTCCAGGGACTGAAACCTCTGGGGTTCCAGCGTCACTCAGGTTTGACCCAGCCGTCATGACGCCAGGAGCCCAGGTAGGCCAAATTTGACTGAGTGGCAATGCCACTCTCACAAATTTGGTCCAGTTGGGGGATGGGGCCAAAACTGAGTGGCACTGCAATCCCCTAGGTCACAATGCCCACAGTGGAGGGCCAAGCCGAGCCAGGCCCACAGCACAGGAGCTGCCACTGTGGGGTGAATGCCGTGCAGGATCCAACACCCCCAGGGGGAAGGACCCACCTGAAACCACCCCAGGGTCTCCACCACCAAACTATTTACTGGGTCATGACAGGCCATAAACATTTACAAATGGGTCCTGAGCCCAACAAGGTTGAGAACCACTGCTGAGAGGACATAGTTGCTGGCTACAAACAGACTGAACTTTGTGACTACTCTGCTTGTTCCCAGACACATCAATAGGTCAAACTCTGAAACAGAGACTCAGGCCATCTCAACATGTCTATTTTTAGGAGGGGCCAGTCTCTTTGAAAAACCAGTTTTGGTTAGTCCCTCCCCACCGTTCTCATACCCAACATTTAGCTTTCATATTTACTATATCTAGGGACAGTTTGAAATGGAAGTGCCTGAATTGTAAGCAGAGGCTGCCCTGCTTTTTTTCCAGGGCCTCAGAAGTATAGAACAGTAAGTCCCTTTCAAAAGGAACAATTTTGGAATTTGATGGCATTATGTGTCCATCTCTCACGGGGAGCTCCAGTAAACCGTTTTCAAGTAACACTAAATAATTTAGTCTGCACATATGTAAAATAAATCCAGCACATTTCAACTAAATAGACAAACTGGCCATATTTAGAGGTGCTTACAGATTTCTAGAACATTTTTATTAGAGCACATCTCCTAACCTACGAAACATCTCATAACCTACTTCCTTTTTTAAAAGTCTTTATTGCTCCCCTTTATATAAAAAACTTAAACCTTTGGCATGGATCCTTTCAAGGCACCTACTTTTCAAGGTAACTGCTATGCCTACTCGAAATCCTTGTGGAATTCTGCGCCACTGCGCATGTGAAGAATTTATGTCCCCTGCATATTTCTTTGCTTCCCCACAGAAAAATAACTTTCTGACAGGGAAGCAAAGGGAAGCCACAAGAGCAGTCATGCAATCCTCTCTAGCAGTATGTTTCGGGTGTCCAGGGCAGCCGGCAGAGAGGTAAATCACTGTGGGAGAGGGGGCAGGACTGGGGAAGACCTGACTGGTGGCTCCTACCCTGTGCTGGGCTCAGCTGCTGGTCCTGGCTGGGCTGGGGAGTGATAGGACTTCCTCTTCCCCTGCACGGCATCTGGGGCCAGGTCAGACCCACCCCCAGATTTCTCCTGCAGCTGCAGGAAGCTCTGCAAACTCCCATCCCCCTGGCATCCTGCATCCATCGTTCCTCAGCTGCAGAGGGAGAGATCCCGGTATAGGGAGCTGCTCCAACATTCGCCCAACCCCCATGCATCCAGACCCCCTCATACCCAAACCCTCCCGCCAAGCCTCACCCCCCCCCGCACTCAGAACCCCCCCGAGAGCCCCACTCCCCCTGCACCTGGACCACCCTGACGAGCCACCCGCACCCTGATCCCCACCCCACCAATCCCCAACCAGCTGCACCTGGATCCCCATCCCACTGAACCCTACTCTCCCAGCATCTGAACCCCCCATTGAGCCCCTCACACCCAGCCCCCCTTCTGAGCTCTATCCCCCACACACCCAGACCCCCCCCCCCCCCCGCTGATCCCAAATCAACTTCACCTGGACTCCCCTGCAGAGTCCCATTACCATTGCACCAAGAACCCCACAAACAGCTCCTGTGCATCCAGATCCCTGAGCCACCTGCACCCAGATTGCTTCTCAACCCACACAAAACCCTCTTGACTCACACTTGGATCCTGCCATGCTGAGCCTGCCTGCCCACGCTTGGTGCACCTGGTATGGAGGGGCAGGGCTGGCCCTTGTGCTGTGTCAGGGTGGCTGCAGCCTCACCACTGAGTCTGTGGGGGAGGGGGTGAAGGAGGGGGGATTTCACAGTGATCCTCCACTCTGTGCAGCCAGTAGTCTGTGCTCCCCAATGCCATGCTGGAGTTTCCACATTTGACACACACATTTTGCAGAATTTTAAAATATTATGCGCAGAATTTTTAAGTTTTTGAAACAGAATGCCTGCAGGAGCATATGTCTCATGTTACAAAGTTAGAACAAAGTTATCCTGCATATTTGTTTTTAAATTTCTGAGTTTTTGTAAAAGCATCTAGGATCTTTAGACAGTACAAACTAGTATAAAGACCTAAGGTCAATAGATAGCATGGAATTCAAAACTCAGATGATTTGGATCAGCTCTAAATTTCAGAATCTGGAAGTACTTAGGTAATGTTTCCATTTCTTATAAAAAAAATTAAATTGGTGGCTAGAGTTATCCTTTATAGAACTGCCTCACCAGTCTAGAGAGAAATCCAGAGGAAGTCAGTTATTTTTACAATGGGGGAAGAGATAGACCTTTGACTTCTGTTTCAGAATTGGGCTGACTCGTGA
This sequence comes from Natator depressus, assembly GCF_965152275.1. NCBI lineage: Eukaryota > Metazoa > Chordata > Testudines > Cheloniidae > Natator > Natator depressus. The sequence goes on from NC_134243.1 coordinate 67,780,180, forward strand.
TTAGTCCCACTGATTTTATTTTATTTTTTACGTCAGAGAACTTCAATAAGAGGACTCATACCACTAAATAAATACTACGCCAGGCAGTGTGTTTGGGGTTGGGAAGTTTTCCCTGAGGTCAGAGTGGCAGAGGCAGTGGGGGGGGGGGGGGGGGGAAGAAGTTTCGCCTTCCTCTACAACATGGGGCAAGGATCACTTCCTGGTTTGAACTAGAGAAGATGGTGAATTCTCTGTAACGTGATATCTTCCAAACAAGATCTGAGGACCTCAGTAACACAGCCAGAGGCTATGGGCCTACTACAGGAGTGGGTGGATGAGATTCTGTGGCCTGCAGCATGCAGGAGGTCAGACTAGATGATCACAATGGTCCCTTCTGGCCTTGAAGTCTGTGAGTGTTTGCAGGATTGGACACAAAAAGACTGCATTTCAGGTCATGCCTCAGCGGATCTCTCTCTTGCATTTAGACCAGAATACCACAGGTTTAAGTCCCTTACCAGATGCCAACAGTGACACTGCAAGAAATCTCTAGCCTGGAAGGGGTGGGATGCCACACTATAAAGGTATCAATCTTCAAATGAGAAAATTAAAATATGTTGAGCACTACAGAAAACCTGAAACTGCAGTACATAAGCAATATCCTTTTTGCCAGTCACTGGTGGAAGATTCCTCGACTTCACTTTAAAAAGCCTTAACATGCATAGTAAAACATGGAAACTGATTCTCATTATGCTATGCTATTTTTTTTCATTGTAATGGAAAGTGTATGCTACCATAGAACCTAGGGCTGCACTAATTCATCACTTTTACTGTTCCACTGCAGTAAGAGCAAAAAAATGTTTGCACAATAGCCTGGTTTATGAAGTTATATGAAAAATGACCAAACGGTGGTGGTTGGGTTAGGGGTTTTTTTTTGGCATATAGCCTAACATACTGAAACAGAGGCAGACAAAAAGTAGACAACAGTTGAAACAAAATACAAGACGTTGCTATGTGAATGTGTTCACACTTGGAATAATTCAAACAGAGGCCAGAAATATTTAAATCAAGGGATCTTACACAGTTTGACTTCACTAAGCCTAGATTATTTCTGATGATTTGATAAAATTGCCATTTATCATTAACTTATGGTGCTGGGAAATCCCGATGCTAATTAACATTAACACACACTGTAACCGTAGTATTAGTTAATACATGTTAGCCTTTTAGAGACCGTTTCAAAATGCTATTTTGGAAGCTCTCTTATTTCTAAGATTTCTTAGAAGCTTAAAAATTTTTAATTCTCTTCCATTTGAAAAGTTGATCTTTACCCTTGTGTTCCCAATGGAGTAGGAAATAAATGTCGTTCCCTTTATTATGCCCCTGAAAAGAGAATAATTAATTGCTGCTAGCTTGCCTTTATATATTCACTGCCTTCCCTTCATTATATTTAGCTACTTCTATTATATTAATCAGTAATGCAAGGAACCTATGGGTTTGTATCCTGTAAGACATTAGCTTCAGCAAGTTAGCATAAGGCTTGAGACCAAAATAAACTTTGAACAGATAAAACAGCCCAAACCCCAAGTACTGGAGAGCTGAAAATAAAGTGTTTAAGGGGAATTTTTGACCACAGGAACAACCAACCACAGTGTCCAAGAGTCCAGCCACAAGAGTGTCATGATGTACATAACAGGTACATGAGCTACACCCACAGATACCCAACCACAAGAGGGTCACGGTAATGAATTGACGTATATTATAAGTTGAAACCATTCATGTACTAACCTATAAGAGAAGCACATGCTTCTTAGTAAGTGACATTTACTAACCTTAGTAACATTAGTAAGGTGAGGCTATATAAATAAGGAAAAGGGGAAATACCCCTACTGAATATGCAAGCGTAGTGGCTTCAGCATATCATATTATAAAAGTTACATCCCAGCCTCGGGGCAGTAGGAGAAGGAGATACAGTCCTCGGGAGGTGCCAGAATGATGGCCACTCGTGAGGAGGGGGAAGGTGATGGTGATGAGGAAGACGACGGCTAACATTTCAGGTTGTTCTACAAGGGATGGTGTGAGTATATGGGTGTGCAGAGGTACATTCTGTAGTATCTTTATCTACCTTACTGAGTTGGGGTGTTTGTGATTATGCTAAATGTATTAATAAACTATTTGTAAATACAGAAAAGTTCCTATAGTGTGAGTGTGCAGCTGTGCACATCGGGGTTCCCAACTATATAATAATTTGAATAATACTGGGCCTAATCTCGGGTCAAGAACTTGTCAATCCTCAAAGCGATAACTGGGAATTCTTAAGTAATCGACAATATATGATAGATCTTGCTACATGCTGGAGAAACAGAATAAAATACTGACTGTTTACATCCCAAGGGCTAGTTTTGTCCAATCCTAATGCAGTTAGGCAGCATAGTAGAGAAGGGAGCGAGGCCCCACACCAGATCATGTGGTCTTGTTCGGGCTGCCTGGATTATGGCACTAGTCCCCTGTGATACACCCAGTTACTTCCCTCCACAAGGCAATGGACGGGAAGTGGGAGGAGCCATGGCTCTACCAGCCCACTGCGTAGGAAGGAAAGCAGCACTCTTTTCAGTATTGCAGCAACTCACTCTTCCTCAGGACAAGAGGAGTCAACTCCTTGTGGTAGTACAGCTACACGTCCTCAAATCCTCAGGGCTGAGTTCATCAATCTCACCCTAACTGCGACAATGGATTCTATTTCTTATTTATTTTGTTAAATCAACAATGAAAAACTTCAGGTGATCTATGGAGTGGTGAGTAACTAAGCAGTATAGAGCTTGCCCTACCCAGCCCGGCTAGGTAAGAAAAGGACATTTTACGGAGTTTTTGGTGTAATCTTGCAGTACATTACATTTAAAGTTAGATTTATATCCTATTTATGTAAAAGAATATTATTCTTCCAAAGTTGATGGAACCTTTACTTGTATTTGCAGGTCTTTTAACCACATTCAGAATCCAGTGGATAGTCCACACTAACATAAGAATGTTTAATTTTGTAAGGCTGGTCAAAATTTGTGACCTAAGAATAATAAAGCTATTTTTAATAACAACATCTGCTTGTTTAGTCTTTGAAGCAGCTATGGGATATGTACTCAATAGTTTTTATAATTACATATATATATTTTCAGAGACCCTCCCATATTAGTCTAAAATTTAGTTCTAAAAAAGCATGTATGTACCAGTGATTTCCATTAGAAAGTTATATATTTCAAGACTATATTCACTGCTCACCATCTTCCCCTGCAAAAAGATAAAGCGAAAGCATGCACAAGTATCAAACATTTCACTCTAACTGTAGGTAAGATTACACACAACATTAAGAAAGGTCTTCGTAAGGTGTGTAAGAACTAGGACTGTCAATTTCTGAAGCCAGTATTTTTGCAAATTTAGAGTCCAATCCTGCAAAAGCATAATACTGGGCATAATGCTAACTACCATAAATAGGGCTTGGAAACAGCGTGTACATGCCCATATACCATCCTGGAATTTCTCTGAAGCTACTACCTTGCTGTCCGGATTTTGAACTTTCATTTAAAAATCTAAGGCCTGGTCTACACTTAAAATGTAGGTTGACACAGCTATGGTGCTTAGAGATGTGAAAAATCCAAACCCTCTAGTTCCGTAGCTATGCCAACCTGTGTTAGATACACAGCCATGTTTATGAAAGAATGCTTCTGTTGACCTAGCTACTGTCACTCCGGGAAATAGTGTTCCTACAGCAATGGAAAAATCCCTTTTGTCGCTGTAGATTGCATTCACACAAAGGCCACGTCTACACTACCACTTATGTCAGCAAACTTATGCCGCTCAGGGGTGTAAAAAAAACCATCCCGAGCAACAGAAGGTTTGCTGGCATAAGCGCTTGTTTGCACAGCATTATGTCAGCAGGAGAGCTTCTCCCACCGACACAGCTACCGCTGCTCATTGAGGTGGTTTTATTATGTTGACGGGAGAGCTCTCTCCCCTCAGCATAGAGTGGCTACACGAACAATCTTATTGCAGGACAGCTGCATCAGTACAACTGTGCAGCTGTACATTCGCTAGTGTAGACATGGCCTAAGTGATGATGCTATCCTAACTCCGGTGCTGTAGCCATGCTGCTATAATCCCGGTAGCATAGTTGTGGTTTAAGAGTCACTCTCTGGCTGTTAATAGTTCTGACAAAAATCTCAGAAATACAAACAAACAGAGCCGACCAATGCAGAGAGGTCTGCAAACAGCCTGGAACAATGGAGGTGTGACTTGCCCATTACCTTACTGCAAAGCAGCTGGAGGCAGAGCAGACATACACAGGCTAGCTTGACTGAACTAACAGGCTAAAAATAACAGTGCAGTCACAGCAGCAAGGACAGTGGCTCAGGCTAGCTGAGTAAAATTCCACCTGACCCCTTGGGCAGCTAGCCATGCTGCTGCGGTCACACTGCTGTTTTTAGCCCAGCTGGAAATCACACCTCCGAGCTGCTATGTAGACAGACAAACCCTCAGGGAGATGTTACCATCACTGGGCAGCAGAGTTAATTTTATTGTTACCTATCTCATCCCTCATTTAAGAGCAGACGGGGAGGATCACAGCGCTATACAACTGACTCTGAGTGAAGTCTAATTTTGGAGTCGCAAAGTGGGTGCTGCTTGGGAGATATGACCATTTTCTCCCCACCTCACCCCCTTCCCGCATACAAGAGAAGCCAAGTCAAAAGAGATGAGCAGAACCCATGGGCATATAAAAGCTGCACCAATGGGGAGAGTACCCACGTAGCCCAGCAGAGACAAGCGGCACATATACTATGAATGTTTTCACAATTTACTGTAAGCGGTGTCTTATTTTGGCAAGTCATGTGAGTGAAGCTTGGAATCACCTCCACCAATAGATGACCCATACCTGCTGATGGGGGGGGGGGCACAATTTAAAGGTTCTGCTGCCCCCAGAACAGCTCAAGTCATCCGCCACCCCCAACAGGCCCCTCCCTTACCCTCAGTCTCTCCTCCCCAAAAGCAGCGGCCCCCTCCCTGCAGCTCCCAGTTGTTGCTCCTGCCTCTCCTCCCGGGGTGTAGCTCGCTGGCTCAGGCAGCTGGCACGCAGGGAGGGGGCCCAGCTGCACCATGTGACTGAGTGGGGCAAGCAGAGCCTGGCAGAAATCTGGGGGGGGGGCTCATGATCCTGCACGCCCACCCCACGTGTTGCCTCTGCCTGTACCCCACCCCCAATTTAACCCAACTGCAAGCAGTGCAGTTGGCTACTCCATTCAAACAAATACCATGATGATAAATCCCCGTACACAACATATTAGGAAGTATTATACTCATTAATAAACAAACATTTGCAGGATTAGACTCTTAAAGAGAAAAATCCGACTGTTTTAAGATGAAATTAAGTACCCTGAATTTTGAAATCTGGTGAGGAAATGCCCTCCAGATTCTAATTGTGCATGCACATGATGAAAATAAACCATCCTTTTAAATATTAATTTTGAAGGACTCACAATGCGGCATCACTGTCCTCCTAGTGGAAATTCCATCTAGGTACCTATATGCTGTCTCACCATCACAGTACCTGAGCATCTGCCATTCCTCTTGGCTCAAGGGCGTTATCAGGGCAAGATGAAACTATGACCTAGATTTCAAGTGTTTCATTTCTGCACTGCAAAGCTGGACTTCGCTGGAGTTTTGAAGTACTCCTAGCCTCAAGAGAGAGGTGATGTTAGGACATGAACAGAAATCTCATTTGTTACACAGCTAGTAGGTGAGAGGTTGCTTCTCTCAGTTGACAGTTTTTGGTTTCTTACATTTTAAGACTGTACTGAAGTATTTTCTTAATTAAGGGTCTCAACCTACAAACACTTACTACTGGGGCAGTGCTGGCACACTTTGGCAAACTGTAAAGAACGTGAAATTATAAATTCTATGCACATACCCTGAGCTATATATGTAATTCCTAAAAATATCTGGCACAAAATTTCTAGATCCAAGCGCAAAAATTAAATAATTCACTTCTTCTAAAACTTAGAAGGGAACAGAACTAAAACTCTAGCTCATTCTTCACAAATAATTCATGGCTTATTCTATACTTATCTGCCTTTCAGAATCAGGATCAGGCTACTGCAAAAAACATGTACCACCTCTAAACATAACATCCTTAAACCAGACTGGGAGAAGAATAATCTCCAATTCTTGGTCTCAAACAAACAAACAAACCACATACCTGTTTCCCCAGCATCAATGGCTACCCTGAGTTATCTTCATATACATGTGGTTCTCTTCCCTCCCCTCCCCCAGCAAACTTCATTACGCTGGGATTCAGATCACATACAGACTGCATGTCTGACATTCTTGTCTTTCCTGTAGGGATTTTTATGATTTTCCACATATTTTAAGTAACATTCTATTGCCAGGCTAATAGGCCATCCCAAGCAGCCTCAGGCAGTGTGTTCTGTTCTAAAAACTGTCTTCTATTACTTGTGCTCTAGGTTCTACCCATCCCAGTGTTTTATCCATTTTCAACAAGTTTATAATATATTTATTCTCAAACGAGAGCATACTATGCTTTCTCTCAGACTGCATTTATCTGCACCCATTTTCCCAAGCATTCTGTACAGTACAGGCAGAGAGGGAAGGGTCACAGAACATGAGCACAGAAATACAAAGTAGTGAGTCCAACTCAGTGGAAAAGAGGTCTGAACAGTGATTTTCTGGAAGGAGACAACTGAAAACTGGCTTCTGAAGAAAACTGAAGTGCTGCTATGACGGCTCCTCAGAAGCAAACAGAAGTGGAAAGTTGAACTAGTAGTAAATACACACTACTTCTGGAATACTCGTTGCATTTATGAACCTATAGAGTAAAAAGTCCTTTTGTCGTCTTTTGCAATACAAGCTTGATTAGCATTTGTTTTAGAAGAATATGACACTTTCTGGACTTAATATAGGAAGACTAACAATGAGATAGCCAGATTCCACCTTCTATCTGTTCTGTACTGGTTTGTTTAAAACTAGAGCTTTGGAGTTACTTTTTGCATTTAAGTAACTCCAAAATTAATTAAGGTGCTCTGTAGTACACGAACATGTATGACAGAAATCTTACGTTTTATTTATCATAGACAGGAAGCCTTTATTGGCCGCTAAGAATTATCTTCACTGACCACAGCATTAATAACTCACAAAAACCCAGCCAGCTACATTCCATTATATACGCTTTATTGTAAGCGGTGTACAAAATCTATACAACCCAGTCTCTGGAGTACATTTAAATAATCTGAGACATCAGAGGAGATGATGTTACTTTCACAGGGAACAAAGCCTACAGTGCTTTCTGGAATGAGGAATTCATTACTTCCATTCCCAGTTTAATACTCTTATCCTTATCCTGTTTTATTTCTATTCGAGCTGCACACATTGCATTGAACGTTGTGTAATACAAAACAGTTGAGTAATATTCTGGTACACTCCTCACAAGGTGTCCGATTACAATGCCAGACAATTAGAAATCTGACAATGCTTTTGTTGTTGCAGAAAGCCTTCACTTTAATACTCTGAATCCTAAACTCAGCAGCAGGAACCAAGAGAAAATGAGATGAACTACTGTCTCCAAAAAACTAGCTCTTATAAAAAGTTTGTTAGGCTATTAAGGAAAACAAAGGGAGTTTTATATATGTCAATGATCTTTTAATGCCACGATATAAAATGCTGTATATTATAAAAACAGATTTTAGACAACGTCAAAATAAGTCTATGCATCCCAGAACACTGTTACAGGAAAAGCAAGTGGGCCGTATCCCTCCAACAACATTAGAAGGTAATCGTAACAAACTAAATATAAGGCTTTACATTGCATGTGCAATCCCAGATGTACTCTTTCATAGCCACTTCTAAAGTTTCAGTCACTTCAAAGTGGGAGAACCCTACCCTACTTCAAAGGCTGGAAGTCTTTATGCTGAGCCAGGGTATTTACAACATTCTTGCTCAGTTTCTCAAAGTTAGGCTGCCTTGGTCATTCAGGGTATCCCCTTGCCTACCACCCTCAGCTCAGTAGTGGGAGATTGAAGGCTCATAGGCCAGCAGGAATAAAGGTCTCCCCTCTCTCTGAAATCCCGATGCCCCTTTGCACCTTTACAGAGGAGCACTACATTATTCAATAAGTAATCTTATTCCACTCTCCTTATCAGGGTATCTGGGTGCTTAGAGAATTAACTGAAAAAGGGGATTAACATCTGTCAAGTGGGGTTTCCCTCTTCACTGTTCTGCTAAGGTAAAACAATGCATTTTCCTTCTCAAGAATACAGATACACTACACGTTTTAAGAGAAAGCAAGGCAGAAGTGCATTTTGAATTTATATTGGAAGCCTGAAAGCTTGAAAAATAAAGGCCAAGGCTAAGTCTGACAAGACTCAGTAGGGAGCCAGCAGAGCACAGCAGTAGTATGCACTCAGCAACCTGTGTTGCTGATGAGGCAAGCTGCACCATTCTGTACCACATGTAATTCCCCCCCACACACACACAGCTGATGGTTTCAAAGCACAAGTAAATTGCATTACAATAATCCAATCTGGAGTTGACAAAAATATGCATGATCAAGGGTAGGTCTTCACTGCCAAGAATGGGATGGAGTTTCTAGCATTTGGAGGGAGCAAAATGGGTTCCTTGCAGATACTGCTATGTGAGAATCCAGCATCAGCCAGAAGTCTAAAGCAGAGTTTCTCAAACTGGGGTCCCCAGACACTACTCCAGGGGGTCCGTGGGCCCTGCTGATCAACTCCTCCCCCTCCCTCCCTCCCTCCCAACGCCTCCTGCACGCTGAGGAACAGCTGTTCCCCAGCGTGCAGGAGGTGTTGGGAGGAAGGAAGAGGGAGGAGTGGGGATGAGGCCCGCTCAGGGGAGGGGGCAGAATCATGTCCAGGGCCGCTAGCCCCACTGACCAACTCCTCCCCCTCCCTCCCAGTGCTTCCTGCACACCAGGGAACAGCTGTTCCCTGGTGTGCAAGAGGTGCTGGGAGGTAGGGGGAGGCGTGGGGATGGAAAGAGGCAGTGGAAGAGGAGGGGCAAGGGTGGAGCGGGGGCAGGGCCTGGGGCTGAGCGGGTGGATTGGGGGGTCCGCAAACATTTTTAAAATCAAAATGGGGGTCCTCAGGTTGCTAAAGTTTGAGAACCGCTGGTCTAAAAAGTGACCCCTAAACTATAGCCTGGCTTACTGTGTGGAGACAGATCCTCTGCTGGTGGAGCCAGCACTGTAGCAACAAGTTCTTCCAAGGGTTTCCCCTCTGTGCCAACAACCAACCTTTGCCTCCTCATTTGTAGAAAGATCTCAGCCAGGCCCAGACAGGTGGGTGACTCCACACAGCTCACTATAAGTACAATCACTAGGTGGGGACTGAAGTAGGCCCTGCCCAACATTTCACTATCCTATTGATGTCCCAGCAGTGCACAACTCCAGAAATCCTGATCACTTTTTGTGTCTACATTTCTGCTGCCTGGGGTTACCCTACAGACAGGAAACTATGCCACAGAACACGGAGACCCTCCCAGAGAAAGAAACACGTGGGATAGTCTTGGTCCCACCTAGTCCAGCAGCTGCAGCCCTCTCCCCAGTGAGGAGAGTGGAAACCTGAGGCAAGGTTAAGGCTAGAACATATGGGGGAAGGGGCAAATGACAAGAAAGGATAACATTTTGAAATATTCACGTCAAAAGTTATATCCGTTCCAAGTTTCTTTTCTCAGTTCCTCTCCCACTGCCCACCTGCAAGATTGGGTGGAGGAAAGCAGAGCTCCCTATTCCAAGAAATAAAATTAAAGACCTACAAGATACGTGATACTGTGAAACAACTAATGAGACAATAATCATGGGCACCAGAGTCATTTTTCTAGGATTTCCAGGTCTAGTCAATTTCTTAAGTGCATTTTTTTTATTTTGTGCTCACGAAAAAAAGATTAACAGCCTTGGAGACTATAATCTTCAGATGTGTCTACAAAACAGGCACTGAACGCTTCACTTACTCAGTGTACCTCAACTCTGATCTAGGCATGAGTCGTAACTCAGTCTCCTTGCTCACTGAATTCTTCATTTCTGTTGAAGGCTTCAGTGAGTGTTAATTGTGGAAGTGTTTTTTGTACTGTGTACATTGTCCACTGGGATCAGAATGTGATCACCAAACCTATTGCATACAGAGCAAGAGAATTTTTGGTCAAAGCCATCAGATTAGACCCCTGCTCTTACGTAACACAGTAGGTCATCTTTAATGTCCAGGAAAGATGGACAGGACTTTGAATCTTTTAAGTTTTCACCTGAAAAAAGTCACCCATTAAACTGCACTGAATGCAGTTTAAATTGCTCGAGAAGAACGTAGGTTTACGTAAATTTGTCTAAAAGAAAAGGAGTACTTGTGGCACCTTAGAGACTAACCAATTTATTCGAGCATAAGCTTTCGTGGGCTACAGCTCACTTCATCGGATGCTGTAGCTCACGAAAGCTTATGCTCAAATAAATTAGTTAGTCTCTAACGTGCCACAAGTACTCCTTTTCTTTTTGCGAATACAGACTAACACGGCTGTTACTCTGAAACCTGTAAATTTGGCTGCAATTTGAACCTATGGTCCCAGGGTATTTAGACATTTCAAATTGGGTGCTTAAATTAATTATTCACTCTGGCAAGGTGCTGGGCTTTCAGAAGCTTTTATCTAGGCTACCATTAGGCCTGTCTTGGTAGGCCTAAAGATTGTGTGTTTTTCAACTGCATTAGCTCAACCAAGTTAGCTTAGCACAACAGAAAGACTCTGCCAAGGTACAGGTTTAGGCTATGTCTACACCACAGATGTTACAACAGCACAGCTATAGAAAGAGAAGAGGTTTTTCCATTGTTGTAGTTAATCCACCCTTCTGAGAGGTGGTTAGGTCAAGAGAAGGCTTCTAAGCCCTGTTGCAGAGACCATTGGTGCAGGTTGACTTAACTGTTTCTCAGGGTTGTGAATTTTTCAAACCCTTGAGCAACATAGCTAGATTGACCCAAGTTTTAGGTGTAGACCAGGCCTAAGGGCTTCTCTTCACTGAAAAGTTAACTCGCGTGTTGACTCTAACTTGACTCCTTGTATCTAACTTGACACACACAAAAAATCTTTAACTAAAGCATTGTTGTGCTTTTTACTCAAATTGGCCAGCCCGAGAGGAGCACAGGCCAGCGCTCAAGTGAGCGCCACTTGTCAGCAGCTAACATGACCGCTTTGCAGTGTGGACACAGAGTAATGCCTACTCACAATTCCCCCACAAGTGAGCAGAAAGGACAGACAAGTTCTCCCACAATACAATGCAAAATAATTCAGAGTGCAACTCATCCTACCGTAGCACCAAGAATCATGGGGTCTGGCCTCTGCCATCTTAGTGCTACACATGAGTGAGGCAGCATCAGTATGGACACAGCAGCTCGAGTGTTATTTCACAGTGTAGCCAAGAAAGGCTAACTCAAGATGTATAATCTGAGTTAGACCTGAGAAAACACATACCCTAACACACAGCTAACAGAACTTCCAACATGTCAGCCTGCATTCTGACAGGGCTTTTCATATGTTATGCTGACTCAACTGGGAAAAAAACCTACAACAACCTTTTTTGCCAGTCAAGGCGGGGCGTAAGTGGCCAAGTCATGAAGTTAGCTAGCCAAAGCACACTAGTCATCTACTCCTTGTGAACTGTAGTGCTAGGCTTTAATGTTAAACAGTGAAATTCAACCGTCACAGTGGACGGAAGTTTCGATTAAACTCTGAAATGTATTTGAAATTTCAAGCCTGTAGGTTTGTACAGCTAGTGTGTATGTGTTAAATTTCAATGAACTAAAAGCGTATGAGCACTTCATGGAGCAAGGGACAGAAACAAAAATAAACTTAAAATCCTTCCTTGGATGACTGACTATCTCCTGCCAAGTAAAAACTGTAAATGAAGGGCATGAAATGTTAAACTAAAGACTGTCAGAAGCCCAGTTCAGCAGCAGAGAGCTGTTCCACCTGCCAGACATAAGAAGTTAAATGGTTTGCCTAACTGGAACTAACCCTTTAGGGGCTGACATTACAAAGTTATTTTTATTTCCCATCTCCACCTATTATAGGACAATTATAAGGCCCACGATCTGGAATGTATCATTCCACAGGACACAGAAGATGTAGACTGAAATCTGTAAAATGAGTGTGTACATCATTTCTAGTAATGAATAACCAGTTTTATTTAAATTCTCCAAGAACACTTAACTTGAGACCCATCAAGTTGAGCATATTACTCTTTGATCCTGCACAGATTTATGCATGTGCTAAACTTTATGCAGATAAGCAGTCTCCATTGAACTCAAAAGAAACCACAGTCGTTTGGAACTCTTTCCTTCCTTTCACTCTTCATTTTTCTTTCTACCTGTTTGTTACGTCAGGCCTTTATTTTGGTTGTAAAGTCTTAAAGGCAGGGATGTTTCTTCTAAACGTTCTACAAATCACATAATGAACTTTAGGATGTGATGAAAGAAATAGTGATAAATAATGCTAACTGATTATTTTAGCAATATTTTATCGGTGACATTCGCAGGCTATTGAACTTGAAATATTTAGCACTTATGCAGCACTTTAACTTAAAAGTCCTTTATAAACATTAATAAACTAAGTGAAGTAGGTCTTTATGCACTAATGTAATAATAAATATGCAGCTGGAGAAACTGAATAAGATGGGTCTATATCAGAGCCAGAATCAGAAAAAGTTCTACAAGTAGGTGGACAAATAGGCTACACGGCCTCCTTCCATCCAAAAGCATCAATGCAGCTCTGTTAGCTCATGGTTTGTGGCTCACCAACAGTTAAAGATTTTAAAATTAAGGGTACTTAAATATACTATAAATCAGTAGGGTCTGAGCTTGTGGATCCTTATGTGACATCGGTGCCTATGTGTACAGCATTTAGCCTAACCATTCATCTCTTAATTGTTAAGAGATGCATGCACTTAAAATATTAATATATTGGGGATTGATTAATCAGCCAACACTGGTTGTTGAACATGGTGAGCCAACTAGAAGCAAGTTTTTAATTAGGTTTTCACAAGATTATACATACACATGAATACAAGATCAAATAAAGTTACTAAATAAGATTAGATCTCTTTCTAAAAGATACGTTGGAGCTGAAACAAGTTTATGGGCTTGATGCAGAAGCCACTTGGTGAAATGTTATGACCTGGGTTAGGTCATTCTTGCTAATCATAATAGTGCCTTCTGACCTTAAAATCTATAACCAAGTTATAGAAAAAAATCAAAGGAACGTGCAAGGTATCCCAAGAACTGGAGTGGGAAGGTACTGTCGTCTTGTGATTAAAGTAAGGAACCAAATCTGCCTCAGTGATGATCTGTCATATGAACCATGGGCAAGTCACTTAACCTCCATTTCCCCACCCGTAAAATAATGTTTCACCAGTCCCCAGGGTTGAGGTATAATCACTTGCATCTAAAGTGCTTTGGTATCACTAGATGAAAGGCACTCTACAATCTCCTTATAGTAAATCGGGTTTTTCTATCCAGGTACATTACTACTCACGTGTGGTTTAAAAGCGAAAAAGAACAAACTTTAGTAAGTACTTCAACACAATGAACTTTGTTACAGTGAGGAGCTGTTCACACAAGCGTTTGCTTTGGAAGAGGCGGAAAATATTCGGAGCCTAACAGGGGAACACAGCCACTCTCCTTGTGATTCTTTCCTGCCTTTTCTTGGCTATCCTTTCCCAGCTTGTTCCTTTTAGGGCATTGATTAAATTCAAACAGAACATGTAAATGATACTGCCAAAGGAAGAAGATAGCCAGATGAATTCACAACTCTGGGAAAACAAGCTTTCAGGATTGGGGAGAACTAGAAAGGATTTTCCTATACCTTTATGGTAGCAAGGAAGTTTCCTAAGGCTGTGACTTCTCTGTCTCTCTCTTCCCTCCTTCCCCCATTTTTATGTTGACATTTAAGTCCAAGTTATCTGACTTAGGAATCTTTTGTTTTGATGCTAAAATCCTTATATACAGAATTTCACCCAGAGTGAGTTTTTATAGCCATGTTATAACCCATAAAAATGAAGCATTAAAATGGAAAGGTGATACAAATAGTGGATTAAAGTGTCTTTACAAACAAATGGACAAATAAGCATTCATCTTATTTTGATGCAAAACCTACCACTGACAGATCTTAACCACCCTATACGAGGTCAACTGCAGAAGATCCCTTCCTTTGTATTAACTGTAGGTGAGGTGCTTATCTACAACTGAAGCACAAAGCAGGTAACAAGGATAGCTACAGCAAAAATTGGGACATGAAGGCCTTCTGCATCACTTTTATCAATGTAAAATATTATTAAACGTAAAATATTTCATCTTTAAGCATCCCAAAATTCTTAATATTCTCTCTACATACACCTATGGTGGAAGGCAGCAATCAACTAAGTGCATGCTACACAACAGAAGCAGGAGGGGAAATTTTGGGAAAGGACACCGGGACAAATTCTTGCTCGTATGGAGTGGACAGTCGGATCTTTAATTCTCATGGAAAAGAGAGAGGTCTTTGGTTTTTAAGTTCTCATCTGATAGAATGAAAACTACACAGCACTCAGTTTATCACAGTACTGGAATCAGGATTCCTGGGTGGTAGTCCCAACTCTGCCACCAGTGCACCATATGGTCTTTAGCAAGTCATTTAACGTTTGGGTTATTTCCCCAACTATAAAATGGGGACAATATTTACCTAGCTCACAGGGAAGTTGAAAGGATTAATTCACTAGTATTTGTAAAGAGCTTTAACACTCCTGATAGTAAGCAGCTATTGCATTTTCTAACAAATATGAGCAACACTTCTTTTGATGTGGGAAATCTACACTTATGTAATAGGTTGTTAGAAAAAGGAGAGTGATATATTGTTCTCCTTATCCACTGAGGACAGGGGGGAAAGTATGGGCTTAAATTGCAGCAAGGGAGATTTAGGTTAGACATTAGGAAAATTTTCTAACTGTAAGGGTAACTAAGCACAGGAACAAGTTACCTAGAGAGGTCGTGGAACTGCCACGATGGGAGGTTTTTAAGAACAGGTTAGGGATGGTCTAGATCAGTGATTCTCAAAGCCGGTCAGCTGCTTGTTCAGGGAAAGCCCTGGCGGGCTGAGCCAGTTTGTTTACCTGCCGCATCCGCAGGTTCAGCCAATCGCGGCTCCCACTGGCTATGGTTCGCTGCTCCAGGCCAATAGGGGCTGCGGGAAGTGGCGCGGGCCGAGGAATGTGCTGGCTGCCCTTCCCGCAGCCCCCATTGGCCTGGAGCGGCAAACCGTGGCCAGTGGGAGCCATGATCGGCTGAACCTGAGGACGCAGCAGGTAAACAAACCGGCCCGGCCCGCCAGGGGCTTTCCATGAACCAGCAGCGGACTGGCTTTGAGAACCACTGGTTTAGATAACACTTCATCCTGCCTCAGTGCAGGGGACTGGACTAGATGACCTACTGAGATCCCTTCTGGCCCTACATTTCTGTTATTAAAACTGTCCAAGCCATACTAAATGAAACCCTCACCTGACAGCAACCAGCTGGAAAAAACCCCAATTTCTTAGCTTGCTTAGGAAAAGTAGGCAACTGAGAACAGCACTTGGAGACATGACAGTATGGGAGTTGACAACGTGAAGATCAAGGCACAGGAATGAACAGAAATCTTCCAGGTCTTTCTTCTCAGACAGTAGCCAAGCTGTTCTGGGAAACCATTCCTCCACCTCCAGGACCCTCACATTGGTGTCTTTCAAGGCTCAACTCAGGTGAAGGTGGTTGGGACTCAGCAGGGAGGGTCTGGGTGCGGGGGACTCAGTGGAGAATCAAGATGCTGGGGAAGTGGGAGCTCAGTGGGATGGGGATCTAGGTGCAGCTGGTTGGGGGTCGGTGGGGTGCAGATCCGGGTGGCTCATCAGGGTGCTCCAGGTGTAGGGGGATGGGGCTCATCGGGGGGGTTCTGAGTGCGAGGGAGGGGTGAGGCTCGGTGGGAGGATCTGAGTATTAGGGGGTCTGGATGCACGGGGGTTGGGCAGATAGGGGGGCAGTACCCTGTATAGGGATCCCTCCCCCTGCAACTGAGGAGCGATAGATGCAGGAAACTGGGGGGGAGGGGAGTTTGCAGAGCTTCCTGCAGCTGCGGGAGAAATCTGGGGGTGGGTCTGACCCCACGCCGGATGCCGTGCAGGGGAAAGAGGAAGTCCTATCACTCCCCAGCCCAGCCAGGACCAGCAGCTGAGCCCAGCACAGGGTAGGAGTCACCAACTGTGTCTTCCCCAGTTCCACCCTCTGCCCCACAGTGATTTACCTCTGCCGGCTGCCCTGGGCACCCAAAACATATTGCTGGGGACGGTCGCATAACCACTCTTGGGGCTTCCCTTTGCTTCCCAGTCAGAAAGTCACTTTTTTCTGTGGGGAAGCAAAGAAATCTGTGGGGGACATACACTCTGTGCATGTGCACTGGTGCAGAATTCCCCCATGAGTAATAGAATCTCCAGGGAATTTAGCTGAGCAGGTGCGATCTGCAGTTTTTCAAAGGCTTATTCTTTGGCTACATATGGCAAAAGGCACACCCTTGACACAAGGGCCCTCTCAACCCTGCAAAATATCAAGGCACTGCTCCAAATCATGGAGGTGCCAGAGCTTCTAAAACAAAAAAATGCCATGGGTATTTAACATAGGCAATATAATATTTTCCCAAGCCTCATTCTCAGAAATGTGGGAATCATTTTGGTTGAAGTTTTCCCAAGAAACTCAGCTTCAGGCATACACCGGAATGGAAAATTTCAGCCCAAACAGTTAAGTTAGGACAAGTTATAAGCAACTGAAAACAAGGAACATGAATGGAAAATGTTGACAACCTTTATTATAGTCCATGCTACCAGTCCCAGCTATAATACACAACCATACTAACAATCTAAACCTGTTTCTTGCCAGCAGGAAATTAAACATATTTGTTGCTCAAATATACTCATGGGAGATGTTCAACTACTATAGTGATGGGAACCAACATAAAAACCTGCATATATGGAATTGCAAAATATTCTATTCTTACTATCTTGGAAGGCTGATGGGTTATCTTGCCTGTGCCAGAATATGAATCCATGGCCTCAGGGAGCCTGAGCATATGAAGCCAATGCTTTAGACCACTAAGCTAATCCATGCAGCATTCTTTCCTACACTGGTTCTTTTAATGACCTCTTGGCATCTTAAATGTTTAGGCCCCAGTTACACTCACATACAAAAGTGAGATAGATTAAAAATTAGATTAAGAATCAGCAGGATTAGCAGCACCAGATGTTCTAGCAACAAACAGCAGGCTTTGGATAACTGGTTCAGAGCTTAAATCAAGTTTTCCAGGCAAAATGTTTATCTTCACATACCCAGGAACTGATCTGTTTCTTTCAGTTAATATTTGGAATTGTGAATATTAGGAAGTTAACATCAAGTTGCTTGGCTCAAATGAAAGTGTTCCTGAAAACCGCTTTGTGCTCTCCAGGCGCATGACAGCTTAACACTGGACAGAACAAATCAGTTACTAAAAGGCCAACGGGATTAGCATTTGCATTTGGTTGCTGGGCAAACAAGTTTTATACCACAAGTTTAATAATATAATTACATTACAATATCAGATACTAAACTAAGAAATATAAGTTTAATTAAGAAAAGAAGTGATCAACAGAGCATTTCTTTTTGGCATGGAGCAGGTTTGGGAGGCGGGGTGAGGGGCGTTTTGCTGGAATATGCTGGTCTATAAATTTAGAAAGCGACTATGTTTCTTGGTAAGAAAATTCAGTCCGAAAACAAAATCATGTACATTTGTTCTCTGTCCCCAGTTACAGCTCCTTTTCACTGTTTGAGCTACTACTGAGTAAAAGGTATTTTGCCAGTATAACTTAAAAATAAAGGGGGTTTAAATGGTCAAATAGCTATGCTGCCTACCATGTACTCCTCCTGCAGCTACTGTATCTAGGTAACAGGACTGCCGTTAGTTCTGAAAGCAACTGGTGAAAGGTTTCACTGGTCAAATTTCTGATAATAGCATGTCTACCAATTATCATGCAGCTACTCCAGTAGCGACAGCAGTGTCTGGCTCTCGCTCAAGGATTATTAATATATTTGCTTAAGTGGTGCACTCCAACAGATGCTAGTCAGGAGGGCTGGAGGGCATAACATCAAAGGCTCTCCATTTAAAGATACACTAGCATGGAACAGAAGGAATGGCAGCAGATTTCTGCAGCTTCAAGTTGTTTGGTGTTCCCTCTAGCCCTATATGCCTGCCCTGTGCGGCCACCGAGGGGCGGATCTCCTCGTGGAGCCCCTGCTACACAACCCCCAGCTCCATGTGCAGGTGGCGAAGTCCCGCTCGGTGTGACAGAGGCTGGTCCTGGCAGAAGTCACCAGACTCAAAGACCTCCTGGACTACAACCGAGGAGACTGGCTGGATCCCCTGACGCTTGCTCAGCACATGGGGCTCTCTGGCCCTCATACTCCCTGGCGCATACTTCAGGAGGCGAGGGCCACTTTACTGGCCACTGCTTGGGCCTACCTCAACCAGGTCCTGCAGAGGGCACCCCCAGCCCACCCTACACCCCAGGCCCTCCGGACCTTTTCATCGGGCCCCTGCCCCGGGGACCCACCCAGCCATCCCACCCCTTCACCCTTCCGGACCGCGCCAAGGAAACATCTGTACACGCTCGTGCTCCACACCCTTCATATCCTCACCCTCGTAAAGGTGGCGGGACCTCCTACCACTTCTGGAGGGTGAGGAACCCCAGTGGGCCAGCCTATATTCCACCCTGGTCCTAAAGCCCACCAGGGATATCAGTTGGTGGCTCCTTCACGGAGCCGTGAGCACTGGCATGTTCTTGCCGCGATTCACCCCCATCCCAGACACCTGCCCCTTCTGAGGCGTGAGGGAGACCCTGGTGCATGTGTATCTGCAGCCCCTATTCTAGCTCCTCCAGAACCTCCTGCTGAGGTTCTGGCTGCACTTCTCCCCATACTTGTTTATATTTGCACGCCCTATTGGTGGCCCCACTAAATCGTGAGACCTCCTCGCCAACCTCCTCCTGGCCCTAGCCAAAGTAGCCATCTACAACACCAGAAGGAGGATGTTAGACAAAGGGGTGCTCTGCAACTTTGGGGCCTATTTCCACTCCTCCCTGGTCTCATGCATCCGGGCAGAGTTCCTCTGCGCGGCGTCCGCTGGCTCCCTTGATGCCTTCCGGGGATCTCTGCTTGGTGTCCTCGTCAGGTTACTTTTGTTTAGCCCTGTCACCTCACTCCTGTCCCTGTAATATCTTTAGTTATCCCCCGTAATTAATTGAGATCCCAGACCTTGTGGATCCTCCCCTTAGGCTGGGGAAGGTCCTTTAGCAGTGGGTGGGCTCCGCCCACCCATTTCTAGGATCCCAGCAGGCTGTGATTCTAACAATCTAAACAGGCCTAGTACTTGGGTGGGGCATCTCTGTGCAACAACGGGATGTTACAAGAAGCTAGCATTAGCAGTTCTATTCAAGTACCACTCATTTACACCAGCAGGTCATTAAGCAGCCTTGGGCTGTTAGAAGTTACCAACTCTTGAATAAGAACTAAAATTGAAATCTTGATAATTTTTTAAAAGTGAAATATACCATGTCACTTTTTGAAAGAGTATATGCACTAATGTCCACAAAATAGCCACATTCCAGCTTGGGGAAATACACTCTGCCTATGCATATTCTCTGTGGTTTCCATTAAATAATGGACTCACTTCTAGAGCCAAGCTGTTGCTGTGCACACATTTAACCCCAGAGGTGGCTGAATTTCAGTGATGGGTGAAGAACTGTTTCTTTCCTCCCTTAGCACAATGGGCGCCTTCAGGGTGAAAGGCACAATGGAAGTGTTGCAACAGCATCTCCTTGTACAGACAACACCATGAGTGGCAGAGATGTATACAGTGTGCCTATGCTTTACCTCAGAACTCAGAAAGAAGAGGGGAGAATAGCTGGTTAATTCCAGTAGGGAAAGGAAAAGAGCTAAATTTAACTTAACAGATTCCTTTCCCTGAATTAGCACTGTTTTCAGAATAAAACCCATTAGTGAGAATTATTGTGACTGTCCCATCAGAGAGACAGAACATCCTGGGTTTAGTCCCTGCAGCTGCTGACCCATGACTGATTTAGAACTGGATCCAGAGGAAAAGCATCCCAGATGCATACCCAAAAGTCCTCTATTCATTGTGAAAGTTGTTAAATTGAAGCATATTTAAGAAGAGTTTTCTGGGAGGAGAGGAAAGATTAAGTGGGACAGAGAGCTGGACAGTTCCAATCTAGGTCAGTAGTGTGCACTCAGTGGCCTATGTGAAACGGATTTGAGGTCTCAGGTCTGCTCTGGTGGAAAGGTGCCCAATTAAATTTGTATTTGGCACAAGTGTCCTTGGTGTCCTTGTTGGCATTTTCTGCACAGAAGTAAAGGACCACAGAGACTGAACAACAGTCTCAGCTCCTAAAGGTGGTCTCTCCTTTACCATTTTCAAAAGTGCTCAGTGGTGGCGTAACTCTGAACTCACTGAAGTCAATGGTAAAATGCCCACCCTCTTCAATGGGAGCAGAAGCTCGGCCAATACTGAGTGCTTGTGAAAATCCTAACATTGACCATAAAACTTCAGATAAGTGACATTCAAAAGAAGGCCACATTTTTCTTTTAAGCCACCTCATTTGGCTTTCAAGCCAAGAAAGAATTCTGATGGAATTTTATTTAAGAGGAAGCAATTGTATTTGATTCTGTATTCCCTCAAAGTTAGGATCCTCTGCATTTGTACTACATTTTAGTAGAGATCTTAAGAAGAGGCTGTAAAACTCCTATATTATTGGTTTTGCAGGTCAGGGGCTTTTCAAATGAACATTTTTCAAATAATTGTCCAGAGGGAGCTCAGGGAAGGGGTCAGAGGGTTACCATATTAGAAACTGTAACAAGTGGCTACAGGTTTACTGTAAATGTAAACCTTACAGTATACTGGCCAAATTCCAGACAAGCCAAAACTTGCTATTTTAACTACCTTACTGACATCTCAAAGGGTGATTCTAGTGTCAGTAGTTTCCTGCAACGTATGAAGAGTCACAGTGTAATTATTAACCAGTCTGAGGCAAAGGTCATATGCACATAACTAGTGTACATAAAAATAGCAGAACTGGTGTTGAAACAAAGGGACCTCTCCATGTAACAACTTAGAGAGCTATTCATGAAGTTAAACTTGAAATAGAACACTCATACCTAGATTGCTACAACAGTAGAGTTCTGCTACAAGTTTAGCAACATTAAGGCTCTGACTTCAGTACAAAAAATAAGTGAGTTTTTACATCACGACAACTAACTTGATGTAAAATAGTTGTTCAGACAAGGAACAGATAGATTTTACCATGGTGTAGCTAGTTGAGTTCAACCCAGAATCCCCACCTACCTGGGGTTTACCCCTATTAGTTATACTGAGCTAAAAGCTATCTCTCCCTAGTCTCAAGGATTTTACATCAAGTTAGCTATCTCAATGTAAAGCCACACTTTTGGCAGTGAAGACATAGCCATAGTGAATGAAGAGTATGCCGAAGCAGAATTTTCCAAATAAGCCCTCTAAAGTCACGCTTGAGAAACAAGAGGAAGAATTTAGAAAGCAGCCATTCATCTCAAGCTTTTTTTGCCCTTCATATTACATTATCTGCAATGGATTGCACAATCTAGTACTCCAAGAGAGACACATTCCACTTGAGAGAAAGAAGGTTTTATTTCCTTCTGAAACTTTTGTACCCATTCTTTCTATAAGTAACTCCTGAGATACTATAAAAAGAAAAAGGAGTACTTGTGGCACCTTAGAGACTAACCACTTGGTTATTGGTTAGTCTCTAAGGTGCCACAAGTACTCCTTTTCTTTTTGCGAATACAGACTAACACGGCTGTTACTCTGAAACCTGAGATTACTATAACTCCGTAGTTAGTGGATGGGTCATTACACAAAGCAAAACTATTTCCCCATGTTTATTCACCCCCTCCACCCCCCACTGTTCCTCGGACATTCTTGTCAACTGCTAAAAATGGCCCACCTTGATTATCACTACAAAAGGTTTCCCCCGCCCCCCTGCTGGTAATAGCTCACCTTAAGTGATCATTCTCTTGTTACAGTGTGTATGGTAACACCCATTATTTCATGTTCTCTATGTATATAAATCTCCCCACTGTATTTTCCACTGAATGCATCTGATGAAGT
This sequence comes from Natator depressus, assembly GCF_965152275.1. Taxonomy (NCBI): domain Eukaryota; kingdom Metazoa; phylum Chordata; order Testudines; family Cheloniidae; genus Natator; species Natator depressus. Next base: position 67,802,443 of record NC_134243.1, read on the forward strand.
GAGCTGTAGCTCACGAAAGCTTAAGCTCAAATAAATTTGTTAGTCTCTAAGGTGCCACAAGTCCTCCTTTTCTTTTTGAGAATTTTCAAAGTGTCTATTTCCAGGCTGTGCACTGGACAGGGTTTTGTACATAGTTTCACTGTTTGTTGCTGGCGGACTCCTTCCCTCCCCCAGGTTCTTCAAGAAGGTGTTTACCACCAATAGCTAAACAGAACCTGATCCAGAAGCAGGCAGTTGTGTGCAGAGAGAAAGGGAAGGTGGAGGAAAGTCTTATGATGTGAGCAAAACCCCTTCAACCAATCCTATTTAAAATTAAAAAGGAATTTTTAAAAAAAACCTCAGAACATGCCATTTAAAGGGTGCTCTGTCAGAAAAAAAAAAAGATTTTGGAAGTTAGTTTCAAAAGATTCAAGTTGAGTGTCCCATTACACAGCAATCCAAATTATTTTTTATTTTGTTGCAAATACAAATAAAATGGATCTACCATGTAACAGTGAATTTGATTTAGCAGTCATAACATGTTAATATCTGAAGTAGTTTTCTGTTAAAAAAATGTCATCACTGGAGAGTTCCTAGGTGACTATGCATGCCTTGCAAAGGGAAGCTTGCCTGACACAGATGCATGCAGCATGTCACAGCAAACAGCTGATAAATGAGCCTCAATTTACCATGCTTTTCATACAAGGGGGTCAAAGTTTCTAATGCAGAATTTCAACAAGTAAAGCTCAAACATTCTGCTGGCCCAAAGTCTTCCTGGAAACAGAAGCCCCCTCACAAATAAACCAAGGTGTCTGAAGAAAATCCAATGGATTTCACAGAGGAAAGTGAAAAAACCAAGCTTATAACAAACTGAACAGTAAGATTTCACAGTAGCACTCTGTATCCGCAAAAAGAAAAGGAGGACTTGTGGCACCTTAGAGACTAACCAATTTATTTGAGCATAAGCTTTCATGAGCTACAGCTCACTTCATCGGATGCCTGTAGCTCACGAAAGCTTATGCTCAAATAAATTGGTTAGCCTCTAAGGTGCCAAAAGTCTTCCTTTTCTTTTTGAACAGTAAGAATTTACAAGAGAAAATGCATTGAGATTAAGGATACTTTAAATTCTTCCCTCTGCAGTCTGAGGTATTCTTAATTAATGAACTCATCTGGACTCAAACCCATGTGGGAGTTTCCTAATTTGCAAATAATTATTTTGTTGAACTGTTACAAAAACACTTCATGAACTGCAAGGATTCTCCCACATTCAAATGCTCATCTCAGCTAATTGCTACGGTACTGCAAGGAATAAAGTTATTGGGCCAGATTTTGCCATTTTAGTACAACTACTTTCTGCCTTTGCATGATCTGGTCTTAAGGCCCACATATTCAGCCCTAGGAGCCATATTCAGCCCTAGGAGGCTCACTCCAGTGCAAAGGGAAGACCTTCTGGTGCTATAAAGCCAATTTAGAATCTCTTATGCCACTCTTCTCCCACCCCCCGCCCCTTCCCGCCACCATATACTACTGCCTACATAGCTCGGAACAGTGCTTATTTGTGCCAAGGCTTGCCAGGGCTGAGCCCCAGCACTTCTAGACTTGGCAGTTCATAGCCCTGGTACCTCTGGGTTTGCCGCATCAATTATGAAAGGGAAAAATTGCTTGAGCCCCAGCACCTTTCATTACAAATTAAGCACTGGATGTGAAAGAGGGACATCACCAGGACACCACTGCGCTACACAAACTCATCTGTTCATGTGCACCTTTCTGGGATTGTTTGCGGCCAGCCAAAACTAGGGCAGCTTAACTTAATGCCCAAGGGACCTGCTTGGCCAACAGCAGCCGTAGGAACAGGGTAATACAAGCTTTACGCTTCTTCCCAGCACCTAAAACTTGCATTGTGTTCCGCTCCTCCCACTGGGCAATTCTATATTGAAAAGCAACTTTCTTGTCCCTCAAATTACATCTGTAAACTCAGCAAACTTGACAGAAATCCTGCACTTCAACTGCTAGCCCTGCAAACAACCTGGAAGCTGAAAATCAAGTTGGGTTCTTTGCATGTAAGAACAACAAAACCCCGGTTTGACTATCAGATGCCGGGTTGAGAGGGACAGACTGACAGTCAGGGGAAACATTTCTCTTGCTAACTGAACAAATCTGATATGGCTGTAATTGATCCAAGGACATACAGACCCTGCCCCATACCCCTTTTTTACAAGCAATTTTCAGAAGAGGCACGTACTTAAGAAAACTGATGCCACATTGTATCACTTACAATTGTTAATTTGCCTCAAAGTCTCTGGTCATTAATCTAAAAAGCAAAGAGCAACAGTCAACACAGAAGATGAAAGAACCACCATCTGCTCCTGAAAATTGCTTATTCACAAACAGTTCCCATTCAGCACAACAATTAATCACAACTGGAATGCTAAACTTGCTACTCTCTCCTCCGCTCTCACATCAAGTTCAAGTTCTCATCCTCACGTCAAGGCCCTGCACTTGTCCACCTGGTCTCCATCTCCATTGATTCCCTCCTCCCTCTGCCTGAACTCCTCCCAAATTCTTCTTGTTTCTTTCTACCGCTCCCTTCCTATCCCTCCAACCATCCTCTCCATTCAAATCCCTCCTTTTAATTAATATGTAAATTCCACAATTCTAGCATTGGAGATTTTCCAGACACTGGACCTGATCATCTTGTGCATCATGCTAGTGTTCTGCAACCTGTGCAAGCTCCATAGGCAAAGGACTGTACACTGACAGCACTCAACTAATGAGCTTTTTACAGTAGTCACTCAATATTTTGCATCATACAGCAGGATGTTGAAGTTGCCATGAGACAGATAGTTGTACTATCTTAAGTACAATTCCCCACGTAATGCCTAATGAAGAGCTTTAGTTCAGCTATGTATCAGATAAGTAGTAGATACCTGTAAGCTGCTCCAGGGATTCAGCAGTTTGATTTTAACTGATTGACAAATTTGGGGAAAAATTTTTTCCCATGGAGTAGCATGATATTTTTCCAAAATGCATAAAACACACATATATATTATAAGTCTAGATCTTCCATCCTTTCTTATTCAGAACATCCTAAAGATAAAATCAGCAGTCAATATATTCAAGAAGTTAATGTAAAGTGGCCACAGATACACACTGTACTCAATTGTGAGAACTGTACATGCCACGCTAAAGAGATTCTGTCAAACATATGGGGCCTAATCTTGCAAATTGATGAGTGCCTTCAACATCTCTGGACTCAATGGCAGTTAAGGACATTCGCAAGAGTTAGGTTTCAGAGTAGCAGCCGTGTTAGTCTGTATTTGCAAAAAGAAAAGGAGTACTAGTGGCACCTTAGAGACTAACCAATTTATTTGAGCATAAGCTTTCAGCTGTAGCTCACGAAAGCTTATGCTCAAATAAATTGGTTAGCCTCTAAGGTGCCACTAGTACTCCTTTTCTTTTATCGCAAGAGTTACTCAACATCCAGAAAGAAAAAAAAAGGCAGTTTTTTTGTGACTCAGAGGCCAAACAATGCCGAGTATGGGCATTGGTATGTTAATTTAAACTGGCACAAGAATCACTTCGTTCATGAGCTCTCTCAACTTCTCCCAAACACTGCCTTGAAACGATTCATCTTTACCTGTGGAGGAAGTGCTGGTTACTCATTAAATGGATCACTGGCTTGAGAAAAACAATGTTCTTTAACCACCCATTTATTAGTGTTTGCACAGTTCTGAGATAGGTACATTCTTTGCTGGGTGTAACTCAAACTTTACAGACTAATTTTCTGCTGATCCTCTTAAAACAAACTTGCAAAAGGGTTTAAGGTGAAAATTACCATAACCTCACGTCCCGGCTTTCCAGTGGCAATCTAAAACAGAATTTAAAACAAAAGAAATGAAAGCAAGCTGGACTCCACAAGGCAGGTGCCATCAACATCTCCTTTAAACTACTGTATACTTAAGCAAGGAAGAATCTTAGAATTGAAATAGACTTAACTAGGGGAAAAAATAAACTTGTTTCCTTTAGTCTACTCAGTCTTTTATAGTCCATTTACTCAAACAGTGTCAAAGTTTGCCCACAAAGTTTGCTGACAGTTGACCCATATTTCTGTTGTAGTTGTAACATTTTCCCCCCATATAATTTATTCATGACATGTATACCCTTGGTTCCCTGAAGTCCCAGATAACATTACTAATTGTGTTTTACTTGAGTGCACAAAGTAACGAGCTACTGTAAACTTAGCCTAGCACTTAAAGACACACCATGGTAACTTGGAGTGCTGAGGGGTGCACTTTTATATTTAAAAAAAAAAACACAACAACAAAAACACCCAATTGTGCCTACTTCACACTGATCTAAATGCTTCCAGTAGTATGCACACATCAGATCTTGCAAGCGAGCATCTTTAAGGCAGGTAATGGGCAGGTAGAAAAGTATCCAGAGAGATCACGTACCACCGAAAAGGAGAAAGAATGGTTTTAGCCTTTCCCTTTCTCAAATATCTCATGGTATTTAATCTACTACATGGCACTGAAGGCAGAAGAATACCTTGAGTTCCTAAACACGGATGTGGGCACACTTCATGACCGCTTAGGGTATGTCTACACTGCACCTGGAAGTGAGCACCCATCCTGAGTAGACAGACACACACTTGCTCTGCTCGACCTAGTATGCTAAAAATAGCAGTATGGACATTGTGCCATGAGCAGCAGCACTGGCTAACCGCTCTAGTATAAACCCACCTGACCACTGGGTTTGTACTTGGGCAGCTAGCTCATGCCATCACCCATGCCACAATAACCACACTGCTATTTTTACCATGCCAACTTGAGAAGAGCATTCACCCAGCCTCCACTGTAGAGTTCTTTATATCCAGTGCTGTAATTAAGTCAGAACTATACCCCAGAACCTTTTATGATGAGAAGGTAAACAAAAAACTGATATGTCCAAGTTTGGACAGCTGAATTTTAAGACTGTTTACACCCAAGACAACTAAAAAACAAAAGTCAAATTTTATTTTGTTGTCCATATCACCAAGAGTAGCTAAAAACAAAGCTAATTTAAAACTATTCTTGGCAATGAAATATATGGAAATTTAGCTTCCAAGTCTGCTTTGGTCTTACAGTCCTGACATCAGTGACAATTTTTGCTAAATGTTACAATTTTACTAAAGACAAAAAGCAATCTACATAACATGACACCAAAATCTGATGCACAAAGTTATTAAAAATGTTTACCAGAATACCAGAGGCAGCTATCTATTTGCCTGTGGCATGGTAATCATTTGCATTAACATATGTTCGTTGTGCAGTTAGCTGTATAATACATTCCTGCACAAAGTAACATTACCCTATTTTGCAATCATATTTTTGATCAAATTTGCGTTCCATGTGATTCTAATTGCACTGTTCACCAGGATATATGGGCATACTTTCAAAATTTTTGGGGGAAAAAACCCCACCATTTCTCCAAAAATAAAGAGTGTACATTACATAACCACTTGCAGCCCTCACACCATAATCTCCTTAAAAGGGCCAAAAATAGGAAATACCACCCAGTAAAATCCAAAGAGTCACGCTGAGAATGCTTGGGAAAAATTCCAAATCCAAACAAATTTATGAAGACTCCAGTTTATGAAGTCAGATTCCAAGGAAGTGTATGCAGAGCAGGTAGATGCCAAAAGAGCCAGCAAAAAATAGTTTTTGAACTTTTGCAAACCATATTAAGGAATGAAGGAACATCATACTAATATGGAATCTTTTTCTGAGTCTCTCTCTTCCTATGCTATTTTGAAAAACCACAATATCTGCAGCTTAAACGGAACTAGAACTAAAATTGCCTATCAGGTGAAACAGCAAAAATGAGGAAGTACTGTACAGTAAACGCATTCTTTTATTATACTGAATAGATTTACATTGGTAGAGAACAAAATCAGCAATAGCTACTTAACATTATTAACTGGTCCATTTTTCTTACATTATGCACATCTAATTAAGTCTAGGATACAAACAGGTACAATGTGATCTGTAGCTAGAACTATTACACAAAAAAATTAATGGAAACGTGCTGATAAATTATACCAGTTAGTAGGTCACACCTGGATCATACTGTTTGAGCATGTGTGTGTATCTCGGGCGGGAGTTTACTCCGGACATAAATTATTCCGAAGAGAGATACATTTGGGAGAAGGTTTGAGGAGTTTCAAGAATCTTAACTCCCTTCACCTCAAATGTACATAATATAAATTGCTCAACTAACTGGTTCCTGAAAAAGATGAAAGTACAAGGCTGATGCTCTTGAAGTCCTTTCTTTTAGAGACTATGCTAATTAAACAAACCTCAAGTCAGTTGTTCAAATATTCAACTCAACTGAGTGATTTGATCTGAATTCTTTGGAACAAGATTTTGTGCTAGAGGGCTGCGCAAGCAAGATTATGTCAAAGAAAATTAAAGTGGCAGTTTAAATATCTTGATAAAAATAGTAACTACTATTTTCATCTCTGAAAAAATATACTAATTAACATGGGCTATACCTTTCTACTCAGACAGTCACCACTCTGATTTAGAAAAGTGCTAGGACGTCCTCGGGTGACTAGTTACCCTCCCTGCAAGAATTCAAGCAGTTATGCGCTCTGACTTTAATGAAAACTAGCTGTAATTTTTTTTTTTTTTTTTGGCCAAGTTTGGCAAAGAAAATTGTACTGGGTGGGAATGGGGTGTGGGAAGAAAACACCAACAAAATAGATACTTCTATTCCTTCCCCTCCCCTTAATGTAGCTTGCATAAAGTGACAATTCAGAATAGAAGAGACATCTTTAAAATCCCCATGGTTTGGGGAAAAATAGTTCCTGGATTGATTCATCATGAATCCTAAATCAATGGAAAATAATCTCCCACCAGAAACGCTTGGATCCTATTGTGTAATATCGAAGTCTGACTACTTCAGTGGTGGTGAATCAATGGAGACAACTAGCAGATCTCTACTGACTATGAAGTATAAATCAAAGTTGAACTGTTCTGATGCTCTGTTATGCGTTGAGAGGTCATACCTAAATAAATTACTCCGTAGATCTTTTCATATTCAAGTCTTTCAAGGATTCAGACATAACCAGCTACAAATTCTTCATCCATTTCACAGCATCCAGATAGCAGACTGAGGAGTTGCACTTTGATACTGTATTTCAGAGTCAAAGAGTTAGTGAAGTGATGCCTTCTTTCATTCATGCAGGATTTTTTAAAATCACTTCACAAATCTTTCCTGGAGAGTTTAGGGAATGCATACATTGATTTTATCACTCCTACATGTCTGAAGCACATCAGCACACCAGTGTAAGCTAAAAAATATGAAGGGGGGGAGGGGCTCTGATTTATCCATCACTCACTCCCATCAACTCCAATCAATAACTGCACACAGCCCAGGAGATCAGTTTACGATTTTATCTAATTTATTTTCTATTGAGTGAAACTGTATGTAGAATTTAACTCAGATTTAACAAAGACATTTAATTAAATATCATGATGACAGTAAGAGAATACTATACCCATTACCAGAGTCTTCCAAGCATCACACAATCTGCAATTGACTCGAGTATAGGCAACATAGAAGTTGGAAAGTAGGAAAAATATCAAAGAATAATGATGGGAAAAATGTTTGTGGTCATGCTCAAGAGTTTAAACAGAATACGCAAACTGGATGATTGGAAATGTGTATCCTATTCATAAGGCTAACAGAATTCACCTTAATATAGGATTGTTGAAATGTTTTTAATCTTGCACAAGTAGTTCGGGGGGGGGGGGGGGTTGAGCTATACGAATCCTACAAATCAGCCACTGTCTCAGTCAATCAAATATTAGGATAAAAGTTAATCATATCACCGCAAAGAGCATTAACCCCAATTAGATCTTGACATAAAAGACACAGGATCTCAAATACTTTCTATTAAGCCCAGTTCTATTTGTAGAACAAATTAAAGCAAAATAGACGGACCAAACTGAAACAAAGAATCTAACTCACAGAAAGTCACCTAGACCTATAAATCCAAGAATTACCAATAGAAAATGATTAGGCGCTTGATGGGGTGTGTGTTAATTAACTAGAAGCAGATTGATCTCAGCCTGAACTCCCCAGTTTATGAGCACACAGTAATTATAAGGGCTCTAGCAAACAACTGTTTGTTAAAGTGCTGAACTAGCTTTGGACAGAAGTAGTCTTTTCTACAGATGCAGAGAGAATATTTTCTTCATTTCAGCTTATTCAATTAGTTCAGATCAATCACTGGTTTATTCAAAGTTAACAAACCAGTTGGGAGTAGAAAAAGCAGGAAGACTTGTTTTTCTTCTCCAATCTATAAATAAAAACTAGGTGAGAGAGGATCCATTAGTTCTAATAGGACAACAGAGACCAGAAAACAATCTGTTCAATTCACTTAGTATGGATAATACTTTGTTTAATAAATCAGTTAATTTAAAATGCAAAATATGTTTTCATGTACAGTACTTTTTGATAAACTTTTTTTATGTATCCAGCACATATGAAGTAGTTTTATTCAATAAACAATCTTAAAATGCCATTTTTGTGCACTGTTTGTTGAATTCAAATTTCCAACACAAACTTGACACAAATCACAAGTGAAAAAAAAAATCAGTCATCTAGTAAGAATTGCATCGTTCACCATTTTTTAACATAATAAAAAACGTAAAAATTAAGAATCTATACAAATTTCAGTTAAGCTATATAGTTGATTAAATAAATGTGCATCAAGATAGTGTATTCTTATTAGCAAAAAAGCACCAAGTTTAGTGTAAAGCCTATACTTAGTTGCAAATCAACATGTTTTAATGGTTACCGACAAGGGAGAATCAGCCTCTCTTTAGGAAAATACCTAAAAAGTACAAATACAAAACAAGATTAAAACTGATTATTAAAATCATGATTAAAAATCAGTGATTTAAATTGCTTTCATTTAAACCAGTCCACCCTGAAGCAAAATAATTGGAAATACTGATCAATTTTTCTCCATTTATAAATTTACAAACAGCAAAACCCATGCTTCAGCCTCTGCAGATGTTTAAAAATAAATTAATCCCTTAAAATGAGTTTGTAATAGAAATCCTTTCAGATCTTTAATTGTAACAATGGTTAGAGGTGCTTAGCCACTGACTTCCAAAAGTTCAGTGCTTTGACTTTCTTTAAAACTTCAGCAAACATGTACAGCTTAATATGATTATTTTAATATAAATTATTTTAATAGATTATAATAAGATTAGGATGAACATAGGTTGTTGTAATTTCTAATTTAATTTTAAATAGGTTTATTTTTAAAAACCTGTATTTAATTTAAACAAAAAAATCCACTTTCTAATTTTTATCCACCATATTTTGCTTACCTCCAACTCAGAGATAGACCACTTCATATTTTAAAAAATGACAGATTAATATATCTTCTAGTTCAGCGGTTCTCAAACTTTACCAACCTGAGGCTCCCCCCATTTTTGATTAAAAATGTTGGGGACCCCTGCCCTGCCCCTTCACCAAGGCCCCGCCCCTGCCCTGACCATTCTCCAAGACCCCTCCTCCCACTCACTCCATCCCCCCCTCCCTCTGTTGCTCGCTCTCCCTCACTCACTTTCTCGGGGCTGGGGAAGGGGCTTGGGGTGGGGGCTCCAGATGGGGATATGGGCTCTGGGGTGGGGCCAAGGATGAGGGGTTTGGGATACAGGAGGGAGCTCAGGGTGTGCAGGCTCTGGAAGGGAGTTGGGGTGCGGGAGGAGACTCAGGGCTGGGGCAGGGGATTAGGGTATGGGGGGGGTGAGGGCCCCAGCAGGGGGTGCAGGCTCTGGGCTGGGGATGAGGGGTTTGGGGCGCAGAAAGGGGCTCTGGGCTGGGGCAGGGGGTTGGGGCACAGGGGGGCTGAGGGCTCCAGCTGGGGGTGTGTTCTCTGGGGTGCAGCTGGGGATGAGGGGTTTGGGGTGCAGGAGCGGGCTCAGGGCTGGAGGTTGAGGGGGGTGCAAGCTCCGGGAGAGCGTTTGGGTGTGGAAGGGGACTCTGGGCTGGGTCAGGGGATTGGGCTGCAGAATGGGAGCTGCAGAGCCGGCACTTGGGCAGCGCCTGGAGCCTCCCTGGCCACCCATGCGCCTAGGAGCTGCAGGACGTGGCAGCCGCTTCCGAGAGCGGCGCAGAACCAGGGCAGGTAGGGAGGCACTGGGAGGGAGGGGGAGGAGTTGATCAGCGGGGCCTGCAGACCCCGAGAAGTCACGGAACCCAGTTTGAGAGACACTGTTCTAGTTCACATATGGAGTAAAGAATTAATAAAAGCTGAGGTGCTTACGTAGCCTGATCTATAGATTAATTATATTGATTACTTAAGAATTCCCAGTTATCACTTTCAGAATTGACAGGTTTGTGTTCCAAGATCAGGCCCAGTATTATTCAAATTATTATATAGTTGGGAACCCCAATGGGCACAGTTGCAACACTCACTATAGGAACTCCTGTATATTTACAAATAGCGGCTAGTGAACACATATTAAAACTACTTTTTATATGGTTTATTTTCCATCCATTGCCTATTACAGACAAAATATTAAAAAACAATTTGTTAACATAAATTCATTGTATACACGTTCAACAGCTCAATGAACATGGTACAAATACATAGGGGTAAAGAGAAGCGTTCCCCCACACTCCAATTAAGAATTAATGCCAGTCTTGCCTGACTACTGATGGTAATATTAAATATATATTGATAAAAATCAGTATTAACTTTACTAAAATTAGTAGTTCTTTACAGGGGAACTGTGCAACTAAGATGGAGTAAAATTCAGAAATGTTCTGAACATTCCCCTCTTGCAGCCAAGCAGGGGCCTGAGTGATTAAGCAAAAATGTTTGGTTTTAGCATCAAAATCATCTTTGGGTTTCACATCTACCCTTTCAGGCTAATTAGAGACATCCTGAATACTTCTTTCTTGGATGCCACCAACACTGGCAGTCATAGACAACAAATGACTCGTCCAGATCTGTAACATTTCAAGCTGAAGATTCTAAGGGTGTCTTTGGTGAACTCAGAAGAACCTATAGGGACACCTAAATGCTTCCCGGGGCCTCGTTAGCATGAGGCACTTTTCATATATTTCAGGACATGACTTAAGTTAGCATTGCACTTCATTACAATATGTCTAAGTATTGTGAATTTGAGGTGGAAATCACAGACTCCATTGGAGCAGTTTTACTGACACAAAACCAGGTCCAAATGAGCCTTAACTATTACTGTAATGGTATAGTGCACAAGTATAACACATGTATTTTAACATATTACGGGTCAGGCTTGCATTTTTATAATGAAAGCTCTTACAGATAGTGTGTCTCAGTTGTAATGCTGCCTGAAATTCTGAATAGTGGCTGTGAAACTGACCAGAATCTTGTTAATTTTGATATGCTGCTTAGAAAATATATGAGGAAATGTCTGCAGGCTCAGGAAGACACTTTTGTGCTGGTTCATATTTAAAAGATTTTCTTTACAACTAGGAAGCCAGAGATTTTTTAAAAAGATAAAAGCTTACATTCTGTAGCAACTGATCCCTTAGCTGGCATCAATACTGTACATACATTTACTATAGAAAACTTCCTCCTCACCAGCAGTGCTCAATGTACACACATGCACACACATTTAAGCACACATATCTCTGTCAGAATCATGTAAATCTCCATGGCCAGAATCAACTTGTCAATAAGGCACCAAATTCATTGATTATAACATTTATTTTGACTCCTGAGAGCCGTGACAATTATAAAGTCTGAATCTGTTAATGTAATGTTAAGAATTGAAACATACACACACACACCAAGGAGCATCCTCCTTCACTGAACAAGTATCACCTTGTCTGCCTTAGGAAATAAAGTAAGTAAGCAGCACTTTTACCTGTGGGTAAAATAAAGCCACAAAACAGGTTTAGATCAGTCTTGTAAAATTCTAGTCACTTGAACCAAATCATTTTTAAGTGGCAAGTAAAATATTTAGTCTTACGATCTAAAAGAATGGACAAAGAGAATGTGTCCTTAGATTGGTAAGTTTTCATGGCAATTTTTCAAGTCTGATTTAGACAATATTAAAGGTGGGGCTAGAGAGGGGAAAACAAACCACAGTCACCTTAACACTTGGCTCTTATATAGCACTTCTCCTCCCTTAGATCTTATCCACCATGTGCCTAAGTATTACAACACATTTGATCCTTTCTTTCATTACACTAGGCAACATCACATGCCCTAGTAGTTCTTTACAAATTAACTAACTCAATTTTTCAAGCAGTTTCAGTATTCTCAAGAGTTGCCCAAGAGAACTCAACTCAGTTAACCTACCAAACAACAGCTACAGTACATACAGCAAAAGAGTATGCTTTCCTACACCTACTTTCCCACCCAACAGCATGCTTAAAACTTGACCAAGACAGGTCACTGCCAGAGGCAAGAGGATAGTTTGGACTCTATGACTATTTAATCCCTGGATGCTCCATCTGCAAACAGGGAGATCCAATCAGTAGCAATTCTGGTAATAGTTTGTGAGGTGGACACCTGCCCCCAGGAAATAGGCTGAAACCACCTACTCATTTCACACTGGCCAGGTTGCTCTGACAGGCTGTAAGACCTCAGGATGCCAGGCAGGGAATTTTGCTACGAGTTGTCCTCTCCTCTTCTCTCCTGCCCTACTGCTAAAGAGGAAGGCCTGTGTTACAGAGTTTGCATGGAACATGGGGCTCCCAACCTCGAATTCCCATCAGATGGTTACTGTTTTTTTGGTCATCACTAACCTGATCTACATTCAAACTTGTTACCCAAACTTTGTCTATATGTGGGATTAGCCTCAATTCAGCCACTGCTGGCCAACAAATGTTGTAAGTGCACCAGTGCAAACCCCAATCATAGACAAAGTTGTGATTTGCAGCCACTAAGCTCAACCTGGTGTCAAGGTGGGATAAGCTCAACCAGTGCACATCACAGGTTCCTTTATCAATGGACATAGGCAGTGGTGTGGCGACATTGGTTGTTGGCTACTGATGACTGAATCTCACATATAGAGAAGACCCAATAAGCAAAATCTCATTACCAATCCAAGCCATGCAGTTCCTCATGTAACTGTTGCTAGTACCCCTGAAGAGGCCATCAAAAACAACCAGACACCTCTTAGCAGATTAAGAAGTGTATACAGACTTCTTCCTCCCACCCCTTAGCAGGTTAAGTATACAGATGTTGAGTTTAACAGGGTGAGAGCTGTATGCAGAAATACCCATATTCCTTAGCAGGCCAAGAGCCATGCCCTGGTACCTTGTCCCCAACACCAATTTACCTTGTCCTGAGGGCCTGCCAGGCTGCGTCTATGTCTGCATACAGGTTTTTCTCAGAGGGTTTGCCTGAGCTCACCCCGTAGCCAGAGTAGTCGTAGGAGAAGACGTTGCAGTTGATGCGAGAGCCAAGGCCAATGTAGAAGCTGCACATCTGGCCCAGATCCACAGCATTGCCATGCGAGAAGAGCAGCGTATACCGGCTGGCAGGGGCACAGCGCACAAACATGCACCCCAGCCTGTTATCCCGAGATGTGCGAGAAAAGAAAACCTCTACGGCATCCAACTCCCGCTGTGAATACTGCCAGTCCGCTCGCTCACTCAAATGCAGACTGCAGCTGCCCATTCCTGTTGGGGTCCCAGACCCTGTTGCAGTCCCAGACCCTGTTGCTGCAGCCCCAGCCTCCTGCTGCTGCTGCTGCTCAGACTGCAGCACGGTATACGTGGGCTCCGGGGGCAAGAAAGCCAACTTGGCAGCAATGCGGCTAGGGCAAGGTGGGCAGCAGAACAGCCAGCACAGCTCGCCCAGAGAGAAACCGTTCATTCTGGGGCCTTGTTCTGGCATCAGCGACGCTGGATAAAAATTTACCCACACTGGGGGGGGGAGGGAAATTCAGAGTCCACCCACAGCAACCCACTCTCAGCCTTATGAGAGCAATACCCCCAAAATGCAACTGTCCCCCCAAAACTGTAAGCCACCAAAACCAATCCAGCCCTCCAAATCTAAGAAATCCACCTAGTGTGTGGGGAAAGGAATACAAAATATCTCTCAAGTGCAAGAAACTCTCCTTCAAAATCTACTACTAATCCTACAATAAATCCAACCCCATCAAATGGGCTGAAATCACTTAGTCATTTTCACACAGCCCAGGTTACTCTGGAGCAGCTAAAAAATAAATAAATAAATAAGCAAGCCCCCCAAATCTACATCTGACTCAGTGCCCCAAAACCAAAGATTAAAAACTAATCCCCCTGAAATAAGATCTGCCCCCCCCATGCAACTCCCCCAGACACCACTAAATGCAAGATCCCCCCCCCGCAAAAACAATAATAATAATACTACAGACACCAAACGCAACTCCTCACAATCACCCCAAGCCCAGTGCACCCGCCCAGCTCTGCACCCAGCGCCTGGCCCAATCCTGCAGCCCCTCAGTGGAGCCCCACCCCCAAACACCGACCAACTGCAACCGGTCGCCCCCCCAGCCCCGAGCGGATCCGCCCCAGGCAGACCCTCGCTGAAGGGGGCCCCCCCCGCCCGCGCTGGGAGGCGGCGCCCGGCCGCGGAGCGGGCTCAGCCTCGGCTCCCCCCGGGCAGGGCCACGCCGGCTGCGGCGCGGAGACAGTAGCAGGCAGCGGCCATGTCCCGGCTCCCCTCACCGCTTCCGGGTTAGGCAGGGGCCGCCCGGCCCGCCCCGGTACCTGCGGAGCGGCGCACACCAGCGGGGCACGGCGCCCGGCCCCGGCCGCCCACAGGCCCCGCCGCGCGGCTCGCTGCTGCCCCCTAACCCAGCGCGAGGGCACAGACTCGGGGGAGCAGCCGCCGCAGCGCTAGGGAGAACCCGGACCCTCCGCGTGGGGAGCGTCGGACCCGCCTCCTGGCCCTTTAAGAGAACCCCACGAGAGCCTCCGTCACGTGCGAGGCCCCCCCCCATTTCTCTCGCGCCCCCGGCCCATCCGTTCTGCGCATGCGCGGTAAGGCTGGCGTGTGCCCCCCACCCCGGCTGGAGAATGGGTGCTTCGGGCAGCAGCTCTGCCCCAGTCCGGGCGGCGGCTCCCCTCCCCTCGCTGGGATTCTTCATGGAGAGGGCTGACTTGCTTCGCCCAGATCCTGCTGCCCCTGCTCAGGGCTCTTGCCTGGTCTCCTGCTTGTAGAGTTTGCCCCATCCCCCTAAGTGAAGCTGCGGCCTCTGGACTCTCTCACCAGGGCCCACAAGCCCAGTAATAAATACATGCATAGGTGCTGGAACTGGCTTGAAGTGGTTTCCAGCATATGCTCAGTATACAATTGGGTTCGGTAGCTTTCAGCACCCCCACTATAAAAATTGTTCCAGCTCCCCTGCATACGTGCAATTAAGGCTGAGACACTGAAAAGAAAATACTGTAGGTCACAGGCCCTTAAATCATCTCTAAAAGCTCCCCACAAATACTACACACATGCTCAACTTTTAAGTACACGAGTCCTCTGGCAGAAGTCAATGGCATACACGTCTGAACCCTTCAAGTGGCTAACTGGGCTGCAGACACCGATCTATGGAGAGGTGGATGGGCCAAACCTCTGGGCCACCCTGAATACCGGAAATGTTCTGCTTCAACCTGGATGGGGGTTTGTGGGTCGAAGGAGGACAGTCTTGCGAAATCTGGGACTATTGGGAAGTCTGCAGTGTTGGGGGGGGGGTGTTTTGTTTTATTTCCATTAAGAAATGTAATTAAAACATGTAAACAAAGGTGTCTTGCCTTTAGAATGAAAGAACCACAAACGATAAATACCAAAAAAAAAGGAGTACTTGTGGCACCTTAGAGACTAACAGATTTATTTGAGCATAAGCTTTATTTGTTAGTCTCTAAGGTGCCACAAGTCCTCCTTTTCTTTTTGCGGATACAGACTAACACAGCTGCTACTCTGAAACAAATAAATACCAAATAATCTTCAGTGTAATCTTGCAGACAATGAGAGATTCAAGCAGCATGTGAGTCCAGGCTCCAGCTTCATCACAGGAGCCCAGGCTCCAGACTCAGGACAGCTATTAAATGATAGTATAAAAAGCAACTCCTGCTCTGAAGAATGTATATAGCTGGTACTGTATGGGTTTAGCAAATTCAGAATAACTAAATGCACCTATCCTGTGCAGTTCCTTGAAGTCTATAAGCAGCATCTCATAATACAAAGCCCTATAAAAAAACAATGCAGATATTCTTGTGCAGAGATGGTATGGTGGGCTCATCAGACCCTGATAAGTAACCTGGCTGCTGAGTTCTGAATAAGGTGAAATCTGTCTAGCAATGCCTTTTTGTGTCACATCTAGAGTGACACCGAAACTAGGGTAAAAGTTGGAAGTTTGGATTCCAACTAAGCTGTAGGCATGCTACATGGGATAAGTCAGTGTAAAATTTCTTGGACCACGTCATATCACTAAAACATCTAAAAGGGGCTATGACATGCAAGGAACTAGGCAGCAAAGGCTGAGAACTTACATCATAAATAGATTACTACTGCAAACAGAAGAAAATTAAAGAGACAACATTTCCCATATGCAGTGTTGTTGTAGCCATGTTGATTCCAGGAAATTAGAGAGACAAAGTGAGTGAAGTAATGTCTTTTATTGGACCAAATTCTGTTGGTCCAGTAAAAGATATTACCTCACCAACCTTCTCTAACATTTCCCACGCTCCACCCTGAGTCCTTCCTTAGGTCATATTTATAAAAGTGAAAGTCAAGTGTCCTCTTCTAAATGGGAAGTGTCATGTAATTTGCTCCTCCACTGAACTTGTCTGTGTACATGTAATTAATTAGTAGTTCTTCATTGTTCTTGTTGTAAATTCTCTACCATTTAGGATAATCCCACTCTATCTCTTGTACAAAAAAAGTAGTTCCTACACTGTGGGTGTCTCCGAGAGAAAAACAACAATTGCATAGGGCTGGGCGAGTGAAGGAACTAGTAAAAAGGAGCTAAAAAAGGAAATCACCTTGAAAAGGGAAGGGTAGAGAATAAGGAGCAGAAAGCAGTTCTGAAGGCAAACAGTAATACTGAGGTACTAACCTCAGCCTGGTCCAGTCCACACAAGAGATCCACTTCCTGGACACTATAGTGCTAATAAACGATGGTCACATAAACACCACCCTATACCAGAAACCTACTGACCGCTATTCCTACCTACATGCCTCCAGCTTTGACCCTGACCACACTGCACGATCCATCGTCTACAGCCAAGCTCTGCGATACAACCGCATTTGCTCCAACCCCTCAGATAGAGACAAACACCTACAAGGTCTCTATCAAGCATTCTTACAACTACAATACCCACCTGCGGAAGTGAAGAAACAGATTGATAGAGCCAGAAGAGTTCCCAGAAGTCACCTGCTACAGGACAGGCCTAACAAAGAAAATAACAGAACGCCACTAGCCGTCACCTTCAGCCCCCAACTAAAACCCCTCCAACGCATTATTAAGGATCTACAACCTATCCTGAAGGATGACCCAACGCTCTCACAAATCTTGGGAGACAGGCCAGTCCTTGCTTACAGACAGCCCCCCAACCTGAAGCAAATACTCACCAGCAACCACATACCACACAACAGAACCACTAACCCAGGAACCTATCCTTGCAACAAAGCCCGTTGCCAACTGTGCCCACATATCTATTCAGGGAACACCATCACAGGGCCTAACAACATCAGCCACACTATCAGAGGCTCGTTCACCTGCACATCCACCAATGTGATATATGCCATCATGTGCCAGCAATGCCCATCTGCCATGTACATTGGTCAAACTGGACAGTCTCTATGTAAAAGAATAAATGGACACAAATCAGATGTCAAGAATTATAACATTCATAAACCAGTCGGAGAACACTTCAATCTCTCTGGTCACGTGATTACAGACATGAAAGTTGCAATTCTTCAACAAAAAAACTTCAAATCCAGACCCCAGCGAGAAACTGTTGAATTGGAATTCATTTGCAAATTGGATACAATTAACTTAGGCTTGAATAGAGACTGGGAGTGGCTAAGTCATTATGCAAGGTAACCTATTTCCCCTTGTTTTTTCCTAACACCCCCTCCCCCCCTCCCCAGACTGTTGGATCATATTAAAGAAGTTCTGTATTAAAATCACAAATGAGTTTGATTCCCCATAGTTTAAATTCCAGGGTATTACTAATTAAGAGGTCTCTTGGTTTTTGGTACTGTTTCTCTCCCTCTGTATGTGAAACTTGCAAGCTGCTAATTGCGTTAGTACATTCTAAGACAGAGTCTGTTCTCAAAGCAATTCACAGAGAGAGACTCAAAGCAATACTCTAACAACAGACACAGCACCCAGAGACTCCCCGCCCTTTTGTTGTATTAACAACTGTGATTAAAATAGAGATAGAGGATGGATGTGGATGGATGCTTGGTGTGGATAAGAACTGAATGATCAGGGAGGTGCCAGCCTAAGAATCCAGTGTCCATCGGCTGAAGAAGGCGTCAAGTGGAAATAACCAGAGGACCCCGGAGGGCAGACTGGAATCCACCCAACAGCCTCAAGAATGGGAGAACCAAAGAACAAGATAACATCTAGCAGCACGGAGCCGTCAGGAATGTGCTATCTGCTGATTGATTCAGCAACAGCATGATGAAGCAATTCCCATAGACTGGCATAGGAAGAAATTCCTATAAAAATAGACTCTAAAAAAGTGAGAACTTTGGGGTCTGATTCTGCAAACCAACTTCCAGGAGCATCAGATGAGCATCTGACAAGGCCCTGCTCCCTCCTCATGTCCAGGCCACCTGGCCAGTGGCTTGGCATGAGCAACTCTAAGGCTGGTAACTATGATAACAACCTTGCAGAACCTGTGTGTGTGTGTGTGTGTGTGTATATGAATGAATGTGTGAAGAAATATGAGATTGAATGGAATGTTATAGCTATAACTAACTGCTTACTATGATTCTTTCTGTATTCACAATAAATGTGGTATTTTGCCTTTTTCCCTTTAATAAGATCCTGCTGGTTTTTAATTTATTGGTATAACAAGACGTTCTTGTTAAACCCTGGATTTGTGCTGGAAATGGCCCACCTTGATTATCATACACATTGTAAGGAGAGTGGTCACTTTAGATAAGCTATTACCAGCAGGAGAGTGGGTTTGTGTGGGGGGAGGTATTTTTTCATGCTTTGTGTGTATAAAAGATCTTCTACACTTTCCACAGTATGCATCCGATGAAGTGAGCTGTAGCTCCCGAAAGCTTATGCTCAAATAAATTGGTTAGTCTCTAAGGTGCCACAAGTACTCCTTTTCTTTTTGCGAATACAGACTAACACGGCTGTTACTCTGAAAACTGTACTGCTGATATTACATCAAGCTGTATGCACAGGATAAAGTTAATATAACATTCAATGGAATAAAATGATTGGGACTTAAACTGATCACTCACTTGGCAAATAACCAATATTCCTGAGTTTCTAAAAGAGACATGTAGCTTCTCTTGCATGCATGTACAATGGTTGTGTGAAGACTAAGGGACACCCTAATCCACACCTTTGTGCACCTGTTCACCCGGCCAAAATGTGGCTATGACCCTAATCTTCCCAGAATAGCAGTCAATGCTGAGAGGGTTGTGCAGCACCCTGCATAATTGAGGCTCACACACACACCCCTACCTAATCCTAGGCCAACTGCGGCTTGGTTTGGCCTCCAGCACAACTTAGAGCCATCTCAAAGCTCCTCTAAGTTGAAAAAGGCTGCAACAGGCCCCAAAGGACCAGTCTAGCAGTTTGGGATTGCCAGAGTACAATGGTGCTGTGGCCATGCTCCCTCACCCCAAGCTATGCCTATGATACACCCTCTGTTAAGAGCCAACATAAAGAGCTGCACAGAGAAAACCATTTGCAGGCCCAAGAAAAAGTTTTATTGGTCCCACAAAATCCAGAAACGACACTACATATTCATGAGCACCGTCTACCGGCAGCTTATCCATTAACTATTTCCAGATACACAGATATAGAGCTCTCTTGTAAAAACCCCTACACTGACTCTACTGGGATTCCCCGTCTGGGGTTGTGCTGGTGCTAAAGTTGCTTCATGACACCAGAGCTCAGGCAGTGCAAAGGGAGCAGAAACTATCTGCATCTCCCATGCTGGAGATTCCCTCGTGCAAGGGAGTCCCCAGAAAGCATACAGCGGGTGGGCTACACCAGTTCCTGCACTTCCACCTTGGTGTCAGGGGCAGAAGGGTGATGGGCAGGGGGTGCCCTGCTAACATTTACAATTCTCAAAAGCTGAAATTGTTATTTGAAGAGCTGCTTTACTGGATCTTTCCTCTGTGTATTCCTCTTAGTACTATTAGCTCAGCAGTTTGCCTCTTGTGCTTTCTCTCTCTTTTTCCCTCAGCATTTCCTTTGCCCGGGTTTGTTTCTTTTCTCTTTCATATTCCACCCAGCAGGCGTCTGCATAATTTTTACTTGACCAAATACTGTGAAAACACTCAAGAAAAACAAATATTTCTGCTTGTTACTGCAGAGCTTGTCTTTGTAATGATCTGTAAATAAAGATGTTCCCACTGCTGCGCATTGTAACTAGCACGACACTAAGATTCACTGAACAAAGAGCACAGCTTCGTTGCTGAACTTTAATAATTGACCTGCAGCAGTGATATGTGCTGGGGTTTAATAACTGGGTAGCTGTTTAAATCCCCTAGAGATGGGATGTAGCCCACTGGAAAATTTGTGTCTGCGGAACTTCTGTCAGATTTATTTACTGGTGAAGGTGGCAGTAAAAGGCCACAGGAAGAGTGGAGGTGAGCCCCCCAAACAGCTGTCAACAGGACAGTTACATTACTTCCCTTAGTAACAAATAGAACACATCATTCTTATCTAGATATTTATTATTTCTTTTGTGTTCCTCTGGTCCTGTCCTGCCAGCTACAAAGGCAGAATACTTGCCATTCCCGTTCCTCTTTCTCGTAACATCAGATATAAGAAAGATCAGGCAAAGAAACAGTGAACATGAGGTCAGAGAAGATGCCTGGCAGCAGTAATGTGTAGAATATTTATCGTACACAATAATCACACCTGGTTTGTCCCAGCAAAAGAATGTAATTGTTAGAGCTGGGCAAACAGTTCACATCAAACACCCAAAACTGTGTCACATACATAAGAACAGCCAGACTAGGTCAGACTATGCATGATCCATCTAAGCCAGCATCTTGTCTTCCGATAGGGGCCAATGCCGGGTGCCCTAAAGGGAATGAACATAACAGGGCAATCATTGAGTGATCCAGCCTCTGTTATCCACTCCCAGCTTCTGGCTGTCAAAGGCTAAGGATACCCAGAGCATGGGGTTGCATCCCTGATCATCTTAGCTAATACCCATTGATGGAACTATACTTTATCAATTTATCTAACTCTTTTTTGAACCCAGTTATAGTTTTAGCCTTCACAATATCCCCTGGCAACAAGTTCCACTGATTGACTGTGCATTGTGTGAAGGAGTACTTCCTTTTGTTTGTTTTAAACTTGCTGCCTATTTATTTCATTGTGTGACCCTTGGTTCTTGTGTTATGTGAAGGAATAAATAACACTTCCTTATTCACTTTCTCTATGCCATTCATGACTTTATAGACCTCTGTCATATCCCCCTTAGTCATCTCTTTTCCAAGACGAAAAGTCCCAGTCTTGTTAATCTCTCCTCATATGGAAGCTGTTCCATAACTCTAATCATTTTGTTGCCCTTTTCTGTACCTTTTCCAATTCTAATTTCTCTCTTTTGAGATGGGGAAGCCAGAACTGCATGCAGTATTCAAGGTGTGGGTCTACCATGGATTTAACTATTGACATTGTGATACTTATTGTCTTATTTATAGTATCCTAATGGCTCCTAACATTCTGTTAGATTTTTTGACTGCTGCTGAGCATTGAGCAGATGTTTTCAGAGAACTATCCACAGTGACTCCAAGATCTCTTTTTTGATTGGTAACAGCTGATTTCAATTATTACGAACTTGAAATGCGGATTAGGTGCTTTCTGAAGTTTGAGAACCTTATGCGTGAACTTTGGCCAATTCATGGTGAAAAGACTGTAATTGTATTACACAAATGGGAAGCACAGGTATCCAATGAGCTTCATTTTAAGAGTTTGAGGATTCAACTAATCCCCAAAACAAAACTCAGGCTGCATGAACCCATGCAAACTGAAACCAAAGAAAACACTCTTCTAACCTCAAACTAAGTTAAACCAATGTGTATAACACAACTTTAGTTGCTAGATTCCATGGTTCTGGACACATTACAAAGACAGAACTAAAATGTGTTAACCATTAAAAGGGTCTGATTTTTCCAGTGTGGGTGCTCAGCACTTTCTAATAATCCATTTCCTTTAAAGCGTATCAAATTGGGCACCCAAAATTGAGGCACCTGAAATGTAGTCACTTCTGGAAATGTAGGCCACATAGACTAGATCTGAATGAAATGTAGGAAGTCAATATCTTCCCTGAAGAAGGAAAGTGAAAGACATGAACTGGATAGTTTTAAAAGCTCTGCTATAAAATAGAAATGGACACATCCAGAATGCTGGATGCGAACGCCTAAAATCTGTGAAAGGCGCAATCTGGATCAGAACTTTATGGGGCAAAGTTATCTTGAAGGGTCTGAGCTATAATCCCAACTCTGGACCTTCATGAACATTTGTGTCCAATTCAGATCTGGACCCAAACTTCACGGTTCAAGCCCATCTGATAAAAAGAGGGATGTAAGTTAGACCAGACAGAAATGCACTGCACTGATAGAATCATGTGAAGAGAGACAGACCTCGTGGGGGTTTGCCTTGGTGTGTGATTCTCTTGAATCTGCTGATTTCTTATGAAAAAGAAAGAAAGCATTATGAAAGAAAAAAAGCATATTAAAATAAACAATAATGGCAGACATTAAAAATAGATCCCCTTCTGTGCAGCTTCCACTGCCATCCAAGAATGAGTGAAGTAATCTGTTCTCTTTTAAAGTGCTTCCCATCACCATAACATCTGAGCTCCTGGCTCAGGCTTACAAGCAACTCGGTACCACTCCTGAGTCAGTTGCCTAAAAATGCCAATATTCCCACTGTGTAGTGTTCTGCAAGTTATTTTGCCAGAGCAAAAACCTAAAGCCGGGATGCAGTGGAGTGACAGAAAACACAGGACCAGTACTATATTCATGCACTGAGTCAGTGGGAATAGAATGCAGAGATGCAATTTAAATGTGTCTGGAGAGGCAAGATCACCCTATAATGCAAAAGAAATGTTGCTGAGCAACCACTAGAGAGAGATGCTTAGTTAGTTTGGGGGATGCCACCATTTCTCTGAGCCAAATTCACCCATGATGTAATGCTAGATGAGTTTCAATGCAATCACCCTAGGGATGAGTTTGACTTTATGTGGTTTTAAAACATAGCCACTCTTTAGAAATTTTAGTGGTTGTCCTTAGAGTATATACTGTAGGTCAGTGGTTCTCAAATTTTTGTACTGGTGACCCCTTTCACATAGCAAGCCTCGGAGTGCGACCCCCCCCCTTATAAATTAAAAACACTTTTTAATATATTTAACACCATTATAAATGCTGGAGACAAAGCGGGGTTTGGGATGAGAGGCTGACAGCTCACGACCCCCCATGTAATAACCTTGTGACCCCCTGAGGGGTCCCGACTCCCAGTTTGAGAATCCCTGCTATAGGTGGATTGTGGCAGGAGAGGGCATCTGCATCTCCTGCTTCTCCTTCATGGACTCTTACAAAATCACAGAGATTTATCTTCAGATGCAATGTAAATACATGTAACACTAAGGTCAAGCATCTACTTGGAAAGAAGTGCGTAGCACACTTTATCTGAATGAGTTAAATAGGAAAAAATACTAGAAAAACTATTTAGAAAATTTGTATAACTGTTTTCTTTCAAGGGTAGAAGTCCAAGATAAAGTACACTGTTCAGGAGCTTAAAAGAGCTTTCTCTGAGGTTTGCAAGAGCTTAATCAAAACCCAGCTATCCTCAGACTTGCTGTGAATACAGTATGAGAAGAATGTCAACGGGAAGACAAAGATGTGCAAACATTAGAACTTGTAGTGAGAGGTGGGGGAGGGGGAAAGACCAGCTGTGTGATATACAATAGGGTTTAGATCTTGATTTGCAGTGACTGCATTTCGTGCTTGTCACAGGCAAACTGGCATTTTAAAGATGGGCTCTTGATTGCTTTTTTCATGTCAATATCTTTTTTCAGGTTATCTGTACTGATGACAGGAATTTCAATTAAAGCAAAATCCTCTCCTTGCTCTACTGAGCTGCACAGGGTGGGGGGAGGAGGAGCAGGACTAGCTCTGTAGAGAGGTCTTCTTAAGGCATCTTGCTGACACAGGACAAGATAGCTTAGGAGGGCCTGGGGCAATGCACTCTGCCGGCAGTATAGCTCATTGCACCTTTGAAAATGGGCAGCATGCCTTAGTACCTACAGCCTATGGCCACATACCATAACAAGCAGGGGAGCTAAGAGTTTAATAAGCCCCAGTCTAGCAAAGCAGTTGCTCTTTTGGCTTAGTGCTCAAGAGAACAGCAGTCTGGAGTCATGCCCTGGTTCTACACAATTGTAATTCAGGGGTGGTGAGAGAGGATGGCCGTGCATCCTAGCAACAAAGGACAGACCTAAGAATGTAGGCAATGCTGTTGGAAATGAAACTTAAGGGACTACAAATCTATAGGCTAGACTGAGAAGAATTGGGAGGAAGTGTTTGTGAAAATCTCAAGAACAAGAGAAGTGAGAAATAAATAGATCTGAATGTAGAATGTAGATTCAGGAGAGCGAGAATGCACAGTCTATGTCTTCACTGCATGTTAAGCATGGGGTAAGCAACCACAGGGTACGTCAACCCATGGTAGCCTAACCTGCAATAACACAACCACATTACCGTGCTGTCCTGCCCTGCATCCTCACTGGTGCTGTATCTGGCCGGGACAAGCAGTGCAGCTACCCGGGCACATATCCCAAGATTCATAGCAGCACAACACATTCTTCAATCTCAGGGTGTCGTGGGACAATGTGTCTGCCCACTTGAACGTGTGGCCAGGTGGCTGCATGCTGATACGTGGCTTGTTAGTGGATATTGTTCTGCTGTATCAAACACTGGGGATGTGTGAAGCAAGAAAAACTGCAAGCAGGAAGCGGAGCAGAGAGGAGGGGGGAGCTAAATGGAGGCAGATTGATAGTCCATGTCCAGGGCCCTAACAGATTCAGGGTCCATTTCGGTCAATTTCATGGTCATAGGATTTCAAAAATTGTAAATTTCATTATTTTCACCTATTTAAATCTGAAATTTCATGGGGTTGTAATTTCAGAGGTCCTGACCGAAAAAGGAGTTGTGGGGGGATCGCTGAGTTATTGTAGGGGGGGTTGCAGTACTGCTACCCTTACTTCTATGCTGCTGCTGCTGGTAGCGCAGGGCAGCTGGAAAGAGGCAGCTGCTGGCTGGGATCCTAGCTCTGAAGGAAGAGCCACCGCCAGCAGCAGCGCAGAAGTAAAGATGGCATGGTATGGTATTGCCACCCTTACTTCTAGGCTGTTGCCTGCAGAGCTGGGCCCTTAGTCAGCAGCCACCACTTTCCGGCTGCCCTGCTCTGAAAGCAGCAGCGCAGAAGTAAGGCTGGCATGCTTGCTACTGCCAGGCTTACTTCTGTACTGCGGCTGACGGGGCTCTGCCTTCAGAGCTGGGCACCTGGCCAACAGTCGCTGCTCTCCAGCTGCCCAGCTCTGAAAGCAGCTCAGAAGTAAGGGTGGCAATGCCATGACTCCCCTAAAATAATCTGACAACCCCCCTGCCACTCCCTTTTGGGTCAGGACCCGCAGTTTGAGAAACGCTGGTCTCCCCCCGTGAAATAGTAGAGGGTAAATAATTACTAATAATAGTAGAGGGTAAAAGCACACAAAAGACCAGATTTCATGAGGAGAGACCAGATTTCACAGTCTGTGACGCATTTTGCATGGCCATGAATTTGGTAGGGCCCTATCCAGGTCCAATCAGAAGGCCTAGGGGAAGGAACTGGAGGACCATCATGTCTCAATTGTTGTGAGTGCCTGTGGCTACAAGTCTTTACTTCAGTTACCACGGGGTCAATAGCATTAATAGCTACCTCTGCTCCTGCTCCACAGCTCAGGAGTGGTGGCAATGAAGCAGTGTAACACTGACAGAGGCGCATGGATGTGTGAACACAGAGCACATTAAGCGGAAACCTGTGGCTGTGACTAAGGCCAGGTCTACACTACAGACCTATATCAGTATAACTATGTTGCTTAGGAGAGTGAAAAATCCACACCCCTGAGTGATGTAGTTATACCAACCTAACCCCCATATAGACAGCACTATGTCAACAGGAGGGTTTCTCCCCTTGGCATAGCTACTGCCTCTTGGGGAGATGAATTAACTATGCTGATGGGAGAAGTTATAGACTCATAGACTTTAAGGTCAGAAGGGACTATTATGATCGTCTCGTCTGACCTCCTGCACAATGCAGGTCACAGAATCTCACCCACCCACTCCTGTAATAAACCCCTAACCCATATCTGAGCTATTGAAGTCCCCAAAATCATGGTTTAAAGACTTCAGGTTCTCCCAATGGCATAACGTCTTCACTAAAGTGCTCCAGTGACATCACTGTACCCATGCACCTGTGCCGCTGTAGCACTGTACGTGAAGACAAGTCCTGAATTAAGTCCCTAGAGAATACAAACCCACAGTGAAAACTAAAAGCACTCTTAGATCTAGATGTCAGCTCGTTATCGGGGATGGCCTGATTTGTCAACAACAGCCAGAATTGTTGTTAGTGTAGCTTGCGCTCACATAAAAATAGGGAAACCTTTTTCTGTTAGATATATGTGGTGGATCTCAACGACCAGATTCCGATCTCTGTACCTGCATGTAACAGCCAACACCCTACCTGTTGAGAGCACAAAACTAGGAGAATGGGTTGTTTTATTGCTTAGAACTGTGGAAGTCACATTCATATGTCACATTGTTTTTATGAGAAAATCGAGACAACAATTGGCTTACCTTTTTTTGCACCATTTCATTTCCCCCACTTCTTAGAAAATGCTGAATAACTCTGTTTCATTTCATCATTAAATCAGCTCCAGGAGGTTTTTACGGTCAGTGGAGATGAGTCTCGGGCTTCCATTCATATGTTACAGTCATGTAATTTAAACAGAAGTGTGCATTTAGGCTTACGCAGACTCCTGTCTATCAAGATTCAACAAAGCTTTGCTGACTCTTGTGGAAACAGCTGCACTGACATTTAGATGCTTAAAAGCAAGGAAAATTAGATTCCACATTTGAACTTTAGGCCAAATTCTGCTAGGTGTAAATCTACTGTCATCAACTCAAGTTTTATTCTAAAAAGTGTGTGCAAAAAAAAAAAAGTAGATTTGGGGGTTTTCTAGTCTAAAAAATGTGTATATTTTCTTCCCAAAATAACTGAAAACCTGGTGACTAGAGATTCCTCAAATAAGAAACAGAAAATCACCAATTACTACTAATAAAAAGACAATTGCTCGACTCATTGAAACATAAGTATATCTGAGATGCAAATTCACCAGATTCACACTAAAGACGTGTGCTGCCCGACAGACTTTCATCACCAACTCTCGTTCTGACCTGTGATAGTCAGTCTCATAAGAACATAAGAACGGCCATATTGGGTCAGACCAAAGGTCCATCTAGCCCAGTCCTGTCTTCTGACAGTGGCCAGTGCCAGGTGCCTCAGAGGGAATGAACAAAACAGGTCATCATCAAGTGATCCACCCTCTGTCACCCATTCCCAGCTTCTGTCTCCCCTCCCTTTCCCCCTTCCTCCTCAGCCTTTTCTGTGGCAGGCTGCAAGAGGGGCCTCAGTGGGAGTCATGACCTGCTGTCCTTCCTGTTGAGTCTCCATTTTAGTGCTCAAGGGGAGCAGATAAAGGAAGGCCATTAATGCTCTTTTGGGCAAAAAGAGTCTGAAGGGAAAGGACAGACTGCCCAAGAGAGAAGAATTGCTGCAGGAAATCTCCCCATCCCCAGGGGGAACACAGGCTTGGGGAGGATTGAGAGCCTGGAGAGCTACTCTAGAGCAGCCTGGCCCCAGTGAGAGAAGCAGCTGCTGGGGGTGGGAGGAGTAGAGAGCTGCTGAACATTTGAACAATTCCCCTCTGGCCCCAGTGACAGAAGTTGTGGCAGCAGTAGGCGAGAGGGAGAGGAAGTTCTGGCAGTAATGGGAATGATTTTGTGTGAGTTCTGAACAACCGAGAGCAGTTTACAGTGGATGCTGAGCTGCACTGTCTCACCATTTGTTTTGCTGTAGAAGTTTGAATTCCCAGCCGCTATCTTTGCAATTGTGCATTCTGCGCAGGGCCAAATCCTGAAGTCCTTACTCAGTCCTGGGAGATTTGCCTGAGTAAGGGCCTCCAGCTATGGTCCCTAATGTCTAGAGGAGCAACGCAATATGGTTTACACATGTAGCACATGCAGAGTTGCAAACAGATACAGCACTGATTGCAGGGGCTTTTATCAGCTCTGTGCTTTTATCAAGCACTTAGTATGCTCATTATTCAACACCCTCCCACACACGCACACACACACCTCTGTAGACACAACTCACATCACCATGGCTGTCTGCCACGCACTAGGGCTGAACTGTGTTTTCTGAGACCTCCAATAAGGTGTTCCCGGGCAGTCAGCAGGTGTCACTATTGAACAGCAAAATTCAGCTCCTGAACTCCTCCCCCCAGTTTCCAGGAGCTGATTGATTACAGAAAGAATGGCAGACGTTGATACTGATGCTCTCCTAAAGGGATGAAAGGTTTCTCTTCTTTCTGACTCATCTCAGCACACACAAAAATAAAATAAAATAAACAAATATTACTTACCATCAGATGGGAAAGTAGTGGGGAAATTACTCCCCCCCCCCCCCCAGAGCATGCTGTACAACATCTGCTATTGTATGTGCGGTAATTTAGGGGAAATGGGCTTACTTGCTAGAATTGGCTTTTGAAAAGCACAAAAAATTTCACAGACTTGCCCCGGACCTTGGAAAGCCTTGAGTCCTTCCTAGCATTTTGCATACAATTCGCTAACTCCTCAGCAGGTCTGCAAACCGTTACAGAATATGGAATTGTTTGACCTGAAGTAACTTGGGAGTTCATCCTACTGTTGCTTGAATGACACAGACATTTAAAGGGTTTTGCTCAAATGATAGTGCCAGCCTTGTTTTCTCTTTTATATGGGGAAACCACAACTAAACACATGCTAGGGTGAAAGTCTTTGCTCCAATCTGCACTGTGTATCTCTGATGCTGTTCTGCGCTGCATGGGAATATTGAACTAAAGAAGAATCGTTTGCCATCAGCAATTATATGGCTTTTAGCCTATTTGCAGATAAGGCAACAGAGGGTTCTGTGTTTCACGGAAACTTGAGTTACCTTACATTCTATCCTGTAGTGTGTGGTGTTTTGAAAACTGTGTTACAATTGTAGGCTGTCCCTTTAAATTTCAGGGGTTTTCCCCTGAACTTGCTCGCAGGTTAGGATCTGGGCCCAGCAGCAGTCAGTCTGAAAATACTCCAGAGTAAGCTGGGGTAAGTTGTGCCTCTCTTTTAGGGAGTACCCTGCTTTGTCTCTTTTTTTTTTGGGGGGGGGGGGTGTCTTGTGTGTTATTCTTCTGAATTCTAAGAAATAAAGTTGTGTTACGTTGCAACCTTCCAGCAAGAGTACGTTACATTTTTATCTAACTTCTCTGAGTGTATGTCATGAACATAACATAGAGGACAGTGGTGACAAGTACACACCCGCACTGGCTAGTGCAAGACCACCCAATTTACACTAGGGGCAGCCCCACACATAGAACAAGGGAACCTGCATTACAGTTTCTCTGCAGAATCCGTATAAGTCTTGTACCTGACTAACTCAATGAGTCTGCCTGAGATGTGGGAGGAGAAAAATGGAAAATGTCTTACACTGTTGTGTAATGCCTCCAGGCTGGTCTGTTTATGCCCCATTTAACATTTCATTGGATGGATGGAATTTGAGACTTGCCCAAGTTTTTGTAGCTGGCTGACCCTAGAAACAGGCCTACAAACAGGATGCTCTATAAGCCCTATTACTTCACTGTACTGGGGATTCTTCTTTAGCTCAAATGGTAGAGACCAGTGTTTCAAGTAGTAAGGTCATACGTTCTGTTCTGTATTGTGCTATTTAGTTCAGAGATGGAGCTAGACCAAAATCCCCAAATCCAAACATCCTCTGACTCTCATCTTTATATAATAGGTCAAACTAAAATCCAGATGTGAAGATCCCTTAATTATGGGGATGTTTGTATCTGGAGACAAACTTTGCAGCTTTTGGTGTCTTTCTAGTTTAATTAACAACTATGAGGTACGTGCAAACATCTCCTGCCTCTCTTTTTCTTCCTCCACCAAATGACCAGCTAAACAGACCGAGGGCAGAACTTCAGTTAGTGTAAATTGTCATAATTCCATTGACTTCAGCAGATCCTATAACTTCAGTGGAGCTGTGATAGTTCACGCCAGCTGAGGAGCTGCACCCCAGAGCTGTCATAAAGCACAAGAGCTTATTGTAGGGTTTACATGTGGAGGCAGCCACAGAGTGAGTATTAGACACTTGGTTGCATCTACCTCCAGCCACAATATTTGTTATACAGTTACACAACAGAATCTGAGTTGGCTCACACTCAGGGAAGATTGTTTATGTCTTTAAATGCTAGATAACTTCCCACTGAATGAATGGATTTTTCACCTCCTCCTCCTCATTTTCTACCCGCTCTCTATATTTTTCTCTGGTTAGCATTACCATTTGCTAAATATACCACAACACACTTTTTGCTTTTGACTGCAGTTTTAAGTCCCTAGTGTAGCTTCCTCCATCCTAGGAATTTCATAGATCACGGGTGAGTGGGATGAGTGGGTTGAATAACAGCTTCTTTGGCTCAAGCATTGTGGCTGCTATAGCAGAGAATTAGCACTGATGGATGGCATTTTCTCTCTGTGCCACAGCTCAGGAGGATCCTATGAATTCATGGATCCATAGATCTATGAAACATCAAGGGAGTAATAGTTTAAATAGCACCTTTTACCTGAATAGCACTTTAAATAGCACCTTTTACCTGAAAGATCTCCAGTGCTTTACAAATTATGTACATCTAGCAACAAGTTTAAAACTGATAAGAAGGAATGCTTTCTATAGGACACAATTAGCCTGTGAAACTCATTTCCACAAAATATCGTTACCCCCTTTTTGACGTGAATGATTAACCAAAATTCAGAGACCTGCAGGTTGTTTCTGTTAGGAGAAATTGATGAGGAGGTCAGGTATTTATTTGATGTAATCCTATTTATGAAGGATGTACGAAGTCCTGTTCCCTTCAATACAGGAGGAATCAAACAACAGGAGATAGTTTCTTCATTCACAGTTCCAAGCCTCTTTCCGCCAGTACTTAACCCAAAAGCTCTCTCTCTTTTTCAGCATCTTACTATCAGTGCCTCTGTGACTGTGGCCTGATTCCACAAAGGGATTTAGGTGTTGTGTCAGCATCACAACTCCTAACTTTTAGGTGCCTAGAAAATCACAGGAATAACAATGCGATTCATAAAGCCTGAGTTGGGCTCCTAGGCTTCCTACAGAATAAATTGGGAAAGACAGACACCTTACAATGTTAGCCACAAAAACCAGCACACTAGGTGGAGAGTTTCACCTAAACTAGTCAATCGGAGATAAGGGTGCATAGAGTGTGTCCTCAGCACCTCCTCTCTCTTGGAGATAGACACCTAAGTATGGGTTGCTGGGAGGTGCCTAGCTCTGCTTGTGCTTCACGGCCAGGAACCCCCCTCCCAGAGCCAGGGGGCTTAGGCTTCTAAGTTGTTTCTTGTGAGAACGAGTTAGTCACCTGCATCACTCTGCACAAGAGGGCCAGAGGAGGAGGTGGGGCTGCTTCTATCACCCTTATAACTTGTAGCCCAATGGTTGGGATGTGGAGACTGAGACTCAATTCCCCCCTCTGTCTGGTAGAGAGAAAGGATTTGAACAGGGGTCTTCCACCACTCAGAAGCATATGCTAACCATTTAGCTATGGAATATTCTGCTGTGGGGCTCCACCAATCTCTTCTGTTGAAGCTGTTCCACTTTGGCTAACTACTAAGAGTCACTAGGCAAGACCAAGGATGACTCTGTAGCCTGGTGGCTAGGGCTCTCACCTGGAAGGTTGGAGACCCAGGGTCCCGTTAGGGTGACCAGGTGTCTGGTTTTTGACTGGAACACCCTGTTGAAAAGAGATCATGGTGGCTCTGGTCAGCTCTGCTGACCGAGCTCTTGACTGTCCAGTTGGTGGCACTGTGCAGCAGGGCTGGCAGGCTCTCTGCTAGCCTCCGTGCCGCATGGCTCCCAGGAAGCAGCTGGCATGTCCCCCCTCCGGCTCCTGGGCATAGGGGCAGCCAGGGGGCTCTCCATGCTGCCCTTGCACCAAACACCACCCCTGCAGCTCCCATTGGCTGGGAACTGCGGCCAATGGGACCGGCAGGTGTGGTGCCTGCAGACAGGGCAGCGCACAGAGCGGCCTGGCCACACCTCCGTGTAGGAGCCAGAGCGAGGACATGCCGCTGCTGCCAGGAGCCTCCTGAAGTAAGCGCCTCCTGAAATCTACACCCCTGATCCCCTATCATCCCCCAACCCCTTGCGCCACTTGAGAAATTAGGAGCCTCTTGAATGGTAGGACCCCCTACCATCCCCCCTGCCGCCCTTGAAGAAACCCCTCAGTCCCAGACCGGAGCACCTTCCTACACCCCAAACCCCTCATCCCCAGCCCCATCCCAGAGCCCGCACCCACCAGCTGGAGCCCTCACTCCCCCCCCACGCCCCAGCCCCCTGCCCCAGCCGTGATCCCCCTCCCGACCCCTTGGGCCCAGCTGGGAGCATCCTCATACACCCCAAACCTCTCATCCTCGGCATCACATCAGAGCCCACACCCCAGCTGGAGCCCTCACCCCACCCAACCCACTGCCTCAGCCTGGAGCCTCCTCCCTCACTCTGAACTCCTCATTTCTGTCATTTCTGTCCCCACTCCAGAGCCCACACCCCCAGCCAGCACTTTTACCCCCTCCTGCACCCCAGCCCCCTGAGCCAGCCCGATGAAAATAAGTGAGTGAGTGAGGGTGAGGAGAGCGAGCGTTCGGGGGGGAGGGGAGAATGGACTGAGTGGGGACAGGGCCTCGGAAGAGGGGCGGGGCATGGGGTGGGGCTCGAGTGTTTGGTTTTGTGCAAGTAGAAAGTTGGTAACCCTAGGTCCCTTCATCCGACTCCAGTGACTCTTTGCTCTAGCCAGATTTTGAATGAGACCTGATCCAGTAGGGGCCGCCGAGCTTGCCTTCCAGATTGGGCCCCATCGGCAAGTTATGTGCTCCTCTATCTTCCCTCTATCAGGTTCCTGGATCACTCTGGGCCTGAGGGAAGACAGTCACCTGGCTATCTAAAGTGAGGCAGCAGTGTGCATGCCCGGGGCAGAAACTTAGGTCCCTTTAGAACTTTTACAGCACATTTTCGGCCCTGAGTGAATTTAGGTGCCTACAGAATTAGACAGCAGCCGAGCAGGAGTTTTATGGTTCTCAGTGGAACCTAAACTTGGATTTAGGTGCCAAAGTACTTTTATGTATCTGTTGCTTCCGTCTCTGTCTCCATCTGTGATCTTTCTTCTACAGGAACATAAACCTTCACAAACCAATATCTAGAAAAAACCCTCTGCTCACATGTGCCATGCATGTGTTTGGGGTGGAGGCTGCTATTGTTTCAGAGTCCATAAAGAAACTTAACTGTTTCTTAAATTTATCAGTAACAAGGGGTGGTTACACCCACTGTTTTCAGCAAGGTTTAACCCAGCCTATAACAATATAAGTGAGGCCAGGAGCTTAGAATGATTTTTTTTTTTAAAGTTAGACATTTATATGGATATTGGAAACTGCCACTATTGAATCAGATAGGATACAAACCCTCTAGAACTTTTAAATTGTCTGGGTAGAAACTAGTAGAAACTTCCTGTGTGGGTAAACTAGTCAATAAATTGTTCATTACAAGGTTTTTTTGCACCTTCTTCTGAAGCATTTGGTACTGGTCCCTGTCAGAGACAGCACACTGAACAAGGTGGACCACTGGTTTGACCGGGTAGTCCTGTGTCCTTATTTGAAAGGACTTCTAACCTGGTACAACTGTGACTGTTCTGTTGACTTGCTGGAAAAGCTGAACAAATTATCCCAATCTAGTGTAAAGTGGTAGGAGGTGCCAGTAGCTTTTCTATTTTCTGAACCTACTGTCTCTTGAGGGCTGAAAACAATGAAAGACCTTGCTAAAACACATAAGCAAACTGTTTCCCTTGCTTAAGCTTGTAGTAAGACTTGTGTCTCTTACAGAGAGTGAGCCTGATTCTTTTCTGCTATTAAAACAAAGGTATAATAGTGCCATATTCAGGCTGCTATAATCATGGAAGGATAGGGAAGTCTGTCATTATTTCTGTTATTACATGAAAATCTTGGGAGGAAAAATATGTTCACCTAGAAGATGTTAGGGCCAAATTTAACCCTTGTGTAACTCTGTTGGATTGTCTTTTGGAGTTTGTGCAGTTGAATGAAGTGTAAAATACAGTGTGGTATTCAGTGTTCTGAGTCACATTATTGTCATGTGAGTGGATATGCTAACATAGAGATGTTCACAGTCATTTGCTGGTGAAGTAACGTTAATGAAATTAAACAACAGCAATATGGAAGATAACAAACAGCCACAAAAATCATCCAAGTTTGGGGTGATAATGGATTAATGTTAAATACATAACCAGACAAGGCAAAATGAGTGAAAGAGGAAATAGAGAAAAATCAGCTTAATAGTTATTCTGCATCTTCATGCCAGATGGGTGTTATTAAAGGGTTTGCTATTGCTTCTTTGAAATCACTGTTTACTGAAACGCATCACGTAAGGAGTGTGATTATTTTTTCCTCAAGTGCTTAGAACCCACAGATTCTGCCAAACAAAACTAATTCTGATAACCTGCCAGCATGCTAAATAAAGTAGTAACAACAAATACAGAAATACAAATAGAAATAACCATCTTCAGTTCAGAGTCTTGAGGTTTTTAAGACTAATGCCAAGTTACTGATAAACTACTTGGTAATTTACTGAGAAGAGATTAGTGATTTGTACAAGTAGATGAAATCCAAAGCATGTATCTGTCTGCTATTGACCTCCACCCATGAATCCAGAGTAATTGCAAGAATTTTGTGAGGATTACACTGTGTTTGAGGGCAATTAACAGATAGATTGCACTGGCACTTGAAGTCACAATCAGTAGGTAACAGGGGACCGGATCCTATAAGCTCCATGGGAGATGAGGTCTCTCAGCATCTTGCAGAACAGACTTTCTGGGACCAATTTGGTCAGGTTAACAAGATGAGTTACCTCCTTCTCACAGGTAATCTGACCGATCTGAGTCAAGTTGGGCATTTGGTGTCTGAAGTAATTGGCAAAAATGAATTCTGGTCTAATGGCAATATGTTGCGGTATCATGGGGAGATGTAAGTTTGGCAGCGAAGACACTGCTGGAAAGAGGCTGGAGGATACTAATGGTACTTTCCCCTGAGCACCCTTTGCTTGGTCAATCCAAACAACATTATTAATGTGAGACGAGCGGCGAACAGCAGAGAGGCTAACAGAGGGAGTTTGCCTGGGATCTGTCAGAGAGGAGGTACTCTAAGGACTGCATTAGGGAGGCTGTGTTGGTGAGTATCTGAATGTCTATTTTGGGGACACTTTGACAGTGTGCTTGATTGGTTGTTTGTTTGAAAAGTATGAATTGGGAGTGCTTTGTTCCAGGTGAGCCTTGAGTGGGCCTGACTGTTATAAAAAGCCAGTCAGCTACGAACCAGCTGAGCGGTGAACAGCAGAGAGGCTAACAGAGGGAGTTTGCCTGGGAGTTCACCCAGGGAGAGCCTGCTGAGGCTTAGATCTTGTCAGCTTCTCTGAGTAGTTACTACAACTCCTGAGGAAGCTCGTAGAAGGAAGGTAATATGGATGGGGAGTGTTGTGACCTGCACTGGATGTGCCATGTTTGTCTTTCTTCCGCAGGACAGAAGCGACTTTGTATGTACAAAGTGCAAGCTGGTCTCCATATTGGAAGAGAAGGTTCAAGGTCTGGAGAAACAAGTATCGACCCTGCGTTGCATGAGAGAAACTGAAGATTTCCTGGACAGACGTCAGGATATGCTTCTACGGGCACAATGTTCTGAAGATTCAGAGCAGGCTGCGCAGCAGGGACAGGAGGATGGTAAAGAAATTTGGCAGCATGTGACTGCCAGAAGAAGAAAGGGGAGCATCCATGACCAGCAGAGCAGATACAAGTAAGCAACTGTTTTCATATTCTCTCCACAGGTACTAATGCGGAGAGTGGACTAGATGATACATCTGAGGGAAGGGAACAGAAGGAGACTCCGCCGAATGGAAGGCATGAGATGCACTGTCCTAGGGATGGGGTTTCCACGACCACCGCTCCAAAGAGGAGGAGGTGGGTGGTGGTGGTCAAGGACTCTCTCCTCAGGGGGACTGAGTCATCTATCTGCCACCCCCACCGGGAAAACCGAGAAGTCTGCTGCTTGCCAGGAGCTAGGATTCACGTTGTGACAGAGAGACTGCCGAGACTCATCAAGCCCTCAGATCGCTACCCCTTCTTGCTTCTCCATGTAGGCACCAATGATACTGCCAAGAATGACCTTGAGCGGATCACTGCAGACTACGTGGCTCTGGGAAGAAGGATAAGGGAGTTTGAGGCGCAAGTGGTTTTCTTGTCCATCCCCCCTGTAGAAGGAAAAAGCCTGGGTGGAGACCGTCGAATCATGGAAGTCAACGAATGGCTACACAGGTGGTGTCGGAGAGAAGGCTTTGGATTTTTTGACCATGGGATGGTGTTCCAAGAAGGAGGAGTGCTAGGCAGAGACGGGCTCCACCTAACGAAGAGAGGGAAGAGCATCATCGCAAGCAGGCTGGCTAACCTAGTGAGGAAGGCTTTAAACTAGGTTCACCGGGGGAAGGAGACAAAAGCCCTGAGGTAAGTGGGGACGTGGGATACCAGGAGGAAGCACGAGCAGGAGAATGCAAAAGGGGAGGGCTCCTGCCTCATACTAAGAAAGCAGGACAAACAGCAAGTTATCTCAAGTGCCTATACACAAATGCAAGAAGCCTGGGAAACAAGCAGGGAGAACTGGAAGTCCTGGCACAGTCAAGGCATTATGATGTGATTGGAACAACAGAGACTTGGTGGGATAACTCACATGACCAGAGTACTGTCATGGATGGATATAAACTGTTCAGGAGGGACAGGCAGGGCAGAAAAGATGGGGGAGTTGCACTGTATGTAAGAGAGCAATATGACTGCTCAGAGCTCCGACTGCAGAAAAACCTGAGAGTCTCTGGGTTAAGTTTAGAAGTGCGAGCAACAATGGTGATGTCGTGGTGGGAGTCTGCTATAGACCACCAGACCAGGGGGATGAGGTGGACGAGGCTTTCTTCCGGCAACTAACGGAAGTTACTAGATCGCAGGCTCTGGTTCTTATGGGAGACTTCAATCACCCTGATATCTGCTGGGAGAGCTATACAGCAGTGCACAGACAATCCAGGAAGTTTTTGGAAAGTGTAGGGGACAATTTCCTGCTGCAAGTGCTGGAGGAACCAGCTAGGGGCAGAGCTCTTCTTGACCTGCTGCTCAAAAACTGGGAAGAATTAGTAGGGGAAGCAAAAGTGGATGGGAACCTGGGAGGCAGTGACCATGAGATGGTTGAGTTCAGGATCCTGACACAAGGAAGAAAGGAGAGCAGCAGACTACAGACCCTGGACTTCAGAAAAGCAGACTTTGACAACCTCAGGGAACTGATGGGCAGGATCCCCTGGGAGAATAACATGAAGGGGAAAGGAGTCCAGGAGAGCTGGCTGTATTTTAAAGAATCCTTATTGAGGTTACAAGGACAAACCATCCCGATGTGTAGAAAGAATAGTAAATATGGCAGGCGACCAACTTGGCTTAACAGTGAAATCTTTGCTGATCTTAAACTCAAAAAAGTAGCTTACAAGAAGTGGAAGACTGGACAAATGACCAGGGAAGAGTATAAAAATATTGCTCGGGCATGCAGGAGTGAAATCAGGAAGGCCAAATCACACCTGGAGTTGCAGCTAGCAAGAGATGTTAAGAGTAACAAGAAGGGTTTCTTCAGGTATGTTAGCAACAAGAAGAAAGTCAAGGAAAGTGTGGGC
The DNA here is from genome assembly GCF_965152275.1 of Natator depressus. Classification (NCBI taxonomy): domain Eukaryota; kingdom Metazoa; phylum Chordata; order Testudines; family Cheloniidae; genus Natator; species Natator depressus. The sequence goes on from NC_134243.1 coordinate 67,840,782, forward strand.
CCCTTACTGAATGAGGGAGGCAACCTAGTGACAGAGGATGTGGAAAAAGCTAGTGTACTCAATGCTTTTTTTGCCTCTGTCTTCAAGAACGAGGTCAGCTCCCAGACTACTGCACTGGGCAGCACAGCATGGGGAGGAGGTGACCAGCCCTCTGTGGAGAAAGAAGTGGTTCGGGACTATTTAGAAAAGCTGGAGGAGCACAAGTCCATGGGGCCGGATGCGCTGCATCCGAGAGTGCTAAAGGAATTGGCGGATGTGATTGCAGAGCCATTGGACATTATCTTTGAAAACCCATGGCGATCGGGGGAGGTCCTGGACGACTGGAAAAAGGCTAATATAGTGCCCATCTTTAAAAAAGGGAAGAAGGAGAACCCTGGAACTAAAGGCCAATCAGCCTCACCTCAGTTCCTGGAAAAATCATGGAGCAGGTCCTCAAGGAATCAATTCAGAAGCACTTAGAGGAGAGGAAAGTGATCAGGAACAGTCAGCATTGATTCACCAAGGGCAAGTCATGCCTGACTAATCTAATTGCCTTCTATGACGAGATAACTGGCTCTGTGGATGAGGGGAAAGCAGTGGACATGTTGTTCCTTGACTTTAGCAAACCTTTTGACACGGTCTCCCACAGTATTCTTGCCAGTAAGTTAAAGAAGTATGGGCTGGATGAATGGACTATAAGGTGGATAGAAAGCTGGCTAGATTGTCGGGGTCAACGGGTAGTGCTCAATGGCTCCATGTGTAGTTGGCAGCCGGTATCAAGTGGAGTGCCCCAGGGGTCGGTCCTCGGGCCGGTTTTGTTCAATATCTTCATTAATGATCTGGAGGATGGTGTGGATTGCACCCTCAGCAAGTTTGCAGATGACACTAAACTGGGAGGAGAGGTAGATATGTTGGAGGGTAGGGATAGGATACAGAGGACCCTAGACAAATTAGAGGATTGGGCCAAAAGAAATCTGATGAGGTTCAACAAGGACAAGTGCAGAGTCCTGCCTTTAGGATGGAAGAATCCCATGCACTGCTACAGACTAGGGAGCAAATGGCTAGGCAGCAGTTCTGCAGAAAAGGACCTAAGGGTTACAGTGGACAAGAAGCTGGATACGAGTCAACAGTGTGCCCTTGTTGCTAAGAAGGCCAATGGCATTTTGGGATGTATAAGTAGGGGCATTGCCAGCAGATCAAGGGATGTGATCGTTCCCCTCTATTCGACATTGGTGAGGCGTCATCTGGAGTACTGTGTCCAGTTTTGGGCCCCACACTACAAGAAGGATGTGGAAAAATTGGAAAACGTCCAGCGGAGGGCAACAAAAATGATTAGGGGACTGGAACAGATGACTTATGAGGAGAGCCTGAGGGAACTGGGATTGTTTAGTCTGCGGAAGAGAAGAATGAGGGGGGATTTGATAGCTGCTTTCAACTACCTGAAAGGTGGTTCCAAAGAGAATGGATCTAGACTGTTCTCAGTGGTAGCAGATGACAGAACAAGAACTAATGGTCTCAAGTTGCAGTGGGGGAGGTTTAGATTGGATATTAGGAAAAACTTTTTCTCTAGGAGGGTGGTGAAACACTGGAATGCGTTACCTAGGGAGGTGGTGGAATCTCCTACCTTAGAAGTTTTTAAGGTCAGGCTTGACAAAGCCCTGGTGGGATGATTTAGTTGAGGATTGGTCCTGCTTTAAGCAGGAGGTTGGACTAGATGACCTCCTGAGGTCCCTTCCAAACCTGATATTCTAGGATTCTATGACTTGGCTGCACTTACTGTACATTCCTCCCTTCCAGCTCGAGGGGAAAGTACCACAAAAGCGGGAAGCAGAGAAAAAGAGGTCAGACAAAATCAGGAGGACACATAAAAGAGGCAGGATTCCACTCATGGAATAGTGAAGACAAATGTAAACATTGCACAGGTCTTGAACTGCACATCATCGGGCCTGTGCACTGAGGTTAAGACTCTGCAAACACTTACATATGCGAGGCCTGATTCTGCTCCAGACATATCAGGGCTTCACTTTACATGTGAGTAGTCCCAATTAACTCTTCTGAGCCCCCAAACTCTTTAAAGCAGGGATTGTATGGCTATATGTATGAACAGCTAGCACAATGTCACCCTGATTTCTTAAATAAAATAATAGGATCCGTTACAGAATATTGTTTAAGAAGAATTAAGCTTTGTAATCTTCTTTGAATACTATGTTATAACTCTGGGGATGGATGGTGAAAACATGTTAATTCCACTAAGATTTCCACTTTCTTTTAGCTCACCAATGTTCTCCCTTGTAGAATCAAAATTCAATATGTTAGAGAGAAAAGAAAAGATCACTACCCCAAAGAATTTCACTACTACAACTGATTTGCTGCATGCCTCCAAATGCACTTATTGGTTGCACTAAGTGATGATAAAATTAAATCAATCCATGGAACAGATCTTGAAATGTCACCATAGATAATTCTCTTTCCATTATTTTAAAACTGCCTAGTTTCAATATTAATTTACACAATGCTCTGGCCTGTTATCACCTCACTTCTCTCCCTCTCTTCTCTCTTCTAAAAAAATAGCTGTGAAATATATCTTGAACACAAATAATTCTAAATTACAAATTATAGTCCTTATCACGCAAATCCATGTTCGTGTTAAAAGGCCTACTGAAATCAAAGTACAGGCCTGCAGGATAAAGCCAAATTTCCTTCCTTGCATTCTAATAATCATTATCTTCCCAATGTGGGAAAAAAAAACCCTCTACTGCGTTCCCAGCGTTTTCAGGACTGCTTCTTCCTGTACAGTTGAACACACCCCTGTGTACCATGTCAACCCACTGTTTTCCTCCCAGTAAACTCTGCTGGACATGGGTTGGTCTTCAAACGGAAATGGAGAAAGCCCACTTGCTTGAGTCATTTACACTGGATTGAACAAAGCACTGGAGAATAAACTGTAGAGATTAATCCTGCACTGGAAAGGGAATGGACTAAATATTGTATGTGTTTACTGTGTTCAATTTCTGTGACTGACCCTCATCATTCAAGTTCAAGTCCCCTGTGTCCCTTCCACAGAAGGATCTTTCTTCACAAATCACTGTTACTTCTCATACTTCAAATGAGGAAATGGCTTGCAATTTATACATATGCTTACACACCATTACAATGTTGAAATTAGGGATATTTGTGCATTTTACTTGCAGAAATTGGCCAGATTTTGGCTCTGAGTCAGAAAAGTACTTAAGCATGTGCTTAACTGTAAATATTTAAGTAGTTCCATTGACGTGAAGAGGATTGTTTACAGAGTTAAAGTTGCACAAGCGCTTTACTGGATCAGGACTTTGAGACCTAGTCACATGACAGCGATCACAACTCTGAGCAAAACTTTAGCCATTCTGAAGGGAAAGTGGTTTCAGAATGGAAACGTTTGCAAAACATGAACTTGGTTATGAGGCACAAGCCAGCAAACAAGCAAGCAAATAGAATTTGGCAGGAAGGCAAATTTTATGGGGTGGGAATTCCATGATTTCACACAGTTCAAATTTCCATCACTTTGGCATAATCTGCAGCTGTTTTGTTCTTAGTAATTTTCAAGACTATTTTTGCATCTTGGCCACATTGGTGTATCATGAAAGCTTGATGCAGCCAACATGTGACCATCTTTACAGGGCTATGACATGCTGTTTTCATCTACTCCAAAAGCTTTTCAAACAAAAAATCTGAGTTAAAGCAGCATGGGGCAAATTCACAGGGCCTGATCCTATTTCATTTACACTAGGAGTTTGCATGGATGTAACTCCATTGAGCCTTCCTTATCCTTCCAGCAAGTAATTCTCATTTAAGTCAACCATAACCTGGGGTGAGAGATTCAGACCCACTGTCCTCAGTGTAAGAAGAACATCAAGCCCATCTGTGACCTAAATGGTGCGTAAATTACACACAGGAGGCCAGAACTTCAACCAGCATTAAAGTCAGTGAAGCTTTGATGATTTATACCTACTAAGGATCAGGTCAAGGGTGTAAAGAAGGTGGAAAATGGGTGTAAGTGGTAAAGGAATGAAATGTCCACCAATCTGATATGCAGTGGGTGTGCAAAATGGATGTGATTTATATTCAAGCGGGAAGGTGTGGTATATCAGGAAAACAACAGCAGCATGTAAATTAATGGGATGGGAAGGGTTGCCTCATTGTACATACCCCTATCCCGTCAGGGTTTTTTTCTGCAATACCCACTGAATGCCAGATTGGTAAAAGATTTGCTGCTTTGCTACTCACTAGTCTTCCCTAACCCCTGCATGTGTACCGTACAGCACTAGTTATATCCCCTCTGAATTTTGACCCAAAGACTTTAATGGGAGCTATAGCGGCTTCCACCTAAATGTATTTGGCCCATTCTGATCTCTCTTTTACCACTAACTTCATTTGAGTGAAGTGGAGATACTTCAGATTTACACTGGTGTAACTGAGGCCAGAATTTGATCCATAGTGTCTGATGGTGGGTATCGCTCAAGAAAGTCTAAAATAAGCCTGACAGCTCAGTTTATGGAGTATGGTAACCTCACAGGGTGTGGCTATTGGTGTGTTACTGAGGCTTCTTCTAGTGGCTGAATGAAACAGAAATGAAGCTCAAAATCCATACACACTGTTTTCAAATAGAAACCTCTGATATCACAGTGAATTTACTTGGGCCGTATCATGCTCTTGGTCTATGTGTGCAATTCCCAATGACATCACTGGCAGTGCTGTGTGCCCCCAACCCCTGCCAGTCCCTTATTAACAAAGTCGTGTTGAGATAATGCCATTCTTAGGTCATGAGGGAGGCTATCAGCTTCTCCTGACAGCCTCACAAAATCCTGAGGCATGAGATGATCCCATGCACCTGGCACCGCCTGTCATCTTTTACAGCTTAAATATTAAAGGAAACACATTCTTGAAACACAAAGATGATTGAAATGCTAATTGCTTCTAGGACGATGTCAGCTCAGCATTTGCCTGACCTGGGGTTGGGGGGAACCCAAAGGTAGTTATTCTGGGGAACATTTGGATCCCAGTTACACTGGTGTAAATCCAATCCACTGACTTCAGAAGAGTTACTTTGGGTTGACCCTGGTGTAAATGAGCCCAGAATCTGTTCCACATTCATTAGTACAGCCTGATGTGAAGAAATCCACGTACCTAGACAAGAAGACAGCCATGAAATATACAAATTAATCTAGGTAGGGAAGTAGCCACAGTCATCAACATTAATGCTGCCATATTTATATTTTGGAGGATGGCAGAATTCCAGCAGATCATTAACAGGGGGCATAATCTCATAATCCCACAGCCAGAATCCTGTGGGCTAAATCTTGCTGTTGCTCCATGTGACTACCTTTTAGGTAACTGGGAATTTGTTAGCGAAAAGATTGCAGAACCTGTGCCAAAATTTGATGTCAAGAGACATTCTGAACATCCATCAGGGGCATGCTGTGACCCTAAATATACATTGCTTTGCCAACAGTAATAGAACAATACATCTTTTATCATTTACTTTTCCCTAATTTCACCCTAGTGCTTGTACCCAGTAAATTTACAGATCATGCTAGATTATTGCAGAGATATTTTTCTTTTACACAGAAGTTATCAGAAAGTCTATACTGTATATGAAATCTGTAAATAAACAATGAATTAGTTATATGTGCAATACTGACAGGAAGGACAGCATATGCTGCGGCTGGAAAACAATATGATTACATGCATAAACAGAATGCATCCTGCTATTATAAAGAATAAGCTTTTAGTGGAAGAGATTTTCATTACAGTCTCATACAAATCACAACAGATTTTTTTTTTAAAAAAGGTTAATTTATGAACTTCTGTGCAACAATTGTCAGCACATGGAAGACACTGATGTCTCCAACTATTACTCAACCCCTAGCATTAGAGACATAAAGGGTGCAGGAAACGCAGTAGATCTTTTGCGTAGTTTGGAAGGAGTTGTTTCCCGATTACCTCTGGAAATTGGATTTACTGCTGGGCAAAAAACCACAATTCACAAAGGAAGAGAATAGTTGATACATGAATACCCACCTAAAGGCTACTCATCAAAACAAACAACGTGTAAGAAAAACAGCCACTTGATGTCATAGCTTGAGGAAATTACTCACCAGTGTACTGTATTTTTTTAAAAAGTAACACACAAAACACTAGAACTAGTTGATAATGGGTTCTTGTATTTTGATATTAAGTCACTTTACAGTAAGACAGACTGCAGGGTCCAAATGTCTGGTATTGACTGATGAATTGCCTGGCTGAATTTTCAAGGTTAGCATTTCAGAATATTATTTGATTTTAACTAGCATGATGATACTTTGTTTCCAGATGTTACCAGACCTTGCACAAGACTCTAGGTCAAAGTATACTTGATTGTTAGCACAGTCAACATCGGATACAAAAGAAAGGAAGGTGATACAGAAAACTGGGGCACGCATACGTCATGCATGGCACAGCACATCATTTAAAAGTCTCCTGGGGCAGTAGCTTCCTTTTGATGTTCATCAGGCCATTTATTAGAACACAGTGAGATCTTCCTTTCTTTTTCCACCCACTGAGTTAATTATCATTATTACTGTGTGGCATGATTATTTGGGGCCAAATATTGTTGTGAGATAAACCCATATAAATCCAGAGTAACTCCATTCGCTCTATTGGAATTAAGCTAATGTACACTGCTGTACTCAAAAGCCAAATTTGTCACTTTACATACACTGTGGGCTACAAGTACCAGACCACACAGTGTACAAACTCCTCCTGAAGATACACTTGTACATTGGAGAACAATGTGTAGAATGATCCAGGATGTGAATGTTTTCCCAACAAACAAGGTCCACTGGGTGAAAAGCTGGCCCCATTGAGGTGAATGGAAGTTTTGCCACTGGAGGAGGAACATATGCAATGATTTTGAGTGATTGAATTGGGATTTTCAAAGGTCTTGTTATTGATTTTTCCACTAACGTGGTTGGTTTTTGTATAATTCTAAAAAGGCAGAGCACACTTAACACACCATGTTGCACATTTTTACTGCACTGAACGGCACATTTCTTGGCCCGGTTTCTGACATGGCTCCTTGTTTCTTTTGTTACTTATGATTATACACTAAGGTCTAGTAAATTGGCATCATTGCAGACTTCTAATTTTACCGCCAAAGATCATGGTTCAAATGTTTTATTCTCAGCTTTTCATTTGTAGCTCAGAGATAAAGAGCTCCAATCTTCTAGTTACCAGAACCCTTCCCAAGATCAATGACATTCAGGCATTGGGGCAGATAGCCAGTATTGCCCACAGTACACCACACTGTAACTGCATGCAGCTTAGTAAATTAGCAATTGCTGCCAAACAGTTTGTGTGTAAACGAGGCAAAAGGCCAGTGCATTGGCAAGCACACAGGCATGTCTCACTGATACAAGTGACGTCTAGAAGCTGGAAAACATATCAGTCTGCCTGTGTAACTACAGTGAAAATGCAATCAGCATTTAATGCTTTGGCGGGTATTACAACTTTCTCTGCAAGTTTGCATAGGCCACCCAATATGGGCACCTGTTTATATGATCAAAGAGGGAATCCAGAGGAAGCTTGCAGTTTGCAAATCTCTTGATTTTTAATTTTTTTTTAAAAAAAATGTGGATATTTCATTATAAAAACACTGGGGGGGAAAAACCCCTATTTTTCTCCCCAATGAAATGACTCAATACAGCAGAAACATATTTGTAAAATAAATAGATGATGTTAATTGTTTGTGAGGAGTAAAATAAAGAAAACATGTTTTTGGATTTACAACTGGCTTGGCTGGATCTCCCAACCCTGGCTCTTCTTTGTCTTATGTTTCTCTTCTCTGAGCCTCATCCTCTCCTCCAAATTTCCTCTTTCTCTCTTACTGCTGCATTTTTTTAAACGGTTGCTTAATTCAGGAAAACTAATCAATTGGTACAAAAAGTTCTGAAAGGGCTGGGGGGGGCTGCCTAGAATTTGATCAGTTTCAAGCCTTCTCAGGATACAAGAAACTCCCATTGAGCTTGCATCCTCTGGAGGGAGAATAGGGCTCCAGGGTTTATATGCCCTGATAAACATGAATAATTGCCATCATCTTCTACTACCCTTGTGAACATTGGCAACTGCGTTATAATATCCTTTAGGGAAAAACCCCCTGCAAAAAGTGTATTGATATTAAGTACTGTCCTTTCGTCAGCCAATCTGCAAACTTGTTCCTACACCAACTAAGGGAAAGATTCCGCCAACCTCACTCAAGTGAGCAGTGAAATAAATGGGCCATCAGGTCCCTCTATAATTTATACTATACTTGACATCCAGTGTGTGATGACTTTTGTAATGTCTGTTACCAACAATCGCTCACTCATGAGTGAGAAATGGCTTGAGATCCAAAAGGGGCATTCACACTTTTTGGAACTTACCTGCTCTTTGCAAAACTAGACAGCTTTAGGGCTACTGCAGTTTAAGATCAGGGCACGGGGCTGTCAGATGGTAATGAGGTCTGAACAAAGTCTGAATGAACAACTTTTCAGGGAATGTATCCAATTTCCTTCCTGGGCCATGCCATTTTATCCTTTCTTTTTGTGCGCCTTTCTTATGGAGTCACCACCTAGTTTCCTGAGGCTGAGACAGCAGATAGTAATCATTTCAATGAAATAAAACTTCATGTCTGTATTATTTTCTCTTAGGAGTCCCCAGCTCTCCTTCACTGTGTCCAGACTTTAGTAAATAATGGGAGATGCTTTACTATACATGTTGCTTATATGCCTACCTGAGTTACAGCTATAGGTTGTAACCAGTAAAATAAACAGACATTACCCACTCTTTACCTTAAAGAGAAAGAAATCAAATCTGCCTTGATTTAGGTGAGAGATGGCCCCACATCAAAATCCTAGGGCAAAATAAGCCTGAACTTTGGGGACATCCAGATCTGAAGCCAAATGTTGCCGCTGTCCCTCATTTCCATAAGGAGCTGAACTGATGGCATGGCTCTGAATATCCTTGGAATTTTGGAGATGTAAAGCCAGACCCGGATCTGGATCAAAATGGTGGCTTAGGACCATTTCTACCTCAGCTGGGTTAATACATTCACATTTCCCAAGGGGAAATCCATTTTCACACAATCCTGAGGTATTTGCTTTGTCACCAACTTTTGTTTTAGCAACACGCGTAATATACATTGGCTGATGCATGTGATTAGCTGATAGATTTCTTCACCAAATAGTCACTGAACCAACAAGAGGTGATGCCATTTTAGATTTGGTATTAGTTAGTAGTGAGGACCTCACAGAAGAACTGGCTGTAGAGAACAACTTTGATTTGAATGATCATGAGCTAATGGATGGATAAACAAAAATAAGTCTGCAACTAAGGGTCTTGATTTCAAAAGGCTAATGTTAAAAAACTTAAGGGAATTAGTTAGGGAAGTGGACTGGACTGAAGAACTCAAGGATCTGAATGTGGGGGAGGCTTGGAATTATTTTAAGTCAAAGCTGCAGAAACTATCTGAAGCCTGCATCCCAAGCAAGGGGGGGAAAATGTAGGGAAGGGCTGCAGGCCAGATTGGATGAGCAAGCATCTCAAACAGGTGATTAAGAGAAAGCAGAAAGTCTGCAAGGAATGGAAGATGGGAGGGATCAGCAAGGCGAGGTCCCTGTTGGATGTCAGAAAGTGTAAGGATAAAGTGAGAACTGCCAAAAGCCAAGCAGAGTTGGACCTTGCAAAGGGAATTAAAACCAATAGTAAAAGGTTCTACAGCCATATAAATAAAAAGAAAACAAGGAAACAAGTGGCATCGCTAAGCACCGAGGATGGGGTACAGATTAAAGATAATATAGGCAAGGCCCAACACCCAAACAAATACTTTGCCTCAGTTTTTAATAAGGCTAATGAAGAGCTTAGAGGTATTGGCAGGGCGGTTCATGGGAACAAAAATATGGAGGTAGAATTAATGACCACATCTGAGGTGGAAATTAAACTCAAACAGCTTAATGTGACTAAATCGGGGGCCCCAGATAATCTCCAACCAAGAATATTAAAGGAACTGGCACATGAAATTGCAAGCCCAATAGCAAAGATTTTTAAATGAGTGTGTAAACTTGGGAGTCATACCCTATGACTGAAGAATTGCTAATATAGTCCCTATTTTTAAGAAAGGGGGGGAAAAAGTTGATCCAAGAAACTACAGGCCTTATAGTTTGACATCAATTGTATGCAAAGACTTGGAAAAAATTTTTGAAAGAGAAAGAAGTTAAGGACATGCAGGTGAATGGTCATTGGGATAACATACAGACAACATGGTTTTACAAAATGTAGATGATGCCAGACCAACCTGATCTCCTCCTTTGAGAAGATACCTGATTTTTTAGACAAAGGAAGTGCAGTAGATCTAATCTACTTGGATTTCAGTAAGGCATTTGATACAGTCTCACATGGGAAATTATTAAATTGGAGAAGATGGGGATTAATATGATAACTGAAAGGCAGACAAGAAACTGGTTAAAGGAGAGACTACAATGAGTCAGATGGAAAGGTGAAATGTCAGGCTGGAGGGAAGTTACTAGTGGAATTCCTCAGGGATTGGTTTTGGGACCAGTCTTATGTCACATTTTTATTGCTGACCGTGGCACAAAAAGTGGGAGTGTGCAAATCAAATTTGTGGATGACACGAAGTTGGGAGGTATTTCCAATGAGGAGGACCAGAATATCATACAAGATGAGCTGGACGACCTTGTAAACTGGCGTAATAGAAATGGGATGCAATTTAATAGTGCAAAGTCATGTATTTAGAGACTAACAACAAGATTTTTTGCTATAAGCTGGAGACCTATCAGTTGGAAGTGACTGAGGAGGAGAAATACCTGAGTGTATTGGTTGATCACAGGATGACTATGAGCTGCCAATGTGATATGGCTATGAAAAAGGCGAATGCAGTCCTAGGATGCATCAGGTGAGATATTTCCAATAGAGATAGGGAAGCGTTGTTACAATTATACAAGGCACTGGTGAGACCTCATCTGGAATACTATATGCAATTCTGGTCTACCATGTTTAAGAAAGATGAATTCAAACTGGAACACGTGCAGAGAAGGGCTATTAGGATGATCTCAAGAATGGAAAACCTATTTTATGAGAAGAGACTCAAAGAGATTGGCTTGTTTAGTCTAACCAACAGAAGTCTGAAGAGAGATATGATTACTCTGTATAAACACATCAGAAGGATAAAGGTCAGGTAAGGAGAGGAGTTATTTAAGTTAAGCACCAATGTGGATCCCAGAACAAATGGATATAAACTGGCCATCAACAAGTTTAGGCTTGAAATTAGATGAACGTTTCTAACCATCAGAGGAGTGAAGTTCTGGAACAGCCTTCTCAGGGGAGCAGTGGGGGCAAAAAAAAAAAAAACCCAACTGGCTTCAAGACTGAGCTTGATAAATGTATGGATGGGATGGTGTGATGAAACTGCCTACAATGGCATGTAACTGATCTTCACCTGCTAGCAGAAAATATCTGCAATGGCTGGTGATGGGACACTAGATGGGGAGGGCTCTGAGTTACTACACAGAATTATCTCTCAGGTGTCTGGCTGGTGGCTCTTGCCACATGCTCAGGGTCTATCCGATTGCCATGTTTGTGGTCAGGAAGGAGTTTTCTCCCAGGTCACATTGGCAGAGACCGTGGTGGTTTTTTGCCTTCCTGTGAAGCATGGGGCATGGGTCACTTGCACATTTAAACTAGTGTAAATGGTGGATTCTCTGTAACTTTAAGTCTTTAAATCATGATTTGAGGACTTAAGTAATGCAGCCAGAGGTTAGAGGTCTATTACCGGAGTGGGTGGGTGAGGTTCTGTGCCCTGTAATGTGCAGGAGGTCAGACTAGATGATTGTGATGGTCATGGTCCCTTCTGACCTTAAAGTCTATGAATTATGACTAATTATGCTGAGGTCTCCCACCACTTGGCCTGCTAGAGGGGACTTGGCCACTGACCAGGAAGAAGAACGTGAGCAACACCACTCTTTGAACATCCTCTGATAGGTAAGGCAGTCTTTGGGGGCATCCCCTCTTCACATGGGACTAATATGGAGTAGATCTAATCTACCTGGGGGACTGTGCAGCTGACACTCTGGGCAGGAGGCACAGTATCTCCGCACTTCTTCGTGTACTCCGGGCCAGAAAAATCTTCATAGGACCCTTGCCAGGGTCTTCTCTACCCCTAAATGCCCCCCAAAAAGATGGCTATGCGCGAGGCTTAATATGGCCTTCTGGCGTTTGTGAGGCACTAGGAGCTGCTCTACCTTCTGTCCTTGTACTGGTGCAACCCGGTACAGGAAATCCTTTTTTTATAATGAAGTAGGGGCTGGGTCCCTGGGTTTTTCCTTCCACGGGGACCCCATCTATCTGTTACCTCCTTCCTAACGTTGTCGTACCTTGGATCTTCAGCTTGGTCCCGTTTGAAATGTTCCCTCCCGGGGCTGGTCTGCCCGAGTTCTAGGGGATGGGTCTCTGCTTCTGCTGGTTCGGACGCATTAGGGTTGGGGTCTGGCTCAGGTGCTTCTCCCTCCTGGACGGCCTCCTTTTCAACTGCCCAGGTCCGCCTACCTATGAGAGCGACCCTCTGGCTTTGGGTCAGTATTTGGATTCCCAAGGCCTTAGCTGCCCTTCTGTCTTTTTTTTGTCTTTCTGCCCCACCTGGGAGTGGAGAAAATGTCTGGGGAAATTTCGGAGAAAATTGGGAGTTGACAGTCTACTGTGGACGCCTCACTAGCTTCAGGGTCCTCCCCTTTCTCCAATCCCCCTACTGGGAGTAAATCATCAAATCCTGAGAAGTCCCTCCCTATGAGCAATGGGTAAGGGAGTTTCAGCACTACACCTGCTTCTACCTCTGTAGCTTTCCCTTGGATTTCCAACATTTACCGGGATGGTGGGGTAGTAACTAACTGTCCCATGGAGGCACGTCACCCCTGTGCGTTTTGCCTGTAGTAACTGACTGTGTTTCACAAGCTTTCCTGAGATGAGCGTGATGGCGCCCCCCGAGTCTATCAGTGTTGTGGTCTCTACTCCATTTAACCTCAATGGCCTGGTATATTTGTGGGGGCTTAGTGCAAGCCCCACAATGTGAATTAGGGAGCATGGGTTTTCCTGGTTGCCTAGGTTATGTTGCATAGACTCCTCAGCATTGGGGCACTGTGCAGCTATGTGTCCCCACTTCCCGCAAGCGTAACATCTACATGGGGCCCTAGGCGTTCCCCGGTCTCTCGGTTTGGTCAGTCTAACGTCACGATCCTCTTCGCCCTCAGTGCTTTGACTTTTGGTGGCCTCCGGTGGGCCTTCAGTCCCTCTCTTTTTCCACTTGGGCCTTCCTCGGGGCTCAGTTGCCTGAGATCTGGGGGGTCGGTGCCACTAGTTTAACCCGGGGCACCTCTTCCTTAACTGTTCGGGTTAGTTCCCTTGCCGTCCTTTGCCTCTCTACCAGTGCAACACCTCGTCATAGGTGGAGGGGTCGTTCTGGCTTACACAGGTGCGAAGGTCTGGCGATAGTCCTCGCATGTACTGGTCAATGACCAGAATCTCTAGTATCTCTTCTGGACTCCGAGACTCGGTTCATAACCACTTTTGTGCAAGATGGATGAGGTCATATAATTGGGAACGCAAAGTTCTGTTGTCCTGGTACCTCCACTTGTGATACCATTGGGCCCATTACCCCAGATCTGGCCAGGATCTCTGTTTTCAGCTGGGGGTAGTCTGCCACAGCCTCTTCAGACATATCATAATAGGCCACACACGGGAATGGGGCAAGGATGCCAGACCACTGTTCTCGGGTCCAAGACTCCCGTATGGCTGTCCTCTCAAAGGCCAGGAGGTATGCCTCTATGTCATTCTCCCGCATTATTTTCTGCAGCCAATTGCTGGCCCGTATGACCCGCATCCCATCATGGCTGCGGTTTAGCTCTGTAAGAGCTTTCACCTGGTTTACCAGTTCCTGCAACATAGCCCAGTCTTGAGCGGCCTGGTCCATTAACAAGCGATTGGTCTCCTGCTGCAGCCACACTGCCTCCTGTTGGGTGTCTGCCTGGACACGGGTAGCCTCCTGCTGGGCAGCCGTGGCTTGTATCAGTGCCCGCACTACGTCCTCCATTGTGGTGAAAAAAATAAAATAAACCCTCTCCCTCTTTTTTTTTTTTTTTTTAAAAAACACCCTCCTTCTTCCGCCACGCGATACACCCGATCCCACTTCTCACACCAGTGTGACAAAGTCCCTCCTCTGCCTTGGTGGGTCCTGCGCTTATTGGAGGATTTGCTTGCCTCAGAGATTCACCGCAGCCCTCAGTTTGGCCACTCTTGCCAGTGGCTCAAACCTGCCTTTCACTCAGCTAACCTTACCACTGGACAGCATGGGGGAAACGGAGAACAATCTCCGCAGTCTCTGTGTCCCACCTAGTGGGTTGCGGACAAGGCAGATCCCTTTCCAATTTAGACTTTCCCTTCTGGTGTTTCTCACAGACCAGGTTCAACTCCTCCGGTGTCTGATCAGGAGTTGGGGGGGATGGGAACCCGGACCCACCCTCTACACCAGGTACCAGCCCAGCGCCCTGTGGATAGCAGCTGTCCACAATGTTCCCTGCATCAGCTGCGTGACAGCTACAACTCCCTGGGCTACTTCCCCATTGCCTTCCCCCCAGCACCTTCTTTATTCTCACTGCAGGATCTTCCTCCTGAAGCCTGATCATGCTTGAACTCTTCACTCCTCCAGCAGCACACCTTCTCACTCCCTGCTCCTAGTGCGCCCCCTACTAACTGATGGGAGATCCTTTTTAAACCAGGTGTCCTGATTAGCCTGCCTTCCATAATTGAATCTAGAAAGTTCTTAATTGGCTCCAGGTGTCTTGATTAGCTTGCCTGTCTTAATTGGTTCTGGCAAGTTCCTGATTGTTCTGGTCACTCAGGGAACAGAAAATTGTTCACCCAGTGGCCAATATATTTGCCTTCTACCAGACTCCTGTATCCCACTGGTCTGGGTCTGTCACAGTGGATATTTTAGCCTCCTCTAATTAGAGCTCAAGTGCTTTTGTACAAATATGTAATAAAGAAAGCTTAAATCTAGTGGCTCCCTAGTGTCTATGCATGTGGTTGTCCCAGCCGTATCACCGATGACAAGGATTGGCTCCACAGCATCTCACAAGGACTCTTTCCAAAGCTGGAGGAAGCTAATGTACGTAGGATCCATTTCAGCTGGAGAAAGCCTTAGCATAGCTGCTACCGGCTTGATTGTGGAGGCTTCTTTTGAAGTCACTTTGAGTGGGTTCTGGCTAGAATCTATGCTGTGGTCCAAGTCCAGCCATAGGACTGGGAATTCCACTAACTGGTTTAATATACTCATAGTAAGTTGCCACTGTTCTACAAAATTAATGAGGGACAGGGATAGAGGATGATTTATAGCCAGTTTCTGTTTTTAATTAAATCAAATGAGCCTTTAACATCACATCAGGGACTTTGTGTTTGTTCACTTGTCACTAGAACATGCACAGCCCACAGGCTGTGACACCACATGAAGGGAACAGATGGTCAAACTCATCCTTCTTGGAACTCCATTAACTTGGCCCACATATTTTCTCAAAAGCTATAGAAAGACAATATTACCTATTACGGCTGATTATTATTTGTATTACAGAAGTGCCCTGAGGCTGCTCTAACTTGTACATGTTGGGCCAATGGAATAAGATTATTGGAACACACACAGCACCCGGAAATCACCTCCTCGCTTCCTGACTCTTTCCACCCTAGATAGAACCATATGCCTGGGGTCCAGAAGAGGGTGGCCTGGGGCTGTTTGAGGGATACCAAGCTAGCTGTTCAAGCCAGCCTTTCATCCCCTTTCTGCCACTGGATCTGGGCCAAGAATCAGGCCCTCAGTAGCATTTGTTGCTCTACTACAGTAGCCAAGTTTTAGTTTGGGGATTTTTTTTTTAAACGTCATGCTTTGAAAAAAGCACTGTGATTTTTTTAGTTTTCCCATCCCATCTAGTCCTTCAGGAAGTCACATTTTCAAAACAAACACACACTGGAGTCATTGGCCCAAAGCCTCCTCTTCTCAGGCCCAAGTTCAATAAGTCAACTTCAGTGGGACTTTAGCACTGCTTGCAGTTAAACACACACTAAGTACTTTGTTAAATGGGGGCTTGTCAAGGGGTCCACTCACCTCAGGTGCGCCTCCTTGTGGCCAGGTCTGGAAATTAGATTTTGCCTTAGCTGGCATTACCTTCCATCAGTTGTTGGCACTGTGGTCCCTCTCCCTCTCTCTCTCTGTGACTCAAGGTACTCCCTCTTTGTGACTCAGCCCTCCAGTCACATCACTATGTTGTCCCCCTAGACAAACTGTCCAAATGCTGCCTCAGACAGTCTTCTGTTCCACATCTCCAGGTCCCAACTTTCCCAGTGGCTGGCAGGAGTACCCAGGCCCTCCCTCTACACTGAGGGACCCAGGGACCTTATAACCAGGAGCTAAGGTCTGCCCAGTCCCACTCATCACTGCTGTTTCCCTGGGCTTCTTCCTATTCTCCCCCATAACTTCTCTGAGTTGACCATTCTTTCAGGGCTAGGAGCCCAGGATTTAGTATCCCCCTCCCAATACTTTCCTTACCACCATTCTACTCCCAGAGTGTGACTGACAACTCCCTCTCTATAGCTTCTTCCTGGCTCATAATCCTAGCCTAGCTCCTCCCCCCGGTGCACTTCATCTGCCATTAGATCCTATCAAGCCCTAGTTCCTCTCCAGGTGGCCATCTAAGGTTACCTGGCCCTGTCAGGCCCACATCAACCTGCTCATGGCTTGTGTGGGGTGGACTCCCCATCACAGAGCTTCACAAAGTTACTCGGCTAACGTCACAGGACCAGCTCCTCAGCCAGCATAAATCAGCATAGCTCCAGCTGAAGATCTGGCCCAATGCACTTCCTCTGGATTTATACCAGAATAACTGAGAGCAGAATATGGTCTCTTATTTTGACTATTCAGATATTATAGCAAATAAAAAAAAAAGTCCATACACTATGTGGAGGGCAGTTATATGCATGAGTGTCATTCAACAGCTAAAACCATCAATAAATATCCATTTGTTACAGAGTCATTTTGGGAATCAAACACTTCGCAATTTCCTTAGCCCCCATCTGTGACTTCTGCCTACTTCCCTCTACACTTGTGAAGTATCTATACGCTAGGGGCCCTATCCTACTTGCCTGACTCAGCTGAACAACCCTACTGCTATCCACTGGGCTGCTCAGCTGGGTAAGGGGAGCAAAGTTTGTCCAGTCTCAGTGGTAATACTGTTTGGCATTATAGTTCCATTTCCCCTTTCAACTCCCTGTAAACAGAGATTATTAGCTCATTAATCCTCACAGCACTCCGGTGGGGTGTATTCTATATCCATTGTGTTTATAGATTCATAAGGCAAGGGACCATTGTAATCATCTAGGCTGACCTCTTGTGTAACACACACCACAGGACTTCCCGGAATTAACTCCTGTTTGAATTAGAGTTGGGCAATGAGAAATCAGAAAAAGGGGCATGAGGGAGGTAAACCATGAGTAAGTGATGGGATGACCCAAGCAGGAAACCCAGATACAAAGTAATTAGCCACATGATTTCCCTAACTGTGCCTTGCTTTGTGAGAAAACAATCTGCTCTCAGGTCTGGCACTTTTTATTTTTACTTTCACTATATTATACCCTAACATGTTTCCCTTGAGCATCAGGTTTTGCTGCTTTGTTTACACACCTGCCATTTTGGACACCATTTATTTTATTATGAATCAGCACTGTTTGCACTCTTGTGTTGCTTGGACTTGACTCCTTTTTCACCTGGTTCTTTCTCTCTCTCTGACTGCAGACTGAAAAAAATCCCCAGTGAGCACTGAGAATCCCATGTTGACAAATACCGATCAGTTGTAAATTACATGGAGGAAGATTGCTACTTATTTTTACCTTCCAATCAACAGCATAGAAACTGAACACAAATGGAAACCAAGCCACTCATAAGTAGAGGGGGACCTCAACATCATATTTAGGTGAACTATGCTACATTGGTAAACAACATAAAAAATAACATGACTGCTAGCAAAATCCAAAAGCTGAAATGTGCGGTGGCAATCTGCTCCTGTGGATAATGTACTTACCTATCTTAGATGAGCCAGAATACACATAGCACAATCACTGAAACTCAGTTACTTGTTAACTGCATTGATAATATATGCTGAATCCCATACATTTAGTGATTATAAATTCTATTTCGTTTAAGACAGTAATGCCTACTGGTAGGAGCAAAAAATGGCAACCTTGGTTCTAATTTGCAGTATGACCGAGGGCAAGCCATTCAAAGGTGAACTAAGAACATAAGAACAGCCATATTGGGTCAGACCAATGGTCCATCTAGCCCAGTATCCTGTCTCTGAAGTGGCTAGTGCCAGGTGCTTCAGAAGGAAAGAACAGGGCAATTTTGAGTGATCCATCCCCTATTGCCCAGTCCCAGCTTCTGGCAGTCAGAAGTTTATGGACATCTGGAGCATGGGATCGCATTCCTGACTATCTTGGCTAATAGTCATCGACAGACCTATCCTTCATAAACTTAATCTTTTTGGGCCCGGCTATACTTTTGAGCTTCACAACTTCTTCTGGCAATGAGTTCCACAGGATTACTGTGCTGTGGGAAGAAATACTTCCTTTTGTTTGTTTAAACCTGCTGCCTGTTGATTTCATCAGTTGATTCCTAGTTCTAGTGTTCTGTGAAGTCACGTTCTCCACACCGGTCATGGTTTTACACACCTCAATCACATCCCCCCTTCGTGGTCTCTTTTCTAAGCTGAACAGTCCCTGTTTTTTTCACCTCTCCTTGTATAGAAGCTGTTCCACACTCCTAGTCATTTGCACTGCCTTTCCCTGCACCTTTTCCAATTCTAATATACTTTTCTGAGCTCAAGCAATCAGAACTACACGCAGTATTCAAGGTGTGGGCATACCATGAATTTATATAGGGGCATTATGATAGTTTCTGTTTATTATGTATACCTTTCCTAATGGTTCCTAACATTCTGTTAAGGGTTGTGGGTTTTTTTGACTGCTGCATATTGAACTGTTGTTTTCAGAGAACTATCCACAGTGATTCTAAGATCTCTTTCTTGAGTGGTAACACTTAGTTTAGATCAGTGGTTCTCAACCTTTGCAGACTACTGTACCCCTTTCAGGAGGCTGATTTGTCATGCATACCCCCAAGTTTCACCTCACTTAAAAACTTCTTGCTTACAAAATCAGACATAAAAATACAAAGGTGTCACAGCACACTAGTACTGAAAAATTGCTGACTTTCTCATTTTTACCATATAATTATAAAATAAAATCAATTGGATCAAATAAATCAATTCTGTTTGCCAGAAGCTGGGAATGGGCGACGGGATGGATCACTTGATGATGACCTGTTCTGTTCATTCCCTCTGGGGCACCTGGCATTGGCCACTGTCAGAAGACAGGATACTGGGCGAGGTTGCCCTTTGGTTTGATCCAGAATGGCTGTTCTGATGTTCTTAAATATTGTACTTACATTTCAGGGTATAATATACAGACCAGTATAAGGAAATCATTGTTTGTATGAAATTTTAGTTTGCACTGACTTCGCTAATGCTTTTTATGTAGTCTGTTGTAAAACTAGGCAAATATCTAGATGAGCTGATGTACACCCTGGAAAACCTCTGCACACGTCCCAGGGGTACACGTACCCCTGGTTGAGAACCACTGGTTTAGATCCCTCATTTTGTATGTATAGTTGGGATTATTCTTTCCAACATACATTACTTTGCACTTATCAACAGTGAATTTTGTCTGCCACTTTGATGCCCAGTCACCCAGTTTTGTGAGAGCCCTTTATAAATCTTTGCAGTTATAGCATTGGGCTTAATTATCTTGAGTAATTTATGTTGTCTGCAAATTTTGCCACCTCACTGTTCACCCCTTTTTGCAGCTCATTTATGAATATATGGCATAGCCTGAGTCCCTCTTTTTATGTCACTCCAGTGTGAAAACCGACCATTTATTCCTACCCTTGATTTCCTATCTTTTAACCAGTTACTGAGCCATGAGAGGACCTTCCCTCTTATCCCATGACTGCCTACTTTGCTTAAGAAAGCAAAAGCTTTCTGAAAGTCCAAGTATACTGTATTGATTGGGTTACCCTTATCTGCCTGTTTGTTGACTCCCTCAAAGAATTCTCGTAGATTGGCGAGGCACAACTTTCCTTTACAAAAGTCATGTTGGCTCTTCTCCAACATATCGTGTTCATCTCCGTGTCTGATAATTTTGTTCTTTACTACAGTTTCAACCAATAATTAGTATATAGTTAGTCAATAATTAGTATATAGTTAGTAGTTAAACTTCTAGCATTTGCACATAAGCACTTGTACGTGTTGTCAATCTGCACTTGCTTGCCTTCATGTATTATATTTTAATTTGAATTTAAAGCAAAAATAATGCTGCTCTTTTCTTTGTTGCTTTTAAACCACTTACCATGAAGAACGTGCTTAAATCTCATTGAAAACTTAAGCACATTCTTAAGAGGTATTTTGCTGACTAGGGATGGATTTCAGCATGCGCCGAGGTGCTTTGCTGAATCAAGGTCTGTAACATGTTGCTAGGGCTCACCGTGCCTCTAGCTGAGCCAGCTTTCTGATGTGTTTAAATTCACTGAGTTGGATTATTCACAGGGCCAGAAGAGAGAACATATCCAAAATAAGGAAAGTGGAGCACCCATAGGACACGGAGGTAAACCCTAAATAGCTGTACGTTTCTTTTTCATTTCTTATCTAAAAACCAACGCTTTTGGTACTCTTGTAATAGCCACAACCCACCCCAGAAGTGGCTGCACCTTCCTCGAGGATGAAAGGGTCTCTCCCTATATATGAATAGTTTGAAATTGAGAAATGAGCTTTAATGCTCATAAAAGGCATCAAATAAAACAAGAAAACAGCAAATTAAGAATATCAATATCCATTTCTCCCCCATTCAATTATAATATGTAATGTGTGTACATTATAGCACTGTACTCATGGCACTGGCTGTACTTCCTCTTATTATTATTACTACTACTAGAAAATATTAGGGTCTGATTTAAATCAAGAATAGGAATGCAATTCAAAGCTAAAACTCTGGCCTGAGTTTACCTCCCAGTGCTATGGTGTTACTGTACATATGGCTTGTATTATACATGATTATTGTTGTACATATGGAATGGGTCACCTGGGTGCCACATACAATACATATGGATAAGATGACATGCTGTTTGCAATGCATAGGCAGAACAAGGTGACTTAAGGGTACAGCTACACTGCAAACAAACAACTACCCAAGACTTGCGGCAGCAAGTCTCAGAGCCTGGGTCAGCTGACTCAGTCTTGAGCTACAGGACTAAAAATAGCAAAGTAGGCCTTCCTATTGGGTTTGAAGTCTGAGCTGTGAGCCCCCCACCCCTTCACTGGGTCTCAGAACAGGACCCTTCCCTTGTTTTGGAGGATTTGCCACATGGTGGATGTTCCAGAGTTTTGTATTTCTAGAGTGTAAGCAAAGCACAGAAATACGATATCAGAATGGCTCAAATTTGACCACTAAGTTGAAGTTTAAAAAGCTTCCAAAAAGTGTACTGCTTTAATTTTCATGGTGAGCGATTTTAAATGAATGGGATTTCTTTATTTGACCACGCCTGAACCCCTGTAAAGAAGTGGAAACAGAGGGCTCTTAGACACTATAAAATAGAAAGGAAAAAATGGATTAGCCTTGGATTTTTTTCCCCTGAAATGGAACTAGTGAGCCCCAATCACCATTGAATGAGTCAGTGAGTACAATTCCATTGAAATCAGCTGAGCTGTGTTTTCTCAACACCAACGGTGAATACGTCACGAAGCTTTGAGAAGACAGAGACCGTCTGTTTTTTCAAAGGCACTGCTTTTCTGCCTTCCTAACATCAGTTCATCCATCACTGGAAATAATCCATGAATATAAAGCCAGTCCAGAAAGTTCAGTCTGGTAGGACTGATGATGAAGGGAATTTAACTTGGGGAGGTCACTGTTAGCCCTGAATACCAAAGAGGTATTTTTTTGTTTTTCCTTTCTTTACTTCTCTACCCTGTTTTTTAATTTTTGCCTGGGATGTATTTGCAAAATGATCATGTAGGGGGGAGAAGGGATTTTTGGCTAAAAACAAAATGGGCTGTGACTCATGTGAAGCAACCTTCACAGCGTTAGCAGTTTGGCATTCGAGTTTGTCTCTCAACATGTTTACGCAGCTGGTTAGCTCCTATGGATCCTGGCCACTATGGATGTAGAAGCCCTCTACACCAACATTCCACACAAAGATGGACTACAAGCCATCAGGAATAGCATCCCTGATACTATCATGGCAAACCTGGTGGCTGAACTTTGTGACTGTCCTTACCCACAACTATTTCAGATTTGGGGACAATTTATACCTTCAAGTCAGTGGGACTGCTATGGGTACTCGCATGGTCCCTCAGTATGCCAACATTTTTATGGCTGACTTACAACAACGCTTCCTCAGCTCTCGTCCCCTAACGTCCCTACTCTACTTGAACTACATTGATGACATCTTCATCATCTGGACCCATGGGAAGGAGGCCCTTGAGCAATTCCACCATGATTTCAACAATTTCCATCCCACCATCAACCTCAGCCTGGACCAGTCCACACAAGAGGTCCACTTTCTAGACACTACAGTGCTAATAAACGATGGTAACATAAACACCACCCTATACTGGAAATCTACGGACCGCTATATTTACCTACATGCCTCCAGCTTTCATCCAGACCACATCACATGATCCATTGTCTACAGCCAAGCTCTAAGATACAACCACATTTGCTCCGAGCCCTCAGACAGAGACAAACACCTACAAGATCTCTATCAAGCATTCTTAAAACTGCAATACCCACCTGGTGAAGTGAAGAAACAGACTGACAGAGCCAGAAGGGTACTGAGAAGTCATCTACTACAGGACAGTCCCAACAAAGAAAGTAACAGAAAGCCACTAGCCGTCACCTTCAGCCCCCAACTAAAACCCCTCCAGTGCATCATCAAGGATCTACAACCTATCCTGAAGGACAATCCCTCACTCTCACAGATCTTGGGAAACAGGCCAGTCCTTGCTTACAGACAGCCCCCCAACCAGAAGCAAATACTCACCAGCAACTACACACCACACAACAAAAACACCAACCCAGGAACCAAACCCTGCTACAAACCCCAGTGTCAACTCAGTCCACATATCTATTCAAGGGACACCATCATAGGACCTAACCACATCAGCCACACCATGAAGGGCTCGTTCACCTGCACATCTACCAACGTGATATATGACATCATGTGCCAGCAATACCCCTCTGCCATGTACATTGGCCAAACTGGACAGTCTCTATGCAAAAGAATAAATGGACACAATCCTGACATCAGGAATCATAACATTCAAAAATCAGTAAAAGAACACTTCAATCTCTCTGGTCACTCAATAACAGACCTAAAAGTGGCAATTCTTCAGCAAAAACTTAAAAAAACCAGACTCCAACGTGAAGCTGCAGAACTGGAATTAATTTGCAAACTGGACACCATTAGATTAGGCCTGGATAGAGACTGGGCATGGTTGGGTCATTACAAAACCTAAACTTCATTTCCCCAGTACTAATTTCTCCCAACTGTTACTCACACCTTCTTGTCAACTGTCTGTAATGGGCCACTCTCTTACCACTTCAAAAGTTATTTTTCCTCCCTTGGTATCCTGCTGTTAATTGATTTATCTCGTTAGACTGACCTCACACTTGGTAAAGCAACCCCCCATCCTTTCATGTATTTGTACCTGCATGGGCTGTTGTAGCAGGGATAAAGGAGAGACAAAACAGAACTGGGGGGGGCGGGGGGGGATCAAATCAGTATCTTAGATGTCTGTATACTAATGAAAGAAGTATGGGGAATAAGCAGGAGGAACTCGAAATGCTAGTAAACAAACACATCTATGACATAGTTGGCATCACAAAGACCTGGTGGGATAATACACATGACTGGAATATTGGTATGGAAGGGTACAGCTCGCTCAGGAAGGACTGGCAGGGAAAAAAGGGAGGAGGTGTTGCCTTATATATTAAAAATGTACACTTGGACTGAGATTGAGATGGAAATAAGAGACAGGTCTCTGGGTAAGGATAAAAAGGGTAAAAACAAGAGTGATGTCATGGCAGGGGGTCTACTACAGACCACCTCACCAGGAAGAAGAGGTGGATGAGGCTTTTTTTAAACAGCTAACAAAATCATCCAAAGCCCAGGACTTGGTGGTGATGGGGGACTTCAGCTACCCAGACGTCTGCTGGGAAAATAACACAGCAGGGCACAGATTATCCAACAAGTTCTTGGAATTTTTTATTTCAGAAGGTGGAGACAGCTACCAGGGGAGAGGCTGTTCTAGATTTGAGTTTGACAAATAGAGAGGAACTGGTTGAGAATTTGAAAGTGGAAGGCAGCTTGGGTGAAAGTGATCGTGAAATGACAGAGTTCATGATTCTAAGGAATGGTAGGAGGGAAACCAGCAAAATAAAGATAATGGATTTCAAGAAGGCAGACTTTAGCAAATTCAGGGAGTTGGTAGGTAAGATACCATGGGAAGCAAGTCTAAAGGGAAAAACAATAGAAGACAGCTGGCAGTTTTTCAAAGAGACATTATTAAAGGCACAAGAGCAAACTATCCCACTGTGTAGGAAAGACAGGAAGTATGGCAAGAGACCACCCAGGCTTAACCAGGAGATCTTCAATGATCTAAAAATAAAAAAAAAAGAGTCCTACAAAAAGTGGAAACTAGGTGAAATTACAAAGGATGAATACAAACAAATAACAAAAGTATGTAGGGACAAAATTAGAAAGGCCAAGGCACAAAACAAGATCAAACTAGCTAGAGACATAAAGGGTAACAAGAAAACATTCTACAAACACATTAGAAGCAAGAGGAAGACCAGGACAGGGTAGGCCCATTGCTCAATGAGGAGGAAAAAATAACAGAAAATGTGGACATGGCAGAAGTGATTAATGAATTCATTGTTTTGGTTTTCACCAAGAAGGTTGATGGTGACTGGACGTCTAACATAGTGAATGCCAGTGAAAATGAGGTAGGATCAGAAGAGGCTAAAATAGGGAAATCTAAAATTACTTGGACAAATTAGATGTCTTCAAATCACCAGGGCCTGATGAAATGCATCCTAGAATACTCAAGGAGCTGACTGAGGAGATATCTGAGCCATTAGCGATTATCTTTGAGAAGTCATGGAAGACGGGAGAGATTCCAGAAGATTAGAAAACAGGAAATATAGTGTCCATCTATAAAAAGGGAAATAAGGACAACCCAGGGAATTACAAACCAGTCATCTTAACTTCTGTTAACTTCTGGAAAGATAATGGAGCAAATAATTAAGCAATTAATTTGCAAACATCGAGAAGATAATAAGGTGATTAGTAAGAGTCAGCATGGATTTGTCAAAAACAAATAGTGTCAAACCAACCTGATACCCTGTCAAAGAAAGCTAACAAGCCTTGTGGATAGTGGGGAAGTGGTAGACGTGGTATATCTTGATTTTAGTAAAGCTTTTGATACTGTCCTGCATTACCTTCTCATAAATAAGCTAGGAAAATGCAACCTAAATGGAGCTACTATAAGGTGGGTGCAAAACTGGTTGGAAAACTGTTCCCAGAGAGTAGTTATCAGTAGTTCACAGTCATGCTGGAAGGGCATAACGACTGGGGTCCCACAGGGATCCATTCTGGGTCTGGTTCTGTTCAATATCTTCATCAATGATTTAGATACTGGCTTACAGAGTACACTTATAAAGTTTGCAGACGATACCAAACTGGGAAGGGTTACAAGTGCTTTGGAGGATAGGATTATAATTCAAAATGATCTGGAGAAACTGGAGAAATGGTCTGAAGTAAATAAGATGAAATTCAATAAGGACAAATGCAAAGTACTCCACTTAGGAAGGAACAATCAATCAGTTGCACACATACAAAATGGGAAATGACTGCCTAGGAAGGAGTACTGCAGAAAGGGATCTGGGGGTCATAGTGGACCACAAGCTAAATGTGAGTCAACAGCGTAATGCTATTGCAAAAAAAGCAGCTATCATTCTGGGATGCATTAGCAGGAGTGTTGTAAACAAGCCACGAGAAGTAATTCTTCCGCTCTACTCTGCGCTGATTAGGCCTCAACCGGAGTACTGTGGCCAGTTCTGGGCAACACATTTCAGGAAGGATGTGGACAAATTGGAGACAGTCCAGAGAAGAGTGACAAAAATGATTAAAGGTCTGGAAAACATGACCTATGAGGGAAGACTGAAAAAAATGGGTTTGTTTAGTTTGGAAAAGAGAAGACTGAGAGGGGACATGATAACAGTTTTCAAGTATGTAAAAAGTTGCTAGAAGGAGGAGGAAGAAAAATTGTTTTTCTTAACCTCTGAGGATAGGACAAGAAGCAAGGGGCTTAAATTGCAGCAAGGGGGGTTGTGGTTGGACATTAGGAAAAAAGTTCCTAACTGTCAGGGTGGTTAAGCACTGGGCTAAACTGCCTAGGGAGGTTGTGGAATCTCCATCATTGGAGATTTTTAAGAGCAGGTTAGACAAACACCTGTCAGGAATGGTCTAGACAATTAGTCCTGCCATGAATGCAGGGGACTGGACTTGATGACCTCTTAAGGTCCCTTCCAGTTCTATGATTCTCTGAGGCAGTTGGCCTAGTAGAATGAATA
This sequence comes from Natator depressus, assembly GCF_965152275.1. Lineage (NCBI taxonomy): Eukaryota > Metazoa > Chordata > Testudines > Cheloniidae > Natator > Natator depressus. The sequence continues at coordinate 67,867,596 of NC_134243.1, forward strand.
TACATCTAGGAGTCAGGAACTCCCAAGTTGTAATTCCAGTCAGCTACTGATTTGCTTTGTAGCCTTGGCCCAGTTACTTATCCCGCTGCATGTCAATTTCCCTATCAGTAAAATAGGGTTAATGATACTTACCTACTTAGCTCACAGGGATGTTGTGAAGATTAATGTCTGTAATGTGCTTTGAAGATGCAAAGTGCTGTAGAAATAGGTAACTTTCTGGAGTGGATTTACTTAGTGGGGCCCATGTGTGGTTCACAGGGTAAGAAGTATACCCCTAAATCTGTACAGTGAAGGACAGCTGTGGCTCCATTTAATTCTTTTCCACACCCACCTCTCATAGGCTGGACTCAGCTGAACAGGGACTTTAAAATAATGTATATATGACCAATCACAGCCAACCAACTGAGCCCCAAATTTAAATAATTGATTGGACATTTGCCACAACATGCTTGCATTCCTCTTCACAGCAAAAGAATGTAAAAATCACTGCAGTTTTGCAAAGTTCTTGTGAACTGTAAAGCCAGCCCATTTCAGTGACAACGTTTAACCTAGATATGCACATGATACAAAAAGAAAGCAAAAGGAACAGGGAAAAAAGCACAAATGCACACTAAGGTGCTAGAAATTTTAATTCCCAAGCTAGTAAACTCTTGTCAGGCAATGGGAGTGCAGAAGCCACAGAGTGACCACAGATGTCTACCCTGGACTGTTCCAACTCCGATTTTTACCAAGTGTGATTCTCTTTATTCATTCCCGAGCTGTGATCTCTGTAGAATGACTGTCTCTAGCGGGTATGTCAGATGCCCAGTGCATTTGAGTTGTGGTTATATTGAGCCCCATCTCATTTATAAATAATTATGGCCCAGATTCAGAAAAGCATTTAAACACATGCCTAAATCCTATTGAGGTCAATGGGATCTAAGCTTTCCTGAATTGGGCCTCTAGAATGACATTGGCTGAGGTTGTATGCTCCCATCCTGATAGTGTTATTCTGAGTCTCGTAACTTTGAATCAGGTGTTCCATTTTGCATAGCACAGCATGGAGATTATTCATTAGGCTTCATTTTTGAGCCAGAAAGACAGTATTATATAATTGTGTGGAAACCAATCCATATAGCTTCTGGGTACAGCTAATCAAACTAATCCAACTGTAGGAGGCACTTGCTGGCAGCTAAATTGTTCTCTAACCCACTAATCACCTTCATTGTTTGCTTCTTCTCCCACTCGTTAGGGCTGGTAACTGCTAAACTTGTGTTTTCAGTGTGCAGTGAAAATGGTTTTATTTGATGGATTATTGGACAGTACCCAGGAAAAATACTTAATTCAAGCTACAGCTGGTTTGTTTCTTCTTCGTAAGCATTCTCTTCTCTGGGAGAGTAATAAAAAAGCAGAGCCACTCAAACAGATTGGGGTGGATCGGCCTTGACTGTTAAATGCAGATCTGGATTAGAAACCCCCCTACAACTCCAGGGGATTTTGTTTGGGGCCATTTAAAGGATTTGGGGCCTGATCATCTACCCCCGTAAGGTCACTTTGCTTCAGAGGATTGCCCTGCTGTGAGCGAACACTTGGATGGTATAAAGCCAGCATAGCCAGCCTTATGCCACCCATGCCCCAACTTCAGACTACCAGGAGAGTCAAGGACACCTGGGCATGGGAAAGGGACATGACAGTGACTAGAGGGAGCAGAGCTGGAATGTGATGTGCTCAGCTGTTCCCTGCCCATCAGAACAGTCCTTTGGGGTCCACTCCAATCAGTGTATGCTTAAGCAGCCCTGTGGCTGCTCTCACTTGCTCCAGGAGATGGCTTAGCCTCCTCACCTGGCTCACGATCTGAGAGAGTGTAAAATGGTATGTCTACACTGTATTATAAACCCAGGTCTACGGGACCTAGCTTATGTTTCCAAGCCTGAGCTTGAGCATCCACACTGCACTGCTTACAATTGCTGGACCTGGTCTCACAACCATGTTAACGCATCCATACTGCACTGCGCAGCTCTCCTGACTGAGCTCTGCAGCTTGACCTATGTTCACACTGCAGAAACGACAGGGCTTGGATCCAAGTCACAGCAATACTTTGGCTCTGACCCAGTCTCCTAGCAGGTCCTAGGACCTAGGTCTTGAGTGCTTGCTGACCCAGATCAGACTGATGTGTGTGTGGACAGAAGGGGGGCTTGGGCTCAAACCTGAGACAGATTAGGCTCAGCATGCAGAGTAGGCATACCCAAAGTGGTTTAGTTTTGCCTCCACCACTCTCAGCTGTGCTGATCAACAGCTTGACACATGTGTGAGTTAAGACCACAGGCCAGCTGTGAAATTAATATCTAGCTTCCAAATCCTCACCCCTGCCTCCATTGCCCAAATGATGCGAGTGTTGTGGGATTTTGGTTCAGCCCCATCTCTAGGTGTCTACAAGAGGAAATAAGCTGTTTTTGTTAGCTATGAACAAAGCTTTTCGGAAACCTCGCAAATGGAGCTTTTGGTTCATGTTTACTTATTTAAAAACAATAAGAAAACTCTAAAAAGCCTTTTACCACATTGTTTCTAGAGACACATTTTCTTCTGGGCTGTGGATCTGAATGGCAAGGAAGCTTTAGCCTGGAGGGAATCTTTAGCCCAGTCTTAGCAATCCAGGAAGACAGGAGTTGTTAATGGATTTGTAGCTAGATGCTTAGCTCCAGCTTCTTGAATGGCTCTGTAACATACAATCTGGGAAGACGGGCAAGTAGAAAAAAAAATTCTACAGCTGGAGAAAGACAAAATAAGAATCTGGTTTCTGTTACTTCCAGCTCTACTAAAAATGAGCTGCCTTATGATGGCTGAGTCTTGGTTTAAACATTTAAATATCTGACATTAAACATTAATGTGGCTCAGCGTAATCTCCGCAATGATACAATGCAGTAGAAATCAGCAAAATGTATGGCTTTAAAGCAGGCTTGCAAAATCATCGTGACAGTTTACCAGCATAGCCACAAAATCTGCTCAGCTGCCCTTTACCATCACAATGATGAAGAAAAAATGAATGAAATTTTACATGCCCATCAAAAGAAATTCCTTGAGTGAGCTTAGTGGCTATGCAGAATGTTGCAAGTCTGCTGTAAAAGTGTCATGCCTATATAGAGAGAGACAAGGTAGGCGAGGTATCTTTTATTAGGCTAACTGGTGAAAGAGACATGTTTTGAACTTACACAGAGCTCTTCTGCACAGCTATGGCACTCTATAACTGATAGTATCTCCTCTACGCTGAATTAGGTTTTCCTTCTAGGTTTATTCCTACAAATTATACTTGCTTCTGTAAATTTACTACTGTATTTCATTAGCCAAAAGATATATCCAGGTCAGATTTGGTAGGTCAGTGCAGAACCCCACTCCCTCAGCAGGATCTGCAAATTTAGGTTAACTAACATAATCTGATGAATATTTAGAACGAAAATAATTTGAAGCAACAATATCCATTAACTCCCAAATTAGGTCACTGACCTCAGATCACGAAGGCCATGAAGAATATGTTAAGAAGCTGAACAAATTTCATCTCAGTACCGCTTTAGTTTAAGCACCTTCACGTAATCAATAGAATTATAATTTAATGGCATTGCACCACTTTGATCTTTCTTTTTAGAGTCTCAGTAAATAAAGAGTTTTGCAGGAATTCCATCGTTTCGAAAGCACCCTTAGGGCCATTTTTTAGAAGTTGAAAAATGTAATAAACTAAAGTGAAACAAAAAAAATCCTTTTTGAGAAACTTCCTTTGCGGGCCCTTAATCCTCTAGTGTCAGGGCTGTCTGGAATAAACCAGCCCTGTTTCACTTGAACATTTTGGGCCAGACAGCCTTCAGCAAGAGGAGAAACTTTTTTCTTTTTCAGGCTAGATGTGAATCTTCAGGGGCTGAGTTTGATGATTAAGTGCTATTTGTTAGAGGAAGCCACGTGGGATAAGTCCCAGCAGATTGGAAAGGCCAACCATTTTGACACCTGTGCTTGGGCATCAGTGAGAGAGAGAGAGAGAGAGGCGGTTAGTAGTTGGGCCTTGTAAGGCAAAAGTCCAAAAACACTTTTTTTTTTTGTTTTTTTTGGTTAAGTAAGGGCTAGGTTGTGTCTTCAAGGCCCCTGCATTGGGGGCAGTGCAGAGCCACACTGTCCCTGGGAGAGTTCAGGGCGGGATTGTGGCTGGCCTGCTCTGCCAGCTGGTGCAGGCGGCCTCTTATTCTAGCCACCCCCTTTGCAGCAGTGTGTGCTCCACAGCACATATGGAGAGGGTCAGGCCCTTGTGAACCTGTGGAACTCCTTCCCAGAGGATGTTGTGAAGGCCAAGACTATAACAGGGTTCAAAAAAGAACTAGATACATTCATGGAGGATAGGTCCATCAATGGCTATTAGCCAGGATGGGCACGGATGGTGTCCCTAGCCTCTGTTTGCTAGAAGCTGGTAATGGGTGATGAGACAGATCACTTGGTGATTACCTGTTCTTTTCATTACCCCTTGGGCACTTGGCATTGGCCATTTGTCGGCAGACAGGATACCGGGCTAGATCGACCTTTGGTCTGACCCAGTAGGGCCATTCTTATGTCCATGAGTGCAGAGGCTGCAATTGTGACTGGCTCTCAAGTCAGGTGTGCGAAGTGTGGGAAGCTCCTTATTATCCTGCCCTCACACACAAAGGCCAATCACAAAATGGCCCTAAGGATTTCCACATCTTCACTCACTGAATCTCTCTCCATGTAGCTCTGGGAGGAAGGCAGGAAGCAGAGGGATAGAGATACTTCTGAAGCATCCCTCATTTCAAGGAACATCATTTAATATGGTCCACAAGTTCCACACAAACTTGGTGTCTGCTGGCGTCTATGGTTTGAGAACTGTTTATACCAGAAATAAAGAACCACGACACTAAGGCTACATACACACTACTAGCCACGGGGGTAATGCCCTAGCTAGTAGTGTAGATATAGCCTGACATGAGACAGAGTGAGCAACCATTTGACACTAAGGAAGGAATCCCACAACATTTAAGGTCTGTTGCCCTTGTAAATTTTTTGTATCCCTCAGTTTGGGTCTCTGCCACACACTGTCCCACATTTAGGCCTGGGTAAGTTGAAAGGTATGAGAACGGAGAGAGTTTTGAAGGAGGAGAGGAGATCTGACTTTGGCATAAATTCCACCTCTAAGTATGGCTCATAATACTTTCAAACAATTTCTGCCCTCAAATACATGCTCTGAAGGCAATGTGGGTTGTGCCTATGTTGGTGGGAGATTTTCTCCTGTATGTTTATTTTGCAAGCTGGTGGTCTCAGTCATTTGCTTGGCCACACAAACACAGTGGTAGCAGAAATGTTTGTTCCTTAGAGAGAATACATCTCAGTGTCTAGCCAGCAATTCCAGGTTTAAGTGGAAATTACTGTACTATGATTTTATTTTGAAGACCAAAAGCTATCTGTCTGTTAGGCCACACATGGAACTAACTGTTTTGGACCATAAGCAAGGAGAAGAAGCCAGTAGCAAGTAGGCATGGGCAACCCTGATGAGGTTAAAAATGTTGTGAACAGCTCACAAATTTGGGAGGGATGGTCGGGTGCACCAGACTAATTCAACTTCTCCAAACTTTTCTGCTGTTATTTAAATCCATCTGGGTTTTTGAGGGTGTTGCAGTTATTTAAAAGCTACATTCTTAGCTGAAAATGGGAATCTGTGATAAGCGCTAGGATAGAAGTACCTTCTACCCGCAAAAGCTAACTTGGGACAAGGGGGTTTCCTATATGCTGGGACACCGTTCTAAACAGCAGCTTAATTTTTTTATTTGCACATGCAAACTGTGGCTGCAATGTGGGCACAATCAGATACTTAGACCTCTACATTTTGCCACAGCAATAATAGCTATGGCACTCCTACACTTGTGCATTTTGTGTGTGGGGGCCCTTGGCTGACACTTTAAAAAACTGGCACATTTTGTATATTACCAGTGTTTAGTGTCAGTCCACAATTAGATAGTTAATTTTTGCATAGAGTTAATGAAAGGATGCTCTATCAACCTGTGGGTTTGATAGAAAGTCCATTAATACAGTTCAAATGATTCCATTTTATTTAGTATAGGACAGAATCAGAGGCTTGTAGAAAGATGCTGCCACATAATTCCTACCAGGAAGGTGCTCAGACTACTGGAGCATACAGGATGGAGGAATTCACCCTTTATTTGTCCCAGTTACACCCAGTTCGGAGAAGAGAATGGGGAACCCGATGGACTAATATTTCCTGAAACATGACACCAATATTGATGGAACTGTGAAAATCAGGTCACTCGTATCTAGGTGTCTAAATATGAGTCTGGGAGTCAGGTTTGGAAGTTTTGGTAGTATTCTGACCAACTAATCTGACTAAACCAACAAGAACGTGGATTATATTACCCCTTCAAACGAATATCATTTAAAACCAAATCAGTGCTACTGCGGAACTATCGGAAAATCGAACCACACCAGAATCCGCTTGCTTACCCATTCATTCCAAGTACTCCATTCATCATGCCTATGCTCGAAAATGATTAACAGTGGAATGTTCAAAAGCACTTAAGGGGCTTTGGGTTCCAACTCCTGTTGGTGCCTAATTCTCTTAGATGCTTTCAAAAATTCCACCCTAAATCCATTACTAACACTTCCTGAGCAAACAGTCCTCACATGCATAAATAAAAGCCTTGCTTATGGAGGGAAGTCAAGAACACAAGCAAAGAACTTCCACTACCAGGAAAATACCTTTTGCAAGTTTCCTTTTCAGGCACTTCTATTTGTTAAGAATTATGTAAACCCATTAAGAAATGACAGTAGGTGATGTAATGCACTGAGCAAACATTTTTTGATGTGTGAATTTCGCACTCATGAAAGGTCCCCTACTGACACTTCTTCCCCAGAACAGGTATAACACCAGCAGTGGCAATGCAAGCTTCCCCTTCTCTATGCTGACTCACCAACATGCCCCAGCCCTCGCATGGGATGACCACCCAAGTGGTGAGAGGGTAATTCAGTCTGTATACACTTCTTGTTTTCTCTGGTGGGCCAAAGGGCCAGGCAATGACAGTTGTGGTTGAGATGTTTGGACACTGGCCCACTGGGAATTGTACTGAGATCACCAAACTCATTTCACAAAGCCCGCTGAACAGCCATTTGATGGTCACAACTTTTGCTCATTATAATGCTGACCTGAACTGCTATAGCACTAGTGACTCAGAGATAGATATAAGTTTCTGTAACCCGTGATTACCAATCTCCTGAGCCATCTCATCCTCTTAGACAAAAATGAGCATCAAATGATTTTCGAAAAGTTCATGACTGCATTAACTCACTGCTCAGCTCCCTCGTGCCATCAATGCACAAACAAACTCTGAGCCTTGCTTAACCAACCTGTTCATAAAGAAAGTGAATAGACAATGGGAGACTGAAGTATGTATACACACAAAGGGCTGGATTAATTTCACACTGGTGTGGGGTCCCTTGCAATAGAAAGTCCTCTATGAAAGTTGCAGCAGCTTAAGGGGAACAAAAATAGAACAGGTTGAAAAATGTAGCTTTTGGCCAAAATTTATGTAAGGAAGACATGCTTAAGTCTTCTTGATCTAGGATTATGAAATGCGTTTCTATGCTGAGCATTATAAAACTAAGATCTGATTTGTAAGCATGAATATCAAAGCTCCAGATGTATCATAGCCTTCTGTTTGTGCCAGCAGTGTATCAAAATTACTTATATAATGACATGAATTAATAACAGCTCATGACAGTTTTATTTTAATGAAATTTAAAAAGGCAGTTATTAGATATACATACACACAACTGATTCGGTAACTGTTAGTCATAAATATAGAACATTCAGAAGTACAAAATACACTTTATCCACAGCACAATTTCACAGCAATATAAAGAGTTTAAACAGATAAGTAACCAAGTGCCTAACTTGACAACAGAAGCCATTTTTTTGGCGTTTATTATTTTTAAAAAAGAGCACGACTCTAAGCAAACTGGTCCATATCTATGCAGCTGTCAACCCATGAAAATGTGCTCAAAGTTTGGAGCAGGAGGAGAGTGACCCCATAAACGTCATAGACTCATAGACTTTAAGTCATGGTACGCCCTCCCTTTTTTCCCCCTCCTTTTCCCCATTTTGGAGGACATTCTCCTCATGCACCTCCCTCTCCACCATCGGCAACAGTGAAAACTGGGGCTACAGCACAATCCCCTATACCCCAATTTGAGCACTGCTATGAAAATGAAAATATCTGACCTAAAAATTAACCCACTGGATACCTTGCAAACCAACCAACTGAAGAGCAACAGCATTATGACACCGATAAGGCATTAATGATTAAGTGGCTGTATTACTCTTGAAAAAGAGTACGCCTATGTATAAAAATATATGTTATAGCAATTGGGTAAATCCAACACTATATAACACTGTGCCAAAAGTAATTAGGAGTTAAAAAAGGCAGTACTGCAAAAAGTATTTACAGGTTCAGACTGGGCTTCAAGAAAAAGAAGGCAACAAAGCTAGTTATGGACACATCTGGTTAAAGTATAATTGTTGGCACTGTCATTAGTGCCTTTAACAAGTTATGCAATACAATCAGTCCTGTAAAATACTTAATGTCAGGAAACAGGATTGATTATATGAACAAGTAAATACCTCAGCATATGAAAATTGTCCCAGTCTATAAGCTTACTCCTTGAAGTAACTTCCTCAGCTTGTTACGTTCTCATTTGTAGCTTCTTGCACACTTGGTTTAAAAAGCAGAATGCTTCAGTTATGTATTTCCCACTGTTTTCAGAAACACTGTGTTTGCAACACAATCTGGTCAGAAAAAACAGCTCTGCAGGTAGAAAAAAATCTGCACGTAAAATCTGCAAACTCTGGCAGCTGACCCACAGGCTTTATGTTAACTGCACAAATAAAAAAAGGACAGTTTTCAAATGCACTTAGCAACTTCAGTCATTATACATGTAAGTTGTTTTATTACCATCAAGACACACAAGAAAGATTATAGCTCCACTTGTGCTAAAACAGCCGTTGCTGCCACAAGGATTAGAATGAGGAAGATATTTCAAAAGGGTCAGCCAGTGGCACTGAGGCAGCACATTGTACAGGAGCCCTCGGAGCACTATTCACTTGGTCTCAGGAATAAGGTTGCCAACCATAATGCTCTTTAAGAGCTCCCTTCTTGCTGGCGTGAAACTAACAACACCCTCAGAAAAGATCACCCACCTCTTCCCTTCCAACGCAGGGAAAGCAATGTAAAGATACCGTGCGGGGGATCAGCTGAAGGGGAGCTTAGGGAGAACGGAGAAACAGGGAGAAAGATTGGCTCAGGATATCAGAACATAAACAGGGGCATTCTGTGGCCCAAAGTGAAGTGGATGAAAGCCTTGCACTCTTCTAGACTGGCCTTTAACACTACAGTAATTCCCTTTTATGGCCACAAGGATGGGGAGGAAGAAGACAAGAAACAGACCTTGCACTGATGCCTTGGGCACTAGTAATACTGTATTTTAAAAAAATAGACATGCTTGAATATCTTTTAACAAAGAACTTCGAACTGTACTACCAAATACTGACTGATAAGCCTACTTCTACACACCGATAGCATAAAAAGACAGTGATATGTAGAGAAACTTTTCTGGGCTGGAAAAAACAGGTTTTCATAAACACATTATTTTAGACTGAATTCGGGAACAACAAGTAAAGTATACATACACGCAGAGCAACCGGTCAGGTAGACTGCAACATAGGAACACCATTTTCCAATCCATTTTTCACTTTACAGAAATCCTCATTTTTATATTTTAAAAAATCCTGAATGTATCATGTCCAATGCAGTATATAAAGAGCTATAAATTGCTGGGCCACTCCCTTCTTCCCCCGTTGTTAGACCTGTCACAGATTCAGGATCATCCATCTCTCCTTTTACTATCTTTCCCTATCGCCCAGATGTCTCACCTCACCCATACAGGCATCTTTTAGGGGGGTCAGTGAATTCCACGGACATGCTAAGTACAGGGAGCAGAGCTTTTCTAGTCTCACTCACTGATCAGTTCTTTGTCCATGCAGTGTGCGCGCAATGGGAGTGAAGGGTAGCAGGGGCAGCTTCAAGAGAATCAATATCCAGGTATTAAAATAAATATAGTTTAAGTGCATGGTTTCCTCAGCTAGCTGAGTATTCTCCTCATCCCCTGGGGCAGGGGAAGAGGTGCCCATTTTTAAAACAGGATGACTCTGCTGAGACAAGTACAGTCCAGAGATCTGATGCCTCTGCAGTTCTTTATCTAGCTTTGAACTAGATTCAGTTTTCATTAAAAAATACAAGCAAAAGACACATATACACAAACCATCCCTCCAATGGCATGTAGGGCTAGGGACTGGCCCTGGAAAATGAAGCGAAGAGACAAATGGCAGGCAAGACTCTCACTGAACACTGAAGACCACTTACCCCACTCTGTGACCGGCCAGAAAGCAGAGTAGGGTGAGAAAAGCCCCAGTCACACGATTGGGGTTGGGCGCAGTGTGTCTGTGGCCTGCTAGCTTTGGTCTGCCAGCCTGTGGAAGTCTCTCTGGATGAGACCCACATGGTCAGAGCAGGCCATGAGTTAGGGAGATGGCTGCTCTCAATGGAGTCATCCACCCAAGGAACCCCCAGTGATTACCCACATAAGACAATGCTGACACAGTGCATGCCAGTAGTCCTCCCTGCTGGAAGACACCTCTGAATTCAGAGGTAGCTTCAAGTAGCCAGGCAATGGCAGCATGTAGGTTGGCAATATGTGGAGACACTGGGCCTCTGGGTGGGTGGCCGTGGCTTCTTGTAGGTGTCCAGAGATTTGCATGGATCCCAGGGCATCCACAGGTTTAGGCAGCTGGACCCTCTTCCCCTTTTTCAAGGGGGCTGAGCTGCAACCTTCACAGGATTTCAAAGAAGCTCAGCAAGTGGAAATTTTGAGTTTCTTGTCCATGGGTGATTTTCCCCCCCAAGCAGGGACTATTTGGCCCTAAATCTTCATTTTATATCAGATCTCTGTAACTCAACTAATGTGATAAAAGAAATAAAGGAACAGAAATTCTAGAAGTTTCTGATGGAGAAGCCAGGCAGCAAGACTCCGAGCCTGGAAAAGCATGCACCCTTCTGGATGGCCCGAGTCTCCAAAATGCCCAGTGAACTGAAACCCTTATACAGTGGGTTTAAACAGAAGTAGGTGGATGCTCAGCAATTTAGCATGCAAGCAAAAATTCAAGTTAACTCCACTGTGTTTTTGGCAGACAATGGCTTGACTGGCTGTTTCCTATTACAAATTAGTTTTAACAACATTGTTTGGCACATGAAACAAACTAGCTCACTTTTCTCAGTAAATGAGCCCAGATGATTCTGTTGTAACAGGGTACCTCTTTTAACTGTCAAAATGTAACGTTGCACAAGATATAACAAAGGGGTTCACACACAGGAAATGCAACTGGTGCTGAAACAGTGTTCTTGATATGTTGTACAGTAATTTTATAAAAGGATCTTTTGGGGGATGTAATAATAGACGGCAAAAAATAAAATAAAACCAGGTAGTGAGAAAATTAGAGACATATAGGTCTTACTTAATAAATTCAATGAAAAAAAGAACAACAGCTTGCATAAGTAAATATATGGCATAAATCAGAATGATCAGAATTAACCAATTAGTGTTATTTCTAAGTAAAGTGATGCAGAATCCTGCAATATCTAAGTTCTGCAATACATTGTCACCCCTTTCAGTACACTCTGGAATGGACTCATTTCATATGTTAAAAAAAAAAAAACCCTACCAATACAGGAAATCACATCATACAGCACAAGATATACATACAGTACTAAAATGTACACATATTCAAGTTTAACTGGGTTAAGAGAGGGGAAAAAAGGTGCTGAATCTTCTGGTCAGAGAGGACTATATTATGCTGTATAATCTCACATTCAAACTGACCTAAAATTCTCAAGAATCAAAGAAATCAGAATACTGAATCTGTTTTCAGAGAACGAAAGCTTATGCTCAAATAAATGTGTTAGTCTCTAAGGTGCCACAAGTCCTCCTTTTCTTTTTGCGGATACAGACTAACACGGCTGCTACTCTGAAACCTAAGATTAGAGCAAGACATTGAAACTGAACAGTAGACCCTGTAACTGGATGTCACCTTACCTTTTCTCTGTTAGTCTTTGTTACTTCATTATCTATTTTAAATTTACCATTCAAAGGGAGCATTAGGAATTGTTCACATTGAGATATTTAGGACTCAGAGATTTTTCACAATCAAGCAAAAGTTTTTCATCTCTGAGGTAGATGACAAGAAAATACAAAATGGATCTGTCAATGACCACCACCAAGTGGTGTAACTTCTTCAGCACTCACACACCAGAAGGGAGAGAGATCAAACTCCTATTATCACTATCCAAAATATGAGAAACATGATTTCTTGTTAGTAGATTCTACGGTTATGCAATACAGGAAAAGCAGAACCAAAACCACACTGAAATGGTTTTGTTGAACTTCATTTCACTGGGTTTGTTTGCGTTGTAAATTACTCAGAAAATGGTGGAAACATGCCCAGATCGGCAAAATCTTCAATGTTGTAATTGCCAGTGCCCTGTGTTGGATCCCCCGGCATAGGCAGCATGTCCTGTATAAGGAAAATCAAAGTGAAGTGTTACTTTATATGCTATTGAGAGACAAACTTTTTTTTTGTTCATCTTTTTAGCTTAAGACCAGAAAAGGCCAAAGACTGGAAAAATAAAGTGAAATTCACCCCATGCAGATGGCTAGCCTGAGCCCTCTGTACTGTTTAAAGTCTCATTTATGTCTTCTTTCAAGGACTGAACCAGGACTTAAGCAGTGTGTAGGCTTTGTGCTGGCCTCTGCACAGGTCTGACTGTCCCCCATACTGCACATTCTTCACTGATCTAAACATACACCATTTGTTACAGAGGATGGTTTGTGATAATATACTAAGACACAGGATCAGCAACTGCTGAGAGACAATCATAGCACCTACTGCAAGGATGCCGTTGGGAGTAGCAGTTGCTTCCTGGTGGCTGTTGACAGCAACAAGTTAGACATTTCAAACCAAAACAGAGAGTACACACTAAGGCATGTGCTGCTCTGCCTTTCCTGGTGATGCTTCCTCAGCGTAGGTAGCATACATCCCTTCATGAAACCAAGACATGAAGGGTTTTAAAGTGTTGGTGGGTTCTATCTACATGTCTCAGTTATTCTTCAGTGTGGCATGAAGGAAAATCAACTAAGGGACTTTATACAGATGATGGGAATGTGTGTTGTGAAACAGAAAGACGTTCCAAGACCCTTCTGAGAAGGGCAGAGCACCCTCATCCCTCACTGACGTCAACTGCAGTTGCAGAAGCTCAACACTGCTAAGGAGGTGTTCAGCCCTCCACAGGCTCATCACCCTTCCGCCCTTCATACAACCTAGGCAGCCAAGGAACTGATGAGCAAGCAGTGGCCATTAAGCATATGTGATTTGTGTGTCTCTTAATATGAGTCAGCCCCCTTTAATTTCTGACATGCTATGCTGGGAACATTGGAGGGAGTCTCGCCATCAGAGTTCTGTTGTTATGTAGCTGGTACCAGCACACATTTGTGGAGGATCCACTTCCTCCTGAACAGCATGCTGTAAGCAGGGGCTACGTTTATTCTGACTGCACCTCTGCTGAAGAATCCTGGAGGTCTTTCCTCCAGGTCAGTGAGCCTCCTTGTATTTCAAAAAAGGGAGTGGAAGTCGATAGCATTTCTCTGGTATAAGAGGAGTTCATGGTAACTGCTCCCAAATCTGCTGAGTCACAGGTGGTCCCTGCAGGAGGCATAGGGAATACTGAACCTCCTTTTCCCAGTCAGGGACAAAGCCTGGGGAAGAGGTATCCCCTGTTGGGAAAACGATCATGCTGTCCTTTCCGCTCTTACAATAACAAGCTCTGGCAGAACTTGATTTTGTAGCAAGAGAGGGACCATAATAATACAAAATCTAAATAGCAAACAAGAAACATGATAACATATTGGCTCCAAGCATCTGCCCTCAAGAGGATGAACTACCCTCATCTAAGAGCAGCATAATGAGGATTTACCCCAGGAGAGGGCAAGCTTTAAATCTAACTGAGGACTCGCGGGATCCATTAGAGTGGAGATAGATGATGGGATGGACTGAAGAAGCACATATCCCGCCTGCCTTGGCCAGCCCTGTGTTCCTGGTCAATGCTGCACATTTCTAATGCTGCATTTGCCACCCGCGGGACTCTTTCATCCCCCATTGCCACCCAGAGAAGGAGAAGTTGAAGCTGCCTTGTGCTGCTGAAATCTCCATCCCCTTTGGGGAACTTCTGCTATTGAGGCCCTGCGCCAGAGATTACACTGGTGAAGGCCTTGCAATGAATCTGGCCTTTTCATTTACTTATGTCTTTCCCTTTTCCCTTGCATACAACTATCCACCCTCCTCTTTTGTTGGTTGGGTTCTTGATCTAATTTAAATGATAAACAGATTATAAAGGGCTAAAGGACCATATCAACTTGCTTGCTTGTAAAGTGCCATGCTCATCTATCATGAATCGTTATAACAGTAATTAATACTGCAAAATAACTAACGTAACTGAAGATGATTATTTGCCATTCACATGGCTTCTCAATAGTTGGAGCATTTAAAAAAAAATCGTTAGTTAGTATCTTCTCTAAAGAAACAGCCTACTCTCCTTCCTGACTTTTCAAGCGGAATTGGACCGAAGTTTAACTGACTGGATTTATAGATCTGGACCAGGGTATGAGGAGGGACTTCTAGCCAGGACTGTCTACCTACTGATTTCTCCCTAAAATGCATAGCCCTTGTGCTGTGGAAGCAGGAAGGAGAAAACATTTCAAAACACAGACGTTTTTGTGCTCTGGCAGAAAAAATGCTTTGAGTTCTAGCGAAGACTACCCTAATCCCAGCAAACATCACTATAAACACCAGGGCAGCATATCTCAAACTGAAGGTTGGTGCTTGTCATGCACAGTTTCCACACTGGGCATGATTGGCAAAGGTTGTTGTTTGGGTAAGAAGACTGACTTTCTTGTGACAACTGTAGAACAATGAATCTTTGACTCTACTCACTTGGAAGACTTCAGTCTGACTGGGCTGCTGGTGAGAATGCTGGTCACTGCTTTGCTGATTATGATGCTGGCTTTGCCACTGGGACCAGACCTCCGAAGGTCTCCCTTGGAATTGTCCACTGCTTTGGCCACTCTCAGCTGAAAGATTCAGATTTACACAGACAGTTCCTTTAAAAGGCACAGATATGTTTTTTGAGACTTTTTCTAAGAACTTTGATGTTCAGAAGTAAATTTTATAGCACAGATACTCAGCAAGGACCAGTTCCGGTGGGAGTGAAGTCAAGGGGAGTTTTGACACTGCTCTCAAGGGAACAAGATAGTGACCAAAGAGAGCAAGGTGAATTACTGTGGCTGCACCAATATGACAGGGACAACATGCTTACTTACAGTAAAGAACAAAGTGAAATAATGAAGAGTGTAATGAAACCTAATCTGGCCACGCCAGGGTTTTCTCCAGTCCTGCCTCTCTTTAATAGCGAGAGGAAGTACCAGCCATTTCACTTAAAAACAGAATGACAAGATAGGCATTTTAATGCACTTCCTCTTTAATAAACTCTTGGAGCAAGAGCTGGACCAGAAGGAGCACTGTCATCTGATGGATTATATAATTCAAAGGCAGCATGTCAGCACCCCATTTACAAAATCTGTTGTTTCATGACCTTTTAAATAGTAAGATAAACAGGTGCCAGTCTTGCTGTCTTATTTAAGTGTAAAAGTCATGTGTTTAGAATGCTGGTTGGTGAGCTACTTTGTCCTCCGTTATTATAGGTATATAGCAGCTATTTACTTCATGCGGCTCTAGTCTCAGAACTGCAGAATTGCTCTGTTCACATGGTGCCAACGGTTCCCTAAGAGTGCGGGTCCACTTGGGTTTTGAAGGAATAAAGAGGTTTAATGTTAAGAAGACTAATGTTGTCAGAATGACTATTTCAGGATTATGGATCTCTCTGCTGGTACTTAAACTTATATCACATTCTGCATCTGTTAGCTACTTCACCTTTTACGAGTATGTTCATGGATTATGTTTACCAACTGAAGTCAACTGGATTTCTCTTTGTACTTTGGTAGGCAGAATTTAGCCCTAAATATATAAGATATCACCCAGGAGATTTTCCTTTTGCGTTGGAACCAACAAACTGGCTGTTTGTGGAGTCTCTTTCCAAGATTTTCATCTTTCAAAATATTTTGGAGAGTTTCTGGCTGGTGCTGCCAAGCCAGGAAATGCAAAATTTAACATTATGCAATGGTGTCTGAGCCACTGCTGGCGCTCCCACAGCACAGCACCATTGCTTTCCTTACGCTGAGATAGGAAAGGGAAAGTGCATCTCCAGTGAACAGCTCCAGTGAATAGCTCATCTCTCAGTGAATAGCCCACTACATGTATTTATTTTCAGTAGTGGGTGTTGCATGTCTTGTTCTGTGAATTAAAAATGTTTCTAGTATACCTGAGAACCATTTTTCCCAAAACACTTCCCTTTTATTGCTTCTGTTTTTGCCTTTTTTCCTTCAGACACACAAATCCAAAATTTGGGGGTCACTGGTAGATCAGGTTACTGCAGGTCAGAACCACTGGCCAACTTCCTAGCCATTACTGCAGAAGCATGCGGTTCTGCATGCCACGTTGCCTTAGGCTCCTGACAACCACAAACCAAAATTTCCACACAGAAAAATGGAAAGAATGGCAAATGGAAGTAGCCAAAATGCCTGACTCCACAGTTTGTCATTGCTCCATAACGTACAAGATTGCAAACGCCGCCACTTTGACTCCAGTCTCTCTCTACTATCAGCTACAAACAGTAAGCAGTTTCCCAGAAGACTGATGAACTGCAATGGCATGCTTCTGTCACATCTGGGCTGGAGAATTACTACTCCCTTGCTGACTGTTACAAATAATTCAGCTGACTCAGAAATTCTGCAGTCACACTATTGGTCACAACAAAGTTCATTTAAGTTACCCCTTAAAAGAAAGCTGCACCAGTTTTGCTCAGTACGATATGCCAAAATTTACTCAGTGAGGCAAATGAGCCTTCTGCTCAGCAAGACAGAGGTTGCCAGCAGAAGGTTCAGGCTGCTCCTTTAAGGAATAACTGTATTTATTAATAGAATTCAAACTGATGTAGATCAGGAAATATTTCCCACCAGATGAACAGTCATTGCCAAGTAGTTTGGGTCTCCAGTCCAGGTCTTATAAACAAACGTACAAAGCCCAGTGGAATAAACTCAACGAGACGTTAGCCATTTTGGTGTACACATCCCACTGCACTACTGCTGAGTCCAGGCAAGGCAGCATAATGCTAGTGAATGAGGCCTAAAGACTGAAAAGGGCTTGACATGAAACTGGTCTAATTTCATTCACAATGTTGAGTGAAAAGCAAAGAGTGAGTAAATTAGCATTAAGGGCAAAAAGAAAAATTAGTGTTTTAACATTCCACCTGTGGTAGTGATGATAACCTAGGTAAGGGGAAGCAGCTATTCCTGCTTCCTGACATATCTGCAAGGGGTGGCCAAAGTTAAGTTCAGTGGAATACAAGCCATTATTTTTATTTTGTTCCTCGAACAGTCAGAACACGGTGCTGAGGAAACCGAGTGGAACTTTCTTTAAACTCACTGCATTAATGGCTTGATCCAAAGCCCACGGAAGTCCGTGGAAAGACCCCTTCACTGACGTCAGTAGGCTTTGGATCAGTTCCTAATGTAAACAAGGTACTGACTATGATTACCATGTGATTTTAAATCTTTTGCTTAGTGTGTATACAAAACTTTATATGACCTTGGCCAAGGATAGCTGAGTGCTCTTTCTTCACCTTTTGTTCCTGGCAGCCTACCTCACACTTCTGCAGCTGATTCACTGACTGTCCTGAACTACCAGCATGTCACGCTGGATTTAGGAATGTTGCTGTTACATTTGCTGGCTGTAGAATTCCTTAACTCAAGCCTCAGCATCCATCCAAATTTTATATTCTCTCTAATTGCCACAGCTGACTACATACATTCTTATAGGCAGATTACTATTGAGGTCACTGTTTTAGAGGTTTGTGCTGATGTATAGGTCGAAGGGAATAGGGAAGTGTTTGTATTTCATTATTTGTGCTCTCATTTCACTTATTGGATTTTTTTTTTTCTGTTCAAGCACTGCCTCAGGAACAGCTCATACTAATGGCATAACCTGAAGACAGCACAATTATCCTGAACCATTCTACTTAACTATCTATGGAGTAATGTAAGCAACTGTGGAGTTTCACACACTCCAAGTATGATCATGATGAGGCTCAAGTCTGAGGGCTTCCAGCCACCACTAAGTACGTCTATAAAATTGGGACTGAACCCATGACGCTTGTGAAGGAAATAGCATAAATCAGTGAACAATAACATTGCTGGATAGCTCCCCAAAATATCAAAAAGTTGATTTTGCTGTGCTGTTGAGCAGTTCCAAAACACTCCTAAAGTTTTGCATGCTATAAATGTGTATGGGCACTGGCCCTTTCAAAGACACTGCTAATGCTACTCATGTTCCTGAAGTAGGATGTATAATGTGCACTTGGATTTTTTCAGATTTAATTTTTTTACAAAGTATAAAATATATCTGAGGCCTCAGATTATCAGCATGCATGATTACAGGCTGCATTACCTTCTTAAAATTACAGACAGAGAGCCTTCCAGGCATTCCATAACAGGCAGCATACTGTACAACAATGTAGTGAGTTTTGAGAAAGGATTGGCATTAATATCTTTACTCATTCTTTTTTATTTGTTTTTAAATATAAAGACACCAATTCTGCCTTCCATCTGTGTCATGCAACTCCACTCCACTGACTGTATATAACCATAGCTTTGGGAGATGACCAAATGTACAATAAAGTGCTTCTAATTCTCCATTATAATCAAAAAGAATCAAACTGCAACAGGTACAGAGAAGGGTTAGTAAGATGATCAGGGGATTGGAGAGTCATGATAGGAGACTAAAGGAGCTGGGCTTATTTAGCCTAGCAAAATGAAGGCTGAGAGGGGATACAACTGCTCTCTATAAATACATTGGAGTAAGCACCAAGCAGGTACAAGAGCTATCTCAGCTAAACAACAATGTTGGCACAAGAATAAAGAGGTCTACGCTGGCCATAAGTGAATTTCGGTAGAAATTAGAAGAAGGTTACTAACCATCAGAGTAGTGAGATTCTGGAACCATCTCCCAACAGGTGAGTGGGGGCAAGAAACCTAACTCGTTTTAAGATGGAGCTAGATCAGTTTATGAATGGGTTATATGATGCCGTTGCCTGTGAGGGTAGGGGGCTAGACTTGATGACCGAGGAGACTGCTTCCAGTTCTATGTTCTTAATTAGTAATTAAAACAACAACAAGAAATTGTTGTTATTGAAATAGAAAAGGCTGTTTTTTTTTGTTTTAATGAATCAATGTCTGTCTCATGATGATATAATCCTGCCCAGGCAGAATTTGAGGTGCCCTTGCTATCCCTGTTCTCTAATACACATTCCAAAGCTATGGTTATATCTTAGCTCCTGAACATATCCCATAGGGCCAAGTCCTAATGTCTCTAACTCAATTCTTACCCATGCCTTACTCGGAGGGGAAAGAAATATACTGATTTAACTTGAAAGCTTGAAATCACTGGAGCATTGCCTGGGTAAATAGAAGTAATGAGTGAAGACATTAGGATTTGACCTTTAATTGATTACTATCTCCTGCGACAATAAAAACAAGAAATGGACTATTGCCATGTTCTGCTTTAGACAGTAGCTGAGAAAATTCACATTAATATTAGTCTTAGTGAACGTAAAGTGTTCTGCTCAGAAACACACTGAAACACCCCCAGCTGTTTATAAAGCGAATTGTTTAACCTCACAGTAGGAATAGCAAAGGTAATTGTCTGCGTGTGACTGAGAGTGAGGGTGACAGAGGTTATCTGCACAGAATGAGAAATGATTAAGTATCCTGGGAGAGGAGCAGTTGACACGGCAGTGACAGGACACAATTTCTCACATTCAGGTTGGTTTAAAAAAAGTCCCTGTTCTGGATTGTGCCATTTTGGGACTCTTCTGAGTCAGAGTAGAGTGGAGCTGAGCCACCCAAAAGGAAGTTTGGGAGGGATTTTACCTCAGGAAGGGAGTGCAGTGCATCCATCCTTTAGGATGCTGGAGGTGGAGCATGGAGGGAGGGGTCCCTGAACTCATCTCAGTCCATTGTGTCAAGTAGTAAGAAGCTTTGCTTCCTCTCTTTTGCCCTCCCGGCAATCCCTACACACCCACACAAGGGCAGAGACAATCTCAACCTTGGCATACATTCAGAATAGAGGAGCAGGTCCGAAGAATTAAAATATAACAAGCATTTCACTTTCATGTTCACTTGTGAGATACATAATCTGAAACCTACCAAACCCTGCACCTCTGTTTGCTAGGCTAGAGTAGGCATTTCCACTTGGGGAAGAAGTGGCTGGGCTAGAGAGAGGGCTGTACGATGATGGATCAGCTGGATAGGTATGACTGGTTCCAATTCCAAAGGGTGACGATTGAGTCTTGCCAGATTGTGATGGGATTTGCTGAGGTGAGGGGGAGAAAAAGAAGAAGTTATTTTCATTGCTGGCATAACAGCAGAGCAGCATGATAGACCCAAGTTTTAACAGTGTAAAATCAACTGCTAAATAAACACTGCCGATGAGATTAGGCATATTATCCCTGTCTCAGCCATATTCAATTTCCATCAACATGGATTTATGGCTATTTAAGTTAATGAAAGCAACAGATTATAACTGAAAATATAACAGCTCTCCTGATGATTAATATCCTCCATGCATTCAGAAAGAGAATCACTATTGTTCATTACCTGCTGGTTTTCCCCCACCTCTATTAGAGCATAGAAACTAGGAGCAAAGATTAAAAACATACAAAAATGAATCTTTATTTGCCAGATGCCCTGTTTTTAATACTACCCCAGTTATCTGAATGCCTTGTAGAATATACCTCATACCTTCAGATAATCGGGATTTTCGATAATTGGGAGAGCTGGCACAAGACGCTTCCAAGTGAATATTCTGGATCTCCGCACAGGTTGAAAAGCCTGCTGGGTTTTCTCACCTGATTTTAGAGTATGAAAACCAGCTTGCCCAATGGATACGTGAAACACAATGGATATGTTCTATCTTGCCTTAAGCAAGCAGTCAGCAATTGCATGAGAGACTTGGTGGGGATGCCCAGCACTACTACCGCAGGGGAAAAATAACCAAACTTTGCTTAAAGGGGATGGTTCAGCTAAATCAAGAACAATAACACTTTACACTTCTATAATGACTTCAAAGGATCTCAAAGTATGTTACAAATAATTAAATAGTACAACACCCCTGTGAGATAGTTAAAATGAGACAAGAAGTGGGTAAGTGTCTCACTCAAAGTAACAAAATACACTAGCAGATAGCGCCAGTAATTAAACCCACTTACCAACAATGCAGTCCCTTTTCCCCTATCAACCAGCCCAGCTGCTCTACAGAAGACTGGCATTTAACAAGTTCTGCTGTTTGAAATTAAAAGCAGTAACATCTCTAGATACATTTAATGGTGTGCATCTTATAGGCAATCAATGCACTGAAGTGCAGCTATTCTCTTGGGCAAATGAGGGGGGGAAATAGATCCCAACAGGCAAACAACATGATGAAAATACAAGTCTTCAGTTTACTTAGTAGCTAAGAAGTAACTTAGCTTTGAAGGTCCCCATTATGACAATGAAAGCAGTCTTCAGTAAGACTTTATTGATTTTTTTAAGATGGTAAAACACATTCTGAGTTCCCTAAATTTGTACTCTGGTGATGCAGACTTGACCAGGCTGATCGTTTAGGTTAAGGGGAGATGTCACATTTTTGATCAGTAATCATTAATGTCCTTTCTATCCGGCATACAAATGAAAATGTGTCAAAATATTATTTCAAGTTGATTTCTTTAGGATATGGAATAGATATGGCAGAGTAACTGATGCAAACTGAGGACTGGTCAGCCTGTGTGTGAAACTAGGAAACTAATATGGAAATAATTAAGCTGCTGGTAAAATGATTGAGTGCATACCTTAAAGTGCCTTTATAGACTATATAAGAAAATTGAATGCAAACAATTATTATTAAAATAGTATTAATACTAGTCTTATTTAAACAGATTAAAACAAGAGCATTTAATGATTGGGTTGCTACTCAGTACTTAACACACTGGCTTCTGCATCGTACTGTATTCAGATCACTTGTCATTCTCAGTATGTACTACAGGATGTATATAGCAGAGTTGGGCAAATTGGTATGCCTGCATTTTAACTGGGAGCCTCCCAGCCTGCGTAAACAGACTCATGTTAGTCCACTTGAGCTAGCATGCTAAAAACAGTGGTGTGGACTGTGGTTTGGGTGGCAGGTTGGGCTCTCAAGCCCACCTGGCCCCTAGGTCTGAGTTCAGTGGCTAGCCCAAGTCTTTGTCTGAGTTGCAACATCCACACTACTATTTTTAGTGTGCTAGCTCGAGCAAAGATAGCGTGAGTTTGTCTACTTGGGCTGGGAGGCTTGCTCCCAGCGGTAGTGTAGACATGCCCATTTAGGCCTCTGTCCAGCAGAAACTTAATGCCCAAGCTTAACTGTGCATAGTCCTGTTGATTTCACTTAAAACACACATCTATATAGGAATGAGGATTAAACTGCGATTTCTGTGGGGGCCATGTATGTATACATAGGGTGACTAGATGTCCCAATTTTAACAGGACAGTCCCGATTTTTGGGGCTTTTTCTTATATAGGTACTTATTACCCCCTACCCCCATCCTGATTTTTCACCCTTGTTGTCTGTTCACCCTATGTGTGTGTATATATATACACACACACACAAAAATATTTGCCCAAATAACCCTGTTTTTCCTTCAGAATTATGCAAAGGAGCACCCAACCTTGAGCTTTTCTATTTTGACCAGATAAATCAGAAATGGAGGAACTGATTTCATTACCATTTTAAAAAAAAATAACATAAAAGGTACATTTTACCAAATTTTAATCAAGGAGTTTGATTTGTTCTTTTTGTAAAATCTGCTTAATTAGAATGCCCAAAAAAACCTCTTAATCAAACACACACCTGTCCTGGAAATGGTGGACGACTCCCTGTCCAGGTGACTTGACTCTGATTTAACTGACGAGAGATCTGTGTCAAATTTTGGCCTGTTGAAGAAGAGGACTGGATATCATTCACACCAGGCACATGTACCACAGATGAGCTAAAGGGGAAAGAACAGAAAATGGCTTGTAGGTGATAATACAATATTTATGACGCATAAATTGTATGCCAGATACTGAAATTTTGTTAATCAACCCATTAAGGCAAGTTGTTCCAGACTGTCTGCATAAGGACTAAATGAAAATGACATGACTTCAGTATTAAAACTATCAGGTATTTTGAAATTCTAAAATATCAGACTGATTATGCAGACACAGTGCGCCAAATTCTTCTTAGTTAGATCCATGCAATCTCATCCAAAGGGCTTGCATGAGTACAACCAAGGGGAGGATTTTAGAAAGATGTGTAATTAAATTATTTTCCATATTGGTTTGGCCCCCAATTCAGGAAAGTAGCTCTCCTCAGGACCACACTTAAGTATGTACTTAACTTTAAACATGTGCTTAAAGTCAGTGGTACTTAAGCACATGCTTAAATGCTGTCCTGAATCGAGGCTTCTGAAAGGATGCTGTTCATAAATATTCTTTAACCTGTTTCTTGTCAGTGTTGCATTCTTTCTGTAAAAAGAAGAAAATATGTGTTATGTAACAAAGATGTATGTTTGATTAGCTGCTTTTAATTCTTGTTTTCTCCGGGTGGTGCTAAAAGATATCACAGTTACAAATCAAACGAACTAGTGTTTTGAGCCCTGGAACAAAAAAGCAGAAAAATACAAATAGGAAAAAATGATTCCTAACAGAATTTATGTAAGTTACAATTTATTGTTTCCCAGATCTTGAAATATTTTAACCTTATAATGAAAATTATACTTTTTTTTGTTCAGTGTTCTTTGTATGGAAATCTTTGGACCTAGTGACTATACTAGCTATAAAACACATATTGATACATAAACTTAAATATACATCCATGAATCCCAATATTTTATCTGAAAGAACGTTCTGGATCTCATATATGGACTGCACTTCATAAGTGATTTGTTGTTGGGTTTTGCCCAGGGGTGGAAAGGGGGAGCCTCTGTAGTAATTTTTTATCTTTGCCTTTACTCTTTCTGTGTTAAATTATTGAATAATTTACAAAAACGAATAGATTGCTGTTATGGATTCATGTATGTCTGTATCAAACTACAACCTCCATTTTGCTTTTGTGAATGTCATTTTGATTATAAAACTGTTTTTTACTCCATCTTGGACTGGGATTCCAAGAAGTCTCTAACAATACAGAGCAATCAAGGGTTGTTTCCCATTCACATGCAAGCACCATAAGACAATGAGTTAGCTGCAGCCAAAGGAATCAGTTCAACTAGGTAAGCTGGTAACCACGAAGTCTCTGATAAGGGACTTGAAGTCACTGAGGAAAGTTACCAGACAAACAGGACTGCAGCTATTTTAGATGGGGAAAGGAGGGACAGGGAGCAGACCCAGGACCAGAAGCAGTCAAGGCTGAGCAGGATGAAGTGAGGAGGAATTCTGGATTCCCTGAAAAGATACCGACCAAATCGCAAAGGGCTCTTGGAGTGGTAGAGAAATTGAGGCAGGGGTTTGTATGCTGGGTTTGTTGTTTTTTTGTAGATCTGAATATCTCTTGTGCTATCTCAATGTAACGTGTGTGTGTTTAGAAATTCCTTTGCAGAGTCTGTATTACTTGCTTTCACTCTCATATAGTCCCTGAAGAGGGAAATAGGAAACCGGAGGGTTCACAGCTTCAGTGGATCTATAGACGCATGCAACTATTTGGGAGTCTGGTGCTAGTTTCTGGGCCTAAGCAACTATCCGATGGCATCCCCACTGCCAAGAGGGGTGTCAGGCATGGGGTCTGCACCTGGAGTATGAGAGTAGAGGCCCAGAGCCATAGAGGCAGTGTGCCACAACTCTGCCCAGCCCCCAAAGGCCAAGAGCTCGTGGGATATAAAAAAATAAGAATGGCCATACTGGGTCAGATCAATGGTCCATCTAGTCCAGTATCCTGTCTTCCAACAGTGGCCAATGCCAGGTGCTTCAAAGGAAATGAACAGAAGGCTAGGGGCAACCAGAGATTGTATCCTTGCCCATGTTAGCTAATAGCCATTGATGCACCTATCGTCCATGAAGTTATCTAATTCTTTTTTGAACCCCATTATAGTTTTGACCTTCACAACATCCCCTGGCTATGAGTTTCACAGGTTGACTGCATGTTGTGTGAAAAAGTACTTATTCACTTTCTCCACACCATTCATGATTGTATAGATCTCTATCATATCTCCCCTTACTTATCTCTATTCCATGCTGAAATGTCCCAGTCTTTGAAATCTCTCCTCATACGGAAGCTGTTCCATACCCTTAATCATTTTGGTTGCCTTTCTCTGTACCTTTTCCAATTCGAATATATCTTTTCTGAGATGGGGCAACAGAACTGCACCAGACTGCTACACTGGATCCATAGTTGGGTGTCCTAGTAGGGAAGCTCATCAAGGCATTTGTCTTTATGCCACTAGTTAATGGGGCAGATTACAAGCTACAATGAAGCTACAGTTAAATTTCCAAGAAACCCAACAAAATCAAAACAACAAAACATGCCACATGTCAAGATGGCTACTGACAATTTACATATAACATCTAATTAAAGAAAACTTGTGATATCATTGCCAATTACAAGGTTAAGAACACACTGATTTCTATAAAATTATAGCATGTATTAAATTTCTAATTCATAGACCTCATAACCAACAGTTATTGCATTTGAATGGTTGTTCCTTCATTTTCAAAACATTGGCTAGACCAAAGTATTAACCTAACGACAAACTCATTTACAACAGCTACCTGCCATGCATAGCTTGGGATTTCATTAAATAGAGTTGCTCAAGACAGTTTCTCTTCGGTCACTTTAAGCAACAGGAGAACAAAGAGGAACAGATTAGCCTTCAAGCAGGTAGGCTTCATTAACAGCTAGGCCGTTTAGTGAACAGTCATAAATCTTCTTTACTAAAACAGGACTAATACTAAAGTAAATCTAACCACGATGGCTACAGAAATCTCAAGGGTGTGCCAATTCCTAAACTTCAAGTAGTCTGTCAAACCTATAGTATCAGCTAGTAGACTCAAAAATATTTCAGAAGCTACTCACACACCCAAATTATACACGTTTGAAAATGACCTACGATAGGTCTTGCCTACAGACTGATTCTTCCCGATGAACTTTTGTGTGGGAGCCAAGCTGACACAAAGGAAGAATGATTCACGCTGTACAGGAAATGTGTTAGCGTTACCTGTATTCTGCCTCCACAGAATCAAAATGTCATTCCCTTTCGTGTACGGAAGCTATTGGTGCTGCCCCGGGTACTGTACCTGAAAGCCTTTCCTGAATGCCCTGGCTGGAATGGGCTCCCCTGAGAGTAAAGCTGTTGGTTTCCTGCTGGGGACGCAGAGGCCATCATTTTTTTATCCGCTATAAAAAAAACAAAACCATCAAAGAAACTCTTAGGAGAGGACGAAATAAATTAACAATTTGTTCACCAGAAAATAACATGTATACAAACTACATGGTGTGAGTAACATTCTCCTTTTTAATCCCTTATGGGAAGGCCCTATGGAACCCAGTATGGATGAAACCAATAGGGCTGTATGGAAATTAAACCAAGGTCAAAAGGTGCTTTCTATGGAATTTTTAAATCAGTCCACAGGATGTAATAATGAACTCTCTCTCTGCTACAGAATGCAACAGGTTGGCTTAAAAATTCTACAGAAAGGTAACCATTTTCTATTAATTCCATTAACTCTTTTCCAGAGGAGACTGAATTTATGTTAATGGAGGTTACACATTTGCCTTGGGAAGAGACTATATCCTTCTGGATGCAAACAACAGATATTTCTTTGACATTCGGGCTTATTCAGTGTGGTCTAAGGTTACATCAGCATTGAAAAGTCTGTTCCTGACTTGCAGAGCTAACAAATCTGTAGTAACAGTGACTGGAGGCTTATTTCTTGTATGGGAGAGCTATTTTTATTATTTATTTTTTAAACAGTCTTCGAAAGAAAAGGCCTCCTCAGTTTTTTATAGCGGGGTGCACAGGTCTTGGATAATCTGCCGGGTGTGAGACAACACTACTATTGTTGTTAATATGGTATTAACTATTTGTATTGCTATAGCAGCTAAGACTAATCTGTGTTCGGCACTGTACAACCGGAACAAAAAGCTGTACCTTCCCCAAAGAGCTGACAATCTACTCCCCTCAGCAGCAGCGGGAGTTATAGTCCTGGTTCTTCCAGGCACTATGGTGGAATTTTGCTCACAAATCAGGCTGATCTGTAGCCCCTTAAATACAGATTAATCCCACTTTACTCAGAGGAATTTTGTCTCTGTGAGGTCTGCAGATCAGATATGTAAGCAGTAATTTAAGGCAAAACTGAATCTCTCCGGGACACAGTGAAGCTTACTTTCTTTACTCTGACAACAAACTGGCTTGAGCAGGCCATGAACTAGGCTGTGTCCCAATGGAATGAAAGATTAGCATAATCATACAAAGGCACTGTAAATGAGACGCATACAGAGATGCCATTGACTTTTATATTCTGTTCTTACACTGTAATAAACACATTTACTCTTGTGATCAGTCTCTTCATTTGCTAAAACAATGCAGGGCAAACATGGCCATTCACTTTTTTAATAGGAAGTTCTCTTGTGTAATTCTAACAGCTGACACACCAGGGATTGAACCAGGGACCTCCAGAACTAAAGGCATGAGCTGCTAAAGCTTGAGCTAAAAAATATCTTCCCGCCCCAGTGGGGAGATGTAAGAACTCATATCCTCTGCAGATCAGCACAGAGGCAGCCCTCTAACATACACACTCACCAGTAGATTTCTTAATAGTACCATGACTGGGATAAAGCACGAATCAACTTTGAATTTATATTTTGCTAACTATCTCGGCTGGTACTTTGAGAAGGAACAGAAGGTCTCTGCTCTGAGAATCCACTAAGAGATCTGAAAATCTCAGTAAACTATAGAACCTCCCCTCTACAATGCTTGTTTATACAGCTACAACTGCCAAAGCTACTGGCAACCCTCCATTCCCCTTTAACAACGTAAAGGCCCTGCTCCACCTTTCCTCCTCCACCTCCTCTCTATCTTCCCTCATCACCTTTAAGTGCAAAAAACTGCTGATCTTTTCATGACTGTCTGCTGCCACACACCTCCGATAACTCTATAAACCAGGGACGCCCCTCCTTTTCCTCTGATTTCACTTGATCCTCTCTTGGTGATCATCCTCTCTGTATTTAGAAAGAGTGGGTCAGATGGATCCCAGGATGTGCTGCAGCAGATACTCTAGAACTGGCTGACCTCAGCCAGCTGGAGGATTCCCTCTCTGAAGGGGAATTCCTCAGGTGTCACAGAATTGCACAAGAGTGGCACAGGGGATGGCCAAGGTATCCCTATGCTCCTGCTATCACCAGCTGCCAAAACACCTTCTGGGGACCACTGACAGAAGATGCAGTTAAAAGTAGCTTCCAGGTGCTGAGCTACTGAGGACTGGGAGTGGTTTAAACAGAAACCTTGCTCCCTCCTGAACTCTGCTGAGTATTCTAGTCACACCTCAGAATCCAGCCCTCTGCTTCTTGTCTTTTCCCCCCTCTGCCTCTCAGCTCTTCCCTTATAGCACAGCAATAAATGCACCCTTGCTGTCCACTGTATTTTGCCAGGTGCCCTCTAGTCTGCTAGGCTCAAAATCCCCCTACTTTCTATCCCCATACCCTCACTAGTTACTCATTTACTCTTCCCCAACCAGGGCCTACATCCCCCTTTTTGACTCCTGCAATACCCAGACCACCAGAGGCGCAGCACGCAGCGGCAGGGCACTGGGGGCACTGCCCCGCCGAAGTAGGGAACCCGACACATCCTGTTTGTTTAATATATAATGTGAGAGTGAGAGAGAGCAAGGGAGAGAGATGAAATCCAAATCACAAACACAGCAAATCTAGGGCAGCCTGCTGTAGATTTGGTGGATTCGTAATCTGGATTTAGCAGCAGGGCATTTTTCTCCTCCAGCTCTGTGGTGGACGTGCAGCCTGTGCAGTCAAGGTCTGGCAGGAGGTGAGGCAGCAGCGGTTCCCTGTGGGGTTTGTGGTGCTGGATTTATCACCCAGGCCACAAGGCAACCATAGAGTGCTCTCAAGTGCTGGGCTCTACCTGCACCATATAGACCATGCTGGTAAACCAGGTACCTTTTAGAGCACACCAGCAGGGTTTACATGGGGCAGCTGAGCGCAACACATTAGGGCACTCTACACCTTACACTTCTGGCCAACCACTGGCACAGACTCGAGGGGCACAATGGACGGGAGGGGGGCGGAGAGAGAGGCAGGCCCTCCTTGGCCACAGTGGGAGCGAAGGGGGAGAGGTCTCACCTAGTCCCAGCCCCTCCAGGGGGCGGGGAGTATGGGGCAGGGAGAGGAAGAGATCCTACCATGAACTCTTACTCCTTCCACTGGAGAGGCCAGGATTGGCTAGGATCTCTCCCTCCCTTCCACTCCCCTCCTAGCAGAAATGGGACCTCTCCCCTTCTCCCCCCACTGCTGCTGGGACCGGTGGGGGTGGCTCCGTGGCAGATCAGCACAGAGGGAGCTGGGATGCGGCAACTGGGACTGGGCAGTGGAGATTGGGGCCAAAGCCGCTGACAGCCTGGAGCAGAGTAGCCTGGACAGTGGAGCTTCCCACAGGAAGCAGGCGGGAAGCACAGGTAGGGGGAGGTAGGGACGGGATGGGACGTCTTTTCCCTGTTTCTCTCCACTGAGTGGGTAAATTGCCCAACTTGCCCCAAAGCTCACTAGTGATCAACGGTGGCACCACATTAAACAGTGCTGTATCTCAAAATGGCTGCTGCTCAGAAGGCATGGATGGGTAAAGCATGAGGTCTTTTATTTTAATAAAACATGTAGCTGATGTAGTGCGACAGATGCAGGGCACCCAAAAATCCTGTGTTTGTCAGCGCTAAACTATTTTTATAAGCCAAACTGCAGAACGAAGTCTAGTATCAGTACAAAGCAAGTGTCTGCAAGCAGCATGCAAGTTTGTCAATATTGTTTTTGGACACTTTAGCACACCTCTAACTGAGAACCCTCCCTTTTTATCATTAAAAGAGTCGTTGATCATGGCTCCCATGAGATACTCACATAGGGAGCACATCCAAAAAAAAGCACAGCTTGTAAATTGATAAAAATGAAAAGTGAAATGGCATTTCCAAGAAGACAACTCCTGAGCTCACCTCACAGCTTGCTACACCCTTAACCCTGACCTAGTCACACAAACAGTTCAGAGCTGTTTGAGTATTAGCCAATAAAGCAGCCAGAAAGCAAGATGTTCTCGCTTGGAAAACATTGTTCCAGTGTTTAGGGTTGGAGTCTTGCTACCTTCCAGCAGACCCCCTTTATGGCCCCAGACACTGACTTCACTCTAAGAGTAAACAGACAAGGATGAACAGGAATAGCATAAGTCTCAGCAACAAAGAGACAGAATATCACGTCTATATTGAAGTTACAGTGCCTTCACAGTTTGAAAAGGTCAAGCTGTACATAAGAAACTCATACAGTGAGGTCATCTCCTTATACCCCTGTAGTTAAACACAATGGGTCATTTCCTCCCTCACTGCAAGACACTTGCGCATTGATTTATTTAAAACAATAAAACTTCTTCATTCTGGGGGAAGTGGGGAAGGTTAAGAACAGCGAACACTTAAAAAACAAACAAGGAAAAATATTACACCTAACATCATCTACAAAAACAGATTTTTTTTTAAATTGTAAGCCAATATTACACAGTCTTCATAGCATTGCTACTCCAATCCGTCTCAATGAGCCACACTGACATATACTGTCTGAGAAAGACGGTTACTTCCAATTTTAGAAGCTGGAAGACCTATTAAACATGTTTACATCCTTTCATGAGTTGCATTGAGA
This sequence comes from Natator depressus, assembly GCF_965152275.1. Lineage (NCBI taxonomy): Eukaryota > Metazoa > Chordata > Testudines > Cheloniidae > Natator > Natator depressus. The sequence goes on from NC_134243.1 coordinate 67,898,851, forward strand.
AGTGTGTCTTTGAAAAAAGGTTTCAGATTAGCAGCCGTGTTAGTCTGTATTCGCAAAAAGAAAAGGAGTACTTGTGGCACCTTAGAGACTAAGCAATTTATTTGAGCATAAGCTTTCGTGAGCTACAGCTCACTTCATCGGATGCATAAAGTGGAAAGTACAGTGAGGAGATTTTATATATACACACAGACCATGAAAAAATATACATTGTAAGGAGAGTGAGCACTTAAGATGAGCTACTACCAGCAGGAGAGTGGGGTGGGGGGAGAGAAAACCTTCTGATCTCAAAGTGAATATCCTTCAACAAAAAAACTTCGAAAACAGACTCCAACGAGAGACTGCTGAATTGGAATTAATTTGCAAATTGGATACAATTAACTTAGGCTTGAATAGAGACTGGGAGTGGTTGAGTCATTATACTAAGTGAAACTATTTCCCCTTGTTTATTCCCCCCCCCCCCCTGTTCCTCAGACGTTCTTGTTAACTCCTGGAAATGTGCTGGAAATGGCCCACCTTGATTATCACTTCAAAAGGTTTTCTCTCCCCCAACCCCACTCTCCTGCTGGTAATAGCTCATCTTAAGTGATCACTCTCCTTACAATGTATATTTTTTCATGGTCTGTGTGTATATATAAAATCTCCTCACTGTACTTTCCACTTTATGCATCCGATGAAGTGATCTGTATCTCACAAAAGCTTATGCTCAAATAAATTGCTTAGTCTCTAAGGTGCCACAAGTACTCCTTTTCTTTTTGAAAAAAGGATGGCTACTTCAAAACTGCATGGGAAAGATGTGGCTACTAAGTGAGAATAGAGGGTGGCTTCTAAGTGGAGCTGGACAGCGTATCAGCCTGTCCTCAAACCTTCTCAGTTTCGTTCAGCTTCCTTTTTGGGGGAAATATCTGTTTTCAACAAATTCTATGCATCGTTCTTTGAGACTCACCTGCCTAGTGACTTCTCTGCCACAACGCTTTTTTTTGTTCTTTCAAAACAGTTTAATATTATTAGGGCCCTTCATTTTCAGTTTTTATTTTATTTAATTTTGCCTGGGAATTTATCAGTGTTTATTATCACAACAACAAAAACAGGTGAAAATCAGTGCAAAAAACTTAATTTTTCTGGGTAAATATCTGGGTTTATTTTTGTGGATGGAAAGACAGGGAATTCTGTTCATCAATGTGGTTTTCTGCAGAACTAAAACAGAACTCAAAACACAATGCCACCTCTGAGTTTAAGAAAACAATATATCTCTAATCCCCAGATGAAACTTTTCATTTGAATAAATAAATAGTTTATTGCTGTAGACTTAGAACTATTCCCCTATCATAGAATCATAGACTATCAGGGTTGGAAGGGACCTCAGGAGGTCATCTAGTCCAACCCCCTGCTCAAAGCAGGACCAATCCCCAATTTTTGCTCCAGATCCCTAAATGGCCCCCTCAAGGATTGAACTCAAAACCCTGGGTTTAGCAGGCCAATGCTCAAATCACTGAGCTATCCCTCCCCCCTATAAATATATTTACATTTAATATTTGGGCCACACTGCTTGCGGCGCATACACTCAGCTTTATCCTTTTCTCCTGCTTTTGTCTTCTTAAAACTTTAGAATACTTTGTGTTCTGAAATGTACAGATTTGTGTTTTGTTCCCATTGTAGCGTGTCATATCTTTAAACCATTACCTGCTAACATCTTGGAATGTGTATGTGGGTGGGCGTGAGATTCATCAGTACGTTCAGATGTGCATGTACTTCAGAACTTGCGCGCATGCCTGTTTGTTTATTGTGTGTATCTTGTAGACTAATACATAGCCTTCCTTTAACAGGCAGCTTTGTATATACACACAGAGACTAATGTATTATCGTAATACATATATCTCATGCAACGGATTGTATTTTCCTAACCAAACAACGTTTTTTAAAAAATAAATTTGAATGACAGAAAAGTAGAAAATCAGAAAAAATGGAAAACTACTTTTTGTAAAACCCAGGAATTTTTCGGTAAAAATAGGTTTAAACTGAAAATGAAGGGGGGCTTGCATATTACGTAATCGTTCTTAAGGTCATGACTACAGCTTACAAAGACAGTATTAAAAATTAAATACCAGAGGCTCTCACTTACAAGCAGTTATTCCTGCAAACATCTCAGCAAACCTAGGATTCTGCTCCTGGGAGAAGATAGCATCTGGCTTCTCCACTGGCTTTCCACCCTCATGAACGTTAGCTGGTATATTTGGAACAGGTACCTGTTGTTGACACATGCAAAGAATGTAATTCTCCCCTTCCATATTTGACACAATGAGCTCAAGTATAGCCACAGTGTCTTTTTGTTTTGTTTAGATTCTTAATCACTTTGTGTTTCAAAGATCAGAGAAACCAGTAAAAAAACCAAAAACCACCCAGAGATATCACCTGAGATAAGTCATAGGAGGACAACCCATCTCTCTGATGTACTTCAAGCTCGGCCTGCTGTTGCTGAAGCTGTCTGCAAATTCGAGAGGAAATGACAAGAGTTACAAAAAATATAATTAAGAAACCGAGAAGGAGGCTTGGCTCGCTCCTTTAAATTCCCATAGCAAATGTAACCGCTTTCAGAGTCTTTGTTGACAAGCCATTTCCTGCAAAGCCAAAATATTTTTAAAGATTTCTTACTGAGAAAACCTCAAAACACAGTACGGTTCTTGCTGAGCATAACAGGATCAACAATGCCTTGCACACCAAAACTCCCATTGACTTCCAAGGAGTTTTGGGCTGTATCCTGCATTCCTTACACACCCAACTTCTTCATAAATGTCATTTATTTTTAAAATGCCAATTAGACTTCTTTAATCTGCAAAGAGCAATACGCATGGCCTGTTCCTGGACTTGCTGAAGTCAATATTAAAGTGCCCACTGGCTTGAATGGGAGCAGCATCGGGCCCACAGCAATCAACAGGTGGGAAAATTATTTCCTCGTTTTATAATCTCGTAGATTCCTGTGCAGATTATAGCAATATTATGGCAAAATAATAATAAAATACTACTACTACTACTTATATAACTCATATAGTGCTTTTCATCAGTAGATCTCAAACTATTTCACAATCTTTTAGTATATATATCCTCACAATACCCTTGAACTGGGACACAGAGAGGCTAAGTGACTTGCCCAAGGTCACATAGTAAGTCTGTGGCAGAGAACATAATGGAACGCAGGTTTGCCAAGTCCTAGGCTATTGCCTGAACCACTGGACTGTGCTTTCTCTCTAAATAACCCCCTCCCCCCCAAGGTATTTACATTGCCTGGTCACATATCAATGTATGTGAGTGTTGGGGTGGAGGAGGAGGAGGAGTGTATCAAAGCAGATACTTCCATATTAGAGATGTGAAGAGTTTTGCAGGGAAATAATTAAAAGAAAGGACAATGTATTGCATATAAAACCATTCTTAATAACCCACCCCATTCAGCATAATTTTGGTTCCACTCTCCTCTACATCACAATCCAGATTCTATTTATTTTCCCAAAGCTTTGTACAGCAGAGGGTCTCCAGAAATAAATTAGTTTTACATTTACTAGAAGACATCTTTTATAGAATCAATGTGTGGACAAATGCTGCAGAAAAAGAGTAATTTTTAATACAATGAAAAACAAAGGAAATAAGTAATTTAAACGAATAAGAGTCACTTCAGATATATTCAATAAAAATGAAAGAAGAAGCACAATCTACCAAAATTTTCTGGGTAAATCCCTGAAACACAGTGTCAGGCACTGTTACTTAAGCACACCAAATTAGTGAAATACCAGCAGATATAGTTGAAAACTATAATTAATTAGACACATTTATTGTCTATGAAGCCTTGTAGGGACACTACTAATACATAAATATATAATCTTATTAGCATTAACTAAGTGTAACTTACTTACTAACATTTTACAAAATACATAATACAAATTCTATAACGTAGTTATAGAAATGGATAGATCTTTTATATTTTAAATTAATATAGCCATTAATGTATTTTCTGCACCTTTATCTTTACCCACTGTGTTTTTAAAAAAGATATAAACCCTTAGGCACCTAAGTAATAACTTCACAAATATTTGAGCCAGCTACATTAGCTAATACTTTATGACACCCAGAAGTTCAGAAATCAGACCACTATAATGCAAAATGCCATTGCAGAATCAGTTTTTCCTCATAAGGGCTAAAATCTGATCCTGCTAAAGCCAACAGCAACCCCCCACCATAGACTGCAATGGGATCAAGATTTTCCCTCTCAAATATATCTTACACAAGCCTTTACTTTGAACTAACTGTCTGCATCCACAAATCAGGTAGCTGGAAATCTTATTCTAAATTATTACATGGCACCCATGACTGGAGTAGGAGAATCTCCAAAGAATTAAGAAAGCAACATCAACACCTCTCTCTCTCTCTTCCTACCCAAAAAATCAGAATGAACGGTATGGCTAGATCTTTGGAATTGTATGTGTGTTTTCTGTGTGAGGTGCTTACTGAGGGAAAGTCAATTTGAAGAGAAGTTTTGCGTTTAGTTCTGAACATGGTACGGTTACTGGCCTTTCTTCTCTCTCTGGATAAGGAGTTCCATAATGTAGGTCCTGCTGCCATAAATTTTTTTCTGCTATGCTCACAAGTCTAATATGTTGACAAGTTTATGATTCCAGTAGAATGTAGCTGTCATGGGCAGGTATCAGTCATGGAGAGAGACATGATCCCCCATATAATTAGGGACCAATCCCATGGATGGCTTTGAGCACTAGGACAAAGACCATGAACTAGATTCTGTATTTAATGACAGGTTTCAGAGTGGTAGCCGTGTTAGTCTGTATCAGCAAAAAAATGAGAAGTACTTGTGGCACCTTAGAGACTAACAAATTTATTTGGGCATAAGCTTTCATGGGCTAAAACCCACTTCATCGGATGCATGCAGTGGAAAATACAGTAGGAAGATATATATATATACACAGAGAACATGAAAAAATGGGGTGTTGCCATATCAACTGTAAGGAGACCAATTAATTAAGGTGGGCTATTATCAGCAGGAGAAAAAAACCCTTTTGTAGTGATAATCAGGATGCCCCTTTTCAAACAGTTGACAAGAAGGTGTGAGTAACAGTAGGGGGAAAAAAATTCAACACTTCAACCTCCTTGGTCACTCAATTTCAGACCTAAAAGTCGCAATTCTCCAACAAGAAAACCTTCAAAAACAGACTCCAACGAGAAACTGCAGAATTGGAATTAATTTGCAAACTGGACACCATTAAATTAGGCTTGAATAAAGACTGAGTGGATGGGTCATTACACAAAGTAAAAACTATTTCCCTATGCTAATTTTTTCCCCCTACTGTTACTCTCACCTTCTTGTCCACTGTTGGAAATGGGCCATCCTGATTATCACTACAAAAGGTTTTTTTCCTCCTGCTGATAATAGCCCACCTTAATTAATTGGTCTCCTTACAGTTGGTGTGGCAACACCCATTTTTTCATGTTCTCTGTGTATATATATTTTCCTACTGTATTTTCCACTGCATGCATCCAGTGAAGTGGATTTTAGCCCACAAAAGCTTATACCCAAATAAATTTGTTAGTCTCTAAGGTGCCACCTGTATTTAATAAGGAGCTAGTCCTGAAACTGGAGCACTTGGATGGTGTGTTCTGGTGACCTATGTGGCTAAGCAGATGGACTGCTGTGTTTTGTACCAGTTGGAACTATTTCGAGGTGAATGGCTTCATTTCTAGTTATGAACTGCAATAACCAAGCCTGCAGGACATAAATGCATGCAATACCAGAGCCAGGGCTGTGACCATTAGAAAGGGGACACAATCTTTAGGGGGCCAGCTGCAGGCAGACAGAAATGGGCATTTTTACTAACACAGCTATTTGGGCATCAATTAACACCAATGGGAAGGAAGGTTGCAAACTGACTTAAAAATCTGAGGGCAGATGCCCTTGATGGTGGGAGGATCGCGTTTTAGCCAGCTGATCTTTATCAAAGTACTGATTCTGGCTAGCGGCTGAGAAAGCTGGGAGACAAGTGCTGTTTATGCTGAACATAAAGGAGACGCAGAGCTGGGTGTTGTCCAGGTGCTGCTGTCATTTCAGCCTGTGTTGTTTCAATGGCTCTGCTGACTGCTTTATGTAGATGCTGAATAATATAAGGAAGAAGATTGAGCCTTGGGGGATTTCTCAGGTGAGGGTTTTGGAGGTGGAGGAACACTTCACTCGCCCATAACAAGTATTTGGATTTGGTCTGAGGTGAAGGACCTGAGTAGTCTCAGGGCAGTTCTGTTTTAACCATTTGCCTCTTTAAGGCGGGAGAGGAACATTTGTCAATGACACCAAATGTTGCAGGCTGAAAACCGTCCATAAATTAATACTGTTTCTACAGAGTATCAGCATTTATCTGATTTTTTTGGCTTCTGATGGCTTAAGACAATTAGAGGCAAATTTGGCTTGTACTAGTTCTGCTAATGGTTCCTTTCTGGTCTCTTGGTCACATCTAGTGATGCTATTTATGGCATGAGGGGCTCAAAGGCAGTTGACCCATCCACTGTGGTCTAACCCTTACTATGACCTATACCCAGCCACCAGGGATATTTTTCACAGGAAGACAGACATCAAGACTGTGAGATAGAGGTGACAGCAAGACCAGAATTGGATTGATAGGAAAGTAGGCCACCTGTAAATAAGATCCAGTGTTTTGGGGGTAGCATGCCCCTGGCCTCCTCCTGAAGAAGAACGAGGCTTCATAGACAGGAATTGCAAACCATTGGGCCTTTCCCTCAAGCTGGAAGATATTACAGATGGATTGGGTAGTAGTGGTGGAAAAAAATGGGGTTCAAGATACCAGGGAGATGGACCTCAACTATCTGGATAAATTCTGGGCTATGGCCCAAAAAGTTAGATCCTTATCAAAACCATATTTTAAAGCTGTCCATTACTATCAAGAACTTGAATCAGAGATTCAAATCCCAAACAGCTGGAGACATACACTATATAATAAAGAATCATTTTTGTATCAGGTGGCGCAAACAGAAAAGGTATTTCCCAAGTATTCCTTGGACCATGGATTTTCATTAATAGTTTATCAAACAGAAAATGAGTACGTCTAAAAAAACCCACTACTGTATGCAAAGGGATTATTTATTCAGTAAGCAAATACACGCTTTTCCAACAAAACTCCAGGAAGCAATTTAATCACTGAAAATATATGGGGAAATTTTTCCAAACACCATTCTTTGGACGATAAAAACCCATTAAATTGTGTTGTTAACGTGAAAGCTAATTCCATTGTTTCAGTTGTTTTTATTACTGACTATATGGTGCGTGTGTCAATAAACAGTACTTTAGGTCTCTTCTATTAAGTATAAAGTGTGTTCTCTTGATTCAGCCACAGATATACAAAGGAGTCAAACAAAATAGCATACTTAATTAGCTCTGTTTGTTTGCCAGCACTTGTCTAACCTGGAAGTCCTCCGCCTGTCTCTATTTGAAGATACTCATCAGTAGCATTTGTTAACCTACACTACAGAATAAGTACCAGACTAGATCAATATTTGCTTACAAGGCAAACTGTACAAAATCCAACTACTATAAAGAACAAATATTTAAATGCATCTTCTCTGCATTGCATTGTACTGTACTAAGTTCATTGAACTGTACTACTCACTTCTAATTTAATTTTAAAAGTGGGTTGGGTCTCTCATTTTTAGCAAGTATTAATATCAAATGTGGTTTTAGCTCTTTAAGAAAATATGCAATGTTTCAGAGAACAGCCAAACTAGGCACAGTTGAATCTTGTTGTTGGGATTGGTTTAGATACTCTTTCACCTGCTGCCCTTTTGAATGGATGATTATTACATATAGATTCCTTTAGTCATTAGATTTCCAGATCAGATGTGTAACAATGGGACAAGCCAGGATGGTTTTGGAAAAATTCAATCCTCTTGTTTTGGTTTGCAAGCGAAAGCCAAAACTGACCCTGCTTTTGATTTTAGGATTCACGGCTTAGAGGAAGCCATGAAAGATGAATTTTCTGGTTCAAAAGATGATATCCTACATAGCAAGTGGAATATTGTCTGGGTCAACTGAGAATTCCCCAGGTAACTGCTAGAATTCCTGGCTCACGATGGGACTCCCTGTGAAAACCTCTCACTATGCTGAGGATATTCTGTGAACCTGAAGGATTTAATTGCCAACATTGATTTATCTAAGCAAATACTGGAATAAAAGACTCTATACAAGTTTCCTTTTGAAACTGGAGAATTTTCTAGTTGAATACCGGTGTCTCGCTGCATAAACTCTGGAGTCACCAACTTATTGTCCTGGCTTCAAATTGGTCAAGAAGAATTCAAACTTTAGAGTGGGCAGTTTTCTTGTTGGGGAGAAATGAGTAGATGTAGACTTGAGATATCACCCCTAGTCCATTTTTATTAGTAATAGATAGCAAAACCTTATTTTCAAAGTAGTAACTGGGACAATGGCTATCTTCACTATCATGGGATAGAATCTCACTGAAACAGCTGATTTCACAACTGGTCTACTCTACTGCACCTTAATCAGAGGCAGTAATCAACCAGAGCTGTCCATTGATTCAGCCAGAATTCTGCCTCTGGTAGGATCTGCACCAGATCCTTCGGAGGACTGCAACTCTACCACTAAAATATTTCAAGACCAACAGAAGTCCCGGATTCATCAATACACACAATAATCCAATCAGGCTCATGAAAAATGAAAACATCAAGATCTCTAAAGGTTAGGAAACAACCCATTTCTTCTCTCTGTGCATACAAAATTAAGAAACTGTTCATTCATCTCAGGGTAGATGGGCTCATTCAAAGGCACCTCAACCTGTGTGTTAAATAAATGTTAGTCAATTTTTTCTGGAACTTGAAGAGGAAGATGATGTGGTGAGGTGATGTGTAGCGGTCTCCTTTTCAGCTGAACACAGTACAAATGCTAAACGTTAAATACTTCATCTCTGCAGGAAGTTTCTTTTGGATGATTATATCCAAAAGAAACCAAGCTAATTTTTCTCTTTTTTTTGGCAAGGTACTAAACACAGAAACGAAGTTGGGAAAGTCAACTGCTTCAAGTTCCAAAACAATATTCTAAAAAACAACCATGACCACCACTGCCCTCTACAGTCCTCTTTGGAAAACAAACTGCATTCACTGGGCAACACAAAATGAAACCTTTCTAATAATAGAGATCACTGGCAGGCAAAACAGACTTCTCTCTGAATTCAACTGATAGCTATTTATCAACATATATCTATATATCAAATCAAACGTATTAATATAGCATCAGTCTCAGGTCAGAGTGCCTGTAAGATAAATACATGGTTTAAAACTAACAGCTCAGTAAAATGAATACCAATTTTAAAATGAAAAAAAAAAAAAAAAAGAAAAGAAAAAAAAAGCCTCACAAGATAAACCCTTCCTCCAAGAGCTTTAAAATTATCACCCTAAAGCAAATTCTAAAAATAAAACAACAAGGGTTAGAAATATACTATTTAAGCTAAGTCACACACTCTTTTCTTGTTTCTGTGGCTGAGTAGGCAAACAGGGCCACAGCACACACCATCAAAACATTTTCACTACATAACCAGTATTCTAGTTTTTAAGCTGGTGAGGTAAAAGGCATGTGAGCCAGGAATGGGGCTAACCACTTATTTTTCAGGTGACCACAGAGGTTTTAAGAAAGTAGAGCATGTATAAATCTTCAATCTGGCCAGACCTACATAGACAAAGACAATTATGTCTCACAATACTCGCATACCTCCTTGCCAGGTAAGCCATCTGCATAGTTTGAAAATGCAGAGTTGTAAATGCCTTTTTAACCGATTATTGTTCAACATTTCCAGATATTCCTTAAATGAGAAAGCCCAGGGGGAATATTTGTTGCGTGGACAACTGCCATATCCAGTTGCGTGAAGATATAGACAGACAGACATAGAAACTAGGATTTTAAAAGGGATATTGTCGAAATATAGAATAGAATTAAACATATGTTTACCTGGTCCCTTGTCTCAAACAAATACTTGTGGCCAAATTTTTAAGCAATCTTGAGCCAATATACTATGGTGCTAGATGCATTATAAAATGTATACACAAATCAAAACCTGTTTCTGATTTTGCATACACAGTTGACTGCATCTGTAAAAGAGAATATGCACCCCCTGTGTCTTCAAGTAAATCAGCCTGTTGGGCCCAGTGTCCATTTGCAAATTAACCATCTGTGCATGCAAGAGATGAACCTCCACTGATTCAGTTACAATTAGACATGCAAAAAATGGGCATGCAAATCAGAGGCTAATTCTGAAAAGCTGCCCTTCAGAAGGTGAGCGTCATATACATACACAAATGGCAAGAGAGCAGAAGTCGGTAGAGCTGTGACTATTTACTCAAGCTGAGACTCTTCCCCAAAGAATCCAGAAAATAATATATCCATACACAGGTGAAGCATAGCAATAGCTAGTGAGCCATAACAGTAAGAATTGCACTGTGCATGTGTGTATGGAGGAGAGAGGAAATGGGAAAAGAAAAAATAAGTCAGTTGAACACAACCTAGATAGATGTTCTGTTCCTTCTAATCTAGTACTTAAATTTACAAGCTTTTTTTTTTTTTTAAAAAAACCCCAAACCAACAGACTTTTTTTTATTGTGTCACAGCTCTCCAAAGAAGGAGGGAAGGCAAAACATATTTAGCAATTTCATTTTGTATAAGAGATAACGTGGAAACATCATCTGTCAAACTAACAGCATCCAATCTCCTTATTAGGGAAACATCTCTGGTTTGTTTTTAAAACCAAGTAAGGATAGATATGACAGGATCCAGATACTAGCACAATTTTATTCATCTCAGTCTGTGCTAGGGAGCCAAGGTATCTTGAAAAGGAAAATATGGCACAATAGTCAACACTACTTAATTTATAGGTCAAAATTTAGATCTCTGGACTCCGGAAATAAAAGCCAATTATTTCAGTTGGCATCCAGTTATCAGCAATTGTCTCTAATTTTGCACGCTTGTTTTTATGTATGCAAATGATTACGTGCAAAAGTATGGGTGTGCATCTTTTCCACCCCCATACATAAATATTTGGGTGTGCAAATGAGGCAGCTGAATAACCAGCTCCCTGATTTCAATAAACAAGATTTATTTGCTCCAAATGGGTAGAATGTCCTTTTTTTCAGGCACGGTTGATATGTTACCAATAAGGGTTTTAGTTGGCAACTAAAGAGACCTCAGAGCCAATTTTAACCATTTATTTTAAGTAGTGTTAGGTCAGTGCATAACAGAACAGTGCATACCTCAATCTGTAAAAAAAAAACAAACACCTTTTGCAGCCTGATCACAAACAACTTACACTGTTTGACACCGTTCTGAAGTTAGCTTACAATTTGGTACATTTATAGGACTTTGTATATTTTCATTGTAACTTATGTCTTCTTTTTTCACAGAGGAATTTATTTTTAAACAACATTATTTTTGCCCATAAATTTCCAGGACGTTTGAACATCTGTTTATCTGTCTGGCACATCAGATTTTTGCTGACTTAAGCGAACATTATAGTTGTTTGTTAGGACGCTACAAAAACAGTATTCTTTCCTGAACAATTCTTGTAAAGGTTACATCTTTCTGGTAATTCTGAGCAAACTAGCATTTTTTCTTCTCAGCGTGATTCCCAGGGCACTATGGGAGTTTAACTCATAACCAAGTTACAAGCGTTATAAACTCTGGTGCATAGGCTAACAGGTAGGATATGCAAAAATGGGCATATTGAGGGTGAGGCTGGGTTTCAAGTGACCCTTAGTGTCCAAGTCTGTGTCATTGTCAAAACGCTCTCCTAAGCAACAAGATAGAATATAGGGTGATAGTTGAAACAGAGGAAGAACACTTACCATATTTATAAAATGCAAGGCCAGAGGAGAGTTGGTTGTGATAGTGAAATTATCAGTGCCCATCTACATTAGTTAAGTGCCTGTTTGAGATCTCCATAACACATTCTAACAGGACTGTAACATAGATCTCAACTTTCCCTTTGAGTTTTAAACTTGTTAAAAAAAACCCACCCAGCTTAGTCCAAAGCACTTTTTAAAATATCAGATTATTATTTTGTCGGGAAAAGATCCATAACAGAAGAAAACATCTCACGTTAGCTTCTGCAGCTGCTGGCTCTGATAGTCTGTGTTATGAGGTTATGCGGTGAATTAGGCTGCACTGGATTCTTAGGAGAACTTCTTTGGAAGCGACTCTACAATACCAGTTTGGGGATTAAACATCTTAAACCTCTCTCATGGGTACAGTCACAGATTGTGCCCAGAATAATTTAGACTCACAGTTATTTGAGCACATGGCTCTAAAGGACCAGGGAGGCATTAAGATGCCAACCTAACACAAGCTGCTGATGTGAGCCTGCCAAAGAAAACAATCAAAGGAGCTGTTCATCTTTGTAACCTTTACCCCCAACACCAAGTAAGTGCCAGTCTTCTCCTACCATGGTCCGTTCAGGAGTTACTCTAGCAAACTGCCACTGGCTGCAAGGTCATAGGGATGAGTCAAGGAGAGGAGGAACAGGTCTAGGACATGTACACAGTTATAGCACACAAGAGGCAGGAAACTTGTTTATGTGAGCTTGCCATTCCTTTAAGCAGCTCTGCAGCTTTCCCTTTGGCCTTATGAACTGGGCTAACTTTTCTCCAGTCTCACAACTGAATTGAACTGGATTTGGACTAGCTACCAAGAGGTGAAAATCGCCACCCTTATTATTAATTCTCTAAGCTATCCTGTTCTTGGCAGATATTGTGCTGCTGGAGGCCTTATCCTAGCCTTCAATGGAGGCTGGATCAAGCCTGTTGGGCTTTTCTGATTTCACGAGTTATAGTTATTTGTTTTAATCTGTGCTGCATCCATATGCTAATGACACATAATATATGGCAATATATGTTAAACAGAAACATTTATTTGTGAGAACTTGTATTGTAGACAACCCGACTATAGTTTGGGGGTAAGGATAAATGAATGCAACTGGAAATAAGCCACCACGAGAACCTGACCTTGAGTTTTTACATTGGTTTTAACCGCATGTTTTTAGATTAAATTCTTTAAAAAAAAAAGGCATTTCAAACTCCATGAAAAGCACATACTTAACGTTAGTGTTGGTGCAAATGATGTATTCAATCTCATCAGAATAAGGATTCTGAAAAGTGAAGCTGCTGGTCCTGATTAACATCCACTCCCGGTTTTTGGTACGAAAACGATACATCACTGACAGGACTTGGCCCTTCAGTTTAACAACCTAAAAAAGTTTTTGTAAAGGTTAGAGACAGCTGACTGATACCTGATGTAGAAACAAATAATACACCACCAATAACTAGTAGATTTCATACTGAAACTGTGCAAAGATACAGATGCAATTTGGATGTATTCTTTATATAAACCCAACAACCCAAATCCATTCTGTGTTTTCAAGTAGCCTCTAAGGACAAAACTGACATGTCCTGGATTACAAAATACTCTCTTTCAATTTACATATAAAGACCAATGGACTGTGTCTTTATCCCAATGGGAAGGCATTACAACAAGGCTTTAACGTGGAACATATATCAAAATATATTATGAGAGAAATAAAACCACAGCATCTTTTATCAGATGAATGTTTAGAAATAATCAGAAAACAAACTTTACAAAATGTACAAAACAAATGCCAAGAGAAAACATTAATTTTCATTAGGTTGTCTGACCACTTACAATTCCACTTGGCTGCATGGCTACCTGTTATATTTGCACTGCACCACTCACACTTTAGCATCATAGCTAAGCAAAAACTCTGAGGAAGGGATACTTAGGAAATGTAATTTGCTTTTCTTCAAACATGCTAGAACTCAGATACGCTTCCATTGCAATGTTTAAAATTTTCTGTCAGACGTGGCATGCCAAAGCATCTGATTCTGAAGCACCTCTGTCTGAATGTGTGTCTATGGCCATTTAAATTCCTGAATGTCCACCTCCCATATCCCCCTGGGTAAAGTCTATCAATATATCTCTAGGCTACATCCTTTCTCCTTGGATGTTTTTGAAAGACAGCACAGTCAAAGCAGCTGGAGCTCATACAACTGTTCATTACAGTCATGTCTTTTGATGTCTGGACAGTCAAGTCATATCTGCCTATCTTCGGGGTTGGAAGATTCTTTGTTCTCATGTTCACATGTTCGGACACAATCTATCTATAGGCGCCAAACACATTATATACTCCCTCTTGCAATACCCATGAACATCACCACACAAATATAAGGTTCTTTAAAAATCTATTCCCTCTCTCAAGAAGCACCCATTCTTATCTCAACATGTGAGGAAGTCACATGCATAAATCCTTGAGCACCGAGAAAGAGCATACCACAGGGACTTAGGAACACATAGCCACAGGGCCTTTGGTCACTTTTTAAGCTGGAAAATCAACTGAAGTCAACTGAACTTTAGGGCATTTTTAAGTCTCCTTTGTTCTGCTCATTAGCTGGGGCCGAGGATCTGGCTCTGCTCCTGTGTTCCTTGTATAGCCAAATCTTCCGTTGGACTTTCTTTCACTTGTTCTTAGCAGTGATAGTGAATGTTTTTAAATTTTGCCTATTTCTTATTATCTCTTTCCTGCATGTAGGTAGGCAAAAAAAATATTAGCTTATTTCAGGTTTTGTCTCCATTGTACCATCATTTTTACAAACAAAGAAAGAAAAAAAAGTGGTATAGAACAGCACTGAATTTATCCAGCTTTTTAAACTCCCATATAACACAACAATTCTCCAATAAATGATTAAGAGCTTTGAAGAAATCCCAAGAGGAAGAATTCAAACACTGATCTCATGAATAAGCACCGGCAGGAAAATATTGGCCAGGATAAAGATGATGAAATTCCACAGTCATCCCACTAAACAGGTGCGACAATTTCCAGAGGGCGGAAAAAGAAACAAACGAGATTTGAATGCAGAAATAAAATGTACTGTTTAAACCTGCACAAAGTAATAGGAATAAAGCTGAGATTAGAAATCAGGAAGAACATTACAAAACTTTACCAAGAAAACCCTTGAGTAAGAAACCCAGCACTAAGAACAAAAACTACAGAGAGGAAAATGTTTAACTGAAGATCCAGAAAAAGACAGGAAGGACGTGACGGGGACAAGATAAAATAATTACAGAAAAGTGAAAGACAGAGACAAAAAACCACGAGGAGGTATAGGGTGAGCACACTGCCCCGACTGGTACTGCTGCAGGGAAAAATGTCTGTCTCCGGTGTGCTAGGCATGAACAACTGAGAGGAAAATATGTCTGCAACCGCTCGAAGAAGAAATATAGCTTCTCTGGGTTTTGGTACGACTTGCATCTTATGACGAGACTTGGAAACAAACAAACAGGCAAAACAATAAATCAAGACAAAAGACATCTCTAAGACTGAATAATTGGCATGGTAATGTGCCAACAATTTCACGAGGAGGGGTGGAAGACAGGCTATGCTTATAGTGGAATGAACACCACGAATACGTGCTCTATTATAATACAACTTAAGGCATTTGTGATGAAGACGGAGTAACAAGTTAATAGTTTGTAGGGCCTACATGCTTATATCTAAACCAGAATTGGGATGTTTGGTAATACAGGACCAAAATTCTACCCTTGACTGCACAAGTTCCACTGAAGTCAGTGGTGTGTGTGTGTGTGTGTGTGTGTGTGTGTGTGTGTGTGTGTGTGTGTGTGTGTGTGTGTGTGTGTGTGTGTGTGTGTGTGTGTGTGTGTGTGTGTGTGTGTAATAAAGGAAGAATTTGTCACAAGAGTGGAACTTTGTCCTACAGGGGACACAATGAGGCTTTGATGACGAAACAACAGATGATCCCAGAATGGACCATCAGATCCCAGATCCCAACCCCATGAACTTTCTCGAAAGCTCGGATCTGGATCCAAATTTTTGGCTTGGGCCCATCTCTCAATGTGACATGTACAACTGACTTTTAAACAGAAATAAACTAGACAAATAAGGTCTAAAGCAGTGGTTCTCAACCAGGGGTCCGGGGCCCCCTGGGGGGCTGTGAGCAGGTTTCAGGGGGGCCACCAAGCAGGGCTGGCGTTAGACCCGCTAGGGCCCAGCGCAGAAAGCTAAAGCCCTACCACACAGGACTGCAGCTTGGGGCTCTGAGCCCCACCACGTGGGACTGAAGTCTAAGCCTGAGCAACTTAGCTTTGCGATGCCCCCTGTGGCATGGGGCTCTGGACAATCGCCCTGTTTGCTACCCCTTAACTAACGCCCGCCCTGGCTTTTATATGCAGAAAAACAGTTGCTGTGGCACAGCTGGGCTGTAGAATTTTTATAGCATGTTGGGGGTGGTGGGGGGAGGGGGCGCGGCGGACTCAGAAAGGAAAATGTTGAGAACCCCTGGTCTAAAGAACCTTTCCTCACATAGCTGCACTGTGATCATGTTATGTCTTGTCCATTATCTGATGGTCTGGGTCTAATTCAGAAGAAATGTTATGTTTCTTGAAATCTGGCTAAGGCATTCAGCTGAAACTTACCTGGGCCACATGCAATTATTTTCTGCAGTTTTACAGCAGGCTAGGTCATGTAACGCCTCAGGAAGAAAGGAGAAGATTCTGTGCAAATAAACGCTGCACTCCATAGCGGAATCCTAATCCTCACCCATTCGGATTGGTCTGTTTATTAGTAGTCTGTAGCCTGACTTTGCTAACAGGAGTTATCCTGGAAGAAACCTGGTGTTTACTCCATGTAGCTGCTGACAAGCAGTTGCAGAGGAAGAATTGCTCTAATCTGACTTTTTCAAAAGGTTCTATTTTAAAGTGATCCACTGGATCCCAGGTTACATAGACAGAACATAAAGAAGAGACACAAACTTCAGTAATGTCCAGAATAATAAAACCTATTCATCCTACTGACTATGCCCAGAACAATACAACCTATTCATCCTACTGAAAGTTCAGGGTTAATGTTTTACTTAAAATACATCCTTTTGTAGTTTCAATCCAATAAACCATATCCTTTTATCAACAAATGTTCTACCACCACACCCACTGTAAAGAATACAGAAATTGTGTTAGCGTCCATTCTGAACGTTTTCCTAGTGGATATTAGATAGCTGTCCTCTGGAACCTTCTGATACAGAACTCTATTTGTTGTTCTTGGCCTTGAGAACATATCATTCTGGCTTAATTTTCCCACCCTGATGAATGAATTTATCTTCTCAAGGAAGTAAAGGCTCTGAGATGGATTCTGGCAATCAACCAACAACTGCAAATCCCTCTGACTCTGCTATGCACCAACCTGCTTTTGACAGCATCAGCAATTTAAAAATGTCAACTTTACCGAGGATTTTAAACAAAGTTCACTGGAAATAATAGTTACCATTTTAATAAAAAAAAATTCTTAAGGCCAAACTACCAATAACAAAACAAACTGTAATGATCTATTGCTCTGCGATCTGAAATAAGCAAATATTAACTTTGTAATAATATATAAAGCATGGAAGTCTTTGGTGGGAAAAACCTGAACTGTCTTAAAACAGTGCACACAAACACGATAACACAAGAAGATTCAAAGCTAATGTTTAACCTCTATCAAAAAACAAAAAGATTCTTCGGAAATGAAAACCATCTGGTGTACAGATAACTTGTTTAATTGTCTTTTAGTCATTGATGGAAATAGCCTGGATTGCATTGCTACTGTACTGAATATTCAAAGAAGGAATTCTCCACCGAAGATAGAGGCAAAATGATTTAGTGGATTGAACCTGGGATGCAAGGCCTGTAACTCCACACTTTTAATCTCTGGCTCTTCCAACAGCTTGCTGTGTGAACCCTGAACAAGACACTTAGGCCTTGATCCATCAAAATACTTAAAACTAATGAATAACCATAAGCACATGAATAGTTCCAATGGAGTCAATGACAGAACTCCCACTGACTTCAACAGTGCAGCATCAGGAGACCCTTTTGGCCTGATCTAACTCCCACTGAAGTCACTGAGTGCCTATTCATTAACTTCCATAGCAGCTGGATTGGGCGTCTCGGGATATGCTTACACTGCAGTCAAGATGTGCGACTGTTTACAGTATGTGTAGACACACCCAAGATAGCTTTGATCTAGCTCGCTTGCTAAAAATAGCAGTGAAACTGCAGCAGCACAAGCAGCAGCATGGGCTAGCCATCCAAGTATGTACCCAGGGTCCTGGGCAGGCTTGTACTTGGGAGGCTAGCCCATGATGCTGGAACTTCTCAGCTGTTTTTAGCAAGCTTGCTAGATCAAAGCTAGCCCAGGTATATCTACACATGCTGCAATCACACTCCTGATTGCAGCACAGACATAATCTCTGAGTTGCAGATTTACAGTTTATAAAATGGGAATAATATTGTATGAATTATCTTCCTCATACAGGTTTTATGGGGTTTAATTAGTTTTGTGCCATGCTTTAAATAGATAATCATCTATATAAATCCACGGCTAACCTGAATCCAGACTGAGAACCTCTTCCATATGTTGTGTGCCTTTTATTACTTTATTCTGTATTTAATTTCTTTAAATGATTTATACAGGGCCAAATTCATAGCTGGGTAAAACTGGGACTGCTCCACTGAAGTTTATGGAGTGGTGCCAATTTACACCAGTGGAGAATTTAGACCACAGGACCTATTACAGATGGGATTTTCAAAAGCACTCAGCGCTGGCCTGTGTGTATTCCCGTAGAAGTCAATGGTAACATTCCCAGTTGGGACCGGAGTTAGGCCAGCCCTGAGTGTATGTGACAATTCCTCTCTCTGGATATGTGTGTGCCTGTATCTGTTTCTGATTTGCTGTTTTAATGTTTTCCTCTTAAATATTTGGTTTAAAAAAAATTAAAAAAAACACCACGGGAATGGAGCCAGTTTCAACTCAAAATACCATATTCTTGCTGAAGACAACCAACCCCTTGTGGTTCCCATTGACATCAGTGGGCTCTAGGCAGGCAAGTCCGGAGCCACACTATGGCTCTAAACATGCCCTGAATATTCATTTATATTTTAGAAATAAGAATGAAAAGAACATTTAAAACAATGCCATTTTTCTGAAAATATAGCACCTTGAAGATGTGTGTATAATCCAGTTTAAACTACTGGATTTACAGACATTAATATTAATAGGAATTACCCCATGAGATTCACCCTCAACTCGTAGATATCAGAACTGACCCCTGGTATTGAGAAATGAACGTTAGGTTCTGCATAGAAACTAGAAAAAAAAAATGTAGGACAGTACCTGTTGGAAACTCTCTCTCAAATGGCTTTGATCTTCCGGATGGCAGAATTCTAAAATGTCTTTTCCCAGAAGATCCTAGTAAAGCACAATATAAAACTATAAAAATACAAACCTGTGTGCTGATCCTACAAGGTTTTAGTTTAGAGAGTAATCCTTGCTCACACACACAGTCACATTACCTTCAATTGGACTACTCACCTGAGCGAGGGTTTGCAGGATTGGTGCCCTACATTGCGTTTAGGCTGTTGCAAAGACATATATCTTTCCTTTAAAAACAGTTTTAAGTGAATTTTTAATGTTTGTTAAAAGGTGCCAGGTTGATAGCCCTGAGGACACTGAAATCCTCTATTAATCCAGCTACATTCACTTTAATATACTGTTTTGTTTGACAAATTTACAGTAAAGCTAATTCAAATCAATATGAAAATAAATTGATCAGATAAGGACAAAATGTCTTGCCTGCGAACAACAAATGTTTACATATGGAAACTGTTTTCTTTGAGATTAAAAGATAACATGCTGTTATCTGTGAGAAAGCCATCACATAGAGCTCATTTAGTATCCAATTATATTACCTTAATATTTATTCAAAGGAGCAGACATGAGCCTCAAGGAAAATAAGCTTCATAATGGAGGTCTGCTTGTTGTTCGATAAACTGGTAGAGAAGTTAAAATTGACAACTGTAACAATCTCTCAAAGCAGAATTTATATTGCTTTAAGAGAAATGTCTTAATTTGAAAAATAAAATTTGAAAGCTGCCTAGGATTTGAACCAGTTCAGTGCTAAAAACCAATGAATCCAAAAAGGATACAATGAAATCCCCTGTAATTAAGGGGAAAGCTCTTAATTCTAAGGATGTGTGCACAGTATGGCAAAATAAATGACACAACATCAGACTGTGATAAGGTATAGAATACAGACAGCTGGAGATCTGCTGAACTGTCGCATCTTTTGGAAGTTACGTTTTTATTTGCAAACACAGAGAGAGAATTTCCTTAATTACTTCTCACCAATCTCTCAGTTTTAAAACTAGCAACTGACCTGTGGTTGGTAGCCAATCACACTGATACATCTTGGATCAACAAATGTGATTATTCCATCGGAGTTGTGTCTAGACAAGAACTCGGTAGGAACAGACATTCCATTCATGTCCATGCACACAGGTGAGCTAGTTACCTAGGACAAACAATCAGATAAATATAATTCGGAAAAGGAACAGTCACCATAAGTAGAGGTTGCTTTTTCATTTAAAACAACACAATCTGTTTATTGTCAACTATTTAAAGGGTTCATAAAGAAAACAAGGACACAAATAAAATGAAACTGAAATGGCTTCAGTCTAGTCCACAGCACAAAAACATCGCTCCATTACATGCACCCTGGACTCACCGAACAATACGAAAACAAGCCGATCAAAGATGCCTCACAAAGAAGGTTCTAACAGCTAACTCAAGTAAGTTCCCAAAGAACTGTGACATAGGTCTCTCCCATTGGACTCTTAGGGCATGTCTACACTGCATACACAGGTATGCCTCCCCATGCTATAATCACACCTTCACTTTCAGCACAGACATAACGTTAAGGGCATAATGCTAGCACAGCAGATATCACCGTTGAAAGAAAAACAGAGATTTTCTGTAAATTTTCATCAAGGTTCTTCAGAAAGAATGAAACATTTCTAGGTTCCTACTTGAGATCTATGCAGCCAGGCAAGTTAATCTACTTCTATCCATTTCTACACGGGCTAAGAGTGAGAAAATTCTTTGCTTTGACTTTCTCTTTCATCCTAAACAACCAGGTCTGTTAAAGAGGCACAAGGCAATCTGTACAAAATCTCTTTTTGCTCTCTGCTCTGTAGCACAATAGCATCAAAACACCAGTTAACAGAGCAGGGAGGTGATTAGCTGTCACTTTATGGCTTACTGTTTGGAGTGCACAGTTCTAAAATTTGTACACCTTGATTTCTTTGTGATTAAACTTGTCCCCTGAGCCACTGCTTGCTTGACCTTGCCTTCACTCACAGAGGGCCTGCTGGCTATTCTCTTATGGAACAGATGTTTTGACACTTCACAAGTTATTAATGGGATTTCTGGGCAAGAGTCTATTTTGGCAGCTGTAACATCTGCAAACTCCGTAATTTCCTTCTGTCCACCATTTAGGTATTTTATCTTTGAACATAAGTGTGATTAAGTGAAAAATGTCATAGCAATGCCACAAAAATATTGTATCACACAGGAGACACTATTTGCAGAAGTGGTAACGTTTCCAGTATGATGCTCATCTGAACGGATATTGGTTTGGCAGCTACACTTCAATGACACTGTCATTCTGCCATTAAGAGTGAACAATGCCATCCTAACAGATGGGCATGAGTGAAGGCCAACAAGAAACCATGCATTAGGATCAAACGTTTTTACTAATGGCATGATTCCCAGACAGGAACATAAAAATGGCTTCCTTATTATGATTGAAAAGGTTCACCACTGCTACTCCAGGTCCAGATCAAAACTCTGATCCACTAGGACTCCATTAGCAAGGGATGAAGGGAGGAAAAATACAGTACACATAGAATGCCTCAAATTTGGATGTTTTGATCAAATGAGATGTAAAATCTTATTTACACTACTTTCAATGGACTTCTGTGCATGGATCTGCCATATAATATTTCAGCAATATTAAGTGCTTGTGTGTGTAGTTATGCTTTGTAAAGCATTTAAGTACTTAGGCCCCTCTTGACTGCATTAATTTTATTGTTTTCAAACGAGCTTTTGCAACTACAGGTTTTCCAGCCAGTTAATTAGCCTTTTAAATCAGCAACTGGAGAAAATCTATTCACAACAATTTCCATCCCGATGTTTCCCTCGTCAGGTACCCAGGAAACTTCCAGAAATAATCATTTCTGCAGCCCATCCAACTCCAAGTGAGTCACTTGACTGGGCACAGACACCATAGCCTTGTGCTTTTTGTGGCATGGTACAGACCCTAATCTTCTAACCAGACCCTGTCAGAATCTGATATAAAACTGTACTACAACATTGACTAACATTTTCAGCAGCAGTGGATGTAATAAAGGAGCGTCTTTACCTGAAGCCTCCCTATTGCCACAAGGCAATATTTGCTACCTTGACCCACATCTGTATCTTCTTCTGGTATAGTCATTCCTAAAATAAACAACAACAACAACAAAACCATTGTTACTGCTAGGAAAGGTGAAAAAACAGAATCACTTGCCTTTTTTCATAGATGGTTTCAATTTCACAAACGAAACTAGTCACTATCTTCTGGCTTCAGTTAGACAAAGGGAAACATACACAACAGCCGCTAGACTCTGATGCCGGCAATAATATTTTGAGTAATATTTCTTTTCAGGTTATTACTGCAAGATGTAATTTATGCATTTTTCTTTGGTATAGCATACACCAAATATCAGCTTTAAAAGAAAGGTACAATGTGGATTACACACCAACTTCAACATTTAGACTGGCTACCTGCCTTTGAATTAAATGGATTCGTTTCCTTTATTATAAAATATCCAGCATACTTTGTTATGCTAAAAGGAAACAGGAGATTGAAAAACATAGGGATTTCATTAAACTCTATTTGTTTTCAGTTTTTCAATGGGATTAACTATTACAGACGTGAATAAAATCAAAGCATACGTGTAGGCTATTTTCGACTTGTGTTACACAAACAGAAATGCTCTTTACATGAGTGTTGTTTAGATATTATTCGGTTAAGCCTTTAGTAAGTAGATTTCTCAATCTAAGTTTTGAGTTATCCACTTCCTGTGATACATTTTAGAAAAACTCTTCTATTGGTAACACAGTTGATTTATTTTAAACTATTTACAAGCTCTCTTCCCAATGTTTCTTGGCATTAAGACACAACAGAGAATGAATTACTTAAAAAGCAGTTTAATGTGTTAGTGAAGTTAATTGCGAAGTCAGCTACCGGTTATGAAGCAACAATCATGTTTAGAGATTATCCTCTGACATTTATACTTCCTAATACAAGTCAATCACACTGCAAGGAATCTTGAACTGTTTAGAGGAGAACCAGATATAGCTTTTTAAACATGATGCACGTGGGATAAAAACCCTAAAAACACTGGTAATTTTAGTGACGAGGTTTTCCAGATAAACTGTTCCTACTAATAAGAAGTGTTATTTGATCACACAGTTTTTGAACATTACACAGTATTTTCCACTTTCTCACAGTTATAAGATATAGTAAACTATAAATGAATATGCAAGAAAATAATGAGTATTTTGTGCAATATACTCAGTCATCATCTTGTTCATTGCTCATAGCAAAGGTTACATTCTGAGGCCCAAATTCTGACTCTCAGATAATTATAATTAGCTCTGATTTCACCTGTAGATTTCAAAGGAACTTTACAGTGGAGAAAAAGATTTATTGTTCCCCTTCAACAGACGGTGAAAGTGAGGCAAAAGTGATTTGCCCAAAGTTACACAAGTTAAAGAGACAACGTGGGTGAGGTAATAATTTTTATTGGACCAACTTCTGTTGGTGAGAAGGAGAGCGCGACAGAACTGTGTAGCTCGAAAGCTTGTCTCTCTCACCAGCAGAAGCTGGTCCAATAAAAGACATGATCTCACCCACCTTGTGTCTCTAATATCCAGGAACTGACACGGCTACGACACTTCATACAAGAAGTTAAAAGCAGAGCTGGGAATAGAATCCACATCTCCTACCCAATGTGGTGCCCTTCCTCTTAATGCATGCAAAGATCCTAATTTGGCCCTTAATGAGCTTCTTTACATGTAAAGCTCTTTGATGTCCCTGAATAAAAGCCATACACTTCCTTTGACCCATGCACAGTCCAAGCTAGTATACGAACTTAAGGGTAAATTTTAAAGGAATCACACATTAAATACAGAGTTTTAAAATACATTGAGTTCCACTTGTCCATACTATTTTTCAAATAAATTGTTTATTTTGCAGACTTGGAAAAGGTGATCCCTGGATAATTCAGGATTTGAGTCTCATTTTCACTAAGGATCCTTACACAACTCTGGCAAAGTAGAGAACTCTTAACATGAACATAAATTACAGTTACACCTCCTTCAAGGCCCCTTTACACTCTCGGGATTCAAAGGGGTCTTAATGTTAGTAAGAATCAGGCCCATAAAACAGTTAAGTTAAAAAGTAATACCTTTAGTAGAACAAATATGACTACCAACTATAACAAATATAATTACAATCTCTGTTCTATTACAACTACACATCCCATGCTGCCTAAAGAATATTCATCTCTGTACATAAATGAAAGACATTAACACACGAATGCATCAAGGATAAAATAAAGCACCAATATAGAAAGAGCTACAGAGGCACGGTGTAGGGTTTTTGGTTTTGTTTTCACTGCTGTGTTTATGCACAGTGGAAGTCTTTCTCAAGTACTGAATTTAGTCGTCATCTGAAGGCATAAAGCAGCTTAAAAATACACACAGGGACAAAATCTGGCTACCTGCTGTGAAAATGGAGGTAACTGTATCGTGAAAAAGGAGGACCAAGCATACGTACTTAAAGCTTTGTACACTGACAAATAAAATTCTGGAATCAGGCTATTAGTTGAGGCCATGCTCCAAAAACATATAAAAATCCTTTGCATGCGCACACTGTATTTCCTCACAGATGCAAAAAGTAGTCCACCTGTGGATTGTGTGCAATCCGCAGAGATGTTAAGCAGAATCCATTATCCCCTCCCCCATAATGCTGTGAACAATAATCTGAAAATAGAATTGTATACAGGAAAAACAAATGTAAAAGCCATGATGGACAAAGAAAGAAATAGAAATAGCAAGAGGAGCTATTGGTCTCAACGATTATTATTAATACAACAATGTCACTTATTTTGAGCTGCATGCCCCACCGCCAATACTTTTAAAAATATAATGAGGCACCTCTGCCTTGAGGTGTTTAGGGGATTAATTTTCAGAGATGCTGAGGACCCGCTTTTCCCCACTGACTTCAATGGGATTTAAGGGCGCTTAGCTCCTCTGACAACTTTTATTTTTGGCCTAAATATGTATTTAAGCTCTTAAATTTAGGCAGTCAGGTTGGATAATGTTAGCTGAAGGGTCTCATTTTTATAATGGTGTTTTCAATCTAAAACCAACATTTTTAAGGTATTTTCCCTCAGTTTCACTGAGCTTTCTTACAGTTTCCTTAAAGACACAATATACCACAAAAGAAGGCAAAAGCTAAGCAGCTGGATGGTTTCCATTTCTCATAATCTTTTTGCTGATGTGTTCAATAACACTTTCCCTTTTTGGAACTTGGTTCAGGTCCACGACTGCCCAAATAAACCCAAAGCAACATAAACAATCTCCAGAATTAAACCTAGCAAAGAAATGCCATTCCTCACTGAGCTCAGGGTTGGCCAGGGGAGCTGTTGTTCCAAAATTCACTTTTTTTGGTTTTTTGTTTGCGAGGTGGATTACATTAAGTCTGTGCAACACAGTGGAAACTTTATTAGCTGGGTTATCCCACAAGACACACTATGCATAAAAATCTCACTGCCTGGAATTAATCAGTACATGACCCAGTGAATTGCTAACCCTTCCCAAAGCTTCTAGAGCAAAAAATATGCCAAAATGATTACCTGCTTGCCTGCTCAAAGTAATTTAGGTGCTATTATTGGTAGGATTCCATGCAGTCTATTTTTGTTCTGAATGGAAATTGTTTTCCATATTCTCTTGCTGATGGTTATAAAGATGCTATTTTACACTGCTGTGAATGTGCGTAGGGGATCTGTACTTCCCCTATAATATATTCCCTATTAAATGTACATAGATTTCATAAGGATAGGTAAACAAGATCTATGCACTGGTACTATCACTACTTCATCTAACTCTTAACACAATGTGATTTGTTAGAATCTGCAGTTGCCTAAAAATTAGTAATTCCAAAAGCGTTCCAAAAATTTGTACCCAGGAGAAAGGCTATGAAACTGGCCTATTAATAACATCAACAGAATAAAAACACATTATTCACATTCTTGCATGTAGCCAGTAGAAAACTTTATTTCTCAACACCAAAACATACGCTACGACTAATAAACAAATGTAGCACTACGTTTGTCCCGATTAACATCAACAGAGCTAAACATGAAAATGAACCACAAATAGAACACTGTGCAACCAGAGGCCACGTTTAATTTAACAGTATCACTGTGTGCTAACAAGCAGTTTCCCATAAGGTAAAGGCATGTGTTTCAGTGGACATAAGGAAGTGACTTTCTAAACAGTCCCTGATGAATTTCCAACTTGGTCCTAACAACAGAATGCCATTATCTCTTGTCCTTCTGCAACCCCACAATCCTGTACTCCATGTGTATGTATAGGTGCAGAATAATGACTTTGTGGATTTTGTGGTTTCACTGTATCAGGGGTTCTCAAACTTCGTTGTACCACGACCCCCTTCTGACAACAAAAATTACTACAGGACCCCAGGATGGGGGACCGAAGCCTGAGCCCGCCCAAGCCCCGCCACCCCAGGGGCGGGCCAAACCAAAGCCCCACCTCCCCAGGCCAGGGATCTAAAGCCAAAGGGCTTCAGCCTCAGGCAGGGGGCCTGTAACCTGAGCTCTGCTGCCCAGGGCTGAAGCCCTCGGGCTTGGGCTTTGACCCTGGGCCTCAGCAAGTCTAAACCGGCCCTAGTGACCCCTGTCCTGACCCACAGTTTGAGAACTGCTGCAACTATATTAAACTGCAAAATAGATATTTTATGACTGTTCATAAAAGTGGAATTAAAACGTACATGATGTACCATTGCATGGCTACACATTATTTTATACCTCCATCAATTATTATTATCTGTACAGTACCATTCATGTGCATGGCACTTTAAAAGATCATAATACCTCTTGAATAGGTGTATGCAGGAATCTAAGTCCTCAAAAAATAAGGACCAAAAAAAATTTCAGTGGGTCTTAAAATGGGGGGGCGGGGGGAAGAAGTACTTGTGAAAAATTCCAAAGAAGAGGGAGTCATTTTTTTAATAAGCATTAACAATTACAGTGCTGTAAAGAGTATTCAAGCAACTATTTTTTGTTTTGTTTGGTTAAAAGGAACAGTTTTGCACAAACTTTTTGATTCAGGCCAAAATTTTAAAATAACCTAACTACTCTGGCATTTTGTGGCTAAACAGTTACTGTAAGTCTGACTTGGAAGACTAGAAATGAATCAATAATTGCAAGACAAAAAGCTAAAGACAAAACTAAAACAACTCCCCACAAAAAAATCACCCAAAAGAAATACAGAATTCTGTATTATTTGAAACTTTGTTTACTAGGATTTTCAATCTTCAAGTGCCTTAAGGTACCCATCTATTTGATCCTTCTGATGACAATGACTTCCCTGTAGTTTCCCTTTGGAAAAAATATTGGCCTTGGATTTGATTTATTCTTTGCAAAACCAGTAACATGCTGACATACTGTAGTTTCTCTCAACTAAATATTTCCATCCACTGCTATGTGATGAATAAAACTATTACGAAAACATCACGTGGACTGCATAAAACTCATTTCCTTCCAGGAATATGATGCTTTAATTGAAAAAAGGCAAATGCTTGTTTTAAATTAAATTTTAAAATAACAGATTGGAAAAAAGTAGAATTGGTATATTTTGTACGTTTGGTTATTAGTTACAACACTTCTCATGCAATCAGAAGCACAGGTTCTTATAGCCAGTTGGCAGCAGACAAAACAAATGTAGGATCAAAGTCTGGAATGGGTACTCAGCTTGTTTCAAATAGTGAGTCTTTTCCCCATATTGAAAATATTTTAGCACTGTATTTCATTGTTTAATAAAACATCATCACATACAATAAGCAAATAATATAACTCCCTGGAAAAGAGTCTGGATTTCCAAAACCAACTTTTTCATTTAGTTTTTGACAAATGAATAGTTTTGAGAAATCCACCCCCTGTGCAGACAGTCTGCACAAGGCCAATATTCCACTTGCTCCTAAAAACAGATCCACATTTCCCCTACAGTTACTTACCCAGAAGCAAAGCCTGATGGCCAGGTTATGTACTTTGTGATCCTACCCAGTTGAGGGTTCGTGTTGTGCTGCATTGCCCCATGGGGAGCTCTAGTTAGGACTACCATGTTCCCCCCTAACCCCAGAGAGCACATGGAGTTTGCAAGCTGCTCCACACTTTGGGACTGTACAGCCTGCACCTCCTAATGTGCCTGGCCACCTTTCCAAGAGAGTGTGAAGAGGGTGGATGTAGGGCCATAGCTTTGCCTTCTCCTGGAAGTGCCCACATGCAAGGTCTACGGAAGTCCCCAGCTCTTGTGTGGGGTACAGTGGGAACACCTCCTTTTCTCTTCCCACACCCATGTAAGGGCTAGGGACAGTCTGACCCTGAGAGAATATGTAAGTCTAACAGTTCTTTGAAAGTAAAAAAAAGACTTGGGGTCTGACAGACCATATAGGCACAAGAAGAGTATAGTTATTTCATGTTGGAAATCAACACTTGAGGGCCAGTCCTGCAGTCCTTATTTAGATAAAACACCCCATTAACTTGAGCGGCAAGTTTTGCTCGAATGAAAACTGAAGAAGCAGGTCTCGTTATCAGAATTTCCTTTATACTTTACATGGTGTCAAGTATCAGGGGGTAGCCGTGTTAGTCTGTATCCACAAAAACAACAAGGAGTCCGGTGGCACCTTAAAGACTAACAGATTTATTTGGGCATAAGCTTTCATAGGTAAAAACCCCACTTCTTCAGATGCATGGAGTGAAAATTACAGATGCAGACATAAATATACTGGCACAAGAAGAGAAGGGAGTTATCTCACAAGTTTGCTGACAGGGCCAATTCAATCAGGGTGGATACAGTCCACTCCCAATACCAGATGAGGAGGTGTCAATTCCAGGAGATGCAAAGCTGCTTTTGTAACGAGCCAGCCACTCCCAGTCCCTATTCAAGCCCAAATTAATGGTGTTAAATTTGCAAATGAATTTTAGTTCTGCTGTTTCTCTTTGAAGTCTGCTTCTGAAGCTTTTTTGTTCAAGTATAGCTACTTTCTAATCTGTTATAGAATGTCCAGGAAGACTGAAGTGTTTTCCTACTGGCTTTTGCATGTTACTATTCCTGATGTCCGATTTGTGTTCATTTATTCTTTTACGTAGGGACTGTCCGGTTTGGCCAATGTACATGGCAGAGGGGAATTGCTGGCACATGATGGCATATATAACATTAGTAGATGTGAATGAGCCTCTGATGGTGTGGCTGATGTGGTTGGGTCCTCTGATGGCGTCGCTAGAGTAGATATGGGGACAGAGTAGGCAACAAGGTTTGCTACAGGGATTGGTTCCTGGTTTAGTGTTTCTGTGGTGTGGTGTGTGGTTGCTGGTGAGTATTTGCTTCAGGTTGGGG
This sequence comes from Natator depressus, assembly GCF_965152275.1. Taxonomy (NCBI): domain Eukaryota; kingdom Metazoa; phylum Chordata; order Testudines; family Cheloniidae; genus Natator; species Natator depressus. Next base: position 67,928,553 of record NC_134243.1, read on the forward strand.
GGCTGTCTGTAAGCGAGGACTGGCCTGCCTCCCAAGGTCTGGGAAGGTGAGGGATCGTTTTCCAGGATAGGTTGTAGATTGTTGATAATGTGCTGGAGAGGTTTTAGCTGGGGGCTGTAAGTGATGGCCAGTGGTGTTCTGTTATTTTCCTTGTTGGGCCTGTCCTGTAGTAGGTAATTTCTGGGTACCCGTCTCGCTCTGTCAATGTGTTTCCTCTCTTCCCCAGGTGGGTATTGTAGTTTTAAGAATGCTTGATAAAGATCTTGTAGGTGTTTGTCTCTTCTGAGGGACTGGAGCAAATTTGGTTGTATCTTAGGGCTTGGCTGTAGACAATGGATTGTGTGATGTGTCCTGGATGGAAGCTGGAGGCATGTATAGCGGTCAGCAGGTTTCCGGTATAGGGTGGCCTAGTTTTGTCATCTCCAACTTAAGGAATATTTTCAACACACAACTGAACAGTGCACTGACCCACAGGAACCCTTCTACCAACACACAAGAAGAAGAATTCTGCATGGTCTCCTCCTGACGGTCGAAATGACAGACTGGACTTCTACATAGAGTGCTTCCGCAGGCTGAAATTGTGAACAAACAGCATCACTTGCCCCATAACCTCAGCAGTACAGAACGCATTGTTGTTAGGTTACTTTAAGCCATGTACTGCATTTGACTGCACTTTGCTCCATTGACCCTGCTTTCATTCCATGTTACCACTGTGGTCCACTTCAACGAGTGTTTTTCACCAGTGTACGGTCTGCAGTGATGGGTGCCAATTAACCATCTTTACCACCCAAGTAACCCATTAAGCATGACTAGGTGTACTTCTTTGGGTATCCATTTTGCATATGACCATTTAATTCACTTGCATTTGAAAGTATCAGTAGAAAAACTCTAAAAACTGAACTTTGCTTAAAGTAAAAAAGTACATTTTGTTACAGGACTTAAAACCTCTGTTTACTCTGTCTGGAGATAAAAATGACTGAAACATTTTGACAGTTACAGTACACTAATTTAAATTGTATGAGCTTTAGCAATCTTATTACCAGCCATTAGGAATGCAAAGAGGGACTTTTACACTTCTTTGTGGTTCCAAAGTACAGGCAGATGACATGTGGTCTGAATTATGCTTGTTTGAAGGCTGATAAAATTCCAAAAGCATGCATCATTTTAATTTTTGTAAGTATCTCTCTCTCTCTCTCTGTGTGAGAGAGTGAGATAATTATATAACCTTTGAAAATATAAATCTGCACAGAATCAATAAGAAATATAAAGCTGCATGTTAAAATCTGCACAAACAAACAATTTACAGATTTAGTGTAATGGGATTTTTGGCATTCCTAATCCGTGGAGTAGCCTGAATAATGTTTGTGGTATACTCAGTCTATAACCACAAAAGGGCAAGACCTCTTGTTCAACAGGAATTGACATATTAAAAAGAATATTAAAATATTCAACTTCTGCAAATGCTAAGGCCAGTCAAACTGTCCCTTCATGATGTTGGACTGGTCTCCATTTAGTCTCCCTTTGTGTTCAGACTCTTCCCATCTGTAAATATTCTCATTTGTAATACTGAATTACAGTAGGTGAGTGGTTTTTTCATTGCTGTTCAAAGTAGCATGTAAAGACTTATTTCCCAAAAACCCACATTCAAAACAAAATAACTTAATCAAGATGCAGAGATAGTAATATTCTCCACTCAGTAAATTACTTGTAAGTGAGTGTACTGTTACCTAAACTGAAGCCAAAATTTTCAAACATGGGTGTCTAAAAATAGGCACTGGCTTTGGCCAGTTTTTCAGAGGTGCTGAGTACCTGCTGCTTCCACCGCTTCAATGAGAGCTGCAGGTCCTCAAAACCTCTGAAAATCAAGCCATTTTTATTTAGGCACCTAAGTTTGAAAATTGTGGACTATACTTCTGTAGTCATATGGCACCCTCATTCTGAGAGTGCAACTCTTGTAGATGACAGTTGATACTCTGCCAGTGTACATCAATGGCCGTCGTATGTGGAGAACCAGGGCAGTATATTGAAAGACTGAGGAGAATATGGATGCGCATTAAAAGTGACGCTGACTGACTTTCTGATTTGCAGGAAAATGTACATGGACTAACCAGCTGAAATCAGTCAAAGAGTCTGATCAGTTTTTCTGTACCTCTCAGCAATGCTAACTTTAGAATATCATAATACAACCACATGCACTAGGGTATCACCTGCACACCACAGGGAGCAAATCTGGTCAGGTGTTCATGGGTTCTTTCCACCTTCCTCTGAAACATCGAGTGTAGGAAACAGGGTACTGATGGCCCGTTGGCCAGATCTGGTAAGCCAAACCGAGCAAGTGTAGTAAATAAAAGTTGCACAATCAAGTTGAACACAACGAGCTACCTGGCTGAGATTATCAGTTTATCAGACTGAGGCTGGGATTTTCAAAGGAGCCTGTGGGAGATAGGTACATAAATCACACTGCACTTAGGCTCCTAACTCCCTTTGTCTCCTTTGAAAATCCAGCCACAGATGTCTAACTAGCAAGTTGGTCAATAGATTCTAGAGATCAGTTTGGTCTTGTACATAGTACTATCTATATTGCCCTTAATGGAACTTTTACCTGCTGGTGGCCAGGCCTTGATATATCCAGTGCAGTGGACTACTGCATACTGTGCTTCTCCTTCTTTTACTGGGCCTAGGCCATTCCTACATGAGAATAAACAATAATATTAACAAAATGTTTGATAGCCAATAGAATTTTGTACTAGTACCAATTTTTAATACAAATTTACCAATTACACTAGTAATAATACTTAATACAGCTCTTACATAATGTTCAACAGCTCAAGTGCTGTATAAACCATATCTAATTATAGGTAAGTATCATTTTACAGATGAGGTACACCCTAAGGAGTCAGTGACAGAGGCAGGATTAGAACTCAGTGGTGAGCTCCCAATGCTGTGCTCACTCCACTCTGATGGGATCTCATGCTATTTGTGAAGCGTGAGTCAGATTCTGATATACAAAGACTTGTTCGGGTAAAACTGGGAGATTTAGCGCTAGTGAAATGGACAACTAGAAAAGTTCATTATGATACACTGTAGTGGCAACTGAAACAAACTCACCTGTATCTTTTTCGCATGGTGGTTATTCTGTTCAGAGGTAAATGATCCAAAGGGGCATTTCCACACCTAAAAACAAGCCAGCATTTGAAAGATAATATAAATGCCTGGGGAAAAAAATCCAATTTGAACCCCTTTTAAGGATATATATTCAAGTAATATTGCGTTTGTTTTTGATTGCGTGTCTTAGAAAAGTATTTTCTGAGGGCTTGTCTACACTTACTGGGGGATTGATGTGCAGCGATCAATGCATCGGCAGTCGATTTAGCGGGTCTAGTGAAGACACACTAAATCGACCGCAGATCGCTCTCCGGTCGACTCCAGTACTCCACCTGAATGAAAAACGCAAGGGGAGTCACCGGTAGAACGATCAGAGGTCGACATTGCGTAGTGTGGACCCTGCGGTAAGTAGATCTAAGTACGTCGACTTCAGTTACATTATTCACGTAGCTGAAGTTGTGTAACTTAGATCGATCTCCCCCCGTACTGTAAACAAGGCCTAAGAAGTTGCTATTACTATAACCGCCACGTTGGTTTTTGTTTGTTTGTTTTACTTTTTAGTGCCCCAACTATTTTCAAGGTGTAAATAATAAAAAAAACACTAAGAAAACTACTGACTCACAAAAGAAAATCCTATAGTTAACATGAGGCTAAACAAGAAATACAAGAAGAAAACACAGCCCGAAGCAGAGAATCCCAGGATTGGTTTAAGCAGAAAAGGGCTGCAGCAGATCACAAACCCTTTAAAAACAAATACGAAAACTAGACAAACATACGATTTCGGCCCTCAGCTAAACCATCCAAAAATAATTCCAGCTTCCAGAGGATTTATTAGCACAGAGAATTCGCATACTATACACTTGTGTATTCACCAATTATTTATGTATTAGACACTAGTCATTTGTATGTACATTGTATGTATCACAATGCTGACCCACATGTGGTATAACCCTTTCTATTGGAATATAAAATAGGTACATCAAATATCTACAAAACCTAAACTACTTATATACTATCCATGTAATGTCACAGAAATTTGTATAAAGAAAAGGAGGACTTGTGACACCTTAGAGACTAACAAATTTATCTGAGCATTTGTTAGTCTCTAAGGTGCCACAAGTCCTCCTTTTCTTTTTGCGGATACAGACTAACACAGCTGCTACTCTGAAACCAGAAATTTGTACATATATATTGGCCCAATATCTGACTACCTGCTACTTGTGTTCCAAACAGAGCTAAGCAGAAAAAGATTCTTTCATCTCACAAAACTTTGAGATTTCAAAGTTTCTCCCTGTTCTGCATTGGGATGAAACTGACTTTTCAAAAATCTCAAAAATCAAAGAGACACCCGCCTCTCTGCCAAGAATAGGCAATAGGCCAGTGGTTAGGTCACTCACCTTAGATGTGGGAGACCCCAGGACTTGAAGCTGGGTTTTAGATGTGAATGTTTTGAACACTGGGCTAGTGTGTCAATCTCTTTCTCTGGCCCAATGAATTATTTCATTATTTATACAGAATGGAACAGTTCCAACATGAAAGACAGGAAGATCCAATTGCCCATTGGTTAGGGCACTAACCTGGAATATGGGAGAGTCAGGTTCAAGTCCCTGCTCCAAATCAGGCAGAGCAGGGTCTAGAACAGGGATCGGCAACCTTTGGCATGCGGCCCATTAGGGAAATCTGCTGGTGGGCCGGGACGGTTTGTTTACCTGCAGCGTCCACAGGTTCGGCCGATCGCAGCTCCCACTGGCTGCAGTTCACCGTTCCAGGCCAATGGGGCTGCGGGAAGTGGCACGGGCTGTGGGATGTGGACGCTGCAGGTAAACAAACCATCCCGGCCTGCTAGTCGATTTCCCTGGCAGGCGGCAAGCCAAAGGTTGCCGATCCCTAGTTTAGAACCTTGGTCTCCCACATCCCAGAGGAGTGTCCTAACTACTGGGATAGTAACTATTCTGGTCTGTGGCTGGCGCCCTCTGCCTCTCCCTCTCCCCCTAACATTCCATCCTGGACTTGAGAAACTTGACAGAAGTTTTATCAAAACTAGAACATTCCTACAGAAAGCTTTGGTATTGATGAACTGGAATTTTCCAATAAAAAAACATTTTGTTGGAAAACTCCTGACCATATCTAGTTCCAGCTGACTTGTACTGAAGTCAGCTTTGACTACCTAATACCTGGCTAACAGCTATTAATGATACCAAGTAACTTTCTGTTTACAACTTTGATCTGCATACCAGAGTATATTTATTTGTATTTCCAATTGTGTGTCTAACTGCATTTTAATTGCGCATCCATATGCAACTATCCCTTTGAAGCCAAATAAATGGTTTGAAAAGACAAAACTGAGTTTATTTTCATCAAAGAGGAGGAACTATATGGCAAAGAAAGAAGAAATCATGCAGCAAACATGGCAACCTCAAATAATTCACAATATTTGAGGATGTATTGGGGTTCAGGTACGAAGACTCCCTCCCCACTAAGATTTTTTTACTAGTCACTGCCAGGGAAGTAGGAAGAGAAAGAAATAGTAAAAAAAAAAAAAAGTTTAGAATTAGACACACAATGGGACTACACACGCGTGTAAGGTTACTCACGCACATTAGTGTTTGCAGGATCAGGGCCTTATAAGTAACTGTGATTTGGATGGCTGTTTCGAAAAGCTGGGGAACAATTGTAAACTAGATATTACGTCTGGCTCCTGTCTGGTCAAAGACCTCATCACATGATCGGTAAACATGGGCCAGAGGATAAAGAGGTGCATCCTAAATGACGAACAGCAGACTGAATACTCTTACTGAGTCAATATTTGCCTGAATTAATGAATTTTATGTAGCTACAAATTAATAATAGAAGAAAATATTCTTGGAGTACATGAGAGGATGTGGGTATGATACTGGTTTCATGATTCCAAAGCACAAATGTAATTCCTGTTGCTTAGCCCTATAACCAGGGGGCTAAGTTGCAGCTTGGAGCATTGTGGAGCACTGGGAGAAGCTGGTATGACAGTGCCTTAAAGGAAACAGGCAGGGGTTTTGCTATACTGAAAGGAATGCTGGAACCTGCTCTTCCTCCTTGCTGAGCAGCCTCCTGTCCTATCACTCTGCTGCCATGCTGACATTTGCCCCTTGTTTGGACAATGCTACCACCACAGCTAGAGTCTCCCTGTTGTGCTTCTCTATGCGAGTAGCCAAATTAGAGCTGCCGCCTCTGTAGATCAGCAGGGGTGGTAGTGTTTCTTCACCCCTCCATAGGACCCATGTAGGGCCAGCCATAATATTGTCTAAAGTAAGCAAGCGACTGTTACATTTATACCACCACTACTATGACACTTCCAAAGCACCCTCAGACTGAAGGCTCTCAAGCAGCTTCACACACTTGAATTGATTAGATTTAATAATTATATTTAATTAGGATGTGTGTCACTTTATGTGTTCAAAACATTATGCACATACAAATTAATCAAACAGGCTGGTCTTGGGCTTGATTTGACCTTCAAACCTTTTGGTTTGTTTGTGTTTTTGCATAATTTATTCTCAGCATACAAATTGGAACCAGGAAGCAAATGCGACACTGTGCTTGTCCCCCTCAAAGTCACATTGATGGACCTTTCACCACATTATATCTACTTAATGTTGCTACTACAACTATTCATTTCTCTTACAGGGACACCAAGAGGCCACATTCAGGATCAGGCTCCCTTGTGCAGGTGGCTCCTGTTAATCACTTTCTTGCGTGTTATTTGGCAAACAAACCTCGGAACAGTCACAGAAACTTACCAGAAGTTTGAAAGTTGTGAAATAACTCCCACCTCCTCAGCCCCCCCAGATCTAACATTTACTCATGTATTTAGAATTAACTAGTTGATCGCTGATTAATTCTCACATAGCTGGCTAACTCCATAACTAAATTCCTGCTCGTCTTCAACCTATTTTTAGTATTACTGGTTTGTTGGGGAAAAAAACAAAAAAAAAATGAACCCACAGAGCCAAGTTTCCAGTCTACTTCTGAAGGCTTCTTTCCAGAAGCTTAGATTTAAATAATCAAATTTTAAGAGACAACGGCTTACTCTCCAGTGGTTAAGATGGTCTGAGGCTCTCTGGAAAAGCGTACAATACAGCACACTAGTACAGCTATGATTTAATGACTTACTTGTTAATTACAGGAATTGCAGATTGCAAATTGATACTAAATACAAAAGCAAGCACACTGGAAATGTCTAATCAGCATATGACAGTACATCTCAGATTTTTAAACGAGGTGACAAAATGGGCCAAAATCTTGAGGTCTGAGAAGGAAAAAGAGTATTGAAGGAATAGAGAATTGTGTACCTCATTCTGCAAATGAAGGAACGCCTTGATCCCATGCACATCCTCATTGAGGACTGCTGACCTTCCTTCTTTACTGTTCCGGTCTTCAAGTCCAAAATTCGCCCTAGAAAAACCAAGGAGAGCAGTTCATGATCTTGCCTTTTGCCTGCTAAGAACTGACACAAATTAATTTTACATGGGCCCCAAAATGGCCATCCGATAGGTAAAAAATTCTGGAAATTATTAACACAATGTGAAAATGAACCAGCGATCTGGATAAGAAATGCTTCATATAGCATTAAGCAAGACCCTCTTCCCTCTAAGTTTTTTCAATGAGAACAGTAGCTTTCACTAATACAGGCTATATAATTTTAATAGAGAGGCTATTTTTTTAAAATCAACATTTTTTTTTGGTATAGTGTAGCAACAAACCTAGTTAGCGTAAAATAAGATGCAGCTCGGTTGGTATTAAAATGAATGGAAAACCTAGAATATAAAAAAGTCTCCCCATAAATACACAATGACTTAGTTTGGAAATAAATTTATTCCCACAAATTAAGCCCTGAAATTACTGTCAGATACTTAGATTCACAGAATAATTTTATTCCCATGGGGAACAGGAATTAATTGAAGACATGCACATCCTTGAATGGGAGTAAAATCTTTACAAAACACTTTAAAATTGAATATTTTAAAAACAGAACTAAGTAGCAAAGAGAATTCCCTTTTGACTATCAAAGGTTTTTGGTGCTGTAGGAATGTTATTCTTACTAACCAAGGGCTGGACTGTGCCTTCACAGCCTTGAGCAAGGGGTGGTACATAAACCACACTAGCCCAGATGTACTCCTGGGAGGCATTGTTATTTGGAGACACCCCTCTAAGGCACAATTCCCTCTCAGTTCCTGCGGTGGTCACAGGATGCAGGTCTGTGCTATCAGCAAGTTATGACACCATCTCCCCCAGCTCAGCTGTGCTGGCCAATGTGCTAGAGGGACTGGCCAAGGCTCAACCGCTCTCCACAGTCCAGGTAGCTTGCAGAGGGATATAAGTGGGGATAGTCTCTCACTTCTCCATTCTTTCTGCACTGGCCTGTTTTCCAAGCCAAAGTCTAGGCCCCCCCCCCCCCCCCCCAAATTAATAACTAAAGTTTAGAGGGAAAAAATCTCTATACAAGAGTCAAACTGATTCACAGATGAAAAAACAATACATGAGAGTGCAGATAATTAATTTTAGATACTGTAGAGAACATGTGAATATGAGAACAATTTCCCATCCATTTCATCAGACAAATCAAGTTAAGCAACTTTAGGATTTTTTTGCCTTCATAGCAAAACACTTCCCTGTACACGAAAAGGAGGAGAAAAGTTGCTTTCAAGGAAAAGAATATTTTTAAACTGAAATAGCCAATATAAATTCCAGGTTTCAGAGTAACAGCCGTGTTAGTCTGTATTTGCAAAAAGAAAAGGAGTACTTGTGGCACCTTAGAGATTAACCAATTTATTTGAGCATGAGCTTTCAGTGAAGCTTTTCGTAAAAACCAGAAATAAAAATGTTTTTCAAAAAAGTAATAGAAATATTTCTGCTTTTATCACTAAGCAGCATACCAAAAATATATAAGCACCCTCTACAGTACTAGGTAGCTACTAACTTTAAAATTGCCCATATGTGTTCCTTTGGCACTGAATGCTTTGACAAAGCATGCTACCTGAAAGTCACAATTTTAAGATTGGCGTTTCACTTTGTAATGTCTTCAGAAGATGTGTCAGATAATATTTAATGGGCCAGATCGCGCCCTGACTTACATCCCATGTAACCTCAGTGACACGCATGGGGAGTGAGTCAGAAAATTGTTTTGAGCAATAGATATTATGACACAGCTCTCAAGCAGTTTGTTTCAATTGTCACTCAAATGTTTATTAGCCTTTGCATAGTTGGAACAATGTTTATTATTACAGTTTATGAATAAATATATAATATTAAAATAAAGGGGAAGGGGGGGGGTTAATACTAATTAAACAGATAAAAGGCCAAGTTTTCAGCTGCCCTTCAACTAGTTTCCAGCATTGTGCTCATGAATATAGACTCTCTGGGGGCAAGAACTGTCTCCTACAGGACTGGGTCCTCTAGGGACTGCTGTAATACAAATAAAATAATCATCATTATAGCGATGTTAGAGCTGCAGAGTATGCATGACTGTAAACTGGGCAGATGCCTCCCTACCCAGCCTGCATATACCAATGTGTTTGTACACACAAGCAGTGGTGCAGGAACATCTGTGGACACAAGTTTAGAGGCTAGTTTTAAAAACATGAACCATGTAGCATTTGGAGCCCCCGGTGTACTATATATGTTGACAGTACTACACAGACACCATTAGTACAATTATAAGAGGGAGGTCCTGATTTCTAATGGTGCCAATTAAGATACATGCATCTCAGATTGCCACTGATGTAAACCTAAGACTGTAAAAGAGGCTGGAAGATAGAATGATGTGTGTAGCAAAATGTATTTTTCAAGAGCACTAGAGGAAATAAAAAACAGGATTTCAGCCTTTATCTGCACTCCTAATGAGGTCTGGAAAGCCACAAAATGCTGATCTAATGCTGTATCACAATGTCTGTCATGATATTTTATCAGTGTGATGACACAGGACTGCATCAACACAACATCACCAGGTACCAATGCCACATTACAGCCTCATCCCCTTCTCTCTCACCACTCCATTCTTGACTACGTGGCTTGCTCCATTCCTAACTGCACTGGGTTAAGAAATGAGGGTCCTGGCATTTTTTACATTGTTGGATCCAGTTGCTCGGCACTCCCCACTTCGTCTGGCACACACTTATCAGGCAGCTTGGATAGATCACCAGTCACTGTTGCTACACCTGGGAGCAAGTACCTATCAGAAGTATGAATCTCTCATAGTCACATGTAGGACTCTGAAGATCTGCTCACGGCTCGAGGATCAGTGACACAGACGGACATCTGCTTTATCATCTCCAGAACTACAGTTTGCTACAGCTGCTCACGTGGTGGACCCTGGAGTATGCCAAATTACAATCAAGCACAGAGCAAATAAATCACAGCTGCATGCCATATGAGCAGCTAAGATCTATATTCTGATGATAATTCTGTCATAAGATCATAAAATATTCATCCCTCTGTGTGCTTCTGCATCTGTTACACTAATACCGTTTCGCTGGTGATATACGTTGATTTAAAATCTCTCCACAGGAAACACATGTGCAAAACACATTCGATTCTGATGCCAGCAACAATATTCTGATTAATAAGAAAATTTTGTGGAATAGTAATACAAATTACTGTAATATAATACTATACACATTATGTGCATCTTCTCTTTTTTTCTAGTATATTCCGTAGATCAGTCTTAAGAGAAAAGGTCCAAAACAGGTAACACATCAACATTATCATCTGAATCACTGATCAGCTTTGGCAGTAAACTGATTATTTTGTGTGTAGTTTATTTTAGTTTTAAACTAAATCCTTCCCCTGCTCCAGATCTAGCAAGCACAGTGCCCACTTCCCAGCCACAACACTGCTCTGAATGACACTTGGGCCTCATCATCATTATAGTATCTGCAGAGCTTAAATTATACTGTAGTTTGCTTTGCAGAGGAAGAATGAATGAAAAATTGAGCAGAATACCGAAAGGTGAACCACAATACAATCCAGGCTCCTGATGTCAGCTGCTATTGCTGTTAGATGCTGCCAAAGTCAATAAGCATGATGAGGGACAGGGTTCAGAAGATTAATTATCTGTGTAAAATTAGAAAGAGCCATGCAAAGATCTCACCACTAATAAGAATGGCAAGTAACCAATCCAAAACAGTGATGATACAGGCCACAGACGCTCCTATACTGTGACAAATTTTCAATCAGGTTCTAAAAATGTTCCCATAATGATCACAGGTGCATCTGTATACAAGGACAAAAACCTGACCCTTGCATGTGCAAATGGGTATTTGTGTATGTAGCAGCTCATTTTCCATTTTGATACTCCAATCCTTTTTTCACAACAGAATATCTGAGATGGACTTACGCCACAAAGTTCAGACCCAAGTCTGGAGTTTCTCAATGTTCATTGGGTTTCCAAGCTGGGATTTTGGCTCAAGCCTATCTTTATGAAATAGCTGCAGACCTTTCAAAAATTTGGCCCTCTGTGTTTAAACATTGCATGCAAAATTTTATAAGCAGATAATCAGACACAACCTATGCTTTCTTACTTTTTTCCCATTCTTTCTTTGGTGAATTTGATTCCCCCTAGAGAGAGAGACAAGGTGGTTGAGGTAATATCTTTTATTAGACCAACTTCTGTTTGAGAGACAGATAAGATTCCCACTAGACAGCTAAACCTAATTTCTAATTCCATAGCAAGCTCTTTTCCTCTGTTTGATTCCTCGCTCCTACAGTGTCTCTTCCTACAGGCAGTAATTTAAGGACAAAAAAGAATGGTATGGCAGGGTAGATAGTTACAGCTTTACTTCTTCAGGAATCCTCCCTACAGAGCGTCCTTCAAGTCCAGTTTCCTTCCAAATGCCCTTCTTCCCAAAGATAAAATTATCACCATCAGACAACATTATTTTCACAATGACCAACTTACAGACTGGGGTCTGCTGCATGGCAGTGTAATACCCCTCTTGAGAAACAAAAGGCCTCCTGTTCTCTAAGCCTGGAGAGATTTCGTTTGTACAGTTGGCAAGGTGCATAATGGGGCTTTCTACCTAACTCTGAAACATCAGGGATAGGCTGATGCAAGAGGCAGAATCTTGGACTTCATAGAACAATGGTCTGATCTGGTAGTAAATCTTACACTCCCTTGGACATCATCACTAACAGCAAATATCAAGCTTCACATAGTAGGCCACAGAGTCTCATTTTTAAAGGACAAAGTTAGCATTTTTACAATTAATCTCAGCCCCTTTATTTTCTAAATATTCTTTTTTTTCCCCTGTAAAGATAAAATAAATGACAAAATTAAAAGTTTGGTTTGGCCAACATAACAAAAGACGACTTTGTGCTCCTTGAAAATACTCCACATGCTGCTCAGGGAAGACAAATAGAACACAGGAATACTGCACCAAAAGAATCCTTATGAAAACCCAAAACATCTTTATTGTGGTATAATAAAAAGGAGCAAACCAGGATAGGGATGCAGGAAAACAAGAGGAAATGATTAACAATGAAAGCAAACTAATGGTCAAGTGACTGATGCTATCTGATGTGGTTCCAAATATAAGCTGACCGCTGAATTTAAGGGTCACTGGACAAAAGACTATTCTACAATGATGCGAGTCATTAGAATTTTAATACTTTTAAAAGGTAACAGAGCCAATCTTACAGATTATGTGCATGGAGAGTAGTTTCAAATAAAACTAGTTGCAACCCTACCATGCTAAACAGCAATGGTCAGAAATGAATTATTATTATATTTGTATTGCAGTAGCACACTTGGCCCCAATCAAGGAGCAGGTCCCCACTGTGCTAGGCACTGTACAAACGATGCTCCCTGATCCAAAGAGTTTACAACCTAAGTAAATTCTTGGGAGAATTTCAAGAGCACGATACAAAATGAAGTGCACGTTACAAAGTTATCTCTATTACGGTAGCTCAATCAAAGAACATGAAAGGTTTGGATGGAGACAACGTGATAGAAGAACTGCTCCTGTTCCACTGAAGTCCATGGGGAGCAGGATCAGACCTGTAACATGACAGTTACTCATTCTTGATTTTGAATAAGTGATCAATTAAGTTCCAGAAAGCTGAATTTGGGAGCATTGACGAGCAATCAGAACAGAAGATTTTCTTTTAGTTGACTATATGCTAGTATGGAGAAATGTGACAGACATCAGAATTTAGATTTCAGCAATTTTAATTTGACTTTTGGTTACTTAATCCAAACTGTATTGAGGATTTCTGATATACACCAGTTAAGTTTATTTCTTCATTGACGTATTTCATCGCCAGTTTACTTTTCAATTGTCATTCTATCCACACTCACCGACTGGTATTAAATATTAAAGGCCATATCTCAGCTAGTGTAAATTGGGATAACTCCATTGAAATCAACAGAGCTGTGATGATTTACACCAGTGGATCATATGGCCTGAAATGCATAAATACAATGTTTCAAACGGGTAGATCAAATGGTCTAAATCTGATTGATTCAGCTATAGCTGAATCAACCATCAGATACTAAGAAGCTAATTCTGACTCATCATCATCATTTTACTGCATTAATACAAAAATCAAAAGGAAAAAAAAATGAGGGTTTACATGTTACGCTCTTAAAATCATTCGTAAAGACCACCACACAATTAAGGCAGCTCGGCCAGGGCTTTAAGCTATATTAAGTTACTACAACAGGATATATTTACATCTTCCCCATGGATCCTCGGTGTTTCCAAATTGGCTTAAGAGTAATATATTCCTAACCTAAGTGGGAAGAAAAACACGATACTCTGTGACTCTCCTTCCTCCCTGAAACATATACATGGCCATGAGCACATGAAACAGGATGGTCCTTTAGAAAATGTCACCTTCACATCAGTTGTGCTCCTGAAATTAGTATGTTATTTAATATTTGTAGGCAGGTAATGTTCACCATGTGCTAGGTACTGTCTGCACACCTGCAGGAGGACACAGGCTCTACCCTTACTTACACTCTAAGGCCCCAATCCTGCAGGTGACAGTGCACAGGCTGACTGCTGCACTCACAAGGAGCTCCAGAGACTGAAACAGGGTTTGCTGTGGATGCAGCACAGAGCCTGCATGCTGTCAATTGCAGGATAGGGCCCTAGGAAGACCAACAAGCAAGCAAGCTCTTAAATATCTGAATATGAAAGTTATCAAATATCAGCAGTACACATTGGGTTATATTACAATGTTAAAAATATAATAAACTAATAAAATAAATCCAAGAGAAATGTTCATCTCTGGTCCTCACTGAGATGAAGAGAGACTTATAACACTGTACAATTAAGAAGAGCAACAGCATTTTTACTCCAGGCTACGCATTCAAACATTGGGGTGAGTTTTAGACTAGCCCAAGTTTTACATAGCCACACAATTGTCTGTATTGTACACAAATACCAATGTCATGGCACAGATCTCTCAGGCAGAACCTTGTTAATCTTCTTTTCATTATACCACTACCCCTTTATGCTCCCTCTTGAGCTGGTGTCCCCTTTTCTCTCTTTAATCTCTGACAAAACTACATGAATTCTTGATTATGTTTAAAATACATGGGCCGGGGGGAGGGAGGGGCATGAAAAACACATTCAACACACACTGTAATATGACAAGCTGAAGAGATAGAGAGCGGGCGCTAACCTTTTATGCTTGACTTCCTCACTGCAAACCTCTGCCACACACAACTTCTGCAAGATGAGAGTGGCATTCTTTGAAATATCCACTTTCCATTGATTCAGACATACCATGCACATGATGTAGAGCTGCTAGTATTCTGTGCCTCACGTAATTGATATATCATGCAGAACAGATGGGCTTGATGGCTTTTGCCTATTTAAATATTTATTTTGTATTATTATTTCTAGGAAACATTCACATTTTAAATTCAGAGAAAAAAAGAGGTTCTGGGTAGTACAATAGGTGCCGGTTCAAATTCTAGTTTAGATTATGAGTAAAATGAGTTTGATGGGACAGCCTCATCCCATGCTTGCATTTGGCCACCATAACCAGCATGAATACAATCCCTGCTTCAGAAAAGACTCAAAATTGAACAGTGAAGGTGGTGAGGTGAGAGAGGGATGGGTTGATTCGGGTCAGCCCTGAAGTGTACTGGCAGAGGGGGAAGGAGGGTAGAACTTGACTGGCGTAATGCCTGACTCCTGCCAATGCTATTAGTTTCTCATTTTCCCGAGAATTAAATGAGCACACAAATGAAAAAAGAAGATGAAAAATTATAGCTAGTGAAAAGTGTTAGATGCAAGGACCATAGCATTGTGTGTATAATATAAAAATGCTCATCCCAATAAATACAAATGCAAAATGAATCAACTTTCTTCAGATTGTAACAAATCCGTGACCACGTATGACTGCACAATTGTCAAAGTACTGCAAGCCATGGCAACTCAGAACCACATGGGGGCAGCACAGAGAGAGCTCATATCCTTCTGCTTCAAAATCAGAGGTTCCTACTACATAAGTGAGACACTTCTTCAGCTGTGAGCAGTATAGGGCCTATGAAACAGCTTAACGGTTCGAGTTCTGTCCAGCAGACAGCAGTAACAGCACACAGTACATTACAAAATCATAAGATCTCATTACACAGTGAGTTTCTATGACTGCAGATAATAGTTCCCAATAGCCTAACACATTATGATTTACAAAGAGTCCTGATGAATTATAGCCATCTCTGTACACAAATAGCACAAGTAAGAAATACACATGCTCATTACTTGATACATAAAGAATACAGGCTGTACTGTTGATTTATTTTTCTTCACAACTATAGAGATGGTATCTTAATGAATGAGTGGAGCAACTATAACCTGTTAGCTCCAAATAAGTGAAAAGAAATCTCACCTTATCAAACATCCACGCTATTAAATATGCTATTTAGAATGAGCATATACTCTATACCAGTGGTTTTCAAACTGTGGGTCGTGACCCAGCACTGGGTCGTGGAATGTAAGGCACTGGGTCACAGCGGCTCTGGTCAGCACCACCGACCGGGCCGTTAAAAGTCCCGTCATTGGTGCTGCCCGGCTAAGGCAGGCTAGTCCCTACCTGCTCCAACACTGCACTATGTCCCAGAAGCCGCCAGCAGCAGGTCTGGCTCCTGGGGGGCCCCATGGAAGAGCTGCCTCTGCACCCCAGCTGCGCCACTGATCTGGAGCTGCCAGAGGTAAGCCTGCGCCCCAACCCTCTGCCCCAGCCCCGAGCCCCCCCTCAAACCCAGAGCCCCTTCCTGCACCCCAAACCCCTCATCCCCGGCCCCACCCCAGAGCCCTGACTCCCTCCTGCACCCCAACCCCCTGCCCCAGCCCTGAGCCCCCTCCCACACTCTGAATCCCTCATTCCCGGCCCCACCCCAAGCCCTCACTCCTGCATCCCAACCCTCTGCCCCAGCCCTGAGCCCCTCCCACACCCCAAATCCCTCTGCCTCAGCTCCGTTGGGTCATGGGCATCAACAATTTTCTTTAACTGGGTCGCCAGAGAAAAAAGTTTGAAAACCACTGTTCTATACTGCACATTTTTCCGCTGTACTAATTGAAAAATTCCTCAACTATCTATCACTACATGATGGACAATGTAAATGCAAGCCAGCAAAAGCTGGTTTTCTTCACTGGCTCAGTCCTCAGTGGAATTATTTTAAGCTCTGTATGGCTGTTAATGTTTACCGCATTTAACTGTGACAGATGTTGTATAAGAATTAATGTCATGCTATGACATTCTTACAACAGAATGAAGTGTGGATTCATATCAACACCAATTAAAAGCAAAAAAAATAAAAAGTAATATGACTGAAATGTAGCGGTTTTTGTAAATTTTTCTTTCTTCTATTGGCAAGAGGAAGAGCTGAGCTGTGGTAAGGGAACTGTAAGGATTTTTTTAAGTGAAGTAAAACAGCCCATATTGCAGATGTTTTCCTCATTTAACTTCTTACAAAGCTCATAAGGCCAAAAGGTCTCCATTATGTCTGCCCTCAAATTGACTAATCAGTCTGCATCACGTAATTCTCCACAGTGTAGGGCAAACGTGCATCATCACAATGAAATTAAAAAGGAAACTATGTGGGCTTTTTGAGTCTTGCAACTGCGTTATTTTTAAAAGGCTAGTTTTACTTATCACATGTGAGCTTTGCTGCAGATAAAGCCTGTCAAAACTGAAAAGGAACAAGAAAATGATTCAAATCACATGTTTAAAGCTAATTAGGTTACAAAATAACAAAAAGGAGAATAAAGATCTTTTAAGGGCAATTCTGCATTACTGTATACTCAAAACTCCCACTTATGTAATGATCATATCATTTATGTAGGAAGAACAAAAGCTATGCTAAGCAGTATATTGGTGTGACCTTAAACAAGTCATTTAAACTCTCCAAGGCTCAGTCCCCCATTTGTAAAAATGGGATAGTAATCCTTCCTTTTCCTTCTCTTTGTCTGTCGTGGCTATTTAACCTATGAACTCTTTGGGTCATGAACTGTAACTTACTAAAGGCTTGTACAGTGCTTAGCAAAAGATCTCCTGATCTCAGTATATATCTCTACGTCAGTGGTGGGCAGCCTGCGGCCCACCAGGGTAATCTGCTGGCGGGCCGCGAGACAGTTTGTTTACATAGACCGTCTGCAGGCATGGCCGCCCGCAGCTCCCAGTGGCCGCTGTTCGCCGTTCCTGGCCAATGGGAGCTGCGGGAAGCAGCATGGGTCGCAGGGACATGCCGGCCGCCGCTGCCCACAGCTCCTGTTGGCCGGGAACGGCAAACCGCAGCCATTGGGAGCTGTGGGTGGCTGTGCCAACATAAACAAACTGTCTTGCGGCCCGCCAGCAGATTACCCTGATGGGCCGCGTGCGGCCCGCAGTTTTCCAACCACTGCTCTAGGTCCTACCACAATACAAATAAATAATAATAGGGGTTAATAATTCCATCTCCCCTATACAAAATGAGGTGGGCAGTTGTACTGTGTGTTCTGTTACAGCTTCCAGATGAATTTCAAGGAAAGTCCAAGTAGGAGAAAATTACAACTGCCCAGCCTGTAGGTGAGCAAGGCATGAATGACTGTAGGTCCACATTAGAGTAGACTTTCCAGAGCTGGAGATGGAACCCAAAACCCAGAGACGGAAACAGCTACTCCAAAATGCTTTCTCAACATGGAATTCCATGCTGGGAGAACACTCCGAAGTAACTTTATAAAAATACTGTAACTCACAGATTAAAACCTAAACCAAAGAACAAGATGTGAACCACATTCAGTTTTATAAACTGCATGGGCATTCCTACACCACCAAAATAAAATAAATAATAATAGTTTAATATGAATACTACCAACCTCCATTTTATCTGCCTGCTTAAAGATCTCTTGAGAAATACTGCTGCTAAATGAGCTCCAGTTTCCTGATGCTGCTCTTATTAGGTCATCAAGATCATGTCACAAGTAATTTCCCTGGCTACAGGATTTTCACAGGTTTTAATTCTATTAAATAAAATAAAGTATAATCTGGTACCAGAATTTATCTGTGGTTTCTCTGTCAACATGAGCCAAGTTTAGATTTAATGACCTCTAATGATTTCCAAACTAATTGCTGGGGGACACCAAGCCACAATGAGGGAATGACCACACTAGGAGGTTCTACTGTACAGTGGCATTCATTTTCCATCAAAAAAAATTCAGAACAAGCTAAGTTTGACAGAGCACGCTGTAGAACAGGATGGTGAGAGGAGAATCTGCCATGAATGCTTACTGTTCTTTTAGCTCTGTCTTTGGCAGCTAAGAAGTAATTAGTAGTAATGGAGAGTTTCCACAATGATATGCTACACCGCCTCCATGCACAGAATTCCCTTTAAAGTGCATGCAAAGCAACTGTAGCACCAGGCGCTGCAGCATCAGACCCACAGAGGATGTTATTTCTGTTGTTTCCATTTAATGAACGTAAACTTCAGTTTGCCCTTTCTATTGCAAATCTCTTTTTAAAATGCCTCTGCATTACTGAAGTGTTATTACTCCCACTTTATCTGAAGGTTGATCTTACATGTGGTGAAAGATTGGACAGCTATAGTCAACTTTTCAGATGTGAAGTCTGTGGCAAATTTAATTGGACAGATAAGATAAAATGTTTTGGCCCTGATTCTACTCTCACTTACACTGTAACTCAACTGATGTCAGTGGAATTACACTGGTGCAAGAGGAGAATCAGGCTCTATTTTTTGTGTTATTCTTTCCTCATGAAACAGAGTTTAAAAAAAAAAGCTTCTAAACTAATCCATAGAAAGTGTAAGGTCACAGTGTCTCCCCCTCAGTCTTACTATCTGCCGTTTGTTGTCATGATGTAATGCTTCTAGCATGTGTTTCATTATTGTGAGAGTAGTCTCACTCTGTGCACTACAAGAGAGCTTAGCGGGTGGAATTTAGAAAGGGACTCCATTTCTTATGCAGCTTCTATTGAGCTTAGTTTGAAATAATCTCCCTTAATTAAAACACTGCTTGTTTTTCTAGTCTGCCTCCAGAGAGTTTTTATACTTCACATAGCATCATAGAAAGGTGGGGCTGGAAGGGATCTCGAGAGGTCATCTAATCTAGCCCCCTGAGCTGAGGCAGGACCAAGTATAGCTAAACCATCCCTGGCAGGTGTTTGTCTAACTTGTTCTTAAAAACCCACCAATCATAGGGATTCTACAACCTCCCTTCGAAGCCTATTCCAGAGTTTAACTACCCTTATAAGTAGAAAGTGTTTCCTAAAATCTAACCTCAGTCTCCCTTGAAGCAGAGTAAGCTGATTACTTCTTATTCTCCATGTCCACTGATGGTAGGACAATGGATAACGTCCTCTTTATAAAAGCCCTTAACATAGTTGAAGACTTATCACATCCCCACTCAGACTTCTTTATTCAAGACTAAACATGCCTAATTCTTTCAACCCTTCCTCCTAGGTCAGGTTTTCTAAACCTTTTATCATTTTTTTCTGCTCTCCTCTGGATGCTCTCTAATTTGTCCACATATTTCTTAAAGTGTGGCATGCAAAACTGGACACAGTACTCCAGATGAGGCCTCACCAATGCCAAGTAGAGCAGTTATATACGATATGCCTGTTAATACACCCTAAAATGATATTAGCCTTTTTCAAAACTGCATTGCATTATTGGCTCATATTCAATTTGTGATCCACTATAACCCCATTAGATACAACTTCCCAGTTTGACAGCAGATCATTGATAACTACTCTCTGGGTACAGTTTTTCAACCAGTGGTGCACCCACCTTATAGTAATTTCATCTAGACCCCATTTCCCTAGTTTGCCTATGAGGATGCCACATGGAAATGTGTAAAAAGCCTTACTTAAATCAAGATATATCATGTCTACAGCTCACTCACCCCCATCCACTAGGCTAGTAACCCTGTTGAAGAAAGAATAAGATTGGTTTTGCATGATTTCTCCTTGATAAATCCATGTTGGCTACTATTTATCGGACTATTATCCAACAGGAAAAAAGGAAAATATATAGATCTCAGAAGCCAGACATTGGGCAACACTGACTTGCCTTACCTGCCTGTGAAGGCACATGAGGGTGACTAAGAACTCTCCCCACCATGTGCCCCCGTGCAGGATCCCATGTAGGAGTTAATGGGTGTTATGTGCCTGCTATTTCAAGACCCCAAGCAGGTATTTGTGGGAGTTTAGGGGAAAGGAAGGGAGTGGATGGAACCTTGCCTCTGCTATCCCAGCACACCGGCCAGTGGGGAGATAGGTGGTGGCGGGGACCAGCAGCAAATAACTACTCCTCTGGAACAAGAGGAGACTAGGGATGGAAAGGTGCCACACTGAGGCACCATTCCTTCGTGGGGCTGCTCCTGGGTCAGTGCACCAACAAGCCACCCCACACACTGAGCTTGTAGCATAATCAACATTGAGAAGGTACCAAACGGAAGTTAGTTTGAGAGAAAATTCCCCATTCCACAGGAAAGATCTCAAGTTCAACGTTCCACTTTCCAAATATCTGTGGAACACCCCTGGAGAGCAGTGAGCATACAGGGATTACAGAGGATTGAAGGTGAGTTCTGCCATAAGGAGCTGGGAGGAGAACTTTGACTGCTTTATCTGCAATGGGTTAATGAAAAGTGAACTCAGATAGACATTTCTATTAAGTATTCATGAAACATTAGAAGTTTATAAAAAGGAGGAAGAAGATTGCTGAACTGTATATATTTCATCATGCCATGAACACAGTAAAGCAAAACAAAGCAGTCTGAGTAAATATTTAACAGCAAAAGCTGAAATTGATCCTTTTAAACATCTGTGATAACAGACAAATAGATTGCAGTTTCCAAGTGGGAAATCTGCTGTGAATGTTACCAAGAAATAACAACCACATGATTCTTATGTTCACTTTTACATGAATACCTTCAACACCTTCTGAAAAATCATATTAAATGCATTTGCTGGACACCTCAAATTATTAAACTGCAATGCGGCTCTCTCTGAGGACTCAGTTAAAGCTACTTCATCTAGCTACCTTTACATCCAAATGTCAGAATTAGCCAAGTGATTTTGAAAATGTAACTTATCATCATCATTTTTCCTTTCACACTTGTAGCCCAATCGTGATATCATCTTGAACTGAAACCCACAGCAATGGGGATGACCACTACATTTGTGTAGGAGTTATTTAATGAACAGATTTATCCACAGCTAATTTGTTCCAACACTTGGAATTTTATTTTTCCAGCAACAGCCCCAGAGACCAGAGCAACACAAAATTCTCTTCAAACAAATTAATGAGATCAAACAATTCCTTGTTCCATACATTTAAATTACAATCATTTGAAAAGTCAATTATTGTGGGGGTCTCTTTTCTCTTGGAGACCAGACTAGCTTCTTCTACATGGCAGTGATCACGTAGAACGTCCTCTTGGGTTACAAGGAAATTAGAAACTTTTCCTTTTTCAGACCTTTAAGTCTTCTTTCCTATACACCCAACACACACACAGCCAAATTCTATCCTCAGTTTCATCTCTGCAAGTTCATTGGAGGTCAATGAGGCTACATGGCAGTAACTGAAGGCAGAATTTGGTTTACAGTGTGCGTGTTAGGCAGGACATATGGACAACTTACAGTTTGAGGCACAGAATATTCAAAAGCTTTCTTGTCCTGCTTGTTGCATCCTAGTCTGATCATAAAATTTGAGGCAGGTTTCACCTGTTAACTCTGCTGCTTGGACACCTGGGACAGCAAGCTGCTCTAGCTGAATCAATGCATGAACAGCACCTGAAAATATTTAGGTTTGAGCTTCATTTTTCTAATGGTTTCTGAAGGGATATCAAAGAGCACAGACTTCTTGTTTTATGCTCTTGCCTAACCATACATAATCTGCTGTTCTCATTCATCTGCTTGAGATCATCATGGAAAGTGACAATGCCTCATTTCTCTAGCCTAAACTTGAAAGCTTACCACTGAGCATAGTGAATCTGGAAGGCACTAACTCTGATACCTGAAACTAACCAAAGATGCAAATTCAAAGGCGATCTGCACCATAGCAACTTTCCTGCTACAAGAACAAATAGTTCACAAAGCCATAGGCAACTTTTTCACTGGAACAGCAGCAATGGCAACTGGCGGGTGTGAATGGAAATTGTTGCTTTTAACATTCCTTTACTTATACAATATGCCACGAGGCTCATAAAACCCACGAGTTTGCTGAAAAACAGGTATCACATGCTGATTTGGTAGTGTCGCTAGAATGAGCCAAATCTCCCCCAGATTTCACACTTATAAATAGGATAGAATGTCTTGCCAGGATTGGACACTTCTACAGCAAAACCAGGCTGAAATATGAATCCACAGTGTTCACAGTAATCACTTTTGTAATTGCCCTCTGAGAGAATGTGGCCACTGTGCATTCCAACACAGTCCACATCCTGACCAAGAGGGGATGTCTTAGTGTGTCAACTTCTGCTCTTAAATATCTCAGTTCCCTGGAATCACAGGCTGGAATCCTGGCATGGCTGGCTCATCCCTTCATCTTTCCAAAGAAGATAAACTGAGTACCTACACGCATAGGGGTGTTTTGAATGAGAATTTAAAGAGTTGAGGTTCTGACTGCTCTGCTTGGACATGAAAGAGTTCATGAAACTTTTCATAAGGAGAGTGTTTTTCTTTATGTAAGTTTCCCCTTCTCCTCCTCTTGGGTAGCATGCAATTAACCGTTTAGTTGCCAGCATCCACTGCAGAGGTGGCCGCAGTTCACTGTTATTGTATAAAAATAGTTTATGAAGAATGATGGCTTTACTTCCGGGTAAAAAGCATTATGTAAATGTAAACTACTATAACTTCCAATTCGCGATTAGTTACTGACAAAGTCTAGCTCTCCCTATCTGCCCACTGGCCAATACTGTCATTAGGTCAGGCCAGCCACCTTGTGATAAGGATCTATGATTCAAGTAGAGAGATCTGGATTTGATTCAACTCTCCATCACTTCCCAGGCTGCAAAGCCTGGGAACCTTTCAAAGGTATATGGAGCCTCAGAGTTTCACAGTATACATAAAACAGTCACAGGATCGAAAAAGGAAATAAACCATTGTCCCTAGAAACAAGATTACACACTGCCAGCATTATACCACCTCTCTGGTACGGAACCAGCCCTGATAAACATGTACTCCACGGTACCAAATGCTACAGAAGAGATTCCCAAAGCAGCTTCAATACCGCTTTTGATTTAGCTGATTGTCTTACAATCTCTACAATAGCATGTTTATCTGACCAGAACAGAACTTGGTTCCTTTAAGGCGTTTCCCTAACATCAATGTGACACTTAAAAGCAGAAGGAAATCTAGAAAAGCTTTATCTTTGGCCACACCAGATAAAACCCATAAGGGAGTCCATCTCTGGAGCCACTTCTAATTCCCATAACATTCAAAGAAGACATTCAAGGGCACCCACCATGTTGTACTTTCTAGTAGAAAACTTTTTGCTTCCTCTGAATTTTAAGCATTGGAGTTTCTTTTTAGCAGGCTAGTTTGTATTGCCAAAGAATCTGAGCCAATTCTAAACTATCACTGGACCAAGAGAAGATCCCTTCCAGTTATGGTAGAAAACATCCTGTAAATTAAACTTCTTACATTTTGTTTTCAGTGGATGTGTTCACTGACTTTCATTTTCATTCATCGATCATTATTTTTTATTACTGTTGGCATGGTACCATGAGAGGGTAAACAAAACGGGATTTTCCAGCATGAAGTTTTCAAACAGCTTCAAGGGGTCTCCAAATGTACTTCCCCACTTTGCCACAGGCAACTGAATAGGGGTCTCACCCAACTCCCCTTTAAGTAAGCAGGAATCTCTCCATTCACATCAGTGGAATTGGATCAAGTCAGAGTCTACAAACAGGAACATGCACAACATCCACATCTGCATTCACACATTCTTGTCTGGGCAAAGGAAAATAGGTGTACAAAGCCAGAAGACAGAGCAGGAAAGATGACACTAAGTAGAAAAAGGAGCTGACACAAAGTCCTGACACAAGTTTTCAGAAAAAAAGTATTTGATCTAAAGGAGAATATGTAGCATTGTTGTAGCCATGTAGCCCCAGACATTTAGAGAGACAAGGTGGGTGAGGTAACATAACTGAAAGCTTAAACTTCAAATCTAAATAATGGCAAAATCAACAGAAGAATACTGTTTGCCAGAAGGCCAACAGAGAGGAGGTAAGGTAAAGTTTAAACTTTATAGAAGTTGATCTAATAAAAGATATTACCTCACCTACCTTTTCTCTCGAAAAGAGAATACTTATTCCTGAATTTTTCTCTCAGATGGTGTTATTTACTGTCTGTTGAGCACTGACCATGTGTTCAGTACTGTACAAAACATCTTCCTTACCACCTCTCTGTTGGCCTTCTAGCAAACAGTATTCTTCTGTTGATTTTGCCACTATTTAGCTTTTTTATTTTCACAATCTGACTCTGTCTACAACACCAGGACTGCATACAGATGCGCACGCAAGCCAGGTAACAGAATCATATTCAATTTCATGTCCAGTTGAAAAGGAATGCTTCTGTTGAAGCCATCATCATATGGTAAACTTGCCATTTCAGAGTCTGTAAGGCAGGTTCCCCAAGCCATACGTCTATCCCCCAAATAAACTTTCACAATACTAAAGAAATATTTTTGTGAAAAGCTGTCATAGAAAATATTTTCTTTAATTCTATAAAGGCACCTATCAGGTCAACTATAGCTAAAGAGTCTGTCATTGTTTTCGTTATGAAGCCCTACTTCTAGTTATAAAATTTAGCTATAAAAATTTGTGCCAAGATTAAACTTGGCACATGAGTTCTCTGAGCAGAAGTTAGCACCAAATTCACTTAATCACTGTTAAATCATGAGTGCAAAAGTTTCTGGTTTTGATATTTTGTTTTCCTGCAACTCAAATCAATGATTCATAAAACGAAATATTTCAAACCAGGAGCTTGATTTTGATATAACTCCACTGACCTTCACAAAGTTCTATTCCTGATTTACACTAATGAGAGATCAGAGTTAGCCTCATTCTGAAAGAATGGGGCCTACTCAGTTTTGGTGTATTCTCCCACCCACCCAACACCTTTTAAATAAAAACATTATATCAGCCTAATATTTAATTCCAGCTTCTGGATATCTGGATAGTATCATTTTTCTCTGTAGAACTGATATGTGCAAGATTGGATACATATCTGGTGTATGCAACCAGTTCAGGTGCTCACGATGGGAGTACACTCAATTTTATAGGTGTAGTTTTGAGCACAAATATGGGAGAGACGGTCTTTTAGACAGGCTGTAAATTTAGCCCTAAAACAATTAAGTAGGATCACAGACTGCCCTTGATTCACTTTGATATCACCTGGAAGTTTATGCTAATCTGATGCTGCAACAAACGGAGCTGCAAGTGTTGACGGGGAGCAGAATTCTTCCTTTAGTTTTTCTTGGACAAGATGTTACTGAACATGAACAATAGCTACTTTGCATCTCAACTTTGCTATATACCAAACTGAGTGCTGATGAGGGAGTTACTTGGATTGAAAAGCATCATTTGAAACCTCCTTTTAAGTTAAAAGCAAATGGAGTTTATATTAAAGTCTTGGCAGAACATTGGCACCCAGTGTATTTAAAAGTCTTGAATATTTTATAAAGGGGAACTGCCTCTTTTATGAAACATAATGCACAGCTCAGGATCTGATCTCCTAAAGTTAAAAAAAAAAAAAAAAAAAAAAAAACTTGAAGCACACAAATTTTATTTTTCAAAAACAAAATGCCATTATTAGTATTTTTCTGATTTTCTCTCCGCTTCTTCTCTCACAAGTTTGGAGCCAAATTTAGGAAGAGGAATAGATGGCCAGGCTCCTCAGTCTACTCGCCCATACTTCCTCCAGCTATGCCCGTGAATCTCATATTGGAAGAATTGTGAGGCACAAACTTCAGTGCTCATTCTGTGACGCCAATGCACTGAACGTATCAGTTTGCATCCCTTTCAGACCAAATGACCAACAAGTGGAATATGGTTAGAGAAATTCCTCTCTATTAAAATGCCTCCAAAGAGGCAGTAATCTTTTGTCTCCATATGGATATTTTTAGACAGTAATCCCTCTAGCTTTCAAGGACTTCAACGTGGCTTCTAGAGCAGGGGTGGGCAAACTACAGCCTGCGGGCCACTTCCGGCCAGTCAGACGTTTTTATTTGGCCCTCAAGCTCCCGCCAGGGAGTGGGGTCGGGGGCTAGCCCCACTCTGCCTGCCCGGCACTCCCCAGCCCCCAACTCACAATTCCCTTGATGAGCACCATCTTCTGGCACACAGAGCCACACTGTGCAGGTGTGCCTTCACCGCGCTCTTTCCAGGATTGGAACCCCACCCCTACATGGCAGCCCCCTCCCAAGCATCAGTGCGCCCAATCCCTTCCTGGTCTCCTACGGGCCCCCCCCCCCCCGAAAGTCTTGAAACCGCCCAGGGGCTGCACCCGTCCCAGCTAGGGTGCCACCTTGGTGTCACTGCCAGCAGAACCCCTAGGAATCCCTGATACCACCCCTGTAGAGCCCCTCCCTGCACCACATCCCATGAACCCGCCCTCCCTCCACCTCGGTAACATCCCTTATAGAGCCCCCCCATGCTACACTCCATAGAGTCCCCCTCCCCCACCGGGCATTCATAGGCCGCCATACAATTTCCATACCCAGATGCAGCCCTCAGGCCAAAAAGTTTGTCCACCCCTGTGCTAGAGTCTCAGAGGATAAGAATCTCATCCCCCTTACAGACAATTTAACTGGCTAATTGAGGATTCCCCCTGCATTATTACAATAGCAAACAATCGCAGTGAGGATCTGGGCCCCATTACGCTATGTGCTATATGAACATACTACAAACGTAGTCCCTGATCCCACACCGGAATCAGATAGTACAGTCCCCTGCGTCCGTACAGTATCATCAGCTACAACTCTCCAAGAGCACAGTTCTGACCAACTAGGTTTTAAGTTAAGAGTCATTTTTCCTGTTTGGATACTTGTAAGAACAAAAAAGAAAAATTCTTTGATTATTCTCCTGAATTTCTTCCCTTCTCAGAATGTACTCACTCATCTAGCACATGTAAACACCTTCTTTAGGAGCACTGTTTGTCACTATCACATTTCAGTCCTCGCCTTTCCTAGCTCATCTTGATCCATACTTTCTTGGTGCTACAATATGTTATCAATTACCCTACAATAAACATGCAGACAACTGTTCCATCCCCAGACCCCCCCCCAAAATCTCATGGATATGAAACAACATAGAAATCAACCATTTTCCCTTTAGCCAAAAATAGATACAGCACTCAACTAACTCTAGGAAAATGAAGTGCAAAAGGGGAAGATGACCCTCTTTACCTCTAGGACTTGTTTTTGCCTATTTAATTAGACACTTCTATTATGCCCATTGCTGCAATATCTGTAGCAGCTCTAATACCATTACATTAATGAGCCTTTGCATATAGTTATTTGCCTACATGATCAGCAACAAGCCCACTGCCCTCCCATGGTTTGGAAGACTGTAAAATACCACCACTGACCTGACAAAGTGAATCAAGGGCTGAGTAAGCGTGTGTTTCTAGTCACACTTATCTCTTCCATACCTGCCATCTCAACCACTGAGAAGAAGTCACTAGTCATCTAAAACATAGGTGGAAAGTCCCCACTTTTCTCTGCAACTTCATGCCTTTAAACTGCTGCAGGATCTAACTTAGACCAGGTTAAAAACTCAACACTTCAGAAATCTCATGTCCTCTCTGTTTTCCCTAGTGACTCCTCACAAGATATTTGCTAGTCACATTTAGTGCTAACAGTACAGACTCCATGATGCACACGAGGGAGGCACAGGTAAGCAAGGATGAGGCTGCGCTTGCCCTCACAGTAATGGAGAGAAGATGCAGCTGGGCAGATTGGATCCTTGTTTCAGAATCCCCTTCTGCTGGAAGGCACTTTCTGGCCAGGGACCGGGCTGATGTCCCAGATGTGAAGCCCAGAATAGTTTGGTTTGGGCCTTGGTTTTCTCCTCAGACTGTCACTGGCCTTCTGAGGAGTCTCGTCTTGTGTCGTGAACAGTAGGACAATTTCTTTGTATCACATTCACCGTCCTTCAATGAAATCACTGCACATTTCTCCTCTTCGCATGGGATCAGGATGGAAGCCGCCTTTCACTACCTCTGGGCAGACAGGATCAATAGTTTAGGTCCATGGGATTGTGCATCCATGTCCCAGTCTCACCCTCATTTATTTCATCTTTGGGTGCAGAAATGCGAGAAAGAGCTTACTCTCTCACTGTCTGTACATCGTACTTGCCAACGGTAGACCCAGAAACGCTCACAATGTGCAACAGCCTCTCTGTGTCCAGGGATCACTAACAGTAGGGGCTAACTGGGAAAGTCAGAGCAATGTAATAATAATACTGAGCATTCATATCCTGGTGCCATGCACATACCAGAGGCTTACGCCATGTGACCTGATACAGGACAGTAAAAGTTGCTTCTGTGGAATTCTATTGTGTCTGTTCCCAAACCTCAACAGGTGAAAAGGGTATTTTACAGGGATTAGGAAATGTACACTTAGAAGGGGGGAGAATATTAAAAATCTTAACTTTTCTAAACTGAACTTTCACCTGAAAAATCCCCTTGTTTCCCTGTGTGGCCCCTCTGCTCAACAGCTGGTGACCATGGAAGGATGTGGGATTTTCCTGCTGCCTGTGGTGAACCGTACTTTTAGCAGGAAAAATCAAACAAGCAGCTGGCTGGCTTGCAGTTTGCTTCTCTTTCAAGCCTTGCATTGTTCTGTATAAAACAGTAATCTTGGAAAACAGAGTGAGGCTTAGGGACTGCCCAAATGGTTTGATAAATACTAGCTTGAGGCAAACACTTCTCTGCGTGGTTCTTTTAAAAAAAAATTAATTCATTCATTTACCTATATTATTTCATTACACTGATGTAGAAGTTACAACCTGCTGCTGAATTCAGCATGGCTCATGCTAGAGAAAAGGTGGTGTCTTACTGCGTAGATTAGGTGTGGTGCACTTTGGAATATATATGGCCACACTACTCAGAGAGGTTTCAGAGTAGCAGCCGTGTTAGTCTGTATTCGCAAAAAGAAAAGGAGTTCTAGTGACACCCTACAGACTAACAAATTTATTTGAGCACAAGCTTTCGTGAGCTACAGCTCACTTCATCGGATGAGCGAGATCAAGGGGCAATAAAATGGCTGTTGGAGTACCATAGCATGCCATCTTACAAATGGATTGAAACTGATCTGACAGTCTGAAAGGAGTATACCTAATTTTAGTTTATGGTAGACTGCAGAATCAAACTACTTAACTTTAAAACTGAATTTCAAGAGTTTGTTTGTTGCTGTCTGTACTAACACTACAGTATGTAAATCTCACTAGTGGTGTCTTCTTTTAAAAAGAAAGACTCAAACTGCAGCATAAGAACATTTGACAAGGATTGTCACTTACTTTAGACTATTAGCAGTAGCATTAATTCTTTGTATTATCAGAGCTCCAAGGAACCCCAATCATGGACCAGGACCACACTGCACTAATAGTCCCTGCCCCAAAGAGTTTATAATCTAAGTATACGACAAGAGACAGCAGATGGCTACAGACAGATGGGAATACAGGAAAACAATTAGACTAATCTTATACAAACTCCAGTTAAGATCCCAGAGACACCCTAAAAGATTGTTTTTTTCTGAGATGCACATAAACGGTATGTGCGCGTGTGATAGTACATGTCTAATGTGTACATGCAATTCCCAGCACTGCACGTAAAAATCAGGCTGCTGAATGCATTTATTGCTGGAGAGATATTTAATTGGCCATATGAAGGGTGAAGTACTGGCTCTCTATAATGCTACACAGAAACCGGGTTCACAACGTCTCGACAAACTTGTTCCCTGCACTCCTCTTGTCTGCACCAGCTTGTACTGGCACTAGACTCGGCGCCTTCAGTACCTTCCCATGCCCAGCATGGCCCCTACACCACGGGGTGAAGCAGGAGGGGCTGGCGTAGGGACAACTATTCAGATTTTATACCAGCTGAAAACTTCCTTGGACTTGGGGAATCCTCAGCTATCCATTGAGGGCAGATTTAAATCCCTTTACGCTGATCTAGTCGCTCAAAGGGACTTTTTCAGGGAGAGGATTTGACCCCAAATGTTTTCAGTTTTTGAAGGTTTTTTTCTCCATGCAAAGGAAGGTTCAGCTAAAAAGCTGCACAAGTTTAAAACTGAATGAATATATTTAGAGTTGGATTTTCAAAAGTGCTCAGCATTGATCTAACCTTGCTCCAGTCTGAACAGAGCTAAGCGCTTCTGAAGATCCACCCCTAAGCGCTAAGTGAGTCGCTGGGATAATTGCTTCTTAAAAGGGAATGCTCTGTATTAAGTGCTATATGCAATGGGAGCGTGTATGCTATATTTTTATTAAACAAAGCACAAAGTTTTAGAGCTATGTGGATCTCAGCAGTTTGCCCAGGTTCTTCTCAACATTCTCTTGGTTTTGATCCATATGGATTTTCACAGTTGAGTTTTGCTTTGAGTTTCTGATTTGAATAAAGCAAATCTTTGCCAAAACCACATGACTCCAAAACCCCATGGAACCATGAATTTGGCACTCTTTTGAGATGGAAGCTGTAAATTGTGCCCAGGTTCACTTGAAACAGGGTCACAGGCCTTTCAGTTATGAAACACAGAAAAACTTCCAGCAAACAAGGTCAGAAGTTTGAGTTCCTAAGGAAGTGAAAACCATGTGAGTTTTGTCTTGTTTTTGCACAGCTCTAGTATTTTTCTTTAGCCTGAGTATTCCTCAGATATACACATACTGCATGGCTAGACAAAAGGAACAAGCCTACACATTCTTTAAGTAATTCTGGTTTTCTACTTTACAAGTTTCAGTGAAAATGGGATTTAGCTCCATCTTGCTAGTTCTAACACAGCCTATGCCCTATTAACGAAGGTTACATCTCCGATTGGTGGTACTCAGCCTTGATGGCTTTACATGCCACAATTACAAGATAAAGATATGCATCTTTTAATTGAAAAGTAGAAAACCACAAAGTATGTTATAAATCACACACTAGCTAAGAGCAGCAAATGTCTTGTTAAAAAGCCACATGTGACTCTGAGCTGCCAAGCATTAAATCTTTTGCATATGGTTTTTCTTAACAGACCAAATGAAACTTTTAGAAAACACAGAAGTGTGGAAAATTATTTCAGGTTTCAAAATAGACACAGGCATAAAGAAAACACATATTTGTGAAGAAGATAAAAAGATCAGAGAGTAAGGAAGGAAAACAATGCAGAATCCACACCTGGGTAAGCCAGAGATGTGAAGGTACAGCTAAGTTAAGGAGGGGAGGGGGGCGGTGTCTACAAGCCAAACCTGAAGTCAAATAAGTGGGGAGCAGATTCTAACACCACACATAAATGAAAAAACTCACCACCATCATTGCACAGCCAGCAAAACAATGGCAGCCTAATCTCATTGAATTGAATTGCCGTTATTCATAGATAAAAAAGGCTAAACTGACCTAGGCTTTAATCGGGATTTTGAACTTCAGCTGAGCTCAGAAGGGAACCATAATACAAGGAAGCACACATCAGACATATCTGACCTGTCATAGAGTTTTCAGATGTACACAGTTGCTCTCTCAGCTTTTCCACATCGTCTGGATGAACCTGCTCATAGAGCGTGCTGCCAAACCACTCTGACTGTGGCTGGTTCAGCACTGGAGTAACGGAATCCGATACGTAGATGACTCTCCCGGTCTCAGCTGCAACTACAAACAGGAACCCATCTGCAGCCTCAAGGATAAGATGTTTCAGTTCCTTGCAAAGACAGGATTTAATTAGAAGGCGACCAAGAAGAGAGAATTAAAGAATACATCTGTCACCCTCAACTCAACACTTTTTTGTGATTTGAATGGCTGGTCAAATAATAAGTGAACCACATTTTCAATGTGGTACTGATATAACAATGCATCCCATTTTGCAATGAAACAAAAATTGTTAATCTTAGTAACTACAGCAACATTTTTTATCTGATGAGCTCAATGCAGTTTAGAAAAATTAACTAAGCCTCGTAACTCCCCTCTGAAGTGGGTATCATAAAGAAAGGCACAGACAGGGGAATGACATGCTAAAGATAACACAGCAATTCCATCCTTATTGAAATGTTCTATAGGATTTAACAGAGATTAAAATCAACAGGATTCTTTTGAAGTGTAATATGATCTTTTAGCTATTATTCAAATCTGTAAAATCTCATAAGGAATGATATTCTTTTAATAGTTTTTTTTTAAACTTTCCAATAGAAATCTATAGCAAAGACATAATAAAAAAAATTATTGAAAGATTATTAATCTCTATTAAATTCTGTAGAACTTTTCCACATAGGAAAGGAGGGTCACTACTGACATTTTCCATTCCCTGAATCATTTGAATGCTAAGGGCCAGTTTCCAAACAGCCTCTTTTTATGCACAGATCTCAGTGTTCCTGTTAAAGAGCACCTACCTTTTTTGTGTGCATAATGCTCACTGCTGCATGCACAACCTGGGCCGTTAGTCTCCCAACAGCTTGACCGGCGTGCGCAATTTGTTCTTTGCACGTATCAAAAAAAAAAATGTGTAGCAATTTTGGTGGAAGCAATCAGTTGTGCAAAAATGGTTGATGAGGAGTGAAAAACATGGCCCTATCTTTTATTTCTGTTTACTCAGACTCCCTTCTTAACACCCACCCAAATCTGTTGCAACTGAAACATGTATAGCAACAAACGAGGTTTCTCAAGCCAGTCTCTTTCACTGTCCACTTTATTGTTTTGATTAAATATTTTAGTCTCTTAAATAAGGGTCTCCGGGTGCTGCTGCTTCAAACTTTTGCGACTATTACTTACCGTGGAGACAGGTGCCTAAACAATGCACGTCTGTGCTAGACCCTGCTGCCCACCCACTGTACATCTCACGTTTAATATCACACATTGACCTACAATGGAGCCTTAGATAGCAAGATACAGTTTAGGGACATTCCAAGCTCCATTGTGGGTTGGAGTGCACAAAATTGAACAGAAGGTGGATGGTACTGGGTGATAAGGAAGAGATCTTAGTCTGGTAAACTGATACCATTGCCTTAAAGAGCTGTAACTGCTATCAGAAATACTGCTAATAAACTACATGCTTCTGCTGACATGTATCTTATTTTTCACCACAGTGTCAGTGTATCCATTTCTGAAACACCAGCTAAAAACAGGATGATTTTGTTAAAATGGCCCACCTGCCTCTATATTAGCTGCAACTTCTGGAGGATTTATGACCCCATTTTAAATCCAATATTAACACAGTTGGAAAAAGAAAAAAATGTGTGAGCCATTCTGTAAGTCTCAAAATAAAAAATAAAAAATGATACAATGAAAAGTGACTAGTCTGCCCTAAAGAAGAGTAACTAGGGGGGGTAAGGTGATATATTTTATTGGACCAACTTCTGTTGGTGAGAGAGAGAGAGACAAGCTTTCAAGCTTACACAGAGGTAAGACAACGAGTCAAGTGACAACATTTGCTGTCCCCCAGAAGCAAATTTTGAGAGACCCAAGATAAAAGTGTGACATTTCACTCCATATTCTTTATGAAAATATGCTTATGATAAGAATAAGACACAACTGAGATGTACCTTATGCAAGATGGGTCTTGTAAGGTATCATTGGAAAGGTTATAATTTACAGAATGTGATTATCCAATGCGTATGCCTGTATCATTTCTGTATCTGAAGTTAGGAATATTGACTATGTATCTGTATTTCAATTATGCTACTTTGGGTCATGCCCACTGCTAACACTTCAGGTACAACAATGGAAAAGCCAGACAGGGCGGATGGCCCATCAGCGAGGACAATGGACTGTGAAAAGGCTTGGCTTTCCTGTGGGGCTCCATATTGCCACTGACTCATGGATGCTGTGATACTACAGGTTTCAGAGTAGCACCCGTGTTAGTCTGTATTCGCAAAAAGAAAAGGAGGACTTGTGGCACCTTAGAGACTAACAAATTTATTTGAGCATAAGCTTTCGTGAGCTAATGCATCCGATGAAGTGAGCTGTAGCTCACAAAAGCTTATGCTCAAATAAATTTGTTAGTCTCTAAGGTGCCACAAGTCCTCCTTTTCTTTTTGTGATACTACAGAGTCAGGTGGTCTTGTCACCTGATACTAAACATTACCTGGGAGTTCTTGTAAATTTCCACTGGAAGGGAGGGGGTGAGGGGGTCAAGTTTGGGAAACAAAGGATTCCCACCTTATGAAAATCCTATTTAAGGGTGGGGAGGAAAGCAAACGGGACTCCTCCTCTCCATGGCCTGTCTGCCCAAGAAGAAAGACTGCTAAAACCAACTGAAGGGAAGGCCAGGGTGCAGTCCAGACTGAGACAGGGGTCCAGTCTGAAAAGAAATATAACTGGAACTCTGAACCACAAACTTTGTAACCTGCCTAAAAGAACATTTAGGGTGAGAATTTACATTTTGTAACCTGTTTAAGTATATTGAGCTTAGCTTGCGTATTTTGCTTTACTTGGTCAGTAATCTGCTTTGTTCTGTTACCTCTTATATTTACTTAAAATTCACCTTTTGTAGTTAACAAACTTATTGCTTGTTTATAATATAACCCAGTTTATGTAATTTCTAACGGGGGGGGGGAGGAATATCTCCCTCCACATTGAGGGAGGGAGAGAATTTCATAAAACCTTTGGGTTTGTCCCCCTTAAAGGGAGTGGACACCAGAGTGTTGGGGCAAGCCCTTAAGGCTGAATCTTTCCAGAGCGGATCTCTGTCTCTCTGTCCAGCTGGGTGTGGCCCTGCCTGTCTGCTTGCCTGGAAGAGGCTTGTGAACGTAACCCAGCAAGACCAGGTAAAGGGGACCCAGGCTGGCAGAACAGGCTGTCTCAGTGACACCCCAAAGGGGCCAAAGCCATCACAAAAAGTACACAGAGATATGAGCATTGCAAGCTCAGCAGCTGCTGGTATCTGTCTAACAGAAATATGCATTGCTTCAAGCCATTCTTTACATATGTAAGAACTTTACTGTTAAGAGCAAAAGTGCATCAGTTACAGCCCTCTGGGTTCAAAAATACCAGCAGGCATGAGGACTTTCCAGTGGATAAGATTGAACCTGGGCTCCCTTGAAATACCAGTTACATCTTCTTCCCTATAGCCAAAAGAAAACTAAGGAGGAGTTTCATAAGTTCAGATCCAAGCTCTCCAGTTCTGAGTTTTTACAGATGGGGGCTAGCCATATAGTTCAGATCCAAATCTGAATTTTCTCTAAATCTGTCTGTGTTCACACCTGGGATTGTGTGCCTCTCATTAATGAAGCAAGGAAAACAATGTGAAGAACCTACTGACCTCTCTATCCCACCTCTCAAAATAATAGGATTATTTAGTCCGGAAGAAATAACATTTATGAAGCAACTACCTGTTCCGTTAGGAAAGAAGGCTTATATGCCCCGTCAGTAGATTTATTTCCAGTGCCCCTCATAGACTTCATGTGCGAAACAGCCATACGCAGAATTGTCAGCTTGTCAGGTTTACGGGCCAATGCACTGCAGGTGGGCACCATGTCCGACAGCTCAGTGATATACTGTGTCATCTTATTTCTCCTGCGTCTTTCAATTTCACTGTGATTCTCCCTAAACATTTAAAGAAAGATCAAGCCAACAGAAAAAGCAAAGACAAGATCAGTATAGGAATTTTCATTTGGTATAATAATAAATAATAAATAATAAAATAATAATAATAATAATAATACTTTGCACTTGTGTAGCATCTTTCATCCAAGGTGATCAAAGCGCTTTACAGATGTAAGCATTATTATCCCCCATTTTACAGGTGGGAAAACTGAGGCACATGATGGTTAAATATGACTTGCCCAAGGTCACACAGTGAGTCAGTGGCAGAGCAGAGAAAAGAATCCAGATTTTTGAACTGCCAGTTCCTGGCTCTAATCCTCTAGAAATTCTACCTCAGTTGGTTTAGAGCACCAGACAGAAAAAGGAACGTGAGGTGCTGAGGGCTGTCAACTCCGGGGGAAGTCCCACCTTTCAAGAGATGTTCTGTACCTCCTAGCATAAGGGCATTAGTGAGGTGTTCCTTGTATTAATATAGATCCTGATCCAGCTCCTGATTAAATCAATGGGAGCCCCTCAATGGACTTCAGGTTCACAGTAAGCAACAGCTCTGACTAAAATTTTGTAATGGCGATATAGACCGCAATCTTGTAATCCTATGCAGCAGACCTCAACCTCTGTGCTGCCGCCCGCTCCTAAGACCTCAATAAGGTTATGTATGGATGCAGGGATCAGATTGGGACCATATTTGGATGCGCAAGATTGGGACCATATTTTGTATAACAAGTAAATACAATATCTAAACCAAATATTAAAGGTAAAGTAGGTCCTGACTTGCCAGACACTGAACAGGTAATTATATAAGAGAAAATAACTATGACAATATTCAACCCTAATATAGTGCTTTTTATCTTCAATGAGACTTTCACAGATACCTAGAGCATCTTCACAATAACCCTGTTTCACAGAGGTTAAATAACTTGACTATAGCTACAAAGGAAGTCTGAGGAAGCCAAAGAAAGCTAGAGCTGGGATTAGAACTCCGGAGTTCCTGAATACTAATACTGTGCTCAAAAAACATTCAAAAGAAAACATTATCAGAAGCTTTGGTTTTACTTTGTCTTCCATGAGTGACAACATTTATAATTATAAAACGC
Source organism: Natator depressus (assembly GCF_965152275.1). Taxonomy (NCBI): domain Eukaryota; kingdom Metazoa; phylum Chordata; order Testudines; family Cheloniidae; genus Natator; species Natator depressus. Next base: position 67,965,965 of record NC_134243.1, read on the forward strand.
CACATCTTAAAGTTTTTACTCAGTCAAAACTATCATTAAAGTTCTTCGGAATTTTACCTGATAAATAATTGAGTTAAAAATTGTGTAAAGACTCCAGGATTTAGGGTGTGATTTTCAAAGAGGTCTAACAGAGTTAGATGTATAATTTCCATTCTTTGAAAACCCCAGCCTTAGCCTACAGACATTAATTTTCATGGCAAAACATTGCACTCAGTCCACCTATCAAATTAAGAAAAACAAGTATCCAGTAAATTAAATTTCTTCCCTCCACTTCACACTTCCCCATACCCTACAACAAGGAGGATCACTGACTCATTTAAATTTTATTTCCAAAGTTCTCAGCACATAACAATAAATATATTACTGAGTTGGCCAGTTGCATTTCAGGGTTTTTCAATTACCAGCTGTCAATACTGTATATAAATTAGGATCTGTGGGCCAGATCCTCAGCTAGTGCAAATCAAATAGCTTTATCTAAGTCAATGGAGTTGAACCAATTTACATCAGCTGAGGAACTGACCTACCGAACCCAGAAAACTACACTGCATCATAGAGGTGCATTTCTTTATTTTCTGACATGGCACCAACATACTGTACCTGTAAAGCGGTAGCTACCTACAAGCATGCCCAGGACAGGTGTTTGCCACTTCAGATGTCAAAGCAGCTTCTTCCACTGATTTCAATGAGCTGTGTATGGAGTTTTCTTGAGGGATAACTGATTGATCCAACAAGATGTGAAATTGCAGATTACCACATGGAGAATCCAGTAATGTTGACAGGTACAACATGCAGTATTGGAAGAGATTAATTTATTCTGATTTAGCATAACTCAGGGCTGAATAATTAGGGAGTGACTCGTGGAAGTGGACTAAGCAAAGATCAGAATACTTTTCACCCACTTTTCACAACTAAGCTTTTTTTTAAATTTAGGGTCGGGATCCCAGTTGCAACATGTATCTCTTTGAAATACTCTAGCAAATAAGCAAGATCATAGAACACCTAGAAGAGTTGGAATGCATTGGCTTGTGTTGCTTTAGAAGATGCATCATATGTGCAGGGTATCATATGTAGGTATTACATGTTGGAGTCACTGTAACAGAATCAACACATTTTAGAGTTCTGTCTCCACATTCACAATTCCCACTGATATCAATAAGGACCTGATAAGTAAGGCTACGTTTCAGTCACGGGTATTTTTAGGAAAAGTCATGGACAGGTCACAGGCAGTAAACAAAAACTGACGGCCTGGAACCTGTCCATGACTTGTACTATATACCCCTAAATAAAACTTGGGCTGGGGAGCTGCAGGTGCTCTGGGGGGTTGGCCCAGGACCCCCACTGGTGCTGTGGGGGAGGCGGGCGGCAGCGCACGGCCTGGGACGCCTGCTGGTTTGGGGGGCGGAGGGGGAGTGCACTGCAGCGCGCAGTCCAGGACCCCTGTTGGTGCTGGGGGGAGGGTTGGCGGGGCTCGCAGACTCCCTACCGGCTCCACATGTCCCTGCAGCTCCTAGAGGGAGGGGTGGCTAGGGGGGCTCTGCACGCTGCTCCTGCCACAAGTGCCAGCTCCACAGCTCCCATTGGCCGGGAACCACAGCCAATGGGAGCTTCAGGGGCAGCACCTGCGGGCGCTGGCAGTGCGCAGAGCCCTCTGGTCCCTCTGCCTAGGTGCTGCAGGGACATGCTGGTGCGAGCTGGAGACCCCTCCCTCTCCCCGCCCCGGTAAGCGCCACCCCATACCTCCACCTCCTGCCCCAACCGCCTCCCACACACCCAAACTGCTGCTGCTGGCCTGAGCCACAGACCACTGCAGAAGTCACGAAAGTCACGGAATCCATGAGTTCCATGACAGGCACGCAGCCCTACTTAGGAGTAAAGCATCAATGAGTATACAATTCAAACAAGTGTATTGCAATGTCAGCCCTTAATGGTTCAACAAATTACAACCTCTCTCTTTTGTTAAGGTTACCGTTTACTTTGTTTATCACATTCTTCCTAATGAAGGACCTGTTTCAGATTCTCAACTGTCTGTGAGTGAGATGGTGTAGCCATGTTGATCCTAGGATACTAGAGAGAGGTTAGATATGAGAGCTCTGTGTAAACTCGAAAGCTTGTCTCTCTGACCAACAGAAGTTGGTCCAATAAAAGATATTACCTCACCCACCTTGTTTCTCTAATATCCTGGGACCGACATTGCTACAACCACGCTGCATAGTTAAAAACAATCCCATACAGAGTAACCAACGGACAACAGGACCATTGCTGCATGGAAACAGTGACAAAATCCAACATTCCATGTTATTTATTATTTTAAAACTTTAAAATTATTACATTAATCCATAGGTCACTAAAGGGCCTGCCAAAGAAATAAATCTGACACTGACCTGGAACTCACTAAAGTTGAGCTTAGTAGATAGCAAGAGGGACCACAGATCCTGGCAACTTCATGAACAAGTTTAGAAGATGGAGTCCTGGATTTAGAATTCCTAACTGGTTTTTAAAGAATGTTTTTGAGGGTATTAAAATCTGGCCATAAGGGGCTGATCCAAAGTCCCCAAAGTCAATAGTAGGTGGGAAGTCTCCTATTGACTTTAATGGGCTTTGGATCAGGCTCTAGATAAGTGAACCTTACCAATTTGTGATCAGTCGGAATGTTATCATATAAAATAAAAGGGTCAAAACGTATGTGATTTTCCTTGTTCCTACCTGGCCATCCTCCCTGAATCAGCAGTACTTTGATATTCTTCCCACCTGGAAACAAAATAACCAGCTCTCTAAGCTAAGGCACACAGACTGAGAATTTCTGGATACGACTATCCCCCTTCTTTTCTCTCAGCAGAGGATCTCTACAGAACACGCCTACCTTGCAAATTTTTCCTTATCACCAGAGATTTGATCATCATCATACCTGTAAACAAAATACGGTAAGTAAATTCAAAAGGCTTATGCAAAACTAGAAAGTCAATACAAAGCAGAAGGTGAAGACAACACTTGCAATTGCAAACTACTACAAATTACACCAAGAGAAGCATGATATTATGGGAATGATGGAACGGAAAGGAAAAGGGGACTCTGGTGAAACTTTTTGAATGACCAGGAACCAGTTGTTAAAAACTCTCTTTGTGTATTAATATGAAAAAGGTCAAAATATGACCCACTGGTTTCACTTAAAATATTAGAGCCTTTTTGTATATTGCTTGAGGAAGCTGTACAAAGTGCCATTAGTCTGTTACTAATAGTAACCCATGAAATAGTCCTGGCTGCACAGCTGTAGTAGGGACATCTTCAGCAGGCTGCATCCACTAGCTATGGCACTCAGAGGGCAGTGATGACATATAAATTGTGGAAAGACAGAGACATCCAAACACAGTTCATTATTTTATGGACACCTTTGAAAAAAGGTTTAATACAGACACTGTACACTCCACCAAATATTCTTTATGAGATTCTGGGCCAGATCGTCAGCTGGCGTAAGTCAGTATATCTCCACTCAAGTCAATGGCGATCTGCCTCTCTGTATTAGAAATAACATACTGTGTTTGGTGCAAGTGTCTTTCATTTCACAAGGCATAGGTATCACCAATGACGTCTTCTGGATTGAATGTCAGACCTACTTCCTTGTGCATACATCTCAGAAGGCTAAATATTATTACACCTGAGCAGATACTAACCTCCCTAGAGCGTGTATAATTTGTTGCATTCTAGCCGTTGCAGCCTACAGAGGACAGAAGCCTAAAACCTACTATACAAGCAGGAGTATTCATGGGTTACTACCGTGATTAATCAATCATACATAAATAGGAATCTTTTCTGTCTATTGCCTGAGCAATTTAAAAGTGCAAACCTTCTTTTCAGTTAATCCTATTCAAAGATTATTATATAAAAAGAGAATATTTCACTAATAAAAAGTTGTTAATATGCTACAATGCTCTGTACACTTGCAAAGTTAACTTTCCACATAGACCCAAATATGTACATGCCAAAAGTTATAAGAAAGAAAAATAACAGTTTAAAGTGGGTTGCATAAGATATCCTCCCAACTCCCACAGCCCTTTTAATTTTCTAGGCAAATGAAGGCGTTAACACATGTGTCAGTGCATATCTATGTGCTTTCTATTCTGTTCCAGATGTAGCAAAGTTGCCTTCCACATCTGGTGCCCTTCTCATGCCCTCCAACAAAGTGGAATTCTGCTTTTGCATCAGAAGCAATAGCAAAAAAGTGTAGTATCTTTCTCCATAGAGGTGGTGGTTAATGATCATGTGTGTAGCTATGACCCCTTGCTAAGGTCACTAGAAACTCCCCCTGCTCCCAAAATCTGGTTATACTCATGAGTTATACACACAGGGCCAGCTCTTCAGTTGGTGTAAATGCACCAGTTTTATGTACAGTGCCTATTTAAAAAAAAAAAAAAAAAAGATCTGGACAGATAAACTGAGGGTTGTATAGAGAAATAAAGCAAAACTGTATAGACGCCTACTAGGTGTGAGAGTTCTTAAAACAAGTATAGAGTTATGCTCAAGTGTCAAATACAGACAATAAAACTTCTTATTTTCTCTTATATGAAAGGACTGAAATATGGTCAATCAGGTAGCAGGAATTTATAATAAATCACATCATGTTATGTATTATAAATTAAATTAGACTAAATATTTTGAGTGACATCCCAATGCAGCTGAAGTCAATGGGAGTTTCACTTCTGTCTTAAATGGAGCTAGGACTTCATCCTTTTTGTAGTGTTCTCCAAATAGCAGTCAGGGGCATGCAACATTACTTATAAAATGTTACCTTTTTTTCGCTCTCTTTTCTAAATATATATTCATCATTTGGAATCAGTATTTCCTAATGCGGACACGAAATAAAACAATATCTAAAAGAAGAGCCTACTGTTGGAAATAAATCAAAATACCTGGTCCCAATTAATGTTTATTTTTTGAAAAGTTGAGACAAATAAACAAAAAACTATGGGTTGTCAAGATCTCAATAACAGCGCTAAATGCTTCTCTGAAAATAAAGAGCATTAGTTCTCAAGAAAAGCCATTTGATTTTCTATATTATAATTGCTGCTTTACCACGATAAGTACAAAGGCACCACAGCTTATTTACTAGTGTCTTTAATCCTTTAAAGCTTTCATGGGAAGTACAGTATAAATAAAAATCTTTTCTTTCTTTTTTTTTGAAAACTTAAAGGGTCACCATTAACTTGATTTTTTATTTTTTAAAGTGAGTTAAAAGTACTTGTAGGTAATAAATTTTCTCATGAGCCCTCCAGCGAGTTTTTTTCAGTCTTACAGTCACATTTCCTTTTTCAGGGAGTCATATTTAAATCCTCAAAATAGAGCTCAAGTAGGACTGAATTGGTGCATTTTGCCTTAAGCCTTTCAACCTGTAGTCGCCATTCACGCCAATAATCTCAGGATCAGGCCCTTATTTTGTACTGACTACAGGATAAAATGCTACTTCCTCTATTTTACTTTGCCTTCTGGGATGTGGTCATGCCCTGAAAACATAAAGGAAAAGGATCGGCTCAATGGAGAGTGCCTGTGTCTCTAAATAGTGTATACTATTAGATGGAAACAAAGTAATATGTTGCACTTTCCCTCAAAAGAGTACAGAGTTAAGGTGCTAGAGCACTAAAAACAATTAATCACCAAATTCTGTCTTCAGATACATGAGCACCTGAATTTAACATTAGATAAGAATTTGGCTTCAACAAAAATAAAAACAGGACCCCCACAGGGTCAAATTTTCAAAGGCTCTGGCAATGGGTGGTGTCATGCAAGGTGCATATGTAACACTATGCCTACAAAACCCTACATTTTCGCATGTGAACAGACATCTGCATGCACAAATCAGCTCAATATAATAATATTTTACTTCTGTAGCTGCTGCCAGAGGCACTTAAAGTCTGTGAAGTTCTTTAACACTCACATTTTTAAAATACCACTCAAAAAGGTGGATTGGGATATCCTTTCTGAGAACAGCACTAGCTAAACAGAGCTACTGTTGACCTTACTAGGTAAGTCATGACATGGTTTTAGAACTTGGTTCTAACACAATATCACTGTCAATATTAGGCAGGAAAACCATTCTAGAACCCTATTAATGACAACTGTGATTAAACATGGCTGTTATCATGGTTCCAACTGCAATGTGAGTAATAGTGGTGGGCTTCTAAGTACACACGGTGTGTCCCACCATATTTTTCTAATGGGAAACTGCAAACAATGTAACCAAAAGTGAAATGAAAGGTGAAGGATGGCAATGTCACTTAACTTTTGTTTTAACTTTATTGGAATATTATGTTACTCCTCAAGACACACACACAATATTTAAAGTAAGATCTGGCAGAATATTTGAATCGTCAATTAAAAAATCTGAACTATCATAAGCAATATAAAACTCATTCAACCAATAGGAAACTTATTTTCAGTGGCAGAAAGACAAATTCAGCAACCAAGAATAATGAGAGCTTCTCTCTCAAAGTTGGAATATTGTAAGTAAAAGTCACAAATGTCCTTATCTGAAATTGTTTCTGTGATATATGTAACGTTTCATATGATGATGCAAAATGCATTCTGAGTGTTGTGAGCCGACAACTACAGTAAGCAGATTCATCTGAAAAAATTTGCTCATCAAAGAGTTCCTGCAGGGCTTGACACTCTATGGGCTGAGATCTAGTGGATATCAACCTAGTTACTGGCTATTATGTGCCAGGATGTGGTATGCCTAATTTGCTGACACAGAAGATGTTGCCAATGCAATTCAACCCAACCCGTTAGCATTGGGAGACACCAAACACATTTCAGCCTATGTGACTGTGGTTTTGTCAATATTAGTAGTTTGCTAGTTGTCTTCCTGCATCGAAAAAGCCAATCATTTAGCCAGGTACTTATAAAAGCTCACCTTGAAAATTTGCTAGGACCTTCCCCATCTTCATCATCAAAGTCCATTCTGAAAAAGCAAAATTTTTGAATAAGTAATCATTATTTAAGAAGCCAAGAGTTAAATTAAATATTCTGTCAACAAAAATCTGCACTGCTGCTATTTTCTTCTTAATTTTAAGTGAATGTAGTTCCTTTGAAGTGTGCTGGATTAGCAGCCCTCAGGCCTGATCCAAAGCCCACTGAAATCAACAGGAGTCTTTCCATGTATTTCAGTGACCTTCTTTGGGTCAGGCCGATATATAATGAAGTTCTCTGTTATCCACGTAATACAGATGGGGGCAACAGTCATACAGACTTCCCCGCACTATCCCGCCCACATGCTTTTGCCCAGGTCTGGAGAGTTCACATGTAACAGTGAGAGGGAGCAACAGGTCAATCTCTACATCTAATTGTTTCTTGGCCTCTGCTAAAATTGGCTGCCAATTAGTCCCAAATGATTGTAATTGTGGTGATTTTTGGACTTGTCCATTAGAAACCAAGATCACCAACTCATTTCACACAGGACGTCAGTCAGCCCTTAGATGCTGATGACTTTCAATCACTACAGACCTAGATTTAAATGAATTAGTGACTTTTAGCCACTACAAAGCCATGTAATAACACTATTACTTAAAACAGACAGCATTTTTACATCTCTATATTTCTATACTTTATAAAGGTTGGCAAGCATTGCTATACGAGCTTTACTGATGGGGAACCTTTGGCATAATGAGACACTAAGTGTCTGATTCTGATTGCACAATGATTTTTCTGATGTAACCTTATTTACTCTAATAATCAGACCCAATTTACAAAAATGTAAGTGAGATTTGATTCAGGCCCTAAGTAAGTGTCTTATCCACGGTAGGTATTCCATTATCATGCCTTTCAATTAACAAATCAGAGTTTTATTTTTTTTAATCCTTTTTGTTAGGCAACACAAACACTTCTAAGTTTTCTAAAATTTCTGACTGCAATAAGACTTAAGGAAATTCTGGATTCCATACGCCCTCAAGTTTTTTATAATCATAAATGCAATAAGCTATAGCTATGGCAAAAGAAAACTGCAAAGACAATTTAGGTCTTCATATTAAAAAATGTTTCACTGAATTAAAAAAAAGATTTTTTAAATTAAAACATATATTAAAGAATAGTACTACACTGAGTTCTGGGCACAGAATAACTTCTTTGAAACTAAAAACCAAAATATAAATGACCAACTACACAATGTAAGCACCAGACTCCATCAGTGTATATTACTTTACTTCTTAATTTTTATATAAATGACCAGATGCCCTCTAAAAGATTTCTTTGGATGGTAGTAATCTATGTACAAATGGAACAAAAACAGAAAATAATCACAAGAACTGAAAATCTCATTAGAAAAGACACATTAATACTTCCAGACGGTAAGAGAGATTGTTCATTTCTAAAGGAAGTGGTCAGGAAAACCACTTTCCTAAAAGGTCTCATAGAAAAAAAAATGTGGTTTTGTATTAGTTTGGTTGAAGTCTGATTTCATCATCGATGTTTCCACTGCAAATCATGTTGCGCTTTTCTGCTCATTACCAAGCTCTGTTTCAGAATCACTTTCTATATGATCAACAAGGAGTCTGGTGGCTACCCACAAAAGCTTATGCTCAAATAAATCTGTTAGTCTTTAAGGTGCCACCGGACTCCTTGTTGTTTTTGTGGATACAGACTAACACGGCTACCCCCGATACTTTCTATATGATGAATGAATGGCCTTTCAGTTGTATTTTTGTGGAGCAACAGTGACCTCCAGTGGCCAGCGAGGCTAGTTGTACAGAGATATATATGGCTAATTCATGGCCAATCTACTCTTCCATAACAATGCTGTTTTCAGTAGGGGGCTCTCCAAATATTCTGAATTTGCTCAGACCAGCTGCATGGGAGATATTTCTAACAATGTACATGTTATCTTGTTGAAATTCTCCTGTGATCCTTGTCCCTGCAATTGATTGGGACAGCTCAGTGGTTTGAGCATTGGCCTGTTAAACCCAGGGTTGTGAGTTCAATCCTTGAGGGAGCCATTTGGGGATCTGGCAAAAATAAGGGACGGTACTTGGTCCTGCTGTGAAGGCAGGGGACGGGACTTGATGACCTTTCAAGGTCCCTTCCAGCTCTATGAGATAGATTTGGACACTTTCACCTACGTTGGTGCCACTGAAGTCAAAAGAGCTCTTTACAGGCACAGGGGTCAATCTATGAAGATTCAACTGCAGGACCCTTGTCTATAAAGCAAATCCTTCCCTAACCTCACTGGCTACTGAAGCGCAATGGAGAGAGTCAAGAGTTTACTGCAGGTGCTACACATCCCCTGCCCTGGGGGAAACCAGCTGGGGAGACCTGGATCAGGGCTGGAGATGCTTTACTGTGTAGCGCCTCCATCCTTTCCTGTGTGGAGAGGTATTAAAGGGGCTCTTTCCTTGGTGGGGTTTTTCCAGATCCCAGCCAAAACACACGGGGCGGGGGGGTGGGGAGGGAGTGTTGAGAGCTGGATCTTCCCATGAGCATAACATCCCAGCTTTATTATGTTTGGTCCAGTTTATTATTATTGGAATATGCAACACTTGATAACAGTGTATTTAGGGCCTGGTCTTGCAGCCCTTACTCATGGCACTCATCCCAATGGAATAAGTGAAACTAGTCATGCAAGTATTTATCCAGCTAGATAGAGCTGAGTTTCTTAAACTGAAAACTCTTTGGAGTTAAGACTGCCAGTCAGTCATATGTACAGCAGCACCTACCACATTGTGTGGGAGACTGGAATGCAAATAGAAAATAAATCTAGACATTTATACCATGCGTATCTAAGTGCCTAGAACTGTGATATCAGGCTTTAACATACTGGACTTTAATATATACATATCACTTTGTTAGGCTACACAGTAATTGCATTTTTATTACAAATGTAAAACAATGCTTTTTTTAAAAATAAGGACTTAAACTAACTTCATAGAACACTTGTAAAAATGTGGCACAAAATTAATGTCAGCTCTGGTCTTTGTTTTTAAGATAAAAAAAGGAAGAAGTGGAAAGCAGAGATATGTTAATTATATGACATGGAAAAACTCAGATCATCTTGAAAAAAAAGCCAGTGGGTTTAAAAGTAAGAGATGCTAACTGGTTGCCTTCCACTAATATATATTGTTGAAAATGAGGCAGAACCCAGAAGGATAAGGAATCAGTTTTAACCTTTAGCATTACACAGCACAGCATGTAAAAAAATATTCCAACAAACTCACCTTACCCCAACAGATAAGATCCTCTATTCAGAAAGAGTAAATTGCATGTCAGCAATACAGCAGAAGTAACTTCCCAGAAGACAAATGACATCATTTCAGAAACAATACCTTTTGTCTTCATTTAAAATTCCCATTTTAAAAAGGAACTAAAAATATGCTATCCTGGGCTCTCATACTGAAGAGAGAAGAATAAATCTTGTTTTCTTCTTTCACACAGTATTCAGCTGTTGTGAAAAGGCCAGATAGTAATAATTATATTTATAAAGTGCCCCATGCAAAAGCTTTCTTGGGTGCCATAAATTATATACGAATTATGAAATATGGTAACATTTTAAGTTAAAAACATGTTCAAGCAAGAAACACAAAAGGAGATGGGGGCAGGTTGAGTGGGAAAGATGGGAGAAAATGGATTTTAGGTAATGTTTAAAAATTGGGGAGATGGTTTGAGGTAGCTATTCATGAGGGTGCAGGCAGAAAACGAGTTCCACACCGTAGGGCCCATCATAGCAAAGGCAAAAACACTTGCTGACCTAAGGCCAAAAATCAATGGAGCCCTAAAAGAAACAGACACCCAGCCAAAAAAATCCCAGAAGAGGCCTGAAATATAGCCAGTACCTACACTGATAAGGGCTTTAAAAATCAGCATAAGCAACAAAAATAAATTAAATAAGTCTACATACTCTTACTGCCCTCATCAATGGAATATCTTACGCATTTGTACCTTTTTTTCTTCCCCACAAAACGTTTGGCACAATCCACAGAGAGGAAAAACATATTTCCTAGCTGCTGATGGAATGGAATCCTTACCTTGCAGAAACACCTTCTGGACAGACAATGAGCTTAACCTGGCATATATTTAAGCCTGTACAACAATTATTTTGCCAGAGTGCATCAGCAATTATAAGCAAAAAACAATGTTCAAAAAGATACCAAAGTTGGGAAAGAAAGCCATGTTGCTGGCTGCATTCCTTTGTGTTTGATCAGAAGCATTCATTTCTAAAGTGCCCAAGGAGTTAAGTGTACAAAGATGCATCACCAGAGTAAGGAAAGGACTAAATGCTTGTTACAGCTTTGTTCAAAGAGAAAGTACAATGCATTAGACACAGCAGGCAGACATACCAGGCATTCTTTCCCTGAAGGTCTGAATACATAGACTGAATAAAATGCTCTCTCTCCACCACCTTAGGGAGGGCTTTCTAATCTAGAACTAAGATTCACTGATACAAAAGTGCCCTCTGTACAGCAGCAAACCTACAATATCTAATTCAGAGAATTTTTAAATTAAATACATTTTTAAATAACTCACTTTTACCTCCCCCCCATCTCATTCTCCTGCATATAAAAGATACTTACAATGGTATATTTAAAACTCAGGACCACAACATTTTGATTTAACTTTCAAGTCAATATTTTGTAAAACCAGCAAACTTCACATTTAGCAACATCAATCCTTGGCAGTCACTACTTAGTAATTAGTATTAGCAGCTGACCTGGCTGCTGCTCAGCAGTGAGATCATTTGTCTGGTCACGTAAGAGTCCAAGACTTAAAGTCAGACTCTTTGTAAAGTAGCCATTAAAAAGATGTTAAAGCTTTCTCTTTTTTTCATAGATTCCAAGGTCAGAAGGGACCACTGTGATTATCTAGTCTGACCTCCTGTAGATGCAAGCCATATGGAACTTCCCCAAAATAAGTCCTAAGAGCAGATCCTTTAGAAAAATATGCAATCTTGATTTTAAATTTGTTTTTTTAGCATAAGCTTAAAAAGGCTTTTGTGTTCAACAGTTTTAACACAAAATGTAGCTTTTTCAAAAGGGATAGTTCATGATTTAATAAGATCAACTGCATACAGTTAGTTCAGCATGTGGAAGCCTACTTCAGAGGTAAAGCAGATCAAAGGAACATATCACACCAGCGCTCCACACGCCTCATCTGGCTGCCAATTTAATTCCAGGTCTAAGACACCGTCCAGATCCTCCTGTTTTTATTCACATATGGAGTGGGACCAGCCGTCCTAGCTACTGTCTCTTGTATTCCCCTAGAAGACCATTAAAATTGACAGAACACTTTGGCTGGCAATCACAAGAGGAGAACTCACAGGAATTGGGTCAGGGTTCTCTCAGTGAATCCTCCTCAGTTGAACGATCTTTACTCTTGATGAGCCCTGTTATGGCCATATTTAGGGGCAAATGTAAGACAGACCCATCTGCGTGCGTATATGCCTTCCCCTAACAGAATAGTGAAATCTCCAGGAAAGCGATCTCCTGACCACCATCTGGATTTCATCTGCCTATGAAAGCAGTTATTTCTAGGGAAGAAAGCGTTTTTCCCCTGTGAAACCCTGAGGTACTTCTAGTCCAAGTTGAGGGCACTCTGATATTACAATGAGAGAGGCCACAGAACTACATGTGATTAAAAAATATATATATATTGTCCTGCTTATGGACACAATGTGAGGAATGAGCAAAAATGGTCTGGATAAAATAAGAATTTCCTCTTCCCCAGCAAAACCTCCAGCCATGTTAAGAAAGGAAACTTGAACCAAACCTCTCTCAGATACTAAGACATTTTAACTTCTGGTTTCCAATCAGGCCCAGGATATGACAAGCCAAAATACCTTAAGAGAGGCTGTAGTTATGGTTTCTGCACCTACGGCAGAAAATGGAAATAATGTATTAGAAATTCAAATAGAAAATATGTAGTTGGGAGATTCCAAGCCCAATTTTCAGACCGAGCAGGTTTGGATAAATTTCCTTATGCAACTAGAATCACATCTTGCTCCACTTATTCGCATGAGACATCTCATTGAGACCAGTGGGATTACTCATCTGAGCAAGTGTCATGTGCTTACATTGGTTTCAAGACCACATCCCTGAATTTTGGATGCTTAGCCAATCCATAACACCGTAACCTTCTGAGGCTTGCCCATCACTAAACAAAATACACACACAGCAGCAAGTTCAGTCTTACAACATACATGGTGAAAAGAAAACCAAAACACAACTAGCCAGTGTTGTGACGTATATTAGTACATGTACGCATTTAATTTATGAATGCAAATAGTTTTCAGTTTCACCACTGATAAAATGAAATAACTTACCCAGAACGCCTCTTTCCTCCTCTAGCAGGCATGGATCCTGCCATTCTCACCTGTCCTGTTGCCATAGGTGCAACTGGCAATGTCACCGATCCAGGAATATCTGAAGCCATTTCTGTAATACAGAATGAAAATCATGTTATCCACTATGAAAGGTAATGATGTACAGAAGGCTCTTTTAAAAACACTCAGTGCAGAGTGATCTTTCCTTTTATTTCTAAAAGAAGATAAATCTATCCTTTGTGGTTTAAAGGACTGTACAAATGATGGCAAATTCATTACACTCTTGCAATAGCTTCAGTTTTGTCAATAGATATCCTGAGTGCAATTGGAGAGACAATCACAGCATACACAGCTTCCTGTGTATTTCTTTTATGTATTAGCTCCCTGTACTTTTGTTCCCTACTGTACGGAAGCTGCCAATGAAGCCTAGCAGTCTTTCACAACACCTAAAAAATACCCTGCGAGGAAGCTTATCAATGCAGAATTACTGAAATTAATTAGGTGCTGGGGCATAATTTATCCAGATCAGGCAAAATTTTAAAATATATTCAAATGCAATATTAAAAAGTATGACAAACCCTATATGCTGGTAATTGTGGGTAGCAATGAGGTCTAGTGGCTAGAGCAGGAGATTGGGCCTCAGGAGATGTTATTTACATTCTGGTAGCATTTAGAGACCCTAATCAGAATTCATATCCCAATATGCAAGGTGCTAGGAAGAGTTTACACTCTAGGCTCTTATTCACATCTCTGTCAGTGCCTCAGTGTGTGACATCAGGCTAATCCGATCTCTATGCCATACTTTTCCAATCTGTAAAATGGGGATATCAACACTCACCTTAGTAAAGTATGTTGAGATCACAGAACTAAAAGGCATTTTTATTTTCCAAAGACAGCAACTGGATGGGAAACATTTTATTATACTTCAGAATGAAACACACTCTAGAAAAACAGAACAATGTAGTTCTTTCCCTTCTTTCTATCCCATAGATTAAGTATATGTATGGACTTTGTGGAATCATTATATAGGATTTAAGAAATGATAAGTCTCTCTCCCTCTAAAGCATAGAGATTTCACAGACCATTTGCTGTAGCATGTGGCTGAGATACTACCAACCGAAGATCACAATGTCTAGTGGTCACAAAACAAAAACCCAAAAATGTTTTGTTAAACTGTACAAGGATTGGTTTCAGAGTAACAGCCATGTTAGTCTGTATTCGCAAAAAGAAAAGGAGTACTTGTGGCACCTTAGAGACTAAACAATTTATTTGAGCATAAGCTTTCGTGTGGGGGGGGGGTGAGAAAACCTGGATTTGTGCTGGAAATGGCCCAACTTGATTATCATACACATTGTAAGGAGAGTGATCACTTTAGATAAGCTATTACCAGCAGGAGAGTGGGGTGGGAGGAGGTATTTTTTCATGCTTTGTGTGTATATAAAAAGATCTTCTACACTTTCCACAGTATGCATCCGATGAAGTGAGCTGTAGCTCATGAAAGCTTATGCTCAAATAAATTGGTTAGTCTCTAAGGTGCCACAAGTACTCCTTTTCTTTGTACAAGGATTGTGCAAACTGGATGTATATTATTACTATTCCCCTCCCCCAAAACAGCTGGTAGGCTGGAGCTTGTGGAAGGATGGAGAGGAATCTGCTGAGAGTGAGCACACATTAAGAGAAAAAAAAAAAAAAGAGACTGGATGATAAAAAAAAAAAAGTGTTCTCCCTCACATACACATACAGCATCTCATTACCCCTCCCTCCCCTCCCCCCCAATGCATTCTCCTCCAAACTTCAACCCTAAATATTAATTCCGGTATTTTAAAATGTAATGGGGTTTGGTTTTTTTAAATATCATTTAGAACCACACATATCAGGGTTGGCAAAGGCATCTTTGGTCACCTGGTCCATCCCTGGTAGCAACATTTTTAAGGTCTTCAGTGGAAGTTTATTGATTAGGGGAACAGGGATTGAGGGTTGTTCCCATTTTTCATTACTCAGTGCCATAGCCACGATGTTCCGTAACAGAGTGAGAACCAAACCAGTAACTCTAGAGGTGAAACCAGGGGCTTCTAAGAAGATGAGCATAAGGAAGGTGTCAGAGCTGCTACGCTGCCTCCACTCCACAAACGGATCCCATTAGACTGAGCAGCCTACACCAGCTTCAGGGACGTGCCATAAGTCAACCCTAAAACAGAGAAGAATCTGGGCCTACGAAAGTTTCTTAACAGAAAGCAAATTATTCGAGAAATCCCGTTATTTTTCTCAACAGACTAGCACAAAAACCCAACTGTGACGGGGAAGCAGAAACCCACTCTCTTTCAACAGCATTTTCTTTCATGTTTGGAGAGCACTTCATTCCTGACATATTTTATTCAAATCCCTTATTCAATAAATGTACATTTTCAGTCCCATTGTTTCCGTTCACTGCTGCTAGGAATTTCTTCTAGCACATTTATTTTATTAGCTGAACTTCTTTTCAGCCAAGAAGCAACAGAGCAGAGAACTTAAAATAATATGCTTCAAAAATGCATTCAAGGATTAAAACAACAAAAAAAAAAAAGATGTGTCTACACTGTCCTAAGACAGACATAGTAGAGTTACACAAGAACGGAAACATAAAAGCTAAACCGCTATTTCTGAAAATAAATTATCTTTGAAATACACTGACAATCACCTCACATTTGAAACATATAGCTGAAAGTCATCTTCAATTGCTCTGCTGATTCGTTTGTTAAAGCAGCTTTTAAAACACTAATAAGTATGCTTTTACAGTGTGTTTCTCACTAAGAGAAACACTGAAATACACACCACTAAGAGGACTGCTCTTTTAACCAGCACGCAGCCCTAAAGCAAAAAGGGATATTTTAACAGAATTTCAAATAAATCCAAAGTGTCCTTTATTATTTTTTAATACCAGAAAAGAAACATGAACACTCATGTGTGATGAGGCGTTTGTACAGCACTATTTTCCTTCGATACAAAATAAAGCACATACAGTACCTTGAAATGACATGTTGAAGGTAAGAGGGTCAGAATGGACTCGGCACATTAGACCCCAAAAGAGTCTAAAATTTATAGAATAAGTATCATCTAATGAATGGTCTTTCTACTAACAAGACAGCGGGTGGGAGGGATAGCTCAGTGGTTTGAGCACTGGCCTGCTAAACCCAGGGTTGAAAGCTCAATCCTTGAGGGGGCCATTTAGGGATCGGGGCAAAAATTGGGGATTGGTCCTGCTTTGAATAGGGAGTTGGACTAGATGACCTCCTAAGGTCCCTTCCAACCCTGATATTCTATGATTCTATGAAATGCACTTGCCACTGCTCCAACAGTACATTCCACCCTTGACAGCATTCCAACCAGCTCACCTTGCTTATTCAAGGAGTCCCACTGACTTTAGTGGATTACACATGTGAAAAAAATCAGCAGTAACTGCCCCTCATGAGTTGTTCCAAGCATTAACTTCACTGCTGAAGGGTCTCAGGATGCAAAGAGAAGAGCATTCAGCTTCAAGCTAAGGTAAAATAATTCACAAGGAATTTAGTTTGTAGGGGCCTTCATTTTCTCCCATCCTAGGAAAGACTGTATGCAATCAGCCTTACAGTGCTTTCCACCAAGAAGCAAAAACTAGTGGAAGACAGAAGATAGAGAAGCGTAGATTCCTCAGCCCTTCAGATATTTTTAAACCTGACAACATTCAACCTAAAGAGGATCCCTCAGAATACAAAGTGGGAGGGGGTGATGTAAGAGAAGGAAAATAGTGCTCATCACTTTTCACTGTCCTCTCCATCCGGCAGAAGTTTCCAAACAACCAGCAGATGTAGCTAGCAGACCCTAAGAGGAAGCGGACCTCACTAAGAAGCAACTTGGATAACTTTGTCTCTTCTGCCTATCACCACACAGGAATGCATTCAGAAATGTGAGGCAAGGACAATCTACATGGCCTTGAAGTCTCCAGCATGGTGAACTTGTCCCACTCAGCTCAGGTGGTGGAAATTCATCAAGCATCATGGCCTTTTGCGGGCATCTTGATCATCCGTTAATAATACATGATTTTAACCAAACGACTTTAAGGCATGGTAGGTAGAGACCTGTATTTCAGGTCTTTGAAATGGACATCTATTTGTCCTTCTAAAGAGCTATGTACAATGGAGATTAACCCTAGCAGCTACCTTTTCATCCAAATATTGAATCCTTTCCAGGGGAAAGAAAAAAAAAAAAAAAAAAAGGAGAGATTTGGTTAGAAGTTAGGCACAATCATGGACTCGTTCATATAGAAGTCCAAAACCAGTTGAAAGAGGAATTCCTGAAGCACCTGAAACTCACATCCATCCAGGAAAAACAGTAAGAACAGAGCCTTGCTCACTAGGAAGATTAAATCTCCAACAAGACACACCAAAGAGCTACTTCCAGAGTCAACAGATTTCATGTAATTTTTCATGCATGTCCTCAAGAAACTATGAGCATGGAAAGCAAAAGCCCGTCAAACCCCAGAAAGTCAATATACCAAAACTGAAAACTTAGAGGGGAGTTTCAGGCCCCTCATAAAAACAACTCAAATAAACCTGCTGTAGGGAACAGCTTGTGGACAGGATATGCTTGCATGCATAGCAATACAGCATTATATACACACACAAAACATTATGACCGTGACCACTACGGACTTCACCATGGCTCTAGAATGCAGGATGCATCATAGCTTAAAGCAGCTCGCTGTCCAATACTCAATTCCTTCCCTAAATACCCATGGCGAGTTCTGCAGATCTTGAATCCTGGGGGACGGTAAGGTCTAGCTGTCCAGCTGTATAATAAATGCAGCGACGGTAGCACTTCTAAGGGCCGTGACTGGGATATCAAACACACCTCAGAGTGGAGCTTTCACTACCTAATGACAGCATCATTACTATACAGGGTTAACTAGGGTTTACACATCTAACAAGGGGGCACTACTACTGAGTCACAATATCCTGCGGAGCGAAGGCTACATTGCTGAGATCAGGTTCTCCCCCAAAAATATGCACTCCAGATTCCGACTGTGCGGAAAATCCACCCAGAATGTGGCCAAACTATACATTATAGATTCCAGGGAGTCTGACTAGGAAACTGGTTCAGATTTGAACTCCTTTTCAAAGCAGTTATCTCCATCTTGACTTGCCAACAGTCACCCTGCAGGATCAGAGCCTCAATATAATTTCTCCTTCACATGCTAGAAAGCAGATCCTAGAGATCCGTGGGGAGCAGGGTGATTAGAAGTTGGATGGATCAGAGAAGCAGAGGACAGAAACATGCAGCCTCACAGAATGAGGTACTTGTCTGTGGAAGTCACAGTCACAAGGAAAATGTGACTGGACAGCCTGCTTTCTCTGAGGCTGGACCTGCTGGCACTGAAGGACACCAGAGATGAAGCTAACAGGCTCAGAGAGGTCTACATAGTACTGTACTAAGGGAAACCTACAGACATAGAATAGAAATGATGTGACAAGCAGGCCACAAGAAGTACTGCTGCCAGGAGCCCTCTGCTGTATGGAAGAGGGAGTGCAGCAGAAAAAAAGGACACCAGAAAATCAGAAGGGGATACCCGCCAGTGATCTAAATTACATTAGTATAAATGGGGAGCAGCTCCATGGGAGTAAACTGAGTTATTTTGGTGTAATAAAACCAAAGCCTGAAAGTGCATGGGCAGTTATAGCATTGGTTGTTTGGTTGTGAAAAAAACGGTTACCCATTTTTTTGGAACTGTTGTTCATGTCCATTCCATTCTAGGACGCAGGCATTCTACTTAGATAGAATGAAGTCATTCCGTAAGTCAACGCAGTTGTTCATTGCAGTGGCAGACGGGATGAAAGGTTGTCCAGTGTCTGCTCAGAGAATCTCATCCTGGATTATGGCCTGCATCCGCTACCTCTATGAGCTGGCAAAGGTGCCCCCGCCGGCGATCATGATGGCACACTCAACAAGGGCATAGGCATCATTGGCAGCCTTCCTGGCATAGGTGCCAACCCCAGAGATCTGTCGGGCCGCTACCTGGTTGTCTGTCCACGTTTGCGTCGCATTACATGACGACTCAGCAAGTTCGAGACGATGCTGGCTTTGGCAGTAAGCAGACACTGGACAACCTTTCTCCTGTCTGTCACTGCAACAAACAACTGTGTGGACTTACAGAACGGCTTTGGTCAATCTATGTAGAATGCCAGCACACTAGAATGGAATCAACATGAACAAGCACTCGAAGAAGAATGGAAGTGCTTGATGTGTGGTACTTGTCAATAAAGTGCCAGAAAAATACAGCTCTCAGGCTCATACACAACCACATACACTGTTGCTACTGTTAACTCAAACAGAAGTATTTAATCAGCACCGGGTATTAAGAAATGAGCTGGGCTCTTACTTAGGTTGGGAAGACTCTTTTCTTTTGCAAACAAAAATAAGGGCATATCAAGCATACATAACCCTCACTTAAAAGTGTGAAGGAGTAATGGTCAAAGTGAAATTTGTAGATGAAGTTTGACCATAAATGTTGCCTAACATTGTGGACACAGTAGAGTGAAAAATATCTGTGCAAATACTTTAAATAGCTTTTTTTTTTTACAAGAAAGTTTCTCAGTTGTAAACTATTTTTTAAAGGTAAGACATTTGCTTTTGCATTGCAAATCACAGGGTTACAAAAAATGGAGGAACAGGCTTATGCCCAATAAGACCAATGGTATTCAGACCCATCTGAGTTAGCAGCAAAGCCAGAGAATAACTTATTGACATAGAGAGCAATTACATAACTTCAATGGAAATCTGGACCCAGTTTCTAGGATAAAGAATGCTGAGACAGCTCAAATAATCTCAGACTTTCATTCCACCTGACCGCTCCACTTTTTCCCTCCTTCTTCCCACTCCCACCCCCTTCAGTCCGCTTCTTTCCTTTTTTGCCTGTTATCTCCACCCTTCTATTTAAATTGTTACCCCATCATGTCTGTGTAACATTGTCTGATTTTGTACTGTCTGGTCCTGCAGCTTTGTCAAGTTGTAAAGTTGTTTAACTACACAATTTTATTGGATATCCTGTGAAATGCATGGTAATTGGTAACATAGACAAGCTGTGAGTCATTTACCTGTTTCTATTTTTTTTTTTACTGTTTATTTCTTTATGAAAATTAATAAAAATTAATCACAAAAAAAGGAGAAAATTCACAGGGTATTTATTTCATTAACAGGGTACAAAAAGAAAAGTAATCCAAAAATCAGCCAAATAGCATCAAAATGCCTTAAAATTAGGATTCAAGAAAGCACTCATTCGGTAGGGAATAATCTCCAGTGACAGATTAGATTTCTCTTCTATCTCCATCATCCACGGGCCTGATCCCGCTAGCTGTTCTCATGTTGACTTGTACATCAGTCCATGAGTAGTCCCGTGAATTCAAGAAGAACGGTACTACTCGATGTGAGTAAGGGTGACAGAATCTGCCTTGTGAGTCTGTGTCTAGAATTATATTCATGGCTGTGGGCCTCTTTGCTGCCACTTCCCCACTTACAGAATATGGCAGCATTTCGTTGGTGTCGCATGTAGGTCATGCCAGAGTGCTTTGGAATCTTTTGAAATGAAGGACATTTTACAAATGTACATTAAAAAAAAAAGTATCGATAAATTCCAGCTCCAAGTTCTGGCCTTTATAATAAAGTTTTAGGTCTATGTAACTTAAGTTACATTTACTCCACAAAGTGAAACACAACATCAGGTAAAATCTGGTCTCAAGGTTTATTCTAAATAGATTTGTAAATATATGTATGTGATTTTTACACCAACCTGTTTCAATTCTTTGTACTGCTGAGTGTGTACAACACAACACAACAACTGAGGGGCTAAACCTCAGCAATCTTAATGCAGTAAGATCACTGGATTGAACTGTAGGGGGGAAATATTGATTTTATTTTATTTTTAGTTGAATGTTACTTACCAGAGATTGGCCCCTAAGCCAAAATTTCAAATTCAAAACACCTCCCAAGCTTCTGAGTATTCAGACTCCAGATCTGGATTTGAATTTTGAAGCTTTATCTCAGCTCTACTACAGTACATGCTTACGGCTTTTAGACAGACACAGATTTCAGAGGAGCACAACTGACCAGTTGCACATCTTCACAGTGTGTGTCATCCAGCTGCGGGGGAGATTCTGCTACTGTAGTCAGAAACCTCTGATTCTTGTGAAACTCCCAAAGGAACACGCTCTCTCCCGTCTAGAATGGCCATTACCCAACATTACTTTCAGTCAGTGTATTACAGTCTTTGCTTCAGACCAAGACATGCATGATCTGCATAGGTAATGCTGGCCCCGATCCAAAGCCCACTGAAATCAATGGCAATCCTTCCACTGACTTCAACGGGCTCTGAAACGCTTTAACTTTCAAATCTTGTGACAAGCGCAATATTTGCTAGTAAATATTAGGGGACCATTGAGGATGCTCTTTCCAGTATTCTTTAACCCTTTACAAGTCATTGTAATATGATAGGTTACATTAGAACTAAATATCAGTGCATGACTAAACCTGAGAGCAGAGGTGCTGGAACAATTTTTATAGTGGGGGTACTGAGAGCCAGTGAACCAAACTGTAAACCCTGGATATAATGGAAAACACTTCAAGCCAGGGGATGTGGCAGCACCCCCAGCTCCAGCACCTATGCCTGAGAGATGCCAGTTATATAAATGTTACAGATTTGACTGCCAGTCCACAAACTGACTGAAATGGCAATCATCTCAGAGTAAATCTGTCTAAGGTTAACACACGTGCCCTGTCCCTTGAACAGAAACCGATAAAAATGTTTTAGATGTTCCATAAAGGTAAAGTCTAAAAACTTCTTTAGGTAATGGACAAATACAGTTTTCAAAATCATGAAGAATTAAGATATACAACCACTAACAGATCACAAAGGATTTTACCACCTAGTATAGGCACATTTAAGAGGAACAAAATAAAATCACATTTGTGAATTCAGAACTTGGCAGGTGAAAACATAGCCACCATGAAGAATATTTCATAACACCTACAGTAAAATCTAATTGTAAATTTAGTCACATCACTTTGGCATGTTAATTACAGAGAAAGAAAAAACCCAGAGAAATTCCACACAGCAGTACAAATTTAAAATACAATTATTTTACAACTTTATTAACATTATTATACATACATACCATTAATAGGTAGGTTAAATAGACAACAGGTCAGAAAAATTTATCATTACATAGGATATGCAAAAGCAGCAATAACCTTTAAATGCTCTTAACTCAGCACAATTATCATATCAAATAAGTCATAAATATAATAAATCCCACCTCTACAGAAGAATTTCCTTCCTGTGACCAAAACCTTCTTGAAAGAAATTTTATCCGCATATGAGAAACATCAGAAACCTCTGGGAAGAAATGCAACTGCATTGGTATTCTGCTCAGAAAATGTCATCACAGATCTGTTTACCTTAACTGTGGACCATGATTCAGCCAGCAACAACCATCTTGCATACTGATCAATTTATTTGCAGCAAAATTACTAACATTTTCTAAATTAACCACATAGGTTCTGGAAAATAGTTAATACATTTTTTTTTAAAATTAAGTATATAATATGGACACGATTTTGTTACATTTTTCATTCCAGCAAGATGCATTGTACTTTATGGAGCTTCTCCTGTTATTCTATTGTGCATAATATGACATATTCTATTATATAAAATTATTAAAGGGACATTTGAGGGAAGTTTAAAGTAAGAGCTTTATCATCTTTAGGATTCACAGGTGAATGTTAATTGCATATGAAAAATGTAAAACAATGCAAGTGCGTATGTAATTCTTAATGGATCTGTTTTTACAGCATGTTTGGCAGTATGTGCAGTCCTGGAACCTTAATAAGAGTGCAGGAGAGCTGGAGTATCATTAGCGTAGATCAGCAGCATCAGGAAACCCCAAAGAGTCCCTGCCCCCAAAAAGCTTTAGGCTATTTTTTGGGGTACATCCATTTTTGTGTATTCAACTTGAGACATATCAATAGGGCCTGATTTTCAGAGGGTGGGTGGAGGGTGTCTCAAGCTGGGCACCCAAAAACGGTAGCACCCAAAAATAACTAATCTCTTGTGAAAATCTTGGCCTACAATTGTAATTTATCAAGTGAAAGGATACTCCATTTTTGAGGCATGGATATGAAATACTACTTTTAAAATTAAAAACAAAACCCATATTATCAGAGCATGAAGCTATTTACATGGCAATTTCTGACCTTGGATAGGAACGTGCTATTCCAGCTGACTTCAATAAGTGTTATGGATATGTATCCGAGGGCAGAACCTGGCCCAATAAAAGCTCACTAATCTAGAATATTATAGGATACCAAATAAACAGTGTATCAGAGCCAAGTTCTACAATGAGAAACACAAACTTCACTTATGAAACAGCAATTTTAGATAAGAAACTGCTTTAATTGCTTCATAAAAGGACAGAGGAAGTTATAAATTTTATTATTCTACAACTATTACAGCAGATTGCCAAAAAACCATAAAAAATAATTATCTAACACTTAAAGTGTACATTAAGTAACTGTCCCAAAGGAAATTAAATATTTTAGTGCATTTTTAGAAAAGATGTTTGTAATGTAAACTGGGAAATTAGGTGCCAAATTTAATAAAATGGGTCTATGTGCAATTCTACACTTACATTAGCTCACACAATTTCCACCGTTGCACATACGTTTTTGTATGCAGCCTGAGGCCTCATTTTGTCCCACATTTGGCCCTAAAAATGCATCCTTTGTCTATGCAACAGTGACCTGTGCTAATAAACGTGCATACTGTAGGTTTCTCTAAGTGTACTACTTCTGCTTCCTGTGCAATTTGTAGCATGCTGTACTAAAGGCCATTCACAACTTTAAATAGTTCTCTTTTCTAAACTGGGAACTATTTTTAATTTTTGTTTTAATTACAGTAATAGTCCAGAGTTTTCAAAACTACATAATTCAAGGCCAGGTCAATGCTAGAAACTTTTATCAATACAGTAACACTGGTGAAGTGTGTGATTTTTTGTAACATTTCTATATCAGCAAAAGCCCTACTGCAGACACAGTTAGACCAGCATAAAAGTGCCTCTAACCATTTAGCTTATTTCACTTGGGAACCTGATTTATACTGCCAAACATGCTCTAGTGCACCCCTGGCCAAAAAACACATTTTGCAGTGACAGTTTGATTCAGCCCACGGTAATAGCCATCAGTGCTGGTGACGAAGTGAAATGAGAGGGTGGTTTCTTTTCCCAGTTGATGAGTGAGAAACACCTGAGTAAACTGGGGAAGTTGCCAACCACAGAAGCTGAGCAGTATTGCCAATGCCAGGAGTTTAAAAATCATGAGTCAGAACCCCCTCACCCAGCTCCCACCAAAATAAATATGATTGTGTCCTAAAACTCATAGGATCTTTCAAAAGACTAAATCATGGTTTTGGGGGGCCGTCTTCTGGTTTTTAAACTCCCTCTGTTCATCCCCAACATATCTGTGATGATTAAAGGCTGAAAATTCAACCTTATTGCATACAAAATGTGCACACAAATATGTAGGCACCAGCTTCTATATGCTCCTGCTCCCTGACTCCTCCCCACCTCCGCAGCGAATGGTTCATCGCTGATTCACCTTAATCGCTTCTCTTATTCCCATCCTTTTCTCCTCATTCCCATTTTTTTCATCCCTCTCTTCTTAGCATACTAACAGCTTCCAGCTTGGGAAAAGAGGCGCTTCTTGCATCACGCTCCAGCAGACACGTACAATGGGCATTGCCCACACCTTCCAACGAGCCACCCTCATGGTTAAAAGAGAATTTGCTTGGACTTCAGTTGTTCAAAGGAGCAAAGGATAAAGAAGAATCCTTAGTGCTCTATTAACTTCAGTTGAACTGTGACACTAGACACAAGTGGAGGGTCTGGCCCCTGTTGTTTAAAAGATTCCATAAATTCCAGGGACAGATTTTCAAAGCCAATTTTGCAGCCTCTCTGCAAATTGGCCAGTGGTAAGAACCATGGGGTATGCCCCCAGAAGTCCCAGACATGGGGGAGTGCAGCATCAGTGAGGACACAGTAACTCGAGTAGAGCTACTCACACCTGGACTAGGCTAACCCAAATGCTCAGACCCGCCTGATGCTGACTGCCCGAGATAACTCTGCATACCCTCAGTCTTAATTCTGAGTTTTGTTTTGTTTTCTGGAGAATGGGAGCAGTCCTTCAGAAAGCAGTGCAAAATGTGGATCACGGTTTTTGTACTTGGGTCGGAGCATAATGAAGTTCAGCAATCGAATAAGAGGCCAGGTTAGCTCTGCAGTGAAGACATACCCTGAATGTCAAATATCTAGGCACAGTTACACTCACAAATGGGTAAATTGGGTAGTCACATAGCTAACGGCCCAATCTGCATTCTCAAAAGTAAGGATTTCATGTGAAGTTCACTGGCCAATCTGCGGAGGCTTCAAAGTTGACATTGAAAATCTGTCCATGGAATTGATGGAATATCTAAACAACAGGGGCCAGACCCTCAACTTGGGCAAAGTGTCATAGCTCAGCTGAAGTTAACAAAGCTATGACAATTTTCACCAGCTGAGGATCTAGGACTAGGCCAGGGGTTCTCACAACAAATTTTTTGGTGGCCTCAAAGTGCGGCCACCAACTCTTGCTGGGGATTACGCTGACAATTTTTCCTAAAATACTTAATTTACTTTAGGAAAAATAAATATATATGCACATACACATGTCCAAATCATTGTAATTTATTGAATCTTTTTTGCAGACTCAATAACAAAAATAACATACAGCTGTCTCTCTTCTTTACTGGACCTAAACAGAATAGAAACACAAATAAGGCGCTCTGCAGGTTATTGTCTTTTTTGTTCTTGTGTCTTTTCCTTTTTTTGGTTGCTTTTTTAAAAAGACTTGCTAGCTAGTAAGTCTGCTGCTGCGAAAAGTGATATTAACAAACATACAAATATCACTTTTCACAGCAGCAGACTTACTCAGTCCTGGCAAGTTCGGGGACAAATTAAGTCTTGGATGGGGAGGTCGGTAGGGGGGAAGTGGGGGACAGGGGGGAATGCATAATGAGCTGGCGGAGGCAGCGGGAGCCAGGGACAATGGGCGGTGAGCCCCACTGCTAGGGGTTGGAGCCCCGGAGCCAGAGCCTGCTGCCCGCTACACCAGGGCTGGAGCCCAACCCTACATCCCCAGGAAGGTGGGGAACTCACTAGCTGCCTCTTTCACCAGCATTTGAGTCTCCAGAGGGGGCAGGGTCCAACCCCTGCTGGTGGCCCTTGGGGAGGGACCACTGCTTTGTCCCCCCAATCACTGCCCAGGAGTCTGTAGCTGCAAGAAAAGCCCCTGGTGGCTGCATTTGAGATACGCTGGCCTAGGCCCTCACATAGCACAGAATATATTGCCATACATAGGTACAACAGGAATCTTTAGGGATGCATATTTTAATTTGTCCTTGTTTTGTTGTTTAGACATTCGAGATCATTTGATCAATTTTCCCCCGTTTAATAAGTATTAATCAAATGTTCTCCATCACAAGATTAGGCTTCCCACACAAAGCAGCGTTTCCATTTAAAAGAAATTATCATTCTCCCTCCCCCTATGATATTTTGAATGTGCTTAAAATAACGGCATAAGTATAAACTGTGTGCAAGAGCAGCAAGAAAAAGTTGCTCTAATAATTTTTTTTCGTAAATTTTACATACTCTACTAGAACTAACAAATGCAATATAGGATTGTTCCATCATTCATGCAGCACCATATCTATAGAATCTCAATTTTATATGTAATGACTTTATCCATTAACATACAAATTGAAGCAATGTAACATACATCCAAACTGTGCACATAAGCACAAAGAGGAAAACTAAGGAAGTGTAATGACTCTTCTTCAAACTTTCTCAAAGATAGATTGTGCTTAATCCGTTAACTCATCATTTAAAGTTTTCATTTAGTTAGTTTGTTTAGTTTATTTTGGTTGGCATTCCACCAGAAATTCATGTACAGGAAATGTGTTTTCCTTTTTAAAATGGAACACTTAGTAGATGACATACAGCAAAACACCAGGAGGTAAAGTGGAAGTTGTAACACAAGAATATGTTAAAACTAGACATAATAATATTGCATTAGATTTTAAAAAATTACACACAGATTCCAGAGGCCACCATTATTTATTACTTGAAAATGATGTGAGTGAGATTCTTGTCTCTGTTCCCACCAGTACACAAACAGCCTCAGTGGAGTTACTCTGGATTTATACTTGTATAATAGAGTTCAGAGTCTGTCTCAGTGTGAGCAAAAAAATTATCTTACTGTACTTTGCTGAGATCCAGACTGTGCCCAAATCCTGTCGCATTTTCCTCCACAACATTTCTAAGATCTGACATTTTCTGTCTAGATAGCAAAATTCTCCTCTAGGCTCTCTATCTCCAGTCTTACCTGCTGTAATTACTTGTTCTCCTTCCCCAAATCCCACCTTACTGTCTTGTTACATCGCTCCACCCTATTATATCATGTTTGAGATGACCTGTAGACTCTTCTGGGAAATTGTGTCTTTTTATCCATTTGGGAGGATGCCTAGCAAACGTTTGGGCTTTGTAACAAATAAGCAATTATAACTGTTCAACACTTTATTATTCACTATTACAGACTATTTTTTTAATCCACCCATCTTTAAATTATTTATTAAAAATCAATACTTCACTATTAACTTCAGTGTCACCATCATCAATCTCTGTCCTTTAACTTTACATCTTGGTCAGTATTAATTACTTTGGTCAACCGAAGTCGATTTAGATCTCTACCAAAAGTCAATTTTTAATCATTAGAATCCAGAGCCATATGGTTCATACAAAAGATTCAGCTGTCAATTTCCAAGAATTATTTTACAGTTGCCTTTAGAATATTTATGGTGCTATATTAAGAAAAAAATAAGCCAGATCAATATTATTCAGCGCTGTTCCAAAGTTTAAATCACAGCAAGATGGCAAAGCATCCCATTCTGAGAGGTGCTGAGTGCCCTCAATTTCTATTAACTCCATAAAGCATAGTAAATAGTAGTGAACAGACAATGAATTAAAGTTAATGGATACTAAATCAACTTAAAATGTTGACTGGGATTGATTTTAACCAACTGCAGCAAGATACCAGTAACTCAGCCTTCCTGGGTAGCCAAACCTTTTCATTGCTCCCCCAAGCTGTTATCTCCACCCATCAAGATACCAAAGTCATATGAAAGTTTTATTCCATGATTGGAGATGCAGTAGGTTCACAATCCCTGCCCATACTTTCTGTTAAGCCAACTGCATACAGTACAAACTTCTTGTCAAAACATCTTGATCCTGGAGTCAGAACAATTTTTCTAATTTTAACTTTCAGCTGGAGAATACTGCCAGCAGATTTCTGCTGATAATTATTCGTGTTTTTAAATGAATTTCCTTTCATCGTTCCTGGCCTCCAATTATAATTGCTTTGCATAAGCATCCTTGCAGTCCAGTTTTACTGGCACAAATATTCACAGAAAGTATAGTAGACACCAAGTTTTAAATTTGGCTCAATCACTAATTCATTCTGACAACCAAAAGATATCACGTGACTTACTTCATCAAATAGAACAGAGTACACATAGTGAATACTGAACGTCAAATACTCAGAGAAATACTGATAATCCATAAAGCTAAACCATTTTCAAAATTTCATCGAACAACTGAACATGTAGTTTTGATGAAATCATAATCAACTTGCAACTGATCAAGCAAAAAATTTAATAATTTTACCACTTAAATTATTCATTGCAAATAACTTACTTGCATCTTTCAAATGATTTTGTAAACTTATTCGTTGTATCTGCATAATAAAAAAATTGTGATGCAGTAGGGATGTACAACTTTTAAGTTTCATTCAGAATATCATGCTGGGTTTATCAAATACTTAATTATCAGTATATTTAGGGTATCACTGGGCATGCTTAGTTAACCAGTGTCTATTGTATTCAAAAGTTACTGTATCATTAAACAATATTTTACTGACTGCACTCGTGTCTGCAATCCTGTTTGGTCAGCAAGTAAGGGATATTTATTTAATGTTATGATACTGAACTGACCTTTTGTGTGTTTCCAAATCCCTATTCATCATCATAAGTCAAACTGAAGAGAAAATTAAAGTGCAGTTGCCAGAAAAGTCACTCCGTAAAAATGACCATATGAGAGTTCCTTATTGAGTCTCTCCCCCTGATTTCCAGTTTGAGGTTCCTTAGTCTACAAAGATTTCCCACGCCCTTCCCCGCGCTTTAAACTCCAGTTCTGCAAACTCAGCCTGTGTTCAAGACATTAAGTTGTGTCCTTTTGCCCCCTACATCACCACCAGTAAATAAAGACCCTCTGATTAGCATTTAGAGGGCATTTTTTTCTATTAATGAAGCAAGAAGCAGAAAAGAATCCAGCACTGAAAAAATGCTTTAAAATAAATATTAACACTATCCATTGAATTTATATAAGCATTGAATTCTACCAAGCCTCGGTAAAGTCTAGTCTACAGGCTGCAGGAAAGGGCTGGGAACCAGGAAATCATGGGTTCAGATATGACTGATGCTTGGACATGTCACCTAAAAAGGGTATTTCATTATTGCCCCAAAACTGCAGTCGCTGGCATTTAGCAGTGGATTCTTTCAGTCAGACATCTAACTGGAGATTCCAAAACACTCCATTCTACAAAATTAAGTGCTCTAACATCTCACGTATTGACTCTTTTCAGAGTCTTTGTCAGTCGTTCAAAATTATCGCAAAAAGGTCGAAGTTTTCTGCAGTTGAAAAAATTTGGCCAAAGGAAGATTATGATTTTTCTGCCCTTTGCTGCACCAGTGACATTTATTATGCTGTTAAGAATGCTAGTCTCTCCCCCTTGCTGTCTGAGTATCACACCCTTTATGTCTATGAGTAAAGAGGAACAAATAAAAACCCATCCGTTTTTGGAAGTTCCGAAGGTAATGGTAGGGGTGGGGTGGGGGTTTTTTTTTTTATTTTTAGATTGTAAAAATCTTTCATTCCAACTGGTGCCCCAAAGAGAACACCCTCAGAATAAGACATGACGGAGAGCTTTATAAGTAAATACACAACTCAGCCAGCCTTGTTATAGGAGAATCTCCGGGGAAATATTCGTTTTACCAAGAATTTGCTACAAATGTTGAGAATCTCAAATCCTGCTTAACTTCATCACAAAGAACTGTTTCTGAACGTTTACTCTGATCTAAATTAAAATAAAGTAAATTAAAAGTAAGCTTTCCTATGTTTTCAGAAGGAGATTGTTACCCTTAGAGACCACTATTACTGCATTTTCCAGAATTACAATCACAGGGTTTCACTAGCAATTTACCATCGGAACCACTAAGCAGACATTCTTTCCCTGACTTTTTAAACAACTGAAGATCTAAAATAATGGAAGATTAAGGGAACATGGAACGAGAAATATTCAGATTAAACATTACGTCACGTTCACTAGAAGCTGCTTGTTCCCAGAAGTACACAGACAGTCTGTAGATGCTTTGAACTTGGAAGCGAAGAATGTTATTGAATAAAATTTTCTACAAACAAGCTAGATGTTTATATACAAGCCTTGACAAAATTGAATTTTTCACATTTATATCTGGAAGAGCAGCAAGACAGCCTTTACATATGTAAACATGAAGGAAACATGAAATCACACCAAATGTCAGATTTGGCAATCAAGTGCTAGCTAACAGCAGAATTCTCCATAACTACATACCAAAGGACCTGTAGTTTTCAGCTATATTTTATAAGAAAGAGCTATGGGAAGAATATTAAGTGCCAACACCAAGAAGAAAGACTGCTTGACATGGGACCCTTTTCAGTGTTCATTTTATTTATTTGTAAAGACAGCCTAAATCACCTATTTCAAGGAGCAGTCTTCTACAGTTTATACATCACACAACCACACCAAACAGAGTGGTTTTCCCTCCTCTAGCAAGCCATCCCATGCTTTCCACAATAAAGATGAACAAACGCTTGAAAGACGTGTGTGCCATTTTTCGGCTTTTTAAGTGTGTGTGTATTTTAAGTATTATTGAACCACTTGGTAATGTTGTATGTGTGTGTTCAATATTTCACCCTCACTTTAAAATCTAATTGTAACAACTGAATAACAGGTTGGAATGCTTTCAAAAGCAGTGAGCAGCTGACAGAATGAGTAGGCAGAGAGCGAGTTGCAAGACACATATTAAAACTAGAAAAGACATGGGAGCTCTAGCAGTTTAGTAGCGAAGGATCACTGGTGGTGTTCCCTTGCCTAGGTGTATATTTTGTTAAGACAATTAAAGGATATGTGTTTTGCCTTATCGCTAACATATCTAGCATACAGAGTGATGAATGTGAATATGCTAAATGTAACAACTAACGTCCCCGGAACGAAGGATACTTGTTGTTTCCAGAGTAGCAGATTTTAGTTTTACACCTACATCTTTTCTCCCTAAGCTCCAGCAAAAAACCGATAACCAATGAAAGATACAATTGGTGTCATGCTTTCACTGTTGTGATTCAAATATCAATCCTGCAACTGAGCTATTGGGTAACTGTAAGTACTTAGAGAAGGAAAACTTGTAGAACTTAATAACATACATAGAAGGCTAGCAAAGACTAGTTCAGAACAGACATGGATGGCTGAGTTTTGTTTGTGCCCTGAGCAACATTTCATGGTCTGGGAAGGATTCAGATGAGTTCACGTGTGAAAAGCAACCCTGGTTTCCACATAGGAAAGATTCCAATCACTCTAAATATTAGCATGCTGTGGAACAGGCTTCTTCACCTTATTGCTGAATATAAATAATTTTTATATCAATAATTTTGTTCCATCACTTTGGAAAAAAATGGATACACTGTTTGTTCCAGGTCCAGACTCTCTGACATCTCTCCCTTAAAAGTAAAGTTCAGCTTTGAAACTTCTCCACGTCTACACCATCATTTATGTCGGTGTCACTGATGTCAGTGACATTTGTGAATAAGCCAACCCCCCCGCATGATGTAAGTTATACCGACTTAAGCACTGGTGTGGACAGCACTATGTCAGTGGGAAAGCTTCTCCTGCCACAGCTGCCAACGCTCATTGGAGATGGATTATTTAAGTCAACAGGAGAGCTCTCTCCCGTCAGCTTAGAGCGGCTACACAAGAGAGTTTACAGCAGCGCTGCCTTAGACTACTATTTGTATTACTGTCATACCTAAAGGGCTCAACCAAAACAGGGCCCCACTAGGCTAAATTCTGTACCAGTGTAATGGGTTTGGAGAAGGCAATATGGTAACATCAGGTATAGCATTTCTTTCCCTTTTTTGTACCTCAGCTTACCTTTCTGCTGTGATAGAGACCAGAGCTAGGTCTGTTCAGGACTTCCATATAATGCAGAGTTAATCTGATAAAAGGAGAGTGGCACACAATCTCTAAAGGAAAATGTTCACTAAATCTATCTATATGAATACACTACAGTTCAGGGATTGGCAACCTTTGGCACGTGGCCCGCCAGGGTAAGCACCCTGTTGGGCTGGGCCGGTTTGTTTACCTGCCACGTCCGCAGGTTCAGCCAATCGCGCCTCCCACTGGCCCCGATTCACCGCTCCAGGCCAGTGCGGGTGGTGGGAAGCGGCGCAGGCCAAAGGTTGCCAATTGCTGCTATAGTTTATGACCCTTGAAACAACTGTGAATACTTTCAACAACAACGCTTTCAGTATTTCCTTCTCCCCTCAAACTATTAATACTTGTTACGATAAAGTTCAAATGCAAACTATAATTATGCACATGCATACATACATTCCCCCAGGACTCTTCTCTGGGAGGATTTACCCTTCTCAGTCTTGGTGGAATGGGGTCCTAACTCTCTGTAGGGCATGCAAACTCCTTAATGTCTGGGAAACTCAGATCCAGCAACATCCTCTGAATTTTTCAAAATTACAGTATGTTTTCTCTACCATCACAAAACTGCATCAATTTCAAAACCATTTCCATTTTTCACGCGCCAGTTGCAGAAGACTTAAAGGAGGGAACTATATTTCTTGATCTTAATGGGTTCTGAAACAACAAAGGCACACTCAAGGAATGAAAACTCAAAATTCAGCTGAGTTCATCTCATGTACATTTGCATGACCGGGATTTTAATAATGTCAAGGTGCAGCACTGCAAGTTACATGACTGTAAAATGAAATCCTGTATTTATTTGTTTTTCAGCTGAATGTTACAAATGGCAGCTGAAATGATAAAACAAAGACAGAGGAAGTTAATTGGTTCTCATTATTAAAGCAAACTGAGATATCACTCAGAGTTCTCATATCGACACATTTTATATTAATCTCTCTCTCTCTTGCTATTACCATCACCACCACATGAGCAGTTTGGGGGGTGGGGGGAAAGACAAAAGGCACTGAGGGTGAAGAAAAGCAGCTCTGTTTTGCTCCTACCTAGCACCTTTAACTTTGCCCATGTTTAGTCATTTGTACCCAGGATCCACCATTAAAAGCATGTGCCTCTACTATTTAAGCTAAAAGAGAAAAACTCAACAGCTGGTAGCAGTAATAGGCTATTATACTCTATGTCACCTAGCCACTAGAGCAGGACACAGTACACTTGGCTAATGTGTTACACACCTCCTGACACTCTATACTAACTTAGAATACAAGTTCTGTTACTGTAACACTTAATGCTTTTAATAGCTCCTCCAAAAGTGTTGAACAGGTGTCCCCTGTACAGAGAAGCTATAATTCTATATTAGCTATTACTGTACATTGCCCAATACACATCTCTTTATTACAAAGTGTTAGCGTATTCAAACAATTGGGCAAATTAGCTGAACAGTGCTAATTTGGTGCACATTCTCACAGCACCCAAAAGTCCCATGAAAGTCAGTGTAAGTTTGGGGTACGGAATCTAGTTTCCTATTGTCCACCTCAGTAGTTGCCATAGAACTCATGGAACATTTTCAAGGCGACACAGTCGGTCAAGAAATTTCAAGCACCATCACAAAGGTACTCTCAAAAGTGAACTTTGTAAAACAACATCTTGGTGTCCAGGTTTACTGACTGTCAGCAGCACTCATCAGGCTGAAATTTATTTTCCTGGCCAGTCATACGGGTCAGCATCCACTGACTTCTGTGGTTACGGTTACATGTGTTACTGCTTAGTGTTTAGGAACTTAGACATTTTCCATTTCAAAACAAGATTTTTCTAGCTGACAGCACTTTATGGTCAACCTGCTTTCTGACAATTAAGCAGTGTTCTCACATTACCACCAATAACAAAGATCCTGTAGCATGCATGAAACAAAATAAAATCCAGCTCTTATTTCCACAGCTGTATCGGCTCTGCAGTGCTGAGAGGAGTAAAACTTGTTTTTGTCAGTAAACAAAACAAATGTGACTCAGAGGTCACAAAGAGTACAGTTAGAAGCAGTAGCTAAATGCCATTTTTATAGCTACTTTCATGACTGTAACCACTTTCCAGTGGCTACTGTTACATGCAGCAGCTAGTCAGTGGACTATACTGACCTCTGCCATGTGACAATGTATGAGCTTTGTAACCCAGACTCATGTCAGGTGATTGGGGATAGAAAACAAAATACCAGTCTCTTACCAGCCTTCCTGTGTGCCACGACTTTATTACACTGCCCCTCTTCAGGATGGGAGGTGTTGTACTGGATCACACAGTCAATGATGTTTCACCCAGTTATTATTTCTTATTTTATATTGCCATAATATCTGGAGGCCCTAATCCCAATCGTCATATGATCCGATCGTAAGAAGTTACTTTACTTCTCCCTGCATCCTGAAACAATTTGACCCTGATTTTTAAATATGGCCGGACCTCAGCCTCTGATTTTGCACCCAGATACAACAGTGGGTGCAACTTTACAAGCACACAGCACTGCAAGCCCATTTTACTGCACTCAGACAGCTACCCATCTACCTAGACAGTAATATATCTAGGTGATATAAAATGCACATGTAATTATTTGTGCCCCAAAATTGTGTTCCTAATTATTTCTGGGATCAAAATTGGAGGCCATTTTTCGTCAACAGATTTTTCATTTATTGTATATCCAATAGAAAGGGATTTTGGTTTTTTATCCTCCGTAATATAACAGTGCAGTACTTTAGGCCTTTGCAGCATCAGTCATTTGTTGGCATGTCTCTGCCCATAAACTATTTGCATGTAACTGACAGTCAAACTCTACAGATACATTTTGAGTCTGCCCGTAAGCAAATATTACTGGTAAAGTGTAAAGGAACATTTAAACAAGCACATGTACCAATAGCAAAGAAAAACAGACAAATTATAGGGTAATTAACATACGAATGACGATCCAGTTGTTAATTACTATCTGTTCCAGGCGTTCTGTATGAGCAACTTACCTTAAAAGCCTTACAATATGTATACAAGTAGAGTCAGCAATTAAACACTTCAACTCTCCTCTGGCTTTATTAGAGAAAGACAACAACTTCTGCATATGATTTTATTTGTCAGATGTGTCTGAAGTTTAGCTGAGGGAAGGACTGGCAGCACAAATCTGTAATTTAAAAGTGCAAAATTGTGACCTGTCCTTGAGCAAAACAGCAAAATGTATGTGTTCATGGAGTGCACATCTAACTTAACAGACGTTCCCAATCTTGAGCCAACTAATAAAAATAATACTCTGCACTTAAACAGTGCTTTCCATGGAAGGCAGTGTGGTTAGTGGTTAGAACAAGAAAGCCTCACCTTCCCTTAGGGAAGGCTGCTGGCTCTACCTACTGAATAACGATGGGACTTTCTTAAATGCTGTCTTAGCACTTGAGAGAAGCAACAGTACAAGACTAGCATTTGTTTAAACAACAGTAATTGAGAAGCAAGAATGCTGCTGAGCCCAGTGCCAGAGTTAACTCTGACAAAGTGGCTGTACCAGATGGAAAGGAAATTGAGTAGTGAGGAGGAAAGTGAGACAAGAAGGAGAGTGATCTGAACAAAAAGGCCAGGGGAACAGAAAAGAAAAGAAAGGGAAAAAGCAAACGAAAGAGAAGGAAGATGGGATTGCAGAAATAGGTTAATAAAAGGAGGCCTTCCTAGACCTCCGGAATATGAAAACGTTTCAGCAGTACTAGATCTAGACCTACTTACAATGCAAAGGATTTTCCTTTGTATGCACTTTCTTTCTCAAAGAAACACTGGTTTCTCCTGGATTCAAAAAGGGGCTCATAGATACCTGGAGATTATCTTTCAATGTATAATCTGAATACTGGCTGCCTTCAGCAATCCACACAGCTAGGAAACTCCTTCGTAATGATACTCTAATAGGCGGATCCTCTGCTGATGTAATTTACCCCAATTTCCACTGAGGATCTGGCCTTACAAGTCCCTGTTGATATTTAGAAGCAGACATTCCATTTGTTATGGATTGCTAGTCTGCTAGCTTTTCCAGTGTAATTTGTTGCATTTACATTTATTATTAGGAAAAAGAAAACAATTCCAAACTGCATAAGCAACATTGCACTGAGGACAAGGAGAATAGAACATATAGTGAGAGATAGGACCTGCACCACGGAGCATACAGTCTAAATAAAAATTTAAAAAGATAGACAAAGAGGGAGAAAAAGGGAGTCATTTTACAGAGGCACAGAAAGATTCACTGACTTTCCAAGGGTCAGACAGGAAATCTTCCACAGAGCCAGGAATTAAACCCAGATCACCTAAGTTCCAGTCCAGTGACTTAAATACAAGATCATCATTTCTCACCTTACTAGCATTGATTTTATTAGCATGCTAATTTTCATAAGTTAGTGTTGAATTAATGTATTTACTATGCTCTTCACTTTGTAATTATTTAAATCTAAAAAGTTACCCATTACCACACACACCTTATCTTCACAAATTATTAAAGTAAAAAAGAGTTGAATTTGTCTTCATCACGACAAATAATGCCAGATCTGTCCTCCGAGCAACTGGCTACATCAATAACCTTATTTTGCATGTGACTGTTTTAGAACGACTGTTGTTTTTCCTTGTTTACCCAAGCCTTACAATATTTTTCTTACTGAAATGAAAAATCAGCAATATCATCTCTACAGCAAAAGTGTCTTTTTTATTAAGAAGTGTAGTGAAACATTAAAGCTTGAAGCATCATTTGAAACTAACCATATTATTTTTCATATGCATATTCAAACATATCCAAGATCAAAATTATATTCTGAAATTCATCGCTGACTTTAATTTAGAAATATCAGAAAAATATATGCTTTTAATATAAGTTATTACTTTGCAGACAGTTTTAAAATTAAACTGCATCACAGAATTGAGTCAAGAGGCGCTGAAATAATACATTGTACTATGACTGAATTAAGAACCAATTGAGTAGTAGGAAAGCTATGAATATCACAGGAGAAAAAGATCTTCAGTTTAACTAAGCCTGATATTAGCTAATGCATGCTGAGAATAAGGATCTCTGTTTTAACATTATCTTGGACACAATTTCTTTGCATCCCACATACTTTTAAAGCCCATTACAGTCTCCATCACTATAACACTCTGTTTATTCCCAAGGATGTTGTTAAATTGCTTTTGGAGTTTACTGACTAGTCTACACTACAGTCAGAGCAAAGGTGTTACTACTGTAGCAATAAAGTAGAGAGGTTCCAGGGCTTAGGTTCAAAGGTATTATATAGACTCAAAGATTTCTGAAGCCTAATACACTGGAGTAGGTTAATCAAAAAAAAAAATCAACAATTTTTAAAGGCAAAATTAATGCTCATAAAAGATGCCAGATGGACAGCTTAAAAAAAAAAATAAACAGCCTCTGTACATCTACAGAAGAGGCAACAGCAGTAGATCAAAATCTAATGGATCATTAGGAGGGCTAATAATGAGATAGGATATATTATTTATCTCCATTTTATAGAGTAGGAATCAGAGGGTAAGTTGCCAAATGTCACACTCAATAAGCTACTGGCAGGAACAGAACCCAGATCTCCTGATACCCAGTCCAGTGCTTTAATCACAAGTCCAGTCTTCCTCACTTTCAACACAGAACAGGTAAAACACTTATGTGGGTGACATAATACTTTATTCACCACAGTTTCAGTCCTTGGCCTCTCTGCTGAGAATTCCAGTAACAGAGCTGGAGGGCTTGTCTAGACAAAGAGCGTGCAGCTCTGGGATGTCAATCTACCCAGCACTAGCCTGCCATGCACTAACTGAAGTGGACCAGGCTGCTCTGCACTAAAAGCTCCCAAGTGTGCTTTGAGCTACCCCACTTTGAGCACCAAGCACACACAAAGTTTTAGTGCTGAAAGTCCACATGGACAGCACAGCGGGGGGGGGGGGGGGGGAGGGGGAAGGGATGATCCCCGGCACTCTGGCTGCTCCCCCTTCCTGCAGTGCAGCCACTTGGTCCCCACTCTACTCTCCCCCCACCCCCTCCCAGGGGCTGCGTTTGCACAGACGCCCAGGCTGTGTACACTGTCAGGGTGATGAGTGGGAGCTAGCCTCAAAACTTCCCCGCAGCCTCCTGGGGATCCCTTATCCCTACTTCCCTGGGGGGTGCTGAAACACACTGCACCCCAAGCCCTGGGGATGCACTTCCCTGCTCCACAGCCAGCAGCAGCTAGGCGTGCGTGCCTCCTCTGATACCTTCATTTTATGATAAACTTCAAAACAGACAGACAAAAATAAATAAAAACCCAACCAAACCAAAACACCTTAATATTTTAAACAGGATGTTCAATTAAGAACTGCAAAGTTTCGTTTTAAGAGTTTGACAGCCCTGCCCCCTGATGTCCTAATTAGCCTCAGAAAAGGTGCATGTGGACATTTTCCTGCCACTGTGACTCAGCCTAGAGGTGGAGACCCCCAACTCTCAGATTAGATGATAGTTCAGTATAAAGCCTTCTCAAACTACAGTCATTCTAAGGAGACAGCCACCAAAGGAGCTAATTATGTGGTTTATGTGCTCCTTATGGCACCTGAGTCCCATCAAGAGCACTGCCACAGTTAGGAAACAAGGTGGGCAATAGAGTTTTCCCCACAGTGCACCACATTCCTAGGGCTAGAGTGTCGACATGAGGGAGGGGGGTGCTTTAGGCACTTTGAGATGCATTTACTTTGACTCAGATCTGTGCAGTGCGGTGCAGTGTGGACCCCAGAGACCGAGGTTCGAGCACGGGTCAGAAAATTCTTAACTTGGGTTAAAATGCAATGTAGATGCTCAAGCCCAAGGTTCCCCAACATGGGTCAGCTGACTTGAGTCCCATTAACCCTAGGCTTACGTGGCTGTGTAGACATACTCTTAGTTCATGGCAGGCTAGTGCAAGGTAGATTTACACCCCAGCCTGCCATGCACTAACCTTCTGTCTAGACAAGCCCTTAGTGTTGACAACTCTCACAATTTTAATCATGAGTCTCATGATATTTGATGTTTTACTTGGAGCCCCAGCTCCTGGAAACAAGTGATTACACGAGAAACTGAGCTTTTTAAAAAAATAAACCATATTTAAGATTCTAGCCCTCATGGTTGAAAAGAAATTCAAAACATAACTCAGGTGTACCCTAAAGGATCAAAAACCAGAAGGCAAATAAAAAAAACCCTCACATTATTATGTATTTATTTTTAATTTTATTATTTTAAGTCAATCTCGTGATGGGGGGCGGGGTGCCTGACTCATGAAGTTTTGAAAATTTATAAGTGGTAATATTGTGGTGCTAGCCTTGGTGGTGGCTTTGTACCATGGACATTTCGGCTCAGACCCTCAAAATGTACTGATTTCAAGCCACTAGGAATTGGCTTGCTCAACACATTTCACACAGGATGACAAACACGTTACAGCTTTCAGTCTCTACCAAACTGAGCAAGACTGGAACTGCAACTGAAATCTCCCGAGTGATCCAGACCTCACTCCATCTCCAGAAAAAGCAAACATTTATTGCATTACATAATTTATATTTTCACAGTATCTGGGCTGACAGCAAACATCAGTAGAACAGGAATTTAACTTCTGGTTAATTAGCAAAATTTTATTTGAAAGCAACAATGTGGACAAGCCAGTATACCAAAAACGTATACATTTAAAAAAAGACCCAACAGATGCAGCACTAAGTTCAAACGTCACAGCGAGCACCATTTTATGAAAAGCCTGCTTCACTGCCACAATTTTTGGTTCTTAGGTCCCATTTAGCTTGTCTTCATTTAATAAGTCAACCATATTTTAGGAGGAAATAAATTATCTTTCATTCTTCGTGACAATGCAGAAGAGCTTCCCACACACCTGCAGCCTGTTTCACAGCTTTAGATACTTCAGTTAGTCATCCAGACCATGACAAGCCAACAAAACACCTATAAGCTAGGGCCAGTTTTCCCTCTCCCATGGTAAAACCTGCAGGAGGGGTGGAAAAACACAAAAACCTGAGGATCCCCTAATGAAATTTCCCCCACATTGTTCTGTCAGTGGGGTGTATAGTTACACAGAGAAATACAGATAGCAGAATGAGCAGGTCTGGCTCCCAAGCTTCACAGGGTATGTCTACACTGCAATTAGACACCCATGGCTGGCCCGTGTCAGATGACTTGGGCTCATGGGGTCCAGCTGCAGGGCCGCTTAATTGCAGTGTAACTGTTCCAGCTCAGGCTGCAGCCCGAGCTCTGGGACCCTCCCACCTCACAGGGTCCTAGAGTCTGAGCTCCAGCCCGAGCCTGGACATCTACACTGAAATTAAGCAGCCCCACAGCCCCAGCCCAAGTCAGCTGGCATGGTCCAGCCAGACGTTTTTAATTGCCATGTAGACATACCCACAGAGCCTAGGGAATCCCTGCAGAAGCCTGCGTCCCTGGACAGTTAGTCCCATTCGAACTATAATCAAGGTTTCTTGGCTGCTGCTAATTCCAGCTGTGATACTGACAGGCTAGCTCAGGTTACAGCAATAGGCAAATTCGCTTGTGTGTGAACAGCAAAGAAATGTTAAGCGTATTAATTCACTCGAGTGTTAATTTAGTTCAAAGAAAATGTGACTCATATTGTCTTCACTTATCTATAACCTGTTGAATGCTAACACATTACCTTATGTATATCCATGTACTGAATTAACCGTAGATCAAATGTTTATGTTAGTATTAAGATGCGAATTTACTTGACATGTAAACTTCATGAAAAATAATGGAATGTTAGTTGTATTGTTCTCACTTATCTGTTCCTCTTAATGGCAGGCATTTGCATGATGTAACTAAATGACCCTTAAATGCAGATGAAGCCTTGGGGGATGCAAATAAAGAAGAGGCTAGCTTCAAAGCAAGTGGCCATTGGTGTAATAACTGGAGGTCAAAGATTCAAGATACATTCCTCGCTCACCGTCAACAAGGAAACCCACAGGTTGGTAAAAGCACTGACAGCTTGCTTTCTGTATGGAAACACTACAATTATGGAGTCAGGGAATGATCCTGCATCCTGTTGTTTGGACACTCACAGGGAAGCGTTCCAGATGCAAGACAGAGATTCCCAAAGTTATTTTGGATAACTCTGAAAGACTTATGGAAAACCAGCAGATTACCACAGCTCTGCTATTATTTTGGACTTACAATACCTGTTAATGTATTTTACTTGCTTTAACCTCTCCATAATTCATTTTCTTAGCTACTAAACCGTTAGTTAGTTAATTAGAGAAATTGGCTGCCTACGCTGTCTTTGGTGTGAGATCGAGAGTATCCATTGCGCTGGAGTAAGTGAGTCTTGGGGCTGTGAGTAACCTAATGCAATGTGATATTTGGTATAGCAACCAGTATCACAAAGTCCAGTTTGTCAGGGTGGCAAGGTAGGCTAGAAACCTGAGGGGACTGTTTGTGACTCCATGGTAAGACGAATACAGTGATCCAAGAGGACACACTTGTTACTGGCTTGGTGAAATCTAATTATTGAATATACCACCAGTTTGGATGTCTGTCCTATTTTCTGACAGTCTGACGTGAGATTGGCATTCACAGTTGTGAGCCACTCCAGACACCGTGACACCAGCACCTTCCTTAAGGGGGGGTTCCCCACTACAAAAAAAAAGGCCACATAAAAGCAAATATAGTGGCAGAATGTATTCCTTTCCCAGATATCTTCTGTGGAAGATCACACTCTGCATGGACACAAGGTTCTGTACTATTAGATCCCAATGTAGATTCCTGGCTAAGATCACATTTAAAAGTCAGATTTCAGAGTAACAGCCGTGTTAGTCTGTATTTGCAAAAAGAAAAAGAGTACTTGTGGCACCTTAGAGACTAACCAATTTATTTGAGCATAAGCTTTCGTGAGCTACATCGTATGCATCCGAAGAAGTGAGCTGTAGCTTACGAAAGCTTATGCTCAAATAAATTGGTTAGTCTCTAAGATGCCACAAGTACTCCTGTTCTTTTTTTAAAAGTCAGATGTATCTACTATTACAGAACACCGAGTGTTTCCTTTTCTGATGTTACATTCCCTATATCATGGTAATTTTCTTCCACTAACCTAGAATTTGACCAATCTACAGCTACCATATAATATGTGTGGTGTAATGTCCTGCCTAAATTATCAGCTGTT
This sequence comes from Natator depressus, assembly GCF_965152275.1. Taxonomy (NCBI): domain Eukaryota; kingdom Metazoa; phylum Chordata; order Testudines; family Cheloniidae; genus Natator; species Natator depressus. The sequence continues at coordinate 68,008,859 of NC_134243.1, forward strand.
ATGAGAATAAAAAGCTATTCAAATTAGAAATTAGAATGATTAAAGGCTCTTAAATTAATAGCTCTATTGTCCTTCCATAACACAATGAGCCAGGTCATCAACTGGTATATATTGGCACAGCTATCACTGACGTCAATGGAGCTGCCATCAATTTACACCACCTAAGGATCTGGCTCCAAACAAATACAGCCATAAAATCCTACCACTAAGGCTACCACAACACACTGCCAAATTTGCAATGGCTTTCATTTCAGTTTGCCTTCACTGCTTGGCAGTATACCTATAAACACGTTTATTCTCTGTGGCTTGTATTATGTTACGGCTACAGTGGAAACCTTGGTAGCTCAAACATGGTGCTGCAGCTCTCTATCTTTATGCCTCTAAAAAGACTTACTAGTCACAACAGTAACTTTCACACACTGAGAATTCGGGGGTGTAGTTTACAACGGGCAGCTGGTAAATGTGCCTTTCAGCTCAGGAGGTCTGTGCTTAGCTCACGAGTGAAAAGGTGTCTGTCATCTCAGCATCATCAGTGGGGCATACTGGTTCACGTCACAAAACCACCACACAATTCTTCACACTTCAGGATGGCTGGCAACCTCTGCTCAGGCAAATTAAGTTTGATAGGTAATTGTAAACCTTCCTAGGAAGCAACGTACACCTTCATTATGTTTGCCTCCTGCCTGTCTCATTCCTAAAAATTAAATCCAGAATGCGTCCCAAAATGAACAAAGTATATTTAAAATTCCTATAGGTAACCATCAGTCACAGCACAGAGGTACAACACAAGGATCTCTACACCTATTATGGCCTATGTTGTGGCTACATAGGGTATGTATGTTAAGACAGCGCAGCCTCTCAGGCCTGACTCCACATCTACATGCCCCAGGAAACTTTGTGATAGTCACAGATAGGTCAGCTTGGAGAGTATTGAAGAGGGAGCGGCCAAATATGCAGTAGCCCCAGCAAATGGTACAAGTAGCACTGAGAAGCTGTGGTCCCTATTATACTATGTAGCCTGATACAGTGGCTAGGAGGCAGGATGCAATCTTGCACCCTTGACCCTAAATTGGGGAAGGTGGATTTCAACTGCTCATTCTACTTCAGTTCACATATGCTAAAGCTCATTTACTCTGACTCTGTGTGGGTGAAGTGAATTTCACCTTTAACACGTATGATATTGTAGGTTGGGAGCTAAATAACATTCACTTAATAACCTTTCATCAAATATTGATTTTCACTGACTATTTTCACTGACTATTTTCACTGGAATTCTGAAATTAAAAATTAATCTTAAGGGGTAAGGGCCTCAGTCTACTCTACTAACACATGAAACCAAACACTCACTGAGCCAAATTCATTGCTCACATAATTCCACTGAATTCAGTGTGAATACACACATGAATAAGAGTAGCATTCAGTCCCAAGAATATGGACCAAATTCTTCCATCGTTAATCAAGCAGAACTCTTATTGCTTCCAACCAGCGTTTAACTAAACCACATTGAAGATGCAAGAATTTGGTCATATATTATTAAACTATCAAAAACTAGAATCACAACACTGTATATTTTTGTAAGCCTGCCACTCATTTGCTTGGAGCCCAATAGAATTTCAACTGCCCCATTACGATTTAGTTAAGGATTTTTTTAATTAAGCAAAGCACCCTTTTATAAAATGCACACTGACACTTCGCATCCTGTATTAAAGCAATTTTGAGCATTCATTTAAACAATGCTGCGGGAAGGGCAGCCAGCACATCCCTCGGCCTGCGCCACTTACCCCAGCCCCCATTGGCCTGGGACGGCGAACCGCGGCCAGTGGGAGCTGCGATCGGCCGAACCTGCAGACGCTGCAGGTAAACAAACCAGCCCAGCCCGCCAGCAGCTTTCCCTGGAGGGCCGCGTGCCAAGGTTGCCGATCCCTGATCTACAGTAATGCTCCTAAGAATGAGCCCCACAAAAATCCAACACAGGAGATGTTTCTGAGTTCCTTCTATTGATAAAAACGGTTAAGAAATGTATGGCTACACTTGCACAGGAAAAAAAAAAAAAAAAAAACCCACCCTCACACAAAAACCACCCACCACACACATTGGCCAAAATGTAGGTCTTCAATATTTTGACTCCAAGCAAAAGTTTTACAGCTCAGTTATACATTCACCCTCCCAACTTGCCCTCTCTCTCTCTCTATATATATATATATAAAAACAGTAGAAATTCTGATATCCTTATCTATAGTATGGCTAAGGAAGGGCTGTTCAACAACACACAGTATTGCTCTTACATTGCATCTCATATGAAATTCACTCATTTTATATTACTCAAACCTATTTTCTGCTTATAACCCCATATTCTCTCTTTCCCCCCCAATTTGATTGTTTATGTTTATGTAGAATTTTGTCACCATTTACCCAAGAAAGTCAATGTAAGCATTCTGAGTTAGCTCTAGGTAGATGGGCTACTGGAAACTAACAAGATTCTCTTTAGAGGTACACAGTGCTGTATAGGAACCTCTATTTGTGAACCCCTAAAACATTTTGAATGCAGGCAAGGACCCCTTTGAAAATCTTAAGACATAGTCTGGGGACTCCCAGGAGGCCACAGGTTGAGAGAACCACTGGTCTCGGAAACACTTTGGCTCAATGTTATTTTATGATCAAAATTAAAGGAGCGAAAATGGCTCTGTGCCTGAAACAGACAGGCTCTGTTACATCCCTGAACTTTCCACCATTGTTATCCACCAACAGTGAGCTCTTTTTTACAATTCTAGAGAGATAAGTGATCTCTTTCTCCATCCAGGGGAGTGGCCTTGGAACCATATAAAACTCTGGAAACTTAGGGCCAAACGTATCCCTGGCCTTATTCCAAGTAAGTGAATGGAGATACACCCAGCGGTGAATTGGGTCCAAGAAGATGCCCACACGGGACCACACAGAAAGCTGGCCCTGCGCTGTTGGATCCCAGGCGAGAAGGGGGCGTGGGAGAGATGCTGAACCTCGGGACCTGCGATGCCTGATCAGTGGTTACTCCTCCCCACATGACAATACGCCGCTCCCTTCCCTACCCCTGCGCGGCCGCTGCCCCCTCGGCGAACAACCCGCCCACCTAGCCCTGTTACGGCAACGGGGGGGCACCGCGCATCGGTAGCGCCCGGGCTCGGTGACAGCGGCCAGGCTGCTCCTCCTTCCCCCGAGTCCCTCTCCCAGCCCAGGGCCCGGCCAGGCGGCACCCGCGTCTGTGCGGGGCCGGGGGCGGGCGGAGGGGCCGCGGGGGCGGGCGGCGCCGATGTCCTGCCGGGCAGGGGGCGGCCGCCGCTACTCACCGGGAGGATTTACAGCCGCCGGCGTTGCCATCTTGTCTTGGAGGCGAATTAAGATAAATGCAAGCGGGGGGGGGGGGCGCAGATGGGGGGGCGATGCTCTAGGCAGCCCGGGCCGACGGGGGAGGAGGAGGAGGAGGAGGAGGAGCGAGCCCCGGGGCTGCCAGCCACACAAAGGGCCGGACGCGCAGCGCCCTGGGGACCGGGGGGGGGGGGGCGGCTGCTTGTTGCCTTGGCGCTCCGGCTCCCTGCGCAAAGCGGACCTTGCAAGATGTCTGATGCTCCCGCTTCGCTTCTGCTCATGCTCCAACGCCCCGGGCGGCCGTAGCGAGCATGTGCCGGCCGCCCCGCACATGTGCGTTGGGACGGGGAAGCCGCTGCCCTCTGCCTGGCCCCCCGAGCCTGGCTCGCTCACGGGCAGCGCGGCGCGGGGACGCCCGGCTCTACAGGTGTGTCCCAGGGGTGAAGGGACACCGCGCTGGGGCCGCTAGCCTCGGGCCCAGGCGGGAATCAGCTGGCCGGCTTGGGGCCGCTTCCCCGGGGCCCATTTCCTGACAAAGCAGCAGGTTGCTGCGCAGCCTGAGTCCGGTCTTTCCTTCTCTCTCTGCTTGGATGATTTGTCCTCTCCGTGGAACTGAAAAATCAGTCATGGTGCGTGTGGCTAGAGCTCTGAAAACATCCGGGCAATGGGCCGCGGCAGTCAGAAGAAGAGCTGACACTGTGCAGAACCATTGGAATTCCACCATGAGTTCAACAATTTCCATCCCACCATCAACCTCAGCCTAGACCAATCCACACAAGCGGTCCATTTCCTGGACACTACTGTGCTAATAAGCGATGGTCACATAAACACCACCCTATACCGGAAACCTACTGACTGCTATTCCTACCTACATGCCTCCAGGGTCCATCCAGGACACACCACACGATCCATTGTCTACAGCCAAGCTCTAAGATAAAACCGCATTTGCTCCAATCCCTCAGACAGAGACAAACACCTCCAAGAGCTCTATCAAGGATTCTTAAAACTACAATACCCACCTGCTGAAGTGAAAAAACAGATTGACAGAGCCAGAAGAGTACCCAGAAGTCACCTACTACAGGACAGGCCCAACAAAGAAAATAACAGAACACCACTGGCCATCACGTTCAGCCCCCAGCTAAAATCTCTCCAGTGCATCACCAAAGATTTACAACCTATCCTGAAAAATGATCTTTCACTCTCACAGATCTTGGGAGACAGACCAGTCCTCGCTTACAGACAGCCCCACAACCTGAAGCAAATACTCACCAGCAACCATACACCACACAACAGAACCACTAACCCAGGAACCTATCCTTGCAACAAACCCCATTGCCAACTGTGTCCCCATATCTATTCAGGGGACACCATCATAGGGCCTAATCACATCAGCCACACTGTCAGAGGCTCGTTCACCTGCACATCTACCAATGTGATATATGCCATCATGTGCCAGCAATGCCCCTCTGCCATGTACATTGGCCAAACCGGACAATCTCTACGCAAAAGAATAAATGGACACAAATCTGACATCAAGAATCATAACATTCAAAAACTGATAGGAGAACACTTCAACCTCTCTGGCCACTCAGTAAAAGATTTAAGGGTGACAATTTTGCAACAGAAAAGCTTCAAAAACAGACTCCAATGAGAAACTGCTGAGCTTGAATTAATATGCAAACTAGATACTATTAACTTGGGTTTGAATAGAGACTGGGAGTGGCTGGGTCATTACACATATTGAATCTATTTCCCCATGTTAAGTATCCTCCTCACACCTTCTTGTCAACTGTCTAAATGGGCCACCTTGATTATCACTACAAAATTTTTTTTCTCCTGCTGATAATAGCTCATCTTAATTAGCCTCTTACAGTTTGTATGGCAACTTCCACCTTCTCTGTATGTGTGTGTGTATATATATATATATATATATATATATATATATATATATATATATATCTCTTCTTACGATATGTTCCATTCTATGCATCTAATGAAGTGAGCTGTAGCCCACGGAAGCTTATGCTCCAATAAATTTGTTAGTCTCTAAGGTGCCACAAGTACTCCTGTTCTTTTCATTAGAAAAGAGAATCACATAGAAAATATCATAATCTGTTACATAACGCCATGGTACCCATCCACCCTCCTCCCCTCCCCCAGGGTTGCCAACCCTCCAGGATTGTCCTAGAGTCTCCAGGAATTAAAGATTTTTTTTAAATATTATGTCATGTGATGAAACCTCCAGGAATACCTCCAGAATTGGCAACCCTACCCCCACCTTGAATACTGCGTGCAGTTCTGGTTGCCCCATCTCAAAAAAGGATGCATTAGAATTAGAAAAGGTACAATGAAGGACACCAAAAATGATCTGAGGTATTTTCAGCTTGGAAAAGAGATGACTAAGAGGGCATATGATAGAGGCCTATAAAATCATGAATGGTATGGAGAAAATAAATAAGAAGTGTTATTGACTCCTTCACATAACACAAGAACCAAGGGTCATCCAATGAAATTATTAGGCAGCAGGTTTAAAACAAACTAAAGGCAGTACTTCTTCATATAGTTCACTTGTGGAACTCGTTGCCAGGGGATGATATGAAGGCCAAAATTATAATGGCTTTCAAAAAAGAATTAGAAAAGTTTATGGAGGATAGGTCCCTCAATGGTTATTAGCCAAGACTGTCAAGGATGCAACCCCATGCTGTGGGTGGCCCTGGCCTCTGACTTCCAGAATCTAGGAGTGGACAACAGGGGAAGGATCACTCGATGATTGCCTTTTTATTCCTTCTGAAGCACCTGGCACTGGTCACTGTCGGAAGGGACTAGATGGACTATTGGTCTGAACCAGTATGGCTGTTCTTATGTACAGTGCCTTAGTCTTTCCTTTCTCTCCCACTGATTGCGCAGTTACTCTTCTTTGAGTTTGCAATCCACAGAGCACCTTTCAATTTCCACCTCTCATTTATGGTCCTTTAACATATTAGAGAAGAGTCTGTATTAGCTTTGCACATTTCAAAGCAGTGACGGAGCGTAATAGTGTGATAATTCTATACAGAGAGCGGTAGCAGTCTATCTTATTCTTGTAGATTTGGCAGTTCTAGACACTTATACAGGGGTGTTAGGAGTTGCTATAATGCAGGGGTAGGCAAACCTTTTGGCCTGAGGGCCACATCTGGGTTTGGAAATTGTATGGCGGGCCATGAATGCTCACAAAATTGGGGGTTGGGGTGTGGGCTCGGGGGTGGGGTCAGAAATGAGTACAGGGTGCGGGAGGGGGCTCCAGGCTGAGGAAGGGTGTTAGGGTGCAGGGGGGTGAGGGCTCCAGCTGGGGTGCAGGCTCTGGGGTGGGGCTGGGGATGAGGGGTTGGGGTGCAGGAGGGTACTTTGGGCTGGGACTGAGGAGTTCAGAGGGTGAGAGGGGGATCAGGGCTGGGGCAGGGGGTTGGGGCACGGGAGGGGGTCAGAGGTGCAGGCTCTGGGCAGCACTTACCTCAAGTAGCTCCCAGAAGCAGCGGCATGTCCTCCCTCCAGCTCCTATGTGGAGGCGCAGCCAGGCAGCTCTGCACGCTGCCCTGTCCGAAGGCGCTTAGGGCGGGGGCAGCGTGCAAAGCTCCCTGGCTGCCCCTACACGTAGGAGCCGGAGTGGGAACATGCTGCTGCTTCCGTGAGCCATGTGGAGTGGGCCAAGCCCCTGATCCCGCCCCCTGGCTGGAGTGCCGGAGCAGGGCAAGCCCCGAACCCCGCTCCCTAGGGGGAGCTCGAGGGCCAGATTAAAACATCTGGAGGGCCGGATGCAGACCCCGGGCCATAGTTTGCCCACCCCTGCTATAATGTCTTAAGCATTTTTCAATTTGGGAGGGGGGTGTTTGCACCTGTCTCCAGGAAGCTAATGTTGCTGACCCCTGCAAGTGATAATATTAGATCTAGCAGTAAATCATAGGTTTAGAGCAACCCCATTTTTTTGTGAATTGGTTACTATTTCTCAAGGAAGTGTCCAGGTTCGAGGATGAAGGGGGTTATCTTCACTGACAAATGGGGGTTGGTTTCCCCTCCCCCCCATAGGATTTAAACTTCTCAAGTGGAGAGAAGGCAGATGTAGTTTTTATTTTGAGACAGCTAAGCACTAACACCCCCCCATGACCATGGTTGACCACACCTAGTTTACCTAGAGTGCCTTGTCTCCACTGTGATTTTACAACAGGATAGCTTTTGCATATTATTAATCCCATGGTAAAAACACACTATTTTTGTTAGTCAAGACATAGCCCAGGTGATTAAATAACTTTAAAAGGTTAGAATAACTTTATGTATTATTCAGTATGTTATCTGAGCCACATGATTTCCTGATTCTTGAAAGTGTGTCCTTGATACCTGTGTGGTTATAGTTCTGCTGTCTGAAATGCCATCATGTGGATTGAGAAAATGAGAGGTATGGAAGAGGGAAGTGAGGGGAGGTGTGCAGAGGTGGTGTTTGGGGCTGTGGGGAAAGAGAGCTGCTATCTAACTTGTGCAAGAGATGCTGGCTGGCCTATGTAAAACAGAGAGAAAGATTCTCAATGGCCTGTATGAGAGTGAAAGGTAGAGATGGGGAAGGTGGTAGTGTTTTGTTTTTAAATGAGGAGGAAGATTTTAATTGTCTCACTAAAATATACACTTCACAATCCTTCTGCAAAAAGAGGGTGATGGTTTTAAAAGTTGCCCTAACTGGAGGTATTACCTCATAAAGATATATCTCCACTAGCCTTTTTTACTGTGTGTGTGGGGGGGGGGGTGGCGGATGGGGGAAATCTATATTTAGTTTTAGTTTACTGTAAAGTAAAGAAGCAGGAGTTGTTTTGGGCTTCATTTCTTTAACACATATCTAAAGGTTTCTTTAACTCCAGGTTCAAGCTTTCTGTTTCAATAATTTACAGGATTTAATAGTGAGATATAAGATGGTTTGTTTTAAATGTTCAATACATAGAGCTTAAAAGGAGCAATATACCTTGTAAAGAGGTACTGTAAAGGCAATAGCATTGCTTCCACGTGCTTAACTATATTATTTTTATTTTGTGGATTAAGATGGAGGAGACGGTGCCTTGAATGGAAATATATTAAATACAAAAATCTTCCTTAAAAGTAACGTTAAGGATCACATTTAAACCCACAAAAGCTTTAAGAATTCAGAAGCTGAATCTGCCATTCTATAGTCTAAGCAGAACATTCACATGAATTACATACTACTCTGCCAGAACCAGTCTTACACACTACCCACATTCTCAAACATAAATAAGTGGATCCAGGAACATTAGACAGCCTTATTCTTATTTTCCTTGATCTTGTGCATTTAACTATTATTCTGCACATTGATGTATTGCAATTTCCTTTGTTGTTTTTCAAGTTTAAAAAGGTGCCATAACTTTTATCCTTTGTAACAGAAATGTTTGACATAGGCTACAGGATAACAGAAGTTATATATATATAAATTGCCAAAATGTGTGTATCACACTTAATAAGCAAAATCACATTAAAATAATCGGTTCAGGGGTTCCAGCAAGATTGTAGTTTTCTGATAAGAAAGGGGCATCCTCACCTTACAGAGTACAACTCATACATGCCCTACTATCCAAAAGACATCTGTGATGTCCTCAGTAATGTTCAAATTTATAACTGTTTCTAGTATCATGGTTCATCATTCAAGAAGATTGGCATATATTATATTTGTTCCTATTGATAGTAATCAGACTAAGAAGCTTGTATGCAGCTGAAGGGTATGAATCCTTTTCAGATTGTTAATTTTCCTCCGTGTTTTCAGTTTTAAAATTAGCTGTATGGTCAGAGCCTGAGATGTGACCTGGATTTTTATTTTTAGTTAGACCCATTGTCTCCATGGTTGTACAGCAATTCTTCAAATATTTCTTGGTTTAATCTTAAACATAGAAACACAGTCAGAACAGAAGGAAAATGAACAAAGGAAATGGAGGTTCAGTAGCACATGCTTAAAAAAATGGATTTGAACTTTTTGCCAAAAGCTGAAACAAAACAGTCACAAGGACTCAAATGCAAATTTAGTTTTTAAAAGTTGGCAAGTATTCCCATAATTTTTAAAAATGTATTTCATGTTATAGAGAGATAAAGCGGGTGTATATTCAGACCCTGTTGTGAACATATAAACCCACAAAAGCAAAGAAGTTCAGAATAGACACCAAAACTCAGGCTTTAACTCATTCTGTTGTGCATATGGTATGTGCAATATCCAGGTATAATGGGATGACTTTTGTCCAAGAATTTCAGAAGTGAGTAGTGATTTTGGGCACCCACCTTGAGATGCCTTAGAGCAGCCTGGTTTTCACAGGGTGGTGTCTCAAATCGGGCACTCAGAAAATGAGGCATCTAAAACCACCAGTCACTTTCTGAAAATCTTGGCCAGTCTTTGCTTTTATTCTTCCCATAGTATGAGTTTTATTGTGTAGAACAAATCAATTCTTGACTCTTCAAGAAAAAAATATGATGGGAAAGCAATAGGTATCCAACATGTAAAGGAAACCTACACAATTTTCTCCTAGTTCCATAGTCTGACACTCAGTTTTATTTTCACATTTGTTCCTTGTACAACCTGTAAGAATTGCTGATCCTATTTGTGGTGTACACCCTGCCTCCCTTGCCCCACATACAGTTCTAAATGAGTTTTTAAGGTGATCGCTAAAGGCTCAGGTCTTTCTGCTGTTGTTACTAGTGGAGTGATTTTGCCTGGAGAGGTTTTTCTTTTTTTGAGGTGGGTGGGCGACAGACATTCTCCTGCTTCTGTGAGACCACCCTCCTTCTCTGCAGTGCACAGACAATCCAGGAAGTTTTTGGAGAATGCTGGAGGAGCCAAGTAGGGGCCCTGCTCCTCTTGACCTGCTGCTCACAAACAAGGAAGAATTGGTAGGGGAAATAGAAGTGGGTGGCAACCTGAGCAGTAGTGATCATGAGATGGTCGAGTTCAGGATCCTGACAAAAGGAAGAAAGGAGAGCAACAGACTATGAACCCTGGACTTCAGAAAAGCAGACTTTGACGCCCTCAGGGAACTAATGGGCAGGATCCCCTGGGAGGCTAATATGGCAGGGGGAAAGGAGTCCAGGAGAGATGGCTGTATTTTAAAGAAGGCTTATTGAGGGTGCAGGAACAAACCATCCCGATGTGCAAAAAAAAGAATAGCAAATATGGCAAGCGACCAGCGTGGCTTAACAAAGAAATCTTTAGTGAGCTTAAACACAAAAAGGAAGCTTACAAGAAGTGGAAACTTGGAGAGATGACTAGGGAGGAGTATAAATATATTGCTCGAGCATGCAGGGGTGTAATCAGGAAGGCCAAGGCACAATTGGAGTTGCAGCTAGCAAGGATGTGAAGGGTAACAAGAAGGGTTTCTACAGGTATGTTAGCAACAAAAAGGTGGTCAGGGAAAGTGTGGGACCCTTACTGAATGGGGGAGGCAACCTAGTGACAGATGATGTGGAAAAAGCTGAAGTACTCAATGCTTTTTTTTTTTTGGCTCGGTTTTCACAGACAAGGTCAGCTCCCAAACTGCTCCACTGGGCAGCACAGTATGTGGAGGAGGTGAGCAACCCTCAGTGGTGAAAGAATAGGTTAAGGACTATTTAGAAAAGCTGGACATGCACAAGTCCATGGGGCCAGATCTAATGCACCAGAGGGGACTGAAAGAGTTGGCTGATGTGATTGCAGAGCCATTGGCCATTATCTTTGAAAATTCATGGCAATCGGGAGAGATCCCAGACGATTGGAAAAAAGCAAATATAGTGCTCATCTTTTAAAAAGGGAAGGAGGAGAACCCAGGGAACTACAGACCGGTCAGCCTCACCTCAGTCCCTGGAAAAATCATGGAGCAGGTCCTCAAGGAATCCATTTTGAAGCACTTGGAGGAGAGGAAGGTGATCAGGAGCAGTCAACATGGATTCACCAAGGGCAAGTCATGCCTGATCAACCTGATTGCCTTCTAAGATTAGATAACTGGCTCTGTGGATACGGGGAAAGCCGTGAATGTGATGCATCTTGACTTTAGCAAAGCTTTTGGTATGGTCTCCTACAGTATTCTTGCCAGCAAGTTAAAAAAGTATGGATTGGATGAATGGACTATAAAGTGGATAGAAAGCAGGCTGGATAGTCAGGCTCAGCGGGTAATGATCAACAGCTCGATGTCTAGCTGGCAGCCGGTATCAAGCTGTGTGCCCCGGGGGTCAGTCCTGGGGCCAGTTTTGTTCAATATCTTCATTAATTATTTGGATGATGGGATGGATTGCACCCTCAGCAAGTTCGCGGATGACACTAAGCTGGGGGAGAGGTAGATATGCTGGAGGGTAGGGATAGGGTTCAGAGTGACCTAGACAAATTGGAGGATTGGGCTAAAATAAATCTGATGAGGTTCAACAAGGACAAATGCAGAGTCCTACACTTAGGACGGAAGAATCCCATGCACTGCTACAGGCTGGGGACCGATTGGCTAAGCGGCAGTTCTGCAGAAAAGGACCCAGGAATTACAGTGGACGAGAAGCTGGATATGAGTCAGTAGCATGCCCTTGTTGCCAAGAAGGCTAAGGGCATATTGGGCTGTATTAGTAGGACCATTGCCAGCAGATCAAGGGACGTGATTATTCCCCTCTATTCGGCACTGGTGAGGCCACATCTGGTGAGGCCCAGTTTTGGGCCCCCCCACTACAGAAAGGATGTGGATAAATTGGAGAGAGTCTAGCAGACTACAGCAGTGCCAGCAGGGCAACAAAAATTATTAGAAGGCCGGGGCACATGACTTATGAGGAGAGGCTGATGGAAATGGGCTTATTTAATCTGCAGAAGAGAAAAAATGAGGGGGGATTTGATAGCAGCCTTCAATTACCTGAAGCGGGGTTTCAAAGAGGATGGAGCTCAGCTGTTCTGTAATCTGCCAACACTGAGAACAAGAAGCAATGGTCTCAAGTTGCAGTGGGTGAGGTCCAGGTTGGATATTAGTGAAATAGTTTTTCCTAGGAGGGTGGTGAAGCACTGGAATGGGTTACCTAGGCAGGTGGTGGAATTTCCATCCTTAGAGGTTTTTAAAGCCCTGGCTAGGGTGCAGGCTGGGGTTGGTTCTGCTTTGAGCAGGGGTTGGACTAGATGACGTCCTGAGGTCTCTTCCAACCCTAATCTTCTATGATTCTCACCCATTCCTGAAGTGTCCCAATATAAGTTCCTTTCTTCTAATTCCCTTGAGAAAGGGCCTCAATACTTACTTTGGCCTCTTGTTGTCTCTTATTGTACGGTAAAGTCTGTGCTAGTCTACACTAGAAGTGCTATATCTGCGCATCTGCACCAATGCAGCTGTGCGACTACAGTGCTTCTGGTGAAGATGCTCTATGCTGACAGGAGAGTGCTCTCCTGTCAGCCTAATAAATCCACCTCTGCAAAAGGTGGTAGTTAGGTCGTCAGGAGAAGCTCTCCCGCTAACAGCGCTGTCCCCACCAGTGCTTAGGTCAGTGTAACTACATTGCTCAGGGGGGTGGCTTATTTCCACCCCTGAATGACATAAATTATACAAAAGTAAGTAGTAGTGTAGATCTGGCTTTAGACTGTCTCCTGTTCTGCACTGCAGCAATCATCTGCCAGTCTCTGAAACCCACTAGTCCTCTCTCCTCCTGACTTCTCTCCAGATAAAGTCTTCCCAGACTCCCTTATTTTCCACAGCCTCCTCCAATGTCTCCTCCTTGAACAACCACCCCCTTTCCTCTCCCAAGTTTCCTCTTTAATCAATTCCAGTCTTATCCCAAGAGTCCCTTCTCACCTTTACTCTGCCTCTGGTCTCTCCTCTCTCTCTAACCCCAAACTCACCCTAATTCTCTTTCCGAAAATGCCTCTCTCCCATCTCCAAATTCTTCCATTTTCTTTACCTTTCCCCTCTCACAGCTGCCTCCAAATGCTTGTATCCCTGTCATCCCATTACCTGTCCTTACCGCTCAGGCTCTCTGGGCAAAGCTGCCCAAGATGCCATAGGCACAAATAAAGGCAGGCTGTCACCCTTATAAGTGCACCTTCCATTGTGCTTGTTGCCCTGATAGCTGTGCCAGATTTTCCTAAATGCTCAGCTCCCAGGGAATGATGATGGAGAGGGGTGCTGTGGTTCTTCATGCCAAGAGCTGGGTGCTGCGCACTTTGGAAAATCTGGTCACAGATGTAAATCTCAAACTGGAAACAGAAAGAAGAGAGAGAATGATTATGCCAAATGTTGTCAATTACTGCATTCGCTTGCAGTGGTGCACCCCATTGGCATCTCTTTTTTTTTTTTTTTTTTTAATTTTTCATGCTCAGGGAGTATTACCAGCTTCAAACATTCAGAAATCACGAGTCAGGCCACCAAAATCATGAGATTTTAAAAATTATACATTTGGTGGGGTGGGGGGAGGGTATTTGCTTTCTGGTCCTTTAGGGTGTATGTAGATCAAGCTTTTTTCAAGCTTTTCTTTGCAAACGTGAAGGCTAAAAACTTGCTTTAAAAAAAAAAAAAAAAGGAAGTCTGAGGGTCTCATGTAATCACACAGCTCCAGGAGCTGGGGCTTTAAATAAAACACCAAATATCACAAGACCAGTGATAAATCACAAGAGTTGACAACACTGACTAGCACAGTAACTAGATTAGCAAAGCATGAAATAATTCTATCAGAGAGACTTTAAACCAGCCTTCCAGCCCCCAAAAGTGATTTAAACTTCTTCAAATTGCAACATTCAGTTGTCACACGATACAAAACAACTACACTAGCTTCAGGCCCTTATTCAGGAGAGCAGTCCTTTTGACTGGAACTACGCACAGTCAAAGGCTGCAGGATCAGTCCCTTCCTTTGCTGAATGAGTAGTCAAACAGTTCAGCCATTAAGATGCAAATTGGCATAAAGATAAGAAGGCATGGAGACTACGTTTCCTCATTTCCTGCAGATAGTTTTGTCAGAGAGACATTAAAACGTTCCAGCCTGAGAAAGTGCTTCCAGTAGAAATTTCGGTCTACTGATGGTTTATTAAGATTTTACTTGAGAGGGGTTTTTTTAAATATTGCCTTATACAGTGGCTGTCACTTGCTGCCACAGAGGTACAGTTGCACTGCAGAAATTCCTAATTTGTAAATGTCTCACTCCACTGAAAGTAAAGGTGAACTGGATTTAATTTACTTCAATTCAAAAATGGTTTTTGCTAATTAGCATGGTGAATTATGTGATGATGGCTTATCTTCATACAGCTTAATTATGGGGAATGATAGAAAAATATTTAATTGCAGCTATAGATCATCTTGATTACAGGACTTCTAAAACCATATCTTAGTGGGAAAGCATCCTATTAAGGACCTAGTTCTGTTTAAGGAGATTAGGCACCCAATTCTCTCATTTTCCTTTGAAAATCCCATGCATAAGCACAAGTAACTCTACTCATGGAAGCAATCCCATTAACTCAATGGAGCTACTCCCATGTGTAAATTACACCCATGTTTAAGTGTCTGTGGGATTAGTCTATAATAGTGTAATTTAAATATAATGCCATACTTCTAATAAAAATATTATGCATTACAACAGTGCCTTCTTTCAGAGTAGCAGCTGTGTTAGTCTGAAGATCTCAAAACATTTTACCAACATTCGTGGAATAAGCCTCACAATACTCTTGTCAGATGTGTATTATCATCCCAATTTTGCAGACAGGGAAGTTGCCAAAAAAGACACCAGAATTATTTGACAACACTTTATCCTATCTTACTGTACATGCATGTATAATAGACCTAAGGTCAGAGATTAGTAAACCAGTGAAGCCATTCATGTGTGTTGCTCTGTCCTTGCATAATATTCCATGAGATTTCTGACTGTCCTGGAAAGAGCATATTAAAAGAGCTTGTACTGTTTGTGTGTTTGATACTCTACCCCATGTAAATAAGGCCTGAATATAAGGAATAGAACAAGTCTGTCAAATAAAAAAAATTGTAGTGTGCTTGAGGTTTGCTGCAATTTACATACAATAATGCAAAAACAAGATTCTAAAAATCTTTTGCTGGCAAAAGCATTGACGACTTGTTGAATTTAGTTTAAGAGGCAATTGTTCATCCACTTTTAGATGGCTTAAGAAATTAGATTTGTTTTCTCGCCCCCCCCCACCTTAATGGGTAGCATCAATGGAAATATTTTTTCATCAGTTTGTGTGTGTGTATAGTGAAATTGACCATAGCAGCATTGGCACCCGCCTTTCTGGCCAATACATGCCTGCAATCACTCAGTTTTAAACAGAGGCAGCACCCACCTCTTGTGGGTGCCCCCCCGGCCAATGGTTGTTTGGCAGGTCTTTAGTGACTCAGCCCTCCAGCCAAGTCACACACACTGTCCCCTGCTTCCAGGTATACAGTTTCTAGTTCCTTCTCATGGCCCTGGCATGGGGCCATAGCACCAAGGCTTCCCTCCTGGAGACACTGCTTTCTTTAACAGCCCAACAGGGGCCCATTTGGGTACCCTCAGTTGGTGTCCTTTTGGTAGCCCTCCCTGGGTTCAGTCTTCAGCCAGACCAGCAGGCCCCATCACTGTACCCTCACCCAGTCTGGCTAGGTTCTGAGCTCAGCCTGCCTGCACTGACCTGTCCATGGTTCTGCTGCTCTTCTAGCCAGTCAGAAACCCAGTTCTCCCTCCTCAAGCTCCAAGCAGCAACTGATTGCTCTGCCTCTGCTGCTCCTTTTTATATGGCCCTTCTGGACCCTGATTGGTTGCTCCAGAAACCCCTCTGATTGGCTGCTCCCCTTTAGCCCTACTCTAGGCTGCCTGCAGGACTTCTCCCCTCCTCTTTTCTGGAGCAGGGGGAGGCAGGGCCACAAGACCTCCAGCAGAGGGCCTCCAAATCTAGTCTACCCTATCACATCAACATTTACCAGTAAAAAAATCTAATCCTTCCAAGCCGTCCCATAACTATCACTCCTGAAAATTCAGTTTTAAAATAGCATCATTTGAACTGAAAACCCCCTTTTATATGCAACCCCTTTTACCCTAAAAATGCCATGTCTGTCGTTCCATTTGAATAAATGAGTTTCTGCTGTTTCATGATCAGGACAGCCACAACAGAGACAACAGATGCAAGTTTTCCATTCAAATACTGTAAAATATGAAGTGTCATGGTACCATAGGACCTTAAGTTCCAAGGAATGTTAGGAAATTAACCTTGATTGGAGCAAAGGCAAATTAGAGGGAAAGGTAAAGACTCATGTACCATATTAAAATGGAATTCTATTTCAAACCTTTGAAAAATGGTAACATGGGGCTGCATATTCAATATCTCTCAATGCTTTTCAGTTAAAAAATACTACTTAGTCAAACTGCTGGCCCAGCAAATTCAGTTTGGAATCTGAAAGTCAGCCTGGATTCTTTTGGACTCACACATGACCAACAGTAGACAGCCTGGCCAAGTTTTTCAAAGAGGCAAAGGTTTTTGGGAGCTCAACATGAAACACCTTAAAGAGGCCTGATATTCACATGGAGGGTATGAAGAACCTTCTGAAAATCAGACCCCATAACAAGGTATGTCAAGCTGGGCACACAGAAGTTGAGGTACCCCAAAAAATCACTAGACCATTTTGAAAATCTTGTCCCTGTCTGCAGTCAGGGCTAAGGGCCTGATTCAACTCCTACTGAAATCAATGGCCAGACTCCCATTAGCTTCAGTGGTGCAGGACTGAGCTTATAGTTAACAATTCTGTAGAGAATACTTGCAACTTAAGTCATAATAGAACCCATTTAACTCACTAGTTCTGCAATACTAACAGGAGTAACAACTTAAGTCAGCTGACGTATAACTCTGAATACAAAAAGGGAGGCCTATTAAGAATGAAAGTACCATTTGTATATGGTCACTGCCCAGAGTGGAACTGCACTAACATTTTACAGATTTCCCTTTTTTCTCTCCATTACCTGCTGTCATGCTGTCTGGAGTGGCTCATGACCATGAGTGCCAACCTCAGGGCAGACTGTCAAGAAGCAGGGCAGATACTTCACACTGGTAGTATGTTCTATAATTAGATTTCACCAACTCAGAAACAAATGTGAACTCCTGAAGCACTATAGCCAGTATTACTATGTAGTCACATACAATCCCCTTACATTACAGTCTATCTTGTCACCCAGGTAAGCTGGATTTAGCGTTAGTTGGTTACTATACACTGAAGATCACAAAATATTCAGGTTGCTCCCATTTCCAAGAGACCAGTCACTTACCCCAGGTCAATCAAAGACCCCTTAGATCTTACACCAAAGACAACACTTGTAGCCAATTGCATAGTAAATTATCTAAGAATTTATTAACTGAGACAAAATGAGAGTTATTACAAGGTTAAAGCAGGCAAAGATAGACTAACTCATTTGTGGTTTCAAAAGGTGACAGAATTGTAGTAATCTGTTAGCTCTGAATGTCTTTTAGGGCTAGCTCAAGTTGACCCTGGGGATCTCTCCTTCCGTTTCATAGCTACAGCCCCATGAGAGTCCAAACTGCAAAAAGATAAAAATAGCTGATGAACATTTTTCATTTCCTTCTTCCAGAATTCAAGCTGATGGGATGAGCCCTTTTGCATGTACCCTCTTCATGGATGTGATGGGGCAATTAAAATCTTTGTATTGTGATGTCCCACAATGGCCCATTTAGTTTTGATAGGCCTTCGTGATAGGCAGGAGATGATCCCTCCTGACTAGGTTCATGGCCTCAGAACAAACATTTTTTACAATTACAAAGCAAAAATGCGATAAAGATATTATAAGTGAAATTAATGCATGCAGCAACTTACAAGTAAGTCTAAACAGAAAACCACATTATTGTAAGTCCAATACCCACCTTAATCCTACTAACACACAGGTGAAACAGACTGGTTTCCAGCAATGAGTTCATCCATGTTTGTCTGAAGCCTAAAGCCTTGGCAAGAGCTGGCACCAGTTCTGCCAGCGTCATGTCTGCTTTTTCACAGACTGTGACTGTAGCAAAATGTGAATATTTACATAGTTGTGACATCTCCACATCTTGAGAAAACTATTTTATTTACTAGTTCTCGTTTTCTTGGCTTACAAGCATATTTCTATAAGTCAATCTGTCTGTAACCCACAATAGACGGATTTTTGTTTGACATAATAAAACCAACCATAAACTGGAACAGTTTTACATTTATGGCAATGCCATTTGAAAAGCATTATTTTATTTTGATATATTAAAAAAAATACCACTGCCAAGCTACAGGAGGATTTTGCTCTGTTGAAATGAGAATTTATGAAGAACACTTTAATGAATTTTATAGACAATTTGATTTGCATAGTTTTCTTTATCTCTTCAGAGAGATTTGCTGGGCATCATAACTGCAATAAGAGTAAAACGGTTGAACAATCTCTTGGATTTAAAAGTACTGAAACAACCACAATCCTAGGTGATGTGAAAGGCAATTCTCTCTTTAAAAAGGGAAGAAGTTATGATGAGTCTGAGTCATGCTACACCATTCAGTTTAACACAGAGCACATGATAAAAGAGCAAGAATGGGAAGAAAGTAGCTGTCTAATAACCTCTCTTTTAATCAAATATGTTCACTCTTTCTTTTTTAAAAAACACAGTTCCACAAGGTAGTGAGTTTAAAAGAATCCTAAAACAGAACAGAACACATCCACTTAATTGTCTAATAATTGTTGATAAGTTTATGGTTGATTCTACAGGCAATGATTAAGAGGCTATGCAGATTCTTAGCAGACCCTTACATTTATGAGCTTGCACACAATATTTGAATTGCTTCTTTGCCAGTTTCATTTCTGAAGTTGACAAAATGTGCATGTGTAACCATGGCTTAATGACCATACAGTATATGTTTAATTATGTTCAAAAATATAATCTCTAAATGTTGGAATTTCATTTCATAATTCATTTTTATGTGCTTTAAATGGACTATCTCCAGTCATACGCTTTATGGTTCTTTCATCTCCATTTACAAAATAAGAACCACCATCTTGAATATTTTAATAGCTGGACATATGGTCAGATAATGTTTTCTTCTTTATGTAACCCTTCTGCCCGTCAGAGTTGGCAGCAACAAGGGCCGGGTTCAATATCTAGGGGATCCATTCCAATAACACAATGCAAATCGGCTCGAACCCCCACCCAGTGACCTGGGACAAATATATACCACCCCCGCTGGGCGCCTCCAAGAGGCAATACTTCCCCTCTCGCAAGCACAGAGTCTGAGTGTAGCAAAAAGCCTTTTAATAACAGAGAGAAACAATGTGGCATTATGTTGGGGAAACACCACCAACAGGATTCATAACACAACCCATGAGCAAAAAAAAACCCACACCAAGCAAATTGGGGCATGCCCCTTTCCCTTTGGTTCTTGAGTCCAGCAACCCCAAATCACCCAAAGTCCCAAAAGTCCAATGACCCAAAAGTCTCTGTCCCTGGTCAGGGCAGCCCCAGAGTTCGAAAGTTTATCTGCGGAGCTTTACCTCCCAACCTGGGTGGAGATGGAACGGGGGTAAGAGGCACCTTACATGATCTGAAGCTGACCGCCCCACAGCTCCATAGGCCTTCGCTCTGTTCCGCTCCGCTCAGCCAGCCGCCCCACGAACTCCTTCGCTCAGCTCCGCTCCGCTCTGCGGCCCACAAGCAGCTCCCGCCGTCCCGCAAACTGCTCCACCAGCCTGTCCACAAGGCACTCCAGCCGTCCCGCAAACTGCTCCACCAGCCTGTCCACAAGGCACTCCAGCCGTCCCGCAAACTGCTCCACAATATATCTTCAGGCTCCCCCACTACTTAACACAACACTCAGTGATTTCAGCTCTTAGTCAGTTCAGCTCTTTGGTGAATTCAGCTTGTAGTAGGGGAGCCTCAGTGCTGGTGCACTGTTAGCCCAAAGTGAGCTCAGCAGCCTGTAACTAGGCTTCTAATGAAATCAAAATTAGCTCTGATATTCCACAGTAGAGAGAGGAGGAAGTGCAATTAGCATGTAAGGCCCTCACCAAGGGGCCCATGCCACCAAGTATTAATACTTGTCCCCAGCCTCTCTCAATTCATACAGTTTTGGAACCCATGACCCTTGCCTAGCGAGTGCCACTTAGTTGATGGTGAGTCCCTCCATCATAACAAAAGGCCAAGTACAGTTCCAAGCACAGTTCCCATAATCAGGGTAATAACAATTTATTCTTCCTGCCCCAATAACAGAGACACTGGGGATCCCACAGCAGCCAAAGTGACCATTTGGGCAGCTATGGCCTCATTCTAGGCGGGGTGGGTGTGCCTATGCAAATGAGATCGGCCCCTGAAGTTCTTTTCCACAACTTGCCACACCTCACCACCAGATGTCAGGGTGGAGCTCATCCTGACACTGTTTACATCTATTTAAATCTCCAGATAGCCTCGAGACAGGGTTGTTTTTTTTATTTATAAACATGGCCACGTATACAAAATTATGTTAGCTAAGTTCAAAGCTAAAACCTTCTCTGTATTAGTTCAGTCTCACACTAATTAAACTTTAACTTTTACCTAAATTAGATCATGCATTGCTCTTACTGGAATGCACAACTCAGCATAATGATTTTAAAGCTCTTAGTGTGATGATTCACAGTCTCTCTACAGTTTGCTCGTTTGTATAATTACCTTTGGGAATAAGAGAAAGATCCCGTGAATGATGTATCAGCATTAATCTGTGTGACAAAGAAAGAGTGAGCAATCACTACATAAAATGCCCTGCTCTCAGAATTTAGATTCACCACGTTCACACATTTTGAATTCGCTTGTTGAGAGCATTCATAGGTACAAAAGGTTTGTTCATACAGATCTCTGTGGAAAAAGAATGAGGCAAAATTATGTGACCAAATTTGCTTTGGGTGGAAGTGGAAGTAGTAGTAGGCTTCTCTCTTTTCCCATTGATTTCCCCTCCAAAAGATTGTTGCTTCTTTGCACAGATGACTATTATGGTGTGCTACCATAGGTAAAGTATTGCCAGGTGTGGATGAGTGACAATGAAGATGTGCAGGTTAGCGATCTCCCTTGCTATCTATTGGCACATGGGACAACATGTCTTTTTGGAAGATCCCACTCTTCCTCCACTGCTGTATCTCTTCCTCACTGTGGGTGAAACTCACCTCTGAGCAGGGAGTCCATAGAAGGCCTATTTGCTGTTTAAGTCCCAATTAAGCCCTCAAATTGGGATTTTGAGCGGTGCATAGGCTTTTTGTAGAACCTCTTCACAGCCATGAATTTCACCCTTTGTGTATTGATGACTGGTGAAAGCAGCTACAAAGAGAACAGGAGAAAAGTGGTGAATAATTCCCCAGGCCAAAGCCATGAAAGGAGACACTGATGAGGATTCAGTTGTACTCCTCTCAGCCTGGAAAACACGTGCATTCCTGTCACAATTGCCATGTATCAGTTGATATGCTGAATGGTGTGTGAGAGAGAAAATTAGAGCCCAGTATTCTGGCTAGGCAACTGAGCCCTTCTGCACTGGAACTGTGCAACCTGAAGAAGAGCTCTGTGTAAGTTTGTATCATTCACCAATAGAAGTTGGTCCAAATAAAGATGTTACCTCACCCACCTTGTCTCATATACTCCATGACTCTTTTCTGGGTTACCTGAGGTGTCCAGGATGAATCATTGTCACATGCTTACAGCATAAGAGAGCCTTGTCTGTGACCACCAGGGGAAAACCTTCCCCGACTACCAGCTGCTGACAACACAAGCACTCTACTCTGTGCTCCACAAGGCCCACACACGCTCTCTCTCTGCTCTGCTCTGCAGGCTGGCAATTTACACATCCCACTTTGTTACACTCCGGTATCCAGTCCTTTATCTCCTGGACATCTTCCATGTACACCAGTCCACTGCCTCCAGGGAAGCAATGCACCCCAATACACTGATTTAATCTCAGTTCAACACTTTTTAGTTTCTTTAGCACAAGGCTCTAGACAGATTTATAGTAAATTGAAATTGAAGATTATTAAAACAGAGCCTGAGATAGAGATTCAAATAAAAGCAAATGTAAGGGTTTGGAAATATAAGGTTACAGGTAAAAGAAAGACACAAACTACAGTCTATACTTATTAACTAGTTACCTTATTAGACAGGAAAGTATCTCTCCCCAAAAGATTCTTTCTTGCAGCACTTGTCCAATCCAAAGAGCAGGGATCCACTTTTCATGAGACCTCCCCACCCCCACTGGTGGAGAGTCTCCTCTTGTAATGAACAACAACTTGAGCCATTTATTCTGCTTTTAAAACAACAAGCCATTGTTTTTTAGTTCAGGGGCCCCCTCCTTCAGAGAGCCCTCCTGGGGTTTGTCTGTCTGAGGGTATGTCTACACTACGAAATTAGGTCAAATTTATAGAAGTCGGTTTTGTAGAAAGCGTTTTTATACAGTCGATTGTGCGTGTCCCCACACAAATGCTCTAAGTGCATGTAGTCGGCAGAGTGTGTCCACAGTACCGAGGCAACCATCGACTTCGGAAGCATTGCACTGTGGGTAGCTATCCCACAGTTCCCGCAGTCTCCGCCGCCCATTTGAATTCTGGGTGGAAATCCCAGTGCCTGATGGGGCTAAAACATTGTCGCGGGTGGTTCTGGGTACATATCGTCAGGCCCCCCTTCCCTCCCTCCCTCCCTCCCTCCATGAAAGCAAGGGCAGACAATCATTTTGCACCTTTTTTCTTGAGTTACCTGTGCAGACCCCATACCATGGCAAGCATGGAGACCGCTCAGGTAACCGTCACCGTATGTCTCCTGGGTGCTGGCAGATGTGATACTGCATTGCTACACAGCAACAGTTTATTGCCTTTTGGCAGCAGACAGTGCAGTATGACTGGTAGCCGTCATCGACGTAGTCCAGGGTGCTCTTTTAACGGACCTCAATGAGGTCGGGGCGCCTGGGCAAACATGGGAGTGACTCAGCCAGGTCATTTCCCTTTTAAGTTTCGTTTCATGGCGATTCAGTCCTACCGGCAGTGCACTGTCTTTTAATCTGCAGCTAGCAGAAGACAATGGCCAGCAGTCATACTGCACCGTCTTCTGCCGAGCACCCAGAAGACGATGATGGCTAGCGGTTGTACTGCACAGTCTGCTGCCAGCAAGATGTATAAAGATAGATAAAGTGGCTCAAAAGAAGAAATAGACCAGATTTGTTTTGTATTCATTTTCTCCTCCCTCCCTCCGTGAAATCAACGGCCTGCTAAACCCAGTTTTGAGTTCTATCCTTGAGGGGGCCATTCAGTTTCTTGCAAAGCCACCCCCTTTGTTGATTTTAATTCCCTGTAAGCCATGTCGTCAGTCGCTCCTCCCTCCATCAGGGCAACGGCAGACAATCGTTCCGCGCCTTTTTTCTGTGCAGACACCATATCATGGCAAGCATGGAGCCCGCTCAGATCACTTTGGCAGTTAGGAGCACATTAAACACCATGCGCATTATCCAGCAGCATATGCAGCACCAGAACCTGGCAAAGCGATACCGGGTGAGTAGGAGACATCAGCATGGTGACGTGAGTGATGAGGACATGGACACAGACTTCTCTCAAAGCACGGGCCCTGGCAATGTGGGCATCATGGTGCTAATGGGGCAGGTTCATGCGGTGGAATGCCGATTCTGGGCTCGGGAAACAAGCACAGACTGGTGGGACCACATAGTGTTGCAGGTCTGGGACGATTCCCAGTGGTTGTGAAACTTTCGCATGCGTAAGGGCACTTTCATGGAACCTTGTGACTTGCTTTCCCCTGCCCTGAGGCGCATGAATACCAAGATGAGAGCAGCCCTCACAGTTGAGAAGTGAGTGGCAATAGCCCTGTGGAAGCTTGCAATGCCAGACAGCTACCGGTCAGTCGGGAATCAATTTGGGGTGGGCAAATCTACTGTGGGGGCTGCTGTGATGCAAGTAGCCAACGCAATCAAAGATCTGCTGATATCAAGGGTAGTGACCCTGGGAAATGTGCAGGTCCTAGTGGATGGCTTTGCTGCAATGGGATTCCCTAACTGTGGTGGGGCCATAGATGGACCCTATATCCCTATCTTGGCACCGGAGCACCAAGCCGGCGAGTACATAAACCGCGAGGGATACTTTTCAATAGTGCTGCAAGCACTGGTGGATCACAAGGGACGTTTCACCAACATCAACGTGGGATGGCCAGGAAAGGAACATGACGCTCGCATCTTCAGGAACTCTGGTCTGTTTCAAAAGCTGCAGGAAGGGACTTTATTCCCAGACCAGAAAATAAGCGTTGGGGATGTTGAAATGCCTGTAGTTATCCTTGGGCACCCAGCCTACCCCTTAATGCCATGGCTCATGAAGCCATACACAGGCAGCCTGGACAGTAGTCAGGAGCTGTTCAACTACAGGCTGAGCAAGTGCAGAATGGTGATAGAATGTGCATTTGGATGTTTAAAAGCGCGCTGGCGCAGTTTACTGACTCGGTTAGACCTCAACGAAACCAATATTCCCACTGATATTACTGCTTGCTGTGCACTCCACAATATCTGTGAGAGTAAGGGGGAGGCGTTTATGGCAGGGTGGGAGGTTGAGGCAAATCGCCTGGCTGCTGGTTTCGCGTAGTCAGACACCAGGGTGGTTAGAAGAGCACAGGAGGGCGCGGTGCGCATCAGAGAAGCTTTGAAAACCAGTTTAATGACTGGACAGGCTACGGTGTGAAAGTTCTGTTTGTTTCTCCTTGATGAAACCCCCCGCTTGCTTCACTCTACTTCCTTGTAAGCTAAACACCTTCCCCTCCTCCCTTCGATCACCACTTGCAGAGGCAATAAAGTCATTGTTGCTTCACATTCATGCATTCTTTATTCATTCATCACACAAATAGGGGGATGACTACCAAGGTAGCCCAGGAGGGGTGGTGGAGGAGAGAAGCACCAAGAGGGGTGATGGAGGAGGGAAGGACAAGGCCACACAGCACTTTAAAAGTCTAAAACTTTAAAACTTATTGAATGCCAGCCTTCTGTTGCTTGGGCAATCCTCTGGGGTGGAGTGGCCGGATGCCCCCCCACCACGTTCTTGGGCGTCTGGGTGAGGAGGCTATGGAACTTGGGGAGGAGGGCGGTTAGTTACACAGGGGCTGTAGCGGTGGTCTGTGCTCCTGCTGCCTTTCCTGCAGCTCAACCATACGTTGGAGCATATTGGTTTGATCATCCAGCAGCCTCAGCATTGAATCCTGGCTCCTCTCATCATGCTGCCACCACCTTTCAGCTTCAGCCCTCTCTTCAGCCCGCCACCTCTCCTCCCGGTCATTTTGTGCTTTCCTGCACTCTGACATTGTCTGCCTCCACACATTCGTCTGTGCTCTGTCAGTGTGGGAGGACAGCATGAGTTCAGAGAACATTTCATCACGAGTGCGTTTTTTTCGCCTTCTAATCTTCACTAGCCTCTGGGAAGGAGAAGATCCTGTGATCCTTGAAACACATGCAGCTGGTGGAGAAAAAAAGAAAGACAGTGGTATTTAAAAAGACATTTTCTAGAACAATGGCTACACTCTTTCACGGTAAACCTTGCTGTTACCATTACATACACAGCACATGTGCTTTCGTTCCAAGGCCACATTTTGCCTCCCCCCACCACGTGGCTAGCCCCTCAACCCTCACCATGGCTAACAGCGGGGAACATTTCTGTTCAGCCATAGGCAAACAGCCCAGTAGGAATGGGCACCTCTGAATGTCCCCTTAAGAAAAGCACCCTATTTCAACCAGGTGACCATGAACGATATCACTCTCCTGAGGATAACACAGAGAGATAAAGAACGGATGTTGTTTGAACGCCAGCAAACATACACTGCAACGCTTTGTTCTACAATGATTCCCGAGTACGTGCTACTGGCCTGGTGTGGTAAAGTGTCCTACCATGGTGGACGGAATAAGGCTGCCCTCCCCAGAAACCTTTTGCAAAGGCTTTGGGAGTATATCTAGGAGAGCCGCAAATGCCAGGGCAAATTAATCATTAAACATGCTTGCTTTTACACCATGTATAGTATTTTAAAAAGGTACACTCACCAGAGGTCCCTTCTCCACCTGGCGGGTCCAGGAGGCAGCCTTGGGTGGGTTCAGGGGGTACTGGCTCCAGGTCCAGGGTGAGAAACAGTTCCTGGCTGTCGGGAAAACCGGTTTCTCCGCTTGCTTGCTGTGAGCTATCTTCCTCGTCCCCAAAACCTGCTTCTGTGTTGCCTCCATCTCCATTGAAGGAGAGAAACAACACGGCTGGGGTAGTGGTGGCTGAACCCCCTAAAATAGCATGCAGCTCATCATAGAAGCGGCATGTTTGGGGCTCTGACCCAGAGCAGCCGTTTGCCTCTCTGGTTTTCTGGCAGGCTTGCCTCAGCTCCTTAAGTTTCACACGGCATTGCTTCGGATCCCTGTTATGGCCTCTGTCCTTCATGCCCTGGGAGATTTTGACAAATGTTTTGGCATTTTGAAAACTGGAACGAAGTTCTGATAGCACGGATTCCTCTCCCCATACAGCGATCAGATCCCGTACCTCCCGTTCGGTCCGTGCTGGAGCTCTTTTGTGATTCTGGGACTCCATCATGGTCACCTCTGCTGATGAGCTCTGGCCAGCGTGGCAAGCTGCAGGTGACCATGCAAACAGGAAATTGAAATTCAAAAGTTTGCGGGCCTTTTCCTGTCTACCTGGCCAGTGCATCTGCGTTGAGAGTGCTGTCCAGAGCAGTCACAATAGAGCACTCTGGGATAGCTCCCGGAGGCCAATACCGTCTAATTGCATCCACAGTACCCCAAATTCGACCCGGCAAGGCCAATTTAAGCGCTAATCCACTTGTCAGGGGTGGAGTAAAGAAATTGATTTTAAGAGCCCTTTAAGTCGAAAAAAAGGGCTTCATCATGTGGACGGGTGCAGGTTTACATTGATTTAATGCTGCTAAATTCGACCTAAACTCCTAGTGTAGACCAGGGAGAAGGCTCAGTTAAAGCTCAACTTGGACTGACAGTAAATAAAGTGCTGTCTCCATGGATGTCCATTGTTCTCAGCATTGATTGTTAGCCCTGAGACCCCCACTTCACTTCAGGTGACAAGTCTCATTTCAACAGCTTTGCAACCTAATATTCTAGCTTTTAGATATTTCATAAACTATTGCTCAGACAAACATCTCAAAATAACCATTTCAATTAGCAGATCCCACACACAACCCCCTTCGGTATAATATCGAGTAAATGGTCGGACACAGATATAATTTACCTGCCAGAGAGCATACCTGTGTCACGTACTCCTGTGCTGGAATTACAGCCCTAGTATTTGTGCCAATGACCGCTGTCAATGGAGACAGGTGATGAAAGATTGCAGACTGCAGCATTGGATAAATGCCACTAGGACAGAGGTGGGTAAACTATGGCCCGCAGGACCATGCTGCACAGCCCCTGAGCTCCTGGCTGGGGAGGCTAGTCCCCAGCCCCTCCCCCACAGCCTGAGAATGCCGCGCTGACAGCGCTCTGGCCCGCCGCTGTTGCCTGGCAGCGTGGTGGTGTGGCTGGCTCCGGCATGGTAAAGGGGCGGGGAGGTCCCAGGGTGGCAGTCAGGGAACATGGGGCGGCTGGATGGGTTGAGGGTTGGGGCGGCAGGCAGGGGACAGGGGGAAGTTGGATGGGGCAGAGGTTTTTGGGGGGCAGTCAGGGGATGGGGAACGGGGGGGGTGGATAGGGGTTGGTCAGGGGACAAGGAGCAGGGGGGTTGGATGAGTCAGGGATTCTGAGGGGGTAGTCAGGGGGCAGGAAGTGGGAGGGGGCAGATAGGGAGTGCGGGCCAGGCTGTTTGGGGAGGCACAGCCTTTCCTACGTGTTCCTCCATGTAGTTTTGCAATCCCGATGTGGCCCTCAGGCCAAAAAGTTTGCCTACCCTTGCACTAGGAGATACCTGAAATATTGCCATGCAGTGCTTAAACAACAGCACAGCACCACAGAGAAGTTTCTGAAATGGTTCTATACGCACTTCATCCCTTTCTACATTTGCAGTTAAATCACATCCAGCTCTAGTTTAGGGCATCCATTGTTGACACCTCTTGTCTGCAACAGGTAGCATCCCCAGAGAAGACAAGGATTTACAATTTTGCTTGATTTTGAACTAAAATTATAATTGGCCCAGATTGAAAAGGTTAATGAAATCTTTCAGGCAAGCCTGGACACACCTTTGGGTTTGTAATGCAACCTGAAAATCATCAAGTTTCCACATAGTTTCAGCTTTCATCACAAAAATTTCATATAGCTCTAAAATTCACAGGCAATGGCAGAAGCACCAGAGGGGCACTAAACCACCCAAAAAAGTATTTTATTAGGGTCTCTTCCCAACTCTGCTGCTGGCCTTCTGGGTGACCTTGAACAAGTCACTTCACCTCTTTACCTTGGTTTCCCCATCTCTAAAACAGGGCTAATGATACTTGACGGGTTTCATAATGTGCTTTGAGATTGACAGATAAAAAATGCTCTGTTAGAGCTAGATATTATTATTATAGTCAGCACTGCTATAATGACCAGTGTACCCTTCTCATTCCCACTATGCCAAGGGTTCCCAAATTATGGGTCACGACCCCAAGTGGGGTTGCATCATCAAGGACGGGTTGTGGCATGCAAAGTCATGCTGTGCAGAGGATGCCATTTTGTAGAGCAAAATGGTGTGTTCCGTGCAGTGAGACCTCACTCGTATGGTGCATGCGAGAGCAGGCTATGTGGAAGACGCCATTTTAAAATGGCATCCACCACGCTGTCTGGGGTTGCAGGAAGCAATAAGTCAGAAAATGGGGTCATGCAGGTGAAAGGTTTGGGAACTGCTGCACTAAACATAACCACCGGGATTCTCCCAGGGGAATATGGGAGTTAGGGTCTTAACTCATTGAAAATCCCATCCTGAAATGAGAGTTGGGCAGCTAACGAATGCCACTGCACACGACATTTCCCCAGTGAATCAGTGAAGAAAAATGAACACCCCTTGAAATCTTTTGATAGGCCAATCCTCTCCCCTCCCCAGAGCAGCCCTGGTTACAGGGTAACAAAAAAGATTAGTGTCGGGGGGGGGGGGGTAGGGGGAGGAGTCTCCCATGACCATATTGTCAAGAAAAATATTTTGACACAATAAGAGACCTTCTCACCATTATCATGTGGTCTATGGCCAGCATTAAATATTAAGAAGGACTGGTGAGAATATGATCCTGTATTAATAGGATATGAATTCAGAGACACGCTAGTAAAATGCCCAAATGGAAGGCAACTTACCTTTATCTTCTGCTACACAAAATAAAAGCAAAATAGCCACTATCTGTGTAATTACCAGTTTGTTGATGACACAACTCAAGGTCATATTGATTGGGTCAGGTCAATCGTTGCCTGGCACCATACAGCCAGATGCAAAACCGTACACCAACAATGCCTGCACCCAGTAATACTACCATTAAACTTATTTAAAAAACAAACAGACACACATTTCTTAAAGTACCAATGTTACTTCTAGAGCAGTGGTTCCCAAACTTGTTCCACCGCTTGTGCAGGGAAAGCCCCTGGCAGGCTGGGCTGGTTTGTTTACCTGCCGCGTCTGCAGGTTCAGCCGATTGCGGCTCCCAGTGGCCGCAGTTCGCTGCTCCAGGCCAATAGGGGCTGCTGGAAGCGGCGCGGGCTGAGGAACGTACTGGCTGCCGCTTCCAGCGGCCCCCATTGGCCTGGAGCAGCGAACCGCGGCCACTGGGAGCCGCGATCGGCCGAACCTGCAGACGCGGCAGGTAAACAAACCGGCCCAGCCCACCAGGGGCTTTCCCTGCACAAACGGCGGAACAAGTTTGGGAACCACTGGTCTAGAGTATATATAATGTGTATTGTGACTGTAAGCATAGCATAACTCTGAATTTCCTGATTTCTTGGATCATGGCCTAAGCACCAAATTTTGGTCCCTTTGAAGTCAATGGGACCAGGATTTAACAACACAATTCAATGTTTTTAAGGTCCACTTCTTTAGTAAGAGCCTCCCCGTCCTGCCATGGAATAAGAGTAGAGGAGAAAAATGGAGAGTTATGTGAATTTTTTTCAGTGACTAATAAATTTGCCAAAAAGGCAGTTTTGGGGCAACTGAAACTATTCATGAATTAGAGTTGAATTCAGCAAATAGTTTCAGCTGCATTTTAAAAAAGGGAATTTTTTGGAAACATTTTAAACTGTTTCAACATTTTCAAAAACAAACCATTTCATTTAAAAACACACTTCAAAATGTCATTGCCAACTGACATTCATTTAGAAGTGTCATTTTTCATTCAGTGCAGACAAAATGTCTTTTTGTTTAGGTGAGAACAGAAGTTCTTTTCAGTTTAAAATAAGCAAATTTTTTTCTGATTTTTCAGCTTGGCCATTAACCAAATCCTTAATTTTTCCACTCAGCTCTAGCTGTAGCATTAGCTTTTGTTTACTCCCAACCTTCAGAACAAAACAAACATAAAATGTGGTTTTACAAACTGAATTTCTGTAGAATTTTTTTCTGTAGGAAATTACAAGTTTTTGGCTTACTCTGATTCAAAACAAAAACACATTTTGAAATGTCAGAATTTTCCATAGTACAAAAATTCTATTTTCTGACCAACTCTACTCCAATAGGTGTGAGCTGCTCCAGTAATCTCACTGGGTTAACAATGTTGACATTTGATTTGTAATTATTAGGTTTCAGAATTAACCGAGTCACAGCTGATTATTTTAGCAGATGCAACCAGCTAATACGCTTATCTCACAATCCCAAATAGCATAACCATTTGCCCAAAGCTCCAGCTTCCATGGGACAACTTTGCGATAATTTTTTTTGTAATGATAACAAATAAGTGTAACTCAGTAAAAACTGAAAGAGCGGAGTCAGTGTAAAAAACCAAAAATAAAATCAAACTAAATACACCCATTATTTATGTATTGTGCAATTCACCTGCATTTACTAAGGGTCTTCCTTTTAAAATTTAAATTAAGCTGCCATAGAATTTCCTGTCTATTACACAAGGTTGCCACAGAACTGCCACAGAATTTAGGTTGAGCTTGCTGCAGAGAACAGGGAGCCCTGACTATACATAGCACTTCTAATTTCCAAGCTTGGGACCAGTCATCCAGTCTTTACACTTGTAATGCTCCAACTGAAATTAATAGGCAATTTCCCTGAATAAGGAATGTAGCAGTGAATCCTTAAAAAGCATATGGCAAAAATTTTAGCACCCAAGTCCCTTTTGTCCAGTCTGTTTTTAAGAGTGTATGAATACCTTTAAAAAGCTTTTGATGTATTCTAGCTGTTAGCTGTAATTATTTATGGGATTTTTATCTTGTTTCAGCTGTTTTTTGGTTGTATGTTTTAATGTTTTCTGGTTTTAATGTTGTTGTTTGTGCAGTGACTGGAACAGACCATTAAAATAACGTTTATTATTCTCTTCTCTTATTTTGTTATTGTTTATTTTTGGAAGATATCAGGCCTGTTTTATGCAGTCTCTTTGAATAGAAACAAACAACACTGTTTTCCTGGGAAAGTTAGAGCTTTTGTTTTAAACCAGCATGAACGGCCTGTTTGGTTATTATAATGTTCCTGATCTCGAACATTAGTTTTTCAGGTTTCAGAGTAGCAGCCGTGTTAGTCTGTATCCCCAAAAAGAAAAGGAGGACTTGTGGCACCTTAGAGACTAACAAATTTATTTGAGCATCGGATTTGTTCTTGTGTTTTTTCAGGGAGTTTCTTGAGCAAATGGTGTAGTTTTTCAGTTTCCAAAGACAGTATGCTACTTAGGACCATGTAATTAAAAGCAGCACATTACATATAGCACCTTATCAGAAAGGTCCATTTTCACAAGAAAAATGGTTTCTCTAAAAGAGTACACCCCAGCTTTCATTTGGCATAATTAAAACAAATGCCATCGTTTTAGTGTTCTTTAAATTACATTTATTAAACTGTATGCCACAGTGTGGGACCCAATTTTCTTTAATGTCACAAGGGATACATCTGATATAATTGTATTTAATATTTTAGTGGATAGTATAGAGGCTGAGGTTAGGCAAG
This sequence comes from Natator depressus, assembly GCF_965152275.1. NCBI lineage: Eukaryota > Metazoa > Chordata > Testudines > Cheloniidae > Natator > Natator depressus. The sequence continues at coordinate 68,041,220 of NC_134243.1, forward strand.
CTTGTCGTAAATCAAAAATCTAAGTTGAGCTCAGTGAATCAACCTGTTTTGGCAAGAATCATTCCTTCTGTGTTTTATATTCTTTTCTATCTTAATTAGATTTCAAAGTGCTGCTCTCTAATTCCAGGGGTTAGCGTCAGTTTTTAAATCAGTGCCCTACAACAACGCAGAGCAATAAAATGTGAATAATCCATTTGATCCCATGGCTCTCATTCATCAAAAACAGGAGGTGTTCTTATGGAACTCATTGTATATGTATAGTTTATGGGCAGGATCACTTGTACATAATTACAGAGACAGCAGTATTTAGACTAAGGGCATTGGAGGTTAGTTTAATCGTAAATGACAGATACAGTGGGCCAGATTCTGCCACCATTACTCATTCTGAGTTGTAATTTACTCTGAGCTGACTCACTGAAATCAACTACTCAGGAAGTAAGATTCTACTCAACATGTATCAGAATCTGACCCACAGAATCTAGAGTGCATCATTAAACACTATTTCAAGACTATTTGGTACTAGTCCTCACAGACAGGTCTCAAAGCAACTGACGTGAACTTCTACAGCTCATGTAACACAAAAATTTTCCATTAAAAATAAAGTGCAAAGGGGTGTGATGTGCCAAATTATAGCATTGCTACCTGAGGAATGTCACTCACAGATTTCATACCATTGTATCGAAATCAAATAACAAAACCTAGGCAAACGTATTAGAGGCAAATGTATTAGAGCCCAAGCCCCTTCTTCATGTGAAATCGATAAGACTGCTCATGTAAGAAAGGGCTACAGGATCAGTCCCTTGGGATCAACAGAAGTTCTCAAAGTGGGGCCTCTGTCCTCTAAATCATTATACAACGGAATTGTGTGATCCTTCCTGCTCCAGAGGCATATCCTACTGTCGGTGCAGAGCCCACAACACTAGATTACTTTGTGGATTTCTACATCAAAAGAGGGAGCAATGAAAGGACAGGGCATCGGACAGCCCATTCCATTCTATGTTTTTTGTTCATTTTTGCTGACAGCTCTTGCCTACTAAGCCAAGGCAGTTCACCATACAATCAACCCTGGAGCCTCAGGAATTCAACAGGCCAGAGTCCACTTCCTTGCATCACCATACCTGGGTGTTTGGACGTGACTGGCATAGAGAGGATGTAATCTTTTAATTATGCAAGTAGTCTTTATTCATGTGAGTAGTCCCATTGATTGTAATGGGATTATTTCTGTGAATAAGGATGACTCACTAGTAAAGGTTGCAGGATCAGGCACATAATTTGCTTTTAGACTTCCATGGCAGGGCAGCATTTCTGTAGCGTAAGCCAGCCTGAGGCAGAACCTGTCAATGGTTGCAGCCAACCAGAGACTGCATGACTTGAAAAGCTGTGAGTGCCTTTGACTGGAGAGTGCCCATATGCTTTAAACACTACCAGGTCATTGCATTAAAAAGATGCAGTGATGGAGTCTCAGGGGGAAATTTGCTGCCTATTAAAGTCAATGGCAAACTTCCACTGTCTACAATGAGGCCAGGGTTTCAGCACTAGAGGGTCAGTGCATTTAGTGATGGGAAGATGAGGGCAGCTGTATGTCCACCTGCTATACGCCTACCTCTCAGCAGGTAGACCCAAGCTCTTGACAAGAATGAAAGATGGTTTAAGTTGCAGTCTTGGACAAATTACCTCGAAACACCCAAATACATAGCAATGCATTCTGTGTATCTAGGTACAGACTAGATCAAATACAGAGAGTAGCAAATGGACATTAAATTGCCTGCAAAGAACATTCTGATATGCCAGAAGAGCGATGATAATAGGAAGATAATATTTTCATTCCTTGAAAATCCTCTTGCTTCTTTTTCAGTTTCAGGCATGCTAACTTTTTCAAAGCAGTGATTTTAAAGAACAAATGAATTATAAGTGTCTAATATACATAGGGCGGTGCTCCAATTCATTTTGAAAACTGCCATTTTAGTTTCTATTCTAAAAAGGAGGGATATGCTTTGCACTTCTTATAATAAATGCTTGGTGTCGTTCATAATACTATGTGGGGAAAAAAGGAAAATCTGTATTTTCTGAATGGTGAGCAAGTACTAAGACTTTCAGAATTATGATTTTGAAGCAACTCCTCCATAGGAGGAATAAGTATGAATTTAATGCAAATTAGAATTAGCATACTGATATATAAATTAAAACACAGGGAATGACTAAATATTGTATAACCTACAGATATAAGAGCCAAAATAGAAAGGAGTTGAACAAAAAGAAATACCACCAATGCTACTACACTGTGTAAAATCTGTTCCTTCCTTGCTTAAATATATTTTCATCTAACTTCCCATGTCATCAGCACTCCTATTTTGATAAATGGTCATGCAGTACTCTAGTCATCAGTGAAGTCCTATTATTTCAATGCATATTGAGGTCCTCCTTATTGAAAATGAAAGGAGGATGAACTAGGGGCCTGATCCTGAAACTATTACTTGCATGAGTAATTCTTAGTTTTGTGAATAGTCCCATCAGCTTCAATGGGATTTCTCACATGAGTAGGGGCTGCAGAGTCAGCCCCTAGAGAGTTGTACCTTACCTCGTGTGGGAGGTCAAGCGCTGGGGCACTAGAGATGGATTTGAGAGACCAACCTTCTCATCCTGGTTCTGCCATGGACCAGTCATGTGACCCGGGGCAGGTCACTTCACCTTTCTCTGCTCTGCCTCCCTACCATCTTTGTCTTGTCTATTTAGACTAAGCCTTTCAGGGAAGGGGACTCTCTCAGATATCTATCTATCTATCATGCCCCCCCCCCAAAGCACTACATTCATACAATAAATGAAGGATACTCATTTTCTTTTGAAGCCTGTTTGATTTATAACTAAAGAGTGGGCTTCTTATAGGCCTTAAGTTATCAGAAAAAAGGCAGCATGCTCTATAGCATAAGATACAGATTGATTAGTAATAAATTATAGAATATTTGACGTCTTTCACCCAGAGAGATCCCAAAGCGTACACCTGAAAATGTAGATAGATACTACAAAGAAGGTTTTCTTCATTCGTCAGTGAAATGCAACACCCTCCAGAATGAAATAGTTACTGATGTAGGTAGTTTGAAATGAAAAAAAGAAATAATTGCATGACTTATCAGGAACATGCTTAGGCCCAGATTACACAATCTATGGATGCAACTCTCACTGAAATCAAAAGCAAGTTGTGTCCATGGACTGAGGGCAGTATTTGACACTATCTGTATAAGAGGCTTTCAAGGACAGACTGTTAAACTGGGGTCTTGGAAATTTGTCCCTGAAATAAAGGATCTGAGCATCAATTTGGACATCAACCCTATGGGGCAAATTCAGCTCAGGTGAAAAGCAGGTGCAAATCATTAAAGTTACACCACAGCTGAATTTGATTGTGTTGGTAGAGTTTCTTTAATTTAAAATTTGTTTCAATTAAATGTGAAAGAAAAAACCTCCAATCAATCAGCAACTTGAGTACAATTAAATCTTGAGCTTTGGCTTGGTCATCCATATCCCACACACTTACAGTGGATAAATAATGAAGTTTGTTACTAAGAATTTTGTAAGCCAGAGATCCCCAAGTATGAGGAATGCAAAGACAGTGGAAATGTTATATTATTGTATTTGGCAAAAATAGAACATATCTGCTCAGACAAGAATTTGGCTTGGATGTAGGCATATTTGTTGACTTTGTACAGCTCTTTGAGGCCCATGGAGTTATATCTGATCAGAATTTCCAGAAATGCCATTAAAAAAACCAAACTAATAAACTCAGTGGGTTATGAAATAACGCTGGATGGCAGAAGCAAAACACAAAGATAAAATATATATCTTGTTTATTTTATTAGACCAGGTGTGATTCAGATGTTACTGGAGAGTTACATGTTTGGAGACAAGAAAACAATGAAAGGCGACACAGAGACATTGTTTTCCTTTCCTGGGGGTTGTATCAGAGCAGTTGGGAAGAAGTAAAATGAGATTCTGGATTATGAAAATGCTGCAAGCAGCTGGAATTGATTTCTCTCGCTGTGGGTCACATTTTTAAGGGGTGTCAGTAGCAATACAAAATACGTTTAGGGTTTGTTATTCATACAGTGCTGGCAGAAAGAGATAGGTCTGGTAAAAAGACTTTTTCAAAGAATTACTGGAGATCAACAGACATATATAGCTGTTTTAGCCTCAGCAATAGCTGGATACTAAAAGTTATGGGCCAAACTGGAAGCTTTTATAAATCCTCCCCACATTTTGTAAGAATTGGGGTTCCAGCTACGATCAATGAGATTTTGCAAAATCAAAACCATATCCAAGCCTCCTTGGTCCACCTCTGTTCGATCCTCTGACAGTGCAGAGTGTATCGTCCCTATTGAATAAACTCCATTTCCTAGATGAGAAAAGTGGGTAGGGCATCTTAAATACCATCTGGTAGAGCGGAGTTGTGGGGAAAGATTACCATGAAATTCAGTGTACCAGATAAATCTATTTAACTATCAGCCCATCCAACCAGGTACTTCCATAGCCCTCATCACATTATGATCTGAATATTTCTAAGATTGTTTAAATATCACTGATAGTGAAAACATGGCAAACTACGTATTTCACTCACAGCCTTATTTTACTGGCTGTGGGCTGGATGTAACTGCCAAGGGAGTCAATGCAAAGACTCCCTTTGACTTCAGTGGGTTGAGCCTTTGTTGAAAATGTTGCATGTGTTTATTTTTAGTTGCTTGTTTCCTCGGAAGATAGTTTCTTTTTTGGTGGGCTCATTAGGTTTGAAAACCAAAACTTATGCACAGTTTGGTGACATGGAGTATAAATAGAAGGAGAAAAAACCACAAGAAATCATGAGAAGGGTCAAAAACCAATACAACAGGAAACTTAAAAGTTACAAATGAAGGAGCACGGATTAACTTTGTCAGAACCAATCACAGTGCTCTTAAGATCTCACCCCTTTCAATTGGTGTACACTAGCACTGCAAAACCAGTATTAATTCTGTGGTCTGGCTGGTATGATCCATACACAGCCCCTCCATCCTCTATGCAGATTATCTTTTGCCTGGAGCAGACATTTCCAGGGTATAGTGGTATTTAGGACTATGGCTGGGTCAGGGTATTAAAGCGCTAAAACACAAAGATCATGATCCAGTCTCCAGTCCCTACCCACACATTGAACATATGTGGAGGGCTTTCAGAGCAGCTCCTCAGGGGGTATTGTGCAGTGCCAAGATCACTAATTTCATCTTTCAAATCCCCCTTGAAGACTCACTTCTTCCAAGAAGTCCACAAATCACTGCCAGCAAGGATGTCATCATTACTTGGAATTGGAATCAGAGCTCTAAGATCTACCCTTCCTCTGGGTCTCTCAGTGCAGTCACAGTGTCTGATCTGTGCCGTCTGTTTAAATTGTAAACTCCTTTGGGCAGGGATTGGGTTTTCCTCTGTTCTGCACAAGGCTAAGAATGTTGCTGGCACTTAAAGAATCACTGAGAACTGCATCAGTGATATTAAACTTGAAGTGGAAAAAGGGTATATACCGTTTTGAAATTTACCTTGGGGAGCGGGGGGAGGAAAGAGGCGTTCTGCTGGAATTTTTAAACCTCTGTTGCATCCATTCGCCAACATGTCTGAAAAACAAATCTATAAATTACACTGGTGCTTAGAGGTATGTTTAATATATACCCATACACCATGCATAATCAGACAGTTTCCTATATTATAATGGGAGGGAAAGTTACTGATTGTCATGTTGTGTGGTACTTAGTTAAAATGAATTTGAGAATGGATTTGGAAGGCTGGATCGTGAGTTGACACAGACTGGTGCTGAGAGTATGCTACAGTACAGTAAGCACACATTCATTTTGATGAGGAGAGTGGGAAAGGATTCAACTACAAGATAAGAGTCGAATAGCTAATGCTCGGCAAACTGAATTACAATAAAAGTCCCTTGAGAGAACTCAAGGAATCCATACAAATGCTATTTTTATTCTAATATTCTCCAACTATTCCATTTGGTGTGATGACCTTTTGCCATGTGTTAAACTGGAGAACGATATTTAGAGCATATTGTTCTGTCTATACAGAATCCAATGCTAAAGTGTCTTTTGAATTACCTCTGTTCTGCCTCAGGCTACACCTTATGCATTGAGGAGGGTGTTTCCTTTCAGAAAACTTCACATTTTCAGGAAAATGTGGCTTAGAAATGCAGAACTCCAAAAGCAATAATTGACTGCTCAACTCAATCCCATTTGATAAAGCCATTATTATTATTATTATTAACATTTATATAGCACCTAGAGGCCATCTAGCTGGGGGCATTGTGCTAGGCACTGTACAAATGGTCCCTGCCCCAAAGAACTTACAATGTAAAAGACAAGACATAACAGATAAATGAGACAAACAAGGGGAACAGGGTGGGAAGTGGGGTAATAGGACATATGCAATTTTCTTAATCAATCAGGAGAGTAGGTTCCAAAATGCTTATTTATAAAAGGGTTTTGCTACTTCAAAGATGTATGCATCACTCCAAACATAAACCGTCACCCTACATACTATGTGCCTGTACTTACTGCTGGTGTCTCAGTAAGGTCAAGTCTTAACTAGGAAATTTTATCACATTTGAACATGATTGTGAAGAGCTGAGATAGCTGACACAATGCTAACTGCAACTGACCAGGCAGTATGGTGTGGCTCTCCATCATATCAGATTATGACTGTTCTTCCTTGGGGTAAGAGAAAGCAAGCTCCGATCACCTAACTTTCTTGAATAATGAACAGGAAACTGATGGGATCCTCTGTCCCTTGTGCTGGAATAGCCATTGATTTCAGCAGGAGCAGGCCCTGGCCTCTTAGATGGTAAGCTCACAGAGGCAGGGGGCTGGGTTCCCCCCACACGTTAAATAAATGACAGCATTAACACCACCTTTTGCTTTCCATGAAAGGCAGTTTTGGGTCACAGTACAAATAAGATCTTAAATAGCTGCATTTATTAACGGTTGCATGATGACATGTCTGAAGCCTAGTGGGAACTTATGGCTGTGTTTTCCATCTGTGGCAAGGCTTTTAAAGTGTTTTTTAAAAAAGGACTTCCTTTGACAGATGAATCCTCATAAGTAAAAATTAATAAAAATTAGTTCAATGCTGGACCAGTCTTGATCACTTGGGAATATAACATACAAAACTAGTCATCCCAAAAATGTTATTCTTCTCTAGGGAATGGAGCTTTTTGTTTGTTGTAATGAAGTGTTATAATTGAAGTCAGTTTTGCTGGTGTGTAACTTTTCTAGAGCTAAGAAAGCAAAGTTTATTATGAGGCTTAGTGTTTGAGAAATCTTCATACCATGTAGCAAACGAGTTACAACTCAAGATTCTTCTCTTTGGAAAATATACATTCTGTTACTCTTTTCAATCCCTTCTCTTCCTTGAAAGTCCATTCAATGGTTTTCATTAATAAAATGTATTGGGCATATGGATTTTTTTTTTGACAGTTGTAATAGTGACGAGTTCTCTACCGATATGTACTGGTGCTTCTGATCTTTGCCTATTACCTGATTATTTCTTTGGAAGCAATGGATATGTTGGCAGAAACATTTAGTCACAGTGGATGCCTTAAGTTGATTTACTTTATCTCTAGGCAAGAGTTATCTTATTAAGATCTAGAAACGGAAATATGTCTAGACATTTTCCTACATCTATAAAACCAGTATCTGTGAAATCCTGATGGGCAATCTACTGGGCAAACAGTCTCTCGTAGGACTTCATTGTCTGAATATGTCTTGCCCTCCACTTCACCTGTTATGTTTAAGTGATTTTGATGTGTATAAGTGAGAAGCTATTTGCACTGGGTAAATCCAGGCATAGATCAGTATCTGTGCCAGCGCTCCTCAGTCTAGTTCTTATTGGAGACAGTCAATCATGCCACATTGTGCCTTGATTTCATGGCACAGACAAATAGGGACCGTCAGGGTTCCTTCCCCACTCTGAACTCTAGGTTACAGATGTGGGGACCCGCATGAAAGACCCCCTTAGCTTATTCTTACCAGCTTAGGTTAAAAACTTCCCCAAGATACAAACTTTGCCTTGTCCTTGAACAGTATGCTGCCACCAAGCATTTTAAACAAAGAACAGGGAAAGAGACGATTTGGAGACGTCTTCCCCCCCCCAAATATCCTCCCCAAGCCCTATACCCCCTTTCCTGGGGAGGCTTGAGAATAATATCCTAACCAATTGGTTACAAAATCATCAAAGACCCAAACCCCTGGATCTTGGAACAATGGAAAAATCAGTCAGGTTCTTAAAAGAAAGGTTTCATTAAAAAAAAAAAAAAAAAAAAGGTAAAAATCATCTCTGTAAAATCAGGATGGAAAATACGTTACAGGGTATTCAGATTCAAAAACACAGAGGATCCCCCTTTGGGCAAAACCTTAAAGTTACAGAAAACAGGAGTAAACCTCCTTCTTAACACAGGGAAAATTCACATAAAACAAAAGATAAACTAATCCGCCTTGCCTGGCTTACTTATACTGGTTGCAATATTGGAGACTTGGATTAGGATAGGAGAAGGTGGATTTCTGTCTGGCCCCTCTCAGTCCCAAGAGAGAGCAACCACATAAACAAAGAACACAACAAAAGCCTTCCCCCCAAGATTTGAAAGTATCTTGTCCCCTTATTGGTCCTTTGGGTCAGGTGCCAGTCAGGTTAGCTGAGCTTCTTAACCCTTTACAGGTAACAGGATGTTGCCTCTGGCCAGGAGGGATTTTATAGCACTGTATATAGAAAGGTGGTTACCCTTCCCTTTATATTTATGACAGGGATCCAAAAGAAACCAAAAAGCACCCTATTCACAATTTGATCCTAGTGCTAATGATGTTTGTGAAGTGCTCAGATACCAAAGCAAAGCAATTGGGGGAATTTAAGTACCTAGACTTGTAGAAATAACAGGTTCTGGGCTAGATCAGGGCATGACCTACTCTCCTTTGATATCTACTAGAAAACTTGGAGGACAATCTTTATAAATGATTGATATCTAAAGGAATTCTTTTAATTATGGTTATGGCTCCATGTCTGTCATGGAGGTTGTGGAAGTCATGGATTCTGTGACTTTCCCCAAACTCCATGACTTCTGCAGGGTCCGGTGTGGCTGACCCAAGGGGTCAGCTGCTCAGGCGGTCCCTGGCTGGCCAGCCAGAGCAGTCACAGTTAACAGCCCCTGGCAGCTGGTACCTCTGGCCCCGGGCACCCCACCCAGCAGCGCCCCCCATGCCCTTTCAGCACCCACATCCCCAAGATTTAATCATAGGTATTTTTAGTAAAAGTCATGGACAGGTCACGGGCCGTGAATTTTTGTTTAGTGCCTGTGACCTGTCCATGACTTTTACTAAAAATACCCATGACTAATTCATAGACTTAATTATGGAGGGTGGGTGGGTGTGTATATATATATACACATACACACACACACACACACACACACACACACACACACACTTTATTAAAGCGAATGTTAAAAAAATCATGTAATACATAGGTTGAGAAAAGAGTGTCTGTACAGCTGGGTATAGTACTTAGATTATCCACAAATACAGAGTTTGTTTTTAAAAGTCATAAGATATATATAGTGCATAATCAGCAATAACCCAAATTAAGGTGAATATATTTAACAATACAGTTTATATATTAGAATCCGAATACTAGGGTACATCTCTCATGAAAAGCTATACAGGGAGTTGGTTGTAGAAAGCAAATACAGCAACAAGTGTAGACTGTCCCTCAGTAATTGAGTATTTAGGGTAGATTGTCCATTTGGAAAATACAATCCATGAGGAAAGTATTTCAGTTACTTTCCCCACTGCACTTCTCATTGGCTCTCCAGCTCATCCCTCCTGGTATTGCCAATGTCTGGTGATGCGTTGTCTGTAGATGTCCCTCAACCACCTGATAGTTTCCGACACCATGAGTTGCCACATCAGCCAAGTATACACTGACCAATTCCGCATTCTCTCAACACTCGCTCGTTACCATACTGCAATACCACTTAGTCCCAGCTTCCATAGGAAGAAGACAACCGTGAAGTAACAAGTGTTGTGGAGTCCCACCCAAAGCCCAAGGCTTATTGGCTCAAAGCAAGGATCAGTTCCCTAGTTCAAATTCAAGTCCACTGGAACTAGAACCTCCCCACACAGTCTGTTGCAGAATGACTAGAAGATCATTGTACTTATTTTCTCTCTCTTCCTCTAAATCCTAGACTGAATGAAGGTGTGGTGCCTGCCCAGGTTAATTATCTCAGGGAGGACCGTGAGACATCGGTCCTCATTTCCATTTGCACTAGGGCTTCTTTACACCAGTCTAGTAGCTGTGTAAATAGACTTTAGGGCAAATATGATTCAGACCCTCTTTCACCATGTATTCCCAGACTATCTTTTTTAATTAATTAAAAAAAAAATCTAGTTTCCTTCATGCCGAACTAAACAGAATGAGAATAAATAAAAGCCCACCTTTATTTCTTATTTATAGGCACTTTACACCATCCCCTGCTCCAAAGGGCATAGCTACCCTCTTTATACAACAGAAAAGGTTAAAAGGAACATATCCTTTAAAGCTATTTTCCCTTCATTATCTGGATTACAACAGTGCATCTGCCTCCTACACAGAAATCCAGGAGCATCCAGGGAAGGAAGGCAACATCTGTCCTCCACCATAAACCCTCCCATCTGGCATGATGACCCAATTCACATTCCAGGCCCATAGTTCTCATCTTGGTTTTTCTCAGTTATAAAATGTCTTGTGATGCTGAGTAACAAACATAATCTGGAGGTTATACACAGATGATCCGGTTTAAAACTGCTATCCCTCATTCCAAGAGTTACACAAGTACCACAAGTTATGCACTGTTACTTGAGTGGTGTTCCAAGGAACACCGTGGCATGTTTTGAAGTAAGCATGTTTTTAAACCATGCACACCCATTATCCACTATTTTTATGATCCTTCCTGGGATGGGGTCAACTTCATATCTTAATAAATTCTAGCTAATTTGTTTTGTTTCAAGATGGCTGGGAAATAAGATCAGGTAAGGAAACAGAACTTTCTAGCTACTTATTTAACTTGCAGTATTAAAACCCTAATCACATCTAGCCAGTAACTCCGTGATGTATTCTGACATCAGCTGATAAACAACAGCCAGACCTCCTAATGGGTGGAAACAGAAGTCAACAAGCTTTGATCTCCTCTGAGAGCATATTTGAAATAAAAGAAAGCGCCTCCTTTCTTCTCCACTTCTAACTAGACCTTTGTGCAATTGCCAGAGTCACCGACCTTCAAGAAAATGACTGACTTCCTCTTGAGCGTGACAATGCTACTGCTAAATTGACTACATGGGTTGTTGCATAGCAACAAGAGGCATTTCTTCCCTTGAGAACTGAATTTGACTTTTGTGCATTGCTCTCTGCCCCTGCCATTTTGGAATGATAAAGACCAGAATCAAACCAGTTGTCTCCTGTAGCAACACTGAGCCATCAAGATAAGCACACCAGGTCATTTTTAAGCACCTGATAGATTTTCCAAGGCATCCTTAGCACAAAACTACCATCACAACTGTCAGCTACAGTGGCAGTCTTAGCAGAGAACAAATGGACATGAAAGCTGAACTCCCCACTCGTACGTAGAGGTGGGTGGTTGGTTTCAGAGGGGTAGCCAAGTTAGTCTGTATCAGCAAAAACAACGAGGAGTCTTTGTGGCCCCTTAGAGACTAAAATTTATTTGGGCATAAGCTTTTGTGGGCTATAACCCACTTCATCAGATGCATGGAGTGGGAAATACAGTAGGTAGGCAGGTATAAATATACAGCATATGAAAAGATGGGAGTTGCCTTACCAAGTGGGGGGTTAGTGCTAACTAGGCCAATTCAATTAGGGTGGATGTGGCCCATTTCCAACAGTTGACAAGAAGGGGGTGAATATTAACAGAGGGAAAATTACTTTTTTGCCAGCAATGCCCCTCTGCTATGTACATTGGCCAAACCGGACAGTCTCTAGGCAAAAGACTAAATGGACACAAATCAGAAAACAAGAATTGTAACATTCAAAAACCAGTAGGAGAGCACTTCAATCTCCCTGGACACTCAGACTTAAAAGTGGCCATTCTTCAACAAAAAAACTTCAAAACCAGACTTCAACGAGAAACTGCAGAACTGGAATTAAATTTGTAAACTTGACACCATCAAATTAGACTCTGAATAAAGACTGGGAGTGGCTGGGTCAGTACAAAAAATAAATTTTCCCTCTGTTGATACTCACACCTTCTTGGGAATGAGACTCATCCACCATGATTGAATTGGCTTATTTAGCACTACAAAAAGTAATTTCCCATCTGTTGTCCTTTGTATCCAGGTTCAAGAACTCAAAAAGTCATGCAGCCTGTAATCAAAGGAAAGGTCGAATGCTCCTGGTCTATCATAACTTGGCTTAGTGCTGGTGGGGACCTGAATCACCCGACTCAGTCAACCAAGGCCTAAGTCAGCTGTTACAGTATCATTCCAGCACAACATTCACTTAAAAAAAAGCCATCAACACTTTGATCCACCCACACACTCTCCCGTCCATTCCGATGGTTTTAATTTGTTTTGCTTTCCCCTTGTAGTCAGACTCAGTGTCTTGAAGCACACAGATGTGAATTGCCATCTGCATTTTTTTGTTTTCTTATTAAAATAACATCAGTTTCTTTGCCCAGACTTGAATCTTTGGTCTGTAGCCGACGTTTCCCCTCATAATTCCTCTTCAGGATTGGGTTTTCAGACTGATAACTGTTGCATTTTGCACACATGCAAATCTGATCTCACACAAACAGGTGAATACTTCATTTCTGTAGTAGGCTTCCCTTTGGGACACAGTGACAAACAGATTTTTTTGGAATTAGGAGCCTTTCATAAAATACACACTAAAGAATTCCATTTCCAACACAGGTTTTCTAAAGGGCTAGGAGAAGAAAGGACTGCAGCTCCATTTGAAAGCTATTGTCAAAACAGGAGTACTTTCAGTTTGGCAAACAGATTAATTAATTGGAGATGGATAGTCTTGTGATCAATGCACCGGACAGAGACTCAAAAGCTTCCAGCTCTGCCACAGACTCTTCCAGGATATGTTTACACTGCAATAAAAAACCCACAACTGACTTCGACTCACAGGGCTCAGGCTAAGGGGCTGTTTAATTGCAGTGTACACATCCAGGCAAGGGCTGGAACCCAGGCTGTAGGACCCAGTGAGCTGGGAGGTTGCTAGAGTTCAGGTTGCAGCCCAAGCCAGAATGTCGACACCACAATTAAACAGTCCCTTAGCATGAGCCCAAATCAGCTGGCATGGGCCAGCCACAGGTGTCTAATTGAAGGGTATATGTACGCCCAGTGACTTTGGGCAAATCATTTAGGACCTCATCTAAAACCCACTGAAATGACTACAATTGACTTCAGTGAGCTTTGTATCTCTAATTCTCAAGTCCCCATGTGTAAAATGGGAGGGATAATCCTGGCTTTCTTCCAGCCTTTTGTCTGTCTTCAGCTCTGCTGTAAGCTCTTCTGGGCAGGAGCACTCTCTTGCCATGTTTATGTACAGTGCCTAGCACAGGGGAATTCTGATCTTGGTTGGAGCTGCTCAGTGCTACGGTTATAAAAATGATGGTATAATAGAGCAAGCAACCAGAGAAAGGCCTAAGCAATCTTTTCTAAAGTGAATTCACGCTTTAAGAAATAATAGTTCCTTGATAAGACTTTTATATATTTCTTTTTGACTTTGATTAACAAATAGATATGCAATACAAACAGATACAGGGACGAGTTCACTTTTCCTATGGACAGGAAGTTTGCTATGTATGGTACTCTTCATATTTCATGGCTGGAGTCACTTACAGCCCTGTCCTGCTTCCCTGACATCCAGGTTAAAATTCAAAAAAGTTTTGTTGCAGTTTTCAAATGCAATATGCATTCCAGCTCATTTGTAAGAGATCTTCAACTAAATCACATGGACAATGTTGCTCCTTAGGGACTCTGATAATTCCCTACCTGGCAACACTGCACTCAGTCAAGTGTTTAATCTGTAATACAATAAATATCACATTTTGGGACAGATCAATAATTAGATGTGGAAGGGAAAGGGGGTGGGGTGGGGGGGCTGCAGGGACATGGATGTGATGCGAAGTGGCTGGGGGAGCTGGAGAGGAATCTGAACATCTTTGCAAATAGTCCTGAAAGACCTGGCATTGGCTTTTAGTAATGGGTTATTTTCACCACCAAAACCCAAAGATACCCCCCAAGATATCAGTATCTCATTATGATTAGACCATCATCTGGTCAACTGTTTCGCTTGTCTAACCTCCAGAGGAGCATGCCAGCTTGGGTTCTGTGTTCACCTATGTGCGTCTGAGGGCTTTGAGTGCGGATTATAGGGAGGGTTGGGCAAAGGCGCACAGCATAACCTGCAGCGAGTCAGCACTGTAGGTATACCCTCTCACAGGATGATGGCCCCTTTAGGAGGGAGCAGGGGCCAGCACAGCTGGACTGATTCCTTACTGCATGGTCTTAAGGGGAGGTGCCTGGGCCTTATAAAAGCATGAATCAGGCAAAGGGCAGACAGTGGTTTCCTGTGTACCCCTCTCTCAGCCCAGAGAAATAAGGGAAAGGATTATTTAAGGAGCTGCTGAAAGAGACCTGAAGGAAATAGCTAGAAGAGCTGCCGTGAGCAGGATTTACTCAGATCTCCTACAAGGACCTTGACCAGGGAAGGTGCTTGAGCCTGAAAACCAGGGAGAATAGGCTCCAGGGGAATAGAAAAGACTTAAGCGGAGAGCGGAGCTTGCCAAAGCAGAGAAGAGTTGCAGAGATGAGACTGCGGCAGCGAGGGCGGGGGAGATTGAGCATTGTGATGTGTTTTGGGTCAATAAGAGAGACACTGGGACAAGGGACATTAGAAAAAAAAATCAAAGCCTGTGTGGCATTTAAAGGAACCCCATGAAAGGAGAGATACAGACTGGGCTGCTGCAGAACCACACCTGGCCAACAGGGGCCACTACAGGGCAGGGTGTCCACCTATACATACCATAATACTGAATGCTTCTTCTGCCAGAACTGTGCCCTCTTCGGCGTGTTTTATAACATCAAGCCCCCTGCATGCTTAACACATGATAATTGTATTAAGTAAACTTAAAGTTTCAGGTAAAGGCCCCAGTGTTGATACTTCTCTGTATACAGCTCAAAAGATACACTGCTCTGTGATGTTTCCCATCCCCATCTACCATTTGAGTGCAGAAAAAAATAGTCCCCCCACACTGAGGTGGGCTCACATCATTTTATAAAGACCCAATAACAGTGGCAAACATACCATTTGCAGAATTTCCCTGTCTAAAATGCTTCAGTGTGCAAATTAGTATACTGGGGTGGTTCTGATGTATAAGATGGTGACTCAATCTTTAGTCTTTATATAGGTGAGAATGCAAAGAATTGTAAACAATATTAAAAAAAGTCTCGGAGTTGGGAATGTAGCTTTGTGTCCTTCTCGGGACAGTGCCACAAAAATCCCAGAAGGACAGGAAAAAGCTTAAGTGCTGCTGATTGACACACTGTGGCTCTACCTTACAGATAGGCTGTGCAGCTGTTAGATGCCTGCCCTTGACCGCCCTTTCAGGATTCAGTTAATAGGCCTGTAAAGTTGATTAATCCTCCTGGCTTGGGTGCGTGGGTTTTTCTGGTGCTACCTGAATGGATACTCACCTCCGGGAATTCTCTGACAGCAATGGAGACTGTTAATACCTATACACTTGACAATTTAAAGTCATTCCTGTTTTTGAAGGGGTCTTCATGTCACAGTCACTTCTTGATCAACTCTCCAACATCCACAGAACTCTGAATAATGATTGGAAATAAGGGATTCCTTTTAACAGGTTTATTCTTAAAAACTATCACTGCTATTAAATATTGGGACAGCTAAGTGGGCAAAGCATCCCACTTTCACCACAAGGGCTACAACTTATTTGACGACACAAATTTACCACAAGCAGTTACGGACAATTAGCTCTAGCAGGTCACAAGAGCCCCTGCTAATGAGCAGAGCAGAGATGAAATGGGTTCTTTATCCCTAAGAGGTTCCCTCGAAGGCCGGAGTTGAAGTTGCTGGCAGAACAATGCAAGGAAAAACGCTACAGAGTCCACAATTTTTGCTGAAGTTAGCTAGGGAGATGAACAGTTGCACTGCCCTCATGATGCTCCCCAAACATTTCATAGCCACATGTGTCTCACTGGAAGGAAGTCAAGACTGCCTTAAGGACAAGCTTTTTGATGCTAGTACCTGTTCTCTTCTGCAGCTTATTATTATTGTTCATTATTTCTGTTATTGTAGAACATCCCAACCCCACTGAAAGATCAGATCCAACTGCTCTAGGCACTGTACAGGCAAGTAAAATGGTGTCTGAAAGTTTAATTTGGGATGTTAATCCCAGAAGTTTTAAATTCCTGCTTCCCCCCTCAAATATACCATTCCCATGTAGATATTATAAAGTGTCAAATCTAGGAACCCCCTGGGCTTGTACTTCCCAGTATTAAAAAGGTTGGAATGAAATAACTTAATGCTCACTCAAAATCCTACAAATCTGGGCTAATGCATTTTAAAATGTAAACCCCAAATCTCTCTGAAACATTGTTATGTTCCTTTATGCCTTCTATTGTGACACAGGATGCATACAAATTGCTCTAACAGACAACTTGAAGGCTGCCACAGCCCCTTTTGCCTTTAAAATTGTATGGATGCAGTGGGTATTGCTACAAAACCCTCTTAGCTGGTCTCGAAAGCTGCGCCTCTTCATTCTTTCATTACGAAGACCCAGTGGATTGCTTACTTAGCACACACCAGAGGCTATAGATAGGGCGAGCAGCCACTGCAGCCAGAAAGCCCCAGTACAGAACAAATGCCATTACCCTCAACATGCAGATACTTTGGAGCTGAATTGTGCAGAAGAGAGAAACCCTCCAGGTGACAAAACCATGTGTGGCTGAGAAGAACAGCCACTGCCACTCAGCTGAAAAAGCAATGCAGTAAGTGACTCTAATATTGCAGCAGGCATGGCCGGTTTCCTCCGATTAGTTAGGAATTGAAGATCCGCAGCTTTTTTTTTTTTTGAGAGAGAGAGAGAATCTACAGTCCAGGAGCAGCGTCAGAGTTCTGTGAATGTCTCATAGTTCTCTTGATTCACAAACCGAGACGACCAAATTTAACTGATATGCATACATCTTACATGGTGTGTGTGTGTATATTGCAGAGAAGGAACGTTTGCTGTATGGTTCTGGGCTGAACTAGTACTGTTAGCTTTGTCATGCTTTTCTATAGTCATTTTGACAGTGATTAATGGAGGGATGTCACTTAACATGATAGTGCACACCTCTATATTACATTATACATTGTAATTTATATGCTGGGGTGCAGGTTATTTTCCATGCTCTCACTTTAATGTTTAGATTTAGAGGGACTTTGACTGGCAAGTGTTAAGTTGTTTGTTGCAACTATCAATGTGAATGGACACAATAATTTTGATTTGAGTGGAGAGGTCTAGTTTGTGATAAAATACTTAAGATAATTGGTCTAAGTAGCAACTGATATTTGTCGGTAAATACTTGCAAGCAGTACTGAGTCATACTGTATCTTTGTGTTTTTATAAATTCAGATATTCTTCTGATCCCACATTCTGCAGTAAGAGACTGTGTAATTTATAACATGTAGCTGAGCGATAGCATGATTTGAAGTTTAGTTTATAATGAGACAATTTGTTTCTCATTTTGCAAGTATTAGAAGAGGAGGAGTTTGGGTTATAATCATAGGCCTTCACTAGAAACTCAGTTAATCTTTAGAGGCAGATTCAGCTGCACATCTTAAAATTTGTTAATTTAGGGCTAATTCTGAGCTGCATTTATTTTGTATTTTGTGGGGTTCTGGCTTTAGATATATTCGAATCTGGCTATTGCGGTCACCACTGCCATTTTGGGTTGTGAAAAAAAGTTTAACAAACATAAAAGGCATCATTTTAAAGAGTTAAAGTGTTACCAGTTAATTCTAGCTAGAGATTCTCCAAACCATTGAGTCAAACGTTAACATTAAGCAGCTGTGAGGTCTTGTTAAAAAAGCCACTAAATTTAAACACTTAACTTTGGTCTAAGAGTTATTGTCTGAACTACTGGAAAATGAAGTTCCTCAGAATGTAAGAGAGAAAGATATCTGGTTCATTTACTTCATCATGTTAGTTCTGTAAAAATTTCAGTGTAAACCACTGTTTACTGGGAATTATAGTGTTCCAATGACATGACTGAAGTAAAATTTTTGTTGAAATATTTTGTGCATGGATATTGTTTTAAGCATGTTTTAGCCTTAGGCAAAAATGAAGAAATTGAGAAATACATTGAAATTACAATTGAGGGGTATCAGGCTTTTCTTCTCAGATGTAATGTACATAAATCTTACTGTTCCCCTCCCCCCCCCCCCAACTTAAGTAGGCATACAGCTGGTTTTTAGATTTGCTCCCTCTGAGAAGGCAATCTAGAGAATTTTCTCCTTCCAGTCTAGGCGGCCTGTGACATATGGTACAGTCAGGCTAAAGTCATTAAGATGACTAATTAATAAGTTAAAGTTATTCCTCAGTAATAGTACAAGAACTGTCAAGAGGGACAAATCTGCAATTAGAAGGGACTGCATCTAAAGCTACTTCTCCACTTCCCTGCCCCCTTCTGTTTACAGAACTTGATAGTGCTTCCAGCCCCTCTTGTCTAAGGCCCTGAGTCAAAGCCCACCAGAGTCTTTCAACTAATGTGTTTTGGATCAGGGCCTTTGTTACTTTGAGATCCTGTTATAGAAAATGAGTCCATAATCTCTGCATAGTTGCCCAGCAATGAACCTGGAACATTAGAGGGTTAAATAGCTAAAGGCCTTGAATGTGCCTTATAAAAGCTTAGTATCGGTTAACTATCCTGTATGAACAGTAGTTATTTCATCTATAGTGAGAATGCATTTAAGCACACCCAGCTTTGACACTACCACCAGACTCATTTTGTGGTGAACTTTGCTGAAAGTGAGACAGTTTTCCAAATGTTTTCCCTAAAAACAAAATTTGGGAGTGGGAAGACGAGAAAATGCAAATAAGAGCTGATATTGGGAAGATACTATATTTGTAGTGACAGTCACAGGAGGACATTGGATTCAAGTGACAATTACATGGAAGCATGAAAACTGCTGAGGGTCTTTAAGTGTCCTGAACTGTGAATTTAGAAGAATTTTTCAGTGGTGATTGTTCAAAGTGGAAATAAATTAAATTGACATGTTAAATGTGAAATCCAATTAATTTGCCGTGTAGAATAAGAATATTGAGTGTAAGTGCTTTAATTTCTGCTTTGCATCCTTTAAGCACAACTTTAAGGGCAAACTTAGCAAAAGCCCTGACTCATAGGTGAATTAACTTTATCCCATTTACAACTTTTACATTGGAGAAAGATACAAAGGAATGTTTCCCAGGTTTAACTTTCATAATAGTTAGTTGTAGTAATTGATCAGCATCATTTAAATCACTAATCAACATCATTTAAGGTAATCGAGTCACAGTAACTTTTTGAAGGATATTTTCCTGTAGCTATATCTCTTTACCACTTGTTTCATTTGCCGATGCACTGAAATAGATGCTCACATACAACATGAAATGTGACAGCACCATCCTGTGGTTGGTGAACCAAATATCTGAACCAAAACCTCCGCTACAAAAAAAAAAAAAAAAAAAAACCACACCAAAGAGCATACAGCAGTTGGATCTCTATGCTCAATAATTTCAAAGTGCAATTTAAAGGAGACATGTCCCATTTGCACCTGAAGCCAATGGCACAGAAAATGCAATAAAAATATATAATAGTCAGCATATTGTCAAGGGACATACTTGACTATATTCTAACACTTTTTAATAGCATTTTTAGTAGAGCTGTCATTCTTCATTCCTGCAAGGATGAAGAATATTTGACAGTAATATGCCCTAAAACATAGCACACATTTTCCAACAAAATAAAAAAAGGTGACAAACAGATTTCTCCCCCCCCCCCACCCCATTCTGTTATTCAAAGCTTCTGGATAGTTTAACTGTCTAGATACTCTTAAATGCGTATAATTATTCTCATTTATGAAAGAAAATGACTTGGAACTTTCATTATTCTAGACTGCTGTGATCCAGGGGTGATTTCAAATCAGACCCCTCCAGTGTATTTCGCAAAACATCTTCAAATACTGGAGCCAGTGCTTCAAGCATCATTTAGGAAGAAATGTAATTAAATATCAAAGGTAATTGTTTGATACTCCATATTACCTATTGTTCACAACAGATGCGTTCCTCTCCACCACACTGATGGGAAATATTTTTAGACAGCTGAAACACTGGATTACACACACACAAAGAGTCCCCAGACCTACAGTGCATGAAGAGCAGTGCACTATATTTGAGGAGGTTAAAAGGGTAAGATAGCAGCGTTTAGGAAGTGCTCTGACTGAGCTGATTTGTGCAGTTTTTTTTTAAAAACAAATTTACTCCTCCTTCCTAATGCAAGCATTAACATAGCTATAATGTAACGTATATACACATCACTGCAACTGGAAGTGAGCCAAATGATACTAGCAGGACCAGAGTCAGGATCTTCCCCAATGATATACTCTGGGGCAACCAAGGCAGAGGAAACTAAACCACTAGATCAGAGGCATATTGGAGAAAGAAAAGCAGTTTGACTCCAGTCCTTTTCAACTAACTTGTACACGTTTGCCAAGTGACAATTGCCACAGGGATAGCGTGGAATCAAACAGGTTAATAATTGGTGGGTTGGGAAGGGAGCAGATCTCATGTAGTGAAAAAGTTACAGAATTGCAAACCCCAAGCATTCAAACAAATCAGATTGTCTAATCACATGATTTTAAAAAATACATTTTGCATTTTTTATTTGCCTTCTGGTTTTTGAACCTGTAGGATTTGTTTTCAAGCTTTTCTCCACAAGCCGGAGGTCTAGAAAATTACTTTAATTTTTTTTAAATCACCCAAACACATGACTCCAGAAGCTGGGGCTTTAAAAAAAGCCACCATCTATCCCAAGACTCATAATAAAATTATGAAAGCTGGAAATGTAGAGTGAGATGATCCCTGTATTAAACAATTCACATTTACAGAAGTTTAAAGAGTCTCCCTTTTGCAGCTTTGCCTTCAAGTCTTTTAGCAATGCAAGAATATCCTGTGATAAGAAACTATAGAATTTTCTTCTCTGCTTCTCTTGAGCAATCAGCTAATCCTATTTCAGGATCAGGACTGAAGTCGGCTATTGAGTTCACCTTATCAAAAGTTGTAATGACCTGCTCAAAGAACAGATAGTGGTAGTATTTGGTCCTTATCTAAAATTTATTTTGTTACAGGATTCTTTTGCTACTTTTTAAAAGATTTTCCTCTTCTCCCTTCCCCAACCACTTAGTTTTTTCCTTCAATGTGTTGACCAGACATCATTATCACCAGCTGTTCAGCTTACCTCTGCATTATGTGATCTACTCAGGCCACTTGCCCTCTATCATATCATACATATTACAGCATCAACAATGAGAGAGACAAGGAGGGCGAGGTAGTTCTTTTATTGGACCAACTTCTGTTCGTGATATTAAATAAAATGAAGATTACCTCACCCGTTCATCTCTCTAATACCCTGGGACTGACACAGCTACAACTACACTAGATTAATGATTGTCACTGGGTATGACAGTGTCTATATATTTTGGGAAGAAGCAGATTCTCATTTGCAAAGAGCACCTGCCTTCAACTCATGTTCTCAATGCTGAAATTTGTGTAGCAAGTTTTTTAAAGAAAAAAATGTCTGGAGAACAGCAACAGATTAATAAGCACAGTCCTGCAGGTAAGAAGTTTCTTACTAATTGCTGCTATAAAGGAGTTTATTCTCAGCACTGTGTGACCATAGGGCTTGATCCAAAGTCCACTGATGGCAATGGAGAGATTCCCATTGACTTTGGATCAGACCTTAGAGTTCCATTAAAAGGATATTGAGAACTTTTTTTTTTTAAGCCATTTTTTTTTAAGCCATTTTAAGCCATTTTTTTTGAGCCATTTTCATCTGCAGAAATTATGCTGATTGTGGCTTGATCCGGTTGGGAAGCCAGACGTGGTATAGAATCTGATCTTGCAAATCCTTACAGACATGAGTAGTCCTTATTCACAAGTATCTCTGTTGACAAGAGTGGCCCTATTTGCAAGGCAATGTAACAGTTGCAGAATACAGGTCATAGTGGGCTAAGATGTTATGTGGCATCCTAAATTTCCAGTGTTATTAGTACTATCAATGATTCAGTTTAAGCCTACTAAAGAAAAGCCATAGTACAAGCTCAGGACATTCTGTTAAAGTTCTTAATTTTTAAATTGATCTAACAACATATGACTTTAAATGTACTGTCTCTGGACATTTCGTGTACCACTGCTGCACAGTTAGGGACTTCAAATGAACTGTCCTTTAGACAGCCTTAGCTCTCTCACATTGCAGGCCACTGAAATCAGCCAGCAAGGGCATCTTTCTTTTATTAGCAAAATCTCAGTGTTTAAAGTTTCGGGAGGTAAGCACATAGTGTCTCCTAAAAGTAAAGAGGCATTTTTAAATCAGAAATCAGTGTTTTGAAAGGAAATAAAGCTTCATCTGTTTAAAAAAAACGAAAATGTTTTTCAGTCAGGAATTGCCAAAAGGTAATTATTACTTTATAAAAGGAAAAGCAACATGTCACCTTAATGGATTCCAGCTGGATGTGTTTGTCTCTCATGAAGAAAGCAGCTGACCATTACAGCAGGCAGGTCAGGAGAAGAGTGACATTTGTGCACCGCTTCATCCCAAGTCTCCATGGCAGATCACAAAGTAGTCAGAGGAAAGGCTGATACCTCAATACCATTTGTTGCCTTTCTGGCCTCCAATGTTTCAGGGGCTAGGGTAGTCTTGCTCTATTCTCCCTGAGTGTGTTGAAACATGGCTGTGAGGTGGTGTTCTGTATAAAGTCGACAGGGAACATGACCACCAAGAAAATCCATCCACAAAAAACAAGAGCTAGAATGATAACATCTTGCAGTTTTTTCGTCCTAATCTTTCCTGCAGTTAATCCTTCAACTAGAAATGAGCCAGGATTAAACCACCTGGGTTGCATGGGTCCGTGTTAGATAGATATATATAAAAATAGAGTGTGTGTGTGTGTGAGTAAGTAACACACAGGCTCAATCTCAGCATTTCCTTTGGCTGTACAGCTAAAAAGCTATGCTACAGAGACAGCTGAGGATTCCCCCTGATCCAAAGAAACTGTCAAGTTATGCAAAGCTAGTGTTACTGGCTCTACACCATCCATGCCCTCGTCCACAAAATAGCAGGGGGCTATCGGGCATGCAAGCCGACAGAGTAAGATACACAAAGCCCTTCTAAATCCTTGGCAGGTGGCTTGCCTGCCTGCAGCTAGGGCAACTTTCAGAACCCCCAAGCTGCTCTAAGTTCCAGCCACTTTTTCTCACATATCTTCCCAGCTGTGCAAAGGGAACATTCATTGTAGGGGGGAAAAGTGAAAGAAAAAAAAAAAAAACAACCCCCCCTCCCCCCCCCCAGCTCCTGGGTGAAATCTGGCTCCACTGAAGACAGCGGAAGAGCTGGTTAGAATGAAGTGAGCAGTTGTCTATTAAAAAATGCAGCCTTTGCAATGACAGGACTGGTCACTGAAAGTTTGTTTTGGAGGGAAAAAACGGTTCAGACAATGTTGAAACATCCTGTTTTGACTTGTCAATCAAAGTGACTTTCAAAATTTTTACAATTTTGAGTTGTAAGATATAAGGTACCTTATACCTCTTTGAGGTTAATAGTTTTCTATCAGATTTACAAAAAACATGGCTTTAATGGAAGAGTGGATTCCGAGACTACAGTATTTCTGTGTTTGAAATATCTGGATCTGTCACAGGTGTATAAGCCAAAGTCTGGTTGCTCTATTTACCACTTCTAACAACTTTATCTATCTGTAGATAGAAAGGGGAGCTACCTGACCTATGGGTACACATTGTTATGTCACTCCAGTGCTCTGGGCTCAGAATTAAGGTTTATAATATAAAGACATAGGCCAAATTCTTCCCTTATAACATCCCCAATACTCCATTGGTGTCAATAGGGTCACATGGTTATATCAGAGGGCAATATTGGACTGCATTTTACTTCAAATGCATGTTGGTTACAGATTAAAATAAACAGCCAAATAGAGGAAAAGCTTCCCCCTTTCCTCCCCCGACCCCCCCCAAAAAAATCTATGCATGAGATCTTCCTGCACTGACAGTCTGACTATAGAGCTTATTCTGGTAAAAAGCTTTCCTTCACATCCACACATGTATTCTTGTGGTTATGCATTATGTGAATCTTTATTTACTCTGTACAATAGATGGAAATACTTACCGTTGCCCTAAATCACTCTAACAAGGCTCTATTGGCCACTTCGCGTGCTGAATGAGATACCAAGCCCAGTTTTGTAATACACCTTCCAATGAAGCTGGGGCCTCCTAGTACACTTTGAAACCTTGGCCATTCGGAAACTCACTCTCCAGGAAGCTGCTGCAGAATCCATTCATATTCTGGCAGTAGCAAAGCAATTTAAACAAGCAGATTTGGCAGCTAAAGGGGAGGTTTTTGTGGTGTCAACACCTTGCTAAAATTGAAGATTGAAAGAGATCTGGCAAGGCGTATGAAGAAGTAATCTTAAATCTCCTATTTCCCATAGCCAACCTAGCTTAAAGAATTCTTTGAAAGGTTCCCCATACTCAGAAGTCACATGGGTAGATGAGTAACTCACAGCATTGCCTTTGCTCTAAGTTACTGCACAATGCTCTCTCTCTAGTTGTAGACAATTTATTGAACCGTAATTTTTTTCATTGCTTCGTGACTGATTTCCACATTCCCCACTACTGCCCAACAAAGCTAATGAAACTTCAAACAACATAGCGTACGGAAAATTAATGTGGGTAGCTTTGGAGGGGTTGAAAAGGAAGCAACTATGCCTGCTATTAGGTTATGCAAATTAAAACGAGTAATGCTAGCCATCATACCTCAGAACATGGCCTCAGGATGGGGAAGTGCACTATTGCTTTGCTAATATTTTTGATATTTCCAGCTGAATTTTCCCCAGCAGATTTCCAGCTTGCACCAAGGAAATATTGCCTCAAGTTTACAGATACTCTTGTTTATACGTGGACATCTCTTTGTAGCTTAAGCAAGCACCAGCAAAGCGTGAATGCCCAATGCTGCTCACAATTAATCGCAGAGAAGCAAATTACATTGGCACTGTAGGCAAGATTGTAAGTTGGTAACAATGGGATATTCAAGGAAATTAAAACCGTATAGTTAAAGTCACATTTGCTTATTTGCGTAGGGACTGGCATTTTTTCTTTCTTTGGCGGTGTAATTTAATCATATTCATGTTTTGACACCTGGGGCCAAATTCAGAGGTCACTTAATTGACAGCATAGCTGCATGTTGCTAAGAAGGGCAGAAGGAGGTGTAGTAAGATGAGCAAAAACCAAGAAACTAGTAGATCCCCTCAGCTTACCTAACGTTACCTTACGTTCTCCCTATTATTGCTACATCCACTTCCTGCACTCAATGTACAAGTTACACATATTGACACTGACTTATCAATGTCTACAGTAATTTAGGCCACCATTTACATCACTTCTGAATTAGGCCGTTGGCATTTTCTATTTTATTGTGGCATTCCAATAATGGCCCACAGAACCACATGATAATTGGAGGATATCCAAGCCTGTGCTGATCTCAATTAATGAAATAGCACAACAAGGATTTTATGAACATTTCCCATGGAGCAACTGACCTTGCTTTAGAGATCAAGGAGTCCTCAAAATGGTTTAGCAGCAGCTGGAAAAAAGTCTCCTGACATTAAAGGTTGATCAGTGTTACAAAAGAGCAACTGACCGATCACACAATAGACAAACTCCAGAAAATTCTGCTTCTCAGAAACAGGGACACCATTTATATAGTAGCATTCACAAAGCTGCTGTTATTCATTATGAACTTGAACTTCAATTTTCACAATTGAACATAAACACTAAACAATATGACATTCCCCCTAAACTGTACTGATTTCCTGAAACTGGTACAGAACACAGAAGTACAATATATGAATCACACTCT
Organism: Natator depressus; assembly: GCF_965152275.1. NCBI lineage: Eukaryota > Metazoa > Chordata > Testudines > Cheloniidae > Natator > Natator depressus. The sequence continues at coordinate 68,067,460 of NC_134243.1, forward strand.
GCTTATTAGCCTAATTTGAAAGGACTCTGTGTGTGTGTCCATTCACCTTTGTTTGGTTAAAATAAAAGTTTGACCTCTGACCATAAATCAAAGCTTAAACCTCACAGCTTGTATGTTCCCATATTAACATTTGAGACGGACGTTCTAGTTAAACTTGTCAGCAGTTCTATTACATACATCATTTTCTAGAGTTTGTTCTCATACTGGCTGCATCTGAAACTTGAGGTCTCAGATTCCAGTTTATACATTTTTATTTATATATATATTTTTATATATAATTTTTAAGATCATGTAAACCTCCAACAATTAGCTATTGTTTTGTAACATACAAAAACATACAAAAATAATCCTGAAAGCCAAGCCACGATTGTCACCTTGTGACGGCATTGTCCCGCTCCAGTCTCTTTCCTAGCCACAAACTGCTCCAAAACCTTCTTCTGGTCAAACATCACATGCAATTTAGTGTTCTTCCCACCATCCTTACAAACTTGTACAGCTCTGTATATACATACACTCCTTAGCTCACACTCCTTCGCTCAATCAGCCAAGGAAGAGGAGAGACAGATGGTATCTTTCTCCCTGGGAGGTCTCTCCTGGCCCTGACTTCCAAAAGCCTGACAGTCTCTCCTTGCCTCCTGAGCACTTCCTTCCTGTGCCTTTTCTACTTTCTGGGCCAATTAGCCTTTTGGGCTCTCCTCAACCCAATATATCAACTGGGCACAGCTTTTCTCCTCAGGTTTATTCTGGGGAGATTTACTTGATGATCCAGTAATCCGAGTGCTGGTATAACTGCTGTTGCCCAACACTGTCACACCTGAAATAACTAACGTTTCCTACCTGAGCATTGAATATTTCCATTTTGTTCTTATTTAACATAAAGTAGACTTCTTTAACTAAAGAAAGTTTCAAACCAGACATCCAACTAGCCAAGCTGAAAGTGCAAATTAGTTTTATTGCACATCTAATTGGACATGCAGTTGCTATGGTCACAATGGAGACTATGACCCTTGAAACTTTCATAGAAATGTAGGGCTGGAAGGGACCTCAAGAAGTCAAGTCCAGCCCCCTGAGCTGAGGCAGGACCAAGTAATAAGCCTAGACCATCCGTGACAGGTGTTTGACAAACTTGTTCTTAAAAACTTCCAGTGATGGTGATTTCACAACTTCCCTCGGAAGCCTATTCTAAGGCTTAACTGTCCTCATTGTTAGAAAAATTCTTAATATCTAACCTGAATCTCCCTTGCTGCAAATCAAGCCCATTACTTTCCTCTGAAGCCAGCCCTTCTAGCCCATTTAGTTATTTTTCCAGCTTCTCAGTACTCCCCTCTTTCCCATTAAGGAAGTTACCATTAAAAAGACTCATGACTGTTAAGATGAGTTATGCACCTTATCATTTATGCATTAATGGCTATAGCGATCACCCACCTACTCTGTATTATCACCACAGGGATTATTAACCCTGGCAAGATGACAATTAGTATGTATCAACAAACTGACTTATGTTACTGAGCAATTTGACATACTAGCCACACTTGGGTTTTCTTCAGCAATGGTTACAGCATCAATTTATAGAAAGACTTGTATAAGTATATATTTATGGCTAAGTTTTGTGGCAATATCAAGCTGGCTTCCATTTTTGTGCTCCCATTTCTGCATGTGTAACTCAGACTATAAATGCACCTGTTTTATGCAAGCACAACCCTCATTTGCATGCACAACTCAGACAGATGGTTACCCCACTACCTGGTCTGGGTACATAAATGAGTTTTGCAACTGTAGAACATCTGCATAGTGAATTTTGCATGTACAGACAGTTGTATGAAGAAAAATGAAGGCCAGAACTGAAAATCTGACCTGTAATGATGTATCCTCTAAAGGCACCATATGATAACATTGCTGGAGGTTGGTCTGGTTCACATGCTGTGTGCGGCAAGCTCCCGCGGGCTCTGCTATTAAAAAGAGCTTAAACTCTGTACCCACGTCTGTGCCTGATTTGTTTCCACATGACCCTAAAAGTGACTTATCTATTCATGAACAAGAGTAAGTCACCTCATTTTGCTTGAATATTTTAAAGGCTTGTCTGTACTGCAGAGTTAACGTGAGTATTGCTCTAACTCAAATCTCATTCATATACCAAAACCTTTAACTGAAGTGTATTGGTATTTTTAATTCAAATTGGCTGGTCCCTCAGGTGATATAGGCCAGGGGTTACCAAACTTTTTCTTTCTGAGGCCCTTCCCTACATGCTATCAAAACTCCACGGCTAAGCTGTGACATCGGTTTTTCTGCATATAAAAGCCAGGGCCAGCGTAAAGGGGTAGCAAGCAGGGCAATGGCCCAGGGCCCCACGTCATGGGATGACCATCAAGCTAAGTTGCTCAGGCTTTGGCTTCAGCCTTGGGTGGTGCGGCTCAGGGCCCCTGGCTGCAGTCCTGCACAGCAGTGCTTTGGCTTTCTGCCCTGGGCCCTACAAGTCTAAAACCAGCCATGTTTGGTGGACCCCCTGAAACCCAGACCCCTGATTGAGAACCACTGATATAGGCTACAGCTCAAGTCAGCACAACTCATCAGCAGCTAAGACTGCTCTGTGTAGCTGGAGTGTTATGCCTCAGTGTGGCTGCTCTCATTCAAGCTAGGCTAACTTAATGTGTTATTAAAGATCAATTTGTGGGTAGGAAAATATAGGATTGGGGTTCATTGGATGTCAGTGGGAAATGTAATGCAAATATAAGCATGTAATACTCAGGAGGAGTTGGAAAGTTTCAAGTAAGAGATGACCAAGTTTTATTTCTGGTTTTTTATAGCCTGTCATGTCTGTTTTCTTTTTTAAAAAATTAGATTTACAGAAAGAAACTGATCAGAGTTTCTTTACCATGTATAGTGTCCAAACATACTTTGGAAGTATTCCATCCTCAAACAGTTACAACTAATAATCATAATTATATTGATGGGGATAGGGAGAAGACCCTAGTAATTCATGTATCTGGTCAATTAATGTTCAATATTACCCTAGTACTTATTTTTTGAATAAGACACCAGATTTTAGAAAGTCGCATAAAGAATGTTATAATGCAAGGGAAGACCAAAGCCGATAATCATGAAATATAGAGTGAGAGTGACATAGAAACGGTATCAAGCTAGGGCTTGACCCAGCACTATATTGTGTAATTTAGAGATTTTTCATAAGGGTTTATGAAGTTTTATCAATGACAAGGGGGCAGGGAAAGGGAAATGTAAGACCTCCAGATTTTAAATGCACAAAACTGGACATCTTACCCTGTAGGGACTGGGCTACAACCTGAAACCCCCCCTTTTTTGAACTGTTGCCTTTTAAATTGGTACGGTTGGTTACTCAAGGACTTCTGGGTTTTCCTTTAGGTAGATCATTTGGTTCTGGAGGCCCTGTATTAGTGCATCAAATTAATTAAAACTAAGACAAAAGACATTTTAGCAGACTTCAAAAAAAAAAAAAGAACCATTTTGTAAAATGACCCAATCCTGTTTTGCAACTGTAATACAAAAATAATAGTGAAATACAGGAGTCTAGCTGGGATAGCTATTGATTGGATAAATTTGAGGAACTTCTTTGTCACTCAGTCCATTGGTTTTATATTCACAGATTCTAAGGCCAGAAGAGATTACTGCAGTCATCTGCTCTGACCTCCTGTATAACACAGGCCATAGGACTTGAATGAATTCATTCCTGTTTGAACTAGAGCAAATCTTAGAAAAAAGATCCAATCTTGACAGAAAATCTGCCACTGGCAACTTTTAACTCCCAATCTTTGGAAAGTTGTTCCAATGGTTAATTACTCTTGCTGTTAAAAATTTACACTTTTTTCCAATCTGAATTTATTCTAATTCTATGATCTTAACACAAGGGAAACCAGACTAATAAGGCAACTAAAAAGAGAAACTCAGTTTGGGCTAGACCTTCTAGACAATCAGTGGGGGTTTCCGCCCCCCCCCGAAGTAAAGTGCTTTTTGTACATAAGACATGTCAATCTGCTCATTCAGATGAAGAGCTCTTTGCTCCTTGTGCAGTATGTACATGAAAGTGCATCATCTTGGCTAATGGTATATCAATCAGATATTATCTATGCTCTGTATAGAACTGTTAGATGCTGTGCCAAAACAAACCCTTTTACAAACTGAACATGATCAGAGTTCTGACAGCTTGATTCCCAACGGTATATTGACAAGCTACTAATCTATTTGAAGACAGAATGTAATTGCACAATTAATCTTTTGAATCAAGCACCACACTTTCAATAGTCTGCTGAAGTAGCAAAGGAAAAACCTGACGGTCTGAAGCACAGGTCTGGAATCAGAGCTCCTTTCAGTAGTCTGAAACATTAGCTCTAACTGCACATTTGATATAGAATCCAGGTGCTTACAGCATAATCCTCATAGGAGACGACAGAATATCTGTACACATTCAGAGTGCATCAGCAGCAAGGAAGCAACTTGCAAGCGTGGACAAGAGTCCAGACTCTGTTGCCCTTGGTGCAGAGTGGAGGGGGAAAAAAAAAAAAAGAAGTGGTGTTAACCCATCTTTGTGCCCACCCCACCCGCAACTGAGCACTAATGCCAGGGCTGGGCTGGCAGCTTTTAGAGCAGCTTGAGGCTGCTTGTCTTCACTCCAGCCACAGCCCCCAAGGGCTGTTTTAGCAGCCAGGGATCATAGAGAAAGATGTCCCAGCCATGCCGCCTTTCTCCCGAGCCATGTCCCACATGCCAGGGGCAGGAAGGGAGAGTGGTGCATAAGTCAATATGGTGGCTCAGTGTCAACCACAGATTCCTTAATGCCTGGGGAATCTGCAAGGTGCTGAATCTGTCCCCACAGAAAGCAATCAGAGAATTGACTTAGGGCCAGATCTTAGCCCTTGCTCTGATGGCACAAAGCAATGTTTTAGTTGCTTTGGCAGTTTTCACAGGAAATTCTTGATTGCTCTCTATCATCTGACTAGATATAAGACAGAGTCAGTGTCCTCTGAAAGGCAGCAGCAACAGTTCCTAGAATGGTAGTGCAATGCCACCAGATTAGCATTTGCAGTGCTATAGTACAGTGGTTTTGAACTTCCCTTTGGGAATCTTAGATATATCCTGCAGACCTCCAAGAATCCACAGGTTGAAAACCATTGCTATAGTAAAATCACTATATATAGTGTGTGTGTGTGTGAGAGAGAATTTGGCTTCTATTCTTTTTGGCATAGTAATGTGATCTTGCACTTTAACACAGTTAATCAATTTGGGGGAGGAAGGAGGGAAGAGTGGCCGAGAAGAAATCACACATTAATCAAGACAGTCTCTCTGTGACTAGATTAACAGCATCATCCCATTTTATAGCTGGGAAAATGGAGGCAGACAGAGATGAAAGTACTGGTCCAAAGTCACACGAATTTTGTGGCAGAGCTGGGAATAGAATCCAGATCCTCTGCCTCCTAATCCTGTTCTTTCACCCCCAAGGCCACTGTCTCCCATGCTCATGTTGTCATTACCTAAAGGACTGACATGGAAAAATTATGTTGCTCCAGGGAGTTGTACCCATAGTTTACTTTTAAATTCATGTCACATTTTAAATCAGTTACAGTGGAAGATTTCAGAGATTGATCTGAAGTTATTTTTCTGGTCCTTATACATAAGCACATCACAGCATAATCATCCAATACAAATCTATGGCATCAAAGCTCATTTCACACTATGGATTTGGGACTGCAGATCTGCATGCCTATCTTGCACCCAGTGTGACTGCACAGCCAGGTGCTTGTACATGCAAATACCAGCTAGCTCTTACATAGTGCTTTAGAAAGTGACCCAGTAAGACAGATCATTGCCATTACTGTAAATTACCGCAGTTGTGGCATTACATGCTTCCTTTTTTAAAAAAATGGAACTTGCCTTTCTAAAAGCTTAGCCCTCACTCCTTTTTTATTAGTTTCAGACAGTGCTCTGTGGAGCTGGAGAGGTTTTGTGGGGGAAGAGATGGTGGTTGTGTATCCTGACTAGGCCGAGATTTCTTTTTGGAGGTTGTGTGGCCAGGAACACTGCTATTATTTAGTACCACAAGGCTTTAACGTACAGATTTAAAAGATGGGAAACAGACATAAAAAGATTAGGAATGCATGTGTTGAAAGAAAAAAGAAAAAAGACTGCAAGTCTACACAAACCCACGACCCTTCTTGACTGAGCCCTCTACTCTAACCATTAGATCATACAGACTTTCACCAGATCTTTCTTAACATGCAAGAGAGAATATTTGCAATCTGATGTGTTACACACCTGCAGAGTCAGAGGCCAGAGGGGTCATTTATTCTCAAATACTTATCAGGTTCCTTCATCCCAGCCAGCGCCGTCAAGTAAATGCAATGCATTTCCCTTTTATTACAAATGGGCCAAAGCCTTTCAAAGTCATCTGGCTTCTCTCTGAAGGAGAACGCAATCCATCCCACTGGGAGACAGCTGAAAATATGGTTTATCCAGATACTAACTGGATCCTCACCAACAGGATGCTTTTGTGCAGTAGTCTCTATGGGACTGTATAGAAGGGCTGTCTGGAAATGATGTGGCCCAATTTTCTGTGGTGCTGAGCACTTGCTCTGTTTCAGAGATGCAGACGGGGGAACTTACCATCTCAGACCATAGTGATTATCATGGCAACTTAAAGTGTGTTTGCCCGAACAGATACCAGACAGGAAATAGTAGTGAAATTCTTATGTCTCCCACTGCCAAAGCACCATCAGACTTAGCTAACAAACAGCTAAGAGATGACCAGCCAATATAAGAGGGGACAAAGAATAGCTAGACGATTCTCTACGGGGTTTTGCCTGACACAAAGTATCTGCTCTCTAATAACTTCCTAAAATAGCCATTTATGTCAGATAGCCCATTGCAAGCCATTTTGGGGGACTCTTGCTTCTGTTTCTAGTCTGCAATGCCCCTTTTCCTCTCATTCTTTAGACCAGTAGAGAATTTATACCTTTAACTAATAGATTGTTTTGCCCGATGTTTGTTTGGTTTGCCCTTGTGACAAGTTTGTAGCACTTGTCTGTGTATCTGGGCTTTTTGGCTATTCTTTTGTACTGGGAATTTTTGCACAGGGCTTAGATACTGGTTCTGGGTGTCATATAGTTTACATTGATAAAAATGTATAGTATTGCCCTGATTCTCAGGCATGCCTGTATTGAAATGCTTATGTATCTTACATGGTCAGCCATCACAAAGCCATAGTGTCTTTGCACTGTGAAACCCTTGCAGATTTGTTCCAGATTAAGAGCATTATATATTACACATACACTTCATAAATGTAGCTTTTTAAAAGGTAAAAATGCAACAAATTTGCCTCCTGGGAGAAATGCACTTTGTCAGAGAATCTGGGCTTTCATCCACCCAGACAGATTTTTCACAGGAAGAAAAAGGTGCTCTGCCCATAAAACATACCTTGCATTTCCGTAAAAATATTTGAAGCGTGAGAGGAAAACACACATCTTGCTTTTTTTCTTTTCCAGCTTTGCCTGCAGGGAGAAATTTCCACATAGTTCTGCTTACAGTTCTCTGAGCACTGATTAATTGGTAAAACGTCACAAAATGAGGACAACCAATACTTGCCTCATTCTGTAAAGTTTAAATAGGATGGAGCAGTGGTTTTCAACCTCATTGGCAGACACCTGCTCAGGGTCACATAATAGCTGCACAGCATTTACAAGCCTTGGTTTAAAGGCCAAATCCATTTATTTCTCTAGGACTTCCTGTATTACCACTCAATGTTTAAAGGCTAAGTGTACATTGAGGGTTATCAGCCTTCCTTTCCTGAAAATATGTATTCTGCATTAAGACATCATTAGAGGATGGCTATTCAAATCCATCTAATCTCTAGGCATCAGGTCTATGACTTTGCAGTTTGATAGCACCACACAAGAGGATCTCAAAGCCCTTTACAAAAGCACAGAAGTTAAGCCCTACAAGTATTAACATTAAAAAACACAGCAACAGCCAGTATTGCTGCAGAAACATATGGTCACATTCATGCTGGAAAGAGATACACTGCACGGTTCCCCCAGTCTGACCTGTGCAGAAGACCACTTCTTCCTGGGGCTGGGAGGGACTGGTGTGTCTACCATTGTTCATCAATGAGCCCTTTGGCCACTTCAGGACAATATAACGAGTCCAAGCCAGCCCTCCTCAGCTGGAAGGACGGTGACATTAATGGAATTAAGTACAAAAATTAAAATATTTAGGGCTCCCTTATAGGTGTGAGGCACCCTGAGAAAAATATTTTTTTGGAACTCTGTCTCTGCTTGGCCTGTCTTTGTCCCTCTAAATGCACATTACAATACGCCCCCCCTTCAACCTACCTTATCAACATACCTTCCAAATTGTCTTTTGGGGTAGAAGGTAAATCATGAGTGCTCATATCCCACTCCATACATTACTGCTGATCCAGGATTTTCAGTATTCTTTTGCTTTACTTTGTGAGGCTTTAGACATTTTCAGGCTCATCGTGAAGCAGAAGTTTGACCAGGAGTTATCTAGTGGTGAACTAAAGCTTGGAAGATGGGAAGATGCTTGTTCTCCAGAGTTTGAGATTCCAGCAATCAGCTTTTTAGCTCTAATCAGTAGATCTTCCTAACTCAGCAACATTTGAGTAGCCTGAGAAATGGCTCACCTTGATTATCACTACAAAAAGGTCCGTCCCCCACCCCGCTCTCCTGCTGGTAATAGCTCACCTTACCTGATCACTGTCATTACAGTCTGTATGGTAACACCCATTGTTTCATCTCCCCACTGTATTTTCCCCTGAATGCATCCGATGAAGTGAGCTGTAGCTCACGAAAGCTTATGCTCAAATAAACTTGTTAGTCTCTAAGGTGCCACAAGTCCTCCTTTTCTTTTTGTGGATACAGACTAACATGGCTGCTACTCTGAAACCTGAGATCTAATGTAATTACAAGTAACTCCTGGAATCTTTGCTCCGTTGTTGGGCTAAACAACATTTAGCTAACAGTGCCAAGTGCTTCATAAGTGAACGAAAGAGGATCAGCTATTTGATCCATTTAAGGGGTGGGGGGTACGCACTAAATTGCAACAACCAAATTATTTAAAAAAATATCTTGAATCATCTTCCAAATAAAGATTATGTGACCGAAGTTTCTCAACATTAAAAGTCACAGAAAAATGTTGGTACAATACAAGCCTTTAATGCTTTCTCCAGGCTGATTTATGTGTTCATCAACTCTTTGGGCAATCACAAACGATCTCTTTAATCTTCAAAGGAACTATCAACTGCTAGTAATTATATAGATTTGTTAAAACAAAATGTTCTGAGGAACACTTCTCTCTTGTTCATATACAAATGATTTCAAAAGCAGATTAACTCATGAAAATGTGATTACTCAAACTGATCTGAAGCTTTTTGAAGTACCAGTGTATGAATTAGTTCTGACTGGAGAAAGGGACAAAAAATTAAGAAAAGTTAAAAACAAACCAACCAACCAACCCACCCACCGAGAGACACCTTACTTTATGCTACAGGTAGACAACAAAAAGAAAAGGAGTACTTGTGGCACCTTAGAAACTAAAATTTATTTGAGTAATCAGGATCACAGGGTGTCTGTGCTACTAAAATAGAGTATTGATTTCCTCCTGAAAGAATTTTAAGCATAAGAAGGACAATTAGGGTTTGTTTGTTTTTTTTAACGGAGGCAGCAATTAAAGAATTGCTTTCTAATAGGGCTGTCAATCGCAGTTAACTCACGCGATTAACTCAAAAAAATTTATCGCGATTAAAAAAAAATCACGATTAATTGCACTGTTAAACAATAGAATACCAATTGAAATTTATTACATATTTTGGAGGTTTTCTACATTTTCAAATATAATCTATTTCAATTACAACATAGTATACGAAGTGTACAGTGCTCACTTTATATTATTTTTATTACAAATATTTGCACTGTAAAAATGATAAAATAGTATTTTTCAATTCACCTCATACAAGTACTGCAGTGCAATCTCAAGATCATGAAAGTTGAACCTACAAATGTAGAATTATGTACAAAAAAAACCCTGCATTCAAAAATAAAACAATGTAAAACTTTAGAGCTTACAAGTCCACCCAGTCCTACTCCTTGTTCAGCCAATCAAGTTTGTTTACATTTGCAGAAGATAATGCTGCCGGCTTATTGTTTACAATGTCACCTGAAAGTGAGAACAGGCATTTGCATGGCACTGTTGTAGCTGGTGTCTCAAGTGCCAGATGCGCTAAAGATTTATACGTCCCTTCATGCTTCAACCACCATTCCAGAGGACAGGCGTCCATGCTGATGATGGGTTCTGCTTGAAAATGATCTAAAGCAGTGCAGAACAACGCATGTTCATTTTCACTATCTGAGTCAGATGCCACCAGCAGAAGGTTGATTTGCTTTTTTGGTTGTTTGGGTTCTGTAGTTTCCGCATTGGAGTGTTGCTCTTTTAAGACTTCTGAAAGCATGCTCCACACCTCATCCCTCTCAGATTTTGGAAGGCACTTCAGATTCTTAAATCTTGGGTCGAGTGCTGTAACTATTTTTAGAAACCTCACATTGGTACCTTCTTTGCATTTTGTCAAATTTGCAGTGAAAGTTGTCGTTCGTTTTAAGAACACATGTGCTGGGTCACCCTCAGAGACTGCTATAACATGAAATATATGGCAGAATGCAGATAAACAGAGCAGGAGACATAGAATTCTCCCCCCAAGGAGTTCAGTCACAAATTTAATTAACGCATTTTTTTTTTTAAAATGAGCATCATCAGCTTGGAAGCACGTCCTCTGGAATGATGGCCGAAGCATAGGGTGACCAGATGTCCCATTAAGTATCGGGACAGTCCCTATTTTAACCCTTTGTCCTGCGTCCCGACTGATGTATGATTGGGACCCCATTTGTCCCGATATTCAGGTAAGGAGGCGAGAAGGCGGGAGGCGCCAACTCCGTAGGTGCTCTGGGGCTGGAGCACCCATGGGAAAAAATTAGTGGGTGCTCTGCACCCACCAGCAGCCAAGATCCCCCCTCCTCGCCTCCTTCTCCCCTCCCCCCCAAGTGCACCACATCCCTGCTCCTCCCTCTCCCTCCCAGCACTTCCACCCCCGCTGCCGAACAGCTCTTTGGCAGCACTTAGGACTTTCCAGGAGGGAGGGGAAGGAGCAGGGATGTGGTGCGCTCAGGGGAGGAGGTGGAGAAGAGGCATGAGCATGGACTTGGGGGAAGGGGGTGGAATGGGGGAAGGAAGAGGCAGTGGGGCGGACACTGGGCAGAGGGGAAGTTGGCGCTGTAGACAGTGAAAAGGCGAGCAGCGAGCCAGTGGCGAGCAGGGAGGGTGAAGAGGTGAGCGATGGGCCAGCGACAGGCAGGGGGTGTGAGGAGGCGAGCAGTGGGTAGGGGACTGAGGAGGGATGCAGCAAGCCAGCAGTGGGCCGGGGGATGAAGGGCATGGTGGCGGGGGCGGAGGGGGGGAGCCGAGACCTGGGGCAGAGCCTTGGAGGAGTGGGGATGGACTGTGGGCAGGACTGACGTCACCCCAATGTGTCCTGATATTTTACTGTTGTGATCTGGTCACCCTACCGAAGCATGAAGAGGCATATGAACATTTAGCGCACCTGGCACACAAATATCTTACAACACCAGCTATAACAGTGCCATGCAAACGCCTATTTTCACTTTCAGGTGGCACTGTAATTAAGAAGTGGGCAGCAGTATCCCCCATAAACGTAAACAAACTTGTTTCTCTTAGCAATTGGCTGAGCAAGAAATAGGACTGAGTGGACTTGTAGGCTCTAAAGTTTTACATTGTTTTGTTTTTGAGTGCAGTTATGTAACACAAAAAACCCTACATTTGTAAGTTGCATTTTCATGATCAAGAGACTGGAGTACAGTACTTGTATGAGATGAATTGAAAAATACTATTTCTTTTGTTTTTTACAGTGCAAATACTTGTAATCAAAATATAAAGTGAGCACTGTACACTTTGTATTCTGCATTGTAATTGAAATATATTTGAAAATGTAGAAGTCATCCAAAATATTTAAACTATATTGTATTCTATTATTGTTTAACAGCGCAATTAATTTTTTTAATTGTTTGACAGCCCTACTTTCTAGGCACCGAAAAGTTAGTCTGGATCCAACCACAGTATTTCACTTCCATTTCATACTTACTATCTCGGATTATAAAGTTGAATTATTAGGAATATTATGGTAGGATTAAGTGTCCAGTCGCCTATTTTATAGATCTGAAGTTTAAATTAGTGGTGAATTCATTTGACATGCATCTGGGGACAAAACTGAGAAAAGAGGTCAACTATTTGAGCAATTTTTGTATTAGCTGATGAGATTACAGTTACTTAAAAAGTTCAGGGGCAGGACTGGCCCTGGGGTTTAGCATCAACTGAGAATCTGAATTTGAGTGTTGAGTCCAGTCTCTAATTCTATGGCCCAGCAGAGGTTAGAAGCATTAAAGGAGGCAACACACTGAGTCTCTAGCCAGAGGAGCAAATTGTGATACACATGAGAAACCCCTTTGAGTGGATGGTGGCACTGATGCACTCAGGAGGAGCTGTATCTAATCCTCTTTGGTTGATATCATGGGATCTTTGAGGGGGAAAATAAATAAAAACAGGGGAAAAAACATTTCCTGAACTGGGACAAAGTCAAAGACTTCAATTTTCACAAAATAAAAATAAAAAATTCAGAACATCCTTTTTTTTAAAAAACTGTAATTGGCTTCCATTTCGAAACAGTTATTTAGAGAAAACTTTGAAGTGAAACATGAACAATTTCAAACTTCTTTAAAAAAAATTGAGCCAAAACATATGGAAACTGACCCTTTTCTGCAAAGAAATTAATTTTCAACTAATTGGTGTTTTCCAATGAAAAATGTTTTTGGGAGGGGGTGGGGGACGAGGGGAAAAAAAAAAAATGTCCAGCCAACTCTAAAAGGCAGCCGAGGAAATGGGGAAGATTCCAGAGACCTATTAACTTATAACTTTATCTTTCACTCTGGATGAAACATTGTTTACAAAAATACATCAAGAATTTTGGATTTAAATAAAATCCCCATTTTTGTACCAGGGATGTTCTTTTGGGGAAAAGTTGGATATGAATAAAAATGGAGTTTCTCCTTTAAATCAGGGGGATCCGGACCGAATGTCCCCTCAGTCTCTTGCTACAGAGAGTCCCTGCCATGTAATGGAAATCGGTAACATTCACTGTGCATGTGCAAAGGAGGTTTTTTTGGTTTTTTTTGCAGGCGACCTAGGTGACAATAGAACTGCTTCCAGGTCTGTGTGGAAGTGAATCTGATTAGCGTCTGCATGCAGGTAAAGCCGTTGTGAGCACCAACGAAACTTTAGGTACATTCACAACTGGGACTTAGACCCACATTACTGGAATGCTAACATACGATTGAAAGCCTCATATCTGGAAGGTATGGATGCAATTGTATTTATGAAATCCAACGTGGTTTCCCTGTCCTCCCCTCCCTGTACACTGCCTATATTTTATTACAAGAAATGAGAGAAAATTTTCTGTTAAACAGGGAAGGGAGCGCTGGGTACAAAGGGCAGTTAGGAATTAGTCTGATGGACTAATGAAACCGGGGAGCTTAGGGGATGTGCATGCACCCACTAGGACAGATTGCTTCTGTTGCTTGGGGATTGTTGCAAAATGGGTCTTTCCCCAGGCCTGAATATGATCTGCATGTAATTGGGTATTCCGTTAAGCAGAGTTACTTCTGATCAAAAGCCTGTGTAAGTGACACAGTCCATTTCCACCTGGAGGCTGAGCAAACCATCTTGGATAAAATTAAGAACGGCCCTTAATCTTCATCCAAGAGTGCATGAAAACATTTGATTGTACTTCAGAATGGCTTGTTTCTGGTTTTTTGATGTTCTGGATGCAGCCAAATTAAGGGCTCTAAAAGCTCTCAGAGGAAGGCAGGGAGAATTCCACATACTGTTATCAGTCATGTAAATACAGAATCTTAGATCAATATACTGTGGGTCTCATTCCCTTCACTGAGGCCAGCATGTATTCAGAGTAACTCCACTGAAGTCAGTAAAGCTACACGCCAGAGTAAAAGCAGTAGAAATAGAAGATAAACTGACCTTGTATCTAGTCTCAACCTTTATCTTTTGCTTGACTCCTGTCAGCATCCCTTCTCCTTGCTTCATTAGAATAGAATATAGGTGTTTTATGTGCTTGGTGACTGCCCAGAAAGATACAGCTCAAGCCCCAAGCATCTGTTCTGGCTACACCACAGTCCAGATATCTCCCTGAGCCATCCCCCTGAATTGCTCTCACAGCAGACTCTCCAGCCAGATCTCAGCAGTGAGCAGAGTCTAGAAGAAAATTGAGGCAGAGCCATGAAGAATTCTATATACACCTCACTTGACATGAGGGTGAGGCAAGCCCAGCAGGCAGCCAGATGAAAATGTCAGATTTCTTCCTTGCTGCAGCTATTTAAGAGCCATTTATTAAAATGAAAGAAATTAAGACTAAAAATAAAACAGCTGAAAGAAACCCATAACAGCTCATTGGGTGTTGATAAATCTCACACACGCAGTGCTTCCAGCTGCCAACAAGATGGAAATTCATGTTTAGATTTCTATGAAAACACTAATTAACCACAGTAGGCACTGTTAATGTTTATGCAATCCACCTGTAATGCATTCTTACTGGGGGAGGTCGTTACCATATCAACTTTATTAGGCCTCAAGCAGCACTTATTTTGAATGATTAATTTTTCTTGCCTGGATGAGAATGAGCATTGTCCAGATGCAACTCTTGCTGCACTGTGGGGGTGAGGCTGTTTAAAAGCTGATAGAGAAATTTCATTAATACTGTTTCCTCTGTGTGCCTGTCTGTAAGACATTAGGTCATTATACAAAAAATGCTATCTCAATTGTGGCAGTCCTCTAAGGAAGAGCAAGCTGGGGAATATCTTGCCTTCAATGAAAATAAAGGCAAAACTAAGCAGATTTGGCCAGATTCTCACCTGGTGAGAGTCAGCATTGCTCCCAATATCTTGCTCCTAGAGCCATACTCTGACATTGATTTCGTTTGACCAGATGATTTCTGTGACTTCTTATTTTGCCTGTTGCAGCAGTGTGACAACGGCTTACTGTGTTGCACCTTGAAAAGGTACTGCACAGAACTTGCAGCCTGAAGCCACCATCACCTTCCCACCCGCAGGCTGCAACAGGCAAGAGCTGTGCCCTCCCAATTCAGGGCTGCTCTCCAACTCCTGGCATAACAGACAGGGCCCCAGCCTGGTCAAAGCTGGGGACCTGTCTGCAAAGCTCATTTATCTTCAGGTTTGAGGGCAGTTAACGGAGCACAGATCTTATTGTATGGGGTGAGGAGTTCCATTGGAATTCATGGAATTTGATTCATAAGGAAGTCATTTGTTTTCTGGATTTCCCTTTTATTGGTTCAGTGTTTTCAGCCAAACAGTCAGACAATGACTGACTAGGTATAGTCATTTACTGCAATTCAAAGGCTAGTGTTTCATAGACGTGCAGACTGTTTTACTGATTTCCCTCCGCTAGTCCCCCCCCCCACCCCATGTGTGCCCACTGTTAGCCGATTGGCTGTATCCCTAAATTAGAGCCAGGCATCCACCAATCTGATTGTCTAACACCAGTTCTATTTCTATACTGTCCACTGGAAAGGGCTAGTCTCAATATCATTGGGTTTGCCTGACAGATTTCAGAGAGCCAGACTGGGGCCCATAAGGTATCCCTGTATCACCTGCAGTATGGGTAGCCAGCACAGGGAACAGTGTAGAGAAAAGAAAGAACAGCCTCCATGGGGCTGCTACATCCCTTTCCATGCATGTAGCAGTTAGTGGGTGGGACATTCTCCCCCCAGTCATACATGCTGGGGAAAGTAGTCTATCATATATAGGGCTGGTACAAGGATCTTCCCCCTGGAAGAGAGGGAAAGCAAGAAGCAGATTGTCACAAGTGCACAAAACCATGACGAGCCCCAAATTTGAACCAATCCAAGTTCGTACATTTCTGTATTCCCAAATCACATTAACTGTTACTCTCAGCCTATGGTGTGTTCTCTTTTGAAACTGGAGAGTTATATTCTCTGGGGTTGAAAGTCACCCTAGTGCAATGAGCCACACCACGCCCCATTCATCACTGAAGCCCTCAATCAAGGCTATCTACACAACAGAGTAGTTAATCTTTAAAAATTCAGCTGTTCAGAAGCTATTAGTTTTACTCTAGGTTAATTGTACCCTACACCATGGTGTTTACATTTGTATACCAAAACACTTTGAAGTTGATCTATTCCCTCTAGTTATTCTCTTATCTTCTAGTTTTTAAGGTACTCAGATGTTCATGAATTAGGACACTGCTGAGTTTTCATTAGGCTTTTTTTATTAAGTTTTGTTCTGTCCTTTTCTTGCCCTAGGTTCTCTTAGCTGGCATAGTTCACATGCACATCCATTTTGCTGCTGTAATTGAGAGCACATCCTGTGAAGTCTACCCTAATCAAGCAGACCTCCTCTTGTGGATCAGTACACTAGCCATAGTCTTTGGATTGGCATCAAACGTGGCCCCAGGGAAGCTCACAGTGAGTTTGGGTACGTCTGCCATTTTACTACAACATAATTATTGGGAAGTTTCACTTTGGACATGAGTTGACCCACATGAAGGAGCCAGAAAATACGTTTAGTTCACTAAAGTCTCAGTTAATCCTGTACATAGTCAAGGAGTCTGTTGCTGCAGATCCTGTATGATACCTGCAATGGTTATTAAGCCCCAATTCAGAAAAGCAGTCGAGCATATGCTTAAATGGTATTTAAACATGGGCTGAAGTGCTTTGCTGAATTGGGGCCTTAATGGAAGGGCTGATGCCACTGCTCTTCCCCAGGCAATGATATAGAAGATGGTAGTTACTGTGTATTGTAAGTTGGCAGTCTGATTCAAATAGGAAAAAGCAGGGGCAGCAGCAGGATACCAATAGTAGCAATGATAAGTCTGATGTTTCCACATCAGCACAGAGCTCAACCAAGGGAGTGGAATTCAGAGAACTGAATATTTGTATCATTTTTAGGATTTCAATGAACGTAGCTGTCTGAGGAATGCTTTGACCAGTGGAGTCAGTGAAATACATTGGTCATGAGACTTTGCTTTTTCCATGTTTGTATTATAGAATAAATCTATTAACTGATAAAAGAGAAAAAAAAAACATAAAACAGTCATGTAAAGCTTAGTTTCATGCTAAGGAACAGTAGGAGACAAGACTGATTTTATGGACTAGAGAGTTCATCAGTACCAGGTCAGCAATAGAAAACAGGCAAGTGAGAGATGGTAGAACAAATGAGCTTATTAAGACCCTGATCCTGCAACAGTATTGCTAGTCCAAAAGAAATCACTAATCATTAGTCAGGCCCCATAACTCCTGAGATTGGCAGAACAGCAGGAAACTTCAAAAAAGTTGGGTGGCTTTTTTTTTTTATTTGCCTTCTGGTTTTTGTACCTTTAAGATGCATTCAGGTCATGTTTTCAAGCTTTTCTCTGCAACTCCGAGGTCTAGAAGCCTTTTTTTTTTTTTAAAGGGAAGCTGGAATTCTGATAGTCAGAGGATTTCAAGGGCTGATGTGTTTAAAAAAAATAAAATTTTTAAAAAAAATAAAGCTCCAAATATCATGAGACTAGAGATAACATTGTGAGAACTGACAACTGCAACAGGGTTCACTTACCACCAGGGCACCTCCTCATGGCTATTCTGGGGATTAGCTCCTTCCACATCTGATACCCCCTTCTGCTGCTCATTCACAAGCCCTGCAACTTCTCTTCTGCAACTCAGGGTGCTCCTTCTTGATGCCTCAGCTGCTCCCTCTTCATGGCTTACTGCTCCAGCCAGGTCATTATGTGTCTTCTCCCCAGGTTACCAAAGGATCACTGGATCAACTGTACAGTTACCTTTCTAGGCTATCCTATAGTTGAAGACTAATGCCACTTTCCTCTATGGCAGATAAGAAAACTCAGGCCTGCCCACTACTTTGGGTTCCAACACAGGGACCCTCTGTTCAGCAGCCACAGTCTGCTCACTCCCAGACTCTGTTATTATTTCCCTATGCTCCTTCCTACTCTTCTTCTCCAGCTCCCTGTGACTAGTTCACTCCACTCAGGTTCTTGACAGAGTCACATGCTCACCTAGGGAGTGACTACAGAACATCCCCTTGCTGGCTTTCTAGTAGCTCAGCCTGCATGGGCTCATCTGAACTTCATCTTCTATTAGGGCTCACCTAGTCAGCCTGATTCTCTTACAGGTGCAGCCTATTAGTTGGGAAGGGGCTAATTAACCTATTTTAACCCTTTCAGGTGAAGTGCGGCGTGAACACCCAATCCCAGGAACACTGAAAACGTAAATCAGGAGCTATATTTAAAGTGTGCAACCAAGTCTGTGAGTTACCTCTTTTTTAATCATAGCGACAACTGAAGACTCAGGTTCAAAATTGTGATCTGTAGTCTTTATTGCACATTCAAATTTCCACCTTAATAGCAATTCTTACCATAACTATCACTGTCCGTTATACTGAAGTGCTACATGAAAATATACCCTGTCCTTTGATATCTCTGCAGTTTGTCTTTTCATCTCTGCAGGATATTTGGATTACTTCTGCTCATCTCTTAACTTCATCTGAATTTTGCCGCGTCCTAAAATAGACACTTCATTAACTTATTGCTATACTTGCATCAGGTCTTAGGGACATATCACATGTGGGATAAGTGTATAATGTGCTCCTTAATTCTCAAACCCCTCCCCCCCAATCCTAAAATAATTTTCTCATTTCCCCCATACCTCCTGGAGTACAAGCATTAGCTCTCCAGTGCTAGCATTGCACTGGGTCGTAGAACTTCCAGTAGAAATGGATGGCTGTCTTGTCACAATACCTGCTATAATAATACACCAAAATAGGCAGAGATAATCCAGCCATTAGGGGCGTGAATGGTACTGGTCTGTGTGTTAGTTACTCAATAATTAGCAAAACTTGTGGATTCCCCCACCACAAGTATTGCATATGCTGCTTGTACTGTTTAGTCTTGATCACATGAATATTTAGCAGCTTTTCATGCTTGAGAACCATGGCACAGATCTTGCTCATCATCACTTGACAACATCAGTATCACTGAGTATTTCATGCCCTGGTCTCACACCTGCCACTATTTGCAATTGTACTCATCAGCTCCAATGTACATTTTATGTCATATTGCTGAGTTAACCCTTCTGTTCTGTTCAGATGCAGAGTGTTTTTATGTAAGGGCGGGGGCTGTTCCTGTGGTATCTGGATCCTTTAGCTGTTTACTGTCATTGGCCCCATTTGGGTCACTTCCCCTCTGATTATGGCGACCGTCACACGATGATTATGGCAGCAATCTCTTAGTTAAATACATGGGCATGGTGTTCAGAAGGGGTATTTACTGGGTGTTACTAGATGAAGAAATCAGTCAACTGTCCTTGTACAGCAGCTATGTAATGGTGCTGTCTTGTTGATAACGCCTTTCATTCACACTACTGTCTGTCTCCTGCCTGATTCCAATGGCAATTTAGGGCCTGGTCCTGAGAGTTGTTTAGCACCCTTACGGGGAGGAGAAACAGGCTGGTGACATCAGGCTGCCTTAGCCAATCCCTTTGTGTTGTTTGGATCCTTGGTAGTAATAATGTAGTTTCTACACTGCCAGTTTTCTGTAATGCCCCAGCAACTCCAGCAACCAGCAGTGCACAACACTGTCAAATACCTTCTGCTAACTAATCCATCATGTAATTCAGATGAGCACAAACAGCAGACAGGCACACTCCTGTATGGCTGGATTTACAAGAGGATTTTTACCTTTAGGCAGTGTGAATGGCTGGAATAATGTGGGTAATTGGTCAAGCCATGGGTTAGCAGGGTGACTTGCAATGCTGGGCCATTCCTCCAAGGACTAAGGTCTGAAGCACCTCCTTTGACTGATCTGAGACATAAGTCACTAAGGATCAGGCAAATCAGATGACCATCTGTTGTGTATGGATGAATTAATGTGGAGAGCAGAGGGAAGGGAGTCATGTGATTATGTGATCCATGCAGAACTCATTTATGACATTGAGAATAGAACTGGTGGGAAAATAGCTGGGGGTGGAGGGAGTTGGGTGTTCCCTGCAGAAAATGTTGACTTTTTGGCAAAATATTTCAGCCCAAATCAGAAAAAATGCAATTAAAACTGGCACCATGGGTCCTCGTGGGAGTTGTATTTCAGGTGCCTTATGCTCACATTCTTCTCTGTGGACGTAGCACTCTGGCTGCACTACCTCTCCCATGATACACCACTTGCTGCCCCTGTGGGGAGCAGAGGGGGTGCATCTAGACATGGTGCATGGCTGGAGATGTAGTTCAGACAGAGAGCCCAGCCCATGGAGGAGAACAGGAGCATAAGGCATGTGAACTATAACTCCCATGAGACACCACAACACCCTTTTAGATAGAATGTGTCTTATAAAATATCAACATTTTCTGTGTAATGTTAATACTTTTCATGAGAAGTTCCATTTAGTCAAAAAACAATTTTCTGTCAAAAAACAGTTTCAATGGATAATTTCCCACCAGCCCTAGCTGAGAATCCATATGTGGAAATCTGTAACAGGATAACAACATTGGAGAGAAAAATCAAGTCCAAGCTAGCTGGTCACTTAAACCTCCGATTCCAGACAGCTTCCCCAGTCAGCACAGCTCTTAACTTTACCTGCTTGAAGTCCAAGGGTTGTCAACTTGAGCTTAAGTGCTCTCCTGAATTGGGCCCTTAGTCCCAATTCAAACGCTCTCAATTCTGATGCCTTTGGATGTTAGCTCAAGAGCAGAGCGAGGTTCAGCTATCCTCTACCACAACTAGTACTGCCTTGGAAAGTCTGAATAGCACAGTTCTAGAATTACTGTCCTACACCAGATTTTTGGAGTGTGAAGGTGATAAGGCTCCATAGCTCAGAACATTTCACCGTGGCTTAGTCTACATTAGAAAGTTTTACCAGTAAAATGTTACTGCTATCACCACAGGCTTCCCTGCATCCACACTCAGATCTGAGTCCTGCAAACAAAAGCCTGAAATTTTGCTGGTAAAATTAAACCAGTCTTCAGACGGTATGATTCTACTGGCAGGATGCCTGTGTGGGCGCAGCAGTAGCTGAATGGACAAATACAGTCCTCCAGCAACAAACCCACAATGCAACAGTCCCTGCAGCAGTGACCTCTCTGGTCAAAGTTTTTAACTCTGCTGCCCCGGGGTCACAGTGACTGAAATCTGCCCCCCCGTAAAGCATGTTCTGGAAATACCTCTTTCCCCGCCTGCCACCTTTACAACCACAGCTGAGCAAGCATGGCTCCAGCGGAATCGTATGCTGCCGCCTGTCGGGGAAAGGCGCTGCCCAGGCACAGCTGTGGACTTCCCACAGGAACGAAGATCTAGCTGTTGACATTGCAAAGAAGATGCAGGCGCTGGGTTACAACAGGGACAAGAACCAACGGTGGGCAAAGGGGAAGAAGCTGTGGCAGGTTTACCAGGAGCAAAGGAGGACAACAGAAAGTCTGGCACTGCTCCCAACACGCTATTATAAAGGGTTTGGTGCCACACTGAGTCGGGATTGCACCCTGGACCTGCAGGCTGAGGAGAAGCTGAATGAGGAGAGGGATGTGGAATATGCAGGCCCAACCAAGAACCAGGGGCCCTTGGAGACCTAACTGAACCCAAAGAGAGAACTCAACACTGGGGAAGGGGCCTGAGGTAGGTGTAATTTCCTGTCCGCCCCCTCCCCCCCCCAGTAATGCACAACATACTTTCTTCAAAAAAAAAAAAAAAAGAAAAAGAAAAGGAGTACTTGTGGCACCTTAGAGACTAACCAGTTTATTTGAGCATGAGCTTTCGTGAGCTACAGCTCACTTCATCGGATGCATAGCATATCGTGGAAACTGCAGAAGACATTATATACACACAGAGACCATGAAACAAAACTTCCTCCCACCCCACTCTCCTGCTGGTAACAGCTTATCCCTTTCTTCTTATACTTTCTTCAGAGCTCCTGAAACTTCAATCTCCTCCCTTTTTCCTCTCCCCCTCTCAAAATGGTAGTGGACTCTGCAAGGAACAAAGGAATTCTGTTTTAAAGTAGCTGGTTTAATTTAAGAGCATGAACTGGCAGTAACAGGCAAACCTTTTGCCAGTACTTTTGCTTCCATTCAAAGTACACACTTCTTCCTGCAATGCTTGCGGGTAACCAAATCATATGCACTCCATAGAAAAATTAAAAAAAACCCGATTGCATTGATTGTAAGCTCAATGCAAACCAATAAGTGACAATTCAAACTACATGATTTTGCAGAAAATGCTTTGTAAACGGATTGTTTTCAGGTGTTCAAGACCAGAACACGTTACCTGCAGGCTGTGATTAGATGCAGGAAAGTGGTAGAAACAGTGTGTGGTTAACTGGTGGGGAGCTGGCTTGGACTGGCTCACATTGCTATCTGGCAGTCATAGGGGCCCTCTGCCACTTGTGGAAGTGTCCATTTATCTGTGCCCACACAGCTTTCTGGCCCTCTGGGACAATTTCACTGAACTTTTCACTCAAGTAGAATGTGATCTTTGCTCAGACATTTCTCCTGCCAGAGTAGGGCACCTTCCCCACCGCTCTGTACAGACCTCTCAGGGGATCATTGCTATAAAGATGCTGTCAGTACGAAGAGCTCCAGGCGACCATGTCCCTTTCATTTCAGAGCCAATGAACAATACGGAAGACTGCTTTGAATACACCTTCTCTGACCTGCACCTTGCACTTTCTTTTTTAATAGCAGCCAAATGTGAATGCACTCTGCCAAAATAGCTGTGTTGGCAGGAGTATTCTGGGAGAACTTTCGGCAGTAAAACTTTCGAATGTAGGCAGGACCAGTCTGTAGGCGTATTTCACTGCATTAGTGCCTGGTTCCCACCCAAACTACCACGCTTATTCTAGCTCCAGTTTCTTTCCCCCCGTTGAAGTGTTTTTGAATGTTATTGAACAATAAGGAACTGTTTAGGGCTAATAGATGACTAGTTCCAAAGATGTTTAAAGACCGAATCGGTATTCTTGTTCTTTTCCAGCAGACGCCCTCACCTCCTTCATCCACCAGCCTGACCAAGGGTGGATGTCAAGGGAAATCTCTCCCACCGCTCATTCTGTAAGTCGAATCATTTTCCCTCCTTTAGGGCTCCAATATAAATCAGTTGCATTAAGAGCTAAAGAATTTGCAAGCTACGGCAACTGGCCAGCAAACACTGTTCTGTGCTCAAGCCCACTTTACTCACAGATTTGGATAATGGGGGTTGAGAGTCTCTTAGATGATATAGTGCGTCAACCCTGCGCTAGTCACACCATTCTGAGCAGTGTGGTTGTTGATGCACCGTGAGTTTAAAAGTCACACTGCCCCCAGGAAAGCATTAACTGGCAATACTGCCATTATTGCCAGTAACTCCTAAAATTGCTGCAGCTGAAAGAGAAATGTATAGGAAAAAAGGTTGTTTTCTTACTATTTTTCCCTTTGTTTGTTTTGCGTGAGTGACAGCACTTTGACTATAGACAGTTTCCCTAACAGTTATCTGGGTCTTTTACAGAATAACAGTGAAAAGTAAACTATTTTAAAAACAAGAGACTGTAGGGACAGGTGGGGTAATTTGATTTTTTTTTTAAACAGCAAACAATGAATTAGATTTCAAGTTGATGGTGCCCCTTTAACACTGTTTTCCTGGTTAAAAAAAATAAATAAAACCAGCCACTCTTTATTAGCCTCTCAGGAGCAAACAGTAATGAGATAATTTAACAAACATGGGCATCCCCACAGAAGAGCCAGACCTGGTTCTATATCCCTCTTTGCCGGCTGACCCATAACATTTCCAGCCTTTCTTACCCACCAGGATGCAATCCTGCCCATTGAAGTCAATGGGAGTTTTGCCATTGACAACAAAATGCTATTTTCCCCATGCTTCATGATGCATATCAACTGTCCTGCTGTTTGACGGCATGGTTGTTTTGCAGGTGTATGATGATGGTAGCAGTAAGCACAAACCCGGATGAGGAGAGATGCAAACAATGGAGGCACCAACACCAGAGCCTGCATATGTTGATGTGGACAAAGGACTAACATTAGCATGTTTTGTCTTCCTTTGCCTTTTCTTGATCGTCATGATTATTCGCTGTGCAAAAGTCATCATGGACCCTTACAGCGCCATCCCAACTTCCACATGGGAGGAGCAGCACCTGGATGACTGAAAGGGACACTGCGGGAAGCTTTCACAGCACAATCTGGAAGGCCTTTTCATTCAGAGAAGGTGAATGTATATTAAACCGAAATACAGAGTGGTGCAAATACCTCTGACAGCATATTGGTTAAATTTTCTTGCATAGCAGGTTGTAGACATCATTGTGTCCGTATCTGATGGTACAGCCTATTTCTGTTATAACCTTCACATATTAACAAGAGAAATTATGATTGTAACTTGAATAGCACAAAAGCTTTCTAGGCAATAAGGCTCCCTTAAAGGTTCTAATATAAACCTCAACCTGGCATTCTTCTTCCTTAAGGAATATTGTCTGTATTGTTTCCAATAAATAAGGGGATGGGTAGCTATCAGTACTTGGAAAAGCAATAAGGGCATTTGATCTTTCTTTGACAACGGGTTGCTTACAATATGTTTGTCAGTTATTTTTGTGTGGTTCTTAAGGCTATGAAAATGCCAGACCTTATAGGTGTGCAAAGTCTAAGACTATGTAAAATGCCGCCAAGGTCTCCTGGGAATTTCTGCCCCTGGGATGTCAGGGAATGTAAGTCCTAAAGAGGTATATACGGTGGAGTAGAGAGATGTGCACAAACTTATTCTTGGCTAACTGAGTTCTAGGCACACACTTCCCCTACAGTATTTTAGAAATGTACTTCCAAAGGTCACGATTATGAAATACACAAAACTTGTGACAATTTTCAAATGATCAGATGTACAATTGCTCCCATCTTTTATTTACAGTTGTTAAGAGTCAGCCTTGCTGCTACCCATCTGGGTTGCACAAGATTAAAGGAGCAAAGGCAAGAGAAGAAGAGACATATCTCAGAACTAGCTACTCTAGATAAGATGGGGTTATATTTTTCTACTGGTCAGTAAGAAAGAAGAGTATTTAGCAACAAATTATAGCGTGCATTCTGCCGTGGCAAAATTAAGTACTTTTAATAGAAGAACTTTTCACAAAATTGTAATATAAATATCTGCCCAATTTCCCCCGTTAACCATTCACTAATTATTGCAGATAAGGAGGAGAAAGGGATTCAAAGAGCTCCCAGATTATATTGTGCAGTTTTGAGGTTTGGAGGGAAAGGAATTCCCTTCAAAAATAAATCCTAGGTTCTATATTCCCTGAAGACTTTCAATCCTGTCTCTATTGCAAAAATTCACCCACAGCTGCCTTCCTGCAGTGACTACAGGTTTTGTTCAAGGGAGTCCAAGGAGCTACTGGAGTAATAAGGAGTTTACCCTACAGGAGAGTCATGGGTTTACCCAACTAGAGCAGTCATGGGTGCATCCGTGAAGAACCAGTTTCCACCAAACCTGGAGGTATCCAGCTACTCATACACAGAGGGGGGTATTTAGCTATTTGCCCCCTATATTCCCAACTCTGTGACCATGCTGCCAGGTGCCCTTCTTTGATAAGGTTGCCTCCATGTGGTAGGGTACATTGTATAGGAAGGGGGGTATCCAATTGTTGGAGCAAGGAATTAGGAATCAGGGCTCCTTGGTTTCTAGTCTCAGCTCTGTCACAGACATGCTACATGACCAGGCAAGTCACTTCATTTCTCTGTGCCTCACTTTACTCATCTGTAAACTGAGCCACCATAATATCTGCCTGCCTCCCACTGAGCTCTGAAGCTTAATCAATATCAGAAAAGCACTTGGAGATCCATAAATAAGAAGCACTGCATATAGGTACAAAGTATTAATTTATTGTAATTATTTGTGAAGTTGGAATAAAGGGATTGGTTGAGACTCATTATAGGGTAGGTTAAATTCCCGCATTTCAGAGGAACCCCATAAGATGCTCTTCACCATTTAGCCCCTGCCTTAAGGACCAGATTCTGCTGTTCTTACTCCTGGTTGTTAGCACCTTGCTCCATTAATCATCCTGTTGGTTTCAGAAGGATTCTTTGTGGAGTAAGATGCTATTCCACATGACTAAGGGCATCCAAATCTGGCTCTAAGAGGTGTGGAGAGTATTGTGCAGAACTTCTGCACTGGGATGAATTTCACCCTCTGTTCATTTCTGGTGTTCATTTGGGAGAAAGGAGTTTACTATAGATGCTAGGATCTACCTGGATAGTGCAGCTCTCTTCCCAGCTACCTGACCTGGTTGAATTACCCATTGCCAGTAATTTAGCTGACAAGTTTAGCTCTTGTTTCTGTTGGCCAGTTGTGGATTTTTACAATGTGAACGTTATTCAACATAGTGTGTGCAAACAAATTGCTGTCTATTTTGTTCCTGGCTGGGGCACTACGAGTACCTCTTTACACTATATGAGTTATTGCCTCAGTCACATGGTATTGTTTCTGCTCCCTGACTGGGTGGCTCAATTTTGTCACCCATAGTCATGTTGAATAGTATCTTACATTGAGTTTACTGGGACTACTTGCAGAGTCCAACAAGAGTAAGGGGAACAGAATCAGTCCCTTGATTGGCAAGAGTCACTTTTTTGTTCACGAGTTATCTGCGTGCCTAACTGCTCAGCCAATCGACAGGGCAAATGAGGCTTGTGATAGCCATTTTCAGTGTGAACACTCTGGTGAATGTTTATCTGCACCCATGATACTTTGGCTTACCATAGTGTCACAAACAGGACCCCAATCCAGCAAAACACGTAACCACCTTAGAGCTGCTGTTTAGGAATTCAACACAAGGGACACTATCTATGGATATGTCTATTTTCTACTAATAATGCATTTCTGTTTCAGCTGTAACCTCCCTGATTCATCCTTCTGTTGGTAAAAGGCGAAATCCTCATGCTTAGGCTTTCCATAAGCATCTACCCAGTCATCTAAGACCTTTCCATTTGAAGTTCATATCTACACACAGCTATTTCATTTCTTCACTGATCATGCAAACATGACCTGATTTCTATGCATCCCAGTCTGCTGCCACCTCACTCGCATAACCCCCAGGTTTCTTTGGGGCTATCTGTAAAAGGGAATGCTAACTTCTGTGTCAAAAGCAAAAACACTCCTTATTTCTTGCCTTCTGAGTGTCAACTTGGCAATTTCTCACCTGTCTTTTAATCAGCACACATTATTCTAATGCACACATAATCCTGATCCTGCAATCCCAACGTCACATAACTTCCCTTGAAGTCAATAGAAGTTTTGCGTTAGAAACAGCTGCAGCATTGAGCATAGATAGTAATTTAAACTGCATGTAACAAGTGCCTCAGCTACTTTGTTTTATTTTAAATAATTATTCTCTACTTACAATCAGCAAACCTACTCATCTTGTAGTGAATGTGTTTATCTAATACAATAAATGGCCTCAACACAGAACTTGTTCTTGTTTTTTAAAAGTAAGGCCATCCTGGTTCTCTCCTGGTCTTCACAATCCATTCTGCTGGTCTCTACTGTCTGAATTGTTCATTGGACTGTAAAGGACTAGATTGTAACTTTATCCTCTACCCAGAGTAAGAGGTGGCAAGTAGAGCAGAGACTCAGTCACAGTTCCTGCCTCTTTTGTCCAAGAGAAGAGTAAGTTGCTTCACTCCTTTTCATAGAGCAGCTTCACCCCCCACAGCAACTATGGCTGGCAAATGGGAGCGCCTCCCACTGTCCCCATCCTTCTTTTCCAGCTTGCTGACAGGCCAGTGTGTCAGACAAGTAGCCAGTGCTCTCCACACCACTCTGGAGTCACAATCTGAGCAGGGCCAAGCCAGGGGAGTCAGAGGGAACCAATTCCCTTTTAGCCCCCCTGTGTATGTGAGTAAGGGCTGTGGCAATCTAGCCCGAAGAGAGGTGTCCCCATGGTGGAATTATGGGGGAAAATTTTGTGGGCCAGATTTTCAAAGCTGGGGTGAACTGGAGCACAGTTGTTCTCGCTGCTCCTGCAAAATCCACCTTTGTGCATGTAGCTCGCCCACGTAATCACTGTGTCTGCACGAACAAGTGGCCAGTTGCATGTATGTGCCTGTCCTGGTGCAACTGCTGCACTCGTCTTTGAAGATCCGGCCCTCTGTACCTTGATCCTTTGCAATTTTAACCCTACTGCATAACGGGGGAGGTGTGCGGACAAGGATTCTAGGCAGGTGCAAAGTCAATTAATGTATCATCTAAAATAATCACGGTACAGAGATTCTTTTTTGGTCCCCTTGTTTCATTTAGCAAAATCAATTTGGCACCAGTGAAACCTGCAACTATGACCACTTTGTTTTACACTGGCAGGATTACAGCTGCAGGACTTCTAGAATTCCCTGAGTAAATCTGTCACTGCTCTTTAATAGCTATACAAGAAACAGGAGGTTCACAGCACATAACAGGCAGCTACAAATCCTTGCCTCTGAAATGGTCCCACCGAGAATGTGTGAAGTCCTGAAAGCTTTGGTTAAAAAAAATTAATGTTTGCACGACGGTCTGGCTTCTCAGGCTTAACAAGGGGAGAAGATCACGGAACCCAGTCAAATGGTGGGCCTTTAACGTTTCAACGTGCAAGAGAAATTGAATAAAACAATGCATTTGTGAACTGTGGAACCTCTGGCTTTTCTAAGCCTACCTGCCTTTCTCAAGCAACAGCAGTGACGGGGTAAGATCATCATTTTATGCAGCCACTTCCAGATGGCCTGTTCACCAGATACATAGAGGAGATCTCAGAGATACTGGCCTCTAAGTGTTCATAAGTATGGGCTGGAGTGTTCCTGCATAAAGGGACATGGAAGGTGGCAGCTGTAGACAGAGCCCCTTCTCCCTATGCTGGGGTGGGAGAGTAATTACTACCATCCCCCTTTCCCTAGCACAATACAGGGGTTCACGCACAAGGAGCAGTGTGGGGACTGGAGTTAGAGCAGGGGAGTGGCCACTCTCTGTAGCGCTGCTCCCTGTAGACCCTATATGGAAACCATGAGGGAGCTAATTCTGTCCCAAGAGGTCCTATGACCTCTAGGTTTGGAGGCCAAACTTTCCCAGGCAGCCATTCTGATGTCCCTTCCCCGATCAGCTGTGTAAGAGGGGTGCTGAGCTGACCTGATGTTAAACCTTGGCTCGCGGGGTACCATGTCATGTAGCCTGTCCTAATGATTATTCTGCAGCACTATGGTATAGATGCCTAAGCCCCTGCAATTGTTTACTTTGGACTGAACTTGTAGTGAGTAACGTTTGAAAACAAGGAACATTTTGGGGGGAAAATACTGATGCACATTTAACATCCACTGAAACACATCGGCTTGGGCTGGTATGTGCTCCATGCGACCTGCCCAACAACAGTATTTCATGCTATTTTCACCCTGGAGAGGAAACCCTTTGAAAGTACTTTCTTGCAGCTTGGTGACAAACAGGTAAATTATTTCCTGTTGTAAATGAACCCTATTCCGAAAGACTCAATGGAATTATACTTGTTTATACCCGCAGTGAATCTGCAGGGAACTGGAGCGGGAAATATGTGGCTGAGTTTGCAACAAAGGCTCTTAAAGAGAAAAAACAGTAAGATTTATAACCATATTCTAGCAAGAAACAGAGGTTTGAATCCTCTGAGTTCTCATAACAGGCTCTATAGCTCTGAGCTAAAGATCAGAGCTTGAGTGAACAACCTGAGTCACTCTAAATGCATTTATGAGAGAAGTAACTAACCCTGAATTTACAGAACAGAGACCTTGTCCAATGCTAACTTACAGCTTTTCCTGAAAGAAACAGAGGGATGTGCATGATGCCAGCTAGGGAATTACAACAGCAGCACATTCCTGCTGACTCAGTGTAGGTCTGAGAGGGTAACTCAGTCCCCCACTGCTTGAGGCCAATGAGCAAGGCTAGCGCAGGAGTTGCAAGCTTTGGTGAGGAGAATGTGTGCTTGCGCTCTGGACATCCAGATGCCATAAGAGAGTCTTGATTCATGCACATTGCAGGCTGCGTAGGTTGAAGTCTCTATCGTCCTGAGAAAGGGAGATGAAGCAGGTGCATCGAAGCATCTGGCTACTTGTATTATATATGACATAAATGCAAGGGGAGGAGAGGAGCTGTCCAGTTGCATCTCACACTGGTCTGACTTTTAACATGAACATGGTAAATGGACTTTGCAAACACTGCAGAGCCAGGACAACGTATTTAATCTGTTTAGTGGCCTCTGGTGCCCATTAAAAATGGTGGGGCTGCAAGAGGGGTAGAGGCACCAGTGACCATGCACGACATCCCTAGCTTTAGTTTTAAGAGACTGATAAGTCTATGAGCAGGATTATCTGATGAGGCTGCCTGTGATAGCAGGGGACTGGAGTCAATGGCCCAGGAGGTCCCTTCCAGTCCTAGGTAGCCCTCTACTTTGCCTTGTGGAGCAGAACTGAAATAGCTTCACAAAAGCCTGTATTCCTGGCTCTGAGCCGCCGCCCTCTGCTGCCTGCAGTCCATATGTCATCAGTCCGGTGTAGCACAGCTTCCAGCAGCAGGAGCAACTTCACCAGGAGCTCTCCAGTGGCAGCAGGCGGTACTGCACCCTGCAGTACGTCCGCCACACAACATGGATGTGATGTGACTGGCGGGGCTTAGCGCCATCGTCCCGGAAGGATTAGCTGCCCCTACAGCTTTGCGCTCGAGCTGATCACACATAGATTAAACCCCACACACCTTTTCACAGCTCTGTCCTGCTTCCTTGGAGGCACTAGGCCCAATTCTGACATCACCTACACCAGTTTTACACTGGCATAATTTCACTTGAATTCAATTCAATCCTGATTTAGAAATGCATTGAATCAAAATCAAGCCAGCTACCTATACAAAAAGCCCCATTTCAGCTGATTTCTGGAGAGTTATCTCTGGTGTGGAGATCCTGGTCACATACACTTTGGAATTTAAATTAATCATTTTTTTCTGTCACTCAGTCTGGAGTGGTTCACAACTGTGAGTGCCGACTTCAGGGCAGACTGTCAAAACAGCAGGGCAGACACCCCAAACTGGTGGTGTGTTCTATAATTAGATTTCACCAACCTAGTAACAAATGTGAACTCCTGGATCACTGTAACAGTCTTACCATGGAGTCACACACAGTCCTCTTGGGCATTCCAGTCTATCTTGCCACCCAGGCGAGCTGGATTTAGTGATAGTTGGTTACTGTATTACAAGAAAGAATATAACAGGTTCAGGTTGCTTCCAGACCCAAGAGACCAGTCACTTACCCCAGGTCTATTTGAACCTCACAACTCACCCCACAGACAATGATGGTAGCCAATCCTCGTAGTAAACTAACTAAGGATTTATTAACTAGGATAAAGTAGAGAGAGTTAATTACAGGTTACAGCAGACAAACATATATCCACAAATGAGTTATAGTCTATGGTTCCAAAAGGTGACAGAGTTGTAGCAATCTGTCAGCACTCAATGTCTTTTGGGGCTAACCTAGGTTGACCCTGGGGATCTCTGCTTCTGTTACATAGCTCCAGCCCTGTGAGATTCCAAACAGCCAGAGAGAGAGAGATCCAGTTTCTCCTTGTCTGGGATTATTATCCCTTCCACCTCATAGTCCAAACTGATGGGATGCGTGTGACACTGCACCCCATATTCTTCATCGTGATATTATTATATGATATGATTTAGCATACTTATGATGTATTTTATGCAAGACAGGTCATGTGAGGTGTCATTGGAAAAGTTATGGTTTGGTGAATATGATTATCCTATATGTATGCAGGTATCATTTTTGTATCTAAAGTTAGGAATATTGACTATGTATCTGTATTTCAATTGTGCTTACACTGTGTGACACCCACAAATAGCCTTTCTGGTACAACCATGAAGAAGACAGACAGTGCTGATGGCCCATCAACAAATACAACGAACCCTGGAAGAACTTAACGTTCCTGTGAACATTCCAGACAGCCTGTAAGTAATGGCTGCTATGACTCTACAAGGACATGTGACCAGGCCACCTGATTCTGGACTCCATCTTGGGATGTCAGTATTTTTCCACAAACCAGTCTGGGAACCAAGTTTTGAAACAAAGGGTTCCTGCCATATGCTAAAGCTATATAAGGCAGGGAGTGACATCATCTGTTGTTTTTCACTCCTCACAGAAGAAGACTCCTGGAAACACCTGAGGAACAAAGACTGAACTGGGGGAAGTGCTGGACCCAGGCTAAAGGGATGTCTAGCCTGTGTATGAAAGATCTGGGAATTCCAAGCTGCAAAGCAAACACGGCCTTTGCCTTAAGAATCTACAAGTCTGCCTGTACCATAAGTTTGGATATGAATTAGCAGATTCTTACCCTATCTATCTAGTATATTAAGCTTAGGTTGCATTGTTGTTTATTTGCTAGGTAATCTGCTTTGATCTGTTTGCTATCACTTATAATCGCTTAAAATCTATCTTTTGTAGTTAATAAATTTATTTTGTGTTTTAATCTAAACCAGTGAGTTTGGAGTGAAGTGCATGGGAATCTTAGTTCAGAGAGGCTGTTGCATATTCCTCTCCATACTGAGGAGGAGGAGAACTGGATAATAAATTCATAATGGTTGGGGTTTGGACTAGGGCAGGATGGTACTGCTCTGGAGTCCTAGGCTGGAAATCTGGGGATTATTTTGGCTGTAGTCTCTCTTTGTTAGTTCACATGTAGTAGCTGGTCAGAGCACCTGCATGTAACTGCAGCTGGGTGTGTCCTTACCTGCATGTATGCAGGTGGAAATGTAAGACTGGGAGCATATCTGCAGCTTATCACAGCAGCACAGTGTGAGAGGGAGCCCAGGCTGATGGGTCAGAGGGCTCAGTGGTACCCCAGTTCCTGGTGGCACGCCGGGGGGAACCCGTCACAATATGTTCACACGTAGATCTCTCCTTCCTGGAGGGAGTTAGGAATGCAGTTAACAGGGCATCTGTCCTTTGATGCTACACAGTTCCTCGTCTGCCTTTAACTGGCCATCTTGTATGCAGGACGAGCACTTTACCTTAATTAATGCTTCTTGCTCTGTATGTATAAATATCTTCTTACTATATGTTCCATTCTATGCATCCGATGAAGTGGGCTGTAGCCCATGAAAGCTTATGCTCAAATAAATTTGTAAGTCTCTAAGGTGCCATAAGTACCCCTGTTCTTTTTGCTGATGCAGACTAACATGGCTGCTACTCTGAAACCTACAATTACAGAGGTTTACAGTGCAAACACTCAAAATACAACATTATACCATGGGCTATAGTGGTTAAAAATTAGATCAACACAGGCAGCATCTTACAAGCATTTCATAAAGTCTAAACACTAAACACATTCTTACCAACTTAACATCTAATAGCTATTTTGATAATGCTAACATTCTAGGGTTGCCAATTTTGATTGGATGTATTTCCTGGAGGTTTCATCTCATGACATAATTAATTATTCCTGGAGATTCCAGGACAATCCTGGAGGGTAGGCAACCCTATAACACACAGCTAAGCAAGACTGGTTTCCAGCTATGCATTTGTAAGTGTTTGGTGAGGGCCTTGGCATGAGCTGGCACCAGGTCTGCCAGCATCACATGAATGTCTTTGATCTCGCTAGCTCCATTTTGAAGCCATGCTCCCAACTGCTTCTCTCTGCTCCCTCTAGATTTTGCTCCTCTGCTCTGTTACAGCTCCTGACACCATCAGCTGAGCACCACCAGCAGCCGTAAATGTGTTTCACCTACAAACAGCATGGCCAGGTCCTCAAAGGGATTTAGGAGCCCAGCTCCCACTGAAATCAGGATCTGAGCTCAAATAAATACATTAGAGGACTAGCTCATATTGTTTGTTCTTGACAAGGCATTTTACTTACACAGCAAATCAATTAATATGAAGTGCATAACAGAGGCAAAAACAGAAGGAAGAGAACTGCATTCTCACTCCCAAAATGGGCTGACAACTGAAAATCGAGAATCTGGTTGACTGGGGACAGTTGGAATGGAACACGTCGTGACAGCATACTTCATCATCTCCTTTCAACGGAAGCCACGTGATCTTAGGCAACATCAGAATGACAAAATGCAGCTCTATTTTAATCAATAAGCATCAAGCTTGTGGCTGGGTATATCCAGAGAGCTTATTCATAAATTAATTGCATGGTGCTACTTGGCTAGGTACAGAGGCATTTGAGACAGCATGTTCACACGCATACTCCTAAACTAGCCGCAGTTGTTATGTAAGATTTAAGCTAACATAATGGGGAGGAGAACCTCAAAGGAGTAAGAACGGTCACTTCTGTAGGTTACCAGAGCAGTCCATTTCCCGAAGCTGTAAATCTGGCTTTTGGGCCTTCAAGGAAGGCTAGGGACCAGATAGGCAGGGAGTAGCACTAAGGTATTGTGGATTATTGGGATTTGAAGAACTTCAGCTTTTGTTAAAGGGGAAGTTAAATTTATTGGATATGAGATAAGCAAAAAATTATCCGCGCAGGAAACTTAAAATGCGGAGAGGCTCATTCTTTTTGCCTAAGTAACTCTTCCTAGAGTGGCAGCTTCATAGTTCTTTGTTTCTGATGTAAATACATTTCAGCATTAAAAGTTGACGGGAAACCAAATGTGTGTTGAATTCAGCCAAAAATGAGTGATGTCCCTCGAAAGGAGGAGCATCTGAGTGGTATGTATGGATTATATCCAATCTGTAATTTAAAGTAATGGTAGGGCAGCCCAGAGCCCAGCATGGGTACTCCTAGGTGAGGTTTGATACATCTAAATACACAGGTTAACTTTAAACCAGTATGTATTTCTTGGTGAAACTACAAATTATATTCTACCTTCCCACCAAGCAGCAATGCAGCTAACATCCTAAACAGAACAATTAGTTTAACCTAACATATATGCTTCTGGCTTGGAATTGAAAGCCAGGATCAATGTAAATTTGATCTACCAATTTCTCCTGAAGTTCCATTTAATGAGGTCACTAATTCTACTCTGAACAATTATTGAAAACCATTTCATGACCAGACATTTTGGGCTTGGCTAATTAAGGAGTTATGAGCTGTGTGCATGTGTTTTATGGAGGTGTTTGCAGGGTGAGCCCTGGAAAGAGAGATCATCGGCATCTATAAGCTAACAAAGAAAGAAAATTTAACTTATTTCTCCAGGGTTCAGCAATGATTGCTCATGGATTCAGCAGAAATCCATACTTAACCTCTCAGACCTTTAATTGTATGAACTGACAATATGCACATCAGAATTCTGTCATGATCTTGACACCACCAGCATGTGTGGCCTGAAAGCATAGACCTCATCAAGTTCTAAAAGCCTGACTGTGAAGCATAAAGAAGCTCAGGGTAGGAATTAAGACTGATCATTTACCTTCTTGATGCATGTTTCCTTTATATCTTTTCCTCGCCGGTCCACAAAGCATTTTCTTTCTCTCTCTTCCCTCGCCTCTTACACTTAATAAATAAACACTCAGGTGTTTTGCCAGAGAACAAGGACACATCCTCTTTCTGGGCTTTTGGGGATCCAGGAAAAGATAAAGGATTCTTGGGAGCATTTCCTCCCCTTGGAGTTATAATTCCTTTCTGTGCTCGATAGTTTGCAAGCCCACAAGAGTGGAGCTGCTGGAGAGAAGAGGATGTGGGAGCTCTATTTTGATTTTATTTTTATTATTTTGTCTATCTTCTCCTGTAAGCTGGGGACCCATGAGAGTAGAAGACTGTGCTTTGATGAGCCCCTTTAATGTTTAAGGAACCTAATTCCACAGAAAGCTTTTGTAGGTAAGGGAAATCCTTTGGTAGGGAGGGTCAAACCATTGAGTCACCGGAGTGGGGAATAGAACTTTGAAAATAAAACTGTCTAATCATTGTTTGTATAAGTTTACAGACTGGTGCATGAGCTGAAGCTCTCTTTTGCCCCGGGATCTCCATGATATTTGACAGATGCCCTCTGTACCGCTGTTGTGTAACTTAGTCTTGTGGCTTAAACAATCCCCGGCTGCGTTTACAGCCCAAACACTGCAGCTTTGGGCACTTTTTCTGTTGTTGCTACATGCTTTATGACAATGGCTCTCAACCTTTCCAGACTACTGTGCCCCTTTCAGGAGGCTGATTTGTCTTGCGTACCCCAAAGTTTCACCTCACTTACAATCTACTTGCTTACAAAATCAGACATAAAAATACAAAAGCGTCACAGCACACTAGTACTGAAAAATTGCTGACTTTCTCATTTTTACCCTATAATTATAAAATAAATCAATTGGAATATAAACACTGTACTTACATTTCAGTGTATAGTATCTAGAGCAGTATAAACAAGTCGTTGTCTGCATGCAATTTTAGTTTGTACTGACTTTGCTAGTGCTTTTTATGTAGCCTGTTGTAAAGCTAGGCAACTATCTACATGACCTCTGCGTACCCCCGGTTCAGAACCACTGCTTTATGAGATGAGTAAAGCAAAACTGGACAGTCAAGGCCAGCATGTGCCATCGATTTATACCATGGCAGTCTAATGCTGTCAGTGTAATGCACTATTCCTTTCATTTAAAAATGTCTCTAGTGATTTTTAAACTATTTTTATTTAGTTGTACTAGTAGCACCTGTAAACCAAAATCAGGAGTCCACTGTGCTAGGCACTTGCACGCGTGCATAGTAAGAGATTTACCGTTTATATAGATAAGCCAAAGGGTGGGAGGAGGAGCAGAGTGGTGAAGTAAATTGTCCAAGGTGACAGAGCCTGTCACTGGGCAGCCCAGGATTCCTGAGTCTCTTTCCCACTGGACCAGGCTCTCCTAGCAATAATACGAACCTTTGGGCGTGCAATGAAACAGCTCTTGGCAGAAACAAAGCCTCTCTTTCTTAATAACGCTCCACATCATCTTGTTTTTTGCCCTTCACTGTGTATTGAGAAGATGATGTCACTCAGCTGTCCACAGAGATGCCAAGTACTTTCTCCTGCCTGTGTTTGAAATCTGCACTCTATGCGCCAGATCTGATCTCATTTACATGGGTGTTACTCCATTTTGACGCTTGTGCAGAGGAGATCAGAATCTGGCCCCATGTGGCCAATGAAGCCTTGCTCAGATGGTACTGGATGCAAGCCTGAATAGTGGATGCATTTTTTGTAATGTTCTTATATATAGTGGGTGAAATCCTGGCCCCGGTGAAATCAGTGGGAGTTTTGTCTTTGATATCAGTGGGACAGGGATTTCATCCTGTACATCTGAAGCCATCATCCTCCCTCTGGTGGAGAAGTTATAAATGACAGTACTGCTGGTTTTCCATAAGGGCTATACTAGGAACGGGATTGGCATGGACTGGCATGTTGACCTGGATCCTGCATGTGTTCCATTCAAAGAACCTCTCAAACTTCAGGGGGTATTCAGGGCTTGAGGGCTTCTACCAACAGAATGGAGCAGTTTAAAACATTGAAACACCAGACTCCATGCCCTGATAGTCACTTAACCTTTCCCGCAGCCTGCTCTCCCTCTCACTATTGAAGCAGAAAGCGCACTTTCCATTTGTCATGCTGGGGACAACTGCACAGATGAGATTTCTCTTTTAAAAAGAAGTTCACCTCCTGGGAATGGTGGCTGCCTTTAGTTCTGCAGGAAATAAGAACACAACACAAAAGATTTATAGGTTTCCAATAAACACATCTGTCTTCTAAGACCATTGCAGCAATGCTACTACCCGAATGAAAAATGTAATTAGTATGTGTACATCAAGATCAGAGCCCATTAATAACAACGTGCTGGGCTGGCTGGCCATCAGCAGCTGTTGTCAATATAGATTTTACCCTGCCTTTTCAGAAAATACCTTTTCCTTCAGCATACAAGAAACTCGAGTGAGACCATAGCATCATGGTGTCCATACAACAGTAATGCTCTTAGGCCAATGAAACATTCCCCACCTCTTAAGCAATG
Source organism: Natator depressus (assembly GCF_965152275.1). Classification (NCBI taxonomy): domain Eukaryota; kingdom Metazoa; phylum Chordata; order Testudines; family Cheloniidae; genus Natator; species Natator depressus. The sequence goes on from NC_134243.1 coordinate 68,105,555, forward strand.
TTTAACATTATAGGATGAAATGCTGGCTCCCTTGACTTCAGTGGGGTCAGGATTTCAGCCACACTTGATAAAGAACTAATTGCATGGGACTGCAGAAGAGATGGATGCTAGCACTAGAAGAAGAGGAAATCGTGTGTTGAGGCATGGGACCAGAGCTCAGGAGATCTGTGGGCTATTCCCCACTCTGCACTGACTCCCTGCGTGACCTTGAGCCAGTCACTTGCTCTCTGTGCCTCAGTTCTGTGTATGTAACAGCCCAGGGGTCTTGGGAGGATAATTCCGTAACGACTGCAAGGCACTCAGCTGTCCAATGGGTGGGAGAGGTTAACCAAGAATATCTGAATTGGTAATACTGGACCACATGTTCGCTGATGGTGATTATCAAGGAGAGCAGGTTGCTAGGTGTCCCTAAGGAAGAACTGTGAGCAATTTCCTCTGTTCAGGCGCTGAGCTTCTAGGAGCGTACCATGCGCATAGGAGGTTGGGAGTGGAGTGTGGCTAGGTGTCACCTCTTCAGAGTAGCTCCTCAGTGCCCCACTGAGTTATTCCGGCTGGGCACTGGGGAGATGATTCACCTTTCAGTGAGGTGTGGCGACAACCACAGCCCAAACAAAAGAAAACAGGTCGCACCTGTGGTGCAGGTATGTCCTATTTCCAGCATCAAAATCAGACGTTAGTCTGAACCTGGGCATCTCACAGGAGCACTCCGCACTGGACAGGATGGAGCCCTTCATCAGCTTCTCACCATTGCAGCTGCTGGGGTAACATGAGCCATTGTTTGGAGAACCCTGGGGAGCAGGATAACAAGGATGACATTCCTAAGCACAATGCAGATGAGGTGGAGGGTGTTTTCTGGATGTACTTTGGTGTCACCTGGCTGGCTGAAAGCACAAAGGACAACTGAGAAAGTGAACAGGGGAGTGTTATCAACGTCTTCACATAACACAAGAACCAGGGTTCAACTCAATGAAATTAATAGGCAGCAGGTTTAAAACAAACAAAAGGAAGGACTTCTCCCAACGCTGGTCAACCTGTGGAACTTGTTGCCGGGGGATGTTGTGAAGGCCAAAAATATAACTGGTTTTAAAAAAAGAGCTAGATAAGGTCATAGAGAATAAGTCCATCAATGGCTATTAGCCAAGATGCTCATGGATGCAACCTCATGTTCTGGGTATCCTTAAATCTCTGACTGCCAGAAGCCAGACTGGACTGGATGAAAGGGTATGGATCACTCAGAACTGCCCAGTTCTGTTCATTCCCTCTGATGCATCTGGCACTGGCCACTGTTGGAAGACAGGATATGGGCTAGATGTACCATTGGTCCGACCCAGTATGGCCATTCTTTGTTCACTGTTGGTATTACCCCTACACTAGGGAAAACTGGAACACAGCCCTGAGCACAGGCTGAACTGCAAGGAGACACTCATGGTAAAAGGCAACCTTTCTCGAGTAACACAGCATGAGACTAAAACCGAGGCCTTCCCCACTTGTGGGCATTAATGAGCTCATGGGCTTTTCCACAGAAATTGAGGCATTGACTTTTGATGTCCTGACAATTGTCTATGACCACCCCCCTCCCCAAGTTCCAGCAGAGAGTGATCTGCACCTGTGGATCCCTGCTGTGGATTGACCCTACTGTGGCTGGAGATTGTTCCTTGCATGTCATTCTTTCTCTTTCTTCTTTACCCTATGGAAGCCCTCTACAAGGCTGGGGAGGAAATAGGAGCAGGAGGTCTCTGCCAGAAACTCCACTTCCTCAAATCTGCACAGCAACATAGTGTACGTTTCTACAGAGTCTACAGTCACTTAGTTAGCTCTCGCTTTGCCAGCTCACATCCTGCAGTGAGGACAGGGACACAAGTGTCACATGCAAACTTCGTCACCTCACTGTTGACCTTTCTCAGATCTATAATATATCTATTATAGTGTACTTTCAGGGCACTCAGCTATAAACCTCCTCTACTGAAAACAGACCATTTATTACAGATCTGTTCTCCCCCCTCAGCCAGTTTCTTACCCAGGACAAAACGTTCTCTCTCAGCCCAATCACTCCTTAGATTCCCGAAGAGCCTCATGCCAGGGACTTGAATGAAAAGGGTTTGAAAAGTTTAAGAAGTTACTGTGACGGTGCCCCCCATGTGCTTATGAATATATATGATATAACTGGAATATGCTTTATGTTACATATGCCATGTAAACATATCTCTGTAAAGGTTATGATCTACTGAATCTATTCATCCTATTTATATTCATGTATCATTTTTGTATTCAAAGTTATGAATATTGGCTGTGTACTTGCTTGATTTTTAAGTAGCCTTAGTTAAGCATTTGGTCAGTTTCTTGAGAAAGGAATGTACAAATTAAGTGCCCAATCGAGAAGCACTTAATGCACAATGGATCTTGAAAGGCTCCAATCCACATAAGAAATCTACATGAGGATGTTCAAGGTAACATGCAAACAGTGGCTGCTGCCTGTAAAAACTGAGTCATGCATGGACATGTGACTTGCCCAAGTGACTCTCAAACTCCATCTTGGAGCTGGACTTTGCATAGCAGAGAGGAGGGGATCTCCACCCACAAGAGAAAGTCTATTTAGGCCCATTGGAGACCCCTCCCTTTGGTCTTCAGCTGGCTAAAACGATAGCTTCTCCACCCACAAGGATACCTGAAGGAAACTGGAACAAAGGACAGTAACTACAGGGGGTGTGAGTGATTGCTGAACCCAGACTAGAAGGAGACTAGTCTGTAAAAGGAAGCTTACTGGAATTCCTCTGAGGGTGAGGTTTTTATCTGTGTTCAGTTTTCTTACTGTATTAGACATAGACTTGTGTGTTCTATTTTATTTTGCTTGGTAATTCACTTTGTTCTGTCTGCTATTACTTGGAACCACTTAAATCCTACTTTCTGTATTTAATAAAATAACTTCTTACTTATTCATTAACCCAGGGGGGGAGGGGGGTAGAGGGGAGAACAGCTGTGCATCTCTATCAGTGTTATAGAGGGCGAACAATTTATGAGTTTACCCTGTATAAGCTTTATACAAGGTAAAACCGATTTGGGGTTTGGACCCCATTGGGAGTTGCGTATCTGAGTGTTAAAGACAGGAACACTTCTTAAGCTGCTTTCAGTTTATGCCTACAGCTGTTAGGGGATGTGGTTCAGACCTGGGTCTGGGTTTGCAGCAGGCTAGTGGGTCTGGCTCAAACCAGGCAGGGCACTGAAGTCCCAAGCTGGGAGGACAGGGAAAGCAGGGACAGAAGTAGTCTTGGCACATCAGTTGGCAACCCCCAGGGGGTTTCTGTGATCCAACCCATCACAGTTATATCTACTGCTGACTCCCATAAAGAATTCCAGCAGCTTAGAGAGGCATATTTTTCCAGTACAGAAGCTGGGTTGGTTCATCGCCATATTATAGCAGACTCAGTTAGGTGTTTTATACCTAGCTTTAATTGTTTTTCAGCTAATTTACCTGCTACTGAAGCAAAGCTTATTGGTCTGTAATTCCCAGGATCAACCTTAGCAATTAAAAAATAATTAATATGACGCTGGCTGAGCTCTAGGTCTCTGCTCGAATAGCTGATTTAAATGGTAAATCATGTGGGTCTGATTCTGTGCTGAGCTTCTGGGATGTGCAGCCTGAGGTAGTAGGGCAAAGATCGCTTTTACGTCTGGATTTCGGGAGCAGCCCCCGGGAGCAGCCCCCAGCATGAATTAGAGCAGCCCTGGGCGCTGTTTTCATTTATGGCAGCCTCATTGAAGGCTGCCTGTGAACTGCTCTGCAGCCCAGTGTCCATGGCAGTATGCACTATGGACATGTATCCTACTGCTCCCAGCACCCCACCTACACCAGGGCTAGTAAAGGGTACTTTGCACTCCTCCTGCAGCAGAGGGATTCGCTCCTGGGGTACCTGTACAGCCAGAGCAGTGTATAAGGTGTGGAGGTGGGGAGAATTTCTCCCTGTATTTCTGCCAGCAGTTCACCCGCTTAATTCTTAAATTCTTTCAGAGTTCCTGGATTAACCATCCCATCCTGGTGACTCTTTGGCATTCAAGCTATCAATCTAGGCAACACCTCAGTCCCTAGTACTGCCTCCCCTGTATTGCCTGCAGAAGAGTAACTCTGGGGAAGGTATCTCCCAATTATTCTCTGTGGCGAAGACTGATGCAAAGATTCCCTTATTCGCCTTGTTTGCTGTCATGCTTTTAACTGCCTCAACAATAAGGAGCCCCCCAATTCCCACAGAAAGTTATTCTACAAGATCTCACCCCCCATTCATGGTTCAAAATGTTCGGTCTACATTTTCTTTGCTAATGTAATCCATCTGCTCCTGGCTTGTACCATGCAAAGCTCCTTCTCTGACTCACTGGTGTTTACATCCGCCAAGGGACTTGGAAAAAATAAGGCTGCCCCAGCTCAGAATGCCTGTTAGGATATAGATATTCAGGCCTGTCTGTAAAGGCCTATACTCTAAGAATTTAGGTGTATTCTTATCACTTGGCTAGTTATAGAGGTACAAAAGAGAATCAAAATCACTGTCTGCCGGTGTAAGGGCCTTTTCTTACTGTGACAGTCTGAGGCCCTGTGCTTAGGCTAAGGCCTTTGGCTAAGCAGCAGAGGCAGCCATAAGCCAGGAAGCGACCGGTCACATCCTCACATTCCAAACTAGTCACATTGAAAGAAGGTGCTATTGGGCTGTTAGGAATACAATCCTGTCCTGATAATGCCTATCACCTCCAGAGAAAGGGAAGTGCTTAGAAAATGTAAAAGGAAACAGCATCCTGTCTGGCACGAACTCACTTATCAATACTGGGATGTGAAATCCTCACTTCTGCATTGTTTTGTCATTATAGTTCCCACTTTGTTATTGTTTGTCTGTATAATCTCTGTCTGGTTCTGTGATTGTTCCTGTCTGCTGTATAATTAATTTTGCTGGGTGTAAACTAATTAAGGTGGTGGGATATAATTGGTTACATAATCATGTTACAATATGTTAGGATTGGTTAGTTAAATTTCAGGAAAATGATTGGTTAAGGTATAGCTAAGCAGAACTCAAGTTTTACTATATAATCTGTAGTCAATGAGGAAGTGAGTGGGTGTGGGTGGGAGGGGATGTGTGTGTGGGGGGGAGATGGGAACAGGGAATGGGGGTAAGGAAATTGGAATCATGTTTTGCTAAAGGGGGAAATGGGAACAGGGAATGGGAGTAAGGAAATTGGAATCATGTTTGGCTAAGGGCAGGAATGGGAACAGGGACACAGGTGTAAGGCTCTGTGGTGTCAGAGCTGGGAAGGAGGATACTAAGGAAGGAAACTGGAATCATGCTTGCTGGAAGTTCACCCCAATAAACATCGAATTGTTTGCACCTTTGGACTTCGGGTATTGTTGCTCTCTGTTCATGCGAGAAGGACCAGGGAAGTGAGTGGGTGAAGGAATAAGCCCCCTAACAATGCCCACTACTAATGGACGGTGTACGAGGACTCTACTTACATCTATGGAGCTTAACCAGGACAGCATCACAGTCGGCGTCAGAAGAAGGAGAGAACACCAAAGGCAACTGCATCATTAAGATATTTATTGAGAACAGTTAAAACACTCGGGAAACTCCAACCATTTATATAAAAAAAATACGGATTTGAACACAATGCATGCATGCGCGCACACACATTTTAATTTCTTCAGGTCAGAGAACTGTTACATCAGGAACGTGGCGAGGCTTCTTCCCGTCCTAAAAAGTCACCTTGTGCAGGCAATCATGGAACAGAGATGGCTGGAAGCACTTTTCCTGAGCATTGGCCAAATCCCACTCGGTACCCATTTCCCTGGCAGTGACCTGGAATGGGGAGAGGAAGAGAGTCACAAGAGGGGCACCTAGTGATTTTTACAATAAGTAAAAAAATAAAATAGCACAAACTGCAGTACCAACACAAAAGGGAACAAAATGAATGTAAATATACTGATGTAGGCCTAGCTCCTTAGCTGTGCTCAGTTGGGGTGATCCAAACTCCACTGACCCAAAGTTTCCCATTGACATTGAGGGGCTTTTGATCAGGCCAGTACACACTGGATACCACTGAGGGGAGGGGTCTGTAAGGCAATATTTGTGGGTCCCCAAACCTGGGGCTGGTTCTATGCTGGCCTGGTCCCTGGTGTAGTTTAGAGCAGCCTTAGGAGAATCCTCAGCTTGCCAGACCATCAATGGGATGGCTACATTTAAAAAACCAAAACTAATGGTCAGATCCTCAACTAGTATAAATTGGAGTAGCCCATTAAATTGAATTGGCACAGCTCCACTGACACCAGCTGAGGATCTGGCCCAAGACGTCCGGCTATGCTCCATTATATAAACAGACAATGAACGTCTCCAACTGCTGCCAATGTTGCTGGTCATTGATTACATCTGCAACTACAGAATGATTTTACCTCTCAATACTCATGCAAGCTGTGAGTTGACATTCTGACTTATTGTCCTACACATTTATTTTTTTAATTCCACAATCCTGGGGTATGTGGCTGCTGTAAGTTCCCCCTCAGTACTGGTGCATTCTGCCATGTACTGTACGTATTCAGAAAGAGCAATCCATTAGTTCAGCTTGCAGAGAAAGCAGGAAAGGAAACTCAGCTGAAGGCATTTCATCCCGTATACATCAGGCATACCTGAAAACGTTATACTGAGATGAAGCAACAGACAGAATTACTGCAGACCTCAGCTGATAATGTTTAGTGAAGGGAAAGGCATCAGTGATATAACATGTCCCGTGAACAGTTTATTTTAAGGAGCAATTTCATTGTCAAAAGATGGATTCTTCAAAAATGATGAAAGATACACTCTTCCCTGCATGTAACTAAATGGTACAGTAGTTCCAGTGATTCATCTGTCTCTGAATTTCTATTAGAGAGAGAGTTAATGTTATTCAGATCATTTGTATCTTCTCACTGAGGGCTTGTCTTCACTGCAGTGTTAGCTCAAGGTATAACTCAATGTTACCCCTAACCTGACTCCTGTTTACACACAAAAATTTCTAGCTCAGGTAAAGTGACGCTTTAAATGCGAACTAGCTGGTCCACTGGGGTAGGGGCGCGGGGGTGTGCACTGAAGCTTGAGTGCTGCAGACACTTAAGCTAGCAATGCAGTGGGAATGCAGCTACAGGCTACAACTTGTGTTAGCACAACTCACCAGGTGCTATGCCAATCAACCAGCCTGTGTAGTTCAAATGTTTAGTCATGTGGCCACTCTCCCTTGAGCTAGGCTCACAGAACTCGCAGCCCAGAGGGACAGTGGGAAAAGCCACCTTTGTGCTCTCCCAATCTTCATAGAATCATAGGACTGGAAGGGACCTCGAGCGGTTATCTAGTCCAGTCCCCTGCACATGTGGCAGGACTAAGTATTATCTAGACCATCCCTGACAGGTGTTTGTCCAACCTGCTCTTCAAAATCCCCAATGATGGAGATTCCACAACCTCCCCAGGCAATTTATTCCAGTGCTTAACCACCCTGACAGTTAGGAAGTTTTTCCTAATGTCCAACCTAAACCTCCCTTGCTGCAATTTAAGCCCATTGCTTCTTGCCCTATCCTCAGAGGTTAAGAAAACAATTTTGCTTCCTCCTCCTTGTAACAATCTTTTACATACTTGAAAACTTATGTTCCCCCTCAGTTTTCTCTTGTCCAGACTAAACAAACCCAATTTTTTCACTCTTCCCTCATAGGTCATGTTTTCCAGACCTCTGATCATTTTTGTCACTCTTCTCTGGACTCTCTCCAATTTGTCCACATCCTTCCTGAAATGTGGTGCCCAGAACTGGACACAATACTCCGGTTGAGGTCTAATCAGCGTGGAGTAGAGCGGAAGAATTACTTCTCATGGCTTGCTTACAACGCTCCTGCTAATACATCACAGAAGCATGTTTGGTTTTTTTTGCAACAGTGTCACACTGTTGACTCATATTTAGCATGTGGTCCACTATGACCCCCAGATCCCTTTCCGCAGTACTGCTTCCTAGACAGCCATTTCCTATTTTGTATGTATGCAACTGGTGGTTCCTTCCTAAGTGGGGTACTTTGCATTTGTCCTGATTGAACTTCATCCTATTTACTTCAGACCATTTCTCCTGTTTGTCCATCTTGGGCTGCTCTGGGGGCTAGAGAAGCCCCTTTGCAGGTCTAAATTACTGTAGCTTCCCTGGGCTGTCCTAGAGGCTGCAGCCCTGACCCAAATTTTTTCCACAGTGCTGCAGCCCCTTCTGCTCCCGTCCTTCCCCTACACCATCCGAGGGCAGCCTTCTGGCTGTCGGCCATAGTGCCTGCATCAGGGAAATCCTCCCCCAGCTGAATATGGGGCATTTATTTTGCTCTGGCCCTTTTCCGCAGCATAAACAGGCTGAACCAGGGAGTGAGGATCTCATTCATGGTGTCTGGAAAAAAAGGCTTTGCAGCATTCCACTGCGGTGATTCATAGCAACATTGTCCTTACTTCCTAATTATATACGTAGCGGAGACTGTCCTCTTACTTGATTGCTCCCAAAGTAGAGTGTGTTATCGCTAGTTTTTACAAGGCACTGAAATCATTCAGTTGGCAACAGGGAAGGTGACTATTCATTTAAGCAGCTTCGGCATCTGCACTCCCTTTCCTGACATTAGAGGCTTCACCAGGACCTTAAAGGAGATTTTTCAGCTCTTGACTTTACCAAGGAGTGCTTTTCAGAGAAACAAGTCCTAAAGAAATAGAATTTCTCATTCCCTCTTCAGTCCACTCACACTCAGGGGTTGTCTCTGAATCATATCACAGAATGCCTGCATCTATGCTCTGTTCATCCCAGAGATTCTTTGTAATGCTGATAAAGCAGTGGAGTTTTCCTTGAGAGAGCAGATTCCACTTCTTACGAGAACTCAGGCTGTGCAGTAACCCAGAGGTCTAGGGAAACTCTGTCTCTTTCCAAGGATCAAATGTTGAAAAACTTAGTGCAGAGAAGTGATCAGGTCTGAAACTCAAGTAGCCAAGGCATAAAGAGAGGAATAGATACTAAAAGGGAGAAAGCTATCTTTGACTAGGTCAGACTGGAGTGACACTTGGATATAATATTTAATGAGAACAGTGTCACACTGGCCACCTACATGCCAAAAAACCTCCAAGAAACCATGACTTTGGAAAAGAAAATGCAGACTCTGAATTTTATAACTGGCCAAATTCCTGCTCAGGTTTATTGTAATGACTGTCAGTGAGGTTAAATGAGTTGGGGGTTAAATATTGAACACATTTATTCAAAAGGGCCTGCTAAGCACTAACAATCAACACGTTTACTCTTGGGGTTGGAAACCAATTCAGATTTCACACAGCAGACGAACATACACAAGGAAACCTTAACGAGGATAGGAAAATGCAATGTTCCATTTGCTGAACGTCATGAGTACACATGCCCTTTGCCCCCAAAATATTTGCTGTTTTCTAGTCTCACCAACTGGATACTCTCATAAAAAAACAACCTTCCACACAAACTTCCTCGTGGCTGGACTTTACAAAAACTAGACAAGCCATTTACAACACACACTTTGCTTCTCTACGAAAGAAAAAGGACACTAAACTATCTAAACTACTACATGCCACAAGGGGCCACAGCAATGGTTCCCTCAACCCACCCAGCAATATTGTTAATCTATCCAACTATACTCTTAGCCCAGCAGAAGAATCTGTCCTATCTCGGGGCCTCTCCTTCTGCCCCTCCACCCCCACGAACATGATACAGTTCTGTGGTGACCTAGAATCCTGTTTTCGACGTCTCCGACTCAAGGAATATTTCCAACACACCTCTGAACAACATACTAACCCACAGAGAGCTTCCTACCAAGACTACAAAAAGGATTCTGGGTGGACTCCTCCTGAAGGTCGAAACAACAGACTGGACTTCTACATAGAATGCTTCCGCCAACTTGCACAGGCTGAAATTGTGGAAAAGCAGCATCACTTGCCCCATAACCTCAGCTGTGCAAAACACAATGCCATCCACAGCCTCAGAAACAACTCTGACATCATAATCAAAAAGGCTGACAAAGGAGGTGCTGTCGTCATCATGAATAGGTCGGAATATGAAGAAGAGGCTGCTAGGCAGCTCTCCAACACCACTTTCTACAAGCCATTACCCTTTGATCCCACTGAGGGTTACCAAAAGAAACTACAGCATTTGCTCAAGAAACTCCCTGAAAAAGCACAAGAACAAATCCGCACAAACACATCTCTGGAACCCAGACCTGGGGTATTCTATCTGCTACCCAAGATCCATAAACCTGGAAATCCTGGATGCCCCATCATCTCAGGCATTGGCACCCTGACAGCAGGATTGTCTGGCTATGTAGACTCCCTCCTCAGGCCCTACGCTACCAGCACTCCCAGCTACCTTCGAGACACCACTGACTTCCTGAGGAAACTACAATCCATCGGTGATCTTCCTGAAAACACCATCCTGGCCACTATGGATGTAGAAGCCCTCTACACCAACATTCCACACAAAGATGGACTACAAGCCATCAGGAACAGTATCCCCGATAATGTCACGGCAAACCTGGTGGTTGAACTTTGTGACTTTGTCCTCACCCATAACTATTTCACATTTGGGGACAATGTATACCTTCAAATCAGCAGCACTGCTATGGGTACCCGCATGGCCCCACAGTATGCCAACATTTTTATGGCTGACTTACAACAACGCTTCCTCAGCTCTCGTCCCCTAACGCCCCTACTCTACTTGCGCTATATTGATGACATCTTCATCATCTGGACCCATGGAAAAGAAGCCCTTGAGGAATTCCACCATGATTTCAACAATTTCCATCCCACCATCAACCTCGACCTGGACCAGTCCACACAAGAGATCCACTTCCTACACACTATGGTGCTAATAAGCGGTGGTCACATAACCACCACCCTATACAGGAAACCTACTGACCACTATTCCTACCTACATGCCTCCAGCTTTCATCCAGACCACACCACACGATCCATTGTCTACAGCCAAGCTCTACGATACAACCGCATTTGCTCCAACCCCTCAGACAGAGACAAACACCCCCAAGATCTCTATCAAGCATTCTTACAACTACAATACCCACCTGCTGAAGTGAAGAAACAGATTGACAGAGCCAGAAGAGTACTCAGAAGTTACCTACTACAGGACAGGCCCAACAAAGAAAACAACAGAACGCCACTAGCCATCACCTTCAGCCCCCAACTAAAACCTCTCCAGCGCATCAAGGATCTACAACCTATCCTGAAGGACGACCCATCACCCTCACAGATCTTGGGAGACAGGCCAGTCCTTGCTTACAGACAGCCCCCAACCTGAAGCAAATACTCACCAGCAACCACACACCAGAACCACTAACCCAGGAACCTATCCTTGCAACAAAGCCCGTTGCCAACTGTGTCCACATATCTATTCAGGGGACACCATCATAGGGCCTAATCACATCAGCCACACTATCAGAGGCTCGTTCACCTGCACATCTACCAATGTGATATATGCCATCATGTGCCAGCAATGCCCCTCTGCCATGTACATTGGTCAAACTGGACAGTCTCTACGTAAAAGAATAAATGGACACAAATCAGACGTCAAGAATTATAACATTCAAAAACAAGTTGGAGAACACTTCAATCTCTTTGGTCACTTGATTACAGACCTAAAAGTTACAATTCTTCAACAAAAAAACTTAAAAAACAGACTCCAACGAGAGACTGCTGAATTGGAATTAATTTGCAAACTGGATATGATTAACTTCGGCTTGAATAGAGACTGGGAATGGATGGGTCATTACACAAAGTAAAACTATCTCCCCATGTTTATTCCATCCCCCACTGTTCCTCAGATGTTCTTGTCAACTGCTGGAAATGGCCCACCTTGATTATCACTACAAAAGGTCCCCATGCACCACCCCCCCCCCCGCTGGTAATATCTCACCTTAAGTGATCACTCTCGTTACAGTGTATATGGTAACACCCATTGTTTCATGTTCTCTATGTATATAAATCTCCCCATTGTATTTTCCACTGAATGCATCCGATGAAGTGTAGCTCACGAAAGCTTATGCTCAAATAAATCTGTTAGTCTCTAAGGTGCCACAAGCACTTCTTTTCTTTTTGCACATATACCTAGTTATCTGCAGGGCCAGCTGGTCCAGCACTGTCCCTTCTCTGGAGATGAACTCCAGCCCTGTCCCCATCCTACAGGCATACCAGGGTGGAGGAGGAAAAGTTCTCATAGTATTGATACCCTCACCCTTGTCCTTGGCAGTGCCCCTCCTCCCACAGAACCCAGCAGACCGGGTGCGTATATAGTTCCTGAGCACTACTCCCCACCCCACAGACCCAGCTGAGAGGTTCAGTAAAAATCTCCTGGCACCCTCATCCTCCCAAAGGTAAAGCAACTTAGAGTGAGCTGGTCTTCTCCCTTCTCTCTAACAGACCTGGGCTCCCCGCTAGCCACTCTGACCAGGAGCTAACTTGTCATATGAATGACATTCAAACAGCAGCCTGTTGGCTCATCACTAGTAAATACTACTTAAGTCAGTCACAGGGCTTTGAGGAGTCAACGAAGTTTCCATTAATCTTTGTTAGGCTTCATTGCTGGTGACTTTTAGCACAATGTGCTATCCTTGCGGTCCAATATAATTTAGAGCAGTAACAAGGTGTAGCACAGTTAATGGAGCAGGCTCTATGCACCAGTCAGCCAATACCACGGCCCCCAAGGAAAGACTGAAGGAACTACAGATACAGTTTGACATGTGCCACAGTGCAGTTTAGCGAAAGAAATCTTGTAATACCGGCTCCCATGAGAAACATTTCTCAGGAACAGTACATTGCTCTTGGTTTATGTATGTTAGGTTTCTCTGAAATAGCTTAAGGAGGAGGGGGGAGGGGTTAATTCAAGTGGAAATTTGAAACAAAGTAGGCAATAAATCATTGGTTGGGCACTTGGTAAGACAGGCCTTAGTCCTGCCTTGGGACAGGCTGTAATAGGCCTACACTCTAACCTGTGCAGTAAAGGCTTTGGTTCGACTTAACATACATCACTAAATATGAGGGCATCGCAAACTAGCTCAGGAGCCAGCCCTGGAGCATACATTTCCTTTTACATACATCAGCAGTTGGGCTTTACAAATGTTTTGATCTATTGTAGCTGTGGAACATTGTTTATTTCAAAATAGCACAGTGTTAGCATCACTAACTTGGCTTAATGCACATCAATCAACATGCAATGTTCTGTGTTGTGTTAGCGTTCCGTTATATTATTTTAATTGTCCCACTGATAAACGATGTTCGAGATTTAAAACAGCCGTCTAAAAGGAAAGTTCTTATTAAGCACCAAGGAGATCGTGGGCCACATTCTAATGCCCTGGCTCATGCAGAGTAGCCACTAGTTGATGTCAATGGAACCACTTGAAGAGTAAAAATACTATTTATTTACTGTGACCAAGGGTGTCAGAATCTAACCTATGGTGTAGTGGCTAGAGTGTGTCACACGTATTCAGGACCCTGGGGTTCTAGTCACAGCTTAGCTCCTGATGTATTGTCGGACCTTCCACAAGGCATCAAAACCCCTGTGAGGTTTAGTTATTAACCCAGAACTCTAGAGCATCAGTCAGGGCTACAATGGAGAACCCAAAAGGCTTCTATCAAACTGGGTGGCAATTACAGTTGGCTGGGAAATAATTTCATTTCCTGCCAAAAATGTTGAACAATGTTTCCATTGAATATTTTCCTAATTTGGGGGAGGAGGCAAGGGTGGAGTGGGTGTAAAAACAGCCAAACCCCTGATTTTTTTTTTTAAATGAAAACTTGACAAAAACAGATTTTTCATGAAAATCTTTAAAAAAAACATTTTGTAGCCAAAACAACAACAAAAAAAACACTGACAGCAAAAATTTGACCCGCTCCATTTTCAATGATCTATTAACACATTTCATTAAAATCCAATAGTTTTACACCAGCTTTCATCCAAGGATCTCAAAGCAGTTTACAAACAGCAATACAGACAGTCTTGGCATCCTGTGAGGAAGACGTTAGCCCTCCAGACCCATCCAGCCCGTGCTTTTCATTCTGTTAGGAAAATGAAGACCCAGGCTGAGATACTCAGTATCTGAAAATCAGGCTACTAATTCTGGTGCTTGAGCACGGATTGAGTGTCCAAGCACCGAGATTTGAACTTTTCTGATCTAACTGACCTTTCCTAGGTGGCAGAATCTGTGTCAATCAAGAATAATCTCATTAAGTGGTAGCTGTTTTGCATCAGATAATGCACAGTGCATATCGAGATGGAAGAGGAAATGCTCCCCTTTGTTCCACATTTTGCTTAGAAGCAGACAATAACTTGAGTGGTGAATTGCCAGCTCAGCTCTGGCCTGCAGAAAGTGGAGACAAGTGTAGGGTGACCATATTTCAGGTTCCCCAGAAGAGGACACTGCGTGGTCGGGGGGCTGAAAGCGGAGTACAGTTGGGTGGTACCCGTGGCAGGGGTACTCGCTGGAGGTGGGGGCCAGTGTCGCTCCTTGCCATGGTGGCAGGCACAAGAGCAGGACACAGCGACAGCCATCAGTCAGGGCCTCCCTGCGGGATCCCCTCCCCACGGCTGGGAGTTGGGCAGATGTGGCTGCAGGAGAATGGACCAATCAGCTGCAGATGCAGAGGAGGGACCGATCAGGAAGTGGACCAATTGGGGCTCTATCTGAGCTACACCATCTGCTCTGCAAAAATCCAGGACATTTCCTGATATTTGAAACATCTGCCAGGACAGAGGATGGAGACTCAAAAAAAGAAGCAATGTTCTGGAAAAACAGGACGTATGGTAACCCCAGACAAGTGGAATCTGCCTATTAGCAGGTGGTGGGGAGTGGTGGTGGGGGCAGCTGCAACAATGATTTAAAAAGCAAGAGGCAGCTCTGAAATGTCACTACTACAGGATCTGCACTTCATTCATACTAGTGGGCCCATTCACCTCACCTAACTACCCCACTTGGTGCACAGAGGTCACCGCAGCGCAACGGTAAATTCCACAGCCTCTACACAGTGCTCTCCCAGCAAATCCAACCCACAAAGAAGTGAACACATGGCGAGGCTCCATGTCCATCTCTGCACGTAAATCTTCATTGCCTTCTTGTTGATCATACTGTCACCATTACCCCTCTGGATATCTCAGCTCATTTATTGCAGCTGTTGTCAGTTTCAGTAACATATTTTCTATTTCCGTTCTTGGTTCAGGGGATCTATTACAGGGCCCGCTCTTGTGACGTCAGAGCTGTTAATCTTGCTGATGCTTTCGAAGCGGTTAATGGGCTGTACTGATGTGCATGCACCACCGTGTGCTGGATTTTGCCACCTCATTTATTTCAGTGCTCTCTTTGAAGGGCCCCTACAGTGTCTGCTTAGCTTCATACTCAGACCTTGCACCAATGCTCCTTCACTTGGCTAGAATTATTTTCCTGTGTTCATTCCTTAATTGTCGAGATAGCCAGCTGGGTAAGGCACAGTAGTTTTGCCTCTGTGCTGTAGGTATCCCCCGCCTATGATAGTCCTTGCAAGTTTCCCAGTCCCAAAAAAATGTTCCTTTCACCAGACATATGTACCAGCCTCCATGACTTAGTCACAATTGTTTCCTCTTACTCATGTCACATTCATTAATTCTTCCTAGCACTCTGGCAGCTTCGTTGTCTGTGTAAATCCTGTGGGCTACTCCACTTAGTATGTGTAAGAACTGGGGGGTGGGGGAGAATGGAAGAAGCTGTTCAGATCAAGGTTAGGTTCCGGCTAGTGAGATTTGTTGATATGAAAAATTTCACAAACAGTTCTCTAAAATGGCCAGCAGAGGAACTGAGGAGATGTCTGCAAAATTGGGTCAAAAAATCTCACGAGAATAGCTTTACCCCATATCAAAAACAGGAGGAAAAAAGTAATTTCTGGTTCTGAATCTGACTTTGAACTAAAAACACAAGAGTCAGGTTTGGATCCAGGAATCTGAACTGGAACCGCCTCTACCGTATTCAAAACGGTTTAGATCTAGGATTCTGGGTTCGGCTCCTGCAGCCAGGACAAATGGCTCAAGTGCATGGAGGCTTTGGCTGGGAGTTTCAGAGGAGCCTAAGGGAGGCAGACACTCAAATCCTACTGAAATTCAGTAGGCACCTGTTGTGATAACTGGGCCGACAAATTTACCCTAAGTCTGAGCTTAACTGTGAAAAGTGAGTGAAAGTTCATAAAATGTTACAATAACCTACAACAACAAAACGTTGAAAACGGGGAAAGATGGGGAAAAAAAAGAGGCTGAATTAGCCCAAACAAAAAGGCCTACTGATAAAATTCAAAAACTTTATTAAGATAGTGTCTGGTAAACCAGAACAGTGGGAGACCGGCAATCAATGAACCAAAATTGGTGTGTCCAAAATTAGGCCCACTGGCTGATAAAATAACGAAGGAGTGAATGACTCTGCCCATCGCTCCTCCTAAGGGCTCCTTAAAATAAAAGTGTTTGAGGAAAACTGGTAGAGAGGAAGCGAAATGGAACAATTGCTGATTCAAAGAAGGGAAAGGAGTGAGCTTCACCATCATGGCTGCCACCCTCATTGTCACCTGGGGTCCTGGGATCCACTGTAGCATCATTGGGTCTTCATTGTTCTGATCACAAGAAATGTCCCAACTAGATCAAGCCAAGAGAGGGAGCCAGAGATGACATCGGTACCTCTACTGGCTTCGGCTAAATCCCGAACACCACAAGGTATGTGGAGACTCTCTCTCTCTCTCTCTCTCTCACACACACATTCACGCTGTCTTTTTCCTTTCCCACCTTATTTCTTCTCTTTCCTATCCTCCTTTTGCCTTCTGTCTATGAAAAGTCTGGCTTAGCCAGCCAAGACTGTATATTTTGCAACACCTCTGTAAGCCTGTGACCACAGAAGCAGATAAAAGCAATGCCCTAAAACATCCTGATGCTGGTATGAGTTTGCCAGGACTCGGAGTGGCTGATACGACTGTGTGCTGTGCCTGGGTTTTCCAGCAGCAAGGTTGCAAGGGAGAATCAACACCAGACACAGAAGCTGCCCTTTCTATCTTTAGGTTTCTGTCTGTCTGTCTTGTTTTCTAGGAAACGGGACCAGACTTCAACAGCAGCAGCACCAGCTCATTTCAACTAATTTTTTCTTTTCCCCAAAAAGGACAGTCATTATGATCTTCAGTACCACTTAAGAGACTGTTAAACAAGTGGGGGTTTCTGTCTAAAAACTCTCTAGAGCTCAAGGGGAAATGGAACAAGGGATGTTGTTAAAATGAAAGCCGTGCTTAATACTTTACATTCCAAATACTTAAACCATTTTTCCCTTCTCGTTCTGTATCTTTAATAAGAGGCTTAATGGTGTTTGCCATGGTACTAAGCAGGCTGAGGTCTCTGTATACCAACCCTTGTTTGAAATTGTTTAATGTTAGACCATGTCAGGGGCATGTTAACACCTTTGACTCTTTGGGTCCATACGTTCTATCTAAATTACACCACCACACCTAACTCTTTAAGGCTCCTTTCAAAATCCCAGTCCTTAGTGTCATGCTGGAAAAAACCAAACATCTCCTTTGCTTTCCATAGCAGCTTTTATGCTACCTAAAGGAACAACACTATCACACATCTCTATGGAGAGGGAAGTGTCAAAAGAGGAGTAACAAAGTATCACGTGTTTATTTTTAGTTTGCAAAAAACCCCAAATCAAAACTACTAGCCCCCAAAGTATTTTTGTGCATTGCACACTATATATGACTACAGTTGTGTGTGTGTGTGTGTGTGTGTGTGCGCGCGCGTGTGCATGCAGTAACTACTTAAGGGAAAGGCAGGCTAGTGAAAAGCATCACCATTCCTGCTCTGGTGCTGTCTTTTCAGTTCATTCAAAAATATCTGGCAACTTTATTTGATATAAAGGCTATAATTAAGTGTGGGGGGGGGGTAGGGAGGGGGCAGAACACCAAAATCCTGGCATCATGCTCAAAAGGGATCTCTGAACCTGGGAAATGGGGAGCCCATGTGCTTCAATACTATGGTAACAGGCACTGTATAATACCCAAAAATAGACAGACACTTACAAACAGACCCATACAGCAGATATAGCAGGGGACAGTTTATCCCCCTGCCTTTACCTCCCAGGAACCAGGAAGGGGGTCATGTGCAGCTAGGAATTCACAGGCAGCCTGACTCCCACTAGAAATGCTATACATAAAACAACTAGGGGCCACACGCCGTGGTACTAGGCCAGTCCACAGTACCCAGAGAACACACTCATAATCATTTGGTTGTTACCTGTTATAATGACTTCATCCCCATCCTGCAGAAATTTACGAGAATGTCCATTCCCAAGGTCAACTACTTTTGTTCCCTTCCAGGACATCTCCAGCAGGGAGCCAAAGTTCTCCGGATCCTTCAAAGCATAAGTTAGTAACAGAATTGTAAAACCATTCCACATGTCTGTACTGCCATTAACCACCAAGCCCCTGCTGCTGGAAGTGAGAAAACAAACACAGTATATTGTTGGATTCTGTGCAATGGAACCTTGCCAGTAACAGTCATTGATCCAGTTCATTGATGTGCTAGCTTACTCGCCCGTCTTGTGTTTTTAACTCCTTACTTGCTGGAGGCCACAACTGCCTAAAGCAGTCTTCTCTTTGGCATCATTAGCTTTTGTAGTGGGCACTATAAGGAAAAATTGGATCCTGTTCGAGGAAGAATGGAGCTAAATCTAGGCCACTATTTCTGCCTCTCAAGTATCTGTCTATTGCTACATTTCAGAGTCCTATTCACATTTCATTGTACAGAGGAATGCTAAATGTTGGTAAATGTTAAAAAGATTTTAATGTAAATCTGCAGCATGGTGTATTAGAGAAAAGAAAAAGCACTTCATTTATACACGTGTACCCCAGCAGGATGGTGTAAGTGCTTTATTACACTGGCACACTACTGGAGCCTTATAGAAGAACAGATGGCAATGCACTAGGAGCAAGATCCAACCCCCACTGATGTTTCCCAGTGGAAAGTCTCCCGATGACTTTATAGGCTATTAGACATCAGGGTATAAAATATTAACCTGTCCTTATTTTCTATTTCAGCACGAGGAAGGAAAACAACACATCACACCTCAGTCCACCACTGAACAATGTCCAGAATGTGCTGGTCAGGAGACAGAGCTCCATGAATCCCAAAAAATACATTGGAGAAAGTGGGTTTTGCATTTTCTAAGTAGAGTGCAACACCAGTGCAGTATAAATGAAAATAATGGACTATGAAACTAGGTTCATACAGAATTGAGAGACTTGGAAGTGTTAACACTTTGAATAACAGTAACACTTATATTATCTAGAGGTTTTCCCTCCATAGATCTCAACATACTGTTGCTGTGGGGTTTGTTTTTAACAATGAGATAGTAGCTGGAACTCACACAGCAGGATTGGGCTACTTTTGTGCAGGAATACTGTTGCCTCTAAAATACCACAACCGGCTTTTATGGATACTGACAGTAGGAAGGCTTAAAAAATATGTACTCCAAAAAGACTAAGGAAGAACTACAAAGATGTCCATAATAAAACAAAGTGGGTTGAAGGCCAGTTTCTAGTTGCTGAGTACTTAGTTATTAGTGACAGCTGTTCGTGAAATGCTTACGGGTCCACTGATTGTTCCAGATGCCAGGAGATCTCCAGGTCTGAGGTTGCATCCATTGATGGAGTGATGAGCCAGCTGCTGTTTCATGGTCCAGTACATGTACTGGAAAAAGGGGGAAGTGAAGGACAAACATGACTCTCAGATGACACTAGTCTGTTCAAAATGCATTTCATTCTTTCTGGATCATATTGTTAAACATTAGCCCTCAAGAACAACATCCTTATCTAATCAGGAGCCTTCAGCAGCCTAAATGGAACATTTGTAATTACTTTAAATTGATCCTCTGGCTCACTGATTAGTCTCCAGATGTATGGCCTGAATACAAATAGTTTGAAGAGGTGAGAAGCAACTTCTGTAACCCTACTTTCACAACATACAGCATATTAATACCACAGCTCCGTAGGCAACTGGCCTGGTCCAAAGCTCAGTGGAATCAATGGGAACCTTTCCAATGACATAACAGACTTTCAATCAGGCCCACTCTATATGAGTATTTGGCCCCTCAGCAGGAATAAGTAGATGTCAATGGAATCCTGTGTAGAAGGATTTTAGCACTTGAAGGCGTGGCATTAATGTTGGGGTTACTGGCAATTTGTGGCTACCAGAGTCAGCTGTTTCTGCGCAATGTAACCAGTCCTAATAATTGTTAAATGGGTAACTAGACAGAAGAAGTGCAGGTACCTGGCAGTACAGCACAGACAACATCAGTCATGTTACTAATATGACTTTCAAGGGGAAGAGCCTCTTTGGCCACTGACTCACTAACCTAGTGTGGGGTTTTTTAAATGAGGTTCAAAGGAGACCAATGAGAAAAGCCCACAGGTAGGTTTAAAAAAAAAAAGTGACCTTAACAGAAGGCCAGGTGTTGACCTTAAGAGTATGTCTACGTGCAATAAAAGACCTGCGGTTGGTCTGGTCAGCTGACTTTGGGCTATACAATTATATGTAGATGTTCAGAGTTGGGGTGGAGCCCAGGCTCTGTGACCACGCCCCCGCACTGGGTCTCTGAGCCCAGGCTCCAGCCTGAGCCCAAATGTCTACATTGCAATTTTATAGCCCCACAGTCCAAGTCAGCTGACCCGGGCCAGCCCGCGGGTCTTTTATTGCAGTGCAGACATACCTTAAGAAGGCTAGATGTTGGGGGCGGGAAAAATTACAATAGGGACATAGGAGCAATAAGGAGGAAAACAATGGGGAAATCTGCTCAACATCTTAGGTGTTTATGCACAAATGCAAGGAGTATGGGGAACACACAGGAAGAACTGGAAGGCTTAGTACCCAAGCTACATTATGATTTAATTAGCATAACAGACTTGGTGGGATAAATCTTGTGACTGGAATTTTGGTATAGAGGGGTAATAGTTTGTTCAGGAAGGACAAGGAGGGAAAAAACAGGAGGAGGGGTTGCTTAATACACCAAGAATATACACACTTGTAATGAGGTCCAGAAAGAGATGATAGGTTTCAGAGTAGCAGCCGTGTTAGTCTGTATCCACAAAAAGAAAAAGGAGTACTTGTGGCACCTTAGAGACTAACAAATTTATTTGAGCATAAGCTTTCATGAGCTACAGAGGCAGATCAAAGATTCCGGGTGAAGACGAGAGGGGAAAATCCAGGGGTAATGTCATGTTAGGGGTTTACTATAGATCACCAAATCAGGAGGGGGTGGATGAGGCATTTCTGGAACAAACAGAAATATCCAAAACCCAAGCCCTGATAGCAATGGGAGACTAACTATCCAGACATCTGTTGGAAAAGTAATATGGCAAAATATAAAAATCTCAAATTCTTGGGATGTACTGAGGACAGCTTCTTGTTTCAGAAGGTGGAGGAAGTAACCAGGGAGGCAGCCATTTTAGACTTAATTCTGACAGGGAGAAATTGGTTGTGAATCTGAAGGTGGGAGGCAATTTGGGTGAAAGTGACCATGAAATGATAGATTTAATGATTCTAAGGAAAGAAAGAGTGAGAATAGCAGAATAAGGACTATGGGCTTTAAAAAAAAAAAAAGCAGACTTTAGCAGACTCAGATAACTGGTAGGTAAGAGCTGATGGGAAGAAAACCTAAGGGTATAAAGGAGTTCAGGAGAGGTGGCAGTTTCTCAGAGAGACAATATTAAAGGCACAACAGCAAACTATGCAAAAGAAATATAGGAAGAATAGCAAGAAGCCAATATGGCCATATGAGGAGCTTTTAATGACCTAAAATCAAAAAAGAATCCTACAGGAAAGATGGAAAAATGGCTAAGATTGAGTCCAGAAGGGTACCACAAGCATAGAAGGACAAAAATCAGAAAGGCTGAGGCACAAAATGAGTTACAGCTAGTGAGGGACATAAAAGGCAATTAAAACAGGTTCTATAAATACATTAGGAGCAAGAAAAAGATGAAGGAAGTTGTAAATCCACTACTTAGCGGGAAAGAAGAGCTAATAATAGAGGACATCAAAGCATTTAATGTCTAGTTTACTTCAGGCTTCACTAAAAACATGGTGACCAGATGCTGAACACTATTAATATTAACAAGGGGGAAGGAGCACAAGCTGAGAGAGAGAGAACAGGTTAAAAATATTTAGATACATTAGATGTATTCATGTCGGCAGGGCTTGAGATAATTCATCCTAGGATACTTCAGGAACTAGGCTGCCCTAATTTATATTGAGCCCACTTTTCCCTCACCCTTCTGGGTTCGGTACCCAGTGGAGTTGAGTAAAACTCAAGGCTTAGGCCCAATGTTAAACACTGGCTATAAAAATAGCTGCCGAGAATTTGTCTCGCAATTGTTTAAACTCTTTGGGTTAGAAACCAGGAACTAAAATCCAGTGTGGACACAAAACACACTATGAAATCCTGCAGCTGGCATGTCCACATTTATTTGACTGGTGTCCTCCATCACACTTGGACTGGGGCAAATGCTGTGTTCACCTCTGTGTAACAGCAGTGATGTTGGAGGCAAACACACACTGGGTGGAATTGGGATGTTTTCATCCATCTTTGTATAGTGTGCACCCTTCCCCCTCTCTGCCCTCGCACCATCTCCAGCAAAACTATTATAGCACACGTAGAACTTTTTTGGTGCTAAGCCCTAGTTGCAGGAAAAGCCAGTCTCTGTTCATAGCTGAAGCTCCCAAGTGTTTGTAAATCAGCTGGGACAACACACATCACCAACTTTCCTCTCATAACAGGCCTGATTCTCAGCTAGTGTAAATCAGTGTATGCTGATTTATACAAACTGAGTATGGGACGCAATGTGCCAGCATCATTTGAAATGAATGAAATTAAACCATACTCTTACCTTAAAGTTTGATTTGCATATTGTGGCTGGGTTGCTCATTCCTTCTCCTAAAGGGATGGGGGGGAAAAGCAATCAATGGAAAAATTGCACTAGGTGAAGACGTCTATGGCATTTTCATTTTATGGCTGGACAGAGGCTTCCATTGCCATTGTCAGGCTCAGCAGAAAATAAGCAATGACATACTCTGTCTTGGTAGGAAGGGCTGCAAGAGGAGGAAGTATGCCAAACAATCTGGTTTCTATCCCCTGCTCTGCCACAGACTTCCCCTATGACTAAGTCACTTAATCTCTTGTACCTCTGCTTCCCTCACCATAAAATGGAGATATTATTTCCCTATCTTCCAGGGGAGTTGTGAGGCTTATTTAGGACAAATGGCAGGATCTACAGAAATACATAGTATTATTAAAAGGAAAAATCACCTTTGCTATTTTTATTTTCATGATACCTTACCTTCAGCATGATTCTAGCTTAAGTCCTTATGTAGCCCTCATCAGTAGAATAGCATTCCGATTTTACGACGACACAGAGAGACTAAGTGACATGCCCAAGGTCACACAGGAAAACTGTGGCAGAGCAAGGAACTGAGTCTGTGACTCCATAGTACAGGGTACTGTCTTAACCATTGGCCAAACCTTCCTCTGGTTCTCTCTTTGATTCTCTGTATCAAACTTTGCTGCATCATCCCAAGAGCCCATGAACTGCACCCGTGAAGGGGATGTGTTGGGGATTGAAAGGCGAGAGATGGCAGATACACAATTTCCTGCACCCCCTTGCTGGCCTGTTCTACTGGGCGTTAGGGTGCCGAGCTCCTCTTCTACTGACACACATGCAACAGCAGGACCATGACAGTCCCGCACATTAAGCATAGCATCAGAGGGTCATGTTCTGATCCCCATACTCATTTCGGGACATACCTTACTCTACACGTCCCAATGAAGTCAGTCATCTTTCACCTCTAGTAAAACACACATTCTTAGTACTCTTTCCCTGGTCTTCCCTCTCTCCATTCCTTCTGATTATTAGTTACCACTTATCGCATCTTGTTTTAATTGGACTGCAAAGCCATTGGAGTACTGTGGAGCTCTGAGCCCGCTTGGGTGTCTAAGTGCCATCAGAATAAATCAATCAATCAATCAATCAATCTTCAGGTTGTAAAATGGTCATATGCAGCCACCGCAAGGGGACTGTTTCCCACAGTACAGCACTGCACTGCACTAATGAGTGGGCACATTATGAGCTTTTTGACCTTCCTCTGACTCAGCAAGTATTGCCCTATGCAGAAATCAGGATCCCAGAATGGATGGAACAAATGTCTGAAACATGGCGGATTCTACATTACTTTAACTCCACAAATCATGAAGCGTTACTGTACCTTTGATAGCGACAAAGAGATTTATGTCAAAAGCATAGGGCTCTTCATCGCAGAGGTATGGCAGTGGCTTGGGAACCTAAAGCACATAACAAGCATTACAGCCTGAAGGCCAAAAGGAAAGAGAAAAGTCTGGCACATATCTGGGGACATTTAGTAACAGCTCTCTTCCCATTCCCTTTGCCTTCATGAATAATTGCCTACCCTACTGCTTCACACACACAATTATGTCACAAATGTTTACACCACTACCGAGGTATTCATTTAAGCAAATGCACTTTTTCTCCTGGCCTCCAAAAGCGCTCTTGATTTTTCACATGGTTGTTAAACCCAAACAAATAAAATTTTAGTGCACCTTTGTCCTGATTTGGCACACTGTGTGTACTCAAAGTTGGCAGAAGGCTTGCAGTTTCAGACCTGAGAAGAGCGATTTGTAAACTCTCTTCACTGTATTAAGTCTAATTAAATGGCTACGTGCCATAGAATCAAATACCCTCAAACTATGGGTAGGCTTGATTCTTGATCAGAACGTTTTAGCTAGAGCCCATCATCCCTATCACTTACTGTAAGCACTTGAAGTGTTACCAAATTCTAGAGAGAAGCCTGCCGATTACCATTGTTTCTAAGCACATATGTTTGAGAGAGATGTTCTTCTTGTGCTGCTCATATCTGCAGATGGTTTTCTAAGCTATGCAGCCATACTCACCATGACTGAAAACCTGGCCCCACTGAAGTCAATGGGCATTTTCCCCACTGGTTTCAGTGGGGCCAGGATGTCATTCCACATCTTGGAGGCAGGATCAAGCCTTGAAGTCAGTAGAAAGGTGCTGGTACAACCAAGAGTTTCTGTTCTCAGACCTTAGAGACCTTCATTCTATTTTCACTCAAATCATTTCTAGCGACCCAGCTGTTCTCTTGCTAACCTGGACCGGGTTTGGTAAAACAAATGGCATGAGAGCTTCCATAGTAACAACCCATGGAGAGATGGTTGTGCCAAAGCTCTTGCCCAGAAATGGACCCAGTGGAACATATTCCCACTTCTGAATGTCACGAGCTGGAAAAAAAGGAAAAATCAAAGAAATATAATGAAATTTTCAGAGAGTTACACAGACTTCAGGCTAGTGATGGAGTGCCGGATGAGAGCTCTGCACACCAACAGCCAGCACCATCCACAGAACAAGCAATGAAATGCTACCCACTTGCCCAGGGTAGTTCAACCATGACCTAAAGCAGTCATCTGAAGGGCTCAAAAGCACAGTTCGAAGTCCTCTGGGTAGGTCTCGCTTAGGAAGAGCAGCCAAAGTTAGATCAGGGTTTGTTAACTCCAACCCAGCCAATATTTTTACCCTAGCCTAGACACTGGTTAACATCTTTTACTTCCATTTAACTAGTTAAAATCAATCTTAGGGTCCATCTTGATGAGCTACAAAGTGTTCACCTGTGTCTACACTAGGGAATATGTTGTAATTGTTAACTCTTTTCCCTCTAATCTACAGCTACCCTCTGCTGAGTGCGCCAGCTATGGCAATGATTTATGTCACATCCCTGTCAATCAGGAATTAGACCTAAAATCAGCTCATTTCACGTAGACAGCTAGATGACCTCCATTAGGAGTAGCTCTTAGTCATTACTGACCTGAGCTGGATTTGAACCAATGCCTGAGAGTTGTAGACTGTATTCTACTCCCACACCCCTCAGCCCATCAGTGTCCTGAGTAGTTTACATTTCCATCATTTAAAACAAATACAATATCTGTCAATATTTTGAATATCTTGCAACAGCAAAAAGCATTCCCCCAGGGAATCAGAGTAACGCCTTATTACCACTCCAGTCATTCATAAGGACCATTCCAAAAATGTGCTCATGAGCTTTGTCGACTGGGATAGGCTTCCCAAACTCGTTTCCGGGGCCTACAAAGAACGCCTGAAATGGAAAAGAAAATGCTTTAACCAAGTCAAAGTTTTGAAAATAAGACCTTTGTTTACACCAAGACAAATCCCCTGCAGGTAGTGCTACTATAGAGGAGGGCAGACAAGACAGATAGGGTAGAATGTGATTTTACTTGCTTTCCGCATTAACTTTAATTGGAATCTCCTTGTGCAGATGAAACAAGTTACAGCTTTTTCCTTTCCCCATGTGAGAGAGCAGGGTTGAACCACCTGAATAGTAGTGAGCTGATAAGACTCAGTTCTCTGGGGAGGAGGGATTGCTCAGTGGTTTGAGCATTGGCCTGCTAAACCCAGGGTTGTGAGTTCAATCCTTGAGGGGGCCATTTGTGATCGGGGCAAAAATTGGGGATTGGTCCTGCTTTGAGCAGGGGGTTGGACTAGATGACCTCCTGAGGTCCCTTCCAACCCTGGTATTCTATGATTAAACTCAGGGCCTGAATTTGCTAAAAGGCACTCTCATCTAAACTGCAGCTACCACATGCACAGAGCTATAGCTAGTGCACTAAGAAATATGATCTAGTCTCCCTAGGCAGAAGTTCTAATTTCCTGTAACAGAACCTGACGCAGCGAACTCTATGCTTCCCGTTTGTCCAACCAAGGGAATCTTCCCTTCTTCTCTCCATCCCACTCTGCTTAGACCTTTGCAGCTACAGCGATCACCTTAGAGACTGGCTAAGGGGCATGCCATGGGCTAACAGAAAATGAATATATTGGGTATTTCCTACAAGAGTCTCACTAAAATATACCATCCCTACCAGTCCCCAATATGCAGCCACTGTCTTTCATACCCCTTGCACTGGAATGATACTGAAGAGAAGTTAACCTAGAATTGCTTTCTTTCCCATGCAACTCTTAGGCATGGAATTCTCCCCTTTGAAGCAAGTTCTATAGCAGGCAATATACCGCCCAGATGGAGGTGCTATAAGAATGGTACCTGTATATAACCTATGTCATGTTACGTTTTCATAACAGGCTCAGCTTTTTACTCTCTTTTATTAAAGGGAAAGAGATGTAATATAATAAATACATCCTACCATTTCTAACTCAATGTCCAAAAGTTTGCAAGCACCGAACACTGGAGGTTTAGCTGTGAATTAAACAGACAGAAAGGTGCATTATGAAGCTAAAAACAAACAAGCAAAGAAGCTAGAAAAGACCAGATGCAGCCAAACATATTCCAATGCCATGCTGCTCGCTAAGGAGAACAGTGCATTTCCATGGCATGACCACGAACTCACCATCGTCAGGTCGCATCTGCCCTACTGGTCTTTGAATTGGTGTCCCAGACACCACAACTGAAGATGCACGGCCATGGTAACCAACGGGTAAGTGCAACCTTGTTAAAGCAAAGCATTGATTGTGTGTTAAATGCTGCATTACAGTCACTAGAACCATGCACTGTGGAAGCTCAAAGCACTCTACAGTAAGTTACTAAGTTTCACTGTTGTCTAACCACTTTAAAATACATTTGTCCTCTGAATGGTGCCACCTTTTTAGGCATCCATATTTATTTACTGACACTCAGTCATTGGTTTCTTGCTATATGAGAAGAACCAGCTCTCAGATTAAACTGTCTCTGAATCAAAGAGTTGCAACTGACTCCTTGCAGTCACTCCTTTCTGCTACAACTAAGCACAGCTCAGACATAGCGGAGAATGGAAACGTGGAGTTTCAGACACTGTGGGACAGATCCTCAGCTGGTATACATCGTTGTAGCCATAGCAGAGTTATATGTACACTAGCTAGAAATCTGTCCTTGGGGGATTATTTTTCTGGAAGGCTACACAGACCTTTGCAAAACGTGTAAAACATGACATGTGAGAAAAAAAATAACTGAACTACGAACCAGTTAGGCATCAAAGCATTCTCCTTCCCTCTGAACATGATCCCAACATTTGTAGCATGTTGCCTTGAAGAATAGAAGTCAGTGTAGTCTCCTGGGAAAAAGAAAAGCACAAAATATAGATCAACTGTATGAAAACCCTTTTCTGGTAGGGTGAAGGAGCATAAACGTTCCACATTCTGTTACCCTGAAAAGGATGGGGAAGGGGAGAGAGAAGTAGAGGAGTTTGGAAACATGTAGTCACAAGACTGTAGTAATCATACAGATGATCTATAAGAGGGGATGGTTGCCAGCTGCACATGGAGGGTAACACACTGCAAAACTGGTTACACACTGCAAAACTGTATTTTTTTTTAAACTTGCAGTGAAGAGTGGCAAGAAAAAACACCATTTCAAACCATTAGCTACAAATATATGAACAAGCCACGTGCTTTGTACAGTTTAACCATTTTCTATTGTCATTTTCATTTTGCTGATGCTGTTGAGAATGCAATACTGCTAACAGAGGAAAGGATTTTGTAAACAGGGCATCTACTGCCCCCTAGTGCCCTTTTTGGGAAATGGTTTGACTCACACTTCAATTACCTTGGTAGCCCTGATGGAACTCAAAATGTATGCAGTGGGAATGAAAAATATCAAAGATTGTAAGAGACTTTTTTCCCCTTCCTAGCTCCACCCTTGCCTGCTTAGCCCACACATGGTTTCAGGTTCCCAGTCTAGCACCAGTTCCAAAGTTATTGACAGAAACAGTGTTGCCAATTCTTGTGATTTTAATCACACGTCTCGTGCTATTTTGTTACAGCTCCAGCTCCTGGAGTCAGGTGATTATGTGAGAATCACAGCTTTCATTTAAAGAAAAAAAAGGCTTCCCTTATAGTTGCAGAGAAAAGCTTAAAATTTGACCCACATGCACCATAAAGGCTCAAAACCCAGAAGGCGAATAATATTTTATTTATTTTTAACTCTCACGATTGCTGGTGCCTGACCTGTTTGAACATTTGGGCTTGGTAGTACTGCAGAAGAACTTGCAGGCCACAGTGGCAGAGACAATTTTTGAAATTCAACTGGTCACAGGTTAGAAATAAGGCTGATTTCACCCTGTCTCCCTTCCTTGGTTTGTATTTATCAGCTCTGTTAAAATCAGCCTCGATCCCTCATGAAAACACACACACTCATACAGGTCTTGACTTTTCCTTCACCTGAAGGTCATAATATATGTGCTCAGATACCATAGTGACCGACAACCCTACAGAAATACGTGGAAATGGTTGCTCTGGTGCTTTCCAGAATTGTCAGACGTAATAATTTAACTTAACGAGAGTTACAAGTCCCCCAGGCACCCAGCCTCCATAAACCCAGGACCTGCAGGAGTCATCTTGCAACATCAATGCAAAATTCAGCCCAGTGCTCACCCTTGGGGCAAGCATGACACTGCTCTGCTAGGGAGGATCTAAATGGCACAACTGAGCCTGAAGTTATTTGTAGTTACCTGACACAGTGTTCTGAAATCAAGATAATCATCTGCCTAAAGAAAAGGGCTTTGAGCCAGTGGGGTCATATGGGCCTTTGGAGACATAGTTCTGACTTAAGGGATTAGGGGGACCAAGGAACCTTGATTTGATTAAGTTAGTAAAAGTTGCTTACATCGGTGTTAAAATACGGCACACATGTTTTATTTGTGACATCAGTAATATCTGCAATTAATCCGTAATATCTACTTTACACCCATTCCTTGTCACAGCCACAGTCTGACCATCCAGTACATTTGGGGCATGTGGGAGTCTCAGTGGATACAAGCAAATCGTGTAGGTATCAATTCACGAGACTTACCGATTTTAGCTGGAAGGTGCATTATAGTAGAGGCCTGAGGTACAAATGCTCTAAAAATACAAAACAAAGATTACAACTCTCAAAAAAGCCGGTGTCACCCTCGGCTGGCTTAGAGGAAGTTCAGTCTCTTTTTGCACTAACTTCGTTCTGGCATCTGCTTTGAAAAATCCTGCCTTGCTGCAATTCTGTGCTAGCTCATGGTGTATAAAGTAAGTGCACAGAGGGTACAGGCCGCTATTGCACTGAAGTGGTTAACTGATTCTACAAGATCCTGTGAGGAAATGTACAATAGTGCACAGGAAGGGTTGCATGCCTGGAAGACCTCACTCTTTTCCTACAGCAGCACATGGGAGGAAATGCATCCATTGAGATGCACTGGAAGGTGAGTATAGATGTGTCCTCACTGCCCTCTACTGGATGGAAGGTGTGATCTCAAGGAGGCCTACAAAGACGCTAACAGCCTGTATACTACTGACAGCTGTAAAGCTCAAAAGGTCTCTCCTTAGCACAGGTGTTAAGACACCCTTGTTTTCTGACCTCACAAGTGCTAAACCCTTCAGGCCTCTGGGGGTACGTCTACACTGCAATAAAACACCCACAGCTGACTCAGGCTCGCGGGGCTCAGGCTGCGATTGGGTATCAAATTACAGTGTAGATGTTTGGGCTTGGGCTGGTGCCCAGGCTCTGGGAACCTGAGGATTAAAGCTGCAATTTTATAGGCCCCACCCCCCCCATCCCGAGTCAACTGACATGGGCCAGTCACAGGTGTTTTATTGCAGTGTGTAGACATACCCTGACTGTCATGCTGCATGCATGGGATTTATGGGACCAGGGCTACTGGCCTCATGTATGGGCAACCGCCCCCCCCCACCCCTCACAGCCAGCCCAAGGCCCCTTTAACCCCCAAGTGCTAGGCCCAGAGCCGGGGAGGGTAAGGGTTGGAGGCACCCTGGCCGGGGGCTCCTGTGGTGCACCAGGCTCCACTTGCTAGTCCTCGCAGGAAGGGGAGGGACAGTACTTCCTCCTCCTCTGCACTGACCATTCCCAGGGCTGAGTCAGACCCACCTCTGGGAACCTCCCCCAGCTGCATGAAGCTCTGCATGCCCTCCTCCCCCTGCTTCTTGTGCCCATCACTCCCCAGCTATGGGGGGAGCTGCCCCTGCATTTGCCCAGGGCACCATTTTCCCTAACGCCGGTCCCGCATGGGACTATATGGATATCTATATATGCAGCTAGCTCCGATTTCATTACAGCAAGGAACCCGCCTGAAAGTTTACCTCAGGTTGATACTGTATTGTGCCTTCTAAGTTTACAAAAGGCCTTGAGAGCTACACAACAGATCCATCCCTCCAGAGCTATGTTAAATATTTACACAAGGCCACTGTTAAATGAAGTATTGAGGGAGGGAGAGAAGACTGGAACCACAGTGACATTCAACTACCCTTCTCCAGGGAACTGGATTCTCTGCCAGCGAGGCTATAACACCTCTTTAGGTGATGGACTGATTGCTTCTGTTTACACACCAGCAACTTCTAACACTAGTGTGCAATTAACTCCCAAGCCTCACTAATAATAGCAACCAAACTGCTCCTCTCCTCCGACTCTCCACAAATATCTCCTCCAGCTGGGAATGACACCCCAGCTCAAAATACAGACAGACCCTGAGAAGGCTGAAGAGCCAAATAAAAGTGCTTTGTACATGTGATGTGGAACCACGAGTGTTAATCTTGAGTCACTTCCAGCTCCCAGATGCCTCACCTTTTCCGTAGCTCAGAGTTGTCCCTCAGTGTTGGCTCACTGGCTGACAGTAGCTTTTGGAGAAACGTTCTAGCTTCTTTCCAAGCTTCGTGGCCCAACCCCATGAAGTCATTAAGGGTTGGCTAAAACACAGTATGAAGGTAGAGATGTGTGAGAGAACATTTGTTTTCTCAACTCCCTTTGCTGTACATGTGGGGTATCTCCTGTGTTACCAGTACTGAGATTACATTCCTAATCCTGAAGTAACAGGCAGCTCCATGCACAGAGACCCTGCCTATCATGATCATTAATATGGTCTTACTGTTTCTTTGTGCTCCCCCACTTGTCAGCCAGTATACATCTGTTGTATCTGACTCATACTTAGATTGCAATGTCCCTTCCCCAAAGAGAATGTTTTTGTACAGCATTTATCACTATAGGGTCCTGATCTGTGCGAGAGGCATCTAGGTGCTCTTGCAAACCAAATAAATAAATAAATTGAATAATAATTAAAATCATCATCCACCTACATCTTCAAATACCATGGAAGCTTGCAATGACAAGACTAGTTGTGATCTGAGATATAAATTATATTCACCCCCCACGCAGAGAGCCAGCAAGGGCTATGTACCACTTAAATCCCACTTAATCCAAGTTGTTTCCTCTTGGAGATTCCTCCTTATGAAGATGCCAGAAATGTAGGAGTTTAAGTGGGACTGGAGTGGTGTATAAATCTTGGTACTGGCCCTCTGAACTCGGTAGATTGCACTCCGTAGTGCACTTCTTAATCAGCAGAAAGAAACTTTTAGGAGAGCTCATTTATTTTACTTCTGTCTAAATTTTAAATTGCAGGTGCTCTTTGTTAGTGGCTCCATTCCTAAGCGATGTAGGTTCCAATTCAGCAAAGTGTGCGCTCCCCAACACCTGCCACTTCTGCACAGGAAGGAGAGGCCTGCCTGTGCTTTGCTGAATTGGGGCCATAGTTAGACCATCTAACTCTCTGCTTCTGTGGATTGCTGCAGAATCATCTGAGTAGCCATGTGCACTCAGTGCCAACCCAGCACTGTTACACTCCAGTTTTAAGCCAGTAATTCCATTCAGCAGAGTTACACTGACATGAAACAAGACCACCACAATGGTGAATCAGTCCCAATTCCCCATGCCCCCCACCCCTTTTAAAAAAAAAAAAAAAAGGACAAACCAGCAACTCAAGCATTCACATGTAAACTACCACAATGCTCTCGATCGGAGTCTGGGTCACTAAAATTTCACATGCCATTTCATTTAAAACATGGTGGAGATGGACATTGTCAAATTGTATGATAAATACCTGGTCAAAGACATCCTGGTGCTTGGAGAGGGCTGGTCCACTAAACAGATGTTTAATAGCACTCAGTTCCAATACCTGGTCTCCAATTGCCACCCCAATCCTGTGCCTAGGCTACAATTGGAAAAAAACGTGTTTATACCTGTGGCCAATAATGCTCTTATGAGGGTTCTGGGGAAAAACAAGGGAGTACACGGAGTTTAAGTGGGGCAGGAGTTGAGGCGCTACCTTGGTGCCTACCTTACCATAGTTATAATTGATGGACAAAGGCTGCTGATTTTAAAATTTAAGAGGAAGGCAGGGGAAGTTGCACTATTTTTTTTGGCAAATTCCTCACAGATTTTGAGGGTGGAAGGACACCCTTCCACCCCAACCTTCCAGGGGTGGGGTAAGGGGAGGATATTGCCATTCCCTCCTGCCTATCTATCCATGGTACCCATATACACCCCCCACCCCATCACCATAGTATCAGAGGGCCACACAACCTTTGTGTGTTCATCCCCACATCCCCATGAGGTAGGGAAGTGCTATTATCCCCATTTTATAGATGAGGCAGAGAGACGCTAAGTGGATTGCCCAAGGTCACACAGGAAGCTTGTGGCAGAGCAGGGGACTGAATCTGAGTTACCCAAGTCCCAAGCTAGTGCTCTTATCACTGATCCATCCTTCCACATGAGGAGGAGGAAAGGCTGGTGTGGAAGGTTCCCTCCATGTGTATATTTACCTCTCTATCACTGAAAAATGAAAATAAAAACAAAGCAAAAATGCTGCTCATTTGTGACAGTTTTTAATAGGATCTACACAAAAACTCTGTTCAGAACTTGCACTGCTATCTTTGCAGTGGCACAGACTACATCCCCCCTACCACAGCTGTGCTGAAATCAGAAAGATGCTTTGGCATTACAAACAGAAGTTCCAACTGGTAGTGAATTTAAATGAAATATAGCCATAGTAACCAGTTTCATTCCAAAGAAAAGTACAGATATTCAATTTTGTCTCAATGAAAACAGAATAAAACCAGTACAGATTAAAAACCAACTGCTTTCAGCCTCTCTTCTTTGAGCAAGACCCCAAATCTGATTTGCACAAATATAATCCTAGATGTTTATTCAGCAGGCATTCCTGCCAGAAAAATCTCAGGGCCGGACAAGTTAATTTGTAATCTGTAGCCCTAAATAAAAACTGTTATTTTAACAGAGCGATTATTATAATTTTGTGATAGGACATTAATTTCCAAAAGGTATAAAATTATTTGAATCAACTTTAAAAAAAATTGAGACATTTGCGCAAGAATAGTTACTAGGGAAGGAAAAAGTGCACTATGTAGTAACACACAAACACGCATCCGGGAACAGATTAAGGGCACATCAGCACTGCAATAAAACACCCACGGCTGGCCCATGTTAGCTGGCTCGGGCCGTGGGACTATAAATTTGCAACGTAGCGTTAGCTGGCTCATGTTAGCTGGGTCGGGCTGGAGCCTGAGCTCTGGGACCTTTCCCACTCATGGGGTCCGGTCCAGAGCCCAAACTCAGCTTGAGCCCAAATCAGCTGACACAGGCCAGCTACAAGTGTTTTATTGCCATGTGGACATGCCCTTAGTTTCATCATCCAGCTTTTATCTTTGGAAAACACCAGATAATTAGAGCCTAGGCTCTTCTAAGCTGGAATTCATTTTTAAACTACAACTGAGAGGCAAAAACAATGCTAGAGTAACTGAGAACCATTATGATGATTCTGCAATGTTCATTAACCATTGATAATCCTCCAGCTTCTGTTTCCAGAGGTATCTACTTGCCAGCTCTCTCTTTTATGATGTGTGTTGGGGGGGAGGGGAGGGGTGTTTCAGAGGCTCCTGTCCTTCATTGCTAAATGTGCACATGAATGTAATCTGTTGCAAACAGCAGCGCTGTACAGTAAATTGGAGGTACATGGTGTGATTTTCAAAAGGAGTCTAAGGGAGTTAGGGACCCAGTTGCCATTGAAATGGCAACTGGGTGACTAACCCCATTGGGCTTCTTTCAAAACCCTAGTGATGTTTTTCTTGTATGGCCAGAAAATACAAGTGTTGCTGTAGCTGTGTTGGTCCCAGGATATGAGAGACACAAGGTGGGTGAGGTCATAGCTTCTTCAGGTCAACTTCTTCAGACCTGAAGAAAAGCTCAGTGTAAGCGTGAAAACTTCTCTCCCCCACCAACAGAAGCTGGTTCAATAAAAGATAGGCCCTCATCCACCGTGTCTCAGAAAATATAAGTCCCACAGTGTGGTCCTTGCACATATGCATTGAACGGAACAGTAAATATATAAAACAATGGTTTTCAACCTTGAGTTATTTGCGGACCACTACAAAATTTCAAATGGATGTGTGGACCCCTTTGGAAATTTTAGACAATCTGTGAACCCCCAGGGGTTCATGGACCACAGGTTTAAAACCACTGTTCTATGGGAATGACAAACTTTTGCGGACCCCTTAGACAGTCTGTGGACTTGCAGGAGTTCACAGACCACAGGTTGAAAACCACTGATATAGAAGATACAGAAGAGACTTGACTTGTCCAAAGTCACTCAGGTTAGTCGGTTGCAGGGTTAGGAACAGAACCCAAATCTCCTGACTCTCAACCCAAAATAGGGCGAAAAATAAAAGGGTAGGCCCTTAATTTATAGGATTAGAATTGTGGTCCTGTAGACCACTATCATGTTTAAAACAAACTTCACTTGAAAAAGATATTTAGCTTGGAAGGATTTGATTTTTAATCACTAAACATCAATTCCACTGTATATACAGGAAGTGACAAAAATATTTAATCAATAATAGTCCAAATTTACTGACATGCAAGGTAAGAAAAATGTTGCTTGAGAGCTTATTAACATTTGATTTAAGGATATTTACTGTGTATATTGACATCTGATATTGACAATTTGTGTTTTAATGCTTATAAAACTAACTTTGTATCTCAATAGCTACCGTCACAGCCTAATTATATTTTACACAGATTATTTTTTTTTAATCAAATCTAGCTTTCAGATACATCAATTCATATTGCTTACAATGAACATTCCACAATACAACTGAGATTAGTAGTATACAGGATAAAAGTTAAAATGGGGCTTTGAGAGGGAAGAGGAAGGAGAGGTTAAACTCAGCCATAAAGAAGATAATAGAAAATGGTGCTGGTAAAGAAAAGTGAAAACTTTATAGCATGAGGAAATATAGACTTTTATACTCAAAAAGCAGAAAATATATTATATGCATTTAACATGGATTTAAAGTAAAGTACTTATAGAAAATATTAATGTTCTTTAAAGAAATAGCCCTCAGGTCATCACATCAAGAAAAGACAGTATAAATGTTGAAGCTTCCTAGTGTAAACAGCTAACCCCTAAGATTCCCAGCCAGGAAAGCCTTTCCTGTCCCTGGCATCTGGGGATCATCACACAGCATTTGAAAAAAAGAAAAAGAAAAAACTTTTCTCCTCATTCATAGCCTCTGAACTTCAGAGCAAAGATTCACCCACAACAGCAGCAATCTTTGCAGCACAAAGACAAAGCAGCAGATAACTCACCTTCTCCTCTGTAGAGAAAACCCCATAGGGAAGGTTCTGAAGAGGGAAATCTGAGTTCTCTTCTATCTGGATGAAGGACATTTTGAGCTCAGGGCAAGCTATGGTGCAAACACGCTCCCAGCTCGGCTACAACCACACCAGGAGACCCTCCACATGTTGCATTAGACAATGTGGATCTGCCAGGCCCACCCTCTCCTTCAGCCTCAAACCAATCAGAAGCCACTCTCCAGCCCACCCCCTTCAGCCCTGCTCCTGCTTGTAGATGGTTAATTAATACCAGAGTTCTGCATGACTCAGCAGCAGGGGCCTCTGCACCATTAACCGTTTCTGGCTAGAGCCTCTGTGAGAGGAGTATATTGTATGGTTACTGAGAGGAAGACTGTTCCCCCTTCCTGAACCCTTGATTACTGGGAGAAGCCATAGATGTGCATCTGCTGGGCCAGGAGACACATTTATTTCCCATCTGTTGGGGGCACTTGGCTATAGAAGTGATAGTAACAAATGACCCTACAAGAACCCAGGCACAAAAGGGGTAGCTCAGATACCATGGGGAAAGCAGACAGTTTTTATTTAGAATTTGTTCAGTTTAGAAGTTCCACAAGAACCTGATTCCATCTATAAAGCTCCAGCTGCTGAGGTGCAAATATCTGCAAACAGTGGCAAAGGACAGAAACCATCACCTCACTCTATCCCATATCCTTGCCAGCCCTCCTAGGTCCTTTGGAGGAAAACCTAGACCAAAAAATTAAAAACCCAACACCACTGTTCTACATGTGGACACAAGGCTGAATGTAAAAGCAGGACTTTTTAAAAAGAAGAAAAAAATGAGGTAGGATGGGGGAGAAGATTCTTTTTCAATAAAGATTTTTAGACTCCTGGCTATCAAACCACAAAGCTGATTATCCCAAATTGATTTTGGTGGGGGATGAGTAGTTAAACGAACAAAGATTTGCTTGGATTTATTTTGACTTGCTCTGTCTGCTCTTTAATGTGGCAATCTTAGGACCAGACTCAACAACTTTAAATTAGCACAGCTTCATTGACTTCAGTGGTGCTATGCTAGTTTACATGAGCTGAAGCCTTGGCCCATGTAATTTCAGGAATGTTCTTTGCATGGAAAAATTAGCTTCCAAGCAGTTATATACTATGTTTAACTGAAGTAATATCATAATTTACCATGAGATTTGAATACCTACATTATTACGGTAACCAGCATTTATTGCTAAACATTTCCACAGCTGATTTGATTTTATCTATGCCCAAACAAGAGTCATAGTTAAAGCATTAAGTTTTGAGAATGTGTTTCATTGAAACACACTTAATACCCCTTCCAGAATTAGGATTTCTTATAGCATCACATTTAATGATGCAACAGATGCACTGGTATAAAGGGAATTAAATGCTCATCCACTAGCATCAGGCAGACCATTTACTAGGATGTGAAGCATCAGTGGTCATACTACTGTCATTAAGTGCAGCAAGAGTCAAATCAAGCTCCAGTGGGATGTGCTATTTCTATTTTAGTGCATGAATAGTAGTAAATGGTGAAGGATGTTGTTCAAAGTCTATTCATTGTATCCAATGCACTTAACTCCTAGAGGAATTTTTGTAAGCTTGAAAGAATGATAGCATGCCCTCAACAGCTAGGCTGCAAAGACTTATTTCATTGGTTCAAAATAGATTTGCACGGAGGAGGAACTGGATAAGGTTGACTCTAAATCTTTGTCAATACCCCCATCTGATTTTGGAATAGCAGCATTTTAAGCTCTAGTTTCCTCCTGCTTAAGGGTGGTGGTTCCCAATATGTGAGGTAGGGGGCACAGTCGTTCCTGCCTCATGTCATAAGTGCAGAACCAAGTGGCAAAGGGAGCACTGGAGCTCCAAAGGCAGCTGCTTTCCCTGCACTTGTTTCCCTCCTCCTCACTCAGAGATGTCAGCCTTACTCCTGCTCCTCCCTCCTCCATGGAGCAGAGAGACAGCAGTTCCTTTTAAGCCAACCAGCTTCTCTTTTTGCATGTTGTGCCTGTTCTCTGGTCAGTCCTGCAGCAGCAGCACCACCACACCAATGGGTCACTGTGGTAAATACGTAGCGGAGATGGAGGAAGAGAAAGGAAGCTGGGGGGGACGGGGACGGGGGACTGACATTGGGGGGAGGAAGAAGATAAGGGAGACGGGCCAAAAACTTGAGAAGGAAGATGCAGAAAACAGGAAGGGAACTGGGTGAAAGGGTAGTAGGGGGAGGGTAAAAATGGTAAGCAAAACCTGCAAAAATATTAAAAAAAAGAGACAGGGAAAAATACAAGAATCAAGGGAGATGTGACTACCATGCTATGCCATTGCATGATGACACGTGGATGCACTGTTCACAAACATCATAAATGAGGATCTTCTTTAACCCAAAAAGACTGGGGCACCATTGAAATATCTTGATTTGCAAGACCTTGATTCATGCCCTCCCCCCATGTTCCATAGCCAACGAGTCCTTAGGAGTGCATGGTTCAAAGTCCATATCTGATTTTCAAAGTTAAAACCTCCATATGATGTTCCTGAAGGTATAAAATGGTTCTCTCCATCATCTGAAGTTGTAGATTACCTCACTTGCTACCTGATGTAGTAAGACCCTTTGTGCAGTGCAATGTACGGTACTTATCTGGTAATTGTCAGCAACCACTTTTCCTGCAGGGTTCAGAATTTTAAAGGATGCATTCAGCATTGATTAAAGAAAATTAACATTTTAAATAAAGCCAAAATCCTGAATGGCTGAGCAACTGCACACAAAATCTCATTTGTTCCTCAGTTTACCTTTCTCTTGGTGACTCTTACTTCCGA
Organism: Natator depressus; assembly: GCF_965152275.1. Classification (NCBI taxonomy): domain Eukaryota; kingdom Metazoa; phylum Chordata; order Testudines; family Cheloniidae; genus Natator; species Natator depressus. Next base: position 68,144,963 of record NC_134243.1, read on the forward strand.
TTAAACAGCTTTCAAATATTTGTGGATCAGATCCAGAGAGGAATTTGAGTCCTACTTCTGCATATGTGTAAGTTTTGAAAAGAATTCATTGTGGGGTGAGCTTACACGTGCAGTTACAAAACAGTCACATACATTATTATAGCTATAGCACATAGCCTTTAAACAGACATTGGTGATTAGGTGGGTGTGAACATCTGTGGGCAGAGTGACTACCCAGGACTTCACAAGAAAGGCAGATATGAGTCACGGAACAACTGCAAGACAGCCTTGTCTACACTGCCACTTCACAGTGCTGCAACTTTCTCGCTCGGGGTCTGAAAAAACAACATCCCCCTGAGTACTGCAAAGTTTCAGCACTGTAAAGTGGAAGTGTAGACAGTGCACCAGCCGTGCTCCCAGCGCAGTAGCTACTCCCCTCGTGGGGGTGGTGCCATGACTATGCAGCCACATTAAAGTGCTAGTGAAGACATACCCTGAGTGAGAGAAGTTGATTCACAAGCCACCAGGTCTGTTAAATGGACACTAAATCTGAAAAACTGCTTAAGGATTTCTAACCTTTGTATAGCGTAGATCACATCTTAATGAAAAAGTTGTCTCAAGGGCCAGCTCTCCCAAACAGAACTGCACAGACCAAATCCCCTAACATATGTTAAATCATCACAAATTAACAACAGCTACAGCAACTATTTACATGGAAAAACAACAATATATGTTTGGCTACTTTGAATGCAATTTAGCAGACTGAAATCATGAGGAGCCATCATCCTGTGACTGCCTGGTTCTCCAAGCCAGAAGTGGCTCCCACCAACTGCAATGTTGGAACCTCTGATCGAGTCAATTTCACGAGGCTAGATGAAAAACAATTTCACATGCCTCACTTGCCCCAGGAGTTCCCTGTCACCTTTTATGATCACATTTACCTATTTTAAAGCACATTTTTATATATCTTGTTGCTGTGCAAAAGACAAGCGGGGAGAAAAAAAAATCACTGACTGTATACAAAAAGTGTTTTCAAATGGACAAGTTAAGAATGCCGATAAATTACTTTATTCCCTCCAGTCTTTCAATAGGTAGGTGTTACTTGTAACAGTAGGTAAAATAAATTCAGATAAAAGTTGATTTAATTGCCATTCAGATCTACAAGGGTATCAGAATGCACTGTACCTGGAGAAACCAGAGACAAGAGGTCCAAATCAAAATAAAGGGCTGAAAAGCAAACAGCGTGACAGATACCAGTGATCAACACAAAATACCCCAATTTTTTAAAATTTTATTTAATCAAAGTTAAGACGTGGATAAACATAAATACAGCACAGTTACTTCAGATCATTCTTCATATTTGTGTACATACAGACTGATGAATGTAATCCCAGTGAAATCTTCAGTCAGCAATGAAGTGCATACTAGCCTACCCCGACCCCACACACACACAGAAACAAAATCTAATTTTTTTTTAAAAACCACACAAACTTATAATCTCAGCACACACTCACTCATTACAAATGATTCATACATAAATAGGTAGTGGGTGCAAACAAGCTAATATGCTAACATGTATAACCTTTCTTGTTAATGAAAACCAGAAGCAGCCATAATGATTAAAATACATTCAGTTACTGATAACTAGTTGTGCCATGAGGCATTACCAAAAAAGAAATCGTGCTGCAGAGAAAAGCTATATACAACAAGAAAATAAACTGCAAAGTTAATGCATGCATGTTTTGTACTGGAAAAGCACAGCCCTCCCATGTTTTCTCCATGTTTGTTATAAAAGCCCTCTGCACTCAACTAAAATTAAAATGATCTTAAAGGATAATACTTGTAAAGTTTACTTAAGTCTTCAGCCACAGAAAACTGCAATGAAAATAAATGTTCAGAGCCATTTTCAAAACAAAAAACAAAAACAAAAATCTATTCTTCTGATGACATGCATGATTAAAAGGTCTAGGCAAGATACACTGCTCTACATTCCTGATGACTAAGGAAAAAGCTCAAGTCAATTTAATCTGCAGATGGTCAGAGGATTTTATATTCCAGCAGAAGTAGCAGTTCAGATCTTCTGAATCTTTTCCCCAACAACTACAGGATTTTCTTTCCTGATTTTCTCAGCAGCATCAGCTTTGTAATTGTAAGAGCAACTGTGTACATCTGAATAACGGTGCACACCACAGTAAACGTTTCCACACCGGCATTCAAACCCTGTAAACAGAAATATTGATCTATTAAGACAGACACTAAAGATGACTTAATTCTACAGGTTTGGCCTTTTTAATATCCTAATTACTACATTCACATTCGGTATCAACTAATCTCAGTTACCAGCGTCAGTCAGTCAAAGCCAGTTTCTGCTGCCAAAATTGCTGACATATAAAGCACCGAAGTTATAAATCTTTGTTGTAGTGATAATTATAAAGAGCCCTCACTTCAAATATGCATTGCTATACAGCACTACAAAAATACAGTCCCTCAAGACTTACTGCAGACATTTTTTCAGTCACCAAGCAGTGGAACAACTCAAGCGATTTTCAAATACTTAAACTGAATCATACCACTTCATTATGAAGGCTGATTAATGAGCAGACTGTTACATTTACCTCAACTCTCCAGGCCATTATATAAGAGCTCCCAAACAGAAGCATTTGTAATGAAGAGCATTTTGCTTAATAAATGAAACAGTTAAACACAAGGACATATGAAAAGTCCTCTTTAATAAGAGCTACTGGTTGAAAACCCCTTAGGGCCAACTTTTACTTCAAATCCATCAAAGTCAACACATGTGAATCTGAAGGCAGAATTTGGTCCTTTGATATTAATTGCATAACTTAGTCTTGGACTAAGAAAGAAAATGAAATATTTCTTACCAGTAAGTCCCACCTTCTTCCGGCACATGAAACAGCGATTCTTTTTCTGTTTTGGTTTGTCAAGTGACTTGTCTTGTTCTTCAGATGTAGACTCTGCACTCTCTGACACTAAAGCTAATATAAAAGAGATAAACACTGAAAAAAGTGGAAAAAATTGCAAGAGATTTGTTTGAGCCACAAGAGAAATTTGAAGCCTATTTTGTAAATTCAAGCTCTGGGACTTGTAACCTTGTTGTAATCAATTTTTCCTTCCATAATCTACAATCCAGTCATGTGTGGAACTCTGCTTTAGCAATATTTCTGCATCACACAACAACAAGTGCACTTGAGCTCCCTCTTTCTAGATTTAATTATCCAATCTGACTCATCCAAGAGAGAAGTCAGTGACAGTGCTAAATGTTTTATATACAATTCATAACCTACAAACTACTGTAAGGACTAGTAAGATAAAGAAAGACCAAGGTTTAAATATACACACACTGTTCCTTTTAAATCTCAAAAACCAAGATTTAAAAATGGCTGTGAAGTTACCAAGTTTGGCAAGATGCAAGTGTAAGGTTTAACAGTTCCATAAAACTGTTACAATTAGCAGTATTCAAAGCTGATTCAAGTCAAGTGAGAAGCACAGATAATTTACCAGAGTTCAACAAAACACTTCTCCCTTCCGCAATGCTGCCTCACAATGCTATCTTACGGAGGATAACAATACTGGATCAAACAACTTTCGGTATGTCAGATTTATGCTACTGAAGGCTAAAGACATCCATTGCCAATGGAGAAAAGAATTTAACTATGAAATCTGAGGGAGAAGGAATTACCCGAAATGAAAACTACATCCTTTTGGGAAGGTGGAGCTATAATGTTTCCAGGCAATTCTAATCTTCTCTCACATCTGAAAGAGACTTGGGCTGCATATGGGAGAATCCGAGTAGAGAACATACAACTGAACAAATTGCCTGACCCAAGAAAAACAGGAGTGGTATTTTGTTCACTTGCTGCCCTCTTCTCTACACCTTGGTGTATCAGAAACTTACAAAACTGACAGCAAGGGAAATTAACCTGGTTTTAAATGGGTCTGTAAGACAAACACTACCTACCAGCTATCTGCTAGGTCACAACAGGACAAGCTTTCACTGCCTACGGTGTAGGAAAGTGAACAGAAGAAATAGGGTGTGTAAAGGAAGGGACAGAGAAAGAATGAAAGGAGGCCGCAACTGGGTGAGTGCCAGCAAAAACAGGGCTAATCACATGAATTGCTAAAGAAGGGATACAGCAGTAGTCCTAAACGTTTGTCTGCAACTTGGCTACTTTTTCTGACAATATACACACAGCTGCATGCTTACCAGGCAGAATCTGTCAGAGATACGGTGAAGTATCACTTAACAGCTCTCTACCAATTTCACTACTACTCCTAAAGACTCACCTGACAGTTCATACTTTTTCACCCTCAATAGTATCTGAATGTTTGGGGTGTCTTTAGTATGTACATACAACTTTGAAATTATCAGTGGTCCAACTATAACTGTCAAGTGTTTGTTAACTAGAAGACCACTTTGTAGAATGGCAATCTGACATGTTGAAAACTAATAAAATCAAAGGTTACAAGAGGCAGGAAAATAAGTTTGGATGCAAAACAGAAGAATTTAAGTCTTTTAGGACTAAACAGGATGAAATTCTAAAGTAACCAACTCCACTGATCTACTCAAAGAGACTTGGGACAAAGCAGGACATGCAACAGCATGTACAATAGCAGCAAGGTGTGCGCAAGAGAGGAAAAACCTCATTTTAGTGAGTTATCTAAAAGTTACTATTTAAGGAAAATTAGTGAGCTGCAAAATAAAGATTTGTTACAGCAAAGACCTAATGCAAATAAATATATCAATTTGGTTGAAAGGTTAACCTAGTGAGGATAAATATATAAATGAAACATATCCATGAAGACATTCATTCCATTATAAAGCAATATTACCATCATGACACATTTGTACCAAAGAATTTTATATAACCTAATGTGTGTGTCACCAAATGTATAGTATTTAAGTAAAACTTTCACTTACCTATAGTACATAGTTTAAAATCTGTATCATACATCTTTCCTCTCTCTCTGGAGCCTTCATCTAGGAAGTCAGGATCATCTACATTATTTTCTATGCTTGCATCAAAGTGTACTCTGTTTCTGAGCCCCTTGTAGTATCAAGTAAATCTAAAATATCCATCAGCAAGTCCTCTCCCATATGGCCTACTGAAATACTCTAGGTGAGGTCCACCGATGTTGACTGGGATGGGACATTTTAGATCCATTTTATTTACATGTCTTAATAATCTGTGCTCATTTTAAATTACTTGTTTGCACTTTCTATTTAGTTTTAACTACTTGCATTTCAGGAGTTATGACAGGTAGTCTATGATCGCTGCAAACACTACATTTTATATTGCTTGTTCAGCAGTGGATGGACTAAAGGGACATCTTAAAATAGTCTTTGGCTGCAGCAACAGTAGCACAAGAAAGGTCAGAGGAGCGTGAAGCAGGGGAAGGCGAGAAATAAGTGAGAGGCAACGTACTTTGCCACTTACCAGTTATTTAAAGTGGCATTGCCAAAGTTTTCCTTCATGCAAGATATTGAGCCTAATCCTCTGCCCCTCCTCATTCCACTCCGTACTTCTTAAGCACTAAAGCTGATCTAGCTTCCACTTGTGTTACAGCAGCACTAAGGCTACTGAGGCCCTAGTAGCTCCCAATATCAGGGGGGTATTGGAAAGATAGCGTTAAAGCCACTTACACTTCCCTCCCCAGTGTAATCCAGTCTTCTTAGAGGGAGGGTGGATTCCTAAGTAGCAAAAAGCTTGGGAAACAGTGGAAGCAAACACAACCCTTATTTAAAAAGCAAAACAAAACAGTACTAATGGGAAAGCAGCATAGCAACACTCTGCTAGCACGTCTTCCCTGTTACATCCTCCCTATTCTTGGGTTTCAAAGTTTCATGTAGCTACATTATACATGAAAGTCAGCAGCCCCCTTATAATGTGTGTTTCAGACACCTTTAAACCTTTAATTTGAACTTTAGCCCTACTGGCCTGTAACACCTCCTTGCACTATAGTTGCAGTAGCAAAGTAACACTTCTAGACTACCCTCCTGAACCCAACTCTTGCAAGAATACGCTGAACTGTGGCACTGAGTTTGTGTAAAACAGCCCCACTATAAAGTAAATGATCTCTGACTTGCCTAGGAGTCATGACTATTAATCTTAATTACATAAACCAGAGATTTGGAGGCATAGCAGGGCTTACTGCCTGTATTAGAGCAAGTTGCAAAGGAGAGCTTTTGTATGCCTAATTGGGCCTGTCCAACAAGAGAATCCCATATTAATGCAACAAGGCTGGGGACCCACCTGAGCAAGGAGTGAAAATGGCTGGTGCAGTACTAAGTATTTAGACTGCAAAGCCTAGAAGGGTCATGCAGTAACCAGATAATGTCTTTCTTTACCTGATTAATACACAGAGAAATCAAGAGCCTCCAATGCTCCCTCCCAGAAACTCAAACAGTTTTGATAGTTAACATTCAAAAACATGAGGCTAGAAGTATAATATATTGAAAAGAACACTTCCAGTGACCAAAAAGGTCTCTTCCACTTTCAATTTCTATAGGACCGGTTGTACATCCTAAATCTGCAAGGTAAAGGGTCACCTCAATGTGCAGATCTACCTGAGGCTTTGCTTAAGATGCAGAGGTTGTACAACAGTACAAACACAACTTCACCATCTGATTCTCCTACAGTTTGCCAAGGAGAAGCCCTAATCCAATGAACCCACTGGCTAGCTCAACAGATTGAGAGTCTCACTGGCTAACTGTAGCAGGTCCAAAGGAGACTTAGGGTGGAGGGCACAGTGTACTATGATATATGTTTCGGAGCGACAGGGAGGAGCTCGCTGGAGAATATACTTATGGAGATTCCCAGCAGAGCTGCCCAGTGTATCTGAGCTTTGCTGGAGAGACTAACTGGGGAAGGGTGCAGAAGACCTGGAGCCAGACAAAGTAAAATGGAAGTAGACTGCAAAGATTGTTCTATCAGTTTCCACTGCAGAGAGGAAAACAAAAAGCACAGGATGGAGTAGTGTTATCTTTGGATACTTTAAGTCTTCCCAGGTGATGTAATGCTGGGTCTGAAACATAAAATGTTGTGTGAAATTTGAAGTTCATAACTGTTATCACTGTTAAACTACAGGAGTTCAAGAAAGCCTGAAAGGACAGTTGTCATCTTATATTGGTTGAAGCAAGCCTCCTAGGAGTCTGACAGTGGCCTAGAAATTTCAGGTTTGTACTCCTTATTGAAATAATCTATTTTTAGAATGATCAATGTCAGGTTTTCTGTTTAAGGGACTTTAGCACAACTCTAAATGGAACACACAAAATATTCGTAACTGTGGAGCCACTAGGGTGCTTCCCTAATTTTGCTCCATGTTGCCTTTTGCAATATAAGTGCTCTTTTAAGCAGTAAGGGCAATATATGCAAACTGAATATGAGCAGTTCTGTCACAGCTCTGATCCAAAGCCCTTTGAAGTCTATGGAAATGTTTCCATTGACTTACATGTGCTTTCAGTCACACCAGCAGATATTGTGAGCACCATAGCATTTATCTAAGATATTCAATACTGCATGCAACGTGTTCCATGTAGTTAGTCCATTTTTATTTTAAATAATAGTCCAGCTCAAAAGCTTATTTACCTATGGACTGGACAGACCAAGACATGTGTCAAAAGTGGGCACCTTCCAGTGGTCAGACGAGACAGACAGACCTTTCATACATTTTGCCAAGTTCATTTTCATTGAGCTCAGTCAAGTTTCATGATGGTACACAATGCCCAGTGACTTAAATCAAACTATTTCTACTTCCTAGCTATCTACAGAGGAGGTCTGAGCACCTGTTTTTTTGGTCTCAATCTTTTGCCGTTCTGGGCCAATGTATCTACCATAACATTGAGTGCACGTATCAAAAAAGCTCTCAACCCTACTACTTGTTGAAACCCACTCCCATCCTAAAAGTTATGCATATATTGCCACAGAGCAAGAAAAAAGGTAGACCAGCTATGCTATGTATGCCCTTAAGTGACCTTTACATTATAGTCAGAAGAAGTCAAAGAATATTGGAGAGTTTAACTGCACACGAACAAAAGTATCATTGTGTTACCCTGCATTTAGCAGGGAGCATACATGAAGATAATGAATGGTTTGTAGCACTGTAACTTGCAAAGTGGTAGGCAGATATTAATCTCCATTTTACAGATGAGGAAAGACTCTGAAAACTAAAAAGAAAAGGAGTACTTGTGGCACCTTAGAGACTAACCAGTTTATTTGAGCATGAGCTTTCGTGAGCTACAGCTCACTTCATCGGATGCATACTGTGGAAACTGCAGAAGACATTATATACACAGAGACCATGAAACAATACCTCCTCCCACCCCACTCTTCTGCTGGTAATAGCTTATCTAAAGTGATCACTCTCCTTACAATGTGTATGATAATCAAGTTGGGCCATTTCCAGCACAAATCCAGGTTCTCACCCTCCGCCGCCCCCCCCCCCCCCCCAAACTCACTCTCCTGCTGGTAATAGCCCATCCAAAGTGACCACTCTCTTTATGAGAGTGATCACTTTAGATAAGCTATTACCAGCAGGAGAGTGGGGTGGGAGGAGGTATTGTTTCATGGTCTCTGTGTATATAACATCTTCTGCAGTTTCCACAGTATGCATCCGATGAAGTGAGCTGTAGCTCACGAAAGCTTATGCTCAAATAAATTGGTTAGTCGCTAAGGTGCCACAAGTACTCCTTTTCTTTTTGCGAATACAGACTAACACGGCTGTTACTCTGAAATCTGAAAACTAAGCAAGGTAAAAATTCTAGTAAATATTTGTTCAGCAATCTGAAAACAAAGTCTGACTATTACCTGAACATTTCTAGGGCAAAAACCTCATGAGGGAAAAAAAAGTTAGGTTTTATCTTAATGCATTTTATCTTGTCATATTAGGGATAATGTTCATAAGATTTGAGAATGTTCACAATTAATTGCTTTTAGAGTTATTTAATGTTTTTGGCTTTGCTACAGTATTTAATATTTGCAAACAGTTTGAGTAAACAAACTGTAGAACATGCTGACTATTTGAAAGCCAGGTTCGCTCAAATTTCCTACCTCTTCCTTGATCTGTTTTGCAAGGCATAACACAAACTTGGGTGTATAAAGGGCAAAGCCACACAGACCAGATCAAGCCAGAGCCATCTGAGGGATTTGTAACCTTGCAATTTTACCTAGGTTGCCTGACATGTTACATATCATCTGCACAAATACAAATAATACTCCATGTGTCTGTTTGCTAGTTTGTTTTTTTAACTTCTAGGAGAGTCTAAGTAAGTGTGATTTGTCCAGGCTCTCATTTACACTTGCAGCTGCCTGTAGCATATGCGTAGCCACATGCCACAGGGAAAGGCAGGCTGCAGCCACAATGCTGTGTGTAGCTACATGTGACAGTGAAAGGCTCTTGCAGTGGGGCAGTACACTGCTAAAAACAAAGTGTAGATGTAGAGGCTCAGCTTGGGCATGTAGAGACACATGCAGGGTATACATCCTAGGGTTCTGGCATCTCTTTACTCGCCTAAGCAATGCCTCAGTGTCGACACTGCTATTTATACCTGTGCTAGCTGGGTATGCAATGTCTGTACTCTGCACGCTGCCTTAAGTGCAGACCTACCCATTAACACAGCCTTGTGTGTTCTGTTATACAAATCTAATAGTAACCAATTTAGATTCCTACAAAAAACAGTGTGTACCTTAACCTTTATTAAATGACCAGTATGGAACATAGTCAAATAAATCATTTGACATTTTTGAGTGAGGTATGGTTATATTTGGGTTATGTTGATTATATTGTGCAGTATATTTTCATTTTGAATTCTCAGCTGATGCAGTGTTTTATGCAATAAAGAACTAATGCTTCAATCTGGCACTAATTCCCCACACTGCTTTGATCAGAAATTACAAGCTATTTTTATGGTATCTATTGAAGCAGCTACCAAAACATGAAGCTTTCTTAATTTAAGGTGAACAGGTACAACTTTCTGATGCACAAAGCAAGAATTCCTTCTTAGAAGTAGGAATTTTAGAAAGCTGGGGTGAGTAAAATGGGTAAATTGCACTGTGCTACTATAGATCAAACAAACAGTTTTTTTAATTTAATATTACCTTGTATTCCCCAAGAGATTCTAATAGATCCTCCAACTACTGGCATGAATGTGAATTTCATTCAAAAAAATGTTTTTACATTATCTTACCTCACACAAAATTGTTACACTAGCTTGAAAACATGTTTGTGTAGAGTCTAGCTAGCTCCCAGCAAAAATTATTTTATTTGCTAAGCATCTAAACAAAAAAATTAACTGTTACCTGCAAAACCTGGAAGTGAACAGACAACTTTGTGTTTGCAGTGTACAGTCTAAGGGTCTGCACAGGAACTCCCTTCAAAAGAGAGAGAGGGCTGACTGCCACCACTGGAGAGCACTTATGAATTTGCTTGTGACAGGGAATTCCATGTCTGGGTCCTCATGGTTTAGATCTGTAGTTACTAGGTGCTGGTGATCCTTACAGTGAAACAGGCAGTAAAATGAGGCAGGAGACCACAAGGTCCAGAGTTCCTCAAGCACTAGGCACAGGAAAATTCCCATTACAGTAACTCCTCACGTAACGTAGTCCCGGTTAACTTTGTTTCATTGTTACATAACTGATCAATTAGAGAACATATTCATTTAAAGTTGCACAATGTTTGCTTATAATGTTGTTTGACTGTGGGGGCTCGGAACCAGGGTGGGCTAGCAGCCCCCCTATCAGCTCCCATCCACCTCCCCACCCCAGTACCTCCAACTGCCGGCGGCCCTGCAGGTCAGCAACTCCCCCCTCCCTCCCCATGCCGCTTGCCTGCGGCAATCAGCTGTTTTGCAGCATTCAGGAGGCTATGGGGGTGGGGAGGAGCGAGGACGCGGCACGCAACCTCCCCTTCCCTCCCTGTGCCTCCCACCCACAGCAATCAGCTGTTTTGCGGCATTCAGGAGGCTGAAGGGAGGTGGGAGGAGTGAGGACGCGGCACGCTCAAGGGGAAAGGGGGTGGAGCAGGGGCAGGAAGTGGCGGGGTGGGGGTAGGGCCTTGAGGGAAGCGGTGGAGTGGGGGCAAGCCTAGGGCAGAGCCAGGATTGAGCACCCCCCAGCACTTTGGAAAGAGGAGCAGCAGGATGATCCACCCTCTTTCACCCTGACTCCAGCACCTCAACCAAGCTTCACAGTCATCATTGCTGAGTACAGTATTAAAATTGTTTAAAACGTATACTGTATATGTATATAATGTCTTTTGTCTGGCAAAAATAATTTCCCTGGAACCTAACCCCCTATTTACATTAATTCTTATGGAGAAATTGGATTTGCTTAACATTGTTTCGCTTAAAGTCACATTTTTCAATAATGTAACTACAACATTAAGCGACGAGTTACTGTATCAGGGTTTCTAATTTATGTGAGCCTGACCTCTGGTGAAAAAAACAACCACCAACAATACACTTTTCACTCTTTTGGGTGAGGAGGGGAAGAGGAGGAAGCAGGGTCATCTGTCAGTGTATCCAGAGGAGCAAGCCTTGGAGGCAGGAGGAGAATCCTCTATCAGCTGATTACCAGCTCATATTCCAGAACAAACAGAATGCTAGAGCATTTACAACTGATATCCAAACTATGTCAAAAAGTTCACCATCTAGTTTGGGCAGATTTTTTTTTTTTTTTTAAAAAGACCATTGTCCATTATATATATTTTTAACAGCACCAAGTTTTCATCACTCCATAGTGAAAATCTGATTTTAATAATGTTTTAGTAAAAATTAATCAATCCACTCAGGATGTTAGCTAAATGCATATTTCCCCAACCCCAGTTAAAAACCCAGCACTAAGGCACACACTGATTTTAAGCGCATTGTATATAGTTAGAATTCAAAAGTCAACTGAAATGTGAACATTTTTGTCAACCTTATTTGAAGTTTCCATACGTGTAGTATTTCCACATTAAAAGCACATGCATAGCATGTTTCATTTTCTTTCAGCTTTATGCAACATTGTCTTTACATTGCTCAGAATGAAGCACGTTAGAATTTATTATAAAACTAGTCAAGGTGTAAAAACAGCATATATATTTCATACATGCTTTAATTATGCAAATTCAGACACTAACCTTGCAAATCTTCTGTTTCAGGTACTGTTTTGTCCACAGCTGTAATTTCTGCTTGGGATGATGCTACAGATTCTGTTAAAAGTGACTGGTTTGACACAGGACTAGGAAGAAAACAGTTGAGAATTCGTAAGAGCCAGGTACAGGCTTTATTTTCACAAACATTGATCAGATATGATCATAGGACAACAATGCAGTGTACCAAATCTTTTAATTTACAAGTTAAGGACTTCAGTGGCAAATTACAGCACTAGTTAGTGTTTAAACAAACAAAAAAAAACTGATGAGAAGCCAAATATTTTCAGCTTTCATTGTAGCACACACTTGAGTTAGGAGTAGGCTTGGCAGAATTCAATTTTTATTTTCTTATAGTTTTAACTGATAATACTGATGTTTATTTTTAAGTATTTTATTTTTACCCATTTGAATTTTCATAGTTTCAGGAAATTATGGTGGGGATTAGGCAATTATTATTTAATGACACTAGGAATTGAGATTCAAATAGTTAAAGCTTTATAACCTTTAAAGCATAAATTGTCAACCAAATCAAAATAAACAAAGTATGTATACTTAAATCAAATCCTAATAAATTCTCAAGCAGATTTTTCTTACTTTGCCTATCTGTAAATTTTGATTATTATTGATAGAAATATTTTGTCAGAGAGAGAGAGGGAGGGAGAGAGGGAGGGAGAGAGAGAGTGTGCGCGCGCGCACGTGTAGTGAAACCAATGTTTATCAAAATTCACAGATAATCTAATACTTCCAAGCCTAGTTAAGAGTAATGCCAACAACTAGCTGAAGTAACCGTAGTGGCTACTAAACCTCAGATTCGTATACTGGTGTGTTTAACGTGAGTAAGAAAATTGCAGCTTGTCCCTGTGAGCGGTCATTAGGCTGTAGCCTGAATCCAGGAAGATAGGGGAATCTACTCAAATACTTAGGACTTCCACAGAACATCTTGCATTCTTCTCTTCCATCCTATCATCCCCTGTTGCATAAAGAAGCCTATAAGACTTTGTGACTTGAGCCTTCAGCCACACTAATTATGCACTACTTAGAATAGATCAAAAATCCCAGGTGCTGTTAGAGGACAGGGCAGGGGGTAGATTTTCAATTTAATACTTTTCTAAATAAAACTGAAGTTGAAACTTACTGAAGTCATTGAGGGCGACAAGTCCACTTCCCTTTTAGGAATCCACTAACCCAGAGGTGGATTACAATTTTGTGGGGCTCTGGGCCAGAGCAAGCAGGGGGCCCCTCCCCGCCCCTTTCGCCTGCAGTCCCTCCCCCCCACAGCACTCCTGCCAGGGAATGGGGTCAGGGCACAGGGGCTTGCCCCCCTTGTCAGGGAGCAGGGTTGGGCTGCAGGGGCTTCCCCTGCTCCCCAGCAGGAGCGCCAGGTGAGCAGGTAGAGCAGGGCAAGCCCCCATGCCACAACTCTGCTCCCTGGCAGGAGCGCCAGGCAAACGGGGCAAGCCACTGCATCTCAACCCTGGCAGGAGTGCTGGGCGAGCAGGCGGAGCCGAGCAAGCCCCGTGCCCAGACCCCGGCAGAGCACCGGGTGAGCGTGTGGGGGCACCGGGGTGATTATTTTTCCAGGACCCCTCATTTGGTTGGTGACCCTGGACATGGGCCCCGTTGGCCTAGTACCTAATCTGCCAACCAAGCCAGAGATTATCAGAGAACTGACTGAAGGAAAGAGGCTGGCTCTGGATACTAGCCAGGATGTGGGGGAGGGGGAAGGGTAAAGGTGCCTTGCATCACTTCAGAGGGTTTTCCTCTGCCCCTAGGCCTATAATACTTTGACACTTTTCCAGACCTGGCATGAACTTTGTGCAGTTTGACTGGATAGAAAGGCAGTATTAGTATGAAGTAAAAACCTTCCACCCAAGCTGGAAATAGAAGGGTAAAAGGCTCCTAGATCAGCTAGCACTGCAGATGGTATTCAGCTCATACTCAAGTTTACAAGTATGAGTTATCAAGTTAACAGCTTTCATAAATATTGACTGAGAAGCTGTAAACTAGGACTGGTTGTGTTCAGATGACTATAAACGAATGATTCTAGTCTTACCTAACTGTAGTCTATATTATGACATTTTTAAAAAGGAGAAGCTTGGTTGATGAAGTTAGAAATTGCAAGCCAATTTACTTAAAATTTTAATATAATCTGCTTGTCTAATGTCTTTCATGCCAAAAGATCCCAATGTCCTTGAAAAAATTAAACGGCTGTTGGGTTCATGTCATTCAACACTGAAATGCAGCTACCAAAATAAATAAGTAAATATTTAGCTCTTACATACTGCTTTTCATTTGTAGATATTGGAATGATTTACAAAAAGACGTATATCCTTTACTAATTCTGACAGAGGTGAAGGAGACAGCAGTTGCATAGCAGAGCTAAGAATAGAACTCAAGTCTCCTGTATCCTATTCTGAATAACCTATCCTCTAGATGAAATGATGAGATGAACTGAAGCAAGCAGTTCAATATGGAACATTGCAGGTCAGTAAAGAGAACTGCAATTAGAAGAGCTTTCCTGTCCAGTTTAAGGATATATAATTAATAACTCCTATTTCTAAGAGAGTTTCCCCTCAGAAAATCAACCGCCAAATTGCATGTTGTGGAGTGACGAGGCTTCACAGACTGTTTTAGTGCAGATATGATGTCTCTATGAGCACAGAGGTGTCACTGCAGAGATTTTGGTATTTGAGACTTTGAATTAAAAATCAGAATTGTGTTTGTTTTCAAATATATTTATAAAAGATGATCTTGTTTGTATAATAGTAATTGGTAATTACTTAAAGAAATCTCATCTTTAAGCACGCAAGATCAAATTGCTCATTTCTCATCCCCAATTTTTAATACCTAATTATTGAGCCTCAGGACATAGTTGAAACAGTCATGTTTATATCAGTTTGTATGTAAAATGTTGACTAACAAGCATAGACAAGCTAATTTACCTTGGCTGTGTAGACTGGGTAGATGTAGAGTCTAATGTTGACGGAGTTTCTGGGACACTGCCTTCTGTGTGCTGTACTGGTAAAGACTCGGTTATACTACTGACAGAAGTTGCTGGAAGAAAAACACTAATGTAAAACGGGTTTCACTGCCTTCTGGAGTTACAGAATTTATCCATAACAAAGATTCTTCTGCACTCTGGTCACAATTCAGCATACTATTTTAACATATGGTGAAATTCCTTGCTGAATCGGAGCCTACATTTTAATGGATTTATATTGTACTGTAATTACTTAAATTAATTATGTCTGGTCACATTTGCCCACTTCCCACCCTTGTCCACCGAAAGCCCACACTGCATATATTTCAAAAAAGCAGCATTAAACAAAGGAAAGCATGACTGTTTTAAATTACTCAAAAGCTTCTATGAATAACTGGTATTTCAACTTCACATTTTTGTAAGAGACCAATACCACAGAAGATATTTTAGGATATTTGGGACCAGTATCCAACTTCCCCTGTATGCCCAGACATCTTTCATCCAGGTATCATTTTACTTAACCCTTTTCACTATGGATCCACCACTGTACTTTTGGAAATGCATCAGGCAATAACATGCCATTGAACTGAACAGAATGTTAGGGCCTACATGAAATGACATTTAGTAGCACAAGTTATGCTTTCTGCATGGTCTACTTCCAGTCAACAAGTAGTTAAAAGTACATAACATACAACACTGCTATACATACAACAAAGAACTATACAAGTATCTCTGTGAAGATATTGTACTGTGTCTACATCCAAAGACGTCTGTAACAGACTGCCTGTACTAGAAGGCAAATTTCTTCATTTGTTTATTCAATTGTAAAGAGAGACTTAGGCCATGGGAACACTATGGACGAATCTCTGTGTTGACCCAACTTATTATTGAGCCAACTGGCAAGTAGCTCATTGAGTCATACTACCAGAAGCACTGCGTCCAGGATCACTTAGTGTAGTGAATCATGACATCTCCACTGAAAGAGGTACAATTCTTGCCACACAAGGTAGGATGTACTTTCATTGTCTGGCCAAAAGAAATAATTTTGAAATGGAAGAACCACCTTCTCTAAGGCCAAATACTATACTCCTGAAGGATCTCCTGGGTTTTGTAAAACAAAACAACAAAAACACAAAAAGCCACACACAGAAATAAGCAACACACACTACTACAAGAGGGAACATTCGTCAATATAAAATTGCAGTAACATACAAAGATTCCATTGAAAAACCTCTTTGAACAGGTCCACATCTAGGGGCCCAGATCCCAGAGTCATGGGATATCAGAACCAGAGCTTTCCGTTTAAATGAGACTCTAGCCCTGGTGGTTGTGAAAAAGCTTAAAAATGTGACCTGAATGTAATCCATACCATGAAGTTTACCAGAGCCTGCACGCAGTTTCCAGCAGAAGAAGCAGCTGCCATTAGTCATGAAAAAACCAGTCTGGCCCCACACTCACCACAAGAGCAGGCCAGGGTTTAGCTACACCATGAAAGACCACCATATCATGGGGCTAGTGGGACCCTGCTGCTGCTTTCACCACTGCTTGGAATGAGGGGGACACTACCAATGGTTCAGAGGGGAAGGAGTCTCCTAGCTCCTCTAGGCAGCTGAGTGTGAGGAAGGAGAGGCCCCTGGTCATAACTGTTGCCCATTCCAAGTGGTCAGGGAACAAAGGGCCTCTGCTGCTGACCTGGAGCAGGGCTGAAGTGCAGGAAGCCCACATGAAGCGTGCCTAAAGCTTTGGGTTGTCTTAATCCAGGTGAGCGTAAAGACGGCTATGGGAACCTTTCTTTCTAAAAACCAATGCTTCCTGAGTTGTGTTTGAAGTGTCAATCTTAATACTGCACCAATTACTTCCAGAATTTAGATTTTGTTCTAAATATTTTTCATCTGCCCAAGACAGGTTGTTCTCTGTAGAGTCAGTAATTCCTGATAAATCTTCTCTGAAAAGAATTTCTAGCATTTTTATAGTGATATTAGACACCTAGTGCTTATTATATCTTGCCAGAAATAAATGCAAGGCACAAAAATATAAACTACAATTACACTTATAAAAAGATTATCCACAGTATGTTTATTTCATTTTAAAGCGGATTCAAAAATTCTGTAAAACAGTAGAGACTTTTTGGCAGCAGTAAGTGGATTGCCCTCTCTCTCATTCTTTACAATCGGCTGCTGAAAAAAATCAATCAAATCCCCACTTCAAAAAAATGGATGAGGCAGGGACAGGAATAGAATCTCAATCTAAATGTAGCACACAAGGTTTGCTCAAATGGGAATCAAGATGTTAGATATTAATCTAATACTTATTAGTATTACTTACCAGGAGGGCTAATTCTACCATTACTACTATTCTGCCTTTGAAGGTGTTCTTTATAGCAAATTGAACACATTCCATTTGTACGAGGGTTTCCATAAAATCCGCATCCAGTGGAACAAAGCATAGGCACTTGGCTATGGTTAGTTTCTTGAGCCATTTTCCTCTTCTGTAAACCTGAAATTCACACACACAGCCAATTATCTAATGAACTCAGACGATTTTCAACTGTTGCATTTTAAAATACAAAGGTTCCTACTGCTTTGGCATCATCTATTCCAGGCACAAAAGTCTGCTTTAGAAAAAAGGATCTTTGGGTCAAATTCTCTACAATTGTTTCATGGAAATCAGTGTCTAAAAAATAAAACCACCACCAAATTTCAAGACCCTGGTTAAAAACAAAAATTGCAGAAGAATGAGTGTCTTCCATTGACTTTGGTGGTAAAGACTGTGCAGGACTGAGCCATCTTAAATGAATGTGCAGCAGGGTGTACATTTTCATAAGCAAACAGTTTTTTACTTTCATGTGGAACATTCAGTAATTTATCACTTTCAGAGAGACTATATTAATTCCTAGCCTACACCCTGAAAGCACACTTTTTGAAGCTTGTACTCATGACACTACTCAAACTCTGAAAGTATAAACTGAAGACTAAAGAAGGGAAATATTCCTGTTTACTTCACAACATTTAATCATGAACAGCAACTACAAAAATTTTCAGGCTATTTCTCTGAATTTAGGAATCTGTTACATTATAAATTCATATTTAGATTTTCATATTCAGAAGTTACCATTTTGGTCAAGACTAGCATTTGAACAGATACATTCCTCCATACCTCAACTCCAACAAGATTTTTGCATTTTTAGAATATTCTTTCATACAATTTAAATCGTATGTGGTAGTCAATTTGGTAAGGGTTGCTTTGCAAGTTACCCTGTCTTTTATTTGTATTTCTCTCCTTATTAACAAGGAACATTTGTCTTGCAAGCTAAAAAGCTCAGGTGGCCTTCTCTATCATGAACTTTTGTGATGAGTTGCCTTAGCAGTTCTCAAGTGACCCAAGTCTTAGATTAAGCTATTGGAATCTGTTTCAGAGTAACAGCCGTGTTAGTCTGTATTCGCAAAAAGAAAAGGAGTACTTGTGGCACCTTAGAGACTAACCAATTTATTTGAGCATAAGCTTTCGTGAGCTTTCGTGATCGATCTTCTACACTTTCCACAGTATGCATCCGATGAAGTGAGCTGTAGCTCACGAAAGCTTATGCTCAAATAAATTGGTTAGTCTCTAAGGGGCCACAAGCACTCCTTTTCTTTTTGCTATTGGAATCCAGACCGTAACACATGAATTCAATACAATCACTTTGTCTTCTTCACCCTCAATCAATCCTCCAAAACTGACCATAGTATACAGTTCAAGGTTAGTCAATACTACACTGTCAGTTTCAAATAGATCATATCAATGTGCCATTACCTTAAAGAATGCCAAGCTGACTGTAAAGTACAAAATACCACAGAATTGTTAGGCAGATATCAGGTTGCTTAAGCTTGGTTCATAAAATGCTCTCACTGTACAATTTATTCAGCTAGAGAAGAAAGGAAAAATACTCTTATAGCAGAGTCAGTCAAATTTATCTTTTAACTTCAGCTTCTTAAACATCTGGCAAATGCTCAAATGTTTTCCCCTCATGGTCACAGGTCTTCAAATACTGCCTTACAAATTTTCAATGGTAGAAATTTCTGAACAACATCTTTCTTCTACAGCTTAGTTTTCACAAGTATATCAGTGTAGGGAGACTGCCCTTTCATTAGGAGTCTAAAGTAATGTGAATCCAACCTTCCGAATCTAAGGAGATGTTATGAATTAATATTTAAGAAGTTTATAGACCATTACTGTTTGTACTAATATAGCACCTAGAGACCCCACTCAACAAAATGCCCCTTGTGCAAGGTATTATGCAAGCAAGTAACAGAGTTACTCTGTGCCCCCAGGAGCATAAAAATCTGGGTTTGTGAAAGGGCACAAATATGAAACAAACAGACATAGCTGGGGATGGAAGGATTGTTGGATCATATTAAAGAAGTTCTGTATTAAAATCACAAATGAGTTTGATTCCCCATAGTTTAAATTCCAGGGTATAACTAATTAAGAGGTCTCTTGGTTTTTGGTACTGTTTCTGTCCCTCTATGCGTGAAACTTGCAAGCTGCTAACTGCGTTAGTGCATTCTAAGACAGAGTCTGTTTTCAAAGCAAATCGCAGAGAGAGAGACTCAAAGCAATACTCTGTAACAGAAACAGCACCCAGAGACTCCCCGCCCTTTTGCTGTATTAACAATTGTGATTAAAATAGAGATAGAGGATGTATGTGGATGGATGCTTGGTGTGGATAATAACTGAATGATCAGGGAGGTGCCAACCTAAGAATCCAGTGTCCATCGGCTGAAGAAGGTGTCGAGTGGAAATAACCAGAGGACCCCTGGAGGGCAGACTGGAATCCACCCAACAGCCTCAAGAATGGGAGAACCAAAAGAACAAGATAACATCTAGCAGCACAGAGCCATCAGGAATGTGCTATCTGCTGATTGATTCAGCAACAGCATGATGAAGCAATTCCCATAGACTGGCACAGGAACAAAATTCCTAAAAAAATGGACTCTAGAAAGTGAGAACTTTGGGGTCTGATTTTGCAAACCAACTTCCAGGAGCATCAGATGAGCATCTGACAAGGCCCAGCTCCCTCCTCATGTCCAGGCCACCTGGCCAGTGGCTTGGCATGAGCAACTCTAAGGCTGGTAACTATGATAACAACCTTGCAGAACCTCTGTGTGTGTGTCTGTATGAATGATTGTGTGAATAAATGTGAGATTGAATGGAATGTTATAGCTATAACTGCTTACTATGATTCTTTCTTTCTGTATTCACAATAAATGTGGTATTTTGCCTTTTCCCCTTTAATAAGATCCTGCTGGTTTTTATTTTATTGGTATAACAGGATGAGCTAACAAAAAAACAAATTTAGCATAAACAAATCTCAGGATCACCAATTGCCTAGTCATTGCAATGGCCCATTCAAAATGTATACAATATACACCACCCCAAAAAGTGATACTGTTGCACACTGGAAGCTTATCAAGACTTGACAGTTGAATTCGAGTAAGAACGATTCAATAGGTTTAGACCTATGGACATTTAGTGTATAGCAGATATTGACTGTATGGAAGACAAATCCATGTTCCTAAGTTTTCCTCATCACAGGCATAGTCAAACTATAAATAAAATGAACAGTGGATATGTCAGAATGGGTTTGAAGTGATCAAGGCAATATAGTAAACGTGAGACCAAAGGCCTGTTTCAGCAATCCTAGTCATTTTCCAAGCAAGGGAATGTCAATATATACTAATAAAATAATTTTACCACTAACAGCAGGTGCTTTGAAACTAGAGAATAAAGTCAATGCTTTTTTCACCAATTTTATACAAGCAATTTACTATGGGAGTACTACCAGTGCTCTAGAATGCATGGAAACTTTGTGTAGATACTAAAGAAGCAGAGGAAAACTTACAAGTTCAGATATATAAAGTCTCCAGCATTTTTATCATGAGAAAGCCGCCTGACTTTTTGTATACAGTACAACCTCAGAGTTACGAACACCAGAGTTACGAACTGACCAGTCAACCACACACTTCATTTGGAACTAGAAGTATACAACCAAGCAGCAGCCGAGACCAAAAAAGGCAAATACGGTACAGTACCATGTTAAACAAACTACTAACAAAAATAAAGGGAAAGCAGCATTTTTCTTCTGCATAGTAAAGTTTCAAAGCTGTATTAAGTCAATGTTCAATTGTAAACTTTTGAAAGACCCATAACATTTTGTTCAGAGTTACAAACAACTTCCATTCCCAAGATGTTCGTAACTCTCAGGTTCAGGCCTCTCTGCCACTGCTAGGGCCCTGGGCCGGGACGTAGTGGAGTGGGTGGCAGTCTCTCCCTCTCCTCGGCAAGAAGCCTGCACTTGTCAGCCCTCCGCCAGAGCTAGGGGGCTCGACTGTTTGCTGCTCAGCCTGATTGCAGGCCTGAGCCCTCAGACTGCCCGGCCCCAACTGGGGGCTGGGGCTCTGTAACTGTTTGTTGTTTGGCCCTGATCAGAGGCCTGAGCTCACGTCTCTCGTTGCCCGCTGATTCTCCACATCAAGCGACCCCCGGAGCTGTAGTGGGGTGGATTGGCCACCCACAGACCCGGAGGGGGAGGAGCCACTCCCCCCAATGGGCTACAGGCTCATGAGCTACAATGTCTGTAAAAGAGCCACATGCGGCTCATGAGCCGCAGTTTGGCCAGCCCAGTCTAAAGTTTCATGCTTCATGTAACTAAAACTTGGGCTTAGTTAAGGGTGACCACTTTTCTTTAAAACAGATCAGAGACAGAAGAGCAAGACTACTAAAAACTCGACCTGGGCTGGGAGGCTCCCTTCCATGAGCTGTCTAGCCATACCCTCAGTAACTAACTTGAGCACTCCACACACTTACGATGATTATTATTGCTATCGATATTTTTGTTCATACATTGCTCATTTAACAAATATTGTCACTGCAGCTAGATAAACACCCTAACATTGTGGTTCTCAAACTGTAGTCTGTGTGTAGAATTCATAAAGGTTTATGCGCTTGGCAACATTCAGGGCACACCCGGAGTGTTGTGTAGGAGTAGTGCACACACAGCTTCTTTCAAGGGCATCAACCTTGGAATCTCGCCAAGATGATATGAACCATGGGAAGCCTCCCAGGACTGGGCTCAAGGCCCGAGAGCAAGGAATGCGGTAGATAGAAATTGGTAAATAAGAATGTTAAACAAAGCCAATGTATTCCTTTTATCTGTTGGAGAATGTAATGCGCGGGGGGAGAGAGAGAGAATAAAGGGGAAGGTGGAAAGCTGACAGGCAGAAGCCCGTTAGAGACCAGCCTGCTTGCTTGCTAAAAGCTGTGTTCTGTCTTGTCATTGAACCGCCACAACTGGCGCCCAACGTGGGGCCCTCAGCACTCACCTCGCCCGGCAAGGGTTTCAGACGCGTCACTCATCCGCTTCGTGGATCCCGGTGAGTATTTTTCGTTGTGGTAAGTATGGGAAGCTCCCTCTCTGCTTTGCAAGTGCAACACCGCAATGAGCTACAGTATTTGCTGCGTAAGGCTCAGCATGACTGCCCCACTCGAGAACTCACTCTCCTGCTACAGGAGGTGAGTGCCCAATGCCCGTGGTACCCTGAAGCCGGAACCCTTAAGCTAGCGGACTGGGAGCGGTTGGGCCAGACATTGCACAAAGAGCCTCGGGCGTCCGTGCAGGCTTTACATGCCTGGCACCTCTGCCGCGACGCGGTGTGTCGCCTCGGACAGGCCCTCCCTCGCGAGGCTAGTGATCTCGCCACGCCCGTCGGCTCCTGCAGCTACCCCCCCTCCTGACGATGCGACACAGTGTGTCACCTCAGAAAGACCCTCTCCCGCGCCAACAGAGGGGCTGCCGATCCCACCACCCCCGTCCGCTCCTGCAACCATCCCTCCCCCTGCTTCGCCCCCAGTGCCTCTATTACCACCGCCTCCCTGGCCTTCCCCACCGGAGCCGGTGTGTGATCGCCCTCCGCCCGTGGGGCCCCATGCTCCGGGGCCCCCCGGGGGGTCGTCTGCGTCTGCTCAGAGGCTTTCGCTGGTGCAACAAATGGTTCACGCAGCGAAGACTCGCTCAGATCTTACAGCAGAGGAGCTGGCTGATCTGGTCTCAGTTTGTCCTGTGACCTGGCAGGATGATGGCCAGGGCAACCAGGTTGCAGACTGGGTCAGTTTGCCTTACTCGGTGATCAGAGAGGTAAAGAAAGCGATTCGCGAGTTCGGCCTGACTAGCACGTATGTGCGTGGTCTCATTGAAGGGCTAGGTAGTGGGTACTTCCTGATCCCTGAAGACTGGAAGGCGCTGTTGCGCATGATGCTGACACCCAGTCAGTATGTTATTTGGCTTAGTGAGTATCGGCAGATGGCGGAACGCCAAGCCCAGGTATATAGAGAGCAAGGTATCATTTATGAGCACTTGGCAGGGGAGGGCCAGTTTGCTACCGTTCAGCTGCAGTCTCAACTCCCTCAGGCCGTCTTCCCCATTATTTCCACCTGCGCCCAGCATGCTTTCCGGAAGGTCCCGGATTCGGGCAGGCCTACTAAAAGCTTTGCCAGTATCCGTCAGGGTGCATCAGAGTCCTTTATGGATTTTACCAACAGATTGCAGGAGGCTATCCTCCGACAGGTGGATAACCCTGCGGCAGCTCAGGAGATCCTGTTAAAAATGGCGGTTGAAAATGCGAACGAGGATTGCCGCCGTGCTCTCCAGGCTGCACAAGCCTCTGGAATTCTAGAGCTGTCGGACATGCTGCGGGCGTGCCAAAACATCGGAACCCAAGCCCATAAAGCTGGAGTTCTGGCTGCCGCCCTGCGAAAAACCGGGAAGGAGGGGAAGCGTTGTTACCGCTGTGGTAAGGAGGGTCACTTTCAGAGGGAGTGCCGCTCATCGACGGCGCCCGCCCGCCCCTCAAAGAAGTGCCCCAAGTGTCGGAAGGGCTATCACTGGGCTAATCAGTGTCGTAGCGGGTCGGGAAACCGCACAACGGGTCCCCCCCGAACCCAGGGCCAAACGGGGGTGTTTCCCACTCAGACAACTGTTCCTCTGCCTTACAATCCATAGATTCCATGAGGGCGGCGACTGCCGGAAGTGCAGGGCTTGATTTGATTATGCAGGAGGACGCTGATTTTCAGTTGCCAGGGGAGGTTTGCGCCATACCTACACAGGTGACGGGACCTCTCCCTGCCGGATTTGTGGGTCTGGTTCTCCCTCGCTCACACGCTGGGAAACAGGGTTTTTTTGTCATCCCAGGAGTCATCAATGCTGATTACACTGGTGTTATTAAGGTTCAGGTGTGGACCCATCTTCCGCAATCGCTCCCGCGTGGACGGTCAATTGCACAATTGATTTTAGTCCCCTATCAGGTGCCAGCCGCAGAGGATCGAACCCGGGGCGGGAACGGCTTTGGATCAACGCTGTCTCAGTCGCCGTCTCACAATACGTCCTCTCCACTTGTTGCTCTGACAATGTCGGTCTGCCCCTCAAAACCTCAGTTAACACTTCTCTTAAATAATGTTCCTTTTACAGGGTTGGTGGACACTGGAGCTGACGTTACGGTGATTCGTGATCCGGAGTGGCCAGTCGGTTGGCCAACAGTTCCTTCTAAAGAGTTGTGGGGGATCGGGGGTAGCAAACCCGGGCGCCAAAGTTTGTCTTGGGTCACGGTCTCTAAACCAGGAGGCTGTGCCCTTGCTACAATCCGCCCTTTTGTACTCCCTGTCCACCTCAATATTTGGGGCCGTGATTTACTTACAAAGCTGGACACCACCCTCGATATTAATATATAATGGCCCAAAATCCTCCCTCACCCACCTTGCCATCCGCATTACCATTGGTATGGCAATCCTTAGAGCCCATATGGATTGACCAGTGGCCCCTCCCTCTAGAAAAGCTGAAAGCGCTTCATTCACTTGTACAACAATATTTGCATGCACAGCGCTTGGAGAGCTTTACTAGTCCTTGGAATTAGCTGCTGTTATTTTGGCCTTTCAATTTTTTGCTGATTGTCCCTTTAATTTGATTATGGACACGCATTATGTTTATCAGGTAATTGATCATTTACCCCTTGCCCTCATTACCCCTCAGGTCGATGCGGACCTTCTTCGCCTGTTTTTGTCCTTACAGTATTTCATCACCACTCGTAATTTCCCTTATTTTGTTGCTCATATTCGCAGTCATACCCCTCTGCTTGGGCTACTCATTGAAGGCAATGCGCGCGCCGATCGCGCGTTACGTGGTCAGGTAAATTCCCTTTTTTCTGACCCCACTGAAAGCCATTCCTTTTTTCATCAGTCTGCCTCTGTTTTGGCCCGACAGTTTCATATTCCTGCTGATCATGCACGTTCTATTGTTCATTCCTGCCCCCACTGTGCCGCTGCTGCACCTACCTTTTCTTATGCCGTTAACCCCAGAGGTACCGCAGCGAATCAGCTGTGGCAAATGGATGTCACTCACGTGCCACAATTCTGCCCCTATTCGTTTTTACATGTTTTCATTGATACCTATTTGGGATTCCTTTGGGCGACCCCACAGCATGGGGAAGCCACTCCCAAAGTTATTCACCATTTGCTAGCCTGTTTTGCTGTTATGGGTCACCCGAGCCAGATAAAAATGGATAATGCCCCAGCCTATTGCTCCACAGCACTTTTCATCTTTTGTGCCCAATGGGACGTCCGTCTCAAACACGGGATCCCTTATAATTCCACAGGCCAAGCCATTGTTGAACGTGCAAATCGCACGCTAAAAACCTTGCTTGACAAACAATTAAAACAAGGGGAGCTGCGTCTCCGAATTTTAGGAGACATTCAGCAACAACTGCATATCCTTTTGTTTACTTTAAATAATTTAACGCTGAACGCAGATCAGCAGACCCCCGCGGATCGGCATTTTCACAAATGGAAAGACCGCGTGTCTATTACCATCAGCTCCCCGATCCGCAATGGTTGGGCCCAGTGCCTTTAATCACTTGGGGTCGGGGATATGCTGCTGTGTTTCTCCCTGCAGGACCGTTGTGGGCTCCGGCCTGGTGTGTGCGACCGGCACTGAAACAGCATGGCGTGGCACCAGGGCTGTCGAACCCCATACCGGATTTTCAGCTGACCTTGGAGGAGACCGCGGTGCCTCCCGGGTCGACAACGGCGGGACGGAAATAGAAGAGGCGTAGCGTCCCAAGCCAGCCCGTGACATGGGGAGCAGTAAAAGCATTGGTCGCCGCGGCTCAACGAAGACTGGCAGCAAACCAACAGCCAGAGACTCTTGAGACTTTGTTTGTGGCAATTCTCGCCCAAATTACTGCTAATTCTGTACTGATTGTATGCCTTTTGTGCCTGCTATTTCCTGGAGGGGTTGATTCGGGAGCGCTTTCTTCATTACGGGCCCGAATGACATATAACCTATGGGAAAGATTGGCTTTAATAGCAAATGTTACCCACTTTTGTTTATCTGATTCTGTAGCAGCTGGAGAACTGTTAGGTACATGCCTTATTTCAGTATGTCATCACCCTGAGGAAATTGGGAATGAGATGATGCTCGCCGCTTACTCGAACCTCTCTTCCCAGTACTCTAGTATGGCTAATTGGGGCCCGGCCAATCACACTTTACCTTCTTAAGCTTATTTTTTGCTGCTGCTGTGTACAATGTATTCCTTTTTGTTAAGGCTTTGTCGAGACCCGCCCTGGCAGGCTCCACGAGTTATGACCTTGTCTGTCCGGGAGTTAATTGGCTTGCAAATGCAAATTGATGGCTACCATGAGATGGCCGAGCACAAATAAACAAAAAAGGAGGGGATGTAGGATTCATAAAGGTTTATGCGCTTGGCAACATTCAGGGCACACCCGGAGTGTTGTGTAGGAGTAGTGCACACACAGCTTCTTTCAAGGGCATCAACCTTGGAATCTCGCCAAGATGATATGAACCATGTTATGAAGCCTCCCAGGACTGGGCTCAAGGCCCGAGAGCAAGGAATGCGGTAGATAGAAATTGGTAAATAAGAATGTTAAACAAAGCCAATGTATTCCTTTTATCTGTTGGAGAATGTAATGCGCGGGGGGAGAGAGAGAGAATAAAGGGGAAGGTGGAAAGCTGACAGGCAGAAGCCCGTTAGAGACCAGCCTGCTTGCTTGCTAAAAGCTGTGTTCTGTCTTGTCATTGAACCGCCACATCTGTGGACCACTAGTGGTCTGCAGCGCTGTCTGGTGACATGGTGCTATATCATTCTGTTCTCACCTGCTAAAATGCACTGAAAGACAGATAAGAATCCAACTAAATCTGATCCTCTCCCACAGCACAAAGATAACGGAATGGAATAATATAGCTCATAGGCTTCCTAGTTACAGTAGAACATCACATGTAATTTACGTATCTGTACAGTCCCTATAATTCCTATCGTTCTTCTCCTGCACAGAAAGTTTTCACGGGTAAGTCCTTTCTTACACTTCATCATGTAGCAGACAGCACTCTGTGTCAGATGAATCTTTATACACTTCTAACTTGATTTATAAAAACTTGAAATAGCGAAGAAAGTAAAACAGACTGTTTCTAGAGTAAGTTTCTAGATGGTAAGTTCTTTGGGGGCAAGGACTAGATCTTCCAAAAAGGCTCTGCATTGCACTGAGCATAATGGTTATGTTTAGTAAGATAATTCTTAGTACCGTTGTATGGTGTATATCCTGTTATGGAGAGTAAAATGGATCATGATGCCAGATAACTTTAAAAGTATGTGCATTTGGTCTTTTAGTTACTACCAGTCTCAAACACTCCATACTTGTTAGTGTTCATAGGCTTCAATCAATCAGTAGGATCAGGGACAGCGGCATTTAGTAGGATTAGTCTAAACCTCAGGTTTTTAATCTCCCTTTAAAAAACAAAAAACCCTCCACTTTTTACTCTCCCAGCATTCCTCCCCAGAACAGAGGTATGTCTCCTTGCCCCTATTCCTTATTTGTATACTTGTAAGTGTATATCATATGTGCAGCTGTTTCTGTATTACTATTATAAAATTTAGTGTAGTGAGGATGCAGATGCAGATCAGCTAACTCTGCTTAAGCATATACAAATCATGAACAGTTTCCCAGTTCCCAGATGTCCTTCAGGTTCCAAAGCAAGGTTTGAGTTGTACAGATGCTCCCCATATATTTTATTGAGATTCTGGCCTCCATAACCACTAGGGTGGAGCAGACCCACAAGAATGATATACTGGTGCCTCAACTACAATAACAAAACTAAATACAATTTGTACCATGTAGTTAGCAGTATACTACAGTATCACTACTGGACTGGAGAATGAAGGAGAGAAAGCTTACATCAAACTACATACCTGTTGTATTAACAAAGACTATTGTCAGTACTTTAGTTAGAGCCTTCCATTTCAAATTTCACTTGAGGAATGAAATCTGACTAGAATACCATTAAATGCAGACTTTAAATAAATTAAGTAGCTAAACTATTCCCCCACCACCATAAGCACACTTAGACTGGTCCACTGTGGAACTGCTAATGGTAACCTTCTACCATTGCTAATGAAACAGGAAAAGAAACTGCAGACACATCCTTCCCCATTCAGCCACCCCAGTGGCTGAGGGTAGTACTTGTGCTGCTCACTCATATTGTATTTTCTCATCAGAAGCAATGTTTGACAATGTGCATGATTAAATCATTTTCACTTTATAGCACCTATTGGTATTACTATCTGGTAAGTCCTGAGGGTCTGAAAAGCATTAAAGGGGCAATGCATACTGTGGCATTATGCCACCATATTCTTCATAGAGATATTGTTATATGATATTATAGCATTACTGTGATGTATTTTATAATATAGATAAGGCATGTGAGATATCATTGGAAAGATTATTATTTACTGAATATGGTTATCCTATTTGTATGCATGTATCATTTTGGTATCTGAAGTTAGGAATATTGTCTAGGCATCTATTACAAATGTGTTTACATCTGCGGAATGCCCACTAGACAGAATAGATGGTGGTTGGGAAGGGCCATTAGGGAAAACAATAGTTCTTTGAAGATGCTAATCACCCACTGAGAAGTCTTCCTGGGGATGCTACAAACAGCCTCTGAGTTTTGGCTGCAGGGTCATGTGACCAAGTCACCTGGTACTGGACTCCATGATAATACTAGTATTTTTCCACTAATGGGGGTGGGAACCACACTGGGAAACATAGGATTCCCACCATATCCAAAATCTATTCAAGACAGGGGAGTAACATCATCATGGCTCATCCGTCATTAACTCCCCGGCCAAGAAAGAAGACTGCTGGAAACATCTGAGAAACAGAGACTGAGCTTTTTTTTTTTTTTGGGGGGGGGGGGGGCGGGAGGAGAGAGAAGGGCTGAGCCCAGACTCGAGGGGTCTGGCCCATGAAAGGAATATCTGGAGTTTTAAAGCCGCAAGCAAGTGCAGCGTGTCTTCAAGAATCTCTGCAATCTGCCTAAAAAAAAAGTTAGGGTGAGAATTTGTTACTTATAATCAGTTTCTTTAGTATATTAAACTTAGATTACCTAGCAAATAAAACAAAATACGCCATCTGCTTCTGTTTGCTATCCCTTATCATTTAAAATCTATCTTTTGTAGTTAATAAATTTGCTTTTGTTTGGTCTAAAATTATTTTGTGTATAAATCCTACCTGGGGGCAGAAAGTGGTGTATACCCCTCTCCACATTGGAGGGGGGGGAATATCATAAGCTTACACTGTACAGTTCTCTGTGCAGCACAAGACGGTATAATTTTGGGTTTACACTCCAGAGGGGGGTGTGCACTTGAGTACCGGGCAGTTCCTTAGCTGAGCCTTCCCATGCAGGGCTGATCTCAGCATCTGTGTGTATAGCTGTTCCTACCTGTATGTGTGCTGGTTAAGAGCAGTCTGAAGCCTGAGGGAGGGAGGGTTTGGCTGGCTTGCCTCAGCAATACAGTGTAAAGGGAACCCAGGCTGGTGGGTCAGGCAGGCTCAGTGGTGCCACAGTCCCAGGTGGCACGCTGAAAAGTGGGGGGGGGGGGTGAGAACCCATCACACATACTTGTGCAGCATTTTCAAAAAGCGAAGGGGTGTTAGAAAAAAGTAAGGAGGAGAGAAGGAAGTAAAAAGGATTTCTCTCATATGTAAGACAGAAATCCTGTTTGTTTATATATGTATAATATATATATATACACACACACACACACACACTATAAGTGTATATATATTATATTACATTACCCTGTTTTCACTACATGTATCACATGAGCAATATCACTGCCTTCAAGACATCTGAGCAACTGTACACAGGACTTCTTTATCACGACTTTAGAACAAATTAATCTCTCGAGCTAAACATTGTATTGGATTTTCTCATCTAGGAAACATGGGAGTTATAAGTGTAGTAGCTCTTTCCATTTTTTGTTGATAGACTTCATGGGAAGGAGTCACATGTAAAGTTGCTACATAAAACCCAGTCTTCTAGAGAAGGAGAAACTAACTGGTGTAAGAGGCAACTGCCAAGTCTACTGAGGGCCAAGAAAATAATAATTGACTTACCACATCTACTGAAAGAAAAACATTAAAAAATAATAAGCGTTCATGAAGAGAACCAGAATAAAATGTTACTACTTTGACATTCAAGAGATGCAAACTCCTTTGCTTGCGAAGGGAGAGAGCCCAAAGCTGGAAACAGTGACTACATACACAGAAGTCACAAATGCTCCAAGTTTAGACAAAACAGCTATGAGTTTATATCAGTCTCCGAGAACAGGTTACCTCAGAAGTACTGTATAGGCCCATGACTAAACAGCAGGAGAGAACTTGTACATTTTAAAAAACAAAAACACTTAATTTGGGGGTGATCCCCCAAAAGACAGCAGTCAGGTTTTTTCCTTAGACCAATTCTAACCTCTGGTAAAATCAGAATTTCACGTACACTTTTGAAAGAAACTTGGGCAAAGCCATGCTTTTTAAGTGAAATACTAGATATTTAGATCCTAGACCTTGATCTATCTTGTTAATTTCAATACAGGAAATATGGCAAATATGGATGTGTGTAAATTAGTTCTTACAAATCAGATAACTATATTGGTAGAGAGAGCTTGCTTTATGTGAAAAAGTTAAAACAAAATCATCAAAATAAATTTTGTAGAATTTAAAGATTAACCATGCTGGTTTAGTAAGTTTTAAACCTAGTTTCATTGAAGTCAGTTCTCAATATCCAGGTTAGCAGGACAACATTTTAAAATATTTACTCACACAGTTGGAGGAACAAACAGCTTAACACATGCACACTAGCTTCCTGACTTCCCTATCTACTTAAAGTACATTTTAAAATCTTGTTTACTCCAATACTCTTCAGTTTTCTTCCTGTAATATTTAATGTAATTGATTTATAAATTTTTAATATTATGTTGAACCACTGAAGCAGTCATATTGCCTTAGTTTGGATAATCACAATACTATTTCATGTTCCATATTAATGCCCACAAACTATATAAAAATGTATTCTATTAAATCACTTTTTAATAAGTCAGCTACCTGATATTCACTTATGATTTCCTATCGTGCAGTCAATTTCTGGTGAAAGATGTGTTTCTTCCGTGTTTCATACATGTGGCCTTTCAGCTAAAATCAAGTTTTATATCAGACCTATCCTAGTTGGAGCTCTGCAGGGGATGGAAAAGACAATGCTAATTGGTTTTCCCCTTAATCTCCAATTCCTGTAATTTTACTGGAATTTGAAAGTCAGCAACCAGCAAATATGCAATAAAGTACTGTTTTTTTGATATAGTCCATATTTGGCACCTCCCAAAAATCCAGCAACATAGTAAATTTCCACACTGATCTGTTCATGGGGAGGGGAGGAGATGAATGGCTTACTTACCTGGTTCACAGTCACACTGCAAAAAGGAGGGGAAAAACAGCAACAAGCGGGGAGGTAAGGATGAAGGTGGAAGGTCAGCAGGTAAAGAACTGGGTAGGGACAGTAGGTAGAAGGAGGGAAAAGGATGCAAGTGGTGGTTTACCTCTGATCTCACAATCCCAGCAATGAGCTGGCCACAGGACAGCAGGAGCAGGAAAGAGGAGAAAGATCAGCAATGATTATGTCTGACCTGGGCTAGGACACAAGTTACTATAATTAGTAGTA
Organism: Natator depressus; assembly: GCF_965152275.1. NCBI lineage: Eukaryota > Metazoa > Chordata > Testudines > Cheloniidae > Natator > Natator depressus. The sequence goes on from NC_134243.1 coordinate 68,177,167, forward strand.
TTACCGTATAACACACCTAGTCATAGTAGACCACTGAGCTAGGTGCTGTACCAACAGCTAACAAGATATCGCTCCCTGCCCCTATATTACTTACTACCATAATCTGATGTGCTCTTCAAAATTTGATTGCATCAGGACTGGCTGAACATATATTTCATTACTACTCCTACACAAAATAAAGAAAGTTACAAGAAAAGCAAACTCTCTATATCAATACTAAAAGAATCACTGATTATGAAGATTTAGCTTTCAGCAAATGTCTTTGTATACACTGCACCACGAATAGCTGTTACTTTGAAACAATAATTACTACTTACAGCCACGCTCAACATTCACATAAAACAGATTAGCAAAAAACTGTTTTAAGGATCAAAGATCCTAGCTGCTGAAAATAAGGCCCTTCAGGAACTCCGGTTCATCTCATACCGGTAGAGCAAATTACATACAATGACCACTCAGAAAGAAAAGGAGTACTTGTGGCACCTTAGAGACTAACAAATTTATTTGAGCATAAGCTTTCGTGAGCAACAGCTCACTTCATCGGATGCATTCAGTGGAAAATACAATGGGGAGATATATATACATAGAGAACATGAAACAATGGGTGTTACCATATACACCATAACCAGAGTGATCACTTAAGGTGAAGTGAGCTGTAGCTCACGAAAGCTTACGCTCAAATACATTTGTTAGTCTCTAAGGTGCCACAAGTACTCCTTTTCTTTTTGCGAATACAGACTAACACAGCTGCTACTCTGAAAAATGACCACTCAGAGGATATAAGTGGTAAGCAAAATCACTTTTTGTACAAAATGTATTCACATCAAGCTGCATTGAACAAAATAAAGTGGTGGTTCCATAAAGTTTCACTGCTCTAGTCAAGCTGCTCTAGCATATCAAGACAGAGAAAATCTATTGAAAGATGTGTAAGTATTAGGAATATCAGCATAACAACACACACACTCAGTTTTATTGAATACTAAGAGAAATCACATTTTGTTTACACCAGAGATTTAAAAGAAGCAGAGCATGAACAAAAAAAGCGTTTCATGAAAACGTTAGAATTCCAGAAGCTACAGGCTGTTACACAGAGCTATTGGTTTTACATAGTACCACTTTATACTGAAGCATCTGACATACCTGTTGCATTGCATAGGAAACCAAATGCCCCAGTCCAACTATACAATCTCAGAGTTCTTTCCCAGTTTATACATACTCAGTTCAAAGTAGTGAAATAAAAATCACAAGATGTGTTTCAGATGTCTATTATAACATCGTTAATGTGTTTAAATTGTGTATATTTCTGGTTTCCAAGTTCTTCAGAAATAACTTTGCAGAGTTAGGGCCGTAAAATCTCAAAAACTTAAATCACGTTTTTCCAAGTCAGCTTGCCTTGTCCCACTGGTGGGACATTTTATGAGAAAAAGCTAATAAAGACAAGGCCAAAGAGCCTACAGTGAACTTGTCAAAGCAGTGTGGGAGAATTAATCTTAAAGCAAAACCAGGAAATTTTTAGTTCCCAGAAATGGCAAGAAACATTGCTGTTTATCATCTGAAGTCATAGTACCAATAGCAACACACCTCTATTTTCCAATACTGAAGTACAGCATTAGTACTATACACAAGTCCTGATGAAGCCATAACATTGTGGCCCAAAGGTGAGTGCGCTACCGAGAGCGTCATCAGGACATGTTCAGAATTTAAGACTAAAGGGCACTGCTGTAACATTTTAAATTACTTTTACCCCCTTGACAGAGGAATGTTAAACTGCCAATCCACATTTATAAAGCTACAAATCATAGGAAAATAAGAGCTGTGTCACTAGAGCTGGATTCAGGCGGACTTCCCCAAAACAGGAAATAAAAAATGAAAAATAATGTCTATTAGGTTAAACAAATAGCAAACAATCCTTAGAGTAGGCATGCTTATTTTGCAATAAAATGCGAAGGCAGAGGTGGCTGGAACACTGGTATAAACTAAATAGTAATACAGGAAAAACAGGAACCAAAGTTGTTTGTACAAGCAAAGACTAATTCTGAATAAATTTCAGACTCAAATATGGACATTACATATGAGATTGTCTTATCCATCTCTGAAGGGACTTGTGTGAATATCTTTCTAGGGGAGGTCATGAGGAACGATGGAATGATAAAGGAAACTTGAGAGGTATAACTGAGGGACACCAGGGATGCAAAGGGGATGGTAGGGAGGAAAAAGATACCGGATATCAGAGACTGTCCGGGACACACTGTCCTACTGAAGTGTCAGGGGGCAGGGAAAGCTGAGGCAGAGAGGATGTGTTCTCACAATGTAAAATTTTGCTATTCGGTTTAGCTAACCAAAGGGGTACCTATCTAGATTAGTTTAGGATTTTACGGATAAGACCAGGTATGTTTTGAATATCATTTATAAAACGTAAAGCAGAGTAGCACAACTCCAAAAGCTGTCTTGGATCCTGTGTCTGAAAACCGTTCTAGTTTTGCAAGATGACAATCTGCAAAGTAAATTCAAACATTTACAAAATTATTCAAGTAATTGCTGGGAGAATTGTTATAGCTTTAGTTTATTTTGAGCCTCAGTGAATTGATTATTCTATCTACACTACAATGTAAGCCAGGATTTGAACTCTGGATCAAGCCTAACCCCTCTTCTGTCTACACACAAATCATGCTGATCCAAGGTCCCAGAAACCCTGGGGGTGGGAATATCTCTACACCGCAATAGAACACCTGCGGCTGGCCTGTGTCAGCTGACTTGGCCTCAAGCTGCAGGGCTATAAAATTGCAACGTAGATATTTAGGCTCAAGCTAGAACCCTGTTTTTTGGCCCTTGCAAGGGTGGAGAGTCTCAGTCTGGGCTGCAGTCCAAATGTCTACACTGCTATTTTTAGCCCAGCAGCCACAGTCAGCTAATCTAAGCTCTCAGACTCAATGCTGCAGGTTTTTTTAAAATCACAGTGTAGACATCCCATAAAGGTACGATTACACTGCAGTTAGACCACTCGCAGCTGGCACATGTCAACTGAGTCAGTCTTGTGGGACTTGGGCTGCAGGGCTGTAAAACTGCACTGCAGACGTTCGAGCTCAGGCTGGAGCCCAAGCTCTGGGAGCCTATGAGGAGGGAGGGTCCCACCCCGAACATCTACACTGCAATTTTACAATCCACTGCCCAAACCCTGCAGGCCTGAAGCAGCTGACATGGGCCAGATATGGCTGTTTAATTGCAGCATACACATACTCTCCTGAATCAGCCAGGGTCTCACTTATTTTAAACAGTTATTTAAACCTAGAGGAAAGAGGCAGTTATAAAAGCTGTTTTAACACAAGTTCTCAAAAGAAACCTGTCGCAGAGAATTTTGACAGCAAGAACAGAAACTAAGAGCAATTGCTGCATAAACCGTACAGTGTAGAATCTGAAAGTCAGTTTATAGAATTGCAGTTGTACAACTAGCACAGTGGAGTCCTGGTCCCTAACTGGGGCTCCTCGGTGCTACTCCAATACAAATTATATAATTTAAGATAGCAATTCAAGACCTGGGGATGTGGTTAACTTCTGGGGTTACTGCTATTACCACTCACAATAGCATGCTATGTTGCTTCCATCTGGAGTTGTGCACCGTGTCTAATTTAAGTGTACAGAATATACAATATTCTCACTATGATCACATGCTACATGGGGCACTCAGCTGAAAGTTACTGCCTTGCCAACTGTAGAGAGGATATGTAGGGACACATTTTCAGCATAGTGAGAAATATAAGTATTCAGTTCCCTGTGGCAAGAATCACTTTTCCATGCACAATGCACTTAAATTTATCCATTGACTCAGAGGGTGCTCCTCTGTTTTTGTATTTGGCCATCCAGTAACTTATGCGGTACATTTTAAAAGCCTGTTCTCCAAGGATTGTAAAAAGTGAGCGTAACCATAGGACAAAAGTACGGATTTTGCATGCCGGCTAAGAAAGTCTTGTGCTCTATGTAGCTTGAAAGGTTGTCTTTCACCAACAGAAGTTGGTCCAATAAAATATATTACCTCACCCACCTTGTCTCGTGCAGTTTAGTTCGCCAGAACCCCATCTGCACAAGTGAACTTTTAATTATTCATTGCCCGTAACACAAGCTGTCAACTTGCACTTAAGCACTTGGGCACTGACTGATTGGCACATCCAAAGTCACACTGGAAATGAAAGTTGGCATTTTCGACATCTACAAGGAAACTGAGGAAGGAGGCCAACCGCCACACATTAGGCAGGGAGCACAAAGCTGAATATGTATATAGTCTCCCTGAAGTATAGCTTGGGGATCATTTACAAGAAATACTCAGGCAGGTCAGATTTCATTATCAGCCTCAGGTTTCAATCTTGTCCATCCAGGATTTATGTTATGTCAAATCAGCACCTTGTCTCAGAGGGAGGGGTGTTTATTTCACTATACTGAATCTACAACAGTTTGTGTTTATGTAGTGACTTGCCTTTTGAAGGTTCCCAAAACACACCACTCTGCTAAAATATGGGCACTGCTGGGGCAGCTAACTGAAATCATACAACAGTGGTGTAGGAAAGCCCATTTAGCCAAGGACACTAAGGCTATGGGCTGGTCTTCACTACCTGGAAGATCCATGCTGCTGAAATTGATGCAGCAGCTGTCGACTTAGCTGGTCTAGTGAAGACCTGCTAAATTGACAGCAGAGCGCTCTCTCGTACAGTGGTCTCCAAAGTGGGGTGCGCGCACCGCAGGGGATGCGCAAGACCATCCCTGGGGATGCGTGGCAGGAGGAGCGCCGCCGAAGGAGCACCGCCGGCACGGCAGCAGCGCTCCTGGACCTCTGATTCTTCGGGCGGCACGCCGGCGGCAGCTGGGCTCTTCCCTGCTCCATCTTCAGCGGCATGCCGGCAGTAGCTGCTCTTTTTCTTTTTTTTTTGCTTCCCTAGAGCTGGCCCTGGGGGTGCACAATCCACAAAGTTAGGAGACCACTGCTCTAGTCGACCCCAGTACTCCAGCTCTCTGAGAAGAGTAAGGGAAATCGATTGGAGAGCGTCTCCCATCAACGCAGCACAGACACCAGGGTAAGTCGACCTAAGCTACGTCGACTCCAGCTACATTATTCACATAGCTGGAGCAGCATAACTTAAGTCGACTTACCCCAGTAGTGAACCCCAGCTATGCCACTGTAACACTGTAGTGCAGACACTACAACACCAGAAGGGTTTTTTTTGTTGCAGTAGTAAATCCACCTCCTTGAGAGGCAGCAGCTAGGTCAATGGAATAATTCTTCCATCGATCTAATGTGCCTATACTAGGGTTTAGGTTGGCTTAACTACATTTCTCAGAGGTGTGAGTTTTTCATACTCCTGAATGCCGTAACTAGGTCAACGTAATTTTTAGGTGTACATCAGACCTCAGACAAATCCTCCAGTCTTCGGAAGAGGCCCAGGATACTGTGTGTTTTTAAAGATCAGCATGGAACAGACATTTTTAACATCTCTTCCTAAAGCCCATATAGAATAAACTGCATGGATTTCAATTTCGCAACCTCAAAAGGATGAAAGACAGAGTTGACTGTCAGGACTTGAATAAAAGTCTACATACCAAACCTAGTGCTTTAGTCACTAAATCAACCTTTCTATCCAGAACACAATATAAGTACTCAGTTTGGGTACAAAAAGTTGTCAACCACCTTTTCTGGACAACCAAATTTAACACACATGGTTTTTGGACAAGATTTAGGGCTTGTTGACACTATCACTTAAGTTGATGTAACTTACGTCATTCAGAGGTGTGAAAAAGCCACCCTCAAGTGATACAAGTTACATAGACTTAAAGCGGTGTCTACACCATGCAATGTTGCCGGGAGACGCTCTCCCGCCGACAGAGCTTCCACCTCTTGTTGAGGTGGAGTAATGACATCCAGCTGTGCCAATGAAGCACGATAGTGAAGACAAGCCCTCAGATATGCAACTCCAGATTAATTGCCTTTCCCCCTCCCACCATCCCCCTACTCATTTACCATCCAGAATATTTAGATGAGCAAGTTAAGATCACAATGGTCTAAAAACAATTTTGCTGGATGCCACTGTTTCTCCTCTTAATACGATGGCACCTTTGTACAGAGTTCTTTCCATAACACTACACAGAAAAAAATATATATGGCCATATGGCAAGAGGGAGCAGATGAAGGGGATGGAGGAAAAAGAAAATCTGTGGAACTAACAATATGCATGCCAAATATCAACTCAGTCATTTTGCTTGCATGTTATATAATTCCTTCCCCTCTGTTTTGTGTGTTTAGATCAGTGGTGGGCAACCTGTAGCCCGCACGCGGCCCATCAGGGTAATCCACTAGCGGGCCACTAGACTGTTTGTTTACATTTGCACGGCCGCCCGCAGCTCCCAGTGGCCGCGGATCGCTGTTCCCGGCCAATGCGAGCTGCGGGAAGGAGCCTTCTGGTCAATTAAAGCTTACCAAAGAGTTTCAGTCAATTATTATGACTGGATAAACAGCATTCTAGGGTCTTGACAGTGAGAAATTAAACTGTCATCAAGGCTGAGTCAGGAACTCTCCAATATATGGGACAGACTGATATCACTTCTGGAATTTGTGATTGTGCAATGAAGAACTGATGTAAAAATTAGAAAAATATAGGGATAAATGGGCAACAGCAGCATGCAAGGACTGGTTTACGTACTATGAATACAAAACCGAGGCCATAGGTCACACTGTGACTTTGCAGAATGGCAAGCTAATTGCTGTAGTAAAATCAAACTAAGCATTAGCCATGTCAGTTTGAAATCTCTAAAATGTAGTTTTGTAGACAATATGTACAAGTCACTCTTTCTGAGAAGTTAGAAAAGTATACTGAGCAATTCTACTTAGATATATAGGAAAAAAACAGAGGGTGGAAGTATAGCAATGGAGAGAGAGAGAGAGAGAGCGCGCGCACACAGATGAAAATGAAGGAAGATACATTGTGATTAGTTAAGAGAACAGTGTGACATTAAGGATAATAAAAAAGATAGAACAGAAGCAAGTTATTTTTTAAAATGCAAAAGATACGAAATTTAGCTGACTGTTAACAATATGGTACATAACACCTAGTTTTAAATCAAACTTACAATCTGGACTACACCTACGAAAAGGCTTCAATATTTGAAAGTTGGGCCAAACCACAAGAATTACTTAAATATAGTGAGATGAAAGCTTTCATCCTTTCTATTCTGACCTCTAAATCTTATTGGGAAACTGATTTGTTGTAAATTAGTTGACTGCTCATTTTTAGAAATAAAAGAGGGTCTTTGTAACATTAACAGCAAAGCCCAAGCAAAGTACGTTTTTAATAGAAGTCTACTGTTTAAAAACAGTTGCTTATGTGTTCTGTAAAATAATTCACGATCCCCCTCTTTAAAATCCCTGCTGCTCTACCGAGGTGGACACAAGTCTCATTTTGAACTGTCGTGTTTCATTTTGTGTTTCACCACCTCTTAATAAGGTTGCCAACTTTCTAACCACAGAAAACTGAACACCCTTGCCCCACCCCTGCCCTGAGGCCCTGCCCCTTCTCTGAGGCCTCTCTCCCCATCGCTGGTTCTCCCCCACGCTCCCTCCCTCCCTCCACGCTCACTCACTCATTTTCACTGGGCTGGGCCAGTGGCTTGGAGAGCTGGCGGGGGTGAGGGCTCCAGCATGGGGCCAGAAATGAGAGGGTCAGGCTGTGGGGAGGGGGCTCTGGACTGAGGCAGGGGGTTGGGGTGCAAAAGTGGGTGAGGGCTCTGGCTGGGAATGCAAGCTCTGCGGTTGGGCCAGGGATGGGGGAATTGTGGTGCAAGAAGGGGCTCCAGGCCAGGGCTGAGGGTTTCAGAGTGTGTGAGGGGGCTCTGGACTGGAGCAGGGGGTTGGGGTGCAGGAGGGAATGAGGGCTCTAGCTGCAGGTGTAGGCTCTGGGGTGGGGCCAAGGATGAGGAGTTTGGGGTGCAGAAGGGGGCTCTGGGCTGGGGGTTGAGGTGCAGGAGTGCGTGAGGGGTGCAGGCTGTGGGGGGTGCTTACCTCAGGCGGCTCCCAGGAATCGGCTGGCATGTCCCTCAGGTTCCTAGGCAGAGACATGGCCAGGAGGCTTTGCACGCAACCCCTGCTTGCAGGTGCAGCCCCCACAGCTCCCAGTGGCCGCAGTTCCTGACCAGTGGGAGCTGCGAAGCCAGCGCTCAGGGCAGGGGCAGTGCATGGAGCCCCCATGACTGCCCCATGCATAGGGACCAGAAGGATATGTTATTTCCCGGGAGCCACGCAGAGCTGGGTAGGGAGCCTGCCAGCCCCATGCCAACCGGACTTTTAACAGCCCAGTCAGTGGTGCTGACTGGAGTCACCAGGTTCCCTTTTTGACCGGGTGTTCCGGTCAAAAACTGGACACCTGGAAACCCTAACTCTTAATAAAGTGGGATTTTTGATACTGTGTAGTGATTACATGACCACTTATCTTTGAATTTTACTCAGCCAAAGTTGTTGAACTGTTAATGGATTACCATAAATATAACTGCAAATCAATTTTATTCCAAGATTTAAACACCAATATCCCATGGTATCATGCAATTATTGTTGGAACTATCCCAATATAAAAAGCCTAATGCAGTTCTTAGAAAATTTTGATCATATAAACTCCCCTGCACTGACAACAAAAGCTACCTTGGTAAGCTGCTTACTTGAATTCAGAGAAGCTAGACAGGAAAAACCACCTTCAACTTCTCATTTTGCATTCTCACCCTTTAACAGACATACCAATTTACCAAAAAGCTGCAGATCTCGTTAAGAAATGTTCACTGTATTGCCACCCCTGTCCTCCTAAGCTGCTTTAAACAATGTTCTACTGGACAACAGAAGTACTACAACATTAAGGACATAACTCCATGAGACTGTACTTCTGAAAGCAACTTCATTCACTCCACCTCCTACAACAGTTTAATACAAACTTGGTTACTTTTTTGCAATCTGATACTTAGCCTTATTTCTTTTGCCACCAGATACACAATATGACCAACAACTGGTAAAATGTATTACATATTTCTAAATACATTTAGGTCAAAGATATATAAATTACTCCTTAGTTTGAAAAACTACTACTGTCAGCTTGATTTAGTTCCAAATGCCTGTAAAAATAGGATTTTTATGGGAGAAACTTTAAACCTTTTTATTTCAACTACAATAGTCCAAAGTTGTGTTAGTACTCAACAGCCAGAAAGTGAGTGTCTAGTCTATTTTCTTTGCCAAAGTTAAGTGTAGCGCAGACACACATTTGTGGTTGAAAATAGTTATTAGTAAAAGAATTTCAGAAGTCCAATACAGCACATTCAAGTATGCTGGCAATAGCTAATTTTTGGCCTAAAAAATACTAATTTTAAGCTCCTACTGTAACATGGCTTTGAATTTGTACTTATCTCTCTCCCCAACACCTCATGTGGCTACACAAATTAGCTCTATGAATCACAGAAGGCACACCATAGCATTACTGTCTTAAAACATGGGCTACTTAAACTGTTTGGGTGGTTGTCAGAGCCCGCCAGGCGAGCCATGCTGTTCAGAGTTTGGTCCAGCAAACATGGTATTACTACATATTAGGCTATCCTTCAGGATGTGGTATTTGTCAGTGTTACGATACAAATGTGTCATGGCACAACATAAGATGGCTGGCCAGGAAACACCCTGTGCACAGGAAGCCCAAACTCTGAATGCAGAGACAAGTTCAGGTTCTGCAAATCTTGACAGGTTAACAGCAGAAGGGGTAACTTCTATGGACTTCCCATTTAAAAACTACTGTATGGGAAGTAAATATTCACCCTCTTATACCCCTCATCACCACCTTCTGGCAAATATGAAGCTTTCAATCCCTACAGCTTGTTTAGCATGTAAGGGCTTGTCGACACGAGCACTTTACAGCGCTACAACATTCTCGCCCAGGGGTATGAAAAAACACCCCCGAGCGCTGCAAGTTTCAGCACTGTAAAGTACAGTGTAGACTGTGCTCCCAGCGCTGGGAGCTATTCCCATTGTGGAGGTGGTTTTTTTAGAGCACTGGGAGAGCTCAGCGCTTTAACATTGCTAGTGAAGACGCGCCCTTAAGTTCAAGGCTTCAGTTATTTAGCAAAGAGCCTCAAGAAGTTGCCTGAAGCGGTCTTAAAGGGGTGGGGGAAGAAATTAGGTTTTAACTCATTTTGTTTCTTCATGATGAATAAAACCTTTCAAAAAGTTCTCTGTATGTAACATTAAAAGTTTGTGTCTTGTTTACCCCATTTTACCTGAAAGATTATGAACAACTAGAGAACTAGGAGCATAATAAGAAAGTGAGGCCTGATTGAGGGAGGGAAATGCTTTTCATTTAGACTGTATAAAGCATGGTTTTTGCTAATCCCTATTTAACTCAAAAGCCCTATAAACACAGTTGAAATAATAGATCACCTGTCCCCCACCCTTCAATTAAGGGTTGAGAGGTTACCACGTATATCTGAGGGTACGTCTACACTTTGAGTTGGAGGTATAAATTCCAGCTCAAGGAGACACTCATGCTAGCTCAATAAGAACAGAATATAGCCTCAGCAGCACAAGGGGTTAGCTGCCTGAGTACGTACTGGGGTCTTGGATGGGTACATAGTCAGGGTGGCTAGTCCCTCCCACTGCTCATGCTGCTATACACTATTTTTAGCACACCAGGGGTATGTCTCCTTGAGCTGCAGTTTACCCCCTCAGCTCAAAGTGTCCACACACCCTCACACATCCAACAAAATCAGGGAAGGACTTAACGTTTCTGATATTTCTAAAGTAAAAAAACAAGCAGGAAAAAAACCCCACGTTATGTTGAAGAAACTTTTCAAGGCTCTGTTATATAAATCTTAATGCAGCTAAAATGAGCGAAAGCTATTTTTTATTGTTTTACAGGTCATTTTATTGATTGATTATACCGTAACAAAGTTGTGTGAAAATAGTCAACCTCTTCCTCAGCAAAATTCCACACCATGGGAAGCCAAGGATATCTACTTGAAGTCCCTGTTCTTATGTATGAGCTCGGTACCTCCAGTATCCTATCCCTAATCCACCTGCTGGCAGCACAGCACCAACAACCAAAGCTGCCCCTTGGATCCCCATTTAGGCCCTGTCTTCACTAGGAAAATAGATGGTAGCTAACATGGTAAAAATTCTAGTATGGACAAGGCAGTTTTTACAAACATATTAATACTACACCACTTTTCCTAGTTTGGACAACCTTAAAGCAGTATCCTCACCATGAAGGGAGTTCCATGGGAAATACAATACAGCCTCAAATTGTACTAACTTTCCCAAGCAGTTTACACAGGGCTGAAGGGGCGGGGGGGGGGGGGGCAGTGTGCTTCAGCTACACCCATACTCAATGCAGGGCCATCCAATCACTACTCCATGGAGTGACTTCAGCAGGTAGGTGGGAGGAAGAATGGGTCCATGAGGTCACCGATGCCTTTGCCCTCTTTTCCATGAATGGATGAAGAAACCATGATCTAGCCCTAAGTGTCTGTTAGGAGCTTAATCTTAAAGAGAATGTAAACTTCAGTTACATCAGAGTGTAAATTTCCATCTTGACGTAAGTAGTATGTACATGAATCTCCGAACACAGAAGATACACCCCTCAGTGTGTAGAAGACTTGTCTGTGTAAGATAATGTTTTACTAGTATAAATTGCTGGAATAACGAGCAAATGTATTCAGATTGCTTATCTACAATTCTGAATACAGGCAAGGATGCCTGCTGTATCTTGATACAGAAGTTCTCCAGCCATGCCAGCAAAGTGGTACGTTTATCCTTTAGGGACAATCAGAATTATATACGTGAGGTGAAAACTTGAACAGGTCACTTCTGAAAGTTTAATGCATCAGGAAAATTACTGGTCCCATCTTTACTAGCTAGGTAGATCATATAGAAGAAAAATAAAGAATGGTTGCTTCAACCACTGACTGGTTTGAAATAAGTTAAACTGGAAAAGTCTGCTTAAAATGTCAGCTAAGTAAAAGCAGCATTCTGCATAATTAGTATCTAATATTACACAAATATGTATGATTTTGCTTGTGTACATTAAATATACATACATACAATACATGCTTAGTTTGCACAAATATAAGCCTGTCGTTTATTTTTTCTTTTTGCTTTCATTTGAAACATGAACTCTGGTCACTCAATTAAGTCCTAACTTCAGCTGAAAGATATTTGTGATACTTTGCACTTAAAGTCAACTTTTGTCTAAGTACTCCCTTTCTCCTCTAATTAAGGAGTAGCCATTTAAATAAGAGGCATCTGGCCCAAAGGCAGTTAGAATGGCCAGTAGAGAGCTACTGAGGAGTATTAAAAATAATTCCATAGTTTGATGTCATGCATTTTGTAATAATACTTACTAGTAGAAAAACACATACCCAAAAAAATTTAGAAAGTGAATAAAATTATGCTATAATAAAATCAGAATATGTAATAAGTGTGCGTAAGCCTATAAAATACCAAACCAAGCCTGAGATGCCACTGTATTAAGATGTACTTAGACAAAAATGAAACCAATTTATAATCCAATTTTTTTTTTTTTTTTTTTAAAGAAAATTAACTAATGGAAAATTGAAAATGTGTGAAGTGTACTATGTTGACCATGTCTAACTATCTTGTGAAATGCTCTGCGTGGTCACTTGGAAGATCCTGGTTTGATTTTCATGTCTGTTCTTGTATTCCCCAAACTTCCAGGTACTGCCACATCTTAGCTATTTGTAATGCATCCATCAACTTGGTATCTAAGCATTAACGTTAATCAATGTCAGAGAACATAACATAGTATTTCTTTGATCCCAAGGATCAGGTGTGCATGAATACAACTGTGTGTGCATGCACACATGCATATACAGACACTTTTGTGAAGGAGGGGGGGAAATTAGGGACAGCTTTTAAAAAAATAAAAAGGATGTCTTGCATTTGAACCAAATACCCAGACTTGGGCACTATCTGGTCTCTCTGTCTAGGAATAAAAAAGGGATCACAGTAAACACTTTGCAATACTCAACAGAAACTCCTCTCCATAATACTAATTTATAGCATGTTCCAAGCCTGAAGACCCTTGGGACACTGAGAAAAGGTATTACTAAAAACTCATCCCTAAATATGAAAGCCGAAAGGAAAAAAAAAAAAATGGTGTAGAAACTGAAGATAACCCTCACCCCGCTCCCAAACAAGTAACCACCACACTATGCTCAACACATAAGATTCAGGGTGGTAGGGTATTGATTAGTTTGAAGGAAGCCCCATCTTCAGCTGGAAGGACAGCGGCTGCAACAAACACAAGAGGAATTAATTTCCTCCCCTGGCCCCCTTTTGTTTTGTTTTTTTAAAATCAGAGCTCTGATGGTCCTTGATATTCCAGGAAGTTGTATTAAGAGAAGGGGGGTCGGGGGAGGACTTAGAATACATTAAATCTAGCTTTTAAACCTCTTTGCATACACTGTTCCTAATACACCAAAATCTATACAAAGTGTTCTTCTCCTTTTTAAGTACAACACAAAAAATAAACAGTATCAATCTTAAGTGATATAATCATGGACATGACTTAAAACAAAGGCAGATGACTTTAAACAAATGTTATCATTGTGTAATCTAGTAGCAACTGTCACATTCAGTTAATTCAAGTCTCATCAGAACCAGAGAAGTTAGAGTTAAAAATAAAGCTCTTTTGGAGTTACACAACATTATAGAAAACAGCAGCATGATCCTCAATTTTTTTACAATTAACACAACTAGGTAAGATATTGTTGTACAACTCAACTTTTTCCAAATAAAAATACCAAACTTTAAACTAGCAATAAATGATAAAAGAAACTCAATCAAGTTTGCATCTCTCAACAGCTTATTTCCTGCCCAAAGAGCCCTTTTGTTCTGCTTCCCCGCATACATTTTAATATTCTGCCAGCACTGGAAAACAAAACAATCATGAAATTTGGCACACACATAAGCATAAGTGCCTTAAAGGGTAAAATGAAGAAATACAACAAGATTAGAACAAAAAAAAAAATCCTACCAAGAAAATCTGCACAATTTTCTGTTTGCTTCACCCCAGATTAACTTCACTGGAAGCTGTACTCCTGAGCAACCTAACCTGAACAGAAAGCCCCACCTTCTTCAGTTCTAGTGGCTGAAATGGAAAAAACTCCACCCTTTCAGTAAAACTAGTATCTCTCATTGGTAAAACTTAATATCCATTATTTAAAGAACTTTTCCTTGCTAGCAGGTTAGGTTAAGCTGGTTAAAACACCCTGGACTAGCTGGTTTCTTAAAGAAACAGCACACAAGCCTTCAGTTGTGCCAAACTACAGCATTTTATTACATTATTTTGACCAGCTTCATACCAATTAACATTACATAAAACTGAACAGTGAAAGCCTAGACATTGCCACTCCAAATCTTGAACATAGCACTCAAAACCATATGGATTCATAGGGTTCTATCTAGAAATATAAAAGTGATGTTAAAGAATACATACTTTTAACATATCTGATTAGTCTATTATTAAGGAACTAGATGTACTGTAAAACTTCATGAAGTGAAATTGAAAGAATTCTATCTATATAAAGCTTTGCTGCTTGCTTTTTAATATAGGATAAAATTTAATTCAAGCTTCAGGAACAAATTCACTATTTAAAAATCACAGAATAAACTAACTGAAAAATTAGGCACACTATACGTAACTTTCCAGGTATGATTTAGTAATCTAAACTTGAAAATATGAATAGTCAGTCACTTGTTTCAACCTGCTTTCTTCTGCTAATTTAAGACATGACTCAGCAAAAGTGTTTCCATAGTGTGGAAGCCAATATCTAGATCTTACCAGGGTCTATGTATGTTTCTGTGTCAGACAGTCCGTGGTTTTTATTTTTTGATGATCCAGTCTTTAACAGTATTTTAAAGCTATTTTTAAAAAAGAATTCTAATAATTAGATCTGATAATTAGATTATGACTAAATATTCCATTAATCTGATCTTTATGCTTCATAACTGTATAATACAAAATACTGTCAGTTTGTATTATCAAGATCTTAGGCATCATTGCAAAAAAAAAAAAAAAAAACAACTCTCCCCACCAGCCAAAAAAGTCTACCTAACTGACAAGCCTGACATTCAGGGGGAAAAAGTTACACAGAATAAAGAGGCATCTCACATATGCACAGATCACTTCAGGAAGACCTCTCCCTGACTCAACCCAGAAAATGTTGTAGTCGGGAGACTGACAGATGAACAGGATACCTCCCCCTCTTAGTGCCACCACAGTTTGCCCAGTTAGTGTTATATTACACGCAAAATTTTCATGGGTTTAATATTTCATCAGTTTCAAACTATATCCAGGATGGTACAAGCTGTGAATTATCTACACATTTGTACTTTTTGTCGTGGTTTTTTTGTTTGTTTGTGTGTGTGGGGGGGGGATAATTTTGGTTTTTTAATACAAGGGAAAAGTTAGAGGGAGGGAGAGAGGAGGAGGAAACAGATCTCCAGGGAGAACAGCCAATTCCCAGCCCTCTTTCACCCCTCTTTTCTCAAGACTCCATTGCAGCAGCTTTCCTTCTGAAATAATTAAGGTCTAGGCTATACTGCAAAATGGATGCCAATTTCAACAGTGTTGAGGGATAACTGTTCTAAATAGGGTCTCCAAGATTGTATTTGTAGAGCAATGGGCCCTTCTACACTATTTTGCTATTATAGATTAAAAGTCCAAGATAATTTAGTCACAGCAAAATACTATATTATTACCCACATTCGAGGGGAATATTTACAGCAAAGTACTAGGCTGCATTTTAATGCATGCACAACTTTCTAAAAAAAGCTTCTTTAAAAAAAAACACTATAAAAGGGCTAACTTTAAGAAGGCTCTACATGTGCACAATGTATTATTGTGTCTCATACACTAACTGAAAAAGTCAATTCAGAGGCCTAATCGCAAGATGCTTTGTGAGAATTCTGTACTTTGAACGCACAGAACATTAAGAATAAAGTTACTCAGATCCTCTTCATACAGTTTCCCAGCTGTATTGCAAAAGACAGCATTAAATCATAAAAGGGCAACGCAATCTAAGCAATCGATGGCAAGAACATAGTTTAGGCAAATAAAGCAACATGACTAAGAATTGTAAAGGGTCACAACGATACCCAGGACAAACTTCTAACTTTCGGTTTGGAGTTCATGAAGTTGCACGTCTGTGAGAAAAATAGCTGCAGTCACAAAAATCTTATGATCAAAACCACCCTACTCTGGAAAGGCAACATCTTCTGCCCTAAAAACAAGTTCTGTCGCTTACACCATATAAGGTTGTATATATTTACATAGTACCTTTCCTCCTGAAGAATCCCAGAGTGTTTTAAAAATCCATACCTATCCATCACCACAGAAATGCAGCCACCATCAGGCAATCTGCAACATCCAAACAAATAGCACACTGCATAATAGTGAAAGGGGAGAAAATTTTGTCCAGGGATACCCTACTTTTACTAAGTGGGCAGGGAATAGTCTGCTGCCCTTGTGAAGTAAACCAACCCTCCCCCCCAAAAAAATCAGAGAAGTGAGATAAGGACACAACTGGCTTGGATTCTTAACTATTACATATCAAAGTTCATGTGTGAATACAGCTGAATTTAGGGGTTAGACATCCAGGTTGGAATTTTGTTCCTCAAATCCCTGTCCAGCCTCAAAGACAACCACAATCAGGACTGTTGAAAATGAGCATGAAGGACACCAATTTCATAGGTTTAATTTCTGCACACATCCTATATTCGTCTGGATCAGAGTCTGAAGAAATTCACTGTATTTCAAACTCAGAAGGGAAGTTAAGCCTCTCCTGCTCTTTAACATCGTCAGAGACAGCAGAAACTGGTGTGATCATCATAGTTGCAATCTGCTATTTAATTAAGGAAGCTCTGAGCATGAGCAGCCTTGAAGACAAATTCAAATTTTAGCTGCTACTGTAACTTGCACTGGGGACAGGAGTAAGAAAAGAAGGTGCCCAAGTCTCATTTGATTATTTTAATTGTAGAAAACCCAGAAGTCTATTTCTGCTGCAATATTAAGATACATAAAAGATACAGCAAGTTAGTGAGACTAGATAGCTCAGGAAAAGAAGAACTGAGCCGGTTACATTTAAGTCTCCAGTTCAAACAGAACAGAATGGTAGTGATCAAAAGCTTTCATCTGATGGCTGTTCAGTGATCTATGTAAAAACATGTCAGTCACAGTCCAGGTCCCTATGGACATGTGTGAATCACAAAAGCCTGCCAGAAATTGGTACCATTTGTGAAGGAGTCTTAGGAAACACATAACACTTACCTCTAGGTTTCTACAGGTTAATAAATTGCAAAGCAATGTAGGGAACTACAGCCTTCATGTGCTGTATCTGCACTGTGGAAAAAGGTCCTCAGCCTCCAAGGCTGTCAATATGCCAGTACTCTTATGGGGTTCATTCTTGGGTGTGTTTTTTTAAGAAATGCAGCTCTAACTTTTAACCTGTTTTCCACTGTTAACTATTACCATAACTTAAAATTAAAAGGCAGATATTTAACTTTCCCACCCCAGGCAAATTTCAAAATTCATGAATATTTACACAAACAGTAATTATTCTTTTGAAGTTACTATATACAAAAAGTTTACTATTCTTTATCATTTTGAAAATAGTGTACCTATTGATCACCAAATTATTCTATTAAAATAGCCATTCTCTCAACAGATGACTTACTTGTAATCTAGTGCAATGACTACATGAACATACAAATAATTGTTTCAAAAGTATATTCCAAACACTATTCTGTTCACTTTCTTATACCATGGTGATGGGCATGGTATCTGGGCATCATCCTCAAAAGAGAGAGTCATTTACATCACTGATGTATTCTATTTATACCTGCTCCTCCATGAGTTAGTTGCATGAGATTGCATTTTTCAGATATGCTAGTAGGTTATGAGAAGCTGTGTGGAAAGATCAAAGAATGGAGATTTGCATTTTCAGCTGAAAGTTTTGAAGTTAGTGTTCATCCTTTGATCCTGTGGGTGTGAATTCCACCACCAAGAACAAACTCTCCCCTGTGCAGAGGAGCTTCTCCTTAGTGATATACAATTCCATTATTCAAAAGGAGCAAAACCGTCAATGGCAGTCAAGCGCCTGGATGGTTAAGCAGTATTTCAGGTATTCTAGGGTAAACCCAGAGGATTAGGACCAAGACCTTGAAGCTGACTGTGTGTTCAACAGGAAGCCAGCAGAATGAGCAGTATATAGATGTGCTCTTGGTAACATTGCAGTCTAGTGCTTGTCTTGATGCTTTCAACCCAAGATATATTGCAATGCTAATCAAGTCTGGAAATAACAAAAGTGCACATGACCAAGTCCAGCCCTTAGATGCCTGGCTAGCCATAGAAGGTCAAATGTGTTTTTGTGACTGATGCTATAGGAAAGTCTGACAAAATATCCTTAAAGACCCTATACATTAAATACCCTGAAGTCTCCAATAGTCCAAAATTGTCAGTGTGACAGAAAGCACCTCACAGTGCTTCCTTCTGCCTAGAAGCATAAAACAGGACAGAGTAGCTTCAGACAGTTCCAAACCCAGATGCTGGGATACCTGGGTGACAGAGAGATTTCACGAAGGATAAACAGTTGAGTATTGGCTACATCTTTCTGACAACTGTAGCTTCAAGAAGTCTCAATCACTCCCAAGGGTTACGATATTCAATAGGACCAGGAAAGAGTAGTGACTATTATAGAACTATATAGGTGAAAGTTCTGGTGGTAGACATCATACATCATGCCTTTTGGCTACAGCCCCTGTGGAAGGATCCAGACCATTCCCTTGACATCAGCTATCTTGCTCAGGTGGAACAGCAGTATCCTACAGTATGGTTGAGCATGCTGAATTCAATGGCCTAAGAATATGTATGTACAGTATCAATGTATGCCCTTTTCTCTAAACTGAAATAAGCATGTCCCGTAAGCCTATATAGAACAAGCCAAAAATTGTTCAACACCTGATTCAGAAAGGCTACTCAAGATCCAGGTGCATATAACTTTATCCCAATTAGCTGCCAAGTGTACTTACGATTCTTTAAAGAGAAGTGATTAATATAGTTGCTACAAAAAAGCACACATTTTCACAGGAACAGGAGGTATCCTAATCAGTAACCATAGTAACTTCTCAGTAGCTTGTGTTAATATTTCTGTCCTCTACTGATAACTTTAAAAAGAGTGGTAAGTTATTTGTATGGGGTTTTGTGGAGACAGTTTGAGTTTAAGGTAGTCAGATGTTGAATTTATAAACACTGTAAGTTCTTACATTTTCTAATATACACCACTTGAGTTATGAGAGCAAAACTATGACAAACTAGAAGCCACTTTCCATATGTATAATATACCAAACTAATTGCTTATGAAGACAAAAAAATAATACAAAGGGACCTGAAGACATAAATACATGCAGGAAATAGTTTGGGATTTCTTTAAAAAAAAAAGTAATGAAAGTTGGAGAAAAAAAAATCACAACTATTCAGTGGTGAAGGAGACACCTGAAAAGCAGTCACACCAAAAGTGATAGAGGGGCAGTAGTGAATATCAAATCAGATATAAGCTTGCAGTGATATATAGCAAACAAACAAAAACACTATACACACACCACACAATGATACTTTGGGCAGAACAAAAAGGCATATTATGGACTAGATTAGGGGTTCTCAAACTGTGGGTCGGGACCCCAAAGTGGGTCACGAGCCCATTTTAATGGGGTCACCAGGGTTGACTTAAGACCTGCTGGGGCCCAGGGCCAAAACCGAAGCCTAAGCGCCACTGCCAGTGGCCAAAGCCCAAGCCCTGTGTGGCAGGGCTCAGGTTACAGGGCCCCTGCCTGGGGCTGAAGCCCATTGGCTTCAGCTTTGGCTCCCTGCCAGGGGCGGCAGGGCTCAGGCTTTGGCCCCACGCTCCTCCCCCACCCAGGGCAGCAGGGCTCAGGCAGGCTTAGGCTTCTCCCCCTCCCCAGGATCATGTAGTAATTTTTGTAGTCAGAAGGGGGTCGCAGTGCAATGAAGTTTGAGAACCCCTGGACTAGATAGGAGACCATCCCCTTCTATAGGACACATTGGAGACCATTTCTAGTGCAAAATACATTTCTATGTACCTCAATACCAGAAAGATATCAATAGATTAGAGAGAATTCAAAGAGCAGCAATAAAAATCATCAAGGAGCCTGAAGGAAATGGTTAAGAAATTAAACAAAGTTTAGGACTAGATACATATAACTCTGCTAATCATCTAAGGGAATGAGATTATGATTAACCATCTACAATTCAAAGAGAGTGTAAACACACCAAGAAAGGAATTATTTAAGGTTGAACCAGAAGGATATCACAAGGAATAATTGGATGAAAGGGAGAGGACTGAACTTCAGTTTTAAAGGTCAAGGCTACAAAGTTAGGGATATATACTACCCTCAATACACTAAATGTTAATAGAAGTATGACAATAATTGAAAGTAGATTATATACCCGCAGCAGAATAGAAAAAACCCACCAACTAATTTCTCTACCCACTCCCCCCAAGCCTTTTGGACACGGATTTCAGTCACAGAACAAGTGCAGACAAAAAGAGTCAGGGAAAGCAGTGCAACCGTGCGAGACATACCTAGTAGTACATGTTTATAAACCCTGGGAAAAAGAGGTGCAGTCGCTTCTGCCACCACCATTCCTGGGGAGTATCTGCCACTACATAAATACATTTGCTGCACGCTTGTGTAAAAAAAGATCAGTGAGAAGTCATTCTTTCAGAGTTAACAACCCACTGAGACAAAAGGGGATGCTCACACCACTCAAACCTAGCATTTCAGGCTTTTCAGAGACTGGAAAGAGAGCACTGCATCAAGGTTACATTTGGAAGGTTATTTTCACAATTGTAAGGACTAGAAAAAATGCAATATTTTAAAATGAAATCCTAAGTCAATCATACACACTGGTTCGACTAGGAGCTTAGTACCACAATTTAGATTGTTCAGGAAGCAAAATTCATCCACATGCTCCCAAACAGCCAGGTGTTCTGGATTGAAGCCATCCTAGTAATCAATATTTATATTATAGTACTGTCCTAAGGCCCTAACCCTCCCCCCAATGGAGTGCTGGTTGCTGTATAAAAACCAGACATACAAACTCAATCCTTACCCTTACAACAGAAGCAGCAGTCCCCCTATGTTTACATGGCAGTAGAGCTGGTTGAAAAAACAATTTATGAAAATTCTCTCAAAAATAATTTTGGATTGGTTAAATAAATCAAGACACTCTATTCTGGCCACCTCTATATAGCACCTTTTGTTCAGAAAGATCACATAACACTCTACAAAACAGACGAATCACATCACCTCTGAAATTCAGCCATCCCTACGGTAGAAGCCAACATACCTGCAAACAAGTTTAGTAACAACAAGGGAAGGGGAACTGTCACTGAAGGTCACTAGTAGAAATTCTACCCTAAAAGTGGCAATTCTTCAACAAAAAAACTTCAAAAACAGACTAACATGAAACTTCAGAACTGGAATTAATTTGCAAACTGGACACCATCACATTAGGTCTGAATAAAGACTGGGAGTGGTTGGGTCATTACAAAACCTAAACCTAATTTTCCCCCTACTGTTACTCACACCTTCTTGTCAACTGTTTGAAATGGGCCTCTCTCATTACCACTACAAAATTTATTATTTTTCCTCCGTTGGTATCCTGCTCTTAATGGAATTGTCTTGTTAGACTGACCTCACACTGGATAAGGCAACTCCCATCTTTTCATGTATTTATACCTGCTCCTGTATTTTCCACTCCATGCACCTGATGAAGTGGGTTCTAGCCCACGAAAGCTTATGCCCATATACATTTGTTCATCTCTAAGGTGCCACAAGGACTACTCGTTGTTTTTACCCTTATAAAGTTGCCCTTGGGCTTTCATGCTATTAGTGTTGGGGGTTATGGGGGGGGGGGGAGAGAGAAGAAACAACTCAAAAAAGGGAGAAACCACCAATTAAATACAACACACAGTGTGGAACTCAATTTTGATTCTTTCAACCCTCTGTATCTGACAGGCTGAGTCCAAGCCCCATATATCCCCCCCCCGGTGCCCCACAAATTACAGGAAGTCCTAGAGATTGAGCCACACAGCCAGGTGCTCCTTCCTGGACGCTCACCTGACTCATCCACACAAACACCCAAGGACTGGGGTGGGGGCAACAGCAGCTTCCTTGGGGGAGACTCACTTCCTATGTTTGTGTGTGGGAGGGGTGCGCCCCACCGTACGCCCCTATGGGGGGGGGGCTCCTTAGCCACCCCCTCGCCTCCCTTTACTCTTCCCGAGGTCCCCTTGCTGTGGGGCCCCCTCACCCCTCCTGGCCCCTCTCCTCACTCCAGGGCCCCGCTGCGGCCAGGGCGCCCCCCTCACGCGGGGGCCGCTAGCCCCTTTACGCCCGGGGCTAGGGAGGGGGGAGAGCAGCTTGCCCCCCATCACCATGCTGGGGAGCCGCCCCTCCGAGGCAGCCGCCCAGCGGGCCCCCGTAGCCTGGCACCCGCTCTTACCTGGCTCCGGGGCCCGCTGAAGCCCCCACCCCGCCTGGCCGCCGCCGCTGGCCCCGCTCGCTCGCTCTTTACGAAACTTTTTTTTTTTTTTTCCTGTTTCGTTGCCCTGAGAGTGACGCTGATTGGCGGAGCCGGGAGGGCGGGCGGGAGGGTAGCACCGGCTCCCGCAACTAATTATTACAGGGGACGGCGGCGACGTGAACCACAGAGCTGGACAGAGAGGGATTTAAAGGGGCAGCGCCTCGGTGCGCCGCAGCCGCCTGAGCCAGCCGGGGGAGCAAAAGAGGGGGGATGGGGTGCAGCGCAGAGGGGGGTGGGCAGTAGGTGAGGTAAGGGCGGGAGCGTGGCAGAGGCTGTGGGGGGTGGGGAGGCGAGCGGCAAGTGTGGGCTAGGAGATTGGGAAGGAGAGGGGGGATGTGGAAAGGGTGGCAGGGGGTAGGGCTGATGGGTAGGAAGGAGAAAGGGGAGATGGAGGGAGGAGGGATAAGGAGGAAGAAGAAGGCAAGGGGCAAAGTGCCAAATAGGAAGCAGTTTTGTGGCAACTGTAACATGAATCATAACACGAGACAAAAATGTATTGTTAGGTCAGGGAAATGCCCCCCTTCTTCCACCCCCCCCCCCTCCATCCCCATGCATTAAATGTTCAGTAACTCCCCAGCCAGGGCACCAATGCTCCCTCCTCTATATATTGCTCTGCAGGGCTCTGCCTCCAACAGTGACGATCTAAATGGGGAGAGCTAAAAACAAGCGATTCTGTTTTAAAATGTGTCAGGGACCTTACATATTGCAGAATCATACTCTTTAAAAGCTACCTTCAGAAGCTGCCTTGGTCCGGAATAAGGGATGGAACCACCTTCCAAATAAATTAGACTTGGCAGGTCTGTTTCTGTGGTTTGTGTCATTGTTTGTTACAAGTTTCCTGACGTATTATTTACCTCGGACCAGAGCTTCAAGACCTTTGTGTGGCTTCTTTCCATTCCAGGAATATTTCACGACTAAATCATTGTCGCACGCTACCTTATATTCAAACAACTTTGCAGCTGAGTGCTCTATGGAGAGGGAGGAGAATTCCTGTGGCATCCCCTTTGAAGTGAGCCTAATTAAAAGATTTTGCTCACTGAAACCAGCATGATCTGTTAGTATTTTTTCCTTTAATTATTTATTTATTTGACTGCTGCTACGAAGATTTTACAGTTTCATCTTTTCAGCTCTCCACTCTACCCACTTCTGTATAGGAAGATGTTTGGAGTTTATGGAGAAAACAAGAATGATTCTGGCTTACTAAACTGAGATAAATTTTACCGTGTAGCCTTTTTCATTGTTCTGTGGACATTAGAAGTATATAGTCATGTCAGTCAGTTAATCAAATACATCCATGGTCATTTGCTTTTAGTTTAGTTTAGCTACTTTATTTCCCCTATAAAAAGTCAACTTCAGATTTTGAATATCTTGTAGTTCTATGCAATATGTCACACCAGTTTTATTTTCCCATGGAGAGCTGAGACAATATACCACATCTTATTTTTATATAGTGATTTTTATATAGCGTCTTCAGTTCACAGTATCACATAACCACACAGTCAGCTGTAAATTAAAGCATAAAGGAAGGTTTTAAAATGAGATTTAAAGAGCATGAATGACGCAATGGCTTGAAGGCAGATAGAAAAGGTGAGAATTCCAGATAGATGAAACAGCACAAGCAAAAAAGCAACCTCAGCTATGGAGAATTGAGGGGAAGAGGTCAAGATTGGAGGTACACACAGGATAATAGCTGGATGATGGGTCAGAGAAGTTAGGTAAAGTGAGCCCACCGGGAGTTTTTTTAGGGAAAAAGAACAGTTTTGAAGTAGATTCAGAAATGGAGGGGAAGCCAGGGAAGGTGATCATGGATAGGACATGTTTCCAGTTCTTGGAGGGAAAGTTTAGCCAGATTGCTGCATTTTAGAGTCTCTGAGTTTAGATCATAGGAATTTGGGAATACCATGAAGAGAGGATTGCAACAGGACGTAGATCAAGATTTCACAAGAGATAAAATCAAGGTATGGATGATCCAGTAATAGACTTATAGACAGAGAAGATTCAAAAAGTGAAAAAGGTTCAGCATGAAGATGATTTATGAATGATAATTTCTAGGTTTCTGGCCATGGTATCTGAAACCATGTCTATACTAGAAAGTTTTATTGGTAAAATGTCTGCTGGCAAGCGTCTGCCAAAAATAGCTGTAGAGTGCATTCACATTTGTTGGCTTTTGCTAGTGCAGTGCTACCTCACAGTGCCAGGTTGTACTGGCAAAAGATATGTGGTATTGTGGGTTGGCATCACCGTGTCCCCTGAACAACTGTCTGGCACACTACTTTGTGGGAAAATTTTGTAGTGTATTGTGGGATACCGGCACACTTCTTAGGGAACTGTGGGAGTTTGGGTCAAGTTCCCACCATTTCTTCTGTTCCATCCTATAACCGTCTCTTTTTCAAACCGTTTTTAAAATTCCCATGTTTCTCTCTGGTCCATCCCATAGTCTACCCTCCTTCATGTAGGTTTTCAATCTTTTCACCATCTCGCCATCAGAAATATGGATGCTGAACAGATTAGTGGAGCTCTTGTGTCTATTTCAGAAACAGGATGACTGATTCTTTTGTATTTGCAGAACCACCACAGTGGCTGGCCACGCAGCAGGGAAAATGAGAATACTGAGGAGGAGTAGGTGATGCAGGCAGCAGTGAATGAAACTGGACAGCTGCTGTAAGTATTCACTGAAACCTGGAATGATGCAGAACTTTCGGGTACGGAAGGCCACATTCCTGAAGTTGTGTACCAAGTTTTCCCCCAACCATTCAGTGCATACACACCAAAATGAGAACTGCTTTGACAGTAGAGAAATGTGTCAGTTAAGGACTGATAGTGGAGCCAGAAACATGAGACAAAGACTCATGGACTTTCCTCCTTGAAATGTTTAGATTCAGGACGTTATCATGTAGCTAACAGAGCCAAGAAAGGCAGCAAAATGGAAAATAGAGAGAGAATAGGAGAAGTGCAGTTGTGTGTCATCTTCATAGATAGTACCTACATTTGAAGCTAGCAGTGAATTGTCCCCAAGGGAGAAGTTATATGGAGAAGAGGCCCAAGGAGAGCATCTTACAGTAACGGAGGAGATAGAGGGTAGGTGTAAAATCTTGGTCCACTACAAATGGGAAAGCTTTGATTAAAGAAGATTCAAAGCAAGAGAGGAAACCCCAATTTTCTCACTGGAGGAACTAAAGAAGGATAGCACCCCATAGTATAAAAAACTGCCCTGAAGTCAAGTACGATGAGAAAAGAGATGGATCTGTGATCAGAGGAAAGAATAAACTGCTAAACACTGAGA
Source organism: Natator depressus (assembly GCF_965152275.1). NCBI lineage: Eukaryota > Metazoa > Chordata > Testudines > Cheloniidae > Natator > Natator depressus. The sequence goes on from NC_134243.1 coordinate 68,203,132, forward strand.
GAAGGGCCCTCTATTCTCAATACTGAGAAAGGGTCAGAAATCAGCGAATGAAGATGCAAAAGGTCAATGGCTGAACTGAAACAGCTGATGGAAAGAGAAATTTATTTTCTCTAAAACATTGCTGAGGAGGAGCAAGAGACTGAAGATGAGATGGTAAATATCAAGTGAGTAGTTTGTTTTTTTGTTTTATTATTTTTCCCAAGAGTGAGGTAAAGTAGCAAGTTTGATTTTCAAAAGGAAGAGTGTAGCATGCTCCTCCACAAGCTCTGTGGAGAAAGCAAAAGCAGGAGAAGTGTTGAGGACATGGTAAGGATTTAGTTACAGTCTGGATTTTAGAACAAGCAGTAAAGGAACTAATACCATTAGTGAATTAGGACTAGGAGTCATGATCCTGTGAGGCACTAAGCACCTGCTGCTGGGTGATGAGTGCCCCGTCTCTCATTAATTTAAATGGAACTAAAAAGTCCAACGCCTGGCAGGAGTTTAGAACCTAGCAGGATCTGGCCCTAAGGGGCCAACTGTTCCTTGTTTTCCAGAGCTGAGCTGGTTACAAAAACAGTAGCCCATTGGCATGGTTAAAACATGATTTGCTCTTGCAGTATTAACATCTATTGACTGAAATCCCAAATTTTTGAAGAGCTGTAGCACTATTTGGGAACACAGTTAAATACAGTGCTGTCACATCTACCCTGCAAGACACAACTGTATTTCAGCATTGTCGGAAGACTACTGTATTGTAACCTTCCTGAACATGGGAGGAGTTAACATATAGATGAGACTTTACACTGCACATTTTAACTGATTTTTCAACTAGGTTGTGATACAATTGATTCCCCCCATGGTTTGTGTCTACTCACAAAATATTAATCCATGATTCCTAACTGTGTGGTTGTACTGTATTTTGAACCTGTTCATTATCTGGGGTTGTAACACAATTAGGCTGAAACTGGGTTGCAACATGTTTCTTCTGATCAGCATACAGAACCATACAACTGTGATTGTGTAGTTGGGTTAACCAGTTCTTTTACTTTCCAACTCTGCATGGGAAGCTATCTCAAAATGGATTGCACTATATCATGAATATCTAAAATCCTGTGCCCTCTGACACTAGTAGCTGAGGCATTATGGGATACTTGCACAAACTTTCCCAGGATGCACTAACACAATGTGCAGCATGGTAGGTGTGGACTGGCCAACAAAATTGGCACAAAAATATACCAGGATAAATGATGTTATGTGGACACATAGAAGAATGTGAGATGAGCATGTTGGAGTCTTGTTGCTTAAACATGGCTTTTTCTGTAGGGTAGATGGAGCCTTTACTAGATTTCTTTCCCTCTGCCCCTGATGTAATTCTTTTCCTGGGCATCATCAGCTGGTAGCTTTCTCTCTAGATTCCCTGAATCACTGCTATATGACTTTCTTGTCACGCTTTTCTGTCCTTGTCATTCACTCGTTCCAACTGAGTGATCTTTCTGTTTTGCTTTTCTATTATACTCATTTGCAGTCCCAGCCTGTTGCATGCTATCATCTTCCTAGTTTGCCTCTTTCATTTCTGCTCTTTTCTTTTCCCCAAACAGTTTTAATTTCAAAACTATTATTAACTAGAAAGGGAGACTTTTATGTCATATGAATATAAAGCATTGATTGTTTTCCTGAAAATGCTAGCATGTTTATTTATTTAGCTTATGTCACATATAGACAATCAGCTCATTACTAAATCTGGTAAGCATAAAGCAGTCTCTGGACCTGCTTCATGTAGCCAGATAATGCTACCACGAAATGGAGTAATCTACCATACATAACATTGTGTACTCCAGAGTTTTCTCAACCTTTTTGATACCAGGGACCAATTTGCTGCCGTCCTAAACTGTGTCAGAGAGATCTCAGGGACCAGTGCCAGTCCACAGACTGGTGGTTGAGAAACACTGGTCTATTCAATACTGCTATCAGAATGTGCAGTCATGTCATTGTCTATTCAGTGCTTGCCATCTCTACTTGCTGTATATAACAGGTTGGACAGTCTCTGAGATTGCAGCTCAGCAGGACACAAGAGCAATAGGGGCAGTTGGAGCTTGGCACACATTGGGGTAGTTATCGTTACACATAATTTCACTTTAGTAGGCATGACATTTTGTCTCGAGTTTGTTAACAAAAAGGCTCAACCCACTAAGAGTGGGCCTCAGTGGAAATTCAAACCACAAGAGAAGGGAGAACATTTTCACCAATTTACTGGCAAGTTGACAATATCCTGGCAAAATAGAACAACTGGTGAAAGGTGCTGGCATGTTTGTAGTACATCAACCAAAATAATTGTTAATCTCCCTGACCTGTATTATCTAATTTGTTTATATTCTGCCATATTTTAAGGCTCCTATCACCCTGGTGTCTCAATATAACATATTCTCACACTCTTGTCTTAAGGGCCATCTGCTCATATAACTTTTTAGAAAAGATGCATACACAATTTTATGAAAGGAGATTCCTCTAATCTCCACCCAGAAAATCTGGTTAAACTATCTAAACTATCCCCTTATTTTTGTTTCTGATACAGAATCTTGCTAATTTCCATTCTTTTGCTAAAGTAGGGCTAGAATTCTCTTCTAAAATATTAGAAACATATTCATTTAGGGACAGATCCAGCACGCACTGAAGGAAATTGAAATACTCCCATTGACTTCAGTGGGTGCTGGATCAGGCCCATAATGCACTATATGGCTTCCAGTTCTTTTAGTCTAATTTTCTTAGGGCTTGATCCTGCACCTCTGCAGCCCGCGGGAGTTTTGAAGTTGACTTCAGTGAGAATAGAATTGGGCCCTCAAAGTCCTATATACATATGAACAGGCTGTCCACTCCCAACAGAAATAAGTGCAGGACTTTCCCATCCAATAAAGTTTAAAATTTTTATTTTATTTCATTTGATTCTGATTTTTTTCCATGTACCCAGTCCTAGGTCTCTACTTTGCCTCCTATGCTATTCTCTAGCTTCAAGAATAAGAGTCTTGACTGCCCCATAATTACTACAGATGTGGCTCATGAGTTGGTTGGCAATGGTGTTTTATGAGCAGGGTAGCCAAATTTCTGTTACAATACCCACATTCAACAACTTGTAAAAATTGTCCAAATTCTGCTCTCATTTGCAAGCATGCAACTCCATTGATTTCAATGGGGTTGCATATTTGTAACCTAGAGCAGAAATGGACCCAGGATCCTTGAGATTCTCTTATGTTAGTGTTTATATGCTGTTATCATAAGGGGTAACAGCATGGTTCATGTTGTATTTCACATTTAAATTACAGTGAGGAAATGTATTGTGCAGATGTCATTTACTTTGTGATATAAGCTACACATATGGAAATGAAGAAACACTCATTAATTAGCATTAGGGCTTCCAGTTTTCAGCATTTATTTTCCAAAACATCTCAAGGAGTATTTTTTCATCAAAGAAATGTAAAGATGAAAATTCCATTTCTTTGCATTTATATATGCCATTCTGGAGATTTACACATCTACTCATAGGGGTCAGTCCTATGCTGTTTCCTATTGCGAAAATGATCAGAACTAAAAGGACTAGAAATGTGTGAAGATTAAATACCATGGTGCAAGGACCAGGAATTTACTAGTATTTTTTCTGAGCTGGGGAGGGAACCTTGGTACAAACAAATATTTTACTATCTTTCTGTTCTTCATGGGTGAAGAGGACCTACACAAATCTGTCTGTCCATCTGTCATGGCCTTCATTGCCATAGTGTCAGTGGCCAACTTTTTTAGAGAAGTGTGCCTAAATTTAAGCACCCAAATCCTTATTTAGGCACCTAGATAATTACAGTAGTTTGCTTTTCAAAAGATCCAAGCACCCATTAAGACCACTGACTTCAGAGCTGATGGGTGCTCAGCACCTTTGAAAATCAAGCCAGTTATTTAGGTGCTTTAATGTGGATTTTGAGTACATAACATTTGGCTCCCTTTTTGGAAATGTTGGTATGAGCATCTTTAAGCAGTAATGAATCCCTATTTAAGATCTTAATATGTGGATTAAGTGTTTTAGGGCACTGGCATTCTGAAGACCCGAGTTCTATTCCTGGCTGCTGAGCAACGCTGGGGAAGTCAGCCTCTTTACATCTGGCTTTGAGTGCTGAAATAGAGCCCAAGCAGCCTCTACGTGTTTGAGGTGGCCAGCTTTAGTATCGTGGAGCATTGTTAGGTCCATGCTGGCCAACAGCAATTAAAAAATGGTGCTAGCCCAAACAGAAAGGAAGTCTGGGGTGGAGACAGAGGAATCATGGGATTTTAAAAAAAATTGAACTCACCTTGCTTTCTCTATACATCCCACAGTGAGAAAAATCCCAGAATGTACACTGTTCTGTAGCAAAGGACCATCATAGGAACACCATGCCCTTAGTACACTACAAGCCACCACTGGGTGTACACAATGATGCACACTGAAAGAGGGCACACCATGCTGTGTGCAGGGTAATAGCGAAGCATGCATCGTGTGTGTTACCTGACACTAGTATAAAAGCTGTGGATTAAACCTCTGTGTAGACAAGGCCTCTGTTCCTTTGCTTCCATTCCCTTTGTCTGTCTTGTCTACATAGACTGTAAGCTCTTTTGGGGCAGGGACTTTCTCTTATGATGTACAGTATTTAGCACAATGGATCCCTGATCTCAGTGGGGGCCTCTGGGTACTACTGTAATGCTGCTACTGGTTTTTAATTTTACTGTCATATTGAAACAGATTTTACTATTAACTATTAGTTTAAACTAAAATCTGGAAGCCCTTAATATTGGAACACTAAAATACCAATCTATGATGCTTGTGCAAACCCTTATTCACACAGAGATCAAAACACAGAGAGTTCAGATCCTGGCTCCTGCTCTGGCCCCATACTCTGGAAGTGCAAAGGGGCTGGAAAGCTGACTTAACAGGACTGCTAAGTACTCCCCTGGCATGGGGGAAGCCCCAGATGTTGCAGAGCCAGCTCTATGCTACCTCCTCCTAGTCCCCTCAGTTTATGGGGCAGGAAGGGTTCTAGCCAGCGTACAGCTCATTTTGGTGATCCTGGGACAGCTCACTAGTCCCCAAGGTACCTTTCTAAGCCAGTAGAATTTAGAGCAGCCCTGAGGCTGCTCTGGGCCAATATGTTGCTTAGGGCCAAGTTGGCCCTTGGGAATCAGGGGAGCACAGGTGGCTTAAAGCCCAACTCTGCAGCAGCGAGCAGAGTTCTGGCATAGCTGAGGTTCTGGACCTACATTTTCAGAGTTAGAAGCAAGGAAATGAATGGACTGTTCCATGGAAGCAATCCTGCCACCTAACCATATCCTATAGCCTAGAATCAATTTTATTTATTCCAGTGCAACAGAATACTTGAGAAATCTCTTCAAGAGCTAGATATAGTTGCTAATATAAGATGAGAGAGAGGCTAATATATAACACAAAAGGACTGCTTATGTAGTGTGTGACTGTATGTCTACACTTGGAACTAGGAGTGTAATTCCCATCTTGAAGAGACATTCCTGTGCTAGCTTGATCAGAGCTAGCATGCTAAAACTAGAGGGCAGCCATGGCAGCGCGAGCAGCTAGCCACCCTGAGACATGCCTAACATCTCATATGCCTATATACTTGGAACGGCTAGCCTCTCATGCTGCTGTGGTTATGTTCCATTTTTATCACGCTAGCTAGATGAGACCTAGCATGGGTTTGTGTCCTTGAGCCAGGAATCACACTCCCAGGTCCAAGTGTACCCTGGGAGGTTGAAGAGTGAGAATTGCTAACGGATGAAAAATGCACATATGCATTGTGATTTTTTAAAATAAGATAGGACTTTTTGTTTGTAATAGAAAGTTACTATATTGCTGATTTCACATGCCGTTTTACTGTACTACTTATGGTATGAGATTGCACCAGCAGCTATCAAACACTATTTAATAAATTACAAAGTGATATGTTATAATCAGGCACATTTGCAGGGCAATGCCAGGAAGCCATCAATGCTGCTATCTGATGATTAAATAGAGGATTTCAGTCCTAGGGGCTGTCAATTTGCTGCCATTCAGGAATAGTACATCCAAATGAAAAAGTGTTGTAAAAGAAAATGACATGAAACCCTTACTAGTGAGAATTGGAGGTACAAGTTTATGGTCCAGATCCTCAGCTGGCATATATTGGCATAGCTACACTGAAGTCAGCTGAGGATTTGACCCATACTGTTTAACTTTCTTTTCATTAGTTACTGGTATAATTTTAAAAAATCATATTAGCAGATGAAATGTGTCACTGGTTTATCATATTATTGTTACTGTCAGAGGAAGCTGACTAGAACGCACCTTCCATATTTTAATTCTCAAACCACCATAGCAATCTACTACCATACATAAAATCTAAAGCTGGACATCACCAATGCAATGGCAATATGTCATACTTTTGGAAGTCTCTTACAATAGCAAGCTAAAGGAAAAGAGAAGAATTTTTCATGAGTAATTTTGTGATATTTCCTCAAGATATCCAGAAAAGAAAATAAGAATGCTTTTATGACCACTAATAAATGTTCATTGTATGTTCTAGGGGACTGGATGATTCTAGACATGTAATATGGAGCCTTTCCCCATTAAGTCTCTAGTTCATGTTTAGCACAAGTTGGCAGCCGTCAATGGCAATTGCCACCATCCTCATACTAATCTGCAGTGTGAAGCAAGTTGGTGATCTTTGATCACTTATTAGTGGACCAATGTTCACAGCAGGAAAACCACCTCCACCACCATAATTGGCATTAATTGGCACCCTTGTTGGCAGTCACAACAGAGGCCAGGATTGTGCCCCATAGACTGGCACGTAGTGGGGTCCTTCACTCAGATCTTCCTTTCTCTGTCCTGAAAAGAGGCTTGGGGGTCCATGACACTGTCTGCACTCCCATATGTGACTGAGCTCTCTCTACACAATATGGTGTCTGTGTAAGGGGAAAGGGTGGACTTGAGGCAGGAAAGATGTTCTGGAAACATTTAATACAGTCCTAGACTGTATGAATTATTTTGAGGATTCCCCACCTCCCTCCAGTGTCCACAGGAGCATTTACAGTCAGGGAACAGAGTTGAGGGTGGGGAAGCTGTCAGGTTTGGAGCTGCAGGGCCTCCTCATGGATAGCTTTGGCCTCCTGTGGATCCTGAGGGATCTGCCAGATTTGGAGGCAGCTTTTCCACAAGGGCAAGAGAGGCAAACCTCATCCCCAACAGGACGGGGTGGGAGAATATCTGTGAGGAATTCCTTGCTGAGTTTTCCTCACAAAAATTCTTTCCCCATAGCTTTGAACATAGAAGGGAACAAACTGGGCCAGAGAGTCCAAGGATTAAAGGGGAACGACACTGAACTATCCTTTCATTAGAGGCCTGATCCAACTCCCATTGAAAGTCAATGGAAGGACTCTTACTGACTTCAGTGGAGCTGATTCAGATTCTATATAAAGTTAGCCCCTGCCCTCAAGCTAGGTTGGAAGTACATTAACAGGGCATGCAGGGAGCTTGTACTGCTGCTGCCCATGTTATCAATCCTGCTTTGTGCATGGAAGATTTCAGTCTCTGGGACTGTCAAATTGGCATCTACCGTGAGTACCATATGCACTTGAAACATGTAAGGGAAAGGTTCTGTGTGTGCAATGCCAGTGCTTACTCACTTATCTAGGTACTTATCTGGCCCCCATCATGGTACTATCTGAGCATCTCACAATCTCTAATGTATTTATCCTCCTTCAACCCTGTGAGCCAGGGCACTGCTATTATGCCCATTTTACAGATGGGGAAATGAAGCACAAAGAGACTACATGACTTGCCCAAGGGCACACAGGAAGTCTGTGTCCCTCATTTGTTCTGTGACTGTCCCTCTAACCTTGCTGTTTCAAAAATGCTATTTGTCAATGACAGAAGAGTCTGCTGCAGCTACAGAGGGAATATCTTGTGTCAGAATCTCCAGCTTCATGGTGGAACTGGGTCATTAGGCAGGTGAAAATGTCCCTCTGATTGCTCATAAAGTAAACTATTTGTTCTTCCAAAATCTCCAGGCGGTTATCTACTTTTTGTGAATTATACTGCCTGAATTCCTCCCCATAAGAAAATATTAAGGGTTGAAGTGACTTGAAATGTACAACAATTAATAAAAAGTTTTACAGCAAAATAGATCTGATCAGTGTCTCCATAAGTGATCCAATTAATCTTCACTATGAACAATTTATCCGTTTTTTTGGGGGGGGGGGGAGAGGGATGGGGGAAGGCTGGGGGGGTAGTTAAAGTAAATTACTAGAGAAAAATCATAAAACAGAACATATCTATGGGTCCATGGATATTTATAATGCTTTTGAGACCTTCTGAGTGCTCATTAGTAAGTCTGGAGGAAAGCCTTATAATATACCCTGATGATGGTGTATTTTTCCCCATCAATTGCCATCTATTTTGCCACATCCCTTCTGTTTTGGGTTTTCTTATACATACCTTAAGTGTATAGTTGATCTGACAGAGGGGAATGCTGCACTGACTGTCTGGCTCAGAAAAGAAATTCATGGATTTTTAAAATTAATAACAGTATGTGTATGTGGCTAGCACTTTTCATCCAACGATCGCAAAGGCTTACAACCGTTCATTAACTCTACCACCAACACGGACCTCTGTGCTCCAGCCACAATGCAAGAGGCACAGAATCTGGCCCTGTCACCTCTGTCGGTGGATAATAGATCCTACACCACCCTACCTGCAGTCTCCAGTGCAGAAGGCAGAGGGTGGGGAAAGCAGAGGGACAATAGGGATGAGGATGGCTTATTCTCTGCTGGCGGCCAGTCACTTGGGGACCATTGCCAGCTGGTGCACATGAGAACAGCCCCCAAGCTACTCTAACCTGTGCTAGGGCCATGACCTGGCAGAGAATCAGAGAACTATAAGTGGCTCCCTGAGCACACTCGTACCCATCCTGTCTCTGCTACACCTTGTGGAAATTTGGTCCAACAGAGAATCAGGCCCCGCATGAGTGTTAGCTACATCCTAATGCAGCACTGAGTTAACTGCCTAACTCTCCTAGAAAAAAGAAAAGGAGTACTTGTGGCACCTTAGAGACTAACCAATTTATTTGAGCATAAGCTTTCATGAGCTACAGCTCACTTCATCGGATGCATACAGTACTCTAAGGTGCCACAAGTACTCCTTTTCTTTTTGCGAATACAGACTAACACGGCTGTTACTCTAATAACTCTCCTAGGTGCCTTTGAAAATTTCATCCAATATGCAAAAATATAATAATATATATCAGCAACACTTACCAGTCTTACACCACAATACATGCCAAGCTGGGCTTCATAAGTAACTGTTGAGGAAGTCTGTGGAAGAGGATTATGATTACTGAAGACTGTATGGTAGAAGATAGGCTTCTCCGTAACATCACACTCAATGAAACGTTTTAACTCCACCACTAAATAGCACAGCTAGTGATTCATAAGCTGTGTCAGTCATCTTAGAACGCCAGACCTTTTTGGCCCCTCCTTCCTTCCCCTCTTTCCCTCCCCCTCTTCATCGTTCCTCCCTCTCCACTTTTCACATTCCTCTCCTTTCTTCTGCTGCCCTATGAACTACTCACTGTTGAGCAGCGGGATTGTGACATAACCGATAAGCAATCGCACTATGACATCAGAGAGACAAGTCAATCTTCTCTCCCAACTTTCCTCCCTCTACCTCTTTTCATCTTCTCCTCTACTCAAGAGGATGAGAGGGATTGTGACATTAGCAATAAGCCACATCTTCCTTACTTCTCTCCTATTGTTACTTCTGCTTCATTCTCCTTCAGTTATTTGCATTGTGCAGATCTATTTGTTGAAATGTGTGCCATATAAACAGGGATATGAACAGAAACAAAATCGTAATACAACCCACATGTGTTAAACAGCATACGTTGTGTCCTGATTTGCTCAATCAGAAGTCATTTTGCAAGTGCATGTTTGCACCTCCACAGTTTGCACTGACCATTTTTTCCTCTTTCTTTCCTTTTTTCTTTATTTATTAGGTTTATCTTTACTAATATAGGGTCACATCTTTATCCCTTCATTTAAAAATCTTTGGAGACTGTGGATGTATAATTATGTCCTCCCAGTCCTTCATTTGGCTGGCAATCTTCAAAATGAATGTACTGTTCTAAGGGTTTGTGATTTGCATAGTAGGAGCCATTTGATCTAACCCTGAGCACATTTTATGGGCTTACTAAAGTTTCCCTGCTTTGGGAAACTGCCAATTAGTAGAGTGACAATTGTAAGTGACAAATTTTGTAGCATGAGAGTAGTTATCAGGCACACAGTTCATGCACACACCTTCACGCAGTGGTTGTCATTTTCTTGGCCAATGGTCACTTCAATTTTTCTGAAAGCTACATCTCTTTACTACTAGGAGTCAGTGTACCCTAAATGAAGAGATCATAGATTCCAGTGTATCTATCCCATTCAGTCAGAAGGAACTTTGGGATATCTAAGTATATCAAGTTTTTTGGAACTACTAGATCCCTAGTATTATTTCATAAAATACACTTTGCAGTATACATTACTCTCCTCTGTAATACTTTCCTCTCAGAACTGCATAGTAGTGCTCATCTTCCCTATTTTTCACTCACTACCTGTGCAAAGTAGTGTGTGTGTGTGTATGTGTATATATAGAGATAGATAGATAGACAGATTAGATAGATATCTACACACACTGTGAGACTGTAAAAAACCCAGAAATTCTGTATATCTATAGTGATTGATATCATTGCTGTTAATTTGCTGAAGTACCTAATTATACAGTTGCACATATTGGGTCTTGGAAGAAAGGAGTGGGGAGTCATATAAACCCATAACATAGCAAGCTGTGCATTAGGAGTACGGCTTTGTGTAGTAAAAAAAAATCAATATTTAGTCATGTTATATCAGAGAGAACCATAAAAACCGATGGTCCTTGTACTAGTCCATGTCAAAGTTTAATTAGATCTAAGAAGAATTATGTCCCCTCTATATAGAATATGTAATAATGTTCCCCCAGAACACTTGAAATACACATACAATACAACCTGTATAAACTCTTTCCCGCTGGTATAGAGAAAGGATGGTCTTGCAATTTAGGCAAAAGACTGGAACCTAAGATATCCTGAGTTTTTCCCTCCAGCTCTGGTGCAGACTTTCCTTGTGAACTTGGGCAAATCACTTAATTTCTCTTTGCCACAGAGGTAATAATACTTCCCTACCTCACAGGTGTGTTGTGAGATGGTGAGTGGCACACACAATCCAATAAATTAAAGTAAATAAGTTATATTAGTGTTCCCTCCCAGACCAAGGACAGTTTTAAAACTGGAGTGTAATCAAATTAGCATAAAACCCAAACAACTGCATCTTGCACAAGCCCCATGCTGCTTAGTCCTTTTAGAATACACACAAGTCTGTTGCTGAAACCAGAGCTACCTCCTTTGAGCCTTTCAGCAGACTTTCAATTCTTGAAGAGACAAGGCACAGGTCAATCTAACTCTGACATTCCGTTATGAGTTGTATGCTCCCCACTCATAAATGTAATGTTATCCTGAAATTTCTATTAACAAAATATAACACACAGCTCATCTATTTGACTTATTAGTAGTCATCCATGAGTTCCACAGCTCATAAGAGTGGTCCTCAAGTCTTTGGGTCTCTCCTCTGTCAGAATTTACTGATGGTGGAAGCTTCTACGTCTCTCTTCAGCTTATTTCATATTAAGCTGAAAGTTTCTGTGGCAATTTTAGTTCCACTATCCAGCTAAAGAGTCAGGTCTGAACACCTTAAATCCCCAAAGATAATCATTCATATCTTATGAAATAAAATTTCCTATATGATCAATGTTATAACTATGAAACTCCAAGTCACTGGGCATACGGAAAGCTATTTAGAAAACGTATTAAATTATCATAAGTTCAAACTATCCAGAACTATAAAACCCTTCATTTACCAATATTACTTTAGACTTGGGCACAATGCAGGGTAAAGTACAGGAATAGGCACTTGACATAGCAAGGGACAAACATGAAGACAACCCACCAGTCCGAAAGTTAAATTCAGATACTGATTAATAGGTGTCCCTAACTGTTCATATGTCAGTATCTGTGGGGCTCTTCTCTCCCTAGTTGGACAACCTCAGCAGTCAGTGGGTTGTTCTCATGATGTGTCCTGTTGTGCGCTACTGGTTCCACGCTGGCATTCGTGTCTTTCTACAGCTGGTCTGAATGTCACATCAGTCTGATCAGCAGTTTCCAAGTTTACCAGATCAACAACATCCTCATCTCCCAAAAAAGGATGGAATTTGATGTACACACAGATTTTACCACTTTTAAAATGTATTCCAGAAAGTTGGCAGGGTAATAGCTGTGGACACACCTGGATGGACAGCAAAAGGAACATTTATCTATAGAGAAGAGAGTCTCCAGGCTCTAACAGTCCTTAGTTACTGCTGAATTACTCTAAGTGACGGTGTATTTTTTTATGGCAAAAATGTATACTACTGAACTGATGCTTTACCATGTAGCTGTCTCAGTGTCAGGGTACTTAGAAGAATGCTGCTATACCAACCAGAACTATAAAAAAGTCCCTATAAAAGACTCAGCAGTATTTAATATTTTATTCATCGTCAGGTTATTATGTTTTGCCTGCAGTACAAGAGCCTCATAGAAGTGAGACATTATGTACAGTAGAGGGATGACAAACATTTTCCCCACAACTCACTCAATGAGTTCCCCACCCCTGTTTTGAATCCTTGTCTTCCAACAATTTTTCTGCTTTCAAGGAAGAAAAACCAAACAAATAGTTTATTTTATGAGTAGAAAGGAATCAGAACAGGTTGTGTTTAAGCTTTCATCCCTTTTTCATTTGTGCAGTAGATAGTATGTAAATATTTTTTCTCCAGGAAATATATTCCAGGCTTTAATCCTGCTCTGTCTTAGAAATTGCCTTGCAGAGCACTATCTCTCCAGTTAGTGACTAGAGAACTAAAAGAAAAATAAACAAAGTTTAATATGTATCTGAATAACGATGGTAGTTTTATTGCAAGAGTTGTAAGCCAAGCTACACAAGCATAAATGCAGATGTTAAAGGGAAACTGTGTGATTGCTGGCACCAAGGGTTCAAAAATAACGAGTCAGGGCCCGAAAACGATGTGATTGGCTTACAAATTATTTAAAAAATAGTACAGTTTGATGGTCTTTTTATTTTGCTATGACCCTTACCCTTATTTTGCTTCTGTTTTTTGAGTCACATTTTCTAACCTTTTTCTGTAAGCATGAAAGCTAGAAACTTTTTTTTTTTAAAGCTGAGATTCTTGAGTGATAATATGATTCCAGAATTAGGAGCTTTAAGAAAAACAAACAAACAAACAAACAAACAAAAAATCACAGCAGGAGTTGGCAATAAAATGGTGAGAGTTGGGAACACTGTTTTTCTGCATAGGTTTTTATATGTTGCTCATCACTGTAGTATCTGGGTGTCTTCCAGTAGTGCATGACTAATAGCTGTCACGTGTAGTTTGTTCTCTCATCCTCTCCCCTGGGGAAGAATTGTGTGTGCAGTGGAGTGTTTTGGTGGGTTTTTTTTAAAATGTATATGCTGCTCTGTGTGTATATTGTGGAAGGCAGGTCAAAGAAGTGCACCTTGCAGGTGGCATGAAACGTGGTGACGTTTGTGATGGTCCTCAGTTCCTGGGAGAGCTCATTCCATAGTCAGGGACCCCCAACAAAGCTCTGCCTCCTGCACAGGCAAGCATTATCCTTATTGTAAAGAGATCCATTGTGTCGGAGGAACAGACTTGTCAACCAGAGCCTTCATCCTGGATTCAAATATCTTAGGCCCAGGCCATTGAGTGCCTTGCTCAGTAAATAGTGTTCGGTTCAAAAATGAGGTTCAAAGAAGAAAAGGAAAAGAAGTACTTGTGGCACCTTAGAGACTAACAAATTTATTTGAGCATAAGCTTTCGTGAGCTACAGCTCACTTAAAGGGAATAATTCCAAAATTTAATGGGTGAAATTGACTAATGGCAAGAGGCCCAATTAACCAGGCTGCATGCAGGTGGAGTGCAGGGCAGTTGGAAAGTTGAAATCACTACCTCCCAAGCCAAGGCCAGGATGCAGACCAGTTGTGTTGTCCCCTTGAGGCAGTTCTTCCAGCCTATGGCTGGCCTCTGCATTGTTCTGAATTTCACCCAACATGAACAGAAATATTTACACAACTGAAAAAAACGTCAGCGAAAATGGTCTATCTTTTTGGATTAAAACTTCCTTTGATGGTTTTAGAAACCCAAACACAGAGGCACAGATGTATAAATCTGGAAAGTGAAACTTGCTTTAAATGGGAAGGGGAAGTTACCCGTCTAAATTCAGTGACAGCATCAGTGTTGTCAAGTCTTGTGATTCTATTATGAATCTCCCAATATTTGATGTTTTTCCTCAAGCCCCAACTGCTGGAACCAAGGGATTTTTACTTGAGAATTTCAGCTTTCATTTAGATATATTATTAAGCTTCTAGCCCCATGGTTGCAGAGAAAAGTTTGAAAACACGAAGCGAGTGCACTCTAAAGCCTCAGAAACCAGAAGGCAAATATGAAGTATCCACATTTTATTACTTTAAAGCAATCTCATGATTTGCGGGAGGGGGTGCTGACATATTTGCAATGCTGGGAGCTGGCAGTACTGCAGCATGAATGATGAAAAGTAAATTAGATTCTCCGAACATTACTTCCATGCTGATAAAATCTTACTGGGAATGTACAGAGGGAGAGATTCTAGGCTAGTGGGAGGGAGTGTGCTCTAATGATTGTACCACAGGACAGGTAATCGGGGATTCTCAGGATAGTCTTGATCCTGCCACTGGTTCACCCCCTTAAGCCTGATCCAACTCTCACTTCAGCAGAGATTAGAGTGGACTTTTAGGGTCAGATTCTCTGGCAGCTTTACTCATGTTGAGTAGCACTTTACTCCATGAATGGCCCCACTGAAATCAATCTATCTACTGGAGGAGTAAGGTACTACTCAGTACATAGAAGGTGACCAAACGCTGATCTTGTGCTCTGTTTGCCCATCCATAGAATGAGGACAATAAACACAGAAATGTCCTGAGGCTTAATTAACTAGGCCTAGACTGTGTCCTTGTTTTACTAACCCATGAAGGGGCATGAGAGGGATTAACCCCTCACTTCCCCCATCCCTGTCCTTTCTGGATCGGGTCTGGGTGTGGTACAGAACACAGCCCTTGCCCTCTGGATGCGCCCCACTATGAACAACTGGGCAGGGATGGGGTGGAAAATGGATTGCGCTTTAATTCCACATGCACACTCAGAGGTGCGCTCTCCACAGTAGCTGGCCAAGGGGGAGGGCGTAGTAAGCAGCACCTTTGTCCTAACTTACTTCCCAGGAGCAAGAGTGGAGAACGGGGAGAATGACTGTGAATTCCTTTGTGAGGGCAATCCTGGGTCAGGGCAGTGACTTAGAGCTGAGCCTCAAAGCTCAGGGCATGGCTACACTTGCAGATGTAGAGCGCTGTGAGTTAAACCCGCCTTCGGAGAGCGCAGTAGGGAAAGCGCTGCAGTCCGTCCACACTGACAGCTGCAAGCGCACTGGCGTGGCCACATTTGCGGCACTTGCAGTGGCACTGGGAGCGGTGCATTATGGGCAGCTATCCCACAGAGTACCTCTTCCCGTTCTGGCGCTGTGGCTTGTGCGTCCTGTCCCAATGCCCCGTGATGCATCGGTTCGCATCTCAGCATTCCCTGTGCTTCTGTCCACGTTTGGCACCATCTTTCAACATGTTTTGTACTGCGTGCTCTGTCTTCCCTTTTGGTCTGCGGGAATGGAGCCCAAACTGCTGAGGAGAATGCTGACGAGTCTTGCCAGCATGTCACATTTGGCAGTTAGGATCCAAAGTGACAGTGAGGGCTCCGACGATTTTATCGACTCGAGTAACGCATACAACACGAGTTTGCTTGTGGCATTCACGGACATGCTCAGCACCGTGGAACACCGCTTTTGGGCTCAGGAAACAAGCACTGAGTGGTGGGATCACATCATCATGCAAGTCTGGGATGATGAGCTGTGGCTGCAGAACTTTCGGATGAGAAAAGCCACTTTCATGGGACCGTGCGAGGAGCTTGCCCCTATCCTGCGGCGCAAGGACACGAGATGGAGAGCTGCCCTGATGGCGGAGAAGTGGGTGGCTATTGCAGTCTGGAAGCTGGCAACTCCAGACAGCTACCAATCGGTCGCTAACCAGTTTGGAGTGGAATCGTGTTGATGCACGTTTGCAGTGCCATTAACCGCATCCTGCTCAGAAGAACTGTGACTCTGGGTAACGTGCAGGACATTGTGGATGGCTTTGCACAAATGGGTTTCCCTAACTGCGGAGGGGCAATAGATGGCACACGTATTTCAATTCTGGCACCAGCACACCTAGCCTCCAAGTACGTTAAACGGAAGGGGTATTTATTGATGGTTCTCCAGATGCTTGTGGATCACCGTGGGCATTTCACAGACATTAACGCAGGCTGGCCCGGAAAGGTGCATGACACACGCATCTTTCGGAACACTGGCCTGTTCAGGAAGCTGCAAGCCAGGACTTTTTTCCCAGACAAGTAGATCACTGTAGGGGAAGTGGAAATGCCCATTGTGATTCTTGGAGACCCTACTTCCCCTTTAATGCCGTGGCTCATGAAACCCTACACAGGGAGCCTTGACAGCAGCAAGAAGCAGTTCAACAACAGGCTGAGCCGGTGCAGAATGAGTGTGGAGTGTGCTCTTGGCCGTTTAAAGGGCCGCTGGCGCTCTCTGTATGGGAAGCTGGACCTGGCCAATGACAGCATCCCCACGGTTATATCCACATGCTGTACCCTCCATAACATTTGTGAAGGGAAGGGTGAATGATTCACTCAGGCATGGAACTCGGAGGTTCAATACCTGGAGGCTGAATTTGAACAGCCAGAGAGCAGGGCTATTAGAGGGGCCCAGTGCGGTGCTGCAAGGATTAGGGATGCCTTGAGGGAGCAGATTGAGGCTGAAAGCCACCAGTAATGTCTGGTGCCCTGCACGGGAGTGAAGTGCAGTGGTTCTAAAGTTAGTAGGAATCTGTGTTTGCTATGCTGACTTGCAGTGCCTGTTTCTTTCCTGGGCTAAGGTATCTTTTACTTTATGCAAAAATAAAGAATGTTTTCGAAGCCAAAAAATCCATTTATTGAAAAGAAAATTCATTTATTGAAAAGAAACACAACTGCTTGGGAATCAGAAAGGGCAAGGGGGTGGGGTGGGGAACTGTACAATCACAGGTTTGCGTATGTCCTGTCCGGAGTGCTGTGCAATGGGTGCAGCACTTCAGGATGGCTATACTGCATGGTGATGGGGGTTGAGTGCAGAGGGTAAGGGTCATAGTTTTCATGGCTGGGTGGTGAAGCTACAGGTGTTGGAGGCAGCTGGTGGCAATAAGAACCCAGATGTTGGGGAAAGTGGGTTGGAGGTGACATGGGGGCACAAGGGAAAGAGTTTTGGGACAAGGGTTGCAAGGGGGGATGGGGTGGTAGTGCTCCGCCTGCATGGCTATGAGTACCTGGATAGAATCCACTTGGCACTCCATTATGCTTATCAGCCGATCTGTGCTTTGCTGCCAGAGCACTGCGCTTTTGGGCTGGCACTCCTTATTCTGCTGGCAGATCCTCCTTTCACTCTCCTGCCACTCCTGCACTTTTTGATTTTCATTACTTGAATGCTGCATTACTTTATGCAACATGTCTTCCTTGCTTCTATGTGGCCTCTTTCTGATTCTTTGGAGTCTTTCAGTTGGTGATAACATGGACGGCTGAGATCTCAAGGTTGCATCTGTAAAGGCAAAATGCAACACTTAACAAAGGCAGCATTGTTCACACCAGACAGAGCAATGATTCCCCTGTGCGTAAGGGCAAGCACAGTCTACACAATAGCATAATTTGCCCATCCCAAAGCGAGCGCACATAACCCATGGGAGCCCCAAAATGGTGAGTAAGCACAGGGTCAAGCATGACTGATTGTTTCACGGCTGCACTGTCCTCTGGGTTTCAGTGCCTTGGTGAGAGCCAACAGTGGCAGGGGGCCCCTATACTGAACTGGATGAGACCTTTGAAGAGATCACTGAGGTGGATTACCGCGATGTGAGAGAGCACATCAATGCCCTATTCCGCATCTAGGCTTGCATGCAGCCCTAACCCTCCTTACCCCAAGAGCCCGCACCGAATAACTTCCTTCCCAAAATAAAAGCCACTTACCGGGAACCTCCTCTGGTGTTTGTCCTTCCCCAAGCACTGGCTGCCGCGACTGGCTACCTTCTTCCTAGCTTGCGAACAGCTCCTGGTTGCATGCATCTAGGGATTTCGGGGTGTCTTCCTCTGCCTCAGCACCCTCGCTCCCGCTTTGCTCCTCCTCCTCCTCCTGCCTTGTTGCACAGGGCTCTGAAGTGTCCATGGTGGTCTTCGGAGTGGAGGTGGGGTCAACCCCAAGTATCACATCCAGCTCTTTGTAGAAACGGCAGGTTGCGGGGGCAGCACCAGAGCGGTTGTTTGCCTCATGGGCTTTGTGGTAGGCATTCTGCAGCTCCTTCACTTTACTCCTGCACTGCAGTGTGTCCCAGTCATGGCCCCTTTCCATCATCTCCCTTGATATCTGCCCGAAGGTATCGTAATTCCTATGGCTGGAGCGCAGCTGGGGCTGGACAGCTTCCTCCCCACAAACACTGATGAGGTCCAGCGCCTCGACATTGCTCCATACTGGGGATCGCCTGGTGCATGGAGGCATGGTCACCTGGAAAGATGCACTGAGAGCACTCCATGCCTGGCTGAGCAAACAGAAAGGGGATTTTCAAAATTCCCAGAGAATTTAAAGGGAGGGTTTGATGGTTGGTCACCTGAGGGCAGGGCAGTAGAGTTCAAAGTGATGACCAGAGTGGCTAGAACAGGCATTGTGGGACACTTCTGGAGGCCGATCAGAGCGCATTAACAGACCAGGGCATCCACACTGGTGCTCCAGCAGGGGCGCAGCAAACGTTATTCCTCTCGCCTAGGTGGAGTACCAGGAGCGCTCTAGCCACGGAGTCAGAGCGCTCTACGTGCCTTGGCAGTGTGGACGGGGAGTGAGCTAGTGTGCCCGGGGCTCCTTTATTGTGCACTAACTTGCAAGTGTAGCCAAGCCCTCAGTCTAACCCTCAGTGTTTGTAAGGGTTTCTGAGTGCCTTGAATGGAACTACACATCGCACAGGCACCAAGTGTTATATTATTATTAATTATTGCAGCCTATAGAATGTCATTCAACAAAGGCATTACTGTGTGAATGTCTCCATTTTAATCAAACAATTTATCTAAAAATATTTTTTTTAATTCAGTCAGATCTGTAGGCAGCTGAGGGGAATTATTTGACAAATACATGTGAATATCAATTTTTAAAAAATTTGGCCAGCTCTAATTAGTATTACATATAAATACACTTTTTGGGCCAGGCACTTTACTGCTCCATGCCTCAGTTTCCCACTCTGTAAAATGGAGACAATGATGCTGACCTTAGTTGTAAAACACTTTGAGATCTACTAATGAAATGTACTATATAAGAGCTGGGCATCATTATTATTTCAATATATATAAGTACTTGTCTTGGCAGGGTCCCCTTAAATATAGTGAGCCAAATCAATATCCAGGCCAACTCCTTTGACTTCAAAGAAACTAGAATGGGGAACAATTTGGGCCAGTGTTTTATTTGCACCCACATCACTCTTTGCAGCCCTTAGATTTTTGCTTTCAACTAAGGATGTTTTGCATTACTTTCCTCTGGCTGGTGACCTTTAAAAAACATTGGCTTGCTATACTTTCTTAGTACCACTGAAATCTTGTTCACATTTATTTTCATTACACCAGTACACAAAAAGCATGCCAGGTGGTTAAAGATCATTCTATATTAAATACACATTTCAGAACTTACAGCCACAATAAAACTCTCACCTTTACACTTACTGGCTCAGGAATTTCGTTTCCCCCCTTTATTATACATCTATAAATTACAGTGACATAAAACATATTATGGTTTTCCTTCATAATTTTGCCATTGTGCTATTTTATGACCCAATAATCCAGCTCCCAAGTGGTTAGTCTATGAGGACAAAAGCCAAGTGATGTATCATGGACAAAGGAATGGGATTATTGCCAGATAAAACAATCAGACTATTATTATGGCTAATACACTAAAAGTGTTTACAATAGGTTTTTAAATAATCCCTTACATTTATATGGTACCATCTGTCCTGAATGATCCCAAGGTTCTGTGTAGATAGATAATGGGGTCATGCTACCCACCACTGAAAAGTAACTGATGATGGCTTGGAAAGCTGGTGACTGTTCTGCACTAGCAGTCTTACAAAAGTATAGTTAAGAAGGGAAGCAAAGAACAACATTGCTATTTGAAACTATGGGGAATTTTAGATAGGCAGACTATAGTATAATTATCCTGGCTAGGATTTGTCCAGAACATGAGTGTTATCAGGTTTATTCTTGAAAAAAAATGCCACAAAGTATTCATGGACCAAGTTCCATAGCTCATGTGAAAGACGGGACTTCCACAAGCTTAATTCTCCTCACCAGCACAGTGATCAGGGCATTGATTTCACACCATTCTGACTCAGAGGAGGGAGTGCCACTCACAGAATAAAATGCCCCACTTCCTGTATTTTCCTTTGGGAATCTCCCATCCAAGCCCCAATTAAGTCCAATTAGCTTATGAGATCTAAAGAGTTCACAGCTTAATCAGATATGGCTGCAGAAAATTTTACAAAGCAGAGACTGTGGGAATCCCAAGTGTTCCTTCACCTGTAATGAGCGTGACAGTCAGCAACAGAGCAGTACTTGGCCAGTGTAATGTGGGCACCTTGCTGATGTTCAAGTTGTAGAGAAAATATTGTACATCTAAGACAGAGCTAATGTTTCCTAAATACAGTAGAATATGTGATACTGTCATGACTGAGATACATCATTAGCCTATTGCTACTATTTTACTGAGTAGTTTAGAGCTGCTCTAAGTTCTGCCTTGGGACCAGCCCTGCACAGATCCAGGAATAGGAAAGAGCAAAGGTGAATTTTATACTACTTGTGCAATTCACACAGCTCAGATCCACACCTGGACCCGAGCTGTGTGTCCTTGGGCTGTTCCAAGGAGCTGGCCCCGGATGATTAACCTAGGTTCGTTTTATAATTGAATCAGGGAATGTCAAGTATGGACTCAAGTTTAAATTGTGTTTGTTTCTTTGTGTTTAACAAAGATCATTAGGCTAACGTGTTTAGCATGGTGCACATGAATTTGGTAGTGAGAGCCCCATTAACATTGCCAAGAGATATGTGGCTAACCCCTGCACTGAAATTATATCCCTTAATAGATTTTCCCCCTTCCAATAGTTTCTTTAATCTTTTCAGAACTGTTATAACAAAACAGGCTGTAAGGCTGCCTGGTCTTCTTATCACCTTGGAGCTAGTGGTCCCGATATCCCATTGTTGGCACTAAAGAAAATTGTGCTAGTCCATTAAGTTAGAAAAAAATCATGACTTCATGTCAAAGGGATAATAGAACCAAATTGCCAGTATAATAATAGACAGAATCGATTGTTATTGATCAACACTTCCTAGGTTGATAACTCAGCTGTTTGTTTCAAGATAAGTCTGAACAAATTCCTTAGGAAACGCTTCCTGATACCATCAGGTCATCCAGGACCAAGAGCTGTGGCCTACACAGAGTCAGCATTCTTCTTTTTTCCTCTAACTATAACGTATATATATCCTACAAGCAGGGCCGGTTTAAGACCTTTAGAGGCCCTAAGCGCTAAAAAGATTATGCCCCCCCCCGATCTGTAATTCAAAAAAAAAAAACCAATACTATACCATAAAATAAAATTTTATTTTTCGAAATGACACAAAACTTACATGTATGCTGAAATTAAAATAGCTTCTTTCTAGATTTTGTGATTGCAAAATTCTGGATAAGTTCATCGAAGCTGACTCGACGAAGCATGTTGGCTTCCATACACAATAGGGAAAGTGAATTAAGTCTGTCCTGACACATTGTTGTCTTCTGAGGGATTTTTATTCTTTTCAGCTGAGAAAAAGAGCATTCTAAGGAGCAGTTAAAAATCATCAATGTTAGAAAAATACGTCGTGTGATCTCTACATTTGGAAATACACATTGTATTCCGTCTTTCAATATTGTGTTATGAAGATCAATGTGACTGAATTTCATTTTTCCTGTTTCATTAAACTTTGCATGCATATAACAGTGGAACTGCCATACTTCTCCACAGAGATTCATGTCAACAGGGTATGAGTCAACTAGCTTTTGGGAACCTTGTGAATATTGTTCATCAGATAAGTCTATATTGTTTAGAAAATAAAATCTACTTGATACTTCTTTGTATACTTCACCTCTCCTCTTCATATGAGCTTCAATGTATCAATTATAGCGCAGTAAGTTGATGCACAAAATTTGT
The DNA here is from genome assembly GCF_965152275.1 of Natator depressus. Classification (NCBI taxonomy): domain Eukaryota; kingdom Metazoa; phylum Chordata; order Testudines; family Cheloniidae; genus Natator; species Natator depressus. The sequence goes on from NC_134243.1 coordinate 68,225,662, forward strand.
CTCTAGGATTCAATGCTGTTTCTGTTGCACTGCTATCATTTGCTTGTTTTTTCCTGATTCGCTTGCGGGACTGGGCTTCTTTGTAGTTAGTATCAGGCAAGATATCTTTTGATATGTCTTTCTTGATAATGCCCTGACATGTTGGCAGCGTTGTCATAAGATTGACCTCTGCACTTCGAGAAATCTATTTTGAAAACTTGGCACAGATAATGCAGTACTCGATTTGCCATTTCTTCACCAGTGTGGCTTTTCAAATTGAGGAATGTTATAAATCGTTCAACTGGTTTCCCATCTGTGGGAGACACGTATCTTAGTACAATACTCAACTGATCAATATGTGAAAGATCAGGTGTAGAGTCGACAGATAAACTGAAGTACCCAGCAGTACTTATTTCATCCACAATAGCTGAACGAACTTTGTCACTCATTAGACCAAAGAGTTCATCACATATTGTCTTGGATAAGTATGATGGGTTACGTTTGCCAGCATTCCCATATTTTGAGATATGGCCTGCTAAAAATGGGTCCAACTGAGCCACAAGCTCCAACAATCCCAAGAAATTTCCATTCTGCAATGATCCAAATGTGTCATTTGATCCCCGGAAAGGCAGACCACATTCAGCTAATGTTTGAATAACAGCTATACCACACTGCAAGACATGTTGCCAGTATTCATGCTCCCCTTTAATTTGTTCTTCCAATTTTTGTGTCAATCCAAAGCCCTGTCTTCGATTTAAATATGTCACCATTGAATCTCTGTGAGTATTGCTATTTTCATGTTGTTCAATTAAAACAGTATTCCGCCAGTCACTAAATCCATTTGCAGCAATCCGGGATGTTGAAGGTTTATATGCAAAAAGTTTGCAAACAAAACAGTACACACACCCTGTTGATGGTGAATACAGTAGCAATTCTCGACTGTATTTCTCACCATTTGCTTTCATGCTGAAAAATATTTTTTGTGGACAATATCTTGTTTGTTTGCCATTGGTAAAAGTCTGATGTGGTTTCTCAAATGGCCCAGTGTGGTGTTGACAGTCATTTCGTCCACAATCTATCCAGTAAGCTACATCATCAGTACTGAAACCAACCCACATACCAGGATCTTTTCTCCAATTATTTACAGCATGAGCAGGTTCAGTCTCTGACACATCCACACCTTCTAGAACAGTGTCTGTTTTACCCCTAGGAGTAGGATGATCAGTTACAGTCTCTGACACACCCACATGTTCTGGAATGGTGTTTGTTTCACCAATAGAAGAAGGGTCAGTCTCTGAAACACCTACAGGTTTTTGAACGATGTCTGTGCTACTGAGAGAAGATGTTTGCGTCTGATGGATTTGATTTGAAAAATGATGTCAGCTTTGGAAGATTTTGGAAAATTTCACTAGTTTTTTGTTTCTTTTTCCGCCAGTTTACATTTCTGTGCTCCACTCAGTTGGTTACGTTTCATCCTGCCCCTTATCTCAGTTATCTGAAATTAAAAAAATAAATTACACAACGTACACTATTTTTATGTATATATAATATATATATATATAATATATATAAGAAAGAAAAAAACCGAATCAAGTATGTATAACTCAGAAGAATATATCAATAATAAAACATAAATTTATTGCATTACATGACAGGATCTGATTTCCTCGCATTATTTCAATCTACATTAGTAGGACGACCCCCTGGTTTAGGTGGGGATAAGTAATAAAAAGAGAACAGAAAAATGGGGGAAGAGTGTGTAGTGGAGTGTAAGGAAGTCTAACAAAGTTCTGATTTTTCCCATGATGACTATTTCAACGCTTTTTTTGAAATATCAAATATCAAATTTTTTTAAAAAAAAAATCTCATTTTTTTTAGTGCCCCCTGCTTTGCTGGTGCCCTAAGCACGTGCTTAGTCTACCTACTGGGTAATCCAGCCCTGCCTACAAGTAATCAAAACCATAAAACTATATTAAAATTAGTTTATGAGTCTGACTAAATGCCCTAAAGCTTAGTTATTCAGAGTGAGAGGTTACAGAATATCTTGATAACACACTACAACTCAAAAAAGTGTGCAAATGGTGAAGGGCAAGAGTAAAGGAGAGCATCAACCTGGGGTTTTAGCTTTTACAACGTATTTCCTTGCTATAACCCTTGTTCTGACACTATTGAAGTCAGCCAAGCACAAAATGTTCATTGACTTCAGTGATGCCGAACCCTTAATGAGTCTCAGATACTTAGGGACAGATGCTGCTGCCCTTATTCACATTGGATCAGGAGGGAGAATGCAAAGGTGACATACAGTCATCCTCTTCTCTGCCTTGAGACTTGTGTCCAGCAAAGCTCAGCCAGATCCAAAGATCAGAGTCCAAGATCTGATTACTGAATTCTAATTTGTTACACTTGTCTGAAGAAGAATGAGATTGCAGAGTTGTCAGTGAGAGCCTGTTGTAATAATTTGGCCTAAAAATTTACCCCAGTTGTAAGCTTCAAAGTAAAAAGTATGTGTAAATTCATAAGATGTCGCAATAATGTATAATAATAAATGTTGTTGGGAAAAGGAGCGTGATGGGGTGTCCCCCCAACACAGGATTAGAAGGGGTTAAAGTAGCCAGGTTGTCCAATTAACTGCCCGAGCTGCACATGGAGGAGGTGCCAGGGAGCAGGGAGTTGATTAAATGAGGCTCAGCTGTGCAGGATTAGGTGGGGCCTATAAAGCCCAGGAGCTGAGAGCAGAAGGGAGCTGCTGGGAAAGGCTGCAGGAAGGCAAGCAATAGTTACTCCCTGAGAAGCAGGAGGAAGGTTTGGAGCTGGTACACCCAGAGAGAGACAGGGAAGGAGCAGTGATGGTAGAGCGAGGAAGCCCAGAACTGCTGAGCTGAGGGTCCCTGGACTGGACCCTGGAGAAGAGGGTGGGCCTGGGCTCCCCTATCAGCCACTGAAGGTGTGGCATAGAAATAAGATAGTGAATGGGAAGACTGCCAAGGACTGCTGATGGACTGTACCCAGGAAGAGGGAATGCTGAGTGACTCAGCTGGAAGGCAAAGGAGATGCTGATGGTCCTGGAATGAAAGGAGTTACAGACCAGAGTCAGAGTGATGGCATGCAAACCGTGGAAGGGGGTGTCCACCTCAAGAGCTAATCCTCAGAGCGATCAGGAGGAGGTGCCATCCCAGAGGTGATTGGAGCACCCTGTCACAAGTGGTGAAGAAACAGACACATGGTTGTCCCTGATACAAGGGGAGGTTGAACCCTGATGCAGGGGGCCATAATAAAGAAGGAGCCCCTAAGGGAAGATGAAAATGAAAATGCCTCCAGCACAGAGTTTCTTGGCTGAGGGAAGTTGTCTCCTACTAAGGTGGATGCCGGAGTTGTTGCTCCCACAGAGGGGAGAGGAGAACCAACAGGGGCGGGTCTGTGCTATGTGGGAACAGATATCAGAGAACCAGCAGAGACTGTGGGAATTCCAAGTGTATTTGCAAGACTGTATGCTGTGGGTAGCTAGTCAACAGCAGCAGCTATACAGAATCCTGCAGGAAAGAAGTAGGAGGAGATGTAAGGGCCAGGAATGGGAAAGGTGCTCTGGGACTAGGAAGGCAGAAGCCCAACCCCAAAGGGGCTACAGCTGCAGGAGCAGGGAGCACCTGAAGAGGGATGGCCCCTATTTAGAGGGAAGGAAAGAGACTTCCCAGGAGGCAAGGACTGAGACAAAGGCCCAGAGAGTCCCACTCGATAAGCAATTGGGTCAGAGGAGGACCTGCTTTTTGGTGTGTGGAAAAGGGCCATGTAAATAGACATTGTCCCCACAGGGAAAAGACAGATCCAGGAAAAGCACAAGGGTCAGAGCCAAGAGAGAAAAGAAGAGCCAGAGGCCTGTAAGGAGCTCATAAGAAGGTGGAGAAGTCCAAAAGGCAGGTATGAAGCGTGAGGTGAAACTGGGGGGAGGGGGAAAAGGAGAGAGACCCCAGGAAGGAAAGTAATTAATGCAGAGACTAACACCGAGATGAACCACAAAACAGTGGGGACTCACACCCTTGGGGCGAAAGTGCTGGAGGACTTGGTGGAGCAAGTGGACCGTGTGACAAGGAGACAGAAAAACTAAATTAGTCTAAACAAAAAGACCTATTGATATGGTTGAAGGACTATGTTAAAATCATGGTTGGTAAAAACAGAAGACATACAACTAGAAATGAATTAATCAAAACTGGTGTGTTGGATATCAGGCCTAATTGGTGGACAAAATAATGAGGGGATGGGCTAGTCCGCCCATCACTCCCTTTCTGGGTCCTTAAAGAAAGACTTTGGAGGGAGAATATGGAAGAGCAGAGAGGCTACTGGAGTGGGCTACACCATCATGGCTGCCACACCCAGCCTCTCCTGGGACCCATGACCTTCTTCATCCTAATCCTGAGGAATATCCTCACTGGTATGGGCCAGAGAGAGACCCAGATAACACTGCCACCTCTACCAGCTCCAGCTGAATCTCAAACACCACTTAGGATGAAAGGGGATCAGACTTGAGTAGCAACAACCACAGCTCCAGCCCATCTCAACTAGCTTCTTCTTGTCCCCAAAAGGACAGTTATTACCATCTAAGGGACTGTCAAACAAGGGAGATTTTCCTTCTCAAATTCTCTCCAGCTAACGGGCACAGGAACCAGACATCTTGTTAAAATTAAAGCCTTACTTACTACTTTACATTTCAAATGCTTTGACTGTTTTTCTGTATCTTTAATACAAGGCTAAAAAGATTTTTAGTGGCATGTTTTCCAGGGTACTAAGCAGACTGAGGTCTCTGTATACCAGGGATTGGCAACCTTTGGTCCGCGGCCCGCTAGGGAAAGCCCTAGGCGGGCCGAGCCACTTTGTTTACCTGCAGCATCTGCAGGTTCGGCCGATCATGGCTCCCACTCTCCGTGGTTCACCGTCCCAGGCCAATGGGGGCTGCGGGAAGGGTGGCCAGCACATCCCTCGGCCCGCACCACTTCCCGCAGCCCCCATTGGCCTGGAATGACGAACTGAGGCCAGTGGGAGCCGCGATCAGCCGAACCTGCAGACACTGTAGGTGAACAAACCAGCCCGGTCCACCAGGGGCTTTCCCTGGCGGGCTGCATGCCAAAGGTTGCCGATTCCTGCTGTATACCAAACCTTGTTTAACACTGTTTAATGTTGGACAGTGACTGGGTTATACTAACACCCCTTTGGCCAATTTATTCCATTTAAATTAATACAACAAGCCTCATTTGGCTTGTGGAACCTGTCTCAGCCAGAAATTATGGGCTAGAAGCAGGATTGAGTGGATGAAATTCTATGGCCTGTGTTATGCAGGAGGTCAGATGAGATGATCTGGCCTTAAAAATCTACGACTAGTAATGATGAATGAAAAGTAAAGAACACAGCTTGACGCTCAGGACCTGATTCCTGCCTTGCAAGTGTCTAATGTGTAGACATTTACACCTGGGCAATGTGAGTGCAAAGTGGATGTAAAACACTACAAAATCAAAAAGAAAAGGAGTACTTGTGGCCCCTTAGAGACTAACAAATTTATTTGAGCATAAGCTTTCGTGAGCTACAGCTCACTTCATCGGATGCATTCAGTGGAAAATACAGTGAGGAGATTTATATACACAGAGAACATGAAACAATGGGTGTTATCACACACACTGTAAGGAGAGTGATCACTTAAGATGAGCTAATACCAGCAGGAGAGGGGGGTGGGGTGGGGAAGAAAACCTTTTGTAGTGATAATCAAGGTGGGCCATTTCCAGCAGTTGACAAGAAATCAAGGATTATACAAAATTATACAAAATCAGGATGATAACATTTTAACATTTCGCACAAGGTGTAAGGCAATGGAGAATCAGGCATTGAGAGCACAAGCGATTTGCATGGCTGGCAGTTAGAAAAAAAATTCTATTTGTAAACTGAGCACATTTTATCTGATAATAAACCTACAGCCAGACAATGACAGTTTTACAGAGAAACTCTTCATGGCAGCGCCACACTAAGTGTTACTGGGTTGTAAAATGTTTGTCCACCCAGACTGCAAGCCTACCATGTTAAAATGATGGAAGAACTTTGTCACAGCTAAAAAACTTCTCCAATGTGGGCCTCTGGATTCTTAACCAGCTCAATTCTTCTTAGAATATGGTAGCGATACTTATATATTTGTTTTAAATGCAGAGGATAACATAAGGACCTGATGCTGCAATCCCTTACTCACCCTGCAAGGAGAAGACTCCTTGTCTATGTCTACACTGCAAGAAAAAACCCACAGCACCAAGTCTCAGAGCCTGGGTCAACAGACTGGGCCTCAGGCTGAGACACCCCCACCCTTCCAATAGGGTTTTAGAGCCTGGGCTCCAGCCTGAGCCCAAATGTCTATGGGCAATTGTTAGCCCTTTGCCCAAGCCCCATGAGTGTGAGTCACCTGAACTGGCCCAGACCCGGGTCCTTTACTGTAGTGTAGAAGTACCCTTTCAAGTCAGTGGGAATTGTCACATGACTCAGGTCCAGTTGGGTTATGCATGAGATTGCAGGACGAGGTCTTAAATTTGCAGGGAGTAAGGAACAGGAATTGCTTAGAGATATTTCTTTGGACTCATATGAAGGCTGTGGTGGGTCTGAAGATTAGACAGATTGTTGATGTTCAACTCTATATCTGAAGGGAATGAATGCATCACAATCAAAAGAGCAGGATTTCCTTTGCAGAGTAGCCAGTTGCATATTAGTAATAGCCACCTTGTATACCTCATGCGCACACTCTGTGCAACTTACCTGCCAAGGAAGAATAGTTTATAGTTACATTACATCACTAAGGCAAATCCCAAAGGGACACAGCCTCCTTGCAAATCAAGAGCCACCCAGATCGATCACTAGCTATGCCCTTAAGATGGACGGGCTGGATGTTCAGGCTGCGTCCACCCCTGTCAATCTTGTTGCACTACTGAAGCTTTCAGTGACCTCATGATTGTCAACTGTTTAGTACCATAATTATATTTTTAATCAACTCTAAACTTTATTTAATTTAAACTTGTGAAAAATATATTTACGATTAATTCAGTACATTTTTAACAGTGTTTGCAGGGCTGGAAGGGATCTCAACTCCAGCCCCCTGCACTGCGGTGGGACCAAGTACACCTGGACCATCCCCGACAGGTATTTGTTTTACCTGTTCTGAAAAGCCTCCAATAACAGGGATTCCACAACCTCCCTTGGTAACCTAGTCTAGTACTTAACTCCCCTTATTCTCATAGACCTGGATGTAGGCAGGCATAGCTAGTGGTCAAAGCAGGGGCCGTTAGGCCTCATGATCAGAAAAGGAGTCAGAAACCAGAGGTCAGAGACAGAGCAAGGTTCAGAGTCAGTCAGTAGGCTAGGGTCGGGGCATAGAAGCAGGAATCTGGAACCAAGCAGGAATCTGGAACCAAGCAGGACAGGAATGAGGCAGGGCTCAGGAGTCAGGCAAAAAGGGAGTCTAATGTAGAAGCCAGCCAAGGATTCATATAGTTGCTCAATTTCCTTTGCCTCCTTCTGGCTTAAAGAGTGAATCTGAGCCAATTGGAGAGGCCAGATGTCTAATCCAACTGGGAGGTTTGTGGGCAGAGCCTATGGTGAGATAGCATCCACCAGCCCACGCTCCCTGCTAAGACCAGTGAACTGCTAGGTGATAGCTATGGTCTGGGAACACAGAGATCTGGGTTTGAGACCTCCCATTTCTCACATTTATACTTACAGTTTTTCTTAATATCTAATCTAAACCTCCCTTGCTGCGGATTAAGCCCATTACTTGTTATCCTACCTTCAGTGGGCATGGAGAACATTGATTATCATCCTCTTTATAACAGGCCTTAACATATTTGAAGACTGTCCTCAGGTCCCCATCCTACAGTCTTTTTCTCAAGACTAAATATGCCCCGTTTAACCTTTCTTCATAGATCAGACTTTCTAAACCTTTTATCATTTTTGTTGCTCTCCTTTGGATTCTCTCCAATTTGTCCACATCTTTCTTAAAGTGTGGTGCCCAAAACTGGACACAGTACTCCAGCTGAAGCCTCATCAGTGCTGAATAGAGTGGAATAATTATCTCCCGTTTCGTACATACAGCACTCCTGTCAATACACCCCCAAACGATAGTAGCCTTTTTCACAACTGGATCACATTATTGGCTAATATTCAATTTGTGATCCACTATAACCCCAAAATCCTGTTCTGAAGTACTACTGCCTAGCCAGTTATTGCCCATTTTGTATTTGTGCTAGGGCTGTTGATTAATCGCAGTTAACTCACGCTATTAACTCAAAAAAATTAATCACAATTAATCATACTGTTAAACAGAATACCAATTGAAATGTATTAAATGTTTTTTTTATTTTTTCTACATTTTAATATTTAAAAATAAAAATATTTAAATGCTATTCTATTATTGTTTAACAGTGCTATTAATTGAGATTAATTTTTTTAATCATGTGATTAATCAAGATTAATTTTTTAATCGCTTGACAGCCCTAATTTGTGCATTTGATTTTTCTTTCCCAAGTATAGTACTTTGCACTTGTCTTTATTGAATTTCATCCTGTTGATTTCAGACCAATTCTCAATTTATCAAGGTCATTCTGATTCTGCCCTCCAACATGCTTGCAACACCTCTCATCTTGGTGTCATCCACAAACTTTATAAGTATACTCTCCACTCCATTATTCAAGTCATTAATGAAAATACTGAATAGTACCAGACCCAGAGGGACTCCACTAAATATGTCCTCCCAGTTTGACAGCAAACTATTGATAACTATTCTTTGAGTACGGTTTTCAACCAGTTGTGCACTCACCTTATAGTAATTTAATCTAGAACACATGTTCCTTGTTTGCTTATGAGAGAGTCAAGTTGGACTGTCAAAAGCCTTACTAAAATCAAGATATATCACATCTCCTGCTTTCTACCCCTCTCCCCCACCATCAACTAGGCCAGTCTCCTTGTCAAAGAAGGAGACTTAGGTAGGTTTGGCATGATTTGTTCTTGACATATCCATATTGGCTATTACTTATTACTGTATTACAAGGTGCTTACAAATTGGTTGTTTAATAATTTGCTCCATTATCTTTCCAGGTTTCAAAGGTAGGCTGACTGGTCTACAATTCCCTGGATCATCTTTGTTCCCCTTTTGAAATATATGTACTATGCTTGCCCTTCTCCACTCCTCTAGGACCTCACCCATCCTCCGTGAGTTCTTGAAGATAATCACTAATGGTTCTGAGATTGCTTCATCTAGTTCCTTAAGTACCTCAGGATGAATTTCATCAGGCCATGCCAACTTGAATACATCTAAGTTATCTAAATATTCTTTAACCTGTCCTTTCCCTATTCTGACTTGTGTTTCTTTCTGCTTCTTGTTAATATTAATTGTGTTAAGCATCCATTCATAATTAACTTCTTAAGAGAAGACTGAAGCAAAATAGTCATTAAATGCCTCAGCCTTCTTGGTATCATTTTTATTAGCTCTCCTTCCCTGCTAAGTAGTGAACCTACACTTTCATCTTTCTCTTGTTCCTAACGTATTTATAGAACCTCTTCTTATTGCCTTTTATGTCCCTTGCTAGGTATAATTCATTTTGTGCCTTAACCTTTCTGATTTTGTCCCTACATGCTTATGCGATTTATTTATTTATTTATTTTGGTACTCATCTTTAGCAATTTGTCCATCTTTCCACTTTTTGAAAGATTCACTTTTGATTTTCAGGGCATATAAGTGCTCTTGATATAGTCATATTGGTTTCTTGCTATTCTTCCCATCTTTCCTTTGCAACCAGATAGTTTGCTGTTATGCCTCTAATATTGTCTCTCCGAGAAACTGCCAGTTCTTCTGAACTCCTTTTTCCCTTAGATTTTCTTCCCATGGGGTTTACCTACCCAATCTACTCCAAGTTTGTTAAAGTAGCCCTTTTTGAATTCCCTTGTCCTTCTTCTTCTGTTTTCACTCCTTCCGTGCCTTAGATTATCATGAAACGTATTGTTTCATGACCACTTTCACCCAAGTTTCCTTCCACCTTCAGATTCATAACTAATCCCTTCCCTGTTAGTCAAAATCCAGTCTAAAATGGCTGCACCCAGATTACTTTCTCAACCATCTGAAACAAGTTGTCCCCACCAGATTCCAAGAACTTATTGGACATACTGTGTTTTGTGTTATTTTCCCAACAGATATATTGGTAGTTAAAGTTCTGTATGACTGTTAGGTCTTGTGTTTTAGGTATTTTTATTTGTTCTAGAAATGCCTCATTCACCTTCTCCTCCTGATTTGAGGAGATGCCTCTACCATGACATTACCCTAGGTTTTTCCCCTTTTATCTTCCCCCCTAAAGACTTCCAACTGTTCTGCCTCTCATCTCCTTCTGGACCTCAGAACAAATGTGTATATATACTTAATATATAACACAACACTCCTCTCTTTTTTCCCACCTTGTCCTTCCTGAACAAGCTATATCCCCCATACCAATATTCCAGTCATGAGATTTATCCCACTCAGTCTCTGTGATGCCAATTACATCGTAATTTAGCTTGTGTACTAAGACTTCCAGTTCATCCTGTGTATTCTCTATACTCCTTGCATTTGTGCATAGACATCTAAGATAAGGAGCAGATTCCCCCACTGTTTCCTCTCTTGTTACTCCTATGTCTCTATTATAATTTTCCATTCCTCCTCTTCTCCTCCCCCAAACATCCAGCCCTCTGTCAAAGTCACCTTTGTTTTTTAATACTGAACTCTGGGCTTTTGTCACCTTCCCTCTTTGTACCTAGTTCAGTGCACTTTTTTTGGTCATGATTGCTGTCATTTATTAAACCTCACTTTTTCACTGAACTTGGGAGGCTATCCAAGAAATTAATTTGGTAAAAACAGCAACTGAGCTGTCCATTAAATAGATTGACCTTGAATGAACATGAACCATTATTGTGCAAGAGGCATGATTAACAAGTAGCATCAGAAACAGATGTTGCTACACTGGACAAATTGGTTCACAAAGGTTTCCAGATTGTACAAAATTGTCTGAACCATAAGTGATTAAACAGAAGAAGAATATTTGTAGCTGTTATATAGGAACAAGCATCTTGGAGCAAAGTTCAATTTGTAAGAGAATGAATCACCTCAAAGTGCTGTAACACAGTTTAACAGAATAATTTTACAGCTGGTAAACCTTAGTGGGGAAGAAAAGTGATTTGAAAAGATGGGCTTGTTAAGATTGTCTTGCAGAGTGCCTCTAACTGTTTAGTCTTCTTTGGTGTCTTAACCAAAGTATATGTTCTAAGACTACTGTACCGCTTTCAGGAGTCTGATTTGTCTTGCATACCCCAAGTTTCACTTCATTTAAAAACTAGTTGCTTACAAAATCAGACATAAAAATACAAATATACAAAAATACACACTAGTACTGAAAAATTGCTTTCTTTCTCATTTTTACCATATAAGTATTAAATAAATCAATTGGAATATAAATATCTGTATTATATTTCAGTGTATAGTATATAGAGCAGTATAAATGAGTCACTGTATGAAATTTTAGTTTGTACTGACTTTACTAGTGCTTTTTATGTAGCCTGTTGTAAAACAAGGAAATATCTAGATGAGTTGAGGTACCCTGGAAGACCTCTGCATGCTGCCAGGAGTACGCATACCCCTGGTTGAGAATCACTGCTCTAAGAAATCTTGAGGAATTCTGCATCATTGGCATCACTGGAGCAAAGCAACCCCCAATCTATGCAGTGTCAGAGGTGAAAATTGAGATTTAAGGTATACATATGAAAAAATATCCAGAATATCTCTTTCATCTTCAGTGAAATTTCTATTCTGTATATTTATAGTAGCACCTAGAAGCCCCTGGTGAGGTTGGGGCCCCATAGTGTCAGGTTCTGGACAAACACATAGTAAGGGATAGTCTCTGCCTGGAAGATCTGAAGTTTCAAGGCCCCAACTCTATAACTGATGGCATGTGGGCACACCCCAGCTCTGTATGGAACCTCACTGACTTCAGCCAAAGATGGAAGAAAAGAAAAAGTATTCCCATTTTGCAGATGGGGAACTGAGGCAGAGAGAGACCAGATGATTTGCTCAAAGTCATGCAGGAAATCTGACAATTGAATGAATCCAGATGTCCTAAGTCAATTAATATTTATAACAATCTTTTCCCCTGTTTTACAGATAGGGAAACAACTCAAAGAGGTAAAGTGATTTATCAAAGACCACAAAAAGAGCAAGTGCGATATGAGGTATTAGAAATCAAGATTTCCTGACTGACTAGCTTTTGTTCAGACCACAAGCCTCTTCCAGTACCTTCAACCTACCCACAGAATTGTATAGAATTGAAATCAGATTTTCCATCCTCTTTAGATAACTAGAGAAAGGCACTTCCCTCTGAACTCCACTGCTTATTTATTCACTCAAGAATATGTAGAGGATAAATAAAAGCCAACTAATTAAGGGGTTTTTTTGGATCAGAGATCTGCATTTCAAAGCAGATTTATCATTTATTGTAAAACCTCTAAAGGAAAATTAAATCTAAAGAAGAAACAAGGATGATACTATTATTTAAGTTATTTGAGTAGTTGCACATCAGACCTGTATTTTCTCACTGGATGATTAACAGCTGTCCAACACAGATAGCAAAAAAGCCTGTTTGGTTCAATAATTCATGTTCTTTCAGATTGTGCTGTAATAAACCAGATAACACTGAACATGTTGGTCATCATGGCTGCTGAGTATAATATTGTGCCATGATGTGATGTCCCAGTGCAAAATCAGGAGTAAATGGGAAAACACAAAAGAGCTTGAACTAAGGTCCCTTGCTCTAACCTATCTACCACCTTAGGCTCCACTTAGCTCCATGCAAGTGGACTCATGTCCCCAGGCAGATGGAGCTACTAAAGTCAATGAAGTGCCACTCAGGCACAGGGGATCAGTCAGTGCAGAGCTTCTTTGATGTCGAGGGCTTTGCACAGGTGCAAAGGTCCACTCAGTGCAGGATGTGAGCCTTAATCTGGATTTGAGTTTGTGAAGCTTGCATGGGCTCTAAATAGACTGTAAAACTCCTGATGAAATCAATAAAAGGCACCGTCTGGAGAATCATGGGAAATACAGCCAATTTCTTACTATAATTTGCAGCAATTTATGCATAATCTCCATCTGTTGAAAATAATATCTGGTGTTACCCCTCCATAATCTGCAAAGATTCCAGCCACAAATCAATGCAAAGGCAGGTTTGCAAAAGACTTACAGGTATTTTGTGGATCAACGTGGGACTACAAAATTATCACCCATTCCTTTGTTGCTACTGAGTTTACTTGGTGCTGATATTTTATCAAAACAATTTAAAATTTGACTTATAATTAAATATGAATCACAATTGCTGCATAATGAGTGAACACTAAGGCCCTGCTCCTGCAATTCACTGAAGTCAATGGGGCTCTTTGTGGGCTTAACAGCCTGTCCACATGCAATGAATTACAGGCTCACGTCCTTGGCCTGTAAGTGCTTCAGGGCAGGCACCACCTTTTAGATATAAATTTGTGAAGTTCCCATTGCCTAGTACAATGGGGCCCTGACTGAGGCCTCTAGGTGCTGCCACTATACAATTATACATAATAGTAACAGTCAACAACAGGCAGCAACAGGGTTATGTTGAAAAGACTAGAAAACTCCTAAAGAACTAGCCTTTCTAAAGGACAAAAGCTCGCTGGGGCCCAAATTCAGCTTACCTGCAAACATATGCTTAAGTCTCATTATTGTAATGCTTAAAGTTAGGTTGCTAGGGGCCAAAATACGAAAATGAAGTGATGGGCAAATATAGATAAAAACATAATGCACGTTGAAGCTAAGTGATACAAAAAAAGGGTCTGTTAGGACATTTGATTTTTGCTCGGAAGCAAATTTCTATATGCTATGGTTAAAGAATACCCATGAGTTTGTGTAACTGGTAAGCGAAGCGTCAAGCACCAGTTTCGCTTCACTCTTGTTTTATGGGATACCTTTTACTTTTATAAAGTTGAGAGTATTACTATGTGCTCAATAACACAGTGATGAGTTAGGGGACGAGAACTGAGGAAGCGTTGTTCTAAGTCAGCCATAAAAATGTTGGCATACTGTGGGGCCATGCAGGTACCCATAGCAGTGCCACTGACTTGAAGGTATGTATTGTCCCCAAATGTGAAATAGTTATGGATGAGGACAAAGTCACAAAGTTCAGCCGCCAGGTTTGCCGTGACATTATTGGGGATACTGTTCCTGACAGCTTGTAGTCCATCTTTGTGTGGAATGTTTATGCGAGGCTGGTGCAGAGATCATTTCTGCAACACGCAAGGGCACAGAGGCAAACTGGTATGGCTGCTCAGGGGACAGACTGCCCCACGTGTTTTTTCTGCACAGAACCCAAACCAGATCATGAGTTGTTCTGTGGATTTCATCCTGTTTATATAGAGCCTCGATTCTCAGACTGTATGTGGGTAGAGTGAATTTCACCTCAGACGCTTTGAGACCCTGGGAAGAAAGGGGTTACAGAAATTGAAAGTGCAAAGTAGTGTCACGTGTTTCTGATCTATTGGGTAGATTACAGGGTTTTGAAAAGAGCATGTAAACGTTCAAGATTAGCATCTTGATATTTTCATGAAAGGATACATATAGGAAGGCAATCAAATTCCTGAAAAATTTCTGAGTTAGGGTTCGTGAATATAGTTTAATATGCTACATGCTTTATTTATTTACTTATTTATTTTCAACATACCAAAATTAGTAAAACCACATTCTAGATTTATCTCTTTAAACATAATTTAAATTCAAAACAGATTTGGATGGGTTAAAGAGTAAGAAGTATCTCTAAATAGTAGATTTGAATTTTTCTGTCTTTAGTAACTCAGAATAGTTCAAGACAATTTAAAACAAGTGTGCTCCTGGACTGAAACTCTGAATATAAAGTTTTTCCCACAAGCAAACTTTAAGGATGAGCTATGAACCTCTATCAATACTGATTTATAATGGAAGTACTGGTATTGATACAGCCCTCTTTATAGTGTTGTGAACAGAAATGATATTATAGAAGAGTGATGAAGGACTGGATTTGGTAAAAGAATATATTTTCTATCTTCTAAAGGAAGATATTTGATTTCTGAATCACTAGCTGTGTGATGGGGTGTACAACCCCCACTCTGGGGAACAAGGAGCAGCTCTGGTCATAAGAGGCTCTGCCCAGCCGTGCCTGCTGAGTGTGCTCTCTATCGACGTGGAGCTTAAAAGGGTGTGGCACAGCTCAGTCTGGGTGGTCAGTGGAAAGGAGCGGACTTTCCTGGTAGCTCCTGCTAGAATACAGCAGGAGCCCCTTGCTGTACCATGCTGCCCCAAAGCAGACCTCAACTCAGAACTGCAACCCATTGCAAAAGAGAGTGGAACATCTACTTGTGAGTTGGGGAAGGAACCTCCTATCCCTCTTTCTGGTGGAATATGTTGTGGACCAATAGCCAGGCCTTCACCAGGACTCTGGAGCCATGAATACAGTAGCAAGTGACCGGGGGAGTAGGCTGGATGGTACCCTTACATAGGTTGCACACATGAACTGCCTGCCCCAGGGCCCTGGGTTGGAACCCAGCGGAGCATGAGGGCCTTGGTTCCCTTACTGCCAACCCTGGACTTGAACCACTAGGGGATGTGTTCTGGTGAGATGATCCCCCATCACAAGCAGTTACCACTTATATATAAACTTTTAGTATGAAATAAAATAAAATTTCAAACTCACTTACATTTTTAGCATTGGCTATTTAAACCTGTCCTAAAAAAACAGAAATAGTATCTTAGGCCCAGTTCAGCAAGATACTCAAGCACATGCCTCACTTTAAATATGTCACTAGTCCCACTGAAGTCAGTGGCTGGGACTCTTAAAGAAACTTAAGGAAGTTAGGCACTCAAATCTCATTGAAAATCCTTGGGAATTTTGCACCTACTTTCCCTTTGTGCCTTTGAAAAATCTCACCCAATGCTTAAAGGTAAGCATGTGATTAAGTAATTTGCTGAAATGGGGCTTACATGTGGCAGGAGTTATCCATTGACAAATCACCATGTAAAGTACCTTTGTGCTCATGCACGCAGCCCGGCTCTAAAGCATTTCAGGCTGCAATAACACTCTCTCTCTCTCTCTCGCCCCTGCTGGCATTATAGTTGGATGTAGACCTGAACCAATGCTATTGATCCACTTGCAAGTGAACTTTGCAGGTGTCCAAATTTCCCTTGTTTTATAATAGGCCAAACCCAAACTCAAGATCTGAGAACCTTAACACTTTGAGGTGTTTGAAAATTTTGCTCTTGGATCCAATGCTGCAACATAATGACATTGATTCCTGCAAGCCTTTTCCTTTGCCACGTAGTACCATGGTGAGATGGATATTTAGAATAGCAGAATGAATTTGGCTGGAGCCTCAAATTTACCAGTGACACATGAAGTCTTTGTGGAGAGTCTGTAGGGCTCTAACAGGGCTTCACTTAGAATCATACTCCACTGCAAGGGAGACTTGAAGAGACATGTATATTGCTTGTTTCACCATTGGTAAAATATAGGGATCATTCAAACTGGCTCAGTGCTGGGTAAAGATCTGGAAAGGAAGGTGAGGGAGGGCTCGGACAAAACCACGCATAGAGGAACACTCCAGAACAGTGTCCCCTGGTTACCAACCACTCCAAGCTCCATCTCCGTATCTTAATGATGAATTTTGGTTCTGGGACCCAGTATGTTGCCATGCCTCACCTCATGATTACGAGGCTGGGTTTGGAGAAAGCTGAGTTTTATTGTGGGTGAGGCTATGTACTGTTTAGTGGGAGGTGGCAGGCAATGAGTAGTAGAGCCAGCCCCAGCCCCTGCTATGGCCTCTTTATGCCATTCTAGTGGTGGAGAGAGGTTGCAAAGGGGACCTGCACGAGAATTCTTTCTGTGCAGGGGCAGAACAGGAGCAGCATATGTAGCCTTACACTGGGCATCCTTAGTCTCTGGTGTCTGGGCATGCTGAGAGCAGATGGATTGTTTCAGGGACGGGAGGGGGAATGGCTAGAGTGCTCAACACCTGGCAATGGTGGGCTCCACTGCAGCCCAATGGCAGCTGGGCAGAAGCTGCTGTAAATTAGAGGAGCCCCTCTGGCTCCTCTAATTTATGCTGGGATCCACATTGGCCTGCACATTATCCCAGAATATGTAAGGGGCAAGAGTAGCTTTGTTTCACCCACCCCTA
The DNA here is from genome assembly GCF_965152275.1 of Natator depressus. NCBI lineage: Eukaryota > Metazoa > Chordata > Testudines > Cheloniidae > Natator > Natator depressus. The sequence goes on from NC_134243.1 coordinate 68,242,894, forward strand.
GGGCTGTGCTATCTGTGCTGCATCTCCTGAGAGGTGCAGCACAGATTCTGGCCCCTGCCCACAGCCTGGTGAACTGGTTCAATTGTCTTAAGAAGCTGAGAACTGCTACCCTACTGCAGCTATTTCCTCTTCCATTTCTCTGTCACATAAAGATTAGGAGAAGAGAAATCTTTTACACTGAACTGGATGCACATCTCTATTTAAGGAGATGAGCATCCCAAAACTTTGGAAATGAACTATTTAGTGTTTCTAGACTGACTGAATACCCCAAGAGATGCAAAAAATAAAAATTAAAAAATCATCTAATCATTTATAGTGAGAGGCAGTGGGTCAGCACAAATACCATTGTGTTGCTGTTTCTTGCTGTGCACACAGACAGACACAATACACAGAACCCCTGAACAGATAACTGCTGTGACATTATTTCCTATATGGCTGGAACATTTCTGGTCATGCAGAAATGCTTGCTGCAGGCAGGTGGCAGCACACCACTGAGCAAACCAAACCATATTTTGCTTGACAATAACATAAATTAACCATTTGTGCTCTCAGAAAGGTTGGTTCTGATGTATTAATCATTTTCATTAATTTAGGAGGGGAAGTCACTTAGACCTCGCAAAGGCCCACAGGTCGCCTCTGCTCCAAGATCTTTTTTGAGGGGTAACAGCTAATTTAGACCCCATCATTTTGTATGTATAGTTGGGATTATGTTTCCCAGTGTGCATTACTTTGCATTTATCAACATTGAATTTCGTCTGCCAGTTTGTTGCCCAGTCAGCCAGTTTAGTGAGATCTCTTTGTGACTCTCTGCAGTCAGCTTTGGACTTAACTATTTTGAGTAATTTTTTATTGTCTGCAAATTTTGCCACCTCCTTTTCCAGATCACTTACGAATATGCTGAACAGCACAGGTCCCCTGCAGGCTCTTGGCAGTGGCGTAGCCAAGTGGAGAAAACGGGGGGGGGGGAGGGGGATTAAAAAAAGGCGCCACCCGCTACTACTCACCCGGCGGCGCTCAGGGTCTTCAGCAGCACTTCGGCGTCGGGTCCGTTACTCGCTCCGGTCTTCAGCGGCACTGAAGGACCCCCCGCCCCCGCCACTGCAATGCCGCTGAAGACCAGAGCGAGTGAAGGACCCGACGCTGAAGTGCTGCTGGAGACCCAGAGCGCCGCCGGGTGAGTAAAAATTAAAAAGGCACCAAAGAATTTAAAAGGGGCCACTTCTGCTTAGTGGGGGAGCGGCCACTGCCCCGCTCCCCCCCTAGCTACGCTACTGATTCTTGGGGGACCCTGCTATTGACCTCTCTCCATCGTGAAAACTGACCATTTATTCCTCCCCTTTGTTTCCTAACTTTTAACCAGTTACTGATCCATGAGAGGCCCTTCCCTTTTACCCCATGACAGCTTACTTTGCTTAAGAGCCTTTGGTGAGGGACCTTGTCAAAGGCTTTCTGAAAGTTCAAGTACACTATATCCACTGGATCCCCCTTGCCACATGGTTACTGGCCTGCTGTAATTGTCAGGAACTCCTCTGGAGCCTTTTTAGAAATAGGCGTTGCATTAGCCACTCTACAGTCACTGGGTACAGAAGCCGATTTAAATGACAGATTTCATACTACAGTTAATAGTTCTGAAATGTCACGAGTTCCTTCGGAACTAATTTATCAGTTGTTTCACAACGTCCTCTCCTGACACCACAATCTGGGAGAGTTCCTCAGATTTGTCATCTAAAACGAATCGCTCAGGTGTGGGGATCTGCCCCACATCCTCATCAGTGAAGACGGATGCAAAGATTCATTTAGCTTCTGTGCAATGGCCTTCTCTTGCTTGAGTGCTCCTTTGGCATCTCGATTGTCCAGTGGTCTCCCCGACTGTTGGGCAGGCTTTCTGCTTCTGATGTACTTACATTTTGTTGCTGTTAGTTTTTGTGTCCTTAGCTAGTTGCTCTTCAGATTCTTTCTTGGCCTGCCTTATACTTTTGTATTTGATTTGCCAGAGTTTATGCTCCTTTCTATTTTCCTCACTAGGATTTGGCTTCCAATTTTTGAAGGGATATCTTTTTGGACAAGTCAGAGGTAGAGGAAGGCATGGCTGTTGGCCCCTACCATCCAGAGACCCTGCTCTTCTCTTCTGCTTCCCAAGCACCCTGTTGACACCGGGAGCACCAATATCTTTCTCAGCTGCTGCCCAGTAAAGACCTCTGTAATTTGTGTGTGTTCACAGTACAGTAGGCCATATCACTTAATGCTGACTGGATCAGTATTCTCTTATACCTGGATTCCCTGAGGGATGGAGGAGTTGTGAGGGGGAAGAACTTTGTCACAGTCAGTCACTGCATTCCAATCTTCAGAGCCTGATCTTCACTCACATGGGGGCTTTTGTAGGAATAAGGTCAGCGGTATAATCTTATAGAGCTGACACCCCCTTCTTCCATAGGCAAGAGGAAAGATATACCAGATTTGGGTTCCCTCCTATCACTAACAGTGAAGATTTAGTCATCATCTCCATGCAGTCCAGAGTGAAGCATTGGCCACTGCCTGTGGCAGAGTATTTCTCAAGAATTGCATGTTCCAATAATGTGCACTTTTCTTTTAAAAAGCAAAATGTGGCAGCTCCTCAACGGGTGTAAATCAGCACAGGTCCATTGAAACTACACCAATTTACACCAGCAGAGGATGTGGCCCCTACTAATGTATTCTTGTAAGGCCTCACTTCCTGCATAATACATCATTTAGGATAAAGTTTTTTATTTTTTGCTTCTCTTTGACCTCAGTGAGAATTTTCCTTTCATTTCTGAACTCATAGCGACAACCCACACATTCATTTAAGGAAGCTTTAAGTCAGTGGGTTGTACAGGAACTTCTGTGATGCAAGTGCCTAGCTTGTAGTTATTTAGTTCAGCTTTCAAAGTGGATTAGCAGTTTCACACTGGTCAAAGGCTGTGCTTTGCTCTGAGTCTGCTTCTAAATGGAAAGCTCTGAGTACCGCTATGTTTACTATTTAGTCCAAGATTATCTGAAATACATTCTTCAGGAACCACAGCTTGGACCAGCCCCAAGCAGAGTTGCTCATGTCTTAAGAAAAGCTGCATCCTTTCTGCAAAAGGAAAATGAAGAGAGTCTGAAACCATGTTTGGACACACTTGATATTACCTCTGTAGATGCTGCCAGAAGAATTTTCACTCAAATCATGGATGAAGAATTTGCTGATGGAAACACTAACTGGGGACGGATTTTGACAATATTTATGTTTGGAGGAATTCTTTCTAAGAGGCTTCAAGAACACAGAGTTCAGCTTACAGGAGATAATAAAGAGCAGATTTCTTATTTCATCACGGGGTACATTATAAACAACAAGGCTGAGTGGATAGAGGCAAATGGAGGTTGGGTAAGTTTCAGTGCTGTATTTTATGACCATTTTTCACTGCTGTCTACATCAGGAGAATTTTCCTTAAGAAATTTTTTTAAAAATGCTCTTTTAACTACTGTCAAAAAGAATTGTCAACTTAGCCAGGGCTTTACCATTTGCTTTATTTAAAACTTTTATATCTTGAATTCTTCCTTGAGACTTAAAGCAAATATCTTGCTTCCGATATAAATTAGAGGAAAATACAAGACCTTTTTAAGGTGCTTGTGACAGTATAAACCACTAAAGTAAGCCCTGAATCATTTGTACAGTACACTTTCCAAACTGAAATTAAAGTGAAAGGACGCAATAATAATGCTATGATCCAGAGCCTTTTGAAGTCAATGGAAAGGGAAATCTTTATAGGTTAAATCCTGTCCACACTGAAGTCAATGGGAGTTTTGCCACTGAGCTCCATACAGCCAGGTTTTTATCCCCTGTCAATTTAGTTGTATGGTCTGATAATTAAATATAATTGGGGTCAAATCCTTCTAACCTTATTCGTGCACTGAGACTACTTGTGTGAGTGGAAATTGGCTGAGATATTCCTAGAACTTCCCCATGGTTATTTTACAAAAATGAGTAAAGTATCTGACAAACAGTATGTCTCTTTTTCCAGCTTCATATATGTGACCATTTAATTAAAGTCCCTGTGCTGATGCAGAGGAAAGTTGTAGGAAACTCCGCTCTTCTGCTTTGCAGGGTTTCATCATGCAAACTTGATTTTCTGTAGGAGTTTAGGGGAAGTTGATGGTAAATGCCACCAGAGCCTGAGATCCCCTGGTATTTTGTGTGTGTGTGTATATATGCAAATGCCACTTTCTCTTTATATCGCCTCTTTGGGCCTGATTCTGCTCTCAGTGCAATGACTTTTGATTTACACCATTGTAGATGAGCTCAGAATCAGGCTTATCTTCTCCTTTCTCACCTGTCCCCCTTTACTACTGTCTTTGTCCTTTCCCACACTTTTCTCTAGCTTGCTTTTCTCTGTTTCTGTTGGGTAACAGTTGTAGTGAGTTAGCGGTGCTTCATACATCACGTTTATAGAGGCTCCTTTGCCTGCCTCTTTCAGTCAAACCTGTTTAAGGTCAGCATCTATTCCTGCCATTTTTTTCTCACAGTATCTGGAATTTTCAGTAAGTACCTCATAACACCAGAAAGAGAAGGCTTAAAGGGGGAATATTTATAAGCATATTAAAACTGAAACACAAACAGTTATGTTACTTGCAGAAATGAGCCCGAACTCCAAAGTTTAAATCCAACCTAAATAATGAACCTTCTCCAGAAGGGAGTAGGCAGGGAGGGAGCAAATTTGGCCATGTTATAATCTGGAGATGAGACAGGCATTGCATGATTTGCAAATAGTTTCAGCTATTGTTTTAAAAGCCTAGTTCATCTTTTTCTGAGGTAGTTGTCGGTAAACCTGTCTCTATGACAGCTCTATTGATTTCCTGCTATCATGAAACAATGGTGCATTTTTCACGAGCTCATTATTTTAAAGCTATAACCAGACTGTACATATTCTTCTCCACAGGAAAACGGCTTCCTACCTATGTTTGAGGAAAAACGATCATGGCTGTCCTTATTCAACATTAAAGCAAAAATCATGGATGCTTTTTCCTTCTTCAGTCAGTACTATTGACAAGATGGAGATCAGCCTTCCCCATGTAAACTGGATGTTGCCACAAGACTCATTGCAGTGGCTTTCTTCAAGCAAGAGGAAAATGAATCAGTCTTCTAGAATTAAGGATACGTTTTCTTGCTTACATTATATTTTAATTTACGTATTTATTAGTAAATGTTTAGGTGCTGGCTTATTTGACAACACTGAAGACTAGAGTCCTCCTGCCATCGAAAAGGTACAGAACTGACCCCCAATATGCCTCAACCCTGACCTGGAGGGAATACCTCTTGGAGAGACAGAGAGCAGTTCAGTGTCTATCGCTTCTGATGCACCCTCAAAGATGTGCATTGTTTCACCTACATATAATCCAATGGGTTAGGAGCAGTATCAGTTTTAATTCTGAATTTTAAAAATTTTGTGAATTAAATTTATTACTTGATTGCATTTTGTTGTTTGCTTTATCAGCAGAAGACTTCTTAAATAAAGGGGCTAAAACACTCACTGATGAAAGCACATGCAAGTTCATGAGATGGATCAAATGATCACTTGGGACCAGCAATTTAAAATGTGTGTATATATTCACTAATCTGTACAATGGCATCTGTTTAATAATTCCTTTTTTTAAAAAAGGTTCTTCATATGCATGGTGCTCTTTCCACCTGCAATGACCACTGACTTATTTGTTTAAAGAGATGCTTTTAAATGGCCAAGTGCAAAAAGTTTATTCGAAATCAATAAACTATTTATATCTTCGATAATTAAAATGTGATGAATGGGTTTTTGGAAAAAAGATTAAAATATAAACATATACTTAGGCTGAACGTTTATTTTTACCAAGTTTCATCTCTGAAAAAACATTTTTTTCTATTCAGCTGAGTTAGATACACCTGGTAAAGCATGTGTGGGCATAGGTGCAACTCTAGGCCGTATAGGCCTGATCCAAAGCCCACTGAAGTCAATAAAAAGACTTGTTTACAAGCCAGTCTGTAGCATTTTTGGTGCATTATCTGGCAACGTGTATGAGCAGCCTGTTAGATCTTGATGAAATAATATATATGGATCAGATTTGGATGGCAGTACTAGATATTTAGGGGATACATTTAGTGAATGAAGTAGGAGCCTCTGAAAAGTCACAGGAACACCCTCTTGTTAAAGATTTCAACTTATGCTAAGTAAAAGACCTTTTCTTTAACTGTTAGGACCCTAGGATTCTCCTGGAATAGCTGATGAGAGTTGAGACTCACTGGTCTCCTTCCCTTACAGGAATGGAGAGAGTGAACCGGGGTAGGAAACACCAAGTACATATGGGTGGGGAACAGTGGCTCTGTGCCATGCCACTTCCTCTCCAAGAGCCCTCTATATAAGCAGGGTTCTGTGGTGTAGGATGTGCCATAGCAGGAAGGCAAGCAGTTGCTCTTGGAGGGCATGTTCTCTATGTGACGTGGTGGCTTTTTGATAGAAAATACTCAACTGTTAAAAAAAAGTTAAAAGCAGTATTAGCTCCCTCCACAGTTTCTCTTCTCACTTGAAGATGGGATACTGCACAGCTGTGAGGGTATGTTTACTGACAGTACAGCTCCTGGAGAATCTAGCTGCTGTTAAGGAGGCGGACTCTTGAGAGCACAAAGAGGTGGAAAGCCATCTTCAAAGATAGCCCGGGCTCTAGATAACGTGACATGCCTTTCCTGTGGATCCTTGGCTTCCCTGGGATGTGCAAATCCAGCTTCATGTGACGAACCTCATGGAGTTTCTGTAGCACATTGTCTCTTCCTACAGGAGTCCTGGTCACTAAGTCTCTGACCCTGGTCATTCACCTGCAGGGAGTGGTGCCTAAGATCTAAGAGTCCAGGTAGTTGTATTCCTTACACCGTGTTAGATCAACAATTGTAGCAGGGAAAATCCAGAACCCAGGATTCAGGTCTCTTAACAGGTATATTTGTCTACATATCACGAGTGCATTATGAATGCATTAGAGAGAAAATAGACAGATGTGAAGGAGGATAAGTGTCCATTATGGGATTTTACCTTTTCCTCTGAAGCACCTGATACTGGCCACTGTAAAAAGCAGAATATTGGACAAGGCAGTTCCTATGGCTTTTTAAAAATAAAATCTTTAATGTATTTATTTGTAATCTAAGCCTTCATATATATTTTCTGTTAAGGATTAGGGATTTTAAAGCATTTCAGTTCACCTTCAGACACAATTCTCAATGTTTATTTTAGTTGTCATTATTATTACTATTGTACAGGCAAAGAACTTCAGTAATTCCTAGGAACTGTAGATCAGCAGCAGGGAATCAAAAATGACCTTACCACTAATTGTGAACAAAGTGGTTGTAAATTAAGTGTTTAAAGATTTGTATTTAGCTCTCCTTGTGAACTTCCTCTGTCAACTAAATGACACATTCATTGACATTCTTTGGGTATATTTTGCCCCAATGGAAAAATACAAGTTCATTTTTTGTCTAATAACTTAATATATTAAATATACAAAGCCAGACTTGGCCTTTTATATAGACATAGAATTACAGATAGACAGTGTAATGGTTTTAGCACTTGTCTTTCATCTCTAAAACATGGGTTTAATAAAGGAAGGTAGGATTATCCGCTAAATGATCCATTGGGACTATGGACTATCTTCACCAATAACAAAATCTATAGCTGCTCTGGATTTACGAAAAAGAACAGCTAGTATATCCGGTACTTCTTTTTATTATTTTATTATTCATTCTTTGTACTATCGTAGTTTCCAGGAGCCTTAGGCATGGAACAGGACTCTAGTGTGCTAGAAATGACAGACCCTGCCCCAAGGATCTTACAGTCTAAGTAAAAGACAATAGACAGCAGCTGGATACAGACAGATGGGGAGTTTAGGGAAACAATGAGACAATATTGATCAGCATGAGAGGCAGTAGTCAGCACCCCAACAGTCTAACCATTGTCAAGTTTTTGTAGGCCTCACGGCAAGAGTTTTTAAGAAGGGTTTTGACTGAGAATAATGAGTTTGTTTTGCAGATGTTTACAGGGAACTTTTCCCAAGGCTGAGGGGAAGCATAGGAGAAAGTACAAACATGCTTGTTTGAAAATTTAAGACGTGGTCAATAGAGGTGGGCATTATGGGCCAATCGGAGGCAGAAGTCAACCTTTTGATACTGAATGAAAGATGATAGGTAGGGTAGAGATAGGTCATGAAGGGCCTTCAAAGTGAACACAAGTAGCTAACATTTGATACAATAGAGGAGAAAGTCAGTGAAGGGATGCAGTTACGCTGGTATATCTTGATTTCTATGTGGTATCTAAGTATACGTGTAGTATATTTTAATGCTACTGCCTCAATCGTGTAGAACACTACTGACATTGTTTGGTTATTGACATCATGTTATGCACCACCACATCTGCAGTGTATCTATACCACAGCCATTGAAGACATCACTTCAACTGTCAGGCAAAATATTGGAGCAGCAGACAATGCTCTGTTTCTGGAGGAAAGGCCAGTCAAACGGCAGTGGAGCAGCACAGAAGATGAATTCATCAGTATAGTGGTCAGGTAGTATCAGGATGTCACTGCAGCACATGATGGCATTGAGACCTACCAGATCACCTAATCCCATTTTCTTACCAATGGAGCATTGGTCATTATTGTATTTACTAGTGTTTGGTCAGATGTTTTAAATGCCCCAAGTGATGTGGCTTCTGCCCCTTTCCCTGGGAGATTGTTGCACAGGTTAATACATGTTCCTGACAGGCATGATGCAAGACAGCACAAGCCACAGAAGCTGCTGACACATACTGAAAAGGAGGAATCACATTGACAAAACAAGCCATCGTCCATTTCCTGTAACTCAAAAAATTCCCCTAATGTTCCAGACACTGTCTCCTACTCTCCACCAGTTGCCATTTAGTCAGTATGAGGATGGGAAATCACTTGGTCAATGGCTGTTAAATTATATTAAGTTGTACTCCCCCTTTGGATAGCAAAACCATGATGGGGGCGATTTCTTTATGATGTTCTGTCTACACGAGGCAAAAATGATTTGCAACCAAGTGTTGGATGGGATGCCTTTCTACAAACACAACAGTCAACTTCAGACTGCTCTAAATTATGGTGGGGGGTAACATTAAAACCATCTTTGCCACCTGCCTCTGGTCCTGTGCTGAGCACAGCTCAGGCAGGCCAGTGAATCTGGAGCAATATTTCTAATAGTGTAGCAAAAAACCCCAAAATACAGTAAAAAGTACCTTTCAGGTCTCTTCATTCATCAGAAAGAAACAACACAGGTCTCGGACATCTTCCAAAGTATTTTTGACAGTCACTTACAATTGGTTGATTTAGTAGTAGATGCTAAAGTCTGAAGCATTAAAATAAACTTCACAGTAGTGAATCACCAGGGATTCTAAAATCAGAAGTCAAATCATGAGATTGGCTTAAAAATCACAAGACTTTAATTATTTGCCTGGCTTTTGACTCTTTACGGTGCACTTGGCTCACATTTTCAGACTGTTCTTTAGAACCATGAGGATTAGAAGTTTCTGAAAGCAGAGACTGTTAGTCATCACTCGACTCCAAAAGCTACAGGTTTAAGAACATCAACCACTGCACCACTGGTGATAAAACCAGAAGAGCTGGCAAGGCTGATTTCAAGCTTACAAGGATTTGCAGTCAGAATGGGTGGGTCGGAGTCTCATGGGTGTCCAGAATCACAGAATCATAGGACTGGAAGGGACCTTGAGAGGTCATCTAGTCCAGTCCCCTGCACTCATGGCAGGACTAAGTATTATCTAGACCGGGGTAGGCAAACTTTTTGGCCTGAGGGCCACATCGGGGTTCTGAAACTGTATGGAGGGCTGGGTAGGGAAGGCTGTGCCTCCCCAAACAGCCTGGCCCCCACTCCCTATCACCCCTTCACTGCCCCCCTCAGAATTCCCAACCCATCCAACCCTCCCCCGCTCCTTGTCCCCTGACCGCCCCCTCCTGGGACCCCCTGCCCCTAATTGCCCCCCTGAGACCCTACCCCCATCCAACCCACCCTGCTCCCTGTCCCCTGACTACCCCCCGGGACCCCTGCCCCTTATCCAACCCCCCCCAACCCCCTTACCATGCTACTCAGAGCACCAGGACTGGCAGCCGCACTGCCCAGCCAGAGCCAACCATACTGCCGCGCAGTCTAGAGCACCGGGGCAGGCTGGTGACTCTTGCAGCCGCGCTGCCCAGCAGGAGCTCACAGCCCCGCTGCCCAGAGCGCTGGCAGCATGACGAGCTGAGGCTGCTGGGGAGGGGGAACAGCAGGGGAGGGGCCGGGGTCTAGCCTCCCCAGCCGGGAGCTACAGGGCCAGGCAGGACAGTCTTGCGGGCCGGATGTGGCCCAGGGGCCGTAGTTTGCCCACCTCTGGTCTAGCTCCATCTCTGAACTAAATAGCACAATAGAGAACAGAACATATGACTTGACTACTTGAAACTGGTCTCTACCATTTGAGCTAAAGAAGAATCCCCAGTACAGTGAAGTAATAGGGCTCATAGAGCATCCTGTTTGTAGGCCTGTTTCTAGGGTCAGCCAGCTACAAAAAATTGGGCAAGTCTCAAATTCCATCCATCCAATGAAATGTTAAATGGGGCATAAACAGACCAGCCTGGAGGCATTACACAACAGTGTAAGACATTTTCCATTTTTCTCCTCCCACATCTCAGGCAGACTCATTGAGCTAGTCAGGCACAAGACATAAGGATTCTGCAGAGAAACTGTAATGCAGGTTCCCTTGTTCTATGTGTGGGGCTGCCCCTAGTGTAAATTGGGTGGTCTTGCACTAGCCAGTGCGGGTGTGTACTTGTCACCACTGTCCTCTATGTTATGTTCATGACATACACTCAGAGAAGTTAGATAAAAACAACGTATTCTTGCTGGATGATTGCAACGTAACACAACTTTATTTCTTAGAATTCAGAAGAATAACACACAAGACCCCTCCCCCCCCCCAAAAAAGAGACAAAGCAGGGTAATCCCTAAAAGAGATGCACAACTCACCCCACCTTCCTCTGGGGTATCTTCAGACTGACTGCTGCTGGGCCCAGATCCTAACCTGCAAGCGAGGTCAGGGGAAAACCCCTGAAATTTAAAGGGACAGCCTACAATTGTAACACAGTTTTCAAAACACCACACACTACAGGATAGAATGTCAGGTGACTCAAGTTTCTGTGAAACACAGAACCCTCCGTTGCCTTATCTGCAAATGGGCTAAAAGCCATATAATTGCTCATGGCAAACGATTCTTCTTTAGTTCAATATTCCCAAACAGCGCAGAACAGCATCAGAGATACACAGTGCAGATTGGAGCAAAGACTTTCACCCTAGCATGTATTTAGTTGTGGTCTCCCCATATAAAAGAGAAAACAAGGCTGGCACTATCATTTGAGCAAAACCCTTTAACTGTCTGTGTCATTCAAACAACAGTAGGATGAACTCCCAAGTTACTTCAGGTCAAACAATTCCATATTCTGTAACGGTTTGCAGATCTGCTGAGGAGTTAGCGAATTGTATGCAAAATGCTAGGAAGGACTCAAGGATTTCCGAGGTCTGGGGCAAGTCTGTGAATTTTTTTGTGCTCTTCAAAAGCCAATTCTTGTAAATAAGCCCATTTCCCCTAAATTACCGCACATACAATAGCAGATGTTGTACAGCATGCTCTAGAGTGGAAAAAAAAAAAGAAATTTTCCCACTACTTTCCCATCTGATGGTAAGTAATATTTGTTTATTTTATTTTTGTGTGTGCTGAGATGAGTCAGAAAGAAGAGAAACCTTTCATCCCTTTAGGAGAGTGTCAGTACTGTATCAGCTTCTGCCGTTCATTCTGTAATCGATCAGCTCCTGGAAATTGGGGCCGGGGGAGGAGGTTCAGGAGGGTTGACATTTTGCTATTCAATAGTGACACCTGCTCACTGCCCTGGAACACCTTAATGGAGGTCTCAGAAAACACAGTTCAGCCCTAATGGCTGGCAGACAGATATGGTGATGTGAGTTGTGTCTACAGAGGTGGTGGTAGTTTTTGGGGGCGGAGGTGGGAATCAGAGGAATATGGGGGAATACTGAATCATTTAGGAAATTACATTAATGTCCAACTAAATTCAGTAGCAGAACAGATTGTAGGGAGAGTAGCTCTGTTGTATCTTCAGGTTCTCAAGTGAGAGAAGGCAGGGAGTCCATCATAAGCTCAGAAGTTTTTCATGGAGAGCAATCTGTGACTGAGTGAGATTTGCCAAGTAGGTCACCATCAGCAGGTCTCAGAGTAGCAGCCGTGTTAGTCTGTATTCGCAAAAAGAAAAGGAGTACTTGTGGCACCTTAGAGACTAACCATTTTATTTGAGCATAAGCTTTCGTGAGCTACAGCTCACTTCATCGGATGCATTCAGTGGAAAATACAGTGAGGAGATTTATATACACACACAACATGAAAAAATGGGTGTTTATCATGCACACTGTAAGGACAGTGATCACTTAAGATGAGTTATTACCAGCAGGAGAGTGGGGGGGGGGGGGGGGGGAAGAAAACCCTTTGTATTGATAACCAAGGTGGGCCATTTCCAGCACCTTGATTATCACTACAAAGGGTTTTCTTCCTCCCCCCCCCCCACTCTCCTGCTGGTAATAGCTCATCTTAAGTGATCACTCTCCTTACAGTGTGCATGATAAACACCCATTTTTTCATGTTGTGTGTGTATATAAATCTCCTCACTGTATTTTCCACTGAATGCATCCGATGAAGTGAGCTGTAGCTCACGAAAGCTTATGCTCAGATAAATTGGTTAGTCTCTAAGGTGCCACAAGTACTCCTTTTCCATCAGCAGGTCGTTGATACTGCTGTTCAGCACTGTCTCAAAGTCCTCCAGTGAAATCCTTGGCACCTGGTTAATAAGATCCATCAGGAAGTGCCCAACAGTGTTGTCAGCAGCCACTTTATCAGATAGCACATCCTCTGCGTACTGCAGCACTATGCTTAGGGTATCCTGGATCCTGGCTGACTCTGCCCCCACCTGCTGCAAGTCACTGGACAAGCCAATCACTCAACTGGGACTCAAAGAGGTGGGGGGTTTGAATAATGAGCATGCTAAGTGCTTGATAAAAGCACAGAGCTGACCTGAGCAAAGCCCCTGCAATCAGTGCTGTATCTGTTTGCAACTCTGCATGTGCTACATGTGTAAACTATACTGCGTTGCTCCTCTAGACATTAGGGACCATAGCTGGAGGCCCTTACCCAGGCAAATCTCTCAGGACTGAGTAATGACTTCAGGATTTGGCCCTGTGCAGAATGCACTATTGCAAAGATAGCAGTTGGGAATTCAAACTTCTACAGCAAAACAAATGGTGAGACAGTGCAGCTCAGCATCCACTGTAAACTGCTCTCGGTTGTTCAGAACTCACGCAAAATCATTCCCATTACTGCCAGAACTTCCTCTCACCTACTGCTGCCACAACTTCTGTCACTGGGGCCAGAGGGGGATTGTTCAAATGTTCAGCAGCTCTCTACTCCTCCCACCCCCAGCAGCTGCTTCTCTCACTGGGGCCAGGCTGCTCTTGAGTGGCTCTCCAGTCTCTCAATCCACCCCAAGCCGGTCTTCCCTCTGGGAAGGCCATTAATGCTCTTTTGGGCAAAAAGAGTCTGAAGGGAAGGGACAGACTGCAGCAGTTCTTCTCTCTTGCGCAGTCTGTCCCTTCCCTTCAGACTCTTTTTGCCCAAAGGAGCATTAATGGCCTTCCTTTATCTGCTCCCCTTGAGCACTAAAATGGAGACTCAACAGGAAGGACAGCAGGTCATGACTCCCACTGAGGCCCCTCTTGCAGCCTGCCACAGAAAAGGCTGAGAAGGGACGGGGAAAGAGAGGGGAGACGGAAGCTGGGAATGGGCGACAGAGGGTGGATCACTTGATGATGACCTGCTCTGTTCATTCCCTCTGGGGCACCTGGCACTGGCCACTGTCAGAAGACAGGACTGGGCTAGATGGACCTTTGGTCTGACCCAGTATGGCCGTTCTTATGTTCTGATGAGACTATCACAGGTCAGAACAAGAGTTGGTAATGGAAGTCTGTCTGGCAGCACACGTCTTTGTGTGAATCTGGTGAATTTGCATCTCAGATTTACTTATGTTTCAATGAGTCGAGCAATTGTCTTTTTATTATTAGTAATTGGTGATTTTCTGTTTCTTATTTGAGGACTCTCTAGTCACCAGGTTTTCAGTTATTTTGGAAAGAAAATATACACATTTTTTAGACTAAAAATCCCCCAAACCTACTTTTTTTTTTCCACACACTTTTTAAAGTAAAACTTGAGTTGATGGCAGTAGATTTACACAGCCAGCAGAATTTGGCCTAAAGTTCAAATGTGGAGTCTAATTTTCCTTGATTTTAAAGATCTAAATGTCAGCGTGGCTGTTTCCACAAGAGTCAGCAAGGCCTTGTTGAATCTTAATAGAGTTTGCATAAGTCTAAATGCACATTTCTGTTTAAATTACATGACTGTAACATGTGAATGGAAGCCCGAGACTCATCTCCACTGACCGTAAAACCTCCTGGAGCTGATTTAATGATGAAATGAAACAGAGTTATTCAGCATTTTCTAAGAAGTGGGGGAAATGACATGGTGCAAAAAAAAGTAAGCCAATTGTTTTTATGAGAAAATCGAGAAGACAATGTGACTGACATATGAATGTGACTTACACATTTCTAAGCAATAAAACAACCCATTTTCCTAGTTTTGTGCTCTCAACAAGTAGGGTCTTGGCCAGAGGTGGGCAAACTACGGCCTGCAGGGCACATCAGGCCAAAAAGTTTGCTCACCCTGGTTTAGCTGGTCATTTGGTGGAGGAAGAAAAAGAAAGGAAGGAGATGTTCGCATGTACCTCATAGTTAAACTAGAAAGCCACCAAAAGCTGCAAAGTGTGTCTCCAGATACAAACATCCACATAATTAAGAGATCTTCACATCTGGATTTTAGTTTGACCTATTATATAAAGATGAGAGTCAGGGGATATTTGGATCTAGGGATTTTGGTCTAGCTCGGGGATGGGCAAACTTTTTGGACTGAGGGCCACACTGGGGTTCCAAAACTGTATGGAGGGCCGGGTAGGGAAGGCTGTGCCTCCCCAAACAGCCTGGCCCCCGCCCCCTGACTGCCTCTCTCAGAACCCCAACCCATCTAAACCCCCCTGCTTTTTGGCCCCTGACCGCCCCCTTCCGGGACCCCCCACCCCTAACCGCCCCTGGGACCCCACCCCCTATCCAAGCCCCCCTGCTCCCTGTCCCCTGACTGCCCCCACCCCTATCCAGACCCCCACCCCCTGACAAGCCCCCCCGGACTCCCATGCCTATCCATCCCCACCCCGTTCCCTGTCGCCTGACTGCCCCCCAGGACCCCTGCCCCTTATCCAACCACCCCCACTCCCCACCCCCTTACCATGCCACTCAGAGCACCAGGACTGGCAGCCGTGCCGCCCAGCTGGAGCCAGCCACGCTGACACGCTAACGCACCGGGGCAGGCTGGCGGCTCTCGCAGCCGCACTGCCCAGCAGGAGCTTGCAGCCCCGCCGCCCAGAGCGCTGGCGGCATGGGGAGCTGAGGCTGCGGGGGAAGGGGGACAGCAGGGGAGGGGCTGGGGGATAGCCTCCCTGGCCGGGAGCTCAAGGGCCGGGCAGGACGGTCCGGCAGGCAGGATGTGGCCTTTGGGCCATAGTTTGCCCACCTCTGATCTAGACCATACCTGACAGGTGTTTGCTGAACCTGCTTTTAAAAATCTCCAGTGATGGAGATTCCACAACCTCCCTAGGCAATTTATTCCAGTGCTTAACCACCTTGACAGTTAGGAAGTTTTTTCCTAATGTCCAACCTCAACTGCCCTTGCTGCAATTTAAGCCAATTGCTTCTTGTCCTATCCTCAGAGGTTAAGGAGAACAATTTATCACCCTCTTATTTGTAATATCCTTTCAAGTACTTTAAAACTGTTTTCATCTCCCACCTCAGTCTTCTCTTCTGCAGACTAAACAAACCCAATTTTTTCAATTTTCCCTCATAGGTCATGTTTTCTAGACCTTTCATCATTTTTGTTCCAGAAGGGTCAGTTACAAGAGCTTCCATTTTTTAAAGACAGTAATACATGTTAAAAACAGCTAAGAAAAGTTTACATTACAAAATCACATTGGACCCATGCGTCGCCTTACCGTTGCCCCCCCCCCCCCCATCCTGCAAACACTTCCAGGGGCTTAACCCTCAGCATGTGAGGAGCCCCAGAACACTGTGGGCAGCAGGAACCTGGGTGCTGGGCCCCTGGAGTCAGAAACCCCCTGGGCAGCAGGAGTGTGGGAACTGGGGCTCCCCCTGGCACAGGGAACCTACTAGAAACCCCCAGGGCAGCAAGGGCCTGGGGATCCCCCTGGGCAGTTGGGTCCTGTGGATGCTGGGGATCCCCTGGGCACACAGAACCAGAAATCAATTGGGCAGCGGAGGACTGGGTGCTGTGGATCCTCCTGGGCACAGAGAACCAGAAACCAATCTGGCAGCGGGGGCCTGGGCGCTGGGGATCCCCCTGGGCAGGGGGAAGCAGAAACCAATCCGGCAATGGGGGCCTGGGCGCTGGGGATCCCCCTGGGCAGGGGGAAGCAGAAACCAATCCGGCAGCGGGGGCCTGGGCGCTGGGGATCCCCCTGGGCAGGGGGAAGCAGAAATCAATCCGGCAGCGGGGGCCTGGGCGCTGGGGATCCCCCTGGGCAGGGGGAAGCAGAAACCAATCCGGCAGCGGGGGCCTGGGCGCTGGGGATCCCCCTGGGCAGGGGGAAGCAGAAACCAATCCGGCAGCGGGGGCCTGGGCGCTGGGGATCCCCCTGGGCAGGGGGAAGCAGAAACCAATCCGGCAGCGGGGGCCTGGGCGCTGGCGATCCCGATGAGATCTCTAGCGATCAGGGCCCTGCCCTGGCTGCAGCCCCCTGAGCAGCAGGCCTCGGGGCAGCGGGCGCTGCGGGGCGGGGAGCGGCGCGCAGAGCAGCGAGCGCCCGGGGGCTCATTCTGCGCACGGAGAGCCAAGGGGCGGGACGCGGCCCGGCTGGCGACTCCGGCGAGATGGCAGCGCCGCTGCGAGCCGCCAAACAAGCGCTGCGAGCGGAGCTGAAGCGGCGGCTGCGGGGGCTGAGCGAGGCGGAGAAGCAGCGCCAGTCCCGCCTGCTGAGCCGCAAGGTGGGTGCCCGGCGGGCTGAGGAGCGCCCCGGGGCCAGGACCCTGCCTCGCTGCCCTGCAGCGGGGCCTCCCCCGGCCTCTGCCCGGCCCTAGGACTAGCAGCAGCAAGCGGGTGAGGTCGGTGGCTCACGGGCTTCCCGCGTTTGCGGGGCAGGGACGGAGGCCCCGCCTGCGCCCTTCTCAGCCCTGATCGCCTTCGGGGCCGGAGCCCTCCCGCGGGCTCCAGCGTGCCCCGGTACCAGCCGCAGGCCCTACCCACCGCTCCTGCCCTGAGCGGGCCCCGCGAGTCCTCCAGGGCCAGGCCCGCGCTGGGCCAGCCTTGCTTTGGGGCCCCTTCCCCGCGTGCAGATGAGCCTCACGCTGCCTGAATCTGCTGCAGAACTACCCCCCAACCCCCCGTCTCCCTTAAACCTCTGCTCTCCACTCCTGCCTCCAGACCTATGTCCCACAGGGGGACTGATCTCCAGACCTCTCTCCCCCCCGTTCATATCCCACCCAAAATATATATTTCTTCCCCCACGCCTACAAGTTGCGAGTTCATAATATTAAAATAATGTATAACCTTTAAATCAGCTCCTCCGGATTTTCCAGTGCACCCTGTTAACTATGGGCCTGGTTAGGATAATGATGTATTTCTTTAATAATAATAATTAATAATTAATAATAAAAGGTAGCTAAGCTAGCACGTGTTCTAACACGTTTTTAAACACTACTGTAGTGAGGGGAGCGGCGCATAGAGTTCGCCTCAACTAATTAACACATGTTAAAATACAACTTGCCCTGTCTCCCTTAGGGTTTAAAAACCTGTCAGCTAGCATATTCTAAATATACACCTTTTATTCCAGTGTGGACAAGCCCATAGCCTTTCTTCTACCGAGAGCTCTTTCGACTGACTGCTGCTGTTTGTGCCTTGAACAGCACCAACTAAACTGATACTGCTAAACGCATAATTTAAAACCACTGAGAAGCTCAGAAGCTTTACAACAGGCCTTTAAATGAATTTGGGCTGAGTTGTGAGGCCCTGATAATGCAAACATTTGTGCGTGTCCTCAACTTTACTACTGTGAATAGTCCTATTATTTTAAGGGACTGCTATTCATGATGGTAAAGTTAAACTGTGTGTGTGTGTGTTTACAGGATCAGGGCCCAAGTTTGTAAAGAAACCCAAAAGCAATGGCATTTCACATGGTTTCAGGTTCTGTTGTGTATGTTTTATTCAGCTCTAAGTTAATAGGCTGTGCCTTGCAATATTTATAAATAAACATCTAGCATGTGCTGAAATGATTTCTCTCATCTTTGCTTTTATTTTTAACTCTATCTGTACCTTCCACGTTTTTTCTCTGTGTAATTTTATTGCTAATGTTATCATTTAAAAGCTATCATACTGTATTTATACAAATAATATGCTAACACAGCATGCTAATAGTTTGTATTTTTCAAATACCCAGTGCATATGGATTAACAAAGTTGTTTTATAGATATTTTATTGTTTTAATAAACCTTTAATAAAATTTTATTTTAAAGTTGCTGCATGTAATCAAACACAGGAATTCTGGGGGAATCACATTTGTATTGTGTCTTTCAGTCAAAGGATCTCAAAGCACTTTATAGACTCCAATTAGCACCAGTTGCTTCCACCTCTGGAGTGCAATGTGACAGCACACATTATGTAAGAGGTATAGATTTCTACCAAGTCTGAGCAAGTGGAACTTAAATAGGTTTCTCTCTCTGGGAATCCTATTCTTACAATATTTAATATGAAACATAATTTAACATGAAAATATAATTCTGAGTGAACCTCAAGTGCTTAACTTGCAATCTTTGAATTTCTTCAGTAGGACAGTGTGCCCTTACTTTTGTTGAGAAATGTACATAGCATTTCCTGCCATCTTTATAAATGGTTAATTCACGAAGGGTACAATTTTCAGCAGCACTTGGCACTTGCCTAATTCCGGTCCTATTGAACTCAGTAGTAAATCTCCCATTGGTATCAGTGGAGGCAGAGTTATGGCAGTGCTGAAAGGTTTTGAACATCCGACCCGGAAGTGATAAAGTTGGGTTCGCCTAAAGGGAAGATACTGGGCCACTGTCTAGTTTGCAACAGAATGTGTAAACTGACTATGGCCTGAGTCTGCAAACACACAAGTGTTTAACTTTACTGCCGTGAGTAGCGTGTGTAAGAGTTTGCAAGGCCAGGGACTTAAATATTTGCAAAATATACAGTGAAAATCTAAATGCAAAGCTCTTTTCAAACGGATTTTAAGTGGTAAATGGAGATAAAGGAGTTACCTTCATTATCAGGAGACAAGTGTAGTGGGCATCGAGAAATGTTTGAAAATGTTGAGAAAACATCTTGAGCGAAGGCTGAAAAATTAACTTCATAAAAGGTGATAGGAATTGCAGCTGAGAAGGATAAAAGAGACTTGGCTACTTTACTTAGAACTTGAAGAATGCCTTTACGTAAATTCCCGTCTTCGAAAGATCTTAAATTCAAATTGGAATAGCTGCACTAGGCTGACCTTCTTACTAGTATTTAATTAGCTACTGCGTGACTGCGCTTGCTTAATGTTTGTGTTCCTGATTAAAGTCATACTGTTTGCATGCTCTGATTCTGCAATAATAGTCATCAGCTAATGTACAAAGGTCAAAGCATTTTCTCTTTGGAAACTTCTGGGGTGTGACAGGAGCTACTGTCTGGGCCAGGGAGACATCTTCAGGCTGTTGGTACTAACATGAATGACTGTCTGATTGTATTTGTCTTCAAGGGCACAATGTAACTGCACAATGCATTGATCGCACTATGAATTTTCTGCACTGTGGAAGGGGAGGAATAGGTGGAAGAGGGAACCTGAAGAGAGAGGGAAAGGAGAAGAGTGGAATGGGATAGTTATTTTTAAAAAAGGCAATAAAGAGATACAGTTGATTTAGTTTTTATATATAACACACACAGAAAGGGGGGAATAGCCAAATAACGGTAGGCTTTTTAAATAAATGTAAGAGACGTAGTCAGAGGTGAGGGAGAAAAATTAAGCAAAGGTTAAAAACAGATGCAAGTAGAAAAGGAATATAGGTGAGAATTAAAGAACTATAAAAAAAAGAAGGTGACAAGGTCAAAGCGTAGAAAGGCAATTAGCCCAGGATTATACAAACACATAAAAGAGAATTCTAATTCTGGTCTGAATACTCCAGTCCCATTAAATAAGACTAAATTAATAAATGTAGCCCCTATATTGCCCTGCATTTTGCCATTTGCACCACTACAAAGTTGAGTGCAAATCACTTTCAAATCAGAATGGAAGCATATTACACTTTCTTTGTACTGTTGTAAGGGATGACAGAAGGTGCAGGGCAATCAGGACCCTGGCCTTAAAAACCCTTTTTTAAAATTTCAGTGTGGTTCAGGAAGGTGTTATGCAAGATCTGAAACTTTTTACATTTTATCATGCACACCACATATGCAATTTCTAATTCTCTTCCTAGGTTCAGCCCTTGTCCAGCTTTTTGGTTTAGAGGGCCTCTTTTAGATCAAACATTCCCTAGATCATCTAGGAGAGCGGGCAGCAGTAAGACTGCCTATCAGCAGAAGCATTTAGGAAAACACTTTTGGGACCTCAAGTGTACAGAGGTCAGTTCAGGCTAAAGAACTAAGGGCCTGATCTCGCAAGGCATTGAGCCTCAGTTTATTTTCCTAGGTAGGCAGGAGGAAACAACTTTTGCCTGAGCTAAAGCTTTTCGCTAGTGTTTTCTTTTTGAGTTTTGGACATTGACACTGTCATTGACGTACTTCTCACCTGTCAAGACCCACATGTGGGACAAAATGTATGATTTAAAACAGAAATGAGGAATACAGACACTTTCTCTGCTCTGTGGACTAGCATCTCCCCATCCCATACACTTTTTTCTGCAGTGATGTTGATTGTCTGAACATGTTTATACTACACATTTTAAAAATACATAAAATACAAATGGTTATAGGATCAGCAAAATACACTGAACACTGGTCCTGTTCCAGTGATGAGGGAAATGTTCCATCCATGAGTTATCGCACAAATGCTGTCCCAAAACTATGTTGCTATATCCTCAGTAATGCTAATATGGTTTATAAACTGAGTATACAAAATAATCTATGTTAATTTCACTTTTAGTAAACAGAGGGGTGGAGGGGAAAAAGTTTTCCTGATATGAAACATTAAAGAGGGAGTTTATATTTTCAAACTTTTCACAGAGAATATTGCTTAAACCTGATTTTTTAAGTAAAAAAAATAAGTGGATCTTTTCATAAGCTTTTAAACCTCATTGCAATAATTTCCCATGTAGGTGATTGGGCATTCCAAGTACCAAGAGTCCCAAAGAATTGCAGTCTTTCTGAGTATGCAAGACGAAATCGAGACAGAAGAAATCATTAAGGACATATTTCAGAGAGGGAAGGAGTGTTTCATTCCACGGTACAAGCCCCAGAGCAGTCACATGGATATGGTCAAGTTAACTTCCGCTGAAGAAATTTGTTCACTTCCTTTGACATCTTGGAACATTCATCAGCCTTGTGATAATGATGTAAGGGAAGAAGCGTTGTCTGTGGGTAAGTGTTTCCTTCTTTCTGATGCTGAATCTCGGGTGATGCCTACACTAGAGAGCTTACTCCAGCCCTCACAACTGGCGGTAGCTCTCCCGCTGACATAGCGCTGTCCGCACTGGCGCTTAAATTGGCGTAAGTTATGTTGCTCAAGGGGGTAGCTAAT
Organism: Natator depressus; assembly: GCF_965152275.1. NCBI lineage: Eukaryota > Metazoa > Chordata > Testudines > Cheloniidae > Natator > Natator depressus. Next base: position 68,264,869 of record NC_134243.1, read on the forward strand.
TCAATCCCTGAGTGACACAATTTATGATGATTTAAGCTGTAGTGTAGCCATAGCCTCAGACTCAATGAACAGGAGTTGCCTTGGGTCAATAAGAAGCTATTAGAAGGGAAGAATAGTGTGTTAGAATGCACTCTGGTTCCTGGTATCCTAATTTCTGGAAGTTGTAGGCTGGACTGTAGGAATTTTTATAGAATCTTGGATCCTAAATGTTGTTGTGTGTCGATGTATCCTAGTGTCTTCGCAGAGCCTGCAGAACAGCTTTCAGGATTAAGTTCTTAGACTGCAAAATAAAAGCACTTTCTACGAGAGCTGGGTGAATATTTCAAATTATTTTCAGTCATTATTCATTCACATTTTCATTTGTTTGTTTATTTCAGCCTCAGGCTCTTGGCACTTTACAAGATCTAAAAGTTAGTCTGTTTTATAAGTCAATATAAAAATTCTAGTCTGTAGAAAACTAATTTTACTGCCATTTGACCTCCAAATCAAACCCCACCACATCCAGCTCTTCAATCCAACCCTCTCCAACTGCCCACAAATTATAAACAAACTTGCTTTGCCTTCGTTCACATTCCTTCTTTGTTTGCTTTCTGCAAATATTCCAGTGAACATCTTCACTGGCAGAAATATTTAAGAATATTAATGGAAAGCAAATGCTGAATTCATGTGAGAAACCTGATTCTGAGGGTACGTTTACAGTGGTGAGTTTCTGCGCAACAAGTTATGCCACTTTTATTAAAGCGCTGGAATTAAACCACTGTTGCGTGTCCACACTGTGCTCCTTGTGACGGTGGGGCCCATCCACATTAGCAGCTCTTGCAACGGCAAAGAGAGCAGTGCATTGTGCAACTGGCCGCAGGGTGCTTTGGGAAGGATTTGCAATGCCTCATGGGGCAGGCACAGTGTCACATGATATTGGTTTCCCAACCACATTGTTCCATGGGCATCCTACTATGTTGCCAGCTGCTTTTCAAGGGCAGTCAGAAACAGAGCTTTGAAAGTGGAGGGATGCATGCCTTCATGGCAGCTCGCCGAGTTCAAAACAATGAGCAGAGTGGTCACTTGAGGGATTATGGGACACTTCCGGAGGCCAGTTGATTGCTTTCTGTGCTGTAATGTGTTTACACTGCCAATACAACGCTGGAGCCTCTGTGCTGTAAGGCTTCTGACTCTTGTCAAGGTGTTTTTTTTGCAACGCTGCAACTGAGGAGTTTCTGCGCACAAAGTGGCTTGGCAGTATGTACACCTCGGGAGTTACACCACAGAAAGCTGCTTTACTGCACAGAAACTTGCCAGTGTAGACAAGGCCTGAGAGTTGCTCACCTATACAGAGACTTACCAGATTGCACACACTGGGTGAAGTTGCCAACAGCTCCTGTAAGTTGGATACTGCAGCAATTCAAACCAATTCAGTTTAACTGGATTTTAAATGTTTCTTATTAGCATGTTCTTTTCCCAGAAGCATTAGTTTTCTTTCATGGGAATTCTCTTTAGTCATTTAGTGTTATCAGCATTAGCACCAGTATTAAGTCTCCATCTATTAGCATTTTCACTTTATTTTGCTTCAGTTGATTGACTTGTTAATTTCTTCTCTTTTGTCCATCCTTCTCACTTTAGAATTCTCTATATTCACGTTAGATGGCAGGTGATTTCATTTGCCTCCTATGGTCATTCTTTCTTTCCCCTGTATCCAGCATTTTTTGTTGTTACTTCCTTTCCTGTTGTCTGTCTTACATGAAATTCTGTAAATCATTAATCAGCAGGTTTGAGGCCTTGAAAGGTGGCTTTTAAAATGTCTAACATTTTATTTAGTTAAGCTTAGTTCAGCCATAAGAGACAACTTACTACATGTGAACTATAGTTAGTTGCATTTAACAAGCCTAAGTTAGAGATCAAAATGAGAAAACAGGAAAATCATAGGGCAAAACTCAACTACAGTTGGGGGGAGGAGAATGGCAAGGAGGGGTAATGTAGGACCACTGTAGCTCTTGTGCACTGTGGAAGGAGCCTGGCACAGAAGTCTGCAATAGGGCATCCCGGGGAGGCAAGTTTACATGGATCCTGTACCTCCCACTTCAGGTAGTGCCAGAGGGGCTGGAATAGCAGCTAAAGCTGGACAGAGTTTTTCAAATTTCAATGTTTTGATGGAAGTTTGAATTAAAGAGTTAGGAAAAAATGTTCCCAAGTTTCAGCTCTCTGTAATAATGACTGGTGTGTGTGTGCGTGCGTGCATGACAAAACATGTTTTGGTCCTGGGTTAAGGGGGTGGAGTTTTCCTCCTCAATCTTCATGTATGGAACCTTATTATTATCTATTTGTGGTATCTTTAGATGAGTTCAGGGGTTATCCTGTTCAGAGACTGGAAGTGAGACCTCCTTCCTCTTCCCCTGAATAGCTTTTGAAAGGTTAGAAAGTGCATTTAGGGTCTTTGAGGCTATTGCATGATGAGACACGAAGTAGACAGACTATTCCTAACAGAAAAACATACAGAACCTATGCAAAAAGTTGTTGCCATATTTTTATTATGCGTGTTGCCATATTTATGAAACTTTGGTCCATTTGCAGGAATGCCAAACTGCTTTGTTACCATCCTTATCATCCATTGTAATTATGAATGTCTGAATCCTTTATCTCCATGATGTGATCAAATACTGTAGTGATGCATGGTATTTACATTATTATAAGTAGATAACATGGTGTTTTAATAGTAAAGTTCCCATTGCTTGCATATATTGCAATTTATTTTCCATGAAATATCTTGCAGGTACACAAATAAGTTATGTCACCACTGACTATATTCATTTATACATGACAAAACACAAAGCTCAGATCTAGACTATCCGTAAAACTTCTTTGTTTCTCACAAGTCTGACTCTTAAGGAGGGTATCTATTCTATGCATGGTGTTGTTAAACCTTGGGTATGCATTCCAGGTTCTAACACAGAGGTGGGCAAACTACGGCCCATGGAACTGTTCTGCCCGGCCCTTGAGCTCCTGGCCGGGGAGGCTAGCCCCCGGCGCCTCCCCTGCTGTTCCCCCTCCCCCACAGCCTCAGCTCACCATGCTGCCAGCACTCTGGGTGGTGGGGCTGTGAGCTTCTGCTGAGCAGCGCGGCTGCGAGAGCCACCGGCCTGCCCTGGTGCTCTAGACTGCGTGGCTGTGTGGCTGGCTCCAGCCGGGCAGCACGGCTGCCAGTCCTGGTGCTCTGAGTGGCATGGTAAGGGGGTGGGGAGCAGGGGGTTGGATAAGGGGTAGGGTGCCCGGGGGGCAATCAGGGGAGAGGGAGCAGGGAGCGGTTGGATAGGCATGGGAGTTCCGGTGGGCCTGTCAGGGGGCGGGGGTCTGGATAGGGGTTGGAGCAGTCAGGGGACAGGGAGCAGGGAGGGGTTGGATAGGGGGTGAGGTCCCAGGGGGGCAGTTAGGGGCAGGGGGTCCTGGGAGGCGGCAGTCAGGGGACAAGGGGCAGGGGGTTGGATGGGGTGGGGATTCTGAGGGGGGCAGTCAGGGGGCGGGAAGTGCGAGGGGGCAGATAGGGAGCGGGGGCCAGGCTGTTTGGGGAGGCACAGCCTTCCCTACCTGGCCCTCCATACAGTTTCGGAACCCCGATGTGGCCCTCAGGCCAAAACGTTTGCCCACCCCTGTTCTAACAGATAGATACTCCCTTTAATTATAGTCCTTTCTCTGTTAGATCAGGATTTTCCATTTTCATTTTGGCCGTGCACAGCATTACACACATTATTGATGTAAAAATAGATCAAGACAATTTCTCTAAGAGGAAGTCTTTCATCCTCTCTACCATGTAAAAATGACACAGGTCATTTGTCGTTTACAATGTTGCTTTCTGTTGGCCTTTCTAGATACACCGGACCCCTGCTAGAACGCAGGATTTGGGATCCATGCCAAGTACCGCGTTATAGCGGGGACTGCGTTAAAATGAAATTCCTATGTACAGTAAATGTCACATCCATAAAGTATAGAAAACCTTAGAAAATAAACTCCTACTTGAAGGAAACAATAAATGAGAAAAAAAGTGTTGCTTTATTCGAGATTTAAAGTAGACATTACAATAAACTAGTCTAGTTTTTCTTAAAAAAGTCGTTGAGTTGCTTTTGCTTCTTGCTGCTGTGCTGCTTCAGCTTAGCAAACTGCAAAAGGCTACGTAGCTGCATAATTTTTATAGGCTCAACGTCTTGCGTCTTGAACCATCTCAAAGCAGTCTCTAAGCCGGCTACGGTCGCAGTTGACGTTGGAACGACGTCCACTTCATCTTGCTCTTCTTCTTCCACGGCGAAGGCCAATTCTTCAGCTTCTGGAATGTTGTTTGGTCGTACTGCCTGAAGAATTTGGTCATCTGTTAGACTTTCAGCAACAGGACAAAATTCTTCTGCTTCATCGTTGCCTCTTATCCAGGACTCAAATATTTTGTGGCAGAATGGTTACCCTGAGCGCGGACAGTTGCGGGCACAGCTCCTGCATTTACTCCATGTCTGTTCTTCCAACTTCCTCCTCTGTAAATCCCTTGAAGTCGAATTCCTCGTCAGACTGATCTGCTTTCTTCATTTTCTTCCAGGAGCGGGTGGCCAAACGACTCTCTCAGTCCCACCATCCAACAGCGGTTTATTGTTTCAGCATGTAATAAATTCCAGGAATCGCCGCCAATGTAAAAGAAGTCTTTTATAGTCAACTTCATCAGAAAATCGGTGACAGACAACTCGCTTTCTATCATGTGTCGTACCAAGTTCCGTTGATAGTGCAGCTTAAAAATGGCGATAACACCTTGATCAAGTGGCTGGATTTTGGAAGTCATGTTTTTAGGTAAGTATACAACCCATATTTTACTGTCACAGGTTCTGAGTCTTTCGGCTGGAGGATGTGCTGGGCAGTTGTGTAGCAAAAGAACAGCCTTTTCTTTTAAGCGTTTTGCCCACAAATGCTTTCGCATAGAAGGGACCAATTTGGTGAAGAACCATTGTTCAGAAATCTCTCTTGTCATCCAGGAGGTTCTGAAGTTCTTGTACGAAAACGGCAGGCAATTCACATTTACGTGATGAAAGCACCAAGGCATGCAAGACTTTCCAATGCACAGTGGTTTTAATTTATGCTTGCCTATTGCATTCACACAAAACAATAAAGTAAGGCGATCTTTTGCCTGTTTATATCCTTCTTTCTTATGTTCATCTGTTCCGACAGCCAGGGTTTTATCGGACAACACTTTATAATAAATTCCTGTTTCGTCTGCATTGTAAACCTGTTCCTCCGAGTAATCCTCTGCCTGTAAAATTTCCCTCAGCTTCGCAGGGTACGATTGCGCATCGTCGTCATCAGCAGAGCGTTTTTATCCCGAAACTGCAATCTGAGAGATTCCGTGTCTTTTCTGAAATCGCCATAGCCAACCAGAACTCGCCTTAAAATTCCTGAATTCACCATTAAGTTCCCAGTCGAATTTTTCACTTGCATGGCTTTTAGCAGACTAGAGATCAGAATGCCTTTCTGCTGTTCTTGCACAAACCACATGTACACCACAGAATCAAGATCAGCAGCATTCGATAAATGGGCTCGTTTTCTTTGAATGCCGTGCTCTTCATCCAGGTTAGGAATGTAAGTTCCGAGCTTGTCAGCATTCTTTAGCCATCCACGAAAGGTGGACTCGTTAATGCCAGTATCATGGCTAATCTTTGCCTGGGTTTCGCCATTTCTAAGTCGTTTGATAGCATCCAATTTCTCCTGCACTGAGTAAGCCTTCCTTTTGCCCGACGTTTTTGACATCTTTCTAAAGATAAATACAGTACTGTACCTGTAAATTTTTATTACATTACATTTGTATGGCATTCTAGGCCTACAGCAATCGTCTTAGGGCTTGTCTACACTACTGCGCGGGGTCGATCTAAGATACGCAAGTTCAGCTATGGGAATAGCTGATGCTCTCTTGTCGACTGCACTTACACTCCTCGTTCTGGTGGCGTACTAGAGTCGACAGGAGAGCTCTCAGCGGTCGATTTATCGCGCCTGTACTCAAAAAAAATTGTACTGTGCTGTACTTAAAATTGGGATTCATGGCCGCGACCGCGTTATATCAGAATTTGCATTATGTAGACGTGCATTCTAGCGAGGGTCCGGTGTACTAAGCAATAAAACGAGCGAAGGTGCAACAGTGGCAAAGTCAAAGGTCAGCCCCCTTGTGAGTCTGCGTTATGATTCAGTCTTTAATTACATGATAACTTACTATTTTTAACACACAACTCCTGTCTAATTCAGTGCGCAGGATGGACCTGCTCTGGGGATGCATTAGGGTTGCATAGAGCTGCTTACACCAGTTAGCATGATCCCATTGAAAGGAAAATGGATACTTTCAATTTACAATTGCAGCAACCCACTGGTAAGTACTTTGAAATTGTTACTGAGGGAGCATTAGCCCCATTTCAAAGTTTTCCATTGGGAACTACCTTGCGGAAATATTTTTAGCTGGAAATACTCTGTTTTAGTCACCTTTAAAGTCCTACTATTTATTTATGTTGCACTCACTGCACGTAGGACTTTGGGAGCTATAGTCAACTCAGAATTCTTAACAACTTAAAAATATATAGAGCCTTTAGTGTTGGGACATATGGATTGGCAATATGTTCTTGAGAGGATCACATGAAACATACGGCTACAAAAGAAAGCTGGCATTTTAAAAAAGATAAGAGGCTGAATTTTAAAAACAGTGCACCAGGAATAAGAGAACTTGGAAATATGAGACATATAAAGGAGTTTAGAAATAGAAAACAATATAAGAGGAAAATAGTATAACTGAAAGTAAAGTAAATGTCTTATATGTCACTTCAGACACACTAGTTGTTCAATAGCTATACATGAAAATATGATGGTAGCTTATAAAACTGTGTTAGGCATTCTGAAATAAGACACATTGCATACAATACTCTGGGGGTTACTGAGACAGACTGAAAGAAGATATGTTCTGAATGTCAGATGAATGGAATGTACATATGTTGGAAGCAATGATGTTAAATATTACTGCATAGTGGGAAAACAGAAGGCTCCAAACAAGATTTTAAAGTGATTGAGGGTACTAGTAGATTGTCTTCTCTTTGGGGAGACTTGATTAAAACTTACAGTACAATATATGTCAAGAGATAGATTATAATTTGAAATCTCTTTAGAATGGTCATAAAAAGAAAAGCTGAGACCATGGCATGAAACCAAATTGAAAATTGAATCTTAGCTCTTAATGTAATTTATTTTTTAATGAAATGATTTAAAGTTTGGATTGAACTTCTACTTGAAGACAATGAGCCATAATGTATTGTTGCATAGAAGAGTCAGTTCAGTTCTAGTGAGTTGTTAACATTCTGGTGTTGACTTCTTTGGTGAAGAGATGATTCTTCCTCCCTTGTAACATAGGAATTGCCATCCTCGATAAGACCAGTGTTGCATCTTGTTCAGTAACCTGTTTCTGACAGTGTCTAATATCAAATACTTACTTCAGTGAAAGGTGCAAGAAATCCCTGAGTGTGTAGCTATGTAATAATGTGTCCATATTTTCTTTCTTTCTTTTCTTTTGCTCTCATCATTATTATAAGAATCTAATCCTTTTCGGAATTGTAGTTAGCTTTTTGTCTTAATCTTACCTGGTGGCAATGAGTTCCACAGGTTAATTATGTGTAATGTAAAAATATATTTCCTTGTATCAATTTTAAATTTGCTACCTTTCAATTTCATCAACTGGCCTACTGTCCTTGTATTATGAGAGGGTAACTATGACCACCTGATTTACCTTCTCTATACTATTAGTTGTTCTTTTAAAGCTCTATCATATCACCTTGTATTTGTTTCCTCTCTAAATTAAACCATCCCAGTCTTTCCAGTCTCTTTTCATAACCGTCTTCTCTGGGCCACTGATATTTCTTCCCACTGGTCTCTGAACGCCTTCTATTTCTGCTATCTCCTTTTAAAGAGAGGGTGACCAGAATGGAATCCAGTATCTGAGGCAAAGGTATATGTAATTTGATTTATGTAATGGCTGTGTAATATTTTCAGTATTATTTCTTTTCTATTTCTGTATACACCCTAATGTTTGTTTTCTGACATCTTCTGCCCACGGAGCAGTCCACATGGATGCCCAGGTCTTTTTCCTGAGTTGTTACAAAAACTACCCTCCATATCCTCTAGGTCCATAAAATACATTATTTGTTATAAGGTATGTCTACATTGGAGCTGGGAGTGAGCCTCCCAGCCTGGGTAGACAGACTTGCACTAGCTTGGCTCGAGCTTTCCTAATGGGTAAGGCTGGAATAACACCTGTAGCCAAAACAGTACAGGTTTGAGACCCAGCCATGACAGCAGCCATGTCCCACTGGCCTTCTTTTGTTTTCCATCCTTTGGCTGAGTGATGGGGACTTCTACCACCTCCTAATATGACATTCCACCAGCTGGCTCCTGGACTGAGGACATGAGAGTCATACAGAGTTGCCTGCTGTTGATCTGGCTTCTTCACTAGCTTCTAGCACAGGGGTGGGCAAACTTGACCCAAGGGCCCCATCTGGGTATGGAAATTGTATAGCGGGCCATGAATGCTCATGGAACTGGGGGCTGGGGTGTGGGAGGGGGTGAGGGCTCCGGCTCAGGGTGCAGGCTCTGGGGTGGGACCAGAAATGAGGAGTTCAGGGTGCAGGAGGAGGCTCTGGGCTGGAGCAGGAGGTTGGGGTGCGGGCTCTGGGTGGGGCTGGGGCTGGGGTTGGGGGTGCAGGAGGGTGCTCCCGGGCTGGGACCGAGGGGTTTGGAGGGTGGGAGGGGGGATCAGGGCTGGGGTAGGAGGTTGGGGCACAGGAGGGGGTCGGGGTGCAGGCTCCAGGTGGCGCTTACCTCAAGCAGCTCCTGGAAGCAGTGGCATGTCCCCACTCCAGCTCCTACGTGGAGGCGCTGCCCCGTCCGCAGGCGCTGCCCCTGCACCTCCCATTGGCCGCAGTTCCTAGCCAATGGGAGCTGCGGCGGCAGCGCTTGGGTTGGGGCAGCGTGTGGAGCCCCCTGGCTGCCCCTACATGTAGGAGCTGGAGGGAGGACATACTGCTGCTTCCAGGAGCTGCGCGGAACGGGGCAAGCTCCTGACCATGCTCCCCAGCTGGAGTGCCGGAGCGGGGAAAGCCCTGGACCCTGCTCCACAGCAAAAGCTCAAGAACCGGATTAAAACGTCTAAAGGGCTGGATGCGGCCCCTGGGCCATAGTTTGCCCACCCCTGTTCTAGCAGCTACCTGAACCTGTTTAGTAACAATCAGCACCCACTCCTCTGGATTTTTATGTGCACTTTTAGTTGTGCCCTTAGCTCTTCTTGTGCTCAGAAACACATATGATACTAAAGTCCCTTTTCCCTCACCACTTCTGCTTTCCCTTTCTTTGGAGTGTAATAAATAAATGAACTGCTGAAGTACAAAAGCAGGTGGATTTCATTGGCATCATTTTGTAATGTTTTAAACTTCTTTACTCTGAACTCATTTAGTGTAGCCAGTAGAATATGAACAAAATATGGCTTAATTCTAACAGCACATCTAACCAACAGCGTGTTGTTGAAGTTCTAAAAGCATTTGGAATATTAAAGCTGTTCACTCTTGTAAAGTTCATTAACTCTTTGAAAGGTTGCTGTTCCTTCTGATCACACTTAAGTGTTGTATCACTATTCTCCGTGCATAAAATGTCCTTGTTAATGTCTCTCACTCAGCAAAACAACTGAAAAGATTACTTCTTCTGTAATTAATTGAAGTGTAAAGGAAAGGGGAAATGGCATAGTAACAGGTTGTAAATACACTGTAAGTGGCTCTGAAGTGTTTTGTCTCAAAGAGGGCTAATTTTATTACAGTGTGAAGAATACCACTGTTATTTTCTTGGTACTGTTTCCTAGATACAGAAGTCTTTCAAAAGCAAATAACGGGTTAGCATTTGTTCTGGATTATGGCCCGAGACATACATCAGAGTTTTAAGAGAAAAATTTGAACGTGCGAGTATTATCTTCTACCTCCGTGAGACTAGAGAGAGAGATTTTATCTTCATTGCTTTTATTCTACAGATTATTTTTGTTCATGACTTTTGGAGTAAATGTAGAGCTGGATTGGCAGCACTGGAGCCTGTACCCCTCTCTTTGTCCACAGAGTAGAGACAGTATGGGCAATAGGAGTGGATATGTCTCCATGCTGCCCAAGAGTGTGCTTCAGCCTGATCTTGGATGGACCATCTCTAGGGAGGGAAGATCTCCCTCCTTGGCCCATTTAATCCTCGTCCTCTTTGGTGAGATGACTAACAGTGGACCAGTTTGTAATACAGTTAACTCACAGGACCTCCTCATTATGTACACTGGGAAGTACCTTGGAGCCTGGAGAAGGAGGACTCCTCAGCGCCAGAGTGCGGGATGGTTCTCCTGCTGCTTCATAATGTGAGTAAGGATATAACTCAGCGTGAGCATCACATTCTGGTTCAACAATTCCAGCTTGTGCTGACTCTAATTATTTTGAGTATTTGTGATGTGAAGACCCATCAAGCCAGCACTTTCGTGCTCTGAACTGATGCAATGATTTCCCTTTACCAGCAGGTGTCAGGATTCTACAGATTTAGTAGCCTGAGCTAGTGTCATTTTTGCTGTCTCCTATAATTAAAATCTTGTTTAGGCATTGCAGTCACACACAGGGGAGAGCAAATGTTCCAACCTAATGTCTAAAATAATGAGCGATCACGGAGTGGGTGCTGGGATTCTAGGTGTGGTCTTTTTTATAAAGCTGGTTGTCTGTACAGGGCTTGTGTGTAAGAAATATAGTGGGAGAAAGCAGCCATTCTCAGAGTCATTGTGATGATAAAACATGTCTGACACAGATGGCAGTGGTGCAGTCACCTGCTGATTACATGCACAATAAACTTGCCATATAAACTTTCCTAACCTTTCTATCCTTGGACTAACTCTTTAGGGGAGTTATGTTTATGCATCAAAGAAGAAATTAATGGCTTACATCTTAATGGTTTATATTTCACAGACAATTTAGTTGCTCCAGCAATGGAGTAGAAATATTGATAGTAACACTGCATAATCTGTTATAAATAGTGGATAGTTTGGGGATTTTTTTTAATTTGTCATATTTCCGTTTAAAGTGTACAGATAATAACAATACAGAGAAGCAGAATAATAAGATCTGAAAATGTCATGTACACTGGGGGCTTGTTCCCCCATACAGCACTGCAGAGGTGCAGCAGCAGTACTTAATGAAGACGTTACCTATGCTTCTCCTGTCAGCGTAGGTACTCCACCTCCCCAAGAGGCAGTAGCTGTGTCAACAGGAGAAGACCTCTTATCTACATAGTGCTGTCTATACCAGGAGTTCGGTCGGTATAACTGTGTCGCTCAGGGGTATGGATTTTTCACACCTCTGAGCGTGACAGTAATACAGAAATAAGTTTGCAGTGTAGACCAAGCCTAAAATCCTCATATTTTTATACTGTTTTACAAGTATAAGGTCCATCCTGGCATGAACACTTCAAATGCCAGTGCTGTTGCAAGTTTCTTTAAAGCAGAAGCTTTGTGACTAGCATTTGCTGATCTAACAAAAGGTATCAACATGTTGCAAAGTTGCTCTTGCACAGATTTGTCCTCCTCCTTTTGGCTCCTTAGCAAGTGCTCTGTATTTTGCTGTCTTAACTTTGCATTTTGACCCAGGTGCAACCCCTTAACGCCAGAAAGCTTTCACTATCTGTGTTTTCCCAGTCAAGTTATTCTAGCCTCTTTGCTCAGGAATAGGGATTATGGGAGCAAATAACTCACCTGTCAAAGAAGGAAGTATTAAGGCAGATAACGAGAGCCTTTCTAAGCAATTATTTCTTTTACTTCGGACTTGCAAAACCAGAGAGTGTTTTAAATGGCTTTAAGTGAGGAATGTGGCTTATATGCTTTGCTTACATAATATATTTTATGAAAATACTTCAAAGAACCACCCTAATTAAATTGCATTTCTCCTAGCAAATTCTGAAAAGGGGACGTACTAAACTTTAAACCTGAGCTAACATATAGCTTAAATCACAAGTGAAAGGCAGCATGTGATGGTTTCAGTCTGATCCCTGACATACTCTTTTTCATATTGTGAAACCAGCTACAGTTTTGGCTCAAGTCTTAAAGTGATGCCACCAGAGGCCATGATTGTAAATGAAAGGATATTTATTGGTGAAGCTAGTAGGAATGTCTGTGCAGTGCGGACATGTACTCCATATCTGGCTCCAGCCACTGCTGTAAGCCTCTCCCATTCTTAGGTACTAAATTTACAAGAATGTATTTTTTAAAAAGGGAATAAAAATGGAATGAGACTGTTTATTTGTATCTCAGGATATTGGAATAAAAGCTGAGCAAAGAGCATTAGTGTATTTTGCAACTTTATTAATGAAAGAATTACTGCCACTCATCTGTTTTAAACCTGTATGACTGATGGGGATCATGTAGTTTCTCAAGGAGAGGTGTAAATATTTTAGTAAGCCATAGTTCAGCAGGACAGGTGTGAATTGTGAAGACTAATGTTTCATGCTGACACAAAACATTGACATGGATGAGTAGACGGATAAATGATGAGTTGCTCAATACCTGTTTGTTGAGTCCACTGATGATTCTGTTTTCTGCAAAATATTTTATTCAAGTAATAACAAAAAATATTTAACTTACTCTGAGTCATTGTATTGGATGGATATACTTTTGGGGGATCTTAATGTATAAAGGGACAGTATTCCACTGGGATTTTTCTGAGTGAATGGTATTGCACAGAGAATATATCAACACAGGTCACCACCACCTCTTGTGGACATGCACAAGGCATTGCCTGCAGTGTAACCAGTGTGATTCCACTGCTGGGGGGCAGGGGCTCCAAGGGAGCACATCTTGTGAGCTGTGGAGCCCAGCTCTGTCGGAACTCCCTGTGCAGTGGGGACTTGGCAGTGAGGTGGGCCAAGGAAGCAGCTGTAGCAAGGATTGTGAACCTGCTGTGATGTGAATTCATTGGCCATCCCTTCTGCAGGAGGAGTGATGCACAGGCACCACAGAGCCTGTTCTGGCCTTGAGGTCTGGAGCAGTGTTTCCGAAGCAGCAGCAGAATCATCCTGCACTGTGGTGGTAAGGAGCTCTTCTCCAGGCTCCAAAGAACTTCTCAGCATACAGTGCAGTGACTCGGGCTTTTGTGCTGGAGGAAGGGCTGGGCTGGAGTGCTTAAGAAAGAATTTTGGTTTTAGCCCTTTAAAACTCAGGATGCTGCTTAACATTATAAATAAATCAAGTGCCAATAAACTGATCAAGAGAGTACTGGGATTCACATGGAGAGTAGAGGGAGGAATTAGTTATCTAGTATTTTCTACTCTGATAGGCCCCAATTCAGCAATGCATTTGAGTATGTACTTAAGTCCTAATAAAGTCACTGGGACTTAAACGTGTGCTTTAGGGCCTGATCCACAGCCGATTGACTTCAATGGTCTTCAGAAGGAGGCCCTTACTCACTAGGGATGATTTGTTGCATTGGGGGTCTCACTATCTAACATGAGGTTGCCAATTGTCCTTTTATTATAAGGGACATCCCTCGTTTAAATAGAAAACTGTCCATACTAAAAATCAGTATGGCGTGCCTTTTATCTCATATTTCAACCAGGATCGTAGTACTGTCATACTGGTCCAGAGTGTTGCTCCAGCATCTGAAATCCAGCAAGGAGCAGCACTTCACTTTGCAAAGTGCTGCTGATTGGCAACTTGACGTGACGCCCCAGGTCACACCACCACTCAGATCTGGCCTACCGCCCCTCTGTCTCCAGACCACTGCTGCAAGTTACCCTTCCCACTGAAATCTGAAACCGTGCCCCTGAAGATTGTGGGCGTAGCTGCCTCCAGGTTCTGCCTTCCTCTAGTCCACACCCCACCCCTTCTTTCAGCAGCAGGCAAAGACCAGCCACTGCAGCCTCCAGCTCAGTTCCTGGTACTTGCCTGAGGTCCTGGGTTCTCTGCGGCACCCAATGCTGGAGAGAGAGAACGCCTAGGAAGGACTGGGGAGGAGATGGGACACACCCCTAGAGGCTCAAGGGAAGACTGAGGTCTGTGCCATATTTTTGAAATACAGTGGTGGGAACCCTAATCTAGCAGTTCGTTTTGAATGGATACCCTTGAATTGATACCCTGGCATGTGTTGAATAAATGGTAGTCTCTCTTGGGACCTCATTCCAAAGAAATAAATGGACATCAATAATTAGAATAATTAGCATCATTATTAATAAACAAAATAAATGCTGCCAAGGTGCCTGGAATACTGCATTGTTAAAAACATTCACTGCATATCACACATCTGGAGGGAAAGGCATTTAAATAGTCACCATTTAAAATTAGCTATGGTAGTTGATTTTTTCAAATAAAATCAGATCTGAAGTTTAGTCCCATAATACAAAGGTGTTTGAGATTGTAAGGGAAGTATGGCAGTGAGAACTATAGAAATGTCTACATGAGAAGCGGCTTAAAATCCCCCCAGCAAATACCTAAAATGGCAGAAAAAGAATCAATGATTTTTCTCACGTAGGTAACTTGTTTGTTGTGTCTCACATGTAGTTCATTATCTCAGCCCAGCAAAGTGGAGACAGTGTGGAGCTATGCGGATTTACCCTAGCCGAGGATCTGGCCCTTTGTGCTTTAGGTTACTATTTCCAAGGAGGTGTGAATTTTTGCTGAGTGATGGGTATTGATTTTCAAGGGCTTGACTGTGTGAGCTAACATGAGTTATTAGATATGAATTTTCTTTCTGTTCAGGGGATTCTTTCTGCTTTTTAGCAGACTGGCTGGGGGGAGTTGAGATACATAATTGCTGGTGTTTGTGTAATCACTTGCATTATTGGTAAATGTCAGCATAATTGGTTCTGGATGAATAACTTTTCCAAATAGCTTATTAATTGCAGCAAAGGGCAATGTTTTTGTCTCCTTTCTCATTAGATCAGGGCAGATTGATAAAACAATACATCTCCCACTGTTAAATATGTATACTACAGGGCAGGGGTTCCAGACACAATGATTTGGAAAAGTGCAGCATAGCTATAGGTTTCCCACAGTCAGGGTCCTTCAAGTTTGCTCTCAGTACTGATTGCTTTAGCTGTTTTTATTTCCTCCCTACCATTTAGCCAGAAGGGCAGACAGATGGTTGTCTCTGAAACTGAGCCCTACAATTCTGGGACCATGTTCCCAGCTCAGGATTGTGGACTTGTTCCTGTTGATCTCAACATGCTCAGGATTAGGCCCTATAGTGAGCAGGTTTCTCATTTACACGCGTCATCTCAGATAGTGCAACCTCTGCAATGACCAAGACTCTGATTTTGAATTCAAAGATTTCCACAAAAGATCAGGACTTTTCTAAACTTTAGAGCTGAAGTATTAGTGTTATTAACAACTGCAGCAGCTGTGCTGGCCCCATCCCGACCATGCAGGGAAAAGGCCCCGCAGCCTAGCATCACTCCTACTTATCAAATTATTTATTTATTTAGATATACCATTATTCTTATCTATTATCTATATTGTGGTAGCACCTAACAGTCCCACTTGTGGAGCTGGGCACCATTGTGCTAGGTGCTGTACAAACACAGAACAAAAAGACAGTCCCTGCCCTAAAGACCTTACATTAAAAAAGAATGCCCATACAAAAGCTCCCAGCACCCTGACAATAATTAAACTTGCAATAACCACCCAAAAGCATTAATACTAATATACAAATAAATTAACTTCATTAATCGAAGGTAGCAATTTACCTCAGTCAACAGAAGTACAGATACTCCAGAAAAGCCTCTCACCTTCCCCCAGTCATGCCCAGGCACATACCCAGGTCCTTCCCCCAAAACCCCACCAGACAAGTGGCTGAGCTAGGAAAATTTATATCAAAGGTAGTCTGGGGCTAAGCTAGCATGGGAAAGCACAGCACTGGAGACAAGTGAGTCTCTGAGCCAATGAAACTTCCAAATAAATGTCGGTAAACTTTGTGTGTGAATGAGGAATGATGTTAAGTGATAACCATGAGTGTGCCCTAATTGGCTCAAAAGGAAGTACCCCACTATTAAAGGGCACTCCTAGATTACTCACATCATTAGTACCCATGGCTGGATCCTCCAATCCATAACAAATGATCTAAACTTCATCCCCTGGATGTCAGTACAAATGATGTCTTGGGTCAGGTGTTCAAAAGAGCTCTGCTTCCAGTTAGGCACCAAAATAAGCAGCCAAGTTTTAGAAGATAGATTTTAAAGAGTTCAGCATCCTGTCTAAAAGAGCCATAGTGACAGCTACTAAGTACTGCTGGAAATCTGGCCCCATGTCTAGTGACTGTGTAGCACTTTGTGTATTTCCCACTTCCATCCATTTGTCACAACTGGGGGATGCTGTTGAATGGGTTTATCTTGGGTAAAATTTTGAAAAGCACATTGGTGATTTAGGAGGCTAAGTCTCATTTTCAAAAGTGTTTCAGGCAGTTAGGATCCTAAGTTTCATTGAAAGTCAATGGGTTCCTAAATGACTAAGTAATTTTTTGAAAATGAGTCGTAGAATGGGATTTTCAAAAGTGCCTAAGCAAGGTAAAGTGCCTAACTCCAATGGACTTTCAATGGCACTTCTGCAAATCCAGTCGTAGTCCCCTAAGTCACTGAGTCCCAGATTCTCAAAGTTACCTCCTAACTCCCATTGAATATCTTTTAGGATCTGGGCCTTACATGTTTTTGAAAATTTTACCCATGTTTAAATGAATCTTATGCTAAAATTTAGAGAGAGATTATTTTTAGAAGGAAATAAAGAATTTCAATATGTGATGAGGTGCATAGATAGAGCCTTTGCAAGCCCTTAGCCTTTAGTATTAGGGCTTGCTTAGCTTGGGAAAGTTCTATCTCCAGCTGCTGGTACCCGTTTCTGTGTTTTGTATGCCACCAGGATGGATATCTTTAATGTTAAAGGCAATTGAGTGTGTTAACTTTTGTTTCTATGCAATCAGAATAGAACTGTAGGCAGAAAGCAGTTAGAGTTTTTTCCCTGTTTGAAAAGTGAATTTTTACAAAAAAATAAAATGTAGATATTTTTATTTCTGTGATCTGCCACCCAGCTGAGCTGCATAACTCGGAGATCAAAGAAACTTTTCATTCCCTGATGTTGGATAGGTTTTGAAAAGCAGTCAGCAGTGAATGGTGTTGGAAAGGCAGGCACATAAACTGGTCTCCTGTTGCTTATGGTGTCCATTCTATGGAGAGAGAATATCTTTCCAGGAGGATGGCTTAAACACAAAAGTAAATGATGCTCTCTGGGCTCGATTCTCCATTGATCTGCAGTCATTCACAGCTATGAAAGTGGGTGGCAAATGCTACCAAATCAATGTGTGATCTAGGGATTGAAAGCGCTGTATAACAAATAAATATTACACAAGCTGCAAGGCCCTTTGTACGGATACAAGAATTAGAGCTGTCAATTAATTGCAGTTAACTCACACAATTAACTAAAAAAAAGTAATCACAATTAATCACAGTTGTAATCACATTGTTAAACAATAGAATACCAATTGAAATTTATTTAATATATTGGATGTTTTTCTACATTTTCATAGATACTGTATTCTGTGTTTTAATTGAAATCAAATTGTATATTATTTTTGATGATAAATATTTGCACTGTAAAAATGATAACCTAAAGAAATAGTATTTTTCAATTCACCTCATATAAGTACTGTAGTGCAATCTCTTTGCTGTGAAAGTGCAATTTACAAATGAAGATTTTTGTTTTGTTACATAACTGCACTCAGAACAAAACAATGTAAACCTTCAGAGCCTACAAGTGCACTCAGTCCTACTTCTTGTTCAGCCAATTGCTAAGAGAAATAAGTTTCTTTACATTTACAGGAGATAATACTGCCCTCTTCTTATTTACAATTTCACCAGAAAATGAGGACAGGCATTTGCATGGCACTTTTGTAGCCAGCATTGCAAGGTATTTACATGCCAGATATGGTAAACATTCGTATGCCCCTTCATGCTTCGGCCATCATTCTAGAGGACATGCTTCCATGCTGATGATGCTCGTTTAAAAAAAAAAAAAAGTGTTAATTAAATTTGTGACTGAACTCCTTGGGAGAGAATTGTATGTCCTCTGCTCTGTTTCACCTGCATTCTGCCATATATTTCATGTTATAGTAGTCTCCAATGATGACCCAGCACATGTTGTTCATTTTAAGAACACTTTCATTGCAGATTTGACAAAACACAAAGAAGGTACCAATGTGAGATTTCTAAAGATAGCTACAGCACTCGACCCAGGGTTCAAGAATCTGAAGTGCCTTCCAAAATCTGAGAGGGACAAGGTGTGGATCATGCTTTCAGAAGTCTTAAAAGAGCGACACACTCATGTGGAAACTACAAAACCTGAACAACCAAAAAAGAAAATCAACCTTCTGCTGGTGGCATCTGACTCCGATAATGAAAATGAACAATCGTTGGTGTACACTGCTTTTGATTGTTATCAAGCAGAACCCGTCATCATCATGTACACATGTCCCCTGGAATGGTGGTTGAAGCATGAAGGGACATATGAATCTTTAGCACACCTGGCACTTGAGACACCAGCTACAACAGTGCCATGAGAACACCTCTTCTCACTTTCAGGTGACATTGTAAACAAGAAGCGGGCAGTGTTATCACCTGCAAATATGAGCAAGCCTGTTTGTCTGAGCGATTGCCTGAACAAGAAGTAGGACTGAGTGGACTTGCAGGCTCTAAAATTTTACATTGTTTTATGTTTGAATTTAGTTTTTTGTACATAATTCTACATTTGTAAGTTCAACTTTCATGATAAAGAGATTGTACTACAGTACTTGTATTAGGTGAATTGAAAAATACTATTTCTTTTGTTTTTTTACGGTGCAAATACTTGTAATAAAAAATAAATATAAAGTGAGCACTATACACTTTATATTCTGTATTGTAATTGAAATCAATATATTTGAAAATGTAGAAAACATCCAAAAATATTTAAATAAATGGTATTCTATTATGGTTTGACAGCGCGATCATTTGCTTGACAGCCCTAACAAGAATATAAGCAGCACAAACGCTGTACTTCAGGAAAATGCTTAAAATGCCAAATGGCTGCTGTGAAAGGAGGAGACGACAGTATATAGAGCTGGTTACTATCTGAGCTTTTTTAATGACAGGCTTCAGAGTAGCAGCCGTGTTAGTCTGTATCCGCAAAAAGAAAAGGAGTACTTGTGGCATCTTAAAGACTAACAAATTTATTTGAGCATAAGCTTTCATTAGCTACAGCTCACTTCATCGGATGCATTCAGTGGAAAATACAAGTGGGGAGATTTTATATACACAGAGAACATGGAACAATGGGTGTTACCATACAGACTGTAACAAGAGTGATCAGGTAAGGTGAGCCCAACAAAGAAAATAACAGAACAGCACTAGCCATCACCTTCAGCCCCCAACTAAAACCTCTCCAGTGCATCAGCAAGGATCTACAACCTATCCTGAAGGACGACCCATCACTCTCACAGATCTTGGCAGACAGGCCAGTCCTTGCTTACAGACAGTCCCCCAACTGGAAGCAAATGCTCACCAGCAACCGCACACCACACAACAAAACCACTAACCCAGGAACCTATCCTTGCAACAAAGCCCGTTGCCAACTGTGTCCACGTATCTATTCAGGGGACACCATCATAGGCCTTAATCACATCAGACACACTATCAAAGGCTCGTTCACCTGCACATCTACCAATGTGATATATGCCATCGTGTGCCAGCAATGCCCCTCTACCATGTACATTGGCCAAACCGGACAGTCTCTATGTAAAAGAATAAATGGACACAAATCAGACGTCAAGAATTATAACATTCAAAAACCAGTCGGAGTACACTTCAATCTCTCTGGTCACTCAATTACAGACCTAAAAGTGGCAATTCTTCAACAAAAACACTTCAAAAACAGACTCCAACGAGAGACTGCTGAATTGGAATTAATTTGCAAACTGGATACAATTAACTTAGGCTTGAATAAAGACTGGGAGTGGATGGGTCATTACACAAAGTAAAACTATTTCCCCATGTTTATTCCCCCCTCCCCCCCCCCCCTTGTTCCTCAGACGTTCTTGTCAACTGTTGGAAATGGGCCACCTTGATTATCACTGCAAAAGGTTCCCCCCGCCTCCGCCCTCCTGCTGGTAATAGCTCTCACTTTACCTGATCACTCTCCATACAGTCTGTATGGTAACACCCATTGTTTCATGTTCTCTGTGTATATAAAATCTCCCCACTGTATTTTCCACTGAATGCATCCGATGAAGTGAGCTGTAGCTCACGAAAGCTTATGCTCAAATAAATTTGTTAGTCTCTAAGGTGACACAAATCCTCCTTTTCTTTTTATCTGACCTTTTGTGATGCTAAGCTCAGGAGGCTTATGTGCTGAGAGCATGCATTTTTGACATACGTTGCCACTCCCTTGCAAGGACACAGGAAACGCTGTGATTCTACCTCTGACTACCAAGGCCCAGATTCTGCCTCGGCATTGTGTGGGCGCAAGGGGGCGGGGGAATAAGGAGTCTTCCCTCACGCTTTGCATGGCCCATGTTAGGGACAAACAGAATTGCAGGCCTTGTGCTTTGGGGAGTAGAGGGGCTGCTCTTTCCCTGATTCTAATGGCATATACGAAGCCCCAGAGGGGACAGGAAAGGTGGGAGGAGGTGAGATCATGCCTTCGCCCAGCCTAATGAGGGCAAATCCACCACAGCAGTAAGAGAAAGCGAAGCCTCATTGTATCACTGTTTAAATCAGCTTAGAGTGGTATCCGTGTTTCAGCCCACCACTGGCAGTGACTGTGACCTAACAGTGGTTAGGGCAGGGGACTGGAAACCTGCGTACCAGGTTTCTGTTTCTGCCTTTACCACTGATTTGTCAAATCCTTGGGCAAGTCACTTCACCCCTTTGTGCCTTATTTTGCCCATCCGTTAAATGATAATTGTACTTTCCAAACCCACTGGGGTGCTGTGAAGCTTGTTTAATGTTTGTAAAATATAAAGTCCTTGGAAGGAAGATGCTATATCAGTGCAATATGTTATTGTATAAGTAGGCAGTGAATACTGCAGATTATATATTTTATGTATTATTTTATTATTAAATGTTCTCATGCCTTGTGACATGAGGCAACCCAGTGTTTCCGCCTCCATGTCTCTAATGCCATGTTTCTTGCTTCCTCGTAGTCTGTTTCCATGACAGCGACATCTTTCTCAGGGGTGTTCTCATATGTCATCTGTTGTCCTTCTCTTTTCCCTCTTCCTCCAAGTGGTATCCAACGAAGGTTTTGTCTAGGAATAGTTTTTTGACATCAGTACAACATGGCTAAACCGCTTGAGCCTTCTTTCTCGAATCATTGTCACTATAGTCTTTTGGCCAGTCCTTCGTAACACGTCAGCATTACAGTAGAACTTCAGAGTTACAAACACCAGAGTTATGAATTGACCAGTCAACCATAAACCTCATTTGGAACTGGAAGTACACTATCAGGCAGCAGCAGAGACCAAAAAAAAAAAGCAAATACAGTACAGTACTTCGTTAAACATAAACTACTAAAATAAATAAAGGGAGAGCAGCATTTTTCTTCTTCATAATAAAGTTTAAAAGCGGTATTAAATCAATGTTCAGTTGTAAATTTTTGAAAGAACAGCCATAATGTTTTGTTCAGAGTTACGAACAACGTCCATTCCTGAGATGTTTGTAACTCTGAGGTGCTGCTGTAGTTACTTTATCCCACTAGCTGACACCAAGTATTCTCCACAAGCATCTCTTTGCCAAGTTTCAGAAACATGTAACAATGTGAGGATCACAATAACACTGTATAGCTTCATCTTGGTTCTTGTATGAATTTCCTTATTTTTCCAAATATTTGCCAGTTTTGAAAAACTCCACTTGCCTTTCCAGTTCTTGCTTTCACCTCCTTATGGAGATGGCCATCAGCACTGCTTGTGCTTCCAAGATATACAAGCTCATTAACTTTGCTGTATTCTTTACTCTCAGTCACATGCGCACCATCATTGCTGATTCCTCTTTCTAAGATCATGACTTTCATTTTCTTTTCACTGATTTTTAATCCTACTTTGGCAGCCTCATATTTGACATTGATAATAGTCTTTTTTGTGGACATTGCAGAGAAGAAGGAAAAAGTCGATAAGGAAAGGCAAATGAATCGGGCATTCTCTCCTTTTCAGTTTAAACTGCACTTAGGTTTTGAACGATAATAAAAATAAATCATTGTTTACATAGTACAGCCCAAATCCCCACCCTGTCCTTCAGTGGACATGGACCCAGCTGTGTGTGGAGAAAAGGGAAAGAAGAGGCAAGGGTCCATACTGGGTGGACCATGGTTCTGTGGGGGGTCGGAGGTGCTAGCATGTCCGTGAGTGGCAGCTACTTGGGAGGCAGGGGTGGAGGTGTCACTATTACCGCAAGGATCCTATGTATGGGGGCAAGCGCTATGGGGGTGAGAGGGACTTTCCCTTCCCAACCTTGTACTATCCTGTTGAGGCCCTGTTCAGTGCAGATGTTGGTCTTCTGCAGCTTCATTCCTGGTACCCCTGTGTGAATTATGTGGTTGCACTTCTGATCCTACTATAGTTGGTCCCTAACCACTGTCATAAGAGGCTTCACTGCTCCCCTGCAGCCTGAGGAGTGGAGGACTCTTTTCCGATGGAGCTCTCCAGTACTCAGCCAAATTACAGAGATTAGAGTCTGGGGGCAGGATTTGGGGCTAATGCTACCTGAACTGACTTTAGTTTCCTTGCAGGGTAGCACCCATGGCATGTCATGTTTCTACTGAAATCCTGTTGGCTATTTTACTTTACTTGCGCTGCGTGAGTTGTTTTGAAATCAGACAGTACATTGTGAGTCAGGGCAAAGAAATTCTACAGCACTCTGGCATATTGAAAAGTGTGAGGGTGCCTATTACAATATTTACAGCATAATTTTTCATATTGAAGATTTGCAGAAGCTTGTTTGAGTTACTCAGCATAAAATCAATGATTGCAGAGGGGCATACTGATTAGAACAGATTCTGGTTCTCTGGAGATCCCAGAAAAAAATCCAACAGTTTCTTAAACTAATACATCTAAATTCATTGAAGCGTGGCTTGTGCCACCAGTGAAGTGATACAGAAAATTTATTTCTTCCAGCATTGTCCCTGCCAATTCCCTCTTTCCACAGCACTCCCACTCGCAACACCTTCTTCCTGCTTGCAATATACATATAAAGTAAAAGGAAAGTGACTGCGTAAAATGCACCTTGTTACTCTGGAGATTTGCTCCTTGTATATATTCATATCTGCTGACTTTAGTGACTAAAACAAGTTTTTACTGCTCTTTACCTTATGAGCTAAAGCGAGCTGAGAGAGAGTGCGCTCGAGGCTATTCCTTGTGCATCATCAGCAGAATTGTTTTCTAAGTTCCAGTCGCAGGATCAGTCATTTATACTCATGGAGCCCCAATGAAAGGCAAGAGTTACCGGAGGCATAATTTGAAGGGAATGGGCTGTACAGGGGTAACTGGGGGGAGAATTTGACCTTTATTACTGGTGACAATGCTAAAGGAGGAAAGAGATCACTTGACTCTTAGGGTATGTATACACTGCAATTAGACACCTGCAACTGGCCCGTGCCTGCTGACTCAAGCTCACAGGGCTCAGGCTCACAGGACTGTTTAATTATGATGTAGACACTTGGGCTACAGCCCAAGCTCTGGGTCCATCCCAGCTCAGATCCTAGAGCCCGGGCTCCAGTCCGAGCTCAAACGTCTACACTGCAATTAAACAGCCTCTTAGCCTAAGCTCCACCAGCCCAGTCAGCTGGCATGGTCCAGCTGCAGGTTTTTAATTGCCATGTAGACGTACCCCTAGATCCCAGACTGAGTTTGCAGGCTTGTCAGCAAATGTATCTTTTAACTTGTAAACTGAGCACATATGATCTCCAGTGGCTGAGACACCATAAACATGGAACTTCGTGATGCTGTTTTTACAGTGTCACTTTTTAAGGTACAACTGAATTTTAAGACCTCCTGCTCAGCTCTTCTGTGTTCCTATTTTACTCTTATTTGCCATTTGTCTCCCCTTTTAAATCAAAATGTTCAGACCTCTACAGTGCTCTCACTTCCCCTTTTATTTCAGGTCGGAGGGAACCAATAAACATTTCACAGCCTTCCCATTGGCCAATTCCCTGCTGTTCCTCCCTTGGCTTTTTTGAAAGCAAGATGACTAAACTGGCCCAAGCCATATTTGCGAGATACAACTTCCACTATCTCACTTTGCATTTTTTATATTCTAATTAGTCAGAAGGGTAGAATGGATGGACATTCACACCAGTAATTCTTCTTTCAAGAATGATGAGCAGTGAAAGGAAATCGGACAGTCTGCTCTGTTTGTGCAAATGAATTGGCCTGAGTGTATTTTTTAACTTACTTTCCAGAGTTTAGTGCTTGTACATGGCATCAGGTGGATACCCTGGAAACATCCCTACTCACCTGTAGCACTTCCAGTGTAACCTTCCCTACACCGCCTTGTGTGTTAAGCCTCATCCCTGACTCACAGATGGGACGTAGTGCATTATCTGTCAACTAGGTGTCCCGTTTTGATGTTGGTTTGTGATAAGAACAATGCAATTCAAGATGGTGGCAAATGCTGGTTTGCAGTTAGGGAAAGATGTAAAAATACCTGGAACTAGTGAAGTAACCAAAGTAACTTTAATAAAACACCACTGCTGAAACACCATTATTGGGATGCAAATAAGGAACAGTAAACAGGGTGTTAATGAATGCCCTATCCAGATTCTTACAGATCAGCTGTGTTTTCTAGGCTTCACCCTATATTTCTGTCTTCCTCATTTTAATCTTTTTTTCTGGCATAGCAACATCGGACAGAACACTGTTTCCTTACACTGTGAAACAATAAGCGTGATGCTCATGGTTCCAAAGAGCTGCACTAGCTTAGCCAGGCTTATTTGTTCAGACGATACCTTTGCAGGACTTTTCATACTCCCAGGACAAGCAGTCGTGCTCTACATGTTGTCTGCCTCTAAACTTGGCAGCAGTTCAGCATAGTCGGTTTCCTTTTTCTGCCTGGCAGAGATGTGAATCATCTTCCAAAACAAGGTGGGCAGCAGACTCTAAATTCTAGTTGCCCTACTGGTTTGACCCCAGACCACATCAGTCTCCAAAGTATTACTAATGATGGAAAAATGGTTAATCTGATCCTGAATGTACTGTGCCATTTTTTCTAGTCTGGTTGGGTGGATCACCTGTAAAGGTTTTACCATTTATACATTAGACCACATATCTGTTTTGTTTAGGAGAATGACTTCTTAGCCAACAGCAGTTTGGTTTCTCTCCTATCCAAGCTAACTGCTAACCCACTTGGGATTAGAAGCTCAGTCATGAAAGGATAAACTCTCCCCTCCTGTGGGAAAAACGTAGAGAAAAAAGCTCTCGTAGAATTTCAAGAGGCTGAACTTCTGGGGTTTCAGAAGACTGTTGCCCTCACTGGGGAGGAATGTGAGCATCATAGAGGGGCAGGGGCCTGGCCTTGAAACCCTCAGGCTCTGGGGAACTCAGTACCAAAGCTGACAGATCCTGATGCAACCACAAGGAGAGTCAACATCTTTGTGCTGCTGCCTGGAGCCCCTAGCAGCTGTTCACTGTTGCCCACACCACTGCCTCCCAGAAAGGGATAGGCCAAAGAGAGGAATTAATACCGCTTACAATAGCGTTGCGTCCTCTGTACATTTCTGCTCGCAAATCCTTTGAACCTTGGGGAACATGCCATACAGAGTGGCTGCTCCATGGCTCCCCAATGGTGCCCCCTTCCACACAAACTCAGATATCCTTGGGGAAGGTGGGGAAGCATGCATCCATTCCCACAATTTAGCCCCTACTTGGCCTTTGCTCCCCACCACAGAACAGAATGGGACCCCATAGCATATAAGCCAAAATTTATGAATCAGGGAGACTGGGAGTAAGAGGGACCTGGTTGTAGATTGAGCCATGGGAGCGACAGAGATGGCTCAAGCAAGATTATTACTAGTACCAGTGTTTTTTCCCCTAACCCAATAACTGTGGGTAATCATTTAAAAAAACCTGACCTAGCTAACAAGAGCATACAGTGTGTCCTAGATATAAAATAAAGTAGCAAGTTTGTCACAGTGGCCTATGTTTAGAACATACCACATCCCTTGGCTTGGTTTATGGAGAGCCAGGAGGAGGTTCAATTACAGGAAATTCTACCACTGTGCTGAGAAGTTTCCTCCCACTATATCTTTTCTTTTAATTTCTTTTTCTTCTACGTTTTGTGGCTGTTACTGTGGGTTGCTCTTCTTCTTCTTCCCACACTTACTAGGGCTTGTTTGAAGATAGGTGTTTTTTCCCTTCAGGCTTTTCATAGGCCTAATTATTTTGCTGATGATCTAATAGGCACTTGATAAGGTGACTATGTAAAGTTTCAGATTTAATATTCAAGGTATTTTTCATCTATGCAAGAAAAAGGAGGCATTTGGCAAAATATAAAACTAGCATTTTAGCTTAATGTCGGCAGATATGTGTAAATATTTAAGCCATAAGGAAATCCACAGCACTGGTTTGTTAATCCACTATTCTTTATTTCATTTGATGTATTTTTTTTCCAACAGGAGGCCTTGACCTCATCCTCATGCCAGGCCTTGGGTTTGATAAAAGCGGCAACAGATTGGGAAGAGGGAAAGGATACTATGACACCTACCTTGAACGATGCATGCATCATCCCAAAGGAAAACCTTACACGATTGCCTTGGCTTTCAAGGAACAGATCTGTGACTCAGTGCCAGTGGCAGAAAATGATATCCAAATAGATGAAATCCTTTATGAAGATAGCTAAAAGCATCTGGATACCGCTGACTACAAACTGACCAACCAAAGATTTCATATCAAGGCACAAACTTGTAATAGTCATACGTTATTTTTGTAGCAATAAAATACACTATTTTTAACAAAACAAAACAAAAAAGCCCTACATTCATGTTAATAAGGACTACATTGATCTCATTCTAATTATCAAATATCTATTGTGAAGTCTTATTCTAGAATCAATAGAAACAAGAATAGGTGACTATTTTATTAAAATAAAGATAATTTAATCTAATTATGTTTCTGTTTGTTGAATTACCCAATATTTAACATGACCGTTTTATTGCCCTGCTTTAAAATCGAGCTCAGTTACTAATGAGATTTCATGATCCAATCTGAAAGTAACTATTTGTTGGAAGTAAAGTTTCAAATATGGCCATAGCACTTACCAATTATGCATGACCATCAACAAAACATTAGTATCCAAGAAATCACCGCTTAAGTCATCAACTAACATGATCACAAAGGGGTAAATAGAAAAAGCCTTTGATTGTAAAATCAATTTAGATTACATACTTGGTGGTGTGACGGGGCAAGGCCAGATGGCTATAGAAAAGTAGTGGGAGATGGATATATTAGCTCCAGGCTAAACAAATCCCTGGTACCAAGATAAGTGAAATGGCAGCTGTTCCAGGTCAATTAAGACACCTGGGGCCAATTAAGAACTTTCCAGAAGGCAGGGAAAATGCTAGGTTGATTGGGACACCTGAAGCCAATTGGGCTGGCTGAAACTGGTTAAAAGCCTCCCAGTTAGTCAGGTGGGTGTGCATGTCAGGAGCTGTGGGAGGAAGTTGTGCTGTTGGAGAGACTGAGTAGTACACACCATATCAGGCACAAGGAAGGAGGCCCTGAGGTAAGGGTGAAGTGGAGCTTGAGGGAGTGAGGGCTGCTGTGGGGGAAGTAGCCCAGGGCATTGTACATGTCATGTTTCTAAAAGGTCAGCTACCATAGCTGATACTATTAGGGTCCCTGGGCTGGAGCCCAGAGTAGAGGGTGGGCCCGGGCTCCCCCCCCCCCACCTTTGCCCCCTGATTAATCACTGAGACTGGGAGACAACAGAGACTGTGCAAGGAAGATTAACTTCTCCTCACCTCCCTTGCTGGCTTATGATGAAAATGGCTCAGTAGACTGTGACCCTTGTCTCTAGAGAAGGAAGGGTTATGTGCCGGGTCACAGTGAGCCTCTGAGGCTCGCGAAATCCTCCAGGAAACGTGGGACCCACGGAGGCAAGGACAGAGCTTTGTCACCGTGGTTAAACCATTGTCTAATTGTAGAAGATCTGTATGCTAGCAACTCTGTAGTTAGCGATCTGACCATGTTTTTAATATATACCCAATCTCCATGTTTCAAATATAAACCCATAAAAATTCCCTTGGGCAGAAACTTGGTAGATGAGTTCTCAAGCTGAGCATTTTTTTAAACTATAACTCAGAAATGGTTTTGATTTAAAACCTACAATTTTCCATGTCATTACTCCATAATGTATTGGACTAGTGCATGACATTTGGGTACAATATGTTGAAGAAAGGCAAGAGAGAAGCCTAGAGGAATTGCAGGGAGAGCAACTACTGTAGGATGATAGGGTTTAGAAGGGATGGATTCAGAAAAGGTTAAAGGAATGAAATAGGTACAAATTGGTGAAAGGGGTTGTTGGAGATGGTGGAAGGGAACATTTCTGGAATGCAGAATAACTTACATAAAGGGAGAGAGAACAGGATAAATTGTTCTAATTAGTTATGGAAAAAGGACGAGGGGGCTGATCCAAAGCAAACAGAAGATAATGGAATCTTTCCATTGATTTCAGTGAGATCTGGCTTCAGATAATCTATTCTTTCTTTGCTGCTTCAGGGTTGAATCATGGGAGAAGGAAGACCCTTACTCTCTTCCGTGGGCTATTTATGCTCCAGGTAGCAGTTCAGGAAGGGAAGTGGGCAGTGCAGAGCTGCTCTGTCCCTTACCCTGTGCAGGTGGGTGGGAAAGTGTGGAAATGTTCTTACTGGCAAAGCTACGCTGGGTATAGACCTCATATGGCAGGGATCAGCAACCTTTGGCACGCAGCCCGCCCGAGTAAGCCCCCTGGCGGGCCGGGCCAGTTTGTTTACCTGCCGCGTCCGCAGGTTCGGCCGATCGCGGCTCCCACTGGCTGGGCTTCCCTGGAGCAGCATAGAAAGTGGGAGGAGCACTGTGCACTCTCCTTAGCGGGCTGCTCCAGTGACAGCACAATAGGATGTTGCCCCTGGCTCAGGACAGATTCGATAGTCATGATTTAGCCCGTCCTGTGGGTATTTAGATTTATAAAATTGTCTGTGCACAATTCAGCACCTAGCTTTTTTGTAGCACTATGCCAGATAGCTCTCTGTACATGTCCCAGGTAAGAAGTAGCATTGGAGTGCACCAAAATATTCCCAGTATTGGGCTCTATGCACCATCCAAAGTAATTGTGTGAAGACTGAAAAATATCCATTGAAAGGATGTGATGGTAGTTAGCGTTTTAATGTAATATTCAGGTATGGGAATTAAAGGTAAACAGACGGTAACAATGAAAGGGAACACAATCTTCATTTTATTTCAATCCTACCCTTGCCTCCTTCAGAACATTTTTTGTACATGTATAATTTCTTTCAACCCCCACATTATTTCATTCATTTTAACCAATTCAGTCTGTTTGCACATTAAAAATTCTATGAATTCTCAAGCACTGACTACAGAACAGAAAGCCCTTAAGACTTCACCGATAATTTTTGTGAACTAAATCATGCTTACAATATACATGGGCTTTTTAATCTAGAACTGTTGTATTCAATTTCACTTCTATTTTTGATACCATAGTAACTCAATAACCACTTGTTAAAAAATCCTATGTAATTGTAAATTCAGTAGATTTGAGGATTTGCTTCAGGATGAAGTTAAATTTCTCCCAAATATAATGACGGTATCCATGGAATGGAAGAAGCCACAAAGAGATCTGACAGAATTCTCTGTTTTGAAACAGCTCAGGAGGGTATTTGCATTTGAAAGGTCCCAATGCAGATGTATTGCTGATCAGCTCTTTGGAAAGATCTGTTGCTGCAAAAAATGATCAACTCTTTGAGTTCAACCTCCCAAATAAATAGAGCTCCTCAAATAGTGGATGCATTGGCTGATAATGCATATAGGGCTTAATTATACAACCCTCCTGTCTTCGACCAAATTTCTTGCGTGAGTAAGGATTGCAGGACTGGCCCTCTTGAATTTAACCAAAAGGGCAAATTTATCTTGAAGAAGATATGAGTAATAATAATATACTGTCATCCAAAGAAGGACCCTTATGGGATTTTTAAGTGAAATTGAGTTGTACCTCTAGAAAATGGAATCTTTAGAGAGAGAGAACATGAAGATGCTGGATAAATATGTACTGATGTGAGTTTGGGGTGGTCACATTACCCACAAATGCTGAAGCAATGAGTGAGTTATGCAGATCATTGCAAACGAGTGCTGATAAACTAACTGATAAGCATGACTGCTATATGGAGACCTATCAGAAATGAGTTAGTGGTCTCAGGCTAGTTCTTAGTGAACTGATGCCCCTGCCATAAAGTCAGCCCTTTAATTGGTAGGAGCTGGTGATCTCACTGGCAGTCTCAGCTTAGAAGGCAATAATGGACGAAACGTGGAGAATGAAGGACTCTGAGGCCACCTAGAGGCAGTCCCAACAGAACAGGGTTGATAATATTGTTGGGCAGCACAGAGAAGCTTGTATTATCATTGCCTGTGTCCAAACAGAGAACTCAACCTTCCAGCATTAGCAAGCTGAAAAATTTCAGGAATAATACTTAAGTGTATATAATATTAAATTGCTGTGTCAATGCTCATTGTTTCATATAGGGTCTATTTTAAAGGCTCTACCTTTGGGTAGGTAAATATATAGATTAATTCATACATCTTAAAGCCAGAGGGCCATTGCATCTTCAAGTCTAGCCTCCTGTATAACACAGGCCAAGGAATTTCACCCAATTACTCCTGTACTGAGCCCATTTACTTGTGTTTGATTATGGCGTAACTTCCAGAATGGCATCCAGTCTTGATGTGAAGGTTTCAAGAGCTGGGGAATCCTTCACTGCTTTTGGTAGTTTGTTTCAATGGATAATCACTCTCACTGTTATAAATTTGCATTTAGCACTAATTTGAAGTTGTTTGGCTTTAACATCCAGGCACTGGTTCTTGTTATGCCTTTCTCAACTAGGTTAAAAGAGACCTTTAATACCTGGTACTTTCTCCCTGCGGAGATACTTACACACCATAGAATGCAGTCAGAATGGGTGGGTCGGGGTCTCATGGGCAGCCAGAATCGTAGGACTGGAAGGGACCTCATTAGGTCATCTAGTCCAGTCATAGAATCATAGAATATCAGGGTTGGAAGGGACCTCAGGAGGTCATCTAGTCCAACCCCCTGCTCAAAGCAGGACCAATCCCCAATTAAATCATCCCAGCCAGGGCTTTGTCAAGCCTGACCTTAAAACTTCTAAGGAAGGAGATTCTACCACCTCCCTAGGTAACACATTCCAATATTTCACCACCCTCTTGGTGAAAAAGTTTTTCCTAATATCCAACCTAAACCTCCCCCACTGCAACTTGAGACCATTACTCCTTGTCCTATCCTCTTCTACCACTGAGAATAGTCTAGAACCATCCTCTCTGGAACCACCTCTCAGGTAGTTGAAAGTAGCTATCAAATCCCCCCTCGTTCTTCTCTTCTGCAGACTAAACAATCCCAGTTCCCTCAGCCTCTCCTCATAAGTCATGTGTTCCAGTCCCCTAATCATTTTTGTTGCCCTTCGCTGGACTCTCACCAATTTATCCACATCCTTCTTGTAGTGTGGGGCCCAAAACTGGACACAGTACTCCAGATGAGGCCTCACCAATGTCGAATAGAGGGGAACGATCACGTCCCTCGATCTGCTCGCTATGCCCCTACTTATACATCCCAAAATGCCATTGGCCTTCTTGGCAACAAGGTCACACTATTGACTCATATCCAGCTTCTCATTCACTATAATCCCCAGGTCCTTTTCAGCAGAACTGCTGCCTAGCCATTCGGTCCCTAGTCTGTAGCGGTGCATTGGATTCTTCCGTCCTAAGTGCAGGACCCTGCACTTATCCTTGTTGAACCTCATCAGATTTCTTTTGGCCCAATCCTCCAATTTGTCTAGGTCCCTCTGTATCCTATCCCTGCCCTCCAGCATACCATAGAATCATAGAATCATAGAATATCTGGGTTGGAAGGGACCCCAGAAGGTCATCTAGTCCAACCCCCTGCTCGAAGCAGGACCAATTCCCAGTTAAATCATCCCAGCCAGGGCTTTGTCAAGCCTGACCTTAAAAACCTCTAAGGAAGGAGATTCTACCACCTCCCTAGGTAACGCATTCCAGTGTTTCACCACCCTCTTAGTGAAAAAGTTTTTCCTAATATCCAATCTAAACCTCCCCCATTGCAACTTGAGACCATTACTCCTCGTTCTGTCATCTGCTACCATTGAGAACAGTCTAGAGCCATCCTCTTTGGAACCCCCTTTCAGGTAGTTGAAAGCAGCTATCAAATCCCCCCTCATTCTTCTCTTCTGCAGACTAAACAATCCCAGCTCCCTCAGCCTCTCCTCATAAGTCATGTGCTCTAGACCCCTAATCATTTTTGTTGCCCTTCGCTGGACTCTCTCCAATTTCTCCACATCCTTCTTGTAGTGTGGGGCCCAAAACTGGACACAGTACTCCAGATGAGGCCTCACCAGTGTCGAATAGAGGGGAACGATCACGTCCCTCGATCTGCTCGCTATGCCCCTACTTATACATCCCAAAATGCCATTGGCCTTCTTGGCAATAAGGGCACACTGTTGACTCATATCCAGCTTCTCGTCCACTGTCACCCCTAGGTCCTTTTCCGCAGAACTGCTGCCTAGCCATTCGGTCCCTAGTCTGTAGCGGTGCATTGGATTCTTCCATCCTAAGTGCAGGACCCTGCACTTATCCTTATTGAACCTCATCAGATTTCTTTTGGCCCAATCCTCCAATTTGTCTAGGTCCTTCTGTATCCTATCCCTCCCCTCCAGCGTATCTACCACTCCTCCCAGTTTAGTATCATCTGCAAATTTGCTGAGAGTGCAATCCACACCATCCTCCAGATCATTTATGAAGATATTGAACAAAACCGGCCCCAGGACCGACCCCTGGGGCACTCCACTTGACACCGGCTGCCAACTAGACATGGAGCCATTTATCACTACCCGTTGAGCCCGACAATCTAGCCAGCTTTCTACCCACCTTATAGTGCATTCATCTAGCCCATACTTCCTTAACTTGCTGACAAGAATACTGTGGGAGACAGTGTCAAAAGCTTTGCTAAAGTCAAGAAACAATACATCCACTGCTTTCCCTTCATCCACAGAACCAGTAATCTCATCATAAAAGGCGATTAGATTAGTCAGGCATGACCTTCCCTTGGTGAATCCATGCTGACTGTTCCTGATCACTTTCCTCTCATGTAAGTGCTTCAGGATTGATTCTTTGAGGACCTGCTCCATGATTTTTCCGGGGACTAAGGTGAGGCTGACTGGCCTGTAGTTCCCAGGATCCTCCTCCTTCCCTTTTTTAAAGATTGGCACTACATTAGCCTTTTTCCAGTCATCTGGGACTTCCCCCGTTCGCCACGAGTTTTCAAAGATAATGGCCAATGGCTCTGCAATCACAGCCGCCAATTCCTTTAGCACTCTCGGATGGAACTCGTCCGGCCCCATGGACTTGTGCACGTCCAGCTTTTCTAAATAGTCCCTAACCACCTCTTTCTCCACTGAGGAGTCCTCCACTCATGGCAGGACTAAGTATTATCTAGACCATCCCTGAAAGGTTTTTGTCTAACCTGTTCTTTAAAATGTCCAATGACGGAGATACTGTACCTTCCCTAGGCAATTTATTCCAGTCCTTAACTACTCTGACAGGAAGTTTTTCCTAATGTCCAACCTAAACTTCCCTTGTTGCAATTTAAACCCCTTGCTTCTTGTCCTATCCTCAGAGATTAAAGAAAACAATTTTTCTCCCTCTTCCTTGTAACTACCTTTTATGTACTTTAAAATTATCATGTCCATCCTCGGTCTTCTCTTTTCCAGACTAAATAAACCCAATTTTTTCAATCTTCTCTCATAGGTCACGTTTCTAGACTTTTAATCATTTTTGTTGTTGTTCTCTGGACTTTCTCCAATTCGTCCACATCTTTCCTGAAATGTGAGTCCCAGAACTGGCCATAATACTCCAGTTGAGGCCTAATCAGTAGGGAGTAGAGTGGAAGAATTACTTCTTGTGTCTTGCTTAAAACACTCCTGCTAATACATCCCAGAATGATGTCACCTCTCAAACTTATTTTGTATAAGCTAAACAGTGTGAGCTCCTTAAGGTTCCTGTTTGTGGATGGATGGATGGATAGATGGTGTAAGACCTAACAGAATTAGTGGTAGCAATTTCTGGTATGATATAGTTAGTAAAATTATGGCTCCCATGCATTAGTATCTGATTTTTATTTTTCAGTTTTGTAAACTGAGTGTATGTAGATTTTATTAGAGAGGATTTGCGTTTTATGAAAGATGGATTATGCACCACTTTATCATGTGCATTGAACTGCTTTGTTTGGCTTTTGATGTGCTGATGATCTTTTGGAAATACAGGATTTGAATGTAATGTATGGCGTTTGATTAATGTCAGCCTTGTGCATTATTGGATGGAATTTAATAAAATGTAATTAATGGTGTTGTAATGAAATGGATATTTTGCCATTTCATATATAGTCACTTTATAATATTGAGGATTTGGATTCAGTTAATATATTTTATATGCTCTAAGAAATTACTCAGGAAATGGAACTGAAACACTCAACTATGAACATAGTCTGTAAAAACAACGCAGTGAATGTCCATTTTTCTTTGCCTTCAATCACTTTCATACCAAATTGGCTCAGTTTACCAGTGAAAAGATGATTTTTCTAACTTCCCATTTTGCTAACTCAGCCTGGGATCTGAAAGTCAAGCTGGGTCTTTCTGTTTCTTGCATCATAAAGACTGCAGCCAGAAGGCTAGCTGACAATTTTGGTGATGATGCCCGAAGGAGAATAGTCTCCAGCTTGCTGTTCCTTACCTGTACTGGCTGGCAGCTGTACAAACTTGGTTATGTCAGTAAGTCAGGCAGGTACAGTTCAAGACATGGAGTAGACATGCTGAGTGAGAAGATGCAGATTTGGTACAACTCCTGTTCTGACCATTATAATCCTTTTCCCATCACTGAACTTATGTTAATGTATGAAAAAACGGTTGCAGCATGTTTGTGAACATTAGTGTGCAGGAGTAGAATTCTAGCTTCTTTTTGCAGACTGATGCACACTGCTCATTAACCCCTTGTGAGCACTCAGCTGTTAGAAGTTTGGGAGCAAATTCTTCTCTGTTATATTGGTGTGGCTCCGTTGTAGTCAATGCACCTGCACTTGTGTGACTGAGACCACAATTCAGCTAAACACTTCAAGCACAATCTATCCTTATTCAGCAAAGCACATGCTTAAATCCCATTAAAGTCAATGGGACTTCTGCAAATGCTTTAGTGCTTTGCTGACTATGGATGGTTTGCTGAATCAGGATTTGAAAGCGACATTAGGAGCTTTGCCTTTTTTGTTAGACACCTAATTTTGACTGCACAGATTCTCTTGTAGTTTCATATTATACATAAAATTAAGAGATCACTCCAGTGAAACAGAACATTGTCAGAGGATAATGGTTTCCTGCTTCTACATAAATGCTGAGGCAAAGCCATGGTGTTTATTTTCAAACTAGGACATCATAATCTTTTGACCATGTTCTATTAGAATGACTTATTTCATTTAAACAGGATGACTGCTGTAGATTGAAACATTTTATCTGATGCCTGTTGGCCCAGTGTAATAATGGTTTCAGGATGTACCATTGATGTCCTGCGGCATTCTTTACAGAAGAGATTGATTATTGTACCTTAGCCAATTAGATATCTCTTTATTCACAAAAAATTTACTATCACCTTTTTGAATAAACTCTTATCTGACTGGTTAGAGTTTGATTTGTTAACTTTGATAA
Source organism: Natator depressus (assembly GCF_965152275.1). Classification (NCBI taxonomy): domain Eukaryota; kingdom Metazoa; phylum Chordata; order Testudines; family Cheloniidae; genus Natator; species Natator depressus. The sequence goes on from NC_134243.1 coordinate 68,300,948, forward strand.
ATGAATAATGGCCAGGCTGACTGGTACAGATTCCATTCGGATTATAATAGGTAATCAACCATGTTTTAAAAAAGTATTATATGATGAATAGGTTGTGGGGACAGCACAAAATACTCAGCACAGGAACAAAGTACTGAGATGGAGCTATGGGCTCTGTTATAGATTTTACTTCGTGTTTTTGTTTTGTTTTTCATGTGGAAATTTGAGGGGGAAAATGGAAGAATTTGAACTAAAAATATAGGCCCCAATCCTGCAAAGACTTGTGCATACGCCTAACTTTACTTGCAAGAGCCAACAGAAGTCAGTGCAACCACCTAGTGTACAAGGTTAAGCACATGTGTAAGTCTTTGAAGGATTGGGGCCATAATTTATCAGGGGCTCTCAGACTTCTTCTATTGCGGACCACATTTTAATACCGAGATTCTCCCATAGACACTTTCCCTCCCAGTCCCAGTTGCAAACCATTCCATGGCTATTACAGCAGTTGTTTACATGGGAAAGTATTCCATGTATTTTTACTTGGGAACAAGCAGGAGATGTTAGTACTATGTGCTCAGCCAGCTCTCAGTGGATCACCAAAGGTGTTTTGAAGGTCAACAGAGCTCCCTTGGCCATAGTTTGGGAACCACTGGATACTGGTTATTGTGGGTGACTCTTTCAATTTGGTGATAGAAAAACATGAACTTATATTATCTTGACAATTGTGGAGCTCCGAGTCATAACTAGGGCATTTTAGCACTCGGTGTGAGCGAGCATATTTGCATCCCCTACTGTATTTTTCCTTCATTTCTCTGCCCCATTTTTCCACCTCCACGGCTTTGCGTCTTGGGTGGCTGCCCCATTTGTCCTGTCCTGGTTACAGCCCTGGTGAAGCTAAATAAATGCAACAGCTTTAATTGGACATCCAAGCCTTCCTGCTGCCACTGAATTTTTTTTTTTTTTGGCCATATACCCTGATATCATTGTCAGCTTTACAGCATATAACAGTGTTTTCATGGGACAGGGTTAAGGAACTGGTATGCAGGTCAGAATGATTTAAGTTTACTCAGCACACAATATCACTTGGGGGAGCCGGGCAAACTGCCAAAACTGAATTGACTGGTTCTTCTACAGTATCCATTAATGCTGGAATGTCACGTTAGGAATTATAAAAATGTGTTCTAAATGGTTTAATCTTTCCCCAAATGGGTACGCTACGGTCTGTTTCAGTCTCCAAATACAGTGAACATAATTATCGCTCTTCTCGTGACAAAGTAGTCGAAGCAGTAAAGTTCCACCTTGTTTATAAACAAGTCTGCCTGCCTTGCATAAGAAATGGATAGTTGAAGGGAAAATATCATTACCAAAGAAATAATTATACTTCAGTATCCCAGCAGGGAACGCTATCGCAGAGTTTTCACTAAGATCTGACCAATGGAGGAGTTAAAATTAAAAACTGTCCCTGGGGAGAAACTAGAAAATTTTTTATTGCAAGGGGCTTTTCCAAGATATTTTAGTTTAATTACCCTCTCCCCAAAAGAAAGGCCTAAGAGACAAATTAACTTAAAGGTTGAAAATGACTCTTTTTAAAAGCACATTCATGTCTATGCGAGGTGCAGATTCTGTGAGTGAGGCGCAAATGTAAGGCAAAATCACTGGAGGCTTAAATTATTTATGATTTAAAAGTGGTTTGCACAATAATACATGGTGTTATACGCATATGGGCCTGATCCAAAGCCCACTGAAGTCAATGCTCCCATTGACCTCTGTGAGTTTTGGCTGAGGTTCATAGGCCTTATCCTGAAGTGAGCCTATTGCAAATGGACACTTGCTCATAGCTGGGACTCTATTGACTTCACTGGGGCTTTGCAAGGGTGCAGATGTTGGCTTGTGAGGAGCTCATTGCAGGATATGGGATCACAGATGGACATAAAGAGAGGTGGCTGGGTGCCAGTGGATGGACAGACACAATGTTAATGGCTGGTTCATCCACTTGCAAATGGGTGAGGTTTGGCTATTTTGCCCTCTTCTGCCGAACAGATATGGTTGGGATACTTGCCACTCAAGCTTTTCAGGTGTTGAACACTTCCTGAAGGGAGGCAGAGAGATTTAGCGCTTTCAGGAGAACGGGAAGTCAGGAGACCAGAACTGTTTACCTGGCCCTGCCACCCTTCGGGAGCGGAGGGTGAAATATCTAACTCTCATCTATTTTGCCAGAGGATGAGCCAGTCCTTACTACTGAGTCTGCTCATCTGTTGGTGCATGTAATGTGGTTCCAGAGCTCGCCCGTAAAGTCACTCCCCTGTCCTTCAAATTCCTCCATAAGACACACTTCTACTGTGATGACACTAGGAAACTGTCAGCTGGTACCTAGGGCAACTAAGTAGGGACTTCTGATTTTTATCTTATTTATGGACCTATGTAAATGCATGTTCTATTCCTCTCTCCCTTGTTCTCCTTCCCACAGTCCTTCCAGTTGTTTGTTGCACGTACTCGTAGCTTCTTGTTTTAATTAGACTGTAAACTCTTTGGGGCAGGGTACACCTTCTCCTCTTTGTTTGCATAGCACCCAGCACAATGCCAGTTCTGATTGTGGCCTCTAGGGGCTGCTGTAATGCAAATAATAACTCTCCACCAAGCAAGTTGAATAGAAATCGACACACAAAAGCTGCTTAGTCATTTATCAGGTACCTGAGATCTTAGTTTTTACTTTGTTATGGTGTAAATTTGCTGCTTAGTTTCTCAGCCTTTCTGAAAACTATTGAATCATGAAAAGAAAAATGCTTGTAGCAAATGCCATCTTGTCTGTCACCAGGATAATGCATTAAATGGCTTATCAATTCCAGGAGAAGACTACAGTCCCTGTGAGACTGCTCCGATGCATATTTAGGGAACAAAATATGTTGACGACTTCAGAATAGCTTTGACTGCAAGATTATGGTGCATAAAATAAACACATATTTTATTCTACCACATCCAATAGTACCTGTGGGAATAAGAAAGGCATGCCGACATTTCTATAATTTAGCTTATTCATGGGAAAGTGACAAATGAAAAATGCATGCAACACAAATTTGAAGAACGGTTATTTAATGGATAGCGCTCTATGGCTTGAATGTTATCAGCTGAAAACAAAGAGATTTAATTACTAGGAGTGGCAGATCTATATTAATACATATGGAAATGTCCTATAGAATATAATAAAAATGAAAACCTTTCTATAGGTTTTTGTTACCACCTTATAGAATTGAGTAGAGAATTATACCCTTTCTATTGAAATAGTTACAAATAAAACTGTTGAAGAGGATCATTTGCTATTAAATATTACAGGTTTATAGAGTAATTGCTATAGAGACTGATTCAATTGGATATTACTTTTTCATTCTGGATTTAGATAGAAATACAATCCATATTGGATTTATATAATTCCTTTTACAGATCTTCTTGCTTTTGTCTGAATTTCTTTCTTGTCAGGAATTTGTCAGGATTTTAATCAAGATCGTTGTTTCCTTTCATGTAATTGTTGGGGGGGTTTTTTTTGGACCTTACATACCTCAAGATTTTTTCTAGGCCTGAATGATGTCACTTTTTGTTTGTTTGTGCTGGGTGTATGTATATCTGAGTGTTATAGCCAGATTGTATGCTGTATATGAGCAGCTGAATGCTAGTAATATCCATACATACATGTAGAAGAAAATTACATGACTCTGTCTACAGCACAAAGGCAGCTTCCCACCCTTCCCTGCACATTATAGTCCTGATTCTCCAATGCCTTACACACAGTGTAGATATTTACACCTATGCAAAATGAGCACAAATCAGAATCTTCCATTCACACCAGTTGCTTTTAAACCTACTTTGTCCAAGGGCAAATAACTGGAGAAAGGTGCAAAGCAGTGGAAAATCAGGCCCAATAAAAGTGTTTTACAAAGGTGGGGATGTATCATGATGCCCATTTTACAAATAGAGAAACTGGCCTAGAGAAGTTGTTTCTTACTTGGGATGTTACAGCTAGTTAGTGGCATAGCCAGGAATAAAACCCTGCTCTTCTGATTTCCACTCCCAAGCCCTATCTTCTGGTCAAGGCTCCCATCAATGTGCTTTAGCTCTGAATTGTAGGGTGATCTAAATTGTACGGGACCGTCTTTTTCTTCTATGTGAATACAGTACACAGCACAATCGGGTTCTGGTCTACAGCTAGGGCTGCTAGGCTCTATACTCATTATAGCAATTAATAAATGAGCAGCTAGTTCAGTCTCAATAGGAAGTACAAACCTTGGTCTCCAATGAGAGTGCTAGCCAAGTGGCTAATTACTGCTAGCTGTAGTGGTGGTTTTTGTCATGTGGACACTTGTGGTTTGGGGACTGGACTGAGACCACTAAACTCACATAGGCCTGCAAACAGCCATCAGATGTGACTTCTGGTCACAATCGGCTTGGGTTGGATACAAACTAGGGCTGAAAGGCTCTATCCCAAGCTGCTGGGCCATCCATACCTTCAGCTGTTGTTATTGTCTTGGGTAACGATTCCACAGATCGCTGCACAACAACACTAAAACAGTCACATGAACAAAATGGAGTTTAATAACAAAAAAGGGATAAACAGCAAATGCCACAGGTTTCTGTCTTGTGTTAAAGTCACTCCTAGTCCCCATAGAGAAGGAAGCCAAAAGACGGAGATCCTGACTGGAAAATCTACGTATAATAAAAACAGCAAATGCAGGGAGAGCAGATGAGTCTCTGAACACAAGCTATGAAGGAGCCTGTTTAAAAGTCTAGTCTAAAAGAACAAATAATTCTGGAGCCATTATAATCAATTACAGTGTAACAAAGACACACTTTGAGTGCACTATGTGAATGGAGACCAAGACCACCACCTTCCAGCTGGCTAATCAGCTGCCATGGCTCTGTTTCCCCAGGCCTGGGGCTGCAGTTTATGACTCGCTCTCTCTATTCATCATTAAAAGAGGGAACTTGCCCTTCATGCCAGAAACCTGTTGCGGCTCAGACTCATCTAACCCCGTGGTGAAGGTGACAGTTCAGGCAGAGATGTTAACAACACACTAGGAAGCTGTGCTGTATTTCCTCTAGCTAAGGATTTGGAGCTGCCATAGCCGTTATGGAGATGTGCCGTCCAATCAGGCTGTGCTGTGGCTCTGGCAATGGAGGATGACTGTCAGCTGGGGCTACAGAAGCAGGGATGAGCTGCCAGAAGCTCAAGAACTGGTTCCTTCACTTGCTCCGGGTCTTCAGCGGCACTTTGGTGTCACGTCCTTCAGTCCCTCCAGGTCTTCGGCGGCACTGAAGGACCTGCCACCGAAGGCTCGGAATGCCACTGGGTCAGTAAAAATTCACATGGGAGCCTCCCCAGCCGAGAGCTCAGGCGGAATGGACAGGACGGTCCTGTGGGCCACATCCTGTCCATCCCGCCTGAGCTTCCCCACTCCTTTAACAACCGGTTCTAAACCGGCTTCAAAATTTAACAACTGGTTCGTGCGAACCCGCTGCAGCTCACCACTGTACAGAAGTGTTAGTTCTTTACCATGTCAATCTTCTTTTTAGGGTTTTTTGATAATGTCTCAGAGAGAGGAGGGATACGATCAATAATCTTTAGGGGGCATCATTTTGTGAACCCATCAACCCTTTAAAAAGATTAGAGATGATAAAAAAAAAAACAGAAATCCAAGAAATTAAACAGATGGAGGGGAAATGAGGCAAGTCATTTCCTAGTTGTTCTGCAAATCGCCACCTGGTGATTCCTCACAGAACCTGGTATGCAGATGTACACTACTCATTCAGTTTCAGGATAAATACTGTTCTTTCTGCAAGTGTTAAAAGCATCATTACAGCTTATTAAGTAGAAGAAAAGGCTTGTTTCCCTGAAACTTTTGCTGCCTAAAGTGACTTCACTTTAATATGTTTTCTCTGTTTTGAGAGTATGTAGCCTTGGAGAGGTCATTTAATAGCTTTGCCTCAGTTTCCGCAGTGGGTAACTGAGCTCTCAGAATTAATAGCAAAGCCTCTTTATTTAATGTTTGTAAAATACTTTGAGATCATTGGTTAGAAGTCTCTACAAATGCCTGTTTTCATTGTTTTGCTCTGCACTGCATCCTGAAATGAAATGGGCCTGTTACAGCTCCCAGTAACCACTTACGTGACAGCCACCATCTCGGCCAGCCCCAGGCATTGAATCAGGGACCTTGGGAGCTGAAAGTGCAGATTTCCACACAGCTTGAGTTAAGAAGCCAAGCGCGGTAGCTAGAGGCTGTAATAAACTTGCCTTTTCTGTGAATCAGGCACAGAACACACGAGCAGCGGGGAATAACAAAGGCAGTTGTTGGTTTGTAGAAAATAAATGTAAATTAAATTTTAAAGTCAGTTTTTGGCTAAAATTAGAACTTGTGGGCCTGATTTGCTGTAATTTGTAACAGGGGACATCTCCAGTTGTAAACTAGTTTCCACCATGCTGGCATACTATTGTGGCACTAGGGTTGCCAATTTTGGTTGGACATATTCCTGTAGGTTTCATCACATGACATAATCTTTAATTAAAGATTAATCTTTAATTCCTGGAGACTCCAGGGAAATCCTGGAGGGTTGGGAACCATATGTGGCACACAGATTAACATTACTGACTAAATATGAAACGTTATTTAAATATTAAGCCGTGAAGTTCTGCCTCTGATCACTAGATCACTGTGAAAGCAGGGTAGAAAATGGTTTCTAATCTCTGACACAGGGTGCCACATCCTGCCAGTGTCCATCAGCATGGTGGCTGCCAGTAGGAGGCTGTGAAATGGCAGTTTCAATTGGCTGCTTGGTTTGCAGATGTGCTTTATAACTAGAGCAATGTGTATCTCTGACAGCTAAACTCAGCAAAGTGAGTGCACCGCAGCTGCCTTACAATAGATCCAAATGGGCTAAGCCCAAGCAGCCACATCCTCCTACCTTGATCCAGCACAGGAGCCCCTCTCCCACACATGGATCTCTCGTGAAGAAGTGGTGAGTACTGCCTCTACACTAATGCCTCTCCTCCCTTCCCTTGCTGAAAGGCGCTGTGCTGGAGCGTCCCATGGCTGGCACTTCACAGCCTTCCAGTGTGTTTGGACGTAGTGAGGAAGGGGAAGGATGGTGTGGTGCTTGGCGCGGGACCTAGCGTGTTGGAGAGGAAAAGGTGGCTTTAATACACTTTCTGACTCTTCTGATCATTGACCAACCCCTAGCATATCTTAGAATTCCCCAAGGGCTACTGTAAGATACACTGGCTACAGCAGGTCCTAAGGGAAAGAATTTAATAGTAATATGTCATCATTCTGCATCTCTCTGAGGCCCTTGTTTGCTGTTCATTGGTTCTATTTGGTCTTCCACAAAACAGTTTGTTGTCTGTAGCCTTAAATGTGGGACAAGGTGAGTGTGTATACTAAACCTTCATCGCTCATTACTCTGTCCTATTGAATCTCATATCCCAAATGGCTGTAGTGCTCTGCTTTTTATATACAACATTTTGCTAAATATAAACTCTGTTTAACAAGTGAACAATGCTGTTGCAAGGCATACAAGATAATGACTTTCAGCCTAAGAAATAGTAATGGTGACATGCCCAGCGATTAAATCAGGAAGATCTGATTTCAAGGCGGTGGCTATAAGAGGTTGAGTTTGGTGATTTCTTTCCCCTCCCATAATTTGTATGAGTGTAGAAAGTAGGTTACTAGCATAATGAGTCATAGCCCTATTGACTGAGGACTTTGAGAACGATAAAATTAAACTCTGCTCTAATGCTGCTTTGCTTCTCTGCAAGAGCGCAGCAAGTTAATCCACCACCAAAGTTTCACTCTGTTCTTGTTCATCTAGAAAATATGTACAGCAAGTGAAATATGTGCTGATAATTATTTCGACAGCCTTCATGTATGTACATCATAAAGGATTAGCACAGACAAGCATGGGTGGAACAAACTTCAGGATTACGATAGCCTGTGGCAATTGCAGTGATTAAGAGGAAGTTAATTAGAAGGCACTACACAAATAGACCCTAGAGTTTATTTTTTAAATTTGCATTTGGAATGGGAGCCTCATTTTTAATGTGTGTGGTTAGTATTCCCTATGGACTTCCCTGGCAGTTATACCATTTCTGTTCACACCAGCAGGTTATATTCAGTAACCCATAAAAATAGTGTCTTTCTTTAAAAAAAAACAAAAAAACGAAAGATTTTTCCTGGTTCTCACAACAGACAGGCATGGGTGGAACCACTGTACAATATTTATGTAAGATCAGAAATGCTCCAGGTTGCTTGAGAAAATGTATCCAATCATTTTTGTTGGTGTTGCCTGTTTTAGATGAAAATTGGTACAATATCACGCACATGCAGCTGAAGAAGAAAACTTCCTTTTTAAACAGATAAACACTGGATTTGGGATTTCTGCCTAGCAGATGGAAGATCCCACTTGGATTTTCAAGCATGTTTTTCTTACTTATTATTGGTGGTCATCGTAGCACCCAGGAGCCCTAAATGTGGAGCAGGGCCTCATTGTGTTAAGAGCTGTGCAAAAAACTTGTGCATACCTCTGCATTATGAGGTAACCCACTGGTGAGTTTGTGTTGCAGGTGCCACTCTGTGCAGAACCCACAGAGGATATGGGTTGCTACAGGCCCACCTGGAAAGCCTTGGCTCTTTAGCCAAACTGTAACAGCTCGTGCTTTTGGCTATGGCGGCCCTCCATTCAGTCCCTCGAATGTTAGCCATTAGTTGTGGGCTTATGTTATCCCTGGAAGGAGCAGGTCGGTTGATATAAAAAGATCCATGAAATAAAGATAAGCAGACAAACATTTAAGGCTGTGATGCTTCACTTTACGTACTTAAATAATCCCATTGAAGTCAATAAAACTACTTGTGTGTCTGTATAAAGTGTCGCACACGGTTAACTGTTACCAGGATTGAGGCCTAAGCTTGTGTTTACGTTTATTTTCAGCAACCAAATGGAGAAACTGGCCTTCCTGTATCTCATAGCTTTGCTGCAACTAAGCCCAGGGAAACAGCAGCCTGGAACATCTGCTCTGCAGTAACACACACAGCTGGCTGAATGGTAGAAAGAGTGGGTCATATGCCATCAGCTTTTAAGCAGAGCAAAATGATTTCAGTAAGAAGTTCTGCTCAATAATCTGTGTTGTGATATGGCCCTCTAACCTAAATACCTTCTGCAGGTATAAAGTACTGTTTCTAGTCCATAGCACATTAGGAAATATTAACAGTTAGGAAAGGTTAAAAAATGGGGCATGTTTAGTCTTGAGAAAAGAAGACTGATGGAGGGACCTCAAAATGGTCTTCAGATACATTAAAGGCTTTTATAAAAAGGACAGTGATGAAATTGTTCTCCATGTCCACTGAAGGTAGGACAAGAAGTAATCAGCTTGATCTGCAGCAAGGGAGATTTAGGTTAGCTATTAGCAAAATCTGTCTAACTATAAGGATTGTTAAGCACTGGAACAGGTCACCAAGGGAAGTGGTGAAATCCCCACTGTAACAAGGCGGTTTCCCTAGTGGCTGGAGAGCCTGAGGCTAGCCGGTCAGGCTTACAAGATGAGTCCCATGGTCCCACCAGAGAGGAATCTGCTGATCCAATGTAAAAGGCAGCAGGAAACTGCAAGGAGGGAGGTGGCTGAGACTGCCAGAGGCAATAGGTCTGGCAGTAAGCTGGAGAAGCTCAGGGAACAGGAGATTGTGGGGAGCTACGTCTGATGGAAGGAGCAAGGGAAAACTTGGGTTGAGTTTATATTGTGCATCCTGCTTTAGTGAGGATTTTTGATCATTTATACTAATTTGAAACACATTTCATCCAATCTCGCCCATTGTATTGACCTTCCTTCCAGAATATCTAAGCAGATGAGTTCCATTTTGTGCTCAGAAATCAGTATTATTGTGTATATTACAGTAGCACTGAGGAGCCCCAGTCATGGGCCAGGGCCCCGTTGAGCTAGGTGCTATACAAACAGAACAAAAAGATGGAATATATTTCCATATATTTTTCTTACCATACAAGCTTACTGAGAATCCTTCTGAGCAGAGGTTCAACAGTGCTAACTTTGAGCAAACTTGACTTAAAACTAATAAATTATTAAGAGGCAAAAGGGGGGAAATAAATTAGCTGAATTCCAAAGTTTGTGAGAAACTGTAAGACAAAGAATATAGAAGTTAAAAAAATACTGCTAATTTTGGAACACTTATCTTCATAAGATCCACTAATTTTAGAATTAATTCTGTTTAAATTGCAGGGCACTGGACTTGACCTCTCAAGGTCCCTTCCAGTCCTAAATTTCTACGATAAACCTTTCTTCCTTTTATTGAGATTTTGCATTATTCCCAATCGAATGAAGAAAGATGGAACACTTTTTGAATTATTTTTTTCCTTCCAAAAAAAAATCCCTTGGTTTTGAAGATCACATTGTAATATGCAAGAATCCAGCCAAGGACATCTTATTTTCCTTTTAATGTATTAAATGTTGTTTAGATTTCAGCTGAATATGTAACCCTTTATTAAACTATGGCTAATGAGATAGAACTCAGTTAGGAAGACTAAAATATAGAAAGATTAAGTCAGAAGACCAGAATGAACACTTGTACTCCTTTTTTTTATTAAATCCATTTAAAACTACTTTTCCATTTATCTTTCTTGAGATTTTCATTACTTTCTTATCCAGTGAGGACCAGATGCAGTTGTTAGTTTTATCGTTCATTTGTCTAATCTTCTCTTAGCTGTTGGGCCATTCAGGCATTGGATGTGATATTTCACTGCCAGTCTGAGATATTGTTTTATCCCCTTCCTTCCACTATATCCTGTCTCCTCTTACTGGCTGTCATTACTGAGTCTTTCTTGCAGTTAGGAGGATAGAATATCCACCTCTAAGATCCTGTTCAGAGTCATTCCAGAAAGGAGCTAGCAGAAGACGCTATAAAAATGGCTGTTGGCCATCCAACTTCACCCTAGAAGAGTCATAGAATCATAGGACTGGAAGGGACCTTGAGAGGTCATCTAGTCCAGTCCCTTGCACTCAAGGCAGGACTAAGTATTATCTAGACCATCCCTGACAGGTGTTTGTCTGACCTGTTCCTAAAAAGCTCCACCGATAGAGATTCCACAACCTCCCTAGGCAATTTATTCCAGTGCTTAACCACCCTGACAGTTACAAAGTTTTTCTTAATGTTCAACCTAAACCTCCCTTGCTGCAATTTAAGCCCCTTGCTTCTTGTCCTAGCCTCAGAGGTTAAGAAGAACAATTTTTCTCCTTCCTCTTTGTAACAACCTTTTATGTACTTGAAAACTGCTATTATGTCCCCTCTGAGTCGTCTTTTCTCCAGACTAAACAAACTCAATTTTTTTCAGTCTTCCCTCATAGGTCATGTTTTCTAGATCTTTAGTCATTTTTGTTGCTCTTCTCTGGACATTCTCCAATTTGACCACATCTTTCCTGAAATGTGGTGCCCAGAACTGGACACAATACTCCAGTTGAGGCCTAATCAGCGTGGAGTAGAGCAGAAGAATTACTTCTCGTGGCTTGCTTACAACCCTCCTGCTAATGCATCCCAGAATGATGTTTGCTTTTTTTGCAACAGTGTTACACTGTTGACTCATATTTAGCTTGTGGTCCACTATGGCCCCGCAGTACTCCTTCCTAGGCAGTCATGTCCCATTTTGTATGTGTGCAGCTGGTTGTGCCTTCCTATGTGGAGTACTTTGCATTTGTCCTTACTGAATGTCATCCTATTTACTTCAGACCATTTCTCCAGTTTGTCCAGATCATTCTGAATTATAATCCTATCCTCCAAAGCACTTGCAACCCTTCCCAGCTTGGTATCATTCGCAGACTTTATAAGTGTACTCTCTATCCATTATCTAAATCATTGATGAAGACATTGAACAGAACAGAACCCAGAACTGATCCCTGCGGGACCCCACTCGTTGTGCCCTTCCAGCATGAGTGAACCACTGATAACTACTCTCTGGGAACAGTTTTCCAACCAGTTTTGCACCCACCTTATCGTAGCTCCATCTAGGTTGCATTTCCCTAATGGTGTGTGAAGAAGGAAAAAGAGATAAATTCATAACATGTTATTTGCAAAGAATAATACCCTCAGTTCCATTCCTCTGCCACCCCCCTCTGCAAATAATCAGCTGCTGGAGGAGAAGAACTAAAAAAATGCTGTAGCAGTGTGTGGCAGGGAGAGACTGCAAGAAAGAGGAGCAGAGCACAGATCTGAGAAATAGAAAACTGGGCCAAGTTGCCCAAGCCTCAATCTCTACCTTAGAGGTCCGGGGTTTGCACCTTCCCCTACCCATTATTATAGTGAAAATAGTGCCCTGCACACACAATAAAAACAGATGTGTATTCTTATCGTTTCACTCTCAACAGCTAGATTACGTTGGTTATAATAGCTCTGCAATTGTTGCTCAGAAGTGATTTACATTAAACCGTTGCTTATTTTATGTGAGGTTTCCGTTTCCTTTTAAAGAAACCGCTTGATCAGTAATAATTATGCTTGTAGCAGTGTACTGGCAATTGGGTTATTTTCCATCAAGAGACCCACACTATTATTTAATGAAAAGAAACCTGAGTCTAAGGCCCCAGTCCTTCAGTGGGGCCCACACAGATATCCAGGACATAAATCATTTGGTCAGCTGCTCAGACAAGTTAGTGAGGACTCAATCACTGTTTTTTCAATGTGCATGGCTGAATATTTCTCATAATTTCTTGAGAGATAGTAATTAAATACCATCACATACGAATTATTTAAGCTTATACCAATGTGGACACAAGAACAAATGGATATAAACTGGCCATCGGAAAGTTTAGACTTGAAATTAGACGAAGGTTTCTAACCATCAGAGGAGTGAAGTTTTGGAATAGCCTTCCAAGGGAAGCAGTGAGGGCAAAAGACCTGTCTGGCTTTAAGATTAAACTCAATAAGTTTATGGAGGAGATGGTATGATGGGGTAACATGATTTTGGCAATTATTTGATTTTTAAATATTCATGGTAAATAGGCCCAGTGGCCTGAGATGGGATGTTAGATGGGGTGGGATCTGAGCTCCTACAGAGAATTCTTTCCTGGGTATCTGGCTAGTGAATCTTGCCCATATGCTCAGGGTTCAGCTGATCGCCATATTTGGGGTCAGGAAGGAATTTTCCTCAAGGGCAGATTGGAAGAGGCCCTGGGGTTTTTTCACCTTCCTCTATAGCATGCGGCACGGGTCACTTGCTGGAGGATTCTCTGCTCCCTGAAGTCTTTAAACCATGATTTGAGGACTTCAATAGCTCAGACATAGGTGAGAGGTTTATCGCAGGAGTGGGTGGGTGAGATTCTGTGGCCTGCGTTGTGCAGGAGGTCAGACTAGATGATCATAATGGTCCCTTCTGACCTTAATATCTATGAACCAATGTGTCCCACCTAGAGAACAAACTCATGCTCGTAATTATTTAGCCACCGCATTAAACAAACTAGCTCCTCATTAAAAATAGATGCAGAAGATTCAATTAGATGTAACAGTGTATTGTGAATTTTATGAAGTGCTGGCTTTATTTCTACTGGTCCTTGGCAATAATGAAACAGTCTTTTATATTTACACAGGAGGAATATTTTTTCTTTTTAAATACTCATTTCCTTCTTAATCTTAAAGCCACGGTAAACCAGTTCTTCCTTCTCCAGAAGCCATAGGGCAGGTAGTGGGGAGAAAGCTTTTTCTTGCATTCCAACTACATTTACCCTCCATAAAGTCCAGGACAATGGAGTCCAAGTCCATCACCCAGGTGCTACCACAGTACAAATGATAAATGATTATAAGAGTGGATGATCAGGGCCTCTTATCTGGTTGTACCAAGCTCAAACTCCACTGAAATTAATGTAAAGACTAGAGAATCAGTCCCATTACAGAAGAGTGTTGAATATATGGAATTTTCTTAGCTGTTATTCTCCCTCCCCTAGCTGTGTATGTAAGCTTAATGCCAGTAGAGCAGTGTGCTATTCTGTCCAATCAATCTCCCTGGATGACAGATTTCAAAGTTCCCTGGTGTCTTTATTTTAGTGTATGTCCTGTAGCATCCCTCCAGCCATTGGCTGCCTATGTGTCAGAAGACTACAACTCCTTATTAATCATTACAACAGACCTTTCTCTCACCACCCAGTTTTTGTCTCTTGCCCTAGCCCTTGTGCTTTGGAAGCACATTACCTTTCGCCGAGAGATTGGAATTACACCCAGATCCATCAGGGCTGCCCTTACTGCTCCATGAAATGCTAGGATAGGAAAGAGGTTGTAAATTGGACTTGGAGCTAGGACACTCTACCCACACCTTAATCCGTCAACTCTACAGCAAGTGCAGCCCCTACCAGCCACTGGAGTGAAGATCAAGTTTGCTCTTTTTCTTAAGCTCCTGCATGGCACTAACAATAGTTATGAAACTCTTTAAACTACATTTATAAAATAGTCTGATGCAACCGCTGTTAAGATGGAAAACTAGGTACAGATCAGAATGGAAAAGTATCTCAAACACAGGAGGGGTTGGATCCTTGCATACAGTTTGTATATCAATCTTGTCCTTCCTTGAACTGCTGTGCTTGAAGCTGTGAAAGTGGAACTACGAATTTCATCACCAATTTGAACAACGCCTGTTGGTTTATGTCATTACATCACTTCACAGAGATGCCACCATCCAGAGACGGTACTTTTGGAAATATGGTGAATCCTAACTGCTTTGGGGAATTTGTAACGTTGGTCATTTAAAGGACTGTGGTCATCTGAGTGACCATTGGGTAGCTCCTTAACGACCCATTTCTCGCTTCTACTTCACAAACCAATAAGCTCTAGAAAATAGCATAAGAGTTAAAGTTGTCCACACAATATGTTAATCTGGAAGGTGATATGGAAAGAGGGAACATTATAAGTAGTTTCACAGTCAAATTTTGGGTTTTGCTAATTAGTTGTGTCTATATTTAGATGCCAAATTTCTCTTGCTTTTCAAGGTGGGTAAATGTTGTAATGTGAGAAACATCACTGAGACATATTTAGCTTCACTAAGCACCCACATTCCAGGAGTGTTGCTGGAATGAGAAGAAAAGTTTAGTTCTGGTTCAAATGAACTCTAAATGAAAGCACATAGCTGACTAGGCTCTATAGATTTACATTTCATCAGCACACACAATTCACATTTATATTGCTCCGGGGTCTGAGGATCAAGAATTGTATATTCTGAAATATGAAATAAAAGCATGGGCATTATTACTAGAACTGACTTCTCTCTCTCTCTCACACACACACACACATTTCAACACCTATTCCCAAATTAGAAACCTCAGTTTTTTTATTCTAAAAAATGGACATTTCAAAACAACTCAATTTTCATGAAAATATTAAGTTTTGTTTTTGTTCCAGGGTGGAATGAAAACAAATATCAAGACCTGGAAAGTTGCCTGGAAATACAATTGTCATCTACAGTCATCTCTAATTATTACTATCTTACCTTAAGTGAACTTCCATGTTACAGCCTGGGTCCTTTCCATTTTAACCCCCCTTTTTAAATGACAGTTTAATTTGCAATAGGAAACCCTGAGTTAGGGCAACCACCATTGTTATAAAATTGGAGTTACATTTTGTGTACACTTAGTCCTTTGGTGGGCCTTCTGCTCATCGTGCCTCAGCCAGATCTGAGAAGCTCGGACCCAGCCCAGCCCAATCAATGGGCCTAATCTAAAGGCCATGGAAGTCATTGAAAAGGTTTAGCTGACTTCACTGAGATTTGCATCAGGCCCCAAGAGTCTCCTCTGTGCAATCACCTCCTGATGACCTTGGGCGTCGCTTCCAACCTCAGATCTCTCACCTGGCAGTACACCCTAGGCCGTTCTTTGGCAGGATACATACAATAACTTGACAATAGACAGGCAAGCCAGCCGCTGAGACCACTGCCTATTATGGTGACCGGTATTGTCTCATTGTTTACTTGTGCTCTTCTTGTCTGTTTGTTGTATCCACAGGTTGTCTCTTGTCTTATACTTAGATTGTGAGCTCTTTGGGGCAGGGATTGTCTCTTTGTTCTGTTTGTACAGCACCTAGCACAATGGGGTCCTGGTCCATGATGGGGGCTCCTGGGTGCTACTGTAACACTAATAATAATGATTAATAACAGGCTGACTTTTAAGATTGTTTTTCTTCAATGTGTTAGTACCGACAGTTGTCTCAGATGCTTTGAAAAGCAGAATTAGGAATTTAAAAACAAACACTGCACCAAAGTCCTTCCTTGAATAGAACTTCCGAGTAGTTCTATTGAGGTCAGTTTGATCCGTCAGTGTTAAAATTATGTTAACGGCCAGATTGTCCAGGTTGTACCCACATATTTTGCATAGGCAGCTATTTTTATGTGTAAAAATGCACTAGCAGACACAAGTCTATTAAGTATAGTCACGTGACCTGCAGGTACAAAAGCACATTTGCATGCACTAAATACGTATCTCATGAGTATATGGGATCACATTCAACATTTGCAAAAGGGATTAATTTAAAGACCCATTTGAACATGTTTCCCAGATTAGTTTTTCCAGCTGTTCTTTAGCTAAGAATTAAGGCTGCAGCCTTA
Source organism: Natator depressus (assembly GCF_965152275.1). NCBI lineage: Eukaryota > Metazoa > Chordata > Testudines > Cheloniidae > Natator > Natator depressus. The sequence goes on from NC_134243.1 coordinate 68,317,541, forward strand.
TCTTGGTGCTGTATACAGTTATGCGAGAGGATGTGTTTTCCGACAGAATGGGACTAGGAGCAAGGTGTGCTTCTTTGACTGCTGCCTTTGCTGCTCTTGTGTCTTTTGCTTTTTATGCAATGAAAGAAAAACACCCGGGGTTGGTGAGGTTTCAAATAAATATGTTTACCAAATATATCCAAACATACAAGACCTAACTACCTGGATACTGCACTGACTGGTTTCTGAAACACAGAACACAGTGAGCACCACTAGAGGGCTCACAAACTATTAAAGGGGTACTACCTAATTCCTATACACAAGAGCTTCTGATTTACTATATGACCTTGAGCAAGCCATTTAACCTTGAGATGCTTCAGATTCCCTGCCTGTACAAAGATTACATGTAAACATGCGACTCCCCAGCCCATGTGCCCCATATTGGGTAGGTGTTGTGGCGTAGTCACACTCTCCTCGTTTAGCCCTCCCTGCTGACAGCCATTCCAGGCCTGTGATGGTCTGCTGCTTTTTGTGAGCCAGCCCCCTGGCCAAATCACACAGGCCAGGTCTACACTACAAGTTAGGGGTGTGATTCTCAGACTACATAGACCTACATCTGAGCTCTCATGAGAAAACTAGCAGTGTAGCTGTGGTAGTGCAGGCAGCAGGCGTGGTGGCCCGGGTTAGCAGCCCCGAGTACGCACCCACGGAGTTCAGGGGGGGTTTGTACTCAGGGCAGCTAGCATGGTCCCACTGCTGCCTGCGCTACGGCTATTTTTGAAGTGCTAGCTCAGATGGGAGCCAGCACAAGTATATCTGTGCAAGCTGGGAATCACCCCCCTAGCTGGTAGTGTAGACGTAGCCTTAGAGTTTCACCTCTTCTGGGGTACCAGCAGTCCAACAAATAATACACCATCAACTTCACATTGGGTCTTCAGTCTGAGTCTGGATTCAGTAGTCCTACTATCTGGTGGGTTACAGAAGTCCTTACCCCTTGTCAGAAGTCGGTTCCGTTCCAGCTTCCTCACTGCGCTGGTAGGGGATCCCAGGCCCTTTCTCTCCACTGGGTTCTGATCCAGGAACCCTTGACTAGGCAGTCAAGGCTTGACTACACAGACCCCTGCCTGCCTCACTGAACCACTTCCTACCTTGCCCTGTCTTGGGCCTTTCCCTCAGCCTCTTCCTGGACTCTGAGCTTATCAGCTTTACACTTTCTAAGCCTCTTCCACCAGCCCACTGCAGAGCTTCTTAGCACTTTCTACCACCCAGCTGGTTCTGCTGGAGGGGAGTTTTCTCCACTCCCTTGGCAGGGCAGTCCCTAACTCAGTTGGCCCCCCCACCAGTGTGCAGAATCCTGGGCAGACTCACTTCCTCATGCTGCTTTTCAAGTGCCTTGGGCTCCCTGCTGCAGGTGTACATTCCTTCGCAGAAGCTCTGTCTGCCAGCTGTTCACCTGAGCTCCCTGACTCCAGCTGGACTTCTCTTCCTGGGTGACAACCAGAGATCTGCTTTCCCTCCTGGTCAGAGTCTACCTGAGCAGGTTCAGTCCTTTTAACTCCTTCCTCCAGGCTTGACACCTACTGCCGGTGTCACAGGGCGAGGCTGATTGCACCCATGGGCTCTCATTAACCCCGTCAGACACACTGTGGTGTTGGTACACCTTATTGCAGTAAATAATATTGATCTACCTCAGAAGGGAGTTATTAGGATTAATTAATTAAATTTTGTAAAACTCTTTGAGATCCTAAAAGGAAACGCAAAAATATTCTCTCATGTTGAGACCCATGTTATTTGCTATTCACTGTGTGAAGGCTTGCACAGGTTAAAAGGGATGTATGAATAAAGATTACAAAAAGCTACTGTATGTCTCATGGACCCAGTCCCAAACCATTGAAGTCAATCGGTCAATGCCTCTGACTTTAATGAGAGCAGGATCAAGCTCCATATTAACTGATTTTGGCTTAACATGCTCACATATGTCCAGGGATCATCTTTCCCTGCTGACCCTCACCTTCCCTCGAGCTCTTCATCTACTGTTTAGCAAATAGGGTCTGGGACAGATTGAATTTTTAATCCATAACAGGACTTCACCTCTCATTCTCTTGTTGCTGAGCTTCTCAATAGCCCTTTGTGGTAGACATTATCTAAAGCTGTTTGAAAATCTAACTAAATTATATCTCTTGATCTAAATAAATAGCCATTGATTCTCCTTTAGCCATTGTTTTGTTCACTTGTACAAAGAATTCCAACAGGTCCAAGAGGCATGAGTTACCCAGGTAGTAGCCATGCATGTTTGTCCCCATCACAGCGTGCTAATCTAGGGATTTCTACAGTTTTCAAGATCTTCTTAGCATCCTTTTGTAGATGGATTTGATATTGGCTTCCCTTGGGTAACATCAAGTGCACTACCCGTGTATATGATAAATAGCATATTTTTGCTCCTACCTCAGCTACTTCACTCTTTAGTTCTGTCAGAGATCTTGGGTGAATGCCATTCGGTGCTGATCGTTTACTGCAATTTAATTTTGTGTGTCATTCAATCACTTCCTTTTGATTCCTCTTGTCTCTGACAGTGACTCACTTTCACTGATTGTGAAGAATTCAGGGATTTTCTTGTCATACCCCATAGTGAAAACTGACGCATATAAATGATGTAAGCTTTTCTGTAAGCTCCTTTTCCTCCTTGAATTGCCCACTACCTGCAGTCTTCAGTAATTTGATCTAAGGGATTGTCTTTTCACTATTATTTTCACAGTGCCTAGCACAATCAGGGATTAGGGCCTCTAGTCTCTATTGCAATACAAATACTACATTTTGGTGCACTTCAAGAATTGTTCTTTATATATTTGGCCATTTATTCTTCATTTTCCCCCTTAGCTCTCTGAATTCCTAATAGTATCTTCCTTATCTGCCAATGTTTATGTACTATTCTATTACCATTTCTTGGTGTGACAAGGTGGTCTGATGTTTTGTGGGGTTGTATACATTAGGGGAGGTTTTTTCCTCCTTACCTTTAAGAAATTTCAGTAATTTATAACCGTCTTATGTCATGGGGCACCAGCAACATTCCAGTTCCTTACGAACCTAGTATGACCTCACATAGGATATGCTGCGATGGGTCCAGATGGTGTGAATATGTACAGCCCTGACTGGGAGAGTCACCTGTAGCACAATGTGTTGGTGATAGGCTAAAGTTGGCATAACTATTAACCAGAGAGAGAGAGAACCTGCTGTGATTTTGTTGTATAAAAGCCAGACCCACCACTCGAGATGTCCCTGCAACACTTGGGCTGAGCTTCCAAGAAGAGAGTGGAAGCAATCAGTGTGAGTGTTTCTTCTGCTGAACAAAAGCTATGCCCTTCCTTAGCCAAGCTAAAGCTGGACAGCTTTACCTTTGTATTATCAATTGCTGTGTTCCTAAAGAACTTAATTAAAAAAAAAAAAAGATTTACACAAGGTTAGATTTTCTTTACACTCATAGTGCCTTCCACCTTCTGATGACTGTATTGACTTCATCAATAAAGTACCAGTCTCAGAGGATCCCACCTTCTTCTAGATAGGATGTGTTGATTTGTATTCTATGGCTGTTTTCTGTAAGATCACAAATACAGGAAAAGAACATCAATCCTGATTTTTTTTCTTTCTTTGTCTACCCCACAGTCTTCTATTGTGCCAGGACTGCTAATAGCATTCTGTGTTAGCGGTAGACTTAATAGGAGCTGAATGCGGAGTAGTGTCTTTTGTTACCTGTTACACTTTCACAAATGCTCAGAGCAGACTCCTCCCCCACCACCCAGTTTCTGTCTGAATTGAATTCATTTTCCATAAAAATCACATATCTGCAGTCCCAAGTACATTGGATCAGAGAATTATATAGAGGACATATGTAGTCCACTGACCTCTCATATATACTCCTATGTTGTCATCTCTGTGACCCTTTCTCCCTTTGAGCAGGAAAGATAAATACTCAAGCTTTTTACTTAAATTTCATACCATTTACAAAAGTCATTGTGTGTAACCAACTTTAATTATTTATAAAGGCAAGACTGTGTATGAATATTTGTACTCATAAAGAGCCAGGGATTCATATTTCATAACACTGGGAACTAAATTATTTACCAGCCAGATATATTGTGGGAGCCATGGTGCAGATGTGCTTGCTAATGACCTCAGTCAACCATAAGCATCAGACACTCATACCCACGTAGTCCGACCTGGTGGATGGAGCAGAGTCAGAGCCAGATATTGGGTTGGGACCAGGCTCAGGGCAGCATTGGAACCACGGTCCAGGGACAGGCCAGGGTCAGAGACTGTAAACAAGCCAAATCAGTATCATAGCCAGAGTTTGTGTGCCAGGCAAAGGTCCAAGCAATGGTCGGAGTCTGTGGGTGCGGGGGTCAGGAGGCAGATGTGGAGCTGAAGCAGGTCATAACAGGTCTGGAGTACTGGATCAGAGTAGGGCCTGGACAAGGCTGGAACAAGGCTTGGGCAAAGCTTGGATGGAAACAGGAACCAGATCAAGAGCAGGCTGGGAGACTAGGGAATCAATCACACTGCAAGGCTGCAGAAGGGTTCCTGGCTGGGTAGTACTGTTGCACAGACTGATCTGCAGCTCTGGCGGGATTGGGGAAATACCTGAGCCTGGGGGTCATCTGACCCTTGATTTGCTCAGGGATAGGCTGGTACTGCCTGCCTGAGGAATGAGTCACTGCTGGCTCTGTTGGAGGGGTGAGTTATGGCACCTGGTTTGGCTGTGGGTTTGCCTCACACTAAGGACCATCATCACTAGGCCTGAGAGGGGATTTAACCTTGTAGTTGCCATTCTCTTCAGCCTTCCTGACTAAGGAAGCCAATGCGTGCCACTCAAACGTCAGGTTTAGAAAATTGTTCATTTACTGCCATTAAGGCTAAAAAAACGTTATGGCTTCTCAGCTGGTTTTGAGAATTAGGGAGTACAAGGCTTGCTTCCCCTTCCACCAAAGGGAAATAGAAAAGACTATTGGCTGAAGTCCTGGGCCACTGCCAGGTCAGCGTCAGTGCTGAGGGGCAGCACGTCGCTCAGCCACTGAAGTCTACAACCCAACAATGTTGCCCTGACACTGCGGCCTTTAATCATGTGGAGCAGCGCTCGTTCACATCAACAAGTCTATTGCAGCTTACTGGAACGACAACTTTCCAAACTAAATTATTTATCAGCCAGATGTATCGTGGGCGCCATGGTGCATGCGTGTGAGGGTCGCCGTGGTCAGGCCAAAGTTGTTGGGCTGCAGGTTTGACTGGCTGATTTCGGTCAGAGTGGTGGAACCCACAGTTACTGAGGAATATTCTTTTGTTTTCCCCTGCTGGTTAAACAAGCTGCTCAGGAGTTCTCAACCTCAAGAGGGTTAGAGCATGATTCACCAAAACCATCCAAACGGGTGGGATGGATGGCTGAGCAGTTTTAACCTGTGGAGATTCTGACTCGGCCCCCAAGACTCTCTGACCTCACAAAGCTCATGTCCACCAAGACCTCTCTCCGATAGCACTGCATCACCTCTGCTGTTTGCCTCCCAACGTGTGGCTGAGGTGAAACGCCCTGTAAAAAGCTGCCTCTGACTTTTTGCAGATGTCCAACCCGAACTTTTTTCCCCCACCGACGAGTGACAAATGTTTGGATGATGTGAAAAATTGTGTGTGCGGCACCGGCGCGTTTGTGGAAGCTCTGCAAACCCCACAAGCATTTTTAATTTGGCATTCAATATTTTACACAGCTGTACAAATCAGAACCTTGACAGGTACAAACTAGTTGTTCCATGCAATTGACATTCAAAAATAAGATTTTTCCATCCCAGGCGAGGGAAGCTGAATTGGAAGAAGGAAAAAAAATTGCCAGTGAAGATCATGATGAATCTAGAACTGACTAGTGCATTCATAACTCTGCCCTTCATGAAGAATGGGTTTTTGGAAGCAGAAACTCATTTGCACGCACCAAGCAAGGTGATATAGTGCCAAAGAATCAAATGCAGGAAATGTTGCCCAGTTTTGTATTTTTTTAAGTAACTGAGATTTTCAATTTATGTTCAACAAGGAAAAAGCTGGTAGAAAAAAAACCCTCAACTTCTTCCATCATGCAATACATATTCTGGCAGCACACTGCATGCCTTATATCAAAGGATCCATAGTATTGATTTCTTGAAATGAAAAATAAGTTTAAGGTGGAGTGCTTGAAAAAAATCAATATAATGTAAAGTGACTGAACAGAACTATCCATTGTAATGACAGCAGTCAAGGAGGCTTATCCAGTTCCATAACGTGTTGGTATCTGGACCTTTATTTTCATTAGATTTGCCATTGACAAAATGCTGACCTTACCCCCCCACCAACCTGCCTGAAAATAGATTAAAATTAGTGCTATTCAAAAATGCCCATTGTGATTCCGTAAAATGTTTGCAAATGAAAATGGAACACACCGTGAAAATGTCAGCATTGCCAAGTGGGATGATAACAACCAACCAATCAGTCAAAGCATTGGAAATTACCTCCTGGGACTAAAAAACCACTGGAAACTTTAACCAAATGCCAGTGAAAGCATCCCAGAGGCTATTAGCAGAGAGCGCCGCGTATGAGTTCAACAACTGGCGATGACAGAGAAATGTAAATTTCATCCCTTGGCTACTTCGGGGCCTTGGCTATGTGTGGAATGCTCCCCATCCCAGTTCACCTCCTTATCCTCATTTAAGACCCTCCTAAAGCCTCACTTTTCCTCAATACACACAAGAACCAAGCAAATAACATTAGAAAATCCAACCCGTGGATGGGACTAAGGGTTGGTGGGCTTTTCTGTAGGATGAGTTCTAACTCTTTTTGTTAGGGTTAGTGGGGGGGGGGGCCTAGGTATAGGGCCCACCCACAATCCCTGCCCATCTCCATGTATTTCCTAGAGGACCAGCAGGGAATCAGGGCCACCTGCCAGCTCTTTATCCTGGTGTCACAGCTCCCCAGAGCCTGGCAGATGGTTTCCCCAGCCCATGTCTGTCCCCCATGCCGTTAAAAGAGGATGCTGAATGATAGATACAATGGGACTGTATTAACATTCCTGAGGAATTTCCATGGGGCCAGAGGGAAGAGTACCAGAAATGTCAGAAGAGCAATGGACTGCATTCCCCTAGCCCAACCCCACTGCTGCCTCAGCCTGATAACACTCCACCTTCTCCCCAGGCCAATGGAGAGCGCTCTGCTGTGTCTGGGCAAGGACAGGGGCTGCAGTTGTTGATGCACCTGAGCCCTCTTCCGCATAGGACAGTTACAATCTCTGTATGGAACCACCGTGACTTCCTGTTCCGCATTTCTAAGTATGCCCTGGCTTCTGTGTCTGTCTTCCAGACAGTAACATCATATCTCAGAGGCATGAACGAACTTATTTTGTGTCCTCTAGAGTACCGAGTGCATTGTCAGCATCTAATAAATAACTAGGCCGCTGGAATATGTTAACATGGCCAGTGACATGAATACCATAGAGGCGTCTGAAGCACACAAGAGAGTGTGTGTTGCCAATCAGTGGGAAAGAAGACCTGTTGTGTCACACATTTCCATATCACTTCGACAGCACTGGGCAGTGATACATCCTTCATGTATCTAGCTCTAGCATACGTGTACACAGCACGTAGCACAAAGGGCTTATTCAGCCTTCTGGATACTATTGCGATTTAAATATTAAAGAATAGTTAATATTGTATAGTTCAGCAATGCTGGGAAAGGAATGATGGGGGTGACCGGCGTGTGCAACACCTTGCCGTTATTCAGGGGAGATTAATGCTGGCAACTCCAGTTAATATTCGTAGGATTTTATTATTTATTTAATTGTATGATAAATAATGTAAATAGCATCATTAATTTTCACCAGCCCCGTGCCTGCATGCTGTACGTCAGCTCCCTGCACATGATTGAGTGGCTGGGCTTCTCTGTATCCCACTCTAACACCTACTCAGTGGGAAGCTGGCACACACCATCTAGAGACCTGGGCTCTAAACTGTGCCTCTCACTTTTCCCAGTGCCCTGCCATAGTGGCTTATTGGTTTAAGGCCTCATTCATTCTGCTCATCTTTCTTTTCTTCTCATCTTGCCCACTATTCTTGCTCTTTTCCCCTTTGTTCCCCAAAGCAATGCCTACCTCTGCTGCCGACTCAGGAAGTCGAAGAGGCCATCCACTGAGATCCCAGGCGATTTCACTGAGAGCTCACTATGAGAGAAGAAGCTACTGCAGTTCATACATACAATCATACATACATACAATATCAGGGCTGGAAGGAACCTCAGGAGGTCATCTAGTCCAACCCCCTGCTCAAAGCAAGACCAATCCCCAATTTTTGCCCCAGAGCCCCTAAATGACCCCCTCAAGGATTGAACTCACACCCGTGGGTTTAACAGGCCAATGCTCAAACCACTGAGCTATCCCTCCACCAGTTGCCCCTATTCCCTTCACTTGCTTTTTTACTCTATTTCTTTCGCAAAGGGAACTTGGAGGGATTTCTTTGCTTTCAAATCCCATCCCTTAGCTAGTTTTTGTCTCTATTTTTCAATCATCCTTTTGCCTTTCTCATTTTCATGGCTACATCCCTCTTTTGTCACAGACTCCCAACCCCCTCCGCCCTGGAGCACCAAAATGTACAGTTATCTCCCTATTTTCAGGAAAATAGACGGGGCAGAGTGAGAACATTAGGAAGCTCAAAGTAACTGTCTGCACCTATTTTTAGCCAAATTTACTTGAAATGCCTGTGTGATCTCCCTACCTTGACAGACTCCCTGCTGTGCAGGGAGCTACAGGAACCTTAGAGAGCATGATCAGAGCAAATCCAAATGGCACAGCAGCAGAAACTTTACCACAGCTCAACTCCACTCTTCTTGTGATGCGTCACTGCACTTCTGGGCACAGCTACACTCAAGCAGCCGGTGGCAGCTCGGGATCTGGATTTTGATCCCAAAATGGGAGGGTACTTCAATCTGAGGGTATGGTTTGGCCCATTAGAAAGATAGGATTTTTTTTAAAGAATTCAGGCGTAGGCCAGGGCTTGGATTTCAAACGCCCCATCCAGAGACACTTTGTCTGGTTCTGGAGGTTGGGCTCAGGTCCATCTCTGTTTTGGGAATGTGACAATCAGTTTTATGTGGGTGAATGCTGGTTTTGCTAGACCTATCGTAACTAAAGATGGGATTACGTGCAGTTTCTTACTGATTTCCTGAAAACACGAGTACCTCATTGTTCCAGTGATGTTTTGTAATGCCTACAGAAAGCTTGACAAGGGTTAAGCAGCTGGTCCACTGAAACCACAGCCTATCGTGCTAACCAATATTATCTCCTTGATCCCTTCTGCTCCCCTGTCTGTATCCAACTATTGGCTCTTGTCCTATGCTTAGATTGTAAGCTAATTGGGACAGGGACCGTCTTTTTGTTCTGTGTTTGTACAGCACCTAGCACCGTGGGGTTCTGGTCCATGCCTGGGGCTCCAAGGCGCTATGACAAAACAAATAATAAATAAGAATAATATAGTCAAGTTCTTCAAAGCACCATCGTAGGGTAGGAGTCGGTCTTCCTTTCTGAAGTGAGTTGTATTAAGAGGTGGTTGACTTTTTTTTCCACACAAAACATTTAGAAAGGAAATGAATAGTTTCCAGTTTGTTTGAAATTTTTCACTTTTTTGTTTGTTTTTTAATGAAAAAATTCAAAACAATTTTTTTCTGAAACAAAAGGAACATTTCTGTTTTGCAGATTTTTGTTTGAAATGTTCAGGGTTTTCTCGTTCTTCTCTCCCCTTTTCCTAGTGGAACAAGGGGGGGAACAGGGCTGGCCTTACCATGAGGCGAACTAAGGCAGCCTCGGGGGGAGGGTGGGACGCCACTAGGACCCAGAGTGTAGAAAATTATGTCTGCTGTTGGTGCATATGTATTCTCTCTGCTCTAGATGCACAGAGATGGTGGAGTGCTGTGCTGGAGGAAGGAGGGCACAAGAGGCATAACAGGCAGGCAGGAGAAAAGGTGAGAGGGAATAGCAGCAGGAGCTGGAGAGAGAGAGAGAGGAGGAGGATCCTCTTATTTACCTCTCTAGCACCCCCAGGAGCCTGAACTGATTAACACCAGCTTCTCAGGGAGCTTCCTGTTTCCTGCTGCTTCCCTGAACCCACCTGAGGCGAACAGGCAGTCAACTGAAGTAGTAGGAGCCAGTTAGGCCCTTAAGATGCTGATATCTTCCCTCACACAGGCCCTGCTACCAGCCTGCTTATTTGTCCCCTTCAATTGAGTGTTGAGAGCCACTATAGCTGGCACAGAACAGCAGTCATGAGTGAAAGAAGAAAACGCCCCTCTGGGGTAGCATTCAGAAAAAGAAAGAAAGCAAAGGAAGCGTTTCTATCTAAGCAGAAAGGAGCTCTCCTGAGATACATAGACACAAATGTTCACAGTGAGCCTTCTGGCCCCAGTGAGGATGTGAGTGGTGAGGAGATGCCTGATCTTCAAGTTAGTCAGAGTGCAGATGACCTTGCAGCTACTGCAGCATCCATATCTCTATCTCAAACGGATGTAACCATGCCCATTCCTGAAGAAAAGTGTAGATCAGAGAAGAGTGTGGTGGAGGCGCAAGAAACAGCTGCTGCTGAGTTTAGTTCCTTAAGTCTAGATGATCCAGGACTCTGGACCCACTTGAGCAGTAGCCTGAGGGACTTCCTTGTACTGCATGGGCCACAGCAAGTGAAAAACTTCATGTTCCCCAAAGACAATGAAAATAGAAATTTCCATCCAACAAATTACTAGCGTGAAATCCCCAATGGTGACAAAGTGGAGAGGCCATGGCTTATATACTCAAAAACCCAGAATGCTGCATACTGTTTTTGTTGCAAACTCTTTCATTCTCTAATGTTCCAGCCACATTGGGTTCTACAGAAACAAAGGACTGGAAAAATCTGGCTAGAAATCTGGCATGCCATAAGAAGGCAGCAAATCACCAGAGAGCATTCCATAGGTGGAAAGAGCTTGAGATGAGACTAAGGTTAAAGACCACCATAGATGATCAGCATCAAGAGAAGATTGCATCAGAGTCTCTTGACTTGCAAAATGTTCTGAAAAGGCTCATTGCCCTTGTGAGAATGCTTGCTACCCAAAACCTAGCACTGCGTGGCACTTCAGATCAGCTGTATGTGCCAAACAATGAAAACTTCCTTAAAATTGTGGAGCTGATGGCTGAGTTTGATGCTGTACTCCAGGAGCATCTGAGAAGAATCACCAACCAAGAAATGTACACACACCACTACCTTGGAAAAACAATTCAAAATGAGATCATACAGTTACTGGCAACAAAAGTCAAACAGAAGATTGTGCCAGATCTGAAGTCAGCAAGATATTACTCTGTTATTCTGGACTGCACACCTGACATCAGCCATACGGAACAAATTACTTTAATGGTGCATTTTGTAACAACAACAGAACATAGTGAAAATGTCCCTGCAATGGTGACTGTCAGAGAGCATTTTCTATAATTTATTGACATTGATGATACTACAGGAGCTGGTATGACAAATGTGCTTCTTAAAAAGTTGGAAGATACGGGAATTGCGATAGCTGACATGAGAGGTCAGGGCTACGATAATGGTGCCAACATGAGAGGAAAGAACAGTGCAGACATGGATCCGAGAGTTAAACCCTCGAGCTTTTTTTGTCCCATGCAGTTCTCATTCATTGAACTTGGTGGTCAGTTATGCAACATCAGATTCTAGTGAGGCTGCTGAATTTTTGAATGTAATTCCAAGCATCTAAGTATTTTTCTCTGCATCAACTCATCGATGGCAAATTTTGAAGCAACATCTGGGAACATCCTCTCTGACACTGAAAGCACTGAGTGCCACATGATGGGAAAGTTGAGTAGAGGTGATAAAGCCTATCAAACACCAAATTGGGAAGATAGATGATGTCATAGTTGCCATTATGGAGGATAATGCTATGACAGAAAGTGTTCGTGGGAGAACAGTGGCAGAGGGAAATGGAATCACCAGAAAAATACATAACTTCAAATTTCTGTTTGGCTTAGTGTTGTGGCATGACATACGGTTTGAAATAAATGTTGTAAGCAAGAGACTCCAAGGTGTTGACCTTGATATATCTGGAGCAATGGAACAACTGGACAAAGCAAAGTCATACCTACAGTCTTACTGGTCAGATGAGGGATTTCAAAACGTTCTGAAGAGTGCACAGAAGTTGGTAGAGGAACTTCACACTGAAGCTATTTTCCCACCCATTCAAGAATACAAGAGTTACCTAAGACGAAGACATTTTGATTATGAGGCACGGGATAATCCCATAAGAGACCCCAAACAACAATTCAAAGTTGAATTCTTTAACCAGGTGCTAGATTGTGCAATACAGTCAGTTGAATAATGTTTCATGCAGCTCAAGGAACACAGCAGTATATTTGGGATGTTGTATGATATTCCAAAACTCCTCACTATACCTGAAGAAGACCTACACCAGCAATGCAGGGCACTAGAGACAGTGTTGACACATGATGACATGCGTGATATTGATGCGAGTGATTTAGGTGATGAACTGAAAGTACTTTCAAGATGCATTTCAGCAGGATCAACTCCAAAGGCTGTTCTGGAACATATGTGCACAAATAAGATGACCACCCTCTTTCCAAATGCTTTTGTTACTCTGCGCATACTTCTAACACTTCCTGTAACAGTTGCCAGTGGAGAATGCAGCTTCACCAAGCTGAAGTTAATAAAAACACCTCTACTCTCCACAATGACACAGGAGAGGCTGGTCGGCCTTGCAACCATCTCAATAGAGCATGAGCTGGCCCAGATTGTGGACCTTCAGCAGGAAGCAGGTCAAATCTTTGCAACCAAGAAGGCACGGAAAGCACCACTTTGATTATTCAAACAAATAAAAATGCCAGTATTTACTGTGCAGACAAGAAAAGTTACATTTGCTGTTCAGGCGTTTGAAAGTTAAGTGTTACTTAAAATTTTGGAACAAGGCATTTTAAGTTGTTAGTTCTCCTTTATTGGGGTAGGTAGCAGAGCAGTACCATGAGAGGAGTAGAACAGGAAGAAGGCAGAATTGAGATCTTTCAAAGTTTTGGCCCAAGCGAGGGGGCATGGGGGCATCATTTGAGCTCCCCACCTCAGGTGCCAAAATGTTGTGGGCCAGCCCTGGGGTGGGGGAAGTGAAGGAGACTTTAAAGCCAGAAGAGACCATCATGGTCATCCAGTCTGACCCCCTGCACAGTGTAGGCTACAGAACCTCTCACTCACCCACTCATGCAAAAGGCCCATAACCTCTGCTGAATTATTAAAGTCCTCAGATCTTGATTTACAGATTTCAAATCAGAGTAAATGGTGGAGTTTCTGTAGTTCAAAGTGACAAGTGACCAGTGCCCCACGCTGCAAAGGAAGGTGAAACCCCTGCAGGGTGCCTGCCAATCTACCTTCCGAACTCCAAATATATTCTCTCACTATTATTTTAACCTTTTTCACAATTTTTCACTAGGAAGTCTTTGGTTAGTCACCTTGGTGCATGTAAGCAATTGCAGCACTATAGGACTAGTCAATGTTTTTCTATTACACAGCATCTTGGTCAGGATAGCGTGTTGTAGAACTTGCAGCTTGAACAATAGCTACCTGCAATAACAATAAGTCATTATGAGTCACAGACAAACCTCTAAAGGTCTGGCATTCCTCTTTGGCTCAGAGTAGAAACCAAAGCTTATCTGTGTTAATTAATTGCTCTTCTTCTGGAAGTTAGGCTGGAGGCCTTATGAGATTAGGTTTCCTTGTGACATTTCTGGTACTCTCTGGTTTGCTCCGGGACAGAAATAGTATGAGAACAGTGTTTCTGATTCTTGCAGTAAGGTGCCTGCTTATTTGGGAGAAAGTATTGATTAGCACAAAAGACAGAGAGGCAAGAGATTTGGGTTTGAGTCTCAGGTCTGGAACTGACTCTTGCCGTGACCTTGTGCATGACATAGGGCAAAATATAATTTCTATTCTGTATGGCTGCAGACTAACCTGATTAGGATGTATGAAATAGACTTCTGGTCTTATCCGTTTGACCACCAGGGCATATATCACAATTTGCAAGCAAATGCTAGCACTTCTAATCAATAATGAGGTCTGCATGACATAAATTTTTACCATAGTCATCCTTGATCATCACAGGTCTCGTTCCCTTTAATACTTGGGCTGATTTCTCTTCTCTCTCCTTCAGAATTTTGGCCTTTCCTCTGAGTTACATGGAGACCTACCACAGCCAGAATGTACTTAGAGAATCAAAATTAAAATGAATGTTGCATTTTTGCATTGAAGAAATTAAAGGAGGCAAATAGGAAGCAAAAGCGATTTTGTTTTAATATATCTGTTTTAAAAGATTTTTTAACTTTTCCAAAGCTCACATTGATTTCCATTGAGGTTCAGATGTTAATTCAGGCTGGCTGTTATCAAGACCTGTTCAGTTGTCCTGTATCACTGCATTTCGCATTCTATATTCAAGAGTACCTTGGCTCTTCACTGCCAGGTTCCCAAAGGAAAATATGGGCTTGTATAAGGCTCTTATGAAAGTAGGCACAAGTTTCCCAAAAGTACTGGAGTTGATTCACAGGAAAAGGTCCAATTTTTTCTTTATTGTTTTGTTGTTACAGGGAGATGAATTACCCATGGCATAACGGCAGAACAAAAATAGACTGCCTTTGTAATATACTACACAAAGGACTGGAATACATACTTCATATGCCTTCCCCTCCCCCCCCAACAGTTCTTTGACAAATGAAAATATATCTAGCTGGATTTCCCTCCCCACTCCCAAACTGAAAGGGTCCATCCTTCTACAGCATGACTGTTAAAGGTCATGCATATTTTGTAGCTTTGGACATGTGTCTGAATCCCAAATCACATTACTGCTGAGATGCTGCTACTGGAGATATGCAGAACAATTCAGTGCTGTTTTGAACACTCAGCTACCTGCTGTGCTTGCTGCTTCCCGAGTCCTCTCATGTGGGGGATACTTTCCATTTCATGTCTCTGTTAATGAGAACAGTTGGTTGTGATAGGGCAATTGGTCTGTTGGACAGGAGCCGGTATTGCTTTCTATTATATTGGTAGTTGCTGGGCTGCATTTTGCAGTCTTACAGTACAGGGCAACTCACAGCAGCACTACACTGAGAAAGCACCTCTTCCTGCTCAGGACTGAAGCAGGACAAAGCATTAAGAAAA
Source organism: Natator depressus (assembly GCF_965152275.1). NCBI lineage: Eukaryota > Metazoa > Chordata > Testudines > Cheloniidae > Natator > Natator depressus. Next base: position 68,332,753 of record NC_134243.1, read on the forward strand.
TGTCTTGTTCCATAGGTAATAAAACAATTGTTCAACTCTCAGCATTGAAAACAGAGACTAATCACTGTGGGGAGGGAACAGTTTCTTCCTCTGGAATGAGATAAAAAGATGCCATGTCTACTGAAAGTGGGGGGAGGGGAATATCCCTTTTTTGTTGGATCTGTGAAAAGCACCCAAAAAAATGTGTGTGGCCAAACACGCGTAGTTTCACTGTGGTGAAAGGCCATTTCTTTTTAGCAAGAAGGAATGTTGCTTTGCCCTTAAGCAAAAGCCCCCTCTATTTTTTTGCCAGTTCACAAAGCTGGCATTGCTGGGGAAAAGGAAATCGAGAAGGGCTGAAAGGGAAACAATTCCTCCTCCCCATTTTTCATTGCAGTGTCTACATTTTCTCACCTAGTCTAAAAGGCCTCATTTCGCAAAACCTCTGTAATCGATGGCAAGTCTACCCTGAATTCTACTTTCCATTTCAAGAAGAGAATGTGAATGTTACCAATGTAAACATGAATGTGTCAGCAGGAAATTCTGCACCAGCCCCAATTTCACCCACTTTTGACACTTAGTTAAATTGTCTTTAACCTATCAATTTATACAGCAAACATTGGTGAACATTTGTTAAGGCCTTGATCCTGCTAATGCATAAATGAGTAGTCCCACAGAATTCAATGGGACTACTCACCTGTGTAAAGTTATGTATGTTTGTATTTGAAGGATCAGGACCTTAGATTGGAACTAAGCTTCTGGGGGCAGAGACAGTCTTATGTTATGTTTGCGGAATGCCCAGCACAATGGACCTGCGGTCCTGATTGTGGCCTGAGAGGGCTAAGGTAATGGAAATGCTCTAGAATAATAGTGATGGGGAAGATGGGTGGTTAGGCACCAAGCTCTCTGTATTGATATGTGTACTCTGTGGATCAGATGAGTCCAACCTTTGTGGCTATTCCCATAATCTCAGTGAATTTCAATAGCTGTGCAAAACAGAATAGTCAAAGATTTCTACTATAGTCACATCTGGTTTCATCCAAATCATGGACCGAATCCTAAACTCCATATTCACGGTAAGGACTGTGTAAAAATGAAGTAAAGATTTGGCCCCATGATGAAAATTAATTTAAAATACCCTTGTAGATATCACCCAGTCACTAACAAAAACCTATTTTCAAATGAAAAGGAGTACTTGTGGCACCTTAGAGACTAACAAATTTATCTGAGCATAAGCCTTCGTGAGCTACAGCTCACTTCATCGGATGCATTCAGTGGAAAATACATGGGGAGATTTATATACACAGAGAACATGAAACAATGGGTGTTACCATACACACTGTAAGGAGAGTGATCAGGAGAGTGATCAGGTAAAGTGAGCTATTACTTTTGTAGTGATAATCAAGGATAGCTCACCTTACCTGATCACTCTCCTTACAGCGTGTATAGTAACACCCATTGTTTCATGTTCTCTGTGTATATAAATCCCCCCACTGTATTTTCCACTGAAGACATCCGATGAAGTGAGCTGTAGCTCACAAAAGCTTATGCTCAAATAAATTTGTTAGTCTCTAAGGTGTCACAAGTCCTCCTTTTCTTTTTGCGGATACAGACTAACATGGCTGCTACTCTGAAATCTATTTTCAAATGGTTATAGTTTAACTCTTCCAGATCTTCGAATGCATTGCAGACAAACTCAAGAAGGATTAGACAGGCCTGACTGTATTTCATAGAATCATAGAATATCAGGGTTGGAATGGACCTCAGGAGGTCATCTAGTCCAATCCCCTGCTCAAAGCAGGACCAATCCCCAATTAAATCATCCCAGCCAGGGCTTTGTCAAGCCTGACCTCAAAAACTTCTAAGGAAGGAGATTCTACCACCTCCCTAGGTAACGCATTCCAGTGTTTCACCACCCTCCTAGTGAAAAAGTTTTTCCTAATATCCAACCTAAACCTCCCCCACTGCAACTTGAGACCATTACTCCTTGTCCTGTCATCTTCTACCACTGAGAATAGTCTAGAACCATCCTCTTTGGAACCACCTCTCAGGTAGTTGAAAGCAGCTATCAAATCCCCCCTCATTCTTCTCTTCTGCAGACTAAACAATCCCAGTTCCCTCAGCCTCTCCTCATAAGTCATGTGTTCCAGTCCCCTAATCATTTTTGTTGCCCTTCGCTGGACTCTCTCCAATTTTTCCACATCCTTCTTGTAGTGTGGGGCCCAAAACTGGACACAGTACTCCAGATGAGGTCTCACCAATGTCGAATAGACGGGAACGATCACGTCCCTCGATCTGCTGGCAATGCCCCTACTTATACATCCCAAAATGCCATTGGCCTTCTTGGCAACAAGGGCACACTGTTGACTCATATCCAGCTTCTCGTCCACTGTCACCCCTAGGTCCTTTTCCGCAGAACTGCTACCTAGCCATTCGGTCCCTAGTCTGTAGCGGTGCATGGGATTCTTCCGTCCTAAGTGCAGGACTCTGCACTTGTCCTTGTTGAACCTCATCAGATTTCTTTTGGCCCAATCCTCCAATTTGTCTATTTCCAAAACATTGTCTGTGAATCAAACTTCATTTACACATGCTGCCAGTAAGCCTAGCTACTTTGCTGCTACCCTGTTCATAGTTTGCAATTTGAGTTTACAATTACATGCAAGGCAAACCTATCAAGCAGTGAATTACAAAGCTGCTCTCAGGAACATAATATTTGTATTCAGTGCAGATAGGCGGCAAAATGTAAATAGCCAGTTTAGCACCACTGCAGGAGCTTATTGATGATGCTATTTGCATGTCCTTTATATTGAAAAATTGCACACCTTTTGAAGTCACAGACCCTTGAGGAATGGACTGACCCGGTTCTTGGGGTGAGCACTGCCAGAATTGGGGTTGCGGCGGGTGGAATACAGATGGCAGTCTCAGTTTGCAAGCTTACTTTTCTGCCCCGCAGCCTGCTGGGAAGGATTGATTACTCTGCTTAGAAAGCAGAATCAGCAGATGTTATTGATGTGGGACCAGCATTATGCACAGCACATGCTGTTGATCCGGAGAAATACCACATATGGCATCATATTTTAAATCCACCCTGCCAAATATTTTTAAACGAACCTGCCATTTCTATTTGAATTGATCCAATTTTTCTAATATCTCTTTTTGGTGTCTAGGTTACTGTTGTGATAAAGAGCGAGACACATTAAGCCTTTGTCTTTGGCTCAGTAGCACATTGTGAATCAATTGCCTAATGCAAGGAAATGATTTCCCGAAATCCTGTTATGGTGGGAGGGAACTTTGCTTTGTTTTTGTTTGGATTTTGTTTTCACTCTATTCTTACTGCTCTATTTAACACCAAAATAACAAGGCTGCTGGGCTGGCTACCAAGTCCCCAGATGGCCATATGGAGAACTTTGTGCTATATTTATGTGATGGCTGTATCATAAAAATGGATAAACAAATGATTTAAGTGCAGAGCTGCGTTTGAACTAAACCTCAAGACCTGGTCACTGTGTGGAAGTGGCTGCAGGGGAAGCGTTCGCGTTTAATATCCAAAAGAGGATCCAGATCCATATTTCCAGCTTGTGTGTGTGTGTGTGTGTGTGTGTGTGTGTGTGTGTGTGTGTGTGTGAGTGTGTGTGAGAGAGAGAGAGAGAGAGAGAGAGAGAGAGTGTAATCCCATAGAACCAAAGTAAAATCTGGAGCTGAATTTTGCAGGTGCCCCTTCCTCTTAAAGAGCCTAATCTGGAACACCAGACTTTGGAGGGTTTAAAATCCTGCCCTGGATCTGAATTTCCCAGCATGGCTCCATCTCTGTTTCTAATGCACATTGACACCATACAAATAGAAAACAGGATTTTGGCTTAGTCAAGTGCTTTGCCATGTATTTTCAGGGCAAGAGTTTGCACTTATAGAGGATCTCAGAGCATTTGACCTAATTGAGTGTCTGATCCTATTCCCATTGGGGTCAAAGGCAAAACTCCCATTGGCTTCATTGGCAGCAGGATCCAGCCCTCAGCCTCACAGCAACTCTGTGAGATAGGTATTGTCACCCCCACTATATACATAGCTAGAATGAGGCCCAAAGAAGTCAGTTGACTTGCCCAAGGTCACATAGCATACCAGTGGCAGAGTCAGGAATGGAAGCCAGACTTCCTGATGCCCTCCTCTAGCCCCCTCTCTAAAACTAAGCACTCTACAACAGTTTCACAGAACCTGGCTTCCTCCACGCCCTAAGCTGGCCGGATCTGTCTGAACTATGTTTGCTGTATGTGCCCTGGGAGCACAGGGATTCCCATTCTGCCTGGCCCTTCACTGTTCACTCAAATCAGGGCCAGGTAGAATCTGACTTTGTGCATTTAGTTGCATTTTGTCCCAGCATGGAACCACCAAGCACAATGCAATTAACAGAGAGCAAGGATGATCTTGTGGTTAAGGCACTGGACTCAGGAGACTCAGGAAATCTGGGATTTTAACTGCCAAGTGCTGCCACAGACACCCTGAGTGACCTTGGGAAAGACACATAATCTCTCTGGGCCTTAGGTCCTTGTGTGCTCAAGGGACTGATAAAACTCCTTTTTCTCCACCCTTTCTCTGACTTGTCTATTTAGACTGTAAGCTCTGTGGGTTTGGGACTCTTTCTTCCTATCTATGTACTGCAGCTAGTGCAGTGGGGCCAGGATCTTGGCCTAGAGCTATCGTAATAAAAATAGCAAATACTAAGAATGAGAGATTCAGTCTAATTTTCACAGGTCTAAAATATGCAACCACGTCTGTGCTATGTGTCTATAGCTATAACTGCAGAGCATACAGATCATCTGTTTTCATTGTTGGAACATTTTTAAGGATAGTTGGTGGATTTTTCCCTCTTTGCTTTTACAGTATTCAAATAAAGTACTGTATAGAAGAGCGGATAATGGAAATCCACCTGCTGCTATTACTTTGGTGGCAGCCTGTCTGGAATACAGCACTCAGTTCAGGCCACTTCATTACCAGGAAGAGCTAGGCAAATTGGAGACAACTCAAAGAGCAGTTAAAATGATTAGGGGCTAAAAGGATTGATACATGAGAAAAGACTATGAACTAAATATATATAGCTTGGATGAACAATGACTAGGAGCACGGTAATCATGTTCAGATCTAGGAAATATCAGGACAAAAGCTTTGTTAAACTGTGAAATAGTCTCCCCAGGAGAGTGGGGGAAAGTGTCATCGCTGGGGATAGTTGAAACAAGATGTTTGAAAATGACATACAATATAGTTATTTAGTTTATATTTGGCTTCTCTCTAACAAAAAAGGAAAAGGGAATGCCTCTCCTATAAGCTAAGTATTTCTTACAAAAAACAAAATAATAATGGCAAATAATAAAAATATTGTAGGGAAGGACCCTGTGATGGACAAAGTGGCCTATCATAATAGGTCTTGTTCCTTTCATTTTTCTAATCCCTGTGATTCTCTGAATCTATCACCATGGAAGGAACTTCTGATATGAAAGCTAAGGTTGCTTTTCAGTACATGTTACAGAACATATGACAAAATCTAAAGCATTTTTACCAAATTGGACAGTACTTTATTGTTGGTAGAGCTTAGTCTGTCTATAGACCTTGATCTGAGGGTTTGTCTTTTTGGAATGAGTCCCTGTTTGCGTTACCCAGTGCAATGTGTGTGTTTTCATAGTTTTATAGGTTCCAAGGTCAAAAGAGATCAGTGTGATCATCTAGTCTGACCTCCTGTCTAACCCAGGCCAGAGAACTTCCCCCAAAATAATCCCTAGAACATATGCTTTAGAAAAATATCCAATCATAGAATCATAGACTATTAGGGTTGGAAGAGATCTCAGGAGGTCATCTAGTCCAACCCTCTGCTCAAAGCAGGACAAACCACGACTAAATCTAGTCCAACCCTCTGCTCAAAGCAGGACGAACCCCAACTTTGTCAAGCCGGGCTTCAAAAACCTCTAAGGATGGAGATTCCACCACCTCCCTAGGTAACCCATTCTGGTGCTACACCACCCTCCTAGTAAAAATAGTTTTTCCTAAATCTTGATTTCAAAATTGTCATTGATGAAGAATCCATCATGACTCTTGGTAAATTGTTCCAATGGTTAATTATTCTTATCATTAAAAATTTACACCTTATTTCCATTCTGAATTTATCTAGCTTCAACTTCCAGCCATTGTATCATATTATACCTTTCTCTGCTAGACTGAAGAGCCCATTATTACATATTTGTCCTGCATGTAGATACGTATAGACTGCAATCAAATCACTCTTAACCTTCTCTTTGTTAAACTTTGATAAACTCTTTGAGTTTATCACTATAAGGCATGTTTTCCAATCCTTTAATCATTCTCATGGCTCTTCTCCAAACCCTCTCAAATTTATCAACATCTTTCTTCAGTTGTGGACACCAGAACTGGAAACAGTATTCCAGCAGGGCCAAATACTGAGGTAAAATAACCTCTCTACTCCTACTCCAGATTCGCCTGTTTATGCATCCCAGGATCACATTACAGGAGTTCTTTTGGCCACAGCATCACACTGGGAGCTCATGTTCAGCTGATTATCCACCACGACCCCCAGGTTTTTTTTCAGAATCACTGCTTCCAAGGATAGACTCCCCCACTCCATCCTATAAGCATGGCTTATATTCTTTGTTCCTAGACGTATACATTTATTTTTACCAGTATTAAAACATATATTGTGTGCTTATGCACAGTTTACCAAATGATCCAGATCACTCTGAATCAGTGACCTGTCCTCTTCATTATTTACCATTCCCCCACTTTTGTGTCATCTGAAAACTTTATCAGTGATGATTTTATGTTTTCTTCCAGGTCTTTGATAAAAATAAATAGTATAGGTCCAAGACCTGATCCATGCAGGATCTCAGTGGAAACACAACGGCTCGATGATGATTCCCAGTTCACAAATGCATTTTTAGACATATCCATGAGCCAGATTTTAATCCATTTAATGTGTGCCATGTTCACTGTATATCATTATAGTTTTTTTAATCAAAATGTTGTGTGGTACCAAGTCAAAAGCTTTACAGAAGTCTAAGTATATTACATCAACACTATATCCTTTAACAACCAGACTTGGAATTCCATCAAAAAGGATATCCAATTAGATCCAATGACAGGATCTATTTTCTATAAAACCATGTTGATTTGCTTTAATTACACTACCCTCCACCAATTATTTGTTAATTGAGTTCTGTATCAGCTGCTCCATTATCTTGTCTGGGATCAATGGCCAGCTGACAGGCCTATAATTACCTGGATCATCCCGTTTATCCTTTTAAAAAATTGGCACAACATTAGCTTTCTTCCAGTCTTCTGGAACTTCCCCAGTGTGCCAAGACTTATTGAAAATCAGCATTAATGGCACAGCAAGTTCCTCAGCCAGCTCTTTTTAAACTCTTGACTGCAAGTTATCTGGACCTGCTGTCTACTGTGAACTGAGATGACCCAGGGGTTGGGACCATGCAACTATGTTTGATCTCTGGCTCTGAGAGCCTTAGAAAAAAAATAAGTACAAAGAAGTGCAAGGATGGAGTGAACCTCCTGGTTCTTCCCAAAACCAAACCCTTGTCTCTGGTCAGCTGAGCTCAACTTTTCAGAAGATACAACAATAGGCAATAAGTGTATGTCCATCCCTGGTATCAGTTAGTCAATCAGGCAGATTTGAGACTGATCAACTGAATAAGACAGACTCGTTGGGAAAACACTGCTGTCCAGAGAGGAAGTGCAGAGCAGAACTGGTCAGAATTTGCCAATTCAGCAAAATTGAAATATTTTGCAGAGAAGGCCTGATACGGCCAAAGTTCCAGTGGAACCCAGTCATCAGTTCAATCTGTGTGGTTTGCTGCCAGCTCACCTGCTTGTCTCCTTGACAGCCAGCCATGAGGATTGTCCTGGAGTCCAGGCTCCATTCTCTTTCATTGAGAATTTCTTTTTTTTTTTTTTTAATTTTAATTCCTAATCTAAATGGAACCAAATATTGAAATTCTCCATAAAACAGAATTATCTTTTCCCACCCAGTCCTACTGCAGAGCCTTGGAAGAGGTGTCTGGTGGGGAAAGGGATTGGAACCGTGTCTGGAAAATCTCAAATCAGCCCAACTTTCTGTGTGGTTTAAAGTGACAACACAAGCTGTGCAGAAAATAGCAGGTATCAGGAAAATGGCTTAGGTCTGCATGGTCCAAATAATTATTATTGTTATTACTACAAATATTGCCATAGTGCTTGGGAACCCTAGTCACGGACAATTGTGCTAGGCGCTGTACAGATTGTCCAGACAACTCACGTGTGCACCTAATGTGCTACATGAAGAAAAGCTACGTAGTTTAAATCAGTAGGTTGGCTGAGGCAGCAGTTGTTTAACTTAAATCCTAATAATGCAGGGACTTTGAAAACAATGCCTGTAAGAAAGTGAAGGTAGCAAGGAAGATAAAGTGATATAAATGAATGTGCCATTAAAGAACCAGAGAGCTAATTTTTTAATGTCATTAAAAAAACCCACACTCACACCCACAACAAAAGCCTCATTTAAAAAATATGTTAAACCAATTTAACACATTTCTGCGCACTTCTGAAGTATGTTAGAGGGCTTATTTTATCTACTCCTATCGCTGTTAAGAGCTAATCAGAACATATTAATGCACCCACATTATGAAAATCTCTTTTCCATTCCAATAAAGCAGTGAAATGAACTTAAAGATTTTACATACTTTGGTTACCATGGATGATCTATTTATTGTCCAAGCTGAAGATACAGCTAAAGGAGGGAATGTTGCAAAGGAATGCTGAGGCCACAACGGTATAGACCCTGATTCATAAGTATTTAAGCTTGTGCTTACTAGGCAGTCAATGTGAAGCAAGTGCTTAAATGCTGTCCTGAATGGGGATGCTTTCCTGAATCAACACCATAATCAGTGAAATACTACTAAAAAATCCCCCCACAAAACAACAGCAATGTCTCCTAAGAGGAAAAATACCTAGCCGATAACATCAATTGTATCATCTAGCATCACTACACCAGATCAGGTCAACGAGACCAAATACAACACATGTTCAGGGTGGGTGAAATTCACTCCCAAACAACAGTCCATACACTACCACTCAAGCCCTCAAAATGAAAATGGTAAAAGCCTTGTGCAGGCTGTACATAGGAGTGTACACATAGCCTGAACGTAGCATTGCATATTCTATTTGCGTACAGATTCTACCCTGGAGGGGTTGTTTTGTTATTTTTTTGCAAAACTCTTTGTGATGTCAGTGGGAATTCCGTGCATAGCTCAAGGGCAGTACCCAACATATTCAGGGAATCAAAACATGCTGAACACACTAATAGATGCAGGAGCCTGGGTTTTGTGGTTGTTTACTCTTCTTGCTTAAAGAGAATTAGAAATCAAAACAGCTTTAATTCTCTTTCTGATGCAACAATTTAGGGAGAAAATGTAGAGGGGCTGGGCATGAGAGACTGTAGAGCAGTGGTAGGCAACCTGTGGCCCACGGGCTGCACGCAGTCCATCAGGGTAATCCGTTGGTGGGCCGCCAGACAGTTTGTTTACATTTGCACGGCCGCCCGCAGCTCCCAGTGGCCATGGTTCACCATTCCCGGCCAATGGAAGGTGAGGGAAGTGGCAGCCAGCACGTCCCTGCAGCCCGCACCACTTTCCTCAGCTCCCATTGGCTGGGAACGGCAAACCGCGGCCACCGGGAGCTGCGGACCGCTGTGCAAATGTAAACAAACTTTCTGGCGGCCCACAGGCAGATTACCCTGATGGGCTGCGTGCAGGCCACAGGTTGCCCACCACTGCTGTAGAAGGTTATTATGGCTCTGGAGGAGTGGGAAAGTGTGAAAAAAATAGATTAGAAAAGCAGAAGGATATAATCACTGTGCAAATGTGGAGGATCTGAGGAGACATCTGATGCCTGCAGAGAAAAAATGAGCGTGTGATAAGATTTTATCTCTAACAGCAGAGTTTGGAAATTCAATCCCTTTTTCATAACATCAAATAAGTCAGGGTGTCTTCCCCCCCACCCTTCCCCATAACAAAAAGCACAGGTCAAAAAGGTCAGCAGATGTATGGCTAGTTTTAAATCAATGAAGTCTCACCTGGAAGGCTGAGTTTTGAATGTCTCCAGGATGGGGGGAAAGGTGTAAATTATTCTGATACAGTGGTTGTAAATAGCGGAGAGATCTCAGCCCAATTTCTAAGGTGTTGCATGCCATAAAGTCTGATAAATTCAGCAGTCTCAGTGATGGGGATTTAGGCAATAGAGAAACAAAGCTGTAGAGCTGTATAGCAAGATGCTTAATGGACATTTCTCACCCACACCCATTGCAACCCCTCACTAAGCAATTTTGAGATTTAATTACATTTAGTCACCTGTGTTTTGCAGTTTAATATAAATGGCTTTGTACACTATTGTGGAGTGCTGGGAGAGCTTACATTAGCCTGTAGGGTTTTAGCATGGAGTTCTCCTGACTAATACAGTTTAAAGTTGTAAGGCTAGATCATTCATCTAGGAAGAGATCAAACTTATACCAGTTTTAAAGATTTGCAGTGACAGCTCTTTGGACTCATGCCTCTTCGAAAGAGCAAGTGGATGCAACAACAATAACAGTACAGTGAACCACAGCCGCCTCCTTCCTACACTGGTATTACATGGGTTGAATTCCATTGAAGTCAGTGGAGTTACTCAGCATAGGTGGGAGCTGATTCAAGCCCAGAGATCTGAAACTCACTAGATTTGGAGGCAATCCCCTCCCCAAACATTAACATAAATATCTAGGCAGCCCCAGTTCTGCCCTTTGTTGTCTTTCTGTATTCTGTGGATGTAAAACATGACTAATAAGATTAAGCTTTTTATAAGTAAAACATAAATATGACTTTTCAATATAAAACATAAACGTGGCTGATTTTGAAAAAAAGCTTTCATTAACTGGCTCTCAACTTTGGAAAAAATATCGACACGCTACCTGTGCTGACAGAAGCATGCTGTATTGCAGAATCAATGCCCGCTTTGCCTGCTTCTGGAAATTTTAGTAACCAAGCTCATTTTGGAAACCAAACTCATCAAAATGCTGCTTGGTGTGACCTTAGCACAGGACAATTATGTAGCTGTAGCACGGGTTGGTGTTATCACTAATATTTAGGGGCAGATTTGGATCCCCTCACTCACACTGAAATCAGTGAGTGTACTTGTGGAGGCAGGGGCCGTTAACACGTGTAAGGGAATCACAATCCAGTCGCTAAGCAGTTAATCCAACCTGTGCTCTCAGCCATCTTCCGATTATCTACAGTATTTTATTTGAAAATAAAAGGGATATGGTGCCTGGAGAAAGTACAAAGCTTTTAAAGGAAATGTTACTCTGAAAAAGCATGTGTCAATTATCAAAAACGTATTAAATCATAGCAAACAAGGCTTCGGAATCACCTACAACCATTTTCTTTCCTATTTTCTTCTCCTTCGGCCACATGCTATCTTTATTCAATCAGGGAATTGACAAATGATTGATGGTCTCCGTTCCTTGAAAGCCACCTATACAATGCTGGATAAACCAGTCCCAGCAACAAACAAAAAAAGGCAACAGGAATAGGAGCTCAGACAGTGTGTGTGTGCGTGCATGCACTGATTGTGCAGGTGCAGCTGAAATGATTTGGGAACCTGTGAACATCACAGGTAATCAACACGGCAGTGGAGCAAAACCTGGGGTGCACTGTAAACTAGACATGGGGGACCTGCTCTCTGTTGCTCCAAACCTTGTGTCACCATTTAAACCAGTGCAGGGGGGGTATAACATGCTATCATTCTGATTTGGCAGCGTTTTATACCCACTTGGCACTGGTGCAAAGGAGTTCATAACTTGGTCAAGAGTGATGAAGAATTGGGCCCAGAATACAAGTTTAACTTTCCTCAGGAAAATAAATTACAAGATAATTGTGCCTACTGTATTCTGCTCTGGTGATACTTTGCTTACTTAATGCATTTCTAATGCACTCGTATTTTATTGGCTGCTGCTTGCTGTCTGTACATGGTGGTGGCTTTTTGCCAGTGCATTGGATTTCAGCAGCAGAAGTTGTCAGTTCAAAGCTTATTTGATATTGTTCTTTGCTCTGGAGAACTTTTTTTTTTTTCAGTTGTCACAAGGCTTCTCTGTGCTCTTATCACTGTTCCATCAGTGCCGAGAAGATTGATTTTTACACATTCTAAAATGTGCTACATTTAACAAAAAAGGCGTATGTCACTAAGGAAAGAAATACAGTAGGTGGTGTGGAATAGTGTCCCACCATTCATGTGGGTGAGTACATAAAACTGCCACACGTATTACACCCGTGTTCCTCGCTATCCTCTGGCTACCATTTGTTTCTGGGCGCAATTAAAGGTGCTGGCTATAGAGACTTGAACAGACTGGGTCTGGGACATCATAATCTGAAAAACCTCCTCTGTTCTTCTCTCTCTCCATAGCAGTCAAGATCACCTGGATTTGTGAGGTCTCTGATTCCAGAGAGAATTTTCTTGGGCCAGTGGTAGTGCATTCTGAATAAAGGGTCCTCCTGACTTCCTTTGGCTGTTAGTTAGAGTCAGAATGTAGCAGCCTTCAGGGCAAAACAGAAGGTGCATCTGTTCAGATGAGTTTTTGGTGAAGGCAAGTCATCATTGTGCTGAAAGAGCAATGGAAACATGACTGTCTATTCTCTTCTCCACAGGTTCTTATTCTGTGCTCATCACCATATTATCTAGCACCTTCCAGGAGTGCATTAAGCTTTCAGTGTAGATTATTGTGCTTTATATTCATTGAGCTGTTTAGAAATAATGTGAGATGTCCAGATGCTGTGGTGATGGGCATATATAAATACCTGTACAGTTAGGCAATAATCATCCCTCAGAGGCTGTGCAAAGTAAAACTGCCTTAAATCTTGAACTCAGTCTAAGCATTGATCCTTTAGATGAGGGAAAAAGACATTTTCGGGGGAGAAGTTACTGAGCATTCAGCAAAATTCTATAGTGAGTCAGCAAAGGGTACTCAGCCTTGAGGTTTGTATACAGGGAATAGTTTGGGTCTATCCACAGCTGACACCTCCACCTGGATGGTGGTGATTTAGTGATGACCCTCAGCTGTGAGATAGAATGTATGCAGGGATTTGGGCTAGCTTTTGATCTGGCCACATAATTGTTTCCAGTTCTTCTGTTATACACCATTCAGCAAGTGCATTTTCAAGACTCCGTGGGTATAGAGTGCTAGCCAGCCAAAGGCATGGAAAGCTCGTGAGGGAAAATAATCCAAAAGGAACAAATGGGATACAGTGTGTATGTTTGGAAGCTGGGAATCCCCCACACTACAACCCAGGGCAGTGCCAGGAAGTGGCAGATGCATACTGCATGAGCAGAGGAAGACAAATGAAATGTTGTTGTGAAGACCGGGATGGCAGTTTTAAGTCTATGTGCATTCCTCCCAAAGGTGCCCTTGTATATTGTAGCACATCTGCTGTGCATAAAGAGAGGTATCTTTCTAGATGGCTATGGGACCTCAAGCTAAAGAGGAGCTGTAAGGCATCACAGCGAAAGTAGGGAGAATTAGGTTTACTCATGGAGAGAGTAATACCTACTGGTTACAACAGGGACTGGGGAATCAGGTTTCCTGGGTTCTTTTTCTACCTCTGTCACTGATTTGCTGGGTGACTTTGAGCAAGTCACTTGGGCCAAAATTTTCAAGCATGGCAACTAATATTGGATGCTGTAATTTTTGAGTGTCCAGCTCGAGGCACTGAAGGCCTGATTCTCAATAGTGACTTACTGACATGGGGCCCAGATACTACAGGGATGGGCAGCAGTATAAGATAGAAGTGGTAAGCACCCCCAGCTCTCGCTGAACTCAATGAGAGCTGTCGATGCTCAGCACTTCTGAAAACTAGGCCCAAGATGTCTCAAAATGGGCAACCCCAGAGAAAAAAGATCACTTTTGAAATTTTTGACTACATGGCTGGGTGTAGCCATCAAACAAACAGGGTAACACTCATTATCTTCCTACCTATAGGAATATTTTGTGAAATATTTTCAGATCCTTGCTTGACAACTCCTGTAGAAGTGCTAAGTCTTATTCATTATGATTATTTTATTAGCCAAGTAACTAATGAGATGGGATAATTCTAAAGGCTGGGCCTTTGTGACTTTCTCCTTATTGATGTTCAGTAATTTGTAAAGAGGAAGGACTTTGTTTTAGTGAGAGCAAGCGCTTGAATACCGTGTATCTCTCTTTTTCCTATGGAGCATATCTCCAGTTCACTGTCCTAGCAGGGATGAAGTCCTGTTAATGAAAGTGGCCAGGGAAATCACTTGAAAAGGTGACATTAGAGGCAGATAGTCTGAACTAATACTTTGGGGAAACTAACCTCCCCTCCCTCAAAAAACAGCAGTCCTTGTGAAAGTCTTTTCTATTTGCAGACCATGGATTCATAAAGGGCAGCTATCTGACCTCATACTGCACTCCAAATTAATCTGGAATTAATTGGATTAATTGGAGCATGGTTACCTACTCTCAGCAGCAATGTAATTTTCTGGGTGGCTGCCCATGGCCAGACCCTCACAGTTTTTCCCGACTGGTGGCAGAGTCCAGCCACCAACTGCAGGTAGCAGGGCATGACTGGTGTAAGCAATTGTTTCTGATTGGACCCCATGCTCATCTGCCTGATAACAGGGAGACCATTACGGTACAGTATAAGATAGCAATTTTCATCCAAGGATCTCAAATCACTCTACAAAGGAGGGTAGGTATCACATTACTATGTTAAAATCATTTCACAAAGCCATGAAGACTTACAACAGCTGAGGACATGGCTTGCTAGCTCTGAATCTGGACCCAGGTGTCTATCTGAAAGTGCTGGGATGGGAATGTCATGGGGGCTGGTGGCCTGGAAAAGGTGAGCAGAGAGCACACAGAGAAGGAGGTGGCTACATAGTTTTTCTGAGGGGAAAGGAGGATTGAATATGGACACTATGTAGTTTCAATCCACCCCAAATGCATATCTGTACCTGAGCACTGACGGCAGCAGTCTCAGTGCGATAGTAAACAAGCAGAGAAATATAATCCATGTTACTTCTGTGTTTCAGGGGGGGATAAAGAAGAGCATGAAGAAAAGGAAGACACAGCCATGCATCACAGGATACAAGCGTATGGCTCCATTTTAGCCATCTGCTAGCTGCCATAATATGTGTGTTTGCTGATGCATTGATGGGGAACTACCCACTGTATGTTACAGTAGATTGTCTTTTGCCTTCTTTACTGTATTCCTTCTGTGAATATTTCAGATCATTCCCCCCAATGCCTTAAATTCAGGTGCTGGATTACAGTCGGGACAGGGGGTAAAGGCTACCACTCTGAAACCAAGCACAGAGAAACTCTAGTCTCTTAGCACACCTGTGTGGGAACAAGGTCAGACTGGAATCTCAGGCTACTCTCACACAGCTCTCAGGTCCCAGCCTGCATAAAACAGCACCATGATCCAAGAGAGCAAAGATTGAGCTTTAAACCAGCATTGCACAACATTGGAGGATCTGTCCCTGAGTCTATAAATTGCACCAAACTGTGTTAGGAGCATTTGTGTTGATTGGAATCTTTGCCTGTCTACGTTGCTGCATGTATACATTCACCCAAATGTATTTCTTTTACATCTCAAGCCAAAAACAGCTTGACGCAATGCTTAATTTGTGGTGTGTAACGTTGTGACACATTGCAGTCTAACGATGATATAATATGCAGAGATGAGCAAAAGGAGCACTAAAATGCAAGCTTACCATGAAGTACACAGTGCCCAGCTTGCAAGCACTTATTTTACTGCCGCTCAGATTATTTTCATACATCTTTGTATATCTCTAGCGTTATTGTTATTAAGAGCCAAAGAGAGACAGTTTACTTTAGTGTAAGGCAAACAACCTTTTAATAAGTGCCCAGCAGGCATTTGAAATTGCATTTCCCAAAATACACCTGTCCCAACCACATTAAAAATAAGGGGAAGGCATGCCAGTCGCACACTCAGTTCTTTGGGGGTAGGGTGACCAGATGTCCTGTTTTAAAGGGGCAGTCACATTTTTTGAGACTTTTTCTTTTATAGGCGCCTATTACCCCCCCACCTCCTGTCCTGTTTTTTCACAGTTGCTATCTGGTCACCCTATTTGGGGGTAGTTTCAGTGAATCAAGCCAGACCATGACTGACCTTTGACTGGATGCACAGGAGGCAGGGTGCAAGGAAGTTAATCTGGCTTGAGCACTCCACACAGGAGCCAGTCCTTGCTCCTTTGGTGAACACCCAGAGTGGGTGGGGAGTTTCAGGTAGGTGGACACATGGCTCCATTCTTCTGTCCATACAGCTTGCAAAGGATGGTGGAGCCTCCTAAGAACATAGCACTGGAAGGGACGTCCTGCGCCCTTGATTCCAGTCCTCTGCTATCATGGGCAACCTCATCATGTCGTCCCTTTACCACATTTACTAAGCTCCATCTTAAAATCAGTTAGGTTTCTTGCCCCGCATTACTGTATTGGAAGGCTACTCTAGAACCTCCCTCCTGGAGGTTTAGTAACCTTCTAATTCCCAGCCCAAATTTACTCATGGCCAATTTATACCCAGATCAGCTGGCTGCCAGGCGAAGGATTATACCTCCACATTATTCTTATTTAATATTGACATTGAGGTAGCCCTTCAAATCTGCAACCAAGTTGGGTCCTGTTGTGCTGTAGCTCATGGAGTGGGGTGGTTTGCATCACCTCCAGCGCAGGTCCGTGCAAAACGACACACTTAGTCCCTCACTTAGTGTACAAACTTTAATACCAAGTGAAAAGCAGCTCAGGCACAGGTAAAGTCTCTAAGGAAATGCCTACCCGATAGAGCAGAATATCATTACTGCCAATTGCAAGTGTTTAAAAAATCATGAACCAGGCTCCAAAAAATCAGGAGATTTTTTACAATAATCTGTTTGGGTTTCTTTTTATTTGTCTCTCGGATTTTGAGTCTTTAGGCCCCACCCGGGTCATGTTTTCAAGCTTTTCTCTGCACCCATGAAAGCTAAACACTTTGTTAAAAAAATGAAGGCAGAAACTGTCTCAAAATTGCTCAGCTTCAGGAGTTAGGGCTTGAACAAAAAACACCAAATACTGCGAAACCTGTTAGAAAATTGCTAGACTTGGCAACATAATATAGTTAGAGTCCTACCTTCTTCCTGTCTGTTCATTATTGGCATTAGAGAAATAACAATTGCTATGGAATAGTAACAAATCACATAACATTGTAAGATTTTTTTCCAAAATAGGATATTAAGAAATTATTTGGGATGCTAACTCATATCTGCCAGGTCTGCTTGTCACACCTATCAATGGCTTACATAATTTACTTGCCCCATCATTTCTTACCACAGAAAGCCAGTGGCAGTTCTTAATGTTGTTTCTTTTAGTCTTTTTTAATTGATTCAGTTCATTAATTGGATTCTCTTTGGGTTTTTCTGTAACTGTGACCACTGATATTAAAATCTGCAATTTGCAGGAAGTTGCTAATTTAGCAGTCAGGCTATCTTTTAACACTACAGAGAATAATAAAATGTTCTTAAATCAGTATGAATTATTAAAAAGAACTGGTTCATAAAAGAGGCAGGAAGGATCTATTTTCATGAAAGGTTTGTTTTAAAAAAAAAACACTCACAAGCTTTGCAGTTTCAATGAAGGAATTTCATCTGGACTCTGCTCTTGCAGTGGGATCTATTAGCTGGACCATCAATGCTCATGCACCCTCATTCACCCAGTAGGCTTCCACAAAAGGACAGTTGCAAGACAGGACCCAATATGTAACTACATTAAGGTTGCACATTATGCATTTGTGCAGACACCTGTTGTACTGTATTATGCCGGAGATGTATAAATAAAGGGCAAAAATTATACCCTCTATTCCTAAACTCAGGCACTTAACTCCATAATTAGGTGCCTACCAAAATGGCCTGATTTTCAAAGGTGCTGAGAGCCTGTAGCTCTCATTAACTTCAGAAAAGGTAGTGAGTACTCAGCATTTCTGAAAATCAATCCACACACATAGGAGTTCCATCCTGCACTGATTCAGCAAATTCATGGGGCTACTCTCATGCTTAAAGTTAAGCATGTGCTGAAGTGCTTTGCTGGAGCCAGGCAGCATGCTCAGCATCATGCAGGATTGAGCTCTGCATGTCTAAATACAGATTTAGGTGTCTACATTTAAATCACTGGGCCAAAAGCAGCGAATTGCTGTAATGTTTTGGTCAGATAACGATAATCTGGCAAATTTCCTACTGCTCAGATTATATTCCCAGTTTGCCAAATTGAAATTTAAGTAAAGAAAAGGTAAACTATCGGTCTTTAATATTACAGTCACAGTGTATGTCCAGGCTACCTTTATAGACACTTTATAAAGGCTAAATGAAGAATTAATAGATGTTTCAAGAAATGGGTAATTAAATGTTTTGGATTGGTCTAGAGTCCAACAGGTCAATAGGTTGGTCGTGATCTTGGTTTATACCATCTGCAACACCTTTAACTGAGGTGCTCCTAACACGTTACTCATGTCTGTAAGATGCTTTTAACATCTGCTAATAACCTAGTAACTCTTTGTAAACCATTTATAAATAGAACCCTAATATAACGTGTGACCATACTAGGAGAGGGTAATATGTGAGGAGCATTAGGCTGCAGGTTGCTCATTTGAAGAACATTGTGTTTCCAGAGAAGTGGAAGGAGATGTTGACCCCGATGAATCTGAACTATGAGCAAGGAGTAGAATCTGCTAGATAAACAGATTACAGAGTGAAGTGCAAGAATTACAGATCTGGAAGTCGGTGGACCAACTGGGAGGTAATGCTGTTTATTTATATATTTATTTGACTATTCGGAGATTTTCTCCAGGTTTGAGTTGTATGTTTAATGTCTACCCTGCTGTTTTAAAATGAGAGCTTTTAGAGCAGGTCATCTAGTTATGCCAGGAGGGCTCCTGCTAGAGAAATCATTCTTTCATACTATCACCTTGTTACTTTACAATCAGTTCTGCTTTTAAATAGCAAAGGAGCTCCTTGGAAGATGCCAGTTCTGATTACAGTTTGAAATGTCTAACCTTGGTTTACAGCATCTAAAAGTCTGTTTCTCACAGCTTGAGACTTACATGGACGGAGACTGTGTTCAGCTAATAGGGAAAAGAGCATCACTGCCACTTTATGGCATATACTGATCACTCATACGTACAATCAGCTTTACTAAATGCAGCAAGATGGAACCTTGCTGTAGGTTAGCTCTAAAACTGAAGTTCTGAAATGGAATGACTAACTCGGAATATTACAGAAGCACTAACACAGGTGCAGCTCATATCCTCGGCGTTGTAAGAAGTGTGTGACTTATGGCTGGTCTCCCTAGATATTTTTGATTACCATTGATTTTGCTTGCTTTACACACCCTTAACTTTGTCTTGCTAAAAAGTTTCTGTGTCTATGTGCTCATCTTAATCAAAAATGACACACTGAATAAAGAGAAAACATGCCTGATTCTCCTTCTCACTCTGCTGGGGTGTCCACCCCACACAGAGCCTGAAGGGGTTAAGGCGGCTATGTGGGCCAATTAACCATCTGGGCCGCACCTGGAGGAGGAGCCAGGGAGCAAGAAGAATTAATTACAGATAAAGCTTAGCTGGACAGGAACAGGAAGGGTCTGTATAAAGCCTAGTAGCTGAGAGCAGAAGAGGGCTGCAGGGAGAGAAACTGAAGTCACACTCAGGGGGAGAGAAAGTAAGATAGGAAATAGCCCAAGGCTACAGCAGTAAGGTTCAGGACTGTACTAAACCATGACTGCCTGTTGTAAGGTCCTTGGGCTGGAACCCAGTATAGAGGGCAGGTCTTGGTCCCTCTACCAGCCACTGGGTAGTGGTGCCATTAAGGGGCAGTGAATGGAAAGATTCCCTGGGACAGTGGGTCCTGCGGGACTTTGATTTCCCAGAAGGGGAGATCAACAGTGACCTGGCTGGAGGGCCAAGCCATGAAGTGAGAACAGTTAAGTCCTGAGGAGAGTGCGACACAGAGAGAGTGATGGAGTGCAACCACAGGAAGGGGCGTTGGCCTGGCAGAGCTAATCCCCAGATGTGGCCAGAAGGAGGCACTCCAGTGGTGAGTAGAGCAGTCAGTGACACTTGTGTACCCGGGTTTGACATCACTATAATTCCATTAATTTCAATGGCATCATTCCTTACTTACACCAGAGTAAAGAACAGAAGAATAGGGTTTAATGGGCTAAATCTTCAGCTGTGCTGGAGTAGAGATCAAGGTAGCTGTTGCAGGGAGACAAAGGTAGTTTTAAATGGCCTTTCCTCCCCTTGCTGTTATGGGGCTATCCAGGGGTCACACTGGTACAAGTTAGAGCAGCCTACAGGCTGCTTTAACTTGCCCTGGCTTCTAACAACCACGAGGAGCTACTATGCTGCCAATGATCTCTGGAGTGCCATGTGCTTCATTTCTGATATGCTCTCTTGCTCCTGAGATGTACCTGGCACAGCAGTAGAACCTGCTATGCCAGTTCTGTGCCTGCTGAAGATACCCCCTTTAGTGCTTCTTTTAGGTCCCCTGGCACTGCTCCAGCTCTACAAAGGGACATTAGCATGAGCTGGGATCTGGCCCAGAACTTCTGAACAAATAAGTTGTGTCGCACCATTGACTGCGTTTGGGTCTACATTAATTTTACCACCTTCCCTCATCTCTTGTCTCTGAGACTGTTTGTTTGCTTCTAAATTTGTTCAGTGAAATATGTGAACATTATCAAGTGCTTGCTTGGGAAGCAATAATGACCACATACAAATCTTACTGATTTCGGCAGCAAGCTGGATATGTTATTGGAGTCTGCATCTACAGACCTTTAAAGGGGTGCCAGGTAGGGTGACCAGACAGCAAATGTGAAAAATTGGGATGGGGGTGGGGCGTAATGGGAGCCTATATAAGAAAAAAAAAAAACAAAAATCAGGATTGCCCTATAAAATCAGGACATCTGGTCACCCTAGTGCCAGGAAAGAAATTACAGATGTGTTTGTAACCTTTACAGGCAGCGGGAGCAGCCTTCCCTTCGTCTGCATTCCTTTTTCGGAAGGATGACCCACGTGGAAATGATACAACACCGGTAGCTAAACTGGCACCATTCCTGAAGCTACTCCAAATGATTTCCAGGACTCATGAATCAATCTCCCAACCCATAATCCCACGTGAGTCAAGAGCCCAGACAGAAGAATCCTTTCCTCTTTGTAACTTTTCCCCCCCATAGAAACCCAAAACTTCATGGTAAATATCGGGGTGATTTTTATACTTTATCAGAGGCCTAATTACCAGGGTGCTACACCTGCATATTTTTTCATGGATGCTCAGGTGTCTGCACGTTTGTGTCATGACTTGACTTGACCATAGCTAGGCATGGCTTGAGGGCATCCATAGGGACAGCAGGGGAGAGAGGAAAGGATAGTTCCTCACAAGCTGTGGAGTGGTAGGGAAGTTTCTCCCTGGCACTACTGCTACAGATTTAGGCTTCCATATTCCCTGCCACTACTGCACCTTCACTCGGTGGGAAGATAATGGCTGGTGGACCTGCGCAGCAGGGGTTTCCTGGCCTTACCTTGCTCATTCAGAGTCTATTGACACAGCGTTCTGCAGCCCATAGGAGTGAGCCTCGGACACCAGGCTGCAGAGACAGCCCTTTGAAGTTGCAGCTTGGGATGGAGCTCAAGCTCTGAAGTCTAGGGAATGGGGTGAACTTCCAGGCCCCGCTTCCAACCCTTGCTACATACAAGTGGCTGAAAGATCTAACCAAGAAGCTTAAAAAATCACCCTGCCAACTTGCCACTGCCTCATCATGCTGACCATACGGCCAGAAGCACAAGAACTGGACTGAGCACTTGTTCTGTGAACAATGGAAGGAATCAATCAATTCACTGAAAGAGGGGTTTCAGAACTGATGTATGGTGTTCTGTTGGCACTAAGTGCCAGTTCGGAGAATGGGATGTTCCTCACCAAAGACTAATTGTGTCCCTTCACACTTCAGGTGATAGTGCAGCTGTGATCTGTGAGGAAACAAACTTGCTGAGGAAACAAACAGGCAATTTGAAATGTAAGTGCCTGCCAGCTGTAAGTTTCTGTCATGCTTCCAGAGGCAGGCATGACTGCTTTCAAGTGACAAGATTTGGGGCCTAAACAGGAAGTTACAGGTACCTTCAAATGGTCACATTCAGAAGGAATCTTAGCATTTATTTTTACTTTCAACTGATCATTGAAACCAGGAGGAAACAAAACCAGACTTGTTGCCTCCTCATTTTGGAACTCCGCTCCCACAACATGGTGCACATTCTGTTATCGGATTTTTTTTTTTGACAACCCACCTACCTACTAACTTTTCCCTTTTGTTTTTTCCCATGTCAGACAATGGGATCAGATGTATTTACTTGCTAAGAAGATGGTTTAAACATCTCTTGAAATAAAAACACAACAGTCTGATTTAGAAAGCTTTTTTATTTTTCTCCCAGGGCAATTTGGTTGTCTGTCTCTCTCTCCCATTGTGTGGTAAACCCAAAATGCGTGATTTTTTTTTATGTACATTGTGCCTCATTTGTCACTGCAGTATATGGACCTTATTCTCTACTGCCTTTACACTTGTGAAAAGCACGTGTAAAGTGTTGCCACTGAGGGCTGGGCAGGGCAGGGTGGATTGTTTCATGCACTAGAGCTGCAGTTCTCAAACTGTGGGTCAGGACCCCAAAGTGGGTTGCGACCCCTTTTTAATGGGGTTGCCAGGGCTGGCATTAGATTTGCTGGGGGCTGGGGTGAAAGCCTGAGCCTCATCTCCCAGGGCCAAAGCTAAAGCCCAAGGGTTACAGGCCCCCGCATGGGTCTGAAGCCCTTGGGCTTTGGCTTTGGCCCCCCTGCTTGGGGTAGTAGGCTTTGGCTTTGGCCCTCATGCCTGGGGCTGTGGGACTCGGGCAGGCTCAGGCTTTGGTCCTCCCTCCTGGGTCATGTAGTAACTTTTGTTGTCAGAAGGGGGTCATGGTACAATGACGTTTGAGAAACCCTGCACGAGGGGAATCCCCAGGTGATGTATAGACGATGTATCTGCTTGCAATTCACTGCTACCCTGGCTGGCCTCAGTCACCCCACTCCTAAGGGGCATGGCTGGAAGGAAAGGGGTATGACTGAAGTACTGCTGAGTTCTGATCTTGGGGGAGGTCATCACAAGTGATGCAATTCAGAGTAGCCCTGAGAATGTTCTAAATTTTTACTCAGGGCTGAATTGGTGGTCAACAGAGTAAGGATCAGAGATCCTTAAAGAGCATTTCCTGGTCCCACTTCTAAATGTACTGTGCATTAAAGGTCCTATACTGAGGATCTGGCCCTTCAAGTAAAATATTGCATAACATCTTAAATATTTGTATAAAATATATTCTGTGTCCCAGGCCTGAAAAAGGCTTTGTGAAGGATGGAGTGTTGGTTGCAGTTGTCAGAAAAACAGCTTAAGGGAGAAAAAGTTGAGTATTACCTTATAAAATGGGAGCTATATTTCATAAAGCAACTTTTATTAGCTGGTGCTGCTGGTCTGACTAGTAATAACCATGTGGGTTTGTAGACTTTTAATGTGAGTTGCTCTTTTTATTACCTGTTGGTTACAAAATGACTGTACTCTGTCAGCTGGGAAATGGAAAGACCTGATTTATGTCATTATTTCTCTTCTTATTCTACTGGGATGTTTAAGGCTCATAGAGAGCCTAATACAAATACCTGAGAAGTAAAGGGAAATCTTTTCTTTGGCTTTGAGATTTGGTCAGGTCCAGATTGTGGGACATCCTGGAGGGCATGTTGTCTCCCACAAGTTTGTTTATTCCTGTTTGTGCTTTTAGGGCTGCTGTTCAGAGAATTAGAGAATATCAGGATGGGTATCAAATAGACAAATCTTGAGAAATATATTTGGCAAGTTATCTTCATTTGTTTCTAACTTTATCTGATCATAGAACAATTCACAGGCAAGAAGTCCTCTATGGTCTTCCTATGGGGAGCACAACTTTTCTAGATTGCTTGTGGTGATATTCCTTAGACTTAGGGGATGGGTTTGAACTCTTTATAGATCCATTGATCATCATGATCTAGAATACTTATTCAAGGTTTATTGATTATTATAAGCAAATCCTCTGGCTATCACCATAATCATGCCAGGCATAATATGCTATATTGCTAACTTCTTAGTAAAAATAACATATCTATTTTGATTTTTTTCCATTACAGTACCCAAAAGTACCAATATGAATGTAAAATTACATTCATGGTTCTACAGTCCAAGGCTGTGTGGAAGCTATTGCTAAACTGATCATTGCTACACCATTTGCCTATATACTTCGTGCTCTGCTAGCATTAACATAATCACTTTGTAAAGGTGCTTGGGACTCCTGGATTATGAAAAGTGCTATATTGTACAAAAACAAATTTTAGCCTTTGTAAAACTTCACTATGTACAACACTGAAACATTCTTGGTCCTTTAAAATGATATCAGCATCATAGAACAGAAATAGAATAGATCATCAATACATGACAGTGCCTTGATTTGCTTTCTACTTCACAAGGATGCAAAAGAATAGAATGGTTCTATTCTAGAATGGTACTGGTTAGTTGACTTTTTTTTTTTTTTAAATTCTTCAAAATGCAACAGCTCTTCAGCACACTTCTGCAGAACTGTTTCCAAATAGCTTTGTCATTGTTCTGTCCCAGTAGCAAAGGTTGATATATTAGCACAGGGAACTTTGGATCTCATCAATATTTAATCTGTGTTTTGTTACCACACATCTGTTTTCACTGATAACAAATTCTTCCTTTGAAGTAGACCCTGTCTGCTTGGATTTTGCACCTTTCTGCGAAATAAGTACAGAGTTTTGTAACTTAGCCAGGCGGCACTTGTAGGCATTTTATGTCAATAAGGTGCATAACCCCACTGATATATTGGAACACTACAAAAGGTTTACATAGAATGTTGCAATAGCATAAAAATATGCATGTGGGTTTTTTAAAGATTTGGATTATTTCCATGTGCCATCTGGGCTACGTTATGTCCTCTAGAATACTGCCACTATTTTGCATGTAATCGCTACTTGAAATATATCTATGTTCCTACAAGTGATTTTTTTTTTGTACTTTCAGTTCTATTGTGGAGTCCTACAACAACCATGACATTGATAAACTACATCCACAGCCTAATGCATCTTTCCTTGGCTGCTTCAGGAGATTTTGTTTCTGATACATTCAAATAAGAAATTGAAAGAAACGGATCTCTTTATTTATGAAGAGAGAGCTACAATTCAGAGAGCTATTTATATATCTGCTTACCCCATCACCTTAGTATCTGAGTGCCTCACAAACAGTAATCAGTTATCCTTCCATCATGCCTATAATTCCAGGTAGTATTATCTATATCTTGCAGATGAACTAATGCACAGAGGTTAAGTGACTTGCCCTAGGTCCCACAGGACATCTGTAGTAGAGTCAGGAACTGAAGCCTGAATCCTAGTCCAGTGCCTTAGCCAAAAGGCCCCCTTCCTCCCAATGACTGGATGATATATGGATCCTAAAAACCAATTTAGGAGAGTATGTTGTACAGAAATCCTTAGAGGAATTTTTCTTGCATAAATAAATGTAAAAGCAAGACAATAAAATAGGGGATTGCAAAGTTCAGGATGACTCAGTTGGATTCTCTCTTCTTCTAGATCCATCATGTGCTTCTTAGTCCTTCTCCTGCTGAGTCTTATAGGGAGGGGAAATAGTTGAGTAACTTACTTCTTATTAGTAAGAGACAAGCTAAATCAAGCTATGATTCATGCTTCCAATTTGTGTCTTATTTTTTGTCAATGGCCAGTGAGAGAATTGCAAAACACCACTGACTCAGATGCTTTGGAAACTGTGTGTAGTCTTTGTTACAGTTCAGGGCAATTGCACCTGTATTCCCTCTGTGTTGTCCAGCAAGGGTACTTCCTCTAGGCTTCCAGGTCACCAGCCGTTGTCTCTCTCCCTTCTGATAAGGCTATTTCTGGGCTTCACAGTACCCTGACAATACAGTCATTTTTCCCATCCAAAGACAGACTGTCTAAGCAGGCCTGCTTTGCGTCTTTCCTCAGACAGTACGCAGAGTGATTGCCACAGTTATAAGTTACCACACAGCTGTTTCTAAGCAAGCAGATTTATTCTTAAGGTAAAAGTATAGTAGAGACAACATATTAAAAAGAACCTATATGCATCTTAATAAGATTACCAAAGATGACCCCTCCCCCTCCTTCAACAAGGACTCTGGTTGGTAATTAGTCTTTCAAACCGCACACAGGGTCTTCCCTGTGATCATAAGTTCATCACAGCATTGGCTCAGAACAAGCACTCTGCCTTTGGGGCCTCAGTAGGCCAAACTCCTTCCAACTCTTCCCTAAAGATTGGGGCCCACCCTGGACCTGTACGTTTGCTGGATCAGAAAGGAGGCCCTGAGTCAGTTTAAACAGGTGGTTTGTTTTTTTTATCCAAAAATTCTGTTGGTCCCTGGAGAATCCGGTTTGAATTAGTAGATGCAAACCTATCCCAGGCATCACTTCAAAGGGCTGATAACCAGAGCCAAATACATTAGCGTACCCCCTCCTCCTCGAGAAGTTATATGCGATAACACACAAACAATTGCATTTTTAATATAACGGACCCCCAGCATATCAAACTCAGTTCAGTTAGGCTTATCCAGGATATTGCAATGTATTGTTGTATTTGTCACAGCCTTTTCTTTTAAGGAGGCTTTTCTTTCCCCTGTTGGTCTGACAAGGGCTTACAGTGTTGCTTCAGTCATAGTTGGACGTAGTTTCCAACAGCTAGTAGTTAGTGATGAAGCTCTAATTACAACAGCAGTAACTAGGCCCACGGTAGAGAAAGTGAGTCCACTCCTGTAAGGAGTTGTCCTTATGGGAGCAGTCCTCACTCAATGTCTGATTTTTCAAAGTAGACCTCCAGTTACACAGGTAGAGTTCAGAGACTGCCACTGAACTGCACAGTCTGTTTTATGCCCACAATACGCTGCTGGGAAAAGGCATGAAATATGCCTTTGGAATTAAAGGTTCAATTCATTGGGGGCCCAAAGTGGTACCTACAGCCTGGAGCGCAGTCTGAAAATCAAACCTGTAAGAATCCTAATGAAAGCAATAAGGCTGCTATCTGTAAATAAGCACATGCAGGATCAGACCCTGGGAAAAACAGTCAGAAACCTGGATATAAACAGCCAGTACCAGGCATTAGACACCAATGTGGATTGTTTTGTACATTAGAATAAAAATGATTTACCCACAGAATGACACAGGGCACGGTGGGCTTCCATCCAGTAACATCTGTAAAGCACTGAGACGTAGAGAAGAGTCCCTACAGAAGAGCAAATTACTGATCCAGGGCCAAATCCTGAAATTATTACTTGTTCTTTTTATTTCTACTGTGGTAGCACCCAAGGACCCTATCTGGGAATCATGACCCCATTGTATTAGGTGCTGTACAGATAACACAAAGTCCCTGCTCCAGGCAGCTCACAATCTAGAATTGGTGTTAGACAGAATTTACTAAGGGAAAACTCTCTATGAAGTCAGTGGGAGCTCTGAGTGGTGGAATCTGTTTATTCATGGATGCTACTGGCTTCAGCCCACTCCGCTCCCCTTGCCTGAGTATGGTTGGAGTAAATCCTGAATAAGGACTTCCAGCTTTGGCGCGATAGTTTTTAAATTAAGCCTAAATATGGTTTTAAAAATACTACTCTATTTCCTTTTTCTCTCTAGGTATTGTCAGGCACTGTAGTTGATATAGGTTATGTCAATAAGTTGAGGAAGAAGATGCTATCACATACTAAGCTTTCTCTGGGAATTTAAATATTGCAACAGCATCTTAAAAAATTATACTTTGCTTTATCAGCCAACAGGTTTGAACAATCAATGCTCACATTCAAATACCTCATCATGTGAAGCTCTACAGTTTCACATTGGATTATTACAGCCTGAAAGTCTGATGTCTCCTTTGACAAAATTGTATGGATGCATCCATAAAGGTTAATGTTTGCTTCTGTCATGGAGAGGAACAGTGGGATATGTTATAAGGCAACCTTTGACTTAATAAACTACAGCTGACTAAACTGGGAACTGAGAATAGAACAAAACAGCAGGAACCATTTATCAATGGTAAAAATGACTTAATATGTTACTTTGCAGACAACAGATTTCTCTGATTAAAATGATCTTTCCTACCTATCTAATACAAAAGGTATCACAACATATGATATGCAAAGAGCATTTTTGTCCAGGACTTCTTGTCCCAGAGTCACAACATGGATTTTCTGTTCAATGGAAATACATTGCTTTTAAGATCATTAGCTGATGAGGATGATAATCATAGAAGTGTAGAACTGGAAGGGACCTCACTCGGTCATCTCATCCAGTCCCCTGCATTCAAGGCAGGACTAAATACTAACTAGGCCATTCCTGACGTGTTTATCTAACCTGTTCTTAAAAACTTCCAATGACAAAGATTTCACAATTTCCCTAGGCAATTTGTTCCAGTGCTCAACTACCCTGATAGTTAGGAAGCTTTTCCTAATGTCCAACCAAAACCTCAGTTACTGCAATATAAGCCCATTGCTTCTTGTCCTATCCTCAGAGAATGGAATGGCAACATTTATCAGCTTATTCAGAATCACTTTTAACAAGACACCTGTTGGTTAATGTAAGTAATACTGCTGTACTACTAAAAGCAGGAATTCAGAATGAAAATGTTTTGATACTGTCACAAAGGACATTTGGGCCATTATTTTCAAAAATAGGTGCCTACACTGAAACTCTTGGGCACCTAAATAAGTTACCTGATTTTTCAAAAGGGCCAAGCACTTAACATTTCCTATTGACTTCAGTGAAAGCTCAGACCACAGATTTAGATACCTAAGTACTGATTTAGGAGCAGGGGTGCTGAGAGTTATTCAACCAATCTGTAAACCCTGTATGTGGTGGAATCCACTTTGCGCCAGGGAATGCGGCAGCACCCTTAGTTCCAGCACCGATGTTTAGGAGTCTATCTGCAGGAAATCTTGGCCTTGGCTTTTTCACATGAAGCATTACCACAACTGCTTTTTGTGTAACTTCAGATTGTTTATTATCCCCACAACATGTTTTCTGTTAGCCTAAATATCATTAATAAAGAGCCTCAGTAATATGATGCTGCTCATTAAATTCAGAGAGCTCCTAGGGAACTTCACTTCTGCAGTCGTATAATATCATACTGCCATGATGTCCTGCTATGCAGAACATGTTTGCCGTTCCTGTATTTGCATAATTTTCAGAGAACACTACACTTCTCAATACTCGCCTCATAAAACTTTTTGCCCATGTTTCAAGCACTCCACAGCTGGCCCCTTGAGAGGACAAACCAAGCTAATAAGCCTGACTCCCCAAACCACCCGCTATCTTTCTTTCACATGTGCCCCTATTCCTGCTGAATCTGTAGAACTAGAGCTAAATCCTTCACAAAGCAGAACTTCTGTCCTCTGCACAGCTCTATACTGAGTGTTATCTTCTCTATTATATTGGATATAATTTGTTTTTAAATAAAAAAGGAATGTCCTACTTCAAACCCTTTTTTCGGGGAGGAGGGCAGCGGTGGTTCCTCTTATCTCTAATGTTCAACACTCCTATCAGTAGCTGTAGTAAAGGCTTGTCTTGCCTTTTAATTTCATGTTTTGGCAATCCATGATGCTCTCTCACTCTCTCTTGCTGGCCTTGGCATTCTGCACAGACACAGTGACTAGATAAATCACAAACCCACAACTTGGGCATGGGGCACAAGAACCTTACTCCTTCAGTTCCAAAACCACAGGCCTCTACCATATGAGATAAAGGACATTGCACTAGGTGGCAGCAGTCTTTCTTCTTACCTGTGGGCATGCTACTTGAGGACAAGCTCATGGACAAATCCATTACATTACAATCTGCTTCTAATGTGTTGGGTTCAACCCACAAAGTCTTGAATGCTTTGGAATCTGTGAGACCACCATACTCCCTCTAAGATACTAGTACACTTGCCAACAGCATTTCTGGAGATCTGATTCCCTTCCCTTACATCAACACATATCAGGAGAAGTCAATGGAGAAACACCAGTGCCCAACTGTTGGGTCTGTCAGAGTGAAGCTGAATATTTCACAGAGGATTCTTTGACACCGAGGTGGGTGTTATTCAATTGCCTGAATTCTCAAAGTATAATTAGAATATCAGTTACAAGATACAAGGTTCCTCCCAGTGTTTTTTCTTGCCTCTGGTCTCAGAAGGTTTGGCTATCTAAGTTTAACACCAGCCAAACACATGGGCAGTTTAGAGAGAATCTACAAAGACATTTGCTGAAGCAAACAAATGAATCTAAATGTCTGCAGCGGAATATGGCTATGATATAAATGGGACTAGGTTCAGACTCCAAGTCTGGCTGTAATATTAATGGTAATAATGAATGGTTCCAAACAGGATTTAGCTTGTTACAAAACACCCATAATAAAGGGAAGATGCAAACTTCACTAATGATACAAATTAAATGCAAGGAACTCAATCCACAATCATTTCAGAAAGACCTGCGTCCAACTGGAGGCCATCATAACTGTGTGGTTCATGGTACCAAATACAACTAATAAATCGAAAGACAGCAGCCGAGACAAGCACTTATTACTAAATCAAGAAGAACAATCTCTGTGCAGTCCTGGGTCACCCATCCTGATTAGAATTAATTAAAATTCTGATGATCCATGTGGCTCTAAAACAGAATGGATGCAACTTAGGAAGTATCTTAAGTGAAGTAAGAAAGGTTAGTAATGGCATGATCATTAACAACGTCTCCTGCTATATTTAAATTTTTTACCCTTGAAATTTTCATGAAAGATTTCAAATTTGCTCGCAGTTTTCAAGTAGCCAAAGAGAGATTAATTATATGGTTTAAGACTATTGGTGAACTGATTCTGATAAAAACTATATGGATTCCATGTTTACAATATGGGATGGAGGAATTGCTCCAGATAAAATAAGAACTGACTGAAACTTCCAAATCAAGCCCTACCTGAATCTTTTTTTTTGGATAACTTTTTAACTTCTCTTTTAATAAACAATAATAATAAACCACTTTGCCTCTTCATTTCCTGATTTCAGCTGGGACAAGAAGCAAGGTGAGATAAAGCAGCCAAACTTTAGACTATTGCTGATACAAACAGAACCTCTTCACCATTGGATTTTGCCTATGTCTAGAGCCTAAGAAAAATATCCAAAAAGAATTGTGAGAGGAACACTAGAGATCTAGCCTGGAAGCTGTTGATCTGGGCTATAGGATAATTTCATGCAAATCATCAGCAAGAAGCAAATTTTACTAACCGAGATCAGAGTTACCAGAATACAAGGAAATATAAGATAAAGTCAGATCACTACAATTTGTCAAACTGGAAGAAATATTTATCCCAATTATCTTCCCTTTCAATCTGAAAAGGCTAGGACTAAAATTTGTGGCAAATCTTTTGATGCCTAGGAACAACTGGGAGGATGGATTAAGGAGAAAATTAATAGTCTGAAATAAGGATGCAGAGCAATTTCTTCACTTCAGCATCAAACTCAAATAGAAGCCAGCCTTAATTTTCTTTTAGACACCTTAATTTGATTCTTCCATATCTACCTTAGATACTTATATGGTTCTCATTACCATGTAAAACTATGGCACAGACAGACTAAGGCCCAGTTCCACAAAGGTATTCAGACTCCTAACTTCTACTGATTTCAGTGGAAGTTAGGAGCTTGAATACCTTTGTGGATCTGGGCCTAAGTGATTTGCTGACACAGGGTGTCTACAGAAGAGCAGAGGATTGAATGCAGGTCTCTTGTCCCAGGCTGTCTTCCTAACTATCAGACCACCTTTCCTATATCAAAATGATCGGTTAGGCCAGAGGCCATGCTCTGCATCTCCATTTCCTTCCATCTAGCCTAATCTCTGAGCACCTCTATAAACTTGGGAGCGTGATACATCAAAAGGATAGAGTGAGTCTGTGAAAGAACTGTGCCACTTATAATATTTGCTCATTCAAGATTGAACGGATCATAGGCCTTTAGATCAACTGGGAGCAGAGAGGACTAAGCTGTTTCCAAAGATAATCTTTCAACAGAGTTGTACGAGTAAAAATAGGATCTGGTTAGTGGTTTAAAAAAAAGCAATATTAACATGAGTATTAGTCTTTAATGTCTCAGAAGGGTACAAATCAAGTGAGACAACAAGAGCTGGAGTGCCAGCAACGTTTGTTCTGAGAGTTCTGAGCACAAGAACCAAAGGACCTCAAAGCTGCAACTTAACATCACAAAGTGAATGCAGATCCTCTCAATAGTTGAGCATGTTGCAGAGGAGGCAAGTTCTTCAAAATGCTTCCCTCTGTCTACACGCATCAGTCTTGCACAGGTTTATCTTTAGCTGTGTGCTCTTCATCTACATGTTGATTTCAGTGGTGCTCTCAAGCTCTTCCACAGTATGGGCCACATCTTAATAAAGATGTCACACAGACTGCCCCCTCCCCTCCCTGTGGCAATAAAGTAACATCCCAGTGGTAATATAGCAATTGCTTACATGGAGAATTAATATCAGGGAAGTGTTTCATGTGTCTGTCTTTTAATGCAACTCAGCGTGTGAAAACAAGGGGTAGAAGACACCACCATAGTCTAGGTTGCTACCCACTGATCACCAGCAGGTGCTGAAGGACCAGCCATGGGTGGTACATGGATCACAGTTTGGGAACTGCTGTGCTAGGCACTGAGAAAGCTGGAGAAGTGATGCTGTTTAGGTTCAATTTAAAGGAGATGGAGAGCTCTGTATACTGCTGGCATTTCAGCCCATGCTGTTTCATTAGCTCTCCCACTGGCTTCATCTAGATGTTGAATAATTAAAAGGGGTGGCAGAGGACTGAGCTTTGTGGGATTCACTGTCTGAGATCTATTGGAGCTAGAAGAAGAGTTGCCCCTACTGACTTCTTGGGTTTGGTCTGAGAGGAGAGACCTGAGCCATTTAAAGGCATTTTCATTCATCCCTGCAGGTGGGACAGGAGTAGTAGGTGATCTACAGTACCATATGCCAGACAGGTAAAGTGAGATACATATGGATGTATTTCTTTTGCCTACAGATAAGTGGTAGGTGACCCACCAAAGCAGCAAATGCTGTCTCCGTGCCATGCCTTGCCATGAACCTGATGGAGAGGGATCCAGGATATATGTGCTGCCAGGTGGATGCCTATGGCCACTGAGGCTGAATTTGAGCCTTAGTCCGTACGATTTTTTTTCTTACATATTGGTGTGGTCTGGAGTATTTTTCTTTCTTGTCTTGTCCAAGGCAGCTGATGTATTTTAAATTCTTGCAGTGTTAAATTTAGCATCTATAATCACAGCACAGTAGTTTCTTGAAAGCTTCTGTGTATTTTCTCCCACCTTGGATTACCAAATATCTCAGCTGCGGAATTCTGTTTACTCTGAGCCGTCTTGAATCAAAAACTTGTATAAATTAGAGGCGTGATGGGATCTAAGCCTAATTTCTCATAGTGTGGATGTGAATCCACCATCTGGAGCTCGGCACAATCATAGGCCAAACAATTCTGGAAAAATAGAACAAAGGTGGAGGTACTGCCAAAATTCTGGCTCGCATAAATCTTTGTCTTTCTGTAGCCCTGTGGATGATGCAAACCTGCTCTTTTATAAACGTATGGTGTAGTATATTCCATCCTCACTCCAGCTCTGGCAGTGCAGTCTCATTTCATCAGTCATGGAAATTAAAGAATTATTGCAGTTACATGCTCTTATTTGCAGACCCAGTTTTACTCTTAGCCCTTTCTCTCTCATACAGTGGCCTCTGTTAATAGCTAACTATTGGGTTTTTGGTTGTAAAGTCCTTGAGGGACAATAATAAGTCCTAAGTATGGGGAAGGATAGCTCAGTGGTTTGAGCATTGGCCTGCAAAACCCATGGTTGTGAGTTCAATCTTTGAGGGCCCATTTAGGGATCTGGGGCAAAAATTGGGGCTTGGTCCTGCTTTGAGCAGGGGGTTGGACTAGATGACCTCCTGAGGTCCCTTCCAATCCTGATATTCTATGATTCTATTACATAAGGCCCAGATGATCTATTCTGCCATGTAGAACTGGGAGCAGGGGAAGGAAAACTGAGGAACTATCATATAGATGGGGGTTGATCACACGGGGATGGAGCAGAGAGAGGAAATGCTGGTTGCATAATTTTCTCATACCATATAGCAGCTTCTATCCCCTCCGTGGCCAGGATGCTTAAGCTCAGTGCTGCATGACAGTAGGGCAGGCTGAGTGGCATGCCCAGCTAGAGGCAGCTACAGGGAGAGCATGTGCCCTTATCAGGATGACATAACTTAGTAAGCAATATGGCAGACCATAAGAGTGCGGGGCCCAATGTTACACTGTAGAAGCACCTCACTAGGCAAGCGTGCCCTGTGATAACACTATGGAAAGCATACTGCCTTCTTACCGCCCCAGGGAAGAGTTCTTATTCCTCAATGGCAATGGGAAATCCTTTACCTACTTCTAATTTTGGGGAGAGTTCTACTAGATTTTATCCTCTGAGTCCCATGCTCCAATATTTCAGCATCCATTATTCTGAATTAGAGCTGGATCAGTCTCTTTTGTTCATTCCCACACTTGCACGATTCAGGATACCAGGAGGGATGGGGTGTGGCAGGTCTTGTATTCAGGCTGAAGGATAGGTTCACATGCCTGGTTGTTAGTTCTCCACCCTTTTTTTTTTATTAACACTTTTGAGACCCAAACAAGGGGTGGCACAGGTAGATTGCTAAACACCGTCATCTGTCTAATTTGGAGGAGAGCAGCAGGAAACTGCTAAGGACACAGCTGAGCATCAACTTAAACATTGTTCACACAAGGTGAGAGTACATGAAGAGCAAGCAATGGGACCAACTCCAGCTAGATGTACAAAGTCTCTTTCTCCTGCTCCTTGTGACCCTTTTCCATGTAATGGCAGTGCACATTTCAGGGTTTGGGCTTTTGTTTAAAGTCAGAGAGACTGGATTCATGTTAGGCTTTTATTTCCCTGGGGTAGGTGGGCTTGGTCGGACATGCTATCACAGCTGAGGGGTTGGGAGCCATCTCTCCCATCACAACTGATCAGTCCGAGGAGATCATGACCCTTGAAATGTGAAAGCTTACCCAAATATATGGCGAGAAACACAGATGCAGAGTATTTCTTACTACAGCCCAGCATTGTTCTGCCCTGAGGTCAGAGATTCAGCGTGGAGATACATTCCTTCTTAGGGGATGGCTGCTCTTGAATGGCTGCACTTGGTGCCAGTCAAGCAATCATTGATGTGATCAACTGCTAGATGACTCTCACAGGGAGTTAATATCTATAGCTATTTTGGAATAGAGTTAGGGAGAGGTGATGGTCTTTCTGTTTGCTGGGAGATGGAGCAGTTCTTGACATGACAGGATGGTGAATCCCACTGGGAGAGGCTACTGGGAAGTGGTCCAATGAAGCTTGTGTTTAACTAAAGGCCTGACACGGTTTTTGCCATTAACTCCAAAAGGAGTTGGATGGGTACATTAGTGTCGGAAGGCTAGATGACCACTTGGTAGTGAGGATTACTTGGGTTCGTACCTATACCTGTTCTGTCTGTACTCTCTAAAAGATTGCAGCCAGTATGTTGTTTTTCCACCTAGAATTTAATTCCATCCTCTTTTACAATGGCCTTGTAGCAATTTCCCCCACACCGGAGCTATTAGCAGGACAGAAAGATAAAACTTCCAGTCTCTGCTTTTATTTTTGAATAATATTGCTGAGCAGTATTTACCAACTACAGTACTTTGCACTGTCCCCTTTTTATTGGCTGGAAGGCTCAGTTTCCCTCTATCATGTATCTTCTTTCATGGTTTAAACAGAAGTTTAGTTTTCTCCCATGATACCTAGACTTGTTAAGTAATCACAACTGCCAGAGCCTCACACTGATTTCTCCTGTGCATTTTTCATTAGAACAATGTATAATGGATGATACCGTTAGAGTGAAATGACATTGGCTACATGATCCAGACCTTTCCACTACTGTCGAACTAAAGGGACCTTTCCTCATTGCAGCGTGTCACACAAGTGACATTAATAGTCACTCGGAAATAAAGGTAAAGGTTGAACTAGTTTTTAATGAGCACGGAAGTTCTGAGTCACTATGAGGCTGAAACAAAGCACAGTATTTCATGATTAATTATATGCACATTGAGAGATACCTCCTCCCCTCTAATATAAAAGAAAAACAAAGTCAAAACATTTCACTTTGGAAAAAGAGTGAGTAATAATATAATGGAATGTCATTAAATATAGATGCCTTCTTCGCTCTGTCATTGTGCACTACAGGACACACAAGTCTGAGGTTCTTTTCAGGTATGTACATGCGTGTACATAAATACACATGAAATAATAGCAACAATAATGATTAATGAATAAGCCTGCTCAGATAGGGCTAGTTGTCAATTTCTCTGCTGCTGTTTTTCCTGTCTCAAGAGCAGGAGAAACTACTGTGTTTGTTGTTCTTCAGATGTTAGCTAATCTTGTGTAGGTTAGTTGGTGGACATGAACTCAAAGTAAGGGTCACGTAAGACATCTCACTGAAATGAAAACTTTGCCTCCTTAACTTAAATATCCCTTTTATAGTGGTTAAAAAATAGATTACAGGTTCTTTTAAGGAGCTGGTTGCTTGAATGCTCTACAGTCTCATAACTGAATGGGTCCAACATTTCTGAGAATCAGGGTTTTGAGTTGTTGCACAGACACCCCATGCATCTGACACCAAAAATTAATCAATCACTTATTAGTGATTAGCAACTAACTAAATTAGCAATCACTTATTATCATTTGGTTTCATATGACTGCCCCACTGCCTATTTCTCAGCAATATTGTTCATTACTGTTAGAGTAGCAAAAAGAATTACATTTTAGAAAAGGAGTGTGCTTTTCACCATCTTTGCAGGCTTAGCAGCAAGCCAGAGACATTGCCAAAAGGCAGCAGCTAAATCCTCAGGGATTTATAAGCAGCTTAAGAAACTGCACAAAAGGTGGAGAAAATCAGAACCTGGGCAACCTTGACTCCTTTTGATGAATCAAGTCTTAGATTTCTGCTTCAGTGTCAAACTAAATCCCAACTATTCAGAACAGACATTGGCAAATTATTGTTGTGGCTGCTAAAGTAGATCTTAAAAGCATAATAAAACATTTTTAATATTGATAAGTTTTATATACATAGTCTAGAGAGACCATAAGTCTGAGCTTGGGGTGGCTAGATTCAAACCTCGTGAGTTATGTAACAAGTTCTCCCAGACAAATGTCAATAAAACTTTTATCCTACTTCACACCACCATGTAGTCTGGATATGCCACATTTTATGGACAGGCTGTTTTAGAGATTTTTGTTTTTTTAAAGAATGTATAAGTACTAGTTTTTGTACACCTCCCCCTACACTGGCACAGGTAAGCTCTTTCAATACAATGAGTCTAAGCCTTCAGAAGGAGAGGTAAATTCTGACTGATACATTTAAAAAAAAAAAAAAACCTCCAAAATCCTATAAAATACCTTTTTGTCTAGGTAGAATAGCTTTTGCCTACATAAGAATGGAATGAGTTTAAGGCTCAGTATCTTATTAGATGCCTGAGCTAGAAATAAAAGCCTTATTTCATTGGAAGTGAAGAGATTTCTGACTTTCAAGTGACTAAAACTCTGAAGGGCCCTAAGATTTCAGATAAAACCATCACTGGTTTCACTGTGAACATTGCCCATCCTTGGCCTGAGCCCCGTGTAATCTATTTTGCAGCAAAGAGGGGAAGAGAAGGGACTGTAACAAGGTCAGGGCAGAACAGTGCACAAATCACCCTCTCCATGTAAAAAGAAAAGGAGTACTTGTGGCACCTTAGAGACTAACAAATTTATTTGAGCATAAGCTTTCGTGAGCTACAGCTCACTTCATCGGATGCATTCAGTGGAAAATACAGTGGGGAGATTTATATACACAGAGAACATGAAACAATGGGTGTTACCATACACACTGTAATGAGAGTGATCAGGTAAGGTGAGCTATTACCAGCAGGAGAGCCGGGGGGGGGGGGGGGACCTTTTGTAGTGATAATCAAGGATAGCTCAAATAAATTCGTTAGTCTCTAAGGTGCCACAAGTCCTCCTTTTCTTTTTGCGAATACAGACTAACACGGCTGCTACTCTGAAAACTGTAAGGAGAGTGATCAGGTCAGGTGAGTTTCAGAGTAGCAGCCGTGTTAGTCTGTATTCGCAAAAAGAAAAGGAGTACTTAGTGCCACAAGTACTCCTTTTCTCCTTACAGTGTGTATGGTAACACCCATTGTTTCATGTTCTCTGTGTATATAAATATCCCCACTGTATTTTCCAGTGAATGCATCCGATGAAGTGAGCTGTAGCTCACGAAAGCTTATGCTCAAATAAATTTGTTAGTCTCTAAGGTGCCACAAGTCCTCCTTTTCTTTTTGCGGATACAGACTAACACGGCTGCTACTCTGAAACCTCGCCATGTAGGATTTTATTGAAGGAGTCTTTGCCTAATGTAAATTGACTCCACCTTCTTAAATGCCTCTGTAGCTGCATATCCTTGCTTTGCAGGCAATAAAACACTTACAAATACAAAACAAAAAGTATTACCCCACTATTCCCTCCTACTGCCAACCTCATTCGCTCTCCTTGTCTTTTAAGGTGTTTGGTCCTAAATAAGCTCAGC
Organism: Natator depressus; assembly: GCF_965152275.1. Taxonomy (NCBI): domain Eukaryota; kingdom Metazoa; phylum Chordata; order Testudines; family Cheloniidae; genus Natator; species Natator depressus. The sequence continues at coordinate 68,371,608 of NC_134243.1, forward strand.
TGCTGCCTAATTAGCTCCCAGCTGGTAGCGTCCCTGTGCTGCCTTTGAACTCCTGATAAGGAATTAACCCCTGAAATCCCAGGTTGTTGACGGGCTCAGCCAAACTTCCTAGAGACTCTACTAGTGGGATGCACCGGCCCGGGCTTTGGGACTTTGTGAACACCAAATGACCTGTGTACCCAGTCACACAAGGGAATTAGGAATCATTTCTATGATGGGTTATTTTTCTTTTCCTTTTCTGCTAAAAAATGGCATCTGTCTGAAACTGGTTGGGAGAGGGATATCAGCATAGACCTGGCAGAGTGCAGTTGAGGCAACCAAAGGTGCATAATAAATGGAGTTTATGTGATGCACATGTGTACATATAGAGAATGTACATGGGGGTTATGGGCCCCTCAACCACTCCCATTGAACTAAATGAGAATTTACCCTTGATTTCAATGAGAGCGAGATCAGCTGTAACGCAAATAGGAGACCCTTAGAGACTAACATCTGATGAAGTGGGTTTTAGCCCACAAAAGCTTATGCCCAAATATATTTGTTAGTCTCTAAGGTGCCACAAGTACTACTCATTGTTTTTACAAATAGGGGAGAGTGAAGGGCTCAGTTTGTTCTGTCTCAGTCAAGTGAAAATTAACCTGAGCTGCTACCTTATGTCATGGGAAGGTTAACCACTGGATAAGCCATTTTTGTATGGGCATTGTTTATTGTTGAAACCTATAAATAAAAAAATAAACACAGACAGGTTGCCTGTGAATGGGTGTTAAGTAAATTGTCTGATCCTAAACTGTGTTCTTATTCGGAATCTGATTATGTGCCTGTGTGTACTCAGCTATTCAGAACTTCAGCAAACATTTTCATTTCTCTTAATTAGCCTTCTTCCCTATTAATTTTTCTTGTGTTCAGTAAATGATCCTTCTGCCTTTTGGTTTAAGGCTTCCATCCAAGGGAGTTTTTTCCTTTTCTATCAGCCAGACATTTTAATTTCTTGCACTATGCCTCATTTGCTGGTAACACTGATGTATTTTCCCTTACCCTGTGTATTTATTTTTACTGAGAGAAGAAGCCGTTTGTCACATTCAAATGAGGAATTATGATGTATCCATTATTATTATTGTTAGTGATGGTATGTAAACAACTATAATGATGTGGCTTATGTGGGAGCAAAATCCACAATAAAGGCGATGCCTTGTGGGGAATGAAGGCAGCAAAGTATCAAGATTTAACCAGTGTTCCCTCAAGAAATTCTCTTTGTGTTCTTGTAATGGGGTGTACCAACCCCAAACTAGGGTTGCCACCCGGCTGGGTTTTACCCAGACACTCTGTTTTTTGGCTTCTGTGTCTGGGTGCCATTTAAAGTTGCCAGGTGCCTGTTTTTTTTATGGCACCCGAACCAAAAGTCCAGTTATCGTGGGTTGGAGGAGGTGCCGAGTCATTAACCTGCGCCAGCCCTTGCTCAGCCTTATTCTTAAGGTCTCCTCCCTGCGGGCAAGCTCCTTAAAACCATCCAGTGAGTAATGACGGTGGGCAGCCTTGCGGAAGAGGTGGGGCAGGGCCGGGCCGGGCCTTGAGTGGGACCTCAGGGGTATGGTTACCAGCAGTTAGAAAGGTAATCCTAACCCTATCCCGAATTGGGCCACAAGAGGTTAATGAGAGCCTGTGTGCTCAATCAGTCCTGCCCTGCTACACCTGCAGTACACAGTCAAGTTTGGAGGGAAGCTTAACGGGGCTCACCCAGGTCAGGTGTAGGCTGGCTAGGAAAGAGACTAGGCTGCTGGCTCTCATTCAGTGAGAGAAACCTGTCTGGAGCTGGGGTGATGAGCTAGGCTGCTGGCAGGCATGGCCTTCCTCAAGGAAGCTAGGCATGCAGAGGGGAGCCTCGGGCAGCTGTTAAGGGAAAGGGGGGTGGGAAGTGAGTCTGCTCAGGATTCTGTGTGTTGGCAGAGAGGCCTGTGGGCATCAGGAAGATTCCTGCTGGGTTAAGGACTACTTTGTGAGGGGAGCAGGGAAAACGCTCCTGCTGTACAGCCAGCTGGGTAGTAGAAAACACTAGGAAGCTCTGCAGTGAGCTGCGGGGGGAGGGGAGACATGGTGGTACATTGTGAGTCTGGGAAGAAGCTGTGAGAAAGACCTCTTGCTGCCTCCCAGGACCACTTCCTACCTTCACCTGTCTTAGGCCTATCTAGATAGACCTTGGCTGCTTATTAAAGGGGCTTTGGACTGGAGTCCACTGGAGAAGGAGGGCCTGGGTTCCCCTACCAGCCTAATGGGGAAGGTGGGGCAGAAATCCCCCTGATAGAAGGGGAGTGGACTAGTGAATCTGGAGTCGGGCTGAAGACCCGATAGATCTTATGCAGTATTGTTCATTGTTTTTCTAGGACCAATACAAGTGCCCTGCAAAGGGCTTCCCCTTTGTGCAGTTTTTAATCTTTGCTCTTAGCAGCTAGCATACATCCAGAGCAGGACTGGAGAGTACCAGGGTGACTTAAAACCTTAGAACCTCTCCTGTTTAGAGGATTTTTATTTATTTTGCTATGTCCCTTAATACCAACTCACTTTTGTTTAAGCTTCCCTTTTAAAATGTACTTATTGATTTTATGTGCGAAAACTTCAACAAAAGCCATTGTGAATAAACAAAAAGAGTATATGTGTTTGGAAGTGGAGGGGGGAATCCACATCAGATCTCCCGTGGAACGTCTTCTGACAGAGAAATAACATAAAAGATATCTTTATGCATCAGGCAGCATATTCTTGAGACATACACGCTGACATTCCACTTTCCCCAGGTATGCTTGACCCTGACTCCACCCCTGGCCCTGCCCCCATTCCACCTCTTCCCCCAAGGCCCTCCTTGCCCCACTTCTTCCTGCCCACACCCCGCCCCACCTCTTCATATCCCGCCCTCGCTCCTACCCCTCCTCTCCAGCGCCTCCTGCAGGCAGGTGATCACGGTGAGCGGGAGGCACTGGGAGAGAGGGGGAGGTGCTGATTGATGGGGCTGTGGGTGGGAGGGAGAGGAGCTGATTGGTGGGTGCTGAGCCCCCACAATTTTTTTTCCCCTTAGGTGCTCTAGCCCTGAAGCACCCACAGAGTCAGAGACTAAGTTCTGGGATAAATATTTTATCCATTCTTCTGTGAAAAGAGGCGCAAGAAAGAAGGGGACACTAAAAAATTACAAAGCGGGGAATATGGCAGTATCTTTAACCAAACACCTTAAAGATTTAATATGGTCCCAGGCTCCAAAATGCTTTTGTATTTCTCACCATTATTTTGCAGAGTTTCTATTTTTCTTTCAGGAGAGCCTCCCTTAGTTAAAGAAGATTTTGTCTCTGTTTGCCACTGGTAAACCAGAATGGAGCAAATTTGTCTCCACTAACCTTAGTAGTTACACCAGGCATGAGTTTGGTCCAATATTTTTAAAAATTCTAGTGGCACCAATCTTGGATGTATTCTGCAATTCAGAGAAATCATGTGGAAAATATACTTGGGACAAAGCAGGTATAATTCCACCTGAAATGTTCTGAACAGTTGGCTTCCAAAAAGTGGTGTTTGAGCATTCCCACAAATATATAACTTCCTACTGTTGGGACTGTTCCCATTCAAGCCCCTATTTCCTTTATTCCCAATTAGTAAAATGCAGATTAAGTCTAATGCAGTGTATGTCGCAATCAACACTGCATCACTTTGAAATTTGCATTTCTTACCCCCACTCAGTATATTCATGATATGTGACCAATCCATTTCTGATTATACAATCCCTACATCTTTTTCCTGTCTGAACTGTACAATTGAAGGAGTTTTGGACGCAAGATTAGACACTTCAGAAAGGGAATCTATAATTTAATTATAGATCTGGATAGAGCATCTTAATATCTTATAGGATAATCTGTTTTCAGATCTTTATCAGATTGCACCATCATAAATGTCCAGTGTGCACAGAATAACAATGTGCTCCTCAAAATACTCAGGGAATATAAACAAAGATGTAAATTAAGTATAATTTTAAGAGTAACATGCTACTGAGGCCCAGTTGCACCCTCTTACACCAAGCACATTGGGTCCATAGTTTTGCATATGGCAGTGACCATTTCAGAGAGTGAACAGAGAGACACACCAAAATCCAAAATGTGTGCATCTCAGGTTTTTTGAATTTGAGAGCCTCTAATTCTGGGGCAGACAAATGTACATACATTCTGCTGCCATGAAAGCCAGAGCAGGGAGGTAAGATATAACCCAAAGTGCAGAGGCATCAAGAAAGAAACTGTTCCACAGCATGGACTGTCTGAGTTCCCAGTACCGTGTAATGTATGTTCCAGGCAGAGACAATCCCTCTCCATGCTGCCCTACACTCCCCTCACTGCAGCCAAAGTCACATGGTAGCACTCGTAAATATACTGTCACTGGCTGTCTGTCGGTCTGATCTTGCTCCCATTTGGTTAATGGCAAAACTCTCATTGACTTCAATGTGTCAGGGTCAAGCTTGGGGAGTCACAGGGCATGAAGTGGGAGCAAAGACCACAGATTAGCTGCAGGTTTGCAGCAGCCTTGGGGAGAGCAGGAGGGGCTAAGCATGCTATTAGTATGGTTCCTTCCCTCCAAACATTGGCCCTGTCTACTTTTTCTACAGAGTACAGGGCCATCTGGATACTTTCTAGAGCAAGAAAAATGGCATTGCGGAGAGGGCAGCATTTGGCTTAGGCTTCTGCAGAGCTGCACTGTGGCTTTCTCCCCTCCCCTCTGTGTGTGTGTGTGTTCCATTCTCCAAATCATGCCGAGTGTTCATTACCTGTCACGCTTTGCACATTCTGACCTACAGAATCCCATTTTAGACTTGTGCCCTTGAAAACACAAGGACCTCCCCTGTGCTAGTCTAGCTTGCACACTTCTTGCATATCCATCTGCAATAGGGTGACCAGAGAGCAAATGTGAAAAATCAGAACAGGGGGTGGGAGGTAATAGGAGCCTATATAAGAAAAAGACCCAAAAATCGGGACTGTCCCTATAAAATTGGGACATCTTGTCACCCTAATCTGCAAGGAGAGAGGTCTGCTCTCAGCTACCCCAGTGTAAATTCACTAAATTCAGTGGGCTTCCTTTGGATTGGCAGTGGGGATGCTGAGAGCAGAATTAGGCCCCTACTGTTTAAGATAACATCTGTTATCTCCTATCCATCCCTCCCTTTTAAAAAGCCCTGGTGGATTTTTTTTTCCCTTCCACAAGGGTCCTTGAATAAAACCCGTTTGTCAAAAGCAACTCTCCTACATTTCAGAAGTCCTATTGCTTCCCAGAGCAATTTATGAAAATGGAAAAGCCTGTCTAGAACCTAAACCAATTTGTTCTCTTAGCATTGTAAGCACATTTAGAGCTTGATAAGACAATTATCACAGATCTCTAATACCTGCAATTTATAGTTAAAAGGCTAATTCTGATAACTCTGTTTTCAAGTGCCATGTGTTTAAACTAAAACTTATTGGGTTGTGAGATGGTGGCAAACAATCTATTCGGAACACTTACCCAGCATGCCAAATCCACCTATTGCGGGGCAAATCCAGAACTTGATCCATGGGGAGGATGTTCCCCTTGCAGCAGAACTAGGGGCAGGAGGAGAGGGGGACTGGATATGATAGGCCATGCAAGGGGTGTATATTCCCTGGGTGGCATAGCACAGTTCTGGGTGGCTCCCCTGCACAGCAGAAATGAGGCCAAGGCGGAGGGCCATAAGGGCTCCTAATGGGCTACTCATAACTAGATTCATGGAGTGGCTCTGTTACTCTCAACAACTTGACAGCAAGGTGCATTTGCTTTGTCCCCCTTCTCACCTGCCTAGTGTTCTGCCTAACTATTTAGTTCAGGTGCTGGGCTCTGGATTTTGCCCCATTTCAATGGGGGAGCAGGGGTGGGGAATGGATTGTTGTTGCAGGTTAAGTGCCAGTATCTTATGTCACAGATCACCATGTATTATGTCACTGTAAGATGATGGAATCCCCACTTTGCTCCAGACAGAGTGTATGTATACGGCATATTGTCTGATCTTGCCCTTTTCCAGGGGTTTAGCTTTACTGATAACTCCAATAATAACAGAGCAACAACCTCAGCTGAAGCTCCTTCACTAAGTATAAGTTAATGGGGTTGCATGCGGTATTAGTCAGATAACCCAGCATCTATAATTAGAGAGACTCTCCCTTAAACCCAGCTCATTCCTCTTGATTTATTCAGTGCTGTCGTGGTCAAGCGTATTGACATCAGAAGTCACTATTCCAGTAATCCTTTACCTTTGTAAAATGCCCAGAGAGAAGGTTGCTACAGAAATGTGTTTTCTATAATTGCATTGTCATAATATTTAATGGATGTGCAATTAACTTGTACATACATTAAAAGTTATACGCAATATGGAAGACAAGTATTTTAGTGTGGTGTTCATTTCTGACCATGGAAGAGCAAAGCTTTCAAGCAGAACTCGGTGAAGTTACTGGAAAGTCCTCAAATATGCATCTTACTTTTCAATAGAGTACATGAAAAGTGATATTAATACACGAGTTGTTCATGAGTAAAATCAGATTTATAATTGAATCTCTAGCATTTTGCCATCATTTGACTCTTGGTACAGAATTAAGATGCTCTAATTATTTCAGAGGAGGAAATTAAACTGGGAACTGATGCTTCTATCATAAGGAATGATCTCTAATTGATATACATTTTTAAAGCTATAGTCTGATCTGACCATGTTTTTTCCTCATACATGTACAAAAAGGAACTGCGAAATGACTTGTTAGTGCTTAAATTTAGTCTAGGTTTGTTAGCTGAATTTCATGTACAACTGTAATTCCTTGAAAATATTTGGTGTCAGTGCATTAAGAGTGAGCAATCACGCATGCTATGATATTAGATACATTATGCATGCCATTTTTCTATTAGATATAAGGCAAAAATTAACTGGTTTTAAAATTCACATTTTATGAAAGTCACACAAGTTCAAGAGCCATAGCACATTTCATAGTTATGCATATAGGGCTTTACCCTACTTTCTTATCAATGCAAACATAAGAATAATTTAATACTTAAAACTCTTTGATGTTTGTGCTTCTTTGGTGAATGTTACTAGGAAGATCTTATATCTAATGCTATTTTAATTATCTCTTGATAAAACCAAGCAGTCAGAATATCTTAGCTAAGGAAGTCTGTTGTGATTTTCTTTAGGGACTTCATTAGTGGAAGACATCTTGACTGAATGAGATATTTTTGATGCATCATTAATATATACAGTATTCAAACACTACCTAAGTGGGTGATATTTTGTACAGCAATTTATAAGTAACCCAAATAGTGGCCTTGAATGAAAAGTATTATTTGTATTTATAATGTTAAGTAAATGCATCTGAGTCATAAAAACACCCACTTCCAGCTCATAGCCAACTGACAAATTAGCTGTCCCCATAGTTCAGACTGGATGTACTGATCTCTTCTTGAATCTGATATACATGAGTCATGGTCACTGAGGAGAGTTGGAGTGTGGCTGCCGGAGAGATAAGCATGTAAAACACTTGAAAAAAGGGCGGGATGTGTGATTCATTTTACTTGGTGCCTAAAATAACCAAAGCTGAGAGCAGGTAGCTAAAGGGGAAGGTTTTCATGTCAGTTAAGTTCCACACAATCTTGCTCAACAAAAATTGTCTGGGGACATTAAAAAAACTTCAGATAAATGGGATGTGCAGGTAACTGGAGACAACTTCCTGATCAATATGGACCAGATGGTGTAAATGAGTCTATTTCCACTGAAGTCATTAGGCTCAGTATGGGTATTTGGGTGAAATGCTACTGGCAGTGTTATACAGGAGGTCAAACTAGGTGATCTAATGGTGCCTTATTACCTTAAACTCTATGAAACTGTGACTGACTTACACGAGCTGAGGATTTGGCCCTCTGTCTATAGGGGCAATGTGGTTCATTGTCTATGGCCATTGAGTGTCTTCTGGGTGGTAGTGAGATTTTGTAATTAAACACTTGTCCTCTAGTAACAGTCTTAAAACTACCAATTCATTGCACATAAATAACTGCAGCAACAGCTATTGACCTGAAATGGTTACTAAATGGCAAAAGGGTTTGTATTAATAATTTAAAACAAACAAAAGGAAGCATTTCTTCAGACAACACATAGTCAACCTGTGGAACTCTTTGCCAGAGGATGTTGTGAAGGCCAAGACTATAACAGGGTTCAAAAAAGAACTGGATAAATTCATGGAGGATAGGTTTCAGAGTAACAGCCGTGTTAGTCTGTATTCGCAAAAAGAAAAGGTGCCACAAGTACTCCTTTTCTTCATGGAGGATAGGTCCATCAATAGCTATTAGCCAGGATGGGCAGGGGTGGTGTCCCTAGCCTGTTTGCCAGATGTTGGGAATGAGCAACAGGGAATGGATCACTTGATTACCTGTTCATTCCCTCTGGGGCACCTGGCATTGGCCACTGTCAACTGCAGCGATTTAGTGATTTTTTTTTCTAATTTTGGTATAACTGAGGGTGCTCACCACTTTTAGAGGATAAGGCCCCATATGCATGTGTGTGTTCTATGCATTCCAGTGGGAACTGCAGATATTTATCAAGAGGAGAAAAGACTCCACATATAAAGGAAATTTTAGCTCTTTCTTGACTGACTTTTTTTTTTTCTGGTCTGAAGACAGGCAGAGATGAACCAATCACTATGCTATTTATTTATACCTTGAAGCGGTAACGGGCTGCCTTGAAAAAAATAAAAACAATCCTCCGGTTTCTAGGCGGTATGAGGTTTAAAATTCGGCACTGGAACTAATAGGCTGCTGTTGTCTCATAATATTTGACATGATGCTCTTGGCTCCTTTTTGAAAAAAAATCATCTTTTGTCAAATGGAATCATGATACCATAACTATTATGCCGCAGCACATATCAATCACTGATGTACTTATACCACGGGTGCTGCTGTTTTCATCCTCACTGAACAATTAAAAAAAAGAGACAGTCCAATAGAAATAGTCTATAAAGCTTTCTTTTGTTACCTCGATGGATGTGTGTAACACTAAAGGGCAGGCAATGCCCTGAGACATTCCCCTGAATAAAGAGACCATGTGTAAGCCCTGTGAGGCACAGTCCTCCCCTGCTTCCTTTTTCTTGGGGAAGGAAGCAGAAACATTGCTGTTGACCTATTCCAGCAGCTAACTCTAACACCCCAAGAGTCTGCTCAGCTTTGCTGCCCTCTGAGTAGAAGTAGAAGAGCCACGGCTCTGCTCACTACCTTCCCGCTTGCTCTGTGGCAAGTGGGCAGTTGTGCAGCCTCCCCTAGCTCCTGTGTCTCAGGACCCAAAGTCTGGGTTCCCCATCCAGGAGTGCAAAGGGGGGTTCTTACTCTCCTTTACTGCCTTGGCAGGCTTTGACTCCAAGTTGTAACCTAGCCCTGTCTGAGAATTCTGTGTGCTGCTGGTTTATTAGCCTGGGACTTCTGTAAGAGTCAACCCTTGTGTGTGGTTTTTTGTTTTGTTTTGTTTTTTTAAGTTGTAATGGAAGTTACTTTAGTTACAAGGTGTGATGGGCCCTTTAAGGGCAAGGTGCGGCTTCCTGGCTGTTCCTGAAGCATAGACCTTTAAGGAAGGGCATGTTGAGAGATGTAGTCCCCCCCAGGAGCGGGTTTGTGACTATTTCTGTTCATCCTTGCTGTCTCTTGATGGAAAGCCCCTTCCCCCGGTTTCAACCCCTTGCCTCCTCAAGTACCTCTTGCTTCCTGCATGTTACCCTTACAGCCCCTCCTAAGGCTTTCGCAGCTCCCTTGGCTGACAGTTACTCTCCACCTGGATTCTCTAAATGAGCCACAAGCGCCTTCTTAAATAGTCCTACTAGTTGTGATGTATTGAAAACTCGGTTCTAATTGTAGGCTTTAAATTTCAGGGGGTTTCTGGGTCCTACTTGCAGACTAGGGGGTTCTGTAGGGAAGCATGTGAGCTATGCCTAGCAGCAGATGATCTGCAGACAGCCTTGGATGGGGTGAGTTGTGCCCCTCTGTTTAGGGAGCAACCTGCTTTGTTTCTCTTGCAAGGGGGCAGGGGTGAAAGGGAACATTCCCATGTGTTCTAAATGCTAAGAAATTAAGTAGCAACGTTCCAGCAAGAGTATCTTATTTTTAATCTAATTTCTCTGTTCGAGGTTGTGAAATGTAACAATAGTTACATAGCTCTTCCTGGGAGGTACATCTCCCAACATGCTCTTGCTTATGAGTCCTAGTAACATCCAGGTGGCAGCCCCTTCCCTTAAAGTGCCCATCACACTGTCTTACAGCAGCAGTTTAGGGCTCAGTTCTTCATGTTCAATAGAGCACGTTCAACTGCAGTCACTGGGAATTAAGGGGACTCAGTACCTGAAGCCGGGCTCTTATTAGATTTCTTTTTGTTTTCAATGTGAAATAATCCTAATAAATGTGCTCTATTAAAAAAAGTACAATTTCTGCAAATGTTGATTGAGCCCATTTCATAAGGAGCATTTTCATCTGCAAACAAATTACAGATTCTCAAATTACATTCTCAAAATGGGTTATTGAGAAGTTGAATATGTTCAGTGTGTAGGATACTATGAAATTTGCATAGATTAATATTACTAATGTGGCAAGCTGAAAGTTAACATTTTGGCAAAAATAAAGTCACCTGACTATTGGAAGTATTTATGATGTATAATGTCTAGATATTCCAGCGTTATGAGTTCTTTAAAGCCAAAAAAATAGATTTGTCTCCTTGTCCTTAAGTTTTTGCACACAGCTCTTGAAATGCTGACCTTCAAAGTATTGCACCAGCAGCTCCTGCCTTTCAATAAAACAGGAAACGGTTGCACGTTGTATGCAGTGTTACTTACTTTTCATTCTTTGAACTCTGTCATCAGTGTTCTAACCTTACCTACTTGAATTCGCCAGAGCTGTGGACTGTAGCACTTACTGTAGAGATCTACCCAAATGAAGGAGGATGGCAGCTGTCCCTGCCTAGTTAATGATTTAATTTTCCCTCTATTTAGTTCCCTTTTCTAAATCTTCTCTCCTATTTTTGGCTCCTAGGCCATGTGGCACATGCACAAATACTAAAAAGTACAGCTGGGGAGGCAACCATCGTAAGCAGCATTTTGAACTTTTTTAGTAACTTCTCTTTCTTTGCCTGGCTTTGTTCTTTCAACTCAGACATGCTGCTACCTCTCACTTATTGATTGCAACAATTTGGCAGTAGTTGAATGCAAACCAATAAGGAATTTTGGTGTGGCTGTGTAAAGCCAATAAGCTTGTAATAAGCATATTCAAAAGGGAAATACGTGTGTCCCTGAGAGCTTCCTTCCACATCTGCCTTCAGATATGTGCTCCACTGAAGCACAGTGCTTCAGCATGTGAATCCCCTGAAGAAAGTGAGTAGTCCTACTGAAGTCATTAAGTTCGCCAGTTTAAAGTTATGCGTGTGCTTAAGTGCTTTTATGGATTGTGGCCTTTATTGGGGGAACAGAAGAAAGCTCTTGCTGTAGCTATTATACAGAATTCCACTTAACATAGAAATTGTTGGCTTTGTTTAGTTGGGTGGCAGTAATAAACAGATATCAAAGGCATATAAGTTTTTTGTTGTGTTAATTAACATTATTTCAGCAGTGGATAATGTACATGGGAGACAAACACAGACAAGTTCATTTTTAAGGTATAGAAGTCCCAGAGGAAATATCATTGTATTTATGGGTAATGTTCCTCTCATGCCCTAGATTTCTCCCTCTTGGATGGTTTTACAAGAACCTTCCAGCTCCTCTCAAGAAATAATTTTCTTCTGCAATAACCGTGACCCTGAATGCACAATATATAGTCCACATATATCTTATTTCTCTGATCCCCTGCACTCATGCATTCCTAGCTCTTAGCTAGTTTCCCAGTCTGGCTTCTCTTTGACAACATATCCTTGTTCACTAGGCTTTTGTACCTTTGCCATTTCTGACCTAAGGCTGCAGTCTCCATCTGACAAAAGCAGAGCAAGAGCATAGCTTAATTATTTTTTTTGGATATCACGGTCTTCTCTCCCCATACTCCGCTCCAGGCTGTTTTTTGCTCTCAGAAATAAGTGACATGGATTTTCCCAGTTGGAGCTTGATTTTTGGTTCGCTCAGTGAAAATGCCCCATAGCCAACAGCTTCATACTGTACATCTGGCCTCCAGCCTATACCGCAACTCCTGCAAGTCATTGTTTTCCCTCAGTCCCACCATGGGAACTGATTTACTTCTGCCCTCAAGGCAGAGCCATTTTTTAAATTAGACCTTCAGGACTGCTGGGGGTGTGTGTGTGTGTGTTTTTAAGTGACATGAGATTGATTTCCCCTACCTCACCAGGAAATCAATGTTGGTGCTACAATCTGTTTGAATGCCCATTTTTACCTTCCATTTCTTGTTGCTTGGCCTATGGTACACCTCAGGAAAACTGCTCCCTAGTAGACCTCTGTAACCTGGTGCCTGGGTGGGCCACACTGAGAATGCTACACTCAGGCCAGACTGCAAGAAATGGGGCAGGCAATCCCCTAAACTGGTGTGTGTTCTATAATTAGATGCCCCAAGCCAGTAACAAAAGAGCTTCTGCAGTACCACACTGGTGGCCAAACTCAGTCCCTTTTAGGCATTCCAGCCCTTGGCTCCCATGCAGACAACCAAGTCTAGTATAGTCAGGAGTTAGAGAAAATCCTATACTTAAAATTCTACCAATCCCAAAGGATTGGACACTTACCCTCAGGTCAATATGAATCTCTGGTCTTACCCAAATACAGCCATACAGCCAATCCTTAACTAAATCTAAGATTTATTATTAAAAAGAAAAAGAAAGAAGAGTGCTTTTAAATGGTTTAAGGAATCTTATACATACAAGAGATTGCAAAGTCCTTATATCATATTTCTTGCAGTGATGGAATGAACTGTTAACTTGCAAAAGTCTCTCTGGAATCACTCAAACAAATTGGGGGGGTTATCAGTCCTTGTTTAGAGCTTCCTTATTAGAAATCCAGTCCAGAGAAATGAAGCAAGAAATGAAGATGTCTCCGGTGTGTCTTTAGATCCTCTGCCATGTGGATAGAATTCTACTATCCCAAACAAAGCCCACAGCTCCTGTTTGTGGAAAGTTGCTGGCCCAAGATGGAGTCCAGGGTCCCATGAGCATATCACATGGCCTTTCATGGTATGCTGACTCATAGGGGTTGGCCATTGGCCCCTCCATGTCTGAGGCATCCTCAGGGAGAACTATCTGGGTGGAATGAGTTTCTTCTATGGCCCATTGTTAGAGTGAAGTGTCTAGCCTTGATGTAAATCTATTTGTGAGGCATCACCCAGGAACAAATACCTTTGAGATACAAATATGTAGCCAGTGTTCATAACTTCAGATACATTAATGTCATCTAGTCCAACCCCCTGCTCAAAGCAGGACCAATCCCCAATTTTTGCCCCAGATCCCAAATGGCCCCCTCAAGGATTGAACTCACAACCCTCGGTTTAGCAGGCCAATGCTCAAACCACTGAGCTATTGTAACTTTTCCATTGACCCCTTACGTGATGCACTTTGTATAAGAGTTGATGGTTTGTATAACAGTGGTAGCAGCAATGATACAAATGGTCATTTTCAGACATAAAGCATCACATCCACCATCTGCTGTGTCACTATTGCTAGGGTTTTTCTTGAGTGTTTTATATGGTAAAATGCCATTGCAGTAGCCATTTATGAGCAGAACGTTTCATTCCTCTTTCCTTTAGCTGCTTAAGGAAGCCTCTGTGTTCCTGCTCAACATCGTATCCATGTGCTGTACATCCCAGCCTGACTTCCTTGTACAGACGCTCTCCGGGTTACGCAAGACCCGACTTACGCAAATTCACACTTATGGAAAAAGTTCCATAAGCTAGAAATAAGAGTGGTGTGGGGGTTGTTTGTTGTATAACATTCGGGTATAAGTTTCTGACTTACGCAACATTCGAGTTACGCAAGGCTTTCCGGAACGGAACAATTGTGTAAGTCAGGGAGCGTCTGTAGGCCATTTATTATTGGGTTGTTAAATTCCTGTTGAGAAACATTATGGTCAAAATGTTAAGTGCTTTTGCACAAGCCCACCATAGGCACACAGAGTCCTGATGTGTATGCACACCTGCAACCCTGATTTTGTGCACACATGTGACCCTGTCTTGTCTGCATTAGACATATGTGCGCAAAAGTGCAAACATACTTTGGGACATATTGTGACAACACAACGTTCAGTTTAGGCTGCGAAATCAGGGCTTATCTCTGTTCAGCAGAGCACTTCAGCGCCTCCTTGACGTTAAGGCATGGGCTTGAGTCCCAGAACTCAATAGGACTTTAGCACCTGCTTAATTCTAGGTATGTTCTTTAAGTCCCATTGAGTTCCAGGACAAAGGCCAGACCTTAAAGTTAAGCATGTGCTGAAGTGCTCTGCTGAAATGGGACCTTAGAGAAAGCAGTCATTTGTGTCCTTAAACTGTTTGTTTGTTTGTTTGTTTGTTTGTTTTTTCTGTGCAATTAACAGCTTCAGAGTTCCAATTTACCTTTAGGACAGTGTTGCTCTACAGTGTGTGATAGAAGAATTATTTTCAACTCAATCACCTCCCAGAAATGATGAGAATAAATTTGGAGATATTACTGGGAATATCAGAGATCTAGCTATAGTTGATATGTTAGATATACTCGTACAGCACCTGGCCCAATGGGGCTCTGATGTGGCTGGCCTCTAGGTGCTAATCTATTATAAATACTAAATAACATTCAAACTGTTGTATCAATTAAACATCTTGACTAAAACCCTTTGAAAGGAATTTTCTCAGGATAGCACAATTTTGGAAGCATCATCTATTCACCAAAATTATGGGATGGGTGACATCACTGTCTGTGATTGACCCAACTTAATGGGATATATCTCAGCCTGGCACCAAATGAAAACATTTGAAAAGCAAAAGTAGAGTATGAGGTAAAACCACTGCCCTCCCTTCCTACCTTGCAAGTGTTTGTTCCTTTGGTTTGTATGCAAAATGTCTGTTTGATCTCACTGCCACACAATAGTTTTCCCTTCAGGATAGTTTCATCTAAATGCCATTTAGCTTAATTTGAATTGTCATGTCTGTCTCAGTTAGTGCTCTGTTGCTACCTAGAACAGAAATATGTGTTGAACAAAGGAATCCATCTTTTAAAAAAGGTGGCAGTGAGAAATCCTAGTCTACCAATGTCCCTCTTTATTGCTCAAACCGCCTCCACTGCTGAGATTGAGGGACACGCTGCACCTGCATTTAGATTTGATGCTGCCCTAAATGCTTTCAGTGATGTCCAGCAGCCACAAGATTGCTCAAGTGAGAGCAGGGAGCAGATAGCGGAACTTATCAACTGAAGTCAAGCTGTTTTAGAAGCAAATGAAGTGGGTCTTCTAGGTGCTGCTGCTTCCTTAAAAGCAGAAACACAAAAGGATGCAGCACAGATGAAAAATAAATAAATAAACTCAAGGAGGATGCCATGAACTGAATTTTATGCTACTTACCATGCATCAGCATAAATAAGCAGAATTTAGCTCTCTACTTATGTTTTGTGTATATTTTTTAAAAGGAAATTGAATCAGACCTAACAAGATCTGATGTAAGATTCATATAAAACATCACCTCTAACTGCACTTGCCTTTGTTTTTCCCTAATCTATTTTTGCAACACAAAGCAAGGATTCACTTCCAAACCTCTCATTTCCTGTGTTCAGGGCCACCTACTAGCGAAAGCTGATGGCCAACTGAGATTTTTATGGTGAACTGCATGCTATTGATTTTCTGCCTGATCCGAAGCCCATTACAGTCAATGGAAAGACTCCTTTTGACCTCAGTGGGCTTTGGATCAGCCCCTTTGCCCACAACCTTCTCCCCTCCATGACCCTGTCCTTTTACCATGTTCTCGCTCCTGCAATTTGTTGGACAGTTAACTCTCTCTTGTATACCTTCAGATAGCCAGGGACATAAAGCAGCTGCACAAATGGGTGTTCTGTCCTCTTCCCTTAATATTCTGTCAGCACATTGGAAGCATGTACAGGCAGCCCTCCCCCAAAGCTATACTTCAGCACAGGTTTGTGACTGGGCTTTGAGGGCACCTCGAATGCTCTGTGCAGCTCTGTGGGAACAGGGTATTTGACTTTTATCTCCATACTTTTGGGGTATCGTTTTAACTGACCAGGTTGCTCTAGCAGTTGAATCTCTGCCATGTGGTATTGTCATGGGAATTAATTTTTGGATACTATTTAAAATGAGTTTTTTATTCAGAGAAAAGAGCTGGCACAACTGTACTTTCATGGCAGGTGAACGGCTTAGTTCATATGTGACTCTGAGACAAGACACAGGCTAGAGTCACAAGACTTAACTACTGTGTGTCTGACTAAAGCTATAGCTAATACAGAAACCAAATGTGTGGTGTTTTTTTTCCCCTGAATTGGATGAAGTTAAGCTGCTTGGGGACTAAATTATGAAGCATATTTAGAGTAGTGCTTAATGGCCCAACTGAGCTCTCAGTTCCATTGAACATACACATAATAGATAGTTCCTACTCCAAAGAGCTCACACTCTAAAAGACTAAACAACAGGGTGGAGTGAGGCGCAAGGATGTATTATCCCCATTTTACAACTGCGGCACAAAGAAAGAGGCTTGTCTTCACTGCAGGGTTAGCTCAAGTTATGTACACTTGAGTTAATGTCTCTTGAATTAGCCTGGCTTTGAATGAGAGCTGTCACCCTGCAACACAATACTTGAGCTGCATGGAGTATTTGGATTAGCAGCGCGGAGCAGCTGAGTCCCCACTGCACAACTAGCTCCGGCCTGAGCAGCACTCATGCTTCACCCCCACACAATTTGACAGGTCAGTTAGATTGAGTTTAAAGCACCACTTCAGTAGAGCTAGAGATTTGTGTGTGTGCATGGGAGTTGGGTTAAGGGCTCCACTCAAGTTCTACTTCGAGCTAACACAGCCGTGAAGACCAACCCTATGTGACTTGGCTCAGGCCACACAGGAAGTCTGTGGCCGAGCCAAGATTTGAACCCAACTCTCCTGCGGATGATACACTGGCAGGTCTATCCTCTCCTCCTACATACAGGGAAGCTAGAAATTACTACAGAAATCTAAAGTCCACTGCTTGGACAGCAATCCAACTCCTGGCAGACTTATCAATCTGCCCGGAAAGAATCCAAGACTTTACTTATATTGGCTTAATGTTTAATGGCAGTAACTAACACCACTAATGTATTGTCCAACAGGGTTCTCTCTTCTGCTGTAATAATGGTAATGACAATTTTCTTGTGCGTTTAAAGATTTGTACACAAGCAAGAGAGTGGATTTTCCTGTGTTAAAGAATATCAAACACCATTATTCCAAACCATCTATTTTATCACGAAATGAATACACCTGACACTGCTGTATTGTTACAACCACATATTCTGCCTATGCACAGAAGATACTGTTTGACTTTCAGGCGGTAACTGTCTCATGGCAGTGTTCCATGGACTGATCAGGGAAGTATTAAAAGGATGCAGGCAGCAAACATCTGTTGTTTGGGGGGGAAGGTTTGGCTCTTGTGCCACAAATAGTATCTGACAGTCATGGTTGGAGGCAGTGAGCTGCTTTGGCATCTTCTGCGCTGGCTGAACCCCAGCAGGAAATGCAAGAGAAAAGATTTTATGAAACTACAATAAAACAGTAGTTCTACTCTGTCTTCAGAGGAAACTGCCCCTCCATTTTGTATTTTCTCAAAGGCCTGTTAAAAATAAGGCACATCTAGCTGCCTCTTACTAATCTGCAACCCCCAGAATCTTAGACAAGTCTTATTAAAATCTTTCCTGTGGGGTAGTGATTAGAATTGCGCAAGACCCTCGCTAGGAGATTGTGGGTCTTTGTCCCCCTCTCCCGGCTTGTCTACATAGCAAGGTAATGAATCTTCTTCTGTTAAACACAGAGGAGTAAGCTCTTTAGCTCATGCAATCGAGGCTCATGCTTTCAGTACTGAAGGTCTGGAGTTCAGCCCAAATGGGGTCAGTTAGGGTAGGTCAAGGCTTAAAATGATGTAGCAGCACAGCTGTGCTCTTGTAGAGCTTCAGTGAAGACACTGCAACACTGACTTGAGAGCTTCTCCTATCGGTGTACTTAACCCATCTCTGTGAGAGGCAGTAGCTATATCAATGGGAGAAGTCCTCCCGTTGACATTGAGCTGTCTATGCTGGGGGGTAGGCGAGTATAACTGTGTCATGCAGGGGTGTGGATTATTCATGCCCACGAGTGACTTAGTTATACCGATGTAAGTTTGTAGTGTAGACTTGGCTGTATGCACCAAGGTCTCATACAGCTTCACTAATGCTTTGCCTGACAGCACTACTGGGCAAGCACCACATATCCAGCATTGCCAGGTCCGGTGACCTCTCACCAGTCCTACAGTTTGGCTTGAGCTGCTGCCATTCTCCTGTTGGTGTGACAAGCTCCAGCCCCATCCTGAATTTCAGCCCAAGCCCTGCCTGGGGGAGGAAACTTCCTTTGACTGGCTGCCTTCCCTGTTTCTCCCCTCAGGGGGAAGAGCAGCCAATCAGCTGCTTCACAAAGAAACCAGACATCTACCTCTACCCAACCACCCCTCCCCCTCCCCCCCCCCCACTTTTCCTCAGCAGCCCTGCCTCACTGGCGAGAAAGAGAAGCCCAGCAGCTCAGAGCAGTTCCTCCTTCTCCCCTCCTTGTAAGCAATGGGACTGCTCCTCTCCCCTTCCCTCTCTGCACCCCCAGCCTGGAAAGGAGAGAGGAGATGCTGCTGCAGCCCCCCTCCCAGGCCTTGGAGAGGAGGTGAAGAACTCCAGGAGCTGCAGGCACAGCACAGGTAAGGCTGGCGGGGCAGAATTGGGCAGGGGGTTGGGTGGGTGGTGCCAAAATCACATTAATAAATTTGGGAGTGTGCACACACATACACAAAATGGGGATATCAAGAATCAACACAGAGCAAATGCCTTCCTTCCCCCACCCCTCTTTTCTACAGCCAGGTATCTTGTACATGGCACAGATTCCCTTTAATCACTTCTGGTACTTTTCATAGTCAGCATGTTGCCTGATTTTATTTTCCCTCTCTCGTCTCATTACTTAACACATTGCTGCACTAAACTCTATGGGTCTTCACTCTAGAACAAGCCTGACACTACATCATCTTTGTTGTCACCTCCCTTTCCATGCCAGCAGCAAATGTGGCCATGCTTGCGATTATATGTGCAGGGTAATAAAAAAATGGGTCCTGTTTCACTCCCGTTCCTTGTATCACTTCACTGTTCATGTTCTGCTTCCTGCTCCCTCTGTTTCCTACCCTGAAGAACTTTAAATCCATTTGACTGCCTGGCTTTGCTGCCAGGCTGACTGATTTAGTTTATGCATTATATTGAGCTACCATCTTCTTGTTCCGTTCTTATACCTATTTGAGCAGCTGTAAAAGTAGCTGGTTTTGAAGACTGAATCTACTGGACAGTCTAGTTGGCTTAAAATAGGGAACATTCTAGTGATACGGGTAAATGGGTCATAGAAAGTGTGTTGTATTTATCTAGTTCTAAAATGTTGGGCTCCCTTTTTTATGAACCCTGTCTGTTGTCATTGGACTTGGGTCTGAGCTACAGAATTCAGTTTGGAATGTAGATCCAAACTTCTCTTTTGAAAAATAAAAAATTGGGGTACTTTTTGGTGTCAGGATTTTGGCTAGCTCCATTATCAAAAAAGGGACCCATTTTAGGTCTCTTATTCAGGATTGAATCTGATCTTCCCATGTGTCCAAGCAGTCTGAAACTAGGGTTTGAAGGTCAGGATTGTTCAGAGGGGCTGTTAAGCTGATATTTGAGCCTTCCCAAGCAGCATGGCTGAAATCCTGTCCCTACTGAAGTCGATGAGAATTTTGTCAAGGACTCCTGCGGGACCAGGATGTCTGTGCATGTCACCCCGTTAGTTTCTCTTTCCTTAGTGTTGCTGAGTATAGTAGCTTGACTGTGAAGTGGTGATTTTATTTTTTGTTCTTTAATTTTATCTTCCTTACTCTTGTGAAATATGCAGCTGTTGATCCAGCATGTTGCTGGTGTTTAGAGTGGCCTTAACATCCCTCATGCTCTGCCCCTACCTCTCCACTGCTTCGCAGCTCAAAAGACATTGGAGATACAAAGAGGATGAGGTGGTAAAGGATGGCTGTCTATACAGTGCTCGCTGTTTTTGTCTTGGCTCCTTATGTGCATTCAAATGAAGGAGCTCTCCTTGGCAGAGACGCGCTCAGAGGGAAATATTAGATGAAGGATTTTTCTGACACTTCTTACGTGCTCCCTCTCAGATGGACCCTGTAAATCTCACCTTGCTCTTCACTGCTGTTGCTCTCATTAAGAATGATCAGCAGATTGTTAGTACTCCGGGGGAGCTTGATGTGCTATGCTCTGCATATGCCTCTCCACGTTGGTGCTCTAACTCCTTGAGCGGTTATCCACAACCCTTTTTGTCACCCTTCTCCTCCTTCCAAACATCAGAGGGGTAAAAGGACAGAAATGTCACCCACTAATTTCTGCACTGGAGCTGGAGAACTGCTTTTCCTTGCTAAATGTCAGGATCTGTGTCCATCCTCCCAGAGATTAAATAAACCTAATGAGCTCGCTGTATAGAGTAAGTGGTATTGCACTTGACCCTAGGGAGATGGACAGGGAGACTGGAGGAAACTTTTTGACCTCGTAATCTTGTTTGCAAAGTAACTTTGTCCTCTCTGCAGCTGAAGACTGTGCATCTAGTTATTCCATGCTGACCAGCGATGCTCCCCATTCAGAACTGTGTTTAAGCATGTGCTTAAGTGCTGTCCTAAGTGTGCTTTCCTCAACTGGCGGTATACAGGATTCATAGAGGGGGCAGTAGTGTAAAAAAGGCAGGTACACTTCATGACTCAAGTCCTCGTAAAGGAGTCTCGTCTTGTCAATGTTACTTTTGCTCAGCATCCATGTTAGAACCATTGAAAATAATGGCTGTCCCATTGCATACCCCTGGGGATGAAATAATTAGAGCACTCAAAGTAGCATAGGCACCAAGAGAGAGACTTTTCAAATGAATTCAAGGGAGCAAAGATCCAAGGCTGAAGCTGGAAAGCTACTTTGGTCCAATAGGCATTCACTCCAGTTACACGTTTGTAGCTGTCGTGTGTTTTACAAACAGTTGCCAAGCCACCATTTAGCCATATCTAAGCAAGGGCGTACTGTGTACATAACAATGGAAAATATAAAAAAGGGTTTAAGAGTTTACACCATAAAGCAGCTCTGAGCATACATTCTACTTTGAGTGCAAAGTTTATGGTGTCACATAAGTAAGCACTTTACACTTACTCCAGGCACACTCATAGGTATATTTCCATGATTACTGAGTAGACTACAGTAATTATTTTGTGTATACGAAATAAATATTTGTACAGTATTTTGAAGATGTTAGGTAGACCTGTCTGAATTATTCACTGCAAATGATGTTCATTGGAAATGTTGCCCTCTTTTTCCTGTTCTTGAATCATTTGTGAACCAATCTGCATTTCTCTGAATGCATTTGTTATTGACTGGACACTATTTCGACACTGTTTTCTGCTCCCTGATTGTATTGTTCACTTTTCCCCTTGAAAAAGTTTCAGACCATACTGATGTTCTGATATGAATGCTTTTCTTTTCTTTACATGAGGTCTGCAATATCCTCAATTCCCCTATATTATTGATTCTCTTTTGTCTGCTATTGCCTGCAAAAGTTAGTGTACAGCCAAACTCTGACATTTTGGAGTTTCATTGAAGGTACGGTAGATTGCCAGTTTCACTGGCAGCTTTGGTCTCAAGGGCAACTGAAGGTGAGCCACTGTTTACGTAATCTGCAAAATCCTTGTTATAAAGTTCAACCTGCTTAATGAGCCCCTGCAGTTTGTGTTCACTAATACTAACTGATGTCTGCTCGATTTCACCTAGAGTCCCTTCTGGAGGTATTCTGAAGCTTTGATGGGAGCATTGCTATTAATCTACAATGAGTGCAGCTCTTTGCTTGATGTTAGTGATGTTAATGTAGGAACTTGCTCTGAATTGAAGAACTTTTAACTACTGCTTTGTTCATTGTTGTTTGTGGTATGAAATAATGGTCTACTGAAATCAATGAAGCAGTGCAGATTTACACCAGCTGAGGATCTGGTCCATTATGCTTGTTTAAGTTTAATTATTTCCTATGGAGTATTTGGGCAGCAGAAGATCTCTGGGTATTTAGAATGGTTTCTCCTTTAGTACACAGTTCAAACTATGGGGAAATATTTTGTAGCTTTATTTTTTAAGAGGAAGTGAAAGCTGAATATATTATCTTGGACCATTAACCAGCATCATGTTATGTAATGTGATCAGTGAAGCTTGGTGTAATGTCAAAATGTGATACCATGTCTCAATCAGAGCATTTCGGGGGGAAAATTAGTTTCTCAAAGCTCCAGCTTCATTACAGAAGGCAGTCAAAATCAAATGGCTCCCTTCTTGTTCTCAAGGCTTAGAACAGACTCCAGTTTAACACTAAGAACACTGGGGGATTATTTAATGCATCTGTGGCTAAAAAGAGCAGCGACTATGGGGTGGTAAGGGCCTTGAGACCAAACCATAGTCCCCAGGTGTAGTCTAAGTACAAATGGGATGGATGCGGGAGTGAGACGGGAACCTCCACCCGTAGACTACAAAGGTGCAACTACAGAGCCGCAGCTTCATAGGTTCTTTGAGTGTTCCATTCTCCCCTTTCAGGGGGCTTGAACTGACGATCTGGACACCCATGGATTCCCAGGCCAAGCCTGTCCACTGCTTGCCTGTCCTGTCCTGCCTCACGACCATCCCTCTTTCCCTAATGAAGCACTGTTCTGTGGTATACCACAGGGTACACACAATCAGCCCAGGCTCCCTACATCTTGCTTGCTCCTCCTCCCTAAAGAAGGAGAGAGGAAAAAATGGCTTATCTTCCTTTTTGAGTTTTAAAGGTTTTCTTCGGTGCTTTTGCTATATGGCGAGCCAAGACTTTAGCAGTATGAATCCTATTCAATTTTACATGGCTGCACAGCTAAATCCCTGTTCATTCCTTTGGAAAATTACCTCTAAAAACATGACTTGCACCATGCAGATCCAAGAATGTGATATGGTAGTTAAGTCACTTTCCATTTAACCCCTATTTTTCAGGTTTCATAACTTGATGGAAAAAATTGTTTTTGTGTGTGTACCAAGTTTCTGCACAGATCTCAGTCTGAGGGCAAAATTGATTTGTTTTTTCACTTGAGAAAGTGCAGGAAGTGGGTTCCAGACACGTCTTCCTCAATCTCCAAAATGGTGGCTTATGGAATAATGACCTTCCCTTCCCCCACCAGTTCATCTGCAGTGTTCAGACCTAGAACCTGTAGCATCACAGTATAGCCCTCTTCTGTTTCAGCTGGTAGTAGGCCTTATTCTCTAGTTGAACACCCACTGTGCGGGGGACGTGCCAGTATGTTACCTAATTGTACTCTGTAGATACTTAAACTTGTAAACTTAAAATTGTAACTGGAAGTTTCTGGTTAAAGTTACATCAAAACTTGGGCGGGGAGGGAAGATACTATAAAGAAGAATTTTAAAAAGCACAAATACATGTAGCCTTCTGACCCATCAAATCACTGGAAGGCTATTATGAGCTGGTGAAACTTTGTGGGTGGAGTTAAAACCTTGTTGAGATTGATGGGTGTGACACCCTCCAATTAACACAACAGTAAGGACAAATTAATCGCAGTCCTCCACCTAAGACAAAAGGGTTATGTGAATGTGCCCAGGAGCTTTTGAACTGTGAGCAGGGGGGTTAGTGTCAGCCTGAAGAAATCCAAGCAGAAGCCTGTAGGTTTCTCTCAGAGCTGGGGTGCTGGCTGAAAATAAGCTTGAACTTGTAAGCTAAGAAACTACTTCTTTTCCCTTTGATTCCTCTTGCATTCAGAGAAGCTGGATGTTAGTGCAGTTGTTTATTGATCAGGAACATATCAAAACACTGGACTCCACCATCAATTGCTACTTCCAGCTGGAACATGTCCAGGGCCCAGAACTTTGACTAGCCACTTGGGTCAAAAAGGATAACATGGGTGTTTGGTCCACCTGACCTTCCCAATAACACCAGCCTGTCTGACATCTTTCCCCCTGTTTGCCAGTGCAGTGGTATAAATGATAGAGACCACTGAATGCTTGCTTAGTGCTTCTCATTCATAGACCTCAAGGGGCTTACCAAATGAAGGTAAGCAACATTGTCTTCACTTCATGGCTGGAGAAACTGCGCCTAGAGAGGCTAAATGACTTGCCCAAGGTCACAAAAACAGTCCATGATAGAGCTGAGAATAGAACCCTACTCCCAGGCATGAGCCCTATTCAATGACCTACACTGCTCCAAAGAAAAACCGTCACTATCACAACAGTCATAGAAAACTATGAACCTCCTCAATGGAGACTTTCAGTAACATTCCCATGACCCATATTCAGCAACTGAGTGGGGACAAGCCAGAGACTTGGTCGTGCAGGATGTCACACTCAGTGTGGTGCACTGGCCAAAGAGCAGCAAAGAAACCTGTTCTCACTACTGAGCACGGCACAGATTTCTCAGCCCTATACAGAATCCTCTCTGTACAGATACTTAATAAGCACTCTGCTCTGAACATTGACACTTTGGCTTGTTCACAGTGCTGAGCAGACTTCAGGATTGAGCCTCTGGACCTGTATGAGAATGATGCATGTGTTTGCACCCTTGTATTAACTCTTTGTAGCTATGATTGTTTATCTGAGTTTAATTTCTATTCTGAGAACCTCCAGCTGCTCTAGTTTGTCAGTGCCCTTGAAACTTTCCAGAAAGGGTATTAAATATTCTTTTCTTATTTATTCTCTAATTCTGTTGGAAGTCTTGTAATTTCTAAGTGCCACACTTGCATTGGGCAGTCCTGCATAGCTCTCATTATTCTGCTCTGAACATAAGGTTCTATTAAGAATTCTGCCTTTTTAATTCACATCTTAGGAATGCAAATTAGAAATTTTTTCTAATGTTCCGGTTTCTTTGATTTGAACAGAAACAAACTTTCTAGCTGTATAAGCTATGACCTTATTCTAGCTCTGAATACTTGAAAAACTATTTGAATCACTTGAAGTATTTTTCCTTGGGGCCAAATTTTTGTCACTTGCTTTTTATTGATAATAGTGAGGCCACAAATATAGTTTTCATGCATGCCTCAGAACCGCCTCAAAGGTAATCAGGAGAAACATAACAAAGGTGTCATGCTACATACACTACGAAGCAAACTTATGCCTAGCCTGGGATACCACTGCTGCATTAATGGCATTTGTTCCTTTAAATTTTCCTTGCTTTTCTCCCACTTTCCCCATTCAGCATTTCTGTTTAGGTCTCTACTGCTTTAGGCAGCATTTCCTCTGAAAAGTAGCAAGGTGTTAATTGCAGACAAGCCAAACTGTCCAGCTTTCCTCACTCATCTCAGCTAATTCTTGCTGGGCATATTGTGCAAACACTGCAGCTGCCAGCTGTCCAATCAATGTGAAATACTTTGATACATCATTCATATGTCCAGTGCTATGCTTGGTGGCGTGTGGCAGGAAGAGATTGACTTTGCCTGTATCCATCAGGGTCTCAGTGAGTATGTGAAAGTGACAAGAGACCCTATATGCAGATGGATCCCTATCAAAGGTGGTCTACATAGACACACATGTCCATCTGTAATAAGCTTACAGACTCAGAGGCTGAAATGTAGGCACAGTCCTAGCTGAGTAGCAGGTGGTCAGATCTTTACCTGCCTCAGTTAATTGCCTCTGGGATGTATATTCTGATAAGAGGCATTGGGGACTCCCTGCATTGTCGATATGAAATGTACAATTTCCAGCATCAATAAATACATAGAATCATAGAATATCAGGGTTGGAAGGGACCTCAGGAGGTCATCTAGTCCAACCCCCTGCTCAAAGCAGGACCAATCCCCAATTTTTGCCCCATATCCCTAAATGGCCCCCTCAAGGATTGAACTCACAACCCTGGGTTTAGCAGGCCTAAGCTCAAACCACTGAGCTATCCCTCCGCCCGTGAGCTTGAATCTCAAATTTCACTTGAGCTGGTTGAGATTTTTTTTTTTTTTAATTTAAAAACTTCTTCAATGAAGTTTCAAGTGATGGAGTTTTGCTAGTGAACAGTAGAGCTGATTTGAAGAACATTGTGCATAATTGTTCATCAACATTTTTTCCCCACTCTTTGGAAAAATTTCATCACTGACAAAATGTCAAAACATGAAATATTTCTTCCATCTCTATCTCTGGTTGAGAAATGGGAAGAATATTTTAGGAAAATGTGAAAGGTTTTCTTTACTTTTTCATTTAAAGAAATTCACACATTTTCACTGACCTTTCAAATGTCTACAGACAGACACTTGGTGACATTTTCTTTCCAGCTGTAGAAATGCTTGAATTTTTCCAAATAACAACAGATTTCAACAACCAAAAGAAATGGAAGAAGTCAGTAGAATTTTCTTTTATTTTTTTGACTAAGTGCTACTTTCCACTGTCAAATGTGACTGCTTGAAACTTCAAAAAAGCTACCACAAAAGGGATGCAGTAATCACAAAGTACACTTTAAATTCAAGCAAATAACAACTTTGTGGTATTTTTCCCAGTGCTGACCTAGGATTTTATTGACTGCAGAGTCTATAGGGAAATTCTGATTTAGGTTCCAGATAAGCAATTTGTAAAGAGGACACACAAAAGAATGTATGTTTACAATTGATTTTCCTGAAGCTAGCATATAAAGCAGCAGAGATTAAACACTGGAGTATTTCATGACTCCATGAAGGATTTTGGGAGTGGATATTTATTTCCTTTTTTTTTTTTTAACTCATTCATGTGTGTTTACCTCAATCCTTCCCTCATTTGACATCAAGAAGACACTAGGACTTATGACTGCCTCTGTAGATACAGCTAATGGAGTTGATGAGTAGAAAGTTGAAAATGCACCAGTTAATTACATGGGAGCAAGTCATGAAGGAACATAAATGGCCCACCTTGATTATCACTACAAAAGGTTCCCCCCCTCCTGCTGGTAATAGCTTACGTAAGTCATCGCTCTGGTTACAGTGTGTATGGTAACACCCACTGTTTCATGTTCTCTATGTATATAAATCTCCCCACTGTATTTTCCACTGAATGCATCCGATGAAGTGAGCTGTAGCTCACGAAAGCTTATGCTCAAATAAATGTGTTAGTCTCTAAGGTGCCACAAGTCCTCCTTTTCTTTTTGCAAATACAGACTAACACGGCTCCTACTCTGAAACCTATAAATTGTTTTGTCTCTCTAATGATGATCAGATTACTGGTTTTTGTATTTTAGGATTTTTGAGTGCATTCTAGTTTCTTGGTTTCACGTAAATCTAGCAATAGAGATTTCAGATGAAAAATCCTGTTCTCAGTTTAATACCATGTTTACAGTAGCTGTGAAGGCTTTGGGAAGTGTAGGGGGATGGGAAATCATTTGGGAGTTGGAAGTTCATAAATCTGAAGACACTTCACTGTCATCCAGTCTAGGATGGATCTTTTTAATAATTATTTGCTGTCAATTCCATCTATAGTGAGTTGATTTACTTTAATTCACTGACGCTTTCTCTGGCTGTATTGTAATACATTCTATGAATATTTAAGGATAAGAGATCATGAATAGTGTTGTTGTCTAAAAATTCCATCCCATGACAGAGCCCAATGTAGCAAACCCTTACTTTCCCCATGTAATCCTTATTCCTGAGCAGTTCCACAGAAATGAATGCATTACTCATGTGAGTAAGAACTACTTGCCTGTGTAAAGTTTTGTAGGATCAGAGGCAGAATTAATACTGTGCGATGGAATTGCACATCATGGGTGAAATCTTGGCCTCTCTGCAGTCAATGGCAAAACTCCCATTGACTTCAGTGGAGCCTGGATTTTGCCCCCTATGAATTATGGGCCTCCTCTGAAGCCTGATGAAATCCAATGGAAAGACTCATGTTGACTTCAATACTCTTTTTCAATAGGGCCAGGATTTGTCCCAGAGTTTCTAAACCCCACCACTTTCTCACTAAAGACTAACATCCCTTTCCTGGGAGATGATATGAAGCACTGAGTTACAAAAGGAATAGGAAAGGGGTAGTTTACCACACATTTCATTTCCGGACTCTACTTAGGCAAATGATCCAAGGTAAAATGGCTACCTGTGTGTTACAGGATCCCAAACACATTAAAAATCACAAACCATTAGGTGCCCTGGCTGATGAGTTCTGAAAAACATTTGGAATTTTGAAACTCTGCTTTTGTAATGGAATATAAAGCCATCACAAAGCAGAAGCAATTGAGGAGTCTGACCATATGCCCAGGGCTGACTGTACAGAGAAGGTAGTCTAAAGGAGAGGCAGCTGCAGCGGCTGGAAAGGAGAGAAGCTGAAGATGATGTGCTTGTTCAAACTACATGTAGTAAAAAGCACAATAATTATGAAATGCATCAGAAGAAAAGTAGAGGTAAACTTTGCCAGGAAGATGCATTGTAAAAGCATTAAAAATCATTGCCTCCATATCTGATTTTTCTCCTAGTTTCACAGGCTTATTACTTTTTTTAAAAAAATCTGTAGTTCACTCTAATTCCAATAATGCTATGTATGGGTTGTTGACACTTATACTGAAACTGCCATATGTTTACTGGAATTGCCAATTGGTTTTATAGGTGCAGATGCTGACTGTTCTGAGTGACTTTGTGCAACTCACTAAAGTTATAAAGTAGAGTTTGTAAGACTGATTTAGGATTAGATTGTACCAACCTACTCTAGAGATAGTCAAGAAGCTCCCCAACCACAAGTACCCCCTAGACAGCAGTCAGGTAAATTCTCTGTATTGATATTCTTCCAAGCACAGGGAATGCTCCCTCCTAGCTCACTCAGGAGTGGAAGACTGCCAGAAGAGAGAAGTCAGAGCCCTTGCCCGACCCCTGTGCACAATGGCCAGCAGAACTGGCTGAGTGCACAGCAAGGAGTACACTGTGCCCCATCAAGGGCTGCTGCAATGGACATGCTACAGGGGAGATTTTGTATCCTACAGGGCTGGGAACCGCCCACTCTCAAAGCAGCCCCATATTTATAACTTAAGTAATTTCGAGCTGAATTGGCAGCCATGTCATAGCATTATCCTTACGCTGTAGCTGGGCGTGTCTTGGATGTTGCTCTCTGCTCGATTCCAGGAAACTGTGAAACGAAATAAGACTTCTGGTGTACTGTCTATTTTACATGAGTGTTTAGACAGACATTTGATATCAAAGAAATTTGTCATCCTACATTGGAACTCCTTGTGATTTAACAGCACAATTCAAATCGTGACATTTATTCCTAATGGCACTTCCCCAAACTATTCGATAAGAGCTCTGCCGTATTGTGGAGTCAGGCGCACAGCTAAACATGCTGCAGCCCAAACACAAGCAGCAGCATTTACTTTCGGAAAGTACGATATCAATGATCCCAGCAGTAGCTCTTTGTATGGAGGGATGCTGGACTTTTATCTTGTCGCACACTGTGCCACAACGCTAATAGTTCTTTTGTGGTTTGCTACTGAAGCCAGGGTGGCCCTGTAAATGAAGCCCCATGTAAACTACACATCAAAAAGAACAAATCCAACCCACTGTGTGCCAAGGGAATGTTAAGTCAAAAATGCTGCTTTGCATGCCAGAGGCCCGATGCTACTGTCTTTTTTTTTTTTTCTTTCCACTGAAGTCCAAGGGGGGTGTGGGTTTGCCTGTGTGGAATGCGCACATTAGCAGTAAATGTGGTAGAGACATTAGTTCAAGCAAGACCTGGGTGGTCTCTCTCTCCCCCCTCCAAGATAGTTATTGGAACATGAATGCTGCACTGTAATTTCTCATCACAGAAAGTGTACCCCTTTATATACTGTTTATTTGTGTTTCTCCATCTGTCTCTTGTTTTAATACTTGGATGATAAGCTTTCTGGGGCAAGAACTGTCTTTGTTCTGTACAGCACCTCGCATGGGTGGGGTCCTGGTCATCATGAGGGCATCAGGGTGCTATGGTAATACAAATAAATTGTAACATAACAAATAACGGTGTGATGGGGCTGAGGTACATGTATCCTTCCAAAGAGTAAGCGCCAACAAGCTGAGAACTTCCTCTGCTTCAAAAGACCCAGCTCGATGGCCATATGCAGGAGGACACTATATCCAATGACCAACAACAATCGAGGAGAGGGAGTGAATGAGTGGTTTATCAAGTTTCAGAAGAATGTGCAAGATGCTACAAACTGTGCCATTGACATTCAGCTCTTTGCCTTGGCACTGTGGACTGTGCTGTCTTCTGCATATGCTTGTGGCTGAGTGAAATGAGGACCTGAATGGAGAGCAGCTGGCTCAAAATCAAGCCAGGCTAAATAGATAGGAGTTAGATAACAGAGGGGAGCATTTTGAAGTAATGGAAAATAAAAACCTGACCTCACCCTCCATGCAGGGCATCTGTCCAATGTTTGTCAAGATGATGTAGTCTTGGGGTCATGCTGCACTCACCCCAGTCCCTGGATGCCCAGGCAGCAGCTGTAGTCAGAGCACTACAAGAAGTTGTTTGAATTTAAGTATATTTGCACAGCATTTATGCTCCTTTAGTGTTCACTGTTTGCACCTAACTAGAGAGGGCCTGGATGTGGACTGCTCAGGGCAGCAGGGAGGTATATGGTGCCCCTTTACTCCCATGCACCAGCTACCCTCATTGAGGGAAGAAGCCTCCGCAAGAGCAGTTACTATCCCTGTTTTTTGGAGCTGGGTGGCAAGCGGATGGTGCTTTGGCTCAGATCCCTTCCCCATGGCACCAGCATGCTGACAAACATGAGCTGGGCCAGGTGTAGGGTATGTGTAGAGAACATTTCTCCCCGAAGAGGGGAGGAAGCCAGGAGACAGATTGTGACAGAGTTGCAATCTGCTTCCCAGGCTGCTCCTGAGACCACACAATAGCATGCTACTGCCCCTTGCTCGAGTCGTGGGGGAAAGTCTAAGGGCATATTTGCACAGTCTATTTCAGATTCACAGCCGTAGGTATTCAACCCAGCATCTTAGGGTATGTCTACACTGCATTTTAAAACCCAGGGCCGCAAGTCTTAGTCTCAAAAGAGCAGTGTGGGTGTTTCAGCCTGGGCTCTGAGCCCGAGCATCTACATAGCTTAGTAAGCCAGTGGCTGTAGACCCAGGCTCTGAGATTTGCAGCCGTGGGTCTTAAAACACACTGTAGACATATCCTTAGATGGCTGGTCATGCACTTAAGGGTCAGAAACATGCCATGTGACCATGTGCTCAATCACTGTTCAAACATTTGACGTGTGAATACAGAACCCCGGAAGCAGTATTTGCAGCAACCAGTTCACGAGCAACCCACGGGCTGCAATATGTTTACATAAAACACCCTTTGCACAAACTTGAGCACCACACAAATCTGTGGAAATGGATGATAGGTTTATGGACAATTCATAAACAGAGGTAAGAGCTATATGAACAAATGGTACAGCAGGCAGTGGCCTACCTGCTAATTCACATGAGCTGTGGAAACACATTTGGTTCCTGTTCTGTTCAGTGTCCTTTGCAAGGCTCTGGTACTTCATCTCTCCAGGATTTGGAACAGCAGCTGTGATCAGCAGGAGCAGAACCTTACTTCTTAAGAAAAGCTGACTGAGCTTCTCCTATCTATTTCTGGATCCCTTATCCTGGTTGTGCAGGGGAAGCACAACTCCAGGCTGCAAAGCCCAGAGGTTGTTTCTGTCCATTTGGGCACTTTCCATGGCTGAGGGTCATTAAGTGCAATGAGGTACTTTTCCCCAATGAAACTGGCGTGTTGCTAAAATGGGAGCAGGCCTTGTGCCATCCTAACAGATGTGTTTGCATGTAGGCAAGCAAAGGCCATGTTTGAGCATCAGGCATGAAGGCTAGCTTGAAATCTAGTTGGACCTAAATAGTCATGATATCTATAAGATAATTGTTTTAGGAAGATCAGCATAAATTAAACCACGGTGCAGCTTGCTTTCAACCCAGGGTATTTTTGTTTGCTCTCTCTCCTCCAAATGAACACACAATTTTCGAGTCAAACTTCAGTAAGTGCCACATTCTTACAAAGCACGGGAGGCTGAGCCAAAAAAGGTGAGTGTAGATATAGTATTTGCAGGCCCACATGAAGGACCACTCACACCTGGCAGCGACAAAATCCCCAACGTCAGCATCCCCATCTGATGTGCTGAACTTCTTCCAGGCTATCAAAGCAGATATGCCTCAAACTATTTATTTGCAATAAGATAATGAGCCATGGCAAGTCTATAACCCATGCTGACACAGTTATGCTTGGGCTCTGTCTATAAATATCCATCAGTGCCAATGACTTATTGGCAGCCAATCTCAGGAAAACGGTGATACCCTCAAGACAGTGGGCCCTTGTTGTTGTCTGTCTTTCTCCAGCAAACAAACTGTCAAAAGACTAATGTTAAGAGCTGTGTAGTGCTAACAGGAATGAAAGATGTAGCAGGTAGTGCCACCTGTGCCCATCAAATCGTGGCCAAAATGATCCGATGGGCAGTCGTGAAGAAGAGAATCTCATCTGACAGTGAGTCAGTGTGGGGAGGGGATCAGAAACTGACTCAATTATAGCGCTTGTCATGGGTTCCTTCTGGTGGTAGTGGACAACTTTGTAGTGGATGGACAAGTTTCCTAGGTCAGTAACTCTGCCAACATGAGAGGTACAACTAAGTCTTCTAATCACTTTCCACCCTGGCAAGTGCCTGGGGTTGCTTTGGATGTAGTGCTCTTGGTCCCCAGGAAACCCTTCTGCATCATTTGGTACAGTAAAGACGCTAAAAGCAAAGCAGGATTGATGGCATCCAGGGTCTGATCTAGCTTTTCTCCGGCAAAAGAAGATTGATGTGATGTGCGGCCTTGAGAAAAAGACATGTGCAAGCCTGGGGAGTGGGAAGATTCTATGCAGGACCCTGTGGGGGGAAAAAAATTCTAAAACTCTATTTCTGTGCTATAGCTCTCTTGACTTCAGTGGGCCAGGATTTAGAACAGAGAGATTCTCATAACTACAGACGATGTATGTCTTGTGCACAGGGCACCTACTTGTGCCATCCTAAACTTCTGGGGTGTTTTTCTATCCTTAGGGCATTGCACCGGATTCTCCACTCTTAGAAAATCAAGGGCTTCTGCTTTTCCTTGAAATTGAATAATCCTTGAAAATAATACTTAAAGTTAAATTAATGGGAGGAGGGAAATAAATGATCATGATTCAAAGTGAGTTTTGTGAACTGCCAGGAACATTTGTCCAGTCACAGCAATGGAAGTCTGAGGCTTCCCATAGTCCAGTCGATCAGAGGGAGATTCATGATCAAGAAGAGTTCACTTCATTTATCAAGGGTACCATGTATCTTTTCACTTTATGTACTGCTTACATGTGTTAGTGTCACTTATTTTTGCATAACTGGAATATTGGGGAGGAAATATTAGGGATCCTGGTGGTACCATACATCTTGCGCAAACAGATAACTGGAAAAGAAGTTCTCATCCGCAAGGCACAGCGGGCCAGCTCATCATCCCTCTTCCTGCTCCTCCTTTTCAGATAAATTGAAAGAGAATGCATTGCTTGCCTCCCGTAGCTCTTCCCATGGTCTCATTCATGCTATGGCAGCGCTGATGAGATAACCAAATGGAAGATGCATATTATGCTCCGTGTTATCAGAAGATGTCACAATAGAGGTGTGGTAAGCTGGCAGGCGGTCCTAAATGGTTCAAATCTCCAGTAAGCAGCACAACTCTCACCAACAGGAGTTAGATTATGTCCCTAGAGAGAATTGGGCTCCAAGTGCTCTTTCTTTTTGTCTGCCAGATATCCTGGGGCTTGAGCAAGCAGGCTTCATTTTGCAAAAGCTGCTTTTTAAAAAAACAACAACAAACAAACAGCAGTTGGGTGCAAAAACATGGAATTTCACTTCTGAACCTAGTGAAACTTGATTATTCATTGGTTTCTCAAGAAATATGTTTCATCAGTTATTGACGAAAGCTCTACAATCATGTCAGGGCAGACGCCCATGGAAGAAGCACAAAGCCTGAGCAATGTAACAACTGTGAGTGAAAGCTCTGGAAAAATAGAGCTTGGTGAACAAATCTGAAATTAGATGCATTTCTCAAAAAAATCTGAGAGTAGTGCGGCAATTTTTAAAAAAATCCAGTGCCAAATCACAGACCGTGACAGACAGATGGAGCATATGCAGAAAGGTCAGAGCTCTGTATCTGGTTCCGGTGATGGCTCTACCCCTTTGAGGGATGAGCCCTTCCTGTATATACAGTGGGCCAAAGATATATGTCACTAATTGACACCAGCTCTGGATCTTGCTCCCAGT
The DNA here is from genome assembly GCF_965152275.1 of Natator depressus. Classification (NCBI taxonomy): domain Eukaryota; kingdom Metazoa; phylum Chordata; order Testudines; family Cheloniidae; genus Natator; species Natator depressus. The sequence goes on from NC_134243.1 coordinate 68,406,088, forward strand.
CTCTGCATAGTGCTGTGTCAGAAGATGACCTTTCATTACACGTGTGTATGGAGGTGGGGTTGTCTTTTATAGCAAAAGTCAACAAATCTGAGTCCCAACTGCCGAGAAGAACTTGAACTTAAACCTTAGGTCCAAATAATCCTCTTGTGAGAAAACAGTTCAGTGACTGAAAACATGCTCCAAAATACGGCGACAAACCACATCACTATGACTCCCTCATTTCTAGGTCCATCTGTCATGAGCAATAACAAGTTGGTTTGGTTTCATTTAAGAGGGAAAGTCCAAAAAAGGAAACAGCAGTGATTCCCAGCAGTAAATCCAGTAAAAACAGCTTCGAATCTCCTGGACACCTGAACCACAGAAGAGTACAAATAGCTGTAGATGAGTTGGAAACACAGTTTAATCGTATGAACCTGTTAAACTTTAGAGCCTAGCCTAGCCCAGAGCCTGGTTTAAAGATAACAATGGTATGTTTAACATCAGACCTTGAAGAATGTTTGAATATTTCAGACTGTGCTCCTCCAGGATGACTTGAGCCTGGGAAGCTTTAGACAAAGGGCTGGGTCTTCATTTGGTGTGAATCAGCATAGCTCAATTGACTCCGGTGGAGCTACACTGATTTACACCAGCTGAGGATCTGGTCTGAAGTGTCTAAACCCTGCAGAGCTGCTGAGCCAAGAACTCCTGCTGTGAAGTACCAATGTATTTTGCATTAATGGTTAATGTAAGAGAATCTGGATTCCCAATGGCATGAGAAAACCTTTTTCCAAAAGTCTTAACTCTCCATACTTTAGTGGAACAAATACTTTAAATCCTACTATAAATGTGTTTGTTGGGTGCTTACTGTTGGAAGGCAGGCTAATCACCTGTGGGTACTATCCTTTAGTGTATCATTCTTGAGTACAGAATGTAATGTTTCTTTGATATTACAGGTCCCTATGGCACAGCAAATCATGGAGTGCTCTCCCCTAACAAGAGTTTCACAACTGCTAACTCCAAATACATAAGGATTCTAAATAGCATGTGTCAGGGTTTTCAGGAATTCACATTTGCAAAGCAAGGAGTGTAAAAGTGGTGCTGGGCTCCTAATGTCACGAAACCCTTCCACTGGTACTGTGCTTTCAGATAACTCACGGAGGTGTACTTACAGACTTACCAATTTAAGGGAGGAAGCCATTGCAGAATCAGGGATTGCATTAAACGGTTTGTTGCATGGTTTGTCCTTGCAGTAGTTTAGCTTGTTCCCACAGCTGTCCTGTTGTTGGCAGAATTGTTCTGGCGCATGCACGCACTGCACTTCATTAAGCTGTTGTTCTGGTGCATTCTGGGAGTCCTGAAGCTCCTACCCCATAGTGTGGCTGGGAATTGTAGAATGAGCTCAGGAGGACCAGTGAATGGGGTTCATCTACAATGATTTTGTTAAACCATTGCAAACGCAGTGTGGAGACTTGGACGTTGCAAGTGTCATGTTTATGAAACACGTGGGATGGCTGTCTTCTGTGGCAGCAAGACATACCAGCATTCCAAGCAATGCGTGGGTCTCTGCTTCATCTGCACACATCACTTTTCCACTGAAGCGAGGCGGTGCCTAATAGCACCAATATTAAAGGAGTTAATGTTGCAAAAGGAAGTCTTAATTGCTAACTCCAGAGTAACAAAGGGCCAAATTCTGAAGTCCTTGTTCAGTCCCTGCTCACGTACAACTTGCACTGAATTCAGTGCATCCAAGGGAAGCCTGAGTAATTGCAACTGAGCACCAGATTCTCATTTACCCTAAGTCCCCTTTAAACAGCTAGGATACTGCTAGTTTCACCCGAAAGTGGGTGTAAACATTTATAGCCCATGTAAAAGGGTCTTAGTGTAAATGAGAAATAGGTTTGGAATAAGAGTGCCAATTTTTGGGCCAATGACTGTAAAGAGCACAATTACTGTACCGAGTAGTCTCACACACCGCTGAGGGTTACCGCAGTGCATTGCTAGATGTTAGTGATTCATTTTTGAATTCTTGTGCATGGAGTGTTATAGGAATGTATGGGCACCAAAAGCCAATAACAAGGGCAGAAGAGATTATTAAACCAATATTAAAAAGTATTTAATCTTCCATGATGCCTTTTCCCTTGTGGGAGAAGTCCTATGAAGCCTAATAGAAAACAATAACCTTTCTATTGAATGTTTTCCTATAAAGTGCAATAAAGCTGTAGCACTACTATAAAACTGTGAAGGATGGCTTAAAAAACTCAGTGGAAAGGATCTTTCTCTAGGCTTTTAGGATAATTTCAATGGAACCTTATTAAAAATTCTACAGAACCCTACAGGTTTCATCCCTACTAAATTCTATGGGGTTTTTCCATAAAGAATATTCCTGGAACAACCTCCCTGGTCTTTGTGGCAAATGACCATTATCTCCTGATCAGACCTTAAATGAAGGGAAATAAAGCAAGGAAAATGCCCCCAAAGAGGCAGGGGGTACACACAATATTGTACAGATAGGCAACCTAAAACTAATTATAAAAAGCAGATGGCACCACTCTACTGAATTGCACTTCAAAGAGTTAACTTTTTGTGAATTCTCATGCTTGTAGCAGTGATAATGAAAGTGATTCGCACAGCTTGAATAAATTCCCTGTAGGTTATCTTTTAGAAATAAAAGGTTGGAAGTTGGAATTATCCTCTTTTTGTAATGACTTTTGGATTATACTGTCTGAGATGTATGTCTTAAATGTGTACAAAAATATTAACCCAGGAGAGCAGCTCTGGAGCTCCGTCATGTTATCTGACGTCTGGAATCCAATCCAACCTAATTTAACTTTCAACTGCTGTTTTTTTTCCATAGGTTTAAAAAAAACAACCTTAGTTCCATTTGTTTCTTAATCTCATGATATTGGAAGTGATATCAAGTGTAATTAGCCTCCTTCTCAGCAGACTTCAGCTTCCTCATCCTCAGCAAAAGGTTGTTGAATTGATCTGAGCACAGAAAGAAATATCTTTTTAAAAAGGGAGCATTCCAAAGACTAAAAGCAAGATCCTGCTCTGGCCACTCTGTACTGCTCTGGCTGTTTTGTATGGCATAGTGTCCCTAAAAGCCCCATATCCAACTCAGGGATGATTCCCTTGGGACAGGCACTGTGATAGACAGCAATAAGGCTGCCTCCTGAGGATGTCTTCACAAACCCCCGTATAGGAAGCTGGTCAGGTGTAGGACTAAAGCATACAATGCTGAGGGGATTCCAGGCAGTGCTGCAGACCTCGGGACAGCCCTGGGGAGGCTTAGATAGGCCCCCAGAGCTGTTCTAGTTATATTGGGGGCCTTTCCAACCCCTGGAGCAGCCCACAATCAGGAGGGCACAAGGTGTCTTAAAGCTACCCTAGCCCTCCTGCCCTCCAAGTTAAGCAGAGAATCTCACTCTATGGCCTCAGTCCTATAATGAGCACTGCATGGGCATACTCCTAAATGTCCACGGAGTCCCACTGAAGTCACTGGAATTCTGTGCAGGCACAAGGGTGAACTCCCATGCAACCTTACTGACTTTAGTGCTCAGTCAATGGTAAATGGGACAAAATACAACATGGTTTTACAAAAGGTAGATCGTGCCAAACCAACCTGATCTCCTTCTTTGAGAAAGTAACAGATTTTTTAGACAAAGGAAACGCAGTGGATCTAATTTACCTAGATTTTAGTAAGGCATTTGATACCGTGCCACATGGGAAATTATTAGTTAAATTGGATATGATGGGGATCAATAGGAAAATTGAAAGGTGGATAAGGAATTGGTTAAAGGAGAGACTACAACGGGTCCTACTGAAAGGTGAACTGTCAGGCTGGAGGGAGGTTACCAGTGGAGTTCCTCAAGGATCGGTTTTGGGACCAATCTTATTTAATCTTTTTATTACTGACCTTGGCACAAAAAGTGGGAGTGTGCTAATAAAGTTTGCGGATGATACAAAGCTGGGAGGTATTGCCAATTTAGAGAAGGACAGGGATATCCTACAGGAGGATCTGGATGACCTTGTAAACTGGAGTAATAGTAATAGGATGAAATTTAATAGTGAGAAGTGTAAGGTCATGCATTTAGGGATTAATAACAAGAATTTTAATTATACGCTAGGGACGCATCAATTAGAAGTAACGGAGGAGGAAAAGGACCTTGGAGTATTGGTTGATCATAGGATGACTATGAGCTGCCAATGTGATATGGCCGTGAAAAAAGCTAATGCGGTCTTGGGATGCATCAGGAGAGGTATTTCCAGTAGAGATAAGGAGATTTTAGTACCGTTATACAAGGCACTGGTGAGACCTCACCTGGAATACTGTGTGCAGTTCTGGTCTCCCGTGTTTAAGAAGGATGAATTCAAACTGGAACAGGTACAGAGAAGGGCTACTAGGATGATCCAAGGAATGGAAAACTTGTCTTATGAAAGGAGACTCAAGGAGCTTGGCTTGTTTAGCCTAACTAAAAGAAGGTGGAGGGGAGATATGATTGCTCTCTATAAATATATCAGAGGGATAAATACCGGAGAGGAAGAGGAATTATTTAAGCTCAGTACCAATGTGGACACAAGAACAAATGGATATAAACTGGCCACCAGGAAATTTAGACTAGAAATTAGACGAAGGTTTCTAACCATCAGAGGAGTGAAGTTTTGGAATAGCCTTCCAAGGGAAGCAGTGGGGGCAAAAGATCTATCTGGCTTTAAGATTAAACTCGATAAGTTTATGGAGGAGATGGTATGATGGGATAACATGGTTTTGGAAATTAAGTATTCATGGTAAATAGGCCCAATGGCCTGTGATGGGATATTAGATGGGGTGGGATCCGAGATACCCAGGAAAGAATTTTCTGTACTATCTGGCTGATGAATCTTGCCCATATGCTCAGGGTTTAGCTGATCGCCATATTTGGGGTCAGGAAGGAATTTTCCTCCAGGGCAGATTGGAAGAGGCCCTGCAGGTTTTTCGCCTTCCTCTGTAGCATGGGGCATGGGTCACTTGCTGGAGGATTCTCTGCTCCTTAAAGTCTTTAAACTACGATTTGAGGACTTCAATAGCACAAATATAGGTGTGAGGTTTTTTGCAGGAGTGGTGGGTGAAATTCTGTGGCCTGCGTTGTGCAGGAGGTCAGACCAGATGATCATAATGGTCCCTTCTGACCTAAATATCTATGAATCTATGAATCTCTGCCCATTTGGAGCTCATTGCAGGATCAAGGCCTTTCTATACCAATAGTTTTGTGTTTGTGTTCAATATTTCTGTCTCTGATGTACAGGGCTAGGGCAGTGACTAGTCTGGACTGATTGAAGATAAGTTACAGTTGCAAACAATACATATTAGAACATAAATGGAACTTCAGGCACAAATGCAAAGAAGTCTAGCTCCTTCTGAGAGCCAGGTTAGTTCTGGCGAGGAAGAGGTAGTATGCTATGATACCTCAGCATGCTTACACCATGTGATTGCAAAGACAGAAAGATTAATAGCTCTTCTTGTTCAGAGCTCTGGTGAAAAGCCTTGGTTCCATATGTTTAGTTCGTTGTCCGCATTTGATTACCTTTTTCTCCAACTATAAATGCAAGCAGACAAAAATAATTCTGCTTTTGTAACTAATTGCTGCTTTTATGGTATACAGTTTGGACTCTTACCTGCAAACCTTTATTCATGTGGGATAGTCCTGTTGTTGTCAGTGGCTACTTGTATCAATCAAGGCCTCACAGGAGAGAGGGTTTTGCAGCTTGGAGATAGAGCTGGTTGGGAATCTTTCCACTAAATATTTTTCATCAGAAAATGAGACCGAGAGAGAAATCGAGACCGACCAGGTCTCCTGGTGGTGAGGGCAATCGGTATGGGAGACCCAGGTTCAAAGCTCTGTCTCATATAGAGCAGGGCCTTAAACCTTGATCTCCCTTAACCCAGTGAGTGCCCAACCTCTGGGCTATTGGCTATTCTGAGGTAGGCCTCATTCTTTCTTGAAAAATTTACTTTCCTCAGTGTTCTGTACAGACCTAGAACCATGTTGGCACAAAATAAATAATTTTGGTGTGCTTTATTGTGGCACAACAGTTTGACAGTTGAGTTGTGTTTTAAGGGTGGAGGGTGGTTTACCTTTTCTTTATTTTTTTGTTCTTTTATTCCTGACAGCAGGGCTGGGCCCTTTTGGGGGGAGCACAGTTGTGATTGTTTAGTGCGGCCCTTTGGGGAAGAGGTTGCATCTATGCTGTTGGTAGAAGTGCTTGGTAGCTATGGTGGGAGGCATGCTATAAACCAATCAAATATCTGCCTACACATAGATGCTATGGGCTGGATTGTTATTCCCTGACATGGACACACAGACCCCTTTAGACTCCGGTACAGGCTAGCTGGACCTTGTGTCTGGGGACTGAAGAGTAGGCAGGCTACTTACCTGCTTATTCCCTCACCAGAGCAGGTGATTGGGGAGTGTGAAGAACTGTGGCTCCACCACCAGCCCCTCACGTGCTGGGCAGAGTACGTGTTCCTTAGGGGTTGGAACTTATCACTGGCCTGTACCATTAGTAAATTGCTACCCTCCACAGAACAGCAAAGAGGAGGCAGAGAAGGAATTGCGGGTCATAAGTGAGTCTGATGTTGATTTACAGACGAGGATGGGAAATACTTGAGCCTCTTTGCTTCAACCATCTAATTGAAGATCCTCCTTATGCATCAGGAAGTCCTAGGCTCAAGGTCCGCAGGGCCTCACTGCTGCTGTTCCTGCTTACATTGAGGCTATTGGATCCAATTTTTTTCTATGTTATGGTCTTACCTATATTTCCATGCGTTGTGAGAGAGATGGAATAGAAACTGTAGAGAGAGTACTGCTTTGTAAGGGGCTTTAATGGATTTGTGTTTTCTAATGGCTTTGTATGTTGCTGGCAGAGCAGCCTGTTTGCTTCAAGGCCTTAGAAGAATTAGTCTTTACTAGACACCCAATGTTAAATTGATGCTATAAAAGTTAATGGGTGAGAGATTGCATCCATTTTGTTCTGGAGGAATTTATCTCCTGTTGTATGTATTATGTTGTTCCACAGAGCCCCTACTGGATGCACAGCAGGAAGTGGATTTGCTTCAGTTGGTTCTTGCATCCGTTCCAGGGTTGGGATCTGTGAGAATGCAGCTTGCCTCTCCGCTGTCGAGTGCATGGCTGTATCTCAGTCTTGCTGAGGATGGTCTTCCCTGGGCTTGTCGGGTGATTTTTCTCTTCCTTTCTTTTTTTTTCTTTTGGCTTTCTAGGCAGGTCATGGTCTTCCCCTTCCAGGACAAATAGAAGTTCAAATTGATAGTAAAGACACACAACCCTTCATAGCTTGGAGCACTGGCTCCACCAACAGCACCTTGCCCTCCCTGGACCAAGCAGTCTTTGTTGTGCTGTGATACAATGCTTTTCTCTGGGTCAGTGGCCTTCCTGTCTCCTCTTAGCCCCAAGGCATCAACACAATCCTTTTTTGCTTATCAGTGCTCAGAAGGATCTTGATCATTCAATGCAGAGGAATTTCCACACCATCTCTCTCAATGGCACCATAGAAGGGCATGTGCCCTCCATCTTCTACGGACTTCAGCTCTGGGGCCGTACTTACCCTTGGGAAACAGCGACTTCCTACAGCGTGTCTTCAGATCTCATTAGTGGCTCCCTCTCTAAGGGAACTACATCTCCCCTAGCCCAGCCCCAGGAGAGCTTCCCCAGGACTCTCTCCCCTACTGAGAACAGGACACTCTTATACTCTGCTTTCCCCTTCCCAGCAGGCATTGTCTTTGTGTGACCTGATACTTGGACTACCGTTCCATGATCTGGGAGGAAATCCAGGCACAGGTGGCTGCTGGGTCTATTTGATCCCCTTAATGGCCCAGCTCTCACCACAATAAGGTCCCAAGGACAATTAGTCAGAGACACCAAGAGAACCCCGCATTCAAAACTTCAGATCTGGATACCAACTTCATATCTCTATAATGGGCAGAAACAAAACTCCCGACCCAAACTCTCCGGGATACATGGGGTTTGAAATTTAGATCTCCAAAACTAGAAAAGTCTTTTGGATATGATCCTTTTATACAGATAGTCCTGAGCTGAAAACTCAGATCTCAGCCTGGATCTGGGGTTCAAACTGAAGTTTTGATTCACACCTATCTGTATGTTCACGCTCTGTTACAGCTGAACTTCACCTGTGACAATTACTGCTTTCCCCTGGGGCACTCAAAATTCCTTCAGAAGGTTACTGCATTGCATTGTTATTGCATTGGTTTCCTTTCTTCTAAATCCACATTCCAAGAAAAAATAAGTAATTACATAGTCCTGCATTATAGATCTAAAGTAACTTTGCAAGGTAAACAGAGGGAATACCTGAGTACACTTCATACCATTAGCACTGGAAATCTTTCTCCAAGTGTCACTTGTAGATTGGTATATACTTACAGAACCTTCTATGCATGAAACAGAACTGTCTTAAGCCCCAGATGGAGTCATTCTACATAGTGGTGAGTTTTATACCAGAGGAATTATACGTAATCCTTTTTTACTATAGTGGCCCTGTGTTGGATGCTGTGGTGATTGGAGATATATAAGTACCTAGATCGTTAAAATAGGTCTCAGCATTTTCACTACACCTCCTAGCAAAAAAATTCACCTCTGGGTTGAAATGGCAAATACCACTACACTTTCCAGCAACTGCCCGTGACTTAATCATACAGCTCCCATTGGCTTTAACCCCATTGACTTTAATGGGAATTGCGCAGCTAAATCCTTGTGCATCTCTTTGGACATGAAGGTGATACAATACTGTTTCTCTTTCTCCATTCCAGCTCTTAATAGATGCTAATGTAACATTATATCCAATTAACATTCTTTGTAACAGATTTCCTTTGCTCCCTAAAACAGCTGCTCAACAATAAAAACAACCCACCCAATAATATTTAAAGTGTGGTATTGGAAAAATAACAGCACAAAAGTACTTTCTTATTCAGCTTTATTGCCTGCATGTATTCAGTCATATTTGTTCACTTCAGTGATTGCTTTTTTACTTGTATTAACCCTGCATGGCAGTAACAGCTCAGAGAGAGAAGGGGCTGGATTCTATTTGTGACTGGACAGCAGCAGCATTGTTTCCAGTTGGTTACAGCTGTGCAAATCTGTTGATGGCAATGGTTATACAGGTGTCACTTGGGTTTTGATTTGAAAACCAGGGGGTGCACAGGTGTGACTGAGGGTCTGCAGAACCGTTATTAATGGTGGTGAAGGACAGGAAGGAAAAAAAGCCCTAGCTTGATGCTCAGATCCAAAGAGTGCCCCCCCTTCTGTTCAACCAGGTAGTTTGAGTACCCCCCCAACAACGGTAACTATGTTGGCAGAACATATGGAGGGAGGCCATCTGGACATTAGAACTGGGTTACAATTAATTAAAAAGAAAAAGCTGTGAAAAGCAAAGTGAAACATGATACATGGGCCAAGTGTAGTTGACTTTAACAGGAGCTAAAGATTCTTAGCACCTCACAGAATTGAATTGTGCTCAGCCTGACTGCACATTAGCACAGGAGATTTCTAAATCTCTGCCCTTTAGCATTATGTGCACCAGCATACAATTGTAGCAACTCCAAAGCTAATCTTTGCATACAAGAAGACATACACACATTTATGTAAATGTGTGCGTTTTTGCCTTTTCCCCCACCCTAAACACATAATATGAATTTAGGATCATTTCTCATGCTTAACTTTGAGTGACATGGATCTTTTATTTTGTGATTTCCCATTCCCAATGTTTAAACTAAAATTGGGTCTATACCAAACCCCAAATCTACCTTCTAGGTGTCTTTGGAAAATGGAAACTGAATCTAGATTCTGAATTATTACCCCTAACTTTATATTGTGGTCCAAATCAAATCTGCCCACCCACACCCCCACAATCTGGATTATTCACAGTCTGGAGCCACAGCCCAGAATTTACCATTTGAGTTATTTGCACTGGTGCTTGTGTCCTACAGGGGGAATGCTGTCTTTGAGTTTATAGAAGGGTAATTCATTCTCTCAGTATGTCTGCAAGATTGTGCCAGAGTGAAAATATTTCTTCAGAAATCACTTTGATTGTTTTTCTGACTATTTAGCTCCTGTTAGTTGTTCACCAAGACGGTCATCCGATCCTACCTCTATGTCTGCTGCAAAAATACCTCACTTTGGAGGCAATAATATGTTCCATTGTAATGCCCTTAAATGTTATCATATGCCTCTTTTAAAACAGTTGTTCTAATCGTGTGCAAAATCTAACAAATTACTGTTTTGTGCAAGTGTTTTTTCAGCTCTCATAAATCAAGGCTAACTATATGCAGCCCAACTCTTCCTCCTGAGGTTTGAGACTTTTCTGAATGACATGCACTGCACTTTTCAAACTGTACCAGCTCTTTCTACCCATTAACCCAAAATGAATTAGGCGAGAACTTCTTTGCTTTAACACACAACTTCCTTCACAAATCAGATTCAAGCACGATCATGGAAATACTGCACAATTGCTTGAAATTAATCACTTCTCATAAATCTCTCTCCTGTTTTTACACTAAATGCTGAGGAAGCCAGTCCGATATTTGCAAAGCAGGGGCTTGACTGCTAAGTACTGATTGCCTTTTTCTGGGGATGGGAATTGAGGATATTCTGGGCCTGTCTGGATTGGGCCTTAAGTGTTAATGTTTGATCAGTCCTTTGCTAAAAAGGATTATTCGTCCCTTACACAATTAGCGTTTAGTGTTGTTTGATTGCACTGCAATACAATTAGCATGCAACACTGACTTCCTGAGTTTATAATAAAAAAAAAAAAAAGTCAGAATATCAGGAGTGGCACCATAGAAGTCAATGAAATTAAACTGGTGTAAAATTGATGTACGTGGCAAGGGAATCAGGCCACAAAAGCTAACTGGAGAATTTGGGGATAAATCCATATCTGGTGAGAAACAGTCAGAAGTAGATATGAGTGGCCCCTTGGCCCGTCTGAAGTCAGTGGCAAAACTCTTATTGATTTGAATGCAGCCAGGATTTCACCTGTGGAGTTCTGCCAGTTTCAGAGTAAAGAGCTAAGACCCAGGAGGGCAATGCCTGCGAGATGAACTATTCAGAGAAGCAGAATTAGAAAGTGTGTAATTTTCACTTCTGTAGATATAAAATAAATGCATAAAATATAAATGTATAAAATTTACAGCTGGTAATTTCAATGGCGCTAAAGCACCCAAATCCCCTTGAAATTCAGTGGGAGCTGGTCTCCGAAATTCCTTGGGTGGTCTTGAAAATCCCAGGGTCAGTGTTTGTAGTGTAAAAGAAGAAAATTGTGTGTGGTGAGCGAGTAGTGAATAGGGGAAGAAGATGTTGCCTAAAACCTAAAGCAGGAAGAAAACTGGCTGAGTATCTCAGGAATTGAGCTGGCCAGGGAGCCAGGCTAAGGAAACTGGGCAGTCATGAAAACAGTATATCTGGTCATCTTTAAACTTTAAAACTGTGATTGTTTTTTTCCAAACGCTGCCTAAGAAATTTGGACAACTCATTCCCATTTAACGGTAACTGAGCATTCAAATCCCGTAAGTGGCCTAAAAATCTCAATCTAAATCTCACTGCAGTGGACAACCTGACCTGCAATCTGTTAGTCTCTTTCACCAGAAATCTGTGTACAAAATGGTGTGTATATAGATACATGTCAGTAATATCTCTAAATGCCTTTGCTTAGCAGTTTGTACTATACCGGTGATCAGAGGTTTTTGAAAGTCAGTAAATACATAGATGATGTTGATAATCTCACCTCTGCCTTTTGATTTCCAGACGGTGTGTGGTATATGATAATGCTAAGCTTGTAATTTGGAGATAATTTGTCAACAAATGATCAGTAATGTGGTTGTGCATTGTTGTGATATCCACCCCCACCACCCCCGACAGCTCTTTGGTGTGAGGGTGATAGTATTGTAGAAGTGATAGCTGATAGTGAATGTGTTGAATAGGGTATACCTGTGTGGGTGTGTCATGATGGCTGAGGGCTAGTGCTTTGGGCTGGCTGTGAACGCTGTTTTAACTTATGACCTCCTTATTTTTTTATGTTCAGTTGGTTTGAGGAAATAAAAACACTTGAGCAACATTGATCCTAAATCAATAATGGTTTTTGGTGGGGAATTTAGAATGTCATAAGAGGGCACTGTCATGTCCAAAGGTATTAAAAACTATTAAAATTATCCTGGTGCCACTAATTCAGCCTTCAAACTGAGCTGGTGCGTAGGTCCCTTGTGCATGGGAACCCATTGTTTGTTCCCTAATCTGCTGCACAAGGCATGATAAAAAGGGTGAAAATAAAACATTGATTTTTCTGGTGCACCCTTCCTCAGTTAAAAACATGATATGCTATATTTCCTTGGCAACTTTATTACATCAACTAAAATTTTCAGATGAACCTAGCAGCAGCAGCAAAATCAAACCTTTTCTTCTGTGCATAGAAGCAAAAAAGGAAGGGTTAACCTCCGAAAATCCCACCATGCTGAATAACCTACTAGACCATTTTTATTCTCTAGCTCAGTCTCTTCCAGATTATTTTCTATCAATCTTTTAATAATATTTCAGCAACCAGTATAGTGTCTTCCATAAACACAATCGGCCAAGCACATCCTGGTGAAAGCCCACTGAAATCAATTGAGTTAGACCAGGTATATATCTGACCTATGGATTTCTTTAAACATACAATAGTCAATCTTATCTTTTTTTTTTTTTATACATGCTGCAGTTGCACAGAATATGCTCTTTCTGCTAAGCAACCTTCAGTAGCGTAGCTTTTGGTAATGCAAATACTGAAATGCTTTGTTGCAGTAATGGAGTCCAAAATATGTAAATATTTGATAAACAGATGCTTTCATCAGAACATTAAAATGTTGAGTTAATGATATTTAAATTTTACTAGTTAGCAACCTTCAGCTGGGAGGATACTGTCCATGGGGCCTGATTCCCCCCACTCTTATTCACATGCATAATCCCACTTTATGTCAATGGCACTGCTCACCTGAATAAAAGCTGCAGGATCAGACCCTGCAGGTGTTAACTGTTTGAAAACTTCAATAAAATGTTACCCTGAAGGATCTCAGGGTGCTGTAGAAACTCTTGGTTCAAGCCTGCAAGTGTTCACTTGTGTACATAAGGGCCATAGGCTCAAGACCTGTGTATCATAAATTAGAATTCACTTCAGCTCCCATTGAAATGCTTCCCCCAATTCAGCAACTGTTTCCATCAGCTCTTAGCAACTTCATACAATATGTCAAGACAAGAAGTGACTATTATATCCATTGAATGGTAGAAAAATGTGCTTATGCAAACTGAAATCTGGTCAGGACTATGGGGCTAATCCCCCATCTCTCCTGAAAAGTGCTGCTCTGTGCAATCCTAAAGGCTTTCAGTTCTCCAGTGCTCATGAAAACCTTTCCCTTGGTTTTGATCCACAACTAGAGTTCCCAGCATGTGTTTTGTGCTGAGTTTAATTCATTTGAGTGATGATTTGCTCAAACCCAGAAACTCAAAGTAACTTGATTGAAACTGCTGAGCTCATGAGCTAGTCATGCAAAATCATCTCAGGTTCACTCAAAACAACAACTAAGGGCGTGAGCCAAAGTCTAATGAAGTCAGTGGAAAGAATCTCAGGCCTAAATTTATAATGAACTCCAAACCCAGGCAAGTGAGACCTGCTTTCTGGAGATGAGTTGGCTCACTGGGTTAGTGTCCTGAAGCACTTAGATCAGCGGTTCTCAAACTGTGGGTCGGGACCCCAAAGTGGGTCACAACCCCATTTTAATGGAGTCACCAGGGCTGGTATTAGATTTGCTGGGGCCCAGGGCTGAAACCGAAGCATGAGCCCCACCGCCAGCGGCCGAAGCCCAAGGGCTTCAGCCTGGGTGGCGGGGCTCAGGTTACAGGTCCCTGCACCTGGGCTGAAGCCCCTGGGCTTTGGCTTTAGCCCCCCCCCCCCCCCCCCCACACACACACATTTGGAACAGTGGGGCTCGGGCTTTGGATTTTCCCCCTTCTCCCCCCAGCCCAGGCAGTGGGACTCGGGCGGGCTGAGGCTTCGGTCCCCCCTCCTGGGGTCGTTTAGTAATTTTTGTTGTCAGAAAGGGGTCGTGGTGCAATGAAGTTTGAGAAACCCTGTCTTAGATTTGTACCACATACTTTTCTTTCCTCTCCTTACAGTCCTTACTATCAATATGTGCATAGGAAAAGTCAATACTGCTCAGAATGAATCATGCTGGTTCTAAGCCCCATCTTCTCCAAGTGAAGTCACTGCGAGTTTTGCCTCTCGCTTCAGTGGGACCATAACAGAGACTAAAGAAATCTGGTCTGTGCTCTCTGATGTAGCTTTCCCTACACTTGCTTCTAAACCACACAAGGGAATCCAAATCTACTTGAATCCCTCATAACTGATCTTCTAAGGCAGTTGAGCTGAGATCAATAGCAATCTCATGGTACAGGCTGAGTTGTTTCCAAGCTCTTGTATTATTTAGGAAGCCTGTAGCCATCCTGATGTGTGGTTTACTTTGGTAAGTGGCTGGTTTGCGTCATTCATCAGTATTCATCAGAAGAGCAGTCACTTTTTTTATTGTAATAAGTTGCCTTGATATATTCAAAGGAACAAGTGGGGAGTAAGGGGGAGAGGAAATCGTTAAAATTTCAGGTACTCATTTTGTCACTCTCCATATGTGCCTGATGGGTTGGTTGGTTGTTTGAGTTGCTTGGCTGCAGACAATGGCCAAACATTCAGTGAAATTTACAGTATAGAAATCCCACCTGTAGTGGTAAATGATATACCGTCATGGGAGAGCTACTGGTTCTGCTGTGATATAGCAGCGATTACCAGGCCATAGAAGTCCTGTGGGAAACATAGCAACCATTTGAGTGTGTCTTTGTGGGAGTAGCCCAAATTATTGCTGCCATCTTCTTTTTTGGTGGTGTTTTGGGGGGCCTACAAAGGGTTGAAGGTTATGGAGAGGGCTACAAAGAGATTATCCTGGATGGGGGTCTTCATCTGAAGCTTGTCATAAAGGGCTTAGACTAGAGTTAGTGCAGGTCCTTAGTTAAATAGGCACCTGGAGCCAGGAGGAGCTTGGACTCATAGACCATATTTCTTTTCTTGACTGAGAGCATGCAGAATGTAAATGAAGACAGGGGGAATTTCTGGGCATTGGGTTAGTGGGTGGCTGAAAGCTTTCTGTAAAAGTCAGCAGGGCTCAAGTATTATCCTTAAAGCTAGCTAACTCCTTATTTTACCTATAAAGAGATCATTGTTGTTAGGTTTATCTCTTGCTGAATGTGCATGTGCCTGACTTGGGGCTGAAATCGTCTCTCCTGTGTGATAAATGTGGGTATGTTTGAGCCATGTCCTGAATGCTGCATGCACAAGTATGAAAACCATTCAGCACTCTCAAAGCTTTCTATGTGCTTTAAACACTCTGTAGAGCTAACCTGTCCTTCCCACACCTTCCCCCCCAAACAGATCCATTATTTACATATTAGATTAAAACATTTTAAAGTGCCTAAGTCCTACTGATTTTTAGGACTTATCCCGAATCTATTTGGAAGATGGGACTCGGGCACTTCTGAAAATGTTACTTCTTGTGACTACAACATTGCTTTCATTTTATGCTAGTAACTGTCTCTTTTAAAAAAAAAAATCGAATTCCTTCCTGCTTTCCTTCAAATTTCTTGTGTTTCTCAAATAGTTTTCCAGACTTCTAATGTAATCATAGATCCACAGATATTAAGGTCAGAAGGGACCATTATGATCATCTAGTCTGACCTCCTGCACAACGCAGGCCACAGAATCTCACCCACCCACTCCTGCGATAAACTTCTCACCTATTTCTGAGCTATTGAAGTCCTCAAACCATGGTTTAAAGACTTCAAGGAGCAGAGAATCCTCCAGCAAGTGACCCGTGCCCCATGCTACATAGGAAGCCCTTGAGGAAAATTCCAATCTGCCCTTGAGGAAAATTCCTTCCTGACCCCAAATATGGCGATCAGCTGAACCCTGAGCATATGGGCAAGATTCACCAGCCAGATACCCAGGAAAGAATTCTCTGTAGTAACTCAGATCCCACCCCATCTAACATCCCATCACAGGCCATTGGGCCTATTTACCACGAATATTTAAAGATCAATTAATTGCCAAAATCATGTTATCCCATCATACCATCTCCTCCATAAACTTATCGAGTTTAATCTTGAAGCCAGATAGATCTTTTGCCCCCACTGCTTCCCTTGGAAGGCTATTCCAAAACTTCACTCCTCTGATGGTTATAAACCTTTGTCTAATTTCAAGTCTAAACTTCCCGATGACCAGTTTATATCCATTTTTTCTTGTGTCCACATTGGTACTGAACTTAAATAATTCCTCTGCCTCTCCGGTATTTATCCCTCTGATATATTTATAGAGAGCAATCATATCTCCCCTCAACCTTCTTTTGGTTAGCTAAACAAGCCAAGCTCCTTGAGTCTCCTTTCATAAGACAGGTTTTCCATTCCTCGGATCATCCTAGTAGCCAATCACAGGTGCACTTCCCAGAGACAGCATTTAAGTGTTTTCATAGTTCAGAAATCCACATGTTCTTTCTTTTTATAACTCACTATTCATGTGAACAGTCAGAATTAAGAACAATGAAATTATAACAAAAGTAGAACAGTCATGCTGTTCTTTTAAACCATGCTACCAGAAAACCTCTCATAGCTATAGGGACCAATTAAGGCAAAAATCTTTAGGCTCTGTGGTGAGTGCTCTGAACTGGCCCCAAAGAGCAGTGAGTTACTGAGAAACCAAGGGCCAGATCCTCACTGATGTAAACTGTCATTGCTCCATTGGTGTCACTGAATATATGCTCATTTACTCCAGCTGAGGATCTGGCTCCAGAGATTATGTAGGAGAAGGGGGCAGGAGGAGAGCAATTGTATTAAATGAGGGAGGAGAGAATACGTCTGTGGAAGAGGGTCCGGGAGAAAGATTCAAGAAAGCAGAGAGGTCAAGATGTCAGTCTAGGAGGTAGAGCCCTCGTAGGGAGAATAGCATGTCTTACAAAGGCCTAGCCTTGGTGAGTATGCATCCCATTTCATTTTTGTCTATTTATGCAAAACTCAATAGAATTTTTCATGGAAAGTTTCATAAAAGTAAAATGGGAATTCAAATCCTTCCTTAGCTAAGAGGGCTAAGCACATATGGCTCACGTTAACAGGAAATGTATTCATCTGCTGTTTTGTGCTCATTAAATATGGGTTCCGATGCATGAGCTATACATGTATAAAGAGGGACATGTTTCTTTGCCTTAGCCCAGTGATACTCATACTGAGGCTCGGGAGCTGCAAGTGGCTCTTTAATGGGTCTCCTGCGGCTCTTTGCAGCACATGATATTAACCAATCTGGATGCTTTTACTATATTATTAACCAATTGTACAATACTGGGTCAGTCATTTTGCTCTGGGAAATATATATAAAATGAAACTATGAATTCACACTATTGTGGGTCTTTTGGGTAATGTTGATAGTTAATTTGGTTCCTGAACCACTGAGGACTGAGTATCACTGCCTTAGATAGACAAACAGGCTTTCTTCCTCTTCTCGTGTGCCTGTTTTCTTCTGGGTATTCTGTCTAAAATCATCTGGCACTTTCAGTTCTTCACTATCAACATTCAATTCTACCAGCATCTTTAATCCCTCCCCATTCTGCAAACAGACCATTGGCAATTGATCACATTAAGGGAAACAAAGGATGATTATGGATTTCATTTATTAAAGTAATACTAGACATGCTTTTGCGAATGATTCATTTCTTATTTAAATTGCTTGGTGGAGGAGGTGGTGATGAGTTGTTTATACTGGTTTAATATCAAGAATCATCACATTCAAAAAGCCTAACCTGTCTGTGTATGTGTCAGTGACAAAATTATAAAATTAATACATCATGATCCTAATCCTTCTTATTAGATTTTAAAAGCTTGGGGAAGCTGTGCATTTCCCCAGGGATTTTTTTTTAAGCAATGCCTTATAGTATGGTTCATCTGGAGTCCAGTTGTAATACACCATGACAACGTGAAGTACCAGAATAATAAAATGCCAGCTCTGCACTGAAAGTTTCATGCAGAATATAATCTCTGCACTTGAAAAGCTTTCCAAGATGAAAATGAGTAGACATGCTAACTAAGGGCCTGTTCATCAGATTCCGACTATATTCATATTTGGGGTCTGAATGTTACTCCCAAAAAGCCTCTCCCCAGCTCTCACTCCACAGGGAAGAGGTGAAGAAATATAAACTCCATACAGCTATAACAATGCACCTTAATCCTGACTTGAAATAACCCATCTATTCCATTCTTACTGCCTCTTGAGCTAAAGCTACAAATTATATAGGCACTATTTGCTAGTTTGGGATTTGCAGACAAATATTCAATAGAGACTAAAAGTGTGTCCAAATCCAAAAAGTTGTTTTTCACTTTTAACTCTCAGCCTTGATAAGTGTAGTGCCCTAATGTCCCAGTCCTGCACCATTTGAGACATTAGGGGTGCAGTCCTGGCCTCATTAAGGTCATTGACAACATTCACATTGACTATTTAGAGCAAGGTGTACAGCAAGGAGTAACGGGATGTAAATAGGAAAAATCAAAAATATTCCTGAAAGTCATCTTCTGTCTTTAATTTTACAACACTCAAGGGTGTGCTAGGAACTTCACCATCCAGGGTTAAGGTTCCCATCAGGAAGGTTAAAGTTGTCAGACATCCAACAGGACACAGTACAGTGTGTCAGTATGTTCCAATCTATGGTACTTTAAAATCACAAAACGGTTAATTTTATACATTGTATGAAAGACATGACATTGACATCTGAGACTATCACACAGAGTCGCAGTCAGAGAATACAACCATGCTAGATTACAGCAGCAGCAGCGGTGCTGCTTACCCTCTATATTATTTCTTCATTGATCTTTTCCTTCTCTAATTCCTGTGTTTCTGTGATACATGGAGCTTTACAAAGTATAACAGAAGCCAGAGTTCCTTCACTTGCAATCTAATTGGGGATGTTAGCATGTTAGTGATAATGTACCAGGTACACGAGACAGCACAGGAGGTGTTTGTGGCTTGAATCCAGTACTTTATAGCTAATTCCAATTCAAAATTCAGCAGACATATCCTATTTCCACTCGACAGGGGGATCCTTCAGGGAACTAAGCTTTATAGTGGCATACCCCATAAGAATGGGGAGTTTGAGGGGTCGGGGGAAGAGTGCATGGGCAAGCAAGGGTGTTGGTCTATGAACTGCACAGATCCATTGCACCACGGCCAACCATAGCAGTTGCAGTGACCCACATGCTGCAATAATGACCATAGCTAGGTGTTGCATATGCACCGTGACTCACTCCCCGATTAGTGCAGGAATGCTCCATTGTCCTCAGCAACGGTCAGTCACTTTTCACTTGGGCTTTAGCAGAGGGCCTGGATGGAGGCAGAGATGACATTGTTAAATTCAGTTTCCAGGACTTCCTTCAGCTAGACAATGACTAGAAATGCAATTTATTTGTTAAAATTCTACAAACGGAAATTATCTATGCAGCATCCCTTTGAATCCAGCCCCAAGCAGCAAGCAAAGCAAAGATAAAAATTATCAGTGGAGGGAATTAGTGGAAGTTTTCTCTTCTGGCGCTACAAAAGCAAGCAACTTTTGTGTTTAAAAAAGACATTTCCTGATTGCAATCATCTGAGTTAGAAGTTCATAAGCTTTTATTAAAGGCTCAAACTAGAACACTCAAGTATGTGATTAGTCAGCATTACAAAGACAAGTTTGAAATGTTGTCTTTCCTACAATACCTAAGCAAGTGAGCTACATCAACCATTTTGTGGTGGTTTTTATTTTATTTTATAATATATTAATACATATTGAATAGACCTAACCCGGCCAGACAATGCATCCTAATGTGTTCATGGTGTCTGGCTAGAGAAAGAAATGTGGGGTTAGCTCAAAGAGAAACAACATCTCGGGGCTTCCCACCATGCTCCACAAATCCCCTTATTTAATAACAAGGATAGTTAGATTAGTACCAACCTTCTTATTCCCACTTATTTGTGCTGGGACACTTTTACCTGCTCTGCACACAAAAGCATAGTTGGCGATTTCTATCATAAGACAGGTCCCTGCAACGCAGAACTGATTTCTTCAGTGATTTATTTATGAAATTCATAGAAAGGTGTACACTCCCCAGCACAAATAGGTCTCAAACAAGCAGATGCAGATAGACAAGCTGGCTGAAAAATGAGAACCTATTTTCATGAAAAAATTTAACATTTTGAAGCTTTCATTTCAAACTGTTTGAAATATTTTTCATTTATCTGCAGTTTTTCCCCACTGTTTTTGAAAATGATTTTTAGCACATCAAAAATGTCACTAATATGCTATCAATATGTTTTGTTTACTGAAAACTCCATTTTGGTGAATGAAAAATATCAATGTTTATGATAAAAATTGATTTGTTTTTAGAAAGCATATTTTTCATGGGAAAAAATGAAACATTTTGATGGTGTCAACTATTCTTCACATTTGTTAAATATAAATACAACTAAAAAATAGCTTTTTGTAAAAAATTTTCACTAGAAAAAAATGTCAATCATTCTCATAGCTTCTTGAAATCAGTTCTTGTAACCAAAAATGGGTCTATACGTAATCCTCAAAACAAGTGTTTGAATATCTAGGAAATTTAGGCTTCAGATCCATACTCTTGCATCTCAACCCTGTCTCTAGTTGTAATAGGCCAAATTCATCCCTGGTGTAACTTTGACTTCAACAGAGACACCCCAAGGAAAATCTAGAGAAAAGGACAAAGATACAATCAGTGGTTGGGAAATTATTGACAGGGTCAGATTCTCAGCTGTTGTAAATTGCTATAGCTCTCTTGAAGTCAATGCTGCTACACCAGAATACACCAGCTGAGAATCTCTTTGGACCTGTATGTTCAGACCCAAGGTATAAAGTTTTGGGTTTCCCCTACTACAAATAATTAACTGCATTTCTTCTCCAGTGGGTACTCCATCTGCTCCTGTTATACAGTTCATAGCTTAGGGAAATATTGTCAAAGTATATTCTGGTTTTCATTTGGAGGAGCAATTACTTTCCTTTTGATCCCTTATCTATTGAGTGTTATTGAATGACTCTGGATGATGCTCCAAAGAAGGAAGCCCATTGGGAAGGCACTTTCCTAGTTTCATTCCATAAAATTGGTTGTAATTCCCAGGCCCCCTCTGGGTAGTACCTTTTGGCTATAGTCCTGTTTATTTGTTAATTTTAATATTTAGCTCCCCATGAGACTATGTATTTACACTATTATTTGCTACATACACTAATGGTGGTAATAGCAAGACCTAAGCTTTGCTTCTTCACAGTTTATACCTTACTGTCCCTCTCCCTCCAGCAGCCCACTGAAAGTAATAGGCTTTGTGAGGTACAACAGTAATGTAGCTGCAATAGTTATGTTGGAATAATCTTTCTCACTCACCTGGGTGGGAATGTGCAGTGATTTTTTCCTGACTGATTTTCATGAAATGAGCTCTTTGCTATTGCTTTAGTATGTGTTGTGAATGCCATTTTACATGACAGTACCTTCAGTTCAAACAGTTAAAATGCAGTACATTTAATACCTCTGGGGTCCATTGTATTAAAAATGCAATTGTGTATGTTGTTGTGGAATTGCATGTAACTTCTCAAAGAGGTTGACTAATGCAATCTCTGGAAAGCATTAGGAATGTCAAAGGGCTTTTGGGGACAATTCACATGAAATGGATTTCCTAGAAAGTACTCGGGAGGAGGGAAATGCAAATTCTCCCTTCAGAAGTCAGCCTCAGGAGAGAGACCCGTTGTCTACTATTTATCTGTTCATGGAAACGCCAGATTAAAGACCCCTAAAATGTTTAAAGGATGGACTAAACTTTTCATGAGTGTGCTAGTTCTGAGCTGAAGCCGGTATGGACTTGTGACCATAGAAGAGACTTCTCTGTGGGGTTTTGAAGAGCTGCTCCTTCCAGAGCCCAGATTAGAGTTGGGGTGATTTCTGGTAAACTTCTTAGCATGTGTGTAGGTTCTTTTGTTTGATTTTTTTTTAATGCTTTCTCTGTAGTGCTTTGATCTTAAGACTAAAATAAGCTTCCATAGGAAGTGCTGTGTGGCGACTCATAAGTGTTGGCAGGCATTTATGCTGTGTACGGTCTCTGAGGGGAGAAGTAAGCAGGCCTGCTTAGGAAGACTGTCTTTTACTGGGGATAACACAGTGAAGGCTGGGAGCTGTTTGGCCTGGAAATACCCCTGTTAGGAGGCAAACAGACTCAGGTCTCCACCCTGGAAAGGTAACAGCTAGGGAGCCTGAGAGTGGATGCCCTCGTTGAATCACTAAAGGGGAAATACAGGTGCAGTTGGCATAAACTGTGACGCCTGATGTCTATCAAGCATCACTATGCATATTGATGATCAAAAGGCAAAGTGCTGTATTCAGAAAGCATCTGGCAGGTGAAACAGACTTGTTCCTGTCCCAAATGAAAGCGTATAGTGCTAGCAAATTTGGATCAAAGGCAGTGGGTCAAAAGTGCCTCTAACTCAGGGATCGGCAACCTTTGACATGCAGCCCGCCAGGAAAAGCTGCTGGCGGGCCAGGCCAGTTTGTTTACCTGCAGCGTCCACAGATTCGGCCGACCACAGCTCCCACTGGCCGTGGTTCGCTGCTCCAGGCCAATGGGGGCTGCGGGAAGTGGCGCGGGCTGAGGGATGTGCTGGCCTCTCTTCCCGCCGCCCCCATTGGCCTGGGACGGTGAACCGCGGCCAGTGGGAGCTGCGATTGGCCGAACCTGCAGGCGCTGCAGGTAAACAAACCGGCCTGGCCCGCCAGCGGCTTTCCCCGGCGGGCCGTGTGCCAAAGGTTGCCGATCCCTGCTCTAGCTAGTAAGGGTTTGTGCTCTTGAATATGTTACATCTAAAAACTTGTCTTTTTTGCCATCAGAAGTTGGTCCAATAAGAAAATATTACCTCACCCACACTGTCTCTCTTAAATCTGATAATCCATTTTAAAAGAGAAAATATTTTACCCAAGGCAAGACATCCAAGAAAAAGCAAATAATTGGATTACAAGTTTCAAACTGGATTAGATTTTTTTGTACCATTGGTGGTTGTTGTAGGAATGTGTTGGTAAAGGGCAACTCATTTCCTGTTCTCATTAGTCACTGTAAGAAGAATGGAGAATTAGAAGTTCTAATGGCTCAAACATTCTGAAAAACATGATTGTGAGTTGTACTGTTTTGGACAGTTTAAATGCTTTGATTTGTTGGCTCTTCTTATTCCCCTTCACTTACAAGGTATGTAACTGTCACAGGGTGACTGGCTCCTTTAAGGGAAATGGGTCCAGCTCCCTTGAGAAGGAGTAGGTGTCTCCCAGATGGATCTGATGAGGGGTAGCTGATATCAACAAAGTGAGGAAGGGCAGTTTAAGAAGGTGGAGGACCTAAAGGGGCTGGAGAAGCTGCAAATATGGGGAAGCTCTGTAGGCCCACCATAAGAATAGGGATGGGATAATCTGAAGTCAGGGGTTCAAGCAGGAATCCTAGGATGTGCTGGTGAAAGGAAACTGAAGGAAACCCATAGACTCTTGCAGGGGTCCCAGGGTCTAGGCACAGAATGAGTAAGGAGGAAACTTTTAAAATCCAGGAGAATTCTATGGTGTGTGGACAAAGAGAATCACAGAATAGTAGGACTTGAAGGGACCTCAGAGGTCATCTAGTCCAGTCCCCTACACTCAGTGCAGGACTAAGTATTATCTAGACCATCCCTGACAGGTGTTTATCTATCCTGCTCTTCAAAATCTCCAATGATGGAGGTTCCATAACCTCCCTAGGCAATTTAATCTAGTGCTTAACTACCCTGACAGGAAGATTTTCCTAATGTCCAACCTCCACCACCCATGCTGCAATTTAAGCCCATTGCTTCTTGTCCTATCCTCAGAGGTTAAGGAGAACAATTTTTCTCCCTCCTCCTTATAACAACCTTTTATGTACTTGAAAACTGTTGTCATGTCCCTTCTCAGTCTTCCCTTCTCCAGACTTAAAAAAAAACAATTTTTTTTCAATCTTCCCTCATAGGTCATGTTTTCTAGACCTTTAATCGTGTTTGTTGCTCTTCTCTGGACTTTCTCCAATTTGTCTTTTCTGAAATGTGTTGCCCAGAACTGGACACAATACTCCAGCTGAGGCCTAATCAGTGTGGACGGAAGAATTACTTCTCATGTCTTGCTTGCAATACTCCTGCTAATACATCCCAGAATGATGTTTGCTTTTTTTGCTACAGTGTTACACGGTTGACTCATATTTAGCTTGTGATCCACTATGACGACCAGATCCCTTTCTGCAGTACTCGTTCCTAGGCAGTCATTTCCCATTTTGTATGTGTGCATACATACAATGGATCCAGGGGTGGGCAGTAGCCTGGCTGAAGACCCTGGACAAAAGAGGACTGACTCAAAAAGGTCTATCTCAGGGTATGACCCAAGAAGAACTATTGAATAATGGACTATACCATAAGCCCTGAGTGAAGGGGAATCCTCAGGTGGCGATAGGGCCACACCCCTCTGCAGAATACAGATACAAGATTAGCTCAGCTCTGGGAATGCTCAATTAAAAGGGATTTGCCCCAGCACCCAACTGCACAGCCCCAATGAGACCTCAACCCCAGATAAATTGGCCTTATACTGTATAAAGTTTTACATAGTATAAGTTCATATTATTCGCCCTCTTTCTCAATGTAAAGAGAGAGAGATACAAAGACTGTTTGCTTCCCAGGTAACGATTACTTACCCTGGGTTTATTAATAAACAAAAGTGATTTTATGATGTATGGAAAAAAAACCACGTAAAAGCCTATATGAGGCAGCAGAGCTTCAACTTTTTGTTTTTCACAAAATAAAGCAATGGCATGAGGGAAAGGCATCAAACTGGATTTGACACAAGGTGTCTGTCGCCCGTGGTAAGAGGAGAAACCGAGGCAGGACACAGTTGAAACATTGTGACCGGCCAGGAGGGGATGCTCTGGGATGTTGAACTGGTAACAGTAACCTACAGGAAAAGATTTCTAGGAAGCCAATCAGTCAAGCTGCGAAATATTTACAGGTTTCTTCTCTTTTTCATAAGCTATAGAGAACATTAACATTCTGATGCCTTAGCCTCTGTGGATGGGAAACAATGAATTCTTCCTAAGTCATGATCCCCAAAGATCTGTTTTTCCATCCCGACAAATGTCTTGTAGTGCAACCATTTTATGTTCCTGAAACAGCAGTAAAGAGCTCCGGAGTTTTCCACTTATCACTTAGGTGATGAAAATGACTTTTCCTATGCAACAGCCTTTTGTCAATGGCTATTATTAACTACTGAGACTATGCCTATCCAGTAATAAGTTTTAGAGTGACTGGGCCAAATCTAAGCTGGTTGTAAATGAGTATGACTCCACTGTCTTCAAACTACTAGTATTGATTTACTGAAGTTGGGCTTGCTTACACCAGGTCTCAGTTGGACCCAATTAATCTATTGTGTAACTCCATTGATTTTAATGGGGTTACACTAGAGGATGCATTTGGCCCACAAAATCAACTGATGATACAAATGGCATGAATTAGAAAAGCAAATGGAACCACTCAACAATGCAGAATCTCTTTAAGGCAATTGTGTTTACTACATTACCTCATTGTCATTTTCTTCTCTAATCAGGCCATGCTGTTATGAACTCCAGTGGTGTTTCAGGTCTGCTAAGTATAGGTATGGAAATAAAAAAGAATCTGTTTTTAGTCGTACTATTAGAAGAGAAAAGTTAAAAGGGGATATTTAAGAGAAGTCTGGATGATGGTAAGAGATGTGCCCGTACAGCTCCTTCCTCTCAGCCTACCCCAAGCAATAACGAACCAGGGCCATTGAGCTACCAAAAAATTCCTGCCCCCACTCAGTACATGGCTAAGGATAAACCATTAAGAATGACCATTTTGTTGAATGCAGCTGGTTTCATTTGAGAGAGAGTGAGATACTGATATTAACACTTGAATTATGAACAAACCACACAAAGAACTCCAGGGAAAGCGGTGGGACACAGTGTTACTAATTCCACTTATTGACATGAAGTTGCAATGTACAAACCATCCTATTGTCAAGAGAAATATATTTAAATTGCTGCAGTTCTGCATATACATAACAGAAATTGAGAGCTGGATTCTAATATGATTCATTTGGGTACCGCTTCAGTTATGGTGACCAGACAGCAAATGTGAAAAATCGGGACGGGGGTAGGAGGGGTAATAGGACCCCATACAAGAAAAAGACCCAAAAATCAGGACTCTCCCTATAAAATCGGGACATCTGGTCACCCTAACTTCATTCCACAAGTAGTTCCATTTATTTAAATGCGAACATTTGTTGAATAAAGTGCTATTCAAAATAAGGGTATCAGAATGTGGCTCTTAAAGCCTTACGAAGCGCACGGCTGATCTCATCCTCTGCATTTTCACATGGTTTGCAAGTTCACTGGAAGAACACAGCTTCCAATAAGCTATTTATTGCTTAGTCCTAATTATGAACTATATAAAAATATGGCTGGCTCTGAAAGCAATAGTAGCAAAGTATTGCCTGGTGGTGATGGAGTGTTTCCTGAGACTGTTGCAGATTGGCTCTGAGCAAAATTTCACAATCAAATTAACTATTTGTACCCAAGGGCAATTTATTTTTAAAACCTGCTATTGCACCCAGAAATGGCATGTTCTTTGTTTTACTGTCAGTTTGAGATTTCTCCCATCACTAGCAGCTTAATTTTGGGGTGAAGGAGCAGATTTTAGGAGGATACTTTTAGGGGGATGCTGTAAGTAGTAGCTTTTGAAGGAAGGTCTGAAGAAGTTCTATACCTCCTCCCCATTACAAAAGAGAAGTGGGCTAAGAGAGTGTTAGCAAGCTGTGGGGCCTTCTCCGAAACACTCATACTAGCCCAGACACAGAGTTCAGGGGAGAGGGAAGGGAAAATCCTAGCAACATGTCCTGTAATCAGGCACTTCAGCAAGAAACGGCTTCTCTTCGGAGCATTGGCTGGCTCTGAGAATGGGGCGACAGTCCGTGTCCCGCGGAGGCAATTCGGCGGCAGCTCCGCTGCTGTTCCCGGGGCGGTGGCTTTTGGGCAGCAGCTCCGCCACTGTTGCGGCGGTGGCAATTCGGCGGCGACTGCTTGGGGCAGCAACATGGGTAGAGCCGCCCCTGCCTGCCATCGTGGGACATGTCGGGGCTGGGTGTCAGTGGAGGGCGCATCGGAAGCTTATCTTAGCTAGTGTCAGCTCTCAATAGCTGCTGTCACAATCCTTTCTGCTGAACATATTGGACATCGTTGTCATCTTATACTCTAAGCCTGTGCTCTGTTGTCTGCTTGGGAGGAAGGGCAATAGTGTGTGTCTAGATTTTCATTTGTGACCACCTATCTCGGTGGGGAAAATACCTGCAAAAGTTAATAAACAACACAACGCATTTGCAGGTTTTGTGTGTGTGTGTGTGTGTTTAGGGTCTCAATATCTCTACCATCTGTGGGCTGAAATCATAGAAAGATAGGGCTGAAAGGGGCCTCAAGAGGTCATCTAGTCCATTCCCTGCACACGCACACTGACGCAGGACTATATATACCTAGACCATCCCTAACAAGTGTTTGTCCAGTCTGTTCTTAAACACCTCCAATGGTGGGGATTCTACAACCTCCCTTGGAAACCTATTCTAGTACTTACCTATCCTCCAAATTAGAAAACGTTTCCTATATCAAACTGAAATCTCCCTTGCTGCAGATTAATCTGATTACTTCTCATTCTACCTTCAGTGGACACAGAGAACAGTTACAGAGTCCAGGGGAGTAACTATAACAGCACTTAACATATTTGAAGACTTATCAGGTATACCCTTAGTCATCTTTTCTCAAGACTAAACATGTCCAGATTTTCATCTTTCCTCACAGGTCAGGTTTTCTTAAACCTTTTATCATTTTTGTTGCTCTCCTCTGGAGTCTCTCCAGTTTTTCTATATCTTTCTTAAAGAAATACCATGAGAAATTAATCTCAAGAGATTTTGGTTCATGCACTAACTGGAGCTGGAAATAAGGACTCTAGAAACAAAACCACAGGGCTGGGTTTGATCCAGGGGCTCCAAATGAAGTGCCACTAAAAGTCTGGAAGAGGGTTTCCAAATGTGGAGTTGTGGCTCCATCCCAACCTTTGGGATTTTTTTTTTTGAGTGGATTCATTAGATTGAGTCATTCAAAAGCACATTCTGGAATCTTTCTGTGGATCTTTTATATGTAGGTCTGGGTACTTCAGAAGTGATTGACTCCATAATGAAACTCTGTGTAGATGCCTGTGCAGGATGCAATGCTTAACAGGATCAGTAATGCGGTTATAGGCAATAGGCTTCATTTCTGAAGCCTATTTCAAATGCTGTTCCGAACAACACACTAGAGCAGGGTGGGCAAACTTTTTGGCCTGAGGGCCACATCGGGGTTGTGAAACTGTATGGAGGGCCGGGTAGGGAAGGCTGTGCCTCCCCAAACAGCCTGGCCCCCACCCCCTATCCACCCCCTCCCACTTCCTGCCCTCTGACTGCCCCCCCTCAGAACCCCCAACCCATCCAACCCCCCCTGCTCCTAGTCCCCGACCACCCCCTCCCGGGACCCCCTGCCCCAACCACCCCCCCCGTGACCCCAACCCCCTATCCAACCCCCCATGATCCCTGTCCCCTGACTACCCCAACCCCATCCACACCCCCACCTCCTGACAGGCCCCCCGGGACTCCCACGCCTATCCAACCCCCCCATTCCCCATGCCCTGACCGCCCCCCGAGAACCTCCGCTCCCTCCAACCGCTCCCTGCTCCCTGACTGCCCCCCAGGTCTCCCATGCCTATCCAACCACCCCTGTCCCCTGACTGCCCCCCGGGACCCCCTTCCCCTTATCTAACCCCCAAGCTCCCCTCCCCCTTACCAGCAGGAGCGGCAGGCCAGAGCGCTGGCGGCACGGCGAGCTGAGGCTGTGGGGAAGGGGGGACAGCAGGGGAGGGGCCGGGGGCTAGGCTCCCCAGCCAGGAACTCAAGGGCCGGGCAGGACGGTCCTGTGGGCCATACTTTGCCCACCTCTGCACTAGAGAAATCACTCACAAAAATTAGGAGTTACACTAGAGAAATTGCTGTCTGGAGAGTTCCCCGAAGAAGTTACCTCCTGAAATTCTGGACTGCTGACTTAACTTTCAGTGCATTTCTGTGCAATCAAGCCAGGCTTTGGGCCCTCTACTTCTGATACATGTACTTTGGTAAGTGCTTTTCTTTAGAAAAGTACTGTTTATGGCACCCTTAGTTTCAAAGCAACAAGATAAGTCAGTTTCTGTGCTAAATACTTCTGACAGGGTGCACCTGGCCTATGAAGCTCCTTATGGGAGGCCCAGGGGTCCTACTAAACCCTTCCAGCTGTGCAGAAGAAATGGAGCCCTGCAGCTAGGTCCTCCAAGCCTGCCTAGAGAGGCCTCTCCCAGAGCAGCCATCTTGCTTGCTGAGAGAGAACCATGTGGGTACTTTTATGTGTAGCAATTACACTGTTCTGTCTCTGAAGAGGAAAGTAAGCAGGTATCCTAGGACAGTGGCTCTCAACCTTTCCAGACTACTGTACCCCTTTCAGGAGTCTGAATTTGTCTTGTGTACCCCTAAGTTTCACCTCACTTAAAAACTACTTGCTTGCAAAATCAGACAGAAAAATACAAAAGTGTCACCCTACACTACTACTCAAAAATTGCTTACTTCCTCATTTTACCATATAATTATACAATAAATCAATTGGAATATAAATATTGTACTAACGCTTTAGTGTATATAGAGCGGTATAAAAAAGTCAAAAAGAAAAGGAGGACTTGTGGCACATTAGAGACTAACAAATTTATTTGAGCATAAGCTTTCGTGAGCTACAGCTCACTTCATCCAATATTCCGACCTAGTCATGATGACGACAGCACCTCCTTTGTCAGCCTTTTTGATTATGATGTCAGAGTTGTTTCTGAGGCTGTGGATGGCATTGTGTTTTGCACAGCTGAAGTTATGGGGCAAGTGATGCTGCTTTTCCACAATTTCAGCCCGTGCACGTCGGCGGAAGCATTCTATGTAGAAGTCCAGTCTGTTGTTTCAACCTTCAGGAGGAGTCCACCCAGACTTCTTCTTTTCGTAGTGTTGATAGGAAGGTCTCTGTGGATTAGTATGTGTTGGAAATATTCCTTGAGTCGGAGACATCGAAAATAGGATTCTAGGTCACCACAGAACTGTATCATGTTCGTGGGGGTGGAGGGGCAGAAGGAGAGGCCCCGAGATAGGACAGATTCTTCTGCTGGGCTAAGAGTACAGTTGGATAGATTAACAATATTGCTGGGTGGGTTGAGGGAACCATTGCTGTGGCCCCTTGTGGCATGTAGTAGTTTAGAAAGTTTAGTGTCCTTTTTCTTTTGTAGAGAAGCAAAGTGTGTGTTGTAAATGGCTTGTCTAGTTTTTGTAAAGTCCAACCACGAGGAAGTTTGTGTGGAAGGTTATTTTTTTATGAGAGTATCCAGTTTTGAGAGCTCATTCTTAATCTTTCCCTGTTTGCTGTAGAGGATGTTGATCAGGTGGTTCCGCAGTTTCTTTGAGAGCGTGTGGCACAAGCTGTCAGCATAGTCTGTGGGGTATGTAGATTGTAATGGATTTTTTACCTTCAGTCCTTTTGGTATGATGTCCATCTGTTTGCAGTTGGAAAGGAAGATGATGTCTGTCTGTATCTGTATGAGTTTTTTCATGAAGTTGATAGATTTCCACTCCATACAGCTAAATGCAGTGCCTTGCATAATGACAGGGGATCGGTCCTGCTTTGAGCAGGGGGTTGGACTAGATGACCTCCTGAGGTCCCTTCCAATCCCGATATTCTATGATTCTATGACAGGTTTCAGAGTAGCAGCCGTGTTAGTTTGTATTCACAAAAAGAAAAGGAGTACTTGTGGCACCTTAGAGGCTAACAAATTTATTTGAGCATAAGCTGTAGCTCACGAAAGCTTATGCTCAAATAAATTTGTTAGTCTCTAAGGTGCCACAAATACTCCTTTTCTTTTTGCAAATACAGACTAACATGGCTGCTACTCTGAAACCTGTCATAAAAAAGTCATTGTCAGTATGAAATTTTAGTTCGTATTGACTTCTCTAATGCTTTTTATGTAGCCTGTTGTAAAACTAGGCAAATATCTAGATGAGTTGATGTACCCCCTGGAAGACCTCTGCGTGCGTATCCCGAGGGGTACACGTACTTCTGGTTGAGAACCACTGTCCTAGGACAACCTGTCTGTGCAAGGAATGACAGCATAGGCGGGGAACTGTCCAGCCTGGGAATGCCTCCGTCCGAAGGGAGACAGACATAGCTCTCCACCCAAGAGGGGCGAGAGTTGGAAGCCAGAGAGTGGGAGCCCTTACTGAACTACTGAGGGTGAATCCGGGTGCAGTTGCCCTGAACTGTGATAGCTCCTTTTCTATCCAAAATCCTAATGTACTTCTAGCAAAACAGCAGTACTGCCAATTCAGCATCTACTGTGATATGACTACAAGTTACATACGCTGTTCACGATACAGTAGGGGAGTGTCCTCTTTCCTCACGGGTCGTCAGCAATACTGTTTGTTGTTCCCTTCTCCTTTGCCGAGCTTTCACGGTGCTGTTCAATCAGTGATTGCTCTATGATTGCTGCAGCCAGGTACTGTGGAGTGCGGGTTGTGCTCCAGCTGCTGCATTCCTGCTGCAGGGACGTAGCATTGCTAATGTGCAAAATCCACTCCCCTTGCACCGCTCCCGCCCCAGGATATTGAGAAACAAAGACTTTAACGCTCAGCTGTATTCTGAAAGTGTCATTGATACAAAATGCGAGAAGGAAGGCACCACAGTTTAATATGTGGTGTTCAAGAGGGTACTTGGGATTTTGCTGTATAATTAAACAATGCAACTAGGTATCCGTCAACATGAGATCCCAATATAATAACCTGCTCATTGAAATGCCTACTCCTGATCATTAAGGAAAGCAAGTGCAATGCAAAGGTTTCTCTTTTGGTATGTTTTTAGCACAATGTATGTCGTGGCATGTCCGTGAAAGGAATTGTATTGCTTTTGGTAAGGATTCGTTTTACAAGTAAAATGACATCATATGCCCAGTAGGGTTCTGGTTAAAATGAAATCCATATTGCAGTGTTAATGAAGCATGAGTTCAGCTGAATGAACAGAATGGAAATGGCAATCATGCAACCATTTTATTTGCTTTTACACATTCTTTCAGAGTAGTGAAGTCATATCATGCACTGTTGGGATTCTCCAGCTTTGCTGTCAACTTGCATACATGCTGCTAACTCTGTTACTGTGTTCATGTGGGTCTCAGTCCAGCAAAATGAATAACCACATACTTAACTTTAAGCGTAGGAGCAATCTCTTTGACCTCAACAGGACTACTTGTGCTTACAGGTAAGCACATGCTTAAGTGTTTTGCTCAGTGAGGGCCATGGGCCCTAGAAAGAGTAATCGACATGGAAAGAGGCAAAAGGCATGTTTGTTTGACTAGCCTATTTTCCTTTTTTTAACCAGAATATTTCCATTACGTGGTTTTCAAAAAGGTTTCGTCCCTATAGCTGTTCTTTCATTTCTGATTTGTGCAGTGGCTTGAAGATCGATACAGCGTAAACCAGAATGAGTGGTTGGTTATTCAGGAAGGTCAAGTACTGAGGAAGGCCGGACTAACCCTCTTAACCCTAAAGCTTCGTGGATGAGTTCCTCTGCATTGGGGGGGTAGGATAGTACAAAGAAGTTTGCACTGCTGCTGTCTGGACTTAACCTACTTTGTGACTAAACAAAGGACTTCAGTTTCCAGTGTGGTCATTTGGGCACCTCTTGATCAGCAAACTTCACTTCCTTTAGTAGGATTCTCCTAAAGGAAGGTATTTACAGTAAAATTTCATGTTGCATTTCTCTCCTTTTACTCCATGTTCTAAAATGCCAAACATGGATCCTGCTTGCATAAAGAAAAATGATTCTTCTCCACGTCATAGAATCATAGACTATCAGAATTGGAAGGGACCTCAGGAGGTCATCTAGTCCAACCCCTGCTCAAAGCAGGACCAATCCCCAATTTTTGTCCCAGATCCCTAAATGGCCCCCTCAAGGACTGAGCTCACAACTCTGGGTTTAGCAGGCCAATGCTCAAACCACTGAGCGATCCCTGCTCTTAAAAATCTCTAATGATGGAGATTCCACAACCTCCGTAGGCAATTTATTCCAGTGCTTAACCACCCTGACAGTTACAAAGTTTTTCCTAATGTCCAATCTAAACCTCCCTTGCTGCAGTTTAAGCCCATTGCTTCTTGTCCTATCCTCAGAGGTTAAGAAGAACAATTCTTCTCCCTCCTCCTTGTAACAACCTTTTTATTTACTTTTTTTTTCCAGACTAAACAAACCCAATTTTTTCAATCTTCCCTCATAGGTCATGTTTTTTAGACCTTTAATCACTTTTGTTGATCGTCTCTGGACTGTCTCCAATTTTTCCACATCTTTCCTGAAATGTGGCACCCAGAACTGGACACAATACTCCAGCTGAGGCCTAATCAGCATGAAGCAGAGCAGAAGAATTACTTCTCGTGTCTTGCTTACAACACTCCTGCTAATACATCCCAGAATGATCGCTTTTTTTGCAACAGTGTTACACTGTTGACTCATATTTAGCTTGTGGTCCACTATGACCCCCAGATCCCTTTCTGCAGTACTCCTTCCTAGGCAGTCATGTCCCATTTTGTATGGGTGCAACTGATTGTTCCTTCCTAAATGGTGTACTTTGCATTTGTCCTTATTGAATTTCATTCTATTTACTTCAGATCATTTCTCCAGTTTATCCAGATCATTTTGAATTATAATCCTATCCTCCAAAGAACTTGCAACCCCTCCCAGCGTGGTGTCGTCCTCAGACTTTATAAGTGTACTCTCTATGCCATTATCTAAATCATTGATGAAGACATTGAACAGAACCAGACCCAGAACTGATCCCTGTGGGACGCCACTCGTTATGCCCTTCTAGCATCACTGTGAACCACTGATAACTACTCTCTGGGAATGGTTTTCCAACCAGTTTTGCACCTACCTTATAGTAGCTCCATCTAGGTTGCGTTTCCCTAGTTTGTTTATGAGAAGGTCATGCGAGACAGTATCAAAAGCTTTCCTAAAGTCAAGATATACCACATCTACTGCTTCCCCCATCCACAAGGCTTGTTACCCTGTCAAAGAAAGCTATCAAGTTGGTTTGACACGATTTGTTCTTGACAAATCCATGCTGACTGTTACTTTTCACCTTTATTATCTTCTAGATGTTTGCAAATTGGTTGCTTAATTATTTGCTCCATTATCTTTCTCGGTACAGAAGTTATGCTGACTGGTCTGAAATTCCCTGGGTTGTCCTTATTTCCCATTTTATAGATTGGCACTATATTTGCCCTTTTCCAGCCTTCTGGAATTTCTCCCGTCTTCCGTGACTTTTCAAAGATAATCACTAATGGACTTTTCAAAGATAATCGCTAATAATACCTCCAAACGGTTGTTCTTCTCTACCAAGCAGGAAACACTGGGAGAATCCTGGTCCCACTGCACTCAATGGAAGTTTTGCCACTATCTTCAGTGGGACTGGAATTTTACCTATGCTTTGCAAATTAGGCAGAGGAAGTTAAACAGGCCCTAATGTTACTATTCTAGTGATATTTTCCCATGTCAATGATTTCTTCTTTGACATAAAGACCCTAGTTACTTTTTAGCAAGAGATGGGAGAAAAATCACTAAATATTAGAATTAAGAAACATCAGCGTAGAAAAATGTTGCTAATTGAAATGAAACAAGGTTACTTATAGGTTTGGGGGTTAAGGTAACATCTCATGCCCTAGATATACACACAAACGCCATGTTCTACAATACAGAGACCAACTTAAGACACAGCCATTCACTGATCCTTCTTATGTACAAAGTAGCAACTGTAGCCTGGGCTGAATAAATCCAGAGACCGAGGGCTGAGGTGGTGTTAGCTGCAAGTACGGTTATTCCCCTCTCCATTCCCCTGTATAGGCTTTTCCCTCGGATACCTACAAGGGCAAGATCTAAATCAGCATAGCTCCACTGAAATCAATGAAACTTTACCAGTTTATGCCAGCTGAAGATTTGGCCTACTATTTTTTGTCTATATCATGGTTCGAAGCTGTAATTTCCCAGGGGAAACAATCATGGAAACAGAAATATGATCCATACTGCACAGCTAGATCCCGCTGTTCTACAGGGGGGAAGGAGGGCAGAAGTGATGCTCTGCGTGGTGTCCTGCTCTATTTGACTTCAGTGATATCAAACATATTCCTAAAGGAGGAATTATAAGGCAAGAGGCGATTGTGTCTAAACAAAACTTTCCCTTTCATCAGTTTCGTGGCTCTGTTTCCCTTTGCTTTTTGTTCTTGATCTAGCTCACATAACTTTTTAAGTTTTTTCTGCCACCGCGCCAGGGAATAAGATGCTAAGGCAAGAATCTCTCTGTTGCTAGCAAATAGCTCGAAAAATTCTTCGCAGGGGAGCAAATCAGAGCAGAGGGATTATAATAGCCAGTGCAGATACATTTGCATATTCAGAAGACTGTAACTGAGGAATAATAGTACTGTAATTATGCAAATCCCTGCATTCTGATAGGTTAAGAATGATTTTGTGACCCGCTTATGGCATAGTTATTGACAAATAACCATAGGATGATTAGGTAGTGCACATAACCATACTCAGGGAGCAGAGAATCACATAAATGGGAGAAAACTGCACTGAAATGATCAGTAGCTAACTGTGCAGCATCCCTAAAGTTTGAGTGGCTGGGACAGTTCCTTTTCAGAACAATATTCGCTCTATTTTGAGCTCTCAGTACTTTTCTGGGGCTATTATGAACTTCCAACCCTAAACCCATTCATTACTTGAAATGCCAGATCTGTGGGCCTTTCTGATTTCTAAAAATGATTACAAAATGATTGTTTGTGACTGAGGAAAAGCCATATAGCTATATCAACGAAAACCTTATCACCCTTTCTTTCATTTCCAGAATACATTAATTCCAGAATGCATTAAGCTTTTTTTTTAAACCCTTTCCCACCTCTAGATCAGCAGAAGTGAGCCATATTAAGTGTATTCAGTACAACAGAATGAGTTTATATTTGTAAATTCCTTTTTCGAGATCAGCAAAAGTTACGGACACAAATCATGGTCTGAATCAGCATCTCTTGACTATTTTTTTAAACATGGCAATTGCTGAAACATTTTTCACTGAGGCTGCCCGAAAAGTTTCCATGTATTCTGAAGTATTCAGTTAAAATCTATACCATATTAAAGATTATCTGTTTTACACAAGACATGGCTGACCCTGTACCAGCTATTTGTTGATGAGCAGCTAGCTACTCCGTTCCATTGTTTCACACATAAGGATGTTTCACTCACTTCCTACTGTAAGTACAAGTCTAAACATATGGGAGTGAATTTGTAATGAATTAGGACTGTACATTATTGCCATGATTAGCCGTATTTGTTATCCAACAGCTGTCTGGGTATTAAACCCAACACATACACACACACACCCCGGCCCCAGAGTACAGCATCCTGGGTTTTCCAATTCCCTGATAACTGATCCAAGAATTTCTTGTTCCTGCTGTGCTCTGATCCTATGGCCCATAGCAGATGTTCACTGGTTGTCTATCTCAATATTTATACCACACTCCTCATCCTGGGATCTAAGCAGCTAAGATACTGAACACTGCACTTCATCCTTTTCTTTTCTTTTCTCCTCAGCTAAAATATTTTCTGTCCCCTTCATTATGCTTCGTGCTATTGAAACACTTTTGACATACACCTGGGATGAATTTGGCTCTGTAACATTACCAGCACCAATGGAGTTATGCCTGAGATGAATTAGGCCCATTGTTGTAATTAATCATTGTTTGTATTATGGTAGTATCAAGAGGCCCCAACGGAGATCTGGGCTCTATTGTGTTAGGGCAAAACAGTCACTGCCCTAAAGAGTTTATAGTCTAAACTGACAAATGGTGGAATAACTGGCAGGGAACTGAGGCCCAGAGAGATTGTGATTTGCCCAGATCCTTTGTCTGTGGCAGAGCCTTTAGTACCTTAACACAATATTATCTTTCCTCCACTTCTACCTTTCCCATCTATGGATGAGTTATTTTTATCCACTAGTGCTTTCCAGGGAAGGCAGAAAGCAATGCCATTGTCACTGACATGGTTCCTGGCCCTGGGGAGACACATGAGGTAGATGTTTTAGTGTATAGGGTTTTTCTTTAAACTACTCTTTTTCCATGTATCTGCTTCCATGGAGACTGCTGTGACTTATTGTGTTGTTGAGTTATGTTATCGAGCGAGCAAGCA
Source organism: Natator depressus (assembly GCF_965152275.1). Classification (NCBI taxonomy): domain Eukaryota; kingdom Metazoa; phylum Chordata; order Testudines; family Cheloniidae; genus Natator; species Natator depressus. The sequence goes on from NC_134243.1 coordinate 68,443,606, forward strand.
AGGTGGAGATTATGGTGTTGAGCCAATTTAACTGTACCATACAGTTAGTGTATAGCGTAATTCAGTTTAACAGGTGCACGCTCAGTTGTTTGACACTTCAACCACTTTCTTTGAGTCCCAAGTGATCAGATATCATCTGATAAACCCCTTGGAATATTGTACAAGAATGTGTGACCACTGAGTTACTTCTGGCTATCAAACAAAGCCTTTCAGAAGAAGGAAAACATCACAAGGTATCTCCTGAATTCCCATCTCTGTTCTCGGAAGAATATTCCCCAGAAGCTTCTGATCTCTTCAAACTGCAGAAAAGCAAACTTGCTTAATTTATTATGAGTTCCCAAACCTAGACTCATTCATTACTTGAAATGCCAGGTCTGTGGGCCTTTCTGATTTCTAAAAATGATTACAAATATTAATTGAACCTATAAAATGAGCTCGCTTAATTTTTTTGCTGAGCACAAACTAAATTAAACTGTAGAGCTAACTACAGGTAATTTCAACTAATTTGAGCACTGATAAAATTCTTCATCTTCAGCAGCTTCAAAACTTCATGTTGTATCCTATGTAACTCACGTGGTAATATCTGTGCCTATGCCAGCTCTCTGTTGTCCACCAATAATTGCCCCATGGGCCACAGTTCAAGAACTGCAGTTTTAACCTATTGCATACAAAAGGACCGTCTGCCTTTGAAATTGTAGGTGAAATAACATACAAAGAAACTGACATCCTTCTGTGAACCAGCTTATAGTATCAGTATTTTAGAGGAGTTATAGATATCTTTTTCTCTGTGTATGTATATTATAGTATGGATTCTTTTTTAACAGGCATCTACTATGTTCTTTAATGAATTGCCATTTCAAGGAATTAAATATACAGCAAGCGTGAGAGAACACCAAGCTCTGTTTTACTGAACAATCACTTGCCATAATATAAACCTCACCATCATATTATAAACTTTGAAATAGCAAGACTGTGGCCCCAAACTGAATTAATGCATGCAGACACATTTTCAATGCACTAATAGTTTTTAGTGATGCAATTTTACAAGCCTCTTAAAAGGTAACAATCTCAAAAAATGAGTTATAGGAAAGGCTGATTAAAGTTCAACAGCAATAATTCATTATTCGGTCAAGGAAAGAAGAGCTATAGCTCAGATTACTTGCTTGGTTCTTTTCCTCCCTCTCTACGTAGGTTAAAAAACACTCACCAGAACAAAGATTTGTTTTATTGCAGCAAATGTGTCGGCACTGTAGGAAGCCAGATCAAAAGATTTTCAACATAAGCAGAGATTTAGTTGCCATTGAAGCAGAGTTTACAGCAAACCTTGTCTGCAGAGACTGGCCATCCCTTCTCCTCTGACATTTTTTCCAGATCTATGCAGGTTCATTGGCATTTCTTGGGTACTGTTTGTGAGTTTGCCTGTCTCATGATGGGCATTTTCCATTTTTTCACTCACAGTAAAACAAAGGGAAAAATCTAAGCTAATGTCTGTTGTTTATAATGAAAGTGAGGTAAAATCCTCCCCTGTCCGGAGAGGCATAAGGGGGCCCTGTGCACCACTTACCTGCTCAAAATAGGGCTTAAGAACTGTTACTAACTCTCATAGTTTTATCACACATCTAATGCTGTTTGCTGTTGAAGCCCCAGCTGTTGGAATCACGGCATTACCTGAGAATCTCAACTTTTGTTTTTTAAATAGGTAACTTTCTAGCCCTCCTGGTTGTGGAGAAAAGCCTGAAAATGTGAGCCCTAAATACTCCAACACCAGACAGCAAATAAAAAGAACACCCAATTTGTTTATAAATCTCATGATTCCTAAGGCAGTCTCTTGATTTCTGGGGTCTGACTCATTATTTTTGAATGGCGATACTGCATGAGTGACATATAGGCCTTGTGCCTGTGCAGAATTTTGACACACATGGCCAAGGTCTGAACATTTAGGATATATCTGCACACAACAACTACATGCCCATGGTTGGCCTGTGCCAGCCGACTCAGGCTTGGGCTGCAGGGCTGTTTCAGTGCTGTGTGGACTTCCAAGCTTGGGCTGGAGCCCAGGCTCTAGGACCTTGTGGGGTGGGAGGGTCCAAGAGCTTAGGCTCCAGCCCAGAAGTCTACACACCAATGAAACAGCCCCGCAGCCTGAGTCCCACAAGCCTGAATCAGCCGGCAGGGCTAGCTGCAGATTTTTCTTCGCTCTGTAGACATACCCTTACAGCTTGTCCCAAAACAGACTTCTCCCCTCACCTTCCATACTACACATTTTCACTCTTGGAAAACTGTGTTCATTTTGGGGAATGGCAGGATTTCACCGCTGACCAAATATCTAAGGACCCGAGCAGTGCCTCCAGAACAGGCTCTGGGGCCTGCCCACAAACCTGCATCTCCCACGGTGGACAACTGGAGGCCAAGCCCTTCTACACAAAAGTCCTTTGCCTCCATACTTGTCCCCAGCTGCCTCTCACCACTCCTGGGAAGTGATGTTGTCCCCAGGGCCCTCTCTCCTCTAACTTAAGAGGTTTCCCACAGTTAAGAGAAAGAATGGAAATGAACACACAGCCCAGTGCTGTAACGTGTCCAAGGCAACCTCTATGAACCCGTTGGGGAACCATGTACATTTTCTAACCCCATCTACTACTTGCACCTCTGCTACATGGATACCTGGACCCATAAAGAGTCCTTCAGGGGATCTGGGTGGAAAAGGCATTCCTTGTTGCAGAGATGGCTCCCTAACCCACAGCATGGGGAGATCTATGAAACTCTGGGTCCTCTTTGTGCATGGATCTTGGGGCATAATTGTTACAAAAGTCTGAAGGCCTGGGGCAAATGGAAAGTGAAAGTAGATTGGTTCAAACAGATCTGAGACGATTTAATAGAAACTACAGTAAAGCCACACAAGGTCTAACAAAAAGCTGCATGCAGGGTGAAATTTTCAAAGCTAAGGGATTTGGATACCCGTTCCCATTAATTAAGCAGTATTATTATTAACAATGCCTAGCTATTATACAGAGCTTTTCATCAGTAGATCTTAAAGTGTTTTACAAATATCAATATGAGGCACAGAAAGATTTTAAGTGACTTGCCCCAGGTCACTCAGCAGACTAGAGGTAGAGCTGGGAATAGAACCTAGATCTCCTGAGTCACCATCCAGTGCACTATCCACTAGACCCCATTCCACCTCTGCCTGTAAAAAAGCATAAGCCAGGATCGCTTTTGGATCATTTGACTCATGCCTGTGGCTCTCATAGTCATGGCTTATGCTGAAAAATGGCAATCTCTGATTCCAGGAAAAACCAATAAACAAAAAAAATGGGGGACTTACCTGTTGGAAAAGCATGACTGAGACTTGCATGGAGACCGTTCACTTCTCTTTCTCGAGCGTTTGGCTCCAGGTACTAGGCAGAGTAGAGGTGTGGCCATGGAATGTTTACATGGCAGTCTACCGCGAGTCCATATTTCCGATAATGAATCAAAGCAATCAAGCTGGTTTTACAGTTAATGCTCCAGCAATACTGTAAGATTTAACATTCTATCCTGTGAAGACAACAAAGAGAAAATTAGCTGAAAGCAGGTGCCCCTTTAAAGAAAGACAAGCATCTGTGGGAGTTTTTCTAAATTGTACACTGATGAAACTGACCTTTACTTCGTACAGGAATAATATGGTAGACAATTCAGCAGGCTGGGGGTTAAATTTTGTCCTCTGATGTGTGAATTCAATGGGATGCAGTCACATGAGCACATGAAAGGGCAGGATCTGGCCCTACGACCCAGTACTTTTTCTTGTGGCTCTTTTATGAGTTATAAAGGGATATTCAGAACAAGTATATCTGAAATAAAGTGTGTGTTCATCCAGAACAATTGATTTCTATGAACAATACATTCAAAGTGCAAAATCCATAGGATTGTGTCCTTGGCACAGATGCGCGGTTGCATGCAGCATTTCCCCCCATACTATGTGAGAATTAGTGGCACTACTAAAACCTGATAGCTGCTATAGGCTCCATAGCATAATGCCCTTTGAATGGGGATTTAAATCAGCGTAGATCCCCTCAAACACCCTTCCATTCTGTACAAAGATGTCATGTGGCCAACTTTTGTGATTGTTATCATGAGGCTTGTGATATTTGATGTATTTCTTAAAGCTCCAGCCCCTGGATTCATGTGATTGTGTGAGAATCTCAACCTTAATTTTTTTTAAAAGTAAGTTTTTAGCCATTGTGGTTACAGAGCAAAACCTGAAAACATACCCTGGATTCACCTGAATGGCTAAAAAAACCAATACAATGATACTGAAGTTATTTTATAAAAGTATGATGATTTTCAAATCAATCTCATTTTTTGGAAATAGGGGATGCAGCCCAGTGCCATGCAGCTCCATGACCTGCAGGGGTTGCACAGAGACAACATGGGACTCTCCACATCTTGCTCTCCCATTCTCTCCTCCCCCCCCCCATGCCAGTTCTGCTGCACTTCAGGCTGCGTGCAATCACTGGAAGGAAGGGGCAGGATTTGCCCCATTAGAATAGGTGAAATGATACAATTTATTTCTTCTAGTGTTGAAGTGATCGATTTCAGGCCTGATTTTCCAGAGTGCTAAGCACCACCTTCCACGTACTGTACACTCTCCACGCTGTGACTTTCTTGGGAGTTGAGGGTCCTCATCATCTGTAGGATTAGGCCCTGAATGAGTTGCAAAGATGGGAATGGAAATGAATACATTCCACCACACCAGTAACCTCCATCCTGCACAGGGTTTGTAAGACAACTTTTTTTTTAATGGATCTCTAAGGAGTTTTTTCTGAAGACCTTGCTGCTATTAGGCTAAGCTAATTTGGAAATAAGCCTTCAAAGGGGGTATTTTCTTAGAGAGGAGGTGGCCAAGAACTTGTGATATGTTTTAATTTCAATGTTGTCAGGTATCTTTTGAAGTTCCTCTCTACAGTCTGGTGCTAGAAAATCATCAATGTGGTGCAGCACTGTCTTTTATCTCTTTAAAACCAGGTAATCTTAAACGTCCAGGTTTTATTAACAAATCCAGCAGCATTTAAATCTCTGTAGAGCTCCTAAACAAACTGCCTGCTGATATGTGTATGCCGTGTTGTTGCAGCTGTGTCGGCCCCAGGACATTAGAGGGACAAGGTGGCTGAGGTCATATCTTTCATTGGACCAACCTCTGTTGGTGAGAGCGATTAAGCTTTTTAGCTTACACAGACTTCTTCTTCAGTTACTGATGTGTGAGTATTTATATGCTACATGTATGCATTAATACTTACAACAGACAGTATCTGTGTAAATGTACATGGAGAGTAGACACCAAAATATTAACTATGACCCTGTTAAAATAATTGATGATATAGCATAACGCAGACATGAAATAACCTATCAAATGAAATATTATTAGAGTCAGAGAGCTAATCTCCCATAAACCCTGGGAATTTTATACAAAGGAGCTATTATTTTAAATTAATTTTTCATTATCTTTTTCCATCTTATTATTTCATAAGTGAGAAATCCATTAAAAATCCTGCCAAAAACTATATAGAATGGTTAGTTTTCTAGCGCTGAGACTTTCACACCATGGGAGCATCTTGATGTCCCTGGGGAAAAAAGGAAAAGTGACATAGTGATCAAATATTATTTACATATTTCATTAAGACTTAGAAGGACACTTGTAATTTTCACATTTATTTCGTGTTATATTTAAATGAACCAAAAGGCAATGTTGTACAATAAATTTTATAAAAGAAAATCATTTGTTACATGTTACATTAACCAAATGCCCCATTTTTAAAAAAGAAAACCCTATAAACTTTATCCGGGGCAGATCCTGCTCTCTCTCCTTACTCACAAGAGTAATCCAGCTGACTGCAGTGGGACTCTTTTGTCTGAGTAAGGGGAGCAGAGTTATCCCCCCAGAATGTAATTTCTTTTATATTACTTGCAGTCTCATTTCATAATGTATATAACAATTTTATTTATAAGGCATAAATACGAAAAACAGCTCAATATGTTCATCGTTATTTTAATTGCGTAACACTGTCTAGTACACTTTATTCAATTACACCAAGGATTACAATGTACCTATATCTTTAATTTTTTTAAATACAAAAGTCTATCATATAGTATACAGTATATACTAGTGTGGTAACTGGTTCACAAGATTGACCACCATATTCTTGCAGGTCAGTACGGTCAAAATTTCACCTAACGTATATTCTCTATGTAGGACTTTATGGATCCACCTGCCATGAACTGCTGTACTTACGGAATCGGATGCTGGGTAAAACATGTCAGGGCTCACTGCATTATGTTAATTATTTTAAGACAATAGCTCTTAGCCAGATTTGTAACAGTGCTGGTAATACTGTTACAAATGCTGTGGTTTCTAAATTATCACTTTTTAACATGAATCTCTAAAGTCTAGATACCACCCAATGAAAAATGCAGCCCTCTGTTACCACACTGTCTCCATCCCGCAGCACCTTAGTCCAAGGAAGAAGTTTGATATTAGAAAAGGGCCCAAACCAGAACATTTGGATCATGATCTGCACTCCTGCAAAATTCAGAGTTGTGCAGATCCAAGACTAAGATTAGGGGCTGATCTTTATAAGATATACATGGATGTGACACCCAATCATATATAAGAAATTAGTGGTTTTTTTGCTGAAAGATCAATGGTGGCTGATGTCTCCTATCCATAAATAAAACATAGTGCATGAATAGTTCTCCAATGAGGAGGAGGAACTGATGCACATTTAAAATGGTCATATATCTTCTCTTCCCGCTCAGCTTTTCATTCACTTTTTTCAACCACCAAAGGTGAGGGAGTGGCACACCTGAAATACCCACCAGCGATGAGCAATGTGGCACACCTGCATAACCAGGTTGGGAACTGCTTCTAAATAAATCAAAGTATTCTATTTATGGGTGTTCATTAAGAAAAGTTTCCTCTTTTTAAAATAGGAAGGGCAGGATCATGTTATTTTCTGAAAAGAGCTTTTAAAACGTCTATTTATTCCTATCTGACTCAAGAGAAATATTGTACAGGTATTTGTTTTCTTTAGGCATGGGTTAAATAAGCTACTTAGGTCATAATTTGAGTCTTCCCTTAACCTGTAGCCCTGATTCAGGCTAAAGCATTAAATCAATGTTTCTGGCAGGACATGCTGACCAAGTAGACCGCCTGCTGTACAATAGAGTCACAATGTTATTCTTTAAGTTCAATATTCATACTGAAGCTAAATAACCCCTGTGTAGAATGTATTGCATTAATAGCAAGTTTCCACTAGTGCTGAAAAACTGTGCCCTTAATATAAGTGCTCAGTAGCCTGCTATTTGGTAAGCACTCAAACCTGTAAAGAAGGCGTGTTGAAAATAATCCAAATTGGTTACCTACTATGCTGTGATTTATATTATGGATTAAAAATATCAAAATTAATCAATTCTATTAATCTACATTCTAAAAGGCACGAAGACTTGTGACAAAATTATAACTGTTCAGATTACATTCGCAAGAACTGCAACAGAGCAATAGGTGTCACTTGGATTTGCCAGTTCAGTTGGCTGGAAGGAGTGAAATCAAGACATTTTCATTGTCTGTGGAGGTAAAGAATACCCTTTTGGCAGGGAGCATTTGCCAACTCTTCACAAATGTTATTCCAATGTAAGCAACTGAAACCTCTGTTGATTGCTTTAAAACATAATCTTTTTGGTCTGCAGCACATGGCACTTCACCTAAGTACTCAGTGATAATAAAACGGGTCTCAGGGCAAGACCAGGTAATAAAGAGCCCTCATTGAATCTGAACATAGGAATGAGCTGCTTTCATGATCACACAATCTGCTTTCAATCAAATGATCAAGGAATACATAAATACTACAAAGCAAATAAAATACATTCATATTTTTTCACATTGTAGAGTGCTTTAATATTTCTCTTGGCTTCCTAATGAAATGCATATAGCACATTCCCCTCTATACAGTGCAACTGCCAAGTATCCATATCTTCATTAAATGCCACACAGCTGAGACAACTTTCCTCTTTTGTCTGGATCCCCATCAGTTTCCAATTTTGTAAAATGATTTATTGATTCTCTCGGGGTGGGGGGGGGGGAACACACTTCTAAAATTTGAACTGAGTTACCATAACTCTGCCAGGTGTTTTGTTATTTAAAAGAATACTCTTCAAAAATTTATCTTTGTCATTTACACTATTCACCAGATATCTCAGCACATTCTTCCCCAGCAAATTGTTACAATTTTGCCACAAGGTGTTTAAAATACATAATGAAATATCTGGAATGTATATACACAGTTGGAATTCACGGGGCTGTCCACAGATTCATGATTTCATAGTACAAATGGGAACCACAATGACTAGGATAACTGTACAAGCTGCAGCTGCAATCAGGGCAGCTATCTTGCAGACTTTTGCTCTTCTGAACTCAGCTTCTTTGCGTTTTAATAAGGAATCATAGCCTGGAGTATAAATGTCTTCCATCCAGTATTCTAAGTTGTTTGGATTTAAAGATTCTTGAGTCTAAAAGTCAAAAGGAAAAAAAATTAATTCTCTGGGCTCTGTCAGAATAATTCAGGCAGGACTGAAGCTTTCCAAGGTTGGTTGTGTGTCTACTGTAGAGATAAAGTCAGGTTAATGCTGCTGTCTCACTGTCACAATCTTTCCCTCTACCAGCTTCATAAACTCGCTGAAACAGATGGCAACATATTGCCAAGTCATAACAACACCCCGTGGCTCCAAAGTCTCTTATGTATTATTGGGTTCCTGGAAACTTTGTTGGGTCTAAGTAAAACCTCTTTAATCCATTGAATAATTGAGGTGGTCATTAGTCTATTATCATTTGTAAGATTATTAAAACCTACTTGATGGGAAAACTTTTCTTAACTGGCTCATAAACTCAGTTTTACAGAGATAACCCTAACCTCGTTACTAGGACCTGCATGACAAGAGAAGTCTCCTCATCTTCCTCATACAATTTCTTGGATGGCTATTCTCTAGCGATGAACAGTGCATTGTACATAATGGTCCAAGTAAGGTAGAAGTTTTTGTGCGTGTTTTTATTTTAGAAAGACACACCTCCATCATAATGTACCACATTTTTCTCTTCTCCTTTTAAAGCCCAATGATCCCCTTTACAGATAGAAACCCACAGGATGTACCAAACCAAGACAAAAATTACCACAGAAACCCCAGCGTACAGTAATGTCTAGAGGTGGGCTACCAATCATGTGAACCTTCGGAACATGGCCGAGCCCAGTCAGACCATTAGGAGAACTCAGGGCATCTCCACAAAAGGTGAGCCTCTTTCCTGTGATTTTCAGGCTCCTCTCCCCACCATGACTGTACATTTGGCTTGGTGGCCATGCTGCCATTAGCCCTCCAGTTCACAGATGCAGACTGCTTCCCCCTTGCAAGATCTGAATATATAATACTGCAACTATCAGCAGAAATTTTAAACAAGTACCATGGGTTTTCTATGTGATCATGCAGGGCAGTGTGGCTACTTCCCAGCTTCTACCTTTTCTACCCAGCTACATCCTCCAAAATTATGTAGACCCACAACTATACTGGTGCTCACTATGAGTTTCCACATGCTTGGTGGTGAGGGGAGGAGAAGTGGGCATGCAGCATACATTCTACTCCCATGTATCACACCTTCATATTCAGAATTTCACCATCTTCATGTGTGGATGCCTTTTTGTACCCCAGTATTTGATCCTTAGGGCACAATCTGTATGTTTCACTGGCAGTAATATACAGTGCTGATTGCTCATGTTTTAATGGTTTAATTTCTGTTATGTTTCACACTATTCTAATAGTACATTTAAAAACTAATAGACTTTGCCACTGAACCGTTCAGGGTACGTCTACACTGCAATTAGACAACCATAGTGAGCCCATGCCAGCAGATTTGGGCTCGTGGGGCTTGGGCTTCAGGGCTGTTTCATTACAATGAAGACTTCCAGGCTTGGGCTGCAGGTTTTTAATTGCAATGTAGACATACTCATTGTTTCTTCTAAATGTAATATGATTGAATGAAAAGGTGAGAGCTAGAGTTGGCTGAAAAACAGAAAACAATTTTGTGAAAAATGGCAAAATTCCAGAGGGGTTTCCATTTTGCAGGGTTCAAAATGGAAGAACGTTTGGCGTGTATTTTATATATATATATATATATATATATATATACGAACAAATCTGAATTTTCTTTTTTCCCTTTCCTCTCCTTTTTGCTAGTGAGTGCAGTAAAATGAATAATGTCCAGGTTTCTTGGTGGTGGTGAAGGGGGGCACCTACTTTGCCATTTTTCTTTCTGCCACATGGTAACTTTTCCAAAGTTGAGGAAATTTTTAAAAAGTTACAAAGCGGCAAAAGGAAAAAGTGGAAAAGCCCTAGGCATCATTCCTTCCATAACACTCAACTGTAAAAAGGAATAAAGAAAAAAAGGCAGGAAAGGGAAAACAAAACACATTTCAAAATTTAAAACCATTTTGAGGAAAAATCGAACATTCTGAAAAAAATGAAAGCTTTTTGCACAAGTTTTAAGCTTCGAAAAAAGCCTCTTTTGTTTGAGACATAAATAAATAAATAAATGATGCTTTTTCAAATTTCTAGTGAGATCCTCATGTTATAGTTGTATCAGGTTCTGTACTCCATTATAGCCCTGATCCAAAGCTCACTGAACAGAAGGACTCCGATGGGCTTCAGTGGACTTTGGATCAAGCCCTTCATTGGCTAATTCAGGCATTGCAGCTAATGTCTGGAAGCACTTTATGCACTGAGTTACTTTGGCCTGTGGAAACAGTGATTTTACAGCTACTATAGCAACACTTAGACGATTAGAATCAAGTAACAGTTAACATTGTTTAATGGAGCGCTATCTGCCAGTGCCACTCAGCCACAAATCAGACTATTGGCGCAGTCTGAGTTGGCACATGCGTACTCTTTCTCTGCTCTGCCTACTCTGTTCTTCTGAACATATAGGATGTTGAAAAATGAATGTGACTTGTTCTTTGAAGGCTTCAGAAAGTAGGATTCTTGTACCCTGGTTCCTCATAAGAATAGCAGAGCAGTGGGATCTCATGGACACCCAACGTATATGTCATATGGAATATACATATGGTCTCCCTTGGAGTTTGAAAACAGTCTTGTGAGTGGGTCAGCCGGCTGAGAATCTTCACCTAGAGGAAGCTGAAGCCTTCGTTTTATAGAGGGAGGAGGTCTGACAGGTTTATAAAGCTCTGAAAGGCATGTTAAATTAAAACAAAACTGTGCTGTACTTTCAAGGCAACTAATTTTGGACCTACCGACCTTGATATTGACCTGTTACTGACCTCAGGAGGAAGAAGCATTAGTAAAAAAAAAAGCCCATTACTGTTAATCAGCTCTTTTTCCATTTCATTGCCAGCCATAAGAATTTTGATTAAAGCATAATGTATTTACTTTCAGTTCTAATAAAGTCAGTCGCTGGGAAGAAAACACACATCAGTGAGTGTCTGTTTCCAGGTTAAGTTTGTCAGTAAGCTTCATTATAGGGTCTAGACATGGGCTTTGCAGAGCAGACGTAGTAATCTGACAGTTCTTTGGAGGCAGAGGAGCAAGTTGTTGCTATTGCGTCATGGCAATACAAAGTACACGTGACTGTCAAAATATACTGACTGGTTTCTCTGGTCTGCTAAGATCACTTAAGTAGCCTTAAAATGGCCAGAGACAGCTGGTGGAGAACTCTGCCATCAGAGAGTTTCCCCTATGCAAAGAGAGTCAAGTCCTGTGGCAGCTGACACTGCCCTTTCCTCCCCCAGCACAGTGGGAGGAGGGCTCATGTCAGGGATATTCTGGGGGTGGGAGTGTAGTGCTGGGGTCTTCCACCATGCCTGATCCTCCACTAATGTAAGGTCTGTTATGCCACCTGTATGCCTGTATGCTTCAAACCATCTGGTGGAGCACGGGTCCACTGCTCTATCTTGACGTTTATCTATCCGCCATGCATCCTTCTCCACCGGAGAACTGGCAGGATTTGGAAGCCAGGGTGGGTGAGCAGCTGCGGAGATGGACAGGACTGTTCCGGTGTCTCTCCCTGCGAGGGAGAGCGCTGGTGCTGGACCAGCTAGTCCTGTCCATGCTCTGGCACTGGCTCAACACGCTAAGCCCAGCCCCAAGGATCCTGGCCAGGCTCCAGAGGATGGCTTTGGAGTTCTTCTGGCCAGGGCTGCACTGGGTCTCTGCAGGGGTTCTGAGTCTTCCCCTGGAGGAGGGAGGACAGGGCCTGGTTTGCCTGTGAAGCCAGGTCCATGTCTTCCACCTCCAGACCCTGCAGAGGCTCCTTTATGATGCATGTAGCCCGGCGCGGAGCACGTTGGCACACGCCTTCCTCCGCTCCCTCCGAGGGCTCAGATATGACCGGCAGCTCTTTTTTCCCCATCCGAGAGGTCTTCCACGAGACCTCTCCGAGCTGCCGGTCTTCTACCAGGACCTCCTCCGGACCTGGAAGCTTTTTTCGGCAACCAGGTCCTTTGTGGCCACCGAGGGGCTGGACCTCCTCGCAGAGCCCCTGCTACACAACCTCGATCTACGTGTGCAGGTGGCGGCGTCTCCCTCGATGTGTCGAAAGTTGTTCCTGGCAGAAACCACCAGAGCTGAAGACCTCCTGGACTACGACAGTGGGGACTGGGTGGCGCCCCGCGTGCTCAGTTGACGCATGGGGCTTTTCACCCTTCCGACCCCTAGGAGCGTACTCCAGGAGGTGGAGGCCGCCTTGTCACCCAATTCTCTCATTTTCCTGCGGCGAACGCTGCGAGAGGGTGCTCCCCACCCACCCCTCACCTCTGGCCCTGCAGACATTTTTCTTCGGCCCCTGTTCTGCGAGCCCCCACAGCCTCCCCGCTCCCATACCCCGAGCCGGCTGCATACCCTGCAGCTGGTCTGGTTTCGAACCGTGCCCAGAAACCATCTATACACTCTTGTGCTCCACACACTGTACCTCCTCACCCTCGCGTCCCACCCCAACACCAAGTGGTAGGACTATCTTCCACCTAAAGAGGGTGAGGAGCCCCGGGGGGCCAGCCTTTATTCCACCTTGATCCCATGGCCCACTGGGGACATCGGTTGGCAGCTCCTTCATGGAGCCGTGAGCACGGGCATGCACCTGGCGTGGTTCACCCCATACCTGAGGCATGCTCCTTTTGCGGTGTGAAGGAGAACCTGGCGCACGCCTATCTTGAATGTGCCAGGTTGCAGCCCCTATTACAGCTCCTCCAGAACCTCTTGTTGAGGTTCTGGCTGCACTTCTCCCCACACCTGTTCCTCTTTGCACACCCTATCCGAGGCCCCAAGAAGTCGCGAGACCTCCTCGTCAACCTCCTCCTGGCCCTGGCCAAAGTTTCCATCTATAATACTAGGAGGAGGATGTTGGACGAGGGGGTGCTCTGCAACAGTGGGGCCTATTTCTGTTCCTCTCTAGTTTCACGCATCTGGGCAGAGTTCCACTGGGCAGCGTCCACTGGATCCCTTGACAGCTTTGAGGAGCAGTGGGGGTTGTCTGGGGTTCTCTGCTCAGTGTCCCCATCCGGTATCCTCATTTTGAACCTATGACCTTCAGTCCGACCCCTGTTTTTCATTAGTTGTCCCCCGCAATCAGTTGGTCCCTGGGTCCAGTGGTCCCTCCCGCTAGGCTGGGGGAGCGGCCGTTAGCAGTGGGCGGGCTTGTGCCCGCCCACCTCCCCGGTTTTCCAATATGACCCGTATGCCAGTGACCCCCTGCTGCTTTAAATTCCACAGGGGCCAGGCAGCCAAAGATCAGAGAAACTCAACCAGCTCCCCATGGCCATCATTCTCCACTACAGCACAATTCAGACACAGTGGAGAATTAGAGCTATCTCACTCTTGATATCAGATTGTGTAAGGTACATGAAGTGATGCTGGTGGCATTCTTAGCCCTGCAGTGCTCCATATGGGGAAACAATCCATATTTTGGTCTAAAAAATTGCTTATCCCATGTTCTACACTCATGAAATCCAAGTTGATTTCTCATGTAACAGTCTGTCTTGTGTTTTGTCACCAAATGTTAGTCTCTGTGTGACTGCCTTAGCATGGTTTGAATGGCATTTTATACATTTCTCTGTGAAATTAGTGGTCAAACGTTTTCTTGCTAATTACATTTCAGTCCTTTTCACTGGAGGTGGGATCAAAATTTGGATCCAGATTTAGAATATCCCAAAGTTCGGGAATACTCAGTTCCGTAGTTTTGGTTCAGTCTGCTATGAAGGTAGGGACCATGTGCCATGCAGGTTCGGATTTCAAACACCCCAGGGTCTGAGAATGTTTGGATCGATGTTTGGGTTTTGGACCCATGTCCTTTAATAGTTCACCCTGCTCTGTTTGTTGCATGTACACAAGTCCAGAGTGCATGCTGGTAGTTCTCTAGCAAGATCTAGGAAGCAGTTCTTCATGAGACTATTGTTCTCATATTCACTCCAGATGCCATAACAACAATGTTCAATTTTAAAAGAGTTTTTAAAATGTCTCCCTTCATTATTTTTAGTGAATTTCATGCTTGTGAAGAGGGCTAGACTGACAGCCCTACATGCTCGTTCTCTATGTACAATATGCACAGAACATGTACAGTCGAATCAGCAGCAATGCCAGCTTCTCTGCCCCACCCCACCTTACTAACGCACATCAAAACTGACCTAGAATAACCACCATTTGGGGGATAAATGCTCAGTTCATTCTCTACCTCCATTCATTCTTTAGCAGCTCTTGCGAGACGTCTAATGAGGTTCCAACGGTGGTGGTGGTGGTGGTTTTATAGACAACTGTCCACTAGGAAATGGACTGAAACCATCAACTATTTCAAAGGTCACAGAACAGTGATAGAACGTTAACAGTTGTTCTTCACCACTGGTCTGGGATGGATCTTGAGCCAGCAATGTAAAAGTTGAAGGCTTAACTTCCTGCACTATCCAAATGCCCCATTAAATAAACATTCTGGTAAACATCCTTCACAATTGTGTCACTAAAATGAAACAAACAGGACTCACTTGTAGATCCAAAGCTGCAAGCTTGCCTTTATCTCCTGAGTTCCTGGTATATTCTTCTATGGTCCATGATGGCTGGGCACGTTTAACTTCAGCCAGTTCTGTCAACCTCATGTCTGTGTAGAGTGGGTTGCTTTTCATATGTGACTTGAGTGATGCAGGGTAGGGATGAGGACTAAAGACTTGTTCAATCAAGAAAGCATCTTTTGGTTGTTTAGAGAGTCTATGTGGCTGTGGGATTTCATACTGCCTGTCTGCCTGCAACGAGGTTCAAAAGAATTTCAGAGAATAAAGAGGACTTTGGGGGGGGGGGTTAAATATGAGAAGGGAGAGAGATTTTTTTTTCACCTCTACAGCTCGAGACTGCCTAAGCCATGATAACAAACCCACAAACCAGAGCCAAGCTTTCAGCTGGCCTTAATCCAATCTCCATCCTTGCTCTCACCAATAGACTGATTTTCACAAGCACAAACCTGCATTCGCACTATTGTGGGCACAAAGTTAGAGGTAGCAGCTGCAAAGTTGATCCTAGTACTGCTTACAGGTTAGACAAACTGCTCTGGGATGCTTTTGCTGTAGAGAAGACTCGCTGAACTGGAAAGCCTTTGGACTAGAGGGCTGTTTGAAGACACTCCCCTACCAAGGGAACTCTGCTCCCTGCACTGACACTGACTGGAAGGGGAACCGTACTACATGAGCCATCACCCTTACACCAGACTTTCCACAATGCTGCTCCAGTGTTAGCGATGTTCATTTGATCACATTCTGATGAGTGATCAGGGCATTTCTAAAGGTCCAGAGGATCACGCTGGCTCTGATAAACCTGTGAAAGTTTGGATGCTTCAAATTACTGAGGGTCCCTCCCCACCGTGTTTCTACAACCTTCCAATAAGGCTTTGGTTTCTTCTCCCTCATTTCACACACATCCACTAAACCCCTGGTTCTCCCTTCTCCCCAGGAAGTCTCTGACCCCACCCCATTCCCTCCAAGAACTCCTCCTTCACAGGCCACAGCACACCCTGCAATGTGTTCCTGACTTCTGAAGAAATGTTGCAAGACCCAGCAGCCCTGTCTAATCTCAGTGAAATACAAATTGCTCAGTAGAGGAGCCAAGGTTTAAATTTAGCATCAATCAGAGGGGCTGCTGACCAGTGATAGAATTTTCAAAGGTGGGAGTGGTTAGTTGCAGGGAGGAAGGAACCACGTCCTCCTGGGTAACTGAAATGGAACCGCAGCAATGGTGTAGTCTAGACAATGGAGACTTAAAACACATGTTAGGAGAGATGTAAATGACTGTGAAAGTCAGAGGAAAAAGGAGGTGTAATAACAGTTTGTATTTTAGTGTACGCATACTACGATTTTTTCTTAGGAGAGTCAGAGCAAGTCATATCTTTTTCTGGTTTTTTTAAATACATAATTTTTGAAAGAAGATACCAAAATGGACTTTTTACTATATCCCTTTTAAAAAAAAGAGTATTGCAGATGGTCACAATTTTCCTTATGCTCTTTTCACTTGTTTAATTATTCCGTGTCCTTATACCACCAGTGATCATGATATGAATGACTTTCTCTCCTGAACCTGCCATTCAAACCTGTCCCTTTCTAAAGAGCTGGTTGCTTTCAGGAACAGCTTGACCATTTCATACTGTGCAGTTGCCAAGGAAGTATAGGTAAGAAATCATTCAATTATGATAACTATGAAGACTAGCATAATATAGTAGGCAGAGTATTACCAAGCCCTGAAGCTTCATATATCACCAAAGACAATCATAGCTAGAGTGGTTTAAAAAAAAAAAAGCTTATTATGTAGGTTTAAATAGAAATTACCTCTTTGGATTTCCTGTGCCAGTCCTTAGTTTCAACTCCACCTCTGTCTTTCATCTCCTCTTCTGTCATGCCAACTTGGTTGGTATATGTGATAGCTCTCCAGTCTCGAGGAGAGTTGGAAATACTTGCTATTTTGGATTCAGTGGCGCTGTTCTCCTCAGTCAGTGACCGTGAGGACCTCCTGGTAAATAAACTTTTTTTTAAGGCTTTTACCCGAAGACTTTCGCTGTTACTTCCGCTGGCATCAGAACAGCACCAGTCAGGGTTATTCTCCAATTTGCCTCCGTGAGAAGCATTATGACACTGAAATACCCGTGGAGAGGTGCTCTCATCTGACTGAACCTCACTCGTCAGGGAATTAAGATCTATTTGTACATTGACCTTCTCTGGCTGCTGAATTTTTTCATCCAACTTATTTAGTTTTCCCAGGACTTGGGAGATTTCTTCTCTGACGCCTGACAGAGATTCTAGTTTCTTTTCTATTTCGCCAATCCTGAGAACTAACTTGCAGACACTAGTTTTTAGTTCATCATCTGTATTGTTGATATCTGCCCGGACCACTTTATCTAGCTTGTTACTAGAATTCCCATTGGTTATTTTAGTTAAATTGTGTTCAGGAGAGCTTTCACAGTCAGATTTACGTACCTGAGACAGTGACCCAGTGCTGTTGTAACAGGAGGATTGCATAACTCCTGTAGATCCACAGATGCTCATATCGTCCAGAAACCGAAAAATGTCACTGATATCATCACTCACAATTTCAGAGTCATCATCTGATTGCTTTAGAGAGTGCCTCTCACCATACTTAGTTTGGCTTGGAGCACATAACTCCTTGCATTTTTTGTGTTCCAACCCTTGCTGCTCTGTTTGTGTCCCAACACTGGTGGTTTTGTCAATGCTTAGCAGCTGAACAGAAGTGCAGTTAATGCTTTTATCCCTAAACTTTTTGATTGGCTCGTGTTTCTCCATGTCTACGATGGAGGGAATTTCCTTGGGTTTGTGTCCATTTTGTTTCACGGCATAGTTAGCCTGCATAATCGGTGTTTGATCCTTGGGATTGAGATAGGTTTGGTGCCTGTCTGCTGCAGGAAAACTTGGTGACTGGTTGTTTGAACTCTGATATCGCTGCTTCTCTTCAGCTTGCTTCCTATTGAAAAAGGATCTTTCAAAATCAGGTACCTCCTCTGTGTTTAAGCTCCAGCTTTTTGCTGGCCATGCAGTTTGTTTAATCGGTTTTCCTGCCCATCTTTTTGTATCTTGGGGTCCAAGTATAGTGGTTGGGCCAAAGTATGTAGAAGCTTGGAGATCATCTAAGCTTTCGTGTTTTACTCGTCTTTTGTCTGGTATCGGAGAATAAACTGGGTTCAAGTACTGGCTGCTGTACGGCATTTCAAAACTGTGGTTGAAGAAACCCTGTTTGGAGATTTCTTTCCTGTTCTGAGGCTCTACATGTCCATCTTCTGGTTTTTTATTGGGCAGCATTAAATTGGGAGATATTGTGATAAGATTATGAAAATCTTCCTTGAATATGTTCCTTTTCTGTACACATGATTGCAACACAAATGGCTCATCATTTGAAATAAAAGTCTCTTTTATAGCTGCATTGATAGGCAATGAGTCCTGGTCAGAGATTGATTCGTTCTCAATGTTCATTGGGAAGTATGTGCTCTGCATTTCACAGGGCGGAGAGTTAACAATGGAATAGGATGCTAGTGCCTGCAGCCTATCAAGCGAGGCAGCTCGGCCTTTCATTTCCTTATTAACACCAAGCAAAAAGTTAGGTTCTGAAGTAGGTACAAATTGTTGACAATCTTTACAATCCACCTTCCTGCATTTGGAAGACCTTCTACCTGAGTAGCCCCTGTTAAACTCTCTGTCTCTCAGCTCACAATTAGTCACACAATCCACCACGTTGCATATTTCTGTGTCAGACCTGCAGGACTCAACTGATTCTTTCTTCCTCATTTTTTGTCGTGCAACAGGGAGTTTTTCCTTGGCCACTCCCCCATTCATTTGTATGAGGTTGAATATTGTTACTATATCTGCTGCAACCATGATTTTCTTTGATTGCTGATTGTTTACAGTGCATCTCATTTTGTCTTTGAACAAAGTCGCTGGGAAATTAGGATCCAGGCAAGCTGTGTAAAAGAGCACACTTCTGAGCTTGGCTAGCTGGGACAAATCAAACCTTGCACACAGCGATTTGCAGAGATCCTGATAAGAAACGGTGTTTTGCTTGGTATCCAGCTCTTCCAGAATCTTCACCAAAAAGAGCGAGGATTCCTGGTTGGTCTCCATGCTTGATGTGTGCTAAGTTTTCTTGTTTAGCCTGAAAACGGTACTCCAGTTCTGCAGTTCACACAACAGCAAACAGAAAAGATGGTAAATCCCCTTTAGATCAAATCCAGGACATTCTTTCAGCCATACACGGAATTTGACTAACCAGCCATACAAATTTAGGGCTAGGTCGTGCAACCTGTCCTCATGTTGGTGAGCACTTACACACACACCCAAAGGGTGAAATCCTGGTTCCAGAGAAGTAAATGGGAGTTTTGCCATTGAAGTCAGTGGGACCAGGATTTCACCCAAATAATCTCATTGACATCAATGGGTGTGCTCATATGTGAGCAGTCACCGACATGAGTAAGGGTTGCACAATCTATCCCTAAAATATCAACACAAGCTACACAGAGATGAGAAAGCTGCTGACATAAAATCCTAACATACTTGCTAATGGACTTTCTCAAAATGGCTTATGAATCTGTAAGAGGATTTGAAAGGTTCAGATGTGGCTATAATTGCAGTACCTCACTCTTAAATCAAAAAGCAGCCCCCACATTACGTGAAGCACAGATGTTTCCACATCTGATTTGCCAGTGACACTCAGGAAGGCTCAGGTAACCAAACTATGAGATGTTGGGAGGAGTTAGCTGAGCAGTTTACTTGAGCAAATAATCCTGACATGGAATTGTGTATTTTTATTATCTTTTTTGGTGCTTTGCAGAAATGGGTTTTCCTAACTTTGAGACTCAAGGACTGTGAGTTTAAGATAACCCACCACACTTGTAAGCCTAGGAGAAGCTTGCTTCAGGAATAAAATGTGGACTAATGTTAGAAAGGGGAAGAAATAGTTTAAAAATATATTCCCACTAGATCTTGAAACCCATCCAGGAAATGAGAGATGGCTGACTGCCAATTGGCTTAGTTTGAAGAATGGGCTATTTCAAGGGCAGAGAACGTCCTCGACTATGACATACTACCAGAGAAACATGGGGAATGGAGCCCCATTTGCCATCCATAAATGGCAGGAGAATGGTGGAAATGGACACTTATATGGATAACCAGAATAACCAGACTTATCGTACATAAAACTAACAAACATGTTGGAAGGGATATAAAGCCTTGTGCTTTCAGGTCCTAAGCCAATTTCTAACTATTAGGGATTAGGATGAGATCTTCATGGGGGGGGCAGATTATTCCACACCTGCCTACTCTTTGGTTTCTTGCACCTTCATCTGAATATTTTGTGCTGACATACCGGATTAGATGGACCATGGATGGGTCTGATCCAATCTGGCAATTTCTATGTTTGGTCACAATCTTTGTATTACTCTTATTTACAGGAATGGCAAAAATCCTTCCCCAAAGTGCTGTGGTATCTCCCCATTCTCTCTCCTCTCTAGTCCAGCCCTTAAAACTATTCTCCCCACCATATAAACTGCTGTGTATCTACCCAAATGGCAAAGCATCAAAGTTATGAAGTCAGGTTTGTGGTATTTTTCTTTTAAATTACCTATAAGAAAGTCATCTCCCAGTCAGATATGTCAGGACTTTTGAATGCTGCTCTAGAACACGGGATTTCTTTTCAGCGTGTTGTAGCCTTTCATCTTGAATTGACACTACACACTAGTATAATGACAGGTTTCAGAGTAGCAGCCGTGTTAGTCTGTATTCGCAAAGAGAAAGGGAGGACTTAGTCTCTAAGGTGCCACAAGTACTCCTTTTCTTTTTACACACTAGTAATCCACTGTCAGTGTCAGAGGCCAGCATATATCCGCATCAGTAGCAAATGCCACAGCAGCATCTTCCAAAGGAAGAGTCTAGGTTGCCTTTATGAATCAAATGTACATTCAAACTTGCTTGTTGATTTAAGAAGCACCTTCCAGCTGGCCCGATATGCTGGAAATTGCGCAGCTGCAGTACAAGCCAGCAGTCCTGCTGAACGCAAACCCGACTTTCAGAGACCCATAGACCTGGGGATTCTCCTGGGCTGCTACTGTTTGTATGTTTGCTTTTAAGAGCTGGGTGGCAAGAGAGTAGCGCTGAAAGTAATACTTCAGCTCTACACCACACATTAAGTGTGTGTAGACATACCTGTACTAGCTTTAATTTAGCAGATGGGGTAACGATGGTAGTGAGGAAGTGGCAGTATGGGCTTCACTATGGCCTAGCTATCTCTCCCCCAAGCCTGCCAGGGAAACCAGGTTTGTACTTGGGTTGCTGGCCCATGCTCGGGTCCATACCGGCACTTTGTTACCATGCTAGCTAGATTAAAGCTACAATGACACTTTCATTTGGGGTGTTGACATACCCTTTGGGCTACAGGAGGATGGGTACATCCCTTTTCTCTTCATTAGTGTGTGCTCCACGGCACAACCTCTTCATCAACACTTCTTTGTATTCCTCTGATGTGTCACCATTTGAAAGTGAGACTTTCATGAAGTGTTGGGCCCAAATAATTCTAACTGCCAGCAAAAATACAACATACTTGGAGAGTTTACTTCACATGGAACAGTTCGGGGAGGGGGGGAATGTAATCCCCAGTGGAAAGCTGCCTCTTCAAGAGGCCATGGGGATGCCTGGTGTTGAAAGTCAAATATGGCCACACTGCTCTGCCAGCCCGGCAGACTTGAAATGTGCCATTTTCACCACCAATATGCAAAAGACCAGAAAAGGCAAAACCTTATCTTCAATAAGTCTTCACAGCTTCTCTCAAGCCCTCGTGTGGATACGCATTTTCACATTTAAATACACAGAATACCCCCCCCCCCGTTATGCCACTGCCTTCTCTCCATACAGGCCCCTGCTACAGGCTCATTTCCTTCCCAATGCGTGCAAACAGTGAGTCACTAATGGTAAGTTGCTTGAAAGTCGCACTCCATTCACTCCTCTAGTTCCGAATACATCCTGCCTACTCTGTCTTGAGGAGTAAGGTATTCAGGGTAAAGATTGGCTATATTTTGTGTCATGGGCTACATAGCACAAAGCTGGCACTTAACTATTATTAGAATAGCACCAAGGTATTGGTTTCCTCTATACAGATGACCAAAGCCAAAATTTGGCTCCCAAACCATCCTTCTTCATATAAGCAGAGGCAGTGTGTCCTAGTGGATAGCGCATCTGACTGGGACCCAGGACACACCTGTTCTATTCCCAGCTGTGATGCTGGGCAAGTCACTTTACCCTTCTGTGGCTCAGTTTCCCCCTGTGTAAAACTGAAGTAATGATAGTGGCCTCATTTGTAAAGTGCTTTGAGATCTACTGACAAACATTGATATAAGTATTATATTAATAAAATCAAAGTTTGGCCTGATTTTCATACTTCTACTGAGTTACTGGGAAGTCTTCGTGTTCAGCACCTCTGATAATCAGGATACTGTTTTTTTACGGGGGTTGTACCGATTAAGGAGCCTAGCTTTAGACATTCAAGTAATAACATTCTGGTCTAAAAGACAGGCTGCAAAATCTGACTGAGGCTTTCCGTAAATGTGCACTATCTAGGAGCTAGAACACGTTCTCCTTTGCCTGTTCTCCATGCAGTCATATGAATGGCCTTTTGGCGTGCGTGTAACAGAGCTGCATTGCGATGGCTCATCTGGTTTTAATTTGGGCAAATTGTTTATCTTGTGTACTGATCCTCATAATATACAGACTTCATCGGAGGTACTAAAATGAGTACAGAATTTGTGAGCTTGTGCCAGAAGAATGTTATCAGTACAGTCATCCTTGCTAGAAAGACCATGCACTGGCAGACTCTGACAATGAAAATAATGTTTCAAGTCCTGTGTAAAATAGCATATTCTGTACCCCTTTTTCACATTGTCTGAGATAATAAAACCAGGCAAAAGAATCTGGGCATAAACCACATCTTTATTTGGTGTTCACACCTTTTAATAGCATGTTAGCTAATGTGTGGTCTTTGTCAAGGCAAAACCCACCAGTAACTCCCTGTAGCACCTGAGACAGATGCTTTCTGAAATGACACCCAGTAAGCCGTCAAATCTAAGTAACCAAGCATTTGTCCACATATTGTCTTAGTTGTCCGTTCATTCTGTCTCAAGGCAGGATGTGGAACACAATTGTATAATGTGTATATATGTATATGTGTGTGTGTATATGGAATGATTGATTGTATAAGGTACATATACATGCAGCAATGTAAAGGATCCAAAATATGTATAAGAAGATATTTTAGATTAGTGCACAAGGGTAAATCTACGTGTATGGTGTGTCAGAGGTAGATGGTTTCGGTAGTTTGTTTTCTGCTATATGGGCTCTGACCAAACGAGCTACTTAATAAAATCAAGTCATAAAAGATTAAATGTTAACACTGGGAGGGTCACTTTGAGCTAGAGAGCTTTCTCTCCTAAGAGTCAGTTTTCTCAGCCCTAATAGCACACCTATACCATCGCACAGATACATTTAGTATCATATGGCACCGCTAGTCAATGGGGGCTGAGTCTCAATGTGTTCAAATGAGCTCCAGGCTTACCACAGATCAATCCTTTTTCACCCTACATGGAGTAACACTGAATATATCTCCCATGTTAATGTGAGAAAAAATTAACCCATTGTTGCAGAAGCAATCCTGGAGTATTAACATTCCATCTTTCATTCCCAAGACTACTTTCTGTTCTGCAGTGGGCATGTTCTGCCTATTTTCTAGTTGTGGTAGGACTTAACTCCTCCATGCGGTTTCTCTCCTCTGATTTCTGCCCTTGTGGGAAATCTGTGTACGTTGCTCTTTGTCCTTCCCCTTGGAGGAGCCAGAATATATTTCTCTTTTTCCTCATCTCCCAAATAAGTACTCAGACTCAGATTTTGCTAATTTATCTACACTGGGAATTCAAAATCTCCAGTAGATTGTTCTCCCAGAACCACTACTGCTTCTGCCACTACATTCAGCAGCACCCACATGTGTAAACAAATCTGCCCCCTGTTATGCCTGTAAAAGCCCATGTCCATTGTGCGAGGGCTTGGCTGTGGCAGATGAATCGCACGTGTGGCTTGACAGAGTCCCACCACTGTACTGTCATGAATAATTATCGGATAGGAGGGTTCCTTAGCTGAGCCTAAATTATGCCCACTGACTGACAATCCACATATTCTTCTCCAGCTCTTTCCTTCCTTCTTATTTGTGTTTCTGACATTTGCTCTGCCCCTTTCCCACTAGCCACAGCAGGTGCAGCTAATGCACAGATGCAGTTGCTACAGCCATCATTTCCCTCTGCCGTTAATTTGCTAATAGAAAAACAGCCCTCTCTGCTTTTTTATAGTGACTAATGGGCCACCCTATAATACTACTGCAGAGGTGATAGATTGATAGAGAGATAGACAGAGCTATAGTCACATAAATTCACACACATTGAGCTAGTTACTTCAGTGCTGAAGAACATTAATTCAAATCCCCCCCACCGCCACTATGCTGTTTCACTATTAATCTGAACTCATAAATCTTCAGTTTGTCCCAGTGGTGCCGGCTATAACCCACACTGCCACAGCCCCCCCACAGAATGCTGAAATGGGCTGTCATTTGCCTTTTCTCTTGTGCTCACAAACCCATCTTCATGTCACAGCATTCAGAAACCTTGCAGCACAAAGCATCTCCAGCTGCTTTTTTTTTTTTTTTTTTTTTTGACTCCTACCCCAACCGCTCTCAGGATCTCATACTCTGGAAACAATGCTTTATTGCCTCACTCCTCAGCTCTTTTGTACCCTAGTCCATGCAATTCGTAGTTGCTCCTTTCCTCCATCCACTCACAAGACCAAATCCTGCTCACAACCAGCCTCTGACATGTTGGTCTCATTTAGACTGTCACCTTGTGATTTCAGCAGCTGTGTTGACTCCCACCCTCCGGGGCAGGTAAGAAATTCTCTGCTGGCAGTGTGCCTCAGCAGAGTGATTTTTATTCACTCCTCTAGACTCTAAGAAGAAGAATGCCATACAGCCTGGGGCTTTTTCACTAGCTGTGGCCAACGGCTTTCTGTAATTCTGCATATTCTGCATAAAATGAAGCATGGTTTGTGCTCTGTGATACATAGAGCATCCTCTCTACAAATCTAAGCTGGAGTTGGGTTTGTTTTTGCTTTTTTTAGATGGGCTTGGAAAGAAGTTGCTGTTTCTTGGCTACTGTGTATGAAACAAGCCTTATAAACTATTCCATTTACAAACCTGGCTTCCCAAAGAAAGCAGGATGTGCTGTTTTATGGATGTTGTACAACTCTCGGCACTCAGTCAACAACTCCCACAAAATTCAGCACCTACTGAAGTCCACCAGTGCATAAATTAAGTTTGAACTTGCAAATTAAAGCCAGCATTTTCTCAAGGCCGTGTCACAGCTCAAGTTGAACGATGTTTGCCATTTGATACAGGATTTTCCTTTCACAATAATGCTCAGATTCACACTTACATTGTTCAGTTATGCAACTGAAACCCTGCATTCGGATCCTCAGTGTGACATGGAAAAGTGCAAGTTATCATTCTAAAACTGGAATGAATTACTTGATTTATTACTGCATCACTCCTTGTGGTTATTATTCAGCAATCATTGGCAATATACACACATGGAATTACTGACCTGTCAATAACATATCAGAACTCCTTCAAGTAAATTTTTTTGCACATAACAAGGCATCCTTGCAAACTGTAACAGACACTGAAATAGCTAATCAAATTACAAATGAGCCCCAAAATATTTCACCCTGTCTCTGGCCAACCTGGGTTTTGCTTTTCCATTTTGCAAGGTACAGAGCTAACAAAGCCGACTTTGCACAAATTGCTTTGCAGATCCAGTGATCTCTGCTTCTCTAGCCAGGGGACTAGTTATTGCCCCCTTCATCTCCCCGCCAACCCCCATTATTTCCAATCCTGCTGAGCTCCCTGGGGCTAGGTACAGTGGCACCTGGGAAAAGGCAAAGTGGTTGGAACATTATTCCCTCCATTTCTCAATAGACTGATTTGTAGCAGGATTCGAAGTGGAGCTGTCCCCAAAGTCGCCAGATGAGTTTCAACATTTTGACTCTCTCTTTCCCCTACAAGGCTGCAAAGGGAAATGATGCCTAAAATGAGCCAGGGAGACTGCAGGGCTTGTAACTTAGACTTTGGGATTCATATGTTGTTGATCCCAAGCAGGGAAACAGAAGGGGGGGGTCAAGGTAAACACTGGGGACTACTCCCCAAAAACCCTCACCCCCTCTCCCCTGCCCCTACCCCTAAGAAATGAGAGCTAGATACGTTCCTATGAGCTGGAAATAGTAGGGATCAGCCTCGTTGTGCAATGGGGTGCCATGGGGGGGGGGGGCTCAGCCTTTGGACCCCTTTTTCTTTCTGGCAAGTCCCTCTCCTCTCAATCCCCTGCAAATAACCCCTCTTCCCCCGCCTGGCAGCACGTCCCACAGCGCCCAGGACTCCAGACTCGTACCCGCTCTGCCAAGCAACAGCCCCGGCCGGCCGGCGCATCGCTTACCTTGAAGTTGCCACCTGTCTCTTGTTTGGGTGTGTGTGTGTGTGTGTGTTTTCCGTTTCATGTCAGGCTTGTCTGCTGCAGCAGAGACTTTCCAGCGGGGAGGAGGAGGAGGAGGAACAGCTTCAGCTGGAAGCCACCGCAGGGTCCCATGGTGCCAGGCTGAGATTGCAAAGGGGGCAGCAGGTTGGCACTGGGGGGCGGGCGGCTGCACTGGCCAAGCGCCCCCCGCCCTGCACAGCGCGCCACTGCGGGCAGCGCCGGACGCGGCGGCGGCTGCTGCTCCTGCCGCTGCCTTTGTGTGGAAGACGTCAGCGGCTCAGGACCTTCCCCAGCTAGGAGGGCCCGGGAGCCGGAGCATCGCAGGCAGAGCAAGGGGGTGGGGAGGACGCAGCCCGTTCCCCCTCCGCTGGAGAGCCGCTCCCCCCACCCCACCCCACCCCCCTTTCGTCCTCCCAGGGCTCAGCCAGGCAAGCGGGGCTGGGCTGGGGCAGAAATCCGCTGCCAAGGAAGCACCGGGCTGAGTTTGAACAAAACCCCAGCAGAGGGGCAGCTACAAGGGATGCGGCATCCAGGCTGCTGCCCCCCAGGGGCCGAACGAGCCCCCGCCTTGGGGGGCTTGTCCGCAGGCAGTGCGGACTCGCAGGCTCTCCTGGTCACTTACATCGGGTGTGTAAGGCGCAAAGAAGGGGGGGGAAAGAAATCCTTGTTTGTCTGTCTAGCCTTAACTCCCTTTGCAGCCCACAGGGATCTGCAGCCGGCAGGGATGTCAGAGTGTATCGTCAGCTCGTCCAGGGCCCCCCCATCCTTTCTGGAATCCCCCAGGCAAACCGGCTCCGAATCCTCCTGCCGGCCCCTAGAGTTGTCATTGGTACCCAGGTTGCATGGAGAGTCTGTCACGTGACCACAAGGTTCCCCCACCAATATGCAGGGCAGGCTGGCTTGATTTCCAAGTAAGAGCCCGTGTATTAGGCAGGTGCAACTCACTGTAAATCACACCGCTCTGTGTGTGCAGCACCACCCAAACAGATCTAGCTCTGCAGCTGGCATCCAAAGGCCTTTCAAGAAGTGCCATGGGCCATATACTAACGAGTCTCTTAATCCACTGACCACCAGATTATTTTGAACCTAATTTAATTTCAATCTCAGAGCCCAGCAGCACTCCATTTAGCTGTGCAAACAAAGAAAAACCCTAGTCATCCAAAGAACAACGACATGCTAGAGAATAGCTTCCTTTTGCACACTTGCTTTCATAGCCCTTCCTAGTCTTTCCCGGTGAGTGCAGCTGCTTGCTTGTAAGTGAACTTTTGCTGATTTCTCAAATCAGCGAATACAGCAAAAATGAATTGACAGTGAGCAGTTCCACATCTCGAGCATCAGGAATCAGATTGTGCATTTGCATTGTAAAACTACATATTGTGGGTCTGATTCACCCAGCACCACAGCGGTGTAAATTACACGTCACTCCATTGATGTCAATGGGCCTCATTCTCCGCTGTCCAATAAAAGATATGACCTCACCCACCTTGTCTCTCAAATATCCTGGGACCGACATGGCTACCACTACACTGCACTGCATTGCCCCAGTGTAGTCATTTCCACCAAGTGAAAATTGGATGTGTGCTACATTTTCTTGTCTCCCTGTCAGAGTAACAGATAAAAGACCCTACTAAGAATAGGACCATTTTTTGGAGTCCCTTGAGCAGTGGTTCCCAAACTTCTTACTAAGGAGACCCACCAGCTGCATTTCATCTTTTTTTTTTTTGTGACCCACCATTACATATATGCGCCCTGTACCCTGGCACTTCCCCTGTGGGATGAGTGCAGGGCAGGCTCACTCTCCAACATCCCCACATGGGGGCCTCCCTTCTGCACTGGGCCAGGAGAAATGTACATTTACCTTAGCCAGGGCCCATTTATGAGTTAATCTAGCCCTGCATGTGGTGACCCATCTAGAGCCTTCCTGTGACCCACTGGTGATTTGGGACCCACCTTTTGGGAAACACTGCCCTAGAGAACCCTGATGATAATGGTGCAGAAGTCATGGTGCTTAGAGCATGGCTCTGGGAATCAGAAGCTCTGGGTTCTATATCCAGCTCTGACACCCACTGTGTGACCTGGGAGAAATCACTTAGCCTCTGTAAACAGTATCCTTATCTGTAAAATTGGGATAATTATTGTGACATTCTGTACCTTGGGGGAGCACGCTATAACCTCCACATTCCTCATCTATATATAATTGTGATATTACATATAAAGCATGCCTTGGAAGGTATCAGGGGAAAGGTTATGATCTGCTGAAAGTCATTTCTCTATCCAAAAATGTATCTCATTAATGCATGTGAAGTTATGAGAATTTTGTTGTATGGTTGTCACTAAAACATGCTGTAAATTGGGGGATCAGCCAGATATTCGCTCCCCAGAGGCAACAGCAAGGAAAGTAGCCAACACCCAGGTGGGGTATGAAACAACCCATCAACAACCATTGTCCAGCAAGGGAGCTACAATTCAATGACTCACCTGCATGAGGTCACACCAGGGGGATTGCTCAACTTTGCCTGCAGACTCAGCAGGGCCCCCCAGACATGCCTGGACTTGTGTTCTACAAGCACATGGAGTGGATTGAGGGTATAAAACTGAACACAGGGGGCCCAGGCTTGGCCCTTCTCCATCCCCCACCTATGCTGCAAGCAGCTAAGACACTGAGAAGAAGACAAGACTCCAACAGAGGAGATTGTCCCAGATTTCAAGGGTGAAATCTGTATACTAAGGACTGCAATATCCAGTGGGGTGAGAAAAACTGCTTAATCTAGTTGTTGCCCAGTCTAACAGAGTTGAGAGTTTAGCCTGCGTGGTTATATTTTATTTCTTTTGGTAACTAACTCTGACTTTTTGCCTAATACTTAATATCACTTAAAATCTGTCCTTTATAGTCAATAATTTTGTTTTACTGTTTATCTTTACCAGTGAGTTTTTATGATGTGTGGGGCAAATCTGCTCAGGGTGCAAAGGCTGGTGTATCTCCACTTTCCATTGTTGAAGTGGTGAACTAATTAATAAATTTGCACTGCTCATCTTGAGCAGTGCAAGATGGTATATTCCTGGGGTACAGTTCTGTGAGCTGGGGGAATTTGTCTCTGGTGCCTTTCTCTGTGTGATTCATGAGTGGCTCCGGGAGCATTCATGCAATCTAGCTGGGTGTGGGGTCTCCACAAGTGGTTGTGCTGAGTGATAACAGCGCCTGGAGGGGTTGCTGCTGGTCACTAGCAAGGCATTGTGAGAGACAGCCCAGGATGGAGAGAGTTAAGAGGGCACAGCGGTCCCATGATCCCAGGCTGCACCCCAGGGGGATCCCGTCACAATTATTATTATTTATTTGCACTGCAGTAGCATTTAGGAGCCGCAGTCGTGAACCAGAACTCCATTGCGCTAGATGCTGTGCAAACACGGAACAAAAGGACTGTTCCTGTCCCAAGAGCTCACAGTTAAAATGGATATCACAGCTACAGTAATACTTACACACGTTCATAATGCACTTATGAGACCCTTGGATGAAACACTTTGTACAGAAGTGAAAAGCATTACGTCTTTGTCGTGTAAGCTCAGCAAACCGTGGGACTCAGACAATCACATCCCTTTTTATTAGAAGGGATGTGAGTTGAGTAAAATTCTAGTATTTAAAGGGGGAGCCTTTTTTATGGCAATGTTTTAAAACATGTTCCATCCTTACTGCCTTTTATTCTGAAACTAGAATACTGAGCTTCCTCTGTCCCAACACACATACACAGAGTACGTTAAAAGGGATGTCCAGAGAGAGGACGTACAAATGTTGTTGGACAACCTGGTGTAAAATTACTAATTTAGTATATTCTGATTTAATCTTTGTTTTCATCTTTCTGCTTTCCAAATAATCAGAAAGCTATGGGCTCCGATCGGAAGCCCTCTGAAGTCCATGGGGAGTCTTTCCATTGCCTCTGGCCTTTGAATCAGGCACATAGTACTTATGATATCTACAAAGATGATCATGCACAATGAAACAAACAGTGTTAGGGGAAAATAAATGCTAGAATAAGTCTCTACAGTCAAAGAAAAGGGTATTAATTGGATATTAGTTATCACAATCAATTAAAATCATTATAAAGGGAATGTCTGCATCTTTGGCCACCATTTTACCAAGCCATCTTTTAAGGCTGTTTTATGTGTATAAACAACCATTTGCTTGCAAATTGCACAGTCGGGGGACTTTAGCCCTATTACACTTCCTACAGGACATGCCTCCAGGTAATTAGAATGTGAACAATTCACTGGTTTTAAGGGTCTCTCCGTTACCACATTCACACAGGAGAGCATTTGGAAGCACTCAGAAACTAGAAAATATGCCTTTATTCCCAGTTCAAGGGCTAGATGGTCAGATTTGTCCTAGCCCAGGAGCCCTGTGCACAGAAAAGTTCTAATCATTGACAAATCCCCCGTTCAGCAGCAATATCAATGAATGCAGTAAAACATACCTAGTGTTCAAGCATTCACCTCTGTACCCCAGGTTGGCATGTGCTGGAAATTAAGGCCGACATTTTCAGAAAAGTATAAGTCTAAGAGTTCATGGCTGGATTTACTGTAGGTGTGCAAACCCCAATCCCCACCCTGATGTGCTTGCACTACCCTGACTTACATGCATTGGAGGAAAAGGGGTTGCACACCTAAGTGAGGCATGAGTAAAACTGAACACACATTTAGCCATGCAGCCTTGAAGAATTGGCCTTACACTTGATCGTGCAAGGAGACCGGAGGTAGTTTGAATGAGAATCTATTCACCCATTGCGATATTTGGGACAGGCATCCTGTCAGTAGAAAATTATCAGGGAAGAGATTAATAAAGGATGTAGCCAGTCCCTTTGGCTCACAGGGAAAGCCTGAGAACCGTTATACTGTACTGAATGAACTTCATTAGAACCAAATGGTATCAGTTTCCATGCTGAGGGAAATAGAAGGGGGTAACATTGAAGAACCATTGTCTTATCCAAAACATTTCATGTAAATCATTTAACAAGTTAGAAAAATGAGAGTTCATCCATCTGAAGATGTTTATAAATGCATGTGTGGGAGGAGGGGGTTAGTAAATGGTTATATATTTAAACGCTCTCACTTTCTTGGCTACCACTTGTCAAATTCACAAACCCAACTATGAGATCGCTGAAAAGGGGAAAGGTGGCATCTGAAATTGTTTTAACGCCTTTAGACTAAAGTGCAAAGACACAGCAGCATGTACGTGATCCACATGGCACCAGAGGCACCATCACAACAGTAGATGGCAGGGCTAGTCCACGGGGCAGCAGAAGGCTCAAATCAAAAAAGGCCTTTCAGTTATATTGCGGTATGCATTGTGGTTTGTAATTTATACTCGCTTTAATCACTGCTACTCTCAGCCTTAGCCTGACAGGACTCTTGTCAATGTATCATGTTGCATAGATTGTAATTTTTTTGCAAGACACTGAGAACACACTGGTAAGATTAATCACAACATCTTAGCATGACCTACAGTTCCCATTAAGAGCATTGCTTTGACTCCTGTGAGGGTTTATTTTTGTTACACGTTGTTCAGTACCCTGCATTACTTGCCTGTTGAGAATTGTAGCTGTGTTACCAAACAGCCAACAACAAAATCTTCGCCTGAATTTGCAGCGATTTAGAGAGTGTAAGGCTTTAATGGGACGGATATAAAGAACCTTATCTGCAATATCTTTCCCAGGATAGGGTAGAGGGAGATGTTTCAGGTTATGGCTTGTATCCAATAACATTGCGCCCAGTTGTGTACAGTGGTCACAGATGCAGGCAATTCTAAATTTGTCAAGTGGTATTTTGTATCATCACTATCTGAAACTGAAGTTCTGGCCTTAGGATGTTACCTGGCAGGTTCCCTGAGCTGCAGCTTTTCAACACGCTTCTTTTGCCT
The DNA here is from genome assembly GCF_965152275.1 of Natator depressus. Taxonomy (NCBI): domain Eukaryota; kingdom Metazoa; phylum Chordata; order Testudines; family Cheloniidae; genus Natator; species Natator depressus. Next base: position 68,476,176 of record NC_134243.1, read on the forward strand.
TCTGAATTACATGCTTTGCAACTGAGAGTATTTTTCTCTCAGCCACTCCAGCATCTGTCAATTTGCTTTCCCCTAAGAGAATGAAATGGAGACAGAGGTGGTACTCTGAATACAGGCTCATGCTTGAGGAAACTCTGAACACCTTCCCTTTGTCTCTAGCCTATAGTACTCAAAAGGCACACTTAATCGTGGCCTTCAAGTACATAGGGCTCAGCACCTGCAAAAATTGGTTTTAAATGCTTTAAAAATGCTTTGAACTTGTACATGCAATATGATCATTACAAAAGTTCCTGGCAGTGGGGAGGAATAATGTTCTCAATGCCAGCAAGGTCCTCCCAGCTACATGGGGAAAGGGAAGTTCAAGAGAGGGTGGGGATAAATAGTGTCTCTTTGTGGCTGTGTCAGAGACCTGGAGGAGGAGAAGTTAGGGGGAAAGGTGGGAGCTACAATTCCAAGTTCGGGAGCATTTAACATGTCATCCCTAAACACCACTTTCAATAACGTTTTGTGAGTCTGAAGGTTCGTAATGAGTCTCACTTTCCTCCCTTAACTCTCTAACGCCTGCTTCCCACTTTTGTGTTTTCCTTCGGCCCAAATCCAATGGTGGGTTCAATGGGAGTTTTGTCTTTTAAAGCTAATTCTATTTTCATCATCTTCTCTTTCCTTTCCCCACTTTGTTTTGTATCTCTGCCTTGGTCTACTTTCCGTTTGCCTCTTTCCTGCGATCACTTTGTACATTTTCTTTTTTTTTTTTTTCCTTCTGTCACTCATTTCTGGAATCCTTCCTTCCTCCGATCTTCCTTAGCATATTCCTAAGCTCAGATAAGCAGCTACTGTCACCTCTTTTATAGCTATTCTCCTTTAGTGGCTTGTAACAACTTAAATAGAACACACACTTGATGGATGAGATGTCCACCTTGAGGTTGGGATCCATACACCTTTATTTCATAAGTTTTAAATGACAGCACGTTGCTTTACAGCTGATTCCCATTCTTAACAGACAAACAGATTCAGGGTTCCAAGGGGTAGTTGTATTTTCTTTGAACATTCTCATAGTGTAATAAGGAAAAAGGAGGGCATTTCTGGTACTGATATAATTGAATATTACTTCTTATTCAAGTGTAACAGCCATTATGTTAATATTAATTAATGAATATTAATCGCCATATTTTTTCATAAATGTCCTTTCAATTTGTACATGCTGCTTTTCATGGGACAAAAATCTCTTTACCAGATTTTGGCCCCGATGCTGGGCTGTAGTGGATGCACAGACAGGCATGGTCAGGAGAGGAAGGTGCAAAGGTTTCCATAGGAAAGACATTAAGGACCTGATCCTGCTCACATGGGGCCTGGTTTTCCCCTGCATTGTAGCGTGTGTAGTCATTTCCGCGTACCCAAAGTGGGCGTACAGACCAGAGGTTCCCGGGCTCACATCAGTGGTGGCATTTTGCAATTCTAGTGCCCGTACTTGGCACAGGTGGAAGTGACTGTTGAGGATGGGCTATTCCAGCGAGAATCTACCTTATTCAGCATCATTGCAGTCTCCCACAAAACCCCTCATGAGCTTTTTGCCTTAAGTGCTCTGGTTCCATGTCATTGTTGATCACTTTTTTCAGCCTGCGGAATCTTGTTTTTTCATTGAAGTCTTGTCTATACAATTTTGCAAAACTTTCCCACTGTTACTAATACCATCAGTAGCACTGAACTGATGTTGTCAACAGTTAGCTACAGCTTAATGCTTCCAGCTTCAGTTCTATTGTCAGATACTCTCTGTATGAATTTGTGGTACTGTGACACTTTGGGGGTTCAACCCAGACCAGGAAGGGGTTGAGTTACTGCCTCCCCAGGAACCCCGGGTGTCTTTGTGCTTTGCAGCCTGAGTTCAGGCATGCTCATAGCTCATTAACCCCACCTTGGCTTCCACCAACCTTGGTTACGCCTTGCAAGGTGAGCCCGCAAATCCCCCAGTCCTGAACTTCCCCATAATTGGCTGTCCTGTAGTGTCCAGCCTTCTCCTGGAACACACAGAAATCACTAAATTCACTGCTCCTTGGAAGAGACAGTAAACAGCAGCTCATTAGTTTAACTGGCGTTTGACAAAACCTCATTTCAGTCAAAGCACTGGATTGGTTTATAGTAAAAGTAAAACTTTATTAAACAAAAGGTCATAGGTCTAAAGGATACCAAGTATAAGGAATAAAGGTAGAAAGGGTTACAAAGAAACAAAGGTAAATACACTTTATGACCAAAACTTAATTTCAACAAGTTACAATCTTTGCCTAAACAGGCCTCTCACCTATCCTCAGTTCCCAGAGACTTCAGCCCCTTGGCTGAAGGAGCCAGTGCTCTGTGATTTCCAGAGCTCTGACCCCTTCAGTCCCTCAAGTGATGGATGTCAAAATGCCTTTTTCCCTCTGCTTATATCTTCCCAGGGTTCACTGAACCTGCTTCAAGAGGCAGGAAGGCTTCCTGGGGGTGCAGTCTCCATCCTCCCTCGAGATTGTTAAGTGGCCATCTTTCCCCACTTGCTCTGTGGATGGCTTTGTTTAGCTTGCATGTAAATGTGTCTTCATTGACTCTGCCTGATGACGGGCAGGTCAGACCAAGCAAATACAGGTTCCTTTGTCTAGGCCTAGTTGGGCTTATGCATCGTTTGCCGAACACATTTTAAGAATGTGATTCTAGCACACATCCATAACTCTTTGTATACACCCCATACATAGATCACACAGGAATATTAATGATCAAGGAGTTACTAGTTTTCCAGTGATATATCACACGCCACCTTTTGAGTATATATTGTGACCACAGAGTAGTGATTGTAGGTTGTAGGTGTAGTGTAGTGTAGTGTCGTGTAGTGATTCTGTCAGGCCTGACAAGAGTTGCTGACGCAGAGAATTGAACCACCACTGGACCCCTGTGTCACAGGTACCACACAGTAAGTTAGGCCCCAACCGTGCAAAGACTTACAGAAGTGCCTAGTAGTGCCACTGACTCCAAAGAGACTCGTCACAGATAAGCCCTTGTGTAAGTCTTTGCAGAGCCTTTATTTATTTATTTCAATTTCTTGCAATCTCTAGGCGCATATACACAAGTTTGAAAAACCCCAACCAATTGCAGAGCTGTCCCAGGAGCCCTCCGAGGACCTGATGAAATTAGTTTTAAAACCGTGTGCCAGCTCCTGAGAAGTGTCTTTTACTATGTTGTACAAGAGAACAGTTTTTGCATTACCATGACATTACTGTACTCAACTACTGTATCTGCACAAACATCATCCTAACTAGGAACCATCCAGCAAAGAGAATCAAATGCTATTATTCTTAAACCAGTGTGTTGTAGCCATGTCATTGCCAGGATATTAGAGAGACAAGGTGGGTGAGGTAACATCCTTTATTGGACCAAATTCCCCTGGTGAGAGAGAGACACGCTTTTGAGCTACACAGAGCTCTTCTTCAGGTCTGGGAAACTTACTCAGAGTGTCACAGCTCAATAGAAGGTGGAACAGATTATTTAGCATAAATAGTTAATATATATTTCAAGGGACCATTCAAGGTGAAGTGGCCTGTTAACACCCCTCCAGTCATAGGGAGGGAGGAAAGGAAGGGGGCAGGGAAGAAGCTTGCAGGGGGTGGGTGGGGAAAGGTTGTTAGTGGGTTGCAGATTGTTGTAATAAGCCATAAATTCAGTATCTCTGTTCAGTCCATAATTTTTAGTTTCTCACAAAGTTATGAATTTAAGCTCCCAGGCTCATCTTTTGAAAGTGTTCTGCTGGTTTCTTCGGAGGATGAGGGCTCGAAAGCTTGTCTCTCTCACCAAGAGAAGTTGTTCCAGTAAAAGATATTACCTCACCCACCTTGTCTCTCTGTTATTCTTAAATATTATTTGTGTTGTGGTAGCACTTAGGTGCCCCAGGCATGGGCCAGGACCCCAGTGTGCTAGGCATTGTACAAATGCAGAACAAAGAGAAGATCCCTGCCCTAAAGAGATCACAATCTAAGTAAAAAGATGTTTTGATATTTGCCAGCTTGCCATAATGGCTCCTCTGAATGTCTCTGTGCACACTTGTAGGACATTCAGGAAGCTGGGAACTAAAGCATGGCTCCATGCTAGAAGTCCAGTGGATTAACACTTTATTGAACAAGAGAAGGGGATTGTCTGACTATACCAGAGGTCCTTCACTCCCCCAAACAAATGATAGAAGCCCCAGCATCAACACCTGGGCAACTCCCCTGGTTTTCTTCTCTATTCCTCCATTTCACAGTAAGGGCAGGAGCTTTGCCTGTCTCTGAAATCAAGTACTCAAACTTCCTGCAAGGATTATATGGTTAAGCAGCTTTTAGCAATATTTCACCTGCAGCTTGCTATTTTTATCAGGCACTTCATATTTGCACTTCCTCTGAAATCTCTGTAGGGTATCAATATTGTTAACTAGGCTTTTGTGACCAGCATGCATAAGACCATCCCCTAGAAAGATGTGTCTTAGAGTTGGCAATGGCAATCAGCGAGTGAGTGATAATGGGCACAAGTTCTTGTTCAGCTAAAGGCTTGTTGGCATAGCATTGCTTGAAAAATCAATCTGTTGAATGATATCCGCCCCTGCCAGATGTGCTGATTGAAGAATATGCCAAATTCTTGAAAGTACAGTACTTCGTGCCAGCTCTAGGCAAGAGTGATTTTTTTTCCAATATATTTATAAACAAAGCAGGATATAACTCTAGAGCTAGGTGAATAACAAAAAACATTTTTGAGAACATCAGTGTCAATTGAATGTGTTTCCTTCTACCGTGTTGACTCTCCTTTGTATTTACTTCCCACAGTCAGCTGATTGAGTGGCACAAATGTCTGCAGAAAGCAAACCACAATGTTTCTGGAGTAAGTGTTTGTAGGAATAGAAATTAAAATTCACACATGCAAGGATTTGAACCAAAAGTGGTGGCAGGCTGATCCTGTCAGGGCAGAGAATCATTATAATGTGAATTGTCTAACCAATCACAGCTGACCCTGCACAGCTCATATTCTGAATATTGGTGAACAGTCCATTTATAAATGAGCCCCACACTGGGCATAATTTTTGCACCCACAGGTAACTGTGTGTACGAAGGATAGGATTTAGTCACTTCATTGTCAGGTACAATCAGGTTACATCAGCAGCATATTACAATTAACAGGTGGGCACACAAATACTGGTGCAATTAATTACAGGTGAAAAATTGAACCTACCAAATTAGGGGCTGTCTTTCCAACTCAGCCCTTGTGAGGGAATGAGAGTCTAGCTGAATACTGAAAAGCTGCCCAGACAAAGGAATGCTGTTTCACATTTATCTGTTTAGACATTGCTTTATGTGGTTAGACATTGGTTCCTCTTAGACTGATGGGTGAAATCAGTGGCTAGAGTGACAGGTAACCATTTGCAAGATTTATTTGACCACAGCTGAACAGCAAGCTGTATAAAATCTTGAGCCTCAGTGCCACAGATATATTTGCAAAAAGAAAAGGAGTACTTGTGGCACCTTAGAGACTAACCAATTTATTTGAGCATAAGCTTTCGTGAGCTACAGCTCACTTCATCAGATGCATACTGTGGAAAGTATAGAAGATCTTTTTATACACACAAAGCATGAAAAAATGAGTGTTTACCACTACAAAAGGTTTTCTCTCCCCCCACCCCACTCTCCTGCTGGTAATAGCTTATCTAAAGTGATCACTCTCCTTACAATGTGTATGAAAATCAAGTTGGGCCATTTCCAGCACAAATCCAGGTTTTCTCCCCTGGGCTGGCCTGTCTCCCAAGATTTGTGAGAGTGTTGGGTCATCCTTCAGGATAGGTTATAGATCCTTAATAATGCGTTCCACACAAACTTCCTCGTGGCTGGACTTTACTAAAACTAGACAAGCCATTTACAACACACACTTTGCTTCTCTACAAAAGAAAAAGGACACTAAACTTTCTAAACTACTACATGCCACAAGGGGCCACAGCAATGGTTCCCTCAACCCACCCAGCAATATTGTTAACCTATCCAACTGTACTCTTAGCCCAGCAGAAGCAGCTGTCCTATCTCGAGGCCTCTCCTTCTGCCCCTCCACCCCCACGAACATGATACAGTTCTGTGGTGACCTAGAATCCTATTTTCGACGTCTCCGACTCAAGGAATATTTCCAACACACCTCTGAACAACATACTAATCCACAGAGACCTCCCTACCAACACTACAAAAAGAAGGATTCTAGGTGGACTCCTCCTGAAGGTCGAGACAGCAGACTGGACTTCTACGTAGAGTGCTTCCACCGACGTGCACGGGCTGAAATTGTTGAAAAGCAGCATCACTTGCCCCACAACCTCAGCCGTGCGGAACACAATGCCATCCACAGCCTCAGAAACAACTCTTCATAATCAAAAAGGCTGACAAAGGAGGTGCTGTTGTCATCATGAATAGGTCGGAATATGAACAAGAGGCTGCTCGGCAGCTCTCCAACACCACTTTCTACAAGCCATTACCCTCTGATCCCACTGAGAGTTACCAAAAGAAACTACAGCATTTGCTCAAGAAACTCCCTGAAAAAGCACAAGATCAAATCCGCACAGACACACCCCTGGAACCGCAACCTGGGATATTCTATCTACTACCCAAGATCCATAAACCTGGAAATCCTGGGTGCCCCATCATCTCAGGCATTGGCACCCTGACAGCAGGATTATCTGGCTATGTAGACTCCCTCCTCAGGCCCTACGCTACCAGCACTCCCAGCTACCTTCGAGACACCACTGACTTCCTGAGGAAACTACAATCCATCGGTGATCTTCCTGATAACACCATCCTGGCCACTATGGATGTAGAAGCCCTCTACACCAACATTCCACACAAAGATGGACTACAAGCCATCAAGAACACGATCCCCGATAATGTCATGGCTAACCTGGTGGCTGAACTTTGTGACTTTGTCCTTACCCATAACTATTTTACATTTGGGGACAATGTATAGCTTCAAATCAGCAGCACTGCTATGGGTACCCGCATGGCCCCACAGTATGCCAACATTTTTATGGCTGACTTAGAACAATGCTTCCTCAGCTCTCGTCCCCTAACGCCCCTACTCTACTTGCGCTATATTGATGACATCTTCATCATCTGGACCCATGGAAAAGAAGTCCTTGAGGAATTCCACCATGATTTCAACAATTTCCATCCCACCATCAACCTCAGCCTGGTCCAGTCCACACAAGAGATCCACTTCCTGGACACTACAGTGCTAATAAACGATGGTCACATAAACACCACCCTATACCGGAAACCTACTGACCGCGATTCCTACCTACATGCCTCCAGCTTTCACCCTGACCACACCACACGATCCATTGTCTACAGCCAAGCTCTGCGATACAACCGCATTTGCTCCAACCCCTCAGACAAAGACAAACACCTACAAGATCTCTATTAAGCATTCTTACAACTACAATACCCACCTGCGGAAGTGAAGAAACAGATTGATAGAGCCAGAAGAGTTCCCAGAAGTCACCTACTACAGGACAGGCCTAACAAAGAAAATAACAGAACGCCACTAGCCGTCACCTTCAGCCCCCAACTAAAACCCCTCCAACGCATTATTAAGGATCTACAACCTATCCTGAAGGATGATCCAACACTCTCACAAATCTTGGGAGACAGGCCAGTCCTTGCCTACAAACAGCCCCCCAACCTGAAGCAAATACTCACCAGCAACCACATACCACACAACAGAACCACTAACCCAGGAACCTATCCTTGCAACAAAGCCCGTTGCCAACTGTGCCTACATATCTATTCAGGGGACACAATCACAGGGCCTAATAACATCAGCCACACTATCAGAGGCTCGTTCACCTGCACATCCACCAATGTGATATTTGCCATCATGTGCCAGCAATGCCCCTCTACCATGTACATTGGCCAGACCTGACAGTCTCTATGTAAAAGAATAAATGGACACAAATCAGATGTCAAGAATTATAACATTCATAAACCAGTCGGAGAACACTTCAATCTCTCTGGTCACGCGCTTACAGACATGAAAATTGCGATATTACAACAAAAAAACTTCAAAACCAGACTCCAGCGAGAGACTGTTGAATTGGAATTCATTTGCAAATTGGATACAATTAACTTAGGCTTGAATAGAGACTGGGAGTGGCTAAGTCATTATGCAAGGTAACCTATTTCCCCTTGTTTTTTCCTACCCCCCCTCCTCAGACGTCCTTGTTAAACCCTGGATTTGTGCTGGAAATGGCCCACCTTGATTATCATACACATTGTAAGGAGAGTGATCACTTTAGATAAGCTATAACCAGCAGGAGAGTGGGGTGGGGGGAGAGAAAACCTTTTGTAGTGGTAAACACCCATTTTTTCATGCTTTGTGTGTATAAAAAGATCTTCTATACTTTCCACAGTATGCATCCGATGAAGTGAGCTGTAGCTCACGAAAGCTTATGCTCAAATAAATTGGTTAGTCTCTAAGGTGCCACAAGTACTCCTTTTCTTTTTGCGAATACAGACTAACACGGCTGTTACTTTGAAACAGACATATTTGTTTCTTGTTAGGACTTTGGAGGGTATTACCTCCATATTGGGGACTGGAGAGAGAAGATATTTCTAACCTGTGTAAAGTAGAAGTTGATTTCAGGTGAATTTTTGTTGCAATCTGTCTCCCGGTGGCTTCCTGACTCATTGCCAAATACTACACATCAAGATCTTCTAAAAGAAAATAAAAATAACAGTCCACTGAAAGTTAAAATATGAAGGAAGCAACTACTTCCAGGAAAGTCCTCCATGCCGCAGATGAAATGTTCATCATCCCCACACCTTCATCCCTCCCATAATTGTCTGCCCTATGAGGATGAGCCAATGTCTATTGAAATCTATGGGAGTCTTTCCATTGACTTCAGTGGACTTAAGATCAGGCCCTATGGTCATCAACCATTTAAGGAGGACTGGATTACAGCCCCTTCAGAGCCTGTTAATGCCACTTATAATTCAGCTGCCATATGTAGGATCACCCCTAAGAAATCTGAGGCTCATCCTGTGAACTACAGCAGCGTGTGGGAGAGCCACTTGAGGCCCCAAATGCATGTTACTGCATTACAACCACATAAAGGAGCTACCAGTAAATAGTTTTCTAAGGCCCTGTGGTCTCCTAGAACCTTACAAACATCTTGATCTTTTTCTGCCCTGTTTTAATCATTTATTGGGAACTTTTTATAGAATTACCTTAAGATGATCATCAAGAGTTATAGATTTTAACACCAGAAGGGACCTGTAGATCATCTATCTGATCCCATGTATATAACTCAGGCTATACAATTTCATCCAGTTACCCCACTGTTGAGACCAATAATTTGTGTGTGACTGAAGTATATACTCCAGAAAGGCGTCCAGGTTTGATTTGAAGTCATCAAGACTTGGTGAATCCATCACATTCCTTGGTAGTTTGTTCTACTGGTTAAGCAACTTCATGGTTAAAAATGAAATATATTTACCACAGAATACCCCAAATATTCAAACTGATATAACCACTCCATTGATGGGCTCTGTGATAGGATTTTTACCCTACTCCAGCAAGGAAGAGTTTAAAAGCAGCCTAGGGTGGCTGCTCAGGGGGCAGCCAATTGGAGAGAGGCTGCATGGAGCAGCCAATCAGGGCACAGTGGCTAATATAAAAGGGAGCTGTGGGGCCAGATATAGTCAGTTACAGTAGGGAGCCCAAGGGAGAGGACTGGGCTCCTAGTGGGCTGCAGGAAGGTTGCACCTTGGACAGGGAAGCTGCTAACAGGGACCAGGGGAGCTAGAGAGAGCTCCTGGCTGGCTGCTGTGACTTGCAGGTTGAGGACCTGAGAATAGGGTGAAGAATGTGCTGGGGCTGTAGGGAAATGGCCCAGGGAACTTCAAGCAGCACTAGTGGAGAAGTTAAGAAGAAGCAGCAGGAGCTGCTAGCTACAGGGTCCCTGGACTGGGACCCATATTAGTGAGTAGGCCTGGGTCTCCCCCACTTGCCACTGTGAAAGTGGATGGACTGGAAGATACTTCTCCCTCTCTTTCCCCCCCCCCCGAAGGGGGGAAAACATGGACAGTGATGTGGCCAGAAGACTATGTCATGAAGAGGATGCTGCAGTACTTGGACTGAGGTGAGTCTGCAGATGGTGATAAGGATGGGTGAGGCACCACCAGGAGGGGGCATGCTGGCTGAGCAAACTAATCCCCATGACAGTCAGCATGAGGCACCACCAGTGAGTGAACCCCATGACAGGCTCCAATAGCTAACAGACGCATTACTACTCTGTGTTCTCTCAGAGTTATGTCTTCAAAATTAGGCTTCACATGACAGCACTGAAAAGTTTGGGATTATTCTGCAATTGCTGACATGAGTGCCAGGCTCCTTTCCACCTGATTTAAGTCCTGCCTTTAAGTAGATGAGAAAATGTCTTTGCAAATGAGCAGATGAATATGGTAGTCACCATGATTTTTCCCAGGGTTGCTTTCTTGCTTGTCTGTGGGCTCCTCTCCCCTCTCTGTCATTGGCAGGAAGCTCATCTTGCTGCTGAAGCACAAGGAGTTAGGAGAGCTGGATTCTAGTCCCACCTCAGACACAAGCCTCCTATGTGACCACTCAGACACAGGCCCATGTGCCTCAATTCCCCCATCTCGAAAGATGTGGACAGTGATACTTACAATATAGTAGTGTTCAGTCTTACTTCAATTCATTAACAGTGTTTGTGAATAAAACTAATTGGTCATCCCCTGAGATCTGTAGTTGAAAGGCATGATAGAAGGGCCAAGTGTTAGTATCACTTATTGATCATCTTTCTGTATATTGCAGGCTGGACAAGACCACAGCTGACACCCCAGTCTGGGAATGATACTCCCTCCTTGAAACAGATCTTGCCAATTCTTCAGAACTGTCTTTAAAACCTGTTAAATATAAACTGGTTCGCACCCCTCCAGATACCTTCAGCCATGTGCTTCGGAGGTTACACTGTTTCTAGAGATATTGGGCCAGACTCTCGGTTAGGGTCTATCCCCCTTGTGCCACCCGGGTAGTGCACAGGAGTCCGGTTCTGGCCATAACTGGCTAGCTGAGAATTCCCCTAGTTGGGGATGGGGTGACTTAGCTGCAAAGTAGGGTCTGCCTGCACTAACTACCCCCCACAGCATAGGGGGAAGGAAGAGGCGGGGTAGACATCTGCTTTACCACACTGCTGTTCAGCTGGCATGGGACCATGTGTTGTTGTCATCAGTCAGAGCAGCCCCTTGGCAGCTCTATGGCAGATGGGGGCCAATGCAAACTGGCCCTCAGAATCAGGGAGCCATAACAGTTTCCTGATACCCTCCCTACCATTCACTTGCAGGGTGCTGCAGGAGAAAGCCTGTCCCCCATCTCTGTATAATTGGGCCTCTCATAAATGATTGCGAACAGGGATGCTCCTGCCAATCTTCATCATTTAAGATCAGTCTTCTAGCTTCCTTGATTTTATTTATAACCTTTCCTGCATCATCATCTGCATCTAAACCTGTGGGAATCCACCTCATGCATCACCCAGATGCCCTAGAATAGATATCAGGCTCTCCCTGATTAAAGGCCACAGTCCAGATGGCTCCATCATGTATCATTCAAGGGGGGAAAAAGATAGTCAAAAGGAAATGTGGCACATGGCTGTTATGCCAAGCCTTCCTGCAGGGGTGACATTCTGCTGACCTTCTGCCCAGTGAGTCACTGAGGGGTGATTTAGGGTAGTGTAACGGACTTGGGGGCATGACCCATATGCTTCTTAGACTGTAGACTCTTTAGGGCATGGACTCTCTTTTTGTTCTGTGTTTCTACAGCACTTAGCACAATGGGGTCATGGTCCATGGCTGGGGTTCCTAGGCACTATCACTATGCAAATAATAATGTTTTAACAGCAACCTCTGGATCTGCCTGAGACCAATTTTTCTCCTTCTCCTTGCAGATTACTCTTGCTCTTGCATTACAATAGTAAAGCCTGGGGAGGCGGGGGAAGGGAATGCAAGGACTAGATCCTCAGTTTACATAGATCGGTATAGTTCCATTGACTTCAAATAAGCTGTCGAGGATCTGCCTCAAGGTGTTTTTGAAGGGATATGTACCTTCATGCTGCAGGACATAAGACAATAATTAATAATGGAAATTAGGAAGAACCTACCCTGTGGGCAAGTTATTCCATAACTGCTTACTTCAGACCATCTTGTACCTTCCTCTGTAGCAGCTGGTGCTGGCCACTGTCCAAGACAGGATGCTAGACCAGATTGTCCAATAATCTGATGCAGGATGGAGAAATCCTAAATCCCATGTCATAGCATTTGGAAGGAGTTAGCAATTTTAAAAGGATTTTCATAGATTCATAGAGTGAGATCCTGGCTCCATTGAAGTCAATGGCATAACTCCCATTGACTTCACTAGGGTCAGAATTTCACTCAAAGACTTTAAGGCCAGAAGGGACAATCATAATCATCTGGTCTGGCTTCCTCCTGCATAACACGGGCTATAGAATTTCATCCTGAATTTTCTTTCTCTAGTATTCTTTCCTGCTGTGTTATAGCCCTGACCTAGCTGTTGCTTGATACATTAAACAATACAATAAGTGTCATGAAACCATATGCTTTATATAAATAAAGTTTTGTTTACTTAATATAGATCACCAGGGTAGTATGTAATAAACAGATTATTGTACAATATGTCATATAAGTAGCTGAGAGCCTTTCCAAAGTTAGTCTTTCCTTTCCCTTTCCTCCACCACCTACCCCTGTTATCAATGGACCTTTCTTCTATCTGTATCTCTGCTGAATTTAATTGTACTTGCAAGGTTTGCTCCCCAGGTGGGTTATTTTAAATTCTTACAACTCTTCCTTTAATATCTGGAGAATTAAATGCCCTTTGAAGATAAAACACACTGAAGTGTACAGCTCTTCCATAATTGCTTTATCAATAGGGACCTTGTATAACCATCTTTTGGATGACAGCTTTGACACAAAATGTTCTGGCACATTTGGCTGGAAAGAAATGATATTTAATGAGCTCACTGTCATCAAGTTCTGTACAAACAAAGAACGGCAAAATCCCACTGCTTTCTGTTGGATCTGACGTGCCTGTATGTGACTATATTTAGGCCCCATCCTGTAATGATCTCCATATAGGAAATGATCTCCGTATGGATACATTGCAGGGGGCTACCTGCATGTAGCTGATTGCAGGATCAGGGCCATATTAGCTACATGGAGCAAAATATTGCTCCTGACAGATGATACTCCATGGGCATCACTGTAAATTGCTATTGCTCCACCAGGGCTGGCTGTGTGGGAAAGAGCCATAGCCCCACCCTCTTCCATTGGTGCTGGCTAGGAGAGTCAGAGCTATGGTCCCACCTCCTTCCTTCCTTTTGGGCCTGACTGAGCAGGAAGAGAACATTCCTTATGCTGCCTTGAGCACAAGGGCTGCTACTCTGCCTAACCTACGTGCGGGCTGCACTAGAGAGGAATGCTCCCTACTTGCCCCACCACACTACATACCCACACTAAGGGCCAGGCACAGTCTGCCCCTAAATTTGTAGTTGTGTATTAGAGAGAGATTTTTAAATCTTTTAACTGGATGTAGAGCTTGTGAAAGGGCTCCGAAAGACTACCTTGGAGACATAAGTTCTCCAGTGACAGCACAGACATCAGCAGTGCAAACTTCCCCACACCATTGAACAACTGGCCTGTGGAACTCATTGCCACAATATATAGCCAAGGCCATGAGTCTGATAGTGAAAGTCAATGGGTGTTATGTACCTAACTCACATAGGCACTTTTGTCAATCCTACTAGGTGCCTATCTGCATTTTAGGAGCCTAAATACCTTTGTAAATCTAGCTATAACCCCTTCAAATGCTTCATGGCTTAAGTCAACCTCTAACTTTGGGGGAATTAAAGTGGAACTTTCTTCCTATAATTGTTTCTTGTACTTTCCTCTGAAACATCTGCTACTGGCCAAGGCTGCTGACAAGGTACTAGTCTAGATGGTCCATTCTGGCACTTCCTGTCTTCCAGTGACCCACCAGCAGGCCTCAGATTCTGGATTCCACCTTTAAGAATAAGAAGGTAATTGATTCCCATGGAGGGAGAAACTGTCAGGTAAAGACAGACAGATTCATGCTGTAAGACTGTAATTCTTATACTTTTGCCTAAATCAATATAACTACAAGATGCCACCCTGTGCGTGAGACTCTTAGCCAGGCCTTAGACTAGATATGTGCTTATACCACTCACTTTGATTTTCTCTCTCTCCTCTAACCTGACTAAAACAGGTTGTATTGAAGATAATAGTGGAATTATTACCTCCAACTCTGAGGTATGGTCTCAGAGGAAAGGAACCTCTGAGATCTGGTGAGAGAAGTGGAAGGAGCGCAGAAGCAGGGTGTGCGTAAAAAGGGACCTAGGCTGGAGCAGTGCTTTGAAGGCACCAGTTCCCAAAGGTGCCATAAATTTGCTGGCTACAGTTTGCTGATGTCATGGGAAAAGTTTAAGAGGTCACAAGGAGTAGCATGAACACGGGGACCTCTTTGCTCTGCGCATATGCCTCTGTGTGCTGATTGTGATAGAGGCTTTCAGGAGGTGGATCTCTAGCCACAAGGACCTGGGCTGAGATGCAACAATTCATTTTGCATGAGACCACCTAACAGATGTCATTCAGTCTAGGCTTTTCTGAACAGGGGCATATTGAACTCCGTACCCAGGAGGTAAAAGGCACTGACACCCACCCACCCAGTCCATCTGGACATTATTTGTTTTTGCTCCAGTGGCCAGCAGCATGATGTGGATTCATAGTCAAATAAACACTAACAATAATGTCCCACAAGAGCTACAGTAGTTTTTCTGTCAAATCTGAATTGAAATAGAAGATAAACCAACTGCAAAGAGTAATTTTTCCCTTCACCATTCTCTAAACTAAATAAACCAGGAAGTAGAACCACTTAGTGTAACAACGACAGCATGAATGCTTTGAAGATGCCTTAATCTCCTTTAATTATATTTCTCATCTAATTACATTTCTTCCATTGCTTGAGAAGCTAACATCTATTGATTTACATCCACTCTGACAAGAAGAGGTGTTATAGGAAGAGCAGAAGGCTCGTCAGGTGACTGTCAGCTAATATGGCCGCACAGTAAGGAAGCAAACAATTAAAAGGGGACACTTGCTGCTCAACTTATCATTATCTAGGAAGTGTAATGTCCTCTGAGGCTCTGACTTGGTGTTCGGATCCAGGCTCAGTATGTACAAACCACACCAAGTCTCCCCATGCTAATGGGCAATGCATTCCAATGGAGCTAATTTTAAAGTTTTCAGAAAATTGACCGTAAAGCCTGCAAACATGTTTTCTATTTAGTGGAATGTACAATGTCTTATTTATCATGAGTCAGTTGATGACTCACTCACGCAGCAAATTCATAAAAGCCTTAGTTTGTATTTGTTGTTCACATTCAGAGGCATTATACATCAAAAAGTCAACACTTCCCAGCTAATTCAATTCTAATGCAGTCATCTATCACACTAGTTCAGTTGTTGCCTCTCAGCTTTTGAAGAATGATGCAAGTTGGTATGTACACGGTGGATACTCCACTTTAATTACAAGTCCTCTCAGTGATACAAAACTACTCTGTGCTGGCTTACAGCAAACCCTGCTGCAGGCATTCTACTAGCTATGCTTTTGTATAATACCCTCCAGGATTGTTTTTCAAGGTGGCAGTGTGTGCAACCACTGAGACTCCGTCCTACACTATATACTGAAGCTATGCTACATCTATGCAGCTTGGAAAACAACAAGCACTGCAGCTGTTGTGGTATCTGCCTGCAGTGTTATAAAAGGCCTGATGACTTGAACGTATTTGTTAGCCTTGTTAAACTATGATCACGGGAAGATATAGTCCAGCCCCATGTTTAATGGGTGTAATTCCTCTTGCTGCTACTTCGGAAATCATTCTGCATGAAGCCCTTTGAACCCTACATTTCAGGAATGTTTTTTGAGGTTCCCCTATGTTCTGCAACATTATAAGCAAAGGTGCCCTTATATAGCACCATTCATATGAGAATTTCAAAGCACTTTACAAAAGTACACAATTCTTACCACAGTGCTAATTCTTGGGAAACTGAGGCGCAAGAAAGCGGATGGCCCTTGTTCTGCACCGTGGATGTTAGTAATTGTTACTCAGTTGGGTTGTTTTGTTGAAGATTTACAGGGCTGCGACTTAAGGGATTTGCTCAAGGTCACACAGCAAATTAGTGGCAGAGCCAAGAATAGACTCCATATCTCCTGATTCAGCATGTCCTTATTCTAACCACTAGACCACACTGCCTCCCTGTGGGTTACCACAACAGTCCGGGAAGTCATTTTTTTTTGTTTTGTTTTTTTTAGTCTAAAGTGGTTCTAAAGCTTTCAGCACAGCAAATTATCACTGAGTGCTAAAAATCTCCTTCTTTGTCAGACAATGTATTTAATCATCTTCTCTTCCCTGAACAGCTTTTTCTTGGGACAATCGCGTCATGTTCTGGGGTATTTTTCCATTATTGGAACAGAGTTGATTCAGTGACACGTGATAAATGCAGGATTTTGTATTTCCATTTTCATTGCAATTTGTGGTAAAATTAGATGCATAACTCCTGAGATATGTGCATTTAATTTCTTGAACATCACGAGCTGGGTAACATCTTCTGATCTGCTGGCAATGAATGAGCCAACCTTATAAGCACAAACTTTGGGGTGTATTGCCATTTCAGAGAATGGGGTGATAGTAGCATAAGTCTCATTAATCTTATTTTAAATCTTGCATGAGAACTCTGCTGCATATCTAAATGAAATTACATAGTCCTAAATGTGCATAGGAAATGTAGTCCTCTAGTCTGGACATTAACAATTAATTTCTGTATAGCTTCCTACTGTTTGTATCATCTTTCGGGTTGATATTACCATTTCTATCATTAAGTTTATTTTTATTTGCACCAGCTGAGCCATTTCCTTTAATACAGACCATAACTGATCTTTATTAATCTTATCCCAAGAATAAATCAAGGGTAACATTTATATTTTTGCCAGTCAATGAATCTGCATCTGATGTTTCTAACTGTATGGTGTTTTATGCAGATCGTGATCTTTCCCAGTGCATTTCTATGCAAAATCATACTGTGTTTCAGAAAACACAACTAATTTTCAATTGAAACCCTCCAGATTTCCTGTGTATGAAAGCAGATTTTATTTGTGCACTTAACAAACACTTGGAAAAGGAATATATCCATTAAAACACCTACTCTGGGCATCAAAATGCACATTATTCTATGTAAAGAAAGGAGAAAATGGGCAGGATATTTGTTCCAAAACTTTTGCCCTTTGATCTTACTCTCTGACACATAGGATACATGATGGGCATCTTGGTTAATGATTAAATATGCTAAATACGTAGTGTCTGATGCCTCAAGATATGCAGCAATGCTGCCATGTGTCAGCAGACAGTAGGGAATCCAAAAGATCCAAAGTGTCTGGAGTTTCCTTCTAGATCTAATTGTAGAATGAGGGAATGCAGTGAGCAAAGTGGAAATTGCAATGCCATATATTGCTCTCAATTCACATGGGCAGTGCCCGTTGACAAGAACTGAAGTCACCAAGCAAACAAAATACACACACACACACACACACAAATCTTTTATTCTGGTATCACCAAACTGAGCAAAGCAAGAAAATAACAAATATCACTGATGCTAACGCAGCTAACACTGGAGCCCAGAATACGCTGGTTGAGATTTTCCAAAGTGCCCATTATTGGCCTAATTCTATTGTCACTGACGTGGGCAAAACTCCCATTGACTTCAAAGCACGGATAGCCCTTCTGAAAATCCCACCCTAGAATGCCTGGCTCATAGTCAGAGCACTAAAAGTTTCCGTTGTCATGGAATACATTGGAACCTGATTAAAGGACCTGCTGCTTCTTCCACAAAGCCAAGAGAAGTCTTGCTATTGATCTAAGTGGGGGCCAAGATCTGACCCATAGGGAAATTGGACATAGAGACGTTCATTTGAGAATGAAGCTGAAAGCAAGTATAACAAATCCAGGTCCTCATTATTTCCCCAATACACTGCAAAATGAAAAGCTCAATGTGGTTGTACTGTGGGGGAAAAAATGACTTTGTTATAATGGGAATCCATGGTATAGAAAACAAGGGTGTGTAATGTAAGTGAGATGCCACTTGGGGATTACTGGCTCTTTCTTCTCTTCCCCTTGCATGATATAAAGGTTCTATTAAAGGGAAAAATTATGTCAGCACCTTAAAGGAAAAAATAATGTGAATTCAGAATAAATATAGATCTGTCTAAAATGATCATTAGAATGATATATTTAAAGTTTTTAAAAAGGACCAATACACACTGTACTGTTCCTTTGCAAAGGATTTGTGGGAGCAAGGGCTCATTTTCTATTGTTCTCTCTGTTTCACTTGGAACGAAAAATAATCAATTTTTATTCAACAAAATGATTTTAGGAGTTCTGTTATCAGAACCTGTTACTGGATTTGGGCCATCTGTCTCCTTTGGCCTCCAGTATGTTTTCTTATAAGATGCTCTACCAACTCCAGCCAAGCCTGGGAAGAGAGCTAGCACGAAGCTGGTATATATACTGCCACTTTTCCCATTGTGATTAAACCTGTCATTAACAGATTCTCAGTCCACTTTGAGAGAGAGAGAAGAGCTTTCTGTCTGTCTCTGTGTGTGTGTGTGTGTCTCTCTCTCTCTCTCTCTCTCTCACTCACACACACACACACCCATTTTCTCATAAACTATTCAGCTGACAGTAGTAAACAGAACTCCCAGCCGCCAGCTCAAGTCCAGAGCACTTCTATACACACACAAGTCACAAATCATTCTTATATGATGGCTGAGCCTGTCAAAGCTCAATTTGTCACATATGTGCAATTGTTCCTCTCGCTCCTTTAAGACGCACCCTCGACAAACAGACCAAAAGTGAGCATATCTAAACCGCACAAAGAAAGTCAAGGCTACCAGTGCCGTTTTCTCCAGATAGTCTTTGGCCCTTCTGGAAGAGGCCATCCCTGCATTCGAATGAAGCCAAGATGCTTTGCTGCTTCTGTAGCCACAGCCAGATATCTAAACTACTAGTTGCAGGATAACATTTTCAAAAACACCTAAGTCCCATTTTCAGGTGACTTAGGCACTTGCAAGTCCCATGCACCTTTGGCTGCTAAGTCCCTCAGGTACTTTTGAAAACATTACCCATTGCATGCTGATGGCTGGTTACATCAAGACCCATACAACTTGTTGCCTGATAAATAATTGTCTCCCTGAAACAGCCAGTAATGGCATTTTGCTCTTTTACTACAACTCACTAGAATAGCTCTAGCTGCCTTCTCTACCTCACACAGATGTAGCCCCTATGCTGAAAGTAAGGGTGTCTCAGTAGCTTGTGGTGTCTATAATATTTCTTTACAAACTGATTGAGGGAAACCACCAGAGATTATTACCTCTGGAGGGATTGCTCACATTTTATTAACATAAACGAGTTAATTGTCTGCAAAGCTATTATTGCTAATGGAGTATCATGCACACATAGTGCTTTACACTTTATAAGAGACATGGGCCCAGATCCTCAGCTGGGGTTCAAGATGCATGTTTACAGCCTAAATCAAATGTAACAGATAGAAACACAGAACAGGCATGGGGACAGGGATGGCTGTGAGGAGCACGCTATCCATGTTTGGTAGGCTTCACAAAGGGCGTGGATTTGAAGGAGTAAAGGGAGGGCATTTGGTGGAGAAGAATTAGAGGATGTTTGAAGCCTAACAGGACAGCACAAGAGAGGGCAAGAATTAGTGTGGGGAAAGGAGTAACCCTTACAAAAGAGGATGACGCAGAGCATGGAGTAGGAAGACGTGAGAGCAGAGAGGTAAGCAGGTATAAAACTACAAGGATTTGCCACATTACCTTTCAGTGGACACTGCAGATTCAAAGGCAGTGAAGGGGTTAATAAAACCTTGAAATGAACGAAGTCTGGGTGGTTCTTACAAAGGTTCTCTCTCTTGGGTAAACATTTCACAAGGATGAAGAAACAGCTGTTAAACTGAGAGAAAAGATACAATATGGAAGCAATATTAGAGAATTCAGCTGGGTTTGCAATATGTTGTTGGAACAATTTTGTTCTTAAATGTATAATGTGACTGAAAGATCGCTCAAAAGAAACCTGTTATTTTGGAGTAAAAGAGATTAGCCACAATCAAAGCAGTAAGGCACACTCAAAAATCACTGAAAACCAATTGTGGATTATATTGGTGACTATCACATGGGACAAAAGGAGTATTTTTAATGAGGCAGTGCATTAATTTAAACATCCTTTTTTACAACCTGGTATAAATGTAACGAAAGAGGTTTAAGGCATGTGAAGCAAGCAATGCCAAGCAAACTGTAGCGCTAGCTTTCTGGTTCGCTCTCTCACTTGAGGCCATTTGCAAATTCACACCCGGATCTGGATTAGTATTTCAAACATCTCTGAAAATCTGAGGATGTTCAGGTCTAGTTTCCATTTGGACTCGTAAATACAGTACAGTGAACTAGAAATCTGACACTACTACATATTGTTTGCCCTGCAAGGTGCAGTCATGTCATCAGTACTGAAGAACAATGGTTTGGAACTTCAGCTATTCAGATAAAATAATAACCAGTGCTGAACTTTGACCAATATTTGAACCAAATCCCCAATTTTTTATGAGGTTTGAGGAAAAAATGAGCTGAAATTGTATAGGTTTTTCTTTGCTAACTTCTTTTTGGACATGTAAATATTGCAATACCATAAGAAAAACTGTTCCCATTCTATTAGACCCTAAAATGCCTGTGACTACTTTAACTCTCTTGAAAGTCTGTTCTTCTGAGATTCCCAGATCACTGAGGTTTTGGATAAATTCAGGTAAACTGCAACCAGATAACTTAAATAGTAGATGCTTAGTGAAAATTGAGAAACTTCCAAACCTAAATC
This sequence comes from Natator depressus, assembly GCF_965152275.1. Classification (NCBI taxonomy): domain Eukaryota; kingdom Metazoa; phylum Chordata; order Testudines; family Cheloniidae; genus Natator; species Natator depressus. The sequence continues at coordinate 68,497,225 of NC_134243.1, forward strand.
CCTTATGACTGTTTGTGGAAAAATATCTTATTACTGACAAAACATGGCTTGATTAGATGGAGATATCCATAGATTCATAGATTTTAAGGCCAGAAGGGATCATTATATAATCTAATCTGACCTCATGTATAACACAGGCCATAGAATTTCATCCACTTACTCCACTATTGAGCCTAGTAGCTTGTATATCTTTCAGAAAGTTATCCAATCTTGACTTCAAGATATGAAGAATCCACCACCATATGAAGGCCCATTTCTAGGCATATTCAGATGTATTTTGTGTGCATGGCTTAATTAGCTGCTATTTTATTTCAATAGATTACAAATGTATTGGTTCGTTCGTACAGTACCATGGATTGGAGACATTATGCTTATGTGAATTTTACTCTTAGTATTGGTGTTTTGTTATATGCTTCCACTGATTATTCAGAATGTTTGTGATATCAAGGCTTGCTCCTCACAAAAATTAAGACATATCCTCAGTGATTTCCATCAAAGGAAATGCCATTTAAAGTTAATGCAAAAGTTACTAAGTGACTCAGGGTAGCAGGTAAATGGTGGCATGTATAGTATTTCTAAGTAACTCTTTCTTTGAAGGACTATTGCAATGTTAAAATAATATAGATTTGGTAGGGGTCAGTATGATTTAAAGAATATGGTCCAAATTGAGAGGTGAGTAGCTTACACTCTCTTGCTTATCACCTCTGAATGTGGCTTATAATGGAGCCTAAATTGGTATAAATTACATACTATGGGGACTGGAAGAAGGTGCAAGTTACATGATGGCAAGCTGGTGAGAGTCTAAGAGAGTCTGAGTGTAATTTACATGATGACAAGGCCAGAAAAATGTATGAATTACACCATCTTAAACTTCAATTTTCCCCTATAATCCCCCCAGCAAAGGGGGCATGATGGAAGAAAAGGGTCCATGGCCCGACCACTGCTACAATCTGGTGATCCCATTCCTCGGACACCAGAACAGCCCTCATGGGACTCAGGCAACTGAGCATAAGTCAGAATGGCCCTGAGTCTTCTTTAAATTGCACCAGGGGCCAAACCAACCCTTCAGTATATGTCTACACTGAAGCTGAAAGCGAGCCTTCCACTCCGGGTGGACAGACTCATGCTAACAGGGCTCAAGCTAGCATGCTAAAAATAGCTGTGTGGACACTGAGGCTCCAGCAAAGACTCAGTCTCGCCACCCAAACTCAAGCCTAGGGGATTGAGTGGGCTTGTGCTCGGGTGGCTAGCGCAAATCTGTCTATCTGAGCTGGGAGGCTTACTCTCAGGTGCAGTGTGGACATACTGCTAGTGGCCTCAGGATAAGGGAGCTGAAAAGACAGTGGCTTAACAAGAAAATCTGACCCCTAGGCTCCTTTCTGAGTTTGGCCTCGTAGAGCATCTGTGTCTTACATAGCAACTGTTCAGTCCCAGGCCCTTGGTCAGATGTTAACAACACTAAGAGCCTTCGCAGCAGGAAAAATTGAATTTGGATTTTAAAAAATTGCAAATTACCTCATTATTTTCTCAGCTAGTCATTTTAACCTCATTTTATCCTGTTAACTGAATGTCCTGTGTGATTCCATGCTGAAAGGAGTAGAACGTCAAAGACATTGATCTTGGCTCTGGCTTGGTTTTTACAGGTTTTGGATCTACTCCATCTTGGCACCATGTTGCTGGTTTTTATTAGAGTCAAAGCACCTGCTCTACTTAAGTGACTTTATTTTTTCATTCCTTTTTCAGTGAAGCCCTCTTGACCAGTGCCAGAATGAGAGCCTTGGAGATGAAAATCCTCAGGTAAGCCATAATGGGTAAGTGGCAGGTCAGGCTTCCCATATACTGCCATCCTTCCCCCCCATATGCTCCAAGCGTGACATGGAGGGACCTCCCTCATAGCAAGATGGGAGGCCACTTTCCTTGCACACGTCTATTCTATATACACTTGTATACTGCGCTCATCGCTGTAGTATCTGAGTGCCTTCCAGTTGTGTATTACACAATGTGACTACACATCTGTCTTGTGTTGGTTGTTCTGTCATCCTCTCCCCAGAGGGAGAAGCATGTGGAATGGATTGTCTTGTTTGGTAGGGGTTTTTTTAAAATGTATTTATATTAATATACCTGTTGTTGTGTGTTTATATTAAAAAAGACGCGGTCAAAGAAATTCACCTTGCACTTGGAACAGAAAGTGGTGAGGTTTGTAATAGTCGTTACTTTTTGGGGGAGTTCATTCCTCTGTCACGGACCATCCTCAGGGAAGGTTCTGTCTCCTGCACAGATGAGCTTTACTCTTGTTGTGCCTTCACTGCTCAGCATCTCTGCTGACATGCTCAGAAAGGATGCTACTGCCAGTTGAGATGGTTTTTGTGGAGTACCCTTATCTCAGGGCCGAACCTGTGGACGCGGCAGGTAAACAAACCAGCCCGGCCCTCCAGGGGCTTTCCCTGAACAAGCGGCACCCCTAGTTTGGGAACCACTGGTTTAAAGGCTCCAGGATGGGGGTGAAGACCCTGCAGAGGGCCAACCATTTGTTGAACTTTGTTATCCTGGGAAGGGGATCAACCTTGAATGAGTAACATGGCTGGAGACCTGGGGTGAGAAGAACTAATAAGGTAAAGAGTCTCCAGGGAGAAAGCCCTGAGAGCACTGCTTCATACCAGGACAGGGATGGACTTGAAGCTAGGCCAGAAGGGGCTGAGAACTGAGCCCAGAGACAGGGCTGCAGCTACGAACCAGGATACAGTGATAGGCCCTATTGGACTTTTGTCACCCCAGATGGGGTTCCTTCATGCATTTAGACCATATGTAACTTAGCTGGAGGGCTGAGCCAATGAAGACAACCGCTGACAGGGGGCACCACGAAAAGAGAGAGAGGTGAGTTCAGGTTTGTGTGCACCCAACAGAGGTCACAAGTGGTGACCAAAATTGGACACAATACTCCAGCTGAGGCCTAAGCAGCACTGAGTAGAGTGGTACTATCATAGAATATCAGGGTTGGAAGGGACCTCAGGAGGTCATCTAGTCCAACCCCCTGCTCAAAGCAGGACCAATCCCCAATTTTTGGCCCAGATCCCTCAATGGCCCCTTCAAGGATTGAACTCACAACCCTGGGTTTAGCAGGCCAAAGCTCAAACCACTGAAATATCCCTCCCCCTCCACCTTAAGTGACTTGCATGCTATGCCTCTGTTAATGCAACCAGAACTGTATTTGCTTTTTGTTTGTTTGTTTGTTTGTTTGCAACAGCATTGCATTGTTGACTCATGCTGAGGCTGTGATTCACCACAACTCCTAGATCCTTCTCAGCAGTGCTGCTGCCAAGCCAGTTATCCCCCAGTCTGTATTTGTGCATTTGGTTTTTCTTCCCTAAGTGTAGCGCCTGACATTGGTCTTTGTTGAATTTCTATAGCCCAGTTGGGTCTATAGCCCAGTTCTCCAATTTATCAAAAAATTTAGCTCTATCCTCCAAAGTGTTTGCAGCCCTCATCCCAACGTTGTGCCATCTGAAAATGTGATCAATATGTTCTCTATTCCTACACCCAGGTCATTAATACAGATGTTAAATAACACTGGACCCAGAACAGATTCCTGACATCATTCCATTCATAATTATTCTTTCTTTGTGGTTGTTTAACCAATTATGTATCCACTTAATGGTAATACTACTGATCCTGCATTTCTCCAGCTTACTTATGAGAATGTCACGTGGGACTGTGTCAAAAGCCTGGCTAAAGTCCAGGTATACTGTGTCCACCGTATTCCCCTTATCCACCAAACTAGTTACCTTGTCAAAGAAGGAAATCAAGCTGGTTTGGCATGATTTGTTCCTGGTAAATCCATGCTGGCTGCTAGTGATCACCCCTTCATCCTCCAGGTATTTGCAAATTGAATGTTTTATACATTGCTCTGGTAACTACCCAGGTATCGAGATCAGGCTAACTGGTCTATAGTTTCCCCGGCTCCTCCTTTCCCCCCTGTTTAAAGTTGGGCATAGTGTTAGCCCTTCTCCAGTCTTCTGGGACCTCTCCTGTCATCCAGGAGTTTGCAAATATTATTGCCAGTGATGCTGAGATTTCTTCAGGTAATTCCATTAGCAGCCTGGGGTGAATAGCATCCAGCCCTGCTGATTTGAATACAGATGGTGAAACCGAGGCACAGGGAGGTTACTTTAAATGACTTGATCAAGGTTATACAGTGAGTCAGTGGCAGTCAGGAATAAAACCCAAGTCTTCTGACTTCTAGCCCCAAGCTCAATCCATTTAACAGCAGCTACCTGCACCCTCCTTCATAGAATCATAGAATCATAGAATATCAGGGTTGGAAGGGACCCCAGAAGGTCATCTAGTCCAACCCCCTGCTCGAAGCAGGACCAATTCCCAGTTAAATCATCCCAGCCAGGGCTTTGTCAAGCCTGACCTTAAAAACCTCTAAGGAAGGAGATTCTACCACCTCCCTAGGTAACGCATTCCAGTGTTTCACCACCCTCTTAGTGAAAAAGTTTTTCCTAATATCCAATCTAAACCTCCCCCATTGCAACTTGAGACCATTACTCCTCGTTCTGTCATCTGCTACCATTGAGAACAGTCTAGAGTCATCCTCTTTGGAACCCCCTTTCAGGTAGTTGAAAGCAGCTATCAAATCCCCCCTCATTCTTCTCTTCTGCAGACTAAACAATCCCAGCTCCCTCAGCCTCTCTTCATAAGTCATGTGCTCTAGACCCCTAATCATTTTTGTTGCCCTTCGCTGGACTCTCTCCAATTTATCCACATCCTTCTTGTAGTGTGGGGCCCAAAACTGGACACAGTACTCCAGATGAGGCCTCACCAGTGTCGAATAGAGGGGAACGATCACGTCCCTCGATCTGCTCGCTATGCCCCTACTTATACATCCCAAAATGCCATTGGCCTTCTTGGCAACAAGGGCACACTGTTGACTCATATCCAGCTTCTCGTCCACTGTCACCCCTAGGTCCTTTTCTGCAGAACTGCTGCCTAGCCATTCGGTCCCTAGTCTGTAGCGGTGCATTGGATTCTTCCATCCTAAGTGCAGGACCCTGCACTTATCCTTATTGAACCTCATCAGATTTCTTTTGGCCCAATCCTCCAATTTGTCTAGGTCCTTCTGTATCCTATCCCTCCCCTCCAGCGTATCTACCACTCCTCCCAGTTTAGTATCATCTGCAAATTTGCTGAGAGTGCAATCCACACCATCCTCCAGATCATTTATGAAGATATTGAACAAAACCGGCCCCAGGACCGACCCCTGGGGCACTCCACTTGACACCGGCTGCCAACTAGACATGGAGCCATTGATCACTACCCGTTGAGCCCGACAATCTAGCCAGCTTTCTACCCACCTTATAGTGCATTCATCCAGCCCATACTTCCTTAACTTGCTGACAAGAATACTGTGGGAGACCGTGTCAAAAGCTTTGCTAAAGTCAAGAAACAATACATCCACTGCTTTCCCTTCATCCACAGAACCAGTAATCTCATCATAAAAGGCGATTAGATTAGTCAGGCATGACCTTCCCTTGGTGAATCCATGCTGACTGTTCCTGATCACTTTCCTCTCATGTAAGTGCTTCAGGATTGATTCTTTGAGGACCTGCTCCATGATTTTTCCAGGGACTGAGGTGAGGCTGACTGGCCTGTAGTTCCCAGGATCCTCCTTCTTCCCTTTTTTAAAGATTGGCACTACATTAGCCTTTTTCCAGTCATCCGGGACTTCCCCCGTTCGCCACGAGTTTTCAAAGATAATGGCCAAGGGCTCTGCAATCACAGCCGCCAATTCCTTCAGCACTCTCGGATGTAACTCGTCCGGCCCCATGGACTTGTGCACGTCCAGCTTTTCTAAATAGTCCCTAACCACCTCTATCTCCACAGAGGGCTGGCCATCTCTTCCCCATTCTGTGATGCCCAGCGCAGCAGTCTGGGAGCTGACCTTATTAGTGAAAACAGAGGCAAAAAAAAGCATTGAGTACATTAGCTTTTTCCACATCCTCTGTCACTAGGTTGCCTCCCTCATTCAGTAAGGGGCCCACACTTTCCTTGGCTTTCTTCTTGTTGCCAACATACCTGAAGAAACCCTTCTTGTTACTCTTGACATCTCTTGCTAGCTGCAGCTCCAGGTGCGATTTGGCCCTCCTGATATCTTTCCTACATGCCCGAGCAATATTTTTATACTCTTCCCTGGTCATATGTCCAACCTTCCACTTCTTGTAAGCTTCTTTTTTATGTTTAAGATCCGCTAGGATTTCACCATTAAGCCAAGCTGGTCGCCTGCCATATTTACTATTCTTTCGACTCATCAGGATGGTTTGTCCCTGTAACCTCAACAGGGATTCCTTGAAATACAGCCAGCTCTCCTGGACTCCCTTCCCCTTCATGTTAGTCCCCCAGGGGATCCTGGCCATCTGTTCCCTGAGGGAGTCGAAGTCTGCTTTCCTGAAGTCCAGGGTCCGTATCCTGCTGCTTACCTTTCTTCCCTGCGTCAGGATCCTGAACTCAACCAACTCATGGTCACTGCCTCCCAGATTCCCATCCACTTTTGCTTCCCCCACTAATTCTACCCGGTTTGTGAGCAGCAGGTCAAGAAAAGCGCCCCCTCTAGTTGGCTCCCCTAGCACTTGCGCCAGGAAATTGTCCCCTACGCTTTCCAAAAACTTCCTGGATTGTCTATGCACCGCTGTATTGCTCTCCCAGCTGAGGCACTGTATGCTCCTCAGAGCAAAGTGCTCATTTTCTACAGGTTTGTACAGCACCTACCACAATGAGTCCCTATTGCAATATAAATGCCAAATAATAATGAAATCATCATCACATTTCGCTCCATTAGCAGAACCGGTTTTCATCTGCCTGTGATGATGTGTTGCTGTAATGCCACTTACTGGTAAAAGTGTATCAGCGGCAATCAAAGATGGCTGAGTCCCAAAAACATCTAGGCTCACGTTACACTTCCCTCTCATGAATAGTTCAGCTATAAAAATGGCAAACTAGGTGCAGTTGTATATTAAATAGCATGGCATGTATCACTATTTTTAAAAGCATAGAGAAATCTAGGGCTTGGTGTGTGAAAGAATTTAAGGGTGTGAGATGCCCAGCTCTCTTTAGGAAAATCCCTGCGTAAAAAGCTTCCTGTTAAATACTCTTTCATACAACTCCTTTTCTGCATTTAAAAGTTTCTGGTCCTTTTATTTCTCTCCTTTCCCTTCTCCCTCCCCATCCCATCGTGTCCCCCCCCCCCCCCCGAAGGCTCCATTTACTGCTTCCTGTATATTGTCTCTAGAAATGAGTACAAATAAATTTTTCTTCCACAATGATAAATTATACGAGGCACATTAATTATGAGGCTCACATTCATTTACTCACAGTGTTATAAACAAGAAATATTCTCTATTTTTGAAAGTTACCTTCTTGGATGAATGAAGGCTGAGGTGCCAAAAGAAAGAGAGGGAAAAAATTACCTCCAAATATAAAACAGAGCAGAATATTGAGCCAATATGCAATATTGCCAAAATCACTTGGAAGACTTTCACATCTGAAACAAGTATGGAATAAAACAATAGCAAGTGCTAAATCAATGGGCTGAACAGTTAAGAACAAAATTAAAGGTGAACTGAAATGCTGTCTCAAGAAACTTATTTGAGATCCCAAAGCATTAGACGTTATTAATAGATGAAAAGACTTTAAACACTTCTAATAAATGCATTTGAGTTACCACTCCTCTCTGAAAGCATTAAAAGAAAAACAAATGGTCCTATTTGGATGATTTACTGATGCACACTGTTCTTAATAGGCCAAATCCTGTTCCCTCAGCACAGCCAAGTAAAAAGGAGATGAGATTGGGGCAAGAGAAAGGACAGAATCCTTCCTCCAGACCATAGAGCACTAATGGAGCAATGTCTTAGCTGCTACTGCGGTCTCAGAGCTGGACTAGCTTCTATGGCCGCTGATTCCCCCAGCACAGGAATTTGGCGAGTAGAACTTCATTATTGTGGATTCCCTACACACACTCATGCTTCCTCCATGCTAATGCAGATGGAGGTGTTTATTTCTGAACTTCCCCAAATAAAGTCAACCCAAAATGCTGGGGGTGGGGGAGAGGGGGGACAGCTTTATGGCAGTTAGGATATTTTCTCAATAGGTTTCTAACACAACTGCATTGGATAGGAGCAGAGAATTCACATCTCAGTGTTTCAGAGTAACAGCCGTGTTAGTCTGTATTCGCAAAAAGAAAAGGAGGACTTGTGGCACCTTAGAGACGAACCAATTTATTTGAGCATACGTGGACTCAGTGGACTCTCTGCGCACACCTCCCATAATTAACCATTAAAGTCTGACGCTTCTACCAAAATCTGTCGACAAGTTAACTTCCTGAAGCCCACTTGGTGGACTATTCGGGAGGAGAGTTTAGTGTCTGCAGCCTTTCCTGGGCTGAGACTGCTAAGGTAAGTGTTCTGATGATGGTGGGTTTTGTGATCTGGACACAAGTACAAAAGAGACTGACCTGAAACACCAATTCATTTTACCTGGGCCACAAAACAAGCATCGGATCACAACAATTTCCAATTACTGGGCCAAACCCAAAGCAGTATCTTTGTGATGAAAGGCTCCCTATTGCAGGCCCTGAGCCATCCATTCTCATTTGCTACAAAGAAATGCATTTTAGAGGTGAATTCTCTTTTCATTGGTTGGAACTACAGCAAGGATAGATCAGCCACGCCTTTCTTTCCCACAGCGATCTGGCATCTCGTGTCACCTCCATCTGCTTAGAGACCAGGAATCTCCAGGTGAGCTCTCTCCTGGACTTTCTGCATGGCACCTGTAATTATTGAGTGCACAGTAGGAGCCTGATTTGCCTCTACCTTTGCACCTGTGTAAAGTGGGTGTAAAATGCTACCAGTAACTTGAGCAGAGAATTCTGATCTGGCAGTATTCTACATCCACTTCACACAAGTATGAATGACAACTCAGGGTAGAAGGCATTAGAGAATCAGCCCTCTGGATGCCAGTCTTTAAATACAGGTGTCTGAGTCTAATCAAGCATTGGTGGAAATCAGCGGGTAAGTCCAGTGAAGTAAATCAGGAGCAAAGGAGATCAGAATCAGGCCCAGAACCTCATCTTATGGACAATCACCCCTTCCTTCCACTGGGAGCAAAGGGTGAGTTTATGCACCCATTAGAAATGTGAAGCTGGACTTGTGTGAGGGCCTGATCCAGCTCACACTGAAGTCTTTCCATTGGCTAGCTCTGGCCCCTTAAAGCACTCCAGAACTCTAGGCCTTAGGTAAAACATGCCAGAGGGAATTAACAGATATGGAGACTAATAGAGCAGAAAACAACTATAACAGTCAGGAAGAACAGGTAAAATGAAGGGAACTTGGCCTGTGTAACAATGTAATAGAGATACTGGGGGATTGGTTTTTTTAAAGCAGATTTGTTATCTGGGCAGAAGCCTCACCCCATGTAATGTGCAGACACCATGCAATTAAAAAAAAAAAAAAAAAAAAAAAGCTTTAAACAGACCAGCAAGGCTATTGTTCAAAGTCTAAACCTTAATTAGGCTTTTTCTGCACAAAGTGTCATAGATAGCAAATAAAGATGTCTCATCAGACTCCTCTCAAGTGCTTTGCTGCATATCTCTGTAGCAGAAAATGTGACAGTAACCATGATTTATGAAGGCAAGCGTTATCTGCAAACCACACAAGATGAACACGTGATTAAGTGAATAAAAATCGTTGTGTGGAGGTGGTCTTAATCAATTAGTTTCCGTTCCTTGAATGACAGCCAATATAAAATACATTCTTCAGGCAATTTCCAACTGACCCAGGGGCCTTAGGTTGCCAATAATTTACTGTACTGGGCAGAAAGCATAACCACCTACAAAAGAGAGAATGTAAGTGAATTATTAAGTCTTCAGAATTCCTTGTTTGCAGTCCAAATCAGTCATTATTTTGTAGTTAATCTTCTGCCCATTTGTGGCAATGGGAGAGGCAGATGTTTAATTAGTTTTAGCAAAAAAATCCATTAAAAATTGTCTTGCTTCTACTGAACTGGATTTATAATCTTTGTAGGCAGAGACAATTGGAAAAAAAACAGAGAAAAATATTCTACAGGGAATCCAAGGAAATCTGTGTCTCAGAACATTCTTTCCTGCACTCTGAGACCTTTGGGACCTGCAGAATCTGATAGAAAACACCTGCATTTTCCAGCTGTCACAGGCACTTATTCCATTTACAAAGGAGAAAAGAAATCCTAATTAATCACGGGTCCATTTTTAATTTGCAGGGTTAGTGATGTTTGAAAAACACAGATGACTTGCCAGTGTGTTGTATAGCAGGAAAAAGGATACAAATGTCTCCAAGCAGATAAAAATAGAAGGGAAGAGCTGTGTTCAGAAAGCACAGAAATCAATGGAGTTACTCCAGGCTTATGCTAACATAACTGAGAGTGGAGTTTGGCTCTGAACCTTTTCTTTCAACAGGAGATTTTACTTAGGGCCTGATTCTGCAGTCCTTGCTCACACAATCCTCATTCACGTGAATAGTCCCACTGCGTCTACTTGTGTAAGTTCCCGTTGTGAGTAAGGTGTACAGAATTGGGCCTTTAATGCAGCATTGCACTAGCGTCCCAGCCCAAAGCAGTCCTAAAGTCCAACCAGTGGAGGATTTTCCCCACATAAGGAATTCTTGAGGCAGAGAGCTATCATACCAATTTGTATGCCATCACCCCTGCGACCCACCACAGGGGGCAAGTCTGGAGAAAACTGGATATAGTCCAGGCATCCCTATGCTCTGCTAATTCCCAGATGCCAGAATTCCTCAAAGCTATTGCCAACTACTATTTCGACACTAGAGAAGCCCTGAAGTAACTCTAACTTATGCCAAAGACTGGCACTGAATAGCTGTGGATGGGGGTGTTACATAGGTGGCTTAAAGCGAGCTTTGGCTACCTCCTTTTGCTCTGTGCACAGCTTAGCTGACCCAAGAGAATCAGGGCCTAAATAATTAAATCCCAACCCCAAAAAGGTTTGACTGTATTTGACCTATACAAAGCATTCTCTCCCTCTCATTTTTTGTAGGTAATAGAGCACAGCTGGCATATATGGTACGTGGTTAAAGCTGGTGACAAACCTTTTGGGATTAGGGAATCTCTACCTACTAGAACTCTAGGGTGGGATTCATAACAGTGCTTGGGCACCTAAGCCCCCATTTTAGTTGCCTTAAATCCCAGTTTTGACTCCACTACAAGCTACCAAACGCCCACCGAATTCCATAGGCACCTACCCTCACGCTGGGCTTAAGTTTTTCAGGATAAGAGTTCCCTAGGCCTCTGGGCATCCACACTGCTGCCTCACTCTATAGCAAGGGGGTATGAGTTTGTAATCCAGTGGTTAGGACACCCACCTAGGAGGTGGGAGATCTGAGTCTAATCCCACTCCTCTTTCATTATTTAGACACAGTGGAACAGCTTCAGCTAGAGAGGCTGAGGGAATCCTAAATCAAAATATCCCATAGCTCAGTGATTAGAGGACTCAGCTGGGATGTGGGAGGACCCCTGTTGGAAGTCTTTCTCCCTCTTCTGAAAGACATGGATGAATTGAACCTGGATCTCCCAAACATCATTAACCCAGCTGAGTCCTCTAACCAGAGGACTGAGAGTTATAAGGTGGGCTCCTCGTCCTCTGATCATTTTCTGTGGAGCAAGGGAGGTGTCTATCTCTCCCTATTCATTGTATAGGGAGTATAGGCACCTAACTCAGCTTTGTGGATCACAGTATAGTTCTTGGATTTTCTAGACACCTGAAGTTAAGTGTTGTGAAGCTCAGCATTGCAATGACTAAGTCCCTTCATGAATCCCACCCTTGGCATTTTGGCAATTACACTTTTTCAAATAGCCCTTTGAATGATGTCTGTTCAATGGGACTGAGACTATGGTCCAGTTCTGTTCTCTGTTGACTCACTGCAGATCTACACTGGTGTAACAGGGAGCAGAAACTGATCTGATCGCAGTGGCTGCCATTAACATCTTTACATTTTGTTTTTGTTTTTTACTCTTGCCTAACAAACATTGCTAGCACTTAGAGCTTTCTCTTTATGGATAAATGATTTCACATAGCAATGCCACAATCCCCCCTAATTAGTTACTTTTTAATGCCATTTTAATTGTGGCCATTGTACATTTCCAATTAGTGCAAAAGTGGCCTAAAATCAAAGGGAGATTAAAAGGAACTGATCCTGCTCATAGAAAGGGATTGGAAGAAACAAAGCTCTTAAGTCTTGTCTACACTACATGTTCCATCGTGTTAGGAAACTGCTTTCTAACTCATTGTTCTTAAAAAGTGTTTCAGTGAACACGGTTGTTTCATGGTATTCTTCTTTTAAAAACAATTTAACAAAGTGTGATAGCATGTGTCCCCATACTCACCCTGAAGGGGTTAATGTAGGTCCCAGGGGACAATTAACCTATTAGGCTACAAATTGGGGAAATTATGGCTGAGAGGAAAGCCCTAATTAGGGGGAAAACAACAAGGAGTCCTTGTGGCACTTATGACTCCTCGTTGTTTTGCTAATACAAACTAACATGGCTACAATGCTGAAACCTAATTAGGGGAAGCTCACCTGTGTAGGAACAGGCGGGGCTTCTATGAAGCCAGGATGCTGATAGCAGAAAGGTGCTGTATGGGAGTACTTTGCAGTCATTTCCTGAGAGAAGGGAATTTGGCTGGTGAACCTGAGGGAGCCAGAAGGAATAGGAAAGGTAGCAAGGTTCAGGATGGTGCAGACCTTAGCTGCTGATAAGAGGGTCCCTGAGCTGGACCCTGGAGGAGAAGGTGGGTCTGGATGCCCCCGCCAGCCACTGAGAAAGTAGCGCCAGAGGGGCAGCAAATGAGAAGACTGCTGGTAAGGAAAGAGTTTGATACTTGAAAGGGGGAAAACACCTGTAGTCACCTGACCAGAGGGCCAAGTCACAAAGAGGGAGCACACTGAGTTGCAGAAGGTGAGAGGGAGAGCAGAAGCAGCAGTAGAGGGCACAGCAAGCAGCAGCGAGGGGGGGCCTTGGACTTGGAAAGAGCTAATCCCAGAGCGGTCAGGAGAAGGGCACCACTTGTGGTGAGTGGACCCCGTGATGCAAAGTTAGCCCTCTCTCCACAGTCAGCAGGAGAACCACCTTACCTAAGGCTACTCTTTAAAATGCTCTTCTTTAAAACAAATACTACTACTTTCACCAGCACTACCACTTGTGGGTTGGATAGACCCTTTTAGGGAAAAGACTTGGGAGTCATCCTGGACAGTTCAATGGCTGTCTCCTCAATGTGCAGCAGTGCTTCACCAAAACAAAAAAACCCAAATAAAATGTTGGAAAATCCTGGCACCATTCAAGTCAATGGCAAAACTCCCATTGGCTTCAGCAGGGCTGCAATTTCACCCTTACAGTGCATATGGAAGGGGATGGGAAATAATACAGAAAATGTTATAATGCTGCTAGATAAATCAATGTCATAGCCTCATCTGGAATACCGTATTCAGTTAGTCACCCTGTCGCCAACAGGATAAAGTAGGACTAGAGTTGGTTCAAAGACCGGTGATGAAAATGATGGGTTGCTTGGAAAAACTTCTTTTGTGAATAAAGAGACTGGAAAAATTGAGCTGTTTATTTTAGCGAAAAGAAGAAGAGGGGACATAACAGATTCTCCTAGAGAAGGGAGATCAGGAACTTCTGTTCACGTTTTCTCATAATACAAGACTAGGGGGACAGTCTTTGACATTGAGAGGTAGCCAATTTATTTCAAACTATTAAAAGGAAATGCTTTTTTCCACACAAGACAGAATCCACTTGTGGCAGGGAGTTCCAGAGGCTATCACTGAGACCAAGAGGTTAGCAGGATTCAAAAAGAGATTGAACATTTATGTGGATCAGAGTTTCAATAGGACAAATTTTTTTTTGAAAGCCCTCAAACAAGCATTCAGGTCATAATCTAGCCTCTCACTAATGGGGGCCTGAAAGAACCTTTCCTTGAGAATGTTGTTCTATGCCTGCCTGTCACAGGGTTTCTTGCCCCTTCCTTTGACACACAGCGCTAGCCAGTGTGGGAGACAGGATGAGATAGTCTACAAACAAGTCTGATCCAGTCTGGCAATTCCTGTGTCCCTATGCTGTAATTCAGACACTCATTTAGAATATGTTTTAAGAATATGTCGTACTTTGGCAGGGCACCGAGCTAAAGAAAATGTGAGTCAGAAGAGAGAACGTACTTTATCACGCACAGTGTAAGACTTATTTGTTTGGAAAGGCCTTTGATTGGCCTAATCAAAGGGGGAGGGCGGGTTACTTAACAAGCAATTAATTGTCTTGTTACTTGTTACTTAACAAGCAATTAATTGTTTACTGATGCATTCAACTGTCCTGGTGATCGTCACCAAATATACATTTCTAAATCAGTAAATACTGTTTGGAAAGCTGCCTAATTGCAGTTTGCCCTGGGCACTGCTAGAGCTGCAGCTGCATGCAAGTCCCCAGCTCCCACAGAAGCAGTGGTAAAAATCTTGAACATACAACCTACAAAAAGAAAAGGGAAAACAGCATTTAGACAAGCTGTTCTCGTGGCCCACCTGCTCTTGACTCAGGGCTCAGCATTCTCACGCTCTCTCATACACACTAACACCTGCTGCTATCTTACATTATTTTTTTAATGAAAACACCTTTTTTCAGTGGAAAATTGGTTGTCCCTCTGGGTTCTGGCCTATTTTCTCCTTTTCTTTTATTCCCTGGCTCATTTTATGTGCCCTTGTACTAGGGCCCAATCCAAAACCCATTGAAGTCAAAGGAAAGATTCCCACTGAGTTCAACAGGCTTAGGATCAGGCCACTAGCGACCAAGCCAAAGTAGTCATGGCCAGCTTCAGGTCTGTTTAGCACTTCTGCCACAGCTAGCCACAGGGGAGGACTCCTGCTAACTTGTTTCTCAGTGCACAAAGAACATCCATATAATTCCACTCTGAATTACTGTAACAAGGTGGACTGCCCCTTTGGCTCAGGCCTCCTGGCCCTTAATCAGCCCTGTTCAATTAGCCCCACCCTACTAGGCTGCCAGGCATAAAAGGACAAAGCCCATCAGGTGAATGGTGGTTGAGGAGGAGGATAGACAGGTTGTGCCCAACTAGCCTAAGGAATTGAGAGGCTGGGGAGCCAAAGCTGGGCCAGGAGGAGGCTGGTGAGGCCAGACTTGGGGAGCTTTTTAAAGACTGAGCCTAAGGGACTCAAGAGGAAGGAAGCCCAGCAGCAGCAAAGAGCTGGCTGGAGTGAGGAGCTGGAGGAGAGCACAAGGCAGCTGGAGGCCTGTGAGAGACTCCAGGGAGAAAGACCTAGGTGTGGCTACTCAGGAAATAGCAGGGAGCCAGAGCCAAACCCAAAAGAGCCCAGGAGGGGCTGAAGGAAGAGGCTTACAGGAGCCTGACAAGGGTGAAAGCTGTGCCCAGAGACTGGGCAGAAGAGTGCTTGATCCAGAGAAAAGAAGACAGACCCCTTGGGAAGGAGGTGATGGGCCCTGTTTGAGAGTGTGGCAAAGACTGTGTGTTATTTGGACACACGGGATTCCCTGGCAGGAGTGGACTTTTATTAAGGACTTAGCTGCAGGGCCGAGTCGCTGCAGGGCCAAGTCACTGCAGCAAGTCACCTCCGTGGCGGGACGCACAAGAGTTAGTTAAATACACAACACGTATATGGGACACACATGCTGCCACTGCAGCCCAAGAAATTTCATGGGAGTGATAATGAATGTATGGCAAAAGTGCTGTGTCAGCAGTCTTGGGGCAGCTGGACTCCTGCTGCTGTGCCCTCCTTAATTCAAAGTAAAGCTTGGAACTTTAGTGGACAAAATAGTAACTAGAAAACTGTGTTGTATTTATATATTCATAGGGTGAAATCCTAGCCCCATTGAGGGCGTGAGGGAGGCCCTGGTGCACATTTACTTGGATTGTGCCAGGTTGCAGCCCCTATTCCGGCTCCTCACAAATATTTTGTTATGTTTCTGGCTGCACTTTTCCCCTCACCTCCTTATCTATGCACTCACTATCCATGGCCCCACAAAGCCATGGGACCTCCTAGTCAATCTCCTCCTGGCCCTGGCTAAAATGGCCATCTATAAAACCAGGGAGAGGAGGTTGGCCAATGGAGACTCCTGTGACTGTGGGGCCTATTTCCGATCCTCCGTCCATTCACGCTTCCAGGCAGAATTCCTCTGGGCAGCGTCCACTGACTCCCTTGACACCTTCGAGGAACAGTGGGTGCTGTCCGGGGTTCTCTGCTCGGTGTCCCCGTCAGGTTCCATTTGATTGATCCTTTGACCGCACTCCTGTTATTTTATTAGTTGTCCTCCGAAATCACTTGGTTTCCAGGTCCTGTGGATCCCCCCCTTAGGCTGGGGGGGGATCCTTTAGCGGTAGGTGGGCTTCCGCCCACTTCCTGGATCAAAAAAAAAAAAAATAAGGCCAGAAGGGACCATCGATGCTGATCATTTAGTTTGACATTCTGCATACCCCGGCCATGTAACTTCACTCAACAATTCTTCCATCAAGCCCAATACACTCCAGCTTAGCCAAAGGTTCTTTTAGAAAAAGAGCCAGTCTTGATTTAAAGACTTCAGCCACCACATCCCACATACTTAGTTACCCCTACTGTTCAAAATTTGCATCTTATTTCTAGTTTGAATTTGTCAAGCTGCATCATCCAGCTACTGGATCTTGTTATGCCTTTGTCTGCTAAAGAGCTTTCTACTATCAATCTCCTCTCTAGGCAGATACTTACAGACCATGGTCAAATTGCCTTTTCACCTCCTCTTTGATAAACTAGATAGATTGATCTTCTTAAGTCTCTCACATGTTGGCATGTATTCCAGTCCTCATATCATTCTTTTAGCATTTTCTGAACACTGACCAATTTTCAACATCCTTTTTGGAGTACGGACAGCAAAACTGGACTCAGTGTTCTGGTAATAGCCTCACCAGTGCTTTATCCAAAGGCATTACCACCTTCCTATTTCTGATTACCTAACTAGTACACCAGTCAGCTGAGGAATTTAAAAGATTTGACTAATGCAGGCATCCATTAGTTCAGTTTAAAAACCCCTGAATGAGGTACAAAAGTGGGTGAGGTAATGTCTTTTACTGGACCAATATCTGTTGGTGAAAGAGACAGGCTTTAGAGCAGGGATTGGCAACCTTTGGCACGCGGCCCACCAGGGAAAGCCACTGGCGGGCCGGGCCAGTTCATTTACCTGCAGTGTCCGCAGGTTCGGCCGATCGCAGCTCCCACTAGCCACAGTTCACTGTCCCAGGCCAATGGGGGCTGTGGGAAGGGCAGCCAGCACATCCCTCAGCCTGTGCTGCTTCCTGCAGCCCCCAGTGGCCTGGGACAGCAAACCACGGTCCGTGGGAGTTGCAATTGGCCGAACCTGCGGACGCTGCAGGGAAACGAACCAGCCCAGCCCACCAGCGGCTTTCGCTGGCGGCCCGCATGCCAAAGGTTGCCGATCCCTGCTTTAGAGCTACACAGGGCTCTGCTTCAGGTCCTGAAGATATTACTTCACCCACTTTGTCTCTCTAATATCCTGGGTCCAACACAGATACAACACTGCAACTAATGCTTAATAAGGTAGGTATTATTGTTACAAGAAAATCCTGATTCATGCTCTGTTATTTTCAGCAATGTGTCAAGTCAGCACATTTTGATTATCTCCTCAGAGGACAATATTGAGGTCAGAATCGTTGTTCACCAACCAGAACTTGTACACAAATTGCTGCATCCTAACTGGCTGATGCTGATTTCCATCCAGATTTTTTTCTCTGGACCTCTAACTTAAGCTCCTGTCTAAATATTAATTTGAAAGGATTAAGCGTGCTACCAGTTTTTGCTGATGGATGAATTTTTACCCTAGCTTTCTGGGTGTTTAACAAAAGCCTTTCACACAGCCTGGCTTCTTGTTTTACAGAATATTAAGATTTATTGTCCTTTAAGGTGAACATTGACTAATGTGAAGTTGATGTGAATTTTTTTTAATGATTTTGTGTGAATTTTAATCCTCACGAAAGGCAATGGCCTGACAGGCCTCATGACTTGGCTTTTTAATATGACCTCAGCCCAGCTTCCCTTTTCTCTTCCTCTCTGCCTTCCGCAGTTGTGTGAGTTCAGTCAGGTGGGCACTGTGATATGACCCGGGCTGGCAAAGAGGGAGCACAGCACTGTACCTGCATAGATGTGTGCCTTTCAGGCACCAAAAAAGAGGGTGGGCAGTAAAAATCTGACCCAACAACCATTGAATGAGTAGCCATAATATCCAATTCCCTCCACCGATGCCTCAGTCCTAACCGGAAAGAGCCTTTGACAGTCATCTCGATGTCCACTCAGTCTACAGGGGAACCCATTAATTTGTGCTCTGACTGGAGGCTTTTTTGATGTTGACACCTGTCAACAGGGCTCAGACTATTAATCAGCCATTAGACGGTAAAAGCTTTGAATCCCTATGGATATGGGCTTGAGTGGTAATGAGCTACTGGGCTTTCCCATCATAGCTTGTTGGTTCCAATCTCCTTAGTCATCCAACCTCCCGTAAATCCAGTATAAACAGTTTGAATATCATCAGTATGGGCTGGCAGTACCTGTTTTGCAGATTGGAACACGGAGGAACTGATAGGTTATGTGACTTTCTGTTGTCACACAGTGCATCAGCAGCAGACCCACAAATAGAAACCACGAGTTTTGACTTCCAGTGCCTTCCCTACATACGTACTATCCCCACACTAGGACTAACTGTTACTTAGCAAACAATCTAAGATGCTAATGTGGACCAATTTCCCAGGCAAAACACTATGGGCCAGACTGCCCCTAGTTTTTGTGCAGAGGTGCTGTGGAAGGAGAGTACAAGGGGCTATTTGCATGCCGCAAGCACATATCAGAATCAACTGTAGTCCCTGCATTCAGAAGCATGCAAGGATGAGATGGTCACTTCCATGCACCCCTAGAGACCAGAAGAGGCAGGACAATTGCCATGCCCAATGGCTCACAAGATGAGCCATCCATGGAAAGAGAAAGCTGCACCATTCTCAGTGGTCCATCCTACCCTTCGCATTCAGGAGCACAGTCCCTCTCTGAGCTTCTCCTGGGCAATGTGGCTGTTCGATGCCACAAGCCCACACTGGTGCCTTAAAGGCACAGTTTGTCCCCCTAATAGCAAAGTAGCAAATACTTCAGCAACCTGAAAGCAGCTGTGTGGCTATTAAAAAGTAAAATCAATCAAGGCTGCACACCAAGTGGCACTAAATCACTATAAAATTCACATAGGGCTGCAGAGTGCGGTACAAATCCACCCCTCCCCCCCATAGCACCATTATTAAATGAAAGTGATTCACAAGCGCTGTAGAGAAAAACAATATGAAAATACCAGAGAGAGAATGCATAATTTTCCCATCTCAAGGCTGTAAAATGGCTGTCCTAATAGGCTACCTATTTTGGAAGCATGAAATAGGCACATTCTCTCCCCAGTCCCAGCACATTCTGATCAAAATCAGCCTGATCTTGAATTCAATTGTTGTTTGTAACCCGTGACAAAAGTGAGGCGAGCAGATTATAACACAACATGGTTGAGTTTTGTGCTAAGAGGCACTAACTAGATCTGTCACCAGAAACATAATGTCTTATATGTTCTAATATCCAAACCCATCACTGGCAGAGGAGATGAAATACAACAAACAAGACATTAGCAACACAATCAAGCCAGGCCTTACAAGATGTCACTCACTTAAAGATGTTGGGGCTGATTCTCTATTTCCCTGATTCTTGATAGGGGAATGTCAAATGACAACATTAGTGCCTGGGGATGGAGAATCAGGCCTGTAAAGAGAAGGCAAATCTGGACATACAGTTATGTTGATGAGTACTATTTACTGGAGACAGTGAACTAGCCAGCCCTGTGGGAGGATGTGGTTTTAGATGGAATCTCCAGATTGATCTCCCTTCAGATTGCATTGATTTCTATAAGCACGCTGGAGTAACTAAGCTTAAGGTAAAACATTCAGTGCCAATCCTTCAAGCCAATCTGAGTCGCTAGTTGAGGTGCTGGGCAGGTCATCTGCTGTGGTGCTCCACGAAGGATACTTTAGCCTACAACAACCCTGAGCAAGACAAGCATTCTATGGGGCAGAGGTTGGGAGGGCTCATGCAGTGTGGTTCCATCTCTCCTTTCTCTGTCCCCTTCCCTTCCCTTAATCTGGGGGGAGGAGGGGAAGTTAGGTATGGGTTTAAGACAGAATCTAGCAACTCTTGGTCTAGTTTAAATTTAATTTATGCATTTTTCTTACTTTTGAAGAACCTATCTATTTATGACGAGATAACTGGCTCTGTGGATGAGGGGAAAGTGGTGGACGTGTTGTTCCTTGACTTTAGCAAAGCTTTTGACACGGTCTCCCACAGTATTCTTGCCAGCAATTTAAAGAAGTATGGGCTGGATGAATGGACTATAAGGTGGATAGAAAGTTGGCTAGATTGTCGGGCTCAACGGCTAGTGATCAATGGCTCCATGTCTAGTTGGCAGCCGGTATCAAGTGGAGTGCCCCAAGGGTCGGTCCTCGGGCCGGTTTTGTTCAATATCTTCATAAATGATCTGGAGGATGGTGTGGATTGCACCCTCAGCAAGTTTGCAGATGACACTAAACTGGGAGGAGAGGTAGATACGCTGGAGGGTAGGGTCTAGGGCCCTCTGTATCCTATCAAATTAGAGGATTGGGCCAAAAGAAATCTGATGAGGTTCAACAAGGACAAGTGCAGAGTCCTGCACTTAGGACAGAAGAATCCCATGCACCGCTACAGACTAGGGACCGAATGGCTAGGCAACAGTGCGGCAGAAAAGGATCTAGGGGTTACAGTGGACGAGAAGCTGGATATGAGGCAACAGTGTGCCCTTGTTGCCAAGAAGGCCAATGGCAT
The DNA here is from genome assembly GCF_965152275.1 of Natator depressus. Classification (NCBI taxonomy): domain Eukaryota; kingdom Metazoa; phylum Chordata; order Testudines; family Cheloniidae; genus Natator; species Natator depressus. The sequence continues at coordinate 68,518,203 of NC_134243.1, forward strand.
TTTGGGATGTATATGTAGGGGCATTGCCAGCAGATCGAGGGACGTGATCATTCCCCTCTATTCGACATTGGTGAGGCCTCATCTGGAGTACTGTGTCCAGTTTTGCGCCCCACACTACAAGAAGTCCAGCGGAGGGCAACAAAAATGATTAGGGGACTGGAGCACATGACTTATGAGGAGAGGCTGAGGGAACTGGGATTGTTTAGTCTGCGGAAGAGAAGAATGAGGGGGGATTTGATAGCTGCTTTCAACTACCTGAAAGGGGGTTTCAAAGAGGATGGATCTAGACTGTTCTCAGTGGTAGCTGATGACAGAACAAGGAGTAATGGTCTCAAGTTGCAGTGGGGGAGGTTTAGGTTGGATATTAGGAAAAACTTTTTCACTAGGAGGGTGATGAAACACTGGAATGCGTTACCTAGGGAGGTGGTGGAATCTCCTTCCTTAGATATTTTTAAGGTCAGGCTTGACAAAGCCCTGGCTGGGATGATTTAATTGGGGATTGGTCCTGCTTTGAGCAGGGGGTTGGACTGGATGACCTCCTGAGGTCCCTTCCAACCCTGATATTCTATGATTCTATCTAGTTTAATATTAAATCTGAACAGAAAACTATGAGTTGATGCAATCCCAGAATGCCACTGTTTGGGCACAGTTAGTAGGCGACTCAGGTTTCCCTACTAGAAGGGCATTTTATTGGTTGTAATTATCTCTGGTGGGTCTCTCATTTCCTTGGCCTCTCAAGTGCCAGATAACATTTCTTCCATGAATATGTGAACACTCATCTGAAATGATCCTTACAGAAATGAGTGGAAATTTTCAGTAGGCAAACAGCAGCCATGGATCTTTATACTCTGAGTCAGCGTTCTCTTATTACACACTAAATGTGACATTACCTCTTTGCAGAGGGCCATTACTTGGGCACTCAAACTAGGGCTTAAGCAGTGCATAGGCCTTGGGTTAGCCATCTGCCTAGGGGTGACTTTCAATCTCATTGTTCCATAGGATTTCCATACGAGTATGAGCTATATGCTCTCGACATAAAGTAAGGCGGGGAAGTGTGTGTGTGTGTGTGTATCAGCGGGGAGGGGCAGAGAGGGGACTCACTGAATTAGAAAGCACACATGAATGGAAAGATACAGATTACAAAAGAGTCAACTTTCCAATTGCAGCACAAGGAAGTTCAACCCAAGCATACTTTGTAATGAATTAACTCTGTTTTAAGCAGGCTCATAAATATGTATTAGCTGACTCACAGCCTTGCCTTAGCTGAAACAAAAGTTTTAATCATTCTAGAATGAGATGCAGCGTCTCTGAACGAGAGCTATACTGTATATTATGACAATAATGATGAAACTGCCATTTCCTGTGGAAGGTTGCTAAAAGCCTTGGCTAGACCAAGTCTAAATTGGATCCTGAGACATTCTATCTTTAAAGAACATACATTTAACTTCTGTAAAAGGAATAAAGTAGTAATCAAATTTATGGATAAAAAATATATGCAATCCTGTACCTACACTGATGATCATTTCTGACAGGAAAAGTAAAGCCATTTCATATAATCATGAGTACAACAGATCATATTCAGACACCGTTAAGGAAGGAACTTCATAAATCTACACTTTTTAATCTAATATGACATTCAAACAGTAGGTAAACAGTTTATGTTCCACCATTACAAATATCACTCGTACTTAGGATAAGGCAGATGCAGTGATAGGTTTTTAAGTGATTGCAGTATGAAGTTGGACACAATGACAGAATTGAGGTTGGCTCTGCAATAGTATTTAGACAAAATCTTTAAAAACAAAGACGTATTTCAGAAAAATGGTCCTTTGAATGTCACTGGTAAAGGTGTAAGAAATTATCCTCAGCTACACACAACAGAAAGGAATAGACATTCATAAAAGCAACCATTTGATTTTACAAATTATGGTTCAAACAGGCAAATATTAAGATTTCAAGTTTATGGGGGGGAAACTGAGAACTAGGCGATATAAAGAAATATTTTATAGTGTAACATGATCGTAATATGCAATATTGACTTTTGTGGAGATGAATATCAACACTTATCGTCCTGAGAGGTAAATATTGATTATAATCAACATTTTAGTCAAAAGGCAATAAATCTTAATTTTATTACAACCAGAAGTCAGTACATGTATTTGTCACATACATGATGAATGTCTCCTTTATCAGAAATACTTGGAATTCTTTCCATTGGAGCCATGAATTTTTTTTAAAACTGCAACAGTGTTTCCTCAGAAACAAACATTCTAAAGTAGAACTTAATTAGGCATTCAGAAACACCTATTTTCTTTTGATGAAGCAATCAGGAAGCAGAGGTTTCAATGACATCTGATTGGCTCAAAGATAAATAATAGTTTTGCTCAACATGTCTGCAGCCAATCGGTATACCCACTTTAGTATCTATGATCTGATTGGCTAACCCTGTACCCTCAGCGTCTGAGCATCGGTAACCCCACCTGAAGTCAATGAGCTTCAGCAGCTCAGTACCTCTGAAAATTAGGCTTTTTATTGTCTACCCAGTTGCTCAGCTATTTGCTATCTTCTAGCCAACCTTATACTTGGCTTTGGTTGTTTTTTCTGTATCGCTGAGATAATCCCTTAACCATCTTCTTATGCTGATCTCCAGCACTTTGTGGAATATCCAAAATACTTTCTCCCAACTTCAAATGTTTCTTTCCAGAATGATTTAGCTTCCATTCAATGTGTCTTTGTTTCAGTAGATCTCTTAAATTGCATGAGGAATGTTCCACCCTTGCTTCCACACTTAGCACTTCCACTGGCACTAATAAAGGCTCCAGACACAGATCTAGGGCAATACAATCCCCTAGTAGTCATTGACACTGTACCATATATTTAAAAGACTGAGTTCTTTCCCTTCCTGCTGGTTTTATGGTTCAGTTTTCTTACCCACGCACAGCAGTGGAACGAGTCATTGTCTAATGCCATTGCCAGCCAGACATTTGAACGAGCCCTTCTAAGCAGGGAGATGAGTACAGTAAAGTAATTAGTGCTAATGGTGAGCGTCGTCAAATTCTTGGTTCTAATGGGAAACCTGACCCATTCTTTTCTTTACATTTGCCATTCATTCTAACGAAAACCAAGCAGGATGTCAGCAAAGATTTGAAACTCTCGCACCTTCAAACACTATGAAACTGAAGCAGCCAATAATCAGCGGCAATTCTACCAGAGCAATTTTTTCGCCCGCTAGTGGAATGCGCTGTCCCCTGCTCTAGGTACACCACACAGAGCTCATGCATATCTGAGGGATCCGCTCCAGGAAGTTCTGCCCACAATTGTTTGCATCCATAAAATTCCCCCCCACAATTATTTCCAGGTGCAAAATCTGGTGAAACGTTTCAAAACGTCAGGCCCACAGATAACATTAATAACCATTCTAGTGTAAAATAACCCTCAAATAAGGCCCATTTGTAGAAAATATTTCAATTGTCCAAAATCTCACATCTGCTGAATCATTAAACACTCCTAGGACTTGCCCCGAATGCTTTGTGTATTCATGTGAATTGAAAAAATGGAGTATCAAGATTCTAATGTAAACCATTTTCATCTAACTCCCATTCTAAAGCAATTCAAATAGAGTCAGATTCATTTTAAAATCCTTTAGTTTTGAAGGAAACACAAAAAACATTGTAAATCACTAACAGATTTTCTTTTGAGTTATCATTTGTAGGAAATGAGAGAACTCAGCCCAGAAACGTATCCTCCGTTCACTCAGTGCTTAACTCAGTGGTTCACTCAGTGCTTAATATGCATATTATCTATATCTTGCTATTATTCTGCACCTACTTGGGTAGATAAATACAGTTCAATGAGGAACATAAAAACATTTTCAGTTTAGTGATTGTTAATTATTATTACTTATGGTAGTGGTCGTCTGGTCAAATCGGAATCCAAGCAGAACATCAACAGTAAGTCAGTCCTTAAAGAAGAAGAGATGGAAAAACACTAATCAACACTTAAATAATTTTGTAATGGTGTTTTATAAACTTCAATTTCTGTTAACACTGCTTCCTGTAGAGAACAAATGGCTTAAAATGGCACGCTTCAAGCTTCTCTTTTATCTGAAATGCTTTCTATTCTCTGGGTGAGAATTAAGCACAGTATCAATTTGGTTTTCAGGGAAGCTCCAAACACTAAAATCAGTGCAGCTAAACTGTTTAATAATATATTTGCCAGTATGAAAGACTCTTGTACAGCTTCCGTAGGGTTTGCTTATGGTCCATGGAAGAATGATGGGGAGAAAAGTTTATTAAAGACAATACTTTGCAGCCAGAGACTTACATAGAGTAGGCAGAGTGGTTTGGCAGAACAAGAACAGGTTAGGAATCAGGAAGTAATGAGGTCCATTCCCAGTTCTGCTACTCACTTGCCATGTGGCCTCATGACAGTCACTTTACCTTTCTGACTCAGTTTCCTACCTGTAAAGTGGGGAGGATTATGCTTCTTACCCACCTACTTCATGGGCATATTATGAAGATTGATTCATGTCTGCACAATGCTTCCAATACATAAGGTACTAGATAGAGCTCCCATTCAGCAAAATACTTGTGTGTGAGCTTAACTTTAAGCATGTGCTTACATCCCATTGAAGTTAATGGGAATTAAGCACATACTTAAGTGGGTTGTGGAATACAGAAGTCTTTGCAGAACCAGGGCCTAATTGATAAGTAACACTTTAATTCCTTTTATTGTGTTCAACGTTTAGAAATGGTTTTGTTTTTAATTTTGCAGGAGCCTGTTTGGTAAAAGACAGCAGTGATGACATGATGCAAGAATTAGGATTAACGTACTTAATGAAAATTCACTCACTCACCAGCCTGTACAACTTGCCTCACCTATGCATTGCTTGCTCAATATAGGACTTAACATCAATTTGCACTGGAGCTAGGCTGGACTTTACATAATTTGAGAAGAGCAAAAAGAATGATCTGTTTTCTCTCTCTTTTGATGCATTCCCCCACTTTATCATATTAGTTTAACACCATGGAGACAAACTCATACACTAAAAACTAAACACTTGATATGCTCAGGGGCAGGTCAAGATTCAAAGGATGACTGATTATCTTCACTTTAAGGTGATACTGAATCTTTACAGACCTAAACCTTATTTAAAAGCTAGGCTATTCCTAAATCTGATGTAGACATCCCCTTCCCCTATACTGGCCCCTGGCCCCAGATTCAGCCGCTTTGCACTGTTCCAGTGATGCAAAGGGGCTGTCAAACTACTCGTATGGACAGACTTGAGGAAGTTCTCAGCACACTGCAGCTTGCCATGGAGATCAATAGGAGCTGTGAGTGCTGAGCACATTTGAAAATCTGGCCACTTCAGCAGGTGCCTATCTTACCTAAGTGAGAGTGGAACTGTTTTCAAAATCATGCCTGAAAGGGCAGCTGAGGATTCCCTGGCATGGGGCTAGCCTAGAACCAGCATAACCTGGACCCTAGCATGGGAGGATTCATGCTAGGGGAGGGAGTTGGCATGGCTAGAGCACATTGTACTTCTGCGATCCTTGGCCAGCATAAAGTGGGCTAATATAAACCACCATAACTTAAAGCAGCTCTAACAGTGCCTGAAGTTATGCTGGAGGCTAAACCATCCCCAGGGAGCCACAGAAACTGGGGGAGTAGGGAGAGAAAGTAAAACCACGTGTATGTCCCCCTCCGGTTCAGGTTCCATTCCAGGGGAGGGATAGCTCAGTGGTTTGAGCATTGGCCTGCTAAACCAGGGTTGTGAGTACAATCCTTGAGGGGGCCATTTAGGGGATCTGAGGCAGAAATTAGGGATTGGTCCTGCTTTGAGCAAGGGGGTTGGACTACATGACCTCCTGAGGTCCCTGATAATCTATGATTCTATGATCCTGAGTGCAACCTGACAAGGACCAGGACCTGGCATGATGGAAGAAAAAAGTGGTGTTGTGGTTTTGTTCCTGTCTTAGCCCCAAAGCTCTCCTCCCACTAGTAAATTATCAAGAACTAGCCATTCCTAATGAATATAAATAGAACATATATTTAGGTAATTCATAACATTGACATCTACCAGTGCTTAAAATATCTACATTCTTCAATCAGGAGAAAAATCACTCAGTCAATCATTCTGCTATCAATATCTATCACAACATATTAACCTCAGTGATCGAATTAGTTTTAGATACGTCCTATAACCTATCTCTGGTGCAAATGAGTTTACATAGTCTGTACTCCTGCAATCCCCATGAGAAGCAATGAGACCTGCTACCTCCAATTTGAATGATGAGCACAGACTGCATAGCCATATTTTTATAGACACCCTGGAGAAAGGTGATTGTAATATACCCTGCATGAGCCTACTGATGAGTTATGTAGAAGAGCTGCCAGTATCTATTAGACCCTCTAATATGCTATAGTCTATTAGGATGGATACTGGGACTCAGTGAATTACTGCACTTAATGTATTTTATGGGTGTTAAGTGAGTGCGGATATGGGCAGAATAAAAGTTCTTTGGCTAATTTTCTAATCAGATGGCAATTAATACAAGGTTTTTACTAGGAAAGGCTCCAAGAGAGAAAAATAACGATCTCAGCTGGCAGTCAGGCTAAGAAAATTTACTGTGGTGCTGGGAGAGAGTTCTGGGGGGCATATTCCCCATAGACTTCTACTAGCTCATTCAGTTTAGCTGCTGTACAGTTAGGAGCATAAAGTCTATCTAGTTGGTATTACTGAAAGCTGATGGGGTGACTGAAATGTTAAAATCAATGACTGTAACCTATTTAGGAAGGATCGAGTGGGCAAAAGGGAAGGGGGAGTCGCACTCTGTCAGAAATAGCATTACCTGTTTCTGAGTCACTGATAACTCACCCGAAAATGATCTTGAATGTTTATGGAGCAATGTTCCAACAACACAAGATGGGGTTTTAGTTGATGTCTGCTACAGACTACCAATGGTCTGTCTAGCCCAGTACCCTCTCTTCCAGCAGTGGCCAATGTCAGGTACTTCAGTGATCCATCCCCGGTGACCCACTCCCAGCTTCTGGCAAACAGAGGCCAGGGACACCCAGAGCATGAGGTTGCATCCCTGCCCATCCTGGCTAATAGCCATTGATGGACCTATCCTCTATGAACTTATCTAGTTCTTTTTTTGAACACTGTTATAGTTTTGGCCTTCGCAACATTCCCTGGCAACGAGTTCCACAGGCTGACTGTGCATTGTGTGAAGAAATACTTCCTTTTGTTTGTTTTAACCCTGCTGCCTATTAATTTCATTGGGTGACCTCTAGTTCTTGTGTTATGTGAAGGAGCAAATAACATTTCCTTATTCACTTTCTCCACAGTATATAATTTTATCATATCCCCTCTTAGCCATCTCTTTTCCAAGCTGAACAGTTCCCGTCTTTTAAATCTCACCTCATATGGAAGCTGTTCCATACCCTAATCATTTTTGTTGCCCTTCTCTGTACCTTTTCCAATTCTAATATATCTTTTTTGAAACAGGGCAACCACATCTGCCTGCAGTATTCAAGATGTGGGCGTGCCATGGATTTATATAGAGGCATTATGTTATTTTCTGTCTTATCTATCCCAGAACTAAAAACTAATGGTAGCTTAGATGCAAGTGATCATGACTTGATCACATTTATAATATGCAAGCAGAATAAAGTCCAGCCCAGTAATATATATATTTGGCACTTTAATAGGACCAACTTCCCAAAGCTGAAAATAACTATGAACCAATTCAGATGGGAGTAAGAATTTTATCCCAAAAATGTGAATGATAATTGGGAATCATTTAAGAATACCTTACTAGATGCCCCAAAAGCCAAAATCCCAGGATTGAGGAAGAAGGCTGTGCTGGTTAAGAGTGACCTGGTTTAGAGGGGAAGTGAAGGCACCTATAAAAATGAAATCTCTCTCTCTCTCAAGCAAATGGAAGAAAAGGGAAGTTGATAGCAAAGAATATAAATCAGAAATTAGGAATCGTAGACAATTGATAAGGGAAACGAGAAATCTGGGCAGAATTAATGACAATAAGGAGGAGTTTTTTAAATATATTAGGAACAAAAAGAATCCTGACATTGGTACTGGAAGAAAGCTAATGTTATGACAATTTTTAAAAAGGGTAAATGGGATGACCCACGTAATTAGAGGCCTGTCAGCCTGACATCAATCCTGGGCAAGATAAAGGAGCAGCTGATGTGTGACTGGATTAATAAAGAATTAAAAGAGGGCAATGTAATTAATGCAAATCAACATAGGTTTATGGAAAATAGATCATGTCAGACTAACCTAATATATTTTTGATGAGATTACAAGTTTGGTTGCTAAGGATAGTAGTGTTGATGTAATAAACTTTTCCTCTCGAAGGCACTGAGTTGTTATCACATGGCATTTTGATTAAAAAACTGGAACAATATAAAATTAGCATGGTACACATTACATGGACGAAAAACTGATTAATGATATGTCTCAAAATGTATTTGTAATAGGGAATGATCATGAAGCGGGTTTCCAGTGAGGGATCGGTTTTTGGTCCTATGCCATTTAACATTGTTATCGATGACCTAGGAAAACACACAAAATCTTAATTGATAAAGTTTGCGGATGACACAAAAATTGGGGGAATGGCAAATAATGAAGAGAACAGGTCACTGATTCAATCTGGATCGCTTGGTAAACTGGGCGCAAGCAAGCAATATGCATTTTAATTTGGCTAAATGTAAATGTATACATCTGGGAACAAAGAATGTCGGCCATACTTACAGGATGGGGGAACTCTATCCTGGGAAGCAGTGATTCTGAAAAAGATTTGCAGGTTGTGGCAGATAATCAGCTGAACGTGAGCTCCCAGTGCGATCTTGGGGCCAAAAGAGTTAATGTGATCCTGGCATGCATAAATAGGGGAATCTGGATTCGGAGCAGAGAGGTTATTTTATCTTTGAATTTGGCGCTGGTGCGACCACTGCTAGAATAATGTGTCCAGATCTGGTGCCCACAATTCAAGAAGGATGTTGATAAATTGGAGAGGGTTCAGAGAAGAGCCATGACGATGATTAAAGGATTAGAAAACATGCCTTATAAGTTTCAGAGTAGCAGCCGTGTTCGTCTGTATCCGGAAAAAGAAAAGGAGGACTTGTGGCACCTTAGAGACTAACAAATTTATTTGCGCATAAGCTTTCGTGAGCTACAGCTCACTTCATCGGATGCATTTAATGGGGGCTGTGGGAAGCGGCGGCCAGCACATCTCTCGGCCCACGCTGCTTCCCGCAGCCCCCATTGGCCTGGAGAGGCGAACCGCAGCCCGTGGAAGCCGTGATCGGCCGAACTTGTGGACACGGCAGGTAAACAAACCAGCCCGGCCTGTCAGGCAGGGGGCTTACCCTGGCGGGCCACATGCCAAAGGTTGCCAATCCCTGTTCTACAAGATCTGCTCCAAGAATTAGTTGTGGAAAGTTCTGTGGCCTGTGTAGTACAGGAGGTCAGACTAGATGATCACAGTGGTCCCTTCTGGCCTTGGGATCTATGAATCCATGAAGGAGGCTGTGGGAATGGAGGCAGCGGGTACTGAGGTCAGCTGTAGATACGGTGACCAGATAGCAAGTGTGAAAAATTGGGACAACGGGCTGGGGGTGGGGGGTAATGGGCTTCTATATAAGACAAAGCCCCAAATATTGGGACTGTCCCTATGAAATCGGGACATCTGGTCACCCTATCTATAGAGCCAGCTTCTTGTCCCCCTCAAATCAGGGCCAGAGCTCCATGCTCTGTGATGCTTGTTCTCCCCCATTGTGTGTTCCCTAAAAAACTGGATTCGCTCCACAGTGTTTACAAGATCCTGCCAGGGGTGAAAAAGGAAACGAGGGGATAGCTCCCAAGAGTCAATTAAAAAGAGCCTTTGTTCTCAGTGTGATGGGCTGTTCACCCCACACAAGGCCTGGAGGGGTTAAGATGGCTAAGTGGGCCAATTAACTGCCCAGGCTGCACCTGGAGAAGGAGATAGGGAGCAGGAATTTAAGTAGAACAGGCTCAGCTGGGCAGGAAGAAGTGGCAGCTATATAAGAAAGGAAACTGGCAACAGAATAGGGGCTAGAGAGAAGGAGTCGTCAGTCACTTTCTAGGAGGCAGGTGTGTGGTTTGGCAAGCCCAGAGAAGGGGGAGAGCCAGAGAGGTAGGCAGGGCTCAGGGGAAAAACAGGGAAGCATGGGGTAGGTCAAACCTTGGTTGCTGATGAGAGGGCCACTGAGCTGGGACCCAGAGTAGAAGGCAGGCCTGGGACCCTTAGCAGCTGCTGATGAAGTGACACCAGCGGGGCAGTGTGCAGGAACACTGCCTGAGTCCCTTTGTCACATGGGACTTTGATACCCCGGAACTGGGGAACATGTATGGTGACCTGGCCAGAGGGCCAAGTCACGAAGAGGAGACTGTGGTTTCTGGAGAGAGAGGGGTCCACAGGGTGAGAGGACGATGGGAGAGACACTGCTAGAGGAGGGTGCAATGCCTGGCCAGCACTAATCCCCAGAGCAGCCAGGAGGAGGTGCCACAGGAGATGAGTGGACCCTGTGACACTCAACAAAATAATTTTGCAGAATACTTTCCTTTTTACGAAATTTTCTATTTTTTTTTATTGGAATTAAAAACAAAAGTAACCCCTCAACCCCATTTTCCCTGGAGTACCAGAACATTCTGTGAACATTTTTGGGGAGGAAAAAAACAATTTTTTTTAAATTGATTTCTGGATTTTCCACAGCAAATAAATATCACTTTCCAACCAGCCCTCTGTACCAGAAAACATGTTGGTTTGGTTCTACTAGTGCACAAGACCTGAACAGTGTCCATTAAAGTGAGGGAAGAGATTTAAAAGGCTCAAATTCACAGCAGCGGTGAAAAGCAAAATATGGCCAATTAGGGCAAGATGTTCATTCCATTTCAGATGGTTAAATATTGAAATTAAATGTTATGAACTATTAAACAAAATTAAAACCAACATTAACTAGCATGCATTTCATGCATCCCCCTATAATTGCTTTTTATTAGTGATGTTCACAAAGGGATAGGCCTCTCCACTTGACACGTAGAGATGGAAATATCCCTCATCATTTGGGGCCTGAATCAGTTGGTGGTGTGCGCTCTCAACTCCCACTGAGATCAGAGGGAGCTGAGAGAACTCAGCACTTTGCAGCATGGGACCCTGGGGAGTGTCAATCACCGAGTTTGAAACAGCTGGTGATGCATTACAACCGATAACTATCATCCTAATGTTTCAAATGGCAGCCCCTTTTTCAGAGCAGCTTTTTTTTAAAAAAAAAAAATCACCCTCCACATGTTCACTAATTATTCTCTCCTAAAAATACATCACTTGCCCTGGACACCAAGAGGGGATTAAGTTACAGATTTTTAAAGAAGACAAGATATTTTTATGTGAAGAAAAATTCATAAATATATGGAAATTAACAAGCTCTCAGAAAAGGTTCTCTAATTTTAAATGAAGATGATGGTTGTGCATCACCAGCTGTTTATAATGCACTGATTGAAGATCTAATTGACAAAGGATAATTGCTTATTCTTCCTCATATATGGTGAAATGCATTTTTCTTACTCAGCGCATAGTGCTGATGAAGGGCCTTGTGATGGCAGGCAAAACATTTATGACAGACTCCATTTTGTTTTGAAACTAGCGGATGAAGATTCTTCAGCAGGAGTAGGTCAGTTGTCACCATAATTTTTGGGTTTTGCTATAGTAAGTTTTGTGGAGAATCACACTCAATTATGAAGCAAATCTGTGACAGTGGTAATGGCTGGTTGTCCATAACTATGTGGCATAGTTTAGATGAGTTGCAGTATTATGACAGAATCAGCAAATCATTCTTAGTGTAGGGTTTGGACTCAAGAGAAGATGGATATTTTCTTCAGAAAAAATGGAAAAAAAAAAATGAGAATAGGGCTTAAACCAAAAAATGGCTCTTTGAAATTCTTGGGAATAGAGTATTCTCTACAGCTAGGGAATTAATTAATGCTGAAAGACTGATTTAAAAACAGCTAAGTGTGAGCAACAAGAATATTAATTGTTGATCACTAAAACTAAATGTCCAGCCGGTATTAATTAAAGATGGTTGATAGCTATGGAGAAGGATCATCAAAGAATGAGTTACTAAATCTTGAAGACTGCTACAGCAGCTGAAAGTAAAATTAACAATGTGAAAAGGGTTTTGTCTCTTTGATGATTAGCACCTTTTTAAAGGCAGTGTGAAAAATGGTTTTGGAAAGCCAAACATCCTAACAGAGCCTGGGGGGAGGGGGGATTTTTTCCAAAGCTCTCATGCTCCTTAATACACTACGTGCTTTTGAAAACCTCCTTCTCGGAGTTTTGGGGCCACTAAGCACCTCTTGTGTAATGCCGATTGCCCTCGAGTCCAGTGGATTTCACAGATTCAGGCCCAAGACAAGTGAGATGTCACAATCCCCTATAATTATTTTTTGTATTGCCATACAGAGGCACCAGTCAGGGTTGGAAACACATTGTGCTAAGTACTGTACAAACACACCAGTAGACATGGTCTTTTACCCTGATGAGTTTAATGCTTTGGAACGCATGCAAATTCTCCACATTGTGTGAAATATTTTTACTTTTATTTTATTTTAAAATTTTCCAGTAACGCATCTTCTGGGGACTATTACAACTGCCTCTGCCTCCGTGGACACTTGCTGCAGAAAGGGACTGAGCCAAAGCTCACTGAAGTCAATGGAAAGAGTGCCATTGACTTCCGAGTGCTTTGTATCAGGCTGCAGATATTCCACAGTGATATCTGACTCTCTCCCTTGTGAGACTTCCCAAGATTTCAGTTTGTGAGAAACTTTTGAAAAGATAGCTAACTATTTTCTGTTTGCTTTTTTCCTTGAGTAGAAAGATGTTCTGTCCAATTTTTAACTCTGGTTACAGTGAATAATGGGTTGAAACAAGCAGATAAGTAGCTAAATGAGTCTGGATCCTCTTTTAACTGTCTCTCTTGAAAATAAGCTATAGCACATTTAGTGGACTTAAAATAATTAAAGCTTTATCAGTACATTTTTCTGCTGTTCATTCCTTTTTTGTACCTCAACAGCACTTCTAATAGTTTGAAAGTAACTATGGGCATTTCTTATCATTAAAATTTGTTGTGGTGAGAAATAGCATTCCTAGTGTGTCCTTTAGACAAAAAGCAAAAACACATCTCTTGAGTAAACTTGTATCCCAAAGAAGAGTAATAAGATCTTTCAAGTAAAATAAGATTAATCAAAGAAGAAAAATAAATTCCCACTTTGAATTCAAGGGTTCTGCTTGCTTTTTTAAGTTGATTATTTACTTTCCTGATTAAACTATGACAATCATGATGCGTTCATTAAGGCCCCAATTCATACTGAACTGGGCCTCAGCTGCCACTTGCCCTATTATAGATGGCCCCTGTTAAATGAATACTAGCTGCTTGACTTAATCTGAGATCAATCAGTCAATTAAACAACCTCCTCTGGAACGATCAAAAGCTGTGTAAATCATGCAGAAGCGTAAAGGATGTTACATTAATCACTAAGAGTGTTTTACATTCAAATAATCCTTGGCCAAAAGTTTCATACCTTGCTGCTTAAAATTAAGACCCTAAATCCTTTATGTAAGCATGCAAATAAAAGTGGCCTTTTGCAAGAGCTGAGAAACTGTAGCTTCCATCGAATTCAATGGGGTATGTGAGCACTCCCGCTATGAAAGAGGACAACGTTTCTTCACTGTTGTTTTAGGAAGCCTCTATAAGATAGCTAACCTGTACTATCAAGAGGGATTATAAAGAATTGAGGTGTGGATAGCTAACTGCTTGAAAGGAAGATCAAAAGATTGTGGGAATATCCCTCCTGGAAGGTTCCACTGAATTCCCCAAGATACAAATTTACTCTGAAGTTCCAGTATTTACAGCCACGGCAAAGCTTTCCATTGAATTATGGGCTTTCCTGAGCTTTCTTATTTAGGTTGGGAGTGACAACTATTGCCATACCAAAATTTGTGCTCATTTCTTCAGTGAGGGCCCACTCACTCATATTGAATAGACTTTTTCAGCTAGTGACAATGTAAAGATACACAAGGTTGGTCAATCTGAGGAATCTGACCCTTAGTAGTTGTTAGTTAGTATAATGCTTATCAGGTACTATTAAGTGTGCTGTAATACAGTTTGCATTTTACTACAGCATCTTGTTTTTCAATGTCATTACAGCATTCTGCTTTAAACCTTTGTTAAGTGCAAACTGAAAACACAGATCAGAGAGGTCCTATTGTATATTTCAGGGCTCTGGCAATGATGCCTGATTAAGACAGCAGCCAAGCACAGCAGTACTGCTGAGAGTGCACCTGACACGGTAGACATAGATTTTATTGCAGCACACTGCAAGGTACAAACACCACCCTACCATTTCCATTTATCCTACTAGTGGTGTTTTCCACAGGCTCTGGTGGTATCTCAAAGAAGCTCTCTTCTTAACTCACTGCCTTGGGCTACAAATCTGGACCAAACATAACAGAAAAGAGAAAATCAGTACAGCAGCAGAAGGAAAATCATCACTACAACCACAATCATTCTCTCAAAGGAGCTCGGGTTCATCCGTCAGTGCATTTAGGTGGGGGCAGTGACTCCCCCATTATGTGGTATTATTGAGGTTCTGTCCCATAAAATGATACAATAGACTAGAAGGATGCTACATTTACCTACCTCTCAGGGGTGATGTCAGGCTCGGTTAAGGTTGTTTGTAAAGGTGAAATGCTTTGTGATCCTTGGGTGACAGGTGCTCTAGAAAGTCTGTGCTGCTGCCCTTTGCTTCAGAGGGAAGGACTTGCACTAGCACAGTGCCAGTCACTACTAGTGGAGATGTAACACCCTTGCCACCCACTAATGTCCCTTTGCTCTCCTGGAGCAATGGAAAAGAACCTTAAACCAGCCCTAAATGGTCAGCTGAGGGTCATTCTGTTGACTTCAGTGGGGTTCCTGCAATGTAACAGAGGGCAGAGGTTTGCCCTTGTTGGCCAGACAACAGTTAAAGTTGAGGGTCTGCCAGTGTAACCCAAACACCAGGTTACCAGTAGCAGAAGTGCCCAGAGTGCAGGTGGCAGTGGCAGATAGCATCACCAACCACTGCTCCATCTGGAGGCCCACAGCCTGCTGGTGCAGAGCAGAAAGGGCGTTGTTCTGCCCAGGGAAAGGGCCTGACCAAGCCACCTGAGCAATGGCCAGGAGGGTTCTTGTGGAACCCCAGCTGCACTCTAGTCACTCGAGTAGGGATGTGGCACACACTCTGGCACCTTCCCACCACTCAGTGTAAATCTGACTTTGGGCATAGCAACCCTACTGGCATAAGCAAGAACTCAGCCCTTTCTATGTAGTATAATAGTGATAATGTACCATTCTATATAAGGCACCAGTTACCCAAGGGCCCCTTTCTGGAGGGCTATGTGCACAAGCAATTGCAGATTAAAATAATATTCCTTGCCTGCTTCTGCAGAAATGAAGATGACTTGGAGTAAGCCTGGAGTGCGAGCACAAGAGGTCAGTGCGACTGCAGAGGAGATACTCAGTAGCCCAAGTGCAAGAGAGAAGAGGGAGGAGTTAGTGATACAGGAGAGAAGGCCTGACTATGAAACAACATGATCTTCACTATGTCTGAATGGGACCATGGCAAGATATGAGGATGAGGTGGTGCTTCCCTCAGTTTATAACTTGTATCCCAGTGTTTAGAACACTCACTTAGGATTTGAACTCAGGTCTCCCATGCCCCTTCTCCCCCTCTGGCAGAGCACGGGGAATCAAACCTGGGTCTCCCATATCCAAGGTGAGCACTCTAACCACTGGGCTAAATGTTATAAGGCAAGTTCCTCCTCCAGCTATTTTGTGTGTATAGAGGCAGGGACCTAATTCATTCCCACAAAGAACACCTTAGGCATCTAACCTGCGTGACTCCAGGCAGCTGGTTCTCATTTGTAGATAGGTGCCTGCCGGTCGCCTGGACTTAGGCGCCTGTCTCTGAGAGAGTGAAGGGGCTTAGTACACCCCCTCTTGACCACATGTCCCATTGGCTAGTTTAGGCAACTCCCTCCCTAGCACAGTGGTTTTTGTGGATCACATTCTCAGGTGCCTGTCTCTCCCCATTCATTGTACAGGAAACCTTAGGGGGAACTCAGGCTTTGTGGACCCCAGTGTTGTTCCTGTGACTTATCTAGGTGCCTAAAAGTTAGGTGCAGTGATGCTCAGCATTGCGATGTCCTACGTCCCTTCAAGGATTCCACCCTGTGAGAATGGGTCTGGGCCTATTCTCACTTACTTCTTTTCCCCCACATGGTGTAACTCCACTGAGGTCAACAGAGTAACAGGTGTAGAAGGAGACCTGTAATTGGCACCACAATCTCAACTGGTATAAACTGATGGATCTCCACTGAGATCTAAAGGACTATGCCAATTTATCCCAGTTGAGGATCTAACCCTTAAACGTGGTCCCTGGAAAAAGTCCAGGGCAGCATAACAAAGTGCAGTGGTGTTAAAGGCATCTGATCAAATGAGTAAAGAGACATATGAGAGAAAACAAAGGTGATTGTGCTCGAGATACAAACTACATAATTATATCTGACCCAGTTGTTTATTCCTTTAAACAGGAAGGTAACTGAACTTGAGATCATTAAGGGCCTAACAAAGGAAGACCAAATGACCTCAGAAATGTTTGATCTAAATAGATAGTAATAAATTAGCTCTTAAGGTTCATTGCAGTTTTTAATTTCATGCATCTAGTTGTCCTGTGTTGGGGGATAATCACTTTTCCATCAAAGAAGCGCACACAACTGGGAAACAGAGATGTGAAAGATAATCAGTTTTCCCTGAAAATCAATCGGAGGAGGACAGCAAAAGCAAAAAAAGGAATATCAAAAAGTTTAACAAAGAGCATAATGACAGCATGTGCAGTAATAAACCACTGCCTGTCTCAAGTTTGCAGCAACCAGAAGAGAGATCCATGTAGCTCTGCAGCATCTCAGGGCTACTATGCAATCAGGGCTCCTAATTGTAGCACATTGTCAGCCCCACCTCCCTCTCACCGCCAGCCAGACAGGAAGCAGCGGTGGTGGCTTGGGCCGGAGCTGAAAGCCGAGTGAGAGAAAGGACATTTTTGTGGCTAAGGCACAGGACTGGGACTCAGGAAATCTGGAATTTGGTTCTAAGCTCTTTGGGACAGGAATTGTCTCTTACTAGGCATTTGTAAAGTGCCTCGCACAATTGGGACCCTGATCATGGGTGGGGAATTTTGCTACCACTATAAAAATAACGTACTTTGGTGCAGGTGTGAGCATGGCTGATGCTGTCAGTGAAAGAAATTTGCAGCTTACTGTTTGCTATGGACCCTCTCCATCTGGTGGGGAGTAATTTGGGTACTGTTAAATGAATGACTGATTTATCTTTATCCATCTTTAGATTCATGGCAACGTTTTCTGTGACTGTTCAGTAAATCTTTGAAAATCAAACAGTGTTGCTTAGCTGGGATTGGTCAGGTAAATTACATGGTATCATTTCTATTCCCCGATCTGATGTACGTACAAGCAGTTCCAGCACAAATACTTGAGTGTGCATGTTTAAAATTTGTTAATACTCATGCCAGGAAAAATTGATTTCTCCAATATTCATGGAAAGCAGAGGGCTCTGAACAAGGCTGAAGTGAATTCAGTTGAAATGGGAGAGGACCAGTTGTGTGTAATTATTTTGCAGTATTTATCTAGCTTTCTTTCTGACGCTAAGTCAATATTTGTAGCAATTCATTCTCTTTACTAAGAATCCTGTTGGGTTCCCCATGAGCATAGTGCTCTCTTAGGCCAACGCTTACTAGACTACATCATCCAGATCATCAGGCTTCTTAGACAGTTTTTGCTGTAATTTAGGTTTCTTCCCAAGCAATTACATCCTTCATTTGTCTTCACTCTTTCCTGATTGCTAATTCAATTTGTGCATGCTGTTAATTTTGGAACATAGTTTAAATTTTTATCAGTTTTAAAATGGTTAGAAGTGCTGCTTCTCCTTGATCTGTCCATGCACCTGACTCTTTTGGAAAGAACATTTTGAATCTTTCATCCCTCCCTGTATTCTTGAGGGATCAGTTTCCCTAGGATTTTTTTTCCCAATATCACTAGAGATGTTGAAAATGAACAGGAATCCCGTCTGAAGTCATTGCCATACCCAAGGCATAAAGGGTGCCTCCTGCAGGGTGCTGTGCAGCCTTGAGTCCCATGGGAACTGAGGATGCTGGACACAGTGCAGGAGGCACTCAGTACCTGGCAGGATTAAGTCCCAAATCAGGATATGGTAAGCAAGTTGTCTTACACTCAGCAGCAAGCAATTCTCAAGCTTCCAGCCCAGTCTACCCAAAAAGGGTCACTGCCATCTTGACAATGGACAGCCACAAAACCTGCTCTTTAGCAGCCCCATTTAAAGTACCAATTTAAACATGGTAGTGATGAAGGGCAGTAATGAGTGGTAGTAATGAAGGGCAGAATAGTGTGGGAGCACTGCACACTCTGGAAACACATCGGGCCTGATTCACCATTGTTCTGTACCTTGTGCCATCATTTACACTAGTGCAAAGCAGGTGCAACACTACTGTTTTTGTACTCTTGGGCACTCACTTTGCATTGGTATATTGTTTGGATTATGGTAATTTCTAGACGGCCCATCTGATATCAGGCCCCATTGTGCTAGCTACTATTCAAATGCATAGTGATAGACAATCCTTGCCCCAAACACTTTACAATCTAAATAGACAGGACAGACAAGAGGTGGGAGGGGGAGGAAATGGAGGCTCAGAGACACAAATTGGCTTGCCCAAGAATACCCAGGAGGTTAGTAGCAGGGTGGGGGATAGACTCTATCTCCTGCCCTATCCACTGGATCGTTTTTCTTCTAACCAACATGTAGAACAACTGAATTGGGCCCTGTGGCCTCAAGCAAGTGGATGCAGAGGGGACTCAGAACTGTGCAGTATCTGACTGTTAAATGATGCTTACAATGGACTACTCCACCCATGGTATTAGTTTTTATTCACTATATCCAATGTAAGTGGTATTCATGCAAGCTAGAGAATGTATGGTGACAACACATGGGTGGATTTAGCAGCTGGTCAAAGGGAGTGAGCAGCCATTGTAAAAATGAGAGAACCTGAATCTCTGCCCCAAAATATCTCTCCCTTTAGTGAACACTGGTCTAAAATTATTTTTCATTTCGGGAATGTAATTTTGCTTCAAAGAACATTTCTACTGGAGGCAACAATAAAAATTGCTGGTGGTTTGGTGAAGCACCTGATCAAAGAGAATACAATTGTTACTGTAAAGGTTTCAACAACAAGGTAAAATCTTGGGGGGGTTCTTTCTGTAGCCTTTGCTGTTAACTATAGGATATTTAGGCAGCTTGTGTCGAATTATTCCATAGGCTCTAATAGCCAGTGTGGAATAAACATGATCATCATGTGTACACTGCATTGGGACAGTGGATATGTCATGACTCCTAGATCTCAAACCCGGATCTGCAGGGTTCCTGGGCATCATCTCGATCCAACCTCCATGTGATCCTCATTGGCATGTGTTAGGATCGGGCTAGCTGAAACCCAGCTCACATAGATTGCTCCACCCAGGGGCCCCAATTGGTGAATACTGGAGTTCCTGACTGCCTTGCTCCCCCTTCTTAAGCCAGCAGGAGAAACAGGAAGTTGTTTGTATAACCGAGCTCCACCCTGCTTTGCACTGCTCATCCAGCGCTACTGTCTCCTGACCTCCCGATTTCCTGATTCTTGGTATCTGACTCCCCTTGGTATCCTGACCTCAGCTCTTGGCCTCCCGGTTCTGAATCCTGGCTGGTGTGGCCTAGACAGCATAGGGAAAAGGCAACTATACAGTACTGCACACCATTTTACTTTAAAACTTTAAAAATGGAATAAAACTCAAGGAAATTTTGAACTGAAATTGTCTCAAACAACAAACTCAAAAGATTTCATTTTCAAAATGTCAAAAAAAAGTTTTTATTTCTTTAAAAAAAAAAACCACAACTTTTTTAGTTTTTTCCTCTAAGTGACCAACTAAGTGAAATTGACAAAAATTTGCAAAATTTTCTGGAGTCGCGGAATCTGCCTTGTTTTGCCACAAAAAAAAAAAGTTTGACGTGAAAAATTTCACCCAGCCTCAACCTTCCCATAACCATCATTTTATTTCCCCTTTAAGGCTCTCCCACAGCTTCCCAATGACTGCTACTAAAACGGCAGGGCCAAGCAGTTGTCAGCACCTCTCTGCTGAGCCAGTGCTTGTCTGAATTAAAATGCTGCATGCTCTTGTGTGCAGTGGCTGCTGGGAGCCGTAATCAAACAAATTGGAATTAGGAACCTGAGGCAATATTTAAATTTTGGCTTGCGAGATGCAGAGAGTCCAGCTATTCCTATTAGTAATGCACTTAAAAGGCCAGTTGTGGTTTGTTTTCTTTGCTAAATGTTCATATAATTCCAGTCAACACCAGTACAACAGACTCTCTTTTTAATCCTATGTCTATGCATGATGGCTTATGATTCTTATTTCTCATGTAATTTTAAGATTTACACTTCAACATCTCTCTCGCTGTTAAGATCAGAAATGTAAGGCTGTTTTCAGCCGCAGTCATTGCCTTGCTTGGTTTGTCTAACAGATCTTTGAGTGATGCTTTCGACTACGTGGTTGTTGCTCGATCCCGAGTTGTTGCTCTGAAATACATCAGTTACTCTAGGTCAGAGAAAACAGCTGGCAAATGGCTAGCAGCATTCCAGTTGAGGAAGTGAGGCAACAGAGCTTGCAGAGCTTATTTATCGGACTACAGGGAAGCTGACTTGCCTGCTAAACAGTTGTGGTTATTATTTATTATTCAGATGTTCTTGAAAAAGAGTAAGTATATACTGATTGCTAGAAAGGAACAGCTTCCTACCCCGTTGATAGTACCTTCTCCCTTACCTAGTGCTCTCCTGACAGCTAGGATCTATTGTTTTAAGTTTTTCCCAGAGCAAAATGAATTGGTGTGCAGCAGCAGTCCCCATCATTAACTGCACAGTGCCAGAAATTTGACTCTCATGTATCACTCATACAGCCCTCTTAAAAATGGAATGAAGGTTTCTGGGCACTGGGGTGAGGTTTCTGATACGAACCTTCTTGAGCAGTAACAGGGACCATATGTCTCCATTACAATGTAGAACCAGAGTCTGTGCAAATGTGACCTTGAAGAACCTCGATGTCACGGTCTGATATCCACCTTCCTTTGAAAACATACATCGGTATGATGGCCGTTTCCCTTAGCATGTGTAGAACTCTAAGATCACAGCCTGCCACCGTACTTGGAATGAGCTGCTGAGCATTTCAGTCATGAGCTTGCCATCTAACCAGAGCCCAGCTAGCAGCATTTGCTGGCCGGCCTAGGAAACTTTGGCTCACCTGCAGTCAGCACTGAATGTACCTGATCACTAACTGAGAGAAACTAAGGAAACCAAAATGTTTTAATGGGCCATCTCTGCTATCCCTTTCCTGGCTCTATGAGGAGTCCTAGTATTGCCAACCCTAAATGCTCAAAAATCATGAGTAAGGCCCAAACCAGTCAGATTTTAAAAAATCTTGGGATATTTGGAGTTATTTTCATTTGCCGTCTGGTTTGGGGGCCTTTAGGATGCACTCAGTTCATATTTTCAGGCTTTTCTCTGCCAGCATGAGGGCTAGAAATGTACTATTGGTTTTCTAAAACTCAGATTCTCAAATAGTCTCATAACTCCAGGAGCTGGGGCTTTAAGAAATACAGTAAATATAGTAGGACCTGCAATAAAGTTGCAAGAGTTGGCAACACTGTGATTACCTGAGAGATAAGGCACTGCCTTCAGTGTGAGTAAGAGTATCAGACTCTGTAAAGTCACATGCAAGCTAAGATAACTTTTTCTTTTTTTCTTGTCTATTTCGTGTACTGCATTCTGAGAGAGCCTCATTTCTGTGCTTAAAGTTAAGCCATAAAATTCACATCTAGATCAAAAGTTTGGAGTTCTTCAGATCTGGGGTTTTGATCTACTGTCCTCCAGTTTAAAAAAAAATCCATATTACAAAGAATGCAGCAGAAGTCTGAATTCTTCCACTTCCATGTCTGAGCGAATGAGTCAATGTGGCTGTGCACCAGTGACTTCAGCTTCCCTATTCACGATGATGGACAAGTTCCATTTCCTCTAATGGAAATCGGTTCTCACACCTGGAAAACTACGTTCAGCTAACAGCTACAGCAACAGAAGTGTGGGAGGAGGAAAAATCATTTAAAATGTTTTCCCCCAAGCCAGTGAATGCTGAATTTCCCCGGTTTGACAGATGTGCAAAAAGAAACATGACTAACTCCTGGAAGGCGCTCAGGTACAACAGTGATGACTGCTGTATAAGAACCCATATAGCATGAAACTTTCCCCAAAGTCCTAACCAGAGCATCAAACTCCAACAGTCATCAGTGAAGATGAGATTGCTAGCTACCTTGAGTGATTATCCCTCTAACCCAGGGGTAGGCACTTTTTGGCCTGAGGGCACATCGGGGTTCCGAAACTGTATGGAGGGCCGGGTAGGGAAGGGTGTGCCTCCCCAAACAGCCTGGCCCCCGCCCCCTCCCACTTCCCACCCCCTGACTGCCCCCCTCAGAACCTCCGACCCATCCAACTCCCCCTGCTTCTTGTCCCCTGACTGCCCCCACCCGGGACCCCCTGCCCCTAACCGTCCCCCTCCGGGACCCCACCCCTATCTAACCTCCCCTGCTCCCTGTCCCCTGACTGCTCCCTGGGACCCCCCCCCATGCCACTCCCCGCCCCCTTACCATGCCTCTCAGAGCACCAGGACCGGCAGCCCGCTGCCCGGCCAGAGCCAGCCACTCCACCGCGCTGTCTAGAGCACCGGGGCAGGCCAGCAGCTCTCACAGCCCTGCTGCCCAGGAGGAGCTTGCAGCCCCGCCACCCAGACCACTGGCGGCACAGCGAGCTGAGGCTGCGGGGGAGGGAGGACAGCAGGGGAGGGGCCGGGGGCTAGCCTCCCTGGCTGGGAGCTCAAGGGCTGGGCAGGACAGTCCTGCAGGCTGTCGTTTGCCCACCTCTGCTCTAACCATATTCACTGGTAGTTAGTTTCTGTGGAGTGCAAGTGATTGCTAGTCAGCAATACTCAAATTAGGTTTTAAACACCCTGATTATATTTCACAGCACAGAAATCATTTCCATGTAGATTAAAGGACTGATCTGAAGTGCATTGAGGTCAATGGACCACTGGTTCCAGTAGCTTTGGATTGGACCCTGGCAGGAAAAGGAGATAGAAAGATACCTTTACCCTAATTTCTATTTCTAATAGAAATTTAAAATATAATATTCTCAGTGACCAATCAGCCACACTGCATTCACTTTTCTCATTTATTTATTGTTTCAGAGAATAACTCTGTTGGAAACCTCTCACTGTGTACACCCAAAGAAAATCACATCATTCATTTTGTTATTTTGATTGACATGTCAAATAATAAGAATTCCTCCTAGCCAGTGTTGTAAATGGCTTTGATAAATATAGAAAGCACTGTGCTTACAAATATCCTGAAAACCAGCCGCCTCACCTCAACTCCAGAACCGACATTAGCCAACCAGAAAATTGATGCCTCATGTCAAAAGAATAGATGTTTTTAAAATACCACCTCCTTCTCTTAAATCCCAGCCCTCACCACACACATGCACTCCCCTCCAAGCCCGTGGAAAGTATGTAGTGTCTAAGAAAAAGGTCCTGCAAACACCTCCTACTCATCTCTCTCTTCCATAAAAGAAAACAGTGGGAAAGAGTCAAGTTCAAGTTCCTTCTAGGATAAATTGTTCCTTTAAGGCCTGAGCTAAAGTCCATTGAAGTGAAGGGAAAGGCTCCCATTCAGAGACAAGAGCCTGCAGAAATAAATAAGCCATGTACTGTGTTCTGAACAGCAACAAATTCCGTCTCTTTTGAACTGACTAGGGAAGCAAATACTGGTTGAAGATACTCCACCAAGAATACCCTGCCTCCTTGGAGTAGGACATGAGGAGAGAGGCAATCTCGGAGATATTAAGCTATTATCCCTATATTGACAAATAATAAGAAAAAGCAAAGCAAGCCCAACAAATCTACCTCTTGGATGAAAAGTAAGCACTGGATATAAATTTAGGCCATCGGCGCTTCTACTAGCTAATGTTCATCCAGTCACACTTAACGGCAGGTCTACACTAAAAGCTGTAGCACTCTGGTGAAGACTCTCTATGCCAGGGGTGGGCAAACTACGGCCTGCAGGCCATATCTGGCCCATGGGACCATCCTGCCCGGCCCCTGAGCTCCCGGCCGGGGAGGCTAGCCCCCGGCCCCTCCCCCACTGCCCCCTCTCCCCTGGAGTTATGCCCATCTCCCAGGCTTTCAAATAAGCCTGTCCTGCCACTCTGAGTGGCCTGGTAAGGGGACGGAGGGAGGGCAGGAGGTCCTGGGCGGCAATCAGGGGACGGGGGGCAGACGGATGGGGCGGAGGTTCGGGGCGGGCGATCAGGAGACAAGGAGCAGGGGGGATTGGATGGGGGTGGGGTTCTAAGGGGGCAGTTAGGGACGGGGGTCCTGGAAGGGGGTGGTCAGGGAACAAGGAGTGGGGGAGGGAGGGAGGGAGGGATGGATGGGTTGGAGGTCCCAGGGGGCCTGTCAGGGGGCGGGGCTGTGGATAGGGGTTGGGGCAATCAGGGGACAGGGAGCAGGGGGGGTTGGATAGGGGGTGGGGTCCTGGGGGGGTGTTTAGGGACAGGGGGTCCTGGGAGGGGGCGGTCAGGGGACAAGGAGCAGGGAGGGTTGGATGGGTTGGGGGTTCTGAGGAGGGCAGTCAGGGGGTGGGGCCCAGGCAGTTTGGGGAGGCACAGTCTTCCCTACCCGGCCCTCCATACCGTTTTGCAACCTGATGTGGCCCTTGGGCCAAAAAGTTTGCCCACCCTGCTCTATGCCAACAGGAGAGTGCTCTCCCATAGGCATAATTACTCCACCTCTGCGAGACATAGCACTGGGGTGGACAGCGCTTAGGTCACTGTAACTTGCGTCACTCAAGGGGGGTCTTTTTCACACCCCTCGAGCAATGTAAGTTAGATCTACTTAAGCGGTCGTATAGACCTGCCCTCTAGCAAAGACTTACACACATCCTTAACTTTAAAGTTTACACACTGCAAGTAGCCCAAATAAAGTAAATAAGACTATTCACAGTGCATATAGCTGAATACACATAAGTCATTGCACACTCTGGGCCTTGGAACATTTCAAAGGTTATAGAATGCAAGCTAGTGTATTTCCATCTGTCATATACAATATCTGTTTTGTAACTAGGAATTATAAGATATGTGTGGTCATAAACAATGGTTAAGGATTTCTAAACAACCCTCAATAAACCCCAGAAAAGGAAAACTGGTACTTTGTAGATACAGAAAATGCCTGCCTTAGCTGAATCAATTAGCATTTCTTGCTGCTGAGTACTAGAGATTTCTTCCATGGTCCCTCTTGTATTGGTAACACTCAATACTTCAGCACATCTGTATTGCTCAGTCTTAAATAAGCATTAACAATTCATCTGATAGCCAACTTTTAAACTGCCTACCACATATGGCTGACACATCGACTTGACAATCTTCCTCCTCCTTCTTTATTGCAGCACTTTGTAAACACACTCACCGCAACTTGATTGATTGGAAGTTCTCTTCAATGACAAAATTTTCACAGAATTTGTCTTTAATTAAGAATCCATGTAGCCATCTGGAAAATTCACAGTTGCCTTTTTTTTAATTTGGGGTTTATTAAGGTTGAAGTGGCCTCTTAATATGCAGTTGCTATCAAATCAGTTGAAGATGACCTGGCCACACCCACAATTTTTCTTTATCTAGAATAGACCTGATGATTAATGAGACAATGCCTTGTGCATGATGTTGTCCTAGAGGGGGGAGGGTGTGTGTGTGTGTGTGTGGTGTTTGCAATTGACAGTGAATAGCTGTCACAAACCAGAATTAGGCATTTGAGTTGCAATTTTAACCTGACCAGAATGTTTGAAAGGATACCTGGAATTAGCAATAGACTTAAAAAAGACAATTCAACACATTCAGTTGAAATGCTTTTCATTTGACATTGTAAGCGTGACAATAGCCATGGTGTGGCAATTTAAAATGGAGGAGGGGGAATTATGGAGCTACTCAGCTTGGGCCTGATCCATATTCCAGTGAAGTCAGCGGAAAGGTTTCCATTGACTCCAATGGACTTTTGATCAAGCCGTTCAGAAAAGGGATGTGAACATGTTGTAACATATATTCCCTAAAGGAAGACCATTTTAAGGGTACGGTCTGCATCCAGTGCATAGTGACTAATTAATTGTAGTAGATGTCACACTCAAACTAGTGTATTTAATTACTATATACATTTGTAGCCTAACCACCCCAGCTGCTTTCTAGTACCAGGTGCAGAAGAAGCTGAATCGAATTTAAGCAAATGACCCCTTGAGATATTTAAGAAAATGATAGTTTCTGCCTTCAGGGCTTCAGTGGAAATGTGCTCAGTGATTCTGTAGCTGTGGCATTTGCTGTGAAACTAAGCATTGCCCTGGAATCATGCTTCCAATTTTTAGCATTAATTAAAGGGTAAAATTGACAGGTACATTCCAGCTGCACTGCACCTCTCTGACCAAGCATGCATCCATATACCCATCTGAACACTGCTGTTTTGGATGGCTGGAGAGGCACAAAACAGCCAGTGTGTACCAGCGAATCTGGCCTTATATTCCTAGTGCTCACTGCTGCAAAGATTGTCTTCCAAACAAATGTAACTAGTGCAGTCATGTCCCTAGGAGTCTGCACGCAGACTGAAACAGTAGCTATCATTTCAACTGAGTGTTAGCTCTAGAGCCTAATGATGGCTATTTAAATGTCAGCATTAACTATTTCAGTGCTGAGCATTTGGTCCTGATTCAGGAAAGCATCCCTTATTAGGACAGTATTTAAGCACATTCTTGCAGTGAAGCACATTCTTTAGTGATGTCCTGAATAGAGATGGATTCAAGCATGTGCTCTAGTTCTTCCCTGAACTGGGGCTCTCTGCAGAAACATCCGGCTACTGTATTTATCCCACAGTCACAAATTGCCACCCACTTGCCTCAGGATGCCAAAAGCCCCAATTGCCCTATACTCAGCCTCAAAAAAACACTAGTTTCTTCTCCTTGAACATTTCCACAAGACACTTCTGCATTTGCTGCAGAGGGGGACCCAAATCTCCAGCATGTTGAAAATCAAAAATTTAGGGGCAGAGTAAAATAAATTAAATTTAATGCTAAATCACATAACACAAGCAGTGCTAGTCTGATTATGATTCATGTTTAATCCAATAAAACCTTCAGATATTTAATTTATCTTTAGTCTGCTATGCTGGAGTCCTGCATCATCCAAGGATTTTGACATAGGATATAGGACAAGCTTGCTGAATAGTACAGTGCAGTAATGTGATACATAAGAATGGCCATACTGGGTCAGACCAATGGTCCATCTAGCCCAGAATCCTGCCTTCCGCCAGTGGTCAGTACCAGGTGCTTCAAAGGGAATGAACAGAACAGGCAATCATTGAATGATCCACCAGCTTCTGGCAAACAGAGGCTAGGGACACTGAGACCATGGGGTGCATCCCTGACCATCTTGGCTAATAGCCACTGATGGATCTATCCTCCATCCTCCTGGCTGCAGTTGCATCCCAAGAAGTATTTGCATCGGAGTGTTCTTTCTGATCATATAAATCATAAGAAGGAACCACAGTGCATATGAATTCACCGATTCTCCTGCTTTGCACCTTGTGCTATCACATCGGTGCAGGTGGGTGTAAAATGACCTCCAACCAAATTGGAAAGGGTAGAGTCTCAATCCATCAGAGCTTCAGCCACTTATAAGTCCCTTTCTCACTGAACTAGTGGCACAAAGGGGACTTAAAGCTGCCTAAAGGCAGCAGCAATGAATTCCACTCATAAGGGAATCCTCCCTAGACAGAGGCCTGAAGAACCTCGGGCATAAGGGCATTCTGAGAATGGCAAAGCCAGGCTGGAAGCTGGGAGGATGTACGAGGGTGACAGGAAAGAGCCTGAGCAGTGTATGGGGCTGGGCTGGAGGAGGAATCCCTCGCTGGTAATTTATCAGGAGAACAATTCTCTAATTAGCTTCCGTCTCTGCCCAAAGTCACACTGAGTGACAGCCAGGGGAATATTTATGTCGTTCATCGTTTTCACAAACTCCCTACAGTTTCCCCTTCTCTCCCTTCTCCCAAAACCTCCTTTCCTTTAGTGTCTCACTCTCAGGTATGTCCCTTATTTTCTATATATAAATCTTTTGACAGGACCTCTTGCTCTATCCCTTCCGATCATTCCCTTCCCCTCCCCCCACTCCCTCTGGCACCTTTCCTGCTGTGATTAAGACTTCCATGATATCCCCCTTCTGATGAAACTTTCGTTCAGCCCCACTCGCCTCTCCTATTATCGTCTTGTTTCTCTACTTCCTTATGTCTCCAGGCTCCTCCTGTGCAGGCTACCCCTGCTGCCTCAAATTCCTCTCTTCCAATTCCCTCTTAGATCCTTCTCCAACCTGTTTCCTGTTCTGCTGTTGCCACGGTCACCATTAACCAACCCCTCCTAGACAAGTCTAAGGGCCTCATCCCTATACTTACCCTCCTCAGTCTATCTGCCACTTACCCACTAATGAATCCGAGCTCAATGTCACACTGCTACCTATTGGTATTTTATTATTTGACAATACTTATGTTTTTCACAGCTCCATAAGAGGTGGGCTATTTTTTTACATGCACAGTAAAACACTCACTAATAAAATCACTACACTTGGGGTTCTCTTTCACCTCCCATTTACCTACTGATCAGGGAATCGTAGCATATTTTGGGTGTGACTCCGGAAAGCACAGTGCAATTGTCAAAGCAAACATTATGATACGTCGGAAGGGACCTGAGGAAAAAAAATTTATACCAAGACAGCTGAGATGAAAACTACTGCATTGAAAGTAATATCCCCAAAGGCTAAAATACTGAAAGACTTTGAGGAAACAGATGCCCTTCATTTCATATGCACTGCTTTACACTTGATATGCCATGGCTCCATTGCCCATGGAATTTAACAGAAGATTATATGTTATACCAAGCAAAATGTGAGACTGTAGTTGTTATTGCTATATGAACCTAGCCCATTTGCAATGATGAAGGTATGATTTACATATCACGGTGCAATGAATTTAAATTCAAAGTTATAATAGAACTGTCTGTTTCCTGGGCAAGCAACAAGCATTGTGTAAGGAAAAGTTAGCTCTGAAGGAGGTGGTGAAGCAAATTACTGCATTAACTTCACCCTCTGGAGTTAGTGTTTAAACGGTAGTTTGCAGTAGTTCACAGACAACATTTGTCAGTAACACAAAACCAACACTCACTCTGGAACTAATCAAGATCCAGCACTGAACAGGGAGGAGCTGTGTACTATGCTACCAGATCTTTGCAGGGAAGCTTGTTCGTTGCCTACCCATACTATGACTGGTTCTAGCCAATTATAGAGATGATGGGGAATGTTTTCAGGAGATTTTCAGAATATTTTCCCTTTTGCATGCCACAAAACTTACGCATGCATCTTTGGTCCTGACGAGGAATTGTGCAGTGTGACAAGGTGCACAGCCCCCACACTGGAAAGGAAGCAGTTAAAGAGCTACTTTGGAGCCAGGCAGCCCCACCCTATCAGACTAGCAAAGCATGCTGGGCTGGAGAAAGAGCTTAAAAGGGAGCAGCTCACTAGGAGGTAGACAGGTAGTGGAGATGAAAGGACTTCCTCTCTGAGCCTGAGGTCTGATTAGAGTGACTTACTTGGTCAAGGCCACAAAGGAAGGACTTGCGACTCCTTGAAGGTTTGAGACTTTGTCTGAGTTCAGTTATTTAATTACTTGACTTTATCTGTTGGGAAGAGAGGGGGACTGGTAGGAAGTGATCCAGGGAGGCAGCAGAATAGCACTTTGGGGTGCAGGACTTAGCTGCCTACCACTGGGCCCCGGAATGGAACCTGGTGGAGAGGCTGGGCCCAGGTTCTCTTATCAATACCTAGGGAGTGTTGAAGACAGAAGTCTACTCTGGGTGTGAGGAATCTGCTTGAGGGAAGAAGACTCTGCAGACACAAGAGTCTGGACCAGGAGATCCTGATCCAAGGGGGGAAGCCTGAAGTCACTTGCATAACCCAGAGGACTACCCCGTTGCTGGACTCTTTATATACCAGATACACATGAGTGTCCTGGCCGGAGGGCTGAGTCAAAGAACGGACAGACCACTACAAGGTTATAGGCCATTAACAGAGGGTGCCAAGAAAAAAAGAGTGCCTGCCATGCCCCTCCTTGACAATTAGGCGGTGCCTGCGGTGAGTAAACTCCTTCCATGCAGACACATCTGAGTGCTTGCCTCTCTGAGTATCTGAGACATACGAGTCAAGTAGTTAGAGTCTAAGCATCTAAGTTTGTGCCTGCAGTTCATTGTGGCAGATCTAAAGATGGTGCATTAAATTTTAAGGGTACAGATTATACCCACAAAAGGAGGTTAAGCCTCAGCCCCTACCCCATACTTATATATACGTTACTGTCAATGTGAAGCCCATGAATTAACTTGGTGAGCCATAAAATTCCTTTTGGGGCTATTAAAATCGACCAGCTCAGTTAAAGATATAAGTACTGTGCTGTCTTCATGCACATGGCTGTCTGCCTCATTTCTTTTATTGCACAGTGGCATAAGACAAGACTGAAAATGTCCTTTCACATTAGCCTGAAATATGAAATATTCCTTCTGTGTAAATTGTCAGGCACCTAATGCTGTTTTAACACATTTATTTTTCTTGAATTCATATTACAACTATAGCTGGCAAATACTTATTCTCTCAATTATAACAAACTTGAAATGATCAAACTTTATTGATGAGAACACAAGTTAGTCATTGGTCTTCTCCCTGTTTTCAAGTCTGAACTATACAAATGATTGATTTTTATCAATATTTAAATCTCTGGATACTTCCTAGAATTGC
Source organism: Natator depressus (assembly GCF_965152275.1). Classification (NCBI taxonomy): domain Eukaryota; kingdom Metazoa; phylum Chordata; order Testudines; family Cheloniidae; genus Natator; species Natator depressus. The sequence continues at coordinate 68,549,356 of NC_134243.1, forward strand.
ATCTGATTCCTGGCAGCAAAAGAGATAATCTACTGCCTTGCCTGATGGAACTGATAAGGCATTCCTTTTTTTATCTTTTTATGCTATATCTTGGTAAATTAGGATGGCCTGAGATGAGGAATTCCAAATGTGTATAAACGCTGTGGGGCAGGCTGCCCTGTTACTTTAAGGGCCAGGAGGCCTGGGGCTAGTCAGCCCTGTTCAATTAGCCCCAGCACCTGACACCTGTAGGAGGTGTTGGACTTAAGAGGAAGACTTGTGGGGGCTGACTGGGGAAGAGAGCAGACAGGCTGTTCCTATGTGGGGCAAAAAACCTGACTCAGGCTAAAAATTGTCTGAAGGTTACAGCCTGGCAGAGGACCTTGGTAGGAGGACAGACCTACCAGGATTGTCAGGTTGATTGGAGCTAGCAGTTAGGCAATAAGATGAGCCATTGCTTCTAGGGCCTACCTGCAAGGAAGGGGACTGAAGGCGGAGCTGAAGAGTCTTTTGGTGCTGTTTTTGGACTTGGATTAACACCTGTTGTGCTAGACGGGATGAGAATACAAATGAGACCTGGCCAGACGGCCAAGTCACCACCCCAGGCCACAAGGGGCCTGGAGAAAGAGAATGAGGTGGAGAGGCTGCAACACCACGTTATACCATGAGGGGCACGCTGGGATGGTGAGTTTTGTACACTCTGTAATGTTGTTCTCTCTGAACGTTATCTAGGTACTAGCTAATTCTTGTGAAAACTAAATCTCAATGAACACTTATGATGTCCCATCTATTTATTTCCAGGTTTCTTCAAATTTATTTCAAACAGTGATTACTAGACTCTAACAGTAGTAACTCTTGAAATATAGCAAACTTTCCATTGGTAAATCTCAGACTTTGACATCTATCGATAACTGCAAACATTTATTGCCACAATGCCATTCCAGTCACATGGTTTAAAAAAACGTAACTATGAAAGGCTTATAAGAAAAGGAATGGCTGACTCTCTAAACTGTGGAGCAGCCAATGCATTCCTTTGTTTTAAGGAATTCTTTAATTTAGTTTCCTTTATTGATACAAGCTATGCATTCCTAAGCAGTTCAGTTGCATAATTGTAGCTGGAGCTATTGGCAAGGATAGAAACAACTTAAGTTCAAGGTTACCACAAAAGGATCAGGCTATTGAAATCTGAAAGTACTGTAGGTAAATAGGCCAAATAACATCTTATATTAGGACTGTTAAATAAAAGTGTATTAAGTAAAGCAGTTAGCATGACGTTTGAGCCACCGTGCAATTTCACCCTGTGCAATAAATAGATTAAGAGTACTCTAAGTTTGTCATCTTATATAGATCAGTTATGCTAACGGTCTGAAGAGTTGGCTTTCAATTCCTATCGGACAATTACCTTGTCTCTCTGCTGGCTCGCCAGCACATACAGAGAGAAACCTCAGGAACTCTGCACTGAGGTGCAAAGCCCTCCAGAGGACTGTCCTGAGTTACCACTAGAACAATACAACTGCTGACCAGTAGGGGAGACCTGTGAGTGTGAGAGACAAAACTTTCACAGAAGGCTGGCTCAGGCCTGGTCTACGCTAGGAAATTAGGTTGGTATAATTCCATCACTCAGGGGTGTGAAAAATCCACACCCCTGAGCGACACAGATAAACTGACGTAACCCTCAGTGTAGACAGCACTAGGTCAACGGGAGAATTCTCCCATTGACGTAGCTACTGCCTCTTGGGGAGGTGGAGTACCCACGCCACTGGGAGAATCCCTCCCGTTGGCATAGGTAGTGTCTTCACTGGCACCCTACAGTGCCACATTTTGCAGTGCTGCTGTAGCAATTTGTGTGGACAGACCTTCAGACTCTGGAATTTACTCCCACAAGAGGTCTGACCATGAACCTCACAGTTTTCAGAATTAGGACCTGCTCCAGCTCCCACTGAAGCCAATGGAAAGACTCCTGTTGATTTTTACGGGACCTGCATTTAGTTATAAATGCAAAACCCATTTTTTGACTTGGCTTTCCCACAATATCCCTTCATACACATTTTGTAAATCTATTTTTCAAGCTACTATTGTGGATGGATGTCAAGTGGGGTCCTGCAGGGATGTGTCCTGTGTATGATGCTATTGCATATTTTCATTAACTATTTGGATGATGGAGTGGAGAGCATGCTTATAACATTTGCAGAGGACACCTACTGGCCGTGGTTGCAAGCACTTTGAAGGACAGGATTAGAATTCAAAATTATATTTATTTCAGACCAATTTTCCAGTTTATCAAGAAGATGAAATTCAATAAAGGCCAGTGCAAAGTACTACCCTTAGGAAGGAATGGTCAAATACAAAATGGGAAATAATTGACTAGGCAGCAGTACTGTAGAAAAGGATCTGGGCATTTTAGCAGATCACAGGTTGAATGTGATTCAACTGTGTGATGCTGTTGTGAAAAAGGCAAATGTCATTCTGGGGTGTATTAACAGGAGTGTCATATATAAGATGTGAGAGGTAATAGTTCTGCTGTACATGGCACTGGTGAGGCCCCAACTGGAATACTGTGTCCAGTTTTGGGCACCACGCTGTAAGAAAGACGTGGACAAATTGGAGAGTCCAGAGGAGAGCTGCTACAGTGATAAAGGGTTTAGAAAATCTGACCTATGAGGAAAGGTTGAAAGAATTGTGCATGTTTAGTCTCGGGAAGAGAAAACTGAGTGGGGAGGACACCATGCTCTTCAGATATGTAAAAGGTTGTTAAAATGAGAACAGTGGTCGACAGTTCTCCCTCCCAGCCATACATTTCTATGATTCTATGGAGGTGGGTGTGTGTGTGTGGTAGTGTTTGTGTTTGTGTGACAGTGTGTGAGAGAGAGAGAGTGTGTGTATGAGAGAGAGAGAGATGATCATATTTGGTAAGTAACTAAACAGGTGTGGAAAGGGAATTTTTAGGGCTGTCGATTAATCGCAGTTAACTCACACGATTAACTCAAAAAAATTAATCACGATTATAAAAATTAATTGCCATTAATCGCAGTTTTAATCACACTGTTAAACAATAGAATAACAACTGAAATTTATTAAATATTTTGGATGTTTTTCTACATTTTCATATATATTGTATTCTGTGTTGCAATTGAAATCAAAGTGTATATTATTTTTGATTACAAATATTTGCACTATAAAAATGATAAACAAAAGAAATAGCATTTTTCAGTTCACCTCATACAAGTACGTAGTGCAATCTCTTTGTCGTGAAAGTGCAACTTACAAATGGAGATTTTTTGTTGTTACACAACTGCACTCAATAATAAAACAATGTAAAACTTCAGAGCCTACATGTCCACTCAGTCCTTCTTCTTGTTCAGCCAATCGCTAAGAGAAACAAGTTTGTTTACATTTACAGGAGATAATGCCACCCTCTTCTTATTTACAATGTCACCAGAAAATGAGAACAGGCATTTACATGGCACTTTTGTAGCCGGCACTGCAAGATATTTATGTGCCAGATATGCTAAACATTCATATGGCCCTTCATGCTTCGGCCACCATTCCAGAGGACATGCTTCCATGCTGATGACGCTCATTAAAAAAAAATGTGTTAATTAAATTTGTGACTGAACTCCTTGAGGGAGAATTATATGTCCCCTGCTCTGTTTTACCAGCATTCTGCCATATATTTCATGTTATAGCAGTCTCTGATGATGACCCAGCACCTGTTCGTTTTAAGAACACTTTCACTGCAGATTTGACAAAACACAAAGAGGGTACCAATATGAGATTTCTAAAGATAGCTACAGCACTCGACCCAAGATTTAAGAATCTGAAGTGCCTTCCAAAATCTGAGAGGGATGAGGTGTGGAGCATGCTTTCAGAAGTCTTATAAGAGCAACACTCCAATGCGGAAACTACAGAACCTGACCCATCCAAAAAGAAAATCAACCTTCTGCTGGTGGCATCTGACTCAGATAATGAAAACAAACCTATGTCGGTCCGCACTGCTTTGGATTGTTATTAAGCAGAACCCGTCATCAGCTTGGATGCATGTCCCCTGGAATGGTGGTTGAAGCATGAAGGGAGATATGAATTTTTAGCGCATCTGGCATATAAATATCTTGCGATGCTGGCTACAACAGTGCCATGAGCACTTAATCTCATGACAGCCCTAGTAATTTTCCTTAAAGTTATCCTCAGGTTCTGGATTTCACCTAAGGTCTTGTACTAGCTTTCAAATGCTAGTTAATTCTGGGGAAATTTTTCAAAGGCCCAAAGGGCAATTGGGCACCTAACTGCCATTGACAGTGAACTGGAAGCTGGATGTCTAATGCCCATTTGTGGCACTGGCCCATGCATAGAGTCAAAGAGACTTTTTTGGAGGGTTGTACTTTCTAGATTTTTCTACAATGTTCTTAGTATATTATGGTTACAATCAATGTAGGGATAGAGTTGCTTTGAAAAAAGGGAAAATGTCTTTAAAAAAAATCCTCCTTTTTTTAAATTAAAAATTGACCAACTCCTTAACTGATTTTTGGGGGGAAATCATGAAAATTTATTGTAATTTCTCTGGATTCCCACCCCCATTTCAACTTTTTGCCACAATGTGATGTATATGTGTTTGCAGGATCGGGGCCTTAGATTGCAAGATCTTTGGGGCAAGGATTGTTTCTTTAATATATTGAGAGACTTTTAGGGCCAGAAGAGGGACCATTAGATCATCTACTCTAAACTCCTGTGTAACACAGGCCAGAGAATTTCATCTAATTATTACCCCTGCACAGAGCCCAATTACTAAGTGTTTTTACAGCACGTAATGCATTGGAGCTCCAGTCTTGGTTGGGACCTCTAGACCAGTGGTTCCCAAACTTGTTCTGCCGCTTGTGCAGGGAAAGCCTCTGGTGGGCCGGGCCTGTTTGTTTACCTGCCGCGTCCGCAGGTTTGGCCGATCGCGGCTGCCAGTGGCTGCGGTTTGCTGCTCCAGGCCAATGGGAGCTGCTGGAAGCGGAGGCCAGTACATCCCTCGGCCCGCGCCGCTTCCAGCAGCTCCCATTGCCCTGGAGCAGCGAACTGTGGCCACTGGGAGCCACAATCAGCCGAACCTGCAGACGCGGCAGGTAAACAAACCGGCCCGGCCCACCAGGGGCTTTCCCTGCACAAGCAGCAGGACAAGTTTGGGAACCACTGCTCTAGACATTATCATAATACCTCATTGTTGTTATTAATAGTTATTTGTATCTACACATGCAAAAGTGTAGTAAATATGTAAATTTTGCTATCTTTTTAAAGCATTGTCAGTTTAAAGGCTCATACTATTTTCCCGTTCCCTTAATGAGATTTGCTTTGCTTTTTCCCATTGAATATATTAAGCAACATATGAGCCACTAGATTTTTTTTCCCCAAAGGAAGAGTTACTAGCCGAACAAATGTTGCTGTGTCGTAAAATGAATGATTAGACAGCTAGAGTAGCGGTGCACTCACGATTAATCTTCCCTAAATATTTCATTTCGTTTCTTTGAATTATGAACCTCTTTTTATACAAATAGCATCAGAGTTTATAAATCATTCCTGCATGGCATAATTTTGATAAGAAAATGAAAAACACCGGGGAAAACTTAGGCCTTAACTAATGAACAACTTTGTCACCCACTGAAGAATCTATGCAATGTCAGATGAGTCATTTAAATAAGTTTGATAGAACATTTATTTTGACTAAAAGTGTTATCATATGAGTCTTGTGCTACTTTTGCAGTTGTTGGCTTCATGTAATAAAACATTTGCTTGGGATAGAACTGTTAGTCACAGTCACTGAATATGTGTGAGATTAGCTGTTCTGCAGAATTTTAGTGCTCCACGTACAGCGTGTATTTTGTAATTCATTGAGATAGTTGTCAATAAACATTTGCTTCAGAAGACTGGGGAGTATGAGAAACCCTGAGGCAGACAAGATGCATGACTGCTGGGCTTCAATCAGTATAAATTACAGTGTTAGTAACAGATATAACCACCTCTATCCTTGTGTACTGGAATCTATTATAATCACCTACAAACCCAGATGCAAAATTATCTTGTGGAAATCAGAGATTCTTTTATTTACAGTTCATTTTGGGGACGTCTCAGTGAGACCTGTTTGTGCAATAACAGTAGAAAGATTTACAGAAAACACCTTCTTGATAGGAACGCTGATGTCTGGCAGTGGTGCTGGAACTAGAGGTGTTGTGGCACCCTCTGGCTTAAAGTACTAATAACAAACACCAAATACATGGTTCCATCATCAGTATCCCCACTCTAAAATCGTTCCAGCACCCCGGATGTCTGGTTGCTATTTCTATAACGTAATATAATAAAAATGTGGCTACAGCACTGTCGCTGAAGGGACTCTCTCACTTACTAGCTATCAAGTGGAAAAGATGACTTCAGTCTGCACTTGGAGTAAAATTCCTGATCTCAAATACCCGCAAGTTTCACAATACAATGCATCGTGTATATTTTTTCCTGATATCAGTGCCCAGCTGCAGTAAGTTGATTGGCTTGAAAATGGAGTGCTTTAGGGCAATATTTTCATACAGGAACTTACAGAAAATTAGCATTTTTTTCCTTCTTCCCCAGAGGTACTGTGTACCTGCAATTCCTCTTTACAATGTTTTGTGCAGTGCATGAATGTTCAAAGTAAGGCAAAAAGGTTGCACTCCTCAAATGTGCATGCGCTCATGGAACATGTATAGACTTCCATATGCAGCTGAGGAGGACTTGGGTGTCTTTCAGGTGAAGTGCAAGGCGAATCCATACTCTCCAACCTAAGGCCAGAGGTGGAGCCTGGCAGTTGCCACTAGTACTCCTGCCCATGTAATGACTCTGCACGTGGAGTTAGGGCCACTCAATGGCCAGTCCTGTGATCCAGATCCAGCCCTTCCCTCAACTCTGCCCACCCCACCAACCTATGCAGGGCTGCTACAGACTAGAGCAGTGGTTCTCAACCAGTGGACCTCAACCGTGTACCCCTGAGGGTACAGAAGTCTTCCGGGGGTACATCAACTCGCCTAGATATCGTATATTTTTATTCCAATTGATTTATTTTATAATTTATATGGCAAAAATGAGAACGTAAGCAATTTTTCAGAAATAGCGTGTGTGACACTTTTGTATTTTTATGTCTGATTTTGTAAGTTTTTAAGTGAGGAGAAACTTGGGGGTACACAAGATAAATCAAACTCTTGAAAGGGGTGCAGTAGTCTGGAAAGGTTGAGAGCCACTGGACTAGAGGCTCCCTCTCTTGTGAAAAAGAGCCCAAAACTGCATGATCACTCCTTTGGAACCATCTTGCCCATCAACTTCAGCCTATTCATAAGGCATCTGCCAGGGGCCCCAAGCACAAGGGTGAAGTTCAGCCTTGTTTCCACAGAATCGATATCTGAATGCACAGACTGTTTTGTGTGCCGTGACCTTTTTTGCACATGCAAGCAGGTGATTATGGATGTTTTGGGAAACAGCAGGTGGTTTTGCCTGTTTTCTAACCACATGAGCTCTGCCCTGCTGTAAAACGAAGCCCTTAAAGAGCCCCTTGTCCTTGTGTGATGTAAGAAGGAGAACATTCTGGTCTGTGGTCACTGCTTCCAGTAGCCAGGTGACAGTATAAGAGGAACCCATACCCATGCTCTTCCATTGGTTTCCCAGCCCTGGGAACCCTACCACAGCTGAGTGTCTGCATCCAGTAGCCTCAGCCATGCTGTCTCTCCTTCTTAGGGCCTCTTCTCCCCTCCGCCCCCTGGGTGGCTGGGCTCGGGCTTCGGTTTCTCCTCCTGGGATCATGTAGTAATTTTTGTTGTCAGAAGGGGGTCACAGTGCAATGAAGGTGAGAACCCTTGGCTTTAGTCACATGATCTGCCAGTCATATGACTCCACTCATTTCTTTCATCTGGGGAGACTAGCTACGCCTGTCAGTGCAGCTGAGTCTCAGCCTTACCCTATGACAGGGCCCAATCCTACAAGGATTAAATGAACTGACATAGCAGCAAGAGTTTGAAACTGGGTATTCAGGTTGATTTAAAGCCTTCTCTCAAAAACAAACTCAGAAAAAATTCGCTCTGATTTCCAGCAAGTTACACTTTTCTTTTAGTAGCCCAAAACAGGCAGTCTTTTCCCCCAGGCTGAATTCTACCCCCTTACTTAAACACACCCTCACACACCTACTAACTTCAATAGGACCCACAAATGGGAAAGGTCAGAGGAATCTCTTCTCTGGTGTAACTCCGCAAATTCTAATAGAGCTAGGCTAGGGATGAATGGATCCCAGTATCACTATACATTCAAGAAATAGCATAAACCAATATAATAGGATGCTAAATTATGGATTGTGTTTAAAGTTCCATGTGCTTACTACATCTGGACAATCTGGGTAGCAAATCTCATCTGACAGCTTCCTTCAACAACAGATAATAAGTGCCATTATTACCAACAGACCTGAAGATATCCCTTCTTCCCCCCCCCCCCCCCCCGACACTAATTGCTTTTACACTGTTTGAAATGCTGTTTCTGATCTTGCAGGGGGAAGGGTTTGTATCTGCCACATGTTAAATGGTCTAAAACTGCTTTCAACATAGCATTTTGTAAGCTGATAACATGTAGAAGGTGCTTGCTAAATTTGATGCACTGTGTCTTTAAAAAACCTGCTTTGTACCTTATTTTTCCTGCACAGTTTATCAAAATTTATATCCCATTTTTGTGCTTCTATATTCCGTCTTGAACTGACCAATTTTTCAGTATTCTATAATCAACTCCCCAGAGCACAGTGATTTCTTCTGTGCAGTACCCCTGCTGCTCTGAAGCTGCTGAAATAAAACAGCAACTGTATCACACTAGTAGAGGAAAGAAAATCATATGGACTCCAAAATAAATTGCTTTAATTCTTGTGCATAGGCTTTTGTTATCCGGAGACTGTTGTCACACTGTAGTTGCTCTTTAATCTTTTAATCCATTGATTTATTGTGACACTTAGCACAGTTTGGTGCGGCACCCTTATATCCGTTTTGTTTCCTGAAGTGGGGCAAGCTTACCAATGGATTGTCACCGTATAGTAATTACAAATATAAATGTCACTGCTGTCAAATGATATAATATACCTCATGTGTCAGGACACAAGCTGTTTAAAATCAAACTTAGGGTAAAGCCGCTGCTGTGTGAATATGCGTTGATTAAATTGGTAGCCATTAATCATTTTTAATAAAAACTGAATTTTGTCAAGGCAGCGGTGCACTTTCAGAAAGATAACAGAATTAAATGCATTCTCCACAAAGCACTGTGCAAACCTATGCTCACATATACGGTAACTTAACTAAGTATTTCCATTGTAAAGATAAGAGAGAGGGAGCCTAAAGCTGCAACCCTTTTGAGTGTGAGAATTGGTTGCATGAATAAGAGTAGGCCCATTAAAATCAATGGGATTGCTTGCATGAATTAGGACTGCTTGTGTGAGAAAAGGTAGCAAGACCAGTCCCGGGGTCTATAATGATTAGTTTTCACCGGGCTGTCAGTTCCACCCCTGGGGAGAGATTTCATTGCTAGCCTGTTCAAAAATGCCGAGACATTTTCCACAGTAAGTCTTAAATCCTATCAGATTTCAGGCATGGAAGGCAGACCTATCCAGGCAGCCTGAGATGGATACACTGTGGAGGATTGGCTGGGTTCTGGCATAGGAAATGCTAAACTTATTTCCCTTAGGCTCTTTCAAAACCATCAGATCCATGGTCCTCCTGCTGCTTTAATTTTTCTCATACTCTGTAACTGTGACCCCAAAAGAAGAGTCTGTTAGGCAATATATTAACCAGGAGCATTGCTACACATTGCACGACTGATTCTTTTTCTTTGCAAAGGGGGAAGATCCTGGGCAAACAATATTAGAGAAGTTATTTTACATCAGGATCAAATTACAGTCACTGAGTGGACCAGCTGTTTGGCATCAGGATAGACTGATATATCAATCATACCTGTGAAATGTATTTACAGAAGCATCACAAAATATTTGAGTGGGCAGCCATCCCATTTTGACAGTAAATATAGCTAAACAATTTTGCTTTTGTCCAGTAGAATTTACAACTTTTAAAATTAACTGTGGTGTGCATTTCCCCACTTTTCATCAGCTCCTGCCTGGCCTGTTTTAAAGTCATTTCTTTCCCTTATTAGTCACAAAAATCGAAAGTGTTTGTCAAAACAGAAAATAATGGTTTGATGTTGCACAGTCCGTCCATGGAATCCAACTCTCCAAGACCAAGAGCATATGAAAACAGGGGGGAAACATGTCAGTAGTTTATGTATGCATGCATTTATTTAGTTAGATTCTCTTCTCAGCTAGCTGTTGCTAATCCAGTGGTGTTGCTCTGGATTTACACTTGTTTAACTGAGATGGAATCTGATTCCAGGGATCTTAATCAATTTTAACGATTTGTATTTCAAATGATAGCTTCCAGCATGGGATTTGCATAGGACCGAACTCTGTCTGGCTTAGTGTTGGAGGTAGGAAGGCCATGCTGGAATGCTGATGTAATCCAGAACAACATTTGCCATCTCTGGGGAAATCTTCCCTGTGATAGCACCTATTGTGGCTAGTGGAGACAGAAAGGAGGCAGCTTGTACTCCCCCTTATTCAGATACTGCTGGTGGCCAAGGTGGGTCCTGGTGCAGGTTAAGGCAGCCCTTAGAGCTGCCCTAACTTGCCCTCCTGCTTCAAGGCCATAATGGAGCTCAGAATTGGCAGAGTGAAGGTCCATCCTGGCCATGTCCCTCCTGTGCCCACCCTCCTCCATCCTGCCCAAGTGTGCCACCTCTGCGTGTGGCTCCTGGAGAGGCAGTTCAGAGATGGTGGAACTGGGTGTAGGGGTTCCCAGTACCTGGGGTATCACCTAGGGAGGCCTTATACCTGCCTTTTAGCCCCTTTGTGCCGCTTTAGCCAGGTAAAGTGACGGCAGGGCAGAAGTTAATAGGGTGCCCTGAGTATAGGTGCAGGTGGTGACAGAGGGCTATCTTGGGCAGTGGTGCTGTCCGTATCTCAGGAGGCATGTTTGGATGGGCTGGAGATGTGGCCAGGGTCATGCCTCTCTACCCTTGGCTCCCGGGCAAAGGCTGATATGTGCCCTTCTAAGGCATGATTCTACTTCAACTTTGTGACTGGGTGTAGCAGGCCTGACCATCACCTGCTGGAGGGCTTGTGAGCCTACCAAACCCTGCCCTAAGAAAAGAGCAGAAGAAGTGAGTCCTCCAAGCTGCTTAGAGAGGCTGTGTGGGAAGCAGCCAGTCAGAGCCCAGCAGGCTCATAAACGGAGCTGCTGGGCCTGAGCAGATTCAGTTGCTGGCTGGAGTCAGAGGAGCAAGGAAGATGCTCCTGACTGGCTGCAGCAGTTCCAGTATCTGGACAGAGCCATCACTAGCAGGGACCGGGGAGCAAGGAAGGTGCTCCTGGCTGGCTACTGGGACTCAAGCAAGGCTTCAGCCTGAGGTAAGGGTGAAGCTGAACATGCTGGGGCTGTGGGTAAGTGGCCCAGGGAACAGTAGCAGCAATGAGTTAGTTAAAGGGATGCAGCAGGTGGCTGTTATTTGTAGGGTCCCTGGGTTGGGACTTGGTATAGTGGGTGGGCCCTGGTCTCCACCTGTGGCTGGTGGGGAGTGGCTGAGTGCCCCGAGAAGGGAGTTTACATCGGCTCAGGAAAAAGGCTGAAGACCCCAAAGGAATTAGTATGTATTGAACTTTATACTCCAAAAAGGGGATGAACTGAACTGCAGCAGTGACTCAGCTGGGATTGATTGAGGCTTGCTATTGAATGAAGGGTCTCCAGGGAGCAAGCCCGGGGACACTGCTCCCTTCCAGAGCAAGGACTATTTGAGAACTAGCCCTAGAGGGGATGCAGAAGACCAACCAGGGTACTGGGATAGGCCCTTTTAGACTGTATACCCCAGAAGGGGTCTATTTTGTTTTGCCTGTGGACTGTATGTGACTCAATGGAGGGCTGAGTCACTGAAAACGCACCTGTAAAAGAGAAACTCTCCCTAGAGAGCACCGCAAAAGCTGTGAGAGCATGCACACCCAACAGGAGGCGCTCACGTGATGTGAGTGGATCCCCTCACAGACTTGCACGAGTGTCAATTGAGCATTTCCCCATTGCAGTCAGGAGAGTAAAACCAGTGTAGACGAGATCCAAAACAGCTCAGCACTGCTGAGTGGGGAGGCGGAGAAGTGGCACCAAGACACCTTTCTGGTTCTCAACCCTGCGGTGAGAGGAGGGGAATTCAGCCTCACAGCTGCTCTGCCTTAAACTGCCTGGGGGCCATTCCCGTGTCACAGCAGTGCTTCCTTCTGCCCCCAACAGGTTTCCTTTCCATCCTTTGTGCCACAAGGGGGAGTAGGTGGCATAAAGCCAGGGGAATCCTCAGGAGCTGGTTTAACATTCCTTTGTGCCACTTCAGTGGCACCAAGACACCAGTGGGCGGTTGAGGACCTTGCCCAAAGCCTTTTAAACGGAGGCGAGAGACATTCTAAGGCCTTGTCTATGCCGGTGGCAGCACGTAGGGGATGTGTAGCTACATGCTGCAGTGAAAGGCTCTGGCAGTAGGAAGGCAGCAGGAAAAGGCTCCACAACTGGAGCCTTTCCCCACTGCAGGGAGATGCCAAAGCTGCCGGAGCCTGTCCCTGCAGCAGGATGCTACACTGCTAAAAATAGGCATGTGGGAGGCACTGCTTGAGTGCGTAAAAAGCTGTGGAGGGTATGTGCCCTAAGGTCCAGGTGTGTCTTTACTCACTTAAGCAGTGCCTCGCCATCTACATGGCTATTTATACCCATGCTAGGGGGGCATGCAGTGTGTTTTCTATAAGGAGTGTGCAGTGTAGATCTACCCTAAATGTGTGTAACCCATACTTACAGGGGGGCTCTCTGTCCCCCTTAGTGCCTGGACCACATAGCTGTCTGAATGGCTACCTGCTTTACGTTAACAGAGCTGGGTAGCCCAGTAGCAGGAGGTTATGCTTTTTGATCCAGAAGGCCATGTATTCCATCCCCACTGCTGACAACCCACATGGAGATACATCACGTGCACCCCTGGAGACCTTGGATTTGATTCTCTCAGTTACATTGGTGTCAGTCTAGATTAGAGTAACTTCACAGAATTGCATTTATCCCATTGTGACATTGCTCCATTCTGTCTGCCTCCTCCCTCCACTGGTAGAAAGCCTCCAACCGCTTTGCCAGTGTGGTACAGCTCAGCATCTGCATCTAACACAGGTCCTGCATTAAAGCTGCAGTAGAAATTATAGGCCTGGGTTCTTGTTTGCTTTGCACTGGACCACCGCTATATAGCAGCCATAAACCAACCAGATTCAACCTATATAGGTCCCACTGCTTAGGAGCTGCTGTGTTTGCCCTATACCATTCTGTGTCCTAGCACTAGGGTATGGTCAGGGAAAGGGAGTGCAACTAAAACCTCCCTGCATCCAAGTAATTCCTGGCTACCAGAACAGTCCTTGAGGGCTGTGGGCAGTCAGCATGAAATATCTAATTGATGCAAGCACCAGCTTTGAGTACAGCTGGTTCCAGGACTGGGGGGCCATAAAGATGGCCAAAAGACACCTTTTCCACCACCCCAGCTTGCTCCAAATGCACACAGTTCAGGATCTGGCCCATAGCATGCAAACTGGAGCTTGCATTGTTTTTAACAAAAACTCTCATTTTGGAAAATGAATGCAGCTGAAAACCTTCCCAAATATTTGCTCTGGTAAGTCATGTGGGTGCTGGGGATGTATTGTACTGCATCTCCAGAAAAGGGGAATTTGTTTTGCCAGTATGTAAACTTTGCCATTTCATTGCTGTTATAAATGCCACTAGAAAATGAAAAGTGCTGGTCAGCAGGGAGAGATTGATACTAGCAAAAAGAATAAGCCATTCAGGTGGGAAAGCATTCTAAAATTATAGCTACCCACACACAAAACAAATTACCTATTATATTTTGTTTGGATCTGCTTTTCTTTAAAGGTCCAAGCAGACAATTGCCATGAATTGGAAAGGTGCTTTCTTTGGTGTATAAATTTTAAAGAGCTTTAAAACATTTTATAGAGCCCTGAAGAAAAAACATTTTATGACATAATAATAGGAGCTTTTAAGAGAGAGGATTTGCCTGGGTAAATTGTGAGGTCTGTGAGTGCCTGATGAACTCTGAACTAATATCAACGCACAGGCACAATATGGCTTGGGCACTACACTTGATGGTGGGCTTGGTTTTCTTTAGTGTTTTCTGTTTTGTTTGTTAGTTCCTCCAAGATTTGCTATGTATTATGGGGGCAAAGCTATAACTAAAATTCAGCCTTGGTGTGAGCAGATGGGCAACACTCAGTCTTGAGAGTGCTTCCCTCTCTTGGCTGGTACACGTGGGGCCAGGTGTTTGCTTATTAGACTGAAATTTCCCATTAATGCCTTGGGGGACACCTTTTAAGGTTGGTTTGTTTTGGCTGAACATCTTGTAGAAGTCTATGCTCTAAAGCATGAGCAGCTCAAACATTCTCAAATGTGTTGCCCGGAGCTGGTCAAAGCTGAAATTTTGGAGGGGGACAAAAATCTTTTTTCAACTCTCTTTGGCGGGAAAAATATTAGTTTTCCCACAGGAAACCTCTAACCAATTCAGAACGAAAGCATTTTGTTTGCAACTGACCTCTTGGAAGGAAAATGTTCACTTAGCTTCAACTTCAAGTGTTTCAAAATGAAAATTTCCATTTGGAATCTGTTCAAAATTCTTCTGTGGGGAAAACCCAAAACTTTTTCATCAAAATTGATACTTCCTCATGGAAAAATTTCAGTTAGGGTGAAACTGAATTATTCTGATGGGAAAACTTTTGGAGTAAAAATTTCAACCAGCTCTATTATTGTTCAAAGAACAACCAACCCCATGCATACGTTATATTTCCATATGATATCTGCATGGAAACCCTATATTTGCTCCTGTATTCCAGGAAATGTCACTGCTGCAGATTGTTCATCCACGGAGCTAAATCCCTTGTACCCTTAGCATAAAATAAAGCTGTAAAGGAGGGGAGAAGACACCTGGGCAGTGGTAAGGCAGCCAATTAGTAACTCCCCAGTCTCTTCATAAACTATAAGCACCACCTGCAGCCAGTTATACTCAAGAGTTCACAGATGTTCAAAGAAAGGACTTGAACAAACATTTTTATTAAGGGACCTGTCATTGTTTTAAAGCTCTTTACATTTGGCACATCAGTGGCTCACAATTAAACTAGGAAATGGAAGTACATGAGTGTATACAATGGAAATAGTCCAGGCTGTGACCCTGTTAATCAACCCTTCACTGCGGGCCAAAGGAGACATGCAGGCATCCAAGCAAATCTCCTTTCTTTGGGACTGGATTCTGAGCTGAATAGCCCCTGGCTCCATAAATAATTCCACTGATGTGAGTGTGATTATTGGTGGAGTAAGGTGCTCCCTAGCATGAGTAGCGGGTATCACAATCTGGCCCTTGGTCTCCTTAAACTTTAAAGAAAAAATTGCACCTTTCTAATGACCTCAATGCTGCCATCCATAGGCTAGATGGCATCTTACTCACAGGTGTTGGATTGAAGCTAATTGAGTTGCTCACAAAGGCTAGATTGTTGGGTAAAGCTCCCTTGTCCCTTTGGCTGCAGGAGGGGAGAGTAAGGGGTAGGAAAGTAGGGGCTAGTCAGCCAATATGTCTAACAGCAAACAAGTGGTTGGGAAGGCCCAGGCAAGGGTGAGCAGGGTGAGGCGTCCTGGCTTCCTTCCTCCTCCCCGCTTTCTGGCCAGAGTGTCTGGCTGGGCACACAACGGCCCCACCAGAGGGATGAAGTATTTTACTCCACCTCTTGAAGGGCAGGGAGGGAGAAGCAGGGAAATAGGGGTAAACAAGTCTAGCCTGGAATAAGGTACAGGTCACCATAAAGGGTGGCAGAGTTGGGCCCCCTTTATAAGTGCTCCCCTTAGTTAATGTAGTTGGCATTGTGGTAGCACAGAAATCCCCAAACTGTGGGGCGTGCCCCGCCTAGGAGGGCATGGAGGAACATTCAGGGGGGCATGGTGGGGCCCAGGTCAGCCCCCATGGGGGGTGAGGAGGGAGCGCCACCCAGCCCTGCTCTGTTCCCACCTCCTGGCCCAGCCCTGGGCCTAGCCACGGCTCTGCACCTGCGCTTCCCGGCCCCAGCCTCAGTCCCCTTGCCCCTGTCTGCACTCCCCCTGCCCCAGGAGCCACAGCCCTGCTCCCAACCCCAGCTCCAGGGCTGTGTGTAGACAGGAGTAAGGAGAACATGACCCTGAAAAGTGTGGGGACCGCTGCTGCAGCAGGAGATGGGAAAGACCCACTGGATTGCGGAGCCAGGCAGGGTGCTCCAATAAAGGATGTCATTTATTCTAATCATACCACAGTGATGTATCTGCCATGGGCTAGACGGTCCCTCTCCCTAATGTGCCTGCTTTGGGGAGGAGAGGGTGGGAGGATGGGTTCTCTCCCCTTATATGACACAGGCTTGGGTGACCCACACTCTGATGCCCAACGTTCAGAGGAGTGTAGATACTTCCCTGGGGAGCACACGAGTGTGGAGGGTTTGGAAGTAGACAGAGCTGTGGCTGTGCCCTTCTAGGAACTGGTGAGCAGAGCTGGTGGGATGCATGGGGTGGAGGAGAGTGATATGGTGCATGCCCTAAAAGGGTGTAGGAAAGTACTGCCCATCCCAGTGCAAGAGAAGAGCCCTGGGAGGCTTTGTCTGAGGCACAATGTCCAGCTCCCCTTCAGCATAACATGCCTACTCGCTACCCCTTACTTTGGACTCTGCCTAAAAGCACATCTATCTTATAAGGGGAATAGTGCAGATTATCTTTCTTATCTCTACTCCAACCCTCTACACCAGTCCCCCTAATGCATTTAGCTGGCTAGAAAGACCTACATGCCAGTGATATAATCCTCAAAAGTCATTCTTGGGTTAGTATTCTAGGTATCCTCTGTCATTAGAAATATCAGATACCCACAGTGCTGCTTAGGCATCTTAGTAGTAGTAATATTATCTTACTGTAGCACCTAGTAGCCCCAGTCATGGCCCAGGATCTCCTTGTGCTAGGTGCTGTACAAATACAGAACAGACTGTCCTTGCCCCAGGTTGCTTACAATCCAAGTATAAGATCAGGCAACAGGTGGATACAGGCAGATGGGGGAGCACAAGCAAGCAATAAGAGGATGATAGGCAGCAGTCTCAGGAAACCCACATCTTAATCTTCAAACCTAGCCTTTCTAACTGGCTGACTAGGCTGGGCTTTTGCTGCCATTCTTTCTCTGTGACACCAGAGAAGAAATAATTTGCAGAAACTCCAACATTGCGTGGGAGTCAGCAATGTCAGTTTGTCTCCTTCAGTTTTCAGCGTTCCTATACTTCCATGGTACCCTGCACCAGCTGGCAGCAGAAGTTCCAAGGTATCACACAAGATGCTGTCCTTGTGGCCTGTCCATCCTAGTCAATACCAGGGAGTATTCGAAATTCGAAATTGCCCAGAAAAGTAGCTTTACCTTATGAGAGATGCAGAACAAAGAAGTTCATAAAAACGTCTCCATATTGAAGGATATAGACTGTTTTTCACAACTTCAAAGCTTCTCAGGTCCACTCATTATTAAATGAAATGCACACACAGATCTAAACGCCATTCCTTTCCACTTCCTCTTCCAATGACAAGAATTAGGTACTATAGGTAGTTAAGCTGCAGTGCCTTTTTAACTAAGATTGTAGTATTTTAAACTTTCTGATAATGGTAATAAAAAGCGCCCTTAATTGATCGAGGGTGTAATAGCTATGCTAGCAAATGGAGCCAGATTTGACAAGAGAAATTACTTCTGCAGAAACATAGCAATGAACCTGTGTGCAAATCACAATCCTGATAGGAATTATGTACTGCATCTGGTTTCAATCTGTAGGTCTGACCTTTAACTGAAAATGAATTTTAATAGGCAATTGATTTAAATAATTGGTATGCTTCAAAATCAATACTGGAACACAATGGGTAAGTGGTTAAAATAATTGAGGTGGGTTTTTTGTTAGACTTTAAAATTCAGGTCATAGCTATAGTGTGTATATATAGAGATCTGAGTTCCATTCCAAATCTGTACTATCACTAAAGCACCCTATTTGTATACATAGCTTTGGCAAAACTGTCTTTTTAGCCCCTGGAGCACTCTTAGCAGAGACTTATAGAGTGAATGATGACTTTGACTTAATTTTTAAAAGTGTCCAATTCACAGTTCCTCTGTTCATGCGCTTGGGATAGAGAAGATGATGGCTTTATGCCCCTTCTGCACTCCCCATGATCTGGGGCATCCAGGTGCCCACCTGGCTACCCTTTTTGAAAGGTAGAGCAGCCTTCTGCCTCACTGCCACATATGGGTTTTGGGAAGCAGAGAATAATTGTAGCAGAGTGCACTCTGGTCACATCCACAGCCTGCCCTAGGGTTCATTTAGGGCACCAATCCTACGAACACTCATGTCTACACTACAAAATTATGTTGACCTAACTTGTCGGCATACAACCACCACAGTTATTAAATTGCTTGTGTGTGTGCACCCTGGGCTCCTTGTGTCGGTGGTGTGCGGCCTCACCAGGAGTGCTTGTTTCAATTGTATTGTCAGGGTGGGGCATTGTGGGATGGCTCCTGAAAGCCAGTAATAGTCTACTTTTAAACAATGCAGCGTCTTCACTGACACTACATTGACCTAATTACATCAACCATGACTCCACGCCACTCAGGAAGGTAGTGTTACTAGATCAGCGCAGATAGGCACTTCATTGGTGGGAACCAAATTCCACAGCTAGGTTGACATAAGGCAGCTTCTGTCAACCTTATCCTGTAGTATAGGCAAGGCCTTAAACTTGTGTGTGTGTGTGTAACTTTGCTACCATGAATGGTCAAGGCCCCATTGATTTAAGTAGGACTGCCGACAGTAGTAAAGTTAAGCAGGTGCAGAAATGTTTGCAAAATGGCACCTACAAGAAGGGATTGGGTCTCTTCTCTTTAAAAGGAGTTTGGGCGCAGAATAAATGGAGGTGCCTCAAGGTGGAGAGTGTGCCAGGGAGGGAACTTGAGGTGGCAGAGGGCAGCCATACCCGCTCCTGCACCGGGGACTTATGGGTAACTCAAAGCCTAGTGAATAGTGCTCACTAGGGAGGGGACATCACCAGATTTGATGGAAAAATTTTCCCAAAACCCTCCTATTTCAGGGCATAAGCCATTCCCAGTTCCTCCATCTGTTAAATGAGGATAATGAGAGAGGCTTCCTTTTGTAACGTGCTTTGAGATGTACTGATGAAAAGTACTGCATAAGAGCTAGCTGCTGTTGCTGCCATCTCACAGGGGTTAGGGAGAACTTCCTATAAGGACATTTGCCACTGCAAGAATTTAATCCCTTCATTTAAAACCACCATGGAAGACAGGATCCTGGATAGTTGTATCCTCACGTGAGATGGCAATCCCTGTGTTTCTAGGACAGTGGTCATGGCAATGTGATGTCTGAGATTGCCTTAGTTTTCTTGTATATGGGGCTTTGAAATGGAAGGGTTGTGTGTTTGTGTGTGTGATCCTGCCAGGTGTTGACTAATTTTGTGAGGTGCAGTTGAGCAACGACAGTGCCCTTGACTTCGAGGGACTGGGGCATCTTACAGGTTCAAGCCTTATGAGGACAGTTTGATAAAAGCATTGGGTTTGTTTTAATTGTTTCTTATACCTGCCCCACTCAAACTTATTCTCAAATGTCCATTTCTCTTCTCCGCCAAGTGCCCATCTGTGGGGGTTTAGCCCTTGCATGGAGAAACAGGACTATTCTGTGGACTCAGGCTTGTGAAGCTAATTAGCTGTAATCCAAGTTAGAAAAGGTCTTGTGCCTCATCTGCTGGAAGCCCATCAGGGGCAGAGTATTCCAGGGAGAAACATGGACCTGAGGCATTAGCTCCTGATCCCCATAGGGTTCAGGGCTCCCCTATGGAGGGTGACAGGGACAGCTGAATTTCTGGCTCCAATCAGATGCTTCTGTTTTCGGTGGCTGCAAGGAGAACAGCTGTTCGAGGTGCTTAGATGTAGGTCACTAGGGTAACCACTCTTGCTTCGTTTGTGTTCAGAACAGCTGCCGCATGTTGAGGCTGAATCTCTAATTGTAGGAAAAGCCACTGAAGGGGGGAGACAGACATGTGCTTAGAAATAGCGAACAAGAGAGCTACAGTACTTGCATTCAGCTAACTGCTGTGATCCTTGTGGGGTGCATCTGGATTAGGGGATGGATTGCTAGTGGCTGGAAATCAGTGTTGCTCCAATTCTTCCATTAGAGCTATGCCAGTTTACACCAGATCTGGCCTGCACGTGTCAGAAGCCTTCTCCTGAGGGAGAAGAGGTAGATGCCTAAGGTGCAGCATTGTCCATACATACCTTAGAGCCTTGTATCCAGAGAGTACATTATTCTATAGCTTTCTTTTCAGTGGCTTCTTAACTTGGGGGAGAGAAATACAAGCTGCTGGTAGTTAAATGGTTCATGCCGTGGTGGAGCTGTGGCTCCAGACTGAGGAGGAGCACATTAAAGGGAAGCTGACCTCTCTGGGGAAGCTGATAGAAACCACACTGCTTCAATGCGGTGCTTTCCGCTATTAGGCTGTATGTAAAAGATGAAGTTGAGCAGCTAACTTATAACAAGTCAGTCTACAAATGTCATAGAATCATCATAGAATCATAGAATATCAGGGTTGGAAGGGACCTCAGGAGGTCATCTAGTCCAACCCCCTGCTCAAAGCAGGACCAATCCCCAATCAAATCATCCCAGCCAGGGCTTTGTCAAGCCTGACCTTAAAAACTTCTAAGGAAGGAGATTCTACCACCTCCCTAGGTAACGCATTCCAGTGTTTCACCACCCTCCTAGTGAAAAAGTTTTTCCTAATATCCAACCTAAACCTCCCCCACTGCAACTTGAGACCATTACTCCTTGTCCTGTCCTCTTCTACCACTGAGAATAGTCTAGAACCATCCTCTCTGGAACCACCTCTCAGATAGTTGAAAGCAGCTATCAAATCCCCCCTCATTCTTCTCTTCTGCAGACTAAACAATCCCAGTTCCCTCAGCCTCTCCTCATAAGTCATGTGTTCCAGACCCCTAATCATTTTTGTTGCCCTTCGCTGGACTCTCTCCAATTTATCCACATCCTTCTTGTCACCCATTTGCAAAGAGAACAGCCATGATTGTCTCAGTTCTGGCATAAGTGCCTCTCTGATCCCTTCATGGCATCCCCTCTCAGGGCCCAGCCTTCACTCCTCTTGGGGCAGGAACTCTTGTGCCTCTCCCTCCACAGCAGGGATTTAGGCTGCAATTTCCTTCTGTGACTCACTGTGATCCCCTTAGCAAGTCGGGGGGCCTGAGTCTCCCAGTGACCACGCTATACTTGTTCTAATTCTGCCTTGTCATATCAACCTCTAGCCCGTAGGGCAATTCCACTGCGTCTTGTGGGTCTGAATTTAATAAGTGAACCTGTTCCAAGAGTTGCACTCCATCTGTTGGGAGTAGCCCTGAAGAGATGGGGTTTAATCATCCCTAGTCACCTTCACCCTTCCTATTTAATTTCCTTCTGTGACTTATCAGTAACCTCTGAGATCTGGGGGGAGGGGAGCTCTCCCAACCAATGTGGGGAGTGGGAGAGAAGATACCACAGTAAAGGGCTCCTGTTCCTAGGAGTGTCGTTTCCCTGCAGAGAGGAGATCATGGCCTGTTCTCTAGTACGCTGGAATAGCTTCTGTCTAAAAATATGCCTGATTTTAACCTATCTGGGTGGATTATTATGGGAAAAGTTGATGGAAGGAGTGAGGTTTAAGGAGGGTTTAGAAGGAACTCCAGGTTTTGTGCTCTCTGAACATTCAGATTTTGGACTCTCAGCTGAGATTGTCAACGGTGCTAGTGAATGGCAGCAGTGTTAGTGGCTTTTGCAATGTAGACACCTCACTAGTGGGAACAGACACAAGTGCTTCACTTGCTTTAGCTAGGCCAGCGCATGGTAATAGTCATCCATCATGGCACAGGTTAGTCAAATATCCAGGTAAGAGGTTGGGCTGTTGCACCTGCTTCAAAGCTAAGCTAGCTCCATGTGAATGAATGGTAACTGGGGGCCGTGTTCCCTAAGGGTTAGGGCAGGGGACTGGGAGTTGTGTAACCTGGGAGGGCTCTCACACTGCTTTACTGTGTGATGTTTGTGTAAGTTACTTCACTTCTCTCTGCTTCACTTCCCTCCTCTTTAAAAGACGAATAATAATACATCCATCCTTCCAGGGATGTTGCTAGGCATTAATTCTTATGCACCACTTAGAGATCCATGGCCAGAAAGTGCTAGGCCTTTTGATGTAATAGTAACTTGCAAAAGGGAGGCAACTCAAAGTAATTTATAAACTGCTAGGATCTAGTAGTTAGAGAAAGAAAAGAGGCTCAGCTGAGGTCACCCAATATCAGGGTCCGCGACAATCCCAGGCAGAGCATGATGGTACTCTTGATCTTAGATAAAGAGTGGCTGAAAGCAATTTATGGGGTTATCAAATTATGTATTACATGCACCATGGGTCCAGGTTTGCAGTGATTTAGCCTAGTATTGATTGAGGAGAGACTGGGGCATATTCTGCCACCTTTTTTTAATTTCAATCTGTGCTGGCAGTGACTTTGGGTCAGAGGGGGGGGTTAATGAATCGAACAACACAAATCAACCAGTGGAGCCTCCCAACAGGAGTCAAAATCACCTGCTTTTGAAAGAGCTTGGAAAAGATTTTTAAGGGGGGAAAACAGAGAACAAAATGGGTCAGCAATCAAAATCAAGGGTAAAGTTTTGCAGTGCGTATAAATGGTTCTGTGACAGTTGTAAATGGTCTTCACTCAAATACTTTCAGGGGGGATGGGGGCAGGTAGCAAACAATATATGCTGTCTGTTTCCTTCTATTATTGTGCTAACTTGGAAATGTAGGGCTGAAAAGGACCTCAAGAGGTCACCTACTCCATCCCCCTGCGCTGAGGCAGGATTAACGTCTATCCAGTTAAAATCATTGTAGATGGCACAATAAAGCCAAAGTACACATGGGCATTTACAAAGGCTTGTAATCGCATCATTGCAGCAATGGAGTGAGTTGGTAGAGTTCCAGATCATTAAAACTGGATGTTACTCTCCTGAATTCTGTGAGTGAAAGGGATCACTCGGAAACTACGTACAAAGCTAGTGCATGTGCATATGTGCACTGATTGTTCCGTTCAGAGACTGTAATGGTCAGAGCATTAATCAGGTAGCAGGAAATTAGGTTAGATGTTAGAAAGTTTTTCCTAACTGTAAAGATAGTCCAGTGCTTAACTGAGCTTCCAAGGGAAGTTATGGAATCCTTGTCATTGGAGGGTTTTTAAGAACACATTAGACAAACACATGGTCCTGCCTCAGCACAGGGCGTTGGACTAGATGGTTTCTCCAAGTCCCTTCCATTCCAATGCTTCTGTGATTCTAAGTAGGTGTGGGTGTGGGGAGGATGTAATTTTATATCGATTATCTCTAGGAAGCAGGGATTCGGTCCTCCCGTTGATCCCTCCTGGGGGCAGGGGAGGGAGGAATAGCACTGCAGATCATCTGATGGTCTAAAATCCTTACATGTAATGAGTGGCACTGTGTAACGTGGCTCCAAGAGGTGAGTGCACATAGGGTGAGGGGCAAAAATGACTTTAATCCACCTTTACCACCTCCCTTTCTGAGCTGGTGAATGGCCAAAATGATTCCTGTGCCTAACTTGGGCACTGCTTTGAGTTACAGCAGCTTCCCCAGGGCTGCCTGCAGGTGGCTGCCCAAGCCAGAGGTTCCCCAGAATCTCTCTAGCATTTTGCACTACAGCCCTGTCCCCGTGCACCCCCTATAATGGGGCTTGTAAGGGGCCTGCCCAAGGCAGCCTATGCCTGTCCTATGCCATGCATCCCCAGGGGAGATTCCCCAGCTAACTAAAAAGCTTTTATAGCCCCTCTATGGCTTAGGAGGAGGGAGAGTCCTTCCCAGTGCGTCAAATTTAATCTGTGACGTAACTCCGCTGGTATTTCTGATCCAGTTAGAGGGCTTGTGTCTGTGTACGAGCTTTAGGTATCAGTGCACTAGGAAAAAGACATCTGTGTGAGCTGACGGTGAGCATTTCCATCCACCTGCTGTGGAAATAGGGAGAGAATGAGCCCAGCAGCTAGTTTTCTTGAAAACTGTTTGGTTTTTTTCCCCCCTGCATACATGAGCAAAATGGAATGATTTTATTACAGGTTCTGCATGAGTTCCAGGATCTCATCTTACGAAATGCTACCATGCTGCGCCACAGGAACCTAGATTAACCTGTCTCCGATTGGGGAGGAGGGGGGAACAAATACAACTGGCTGGGTAATGCAGTGCTCGAAGGCCAGTTTGTGAAGACTGTATTCACAGGGGAGGTCTCGGACGTGATTCTTTGCTTGCTCTGGCTGACTTGAGCCCCGGCTGCAGGCATTGATGGGACTGGCCCGTCTTGCAGAATCTCCCACGCCGATGGAAGGACAGCATTGCATTGTCCCCCAGGCTCACACGAGTTAGCAATGGTCACTGCTGTGGCAGCTAGTAGGAGCTTCTTGCAGTGTGCATATGCTTTGTGGGGTTGGTAGGGCGTGTATGGACCTGAGAGCCGCAGACACTATGGACTGAGCCCTTTCTGTGTGCAGGTCTGTCATCAGATTCCTGTGAAATGTCTACTCAGAGGGAAGAGAACTGTGTGCACGGTGACTTGGGACTCAGTCACTGCCCTCTCAAAACTCCCAGGAGGCAGGAGAGGTAGGAATTTAGTCTGGGCTTGATACATCCCACCCCCACCCCCCACTCCTGAGCAAGTCAAGACTGCTAGTGAGTCAGCCGGAGCAGGGTGGTGTGACTGATACAAGGCATTCCCTGTCCAGTGTGTCTAGGCCCCGCTGCTCACAAGAGTGAAGGACCAAAATCAGGGCTCAAAGAATGATTTATTTTTTTTGTTTGGCAGCACAGTGCAGTGCCCGGCGTGGCCTCTGGGAAGAAAAACTAATTCAGCATTTCTTGTTTCCTTATGTGACTTGGTTTTCGTCTTGGGAAGAATAAAGCTGACAGCTTGGACCATTCAATAAGGTACTCTCCTTGGGCAAATGTTCCTATGAGTCATGTTACATGTGAGCCTCTCTTATCAGCTTCCCATAGATCACACACTGCTCTGTTTTCATAATCTCTAGAATAACCTTTCTCACAAAGGAGGTTGCTTCAGAAGCAGCATGGTAAATGCGGATCACCTAGAGCCAAGAACTTGATCGATATTATACTGAAAACCACACTGAATGGCAGTAGCACTCCTGAGATCACCTCTGCAAGGTGCGTGTATTGATTGCTTAGGTCATAGGCACAGGTACAAGTAAAGAAGATCACAGAGCTTACACCAACTTTCAGGTATTGGATAAAAATAGATTAGCCCGATCTATTGTATGACTCTCAAAACCTGATATTTGTAGTGCTGCTTCGCAGTGCACAGGCAGGTGCAGAGGAGGAGTCAGGGTGGGTGGGCGAATTGGTGTCTCAAAGCACTTTCCTGTTTGAAACATTTTTCTGTCTCTAAGTGCATGCTCATTTCAGTCATTCACTATTGCACCTGTGTGGCTCTTCAGAGACATGAGCAGATCCTATGAATAAAGGGAAACACATGCAACTGTAGTCTAGTATAACGGGTTGGAGACCTGAAGCTCCGGTCTATTGAAGCTGAAGAGAAGACCCAAGGGGATAAAGCTTTTGGATAATCTTCCTCGAGATGAATAATACTGGATCCACTGAATGGGTCCCCTTGAAGTCAGTGGACCGCTCAACGTGTTAGTTATTCAAGCTGAGTATCAGAACTTGGCCTATGGTGATTCAGTGTTCAAGGGCCAGCTGTTGTTTGTTTGCTTGTTTATGGTACAATGGGCTCACTGCACCTGCCTGCCTGTTTGCCCACAGGAGATGACAGGCAAGACACAATCTTGCAGAAGGGTTAGTACAAACCAGACTCCCAACGGATGGCTCTGGAAGGAAGCAGCCTCACCAATAGCATAGCTTAACATCTCCTCCTGCTGCAGAGCAAAGCCACGGCCCTATCTGCATGCCTGCATGTACAATCCCCATGTGGTAGGGACTGTACAATCCCCATGTGGTAGGGATGCTGGGGAGTCTGTCTCTGTTACCTGATTCCCCACCCCCTGCTGTTGACGGACAGTTATTAAAATAAAAACCAAACCACCTGGGTGCCCCCATGCCTTTGTTTAGCCCAGGATGTCAAAGGCCTGGAAAGTTTTTGGCAGTTTTAATTAAATGTTAGCTCTGAGGTACAGAGCAAACCATAATGGTGCAGTGCTCATTCCAGATCATCTTGTAATAACCCTATCTCCCATTAAATATAGTAGCAATATTGTTCACCAGAGATTAGGACGCTAACACAAATAATCAGCCCAGCCTAGCCTAGACAGGGTGGGATCTTCAACCAAGAGGAGGATTCAAATGATCACTAAAAGGCCATGGGGAAAGAAATCCTGGGTGAAGGCATTCGCTCCTGAGAGGGCAGGCAGCCTTCCCACCAGACCCCTCCCCTAAGGGCTCCATAAGGGGAGGGCAGCTTTAGCTTATAGCCATGGGCCCTAAGCAGGCCTTCCATCCTCCCCAGCTGATCAGTCACTGCCTTGTCTGGCTGGCTTGCCCCTACTAAGTGTGAGTGTGTGTTCAGTTTGCATGATCCAGTCAATCCTTGGCTTCTGCCGAGTCTGTTTAACAAGGGCCAGTTGTGACATAGACCTGTCTTTCTGTCTGTCTCTCTCACACACCTCTCAGATGAGTTTGCAGGGGGAGCAACTGCAGGAGGAGCTGCCTGTGTGGTCAGCCAAAGTTATGGCAAAATCTTCTGATCTCAGGCCCCAGACTCCATTCAATGTGTCTGCAGCCAATATTTGGGCCCTCAAATTTTAACTTTGTTGGAGTGTCCCCTGTGGAGGTTTGGGAGCACAGTCACACTGCTTGCTCTGATCTGCTTTGGTATGGGGGGTAGCTTGACTGCGCTACTAAAAATAACACTTTACTGGCCATTCATTAGGTCCCACCATTACTAATGAGCTCTGTGGCATTATATGAAGCAAAATTTGCCGTTATGGCTAAGCAGCTTACTACACTGATGGACCACAATGGCTGAAGAATCTTTTAGCAGCTGTATTAGTGACAACCATCCATAACAGCTAGGAGCACAGTGCTTTTTCAATAAACTTTGCCTTCTCTTACAAACCCACACTATGGCTGGAGATAACTGAAGGCAGTCCAGGGGGTTGAATGAGACATAATTATCCCTGGTGCCACTGCCGTGAAGTCACATCAAGAATGGTTTCCGCTTAGTATCTTTATCTTTGCTCATTTTACCTTGGCCCATTTATGTATTCACTAGCACAGCAGGATCTAAGAGCCAGTGCTTTCAAAGCTATTATTTGTATTGAGGTTGTGAGAACAACAGAGCAGAATTGCCTGAAGTGCACCATAATGCTCTCTATGTTGTACCTTTGTCAACAAAACACCTTCCAAATGTACCTACAATATCCCTATTTTCAAAATATTTAACTTGCCAAATCTTGGGGGTTTTAAAAGTAATTGTCTTAGACAACTGTCTTAAAGATGACTCCTGACTGCTGTGGAACGTTCTGAAATGCCTCTCCATGCACTGAACCGTTGTGTGTTCAGAAGGTCTCTAGTGTGGGAAAAGGCATTCGTCACTGAAATAGATATATATTCCATTGATTTCAATGGAGCTCTGCCAATTTACACCTGCTGAGGAGCTAGCCCATAATATGTAGTAACCCGTGCAGACTTCCCTCCAACTGAAGACTTTAGCCAAACTTTGAATGCAGGTGCTGAAAAATACATTCACAAACTTTGTAAGCTCACACATTGGAATGTGCAAAACCACACATTTTGTAGAATAAGAATATGTAACTGCATGTGCATATGAATGTCTAAATGATCAATTGGACTGCGTGTACATTTTTAGACGCTGTTTTGAAAAGATGGCCCTATACCTCATGACTGGCAACAATGCAGCAACCTGTGACGGTGTTTTCCCTTTTGTAATGCCATGGGAAAGCCTATTCTTTGTTCCCAAACAGGACTTTGGAATAACCTAAGCCAAAGTAGCCCTTAAAGAATCCTCTCAGTGCAAATGTAGAGCATGCTGGGAGTAAACTAGACTAGGCAGCTGATCTAGCACTCTGATCACTGCAACTTCAATTAGTTACCTGTGCACACCTGAAAATGGGAACTGTGCCTGTCAAGGTTCCTCCCCCACTCTGAACTCTAGGGTACAGATGTGGGGACCTGCATGAAAAACCTCCTAAGCTTATCTTTACCAGCTTAGGTCAAAACTTCCCCAAGGTACAAAATATTCCACCCTTTTGTCCTTGGATTGGCCGCTACCACCACCAAACAAATACTGGTTACTGGGGAAGAGCTGTTTGGACACGTCTTTCCCCCCAAAATACTTCCCAAAACCTTGCACCCCACTTCCTGGACAAGGTTTGGTAAAAAGCCTCACCAATTTGCCTAGGTGACTACAGACCCAGACCCTTGGATCTTAAGAACAATGAACAATCCTCCCAACACTTGCACCCTCCCTTTCCTGGGAAATGTTGGATAAAAAGCCTCACCAATTTGCATAGGTGACCACAGACCCAAACCCCTGGATCTGAGAACAATGAAAAAGCATTCAGTTTTCTTACAAGAAGACTTTTAATAAAAATAGAAGTAATTAGAAATAAGAAATCCCCCCTGTAAAATCAGGATGGTAAATACCTTACAGGGTAATTAGATTCAAAACATAGAGAACCCCTCTAGGCAAAAACCTTAAGTTACAAAAAAGATACACAGACAGAAATAGTTATTCTATTCAGCACAATTCTTTTCTCAGCCATTTAAAGAAATCATAATCTAACACATACCTAGCTAGATTACTTACTAAAAGTTCTAAGGCTTCATTCCTGGTCTATCTCCGGCAAAGACAAAATGTAGACAGACCCCACAAAAACTTTGTTTCTCTCCCTCCTCCCAGCTTTTGAAAGTATCTTGTCTCCTCATTGGTCATTTTGGTCAGGTGCCAGCGAGGTTACCTTTAGCTTCTTAACCCTTTACAGGTGAGAGGAGATTTCCTCTGGCCAGGAGGGATTTTAAAGGGGTTTACCCTTCCCTTTCTATTTATGACACGCCCCCCAAATCTCAGCTAGGGTGAAACACTGGCTGGGATTTCTTCCTGGAGCTCTAGGAAAACAGAGTTAATAAGACACATGCATCTCTAAATATGCTACCAAGTACATAAAGACTAACAATATTTTCCACATCTCAAGGACGATTTTAACCAGTTGAGTCTGGGAAACTTTCACGTGAGAGTGCATCAGCCACTTTGTTAGAAGCTCCTGAGATGTGTTGGATGTCGAAATCAAAATCTTGGAGAGCTAAACTCCACCGAAGAAGTTTTTTGTTAGTTTCTTTGACGGTGTGAAGCCACTTCAGTGCAGCATGGTCGGTTTGCAGGTGGAAACGCCGTCCCCAAACATATGGGCGTAGCTTTTCCAGAGCGTAGACAATGGCGTAACATTCTTTTTCAGTGATTGACCAGTTGCTTTCCCTCTCAGACAGTTTTTTGCTGAGAAACACTACAGGGTGGAATTCTTGATCAGGTCCTTTCTGCATTAAAACTGCTCCCACACCACGCTCGGACGCATCTGTGGTTACTAGGAACGGTTTGTCAAAGTCTGGGGCCCTTAGTACAGGGTCAGACATGAGTGTCGCTTTAAGCTTGTTAAAGGCCTTCTGACACTTTTCGGTCCACTGCACAGCATTTGGCTGTTTCTTTTTGGTTAGGTCTGTCAGTGGGGCGGCGATTTGGCTGTAGTGCGGTACAAATCGTCTGTAATAACCGGCCAAGCCTAAAAAGGATTGAACCTGTTTCTTTGACTTTGGGACAGGCCACTTTTGGATAGCATCCACTTTGGCCTGTAGGGGGCTGATAGTTCCTTGACCCACCTGGTGTCCAAGGTAAGTCACTTTGTTTAGGCCTATTTGACACTTCTTAGCCTTAACAGTTAGTCCTGCCTCCCTTATGCGCTCAAGGACTTTTTGTAGATGTTCCAGGTGGTCTGCCCAGGAATCCGAAAATATGGCCACATCATCAAGGTAGGCGACTGCATATTCTCCTAATCCCGCTAGGAGACCATCTACAAGTCTTTGGAAGGTGGCGGGTGCATTTCGCAGCCCGAAAGGGAGTACATTAAATTCATACAGCCCGAGATGTGTGGTGAAGGCTGACCTTTCCTTGGCAGATTCATCTAGCGGTACCTGCCAGTACCCCTTGGTTAAGTCCAAGGTAGAGATGAACTGGGCCCGTCCCAGTTTCTCTAATAGTTCATCTGTGCGTGGCATTGGATAGTTGTCTGGGCGAGTTACAGCATTTAGCTTACGGTAGTCCACGCAAAAACGTATTTCCCCATCTGGTTTGGGAACTAGAACCACTGGAGATGCCCATGCACTTTCAGAGGGGCGGATTACACCCATCTGTAACATATCCTGGATCTCCCGTTCTATAGCAGTTTTAGCTTGAGGAGACACTCGGTAAGGTTGGACTCTAATTGGGCGAGCATTACCTGTGTCAATGGAGTGGTATGCCCGTTCAGTCAGTCCTGGGGTGGCTGAGAACGTTGGCGCGTAGCTAGTGCACAGCTCCTGGATCTGCTGTCGCTGCATACGCCCAAGGGTCATGGAGAGGTTCACCTCTTCCACACCACCAGCACATTTCCCTTCGTAGTAGACACCTTCAGGCCACTCAGCGTCGTCTCCTCCCTGGGCTGTAAACTGACAAACCTTTAATTCTCTGGAATAAAAGGGCTTTAGAGAATTAATATGGTACACCTTAGGCTTTCGGTTGAAGGTGGGGAATGCTATGAGATAATTAACAGCTCCCAGGCGCTCCTGGACCGTGAATGGCCCTTCCCACGATGCTTCCATTTTATGGGCCTGGAGCGCCTTTAAGACCATGACCTGGTCCCCTACTTTGAAGGAACGCTCTCTGGCATATTTATCATACCAGGCTTTTTGCTCTTTTTGAGCATCCTGTAAGTTTTCTTTAGCAAGGGCTAAAGAGGTTCGGAGGGTGTTTTGTAGGTTGGTTACAAAGTCCAGAATGTTAGTTCCTGGAGAAGGTGTAAATCCCTCCCATTGCTGCTTCACCAACTGCAATGGCCCCTTAACCTCACGGCCATATACAAGTTCAAATGGGGAAAACCCTAAACTGGGGTGTGGTACAGCTCTGTAGGCAAAGAGCAACTGCTGCAACACTAGGTCCCAATCATTGGAGTGCTCATTTACGAATTTACGTATCATGGCCCCCAAAGTTCCATTAAACTTCTCCACCATGCCATTTGTTTGATGGTGGTAAGGAGTGGCAACCAAGTGATTTACCCCATGAGCTTCCCAAAGGTTTTTCATAGTTCCTGCCAGGAAATTAGTCCCTGCATCTGTGAGGATGTCGGAGGGCCAACCTACCCTGGCAAAAATGTCTGCTAGTGCCTGGCACACACTGTTAGCCCTGGTGTTGCTTAGAGCTACTGCTTCCGGCCATCGGGTGGCAAAATCCATGAAAGTCAGTATGTACCGCTTTCCTCTGGGTGTCTTTTTCGGAAAAGGACCCAGAATATCCACAGCTACTCGCTGAAATGGAACTTCAATGATGGGGAGTGGCTGGAGAGGGGCTTTGACCTGGTCTTGGGGCTTTCCCACTCTTTGGCACACCTCACAAGACTGGACATAGGTAGAAACATCCTTGCCCATTCCCTCCCAGTGGAATGACCCCCCCAAACGGTCTTTGGTCCGGTTCACCCCAGCATGACCACTAGGGTGGTCATGGGCTAAGCTCAAGAGCTTGGCCCGGTATTTAGTTGGAACTACCAACTGTCTCTGAGGATGCCAGTCTTCCTGGTGTCCACCAGAAAGAGTTTCCTTGTATAAAAGTCCTCTTTCTACAACAAACCTGGATCGATTAGAAGAGCTGAGAGGCGGTGGGTTGCTCCGTGCCGCCGTCCAAGCTCTCTGGAGGCTTTCATCTGCTTCCTGTTCGGTCTGGAACTGTTCCCTCGATGCTGGAGACATCAGTTCCTCATTGGATTGTGGACCTAGGCTTGGTCCCTCTGGAAGCGATATAGGGGATGGAGCTGTTTCTGTTGACTGTGAACCGCTCTCCGCTGGTGCACTATGTTGGGATTCAGGCTCCGGCTGAGCCTCTTGTGTCGGGTTATCGGCTGCTGCCAGTTCAGGTTCGGTGGGGCCCTCTGGTGTTGAGGTTGTAAGTACTGGATTCAGTGCTGACAATGGGTCTGGTGTTGGT
Organism: Natator depressus; assembly: GCF_965152275.1. NCBI lineage: Eukaryota > Metazoa > Chordata > Testudines > Cheloniidae > Natator > Natator depressus. Next base: position 68,581,797 of record NC_134243.1, read on the forward strand.
TGTTCGGCTGGTTCCGGTTCTGGGACTGGTTCCATCTGGGTCTCTGGGACTGGATCCACTACTGCTGTTGCAGACATTGGCCTGGGGTCCGGGTCCATCACCTCTGACCGGGTCCTGATAGAAGTTTCCGGAACAGAGCTAGGCCTCACGGCTTGTTTAGCCTGGCTGCGGGTGACCGTTCCCACCCTCTTGGCCTGCTTCACATGATTGGCCAAGTCTTCCCCCAACAGCATGGGGATGGGATAATCATCATAGACTGCAAAAGTCCACATTCCTGACCAGCCCTTGTACTGGACAGGCAACTTGGCTGTAGGCAAATCGAAAGAGTTGGACTTGAAGGGTTGAATCGTCACTTGGATCTCTGGGTTGATTAACTTGGGGTCCACTAAGGAAGCATGGATAGCTGACACTTGTGCTCCGGTGTCCCTCCACGCGGTGACCTTCTTCCCGCCCACACTCACAGTTTCCCTCCGCTCCAAGGGTATCTGGGAGGTATCTGGGCCTGTGGACCTCTGGTGCGATTCCGGTGCAATGAACTGTAATCTGTTGGGGTTCTTGGGGCAGTTGGCCTTTACATGCCCCAGCTCGTTACATTTAAAACATCGTCCAGCTGACGGGTCACTGGGGCGAGGAGGGTTGCTGGAGAACGGGGTGGTGGGACGATAAGGGGTCTGGAGGGTTCTTTGGGAGGTAGGTGGGGCTTTGGGCGGCCCCCGGTAATAGGGTGTGGCCTGGGGTTGTCCCTTCTGGTCTCCGCTCCAACTGCGACCAGTTTTTTTCTTCTCTGCCACCTCCACCCATCTGGCTCCAATCTCTCCTGCCTCGATTACAGTTTTGGGCTTCCCATCTAGGATGTACCTTTCTATTTCTTCAGGAACACCCTCTAAGAATTGTTCCATTTGCATTAGGAAGGGCAAATTTACTGGAGATTCAACACTTGCTCCGGATATCCAGGCATCCCAATGTTTCACAATGTGGTAGGCATGTCGGGTAAATGACACGTCTGGTTTCCACCTTAGGGCTCTGAACCTCCGACGAGACTGCTCGGGTGTTATCCCCATTCTGACTCTCGCCTTGGATTTAAACAGTTCATACTTGTTCATGTGTTCTTTAGGCATTTCAGCTGCCACCTCAGCTAAGGGTCCACTGAGCTGCGGCCTCAGCTCTACCATGTATTGGTCAGTAGAGATGTTGTACCCAAGGCAGGCCCTTTCGAAGTTTTCTAAGAAGGCCTCAGTATCATCACCTGCCTTGTAGGTGGGGAACTTTCTGGGATGGGGAGTGGTACCTGGAGAAGGATTGCTAGGGTTTGTTGGTATATTCTGCTGAGCCTTTACCTTCTCCATCTCCAGTGCATGCTTCCTCTCTTTTTCCTTCTCCTCCTCCACATGCTTCCTCTCTTTTTCCTTCTCCTCCTCCACATGCTTCCTCTCTTTTTCCTTCTCCTCCTCCACATGCTTCCTCTCTTTTTCCTTCTCCTCCTCCACATGCTTCCTTGCCTCCATTTCCCTCCTGTGGGCAGCCTCCTGTACCTCCTTTTCCAGCTGCATGAGTTCTATCTGTCTTTCATGTTCCTTTTGTTTTTCCTCAGCCTGAAATCTGGCTAATTCCATCTTTTGTTGTGCTGTGGATTCTGTCATCCTAACCTCTCTGTTTTTAACTAACTTTACACCCGAGGCTTAGAAATAAACAAACAAAACTTGGCTGTAAAATTTTGCTGTGCTGGAATAGAATACCTATTCTCTGATAGTGATTGTCAGCCTACAGAAAAAGACAATTCCCTTGTCTCTGCTCTGGGCCCAAATCAAAGCAAAAACTTCCAACTACTTTGAAACCTGTTTACCCAGCCCAAAGAAAAAACAAGTTTCCTTTTTAAACTTGTGCTCCTTGTAAAAAATCAAAATCCAAAAAAAAAAAACCCTGCCACTTTTGTCTCCAGGCAAATGGGTAGAACACCCCTCCTTCTATTTACTTTTAGGGAAACAAAAAACTCTGGGTTGGAAGACTGTGAATTTCCCTGCAGGAGTTAAGTACCCTGCCTCCAGGCAAAGAAAACCTGCAATTCACAAAGATAATCCTCTTTTGTCTCTGCTTGGCCACAAAGCAGAGAAAAACAAGCTGCTTTCAGTTTCAGCTGCTTCTGGACTTCCTTTTTTTTTAAAATCTGTATTTCTAGTTCAAAAAAATCTCAACTGGATCTCAAAATGATTTCAGGTTAATCCCACCACTATGCCACCATGTCAAGGTTCCTCCCCCACTCTGAACTCTAGGGTACAGATGTGGGGACCTGCATGAAAAACCTCCTAAGCTTATCTTTACCAGCTTAGGTCAAAACTTCCCCAAGGTACAAAATATTCCACCCTTTTGTCCTTGGATTGGCCGCTACCACCACCAAACAAATACTGGTTACTGGGGAAGAGCTGTTTGGACACGTCTTTCCCCCCAAAATACTTCCCAAAACCTTGCACCCCACTTCCTGGACAAGGTTTGGTAAAAAGCCTCACCAATTTGCCTAGGTGACTACAGACCCAGACCCTTGGATCTTAAGAACAATGAACAATCCTCCCAACACTTGCACCCTCCCTTTCCTGGGAAATGTTGGATAAAAAGCCTCACCAATTTGCATAGGTGACCACAGACCCAAACCCCTGGATCTGAGAACAATGAAAAAGCATTCAGTTTTCTTACAAGAAGACTTTTAATAAAAATAGAAGTAATTAGAAATAAGAAATCCCCCCTGTAAAATCAGGATGGTAAATACCTTACAGGGTAATTAGATTCAAAACATAGAGAACCCCTCTAGGCAAAAACCTTAAGTTACAAAAAAGATACACAGACAGAAATAGTTATTCTATTCAGCACAATTCTTTTCTCAGCCATTTAAAGAAATCATAATCTAACACATACCTAGCTAGATTACTTACTAAAAGTTCTAAGGCTTCATTCCTGGTCTATCTCCGGCAAAGACAAAATGTAGACAGACCCCACAAAAACTTTGTTTCTCTCCCTCCTCCCAGCTTTTGAAAGTATCTTGTCTCCTCATTGGTCATTTTGGTCAGGTGCCAGCGAGGTTACCTTTAGCTTCTTAACCCTTTACAGGTGAGAGGAGATTTCCTCTGGCCAGGAGGGATTTTAAAGGGGTTTACCCTTCCCTTTCTATTTATGACAGTGCCATATTGGTAGACTGATTATAGCTTGTAACTCTCTCTCCAGCCTAACCATCTCATGAACTCAGAAGGTACAAAGGCATAAGAAGGAAGTGCAAAAGGGGGAAAAGAGAAAGTGAGAGAGCTGTAGGCTGGTAGAGTCTCCCCTGCTGGGCTCAGGAGCCTTCGAGTCCCAGAATACTGTTAGGGCTGGTACACGATCTGTAACGATGGTGGGAATGAACTTTGTATATCAATCACTGGGTGTTCTAGCTGAAGAAGGTCTCTGAATAGTTTGTCTGGAAAGAGGCAGGAGTGGAACATGCCCTTGCCATACCCCATTAGAGTGTTAGTTGTTACCAGGCACATCGCTAGCTAAGCTTTATGTACTCAAAGCATCAAGGCCAATATTTTACATATCCAATCCAAAACACCTTAAGGGTTCCTGGTTTTAAGACGTTGGGAAGGAAACTCAGCACTTCCTGAAAACTCAGTCCTTTTGAATGTGTCTCAAGTTGGGCGCCCAAAAATCACGAGTAACTTCTGAAAATCATGACCCTAGTTCTTTGCCTTTAATAATACCCCTATGCCTAGAGCTGGTTTGACTTTTTTGTCTAAAAAATCTATTTCAAGGGGGGGAAGCATTTTTAAAATAAAAATCTTGCTGAAAATTTTCATGTTTTGGTGAAATTTTCCAGGTTTTTTTATGGGAAAAACCCAAACTGGGGGTAGGGGGAAGGAGTGGGGAAAGAGATGCTTTTTCCCAAACTTTATCTCAGTGGCAAAAAAGAATGGGGAATGAAAAATTTGGAGGGGTTCTTTGAAAACCTGGGAAAACTTAGAAGGAATTGTTTTTGTTTTTTTTTAAATAAACCTTTTCAAAACATTCAGTGAAGAATACTTAACCATTTTCCACCCGCTGTACCCACATGTATTAACTAAAGGCTCATGTTAACTTGAAACTCCAGATATTGCTAGACACTCTTGTATGCTAATAAATAAGTAGACTTGCTGAAACAATTATTTTAAAACAGGTGGATGACATAAAAGGCAAATGCCTGGTGTTAAGAGAATCTGCCTGAGTAATGCTTTGGAAACTTTATTCAAGAACCGTTCACCCTTAGGAAAACAATGGCTGGAGTGCTTCCTGAATCCATAGTTTAGGCTGGATGGTACATTTAAAATCTCTATGGAGGACTCTGAAATTCATCCCAGTGCTTGATCTATCTTCAGGTCAGGAGTAGGTCTGTTTTGGAAAGACATCTAAAGTTTTAAACTGCCCTTTTCCCTGATGATTTTCAAGGGTGCTTTTTTGCACATATGGGCAGCAGGTTTAAAACAAATAAACGGAAGTTCTTCTTCACACAGTGCACAGTCAACCTATGGAACTCCTTGCCTGAGGAGGTTGTGAAGGCTAGGACTATAACAGGGTTCAAAAGAGAACTGGATAAATTCATGGAGGGTAAGTCCATTAATGGCTATTAGCCAGGATGGGTAAGGAATGGTGTCCCTAGCCTCTGGCTGTCAGAGGGTGAAGATGGATGGCAGGAGAGAGATCACTTGATCATTACCTGTTCGGTTCACTCCCTCTGGGGCACCTGGCGTTGGCCACTATCGGCAGACAGGATGCTGGGCTGGATGGACCTTTGGTCTGACCCAGCATGGCTGTTCTTCTGTTCTTACATTCAGTTGCATCCAGTAGTTTTGCCAGTGCTTTATAACGGCCAGATGTTCTTTGAAATAGCAAGCTGGGCTTCTACAGTAGCTGGAAAGGATGAAAGTGTATTTCCAGGCAAGGCTGGGGAATAATTGTCACAGTGATCAAATTGCAAACTGTCCTCACTCTCTTCAGAAGACTCTGAAATGAGCATCTGTCAGCAAAGTGATTGCTGCAGTGAGACTGCCCTCACGTACTGTGTTGGGGAAATCTATTCTCATGGTGGTGCCTTGAAGGACGATGCATAAGGAAGAGCTGGACCCAAGCTACAAAGCTGGGATCCAAATCCCGCCCCCCATCTTCTCTTCCCCCCGCTTCCGGGTGGTTGCATCAGCCCATTTTTAGAGAGGCAAAGGGTCAGACCTTGATCTGGACTGTCACAAAAAGTGGGGCTGCACAGAGCACGGGCTTTGGATTCAGGCCCGTTTTAAGGAACTGTTTAGCATTCCCTCCTTTTATTATCCAGTCATCCAAGTTCTCATGTTTGGGGTTTATTGCCAAAGAATCTGAGAACCTCCCCTGACTAAAGAATAACATACATGGGACAAAATCAAAATACAGCTTGTTCCTGAAAAATAGTGATCAGGAGTATCTTGGGGGGGGGAAGGGAGTATTGTAGCAAAAATTCTGGGTCTGCTTCTCCTCTTGCTCACACTAGCTTTACACGGTGTTACTCCATTGACTGCCGTGGCACTGCTCCTGATTTACACTGCACCAGGTGTGCAGCCTTTAAAAGTGAGCAGCATAGTTTTGCTTTTTCAGATTATTACTAGTGCCAATAAACTTTCTATTTAGCAAACCTTAAAAACAAACCACTATGACCCTCGCTGTGATGGGTGAAGGCAAAAGAAGACCAGGCAGGTCAAAACTATAGAGCCCCCCAAGACCACTCACATGGACAGCAGTGCTATGAAAGGGAGATGGTACTGCAGTGGCTTGAACTCTCTGGGATGAGGCTGTGTTGATAATCAGTTCGATCAAGCCTAATCCACTCTTGTAGCGGCAATAATCTCTGCCAGGATTTGCTCTCACTCTAGGCCCTTGGAAAAAGCTCTTTGTATATAGGTGCCCACTGTCAATGGAAGCTGGGTACCTAATTCCCATTTGTGCCTTTACAAATCTCCCCCTTAATCCCAGTTGTCTTTCTGTATTTCCCCACTGCATTATCAGTCGATTTTTCTCAGCCATGTGGACTCTGGAGAGGATTTCATATTTGTCATTAGCCAACTATTGTCCAGCAGATTTCTCTTCCCTGTCTTATCGCTGTTTTTCCTTGGGACAGTCTTTTCCCCACAGACCTCGATTTCCAGTGTAAACTCCTTTAATGTCCCCTTCCCCGCCCCAAAATGAAGTGCATCAGTATTGGTGCACAAGGGGAATAGCCATTGGCTCAGGTGCATGGACACAAAGTTTCTAGAAAACTTTGTTCAGTTTGAGCAGCTTGGCATAACCACATCATTTCATACTAGTCGACCAAGACTGTTTTGCCATTCAGATAGTACGTGCTGTTTATTAGGCAGCCCTGCCGTGATGTGAGTTCTCAATTTAAACATAGACATATGGGGTGGGAGGTGGATCTTCCTTGCTCTTCTAGCAATGTATCCTCTTTTTTTCATTACCAATCTCCTTTCCCTGAAGCATCGCCCCATTACTTGGCCCCTGTAGGCTGTAAGATCTCTGGGGCATGTGCCTTGTTTGTCTTTAATTATGTTTCTGAAGTGCCATGGATTATTAACAAGGCTATAGAAACATGTTCACAATGGAACCTTAATGATCATGCAAGTCTGTCTCCTCTGATCAGCTGTCATAAATCCCTCTGCTCTGGTTGGCTATAGTCCTCAAGAATTCTGGCCTGCCAACAAACATGGTTGACTCCCTATTCCCAGGCCTGATTGTTCTCTCACACCAGTGTAAATTGGAATAACTCTCTGGAAGTCAAGGGAGTTCCTCTGGTGTCAGTGAGATCAGAATCTGGCCCAAAGGGTGGCTGAATCAGGCCCTATATGATTTAGGGCAAGATTATACCTGGCCTGCTCTGCACACCTCAATCCCAAGAACACAGACAAACTGGGGGGAGTTCAGAGAAACTCATTGAAAACGGGGGCGGGGCTGGAAGGACTAGCCCAGAGTATTAGGGGAGTGAAATGAACAAAATGTGTAAAGCGTGGCTGAGTGATGTGTACTGAGTACGGGAACTGTCTACAAACACTTCAAGAGCTTAAGCACAAGGGAAGGAGAAGAGCCGGGTAGCCTGGTGCTGGGACCAGGGAACTATTGTTGAGTAGCATGATGAAACTAGGCTGTACAAAGCCACGGGGAATGTGATGGGCTACATGAACTCAGGCCTCTTCCATCTCCTGTGATTCTGTCATAGCAGTGGGGCTACTTGTGGTGAGTGAGGGGAGTAGAACTGGGCCCATAGGGAGGAGCTCTCACCTCTCTGCTCCATGATGAGATCTGGATGCTCTCTATGTGCGGCCCAAATCGGGTCTGGGCTTTTTTGCTGCTGCATTGCACTGCATCGCTAAAGCACAACCGATCTGTCCTTCACTATCCCCCTAGTCTGCTTCCCCATTGACTGGCTTTGTCTTAGATGATCTGGCTTAATTATTATCTATATTACCACATGAACTAGGCCCCTTTTCTGCCAGGCGCTATACAAACACAGAACCAAGAGCGTCCCTGCCCCCAAAGAGCTTCATGTAATTTTCCATGTTGGCTCTCATTTCCCCTCCTGCCTACAGAGTGATTTCCTCCCCAGCCCCCTTGTGTACCTCAAGGGAAAGATAGCAAAGCCTGGGGCTGTATTACCCTTTCTGCTGTACCTCCTCAGCTGTGGGGCACCTTTGAAGGGGGTGTTTTCTGAGGTAATTGTGGCCAGGGGATGCTCTGATAGCATATTCACAGTGAGGGCAATTAAGCATTGGAACAAGTGAAGAGGGATGGTGGTGGATTCTCCATCACTGGAAATCTTTAAATGAAGATGAGATGGCTCTTTCTAAAGGATATGCGGTAGTTCAAAGGGAATTTTTTGGGGGGGCAAAGAATTTTGAAGAGCAACTAGCAAAAGACTCAAACTAACAGCAAAAAATGTAAGTACATCAGAAGCAGGAAACCTGCCAAACAATCAGTGGGGCCACTGAATGATCAAGGCTCTAAAGGAGCACTCAAGGAAGATAAGGCCATTGCAGAGACGCTAAATGAATTCTTTGCATCAGTCTTCACTGCAGAAGGTGTGAGGGAGATTCCCACACCTGAGCCATTCTTTTTAGGTGACAAATCGGAGGAGCTGTCCAGACTGAGGTGTCAGTAGAGGAGGTTTTGGAATAAATTAATAAATTAAACAGTAATAAGTCACCAGGACCAGATGGTTTTCACCCAAGAGTTCTGAAGGAACTCAAATATGAAATTGCAGAACTAGAAACCATGGTATGTACCTATCACGTAAATCAGTTTCTGTACCAGATGGCTGGCGGATAGCTAATGTGAAGCTATATTAGCACTGGAAAAGATACAGAGAAAGGCACCAAAAATGATTAATGGAATGGAAGAGCTTCCCTATGAGGAGAGATTAAAAAGACTGGGACTGCTCAGTTTGGAAAAGAGATGACGAAGGGGGGATGTGATAGAGGTCTACAAAATCATAACTGGGGCGGAGAAAGTGCTAAGGAAGTGTTATTTACCTCTTCCCAAAACACAAGAACCAGGGGTCACCCAATGAAATTAACAGGTAGCAGGTTTAAAAGAAACAAAAGGAAGTACTTCTTCACACAACACAGTCAACTTGTGGAACTCGTTGCCAGGGGCTGTTGTGAAGGTCAAAACTATAACTGGGTTAAAAAAAGAATTAGATAAGTTCATGGAGGTTAGGTCCATCAATGGCTCGTAGCAAGATGGTCAGGGATGCAACCCCATGCTCTTGGTGTCCCTAGGCTCTGACTGCCAGATGCTGGGACTGGACGACAGGGGCATAACTTTGATTGCTCTGGTCTGTTAATTACCTTTGAAGCACCTGGTATTGGCCGCCGTCCAAAGACAGGATACTGAGCTAGATGGACCATTGGTTTGACCCAGTAGGGATGTTCTTATGTTCTTAAGTTCTGTTGCCGAGGTTAGACAGGAGGTAAGACTAGATGATCACAGTGGTCCCTTCTGGCCTTGGAATCCATGAATATTTCCAGTGGAGAAATGCTGCCAGGGACAACAGGAGCACCATTGTGGGCCGGAGGTGTGGAGGCCTCCAGTTGAATGGTCCTGGCCTCCTCCTGGCCCCCATGATATGAGGAGTGCCACCCCTTCCAGCTGTCTGTATTAGTTTTCCCTCCTCACCTGTGTTTGCAACACTCACCACAGAGGTATTGGGGAACCCACCTTTTCCTTGGCTGGTAAATATTTCCTTGGCTGCCCCTTTGCTCAGATGTGAACATAATCCGAACTGGATCAGTCTCAGATTCCCCATCGCTGCAGCAAAGCTGAGTGAGGAAACGGGCAGGATGTGTGTTTGGCTTCTCAAAAGGTGTAGCAGACAATTTAGTGACATTAAAGCAGAAAACTATCTCCCATAAAAGCATTCACTCCATGGAATCACTCCTTGTAACAATCCGCTCTCTCCAAATTGTGCTGCTTGAGCTCCCCCATGTGGATTGTTCGTGTGCTTGCATAATCCTTTGAGTTCACTACGTTTTTTTTTTTTTCTTTAAAAGATCATAGACGGCTAAGTTCCTCATTCAGTGAAACCCATGAAGCTCCTTTGACTTCACTGAGGACAGATTTCAGCCCCTCCAAAAAGAGCAATCAAACCCCTGATGGATTTCTCTCTCTACTTTATAGTGATATTTACAAGGCTTTTCATTAGCTCCCAGTGACGGCAGCAGGATCATGTCCCCAGCTCTGCAGTTAACCTAGCTGCTTGGCTCAAGTACTTTGAGGCAGTGAGAGTGGAAGGAGTGCCCCTTAATAGTGGAAGATTAGCTGCCTAGGATCCTCTCCAGAATGTTTATAGAGCTGTTTACTGCACTCCAAAGCACAATGTATATTTTAAATAGCTGATCATACCAACAATTCTGTAGACCTTCGGGGAAAGGGGAGACAATTGGCCTGCATTAAAGTCATGACTAAAAATTAAGACACTTCATCAGCATCCTGCAATTGGTTATTCCTTTCTGTTCTGCATGGTGTCTCCCCGCCCCTAGTTATCTTGGTCAGACACATTAATGGGGCTTTATCCATTACAGTTCTTTGTTTGTTAATAAGCACGTCTGGGGATAAATACATTCAAACAAACTGACCACCTATTGAAAAGGTGAATACATCTGCCCCCATATCATGCCTCCTCTTCCAGGGATGATTGCCGTGATGCCACAGTTGCTCTTTGGGGGACAGCATCCGGGCGTGTGGATTTCCCAGCCACGGATCCTTGTCAGTGTGTGTATGGCAGGAGGGTCGATCTAGCCTTCGTGCTGTTGTAGTGGCCACATATCCTCTCTGCTGCCATTCTTCAGCCCAGGAAGCAAGGTGGGGATGGCAAATCTTGCACAAAGGAAACACAATGCTCAGCTGCAGAGTCAAGCTCTTTATTTCTTGCCTTCCCCCATACTCCCTTACTCTAACTTAGTGTAGGATAAAAAAAAAATAAGGAGAGTTTGCTTAAGTTTTGATTAAGGAAATATCTGGATTTTGTAAAGAGAGGCCCTGACTAGGAGGTAGAAGGATGGCCTTGAAAATGAGTTATATGGCCCAAAGGGAATGCAGTAGGGAGGATGTCTGGTTCAAAGCACAACTAATGGAATAAGGGGAAGCTTCTAAGAAGGCCTCTGACTGATAGGGGTGACTGCAGATGGTTTTCAATAAGAATTTCTCTTAAACGGAGCCAATGTGGAACTTCCCACCCCACAGACCAGTGTTATCTCCAGCCTGTGTGAACCCAGCTGCAATGAAAAGTTGGCCAGCAGGAAGGAGGGGAAGAGATTAAGGAGGAGAGACCTGGTGCGGGGGGGAGTGGGGGCGGGGGGGTAGAAGGAGCTTGTAAATCTTATTTGGATCAAAATTAGGATGAGTTGTCTAGCTTACAAGTGATTTGAATGTGGTAATTGGCTCTGACGTTTGTTTGTTGCAAGGTATGAAAGTTATGAATTTGAAGGTTCTTTGTCAGACCCTACTATCATGCTGGAGTATGCCAGGGTGCGAGTGTCATCCCTAAGTCTGGCCTATTTGTAAGTATACTGATCACATGCTTATGAATACTTTTTGTTACTGTATTGGGTATAGTAAATTGCGGATTATTTAGGCTTTGTAGGTACATTTAGAGCAATTGTATAAATACCATTTGGCCTTTCGATTTAATAAAGGAATTTATAGTTAAATTAGTTTTTGGTTTCCCATAACAATATTAATTTCAAATAATATTATTTCCAACACTTAGTAACAAACACCTCTCAGCGAGGGTGGCAGCTTTGAATGATTAAAGCTAAATGAGTTTTGAAAAGCAAAACAAACATCTGAACCCCTCTTTAAGTGTGAAAAGGATCGTTTTCTTTCCTACTCGTGCCCTATGCTTTGCTAGCTGAATGGGTTTTCTTTACACTCCCCCCCCCCCCAAAAAAAAAAAAAACTGCTGAAACCACCCATGAAAACTTAGGCCAAAACAGAGTCCTGTTGGGCAAGTGATAAGTGCCTGAACACGGGAGAGACAGGGGCCTTGCAGTGAAAATGGGCAGCTCCCAAAGTGGGCTGGTGTTACTGGGGAGCCACAAAAATTCTATGAAAAAAGAAAAGGAGGACTTGTGGCACCTTAGAGACTAACAAATTTATTTGAGCATAAGCTTTCGTGAGCTACAGCTCACTTCATCGGATGCATTCAGTGGAAAATACAGTGGGGAGATTTATATACACAGAGAACATGAAACAATGGGTGTTACCATACACACTGTAAGGAGAGTGATCAGGTAAGGTGAACTATTACCGGTAGGGGGGTGGGAGAACCTTTTGTTGTGATAATCAAGGTATCAAGGTGGGCCATTTCCAGCAGTTGACAAGACCATCTGAGGAACAGGCCGGGGGGGCGGGGGAATAAACATGGGGAAATCGTTTTACTTTGTGTAATGACCCATCCACTCCCAGTCTTTATTCAAGCCTAAGTTAATTGTATCCAGTTTGCAAATTAATTCCAATTCAGCAGTCTCTCGTTGGAGTCTGTTTTTGAAGTTTTTTTGTTGAAGAATTGCCACTTTTAGGTCTGTAATCGAGTGACCAAAGAGATTGAAGTGTTCTCCGACTGGTTTTTAGAATTCTTGACGTCTGATTTGTGTCCATTTATTCTTTTACGTAGAGACTGTCCAGTTTGACCAATGTACATGGCAGAGGGGCTTTGCTGGCACATGATGGCATATATCACATTGGTAGATGTGCAGGTGAACGAGCCTCTGATAGTGTGGCTGATGTGATTAGGCCCTATGATGGTGTCCCCTGAATAGATATGTGGACAGAGTTGGCAAGGGGCTTTGTTGCAAGGATAGGTTCCTGGGTTAGTGGTTCTGTTGTGTGGTGTGTGGTTGCTGGTGAGTATTTGCTTCCGGTTGGGGGGCTGTCTGTAAGCAAGGACTGGCCTGTCTCCCAAGATCTGTGAGAGTGATGGGTCGTCCTTCAGGATAGGTTGTAGATCCTTGATGATGCATTGGAGAGGTTTTAGTTGGGGGCTGAAGGTGATGGCTAGTGGTGTTCTGTTATTTTCTTTGTTGGGCCTGTCCTGTAGTAGGTGACTTCTGGGTACTCTTCTGGCTCTGTCAATCTGTTTCTTCACTTCCGCAGGTGGGTATTGTAGTTGTAAGAATGCTTGATAGAGATCTTGTAGGTATTTGTCTCTGTCTGAGGGGTTGGAGCAAATGCAGTTGTATCGTAGAGCTTGGCTGTCAACAATGGATCGTGTGGTGTGGTCTGGATGAAAGCTGGAGGCATGTAGATAGGCATAGCAGTCAGTAGGTTTCCGGTATAGGGTGGTGTTTATGTGACCATCGCTTATACTATGCTGAGCCTTTGAGGTTTGGAAAACTAATATCTGGGGGGCGTTAAATTAGCCACTATAGGCAGCCTACCATGCAAACAGTTACAAGCTGCTAATATAGGGGAGATTCACAGGGAAGAGTTCTATACGGGGCTAGGGTTTATATTCCTGCATTTGCAAGAGCATTCTGCTATCTTGGCCCATTCTGTCGAGGCTGGGCTTCTCTCCTAGCTTCTGTATAATGATCTGAGGCACCACCCTTTGCTGCTGACTCCTGGAAGCCAACAGGACTACCGTGGTCATGAGAATCACATTTTGGTGGTGTTTAAAAGATCAGACCCAAGGGCCACATTTTAAAGGCTTTTAGGCACAAACTTTTGGTTTCAGTTGGAGGTGGGTGCCTAAATACCCTTGAGGGTCTGAGCTCAAGTCTTTGGTAAAGAGACACATACCCTTAAGATGCATTGTAACTAGAAGCATATGCAAGCTGAGTAGCACTAGGAGCAGAAGGATGTCTGCTGTTGAGTCACAATCTCTGTGCAGAGTCCGGGAACCAGCCACAGATGTAATTTATGACAAAGCTGGGCCTAAAAAGTCAACCATTAGTGTGCTGCTTTATTGCCACCTTCCTGGAGAATTCCCCATAGATGAAATGGGCCCTACTAGCCATTGCATGGTACTCCCATAGGTCACAAAGGCCACAAACGTTCATGGCAAAATAGCTTGGTCCTCACTTGGGCAAAACACCCCAGTTTGAAGTCAGAGGGCAAACTACTTGAGAAAAGCCTGTGGGATTTGAACCTGACTGCAACCCAGTGACTGCTGCCCTGCCTGCTGTCGCATATCCCTGGAGGATGTTGGTCTCTTCTCCCCAGACCTGCCACCTGCCTCCAAAGGGGAAGATTGCTTACTGAAAGTCAAAGCATTCAGCAGTCTGCAGCCCACTGTTCTAGTGACAGCAGCTGACCACAAGGAGGCAGCAGTGGCACTGTCTAGTGCTAAATTATTAAGGGCTGACTTTCCCAAGGGGCAAGCTCTCCTTTGCAGCTGCAGTTTGTGCTTGTTCCGTGTGCCCCAGTGATGGCATTGTGCCTCCAGCTTACGTAGGCTGGGCCTCAGCCTTTTGGCAAACGTACCCCCAGAACTAAGGACTGATTGATTCAAAGCCTGCTGAAGTCATTTGGAGTTGCAGGTACACAAGGAACGCAGACCTGGGCCATAGATCAGCTCAAACCAAAAACACCTTCTCTGAACTCCCTCTGCTGCTCAGTGGAGTCATGTAACAAACACTGAGCCTGATGCTGCTCTTCTTAACATCTGCTTCTAAGCAACCCGCAGGGTGGGTGAGTGTGGTTCTAGCTCTCCCCGACCCATGCAGCCCCCAGGAATCCTTTAGCAGCCTCTCCAGTCCAGAATGACTCAGTCTTCTTATTGATTCCTCAAGGAACAGCTGCTGGGTCCAGGCAGAATTGGTGATCAAACAGGAACAAATCCTGAGCACCGCCAGGTTTGCCTGGCTCTGGGTTTCCAGCAAGGCCTAGTGTAGAAGTTACAATCCTGAGAAAGTAACAGCGGAGGTAGCTTTGGAGGGCAGTGCCCAACCCCATATGTCCTACCAATAACTAGCACCTCCATGGACTGCTGGGAACGGAGTCTGAATTTCCTGGCCAAAGGTGGTCAGTATTTCTCCATTATCACATGGGACTCAAGTCCAGTGTCTTACTCCTACACCCTCAGACCCAGGAGTGTCACAGAGGCAGCTCTGTGGGCTGCAGGCACCCCCTTTCCCTGACATGGCAAGTGACAGAGTCCGGGAATAATGACTTTGCTCTGTATAGTTCCCAGCTTAGATGGCAGGATTAGTGTGGCTGCAAGGAGGCGAGATTAGAAATCAAACCAACCCCCAGCACTGTTCTGCTCCTCCCTCCCATCTCTCTCAGGCCTTCCCGCTCTCTTCTGTTCTTCCTCATCCCTTCCCCATGGCAGGGGTCCAGATACCACAGTGCCAAGGACCTAGATAAATGGGTAGATCTTGTTGGGCTGACTGAAGATCCAGATGGAGAGCAACACTTTCCTCACACGGGGTTTGGGTAGAGAAGTGATACTGGCTGGAAGAAGCATCTAGAGGCATGGCCAGTGCCAGCATAGGCCTCTAACACTGTGCTGGCCCATCCTTGGTCAATAAAGCTTGTGATTCAGGGGAACATCTGGATTCCCTATTGCTGCTAAAGGCCACCAATACCATGTGGGACAATGGTGCCTTTGTCCATCTGCATTCACTGTCCTATTCTCTCCCATCCCCAGGCACCAGGCTGGTTAAAATGCAAGGGGATGAGCATGTGGGGAGCCCCAAAGCTGATGGGATAGAAGAGCAATCCCACTTCAGGGCCAAGCCTCTGAAGCACCACAGACAGACAGACAGACAGTGTGAAGGCCTTTACTGAAAGGGAGGGATACGGATCTAACTGCATGCATGAAGCTGCTGCTTAGGCTTGGACTTTCCACGTCCATGTGGGACTCAAAGCTGCACTGCACCTTCTCTAGCTCAGCTGTCTGGGCTGCTGGGTCCCTCCCTGTGATGAGCAGACACTGCTATCAGAATGCCCCCAACATGGTGCAAGTACCCTTGATGAATGAGGGGAGGAGGCTCTGCTCCCTGCTGGCATGGGCTGATCAGTGGGCTTGGGTAAGAGGTGGGAAAGTCAGTCAGTGGGCTGAGCTGCCTTGAGGTGGAGATTAGTCAGTTAAAATAAATAGTTTGCTGTTAAAATGCCAATGCTAGGCCAGGCTTGTGGGCCTACTGCCAACCCAGGGCTGTGAAGTTGATCTTAACTATAGCTCCTCCTGCCCCCATCACTTCTTCCGGCTCTCCCTCTGCAGGGCGGCTGCATGCTTCCGCAGCTGGCTCCAGCACTTGGGTACCTGCTGGCTGAGTCCTGGCAGGCGCTGCAGCCTAAGAAAGAGAAGGCAGGGGCTCAGACTTCGTTTTTTCCCCGTCCCTGAGCCCTCTGGGCTCTACCGAACCAATTACAAATAAATCCGTGTGAATTGACCACCACCACCTCCAGTGCAGACCGAGATCTAGAACAGCCAGACACCTCTTCATGTGCCATTCAGGACACTGAGATGGGATGCTAGAATGTCAGCAGCCAAGCTGTCCCCCCATTTTGTGGTCTCATCCGATAGCCTGTGTGAGCACAAATCAGGGTGCTGCATGTGTACCTGCTATGGACTAAACTAAGGTCTGCTACAAACTTGTCCTTCTGTGGTTGGTGATTTGAGTTCTGTCAGAGCAATGGGCTAAGGGGGTCGCCAATTTAAATAGTAGAAAGCTGCAGGCTGGAAAGGCTTTTCCTTGGGACAGATCTATGGAAAGGGGAGGCATTACTGAGCTGGTGCTAGGAATGAAAGGCTCTCTGTGCCCTGAGCTAGCCTGCCACTCTCCTGGCTCAGGCCCAGAAGGAGAAGAGAGAAAGGTGTTAGATAACAGAAACCTGCTAGGCCATTTCCCCCCACCCCCACCGCTAGGCTTCAGCCTCTCAAACGTAAGGCCTGATCCAAAGCCCACTGAAGTCAATGGAGGATTCCCATTGACTTGGATCAGACAGTCTTCCAAAAGTAACAGCTCAAGACACAGGTCATCCAGTAAATGATGTAACACTGCCATCTAGTGACAATATGAGATAGCAAAGTCTCTGCCTAGCAGGTGGAGTTAATGTAGCCTGAATCAAAGATGCAATAGCTCCTACTCAAGCAGAGAAACCTACTGTGTATGTTCAGTAAAGGAGGAGTCTGCCCTGCAATTGTGTGCATGGGGAAACAGAATCATCTGGAGAGATCCACAGTCTCTCCCTTGCTATGCCCAGAGCAGTGTCCCCAGGGGCAGAGCTGGATGCTTGAGGTGGAGTGTCTGTCTGCTCTTTGGCACAGACCCAGCTCCCCCTGTATAGCCCAGAGTTTACTCCAGTCTCACCCCAGTGATACGTAAGAACAAATCATCACAATCCACACAATCCCGCCTCAGGCCATTCTGGAACCTCACTGGGCTCTTTGTGGTCTAGGGCAGGACCTGCCCTACCAGGAGTGTGAGCCAAGTTCCAGCTTCCAACACTGCAGACTTCCTGGTGGGAAAAGCTTACCTGTCACGGAGGAAAATGTCACATCTCTCGACCCATGGCAAGTGCTGCAAGGACTCAGGAGGAGGCTCCGGTACTGCTGGGAAAACTTCCATGGACAGGTAGGAATCAAAATTAAAAAGGAAGATGGAGCTTTGCTTGTCTTTGGTCTGTGTCCGGGGACCAGCCTGCTGCTGCTGCTCATCCCCTGTGTGCCAGAGGAGAGGACATGTAGGATGCACATTCTGCAGAACCATCACAGGGGGCCAAGAGTGACCCAAGGCTACCATGGAGCTGGCTGCACCAATCTGCGTACACTGTTCTCAAGGCTGCTCTGATGTCAAACTACTCAGCTGGGGAAGACCCGAATGGCCTCATTTAGAGCAGCGATCACCACGAATGACCAAACAGTCCTGAGCCACCAGCTGGCCACACAGGCCAAGGTCTGGAGTGGGTTCTGCTAGAAATCCACCAGCATGGATGTTCTCGCATCATGGCCTGTGCAGCACATGGGGCTGGCAAAGAGTTGGCTATGCACGTGGCTATGCACTCCTCCTCCCCAGTGTTCCCAGCTGCTACATCACCCTAGAGAAGCTACTAATACATCAATACTTTCCCAGTGTTACTTGCAGCAGTGGGCTACCTGAGAAACTGTCAGAAGGGATGTTCTAAGATCACAAATGGGAGGGAGGAGGGGCCAGGCGATGGCTAACAGGAAGAGCGGTGCAACCAACTGATGGCAAGTAGGACGGAAGATGTCTAGAAAACATTCCCTCAACTAGCATCTTGCCCACCCTATGAGTAAGGCTGAGGACTCCTGCACCAGCTGACGGGGAATGATACAAGCACTCAAAGTCAACCAAAAATTTCATCCTAGCAGCACCAGTACCCTCTTCTCCAGGAGACCAGCTTCAGGGAAAGGGGAGGCAGCCAGTCTACTCAGCCTGTTACCTTGGCCCAGTTCAGCCTGTACAGTGATTGACGCATGGGACGCACACTGCAGTTCCCATGGCCCGAGCAATGATGTTCGAAGCTTTCAGTCCCTGCTGCTCCATGCAAGTCCTGCTGCCTCTCACCAGTAGGAGGCACTGAAAGGCCAGCGTACGACTTGTGAGCAGCTTTCAGGGGGGCCAGCGTGCAGACAGATACCGGCACACAGATGCTGCACAACAATGCTAATCGGCCTAGCGTCCAGGGCAGCTTGTGCAGATCTGGCAACCACATGGGGAGACCCCACCCCCATTTCATATTGTGAGTTGACCCTTCTGCCTCCTAGGACTTGCTAGCTTGAAACCACTCCAGGAGCTGGAGACCTAGGGCCCCCTTTCCCCTCCCACCTGTGACAGGAGTGCATGGTAGCAGGTAGTTCCCTCCACCCGTTCCCTTCTGTGCCAGACTCCCTACCTCGGAGGAGCAGGCCGTGGTTCGTGGTATCCACGGTAAACACCGGTTGCCAGGGCGATGCTACTGTGTGAGAGGGTGGGGTGATGAAGTGGCAAACAGGCCGTGGCGCGGCAGTGTCTGTGAGGCACACTGTGCCATCCCAGGAGAACACCAGCACCTGAAATAGCAGCAGGGCACAGAAGCTGCATGGAGAGCACTTGCAGGGCCATTCCCGTTTCCCTGGGCTGGGTCTGGGGCAGGAGAGAGAGCCCTGAAATCCTTAGCGGGATGCAGGAACCCTGCAGACCGGAAATGAGGAGCATGGGCCGGAGCTGTGTGGAGAACCCAGGGCTGCAATAGCAAAAATGCTGTGGGTCAGGACTGAGGTGCAACAGCAGAGCACCACTCGCTGCGCTAGGGCTGGCTCCGGCCAGATGCTTTTAACCCTTTATTTTCCACAAGGTCCTGGTGCCTGTTTGGAAATGGCTGTCCATCTCCGCTGGTCACAGGGCTCCACATTCCACCTGTAGTTTATAACTGGGTTGGGCTGGACTTGCCTTGTGACCTCTCCACACCTCTGGGATTTCCTGGGGGTGCTGCCACTCAGGCCTCACCTCAGTGCTTGGTGACTGAGGCCAGCTGCTAGTGCTGTGCCCCCAGGCCCTACTGCACAGTCATGCACTTCAGAGGACACCGGGCCCTAGAGGGGGTGACTTGTAACACTCACTGCACCAGGTAAGGCTGGAATCGGTGCTACTGCACTGATGGTCTGATCTGGGTCCTCCGACCTGTAAAATAAACCCACCCTTAGGATGCTGCTTGGGTGCAGACGCAGCACTTTGAGGAGACAGGAGAGCGAGAGCTGCACTGCATGACTCAGGGGTTCACAGGGGATTTAGGCCAAATGCTGCCCTTCTGAGAGCAGCAAACTGGGAGCTGGCCCTGCCATCAAAGGTCAGATTGGCAGGAGCATGAGCAAACGGGAGTTAGGCAGGCACAAGTCAGGGAATTCCACCCCAACTTCTGTTCCAAGCTCTCCTGGAAGAATGCCAAGCAGGCACCAGCAACACCTCACGGTGGCTACTGCAGGCACAATGTCGGCTGAGATATGGCTCCAGGCAGGGCTGTAGGAACAGGCCAAAGGGCAGCCTGAGCCTGTGGTCTCATGAGCTCGTGTCTCACTGTGCATCAGCATCAGCCAGAGCTCAGAGGGAAGGAGATGCCCCGATCCATGCCTGAAGGACTGTGATTGTGTATTGCTAAACAAAGTGACTGTTGCTGCTAAGGTTGAGTGTTTGGTACCGATAACGGGGTGGGAGAGTTTGCTGCGTGGCTTCCTGCCTCCCCAAAGACAGTGGTGAGGTCTCCCAAGGGGAGGGAAAGTGTTTACAACTCTCTTCTAGCAAGGGGAACCCCCACCACGCCACTGAGACAATTTATCTAGCCTGTGACCAACCTCCCTGTGGCCTAGCAGAACCCACCTCACCTGTCTGCCAGGAGCATGGTCCTGGACTCTCTGGGCCCTGATATTATAACCAGGTGGAGAGACCCATCCGTACACAGCACCAGAAGCTGCACTTTGGGCCTAGGCAGCTGGTCCGTTGGGGCTGTAGATGTCTGCAGGAAGTGGATGGTGCGGCTGAGACATCCCTCTGGAAGGGCAGTCACAGCTAGCGGAAACCCTGGGAAAGGCACAAGCATCCAACAGTCAGGAACAAACAGCAGTTTGGAGTTACAGGGGCCAGCACTGAATCTGGCCTCCACCGGAGAGAGAGACAGCCTGGCTCCAAGGAGGTGACCTCCATGTGAGGGAAGCTCAGCATGGTTCCACCCCACCCATGCTGAACTAATGGGCACCTCTGTTAGTACCATAGATAGCTAGTGACTTGTATGGGAGGGAAGTTGAGCATGACTCAATCTTATTGGCTTAGCTAGGAACTGGGCCAGGTTCTGTTTTGGGCTCATTTTGCCTGCAGTCCTCCTGGCTATGGTGCAGCATGGCAGGGTTGCCACCTTCTCAGCTTTGGCCCGAGGGACCCAAACTTTACTTTGCCATGTAGCGGTGCAGTATCACAGCCTGCTCACACTGCATCACCAATGGATTTGGGTGGGACTGTGGCCTGCTCTGGTGCAGTCAAAGGACCGGCCCAAGTACAGAATACGGCACGCTCTTGAACTTTGCTCTGGGAGGGTCATTGCACACAGCCTGGTGATGCTGTGAACCTGTCATCAGGAATCAGACTGTCAGGATGTAGTGACACTGCTTCAGCCCCACAAATAGCGTGAGGCTACGTCGTCCAGTTGGGGGAATGTCCCAAAACCATCCAAGCAGGGCACTGGGAGCTTTAGCTGCTGCAAACATAACTGTGGGCCAGCCCCAAAGGCATTTTGGTTTCACTGTCCTCTTGCAGGACAGGGGATAGTTCTGTCAGAACTGGACCTGGCCCCTGAAAACTCGGGCCATGTGACATGACAGACTCTGCTACTCAGCTAAGGCCACCTGGGATGTTTGGCCACCTGTGGCTAGGGAACAAGCGAGCCTGCAGGTTTTTTTGGAAAATGGTCTTGAAAACCCCTCTGTGATCCAGAGCCTGCACATCCAGACCCCCAAGTCCCCAACAATTCCAGCAATGGGAGAGCTCACCTAGACTTCTGTCCCACACCGTTATCGTCCCATCTTCACATGCCAGAGCCATGTAAGAGGAGCAGGAGGTGACAGCTGAGCAGGTGATTGGAGCAGCACATGGCCAGACAGTGTCCGGTTTTAGCTCAGCATCTGGAGGGAGAAGCATGGCCTCTGAACAGCTGAGCCTCATCTTCAGGGAGAAGGGGAGTCCCCGTCCCCGTCCCTCCACATCAGCCCCTGGTGTGTGTCAGCCTTCTGGGGCTGAGTACGGTGGGTGCAGGTCAGGAGCCGCCTGCTGCAGTGGCCTCACTTGGGACACTGTCCATCTGGAAATCCTCACCATCCAGCTGCCACCCTGGCCTCATGGAGAAATGTGAGCCATGGGGCCAGTTCCTCTCCTCTCCTATGTCTCACTTCTTCTAGCTAATGAAAGCTGGCTCAACCCCCTCTCAACATTGGCCAACTGAGAGTGAAATGAAGTACTCCCTGCCCCCCAGCCATGGGGCTAAGGATGCTGCCTTTGCAGGGTTCCCATCCCAGCTTGTCTGGGAGAACAATCCCCTTCCTGGTGTCATTAGACTTTTAGCCCTTAAGCCTCTTCCTCCTACCTGGGCAGGGTGGAAGCACTCTCAGGTCAGACCCAGTTTCCCTCCCTGCTGTGAGCTCACTGCTGGTTGCTATGAATGACTGAATCAGAAATGCTGAGGCTGTGGGAGACTGAGCTCCATGGGGACAAACATACGGTGCCCTACCAGGGCAAAAGGTATGGAAAAAGTCAGGGGCCGTGCCCTCTGGGAAATGTCAGCCTGACCGTGGGGGCCCTTTTCAGGTCAGGAAGATCCAAGGGGGCCCTATTGGGAAAGGTCAGAAGATCTCCTGCCAGTGCAGGGTTAAAGGGAAAAGCCTTTTAGTACAAACCACTTTCTTTTGAAATCTACAGCAGAAGTTTGAAAATAAGAACCCTCCTGCCCCCCATCCTTTCGCTTCTTACCCATTTTCTCCTTTGATGGCCGGGTGAGTAAATACAGGCAGAGATTGTGGCTTCCTTTCCAATGCACAGTGATGCCAGTGGGCACGTCTGGAAGAGGGAGATCAGAGAAAGGAGAGGGGAGTGGGCAGCTCGAAAGCCTGGGTTGCTTCCCCTAAAAACAGTCCCAGGAGTTGAGGGAATCTGAGCTACACAGAGAAGTCTCCTGTGCCAGCTGCATCAGCACACTGGAGAAACTTATCTGGGCTCCGCATCCCTTGGAGTTGCTCATTCAGAGCCTGAAACAGAACAAAAGTTCTTATTCTTGGTGATATTTCTTTCCCTGCCTGTCTGTTCTGACAACCTATGTCACCCCCTCCCCGCACCAGCTTCTCCCCCACACCTGGCAGTCCCCATTACAAGAGGTGGTCCAGGCAGCAGGAAGCCCAATCAACCCAAACCCACTGGGGACACAGACGTGTTTGGAGAGAGAGATTTGCTGTGCAATGGTGTGAGAACTATGCCCCTCTACCTTCAAGAGCCATGCCCCCCAGTGCCAGCATATATTGAGAGCAGCAGGCACCTGACCTATGACAACTTCCTTGGGGTCTGGGCCACACAGCTGGTTTGAGTGATGAGACGTTGGCACAAAGATGGCAGGCTAATGCACTGGTGCCACTTGCTGGCCTGCCTGAGGACGGGAACTGCTGGTTAAAATGCTGGTGACACCAGTTAGTTCAGCAAAAGGAAGGCTGTTTCTTTTACTGTATCCACAGCAGCCAAGCTGCCACAGTGACTCAGCCAGTCAGGAGCATGGGGCGTGCTCAAATGTGTCCACAGTGGGAGCCACATATTAACAGGGAGATTGTGTCAGGAGATCTCCCCTCCCATTCCCCATCGCCTGGCCCTGACTCTCTGTCATTCGTAAACCCAGAGCATCCCTCTGACAGAGTACCGGGGGAAAGCATTTATGGATTTGGGGCTTCTTTAGTGCAATAAGAACTTTTCTTCACAAGGGACAATTAACCTCATGGGCACCTTCTGCTCTTCTCTTCCTCCCTCCCGCCCTGTTTCTCTCATCTGGGAAGAAGAAAGAGAGCCAGTTCTCCATGCATCACTGATTGGGAACATCTGTTGCAGCAGTTTCTGTGACTGCTAAATTATAAACAAAGAGACGGCTGCACACGGACAGAGAGCTTCACCGCTGAATCATGAACCAGAGGAAGGCAGTAAGCAATGACACCTGTTGCCCTTGGCCCACTCACAGCACTTCCTGGCCTATGGCAGTGCCCACTTCACCCTGCTTTGGTTAGGGCCACAAGAAAGTAGCCAATCATCCCTCTAGTCCCGCATCCTCCCTCCCAGGGTGACCAATGTCAGATGCTGCAGAGGAGGATATAAATCTTCTCTTGTACAGTAACAGACCATGGGGCAAGTTCTTATGAACCCAGCTAGCATTTTACATGTGTCTAGTGCATGAGGATTGATAGCCCTTATCATTTTCATCTGAGCTTATGTCTTTGCAGATGCTATTCTTTGTCATAACAGTGCCTGATCTAGTTTGAAACTCAATATCCTGCAGCAGTAAGTTCCACAGGTTAATTATGCATTCTGTCTATCCGCTTTATATTACCTGGCTGTGCTTTGATTTCAGGTCCGATCTGCAGTATCCGGCCGGGCAGGAGAAAATGAAACACAGCATGGCTGAGAAAGGAAGGGATAATAAATACATGCTACGGAAATACCTTGATAAACAGGGCAATTCAACATGATCAGGAGTGGCTGTGGCCATACCCTAATGGCTTGGGACCAGGGAGCCAACGTCTTGGGCCCCAGTTCAGAGTAACAGTTGGGAAGTGCCCTGGAGATGGCGGTGTGTGATGGCAACTCCTGTGAATCCCTGGGCTGAAATGCCAGCATGCAAGGGTTGGAGCTGCACTCCTGCATCCCTCTCACCTGGGTTTCTCCTCCTTGCTGTCAGGCTCACTTTCTCTCTCCAGATGCTTTTGGAAGATGCTGCGAAAGATTGCGTCCTGCTGTTCCCATTGGTAGTCTTTGATCACGTGATTCTGTCCCAAGCCGATCACACTGCCATCATCAATCTTCATCAAGGCCTCCAAAGGGCTTTTAAAAGTGCTTCCTGGATCGTGAACACCAAGGGGGGAGAAAGAGACCCAGAAGAAGCAGAATCCATTGAGATCTACGAAAGCTTTTGGGGGAGGGGTAACCCTTCCCCTTTCATGTAGGGTCATACCATCATGGAGGTGGGAGACTTGAGTCCATTCTCCTCCTTTGGGTGGAAGCACCTCTCACAGGCCTTTGACCTAGCATAAGGCCCAGGTCCATGGCCAGGAGCCAACTCCTTTTACAAAAGCAATGGTGGCTGCTTTCTGCCTCACCTATCCCTGGGGAAAGGGCCTAAACCCCAGGCTGCCTCCCTCTGTGCTCGTCTCTCTGATCAGCTGCTCTACCCCTGTATAGCTGGTATTGGATAGGGATCATGTGGGCTCAGACAGCCAGGCTGGGCCTGGCACTGCTTTTGGTAAGAATAAGGATGGAGGAGAGGAAAGGCCACGAAGACCAGGCAGTAAGCAAGAGGACAAGATTCAAAGCTCCATGGGGTAGGGATCGTATCTGCATGTGTGTGCGCCGTACCCCACTACCATAGAGCCTTGGTCACGGGTGGGGCCTTTGGGCACCACTGTAATATACATAATAATCATTAATAGAGGTGATGCATCACTAATGCAGCTGGGATACTAACAGCTAAGTAAGCAGCGAGTCCCAGTCCAGGATCAGAGATGAGCCACAGGCAAGGGGCAGGGTGGAGCCAGTGGGCATTTTACTGTAAGTTTTGATCTTTATGTTGCTATCCAGCCACTCACACAGAGAGAAACACAAAGAGACAGACACATACAAGCACCTAAAGAGAGAGAGAAATATGCAGAGAGACACAACCATTATTATTTAACCAGACTTGAGTAAATTCCCACTTCCCCACCAAAAACAAAGGGCCCGAGAGAAGGGGCCTGACCTGTCAGAGGTTTGGGCGACCTGACCTTCAGCAGCAGCACTGGGGGACTCAGCTTAGTTTCAACTCTGTTTGCAGACATAGGTGATTCCTGCAACGGAAGAGACAGTCACCCTGAGCACGGGCACTTCCAGGAGCTACTCTGTGGCCTATGCTGCCTCATGCTACCAACAACGAAGTTGTCACAGCTGAACACCTGCAGAATTGTTCCCCTGGGAATCAAACCCTCCTCCCAGGAAGGGTTTGCAGAGTTCCCCTCCCAGCATGCTGCTCCCACTGTCACTGTGTCCACTATGTAGGCCATGTCCCATGGGCCTGAGGGAGCCAGAGCTTCCATCAGAAGGGAAACATACACAGCCCCATGGGATCCTGCTTGCATTAGCGCTCCACCCTCAGCTCTTCCCCAGATGCCCCATCACCCAGTGCTCCAAATACCCTACCCTTTAGGGTACCCTAACTACCATTAGAGATCCCTCCCCAAAGGTCCCCGGATACAGCATGGTCCTGGGAACAGTATGTGATGTCTTCAGGCTCCAGTGAGAGTGGATCAGAGGTGAGGGATACTCAGATTGCTGCTGAGTACAAGAACTAGTGTGGGCTTCAAGGGACCTGTGATGGGGTAGAATCCCCTCTGCTTGGTTGGGAATGGGGAATCGGACACTTGCCACAAGCAGGAGGCCAGCATCAGCTTCCTGCCGTCAGCACTGGTCCTTGCACAGAGACGTGGCTAGGTACCTGCATGGGGATTAGTGAGACTGAGGACCTAGGTGTATGCAAGGGCGAAGGGGAGTTCTTGACATGAGTACTTGGAGCAGTAGAGAAGGGAATGTTAGGTGTTCATTTGCCTTGGGTCTGAGTCATTGGGGGCGGGGAGCTGGCCTGTCAGTGCTGAAGAGCAACTCCTGTTAAATGGCAAGGCCAGCCTCTGCTGATCTCGGGTCTGGCGGGGACTAGCCCAGGTGAACACTGGAATGGATCTACTGGATGCTTAGAACAAAGAGTGTGACCCAGATTCCTGGTGCTCCTCCCCAAAAGGTGGGATGCAGGGGGTTCAAAGTGCGGCCACCAACTCAACATCTATAATCTTCCTGGAGAGCTTGGTAAGTTCTCACTCAGGCCTTAGTTACCGTTTCTGCAGAGCCCTCTCCTGGCAGTTCCAGACTTTTCTGCCAAGGAAAATGAAAGAGGCTGTGGTTAGTTCATACAAGCTGACCATGGTAATCCAGAGCATCCCCTTCTCCACCTGAGCAAGTGGGGCTCTGACACACAGCCAGGTCTTCTCTTTGGCATGGGACTGAAAAATGAAGCCAATTCAAAGAAGCCCAGACTGGAGGATCAGCTTCCCTGACTCATACTTGGAGATACCTCACCCAATTCTCAGTTACACTAAGGCCCTTTTTGGCCATTCTGCCAGTATGAAGGGCATTTCAGGGGGTAGAAATGGCTGCCTGAGAAACCACCCTGCACTGGATGCCTCCCCAGTTGGGGGCAATACTTATGGGGAGGAGAGCACATTGAATTCTGGCCTCTGATCTCGAGGAACCTCCTTGGAAAACTTGTCCTGTGGATGACAAGAGTGGCCCAACAATACGAGGGGTTTGTGAAATGTGGGTTGGGTGACAATGTCCCCACTTTCTTCCCCATCAGTGTGCTGACAAACCCGCTCAGCCTGGTGGAGCTGTGAGAACAAGGGCTATGGAAAGAGATGGAGGTGAAAGGGCAAGACAGAAGATATCTCGGTAGGAAAGAAAAACATTTTGCACCGTCGACGCCTGGCTGAACCTCCTCTCTCTGAAAGATGACACTACTGCAGCTGCCTGGGCATGGTCTGTCTCCTTCAGCCAGGAATCCTTAGGCAATCGGTAGATCTCCAGCCAAGCCTCTGTGCTGCCTGCATTGGGAAACTGCATTGAGCAATTGGAAAGGAGGAGAAAAGGTCTCTCAGGCAAGAGGACGCTGCTGTTGTGTACCCTCAAGAACGGGATTAGGGTTCCCTTTCAAATGTAGGATCCCCCAGCTCATATTCCCACAAAGCCCCGTGTCGGGGATGCTGATCTAGGGACTGGAGCTATACTCACTGGGTCATGTTGCAAAGTGGTCTCCTATTGGCTGCCTGTGGGGTGTCACATGTCCTGCTTTTCTAGCCCTCAGGGTTCCACCAGAGCCCCTTTGTGGGGCACAAAGACCCTGCTGGGGCAGAAGAGGGCATTCACGTGGCTCTCACTGCTCTGAGACTAGAATTGTGACGAGGAAACCCCTGTGCTTTGGCGAGGGTTGTTTGCTGCAGCAGGTTCAGGAAGAGCCTCTCTGTGCAGTTCTCCAGCCTGTGTCACAGCAGAGAGCCTCTCAGTATACAGGCCCATATGCTCCCAGTGTAAATGTGGGGCCTGGGGACAGGGTTGAGGAGCCGGGGTTGGTGATTAGAGCAGGAGGAGAGAGTCTGCTTTGCTTTGAATGGCCTGTCTGGCAGACCCAGAGGCACCACTGACCAGCCCCAGAGCGAGCTGCCTTCCAGGATTAGCTGGCCGCACGGGCTGGGTCCCTGCCGGGCCTTTGGCAGATGAAAGGGAGAAGTGTCAGCCCTCCTTGGCTGGAGGGACACGTTGGGGTGACTCAGGAGGGCACTGGGGAATCCCAGAGGATGTTCCCTAGACTGGTGAGTAAGTTTTACAAAGCTCCATGAGCTGCAGGCCCCACCCATTGAAGCAGGACAGCCAGCATCTGATAAACTTCCTGGATCCCAACAGGACTTGCCTTGCAGCAGGATGCCTGCATAATCGCCCCCCTGGGAGAGCTCCGCCTCCACACAGGTGTTTCTCTTGCTGATCTCTTCCTGCCAAAGAAAGGCATGCCAGCATCAGAAAAGGCTGGGGCTGCTGAAAAGGGACAGTGATGCTTGCTGTGGTGTGCCCTTATTGCTAATGGACCCGGGAATTTGACTGAAAAGAGGCAGGCGCCCCGGGAACAGGTCTGGGAAGAACGTTCCATGCGCAGAGGGTTGGTGTAGGAGCAGGAGGGGAGGAGAAGATGCCCTTGTTCTTGGGGGTTTGCTCCTGCACCTCACAGTGCTCCAGGATTCTCAGGTAGGGCTGGAGGCCAGAGGTGCCTTTTTCTGTGCGCATTGGGCTAAACTGTGGTGTCCATTTTCTTCAGCTCCACACCTCATCAGAGTCAGGCCTCCACCGGCTTAGTGCAGCAGGCTCTGCATTGGGCTACCCTTGAAAGCCACTCACGCGCACCAGCAGGTGCAGAATGTATCTTCCGCAGGGGGAGGAGCATGGGAGAAAGGCAAGAAGGAAGCAGTGGCATGGGCAAAGCAAAGGTGATAAAGGCAGAGAGAGCTGAGAGCACAGACTGGCAGGGGGTAGACGGGGCAGGGCCTTGAAGACTGGGACAGGAATCTCTACAGCCACCTATGGTTTTGGCCCTCAGTGGGGAGCCTTCAGCCCAGAGAGGCTCTTCCCAAAGCCTGAGCAAAGGCTCGTTCCTTTGGTCATGGGGCATCCAGGGTGTCTGTGATCCATGTAAGGCTGGCCTTGGGCAGTGGGGGTGTTTGCAGAGAGCATGCCTGCAGGGTCCGTGTGCCTGTTGCCCAGCCTGAGGGATTCTCTGAAGCCAGGGATGGCAACAATGGGACGCCCTGCTGCCCTGTGGGGTTTGTCACAAAGGAGGTGTGCAGCGCACAGAAGGGGAGGGGGGCCAAGAACCTGCCGGGTGGCCAGAGTCCCCAAAGTCTTGACATGCAGCTATAGCCCGAGGCCCAGCCCCCTGTGAGTGGCTTGGGAGGGCCGAGAAGCTTTTCAACAAGCTAAAGAGGGGAAACAAGTACAAATTGTGCCCCAGCCCAGAGCCCCCCCAGCTCCGCCACCCCTTGGCCCAAGCCCCCCCAGCCCAGAGCCCCTCTGCCTGAGCCCCTTCAGCCCAGAGCCCCCCCACCCCTGTGCCTGAGTAGCTCTGGCCCAGTCCGCCAGAGTCAGACTCCACATTTTTGAAGACAGGCTTCTTTAGTGTTGAGTTAGTTTGTTGCTGAATGCTGATGCACCTCTGGGATTTTGACATCTCAGAGGAGATTCTGGGCATAACCTGGGGTCTGTACCAGGGATAATGCGAGTTCAAAGGGGATTACAGGTGAGTTATGCACCACTGACCCAGTTACCAGGACCTCTGATCTCCATTCCAGCTGCTGCCCTTAGCCACATGTTTCCTGAGTGCTGTTAGTAACCGTGATTATTTATTAAATAGAGACTTTTGCCTCAGTGCCCATGGCACACACAGAGGACTTACCACTTCGTTTAGGACTTTAATGAGCAGCAGGCTGTCTTTGTAAAAATAAAAGAGACGGGCAAGTCCTGGAAGAGAAAAACAGAGGCAAGAAGTGGGTGGGAAGAGAGTGAGGGGCGCAGCTCAGCTCCTTTGGAGGGTGCAGTAACGGCACTAGGACTAGGTGCCTTCTGTGGCTCTCAGAAGACTCGGCCACAGCTTGCTGTCTAGTGACACACAGAGCAGTGCTGATGGCCCCAGCCAGAGGGAATACAGACGCTGCAGTGGGAGTGTGCTCCCCAGCCTGGGCAGACAGACTTATGCTAGCTCCACTTCGGCTACCATGCTAAAAATAGCAGTGTGGATGTTGTGGCATAGATGGCAATTGGCAACTTGGCCAAGTCCAAGCCTGCCTGACCCCCTGGCTCTAAGCCAGGGTGGCTAGTCTGAGCTGCTACTCTTGCTGCCTCATCCACACTGCTATTTTTACAGTGCTAGCTTGAGCCCCACTAGCGTGAGGTCTGTCTGCTTACTGGGAGGCTTGCTGTTAGCTGCAGTGTAGACATAAGCAGAGAGACCTGCATCCAGCCCTCCTCCCCAAGGAAACAGAGCTTCAAATGGGAAAGGGGGAGGTGGGTGGGAGCCCCAGGCATTTTCATGCACTTTTCAGCTATTGGAGTCAGTGCAGTGATGCTCAGAACTTGGAAAGCATCTATGCGCCTTGCTAGGGGTGTTACACCAGCACCCAGGACATGGGATTTCACACGTCCTCCCCCCCACGCACACCCTGGGGTGGCCACATTAGTCACAAGTCCAGCATGGAGATGGCCTGTGCTCCAAGGGGATTTGCTCAGATCCAACTTTCTTCTCTCTAATGGAAAGAGAACTAAAGCCAACTTCATTAGTGTTGGACTCAACCAGAAGCCAATGGACCCTTCTGGGACTGCTGCATACACTAGTATCATGGTAAGGCCACTGGACTCAATATGGAGCTGACATCTTTTCTCCTCAGCCTAACCTCCACACTGCAGCACACTGATTGTCCCTGAAGTGGAAGGGCTAGATGAAAGCCACCGCCTTGAAGCCCAGCAACATTACTCCTTGACTGACTCAGGGTATTGCTACAGAATGTGAGAGGCGCTGAGTGTGCTGCTTCCCCCATGTAACCAACCTCTGTTGCGCCACAGGGAAGGCACTAGCTATGGGGCCACCCCCTCTCTGAAGTCTGTTGACTAGTCCCCATTATTTGCAGGACCCTCTCAGAAATGTGTTAGTCATGCTTACTTCCATCCTGCTTTAGCTCTTTTCTACTGAGTAGATGCCACTTCCCCCACCACCTCCATTCCATCATGGTGCAAACTTGTCCTCAAAGTTCTCCCCATGTGGGACTTGAGGAAGCTCATGGAGCACCTACCCATCTCATCCACAGTAACGAGAAGGTGGGTCTCATTGCCAAGGTTGGAGGTACGGACGGCACAAATCTCTAGCTTGGCTGACTCCCAAGCACAGACCCGCTTACAGTTGGGCATGCTGAAAACTGCAAGCCCTGTGGAGAGCCCAACAAAGACATGCTGTCCAGAGGCTGCAAGGCAGTTGGCTCTTCCCATCACCTGCAGAGATGAAAAACAAAGCAGAAGAGAACATGACCCTGCCCCGCCACCCCATGGCAGGGGGACTGATCAGCTACACCAGCCATTTGCCGGCGAAATCCTATGACCTTCACTAGGGCATGAAGTCTAGCTCCAATCTCAGAAAGATCCCACCAATATCAAGGGTGAGGAACTTCTTCAAGGGAAGCTTGCCCTGTCACCACCAGTGCTAGGGATAAACAGAAGCCTTCAATCTCCAGGCACTCTTCAGCAGCACTAGAGCTTTCCCACACCCCGCTACCCCCACAGGGAGAGCGGAGCAAGTGCAGACATTCTCCTCAGGAAGCCCACACAGTCCCTGGGCACCATGCAGCTGCATTCAGTGTTGCTCTGCACCATTTCTAAAGTATTATTTTTAAAATGCAGTTGAGTTTGTCCATATGATAGCAACAGACTCATCAACTTCTCCAGAATAAGCAGGGGCTAGAGTCAGTCTGGCGTAGAGAAGCAGAGGGTGAGCCTGACATGATTTAATACCACCTCGCCTCTTTCAGGAGGGTGTGATGGGCTCTGAAATGGGCCATGTCCTGTACTTCTCAGATGAGCAAGCTTAGAGCTGTAGCCTTGTGGAATGAAACTGAAAGCGAGGGAAATGCTAATGGAGTCTCGGGAATTTAAATGGGCAGGGGGGTGACAATGGAAGAAGAAAGCAAAAGGAACTGAACTGAGACTGCCTCGACAAACTGTTGCAATGACAGGTGGCAGCTGTGCTATGAAGGGTCTCGGTACCTGGAATTCAGCTGTGGGCAGGTACAACTTGGGCTGGACCTTCAGTGTCTGTGCCTCTCGAAGTGCCTCCTTTTTCTCAATGATTTCCCAGGCCTGCTCGAATACTAGGGTCACCAATTTATTGATCATCCGGAAAGGCTGAGGCAATGAATCAAAGATTTGATCGGGATCCTGCAGGAAGAAATTTTCTTCCTCATCCTTCTTAATCCAGTCCTTTTCAGAAGGTGGAGGGATCTCCAGGGGATGTTTCCGGATATATACTGGCATCTTTCTGTCTTCCCTGGTGTGATGACAACCCAGGTGCCCTATACAGTAGTCACAGTAGATGGAGAGACCCAGGAAATCCTACAGTAAATAGATCCTTGAGATAATGGGAGGAAACAGGAACTAGCTATAACAAAGAAGGAAGCTTCCTATCTTTATATGGAGAAATGACTATATCTATTTTGTAGGACTCACTTCTGCTTTCCTCATTGTCTTCCCATGGTCTCCTATACAGCTCAGTGCTGTGCCATGTGAATACCATCCACGTGGATATATGCAGGTTAAGTACACAGGTGATTAGACATCTAAAATGCACAGCTAGATATACAAGTTTTAGGTGTGGTGTTACAGATCAGGTAGGATACAGGTAGACTGGTTTTTGCCTGTCTCCCTGCTGACCCAGCCTGGAGAAAGTCAAAGATATGATTTGTTTCAAAGGAAAACTTTTCAAACTGCTTAAAACTTTATTTATTTCTAAACCATGTTTCTTCGCACTAGTCAAAGGCCTGTGTCAATGTGAACTAAGCTTATGGCAAGTTAGACGCTCTTAAATTAACCGACAGGGCCTGTGACTTCCTAGATGTTTGTACAGTGCCTAGTACAATGAAGCTCCAGACCTGATGGGTGGCCTTGGGACTTTACCACAATGATCAGAGCACAGAAATATCGTCTAAAACGACACTTGGAAAACAAAACATTTCCTACTGACACAACTCAGAAAGGGCCAAATGGAACTGTACCAAAATTTCCCCTTTGGGCTGAAAAAAAAAGCGTAAAAAAATCCAGCACAAAAGAGTCCTTGTCCTGCAAAGTTACAGAGAGCTGTACACAGATGTTGCAAATGGAAGAGTTTCCTCCCCCTGTAAACTGAAGGCTGCTAGCACAGTACTATGGGATCATAATACATGGACTTTAATCAAACCCAAACACCTTGGGCATGCTCGTGTTTTCTTCTATGGCCTTGTCTTCACTGCTAAAGCAGATGTTTTTCCTTCAGGGTAATTAATGTGCATGAACTATCTATCCCAAGGTAAAAACACAGTGAAGACAAGGCACTTTAGTTTTAACACAAGGCACACTAGATGAGATGTAGTGCTGACCTCAGTGAGTTTACCTCACAGCAAAACTGAAGTGCCTGATCTTCACTGTGTTTTTACCTCAGGACAGTTCACGGATGTTAGTACCCCATTTTTATGGTAAAAAATGCACCTTTTTAGCAGTGAAGACAAGGCTTAAGAGCTGTTTGTTTTTAATAAATGAGCACAGACCCCGTTGAGCTTGCATGTGCTTTGCTGCTACCTTAGCCAAACACCTACAGGCTGAGAGCCCACACCCTAAGTTATGCAAGCTTTTTCCACTCTGCCGCAGGCAGTGATGATGCTGGAGGAGCTCTAAAATGTCCACAGATAAACGAGTGCTGTGTAGGTTTATTTGGCTCAGGGCTGCAGGCCATCTTGACTCAACCACTCATACAGAGAAAGTGGGGTGAGCGGCCAGTGTGTGTGAGCTGGCAAGTGCAGGGTTGCCATTTACCACCCCACAAACAAGCCTGGGAGCAGATAAAACAACAACTAGACAAAACAACTAGAACTGCTTAGGTACAAATTAGGATCCATGATGTCTTCTACAATGAAGGGCATGTCAAGGGATAGAGAGTGGGGGAGATAGATAAATGAGAGGCAGGCTTTGATGTGACCCTGAAGACCAGGTGATTCTGGGGTAAGTGCTGAGTCTTACTGCAAGGTTTAATTTTCAAAGCTGGGAGACCCAGCCACTGGATTTTCAGGGGGTCTCCTGGAATTAATTCGCCCTGTTCATGGGGATGGGCTATTGCTGAGGAGATCCCCACTTCTGGGGAGGTTGCTGAGGGGATCCCCACTCCCATGTTAGGGATAACCATTCCCTGGGAGGTGCTGCTGAGGGGGGGTCCCCATTCCTGGGAAGGGGGGGAGGCTTGCTGAGGACACATCCCCTCACTCACCTGCAATCGAACGTTGATCGGTTGCTGTGGTAACTGCTGCGCTAGGTCCAGGCGGAGCTAGGTCCGGGTGGAGACAAGGCCCCACGGCGGAGGGTTCCGGGCCCAGCTCCATGGGGCGGAGCCTGTCTGTGTGTCCCGGGGGGCGGGCGGGGTAAGAAGCGGCCCCGGCGTTTCGAGCACGGCCGGAGGCTGCCGGGGCTTCGCTTCTCTTCTCTTCCGCCCCGCGGCAGCATGGAGGCGTTTGTGAACTTCACCAACCAGACCCAGGGCCGGGACCGGCTCTTCCGGTGAGCGGGGCCGGGGGGGTCGGGCTGAACTTGGCCCCTGCCGCGGCCGGGGTGTGTCGGCAGCTCTGCCTGGTCCTGCCTGCAGCCCCGAGCCGGGCGGGCGGTTTACCCGAGCCTCCCTTGACAGCGCTGGGAGGGGGGATTTCTCTGCGGTGCTGGGAGCCACTGCCGGGGCCTCCGCGCAGCCAGCCCTGACCCGGCGCCTGACCTCAGTACCCCAGCGCGGTGCCAGGGGGTGCTGTGGGGTGCGGGGCTCAGTATGGGGCACGCTCCCCCCACTCAGTGCTGACCCCAGCGCGGTGCTAGGGGGCGCTGTGGGGTGCGGGGCTCAGTATGGGGCACGCTCCCCCCACTCAGTGCTGACCCCAGCGGGGTGCTGTTGGGTGCGGGGCTCAGTGTGGGGCTCGCTCCCCACACTCAGTGCTGACCCCTGCTTGGTGCCAGGGGGCGCTGTGGGGTGCCGGGCTCACTATGGGGCACGCTCCCCACACTCAGTGCTGACCCCAGCACGGTGCTAGGGGGTGCGGTGGGGTGCGGAGTCAGTATTGGGCACGCTCCCCACTCAGTGCTGACCCCAGCGCGGTGCCAGGGCGTGCTGTGGGGTGCGGGGCTCAGTGTGGGGCTTGCTCCCCACACTCAGTGCTGACCCCAGCGTGGTGCCAGAGGGTGCTGTGCTGCGGGGCTCAGTATGGGGCCTGCTCCCCACTCAGTGCTGACCCCACGCGGTGCTGGGGTGCTGTGTGGGGGCTCAGTAGGGGGCAAGCTCCCCCAGTCAGTGCTGACCCAATACCCCAGTGCGGTGCTGGGGTGCTGTGCGGCAAGGAGCTACCAGCCTTGGATGAAAAGTAAAAGTCAGGTCCTTGCTGCCTGTGGCTATTACTGATCTCTGGGTACTTTCCCCAGGTGAGGGGGTGTTTGCCCCAACGGCCTGCCACCATCCATCTCCAGTTACTTGATTGTTCTTCTGTAAACTCCCCCCAGTTTCAATTCAGTTCCTTTACTCAGTTGTGTCTTTCTCCTTTGTAAGCTACCAGATTCAGTTGGAGGCATTGATTTTTACTTCCAATTCCAAATTGTGCAATGTTAGTGTGTGCTCATACAGCTCCTGTGTTCCACCCCAGAGCTGGCTGGGTTTCAGCAGTGGGTTAGGTGATTTATGAAGCTTACCCCTTCCATTGGATCTCTCCATATTCTACCAACTGCAGTGGATATCTATTGCTGCTTAATGATTGCTGGGGCCACAATACAAATAACAGACTCTGGAAAAAAAAAATTCTACTGATCTGCATCTTGTTCCATCAGGCACACTGGCTTCGTCCCTTCATAGACCCAGAGCCTTGCTGCAAGCTAGCATTTTTGCACTGTTTGCCTGTGGATATTTCAGGCAGTATTCGTTTACCTTGCCACCGAATGTGCCCAACAAAACCCTTTATTGGCTGCTTGCTGCTCAGCTGCATGGTCTCCCGTTGTCATGTTCACACTGTATTTGCGTTGCTTCTCACATTGCATGCTGTAGAGTGCTGACCCTAACAAGTAATATCATGTGATTTTTATACCTCGCGGTGCTGTCGCATGGGTATGGTCCATGGGGAGTCCCTAACTTGGGAAGAAATTGTTCCTTTCTCTTCTCCCCCTTCCCCCCGCCCCATGATTGGTCCTTGTGTCCTGTGAACCATTTTCCTCATTTTTTCCATTCCAGAGCCATTCAACACACATGCATGTTGCTTAGCTATTTATTAAAGCATAAGGCTGAAAAAGAGACGGTGATAATGAAGCTCAAGGAGTTGGAATCTAGCATGCGCTCTGGCCGCAAATGTAAGTACCCCATATCCGGACGGATGGTCCCTCTTCGTATTGCTTATTCCAGCTAAGCAGATGCCAGTTGTGCCGGCTCTTAAGTAGTTAACTTACCATGCAGCCTCGGATCATAGGACCTCATTTTGCATACTCATGGACTAGTAGATACACCCTTCCCCCACCACATTTGCACTCACTTTATTACCTGCTGTGTTGTATGGTTAGTATTGCTCAAAATACACATGGCAGAGCCAATGCTGTGGAGTAAGTGAAAGCCAGCTTGTTGTAATCCATGCTGTGAACTGAAATATATGATACCTGTGGGCCGGGAACTAGCTGTAGCATAATTCCCCTAAAAATGTGCGCCTGAGGAAAGGTGTTGTTCTGAGTTGGTCAGACTGTGAATCATTAGCCCTCAAGAATAATTTAGAAAGGGTGTAGCTCAGGGGTGCAATGGGATTGGTACACTGGCACCTTCCTTCCAAGAAGCTGGGTTACATCCTCTTCAGGTTACAGCAGAGTGTCTGTCTGTATCACTCTTTCACTTACACCGTAGAACTTAGCATGATCGGTAGTACCCATTCAGAAGAGACCTCAGAATGGGACTGGAGTAGTGGAGGGTGTTCTAGGTCACGACAGACAGGTGGGCATTGGCAGAGCTGTGTGGATGTCCCAGACTGGAATGGCAGGGGATGCTGCCAGTGAGTATTGAGGTGCATCAACCAAACTATATGGGGGAAACTTGTATTGTATCTGTCCACTATACATGGCTCTACTATTGCCAGCCTCTTGCTTCTGCAAATACAAAGTTACCCTCAAATGAAAAGACAATATTTAAATATACGAGGCCCAGAAGACCAATTAGTTGTTGAAAAGCAGAACTGGATGGCAGCCTACAGGGAGTGAGCCACGCTAACTTCTCTGGGTTCTCTTGCAGTGTTCAGACTGGGCAACATGGTGCATGCCATGGTAGCAGCCAGGAGAACTACTCAGCTACCAGACCTGGTGCCCCGTCTCTGCCTGACAGCCTCCAACCTCAGCCGTGTCCTGTATTTCATCTGTGACACAGTCCTGTGGGTGAAGAGTGTTGGACTCGTCCCTGACATTGACAAGCAGAAGTGGCGGAATTGGGCTACCAAATGCTATTACTATTCACTGCTGATGAATTTGACCAGGGATTTGTATGAGATCTCCTGGCAGATGGAACAGGAGGCTCAAAGGAAGAAGGCAAGGAAGGAGAACTCTTCTCAATGTGACAAACAAGATCAGGACCTGTTCAGTTTCCATGCAGATGGGTTGCAGCCCTTTCTCCTCCTGCTGTACCGCACACTGAGGAAACACCCTCCTTTGTTGCTAGACACAGTGAAGAACCTTTGCGATCTCTCTAGTCCTTTGAACCAGCTGGGAATCTACAAAACCAACCCAGGAGTTATTGGGCTCTGTGGCCTCCTCTCATCCCTGGTGGGGATCCTCACAGTGGCAAGTCCACATATGAAGTTGAAGCACTGATCTGAGAGCATCACATACGGTGAGCTGGCAGATTTGCTTCTCTGACCGTTTTCATTCCAGGATGGTATTTTAAAAATGAACACATTTGATAATCGCTCTTCATATGTGGTTTTTTTCTGGAGGAGTCAGCTTTACTTCTTCCTACTTCCTGATATCCTCTCAGGTGAGGAGCTGCCCTGTGCTGTGACATTCTACATGATGAAGGAGAATGGTGAAGAGGCTGAGTAAGGACTGAGCAAAACATCCCTGAAGAATATTGTGAACCATGGAAATCAAGACTTTTTACAAATTGCTGCTAGTTAAGGACATGTTGCCGTCTCCTGTATTTGAATAGAGATGTGGAATAGCTGCATAGGCAACTAAAATTGTATAAAAAGCCATAAGGAGTGGTGCTGACACTGGGAAGGAAGAATTCACCAACGGGGGTTCATACAATCATTCGTCTTTTTTTAATACATTCAAGCATGTTGGTACCAGAAAGGCTTTGGGAACTGTAGTTCAAATGGCCTGGATTAAAACATGAATTCTGTGAGGGGACTGGATGATACCCGGGGACTGTTAATTGGATATATGGAGCTTTTCATCTCTAGGCAGTGGTTCAAATCCAGCCCAGGCTTATAGTAACTGAAGAGTGCTCCTGTTTGGTGATATAGTGGCCACCATTGAATATGTATTGGTGGGACTGTATCCAGTTCCTAGTGAATAGATGTCTATATCCCAGAAACCACCAGTCTATCTGCCCTCCTTGTTGACAATACAAGGCCAAGGATTGCTTGGGCCATGGAATCTGAATTGCTCTCTAGAAGGGTTCTTCCAGGTCATGGTTAGGTACACTCTTTTTCCAGTGTATGTGGGTAGCTTACTTCAGTGCTGCTCATGCTGGGGAAAGCAAAGGATTTCAGTCTCCATGATTGCTGATCTGGCACCATTCACCAGCACTAGCCTTCCGCCAAATACACACACCAAACCCTTGTAATCCCAGGAGGGTGGTGATTTCTGTACTCTCTGAAGCAGCTTTTGAACTGATATCGCTTTAGTTTTGCTGAAAGTTTTCAAATATCAGTTTTAAATCCTTAGAGAAACCTGCCCCAGGGCTGCTGGTGAGTGAGCTGGAATGACACTGCCAGGGGATGTTGTCAGAAAAGGGAACTTACACTCTTGGACTGGGATGGGCTTGCTGATGCCAAAATCCTTTGATAAGCACCTGCAAGAAGAGAATCCTTTTATCTGACCCTCTCTAGAGTCCACCCCATCATGGCCACCTGCTTGGATAAGGACAAGTGATTTTTCTCATATGTCACCTCTCTGTTTGTGTGGGTTCTACCACTCTAATGTCCCTTTCATTCTCCCAGTCATCTAGGTGGAATGTTGCTTTGAATTATTACACAGGTTCCGGGAGAAAATACTGTCTAGTTTTCTAATGTGTATGATGTGCATTGTTTGACATCCTTTTGGGTGAGGGGGACTGACTTTACAGAAATCCCCGTTTCATTAGCATCTGTGGCTCAGCTCCTGTAGAATCTACTTGTGATGCAAGAGCCAAAATGATCCCTTCTCTGTGTCTGAGCCTGTTCTGTGATCTCTGCTCCCCACCAATGCAGAGACTTCACTCCTCCCTGCAGCTGGGAGGGCAGGGTGGCGAGTTTACAACCTTTCCCAGCAGTTTTCTGGTACAGAGGGACTGTCGAAGGGCCAGCCTAGTCACACTGACTCCAGGTGAGACAGCCTAAGAGTGAAAAAACTCTCCTGTGCAGAGAAGGGGGATAAGTGAGGAAAGGTTTTCAGGCTGGCTTGCCTCCTCAAAGCCTTTCCCCACCAGGGGCTGACCTGTAACACCACGACCTGGTTCTGACAAGGATGCTCGGGCTTCCAGGCTCACTGCTGTGGGATTCCAACAGGCCTGTCTTAGTCCTTTCCTTAAGCAGGTCAGTGGATTTTAGAAGCTAATACTTGTGGTTCCCCCTGCAAGCAGGAGGCTATGGGTTTAATGTATTTAATTTAGCTTAATATAACAAAAGCTGGAGAATTAACCAAAAGGAGAGAATTCTTTAGGTCAGCCTCCTCCAGGCTTCTGGAATAAGGGCTGCTGCTGCTGTACATTGTCTAGGGAAACACAACTAATAAACTGAAGCGAGTTTGAATCTGTGTCTGTTTCAGGGTTATGTGCAGAGGAGGTGGCTGAAGGTTGAATCAGCAGAGATGTGCTGCCTATTCGTGCAGCTGGATTACAGACCTTTCCTCTTCGGAGCACTGGGAAGGGGGAAGGTCAGCCACACTCCTCAGGATTGAAATGAGCATGATTTCATTTGGAAAGGAGTTGGGGGAGCAAATATGCTCCAAGCGCTTGACATCTTGGATAACGAAATGCACCAAGGCAAATTCTGTGAGATGGTCTATGTGAAATTGAAATAGATCTGACCTACTGCCACTGAGCAGGTCCTGAGGGCTGGAGACCTTCTGTCCAACACAGACAGCATTACGGTCATCAGTGGGTGCTTAGTATCTTCTGTGTATATGCTGCCCTTCACCCAGGGTCCCAGAGTTCTAGGGGGAACTGCAGCAGCTGTTTAACACACAACCGTTTAGGACCAGGAATGAAGAATAACTTTGCCAATTGCAATGGGAGATGGGGCACAGTGTAATAATTAAAACTGGGCCTTAAGTGAGCCCTGGCTGCTAACACAAGGAGTCACACACAGCTTGAAAATGGCACCTCCAGCAGCATGGTACCCTTGAACAAAATGCAAGGAATTGAGTTCAGCGCTGATTTAGAAAGAGAGTTTCCTCCACTACTGAATCACCAGCAGCCAGGTGATCCTTGAGAAATTTTACAATATCCGTAATCCCGGTGTCTCCTGAGATCTGGCTCAACCCTTTCCCCCTGCACTATTAGTGGGTGTGTAGCAGACTTGGAGATGCTAAGCTCCTAAAGGCTCCAGGTCTCTGATCCTAGTCAGTTATGTGAGCTTTAGCCATTGTCTACAGAAGTGGAGATGTTTCCTGTGCCATGGACAGAGCATGCCTGGCTAGCTGGAGGGGGTAGTGGTCTGAGAACAGATAGTGGATGGGGAAGTTTTGATGAGGCCTTTGTGCTGCAGCAGGGCTGGGATGGACAGAGGGCCAGGACAGTGCTGGGGTGGCCTTTTCCCTGCACTAGGACAGAGAGGGATATGAAATGAAGACATTTAGCAGGGCAGAGGTTGTGTTGTGTCTTAATTCCCAGCTAAGGCCAAGAGGGAGGGAGGCTCAGCCACACGCTTCCCCGCCCTGTTCAG
This sequence comes from Natator depressus, assembly GCF_965152275.1. Lineage (NCBI taxonomy): Eukaryota > Metazoa > Chordata > Testudines > Cheloniidae > Natator > Natator depressus. The sequence continues at coordinate 68,622,532 of NC_134243.1, forward strand.
GTCAGTTGTTCTTTTACTTAAGGCTAGCAAGATCCAGCAGGAAGCCCATTGCCAAATACATGCTCTGCAGCTCTGGAGCAGCTGCTGTCCTTTGCCCTGCTGTCTGGAGAGCAGTGACTCATCACAGGGATGGCCTGGAAAGTTTATACAGGGTTATGCTGCCTTTCCCTTTTCACCTCCATGGCATGAGGAGCTCAGCCAGGAAGGTAGAAGTGCCAGCCTCATGCAGCTTGAGGTGTGCGTGTGGGGCTGGGGGGCAGGTTGCTCCCTGTGCTCTCTACCTTCTTTAGTATGGGGAATGTGTCTTCCTCAAGGCTCAACCTCTGAGTCCCCCATGACCCTGTCTGCCTGGGAATATTTTTGCTAGGAACTTGCTCCCCATACCACCAAAGCAAGGTGCGAGGGTGAGTGGGTCAGCAGGGTCTCTGTGTGTGTCTGATTCAAACCTCCCTCATTATCCATCTTGAGGGAGGCTGTGAAGCTCTGGGTATTCAAGGACCTGCACTGTCATTCCCCATCTGCTGGGCTGGGGGAGCTGGGAGCATGAAGCAGCCACTCAGCAAGTAGAGGGTTTTCTACTGTGGTGGCAAGGTGCTTCCCCTGCCCATCTGCTGCTGGCTGTTTCAAGACACCCCAGTATCATGTCTGCAAACAACCAGTGTCTTTCAGCCATTACTGACCCCTGGATTCCTCCCTCCCGTTAAGTACCTCTGGGCTTCTCACCTCACTAGGGCCCTTTGCATTATTTCTCTGTCCTCTGGCATTCACCACTCCTTCCAACTCGGTCTCTCTGAATGGTGCTGATGTGACACTTCCAACTGAAGTTAAATAAATCCAATCATAACTGCAATCTCTGTACTCCCCACTAAACCCCTCTCCCAACTTAATACATCCCTTTTACCTTTCTCCTTTACAGCCTGTTTTCAGTCCACACAACAGTGTCTTTGTCCAATGAACTAAGTTTTCAAGTAAGATTTTTGTGAGCTACAGTCTCAGTCCTAAATATGCGAGCCCTATTGCACTCCATCCATCCACCAACATTGTCACTCTGCCAGCGAGAGCCACCTGAGCTGGCAAACAAGACTTATTCTTCCTGACTGCCCCAAGGCTGCCTATTGCTCATGGTTCCATTTGAGTGTTAATGTCAAGGGATTTTTCTCTCCCCGTTTGTTACATTATTTTGATAGAGTCGGGTTAGATACAGGTCCTGTGTCTCAGTTCCTAGGATCTGCAATGAGACTGGGCAGGGGCGTTTTCCAGACTGGTCATGCAATCATCTGTTTTGAATTTGGTATGGCCGAGGGAGCCATTTGTTATGTTACCACAGCAACTTGCAGACTCCTTGGCCTGTGCGGCTAGGAGGTGGGGCTTTGAGGTGGTACTGTCTGGGGTAAGCCGCATCTTAGTCAGAGGATCTGCTCTGGGGACAGCACGACCAGACGCTCTCAGCTCCTGGCACCCTGCTGAGGACAGCGTCTGACTGCTGCTCCGTGAGTACCCAACAGCAGGCATATGCCTAGTGTACAGTCTCTCTAATGCTGGGGAGGGAAGGGGCAGGGGACAGCTAGCGAAGCAGTTCTGCTTAATGGTTCTGCATTTAATCGGGCTGGGAAAGAAGGAATCTGTGCTGGAAGTGGCAATAGGGGGTGTCCAAAGGGATGCCCCTGAGGTGGCATTAGGGTTTTGGAGATTGAAATAGGCTCCTTCCTGAGATGGCTTTGGGATGCATTGGCCACAGTGGGTGGAGCATGCATTGTGCTGTTGCAATGCATTGGACGTGGCATTGAGGTGTCTTGGAATCTGTATCTGAACTAGCACTGGGCTGTGCTCCTGAGTAGGTGGAGTGTGTCTGCTTTCTGTGTTCTCCAGAGCTGGCACAGCGTGAGTGGATTGTGCTCCTTCATTCTTGAGCTCTGCCAATGCTCCTTCATCCTGACCCACCATGGCACCATCTAATCTAGCCCTGACCATTATCCTCAGCTTTGCCAGTGTGCCTCAATCCTGACCTGCTGCACCTCTTGCTACTCTTATCCTGGGCTCTTTGCGCAGTTCTGCTAATGCTGCTGCAGTCCCCACCCCAGTCCTCTACCTCGACCCTGCACAGCTGTACTGCTGCACCTCAATCATGACTCAGCACCCCCGCTATTCATATCCTGAGTCGTCCCCCCCCACCCCAAGCTCTTCAATGCACGAGCCCTGGCTCACAGGACCGTTACTGCAATTTTGGACTCCGCAGCTTTGCTGATGCGTCTCAACCTCATCTTTGAGTCCCTGTGTTGCAGATGCTTTCTTTAGCTGAGGAAGGTCATTTGGGACTCTTCTTGGAATCCCCAATTCTGCTGCTTAATTGGATAGATGGCTTGCTGTTAAGCAGTACCAGGTCTCGCCCACCCAAGGCACTTGCTGCCTCAGCATAGCTCTCTGCCCTTGCCAGTCTAGGATGCAAAAGGTCATAATGTACCATATAGCTTGAGACTCCATCAGAGCCACTGGGTTGACTACAGACCAGTGCTGAGACCATTTCCAGCATTGTTTTCCCAGGGAGCTCCTTGACTAGGCTCTGAACTTTGCTTTGCAGACTGATGTATCATGATGGCAGCAAACAGGAGCCAGAAAATGCAGAATGGAAGCAGAAAGGTGAGTGTGGGCAAGAGGTGGAGAGGCAAAGACCGCTGTGTATGAGCAACATCAGACTCCCTTGAGGAGTAGGGGGTTGCTAATGCTGCCAGTGGAGTATTTAATTCAAATATTATGCTGTATTGTGTTCCGTTGAGCAAGGCCGCATTGTCTGTGCAACAGATCTGTAACTAGAGCAATATACCGTGTCTGCTGGAAGAAAACAATGATAATCTTTAGCAAGATCTGTGTTTTTTAAATGCTTTCTCTTAAAAAAAAAAAAAAATCTAAGAAATTCTCAGACAAAATCTTTGATTCAAGCAATATTGTAAATATCAGTTAAATTAAACATGGTTAGAAAATTGTAGTTATTAAAAACCCCAGCTTCCTCATCCCTCCCCCCCCCTCAAAAACCAAAGAAGCCCAAAAAATTAAAGTCTAGAAACTCAGTAGTTCAGAGTCCAGAAGCAACCTTAACTTTGACCCTTTAACTGCCTATATATCAGTAATCTCTGCACAGTGACTGACCTTACCCACTTTTGCAGTATGGACCACAAACCTGCTACCATGCTGAGAATACAGTACAAATGTAAAGAACCAGAGCCATTCAGATGGCCTTAGTGTAGGAGTTATGTGATTGCTAGCCCTGGAAATGCCATCAACTACCATATTTCTTGTATGAACAGACCTATAGTCAGCTCAGGACATATGTGGGCACCAATCCAAATACAGAAACTCTCCTCGCCTCCCCCACACCCACCTGGAGATCACTGGAAACTCCAACATCTCCTCTTACTCTGCAACATGCATTCCAGAAGCAGCACTTGCCTCATAGCCACCATTCGCCAAGCCTTGATTAGCCCAATCTACCCCATTCCTCCTCCCACGCTGAGGTCGTATTGGAGAACCTCTCCACTTCTTAATGTCCTGATCAGACTCATGTACTGCACTGGGTGATGGGGGCCAGGGATAAAGGGGCAGAGCCAAGGTGTTTTCACTTAGCTAGGAAGGTCTTGATTTTTAGTGCTTGCTTTGTATAAGCACAATGTTCTAACAGTGCTTTCAGTTCAGAGTGCTCTGTCCAGCTGTAATGTCTTACTGACTCTTGTCTGGGAATTAGCATTATTACCCCCCACACTGCAGAGCCCGTGCAAACAAGGTCATGGACAGAGGCATGCAGTGCCCAGCCTTCCAAAATGCTGCCCGTGAGCTGCATGTGGAAGGGCTCTTCTGCAGAGAGCGCTGCCCCTTAAAGGGGGCTGTACTGTGTCTTTACAGATTGTCCCACTCACCTCCATTCTGTTCTATTCGGGGTCTTATACCTCACCCACCACTATGGTGACAGGATGTGCTAGAGCCCAAGGTTAAGTGTCAGTGGGTGCAAGGAGAGGAAGGTTAAATAAACACGTCTCTCCTATCTTCCTCCCCACCCCCCTCCCCCAAACCCTGATTGCTGCAAAGAAACAAAAGACGAGCCCCCGGGTCCCCTCTTACAGCTGCAGCAGGAGCTGAGACACTGACTGTTGTAGTTGACGGGGGAGACCTGTGTGGCCGTTGTTACGTAAATGGTGTCACTGAGATTCCTGCTCCTGTATTAGCAAGTGTTTCCTACAGGGCTCTCTCTTGTACACAGTCCCCCAATTTGTCCCCTTCTTGCTGAGCACAGGAGAATGTGCTGCAGAGGGTCTTGCAGCTGCCGGTGGTGAACGCAACCTGCGAAAGCCTTCAGAGGACGTACACCAGCACCAAAGAGGTACATCCACTCGTGGCATCGGTGTGTGAGGCCTATGAGAGAGGAGTCAAGGGGGCCAGCTCGTTGGCTGTGTGGAGCATGGAGCCTGTGGTGCGCAGACTGGAGCCTCAGTGTGAGTCTGGATTCTTCCCAGCTGCGGGGGAGTGGGGCACGGGGAGAATGTGGGAACCAGGGACTGTCAGCACATGGGAGCGGCCAGAAAAGAAGGCTGCAGTGGAGAGATTCTGACTAGCAGCCAAAGCACAGGCCTGGGAGTTGAGAACACCTTGTTCTACGCCTGGCCCTGCCACCAACTCACTCCATGGCCTGGGGCAAGTTTCGTAACTACCCTGCCTCAGTTTGCACTTGTGACTCTGTCAGCCCTCCCTGTGCTGGGTTAATGAAGGAAGAACAGTGCCCGTACATGTGCTAAACATTTCCCACGTAGACTTAGGTAGGTGGTTGGGCTTCAAGCTTTGCCTGGGCTGGTTTAAGCTGTTGGAGACCTGTGTCTATAACACAGCAACAGAGTCAGTCCCTCCTCTCTCTAGGACACAGCTGGAACATCAGGACCCACCCTGGCCCTCAGAGCAGTGTGTCTGGGCCTGGCAGCTGTGGATTCCCCCTGGCAGACCTGCTAGTAGGGCCTGCCCACCCCTCTAGCCCAGCCTCCCTCCCCCAAAGAAAAAGCCCCTGCAGCATCTCCAGAAAGGAATTGTGGGAAAATCAGTGAAGGGTCAAGCCCAGGTCTGTCTGCAGTTCCCAGATCACCATGATTCCATCCCACGGTGGGGAGGGGGAGAGTCTTGCGGGGGAGGGGAGGAAAAGAAAGTGCAAAGTCAGCAGCTCAGCACGAGGCCCGAGCACTCCATCCAGCTGGCTCCTTCCCAGCTCTTTCCCAATGCTAACTGCCCAAGCCGGGGCCAGTGTGCAGCAAATCCCTGGATGCATCCAATCTCCAGCCAGAGCTCAGCTACTCAGCCAGGCACCTTTCCCAATGCCCGCCCTCGCGGCGCTAAGCAGGGAACATGACACAGGCCGGCAGGAGCTGTAGTCTGTCTGTTGGGGACCTGGCCGCACCCCTTTGATTGTCCCCTCTGACCCATGTGTTTCCTGCACTTCACCAGGACACATCAGGTTAGGCGCGGAGCAGGAGGGTGCTAATGCAGCCGCCAGGGGAAGTGGCAGAGGAAGTGTAGAATCCATCAGTACTAGCTCTACTATATTGCTTGCCTGCGCCATCCAAGCACCTTCAAGTGCTGTACAAACAGTACGAACTCATTCAGCCTGTGTCAGGGACGAGGGATCCAGGGCATTGCACTTAAGTCGTCTTCTGAAGCGTTGCACCTCCCCCTTCCCACCCCCCAGGCTCAGCACTGCTCTAGGGCGTTGCGTTTAGTACTGACTCAGAGAGCAAAGGTGCCCTCTACGGTGCCACCTACATCCCTCCCTGCAGCACAGTGCCTGCTAGCTTTGTGGTGGGGTATCAGGATCTGCACTGACAAAGAAGAGGGAAGCCCCTACTGCGTCATCCACACCCCCCACTCCATGCAGCACAGAGCCCCCTACCACCATGCTAATATCCAGGCTTTGTCTGGTTCAGTCACAGCTGCCAACATCCTGGCCTGTAGGGGCTTGGATCACCTGGAGGAGAAGATCCCTGCCCTCCAGTACCCAGTGGAGAAAGTAAGTAATGGACCCAACCCCCCTCCCCCATCAGCCTATGGGACCCATCTATTCCTGGGCACCACCCACACCCATGTGGGACACATCCATTCCTGCCCTTCGCCCCCCCCCATGGGACCCATCCATTCCTAGATGTTGCCCACCCCATGAATCTCCCGGGGGAGAGCTCTGTTTTCATGGGACAGTGGGGGCATTGGCTTCATTCCCAGATTCCATGTGGGTGATAACTGGTGGTGATGGGCTCTTCTGAGGCTAATAGGGTAACATGCTAGGAGCCACTGGTCTCCCCTGGGCCCCCAGAGAGTCATCCACAGTTAGGGGTGAGGGTTTGGGGGGGGCCCCCAAGGGTCATTCCTAAAGACATGCAGACCAGTGAGGTTATGTCACACCTGCTCATGCTGCTCCCTGTGCTCCATCCCCTTCAGCATCCTTCAACCCAGAGTGAGACCATCTAGGTGCTGATGCTCCTCTCCTGTGGGGCTGCCTCTGAGCCATCTCCACACACAGCCATGCTTTGGGTTCCATTGGTCACTGTATCTTCACGCAGTGAGACCTGGATGGCTGAATCATGTTGCATGTCTCTTCTCCATCTGTTCTCCTGCAGATTGCATCTGAACTGAAGGACTCCATCTCCACCCCCATTCAAACTGCCAGGAGCACCATTGGCAACTCCATAGCTGGCACCTTGGACAGGGTCTTGGGGCTGACTGCTGAGGGTTATGAGCTGACCAAGAGCGCAGCAGAATATACCTGGAGCAGCCGGGTTAGCCAGATGGCAGCTGCCGGGGTAGACGGAGCCCTGGGACAGCTAGAGAAGCTGGTGGAGTTTCTCCTGCCAGAAGAGGAGCATGAGCCAGGTAATCCTGCCTCCTCAATCATCAATGGATGGCGTCGCGAGTGGGAGGGGGGCACTTGGTGCTAATCCAGAAGCCTTTCCTTTGGGGAGACCTGGTCTTAAATCTGATTCACACGAAAATGGCTCTGGTGGCCTTTGTCTGGGACACAGCACAGTGAAGATTGCCCAGTTCAGTGAGTTTGTCAGACCTCTGCTCAGACGCGCAGGACTGGGGTAGTGCGGGAGGGGTGGGAGTTTGAGGTCCGGAGCTTGGGCAGGTCAGTGTGAGGGCTCCAGCACCAGATTAGCAGAGTTTGCTGCCATTCAGGACTGAGGTGCACTGGCAACATTTCCAGCCTCTGTCTGCACTGTGGCTGGTTCTGGCCAGGACCAAGGGAGAATGTCCCTTTTGTACTGTCTTCCCCGCACGCCTGGCAAATGCCTCCATGGGAACGTGTGAGGATTTATGTGCACTGGGGTTGGGTAGAGCCTCCTCTCTCTCACCTAGCCTGCTCGGGAGATCCCTTGGCCGTGTACTGAGTAGCAATAGGGAGGGTGGGGTGGCCCTGTGAATACCCTTCTTCTCAGGTTATTGTTCCTTCTTCCTTGTTATGTCCTCGGACACAGTAAATGGCCCAGCAATTCTGCCTATGCGAGGGGCCCCACATGATGGGCCCTTTAAACACAGGTATGATCTGCCTCCTGCAACCAACCAGTTCTCAGGGAGCCAGCTGCTGAGCTTTCCACAAGGTGGCGCTGTCACCCTGGTCAGATGCCTACTGCAGATGGAGCCTGAAAGAAGAGAGAAGGGGGCTGATTATTCTTCAGCAAGGTGCATCACTTGGCTGGGTGGTTGGAGCTGAGGGGGAGGCATGGAGGGCTGAAAAAGAGGCTTCTGAAATGAAAGCCCTAGGGTGCCAGGTGCTGTACAGGGCTGTATGGGGCTTTGCTGTACAGCTGGGTAGCGGGGCAGTCCCAATGCAGAGACCTGCTTCTGTGCACCAGTAGAATTCCACCCCCAGAGATCCCAGGAGAGCAGTTCCATGCCAAGTCTCCCATGGAAAGAGGGTGCAGAGCTAGTCAGGTGAATCCCAGGCCACGTGTGCTGTTCCCACCTCTCCCCATACTAGTTTCATGCCCGTTCCCAGTTGGCTCTACCTCTTTGCCTGTAGCTCATGAGCCCACAAGGGTGCATGGATCTGAAGTGACGCCCTCCCAGCCACAGCCTGGCATCTTCACCAGGATCGGTGCTTTGGCCAGCACCATCTCCCACCGCGCCTACCAGCAGACAGCCAGAACCATCCAGCGCACTAAAGCCGGAGGGCAGGAGCTGACCACATGGATTCCAGGCTTGGTGAGTGCCCCTGCACAGCACAGCTAAGGGGAACTCCTGGGGACCCTGGCAGCAGCTTAGTGCCGGGACTGATCTGCCATAAAACGTGGGCTGATAGCCCCTTGGACCTATGAAAGTCTGGATCCCAAGCCACACGAACGACAGCCAATGTTTAATGGAGGACCTAGACAGAATCGGTGCTTTGGGGCCCCCTGCTGGTGTAGCAGCAGTTACTGCACAATCCCCATCTCCTGAACCGTGCTGAAGGATGCTAGCACAGAGACAGGGAAGTAAACATGAGTAGTAATACTAAATTATCCTGTGCTCTTCTCATCTTTGCATCTGTCTATTTCTGTCTCTCAAGCTCTCTGAGTGGTTTACACACCCTATTCAGTTAAGCCTCTCAGCAGGGTAGAACGGGGTTTTATCCTCATTTCACTGAGGAGAAACTGAGACACAGTTGCCCAAGTCACCAAGGTCACAGCAAGTTCATGTCAGGAACAGAACCCAGGCGTCCTACCACCCAGCGTCCTATTCTAACTGTTTAGGCCCATCCACCATTGCCCCGTCTAGGAGCTAAGCCAGTACATTTCAGGGCCTCATGCTTGGTGGAGAGCAGGACACTGGGTATTGCTGTTGTGAATATATTTCTCTTCACTTGCTCCATGGGAAGAACCAAGTGGCTCTTTGGCTCATGCTTTGTTGCTAGCTGCTCACTCTCCCTCCAAGGCAGGCAGGGTCCTGGCCTCTTATAATCTCTGTGGCATCAGCGCACACAAGGCCCCCACCAAGCTAGCAGGCTGGATTATTTTAACTGGCTCTAAATTTAGATGGTTAATTAATGGTCTTGACATAACATCCTTCCCAAAGCAAAAGGCCCCAGTGGAAGCACAGATAAAATCAGGAGTAAAAAGCCCGTCTCCAACCCACCGTCTCGCCATTCTGCTCCCCTGGGGTTGGAAACCACCCCCAGCCCTGCCAGAACCCACAGCCCCCTGCTGCCTTTGGGATTTCTTCCCATGTGTGTCTCTGTCCTCTGACCCTTGGACATCCCATTACAATTACAGCACTGACGCAGAATGGATCCTGCGAACCACTCATTCCGATTAGAGCTCACAAGCTAAACAGAGTTGGCCTGGGTTGGCTGGGAGACCACCAAGGACCATGGAGCTGCTGCAAGGGATGGGGTGTGAGTGACTTGTTAGAGGACTCTTAACCACAGTGCCCCAGTGTGACACGAGGGGTGCTGTGCTGCGCAGAGTGGTGTGAGGGGAGAGAATCAGAGGGTACCTAACTCCAAGGTCTGGGCCACTTGTGGTGATTAAAGATCTAAAGTCACTTTTGGAAAGAGTTAGGGTTTTGACCCCTATGTTCTGGCCAAATTCTACCCAGGGTAATTGCATCTCTGCTCGCCAAATCCCCCCTGTGGTTTTCAATGGCTCTGGAATTCTCTTTACTTTCTGTCCTAAACTGGTGTGCACCTTTGTTATGGATCAGTTAAACAGCTGCTGCTTTGCATCTAGATGAGGCAGCATGTCAGTGGTGGGTGAGGGTTCCCTGTGTGTCTCTCAGCTCTATCGCAGGGCGGGGACAGGAGGCTGACAGGGGAAATGTTGGCATTTTAACAGATTTATTGCTTGGCTTTCCCCTTAGCGTTCATCTCCTCACTGTAGTACCTGAGCCTGCAAAGCATCAACGGGCCTAGCCTCGCTGGGTCAGCAGCACTGTCCCCCATGCGCAGGTTGGAACAGATGTGGATCGGGGCTGGCTTGCCCAGCATGAAGGCCCTCGCATGGAAAGGTCCTGTGTTGTGCTGTGTGTTAGTGCAGCTCCCCCTCCCTTGATGCTGGCCCGCAGGCTCCCCATGGACACTCAGCTTTGCTGTGGGAATCTGAAGCCCTGGCAAGGGGCAGTGAACTCTGCCTTATCAGCCTAGTGCTGGCCATCATGCATTGCCATGGTGGGCTGCAGAAATACCTGGATTCAGGAGCCAGTGACAAGCACAAGGGATGCAGTCAAGAAATCCCGAGTGCAGCCACAATGCAGCAGCCACAATGCAGCAGCCACCCTGCTCCATGGTGGTCCTGGTGAGGTCCCACCTGTGAGCAGGGGCTCTCTGCTCTCTCTCACTGCAGGGTGCCGTGGCCAGGCAGAGCACGGCCAAGGCCCAGCAGGTCCTGTGTGATGTGCAGAATGCAGCAGCTGGTTGGCTGAGCAAGGAGAAAAGTAAGGAGCCAGAACAGGAGCAAGAGAAGAAAGAGCTGGAGAAAGAAGAAACCAAAGCAAGTGAGGTACAGAGAGGGGCAGAGCAGTGAGCACACCTGCTCTGATGGGTCAGCGAGGGAACCTTTACAAAGCTCCCTGCAGGTCCTGTCCAGTGGCCAAGGCAGCAGTTGTGGCCCTTACTATGATCAGGGATCAGGTACAGAGGAGGAGGTGAGGGAGGGAAGGGCGTGATTCTCCCAAGGCTGTAGAGGGAATCAGTAGCAGAGCTCAGAGTCCTGGTTTCCAGGCCCCTGCAATAACTGCTAGACAACACTGCCACATGAAGGGAAACAGTTCTGTTTAGAAGCCACTGATCCAATGGGCTATGCTCCCTGTGCCTCTCAGCCACTTGGTCTTTATTCCCAAGAAACAGGCTTGGTGACCTTGGGCAGCTCTCGAGGGTCTCCTCTGCTTGTGCCCTCCCAGGTGGAGGTGTGGAGATGGCTGTTGCAAGGTGAGGGTTTGGAAGCCCTGGCGGAGGGGCAGGAAGTGACAGTCTTTAGCCTCCTTCACTTGGTGGAGACTCTGGAGGGGCCACTACCCTTGAAAAGGGAGTTGGCAGCCTCCAGGCCTGTCAGATGCAGAGGCCTGGAGTCTGTGGCCTGGCTGTGCTGTGTTTGTTGCAGTGAGGGGTGGGGAGCAGGGGAAGCTGCTCAAACTTCCAGTTTTCAGCCCACAGCCCTAAGGGGCAGTTCAGGCAGCCAGGGCTAGCTGGGGAGTAGGGATGCCCTGCTGTGCCGCTCTTTGCCCAAGGGGGCCCAGGGCCTTGCACTGGGCACAGAGGGTGGCATAGAGCCACTACTAGTGAAGCTCTGACACCTAGGGATGAGGTCACTCTGCAGGGGAATCCTTGGGAGGCTAGATCCACTGGCTTCACAGCTGCTTTGTGCTGCCGGACCAGGACCGAGAACCTGGCCCAGAGATCAAGCGCTGGAAATGGCTGAGTGGAAACTTTCCCCTAGTAGGAGGTCTGCTGGGACAAGGAAGAAGGGAAGTGAGGGCCCTTCACCTTTGCCCTCCCCACTCTCAGTACAACTAGGGGAGTTGGACAAACTTCCGCCGGAAATACAGCCTTGAACCAAATAGCTGGGGGGCGCAGGCTTGTCTTGTTTCTGGAGGCCTGGGGGGTTGGGCGAGGGAGGACAGGATAAAGCCCCAGTGCAAGCTGCTCAGCCCAAGGCCAATGGCTCTGGCTCTGAATCATCTGTTCAGTCTTTGGGTGTCTGGGAGCTGGGGCACTCAAAGGGAAGGACAGGGCTGCAGGACAGAGATGGGGCCTGCTGCCCCCCAGCATGGGCCATGCCTGGCACTTACCAGAAGGGCTGGGCATATTTCTCTTTGCAGATGGCTGAGGTTGCCAAGACTCCAAGCCTCCTGGGCAGCATGGCCCAGAACCTACAAACTGCCTATCTCTCCACCATCTCCAACGTGAAGAGGGTCCCCTCTGCTGCCTGGGGGACAGCTGGGGAGCTGCTCCAACTCACCCCTCGCAAGGCAGCTTCCATAGCCAGAGAGAAGGTGGGCGCTCTGGGGGATGCCTTACACACTGTTACCGGGAGCATGGTGGAGACCCTGTCCCACTACGTGCAGGTGAGTTTATCCCTTTCTCTGAGAGCTCCCTTCCTGCGCTGCAGTGTGAAGGCAAGACACGCTTGGCCAGGATCAGCCTCTTCTGGTACCTGTATCTTCCTGGGGCCTGTATCTTCCCCCACCTCTGGCTGTAGCCCCTCCCTGCTGGGAATCCTATCAAGGGCTCCTACAGCACCAGACTCACTGCCAGTCTGGGGTTCCTTTGGGCCATGTTAGAGATGCCTCCTTCAGCTCAGAATGGGGCAGTCTGGGGGAAGGGGGTAAGGGGTACTCCCTGGGCTTGGGGAAGCTATGGACTCTTGGCTTTGCTTACACGGGCCATGGTGCAGAGGGGTGCCCTGTTGATGCACCCCAGTCTTGGCCGCCTCACACCCAGCTGTGCCAGTGCCCTTCAGTCCTGACCTGCAGCCGCCCTGCCAGTCCAGTCCTTTGCCCCCTGCCTCCTGTGAAGCCAAAGTCATGATTGAGGGTCCCTGGAGACCGTTGTCTGGAGCCTCAAAGCAGGGGCTACTGCCAGTCAGCTGTGAGATGCACAGCCAAGTGCTCAGTCACACCCTTTAGCTTACGTGGCCTCTCAGATTGGCTGGCCCAAAAGTCCCATACTGCATGTGGGGTCTGTCCTTCCATTCACCAGACTGATGCAGCCAGGCCCCTGGAGCGCTGCTCACGTGGACTGTCCTAGGAAATCCCAGCTGAGAGAGTCTGGGTCTGTGACCAGAAATTCCTGGCAAGGTGAAAGTTCAGGGAGTGACCCACCTCCCCTCCAGCTGATTCCTCCCTCCCTCCCCCTGCCTGAGCCAGGGCTCTCAGCCCATTAATCATGTGTCCATGGAGATGCAGACTGCCCACTGGGCTCCACTGCCCAACCCCTGGGGATCTGTCTGGAGCTGAATTCTCAGCTGCTGGCTTCAGCTGCAGGCTTTTCCGCTTTGTGTGGCAGGAATGGCCAGGAGCCCCAGCTCCGTGGTGGGTGTAAGGTCTGAGTAGCCTCGAGGATACAGGGCTTTGTGAGGGATAGAAGATAGAGATTGGGAGGGGCAGGGAGAGGGGCCCATTGAGGAGCAGGCAGTATTGTCAGATCAGTGTGTTGGTGAATAAAGACCCAAGGTCCCCCGAGCCGCTCCTAGTGCAGAGCCCCACTGGGAGGGCTGGTGTCTGGCACCTACTTAACTGGTCAGTGTTTGTGACTGTGTCAGTAATAGTCCATGGACAAGGCAGTCACCTGCATGCAGGGGTCCCCTGGAATGGGTTGCATTCCAGTGTGGGCCTGGGGTCCCATCATTCTCCAGTGTGCACTATACTTATGACACAAAATGCCACTGCCTCAAAGGGTGGGAGGGATGAGGATTGGGGAGAGGCCCTTGCCTGGTGGCAGGGGACGCTCTCCAGTCTCCTCCTAGCGCTCTTCCTGCAGAGTGAAGGGAGCAGGTGCCTGGCAGGGAGGGGCCATCTTTGCAGAGTGGTGGGGTGGGGAGGTGGGTTCTTTCAAACACCAGCCCAGCAAAAGCACTGGCACCTCCTTACGTCGGTCCCAGTAGCTCCTAGGAATCCAGCCAGAACTGCCTCCCTGTCGACAGACCCCTTGGGCTGGCTCAGTAGTCAGGAAAAGCCTCAGTGCCTTGATGTCACCCCCCCGAGCACTGCTCCCCAGGGCATCTGACCCTGACTCTTCCTGTCACACTGAGGCACCTGGCTCTGGGTCCCTGCTCCCACGGCTGCAGCACTCGCTGTCCTGGGACTGGTCACCTTCTGGGCAGCTCGGCAGCCTGGCTTGGAGCAAAGAAGCCAAGATGGCGAAGGGGACCAGCCCCAGCATTGAACCAATCACCCTGCTGTGTCTGAGGCTCAGTCTGGTGCCTGGGCCAGACTCCACTTGGGAGTCCAGGCAGCAGCCACCCTCCTTGCACGTTACATGCAGGGCAGATCCTGACTGGGGATGGAGTAGGGCTAGGTCTAGGGGCCAACCTGGTCCTGTCTTTGGGAGGCTTTACTTGTGCACCTCCCCATCCCCAGGCAGCGCTGGCCCTCTGTCTTTGAGCACACAAGCTAGGTGGGGAACCCTCAGCCCCCTGGGGTCTGCCCCCTGAGGCCAGCAGGCCTTTGGAAAAGCCTTGCAGTGAAAATCCCAGAAGCAGCCGAGACCAGAACAACCTGACCTAATACATCCTTCATCTGGACAGTGAGAGACAACCCGAGCTAAGGGACCCTAACCCGGGGTCCAGCGCCCACATGGCTGGAGAGACAAGTCAGAATAAACTGTTTAGAGAACCTAGCTCTGCTCCTCTAGCTGATCACTGCATTTCCCAGCCTCTGTAGCAGCCTGTCCCCTGGTGACTGAGCAGGGCTGGAGGGGAGTAGGTCTGGTCCTCTGGAGCCTCCGGCCCGAGGAGGGAAGAGTCCCCTGGAGCCTGAGGGGGAGGGGTGCATCAGCTGAAGGTCCCTTGGAGCCTGACAGCAGGTCTGGGCCTACCAGCGCTGCAGTATCTCCAGACCTGAGTTGGTCCTGAGGGCCAGCCTGGGTCCTTTGGCCAGTGCGCCACTCTCCCTTTGGTATGCTGTCCCAGGATGAACAGCGTGACCTCCTAGGCTGGGAGCAGTCACTTGTGGGGAGGGGGCAGGGAGGCTTCTTGGCTCCAGTCTGAAGCAGGAATGTGTGGGATGGGGGGGGAGGGGAGCTAACCCCACAGGGTCCCCCCACTGAGCAGAGAATGAGTTTGGTGCGGCTGGTCCTGCTGCCCCTTCTCCTGCAGAGGAAGCGGGGAGGATGCTGAAGGCCAGGGAGGGCATCTGCGGGGGCCATGCTTTGCAGTCTTGGCATTCCTTACCCCCCGAGGCCACTGCGCCAGCTCCCCAGCCCCCTCCTAGCCCTTTTATTCCTGCCAGGTTTGGTTGAACTCGGTGTGTAAGAGCTGCAGTGAAGCCTGCTCATCCCTGCCCAGCGCGTGGGGATTTAGCTAAAGGGATTAATTCCCTCTGAGCAGAATGGTCCAGATGGAGGCCTCTTTGGGCTGAGGCTCATGCAGCCCCCTCACACTCTGCACCCACCGAGGGCATGGGGAGGCTGGACCTCACAGGGCAGGTCTGGAGCAGGGTGGGTTTCCTCCCCCTCTCTGGGAATGAACAGGGGGGTTCAGCCAAATGCCAATGGGGACCTAGGGCAGAGGATGGAGGGCCAGACATGCCCTTCCTCTGGTTATTTCCATAGCACCTTCCTGCACATGCCGAGCCATTGAAATGCAGCCACCTCTGGGGTGGGGACAGTGCGGCAGTGGTTTCTGGCCAGACTCGGGGGCAAACCACAACTCTTTTGGTAAGTGTCGGGACCCCTTTAGTTATGGTGCAGAGCAGACAGGAGCTAAGTGCAGTTTCCTCCGTACTCGGATGTCCCTCTGGCAGCCATTGGCCAAGGGGCAGGGCAGTGCTTCAGGCCATACATAAGCAGGCGGGGTGTTAACACGTGTTCTCTTGCTGTTCAGCTCCCCAGGCTGCTGGCAAAGAAAGAGGACACGGCGCATGAGAGTGATCCCACTCCTGAGCAACACCGAAGTCAGGAGGGCTCCAGGCCTGTGGCTTCCCCGTCCCCGGAGAAATCCCAGCTGCGAGGAAACTGGCGAGCCAACCGAGCTCACCATCCCCTCTCCTTCCTGGGGCTGGAGGATCCCTTCTTCCTGCAGCCAAGCTCCTTCCAGCGCCAGGCTCCACAGCGGAGCCCAACCTTTGAGCCCGACCACCCCATGACCCGCAAATCTGCCTTCTCCCCCTATAGGGAGGGGCTCAGCACCAGGAGGGTGAGCAAAAATTCATTCCGCTACAGCCCAGAGCCTGTGTACACCAGGGCTAACTATAGCAACCTCTACACCATGGCCTTCAAGAAGGACTGAACGGGGGCGGGGGCCGGAGCTCGTTCACTACCTGCTTCACACATGCCAGCCTGCACCTGCTGCGCTTAGTGCCTTATCGAGCATCATGCTGTTGGTTTCAGTATTAGACCCTCAGGAGTTAATCTCAAAGCAGTGTTCCCTCTGTACAGCCCCAGCACAGACAAGGGGACAGGGACGGGGACTTACCTTCACCTCTGGCACCAGGGTCACGTGCAGCTTGAGGCCAGGAGTGAAATGAGTTTGACAGTCCCAGCTCATTCCCTTTCCCAGCAGGCCGGGTGCGTTCAGGCCTGTTTCTGTGTGTCTGCCCGGAAGGGAGCTGGCATGGAGACTGAGACTGACTTGAGGCCCTGCTTAGGGCAGAGGCCTGCTGTGCAGTATCACAATGGCCATGGAGGGAAAATGAGGGCAGGGTTGCAGTTTTGTGTCACTGCCCATCCCTCCAAGGTGACCCCACAGAGAAAGAAATGGGGTTGTGCCCTGTTGGCTTCTTTCTGAAGAGAGGTCAGAGGGTCCTCAATCCCAAATGCTGCTGGCATTTTACAGCAGGTGCTGTGTCAGGAATGTCAGGGCTGGTCTGTGCTGGTTTTACCAGTGGAGCCACTGGGGCTTTTGCATTATCCTGGGAGTCTTCTCAGCCCTCAGTTGAAGGGACAAAGTGCTGAATCCTTAGCAAAGATGGCCTTTCTCCACCAGGTTCACTGGTCCTTGTAGTTACATGGCTTGCCATGTGTGTCATTCTGGGTTGCTTTTATTCCCCCAAACTGCCTTGTGAGGTAGATGCAATAAGCAGGCTGTAGTGTGTGTGGGGGGGGGCGGCAATTTCTGGCCCCCTCTTGCCTGTGATGGGTTGAATGGCAGTGACACAGTAAGAGGCAGTTTCCTGAGTGGGAAGGTGAGGATTGGAAGCAGGAAAATGAAGGAAGAAGCAGCTCTACCGTGGGGGAGCAGAGGAGAGGGGAAGGAGGGGGAAGAGGGAGCAGAGGAGAGGGGAAGGAGTGCAGGAAAGGGCAGGAGCTGGGAGGCCATGTTGCCTAGGGCTGGGCCTTGCTCAGTAGTGCTTATCTTGCATGTACCCTGTGTGGGCAGCAGCTGAGGCGGAGGCTTGTCTTTGCACTGTAGGCTGGGGGAGCCGGGTTCTGCTGCAGACCAGCCCCTCCCATCAGACAGCAGCTTTATAAATGCCTGAGGGGGGAACGTGGCTTCCCATCCTCGTTCCTTTCCACCCTCACCCCACGCAGGCCAACCCTGCCTCTGGCCTAGTCTTCCTCTGCAGAAGTCACTTGAGGCCCAAGGGAAGAAGTCCCTGCTGGACGGCAGGATCCATGGGTGGGAGCTCCCCAGAAGCCAGGCCATCTCCTTGGCCCTCCATGTGGTGTTAGGGCTTTGTGGAGTCAGTAACAAGGCATGTGTTATGCAGTCTATGGCATGGGGGAGCTCTTGGAGCCCCTTTCTTCCTATCCTGTAGGAGCAGCTCAGTATCCAGGTAGGTTCCCTGCAGGACAGTGAGCTGCATCCCCCTGCCAGCTGTGTGTTTTCCCTATCCCCCACTCAGGGCAACCAGCTCTTCTATTTACTGCAATAATAAACATTCCCCACTTGTCTAGTGCCTGGTATGCTTGTTTCCTCTGGGTGAGTGAGATTGTACCACTGGGGCCGTCCCCACTGAACTGGATCAAACTGCAGCTGTCTTGGTCCCTGCATCCCTGGGTGGCACAGGTCCAAAGACCTGATCCCAAAGGCACAGCCACAGACAGGGGCCGGGGGTGGCTGCAGCCCAAAGAGCATGACATAAGCTGGGGCAGAGCTTCTCCACGAGCCTATAAACAGGGCTGGGTGGTGCTGTGTATGGTCCTGGCAGAGGAGGCAGCATCTGGGCCTTTGGGGCCAGCCGCTCCCTCCAGCGGCTGGGGAAGGGCTGCGTGTTGTGCAATATTGTGACTAGTCCATGCCAGCTCCTCCTCTTGACTCGGCGCCAGCTCCCCCCAACCTGGCAGTGCCTTGTGTCAGGCTGACTAGTGCCCTATACTTCCTGGCCTTAGGCAAAGGGGAGTTTGTGCCAGGGTAGCAGTGAGGGGAGAGGAGGGTCTGAACCTCCAGTGGCCTGGAGCCTGGGCCCTTTCATTTATCAGACGGGATGGCCCTCGCCCACACCTCAACCGTCTCCCCACCCCACGCACTAGGTGATGGGAGGGAACAGGCCAAGCTGGAGATGCTCCTCCCCTCCAGCTCTCTGTCTTTACGGAGGGGTGACTATTTTCAGGAGGGCTGGGGCTGCCCTGATGGATGTGACTAACCTACTCAGACCTGGAACAAGAGGGCAGTGCCAGACGGAGCTGTCCTGTCCCATACTCGCTGCTGGGAGCTGCTAAGGCCGCCTTCCAGCCATAGGCAGGGAAACATGCACCCACCGTAGCTCTCTCTGCTGAGCTGCTGTACAGCAGGGACAGGAGATTCCTGCCTTGCCTGCCCTTGCCTGCCCTCCACAGTCACACAGCACAGCTGCTGTAGTGTTTTTTCTTTACGCTGTATGGAGAAAGGCTCAGGCAGCACCTGCTCCTACAGCTTGGCTTTCCAGAGCCCTGGCTCCCAGGTGCTCCAGGCAGTGCCAGGCCCCAGAGGGCTAACAGGCCAAGACATTTGGGGATTCTGCAAATCCAGGCAATGGGCCCTGTAAGTGTGGACACAGGGACAGTCCAACTCATTCTCCAGTGCTGCAAGGACCAGTCTGAGCCAGGCTCTGCCTTCCGTCAGCACTCTCACAGGTTTGATCTGAAACCCAAAACTATTTAAAATCTGACAAGTTAGTGCCACGCAGCAGCACAAGGTTGGGGGGCCTGGTCCTAAGGGGCTGAGCCCCTCACGTTGCAATGCCAGTCCAACAATAACCACACGCAGCTCATCGTATACACGCTGCTCCATAGCACTCTTATCCAAACCAGGGGCCGTGTACAGAAGCCAAGGGAGAAAAGAATAGTTTGTCCAGCTACTCACAGCTATCAAACTGGCTGGATTAGCTGGGCTGCCAGCAAAAGGCACAAGTTCACCCGGACAGGTTGAGCTGACTTGTCCTGGATTAATAGTGAAGGGCCTGGGACTACAGCAAGAGGAAGATTTAGCCAAATTGCAGCAGGTGCCCAGATTTCTGCCCTTGGTCTGTCACACTCTAGGGCAGGTTAGGCCAAAAGGCAGTTATCCTCACCCACCTCCTCCATAGGCGAGTTCCCCCTTCCCCTGCACAAAAACCACAGCTGTGATGAGCCAGGAGCTTCCTATAAAAAGGGGGTTTATTGCAGTAGAAATCACTGTGTTTACAGACGCACCCTCTTATTTACGCTTAACCTTTACAGCCCTGGGGCTGGGGTAGAAGGAGCAGAGACCCCGCTCCACATTCATAGAGAAATTTTACTGGTTTTCAGCCCATCTGTGGGGAGAACCTAGCCCTTCCTTCAACTCACAGGCCCTGCCTGGTGACCATCTAGGGACAGACAAACTGTGGCTCCCAGCAGGGACCGGGTTAGCATACACTGGATCCCACGCTAGAGCCCTGGAAAACAGCCAAGTCTCCAATCTTACATGCATGTCTAATGCATCGTTTAAACAACAGAAACCTCTGCTGTCAGCAAAAGAACTGGGGGAAGGAGCTGTCGGCACAGACAACACCAGGCACTGTGACAGCTCAGTAACTAGTCGAGATTGCACAGAGAAGAGGGACAGAACCAGAGGCTGACAATGTTCCCTGAATCCCAGGGGCTTTGGTGTCAGCTGAAGATACAGACATTTGAGATGCTGAGAAACACCAATGGGCAGATACAGATGCCACCCTCTGTACATGCGGCGTGCACCCACTAGCCACTCCAGAACCACATCAGCATCAGTCATGCTTACAAGGAGCATTACCCAGTACCACCTCCCTGTGAAGGGGAAGGAAGGAGGGTCTATGGGTCAGGGCAATAGCTTGGGACTCTGGAAACCAGGGGTCAATTCCCTTATATACCAGATTGTGTGTGACCTTGGGCAAGTCACTTAATGTGTCTGTGTCTCAGTTCCCCCTCTGTAAAGTAGGATTAATAGCACTGCCCCACCTCACAGCAGTCTTGTGAGGTGCTCAGATGTTATGGTGATAGAGACCATAATAAGTACCTAAGACAGATACAAACAGCCACATGCCCAAGTCGTTGCTCCTAGATTCCCAGTTGAGAGAGCTGAGATTGGAACAGAGGGCCAGGAGACAGCTGGTCCTTCCCACTCATTTGTATTGAGAGGAAGTGGCAGCTCCCCACCAAAGGAACTGGGGGAGGTAAGATCCTCCCAGAAGCAGCAGAAAGATGCTCTGGTATTTTCCAATATTAGGGAGGGGAGGGGAAGGGAGTTATTTAGCAGAGTGAAAACTAAGAGAGACTGTGAGCTCAGCAGAACGGGGCACCAGTGCTGACTGGAGTCTCTGGATGCTATTGTAATATACATAATATTCAGACTACTTGGCTGAGGAATCCTGTCCTCAAGGGAAAGGGTGGGAGCTCAGGGGTGGCGCATTTATAGCTAAATTGGACACCATGCTAGTCACTGTATAACAGGGCCCAACCCCCTGGGGATGGACAGTATGGACTCCTAGGTGTTGAATTATAAAGACCCCAGGTTGCACTGGTATATATATGATGGCAGGGGCAGACTCAGCCATTTTCCTGAGGCTCTCAGGTGTGAGGTTGGGGAAATCCATTTGACTCCTCATATAGAGTACATGGCTCTTTTCACAGGGGTAGGAGGGCTTAGTCTAGTAAAGCAGGCTGGGCACCCTGGTCTTTCCAGCTGGCAGCACATGGGGAAGTAACACACAGGCTCCAGCTCAGAGCGAGTCCGTCCTCTTCCGGGCAAACACAGCCGACATGCTTTTGACAATGCTGCGGATCCCAGTGCCCTTCTTCAGTGCCAGCTTGGCCTCGCAGATGCGCTCCGCCAGCCCCTGGAAGACCATGAGTGCCCCATGATAAGCCTCAGCTGCAGAGACCTCATAGAATTCACAGTCCATGGAGAGTGCCAGGAGACGGCCCTCCTCACTGGAGACCGCCCGCCGGTGGTGTAGGTCCCGCTTGTTGCCCACGATGACGATAGGCACCTTCTCCTGGCTTAGAGCCTCCTTGGCTGCCTTGAGGACCTGGACTTTGGGGCGCAGCACATTGAAGCTGGCACGGTCGCAGATGCTGTAGACCAGGACGAAGCCATCTGCCCACTGGACTCGCTTTTCCTTGGCAGAGCTCTCATCCACCAGGTCCTGGGGGAGGAGAGATGGGACAGGAAGATGGGGTGGAGTCTGATAAATGAGTGAGTCTCTGGGGAGGATGTTAGTGCTGACAAAGGTCACGCGATCATCCGGCTGGGCTGGAAACTGAAGCTCCTACACTCCCCTCTGAACAACATACAGGCCAACTGCAGTTGGGTAGTGACCTCTGCCGGTCACGTCAACCCCGATCTGGAAACACCAGCTGCAGAAGGAGAGAGACTTTGATCCTGGTCTTGGCCAGCACAGGGGCTGAGCCCCGACCATAAACTAGACTGGTACCCATAACCCAAAGGTAAAGTTTTTACCACCTAACCTCCTATACCCAAACCCAGCCACCTTCGACTCCCAGGAGGGGAGCGGAGGGGCCCTTCCACCAGTTTGGTTCAAGGAGGCTGTGCTTGCACCTAGCAGCAACTTACTGCCCTTCTGTGCAAAGCATCCAGGCTCAAGAGCAGCTGGAGGCTTCTGACTCCATGCTGGCAGGGATGCAGCACACCCTGTCTTTGGACAGGCGGGCAAGGGAAGGGGGTGACAGTCACATCCTCCCCAGGGAGGAACACCCTAGTGGGCAGAAAGAAACAGGGAAGGTGAGGAGGAAATGAGAAGAGCAACAACCTCAATGTAAAGGGAAGGGGAGGAGCGATACCTGGCAGAGCCCACCAAGGCTAGGCCAGAACACTTGGGAAGAGACAAGAGTCAGGCTTACTATCCTCACCTCGCATCGTGTGGAGCAAAGAGGGCTTTTGGCCATGCTTGCTCTGGCTGCAGGTTATACGAGTTTGGCGTTCTCAGCTTAGGACCTCGCTTGGCGCTCCCTGCCACGTCCACTGAACCAGTATGGGGTGGGGGGCGGGATTCAATCAGGTCCAGCACTGAGCTAGCTGCTGCTTCATCCCCTTTCTTTCCCATCCAGGACTAGTGGAGCAGGATGGCAAATTCTGCACTGGTGCTAGCCTGGGAATACAGTCTTTGCTGTCCCAAGGCCTTTACCCTCCAGCTGGAAGCACGAGAGAGGCGCCATCCCTGCAAGCTGTCTACTAGCCACCTGGTTGGCCCACAGGTTAGTCATGTTGGGGAGAGTCGGAAGTAGGGGTTACAGTCTGGCTGATGCTTCAAGTCCATGGTTTGCCTTTGGGTTTTCTTAGCTAGGAGAATAGTTTTTCCTGGGGGCAAGAATATGAGACAGCAGCAGCAGAGGCCCCTCACCTGTGAACAGGGGACGTCCCATATGTGGACGAGGATCTCTCTGCCCTCCATTGCTAGGCTGTGGCTGTAGATGGATTCTGCCAAAAGGCACAGAAATCACTGCATGTATAGATCACAGACAACCAGAGAGCCGTGTCCTCTCAATGACAACCCTGCCACGCACTCACTGCCTCCCTGCTGCACACACACCCTCCCCTCCAGGTGGGAGATCAGACTCCAGGGGGCAAGGACCACGGCCTTTGTGCTCTATGTAAGGCACCAGCCACACCTAGCATGTTGGCATTCAGCTAGAGAGTCTGCCATCCAATAACCCAACCTGTCGGGGTATCCATCTCCCTCTTGTCCTTCAGTCAGTGCACTTGCACCTGCATCCCCACTAGCTGCTCCACGCGGGTCACGCAGGAGCTCCTCGCATCTCTACAGGAAACGCTTCTAAATGCACAAACTGGTTCCGATGAGTAGATTTAACCCTTAAGCCTGCAGTTAGCAGGCAAGAGCCCTGGAGAGGAAAAGAGGTGGCTCAGGAAACAGCCAAATCCCACAGATAGACCCAGTCACACAAATCAGGACTTTTCCAAATTGGTCAATTCACACCCCACAAGGACAAGGAGAAGCTAACACGCAAGCCCCCAGCATGGCACTCACCCATGTCTCCATATTCCCCAATGAATCGCCTGGTAAGGAAACGCACCGTCAAGGCTTCAAAGAAGAGAACAGAAAAAAAAAAAAACCTAAGGATTTTAAATGACATATTTTAGCTCCCTTGCAAACCCGAGTGGAGCGATTACTACCCTGAACCCAGCTCAGCACCAGTCACCAGCCTGGTATGGACAGCCTGCTCTGCAATGAAGCCATCTCTCCATTTCTGTATCCATTAAACTCTCACTGAGCTGTGTGTGAACAATCTCTGTATTTTATTTCACACGTTGCCGAACCAGCAAGTTTGCTAAGAAAGGATTAATAGATCAGGAACTCTCCCGAACCAGCATTTCAATGGACTGAAACTGACTAGGAAGCATTTTCACTTACAGAACATACCCATCACGAAACTCTCTTGTCTCAGAGGATGCACTTTGCTTTCCCACTTTGAATCACAGCTCTTTGAGATGGAATAGACCAAACAGGTCCCATCTCCGCTGTCTTTTGGCCATGGCAGGGTTGTTCCCTACAGCTTATTCTCCAAGCTTTGTCCAGTTCGATTTTAAAAGTCCCTAAGATTTAGCTCACGGTCATATCCCTTCCCTTGGGGGAGCTTTCCCCAGCTCCAGGGATCTCCCAGCTAGGAAGTTTTCCATGTTCTCCCTGCTCTTCCTTTGGTGATTAAAGTTCTTACCTGATTTCCCCACGCTGTTTGCTCCCATAACTAGCATATTCGCTTCCATTTTCAGTGCGGTGGGACTGGACACCTCCATCAAGGGCTGGTGGTCTGGGGTGAAGCTGGCACTTCTGCGCAGAGGGATTCGTAGAACCATTTGTAGATCGATCTCTCTCTCTCAGCAGAGTCTGTCTGTCTGCCAGTCCTCTCCACTGTTTGAGGTAGAATGACTCCTGTCTCTTCTTATTCTAGCCCTCACTGAGGGAGTAATCTGCATGGGCCATACCATTCCCAAAACTTGCAGGGGGTGACACACCAAGAGCAGCAGACCTAACCATTCATTGTAAGATTCCCAAGATTAAAAAATCCCAACCTTGATACCAATCAAATCATCCTAAAAGAAAGACCCCAAACCTGACCCTGCAGTAGCAGAGGGCTGGGAGGATCCTGATGGGGCTAAACAGTGTCTGACTTCAGCAGCTGTTCTCCAAACCATGTCCAATAGTGGATCCTCAGCTGAGCAGGCCGCCAGCTCCTTCCATGCTTTTGGCATGTCACTTGGAAGGACAGTCCATCCATAGTACCTCACCCCGCAGGCATCACAGGGCTGCATTCCTCCCACTTTGCTCTTACATCCTTGGATGTATTATGGGGCTTCTGGTGAGGAAGGTGGGTATTTCACACCCCCCCCCATAACTCTGCGAAGACACCTTGATCTTGACCTGCAGCACCCTCTGCTATTCCAGTGCTTCCCTTCCCACCCCCCGCCGCTCTGCTGATACATCTGTTATGACATGCAGCTCCCCACTCCTGTTCCAGTCTGCCACCAACTCCCCCCACCACACACACACACTTCATTCCTGACTATAACATTCCCAGACCTAGTCTGTCGCACAAGCAGGGACTTCTAATTGTGCTGTTACGTGCAATGACTCTGTGATGTGGACAAACACTCACTAGTTGAGATCACCAAGCTCATTTCACTTGTGACATGAGCACAATTAACCCAGTTGTCCAGAGCAGTCATTCAGCCTGTAACTCCTGTCCATGACCTCTCACCAGGGCCGAGACTGCACCGTATTTTGAATGAGGGGATTTGTACTGGCTGAGCGGAGTCCCAGACCCCTGTCAGGGATGACATCAAGGAGTTGTCTTTGTGCCAATCTCACCCATGTCACCCCTCCTCAGACCACAAGACTGGTTACCTGCTTTGTCCAGCACTCTCACCATGTCACCTCCACCTCCTTGACTTCCTCCACTGGCTCCCCGTCCTCTACCACACCAACTTCAAGCTTCTTGCCCCAACCCTTCAGAGCACTTCACAACTCTGCCCTTCGCAGTTGGCATCACATCAGCCCCTGGCCCCTCTCTCCCAGCCATCCCACCTCCTGAGCACCTCTCTTCACACCACCCTCAGCCTGGCACACCCCATACCAAGGGGGTTCATGCAATAAAAGCCCTCCCCGCACTAAGCCACAAAGACACCGCCATGTAAGCCCTTCCCATCACTCCTGAGAGCCAGAGTGCCTACACCAGATCAGGCAGTGTTTAACTGGCTGGGATAAGGGGTGGTTGGGGAAAGGGGGTGGCTGGGTTGGGGGAGCTGATAACCCTGCCTGGAATACGATGGTGGCAGGGCTTGGTGGGGGTTGGCAGGGCTGGGAAGGGGATGGCAGGGATAGGGGGCTGATGACTCTGGTAGGGGAGTGGCAGGACTGGGGGGGATAACCCTGGTTTTGGAGGGGTGGCAGGACTGGGGGGGGGGTCTGACGATGCTGGTTGGGGGTGGCAGGGTTGGGGGGGAGTGATAACCTTGGTTGAGGAGGGGTGGCAGGGCTGATGACCAGGGGGAGGGTGGCAGGACCGGGGCGTGAGGGGTGATCATAGAATATCAGGGTTGGAAGGAACCTCAGGAGGTCATCTAGTCCAACCCCCTGCTCAAAGCAGGACCAATCCCCAATTTCTGCCCCAGATCCCCTAAATGGTCCCCTCAAGGATTGAACTCACAGCCCTAGGTTTAGCAGGCTAATGCTCAAACCACTGAGCTATCCCTCCCCTGACCCTGGTGGGGGTGGGGTGGCAAGACTGGATGGGGGGGTGATGATCCTGGTGGGGGTGGGGTGGCAGGACTGCGGGGGGGGTGATGACCCTGGTGGGGGCGGGGTGGCAGGACTGGGTGGGGTTGGGGTATGATGACCCTGGTGGGGATGGGGTGGCAGGACTGGGGGGGAGGGGGCAGGACTGGGTGGGGGGTGATGACCCTGGTGAGGGGGGGGTGGCAGGACTAGGTGGGGGGTGATGACCCTGGTGGGGGCGGGGTGGCAGGACTGGGTGGGGGGGATGATGACCCTGGTGCGGGTGGGGTGGCAGGACTGCGGGGGGGGTGATGATAACCCTGGTGGGGGCGGGTGGCAGGACTGGGGGTACGATGATGACCCTGGTGGAGGTGGGGTGGCAGGACTAGGGGGGTGGCAGGACTGCAGGGGGGGGGTGATGACCCTGGTGGGGGCGGGGTGGCAGGACTGTGGGGGGGGGGTGATGATGACCCTGGTGGGGGCGGGGTGGCAGGACTGGGGGGGGGGGCGGGGGTATGATGACCCTGGTGGGGGTGGGGGTGGGGTGGCAGGACTAGGTGGGGGGTGATGATGACCCGGGTGGGGGCGGGTGGCAGGACTGCGGGGGGGTGATGATGACCCTGGTGGGGGCGGGGTGGCAGGACTGGGGGGGGGCGGGGGTATGATGACCCTGGTGGGGGTGGGGGTGGGGTGGCAGGACTAGGTGGGGGGTGATGATGACCCGGGTGGGGGCGGGTGGCAGGACTGCGGGGGGGTGATGATGACCCTGGTGGGGGTGGGGTGGCAGGACTGGGGGGGGGCGGGGGTATGATGACCCTGGTGGGGGTGGAGGTGGGGTGGCAGGACTAGCTGGGGGGTGATGATGACCCGGGTGGGGGCGGGGTGGCAGGACTGCGGGGGGCGGGGGTATGATGACCCTGGTGGGGGTGGGGGTGGGGTGGCAGGACTAGGTGGGGGGTGATGATGACCCTGGTGGGGGCTGGGTGGCAGGACTGGGGGGAGGGCGGGGGTATGATGACCCTGGTGGGGGCGGAGTGGCAGGACTGCGGGGGGGTGATGATGACCCTGGTGGGGGCGGGGTGGCAGGACTGGCGGGGGCGGCTGATGACGCTAGGGTCTGACGCGGCGGGAGCCAGGACGGGGACACTGGCCCTAGCACGGGCCGGGCGGGCGGAGTTGACGCCCCTGGCGGGGGCGGTGCTAACGGGGCGGGACTCGAGCCCCCCCCCAGGCCGGGGCGCGCGCCTGACGCCATCCCAGCGCGCCCGGCCCCTCCGCCCGGCCCGGGGCTCGTTAGTGTCCGGCCGGCTCGAGGGGTGAGTGCGGGGGCTGCCTGGGCTCAGCGCCGCGGCCCCAACCCGCCCCCAGGGCGCTCAGTGACCCCCCCGCCCCCCGGGGCGCCCAGCACCCTAGGGGGCTCAGTGCAGTGCCCTGCGACGGGGGTACACGCCCAGCATGGTACACACCCACCACCCCTGGGTCCCTTGGCATCACCCCTCCCACACAGCCACTGTCCTGGCGTCAGAGTGGTGACCCTCTTCTCCCATCTGGAGGGACTCAGGGCACCCCTCCAGTCTCCAGCTGGCTCAGTGGGGCAGCAGCTTCCCCCACCCCCCAAAGCCCCTGGGGAGATTTAAGGGTCTGTGTGTACCTGTGGGAGCAGGGGTTTGCTAGGGCCGCCCGGGTAGTTACGGAGAGCGCTGCCCTCTCTGGTTAGTGGTGGTGCCTAGAGGCCTTGGTAGGTGGCACCAAGAGGCACAGATTACCAGGTCTGGCCGTGCCCCCAGCCTGTCCACATTTTAATCAGATGAGTGGGGGAAAGAGTGACCCTCCAGTCGCCAGGGCAGAGTCAAGGTGAAGCAGATGAACTCCAGGGACGGGAGGCATCGTTCAGGCTGTGCATGGGGAGCTGGAGGAGATTAACAATGGAGAAATGCAGACCGACTATGGGGATAAAGTCCTGGCTCTGAGGTTGAGCTGGCTGGGGAATAGCCCCTCAAGAAATGTGTGGGAGCCCCAAAACTAAGGAAGTGTGAAACAAGACTGGATAAAGCTCCAGTAAATGTACAGTAGGGCCCAGCCCTGCACCGACCCCTGGTAGCTGGATCCTAGATTTTTTCCAGCTCTACTCTCTGCAGCCCTCAATCAAATCATCAGGAACCTTTCTCGATGGTTGTTCAGAGGCAATTGCTGGCCTGAATCTACACTAACCCACTTCTCTCCTTACAGCATGTGGGCAGAGAGATGGTGCCGGCACCTGGCTTGGGGCTCTCCTGACTTTGCTGCTGTTGCTGACCATGGGTCTGAAAGCTGAGGCCCAGCCTCGAGCTGAGGAGACTCCCGTCAGAGTGGCCGTGCGCATTCGACCCCTGCTGCCCAAGGAGCTGTTGCATGGACACGAGGCCTGCCTGCACGGGGACCCAGAGACCAACGAGGTGACCCTGGGGCGTAACCGCCATTTCCACTTTGATGCTGTCTTCACCGAATCCTCAAACCAGGAGTCTGTGTATGGCGCCTGTGTGCAGCCGCTTGTCGAGGCCTTCTTTGAAGGCTTCAACGTTACTGTGTTTGCTTATGGCCAGACAGGCTCGGGCAAAACGTACACCATTGGGGAAGCAAGTGTCTGTGAGTATCTGGAGAAGTAGCACCTTCCTAGTCTTGTCCCCCTTGATGCATGTGTGGCAATGGTTCCCTCCTCCACCCACTGCCCAGGGCCTGGCTGTGAGCAGGGCAGACAGGACTTCTTGGGCTAGTTTGGTAATAATAGCATGAAAAGCTGGTGATAGTGCAACATCAAGGCTGAGAAATGAAGCAGGCAAAAAGTTGAGGAAATTCAAAGGCTCCTCAGCTTGGCCATACTGCCTGTCCTGCACTTGTACCAAGAGAGTACACATCTCTCTCTGGTGCCCCATGGATAGTGAGCTTTTATGTTTAGCTGCAAAACTAGGCACTGCACATTTTCCTGTGTCTGATGTAATATTCCCATAGGAACCTGACTTAACTTTTGCAAAACTATTCATCCACTGGCTTGGGATCAATACCTGTGTTTGAGCAGCACGTGAAGTATGGTTACCACTTGCTTATCTTGGGAAGGTCAAGTAAGGAGATTGTTTTGTGATTTCCTAAGGGTGCCTTCACCTTTGACTTTCCTGAGCCTTGCTTCCTTTATTTCTCAGGGCTGTTCTGCCCTAAAAATTTACATCAGCATAGCTACATCTCTTGGAGTGTGAAAAATCCACACCCCTCAGAGATGCTGACCTAACCCCCAGTATAGACAGTGCTAGGTTAATGGAAGAATTCTTCCATCAATCTAGCTACTGCCTCGCAGGGAGGTGGATTAACTACAGCTATGGGAGAACCCCTCCCGCCGCTGTAGCGAGTGTCTATGCTGAAGCTATAGCTGTTTAAGTGTAGACATACCCTAAATCAGCCTTAACAGAAGGAGTTTTGCATTTCATTTCATTTCATTTCATTTCATTTCATAGGTTTTTGTTGTTGCACTTTCCTTTTCCCCCTTTTCTTGAGCTTCTGCTGTTCAGTTCCCATAAATGCTTTAATACTGAAGGGTTGGCTGTTTTGGTCCATAAGGCTCCTTAAAATATTTACTGCGCATGTGCAGAAAGATAGCTATAAAAATACTAAATTGCTTGTATGTGTTCAAGCTTGGCTGGACTTTTCCTTTTGCAGTTAGGGCTGTCTTCATGCCAAGTTTGAGGCTTACAACTTCAGATGGTTTGGGGATATTGGAGACTCCCCACACACACCAAAAATCAATGTAAAATGTGATTTAAAGAAATTCTCAGCCCAGAAGAACATTTTTTTGATTGGAGAAAGTTCTGAGCAGAGCTGGATTCAAAGGAAATCACATTTCAGCCTCAGCCATAATGTTTGCTACCTACGGATATTATAATTTACTTTTCTCTCCTTAAGAAAGCACTTTACAACTCTATACATGCAGTACCACTAAGGATATGTCTTCACTGCACAGTTAACCTGGGTTCTTCGCCATGTTTTAGCCCAACCCCACAGGACTTCCACACAGAAAAATCTCTGACCCAGGTTAAACCTGGGCTAGTTATCCTGGCTAGGGGTGTGGGTTAGAGCCCAGACCTTGCTTTCACTTAGGCTGCAGCCTGTCCATTTTGCAGTGAGGATTCAGGCTAAATCACTCAAGTGTTGATAATCCTCCAGTGCCGTCCCACAATTCCCCCC
Source organism: Natator depressus (assembly GCF_965152275.1). NCBI lineage: Eukaryota > Metazoa > Chordata > Testudines > Cheloniidae > Natator > Natator depressus. The sequence goes on from NC_134243.1 coordinate 68,652,559, forward strand.
AAAGGACAGACAAGTTTTCCTGCAATTGACACAACTGGCTGGGAAAGAATCCTAGAACCTCTCAGTACAAAGAACTGTGGGATGTGCCTCCAGACACAAGGGCGAGTGCAGAAACAATGAGGACATGGGCACAGTTTGGCTGTGGGAACACTCACACCCAGGCTAAGTTAACTGTGCTGTGAAGACATACCCTAAGATACACCACCTCTGCATGAAGGGCAACAGTAATGCACCAGTGGGTTGAGGGGAATTTTGGACAAGGACCCTAGGACCTCCTATGAGAAGTGCTCCTTGGGGCCTTTAATATGGACCCTCGCTGCTGAGCACATGGGATGGTGTAAGGCTGATCCCTGTGGCATACTGTCCTTACGGCATGAGATGTGCTCTGCTTTGATTGTCGCCTGCTGCATGCCATACTGGAGTTGGCTCTCTGGGCATCCACTGCTTCTGGTAATTGTGTCTCTTTCTCGGTGCCAGCTTCCATCAATGAGGATGAGCAGGGCATCATCCCACGTGCCATGGCTGAGACCTTTAAACTCATTGATGAGAACGACCTGATTGACTACACAGTCAGAGTCTCCTACCTGGAGGTGTATAAGGAGGAGTTCCAGGACCTGCTGCAGGTGGAAACGGCCAGCAAGGACATCCAGATCCGTGAGGACGACAAGGGCAATATTGGTACCTGTGGCTGCTCTTAGACTCCCCTCCTGGACTGACTCCCATAGCCAGGGCTGGACGTGTGTTCCTGCAAAGCAGTGCACCGTGCTTCTGCCCTGACAAAGAAGCGATTATCTCCATTACTCTCCCCCAGCCTCTTACTATGAAACTTATGAATGGTGACCATGGCTGGGACTCAGGTTTTTGGCCACAATAGCATGCAGTTACAGAATACGGGGCATAATATGTGCTCTGACTGGGGGGTCCCAGCTGTGAGGCTTTATCTAAGGGCTTTTTTTTCTGAACGTGGGTGGAGCAACATCCCTTCCAACATCTTCAGCAGCTCAGCCGTTCAGGTCCCCCGGGGCTGGAAAGTCATTTCACAGGTGGCCATTTAACATGGGGGCAAAAGGAAGTCTCCTGGCACCTGAGATCTCACTCGCTGTCCATGCAGCTGTCCTTGGCTAGCAGGCTCTGCTGAATAGTGCAAGGAGAGCTTTTTTATAGCCCCATCTGCACTGGGCTCTCTGAAGCAGCGCAGGGGCTTCACCTCTGAACACTAGCCATGTGCCTAGTAGTTACCTTATGCACAGAAAGTAATTGTGGCCAAACAAACCCACACTAGCCTTGTGGTAGAGTCTCTGTCTTCTGGGGGCAGCTCCGGATTACGTATTCTCTAAGGCAAGTGGAATATTTGAAGGACATCTGGCATTGCTAGGACAATACTGGATGAGACACTGGCCTTAGTTCAGTACTGCTCTGCTGCCTGATGTCTCTGGTCCATTCCCTCTGAAATTCCTGGGGTCCAGCGGGACCATGTGAAAGTGATGGCAGCAGTCGGCATGGAAGGGGTCTAAAGGGACGCCCTCAGGATGCCGGTCTCCATTTTCAGCAATACTTGAGATTTGTGGCCCCTCGCCTTTCTTAGGCACCGTCGGCTCTGAGAAGCTCAGCCAGGGTGTGCTGTGGAGGCCTCCAAAAGGATTGTATGTGATCGGGACCAACATTTCAGTCCTGGGGCTGTTCCCAAGGGTAGCTAAGCAACCTAATTTTTCTGCTTCGCTGTATCTGTGCTACGCCTGTTATTTATTTGGTGAGGCTGGGGTGGAAGGGTTTGTCCCCCAAACAAATGAGCCAGCGTTGGTTGCTTAAAATAGATGCCTATGGCTGAATGCAGGGGCGTGGCCCATGATGAATTAGCTGGGTGCACAGTCTGGCCCTTTCGAGCAACCCTACAATAACAAACCGGTGTACCCTGCTGACTGGAGGAAAAGCCTTTGGAAAAGGAAAAGATTTCCCTTCTGGGGGTTACTCTATGTGTGAGTCCCAACTGCCCTTCCACCCCCGCTGAACATCCTAGCTGTCTCTTTGTGTGGCTTTCCCGGGCAGTGTGTGAGTATCCATGCCAGCACTGTCACTGCTGTGTTTGTCTCGTTACAGTATTGTATGGGGTGAAGGAAACCGAAGTGGAGGGGCTGGATGAGGTCCTGAGCCTGCTGGAAATGGGCAACACGGTCAAGCACACGGGAGCCACCCACATCAACACACAGTCGAGCCGTTCGCACACCATCTTCACAGTAACCATGGAGCAGCGGCGCGGAGCTGGCCGACTCACCCGCCTCACCCTCCACGACAGGGCCTCGGTCCCGGCCTCCGGCCAAGTCCTGGCTTCCAAATTCCACTTTGTGGACCTAGCAGGCTCAGAGCGGGTGGTGAAGACTGGAAACACAGGGGAGCGCCTGAAGGAGAGTATTCAGATCAACAGTGGCCTGCTGGCTCTGGGCAATGTGATCAGCGCCTTGGGAGACCCCCGCAGGAAATGCAGCCACATTCCCTACAGGGATTCCAAAATCACCAGGTATCCCATGGTTCCTGGGCCACCCACATCACGCTGCTCATCTGGCTGGTGCTCTCTCAGCCCTGTAGCAGGGATAACAGCCTTCTCTACTCCTTCCCAGCATGCCGAGGGGTTTGGCTGGGGCTTGACCACCCTTGCCCAGTCAGGGTTGGTGGCTGCCACAGTTAAATTTGCCAGGTCGCTTGCCCCTGCTGCTCTCACTTGGAGGCTCTCTGACTGGTTCTGAAGGGGTCAGCTGTCCATCTCTCCAAAAGGCCACAGGTATCCAGGCCTGTCAGTCCATCCTGTAGGTGTGTTTGGCTGGAATGGTCCCTGAGAAGCAGGGAGCCAAGGATAAGCGTGAAAGTCCAGCTTGTTCCAATGCTGCTTCACTATAAAACATTCAGCTGGGTGACCTGTGCTGTGACTCAGGGCACTGGGAGTGGGGTATGGAGGGTCCCATCTGTTCCTGCCTAGCTGAGTCTAGCAGATGCTCCCATCAGATGGCGGTTTGGGGCCTGTGTGAACTAAGGTGGTCTCAGTCTAGTTCCTAGCCCTGACAGGGTCACATAACTGGTTCCCTTGTTACCTTGCCCAGCAGAGGTTATTGGAGCCCCTCTCATCCCCAGAAGGGATGCTGTACTGGAGGCATTTTCACCAGAGATCGGTATGAGGGATGCTTGCAGTGCTTCAGGCTGTGCTCTCCCTCTCCCATAGGAACATACAGGAGCTCAGGGCTGTCGTCCTGGCCCCTTTCCCCAGCACTGAGCTGATGATAAAGCGTTTTGTACCCCTGGGTTTACCCTGTCAGAAGGGTGGTGCTGTGAATACCCTGCCAGCCCCTGGCATGTCTGCCATAGCATGGGCTGCAGCCCCTTGCTCTGATCTGATGTCTCTGCTCTTCTCCTTAGGATCCTGAAAGACTCCCTGGGGGGGAATGCCCAGACTGTCATGATCGCCTGCGTCAGCCCTTCCTCCTCTGACTTCGATGAGAGTCTCAACACGCTGAACTACGCCAGCCGAGCTCAGAACATCAAGAACAAGGCCATGGTGAACTGCCGCAGGGAGACAGAGCATGTAGAGGAGCTGCAGCTTCAAATAAAGAACCTGCAGAGGGCGCTGGAGCAGCGGCACCGCTCGGAGACCCGTATCATAAACCGCTCCGACGCTGCCAAGCGGTGCCCACAAGACCACACGGCCCGCTTGCTGGCAGAGTGCGCTCACTACAGGACATGCACGGACGCTGCCTACCAGCTCCTGATGGAACTGCAGGGGGAGGGCAACCTGACCGTGGAGCAGATCCTGCGAGTGAAGGAGTGGTTGTGTGCGGTTGAGAGCGAGAGGAGCGAGCTGACCTCTGCCTCTGGACTGGATAGTGGCATTGAGAGCACCTCAGCAGAGGATCGGCGCCCCCAGGCACAAGGCTCAAAACCACCACAGACTCAGGTATTGGGGTGTCACCCTTGTTTGGGCACTGGGCAGTGAGAAGTGTCAGTATGGTATCACCTGCCTCAGGCCAGGCTACGCAGGCGGTGATGCTTGGTGCGAGAGCAGAGTGCTGGGAAGCACCTGGGAAGGACAGTAAAGGAAAAGCTGCATTGGCAGAGGGAAAGAAGAGAATGAGATGAGGTTGTCTCTGTGTTAGGCCCTCATTAGAGCCCATCTGTGGGTGGGCGCAGCCTCCTGGGGGTAGAGGGGAGTAGTACTCCCTATGAGAGAAGAAGGATGGGCTAATGGTTAGGGCTAGCCTGGGACTTGGGAGACATAGGTTCAGTTTTGGTTTCCCCTGAATAACTCAGCAGTCCCTGTCCTCCACAGAAGACAAAGTGCTTCTCAGACATCAACTAGGAAAGCTTCCCAATCCCTCTTAGGTCCCTCCCCCTGCCTCCCCACTGAAAGGCAGCTGCTGTTGGGGTGGAAAGCAGCATTCACACAGGGAGTGTGGCCGGGGAGTGAGGGAGAAGCCTGGATCCTGCTGGCAGATGGTAGCGAGGCCGAACGGTGGCTGGGTTCCAGTGGGATTTTTTTTTAAACGTGAAATTAAACTAGCTTCCAATGTAGTTTGGAACGTACCTACTCCTCTGGTGGGGAAAGCGGTTGTAGAACTAGAGAAGTTATTTCAGTGGGGCGGGAGGGGGTGTGTGTTGTGGGAGCCACACTGAGCACAACCTGCAGAGGGAATGGCCAGCACTGCAACTCTTCCCCTCCCAGCAGTGTCCCCCATTGCAGCCTGACTTAGTAACAGTCTAAATAACATCTTTCCTCTCGGGACTGTCACCCCAATCACATGGGGAGAAGCGAACAGGTCTTTGTATCCGACTGGTGAGTGGCACACCGTACAGCAGACATACCTGTTTGTGCCGCGTGTGGGGCGGGGAGGGGGGCACAGTGACGTTTGGGGGGTTACTGATGCCGTCTCTCTTCCCTTCCCTGCGGGCAGGTGAGCACAGAGAAAGCATGTGAGGCAGCCAGAGACGAGCACCTGGCCCAGCTGCAGAGACAGGTGGAGCGTCTGGAGGAGGAGAACCGTGACTTCCTAGCTGCCCTGGAGGATGCCATGGAGCAGTACAAACTGCAGGTAGTGCTGGCCTCTGCCCATGCCCAGGGGAATATCTGACCCAGCAGTCCCCTCCCCTTCCTGTTGCCTGCAACCTGCACCTCTCTGTCCTGGTGGGCAAACCCTCCCTGCACCCTCCTGGTGTCCCTGCGGGCCCTTGCTCCCTTTTCAACCTTCATCGCACTGTTATTCCTCAGAGAATAGGCCCAACTAGGGAGCCTTTAATTTCAGATGCTGCCTGGCCTGTGCTGTAGATTCTCCCTTCTGGGGTGGGATTTTCCTGTTGGGTTTTTAGTGCCTGCCCCCTTCCACTCTCCAAACCCAGCCAAATCTCCCTGCCTATCTCATCTCTTCTATTAATCTGCCACTCCTTTTCCGGATGGCACAGAGAGCGGGGGCGGGGAATCAGGGAGAGTGCAGCATGTCCTGTTTGCTACTGTGCTAGCAGCAGGCCTGAGAGACGTGCGTGGGAAACCCCATCTTCCGTTGTTTTTCAGAGCAACAAGTTGCAGGAGCAGCAGGATGCCATCTCGGAGCTACATGTGTGCCTGGAGATGGCGATGCCAGACCTGCAGGTGCCGGAGCTGCTGCAGAACATTCACCTGGTGGAGCTCGCCCAGAGACCTCACACGGCCCCGCTGGATACCACGCGGTCCCATGGCCTCAGCCTGGTCCAGTCGAGGCCGTCCCACACGAGCCAGAGCAGAAGAGTCCATTGTGGAAAGGTGGGGGTGTAAGTCATTTCCACGGGTGCTTGCTCTTGGGCAGGGCTGGTTTCTGTTCTGGCTCCCCTGATTGGAGGAGCTGGCCTTTCCCATGTTCAGTCTCTAACTCGGCCCTAGGCGTTGGTGTTGTCCTCCCTGTTGTGAGGCCTTTGCTCAGTTTGGGGAAAAACTGGTTTCAGCCAAGTCTGAGCACTTACAAATTGCATCCCGAGCCCAGGCTGCAGGTAAAGCCTGGTGTGCTGAGCAGCTGGCTGGGTCCAGGAACTCACCAGCCCTGCTCACAAAGCCACTGAGCTCCACATTGTCTCCCTCTTTATAACTCAATGCCCCCTCCTGAGCCCTGGCCCTTACGCAGTTTGTTCATCTTTCCGTGCATGACCACCCGCTCTGCCCCAAGCAGCTCAGCAGCAGCCCATCCCACCTGGGGGAGGATCTGGTGGTGCATTGCCAAAGCCGTGCCTGCAGTCTGGAGGCCAAAGACGTGATGCTGATGAGGGAGTGCAGTGAGGACTCTGAGCCATCCTTGGACGAAGAGGGGGAGCAGAAACGGTCCCTGCACCAGCGCAGGTGAGTGGAGGCTGCACACACGGGAACGTCGGCCGGGGCCACTCCCTGAACACCATGTCTGCTTCCCCTGATTAAGGACTTGTCCAATCGCCAGCCAGAGATTCCTGCAGCAGGAACTGGGCTGGCTCTAAATGAGCCACCTCGGAGCCCGTAGCCAGGCATGCGCCATGTCCCCTAAGCCCGAGAGGTACTTGTAGAACTACAGAAGCCAAACCGGAAGAGTCAGGAAAAGTGAGTGTGTTTGTAATGGCTGAACTGCAGATTAGCGTCTAACTGCTCAGCAAGGCTAGTGCTGGCGGAGGCCTGATGGCCCCAGAGGCTGAGCCCACCCTGCACAGCACAGGCAGGGGCATTTCAAGCTTCCTCCTCCTGTATCGCTGCCCTGATTTGGAGGGACCATTTTTAGAGTTGAGAGGTGAGCTCCATCTCTGGGGCCATTCAGCCCTTGGCCAACTGCTGGCTTGGGGGATGTGAGCACCTGGCCACTGGAAAATGGCCTGAGATGGATTTGAGTCTGCTGCTTCATTCCTGATCCCAGCCCCTCTGAAACCCATTCCCACAGAGCATTGGTTTGCCTGATAGGCCAAGGGCAGTCTCGTCCCTCTCTGTTGGGCTAGTGCCATGTGGCAGGCTTGGAGCAGGTTCCTTCTTCCCTCAGTTGTAGCGGAGCCTGCACTCAGCTAAACTGATTTGCTGCTGTTCTAGAAATGGGATCCGAAGCTGGAGCAAGAAGGACGTTTCCAGCAAGGTGTGTGAGGAGCAGAGCAGAGGCAACTCGTTGCACAGGCAGGAGGAGCCCCCGGAACTGGCCAAAGGTGAGTGGAGACTGTGTATCCCGGGGGGGATCTTCCGAAGGTTCGTGATGCCCTCAGTCCCTATTGGCAGTGGTGAGGAGCCCAGCCATGTGCTCTGCTCTGGAAAAGAAAGGTGGTGCAGGGGCATCCAGACTAGTGCAGAATGGAGCAGATTGTGGCCTGGTTGCTTTTCTCAAGATGGAGCATTGCATGCTGGGATCTGTAGACTGAGGGTTGTAGCGGTGGTATTAAAGATGAGGGCAACCATGGACCGCGTTCCGCCTGATCTGGGCCACAGCATTATTGGCTTGTTGTCCCCTCTCCACCTTGCTTTTGGGACGGCAGCTTCCTGGGTGAGGATCTGAAGCAGGCTCGCTCTCTGTGTTACAGAGGCCTGCGGGAGAAGGGAGCAGGCTGGTCCCAGGGAAGGCCTTTCAGGGAAGGACTCAGAGCGGCGGCTGGTGCAAGCCCAGCAGAAGATCCGGGAGCTTGCAATAAACATTCGCATGAAGGAGGAGCTGATCGCAGAGCTCATCAAGACAGGTGCAGAGCTACTGGAGTGGTGATGTTCCTACCAGGGAGGCTTTGGGGCTTTTGGGCTTACACCTATGGGAGGAGGTGCTGAATCTCTGCCTGTCTTCTCTCCTGGTGGGACATTGTTCCCTCTGTTCCTCCAACTCTGCATCCCTCCCTGTGCGCCTTCCCCATTAGGCCAGGTTCGCAGTGCGCTGAGTGACCTTCCCCGCCACACCTGTTACCACGAGCATAGCCCCACTCCCTGGATCTGGGCTACGCTCTCCTGCATCTTGGGGGGCTTGCTCTTACTGCTAGCAAGGGGACTCTCCCTCCTCAGCAGGGAAGTGGGCCCTGTGCCCAGCTGCTTGCCTGGCCTCAGAAAATACTGATTAAACCCTTGCATGCAGTATGAGACAGTCCCCCCCCCTCAGCCATCTCTCTCCCCCTCTGTCCACTCTAGTGCTGCTTCTGCCACCACCTACTGGTTGAGATCCGTCTTCTTGGCTTCTTCTCTGGCTCTCTCAGGGTCTCTCATTGGAGGAGCTGAGGGAAGGAAGGGTGCTGACTGGAAGAAGGGGAGGAGTCACAGCATCCAGCCCCATCTCAAGCCAGAGCAGGGATTGCTGGAGATCAGACCAGCAGGGCTGGTGGCCTACGTGGTATGCTGCAGTGGGGCTTCCTGCAGGATGAGCCAAGAGAACGTTGGGGCAAGGTGGGAAATCTGATCCCCAGGAAAGGGAAGTGACTCCTTGCCTGTGCACCTGTGCAACAGGCCCGGGACAGCCCCAGTTCGTGCCCTGCGGAGGCTATTCTAGCACAGCCCAGTGTCCTGATGCCACAACTGCTGCTCTTGAGGGGCTGGTGAATGCCTGAAGCTGCCAGATCCATTCAGTCCCTTGGCGTTGCTGTCCTTCCAGCTGTGCCTCCTGGAAGGGAGAGGGGCGGGAGGGTGCAGAGCAGTTGGTGACAGTGTGGATTTCCTGGTGCTTTCAGGCAAGGATGCCCAGGCCATGAACAGACAGTACTGCCAGAAGATCTTTGAGCTGGAGCAAGAGGCGGAGCAGGTGCGAGCAGAGCTGAGCAGTGGCCAGAAGCAGCTGCAGGAACTGGAGGGGAAGGAGCCCCAGGACGCTGGAGAGAAATGCAAACTGCAGGAATATCGCACGAGGGTTGCAGCAGCCCAGAGAAAGGCACGGGTCAGTGTGAGCGCGGGGTCCTCACCTCTCTGCCCCAGCTGGGAGGAGTTGAAGCGCTTGCAGGTTGAGCACAGCTTGCTTGCCCCCAGGCTGTGGCTCCTGTGTCTGAGGGGTTGTCGAAGGAATAGGGTTGGGGGCTTGCTCTCTCTCCAAAGGCTATCAGGGATTCTCCAAAGGGCAGGGTGGTGTCCAGTTTCCTGGCCTCGAGTCTGAGAGCAGCTGTCCCGTGGCAGGTGCTGCGAGAGAAGAAGCAAGCGACGGAGAGGCTGGTGTCGCTGTCTGCCCAGAGCGAGAAGCGGGTGCGGGAGCTGGAAAGGAACGTCCAGCTGATGCGGCGGCAGCAGGGACAGCTGCAGAGGCGCCTGCGTGAGGAGACGGAGCAGAAACGCCGCCTGGAGACGGAGATGCACAAGCGGCAGCACCGAGTCAAGGTAAGAGCGAGACCCCTGGGGGCCAGCCAAGGGCAGAGGGCAGCTCTGGTGTGTGTCCGTGTGTCCTCACCAGCAGCAGGTTGCGGAGGGAAGTCTGTACTGCCTTTTCTGGAGTAACAGCTTGGCCCAATGAGTTGAGCTTGAGGCTGTGAGGGCTCCAGCCCCGTCTGTCAGTCTGAGCTCCTTGGCTCGGGATCAACCTGTTCTCCCCCCACTGCACCCCCAAACTAACGGCTCCTCCCCCCTGTGCAGGAGCTGGAACTGAAACATGAGCAGCATCAGAAGATCCTGCGCATCAAGACGGAGGAGATTGCAGCTTTCCAGAGGAAACGGAGGAGCGGCAGCAATGGGTCTGTGATCAGCCTAGAGCAGCAGCAGGTACATAGCAGTGACCTGCCTGTTCCAATGGGCGGGGGAGGGGACACTTAGTGGAGTCCTGCACCAGATTGGTAATGTCAGCAAAGGTGTCTGGCCCCCATGCCCTCATTGGCAGCTGTCACTGGAATCTCCCACCAGGCAGGACAGACTGAGCTTGACCCACACCCCTAACATTCACTGTATCCTCCTTCCCCAGGGGGCAAAGCTCACATGCAGCCTCTGCTCTGGGCCCCACATATTCCTGGGACCTGAAGTGCACTGACCTGTCCTAGCCAGGACCCTCCTGAGCCCCAGTAATCCCAAATGGCTGGGGCATGGAGCAGCTGTGGCGAAGCCTTCTCTGTCGGCCGGATGACAGGAGGGCCGGCCCAGTGCTTAGGACACTAACCTGTTACTCAGGAAACCTGGGTTCTGTTCTCTATTCTGCTACGGGCTTCCTGTGTGCCCTTGGGCAAATCACAGCCTATGTGTGCCTCAGTTCCTCCTCTGTACACTGGGGATAAGAGCACTGCCCTAGTTCAGAGGGGTGTGTGAGGATAAATCCATTAAGGGGTGAAGCATTCAGATCTGCAGTGATGGGGCCAGAGAAGTAGCTAGTAGAAGCCTCCGCCCCCCAGACCTAACCTCCCTCCTATCAGTGACCACATCCTTCCCCCATCCCCTACCTCTCTTCCTTTCTTTCCATCAGAAAATCGAGGAGCAGAAGAAGTGGCTGGACCTGGAAATGGACAAAGTCCTTGAGCAGCGTCGTGCCCTGGACGAGCTGGAGGACGAGCTGAGGAAACGGGAAGCCATAGTGGCCAAAAAGGAAGCGCTGCTGCAGGAGAAGAACGGCCTGGAGAAGAAGAGACGCCGGTCCAGCCAGGTGGGATGCAGGAGGTCCCTCGGACACAGCTGCTCCTGCTGGGGAATGGGAAGGGGGAGAGTGCTTGCCCCACGCTTGCAGGAGTGAGGTGCTTTGGCGGGGCTGGGGATGTGGTCTGGACTGAGGCAGCATCAGCAGGGTTTGGGGTAGGGAGTAGTGCCCACACTGTGTGACTTCTGCTGACTCTCTGCCTTCTCCTGACCTTTAATCTGAGCCACATCGGCCTCTCCATTAAACTCCTGCCTTGGAATCTCCTCTCGCTGTGGCTTGGGGGGTGGTTTGGTTTAATTGCCCTTGGCTTGCATGGGTGTCGTGGAGGGCAGTTGCAGGGCTGGGTTTCCCTTGGGGAGGTGCTCAGGTGAGGTCTTGTTCCTCCTGCTGCTCCAGGCCTTGACGGATGACATCGTGCGTGTGTCCAGCCGCCTGGAACTCCTGGAAAAGGAGCTGACGGAGAAAAGCGGACAGCTCCGTCATGGCAGCGCCCACGATCAGCAGCAGATCCGGCAGGAGATCAATAGCTTGCGCCAGGAGAAGGACCAGCTGCTCAAACAAAGGCTGGAGATAGACAACAAGCTGCGCCAGGGCACCCTGCTATCCCCGGAGGTAACCAGCTGCCTTTTGGGCCCACCCCACAGCTCGTGTAGATAGTGAGAGGATGTCTAGGAAAGGGCTGTGTGCTAACCTTTCGCGCCTAGCCTCAGAGCTACGCTGGTCACATGGAAGAAGACTGTGATGGGCCTGATTTTGCACATTACAGTCGATCCAAATCTAGCACAGTTGAGTACAATTGTCAGCCTTGGAAGAGGCCTGAGGCTGGACATATCCGTTTTGGGAGGCCCGTGTCTGTAGTAAGGTGCATTGGCAGAGCTCTGTGTGTGTCAGATACGAGTGGAATAAGAGGGGGGCCCAAGAGTGAGGGGCCCCAGCAGGGCTGAAGCCTGGGTGTAGCTTGCAGATCACCTACCTGACTGCTCTGGGTGGATCCGTTCCCCCTCATTCTAACCCAGGAGTAACTGCAGCTCCCTTCCTCCCCCCGGGGCGGCAGGAGGAGCGGATCCTGTTCCAGCTGGACGAGGCTATTGAGGCTCTGGATGCTGCGATCGAGTACAAGAACGAGTCAATCACATGCAGACAGCGGGTCCTGCGGGCCTCGGCCAGCCTGCTGTCCCAGTGCGAGATGAACCTCATGGCCAAGCTCAGTTACCTCTCCTCCTCGGAGACCCGAGCTCTGCTCTGCAAGTACTTTGATAAGGTAGGGTCCAGATAGGTGCCCTGCCCCAGCCCTCCGCTCAGCTTGGGACTGTGGTGTCTAATCAAATGGCACTTCCCTCCTGCACTGTGCGGTACCTTTGCCCAGGAGTCCTGGTCCTTTGCTGGCTTTCTACTGTGAGGGGGCAGCCCCCCGCTATTTTTTTTGTAACCTGGTTTCTGTGTGACACACAAGCCCCCAGTGTTGCAAACACCCTGACTGGGGCAGAAGTGCTGGGTACCCCAGCTGGGCTCTGCTCTAGCTGGCCCCCTGACATTGCTCTCAGATGCTGCATGGCTCCCCCTGGTGGCACTGAGGCAGCTGTGGCCCTTTGAAAGTGCTGGCCTCTACTGAAGACCAAGCCCTTTTTGCTCCTTAGCAAGAAACTAACTTGATCAGCGGGGAAGAGCGAAGCTTCCGAGCCTCGGTGAGGGTTTGACATGGGGCCTGCTCTTGGGCCCGGGGCAGGTGGTGACCCTGCGAGAGGATCAGCACAGGCAGCACATTGCTTTCTCCGAGCTGGAAATGCAGCTGGAGGAGCAACAGCAGCAGGTGTACTGGCTGGAGGTAGCCGTGGAGCGCCAGCGCCTGGAGATGGACCGCCAGCTCACCCTGCAACAGAAGGAGCACGAGCAGAACATCCAGTTCCTGCTCCAGCAGAGCCAAGGTAACGCCCCTGTCTCCCTATGCCCCTGGAGGTGGACTCTGTTCTTCCCTCAAGCCCAGTGGGCTCCTGGATACCCCTGCCTTAGTTAACCCTTCCATGATGGAGTTCTGTGGCCCAACGGCTGCTCTGCTTCATGTACCCTTTGCAGGGCAACATCAGCGCAGTGTCTAAGCTCCACCACCTGTAATAACACTCCTTCTCTTCGTAGAGCACATGGGCGAGGGGCTGGCCAGCAGCAAGCTACAGTTTGAGGGAAGAATCCAAGTGCTGGAAAAAGAATTGAGCCGCTACGTGTGGGCAAACCAGGTGCTGAACCAGAGGCTGAGTAATCTGAGCCACCCAGGACAGAGCAAAGGTGAGGAAACCCCTGCTGGTCAGGGTAGGGAGTGCCGCTTGAGCTTTACCCCCGAGGCATGCTTTCATTTGCCTGCACGTGACCAGGTAGAAACTCCCATTTCTGTAGCAGCAAGAGTTTGAAGGGCAGGGCAGAGCCTATGTTGGGGCAGTTGCCTCTGGATTATTATCCATGCCCACTCTCTCAGTGCAGAGGGGATTGAGCCCTTCAGCAATCTCTTGCTGTAACTGGCATGCACTTGAGTTTCCCTGACTTATCTAAGGGTCTCTCCAGAGAACCACTTCTCTAACAACCTGTCTTCTCCAGCAGGAGCAGACAGAAGCATGCTTGGAGCTGGGGACAGACCACCTGCTGTATTTGGGACCTGTGAAGAATCGGGCACTGGTATTGTGGAACAGCAGATGCAGGTGGCTGTCACTGAAGGAAGCCATAAGTGCAGGGATGAGAATAGGGAATTGGTGCATGCACCTTTACCATCCACATGGAGGCGCTCTTCACTACCCAGTGACAACCCTTTGGGCCCAGAGGGGATTCAGCAGAGAGAGGCAGAGTACCTGCTGAGACTTGGGCAGCCCCAGGAGGTGGTTCTGCCATGGAACCTGGCTCCTCTGCCCAAACCCTGGAGGGAGCTGCGCAGAGCCAGCCTCAATGTTGCTCCAGTGCCCTCCCATCCAGGAATGATTGATGTCAGGAGAAACCCAGTCTAGACTCAAGCTTTGAACCCTAACTAACTGCACAGCGCTGGGAGGAGCAATCACTGCAACAGGTAGCTAGTAAATACCTTCCTGCTCTGCCTAGGCAGCTTGGCTACAAACATACTGCATTTCATTGAGGACTGGGCTGGGACATTTTCACCACAAGGAAAAATTGTTAAAAAGGCAGCTGATGGGCAGTGTAGTCAGTTCCACTTTGGTGTCCCAGCCCAGTTGTGTTAGCTGGGCAGGCTTCCCCGGGCAGAGCTCTGGTCAGGGCCTCTACCACTATGGACTTATGTTTACAGTTCTGGAGTCTGCCTGCTGGTGTCTCCCTAGGGGAAAGCCTCTATTGGCTGCAGCAGGGGGAGCTGCTTTCTGACACTAGCACTATGTGTAGGGGGACTTGTAAATATCTTTGTAGTAACTTTTTTACATTTCTGCTGTAACTTTCTAATAAAGCAGCCTGAGTTTTATTAAATCACTTGTGTCACAGCCTCCTACACTCTCTCAACCCCTGAGGGTGAGGCACTGGCTTGGGAACACGGAACCTCTCAACTGGCTATGGTCAGGCAAGGTGTCTATGTGCTATGTCTTAGCCAGAACCTGACCCTTATGACCAGACTTAACCTTTTTTTTCCTTGTATTGCCTGTTGGTAGCAGCACATTACACAGAGCTCCAACGGTCCTGGATCATCATTTCAGAGGCTGGGTTGCATGGCTGTTTCTTTCCCAAGCTTTTAACTCACTTGGTTTTTCTCCTTCTGTACGGAATAGCCTCCAGCAGAGGAGAATCCATTGCATTCTGCCTCAGGCGTAATTGCTACAAAAGCCCTACTTATACATCTTCCCGAGGGAGGGAGGTGCAGGCATCTCTAAGCAGTCATGGGACTGGCATTTAAGTGCCATCTGATCTTCCTTACCCAGGGGAAACTGAAATGAGAATCTGTGAGGCTGAAGCTTGGAAGGAGCCTGTCATGCTATGGAAGTGCACTTCATCTCCCCCCCCCCCCCCCCAACTAATGAGATTTTACAGGAGAGAGAAGTTACACACAACAAGTACAATCCACATAGCACTTAGCCACCTTGCTTTTCAGTGAGGGGAGATATACACACCCTGTCATTTAGTAGAAAGAGGAGCAGCTGGGTCTGAACTGTAATCTCAAGTGTTCCCTTGCAGTATCCTGCTCAGAGAATACAGCTGTTGCACGGTTAAGGCCAGCCCACCCATCGTAAATTTGGGAGAGGGGAGAAGAGAAAGCTCTCAGCCTTGTATTAGACTAGATTCACAGAGAGGAAGTCCATGTTATGTAAGAGCAATACACAGTATATTCCCCACACTGCTCAGGCTTAGAGGACTTCACGAGCTCATCCAACAGCCCTTCAAACTCCCAGAACCAGAACCAGATCCACAATTCGTAACACACAGCACAAAAGTAGCAGTTCAGATTAGTTTATTTTTACAAAAGAACGCTAAAATAGTGACCATTCTCTTCACATGGTCGAACTGAATCTGTGGCACACAAACCCCAGCAGGGAAACACCCATAAGACAGAACCAGGATTAGAATAGATGGAGATACATCCCTACTGAGTTAAAAAAACTTTCTAGTGAACCCTAAGGAGCCCTCCCTATTCCCACTGCCACATGACCGCCTCTTTCCCAGCCAAATGGAAGGAGGAGCTTGTAGGGCCGATTCAAACACCGATTCCTCATTAAACCCCACAGGTGTGGAGATGGGGATTCCCACACCCTGGCTACAGACAAGTCCCAATAGCAATGAGCCCCCCATGAGTTCAAAAAAGCAAGCTCGCTCTCTTAGGGACAGCAGCATGTACCACATAATGGGCGAGATCATCGTTCAAGTACTCTCTTTCGCTGGCTGCAGAGTTCAGCTGAGTAGCTTCTTCCGTGAATAAGTCCTGCTAAGGGGCCGCCTCCGGGAGCTTGCACTGGAGAACGGAGACACTTCTTGATCTGTAATGCTTTGAAAGACATCCAGCTCATCTTCTAGAGAAGGCAGAAAGGGTTAGTGAAAATCTACCCTTTCAGGTTTACAGCTCAGCACCTGCCTCAGGAAACCCACTACCAGTAAACTCCATTTCCCTTCGAATCATTTTAGCCCCATGCTACTTCCCCCCCCTCCCAAGCAAATGTAGCTCAGTTTTACCTCAGAGGTCTAAGGCCAAACTCCTTGGCAACAGGAGCCCGCTGGGCACAGACACAGCAAATCCTCCAGCTTTTCCCCACACCCCCCTTTTCTAGGTACAGAGCCTGTGCTCTTTCCACCTCACTTAACTGCAGGCAGATCACAGGTCTAGTATCTATTTGAGTGCAAGGCTTTATGAAATGACAGGTAAAGGTTACCCTTGGCACACTTCTTCCGAGATGGTGTTTGTCCCTGGTAGAGCAGCGGGGACTGGGTCAGTGCTCGAAGACCACTAGCGGAGAGGGAGCCCTTCACTGGTGGAGTTGAACCTGGAAAAGCACAATGAGACATGAAACTGCAGCATTCCCGCCAAGGCCTCTGGTTACTGCAGCACACTGGTGTGGCACAATGGAAATTTTCAAGTAAGTCAAGAGCTGGCTTTTACGCTGCCCTATGTCAACAACTGCTGGTTTGAGATGGTCAGGGGAAACTGAGAAGTCTAGGAAGGAGTCGGAGACAATTTGGGATATGCGAATGATTTTACTAAAGTGACCAGCAGAGAATATAAGAACCACCATAATGGGTCAGACCAATAGCTCATCTAACCCAGTATCCTGTCTTCTGACAGGCCAGTGCCAGATGCTTCAGAGAGATTCAACAGAACAGTGATCTATCCCCATCATCCAGTCCCAGCTTCTGGTAGTCAGAGATTTAGGGACACCCAGAGCATGCGGTTGTGTCCCTGACCATCTTGGCTAATGGCCATTGATGGACCTACACTCCATGGACTTATCTATTTTTCTTTTGAACCCAGTTATACTTTTGGCTTTCACAATATCCCTGCCAACAAGTTCCACAGGAGCTCTGTGCATAGTGTGAAAAAGTACTTCCTTGTGTTTGATTTAAAACTGCTGCCTATTAATTTCACTGGGTGACCCCTGGTTCTTATGTGAAGGAGTAAGCAACACTTCCCTTAAGGGCATAACTAAGCTGAGTTAACAGAATACCCAGGAAGAATTGTCAGTTTGTAACTTTTAGTACTTATTGTTTCAGGCTGTCTGCAGACTCAGACACGGCATCAGTTACTCTAGCATCACAGTTAAGGGGCTCTTTGCAACCATAAGGAATAGAAACAATTCTTAAAAAAACATCATCTTAAGTTGTAGAACAAGGGATGGATTCCAAGGACATGAAATCTATGGGGCCTTGCTTACAATACTGACTATGACTGCCAACCCCCTTAATAAAATTAGTTGTAATTTCCAAGTCTGTTGCTGACTTGGCATTACTTGGCAAGGACATGGGCATATAATTGCATGTCTTATCTGAGTGTGCAGTTGCCATGTCTGCATCTGAAAATAAGAAACTGCAAGTGCTAAGGGCCAGTTGTCGACATGGCCACCTGCACACAGTTGTGGTGCTTGCATGTACAATATGTATGTTCTTGCATGTGCCTACTTCAGAGAAAAACCAACCTCTTAAAATGAGTTTAAAGAGTGAAATGCATAATTCTGAAAAAGGGTGAGTGGAAATAAAGCTATTGGTACCAGAGAAGGCAAGCCTAGGGGTGAGAAGCAAAGAATCATACTCCATATCCCATGAACCCATGCAGCATTCTTCCAGGTGTCTAATATATTGCTCAATTTAATTTAAAGTGTCCAAGGCCTGAGGCTATTACACCCCAGCCTAATACATAGTCTGGAGAATCTCCAATCATATGCAGCTTACATTCCTCCTATTCCATTACTCCTAGTTTCACCACATTGCTACCAGCCCAAATTACAAACTCTCCTATCATGGGTTTTAATACCCTTTCACTATGTTAAGAAAAGGGACAGGGATGTGACTCCACAATCATTTTAGCCCTTAATCCCTCCCTGTAAGAGCCTCCAGCTGCCAGTCAGTTTATCCTTTTCTCTGATCTCTCTCCAATTTATCAATATTCTGTTAATAAAAGTTTCTCACAACAGAGGCAAATATTCTGATGCTGTAGAGCTACCTACCCAGTCCATGACATGACTGCATATACACCCCAATCAACACTGGTCTTTTTAGCTGCACTATGGCATTAGGACTCATGTAATTTGCTATCCATTCGCACCTTTCCATCTCATTCCAATGGATCTGCCTTTCAAATTTCTTCTGATGTATTAGCTGCATGTTCCCAGCTGCATCTCACTTTGTTTCCAAATTCCCAAATTAGCATCTCTGCATTTCAGTAGGGTGACACTTGACAGTGGATTACCTGAAACACTGAAGACATCATCATCCCCTATGGAACTTTGTGGCCCAGGAGTTCTGTTTGAAGACACGGTGGTTCTACCAGGAGGCATTGTGGATATCCTCCTTTTGCTTGTGCTGCTCTCATCTGTGGAAGAGCTGACCAGATCCAGGTAGTCTCTAGTTGTGCAAGACCTCTTAGCCTCTCCTTTGGTTTCCTCCTCTGGAGACAGGAGATCAAAGGCCCGCTTCCTGGATTTCAGGCCAAAAGCCCCTGTGGAAGCACCCTCATCAGCTCGGGGCTCAGTGTCGCTGGAAGGTGACTGGTCCTGAAGCCTGTAAACCCCTTCCAGTTCAAAGTCAGCCAGCCGCAGAGCTTTGCTGCTGATGCACTGGTCAGAAATTGTTCCTCCCTCTTCACTTGCTGACACATTCCCTGTACATTCTGCATGCTTCTCACATCGACCGCAGCCACCATTGGCATTGCTGTTTGCTGCTTTTTTCCTCCGTGGCCAGTCCTTGATGGCATCGGGGGTAGTCTTCCCTTTGTGCTTTGGAGATGGTGTCCAGGGAACTCCAGCATCCACATGAGATGGGGAGGTGGTGTTAGAGGCACAGCTAGTTGGGGTGTATGACTGGCAAATGTAGGTCTGCCCTCCACCCTTCCCAGGTGTACTGTGGGAAGAGTGACAGCAGGACGGTGAAACACAGGCAGCTGCTAGTTTTCCTGGGTGTCTAGCACACCAGGCCACAGCAAGTTCACTAAAGGGACTTTCCTCTCCACTGGGTTTGCTGGTCTTCAGCTGTGACTGTACTTCCATGGCTGAGCCAGAACCAACCCTCTTAATGCGAAGCTTAGGCAGGCCAGAAGCTTGCATCTCAAGTTCAACCTCATAAGTTGGTGGACTAGCAGAGGCCAACTTATAATGACTTTTAGGAGTAGAAAACTTTGCTGGAAGTTCAGGATTCCCTAGTCGTGCTGCAGCCTCCCGCTGCATTCTGTCTGGCGTGCAGCGCAATGAGTAGGCAGGAGAGGCAGACTTTGAGGTAGCAGGCAAAGCATTCAGAATGTCAGATCTGGAGGGTTTCTTAACAGTAAACATCTTTGACTCTTTAGGCTCTTCTGATGGCAAAACTCTAGCTTCTGAGGCATCACTCTTTCTGCTGTCTAAAGAAGAGGAATCTAAGTGCTCACACTCACTCACAACATCTGAGATCTGCACATGTCCTTCAGGAGACAGTTGCTTTTCCAAACTCTGATCCTTTCTTGGGGAGGAGCCCTGAGCATCTATACCCACTAGTTCACTTCTCTCTAACATGTGGACACTTTCAGAAGCCTTGGACTCATGAATCAGAGAGCTTTGTGCAGGAAGCCTAGCATTACCATTACTATGATGTTTCTGCTTATTTCTAGCAGACTTTGAGAGTGAAAGAGCAGAATTTTCTTCTCCACATTTGGTGTGCCCAGGTGCACAGATAGGAGACCCTAGGGCTTTCCTTGGGGATGTGCCTGCGATGTTTTGAGATTTCAAAGGAGGTTTTTTAGGTGTATTAAACTCCCAGTCAAGGTATCTTGTTTTACTGTGAGGAGGAGAATCTATGGACAGAGTCTTTATGGAAGATTCAAAAGGAGAATTAAATGAAGACCGAGTTTTCAAAGTGGCTTGGGCTTCTGGAGATAAAGCAGCAGCCACTCCACCCACTGGACTCAAAGATTTTGGAGCTGCACATCTAACCTTCCTGGGAGTTGCTTCCATTGGCTGAGACACTGATTCTAAATGGAAATTTGGCTGTGGATTTCTCTGAATCTCCACGTGGCGAGTCTGCATCTGAATAGAAGCTGGAGATGCTGTTTTCTGGAAGGATCTCAAGGAGCGTCTTTGAGTCTGTGGGTCTGTGATAGATTTTTCATTGGTAGTACAAAGCAATTGTGCTGCTGTACATGAAGCAGTTGCTGGACTGGAATCTTTTAGAGGTGCACTACACACATCATCAAGCACTTCATTCCCAGCCTGCTCTTCTGGAGTCAGTAACCCCACCTCCTTGTAAGGGGAGGATAATCTCACTGGAGAAGAATCTTTCCGAGGAGTTTCTTGTGCTAAATAAGCCTTCTTCCTTTCATTAGGATCAGGTGGTGGCTTCTCCTGTCTGGAAGGAGAGAAGTACCTTCCCAAACATTTAGCTGCAGTCTGCTTAGCAGCTGGACTTTTGCCAGGAGTCGTCTTCAACGTTTTTGGTGTTCTGTGTGGAGTACGAGGGGATTTCCTTGGCATTCTACTGGCAGAGCTCAGGGGCTTCTGGGGAGTCTAAGGAAAGAGTAAGAACAGAACATACTTAATACTACTGTGTAATGGCATCTTAAAACCCATTTCTGGTGATAAAAACCACAGAAGCTGTTTGACTAGAGCCGCACAATTTAAGTCACACACAAACAGAAGGAGCTATTTAAAGACGCACAAGTCTAAGTACATATATGCAATGTAGTTGTAGCCATGTTGGTCCCACGATATTAGAGAGACAAGATGGGTGAGGCACTCTTTTATTGGACCAGCTTCTGTTGGTGAGTGAGACAAACTTTCAAGCCACACTGTGTCTTGTCTCTCTCACCAGAGAGAAGCTAGCCCAGTAAAAGATATTTCCTCACCCACCTTGTCTCTCTAAGTACATATAAGCAGAGGGGGAGAGAGTGGGAAGGTGTTTTTACCTGATAGGCAATTGGTTCCTCCAAGTCTGAGCTATGTCTTGTTCTCCTTGTTCCAAGTGAATCCTTCAATTTAGGGCTATTCCCCTCAAGAACTGCTCCAAAGAGAAGCCTCTTGGGAGACGGGATGGTTGGGTTATCAGGATACTGTGGAATGCCTTCAAAAAGCATACTGCAGTTAGATTGGCACCAAGCATTGACATGTGATTGGGCACAGTTGTTCCTGGCACTCAGCTGGTCAGAGACAATTAAAGGGCTACAGTATTGGCACCACTTGCTCTTTGCTGGCTACCCAAAGTTTCACATCCTGAGCTAAACATTACTGTTTTCTGTACTATCACAGGAAAATAACTAACACTAAACAGCTGTTACTAATAGCTGAACACACACGTGTGGAAAAAGTCCTCAAGGACAAAGCTGTTAGTCATGCTATTCATCCTAAGTCCCGAACTGCTCAGTAGAATCAGCTTATAATCCTTCTGAAGAGTCCATCAAGCACTGCATTATGCTCCCACAGAGAAGACCTGGGTCTGGCAGCAGCTTTAGGACTCCTGCTGCTGACAGGGTTATGTTACGTTTAATGGGTAAGGCAGTTTCTTGGTTTGGGTCAGATTGTTTCTTGGCTGGCTGAGTAATAAAGACCTTCCTTTTCTCATAGGAGAATGGAACTACAGTGGTTCCTAACACAGAGATTCCAAATACAAAAATGCTATATTCTGCTGGCTATAATGGATGCCATCTGGCAGTTCTCACCGCAACAGATGCCTCAGACCCTTCATAGAATCATAGAATCATAGAATATCAGGGTTGGAAGGGACCCCAGAAGGTCATCTAGTCCAACCCCCTGCTTGAAGCAGGACCAATTCCCAGTTAAATCATCCCAGCCAGGGCTTTGTCAAGCCTGACCTTAAAAACCTCTAAGGAAGGAGATTCTACCACCTCCCTAGGTAACGCATTCCAGTGTTTCACCCTTAAGAGTTCTGTCTGTAGTGCCAACCAGAAAATGCTTCTGCACCGGAATCTGGCAGCTAGCCTACCTACGGCAGTTAATGCCAGGTAAGTAACCCCAGTACCTGTTATGTCCTGCTTAACACAGGTCACTTCTCGCTGTACCAAGTGTACTCGTTGCATATTCCGTGAGCTGGGCTGTGCGGTGGAGTAGAAAGAGCCCGAGTGTGTCCTATTCAGCGACAGCTGTTTGATGCGTGGACTTCTTCTTAAACCCACTTCTGGAAACCAAGAGTAATACTATCAGGGCTTTCTCTCTCAAAACACACACCACTTCCACAAGGAAGCTACAGCTGGCAGACGAGTGCCTCTGGAAGGGATCTCTCTGCAGCTATCCAACAATCATTTGTTCACTAACCCTGTCTCAGGCAGGGAAGGGGCTAGTTTGTGGAACATTCAACAAAATCAGAAGATGAAAAGCGTTAAAAGGAAACCCAACTCCCCAGCTTCAGTGGGGAGTTCTAATACTACAACATATGCTTCCTTCCAGTCCAAATATCTTCATTGCAAAGACCCCCCGCATCTAAACAGGTGCCTCATGGCTACATCTCCTCCCATTCATAATCATTCAACATTCTGTGGCATCTACAACAGTTGTTTATTTAGAAAAGTAATATTAGGAAAACGTGTTTTTGGGTTCTTTGGATAATAAGAGTTTTGTCTTTTGACTAGTTAATCCCATTGTTGGTTTTTGCTCTTCGTTTCGTCTCACCCCAAACCCACCTTGCTGTTCTGTTCCTTAGCTGGGGGCAAGACTGAGCAGCTGGCACCACATGGTCTCCTAACTCTCTGCAGAGCCTCAGACACTATGCTGTAGTATATTAGAGGAAAGAAACGAGGGCGTCCCAGCACAAGGCTAGGAGGTAATGTCTTTTAAATGCGGCTTCAGCGGTCCAACAGTCCCACAGCATTCCTGGCAAAAGTTGAGATGTTCATAGCTGTGATATGGCCAGTTTGGGGAATTATGTTCTGCCTCCCTAAAGTTCTCATTCTTTCTTAAAAGCTCTGTATAGTTCACTGTTGCCTTCCACTCCAGGGGTGGAATGTTCTCTATATATTGTAGTTTAGGGTCCTTGGGGATCATCCAGACTGAAGGGTGCTATCTTAGTATGAACTGCAGCAAGGTAAAAAAAGGAAAGTGATCAGTCTGTATTAAATTAATACCTACCACTCATGGCTTTCTCTGGCGATTCTTCCACAATACTGATGTCAGAGCCAGGATTAGAACACCTTGGAGAAACAATGAAAACGTTTCAGACTCCCCATAACACCATGCCTAGTTTGTGAGTAAACTAGGCATTTGTTTTTCAGAGCTGCAGAGAGCACCATTTGCTAACAAAGGCCACATCAACAAGTTGCAAGGTAGTCTCAACGTGTGATTAGTAGGCATTGCCTCCCATCAAGAGATCAATCTGGCCACAGGATGTCTTTCCAGCTGTGGCACAAACAAGAAACAGACAGGAGAACAGGCCCAACTTCAGCTGAGATTTCCCCTGGTTCTCATTAGTAACTCACTGTAGAAAACACACCACCAAACCAGCCTTTGTAGGGGAACCCTAAGAAGTGGCACCCAACTTTGCCTAAGGGGCACAATGGCAACTTGATGCAAGCATGAGAGATGCACTTAATATGCATGATGAAGCAGGTGGTAGTTGTCCTCACTTAAATGCTGGGACCTGTAGTCTCCACAAATTGTCTTGCTGTATCCACACTGCTAAATTCCATAGTACTTGTTTGGTCTGAAGTCCACATCTTGGCCACCCAGCACTTGGTTAAAAACATTTCAGAACTACCCAATATCATTCACTCACCGGCCTTTGATCTGTTTATGAAGCAGCCTCCTGGAGATCTGTTTGTGCAGCGGTGTCTCTGAGACTCTCTTGGTCAGTAGCTTGCGATGATCTGAAAGTAACGAAACCACAATCAGACATTTAAAACAAGCCTGAGAGGTGAGTTGGATAGGATTGAGGGAGTGTGAAGATTTTAGAGCCTTATAGATCACATCTACATATTATTTAGTCTCTATTCAGGGCAGGTGGGCAATTGTACACTTCAGTTTGAACCATCAAAACAACAGCCACGCTGCTCTCATGGCACACCTCACACACAATATAAATTTTACAGTTAAAGGTGAGTTTTATACATAAAATCTTGAAATTAGTCCATTCACATAACTTATGTTACATCCCTTTGTTCCCTCGTTTATTAGACCTAATTTAAGTCCTTATCTTGCAAGTAGCCCAAATAACTAAACCTCTACCCTGATATAACGCGGTCCTTGGGAGCCAAAAAAATCTTACTGTGTTATAGGTGAAACCGCATTATATCGAACTTGCTTTGGCCTCGAGCATTTCCGTTATTAATAGCCACTTCCCGCCCCCAGACTGACCCCCAGAACCGCCGACCCATCCAACACCCCCCTGCTCCTTGTCCCCTGACTACCCCTCCAGAGACCCCCTGCCGCTAACCATCCCTCCCAAGACCCCATCCCTTATCTAAGCCTCCCTGCTCCTTGTCCCCTGACCGCTGCCTCCAAAGACCCCCCATCCCTTAATCACCCCCAGAACCCCGCTCCCTACCCAACCCCCCTGCTTCCTGTCCCCTGACTGCCCCGACCCCTATCCACACCCCCGCCTCTTGACAGGCCCCCTGGGACTCCCACGCCCCCGTTCCCCATCCCCTGACCGCCCTGCTCCCAGAACCTCCGAACCATCCAACCCCCCATGCTCCCTATCCCCTGACCATCCCCTAAGACCCTCTGCCCCTTATCCAAGCCCTCAGCCCCGGCCTGGGACCCTTAACATGCTGCTCAGAGAAGCGTGTCGGAGCCAGACATGCTGATCTGCCGAAGCGCGCAGCCCCGCACCCCAGAGCGCTGCTTTACCATGTTATATCTGAATTTGTGTTATATCGGGTCACGTTATATCGGGGTAGAGGTGTACTTAAGTTGTTAGGGGAAGGAACCTTGTCTTCCCATAGATCTGTAATGCACTGAGTACACCTACAGTGCTAAAGAAATAATAGGTAGCATTAATGTAAAAGGAAGGGATCTAAAGTTAAGCAGGTTTGTGCTTAACTTTCGTTGTATAATTATGGGACTTAATAGTATAGAAATACAGACACATGGGATAGCCCTGATATCTATTGAATTGAGTTTAGTGACAGATAAATGCACAGTACCCTCACAGACATCCACATTTTAATGGTCTGTATAAGGATTCAACCATCTCTCATTTTTCTTGTACCACAGCAGCCACACACATGAAAAAAGATTAAAAGATCCAAGCTGCCTTCAGGACAGGAAGGTGAGTTATTTGCACAGACTCCATCCCTTTTATAGAGGCGTGAAGTCAATGAAAGTTGAATGTGATGTCTGAGTGTTAAGGTACGCTAAACGATCTCTTACATGGATGTTTTCTTTAAGGGTTTGTGTGGGTAGGTTTTCACTTCAAGCAATCTTAACTGATTAACAGTTGCTTTCTTTGTGAGAAAATATTTACAGATGAAAACAGGTTTGGATTTAAATATTACCCTGCACCGTTTGCAACCCAATCACTGCGGCATTGAGCTAAAAATACTATCTCCATAATAGGAAGCAAATTCACTTTACAGGTAACAAGAGATGCCAGAAATTCTTGTTTTGTTTTGTTATGGAAGCGGGGGAAGTAAATGCAAGTTTCTCTTGCAGATGCCAGACATAAGCAATTGCGTAAGCTCATATCCCACCTCTACCATCCTCATCAGAGCAGCGGCGTTTGTGTCTCAGACCTTCCACAGCTGATACTGACTGGCTTCGAGGCATCTTCTTCAGGGACCTTTTTGATGGAGAAAGCATCTCTTCATTGAAGAGGTTCCGTCGCACTTTTGTCACCTCTGAAAGCACCAGAAATGGCAAAAACTGAGTAGATATACCACAAAGGTAATTCTCTCATGGGGCACTGGAGGTGGGAAGAATGTAAATAGACCCGACACTTATGAAAGCAAATAACTTTTCAAAAGGTGTGAAAAAGCCAAATAACTGAAGAGGTAGTTTGTACTGGTGAAAACAAACAGTCACTATCCATGCCCTTCCCCAAACCCACCCTGGAGTTCTCTTATGAGGGTTCCTTTTTATTTACACGTGTCAGCTATTTAGGGTTCCCTTGACAGTAACCTACAGAAAGAGGCTAAGAAGGAGAAAGAAGGTAGGTAGAGTTCAAAGCACCAAAAGGATCACAATTAGGGCCATGGGAAATATCCATGACAGAGAATCTGAGCTGCAGCACCGGTGGTCATGGGGTTTGTTACCTAACATTTTATAGAACACTTGAATTTTGAAACTGACATTAACAAGTTTCTAGTTGCAAAGATATCCTGAACATGACACTTATGAGAGCTTTGAGAAGAATGGAGTATGAACTGCCCCCTCGTCTCAATGGGGTGGTGACTGAAGCCCAATGGTTGTTATATCAAATATCTTTGTGGTCCTCTGAGCATGAATCAGCGGCAAAAGGACAGAAGATCTAAGGAAATTGGCAGATCAAGGGAGACATGGAAGACTGACATTTTGTATATTTTTGAGACTACACTGATTGAAAGTAGTCATTTTTTATAAAATTATTCAGTAACTTACTCAGCCTATCAGCGTGTTGAGTGAATTAACTCACGAACGCCAATAGTTTTCCCCAAAGTTTCCACAGATCATGGGAACATTTCCTGCAGATTTCCTGTCTATTTGTGGAACACTTCTGGCTCACTACAATGTACAATGAAATCAGCCGTGTGTGGAACCACTCAGCTTTCTATGGAGAAGCTAGTTGTCATACCTTGCACTGCCTCCTTCTGCAGGGGAAGCAGCTGTTGGGCTTTTTCTGTGGCAAAGTAAGAGAGAGAGTTTTCCTGAAATGAAGATGTAATAAGTGTTAAACTGCTAGTTTATACTTAAAATCATAAGTGTGAAACATTTAGACAAGTATTTCAGTTTTCAAATTCTGCCTCACAATGATTTGGACCTTTGTGCAGCTGATACAGGGCACTCAATAGGTAAAGAACACAATGCACCCACATGTGGTACTACAATGCTGCAGATACCCCACCCAATCCCCTAGGAAAGCTTTACCTTTCTGATGGGATTCTTGCGTAGTTGGGGAATTTCAATCTGGCGTAAATTCTGCGATGCTTCTGTCATGCTCCTGTGTCTGGCTAATGCATTATTCCTTTAGAAAGGGTACAAGAAACAAAGATAGAATAAAGACAGACAAATGTAAGTACCAGCTCTACTGATATCAGTTCTTATATGGAACATAACTTGAGTTTGTTTCTAGTGAGGCAAGCAGTTCATATTACGGACTTCATCTGTATTTGGATTGCAAGCTCGTTGGGACAGGGACCTCATTTATACTGCAAGGAGCCTTTGGGTGTTTTGATAAAACAGCTCCAACTATAATCCAAAAACAAGGCTGAAACTCAGTCCTTAATTCATTCAAAACCATATCACCTAGGCTCAGCCACTACAATTCAGTCTCATCTTTAACTTCTCAGGTTCCCGAAGAAATATATTGCACAGTGTGACTCCTCCACAGAATGGACTTGGTATCTGTACAGATCAGTGACACTATTAAGACTGCAGGATATCCCAGAGCATGCAAAACTTTCAGCACACATGGAATTAGATTGCAAATTCCTTGTTTGTGTGGGTTTCATTTAACTCCATTGTAGTCTAAGAAATCTGGTGGAGTTTGATTTGATTTCTTTTAAAAAATAAACAAACACTCCAGCCTGGGGTATGGAACCCCTCCCAGAAGAGAAATTGGGCAACAGATCACAAAGGCAGGATTCAAATTCATTTACCTGGCTAATCAATTTACACAATAGGCCATGATGTTCCCATGGAGCGTGATTAAGTTGTTTAAAACTAGCATTAGTCATTAATCCAGATATAAAGAAAGTAGTTTGACAAATTTTTAACTAAAATGTCTTCTGGGTTTAATTTATATCAAAGGCCCAAGCCACAATTCTCTCTTACAAGCCCATCATGGCACAGTTCCATTTCCATGGACAAAACAACCATATTCCCAGAAGTATGGCACAGCTTTTAATGTAATTTAACGGATTTAGGGCCTGAATAGCATGAACTAATTCATTAGATACTTACCAAGATCAGCCCTGGTTAGTTATCCAGCAACTGAGCTCACCATGATGAGGACTATAGATTAGATAGCTACTCAGTCACAGGGTTGTGAACAAAATAAAACCCTCCCCCTTAGGAAATACCTCCTCCTCTTTTTGGCAGATCTGGTGCGCAGCTCCTCCAATTGA
This sequence comes from Natator depressus, assembly GCF_965152275.1. Classification (NCBI taxonomy): domain Eukaryota; kingdom Metazoa; phylum Chordata; order Testudines; family Cheloniidae; genus Natator; species Natator depressus. The sequence continues at coordinate 68,680,420 of NC_134243.1, forward strand.
TCAGTCTCAGTGCTTAGGGAAGCTGTGCTGTGAGCTGGGACCAATGTCACAGATGGAGGAAGAGTTGGAGATCTACTATCCAAAGTCATTGAGTCATCACTGAAGAAGTCTGCAGGCAGAACAGATGCCAACTTCGGAGGAATCTGCGTACCCAGACTGTAGTAAAGACCACCAAGGGTCTTCGGTATGGAGTCCATATATCTAGAAGGTACCACCGGATAAACAACATAGGTAAGCTTGGCAGAATTCAAATTTTTATTTTTACTTTTGACACATATCAATGTTTGTTTTTAAGCTTTTTATTTTTATCTATTTAAATTTTCACAATGGGGGAACTTATGGGATGATCAGACAATTATTTAATCACCAATACTGAGATTCAAAAAGTTAAAGCTTTATAACTGCTGAACTGCAGCTTGTCAAAATAGCCTTAAATCAAATTTTAATAAGTTCTCAAGCAGCCCTTTTATTGCTTTGTCTATCTGTAAATTTCAGTTAGCATTGATATCAATATTTCTCATCAATTTGTGTGTGTATGGTCAAATCGACATTTACTGGGGGGGGAAAAAATAATCTAACCCTTCCAAGCCTGAATACATGTCAAACACACAATAGGTAGCAAGAGCCACAAAATCCACCCCTGTGAGATTTCACTTCTAACTTTTGTACCTATGCTTTTACCATGACTTAAAATTCTACTCGTCCTAAGCAAGTAACCGTTTTTGATGGGCAAGTAAAATATCATGTGTCTTTTCTTTAACAATAAGGATAAAGTACGGCAAGTGGATTGTATCTGAGCTAGTACGGCAAGTGGATTGTATCTGAGCTAGTACATTTTCATGACAGTTTTACAAAGCTACCTGAAATCAATGCTCAAAGTTTGCTATTTACCTATGACAGGTACCTAACCAAGCCTATATTCCAGTGATAACATTTAATATTTAACCACCACCATAAAGCACTTACGATACTAAGACTTCCTCAAGAAACTTTGTAAGGTACCCTGGGTCTTCAGTGAGACACAAAATGCGCAGCATCTCGGTCATCTGTAAGAGAAGATCAGATGGGGAGAAATGTCACAGATCAACCACTCCAAGACCGAGCCTTATGGTGTGAGCAAAGAAAATTGGGCTGGGAAAGCTACGTGTTCCAGGTCAACATTTCCAATCCCATCTAGAAGCCCAGCCCTATTTACTTGCCTCCTCCACCAGTTGCTCCATTTCATCAGTTCTGCTCTGTAGCGAGGGACACTGCAGACACATCTCAAGGCGCAGAAATACCTGAAGCTGACACCTACACAGAAACAGTAAGTAATTTATTGCCATTCTTTCTAGTCAGTCACATTCATGTTACTGCTCACCGACTAAAGTTTTCAAAGGTTTGGGGGGGAGGGGGGATTATTAATATAAAATTCATTTGGTTAGTTTTCTTTCCTTGAAAGGAGTGTCATGCTCTCTTAAACACTGCATCTCACTGTAGTAAAGCTTTCACTGCAGTGGATATTCACTCACTTTGATACAGAAATTATCCCAGAAGATTTGCCCATAGAAATACATCTCTAGTTGTACTGCAAAGTGACCTCTAAAATAGCTAATCAAAACTGCAGTGGTTTTTAAGTTGCAGTAAATAGAATATTGTGCATCATACTCTCTAACTTTGGTTTCCTTGTTAGGATTGACATCATACTGTTGTCGGAGAGTTTTGCTGGTCTTCAGGAGATGACTTCGGACTCTGTCCAGACAGGCCACCTGAAAATACACAGAAACATAGCACAGGGGCTCCAAGGTACTTTTTCCCTCATCATGCAGCAAGTTCTCATTCTAACTTGTTCAGTACCGTGGAAAACAACTCGATAAAAAAATCCAGGTTTTGAAGCTAGTAAAAATAGTACAAGAATGTACAATAAGGAGTAATGGGATGAAAATAAGCAGGGAAAATTTAGACCATCAGTTAGATCAGTGGTTCTCAACCGATTTACCATTGTGGGCCGCATATGCGGCTCGCTGTGCGATGTGGGCCTCAGCCACTACCTGTATAGCCCTGAGGAAGTCACATGGGTCACAGCTATGTGCTGATTGGGCCGTGGGTTGAGAATAGTAGACCGTAGAATAATTTCCCAACAGAAGTGGCAGACATTTTAGTGGGAAGGGATTTAAAAAAAAAAAAAAAAAAAAAAAAAAAAAACACCCACCCCACAATCCTGCCCTGGCCTCTGGCAGAGGAAGAACTAAATGTGACATAATAGCCCTTTTCCATCTCTGTCTATGAATAATGTCTGGTGTGTCTGAAAGGAAACCAATTCAGTGTTATTGCAGTTCATCCATACGTGTGGTCTTATCTGTACTAAAACATAGCTAATGTAAGTACTCAGGAGGCAGGAAAGTGTGCAGACATAGATCTGGTTTTGACTGGAGGACCCTCAAAAGAACTTTGGAATTTTGTATCTTCCACACTATTCCTCCCTTCAATTATTTGTGAACCAACCAATTTTTTATTTCTAAATAGCCTTATGAACCCACAACTCTCCAGCTGTTGCTTCAAATATGAACTCAAATACATTTTCTTTTGAATCAGTACCAAATCAGTTTTTAGTTTACAAACAATTTTCCGGAGAACTCCATGGCAGTACATTTCTTATAACGGTCTGATTCTTGTATAAATGAACCAGTTCAGGCAGAAGAGCGAAGGTTTCTGTGTGTGCGCCTGAACTGGCTCATTTATACACACACACACGCACGATGAAATAATTCTAAAATTTAGTGAGTTTTTCTTTAATCTCGTACTTCAGCAGTGATCCCGGCATGTAATTTTAACCAAACACCCACATCTCTAGAGTTTAAGAGCCTGGAGACAGTTTTACATAGATCTTTATCCACGTGTGGCATTAACTGGAAAGACCTGCGTCACTGAAAGCACAGCCTCAGCATATGCATTTGTCTACAGATTTGCCTACCTCTCTTTCTTTGGCATCTTTTGGTTTCAGAAAGCTTTTAATGGCTGTGACCATATTCCGTGCACACACAAACGTCAGAAATTCTCCATTAACCACAGCCTCTTGGTAATTTGCAGTTAAATGGGAAAGCATCTCCTCTTCAGTTTTGAAATCTGCAAGGTAAGCAGAGCAAACGAACTATAAGCAAGAAGTAATGAATGGGCAGATACAGCTGTCCTCTCCAATAACCAGACCCATGTAACAGAGTGGGGTTGTAACAGCAGTTCTCTTGCAACATGAAGGCCCAGGCCAACAGAAGATTTACAAAAGAAGTCCCTCAGGAATCCTCAACTCAGACCCAAGGCAGGTGAACCAATAAAGCTCTCAGTCCTTCTCAGACCAAAACAGGCTTCCAGACTACCTCTAGTATGCCAGTAACAGACACCAAGCCCTGGGGGCAGCAAGGCCCTGAAAGACCTACTGTCTGGAATGGCAGGCGCTATGCGAGCCTCCCCACATGCACACAGGACTATTCCTATACAGGATAGCAGTAAAAAGCTATAGTACCTATAGCTGGCACAGCCTTCACTTCCAAATTATGAAAACAAAAGCCAACACCATCAGATTAAAATGAAATCCTGCCTGGGCTCTTGGGGCTTTAGCTTCAGTGCCACCCAGTCAAATCCTCCTCAAAATCCCAAGAGGGAGGACAGGAATAGATCAACACCAGAGGTAGCTTCACAGGGCCCTTTCCTTGCCTCAGAATAAAGCCTAAGACAAGAAAGCCCCCCATATCATGGGGATAACTATTTCCACCTACACCTAGATGCTTGGATATCTTTGTTTCCTCCCATATACAGTCTCACATTGCTTTCAATTATTTTGCAACTAGAGGAGTAACTAACCACATCCTATGCTACAAATTATGCAGTCCAATAGGTCAGTATAAAGGTCTAGAAAGCAAACCTCAGAGGGAAAGAACTTCACCCCCACTGGCATGAAGAGATAGAATCTCAAGAGAGTGCCCCAAACCTGTATCTGCTGCCATGCCACTTTACCTAATTGCTCTACTCTGCCCCCGTCACAAACACCAGAGCCAATAAACCTGTCTGACATGTACCTATGGGGATTTTCAGCACTCTTCGATTTTCTTCCAGCTTATCATCTGATCTCCGTAACAGCTTCTGGGGTACCTTCTCACCAGCTGCTGGTGGCACTCCATCTGGCTGAAACTTTTGAGCCTTTACATTCAGCCTTGCTACATTCAACATCTGCAGGGAGCGGGACATGGTCTTCATCTTCTGCCTGACTGGAGTCCGGGGGACCCCCCCTGTAGGATCACAAAAGGTTAAATTCTCATTGGGCACAGAGGAGTTGGAATTCAGACGGAGTGATCACAAGACACCATCCGGCAGAACACTGGCACCACAAGACAGGCTAGATGCTACATCGTTAAAATAAATTTTTGGTTGTTTAAAATGTAAATTTCAATACAGCAATGTTAGCTTCCCTCGGCACAGCGATGGGGCAAGAAGAATTCAGAATGTGAGGGAAAGACTCAGGCAGGTGGTTCTGCCAGTTTCACTAGGCTCAGCCTCCTTTTTGAAGGGTGGATCTCCAGCTCACCTAGGAAGGAATAGAGACTGCTAACTGTTTTCAGTTAGCTAGCCATATTTATGATCTTGGAACGTATGCAACACACGTACCCAACGTAATCGTAATGTATAGATACACTGCTCTCAGTTATTCCGGGCACCTGGCCTTTGCTCAGTGCTTTCTACAAGAGAAATGGTATTAGAGGGGCAACCCCATGAGTGACTGAAGAGGAGCCAAGGGCAAGTAGCTTCATCTTAGAGTAAGGACGAGAGTACCATGTTACACAAGGGGGGAGAATGTTAGAGCAAGCTCAGCTTCCTGTTTTCAAGACAAGAGCTGTATCCTGGACTAAAAACCAGGCTGGAAACCAAACTGTTTTTAGCTCAGAACATGGTTTTTACCAGCTTAACAAAAGGTTTCCCCAGTCTGTTGTTTCAAAATGGGCTCTCAAATTGAGGGGGGCAAATGGCTTAAAACATTAAAAATTCTTTAAAGGTTCTGTCATTCCTGCCTCCCTCTCCTCAGCCTCTTTCTCCTTAAGCGTCAGGCTCATGTCTTCTGAATGATTTCAATACATTTTTGTTTATCAACAGTGAAGGATGGACAATATAAATCCAGATATATGAGTTATGGTGGGGACAAGTGCCCGGCTGGCTTGTAAACAGGAAAATACAGTTTTTTAATTTTAAAAAGCAAACCCCACTTTTCAGTGCTTTCTGGGAATTTTCTCCTAATGTTTAAAGTACATTTTAGAGATTTTCTGCTTCAGTGAAGAGAGAATGATGATTAAGTGGTATATTTGTTGCAGGCAAGCAGCTTGAAAATCCTGAGTACAGAGTCTAATTAGAGCAGAGGGTTTATAATACAGAGTATAGAAATCTGCATATTAACTGAAATGTCACTGAGAAATAGCTATACAGGGATTATATGATTCAGATTCTCCCAGAGTGGAGCTGCTTAACCGGGTAAAAACCCTAGTTCTGTATTAGAGACTAAAGCATCCTTCCCTATGTCAGAAAGAATTCAATTTCTGTAATATGAGGCAGCTTCTTATTTATATAATTCCACCACTATATGCTAGGTAAACTTTCCCTGAAAATGTAGGGGATTAGCAGCCCAAGACATTCATAAAGTATCCCTGAATTATTATACTGAAATGTCTACTGCTTAAATATTGTGAGAAGAAAGCTGGTTAAAATGTTTTCTTAATTTTTTAAAATTAGAACAAAGTGGAGAAGATGTGATGTCATGTTAGTTGTGGGCAAAAAGATGAGAAGTCCAGAAGGCAATAGGCAACTAAAATGCAGAGATTTGCATATTGCATGGTTATTGAAAATGGGTTTGTCAATAACTGTACAGCTTTGCTTGGGTCCAGCTGGGGCTCAGGGTTCATTTTATGCATAAATAACATTGCCTTTTAATAAACAAGCTACACTGCCACCATCTGAGGCAGCTCAGAACTGTGCCTTTGCTCAGGGAAGGTCAGGTGTTCAAATTTCAGGTTACCAAGAATGTTGCTGCAAAATGCCAAAGACTACAGGATGATGGGAATGCTCAGCACTCACGCAATCCTCGTCTAGACATACGTCTTTTTTTGTGGTCCCTTGGCTCAGCTGTGGCAGATGCTTCACTCGATTTTCTCTGGTAGAACTCAGATAGACAGTGTGTCAGCTCCATTTCAGGCTGGGAGGCCTCTTCCTTCTCAGTAGCAGAAACAGCCTGCAGCAGCCTGTACAAAAGTCAAAGCAATTAAAAATAGATATCAGCAGAAGCAGGGAACGAGAAGAATTCCGTACCCCCACTGCAGGTTGCCCACCCACCCTCATCTCAGGAAAGTTCAGCCTGATCCCCTGCACAGTACCTGCTAGAGAACCCCTACTTTCTCCAAACCCCTTGCTCTCAAAACTTTGCCTAGAGTTTGTGTGCTGGCACAGAGAAAAAGGAAAATATTTTCAGTTTATGCTAAGGAGGTGACGCTCAGAAAAAAAATAAGAATTCCTCTTGTATAATAGACACTGACCAATGCCAAGAACACAGTTTCAGTAATCTAATCACATCCTGACCCTCAGTAAGTATTTTTTGCATGTTTCACACAGCAAGCCCATTAGGAGGATTTCACTATAATCAGTCAGCATTCACGGGGCACCAGTAAGCATAAATAGAAACAAAGTTCCTTCTTAATGAGCCAATTGACTTTCACTGTATTGCGCTGGATTGTACTAAATCTTAAGGGATGAAGTCTGCAGTATATCGGTCTCATTTTGGGGTCCTAGAAATACCCATCATCACAGCATCAAAGGACATAGATCTAGTTCAGGGGTTCTCAAACCTCATTGAGCCGTGACTCCTTTCTGACAACAAAAATTACTACATGACCTCAGGAGGGGGAACCGAAGTCTGAGCCTGACAGAGCCCTTGGGCAGGGGCAGGGCAAAGCCAAAGCGCTTCAGCCCCAGGCAGGATCCTGCAACCTGAGCCCCACCTCCTAGCACTGAAGCCCTCAGGCTTTGGCTTTGGCCTCGGGCAATGGGGCTCAGGCTTCAGTTTCAACTCCAGGCCCAGCAAGTCTAAGCCAGCCCTGATGAGCCCATTAAAATGGGTTCGCAACCTACTTTGGGGTCCCAAACCACAGTTTGAGAACCACTGGTATAGTTTTTAGAACTAGTCAGGATTCCAGCCCTGGTTCTTATTCCTCTGTAAAGCAGGTACAGTAACATCTACCTATTTAACAAGCATTGCAAGTATCAGATAATTATGTAGAGTTTAGAGATTAGTTAGAGAAGTGTAAGTGACATTTCCTGGTCTAAAGTAACAACGTCCAGATGATATTCAGGGATAGGTGAAAGAGAATTACTTGAATGACTCCATTAAATCTGAACTTGCTCCACAGATGTTCGATAGAGAGTACCATCCTTCAACTACAGCAGGATTCCAGCCACCTGTGCGGGACAGTTCTTGCTGGACCCACTCTGGGACTGAAGGCTCTTCTGGACAGAAAGGCAAAAGTTAGAATGAAACTAAGGATATTTCAAGTGGCCTCAGCACTCCCAAAGCCCCAAACACTTCTACTACCTGGCACGTGTCACCGAGCCTTACCAATAAGCATAGTAAAGCAAATGCTCAGTCAACAACAACACTTACCACCCACCACAGTAGCCTGGGGTCCAGCAAACTTGGACCCTGGCAGATAGCCAGAGGGAGCAAGTTCCAAAGCCAGAGACGCTCCACTAGGAACACCAATTTTCAATCTCTAAGAATTCAGACCTAGGGACTATCAAAACGAGATTCATTTTGCATTCTACACACTTACCAGAACTAGCTAGATCATCTCTGATTGAAATATCAACTTGACTCAATACACTGCTCACAACTTCTGGGAGATGAAAGGCATAGTCCTTGGAAGAACTCTCAGTCACAGCTCCTTGGAGGAGACATCTCTGAACTTCAGCAGCCTTTTCAGTGCAGAATAGGGTAAGGACTGCAACAGTGTCAGAGAGTGGGGATAAAATTGCAGTGCAGGGGGACCAAACTTCAGATGCAGACACTTCAGCAATCTATATGAAGGGGAAAGACATCTAGGTTATCTAAAAATACTAAATACTAAACAGCCTTCAAACGGCAGAAGAAGCAGCTCACAACTAGGTTAGAGACTGAATTTTTTTAAAAAGTTTCTAAATTTAGAACAAAATATGAGTTTGTGGAGCAGACTATCATAACATTTATCAAACCACTAAGATAGTCCTCATCACTGTAATATGAGTGCCTGCTATTTCTTTGCAGTTTCTAGAGAGGGTAGTAGCTAAGTACAGGAAGGAACATTTACCATGTGTAGTTTTTCAGTAATTAGCCTTCTTACAAGCTGTTGAAACAACATGTCTTGTTCTGATTGTCCTGCCTGGGAGCTCTGCAGTATCCAGCTCTCAGTGAGGAAGTTGTCAGCCTTCACCAAATTCCAGTCTGTCAAGGTGCCTTTCAGGAAGATGCTGACTGGACTCTGGAAGTGTCTCTGGTTCATGACTATGGGCTCCAAAATCACTGCACATCTCCACTGCTTCTCTACTCCTATTCAAGGTGAAAAAACAAACAATGGGTGAAGGAACAGAAGACTCAGCAGCAAGTGTAAAAAAAGCTCATGGATTAGGCAGGCAGTGGCTCTGTGGTAAGTATGCTATGGGACCACAGGAAAGATCTGAGCTTTTGTGGTCCTGAGCACAAGGGCTGAGAGCACTGTGGAGACAGCAAACTCAGCTCATGTTGGAAAAAAACAAGCACTGCATATCACTTGGAAAGCTACACTCTGTAAGCTGATCTAATCAGCTTTGAAGGAGGTCTCCCATTCAGCTCTCTTTGGCCAAAGGAAAGCTAAGGGAAAGTGGTGCAGATTAAAGGGAGGAACCCACACACATGCATGTGCACAAGGCTCTGCAACAGAGGTATAGGTACTTCAGAAGGTCTCAAATCAGGCTCCTGTCCATTACTTATCTGTATTCATTCAGAAACAGCACAACAGAGGCCAACAGTTATATTTAGGCTGGGCAGAATTCAATTTGTATTTTTTATAATATCAACAGATATTAAATTAAAAATGCTTTAAAATATACTTTTATTAATTTAAGTTTCACAATGAGGAAAATTATGGGGGGTGTCAAACAACAGAAGAAGTCAGACACTAATTATTTAATGGCAGACACAAATTCAAAAAGTTAAAGCTTTATAACCAATACTGTTAATCAACATCACAAATATACACCGTTATTATCCTTAAATCAAACTCTAATAAGTTCTCAAGAAGCATTTTTCATACTTCGTCTATCAGTAAATTTTGATTATTATCGATGGAAATATTGTTTATTTGGTTTGTGTGTATATGGTGAAACTGACATTCACCCGTAAAAACGTAATCCTTCCAAGCCTAGTTATGTTGGCTCACACATGAGTGGCCCCTTTGGAGTTTGTTTAGGGGACTGTCTTTCTATTTTACTGTCATCATTTGAGATCTCCTTAAATAACTGGAACCCTCTACATGTGCTTTTAGCAAAAGGAAACATCATGGCTCTGGTCTCTAACACAGAATCCATTATTAAGTAAAGTCTGGCCACCCCTGCCATTACCATGCTTGCTGAGGAATAATGCTCCTTCTTGCTGCGGGAATGATGCTTGGAATACAGAAGGCTTAGAGAGCAGACAGTTCAAGGTTGAAGCAAAGGGCAGGATTGTGGTCCATGGCACAAACTGTGGCTTAGAAGAGCTGGACTCTCTACAAAAGAGAGCGGCTGCCTCTGTTCTGTGGTGACTCAAGCCCTGAATTAAGGTCTCGGATGGCAAAATGATACCGCCCACCAGACAGATCAGTTCAAAGATTGTCCAGTACCCAGCATGATCTGGAGACTCTAGCACCTGAAATGAAACAAGGAAACAAGTTAGTACTGGCAATAAGATGATCACTATCAGGAAATTTAAATAGTTGTCATTTAGAGAAAATGGTGCAAGAGAATGTCTAAGAAGGTACTGGGGCGAGGGATGGCCTATTTGCCTTTTTTCTTCTTAAATATAGCTTCCTGCATCCTTAATTTTTATGCATAATTATATTTTATAATTATATTCAATACAGCAGGGTTCTTCAAATGCTTTATAATCATTATCTAGCAAATCCTCACAACCACCCTGCAAGGAAGGTATTATTCCTATTTAACAAGGTAAGGCCACAGTTTTCAAGCTTGGATGCCTGAATTTAGGCACCCACGCATTTAAGCACCTGCAGGCTGTTTATTAAAGCACCTGCACTCCCACTTAAGTCAATGGATGAGACATCCCACAAATAAGCACTTTGGCATGGTTCCCCATCTTCCAGTGTACCTAAATCTGAACAAAGGTAATTGCCATTCCAGTCATGGGCCTCAGCTGAGCAGGGATGCCCATTAGCTATTAAGCAGATAATTCTACTCATTTCATTTGTAATGAAAGTCACCTCACACCAAAAGGTTAGACTATAAAGCCACCTGACATCATCCTGTGCAGTTGGATAACTGGTAGAGGGTGGTACACTATCACTGGTCTTAAATACTCTACTGCATTCTCTCTCATTACCTTGGACCATTCAGCAGTGTCTACCCAATACAGAGTGATTTTCTGGCCTGCAATCATCTCCTGGACTCTCTTGGGTAAGAGTTTCTCTGCCACCTCTTGAGAAGAGGGCAAATCACAGCATGAATGGACATCACTTCCAGACACAAACTGCAGTAGCTCCCTCTGAGAATGAGGGCAGGGAGAGAAAAGAAAGATGGCATTCACAAAGCCCTCAGAGGGCATATGGCTCTCAAGTGGCTCATCCGGGGCCACAATCAACCTGCTCTTCTGGCTCCTCAAGAATGGCTTGGCTGGTGAGGTGATCTCAGGTCGATCCCACTGGTAATCCAGTAGTGTTTCCTTCAGCACATTCTGGGTGAGGGTGGCTCTTGGCACTGGGCCAGGTAAGTGAGATTTGTGGCATTGCACCCCAAACCTGGACTCCAGTTCTTCCTCAAAGTCTTCCCAGCTGCGGGGCCCAAGCTCACAGAAATCACCCACGCGGGCGGCTCTGCCTCGGGCGCCCAACGAGTCAAAGAACTTGAAACCCCATCGGACCTTGGCCAGGCCAAACCTGCAGCCCAAGTAGTTCAGAATCCTCAGGCAGCCCAGCTGGAGCTGGTTCTTCTGCAGGGAGCTGGCCACATCCAGTAGAAAAACCACATTGTGGGAGCAGGTCATGTTGCCAATGAAGGAGTTGTCCAATCACAAAGCACCTCAGGTGGCAACCCCCCTACCCGGAACACACCCTGCTTCTGCCTCCAACGCACGCACCCTGATGCCCCCTCCAAGTTAGCCCCTCACGTGCACAGAGACTGCCCACCCCTAGCTAACCCCCCTGCACACAGGCTGTTGCCCCCCAGCTGCTTCCTTGCCTCCAACTAGTCCCCCCCCACGCACACACTCTGCTGCCCCCCCCAGCTAGTCCCCCCCCACGCACACACCCTGCTGCCCCCCCAGCTAGTCCCCCCCCCACGCACACACCCTGCTGCCCCCCCAGCTAGTCCCCCCCCACGCACACACCCTGCTTCCCCCCCAGCTAGTCCCCCCCCACGCACACACCCTGCTTCCCCCCCAGCTAGACCCCCCCACGCACACACCCTGCTGCCCCCCCAGCTAGTCCCCCCCCACGCACACACCCTGCTGCCCCCCCGACCTAGTCCCCCCAGGCACACACCCTGCTGCCTCCCCCCACACGTATGGCCAGAAGGGCTCCCTAAGCCCAGAGCCAACGACCCCCCCGGGCACCCCCTCGACTCCGCCCCATGGGCCCCTTGTCGCCTTGCGGACTCGCTGCCACCTGCCCCTCTCAAGGTGCCACCACCGCCATTGCGATCCTTTTTTGCCCCAATCCAACTGCTCGCGCGCTCATCTTCCCCCTGCTCCCATTGGCTCCCGGCTGCCCCGATCCCGCTTCTCCAATTGGGCCGAATCCCCTCAAGCCCTGCCCTCTCGCGATGTTTGTGTGACCCCCCGCGTCCCTCCCTCACAGGCTTCTGATTGGCTCCTGCCGAACAGGCTCCGGGCGGAAGTACGCGGGCGGCGCAATCTCCTCAGGAGTCCCTATTCCACTCCCCGTTGATAGGTCCGACGGAAGGGATTCTGGCTGCGATTGGCGGTCATCCGTGACGTACAGGGTCAGCCTGTGGGAGAGAACCACTGATTGGCTGGTGCCCTGAGTTTAAAATTTAAAGGGTGGAATGAGAGGAAGCGCGAGAATGGTAAATACAGGGACGGGGGTGATGACGTCATCGCTGGGCAATGATGAGGTAATTGTTAGGGTCTTCTATGCCCTCTTTAGAGCGTCACTGCTGCCTGGCCGGGCGACCACGTGGTGTCTGCCCTCCCCCTTCACACCCTAGCTGCCATCGCAGCAAGGATGCTGCCACGCGCTCATTGGTCTCTGAAACGCTGATGTCATTGTGATGTCACTATGGTGGTATCCATCACTGGAGCGTCAGAGCCTTCCTTGCTCTCCAGTGAAACAGCCCCTTGGGTCAGGGCTCCTGCTGCCCAGCCCCCTGGGGCAGCATGCGGAGACCCTCTGCCCCCCAGGGGCCACAGAGACATGCCAGTTGCTTCTGGGAGCGGGTGTGGAGTCAGGAAGCCTGCCTTAGCCCTGCTGCACTGCCGGACTTTTAGTGCCTAAAATCTCCTGTTTTGGCTTCAGTAGCCTCTGGGAGATAGAGCCTGATTCCGGGAGACTCCCGATGAAGCCAGGAAGGTTGGCAACCCTAGTCACATTTGAGGATGAGTCCCCTGAACTGGTTGAAGGGTTGCCAACCCTCCAGGATTGTCATGGAGTCACCAGGAATTAAAGATGAATATTTAAATATTATGTCATGATGAATCCCCGAGCAATACATCCAGCCAAAATTGGTAACCCTGGAAGTGTTGCCAACCTTCATGATTTTTATCTCAAATCTTGCAATATTTGGTGGAGAAAAGCTTGAAAATGTGACCCCTAAAAGCTCAGACTCCAGGAGGCAAATTAAAAGAATCCTGCATTTAATATTTTTGAAATCTTGTGTTTTTTAAAATTATTTTATGATTTTGGGGCCTGACTCCTGATTTTTGGACACTTGGGATTAGCAGTGATGCAGTTCATGTGACGTGGGTTAGGGTTTCAAAGACTAACGCTCCGGTGTCATGGTGGAGGTCTTTCAATTTTTTTAAAAATCAAAAGCAAACAAAACATAACAACCAGAAACAATAATCACAGACTAGTACAATGAGATGAAAAATGGAGATAACCTGAACTCCCAATGAGGGGGCGGGGGCGAGGATTATGCTGCCTCTTAGTGGACATCTGTCAGTAGCCACCAATTCTTATTCTCCATGGCTTTGTGATCTCATGGTCATTTGTTCTCAGAACAGTTCCTTCAGCAGGGCTCTGTTTGGCTCCTGAGGTGGATCCATCACCTGCAATGTGTGTTTGCTGTGCCGTATGTTATTCTTGGTCAGTGGTTGGGGTGGATGTATGTTACTTATGTCAGCAGGATTCTGGATTTCCTCAACAGAGCACTAGCTTTCTCCTTGGTTTTGTTTAGATGCTTCTGTTCTATAGGCATGGCTCTCAGGGTAACTATGATGAATGACTTTGGTTTGGATGGTGTAGCTCTTACTTTGGCAGAAGATTGCCAGCAGCTTTCCATTTAGAATCTAACATTCTCCCCTCGCAGGGATGGAGGCTTGGCATTCATGTCATGGTGTTTCTGCTACTCTAGTTTCTTGGCATATAGCTTTTTTGTAACTACTTCAGGGTTAATTGTCCTTGGCTCAGGAAGCTTCTTAGATGTTGGCTCTTTTTTTTTTTTTTTGCTTTGTTCTTCTGCCCAAGACTGTCTGAACGATCAAGCATTTTGAGGTGTACTGAGCTATTCTAGCAATGCTAAGTGTGTATTCCTTGAATCTGCTGGGCTGTTTGAATCAAGTTCTTTGGTATTTGTACTGACTTTTCTACTAATCCAGTCCTGACCTGCAGAACCCTCTGCTAATCCAGTTCCAGGCCCTCCACTTTTCTCCCCCTGTACTTCCTCTAGACCTGTAGAACCACCTGCTGGTCCAGGCATGTTCCCTCACTCTCCCATGGTTCTTATGGTCTCAGTAGCAGAATTTATTTTAGCCCTGCAGTTTGCTGCTAAGATTTGGGGATCATAACAGCCTATACAGGCATGAGAACCCAAGAGCCACGGTCCCCTCTCCCAGTTGCTAGATATTTGACTTTCTAGAGAGAGGCACCAGCAAATTCTGGATTGCTCTGTATAGTGTCTGTGATTTTACTGCTTTTCTCACTACACGGTTTTCTTCCCACTCTTGCACCCCTATCGCTGCTTTCGCATTTTCTCTCCTTATACGCCCTTTGCCTTTTACCTTACATGGCTACTTTAAACATACACATGTTCCCCACTAGAGGTCACTACACACCCAAAAATCAGACCTTGGGTCTTGTGCGTAGAGGTGACTTTCTCCATCACTCCAGTCCTCACAGTTTCATGTGGAGGCCTGGCTCCTGTGTTGTTAACGAACAAGGCTGGGAAATAATCTACTACTCCATCTCCACTGACACATGTTGAGGAGGGAAAGGGGCTGGGAATAAAGAAGCCCTGCTCAACTACTCTAAAGATCCTGCCAAGGGGGAGGAATTGGGTCTAGGGGGGGATAACCTGTTGGGGTTAGCATGGTGGGGAGAGCAGCCACTTCCTAGAGCTCACCCTCAGATATCTGATGGATGGCGAGTCTCCTGGGATAGTGTCTGACAGTGCTGACCCCAGGCAGCTCTAAGGAAATGGGACCTGAGTGGGGGTGCTGAGTCCAAGTGCATGGGATGCTGGTAGGGATGGGGAATTGAGCTGGAGGGGACAATGTACAGTGGGAAGTGGAATCAGGGGAGGGAGCGTGGACTGCGGTGGAGGAAGGAGGAACGGAGCTTGAGGCATAATATTAGCTGAACAGAGCGAGGGTAAGTGGGATAATTAGTGAGGAGGATGAATGCAGCCAGAAGAAACAGTATACTGGAGAAATTGTGGGGGGGGGGGTCTCCGGGGGAGGGGTACAAATGAATGGACTCACAGAGGGAAGGAGCTGGAAGGGCTGAGATATGGGGGTGGGAGGAATGAGGCCAGGAATGGAATGTAAAGGATGGGAAATGAGGGTGAAGTGGAACCAGAGAGGGTAGAATAGTCCAGTGTAATATCTACACTGTGGCCTGATCACAGCTGCCCTCCCGCTTCCTCCACTGTAGTCCACCCTCCCTCCCCTGACTCCACTCCCCACTGTATGCTGTGCCGTCTAGCTCCATTGCTCCTCCCCCCGGCATCCCACGTGAGACCCTGCCTGCCTCGGTCTGGAGAGTAAGATTTAGGTTCAGTCCAGGTACTGATGGTTCTTCTCAGTGGAGAAACACAGAGGGGCTGGGAGGTGTATCGGGGAGGAGGTAACAGTGCAGACTGGAGCCACCTGCATGTCTATGCCATGCTTCTCTCCAGAGCTTGCACACCCCAGTTTAAACCGGTGTCCCCAGCAACCAGTTGTATTTATAGAGCAACAGAGATAAGTATGCAGTAAACTGCCCAATCAGTTTTATTATTGTCTATGGAAGCAGGTGCTTTTAATGGCCCAGAACCAGGAGCTGGTCCAGTCAGGGGCTAAGAAGAAACTACCAGCCAGAAGTAACTCAAGGACACCCGATCTCAATTAGCCTTCTGCATGTAGCAAAGTGGCTCCCTAGAGAAGCTCATCCCTCCTGTGATATATGACATCTGCTATTAGACCATGGAATATATCAGATATTACATAGCATGGAACTGGGTATTCAGGGCTTTCTGAGTTCAGCCAGAGAGGAGTGATCTGATCCATGCGATCAGGTCCGAATGGCTGCTGTCTGATTTGCACTGGCAGAAATGACTGTACAAGGTGCAGGGCAATGGAGAGCCAGGCCCACTGTCTGTATTTGGGGCAAAACACTTCACCTTTCTGTACCTCAGTGTCCTGCTCTGAAAAATGAGGCGGTAATAATGAGGGGTGAGATGATTCCCGAATTCGGTTCTTGTTCAGTGTGCTGATACATTGATTCACAATCCCCCTTCCATCGAACAGTCAGATAATAAAGTAACGTGGCAGAACGAATGCCTCCTCACCCCCCACCAGACCCTTGAACAGCCTTGTCATTGGAGGGTATTGGCTGTCGGGCCCTTCACCCCACCCATATTCAGTCATTTTGATGGGCTGGAGGCCGAAGGAGGTCCCCCCAGCCCCATGATATCTTTTTGGTGGAACGTGTGTGCCCAGTAGGCTGCCCACGACTGACTGTCCACCATGGAGTGGTGTCCTGGGGATGAACCAGGCTTGCAGTTGGAAGCTACTTGGATGCAGTTGAGCACTTTAAAAGAGGGGGTGTTGCACTCAGGAACGTGACCCATTGCTAGCTGCAGAGAGGCCACTAACAGGTACAGCTGAAACGCTTTGTCCATGGCTAAAGTTGCAGTTGAACAGTGTTTATCACCAGAGCAACTGTGCCACCTGTTGGCATCTGTTGTCAGCAATGGCTTCTTTTCCTAGGGAAGACAGGGGCAGGGGGGTGGGCTGGCCAGAAGCCAGGCCAGTGAGCCCTGGGGAACCTAGGAGCTGTCCTGTTTGATTTGTACTTCTGGGGGGAGGATTGAGTGTCTTGTGTTTTCTGCTGCATGGGTGTCAGTTTGGGCTAAAGCAGAATCTCTGAAATAAACCAAGCCCCGTGCGGGTGACTTGTGTTCAGACCTGAGCTTTCAGTGAATCTTCCCAGGCTCTCAGCTGAGCCAAGATTGAGTGTCATTGGCTGGCCATGGTATAGTCCCTTCTGCTCTTAGCAGCTGTGGGCTCCACCACCCCTCCTTCCACTGCTTGGTCTTCAGTGGGATGTTGTGTTTGGCCTCTCAAAGGCCAGCACTTACTTTCTCTTAATAAAGCCTCACCCCCACAGTGGGGTTAGGACCCCATAGCGGGTAGCAGAATCCCTCCCTGCACCAACTGCCACTCGTCCATGGGAACACCAGATGGTTCCTGTCTAGCAAAGGTGCCCTGTGTGCATTTAGCAGGCTTCCCTCCAGGCCGATCCTGTCCCAGCAGCTCAAGAAGGGCACTTAGCGAGGTGTGACCAAGACCTGCCTTATCGGGGATTGCTTGAGGACAAAAAACAAGCTGAGCCCAGCACAGTTTCTCATGGATGTCTCCTTGAAAGATGCTGTTTGCAAACTCCCTGGATTGATTGCCAGAGTCCACAGCTGCCAATATGGCCTCCAGAGCAAGGGCTGCTCCAGCAGAGTTGTCCCGCTGGAGTGCGTCACTGAAGCCTCTTTACTCCTCTCATGTTGATCTCTTTAACGTCTCCTGCCTAGCTTCCCTCACTGACATTGCCCCTCCTTCGGTCCGCACAAAGCACAGCCATCCTGATCATCTCCCTTGGCCACTCACCTGACCACATCCCTCCCTCTTTGAATCCCCCTTCTCCAAGTTCAAGCTCTTTGTCCTCACCTGGCCCTCCCAGCTTAACTGTGCGTGAATTTTACAGCCTGAGCCAACTCCCAAAGAAACCAGTTGAAAGACTCCCATTGACTTCACAAGGAGTTGGAGCTGGCCCTTGGCGAGGCACCTGCTCTGCCAGTGATGCCAGATGGGACTGCCTGCTTGTCTGCTTCTCCCACAACTTTGTCTATGCCTCTTTCATGCTGCCCCCTATGAGACGCTCACCCTTTCCGTGCTAGTCTGCAAGGATGCTGCCCTTTCCTCTTTACAGGTGCTCCTCAAGATCCATGTGCAATGCTTAATTTGTGCCAGGGCTGAGCCCTGCCACCTCTAGGCGTGGCACTTCATAGCCCCCCGGCACCTGCTGCATCAGTTATGAATCTAAAAAAATTGCTTGAGCCCCGGCACCTCTTTCATTACAATTAAGCACTGACCTTGGGTTATGCAGAACCGACAGGAAATGAGCCACCTTTGAAGGCAGGGCAAAGATCAAATCATCGCTCACTGAGCAATTGAATAACATCCTTGGGGTCACCTCCTACTTCTTCTCCCACCACTCCATGCTCTCATCACCCCTCCCCACATCCTCCTGATAGCATCAGGTCATCAATTCATGTGTAGGGATCATTCCTTTGATCCATAGTAGGATGCACCTTGTGACACTTTTGGTAGTAAATAATAATCATAGGTGGCTCCTGACACCAGATGAGTGCATGAGGGGATACTAACTCCTGCTCACAGAGAGCATTCAGCATTCACCCCTGCTGTACTGGACTGAATGGAGCTGTGCCCACCTATATCATGGCCACATTTGGTCCCATGTCTTGATGCCCAAAGGCCAGTTCTAATGGGTGCTGCTGGGTTTTCTCCTGTGCTCATTCAGGCTTTGGAGCGTGGGGTCAGGATGAACAAGAGGGTCTTGGATGTTTTCAAAGGCAGGAAATAAGTAATCAACCCCATCCCTTGTGAGTGTGACTGAGCTCCAGGAAGAGAACTGGGGCATTGGGCGAGTGCGGGGGTTAACTAAACTGCCTTGGCACTACGATTCCAGAGATTGCCCTCTCCTGACCGGGTGAAGATTGTGTTACTACATCCCTGGTTCACTGACACCCTGTTCACACCCTGGCCCCCAGAGCCAGGCAGATGCAACAATCAGGTTCTGGGAAGGGGAATTCCCACAGGGGGTCATTCAGCACCATCTTCCTGTGAAGGGATTTGAGCGGCCTCCACTCACGTCTTACTAAAACACACTGGGCCAAATTAATCCCTGGTGTAAATCCAATGATGTCTCTGGAGTTATGCCTAGGAAGGATTTGCTCCACTGCCCATGCTGACCCTATCTTCTTCCTCATCTGCCCTTGTGTTCTTGCTCAGAGAAGATTCAGATCTTGGCTGCATTTACCTCATTCTCCTCATTCCAGCAGATCCCAGGGAGCTATCAGAAGTTAATTAAAGTAGAAATGAGAACTAAACAGGGCAAGGGCTGCACAGGCAGGAATGCCACCAGCACCCTGAGCCAGGGCTGCCCCTGGCTCACTCAAGGGCCGGGGGTGCCTCTAGCTGATTCAGGGCCAGGGCTGCCTGCACAGGGATGCCCCTGGCTGCCTTGGGGACAGGACTGCCGGGGAAGGGATGTGCTTTGGGGACATGGATGTGGCTGCTTAGGCAGAGATGCCCCGGCTTCCCCTGGGACCAAGGCTGCAGCTGCCTGGGCAGGGATCCCCCAGGTGCATCAGGCATCTGTTCGGACACTGTGTTTCCAGTTCTCACATTTCAAAGTGCTTTGCAAGGCCCCAGCCTGGTCTCCATTGTTGGCTGATGCAGGAAGTTCCAGTCACTTGCATGAGCAGCAAATTCACCCCAAACATGGTAAACAAAAGACAGGCCTTGTTCTCCGGAGCCTGGAGCCCTGCAGGGCCGTGCCCTCCCAGCTCACTGACACCTGTCTGCAAGGTGCATCAGGATGTGGCTTGCCACATCCCCTCAGAACACAAGCAGCCTGCTGCCACATGTACCTTCTGGGGTCAGCTCTGTGTCAGTGCAGCACCCTCCTGGAATTCACTGCAAGAGGATGAGCTGAGACAGCTCACAGCCAACAAAAGCCTCTTTCCTCCCCTGCCTCCTTGGGGAGTCTACCCACTGAATCCAGGCAAACGGGGAGGGGTTCTGTCTTCTTTTTAAAATACTTAATGCTCATAAAAGCGAGGGACTGAGAGATCCAGCTGTGGCCAGGCATGGTGCAGACACCCCCCTACTCAGCTCTGCCAGTGAACCTCAGGCCTGACCTGCAGCACCCTCTGCCATTCCTGTCCTGTTTCTCCTGAGCAGAAATGACCAATATTTCCAAACTGTGTGGTAGGGCCGTGCCATGGACCAATGTCTGTCAGAGTCACCCAGCTGATTTCCCCATTAGATCTATGGCAAATTCTGACCTGAGGAGTCCTTCAGCTGGCCATTGGGAAGTTTAGACTTGAAATTAGACAAAGGTTTCTAACCATCAGAGGAGTGAACTTTTGGAATAGCCTTCCAAGGGAATCAGTGCGGGCAAAAGACCTATCTGGCTTCAAGATTAAACTCGATAAGTTTATGGAGGAGATGGTGTGATGGGATAACATGATTTTGGTAATTATTTGATCTTTAAATATTCATGGTAAATAGGCCCAATGGCCGTGATGGGATGTTAGATGGGGTGGGATCTGAGTTACTAGAGAGAATTCTTTCCTGGGTATCTGGCTGGTGAATCTTGCCCATATGCTCAGGGTTTAGCTGATCGCCATATGTGGGGTCGGGAAGGAATTTTCCTCCAGGGCAGATTGGAAGAGGCCCTGGAGGTTTTTCGCCTTCCTCTGTAGCATGGGGCATGGGTCACTTGCTGGAGGATTCTCTGCTCCTTGAAGTCTTTAAACCACGATTTGAGGACTTCAATAGCTCAGACATAAGTGAGAGGTTTTTCGCAGGAGTGGGTGGGTGAGATTCTGTGTCCTGCGTTGTGCAGGAGGTCGGACTAGATGATCATAATGGTCCCTTCTGACCTTAGTATCTATGAACTGTCTGAGCCCTTCCCTCCTGCCCTGGAACCATAAATAAATACCAGATCTTTCCCCTCAAGGGATTACTGTCCTCCCAGGGGTCAGCAAACTGCCTCCTGGTGGATTGATTTATCCCTAGGCCATCACAGAGGAATGTGTGCTAAGACCTCTAGGGCAATGGCTCAGCCCTGAGCAGAGAGCATGGTGATATCCTGCAGCAGGAACCCACGCCTTTTAGCACCTTATTACCACCTCAGTAACCTCCCCAACCCTAGCTGCTATGCTGCCATAAAAAGCCTAATACAGTATTGTGGCACTGGCAGACCAGGTGCCAGCTCATGCCAAGGTCCCCATGCCTCAAGGGAACCCTGACAAATACACGGCTGGAGTCAGTCTGGCTCACCTGGGTGTTAGTATTGTAAAAATAGGAATTAGAATTATAAGAATGTGTGTAGTGTTCAGACTTTATTGAATGCTTGTGAGTTGCTGCCTGCATTAATCTCACTTATAGCATCTGTATCCCATATTGTAAGGTAATATTTGAGTGTTTGCATTGTAAGTCTCTGTGACTATGTAAATCACCAGACAGGGGAGAGACATTAACTAGTGTGAACTGCTGATCTCCAACAGAAGGTGTTACATCCTGCCCAACAGGAAAGGTCAAGACCCCAGATGGAGTAGTGTGGAATGTTAAAGAGAACAAAAGACTTCATTGTTTACTCTCCCCAAACATGAAGAGCAGTCTTGCAAGTGATTTCCTCCCATCAGCTGAGTTTGCAGCTCCAAGCAGAGCTGGGGAAGGGAATAAAAACTCCTAGCAAGGAGGAATGGTATCTTTATGCTGCTTGCACTCTGAGGGGCCAGGATTACTAGGCATATGCAAAAGATCCCCAGGGCTTAGCCTGGGTTAGCCAAAGGACATATAGAGCTTACTTATCATAGAAGCTTCTATTACTTTTCAAAACTTAAGATTGGAATTCATTTGTGTGTATATATGTTTAACTGCTTTAACCTTGTAATTAACTCTCATATTTCCTTTTCCTAGTTGTTAAATCTTTAGCTAGTTTATTATAGGATTTGCTAGAAGCGTTGTCTTTGGTGTAAGAGTTAAGGAGCAATTGACCTGGGGTAAGTGACTGGTCCTTTGGGACTGGGAGTAACCTGAATATTGCTGTGATTTTTGGTGTAAGGGGCCATTTATCACAAAGCCAGGTTTACCTGGGTGATGAGACTGATCAGAGTATCCAAGGGGACTGTCTGTGAGTCTCTATTTAGGCTGTTATAGAACCTGAGGAGTTTACACTTGATAAGTGGTGGGTGAAATCTAAGAATAGAACTCACAACCAATTTGGGATTTGGTACTCATGCTCTTGAGTCACTGCAGAGAGCTTTACACATGTGTAGAGAGGTGGGAGGGTCCCAGAGCTCGGGCTGCAGCCCAAGCCCGAATGTCTACACTGCAGTTAAACAGCCCCTTATCCCAAGCCCCGCAAGCCTGAGACAGCTGGCATGGGCCAGCTGTGGGTGTCTAATTGCAGAGTAGACCTACTCAAAGTGACCTAAGGCTTAAGACTGAATCCCATTGGACAGTGCAGCACAGGTGCATTATGGGATCAAGCCACTGTTGGAGACAGGAGTTCAGAAAAGGGGGACTATTAGTCTAGTCTACGCTGGTGAATCCTCTGTTCCTCTACCATTTTGAGTCCTTCATTCATCCATGGTCAGAGAGGTCCTCCAGCTGTCATGTCAGTGTGGCCTTTGGGCCAGCTTATTCCAAGGCAAATTCACAGACCATGTTGAGAAGCCATGGGACAGTAGGGACCAGCTTCCAGGCTGCTTCTCCCAGGAGATGTCACTCAGGGAACAGGGCAAAGGCACCTTAATGCCATCTTTGCACTTTCCTAATCCTGGCTGCTTTGGGGTCCGGTGCAGCTCCCAATGTAAATAAGAGCAGCTCCAGGGCACACTCAAACCTATGACAGCCTTGTGTCCGACCGACAGGCTGTTCTGCAGCACATAATCACCAGAGCTTTCACTCTTCCCTGCTCCTGGAGCAGCAAAACAGGGATGTAGTGGGGGCCAGAATCTGTCCCATGACAAGTGTCCCCTCCAGAGATGGAGCTGTCCCAACAGATGTGGCCAGCTAGGTCTGGGAGAGGTGGGAGGCTGCTGTCGGGGAAGAAGATGTTTAGGAACTCCCATGCTGCTGGCCGACAGCAGCTGATAATAACGGTGAACTCCTAGCCAGTGACAGAATGACTACCTGAGAGGGGGACTCTGATCAGGCCCATGGATTCCAAGAGGCTGTCTGGTGAACCCCCACTCCTCAGTACCCCCTCCCAGGTGTGGCACCGCACAACCTCTCCTCTTTGGGACAGTTCAAGCTCTGTGGCACTTAACAATGCTGCTCCTGTTTCAGCCACTCCAGCAGCACTGTTCCCAGGGCTAGAAGCCTGAAAGTGGCTGCTAAAGGGACAGTCTCCCCATAGGGGCTTTTCAGGTGAGAGTGGGAGCATGTGTGCAGAGGAGTCATTGGAGCATGCAGGCTCTGACTGGACTCTGGTGGCAAAGCACTGATCTGCAGGCTGATAAGGTGGGAATGCTGAGCAGTGCAGCAAGGTGAGACTATCAGGCCAGTGGAAAAGACATTACCTTTTGCCCCATGCTCCCATAATGGGAGCTCCGTGCTTAAACAGCCGGTGAGGAAGGGGGAGGCAGGGTGGAAAGAGAGGGGGTCAGTAAATGAAGCTGTTATGATCCATGCATTCCAGAGAGTGGTATTTGTAGGGTCTAGGGAGGGAGCTAATGCCTTTGTCTCTCTGGCCTTTCGCATGGATCTAATGATCTCTGTAGGGGTAGAGAGCATCTCGGGGTGGTTTTCAGAGGATGCTGCTATTCAGTCAGGCTCTGAACTGAAAACCTCTGTAAAGTGTCTGGCCAAAGATGTTTGGTTCGAAGCCCTGGAGATGAGCTGAGATGACCTAGTGCGTCATGCCTTCCACTTCAGGGTAGCTGGGTTCAAATGTGGATTGGGGCACATTTGAAATGAGTGTGTTGGGTCTCAGTGCAGGAGGTGGGATGGCAACATGGGGAGCCCAGGACTAGAATAATGGGGTGTTTGAGGTCAGGACAGAGGAGCAGCAGCCCAACTGTGGTGGTGGGGGGAACCCAGGACTGAAATGTCAGGAAGTTCTGTAGGACAAGGTTGATCCCTGATAAATCCAACCATAATTGCCCAAATTGCTTCCTTCAACCTAGCTCCCATCACACACAGCACTACAGACTAGCACACAGACTCAGGACCGATGCATATAATGGCACAGGCCCCTGTGACACACACTCATCAGTGTGAAAAGCAGTTACCACTTCTAATTATGCAAGTCCAGCCCTGCAAAATGAAGTAGAAATGAAAAGGGCAGTGAATGGAATGAACCGTTTCCTCCCCTGAAACCGAGTTCCCCTTGGGCCTTTACATGGAGATGATCTGCCATGCCAGCCCTGTTAAATGCTTTCCTTCCGGCTGCCCTATAATTAGCTGAAGTTTTATGGTACACTCTTGGGGGCAGGGACTGCCTTTTTGTTCTGTGTTTGTACAGCGCCTAGCACAACAGATTCCTGGTCTGTGACTGGGCACTACTGCAGTACACATAATAATAAATGCTCTCCATAAAAGCTCCACTCAACCCCCTGCCCAGAAGAATAAGTGGGGCATTGGGGCTTTCTGGGCAGCAGCCAGGCCCTAGAGAAGCTCTGCAGAGCCTGTTCACTCCCCACCGGGAGCCTCCCAACCCTGCCCTGTTCCCAGCACCCTGATGGGACAGAGGAGGTGGATTAGGACATGTGGACTGTGAGAAAATTTCACTTCACTTTCTTCTGTTACTTATAGTTTCCAGTGGGGACAAGGAGAGGCACCCATGGGCCCTAAGCCAAACCCATGAGGCTTAGGTGCAATCACACTGATTTCCTTCTCCCTACACACATGTGCAGCTCTTGCTTCCAAGTTCTTATAGTAACTGCAATGGGCAAAATTTGCCCTTGGGGTAAATCAGTGGATGTAGCTAGACTTGTGCCAGGGAAGAATAGGGCTCAGAATCAATAGTTAGCCAATGACCGACACTTCTGGTCCAGCTGGTGTGAGGTTGACACTGGAGGTTATGGAAGTGAGATGGTGCCAGCATGTGCATTACAGCACATAGGGTGGTATCACAAAGGAATGTCCCAGTCTCACTTCCAGAGCAGGAGAGGGCTGGCAGGGGTCAGGGAAGCCTAGCACTGGGTGCCAGTGCCAAAGAACACTGGCATAGCACAGCCACAGATCCCTAACTCAACCCCCCCACTCAGAGACTGACACCTTCGGGCACCGAAGGAGCCCAGTTCTCTGCAAAAATGCCTCACCACTTGTGTCCCATGTAAAGCAGGGCCCTGCCACTTGGTGCTTACTCCATAGTATGCCAATGCTGGTGTCTGGCAAACAATTGATGACTATGGCAGTCGTTCTATGCCCAGGATAATGATGATTCTATAGCACTGCCTGTATCAGCTAATCTTCCCAGTGACTCTCTGAAGAGCCGAGCCAATAGCATCATCACCAGAGGCAGTGGCATGGTCCCCAGGATGCAGGCCTTTCCCCAGTGAGCTAGAGATCCAGCTTTGCAGAATCGATATACAAAAGCAATTCCGGCTTACCCAACTAGAGGGCAGTCACGTACGCACGCCATGCCTCCCAGCAGCATAGCCAGCTGTGACAGGACTCCTTGTGTTACAAGATTCTCCCTTGAACCCTGCATGCTCATTTATCAGAGACCTTCTAGAAGTCACTTTGGCAGCAGAAGAAAACATCTGGACTGGGCTGCAGGGCAAAGGGCTGGTTCCCCCATATCTCTGACAGGGGGCGTAACAATCCTACAGACCAGTGCTCATTCCCTTAGCTAATGCAGGGAGCAGGTGCCTGCCAGGACTGGCTGCGGGGGACATCAAGAAGGGATCTGAACTCTGTCTGGATCATGGCCCAGGTCATGCCCTGCACTGGAGCTCCAGGTATGCATGTCGCTCAGGCGTGCAAATGCAACCAGAGTCGCATGGAGGTATTAGGGGTAGGACTCTGAACAGCCTCCCTACAGGGAGTGCCAGCTCCTCAGGGCAACTAAGCTTGTCCTCCAAAGATCCTCCTTCGGGGAAGGTGCTCAGCCTTTGGTGGGAACCTGCAAGGACAAACGCAGTCTCTACATGCATGTTGTGATCTGGGCGCTGGAGTAAGCCAAGACAGATGCTGCTAGCTGTAGTGTTCCAAGAGGCTACTCCACCCCCAGGCTAGCTAGGCAGACTCCCTGGGACAGCAAGTGGCAGGTACACCTCAGTACCATAGCCAGGAGTCAGGGTGGTATAGTCAGATGGGGAACAGAGAACCATTGTCAACTACAGTCCAGAACACAATGTGCTGGATTATCTGCCTGGGTGCCAGGGCCTCTCATTCACAGGTCCTGCCTGATGCAGGATGGCCCCTACCACAGGTGGGACATGCACAGCCCTGGAGGAAGGAGTTGTGATCAGATATACAAGCTTGCTTTGCTCTTTCTCCCTTATGAGAAATACTCCAACAGTGTATGGTAACAATCTGGAACACTGCAGTGAGCTGTTGTGTTAGGAGAGCTTTTTGCAATAATGGTATCATGTGTTAATGGCCTCACGATGCATGCAGGACCTATCTTAGGGGATTGTTTAGGATGGATGGTGCTATCAAGCCCTCAGGACAGAGCCATACGCTCTCAGGCTAGATTGGCAGTCTAGAAGCAGGCAATAAGGTTAATAGCTGTCCTTTATTTTGAAGATTTGGAGCCAAATGCAACAGTGATGAAAAGAGCTGGCATAAATTAAGCATCTTGTATGAGTGAATCAGGGTGTCAGGTGCTAGGACCCCCCCCCCCCCCGCACAGAGATGAAGAGCTACTTTGCTGACTCACTTGGAAGCCAGATCAGCTGTGTCTAATTAGCTCAACCTCAGGAGTTTAAAGGGTTCTTTTAGCGAGACAAGCTGGATGAGGTAATATCATTTACTGGATCAGTGTCTGTTGGTGAGAGAGAGAAGCTTTTGAGGTACATAGACTTCTTCTTCAGGTCTGGGAAACTTTAAATGTCAAAGCTCAATACAAGGTGGAACAGATTGTTTGGCATAAGTAGTTAACTCATATTTTAAGGGACTGTTCAAGGTGAAGGGGCCTGTTAACAGTACTCCAATCATAAGGTGGAAAGGAAGGGGGAAGCAGCTTCGAGGGGTTCTTAGTGGGTTTTAGATTGTTGTAATAAGCCTTAAATCCAGTGTCTTTATTCAGTCCATGATTTTTAGTGTCTAGAAAAGTTATCAATTTAAGGTCCGAGGCTCAACTTTTGAAAGTGTTGTGCAGGATGAGGACTGATAGTTCAGACATAGAGTGATCGTTTTTTGAAAAGTGTTCACCCACAACTGATGTGATGTTTTTGTCTTTTGTCATTTTCCTGTATGAGTTCATTAGAGAGCATAGTGAGCCACCAGGGAGCAGGGTGTTAGGGGGCTTATTCCTTCACCCACTCACTTCCCTGGTCCTTCTTGCATGAACAGAGAGCAACAATACCCGAAGTCCAAAGGTGCAAACAATTTGATGTTTACTGGGGTGAACTTCCAGCAAGCATGATTCCAGTTTCCTTCCTTAGTGTCCCCCTTCCCAGCTCTGACACCACAGAGCCTTACCTGCGTCCCTGTTCCCATTTCCCCCCTTAGCAAAACACTATTCCAATTTCCCCACCCCTGTTCCCATTTTCCCCCACTCACACACTTCCTGATTGACTGCAGACTATATAGTAAAACTTGAGTTCTGCTTAGCTATACCTTAACCAATCATTTTCCTGAAATTTAACTAACCAATCATAACATATAGTAACATGATTATGTAACCAATTATATCCCACCACCTTAATTAGTTTACACCCAGCAAAATTAATTATACAGCAGACAGAAACAATCACAGAAGCAGAGACCATGCAAATAAACAATAGCAAAGTGGGAACTATAATGACAAAACAATACAGAAGTGAGGATTTCACATCCCAGCTATTGATAAGTGAGTTCTTGCCAGACAGGATTCTATCAAACTAAGTTTTCTTTTACATTTTCTAGGCACTTCCCTTTCTCTGGAGGCGATAGGCATTATCAGGACAGGATTGTATTCCTAACAGCCCAATAGCACCTTATTTCAATGTGACTAGTTTGGAATGTGAGGATGTGACCGGTCGCTTCCCAGCTTATGGCTGTCTCTGCTGCTTAGCCAAAGGCCTTAGCCTAAGCACAAGGCCTCAGACTGTCACAGTAAGAAAAGGCCCTTACACCGGCAGACAGTGATTTTGATTCTTTCTTTTATACCTCTATAACTAGCTAAGTGATAAGAATACACCTAAATTCTTAGAGTATAGGCCTTTACAGACAGGTCTGAATATCTATATCCTAACACAGGGGTTCTCATGGGGGTGTCTGTGGCAGGGGAGTGAGGAGGCGAGCGGTGGGGGGAGGGGGAAGTGGCAGGTGGGGGACTGAGGAGGGACGCGGCCTTGCCATGGAGTCAGGAGGCATGTGGCAAGCCAGCAGCAGGGTAAGGAGGCAGGTGTGGGGGTCTGGCTGCAAGTGGGGGAGTGAGGAGGTGAGCAGTGAGCCACCAGTGAGCAGGAGTTCCTGTGGCGGCAGGGGGGTGTCTGTGGCAGGGGAGTGAGGAGGCAAGCGGTGGGTGAGAGGAAGGAAGCAAGCAGCAGGTGGGAGGCTGAGGAGGGACGCAAGAGGTGGGTGGGGGGTGAGGAGGTGAGCAGCAGTCACATGGACAGCAGGTGGAGACCCCTTTGGGAAGGCTAGCCACTGACTCCCCCCCCGGCAGCTGGAGCCCTGGCCCCCCTGCGGTTGGAGCCACAAGCCCCCCGTCGGGAGAAACCCTGAGCACCGCGCCCCCAGCCTGGCTGGAGGAGCCCCTGGTTGGCTGAAGTCCCGAGTGACACACACCCACACACACCCCTGACCAGAGGAGCCCCAGACTGGCTGAAGCCCGGAGCACACACACCCCACCACCCACCCCCAGCCAGAGGAGCTCAGGGCCAGCCTGAGCCCTGCCACCTACCTGGAGGAGCCCCAGGGCCAGCTGCAGTCACAGCCATGCCTCCCCTCCTCTCCCAGACCCAAGCCACCCAGATATGTTTTTCATTACTATTTGGACTTCTATTATGTCAAAGCTTTTTAAAATTTACTTCAGAATTGTTGTACAACCACTTTTACCAAAAAAGCAAAAGAAACAATAATAAAAAAAGACAAGAACATGCAAAGCACCTTATTTGCGTTTCTAATCTGTTAGGTCCAGTAAAGAATAGGGATAACTGTGCATTATTTTTATCATTGAGTCTGGAAAAAAAAAAAAACCCAAAACCTTGCATAAATCAATTACAATGATTTGAATATATATATGTGCATATTACTTTGTTAATTTACGAAAAATAAATACTTTTAGGAAAAAGCGTCAGTGCAGCCACGAGCAAGAGTTGGTGGCTGCACTCTGAGGCCAGCAAAAAATTTGTTGAGAACCCCTGGCCTAGTGGTTAGGGAGGGATTCAGGACTCCTGGGTTCTATTTCAGATTCCAGGAGGGAAGAGTGATCGAGTGGTTAGAGCAAGAGATGTGAGGCTCAGGACTCCCTAGCTGTATTCCTGACCCTTGGAGGGGAGCATATCTAGTGGCTACTGTGGGGAGTTGGGGTTCGGGACTCCTAGGTTCTATTCCTGCCTCTTGAAGGACATTGGGGTCTAGTGGCTAGAGTAAGGGAGTGGGGGGGATCAAGAGTCCTGGGTTCTGTTCCCTGCTCTGCAGCCAATTCACTATGTGACGGTTGCCCCTTTTTGTGCCTTGGTTTCCCCATCTGTAAAGCCGGGATAAGTATAATCCTCCTAGGTAGGTTTGAGCTCCTCAGAGAAGGTGCTGGAGGTGTGCCTCCGTGCTCCCAACCCCCCTTCTTGTGGCTGGAAGCAGAGAGAGTTCAAATCTATTAAACTTGCCATGAACTGAAATATGAGCCTGCCCCAGGCAGCTGTGAGGACTGACAGCTCCCAGCACCATGCCCCACATCGCCAGACTTATATAAATGGACTGAGTCTCCCCAGGCATCAGGACTGGGGCTCGTGCTGTCTAGGTGCCTGGATCCCCTCCACCCCAGCGGGTTCTCTGGGATCTGAGCGGGTGAGCTGGTCTGGGATGGTGAAGAACACATATATGCGTTGGCGGCTGCCGCTCGTCTGCCTCCTCTGGGAGATCGCTATGATCATCCTCTTTGGGGTCTTTGTGCGTTTTGACCCCGAAGCCGATGCGCACTGGAAGGAGGAGCGGCGCCAGAAGAACCTCACCAGTGACATAGAGAACGATTTCTACTTCAGGTATCCATGTGAGTACAGCTGGCAAACACCAGCCCCTGCACTGGTAAATGCCAGACCCCCCCACAGGCCAGCCAGGAGGAAGGCGAATGAGACAAATGTCACTGAAGTTCTGGGGCTTGTGAAAGTCCAAGACAAGCAGCCCCAGGATTGTGAAGGCAGGTGCTGCGGGAACTTCCCCCGGAAGCTCTGCTCATGCACCTCCATCCCAGCCTGCAGTACCCCTGGCTATTGCTGCCCTGAGCCCTCCCATTGCCCCTGCCCCCCCAGCTCTGCCCAATCTTGCTCCACATCCCCCTGTTCTATCCCAGTATTAGGTTCCCCAGAACAGCCCTCCCAGAGCACCTCACTCCTGACCTGCAGCTCCCCCCACCCTTATCCCAGTCCTGGGCTGCCCACCCAGCTCTACCAGTGCACCTCAGTCCTGACTTGCAGCTGCCCCAGCCCTATCTCCTTCTTCCAGCTGTGCAGATGTATTTCATCCCTCTCCTGCAGCAAAGACTGAACTTCTTGTGGGGAGAAACTATGTCAGACTGGCTGGTTTAGGGATTTAGATACTTGCCTGCTAGAGACCAGGTGGGACTGAGCTCGTTTCACAGTCACATTAGTCTGCATTACCTGCAGACATGGGGGGTGGATGGGGGGAAAGCAACTGAAGGGCTAAAGGAATGTGGGAATGTTGTATCTACTGCTGGGATCCTTGAGTCTAAGCCTAGGGCCCCCCTGCTTAACAGGCTGTAGGACAGTGATCGGCAACCTTTGGCCCACGGCCCGCCAGGGTAAACCCCCTAGTTGTTTGGCCGAACCTGTGGATGGGACAGGTAATCGCGGCTCCCACTGGCCGCAATTTGCCGTCCCAGGCCAAAGGGGGCTGCGGGAAGCAGCGGCCAGCACATCCCTTGGCCTGTGCCGCTTCCCGCAGCCCCCATTGGCCTGGAGTGGCAAACCACGTGATTGGCCGAACATGTGGACACAGCAGGTGAACAAACCGGCGGGCCGCGTGCCAAAGGTTGCTGATCCCTGCTGTAGGACATCAGAATGATCTCTGCTTGTCAGTGAAACACACTAAGGAGAAGAGGAGGAAACTGTGTATGAGCCCATAGCAGTTGGGATGTGGTATGTGGGACGCAGGGTTAATATTCTCTAGCCCGTCCCTGCTGGGTTCCAGCTCTGTGAGGACGCGTATAGGCCGAGATGCACACCCCTGGAGGTGTCTGCATTCACCTGCTGCTTTATGTATATAGTTTGAGAAGTACCTGGGGGTCCTTTGGGAGGAAAGGTGCTGGTGGCTGTTACCTTGCCAAGCAGCACATATGCTTGTGGCTTCTCCCCTCCCCCCAGCACATCTAGCCCAGCAGAGAGCACCTTGCTGCCCATCAGTCCTTGCTTCATACAGTCCTGCCACCAGATTGAAAGGATGGCTATGGTGATTCCCTGCCTCCGGTGAGTCACCCCTTCTGGCCTCAGCCCCATCATTCCTGCCAGAGAGGACTTATCACATCTTCCTAAGGGGCAGCCCTTTTGCCCAGAAACTGGGCTGGTTACACCAAAGGTGCGTAGCCTCCCACAAACTCTTCCGGCCCTGTGACTGGAGCACTTTGCCATGCCAGTGCCATGTTTCCTATGCTCTGCAGGACCAGGGGATAAACTTTCCTCCATCCTGCAGGCTTCTGTGTGCTGCCGCCTTCCATGGGCTGTGCTGGATAAAGCATTTCTGCTCGTATGGAGGAACAAATCCCTCAATTCTCCAGCCCTTTCCTCAGCCCAGGACATGACCCTGCCCCACGGAGCTGAGTGGGGATGGGTGTGACAGCAGCTCGCTGACCAGCAGGCCAGATCCAGAGCATCCTCCCTGGAGGAGATGGGGATGCAAAGATACACCACCTGGTCTCCCCTCCCCATCCCTGACTCCATTTTCCTCTAGCTGTCACTGACCTCTAGCTGCCATGAGAGCCCCTCGCCCAGGAGCAGCCCTGACCTCTTCATTTGCGGTGGAGGGAGGAAGGCTGTTTTTCCCAGAGCTCAGTGCCGTGGAAAGCTGGCTCAAGGGAGAGGCTGGCATCCTGGGCAAGCAGCAGCAAACACCTGTGTGGCTCAGTGCTCACCAAGCTGGGTAGCATGAGGAAGTGCTGTGCCACCCAGAGGGAATAAACAGGTGCTGAATGAAGGGCTGATGTACTTAATGCTGGCTGCTTCGCCCTGGGCTCAGCTGAGGGCAGGGGGACACGTTCTGGGAGATGACTGACGGAGCCACAATAATGACTCATGGGTGTAACATAGAAGTTTGATCTGCCTGCAGTGTCTTCGAGGCATTCCCTTGCCTTGCACAGGGGCCCTTCCCAGTCGCTCAGGGCAGGCAGAGACAACATCTGAGGGGCTCAGGACTTTGCCGTTAACACCCTTGCTTGGGTTTCCTGAGCAAAATGCTTCACTTTGCTAAACCAGGAGCTAACAGTGAGAGTGGCCCAGTCCCAACAGCTCGTCGTGCTCCAAAGCAGCAGTGCTTTGCTCTCTGACAAAGCCTCGCTCCCGCTAATTAAATGGCTGCAACCTAGCATATGCTGCAACAGTGTATCCTCTTTTACAGCTAGCCAATAGGAACGAGCTCGATTTCACTCATGCACACCTAGGGTGGGACTCCTTAGCCCCTGACTAGCCGGTTTAAAATACGGCATGGTAGCACCGATGGGCAGCGTGGTTGTGGGTGGGAGGCTGACCAGCTGTGGGGGATGGAAAGCCAGAGTGAGGTGGGCAGCAGGGAGGGTGGCAGGAGCTGATGGGGGTGGAAATAAGAGCTGACACAGGGAGGATCTAAAACATTGTGTAAAATGGCCAGATGGTGGGTGCTGTGTGCACAGAACCTCACGGCTTGGCGGAGATGCCCTGGCACTTGCAGCAGGGGGCTGTCAGCTGGGATAGACACAGCTGTGTTAGGACTGCAATGGAAAAGGTGCAGAGTAGGCAGGTGGTGAGGTCTTCCCTAGTCAAGGAACATTTATCAGTGTCACGTTCACATCCATCCCCGAGAGCTTTCAGCAAACTCTAAGCTGATACGCCAGCACCAGGTGAGGACTCTGCCGCTGTGTCCCCTAAGGAGCCCCAGTAACTCAGGGCGTGTTTGGGGTGGTGCCTGGTGCAAATGGATCTCCATGGAAACCTTTGAGCAGATTCAGGTGTTAGTATTATTTTGAACTCCTGTAGGGGGTGGACATGGTGATACAAGTGGTGTCATAGGGACCTCCTTTCCTTAGATGAGAAGGTTTCAATTGTTCTGGGTTTAGCTGGCATCAGAAAATTAGTGGGGGTAGGTGAGATGCCCTCTCTCCCCAGCAATAGGTAACCAAAGCCAGTTTCCTGTGCTGTCCCACCTGAGTATAGCACTGGGAGCAGTGCCAAATGCCACCAGCCAGCCAGCAGTGCTTCTGGGGGCAGCACTCCCAGGAATGGGACATGCAGTTCTTTCAGGGATAGGGGGAGGGACTGTGCTCCTGAACACAGAGTGTGACAGACACCAGCCTTTGGGTCACTTGAGGAGGGGAGAGCACGCACCTCCCATAGCAAGGCAGCTGGGGGATGAGCCATTTCTCTGGAACAAACCAGCTGTGGTGTATAGTGGGGGAAGGGAAGGAGGCAGGTATGTGGAGGGTGAACTGGGTGCATGAGGACAAGGGGAGGCAGTAGCATCTGCAACCAGAAAAAGCCGACTCCTGCAAGCTCTGTTGATAGGAAATTCCAGCTGAGAGGACACGGTACAATACAGGGCCAGGACTCCAGGTCACCCATCCCTGTTTGGCACAAGATCAGCGAGACATCCAAGGCAAATGAAAATTACTTTGGTGTTTGAGCAAGTCACAGGGGAGAGGACAAGATCTTCCAAGGCCTGCAGGCAACTCCAGGTATTTCAGTGAAACAAAGGGAAAAGGACCCCTTGGTGGGAGTGTGCAATATAGTCATTACAGTTGCCGTAAATGTGACAAACTGCAGCTGACCTTGAGGATTTCAGATACAAATCCCTCAAAGAGGCTTGCAGGTCCCAACCCAAGGAAGTATCTCAAGCTGGCAGCTTCCTCGTTAGGTTGTGTCCTTATCAACAAGTGCATGCAAGATTCATGTTAAGTTCATGAGTGCCACCGACCCAACGCCCATGCCACACCAAGCTGGGAGGCGTGCAGGTGTCTGCCAGGGCGGGAGTGACGATGAGGCTGAGACTCCAAACTAGTGTCACCTTGTTTAATAAACTGGATGTGCCCTGGAGGCCAAAGGCTATGCCACTGATTAACCCCTTCTAGGTTTGTCTTGTCCCAAGCTAGGGCAAACGGGACGCAAAATACCTGCCATTCTCAGATGGGGAGGTCTAGCTTCCTAGGGAAACTCACCTGGATTGCTGATCCCATTCTGGTGTCTGAGTCCTCCCTGGCTCACAGCAGCTTCCCTGTGCACTCAGGCCATTGTCTCATGTGCAAACAGGGATCATTCAGCTGGCTGACCCCTTTACAACTGGCCTGAGCCCCTGTGCAAGCCATCCGGTGGGAGTCACCTGGTGAGTGGCAGCTCAGAAGAGCCTGCAAAGATAGATGACCGTTTCCAAGGCTGCATGAGGGACTGAGCCATGGATCTGTTTTGAACAGTGGTTCACAACCAGGGGTCCAGGGCCTCCTGGGGGGCAGCGAGCAGGTTTCAGGGGGGCCGCCATGCAGGGCCAGCATCAGACTCACTGGGGCTCAGGGCAGAAAGCCGAAGCTCTGCCGCATGGGGTTGAAGCTCGGGGCCCTGAGCCCCGCCACCCGAGGCTGAAGCCGAAGCCTGAGCAATGTAACTTTGCGGGGGCTCCTGTGGCATGAGGTTGCTACCCACTAACACCAGCCCTGGCCTTTTATATGCAGAAAACCCATTATTGTGACATTTGGGCTGTGGATGTTTTATAGCATGGTGGGGGGGCCTCAGAAATAAAAAGGTTGAGAACCCCTGGTTTAGAACACTTCCATTACAAATACAGTGTGTTATAGCTAAAACAAAGAAGCCTAGAGACTAGCCCAGTTGCCTCTAAGGATTGTCTTTCAGAACAGGGTTTACTTATGAAAGCCATGTGTCCAACCAGTGTTCGTCCAAAGTTGGCCATGTCTACACTACAAGCCATGCTCACTAACTCTCGTCGTGCTAGTGCAAGTATATGTACCTGAGCTGGGAATTACACCCCTAGCTCATAGTGTAGGGGTAGCCACTGTGCCTATTTGTTAAAATTTCCCATGGTGGCATTAGCCCCAGTGTGGCTCTGTGGGTAGTGGCAATGAGAGCCACACTAGTGTAGATAGGGCAGTGGCATTTTTTCTGTGTCACCTCTGCTTAGAGCAGGTCTAGGTGGTTGAAATGGTTTTCATTAGCGTTTCCATCCTTGGTACCACAGTGGAACTGACCTGGTTTGTGCAGTGGTGGAAGGTGCTCACAAAATAGCAGCAGACAAAGAGTGGACAGTGGGGAAACTCTCTCTTCTGGCCCTAGAGATGGTTCCTCCTGGGTAGGGTTGAAAAATGTGGGCAGGGAGGAAGGTGTGTATAACTGATCTAGGGGTGCCCATTTCCAGGGCTGTCAATTCAACCATGTTCAGCAACAGCACTAAAATTCACTTGAATTTAACATCAGCTGGTGAAATTCCCTGGAGGATGAATCATCTGTTCTGAGTGCGGGGAGAAGGAATGAAAGATTCTTCAGTGTAGACAGTATTCCAGGGGCCATACTCTTCCTGCAGTAAACAGTGAAGGTTGCTAAATGACAACAAAATAAAACAAACTAAAACCCAAGTACTTAATTGTAATGTAATAAAAAGTTAAGGGCATCATGACTCCTACTCTGCCCATGTGAGACGCAAACACGTTACTCTTCTCAAGGGCAAACAAAGTACAAAGCTTTCCTTAGACTGTAAACTCTTTGAGACGGGGGGTGGTCTTTTTGTTCTGAGTTTGTACAGCTCCTAGCACAATAGGGTCCTGGCCCATGAGTAGGGCTCCTTCATGCTACCACAATACAGATAAATAATAATAAAATAATATAATTAATATCTCAACCCCACCACCTGAACTATGACTTTGAGATCTATATGGTCTGGATCCTCGACTGGTATCAATCAGCAGAGCTTTGTTGGAGCAAGTGGAACTATGCTGACTTACACCAGCTGCGGATCTGGCCCTGTAGCTCGTCTGTATGGTTTTTCCGAAAGAACAAAAAAAAGCCAGAGTCTGGCACAGCGTGACTGGATCCCATCCACACCCGCGTCCCCCCACACCTTGGTAGAGCTTGTGAAGTGCACAGTAACTGAAACCAGGACTCCTGCAGAGCCTTGCTTCATTCAAGGCCTGATCTGACTCCCATTGAAGTCAACGGAAAGAATCCCATTGGCCTCAGTGGGAGCTGGATCAGACTCTCGTTCCACTCAAGACGTGTGCTTTCACTAGATGGCAAACTAGCCACAAAAACGCAGCCGGCCTTCCCTCTGAACACTGGGAAAAGGGCTGGAAAATCCATTGTAAGTGTCAGCGCCTAGACCGGACTCCACATGATTTAGCTGCACAGTGTTTTCCTTTCTCTGAGCTAGCCCACTCTCTAAGACAAGCTGACAGTGCCCAAGCATTTAAACAACAAATATGCTATGCTGTTGTGCAATATTCTGCACACTGTGTAGTACAGACATTGACGTATCTGAGCAATATGGAATGTTTACCCATTCCATTCCACAGTGGCAGAGTGCAGCACATGCTGGTTTGCTCGTGGGATCCCCCTGGGAACTGGTGGAGGGAACCGGTCCTCGTCGTCCTCCTCTTGCTCAGGAGGCTTTTGCACATGTGGTTTTTATGGTTTAATTTATAACTGTGCCCAAGTTTCACTTTACATTGCTGTGGCTGATCGTTATCGGAAAGAAACCAGCAGTGCTGACGTCCACTCCAGGTTTATCACATCAAGGATTCCTCTCTAGAGGCTCATTTTCCTACCAGAACATATGGAGCGGTGTCTGAGCTGTCATGCCCTGAGTACCAGGCTTATTTAGTACAAGTGTCCGGTAAAGCGGCTGTGCACCTCCAGTCAGATGAAGGTTCACTTTCGATTAAGAAAACAATGAAACAAAGAATGAAAATCTCTGGGTGAAATCCTGACTCCATTGAAGTCAATGGGAGTTTTGCCATTGACTTCACTGCAGCCAGGATTTCACCCTCCATTGAAGTGAGCAGAGTGTGTGCCTCCTCTCTGTCCATCTGTTCTCTCTTGTCCTGTACTTAGAGTGTAAGCCCCTAGGGGCAGGGACTGTCTTTTTGTTTGCTGTTTGTACAGCGCCTAGCACAATGGGGTCCTGGTCCATGACGGGGATTCATTTGTATGTGCTATGATAATACAAATAATGGCTGCTAACAATAATAGTTCCCAGAGCAGGAAGGACCAGAGCAGTCAGTGACACTGGGTTCTGACCCAGCACAGACAGGTTGTTGGGCAAAAAAATTATCAAAACTTTTGTTTTTTCAAATGAAAAGGGGTTTGTTAGTAGAGCAAAAGTGTGCATGGAAAATGTTAATTCTGATTCAAAGTCTCTGGGGTTTTTTTGTTAAAAAAAATGGAGATTGAAAACAAAGAAATGTGTTGGTAGATGTTTGTGCTTTACAGCTCAGGTTATTTTTATACATGTGTTTTGTTTTCAAAACTGAATATTTTCACTGAAATGAAAATCAATGATGTTTACTGAAAGGGCTTTCCAAACACTGATGGTTTTTCCTCAAAGCCAAACTATTTTACCAAAAAGCATTTCCAAAAACTGAAGGTTTTTCATTTTTCAGTTTGTTTTAAAAATGTTTGTGCACAATTTAAAATGAATTTTTTTTTTCAAAATTTCTCCTGAAAAATCATTGGTATTTCTGACCTAGGGGTATTGCCAAGTTTTTAAACTGCAGGAGTCCCTGCCTCCCCTCCCCCCATGATAATGATGAATTCTCCTCCCTGACACAGCTTTCCAGGATGTCCACGTCATGATCTTCGTGGGTTTTGGCTTCCTGATGACATTCCTCCAGCGCTATGGCTTTGGAGCTGTTGGCTTCAACTTCCTCCTTGCCGCCTTCGGGATCCAGTGGGCTCTCCTGATGCAGGGCTGGTTCCATTCTTTCGAGAATGGAAAGATACTCATTGGAGTGGAAAAGTAAGAGGGTTTGGGACTGATGGAACCCATCTCCTGCTGGACAATGGAGATGCAGGGAGGGAGGGGACCAAGCAGCCTGGAGGTTCTGCCCCTGCTCTTTGTGGAGAAAGGGTGCTCCAGATCATATTACATCTTCTGCCCTGCCTGCTGTTAAAGACCCCATGGAGCCTGTTTCATAAGAAAAGGTCTTTGGTCCCAATTCCACCTCCCCTCCTCAGCTGTGAGGGCGCTGTGTACCTGTGACTGCGTTCCACCCTCCACTCCAGGGGTGACTGGCTCTGGTGGATGGTGAGGAAGGAGCCAGGTAAGACCAGCCACATGAGACCAAATCTCACAGGCCCCAGGCCAAGCCCCAAGTGTCAGGGCCATTGTTTGTCCTCAGTCTTGGGACTTTCATTGCTCAGGTCCTTTTGGACAAACAGCCTCAGATCTGATGAAACTTCATTATGCCATTCTCCACATGCTAAGGACTAGGGTGTTACCTGCACAAAATTCTCTGTTACACACACTCTAGGACACCCACCTTTACCCTTCCGTGGGCTCAAGGCGTAACCCTGTTAATTTAGGCACTCCACCCTTTCCCGGTTCTTAGGGCTCCGGATATAAGGCACCCAACTTTACCCTAAATTTGTTGCCTGCATATTCTAGGACATCCCACCTCTACCTAGTTCCTAGGACTCAAGGCTTCCACCTCTACCTAGTTCCTAGGGCTCAAGGCATATAACCCAGTTGATTTAGGCACCCCCACCCTTTCCCAGTTCCTAGGGCTCCAGACAAAAGGCACCTAACTTTACCCCTCCGTGGGCTCTGGGCTCTACTCCTCCATGGGCTCTGGGTAAACACCCATTCCCTGTGGACTGAGAGCAAACACCCATTCCCTGTGGACTCAGGGCTTAATCTTTTGCGGGTTTACAGGGTCTTCCACCAGTGAAAGAGTCTTACACAGTAATATCCTACTTAACCTCTATTTATTAACAATCACCAAAACAGAATGCCCATGCTAAGCATATAATGTTCACCACTCCCAATAAGGCAGACAAACTTAACCTGATCCTGACTGGCCAGCAGGAAATCTGGGGGACTCCAGTTTCTGCATGGTGTAATTAGCAGGGTGTTGTGGTCTGGCAGCTCTGATCTTGGGGCTGTGTCCTGGAGATGGTTCTCAAGAGCTTCCTTTTGGATCCAGTTTAAATAGTGAAACCTGAGTCCTGCTTAGCTGTAGCGTAATCATTTAACTAAAATATGACTAAACAATTTTCTAACCAATCCTAACATATTGTAAAACAATCCTTTAAGCAATCATACCCAACCACCTCAATTGATTTACACCCAGCAAAATTTGTTATGCAACAGACAAACAATCAAAGAACCAGACAGAGACCATACAGATAAACAATAGAGAAGTAGGGATTTCACAACCACAACTTGTTGATAAGTTGCCAGACAGGATGCCATCACACAAAGTTTTCTTTAACCATCTTAAGATTTGTTTCTTTATCTGGTGATGATGGGTACTATTAGGACAGGATCGCTTTCTTAACAGCCCGATAGTACATTGTTTTAATGTAATTTAGATAGAATGTGAAGATGTGACTTTCTGCTTCTGCTCTTGGCTGCTGCTCTCCTAATATGGCTGCAGACAAAGGCCTCAGACCTTACAATATGGCTACAGGAAAAGGCTTTATCCTTACAAGAGGTCTCCTAACTTCCCACTGGGAGCTCCTCTGGGGATCCCAGTGAAGAGAGACCCATAACTCTTCTCACCCTTAGCCATGCATATACCGAGTACAGTGACAGCAATTAACCATTGGAACAGTTTACCCGGGTCATGGGGGATTCTCCATCACTGGCCATTTTTAAATCAAGACTGGATGTTTTTCTAATAGATCTGCTCTAGGAGTTATTGTGGGGGAAGTTCTGTGGCCTGTGTTAGAAAGGATCACAATGGTCGCTTCTGGCCTCCATCTATGAATCTATGCTGCCACCGCCCAGCGGGAGGGGGATACAAAAGTGGTACTGTCCCTTAAAGGGGCTGTGTTCTAGTCACACCCAGCAAGGGGGGTGTTGGTGGGGAAGCCAGGATGAGGTTCATGTCCTGGCAAGGTTGAGACTCTCTAGATTTGGGAGTGGTGGAGGGGGGAGGATCTCCATTACTAACCTGCAGGTTGTTTTCTCTCCCATCCCCTGCTCCCCAGCCTGATCAATGCAGATTTCTGCGTTGGTTCTGTCTGCATCGCCTTTGGGGCCATCCTGGGCAAAACCAGCCCTGTGCAGCTGCTCACCCTGACGTTGTTTCAAGTCACGCTCTTTGCTGTGAATGAGTACATCCTCATCAGCCTGCTCCACGTAAGGCTCCCCTCGAGTCAGAAAAATCGGCTGTCTCCTGCCCTTCCTCTCTGGCAGTGCAAACAGGGTGTCCGAGCCAGGTAGAGGGGATGCAGGTCCGGAGTGAGGTGCAGCAGCAGAGTTGTCTGTAGGCTATTGTACAGTGCCTGGCTCCAGTCAGGTCCATCAGCTCCTTGTTTGGCTAAACACATAGGGTTAATTCCAGCCACAACAATTCAAGCAGAAATGTAAAAAGATTCCAAACACATCAATGAGCAAACAGCCAGGGCTACTTCTCCCACCCTTTAGCTTCTCTCCTACCTTAGTCAGGGAATGGGAAATCTCTTAGGGTTCTGCAAGCAGCGGCAGTGACTTGAGAGCAAGGGATCCCCTCTGGTGGGGTTTTCCTAAGACAGCCAGGGAGTCTCCACACAGAGGGCCTGATGCTCTCTTTGGGTATGTCTACACTGCAGAAAACCCTAGCAGCAGCAAGTCTCAGAGCCTGGGCTCCAGCCATATCGGGAACATCTACACTGTTATTTTTAGCCCTGTAGTGCAAGCCCGAGTCAGTTGACCTGGACTCTGAGACTCGCCACTGCAGGGTTTTTTCTTGCGGTGTAGCCAGACCCTTTATGGCTGTACAGTATTTCCCTCTTGGCTCCTTCCCTTGCTGTAATATTTCTTTAGCTGAAGAAAATCAGAGCACACCATAAAGTGAAAACCTGTCTGGTAAAGGAGCCACAGGGCCTCTGGCAGTGTATGAGAGATTTTTGCTCTGGTGGAGGAACAGAGATTTGTTCTGAAAGGGGAACCCATTCACCTCAATCCTAAGTGCAGATGGGGTCAAAACTGGGGTGGAGGTGGAGGAAGGATACCTCAAATGCAGAGAAATAATAATCCCTAGGTTTTATATATTACTTTTCATCTATAGATCTCAAAGCACTTTACAAAGGAGGTGAGCAACACTATTCCAATTTTACAAATGGGGAAAGTGAGGCACAGAGATGTGACATGACTGGCCCAAGGGCACACAGCAGGCCAGTGACAGAGTCAGGACTAGAACCCAGGACTGCTGGTCTCCAGAGTCCCAGTCCAGTGCTCTAGGTACCAGGGCAACAATTTCATGGTTTAAAATAAAATTGTAGTACAGATAAATCCTCCACTGTTGGGAGCCCAAATGCACAGGGGCATCTGAAAGGGAACAAGTGAAACTGATCAGCCCAGCTGAATGAAACACAGAACATCAGTCACCACAGGGAAACTGGGTTCTTTGAGGTGCCAAATGTCACTAACCTAGGTATGCAGTGTTGTTGCAGCTGTGTCGGTCCCAGGCTATTAGAGACACAAGGTGGGTGAGGTCATATCTTTTACTGGACCAACTTCTGTTGGAGAGAGAGACAAGTGTTCAAGCTACACTGAGCTCTGCTTCAGGTCAACTTCTTCAGACCTGAAGAAGAGCTCTGGGTAAGCTCACAGGCTTGTCTCTCTCACCAACAAAGTTGGCCCAACAAAAGATATGACCTCACCCACCTTGTCTCGCTTACGTAGGTGGCCTTAGTAACCCAGCAGAGGGAATGCAGGGGGGGCAGGGGTGGTTAGTAGATGCTCATAAGCAAGGAAGGGTGGTATTGTTTGAATATGTGATGATTATCTTTACTGTATCCCTTTAAACTCTCATCTCTGGAACTCCCTCCTGTCTCATTAGCGAATAATTTAAGTGTCCAGACCGGAGCTTGTGTGTGGGGGTGGAAGTTCAACCCTTTTCGTTTTGGGGGACTGCCCATTATTTCCATCTGCATAGTTGTTCCTCCCGACACCAATGCTCTGGGTGAACTTAGCTAGGGAGAATGCCTTTGGAAAGCTCCCTTCCAGGAGAGTTCATCTCAGCAGCTGCATGTGTGTCTTGAGGCAGAAGAAAAGGATGGAAAACAACAAGCACAAGTGTGGGAGGCAGCAGCAGTGAAGGGAAGAGGGGGAGAAAAGGAGGAAAGTAAGAGCTGAGGAGAGAGATGACTGGGGTTCATTCCTCATGGTGGCCAGATCCTGATTACTCCCCTCCCTCAAAGTTCTGGGGTGTTTGCACCTCGAGTTCTGAGTCAGCCCTTTAGAGAGATAAGGGCCAGCTGGGAAGTTTGGATCCAGATCTGAGCATTGCCAATGGGTCTGCAGTTCTGGTTCTGCCCATCTCTGCTCATGGCCTTTACTGGGAGTTTTGTGGCTTTTTAATATTTGTTCTAAAAGCCCCAGGTTTCAAGGGGCAATAAACTCTACTTAAAAGTCCTGTTCTTTGTCTGCCCTTTACCTGCCCACGCTGGGACTGCCACCTCGGGGTAGTTCTACTCTGGGATGCTGTTGGAACCCATGCGCCATGGAGTCAGATGATGGAGGGGCCAGAAATGCCCCTTTGCCATGATGCCTTCCACAGAGGAGGCTAATTCGAAGGATGTGGCTGAGATGTTCTGCCTGCCAGTCGGAGGGACCAGGAGCATTTCTGTTCCCCTCCTGTAGTGACCCAGCACAGGCTGGACAGACGGACA
This sequence comes from Natator depressus, assembly GCF_965152275.1. Taxonomy (NCBI): domain Eukaryota; kingdom Metazoa; phylum Chordata; order Testudines; family Cheloniidae; genus Natator; species Natator depressus. The sequence continues at coordinate 68,723,509 of NC_134243.1, forward strand.
GTCGATTGGCCAGAATACTCCCAACATGTGAATTTTCCTCTGCTCTGTGTCCACAGGTTAAAGATGCTGGTGGATCCATGACCATTCATACCTTTGGAGCCTATTTTGGCCTGACAGTGACCAGAATTCTGTACCGGCCCAACCTGGAACAGAGTAAAGACAAGCAAGGCTCTGTGTACCACTCTGACCTCTTTGCTATGATCGGTGAGTTAACTGTGGACTTGGAGACTTCATGAAAGCTGTGCTGGGTCCCTCCTACATCCCACAGGCTGTGTGAAACCAGACTGGAGCCAGTGCCCTAGTGGTGAAAACCTGTGTATCCCATTTCCTAATCCTGACACCTCAGAGCTGGCCAGTCCCCCTCCCCCAACCCCCTGCCCCAGGGCTGGATAAAATTAGAACTAGTGCCCTAGAATTGTAAGGCTCCATGTGCCATTCCAACCTGGGGGCTGACTAGAACTGATGCTATGAAGTGAGAGGCTCCATGTCCCATTCCGAGACACCCCAGAGCCCGCCAGTCCCCCCAGCCTGGGGTCCGACCGCAATTGGTGCCCTAGAAATGAAAGGCTCCATCTGCTATTGCAGCTTTGAGTTCCTGGTTGGAGCGTTTCGGGAAGAGGGAAGAGTTGGCCGTGGAGGCGGAGCTGGGGGTTTGGGGCACGGCCGGCTTTAGCCTCCTCGCCATATAACTATCATCTCTTGTGGTTTCTTTTTAACCCCCCTTCCCCTTGCTGCTCCCTGTTTTCCTTCCCCTCCCTCCTACTCCTCCCCCTCACTGTCCCACTCCTGCCCCTCCTCTCCCAGGTACTCTGTACCTGTGGATGTACTGGCCCAGCTTTAACTCAGCTGTTTCAAACCATGGGGATGCGCAGCACCGAGCCACCATTAACACCTACTGCTCACTGGCCTCCTGTGTCCTCACCACCGTGGCCTTCTCCAGCCTGCTGCAGAAGAAAGGCAAGCTCGACATGGTAAGCACAGACTGGAGACGCCTGCTGTGCCCTCTCCTGGCTCATAGATGACTGAAGGGCCAGGCAGTCTGATTGGGGCTGCTTCCTTTGGTGAGTGTGCACCGGATTTCATGGGGTTGCATCCAGGGCTCCTAGCCTCTGCACAGCAGCTTGAGCCATGTTAAGGGAATGAATTGTTTTGCAAAGCTCTGTCATGAAAACCATGTGCGGTTTCCATGCAGCAGCAGGTATGTGAGCATGCTTGGGCAAATGGAGGAGCAGATATGTGTGATCACCTGTGTGCCGGCGGATCCATAGGACGGCAGAGCCATGCAGGCACCTGTGCTGCAGAGCCGGTGGGAATGGTCCCATGGTGGTGGGCATGTTCCAGGGTTGAACTGTACGGTGTCATGAAAGCATATGGTGTTAGGTGTGTGTGCTTGTGAGGGAGTGGGGCCCATACAGTGACGTGTGTGTCAGAGCAGGGTGTTTTCTGGGTGTGTGCTCGTTTATGGGAGAGACAGCAGGCCCCATACAGTGCTGTGCTTGTGCCAGCACCAAGCTTTGGGAATATCTGTGCAGCAGTGCACATGTGTGTATGCAGTTTTTTGTTTCTACTACATGAAAATGATGCCCCAGCCCATCAGCTGTTGACATTTCATCTTCAATCTCCTCCCATTCATGTAACTTTTGGTGGTCAAAAATCTCTGGCTTCAGGCAAATCCAGTAATTTGGAATTTGCGATGGGCAGGGAGCCAATCCCAATGCAAAGGAAAATGGGCCCAGATCTTCATTTTCTCTGTGAACATTTTCTCCCCTGCTTTTCTCCTTGGTTGCCTTGAAATGTTGCCACTAATGGGCTTAAAACTCTCTTGTCCCAAAGCCGAAGTGGTAAGACGTGAGCGTTATTTGCACAGGTTCATATCCAGAATGCAACGCTGGCTGGTGGTGTGGCTGTGGGGACCAGCGCGGAGATGATGCTGACTCCATACGGATCCCTCATCGTTGGATTCCTCTGTGGCATCGTGTCCACCGTTGGATTCGTCTACCTCATGGTAAGTGCTGCTCAGAGGAATTCCAGGCTCTTGCCTCTTAGTTAGGGAGAGGAAATTATCTCTCTCTCTCTCTCTCTCTCTCCTCCATTCCCTCCAGCCATTCCTGGAGTCCAAGCTGAACATCCAGGACACCTGCGGCATCCACAACCTACATGCCATGCCGGGGCTTATTGGGGGGATCGTGGGGGCTGTCACCGCAGCCGCAGCCACTGAAGAGGTGTATGGAAAGGAAGGGTAAAATGGCTTAAATCTCTCCCATGGCGATGGGGTGGGTTATGGGCCAGCGTGTGTGTTGGGGGGGAGGGAGATGATATGAGTCAGTGGCAGCAGCTGAGTTGCCCCTTACAGATATGCATCCTGAGTGGTGCTGGGCCTGTAGGGCTGAGTCAGGCTTGGAGGATTGCAGCCTCTTCCAGCTGCCCCCTTTTGGGAGCCCCTATAACTCCAAGGCCCACCTTCATTCTGGAGGACTCTGAGCAGGGGCTGTTGGGTTCATGAAGGGGCATCTCTTTATCTCTGTTGCTTCCTTTTCTGGGTCAAACTCCGGGATAAACCGTGAAGGTCTCAAAGTCACCCCGGGTCTCGTTGTTTTTGGACCCCTCTAGTTTGCAGCCTGTTGGTGGGAACGGACTGGAAAAGAAGGAATAAAAGCAAAGAGGCTGGGCTATGTTGCTACAATCTCTCCACTCTCCGATGGGAATGTGTCCTCTCAGTGCCAGGGAGATGGTTTGAAGGGGCTGTGAATGCAGCTCCCCCGTCCTCCACAGCACAGACTCCCTGACTCAGAGGAGTGTCTCTCTGACAGCTGGTCTCATCATTTCCCTTCCTCGCAGGCTCATCAGTGCCTTTGATTTCACGGGTGACTACAAGGATTGGACGCCGACTGTCCAAGGGGGGTTCCAGGCAGCTGGCATTTTTGTGTCCCTGGCCATGGCCTTGGCTGGGGGGGCCATTGTGGGTGAGTGCGCGGGGTGCAGGGAATGGAGGAGAAGGCCCAGGTCCAGGCTGTGGTTGTAGAGTGGCCGGCTCAGCCACTTGAATTGCTCACACCCTGGCTATCAGGAAGGGTCCATCTCCTGGGCTAGAAGACCCTTCTGCTCCCACATGCAGCCGCTGAAATTGAGATGAGCCCTAAGGCTTGCAAACATGTGGCATTCCAAGGACTATTTTGTTCCCCACTGGCCCTACCACAACAACCCCTGAATACCTCTCCCACCCCAGCATCGCAGGAACTCCTACCTCCAAAAGTGGCACTTCCCGATGTCATGTGGGAAATGTTGATTGGTTGAAACTATGATGTCATTTCCAAAACTACTGCCCTCTGGAGGTAGGCCTTCCTCGTATGGCAGCGCAGCGCTGTGCCCTGCAGGTCCCCAGCAGAATGGGCAGATCCTGGCTCTGGCACATTGTCCACCACGAGACACACCGGGATAAGGCACATCTTTGACAGCCTGGAGCGGGGAATTGCCCAGATGTTCTGCAGCCCCATCTGCTGCTCCATCCCCTTTTAGCAGGCAGGATGAGACTTTGGGGCATGTTCTGAACCAAAAGGGGGGCTGGAAAATAGCAGCAGGAACCAGGAAGGCTGCAATGAATGGGGAACATAACAATTTTAGAGGATCAGTTCTGTATCCCAAACAGAGCTGAGCATTTCCATGGAAAACAGGCCAGGGCTTGTGAGGTCCCAGAGGCTTCTGCTTCCAGCTGAACTCCCCCAAGTCCAGAAGGGGAGAGGAAATAGATCAGCGAATGTAGAACCCTGAATCTCAGCAGGTTCAGCCTGAGTCCTTGGGTTAGTTTGGAAGTTGCTGTCTGGTTCTGTTTGTGGCTGGGTTGGGTTAGATGTGAGTCTAGTTTGATTCAGTGCTGAGCTAAGGGTGAGCTCTAGTTCTAATTTTTTCTGTCTCTGATTGGCTGCCCCGGGTGTTACACTTGCGGTCAGGTGCTCTGCATTTCCCCATTTGACGTTTTGCTGCTACCATCCTGTGGGTGGTTGGGGTACGGCGGAATTCTAGCCCAAGCCTCGCCTGCTGCCTCCCAGGGATGTTGCTCTCTCAGGAGCAGGTCTCCATTTTAGGAAGCACTTTTCTGCTTTCAGCATCTAACAGATAGTAGGAGAGGAGATGGCCCCTTCCCCAGATGTTTCCCATAGGATTGCCCACATTGCTATAATGCACCACATGATTCACGCTTTAAAATTACTCCCAGCCTGTGAACTCCACTTCACTGACTTCCCCGAAACAAGACCCCCCTGGGCCTGCGGGGCAGGGAGAATATGAAGGGCCAGGGCTAGACATGCTCAAAACTGACCCAACCTCACTTCACCTACAACACAGGAAGGGAATAGTTTCCCTGATCCCTCTCTCCCCCAGCCGCTCACCCCAGTGGGGCTCGTCCCTGGCCGCTTTCCCCTGGCCCTGGCCTGCTTGTTTCTCATTGATTGAGGCATTTCCCATCTCACTCTCTGTTTTGTGGCTTTAAGGTGCTATTTTGAAATTGCCGTTCTTGGGGGACCCTGCTGATGAGAACTGCTTTGAGGATGATGTCTACTGGGAGGTGAGCTATGGGGCCTGGTCCTTGTCACTGTGGCCAGGGCAGGGGAGCTTTGGGGCCTGGTGGCCTGTGTGCAGGGGAGGGTGTCGCAGTCAGGTGCCCTTCGGCTGATGGGGATTTGGGGCTCAGTGTCCATATGGCTGGGGTAATGGGGTTTGGTGATGGGGGCTGGTGCGTGGCAGAAGGAGGTGTTGGGATCCTGTTTGTGGCTTTAGGCCTAAGCTCTGTGGACTGTTTGGGAGTTGTGGTGTGCCACAAGGTGGCGCTATTGTCCATGACATGGCCGCACCATTGTTTATCGTTTCCCTCCCCAGCTGTGTGGCTATGGCACCCCCCACTGGCAGGAAAGCAGGCTCTGTCAATACCTTCATGACAGGGCATGGGGACCTGATGGAAGTTTTGTTGTCTTTGCAGGTGCCTGAGGATGAGGAGAGCGGCCTGTACCACATGCATGACCCCACCCTCAAACCTGTGACTTCCTAACCCACCTGGGTAGGCAGGGCTGAGATGCATAGGGAGGGCAGGCCTTGAAGAGCCCAAGAGCTGGTCTGGCAGAGGGTGCCCCTAGAGCACTAGCATCCGGCACTTGGAAGTCTGCATGGATAGGGACTAGTGGATCCTGGTTGCCCTCGTGGCAGCACACAGGCACAGGGCACTGGCCAGTGCCATGCACACATGGGCTCATCCATCAGGGATCCATGACAGCATGCTTGTCTCGTGGCAGAAATGCTGGGCACCGAGACCTTTCTCATGTGGGTATGGCAGGAAGGGGGTTGGGGAGTGGGTGTATATGGGTGTGTGGTGTGACTGTACTAACTGCCTGTTATTGGTGTCACAGTAAAGGGCAGGATTTCACCAGGAGAAGGGTAAGGAGAGGTGCTAAATGGCCCAGCACATGTGTCTCAGGCCATGGCCAGCCTAGTGAAACCTTACCCCAAAGGCGACTGCTCAGTCACTAGCCCAGGCGGGGGCGGGGGAGGGGTGAGGGTGCCAGGCAGCTGCCAGGGGAATGTGCCAGGTAGCCGGTGGGCGGGAGGGATACTCTCCATCATCCTGCTGTTAAGAGGTCACAGACAGACCCCTGACCTGCCTCTTCCTCTGGGTTTCCTTTAGGTGGCTTCGGACTCCTCCTCCGTCTCTAGTTCTCCAGAGACACTATTGGTGTATTTTGAGAAAAGGAGGTGCCCTGCGACAATCCCCAACTGGACACAGACTCTTCGGAAGCACTCAAAGGCCCCATTTCCTTTCCCACATTCCCCTCTGTGGTGGGATAGCTTGGAAGAGGCCCTGTTTACACTAAGCAACACACTGGAGAACAGCCAGTGAAGCCATATGTCTTTGCTTACCTGAGAGCACGGGGCCAGAGCTTTGAAACGGACACTGGGGCATCTCCCTTAGCACTGCCACAGGGCAGCGGCAGTGGGGGGGGCTTAGCACCTATGGGGGGAGTTGTTTTACTAGGTGCTTGTTGGGTGGGATCTCTCAGGTTTCAAGTTCCCAGATTTCACACGGGAACAATTCAGCTGGCGCTGTGTCTGGGCCCAGAGTTAACTGGACCCCACGACACCTTGGATGCTGGGGATTGTGGAGGGTGAAGGGCCAATAATAATGGATCCAGTTCGGGGGTAAGAGAAGCCTGTCCTTGCAGCTGGGGGGCACTGTTACACTTAGAGGAGATAATCATACTTGGCACATATCCAGTGCTTTGCAATCGTTAATAATTAACCCTCCCAACACCCCTGTGAAGTGGGTAAGCATCATTACTCCTATTTGGCAGATGGGGAACAAGGGGCACAAGGAAAGAAAGTGACTTGCTCAAGGGATTAGAGTCTGCGTGCCTACCCCCTTTCTCAGTTCCTTTGCGATGCTGACTCAAAACAAATGTTTGCTTTCTTGGCCTGACCACCGGGTCCCTGACTCCTGGAGCTCCCCAACTCCTGGAGCTCAGCTGCCCTTCTCTCTCCCTCCTCTTTGTCATTAGCTCTTGCTCCTGGACATGTGAATAAAAAGCACTGTGTTATTCTTTCCAGCGGTGTGCTCCGTTGGGTAATGAGTAGGGTTACCAGATAGCAACTGTGAAAAAACAGGACGAGGTGGGGGGGTAATAGGCCCCTATATAAGAAAAAGTCCCAAAAAACAGGACTGTCCCTTTACTAGGGTGACGAGATGTCCCATTTTTAATGGGCAGTGACAGTCAGGTGGGACTCTGGCCATTGCCCCATTTCCCCCAGTAGCAATACAAAGGGAGCCATGGTGGGAGGATGCTGGGATAGAGACAGATTCACTTGCAACATGATTGGTTCATGGGAATTTTTCAGCCTTCAATGGAAGGTTTGATGTGGGGGAGGAGGGCGGGTTGATCCCTGTTTTTGTTGCACAGAGCCCCATGCTACCAGCCTCCTCTCTGAGCCAGCGCAATCAAGGGGCTGATCAGGCCAACAGCCCCCTCCCGCTACTATACTGGGGCAGGGAACGGGAATGCTGCTAGTGAAAACAAAGGAGAGAACATCTAAAATCCAAGGACAGGGGGTGAGGGGAGCCAGTTGGCCTATGGGCCCAGCACCATGTTCCTGAAATACATTTCAATCCATCTTTTCCCAGGTGCTGAACCCCCTTCTCCTCAACGCCCCGTGAAGTCAGGGGAGCTGGGAAGCTCCACACCTCGGGGACTCCGGCCCACATGGTCTGGTTTCAGACTGACTTCAGACACATTGTGTGTTTTGAACACCATGGGCTGACAATGCTGTTGTGCCTGGGACATATCAGGGCCCAGCTGCTTAGAGCTGAGCACTTACATGGGCTCAGATTCCCAGAGAGCTCAGGTCCCATTTTAGGCACCAAAATAAAGGGCCAAATTTTCCAAATTGCTCAGCAGGTGGGGTGCTGGGCCCTTTTGGTAATCTGGCCCTCATAGCAAATGCTGAGCACTTGAAAATCAGGCCCATCTGTGCTCACATTCCAAGCCAGTGCCCATATCAGTGACTGGTTTGAGGTCTGGCTGGGCCTTTGGGTGCACAGCTGTACTCGCTGCATGTGAAATCACAATAACCATGCACGCAGATATCACACCTACATGGTTCCGATGATCTGGGCCTAGGACTGCCTTGCGGATCATTGGTGTACTGCCTCTGCTTCTCCAAACTGCTGGTGTTCGGGTCCAAATGGTGTTGTGCTGGCTGCTTGGTGGAAATATTTTTGCTGCACGTTGATCCCTTGCGAAAATGGGTCACTTTGCTCTTCCAGTCTGAGCAGAACTGCTGCCTCTGTTGTCCCCACTCCCATATTCTCCAGGCTGCAGTGACCGAGCCTCTATCGCTCTCCTGGGGAAGCTGTTTCACTGCCCAGTCACTGACTATTCAGAACTTTTCCCTCTCTGTTGGTTTCAGGCCATACCCCCTCTCTTGGGACAGATCATTCCCTTCTGTCTAGATGGTTATGCTGGAGGGTCCTGATCCGTCAGAGTCCAAGATACAGAATGTGGATCCCTTTCCCATATTAATAATACCTAGCTCTTGTACATTGCTTTTCATTGGTAGAGCTGAAAGTGCTTTACAAAGGAGGGCAATATCATTATCCCCATTTTACAGATGGGGAAACCAGGCACAGAGGGGGGAAGTGATTTGCCCCAGGTCACTCAGCAGAGCCAAGAATAGACCCCAAGTCTCCTGAGTTTCAGTCCAGTGCTCAAGTCACTCGACCTTCTCCCATGCATCAAGCACATAAGTGAAAAACTGGCAATAAGAGAGGAATTTGGGGGCAGGGGAGAAAACCCGTTCTGGAGCCAGTGTATTTCTCAGGGTAATATATGAGGAACAGAGAGCGAAAAGGAAAGAAAGGCGATGGGAGGGGTGATGGGGTCTCTTCTCTATGTCTCTCTGTAATTCTCACACCTGAGAGGGGGAGGTGAAAGTAGCTATTCACGCCCCCTTGGGATGTGACACCCTCATTTTCCATGCTGGGTAAAGACAAAAACCCTTTACAACATGTTTCTGGAATTTGTCAGCAGCTGCCAGCGGCAGCATGTTAATTAAATGTCGGTAAAGATGGAAGAAAGAGGCCCTGCTCTAATTGGACAGTTTGCTTGGTGGAACTGAAAAACATTGTGACAAAGGAGGAGGCTCTGAAATGCTGTGTTCCCGGGTCGAGGAAACCCAGCGCCAGGAGAAGCTCTGGTAGAAATCAGGGTTTGTCTTGGTTTGACCTGAGATGACCCTGCTATTTAAAAAAAAAAAAAAAAAAAAGGACTGCCATCCTCTGCAGTAATGGCGCAAAGTTTGCAGCTTGGAGCACTGTGGCAGTATGGGCCAGTACTGGACATGCTTGGGCACAGTGGTGGATTAACAGACTGCTGGGGGGACCCCTGCACGGTGGGCTGGGGTACTCGAAAGCAGCCCCCAGCCCATGTCCCCACACTGCTCAGGACAGGTGGCGGGCCTGGGGCTCCCCTCAGCAGCCCAGTCTCCCTGGGCAGCTCTTACCGTGTCTTACCATGGTCTGGCTCCAGGTTCTGGCCTGGCCAGGGGGCAGGGCCTTGTGGGAGGAAGAGGAGGAGCAGGGGACAGGGCCTCCTGGTGAAGAGGGTGTGGGGAGCCCAAATGTTGTTTGTGTCCAGGGCCCCAGTAAGTCTTAATCCACCTCTACTTGGACAGGGTGGCAAAAATTAAGGGGTGGGCTGCTGTGGGGCAGTTTGGATCTTTAAAAGGGGAACTCTTCCTGACACTCTCCCCCGTCCAAAGGCCCTGAGTCAGAGTCTCCACTGCATGCACCTTAGAGCAGTGCAAAGGGAGTGTGAAACATGATCAGATCCAAGTGGCAGGGTTTTGCCCTGGTGGACATGATTGCACAATGTGCAGGGCAGTAAAGACTCAAACCCTTGTGACGAGGCTGGTAGCAATCAGCTCCACTCCTGGGTCAACTGGAGAGAGGGAGATGAGGTGCCCCTGCCTGAATTGGCTGAATTGGCAGGGATCCTAGCCCCCTTCACCCCCATGCCTGTAGGGAGCCAGGGACAGACCTTGGGAGCTTCAGTCTTTTGTGCTAATAATTCTATTAATGTGATAAAAAGCCATTCCAGTATTGTGAAGTAGTTCCTTCCCTGCTTAACTAACTGATCTGGTGGCTTGGGGACCTTACTGCATTTTCCATAAGAACAGCCATACTGGGTCAGACTAAAAGTCCATCTAGCCCAGTGTCCTGTCTTCCTACAGTGGCCAATGCCAGGTGCTTCAGAGGGAATGAACAGAACAGGTAATCATTGAGTGATCCATCCCTGGCACACAGAGGCTAGGGATACCATACTAATAGCCACTGATGGACCTATCCTCCATACATTTATCTAGTTCTTTTTTGAACCCTGTTATAGTTTTGGCCTTCACAACATCCCCTGGCAAATAATTCCAAAGGTTGACTGTGTGCTGAAATATTTCCTTTGTTTTATACCTGCTGTCTATTAATTTCATTTGGTGACCCCTAGTTCTTGTGTTATGAGAAGGAGGAAATAAAACGTCCTTATTTACTTTCTCCATACCAGTTGTGATTTTATAGACCTCTACCATATAGAATCATAGAATATCAGGGTTGGAAGGGACCTCAGGAGGTCATCTAGTCCAACCCCCTGCTCAAATCCCTAAATGGCCCCCTCAAGGATTGAACTCACAACCCTGGGTTTAGCAGGCCAATGCTCAAACCCCTGAGCTATCCCTCCCCTTAATCCCCCCTTAGTTGTCTCTTTTCCGAGCTGAAAAGTCCCAGTCTTATTAATCTCTCCTCATATGGAAGTTGTTCCATACCCCAAATTATTTTTGTTGTTCTTTTCTGTACCTTTCCCAATTCCAATATATCTTTTTTGAGATGGGGCAACGACATCTGCACCCGGTATTCAAGATTTCCCTGCGATTATCTTTGTTTACAGAGCATTTCACTCAAGTCTAGAGTGACCATCCATCCCGTTTGTAAAGGGACAGTCCTGTTTTTTGGGACTTTTTCTTAAATAGGTGCCTATTACTCCCCAACCCGTGTCCTGTTTTTTTCACAGTTGCTATCGGGTAACCCTACTCAAGCCTGATGAGTTTCACTTTCTATTTTGACTCATGGGGCTTGAGTCTCAGTTTTGCTCACCTCCTTTTTATGCAGCTTTGGCACCATAATGGAGCCTTCAGGGGGGTGGAAATGGCCCCATTAGGAATACCTCCGCCCACCGAGGGCCTTGCTGGCTGGTGTAGAGCAGACGTAAGCACTCCCAGTAGGGGATTAGGTCGGAGTATGTAAGGGGCAGGGTGAGGTGCTTAAAGTCACTCTCCGACCCCTGCCCCAAGGGCAGGAAGGGCATGACTGAGGACTAGGCCTGGGGCACATCAAGGCTCCCATGCTCTAATTTGGTGCTGTGGTGTTTGGGTGCCTAGTGCTGCAGGGGAAAGATTTAATCTCACCTCCCTCACTCCCAGGAATGGATTAACCATTAAACACACTGTGCGGTGGCACAGGGCCCCCAGCAACAGGGGGGCCCCCAAAATGCAGCAGCGCAGCAGGGCACAGGCAGGCAGGCTGCCTGCATGCCATGGCCGGTGGCACCGCGCTACTCCCAGAAGTGGTTGGCTGCTGGCACATCTCTACGCTCCCCTGGCTGGGGGGAGGTGGCTCTGCGTGCTGCCCCCACCCCGAGCAGCGCACGGAGACCCACTGCCCCCCCCCCAAAGGGCACACAGAGACACACCAGCAGCAGCAGAGCAGGGCTAAGGCGGCTCTCTGCCCACTCTGCCTCCCTCCCTCCGTGCCGCGTCGTTCCCGGAAGCGGCCGGCATGTCCCTGCGGCCCCTGGGAGGGGGGTGTCTCTGCGCGTTGCCCCCGCACCGAGCACTGACTCCGCAGCTCCCATTGGCTGAGAACTGCCCCCGCCTAGGAGCCACTGCCAGAAAGGTGTGCTGGTTGCTTTGGGAGCCACGCCACCAGAGGTAAGCGCTGCCCCCCTGACTCCCTCCCACACCCCAACCCCCTGCCCCAGCCCAGAGCCTGCACACAAACTTCCTCCCAGAGCCTGCACCCCTCCCCCCTCCCAACCCCTTGCCCCAGCCCAGACACCGCACCCCACACCCAAACTTCCTCCCAGAGCCTGCACCCCTCCCCCCAACCCTTTGCCCCAGCCCAGAGCCAGCACCCCTCACCCCCTCCTATACCCCAATCTCCTGTCCCAGCCCAGACCCCACACCCCACACCCAAACTTCCTCCCAGAGCCTGCACCCCTCCTCCCAACCCCTTGTCCCAGCCCAAAGCCTGCACCCCTCACACGCTCCTGCACCCCAATCCCCTTCCCCAATCAAGATACCTCACTTTATTTTCATTTACTTCCTATTACTTATAATATAGGAGGAGGATGAAGAAAAAAAGAATGAAAAACGGGAGGGAGATAAGAGAGAATGTTCTTTTTCTTTGCTGGGTCCCAAGGGGGGGAACCCGAAAATGAAGCTGCCTACAGGGCCCCACGAACTCTAAATCCGCCACTGCTCACCCCGGAACCTGTTTTCACTGGGGAAGGAAACAGCAGGCCTTTCTGTGCACATACCTTCATCTGGGGGAAATCTGCCCAGCTAGAATTCAGAAACCTCATAGGTGACGTAAAGTGCCCCCTTTTAAAAAGTGAATCCTAAAATATTCAACCCAAAATATGGGAGTGAGTCTTTTTAATGGGCATGTTGGTTGCCACACCAAAGAGGGAGCTCCCAAGGAGCCAGGTGGAGCCAGGTGTCGTGGTTCTCAGGTTATTCTGGCCCTATCCTTACCCAGTCTATTTATCTCATCTCTATCAGCTTATCACCATGCAATGGAACTAGTGCTAGTGTCTTCCTGTGCCCTGCCTTGCACAGTCCCCCAGGTCTGCACCATAGGCTGCTCCCAGAAGCGTTGCCTTGCGTTATGCTAGGATTGTGTGTTCCCTGCCCCATGCCCTGCTCCAGACTCAGGCTAGCAGGGCTCACGCTGGTGCTCTAAAAAAGAGCTTTGTAGATGGTGCAGCCCAAGCTGGAGCTCGGTCTCTCAAGCCCACCGTTCACCCCCCAGCTTTGGCCAGCCTGAGCCGCACTGGCTATGCAGCTGTTTTCAAAATGAGTCTGTGGCCCTGGGCTGGGAGGCTCACTCCCAATGCAGTGCAGACATGTCCTTCCTGGCAGCCCTCTCGCTGCTCCCCGCGGCAGAGGAGGTCAGTGCCCAAAGGGTCAAACAGCCCTCATTGGCTTAACAAGGCCACTACCTCGTGTCTCCCTGGGGGAGAGAACACTGTGTGAGGGCCCTTTGCTGAACTTTATGAGTCTGCCCTGCTCTCTGTGCCTGCGTCTGACAGACAGGCAGAGCCTTGCACATCTCAGCCCCTCCGTCCCTCCAAATACATTTGCTCTGTCCACTCACTTTCAATGGACTGTTTTCCTCCCTGGTAGTACGTTCCCATACCTGTCCCTGGGAGATGGTGGACTAGGCTCTGTAGATTTTCCCGCTTTTGCTTCCCACTACCCCCAACAGAGCCTTGGTAAAGAATGTCAGTCTCAAGATGGCGTGTGTGAAGTTCAGTGACAGCCGGCTGGGAGCTTCCCATTGAGGGGCTGGTGAGAACATAGGATTGGCCTCTTCTGGAGGGCAGGAGGATGTATGGGAAAAGAAGTCATGGAAGGCTTCAGGCCCAGGCTCTTGGGGATTAGGAGGTACCAGTTGGATGGGAAGGATGAGGCCACTGGCCAAAGCTATCCAGACAGGTTCCCATAGGAGCGTGGGCTGGATGGACAAACCCACGTTCACATAGGCTCTAAGGCCCAGCCTGGCAGTTAATCCCCTGGGATCTATGGGCCGAGAAGCAGAAAAGATAAAAACAACTTCTCATGTAAAGATGGTGGCTTCCTCGGGGAGGCCATTAAATGGCGCTGGAATGGGGCAAGGGGCAAGGTGGGGAACAGCAGCACTTAATCCTGTGGTGACTAGGCAGGCAGGTGGGTTTAGATCATGTGCCAGCTGCTGAAAGGGCTGCCACAGAGCTACTTAGAAGGGCAAGGTCTGTACTCAGCTCACTAGCTCCCCCGGAATAGGAACTCCACTGTGCAGCTGTAGGGGGGCGTCTGTCAGGGTGTGCACGTGTGTTTGTCTCAATGTGTCTGTGCACACGTGCGTGTGTGTCAGGTTGTATGTCAGTTGTGGTGTGCCTGGGTCGGTCTGTGTGTCCCTGCATATGTGTGTGTGCGTGTGAGAGAGAGAGTGTCACGGTGTGTCTGTATGCATGTATGTCAGCCACAGTGGAGCTGTGCATTAGTCTCTGTGTCACCTGTACGTGTGTCAGTCACGGTGTCTCTATTCATATATGTGTGGGTTGGTCTCAGTGTGTCCATGCATGTGTGTGTGTGTTGGACCCTGTGTCCCTGTGTGGGTGAATGGCTCTTCAGACCCTTCTGAAGGAGCTCTGTAAATTGTAATCAGATTAAGGCAGCCAATCACTTAGAGCCCTTGAAAAGGGCATACGTTTTCTAATCAGTACCTAGCATTGAGTCTCACAAAGGGTCTAAGTAACTTGGCAGGGGTCGGGCCCTCTGGAGCACAGGGGAGGGGGCACTCCTTTCTTTTCTCTCTGTCCCTTGTAATTATGTCAATTTGCTAGCCAAATTGTTTGCTTGAGTGGACAGTGGGGGCTTGCCTCCCCGGCCCTATTCATGTGGTAATGTGGGAAGGAACATGGCGTCCTGGCTTCAGGAGATGCTGCCGGCCTCCTGAGGAACAGCACACACTCCCAGAGCAGGGACCCAAACCCTCAGGGGAGAAACTTAGGCAGGCTGCTGGCTGCTAGTGCCCTTCCAACGCCCAGCTCACAGGACAGGAGCAGATCACCGAAGGGGTGCTTGGCTTCCACACAGCGTTTGCTTTAACTTTCATTCTTCTTCCATGTGGTTGAGTCTTGAGGTTCCTTTCCCTGTCCCAGGGCTGCACAGTCACTGGAGGGGACACCGCAGACACTGGGGAATTCAGCTGCAGTAGGATGCCGCCATGTTATGTACGGCATCTTTCATATGGTGCTTTAACGAGTGAAATTCTGCACTTATTTACCAGAGGGAGCGAGGCAAGGCAAAGACAGGGTGCTGCAAAGGAGCAAGAACTTGCACCAGTAGCGGTAAGACAGTGGAAAGGGAAAGACAAGAGGCCGGTGCTAGACAACTGAAGAGAGGTTGAAAGAGAAGGTCTATAAGGATGGCCGAACGGTGGCAAACACAAGGAGGGCAATGCTGAGCTAGATGGGCTGGCCAACCTGCTTTGTATGGGTGAGAAGGGAACAGCAGTATTCTGGGTGTGCTGGAATCTGGAAAGGTGGGACCGGGGTGTGTGTGAGGGGGAGAAGGGAGTTGCAATAGTCTACGCAGGAGGAGATGTTGACCTGCATGAAGACTCCTGCAGGGAGGCCATGCTACTCTTGGTCAAGGTTGCAGAGGCAACCAAAGGCAGGTCTCAGACCTCAAAAGAGAAGGAGAATTCAGCGTCAAGGATGGCATGAAGGTTGCAGACTATGCAGTCAAATGGAAGCTCTGGGTTGAGGAGGGAGAGGGAGGAAATGGAGTTTCATTGGAGGAGGCTCCTCTTGCCCGTCTTGTGGCTTAGTGACATTTGGCTAAAGGAAGTTGCGATGAAGCATTTTCTAAGGTCGAGACAAGCAGAGAGGAAGGTCAGGGGGATTCTGCAGAGAAGGAGGCATCCCCAGAGATGGATGCAATTCCTGAGAACATTGGTAATACAGGGTGAAAGAGTGGGAAGGCAGGATGAAACAACAGGGAAGAGGACCACAGCTGGAGGCTGGATGGTCTGGGGGAGGAGATGAAGGAAGAAATGCCAATGTACGAAATCGGAGCTAGCTATTGTGAAGGGGACATTGTGGAGAATTCATGCAGTCTTTGATTGCCATCCATGCACTTTCTCTGGGATGTAGGCTACCGGGGGTGCCCACAGGACATCTCTGCGACAGATGTGCCCAGGACATCTGGGCACCATCTATGGGATGGACACGAATGGGGGTTGCCGTACATTGCCCCCTGCTCCACCTGCGACACCAGCTTTGTCTCCCATTTGTCAGCTCCTCACACAAGTATGTTTGCACCTTCCTCTATGTTCCAAATGCCCTCCCTGAACTGGCCCTCAAGGCCATTGCCCCTGCTTGTTCAGCTCTCCTCGGGAGTCCCACTCTGCTATGGCACCTATGAGGAATTAGCCAGTGAGCACTGCTGGGGAGAGCTGGCACTTCACCTGTTTAGAAGAACAAAGGAAATTCGGTTTGCAAATGTACACATGTCTGTCCAAACTGTACACACTTGATTGTATCCCTCGCCGACGCCTCCACAGCCAAACTGAATCTAGGGGACATTATTCTGTTTGTTTTAGTCACATGCCAGGGAGGCAACGCAGCTCAGTCCTGACCTGTAGCAACCCCATGTTGGGTCCCCCAATAGCTCTGGCATTCTGGGCAGTACTGTAAAGTGCCAGTGTAGACAAGCCCTCTGACTGGGAACATCTTCTGCTGTCTGCTTGTGCCCCACCCTCTGGCAGCTCTGCCAATGACTGGCTAAACTCCCTGCTATTCCCATCCTGGTCTCCCATGCATCATTCTGCTGCTGCACCTCAGTCCCGACGTGAAGCAGTCTCCTGCTGTCCCTAATTTAGGCCACGTACACAGCTCGGCCCAAGCACTTCCACTCTGACTTGCAGCACTTCCCACTACTCTAGTCCTGGCCCTCTGCTGCAAAGAGAGCGTGAATCATGCCAAACTGTGTCATTGCTTTTGTGACACACCTAACCACCCACACTGGGATGAGCATTTGCATATATTTTGCCTGCAAGCCCTTGTAAAGGGGAGCCTTTATTGCCTGTATAGATCACAGTGTGTTAGTTAAGGGCTTCTTTGTATTGCATCAGACAGAAGATTGCCAGCTGGGGTCATCAGAAGTCCTGGGTGGGGAGAAGAGACAGGAGGAGGGAGAAGCTCTGACAATACAGACTGGAGGATTAAAGGAGCATATAACGTTCCCATTGAGTGAGACAAGAGGCTGTTCACTCAAAGATTGACAGCAACCAGGAGGCGATTCCCAGCACAATATCCAATTAATTCTCTACCCTCTTCTACACTGTCTCCTCCCCCCTTGGGCTGGTACATGAGCAGGGAAGGGCTGAGGCTGAGATCCTCCACAAGGTCATTAATTGCTCTTGATTAAGAGGAGATTGTTGAGCCTGGAAGGATTCAATCCAGGCACCAGTCTAAGTGGGCACCCCTTGTCCCATCCTCACCAGACTCTCATCAATTTGGCCTGCCCCAATAATCCACCTCCCCAAATCTCAAACACGGAAGAACTGTAAGATTGAGGGTTTATCAGTGCTGCAGGCTGGGCTTGAGATGCATCAATAAAACTGTGTGTAAGGAGCACAAGACAGGCCCAGCAGGGGGTGTTATGGGACAAAATGGAGGTGCATTAGCAAAGTTGGCTGTAAAGAGCCCAAAACAGGCCTACCAAGGGGTGCTCTGGATGAAGACTAAGGTTCAGACACTGAACTTTTTGAGCAAAGATTATCCAGGACTTCTGCTCTCTGCTTAATAGGGCTCGTCAAAAACTGTTTTTTGACGGAAAATTTGGGTTTTTGACGAAGAATTTTCCTGCAATAAGTATCTGCTTTCTGCAGAAAAATTTGAATTTGAGTCAAAAACTTTTTGGCTAGAAACCAAAATTTTTCAGCCAAATACTGAACACTTCTGGAGTTTTTTTGTTTCAGGCGGGTGGTTTGAATTTTTTTTTTTTAAATGCAAAATTTTCTATAGAAAAAAGAACAAGGAGTCCGGTGGCACCTTAAAGACTAACACATTTATTTGGGCATAAGCTTTCGTGGGTAAAAAACCCCACTTCTTATACCCACGAAAGCTTATGCCCAAATAAATGTGTTAGTCTTTAAGGTGCCACCAGACTCCTTGTTGTTTTTGTGGCTATAGACTAACACGGCTACCCCTCTGATATAGAAAAAAGCCACATTTTCCAGCCAGCTGCACTGCTTAATTCCAGCCAAGGCTTTCTGTCTCTAGCACTAACATTCTTCATATGAGGTTGGTTAACATGTGAGCTGCTTCTTCTGTGCCATCCTCTGAACTCCATGTCCCAGTCTGATCTCACACCAGTTTTACAACAGTGCAGTTCTGCTGATGTCAGTGAAGTCCCAACTGATTTATATTGGTGTAAATAAGAGCAGAGCTGGACCAATCAGTAAAATTTCTGCACACCTGTGAGAATTTGCTGGTATCTGTCAATCTCTCCTCTTATTCCTTTGCGATCAGCCTGAAAGGTGTTTTTCTGAGATGTACACACTTTGGCTGGCGCTGCTTTGTGAGCTTTGGCTACAGGTGCCAGTGCTTTCAAAGCGGGAAACTTCACAAAACTGCAGGGAAGCGACCATGAAAGCACCACCGGTCCTGCAAGATCTGGAAGCAGCCAAGTTCTTATACCAGTGAGCCCCTGCATTTGGCCAAGCTTCCTGTGGCATTTACATTGTGGCTGGTTCACCTGGGTCTCAGATTAATATCCTGCTGCAAGCTTCTCCCACGTGGCTGGAAACAGGCCTGTGTCCTCTTCCCCCCTTGACTCTTTAGTTAGTGCTGGGGATTGCAGTTAATCCTCCGTGGTTTCTGGGATGGGGCAGAGACAGCATTATGGATTTAGCTGCTTGGTATGTCCCTACAGAGCGCTGCAACCTGGAAGTGCCCTCCTGCAGCCCATGACAGACACAGAGGAAAATGCACGTCTGGCTGTGCCTTCAGCAGCCTTCATTGATATGCACCATGGCCTGAGCGTCCCTCTGCCTCCCGCCTGCTTCCTTCCAGACACACACACACAGTAGAGTTGTTTGAAAGTCCTCTGGCAGTTTTAGTGGCAACGAATAACAGATTAGCCATGATCTGATCAGCCCAGTATCTAAGCTTTATTCTCCCTGCTGACAAGTATTTGAAAGAGGGGAGGGGCCACTTTCAGCCCAAACGATGAATCTTTCACAGACAAGAATGGGCCTTTTTTCTCCAGTGAGGCCTCAGGCTGTTCGGTGCCCTGTTGCTAGGCAAGGCATGGAGCCCGTGATTGCATGCGGGGCCTAGTCTGGCAGAGCCCTCGGGTTAACGGGATCAGGAGATTCACACCAGACATCTTGTTTTGTGGGGTTTCTTTTTGCATAGGCATTTGATTGACAGATAACAGCTCACCCCCGATTCCAGTCTGGATAGTCCCAGCAGTTTCCTGTTGCTTCGCGGGCTCTGGTGAGTTATGGGCTACGAAAGGGAATGTGGGGACTTGTGGGAGATGCCTCGGCGGGGGGAAGGGTGGGACACTTTCTCTGTGGCCACGAAAAGACAGCCGCAGAGGCCTTTCCAGAGCGGTCCATGAATCAGGATGTGTGGAGTTTGGGCCTCAGCAGCTTGGCTTTGATTTGTAAAGCTTGTCCCCCAGGAATGGCCGCTGTACTCCATTCCCACACGCATTCCCTTTGCCACTTGGGACACGCAGCAGCCAATGGCTCCCAGTTCCTCTGGGGAAGCCCTTTCAATGGGGTGTTTAAAAAATGTCTCCCCTGAAGATTCATTTATTCCCCACCTCTCTGATGGGGAACAGGATCTAACTGGAGGGCCCTGTCTCTCTCTGCTCTCCCATTGAGAAATCCCTGTCCCATACTGAAATGCCTGGCCGAGCCTGTGTACAGTGGGTTTTGAAATGGTATGGTTTTCATGACCAGTGAGACCGCTTTTAACCACAAAGAGAACTGAGTGTCCCAGGTGCTATTATTGAGAGATTGCAAGAATGAAACTCGAGTCCCCAAGACCTCTGGAGACAAACCTCAACCCTTCCCTTTCAGAGAGATTTTCATTTTGCTGACACTCCTTGGGCACCAAGCCACTCAGACACCAAATCTATCAGACACCAGACTCAGACACCAGTGCTATCTTCATTTTCCCGCCTCCGCAGCTCTGGGCATTGGCTCTCCCCAATTTCTTTCCTGTCCATCAGGTGTTCTAGCAGCTCAGAGAAGGTTCTGCTGCAATCACCATCATCCACATTTGGCAGTGTGAATTCATTGTCTGAAACCACCTCCTGTCATGTTGTGATGTCTCGGACATCCCGTTGTCACCCAGTGATGCCCCAGCTGGGATGGCCTGCCAGCTCTATTGCTCTTGCGCTTCCTCTGCTTGGCTGCTATAATGAAATCTCAGACTGCACTGTGCATCCACAGTCTCTGGGTACTCTGGGACTCGGCTGACCTCACGAGAGTTTGCAGTGGGAGTTCTGCCATTAGGGCACCTGGGCCACCACCCGCTCACCCATTTAATCGAAATAAAACACAGTCTGCACCCATCCCCCATTTCTGCCCCAGCCACAATACAGTGAGATTCCAGAGCGCTGGAGGAGCCCCTGCCCCAAAGTGGGGGCTGAAAGTGGCTGGCATGGATGGGCAGGGGCAGTATGGGAGAGACTGTTGCGCTGCAGTGGGCTTAGCACTGGTGTCAGGAGTAGCCAGCTGGAGCGTTAACCAGGAGGGAGAGAGGGAGGGATGTTCCCTACTTGCTGGTCATCAGGTGGGATATTACCCTGAACATGCCCTTTGGTGCTCAGTGGCATTGATAACAAGGACAGAGATGGCTACTGGCCCAGAGACCAAAACCCCTAGAGGGGGCCCGGGAAAGCTCCCTGCCATCCCTGTCCTAGCCGGGCGCCCAGCCTTCCCCTGTGTGAACTGTTCTCTCTCCGCTATTCTCGGCAGTGGCTCCAGGGGACTGGTGCTGCTCTGCCCTCTTACCCAAGTATCAAGTTCAGGGGGTACCTTGCGCTTAGCTGCAGGCTTGGGACCCCTCCCAGTGGTGAGCTGGGTGGAATTGGTATCACAGTGAGCTTTACTGGAGGCCTCATGAGGATCCACATGATGCAGCTTCCCATCAAACCCTGATATGTGAAATATGGGACAGTAACATAGCCACTGTCTAAGGCAGGCTGGGCCAAACTCAAGCCTGGTGTAAGCAGGTTCAGGGTCCTAGCCATTTGACTATAAAGCCTCATGCACCCCAGTGGTGCTATGGAAGTATTCCTCTGGGCTGCTGTAGCCCATTCCCAGCAGGGAAGAAGCTACAGGTCCCTGCATGACCCAGAACAGGCTGACCTAAGAGAAGAAAGGCAAATAATTAAAACCAAGGGTTTCCAGGCTATTTCTGGAGCTGCCAGCTTGAGGCGCCCTAGGCTAAGGCACAGCACTCTTAGCTCCCTCCTTTTCCACCAGACAGACAGGTGTATGGGGGGCTGGCTGGGCTTTGTGTCAGGGCCAGAGCACAGAGCAGTGTGGAAGCTGTCAAGTTCCCAGCGCAGCAGAGGGCTGTCACTTTCCCAAAGTGCTCGCTCTGCAGCAGGCAGGCTGTGGAGGGGTGGAAAGGGAGGGGGTTATTGCCCTCATAAATGTAACCCCCACTGTGCATATCACGCGCTGAGACATGGTGCTACTTACCCACCTCTTACCTCTAGGGAGGAGACAGAGCTGGGGGATGCGGGTGGGAGGAAGGGGGGGGATCTTGAGCCTGAGTCTCTTTGGCTCATTTTAGGTTTTCTCTAGTCATCACCTAATGCCCAGGCTCCCTGCCTCAAGGTCTCGCCCATTCCCTACCCTAAAGCTGAAACCACTGCATTTGTTGCACTTGTTCTAGAGGTCAGAGGTCATTGTTCAGTAGTGGGCTGATCCTTCATCCCATAGAGCTAATGAGAGTTTCGCTACTGGGCTCTGGGTGAGTTTCTTTTCCCGAGGCTCCGAGAAGCGCTGAGCTCAGACTAAACCCAAGGCAGGAACTGCTTTGTCTCCTGCTCCCAGGACCAATTTGTGCTTGGTTTCATGGCACAGATTTGGCAGTCTCAGGTGCTTGACACTGCTCCGTTTCCAGGGGCATAGACATCTTTGTTATTTGGTGGGGGCTAGAGTTAAAAATAATGTCATAGCTGCTGGGTATCATTTTTGTAAGTAATTGTACCCCATGACTACATTTGTGCATGTTTCATAAAGTGAGGGAAACGCGTGTCTGCTCCAAATTCAGGGCGTCCTTAGTGTAAGCCCAAAATTTTCGGGAGGGCTAAAGTCCCCCTATGTCCCTAGTTGTCTAAGTCTGTGATCCCAGGCTCCATTGTGCCCAGCTGGGGACAAAAGGTGTGAAACAATAACTGAGGGGTTTGGCTTCCACTCCGGGCCTGGCAAGGGAGACACTTTTCTGCAAGTGCCGATGCTCAGGGCAGGGTTTTAGGGAATTGCCTGGCACCCCACAAAGAGGGCGAGAAGCCAAACCAGAGGAAGCCATATTGTTTCAGGTGTTAGAACAGCCTTTGAGCCTCCTCCACGCTCCCAACAACAAAGCACAGCCTGCTGCAGATTCCACCCAGATTCCACCCAATGCTGTAGGGCCAGGCTCTTAGTTTAAAACAGACTTTGGGGGAATTCAGTGACTGCTAGATCAAGTGGTGAGCTATGGACACGTCCCTCACAGACAGCTCTGCCAGTGCACCTCATCATACCACCCCAGTCCTGACCTCCCCATTCTTTATGCTGAGCCAAAGTCCCCTGTTTGGCATCCTGAGCCCATCCTTATTGGCTCGGGGGTCAGGAATTCCTCCCTCTTGTCTGTTTTTATGGACACTGTGAATGGTCACCCATGGAAAGACTCTCCTTTCCTGCCCTCCCTCAGCCGCTGGAGAATTTCAGGGTATTAATCTTGTGAGAGCACTTGAACTAAAGATACTTCGCTGACATGAAGATGGCCAGCTCCTGGCACATGACCTTTTAGATAGTGCTACTCTGCATTGCAAGGCGCAGAGGGAAACAGAATTGTAGGTAATGTGCTTGAAGGGGCCCACACAGAAACTGTATTTCTCCCTCCTTGTGTAGCCATTAGGAGCTTCTCTCCAGCACGGAAGAGCAGCAGTGATGTCATATGGACTGGAGGGAAAAGCATCAGGGAGAAATCTGTGTTCCCTGCCAGAACAGTTACACCCAATGATACACAATGCAGTATAAGCTGCTGCCACTCTGAGCAGTGGAATCTCCCTTTTATGTGCAAATGGGAAGAAACTGGCCTTGGCTTTGAAATACAAAGGGCCAGATCACTGGCCATGGTAGTGCCCCGTTGTGATGCTCCAGTTGCACAAAGGGGCTGAAAAGTCAGCTTAGCTCATAAATTGAGCATTCCTTTGGCCTGGAGGATTCCCCAGGTGGAACAGAGCCAGCATACTGGCCCTATGCCATCCCACTCAAAGCACTTAGCATAGCTGTGGCAAAGGGAGTATGGCCAGAGAGCTGGTGCCAGAACAACCTTTAAGATACAGGCAGCAGGGTACAACGTAGAGCAACCCTGAGGCTGCTCTAAATTGGACCAGGCACCAAACTGGCCTCTGGGCAACCCCAGGTGGGGTGTGGGGGGGGAATAAAGTCTCTTTTTACTTCCACTTGGGGCCTGCACTGAGCAGAGCTCAGCGGAACCAGAGAATTGGGCCCATTGTACACTGAGGTCTTGTCTACATGGGAAAGTTTTACTAGTTATACCAGTACAGTTATATAGATAAATTATGCCAGTATAACTCCTCCCCTGCATGGAAATTCTTATTCCAGTATAAGAGTGGTTTTTTTGGTTTAGTCTAACCCCCTTCCAAATATTATAAGCTAAGCTGAAAAAAGTCACTCTTCTACTGGAATAAGAGGGTCCACCTGGGGATTATACCAGTATAACTACAGCAGTTTAAATTCACACCTTAACTTATACCAAAAAAACCTTCCCATGTAGGCAAGGCCTGAGCTCCCTTTGCTCTTCCCTGGGTCCCCCAGCCACTCCCAGTAGAATGGATCTTTCACGGTCTGCAGTTTCTCCGGGGCTGAGACATTCCAGCCACTGCTTGTGCCTGACTTCCAAGCCATCAATGACCAGGTCCTAGATTTACTGCCCTCTTTCCTATAGTTCTCTTATAACCCTACAGCATCCTGTGTGCTCGCTCTCTGTCTCAATTGCTAATTTTTGTCTCTTTTTGATCTTCTCCTTTTAGGAATTTGGTCAAATCTCCAGGAGATCATAACAGCTCCATAAGAGTAGGTCACAGCTACCTGTACGGATCTTGCGTGGGGCCGGCATACTGATTTGACTCAACTTCAGACTGATCTGGGGCCTGTTGTCTGAAGCAAGGACCATGAAGTGCCCCCGTCCTTGGCTCACTAGAAAAGGACACTACCCTGATTCTAGCTGGGTACACAACAGTGAACATAAGAGGGAAGGAGCAGGGGTAATTGGAAATTAGACTCATCAGTGCACAGGAATGACAACATTGAAGGGGCTAGCTTCCCACGTGCTGAGTCAATATCATGCTCAGTGGCATGGGCTTCTGGCAGGCTCTGCAGGGCCAAACTCCCAGATGACGGACTGCATCCTCCTTGGTTACTTCAGGTGGGCAAGTGTACCAGTTACCAGACTAAAACCTCAGCTGTAACAACCAGTGCCTCCCCACTGCAATGCGAGTGCTCTGGCTCACAAGGCATCTGTCACTGTAATTACAACATCCGCTCAAGCTGCACGGCTGGTTGGTTAGTATCGGAGATGGGCGGCAGTTGCAGCATGCCATGGCCCAGCCTGGAGGCTCCTCAAGGTGTGGAGGAGTAGGCACGAAGGGCTTAGGTGCCAGCAGCCGGCAAAGCTGTGGGGCTGGTGACTGGAAACCTCTTTGTAGCCCCTGCTCTGGAGGATGACAGCATCTCTGAGGTGTTTTCTAACCTTCCCATCCTAGTGCCCTCATGGGTTTGTCAGGCCCACAAAGGACCTTAGTGTATCTTCTCTCTCTCTCTCTTCTTCCCTACAGATATCTCAGTCTACCTCCCACCCACTTTGTCCAGCTCCCAGCCTGCCTTCTTGTGAAGCAACTGGCCCAATAGCTCGCAGTGGTGACCGTGTTTCTAGAAGCTCCATGTGTGACATCTGGCAAGACAGGCATCAAAAATGGCACCTCCTGACTCTATTCCTCATCCCACAGCTGCTTCGCTTGGCTTCACCTTCATGGTTTAGAACAGCTAGTCACACTTGACATAGATAGACATGAGGAGGAGGCTTTATGTTTGTGTGTGGAATACAAGGAGCTATGGTTTTTGCTTCATTCTTCTTTAAGGAGTCCTGACCACCAGAACTGGTGTGAGACTCATGTCAGACATGCGCAGCAACGCCTCCTACAGCATAGAGAAAGAAAAACACTTTTTGGTTCTGGGCTTTTATGTTCTAGTCCAGTATTTCCCAAACTTGAGATGCTGTTTGTTCAGGGAAAGCTCCTGGTGGGCCGGGCCTGTTTGTTTACCTGCTGCGTCCGCTGGTTCGGCTGATCGCGGCTCCCACTGGCCGTGGTTTGCCGCTGCAAGCCAATGGGGGCTGCGGGAAGTGGCGCGGGCCGAGGGATGTACCGGCCGCCACTTCCCACAGCCCCCATTGGCCTGGAACAGCGAACCGTGGCCAGTGGGAGCTGCTATCGGCCGAACCTGTGGACGCGGCAGGTAAACAAACCAGCCCGGCCCGCCAGGGGCTTTCCCTGAACAAGCAGCGTCCCAAGTTTGGGAAACACTGCTCTAGTGCTTAGATGCTACTGTGCTATATATAATCCTTAGCTAGGTTATATTAGATAGGTAGGTACTATAGAAAACATGACCTACAGAAAATGCAAATGAGTGTGTGCAGGGGGCTCTGGGAGAGGCTGGTGTCTCGTGTCTTGAAATTTGGAACATCCTCCTGGGAACAGGGCCACCTACAGGGTAGAAAAGGGGCACATTTACAAGGCTGAAGGAGGGGAGGGGTACTGTGTCCCTACAAGAGAGGAGAGAAACTTTCCTCCAATGAAACCTGAATTGGAAATTCTTTCATCAGATATTGGAATAAAATATTGTGTGCGAGGGAAGAGAGAATACAACATGAGCAAGCAAGAAACAAGGAAATTATTTCATCCTGATTTTTAATAACACTTCCCCAAATCATAACCATCCTCCCATAGCTACAAATGTCATCAGAAACAGAATCATTACATACGCCACTCTCTCTATGTAACTATCAATACTCTCAATATATATATATATATGACCTATCTCTATAGCTACACCAGCTGTATCTATCTACTTCTGTACCCTATAGGCTAAGATCCAGCATGGTATGAGTTTGGTATCTGGAATACCTTTCCTCAGGGGACTATAGCTAGCCCTTTGCATGCGGGGATGAACTCCATGCAAAACTCAATGAATGACTATACTGAGTTCTGGGACCAAATGGTGCGTAATGATTTCCTTTCACTTCTCCTTGCTTTGGAAGCTGTCTGCTCCCCAGTGGGAGTCCCTCCCAGTGGAGGAATCTCAGACTGGGAGCCCTTGTTTAGTCTGGCCAGTCAGTTCACTTCACCCCATCATTACTTGACCAAAGGTGACTGAAAGAAAAAGACTTAATGCAGCCAGAATGGCGGTTCTACGGGGGCTGGGTGGGGAACTTTGCCTTTCATGACGATGCTGCAAACAACATAGATGTCCTTTTCTAGTGAGCCAAGGAGGGGGGCACTTCATGGTCCTTGCTTCAGACAACAGGCCCCAGCTCAGTCTGAAGTTGAGTCAAATCAGTATGCAGAAGTGGTAGCCACTTGCCAATGGATTAGCATAAAACACTCTAGGAGGTAAATAGACATACAAGCAGCCACTGTGTGCAGCGTAGGGATGCCTTTCTTTCAGGCCCACTATTGTCACGGCCCCGACCGAACAGTGACGGAGTGGGGCCTCTGTGTTGGTTTCTTACACTTTTGACTGCTGGATAAAAGGGGGGAACATAAAGAAAGGGGGAGAACTGTTTTTTTTTTAAGTCCAGACGAAGTTACAGATGTCTGTTAAACGTCAATTACAGCTGAATAAAGACGTCTGCTTAAGGCTTAGTTATGGCTCCTTTCAGCCAGGGAGATTTTTCCAGGGCTGGCCTGGGATGCCTTCGGCAACCTAATTTGGAGCTTGTAACTCTATAAACAGGCACTTGCATTAATCAAGGCTGGTGAAAATGCAAATGAGTGTGTGCAGGGAGCTCTGGGAGAGGCTGGCGTCTTGTGTCTTGGAACTTTGAGGGCAGAGAGTGGAAAAGAGAAAAGGGGCCACTCAAATGAACAGGGAGTTGGGATGGGGCTCATGCATACAGAGCATAATGTACTTTTTCTTAGTCTCATCTTGCTGTCTTGGGAATGTGGTTTCATTAGGAACCATTTGCACCATCCACCACTTTCCCTTGGTGAACTTTTGCCCTTGGCTATAGCTCTGCTCTGCCCTTACTGTATGAATTCAGGAGTTGGTCTGTCTTGTGCCCTGTGATCTCCTCCTTGCGCAATACATTTACAAAGGTCCTGTCCGCTCTGCAGTTGGGACCACGCAGAAAACTATCCTGCTTCTATACCCTTAGCATCATTATCATTGTTTCTTATTATGGGCCACATTGTACCACCCTTGCTTGGGCTGAAAAGTGCCTTAGCACAGAAAAAAGGACAGTCCCTGGCCCAACATGCTCGCAACCTAAAAGACACCCACCTACCTGGTCTGGAGAATCCCAAGTGGGGGGGAGGACTTAGTGGTCTTTTGTTTGCTTGTTTTAATCAAAAGTCTCACATCCTGTGGGCCTCTCAGAAGGAGTGGAGTATAATAAGGACTTGAATGAAGCAAGGGTTGTGGTTTGGTGAACTGGAATGGGGAGAGCATCTCTGGACTTGGGTCCAGCCTGGTAAAAAGCATGCCCAAGGCAGTGGGAGAAGAAGACCAGTGGACATCAAGAATGGCTTTGGTGGAGGAGAAGGGCACAGGTGGGGACACAATAAGCAAGGTTGGGATGCCATGATTGTCAGACAAAGGGCCCATCCTTGTTACAGTTCCCAGCCATGTCAGGGGGCCGGGGTGCCATATAGCACCACTTGGCAGTGCAGATGGCGTCCAACTGTGTCCCTGACCCCAGTCAATAGCCTTGGGTTGTAAGCAGGGCGGGGAACAGCCATGTGGAAATCAGGTTCCCCTCAACTCAGCTGAAGTCGTAGTGTAAACAAGCCCCAAATCCAGGACTGATAGTAGCCACAACAGCCATGTTTAACTCTGGTGATAACACAGTTTTCGTCACAGCGTGGCTGGGGTTTACCATCTGGCTGTTCACGAGGGGAGTCTACATGGTAACATGGACTCTCCTTGCTGAACCAGGCCTCAGCTTTGAGTTGGCTGTGGGCCCAGAATTCTGATTAGTTCTGTGGGCTCTGGAGTTTGGCATTCTCACCCCTGGATTGTCTGGACTCCTCTCTGTACCTACTAAGGCTATCGCTGCTCTGGGGCTCAGAGTTGGAGATAGAGGGGCAGTGTTGCAGTGGGAAATTTGGAAGTGTGGACTCCTGTGGTGTTGGGGAGGACACTGCTTACTCCCTAGTGGCCTCTAGGGTATGAAGCATACATCGCAGCTCGTGCAGAATGACAGTGGGCAGGGGAGACAGAGGTAAAGGGAACAACTAGATTTAATGGAGGCTTTGACACCAAAATCTCAACAGGGTCCCAAGAATCATCCGCCCCCAAAGATGTCTGGAAAAAATGATGCAGTCCGGAACCATATTAAAGGTAAAAGTAATTGGGCTGCCCTCTGGGGGCAGAATTTTATCCCTAGAATTCCAAATTCCTTTGAAGCCATTTGCTTCCTCTGCTGGCCAGAAAGAGAATTTCATGCACTGATGGAGTTTCAGTATAAGGCTCAGTAGAAAGAGGACAAAAATGGTGAGGTGGCCCTGGAGCAAAGTGTGGGGGAAGAGAAGCCCGTTTAATGGGATTTATACAGGGAATAAAGTCTCATCTCATTTACTCTAGTGAAAAGAGCGAAATCTCGTGACTTTGGGCTATATGTCAGGTTCTGACATCCTAACCTCGTAAACCAGCGGGATTACACTACGCTGATTAATGAAAAGTGACTGCATTTTGCTTGGCTGGGTTGCATCATGTTGCAGTTCTACCATCCAGCAATGAGCTGGAACCTAACCTGCATGTTCAGAGAAAACATTCAAGGTATTTCCTCCAGCATGTCTTAGGCTCAAAGAGGGTGAGAGGGGCTTTGGGCCAGAGGAACACTTCTTTGGATGGGGTTTAAATAATATGTTTTGCTTGATGAAATATTCCAATATCCTTCAGATACATATGGCACGTCCCAGGAAAGTGTGAACGCGGTGGGAGACATGTCCCAGGGCTCTGGTGAGTCACTTGATGGGTGGTAAAAAGAAAAGGAGGACTTGTGGCACCTTAGAGACTGACAAATTTATTTGAGCATAAGCTTTCGTGAGCTACAGCTCACTTCATCGGATGCATTCAGTGGAAAATACAATGGGGAGATTTATATACACAGAGAACATGAAACAATGGGTGTTACCATACAGACTGTAAGGAGAGTGATCAGGTAAGGTGAGCTATTACCAGCAGGAGAGCGGGGGGAGGGGCGGGGGGGGAGAGAGAGGAAACAGGTGTGTGTGCCTGTGTATATCCCAATGTCGCTGTATACAAGCTTATATAGAATACTGCATATTTGTTCCTGGGGTAACATACATGTTTGATTTTAATAACTTGTATGTTTTTTAATACCTCAAAAGCCAAATGATTTTATTTCTAACCCTCATTCTATGTGTGCATTAGAGAGGGTGGGGATAAACACTCTGTGGTGTGGAAAGGATGGGGAGCAATTGCTGATTCTACATTTGCTGTGAGTGTCTGCATGCTGCATATCCTTGCTGAGCTGTCTTTATTTTGTGGTTGTGTGTTACCTAAGGCGTGTGTTCTTCATACCTCAGGCCTGGGAGCATGGATGTGCAGCTGGCTTCCCCTAAGGCTAGGAGTAGTTTTGTGTTTGAATTTCCACACGTCATCATGAGATGGCAATGGAGACCTGAGTGGAAATACATACACGCCTTAACTGAGGCTAAGCTGACATTTCTGTGGCCCTGTCTCTGTAGCAACTGGTCATTGGGAGAGATGGAGATGCAGCCTATCAGACAACAGATTGGTGGCTGGATCCCACCAAAGCAATGGAAGACCCACCCCCCTCAGGTAAGGGAGGGGCCACAGAATCCAGACATCGACAAAGTACAGGGACAAAAACATGAAAAACCCCAAAACAAAACAGGGATTGGGGTGCAGGTCCTGGGCCAAAAGCAGGATCCAGAGGGGGACACTAAGCAGAGAACCCTGGAAAACACCCACTGCTCCCAGAAGGAGACAGTGGCCAAGCGACAGCTGGGAAGGTTTAATTGCTGCTCTAGTCTGTGGCAGATCTGCTCCACTCCCTCCCTCTCAGATCTGCATTTCAATGTGAGAGGAACAGTAAGTGGGATGCTGCTCGAAGGGGTTAGAATGATTAATCATTTAAAAAGCAAGATCTTAATTACAGGGTGCAATTTTTGCTATTTAAGGAGTCCATTAGTTTCCAGAAAGGGGAAAAAAAAATGATCGCAGGTTATTCTCCTTTTAAAGAAAATTGGAGGGGGAGGGGAGCAGGGAATCTCAGAGCGCGGGCTGGTGCTACAGCTCCTGCTGGTGTGGGGGGCTGGGAGCAGGAGGATTTGGGGAAGGGGAGGCAGAGTCATTTGTTTTAAAAGGTTTTATTTTTTTAGGGTGCTTGTGAATGCTCTGCTCATGAATAGTGAGCCCTCTGCTTCACCACACACCTGGAACAGCCTGGGCAGGGACAGCGTACGCTTCCCTTTCACTGCCTCAACCCCTGTCCTGAAGGGACCCCCCTGTAGGGGTGAAATGGGAGGTTAGCGTCCAAGTGACCCATTCAGGCCTCGGCCTCTCTGCTAAGGCTGCCAATGAGAAGGTTAATTGGTGCTAATAATAGTGATAGTCCACTAGGAGCTGGTGTGAGACTCTCCCAGGACTCATATCACATAGACCAGGAAACAAGTAACAACTTTTTCTCTTTATTGATCAAAGGCTGGATTGGAGATGGCAGCCCAGAGGCGAGAGGCTTTTTAACCCATTGCCTGTCTCCTGGGTTTAAAATTGCCTTCACTTTCCATGTAGAAGCAAAACTATCGCACCTGTGACTAGCTCACATCCTGCTAAACGGCGAGGCAGGGAAGCAACCTCAGACTGAGCAGTGCTATGCCGAGAACAACTGCCGCCAGAAAGGTCCACAACAGCGCCTGCCTTGGTGAATGAAAAAACTGGGACGGAACTCATCTTTGCATAGACAGTATGGGAGCTAGTGGCTTTGCTTCCCAAAGCAGAGCCAGGCATTGAGCTCCCACAGCCCAACCTCAAGTCAGTAGGTTTTCTTCTCTGCTGGGCTGGACCAATTGGTATATTTTTGTATCTCACCTGATCTTGGTCTCCAGAGCTCTTATTTCTGAGCGTTTCATGGCGGCTGGTCAGGCCCCTTTGTCTGACCCTTCCCTGTCGACTGAAGAGGGGTTAGGAGGGTTAATCTCCTATTGCATTCCCTCTGACCCCTGTGTGGGTTTTTCTCTTGTATGATCATTTAGCCATTCCCCCGCACAAAAGGGAGCCATTAAACACAGCTCAGGCCCTTCATGCTCTAGTGGATTAATGTACTGATCCCCTGTGGATTAAAGGTCTCTACGAGATCAGCCATCCCAACCCCAAGAGAGGGTGAGCCAGCGCTAGTCCAAGGCAACCTGAAGACAAGAAGGATTTCTTCTCCTGCAGGAACCCTGGCCCTCCTCCCCTTTCTGCATCATTGAGACATGTCAAGGTTCAAATAAGCGGAAGCTAAACTAAATAGCGTTTCCCCAAATCCTCTCGTTCACTTCACTAAACAAATGGCTCATTCCCCTGTGGGGAATAGGACTGGAGCCAGGGGAAAAGAGAGCGGCTCTCCCCTCCCCCTGCCCAAAGTCAGGCTGTGCAGCCTCAAGGCTGCTGAAATGCAGTGAGGGCATGTGCTAGTGCTGGTTTGGGAATTACAGGGTGCACAATTAAAAGGGGTGATCTATGTGTCAGCACGGGTGTGTGTGTGCATGTGTCGGGGTGCATGGCTGTGTGTGGGGGGTGTTCTTTTGGGCATGTTTGGGGAAGGAGGACGTGTGGGTAGTCTGACCTGCCGTGGGCTAAAACTGCTGAGGATGGAGGGACAGAAGCAGCGCTGGAGAAGTCTTGCTGCTCCAGTGGTGTGACAACGAATGCCTTTGCAGCTGCTGAAGATAGTGTTTTGCATTCCTGTAATGCCTTTCATTTTCAAAGGAGCCCAACGCTCTTCGTGAACAATACGTACACAGGAACCACTTCCCCCACTGCTGGAATGCAGCTACCTCTGTGGTGGAACATTGCAAGCTGTTTCACAATGCAGAGTAAGATTAAGAACAGCATAGGGAGTGAAGAAGAATCCTCTCTCCAGCTGAAATTCCAAGATAGGTGAGCAGAAGTGTAATGACCCAAACTGGAATGTGGTCACAAACTAACGTTAACAGCCCCATTCCTGAGAAAAGTGCTTTGAGATCTTACGGAGCACAAATGGCAAGTATAATGCTGCCTGAAGTGACTTGAGAGTGTGAGTACTAAACTCAGGGCAGACTGTTAGGAACCAGGCACAGACCCCACATTGGCTGTGAGTTCTATACTTTGATTTCACCAACTGATTAACAAGTGTAAACCTTCATGCGCTGTAACAACCTTAACATGGAGTTACAGTTCCTTTGGGTACTCCAGTCTGTGTTGCCACCCAGGTGACCCTAACTTTGTGATTGATGGTCCCTTACACCAAGACTCACAGCAGTATTCAGTTTACTTCCAGTCCCAAAAGACAAGTCACTTATAGGTCAATTGCAACTTAGATCTCACACCAAAGACAACGCTTGTAGCCAGTCCTATCGTAAACTATATAAAGATTTATTAAGTAGGAAAAGGAAATGACAGTTATTTGCACTGTTAAAGCAAGTAAACATAAGTACACAAACGAGTTACAATCTCAAATTTCAAAAGGTAATAGAAGCTTCTATAATCCATAAGATCTATATATTCTTTAGGACTAATCAGCTGGGGATCTCTTGCTTATGCCTAGAGGACCTTGCATCCTGGAGTCCAAGCAGCACAGAGATACCAAGTTCTTTTGGTTTGGGGTTTTTATCCCCCTGCTACCATGTGCTCTGAGCTGCAAACTCAGCTGATGGGAGGAGTCCACTTGCATGACTCATCTTCACAGGAAAGGAGAGCAGGACAACATAAGTCCTTTGTCCATTTGTTGATATCACATAGGGAAATTCCAGTTGCAAAGTCCTACAATTGTCCATCTGGTACTGATGGACCTTTCCTTTTGGGAAGGGCATAATATCTTCTGTTTAAGAAAAGCCCTTCACACTAACTAATCTCTCTCTCCTGACTGGTGATTTACATAGTCACAGAGGTTCACAATACAACCACTCAAATATTACCTTACAATATGGGAGACAGATGCCATCAGTGAGATTAATGCAGGCAGCAATTTACAAGCATTTCAGAAAGTCCAAATACTAAACACATTCTTATTAACTCTACTCTTTATTTTAACAATATTAACACACAGGTGAGCCAGACTTGTTCCAGCTCTGTGTTTGTCACTGTTCAACTGAGACACGGGGCCCTTGGCGTGAGCTGGCATCTGCCAGTGTCACAGTTAGTCCCTATTGTTAAGGCTAAGATTATATCATGATTATTTTTAGTAAAAGCCGCGAACAGGTTACAGGCAATAAACAAAAATTCACGGAGCCTGTGACCTGTCCATTACTTTACTAAAAATAACCAGGAGTGGGGCTAGGTAGGGGGGAGAAATAGAGTCCCATGGAAGAGGGGGGACTGACAGGCCCATGGGGACGCAGCCACAGGGGGCACGCAGCCCCCGCTCCAGAGATGGGTGCATGGACCCGACTGCAGACCCTGCCAAGCCCTGGCCACAGCAGGGCTGGGTGGGTGGGCACATGGCCCTGGGAAGCCACAAGGGAGGCACATGGCCCCAGGTGCAGCCACCTGGCAGGGTCGCACAGCCCCTGGCAAAAGCTGTAGGGTTTGGGCACATGGCCCTGGCTGTAGCCCCCACCAAGTCTGGGATGCCATGGGGCTGGAGTACATGGCCCCATCTGCAGCACACGGCCCCAGCTGCAGCCCCCGGAGAAATATGCGGGGCTGGGGCATGCGGCCCCAGCTGCAGCCCCCAGCAGAAGCTGCGGGGCTGGGGCTGCAGGGTCCTTGTTCCAGCCAGCCCCAGTTGCAGAGCAGGAGCGCACAGTCCCACCTCCTCCTCCTGAAGCCCTAGGAGTCACAGAGGTCAGGTAAAGTCACAGAATCTGTGACTGCTGTGACCTCCATGACTAAATCGTAATCTTACCTATTGTATATCTCATCCCAAAGACAAGATGGACAGGAGCTGTGCTAACTAAGTCTTCATCCTGAGATGGGCTGAGGATGGCTGGGATGGATGAAGGGGCCAGACTAGAATAATTTGGAACAGCCCTTCACAGTGCATGGGGCTGGGTATACAGAAACAAGCTAATGAGGCTTATCGGGAGGCGGAAGGATGGGCAAAAGGGAAGAGCTGGAGAACTGTTCCCCTGTAGAGCTGTTAAGAGCAGTTCAGATGGGTAAACAGAAAGGAGCAGCAATGGAGAGGCCTTTGCCAAGCTGAGAGAGGCTTGATATGTATGGGAAGCATAGCTCCAGCTGAGTTTTGAGAGCTATATCCTTGGTCAGGATTGTGGTGGCTCTTCCCATGCCTCTGAGAAGCAACGAATGCATCTGACTTTAATTACTCTCTCCCTGATGCTCTTGCACCTTCTTCACATGAATGCTGATTAATTGCAGGGTTAGGCTCTGAGGCAGGCTGGACCACATTATTTCTGATGTTTGCTCTTTTCAGTGGGAGAATAAATGCCATGAATCCACAGTAATCAGCAGCTTTTAGCTTGTCACTCTTATGACACTCTTTACTTAGACCAGGAAATGGCAAATGTGGTGGAAATAAGAACTTTATTCCCCTTTGTTTTTGTTTTTTTAATCTCTTCCCAAAGAGGGAGGTGGGGAGAAGAGTTGGTATCTTTCAAATGCAAGGCAGAGAGGGGCTGTGTGGGAAGCTAGGGCTGTGTATTTCAATCTCCTCCCTTTAATCTGAGGACCCTTGCTTGGCCACATTTATCGAAAGGGAGGAGAAGAAATGAAGGGCTCTATTCCTTACTTAGGAACAGGGATGGTCATAGAAAATGTGAAGGAACAATGCCCATGTTTGATATTTAAAAGAAACCACCTGGAAAGGAACTTTAAGGCCATCGTGTTATACTGCTAATTTGCACCTCAGTCGTTCACAAGCCAATCGGGCAGTGATTCTCAACCTTTACAAACTACCGTACCCCTTTCAGGAGGCTGATTTGTCTTGCTTACTTGCTTACAAAATCAGGCATAAAAATACAAAAGTGTCCCAGCTCACTGTTACTGAAAAATTGCTGACTTTCTCATTTTTGCTATCTAATTGTAAAATAAAATGATTGGAATATAAATATTGTACTTTACACTTCAGCATATAGCATATACGACAGCAGTATAAAACACGTCATTGTATGAAATTTTAGTTTCCCTGGTGACAGCTCATGGTGCTCTTTTGCTATTTTGTAGCCTGTTGTAAAACTAGACAAATATTTAGATAAGCAAATGTACCCCCTGGAACACATACCCCTGGTTGAGAACCACTGCCATAGGGTGTGACCCCTGTAGGAAAGCTGCAGCCGCTAACACATGCTAAGAATAATGGGGGTGCATGCTGCTCCTTTGCCTAGCAGCTGTAAAGTGCCAGGGCCCCAATCCTGAAAGGTATTTAGGCTCCTAACTTCTGCTGAAATAAATGGGAGTTAGGTGCCTAAATATTTGTAGGGCTCTGTGCCTAGAAGCCTGCCTTGAGCCATGCTGGTTTGTAGCAGCAGGATGGCGTAGGGACTAACTCAGTCCTCAGCATGGCTCCTCAGAGGCAGGACAGGGTTTCCCTCTGTATACATTGTTATTAAATGTTCAGACAGCGTCATAGCTCTGCCTGATGCTTTACTGGGGACGTGAGGACAGGGTCCCTGCCCTGAAGGGCTTACACAGCATGTCCAGCAAACACATGAAGTAAAGAGACAAAGAAAGGATAGAGGGCAAGAGTGATAAAACTAATAATGAATACGCGAATTGCGTCATTGTGGGGCTGGAGTGCTGGCGCCTTTGAGGAGATGGAGGAAAGGAAGAGATAAGCAATAGCCGGCCCAGGCATGGAGTGAGAAGGGGCTATTTGGGTTTGTTACATATAGATGCGGTCTCTGGACATGTCTGCATCTCCCCTGTATTTCTTTGTATTCATGATGGGGATGGCTGAAGGTAGGAAGGGAAAACTGACAGGGAAAACGGTCTCCAAGCCAGTCCCAGCAGCAGATGACGCTCCCCCCCCTCATTGTGCCTCCCCACGATACACATGACAGGGAATATGTGACTGCATTGAGTATATTTATTATTTCTATTCCAGGAGAGCCTTGAGGCCCTAATCAAGGGCAGGTCTCCATTGTGCTGGGCACTGTATGTGTATTAGAAGAGACAATGCCTACCCTGAAGAGCTTGCAGCCTAAAGGGACAAGAGAGAGGAAACAGAAGAGTGAAGTGACCTGCTCAAGGTCGCAGCTGGGCATAGAACCCAAAGCGGCTGAGTCCCAGTCTAGTGCTTTATAGACTAGCCGCATTGCCCCCCTTACACTTGCTGTACTAATCTGTCTAGTGGGCACTATGGGTTCCCTGGGCCAGGAGGCCTTGTTCTCCCTTCTTTTTTCTAATAAATTGGCAAGCTCAGCTGCAGGCCTGGCCCAGCCCATCAGCTCAGGTGGGAGCCTCTTTCACTGCATTCCTCAATGCTCTGCTAGTGATCTAATTACCATCTCTTAGCTCAGTGAGAGGGCAGCCCTCAGCCTTTCAGCAGCAAACATCTGGTATACAGCATGTGGCTGGCTGAAAGACACAGGGCTGGGGCTTGCCTTTCTCCACCCCCTCCACTCTACTCTGCTCAGGGGAAGCTAACAATTAGTGAACCTCCCCACAGGGTCTTACCCAGCTCACCTATTGAGTCCCAGGAAGGTGGGCAGGCTTACCCAGCTCAGGTGAGTACAGCTCACCCCAGGAAGAAAGTGTAATTAAGGTCAATAAGGGGGTTATGGGTCAGGGCAGTGGTGGGGGAGACAGTGAGAGTTTAATGGTGGCCATAATTAGACAGCTGTGGAGGAGAAGCAGCTAATGAACAACTGCTAATAACGCCTCTTCGTGAGCAGCCTTCTGGCCTGTGTAATTGAGGGATTTGCAAATGCCACCTCCACATTTACTCTGTAATGAACAGGCCTCAGAGTGGGAGCAGGTCAGAGTCAGGGTTCAACCCCCATCAACTCTTTGATAGAGCTGCACATGAGGGGCAAGAATCTGCTGTATCTACAAGCAGCAGCTAGGGGGCCTCCACATGACATCTGGTCAGAGGAGACAGGCCCGCGCCTCCTTGTATGCTGGGAGGGGTAAAGGTGAGAGATTAGGGATACCGGACTGGGTCATGTGGTTGGCCTGGAGGGTCAGGGGTGGGATAAGTCTTTTATTCCCAGGTCTCCATTTCCCTTCAGCCAAGGCAGTTGTTGTTGTCTGATGGCTGAAATAAATTGGTGGGAGGGTCTCAGGGGCCAGGTCCACATCATAAAAGTTAGTCTGCTATCTGGCACTAATTGTACCCTCACACCCTGTTGTTTGCCCTTCCTGTGCCCTCCTCGCACCTGGTTTGCTTGTACTCTCAGTTGGGATGAGTCTGTCCTGGCTGCACCACCTTTCTGGCATTTCTACCTCCCTGCCTGCAATGATACCATTGCCATGGTACCTTTATGGCCAAAACGGTTCTTGTCAAATAAACGCTTCTAGCTGCTTTCCTTGTTCTGAGCTTACACCTCTGCCATCTCTAGTGCTGTGGGAGATCATTGCTACACATCCAACTCCCCCCCATCCTTGTACTGCCATTATACCCACCCAGTCTTGGCCTAGTTTCTCCCCTTCCTTCCCCCTCTGCTACCTAACCACTCCATCCCTGCTGGCCCTTGGGAGTGTGTGTGGGGGGGCTCATTCTGCCATATCTGGTCCTGTGCTTCTGTCACTTTATGGGCCTGGTGCACACTACTCACAGGACACTCTGCTCTTGACACACACGAGGGCCTGAGCATGGTTAGAGGGGTGCTGGGGGTCATTGGGTACTCCCCCAGCACAGCAGGCTCATGGTGCTCTTTTGCTAGAGAGGGGATGATTTTCCCACAGTGAGTAGAATGACAGCAAGGGATGGGGTGGAAGAGAGCTCGAGACGCAGTACAGGAGACCAAAGGGAAGGAAAGCTGAGGAAGGCCTGGATTTCTCCATGCCCTCCACCCACCATCCCCCTCCCTACTAGGCTGGTGGGAGAGGACCTGAGGCTAACTATGGTTCTCCTCTGGTCACATGACCCTCCCTGCGCTCTCTGCCCCCATTTGATTCCCTGGGATTCCTTTGAGTGAGGCTGAAAGCAGTTGGCAGAGACTTGTACAGCAGATGCTTCGGTTTCCCACGCCTGCCTCTGCCTTGTGCAATCTCCCTTCCCGCCCTGCAGCATTGCAGTGATGTCATCATCATCCCAGGCCCTGGGAACTTGCATTGTTAGCTTAGCAAATAGAGAAATCCCCACTCAAGCATTGCAAATGAGGGCAGAGGGGGAGCTGGGGAAGGCACAGGCTGCTGAGGGCTGCGAGGTCTCTCTCCTCTCCCTGGCTCTCTTTGAGTTGTCAGATGAATTCAGCGGTTAACAAAGAAAGAGACCCGAGCTGCTAGCGCAGCTGGTGAGGGCGAGAGGGGGGAGGGCCAGAGTGTGGCTGGCAGCTGCCCCTCCCACCCCTCTGAGTGGCACCAATATAATGTGCAACTCCCCGTCCCCAATGTGAAAAGCAACACATGAGTGGGAAGCTCACAATGCCCGCTGGGTTGGCGATGCCCAGAGCTCACTCTGTACCCAGCAGCCAGATTGTTCTACCGTGGCAAGGTCTGGTGACAATGGCGACACCACGCTGTGATGCCATCGCGCCCTCTGAGAGGCCGTGCTTCTGAGAGGGGCCTTCCCCTTCCCACTGAGCATTGTTATTTATTATAGTTGCATTATCACAGAGCCTGGAGGTCCTGATCAGGATTGGGGGGGGAGGGGGAGGCTTGTGCTGGTGCAGCACAAACATAGGAAGACAAGACCTCGCCCAGTGGAAGATGAGACAAAACAGTTGCATATCATGCATGATGGGAAGGAGGACAAGGGAAACCATGTCCCTGTTCTATCCCCCTGTGCCACTCCTGGAAGCACCAGCATGCGCTGCTGCTGGGCTTCCCCCTCCAGGAGGGAATGTGCACAGCAAGGTGGTGGCGATGCTCCCCACAGGCAGGCAGGTGGGTTGCGGTGTGGCTCCCGCCTTTGGTGGCACGGTGGGAAGTTGTGGCACTGGCAGGGGATGAGGAGAAAGGTGGACTGGGAGCCAGGACCATTGAGTTGTATTGCCAGCTCTTGGAGAGGAGCATTGTCCGCTGGTTAGAGCAGGAGACTGGGAACCAGGACTTGTGGGTTCTATTCC
This sequence comes from Natator depressus, assembly GCF_965152275.1. Taxonomy (NCBI): domain Eukaryota; kingdom Metazoa; phylum Chordata; order Testudines; family Cheloniidae; genus Natator; species Natator depressus. The sequence goes on from NC_134243.1 coordinate 68,762,761, forward strand.
TGGCTCTGCCACTGGCTTTCTATGTGACCTTGAGCATGTCACTTAAACTCTCTGCACCTCCCATACCATCTAGAACCTCTCTGTCTCAAACGGGGTTGTGAGGCATGCTTACTCATGTTCTCCATTATTTTCTTAATGTTTGTAGAGTGCTCTGAGGTTGTAAAGCGCTGTATATGTGCTATATGTGAGTCACCCTCATAATACACTTGGACATTCTCCTATGAAAAGGAGAAATCTCAGTGCTCATTAAAATAGTATCAGCAAGTGGGGCAGAGACACTTTGGGTGGGATCCACGAAGGTACTTGGACCCCTTAGTCCTGTTCTTAGGCACTACGGTGGTCCACAAAACTGCTTGGCTGGCACCTAAACTCATTTGGCACCTACATTTTTTCCTCTGGGCACGTGCGCTGCAGCCTCACTCTAGGCCTCAGGTTGCTATTTCCTGCCTAAGCCCCAGAGCAGGGGTGGCCAACCTGAGCCTGAGAATGCGCCAGAATTTACCAGTGTACATTGCCAGAGAGCCACAATAATACGTCAGCAGCCCCTCCACCCACTCCATCCCCCACTCCCAGCACCTCCTGCCCACCGGCAGCCCCGCCGATCAGTGCCTCCCCCGCACTCCCGATCAGCTATTTTGTGGCGTGCAGGAGGCTCTGGGGGGAGGAACAAGGGCACAGCGGGCTCAGGGGAGGGGACAGGAAGGGGTGGAGTGGGGGCAGGGTCTGTGGCAGAGCCAGGGGTTGAGCAGTGAGCACCCCCTGGCACACTGGAAAGTTGGCGGCTGTAGCTCCAGCCCCGGACTCAGTGCCGATACAAGGAGCCCCATATTAACTTCTGAAGAGCCACAGGTTGGCCACCCCTGCCCCAGCGTGATTCACAGAAGGGGAAAGCTAGGTATTCAGCTGCCCAAGTCATGTGCAGGGGCCCAATCCGGTGAATAGCCTCTGAGCATGCGTCCTGGATCTGACCCCTCAGGTGAAACAGGGAAGGAGTTCCCTTAGCCTCTGGTCAATTTCCTCTGTAGCTGGCAAAGGGATGTGTACAAGGATCAGCAGCATCTCAGCCCACACCACTGTGCTATGGAATATTCTGATTTGGGGGTCCCACAATCTTTCCTGTTGAAGCTGTTCCACTTTAATTAAACAATTAAATACTTAAATATTAATTGGACCAGCGACACTGTTAGAATGACTTTATCGCCCAGTGGTTCGGGCACTCCCTTAAGTGATGCCAGATCCCCGTTCAAATCCCTTCTTGCCCCTCAGGAGACAGAGGGACATGACCTGGGAGTCACCCACATACTTGGTGAGAACACTATCCACTAGCGAGCTCTCCCCTGCAGCTGTTTAGTTTCAAGTCCTGCAGGGCACTTGAGTGGCTGAGCATCGATCTTACCCAGCTCGTTGATCACTGGCAGAACGAGGTGCAGCCCTGCAGCAGGGACTTAGGTGCCTATCTCTGAGGGAGGGAGGGGGCTTAGCACACACCCCTCTCTCCAGCGTTTCCCATTGGCTAGTTTAGGCCACTCCCTACCTAGTGGGATGGCTTTGTGGATCACAGTCTAAGGTGCCCGTGTCTCCCATTCGTTGTATAGGGAGCCTTAGCACTTAACTGAGGCTTTGTGGATCTCAGTGTTGCTGTGATTTAAAACTTTGTTGGGACACCAAAAGCCCTTTGTGGAGCCTGCCTTCATCATCTCCACCTCGGGAAAGGGTTCTTCACGTCCCCAATAGAGCCCTGGGGAGGAATTGAACCTGTCCCAGGATGTGCCTGTGTCCCAGGATGTGTCTAGAGACTTGTTCAGCAAAGAAAGGGAGCCCTGATATAATGGGGCAGATGCAAAAGGAGGCGGCTCCATTTATAATGGAGTCAGTGGAAAGACAGATTTGAGAGCAGAGACCTGGAAAGTGAAGATAAGGGAGCAGAATAAATATACAATCCCTGCCCAGTTGCCAAGCAGGTCAACAAGCAGAAAAATGCCCTTGCTTGCTAGGGAGCAGTTGTATTCATAGAACCCCATTTCTTCCTCCTTCTAGACCCTGCTCCTCCCAGCATTCCCACTGAACTCCATTTAGCAGCTTCTGGGCATGCTCAGCTTCCCTGTGTTCTGCCCTCTTCTGAGGTCCAGGGAGCAGCTAGACTCCCACTGTAGTGACTTTAATGCTGTCAGTGGAAACTCTTTTTAGAGTGCAGTGAAGCAGTTTAGGAGTGGGAGAGAGAAACAAGGAAGGAAGGACAAGCCAGGAAGCTGATCCCAAACAAAGTCCATCCCCCAGCCAACAAGGACCCAAAAGGTATTTCCTCCCTGAGATAAGATACAGATGGTCACAGGAAAATGGTGATGGTGTTCTTTGGTTTATCTGAATGGTACAGAGATAAGACTGCATGGGACCCTGGCTGAGCAATCTGTATTTGGGGAGAGCCCACAGTTAAGTAACTGGACAAGGACAAGGTATTATGTTCTCTGAGAAGTCTCTGATTATGCATGTGGGTTAGGCTGGTACTATGGAAAACATAAGCTTCAAGGAAAGAGGAAAGGACTTGGGATGCAGAAGGGCCTGATATAGCAAAGTTCCTATTTGCTTTAGCAGAAGGTTTTGCCTGGGCAAGGATCTCCAGCTCAGACCCCCCCATATTCTCAACTTCAACTCAGTCTGAACCTGGGCCTGAATTTTGAAAATCTATCTTTGTAGCAGCTAGAGCCAAAATCCTGGCTCCAAACATCCTCAAACTTGAGGTGTTCAAAATCTGTATGTTGTAGCTTCTACGACTGACTCCAGACACAGTAGCCTGGAATCCTGAGAAGACCATGGTGTCTTAAGATGTCCTGGAGTTTAGGCCTGGTGAACTTTCCTTCCTCTGCGTTTTCTCAATCCAGTGCATTGTGGGTACCTATGCTGTTGCTCTATTACTCAGCAAGGGCTGTAGTTCAGAAACATGAACTGCCCTTCTGCTTCATGGGATGAAAGGGATGTGACAGCAAATCTGCAGTCTACTGGTGGGAGAGGAGAACACCGTGGCTTGTGGTTTGTCTGTTCATGGCCATGCACAAGGAGGGGAGTTGGAAAAGGAAAAGTAGTGGCTGCAATTTCCTTTTGCCAATCTGTTTGAAGAACAAGGAGAAATCTTAATAAATAGATGCAGGCAAGGAAAGCGTAGATCTTTTTTTCTGTTTCACAGACTCTTTGACGGAGGATCTAGAGAGGAGGAATCTACGGGTCTAACTCCCCCCTGGGATGGAGACACATTAGCTTTCAGACAGCAGAAAAGGTTATTTAATTGTCTGTCTCTTTAAAAGAGTCCTGGCATCTGCCTTTGCATGTGTCTGTATCCTGTATAAGTCATAAATAAACCGTTCCTTCCTCCCTCTAATATCATTCTGGGGTGTATTAACAGGAGTGTCGTACGTAAGACACGGGAGGGAATTGTCCCACTCTACTCAGTACTGTTCCACTCCAGCTGTCCAAGTCTGGGTGCCATACTTTAGAAAAGATGTGGACAAATTGAAGAGAGTCCAGAGAATGGCAACAAAAATGATAACAGGTTTAGAAAACCTGATCTGTGACGAAAGGTTAAACAAACTGGGCATGTTTAGTCTTGAGAAAAGAAGCCTGGCGGGTGGGGAGAAACCTGATAAGTCTTCAGGTATGTTAAGGGCTGTTATAAAGAGTACGGTGATCAAATGTTTTCCATGTCAGCTGGAAATAAGACATGACATAATGGGCTTAATCTGCAGCAAGGGAGATTTCGATTAGATATTAGGGAAAACTTTTCATCTGTAAGGATAGTTATGCACTAGAATAGGCTTCCAAGGAAGGTTGTGGAATCCCCATCACTGGTGGTTTGTCAAACACCTGTCAGGGATGGCCTAGGTTTACTTGGTCCTGCCTCAGCGCCGGGGGGCTAGACTCGATGACTTCTTGAGATTCTTTGCAGACCTGCATTTCTATAAGGGTTACCTATATCAGAGGTGTCCAAAGCAGACCTTTGTGGAGAATGAAAGTTCTATTTTGCAATGGAGTTTGAGATTTTTCAAGTTTGGCTTTATTCCTAATCAAACCCACCCCCCCAATTTCAAAATTCTCTGCAAAAGGAAAAACTCTGGGGAAAGAAATAATTTGGATTTGATCTACAAGGTTTGTTTTTGTTGTGACTTTTATTTTGTATTATATTACAACAGTACATTAGAATGCAACATTTGTAAAAACTTGAAGTGAAAAGTCACTTCAAAATGAAAAATCAAAATATTTTGTTGCAAAAACGTCAAAACATCCTGTCAGAACTCTTCCGCACCCAGCCCTGGTTTTCTTCCAAAACACAATTCTGGTGAAATTGATCTTATATCATGAAGCATTTTGACGGAACCGCATTTTCTGATGGACTAGAGTTCTGTTGAAGTTTTTCTGACCAGCACTAGTGCAAACTATGGTCTGAGAGTGATATGGGCCCCACTCAGCTCTCCAATGCTGCCTACGCAGAATGCTGGGCACTGCAGATCTTCTGATCTAAGCGTCCTGTGCTTGGATCAAGGCAGAGTTCTGTATGTTGGGTTCTGTAGTAGCCATGGCCTGCAGTACCACATGCAGGGGGCAACAATGTGCCCCATTTTGTACAAACTAGCTGTTGCCCTCAGGCTCCAGGCCTGTTCTGAGCTGTGGTGTCTTCAGGAGGAAGTTATCTTGGTGCCAAACATCTGAGGGGGAAAATACTATTCGGACTGAAGAGGAGATGGAAAACAAGCAACGAACTAAGGTTTGTGAGGAACAGCAAGTTTTGGGGTCTTTGCTTTTGTGACGCTGGCAGACCTGGTACCAGTTCATGCCACAGTCCCCATTTCTCAACTGAACACTGACAAACACATGGCTGGAATCAGGCTGGTTCAGCTGTGAGCTAGTATTGTTAAAATAGGTATTGCAGTTATAAGAGGGTGTTTAGTGTTTAAACTTTATTGAATGCTTGTGAGTTGCTGCCTGCATTAATCTCACTTATAGCATCTGTATCTCATATTGTAAGGTAATATTTAAGCATTTGTATTGTAAGCCTCTGTGACATTGAAAATCATAAGACAGGAGAGAAACATTAGCTAGTGTAAGGTACTGATCTCCCACAGAATGTTCTGGCCAACAAGGAAGGTCCATTGACCAGACAGACTATTGTGGAATATTAAAGAGGACAAAAGACTCCGTTTCTCTGCTCTTTCATGCAAGTGGATAGAACTGGCTCATCACGTCTGTCAGTTTGAATGGCTATTGCATATTACATTGGTCTGGGAATATGTGCACCTACCAGCTGCACTGGGAAAGCCAGTGATGGAACAAACAAGGGCAGCGAGGTGCAGTATCGGATTTGACTGGGGAGGACCAAATCCAACATAAGGTGCCAGCTCAGTGCACAGACAGGGAGAATGATGCCATCTCAGAGCTTCTCTGTTTGTGGTACCTGCCACTGAAGTACACATCGCACTTCTATTTCCGAAAGTCACAAGCTGAGTTTATTCTTTTTGGATGGACAAAGGCTGTTGTAAATACAAAAAACTTGGTTACTCGAAATCTGCACTAATCAGAAGAGCCCTGGGAAACACACAGGTTGTGGCTGGCAGGGAGACAGTGCAACACAGTCTGATATCAATTTGCCAGAGTTCCAGGTGCAAGTGAACCCAAAATGCAAGGCAAAACTGAGATCTCTCTACAGAGCCTCCCTGGAATTTTGCATGGAAATGATGGGGAATGATGAGTTTTGCAAGGTTTTAGAGGGTGGGAGAAATCAACCACTGGCTCACTGTAAAGGAGCTTGAATCTTTTGACAGACTGGGCTGAGTCTGACCCAAATCCAGGTGTGTCAAGAGGCTGAGGGTTTTGTCTATTGTTTTTAGTGCCCCCCCCCTCAATTGTAATAGGTGCTTTCAGTACAGATAAGAACCCAAGATCCCTGTCCCAAACAGCTTGCAAGATGATGCAATAACGTGATACAGGCTGGTGCATTGCATGATGGACAAAAACCCCAATTTGAGATAAATGGAGAGGAGTAAGTAGAAGATATAGCGGGCATCATGGCAGAAGTAGGCCTTCAAGGAGGAGTTAAGATGCTGCAGGCATTTTGCATCACTCTGTGTATTAGCGGTGGGTTGGTGCACTTCTTTCATGGGAACACATGTTCCTGCTTCACTGGGATTGGGGGTCCAGAAGGGATGAAGGATTCTAATTTCTGGGAGGTTCCTGCCTCCTGCTAGCCTGCATAGTCAAGGGGAAGGAGACACAGAGTTACTTGGGGTCTTCACTGCTTTAGCTGAGATCAGATCCTGGCCCAAGCTGTTCAAAGAGGGAAGAAACGTGTGTTCTTCCTTTCTTGGCTTCCAAGCAAACAAGCTGTGGGCCTGGTGCCTGCGACTGGCTGTGAAATGGCTGTGGAAGTGACCTATTTGTTTCATGAAATATTGCTATGGCTGACATCCCTGGGCCAAATTGAACAGTGAGGTAAATTGTGTTGTAAGCAATAAAGCTGTGAAACTTGCATCACTTTGGCATTTTGTGAATGTGTAAAATGAGTAACTTACACCATTTGGTGTTCTGTAGGGACCAAATTCATCTCCTAGTGTAGCAGGTATAACTCTTATTGAAGTCAGTGGGCCTGAACTTATACTGCTATAAATCAAGAGTAACTCTATTGAAGTCAACAGCATTACATTCCTTCCACACTGGTGTATGTCTGAGGATAGAGGGTCAATGGGCCAAATTCTGTTTTCAGTTACACCAGTATAAGTCTGGAGACTGGACTCTATTCATTTACTCCAGATTCTTCCTGGGGTGAGTGAGAGCAGGATTGGGCCCATTGGGAGTTTCACCTGCTCACGCTAGGCAGAGTTTGGCTCTTTGGGTCTGTTTTGTTTTCCACGCTCACAGGTTGACCCATCCTTAAGTGTGCGTTTCACATGGGTAAGTTACTCCATGACAAGTACAATAGACCCAGAAGGCACACAGAAGGTCAACATCAGTTAACACCTAGAGGAAGTCCAGTGGCCTTCCATAGAAACTTCAGCAGGGACTTCATAATACTGACTGAACAAGTGCAAGACTGGTCATGTGGGAAAGCCTAAGAGCTTACAAACTGGTTGTAGTCTGGTGAAAGGGCACAGGGATTGAGGAGCACTTAGAAAAAACCCACCACATGTCAATTTCATGTTCCACAACTTTTCGTGGGTATGGAACAGAGTAGAGGCAAGTAGATCTTCTCTTTATAGACTTCTGTTGACCACTGATTATGGGACCCTTGCAGGAAGTGTAGTTTAGAGCAGCCCAATGGTGGTTTTAACTTGGAGTTACCTTTCCCTCCTTCCCTCTCCTCCGCTGTGCCAAGCCCAGGTGTTAAAAGTGCTGTACAGGAATCAACTAACCCTCTCACTCCTCCTATGAGAGTGGTCCATGTTGTTAGCCACAGTATATTGATGGGTAATCTGAGTATTGAGGGGGAGGGCCAAATACTGCAGCCAGTTACACTAGTACAAATCCAGAGTCACTCCAATGAAGCCAATGTAGCTATTCAAGACCTACACCCTCGTAACAAGGGAGAATTTAGTCCTAAGTGACTTGCCCAAGGCCACGTAGTAAGTCAGTGATGGAGCCAAGTGATCTGGCTCTCAACCCTCTGGCTCTAAAGCCATCATGATCCTCCCTCTGTTACTGTACAGATGGAAGGTGCTATATAAGAGCACAGAATGGTGATGATTCCTATTGCATGCCCTGCCTTGGGGGTGTGTACAGGACAGGAGCTTATGAGAGGAAAAACAGATAAAATAGCAGCTTGCAAAGCCCATGTTTTGAGGAAGCATCTGAGGAGGGATTTCCTGTCTGCCCTCCTGCTCGCACCCCAAGTTCAATGTCAAGGGTGCAGCCTCATCTTGCTACCAGCCCTGAGAATCCAAATCTGGTGACTGCTTTGCAGCTGTTACCAGATCACAAGCTCATCAAACCCCCTCCCCCCACTCCCAGCCCCTCGAGAAATCAAGGCTGGTGACTGACAGTGTTGGCTTGGCCTGTGATTCTGCTATGTTTCTGCTCAGTTGTGTGAGGCTGTCATCTCGCTCTGCTGTCATCTTGGCCTGGCTTCTGAGCAAAATCCATAGCTGATTACTGTGATAAATTAGCGCATTCAAATCTGGACGCTCTTTTTAAGACAGCCTGTTCATTGGCTCTGTTTTTAAACTTGTATAAGCAGGTTTCTCCTAAACCAAGCAGACAGCTATGGGTCCTTTTCTAAACGATTGCCCCATGCCAGCCAATCAGGATGCAGCCTGCATCTGCTGCGCAGCCGTTAATCAGCAAATGAGCAGAAATGCTCTGGCTGCAGGGGTGTTAGAGCTGATCTGAGGGGGATTCATTGTGTGTTTTACACTTAGCTGCATAAATTAGTCGTTGCAGACATCATTCCCTTTTAATTCTGGGCTGCTGCTCTTGCACCGTTTCTATCCACAAGGTCCTGCTCCGAGGTTCTAGCCTGGTGAGAGGGGTCAGTGAACCAGAAGCCTTAAGTTAATAATTACCTCTAGCTATTTTAGGGGGAAAGAGAAAAATCCTATTATTAAACAAGTGTAAATAAATAAAAGGTAGGCAGGGCCTGGGGGTGGCAAAGCTGGATAAGTTCAAGGTTGAGGCCTATTCATCTAGGTCATGGACTATTTGGTAATAAATATATCATCGTACCAGCCATTGACCAGCAAAGCTGCTTTGGTGGCGTGGTGACAAGGACAGACGCCATGCTGAAACGAATATATAGATTTCTATGAGGGTTGTTTGGCTCTGTGCTCCTTAAAACACATTTCCACAGACACATTAAAAAGAAATAAATAAAAATAACCCAGCTTCCCAGCCTGGCTTGTTTCTCTGCTCCTCGCAATATGGAACATGACAGGGGATTTTCAGTGCTATTTCTGTACGTTGTGTCATAGCCTATATTTAAAATAGCATTTAAATCTGCCAAATGGTGCAGCGTTAAACGGCTGTCAGACTGAATTTCTCCTCCCACATATAGTCTATTTCAACTATGGCTTAGAGACAGCTAATGGAGGGTAGGGGGGCATGGAAGCAGTCTACAGGTATCCAAAGAGTGTTAACAGCACAGCGGATGTCACAAAGACGCGTAAAACTAGGGATGAAATGAACAAAGGGAAAATTTAGGGGGGGGTATAGCTACCCTCTTTCTCGGGAGAAATGAGAGAGTTGGGTGAAATGAAACTTCTGGTGGGCTCAGGGGCTGCATGGTGGCCCACTGAAATAGGGATGACTATCGCACCAAGAAAATAGGACAAATTCTGTTCTCTCAAAAAGCTGTCTGAACATGGCTTCGTTTCCCCTTCTTCTCTGGTGGCTTTGCCAAAACGTGGCTTTAGCGTCATTCCCTCATGGTTGGTTTCTGTAAGATCAGAGATTGTTCTATAGTTCCTGCCTGAATCAGAGCAAGAGAATTTCAACTAAGAAGCTGTTCTGCACACCGTGACGCTAACCAGACGCTCTCCTGCTGGGAAGGGGAAGATTTGCTGAATTTCTTCCCCTGGCCTGCCAAGTCATTGAGGCAAATGCTGCACTGGGTTATGTATTGTATTACTGTTAATAACAATTGAAGGGCCCGATTCTTCTGTGTTACATTGGTGCAAATCTGCAGTAATTGCCGTGCGGTCAGTGGCTTTGCTCTGGATTTACACTGGCGTTTCTGAGAGCAAAACTTCTCCTGAGCTTACACTGGGAGGGTACTGACTATTCTGAGTAGTTGGGGTGTGGGTGTGTTTCATAGAATCATAGAATAACAGAGTCGGAAGGGACCTCTGGAGGCCATCTAGTCCAACCCCCTACCCAGAGCAGGACCAATCCCAATTAAATCATCCCAGCCAGGGCTTTGTCAAGCCTGACCTTAAAAACTTCTAAGGAAGGGGATTCCACCACCTCCCTAGGTAACACATTCCAGTGTTTCACCCCCTCCTAGTGAAAAAGTTTTTCCTAATATCCAACCTAAACCTCCCCCACTGCAACTTGAGACCATTACTCCTTGTCCTGTCATCTGCTATCACTGAGAATAGTCTAGATCCATCCTCTTTGGATCCACCTTTCAGGTAGTTAAAAGCAGCTATCAAATCCCCCCTCATTCTTCTCTTCCGTAGACTAAACAATCCTAGTTCCCTCAGCCTCTCCTCATAACTCATGTGTTCCAGTCCCCTAATCATTTTTGTTGCCCTTCGCTGGACTCTCTCCAATTTCTGCACATCCTTCTTGTAGTGTGGGGCCCAAAACTGGACACAGTACTCCAGATGAGGCCTCACCAACGTCGAATAGAGGGGAACGATCACGTCCCTCGATCTGCTGGCAATGCCCCTACTTATACACCCCAAAATGCCATTGGCCTTCTTGGCAACAAGGGCACACTGTTGACTCATATCCAGCTTCTCGTCCACTGTCACCCCTAGGTCCTTCTCTGCAGAACTGCTGCCTAGCTACTCGGTCCCTAGTCTGTAGCAGTGCATTGGATTCTTCTGTCCTAAGTGCAGGACTCTGCACTTGTCCTTGTTGAACCTCATCAGATTTCTTTTGGCCCAATCCTCCAATTTGTCTAGGTCCCTCTGTATCCTATCCCTACCCTCCAGCGTATCTACCACTCCTCCCAGTTTAGTGTCATCTGCAAACTTGCTGAGGGTGTAATCCACACCATCCTCCAGATCATTAATGAAGAGATTGAACAAACCGGCCCCAGGACCAACCCTTGGGGCACTCCGCTAGATACCGGCTGCCAACTAGACATGGAGCCATTGATCACTACCCGTTTCCGTGGCCCTGAGTAGTAAAAGCAGATTTTGTCACAGCAAGTTTGGCTGTTTGGTTTTCTCCTGCTCAGCGACAATGTTGCGCTTCTGGCTAGCAGCCCCACTTGTGTTATTGGCATTGGTTTGCATTACTTGGTATGGAGGCATTAGTGAGTGGGACAGGATGATTTGAGATAGCTTAAGGGAAAATGCTGGAGAAGCTTGGACCCCTGTATTCATTGCTCGCTCTCTCTCTTTTCCCCTTTCCAAATCGCATTCCCCTATGGTCAGTCCCTCTTTCCAGCCTGGAGAAGCCAAGCTCGGCTGGATCTGCACTGTCAACCTCTAGGAAAACAGAAATGGCTAAACACGCGCTGTTTGTCAGAGGAAAGGATCCCAGGGGCTAGTCTATAATGTACCTTGGGACGAGACTTCACTTTCAAAATATAAATAATCTCCCAAAATAAAACTAATCCTCCTGCGTAAATACAGATGGGTACAATGTGATTCAGACTCCATTACACTGAGAACATTGTACAGTAATCAACCCTGAACGGCGTGAGCTGCAGGGGGAATGGAGGATTCCCCTGCCTGGGCCGGGCCTGGGAAGGGTTTCCCAACACCTGAGTTTTAATCCTTCTGCTTGGATCCTGATCAATCAGCCCTGCCGGGGTGACTCCTATCTCCATCTCAAAGATATTTCTGGATGCTCATTTGTTTATAGATCTTTAGAACACACCAGACTCTGCCAAATTAGTGTTTATATTGCAATAATGCCTAGAGGCCTCAAGCAGGTTAGGCCCCCATCATGCTAGATGCTATACAAACATATGGCCTATGTCCATCGTTGCCCCCAGGGGGATTTTTTTCCAGTGAAATGTTCTAGGGAGTCCCCATACAAAGGCCTCATCTTTCCTGATCCCTGTGCAGATTCCTTCTTCTGAATGTTGATATTTAACAGTCTTTCTGGGTTGGTAGAGTTAACTTGCTTTCTGGCAATTCACATCTCTGCTTCGATGCTATGCACATCTCTGCTGTGCATCTGATGAAGTGAGCTGTAGCCCACGAAAGCTTATGCTCTAATAAATTTGTTAGTCTCTAAGGTGCCACAAGTACTCCTGTTCTTTTGGCGGATACAGACCAACACGGCTGCTACTCTGAAACCTGTCATCTCTGCTTCGATTTCAGACAGCCGCCGGCAAGAGCTTTAAAAATGCCCTTCTGCTTTCATCCTGTCGAGAATCAGTGAACTGGTAGTGCGGAGGGAAGGGACCGTTGCTCAGTGATGGGGAGGGAGTTTCTTCTTTTAGCCAGGGGATCTGTGGTGGCTTGAAGCTGAGCAGGACAGTGCCTCTTTCTCAGGCTGCAGCCTTCCCCTCCGTACCCTCCCTGCTCACGGCTACAGCAGGGACACTGAGTTCCCTCTTCCAGAGCTGACCATGTGCCAAATCCCCATGGTCTCACTCATGTGGGGGGAGACTTGCTTTCCCTTCTTGCCGCACATGAAAGTCTAGAAAGACCATGGCTATCTCTTGGCGACAACCGCTGAGTGGGAAGCAGAAAGATTCACTCCCCACTGCCTGCTTGCATGTGGGTCCTGGCTGCTTGGTGGGAAGGGGTGAGGGATGCTGTGTGTGTGTTTATAAAAACTGTCTCTTTATTAGCCGAAATCTGAGTCTCTCCTAGCAACAAGACTATTGGCCATTTAGTTCTCTGGCCCCAGCGTTTTTCTCTTCCCTCCCCTTCCTGTTGGGGCGATAGCATCAGCCAAAGAAGACCCTGAAGCTAGGATGTTTCTATGGAAAATTCCTAGGGCTCTGGAACTTGGGCTTTACCTGCAGTATAATTATTGGGATATTTACAGCCCTGGTCCGTAACACTACTGTCTAAAGACAGGTGTGGCTGCATCATAGCAGTGTATTCGCACTGCTGGCGAGTCTATGCTCTTTTCCAGAATCCCACCTAGCTCCCATGACTTTTAATGCCTGGGGAGAATAACTCCCTCCCCCCAGCCCTCCATGGTGGTTAAAAACACTGCTTGGGGCATGTTTAATTTATTTGCTTGATTTGTTAAAGGGTTTTTTTTATCCAACTTGAATTCCATCTGTTGCTGATTCTCTCCTCCCTCAAGGCTTTAAAGTCCATCTGGAATGCCTCCCAATACCCTGTGATTTTTATGAACAAAGAGAACTTGATGTTCTTGGCAAACAGCACCAACTTGCTATCCATTCCTCCACCAAACAATTAGTAAATGTATTATATAGCAATGGGCCCGATATAGATCCCCTAGGCTGGTCCAGTATTAACCTCCCTCCACTCTGAGGAGTGGCCATTTCTCCACTGTTCATTGTTTCCCGTTACTTAACCGGATTTAAATCTATAACAAGACTTTGCCCCTTATCGCAGAGTTATTTAGTCTCCTTAATAGCTCTCTCATAAGAGACTCACTGAAAGCTTTATAAAAACCCAGTAAATGATGTTTTCTGTATCACCTTTCTCTACTGTTTGAGTAACTTAACCAGGGAGCCCTACAAAGTTAGAAAGAGACAATTTTTTCTTTTACAGGATCTGTGTTGGATTGACCCAGTCAGATTAGCTTTATTCAAGTGCTGAGATTTTAGCTTTAAGTCAGTTCTCATGGCCAAATCCTTGGCTGATTTGATTCAGCATAACTTCACTGAAGTTAATAGTGCTAGATCTACTCAAACCAGCAGAGGGTCTGGTCCTCAGTCCACTTCTTCTCCACATGGCCTGGTCACCCTGAGTCTTCATGCTTGTTCCAAGCCATTACACCTCCCACTTATGCCCAAGCTCTGTGTAACACCATGCAGCCTGCTTAGCAAAACTCTCTTGGATTCAGTCACAGCGCAGCCCCCAAGAGGTGCTAACCAGAAACTCAAACCTACGTTGTACCAAATTTCCTTTTGCCTTCAGAGCCCTATAAAACTGTACCATGTGTCCTTTGCAAACTGGTATTTGTATGGCCTTATGGATGCTCTTCTGGATTCCCTTCAATTCCGCTGAGCAGTGCTCTGCTGAAGTGCCGCAGTAGCTGTGACCTTTCAGCACTCAGAAGTTAAAAGCCAATAGGCAACCATCACACCAGTCTATAAGATTTGCCCTTGTAACATATGGAAACCAAACCAGCTGTGGCAGGACTCAAACCTGCAATCTTCTGAGCTGCCATCAAACACCTTCGCCCTTAGGCCACACAGCTGTTCTGCTTTCAGGTGCTTTATGAAGATGACGAATGTTTCGGCATTAATTTTCAGTCCCAAGCAAATACTTGTGCCTGTCCTTGACTGGTGCAACACCTCTGTGCACTGAAACTATTCGTGTGTGTGTGTGTATGTACACAAGAGCTAGAATTTCTGCCCAGACATTCTAACATCTGTGTGCACTATTTGAACTCTGCAGGTGCTTGTGTCTGCAAAGCATGGCGGCATGTATGCAAATATGCAGCTCTGCATGCACTCACGGATCCCTGGTAGAGTCGCTGCTGCAAATTTGGCTGTTTATGTTTGTTGCTGTCAGTTCCCTAAAGGAAGGTCCCCCTGTGTCAATGAAACACTCCTGCAGGAAAGACTTGGCAAACACATAGCAATTGCTGTAGTGGATCAGACTCCTGGTGCAGCTGGTCCAGTATCCTGTCTAGGAGAGTGGGCAACACCAGGCGCTCAGAGGAGACAGCAGGAAATCCCACAGTAGTCAGATGTGGGAATAATCTGGTCCTGAGAAAGTGTCCCCCAAACCCCTAATAGTTAGAGACTGGCTTAAGCCATGAAAGCAGGAGGCTTTTTATCTCCCTTACAAAACTTATTTAGCATCTACTATTCTAACTCTAAAAAAGAAAAGGAGTACTTGTGTCACCTTAGGGGACACCATCATAGGGCCTAATCACATCAGCCACACTATCAGAGACTTGTTCACCTGCACATCTACCAATGTGATATATGCCATCACGTGCCAGCAATGCCCCTCTGCCATGTACATTGGCCAAACCAAACAGTCTCTACGCAAAAGAATAAATGGACACAAATCAGATGTCAAGAATTATAACATTCAAAAACCAGTCGGAGAACACTTCAATCTCTCTGGTCACTGGATTACAGACCTAAAAGTCGCAATCCTTCAACAAAAAAACTTCAAAAACAGACTCCAACGAGAGACTGCTGAATTGGAATTAATTTGCAAACTGGACACCATTAAATTAGGCTTGAATAAAGACTGCGATGGATGTGTCATTACACAAAGTAAAACTATTTCCCCATGTTTATTCCCCCCCCACCCCCACTGTTCCTCACACATTCTTGTCAACTGCTGGAAATGGCCCACCTTGATTATCACTACAAAAGGTTTTTTTTTCCTCTCCTGCTGGTAATAGCTCACCTTACCTGATCACTCTCGTTACAGTGTGTATGGTAACACCCATTGTTTCATGTTCTCTATGTATATAAATCTCCCCACTGTATTTTCCACTGAATGCATCCGATGAAGTGAGCTGTAACTCACGAAAGCTTATGCTCAAATAAATTTGTTAGTCTCTAAGGTGCCACAAGTCCTCCTTTTCTTTTTGCGGATACAGACGAACACAGCTGATACTCTGAAACCTATTCTAACTCTGGGTATTCTTGTAATCTGTGTTAAATATCCAGTCCCTCTTTGAATCTTGCTAAATTCTTAGAGAGAGAAACCTGTGTAATTTCTTCAGTGCCAGCTCTGCTACGTCCTTATTATCTGGCCAGCTTACATAGGTGTCTCTGGCCCCTTCAGAATAGTCTGTGAATTCTCCTCTGAGCACTCCTCTCCCTTTTCAATGTGTTTGTCTTCAGAAAGCTACTCCTGGATATATACAGATTTTCTCTGACATTGAGTCGTTGAGATCCTCCTCTCGCCATTGTTCTGGCTACTTCTGCTTCTCCTTTCCGATAATTTCCCTGTTACGAGGAGGTGACCCGCTCTGTGCACACAATTCTAGGTGTGGCCCAGGGCCATTTCCTCTGAACTGGCTCCCGGGCTGTGCTGATCAGACTGCCCTCGCTCTGCCCAACTTGCCTGAAAGTGTTTGTTCGGTTGTCTCTGTGTGTTCTGGGGTTCAGTCCTCTCTAACTGTACTCGGTGTTCTCTCCCCAGCGGAGCCCAAATTCCTCTTCTCCTGCTCAGGGGCCATACGCCACAAAACACTGAAGATATTTCCCACTCTCTTTGGTTCTGAGTCTTATTTCTTTCTCTCTCTCCTCACTGACTCGTGTAGTTCATCTGTCTGTCCCGTGCTCTGCCTCTGTCCGGATAATACAGAATTGCATCTCCTATTCCATTTCTGTGTCATAAGTAAACTTCGTGATGGAGCCAATGAATTTCTGCTTTTTCTGGGTCACTGGTATAGAAAGTGGACAACATTTGTCCTAGCTCTGATCTCTGTGGCAGTGTCCCAGCTCCCTCCCTCCATCCCCCCAGCTTTCATTCTCCAGTTACCTCTGCCTTGGTGCTAATAGCAGCAGTAAATATTTATATTATGGTGGCACCCAAAAACCCCAAATGGGGTTGGTGCCCCATTGTACTGGATGCAAAATACTGTAAACAGGGACAGTTCCTGCCCAGGGCGAATTACAATCCAAAGCCTACAATCACCAGTCTCTATCACTTCAGGTACAATAGTTCTTCCCCTGTCCCCTAGTTGTGGGTCCTGTTCCTTGCCTGGTGTTTATATCAAAAACTTCAACTAAACTTAAGGTAGAAGTTTTCTCCAGCAGCACGTCCTTGATACCCTTATATAACTCTTGGGGGCGAGGAGAGGGCCTCCTCTGTTCTGACTAGTACTTCCTGTACCTTCCCCTCTGCTGATGTCATGCTTACAGGTCTGGAGGGCTCCTAAATCTCCTCTACGGCCCATAAATATGGTTGTGTCATTAAGTGCTCTCAGCCCATCGGTGCCTCCCTTTCACTCGATGTACTGATGGCTCTTTGTTTTTCTGTCTCATCTGTCAGAATTCTAGGGCAGATCCCGCCTGGGCCTGCAGCAGCTCTGATTTCCTGGTCCAGGGCAATCCCAATTTCCTTTGTCCTCTCCAGGGAAATGTGTGCTTGGGTTTGATCTCTCTTCCCTGCCCTCCTTTGCAAATACTAACTGAGGAAGGAATGTATTGAATTTTTAGCAGCATGCTCCTTGTGTCAATAATTCCCCCTCTTGCCTTCTCAAAGGCAGCACTGCTATCTGCTTTGCTGATCTCCTGTTCCTTATTTATTGTTATACAGTTTTCCTTTCATTCTCGTCTCTTCTCTCTCTTTTATCATTCCCTTTCCTACTTCTCTCCTACACCTGAAATTTTTCATCTCTCAGAAGCTGCTTTCTTCTCTGCAGTTACTTTCTGGATGTTGGCCTCTTGCTAGCTTGTGGTGTTACTCATAGTACAACTCTCACTGAAGAGACATTCATTTTATTCTTGGACCCTGTCCATTTTTCCTTTCAATTCTTTTCCCATCCATTGTTTTAATCAACTCCATTTTCACCCAGCTTTTTGTGTCCTCTTCCAAAAGTCTCCCCTCCCGTCAACTGAAATCCAGATTTGCCCCACTTGGGTTTACAGAGGTTCCATTTACAAATATTAGTCTCTCATGGTCATCATTACTGTACTAGCAGCCACCAGTTCTGTCTCCCCAGTTTCTGTGCCATCTGCAGTTCTCTAGCTCAGTCCTAGATTGTTCTCGTTCTAACTCCCTTCCGCCATACGATCTTTAGACTCTCTTCTCCCGCCATGAGCTGCTTTCTCCCTGGCATTGTTAGGGTTGCTGAAATGGCTTCTCTTCAGGCTCTGGGCTCCAGGTTTCTTCTGAATTTCTCAGATTCAGCTGCAGGCCAGGCTTACGTCTGCTTATGTCTGTGCTTCCAATGTGGACTCAGGGCTTATCTCCACTTACCAGGGGATCGATGTGCGGCGATTGATCCCCCAGGGGTCGATTTAGCGGGTCTAGTGAAGACCCGCTAAATCTACTGCCGATCACTCTCCCGTTGACTCCGGTACTCCACCGGAACAAGAAGCATAAGGTAAGTTGATGGGGGAGTGTCTCCCGTCAACCCAGCACAGTGTAGACACCGCAATAAGTCAACTTAAGCTACGTCAACTCCAACTACGTTATGCATGTAGCTGGAGTTGAGTAACTTCGGTCAATTTAGCCCCGTAGTGTAGACCTGCCCCCAGATTACTGACTTCTGTTGTCTTCAACCCTAGCACCCGGGCGACAGTAAACCAGATGTGTCTGTCAAGCTGTCTCAGGTGACTCAACAGTGTGAGTACCAACCTCAGAGCAGGCTGTTCAGAAGCAGGGCACAAACCCCAAATTGGTTGTGAGTTATATGCTTAGATTTCACCAACCAATTATCAAGTGTAAACTCCTCAGGCACTATAACAGCCTTAACATGGAGTCACAGACAGACCCTTGGGGTACTCTGTTCTATCTTGCCACCCAGGTAAGCCTGCCTTTATGATAGATGATTCCTTACACCAAAAATCACAACAGTATTCAAGTTACTCCTAGTCCCAAAGGACCATTCACTTACCCCAGGTCAATTGTACCTTAGATCTCACACCAAACACAACACTTGTAGCCAGTCCTATAATAAACTATCTAAAGATTTATTAAGTAGGAAAAGGAAATGGGAGTTATTTACAGGGTTAAAGCAGGTAAACATATATACACACAAATGAGTTCCAATCTTAAGTTTCAAAAAGTAATAGAAGCTTCTATGATAAGCAAGCTCTCTATGTCCTTTAGGGCTAACCCAGGGGGATCTTTTGGTTATGCTTAGTAATCTTTGCCCCTCAGACTCCAAGCAGCATAAAACTACAGTTCCTCCTTGTGAAGGGTTTTTATTCCTTCCCCCCCTTCTGCTTCGCGTTGCAAACTCGGCTAATGGGAGGAATTCACTTGCACCTTTCCTCTTCCTGAGGTGTGGGGGAAAGCAAGCAACAAACCTTTTTGTCCACTGATGTTCTGCAATAGTTCGTCTGCTGTTGATGGGCCTTTTTTGTCAGGCAGGACATAACACCTGTTGGAGACTAGTATTTTACACTAGATAATGCTTCGCTCCTGTCTGGTGATTTCCACAGTCACAGAGGCTTGCAATGAAAACACTCAAATATTACCGGGAGACAGATGTTATAAGTGAGATTAATGCAAGCAGCAATTTACAAGCATTCCATGAAGTCTATACCCTCAGGACATTTTTTTTTATCATTCTAATCCCTGTTTTAACAGTAAGCCAGGCTGATTCCAGCTCTGTGTTTGTCAGGATCCAAGTGAGGCATGGGGACCTTGGTATAGGCTGGCACCTGGTTTGCCAGCATCACAGTGTCTCGGACATGTGACTGCACACCAGACTCTAACACTTCTGCCTAGTGTGCCCCCCCACTCTCGTGTGACTAATTCTCTTTCCGTGGCTAGGGTGAGGGGTGTGCTACAGGGCTTCTCGGTGCAGGCTCCCCATACTACATGCTTGTCCCACATCCTCACAGACAGTCTGGCTGCTAGGTTTGCCTTCTCTCTTAGATGGCTGCATTTACAACAGCTTCTGTTGGCTGCTCCCTCTTCCGTCCCATGCACTGGGGTAGTGGTCATCTCTCTAAAAGTGTCCGATCTTCTACATGCTCTGCCTGGCACCTCTGAAGGTCAGCACTGTGCTTAGTGTGGTGCTTGACCCATCATCAGCACCTATGGCAGGTGCCACTGGGTATCTTTCTTTAGGTAGTATCCGATCCTGGACTAGTTCTCTGTTCCAGGGTTCCCCTCCACATTGCAGGTCTTGTCCCTCTAGCATGTGGCTCCTTAGAAACTGGAGAGAACAGAGCTGAAAGGGAAGAAGAGAGAATGGATAAGAGTCACAGTAATGTCTCCTGTTACTTGCCTCAGATAGTACACATCGAATGCCGATGCCACCAGTACGTGCTTCCCTTTGGGGATCTCAGCATACACACCCACCACCAAAGAAAGGCAAACAGTGAATAACCTGGTGCACAATCCATACCACCACTGAAGTTCAACATTCTGGCCCAGCCCTTGGTGTGAATCCCAAAACCAGCACAGATGGAGAGCTGCTGGTTCTAAAGTCTGATTCCTTGCCTTGACTCTGGGCCCTAAAAAGCCATTGCCCTTGGCCCCGTCTCCATTAGTTTGACTCTATCATCCTGCAAGGGGCAGAGTGCCTCCTTCTCCCACTGGAGTGGGATGATCACCAAGGTCCAATCCTGGGTACCTGGGCCCTGCAGCCAGGATCATTCTGATGTGCCGCACTCAAGCATTTCTAAGAATGAATTCTAAGTCCCTGAATCCCTACCGGACTGAGCCAGGAAGCCCTTCTCTGCTGGCTCCCTCTCTATGATAGAAGCCCCATTTTCTGTTGCCTCTGGAAGATCATCGCATGGAGGGCTTGTGGTCTGTTAGAGCTGAGCTGCAGCAACATGAAAGGAAGGCTCTGGCATGCCTGTTTGTGAGAAGCATGCCACACCCTGTTCATTTTGTGGGGGGGTTGTTGTGTTGTTTATTTATCCGTTGCATTAAGGAGGGGTTCTGAAAAGGGATACAGCAAGCTCTGCATATTGCACCACAAGCCTGATCATCAGGCACATTAAAATTCCAAGACAGCTCCTGACAAAGTCTCTCTGTGCTGTGAAAGGTGGCTTGGAAATGCTGGGGAGCTGTGACAGGCAGGCGCACAGGCAGACAAAGAACTCACTGTGTCAGTCTCTGTCTGCTCCAGGAGGAGAAAAAACACATGCTCCCCCACACCGATGCACATCCCACTAACCGTCACGCACACACACGCAGGCCTTCGCACGCGCACACCCGCACAACATCATGAGAAGAGTTTGCTAACACAGCCTGGAAATGTAAGGCCCCAGGAGAAACGCAGAACAGGCACACGCAGCAGTAAACATTGTCATGCAAGTGTGCATGCGCGCACACACACGTGCACACACAACTTGGAGCCCAGCCGGCTTTCTTTTCATGGGAAGGAGCACAGCCAAAGACCACTGAAAAAGCAAATTCCTCTCCAACCACGTGTAAGAGAGCAGTGTGTATGTTCTAAGAAGGATTCTCTGTCTGGCTTTACCACTAGGAATGAATCAAAGCCCGCTGCACGCCTGCGGGGTAGGTAGTCTAATCACCATTTTACCAATAGGAGGCTGAGGCCTTAGGGCCCCATCGAAGGTCACCTGGTGAGTCAAGTGCAGAATCAGGAACGGAACCCCAGCGTCTCATTCTAACCAATGGATGGACTTCCTCTCGAGCGACTGTCTGACTCAAAGTTAGGGGTGTGGGTGTGCGCGGAAGGGTGGGATCTACGGGAATATGCCATCAGGCTAATGCAAAGCCAAATGCTGATATTCCCTTCCATTCCTACAGGGCCCTTCATCCCAGATGCCTGCGTCAGCAAGTGAATTACAGAGCTCTCTTGCCCTACTGGTCTGCGGGGGCGGGGAAGCAGCTATCCTGCACCAATGAGCCACACAGGAGCAGGGTTTTTTTAGAAGGGCAGGGGAAGTCTCCAATTCAGACTCTGGGGGATTTTGTGGTAGGAAAAGAGAGCTCAGTAGAACGGGAACGTGATCATTTCTCCATAGTTGTGCGGAGCTGGTGGATCCACATTTGCCCGTATAATGGGGCTACATACTGTGTGTGGCCCTATAATGGGGCCACATGCTGCCCCCTCTCAGGGTTATACAGTCCTCAGAGGCCTCCTTTTTTCCCTTCTGAAGCCTAAAGAAGCTGCAGTTATGGTGTTTCACCACTAGGTGCCGCTGTGGCAAAGCTGTAAAAAGCAGGTCAGGCCTGTTCTGACCTGTTTGGCTGCTGCTAACATTGCAGGTGTCTCCTTGTACGTTTTATTTATTTCTGTTTTTCTTATTTTGTCTGAAATCCTCCCAAACTGAAAAAGCTGGTCTGAATATTAAACCATGCTCCGAGACTAGACTGTACATGCGGTGGGGTGGGCACGTCACATGAGATCAAGTGGGGGCTTGAGCCTGGGCAGACAAGGGGATGGCTGGGCGGGTTGCGGGAGGGAATCACACATGCTTCCCCGACACACGTCCCTTCCAGCACAGGGCTCAGAGAATCCAACCTGGCTTCTTATTCTTCTCCCCTATCCCCAAAGGAAATGGATTAGAGTTCTCTAGACTGGGGTCTGTGCGCCCCTGTAATTGAAAGGCAGGTAGATGCCCTTCAGCAAATGTGTCCCCTGCCAGAGATCCCAGCCACCCAGTCACTGGCTGCCCAGCAGGAAGGGGCAAAGATGAGGGGCTAACATGCTGATGATGCTTAGCTCTGGGTCTCCTTTCCTTTGGGGCTGGTGCTGTTTCCTTGCTCCCCTAATGTCTGGCACAGGGTGGGTGGGTCCTGGTGAAGGCCAGCAGGTTTAGATGCCATCAAGAGAAGGCGGAGGAGTTGCTGATTGCCATGCGGAGGCATTCGGAGGGCCTGGCAAAGTCTGTATCTGCTCTCTTGGTCGAGGGAGGCTGTGATTCAGGATCTCGTCCACAGCTGTGATGGCTAGAAATTCCCCCATCAATGGATGACTGGCCAAGAGAGCCTCCCTTCCTCTCGAAAGCAGGCCTTAGCCCTGTCACTCATCTCTTGTGCTGCAGCATACTCCATCTGTCCTCAAAGGTCACTCGGAAGCCTTTGAGCAGGGAAGACTGGTGTGAGCAAAGGATCAGGCAGACACTGCCGTGCATGGGTCTTTTGTAAATACCTACATAGACATGAGCTGGTCTCCATTCTCTGCACCATCTGCTTGTTCAGTGCTCAGTTGAATTCCGTGGTGAGTAGCTCTGGTTGACAATGCCCTTAAGTGGACTTGTCCTCTCTGCCCTGCCTGCTGCGTTTCCCTTTGTGTCGCCTTAAGGATGCTGTTCATGGAAGACAAGGCTGGAACCAACAGGCCCCAAGTACAGCCGTCAGTGCCTGTGGACAGGGATGGATTTAGGGACAAGTGACCGCCAGGGGTGCTGGGGGGTGTGTGGGAGGGTGCCGGGCTTAGGGTGCTGTTTTTGTTGTTAGCAACAAAAGGGAAAATAGAATGTTTGAAGTAAAATGTTTCAGGTATTCTGTATTGTGGATTCATTTCTCACTAAGAGAATTTAAAAGTTTCTGTAAGCATAGAGGAAGCTAATTTTTTGTATTTGCTTATATACAGCATGAATAAATACAGATTTACAGATCCTAGCGTGCAAATTTATCATCTTATAGGACAGGGATAAATCATGCATGCAAATCGTGCGTCCAAGTCGTGAAGTGAGCTACAAATGCAATAAAAAATAAGATATTCTAAAGTTCAGTACCTGTGGCACCATTTGGTCTAGGGCCAGCCCTGCCTCTGGATCCCTGAGAGATGGGACTCTAGGGAATTTACTAGGGTGCCAGGGCCATCCACAGAGAAGCTAATGGTGCTGCATAGTGCACCTGTCTGATAGGGCTTTGGTGGGTCCAGGGTATGGTGGGATTCTGCTGTGGAGGTGAGCAATTCCCCTATACACTAGGTAGCATGCAGGGGAATAAACCCTTCCTTCCTACCCTCCCCCAAGTAGTGACTTCAGGATTTGGCCCAGATGGCATTTTGCTTTTCCGTTGTGTAAATTGGATGTTGCTCTGATTGTTAGTTTGGAAAAATTGGCGATTTCCTGGTATTTGCAGGGTAAAATTGACCCCTTCTGGGTCTGCCTGAGTCCTCGTAGAGGACAGGCTGTGGTCTGGAGATTAACGCTGTTGCCGGTCCAGGTTCCATGACCCAGTCTAATCCTAAAGCAGTCTGACCCATCTCCAGCACTCCCTGCTGCCTTCATGGCTCAGCTCCATCCCCAGCAAACGGCTCGTTCTCTCTAGGCTAGATCCTGCTCATTGTACTGTGTGTGCAGCAGGGGTGGCAGGCTTGTCGCTGGGAGCAGAATCGTCTCCCCGCTCTCGGTGTCACTTTGTCTCTACACACTGGTGAGGGGAGGACACCAACTCGGCCCACTCTTGCATCCCTGAGGCCTTTTTCCCCCCCTCCCATATTGTATGCCTCTTCCTGTCCCCTCAGCCTCCTATTTACCTGCCAACCCTCAGCACAGATCCTCAGCACAAATGCCAAAGGAGGCCCTCAGCTCCTAAAAGAGTCACATAGCCGAGCCCTGTGGAGACTGTGCTCTCCAGCTCAGGAGGGCTTCACTTCTGCCCTTTCCTCAGTGCCACACCTAGCAACAGCAACGCTGCCTCGCCTGCATGGCTGAAGGGAAACCACCACATCTCCTTCCGTATGCACGTCCCTCTGGCTCTTGCCCCCTACGTCAAACTGACAGCAGTCACAACGCACCCAAATCATCCCCCCACTTCACCTCTTCTGCAGAACTGAGCCCACTAAAAGCCCCATTCCAGATTGATGCTCGCTACGTCCAGTCCCTGATTCTGCGCACACCCGTGTGGCATTACTCACGTGCGTAGCTCTATTAAACTCAGAAGAGGAAAGTTGCACCCATGTTGGAAGGCTCAGGCCCTAAATCTGGGATCCTTTGGGATGACAAGCATCCTAAAACTGTAGGGCAACAGGATTCTTTTGAAACCCCTCAGTACTAAGTTATTGGCGGGCTGAGATAAAAGAGGAAGATTCTCGTCTTTCCTTGCTAATAAAGTCTGGCTGGAATGACACAGTATAATCAGTGTTTACCTGGGAGTTTACATACAGTTTATTGTAATTATAGTTTCAATTCCTGCTTTTGCTTTTTTTTAAAACCTCTATTTTTCAATCAGTAAAAGTAAATACTATTTTCAGCCCAATGCAATTCTTCCACTCCCGTGGCCACACACAGCAAGGAGAGAGATTCCATTTGTGAGCTGTGCAATTGAGCATAGACAGAGCCTGATGACTGCAGGGTGTTAGCAAAGTGAGAGCAGCCTCAGAAAGCTGAGGGCCTGATTCTCCCCTGGCATGTCTCAATGTAAATCGTGAGGGACTGCACTGGAAGCAGCGAGGCTACCGGTGTAAGTGAAATGAGCATCAGGCTCAGAAACTGCTTTCTCATCATGCCTGCTTCTTTTAAAAAAACATTGGGCTTTTTAATCGGAGACATTAGGGAACAGAGAAAAGCCTTTGAGGTCTCACATAGACTCTTTCCTGGATGGTAAAGGATTGTTCCTTACTGTATGTTAACTTGGGACCAAAAAACAGGTTTGTGGTTCAAAAGACTGGATTTTTTCCTTCTCCTAAAGGTGTATTTTATTTGGAATAAAGGGTCTTCGGCATGTCATCCCTTCTCCCCACTGGAGCTCTGTGTCACATACATCCTGATTAAACCGTTACATACTCCGTCAGTCATTTTTATAGGACAAACTATGCCCGTTAATTCACACTGACCCAGATGCATATCCAAAATGTTGGGGTCACTTTTAAGCCAAACTTGGCTACTAAACTGACATGCTGAATTTCCTGTTTTATGTCTTATTATTAGTGCACAGATCATTCCAAAGGGGATGGGAACTCTGACCTGAGAATGAAACTGATCAGCATGCCACAGGGAGGTACAAAACACCTTCATGCCTGAAACACAAAGAATAACATTTGGAGGTTTTGTGTGTAGCTCAGGGCAAGGGAAGGAGGTACAAAAAGCAAACTCTTCTTCCTTACAGGCCTTAAAAGCCTTCCTCCACTCCACAGAAATATTATCTAGCTGAGGGTTTTCTATACTGCTGATCACCATCGTATCTAAGCACTAAGCATTTAACTACTCAGGCAAAGATTCAAGAAAACCAAAACCATTACAAAAAACAACCCTGTACAGCAATGCTTTACTCAGCTCAGTGCTGCTCACCTTCCCCAGCCTTTGCTATATATTACCTGTTTAGGATCTCAATCCCCCACACATTACTTCTGTGAGTACACCTTGTGTGCGAGTAGTCTCATGGACTTCAACAAGGCAACTCGTCCAAAACAGGGCTTGTGGAATACGTCCGTAGGAAGTAAGTTGTTGTCCTCTTTGGTTGCAACCTTTGGTTGCTCACTGTCAGTGCTATAGAAATCATAAATCTATAGTTTTACTTCTACATGTTTGGCTGTTTTTCACTATACCAGAAAAAAGGCAACTTTCCTAGCAGGTGAAAATAGGCAAAATTTTGCCAGGGCAGAAATGTCTGAAAAAAAATAGATGATTTATTCAGAGTTTAAAAACAAAACCAAAAACCAAAACAAAAAACCCTGCCACTAAAAATGATGTGTGTCAGGGAGGAACAATGTATATACCCATTGCCCAAACTTGCAAATTCTTGTGACAAATCTTAGAGCAAAACCAGATCAGGCTGTTCTCAGTTTTAGCAGGTAATATCGCACCTTTCCGGTATCCCTCATTTCAAAAGACAGCAGTTGTTTTAATCCCAGAATTTCCTGCGTTCCACACAGATTTGATGCCCCGATTCTTATTGTTGAAAATGTATTGACCTCAGAAATAAAGAATCATGACGGGGAGTTCAGAAAGGAGAGTAACTTAAACTAAAGGCTCTCTGAGCTTTTTAAGTTTCCTGCATGAATAATGTTTTGTGTGTGTCCCCCTTATTTGGATCTTTTTCACTCATTGTGTTCCATATGCGGGCTCTTGCCAGGCTGAAAGGTATGGACGATATAGTCCTGTGATTTTCAGTACAGCAGAAAACAGGAAGAGGAGGATATCAATGATAGATGATCCTTTTCACAATGTCTTCTGATTCCATATAGATTTCTGACCATACCAAGGAGAAAGAAAATTGCAGCTCCTCTCTTTAAGCATTTTAAAAATATGCTATTTCCTTTTTTTCTTTTCTTGGACAACAAAGCTCTTCTTATTGTCCTTTTGTGTCTTAACAGACCCTCTCAAAAGAGCCTATCCAACACAGCTTGTTTCCCCTGTTTTAAGAATTAGATGTTTAAACAAAATCACACAAAATATTTATCATTTGGAACAAAGACATTAATTTTTTTCTTCAGTTTGGTTTAAATTCTGTTTTCCAGGCTTTTATCTTTTCACTCCAAATTTCAGTGACAATAATCAGATTTTGATTGACATTAAAATTTATTGTCACACTGTAGCTGTTTAATAAATCATGTCTGCTTTTTAGTTGTATAAATGCTCCATCGTTAGCTACCCTGTTGCTTATTTCAAGGGAAAGAGTCCTTTGTGAAGGCCAACTTCAACATGCTTAGCATGAGACAGGACCGTCTTTTGTGCAGAGAGAGGTCTGAGAGCTAGTTGCATGTTTGTACCGATTTACACAAATTGACAAGATCTGATTTGTTTTAAAATTTACCCTATCTTATTTGATGGCATATAAAGTACTTGTGAGCGCCTACAAGAGAGAGAGGTTAGTCTCTATTCAGCCATCAGAGAACCACTTGCTTGCCAGAATTACTATTTTATTTTTTTAAATCGGGAAAGCAGTTTGGGTTAACTTTGTTTCATCATTCAGGCCAAACCCACTCCTTGAATGGGGCAGAGTGGGGGAATGCCTCAAATGTGGATCACAAAGTCTGGAGAGGTTAATTTGAGGGGTTGTTTTTAATTTTGCTTGCATTAAATTTGAATTAATTTTGCTCCTTCTTTATCTCAGACTCCTGGAAAATGAAAGAAATATCAACTTATTTTACTGAGCTTTAAAAAACACCTCCCCCCTCAAAATAAATGTTAACAAACTGGCCAGAGAGGATTTCCGAATCTCTTACGGCAATGTGTGTGTGTGTGTGTTCTCGTCATTGTCTGATTGGAATGCGGTTTCATCGGCGTCCTTACTCCTTTGGAGCTGGGTTTGGAAGCAGTGCGTTATTTAGCGACATGGTGCTGTGGCCAAAATTCTGAAGAGCCCAGCATCCTCAACCAGGCCCCGATTTTCCAAAGAGCTCTGCCCATTCGGGTGCTTGGCCCATTTGGGTGCTGAGCCCTTTTGAAAAATGTGTCTCAGTGAGAGCTGCTGAGTGCTGGGACACGGTGTCTCATTATGGGCCTGATCCAAAGTCTTTTCAAGTCAATAGAAAGACTCCCATTGACCGCAGTGGACCTTCCATCAGGCCCTGTGAGCACAAGTGGAGAGAATTCGAACCGACCAGAGAGATGAGGCTGCTGCAGGCACAGTACTGGGCCATGCGTCGTTCACAGGAGGGCAGTACTGCTCATACCAGTCAAAGAAGAGCTGATCTTGCTCCCATTGAAGTCAGTGGTTTAAGTGAAGGTAGAATTTGGCCTGTGCTGCTCAAACCCAGGGAAGAATGATTTCTTCTGGGGGATGTGAATTCTCCAGATAACAGTCCATTTCTCGGTACTGTTTTGCTTATTTTACAAATGCTAAAGCCATACGTGTAGCTCTGGCATGTTGAACCTGGAGAGTACAATGCTCCACGGCACGGCCCTGCTGTCCCATCACCTGGGCTGTGCCCAAGGGGGTTGTACATTGGGGAGCAGGATCGGGCCCCTCAGCTCTGCCATTCTGCTCTCCCTATGTGCATGAAGTGTCTGGCATGTACAACAAGAGTGGAATATTGGCGTGGATAATGGAGCTAGACGGCACAATGGGCCCTCTGTGCAGCCGGCCCCTCTCTTCCTTACAGCAGGAAGGCTGGAGGAAAGGACAAAGTAAAATAAAAACAATGTACTATACCTGCTCCCCGCTCTCTGGAGCAGGAGGCATTTCAAGCTACTTCCCCTACTCTTGCACCACAAGATCAGCCGTGATTTTGTCTGGGAGGGTGGAATTTCACTATATTGGAGGCAAAGAAAATGCACTCACCCAGGGGAGAAATAAATTTACAAACCTACTTCAGACTCGTGCCTATTTCATTGAGAGTTTGCTCTGCTTAAACTATGCCAGCATTAGAGACCCATGAGTTATCTGGGCCAACACACCACTCCCAGCCTGGCCCTAGGTAAGTAGGCATTTGGGCCATGGCAAGAAAGCATCTTTGCCCCTCCCATAAGATAGCTGTCTGATTCCCATGGTCTGGTTCTGATGCACAATCCAAAGAGACACCTGACTTAGAGTGGACAGTATCCACTGGAGCTTAGGACACTTTGCAGCAAATAATTTATCTGAATATAGTGCTTTATTTTTCTTATTTAAAAACCACCTGCAAACAGATGTATTTTGACTATCATTATATGTCCTTGTTCACACTTGTTTCAGCTACTAGCTTGGACCATCTGCAGCTATCTGATGTTATCAGGGGCATATGATCTCGTTTCAGCTCCGGAATTGGAGGTCTGGAACTTTATACATTGGGCAAGCATTTCCAGCATGCAGAGCAAATAGCCCATAGTGACGCCCAATTCCCTTTGTTCGTGGTTAGAGGTGTTGCACAGACAGCAGCTGTTCCCCCAACATTTGTGTGAACAAAGATCCATTTGCACGGGTGTTCAGAGAAAAAAGTGAAAAATGCGTGTGAATGTGGACAAGATGGAAGAGCGATTGAGAGTTGATGCAACGCGTTTGAATAATTTCCCCTGCTATTCACCCATCACCCGAGGCCTCCTGGGCTAGAAAGAGCTACAATTCACTCCTTGGAAAATCCATCCCTCGCCATCCTAGATAAGATTATCTGCTGCTTCTCCGAGTGCCAGGCAGCAGCAAAGGCTATGGTGGCAAGATTTGTTTACAGGCAGCACTTGTATTAAAATGGTTCATTATTTTCCTGACTGGCAGGTTTCCAGAGTCCGTGCTGGTTAATAATTGCAGCCAATTAAATGTTCCCAAAATATGCATCAGGAGGGGGAAAAAGAATTTCTTACAAGGCATCACCAGGCTCGAGTCAGGTAGCTAATGACTCTGGGCCTGGCTTATGCTGGGTCAGGTAAGAAGGAGAAGACGTGGAGGGAGGGGTTCTTCGCCCTGCTCCAAGTCCTATGTGCTGCTCTGGCAGGGTATAGGAGCTGTAAACAGTCAGCCAGGGGCTGGGGGAGAATACCCCCGAAACAGACCCTGTGTTGCCCCCCTCTCACATGCACCATTGCAAGCCCTGGTGTAGAGTGCGTGCCGGGGACGGGAGGGGGTGGTACAATAGCACACACTGTCGTGTGCATTCTGGCTTGTGTCTCAATCCATAGGCAGCACTAGGGAAACTGTTACAATCTCCCCACACTGCCTAAATTACAGCAGGGCCATTTAAGCCCTTGCAGCAATCTGCAATCAGGAGGCTGCAAAGGTGGCTGAAAGCTACCTTAGCCCTGCATAGCGCCGAATTTGATCCAGAGGCTTGGGGCTTGTCTTCATTGGTTTTGCCTGGTGTCACTGCCCTAGCGTGAACCACTACTGATGCGCTGCACTGGTATAAAAAGAACAACTTACACTTGTGTGGTTTACCCCAATCTCAAGCCCCTGTGGGGGAAATCAGAGGCAGTATGCACCGTGGTGAGCAGAGGGGCAGAAAGGCAGCTTTGCAGGGAGTCTGGGCTCAGGATTTACCCTTTGAAAATAAGAGCCTATTGTAGAAGTGGGTGGAGTCTTGTGGGAATCCAGATCTGCAAGACTGACCCATTTGAAAGCTGTGGATAAATATTGTGTGGGTGTTGGGGGGGGGGAAGGGGGGAGGTAACAGCACTATGTAATCTTGACTCTCTCTCTTTCTGCTCCACCGAAATCTCCTCAGAAAATAATGACGATTATGAATTATACTAGCAGTGATTTTTAAGAGTCAATTTTTGCTGACTAGGTTTTTTTTATTCACTGCAGTATGATGTCCCTCCAATACCCCAGTACTGGGCTTCCTACAGCACTCCAACCCCGACCAGCAGCTACCCCTGCAATTCCAGTCCTGGGGCTAACCTGAGTAGAAAACACTTCATTGTGCCAAAATTAAATCGGATTCTGGGGTGGGTCAAAAAAAAAAGTTTTTTCAGTAATATGGACAAATGTCCATTAGGCTGATATCCCCACCCCCAGCCCCACGCTCATTTCACATGTGACCTCAGGTACTTTGTTAGGCCATACATACCATTTATTTACAATATCTTGAAAACCAGCCAAAGGGAATGAATAAAGATGCATTATTTAGTTAACGTTTGTATGGTTCTTTGAAGATGTAAAGCTCCATAGAAACAGTAAGTGTTAATGCTTAGTGTTAGGCTATTGGAGAGTTTTATAGATATATATAGAGAGAGATGATGAAATCCCTGTAAGAAGAGGGGGGTGGGAGGATGGGGGTATCTGCCTCTGCTAATGGGGAAATGCTGCCTTTTGGAAAGGCAAATAAGCGCAGTCTAGCTTAGGTCTTCTGTCGAGAGAATAATTGTGCTTCTAAAGGGCCTGATATGCAGAGCAGTGCTGCTTTGAAATAGAAATAAATACATAAATAAATCAGGGACCTTGCACTGATGAAGGCAAGTGCTTCCCTTGCTTTCCCATTCCCCGTTGGGGCCTGGTTCCCAGAGCCAATTACATATTTAAAAAGTTTCTCTCTGAAAAGGACTCCAACTCTCAAATAAAGTTCCTTTTGTGGTTGCCTAATGAACTGTGAGGGCTGGGGCAGTTTACAGCTTGCTGACTGGTTTTCAATTGCTCCGGCTCCTGCTTGTAACATCTTTATGGAGTGACCACAATGACAGTGACCTCGCAGCCGCTGGGCGCAGGGTCACAGTGTGACCGGGTGGCGACTGGTCAAGGGCTCATTGTGTGAGGGGTGAGCTGCCCAGCCCTCCTCCCTTGTCGTCTGCCCCTCCTAGTCCTGCCCGGCCGGTCAGCTCCTGAAAGGGACCCCTGTTGCTTTGTCATGCTGCGGCTAAGTGGACTCTCATTCAGGCTGAAGCAGAGCCGTAACCCTAGAGTGTGTCTCCATCAAGGGCCGAGAATCCTTCTGGGTAGGAAAGCACCCAGGAGAGAGAAGTGGCCTTTTCTGTCCCCCTGCCCTCTCCCCAAACCAGGGGAGAAGCTGAAGGAATCCAGTCCCCCACTTAGCTCTTGTGCTGCTGTGTGGTGATGTTGTTCGTTGAGTCTCAGGCTAACTGCTCCTTGGTGCTCCAGCTCCTTGTGAGTGAGAATCCCCCAGGCTGGAGGAGGTCTGGGTCTGGCTCGCCACCCGTGCGGCTCTCTTCCCATTGGGCTCATCGTGAAAAGCCACCCTGTGCACTACTCGTAACCCTGACCTGTTGCAGCTTCAGCACTGGGAAAACTGGGAACGACTACATGCAAGGCGCTGCCCCCACCACAGGCATACCCATGTGTGTGTAACCGGTCTGGGACACTATCACCTGACCCGGTTACACCACCCACAGCAGCTTCCCTCAGAACCCAGCTGTGTTTTGTGTGTCTCGGCCAAGGATTTCTGCCTGCCCATGTGTATCTGTGTTCTGGGGAAATCTAGGCAGCTCTCCTATATTTATAGACTGCCATAAATGTTGAGGATGCCCTATACACAAATAAAAGCCGCCAGGCCCTGTCCCAAAGACCTTATAACCTAAGGGTCTGATTAGGCAAGCAATGCCATCAAAATCAATGGGTATCTCATGCGAAAGAAATATTTGTGTGAGTAAAGCATTGCAGGATCAGACCCAAAAGATAGGGCATGTCTGAATCGGTGACCGATAAACACAGGGCAGGGAGGGGATTTGGAGGACAAAGAGTAACAGTGGTTAGAAGCCATGCTAGCTTTAACTGACGGTGCCTGAATCAGAGAGATGCAGAGTATTTTCCCCTTAAATAATCACAACATTTTACCACATTGATGTCTTACTGACAGATTTCCAAATGGAACTGACAACCAAGGAAAAAAGGGTTCAGATGTTAAGGGCCATATTTGTAACTTAATCGGTGGACAGATGCCTATGCATGCCTCATATCCTACATTTGTTTCAACGTCCCCTCTCTGTAAATTTGGATTATTAGCAATGGAAATTATTTTGATTGGGTTTTGGGTGCAGTGCGGTCAGAAATGGATGATTGTTGACAGTTATCAATTAAAATTGGATCCTTCCAAGCCCCAGACTCTTCTTAGGTTTAAAGAATGTGTAATATATATATATATATATATATATATATATATATATAGTGTGTGTGTGTGTGTGTGTGTGTGTGTGTACACACACACACACACACACACGGTAATGAGAGGAAAACAAGCAAGTAACCCTACATCCCAGAGCTAAATCTAAATCTCATGGAAAGCTAGAAATGGATATCCAATCCACAAATGACACAAGCCGTTATCTGCACCAATAACATTTCACTCTCTCTGTCTATAACAAAGTGGAATGTTAAGAATTGTGCAGTCTGGATTAATGTTTACTGACTTCTCCTTGCCCATAGATAAATATGCCCTGCTGGATGGGTGTATGTATGTATTTAGATACCCATATAGATACACAGAGACCCAGTGTCAAACTTTATGTAGTATTTTAAACATCATATTAGTTTTACAGCTCACTAAATTATTCAACACAAGTAATTTATTTGATGCAGTTTTGCTATTTTTCATTTAATAAATTATTTGTGAATTTGTCACTGTTATCTGATCATCTCTACTAGTTTTACAGAGTACTAGGGAACAAACTTACCCTGGCAGGGAGATGACCTAATGGGATCTTTCTCCATCTGACTTCTATGATTCTATGAATATTTTAGTAGATTTTAGATTTCAGCCCATGTGTCGTGAATGTCTGTACAACAGAAAAACAAAGTAAAGATCTATAGGAAATTGAGGTGATTTGTCAGAGCTGCGTGGGGATCGAGGACTGAAAAAGTAGGGAGGTTGTGGGTGAGGATTGAGGGCTATTGGCAGAGCTGTGTATGGCAAACCCAGTACTATAATAGCCGAGGATTCTGTGGTCCAGGACTGACGAGCATTGGCAGAGCTGTATGTAGGTGGATGGGGTGATGCAATTCAGCACTGAAATAACAGGGGGTGCTGCAGGCCCAGATTGGAGGGCATTGGCATTGCCATGGGAGAAGCTCGCACATTGCCTCTCAGCTCTAGCCAGTACTATCAGTCCATCACTTCCTTGAGCAAAAAACAGCAAGAGTCCGTGGACTGGCACTAAACTCAGCAACGAGAGCATTGACCCTCAGGGCTCTTCAAACCATGGCTTCATTCTCTCCACTGGAAACACAACTCAGGCATTGGATGGGGTTTAAGATAGAGTTTAGGAGATTGCAGTCCTGCTTTAATTCCCATCGCCTGGGAATTGCCTGGCCTTTCTATTACCACAGGAGGCTGGGTGGGGGGACGGATGCATGTGGGACTTCTGTTGTCCTGTGTGCCTTAGTAACTCCTCTGTGTCTCCTGCCATAACTCCCTAGTTAAGTAAGCCAATATAACAGCTCTGGGACAGGTGTCCCTGGGAAATAAAACTTTCCTGGGGGAGCTGGAATCATTAACTCTAAGCCACCTGCAGGAACCTTCCTGATGTGGCTGGTAACTTCTGGGCAACCTCGCCTCCTCTTGTAATGTCCCCTCTCCTATTGGGGGTGGGGGCGGGGAACCACCCAATCACCAGAGTTCCACCTGAGCCAGTGAATGGCAGGAGGGAAAGCCCATGGTTCTCTGAGTGAGGGAGGAGAGACTGGGGATGGTGCCCACAGACCAGGGTTATAGACCACTGGACCTTTAGTCCTTCAGAACTTCAGTTCAGCTTGCTGTGGCCTACACAGGGCCTGGAATGTACAATATGTGCTTTGGGGCAGGCACTACCTTTCTATGCTGTGCTTGTGCACCACCTATCACAATGGGGTCCTGCTTTGTCGTGGAGCTCCTGGGCAGTACCCCATACAAATAATACTATATAAAGCCAGAGTGATGGCGGAGGAGGAAACCCAGTCAATCTGTTCAGCACCCAGAGGGTTGTTTATTTACTGGGCTTGCAAAATCCCCACTCCCCCATCCCCCTCTCTCCCACTTCCTTCCCTTTTTGCCATCACTTTCTTCTTCCCTCGCTCTGAACAGCCTAAACCAGAAGGGGCAAAGCCCCCACCGGTGGGTCAGATCTCACCCACTCAACATCCCGGGAGGCCCCACCTGATCACAGCTGCCAGGGTATCCGTTGGGGAAATCAAAATGACGGTACTTCTCTGAGCACCTCCCCTGGAGCACAGGAAGGGAGAGAGCACATTGTGCCTCTTTATTACTTCTGAGTTCCTCGCACTAATGCCCTGTAAATGGCTGAATTTCCTCCGAGAAAGGGATATTCCATCTGTCAAGTTGTCCTTTGCTGTCAGGAGAAGAATTACAGCTGGAGCTGCTCTTGGGGTAGGGTGGGGGGGGGGCACAGAGTGGGGGGAGCCTGGAGCAGGTAGGAGTTGGAGGGAGACTGCATCCTACTCCAGCACAGGGTCGGGCAGACCAGCTTCCAGAGCATTACAGTGATGGTTCCACCATTAATTGATCAGTCACTGGATGACAGTTAATTAAGTAGAAAATAAAGCTGCTCGGCCCAGCCTGGTGTTAGCAGGCAGCGATGTTAAAATTTCTGGATTAAAACAACAAAAAAAGCCACAACTGTTGGACTTAAATAGCACCAGACATCTCCTAAGCCTCTGCCTCAGAGCCCAGGGAGAGAAATGCTGCATGCCATCAGATCACAAGCCCAGGGTCCCTTTAACCAAACTGAAGGTGGATTTTCTGGCTCTAAGGCCCGAGGTAAATTTTATTAAGATGATGTTGAAGTAAAAAGAAAACGGTACAGAGTTTAAGCATAGAAGTTTCTGGTTATCAGGGAATAAGGTACAGATTATCAAGGGGTGCGAAATTCGGTTTAGGAACGGGTGGCATAAGGAATACATAATCTGCAATCTTCCCGATTGGGGGTAAAAGTTTAATGGGTCAAAGTACAGACATTGAGATATGGGGGTATGTTGTTCATGTAATGGCTATGTTCAGGTGTGGAGTATAGCCCCTTTCCCTGTAGGTTCCTTCCCCACTCTGAACTCTAGGGTACAGATGTGGGGACCTGCATGAAAACCTCCTAAGCTTACTTTGACCAGCCTAGGTTAAAACTTCCCCAAGGTACAAACTATTTTACCGTTTGCCCTTGTACTTTATCGCTGCCACCACCAAACGTCTAACAGGTATATAATGGGGAAAGAGCCTGTTTGGGAACGTCTTTCCCCCCAAAATCCTCCCAAACCTTACACCCCCTTTCCTGGGGAAGGTTTGATAAAAATCCTCACCAATTTGCATAGATGAACACAGACCCAAACCCTTGGATCTTAAGAACAATGAAAAAGCATTCAGATTCTTAAAAGAAGAATTTTAAAAGAAGTAAAAAGAATCATCTCTGTAAAATCAGGATGGTAAATACCTTACAGGGTAATCAGATTCAAAACATAGAGAATCCCTCTAAGCAAAACCTTAAGTTACAAAAAGACACAAAAACAGGAATCTACATTCCGTTCAGCACAGCTTATTTTCTCAGCCATTTATAGAAATCATAATCTAACGCATATCTAGCTAGATTACTTACTAAGTTCTAAGACTCCATTCCTGTTCTGTCCCCAGCAAAAGCATCACACAGACAGAGAGAGCCTTTGTTTCTCCCGCCTTCCAGCTTTTGAAAGTATCTTGTCTCCTCATTGGTCATTTTGGTCAGGTGCCAGCGAGGTTATCCTAGCTTCTTAACCCTTTACAGGTGAAAGGGTTTTTCCTCTGGCCAGGAGGGATTTTAAAGGTGTTTACCCTTCCCTTTATATTTATGACACGTGTTTTGTCCTTTTGAAGGGGGGAAAAGTGAATCTCACTGTCTGCTTCGGCTCTTCATTTCCTCTCCTCTCCTATCTGCTCCATTTCTCACAGCTGGAAACCCGTAGTGGGTGGTAAACCTTGTGGGGCCGGGACTGTCTTTGTTATAGGGAGGCACAATGCCAGCTGCAGTGGGGCCCTGGCCTTTAGGTGCTAGTACAATACAAAACTCATTAGTGATCAGCATCATGGGCCCAGCCAATTTTCCGTGGGCCACCAGAAAATGCTGCACAGCTCACCATGGCCCATGAATCCCAACTTGGTAGGGAGTTCCCTTACACACCTCTCCATGCACCCACAAACACACATGCTTGTTTGCTCCAGCTCGAACCTTTGGGCTGCCCTGATTAGGCCTGCCCCTTGCTGCCTCTCCCACATTGGAGAATGTTGAGCTTGCATTGTCCCACCCTAGCAATGCTTCCCTGCCACACCTCCCGTTCACAACAGCCACTGTGCAGCAGCGTCAGTCATGACCGAGGTCCAGTCTGAAGGACCCAAAGCCAAACCTGGCCTGGACCTGAGGAATGTTGTTTCCTTTCATTTCCACTTTCCCTCTTTCTTTCAGCACCCCCATGAAATGCCAGGATTTCAGGTTGGTGTGTTTACCATGGGGTGGCAAACCAAGTGAGGGGGAGAAAGAGAGAATGTTTATAAAAATGTGCCCGGAATTGTCTTGATTTAAAAAAAATAATGTTTTTTTGTTAACACTATTCCTAATGAGGCGTCCTTCCGATCCTTAAGTGTTGCCAAGGCGATGACCCTAGCCAGCCATCTTTAATTAACTTAGAATAGATCTCTTGAAATGAGTTCCTCTGGTAAATTGTTCACCAAGCCTCTTGGGCACGAAGCAGTGTTTGCCAAGCCCACTCACTCCAGCATTCGCTGACTGTTATTGTAAAAGGTCTGGAGATGGCTGGCTACCTCCTCTCCATCTTCTCCATCCTCTGTGCTCTCACGGGTGCTACAGCGCCTGAAAAACAAGCCATTAGGCCTCTGGCATGGGAAGTTGGTGAGCTTTGTGCAGTGATCTCCCTGGTGCAGCAGTGCCTGAAAAATAAGCCTTTTTTTTTTTTTTTTTTTTTTTGCTGGTTTTGTGCAGAGAGGATTGGGATAATTGAGGGGAAAATGGGTGAGACTCAGATATTCAAAGCCCTGGAGAATACTATGGGGATCAATCCGGGAATATGACTGAATGGGGCTTTCCCATGTCCAGCGTCCATGTTTCATTTGGAATATCTGTTTCTCCAGAATGAGGGAGGCTGGCTTTGCAGCAGCAAGGTCTATTCTGGACCCATTCTGCTCTGACGCTCGCACTGGGTAGCGTGCGGGTGACACCAGCCGATGTGGTACGAGGCGCTCCGCAGCTGGGCTATTCTCCAAATAAGCGGGGAGAAAATCACATTTCCTGTATGATAGATAATGGCAGTCAAGAGAATGCCAGGACAATTCTGGAAAATGCCATAATTGTCTTAATCTGATCGTGGATAAAAGATAATGATGCTAACAATATTTAAACATAATTATAGTTTCCTGCTGCTATTGGTCTCTCTGAATGCTCTCCATTCAAAGAGCTTTGTTTATAAGAAGCCTCGATCTAATTCAGGATGCTCTATGACTGGTGCGTTTTGTATCTTTATTACAATTTCCACCCGCATCTTCATCAAATCAATAGGGATGGGAGCTCTGCAGTGAGGCCCTGTCCTCCCAGATTAGGGGATGCCAGTGCTAACATCACAGCAGGTAAACACTTTGGTGTCTGGGATGGTACCTTATGTGGCTGAATTTTTTTTGTTAAGATGAATGACCATGTGGTGCTTTGCTACCCCTCCAGCTTTCCCACTTTTGGATAGCTTGTTTTTTGCATTCTTCCTCTTGCAATTTGATGCGTGTTTTGTGATACTTTCCAAGAATGCAAAAGGTGACTAGAGGAGAATAAAACTAACCATAATTCGTATTGCTTCAACACCTGTAAAGCAGGGCTTCATTTTCCAAGACACTGTACAAGCACATAGTCAGAGACAATCCCTGTCCTGAAGAGCTTACAGTCCAAGTAGACAAGACGAGGGATAAGGAAAAAAGAGGTGCAGGGCGATTAAGTGACTTGCCCAAGCTCGTATAGTTGGGCAGAGGCAGGAATAGACCTCACAGTCTCCTGAGTCCTAATCCAGTGCCCTAGACCATGCTGCTTTCTCGCATAGAAGAGAAATGACCGCTCAAGATGAGGGACAGCTGCATGTATCCATAAAGGAAGGAAGTAAATGACAAGAGCAAAGGGAGGAACTGGTCCACATGAGCAGGTTGTAAACATTGGGCTCTGTTTCCAGATATAAGGTCCTTACTAAGCTGTCTGAATCCTCCGCTGGAGGCTCAGGTCGGCCATTAGGAATATAGTGTGGCCATTTATGTGCTTAAAAGCTGATCTGCATTTCCCCATATGACATTCCCGACTCCTGTTAAGGTTCCCAGCCAAATTCTTCACTGACCAAAGTGGGTGAAACCCAATTAACTTCAGTGGCATTGGAAATTGTGTTTCCTTTCTCTCCAGATGAGTTGGACCAAATTCTCTTGTTTAAACCACTGCAACAATATTAATGTCCGTGAAGTAGCCTGGGTGCAAGTGAGGGTAGGTTATGAGGGGCTAGGTCATGCTCTTGGTCCATGGACACTACTCAATAGATATCTTAAGGCTTATTGGCTTTGGCTCTCTTGCAAGGGGGTTCTTTGCACATTGCTAAATGGCTCTCATATCATTTCTGCAATGACAGGCCCAAGCAAGATAGTTTTTGCGTCATCCCACAATCGGATCTTGTCTTTCCATCTTTCTTACCCTCACATACCCAGTTGCATATGATCTATGTGCTGTACCTCAGCGTGATAATGTGGACAGAATATAATGCTACATTTCCACCCCTTTGGGGCTCCACAGCCAAAGAAGAACTAGTAGTGATTATTGATCGTCCCCACACCTAGACCCATGGAATTTGCCATACTCCCTGCCTTTGGCCTCTCTGCTTCTGGCTCAGAGCTAAGCCCTGCCTGGAGCTAGGAATTACGGCCTCACCCCCATCACCAGCACATCACTCCCCAGGATCAGTCTGGAGCCTGGCCACCTCCACTGAATTCCCTAGAGCCATTCCCCCAGCTGCCCCTCCCCCAGCTCCATCACTTCTTCTAGGTGCGCCCTGCCATCCACCTCCTGGCACCTCTGCTCCCCTCCAGGAGAAAGCACCAGCATGATGCTAGCTCTGCAGGCCAACATACTTGAGCACATACAAAGTTACTGGCCCTTCTCTAGGCCCTGCCAAAGCGCCTTGTGGACATTCATACCAGGAGCCCCACCGCCCCCTATGGGACTGGTGAGTGTCACTCTGACGTGCCAGGCCCACGTGGCGGACTGAGTGTGTGTAAAACAGGCCATAGGCCAAAGCCAACCAGAGAATGTCTTGCCTACAGAGAAGAAAAGAAGGGGCAGCCTGGCCTTCTTGTGCTCAGTCCATCTGTCCAGATGGAATTCAGTGTCAGATCAAACATAGGGCAAGCACCTGCCAGAAGGGGAACAGAGAGCTCAGCGGAGAGGCTATGTTGGCAAATGTAGCCAGTGGCAGAACTGTCCCAGGGCCAAATGATTTGCCTTCAAGTGAACAAGGGGGTGTCAAGGCAAGTGGGAGAAAAGCCTCTCTCCTTCCATTCCACCTAGTTAGGCTGCCAAGGGGCTACTTGCTAAAGTTAGGGGAGTCACAGTCCTTCTGCCCTTCTGGTTCCTAGTCGGTGATTTGAGCCTTCCCACCCTGTCTGCTTCCCCAGGTCAAGCACCTGCTCCTTGTACCCAGAGAGCTGACCAGATTCCCCTTCGGAGTGTCCTACAATAAATATTTGTGGTACCATCACTATTTACATTCAAAATAAAGAACATTAAAGTCAGCTGGAGTGGGGCTTTAAGCAGGACCCAATGGCTCAGGTCTTCCCCCATTATCCGCAGCATAACATTAATATCCCTGGCTTTCCCTAGTGCAGACAGGCGCTCCACCACTTGTATCTTCTCCATAAGCCATAGGTGTTCCCACCGCTCCTAAACACACTGAGCCAAAGCAAGACCAGAATGGCTCTAGCGCACAAGTTCGGTAGATCCGACTGCGCCACTCAGTTCTCCAGGGTTTTCTACCAACCAGTTTAAAATGGAAACAAACCAAAGAAAGAAGCAGCTGCATGACCTGATATAACCCCGATCCTTGAGAGAAGCGAACAGTAATCAAGTATCTGCTCAGGTTCTTCCCTTTCAATTCTTTTAAATTCAAAGAAAGCCTAGTTTTTCTTCAGACATACTTCTCAGCAATCTCACTGGGCTTCCTCCCCCAAAGCGATGTTGACCAAGTTTGGAGCATATGAAATGAGTGTCTGGAAACTGACCTTAACTTTCTCAGGGCTGGAGGAAAGAGATTCTCTATCGAGCATTTGGGTTCTGGTGTTTCTTGCCATTTCAGCACCAAATGATCGGACAGCGACCTTTTCACCTTCAGGGAAATGCAAACAAGGAAAGTTCCTTCAACCGACCTCCTAGCCAGTAAAGCCTCGATATTGGGTGGGGGGAGGTAACTTCATTATCTAACGTGTTTATATGGTAGACAAATACACTGATACTGCATCAGTTAGTATGTTTCTAAACGGACCTAGCTGGCTGTATAGATATAGTTTAATTACCATATGGTAACACCTTTCCCCCCTGTTTCTGAACGTTACTTTTTAACAGAGTTAACCTTCCTTTCTTTTAATCGGAGAGTCTTTCGTTCCCTTTCCATGAGATATATTGCCCCAATGCCACACGCAAGATTTAATAATCATTCGATTTCATTTTAAACGCGAATTTGTGTGTTGCTCGTTCGAGTGGTTTTTTTTTTTAATACCATGTTAAATTAATTATTTTTGGTTAGTGTATTTAACTTATTTTTAAGTGAAAGGTGCATCAGAAAACCCCCTACCTTTACTATGAATCGAAATTTCTGCCTTACACATGAGTCATTTCTTATATTCTTTTTCACTAAGTTGTTCTTTGTTTAAAAATGGTTTATTACGGCTGTGCTAATTTTTCCGATGGGTCTTTTTAATAGAAATCCGGTTGTAGTTTATGAGCGGGTCTTTTCCTGAATGTTTAGGACCGAATTCAAAGCTTTTAAAAATATTCCTCCAGCAATATTAAAATATCTCACGATTTTCCCCTCACTTAGAAGTGACTCTTTGACACACAATATTGGAAAAACAAACGGAGGGTGCGATTTTTGCGCAATATACAGCGACTCGAGTGGTGAGAGACAATCCGAGCAGTCAGTTCGGCCATCCGTTTTCTCTTCTTATCCTAGGAACTCTTGATGGGGATTTGGTTAAAATTCATCTGCCTTTGAAAACTTTACTCCTGTCCCAATTAAATGATTTCAAGTTACGTTTATGAAAATAACTACCGGGACTATCCTAAAGATCTTTGTTTCTCGGAGGAAAGGGAATGCGTCGCAATAATGAAGCGGGGACCCTACGAAATAAATTAAAGTACAGCCC
This sequence comes from Natator depressus, assembly GCF_965152275.1. Classification (NCBI taxonomy): domain Eukaryota; kingdom Metazoa; phylum Chordata; order Testudines; family Cheloniidae; genus Natator; species Natator depressus. The sequence goes on from NC_134243.1 coordinate 68,804,794, forward strand.
AGAAGTGTGTGTCTAGCTCTTAGTTTGTAACAAATATGCAGCCTCGGTTGGGTCCTTTCTGGATTCAGGGATCCATTTTTGCAGAGGAATTCAACCTAGGCACACGAACTCCTTTCAGGGGGTGGCATTTCGGATTTTGGCATCCGGCTCTGTCGCCTAATTTCCGCCTGGAACGAATTTAACATCTTCTCGAGACGCTGGTGCCTATTGCGGATCTGGGCTGCGAGCCTCTGGGCAGAGGAAGGACAGTTGAACAAAGGCTCATCCCCTGGGTCCTGCCCACAGCCGGGGAAGGGATAGAATTTGGGGGCGGGGGGTCGGGGTCAGACCTATAGGTCTTTAATGTGGGTGCCGGCAAGGCGCTTTCAGGAAACGATTATACCTTTTGGAAGGGCTGGGGGTGGGGGTTATATTAGGATCATTATTTATCATGGCGCCTTTGCTGCAGACCAGCACAGCTGAGCTTTGCTTTCTTATCCAACTCCGGAGGAAATGTATTTTGAAGCTCTAGAGAATGAATCTTTTCTAGCCCTCCTTTCTCACTCAACATAATTCTCCCCAGTGCATGGAGCTCGCGTTGCCCCTGTTTCTCACAGGAAAGAGGAGCAAGCCGGGAACAACTGTGTAGACAGGAAAAATAAAACGAGCTCCAGGAGTAATTTATCCCGTGCAAAGTCCTTTGCTACCTTTGGGGCAGCTGGAAAGAAGGTTTAGGAGGAAGAAAGTGGCTCGTGGATCTCTTTGGGTTTGGCTTTCCTCTGTCGCTGGTGTCTCTTGCTTGTGACTAACGTTTTTGTGGCGCACCTGTGTGCTGTGTACCTGGATATCCTACACAGTCTCCATCATTGTTACTTGATAATTATAGTATAGCTAGCACGATAAGCAATGCAATTCCGAACGTGTATTTCATTGGTGCCCAGGTCAGTTTGCCCGTTTATAAACAGGAAGAAGGCAGGAAATGCCAACGCTCGCTCGAAGCGCCCTTAATCCAGCCACCGCGCGCGGCGGGCATGCCCGGGAATGCCCTTCACTTCGGATCAATCCTCAAAACGCCCCCAGATGTACCATCTGGGCCAGGGGCGGCTGCTGCGCGTCCCCTCGGGCCCTTCTGCGACCTTTGCCACTGCAGCCCCGTGGAGCAGTAAAGGCAGAAAGGGGGGAGAAAAGCCACGCTGTGGGGTGGTGGGTTTGCACAGCTCAGCCTTGGCTCTCCCCTCCGGAGTCTGAAATTGCTCCACTCCGTAGAGAGGGCACAGACGAACCTGGATAATTGCTCATTTCCCTGGACGGCGGGCAGTAAAGGGACTGAATAACCCTAATCGGAACGGCTTACGGGGGTGACATTTTAATGGTGCCATTACTTCGTTTCCCCAAGAAGTGATAGGGCCAGTGTCTCCTCGCGGCGCAGCTCAGTTTGGCCCAGTTCGAGCCGGGTAGATTGGAGTTATTTGCGCCTCTGAGAGCCCTTCTTTGGTTTGAAAAAGCCTCCGGCCAAAGAGAGATGTCCCTGCTCCCCTACCAAAGTGAAATGACTTAGAAATTGAAGGGGGTTTGCTGGCACTGCGCGTTTGGGGCACGGACAGTCTGGACACAAAGCAGGGTGTGCGGGGGAAGCTAATTCCGGGGATGGAACTGAGAAAGCGGAGTTGTCAGATACAAAATCTTTTGCTCAGCAAGTTGCCATTGACCGGCGGCGCATCGCTCCGCTCGCGGCTGCATTAGTCACGCATCTCCCTCTTGCCATCTTCTGAAGTGTAGCTAGTCCCCGGGGTGCACCTCTTCCCCTCTTCAGGGAGATGAGGGCTGGGCTCCTCTATCTTTTCTTGGGAGCCTGCTGACAGTGTTCACTGGACCCGCATTTTGCTCACACTGTCTCTCTCTCATGGACTTCAAAGCTCCTTCCTCGCTCTGCCAGCTCCGGTCTGCGCTCCAGAGGCGAAGCAGAAGCCAGCGTGGGCGGTGGATGTATTTTCATACAGTGGGAGACTGACTAGCCCCTACGAGATGGGGAAATAGTACCCCTGTAGATCCCCTGGCGAGCATGACAGAGGGGTGGGAGATGAGCCTTCTTTCTAAAAATGTCCCACGAGGCGGTCCTGCCGCAAAGATCCCACCGCTAAGACCCGATCCTGCAACGATTTCCGCGCTGTGCTTAATGCGGCGCGCCCAGCCCCCGTTGAACTGGGTCGAACTACGCGGGGTAGTGAAGCTGAGCACGTCTGTGCAGAACCGGGACCTCAACAAAGGCTGGAACGATTGAATTGTAATAAGCAGCTCTCTGCCCTGTGCCTGGCCCCAGCCCCGGCTCGGAGGCATCAGGCTCGGAGCTGGGCTGGAGCGGGGAGGACGGGGAGGCAGGAGAAGCCAGCGGGGGTCCTTAGACAGCAGCCCATTCCCGGGCAGGTCAAGCCCGCCCTGCCCGGTGTGTCATTCCCGAGCTGTCCCGCCTCTCCCGCCAGGCAGAGGGGTAATGGTGCGGGCACCTGCGGATCACAGAGTGGCGGGGAGACTTTTTTCATAATTACGAGGAACAAACTTTGTAGCTGCCTCTGGCTGTGATTAAATCCCGGGCCCCCTGCGGCGTGTCCCGTCCCCCCGCGCCCACCCCCAGGCGGGGCCTGGTCATTAGCCCTTGTCCCCGCTGGGAACAGGCCCCCGTTGCAGGGGGAGCGCTGCCAGCAAAGGCTACCCGCGGCCACCGCGCCAAAGTAGCCAGCGCACTGGGCGGCCTTGGGAGCGCAGGTGCTGAGCCAGGGCCTCCAGCCTCCCTGCTGCGCTCCACCCTGGCACAGCAAAACAGGGCTCTGCGCTGTTCTGAGAGCGCAAGCGGGGGAAGGGGCGGAGATGGGGGGCGAGCAGAACAGGGGAAGATCAGGAACAAGAGAGGCCCAGAGAGAACCCCAGGCGCCAGGGAACCCCAGGCGGGAGCGGCTGGCAGCAGGCGTCTCTCCCCACCCCAGCCGCAGAGCTGCGCATTCCCGGAGCTCTCTTGGTGACCAGGGAGCCTCTCTCCTTTCCGGGGAGTGTGTCAAGAGCCGCCTGCCCTGGTGCCAAACGCTGCAGCAAAGCCCAGGCTGGGAAAGGCCGGGAAGGGGGCAGGGGAAGGTCCTGTGACTCGTTAGCAGGAGTCACTGGGCTCCCTGCAGCAGGCCTTGCCCCCCAGCAGGGTGATAAAACGCGTCGCGGATTTTGACCTTCAAACCACAAAAGGGGGAAGCTTTGGAAGGCGGACGGCAGGGATCGGCTTTAGTTAATCCACCGTGTAAACCCGGCTCCTTTGTGCGCGTTACAGGAGCTGCCAGCGCTGCCGCTTTCTGCCTCCCGCTCCGCTTCCCGGGTCCTGCCCACACAAGATTCACCTGCTTAGGTAGCTCCCGCAGTGACACCGTCAGCCGGGGCCCGCACAGGTACAGAGCACACGCACGCACCGCGCCATGCATGTCTACACGCGCAGACACGCCCGTGTGCGGACACGTCGGTCGGGCGAGGTTCCTGCCCCACTCACTCAAACCTCTCCAGTACGCCAACATATGTAGCCTCTCGCCCGCCCAGGTGTGGAGTCATCGACACCTGGAGCAGGCTGGCGGCCCCCGGGCTCTCACACGGGCGCGCGCCCTTTTGCAGGCGTTGCGGGGCTGCTTGCCCAGCTCTGATGGGGACTCTCCGTGGAGAACGAGGGTCAGATCCCTGGCAGCAGTTGGCAGGGGGGAGAGCGGGCAGGGCTGGACGTGTCTGATTCCAGAGGCTGGATTAGCTCAGCCCAGAGGCTGAAATCCGGCTTTGATCCGTTTGAAAGCGCCTTCCCCACACACCTGGTTGTCCACGTGTCCATCTAATTCCCCACCGTCCCCGACTCTGCGAAGCACCAAAGCCCCCTCTTCACCTTTTTGACCTTCCCGTTGAAATAGCACGGCAACGGCCAGCTAACCCCAGCCCTCTGCAGAGTCTCCTCGCCCTTGTCCACGGGGCACCATGGCTGCAGGACCCCTGCATGGAGCGGAGCTTTTATTGGAGACCCAAGTGCGTTCCAGCCCCACCGCGGCTCGGGGAAGTAGCCTTCCTGACTAAAGCTGCCTAGACAAATGGGCAGCCCCGCACCCGTGTGTACCGGGGCCACGCCTTGTAAATAACCTCCCCGAGCCCCATGTAAGCTCCGGTCTATACAAAGTGCAATGACATATATAAACAAAATGCTAATTTCAAGAAAGGCAGGGCTGCCCGTCCATGCAGAAAATTAAAGCTGACATCGAGTTTAATTAAACAAAACAACCAGACTCAGAGTTGAATCTGAAAGTTAGATTATAGCAGTTGGGAGAGCAGGAATCAGCAAAGCCTTGGGTACGATCTGATCATAAATCTTCAGTGCCCGCTCCCTTAACTACAGGAACAATCAGCTGGAACAGGGCGGCCTTCTGGCCAGCCTTGCCCTCGGTAGTAAGTGCCACGGCCAGCCAATGGCTTCAGATAGTCACGGTGCCCGTATGACAAGGTATTGGTGTGAATTCCAAACAGCAACAGCCTCTGACTAAATAAACCGTGAGTAAAACCCCAGCTCTGGCCCTGTTGAAACAGAACAACGCCAATAGGTTGTCTTCAGGTGAGACTCCAGACGCACCGTGTCCACACTCCCGCAGCCGGTCGAAGGCGAAGTGGGGGGCTCTGTATTTACATAGACCGATATAAGGTTGGTGTGCAATAAGCGAGGTATTCGGATTATAGGGAATTGCTGAATTCTATCTATTTTGCATGATGGGTTAAAAAGAATTCGGCTGAATAACCCTCAAGAAGTAAGCCACACACACTCGTGTTTGTGTGAACACTGTCACACACACGGGGACACGCGCGCGCACGCACACACATATGCGCGCGCGTGTGTATTTTTGCATGTTACAAATAATTCGACTGAATATCTCATGGAAAATAAACTACAGATTTCTGTGTTTGCTAGGGCTCTGTGTCTGTGTGTATGCACACCGCTAGATGATATGTCTATGACAGTGTACACAGACACAAAGTCCTGGCACATACGCTATTTTGCGACTCACTTGCCAAGGCATATGCAGGTGAATTCTTTTTAACATATCATACAAAAATGTCCATACAAGCACGCACACACATTATACCTCTCTCACACTAAGATTAACGAATACAAAATTAGGTAGTTTACATTCCAGGGATTATTCGGCTGCTTTCTTTTAAATCGATCATGCAAAATATATCTCTGCACTTACCAATATTCTGTAAGCGCATATTTTGCATGACCTTTCAAAGAATTCAACTCCCCGACATCTCCTGGGTACACAGAGACACCCTAATAATTCCTGCATTGGAGGAACGGTGGATAAGAAACTCTCATAGTTTTCTCTCCCTCTCTTTCTCTGAACACAAAGCATGAAGCACCAAACAGACTGGAGTGAAGAGCCCGGCATTTCCCTGACTCTTCTTCGCTGTGTCAAAGTGAGAGTGAGAGGTAGGAAAGGGGCAGCCCTTTTCCCCCCGCATCGCTATGTGCGTTTTCCTTTCCTATTTCTGCTCACAGAGCTGGGAGCACTACAGAGGACTGGAAAGCCTTTCTGCGTCACAGCCAGCTACCACGAGGCATCGGTTTTCCCACTACAAGGACTAAACGTTATTTTTAAACGCCCTGCCCTCTTTGCAAGGCCTGTGAAGGGAAGCAGAGACCAAGTCCGGCCGTCACAGGCTTCCTTGGGATTTCTTTCACCCTTCCTCAAAAAAGAGATGGGACAATGGGCTCGATCTTGCACTGTCCACGTGTCCCAGTGAAGCCCGTAGCACTTCTCTGGCTCACGAGCAGAGAAATCTGAGTCGGTGGAAGGGGGCAGGCGAAAGGATCAGGAGCCCCAGCTGATATCTGTAGGAGTGTTGCCTGATGGAAGGAGGGCAGGTCTGAGCCCTTTAACCTGCCGGGACTTCCCAGCGGCAACACTTGCTTTTTAACGGGGGCTAGTCCAGGGTGAGCCTAGAGTTTCCTTCATTTTACTCCTTTGGAAACTCCCCCAGGGCTGTCAAATTGCCCGGGTTGCCTATGAAGCGAATTCGAGGGGGGGCATGGTCAGATTTCTAAGGGGGGTGTGTGTTCAGTGTGTGCTCCAGTGTCGTCTACTTTCTTGCACTCAGGCATACCCGTCTGCGCCCTTGGATCTGTACGAACTCGCTCTGAACCGCGTTTGGAGCATGCCGAGAGGAGGATGCCAGCAGTATGGGAGGAAATGTCCCTTCTCCCGGTGTTCTCCTGCGCACGATGTAGGGAGCCCGGCGCAGGGCTGAGGGCGGGGTGGCTTGTTTGGAGTAAGTCCATCCCTATTGCTCCTTTCAGGGCAACTTGATCTCTCTATCTGCCGCGAACAGCGATCCGGACTCACTCCGAATGCTCCTGCTCGCCCGAGGATTTAAACCAACCGTTGAATATAATAGTCCCTGCATGGCTGCCAAAACAAAAACCTAAGAGGGTTCCTGCCCACTTTTGTTGGGAACCCAATTCCCAGGGAGACTCTAAAAGAACAGGATTTCAATTTTTAAAAATCAAGGGGATTTAAAAACACTGCCACGCTGAGTTGCCAGGGAGTCATCTGCAGTCCAGCTTTCTGGGGCTTTATCCCTGACATTTAAATAACCGAATCACTAAGGTCTCATCAGCAGTAAGGATATTTGGATATTTAAGGTCTCATCAGCAGTTTGGATATTTAAGGTTTCACTCTGGTCTGCACTTGGATGAGAATAAAAGTGAGGGTGGAAATCAGGGACTGGGGTATCCCAAAGATGCAGCCCCTCGGAGCTGTGAGCCCCTCGTAATCCTCACCCAGTTCCTTTCTCGAAGGAATCAATAACCAGGAACTGCGAGGTTGCCAAAATGTGCGAAAGTCAAAGCAGAGTGCCCCACTTCCAGCATCTGGAAGCCATAAGTGAAAGTGGGTGGGAGCGAATGTTTTCAACTCACATGTAAGATGCTGCCCCTTCCCCTCAAAGGGCAGGGGAGCGAATTTCTTATTTCACCTGTTAATGATTTGTCACATAGAAATGGATAGAGACTCTGCAGAGAGGCTGCAATTGCTGAATTGGGAGTTTTATCCACCAGTTGGATGAACGTGTATTGTCCGCTGTGTGTTTCTTTTATCCTGAGTGATTAGATCCTGTCAAACTTCTGGAAGCGCCTCTAAATGTTATTCCTCAATAATCCACAACAGCCGCTTTATCCCTCCCTGCTTTCAGATCAGAGAACAGCACTCCTCGGATGAGGCAAAAACAATACCCGCTCCAGTAACAAAAACAAACACACACACAGAAACAAAACCCGGGAAAAAACAAAGGAACACAAGACGGCGTGAGGATGTGGAGTGGAAGAGAGAGATTTTTTTGTCCAGAGACGCAACGATTTGTCAAATGTTGGTGGACAGAGAAAACAATCATTGCAAGTATTAAAGAAAATAGGAAATATTATCCTGATCCTTCCATCCTCAGTGGTGTGAAGTAATCCTTGCTGGGGTGATTCGTCCCATTGATTTAAACAGAAATATTAGCGTGCGTAAGGACTGCACACAGGAAAGGTGCAAGTTCAAGTGTTAAATGGTTCACATGATGGCATTTTAATAGAGATTTGGGGCATGGAAGGGTATCGTTTTTGCATCGAGCTGGCTTTAGGGCCCTGCACAGAGCTTGTGTGTGCCGGTGCATTCTGCATCGCAGGGGTTCTATCTTATTCTCTTGGAAATTATATAGACACTTTTCTAAAATAATACCATGCATCAAACCGCGAGAGATGAAATTCTTAAGATGATAAGAGGGTTTCCATTTGTACATTTCGGGGGCACACAACACATTCGAATATGAGAAACCAAATGGTGATCGTACAAAAATGATATTGACAGGGCAGCCACCAGAAATCCAAGCTGTAGCTTGCTTAATATTAAATCTTGGGTGACATCGATTTACCTCCCCCCCCCCCCAACGGCAGATCGCAAACCGTGATTTGGGCTTTTTTCTTCTTCTGAGTGTTTATATAGATACATAAAGTTGCAGTGAGGTTTGACGTGGCAGAGATCGCTTCTATCGCCCACTTTATCCACTGCAGCAGCCTGTAAATCTCACCGGGCCTTAGAATGGCAGGGGGAATGTTAGTAGAAGGGGGGTTTCCCCTTCATGCTTTCCTGTCGTTTGATTTTGGGTGCAGTCTTTTTGGCCAGCGGTCCGCAGAGGTGTGACTCCTTTCCACACTGACAGGTAGATAGGGTGTCGGCTGATCGGGGGAGGAAAGTGAGACAGTGAGCTCATGAAATGTCGTCTTTGAAGGATATTTGTAATAACATAACCAGCAAAATGAATGTCATATTTTTGCTCCAATGAATTGGATTTCCTGAAATATTGTCTCGGTAATGATGCCTCTAGGCTCCTCTGGATTAGATAGCTCTCCAACCACATCAAGAAGGCTAATTATCCCCAAACCACTTTCCCACATTTTCGCATCTTTTTATTTTATGCTTCTGAAATCTTTGCCCAGCGCTCGCTCACTCTCCCCGCCCCCCGCCCCTTAGATGGTTTCCCTGCTTTTCAGGCTGTTTTTAGTAGCAGGCTCCGACTGTTCTGTGAACCACACGGCGCAGGTGTGAGGGTGCGGCGGGGAGGCTGGACGCTGGGCCCCAATCTCTAGGAAAACCTCCGAGACCTTAGGGCAAATGGGTTGGGAAGTAAGGGAGCGCTCCTGCAATGCTGACAAGGGGGGATTCGACACCCGGGGTGTTGTGTTGTGTAGTGACAGGGGCCTCTCTCACAGTGCGTTACCCCTTGCGGGGTTGCCCGGTTTGGGTATCAAAAGCTGGCTCCTCCTCAGCCTCCGTCTGATCTTTGCTCACCAGCAGATTCCCCTGGTGCTACAGTCAGAGATGCCCTGACCCCGCTGGCGAGGCGGGGTCACCCATCACCGTGGTATCTGAGCGCCATTCCTACAACGGGGCAGAAACCCGAGCTGTCTCCGTCTAGTTTCCTTCCCCGTGGGCTGGAAGGTGAGCCAGGCACGTTACCCTGGCTGGGGCCCAATCCCTCTGCTAACCAGCGGGTCCCCCCGTTTCGCCGAGAGCTGGTCCGCGCAGGGCTCTCCCTGCAGTTCTCCTAGTGTGCTCCTGGCCGGGCAGGAGCCAGGTTTGAAAGGACCCCAGAGAGGAGGCCTTCTCTGGAGCCCTGGGGTTGCCTCGTGTAAACTGAAGGTGCAGGAGGAGCATCGGGGAACGCAGTGCTGGTGAAAAAAGCCAGAAGGAGCGTCCTGAAGTTCCCAGTTCAGAGCAGATGGGACCCGCCAAGCTCCCTCCACCCCTACCAATGTGCTACGCGGCGCATTTGGGCCCGGATCCTGCAAGCACTGGTTCACCGCTTGGCTTTATTCTCCTGACTAGTCCGTTTGACTTCAATGGGACTAGTGGTGTAGGTAGAGCTGAACGCGGAAGTAAGTGTTTGCAGGATTGGGACCTAGACATGACCCCCTTCTAGGGCTCAGAGGGGAGGTCAGTCTCCATCGCCGCTTCTTAGCCCCTAAACTCCGATTGCCCAGGAGGGTGCCAGCTGTGGGACTGGTTTTGTAACATGAACACCTCCCTAGTTTATATCCCCTTTTCAGGTGGTCTGTGATAACCCTTTGGGTCTGTAGGTTACGTCTCAGACAACTCCTGTTCTGAGGGTGAGGATACCCCAACTGCAGAGCTATTGCATTAGTGCCTTCGAAAGATCCCTGTATAATGCAACTCCTATAAGATGATTTTTCCTGTAACCCACCTGAGGTTAGTCACATCTCCCGCAAGCGCCCTGCAAGAAATATCAAACAGGGACGGGGAAACCACGCTTTTCCAAGCCTGAAACAGATCCGAACTGCAAAGTAAGGGATAAGGACCTGTCGAGGTTTACACTGGACTGCTAAAAGAGTGTAACTGTGCAGGCCAATCCAAGGGATTCAGCCCGCAATGCCCCTCACAGCCCGGCAAACCACTGATGAATCGGACGGTTGAGTTTGGTTCCCCTGCACTGTTCTTTTGCCTGCTAGTTACCGTGTGTGGTTCTGCTCAGGGACCTATGGGGCGCCATAGGGAACTATTTCATTGCTAGGAGGGGGGAGTCTTCAGCTGGTGTCTTTGCTTTTGCCTTGATCATCCCTCCAGCTACAGCTCGCATGACAGGAGGCCGTAGAGGGAGTCCAGGCTAACGCAGTAGTGACTAGCCCCGACAGAGGGTGTCATGGAGAGCGCCTGGCTCCTCTGCAGTTGCGTTGCCCGTGTTGGGATTTGCCAGCCCGGCTGGTTCCTGCTGTGTGACCCCAGCTCCCTGGTACCCGCGCGGGCGCAAGCCCGTGCCGAGTACCTGGGGGGGGGGGGTCGGGGAGCAGACCACCTAGGCCGGGTCTCGCCGATCTCACGCTGCCGGCGCGCTCTCGACAGGAACATAAGATGAGCCCCGACGGGCGCTGCTTTCCCAGGATCGGGGCCCGCCGGAGCCGGAGCCACGCGGCTCTCCTACTGGGCTCCCCGCCGCCCCCTGCCCGTGCCCGTGGGACTCGCTGGCAGGCTCTCAGCAATGCCAGCTCCCCCGGCCAAGCGGCTCTAGGGCAGGCGCGCAGAGCCCCTCCTCCTGCCAGCCTGGGAGCCAGGCCGGGCTTGTCTGCTCGCCCTTGGGCGAGGGCGAGATCCAGCCTCGCCTGTGCGCTCAGCCAGCGCCCCGGCCGGCCCCGGCTGCCTCGGGCGTCCGCTGGCCCATCCACTGCGGCACGGACGGGGCAGGGCCCTGGCTGGGGAGTGGGCGAAGGGGGGTCTGCTCGCCCTCCCGGGTCAGCTCCCTTTGGGCCTCTAGAGGGCGGTGTACGGACAGTTATGGAGAAATGCCGGGTTTACGCTGTCTCCAGCGCGGCGCGCAGCCTGGGGCAGCTCCTCTGTGCGGAGCTCGGCCCCGGGTGCTACCTGCGAGCCCTGAAAGCTCCCAAACCGGGGAGGTGGGACCGTGACAGGTCCCCGCCAGGATAGCACGTGCCCTCGTCCTCCCCCCACCGCTGTGGGCCGGCCCCCAGGGAACGGCGAAGGCCCTGAAAAACCAGAGCAGAGCTGGCTCCGCTGGGGGTATGACCTGGCAAGGAGGGCACCTAATGCGGAGGCGTGCGGAGGGAGCAGCAGTGCTGGGACGGAGCCTGGCATCTTAGCCAGCCCTTCCTCCTCCCCCTCCCCTGCCAGGCCTCCACCGCTGCCCTCTGTGATCTGATCCGGGGAGGGCTGGTTGTACCGCCGAGGGAGGGGAGGAATCCAGGCACTCCCCTCCTTCAGTCACTAGGTTCCCCCCTCCCTCCTCCGGGCCTGCGAGCAGCTTAGCAGAGAGTGGGGGTGGGTGGAGAGAGTCTCCTACCAGCCGACACAGAGGCCAGGGCACCCTCCCCGCCACGGTGCAGCACACAGGGGGCCCTGTATTGCCTCTCAGGTGTTCTAGTGGAACAGGCCTTGAGCCGGGGCGGGGGGGGGGGGGTGATTCTGTAGCCCGGTGGTCAGGGCGACTCCCTGGGAGGGGGGAGACCCACGGCCTGACACCAACCACTTTTTCTTTGTTTCGCTGCCGCAGAACCGCTTCAGCTGGAGAGGGGGAGGGAGCCCCCCAGCAGAACTCCCAATCAAGGCTCCAAAGCGGTGGGAGACCCCCGTTCAGATCCTCCCTTCCCCTCTGGCTGAAGGGGGAATTGAACCTCTCTATCCTTGCTCTAACCAAGGGGGGTGCTTGTGTGCAGTAAGGCAGCCTAACTCATTCCCGCAAGAACCGCCTTAGGCCCCTAAACTGCCGGCCTGCGGGCAACAGGTTGGGGCTGGAGCTCGCCAGCAGAGATCGGTGCCTCCCTGCAGGCTGCAGCTTGGCCTTGGGTGCTGTTCCTGAGAGAGGGGAGGGGCCCAGCACCCACGTCTCCCGCTGGCTAGCTTAGGGGGCTGCTGGCTTTGTGCACCACGTTCTTAAGCACCTCTCTCCCCATTCATGGTCTCGGCGCCTAACTCTGTGCATCCCAGCGTAGTTCCGGTGATTTTGCTAGGCGCCTAAAAGTTAGGCCTTGTTGACTCTCAGCAGCATGGCCATGCCTATGTAACTTCATGGATCCCACCCAAGGTCTTGTGCTTTCCCGCGCCTGAGAGGCCCACACCCAGATACGAGGCGCTGAAAAGTAAAGGAGCATTGCCTTCGGAGAGGCTGTGTGGCCTAACAGGCAGGGCACTAGAGTAGGATTCAAGTCACCTGAGTCCTCTCTCCCCCACCTCCAACACTCACCTGCTTCCTGCTCTTGGGCAAGTCATTTTATCTCCGGTTCGCTATCCCTGTGTTACAGGTGGGGATACTTACCACATCCCCGGTAAGGAGCTTTGAGATCTAGGGGGGATAAGAGCGATGGATGATTGTTGGTTGAGCAACTCCTGAAAGTTCTGAGCTCCCTTGACTTGAATGGGAAATTAGGGTGCTCAGCACTGTTTAAAATACATGGTGTGTGTGTGTGTGTGTGTGGAGCTTTGGGACCTCCCCCCCCCCCCCCCAGTAAGGGAAGAGCCAAGGAAGAGTGTTGTACAGAACCAAGGCATCTTTCTGACTGTTTTGCAAGGCTTCATCTGCAGCAGTGGGCAGAGCCATTGGCGTGTGACGTTACAAAGCCCAGAATGATTTTGTGAAGGGGGCACCGGATCTCCCTTAGGAGGTAACCAAGAAAGGCAGCATCAAAACGGAGCACATGCCAGTCAATTGGCAGGGCAGAAAATCCTGCTGTCTCCCCGCACTATCTGCTCCGACCAGGCAGCTGCCGTTCCGCTGACAGCTGGAGATCATACAAACCCCCACAGTCCTGCCAAGGAGTTCGCGAAACTCTGTGTCATCAGAGGTGTGAATGGGAACCTCCCCAGAGGCTCTCCAGCCCCTTCCACCCTTGCTGCTATTCCGGATCTGCTGCCATCTATCCGAGGTGCCAAGCCTGGGGAATCCAGGGGCCGACCCAAACCCTCTTGAGGTCTTTCCTTGGACTTCAGTGGGGTTTGGAGAAAAGAATCCCAAGGCTAGCCGCTCATCAGCAGCACCCCGGTCATTGCTGAGCCCCATTGCTCCTTGGGTCTAAACGGCTTTGGGGAGGGTTTTAAAAACGCTCGGTGCGTCGATCCTTGTTGTTTCGCCTATTTAGAGAGACGCGCTGGCTCGCTCGCTCTCTTCTTGTCTACATTACAAAAGTCGTGAGGCGTGAGAGCGCCGCCCGCTTTGTCTGCAGCTTGGCTTTGTGGCTCTTGGCCAGCCTGCGCTCTTCTTTTCCCCTTTTGCAGGCTGCCCTGAAAGGTCCCTTTATGCAGATGCATTAAAGAAAAAGAAAAAAAAAAAAAAAGAGGAGAGAATCCGTCTGCGCCTGTCTGTGGGGATGCACGGCGCATACTAGTTTGTTGGCCAGTGTCTTTCACGCCCCAGCAGAACATAAATCACGGCAGCCAAGCTGCTGCAGCTGGCAACCGCAGCCTTCCCCCGGCGACTTTCAGCGGCAGCTTCCCACGTGCGAGGAAACCCCCCACGAGGGCCCTATTAGTAACTCACAAACTGAAGGCCCTGTTTGGGAGTGCACGCAGGCGGGATGCTCCCGGTAGGAATAATGACATGGGAGCCCAAGGGGAGGCCCCGGACAATTCCCACGTTGTCCACCCGCCTCGGCCTGTAAAACGCAGGAGCGCGCGGAAGAACGGGAAGGATACAGCGCAGTGGGGAGCTGCCTTGATGCGCCTTGCCCGCAGCCCCTGAACCAGCGCTCGGGTCTGGGGTGGGGCGGGGGCCAGGTTGTGTTGCTGGCGCGCGGTGCTGGAAGGCAGTTCTCAGCTCGTGTGCTGTTACTGGTTACCAATCCGCGACTCCAGTGCAGCAGAAGGCAGTACCGGAGCCCGCCTCTGCTACTCCGAGGAACCCACGCACTGGTAGCCAGTTCCTCCTTCCCCACTAACCCCCTTCTCCTCTAAGACCATTAAAGGACTCTCGGCTGGTGGGCTCTTGGGGCAGGGGCTGTTTTACAGGATGTGTCTGTAGAGAGTTTAGCAGCGAGGCCCCATTTTAGCTAAGCTATTTAGGCCCTCCTGTAATCGAAATCAGTCTTAATAATAACAAATTAATACTTGCAACAGTGTTTGCGGAAGCCAGATTTGAAATGGGCTGTCACCCTCCTCCAATCCGGAGACTGAAACCACTATGATCGGCGGTACCTGGCCAATGAGGACTAAGCGGCACCGCTCTAATCTGGAATAGCGGCAGCCAATCCTTGGAATAAAAACATAAAAGGACAATATATTTGTCAAATAAACCCGCATAACATTAAATCCAAGCGAACTGCTTCCTGCGGGCCGCTATTTCATAAAGAGACTAGAGGAGATGCATTAATTGTATCTACTAATTGTGAATTATTCACTCAGTTATACAGAGAGCCAGGTCTGGGGGGCACTTCACTGCGGACTGTCCATGTAAACTAGAGTCAAAAATCTGCCGCAGCTCTGCCGTCAGCGGGGATGTAACTGGGGTGGGGCGGGTATTTGACCGTGGAAATTAGTAATGGAGTTGGAAGTTTCCGTCCTAATCCTGCAGCTTCTTCACGGAACAGAAATGTCCATTTGGTCTTTTAAAGCTCATTTTAGAAGATGATAATCTTGGAATTAAGGTTAATAGATAATTAGTATTAATATAAATAATATGTGTGTGAATATGTGCACCCGCAGACTCGCTTTCTATTCCTAAACTCTCTAACATAGCTATAGGTTCCCCTGCACCTAGAGATATGGACACTTACATCCCACATACATACACTGCCTCTTTTGCTCAAACACACACTCCGTCCGCTTGTGCTGTATATACTTAGCTTTTGCAAACTACATCTAATCGAGCCATCTGTCTGTCATCAGTACATGTCACGCTGGAGGTGTGGAGAGATGGGAATGGACCTGTTAAATGTTAGTCTGACAGCACGTGTCCAGGTTAATCGTTGGAGCTGAACAGATACTTGCGGTGAAATCTCCGAATATTCGTTTGAACTTTGAAAGAGAATTTTGATCCAACGGTGTTTGTGATCCTTTTGCGTTCACTTTCTGGAAATATTGCCGTGCTGGAGTTTAGTAGCAGGATTCCTCGAGGAAAGCGGGTTTTAAATGTGAATGGGCAAATTATTGCAGAAGGCGATTTTTAAATGGTGGATTCGATTGTGACATTTGAAATTCACCCTGTGCTGGTTAATTACATGGGTCACCCAATCCCCGAACTGAATCCATACATTTGACTAGGCAACTGACCGACATAGACACAATGTGGAAGTTTGATTTCTGAATATGCGCAATGAATGAGCTATGAACTCACTATTCACAGCGGAAACCCTTTTACAGAAATATTCACAAGCGATGAATAAATCTGAGACTTTCACTGACATTTTGGAAACAGAAAAATAAATAAAAGTTTACAAATCAGTTATTTGCTCGGTTCTAGTTAAACTCATTACTTTCTCCTCGCGGATTCTGCTCAATGGGGCAGGATATTTGACGGTTTTATTTTCGATTCTTTTGTCTTTGCCATAAATCTTTAAATTCTGCTAGTCTGTGAGGAAATTTGATCTCTCCATGTGATATGTGTTGCCAGCGAATAGCAATTTTCTCGCATGGTACCACTTACAGACAGAGGGGTAAAGAAAAGAGGATCTGGAAAAAGGAGGGGAAAAAACCCAGGTCGGAACAAATGGGATAGGGGCTGGAACAGACTTGAAAAGATAAAAATGACTCCGAGCTAATTGCAAGTCGGAGTCAATTTTTGCAATAAGTATTCTTTATTAAAAACCTGACTGGGTTAAAAGTGGGTCTATTCCACTTTTAATTAATAGGCACACAGACCCGATTCAGCCATACAGACCTGTCGCTGACACACCAGGTCCTACGGTGATGAGCAATATAGATATTGTAACACAGTAAATCATATTACTACACAGTAAAATAATACACATCAGATTCAATTAACGGTCTGCTAGGGACAGGTCTGTGTGCCTAGATAAGGTCTGTGTTTCTGCCTGTCTAATCTGCCTCTGAGAACTGAGAAATCCCAGCTAGATCACCCGCCCCCTTGCAAATACTAGGGGCCTATTCCCCAAAGCACGACTTTTTTGTCCAGTGCCACCACATCTGAGTGCTGCTTAGTCAAAGTGAAAAGTTCGTACAACCTCCTCAGGCCTCATATAATCCACCTTCAGAGTTTGCGCCTTTTTGGTTGTTTTGTTATGCGATTTTCTCCCTATTTTCAAAAATAAATTCCCTGCGCTGGTGGGGAGGGGGCCGGGAAATGTGCGCACTCCCCCCCCCCCAACCAGGGCTGCCTAGAGGTCCATCTCTGCAGGAGAGTGGGGAGGTCACTTACTCCATCAATGTAAAGGGACCCTCCTTTTGTGCCACCTCCTGACTAGAATCATCTCCAGTAGCCCAAGCGCTCTTCCTCGCAGTTTAGCTAGGCTAGGGTCAAATGTAATTTTTCATTGCGTGAGTGTGTGTGAAATGGACAGATCTGTACCGCTTTAAATCTGAATAAAGCCATTTGCCTTCTAAAATATTTTCTCCCCCCTCCATTTAGTCAAACGTCGACGAGCATTTTTGAAAAATGCCATCCGATCCCCATGCCTCTTCAAAATACGAGTTTGGGGCGATCCGGTTGGAATGATAAGTCTTTTAATAAACAATAGCACGTGGGGGGGGGGTTGTGCATGTTAAAATATATAATAATAAATCAAGTGTGCAGGAGTTATGGGAAGGCAGGAGTATGGGGCAAGTTACAGCTTTAGTAGGGGGTTAATGTGGTGGGTTTTAAAAAAACCCACATATCCGCATGTGCCTATTAGCCCCCCAAGTCTATCCGATCTCCTCTCCTAGGGGCAAGGGGAACTCGTCCCCCCACTTTCTTGCCGAGGCTGCGAAGGTTCCTGAAGTCAGTGAATCGCTGAGGGTCACAGTTTGAGAGGAAGAATTTGCCCTTCGAGTAACAGGCTAATTAACCCCCCACAGTTGCCGGACTCCTGGTGAGTTGGTCAATCCCAAAGTACCCGAGGACCCTAGTTAGAAAGCTGGGGGCGGTGCAGGCGCTGGATCTCCCAACCTAGGTGTGTGTCGAGTAGTGCCGGCACCTAGGCCTTCGCCCAGCCTGGCGAGGGCAGCCTGGATCCCTGGCTCTGTGCCCTCCTTGTTTGGCTTGTGTTTCTGTATTTACCTTCCTGCGTGTTCCTCTCTGAGCCAGGCCCCTTCAACTACCTGCCACAGATCCTCCCTGGGCTGAGCCGCTCAGGGGGCCTGGCCTTTCTCCCCCTCCCCTCCTACTTAGGCGTTTGAAAATAGATCGCACCCGGGTGGGCAGCTTTCACCTTAAGGCTTCTCTGAGGAGGCGGCACCCGTCAGTTCCTGCTAAAGGGGAACAGCAGCAGATCGGTGGGGCTCAGGGACTCGCTGTTGGAAGGGCTTAATGCCATGCTGCCCACATGGCCTCTTTAGTTGGAAAGCCTCCTTCACAGCTAGGGCAGTAGCCCGTTTACCAGGCTCAGCCTTTGCTGTGCTAAGCAACCTTCCACCTTGCCTTCACTCCTCACAGCTGCAAACCCCAGTTCTCTGGTGCAAACCTAGACCGAGGTGAATATAAAGACCAGACCACGCGGCCTAGGAGCGCCGGTTTGGGACCTAGGCGTTGGGAACTGATCCAACCCAAACTCTCTGACCAAAAGGCACATTTAGCTCCGCCGTTAGTTAAATAGATTTGCCCATGGGCACTGCAGTGAAGAAGATCGGGATAGATTCGTGTGTGAAGGTGCTGGGTGCATCCTCTATGAGGATTCGAATTGCAAACGGCCCAAGAGCTACCAATGGGACTAGCCCGTGGCTGGTGAGTGCTGTGTACTTGTCAGTATAGTATCCGGGGCTTGGAGTGAAATGTTCTTAAAGCACCCCACCCTCTACCACCATCTATGTTGCTTGCAAAAATCCCCCCAAATCCTGTGGTCTCTTCTTCTTAGCAGTAGGTCTTTCAGCTAGAAACAGTATTGGAATCTACATCACCCTGTTTCCCAATAGCCCTCTTTAGGAGCTATGTACCTCTCTGCCCTGCAATGTGTGGGTTGTGTCCCCCTGTAGTCCACACAGAGAGGGCTTGGCCATATAGAGGGTAGCAGCCCACTAGTATGATTGATTATGCATTTAGCTCAGGCGGTAAAGAGAGCTCAGAGCTGTGGATCTAAAGGTCCTGCAGTCCAGTGTGTGTGTGTGTGTGTGTGTGTAACTCGATAGACCTATAATGCTGATCTCTGGGGATAGGGGTCAGTATAGTTGCACGTGATGCAATTTACTTTTTTCTGCTTTCTTTTTAAAAACCCAAGGAAGTGACATACCGAAGGAAGTTAAAGTTGCAAAGTCATGCACTCAAAAGATAAGAAAGGAGGCCCATGACCTTAACATGGTGCATATTTGCATTATGCGTCCGTTTTTAACTACATGATCATACGCTATTTGTTCTACATGCCCCTACTTCATTCAGTGCACGGGATGGTGTGTGCAGGAGGTAGAGGCCTGTAAGAAGAAAAAGGATGCAAATCACAGACTTCCTACATGATGTCAGGCAAGACTCTACCCTAATGCGTCCTTACAAGGAAGGTGAATTAAGGTTGCATGGACAATTTTAATCCTGGCATTTCCTAACCTTTCAGTGCTTGATTTTGCTGTAATAGTGTTTTTTTAACCTAGTGTTTTGGCTGTGATTATATTAATTTTGCGAAAAATGTGAGTTGCAGATTACCACAACTGTTCTAAGGATAGGAGACTACATGGAGCACATATAAAGGGCCGAAGAGAGGGCACTCAGATACTAAGGAGGCCACTCACTTATAGGTGACATCTCCTGTTTCTCCAGAATTGGTCAAACGCTGCTAAATATGAAAATGTTCCTGATTTCTGTTCGATATGCACCAACTCATCTCCACAGGCACTCAGGGAAGCTATGCTAAGCAGTTGTTTCCTATGTGTGTGTTCTGTAGACAGATCCAAATTTCCACCAATTCGCTCACACATACACACGCACATGTGCGCACACATGACTCTGTATGGGCTCTACTCTCAGTGGTGCTGGAACACTTTTAATAGTTGGGGTGCTGAAAGCCAGCTCTCTTACCCTGTCTGCTCCCCCCACACCCCAAGCTAGGGCTGGGAGCAGAGCTGTGTCTCCAGGAGGGGTAAGGGGACCGAGGCTGGGGCCACAGCTGGGGATGAGTGTGGGGGCAGGAGCGGAGCCCCTGGGAGCGGGGGAGTCAGCTGGGACCCCACATGGGGGGGCCAGAAGCAGAGCCACAGTCATGGGGGCCAGCAGCGGAGTCCTATGTAAAACCTGGGGGTGCTGCAGCACGCCCCAGATCCCTAGTCCCCACGCCTATGCCTACTCTGACACACAGGCACTGCAGAGGCCTTGCTCTCACAGAGCTCTGCTCTGACACACAAACACACAGCTAAAACGCTAGTCCAGGCTCCATTATCTCACATCTGGATAACTACAATATCCTTTTCTCTGGATGTGGCAAATATTATCTTCCGTTGCTCCTAACCACTCAGAATGTTGATGCAAAGATGTTTTCCTAGCCTGTCGCGTTGACCACAGCGTCCCTCTCTGTGCCTGCCTTCACTGGCTCCCCTTCTCTGTCATAGCAAATATAAGCTACTTGTCTTCACTTTCAAGGGCCTTTATAACTTATCATCGCCCTACCTATCATCCCTCATTCACTATCAAGATGTTGACTCCTGCCTCTGATTGGCCTATGATGCCAGCCTCCATCACCCACTCGTTAAATTTTCACACAAGCAGCTTTGTGCTTTCCCCCATGCTTCCCCTCAAATTTGGCAGGTGCTCCCTGTAAGCACCCACAAGTCAACTGCCTCTTCCTCCTCCAAATTCCACCCTGAAACTCTCCTTTGCCATGATGCCCACAAAAATACATGACAGTGATTAGGCTGCTGGTGTGCAGAGACCACTGCCTATCATGCTGACAGTATCATCTCATTGTTTCCTTTACTCCCCCTGGGCCTGTCTATCTGCATCTATCTGTTGTCTCTTGGTCTTATTCTTAGATTGGGACAGAGACTGTCATCTGATTCTGTTTGTACAGCACCTAGCACAATGGGGCCTGGTGCAAGACTAGGGCTCCTAGGTTCTACAGTAATATCAATAATGAATAACCAGAATAGTCAAGCTCTCTGAGGTGACTCAAGAGCGTGAGTTTACCAACCTCAGGGCAGACTGTTAAGATCCAGGGCACACACCCCACATTGGTTGTGAGTTCTGTACTTAGATTTCACCAACCAATTACCAAGTGTAAGCTCCTCAGGCACTATATGGAACATGAACATGGAGTCACAGACAGTTCCCTTGGGTACTCCAGTCTGTCTTGACACCCAACTAAGCCTAACTTTGTGAGAAATGGTCCCTTACACCACAAATCACAGCAATGTTCAGGTTACTTCCAGTCCCGAAGGACCAGTCACTTACCCCAGGTCAGTTGCACCTTAGATCTCACAACAAAGACAATGCTTGTAGCCAATCTTATAATAAACTATATACAGATTTATTAACAGGAAAAGGAAATAAGAGAGTTATTTACAAGTTTATAGCAGGTAAACATATATGCACACAAATAAGTTCCAATCTTAAAGTAATAAAGTTCCTATAGTAAACGATCTCTGTATGTCCTTTCTGGCTAACCCACTCTAAGCCCTGGGGATCTTTTGCTTATGCCTAGTAATCCTTTCCCCTCAGAGTCCAAGGAGTATAAAGATACCGTTCCTCCTTGTTTTTATTCCCTTCCCCCACTCTGCTTGGAACTACAAACTCCGTTGATTGGAGGAATCCACTTGCAAGATTCCTCTTCATGGTGTGGGTAGAGTAAAAAAGTTATTTTTAACTTTCCACTTTAGTCTGTCTTGTGTCGATGGGCCTTCCTCTTTGGCCAGCATGTGACACCTTCTTTCGGAGATCAACACTTTACGTTAGTTAATGTCCCTTTCCTGTCTGGTGATTTACTCAGTTACAGAAGCTTACAATGCAAACACTCAAATATTACCTTATAAGATGGGATACAAATGCGTAACTGAGATTAATGCAGGCAGAAACGTACAAGCATTCTATATAGTCTAAACACTAAACACATTCTTATAATTCTAATCCCTATTTTACCAACACTAACACACAGGTGAGCCAGCCTGATTCCAGCCGTGTATTTGTCAGTGTTCCATTGAGGCCTGGAGATCTTGGCATGAGCTGGCCCATCAGAACCCAATGGAAAAATGGTGTAGGAAGGGGTGTCACCAGTTCTCCTGAATATGCCCCAGAGCACTGTATTCTTAACAAAACATCTGCCACTACATTTCCTTTTCCCTTGATATGGACTATTTCCATGTCATACTCCTGTAGAGCTAGGCCCCAGTGTAAGAGTCTCAAATTGTCCCTTTGGCCTTGTGCAGCCATATTATCGGGGAGTGGTCCATTAGAACCTTGCATTTTTTATTATACAGATAAGGTTTAAGTTGCTTAATGGCCCAGTGACAGCTTATTTCTGTTCAGCAGGGGTCAGTTTTTCACTCAAGAAGGCAATGGATGCCTCTTGTCCCCTACCCCAGCTTGCATTATCACTGCGCTTAGCCCAGTACTAGAAGCCTCCGTGCACAGCACAAAGGGTTTGCCCGAATCAGGGCTAGTTAAAACTGACTCTTTAGACAAAGCTTCTTTTATGACCTTGAAGCCTTCCTCACAGGTCTCAGTCCATCTCCCCCAATCTGGCTTTCCCTTTTAAGTAAGGTCTGTTATGGGGGCCACAACGTTGCTAAACCCCTTCACAAACCTCCAGTAATAATTGGCCAGACCAACAAGGATTGGACCTGCTTCTTGGTTTGTGGGGCAGGCCAATTCTGAATGGCTTCTATTTTTAAAGGAGCAGGGCAAACAAAGCCCCTGACCACCCTGCGTCATAAATAAGGCAACACCATGGCTGCCATCTTGCATTTGGACACGTTGACAGTGAGGTTGGCTGCTCCAGGCCTCTGCAATACAATTCCCACAAGGTTCAAGTGGCCTTGCGAGGAGTCACTAAACGTAGCCAAGTCATCTACATAGGTCCTGGCAAAGGTCTGTAAACTTTGCAGCGCCTCATTGACAAGCCTCTGAAATGTAGGCCTTGCATAAATTAATCCAAAATCCTTAAACTCATATAGGCCAGATTCCACTATGAAAGCTGACTTTTCCTGGGCATCAGCATATGAGGGAATTTTCCAATATCCAGGAGTACGTATGAATTTTGCACCCCCCTCAACAGATCCAATAGGTTCTGTATCTGGTGTGTGGGGTAAGGATCAGGTTAGGTGATGGTGTTTACCCTTCTGAAATCCACACTAAAGCTCATGGTTTTATCCTTCTTTGGTACCATCACAATAAGAGACACCCAGGGGCTTTTTGATTTAGTAATCACCCCCATTCCCAGCATGCTTTCCATCTCATCCTGAATCTGTCTTTGCATTTCTCTGCTGTGCTCTGCTAGGGGCAGGACATGTCTCTGTCCCTGGCAGGTTGGAAAATACCTGCCTGTGGTATTTGAAGACTGCCAGCATCGAGTCCTGCTTTTGGGTTGCAATCAAATCCTCCCAAACCTCAATGCTCTCCAGAGAAGTCTGTTCCTTACTTTTCCTGACCAAATGAATTCCAGGGGCCATAAATGTTTCCTCATTGCACATCATATTCACCACCATCTCTCTGTCGTGGTAAGGTTGCAATATATTGACATGTAATTTTTGCACTGCTCCCCTGCCATGGGGTTTCCTTACATCAGAAGTGACCTAATTCATTCTATCACTTCAAAAGGTTCCTCCCAACAATATTGCATCTGGTTCTTCCTCACTGGAATACACAATAACACCAAGTCACTTATATCACAAAATCTTTCTCCAGCAGGCCTGTCATACCAAGCTTCCCGAGATGCCTGACTCCTTTCAAGGTTCTGGTGCACTAAGTCCACCATGCCCTTTAAATTATCTTTAGAACAAGTGATATATTCCCCTACAGGCTGTCTTGACTCTTCTGTACTACCCTCCGAAGAGCCTCACATTAAATCTAGGAGTCCCCTCCCTTGTCTCCTGTAAAGGAGATCAAAGGGGGCAAACCCCATAGATGCTTGGGGCATACTCTTGTCAGTGAATAACAAATTGTTACTTTCTGCTGACAGAGGACTGAGGTCATTTCTCTCCCCCTCGCAACCCTCTCTGCTGTCCACAGACAAGTCAGGCAGGGTAGAGCTATCCTCTTCCTGGCTGTGAGTTATGATATTAACCTGCGTAGACATGGCTAAAATATCATTACCTATTAGATTCCTCATGCTCACAATAATATCCCCTTTAAAATCTTCAAACACATGGCAGACCTGGGCCAGTGGTACATTTACAGGGAATTCAGCCAAAGCTAATATAGTTAAACTCTTACCAGGAAGTCTGCCTTCTTCTCTAGCCAAACTTTCCTTCACCAAAGTGACTTGGGACACAGTGTCCCTCCAGCCCTATGCCTCTTACCTTAGCATTTCTAATACATTCTTCACTACCCTCTCTTGGCTCACTCCTAATATAGTTCACTACAATTTCCTCCTGCTTTACTGCTGCTTCTGGGGTAATGGTAGTGGCATTCACTGTGGCAGGTTGGGGTGTGGATTGTGGGTTTACCTTACATTTTGGGCAATTTGGTTTCATATAGCTGGGCGCCCCACAATGATGGCAGGCTGCTTGCCTTCCCTTTTGGTAAGGGGATTTAAACCTGGACTCCTGTGGGCTTTTTTTTAAGTCAAAGTTGGGGTTAGGTTTGTTTCCAATTCCCTTTTAACCTGGGTGACATGGGGATTTTCCTTCCCCTGGGATTTGTACCCCATGGACCCTTTATTCAACATGTTCATCAGCAATTTCTGCAGTCTCTCAAACTGGGTCTGTTTTTTTGTCACAGATGGCTGCCTTCACCTCATCCATAACTACCCATAACAATTGCTCCTGGGCCATCAGATCAAACAGTTTCCCATAATCACCTTCAGCCCCCACCCCCATTATCCATTTTCTTATAAAATTACACATTTTATGCACATGAGTGCTATTGTCAAACATTTTGAGGTTTCCATCCTTCAGTGGATAGGTCTCAGCAATAATCTTAACTCTTTCCAATACATTTTCTTTAAGTTTTTTGATAGGTTTCAGAGTAGCAGCCGTGTTAGTCTGTATTCGCAAAAAGAAAAGGAGGACTTGTGGCACCTTAGAGACTAACAAATTTATTTGAGCATAAGCTTTCGTGAGCTACAGCTCACTTCATCGGATGGACTGAATGCATCTGATGAAGTGAGCTGTAGCTCACGAAAGCTTATGCTCAAATAAATTTGTTAGTCTCTAAGGTGCCACAAGTACTCCTGTTCTTTTTAAGTTTTTTATACACCTTAGCATCCTCCTCCTCCTCTATATCATTAAAAACTTATCCAGCTTTCCCAGTTAAGCTGGTTAAGAGGATTGGCAACTGTTTATCGCTGGGATATTGTGCATCCCACATAGTCTCTCAAACGTGGACAGGAACTCTTCTGTACAGTTTCTTCATAAACTGTGCAGACATTCTCCCACTCCCTTGTGCTGTCTGTGTGTGTGGGGACGGGGGGAGGGGACTGTGGGGAAGCCCCTTTTGCTGCTCCACTAATTTGAACTGCCATGTTTGAACATCCATCTGCCTCCAGTGTGCCCTCTCCTCAGCATCTTCGTTGTCTTTGACTACTGGTATTTGTTCCATGCACCTTTGGTGGGATTTCTCCCCAGCTGCCTAAGTCACTTCAGTCTCCCTGAGCTGCAATTCTCAGTCTCTTCTACTTGCAGTCTCTTGTACTTGCAGCCCTTGTACTTGTACTCTTGTACTTGTACTCAGTCTCTTGTCCTTGCAGCACCGGAGAGCCTCTCAGGTGCCGCAATCAGGCCAGTTCCACTGTAATGTTCTCCTCTGCGGTGACTGGAGGGTTCTTCGGCTTCACCACCTCTTCTTTACCTGCCCCCTGGTTAAAAATTATGGGCAATGCTCAGCTCCTGAACTTGGACTTTCTTTGGGTAGGATATTTCCCTCTGCAAACATAACTGTTCAAGTTCTTTTCTCACAAGACCCTCATATGACTGTGGTTCTCATTGCGTCTATTCTTTAAACTTTAAAACTCTATCAAGTTTAAAATCTTAACAGCGCTGGGATTCTGATCTATAACCTTAACTGACCTGTGGTATGTGAATCCTGCCAGCTGCACCAGTGTCAAGCTGTCCTGCAGTGACTCCAGAGCATGAGTACCAACCTCAGGGCAGACTGTTAAGATCCAGGGCACAAACCCCACATTGGTTGTGAGCTCTGTACTTAGATTTCACCAACCCATTATCAACTCCTCAGGCACTATAACAGTCTTAACAGGGAATCACAGACAGTCCCACTGGGTGCTCCAGTCCTTCTTGCCACCCAGGTAAGCCTGTCTTTGTGATAGATGGTCCCTTCACCATGAATCACAGCATTATTCAGGTTTCAGAGAAGCAGCCGTGTTAGTCTGTATTCGCAAAAAGAAAAGGAGTACTTGTGGCACCTTAGAGACTAATGAATTTATTTGAGCATAAGCTTTTGTGAGCTACAGCTCACTTCATCGGATGCATTCAGTGGAAAATACAGTGGGGAGATTTATATACATAGAGAACATGAAACAATGGGTGTTACCATACACACTGTAAGGAGAGTGATCACTTAAGGTGAGCTATTACCAGCAGGAGAGTGGGGGGCGGGGGAGGAGGGGAAAAACCTTTTGTAGTGATAATCAAGGTGGGCCATTTCCAGCAATTGACAAGAACGTCTGAGGAACAGTTGGGGGAGTGGGAATAAATATGGGGAAATAAAAAGAAAAGGAGTACTTGTGGCACCTTAGAGACTAACAAATTTATGTGAGCATAAGCTTTCGTGAGCTACAGCTCAATTCATTGGATGCATCCGATGAAGTGAGCTGTAGCTCACGAAAGCTTATGCTCAAATAAATTTGTTAGTCTCTAAGGTGCCACAAGTACTCCTTTTCTTTTTGTGAATACAGACTAACATGGCTGCTACTCTGAAACATGGGGAAATAGTTTTACTTTGTGTAATGACCCATCCACTCCCAGTCTCTATTCAAGCCTAAGTTAATTGTATCCAGTTTGCAAATTAATTCCAATTCAGCAGTCTCTCGTTGGAGTCTGTTTTTGAAGTTTTTTTCTTGAAGAATTGCAACTTTTAGGTCTGTAATCGAGTGACCAAAGAGACTGAAGTGTTCTCCGACTGGTTTTAGGATGTTATTATTCTTGACTTCTGATTTGTGTCCATTTATTCTTTTATGTGGAGACTGTCCAGTTTGACAAATGTACATGGCAGAGGGGCATTGCTGGCACATGATGGCATATATCACATTGGTGGATGTGCAGGTGAACGAGCCTCTGATAGTGTGGCTGATGTGATTAGGCCCTGTGATGGTGTCCCCTGAATAGATATGTGGACACAGTGGGCAATGGGCTTTGTTGCAAGGATACGTTCCTGGGTTAGTGGTTCCGTTGTGTGGTGTGTGGTTGCTGGGGAGTATT
This sequence comes from Natator depressus, assembly GCF_965152275.1. NCBI lineage: Eukaryota > Metazoa > Chordata > Testudines > Cheloniidae > Natator > Natator depressus. Next base: position 68,831,487 of record NC_134243.1, read on the forward strand.
TGCTTCAGGTTGGGGGGCTGTCTGTAAGCAAGGACTGGCCTGTCTCCCAAGATCTGTGAGAGTGATGGGTTGTCCTTCAGGATAGGTTGTAAATCTTTGATGATGCGCTGGAGAGATTTTAGCTGGGGGCTGTGCCTGATGGCCAGTGTTGTTCTGTTATTTTCTTTGTTGGGCCTGTCCTGTAATAGGTGACTTCTGGGTACTCTTCTGGCTCTGTCAATCTGTTTCTTCACTTCAGCAGATGGGTATTGTAGATGTAATAATGCTTGATAGAGATCTTGTAGTTACTTCCAGTCCCAAAGGACCAGTCACTTCACCCAGGTCAATTGCATCTTAGATCTCACACCAAAGATAATGCTTGTAAGCTAATCTTATAATAAACTATATACAGATTTAGTAATAGGAAAAGGAAATAAGAGAGTTATTTACAAGTTTATAGCAGGTAAACATATATACACAAAAATGAGTTCCAATCTTAAGATTCAAAAAGTAAAAAAGCTCCTATAGTAAGCAAGTCCTATATGTCCTTTAGGGCTAACCCCGGCTAAGCACTGGGGATCTTTTGCTTATGCTTAGTAATCCTTGCCCCTCACTCAGTCCAATCAGCACAAAGATACTGTTCCTCCTTGTTTTTATTCCCTTCTCCCGCTCTGCTTGGAGCTGCAAACTCCGTTGATAGGAGAAATTAACTTCCAAGATTCTTCCTCATGGTTTGGGGAGAGTATACAACAAAGTATTTTGTCCTCTTTAATGTTCCATTCTAGTCCATCTGGTGTTGATGGGCCTTCCTCATTGGCCAGGACATATCAACTTCTGTCAGAGATCAGCACTTTTCACTAGTTAATGTCCCTTTCCTGTCTGGTGATTTACACAGTCACAGAGGCTTACAATGCAAACACTCAAATACTACCTTATAAGATGGGATGTTATAAGTGAGATCAATGCATGTAGCAACTTACAAGCATTCCATAAAGTCTTAACACAATCTTATAATTTAAATGCCTATTTGAACAATACTAACCCACAGGTGAGCCAGCCTGATTTCAGCTGTATATTTGTCAGTTTTCCACTGAGGCCTGGGGACCTTGGCATGAGCTGGCACCTGGTCTGCCAGTGTCACAATAATTGCCCAAAGGACTGTACAATGGTTTCAATGGCTCCTGCACATGAGGGCTTGCAGGATTGGCCCTCGATGTAATTTGCTTAGGAAATATACAAGGGTGGGTAGAAGTGGCAAAATACTCTAACTGGCATTGGTTGCAAAATTAATGTGATTGAAGTGACTCCTGTTATCCAGGAGAAAGAAATGGACTTCAGGTGCATTGGGGTGGGGTTAAAGAAGGGAGTGCTGCTTTGTATTACACCTATCTATTCATTGATTTTTCTGGTAGACCTCTTTCACCCTGTGGTGGCTCAGTTTTTTCCCCACATCTGCCTCATAGTCTAGGGATATGCTGAGGAACTTCAATGGGACTTTTAGTTATCCTGCAGGGGAAAATAGGGTTGTTATTATTAACACATAAATTGCGCTTATTGGGCCAAATCCTGTCAATGGGGGTTTAATATTCCCACCACAGGATACCAATGTTCAATGGGATTGTTCCCCCTCCACAGGATACAAACAGGGTTGCAGAAATGTTGCCTTTGACTTCAATGGCACAAAGATTGGCACAAGTCTCACAGGCACACAACACCAGATCACTGCAAGATAGGAACATAGGAAATGCCATATTGGATCAGACCCAAGGTCCACCTAGTCCAGTATTTTGTCTCTGGCATTGGCTAGCACCAGATGCTGCAGAGGAAGATATAAGAACCCTGAAGTACGCAGAGGTGGGAAAATCTGTCCCCTTCATCCTGATGCCTAATCATTAGAGATTGACTTTAGCCTGAAGCATGAGGTTTAATAGACTTGAGCCTGACGCAGGAGGTTCCAAAAGTTGTCATCATTCATTATGAAAAACTCTCGATAGTCTTGATATCCAGGTAAATATCCAATTCCTTTTTGAGTCTTGTTAAGTTATTGGCCTCAACAACTTCCTGTGGTAATGAGTTCCGCAGTTTAATCACGTTGTCTGAAAAAACATTTCCTTTGATGGTTCTGAATGTCCCACCTTTTAGTTTAACTGATTATCCCATTTTGCTTGTGTTATGAGACAGGGAGAATGGAAGTTCTTGATCTATCTTCTCTATACCACTCGTTACTTTATATATTTGCATCATGTTCCATCTTATTCATCTCCTTTATAAGGTAAACAAGCCCAATCTTTGCAATCTCTTTTCATATCAGAGTTTTTCTAGGCCCTTGATCATTCCCATTGGCCTTTTCTTAACCCCTGCTAGTTCTTCACTATATTTTTGAAGTGGGGTGACCACTAGTGCACCCACTATTCCAGAGGAGGGTGCACCATTGATTTATATAAAGGCATTATAATATTCTTCGTATTATTCATATCCCATTCCTTATGCATTCAAGTTACTCTGCCTTACTGCTTACACCTGTTTCCTGACCAACTTCCATTCATCCTACCACTTCCATTGACATGGCTGCTGAATTTCTCCTGGAGAACTGCCATGAGGAGTTGTACCCGCTTTCTCCAGGCCCCGAGTCTGGGAGCTCTGCACATGCAGGGAGAATGGGGTCTCAGTGTTGAGATATACAAGGGGAGCCTGGGAGTAAAAGGTTGATCTTTGTGTGCAAAAGAGCGGGTATAATTCAGAAGGGCCGCACTTTTTCTGGTTTGAGCCAGGCCATTAGAATGAACATAACACTGAGTTATAAAATGCAATGCCTTTTCTCCCCTACAGTAGTGGTTAAAGTGGAAAGAGGAAAACAGTCAGGATTTTTTTTTTAAATGCAGAATGCCCATTACTAACCCCAGTGCATAAGGCCCCATAAAAAGGTCTCCTGGACCATCTAGTCTGACACCCTATATTGTGCAGGACATTTCCTTACATTCATCCCTCTAGTGCTTTATCTGATCTCTTCTCCAGCCTCCTTCTCGTGAGGTTCCTTGACTTCTTCCCTGAGGACCCTATTTCAAGGCCTAATTGCTCTTGCAGTTAAGAAATATCCTTCTTGTCTAGTCAGAACATTTCCATTTTTAGCTTCAGGCCGATACCCTGTGTCTTATGATTTCCAGACCATGTGAATAATCCCTTCCTTTCCTAAAAGGAATTCAGATGGTGCAGTGTTACCCTCTTCCAACCAGACCCCTCCTCCCCATCTGCTTTATTCCAGTCTCCCCTCTTCCTGCCTGCCCATGGGAGGACGCCTATCTAATCATGCAGAAAAGGGTGCAGAGCAGAGGCTGCAGAGACAGGGGATGAGGAATGGTCCCCTCCCCCTCTCCGTCTGCCTTCCTTGGTGCCCTCTGACTGCAGGCCCTCTGCTGCAAGGGCCTGTTATCTAGTGCTGATCTGTCACTGTACAGCACAGGGTACACACAGAGCACTATCTACATCATTAATCAATATCCCTCTCCCATTGGAAGGATCCCAGGGCACAGCTGCAGCCAAGGAGCCAGCGGCAGCCCTGCCACAGCAGACCATGCTGCAGTGGTGGAAGGAGTCGAGTGCAGTTGGAGGAAGTGAGTCCAGGGCGGTATACCCCAGCCATTGCTGCTCTTTTGGCCTTGCCCCTAGAGCCTACATGGCACCACTACCAGGAGGCAGGGTCTGCAGAGGAGAATGCAGCCCACAGGTGGCTTCAGGGGGCTTTCTGATCAATGAGTCCCTTTTCATGTTTGACACAGGGCCAGAGGTCAGAGTCCCATATAAACAGGGCCCCCTCTGACCAAACTCTGCAGGGTAGTTATTGAGTGGGCCTTGGGTGATACCAGGGCAACTTTTTTAGCTGGCATCTGCCACGTTGCCAGAATTCTTCATCACCATAGCTTGTTTTTATGAGCTTGGGCTAGGTGCTTTTTATGAGATAGATATAAATGGAGGGAAAGAAAATAAACCTGACTCATAATGGCAAAAATCCCAGTAAATGGGAAATCTCTTGTCAGTGTCCAAGAGCCTGAAGATTCCTGGGACTTAGGGTCATGGAGAGCACATGCAGCCCTTTGAGAGGAGTATTGCTATAGAGGTGTCGGTACTTTCACTCTTCCTGAAGTCAGTGGAGTTTGATATCTATTTTGTATATTGCCTATAATGGACCGGTTGTTGTTATTGTAACTTATTAATCTGTTGAGCCCAGTGTGCTTGGCGCTGCACAGAACAAGGAGACAGCTTTGGTATTTAGACAGTGCCTACCACCATGGGTCCCTGAGTGGGACCTCTAGGCACTACTGGTCCAAATCTGTAAGCGTTCTTGGGAGAAGTGCCTCAGACACAGCTCTTTCTCTGGCTCTCTCCTGTGAAGCCTGGCAGATTCGTGTGTTCTCCCGTACTTCAGGAGATACTCGGTTACGTCTTTTTAACTGTCATTCATTATCAAGTTATTCCTCCCCAATTTTTGATCTATCTTAAAAAGTTGCTATGGTCTATTTGAAAGAGTCTCTGGCTCTGAACCTCTGTATTCTGTCCAAACTGAGTGACTAATCAACCCCTCCTAGGCTCCAGCGACAAGAAAGAGACTAGCTAAATATGCCAAAAGTTTTTGCAGGACCTAGCAAAATACAATATTTTGTGCTCCCCCTGCTGGATGTTCGGCAGAAGCGCACACCCAGACCCCATTCCCAAAGCCACAGATATGAAACACTGCTGAGGTGGACAGACAAACCACACTGGCTGTGGCAGGACAAGACCTATTGTAAAGTGAAGTTGTCTGACAAAGAATCTTCAGCATTTCATAGCAGGTGAGAGAAAAGGGCAGAACTTGCAAGGAAAGAAATGGGATTTTCCAGCTTCCATTAAGTTTCACAAACAATAGATATTATAAAAATACTTATTTAAATATTGCTTGAGAATCTCCTTTTAATTTTTAATCTCCGCACATAGAACTCTCACTGGCCGAGTGGATTAAATGGCTATTCTCTAAGTAAAAATTTAAGTCTTGTGCAGTTGAAAGATAGGACGTATTCCTCTCTTTCTCTTTCTAGTGTGTGTGTGTGTGTGTGTGTGTGTGAGAGAGAGAGAGAGAGAGAGGGAGAGACTGTGTATTATGTGTCCGTGTGAGAGAGCTTGTGTTTGTTTAAGACATGAGCACCGAGGGGGTGTGTGTGTAATTTATATGACTGTGTGTGAGGAGGAATCTGTATGTTTCAGTGTGCGTATAATATGCGAGTTTGTATAATAGATGTCTGTGTGCATGTGTTTGTATATGTCTGTGTACATGATGTGTGAGTGTGTATTATAGATGTATCTGTGTGTATATCTCTGTGTGCATGATTTGTGTATATGCGTCTGTGAGTATGATGTGAGTATCTGTGTGTGAGTGTGTATATGTGTCTGTGTGTATGATGTGAGTGTGTGTATAATATATGTGTGTATCGTGTGTGTGTGTATAATATAGGTGTGTATGATGTGTGTATATGTATATGATGTGTGTGTGTATGATGTATGTGTATATGTTTCTGTATATGATGTGAGTGTGTGTGAGGTATGTATGTGTGAGTGTGTGTATAATATATGTGTGTATGATGTGTGTGTATATGTCTGTGTGCATGATGTGTGTGTATGTATAATATATGTGTGTATGATGTGTGTGTATATGTCTGTATGTATGATGTTAGTGTGTGTGAGATGTGTATATGTGTCTGTGTGTATGATGTGTGAGTGTGTGTACAGTATGTCTCTGATGTGTGAGTCTCTCTCGCTCTCTTTGTATATTTTAAACAAGCCCAGTGCAAAGCCAGTTCTTTTTTAGCCCCTCAGTCTGGGTTTTGCAGCTTGCTAGCCCAGCACTGCTAAGGCCTCCTTTAAACTCCAGGCTATTTGCTTTGGATGTGGAGTTTATAGTTTGGGATTATTCGTCCCCTGCAAGTTTTTTGTTAAGCAGCCCTGAAAGGACTCAATGGCTGGGAATACCATTCTAATTACAGGGAAGCACAGCTTATTTAGAAGATAAAAAGAGACTTGTAGTCTCATAGCAGCTCCTTACATCCCTCAAATAAGGAGCTCTAATGATGGGGTGAGAGCCAGTGAATGCCTAAAACAAACTAAAAAAGGAGCGAAAATAAAGCAGCTAGGGGCTTAAGATATATTAAATTACCCTGGTTAGGAATTTAGGCATGGCTCAAGTCTGCTGGAGAGGCTGGGGGGGACGGAAAGTGCTGCTATTCATTTCTGTGGAGAAGGGTCAGGAGGTCGGAGGAGTTCACAGGGCCTGGCTCTATTCTTATGCTAACAGAGAATACAAGCGCTGGCCTGGAAAATAGAAATGAATTTGCAATAATCCGAGCCCCTCTGTTTGCAAGGCGAGCGGCTCTATAGCTAATTGCCGTCCTGCCCCCCTACTCCTCAATGAGTGCAGTTATAACGATGCCCGGGAGATTAGACCCGAGGAGTCGCGCCCCCCCCCCGCCCTGCCCCTCCGGCGAGTGAAATATTCTGAGACAGACGCTGCTGTTTGGGCTGGGCTGGGCTGCAAGGATCAGGCCAGCCAACTTCTTGAACTTTTCCAAAGTTAGCAGGGGATGGTCGGAATCTTTTTTTTTTTTTTTTCTGTAGGCCACCACTTTGCCATTGCCCGCACAGCATCTCTAGCCCATCCCACACCCAGGGAGCGCCCAAGCCCGGTGCCCAGGGAGGGGGGACAGGACACACCCTGCCACAATACGGATACAGCTGAAACAAACGACACGGGGCGGGGGGGGGAGCACATACACGGCTCAGAGAGCAAACACAACACGGAGACACAGACAGCAGCACACAGGCCCCGGCGCACGCACACACACACACACAGCACAAGAGTCACATCACCAGCACGCCGGTGGGACGCGCACACAGACCCCGCTCCTTGTCCGGCTCTGGGTTCATTCTCCGCTGTGAGTCAGCGCCGGGATGAAGAAGCGGCCTAAGGAGCGCTGCCAAACCACGCGTCCACACTGCTGCGCTCAGCTCCCGCTCCGGAGCGTTCACTCCGCCCAGAGCTCGTTTAAACCACCCCATCCCCTGACACATATTTCCTGACATGGCTCCCTCCCCCACGCGCCTCCATCTAGGCATTTACTGCTGGGTTTTTTTTTTTTTTGCTCTTGGGGGGGGGGGTTGTTGGCGGGGAATGTGACTGCTCCCACACGGCCCCAGCCGCTTTCAAAACAAAGAGCCCCCCGCCCCCAGCCCCAGCGCTGCAGAGTGGGCAGGACTCCCTCGGAGGCGAAGTCCCACCTTCCTGAGAAAGCAGTCCGGCTAAAGCCTGCTGGAGGTGGCGGAAGCGGGGGGGAGGTGGGGGAAGAGACTAGTGTAGACATACAACCGTTTCTGCAGGGCCGGGGCCTGGCAGAAAACCAGGGCAGAGCACGCGCGTTCAAACAAGTCATCCACTCGGCTCACGTGACCCGACACGGGCAATCAGGGGCCGGCAGCCGCAGCCGGCCTGTTTACACGAGCTGCTGGTTCCCATCGCCCGGAGCCTCCGTCCCCTCCTCCCGCGCTCTCTCCCTCGCATCCCTGCAGAAAGGAAGGGCCGATGCCCAGGCCCCATCCTCGCTTCGCTCCCTCCCGTGCGGAGGGACGGGCTGAGCTGCTCGGACCGCGGGACGTTTGGGGCCCTCGGACGCGAGTGAGAAAGCGGATTCGAGCTAGTCAATGGCTTAGTTATTGGCGTGGCCATAATATAGTGCGCAAGGGTGGTCTCCCCCCTCCCCCCACGCGCTATGAGCATGCAAAGGAGCTGGTAGAATCGATTTCTGCAGGCTGTCCCAGGGCTAGCATACCTTGTGGGCTTTAAGGATCTGCCCTGGGACAGCAGACCTGGAAAATGATCTGACACACCAGTCCTGGAAATCATCTTACATCCACGGGCAGGTCAGGGGCAGAATCTCTCGAGTTACATGGTGTTGTCAGGAGAATTTGGGGCGGGGGGGCGAAAAGAACCCGGCTGCCCGGGACGCGAACAGCTCTGTCTAGAAATGCTAGTTTAGAAGGGGTTGCAAGAAGCACGTCATTGAAGCTGCAGGGGGGTAGCTGGTTCAAGTGCAGGGCCAAACGAAAACCATATAAAAGGCAGATACAGGTGAGGTTAGAAGGTCATCCACTGAGCTCTCCGTGCACATAAAATAACATATGGAGGGTGTGCGGGACAGAGGCAGAAGGCGCAATAGCTACAGTGATGTTATCTGTGTTGGGAAGCACTCTTACATATCACGATCCCTAGCTTCTTACCCTGAGCTTTTATTTAATTCCCATGTTAATTCATTACTTGAATCTACATGTGAGTCATCGCATCCAGCAGGACCCAGTGCCTATGATTACGTATAGAAGGGTCACAGTTTTGGTTACCATTGCACACTATTGTATCTCAGAGGCCAGTGGTCCTCTTTTAAAATCCCTCCTCGAGGCTCCATTTGGCTGAAAGATGACTGCGGACGTCCTAGTCTCTCAGCTAATTTTTGAGGGAATATTTGGTGCCTTTTTTGTAGTTTGAGGGTGAGAGAACGCGAAGTCTGTGCAGGGATCTGGCACCTCCCTAAAGATAGTTGAGCTCCTCGGATGCTAGTGGATGGATGATAGTTAAAAGCTGTTAAAACGCCAACTGTCAAACCTACACATTAGGAACATTGTAATAAAGTGGGTAGAATTGCAATTAGCTTCCCCAGTTAGTTAAGAACCCTGGTAGATGGGAAATCGTGCAGCTGTATTCAAGCCACTTGAATGATTTTGGTTAATTTAGTGTATATTCCGGTTTGAAAATTATATCTAACCCAGCCGGTCAGTTAGGAGAACCTGCGAATGATCTGAACTATGAATTCAAGGGCAATAAGGAGTAAAAAAGATTCCCAGCGGTGGCCCTGATATCTAAATAACTCCGGTATAGTTGGCGTGCTCCCGAAACTTACAAGAGCAACGTTGGAGGGTAACCTTAGTGCTGCTGGATTGTGTGTCGCAGTGTCCATTTGCTCCTTGCACCAGCGCTAGCCTGAGACAGCTAGGAAGCGACGGACACATGGGCTGAGGACAATCGTGGCATTTTCCCTGGCGCCTTTTGAAACGCTCCTTCCCCTTGTTCCGTCTCTGATGGTGATTCCGCTCGCCCTTCTGGTTTTGTGAAGACACACAAAAGGTGCGAGGTGCCCCGTTCCCGCCAGTAATTCTACCTGCCTAAGAAGCACACACCTCAAACCGTCTCTCCCCCGACCACTGAAATATCCTTTGTGGGGGGGAGGGAGGACTCCCTTTCAGGAAATGCACATGTAGGGTATAGTTGTCCTTGTTTCTGGGAGCGTGTGAAAGCGACCGGTTTCGGTGCAAACAGGCCCCAAGCCGGCTGCAGAGTAATAGATGTAAAAGAGCCACCCCCTGAAAGTGTGCTCAGTCCCCTGCCCTCAGCTAGCTCTGTTGTTCAGCACATGCACGTTTCCTTGCCAAGCTGACCTCCTCCGCCCTACAAGTCTAATGTTGAATTCCCTGACAATGACCTTTATATATATCAAAATCTGGGGGAATCTCCTCTGCCGGCTTGCAGCCTTCCCAGATTCCTGTGCACACAGCTCTCTCGTGTGCAGTTATTAGCGCTGATAATATTTTAGACTTCAACAAACCCAGTCTTTAAAACAAAAGCTACCCTGCAGAGCCAGGCCCTGCTTTCCCAGGCAGTGTGGAGAAAGGAAAGCGCTCTTACAAAGAAGCCTGAAGAAGGATTTTGTCCCCTGACGTTACAGTGTTACTGAGACATCAGTGTTAGTACCAGGCTTGTCTGGTGTGTCTTGATTAAATCAATATTCTTCTTGTACAGCCTTGTCACTCAATCGCCTCCTTTGTGAAGGACAAGGTATGAATCCTGGGCCTCTTAGAACACTAGACACCCGCTGAGACGGGCAGAGGGACAGTTCGCGTGTGCGCGCGCAGAGACCCCTATTTCAGCACCCTGGACAGGAAGGGAAGCAGCTCCTTCCTTTCAGAGAATCATCGACTATCAGGGTTGGAAGGGACCTCAGGAGGTCATCTAGTCCAACCCCCTGCTCAGCGCAGGACCAATCCCCAACTAAATCACTTTCCCCAGTGTTAGAGGGGGATCCCCTCTCTGTACGTTAAAACTCAGTACACAAGGAAGGGGAAGAGTGGGGATCCGGTGGGGTTACCTTCTTCGCTCCCGCACTGGGGTATCACCCCCACCCCGAGAGGGAAACAGGGCCGAGGGAGGTTCCATGCAGAGACGCCCAGCGGTGTCTGCGCGGGGGCTGGGGCCGCTGCCAGGGCTGACTGGGCACAGGGGAGCTGGGTGGATCACACCCTCTCGTCGCCCCTCCAGACTTCCGCTGCTCAGCTGCAGCCACTGGGAAGCCAAAGATTCCCACCCTCCGCGGGGAGCTGCGGAGCCCGGGCTGAAGGGGTTTGGGGAAGGGAGAAGGCAGCAACATTAGCATTCAAGTCCAGTTCCCCGAGGCTGGACCCTCCTGGCTTGACATTGCTCTGGCAGGAGGGAGCGAGAGTCGGGGAGGACAGAGAACCCTTGGAGCGGCAGGGACAGCAAAGGCAAAGGCTGGAGCTTGGCCAGGCAGAGCTAAGGGCCTGGCAGTATTTCCCGCACCCAGCCACGGGCCCGACAGCGTGCAGCAAGGGAAGGAGCTGGTGGTACCCAGGGCCGGGGGAAGGTTATGTTGTGGGGGCTACTCGGGCAGCAAAGGGCAGGCTAGTAGCGTGAAGTCTATTGCCCCGTTTTCCTGGGGATGTTTTCTTCCTTAGAAACACACATCTGAGATTCAAGTCAGGACCATCAATTGGTTATTTAGCCTCACTTCTCACAGCTAGGAGCCTGGTCGTCACTCAGATACAAACTGGCTTTCTTTCTTTCTTTCTTTCTTTCTTTCTTTCTTTCTTTCTTTCTTTCTTTCTTTCTTTCTTTCTTTCTTTCTTTCCCATAACTCCATGCAATTTACTATCGTGCCCTGCTGTTTTCCTCAAGGTTACTTCACTCCTAAAAGCCCACCCAGCCCAGCGCGCTGGGCAGCCCATCCACTTCCATCACAGGCCTCCATTTTCCTCTCTCCCTACGGGGACTTGCAGAAGAGACAAAAACTTCCCAGCCTGGCAAGTGACACGAGCAGCTGTTTTAATGGGCTGTTTAGGAGACCCTCTGTATTTGTCTTCACTGCTTTCCCCAGCTACAAAACTCTCTGCTGAGGAGCAAATCAAAATATTGTGTTTGGGAAGGGAGGGGGGGAGAAGAAAAGGCGCTTGTATTCGGCGCGGCTGAATGGTAGAGGCACAATGTGCTGTGTATCCCGGAGTGGGGGGATGCGGAGCTGTAGCCCGCTCCTTACGCCCTCCAGTTAGACAGTGAAGGGACGGGTAGCGGTTTTTCCCTGTTCATCACAGCCAGGTATGCAGTCAGGCGGCATAGGGAGGGGACTCATGTTCTGCCTTTACAACAGGTGGGAGGACCCTGATCCCTGGCCCTTGAGCCTGGTGCGGGCTAAAGCAAGCGAAACCCACAGGCTTTTCGGGAGAGAGACTTCCTAACCTCCAATATTTCCAGTAGACTGGTAATCAAATACCTGTCCAGTATACAGCATTACAAAGACATGATTTTTTTAAACTAGAGCGCTAATAAAAGAAAGAAAGAAAGAAAGAAAGAAAGAAAGAAAGAAAGAAAGAAAGAAAGAAAGAAAGACTTCGACTTTTTAATTACATCTCACTCAGACTATATATTTCTGCATCTCGCTTGAGCCGGATCTGCTTGAGAAATACTTACGAGCGCTGCGTTAACCTTCCTACCTGCCCTTTAGTCTGTAACCTAACTCAGGAACAAAACTTCAGTACTTTACCCCAAGGCATTTTGATAGCCGATTGCTCCGAAAAGTGCCGAGGGGTTTGGTCCCTGAGATCCTTTTCGTTAAAATCCTAGTAGAGGCTTTTCGGATCAGGGGCTCTTAGGAATGGCTAGACAGATGGATTTGGGGGAGTTGGGGTCTGAGGACTTTCGTCTTGCAGTGTAATGCAGATAGATGGACAGTGTGTATGGAAACATGATGTCTGCAGAATTACAGGCGTGGTATTTCCAGTAATAAATGCAAAACTCTTAAAACGCAGGTAGTAGGCAGTCAGCCCGAAGGAATTTTTCTCTAGAAAAATCCGGTCTCAAGTTATATTAGGGGTGTATTTATAAATAGTTTATAAAGGGTTAACATGTGATTAGCAGATGTTTTAGTAAATGGTTAAGCACTTGCTGTAGTGTCCACGAGGTCGGTTTAAACCATCTATAACATATTCGACCGATCTGCATATAACCATCTGTAACGTGCCCCTGACACCGTCACTAGTGTAGTCATGTAATTGTTATCAGCTATTTATAAACGTACATTTAATGTAAAGTGCTACCAACCCCCTCCCCGAATATTACACATAATGATACGATTATATGTGATCAATAAGAGCTGGATTATTTTTGGAAAGAAGGGTTGCTGCAGATACAAGCTGATGTTCTCTATGTTTTTTCCCTTAAAGGGAAAAAAATAAATAAATCCGTGACTGGTGTGAACTCTCAGCCATGACAAAGTTGTAACGTCCTGGTTTGGGGGAACTGAAAGCATCTTGGGATGGGTCTGAGACTCTGTGAATCTGGATCCTTTAAAGATACCCTGCTTTCTCATTACTCTCTACTGCGTCCTGTCCCGGCCCGCCTACTCGAGAACGGTGTCTCTATTATCTCTATAATCATTGTGTCTCTATTGTTAACCTGATAAGAAAGTTTAGTGGGCGACAGGAATAGGTTAGTGGGCTACAAAGACTAGGCTACCTGCCTAAGCAGAAACCTTAGTGAGGCAGGAGCTATCCAACATTTCAATCAATCATTCAGTTCAGTTAATAAAGAGCATCCTCGCTTTATTAAGTCGGAGGCGACTGTTTATCTGAACCTCGCAAAATTAGGAGGAAAGAGAGTCCGATGAGAACAGCTGGTGAGAATGATGGAAAATCGGTAGCACCGGATTGTGGTCTCAGAGTTGAACCGAAATCCCAAATAAGCAGGGCTTTGAAAGAGATCGGGCGCCAGCTTAATGAACTGAATCTTATTACTATACGTATACCCCCCACACTCCCTTCTTTGTAATATTATTTTAATAACAATTGTTTGAGACCTTGAAAATTGAGTTTATCCCCAAATCCAGAGATGTGTTTCCCTGTGGATATTGGTCCCGATCTTGGTTTCATTGCAGCTGAATCAGTCAAATGCAGAAATCAGTGGGAGTTTTGCATGAATAAGGAGAGCAGGATCTGTCCTGTTGTGTGTCTGGAGGCGGACTGCGCCGTACACACGTGTGTCTCTTTGCTGTGTGTTTGTTTGTGTCTAACTCTTTATCCATGTGTTACTGTGCATTTGTCTACAGGTCGGTGTGTCTGGATCCCTTTTGCTGCCTGTCTGGTATTTACCGAATTTTCTCACAGGATTTAATTTTTAAAAAAATAAACAATCTTATTCCCATAACCTGCATATTACTGAACGTTTCCACACTGAAACTCCGCATTGTCCCTTAATGGATGCTTCGCCTGGAGGTTTAACCTAATAGTTTGTCTGTTACGAAGACAGAAGCCCGGGTTATTATGCAGCTGGCTGTTCTGAAGCGCTTTCTGATCGTCTGAAAATTATATTTCAGTTACATTTAAAAATCCATGTGCTTATTTTCCAGTTGTGTGTTGATTTGCTGAGGAGGAGATCCTATTCTTACTAGTTATAATAGTAATAATAATCTATTCACTCTTTCTGGAAAGTATTTTCAGTTGCAAGAATTCATTGTGGAAGTTGCTTCATGTATTTCAGACACCTTGACAAAATATGGAAAAGGATGTGGACACGGGAGGGTTGTTTTTTTTAAAAAATTGTTTTAAAAAAACAAATAATTCGCCTACTGAATCTTTTCTTTTCTGGAACACATAAAAGGGCTTGTACAATTGTATTTCTTAGTGGAAGCCACGACAGATTGTATTTTCAGTGGAAACACGTGACACCCAAACTAAATATATTTCTAAAGGAAAGCTACAAAAGTCTAGGTGAAAGAAATGCAAGGATAAATATATATTTCGGTATATTTTCTGTATATTGTATACACCTAATATACTATATATCCTTCTCACCTTATTAAGGACAGTACGTCTATTGACTACATGTGTGTATACTGCCCATAATAGTCTATGTATAATAACAACATCATATTACACAACAAAGGGTTGACATTTACATGCAATATATAATTGTCAATTGCAAATCCATCCTCAGAAAAGTATAAAGTCCCCGGTTTATAACGTCCTGCAAATCTCTACATACTGTTGTTCCTTGTTTACAGAACTCCTGCTTTTACGTTTTATGTTACGCTTTCACCCCCACTGTACTTTTGAAGCCCACTCTTCCAGGCGGCAAAGCAAGAGAAGCTGGGAATTAAAGGCTCCGTCGAAAGCCTCGGTGATTCAGAAACCGAACCTGAGGCTGAAGGGGGCAGCCGAATTATGGCAAACGAGCGAGGCTGCCCAGTGTAACTGGGACTGGGTAACAGGACTGGACCACTTTGTGTGGGAACCTGCAAAGTTTCCAGCTAAAGCGGGAGATAAAGGGACGGTACTCTGCGTGTGTACACAGGTACACATGCTTCTGCCAGGCAGAGAGCAGGAGCAGACAGACGGGTATATAGGAAAAGCCACGGACAAGCTCTGGACAGACAGCGAGAAGAGAGGATCTTTTTGTTGCAGACCTTATAACGTAGGGTGGCTGCTTTAATAACATTCCGATAAATAAATAGCCACCATTGAACTGCTGCCCTTTATGCCTCTCCTATTACAGCAGTTAAGGAAGTCACTCACATGAAGAAAAACGGGTTTATTTTACAACAAGCCTCTACAGTGTGTGTGTACACGGAGACCTGCTGCTTTTTTGATATCTGGAACAGGGGAATCTTGTGGATTGGTTTGGAGGGACTTTAAGAAAAGGGCCAGTTTCCCAGCACAATGGGCGCTAAGTACCGTCTAAATGGAGGCTGGTGTTTATTCATGAGCAGGTACTTCGGCGATTGCTGTTAAAATAGCCTGTGTCCTCTGCCTGCAAAGGTACTTAAGCCTGAGCAGGTGCAGCCGAGAGGGAGCACAAAGAATGCAGCCGTGTAGAAGGGAGAGTGTTAATGGAAGGTTAGGGCTGGGAACACACAGAGGCATCAGCGCTTTGTTCTTCCTTAGGGGCCACTTCCACTTAACTGGAGGTCTTAGCCCAGAAAAGCGTTCCTGTTCATTAGGAAGAAATTCGAAACGCCCCACTCCCAATCGGCACTTATTCACAACGCGGCGGAGAAAGCCCCGAGTGGGCACGGGAGTTAAAGACCCTTTTCTCCATTTTCGAAGAGCACTGGGATTGGAGAAAACGGTGGGGAGAAAGAAGAGGGCCTATGGGCGTTTGGGTAGATTTCCAGTGGGGTGAGATTTCCAGTGGGCTTTTGCCGCCGGACCCTTTAAGGAACTTTATTTTGCCTCTCCCTTCCCAGTGTTGCGTTCTTTATATGTATGTGTAGGGGTCCCCCATGTAAGCCACAATATCTGACTGCATTTGAGGGGAATCCTCCACCCCCAACCCACTGCACGGGAGGCGTTGGAAGACAGGAGCTCGTGCTCTAAGCACCTGAGGCAGGGGGACCTTTCCCTTCCAGGCACAAATTGTATTTTCTGCTCTAGCTCCCCGCGTACTTGTGGGTTCGTGTGCGCCGCACACCTATAGGTCGCGTGTGCACGCGTCATTTTGTGGGTCCAGCGTTTGTGCTGTGATGGCGGCGCGTTTGCGTGTCGGCGCACTAGTTGCGAGGTGAGTGTGTGACCTGGGATTGAGGGCGCTTAGTGTACAACACCTGAGTGTGCTTGTGTACCGAACGTGTGCTCCAGTTGTGTGTGCAGTGAGGCCGCGTGTGCATCCTTCCTGCACGGTGACGTGGACTGAACTGTGCCCAGTGTTCTGCTAATAAGGGGTTTTAATCAATGAGTAGTCCTGCCTCTGAACCAGAAGATGACTTTTAAACCTTCACCAGTGCTCTCTCCCTATCATCTTAGCAGGGCTTCTCGGCTTCCTCTTCCCCACGGCTGCTTTCCCACGTTTTAATCCCTTTGAACTCCCTGCATGCGGTTATTGTCACCTCCAGAAGAGCCTGAACTAGGGGGGTTATGGTAGGACAAGCGAGATTACAAATCCTGGTGAACGCTTCTCTCCAATAATTCCCCGGGAAGGAGTCGTGTCAATTAGAAGCTTTCTTCCCGTGATTGACATCGGAGCCAGGGTGTTTAAATGGCCTATCAAGCTAAATCTTTAATTGTGCAATTAATGCACATTACGGCTTATTACTGAAAGATGCAGCACTTCAATCAATAACACAAATAAGGGTGAGAATGAAAGGAAACCCCTCTTTGTGTTTACGGAGTGAAGCAAGGTTCCTCTGAGTGCCCTGGCTGGGAAGAGCTACACCTACCCTGCAGCCAGTGGCAAGTAAAGGGAAGCCTGGCCTGAAAAACAGTGTGACACTCTTTAAGAACGGCCATCCTGAGTCAGACCAAAGGTCCATCTAGCCCAGTGGCCTGTCTTCCGACAGTGGCCAAGGCCAGGTGCCCCCGGAGGGAATGAACAGAACAGGAAAATCATCCAGTGATCCATCCCCTGACATCCACTCCCAGCTTCTGGCAAACAATGGCTTTAAAAGCCAGTGCCTCGCTAAAGGGTCGTTAGGAAGTCGCAGATCGCAGGGTGCTGGTGAACTGGGTGGCTTTGGGGTGTCTAGAGGGGTGGTTGGCTGTCTAAGGGGTGCTATGTACATGCTCGTTAGGGAGGATTTAATCCTCTGCAGATCTATTTGTGCCTGCGTGTGTGGATGGATGGATGGATGGATGGAGAAGGATTTGAACCAGTTTCCCCAGCCTGGCGTTTCCCAGCTCTGGGTTCTGGCCTTGTCTGCAGAGTGCAGGACCTGAGTGCTAGGGTCTCGCGGTAATGTCATGCCAGTCACGTTTGCTTCCAACTAAGCTTTGAAAGGAAGGGATTTTTTTACAGGAAATATGGATCTAAATACATAGGAAAATAGGAAAGCGATGCAGGAACTTGTAGGCGCCGCTTGCAATCTCCTTTAGCAATGGCTGGTGTTTGTGTTTTGCATTAACACATGCTGCACTGCGCACCCAGGCAACCCCCTCCCCCCATCTGCCTGTATGTTAATAGCATGCAAATCGCCTCATTTGCATGTTTATCTCTGTCAATGGGAGAGGGAAGCGGGCGAGGTAATATATTTCCCACCGAAAGGAGCCCCCCACTGTAAGCGATTGGGAAGGAGGCAGGGCTCGAACAGCTGGATGGAGGTGGGGGTGGGGGGGACAGAGCTGCCTTGCGCGTGTTCTGATTCGGCAGCCCCTCCTGAGCAGCCCTGTGCCTGGCATAGCAGCAGGCACCTGCTACAAAATGGCTGCCTGGGAGGGGAAAGGGCTCTGCTCGCCCCTGGACAGGATGCGATTGGGGGGCATCGCACAGCTGAAGGAGAGGGGAGGCGTGTGCACGTCCCCACGGGAAGGGAGCATCCCATTGCCGAGCCTCGGCCTTCATCTGCTAAGAGAAATCCCTGATCTGACTGGAAGGAGCTGGTTGTCTACAAGGTGCAGCTCCCTCCCACGAAAACCCAGCACAGGATTTTGTATGAAAGCAGCCAATCAGGGCTTCTCTCCGTCCTCCCCCCGCCACGAATCCCTGCCAGAGAAGGGAGTTCAGGCTGATTTGTAGCTCCTACTGAAGTCTCTCCCACCCTCACCCCACCTTGTGCATGGGGCAGATGGGGGAGCGCTGAGAACGGAGGAATTCGTGACCAGTGTGTCCCTGAGTTGGATGAAGTTCGGTCTTTTCTCCTTTTCCATCGTGGTGGTCTCAAAGTGGCGTCATTCCTTTATTTTCGAAACAGTTTGTTTCAAGTATTTGGCGTCTAGATTCTCTGTATTTTGACGACTGTTTTAAATGCAGGCGTGCCAGGAAAATAAATAAACCTTAGAAACTCCTAATTCCTTTCTCCTGCGGTGGTCACCATGGAGAAGACCTGCGATCGCATAAGTAAATTACAGGCCTGTCCTTAACATCCCTGCATAAAGAGGTCAGAAGTTTGGGGACGCTTCTACCGGGGATTTGTTTGTTTTTAAAGAGCAAAATAGATGCTGAACTTTTAGAAGGAAACCCTTCGAAAATAGCCCCATCACTTTGATCATTCAATACTTAAGAGGGTGTCGGGAGGAAGTAAAGATCCGAGAAATGCCATCGCTTTTCAGAATGAGGGTTTTATAAAGACAGAAGGGGGGCGGGGGGAGATGCTCTTTGCTATGTTTAGGAAGCGCCAACACTACAGTGCCCTTCTGCTGAGATTTCAATCCTTAGTCACAGCTCAGAGTGCAACAAAAGACGACTGCGTTTGAAATGTATAGACCCCAACAGCCATGCCTCTGGGAATACAGAGGAATCGATCCATCTATCTAGGGAGAGGGCTAATAAACGCGCCGGAGCTCTAAATGGCACCTCGTTTAATCGATTGGGGTGAGACATTACACTGAATTCCTGTCTCTCCATTTCAAGTGACCCGTCCCTATGGCACTAAGACGGGAAAGGACTTTTCCGGTAGCGCTGGGGGAGAGGGAGGAATTCTGGTGCCGTGGCCGACAGTCCAGCCCCCCACTGTAATTGGAACAGGCTGTAATTAATATCCCAGTCTCTGGGCGCTAGAGGACGGGTGCCATGCTGACCTACGAGCGCCCCACTCATTCATCGCTTCGGGAACATTTTTCAAAAACCAGTCACCGCTAAAAAGGAACATGCATAGACACATGCCAAGCCCTTCGCTTACAGCAGATGTGTGCCGAGTCCGTCATATATAACACTCCCCCCGAAGCCTTGGTATAAATATACAACCCCACCCCCAGAAATGGGGATGTATTCTACCCATTAAGCCCTCCCCCCATTTCCCTCTCTGAAGTGTGTGAATACGGTACCTGAAACCTCTGTCCAGAACTGTAGGGCTGGCTGTACAATCTGTCTACAGACCAATCCTTCTAGAAATTTGGGCACACTCTACAGGACAACCCATACGCCTAGAAATGTGCGAATCGTGCATTTAGAAATCTCGAGAAATGTGGCTAGTTGGCACAGACTACTCCACTCCAGAAATATGGGACTACAACACGTGTACCTTCCCCCGCCCCCCAGAAATGTGGGAACAGTGTACAATAGAATTCCTGAAATATGAATGGACTGTGCAGATGAATTCCCACTGCAAAGGTGGGAATACTGTCCATAATAATATCCCAGAAATGTGGGGACGTCGTACAATATAATTCCGCAGAAATGTGACTGTATTGTCCAGTATAATGCCTCTCCTGAAATAGTCCACCTAAAAAGGTGACTATATTGCACACACAATGCCCCCGGAAATATACGGATATCTGTTTAAATCGCCCAGAACTCGTGTTATACTTCTTTTAACAACATACTGCACATCCAGATACATTCAGAGGTCATCGATACACCCCAGATGAGTGACTAGGGTACTGTAAAGCTTGATCGCCCCCGGAAATGTGGCTGTAACCTCCTACCCTAGGTGTGGGTATTTCTCCAAGGCCCCCAGAAGGGCGAACAGCTCCACTTTTCTTCCATTGTGGGGTTTGCTCTTAGCAAATGGATACAAATTACCCCAACTTTAATTTTTTGGGTTCGGTGTTTAAGGAAACAGACCACTTTTAAAACAGATTACAATTGATTTTTATTCCCAGTCTGGGGTTATTTTGCAGTCTGTAATTCTCTGGAAGCCAGTAATTCAAGTCCTGCAACTTCCTCATGATCTGGCTCCTCTTCCTCGGCCCCACGCAGTTCTTTTTGCTTTATTTTTAACAGCTGCTCCTATTTACTGGTTTATCTTTATTTACAGTGTTTTTGTGACTTCCTTTCCTTTTCTCTATTTTGATGGCTCGGGCTATGAGCCAGGACGATACAATGTCCTGGTCCTTTCCTGAAGCGTCTCTCTCTTTTTTTTAAGCTCCTAGAATATTAGGGAGGCGAATGGGGGGGAAATCCAGCTGTATTGATCGGTCTGTAGGATTTTTACTGATCAGGTTGTTTTAGTGCTCACCAGACATCATCCGTGCCAGCCAATCAAATGCCACCTCTCATAAAGCCCACCTTAGGTTGTTTTTGTGTTGAAGTTGCTCATTGGGATTTTCAAAACAAATACATGACATGAAGGAAAGGAGCTAGAAAGAAACCGCAGAGCCGAAGTGTAAGGTTCGATGGAGGTAACCGGGGGGGGGCATTGCAGAAGGCTGAGGTTCCTTTCCTGCAGGGTTTCTAATAGCTTTAGCCACCCACCAGAACCCCATCTTGCCTGTTTGCTATTTAGCATGAGAATTAGTCGGTTTGCAAATGCACCTGTTCTTTCTCCCTATTCCATGGACCCCCCCCCCGCCCCAAAGTCCATTCTAGTAGCAAATAGTCTCATCTCAAGACAGAGAAGCTCTTGGTGAGTGTTCACGGGTCTCTGGACAGCGGGGCGGCTGTTAGTCCGGTGTACCCTGATAGACTGGAAGAGCGAAATGTCATCTCTAGCTCGATGTCAGCGTGCTGGTGTCTGTGTCTGTGTCTATGTAAGTGTAGCTGCGAGTGTGTATTTGCCTGGGTAGACGTCTCTGGTGTGTCTGTGGGTATATGTTTGTGTGTACGTGTATAGGCGTTTCCCTCTCCAGTGCTACGGCCCGAGCTTATGCAGGGCGCTCTTTACATTACCCCTGCCGTGCTGTGCCCGCCAGCCGCAGCAGCCGCAAGCCGAAGCCAGCTTTTGCAGGGCGTTTTCAGCAACGCCACGACAAGGTCCAGGTTTACTTCCCAGTTCTCAGCAGCCCGGCTGATCTCACGGGCATCGCCACCAGGCACCAATACAGAACGAGCAGGGCCCTGGCGTTTCTTCTTGTCAGCAGGAAGGGGGGGGGGACTCCAGAGGAGGGGAGGGCAAAACATTGGGCTGATCGGGGGGGCCCCCTCTGCTCCCCAGTGTTTGCAGGTGACAGTCACATGACTACTGCGCACCCCTTACTGCGCTGGACCCAGCTGGACTCCCGGCGGTCAGAGCTTCTGGCCCATGCCGGTGTCAGCAGGAATCTCACAGCCCTGAACTGTCTCCTCCGTCCGGGAGCAGCCATCTGACTTCCGTGGGACAGGGGAAGGGGGCTGCCGCGCAGACAGGGGGCTAAAGAGCCAAAGGAGCGGCCCTGCCTTTAGCTTCCAATATTCGGCCTGGGGTTGGTCTGCTTCTGACATGCTGCTGCTGGTGTTGTGGGCAACCATTGCATGGAAAGGACGTCTCCGCTCTAGAGCAATAAGCAAACCGGCTAGGTGTGTGCGCCGCGGTGTCACGCACCGACAACGATCTACCATCACTCGCCAGGACCGTCTAGCCCTCCAAACAACCATGTGCAAACATTTAACCCAAACAAGCAGCTTCTGGCTGCAGAGGCGCTGCTTGCACAGAAAAGGCCAGTGCGCTTTGACCTCTAGTGCGCTCCGGGGTCCTGCCCCCCGATGTGTGTCCCGGTTCGGTTTTCTGGTCGGTCTGGGGGCCCCCTGCGCGGCTGCGGTTGAAACTGAAGCCCGTTTATTCCGCTCCCGACTTTGACAAGGGTCTGCAAAGCCACCCGCTTGTTTGCGGTGGAGGCGGAGGAGGGCGCGCGGAACCTCCGCAGATCGCCTTATCCCTGCATCTCTCCCCGGCTCGGGTGGCTCAGCAAAGGGGTTTTAGAGAACGCCACTCGCTAACACGCCCAGTGGGGCTTGTACCAAGGCTAAGGCTGCGCTGCCCCCCCGCCTCCCCTGGGTAACCCCGCCGCCTTCCAACGGGCACCGGTCTTTGCTTTAAGGAGCTCAGCTCTCTTTCCCCTCGCTGGCTGCGCGTATCTGTCCCCGGGACAGTCCTGACCGCTATGGCTGCTGCAGGGGGTGGTCACCTCCTAACCAGGGGGGCTTCTGAAGGGGAGGCAGAAGTAGCCGAAAGTCTCTGTTTGAGCTCCCAGCTCTAAGTAGCAGGGGGAGGGCGGAGAGCCGGAGAGCACCAAGCGCCCTGGGAACCTGGGATCGCCACGTGTACTTACTACCGAGCGCTCCGAATTGCAACCACCCGGCTACAGTTTGCAGCCAGAGGCGTCGTGCGCCCTAACTTGTGTCCCGCCTGCTCCCCTGTCCCGCTCCCCCTTCCCCTGGAAGCAGCCAGAGGAAGTGGCTAGCTGACCCGGACCCGTCAGGAGTGGCGCGGTGACACCAGCCCCTTGTAAGGTGACTGGCTGAACCCAAGGGGTGAGAACTTTTTTTTGTAGCCGTGGCCATTGTGTCACCAAGACACTTCATTATTAGAGCATCAGCTCGCGAGCCCCGGCTCCGTGAGTTGGTCCCGGGTCAAAGTGTGACACTTAACCAAATAGCAACCGCCAGTGACTTTTGATTTATGCAAAACGGGTGTATTGCCTGCCGCTTAAGGGGGGAGGGGAACCCCCAGAAATAGGCCTGAGACCGTAAAGTGCAAACCTGTCATCGGTAAGCCAGTCTGCAGCTCAGAAAGTGTGGCATCAAAGAAAAAAAGAAAAAGAAAAAAACACAAGTAAATGCAAAGTTCTTCTTACCTGAGCGCAGTCCCGCGTCTGCCTTGGCTTTGGGAAGCCCCAGAGAGAAGAGCTGCTGAATCTTTCAGGCTTATTCTCTCCTCCTGCTAGCACAGTGTCTGACAGACTTTAGCAGCAAGTTGTCTCTAGGGGCTTTGGAAGCTTAACTTTGAGAGCAAGCCCCTGAGTTTCCGTGTGAAGGGACTCTGGGTCGTGCACTAGGGGACTGGCATGGCACCCCCGAGCCCTTGTAGCAGGGAGGCGCGCACTCCCCGGGAAATGTATATATGTAGAAAGAAGGGTAATTTGAGTGCTTTTACCAAGAACCAGGGTTGTTAAGTTTGCAGTCAGGCTGCTAAACGGTGCCAAGTACAGAAGGGAGGGCGGGCGGGGGCGAGGGGGGGGAATAAAGAGCAATTGTCAGAGGCGAACAAAAGGCGGGGATGGAAAGGAGCTGAGAATCCCATGGCAAAGCCCGTCAGCGCGGACTTGAACTTGGGACTTTGTCTGAGAAGCCGGGGAAGCGCTCTGAGCCTGAGAACCTGGCTGGGATCAGGGCACCTGGGGGTGCTCTGTCTGCCTGTGCTGGGGGTCGGGGGCGAGGGTCACACTGGCTCACAGCCCCGTGGCAGCGTGTAAGGCTAAAGCATTGAGAGACACTCACCCCAAAGTCAGGGTGTGGGGAACACGGACCGTTCTCCCAAAGCAGCTTCTACCAAGGGGCGGAGCGGGGGGGGGGGGAGAGACCTCCACCACCACCCGGGACGATTTCCACACTCTTCTCTCCCCACCCCTCCCATCTCCACCTGATTCAGGCTCACTGGCTGCTGTGAAAAGTGGGGTGAACTCAGCAGGGCCGAGCCCTCCAGCGCAGCTAGACCCATTGCCTCTCTCCAAAGCGCCTCTCCCGGGGAGTGGGGGCACTCTGGCCCCCTCTCAGGCTCACACCCAGCCTTGGGGTGCTGGCTTCTGAACCTGGGCAGAAGCGATTGTTTGGAGATGTCTCCCTTTAGTCACAGGACACAGAATTTAGCCCGTAGGTTTGCTAAGACAGCCAGGCATATGCCTGGCCTCTGGGGGGCTAAGGCCAGGCGAGACTCGGTTCTTGGGGGGGGGAGGGGGGCTGTAAAAAGCTGCCGGGGCTGAGCTGGCCTCTGGTTCTCACAGGCTGGGTCCCAGGCTGGATTCTCTTCACGTCCCAGTCTGCTCACCCATTGCCGCTATTCAGCCCCTAATTGAACGTTAATGGCAGCTGCGGATGAGGTCATTGGAGCCGGCTTTTCTCACACATTTTTCATGCAAATCCGCGAAACTCTAAACAAATTTGAATAAAACCCCCCTTTGTGCGGGGCCCTGTATGGGCCGCGCCGCGTGTTTTTCCCTGGGCCCGTCGCGCCGGTCTCAACAGAGCCCGGCCAACTTTATCTGGGGAGCCGGAGCAGGTCACCGCGGAGTGTTGCGTATCCTCTTTCTTTCCCCGGAGAAAAGGGATGTCTGGA
The DNA here is from genome assembly GCF_965152275.1 of Natator depressus. Classification (NCBI taxonomy): domain Eukaryota; kingdom Metazoa; phylum Chordata; order Testudines; family Cheloniidae; genus Natator; species Natator depressus. The sequence goes on from NC_134243.1 coordinate 68,855,711, forward strand.
GCCGGCTGCAAACGGCCCTTCGCGAGGAGCCGCACAATGGGGCTAGCGGGGGGTTGTTCCGTTTGGGCTATAAATAGTGGAAAGGGCTTGAATCCCTGCCATGGGCCTCGTTAGGAGCCTTCAGAGGAAACAAGCCACCGAGCAGGAAACACGTCCAACCGCGGCGGGGTTTGTTTGGCAGCTGGGTGGTGCGTGTGATGGGAGGCGCGGGGCTGTCTGAGTGTCAGGGGTTCATAGATCATAGAATATCAGGGTTGGAAGGGACCTCAGGAGGTCATCTAGTCCAACGCCCTGCTCAAAGCAGGACCAATCCCCAATTTCTGCCCCAGAGCCCCTAAATGGCCCCTCAAGGATTGAACTCACAACCCTGGGTTTGGCACTGAGCTATCCCTCCCCCTCTCTTCACGCCCCCGAAGCCTAAACTCTACGAGGGAACCCCCGGCCGGCTCCACCCGCCCTGGGCGAGCCTTCGGCTCAGCCTCCGAAATATCCGCTCAGCAATACAGCCAGACGCGGGCCAGATTCCCCAAGCCCCCGTGAGCCGGACCTGCGGGACTGAAAGAGGGGAGAACATTCGCCAGGGCTGGCCCTGACTCTCCCTGTCCCCTAGGCACCCCGCACCCGTCTCCTGCTGGGGACATGGCGTGTCTCTGATGGTCTTATCGCGGGGATGAAACACCTCTGGGGCCGGATCCCGCAGCCAGGCCCGGAATGGGGGTGTTAACCACGGCCTGCCCTAGCCGGACCAGCAGGCCTGTAGCAGGGAACTGAGACCTGCCGTGTTTATCAGGCCCCCGCACAGCCTTCCCCAGAGAAGCGGGCCCCAGCGTGAGTTGGCAGCTGGCGCTGATGTTAAAGGCACTGGGGGTGGAGGGCATTCCTCCCCCCCCCCCCATGCATTGCCACTGCCCAAGAGTAGGGGGACGCCAGAGCGGTGCCCTGGCCGGTTTGCCCGAGCAAAGACTGCAGGGCTTGGTCTCTGCTGAGCGCCCTGTTCGCGCAGCCCGGGGAGCTGCCCAGGTGAGATGCTCGGTTCTGCCCGCCCTCGTTCACCCCAGTTGAGTCCCGGACACACCGACCAGGTGACTGCGCTAGGGAGCCCGGCAGACCTGGGGAAAGGCTAGGTAAAAAGGAAGGCAAATGGAGCCATGTGCCAGGTACCAAGGCGGGGGGACTCCCGCCCCTAGGGCCCCCTTGGGTCAGCTCCCATGTGGCCACATCTTCATCACCTCCATGAGCGGCCTCTGACCGCTACCCCCACACCCCCTCCCCCACCATGCCAGGCCCAGTGCCAAGGACCCCTGGTGAGGCTCTGCACCCCAGCGTGGAGGCCTTCGGGGGTGGCGCAGGCCCCTGCACAGTCCGGCTTTCCAAGGGGCAGCGCTGCCACCAAAAGGCTCGATTCGGGGCTGGCGATTCCTAGATCCCCAAGTGCACTTGAGGACGGCTCTCCCCTGGCCTCTAGAGCCACTGAAGGCAGGTGTGTGTGTGTGTGGGGGGGGGTAGCACGCCCGACCCTCCTCCCTGCAGGCAGGCTTCATCCTCCTCCGTATTTGGCTTGGTCTTTCGCTTCAGAAGCCAGGCTCAGGACCCACCCCGGCTCGCAAGCGTGCGTGGCTGCAGGGCACCCCCCGCCCCGCGCCGGGAGAAGGCCAGGAGTGACCAACGGGGGGTTAAAAATATAGAGAAACCGTGTCAGCTAGAAATCACCTTCTTCCTGTAAGGGGGAGGGATAAGAAGCCCCCTGGATGCGGGTCATCTCGCTCCCCCCCAGTTCCTCTTCCACGTGCTGTTCGGGAAACACAGTTGAGGGGCTGCTGGGATCGTGCAGAATAATCCCAGGAGTGTTTTCCAGGCTCGGCTCCTCCGCCAGGCCCCAGCACAACGCAGATTAGCCTGTCTTCGACCCCCGCCCCCAACCCAGCCTTGAACTTGGCCTTGCTGGGCTCTGCGCTCCTTCTGCGTGTGCTGGCTGGAGGCAACGCGGGTGTGGGCCCGACGTTTTGGTTTTAGGGTTTCATCTGGGAAATCTGTCACCTCGGGCAGAGCGGAGAGAACGTGCCTGGAATCGGCACTACGGGGGAAACCCGCCTCTGTAGGCAGAAGGGCTTCAAATCATTTTAAAGACATATTCATTATAGTCTTTCCTGGGGACTATTTGCACTGGGTTTAACAGCTGTTTCTCAGCCATCTAAAACGGGTCCAGACCAAACACTGATATTTAGCAGCCAGGAATTCGTTCGTTCTTGGGGACCGGGTTACTTTTGTGTGTGGGATCGTGTGGGGGTGGGGGGGAGGGCTTGGAGTCTGATAGTGCATTCACTGCGCTTCTGTGGCTGGATTTATTTTTTGGGGGGGGAACCCAAGTTATATTCCTCCCGTTGCTAGACTGGATGAAAACACACGAATCATCTTAACAAGTGAATTGTTTATTTTAACCATCTTTGTTTAAACAAGTGGGGGAGGGAGCGGATGTGTCTTTTACAAGAATAAAGACATCTGAAACACATCCAAGGGATCTGTACAGCCACAGTTGGGCATGTTTGCACCGTAAGAATAAGTCTGCGTTGAAGAATCAGTATCTATTCAAAAACAAACAAAAAGAAGGATAAAATAAGCTGGGGGGGGGAGCACGCGTCCCCCAGGCCACAGTGAAAATACAGCCCTACATGTCCAGTTTATTCTGTAATGACAGGGAATCTGTCAAGGTTTCAAAAACACACAGGAGGTACAGTTGTCTCGGGCATTCACTAACAATGCGGTGCCGCTCTCAGTGCAACAAAGCAAAATCAATCAGCCAAACTTTTCCACACTGAGTCCAGGGGTGCTTTCTCAGGACTTCACACGCCTACAGTCAGACATGCAATAGATCTGGTCTTTTCCCCAGTCCAGACATTTGCTTCCCGGGCTCTCCCTGGATAGGCAGGGCAGTTTGAACAGAAGAGCGAAGAGGTCTGCGATATCCGGGGGTTACAGAGCAGCAAAGGTGACCACAAAATATTCACCAGTGATGCATTCATTGTACACGGTACAGCAAATCAAAGTTTTCGCCTGCTCCACACACCTCACCCTCTTCAGCTGCAACCCTGAAAGCCCTCGAGGTCCAGCGGCCAAAGCAGCCTCTTGGCTGGGCCAGTTGCGAACAGCTGGCCGGGACACGGGTCGATGAGTAGTTGTATGTGACGCGAAAAGTCCCCGGCGGTTTTCCTCTGTGGTGAAGTTTAACGAAGAACCCAAAGGCGTCCGGCCGCTCGCCATTCGCCAGTCACAGGAATCTACAACAAAGCAAACACCAGCCCCAAACATTAGGTCCCACGTCAATAAAACAATCACACCCGCAAGGAAGTCATTCCGGGAGCCTCTCAGCCATGGATGGAGCCAATGCCAACGCACACTCCCCCATGCCAAGGAACACCTTTTACACCCACCCCCCAGTAATGTTTGCCATGGCCAGAGGTTACGCTTTCAGCCCAGTTCTGCCGCTTCAAGCCTTTTGCTTTATAGACTGCAGGGTGAGCGACAAGGCCCCTGTGCTGCTGAAATGCTGGCATCCCCTCACTCCCTATGGCTGTCTCTTTCTCACTGGTAATACTTTCCTGGGAAATCTCCCCACCCCTCTCGGTGAGGGGCTGAGGAGTTCTGAGCTCAGAGGTCCTGCATGTGGCCAGTCAGTGGGAGGGGTCACTGTATGTCCTACCTCCTAAGGCTTTGGGGCATGGGATTACTCTGCATGTCAGAGCCTCTAAAGAACCACCCTCTGTTGTTTTAATCCTCATGTTCACTTTCCAGGGTCTCAAAGCCCTTGTCTTTGGCAGGCCCTTCTGTAAAGTGATATAGAACGATTTAGGCTGGATCAAAAGCCATTTCGGTCAGGAAACAGGTAATCTGAGCTATTTTTCCTGTTCTTTCTTATTCGTCTCAGTACTTCTTTCCCCTTGTTTTCTCCTGGGTGTAGTTAGTTTCTGCCAGTGGCAAGCCCCTAGCTACTGGGACTGCATGCAAATCCAGTTCCTTTCCTTTGTCAATTTCTCTTGCTAGGCCACATCCACTGGTGATGTAACCGGTGATAGTAAACCCAGGTTAGGAACAACGCTGGGTCAATAATTAACAAAGAACCATCATTCAGCTAGTTTCAGCTCATTTTTTCACCAGCTCACAATTTCCTAAAATATTCAGAATTGCCCACAAACTAATTTTTGTGAATAATTCTTGCTATGTGTCTCTTTTGTGAGTTACCTGAGAGAATTCAATGTTTGATTGGACATCTAGAGAACATTTTTGTTCCTTGATTGGATGAGTGAGTGTAATTGTTTGAATCATGTGAATACCCAACATTTATGAAGCCAGAGTCTGATTTCCAGGGACCTTCACTTGAAAATCACTCTCTCCAGGAGCATCCCTGCTCCTAAACATCTTTGCTAGGATATTCATTACGAACGAGAACCAAAGCTCATTGACATCAATGGAAAGACTCCTCTTTGCTTTAATGGGCTTTGGGTCAGGCCCATAAAACAAAGCGGAAAGGGATATATCCAATTCTAGGTGAATTCATTCTACATTAAAACCTGAAGGTCTTCCTACTGGTGGAAAGTCTTCTATACTGGCCTAGCTCTGCTCAGAAGTAGAATGGTCATAAAACAGGTGCAAGCAATGCAGTGTAACTCACACCCATCTGACATGCAAATCCCCTTGAAGTCACTGGACAGAACCTACTTACTTCATTCTGCACTTGGCCCACTGTCTCTCACTCCAAGTCCAAACAGGGGCTTGATTCAGAGCCCACTGAAAACAATGGGAGTCTTTCCACTGACTGCAAAGGACTATGGATGGGGTCCTAGGTCTCAGTTCAGCTGGTGGTCCCTGATCCCCTTCCTTCCTCCTCCCAGTGGGCATCTGTGTGTGGACATGACTTCATATTGATTTAAGTTTGGATTGTGCTCCATTTCCCATCTAGTTTCATTAAGCTCTTACTAAGCAGAGAAAGCAGCGTCGTTTACTCTCCCACCTGTTTAAAATTCCAGGCTTGCTGCACACCCAGGGCAGCTGGGGATTTCCACTGAAACTGAATAACTCACTAAAGAGGTCACTATCAAAAGAAAAAGGAGAGAAGTCTGCACATTAGCGGCCAGCCGGGAAGAATTCAGGCAGGCCAGCCTGAAGATTCCACTCTCCACCATCACTCTGCTCCCCCTGCAATCGAAGCAGGCGGGAGCAAACACAGGACTGATGTTCCATGCTCCCTTGCCCCTCCACCCTGGCATTCTGTGTCAGTCTGCTGCAGCCTGAGGGGTTCCTCTATTGTGCAGACAGAGGAGGCACTTACTGGTAGGCGATAGAAACCCACTCCTGAAAGCAGCAATGCTGTCTGCTGCTATCTGCCATCCTGAGAAATGTGTACCTTTGTGCATCTAATACTTGTGTGTGTGGGCGGGGAGATTGGACAGACTCCTCTGATTTCAACACCCACCTCTGCCAGGGGGCTTTAGAAAAGCTGAGGTCTATTGCAAATACGCTGTCCCTACACATTGTTCAGTGCCATGAACCTTTGTCTATCTGTATCAAGAAAACACGCAGAAAAGAAACTCTGTGGTATATTTCCAGTACAGGCCTGGGACCATTACTAACCAGTGCTGGGAAACACAAAAACTCACTAGGGACCTGATCCCAAGCCAGCCAGGTTTTTCCACTCACTTCGGTGGGTTTTGGATCAGGCAGTAGGTGAGGGTTGAAAAATAGCTTTGTCTTCCCATAAAAATTCACAATTACTGTTCCATTCCCTGCGTTAGCCTGGGCCTGTGGGAGACAGCCAGGGACCTTCTTCTGTTACTTTCTCTTGTTGTTATAAATCAGCTGAATGTTCCGCTAAGGTTTGCGGTTCTTTTCTTTTTTTTCTTTTTTAAAAAGCACCTTCTCCACTGATGAGGCCCCCTGCAGAAGCAGCATTGCTGGAAACATTGCGGGGCACAAACCCCAAACTAACAACAAATAAAATGCAGGGCTTACCTGCCTAATCAGGTTTTTTTTTCCTTTGCCAATTTCCTACTCATGCCCTTTGGAAGGATGGACTCTGCCCCTCCCCTTCGCCTCACCCCATCGCTCAATTCATAGACTCACAGGGAGAAACTTTCTGGACAATTTAATCTCGCCGGGGTGTTACTTAGCAAAACCCTTTTCACTGTCAATTTTTTTCACTCTACTCCCCCTTCCCCTTATTTTCCTTCCAACCTCGACTGAATTTTGAAAGCCCCTGATATCTTTCTTTTTGTACAGACACATGCTGCGTATGCAAATAAGAGTCTTTCATACTGGCTCCCTGGCTCAAGACCTCTGACTTGAATGTGACCAAAAGCTGTGTTCTCCCCTGCTAACTCCTTAGCACAATTACACCTCCATTCTGCTCCGGGGGCCTGGGGAGGGAGAAACCATTTGAAACTAATAACACGTGCTGTTTGCCTTGGATAATTACAAGGGAGCTTCAGCTTCTAAGAGCTAGGAAATATTCCATTCAATGGGGTAAGAAGGGAGGCTGCGAGTGTTATGGCTACACAGCTTGTTTTATCTTGTGCACTAGAGACGTGTGTGTGCAAAAAGACATTCCCTGGCTTGCTAACTTGTCCTGTGCTCACGCGCCTAGGCAATCATTTATATTTTATAAGAAGGAACTTTTCTGCACTTTGTTTGCGCTGTTTGAGTCAGAGAAATGCAGCTGACATTTTCTTATCTCAAATTACAATTTCCTGCAAATATCAAGATAATAAGAATATCAGTGATCTGAAATCCAAGTCAAATGAGAGCAGGGTGTCTCTCTCTCTCTCTCTCTCTCTCACACACACACACACACACACACACACACACGGACCAGGGAACAGAGTCTGGGCTAGCTAGAAATGTTGGGGAAGAAGGACCCAGCAAGGGACCCAGCCAGCAAACACCAAGTGATCCAGCCAGTCTGACTGGGCCTCTGGTTTGAATAGACATCCTGCAGTCATTGTTCCTCTCCCTGCCTGGTCTCCTGGGGAAGTTTATGCAGAGGCAAGGAGGCGGAGGGGAGCTTTCACCAAAGGCACCCAGGAATGTGTCAAAAGAGGGATAGAAAAAAGAAGAAGAAGAAGGGAGACAGAGAGTGGGAACGTCAAGGACCCCTGACTAATGAATAGCAAGTTTGCCCTTGAACCTCACTGGGCTTTGCCATTCCCAGGCTCCAAACAAGGGCTGAGGCATGCCTGAGCCCAGCTGCAGGGGGACTGGGCTATGGTTCATCTCAGACACTTTGACAGGCCAGGCCTTTTCCCTGCATAGCTCAGACTTGTCTAACTGCTCCCCTGGCAACAGCTCAGTGCAGGAACCTAGGCAGAGGCCCTGTCTGCTGCATACAGAAGCAAAGAAGAGGAGGGGAGCTGGCTTGCAGAAATTAGCTGGAGACCGTGTTAACCCATCGCATGCTGGGCACCCTTCATCATAAACCTAAGTGTCCTCCCTCTCGATATGAGAGTATATTTATTTCCGCCACACAAGGCTTAGTGGCTGCGCTTTACTGGAATCACGGCTGCCAGTTTAGCAGGGTACTAGGAAAGGAAGGAGATGGGCTAGCTGATAACAGGAGACCATGGCATTAACCCAGACCTGGGGGGAGAAGGATTGCCCCTACTGCTTAATGGCTTGGTGCTAGCTGAAGGCACGTTAGATATTTGGGTGTCAAGTAGATCAGTCTAAAGTTGAATCTTCTCACATTGTTGTAGCCACAGTTCTACAAAGCTGCCAGTGGCCACTCTCCCCTTAACTAGTGATGTAGGATCTGTAGAGACGATAGATGCCACGTGCTGCTCCAGCAGCCAGACTACTTAAGTCAAAAAGACACTTGGCCGTCTGGATCTGGTCACCTGTGCAGGCCGCCCCTTCATATTAGAGACAGGAGCAGCTGAGAAGTGCTTCCTGCCATGCAGACTAGATGCATCCCTCAGATTCCTGGCCAAGCTCTTGGTTGGACAAAATTTGGGGGCCTGCCTCTGCCCTGACCCTAGTTCGGATGCACAGCAGATACTCAGCTCTGGTATCTGCCATGTGGCACTGAGAGAGGAAGTTCTTTCACTAGTAGAAAGGAAGAGTCAAGCTGGGCAAGAGACGTTTTGACTTGCCGAGACCATAAATTCAGGAAAAGAGACTTAGATTAAAGAAAGGGAAAGTGGAAATGTTTGCCTCAGAGATCCTAACTCAATCTCAGAGCGCGAGCAGTGGTAAATGTCCAAAGACTCCAAAGTAGAACCTCAACAACCACTCTAGTAATGATCCCATTCAGGCCACTGGTAAGTCATGACATGGGGGGAAAAGGCTTGGTAATGTTCCATATTTTATGGAGTGTTTTTCCTATGCAGACCCGGAGAGCAATGCTTTGCAGAGTTAGTTACAGAGACTGATACAGGCAGAAAGGGTGAAGGACTGCATGAGGTGGAGAAAAAAGGAAGAGGATGCTGAAAATGGGAAATTACGCAAATAAGTATCAAACAGAGTAGTTCCAGCGGGTGCGATGGGAGGAGACAGCAAAGGGAGGGAGGGAAAAGACAGTGCTGGGGAAGGTGAGTGTGCGCGTGTGTCACAGAGAGGAGGGATGCAAGGAGGCCAAACACAATGGGATTCCAGGCTCAGCTGTGGCCTCTAGGCACTACTCAGATATTAATAGTAAAGAAAGAGAAAGGTTTTAAGATGAGAGGATTCAAACTTTAGCACTCAGGTGATTAAGATCCATGGCCTCTCCCCTCAGTGACTCTCATTACTGCTTCTTCAGTTTGGTTAGGCAGGGTCTCTCTCTCCTGTATCCAGGTGAACTTCTCCATCTGATCCTGCTTTGCAGCCCTGCTTAGCATTTCCTATCTAAGCCCACTAATGAAGTCACGTTTGCCTATGGCTAGCATGAGGATGCATCCGTTCCTCTCAGATTAGCTGCTTGTTGCCTCCATGGTTGAGGAACAGGCTTTTCCTGGGGCTAACCCTGCAAACCCCGCTGAAGTTTCATTTCACACAGAATGCAGGATCCCAGAACAAAAGTAGGCCGACGAGAGCATGTCACACCTCGGCTAAACTCTGGGGGCTGGTTAACCCCTGGGTGAAATTCCAGGTGATGGTGACTATCTACAAAGCCCTAAATGGCTTCGGGACCAGCTATTTTAAAGTCCAGCTCTTCCTGTCTGATCCGCAGCATCCTTGCTGGTCCAGAACATTTAACCCACCTGCCCCAAGGCTGAACCTCAAGGGAGATGGGTGAGGCCTTTCTTGGGAGAAGGCCCTTCTGTATGAAATTTATTCCCACTAGAAATAATTTGGAGCCTGAGCCGGGCTCCATTAGAAAGCATTGCAAGAGGCAGCTATTTGTCCAGGATTTTTGTGACGTGTGACAGAATCTGCAGCAGCCAGAGTATTGAGTACGTCTCCTCCAGTTCTGTGGTATGTTTGAAAAGAAGGATGGTCTTGGGGCTAAGATGCTGGAGTGGGATTCAGGAGGCGTGCTCGCTTCTCAGCTTTGCTACAGACCATTTGTGTTATCTTTGTGCCTCAGTCCCTTTTCTGTGAAATGGGGACAATGGCACTTTGCTACTTCACAGGGAACTCGGATCCTATGGTGATAAGGGCCAGATAAACAGACATGTTTTTGTCAAGGTTTTTGCTTTTAATCAATGAAAAATGGACTCGCATACCGTGGAGAAGGGGGCCTTATAATAAATGTTTGTAATAACAATTGCTAGTCTTCTGAATGGTCTCGAAATCCCTTCAATATGAATGGTACATCAGCCTTCCCTAGTCCATCAGTACGGCTTTGGTCCACAGCCATCCTTCCTTGGGCTGTGACTTGAAACTGAGCAGAATCAGTACGTGTATGAGCCCCAAAGTAAAACTCAGGGTGCTGCAGGAACAGGCAGGGTTGACTGAGTAGGTGTTCCAGCTGAGTCAGAACTGACCTCATGCCCAAGTACAGTGTGGGGTGCTAGGCTGGCTTTCAGCAATGGATCATGAAGGCTCTAGTCACCTGTGGTGATTAAATGGGTGTTAATCCCTGGCCACATTCCAGTCTGGGAGATTACATTCTACCCACTTAAACTCCAGCCTGTTGTTTCAACTGGAGATGTCAGTTTTCACTTTTCATCCTGAGAAGCTGCTGTGTCATGCTGCTGGTGGAGAATGGCTGCTGCTTCCACTCCAGAGCTGGCTGCATTTCCACAATGGGTGATCAACCCTCCACACTGAAATGTGTGGAGTCCTTTATGCCTATATATGCAGAGTTATTTTCCAAGAGGTTTTGAATACATCTTCTATAAACTCTTCATATCTTTGCCTCTTCCTTCATAATCTTGGGTGGATCCTATCTGGACCTGCTCTTTCTTCTGCTGTGATCCTGATTCCTTCAGGGTGTCTTCTTCTTCCACTAAAAAATCTTGCATCAGTTCTTGGCCTGAGGACTCTATGCACCTCCTGAAACCAAGCTAACCATTTCATTGATTTAGGCATTGCCTTCCCCTCCATCTCTGAAAATCTTCCCTTCACCCTTTCTAGGAAAACATTCACCAATTTCTTGTTTATGTATCAATCAATAATACATATTGATTATCTTCCTTGCTCATTCAATTTTCCCTTTCAGATCCCTTCTCTGTCTGATGGATTGGACCTCATCTAGAACTCTACCTGTCCCCTGAATTCCCTTCGGCAATCATCCATTTATCTTTTGAAGAATTCGAGTGTTCAGTGCTTGTTGCTGGATGGCCTTCAGAACCCTCACTGGAGAGATGATTGTTCATCTTTGTCCTCTCTGTCCTCTCACTCAGTTGTTTTAACCAACTCAGTTTCACTCAGCCCTCTCTGCAGTCTTCCAAAATATCCTTGCCTGAAATGCAGCATCTTTATTTCACCCTTATTTGGTGTCATCCAAGTCCCAAATACAAACATTGTTCTGGTTGCCATCCCTGAGCTGCTCCCTCATGTCTGTGCCTTTGGTGGACATGTCCTCTCAGTACTCTCCAAACTGAAGTGGCTCAGTTACCCTTCTGGCTCCCTCTTCTGTATGTCATGTCAGGAAACCATCCTCTACCAGGTCACCAAATAGATCACTCAGTTAATCCCGTCCCCTCCATTTTCCTATCTTTACGATAACCCAGGGAGGTGAGAAGAAGCTTTCCATTTAGTTAGAGACTCATAGTCATTGCTTCAGATGCTCATTCTGATCAGGCATGGCAGAGTAAACCACCATCTACACCCTGACTTTTAGTGATAATTTCAAACCACGAGCCTCTTGTCTCTCCAGTTAATTCCACCAGAGTCTCTTTCCTCAGGTAATGTGGACAATAAAACCCTTTGCACTGATGTAATGACTTTAATACAAGAAATTTAAGGCACTTTACAAAGGGCAGGTTTATGTCACACTTGGAGAAACTGAGTCCCAGAGCACTGCAAGGGATTGGCCAAGGTCACAGGTCGGCACAAATGAGCCAAATGCTAGTCACCTTAATAAAGTTGCAGCCACTTATATTAGGGCTGAATTTGGCCCAATGTATCAGTGGAAGAGGTGAGACTGGAATGCAGCAGTTCTAACTCCTTGTCCCCTGGTCTAACTAGGAGTACTCACTGATTTCCTCTTTACTTTAATTTACCACAAAACTTCTGCTACATGCCCTGAAATTAATAGGAACAACTTGAAGGGAGAAGTTTTCATCTTTTGCTTGCAACTCAAACTTTAACCCTTTCTCTAGGAGCTCTCACCAGTTTTAAGAGATTTCTAAGAACAGACAGGTTTCAGAGTAGCAGCTGTGTTAGTCTGTATCCGCAAAAAGACACCCCCCCCCCGCCACTGTTCCTCACACGTTCTTGTCAACTGCTGGAAATGGCCCACCTTGATTATCACTACAAAAGGTTTCCCCTCCCTCCCCACCCCCGCTCTCCGGCTGGTAATAGCTCACCTTAGTGTGTAAGGTAACACCCATTGTTTTATGTTCTCTGTGTATATAAAATCTCCCCACTGTATTTTCCTCTACATGCATCCGATGAAGTGAGCTGTAGCTCACGAAAGCTTATGCTCAAATAAATTTGTTAGTCTGTAAGGTGCCATGAGTCCTCCTTTTCTTCTTTCTAAGAACAGACAATGACCTCTCCTACCCGTTTCCTCTACTCCCCCACCCATGTTCATATACAGAGATTAATACATCCACACCAATGCACGAATACACACAGTGATGTGTAACTACATAGGCAAATATACATACACGACCATTACACACATGCACAAATACAAATACACACATGGCTACGTCTGCATTCTCTTTCTCATGGATCCAGGATTGCACAAGTCTCCAGAGAAACACATCGTTGTCCCCTGTTGCATTTTGTTGCTCAGTTCCTTCAGAACATATAACATGGCTAGATCAGCCTTAATTGTAGATCAATAGAAGAGTTTAATGTTTTGCAAGGCACTTGCCCATTGGCTAGGCTTCAAGGATATATACAAATCTTTCAGACTTGGGTAACATTTAAATAAAATAAAGAGATAAAGAGTGGGTAACATTTCAGAGAAGGGGGACCTCAGACAAATTTGAAAAGATTTTTAGTAATCTTTGATTAATTCTTAGGGGATGTAAACAGACATGTCACGGTCCTTTTCCCTCTCTGCACCTCTTCCTTCCCTTCCCTTCTCTTCCCTGTTCTTTACTTTTTGCTCTTTTGTCTTTTTTTCCAGTCTCCACTTATTTTTTGTTAAAAAAAATCAATAATATTATATTTATATGGGCAGGTCATTTTATATTTAAAGAACATGCAACATGGCAGCTGCACTGAATCCAAAACTTTTGTCCAGTATTTCAGAGTCACTAGGAGAAAATGTGGTCCTGTGTCTACCTTATTGTTCCTCATGCAATACACTGGAGCAAGGCTACACATTGTGGCCATGTCCTCACCAAAGCAGTGTAGTGTGCCATAGGCATGAAAAGGAGGGCTCAGGCAAGCAATTTACCAATTTAGCTAGCAAGATAGAAACACCCTGGAGTGCAGTGGGGAAGACAGACCTTTCATCCCTATAAGGACTGGTTGCATGCCACTCCATAAACAAGCAAAGGCAGTGTGGGTAATAATTAAGAGCTTGCTTTTCAGAATTACGCACTTGCAACTCCATACCTAATTTGCTTATTTAGTCCCCAGGATTATATGCACCAACTGGATACTCATCCATGCAAATAATATATGTGCCCAAACATGGGAGTCGCATGCAAAAATCAGACATACAATTGCACACGCAAACATGCATATGCAGTTGCAAACACACAGTTTGAAAACAGCTCCTAGCAGTTTCTACTGGTGGAAGCCAGTTGAGCTGTCCCTATAGATCATGGGGCAAAACCCTCATGAGGGGACCCACATTCCAATTCTCCCACCTCTTCCCTGGCCATCTGATACATGAATTGCCTCCGATGCACAGAAGGTTGATTTAAGGATGCACACCAGCCTTGCCAGCCTGAGGTGTTTCTGCGATGTGGAGGAAAGGAAATGTCACTGGATCACCATGCTGGGAAACCAATGCATCTCTACAAGCTGTCCCAGCTGAGTGACCTGCTGAGTTTTCACTGCAAATTTCCATCAGATAAAACTAAAGATAGGCCAAAAGTAGATCCTTGAATCCAACCTTCTTTGAATTCTGGCTGGGTTCAGGTTCAGCTTCCCAGACTGGAAACTGCCCCAACAATTTTCATTCCAGGTTGGGTCCCAAACTGGGAAGGGCTATTTCCCATTTCAGTGAGGATACAGCCAGAATTTCATGAGAACTGCTAACAAGGTGGCAGCTATCAAAGCTGCTCCCTAGTCCTGATCTGATCTGAACCCAAACTCCAGTCCCTGTCTTGACCCTAATCCTGATCCATTCACCTTCTCCTTGGCCCATCTCTCTCAAAAAACCACTAACATAAACCCAAACAAAAGCAAAGGAATCCCCATTGCAGAGATAAACCTTTCAAGTAAAGGCCTCTCTGTGTGGCCATCTGACTTTGTGGAAAAAGATCTTCTATGACCATCCCCACATATTTAATAGAAGTGCTAAGTCCCCCAGCTACATAAGACACCAGTATGCTATTGTATTATCCATCCTATATAAATACTAAGTATTACTACATTTCCCCCATTACTCCCTATCCTCACTGGCCCCACTTCCAGCAACCCATCCTCTGGACAGGGATGAATGGATGTGGCTCCTTTAGAAGCCAGTCAGAACTGCCCTGAGCACTGGAGAGTGATGTGCTTCCTCTCCCACAGGGGCTGAATGTGCTGCTCCTACAGTGCTTGCCCAGGGAGCAAGCCTGAAACTTGAACTTCCGCCACAAGATTGCCTAGAATGTTTTATTGGGAATTGGTTCCACAGAGGCCAATCATCTAGTTGTCCCAACACCATGACCCATGGGAGGGGGTGTGCAGAGCAAGTGCACAAAGCTCAGAAATGGAAATCTACCAACCCCAATTTTGGAGCTACACAATCTTATTTCTAATGCACCACCAGCACTATTGCTAATGCGCCAGATCCCATCATTCTGGCCACGCCAGGAGTCTGTCTAGTAACTCAGCAGCTCACATGGTCACCCTAATGTTTGGCCCGTCTCACTCCTAATAATGCCGCGTGATAATGCCACTGGTTGTGGCCCAGGCTCGACAATTATTGAACTGCATCAACCTGGCATCATCACTGGTCAGAGGAGAGGATTCAAGATTTCAGGTCCTGGTCTGGAGTGAGTGACTGGTGCTAGGGCAGAGAGAGGTGCTCTGCAAAATCAGCTGACAAAGAAAAATCTTTTTTGGATTTGTATTTCAGAGCCCCCTCTGAGTCTTTAGTCCAGTTATGGATACTTCAAATTAAAACACATTCCTGCTGGAGTTACCAGAGACTAGCGTGGCCATGGCCCATCGTAACCAAATGTTTCCCATGTGGATGGGTTAAGCTGGATAATTGTTTGGCCGCCCTGTAGAAGTCAGGTACAGAGAGCACCTACCACTGTGTCTGCAGCCCTTTCTCATAATTACAGTGTGCTAGGCACTGTGCAAACATAAACAAAAGCATGGCCCTGGCCTCTCCCTACCCCTTGCTCAGTGACCTGTACATCATACCCACAATCTATCGGGTGAGACCTGGGGGTGCAGTACCCCAGGAAAGGGCAGGTCATTTTCAATTATTCTATTGGAAGGAGGAAACTTTGGCATCAGCTCATTAGCTCTTTGCTCAGCCAGGCACTGTGCTGCCCTAGCAGTTCACTCAGAATGAAATACTGGCCTCGCTGAAATCAACAGCAAAACTCCCCTTGACTTCAATGGAACAAAGAGTTCAACCTCAATCTTATAATGCAGGGACAAAGTAGAAACATTTCTAGCAGGAGCACGCCATAGAAGCTTGTTTGTTCAGGGATGTCACCGGTTTCCTTGGGTATGGGAAAGGGGCCTTGTAGTAGGGCAGCTGCCCCACTCCCGCAGAACGGGGGTTAAAAACAGCCCTGGAGAGGGCTGCAGCTGGGAAATGGAGTGAGAACCGCTGGGGGAAGCCGTGGGGAAGCAGCCACAGCTGTGGCCAGCTCAATTAGGGCCCAGCTGGCCCTTATAAGAGGGCTGTGGGCCAGAACTGAGGAGTCCCACTCTAGCCCTGGAGTGGGAATGGTGAGCTGCCTGGGAGCAGAGCAGAGCAGAGCAGAGCAGAGCAGAGCAGAGCAGAGCAGAGCAGAGCAGAGCAGAGCAGAGCAGAGCAGGGAAGGGAAGGGAAGGGAAGGGAAGGGAAGGGAGCTGGGGAGCTCCAGCCTGATAAACCCTCAGGCTGCAGGCCTTGGTGAAGGCCTACAGGGGCAGCCTGAGGATAGGCAAAGACAGCAGATCCTAACCCCTTGCCAATAATGAGTGACCATTACACTGCAGTCTGCCCCAGTGAACAGGGGCTAGATGATGGCTGGCAGTAGCCACTGAGGCAAGGTGGGTTTAGAGGGTTGGGGTTCCCCTGTGAGGGGAGACCCAGAGTGGGGGTCCTGCTGTGGCAGAACCCCAGGCAAAAAGGCACCGGGGTCCGGGAGGGACATGGGGCCAGTGGCAGGTGAGACACCAGTGAGCAGAGGGCGCTCCAGTGCTGGTGAAGAGCTAATTCCCTGGACGACCAGCAGGAGGCGCTGCACCAGTGAGTCTCGACCCCGCTACAGGCATTCTTTGAAAAGGGAAACATGTGCCTAGATTCTCCAGCACCCCTCTCCGAAGTGCACCCTCCACCCTGGGTTAGCACACCATCGGGGACATGTCTTTTTTCTGGGAGCCTCTGATGAAATTACTGGCATCACTTCACTGCTCCTAATGACCCCTTCACCCCATCAAACCAGCAGACCACGTTCACAAGAAGTGGAAATAGAGGACCTGAGCCTTCACTCCATCTTAGCTGCCCACCTGTTGAAAGACATCGTCTGACGGCCTGATCCTGCAGCCCCAGTGATTTCATTGCAGGACCAGGCCTAAAAGGCAGCCCTGGAATTATGCAGCTCTCACAGTGGGGGAGCAGCGGGGACATTCAGGCTGAACAAATGAGTCCCAGAAGTGCAAGGAAAAGCTCCATTGCCACTTGTGAAGACAGATCAAATGAAAAGGAAGTGGGGCTCCATCTTAGCGACTGAACCGCCCTCCTGCCAATGATCAAGTCCCATTGGCTGTGGCACGGATCATTCCACCCGAGACAGGTAGCAATAACTGCAGCCTAGCCCCAAACCAATACTTAAGGCCCTACAACCTGCAGAGTTTGGCTCCCAATTTTTTAAGGGCTCTCTTTGGTTCCAGTGAAGCATGCTGGCTTCCCCACCCTAGAGGCTGAAGGCCTCTCACCACAGAAGCACAACATGGGCAGTGGCAGTGCAAGCTTCCCAAATGTACTACCCTCTACCACTGTGCCACGGTCCAACACTGGCCTCAGACTTTGGCCTCTCCATTGAGCCTTTCAGTAGGGTCAGTTAGTATGAGAGGCGGCAGTGGTGGGTTTTGCAACGTGGATACTTGGCCTGCTAAGAGACTGGCCTGCATAAGATGAGTCCAATGCTCAGACTCTTGGCCTAACAGATGTCACCCAATAACAGCATTGAGTCGCTACTAACTTGGCTGCATTCAGGCTAATGATCCAGAAGGGGAAAGTTCCAGATCTCCCTGCCAATTCCCTGAGCCTCTCAATCGCCTTCCAGAACAATAACTTTGCCTTCACGTGGTTTCGGGGCAATGGGTTTCGTTTTGTTGGAAGACAGAGGAATTGGGGCCTCTAAACAACTCATTTGCAATGAAGTGAAATATCAGCAGAGCTGGCGAGATGCAAGGAACCAAATTCAGCCACAGTGTGAGCATAGGGAAGTCAATGAGAGTCTGAGCCCCTTAGATCAGGGCTCACACCTCTTTATTCAATGCCGCTGTCTGCAACTCCGCTGTAGGTTGTGAAATGGGCTAGTGAAGCTGGATTTTTTTCCCCCTCCTTTTCCGCACCATAAGCAAAGTCCTAATAAAGCTCCCATCCCTGCACCATGCTTCCAGCAGAAAAGAGATGCAAAGCCACGCTTGGAATCTGATTCCCCGGCTTTAAACGCTGCTCTGCCAGCAAAGTGCGACTTGAAAGCTCCCCTGTCACAGTTACAAAGCTCAGAACAGCCCTTCTTCGGATAATCACGCTTATCTCCAGATTAAGAAAGAGAGAGCTGCAGCTGAGGCTGGTCACATGGGCTGGGATGTAGGCAAATCTCTTTTAAACAATCCCCATATAGCTGTGACCTCCACCACAGCCAAAATATACAGCCCCTCATTCCCACTTGAATATCCAGCTCTGGAGACATGAAAGAGTGAGTGTGAGGGAGGCGTGTGCAGGGCAATGGGGTGGGGGGAGGGGACAACACAGGCGAGCAGGGGAGAGACAGAGGGCGAGAGAGGAAGGAGAATAAGAGGGTAAATAAAGAGATGGAGAACCAGACTAAGTAAGGGGAATATTGGGGTTAGGGGGAGGCAGAGAGAGAGGGGTGGAGAAATGGATAGAAGGGGATGAGGAAGATGCAAAAAGGTGTCTGTGTGTGCCTGGGTGGGGGGTGGGAGCTAGATGAGAATGAAGGGAGAGAGAGAGAACTGTGTTATGCTTCGTGCACATGGATTAGTGGCCCCCAGTTTAACTCTTCCTGCGCTGTCCCTTGCTGGCACACTAGTCCGGTTACGTGACTTGAGCTGTGCCAAGCAGCCTTGGCAAGGAGAGCGCGTTACCCACTTTGCTGCCACGGATTCATTAAGAGGCTTTGCTCGGATGGCAATATTTCTCCCAACAGGCCCACTCTTCTGCAGATCAACCCGGCAAAGAATTTTGACAAAGCAAATTTGTGTTTCACTGTGAGGGGGCGAGGGGCTGGAATTAACCAGAAACTGGATGGGTGAGCGATGCAGCAAAAGAGGAAAGGTGGGGCAGGCAGGAGGAGAGGGCTTTTTTGGGACAGGTCTCCAGAGGGGTATCTGCTCTGAGGCTAGGCACAAGCAGCGGGAGGAGGTTTCAGGGGCTTTGCAGGACACTTTTCCACTGTCAGTCAAAGTTCTTCCATGCAATCAGAACTGAAGCATTAAAGGGTAAATTCAGCCCCTGGCCATTCCAGAGGGCAAGGCAAACATTATAGCCACCATTTTAAGTCAGATACAGCTTGGTCTTTAGCTGCACCCTGGCTCTGAGAACAACACAGAGTATCAGTTTTTCCTACCCACTATTAGGTGTCACCAGACTCTACTGGAGCTTGGAATTAGGGGTCTCTTCACCTTGGGCATTAAAAAGACCAAGTGTCAAGGCATCCAAAACCCATCAGCAGTTGGTGCAGAGTTCCTGTATAGGGTGTACCAGGGCTAAGTGTGACTAGACCCAAAAGCCACGTTCCTGCAGCAGGTTCCCCTCACCATATTTGAGCTTTTCATTGTGAATTTTTGTGTTGGTCACCTGAGAGGAAGAACTGAGCAGGCTTAATTGGTATTTCCCTGGCTTGGCTGTGGGCCACAGCCACCGGAAAGAGCTTGCCTGGCTTCCAAAGGCATAGCAATCTGCTGCTGAGAGGTGGACACAGCCAGTGAGAACGGAAGCCAGGCTGGGGCCAAGTGCCTTTCTCTGTGCCTAGGGATGAAACTGAAGTACAGAGACATTCACAGAGTCCTTTGTTGGACTCATGTAACCCAGCACCCTCCTCTCCTGCCCTGGCCTTGACTTCTTCTCCCTGAGACAGCATGGGCATCTGATCCAAATTCTACCTTAGCTCAGTCATGGCCCACGTTAATGGTGCCTTAGCATGTGCTGCTGATCATTATCATGGCTGTATTCTGATACGCCCAAGAGACAGTTGGCTTTTTTTGTGGCTCTGAGTTCCAGCTCTGACCTGAGAACTGGCCAAGATCATGCAAGTCAATGGCAAGCTAGGCATGACCCTGCTGGCATGGGTCAATGCTAGCTGGTTGCTGGAGAAGGCAGAACCTGGGAATGCGGGGTGGGTGGGTATCACTGTTCTGTTTGCTGAGACAGTTCTGTTGGTAGATTCCCTGAGGCCACTGCTTGCAGGCATTGGGGCAGCTTTTGTCTGCATGGCCCTCAGTAAAGTTCAGAAGCCAATTTCTTTGAGTTCTGCTTTCACATGCTGCCCTCAGCTTGCCAGGATGCTATGACCTAGGCAGCTGGGCTGGAGGTGGGGAAAAGGTTCTGACCTAAAAGCAAAGATATACTCAATATGCCAGTTTAGAATAAGATACGAGTCGGTCCTTTAAATCACATTGCCTGTCACCTGGAAATAAAGAGTAATAATAACCTGTCCCTTCCCTAGCACCTTGCATCCAAAGACCTCAGGGCAATTGATAAACACCAGACCAAGGCAAAGCTTGACTCCTTCCTCAGGCAAAGCTCTCACTGACTTTGTCTGGGAAAGGGGGGAGTTAAGACTGACAGCCTGATTCACCCCTTGTATAAGCCAGCTGAACTTGGCAAGGGGTTAGTTTGAGTCAGGGCAGAATGCGGCCTGGGTGAGGACATCTGGATTTGTCTTATGAGTGAATTAAGATTCACAACTAGGGCTAGGTGAATGAGTCACTTGGAACCATGTAGCTGATTGATTTTAACTTTTTTCGTTCCATTTGCAAATTTGGTTAGTATCCCAGTGTTGCCATTGCTTAAGATTTTATCACAAGCCTTGTGATATTTGGTGTCTTTCTTTAAGCCCCAGATCCTGGAATCCTGTGATTAAAGGAGAATCTTAGCTTTCACTTTATAAGGTGGTTGTGGAGAAGAGATTGAAAACGTGACCCAAGTGCCTCTAAAGGCACAGAAGACCAAAGACAAACAAAAAGAATACCACAGTTAGTATTTTTTAAAAAAATCTCATGATTTTTAGCCAATCTCATACCTTTTGGGGCCTGACTCATGATTTTTGAGCCCTTGGGATTGAAGTACTGATATTCACCAGACAGTTTGCTTGCACATGTGCTAGACTATGCTGGTTCATTATTCATACCATATGATTGGTCACCTACCAGTAAGTCACATGGTATTGGCCCGACTGGCTAAGCGGCAGCGCTGCAGAAAAGGACCTGGGGATTACAGTGGACAAGAAGCTGTATATGAGTCAGCCGTGTGCCCTTGTTGCCAAGAAGGCTAACGGCATATTGGGCTGCATTCGTAGGAGCACTGCCAGCAGATTGAGGGAAGTGATTATTCCCCTCTATTCGGCACTGGTGAGGCCCCATCTGGAGTACTGCGTCCACTTTTGGGGCCCCCACTACAGAAGGGATGTGGACAAATTGGAGAGAATCCAGCAGAGGACAACGAAAATGATTAGGGGCTGGGGCACATGACTTATGAGGAGAGGCTGAGGGAACTGGGGTTATTTAGTCTGCAGAGAAGAAGAGTGAGGGAAGATTTGATAGCAGCCTTCAACTACCTGAAGGGGGGTTCCAAAGAGGATGGAGCTCGGCTTTTCTCAGTGGTGGCAGATGACAGAACAAGGAGCAATGGTCTCAAGTTGCAGTGGGGGAGGTCTAGGTTGGATATTAGGAAAAACTATTTCACTAGGAGGGTGGTGAAGCACTGGAATGCGTTACCTAGGGAAGTGATGGAATCTCCTTCCTTAGAGGTTTTTAAGGGCTGGCTTGACAAAGCCCTGGCTGGGATGATTTAGTTGGGATTGGTCCAGCTTTGAGCAGGGGGGTGGACTAGTTGACCTCCTGAGTTTCCTTCCAACCCTAATCTTCTATGATTCCGTGATTGCTTTTGTCCTCTGATTGGATGACCCATTCTTTCTAAACAGGAGGCATCCCCTTTTCTGATCACAAATTATCCACAGACTTTCATGGTTGTGCAGTGAGTCTAGTGAGCACACAGCAGAGAGAGTTTTGAAAAGAACTTTTCACAATGACCATGAGAGAGAAAATGTGCACATGCTCTATGCATTCACATGCAGAGATGCAGCTAGTGGCTCATACACACCCGCTACCAAACTGCTACTGGCTCACACACTCATGACCACGTGCACTCACACCCACTCTCAGTGACTTTTCTAAATGCACAATAAAGCTCCCAATCCCTGCAGTCATTGCCCGCATTGCTAGGAATAGCTCAGCTCTCTTTCTCCCATCCCCTTGCATTACAGGTGACTGTGCTGCCTGGAGGATTTCCCTGATTGCCTGGTTGCTCTAATAGATTCTCATTATTTCATGGGAGGCACAACTTCCAACCAAAACTCTGAGACCCTTGTTACAATAGAAGGGGACAAATAAAATCACTGGCTAAACACAAAAGCATTAATGTAAAAAGATTATCTGAGTATCCGACGTGACTTAGAAATATACCCTAGCAAGTACAGCCCCACAGTACAGAAGAGGCTGTCCTTTGATTCTTAGCAATCTAAATGCCTGGACCCAGGGTACTACAAGGGTTAAACGTAGGAGGAGGGAAGCTACTGTTTGTGTATAGGCAATAAAGAATTCAAAGGAACTCCTAGAGAACTTTGCATGGAGTGCAGAGGAGAGGCTAGAGAAAAGCCCCCATGGGTGGGCGTGTGTGTTTAGGTGGCTCTGTCTTTAACTCTGTTCTTGGCTGGTCGTCCAAGATGTCTGCCTGCTGCTGCTGAACGATCTGTGAGTTTCAGAGAGGGATGGGACAGGTGAGTGACAGAGGAACCAGGTTCTGGCAAATACAGGACAAATTCCCTTTGCATGTAAACATACGCACTGCATACACACGCTCATGCTACACGCCAGCATAGAGAGTGAGATCCTTGCGGGCCTGCTATACAGAGGTGCTGGAACAATTGTTATAGTGGGGGTGTTGGAAGCAGAAACCATGGATTTGGTTGTTATTACTACTTCTAGCCGGGGGGTGCTGCCGCATGTCTAGCACCCCTAGTTCTAGCACCCCTGCTTCCGTACACATCCGTTGCTGCTACACCTGGCAGCAGGGATACAGGAAACACCATTCAGAGCACAGCACACACAGAGCGATAAAGTCAGCTCAGTCCTAGCCTGCCAACCTCCTCTGGACAAGCACACAATATTTCAGTGGAAATTGACCTCAGTGGGCTTTGGATCAGCCCCTCAGTCCAGCACTGCCTCTCCTTCTGTATTACCAAAATCCACCTTTCCTCTTTCCCCACTGCTGAAACCTGGGCCATCTCTTGCCTTGATCACTGCAACCTTCTCCCGTCATCTACCTCAGACTGATGAAAGGAGTCACCTCCCTCTCTTGCCACTGTAGTCACATCACTCACCCGCCTCCAACCCCATCATCGTCTTTCTGTCCATCACTGCACCAAGCTTCCCATCCTCACCCTAAAGGGCCTGCAGCATCTTAGCCCCGCTTCTCCACCGCCCCTTCTTGTCCCCTGCCTTGCTGATCCATTCATCTCCTTCTCCATCTCTCAGCTTTATCCTTTCTATCATGCTGCTCCCTTACCTGCAACAATCTCCGAGTCAGAGCCAGGATTCAGTGAGTGCAAAGAGATTTAGAGAGAAAGAGGCAAAACACCCAGGAACAAGAGCTGAAATCCTGGCCCCATTGAACAAAACTCCCATCAACTTCCAGAGGGTCAGGGTTTCAGCCCAGGAGTCTAACCTATGCTGCAGCAGGACATCTCAGGAACACCTTCAGCTCCGCACCTGACATTTGATCAGTCATTGTCCAGCCATGCAAGTCCCTTCTCTCTAGATCATTAAAGAGGGGGAGTCTTTTAAATTTACTCATTAAAGAAGTTTGTACAGTTGGACTCAGGGTGCTCAGGGTGCCTGACACTATAGGTGGAGGGATGCAAAAGTTAGATTATGAGCAATAAACATATGTATATAACTCTCCAACACTTCCTAAAGAGCTAAATATTATTAAGTCTGTGTCATATACAGCCTAAATGCTTGGGTGGTAGAAAGGGCACTGGTGCTTAATGAGACTATCCCAAACAAATGTCAATAAAACCTTTTGACCACACCAACTATTCTCTCTATTTTCCCTGCTACCCTCTCCCCCAGCCACATGGCTCATCGCCTGTAAAATATGCTCATTATTGCCAGTGGATTTTTCACACCTCTCTTCCGTGTATTAGGCTGGGTGTTTGTTGCTGTTAAGGCTTTGTGTGTGTATAAAAGTGTGTTAAAATCCACTGGAAATAAACAGCTTTTAAAGGAGTTGTGGGATATATGTGGGGCAGCGAGGAAGAAAGACTGACAGACAAGCAGGCCGAGAAACAGAAAAGACGTAGAGCGAAGGAGACCGAGCAAATAAAAATGGCTGCAATTTTTTTTTAACCTCTCCTGAATTAGCCACTCATATGTCAGATCACATTTCTACAAATCATAAGTCCTAAGATGCAACCTACATGCCCCCTCTGAGAACTAAGGAGTCACCTTAAACCTCACCTCTTCTTTTTGTGGCTGCTAATTATCCAAGTCTGCCAGGCTGCATCCAGCACACAGCCACACTCCACCTCCAACGTTCCCCTCCCCCTCCCCCACCATTAAAACAGCTTTTGCCAGTGGAAGGAGGACAAACATAGTCACTGGCACCTTATCAGACATGCATGCAAAACTAATTAACATGGGGAGACATGCAAGCTGCCACCCAGCCACACAAGGCCGTGCCCGTGCACACACACAAGGCAGGCCTTGTCTGCCGGGGACATTCAAAAGGCTTTGTCGCTAATTTAGGCATCTGTCTCAGTCTGGTCTGGTCCTCCTGCCTGGGCAAGAGTTGTGGGGGTTTTTTTCCCACCCCCCGTTTGACAATGCTGGGAACATGCCCGGAGACCCCCCTCATTCAAATCGCCCCTTGACAATGGTCTCATTGTGTGAGCATCTAGACAAGGGAGAGGATGCGGGGGGGGGGGGGGGGAGAAGACAGGGAGGGGGAGGGGGAATTAAAATGTGAACCCAAGAGAGTGTTTACTAACACAACCCTGCAGCTGCCCCATCTCTCTCCCTCCCCCCCAGCCTTAACAGACACAGAGAATCAGAGAGAGGGGCTGGGGAGGTGGGGTGATTAGAGGCTCACGACGATGTGGAGATTACATGCTTGGGGGGGTTGAGACAGGGTGTTGATAAGCACAGAGGAGTTATAGGCTCCAGAAGGGAGGATGGAGGTTAGGGGCCTATGGGAGGTGGGGAACTTGGTGCTCCAGAGGAGAGAACTAGAGCGATCTGATGGGCTCAGAAAGGATGGGCTGAGGGTGGTTATAAGTTCGGGGAGGAGAGCACAGCGTTGAGGAAGCAATAGGCGCAGCCAAGCTGGTATTCTGCAGATAAAATAACATTTGCTTAAACCTGGCCTTGTGGATCAATGTCACAGCAACAAATCAGACACTCAGCATTGGGATTTTTTGTAATCACTGCTTCTGGTTAATGCAGAGTGGGAGCAGGCAGGAAGGGAAAATCAGGGAAGGCCGCTGTGGCTCTTGTAGGGCTGCACTAGGGAACAGGCTTCAGAGGTTTGTTTTCTTCCTCTTTCCAGCTAATCAGATATGGGAGAAATTGTTAGAAAAATGCTCCATTTCCCTATGGAGGAGCCACGTCCGTGACCGTTGAGTAGACAGGGCTTAGCAAGGCGACCTTATTACACCTGGCTGGAAGGGCAGCGTGTGCAGATACTGTTCACTGGGAAATACCCAGAGCTCTGCAGAGCCAAGGAAAAAGGTGGGGAGGGGAGGGCGTAAAGTTTTCCAAATATGCAAATACACACAGAGAGAGCCAGACAAAGAGACCTCCATGGAGGGAAGGCGCCAGACAGACACACACCCACCCACATGGGCTGTGCATTCTAGTTCTCCTAGAACCCACACAAAGCCAAATATCTCATGACTTGTAAGTATGTTTACACTTTTCATTGCTCCAGGGAACTACTTATGAAGCCTGCATAGCACAGGATTTGGACCTTTGAACTTCCGCCATCCAGAACTTGAAATACCATCAGCCTAGATCTTGCATGATATTAGCCCAACAGGGATATTAAACAAATCCAGCAAAACCCGTAAACACAAACATCCATACACAAACAAAAATACCCCTACTACATAAGTGTGCTCACATTAGAAGTGAGCAAGCTATTCTTGTAGAGTGCTTTTTCCAATTAATCAGTCCCTGTTTTTCAATTCTCCATGAAGAGACCTTGATTGGTTATTCATGGCATGTGATTGGGCACTTGTATCACATGATATTATTTCTGCACCTGGATCCTGAAACTTTTATAAAGAGGACGTAAATCAAAGAGCTTTCAAGATGGCTGCTTGAACAGGCCAGGGGCAAATCTTGACACAAATGAATGAATGTGCATGAGAATTTGTGAGACTTGTTTCCCATGAACAAAAAAGGGGAGGAAAAATCACATGCACAAATGTTTGTGGAATACAAATTTAAAGGGAAGCTAATGCCAAGGAAGCATGTCTGTAATATTCATGAATGGGTTTATTGACATATTTCCTCAGTTCTAACCCAGATATAAACACACAGACATACACTGACAGACACACACACGGGAACAAAGCTAGATTAGTAATTAATGCAACACAGGCATGGCATTAAACCTATAGAGATCAGCTCAGGATAACAACACAAGGACCCAAGAAAAACAAAATAATTCAATACTAAAGCAAGACAATTACAGCCATAATTATATAGGACAACATTCGGCTCCCATTTCCATGGGTGTACATTACAACAAGTCTATTGAGGTCAATAGTGGAGCAGGTGAGTCTATTGAGTCTATTGAGGTCAAAACTGGAGCAGGTGAGAACAGAATTTGGTCCATTTGGGTCCCAATCCTGAACCCCTCCTCACGTGAGTAGTCCTACTGAGCCGAGCAGGAGCCAGGCAGACATGAAAAGCAGCATACTTTTATTTAGCTGCCTGACTATGGTTTTAGGTGCCTAAATTTAGGCACCCAGGTTTGAAAATGTTAGTCACAGTATCCGCAGCCCAGATTCTCAAAGGTATTGAAAGGCCTAATGCCTATTGAGTTCAATGGGAATTAGGTGCCTAACTACCTTTAAGGGCCTGGGTCTACAAATATAGACTGACGGGCAGAGAAGGCCCAGATCTCCCAGCAATTTACACTGGTGCAGCTTCCACCGGCTTCATCGAGAGAAGAATTGGGCCCTGTGTTACTAAAATGATTTCACTCCTAAGCAGACATGGCCATTTCAGAGTCCTTTCCATTCAGTTTTCTGTTATTCTCTCCTGAGACAGAAGATTCACTGTCCTGCCTCCTCCTTCCCCCAGACCCTCGGTTACCCAGGAAAGTCAGTGCCAATCTTTCTGTGAGCCAGTCACGGTTTAACATGCCTATTGCAAGCATGGAGCAGGCACGCCATTTCTCCCAAACACCAAAAGAATCACAGTTCTAAAGCTGAGTTTATGCACTCCTGAAATACTTGAAAAAAAAAAAATCGTTACTCTTTTCAAAATGCTGTTTAAGATCCCACCTTAGTCGTATATCATTTAGACAATTTTAAAGCTGCACCTGATTTTAAGGCAAAGTTTTTGAAAGTCTATTTTAATGATCAGCAAAGAACCAAGTTCAGATTCTAGGTTTCCGAGGCAACACATAGGAAAATCCTAGCTTACTTGCACCATTTTAGGCAAGAGTGAGGTCATCAGCTGCTGCAGGAAACAAATGGAGAATCCTGAATTCAGGCCTAGCAAGCTCAAAGCTTTTCTGGTCCCCTTAAAAAGTAATACATATTTCTGTCCTTCTAAGACCTTGCCCTGTAGAAATCTCAACATCTGCATTATTCTAGCCCTTCAAATCATGTAAAATAAATGTGCATTATAGAATAAAATTTCCAATGGCTTCTATAATTGAGCATACGATTTTGTGTTCGGGCATGACTTGCGTTTATTTCTAGACAGTTAGATGTCTCGCTTCCTTACTGGAGCATGCAAATGTTGTTTAGCTGCA
The DNA here is from genome assembly GCF_965152275.1 of Natator depressus. Classification (NCBI taxonomy): domain Eukaryota; kingdom Metazoa; phylum Chordata; order Testudines; family Cheloniidae; genus Natator; species Natator depressus. Next base: position 68,883,144 of record NC_134243.1, read on the forward strand.
CAAACGCAGGCAAAATTTTAAAGGATGGGTTCAGACTATTTGGATAGGGCATCACTAAGTGTATATCTGTACATGCTAATACAGGGATCGGCAACCTTTGGCCTGCAGCCCACCAGGGAAAGCTCCTGGTGGGCCAGGCCGGTTTGTTTACCTGCAGCGTCCTCAGGTTCGGCCGATCGTAGCTCCCACTGGCCGCGGTTCACTACCCAGGCCAATGGGGGCTGCAGGAAAGGCAGCCAGCATATCCCTTTGCCCATGCCGCTTCCCACAGCCCTCATTGGCCTGGAACGGCAAACTGCGGCCAGTGGGAACTGTGATCGGCCGAACCTGCAGATGCGGCAGGTAAACAAACCGGCCTGGGCCACCAGGGGCTTTCCCTGACTGGCTGCATGCCAAAGGTTGCTGATCCCTGTGCTAATAAATAGACTCCGTAGACTGTAAACTCTTCAGGGCAGAACTAACTTTTGCTGTGTTGGAACAGTGCTTAATACATTGTGTGTTAGCACCTGTTTGTGTGTATACACATGCTTGAGAGTACACTTCATTCACCACTCTGAGTACAGTTTAACACCATTCTGATTCCACTGATTTTAGTGTAATTCAGCGGTTCTCAAACTGTGGGTGGGGAGATGGAATTATGGAGAAATCAATCAATTTCCCCCCCGCCGCTGCTATGGTAGTTGCTGTCTAAGAACTTGGAAGTGGATGTGCTTTCCCATCCTCAGACATGAGCTATGGACTCTCTCGGAGTGAGTGTGAAAAGTAAAGCCTAGCAGCTGTTCATTGCCCCAGACCTGCCATCAGACTGGTGCCATTAATCCAGTGCAAAACCATTAGGTGCCACAAGTACTCCTGTTCTTTTTGCTGATACAGACTAACACGGCTGCTACTCTGAAACCAGCCAAAATAAGTGTCAATCCAGCAGCAACGTTTTCAGCAACAAGTCTCAGCCCTGGCTGTCAGGCCTTCAGGACCTGGCTTTTGCTTTAGGCATGCAGCGTAAACAGAAGCCCACATTTCCAGGGAATTACCATTGGCAGGTCTTTCATGTTCTCTAGTTATCAAGGCAGCTGCTTTCCTCACTGCCCACTGCCATGGTTTGGTTTGGCATCTGATCACATCTGACATGACTAGAAGCCCATGTGGATTCTCCTTTTGATTCCTGACAGAAATGCGTCACCAACAGCAAAAGAAGAAAACAGTAAAGGCTACAGGCCAGATCCTCGGGTGCGGGCAAGATGCAGAAAGCGTAAGTTAGGCTGTCATGCAGCCTCTGTCTCCTCCTGACTAGAGTGGCAATGTGAATGTTCATCAATGGAGACTTTCCTTCTCCCTGTCCTGAGAGGCCTTGCGAACTATTGCCCAGTGTCAAAACCCCCTTTTCGAAGCAAAGCTGATGAAGAAGTGGCAATAAAGAGGTTCTAGTCCCACCTGCCAGTATCCTGGATCCCTCCCCCTCCAGCTTCAAGACAGAGACAGCACTTGTTGCTCTGGTGAACAACCTGTTCCTGTCCAAAGATAATGGGAGTCTGTGGCATTTAATGCTGTTGATCAGGTCCCACCTCCACAGACTGCTGGTGTTAGCAATAATGTCAGCTCCTTTCTCTCAGACTGAGCTCAGGGAGTTGTCATGGGCAACAGCTCCTCTGCTTCCAAAATCCTTCACCTTTCCAGTCCCACAAGGCTCCGTTCTCCCATATCTATGTGAAGCCATTGGGAGAGCTACTGAAATGACACAGGCTTAAACACCAGCAGTGTACCGGCACCACACCGCTCCCTGACCCCTTGGCATGGAACACAAACCACATCATCTCCCATTCTTCTCTAGGAGTTGGCCAAAATCAGCAGCTGGGTGGAGAGCAACTGGCTCACACTGAACCCAGGCAAGACTGGGGTGATGCTGGCAGGAAAAGATTCACACTTTGAGGAATTTGCCTCCTCTATAACACCACCTCCCCCACCATCGAATTAAATCTGTCTAGGGCTTGTGGGGTTCCTCCAGCTTCCTCAGTGCTGTTGGGAGCCCGAAGGGTGGTGGTGGCAAAAATCCCACTTCCATCTCTGATGACCAGATGATCGCATCCCATCCTATCAGACACAGAAGCAGCCAGCTTGGGGACGGACTCTCATGTTCCATTCTGTCCAGGAATGAACCCCCTCACACCTTGAAAGCTCCAGCTACTACAAAATGCACAGTCACCCAGGACACACATCACCCCAGTGCTCCGCTCCCTGCACTTGCTCCCCACTGAGTACAGAGCCTTAGTCAAGGTCTCTATCCTGATACTCAAAGCCCACCATGGACCTGGCTCCTGTTAGGCGTAATCGCCTCACCCTCCATGACCGTGACCTTCTACAACAACTAAATTGCACTGGATTAATGTGGACCAGAATGGGGAGGCTTGTAAGTTCGGGGGATGGAACTAGACCTTGGAACTCACTCCCACAAGAAAGAAGAATGAACACAAACCTCCCCACATTCAGAACTGAAAGCAAAACTCCTTTCTTCATCTTAGCTCTAGCTCAACAAGTCATTGACACATTGGCTTTGAGGGCACACGGGTCCATCTGGAGAACCAAAGAATTTAAAGGAGAATCTCAGCTTTCATTTTTTAAGAAAGCAAACTTCTGGCCCTTTTCCTTGCAAAGATGGCCTTGAAAATGCAAGCCAGTCCTGGAGTCCAAAAGCTTGTCCCTGATTTTCCTTAAAAACACAAGTTATTGATAGCGCAATACAACCACTTAAGACTGACCTTTGAGAGCACTTGCTAGATATAGGCCCACTGAGCTGGGATCTTCCCAAACAGCAATCTTCCCAAACAGCAATGCCACCCAGGGGCTGTCAATGAGCTAGTACCTTCCCTGTTGACTGCCTGTGGCCAGACTTGCATCTCTGCTAAGCAGCTAATGTGACCCTTGACCACAAGGATGGTCTCAGTGAGAGGCAGCATGGTCTGGTGGACAGAGAAAGAGACTAATCCCAGTTTCAACTCCGACTCCCTTTGCTCGGCCACATAGACAAAAGTGCCCAAAGTTAGAAATCTAAGGCTTGAGGTGCAGATTCAGGTAATTAACAGTATATACCCATGTTTTTAAATTTGAGCTTCTGTGCCAGTTTCCACTTCCATAAACTGGGGCTACCAATGCTTCCCTACCTCTCAGAGTCATTGTGACAATTAGGGAATTGAGCTGTGTCACATGTATAGGTCCCAAAATTCACCTGAATGTCCATAAAGCCCTCCAGTGGCTGGGGACCCTAGCAGCTCCCAGCTTACGTGGACAACTATCCCTGGCGCATTTTCTCTAAATGTTGGCAGCTACCCACGGACCCCAACACAAGCAGCTGGACTGGGAGGCTCTTGGAGGAGCTCAGGAAGTGGAGAGGGGAAAGACCGCAAGAGCCCATGACACACAATGTGCATCAGTTATAAATGATGCTGGAGAAATATTACAGTAGTACCTGCAATATGCTAAGCACTGCCCAGGAATAAAATAAAACGTCACCTCCATTGTCTAACAACAAGCATTAAATGGGGTTGGGGAGAGGGAGGAAACATACAGTCAGCATTTTTTGTTTCTGTTTTTCCCGATCACTATCAGCTCCCGCCAACTTGGTTAATTTCTTGCAGGTAACAAGACAGAAAATGGGTCTTGAGGATGTGTTCGAAGAAGGGGAGGGCAGAGACTGTAGATCAGCTCAGGGAGGGTGCTCCACATGGGAAAGGTGATGTGAAAGAAAGCACAGACAGCTGTGTGAGAAGAGCACAAACAAGGGGTCCAGGCTGGCAGCACTGAGGAGTGGAGGGGTCTGGGTGCGGATGCAGTAAGATACAAGAATGGATAAGCAGGGAAGGCAGGATTAAATTTGGGCTCTATGCCAGAGAGTGATGGGGCCCAACTCTTCCCCATCTCCTCTGGCCAGCCCTGCCTGTAGGGGTGCAGGTATAGTGGGCAAGTGTCCTTTACAGTTGGAGGCGGATGGGGGGCGTGGAAACTGTTTCACATGCTGATCTAAAAAATGCTGAGGCTGGCTCTGGTGTGGGTAGATCAAGAAATACTTACAGATAAAATAAATGGCCCTTCTGGTTTTGATGACTAGAAAAACCAGCTCCTCAAACTTACACTTGGTTGCCTATGGCCAAGGCTGTTCTGGGAGCCAGGGATAGCCAGAGCACAGAGATGATCTAGTCACATCCCTTTCCTCCAGCCATACATCCCATACCGTGTGCTACGTGGGGGGATGAAGTCCCTTCACCTGCTCTAGTCCAGTTTCCCACAATGCCAGCTCTGTTCACACACCCATAAAGTAACACAAAAGCAAAAGGCCTTTTGAATTATCAAGTTATTTCTCCTGCAGGTGAGCAGGGAAAGAGATGGTTCATTCTATTTTCAAATGCTTGGGGGGTGCTCAGATGCCATGTGATGGGGGTTATATAGGTACCTACACAGACAGTTACTTTATTCCCCAGTCACATTGTATGCTGCAGAACAGTGAACACTGACCAGCCATTTCCCATAGCTTTCCAAGTCCAGGCAGCTAAACAAAGCTAAATAAAGCTGCATTGTAACATTTGAGAATGGAAGGAGGCTCAGGCAATCCACCTAGTTCTGAAAGCCAGATGTAACCTACAGATACACAGGGAAGGGTACTGAGGTACAGGGAGACTTATTTCCCCTTTCTCTTCTTTGCAAACAGACTGGAAAAGGGCATTTTTGGAAGATATTCCCACCCCAACCACATGAAATATCAGTCTCCTCCCAATATATTTAGCTTTCTATGCATGGGCATGAGTTTGATGGGTCTCAGCCTAGTACGTAGTCGATAGCTGTCCATCTCACATGATGTACAAACACGGCTTGGGGAAGGCACAGGACTGGACTAGCTGGGGCTGCTTGGAGTGAAGACAGAGATTCATTGGCAGAGCTGTGTGGGATAGAGCAGCCCCGGATTGGAACAGCCAGGGGTGCTGCCAGTCAGGATTGGGATGCAATGGCAGAGATGGGGGAGGGATGAAGTTTGCACAAGGCCTGACTCTAGTGTGTGCTATTAGCCCTTCATTTTCATGAGATACAAATTCACTTCACTACAAATGATTTAAAAACACAGTAAATCAGTGGACAATAGGGGCAATGGTAAGCCGCACACAATGGATCACGGAGATGCAGCCAGGGAACAGATAAAAGAACCCTCAGGCACTGTATTGGGGATTTGGGGGGTGAAAGAGCCCGACAAACATGCCAGCCTGACACACAGTTGTATTAGCTGAGGAGAATTCCTCCCCAATACCTTGAGGGTAACACTGTCTTTGTTCAGCGATTGCGTCTCCGCTCCTGTCTCTCACACAGATCCTACTCCTAGCTCTGCACAGGCTATCCTCATCCACTGCTCTGAGCATAACACCTCACAGCCAAAGCAGGGCCCATGTAAAACAAGAAAGCAGAGGTCTGTCTTCTGCGTCCTGGCAATAGGGCACCTGGCCCCATGCTCGGGTGCCATGACCTTGCAGGGCCTCTACTGCCCCAGCTCAGGAGACTGCGAAGAGTGGTGGCAAAAGCTGATCCAAAAGCAGGCCAGCGTGAAAGATGAGTGCACATGGGGAAGTGCTCGGAGACACGTGTGCACTCACACCCCCGTGCATTCATGCATGCACCTGCACCCGCACATTCCCCCCTGCTTGTTCTCTTACAAAGGGGAGTCCCAGCAACCAACAGCAAGAACCACTCTGCTAAAAAAAGAAAATGAACACAAAAGCCACCCCACTCTCCACAACCCTTTGCCTGCAAGTTTCAGAGGAATACCCCCAGAGAAGCTGAAACTTTCAAGCCAAGGGTTGTGGAGAGGGGGGTGGCTTTTGTGTTGATAATTTAGAGAGTGTGTGTGTGTACGGGGGTGGGGGTGGGGGTATAATAAGCAGCACTTCTTGTGAGTAAATACAGCAATTCCTTCCCCTAGGGACCAGCCCATGCCACTTGCCCTAAGCTCGTATTTACCCAGAGAACTGTCTATGGTACTGGCCTTCCCAAGAACACAACCCTGGGCTTCTCCCCCACTGTGCTGGGAAGTGGGTTGCTGGGAGTGGCGGGTTCAGGGACTAGTAAAAACACAAGGTGCAGCATCGTGGCATCAGTTTGCTGCCATAGTCTCCTTCCCTCTCTGCTAAAGAAAGGGAAGGGAGCCCTGGCTTCTAATTCATCTGACCCCTCTCTACTACCTCTTATCCCCCCCAAAAACTACAAGGACAGCTCAAAGCGGTGTTTGCCACAGAGTTCCTGGTGCTGGTAATTTCTTTTGCACCAGATCATGCAGCTAGTAAAATCTCAGCCTCTCCCCAAATTCCCCTGAAGCCAGTAAGCTAGACACACACACATGCATACACTGTAATTTGGGGAGGCCTCCCAGCCAACACGGGCCAAGTTACCTAGTAACCGCCTTGCGATTGTATCACAGCAGATATTCACAACCCTCCACTTCATCTCTGTAGGAAGCTGCACGAGATGCTCATGGGAATCATGAGCATGTCTGAGTGACAGGGAGAGGAGACATGTGCGCCCACCACCTCCTGCCCTACATATATTTGGGCACTCACTTGACTTGAACGTGTTCTGCACATCCATTGTATAACTGAAAGCCAACCCAGTGCTGTTACTTCTCAGGAGCAAAGAGGCTGCATGAATGGCTGGCATTGACTACTGTTAACTTCTTTGTCATGGCCACATTCGGAGTTGGATACATTTGATTCTACCTCCCTAAACTCCAGGTGTGGTTTGATTGGCTGCAGGATTCTCCTTTCCTCCCTGTTCCAAACAGTTACGCAGCGTTCAATGTGGCCAACCTCAAGCTTTCAAAAATCAGAAGTCAGGCCACAAAAAATTATGAGATTTTTTTAAATGATATATTTAGGTTTTGTTTTTGTTTTAAAATTTTCTTCCTAGCGCCTGAGGCTTTATTGTACGTTCACTTTGTGTTTGCAAGCTTTTCTCTGCAACTGTGGTGGCTGGACTCTTAAAAAAAAGGATGCAATTGCTTGCTTCCAGGGGCTCGGGCTTGAAGAAATACACCTAAAATGACGACACTCGTGATAAAAAAAACCGAGGGTTGCCTGCACGGAGCATTGCCGGGTGCTTGGGAGCTGCTGCGTTTCATCCTAAAGGTGTCTGCAGATCAGTGTTGGCTGGAGGGATGCCTGTTTGTGCGTGTCCCGTCTAGAGATGTATATACACAGAATGGAAGGTGATCCGCACGTGCGGGTGTGAACAGGAGAACAAAGTGTTTCCAGAATTTACGAACAGCCACCCCGCTGTGGAACAGCCAATGAGTGGTGACATTTCATCTGAGCACATCTGTCTCTCTCCTGATTGGGCCAGGTACTCCTCACTCATTCACCTAATGTGATCTGCCTATAATTAGCAACATGGCCTCTAAAAGAGATAACGGATATGCCCCTGCTGTGTAAGCTATACCAAGCGGAGGTTTTACACTAAGCAGGGGTGGACAGGACTATACTACATAGTTCCCATGGGGAAGCACTTTGACTTGGCCCTGAGTGGAGAACTGACAGGGGCTAGAGAAAATGATGAGCATTGTCTTAGGCCTGACTCTCCCAAGTCCCGCTTCCATTCCCCTCTCTCCCAAAGGAAAGTCCCTGGCAGGCAAATCTCCCTAGTAAGTGGGTTTAGGTCCAGAGACAGGTTCTGACAGACAGCTGTGGAGAGGACAGTCCTTAATCTAACCCAGAATTAGCAAGCAGTGCAAGCTGCTCCCCGCAAACACACGAATCAATGTGCCGCCACCGAAGGGCATGAGGGGAGTTCTGTGGCTATGGTTCATTCAATCCTGAAAATGATTGTCCATAAGGGAGGCCCAGCCAGTTGTGATGGTATTCATCATGACCTGGACATCTGCCCACTAGAAATGGGACTTTGGACACCCATCTCATTGGTGCAGTTTTGCTGTACAAACTCCCTGGCTCTTTAAAAAGGCACCGTCCTTAGCAGACCCCAAGGGAAGGTTCCCTCCGTTCCGCAGTCCCCAACAATGACAGCAAGCAGGAAATATTAGACACAGAGCAAAGTGAACACCAATGCCTACAACATGTGCGCAAACTCAGGTTGAGATGCACTGGCACCTGTCATATGTATGTTCCCACATGCACAGCCCTCGCACATGAACCTGCTCAGGTGCACACCCAACACTTATCACAAAACACGACACACATGCACGTTCACATGCATGCAACAGAGCTACCCACTAAATCCATGCCAAATGATTCCAAGAAAAATACTCTCCTTTAAAACTGTAACCTAAATCCTAAATAATGGATTGCTGGGCATGCATTAGAAATATTAGACAATGAAGACTGTGAAGCTGGGCCTGGCAGCAAGCCAGCTAGGCTCCTGCCCCTGGGAGTCTAGTATGTTTCCTATTTAGTTCGTGTTCACCCTGCTAGAGAGACAGTCAAAGCCTTCGTAACCCAGAACCTAGGCACACATGCTCGCCCATATGATTCGAGTATCCGGGAACCACCATGACACAGACTGTGGATGTATAGGGAGGAATGAAGGGGGTGATTATTATTCATCATACACAGAGCCTCATCTCTCTCACAAGAGCATTACTCGCTCTTTAATTGGTTCCATTCATGGCAGTCCTTCAATGCCTTCCATAAGTGTAATTATGCCAGGTTCTCTCCATCTGGCTGGAATCAGGAATAGCAGTTGTTTCTAGTGTTTATATTTTGAATCGGTATTTCTGTAGCTAGATTTATTATTAATTATATTATTATTATTGCTGGACTGTTTTGAGCTCTCAGGAATGAATTCTCCCCTCACTGATACCCACTGCAACTCCCATTGACTTTAACGGGAGCTGAATTCCCGTAATGAGAGTTGGATTTGGCCTTGTCTCTCTCCTGTCTGGGATCTCCCTGGCATTGTTCATAGGAAGAGCCCAATACTTTATCAGTCACTCTTGACAGCTGCCTCCACCAAACTCACTGACACCTGTGTAGGCAGGTTTCTTCACAGGCATATGAGAGACATCTGAGAGGACAGAAAATAGAGAGGTGCTTCAAGCCCCCACCCCCCCCACCCCGCAAATTGCAAAACCAAGGTAACATCAGAATCATCTTTAAAAGCACAGGCTTTTGAACTGCACCCAGCTGGAGTCTCTATGGTGGGGGAATGCAAGTTCAGATGGGTTGAGGCCCAGCTTCATGTGAGCGCACAATTTGTACCTACAAAACTCAGGCCCAAAGTTTTGTACCCACAGACTAGGGTGACCAGATATCCCGATTTTATCGGCTCCTATTACCCCCCACCCCCTATCCCGATTTTTCACACTTGCTATCTGGTCACCCTACCACAAACATAAATTGAGGGAACAAATCTAAGTCCATGCACCAACAGATCTGAACCCTCCGTTGGGCAACCAGAGGCCCAGACACTTATGTCTGCATCTCACATTGCCACAGTGAAGTCCTGCCTTCTGAAAATGTTTCCCTTGCACAGTAAGTTATCTGAGTTCACTATGTTTTTCTTAGAGAGATGAGGTGGATCTTGGTGAACCCTAACACTAAGGTGTTTGCTGGCTTTCAGAGAGGAGGAACCCACAAACAGGAATGCTGGACAACTAAGCACCATCTGGTCAATGACGGCTCCTGACACAATGGCTCGTGTTGGCATGTTTATGATGCAGACCAGAGGCATATTCTCATTATCCCCATTAAATACTGTTATGTGGGATTCAGAACAAGGGACCACAAGAAGCAGATGGGGAGGCAGGGAAGAAAAGAAAACGAGTGAGACAGACTGACAGATTTATCTGAAGCTTAAGTCTATACCCATAAACATGGGCTGATAGGTAAATAGCCACATAAGTATGAAACTAAATGGTGGGAGCCCACAGTATCCAATAATCATTCTTGTACCATTTTCTGCTCCTTTACGGTTCATCATCAGCATTTTTAAATAAAATATTTCTACCAATACGTTATACATCTGTATATTGTAATTCTAGCAATCCTGGTTGAGATCTGAATGACTTGCCCAAATGATTTGTTTTTATCGTTATCTTTTGGATTCCTAGCTTTTGTGGAATGCTGTCTCTCTGTGTTGGGTGGTATGTGCCTGAGATGTATTTACAATGCATAGCATTTGTATTCTGCGTTACATACTTAGGTCATGGCTTTCAGTTTTCCTCCATATAAAAAATAGCACAATATTTGGAAGCCCCAAACTCTAGAGCCCATAATAACATTATTGCTGCATTTTCAGTGTATTACGGCAAAATACTGTCGCATTTTTTAACATAAAGCACAGAAAAGCCATCATCATGGATATGTGGCCCCATTAAGTAGGAAAGGCGGGGGGGGGGGGATGTACTTTGTATGACAGCAAATGAAAAAAAAATTGTTTTCTAAAATAGTAAATACAAATATAATGTGGTTTAAACAAAGAGAGAAGATGAGGAGGGCGGTTCTCTTCCTGGTTTGATTGCTCTTTAGCAAATGGACAAATATTTTTAGAAATAAAAAGCGTGGCCTACTTCCCGGGTGCAGAGCTCAGCGCTTTCGATTTAATAATATGTATTTAAGTTCCTTTTAGGGGAAAGCCTTCTGAAATCACTGGGGGGGGGGGGGGGAGAAGAAATAAACAATAAATTGGTTTAAAGGCTTTTGTCCTTGTTGCGTGTGAGTCTAATGGAGGGGCTCTCTCTGTCACCGAGGCGCTGGCTGGGCTGTCGGAGACAACTTAGACAGTGAAAAATCACATGCGGCCTGTTAAGAGGAGCACAAAATGTAGCATATTGGTGGGTCTCGCCCCCTCCCTCAGCCCAAAAATAAATAACTAAATAAGTGAACACAAGGAAAATGGATATTTTAATCTGCCAATAAAACGGCAGCAGAGACGGTTTATCTCAGTGTATTGCGAGGTCTGTGTGCCAAATCCCTGATGGGTTGTTGTTCCACCCACCCCACCCCTTTTATGTGTCATTAAGGATTTTTCGCATGCAGCCGAATGGGCAAATGGAAATAAAGCGTTTGTCCTGTCCTACCAGCTGGATGAGCACAACAAGGAGGATGGGAGCAGGCACACAAAAAACACAGGGCAAATTAGGAAGTATGTTAATTCAATTAATATCGCAGAGGGGCTGGAGGGAGGGTGTACGTGCAGATTTTCCGCATGAGGAAGGAGGTGGCAGAGAAAGAACTGGGGCATGCCAGCTCGAGTTATTGTTCTGCCTTCATTGGAAATTAGCAAGATAACAAGGAGACGGGCGTGAGGAAGGTAGCATGGTAAAGATTTAGGCAGCTCTGCAACCTACCTCGTGCCAATGCGGCCATCTTACAAACAGCACTTGATTCCATCAAAATGGCTTCCGGGCACCTAGCAGCCTACAAACTGCAGCAAAAATGGCCCGGTGTGGCAGAGTATGTCTTCACAGGGGCTGCCCTTCTCCCTCTCGCTGCCTCTTTTTTTGTCCTCCTCTTCCAGCTCTTGCTTGTCGAGGGCCCCACGCGGAGTTGATGGTCTCGGGGAGAGGGGAGAATACCAGAGGGGACTGGGAAGGGGAGGTTAACCAGGGAGGAGCGACTTTCCACCTTTCTCTCCTGTGCTGCTTGTGCCGAATGGGAAGTTTCTTATCTTTGCTGCAGAACGTCGCACAGGCTCTATGCAGGAGAGAATAAGGCACAGCCATTACTCACCGAGACCTGTACATGGGCATAATGCCATGGTTACACACAGAAAGGAGAACACAGATAATCCCGGTTAACTGATTGATCACTGTATTGCACCCCATGGCTGCAGCCCCTCAGCATATGGGACTGGGGCAAAAGCGTAGCCCATTTGTGACCAGCTCGTCCTTCCCCCCAACGCTCTCCTCTAAGGCAGAAATGCAGGGCGTTTCCCTTGTTTTGCTTAGACTCAAGGATGAATGAGACTCCTAAGCACCTGTTTATCCAGCTGTTTATCTCCAGGCACATGACTCCACCAAAGACCTAGCACTTGGGGTATTTACAACTAGACTGGACAAAGCACGAAGAAATGTCCTGTATGGAACAATCCTGCCGTGGCCATTGAGGAGGGAATACGTAACCTGGGCGCCTCCCATTGCTAAGGCCTCGGCAACAGCCTACTGAAGGTCTAGAGATGCAGACGTCTCTTGCGACATGCAACACATTGAAGTGCTTGTTGAGCCTGAAGACCCAGGCAGGCCCCGTGGGAAGTACCACACGCTATGCCCTTACTGCAAGAATTAGTGTTGGGCTCTGTCCCTCTGACATACAAAAAGAAAGTTTAAAACAGAGACATAGGACCTGAACTTGCAGTTCTTGCGCAGTCAAAACTCCCACTGCAGTCCATGCATAAAGAATGCAGGATAAGGCCTATACTGCATATGTGTGGCATAAACACTGTAACATAGACCCAGACATGCCTAATGCTATTCTGCACAGTACCATCTCCCTAAATACAGTACTTTTATACAGTAGGAAGTCCAACTATAGGGGAAAGAGGTAGAACTGAGAGCTGTCCAGCAGGTCATTACAATATTTCCCGGGCAAGGTTGTGGTCAGAAGAAAGAGGAGTTCACATTTCTACTATTTTTGGAATGTAAAACTCTGGCCCCTATGGTTTCAAGGCTAGGCTTACAGAAATGATGGCTCATTATGTCAGTGTAACTCTCTTCTAGGGTCAAATCCCATAATCCTTTGTTTTGACTCAGTCCTTACCCAGGTACAACTCCTGCTGACACCCAAAGATTTAGCTCACAGTGAAATTAGGTTTTTCAACGCACACTTTCACTCTGAATAAAATTCACCCCACTGCCAAGGGTCCTTAAACCCCATGTAAGTTCTTAGCATGTCTTGGAGATGGTGTGAAATGCCTCGCACAAACTCTTTGATACGCAATGAATTTTACCCTCTCCCTAAAATTTTCACTGCATCTGGAGTCACAGTTCAGTATAAGTGGGAGCAGGATCAGCTCCCTACTTATGCATATGGGTCAGCATTTTCAGCATGCTGTAGAATTTGTGAAGACATTTAGCATGGGTAATGACAAGTCCCACATCCTGCTTGTGCATGCATTTACCGGTTTTACAATCTCAGGTGTGGGATTTTCACATATAGAAGGATGCACCTACACATTTACAAATTTAGCTGATCCATGTTTAGAGACCAGAAAAGAATATGAGCACTGCTCTGTGGATGGATTTAATATTATTAAGTACATGCAAATTCTCTCTCTCTCTTTTCCTTTAAAAACCAAGCAAATTAAATACAATCCACCCCCAGACCCATGTTATTGCAATGCTAGAGTCAAAACAAAATAAGTCAGAAAATGCAAACATTAAGGTTACACCAGCAACACTGACTCAGCCACCTTGCACTTTCTGGAGATTTGATGATGTAGTCAGGTGTTCTTAAACTCTGAGGGGGGGGGGGGGCTGGCGCACAGGAGGGCAGGTTTTAAATAACACAGACTTTATTTAAAGAAAGAGTGTCTCTTAAACACCTCCCCCCCCATTCAAGATTGAATACCATCCCTGAGACAATTTACAACAATCGCTTACATGAAAGGCGACATTAGAGAAGTGTTTAATGTATTTTTAGCTTCAGCAGGACATCTGATGTGTGGAAAGTTAGGCACATGCTTATGCATCTTGCTGAATTAGGGTCTTAATATGTGCACAGCTGATAGTTCTGTAAGGGGGTGGGGATAGACACACAGACATAGGGAGTTCTGTGCTGTATACACACCTTTGTTAGGCAGTTAAACAAAAGGGACAGATGGCTAGCTCCTAAACCTTCTCGCCTACACAGGAATTTAAACTGCTATAATTATACCAATATAGTTAAACTGCTAGAACTCTGTGTGGACACTCTTATTCCAGAATAAGAATAGCTTTTTCTGGTTTAGCTTAAACCGCTTCTAAAAGCGATATGAGCTAAACCAGAAATAGGCCCTCATCTACTGGAATAAGTGTCCACATGGGGAGTCCTATCAGTGTAACTATAACCTTTTAAATTCATATCTGACCTTATACCCGTGGAACGGCCCATGTAGGCTTGCTTTCTGAGTCACCTTCCTATACTTAATATAACTCTGGCCCTTTCACTGTGCCGAGAAACACTGTCACCCTCTGCTTTCTCTTGAGGCTAGTCAGAGAGGGTCAACCAACCCAAAGGAGTATGTAGACAATGGCTTGGCATTTTGATTACACAATGATCTGTTTGAACCTTCTTTTAAAAACTGGTTTGCTGTGTGTGCAAATTTTGCGGGGATGTGGGGGAATCTTCATATTTCAGAATGAAAACATAGGCTAAAATGTTGAAATATTCCTAAAGTTGTAATTGATCTCTAAATGTAGACAGGGGAGGGGACGTACTGCACCTCCTAGAAGAGTCATAACATGCCTGCTGAACTAAGGACAAGTATGTCACTGAACTGGGAATGCAATGGTGGCTCCATGTCTCTCCAAATTTGTGTGAGCATGTGTTCGCACATGTATTTGTGTATATGCATGCTCACATACATAAGTGGCATATACCTCACATTTATGCAAACATCAGCATTCATATGCAAATGAAAATACAGCCCTGTTCCGTTCCAGGCTCTGTCCCAGCCCCTGACATTTGGAGATTTCTGAGTAGTACAAGTAGACCTCAGATCAAACATTAGCCCTAAGAGGTTCCCTTTCGGGGAAGGAGCAGCTGCATGACAGGTCTCTTTCCCCTGTTCCACCCGTGTATCCAAGCCCAGCATCCCACTGGTTTTGTGATCAAGCAGACAAAGGGCACACACAAACACAAAAATCTTCTTCCCAGGCGGCTTTGGGAACGGAGCTCAATTTCTTTCCCATTCTAAATCAATTGTCATACAATATATTTGATTTTTAACAAAGCAAGAGAAGACAAATCTGCTCACAGCCCTTCCCTCTCCCTTGGCCCCCTTCCTTTATCAATACCAAGCTGTCATGTGTCTTCAGATGCTTGGAGTATGGGGTGAGGACAGCAGGGGTTTGGAGAAGTAGGTCCTGAGGATGTTACTTCCTAATGCTGCTGCCCTTCTCGTATCTTTCTGGCATGGCCTGTCACTGGTCCATCTTCCCGAGCACTTTTGCAATCCTCTTTCCTACTTTTTCTTTTTATTAAGCTGTTATTTTTTGGGAACAGAAATACAATGGGATGAATGGCATTGCTGGTTGGTAGGGAGCTCTAGGCTCCAGCATGCTGTAGTCACCTTGCTCAGGGCACCCCAGGACAGTGCGAGCTCCCCAATCCCCCCCCAGCAACCATACCCCTCAACTGTCCCTCATAGCATACACCCACATTTTGCCTCCAGAAACACAACCCTAGGCTTCTCTCACTAACAGAGACAGGGGATACAGACAGAGAGGATATCAGAAATGCAGCACCAGAAAGCTGAAGGCCAGTGTGACTCATGTTACAGATATTAAGCCATGCTATTGAAACTGTTCCTGCTGCTGAAGTTGTGTTCACCCATTTTTTGGGCCATCCAGACGACTAGGCATATTCATGCCCTTCAGATGAAATGGTCTCTTCCCCTCCCTGGCCCAGCCACGCAGTGACACTCAGTGGTGCCACACTGGTGAAGGACTCAAGTGATCATGAGGAATTTATGGATGAAGCCCGAAAGCGGGTAACTGGAAGAAGAGCAGGTATAGAGCGAGACACTGGGTCAGACGGCAGGCAAAGGAGGATGAAGAAGGTGGAGAAAATGGGCCTCAAGATGAAGGCTCGCAAAGGGCTGGTTTCATTAATAAAGCATTCCCACTCTGTCTCCTTCTTATTTTGGTGACAGAGTTAAACCTGTGTGGGCAATGCTCTTTTCTGAAGAGGGCAATTGTATCCATCTTTGCTCAGTCGCTGTGCATGTCTTGCACACTTTGATCAGCTCTCTTAAACCCTTTCCAAAGCATTCTCTCAACTTCCCAGCATCTGCCTGAATTCTGCTCAGATGAGGAGATCCACCCCACCCCCACCTGCCACAAGAAAGATCAGACTAAGCGAAAGCAGACTTAGAGAAAAGGCTCTTTCAATATAGATCACCCCCCCCCAACACACACACACACACACACACACACACCCTGAAAGATTAAAAAAAACCACAACAAACTCTGATAACCTCCAAGGCTCACTGACTTATACCCTAAATTTTCCATTCCAGGCCTCCCACTTAGAGAGAGATCATCCGGGTAGCAAGATGTATTTTTTCCTCAATTCCTTATCTAAAGGTTTAAGAAACACTAAATTCTGTGACCTATTTGAACCGATGGCCCCTTACTCCTTCCAGAGGTGCGTTTTATTGAGGGAAATCTCTTCCAAAAAGGAGGAGGGAAATACTACACACAAATGAACTACCTAGAGGGTTGCCATGGGTTGGAGTAGTCATTTGCACACATAAGAGGACGTAACTCCAAAACACTCCAGGTTTTGCCTCCTGTGAGTTATAGCTCTACCCTTCAAGAGCAGAAAAATGCTTTATCCCATTGCTCCCTGCAGTGTATTCCAGATGCCCTTCAAGAGCAGAAAAAATAGTTTATCCCATTGCTCCCTGCAGTGTATTCTACCTAGATGGACTGATTCCACCTATTGTTCTTAATAAATCCTGGTGCATGAAAAAACCCATTGCATGGTCATCTTTCCTTTCCTGTTCTCACCTTGCAGAAGTCATAACAACGATTAGAACTGTGGTGGAAGGGCAATACAGAATGTGGTGCTTTCCTGGATTTAGTGAGCATCAAATAGGATTGAGAGTCATGGTCTGGCTGGATCCCAATCAATTTATCCTCTCAGGCTACGTCTAAACTGGTGAAAATGGGACCCATCTTTTGCTACAAAAGCCACTGTGTATTTCCACCCAGTAGCAGCAGTAGAATAGACAGGGCTCAGGTATTTTTATCACGTCGGCTAACTCTGCTCTAAACAGGCGCAAAGAACACCTGAGTCCTATCTACACCTCAGCTGCCATCGTTGTTACCACATGTGGAGCTGCCCCAAAAGAACCAGTGGTCCTTCTTTTGACAGGGCAGACAGGGCCTCGCTCGCTACAAAATCATAGAATATCAGGGTTGGAAGGGACCTCAGGAAGTCACCTAGTCCAACCCCCTGCTCAAAGCAGGACCAATCCCCAATTTTTGCCCCAAATGGACCTCTTAAGGATTGAGCTCACAACCCTGGGTTTAGCAGGCCAATGCTCAAACCACTGAGCCTATCCCTCCCTCCAAATGGCTGTTCCCATCTGACATCTGCCTAGTGGCCTATGGGAAATGAGTTGGTGATCTCTGCCCACTGCTTAGCAGGCAGATGCCGAAATTTCAAAAACTAGCAGTAAGCAGCCCCTTTGTCTTCTCTGCTGAGCACGTCCACAGAGATCAGCTGGACCTGCCGTTCCCTCTCCCGGTTGGGAGTGCTGACTCCAGGTCAGAGGCGAGGCACGTTGCTGGGGAGATATGAGAAAACTTGCTCTGCAGATGCCCATATCACACAAACCAGTGAATAAACGAGCAATTCAGACTCCACGGCTTGGAATAACTCAATAAACACAACAACATTTCAAATCTTCAGGTTTTGTTAATCAGAATTTAAAAGGAGGGTCTGCCTCCCCACGTGCGTTTTCTTTGTGTGCAGATTACAATCATTTTCTTTTAGAAAATACAAAAATTCTACAAGCTTCTTTTCTTCCCAGTTCACAAGAAAGTAAGAGATGCACGGCTATGCTTCAGAAGGCAGATGGCTGCATTCTGACCTGCCTTGGATTCCCACCTCCCATTCTACTTAGGGTATTGGAATTATTGCTTCCTGTCTTACATAGAAGCAGCAAACATCAGCTGGCCCAATTTCAAAAGACTAGCCAGGGAGATTTGGCTGGCTGGGGTGTGTGTACGTGTGTGAGGATCTGGCCTCCAGAGCTAAGTTCAATTTAGTCCTCTAACTAGATTCATTGACTCACCTCTCCTTGCTCACCCAGAGATGTCCTGTCTCTTCCCATTGCATCCCACTCCATGAACTTTCAGTCACGTCTGACTAAAGAAGAGAGAATTCATCTCAATTAGAAAGATGCTCCCACACACGTATGGACGGATGTCAAGTAATTACTGAATGTCCCCCCCCCCCAGAGAAATGGCTGTAAAACAGCTCTCATATTTGGGACTACACACAAACACACATTTATATTATATATACCTACATGTGCACACACATAATTGTGTGTATGTTACATGCATGCTTCATAGCACACCTCATGCAAATGCTTTTGGATACCAGTCCCTAGATGAAACACATGCATCCATGTACAAGACAGCAAGACACTATCATTTTCACTAATAAGGAAATAAAGCAAAGTGGATCTGTGTAGCCAGAGCCCAGAAAGCAACACTGTCTCTTTAATTTTCTCTCTGGCTAGCTCATCCTTTGCACGAATCCTTTCCTCCCCATGGCTTCTTCCAGCCTGGTGGGCAAAGTGGAAAAACATCATTAGGGAGGAAAAATAATTTAGTTTGTTAATCAGTATCCAATGGTGGGAAACTAGAGGCAGAGAGCAGGGCTGGCAGTTGGAGCTCAGGAAAGGCCAGCACAAAGCCACCATTCATGACGTGCGGGGCTGGGGTTCTCATTGAATTAAACAGACACAAAGAGCAGAGGCATTTCATGCTCTCTCCACAAGAATTATCATATCTTCCTGGCACTAAGAAACCTTCAGCATGAGAGAGAGAGAGAGAGAGAATCAGGCAGGCTGGGTAGAAAGATGGTCCAAGGTACAAAATACTTTGTTCTAGGGTTGGATTTATGGATGGGGTGCAGCAGAGGGCTTTGCTGGGGTGACTGGCCTTTGTACACCGGATTTAATAAGACTCAGCTAATGTGAAACAGGGGGCCCAGTGTACCACGTAGCAGGGAAACCCCGCTCTGAAAACAAACAGCATAACTTTGCATTTCACAGCTGTGGAAGGGTTCTGAGGCCAGTGCAAAATGTGTCCTCTGTGTGTGTACACCTGCACACATGTCCACATGTGTGTTTTGGGGGAAGAAAAGGGAGGGTGCAGAAAAAAGACGAGGCAACATAGTTCAGTCATGAAAGTTAATTAGCTAATGTGCAAACCCCGGCTGCCTCTGCCTGCTGCCCTGCAAGTGTCCCGACCAAGCTACACTGTCTGTGGACTGGGACTGCAAATAGCAGGAGCAGATTAAGACAGGCTCCTTGGGATCCAGGCCTGGCAGTGTGAAGGGGCCTGGCACAGCAGTGAGAAACCAAGAGTCCATGCATAAGGGATGAAAAGGTAAGATCAAAGATATGGGTCAGGGAGGAGTCCAGGGTACAGGCTATGAGGAAGTCTCTATCCAGAAGTGTGCAGGGCAGGGGTGTATATTTATTGCAAGCCCAGATGTTTTGCTGGGTCTCAGCCCTGCCTAGTTTTAATCAGCTTCCAGTGGGCAGTGACAGACGTACAGAGAACCAGGAGCCTCCACTTTTTTAGACAGTAAGCTCTCTGGGGCAGGAGCTGTCATTCCCCAGATGTTTGCACAGCACCTTGCAGGGTAGAGGCCTGACCTAGTTGGCCTCTAGGTGCTATCAAAATAAGGATGTTCAATAACCGTTCAGTAACTGAGAACCATGGCCTGGGCAGATGTCTTCCTCATGCCAACACTGTCCACACCACACTGAGCCCTCACTCCCACACTCTGCTTATAAAACACCACAGCATCAGTGTTACTGCGGGGTTGCTACTGCAGAACACAGCAGTGTTTGATGCAAGAGGGTTATACCCTCTCCACTGCAGGCTGCAAGAAGCTCCTGGGTCTCAAATACCTTTGCTCCAGGGATAACTGCTCTCTGGAAGACCCTCAAACAATGTGATGCTGGGGGCCATATAAGCATCTAGAAAACAGACACGAAGGGGAACGAGCAAAAGGAGGAAACAAGCAGGTGCATTGGTGTCTCTGGAACCATTCAATCTAGACGTGCTCTGTTGACCAGCAATGAATGTTTGCTAACATTGATCATGGATAGGAGACTGTCTCTGCCCTTATAAGGTACCCATCACCATGGTATCTGATCTTGCTATAGTACCCAGCAGAGGGAGGTCACTTTTGCTATGGATGGCCTTGTGAGACATAGGATCAGTACAGAAATTACTGAGAGTGTGAAGATGGTGAGAAGAGAGAAGTGATACCTGAAGAACACTGTATGAACCCAGCGGCAGGGGAGGAATGACTTGGGAAATAAATGATGCCTTTACTTATTCACTAATGGATTTATCTGTGTGAAGAGAAACATACTGAAAACAAAGGGAGCTGGGTTGGAGATCTTGGTGCACATGTAGGTAAAAGTTGAAAAGGAAGCACTAATTAGCGCTAGGTCCATCATGTTCCATTAATAGCTTGTCACTGTTTCCTTGATGTTGCCGAAGGCAGAAAAGTTGGTATGTGTGATGCTTACCTGTCTCTATCTCATTAACAGAAGGCAGGGTGAGAACAGACGTTTTTTGCCTGCATCACAGATAGAGACAGGTTCCTTTTGCTCAGTCTAATTATTGGATCGACTTTTGTGGAGGTAAGGAGGGGGGAGATATTTAAAACATGCACAACATGTATATACATACACAATGGACACACAAACATTCTGTACACACACACACACCATGAGACACTGATGTCAGGGTTTAGAAATCCCTTGGGGGAAAATATGGTTTCAACAGACCACAGATATTTTTATCCACACCAAATACACTGCAGGCCACAGAAAACTCTTTTGGATCAGAAAAGCACATGCAACAGGGGCCAGAACTGGGGGGTAGGGGGGAAGGTAAAAAAATTGTATGTCCAATGAGTAACAGAAATATCAGCTACTTCCCTTCACATTAACACAAACAAAAACTAACTAAATAAAAAAAAATTGCTCAACCAGAGTCCAGTTGGGGATAATCTGATTATCCGTTCACTGACATCAGAACCCAAAGTATGGAACTTCCCCGTAAAGAAAGAAAGAAAAAAGCCATTCCAAGCACAGATAAATCTGCATTGTGTCTTATCATTTCCAAAAAAAAATATGGGCAATTCTTCCAGCAGTTAAAAAAGATTAGATCTCCTGTTTAATATACAAAGGCCTCCCTTCTCCTCTCAACACGTGGAACAGCCTCCATTAGTGACAGTGGAAAGAACAAGCATGCAAATCAAGGAAAGAATGCAAGGGCAGCAAATATTTGTGAGTGTGCAATGTGTATCTGTATGGTGTGATTACAGGTGAGTGTGTGTGTGTGCCTGTGCGTGCACACAGCACATACATCCCCATGGGCATCTATTTCTTCATGAGTGTGCACATTCAATAAACAAGCTGAAGATTCCTCAAGATAAGAAGCCAAAATGTCCATCTGAAACAAGAACTGTGCAGAACTGAAGGCAAAGAAAACAATAAGCTTGTTTCTCTGGGAACAAAGAAGTTTCCCCTTCAGCATGCCTATGTCTTCTTGCTTTTTGGCTAAGATCAAGTGTAGCATCAGTTTAAATTCGGGATATTTACTGAGGGGCAACCTATCCTAAATCTCAGTTACTGAGGGACAATCTATACTCATTGCTATGTTTGCTTTCCACAACCTACTCTTAGTATAACCTTTTCTGAGTGATGTACCTGGAAAATTTGGATGTTAATATTTTAACTGTATCGCTGAATTTACTAACTTTAATTTGGGATATTGCAGCTTATGTACTATATGCATTTTATGAATTTTTAACCAAACTTTGTACTTTTGGACAATGTAAGCATTATACCCAGATGTATAGATACTCTTTCCTTAAAACATGTATAGGATAGTTTTAACATTAGCTTTAATAACAAAAATTTAAATCTGTTCTTATCATTTTATTCTCCCATCTGGACAATTGCTGGTTTGTATTTTTTTCTCTTCTTTTGTTATTCTTTTTTGGTGTACATGAACCAATATGCCTCGGGTATTTGTAATATGCATTCAACAATGTATGTGTTTTATAATTTTAAATATTTTCTAATACAAGTTTTAATCAATTTACTCTTCCCATCCATCCAAGGAAACACATTCAATAATCTAGTAAGTCATTTTCTACCTCTAGCTTCTATGTTCCTATATTTGCTACTACCTGACAATGTAGATTATATTCCATGCAAAAATACTGCATTAAAAGAACATTTTTAGATTGCAAAATCAAGCACTTGCAAGCTAGGAAATGCAAGATTTAAGGCTGCCCATGCAACCTGAATTCAGCCCCTTGTATGTCCATCCTTTGCTCTGAACCAGGCTTAGGATATGTGATCATGTAATTAAAGACTGGATCATAATGCATATGCACAACAAGGCCGACATAAGATTACACAGACAATCTTAGACCTGGCATTTCCTAACTTTGAATGCTTGATTTTGCAACCTAAATAATGTATATTATATCTATATATATCTATATCATTTCCTATATTTTTTAAAAGAAGGTTAAAACAAATTATATTTTGTGCAATTGTAACAACCCTGCTTCCCCTTACCCCCCCTCCCCCACATCCTACATTGCGAGCAGAGTTTCAAACCTGAAACTTCAGCACAGACTTCTACCTCTTGAACTATGGGATTAACATTAGCTGACAGCAGGAGAAGGCTGATATCCTGGGGAATGTGCATGCAGAGGGGAAGAGAAATTGGCCACAGGGTCCACATGCTGAGGAGGGGGGGGAAGTAGCCGGAATCTACCCTCACAGTTCCCTCACCTGCTACAACTCTTCCAGGAGCTCCCAGGCATTC
The DNA here is from genome assembly GCF_965152275.1 of Natator depressus. Classification (NCBI taxonomy): domain Eukaryota; kingdom Metazoa; phylum Chordata; order Testudines; family Cheloniidae; genus Natator; species Natator depressus. The sequence continues at coordinate 68,905,930 of NC_134243.1, forward strand.
CCAGTGCAATGTCTGATAATGATATAAATCCAGCTCTTTGGAATGTTTGTGGTTAGTTATTATTTTGGCAGGATGTCAGATTTTTCCTGAGGTATACAAGCAACAGAAGGGTGATTTGTAATGCTTTATAACTCAGCTAAACCTGAATGGAATTTCACGGGACAAAGGAAAGGCATTTTTCTAGCCCTGGAGCTTCCCTCTACTGAATTTCAAGGGCCTGTACAAACAATGGCAGTGTCAGAGTATCTCAAAAAAAAAAAAAACCCCAAAAAAAGAGGTTACAAGACTCTTATTATAAAAAGGTGTTAGGCAACCCACATAGAGTGGTCACTACCCGCTCTTCTACAATAAATGATACGAATAAATTTCTCTATTAGGCATTTAATGCAGTATCTAGGCTCAGTGCTAACTACACTTCTCTCCCATATTCTGAACATAAGACAAACCTGTAATCTGTTAATTATAACAGAGATGTGAAGTGTAAAGAGACCCTGGATAAGTAATTCCTTTATTTCTCATACCCTACAGGCTGTGTTCATTTCTGTCAAAGTCTCCAAAAATGTGCCCTAAAAGGGATAGTATCAAGAAACTATGCTCCCATAAGATGTCCATGCTTCGAGGCCATGTTTTGCAGCTCCGCAATGAAGTAACTTTTACTGATACAGGAGAGAAAAAGGTCACCGAGCTATTGGACACAATTCCACCAAAATTCAACATAGAAAAGAAAAGAAAAGAATTCAGAGTTATTGGGCCCAGTTCTGCTTTCACACCAGTTGTACAGCAGTGTAATTCTGGTCTCTCCTGATTTGCACTCGTATCTTCAAGATATCTTGTGTGGAAAAATAAATAAATAAATGAATAAATAAATAAAAATACAGTTGTGCTAATCAGGTAAGGCCTTTCCTCACAGCCTGTGGAGACAGGACATCTGGGAATTAAGCTTTTAAAGGCTGTGGTCAGACACTAACTCAGCCCAAAACAGGTGGGCTTCTGTGTCATTACTTGGGTTCACCTACTAAGCCATCTTGTTCCGCTCTTCCCCACCCTGTACCCCCCACCATTCCCTTGAAGAGCCAGGATCTGGCGTGGGAAAGACATCTTTGGGCTTTTCACAAATCCAGTATCCCCTTGAACCAAAACCAATTAGCCCAGCCCAAGGTCCTGCCATTGAAGGACTGTCCCTGCTTTTCAAACCCCTGCAGTCTCAATTGCTCTAAGAAGCCTGGATGTGAATGAGCAGAGCCCACTTAAAGTGGTGCTTAAGCCAGGACCAGGGTGAAGGGAAAGAGAAAATCTCTATAGGAACAGCAATCGGGGTTTCTAAGAGACAACTGACCAAGATTGTGTTCAAATCTTTTTTTTTTTCTCCCCTTGAGTTTTGAGACAGACGCCCCTAACAAAACCTGAACTAGTGAATAAACACAGCCAGCAACACCTGGAATTGTGATTCCTCTTAAAGAGACCTAGAGCCAGATCCTCAGCTGTTGTAAACTGCTCTAGCTTCATTGAAATCAATGGCACTATGCAGATTTACACCACCACAGGATCTGGTCCATAATATTCAAAGTAGGGTCACAGGCCCAGCTACAGCTAACATTGTGCTAAACAGTTTGAATAAACATTTCTGCTGCCTAGATCCTTGGACAGCAAATACTCTCAAGGTAATTTGTCTCAGAAAAGCATATAAGAGAAGACAAGGACAAGAAATACCCAAAGCTACAAACAAGCCTGTAAACAGTGACTCCATTAAGCCACATGGTGCAGAGAGAGCCAGCAAAGGCAGCCATCTTACATATTCTATACACAGCAACCACACACCTGCAGGGCCCTCATGGAGGTTCAGGGCAATAAAAAGGACATTTTACAGGAATTTTGTGAGGCCCCCAGAAGATGAAAATAGGGTACTGGGGCCCAGTCTCTACTCAGCTCCCATTTATGCATCTGCTGAGCTATGCATACGTACCCGCACCATCACTTGGTGCAAACACGTGAACTCACACTTTAATCATTCTCACACTTGCATGTGTGCAAGGCTTACAACCTGCAACCACAGAGGCATTGTTCCCTGGGGGATCTAGAGAGGCAAATTCTAACATGCGCACACACAAAGGTGCGTTTGCACTTGTGGAAGCCAGAGGCTGAAGACTTACCCCATTATGTCAAACAATGCCTCATTGCTTGAGCATTTAAAACTACATTAGACAAATTACTGGAAAAGGCAAGATAGAGAACACTCCTGCACTGGCCACCAACAGGTGGGTGAGTGGGACCCAATAGACCTTTTTCATCTCTAATGTCTATGATTTTATGGACAAAGCTAGACGAGAGGTAATAATACGGAGGGCAAACTAGGTCACCTGGCATCATGAGCCCAGGAAGGGGACAAATAAAAGTAAAACAAATCCTGGGCACTGCTAACAATCTTGATTCCCATCAGCTTTCGGACCAAAGCTTACAGTGATTTCACAGACGTGCCCAATGGTGGAATTTCACTCGCTCATAACACAATGTTAGGGCTCAGGCAGCTTGTTTAAATACGTCCAGTTATGGGTACATATAGCTTGTTTAAACAGCAGGAAGCAAACAATCTCCGATCCACCCTGGGGGGGGCCTCTGTGTTTTGGCTAGCCCTACAGCCTGAAGCAAGCCTTGATCTAGACTGAATGGAGGATTGAAAGGTTAGAATATCAGGAAAAAAGAAAAGAGATTGGGACCACAGTGTGGCAGTACAAGAACTCCAGCTGGGGATGAAGGTATGAGTGATGGTTCGCTCTCCTTCCCACCCACCCCCCACCATAAACTTTTTTTCCAGATCATCTTTTCTGCATGTTTTCAGCTAGTATATGCCTCCCCGCCTTTACCTGCCCACTCCAAGCACTGCCTGAAGGGCAAAGACATAGCAGCCTTGGCTAGAGCTTTGTGGAAAATCTCATATCCCAATTGCCTATGCTGAATATTAAAGAAGATCCACCAGGTGTGGAAAGGAACTAAAGCATCCCACAGAGGAGAGAAAGCAAAGGGAAAATCTAGTAAATGCCCAACCTATTGTCTTGTTCTGATCTATTCTTTTCAGCTTCCTATATCACTTCCATCACTGTGGTATCTGATCACTATGCCGGCATCCGACCCATATAGGACAAGGAGCACTCACAGACTTTAAAAGACTAGGACATGCCCTTCCTTGTAGGTTTTAGCCCAGATGTGCCACACAGGATCTCATTGAAGCCAACAAGAATATGGTAAAAATAAAGAGCTGAGGACTGGACCTTGGATGGACTTTTGTGGGCCTGGGAATTCTCGCAATCACGTTGCAGCTTGCCACACTCTGTGTCCTGATCGAGGACAGATCCTATGAGATGCTGAGGCAGGCATCTCATTTTAGGAAAAGTCGCAAGAAGCGATGCAGTGAATACAACTGACCTACAGCTTTTGGATAAGCTGAATGGTAACCCTGTGATGGGGATGTTGCTTCTGTGAATTGTGCAAACAACCAGCAACAGCTGCAGAGGGAGAGAAGAGTGAAGAGCTAGAGGACTTTGAGCATTATTTCTCTCTCCGCCAAATGGAGTGTCATTCCATCTGTGGAGAGATTTTGACACATAGCATTGCAGAGAAAAGCCTCTCCTTTTGTTTTCTTCTGGGAAATGACAAATTAACAAAAGATTTGTGAAATATGTCCCACAAGGCATGAAAATTGGGAGCTATGTGGTGAAGTGTTTAGCCCCTTTGTCCAGATTTGCATCTCCAGTTTTGCATATGAAACTGACCACACCTATCCACTTGGGCAGGCATCCGTTTTGGGGATGCAAACAAACACTTGCATGCAAAAACCAGATAGCTGAGCATCCATCCACTTGATCAAAATGTGTACAGAATTTTCCATGTGCATCTGCCAAGCTGCCTGTACAAATGCAGAGTCCGATTGAAAACATGGCTCCAAATATTAGATTTGGACAAAAGTCTTATGAACCTAGGAATTTTAAAAACTGGCAGATATCAATATGAAAATACTTTATGTGCATTAGATTCTTTCTACGAGTTTCACATGTGGACACCAATTTCTGCACTCTATTTTTTATTTAGTAATGTTATAAATTTGATTTTGTGTGTGTGTTTGTCTACACACACACACACACACAGAGAGAGTTCATCTCTTTAAACTGCCACCTTCATCCAATTATAGAAGTTAGAGATGGAAGAGATCAGCTAGCTAATCTCCCTGGCAGTGCAGAATTGTTCCCAACAGAATACATATTCTCCAGCTCAGCTGGTAGAATAATTCTTTGTGAATAATATTTATTGTGAATTTTGGCATTTTCAATCAAATGAATCCAGTGTTTGTTAGCAGTGCAGTTCTGTTCTCCATCGCTTTGTTCAGTCCTGTTTTAAAGCATCTCATATTATGCCGTTTCCATCAGGATCGATTTTATTATTTAAAAAAAAGTGCCATTGCCCATTAGCATGGACTCAGCACTGGAAAATTATTTCTTAATAATAAAATAAAAAAAGGAGGGAAACTGCTAAATTCTATTCTCCCTACCTCCACTCTCTTCCAAATTTTCTGGGATTGCGTCAAGAACACATATTTCAGATGGTTTGGAGAGAAGAAAGTTGGACTCTTGACAACACTTTTTTTGCTGTGTTTGAAATGAACGATTCATCCTGACCTTGGCCAGACTTTATGCCACCGTTGAGTTCCATTTCTAGAAAATCCGTTTCTTTAATTCTGGCTCTGCGTGTGGGACCCAGCAAATCATGGAATTACTGCTGTAACTTCGGATTAGTAACGCTTTCTAAATGATAGTCTAATTCCAGGCCTTCATGCTTTTCAGCGTTCAAACTCACACAGCCTTTTCCCTGGGAGGCCTCCTGTGGAATTAGTGCAGGCGTCTTCTTCTTCCTCTGCCCTTTTTAATTTCTCCAGTGACTTCTCATTAGAATATAAAATAATGAGAACTCCTCAAAACTTTTTTCTTGCTGTATAGTCACAGATTTACTCTAGTTCCTCCTCCCCTTATTATTAATTATTATTATTACAGGTTTTTTCACCCTCAGTTGCTAGACTGGGGCGCACGTTGCTATAGCTTGGGAAATATGTGGCTTCTGCCACAAATGTAAGGTGGAATGGAAGTTCAAAATGGCCACAACAAAAGATCTCCAGGGTTTCCCAACTCTCCCTGTCCTTTTCAGCCTGTTGATGTAAACTAAAAGCTCACACCAAGCAAAGCCCTTCTCTCTTGGGACTTTGGCATAGCGTGAGTTTGCCCACACACACACACATACATGCATGCTCTAAAGAAGATTTGGGGTGGAAGAACTGTCAGTGGAGAGGCTGGTGCTGTCTGAGAAATAAAGAAGAGTTCTTGCTCCCAGAGTGATCTACTTACTTAATATAAAGGACAAGAGTTTTAAACTACTAGTGTAGCCAGGCACAGAAAACAATGCCTCTCCTAGAGTTAAAGCCAACACTTCTCCACACTGAACTACCCGCAGGAGAGTCTGCAGAGCCCACATTGCCCAGGCAAACAGAGCATTATATAATCAAGAAAGGTACAGGAGCTGGAGGCAGGGAGGGCAGAGAAAGGAAGTTTGAAGAGCAGCAAAGGCCCCATGAAAGCTAATAAACACACTGGGCCAAATCTCCACAGTCCTTACTCAAGCCAAACTGCTATTGAAGTCAATTGGAGAGTTTGCATTGGGCAAGGAACAAATAAAGGCCCCATGATGGGGCACCAAACCAAACACCCCAGAGAAAGAGAAGACGAGAACAGCCTGTTGTATGCTGAGCCCTAATGCGCTCCAGGGAGCTGGTAACATGCTATGCTTCCCCAAGAGCAAACAAACACACACACACACACAAATTAAAAAAAAAAATCCGGCTGTAAAATTGGGAAAGGGAACAAGAAGACAAGGATTGCTCTTGTAAACCTTATTGGAGCTCTCAGTGTCAGGTGCCTTCAGAGAATTCCCAGCAGCGTGGGTAAAATCTCCATAGTACTACAGGTAAGGATGGCAAGAAGGCGATCTGGGATGAGATACCCTGCTGTGTAGGGCCTGGGATCTGGGCACAGTGGGTTGCTAATTGTTCATACCCCCACGCAGCTACATTCAAAGTACACCACGCTGGAACTGTCCGATGAAGAACTGTGTGTGTCACAGAAACAGCCCTGTCTGGGCGGGAAGGGAGGGCCCCTGTTTGCAGCTACAGCCGGCCATCTCTTTCCAGCTCTCAGGCAAGCCCCAGAGCCAGCAGGGTGCACTCGCTAGGCTGCTGGCATCGATCTGAACCACAAGGATGGTCCTGCTGCTCAGGAAAACGAATCTAACCGAAGCCTTCTCCCCTTTTAAGGAAACGCAGTCCAGTACAACACTGCCCCATCCCCAAATGGAAGCCCTTCCACTCCCTGCTGAGCACCCACAGGCACCCGGGGAAATGGGTGTAATTTTTCAGCTGGGAGCGGAGCCCCTCAGATGGGCATCCTCGCCCTTCATTCCTGCTCGCTGGGTGGGGTTGGCTTCAGCCAAGTAAGGCAAAGAAGCCGGTTTGCCTCAAATCGGCTGCCAAAATGTGCCAGAAGAGACTTAGCCGGGTGCACGGTGCTTTGTGTTACCATGGGAACGGAATGCAGATTTCCCAATTGCTTTTTTATTTGCTAGACAGTGTAATATATATTATCTTTCAACTTCTCGGGTTTGCGGTGGAGGTAAAGAATCCTTTCTGAATGTTAACCATTCAGGCGACTTGGCGAGAGAAAGTCCCAACAGTTAAAGCAGGTAGTTTGTATGCAGGCAGAGTCTCAATGTTAAGGTCTGCCCCTAGGATCCAGCCCCCTTCCTATTGAGAATACCCCCCTCTTCATTTCTGCTCCAGTTCACTCTGCACAGAGACCCCCAACTACACACAAAAGCAGCTGCCAAGGCGCATGAAAAGTGATCAAATTATCAAGAACTTGACCTCTCGGAGGGGCAAAGCTTGGGAGACTTGAATCAAACCCCAGACCGAAAAAATCCGAATGCTAATGCGCTTCGGGGTTTGACTCGCCGAATAAATTTGATCAAGGGCCATTGTTCCAAGGAGTTGAGTCTAAGGCACCCCATCCCCTCCTCCCCTTTCGACTGTCTCACACGAGAGCCGATTTCCATCCCCTAATCCAGGAGCGAATTCCAAGGCACGTTTATCAGATTGGGGCGAAACGATGCATTGGGCAGTAAAAACATTGGTTTCGCAGCTCACCTTTCCTGACCGCTTCCTGCCCCCTCTCATCCTGCTCCCTAGGCTGGGGCAATACTCCTGCCACTCAGCTGCCCGGAAGGAAAAAGGCAAAACATCCCCTGGGGCGTTTCTGAGAGCGCCACAACAGAGACTGCAGAAACTTACCTGGGTCTGGAAGGACTCCGGCGAATCCTTGGCAGAAGGTCGGAGATGATCTGGGGATAACCTTGCTCTGCTCCAAGGTCCATGGCGCGTCTGGCTCCACGTCCCTCCTTGTCCATTGGCTTCCCAGCTCCAGGAAGGGTTGGAAGTCATTTCTACTTTCGGTTATCTAGCTTTATGATGGCTTAATAACACTCATACAGCTAGATAACCAAAGACAGAAACAGCCCTCCTTCTCAAGGGCCGCCAAAGGCTGGAGAGCTCTCGGGGTGGGTAAGGACCGGGGCCCGGCTGCGGCGTTCTTCTGTCTGCCACCAGAGGAGAAGAAGGGGAGAGAGAAAGAGAGAGAGAAACCTATGAACGCAATTCATTCAATGGAAAGACAGGGGCATGCTCTGCTCTGCTCTGCTCTGCTCTGCAGGCTCTCGCTGAGATGGAGCTGCTGCTGCAGGGGCCCTCAGCACCTCTGGAGCCCACCCATCGCTTCGTAGAGGTGAGACACGCTAGGGGAAGTAGCTGACTTGCATGGCAGTCATGCACTGAGGGCTGAGATGCCGGACAAGGAGAGAGCTTCTCTCTCACTCACTGCTGACCAACTTCGACTCTTTTCTAATGTTAATCACCCCTCTGGGAAGTGACATCACCACGGGCAGAGCCAATGAGAGGCCTTGCATTCAAATCAGAGCTCCTTCCCGCTCTTTTTTTCCCTCCCAACAATTAAACCCCAACAATATTTCAGCTAAACTTTTTTAAACTGCACGTTCTCAGCCACATCAACAAATCTTTCCACCCTCCCCACCAAAGCGTCTAGACCAGCGCATCCGTTCCGGACTGGGAGGTTAGGTCCCTCTAAAGGAAGTGGGGAAAGTCGTAGGACAAACTACAAGTAATATCCCTGCACCAGTTTGGCACAGGGAATGGGGAAAGTTCAGGGCATTCCGCACCTCCCTAGCTATGGCCTGGATTTGGCCAGCCTTGTCTAGTAAGGTATATCATTGTGATGGGGGTGGCGGGTGGGACTTGAGGGTAGCGGAATTTTAATGCGAAGATCTCAACGTGACCTGTCCATTTGTCTTTGCTGGAGGGAGCCCTTGCAAAGCCCGGGGCACAAGGGGAAAACAGCGACTGGTTCAGGTGGACTAGGATGGGTTGTGGTTTTTTTTTAGTTTGGGATCTAATCAAGTCATTCTTTTCCAATCTTGCCATTTCACCCACAGCACCGATTTATGTAGTGTGAAGGCGGGGATGTTACTGGCCACGGGACATTTTCAGTGGGGGGGGGGGAAATAACACCACCCACGCGTATCGTGCCAGGCACCCAACACACTCACACGTGCACGCGCTCCCCCCCCCCCCGAAAAGAACGGGCAATCGGACGGAGGAACTCAGCTTCACGTCGCTAAACACAAGCCCCACCGCCCAGTGTGAACCGCATCCCAGGACTAACTGGGACTCTGCTACACCACTTCTAATAGAACTACCATCCGACATGGAAAATGAATCTAAAGCGACGTCTTTACCAACATGCAATTCCCTTTCTTCTCTGCTACTTCACATCCTCATCTCTCTGCGTTCCGAACACGGGCTTTTAACGCGGTATGTATGTAGCGGCATGTAATACACATGTGAGAAATACACGAGGTAAATGTGATTATCTTGGGTCATCTGACCTAAACCCAACATCAACAACAAATACGTAATCTCCCTCCATTTCTAGCGAGTGCTCCCTTAGATCTGATGGGGAGGGGAAATGTGACCTTCTGCAAAACAGAAAATATGTAAAATGCGCAGATTAGAGAGATAAAAGGCACCGGCTAAGCACAAACATCCAGATTCCCTGCAATTCGAGGCTGATAGTTTCATTCTCTCTCTCTCCCTCTCCCTCCCAACCCTTCAGAAATAAACTGGAAACTCAATCAGGTTAAAAGCTAAAAGATCAACTCTATCAGCTCATATTTAGAGACAACTGTATAAAACGCTGGAATAATGAAAGCTCCGCGCTGGGTTTTGGCACTTCCCCAATGAATGAATTCGGTGTCTTTAAGCACGCGTTTTACAATACGCCAGTTATTTCTCTCTTTCTTGTGCAATAGTCAATCAGATTTTCCCTCGTTCAAATTTCTAAAGGGAGCACATTTCTGTTACCTGTTAATTCAGCCCGTATACAGCTATGTATTTTAAAGCCGTCTTTGTTTATTCTCCCGTCTCTGGGCTCCTTCGCACAGCCCCGAAGAGACCAAACGTTTTTAATCTTCCTGAGCAATGAAATCTGCATCAACCCAAACCCCTCACATGTTTTCTTTTCATATTTCTAGCCCCAGATTTTTAGCTGCAAGCCTGAGAGGCATTTGGTGACAGACAGCTTTGACGAGTCTCTTCACCTGGACGCATATGGCAAAAGCCGGCACACTGGGACTAAAGAATACAGATTTAGGGCTAGCACCTCCCTCGCTTTCTTGATATGTTCTGTGCAATCCAGCCACTCACTGATATAGGCACGCCAAAGAAAAACTCTCCCACTATCTGCATTTGTGTACCCGGGCATTCTGTGTGTCATTGTCTGCATTTGGTAGCACGCAAGCAGCAGTTGCCTAGTTCACTACACACAGGACTAGGAACTACCTTAGAGCTAATTCCACCCTGCCACCGACTCGTTGTGTAGCCTGGGGCAAATCCCTTAACTCCCTTGCCTCAGTTTTCCCACCTGGAATTTTGGGGTTACACTATTTACTTACCTTAATGCTCATTCTGTACTCAAAAAGTCGGGTGCTATCGACGGGCTATTAGCTAATAACACCTGAACGAAATATACAATCATTTTAAAAAATACATTTCCTTGGCCTCATTGCACCGAGGAAGAACATTTGGATTGTAGCACATCGTTAAATACTAAAAGCCAAAACCCAAAAAACAGGCAGGACTAGACAGTGCGAGGGCGCTTGGTCTCACTTTGACCGCGTAACGAATAAAGCTTTCGGTTGCTCTCTCTAATGTAGACATCACATAGAACAATGAGGAGAGCTGGCCTCTTTCTAAATCTCTTACCCGGGGTGTCTATTCTGCATGAGGGATAGGAATTGTCTTAAGGATGACCAGATACATTGAGGGGGGGATCCTCACGGCCTCTGTTATTTCACCTCCGGCAAGAAAAGCAGATCATATTTCCAAGTATTTTTTACTGCATTGTGTTTGTTTTTTTAGTAAAATACCCAACTCTTCTGTACAGTGGCAGGATGTGTATTACCAGGGCACATCTCCATCCTACTGCTATGGACAGGGGGAGGCATCCTACCTGAGAGAAAGTGGCTCTTTTGGTGCAATTTAAGCAGGATGCTCACAAAATGGCTTCTTGGTATACTGCAAATAACTAACAAGCAGGCTGGGGGACGCAGCCAGGCCAATGGCAGGGTTCGATTGCTCTGTTTGCCAAGGATTTCACTGGGGGCAAAGGAAGGGGAAACCCCCCCAGCATGAGCATAGCTCTCTGGGACTCGCCTCCCACAGGCCTGTGTTCCTGGGTGGAAGGCAAGTCAAAGCCTTTGTAGATCCGGTCCCCTGGGCAGCTAAAAGAGGCATCTGAAGAAACCAGATCAAGTTGGAACACTGGACTCAAACTCATTCCTGCTTGTAGCTAACATTACAAAACCAGCCCAGCCGCCGGCTCGCTCGGCCTCTGCTCATCCCAGCGCCTGGCGCCGGGGAACCCAGGTACCGGATTCGACCCCCACATCAGGGAGCAGGCCTTTCCCGAGACAGATGGAAATGTTGGGAAACGGGATTTAGGAGGTTAATCCCTGTTTGCGGCTTTCTTCTCTATATTTAAATGCTCATTAAATTAATCCCGCGCGGATGCCCCAGAGTTGGAACGACACCGGGATACATTTTTTACTTATCGGCGCCTTTGTTTCTCTTTCCCTTTTCTCGCCGAGAGATGTCAGCGCCTCAGTGGGGCTATTTTAATCGCCCCAAACAATATTGTATTTATATGTAAATATCGAGAGATAGCCATAGATTTTAAACATATATACACAGAGAGAGAGAGAGAGACATACCGATAGATAGATAGATAGATAAGATTAGATTAGATTAGATTAGATGCAGAGGGAGAATTTACTTTTAAAATCTGAATAACTAGAACATCAACTATTAAAACAACCCTCGCACAGCTCTCCCATCACTTCCTGCAGAGCCACCGTGGGTCATTGGTCACGTACGAATAAAATGGACCCATACAAACACCACTTTTGCCTGATTTAAAAAAAAATGACCCCGATTTTAAAACAAGCCGTATCCATCTCAGCTGCCCCCCGAGTTCCCAAACTTGGCAGCTGGCAGTTTCTCAATAGGCAGCAGTGCCTCTGCCCACAGAAGAGGGCATCTCACTCCGAGACCTGGTTACACGGCTGCCGTTGGTTTAATCCAGTTCATGGTGGAATGAATCCACGGACGGAATGTGGACGCGGGGACATTCTAGAATTAGCCCTCGGGCAGGAAAAGGAGCCAAGGCGCCTGTGAATGAAGCGACCCAGGGCCCCTTTTCATTTGTGTGCCATCAGGCCAGCTGCCTCGCCCCAGCCCTCTATTCCGAGAGGAAGCGGAGCGAGCCGCCCCGGCGCTGACATACATCGGGTGGCTCCATTCTGTCAGGCTGCCTTGGAGCCAGGAAACAAGCCCAGACTCCTTCCGCCCGGGCCGGGCACAGAGCTACCGCCGCCGAGCAGTGGCACTGACCATGGTGCTGCAAACCTGCGGCCAGCCCCCCGGCGCTGCTGTTCCCCTAGGAGGGCTTCGAGTAGCCCCCTCCAGCGCCAGCTCCATCCCGAGCCTGCAACAAAACCCGCCGCGGACTGTCCCCCGATCCAGATATTCTCCAGAGATCCCAGCCCAAGCCAGGCCCCCTCCGGCGCACCGGGGGGTTCTCTCCCGGGGGTGGGCTGGGGAGACACTGCAGCCCGGCAAGCCTTAGGCAATGGGGGTTGAACCCACCTGATCAGGGGGCTCCTGCTACCTAACTAATCCATCAGGCCTGAATGAAATCCAGTGCCGCGCAGCAGAGGCCAGATAGACCGCGCGGCTCGGCCACACGCTCCCCATTCGTGTGTGTTGGATGTGGGAGAGGCCCTGCTACAAGGGCACGCGTCTGTGGTTCCTCCAGGTTCCAATCAAGCAGCCTCTCTGCTCCGGATAATGCGCTTCACAGCCCCATCTCCCTGGCGGCCCGGTCCGATCCAGCAAAAATATCGGCTTGCTGTGGCTGGGTGTGCAGAGACGTAACTGGAAATGAACGAGGAGCTTTCACTGGCAAACACATAGCCATCCACAGGGCGCTGTGCGTGCCTGTCTCTGGGTATCTATATTTAGAGATGTAGAGGGAGCTATGGATATAGGGGATGCATGTGTGTGTGTGTGCAGAAATATGTTCCTGCCTGCATAACAACAGCGCCCTGTCTCCGTGTGCTCGGGAGCATGTATACCTTCCCGCGGGCGGCACATATACACTGCCCTGTGAAATTAACAAATCTGTATATGTTGCGCCTCTGTGGATGCAGAGAGCTGGCGAAAGATACAGATGCTCAGTGTGTTCTAGTGTGTATTTCGCACCCAGGAATCAATGGAGCATCACATTCCCACGAATCCGAGCCTCTGAAATGTCCCCCGTGCCAGCCTAGTTGTGAAGCAGCCAGCATAAAGAAACGCTGCTTCTCCACTCCTTGAAATCCTCGTGTAATAATCAGGCCGCTCCTGGATCATTTAATTTGATCATCCTGTAAAGAGCCCCCTGCCTTTCCCCTTTCTACGTCCTGCACGTCTGACGTCACTTTTCTTTAATTAGGAGAAGTTATTTTTAGCCAACCTAGAGTAACCCCAGTTCCTTGCAGTCTCGAGTGCGTCTCGTCTTAATTGTTTTTCTTTGCCTCTCTCAATCGGGGCTTTGCCAACTTTATACTGAAGCTGCAGCTCCCGGTGAGCATTTAGGAAACGTGTTGCTTTATTTAGTAATTAAGAGCCATATCAGTGCAAACCATGCACTTGAGAAACAGAGCAACAACAGCACAAGGGCTGTATCGCTCTCTTTATATCGTCAGGGATTTGAAATCGATACATAAACTATGAAATTTTCCCTGGGGTGATCTGCTCTTTTGCGGGCTGTCTGAGTATACAAAATCCATACAGTTGTGAGTGTGTGTGATTTTAGGCCGCAGCTTTAAGAAAAAAATGCCTATAATGTGTATACCCATACACACATTCTGCTACATACAACCGTATGCATGCTTGAGGCTGTGGCCTAACATGGTTCTATTTGTTCCATTCATTTGAAACCCGAACTTAAGAATTTAAAACAAAAGAAAAATGGAGAATGGGGTAATATGAACCATCCCGAAGAGCTGTAGGAAAAAAATAAATAAAAGAAAAAGGGAAAAGAGGGAGGAAAGTGAGGAGAGATTTCTAGCAAAAGAAGTGCATTCAATGATCTCTTTGGTTTCCAATATAACCATTCATTGGGATTCAGTCCCTAAATGGAATAACTCAAAGGGCAGCTTACATGTGACAGTGAATATCTGGGAAGTTAAACACTGTCCTCGACATTTTTTCTAATGCAAAATTCCAGGGATCCACTTTAATAATTTCTGAAATTCAGCGACTGTAATCATTCAAGCAAAGTTCATGTAACCGCAAACCTCTCTTCTGTCTGACATCCAGTTCGCAAGACAGGCCACTTCGCAGAAGGTGAAACTTCCCTTTTTGTTATTTTATTTAACTCTAGGCCCAGACGATGGAATCACGGGCCCTCAGTACTAAAATTTTTTCCCCTTTCCGTTTATTTTAAAGGTTCGGTAAAATTTTAATTCACCTTAATATTAACCCGTCTCTAAAAATATCTATTGAGATCTATTGATATTTCAGAGCAATAGCCAATCCTTTTCTATTCTGTATTACACACAGAGAGAGAAACACAAACACACACACACACACACTTAGATATGGGTCAGTATAAGCGTTAGAACCCGCTTTGTTTGTTCTGAACACAGTAATAAAATGGACACTACCTAACAGACAGACACACATTCGCACCACGCCTGTTAAGATTGTTTAAATCACAGCTGGATTCGTCTAGAGTTTAATGGAGACACCTTCCAAAAGCCGATGACAAAAGCTCTGATTATAAATTACCAACTTCTCGGGCATCCGATCAGCTGAAATCCTTGGAAGCAGACTCTGACCCCAGCTCACCCAATGGGTCTCAGAGAAACAAAAATTCCAAAAGGAATAGGAGTTGATCTATTTCCCAAATTACATATTCTAAGGCCTCCCTACAAATTATCCCTTTTACAACAAAGGTCCCTTTTCTCGCCCTGGGTTGTTTCCTATGACCCTTCCCTGGGGGAAGAGGGAGCGAGAGATGCTACCCGAATGGATACACAGTCGCCTACTGGAATTATATTTTTGCCCTCAATTTCTGCTTAGCCTCCTTCTCTAAAGCATCCATAATCGTGCATTGGACCCAAAGCCGCCCGATTCCTGTTTGGCTCCGGATCGTACCTCTTCCCCCCTCCCCCCCCCCCCCACACACAGCGTATGGACTTGGCCGTGGGATTGAAGAAGGAAGAAGAAAGAGTTTCCATTGACCACGGCCTTGTCACGCTTCACTGTGCCAACCGGTCAAGCCTACAGCCCCGTCCCCAAACACACACATCGCCTGGCACACAGAGCGACAGCTCCATCCCTCTGCCCTTCGCTTGTTTAAACGGCACGTCCAAGAGCAGGGCGGAATCGCCCCTTCCCAAGTGAGTACCCCAAGAGCCGAGCTCCCCCGGCCTCAAGCCAGCCCCACTGGAAGCCGGGGGGGGGTCATTGTACCAAATCCCCTCACGCTGCCCCCCTGCTGCCCCAAAGCAAGTCTCCCTTCCTCCTCCGAGGGGCGACCCCACGCCAGCCGCGCCGGGGAGGCGGAGAGGCAGCGGCCAGGGGCGAGCGCGCACTTACACTCCGCGGCCAGGCGTGGACGAAGGGGAGGGAAGGAAGGAAGCAGGCGGCAGCGATCCTTGGGAAGGCGAGCGAGGCGGAGGCCGTGGCAATCCCCAGCCAGGCGGGCGCTGATCCCCGCTAGCGGCTCCTCCTGCCGGGGCTCGGCCCTCTACCCCGGACCTCTCTGGCGGCGAGGCGCGGGCAAGAGAGGAGGGAGCCCTGGCTGGGCTCAGTGCGTCTTCCCAGCTTCTCTTAGCTCCAGGCTCTGGTTCCTCTCCACGAGCCTCCGCTGCTGGCAGGCTGAGCCCGCAGTGACGTCAGCCCAGCAGCGTTTTACTCACTCCAACCATGGCAGAGGGGAGGAGGGAAGCTGGGGGGGGGGGGAGACAGGCGGGGGGGGGCGCCTGCAGTCTCCACCAAACGGGAAGCGCAGCCCCCTGATCTTACCCTTTAATTAAGGCTCCGAAGGCGTTCCAATTAAACCCTGGCAATTCTTAATCTGATAGGCTGCTCGGGAAGCCTTTTAAAAGTCCAGCTCTCCAGTGAACCCCTCAAACCTCCCTGGTTAGCAGCTAAACTGAAAGGCAGAGATTTGATTTCTGGGAAGGTAAATGCTTCGCTCTAGTTTTCTTGGGGTGGGGAGTCGGAGGGGTGGGGTTAGGGGAGTGCATGCCAGCCCCAACCCCCCCGGAGCTAACTGGGGTTTGGATTGCGATTGCATTTCTCCCAGATTTCAGCATATCTCATGACCAGGCTTGGGTCATAAATGCCTCTCGGAATAGCTTATTGTATAGGGTTTGCATTTGATTCTGCATTTCAATCCTAATAATATTATTAGGATCCCAATATCTATAGCTCCTGGAGGGTATTTACATCCCATTGTACATGTGCATCTCTGCATGTTCACAGTAATATCGTCAGCCACATCACACAGAAAATACCGAGAGGGAGATGGGCGAGATAGCAAGACACCCGCCTCCCTCTCTACCTCACCCCCCTGCCATAGGCAGCGAGAAAACAATGCTCCTCTCTCTGCGTTTAGGAGCAAGAAATTCTAATCACCCCAACTGCAACATCGCCTTCCCCAGTCAACCAGATCGCCGCTTCTCCCCTGCCCCTTCCAGCCGATTGGGGTGTTTTGTTAATTCCCCCCTTCAGAATATTTGCCACTAATTCTACTCCATTGTGACAACACACGACAATTTCCCTGGGTCAATGTCATTTCTTCCCTGGAAATGTTGCGGCTCCCCCGGTTCGCTTTCCTATCCGCTGTCCAAATGCTGAAAATTAACTCAGATTAACAAAGTACAAAGCTCTCGGGCCAGCCAGGAAGCTCTGCAATGGCCCGACGCACAGTGGCTCTGGCATGAGGCTATTATAGTCCCAGCCTTCCTCAACAGCAGGCGGATCGGAGGGACTTTCAGGGCTGCATAAAGCGCAGGGATGGGGAACTTTTGGGGGAGTAGGGGCCGCCGCTTTCCCATTCGGCAGCATGCAGAGAGCAAGAGTGGATGCTGGGTGTCAGGGCGCAGGGCTGCAGCTCTGAGCCGCTTTCCTGGCTTTCCAGTCCGCTGGAGCAGCAGGGGAGGTCCCGCCGGCTGAACTTGTCAGCGGGGTCTACCCATCCATCAAAATCCAGACGGACAGACAGGCCAAGTTCATGAGCAATCAAGTTAACCCATTGCAGTCCGCTTCCCTGCCATCCAATGGCAGACACGTATAATTAGAAATGTCCAGGCTTCCACTAGCTTTTTATTCTTGGGGCATAGAAAAAGGAGCTTTAATTTCTCCTTCGCTGTTTCCCTCTTCATTTCCCTTTCTCCCCTCCTCTTTTCCTTTCCTTCTCTTCCTTCTCTCCTATTTCTCTTTCTTTCATTCTCTCCCTCCTTTAATTTTGTCATGCAACCTTCTTTTTTTTAAAAATAAACCCGCTATCCTTTAAAAACCTTTCCCTCTCTGCATTTTCTTGCCTTCTTTCCCTAGATTTCCTGCATTACAGATTGCTTTGATTTTTATTTAAAAATCTTTCCAGCCCAGTTTCCCATTCCCTATTTGTGTTGCCTCCTAGCTCTTTCCTAGCCTTGAAACAATTATTTTAAACCCCGTGGAGATACCATACGCTGTATTATTTTGTTTGATATCATATTAAACAGGCTATCTAAAGCAACATAACTCCTCACCCTGATTGCTTTTAGATTTTTGCATCTGAAAGTTGCCATAAGAAATCAGGCAAAAGACATGGCGAATAGAAATCAAAGCTCTCTGGATTTGACAGTATTTTATTCTAAATCAGTTGTTCGATTATTTATCCATACATCTTTCCTGGAATCGCCAGAAATCCCTTTGCTCGGTCTAGGTCGAAATCGCATTGCATTGTCATTAAACATTAAAATAACAATAAATCGCACCCCTTCATGCTAAAGTCGCCCCCCCCTTCAAAGTTTATTTGCCCTAATAATTAATTCACAAGAGCTTAACTTTGTTGTAACCCTGGCGGTCTTTTCATTAAAAAATCCCCCCGTTTCCTATTGAATTAGCTCTGCTCCATTGCCGCTGAAATGAAGACGCCAAACCAACTTTTACCCTGAGCATTTTCTCACCAGCCCAAAGAAAAGTCTCTCTCCTTTCCTTTTCTCCTTTAAAAAAAAAAATTCAAGCACCCAGGCAGCGGACGTGTCCTGCAATTTAACTACTTTCAAATTCTTTGTTCAGGTCACACTGGGGCTCTATTGTCCCCCTATTGAGAGAGCTTATTGCCAAGCCAAGCTTGAATGAATTTAGGCAGGCACACACCGAAATTAGTGCTAGGCTGGGGAGCAGGGCTTATTTGCTGCGTATCCCAGTTCTTTCTGGAGGGAATGAACAGTTACTACCCACGGCATATGTAACATAGATTATATATACACGCGCCCTCAGAGCTTCGATTTCCAGTGCACCAGGAGAAACAGATCCCGGACCAAAACAAACATGGACAAAGGTGTCTGCAGAGTGTGAGGGCCTTTGTAAAGGGAGAGCGGGGATAACCCGAACTTCATCACCAGGGGAAAGTCAATCAGCAGCCTTAAAAGACTTTAAACACACGCACGCGCTTCTGGGTTTTTTGTTTGTTTGCTTGTTTTTAGCTGGCAAACAAACCCATCCTAAAGCCGGGACCTGCCGCGGAAGGAGGCGTTCTAGGGGGGCTGCGGTACTTAATGTCGGGACGCGGAGGAACCAGGGGGGCTGTTGGGCATTTCCCCTCCCTCCTTCCCTTTTAATCCAACTCAGTTAAAGATCCGTGCACACGGTGTCACAGAAGGCACTGAGTTTGCAGGGCATTAGCCGAGGACATTAATAGCTGCCGCCTCCGCTTTAAGAAACGCATCCAAATGTGAGGGGTGACTTACCTTGGGGAGTCCACCTGCTGTCCAGCCTCTCGCCTCGCCGTCTGGCTTCCTCGGCTAGCCCTGAGCCCCAAAAGGGAGGGTCTCCCCCCCCACATCTAGTCTGAGCTTCCTCCCCTCGCGCTCTCTCTCCACTTCTGGAGCTCTGGGGCTTGTCTCCTGAGCAGAAGAAGGGGGCTGCTTTTTCAGACTGAAGCGGGGGGGGGGGTGAGAACTTCAGGGAGATGTCATTTCAGGAGAAAAAGCCTATAAGATGTGGCACTTGGGCACAGGCTCCCCACGTAGGCCCATACGTCACCTATAAAACACGTTGGCAGCTCCAGCTCTCCTCTGCCTCTGCCCCTGAAAAAAAAAAGAGAGAGAAAGAAAGAAAGAAAAGAAATTCTGTAAACTCTTCCCCTTGGCTCCTCCTGTGATGGGGAGAGACAGGCGGGCGGGGGGTGGGGGGGGGCGTGTGAAATTATTTTTAAAAGGCGGGGGGAGAAGCGAATGGCTGCGGTGCCCACCTGGTTTAAAGTTTGCTCTTGGAAAGAGAGGAAGATGGGGGCGAACCGCACGCAGGAGAGAGCCATTGGCAGCCCGGGCAGAGCGAGCTGGGTGCCTGGCGTGCGGGCTCTCTCTCGCCTAGGAAACTTTCCCCGAGCCTAGTGGTTCTTTTCTGCGGCACATTGAATGAAAGGCAGAGATGCGACAGGGCCGGGGGGAGAGGACGAAAACTTGTAGCCGGGCTGAATTCTATGGGCGCTCTGTGGTGAGATCCAGGGGACTACCTGGAAATCCCACCCTGTTACTAACAGCCCGGCCTGTGGCTCTGGACTCGGCTGGGAACCGGTGCCGGTTCGCGGGAGATGGAAAGGGGAAGGGGACGCGGATGTACCCGGACAAGCAGCATTTGCAGAACCTAGAAAGACCGATCGCCAGGCGGAATTGCCTCCTCCAGGGTTTGTTTCCAAACAAGCGGCTGTCCCTTCAGCCAGGGAGTTGGGGGAGCCTGCCCGGCCATCAGCCCTGCTAAGCGATGGACCAGCCCGGGCTCAGGACTCTGCCCAGCGCTGCGACGGGAGCACGGCGGATTGCTGGGGCTAAGGGATCCGCACTCTCTCTGCTAGTGGCGGAGCCACAAACGCCCGGGCAGCTGGGGGACAAACGGGGGATCCCTCGGGTCCAACCCCCCGTTGTCCGATGCTGCATTTTTCAGTTTCTCGGCCCCCCAGTAAGAGGCACGGCTCAGGACGCTGCTCGGCCCCGCATCCCCTGGACACCCAGACACCTGCTCGCGACGTTCTGACTTTCCCGGGCGCTGCCGCTTCCCTCCCTGAGCTCCGATTCCCAGGGCACTTTCCCCTGCAGAGGCGGCGAATATTCTCCAGGCGCCGGCCCTGGAAAGCCTCTTCTTGCCTAGCGTTTATTCCCTTTCGCTGGGCAGCAGCAGGCTAGCTGCAGTGTCATTTCCTTAGCCTGGTAAGCAAAGGAGAGCTGGGGAGGACACCGACATTTCTACGGCCCTGGTCAGAGTTTAGGCCGCGCCGAGAATCTTTCTACAACACGTCTCTTTTTCCCGGGTGTGTGACACACACTGTGTTACCAGGTTCTCCCCCTACAGCTGTCTAGTTACACACCCGTTAATCTGCATGCCCGCGGTTAATATATCTAGCCGTTCGGCGTGTAACTATATTACCCACCAGTCCATCCATTTTGCACATGCCCGTATGGTGCTTATTTAATAAAGGATTTGCTCGGTGTATTCATATCTTACAGTCCACATTGAAGGGATCAGTACAATGTTTTCTTTAAAAATGTTGGATACTACACAGCCGCCTGCGGGATAAATAAAACAACCCAATAAACCAACAAAAAGATTCCCATTCTGTGGTGCCATCAGCCCCAGGAAAAGTACATTTTAAAATGTCCCCCCCTCCCCATCCATTTTACAGGTAATTCTCTCCTAGACAGATTCCGTTTTCTATCGCTAACCCATTCAATACATATGGGTATTTTTGCTTACCCTTACAAGTATACTAGAAGGAGACAAGTTGAAATTCAAACCTTGCCCACCCTTTATAATAGTACGGGGGCCTTCCTCAGCCTTCCTCCTTTGTTTTGAAATCAAAAGGCTCCGTGGCATGATCAGTTGCCCTTTGACGTGCAGTAGGCATGGTGATATTCGAGCACATGTATACACAGGGAAAATGCATCATGTTACCATGCTGTTATAGAGTGGGGTGCAAGCTGCGTGTGGCTCTGTCGAGCTCTGGGTATCTAGCTTCGGATCCAGCGAGAGATCGGATGTATTTGCTCATAGGCACCCTTATTTCAAGTAAAGGAATCCACGGGAGCCCTTCTGTGCCACCAGGCGACCTCTTTATGATCCCCTGAGTGAAAAGGGCAGAGAAATAAACGAAAGAAGAATGGGAAAGTCCTTGACCCCTGACCTTTAGATTTTGTTCCTTTCCCTCTGAAGCAGGATGCTAACAATGCGGGTCTGGTCTATCTCAATGAAGAAGGACATGCGAGGTTAAGCAAAGTCCCCGTGTCCCCATTGTCTGGCTTGTTTATTGCGATCATGTTAAGGTAACATGCTTGTTTACTTCTTCCAAAAAGAGGGGAGAAAAGGAAGAGCTTGGACAGTTGTTGACAGCACTGGGGGTTCTGGCTTCAAACGGCAGCTGCTGTGGAGAGGCACAGACCCGATGAATCCCCCCTTCCTTTAAAAATATGTTTAGATTTCAAAGGGGCATTTAATTTGGGGAATAAACCGTTGTGGGTTTTTTTTTTCGTTCCCGGTGTAACACTGAATGTGATGTTCTGGAAGGGCTGGCATTAGAATGGCTTTAATTTTGACTTGACAAAAAGCCCAGTTTTGATTTTCGAACTGAGTTGTGCTCGAGACAGGTTTTTTTTAAAACATTCAATGATACTGTAATATGCTCTGTGGTAAATTAAAGACAACAGTTTAATCCAAAATCGTGCGCATTGATATTGTATAAGGAATGTGTTATTTTTAATGGACAAACTCCGCCATGTAGAATGGCTCACGTTTTGCAATGTTCAGAGGGATTTTGCAACGAACAAATAAATCTGTCTCCCTTTCTTTCAACGCACGATAATTTCCATTAACGAACAAAATGGAGGGGGGAAGAATACATTGATCCCTCCCCCGCATGTAAAAATATCAGAAAAGAAAAAATTAATTATGTAAATTTCAATTTCCGGGAATATCAAAACAAAGACCACATTATTAAAAAGAAAATAAAAGAAACCAGCCAACGATAAAAAAGTTGTTTTCTGTAACTGTAGGGCTGAGAATTTGACACACTTTGGGACTATGCTAAAAGTGCTGAAGAAGAAAAACGTCTGTTTTGTTTGTTTAACTAATCTATCAAGTTCACGCTCCAGTTCTTATATAAAATGTATTACACCAGTCTACAGATATAGAACTAAACGTGAAAAACATTACACACGACATCTTTGTGTTTGTATCATACACAATGCCCACTAGAGATTTATATACCGGGTGTGAGACATGATGGAAAATATTTATATCTATATTACATACACAAACACGTGTCAAATATAGGAGACGTTGTCACTGCTAGGATGTTTATGACACAAAATTCATTTGTTTCCCTTTTATACTTTAAATCGGTCTCCGATGAGAGTCTGATGCTATTGGAAAATTAAAACATCAAGCCCTGATAAAAAAAAAATAAAACGTGAAGAAATATTACAGAGTTTGTTAAATGTGTGTATTGCAAATAGAAGTAAATATCTGGATAATTTGACGATTATTTTTGTGTTGTTTTTTTAAAGAGTGTGAGCGAGGGCTGCGTTTGACTCTAAAGCCCAATTGACACCTATTTCGCGTTGAGTGGAACTGCCAGAGCTGCTGTGGACAACAGCGACACTTAGTGGCTCATTTTGGAGCTGAACTGTATGTGCGACCAGGAGTAGAGCTGCAATGTATAGAACTGTTTAATTCCAATCTTATTTTTCAAATCTATCGTGTTAACATTCGCTCTTTTGAGATGGTTCGAGCTTGTTGCATTATTGTCATAATAATAATTATATTAATATTGTTACTGAAAACACAGGTTTTGAGTCTGGGCTTGTCTGCTCTTTAGCATTTGCTGCTTTTGTTTTAAACCGCAGACAGCTTGTCAATGAATTAAATTTTTCCTCCTCACCATGAATTAAGACATAAATTAAATGCTGCTGCCCTTGTATCATCGGGATGATTTTATTTGTTGCTATAGGGTTTGACTGAAGGAATGTTCATTGGACTGAGGTTGGGGGATGTTTTTACCAATTTAATGACACTAACAAAATATTTTTTGTGTGTGTATAGATATATAGATATATATTAATGTGCACGTATTTTACAGTTGTGAATTTCTTTTTTTCTTTAATCCCAGTACTAGAAATAGGAAGAACTTGATTCTCAGATGGACAGAGGATAGAGATGCTCCTGAAAACATCTTACAAATTAATTTAAGATGAAAATGGACATCATTTCTCTTTAGTGCAAGTTTTACATTTTTATCTGCTTAATTCGTTCAGTTTTAGTATAGGAGACCGGATATTGGAAACAATTATTTCATCCTACCTGACACAACTTTTCCAAGTTCTCAGATAATCGAAATCTTGGAGTCTATAAGGTTTATACCAGTCTAGAGGTAGCTTAGAGGTGAAGCACATTTATGGGAGGGCCTCTAGTTCGTATCTCACATACAGAGCAGAGAATATTGCCAGGTATGTTAATTAAAATGTATCGTTTTTAATTAAGTAGAAATGGCAGACAGTTGGGTGATTTAAGGGGATATATGGAGTAGGAAGTATAAACAAAATATGACTACTGCTTGCTGTTAAAATGTAATTTAAGATCAAATATTGTCCTCAAAAATCGATTGTTGCCAGTTTGCTGGTAACACAACAGTACATGACATTAAAAAAACCAAACAGGAAATATTACAGAAAAGCTTCTGATCAATCTAACCATCGCAAAGGATCTGGATTGTGTCTTTAATCCTCAGTGAGAGAGCTGATAGACCTCGGGAGCGCCCTTCCCCTGCCTGAAGAAAACACAATCCCAATACATGTTGTAGCACCGGATAGGTAGAAAATCTGTATTTTCTCAGGCACCGTGAGAACTCACAGCAAGCTCTGCATGTTCATCTTGCACCTGCTATAGGGAACCTAGTATAAACTAAATGGCGGGGGGGGGGGGGACCTCAGCAAAGCCCTGATGCTCTGCGATTTTATTCCAAGTTCTTTGGGAACACACGCAAAATTAAAACAAGGAAGAAGTCAAATCCCACAGGCGCACAATCACAGCCTCTCCATATTGTGCCTGAGAGGGGACTGGCTGATGGGGGTCACTTTTACTGGGAGAGATGCGGTGGGGGTGACAGGGCCTCATTGGAGGGCTGAGCCAGGACTAGAACTACCTTCGCTCCTCCATCTGCGAGTGAAGGAGGAAAACCACCTGCACAACGTGGCTGGAACAAGATCTACCCCCGTGCAAAGGCCGAAACGTTCCAGGCAAGTTAGATCTGCCCCAAGTGCTCTTCTGTGAAGACAGGCACAAATCCCGCCTAGTTTCCTCCGCCCCAGAGATTCACTCTCCAGAGCTGGCTCACCGCTTGGCTTTTGGGGTCTATAACTCCCCAAGAGCAGCCTCCTGGCCCCGAGATTGAGCAGCCCAGGTGGATGCCTAGCAAAGCCTGCCTCTGACCCGGGAGTAGCAGCCCCTCTCCCAGCCCCTTGCACTGCCCTCAGAGGAAGAAGGCGGCGTGAGCTCCCCTAGCGATTCAGCATGGCCAGCTTGTTGCTGATCTCCTCAGCCCCTGCCAGCAGGAACCAGCCCAGGGACCGCTAGTCCCGTCCGGGTTGAGTGTGCGAGTGACCCCAGCCCTTTGGCAACGCTCCTAGGTCATCGCCGGGCCCTTTCCAGCTAGTGCAACGAAGCTCAGCTGCCGAGGAAGGGCGGGGAAGCGTACACCCCACACCCCATGCTCAGTAACGACAGAGCACGGGCTAGAGAAAAGGCCGAGTAGGGACCAGCCAGGACTTAGTCCCTGATACCGACGCCAAGTGCATCTCCCAGACCCCATCCATACACACAAGGTCCGGCTTCCCCTCCCCAATGCTTCAGTGATGGCCCACAGGCAGCAATCTGGATCCTTAAGGGCGCAGGGGCTCACGCTCTGGCCTCCGGGGCTGGAGCCTTGCCCTTCCCGTCCACAGATGCACTGAGCGGGGAAGGGCTCCCCCGCAGCTAGCCGAGGCCCCCGCTGGAGCGATGGAAGGGAAGTTGGCCGCAGAGGGAGCTCAGAGCAGAGGCTGCCCCCAGCTGTCCCACAAGCAGGCGGACACTGCAGTGGGAGCTGCCAAAGGGGGCTACCCCGTCTCCTGCTGCTGACCCTGACCAGGGCTCCAAGGGGCACGGGGTGGAGGAGGTCATGGGGCGCGGGGCAGCTGCCCTGGGGCGAGGCATCTGGAGCAGAGCGCACGGAGCAGAGCCTGCAAACAGGCGGCGCCAGTCTGGCCCTGGCTCCGACGCTCCCGGGCCCGGGCGCACGGCGGGGCTACAGGGCCGCTTGGAAGCAGCTGGGCAGGAAGGAGCCAAGGGAAGGGGGCTGCACGGCCTGGCCCCAAGGCGCCCTTGCCAGCCGCACCCCCGGCCCTGAACTCTCCAGCCCCCCTCGGCTTCTCCAGCAGAGACCCCCGGCGTGAGCAACCTCCGCCGCGGGCTGGCGGGGCAATCAAGGGGGACCCAGACCACTGCGCTCCGTTCCCAATTGGCGCTGCCCGCCAGGGCCCCTCGCCCATGCATTGGCTAAGCAGTCCGCGCCTTGTGCGCTTCCGAACCGAAGCGGGAGGCGCCAGGACTGGCCAGCCCAGGCCAGGCGGTGGAGAGAGCGGGACAGAGACTTGACCTGCCTGTTCCTCCAGCGCCCGAGCCTTGGGGCTTGTGGCCGCAGACGCTGCACCTCGGGGTTTCTAGCCAGCGGCCCCAAGGGAGACCAGCTCACCCTTCCCCGCAGCGCCTCACGCCCCACCCAGCCCTTCCCAGCCAGGGTCCCTGCCCAGCTGTGACACAGCTCGCTGGATGGGGCATCACACGTGTAAACGCTGGCGGAGACGCCCATGCCCCGCAGCGCGGTTTGCCCGGAATACCAGCACCTCCTGTAAGGAAGGCAAGAGCCCCCGACTCGAAGAACCTGCCCTTCCCCGAGCTCTGCACCATCGAGTTAAGGAAACCCATCCCGGCCGGTGCGACGCTGCAGCCCTAGCTTGCTAGCCCAGAGCCACGCTGGGCATTGCCGGGGGCAGCTGAAGGGTATTTCCAGGCCCAGAGTTGTTGCTGGAATACAGAGCCCAGTCTATTGTTTGACGTGTTTGCGTCTTGCCTGGGGAACCGTTATCTCCCTCGGGCGGGCGAGTGCCAGCATAGGACGCGTGGCAATAAGAGACCCACAAGGTAGAGCTGCCTCGCAGAGTCAGTATCTCGGGCAGCGGGAGTCAGGCCTCTTCTCACTGTTACTTATTCTTCAAACACCCCAGACGACAGAATACCACGTGCATCGCCCAGTAGCCGCGTTTCTTCCAACACACTGTCTCCAGCGTGCAATGCCCAGCCACCACTGCCCGGCATGGAGCTACAGCGCCCCCCAAGAAACATACCGCTCCTAGACCGACACCCTCCCAGTGACATCCTAGGAGGGGTGGGGATGAGGAGGTCGGGTAGCACAGGGGAAAGGGAGAACTTCCGCCAGGAATTTTAGAAACATCAGTTATATTCACACTTAGGCCAGCCAGAGCCACCTTCCCCTCCCATTGCTTTCTCTCTCTCCTAGAGACACATTTAAGGTATTTATGGTCATCTAGTTAAATAAAGAATCAGCACAGGCAAACTTGTGTGTTTTAACCACAGAAAGGGCTTGCAGTGTTAAACATGGCAAGACTGCCACAGCAGCTTCGAAACCAGACCTGGAGCAGCGCTCAGTGTAGCTCCAGCACTTGTCTCTCTCACCAGCAGAAGTTGGGGCGATAGAAGCTGTGACCTCGCCCACCTTGTCTCTCTAATATCCTGGGACCAACATGGCTACAACTACACTGCATAACACTCGGCGTTGTCGTCAGACTCCTTGCAGACAAGACTCAGCTTCCCCACATATCTCTCCCCAGAGCGTAGTTTTTCCCTAGCAGTCTCTACCCAACAGCCAGGTGATTCCTCTCTTCCCCCCTTAAAACCTAATCAAAGTCTTCAGTTGTTTTTGAGTTTGGAGAGAAATCTACCTCCCAACGCCGCCAGGGGGCGCACCGTGGCAAACGCAGGCCTGCCTGGAAGAAGGTTGGCCGGAGTGTTTCCTATTTAAGCTCTTTAGTAAGCAGTATGTCTTTCTAGAGAGATTTCAGAGTAGCAGCCCTGTTAATCTGTAGCCGCAAAAAGAAAAGGAGTACTTGTGGCACCTTAGAGACTAACAAATTTATAGGCGTTGAACCCGTTTCTTTTTGCTCTGTGTTTCCATCCCCCCTCCCCCCGCTGTTCTTCTGTCCCTCCAGATACTTCCCCCATGGCCAGTGATTCTCCAGGGCCTGCTTTTCTTCTCCCCTTGGCAGGCTACTCTACTTTATTCACTTCTCCACTTTCACATCCCACACCATTGCCTCCTTCCCGGGCATTCCTCTGCTGGCTGCAACTGGCAGCTCCTGGGGCACTGGGGAGGTCCTCCCTCTCCCCGCTCCCCGCCAATTTGTAATGGAGACTCAACCCTCCCCCCTACTCTCAGGCTCTCAGCATATCTCCAGGCCCTTTCAGTCCAGTCTTAGGCTGTTCTTTTAAAGAGCTTCTAGCCTCATTCATGTAAGAGAGAGTTAGTGATTGCTGCTTAGCTTGTGAGCTCCTTTCCCCAGCCACTGCATACAGCAAGTCCACAGGGCAGAAGAGAAGGGCAAAGTATACTGGGACAAGCCAAATGACTCCACTGTGGGGTGTGCTAGGCCTTGCCTCCAACTTATTTTGAGTGGCCCATTTGGGGAGGAGGGAGAAAGAGTGAATTGGGCTTGAAAAACTATGCATTGAGTTCAGTACCATGTATGGGGGCTCCATTTCTCCAGCCTGAGAAGGCTGGTGGCAGGACAGAACTGAAAATATTGCTTAGTTTTTTGGGTGGGGGGAAATATACCCATTGCCCTCCTCTCCTCAGCCCTCCTTCCCCACACTTCAGGCTGGTTGCAGAGAGATTATAGGAAGTGCCAGAAGGGAAGCTTTCAAGTCCAATCATGAAAAATTTCACACAAGTACTAATTATTTAAAAAAAATCAATCTGACTCCGTTTTCATTGATAGGGACAATACAAGTTAAGATATAATACAGGAGTGTGCAACTTAAAGGACACGAGCATAGATCTTGGAGGTGCTGGTCTATATACAGACTTAAACACCCAGAAGCCAAAGTCAGGAGATAAATATACAGTTAGTCATTGTTTGCTCCCAGTAAATGGGTTAGATGTTGGAGATTCTGACCCTTAGTTCTTGCATTCTGCAAACTGCCTGTGTGTCTCTGAGAAAACAATCCAAGCCGGTGTTCCAGCTGTCTTTTCCGTATATAGCAGGAATGTCTTACAAACATTAGCCAAAGGACCCCGTCACATTTGATATTCAGGGGATTCCCCTCCACACACACAACAACATTGTGTTCTATGTTAACGCCAGGATCTTTCCTGCTCTCCAACACATCATGGAGTCATGTCTAAAGAATCATGTTTTCCAAGATCATTGACAAGACCACTTTGGCAAAGAGGAGAAAGTAGTTTGTGCCACACTGGTTGATGCCAAATCATGCACTTAATGTTTCTATGGAGAAATTGTGTCTGGCATGATCTGTGGCTTCACTGGAACTCTAGAGCACCAAGCTCTGCCATCAGTGCTTCAGGGCATTTATTGGTATCCAAGGTGACACTGGTGTTATTTATGCTTTGTGGTGTAAATACTGAAGTGCAATTCAGAATTCTGAGCACTGAAAGAGAAAGGCAAGAGTCAAAGTTCACTTGTTGACAACTCAGGAGTCTGAGACTTCCCCCGGTAGCTTTGCTTTGGTGAAGTTGGCTTTGGCTTGAGAGCCAGCTGTTTAAGCTGTCTAGAGCACCAAATTTACAGTCAGTATCCAAAGAACAGCCTACCATCCCAATAATATTCACTGGCAGATTTGAGAGCAGCTTTTACTCCTTGACACCAAGGCAGAGCATCAAATGTCAGAGTCTGCCTGGTGGGGACACCTCTGCCATCTCATTGGCAGGAATAAGTAATGATTAGTGTAGAAACATCCTAGGCATTCAGTGTTACACACATCTCAAGACTGGACCTTTTGGGTTAAGGATGGTAGCTTTCATGGTACTTAATGTTATGTAGTTAAGGTTACAGCTTCACTTCAATGAATCGCCCAGTTTCCCTTTTGCAAAGTTTGGGGAAGCCCATTCAGCAGTCTCCATAGTGGAAGTGAAGTGTCACATTTTCAGGAGTACCATGGATAGTCAACAGGACAGATGCTTTTGCAGATCTCAAGTTCCATTGCTTAGTAATCAACACTACAGTTAAAAATAACCCTGAACTCGGCATGTGGCTAATCCTCAACAAGGAGAAGTTTATATTATATTAGCGTGTGTAAGTATTTAAGACTCGCTATTGAGCTTGCTCACATCGCCGTAACACAACGTGGATAAAAGCCTGCTCAGTAGGGAGCTTCTAGAGATTTTAGTATTCTAGATAGTCCACTCCATCCCCACGGTGGCAACATGTCCTTCACTCCACACAGGGCTGCTGGGAAGAACCATTCATAACCCTGCCCAGCTTGAAGGTTATGGGCTTGGATGTCAGAGGGGCTCAATTTCTGCTGCCCCTCTGGAACAAGCTGGTGCTCCATTCCAGCCATTCAAGGGCCCTTTCTCCTGCTGATGCCATTTCATGACACCCTACCCCACCCATGTGTTGCTTATAGAGAAGTGGGATCCCAGCCTGTCCTGCTCAGACATGGGTTACATAGACACCCACCACCCCCAAACAAGCCAAAGGGGAACATTTTGCAATTGTGATGAATCTGAATGATGGAGAAGATGAGAAGAGCTAAGTTTACATGTTTAAAAGCCAGAATCAACACTACTAGATATTTATTGCAATGCTTAACTCACAGCAAGGCCATAGCAGTCTACCTG
Organism: Natator depressus; assembly: GCF_965152275.1. NCBI lineage: Eukaryota > Metazoa > Chordata > Testudines > Cheloniidae > Natator > Natator depressus. The sequence goes on from NC_134243.1 coordinate 68,935,869, forward strand.
GTACCCTACATGGCCAGACATGTTGGCTGAATCAGTGTTGTTAAGAATATTTCAACTTTTGCTTGACTTGCCAGCAATGCATTTGTGACCAATGCTGCAGTAGCAGAGGCACTTGGTGGCATTCCATGGTTCACAGCCATGGAATTTTTAGGTCAAGTTTACAAGTTACAAGGTTATTTTTCCTTGTTGCCAACCCCGCAGACTCAGCCTGGAATTTGGGAAGCGAAGTCTGCTTCTTTCTGGCTTGGGCATCAGCATCAGTAAGACTCGGAAAGCCAATTTCTGCCAGCAGCACCACCACCTCTGTAAACCCATCACACAGCCCCAGCCTAGGGTCAAATTTGCTTCTACAACTGGCATTTAACAATTGATGGTACATGAAACAGAATGAACTCCAGGTCCATCTAGGAGGGCAGTGTTTGTTGTGAGAGTCTGACAGAAGTAATTATTTGTTACTGAAGTCTGAACTATGATGAGCCCAGCCCCACCGGGATTCATCCTGGTGACTGAAGTGATACAATATGTAGTCACTTTTTGACTCCAGCAGCTCTTTAATGTTGAATTAACATAGGGTTTGTACCACTTATTTTACCTACATTGGCCATGACAGAGGAGCCATCTCGATCACATGTTATGTGTGTTTTCAGTATAGTTTCCCTGGTCACAGATTTAACACACCCCCACCAAAACCCACCCCAATATTCTCAAGTGCCAGAGGTCACAGACTCAGAGCCTGCCCTTCAGTACTTATTTAAAAAACTAAAGAGTAGTCTAGACTGCCACCTGGTGGGTAGCAGGCAAAGTAGTTCAGTTTTGCGCTGAGGAAGAGTTTTGGTGAATGCATCTGTGAAGCTACTTGGAAAGCACACTGGAATTCTAGGGGGGTGTTCCATTGCTCTGCAGTGCACGCACATCCACTATGTCTTTGCCACTAATGCAAATGCCAGTCATCTGTGGGAAATAAGCATGCAAAGATGGAGGGCAGTCTTGCCCAATGTGTATGGGCATTGCAACCAAGGAATCCATTGCATACATTTAAGACAAGTTAGATGGCACAATGATTGTTTTCTCATTCTACAATCACTTTGCTGGACACTCAGTCACTCGAAGACTAAATTAGGTAAAAGAGTTAAGATCCCAGAGCTCAAGCCTCTTGCAAGGGTCGAGCTCAGAAGGCAGAGACTGAGAGTCAATAGTTTGGTCTGTCTCATCACCTTAAGGATAGCTGGAAATGTTTCCTTTCACTTTTGCTGCAAGAGAAAGTTCAAGTGACTTTTTGCTAAGTGGCAAATCACCCTGTTGGGAATCTATTTCCGAAACGCTACAAGAGCCAGGACGTGGAACCAGATGAAGCAGGTTGTGATGTGAAGGGGGAGGCCAAAGATAGTTAGTCTTTTCCTCATTCTACTTTTTCCACAAAGTGCCCTCCTCCCATACATAGGCTGGAGTCTGGCCACACTACCTAGCTCTGCACTAGGTGCAGCTGAGTCTAACACAACCTTAGCCATTTTCAATTCACCATGCAGATTTATGTAGTCTGTTCCTGTATTTTAGCCCTAGGAAATCTCCAGGGTCTACGTCCAGCACCAGCACTGCATTCCCCAAAACGGGACAGGGATCATGCTCCTTTTCTAAGGAGTTTATTCAAAGATTAGGGAAGTTAAAATATGTATAAAAATGCATACATTGTACACTTAACTAGGGCATGTAGATTATGCTAGAATTACTACTAACTCAGTACTTGCACAAACCTCTGATCAGTTTTCATTGGTCCTTGTCTCAGACTCCAGTGGCCAGGTGATCCTATGATCTAGCTTGTAACCTGATTCTGACCCAATCCAACAGACAGGACAAGCAGCTATTTAGCCAGGTAGCCAGAGGGGTCACCTTACTGTTCCACACTGTCACTTGCTTTCTCAGCCCTGGTCTACACTACGAGTTTAGGTCGAATTTAGCAGCATTAGACTGATTTAACCCTGCACCCGTCCACACAACAAAGCCATTTTTGTCAACTTAATGGGTTCTGAAAATCAATTTCTGTACTCCTCCCCGACGAGGGGATTAGTGCTGAAATCGACATTGCTGGGTTGAATTTGGGGTAGTGTGGACGCAATTCAACGGTATTGGACTCTGGGAGCAATCCCACAGTGCTCCATTGTGACCGCTCTGGACAACACTCTAAACTTGGATGCACTGGCCAGGTACACAGGAAAAGCCCCGCAAACTTTTGAATTTCATTTCCTGTTTGGCCACCGTGGCGTGACCACGCAGAGCTCATCAGTAGAGATGACCATAGAGTCCCAGAATCGCAAAAGAGCTCCAGCATGGACTGAACGGGAGGCACTGGATCTGATCACTATATGGGGAGATGAATCCGTGCTATCAGAACTCCATTCCAAAAGACGAAATGCCAAAATATTTGAAAAAATCCCCAAGGGCATGAAGGACAGAGGCTATCACAGGGACCTTTAGCAGTGCCATCTGAAACTTAAGGACCTCAGGCAAGCCTACCAAAAAGCCCAAGAGGCAAACACCCGCTCAGGGTCAGAGCCCCAGACATGCTGCTTCTTTGATGAGCTGCATGCAATTCTAGGGAGGGCTCCTACAACTACCCCACACCTGTACGTGGACTCCTGCAAAGGAGTCTCACGCAACAGGGATGAGGATTTTGGGGATGAGGAAGATGATGAGCAGGGGGAGGTTGAAGATAGCACACACCAGGCAACCGGAGAAACTTTTCTCCCCAACAGCCAGGAACTGTTTATCACCCTGGAGCCAATATCCTCCCAACCCAGGCTCCCGGACCTTGAAGGCAGAAAAGGTGAGTATACCTTTGTAAATATAATACACGGTTTAAAATCAAGCTTGTTTAATGATTAATTTGCCCTGAAGACTTGGGATGCATTCGCGGCCAGTTCAGCTACTGGAAAAGTCTGTTAACGTGTCTATGGATGGGGCGGAAATCCTCCAGGGACATCTCAATGAAGCTGTCCTGGAGGTACTCCCAAAGCCTTTGCAAAAGGTTTCTGGGGAGGGCAGCCTTATTGCGTCCTCCATGGTAGGACACTTTACCACAGCAGGCCAGTAGCACATAGTCTGGACTCATTGCATAAGAAAGCATGGCAGCGTGTGGTCCTCGTGTTTGCTGGCATTCAAGCAACATCCATTTTTTATCTCTGTGTTATCCTCAGGAGAGTGATATCATTCATGGTCACCTGGTTGAAATAGGAGAATTTTATTAAGAGGACATCAGAGGTGGCCATTCCTGCTGGGCTGTTTGCCTGTGGCTGAAAAGAAATCATCCTTGCTGTTAACCACGCAGCGGGGGGAGGGGTTAAGCGATCATCCCAGAGAATTGGGTGTGTGGGGGGGGGTTTAGTTGGGTTTGTGCTGCACATCAACCTGAAAACATTAGCCCCTCCTTTTAAATGGCTAATGTGTCTTTTTCAATTTTAATCTCCCTTTTTTCCCTCCCACAGCTGCAAATGTTTCAACACTGCGACTAGCATCTCCGTCCCAGAGGCTAGCGCAGATAAGAAGGTGAAAAAAATGCATTTGTGATTAAATGTTCTCTGAGCTCATGCAGTCCACCCAAACTGAAAGAGCCCAGCAGAATGCATGGAGGCAGACAATGGAAGACGCCAGGAAAGCACAAAATGAATGTGAGGACAGGAGGGACGCGCAAGAGGATAGATGGCTGGAGCAACAGGAGAGGTGGCAGGATCAAGAGGACAGATGGGGGCAACATGATGAAAGGAGGCAGGATGCAATGCTGAGGCTACTGGAGGATCAAACTGATATGCTCCAGCGTATGGTTGAGGTGCAGGAAAGGCAGAGACCGCCACTGCAGCCCCTGTGTAACCAACCGTCCTCCTCCCCAAGTTCCATAGCCTCCTCACCCAGACGCCCAAGAACGCCGGGGGAATGCCCGAGCAACAGAAGGCTGGCATTCAATAAGTTCTGAAGTGCAGTGTGGCCTTTTCCTTCCCTCCTCCCCTCATCCACCACCCCACCCAGTGATTCCCTCCTCCCCCACCCCTCCCGGGTCTACCGTGGCAGTTATCCCCCTATTTGTGTGATGAATTAATAAAGAATGCATGAATTTGAAACAACAATGACTTTATTGCCTCTGCAAGCAGTGATCAAAGTGGGGAGGGGAGGGCGGTTGGCTTACAAGGAAGTAGAGGGAACCAAGGGGGCGGGTTTTCATCAAGGAGAAACAAACAGAACTGTCACACCGTAGCCTGGTCAGCCATGAAACTGGTTTTCAAAGTTTCTCTGATGTGCAGTGCACCCTGCTGTGCTCTTATAACTGCCCTGCTGTCTGGCTGCACGTAATCAGTGGCCAGACGATTTGCCTCAACTTCCCACCCCGCCATAAACGTCTCCCCCTTACTCTCACAGAGATTGTGGAGCACACAGCAAGCAGTAATAACAATGGGAATATTGGTTTCGCTGAGGTCTAACTGAGTCAGTAAACTGCACCAGCGTGCTTTTAAATGTCCAAATGCACATTCTACCACCATTCTGCACTTGCTCAGCCTATAGTTGAACAGGTCCTGACTACTGTCCAGGGTGCCTGTGTATGGCTTCATAAGCCATGGCATTAAGGGGTAGGCTGGGTCCCCAAGGATAACTATAGGCATTTCAACATCCCCAACGGTTATTTTCTGGTCTGGAAAGTAAGTTCCTTGCTGCAGCTGCTCATACAGACCAGAGTTCCTGAAGATGCGAGCGTCATGTACGTTTCCCAGCCATCCCTTTCCCAGTCACTACCCTTGATAGCAGCAGCTCAGTGACTGCATTGGCTACTTGGATCACAGCAGCCCCCACAGTAGATTTGCCCACTCCAAATTGATTCCTGACTGACCGGTAGCTGTCTGGCATTGCAAGCTTCCAGAGGGCTATCGCCACTCGCTTGTGAACTGTGAGGGCTGCTCTCATCTTGGTATTCTTGCGCTTCAGGGCAGGGGAAAGCAAGTCACAAAGTTCCATGAAAGTGTCCTTACGCATGCGAAAGTCTCGCAGCCACTGGGAATCATCCCAGACCTGCAACACTATGCGGTTCCACCAGTCTGTGCTTGTTTCCTAGGCCCAGAATCAGCATTCCACAGCATGAGCCTGCCCCATTGCCACCAGGATGGCCAAATTGCCAGGGCCTGTGCTTTGAGAGAAATCTGTGTCCATGTCCTCATCACTCTTGTCACCGCGCTGCCATCGCCTCCTCGCCTGTTTTTGCAGGTTCTTGTTCTGCACTTACTGCATGATAATGCGCAAGGTGTTTACAAAGCTCATAACTGCTGTGGTGATCTGAGCGGGCTCCATGCTTGCTGTGGTATGGCGTCTGCAGGAGAGCAGAGTGGCAGCAGAAGCGGTCGTTCAGTGACGACGACGGTTTGCAGACCTACTGCACCATCTGCTGCCAGGACACAACAGCTGAGCGGGCTCCATGCTTGCCGTGGTATGGCAAGACAAGAGCAGCCGAGCAGACCTGCGAGACCACCAGGACAGCAGGAGAGCAGAGTGCCAGCGGAAGCAGTGGATGACAATGACGATGGTTAGCAGTCCTCCTGCACTGCACAGTCCTCCTGTATGGTGCCCACATGGAAAAAAGGCACGAAACGATTGTCTGCCGTTGCTTTCACGGAGGGAGGGGCGACTGACGACATGTACCCAAAACCACCTGCGACAATGATTTTGCCCCATCAGGCATTGGGAGCTGAACCCAGAATTCCAATGGGCGGCAGAGACGGCGGGAACTGTGGGATAGCTATCCACAATGCACCGCTCCAAAAGTCGATGCTAGCCTTGGTACTGTGGACGCACTCCACCGACTTAATGCACTTAGTGCATTAGTGTGGGGACACACACAATAGACTGTATAAAATCGCTTTCTAAAAAATCAACTTCTATAAATTCGACCTAATTTCGTAGTGTAGACCTCAGTGGCTGAAACCAGCCAATGTGCCCACTTTGCATGGCTGCAGTGGAAACTGGTGTGACACAGGCAGACCAGGTGCCAATTCATGTCAAGACACACGCACCCCCCACATCTCAAATGAACATGGACAAATACATAGCTGGAGCCAGCCTGGCTACTCTGTGTTAGTATTGTTAGAATTTGAATCCCTATTTTAGGAATGTGCTCAGTGTTTAGATTTTATTTAATGCTTGTACATTTCTGCATGCATTAATCTCCCTTATATCATCTGTATCCCATCTTATAAGGTAATATTTGAGCATTTGCATTGTATGCTTCTGTAACTGGAAGTCACCAGACAGGGGAGAGACATTAGTGTGAAATGGTCTCCAACAGAAAGTGTTATATTCTGCCCCACAAGGAAGGCCCATCAACATCAGATCAATTAGTGTGGAACATCAAAAAAGATTAAAGACTTCACCGATTGCTTCCCCCCACCCCCATTGAGAAGAGACATACAAGTGAATTCCTCTCAACAGCTGAGTTTCCAACTAGAAGCAGGGGAGAGGAGGGAGGGTAAAATTCCTTGACTCTGAGGGGAAAGGATTACTTAGCAAAAGATCCCCAGCACTTAGCCTGGGTTAGCCCTAAAAGGACATACAAAGCTTGATTATAGAAGCTTTTATTATTTTTTTTGAAACTTAAGACTGGAAGTAATTTGTGTGTATATGTTTACCTTCTTTAACCTTGTAAATAACTCTTTGGTTTCCTTTTCCAATATAAGGAATCTTCAGATAATTTATTATAGGGTTGGCTACAAGGATAGTCTTTGGTGTGAGATCTAAGATGAAATTGACCTAGAGTAAGCAACCTGAATATTGCTGTGATCTTTGGTGTAAGCGACCATCTATCAAAATGGCAGGCTCACCTGCGTAGCAAGACAGATCAGAGTACCCCATGGGACTGTCTGTGACTCCATGTTTAGGCTGTTACAGTGCCTGAGGAGGGTACACTTGATAATTGGTTGGTGAAATCTAAGTGTAGCGCTAAGTATAGAACCAATCTGGGGTTTGTGGCCTGTTCCTAACAGTCTTCCTTGCGGTTGGTACCCACATTCTTGAGCCACTGCAAGAACATGTGACAAGCTGATCAATCCGTTTATTAAGTGTAGTGCCAGAGTCTAAGAAAAAAGAAAAGGAGGACTTGTGGCACCTTAGAGATTAAGAAATTTATTTGAGCATAAGCTTTTGTGAGCTACAGCTCACTTCACGAAAGTTTATGCTCAAATAAATTTGTTAGTCTCTAAGGTGCCACAAGTCCTCCTTTTCTTTTTGCGAATACAGACTAACACGGCTGCTACTCTAGAGTCTGAGAAGTAAGCCAAGGTGTGCCTCCCAGGAGCATGACCCAGCAATGCAGCAGCATCAGGAGCCTTTGAAACGTAAACGGGAACAATTCATACAGACTTGCAGCTACTGCAGACTCCAGAGCACATAAACCAGTCATTGGAGACACAGGAAAGCCCAGAACCTCCTGCAGATCACTAGCAGAGTTTCCTCACTGGTTGAGTACATTGCTGTAGATTTCTTTGTTCTAGATTTGCATGAGCCCTCCTTTTGATACAGGAAAAGTAGGAAGCTTTAAGTAAAAGGCAGAGAGAAAGGATTTGTTCCCCGAAGAATTCATATACCACAAAGCCACCTATCTCCTGCTAGAGGACTCCAGACCTATTTTCATTAACTGTACAGATTTTGGTGGTAAAGGGAATGGCCACTTTAAACATATTTTAATCACTACCTTCATTCCTGTGCTAGTACATGGTTATCAAAACCAAGGCTGTGTCAGAGGTCAGGTCTCACTTGTTTCCACCATTACAAGTTTCCCTTTTGCTTGGCCAGCCTAGTCAGTTTCTGGCTCTGATGCACTAGCACAGGGTGTCCTGCATACGATTGAAGGGGATGTTTAATACCAATTTTAAGCAAGACTGACTGAGTTTAGAGAGACATTAGCAAAATCAGCCCCATTTAAGCCCAAATTACTTGATCCTGTCCCTTTGTGAGTTTATTTAACTCAGAGGTGGCAGTCACATACTGGAGCCTGACAGGTGAATTGTCAATAATTAATAATAAACCCTTCAGGGGATGTGAACTGGTTATTTTCACAAATAACAGTGGGGCAGCCTATGTCAACACAGTCTATGCTAAACCTGCATGGGAAGTGGGGAGTTTTAAGATGTGTTTCATAAGGCTTCCCCATTGTAGTCTGAATGCAATAGAAACCTTGTTTAGACAGCTGCATAGTTCAAACCTTGTTCATAGTACAGCCCAAGTGCACCAAGTTCGTTGTTGGCCAAGCGAGGGGAGATCTAACACTCTGTTGGTCTGTAACACACTAACTTTGGAACACTGCCGCAAGTCTAGAGAGGGAAGGGGATGAATTGGGGAGTGAAAGAACGCAAGGAGTCCCTGGGGGTGGGGGTGCAATGTGCTCCACCGACAGAAGCCACAAAGCATATGACCCATTAGTGTAAGTTACACTTTGTGTGGCTGCACTTTCACCTCAGCAAAGTGAATGTTGACATTTCCCAATGGCAGTCCTGTTGGGTCACCCCATGTGCTGGCTAGATAAGTAAGCAACATGTTGACCAGTTACTATCTACTCCCGTACCCTTCAGTTTCCTTCTGAGAGCTAGATTCTAGAGTCTAGATAATCAAGAGAGCTCAAGGCTTTTAGTTCTGGGTGCTCAGCACTGGGGCCAACCCTGACCCCACACTTACCTAACTGCACAACTAGGGCTAACTAAATAAAGACCGGGCTGTCAAAAGCATTCAGCAGCTCCCACTGTGACACTTATGGCCAGATTTTAAACCTAAAAAGGAGCCAGGCTCTTTTGGTACTTATCGTCAAATTAGGGAGAGCTATTACTCTGAGGCATCTCACCCCCCACCCCTCCTCCAGCAACTTCCAGGCGGGTTGGTTGTGCTTCAGAACCATGATTTGTTTAAAAGGGAGTCCGAACAAGAGACACAGCTCTCACCTGATTTTTATTGCCAGCCATCCTCCTTTTCACACTCAGGAAATATACATCCAGCCTGCACAAGCCTCATAATCTCTACTTCTAGCTTTGGAAAAGGTTTGTGGCAGGAGTACTGACTCGTCTATGTTCAAGCACCACCACATTGCGCAATAGATGCACTAATATTCAAGTACCTCTTGTCTGGCTCATTTAAGCAGCACCACTCCATAAAAACGCAGACCCCCAGATACTATATTATCTAAGCAAACAAGATCATGTCTCTCTTGTGAAAAATTCTCTCTGGTATTTTAATAATACTTGTTACCTTAATACGGGGGTTCTCAAACTTCATTGCACCACGATCCCCTTCTGACAACAAAAATTACTACATGACCCCAGAAGGGGGGACCGAAACCTGAGCCCCACCGCCCCAGGCAGGCGGAAGGGGTGCCAAAGCCCAAGGTCTTCAGCCCCAGGCAGTGGGCCTGTAACACAGCCCTGCCGCCCAGGGTTGAATCTCTTAGGCTTTTGCCCCAGGAGGTTGGGCTCAGGCTTCAGCTTTGACTCTAGGCCCCAGCAACTCTAAGCTAGTCCTAGCGACCCTATTAAAATGGGGTCATGACCACTTTGGGGTCCCAATCCCCACTCTGAGAACCACTGCCTTAGTAGATAAGCACCATAACATTTAAGACTACTCTGTGTACATATTTGCTTTCACAGGCAGCACAAGTGAAATTAGCATTAAAGTGATTTACCACTTCTCTAAAACACTGCTTTTCATAGGCTAGGCCAGCCCTGCTCACATCATTTCCCTTGCCAGGCTTCCTGAGGATAGCAAGCACCTCTTCCCCCGCAATGTAGCCTTTATGAGGGAACAAACTGACCTAAGGGGCAGGAAAGAGCTGGCAGGCTAGGAGCAGTATTACTCTGTTAGTCAATTAGTTGCTCTATTTCCCCCTTATAGAAACTGTTAGTTTCCACTGCTTCTGTGTTTTACTATGTGGGTGATTAATTCAGGCTAATTGCATGCAGGTGTGTGGTTCTTACTTTATGAGCTAGGCATTAGGTGATGCTTGAGCCAGGTTATAATCTGAGAGAATTTAGGCTCCAGTCCTGAAAGCTACTCCACAAAGGTGGGCCTGTGCATGTTTAGTGTTTCCCTCAACATCAGTGGAGTTCTGAGTGGGCACGAGGGTCTGTCTTTACAGAACAGCTTGCAGGATCAGGGCCTCAGGCCTAAAATCTCAAACATGTTTAGGTTTCTAGTTTATGGGAGTTAGGTGCCTAGATACTTTTGAGGACCTGAGCCTTAGTGTGTGAGATTTCTGGGGGCAGGAATCCTGATCTTTGTTGAACACGTTGGCCATGCTGTAAATATTTGTACACATGATAAAGAATAACAACACATAATGAAAGCCCAAGATTTCAACCGGTAAATATCAAGCTTCCATAGGAGAGCAGATGTTTGAGGACAGCCTGAAGAGAGTGGGTTAAAGTAGAGTGCCTAATATCTGGAATGGTTTTTTAGCACCAGGAGCAGCCATCATTTTAGATTTTCCCAACTATTACTTTGCAATTGCCTGTTAACAAGCTACGTGTTTTAAAAATCTGCATCCTGGAGTCTAGTGATTTACATGTGAGCCTCCACTATCTCTACTGTCAGGGTCTTTGTCCCATATTTTTGGGCTTTAGCAGGTTGAGATGTATGTGTTTAAAAATGCTGTCCTATGGTTGGACGTGATGGATAAGGAGCAGCTGGACTGGTTTATAATTTTTTCCTTGACACTGGATCATTTTGCATCCAAGCTGGAGACAAGTAACTGTCTGTAGATCTTTAGATAATCAAATATGATCATCCTCAAACATCTCCTCTTCAAAAGACTACTAAGAAAAAATAATCCATGCACTGGCAAACACCTAGACATGCTTGAGGTGGCTGCAGGACACAGGATGGAGAATGAAAAACCAAGAATGTTGTATTCAGCATGGGTGTGAGTGAAATACTGTACCCTGATAGAAATGGGTGAAGAATGAATTGCAAAGAGGGTGGACAAGAATGGAACATGTGGTGATACTGTGTTTCTCCTGAATATTCACACATACATTTAACAATGATATACAATATTTTATATGCATTCATGCATTGCAGTAGGGGGTATCTGGAATACCCAGTATGGTGGTGTTGACTTTGGAACAGATGCTCATACATCCCCATTCGGCATGGTCTGGAATGTACAGTCATAAACCCAGATCCTGCAACACTTTCAAGCATGGTTAATTTTATTACTGTGAGTAATCTCATTGAAATCAATGGGGCTTCTCTGGGCAGTAAAGTTAAGTATATGCATAACTGTTTGCAGGATCAAAGCCCTATATTTTCAACAGGCCTTGTTCTGGGATATTCTCCCACTCATGCATGGAGTCAGGATCTGCTGTGGCATCACTCTGGGATATTCTGCTGTGTTTTGGGATACACTCTCCAGGATCTTATTAGCTACAATTATTAATTCATTATTACTATTATTGCAATTTCGCCCAGATGGTTCAAAAATAATCTGAAACTTTTTGAAAACAAATACATATACAATTACAGCTCTTTAATATGAAATAAAAATAAATATAAACATTAATTAAATTATTTCAGCTGTTGCATCAGGACTGAGTTCGTGCTTGCTTCTCCGTTCTGGGATTTGCCCTATGGCCATTGCTCTGGGATTCTTTCCTTTTTCTGAGTAGCAGCCGTGTTAGTCTGTATCCGCAAAAAGAAAAGGAGGACTTGTGGCACCTTAGAGACTAACACATTTATTTGAGCATAAGCTTTCGTGAGCTACAGCTCACTTCATCGGATGCATTCAGTGGAAAATACAGTAGGGAGATTTTATATACACAGAGAACATGAAACAATGGGTGTAGCTCACGAAAGCTTATGCTCAAATAAATGTGTCAGTCTCTAAGGTGCCACAAGTCCTCCTTTTCTTTTTGCGAATACAGACTAACACGGCCGTTACTCTGAAATCTGTGTACATAAAATCTCCCCTTATGCTCAAATAAAAGTGTTAGTCTCTAAGGTGCCACAAGTCCTCCTTTTCTTTTTTCCCTTTTCAGCCACTTTAAAATTGATGTTTTATAAATAAAGTTTTTAAAAATCTACTTTTTCAAACCAATTTCTGCGACCGCGGCAGGACTCGAACCTGCAATCTTCTGATCCGAAGTCAGACGCCTTATCCATTAGGCCACGCGGCCGCTCCGCATTAAAATACTAACGACAGCCATAGGAAGCTGAGAATGCGGCCTGGTCGTTGTGGATGATTCCATCCACGCCGAGGACAGGGGGAAGAGAGAGAGCCGGACACCCGGAAAGAGCGCCCGGCGGTGTGGGTTGGTCCATTCGGGCACCACCCCCTGCTTGGCCAGGATCATCTGAGCTCGGTTGCAGCCTTGAGACCCGGCTCGGAACGCGGCCAGCGGCAACTGCCCCGCCGCTGCGCCACCCCTGCGGGCCGGGCCGAGCAGAGCAGCCCCGAGCGGCGGAGCCAGCGGGTGGGGGGAGCCACCCCCGCAGGCTGAGAACTATGCGGGGTCCGGGGGAGGGTGGCTGAGACCCGGGGTGGGGGTAAGGGGAATGGGGGGGATGAGACCTAGAGGGAGGCGGTGAGGGGAATGAGGGGGGGAGGCTGAGACCCATGGGGGGGGGTGAGACCCATGGGGGGGGGGTGAGGGGAATGGGGGGGATGAGACCCAGAGGGAGGCGGTGAGGGGAATGGGGGGGGGGGAGGCTGAGACCCGGGGGGGGGAGGCTGAGACCCATGGGGGGGGTGAGACCCATGGGGGGGTGAGGGGAATGGGGGGGATGAGACCCAGAGGGTGGCTGAGACCCGGGGTGGGGGTAAGGGGAATGGGGGGGATGAGACCTAGAGGGAGGCGGTGAGGGGAATGAGGGGGGGAGGCTGAGACCCATGGGGGGGGTGAGACCCATGGGGGGGGTGAGGGGAATGGGGGGGATGAGACCCAGAGGGAGGCGGTGAGGGGAATGGGGGGGGGGAGGCTGAGACCCATGGGGGGGGTGAGACCCATGGGGGGGGTGAGGGGAATGGGGGGGATGAGACCCAGAGGGAGGTTGAGACCCATGGGGGGGGGGTGAGGGGAATGGGGGGGATGAGACCCAGAGGGAGGTGGTGAGGGGAATGGGGGGGGGAGGCTGAGACCCATGGGGGGGGTGAGACCCATGGGGGGGGTGAGGGGAATGGGGGGGGATGAGACCCAGAGGGAGGCGGTGAGGGGAATGGGGGGGGAGGCTGAGACCCATGGGGGGTGAGACCCATCGGGAGGCTGGGGGAGGGGTGAGGGAATAGCGGGAGGCTGGGGAGGGGGTGAGGCTGAGACTATAGGGAATGGGGGGGAAACCCTGGGGGATGAAGGGAGTTCCCCTTTGCAGAAGGGGCGGCTGAGACATGTAAGGGCGGGTTTGAGGGGAAGCTGAGACCCGTTGTGGTTCTGGGAGAGGAGATTGGCAGAGAGATCCCTGCAGGGTAGGGACGGTCCCATGGATGGTAGGGAAAAGCCAAAGGGGAGGAGCTTTGTGATGGGATACATGGGGTTTCATTGATCCATGGTAGGGTGGAGTGAGCTTCTGGAATGGGATAAGCCAGGTAGTTGCAAAAAGAAAAGGAGTACTTGTGGCACCTTAGAGACTAACCAATTTATTTGAGCATAAGCTTTCGTGAGCTACAGCTCACTTCATCAGATGCAGGTAGTTGCAATATCACGTTATAGCCTTGTCTACACTGGACGGTTTTTTCTTAAACTGCCCATGCTGGTTCTGCTCCAGTGTCGCTCGTGGTGGCTGCAAGTGCTCAGGTTCTTTGGGAGGGAGAGGAGAGGGGAGCCTCAAATGAATTATGCTGAATTTCAGTCCTTCTGTTGGGCTTCTCTTTGCAGACCTGTCCCACCAAAAAGGAGAGACTCTTGCCCGTTCTCCATGTTACTAAAGTTTTTTTGAAGATGACACATTTGCTCTGGAGGAAGTCAATAGCACATCTGTTTCCATCACTGAGAGCCAGGCAGCGGAGATGTGCCTCAGGTTCTTCTGCCAGGCGCCCGGTGCAAGAGGAGGTTATGCAAGATTCTGGTACCAGTCAACGGCGAATGAACCCACTAAACATCCAGATGCTGTCCAAGGTTCTTCACGAGCAGATTTTCCGGGGTGCTCAGGTGCAGTACTCAGATGCTGACATCAAGAGGAGTGTGGAACATCTGCAGAAGCATGACCTGTGGGGCAAAGAGACAGCCACGCTCCCTGATGTGGAGCTGCAGCTGCCCCGCATGTATGGGAGCGATCTTGATGAGCACTTCCGAATTCTGGCACAGAAGCAGAGCCTTCCTTACTTGGAAATTGCTAATCAGCTGCTCCACTGTGAGGTGCCCCCCATGCCCTCACAGTGGGCTTGGGAAGTTGGTTGGACACAGTATGGACCCAATGGTGAGAGGAAGGCTGTAGACTTCCCTGAAGAACGAGCCTTGGTGTTTGATGTTGAAGTGTGCATGGCAGAAGGCCGTTGCCCAACACTGGCAGTGGCTGTTTCTCCAAGTGCCTGGTAAGATGTGATAACTGTAATATACAAGAGAAGCCACAATACTAACTGTTACCACAGTGGACATGGATGGAGGAGCAGCAGAGCTGAGCTTCTCCCTATCAAACCAAGTATTTAGCACAATGGAGTAAATGATCCCATGGAGCTGTAGCTATTGGACATAGGCCAGTTCTAAAGCCTATGTGAAATTCCAGTTCGATTTAGTTAGTGAATTCAGTGCTGGTTTCACAGCCTTGGTGCATGAACAGGTAAAACTTGGGCAGCAGCCGTGCAAACTTCCCTGCGCTGCTTCCTGTCAGTGTAGCTCAGCCCTGCTTGAAAAGTCAAATTCTGGGGGGGAAGAGGAATTTGGCTCATCCCTCCTTAGTCCTTCTACTAAGACTAGCAGAGGGGAATCAGTCTTCACAATTTTAAGTAATCCAGAATATAACGTGGTTCCTTTCCAGGTACTCCTGGTGCAGTAAGCGGCTGCTAGAAGAACGCTATACCTGGTCCAGCCAACTGACTCTGGCTGACTTTATCCCACTAGAAACTGCTCTGAACTCAAGCTGTCTCGCCAAACAGGACTGGACAGAGAGATTGGTGGTGGGTCACAATGTCGCCTTTGATCGAGCACACATTAAAGAGCAGTACTTGATCCAAGTAAGTACTTTCCTAATTTATGTCCATTTCATCCACCTGCTTTCTCCTTGGCTCTGTGCATGGGTTTTAGGAAAGCCACTTAGGACCTGATTTTCAAAATTGAGTGTATACAATAAATTAGTTAAATGTGTAATTTATTTTACAAAGTTAATTTGCTAGGGCAGTTACTGCTAGTTACATTTAACCAGTCACTTGCATGTACGCTCACCTGATCTGTATCTGCAGTTGTAATTATACACAAATTACGCATGCTTTTGTAAGTATAATTGCACTCACCTAATTTTGAAGGTCAGGTTTTGTGCCTTAGTTAACTGTAAGATAGGAATAACATCACTTCCACACCTCATGGGAGGGATTGTGAGCTTTGTTCCATTAAGGGTTGTGAATTGCTTTGAGATTCTCAACTGTAAAGTGCTACAGAGGCAGCAGTCTGCCTCTTGGTGCTTTTCAGTTTCCTTTCCCTGTGAGCCAAAGTATAGAGACATTGTGCTTAGCATCAGGAAAGTCATGAAGACCAGAGCTGGCAGATGACATGGACTTCAGTAGTCCAAGATCTGCGACAAAAATAGCTTGTAAGAAGTGGAACGAAGCAAGACATTTTGGTAGCATCTTGGTTTACTGCGATAGTACAGGCCTGGATTCTTTCATTTCTGACCCAAGGAGCCTTTAGAACACAGAAGGAACAAGCACTCCCATTGCTGCCAGAGTTGTACAAGGGCTTGGATCTGTGTGACTGATTTCAGGGCAAGCTGTCCAATCTGGGTGTCAGATTTTGTCAGTTCAGCACGAAGAAGAGCAAGATGTTGAGTCTTAAAGTCAAGTTCCAGTTGATTGCCTGTGTGCACAGAACACTAGCAGCTCAGTCACCGGACTGCCTCCCCACCATCCCCCTATCTCCATTCTTGAGAAGCCTGAGTCCATGAATTGTGAAAAAGGCAGTGGCTCCTTGACTGCCTGTTCTCAAACCCAGCAGTTCTCAAACTGTGGGTCAGCCAGGGCCGAAGCCCCAGCGCCGAAGCTGAAGCCCAAAGGCTTCAACCCTGTGTGGCAGGGCTCAGGTTACGCCTGGGGCTGAAGCCCTTGGGCTTTGGTTTTGGCCTCCCACCCAGGGCGGTGGGGTTCGGGCTTTGGTCCCCTCCTCCTCGGGTTGTGTAGTAATTTTTGTTGTCAGAAGTGGGTCACAGTGCAAAGAACTTTGAAAACCCCTAACCTGCTGTGCATTTTAGGGCTCCCGAATGCGTTTCCTGGACACCATGAGCATGCACATGGCCATCTCAGGGCTGACGGGATTTCAGCGCAGCCTCTGGATGGCTGCTAAGCATGGCAAGAGGAAGGGATTGCAGCAGGTCAAACAGCACATGAAGAAAACGCGCAGCAAAACTGAAGGGCCTGCAGTGAGTAGGAGAATCACTGAGCAAATTTGTGCATCACTAACTAGTGCTATAGAGCCTAACTGCTTGTTTTCCTTCACTTTGTTTCCTTAGCATTTAAAAGCCTCCCCCTTCCTTCCCCTCCACAATGGACCTAGCTCTGGCCTTCCCAAAGGAATGGTTTAGTGGATGGCTCCATTGCATTGTCTGAAGGAGAAGAGTCTGTAATAAATGTTTTATATTGTGCTGTTACTGGCCATCTCTGTAAACTCCAGTTAGGGTCTAAAAACTGAGCTAGGCTCTTTATTACATGTGATGATATAAGAGGTAGAAAGGGACTGTATTCAGAACTCTGCTGGTGACCTAGTGCATAAGGCACAGTGGAGCCATCTTGCACTCCTGTAGCTTCAAAGGAGTAGGAAGTGGTCGGTGACAATAAAGCCAGTAGCTCTGACTTGCAAACACAGGAGGAGCAAGTCTGTGGAATAAGGAAGTGCCCTTTTACCTTGACAAAAACAATCTTGCCCCACTCATATCTGTTCAGAATAACTGCTGCAAAGATTATTGTCCTCGCCTGTCACTGTGACCGTATCATCCCTCCATTGGATCCCCCTTCTCTATTGCATCAAACATTTCACTTTTTCAAGGCCCTTCACAACTTATCCCTACCCTACCTATCTTCTCTCATTCATTATTGATATATCAACTCCTGCCTCCAGTGCCCACTTGCTAAATTTTCAAACAAGCACCTTTGTGTCTTCTCCCATGCTACCCCTTATTGCTCAGAAGGAGCTACCTGTAAACATCTGCAAAGCTACCTCATTATCCTCCTCCAAATCCCCTTCCAAAACTCTCCTTTGCCATGATGCCTACAAAAACCTTAGATTATACAGAGACTATCTGTTGTTGTGAGTTTGCACAGTGCCTAGCACTGTGAGATCCTGGTACATGACTAGGGTTCCTAGACACTGTAGTAATACAAATAATAATTTGTATATAGTCTGTTTTCTTATCATAACTGTACTTTAGATATATTAGTTAGCTGCCAGTTCTTTTCCTGCCCTGAGCTGGCCTGCTGGCTTGTCTCTTTACAGATTGGCTCATGGGACTGGGTGAACATCAGCAGTATTAACAACCTTGCAGACGTGCATGACCTGTACGTTGGGGGTGAGCCGCTGGAGAAAGAGGCCCGTGAGCTGTTTGTCAAGGGGAGCATGAGTGACATCAGACAGAACTTCCAGGTAAGGGTGAGCAGCTTCTGGGAGAGGCCAGGGGAGGAGGAGCCAGGCCTGGGGGATTTCTTTAATTATAAAAACAAAACTCTCAGCAGGAATAACATTTTCTAGCAGCATGTTTTCCATTTCCTTGTAGTGGCTTTTGGATACATACAAAGCATCCCCAGGAAAGATGGAGCACTTTGTGCTACTGTTAGTAGTCTCCACGGGCAGCATCTCCATACTAATGATCAGGGCAGTTACAATTGGGTCCTTTTTCTTGCAAAGTTGGTGCACGTCTCTGTCTCCCAGCACATTGCCAATATGGCCATTGGTTGACTAAGATTTGCATGCCTCTGACCCAGACTACTGAGATTTCTTTCCCAGGGAGAGACCTGAGGGGAAGTTTGTGAGGAAGGGGTAGAAAACTGTGTTGTGGAGGTATTTAGTATAACTGGATGACAGTCACAATGACACTAGGTTATTGCGCCCCTTGGCTCGACCAGTTCATTGCACTATGCTCTATACACACAGTCTAATCTTCCTACTTGTTGCCTGTTTCTGCCCCAAAGGAACTGATGAAGTACTGTGCCCTTGATGTCCAAGCCACTCATGAAGTGTTCCAGAAGCAGCTGCCACTCTTCATGGAGAGGTGAGAAGGAGTTTGACCTCAGCCAACACAAAAATTAACTGTTGCACGGAGCCATGAAAATCTGGCCACAGATACAGGGAATTTGGCACAGTTGCTGCAGTCTTATGCAGTCATGCTGAGGACCTGAGTTTGATCCTCTTGCAGATGTGGGGTAAACTCATTTCCAGCTTGGCGATCAGCATCCAAGTTCTTTATGTTGTGGAAAGTTGCAATGGCAGATGGGTGCCAAAACTCTGGGGCTGCACAGAGCCCCATTGCGTGGGGACCCTGATCCCTCTCTCCTGGCTAGAAGGAATAAGCATCATAATTTCACACTCAGCTAAAATGGGCAGCTCTTAATGAGAGGGATCCTGTAATGAAGCTCTCATGGATGGGACTGAGGGATCTTGTTGGTGAAATCGACTTTCTTCTGCTTGCCCTACATACAGATTCGTATTAAGGCCTTCAGTAATTGCCGGTGTAGGAGGGCAAAAGCCATAGACAGTTCAGGACAGTAGCGTGAGGTTGGGAAACTCCTAAGTGGAAATAGAGCTGAAGTTACAGATTTTGTATCTTTAGTTGTAGAATAGCCTAGTGCTTACAGGCCAAATGCCTTCTGGGTTGTGCTTAATACCATATGTATTTGTGCTGTAGATGCCCACATCCTGTGACCTTTGCAGGGATGCTGGAAATGGGCGTTTCTTACCTGCCTGTCAATCAGAACTGGGAGAGGTACTTGGATGAGACTCAGGACACCTATGAGGAGCTGCAGAAAGAGATGAAGAAATCCCTGATGAACCTGGCCAACGATGCCTGTCAGCTGCTTTATGAAGAGAGGTACCAGCTGGGTCATGAGCATCATGGCAGGGGGAAATGCAAAGGAGGAAAGGGCTTAGATCCTGGCACTTAATACAGGGAGAGAAAGCATTTTTCATTTAAAAACAGCAAAGGAATTTACTTAGCCATCTAAACACACTATTGTCATATCAGTGCTAAGGAGATTGTTGATCGCCAAATCTGTCCCCATATTCATAAGGGCTGACCCTCAATCCAATCCCTAGCAGACAAGTGTTCACAGCTCAGAAACTATCTTTAGAATTGGCACCAGCTGGTTAGCAGCCTCTGTAGAGGCTGAAGATTCAATGGAGACTGGATTTCTGACTGTTCAATCTGGGCGAGGCATGTTGGCAAAGGGTAGTATGCGAGAAGCTGGCATTGCTGCGGTCCACTGCTTTTATTCTGTTCATAACTCTCAAGCTAATGCTTCATAGGGAAAATAGTCAAAAATTAGGTCTGTGTGTATCCCTCCTCGTCCCTGGTAAAGTAAACTGGAACCAGGTGTCAGAATTCAGGACGTCGGCAGAGTCTAGATCAGGCAGAATGTAGAAACGCAAAGCCAAAACAAGCTACATGTAATGTTGTTCTGCCATGCAGGTATAAGGATGACCCCTGGCTATGGGACCTGGAGTGGGACCTACAGGAATTTAAGCAGAAAAAGAAGAAAACAGTAAGGAAGAAAAATGAAGATGTAAACAGCGAGCCAGCCAAAGTGGTGGAAAAACCGTCTGCCCTAGAGTGGCAGGAAGGTAGTGCTCTTGGTGCATGTACGTGGTGGGGAGGTGAGGGTGGAAAACGGGTTTAATACCAACTATCTCTAAGTTCTAATGAGGTTGCAGGAAAGATATGTAGCACGGAGTCTGAGTGGCAAATCTGAACCAATGGGAAAGTCCAGCTGTCAAGTAGAGGCATAGTCAGTCTAACTTTCTAGAAAAGGAGGAACAGAAACAACTGAGCAAACATTGAATCATGTATTAGAGTGCGCTGTCGGAAAGGGCACTGTTTCTCATCATGCTGCATTCCCAAGTGGATGCAGAGAGAACATCTCTTGCTGAGGTTACGTTTACTACAAAATCAGATCCTGGTCCCCCCAGTGAAGAGGAAGAGCTGAGAGTCCCTGAGAGCTGGGCCTTCCTGGAGCGTCTGAAGGAGACTATCAGTTTGCTACCAAAGAGAACCCAGCACCTGCCAGGCCACCCGGGGTGAGTCATTCAAAAGGGATTTGCATAACTCACCACCTAATGGTGACTTCGGTTTGTAGATGGAAACATTTCCAGCTGCTATTACGAATCTATGGATGTGTTATCTGAGCTCCTCTTCCTGCCCATGGGGCCAGGGTATTCCAGCTATCCAGTCCTTTCTAAATGCCTTTGTCGATGAGCATTAAATGTCTAACAGGTGGTAGAAGGGTAGATGAAGTGGAGAGCCTGGAAACTGAGTGGATGAAGTATGTACCTTTTGCTTCAGAGGCCAGGGTTACACTCTGGCTGTTGTGAGATTAGTGGGTCCCAGTTTAGCTCTCCGTAGACAGGAGATCATCTCTGGAAGCCACCACTAAGAATTGGGCACATTTAAGTGTTCTGCTCAAAGTGGCCTGTGCTGAGCCAATGTGGAAATTTAAATTGCCTCCCACTTCTAGAGAATATGGACCCTCCTGCATTGTTGGAAGCATTGCAGCTACCCCACAGCCCTGCTATCTGGGGTTGAAGGTATGCTCAACATATACATTGTTCTATGCCCAAAGAAAATCTGAAACTGCCTCTCAAGGCTGGCAGTTCTTGAGAATGGGTTCCTGAGCTGGAGCATGTGCTCTTCCCAGAAGAGGAAGAGAAATCCCCATAATCCCAAGATTTCTCATACTCCACTGCTATCCTTTGTCCCAAAGAGACAGAAAAAATATTCAAGCTTCTCCAGACAGATGGCAGAATCATTCCCCTGTCCCTTAGACATGCAGCACTTGGAAAGTGTGTGCTTGAACAAGTAGGTAGGAGACAGCCACTTAATGTTTCCTTTTGATGGGAGAGTTCCACTCAGATGGTCTCACATTTGTTGATGGTCCCATTGATCATTCACTGGATGTTGATCAACTAAGTGAGCCCGACAGATGTGCTGTCCTAGGCTAAAAGAGACGAAATAGGATGGACCACCTCAAAACATTAATAGTGAAGGGAATTTCTCATGTTGCCTTGTTAACCAGGAAGTAGATGGGGAGGAAACTTTGAACTGCTCTTGAAGCTTTTCTCCCCAACCTAATTGTTACTGTCTTGGGTCTCTAGATGGTACCGTAAACTCTGCCCACGCCTGAATGATCCAGATTGGGTGCCAGGTCCCAGTCTCATGAGCCTTCAGATGAGAGTGACACCAAAGCTAATGAGACTAACCTGGGATGGTTTCCCACTGCATTACTCTGAGAAGCATGGCTGGGGCTATTTGGTGCCAGGGAGGAAGGACAATTTGCCAAAGGATCTCTCAGAGACGGAAGAGCCATCCTGCCCACACAGGTAGGAGAGTGAGAGAGATGGGATGCGCTATCTAAGGAGATGTCAGTAGTAAAGCTACTGTATTCACCAGGCTGGAAGAGAGTCCCATGTTGCTAAGACTTCTGATCTTTAGTGGTTATTTGCTGAACAGTTTTGGGGAGCGAGGTTCTGGGAAGAAGGTCAGCAAATTAATCCAGAGCTCCAAAGTCTCAAACTGCTTGTCAATCAAACAGGGCAGTAACCTGAGGGCATTAAAGATGCATCTATTCCTCCCTGAACAGAAGCCTGTGCTTTTCTCCCTTCCTATTAGAGAAAAAACCTCTCTGGCTAAGCAGTGTTTGGCTGGGAATCTTGGCCTCTCCTTCTGAGGGATGCTGGGGGGTATGTTGCCCTTATTTTCATCTTTTTGTCTGAACAGATGTCCTTGTGGAGCCTGGTAACTCTGTCCTAGGGTGCTGCTTGTGGTGGTAATAAATTCCACTTCAGATGCTCGATATGAAACCTGTCTCTGCTCCCAAAGACACAGGTTCCTGAGTACCATTCGTCTCTCGTTTGCCTTCTCCCTCTAGGGTTATTGAGCATCTGTATAAGGAGCATTGTAAGGAGAGAGGGAATGAGCAGCCTGGCTCACTGAACACCTGCCTTGAAGAGGAGCTCATGTTAACAGACAACAGCACTATCTGGCAACAGGTAAAGCTGGGTTTGCTGGAACTGAGGGATGAAGGGAGTAGAGGCTCAGAAAACTTGTCCAAGGCACCTGTTCCCCCGGGAAAAGCGTGACGGATGTCCATCTGTTTGAGTGAGAAGAGAGGGCCCAACTGCCTTTGGCTCCTGCCCTGTAAACGAACCGGCACCTTCAAACAAACCAACTATCCCCCTGGGTTCTTCGATCATTTTCTCTGTGGCTGGCTTTCTCAATTAGCCTTGACTGATTCACACAGGGGTTTCTTTCAATGGTCATTTCCCTGAAAGGAATCTTGATTTTTATTATTTTTTCTAATATATGAACAGAACGTTAAAAAATACCGAGTTCAGTTCAACTCCACTGAACCAACATCTGACCTCTTCACTCCCATAGTCCCTCTGGTTTTCAGCTACTAAAAGTCTGGCCAGGTAGCTACCCTTCTCAGAGATTTGTTAATGCCAACTCTTAGCAGCCTGTGACTTGGAGCAACTGAGAAGTCATTTCAGAGAGGGTTGAGGGAAAGAAGGGAGGGTCTGAAGTAGTGAGAAGCAAGAGAATTTCTTGTAGCCTGGAACAGAGAATCCCATTTTGGAGCCCAGAGGCCCTCTTCTCACAGACATTCACTAAGCCCCCATCCTGTTCTGCACAGCTGCTTTCTTGCTGGTTAAACACTTTTGTGCTTATATCCAATTAAAGTGATGTAAGAAAGGGGACTGGCCGGCTTGGATGGGAATGGGGTAGAGAGCCTCTTTCATCCCTGCTGCTGATTCAAATCCAGCACACTGATAAGTGACTGAGTTATTGTCGTCTGATGGCTCTTCAGCAGCCTGTGTGAAAAGAACTGGCCTCCTTGCTGAGAGTCTCGGCAGAGAGGCCAGAGACTAATAGCTATGGAGCCTGAATTCCCCATTTGCCCCAGGGTGGTCTCTCCTGGTCATTACTGCACATTATTGCCCTGCTGCTTCCTAGTCTGTACCTGTTTCAAGGATAAACAGATGCCTAAAGTCTTCTTAGATATCAAGCTGACACCTTTCACCAACACACAACTCACTTTAAAAATCAGGAAGCTGGAGAGCTGTGGGCCCAACAATGGTGCTGGAGAATAGCAGCCTCATACTATAAGAGGTTCCTGGAAGAGCTGTCTAGGAAGCCAAAGAACATACTAAGAAGCTCTCTGATCCTTCTGTCCCCTTTGTTTCCAGGTGGAGGAGCTGAGCCGGTTGGAGATGGATACTGATCTGGAAGCTGAATCAGACAGAACAGCTAAAGGGCCCAGACAAGTAAGTGGAACGTCCTACTGGGAGTGTGTCAGCTAACTGGGATTCACTGCACAGGTGCTCCTCCAAGCAGAACAAGAGGACCCAAGCTCCTGCATGGCTGACGAGGAGCAGTTCCCTCCATAGCAAGGTCCCTTTAGGATGCTGCTCTCAGGAGTCCAATGGATGTCTCCATTGTAGGGTGTGAGGAGTCAGGCTTTTATTTCCCTGTGCTTGTGTAGTTGAGTTGGCATTATCATTAACTAGGTGCTTCCCCCACCCCTGAGGCTTTTCCTTCTTCTGGCTCTAAGTTTAGCAAGTGTCTCATGCTGGATGGTTTCAGGGAGAGACTGCTTACCTGGAACTGGAGTGTGCAGAGAGCCAGCCTATATATCACCATGGCAATGGCCCTTACAATGATATCAACATCCCTGGCTGCTGGTTCTTCAGGCTGCCTCATAAGGTGAGTGGAGTCCATAGAATGCTTCTTGTTTGTTGCTGAGCCCTCCGTGGAGTGCAGGGCATGGCGTTTGAGACCCATGGCTGGCTCCAAAGGGGGAGCGAGTGACATACCTGGAGACCATTCCCCCTGCACTGACCCAACTATGCTCTTGCTGTCCTCATGCTAAATCCTGGGGTATACTGAACAGTTCCCCACTGAAATGCACATCAAGTACATACCTCGGGTCTCAGATGAGACTGTACTCAGCCTCCCTAAAGCCCTTTACTGGCCTAACTGGACCAAGTTCCAGCTCCTCACTTTCTCCTTCAAGGCTTTGCACAGTCTCTTCTTCTTCATCCTCTCTGCTCTCATCTCCCCTCCCCTCCCCACCTCCCTCTATGGCTCCTCCTCCCACTCAGGATTGTGTACCTTCAGCTGGATTAGCCTCCCAGTTCCTGTCTGCTGAATGCACTTGCACTCCTTCTTCAGCCTCCACTTCTTTGATGTAGCCACCTGCCCTGGTCAGCAGCTCATGGCAGGGCTGGTGTTAAGGACATGCTTGTAAAGATGTGGAATGGGGCAGGGAAGTGACTTCATTTCTAGTTCTAGGGGGCTTCATTTCTAGTTAATAATAATAACTGTCCAATGCACAGAGCCAAGCCAACTTCCTTTCTTTTGCTGTTAAAGGATGGGAATGACAACAACGTTGGAAGCCCTTTTGCCAAGGATTTTTTGCCCAGGATGGAGGATGGCACCCTTCGGGCCGGCACTGGGGGCACTGACGGGACGAGGGCCCTTGAAATTAACAAAATGATCTCGTTCTGGAGGAACGCTCACAAGCGAATCAGGTGAGATAGACACTAATTCCTCTCCTCCCCCAGTTAAACTGCGAAGTCCCCACCCATGGGGGATCTGCTGCGGAGTGACCAATGATAGCGGGATTTGCACAGGAACTGTGGCGTAGTGCACCTCTGTATGCTGAGGCACTGGAGGAGCATTAGAGCTGAAAAGGGAAAGAGCCCTGAAGGCCTCTAAAGAGGCTGATCCGTGGCACAAACTTTGCATGCCTAAGAAAAAAAAGGGATTAGGCAGAGAGCCCAAGTGAAACTCTAATGGGTGAGAGCAGGAAGGGAGCTTAAACAATGAGCAAGCAGACTGGGTCAAGAATCCTAGCGCTGTGGATCTGGGGCTGGAGGGGCAAGAGTCTTCAACTCCCAAGGAATGCAATGGCAGTTCAACAGGTGCTCCTATGGGTAAGGGTCAGGGGAATGTCAAGGCCCAGCTATATCTAATATGGACAAACTCTCCACTAGGATTCCTAGGGACTGGGGTGGGGGGATTAGACATTAGTGCTGCAGAAGGACTGTAGATCTGTAATAGTCTGAGAGTACATTTGCCCCCACTGTTAGTACTTCCAGGAGTCAGGCAGGTAAATGCACACATTGGGGGGTCTGGTAGATTTGCTACTAACTCCTCGTAGCAGAGTACAGTAACTTCAAAATTGTAACATGCCCCTTGACCACTGCTGGTTTTGGACAGGGGGCTCCTCTCATGTTAAATATCACTGTCTGTTTCCTGACAGTTTGCTGTGTGGGGTTGTATCTGCCTGACCACATTACAGGGGGCTAATCTGAACTGTGGTACTGGAGATGCAGGATCTGAGGGAGGAAAGCAGTTACGGGGCATGAAGTCCCATCTCTTATCACAGCCTCAATGTCCCATCCTGTGAATGAATGATTTTGCCCCATGGTCTGGATTAAGCTGAAGTTTTCGCCCCTCCTTTTAAAGCATTTTTTCCATGTAGCATTCAGTTAGAGGTGGGAAAACGGCAAATGTCTGAGTGGCTCCTGATCACTCTGCCCATTGGTGGCACCTTTTTACTCCTCCATAGTGAGCAGCAGCCATTGTTAATGGGAATGGGTACTAACTGGGCTGTAGGAGTGTGGGCAGTGCCAGAATGTGCTGCTTCAACCCAAGCAAGAGGACAGATCTCCCACAAACTAAACCTTTTGGCAGTCAAAAGTACCCAAAACCTGCTTAACTGATCGTTAAAATTGCCTTGCCCTCAGCACATGCTGGCATGGCAAGGGCTAGAAGCACCGTGGAGACAGTATGCTCAGCTCTAGTGTGTGGGCCTTGAGCAGCTGAAGGAAAGAACCTGAGAAAAGGGGATGCAAACTTGGGGGAGGGGGAGAGAGACTGGGTTCCCCAAATAGAATTGAAGATCCAGGGTGAGATCTTCCCTTCAGGGGTTTTCCTGCCTCAGCTGCTGCTGTTCATGGCCTTTCTCTTCACAGTCTGTCTCACTGGGGCCCTGGCCTCATGTGTTCTTGTTTCGACAGCTCCCAGATGGTTGTGTGGCTGAAGAAAGGGGAGCTGCCTCGATCAGTAACTAGGTATGTGAGGAAATGCCATACAGGTCAGTGGCCTCTGTTCAGTTAAATCTGACCTTTTGACTACTGGACCTTTCTTTTTCTGAGGCTATGGGAACCTGAATCCTTAAGGGGGTCAGAATTGGGGCAGTACAAGGGGAATAGTCTCTTTCCTAGTTCCCCTGCTTCCTCCCATCAGTCTCAACTCTCTGGCCTGTGTTGACCATGGAACTAGCTCAGCAATCAGACTCCAAGATGGGATTATAAAAGGACTTTAGAAATGCAGTCTCATGTGATGGATCTTTCTTGGCTACAGCCACTGGGAAGTCCCTTTCAGTTACTGAGTTCTCAGTGTGGGAAAAGCCAGAGCCAGGCCTTCTTCATTCCTACTGCTCTCCAGTGGGCAGGCAGTGACACTCCGCTTCTATTCCAGACATCCGGACTATGACGAGGAGAGTAATTATGGAGCCATCCTGCCGCAGGTTATAACAGCAGGGACTATCACTCGTCGGGCTGTGGAACCCACCTGGCTGACTGCCAGCAATGCCCGGGTACAGAACTATCTCTTTTAGTGTTCTGGAGAGGGATTATTTGTGGAGCACAGTAGTGTGGGATTTCTCCTGCCATACAGGGCAGGATATCTCAAGCTAGCGACAATTGTCCTGGATTAGAAATCAGACTTGGGGGAGCGGGGGTATGTCTTGGGTTGGGTGTGAACTTTGTAGATCTCAGAGGCTGGTTCTATAATCCTTTGCCCTCTTGCCTCGCTGACATGAGTTGGCCTAGTAACCTAGGGCTGATGAGATCCAGAAGCTCAAGGGCTGAGAGCAAGACCTCAATGAAAAGGGAGTTAGAATCAGTGGAGACCTTCTAGACTCCATCTGGGATGCAGAGGCCCTTACAAAGGAATGCGGGTAAGAGTGGAGCAAGGCAGTAGCTGGTCTCCTTGCCTGGATTCCCCTTGTCAGGAGTGTCTCTGGCTGACGTTTCTGTACTGGAAGAGCTGTGTGCTGTTAACACCACATGATACGATCTTCCAGGAAAGCAGGATGCAGAGGCCAGACAGCCACTGGAGAAAAGTTGTGTTTAGCCTGGCAATGGTATGGGGAAGGGAGGTGTAGGAGGACGTGCTCAAAGTGGCATCAATCTATGTCCGCAGGCTGACCGGGTAGGCAGCGAGCTTAAAGCCATGGTCCAGGTCCCTCCGGGCTACTACCTTGTTGGAGCAGATGTGGATTCCCAGGAGCTCTGGATAGCTGCCGTCCTCGGGGAGGCTCATTTTGCTGGCATGCATGGTGAGAGGTTCAGCTGGAGCAGCACCGCCCTGTGATCATGTGACATGGACTGCAGTTAGGATGCTGGGCCAGGATGTAGCATTGCCATGGTGATGCTGTGAGGTCTGACTCAGACCCGTTTCCTGTCTGCATTAACCTCCTCTCTCCTGCACCCCAGGCTGTACTGCATTTGGCTGGATGACTCTGCAGGGGAAGAAGAGCAACGCCACAGACCTGCACAGCAAGACAGCCTCTACAGTGGGGATCAGCCGGGAGCATGCCAAAGTCTTCAACTACGGGCGCATCTATGGGGCAGGCCAGCCCTTCGCAGAGCGCCTGCTTATGCAGTTTAACCACCGGCTGACGCAGCAGCAGGCAGCTGAGAAGGCTCGGCAGATGTATGCAGTCACCAAGGGGATCCGGCGGTGAGTGCTGCCTTGTGGTTTAACTTAGCAAAGCTTTGATGTAGAAAGCTGTGGGGAGTGTGATCTGTCAGTGGCATTGTTGTGTCCACTGTTGAAGGAGTTGGCCAGAAACTTGCCACACTGTTAGCTCAGTCTGTCTCCAGCTGGGTTATTCCTCCTGGGATTTGGACTAGAAGGGTCCTTTGGTAGGTTGGCTGCCCCTATGGAGCTGCCTGAGATGAAACTGTGTCTGTCTCTGACATAGACAAATCCCTCGTAATGAGGTGAAGGTAGAGCACATTGCAGGCTGCTGGGCTCTCTTACAGTCCTGGCCTAAGTGTCCTGAATCTGGAGTTCATGCTTTTTGCCAATCAAGAGTTAATTAATTTGAAGCCTCTGAGCTGGCTTGCTCAATTCTATAACCATGAATCTTGTTCCTGAAACTCCAGGATATCTCAGATGCCGTTTATCCCTACTGGTTCCTATTTTCTAGGTATCACCTTTCTGAGGAAGGGGAGTGGCTAGTGAGAGAGCTGGGCTTACCAGTGGAGAGGGCAGAGGATGGTTCTGTGTCTTGGCAGGACGTGCTAAGGATACGGAGAGAAACCACGAAGAGGTGAGGGAGCAAAGCTCGAGAAGAGCCTCCGTTTGTGTGAAAGGGAGTGGGGGTGGGAAATGGGATGCGCAAGCCCTCGGATGTGCGCTGTGCCAGTAACAAGGGGAAAGGAGAGCTGGTACACACAGGAGTCCTATGTCCAGAAAGAGGATGCTGGTGAAAGAGGCAAGTCAACAGCAAAGGCGGGAAACCATTTTCATCAGTAATGTTCTAGAGAATCGGGCAAGTCAATAGCTCTCTCAATCAAATGAAATTGGAGGCCAAGGGCAATTTTAGCTTTTGTGCAAAGAAAGAGACAGCCATGAAATAGTCAGGCTTCGGTCAGATTTCCCCACCAGCCTCCGCCAATGCACTTTAAGCCTAATCTGCAACATTCCTTGCTATTGCAATCCTGGTCTTTCCCCTCCCGTCTGTCCCCACAACTCAGCAATGCACCTCGTCCTGACCTGCAGCATCCCTGGTTTTCCAGCTCAGAACCTCCATGTAGCTCTGCTGACACGTTTCTTCCGCAGAATCTCCTGCTCCTTTAGTTAGGGGCTTCCCTTCCTGCCAGTCTGCTGATGTGTCATAACCCTAAGTCTGCAGAAGTGAAAAGCTAGTGCAGCTGAGCCCCTTATTATCCATAGTGACTTTCATGACAGCTCTGACCCCAATGCCTCTGCAGAGACTGTTCTGTGACAGGTTCCTGGGGGAAGATGTAGTGACACTTTTATTCCCCACACCGCAGGTCGCACAGGAGAAAGTGGGATGTGGTATGCCAGCGTGTGTGGGCTGGAGGGACTGAGTCAGAAATGTTCAACAAGCTGGAAAGCATTGCTATGTCTGCCTCACCGAGAACCCCTGTGCTGGGCTGCTGCATCAGCAGAGCCCTGGAGCCACCTGCGGTCAAGGGCGAGGTAAGAGCAACCCTAGCCTGACCCCCAGCTCTGACTTGGCCCTGCAGAACTCTTGCTTTCGGTGATTGTCAGTTTGAATGAGATGGCCTTGGCACTCCCAGCTAGCCACACTCCATGTTGCCGTGCTGGGAACTGGAGTCCAGACAGGCTAACTTTGTAGGAGTTAAGTCACTGCATCCTGCTCTATTCTGTTCAAAGTACGAGTGGCCATGGGACTGCTGGCTGGTTACCAATACTGCCCTGGATTGGGAACAGTTTGGATCATCCTGTAGAACCACAAGTTTATTGGTGCTCAACCCGTATGCGTTTTGGTGCTGCTGTAGTTCTCAGCACTGCTGCCCTGTGGCAGACAGTGATGCCCAGCAGCTTTGCATGAAAGTTGTGCTACAGCAAAGAAAACATTTAACTTTTAGGATAAACACCCCCTCCCCCCCCCCCCCCCCTGTACTCGGCATATGGTCTTGAATCAATTGTCAGAAGCTGAGTTACAGACTGAATCAAAGCTAGGTTCTTACAGTGCCTGTCATACCCCAGGTGTGTCTGTAGCTATGGGGTAGACAAGGGGTCTAACCTGCCTTTACTTGCACCACTGATGTCAAGGAAGTCACACAGGTGTGTAGGCAGAATTGGGCCCTAGTAATTTAGGGCCTCTGTAGTCAAATGCAACAGCGGCAGTTCAGAGTCTGCAACGTTGCAGCCACTTCCCTTGTGGGAAGGAATATGGTCAAGACAATGGGATTAGCCCCAGTGCTTTCTAGAACGGCCACAGGCATTTTCATTTCCCCCCCCAGAACAGCCTGTGAAGGGGTAGGTTTAAGTCTCATGTGAAGGATGGCATCTTCAAAAGCGCAACATGCACCTAGTACTGCTCTGCAGTGTCAGTACTGGGGATGAGCCCCAGTCCTGGTGAAACAACTAAACCCCAGGGCCTTGTGAGTGGGAGTAGTGCCTGCTGAACCCATTGACACCATAGAGGCCTGTGAGAATGTGTCATATCCTCAGGAATAAGAGAGAACATAACAGGAGTTCAGCATACTCACCAGCAAGTAGACAGCTGCAGTAACTAGTTGTAAATGGCTCCTTCAGGGGTGAGGCTGCTTGCTTCTGCTAGATTTAAAGGGTCAACGCCCCCCGAAAAGCATGCTGGGAACATGCTCCTATAAAAGGGTAATTGCATAGTGAGGGTTGGTTAGCGTCTAGGAAATAACAAAAGTTGTTGCTGTTGTATCCTATCATTCTATTACAGTGCCCTTCTGTAATTATGTTCAACTGGTATATAGATGTCTTGCACAGGTTCTGCCAGCAAAGTTCTGTTTCTCTCCAGTGGGTGTGCTTGGGGTTTTGGGTTTGTTTTTTTTAATGGGATTTTGTATAGTCAAACACTGCCCCAGCAACACAACCCTTTCAGGGTTGTTATCACCAACTGTTCCTATCGTGTGACCCCACGAGAACAGACTTCCCCAGGGAATGTGCCTGCTCTAGGAATCTGTTCTGGAACCCTTCTAGCTTCTGGTTTGTGTTTCCTCCAGTTTGTAACCAGCAGAGTGAATTGGGTGGTGCAGAGTTCAGCTGTAGATTACTTGCACCTAATGCTGGTGTCCATGAAATGGCTCTTTGAAGAATTCAACATTGATGGGCGCTTTTGCATCAGCATTCATGATGAGGTGCGCTACCTGGTCCAGGGTGAAGATCGCTACCGGGCAGCCCTAGCCCTGCAGATCACCAACCTCCTAACACGGTAAAGTCTCTAAAAAACTCAGCAGCATTCCAACCATGCTGTTTCATAGGGGCAAAACTGCAGGGCATGTGCTTCCTGATGGGACAGAATAGGCGGAAAGTGTTGGTATGGTAGGAAGGTTAAGAAACAGTCCATCACTTAAGAGATGTTTTGTCCTTAGTGAATGTGGAGTTGGCCGAAAGAGTCAAGTTAGCAGCACCAGAGATTGAGTTCCTTTTCATTCACCACCCAGGCTAACACAGGCAATTACAGATAAAGCTTCCCCCTTCTTGTGGGCCTCACTCCTGATCTAAACAGAGATCTATAAAGTGCATCCGATGAAGTGAGCTGTAGCTCACAAAAGCTTATGCTCAAATAAATTGGTTAGTCTCTAAGGTGCCACAAGTCCTCCTTTTCTTTTTGCGAATACAGACTAACACGGCTGCTACTCTGAAACCTGTTATAAAGTGAGAGGGGCAGTCAGGCTCTGTAGCAGTCAGTCCTTAACCACTCTGCTAACAGAGGCAAATTGGGGTACTAGGGTTTTTTATGTGAATACCCCCCCTCCCCCACGCGCGTGCGCACACACACACCAATTTCACACAGGCCCAACAGCCCTTGGGTGGGAACTGAACTAGAACCTAATTGCTTTTAAAGTTCCAAATCTTGAAGGCTTGTGTGTGTCAAAAATCTTCCCTTATATAACTGAATGCAGAGCAGTTCAGCTTCATGGCTCTCCTAGCAGGGGCAGGAATGTATGTCAGTACCTGCAACACTGCTGTGCCAGAAAATGCTCCTATGCCGCTCCTAGCACGCGTGCACGTTAAAGCCCTGTACTGCCACAGCAGAAGTGACTCCTTCCTGGTGCCTGGGTCCTGCTACTAGTAGCTTTCCATTATGTGGCTGCACCGTGGTCACAGCAGTGAGGCAGCTCTAGTGATTCAAACCCACATGGTTTTTAATCTGTAGTTTAAAAATTAGTTTTGAGGTACTAACTTTACATGAGTCCCCTTATCAACACATCCCAGCACTGTTACAGTGAAATAGACTAAAGCAGAGCTGCTTGCTCTTGCATCTAGTTAAGTATGCCAGTAAACAGAGCATCTCTGTGCCCATGTGGTGCTCATGCCTTGGCATCCATGGTTTTGCACCATCCATTGGTGGCAGTGGACTTCACATTGGGAAAATCTCACACTCTCTCTCTCGCTCTCTGAGGATTAACTGGAGTTAAGTGTCTGGGTTCTTCCCTTCTTAGAAGGGAAACTGAACATACCTTGGCTCTCTTCCTCCCACCTCCTCTTCAGCAATACCAAAATCCTGTTACTGTGTAGTTAAAGCACTTTGAAGATGTAAAGTGCTGTGCAAATAGGATGCAAAATAATCTTTAACAACCCACTAACGTTCTTTGACGCTATTATTGCTGCAGGCAGGACTAGGCTTGATTAAAGCAGAAGTTCTCCGTCCGTTAGAGGGTACCAAGCTTGTTGCTACCTTTTTAAAGCCTGATAGAACCAGCTCTACAGCCACTGGGAGTGTCAGCACTGAAGGAAAGCTCTTGGCAAACCAGCTGTACCACCCAGCAATTGCCTTGTGGTGGTTGCTAGTAGAATAAGCCTGCCTTGATGAGTCTCCCACCTGCCAGGGCAATCTGAGGATAAAGGGTCCTGGCCCCTGCGTCTGAGTAAAGATCTTTCCCATGATCTCAAAGTGGTGGTGGATATAGTGAAGAGCTGTGACAAAGCACTAATTGGCCCACTTGCAGGTCTGAGGGTAGCTCCTGCAACAGAGCTTGAATCAGCTGCCCACCATGAGAAGGGAAAGACTCTAAGGATTAAGTATTTACATGCAGTGACTCTTACTCTTTCAGGTGCATGTTTGCCTACAAGCTAGGCCTACAGGATCTGCCTCAGTCAGTGGCTTTTTTCAGTGCTGTGGATATTGACGTGTGTTTAAGGAAGGAGGTGACCATGGATTGTGTAACTCCATCAAATCCAAGTGGTCTGGAGAGGAGATATGGCATCCCACTAGGTAAGTATCATCTCACACAAGCTAGGCGTGAGAAGCAGATTATAGTTTATTGAAGCATGAACAGCTAATCTCCCATATGTAAGTAGCAGCACTTGCTTCTAAATGCTGTCACAGAGCTGTGTTCAGCTAGGAGCTTTGATTGAGCATTGCTCTGTCACAGTCACCTGATAGGTACAAACTACTTACTGTAAAAAAACAAAGCACAAATTCCCATAAGGCAGTTGCCTGGCTCTGTACAAAGACCATGCACGCTGAAAATGACCACGTATTTGCTTGTACCATCTGTTAGGATGTTCCTTTCTCAGCACCAAGGCCAGTCTGCATTTCCAATCCAATGGCACGATGTGGAACTCCCAGCTAAAGCCTGTTCTGTGTGTAAATTCTGGGGCAAGTCCTAGAGGACTGCTACTTCCCTGCTGGGTGATGGGTTTGCAGTAACATTGTGCAAACTCCTCTCGCTTGCTGTCCCTTTGTCACCCCTACACGTATGTCCACATTGGAGCTGGAGATGTAGACTGTAGGTTGAGTAGACATACCCATGCTATCTCTGATCAAGCTAGCATGCTAAAAATAGAAATGGAGCCAAAGCACCATAAAGAGGCTAGCCAATCAAGTACATACCTTAGGTCTCAGATGACTAGCCCATCCTGCTTCCTGCACCCTCATTTCTATTTAGTGCTCTAGCTTGTGAGCTAGTGTGGGGGGGGTATGTACACTTGACCTGAAAATTACACCTCCAGCTCCAGTGTAAGCACA
Source organism: Natator depressus (assembly GCF_965152275.1). Lineage (NCBI taxonomy): Eukaryota > Metazoa > Chordata > Testudines > Cheloniidae > Natator > Natator depressus. The sequence goes on from NC_134243.1 coordinate 68,970,016, forward strand.
TCTTAAGACTCTAGTGCTTTCGTCTTTCTCCCATTGACTGTTCTTAGCACAGCACAGCCTTGTTGAGAAAGCTGCAGACAATTCAAGCTGAAGTCATACTAGTACCCACCAATTCAGGATAAAGTGATAATTACTCATCACTTGACAAACATCTTAATTGATGCAAATAACTTAAGTAGCAGCTATTTAAATACCTCCTGAAATGTGAGACTGTTCTTTCAAGAACCAGCATAGATGAGTAGGCAATTGGAAATGTGAATAGTTCAATGCATGGCTTTTAAATAAGCCACGCAATACCTCTTTAAACAACCTTTATTGGTAAAGCTTAAGCCAAAGTGCATTTTAGGAAAGGCGCAACAAGTGAACAAGTCCTAGTGGTAGGAACCTCCGTTGACTTCTCTCCAGGACCACGGATCAGAGCAGCCAAGTGCATTACAGCTAAAGTCAGCAGAAACAAGAGAACACTATAGTCCAACCACAGGAATATTAATAAACTGCTCCTTTTTTCACTGTGCCACCATAGTTGGCTTCTCTATTCCTATCTTTACAGCCTACAGCTGCAGTGATCTTGTATTCACAGAGGGAGCATTAGGGCCTTTAAAGCAACAAAACAGTGGAAAACATGGTGTTGGCAGGGGTCTCTCACTTTTATGCTGTGGGCTTTCAGAAAGTGCCCAAGTGGAAATAATTTAACAGCTTACAACTGTCTTTCAGGTGAAGCTCTGGATATATATCAGCTTATTGAAATAACCAAAGGCTCACTGGAGAAAAGAAAATAGAGCTGGAGACAACCAGACTGTAAGACTCTCAAACAGTTAACTTATTGGCAGGGAGTGCCAATGCTTGTGGTCCTTGCAAGGACAGGGCTCCTGGTAGTGAACCAGCCCAGATGACAAATCCTTGTCTTGCTCTAAGAAGAAGGGACTTGGCTGAGGGAGAGGACTCCATTGAAGCAGCACATTCTAATGGCAAAGGCAGCTCCCAGAACAGTGTCCAAACAGCCTACCCAAAGCTGAACTTTTAGCTGTAAAATACAAGGTCTTGCACAGATTGTGCATCAGTGGGCCAGCATAGCTCAGGCAGCCGAGGGAGAGTACTTGTTTACCATTGCCAGAACAATTTCTTTATAGGTACAGTTGTCCAGGGAATTGCTGACAGTCTGCAACAGAAAAGCTGTGCTGGGTGAGTGTTACTCTGACAAGAAGGCAGGAGCTCTATTTTTTTCGTCGTCTCTTCTTTTTGGGTTCCTGGCTCTCAGCTGGCTGTTCTGCTGCAACAGTCTGGGGGGGGGGAGGAATATCAATAAAAGCATGAGTTATGCTACTGAAAAACAGGCTTATGTGGTTCTAACCTAATAACAGTTTATCTGCTTCAAGAAACCACTCTCACAGAATGAGAACTAGCTCTGTTCTTTCCACATCATGGCCAGTGTTCCTCACACAGATACTGCTAGAAGCCCCATTAATGCATGCTTGTTTTATCTGGAAATCGGACTGAGTATAAGCCCTGAGGCAGGAGCCTCCTTATTTTGTTTGTAGTGTCTACCCCAAAAGGGCCCTGACCACTGTTGTGTTACAGTAGATCCCTAAGGGAACAAACAGATTAAGCCTCTCAGAGGCAGGACATTCGAGCACTCTCACAAATGCATCAGTCAGAGGGGAACAGATTCCTTTCCTGTGGAATTTAAGGAAGGCCAATATGCTACTCTGCCTTCAGCACTGGAAAGCAAGATAAGGCAGTGCTTCTCTTGAGGTTTTTGTTATAAGACACACACTCCCCCATCTTGGATACAAGTCTGTTGGGCCAAGAGCAGTCTGTAAAATGCAGCATGAGTGCCATTGAGTTAAGAGACATCTGTAAACACTGATAGTCCTAGAGCCAAGAAGCACTAAGAGTTTAAAAGCACAAGTCATGCCGTGCAAACCTGATTTTTTTCCATCCATGCTAGAAAATCAATAGTTAGGGGGAACACAGCAGAATTAATCTGTGGGCTTTTCTAAAGTACTGCTATAATGTCTCCGTTTTATTTTAAACTGATTCATTTGAATTGGTACTGGCATACTGAGTGAAAACTAGCTCAGGGCAAAGTGTTGGGCTAAGCAACACAGTGTCACGTTACAGGGATGGCAGAGTTGGGTCTCTACCATTTCACTCATTAAATGGGCAGATAGTAAATTAGGGATTCCCCTTTAAAGATGGAACTAGGGCAGGCTCACTTTACACTGATTTCACACACACACGGAAAGCCCAGCCTCAGCTGGATCTCAGAGAGAGTGGCCTCCATGAGCCCTGGCACTTGCTCTTGTGAGAGTTCTGACCTGGTCATTGTCTGGTTCGTTCTCAGCATCTTCAGTGTTCTTCTCCTGCAGCGCACTCTCTAGTGTGGATGCATTGATGCGGAAGTCCCGGGAGGTGCTCAGCTTCATGTACTGCATCAAGTTCACCTACCGTAACCAAAAGACAATGAGTATTTCAAGGCTGATCGCGAGGAGAGAATGCTACAGCATTAATACCTGTTGTAGTGCAGCCTTCTACCACTGCCTGCTCCTCCTGCCTAGTGCCAGGGCAGAGTCCCTGGTCACCTTCCCGCCAGTAACAGTGTGTGACTGTGGCAGTCCAGGTGACAGACTGTTTTCACACTCCCTTTCTTCCATCCTGGGTGTGTTCAACATCCCTAGCCTCCACTTTCAAATGGGCAAAGCTACCTACCTTATGGGTTTTTTAAGGGGGTGGGAGTAGGCAGGAACCCTAAATGTGTATATTACCCTGATGTCATCTCAGCTGAGAGCCTTGGCTAGGGATGTTTCTTTCACTGCAGTTGAGATGAATGAGCAGAGCAATGGCATTAACCCTTTCAGTTTCTACTCAACAAGAAAATACAAAATGGCTAAGTCATCAGAAAGCGTATGCTTCTCCAAGTGCCTGCATTGATGCCAGCTGCCTGAATGTAACATCAATTTAGAATAGAAAGTCAGGCCAGGATTTGTGAGAAAGTTGCCATGATGGTGAATTCCTTCTATGACCAGTTGCATTGATAACAACTGTAGTAACATTCATTTAGAAAACCAAGTAGAGGTACAGCAGCCTTTCACAGTGATGTTGCTTTGTTGTATGTATGTTATCTGTCCTTCAGCCACGCAGAGCCACAGACTGCTGCAGAGGAGGGCAGATTACCTTTGACTTTTTGGAGAGGTGGATAAGAAATTTCTCATACTGCTCTATAGCAAAAATCAGGTTTGGGATTGGCTTGGTCTCCCGAAGCACCTTGGCCTGTAATACAAAAAAAAAAAAAAAAAGGTTGGACGTGAACACTGAAGGCTCCCATAGTAAACTTAATGCAGTGTGAGCAGCCCAGGTATGTAACAATGCGCACATTCATCTGATCCTCAAATTGCAGACATCAGTCTGGATTTCCATAACCGAATGGAAGAGATTTTAAAACCAATTTACCACAGTTGCCAATTGCTTAAAGGCATTATACAGAACTCCACTTTCTCATGTCAAGGGACATAGTCATAGAAATGGAAGGGACCTCGAGAGATCATCAAATCCAGCTCCTTAGGCTGAGGCAGGGCCAAGTAAACCTAGACCATCCCTGACAGGGGTTTGTCCACCTCCCCTGGAATTAGAAAGTTCTTCCTAATAGCTAATCTAAATTTCCCTTCCTGCAGATTACATCCATTACTTCTCATCCTGCCTTCAGTGAACATGATGCATCATTACTGTAATTCTAGCCCATCTCTGGTTCAGACAACCCCAGATTGTCAGTGAACGACTTCAGTACTACACCACTGACACCATCCCTTCCCCTGTACCAAGTATCAACTCCATACCAAACCTTGCCAACTTAGGTTCAGGATTGTTTTTAAACCGACTGGATCAGTACCACCTTTGGAGCAGGTATTCCATGGTACTTCTCCATGCTTTGAACTCTTCTGACCATTCCCGAGCTGGGTTTTTCCATTTGACAGCACCCATTTCCAACTCTCTGCATTTCTGCTCCATTTATTTTCTGTTATGACCTTCACTTCTAATAACCAACCAGGAGGCAGCATCCAGCTCCAGGTAAATCTGCTGTCCTTAGCAGCATCACTTTACCTTCAGGGAGCAGTGAGGAAGTCATTGTCTTTGCTATCCTCACTACTTTTTACCAGCAAATCACTGGTTCACTTGAATGGCACAGGAGTGTCTGAAATTTGACCAGCTGGTAAATATAACAGTGGATAGCAAAATGCTTTGATGAATACGAAGGGTCACACACCTTTAACCAGTGTAACTAACCCTCCAGTTCCCGTTCACACTTTTCCAACTCAGTCACTTGCAATTGCAATTATTGACCTCATTTAGTCAAATGAAATGCTCCATCTTTCTCAGGAAACTCCAACAGCACAAAGAGCCCGTCAGCACATTGAAACAGAAATGTGCTAGTATTGCCAACCCCAAATGTTCAAAAAAAAGAGTCAAGCACCAAAAAGTCATGAGATTAAAAAGCTGTTTTTGTTGTTTGCCTTGTTTTTTGAGCCTTTAGGGTGGCAGTTGGGTCATATCTTTAAACTTTTCTCCACAGCCAGGAGGGCTACAAACTTTGTTTTTACTTAAATGAAAGCTGAGTTTGTGGTGTATTTACCTGCCTTCCAGAGACAGAGCTTTAAGAAAACACCAACCATCACAAGCTCCATGATAAAATCTCAAGAATCGACAACATTGCTATTTCCACTGCATGCAACCAGATTCTAACAGGGAGTGAATCAAGCTCACCATGACTGTAGCAATTGCAGCAGTTTCATCCTCTCTCTTCTTTTTCTTCTCCCCTGCAAAGCTCAGGCTTTCACTGTGGATGTTCTGAAGGAAGAAAGCACGGGGCACAGCATCACAGGGCTAGCAAGAACAGCCCACAGCCAAGTCATGGCAGACAAATGTCTTCTCTACGTGACTAGTTCAATGTTTACAGCTCACTGAGGGATTTGGAAGTTTATAGAAGTGAGAAGCTAACAACACTGCCAGAGCCAGGGATAGGTGTTTATGCAAGCTTCCCCCCATTCCTCCCCCAACTCTGCCAACATAGCTTAACCCTGAGCTCCAGCTCCCCCTGTAATTCCAGCTCTGGTCTCCCCTACATGGCTCTGGCAATGCCCCTTGGTCCTGACCTGAAGCACCCCTTGCTCAACCATACATAGACGTATCTGTCAAAGTACCTTAATCCTGACCCATGCCATCACCTTGAGCAGAGATTGCCAATTATATTAATGTATATGGTGTGTGGCTGTGTTGTATTTGGAATCTCTCTTCCATTTGCTCTTAATAGTAATACCAAACTTGCCCAAAGAAGCCACATGTCAGTATCCACACGTGCATATAAATAGAAGGTGATCTAATACATGGCTTAAAGACCAGCACACAGCCACTTCCCTCCCTTTCCCACGCTGAAATCAATATTCTTGCTCTGTCTGCGCAGAAGTTTAATCCCTTCATTACTGAAGAAGAATGTGTCTCTTGCCATGCTTATATAGGGTAAGCTGAAGCTTGGAATGATCGCAGCCTCAAGCCACACCATGGAGGGTTCAGAAATACAGGCAGTGCTGATTTTCTCATTGTTCCTGATACTCCCCTTTAGTGCTGAAGCATGTATTTCCACAGGAAACTTAGCCCACTTACCTGTACATATGTGATGAAGGCGTAACACTGTGGAGTCAAATGGGAACCGGAGAGCTTCACCTATGAAGGCGCAGAGATACCAGTGTTATTCCTGAAACAAGTCAGTGTGCTTATCCCTCAGCATAATAAGGTGGCACTCACCAGCTTTTCCAGCCTCCCTGAAATTGTGCCCAGGCCATTGCGGCAAACTTGGAGATACTGCAAGAAATACACAAGAGAGTGAGCTTCCTTCAGACACCTCCATTGATCCTCTGAAACTTGTCTTTCCAGGCAAGGGCTGGAGGCAATTCACTCTGTGATATTCCTTGTCCCACTGAGCACATGGGAGAGGGAATTCAGATGAAAGCAACATGAAAGGCTCCCTGTACTCAGAGGACTAATTGCTTCCCCACTTAGGGGGCAAGGGGTTACCCTTCTCTGATGCAGTCACACCTTACTTGGACTTAGCAAAGTGAAGTTCCTGTCCTGTGCAAATGTTAGGAGGCAAAGGAGGGACTGTGAGCAAGGGGAATGTTCACTGCAGTGCAGGCTAGATCAGTGTTTCTCAACCTTTCCAGACTACTGTATCCCTTTCAGGAATCTGATTTGTCTTGTGTACACCCAAGTTTCACCTCACTTAAAAACTACTTGCTTACAAAATCAGACAAAAGTACAAAAGCATCACAAGCACACTATTACTGAAAAATTGCTGACTCTCTCATTTTGTCTGTATGAAATTTTAGTTTGTGCTAACTTTACTAGTGCTTTTTATGTAGCCTGTTGTAAAACTAGGCAAATATCTAGATGAGTTTATGTACCCCCTGGAAGACCTCTGCGTACCCCCAAGCGTACAGTTACTCCTGGTTGAGAACCACTGGGCTAGATGTTTCTGAGGTTGCCTTTGGAATAACCAAACTGCACTGCATGAATGCTTACAGGAAGAACCTCTGCAGCCCACACTAGTTAGGATGGAAGTTACAGGAACTATCAGGGTGTAAGCTGGTCACCAGTGGGACAGAGGAAGCATTCCCCACACATCATGCACGTCACTACTGCTTAGGGGCATAGGGAATTCTTTGCCTTCCTCCAAAGCATCATCTCAGACTAAATAGGCCATTGGTCAGTCCTTACGTGCTAATTTCTACATCCTAGGTGTCAAGCCATGGATGGGATGTGGGAGGGGGGGAAGTTGCACAGTGTGAATGGCACATGGTTCTCCAGTGAGGGGCCTGCAAGATTACAAAGCATGCAAGAGCCGCTCCCAGTCAAGGGCAGCGTAGCTCTGCCCTTACCTACTAAGCAGGAGAGAGGCACCCTTTGTCTTTGCTAGCGGCCGCCACCACCTAGAGGCTAGGAAACTCTCATGCATGCTGCCACTGGAGGAGGGTGAGGACTGGCATGACTACACATCACGTTGACAGTCCCAAGCTGCAGATGAGCTGCTGCCACTGTTAGCTTGTTGAGGGGAAAGGGCAGAGATGTTTAAATCCCATCCTGCCAGTTCAGCACAAGAGCACTCACGTGTTTGATGAGGGAGGTGAGAATAGTGTAAGTCTTGCTCAGGCTTCTCAGCAAAGTATCCACACAGCTCCCAGCAGGAAGGGCTGTTTGCACCAGCTCATGGTAAGCTGTCAGCAGCGTTCCCAGCTGCAGGATTATAGCCTTCTCCAGAGACTGGATCTGGCTTGATGCCTGAGAGGAGTCTTCTAAAAAGAGAAAAGATAGGTACATCCACAGCACATGCACACTGATGCTTTGGGGGAAATGAAGTAAAAACCAGCACAAATTTTGCTAAAAGTGGTGCTAAAACCCCCCACTTCTGCCCTTCTCAGAACTAAAATGTAATCTGCTCTGGTCAGTGAGCTAGCAGTAGCCCCTTGTGCCCTGCCATTGGATATATAGGTTCAGTCCAGTGACCCTTCCTGCTCCTCCCCACCACAATTAGACAAGCAGCTTTCTCCTGAAGTCACATGCAGCCTGCAAATATTTATCCCAAAACCCAGTTCCCAGCAATCAACACAATACTAAGATGGCAAAATACAAATGTCCATCTTCATGTGAAAGGAGGGCGGGGAGAGAGAGAGGGAGAGTATGTGTGTGGGATGAATCCATGTAACGATTGACAACTCTTACATTTCCCTCCTGGGACCAGCACAAGGGAGGCGCCTTCACCATCTATGTCAAGAAGCCATCTTAGTAAGTTGGCTGTTCAAAACAGTGAGGTGTTTCCTTGCTATCTATCTCTGTCTTTCTTTTGTGGAGCTCTAAGGCCATTGCAGAGCAGAGGGCCATTTCATTACCTGGTGTCTCCAATACCAAGTGGTTCTTAAGCTTCTTGATCAGCCAATCCACCTCTTCAAGGACCTTCTCTGCTTGAGCCAGGACCAGCAGCTAAGGAAAAAAGAGAAAGCAAAACAGGTTTTTGGAACATAGTTTAGCACATTAGGAGTTCTGCAACCCACATGTACCAAGGTGAGTCTTGGCACCAGCTGCATAGTAGTAGCAGAGACTAGGTCTTACATATACTGTTCCAACTCACACAGGCAGTAGGGGCTGCTGTCTTGATGTTCACAATAGCAAAATGTGATGGATTCTCCACTTCCATATCCTGTGGGGAAAGAGAGACTCTCTGATAATCAAATCTTTGGATTCAGTCACATGCTGCATGTATTTGGGGCTTCTTCCAGGGATGGAGTGCTCAGACACACTCCTCCTCGGCCTTCGCAGCACCAGGCGATGCTAAGCTTACACGGAGAGCTGGGGTTCTGGCCCACACCTGATCTATGTCTCCAAGATGAGCGTGGATATCCTGGGCGAGCTCACGCAGCAGGCCGACAGGGCTCTTGTAGAGAACGTGGAGATTGAAAAGCAGGGTCAGCAAACCCTTACAGCAAGGGGAATCCTCTGCAAGAAAGGAGAGGAAATGACAGTCACCAACCATGACACTCCACTGGCTTTTCAAGGACTGTCAGTCATCCTGCAAGGATGAGATCAAGCATGCATTTTACTGTAGCCTACATTTCAGGAGAGAGAGACAGCTTAGGCGGTACAGAGACACACTGCATTAAACCCCTGTTAAAACACTGTAGTTACAAAAGAGGAGCTTGGAAGTCAGGCAATTTAAAGTTAAGGTTCCACAAACAGCCTTAGCTCTGACCCTACGTCCCTGCCCAGTCCCCTTAGCTTATGATTAGTCAGATCAGGAAGTTAAGAGACATGAGGTATTTCAAATAATATATACTTCAAGGGGGAATGAGGTAGATTGGACCCTTCAGCTCATAGGGGAATGGTGACTAGGAAGCAAATGCTATTGCACTGCAAGTTAAAGGGGGAGATGTTGGAATTTCTAGTCATCAGCAAGCAGTTGAGTGACCATAAGCTGGGACACCAAGTCCGAGAACAGTGGCTATCTTTACAGAACAAAATCCAGTCCTAGGCAGCTGAAGAGGGGAGGGAGGTGAAATGAAAGATACCCACCCAACATTCAGCCGGCTAGCACCACAGAAGACAACTCTGAAGTGGCCCTAGCACATCCCGTACTATTATCTGCAAATCCATTGCATTTGTCAGTAAAACAAGGCTTTGAGCTTGAACCCATCAAAAGGATGAACGGAAGAGGAACTCGGAGCACAGTATCAAAGGCCCAAATTCAGATCTAGTGTGAGCAGATGCAACTCCATTGACATTAGTACCTCAAGTCTGAATTTACTCCAAAAATCTTACTCACCCAGACTGTTTTCCTTGCAAATCTTGACTGTCCAAGAGAACAGCTGTATGAACTACACAAGGGAAAAAGGGTTTTACATGAATGCAGTCACAAAGACAATGCTAAACTGAAGAAAATCAGTCTGATTTCAAGAAATACGCTCAGCACAACGGTAACCAACCATCCATGGAAACCAACAGAGGCACCTCTAGCAGAAAGATGCCCAGACAGGGTCTGTGGAGTTCTACACCTAGTGAAGAGTGGTAGATGCTTGTTTCAAGACGATGCTTTGCACATGAGGGTCTGTGGTCTCCCCTGGACACAGCCTCTTACTGAAGAGAAGAGTAACTACAGTCTACTCCATTTACTCCAAAGTAGGTGAGGCCTTCTTGTTCCTGGCAAATTTTCAATTTCGCCGTTGGCTGGGTAAAATTTGGTCTCCCTTACTATAGCCCTTTAAATGTTGTATGTATGTGTTAGAGGGGTTAACCCCTCAACCATTCTTCCTTGAAGAGATGGGGCTAGAGGGGCCCCCAGTGGATCTGTACCCATATAGAAGAAACACCACAGTTTGGCATGATTAGTAGCTACTAGTCAGGAGGCCAGGTAGCAGGGATACTGTAGTCCAGGCTTGAGGTGTGTGTAGGAAGGGGCCAGGACTTCTGCAGAAGGGCAGGGATTGCTGCAGGTCAGGATTAAGGGTGCACTGGCAGAGCTGTGCAAGGGGTCTGGACTGGCATAGCAGGAGGATGGCGATCAGGATGGGGGGGAGGGGGCTGTCTCTCTGTCACAACTGCACAGCACCCAGCACAATAGGGGTAGGGGCTCTAGGTGGTAGCGCAATACAAATAATAAAGGAGAATTAGCAGAGGTATCACAGGGAAGCATGTACAGCATCTGCCTACACTATGGCTCCAGCCAGTGCTACTGCTCCCTCATTAATTTAGCCTTCCTAAAACGTGGCATTCCTGAAGACATTCAGTATTGTAGGCTAAAGTTTGGCTGCCAGTTATCCTGGCAGCGTTTGGTCTGCTTGCAAGCACACAGGGGAATGAGCATTTCAAAAATCTTCCTGTCACCATCTGGGGGTCTGCAATCAAACCAAGCTGACTACCCTCTCCCCGTGTATCATGGGTGTTCAGACCCCACTAGTGCCAGCACCACACACATTCTCACCAATCACTAACAGCTCTGCTAAGTACCTGTGGAGAGGAGGGCTCCAGTAGCTTGGACAAAGTGGAGATAATGGTCACAAGTGATAGGGCTTCCTTGCTGTTGAAGTCATCGCCAGCACTGCTGAGCTGGTTCACCAGAGACCTCTGATCATGGGAAGGAAGGACAGAATCCAGTACATATGCATGCCTGGGTCATTTTAGGAGGCAAGGAACCAAAAGCCTCTGAGACTGGGGCATGTAAAGAAATCAGCAGCCCCCCCCCCCCAGCATAGGCAGCACCAACACTGAAGGAGAGCAGAATTTCTTACAGAGATAATCAAGATGCTTTTAGAACATATCCGTGAGCATCTGATTTTGTTACAAGCTGTTAACCAACAGCTAATTTCTACTTTAGTAAGGCTCTTACAATATTCACTGAGGTGTGGATTGTACCTTTGGTCCCTAGAGTTGCTTTCATGCTTTGAGACCACTCGCTACCCACAGTGACATTTCTGCTATTTACCTGAAACTGTCGGATCTGAAAGGCAGCTTTCTCGGTGACGTTAATATCTTCCTCTTCCTCTGCATCATCATTAGCAATATCTGAGAGAGAGAGAGAGAGAGAGAGAGATGATGAGTTAAGTGCTGAGTCCAGCATACAGGATTTAGTACAGACACATACACAAGCATGCACGCACATTCTCCTTTGCGGTGGTGGTAAAGGCCACAAGTCTGAGGAAAACATACTGGAGAATTGTGGAGGGCAAAAAGGATGGTTCAAGGCAGGATTTCAAACAGGAAGGTACCATGCCAGACCTCCAGTCATGCTCTGCCAACAGAGACTATTTGCTTGCTTCTATTGAGCCCTCACATTTCTCGGACTGGCCTGAGGCAAGGAAAGCCAGCTGGAGCTCAGTGACCAGCATCACTTCTGAATGACATAAGGTCAACTTTCTCCTTATCCAGGGGTCCTGTGCAAAGCCTCCACAGCACATCTAGCCCCATTAGTGAGAGTCCAGGACTGAGCAGACCTGTTCTGTCACAGCCAAAGTGCCTACCCAATGCCCGTAGAAACTGTGGGATCTTGGACTTGTAGAGCTGTTGCACTGTGTTAAATATCTTCAGCAAGCCCTCCAAGCACAGCAGTGAGATACTCTTGCCCTTCTTCTTCCCAGACTCTTCGACTGCAGTTGGAATTGAAGTGTATCTCCATAACAGGACCCTGTAAGGGGTGGGTGGGGAGTTAGTTCACATGTTCTAGCATAGTTGGTTGCACAGCACAAAAACTGGAATAGAATCAGTTCTGGACTCTACAGGCTGGATCTTTTTTTAGTACAATTGAACGGGAAGAGAGTCATTTTAAAGGCAGAATTCGTTTTGATACAAGCTTCACAGCCATTGTTTTCTATGCATTCTTCCTGTTTGACCCATCTGATCATTTTATTCTTCCTTCCCCCCATGTGCCTATTGACTTCCTGCTCCTACTTCAAATCCCTCTTTAAAAACTCACTCCCTTTCACATGGCCTTCCCTCCCTCACTGGCTCAGTGTGCCCCCTCCCCATGTCTGAACCTTTATCACTGGTGTCATATTTGTCAATTAGACTTACGCAACTTACCACAAGGACTTTGTCTCCCTACAGTTTGTGTTTTTGATGGGCCAGATATCTGTATTGGGCTCTATGTAAATAAGATGGAGAATGTACGGAAAAGAGAAACTAAATAGAGAAGTCTTGAAGAATGAGAAGTGTTTGGTCTGAGGGGGACCTGTAATGTAAGAGTCTTCCTGTTCTCAACCACCAAGAATCTTCTTTCCCCTTCTTCCAGCCATTTCTCTCTCCACAATCCTTTACCTGCCATGATGACCCTTCTCTGGTTTATCTTACAGCCTGATCATGAAAACTCCTTTATTCAGATGGATAGTTCTTAGCTAACACGTGTAATTCTATTGGCTTCAATACAACTATTGACATGGGTAAGGATTATTTGCACAAGGAGGAGCTTGCAGGATCAGACAGAGACTATAGGTTCTTTAGAACTGAATGCGTTTCTTTCTTTCTTGATGTTTGTGTAGCATGTAAATTTATATTACACAAAAGTGACTTCTAATCAGAGTGGTATTAGATTGTCATCTACTTTCTACCATCAGAGGATTGAGGAAGATACAGGACTAAGGCTTTAAACTCAAAGGGAAACAGCCAATGTTTGGCTAAAAGTGAACTCCTCTTTCACATGTAACTATTTCAAACTGTAACTGGAGCGGGGTTCAAACTAAATTGCCTCCCAAAGGCCTGAGAAGTCTGGTCTGTAGCCATTCTAGTTTCCTACTGTGAGTAACAAATTAACTACCAGAAGTTAGCTCGGTTTTACAGGGAATGGCTCTTCCATCTCTCTCATTATGCTACTTGGTTTATCACTCATTTTGATGGAGAAATCAAGGTGTCTGCTGCTCAGATGTCTCAGGAACACAGGAGGCAATTTTGTTATAATTTGGTGCTAATTACAGTTTCAAACAATTGCCACTGACTATTGCCCTTTCAGACTTTTACATGAGAGTTTCAGGTGTTCAAAAAAACCAACATATTTGCAGTCCAGCATTCAAGTCTCCAAGCGACACAGAAACTCACCGAGTAATTTTGCAGAGGGTTTGGAACATCTTCTCTGGATTCTGGCCATCAGGTCCATCTGTTTGACCCGTCTCCTCCAGCTGTTGCACCTTCTGCAGTGCTACACTGACAGCGTAACGCATGAATTCACTGCTGGAGCGCAGAACAGCCAAGCTCTCCTCATGGCTTTGGGCACTATCCCTGAAGAGTCATATGAACATTTTAAAAACACCTCTGAGTCTAGGGACACACCTTAATGTAATGCAGAGGGCTAGCCTATAAGCATTTCATCTTGGCACACCAGAGCGCACCTTTGGTGGGTCACACAGGGCCCTGTGTGGAATGTAACTGTGTATCTATGTAACTGTTCTTTTTTAATTTGCCACATAAATGTGCTTCAGAATCTGAACTTTCATTTAAAAGAAATAAATTGAGTCTCCAGCCCAACAGCAAAATCCTCTCCAGGGAGGAAGCAACATAGTCCAGTTCTTCATTTAAGCCACTTGGAGCAAATATCCAAAAAACAGAATTTTAACAGCCTCTTCAACCTCACTCATATCCCCAGTTGAGTACAAGTGGCAGTCTGCTCAGTAGAGGCCAAGAGCCAGAACAGCATGGGGTGCTGCATGTCAGGACTGAGGGTCACTGGTATTCCGAGGGTGGGGGATGGCCTAGGACTGGAACATCAGAGGCCCTCCAGGTCAGCATTAAGGGGCACTGATACAGTTGAAGTGTGGCCCAGGAAAGGAGTAGCAGGAGGAACTACAGATCAGGACTGAGGGTCATGAGGCGGCCAATCTGCACAGCTCCAGGCTGGTCTGGAGAGTGCTCCAAGTGTACTGTGTGCAGAAGTGACATGCTGCACCCCCTGTGTGTGTGCAGTGTGTACTGCTCAAAAAGGTAGGCAACCTACAAACACCACAGAAGTGAGTTTAAGGTAATATACAAGTCAGAGATAAACAGGCTGTGACAGTTTCACCTGAACAAAGCTGTGAGTAGAGTGGATATGAAGCTCATGGAAAGGAAGCTTCGGGCTGTTTTATTGGCCAAGGATAACTTGTTCTTCCCAGCTTTTTCCTTCAGGATCTCGGAGAGTTTGCTGTAACACTTAAACAGGCCTAGAACATCCTCAAACTTGTTCTTGCTGCAACATCACAAGAAGGTGGTAAAAAACACTGATAATAGAGACCAAAATGCTACAATTTCTTCATGGGAACTTTTATTAATCCAGTTAGAGAAGATACTTTCCAGATGATGTATGAAGCTCCCTATCCTTCCAATACACAGCTCAGGTCCCACCCAGTCCATACTGGCTTGGCCACTTCCCTTGTTTCAAAATCCTAGTGAACTGTGATAATGACAAGTACAGTGATGTTCAAAACAAAAAACTCTCCTTAAGGTTAGGTGTAGATTTGCACCACGATGTGCAGGGAATGAGCTATGAGAAGTCATTCACTGTTCCCCTGTTACAGTTGGTGGCGCTGTGCTATACTTGCAAGGTACACTGAAGACATTGTCCCAGACATACTGAATAGCTAATGAATTCCTCTTAACTTCACCAGTGGGTGAGTGTTCTGAAGGATAGGACTTGACACCTTACCTGAAATTCCCTATGTTAAAGTTATACTCAATCAGGACCTCACAAACTCCCATTACCAAGATGGCATAAATATTGTTCTTCACGCCGACGCCAGAAGACAGAGAAAAGTCTGCTGATTTATCCTAAGAGGCAAAATGAAGAAGTGAAAAACCCTTCTAAAACCCCATAGGAATCAAGAATCTCCCTGCTCACCTGGCCTTGCTGAGAAAATCTGAATTACCAGTTCAAAGTCCTCCAGTTCACTCTTGATCATTCGCCGTGTGATAGAGTCCAGCATCTCTTCAAGGTCTTGTTGGAATCCCACATAGTCGTCATCCTCGTCCTCTTCTTCCTCAGCTTCGTGGCGCAGCTGCATGGTGCTCTTGTACCAGGCTAGGCAGTGCTGGATACAGCTGAGCAGATGAGCCTGAAAAAAGCAGTCACACAGGATATTATAATTCACTGTGCTAACAAGGGCTTAGTCAGTGGGATCATTCCAAACCTTCTAGCTGGACAGAGGGAGACTGGTGCAATGGAACAGGATTCTCCACAGCAACAGGCTGGAGCACTATAGCCAGAGGCGGAAAAGCCACAACAACGTGCTTCAGAAGTTCATAACCTATGGGAACGAGCGTTTCTCACTCACAGCTGAGGCTTTAAAACAGAAGTGCTGTGGTCCCATAACCTCACATCTGAACTTCGAACAATGCAATATACTCTGAATTCCAACAGAGGATCCCTCAGTGCACGTTCTCAGCTCACCTACCTCATTACCTGCAGTCCTACATCATAGCTGCCACCCACTGTCACATGGCTTGCTGTTCAACCTATATCTGAATTATTTAAGGGATATTAGATAAGAGTGTGGACAACAGATTTCAAAGGGGTTTCTTCACCATTTCTGAGGCTTCTGGTCTCTTCCCAGTCACACCTCCCTCAGCATGGAATGGAAGATTCTTCAGGAAAAAAAGCTAAGGGCTGGATTTGAATTTGGCCCCTTTGAAACCCTGTGAATTTTTGGAGATCTCCAATCTGTCCTCAGATTAGGAAGGGAGGGAAATGCATGCTGAGGGAGCGAGATCAGAAGAGAAGAGACAGACTCCTTTCCTTTGCTTCTGTACTACTTGGTGCTAAGCTGCAGGAGACAAGAATGGGACTGGCTCAGTAGAGGATAACGGCAGCAGAACCACATTATTGCTATGGCTCCTTCCATCCAGGGCTATCAAAGCACTTTAGAAACATTAATGAAGTAAGCACCATAACATCATGGATATTATTTCCATTTTATTGATGGGAAAGCTTTGGCAGAAGAAGTGACGTCACCTGCCCAAGTTCACTGCAGAAGAACTGGATTCAGTTTCCAGTCCTGGTCTCCAACTCTCCAAGCCTGCAGGGGCTGAGCTTAATGAGAAAGAGGGAGTGACCTGAGTCAGTCAACTGCAAACCTAAAAGCCAATGGAATGAGTGAGCTTTAAAGAGTGGAATAGACTGTATATCTCTTACCAGTGGTTCCTGCAGAAATATTTGGTCTCCTTGAGCCACGATACATCCCTCAAGTTTCAGTGGGGGAAGCAGGTCTGGTTCGGGCTCATAGTATCGCTTTATCTGCCACAAAAAACAAGGAATAAAAAAAAAAATAGCTAGTCACTTAGTCTCTGTGCCTCTCAGTTCCCCATCTGTAAAATTAAGTACAAATATTTCCATACCTCACATTAAAGACTGTGAGGGACTGAGGACCATGTAAGTAATTGAGCCATTAGCATAACATACACCTGCCATACCACTCATTAGAGGCCCCTCTTCGGCAGCTCATACATCCCTGAACTAGAAGCGAACTTTAATCCTCTAAGAGCAAGGACCACAAATGGTGTTGATTTATGTAGTCTTGTTGCAGCTATGTTTAAGGGCGCTCACTGTTCCCTTGGTTACCTACATGCAGCAACACTAGCATTTTACCTCTTCAAAGCTGACAGTTAATGACTAGAGAGGTTTGCAACATCACCCACTCCTGCATCAGTGGATGTAAATAATTGCCCCTGTAATTCTGCACCTACAATGAACTACAGGCACAGTCAATCACACATCTGGGGTGGTGCACAAAGGTAGTTAGTTATTTAAGTGCTAACAGTAGTGTCCACAATTAATTACAAGTGAGATATTGAGCCTGAAAAATGAGAGGCCATAGCTGAAAATCCAGCCTAATAAGTTTAGATTGCTTCGCACACTACAAGGGAACAGGCAAGCTAGGAGCAGTGCTGAAGTCAGAGCGGAGAGGGACAGAGGTGTGCCCCTGGGAGGCGATACACCAGGGCAAAAGAAAAGTCTGTAGCATCAGGCTCCCATTGACAGGCCCCTACTGCCTTGCAGCTGCCCAGCTTCAATTCTGGGTCTAGTCTCAAATTGGTGTACTGGCAGGGTTGGGAGTGGTGGAAATAGTCAGCCGTGGCCTCTCCAGATCATGAAAGAGAAGACATGTTGACATGTCTCAGAGAAACCACCACCTGCCCAATTGGTGGGGAAGATGTGACCATGACATGTGTGACAGAGTTGAGAAGAGTTAATCCATTCTACAACGGCACGGAGAGCCCTCCTCCAAGGGAGGACAGCAATGACTATTATTATGTAAGTAGGTCTCTGTGGACAGTTATTGGAGAGCAATCATTGTGCAGTGCATAGGATCAGGACCAGGCAAGATACATTTTCCTGAGGAATTTGCATCTCACACTTTGCTATGTACAGTCTTGGAATTCCTGGAGCCCACATTTCCTCCCCTGTCATCTTTCTATTGCTCTGTGAATGTACTTTACCTGAGACAGCAGTGTTTCCATTATGGAGTTACTCAGCTGAGAGTTCCTGCGGAGGACATCATAAAAACCCTGAAGGTAGGGGAGAGAGACAAATTTGCCAAGATTATCAAGAGGAGGAAACAATCCACAAACATAATTTTGAGCTGCAAGGCAACAGTGAACTTAACCCTTTCGCACTGGAAGTAATCGAGAGCTAATAAAGTTGTGTTGGGAGTGCTGGAAATACTGGCAAAGTGAGACAGCACAGGAAGAAGATACAGATGTCTTAACATGGAGTCCACACCCAGGTGGTATCCCCTTAGTACGGGTGGCATCAAGCCCCAAGTCTGACTTTCAGTGTTGGAGCATTAAGTGGCACGATCTTAAAATTTCAACCTGTCTCTGGAGCAGATTTCACAAATACAACATATTCCAGAGGGCAATCCATAGGAGCAGTAATTCTTTAGACTGTGAAACCTCAATGGAAGAGCAAAGTATCTGCACGTCCTGTAGCACACAAATACATTCCAATACGCACACTAACTCGCCAAAAATCAGTCAGCCCAAACCCAGGGAAGAGAAGCAAGAATGCTCACTCTGATCTATAGACAGTTTCCCAGGAGCCCCTTTCCCCAAACCCGATACATCAGAGGTGCCTCTGGAGTCAGACTTGCACCTGAAAACAGCTCTTCATACTAGACCCATCACACACACAGCTTGGTCAGGCCCAAAAGGGCCACAAGGCAGAGACAAATAAATGGTTGCCTCTCACCCAGAGAAAGCACAGACATAGAGGGAACGGATGGTAGAATCCTCAGGACCCCTGAGGAGATTCCCCATACACCCTCCTGCCAAGGCTCTCATTGGAGCCTGTCAAAGTTGCTGCGTAATCAGATCAAGGCACCATTGTGAGGCCCCACCAGGAGCCAAGCAAGCTGTCCCTTCAGTTCACCAAGCCCTCCTCAGAGCGGGAGAGACTGGGAATCTAACCCAGGTCCCCGACATGGCAAGCAGAGCACTGGCCAGGCCAGCCACATTACATTTTACCACCAAGATATACATCAAGGACAGGTGATAATCAAAAGCCTTTGGGAGGCTTATATAGATTTAAAATAATGAGAAACAAAAGGGTTAAAACAAATTAGAGTCCCTAGAATGTCAACATCCCAGGAGGAACTCAGCTAGAACCTGGAATCCATTTCCCACAGGCGCCCAAAGATCCAGCTGGTGGCGACAACATTCAGTCATCATTGACCTGGGCTGGATTAGAACCAGCTACTTAGCAGCAAAACTGGTGATTTATGAAGACATTGCAGAAAGCCAGTTTACCTCATATAGCATAAGTCGGACGTCAGCCTGCTGACTCAAGCATCGCCTCAGGCTGCCCAGGATTTCAAGGCAAAAGGCCTCATTAGCTGCAGAGTTGTAGCAGGCGTGAATGTCTGCCTGGACCTGAAAGAGAGCACATTAGTGAAGGCACATGGGTTATGCTTCCCATTTATCACTATGCAAGAACTGGATCATAAAGGGAGACAAACCTGTCCTTTCAGCCAAGGAAACTCAGACCAAACATTTAACATCCAGCCTCACTCCCAAACAGAAAATCATCCACATATTATTGGGTTTTCTGTACCATTCTCACGGGGGTAACCCACACTCACCTGACTAGCACCGATGGCCTGGCTGCACTGGGAAAAAGTCAAGCTGCCCAGAACCTTAAAATTCTTCAACAGCAGCAAAAAGCCAGCAACTGCAGCTTTCCGAGCATCTAGCTGCCTATGAGTTGGGGAAAGAATAGAGAAGCATGAAGAGGGGTAGAAGGAGTAAGGAAATTCAGAGACCAGCTCAGCTACAAGATTGTTCTGAGCAGTTCATGCAATTTTCTGACACACACCGAGGGCCTAAAAGTGGTAAAAAAAGAAAAATTAAAGCAATGCCGCATTCCCCAAAGGAACATCTGATGCCCCAAGGAACTAACAGCTTGGCAATTCAGTTAGTTTCTCCTACATTCTCCAGTCTTACGACACTGACTTCTCCTTTCTGTCCCACTGATGTATATAGCAAGGGAGAATGCTGGGCACAGACCTGCTACTTAAACGGCTGTGGAAACTGGAATGAGAGCAAGGCAGCAAAGAAAGCTGCATGTTTGCAGTGGAGATAGAGGGGAGGTTTTCTCACATCTCTCACCTCTTCTCTTTCCCTCTGGCAGAGCTGTAGTTTTCTATGCTGGGTGAGTCCCATGGAAAGCAGGATCTTTGCTCTACACAAATATAGGTGATACCCCAGGTCTTTCATCAGCATCAGGCTGCTTGCTTTAAACAACAAGTGGACTTCTGCATCTGTAACTAAACAGACACTACCAAGCGACTCCACAGAGGCTCCTAATGTACTGGAGACAGCAAGGCAAATCATCCAGAACTTTGCACAGAGCAGATCTTTCTACAATTTCAAAAAAGGACCAGCCATACTATGGCAGCTTGAAGTTTCTAGTCATCCGTTCACTTTGAGCTCCCCATGGCAAGGTGTGCTCAGGTATGTGGTTATGCAGACACCTAATAGTGGAGTTTCTTTTAATTTGATCTCCTTACCTTGAGTTTCCATCTGGTTTTCTGAATTTACAGGCTCAGGGTCAAGGCTCCTCTAGATAGAACTGTGGAGTTCTCAATCCAGAGGATGGTGGTGTGACTGTGTTACAGTACTGGGGCCAGGGTGGGGATGGGATGGTGGGGTCTCCATAAGTAAAAGGTGATTGTTAAACCAAGAAGAAAAAGAACCCACTTCCAATCCAGAGCTCAACAATAACTTAAACACCTTTTCAAAAGAACACTGATCCCACCTTACCTGGAAAAGATGGCTTTTCGGAGAACAAGTATGAGGGAGTCCCTCACTGACATGCTGACTTTGAGCAGCGGCTGGAAGGGAAGGGATCTATTAGGCAGAGCAGTAATAAGGCAAACCAAGCTGTGTGTGAAAGCACACAGGCACGTGCGCTCCTATCTTATGCTAGGTTTCCACACTTTCATCAGTACTAAAGGACACCCAAAGAGAGTTTTGAAACAGGAAAGAAAAGAGATGGACCGGCAACAGCAAGACATCTTGGCCTGCTGTTGAGAATGGAGCATGAGGATTGGGGGAGAAATCTGTGGCCCTCAGAATGGAGTACTGGGGGCTAAGCAGGTGACAGTTCTACCACTAAGACAATACCCCAGCACAGAAAAAAATAATATTAGAATAGAATTGGGAAGAAGGTAACTCTATGGGCCATTCACAGCTGTTTCTATTCTGTTCGGGTATCTGGGCACCTTCCATCTTCCAGATGAAAGGTCCTAGCAGGGAGAGTCCTTGACTGTGCTTTCAACTAAGGGGCACTAACGTTCAAGAGGGGAGCTTTCAACTAAGGGGCATTAGTTCAAGAGAGGCACCATGCTACACTGAATAGCCTGCCAGCTACAGCAGAGGACTAAAGACACTTTAACAAATATATGTGCAGATGAGGAAGGTTACTGGGTCCCACCTATAATTGTGGCATGAAGCTACGGCTGGAGCCAAGCTCTAACATATTCATTCGTAGGGAAATGCAAAGCTTTACCTGTACGGCCTTGAGTAGCCCTTGCACCATATCAAGAGGCAGAAAGGACAAATTGTCAAAGGCCTCAGTGACTTTGGAGGACGAATTCTGAAGGATGAGTGGAGCAGACACAACGATATTAGACAGCAAATCTGAAAAACAAGATTGTAAGAGGAGCAGCTGCTGCCAAGGGCAAAGCAGGGGCCACATTAAAGAGTAGGGTATGGGAGAGAGGGATTCTGTTTCTTTCTATGGGGTCAATGAGTCAAAGAGAAAATCCACAGCCTCCCCATTACCTGGAAAGGTTCCATTTGGGATGATCATATTGTTAATCCAGTCTCCTATCAGGATACAGGGTGCCATATGCACACAGCCCAGGTACAGGGGCCAACTTATCAGGGTGTACCCAGGAGCTAGCTGGAGAGCCTTCTCAGCAGTAGGCCCAGGGCTCAGGGGCATCTTCCCAATGGAGATCAGATGAAATCTAATTATTGCCAGTTTCAGGTCACACTGCAAGACTCGCCTATTCACTAAAGCATTCCCCAAAGAATCAAAGCAAAAGAAAACCTGACAGTGTGTCCAAAGACAGATACCAATAATGAAATCAAAGAGGAAGGCAGAGAACTAATGGTCCCTTCTGGACTGGTCCCTGCATAGTGGTTAGGTACTATAGCGATAGGGGATTAACGTACATGCTGTATAGGATATTTGCATTTCTATAAAAATGGACAACCACGGCTCTGTGATGAACTATCCCATTACAGTGTTCTTCCTCTGTAGTGAGGTGTGTGTTGAATTGCATGGACTTGAGACACCTGATACTGCTGACCCTCAGGTCACCTGATCAGGAATTTCCTCTACAAAAAAAAAAATTAATATGACTTCTGAAAACCACATACACTTCCCTCTCTCATTTTTATTACCTATGAAGTGGTTGATGGGAGAAAAGGCCTTTGTGATTACTCTATTCAAGACCTGCTCCAGAATTGCACTTCTGATTGGCTCATGGACCTAAAAGGGGAAAGGACAAAAGAAAAAACATAAAATTGAGATTTTCATGTGATTTCAGGTACTTGGTCATTGTCCATTAATGTCCAGGTTTGAAGGGTAATATTTGACCAGTCCCTAGAAGTTACCTATGGCTAGCTGAATAGAGACTGAACCAGGATGGAATCTGGATCAATTAAAAGAAAATGTAGGAGTGGAGGTTAAAGGCTAGAGGTTAAAGCAAAGATCTGAGAGGCCTGGGTTCTATTCCCATCTCTGTCATTGATTTTCCCCATCTTCCCTTCAGTTCCCCTGATAATGGAGAAGAACAAAATCTCATAAAAAGTTGACAAGAGAGCAGGGGCATGAACAGAGTTTCCCAGGAGAACATATGATGTTATCCTAAACCTCATCCTACCTTAAATGTTTCCAGCAAGATATTAGCTCCCAGCCTGCATGCCTGCTGGGCTGGCATCTTGGAAAGGCCATAACTGGTTTCAGCAGCTTTTCCTAAGGCCTTTTTTGGTTCGTATGATTCCATTAAGGTGAAACCAAGATCCACCAGCCCTTGAGTAACATGGTCCCAGCCAAAAGCACTGGAAGAAAATGTTAAACAGAGCAGGAAAAAAAGCAACTTAATAAAGGGAAAGGCTCAAGCTGCAACATTCAGATTAATAAAATCTTCCATGGTCACTCAGGGGCCCAATGCAGGTTGGCAGTTGTGTGAAACAAGCATGCTCAGCTCTCAGGGTAGGGAATGCCCCCACAAGACTCTTCAGTCCCGGGTCCCCCAACCAGCAAAGGAGAGACAGAAAAGCTATAATTCCTGAGAGAACTTTCAGTATTTTAAACAATGCTGTCCACACCAGATTCAGAAATGGCGCTGACTGATGGCAGGTTTTGGAGTCATATATGAGATGTTTAAAGGGGTAATGGTGGTGGGGTGGGAGGCTAACAGAAGATCCATCCCTCATTCACTAACCAGAAAGCATTCACACTACAGCAGATAGCATTACTGTAAATGGTCAGCTACCATTCCCAGCAGGAAGTTGGTGGTTAGCGGTTTATAATTCAGCCACTCTGCATCACAGATGGCTGAAACTTAGGAGACATCTGTGCAACTGTATATTTTTTCAAAGGTCTCTTATATAAAGCTATGAAATAAAGTTTGAGGTTTGAAATCAGTTTTCAGTAATAGTTAGAATCCCATCACATTTCTATCTAGGCCAAGACCCCGCTCCCTCCCAAAAGCTCTTGAGCTCTGGGTAGTGTACTCCAAAAACAAACCTGTTTTCCACCACTTCCAGGATTATGGACGCTATATCATACTGCTGAGGAAACAAATCCTGCAGGAATTTTGAGCCCTGGAGGAACTGCAGGTCCTTGCAGCTTCTCACAATGGACATTTTCAGAAAGTCAAACACCTGAAACATAAAAATGGTGTGAGTGAGGAGGAGTCTGTCCAGAGCCTTTTCCACAGGTAACCGCCAAGTGAGAGAACCATCTAGAGCAGGCACAGTGTAGGAAGTGTCAGTGCCAGCTGCTCACACAGTTCCTCCAACATATCTCAATGCATTCCTTCTCCAGGATGGTTGTTCCCCACCTTACTCACAGATGTAGCCAAAATGCATGAGCCAAGAGGGTAGTGTACAGTCACCCAGCACCTACATTTGGACACATTCATTTTGGTTTTCGGAAGGCTAAGTTGCTGTCATCTTCACTCCATTGCACTCTTTCCCCCCATTCATGTCATGTAATAACTTATTAATATATAATATAATGTAATATATTATTAGATGAGAGGTCTCTCTGGAGGCTGTGTCATAACAGGTTTCAATGGTCAACAGGCGAGGCACAAGAATGGGAGGATAAACCCCGCTCATTGATGACAAGGATGCTCCAGTGCTCAAGAGCCAGGAAGCATGACTCCCAATCCATTCAACAGTATTTGTTTCTTTTGTTATTACCCAGAGTTCATTTCTGAACCTATACTGAAAAGGGAGCATAATATGAACATACCCTCTCCCCCGCCATGAGCACAACGCATGGACAAGGAAGCTTTATGCAAAAAGAATCCTTAGGTTACACATAAGTAAAACATACCTGCTCTTCAAATCTGTGTTTTATTGCCACCGAGAGCACAAGAGCCACACTGAAAGGACACAGGGTCTTGCCAGGGTCCCTTTGCTGTTCAGCCTAGGAAACATCAAGAGACAGGACAATCAAAGAGCTTGTTATTTATGATTTAATTAAGCTTCTTGCAACACCAAGGAAGCCACCATTGCTAATTTAGGCCAGACTGGTGTTATGCTACCGCAGAATTGACCTAGGTTGTGGGGGAATCTCTTACCCCAAACACACTGAATCACTATAGATGTTTTTGATGGCCATAGTGGTATTAACAATTTCAAATCCTGCATAAAGATAACCTGCTAAACCTACCCTCTAGTTTAAAAACCCCTCTCTCATTCCCCAAAAAGCCCTAACGGTGTGCTCTGCATTTGCTGTACCTTTAGTAGTTTGATTAGTTCCCTGCCAAGACCCTGGTCCAGGTTGATAACAGAGATAATATGAAGAATGATCGTGCCTTCCACATGACGGAGTTGGTCTAGGGGCACCGTGGCAGCTTCAAGGTCCACTGACCTGGAAGACATAGTAGAAAACCCTAGGTTTCAATTCCTTTTGTAATTGATGCACACCATCTCAAAAGCACCGAACAGGACTCATACAAGAGGGGTGTCAGGTAAGGCAGGGAGGGTTACAAATACCCAGGCAACAAAGGAAGACAATTATAGGAAAGGACTTACTCTGGAATCCTCTGCTCTTCTTTTTGCCTTTTATCTAACTGGTTGAAAAAAGTGATGATTCCTTCCAAAACAGTCTTCTTACTGCCCTGAAAGGCAGGACATAGCAAAGCAGCATAAACTATATTAATCTATTGCACATTCTGTAATACCACAGCCCCCAGGGAATTGCAGTCTGCTTCCCTGATTTCCCCTTGCAATGCTAGTTTCATAATATTTTTAATTTCCCATGCTAAGTCATTGTGTGGGGCTCCTGGGGTAGAGTAATTGATCACTGTATTGTTTGTATATTCCTTTGTACAGCACTTATAAATAAAGGGTTTTTCATTAGAATGGTTTATTTAAGTGACCAGTCCATTCAAAGCGGCTAGAAAGCCCTAAAACAGTAACTGAGGCTCTAGACTTGAGCTAGTGAATCAAAACAGCCTCCCACAATACAGGTAGAGACTATCTCTGGATGGATCATTCTTTTATTGAGTCATTCATGGAATAATAGCAACAAATGTGGGAGTGGAACAGCCACCCCGTCCCAACTAAATGGCAGGTACCTCACTGGCAGCAGCTGCTTGGAACAGGGGCACAGAAATGAGACCTTTAAGATTGATCCAGACCACAACCCAGGGGCAGGTCACACTATGTGAGCCATGAACATACTAGAACAGGCAACCCCCTGAGCAGAGAGATGGATTCCATGTCTAGGAAGACTAATAGGGACCTTGCCTATTATCTTTTGGAACTGTACCCACTGCTTTCTTCTCCAAAGACGCCATGTCACAGCCATCCTCCTTTCAGTTGAGGAGGAGTGGGCATGACTCTCTTAGTGAGACGCATATAAGGCTTTCCACCATCTCCCTATCCCTCACAGCAGAGCCTGCTCCCACCTTCCATCAGCCATGGGAGTGAGCTGTCCAGCTGCGAGCTGAATTTTGATCCCCTGCATGATCCAATCCATAGCTCACTTTGTGTATTTTCTCTCTCATATGTGCATGCAGCACATATCTGCTATAGTGGTTAGGTGCAAGTTCTGTCTTGGAGAGCTTCAGCAGCTCTCTTTGTGGTTTTACCTTTGCAGAGAGTAGCAGCAGCTGATAAACCAGAGGAGGAATTTCTTGGAGGTCTAACTTGGAGAATATCCTCAGGACCTTTTCCACGACAAACTGCAGCTCTTCTGCACTTAGTGGGATGTCCCTGAAGAATCAAAGGTGCAGACCAGTCAATGCCATTCAGTTCCCAACCCTGCTTCCTTTAGAATACCATAGCAGGTTCAGTCTTTGAACTAGCCAGTAGTACTCTAGCATTCCCAAAGGCCCACCAGAGGGACCAAAAAAAAAAAAAGCAACCTGAAGTCCTGGATAGACGTTATTGCCATAGACCCCTCAGCTCCCTGCAACTGTCTCAGAAACTCAGGTTCATGTTCTGAACTCCAACACAAATTGCATATCACAAAGCCTCCCTCACATTGTGCTTGCACATGAATGGACAGTGCCAACTTTTCAAGATACACAGAATCAGAGCCATGACCCAGCCCAGAGTCCCCTGCACTCAAGGAGAGAGGGCTGAATAGCCAGGCATATATATGGAATTGGCGGGTACAAAATACACATTATGAATAAGGCTAAGATTTTGTCATGCATATTTTTAGTAAAAATCATGGACAGGTCACGGGCAATAAAGAGAAAATTCACGGAAGCCCGTGACCGATCCATGACTTTTACTAAAAATATGCATGTCAAAATGGGGCCCCGCAGTTCCCAGCCACCACAGGCAATGGAGGGACCCTGCAGCTCCCAGGCACTGTGGGCTCAAGTCACGGAGGTCTCTGGAAGTCACGGATTCCGTGACAGAACCATAGCCCTCACTACTAACACAACTGATGTTCCCTGTTAAATGATGAATTTAACTACCTGCTTGGTGTGCCCTAAGATACTAACTAAGGAAGTAAGAGTGGTGGGTGGGGAAAAGAATCCTATCTATTTTCCAAATGGCTCCTCCATAACCCACACTGAGCATTAGAGTCTCTAGCCTTCCCTTGAAGCACATGCTGAACTCCCCCTAAGGCCAAGGAAAGGTATCTGCAAACACCAAGGGGGGGACAGACCCTGGTTTCGCACATATTTATACTTGTGATGTGAACAAGGGAAGACATATCAAGGGTCCCTATTCCTCAACAGCAAGCAGCAGATATCGAGCCAAGCGAGACTCTGGGAGAAATGGCACAGCCAGTGCTGTCCCTGGGGCATTTTGGGGACTGCACGCAGCTTGCTAAAACACACCCAATGGATATACTCAGCACCCATGTGATACCGAGGGTATAACTGCCAGGTTATTAACGCACAGTCCCCAAGCTGTTTGTGAAACAGGAGGAAGAAATAGATGCAAAATAAGAAAACACTGAGGTGGGGGAATTTACCTGAACATGTTGGTGAGATGAATGACACACTGATGATCCCACCTGGTCAAACAAAAGAACAGAGAGCGTGAGAAAGGGCAGAATTGCTGCTTGTTCTCCTCGCACCCCCAAATTTAGTTAATGTCTACAGTTCTTCTGTTGCTCTCTCAAAGTAAGAACAGAAGCCTGATTTGCACTAAAATTCACCACTGTTACCAGCTACTCATCGATAATTGGAATGGCTCTGTTTGGCTGCTCTTCTCCTAGTGACAACAAACAGGAAAACCAAAGGAAAAGACCTAAGCACCCTGTGAGGCCAATTTATGCAGCAGTGTTGCAGGTGGTTCACCGGCCCTCCCAGCTGGAGAAATTGCCACACTGCCAGCTCTCAGAGGGGGTTAGATTTAAAGGAAGTAAAACAGGGCAAAGTGGAGGAGATTCTCCAACCCAGGGAACTCTGCAAAGCACAATGTAAAGGGCATTATTTGGCTGCAGACTCTTCTTAGAATTGCAGAAGCAGCTGGGGTTTTAGACTGAGGCTAGTGTGTCATTTTATAGCAGGTGGGTATTAGATAGATTTTTTGTAAAGAGCCCAGATGCTGATAGGTGTGTAACGATTCTTAAATTAACAAATAGAAATGAAGAGGAGATGTACACACCTGCTGGAGCAGAGGGTATTGATCAACTGCTTCTTAAACTCTTCTCCACTCAGCTCACCTGGAAAAGCAAGAGGTATTTAGGAGCAGATTCCAGTGAAACGAAAGTATAGGAGAGAGACCTTAATATTGATGCAAAAATTATATTAATACAATTATAACTATTTTATTAGGTCATTACAAGCTTGTTTGCTTCTTTACTGAATATTAAGGTATAGCTACAAGTATGTTACAGCCAGAATGCTTGGAAATACCACAATACATGTATTTAGCTAGTTAAGTTACAAAATGTTAAAGCTAATCAAAGACGTTCCAGAAGGTTTCTACTTCTATCTCCCATGGATAACAAACCTCAAGAGGTTTGTTATCCATGTTTTAGGCAGAGGCCTAATTGTAAAAAGGAATGTAGAGCCATAAGTCTAAGGAAGTGTCCATACCAACCCCTTTTATTTTAAAAAGAAAAATCTCTGCTTGTATTTTTGAAACTCCAGGAAAAACATGTACAGTTGGAAATGTGTTTAAATTTTGGTTATATCTTGAAAGTTGAAATAACAAACCCTTTGTGAAAAGCATACATTTGCAAATATGTTAGCTAAATGCAAAGCTCCTAATATCACTACTATGTAAATAGTAAAATGCTTTATGTACCAACATGGAATCTAATTACCTTGCTAGACAAATGTAACAAGCCATTTAAATATAGAATATTTATGTTAATAGGGAATTAATTAATTGCTGGCAGTGCACAAGCAAACCCTCACCCAACTCAAAGAGGCAAGAAAAATCATCCTCCAAAAACTGTCATGTAGAATTAATAACTTAAGCTAAAGAATTTCTAAAAGTTATTTAACTTTAAAAGGCTGTTTTGAGAACAAAGCCTTTTTATAGAAAGAACAGGAATGTTTGCACTTTTGAAAACAGAATTTAAATTTCCTGTCAAACTCTAATAAAACTGAAAGAATATCTCAGAGAATGGACTGAAAAAAAAGAAAAAGTTAAAGCTAGCTTTGAAAGTTATCTGATGCTTTCCTGACAGAAAAACAGAGACAATTAAAGAAATGTTGCATATTCATTAATAAACTGCATATTCATAAGATGAAGGGGCTCCTAAGGATTACCCAGGAAGGCATGGAGCCAATGAAAGAGTGACAGCAACCCACTTGAAGCTAAACAAGCCCAAAAGGGGTGTGTTTTCCTATAGTGTCATGAAAATAGGAAGGAGAAGGGTATAAAAGACTCTGAAGTGAGCACCCCATACACATACCCTGGGATAGTTTGTTTAGACAGAAAGCACTTCACAAGTCATAGACAGCTAAGAAAAACAGAGAAAACTCAAGAATAAACCAACCCCTGGGGAAAACCTCCCCAAAAACCTCATCAAAGATTGATGAGAGAAAGTTAACTAAAATACTGTCAAGGGGTTAGATTTAAACTCTTGTACTGACATTTTTGGGATAGGAAAATGCTGCTGTCACTTAAATGACTAACCGTTTCTCTGTTAATCACCAGATGGTTAGACCATGTATTCGTGGAGAGGAGATGGGCTAATCCCTGGTAAACGGAAAAATAGTGGAACTTAGTTGGATTTAAGATTCTTTGGGCAGGTCTTCACTACCCGCCGGATCAGGTAGTGATCCCCGAACCTGATCCCCGAACGCACTCCCCATCGACTCCGGAACTCCAGCTCGTGAGAGGCAGCTGAAGTCAGCATATCTTAGGTCGACACCCCCTTCCCCCCCAGTGTAGACCAGAGCTTAATATTAATAATTGACCTGTTTTAAGACAGCCCCTTAAAAGGCTTCTTCTACCTAACTAGTTTAAATATTTTGTTTTATTTCAAAAGATTTAGTTAAGATTGCTTTCTTTGTCTAATTATAAACTGTTAAGGTTATTATTAACAACACAGGCTTCTTACCAGACCTTAAATTATTTTGCCCTACATAAACAGTTGTAAATATCTAATAAGATACTAAAACTGAATTCACAATAGTTTGGGGAAATAATATACTTTGGTGACACATTACCAAGAGAAGAGTGACCCACCAAAGGAGGGGTTCACTCTCAAAGGTGTAATCTGTTAAAAGCTCTCTCCAGAGACATACAGAAAAGATTATAACAAAAATAACCAGCTTATCATTTGTGTTGTTTTGTTTAATATTTTTTCTTTTTCTAATAAAAAAATAGCCCTGATTAATAATTTTTGTGATTATTTTGCTTGGTCTTGATCATGGTATCCGCTAAGGTATGCAAAAGAATCCCTGTGACTAAAAGTAGTGGGAGTCACATCCCTGCGCTGGCAGTAAGAGAAACAATTAGTAAGAGGTGGCCTACCATTTCATGTTTCTTTAAATATTTATAGTAATTTTTAAAATGAAATTACTTAGAATCCAACAATTTAAAACTACCCCTCCCTTTCCACCACACAAAGGATTGGGCAGTGAGTGGGAAGTGAAGGGATTACCTTTCCCATAAGCCAGGCTTTCTTTATAGGTAGCCAGTGCAGTAAGAACTGTAGAAAACAACTCCAAGGACTTCCCATTAGACAGGCTTCCTCCTTTAATAACATCAACAAACAGAGTGGCCAGTTCAGCCAATGCAGCGCCTGGTAATCGACGAGCCTGATAAAAGATTTTTTTAAAAAAAGAGTATGAGGAGATGCACTAGAAGACTCCAGACATAAATACAAGTGATTAAAAGAAAGCAAGTATACTCTCAAGAAGCCAATGAGAGCCACATTAGAGACTGCTGGTGCAGCCCAATATTGTTTAGTAGAGGAAGTCACCCTGAAACACAGTATGCACACTGGCCATTAGAAATGGAGATAAGTCATGTTGACTAAGTCAAGGGATTGGTCAGTCTGAACTACTTCCAGGTACAAACATCCAACTATGATAATTACACAGATAACACTTTCCAAACATTAACTAACCTCATCCTGGGTGAGACTCAAGCAGGTGACCCACTCATTTTTCCCAGTGGCCTAATTAATAATTGGAATCCACATCTCACAGGTAAAAGGCCACTTCCCCTCCCACCTAGATCCAATAGGCCCCATATAAGCCACTCCAAATGAGCACCTACCTCCAGCATCAGCAGCCCTATGATCTCTGACACGATGTCCAACTGCAGGTCCCCCGACTCCACCAACTGGATACAATGTTTGTAAACCTGGAGTCTCCTGAGAACACCATTCTGCTGAGAGCAAGGGGAACCTTATTGGGGGGGGGGGGGGGGGAGACAAAGGGGAAAGGAAAAAAAAAATACTCTTAAAGAACTTAGCTAATTCCTGAGTGCATTTGTGGTATCTGAGAAAAGTTAGGTTAGACCTATTTCCCCTTCCCCAATACATGTGTAACATTGCCACATTCAATTGATCCCAAGGTCAGGAAGCCTGACCGCTTGGATTTAGATAGAATCACAGAGAGAGATGATCAACATTTTACCTGAAAACCTATTTCTTTCACGATATCTACAAGACTTAGTTCAGTTGCCCACTTACCTACTTCAACTAGATATTTCTTGAGCAAACAGTTAATCTATACGGGCAAGTCAAGCGCCTTCTGAAAGTAAGTTATCCAGAGGTCAATGAAACCCAGGTTGTCCCATTACCTTTGAAGATTCCCCTCAGCAGTACGGCAGTCTCCTTTCCCTTCACAGCCTGCCTCGTAATAAGGTCACCAAGCTGCAACCAGAAGGAAACAGCTGTAAGATACCAGTTGCTTATTTTCGTACTTCCAACATTTACATTTGCAGGTTCACCCCCACCCCCTTCTAGGAAAAGCATTGCCTGTCCAGGAACTAATTCCCCAACAAAACGGCTGGGACTCACATACCTATTATCCTTCACCTGAACACCCTGCCATATTGTTATATTGCACCATGATTGACAGCAATGTCAGACATTTCTCCATCCCTGTAGAGTGGATAAACCTAACTACAACCCTCCTAATAGCATTACATGGATCTGTAGCCTATCAGAGAGCATACCAAGGCACAAGGCAGTCCTAAATCAGTTCCCAATCTGGGTACACCATAGAACAGGGGTGGGCAAACTTTCTGGGCCGAAGGCCACATCTGGGTGGGGAAATTGTATGCAGGGCCATGAATGTAGGGCTGAGGCAGGGGGTTTGGGTGGGGGAGGGAGTGTGGTGTGTAGGAAGGGGCTCAGGGCAGGGGGTTAGGGTCCAGGAGGGGGTGCGGGGTGCAGGAGGGGGCTCAGGGAAGGGGGTTGGGGTGCAGGAGGGGTGCAGCAGGGGGCTCAAGGCAGCGGGTTAGGGGGTCTCAGGACAGGGGGTTAGGGTGAGGGGTGCAGACTCCGGCCCAGCGCCGCTTACCTGGAGCAGCTCAGGAGTAGCAGTGGTGCGCAGCAGGGCTAAGGCAGGCTCCCTGCCTGCCCTGGCCCCGCGCTACTCCCAGAAGTGGCCAGCATGTCTGGCAGTGGCTCCTGGGGGTGGGGTGGGGTAGCCAGCTCCACCACAGCCTGCCCTCGCCTGTGGGTACCACCCCCAAAGCTCCCATTGGCCACGGTTCCCTGTTCCTGGCCAATGGGAGCTGTGGGGGGCAGTGCCTGCAGGTGAGGGCAGCACACAGAGCCCTCTGCCCCCCTATCCACCAGGGGCTGCAGGAACGTGCTGCCAGCCGATTCCGGGAGCGGCATCGGGCCAGGGCAGGTAGGGAGCCTGCCTTAGCCCCACTCTCCCACAGGGCTGGCAATTCCACAGGCCGGAGCGAAAGCCCTGACGGGCCGGATCCTGCCTGCGGGCCGTAGTTTGCCCTTCTCTGTCATAGAACATACACCACAGCTCCAATCTATTCCAAGTTCTTCTTTAGCCTTTGGAAATTTAGCATACAGCTAGAACTATTCATTCAGAGTACCATCTTACAGTTTTTTTTTTTTTCACCTCAAATGTCCAGTGAATTGGTACGGGCACACTTTTACAACATCTTCAAATGAAGGAAAATTCTAGCCGCCATTCTCTCCTGCTGCAGCCCATGCATAGAATCCAAGAAAAGCCTCAAATGTTCAAAAATATGCAACTCACTTCATTTTCCTTCAGGTTTTGCAGACATTCCTGAAGTCTGTCTAGTGCTTCTTCTGCTGCTAGAGATAAGATTTTCTGGTCCATTGTAGCTCGTGTCAGTAGACTTTGCAGCACCGTCACGCATTGAATGTGTTCTGGAAAATGGCAGCAGAATTAGCACTTGGAGAATAATACAGGAAACCACCTAGTCCTTCCCCACAAGAAATCTGTGCAGATAGCCATTGGAGAAAATTATTATTCAAGAGGATTTCAAGGAATAACTTCCCCCATTCATCAGTTCTCCACTACAACACAATTTGATTTTACGTGTCTTTTACAGAAATGTCTCCCAATGTACAAGTTAAAACAATGGAAACATCACAGCAATGGCATGTGAGAGAAAGAATGGGAATCATAACTAGGAAAGGGCACTGGTCTACAGCTAACCATCAATAGCAGGGGTTCTCAAACTGGGGGTCGGGACCCCTCAGTGGGTCACAAGGTTATTACATGGGGGGTCACGAGCTGTCAGCCTCTACTCCAAACCCCACTTTTCCTCCAGCATTTATAACGGTGTTAAATATATAAAACTGTGTTTTTAATTTACAAGGGGGGATTGCACTCAGAGGCTTGCTATGTGAAAGGGGTCATCAGTACAAAAGTTTGAGAACCACTGGGCAGCACCAAAGAGGTATGGGGAGAAATCACTGAAGCAAAATTGTAACCAGTGGCAGAATGTTAGTGTAGTACCAACCACTCATCCCGTTAACATAAGCCATTCATAGTACAGCAGCATTCTCGGTTAGGACAGTCTGACTGGTATAGGGCATTCTATTGGAGTTTCACCCCTTAACACTCTGTTTTTTAATTGGCTGGCCATCACATCTCTGGACTGAAAGTTCGAAAGGATGTGGAATGACAAACAATCGAACAGAAAAGAAACAGGAAAGACAACACAAAGCAGCACAGGACTGGCCTCACAAAAATGCAGAGATTTCAAAGCTTTATTCCAGATAGAGCTGTCATCACCTCTGAAACAACCAGAAGATTCGCATTAGGAAGCTCTCAGCACAAAGGGGGAATAGAGGGCTTTCATTTTAATTATTTTTAAATTATAATTATCAGGAGGGATATTTGCATGAGAGCATGATCTTTGCTCCTTAAGAACCCAGCTGCCCAATCTGAGAAACATCTGCAATGTCAGGGAAGAATGACATTTCAGGTGCAGAATTAGCAGCTGGATTTTTATTATGAATATACATATTATCTTGCACAGTTCTCTGCTGACAATAAAACACGACACAGCCCCGATGGTGAAAGGGGCAAAAACCCGTCTGCCCAGGCAAACATTCCCAGGGATAATAAAGGACAAAGCAACACAGAAACTTGTGGGCAGACCTCTCATTCCCCCGTGACACCAGACAAATAACACACGCAACCCCAGTTCAGGGAGACAAGTGGGGGGAGCGGAGGAAGGCACCTGAGTCGGGGTTTTTCAGACTTTTCAAGTGTTTTTTGTAAACCACCCCACACTGAGCTCTAGGCACCTTCGCCACAACTCAAAATGCCAGCCCCCTCCCCCCAACCCGCCCGCTGGCAGCCCCACAAGCCCTCACAGCCAGCAGCCACCGCCGCCGCCTCTCACCCTGCCCTCGCCCCAGGCACTTCCCCTCCCCAGCCCCGCGCTCGCTGCCGCCCCCGCTCCCCGAGTCGTGCTCACCCGCGAGCCGCTCCCGTCTCGTGCCCGCTCGGGCCCCGGCTCCGAAACTCCCGCCGAGCACTCCGCATCCGTTACCCCTGGCAACAGATCCCGCCTCCCCCTGCTCACTTCCGCTGCCCCTGCCGACAGAGCCCGCCCTCAGGCCCCGCCAGCCCCGCCCATCGGAGAGGGCCGGGACCCGGGGCGGCTGGGCTGTAGAACTCTCCGCGGGAGTTGGTCCGCGGGTTCGAATCTCCCCCTGTCCGCGGCGCGGGGCAGCTGCGGCGGAAGTTGGCGTGAGGAGGGGGCCGCTCAGCACCCACAGCCCCGGGGCTCCGGTCCTCGGAATCCAGCCTGGGCTGCCGGCAGCTGCGTCTCATTTACCCCAGGCCCCCCTCGGACTCAAGGGCCAGCTACAGCGGTCACCCCCTTTGTCTGGGGCGCGCTGCTGCCGGCCAGGTCCTCACGGGAGCGCCAGGGCAGCCCCTTGGTGGGGGGAGCGGGGGGCTCTCGGACCAGCCCCGGGCGGCGGGGGCTAGCCCCCTGCGGTGTCCCATTTGGGAAATGTGGCCACCCAGGGCCAGCCTTAGGGAGTGGGTCACCTGGGCGACCACCCCTGGGGCAGCGTGGTCAAGGGGGCGCCATGTGGCAGTCACAAGTTGCTCCTGGCTGGCAGGGGAGTGCCACGTGGGTGGGGGGGGGCAGATTTCTCCCTGCTGCCTCCTGGTGAAGGACCATTGTGCGAGGGAGGTGAGCGGTTCCCTACAGATACTGCTCCCCACTCCCCCAACGGTCCTCTGCCCCCCCCAGGGGACTGTGGGGGGGCATCAGGGCTCCCTGCATCCAGGTCACTGCCCCCACCTGGGCGGTGCTGTGAGGCGGGCATCAGGAGCTGCTGCTCCCCTGTCCTCCCCTTATGCAGCCCCCGTGGGGACAGTGACCTGGATGTAGGGAGCCCTGACTTCACTCCTCCCCCCCCCCCACAGCCCCCTAGGGGGGCACAGAGGAGCAGTGTTCAATAAAGCAATAAAGCCAGCTGCTCTGTGCACCCAGATCAGTTTCCCCACATGGGTGCAGGAGGGGTTGCTGGAGTTAGGGGCACAGGGGGCACCATTCAGAGGCTAGAGGTGTGGGAGGGTGGGGAGGCCATGGGGGCCAGAGGCAATGGGAGGGGACACCATGCCGACAGGGGCCAGGAGCACCAAAATACAGTTTCGCCCAGGGTGCTATTTTCCCTAAGACTGGCTCTGTGGTCACCCTATGCAAAACTCTCTCAGCAGAGAGGCCAAGGACTGAAGGGGCCATAAAGGCTAAGCTAAGGAGTGGCTGGGCACTGGAAGGGGGTGCCATCCCTGTTCAGTGGGTCTATAGAGGACTCTTTCTTTAGGGCCCTAAAGTCAGCACCTTTCGCCAGCATAGAATTCAACAAAAAAATCTCCCAGATGAACTTTCAATAACAAAACAGAGGAGGCTATTTCAGTGCTTCCTTACACATACCCCAAACCCTCTCTGCTCTTGGGGGGGAGGGGGGCGACAGGGGTCACACACATGTCCACCTCTCTGGATACATTATGGCACCCCATGTCTTAATAAGAATTAAACAATCCTGCTCTCAGAGTCACCCCAGCCAGTAACAGCTCCCTGGCTTCCACTCATTGCTCTGTTTCCGCTTTGAGGCTTTCCTAGCAGGGCCTGAAATGCTCATCCTCTGAAAGTCAGGCTCCCAAAAGCTTGCTTTTCAGGCATTTTCCCCACCTCCACCACATCTACATGCATTTCAACATCTGCTCTCAATTGGGCTTTCTTAGAACAGACACTGTCAAATAAACCCCCTCTTTTACCCTCAAGGGGCAATGGAGCACACAAATTTCAGGAACGTAGAACCACTCTGAATCCAGTTAGATTTGAAATGTGTTAGGATTTTCATCTTGAGATTTCTTGGAACCATTAACTCATTTCACATTATTCAGTGTTTACTAGATTGAAGAAGTGATGAAATTACTGGCTGGAGTTCTATGCAATGTTGTCGTAGCCATGTTGGTCCCAGGATATTAGAGAAACAGGGTGGGTGAGGTAATATGTTTTAGTGGACCAACTTCTGTTAGTTAGAGAGACAAGCTTCTCCTTGAATGGTCTCTTAGAATAGGTGCTAACTCAGGGACTGGCAATCTTTGGCACGCGGTCCATCAGGGTACGCCCCTGGTGGGCCGGGGCGGTTAGTTTACCTGCAGCGTCCGCAGATTAGGCCGATCGTGGCTCCCGCTGGCCGCAGTTCGCCGCTCCAGGCCAATGGGGGCTGCAGGAAGGGTGCCGCTTCCCACAGCCCCCATTGGCCTGGAGCCACAATCGGCCAAACCTGCGGACGCTGCAGGTAAACAAACCGCCCCAGCCCGCCAAGGGCTTACCCTGATGGGCTGCGTGCTGAAGGTTGCCAATCCCTGGCCTACTACTTTTGCTAAACTGTTTGATCTTGTATTTAGTTGTGACATTCTAAGTACTTTTCCCAGACCCCAAGAAGAGCTCCGTGTAGGTCAAAAGCTTGTCTCTCACCAACAGAAGATGGTCCAATAAAATATTTTACCTCACCCTCACCCACCTTGTCTCTCTCTAATATCCTGGAACGGACACAGCTACAACAACATTGCTAGAATTAGACTTACTCTAAGTTGCAGTTCGCAGTAGTACCAAAGCAGTAACAACTATAAAGTGTAGGGGGCTGGTACTGTCAAATACTGTATTGTTTTTGATGAGGCTATTTCTAGAAGTGCTGTCAGCATGCACAAGGAAATGTGTCTGCTACCGCATCCTTATGGAGCTTTTGGAAGCACGTCATGAATCACTAAGCAGGCAGAAATGCCTTTTACAGACCTCTCTATGGAGTCCATGAGATAAGAAGAGGGAAGAAGAGGATATGGTCTGGAAGGGGAAAGTAATGAGTAGGAAATGCATCCCACACAAAGGAGTCATGAATGTTTCCAGCTGCTCCTGCAACTGGCAGCAAGGATAAGAGGTGAAAGAATCAGGAAACTGGCCAAAATGGGGTCTGAGTGGTTGAAAGAGTTCAAGGCTATGCTACCAAAGAAAAACTCAGGCGACGGACAGTCCCAGGGAAGATGTTTCTCAGTGAAAGCTGCGTACCTTACAGTTCAACAGGGGTTCTGTTTTGTCTTCCATATGGGCCCATTCAATCACACACACACACACACACACCATACCATATATTTCTGTTGAAAAGCCCACAGGAGGCTTGTGTGTCAGGTAATTTCTAACCCTTTGTATTTTCTCAAGCCCTTTTATCCCTGGGGAACATCAACACTTTCTCTTCCCAGAAAAATTGTTAAATACAAACTTAAAGTATCATTCTCCTCTTGCCTTTTTGATGGGCATGGTCCCAATACCAGCTGAGACCTGGTGTGTGCAACTCACCTCCAGCCTTGCATGTCATTGTGGGATCTGCAGGTGACAGGGCATCACAAGCAGGTTCTGAAAACAGTGGAGAGCCTTTAATGAGCTGCTGGCCCTGCTGAACCCTCCTTGTCTAGTGAGGTGGCAGCCTGCAAGATGCAGTGGGGTTTCTACTCAGGACAGGGAAGCTATGTACATTTTTCTTTTTAGTAACTTCAGGAGGAGTTTTTTCTGCTTTGTCAGGTCACCTCCTGGAGGGAACACTGACAGGTCACTGACACTTCTATTATGACAACCAAGACACTAGTCTCATTCCTTCCACGGAAGAATAGGTTGCCTCAGTGTCTTGTGGAGAAGATGCAGCACATGCTGTTCCTTGGCAGGGCATTAGCAATTATTGTGGCCCCACATATTTGGCACCTTTCATAAATGGTTCCATTTCTAGCTAATGGGCTCCTGTCACGGGTGCACAGGCTCAGTGATCTGGTACAGCTCTGAATCAAACCCAGGCAGGACCCTCAGTATGGCACCTCTGGGCATACTGTCACTAGGATAAGCCTCCTGGGATTGACCTCAGAGACTTCAGCTACCCTGTTCCATGCCGGGAGCCTCCTGCAGTGAGTCTACCTGAATAGGACACCTGGGGAAGCCTTACACGTCCCCAAAGGAGCCATGCCCCCCAACTTCCGCAGTCAGCAGTGACTCTCGGCCAGCGTGGTGAAACAGAAGTGTTTATTAGTTGTCTGGAATACAGTGTAGGAAAGTTCTTTGTTCTCACAGAAACCAGAAAATTATATCTAAGTCCATCTTGGTCAGACCCAGAGCCCTGGCTCTCCCCGGCCAACACCTTCCAAGACCCAAACCAGTAGAGTGTCCTGTTTCTAACAGCCCACCTTCAGTCACATCCTATTGCTCCTCCTCCATCCTTTACTTTGTTTCCCCAAGCAAAACTGGTCAACTGGCCTCCACCTCTCTCTTTGTTCTCCAACTCGTCATCGCCAACTGGCTTCTTGCAGAAGGTGGGTTCCCCGGCCATCGGTTGCTAATTTACAAAATATCCAGACATTGTCTGGGCCAAGGAAGCTAGACAACAGACACATCTGGTCCCCTAGGGTTCACTGCAAAGATCAAACACAATTGTCCCACCACCTAGTTAATCGTGCAACACATAGGGAAAAACTGAGGCACGCACAGTATTCATACAAAACATTAAGAAAATCCCCCCACTTCATAGAATCATAGAAGATTAGGGTTGGAAGAGACCTCAGGAGGTCATCTAGTCCAACCCCTCTGGTCAAAGCAGGACCATCACCAACTAAATCATCATCACACTTCTTAGCTCTGTTTTGTTCTGAAACAGATTTCTCAAGCTGGGAGATACTAACAATGAGAAACCACATGCTCTGCATTGTAATTTCTTTGCAGTGAATTGCTAGGCAACCTTACCAATTTACTTTAAACGTTATAGGGTGGCAAAAGCCATTGTACCTCTATGATCTCTATGCCACAGGAAAAAATAAGTCATCACAAGGGAGTTTGTTGCTGACCTGTAACTTTCTTTTATGTGTCTTGAAATCTATTACAGTTCCAAACTAAACAACACTGCTCATAATGTAGGCCCTACAGATAAACAAAGCTGTAGTGATGTGTGCATTCTGATTCAGATTTAATAAGAGTAATTTGAATAAATGTGACATGCATTAATGGTCAGGATGTCACAGAGATGAAAACTGTATGTTGGGTCACCCTGAAGAGTCTCTCAATCCCTGTTCAGGCTGAATAGAAGTGCAGATGCCTTCCAATCTGCTCCTTTCCCCAGCAGTCCCAAGCTGGCTGCCACATATACATATATGCCACAACATGCATTACTTGGTGCTAACAGTGTGTCATTGTGTCCTCATGCAACATCCCAGTGCAATATCCAACCTACAGTAATTGTGAAGACTCTGTAAAGATCCCACAAGCTGGTTTCTCAAGCTGAGAGAGGGACCCTGGAGGACCAGGACAGTCCCCTGATCTTTGGGCCAGAGAACCAACCTACATAAGCCTGACTAATAACATTAGGTTCACACTGGTACCCAAAGTGGCTGCAGTCCTGCTGTGCAGAAGTGATCTGGGACCAGTTCCCTTAATGAGAGGGATTTGTGTCAGGTAACAAATTGTTACAGTGCAGTGGATCCCAGAGGCAGATTCCTTCTCCAAAGTGACTCCTGTATAACTCAGGTAGTTCTCACCTCTAAAAATGAGCAGATCTGGGGTCAGGAAGGAACTATACCGATGGCACTGTAGGATCTTAAGGTGGGCATGGTGGTGAGGCAGCAGGTCCTTTTTCTCTGTGCTTTGAGCTGGGACCCTCCGTCAGGATCAGGTGGATGTATCCATCACAATCATTTTCCTGCAATACAAAGTACTGGGATTGATTCCTTTGAATGGAGGGGAAGCAGGAGGTGAGAAGCCTGGACTTGGTGAAAAACAAGCCACTAAAGCTTTTCTTTTCTCTCTGTCCAGGCTTTCCTGCCTCTGCTCCTCTCAGCTGTTTCATGGCAGTTGCAGCCGGCAGAGGGCACTCTAGCACTGAGCTACTTTTCTGAAACAATGGAGCTCTTAAAGAGAAGGCTGATAAAAGCCAACTGAGTTGCAGAGCTGCCAGGGCTTCTGCCTTTCCCTGACTCAATCTGCCAGCGACCCCCACCTGCTGCATGAGCCCTAAGCCAGGGAAGGTATCATTGTAGGCAGGTGGTGTATTTAACCCTCAACTCCCAAGATACTGTATATACGCTACTCACCCTCCCCAAAACACCAGTGTTTGCAGTCTGAGGCCCATCCCACATTCTGTGGACACCGATCAAACATTCGAGGGTCTTTCCTTAGTTACCCTGGGCAGGGCACCACCTTTCCCAGGCATTGCCTTTCTCCCTGATGAGCTCTGAGTCTGCTTGGGTTGGGCTGCAAAGCAGATCCTGGTGTGAATAAGGGGAGGGGAAGGTAGCCCAAACCCTCCTTCATCCTGCCCCAGTGCAGACAGGTCCCAATTGGGCATAGGGTGGTAATTACTGTCAGGAATCCCTATGGGCCATAAAATATTGTGAGGCTGGGCTCTAGTGACTGGTGTGAGGGAGCACAGCACCTCTGTCCCCTACACACCCCCATGCTGTAGGAACAGAGCACTCCAGGCTTGGGTGATGGGCCTGGCTGAACCTGGACCATAGGGACCTGTTAGTTCTACAGACCCACAGGTGTGTGTTGCGTGGCAAAACCAGGTCCCCAAAAGCAGTCAGCAGTGTGGTTTTAGTCAGCAAGGGCTTGATTCTGCCATACCTTGCTGCTTGTGTCACCGTTCACACTTGTGCAAAGCAAGGGCCCAGAGGGTGTAATGCACTCTCAGTGGAGTGATCAAGGAGAGGATCCTGACCCAGGAGCATTTGACCCCCCATTTGGCACAGGTCTAAATGGTGACACCAGGGGGAGAAGCAGGCCCAAGTCCCCATCACCAATTTTATACATCTGCCTGAAAACAAGGAAGGGAAGGGCAGTGAAGCTACTGCCCAGACATGGCTTTGGCTGCTCCAGGAGAGGTTCACATGGATTTTGTACCATCAGAAGGCAGCAAACTTTGGCTAAAATAAAAATCTCAGTTCAGCCTCCTGTGATTAGATATTTATTACTCTAATACTTTACCCACATGGGACGTGAATGAGCAATTGGCATCTCTTCACCAGCATTAACAGCCAGGTGACAAAAACCACCCATTATTCTTTCATATTAACTGAAAGACTCATGGTCGAGTCATTTAAGTTCAAATGTGACTGGCTTTAAAATGGTTCTTATCCAATGGGAAATCCTTTCTAGTTTCTGGGGATCACAGAGAAATCAAAAAGCTTTTGTTCTTGTAGGGCCTACACCTGGGATTGGCAACCTTTGGCACGCGGCCCGCCAGGGTAAGCCCCCTGGCAGGCCAGGCCAGTTTGTTTACCTGCCATGTCCCTCGGCCTACGCCGCTTCCCGCAGCCCCCATTGACCTGGAGCGGTGAACCGCGGCCAGTGGGAGCCGCAATCGGCCGAACCTGAGGATGCCAGACTTTGTGCTCCTCTTTGTGGGTCCACTTAGGTTGCCACCTCTTCCAGATTTCTAGAGACTGTTCTGATTTTGAAAGGTTTCTCTTACAAGTTGCAGGATGTTATTTCTAAAAAAATCCCTAATTTAAATATAGCTCATAATAAATCAGCATCAATCTATAAGGGGGAAAAGCTCTTGCATGTGACAGGCAGTATTGTCACAACATTGCAATGTGATGGCATCATGATGTGACACAGGACAAGTCTCCAAACGTGGAAGCAGCAGAATTTCTCTAGCAGACATTTTCCCTAGAACTGTGTGTGAGCTTACCTGTCCAGGTCCTTGGGGCAGAGTGCTCAGACATATATGCTGCCAGCCCCTACTGGTCATGTGCTGACATTGGGCCTGATCCTGTACTGCTGAAATCCATCAGTAGTTACCATCAACATCAGTGAGCACAGGATCAAGCCTGTTGGTACTGATACTGATTCACAAAACTATCAGCAAACAGATGGAGTTGTGTCCGTTCCATGAAGCCCAGGTGAGAGGCAGATTACAACAGAAGGGGAAGGGAGTTTTATTAGCCAAGAGGAAAACTAAAAATAGGCAGGGAAAGGAACCTTATCTCTATAGAATCATGGGCTAGGCTGTGACTCAGACCATGCACCAACACAAGGGAGTAAGAACTCCCCCTTAAGGGAATCCTGGTGGGCTTTCTCCCTAACCAGACATTGCAGGGAATCCCAGGGGCTCTGCCTATTAGGGAATTCATTTCTAAAGCCTGCTCCCCAACAGGAAGCCAGAGATAAATTCTCCAGGGGAGGAGAACCTCCTGCAAAGAGCAGAGTCCCAGCTGGGAACAGCAAGCCACACAAACACTGGTTTTGCCTGTATAGCACAGTAAATATAAAGTGTGACTATATGGGGCCACTCACACTGCTATGGAAAACTCCCTGTGTGGATCAGCTATGGGTCTGACTGTCACCAGCTACGGGTGGGCACACAAGCCACCCGCAAGAAGGTGCTTTGAAGTGGCTGGGCAGGTCCCACATTGCCCAGATGTCTCCTCTGGAGAAAGAAGTGCCCCTAGATTGTCCTCTGTGAGTATCATACAGGAGCCTTCTGCTACGGTTGAATGGAGGGTGCAGACACATGGAGAGGCCAGAGTAAGGAAGTATGGAGCTGAGGGGCTGACCCTGCACAAAGTTCCCATTCATGATTCTGGGACTTCTGGAACCCCTCCCTGGCCCCCGCTGCTCTGCACCAGCTGCACTTTCTCTTCTGAGTCTCCCCTCACGTGTGGCTGGGATCAGAGTTTGTGTAAACTCCTTAAGCAAAAGGAGACAAGGGGCAGCTTTTGTTGCGTGAGGGAGTTTAACCTGTGTTTAAGTAGCCAGGATTTAGTGGAATGATCGGTAC
Source organism: Natator depressus (assembly GCF_965152275.1). Classification (NCBI taxonomy): domain Eukaryota; kingdom Metazoa; phylum Chordata; order Testudines; family Cheloniidae; genus Natator; species Natator depressus. The sequence continues at coordinate 69,013,484 of NC_134243.1, forward strand.
ACAGAGCAAACACAGAGTTAGGGCTTTTGTAAGCCCTGTGTTAATCAGGGACAGGAGCCACTGAAAAGAGCAACATTGAATGGGGGTTGACTTCTCACCAGCCCACATGCTTCAGGGGTCCTCAGCAGGCAGGGATCCAGATGAGTAGCACTCAGGACTCCTGGCAGAGTCTGCTTCACACAACATGCAGCCTGCCCTGTTATCCCCAAAGGATTCCAGGCACAATGCAGCTGAGAGCACTTGTTACATTGTTACAATGGATTCCATATCTCTTGCACCTTTCATCTGAAGATCACACTGTGTTTTAGAAGCTTTCATTAAAACCTCAGTCTTGACCCTGGAGAGGTGGGTATGTGTTACTGTCTCCATTTCACATATGGGGAAACTGAGGCACAGAACAGGGACATGACTTGTCCAAGATCACACTGCAAATCACTGGCAGAGCAGTGGCAGAGCCAGGAGGAGAATCTATGAATGTGAGACTCCTACTACCCCAGCACTGATTACTACACAACACACCCTCTCCTGTGAAAAACTTCACAGCATCCCCACCATCCACATTCTCTCTCTCCATAACAAAACATGCACATGCACTTTCTAAACATTGTTTTGGGTCAAATCTGGGTCACAAAGAGACGCTCCTTTCCCTGACACATGGACAGCAACTGGCCGGAGGTGTTCACGTCCCCCGCACACATGGATGAGGTGGAGGGGCCATTTGTTAAAAGAGCTGCTTTGGGGCTCCAGGAAGGTTCATTTAAAACAATCCTTTTCCTTGAGACAAGCCTTGAAAATGTGACTATCAATAAACCGACAGCTAAGAGCGATTGGAACACGCAGCCTGGCTCCATGCTACAGCAGAGGCTGAGGGACCCACCGGTCCACGCGCCCATGCACTTCTCAGGGGAAATGAGCCGTGAAATCTGAGGAGCATCCCAGAGGATCTTCTCCCTGCCCCTCCCCACAATTCTCCACCCAGCCCTGTGATCATCGTGGGCAGAAACTGGTTCTGTTTCGAGGCAGGCAAATAAACATTGTTTCTAGCCAGCCCCAACATGCCTCGGCTGGCTATGTTCAGGTTCAGAGCGCTGCAAGGGGAACTCCTCTCTTGTACTCCCATTTGTGTCAATAGCTCACATGGGTGAGGCACCCTCCTAGTCCTTGCTGCCCAGGAGCAGGAGAGGAGAGGGGCCCAGCTGCTGCTGCCCTGAGCGGGAGTCCTGTATTGACTGCAGCCCAGCCTCAGCCCAGAATCGATAGAGCTTGTACTGGCAGGGAACCTGGAGTCCTGTTCCTCTACCCACCAGGCAGGGGACACTCACTCCCCAACACAGCTACAGAAGTGCTGCAGCAGCCAGGAGAGACCTGCCTCAAGGACCATCCATTAGGATCACTTGGTCTCTCTTGTCTGCTATTCCAGGGAGACCTTGGCCCTTCCCGCCATCTCCCTCTACATCCAGTGGTAGATTGTCTTTTCTTTCCCTCCTCACTTCTCCCACTGCTCTGTGCTTCCACTCAGCACAGCCTCAAACCCCTTAGGAACCACAGCCTCCTGGCATCTCTGAGAGGAAGGAAGGTTGTGTGGGAGTGAGGAGATTTGGGGCCAATTGCCACAGTGTCACTGAGTGACCATGGGCAAGTCACATGATCTCACTGGGCCTCAGCTCCCAGAGCGGGATCCCGACCCAACTCCCAACGTGCATGAGGCTCAGGTACTATAGCGACAATTGCCACAGAAGAGCCAATAAATACAAGATCTTTGCAGTGCTAGGGGTCCTGTGGCCCCCTCCTTTCTGCTGTGTCTCGGGGATTCCCAGAGAGAGAGAAGGCTTTCCAGCCACCCCAGCTGCAGGAAGGAGCCCGGTGTTCCCTCGTGCAGCCCCTAGTGATACTTGCACTTGCTGCCAGACAGAACAATGCTCATTTTATCATCATCAGTTTCTCCACTCTGACAACCTGCTTGTGAGGGGCTCTGACTAATTTACAGACAAAGCAGCCGCCGGCACCATCGATTGCAAACGGGTCACCCAACCGACCACAATGGGCCCAGTGTACTGGAAATGGACACCGCTCAGTGGGCAGGATGGTGAATCTGGAAGGTGCTTTTCACAGGTCCTGTTAAAGTCAAGAGGGAAACACTCGCCCTCTGAAGCAGGAGAGACTCCCAGGGATCCGGAACCCTCCCAGCCAGCCTCCCTTGTGACTGGATCTGGGGGAGCCAACACCTTAGGGAACCCTCCCTGAAGAGCCTCACACATGCACATCCTTGGCTGGGCTTCCCAGAGCAGATATCATTCCCAGCACTGGCAATATCCCTTAGCATCAGGCATCTTCCCGCTAGCTGGGCTGAGCTGCGGGTGAGAAAGGAGTAGGGGATGCTCCAGACATTTTAGTGTGGGCAAGGTGTAGCATTAGAGCCTACAATGGGAACTGTGCACCCGCAGATGCTGGAGTTTCAAATCCCTGGCTGGTGGAATATCAAACTGTAGTGATTTTGGCAGAAGCCAATTCCTCCCCCACCTCTCCCCAGGCCTGCCCCCATCCCGAGTCATGTGTCTCCTTCCTTCCTCCTTCCCAGCAGGGTTTCAATTCCGTTTGTAGTGCAACGATATGGAATTCAAATCCTTAAATCCCAGCAGTGTTACAAAACATGCCTTGTGTAAAACCCTTCATTCCTGCACCGGCCACTTAGCCAGAGCTCCCCTCAGAAACCTCCTTCAGAATAAGAGCCTGGCTAAGATTGAGTGGTTCTCAATGGGCCCTTGTATTCACTTACCTTGTTCCCAAGGATGAAGTGTCCTTCAAGGGGAAGTTAGACCCTCCTCTTATTAAAGAGAGAAGAGATTTTTGTCCACAGCAGCACTAGCTGTGAAAGGACCTCAAGATATGGAAAGATGCAGAGTCCTTAGCACGAATTAATACAAAGTTGGCTAGCAACCCAAGGAGAGGGCTTCCAACTGGGTTGCCACTCACCCACTGGCTAACAGAACCCTCTGACTGGGTGCCAGGGCTCTGAGTTCAGTGTTCAAGTGGGACCATCATACCCTTCCCCTCTCCCCCAGCTGACATGAGAAAAGCCTGAGGTATGCCCAGTGACCACTGAAATCAAGTTCTCCATTTAAAAGGCTGATTTGGCAAGAGTCCTCACATTCAGCTCTGAGAATTATTTGGGAAAGAGAGGTCAGGTGGGAGATCTCTGGGCTCCATTGGACTTTCATCCTCAGAGATCTCCTGGCTAGGGAGCAGAGACTGAGGAACTGCCAGTAGGACATGCCCATAGACGGCTGGAATTCAGTCAGCTCCAGAATGCACCCTACTGCTTTTGACATGGGCCAGAAACATTATGGGCATGTTAATGAACTGTCCTTGGGAAAGTCCCAAGGGGCAGCCATTTGGGAGTGAGGGTCAAACCAGAATCGGCCTCATTTTACAGCAAGATCTTGGTGGGTCTTGGAGTGCTTGGTCAATGTAGCTGGTTGGGGAGTCTGACAACACAAGGAAAAGGAGGGCCCACCCCATGACAGCTAAAAACTGAAGCTTGGTGCATGGGAGAGGGAACCCATTGCAGCCCAAGTACATGAGAAACCAGGAGGCCCTTTTAGAAGTGAACAAGTCCAAGAGGGTTACCTTTGTCCAACTGAACAAAGCGGATGAAGAGGCACCATTATCCAGCCTACCCTGGGCCCAAAGCCTCCCTGAAGTCAGCTGAGTTACCCAAGCAGGGAATCTGGGCCTGTCCCCTCTTCATATTTCTACACATTTGGAAGAGGTTCCAAAGTCCCTTTTTTAGTGGATTGATTTCAGGTTCCAAAGGTTATTACTAAGAGCCTTCACCTGAGATCCCCAGGTACAAGCTGGCCCCGGGGCAGAGTGTATTTACCTTGGTGATCTCTCTTTGTTCAGTTGCAGTTAGATTGCCTCCTGTGAGGAAAGTTACTGTCTTGCCTTTGGCAATGAACATCATTAAAGGCTGCCTCTGTTCCAAGTCTATAGTTGTACCCCAGAGGCATTGTGCACCAAGGCTGGGATGTTTGGTAATTACTAACTCGGTGCCTGCACTGTAATGCTCCACAGCGAGAGGGAAGGGTTGCATCCACAGTTCACTCTCTCTGTGTTTGCACCAGGGTAATTTACAAATTCTAACCATATTTTAATTTAAAAAAAGAAACAAACACCACAGAGCAGCTGTGCATTGCTCATCCTCGCTGGCAGACACACAGCAGCCCTGCCAAGGCCTCAGGATGGGATAGCGGTGGAGTGGGGGTGCTGTAGGTGAGGTGCATTGGTAGAGCTGTGCACATGGGAACCTGTGCTGGACCAGCAAGGGGTGTGCAGGTCGGGGTGGAGGAGCAGCAGAGCTGTGTGGGGCGGGCTGCCCAGCACCTCCATGCACTCTGCTAGTTCTGTTCCCTGGGGCCAGCTCCTCACGCTTTCCTGACCAAATTCCCTCACAAATTCTAACAGCTAATGCATCTGTGAGCCCAAGGGCAGGGCTTGGGAGCAACCTGGTGATTGCCTTTATCCCTGGGCACCTTGGTGGGAATAGGGATGAGCCAGAGCATGGAGGACACAAACATACCCAGGGCCCTTCCCTCTCTCCATCCCTCCCACCCAGCCCCCTTAGCCTCCATTCAGTGATCGCTGTCATGGAGCCATGTCTCTCTGCATTAGAGGACACAGAAGGAGTTTTTGCAGGAGCGGGGAGTGGCACTCTGCCCACTTCCTCTGCCCCCTACTCCCCTTTCCACACTGCCGAATGCTAATGAGCAGGGCCCAGTTACACAATAAGAAGCTTTTATACTTCACTAATCGGCCCAAGATCCCACTGGCTCCCCCCCCTCTCCGCCCCCCTCCCCCGCCAGCCAAGAGCCACTTGCTCTCCCCCTCCCACTCCTCATCTGCCTTTTGTATTTTTTAATGGGGTCTCTTGCCTGTTTTGAGCGGACTTAATTAAAAAGCCTCTGTGAGTGATGCCTTGTGACGGCCTAATCCCAACCCGGTGACTCTACAAAGCTTTCGCCTGGGTTTCCCCCTGCTCCACTCCGGCCCTGCTCACTCCCTCGCTGTCTGTGTCAAGTCTCCTCTCCACTGCCCCCCAACTGCACACGCTGACCCCTCCAGGACGGTTTGGCTTCTCGCAGCCCGGTAAGTATTCGGGACTCTGCGGCTCAGGCTCGTAGTAACAGATGTTAAACCAGGCCCCCTACCTGCTCCTGGGGGCCAACCCAGGATTGGTCCCTATAGCCAGTTCTCCAGGGCTTAGTCCAGTTGTAGTTTGAAATGCCCTGAGCAAGACGCTCCCCTTCCTTCCCTTCCCAGCCTGATAGACAACGGGCAGGGGGAAAGCACTGTAATGGACTGAGTGGCTTTGATCTAAACAGCTCTAGAGAGACTGGCTTCACTGACAGGAGGGACTGGGGGTCCTACAGGATGGAGAGCCCCATGCAGTGCTGCTGCCAACCTGCCAGTCTCCCTCCTGCAGCAGAAGCTGCTCAGAGGAGCTTGGCGGAGACCTTCATGTTTGCAGCTCATCCTCCCTGTTGTGTGTTGACAAACAGCCGCCTTTAGTGGCTGCCCATCTGGGCTGCTCATTAGTGCTTGAGTTACCTGCAGCTGCTCCTGGGAGCTTTGGGAACAGGGCATTTGGGTTCTCAGGAGGGAAGATCTGTTTCTCCATTCAGAACTCTCCCTGCTGGTTCTTCCCAACCCATATGATAGCCTCAGTAACACCACCTCTGGTCCCGCTGTGGAAATGGATCTGACTTTCCAAAAAAGGACTTGAATGTCAAGTCAAGCAGAAACATCAACCCACCTCCGGGAGGGAACAGGGAGCTGGGCAACAAGCATGATGAAAGGAGTCCTACTGTCTGTGGGTGGAAGTTGATCAAGGAGAATTATTTTCTGTCTGGTGCATTCAAACAGGATCCTTCACAGCTAGGATTTGGGCAATAAGGGGGAACAGATGCACCTGCCTGTCAGAGGATTGAGGAACCTCTACCTGAAAAAGTGGATCATGCATGGAAGAGATGCTATGTTTTTTTGCTGTCCAGTGGTTTGAGGTCCAAGAACAGAGCTGAGTGAAGGGCTCAGGATGGGAATAGCAGGAGGTTCAGCAGTTCAGGATCCAGGTGCGCTGGCAGCACTGTGTAGGGTACTCCAGAACTGAAATACCTGCTTGTCAATGGGGGATGAAATGATTCCTAGATAGAGGGGCAAGTTCTTCTCCCACTTATACTTGTGCAGCCCCAGCAAAGTCAAGAAGTAGGTCCATAGTTTGGAAAGCACTCTGGGTCCTTTGGGATTAAGAGCTTGATAGAAATAGAACATATTGTTGCTCTTCATAAAACTTCAGGCAGGTCTGGAGAGTTGCTCTCACAACAAAAGCATGAACTCAAGATACCGCCTCAGATTACAATAGGGGGTTCTGTGCATTCCTCTTCATGTCCCTGCAAAGACTCTTGCGGACCAACTGTAACCCTTGAATTAGAGAACAGGGAGCCATGGAGTCAAGCAGAGAATTAGAAGTGGGAAGGCACCTTTCTGGGAATTGTCCAACCCTACTAGGCAACGCTGGCAGCACAAGACATTAGACTGGCCATCCTGGAAAGACTCTTCTAGCTTTATGGAGGCACCACAGAGCTGCGTGAAACCTCCACCAGAAACCTCTCTTGGACAATCTGACTTTCTTCTTAGTGTATGCAAAACGTAGCTCAGGTGGATTCATCACCAAATTTGGTCCGCTGGTTGTATCATTAGCTTCCCCAGCCCAGGCCGAGTACTGACGGGGAGCAAGACATGAACGCTGATCCATGCCCCGTCTAACCTTCATCAGGTGCCTCTGGCTTAGAGTATTCCACAGCCAAAGTGACTCTCACCAGATCCTTTATGGACTGGTTGCCAGATGAAATTCTCAGCTGGCTCTGTGCACTGGTACCAGCCGTGCTGCATGGAATCCCTCCATCTGCTTCCTGACCACAATGGAACTAGGTGTTTCTGTCTTCCATGAATGAACAAGATAGAACCTAGCTGACTGAGCTCAGGGGGTCTGTGGTGATGCCCACTGAGACCTCCTTATTGCTCAGAATACAGTTTGCCAAAACCCCAGATAGGAGCTGGGAGTCCTCAGCATCCCTGAAAAATCAGTCCCCAGGAGTCAGAATAAAGACACCCAAATTGCAAGGCTATTTTGGCAAACGTTAACCTTAATATTTATAAAACCGCTTGAGTTCCATGGACAGAAGGTGGCATTAATTATCTGAATTAAGTGAAGGGGAGAGGTGGGTATCTGATGGCGAATCCCATTTACATCCCATCTCCAGACAAATTCTCCACCCCTTCTCCTGACTCCTGTAGAGCTGGAGAGCAGGTGGGGTGAGTTCAGGCCAGGGCACAGCTTCCTGGCTGGTGTTGGGGCAGGGGAAAGCTTTAGAAATGCTTCCCCAGCTAGTGTTAATGTGGGATTCTTCCTTGTCTCTTTCAGTGTCCAGTGGACGATAAGGAAGCAGCATGTCTGCAATAGTGAGTACTTCCATTGTTCATTTCTGCACCGTCCCCTCCCCTGCACTAACAGGGAACTCGGGCCAAGAATGGGCCATTGCTCTCCATTCACTCACAGAGCTGGGGAAAGCCAGCTGAGCTGTAAACATTCCTTTTCCACAGTGCCAGGCCCAGGTGATGTGCACAACAACCTCACTCCCCAGTTTCTCAGCCAGCTAGGTGCGGGGATATAAGGTTGGCAGTCAGGTTGGCTCAGCATTGATGTTAATGGGCACACACACACAGACTGATGCTATTCTGAATGGTCAGGGCAGTGATCTAGTGGCTTGCCATGCAGGTATTTACACAGTGTTCGCTGCACCAATCGTGAGCTCACACGCAATGGAAGCTATTGAAATATCTTAGTGCAGTAGAGTGCAACATCTAGCAGGCTGGAAAAGTCCCACTGGCTGGCATCCTGCTGCAGTGACTGTGTGAGAACATGCTGTCTGCCTAGGTGCCTTCCAGGCCCATTTCTTCTCCTACTTTACAGCCTACAGCTCCAGCCATCAGGAAGCTCAGTTCCTTAGAATCATAGAATATCAGGGTTGGAAGGGACCTCAGGAGGTCATCTAGTCCAACCCCCTGCTCAAAGCAGGACCAAGCCCCAACTAAATCATCCAAGCCAGGGCTTTGTCAAGCCTGACCTTAAAAACCTCCAAGGAAGGAGATTCCACCACCTCCCTAGGTAACGCATTCCAGTGCTTCACCATCCTCCTAGTGAAAAAGTTTTTCCTAATATGCAACCTAAACCTCCCCCACTGCAACTTGAGACCATTACTCCTTGTTCTGTCATCTGCTACCACTGAGAACAGTCTAGATTCATCCTCTTTGGAACCCCCTTTCAGGTAGTTGAAAGCAGCTATCAAATCCCGCCTCATTCTTCTCTTCCACAGACTAAACAATCCCAGTTCCCTCAGCCTCTCCTTATAAGTCATGTGTTCCAGTCCCCTAATCATTTTTGTTGCCCTCCGCTGAACGCTTTCCAATTTTTCCACATCCTTCTTGTAGTGTGGGGCCCAAAACTGGACACAGTACTCCAGATGAGGCCTCACCAATGTCGAATAGAGGGGAACGATCACGTCCCTCGATCTGCTGGCAATGCCCCTACTTATACATCCCAAAATGCCATTGGCCTTCTTGGCAACAAGGGCACACTGTTGACTCATATCCAGCTTCTCGTCCACTGTAACCCCTAGGTCCTTTTCTGCAGAACTGCTGCCTAGCCATTCGGTCCCTAGTCTGTAGCGATGCATGGGATTCTTCTGTCCTAAGTGCAGGACTCTGCACTTGTCCTTGTTGAACCTCATCAGATTTCTTTTGGCCCAATCCTCTAATTTGTCTAGATCCTTCTGTATCCTATCCCTACCCTCCAGCGTATCTACCTCTCCTCCCAGTTTAGTGTCATCTGCAAACTTGCTTAGGGTGCAATCCACGCCATCCCCCAGATCATTAATGAAGATATTGAAGAAAACTGGCCTCAGAACCGACCCTTGGGGCACTCCACTTGATACCAGCTGCCAAGTAGATGTGGAGTGATTGATCAGTACCCTTTGAGCCCGACAATCTAGCCAGCTTTCTATCCACCTTATAGTCCATTCATCCAGCCCATATTTCTTTAACTTGCTGGCAAGAATACTGTGGGAGACCGTGTCAAAAGCTTTGCTAAAGTCAAGGAACAACACGTCCACTGCTTTCCCCTCATCCACAGAACCAGTTATCTCGTCATAGAAGGCAATTAGATTAGTCAGGCATGACTTGCCCTTGGTGAATCCATGCTGACTGTTCCTGATCACTTTCCTCTCCTCTAAGTGCTTCAGAATTGATTCCTTGAGGACCTGCTCCATGATTTTTCCAGGGACTGAGGTGAGGCTGACTGGCCTGTAGTTCCCAGGATCCTCCTTCTTCCCTTTTTTAAAGATGGGCACTACATTAGCCTTTTTCCAGTCATCCAGGACCTCCCCTGATCGCCATGAGTTTTCAAAGATAATGGCCAATGGCTCTGCAATCACATCCGCCAACTCCTTTATCACTCTCGGATGCAGCGCATCTGGCCGCATGGACTTTTGCTCGTCCAGCTTTTCTAAATAGTCCCTAACCACTTCTTTCTCCACAGAGGGCTGGTCACCTCCTCCCCATGCTGTGCTGCCCAGTGCAGCAGTCTGGGAGCTGACATTGTTCGTGAAGACAGAGGCAAAAAAAGCACTGAGTACATTAGCTTTTTCCACATTCTATGTCACTAGGTTGTCTCCCTCATTCAGTAAGGGGCCCACACTTTCCTCGACTTTCTTCTTGTTGCTAACATACCTGAAGAAACCCTTCTTGTTACTCGTAACATCTCTTGCTAGCTGCAACTCCAAGTATGATTTGGCCTTCCTGATTTCACTCCTGCATGCCTGAGCAATATTTTTATACTCCTCCCTGGTCATTTGTCCAATCTTCCACTTCTTGTAAGCTTCTTTTTTGTGTTTAAGATCAGCAAGGATTTCACTGTTAAGCCAAGCTGGTCACCTGCCATATTTACTATTCTTTCTACACATCGGGATGGTTTGTCCCTGCAACCTCAATAAGGATTCTTTAAAATACAGCCAGCTCTCCTGGACTCCTTTCCCCTTCATGTTATTCTCCCAGGGGATCCTGCCCGTCAGTTCCTTGAGGTTGTCAAAGTCTGTTTTTCTGAAGTCCAGGATCCGTATTCCACTGCTCTCCTTTCTTCCTTGTGTCAGGATCCTGAACTCGACCATCGCATGGTCACTGTCTCCCAGGTTCCCATCCACTTTTGCTTCCCCTACTAATTCTTCCCGGTTTGTGAACAGCAGGTCAAGAAGAGCTCTGCCCCTAGTTGGTTCCTCCAGCACTTGCACCAGGAAATTGTCCCCTACACTTTCCAAAAACTTCCTGGATTGTCTGTGCACTGCTGTATTTCTCTCCCAGCAGATATCAGGGTGATTGAAGTCTCCCATGAGAAACAGGGCCTGCGATCTAGTAACTTCTGTTAGTTGCCAGAAGAAAGTCTCGTCCACCTCATCCCCCTGGTCTGGTGGTCTATAGCAGACTCCCACCACGACATCACCCTTGTTGCTCACACTTCTAAACTTAATCCAGAGACTCTCAGGTTTTTCTGCAGTTTCATACAGGAGCTCTGAGCAGTCATACTGCTCTCTTACATACAGTGCAACTCCCCCACCTTTTCTGCCCTGCCTGTCCTTCCTGAACAGTTTATATCCATCCATGACAGTACTCCAGTCATGTGAGTTATCCCACCAAGTCTCTGTTATTCCAATCACATCATAATTCCTTGACTGTGCCAGGACTTCCAGTTCTCCCTGCTTGTTTCCCAGGCTTCTTGCATTTGTGTATAGGCACTTGAGATAACTTACTGTTTGTCCTGCTTTCTTAGTACGAGGCAGGAGCCCTCCCCTCTCGCGCTCTCCTGCTCGTGCTTCCTCCTGGTATCCCACTTCCCCACTTACCTCAGGGCTTTGGTCTCCTTCCCCCGGTGAACCTAGTTTAAAGGCCTCCTCACTAGGTTAGCCAGCCTGCTTGCGAAGATGCTCTTCCCTGTCTTCATTAGGTGGAGCCCATCTCTGCCTAGCACTCCTCCTTCTTGGAACACCATCCCATGGTCAAAGAATCCAAAGCCTTCTCTCCGACACCACCTGTGTAGCCATTCGTTGACTTCCACGATTCGACGGTCTCTACCTAGGCCTTTTCCTTTCATGGGTAGGATGGACAAGAACACCACTTGCACCTCAAACTCCTTTATCCTTCTTCCCAGAGCCACGTAGTCTGCAGTGATCTGCTCAAGGTCATTCTTAGCAGTATCATTGGTGCCCACGTGGAGAAGCAGGAAGGGGTAGCGATCTGAGGGCTTGATGAGTCTCGGCAGTCTCCGTCACATCATGAATCCTAGCTCCTGGCAAGCAGCAGACTTCCCGGTTTTCCTGGTCGGGGCGGCAGATAGATCACTCAGTCCCCCTGAGGAGAGAGTCCCCGACCACCACCACCCGCCTCCTTCTCTTGGGAGCGGTGGTCATGGAACCCCCATCCCTAGGACAGTGCATCTCATGCCTTCCAATCGGCTGAGTCTCCTTCTGTTCCCTTCCCTCAGATGTATCATCTAGTCCACTCTCCGCATTAGTACCTGTGGAGAGAACATGAAAACGGTTGTTTACCTGTATCTGCGTTGCTGGTACATGGACACTCCCCTTTCTTCTTCTGGAGGTCACACACTGCCAAATTCCTTCCCCTGCTTCCCTCCAATCCTAATCGCTTCTCCCATCCTCCTGCCTTCCTCTCCCCCACACTTCCTGGGTGTCACCCGCACCTTCTGTTTCCCGAGCTAACAGTCAGACCCCCACCCCCATTCTCCATAGAGCTGGAAGAGGACAGAAGGGGACACTTTTGGGTGGCAGCACTACCAAGTCTCTCATAGCTGGCCATGTGTGTTCTCTGAGCAGCTCCTGTGGCTCATGGTGAGACAGCAAGGACCACGTTTCCTCAGGGTTTCCTCAAAGGCACCCACAAAATCGCACCATGCCATTTGCCCGGGTGATCGCATGTGTTAATGGGGGATTTGTGTGCACAGAGTAAAGGCATTTGCCAACCTCATGAGCTTGAAGGCATCTTTCAAATATAAACTAGATTTATTCTGTCAGCCCACGATAAGTGCAGGAGCCAAAACACAATGGCAGAGGGAACCTTCTCCCTGTCAAACCCTGACACAGGTCCCATTGCAACCTCTTTCCCCATATAAACCAGAACCGAGACCTGACACTTCTTACAGCCCGAGGGAGCCGTCCCCCTGCTGACCCCAACACAGACCCCATTACCTCCCCCAGCCCGAGGGAGCCCTCCCTCTGCTGACCCCAACACAGACCCCATTACTTCCCCCAGCCCAAGGGAGCCCTCCCTCTGCTGAGCCCAATATGGACCCCATTACTTCCCCCAGCCTGAGGGAGCCCTCCCCTTGCTGACCCCAACACTTCCCCCAGCCCAAGGGAGCCCCCCCGCGACTCCCATGGTGACCCTGTTACTTTTGCTGGATAAGTCAGCGCAGGGAGCTGGCATCTCAGGTGTTGCCGTGGGCACAGTAGGCATCTCTGCTCTCAGGGCTTACTGAATGAACAGCCCCAGCCTGGGCCTGGCGAGCCTGGCAATGTCTTCTCATCGAGTTGTGGTTTTGGTCCCAGACTGGAACGTTCCGGATCGTCTCCGAGGAGGAGCAAGCCCTTCGCACCAAACTCGAGCGACTCACCACTAAGGACCATGGCCCCATCTTCGGAAAGTGTGACAAAGTCCCCCCACACACCATTCAGAAGGTGAGAGCCACAGCATGGGAGAGGGGGCAGGAAAGCCAGGCCCACGGGGAGGTCACATACCAGGGGGTGGGGAGCAAGTGAGGGGGCAGGAGGTACCAAGGAGATGGGAACAGGCCGGATTCTCCTTTGAAGCATCTGAGGCTGAGCCTCTGCCCCTGCTCATCATCCCCTGCTACCTATCAACGTTCCCAGCCCCACATTGCTCCCATTACTCAGACAAGACCCTAGTCATTCCCCACCTCCACAAGGCTGCTGACCATGCTGGCCACTAGATGCCACTGAGCACTCAGCCGGGGCAGAGTGCCTTTCTCTGGCTGGCCGGGCTGTATACAATATATTTGCATGGCTGACTCTTCCTCTGGGGTTTGTACCCCACCACTCTGCCACTTGGCTGCCTGCTATTGAGGCTCCTCAGGCTCCTTGCCAGGAGCCCCCGCTGGTTAGCGGAGCACAGGGAGAGATGGTTGTCTGGGGAGGGGCTTTAACCCCATCCCTGCCAGGGGATACATGCAACCCCTTTGCGGTGTTTCTGGGGGAGTGTGAACAGGCTGCCCCCCACAAACAAACCCATCGGATAGTGAGAGAGGAGGGGACAAGTGTATGGGGGAGGCAGGTGGCTAAGTCTCAGCCACAAGGAGGCAGAGGGGAGGTGTAATAGAGGAAGGGGATAAGGCTTAGTTGTGCGGTGTAGGATGTGTCCCCTCCAGCAGAGTGAGGAAGGGGATTAATCTGCTCTGATCTCAGAGGAAATCTCTCCAATGGATCCTTTGTCTGAGGGAGCAGGTCTGGAAGCTTCCTCACAGGAGCCTCATTTAAGGATGAGAGACGGACACCAAGCCCCTACAGTGACACTGGCACAGCTGCCCTCCTCCATAATCTGGGTCTCGAGGAGTGATGTGGCCAACAGCTCACAGGCCAACTCACAGAGAACAGGCCAGGCGATGACATGGAATCTGCCAAGCAAGGCAGAGACACTGTCCCAAATCCTCCATCCCAGAGCAGAGCCAAGGTCTGCCGGACTGGAGAGCAACACTGCTCTAACCAGCACGGGGTCACACAGGCAAATGGGGAGCAGACGTCTTTGCGCAATCTGACAATACTCAAGAAAGGCGAGTAATGAGAGCAGGGGGGTGTGGGGAGGTACAAGGCAGGCTGGAGGGGAATCAGCAGGGCGGGGTGGAATCCCAAGACTGGGACAGCAGAGATGTGGGGCTGCGAAGGTGCTTTAAGGCAGGACTGAGGTGCCATGGAAACCCGTTTGGCTAGATTAAGTTAATCAGAAGGGCATTCAAAGAGCAGCGAGGGGACAGTCTGCACAGCCCGACTCTGCTCTGCCTGGCTGCGGCCAGTTATCCATTTCATGAGCAGTACCTTAGCCCCTCACTAATGTCAAACCTAAAACCGCCTCTTGGTGCTCAGGCATCTGAAGCTAACTCCTCTTGCAGCTGCTACTAATGCAGGTGATGAGTCAGTTCCTCATGGGAGGCTTGGAGGCCAGGGCCCTGACAGAGCCCCTGGGCCTAGGGTGACTGCACAGGCTGGCAGGCCTGGTCTTTCCTGCAGCTGAAGCAGGAGAGTCTGGGGGCCAGTAAAGCAGCAGTAAATGGCACATGAAGTCTTCAGCAGGGGCCTGCGCTACGGGGGCAGGAGGCCCTGTGTTCTGGCCGTGCAGTCATGGGTCCGGGAGCCTCGCTCCCTCTAAGCAGTGCTACTGCTGCATCAGGCGCCTGTCTCCTTCCACCCTGCCCTAGGCAAAGGACGAGCTGAATGAGACAGAGGAGAAGCGGGAGTCGGCCGTGAAGGAGCTCCGGGAGCTGGTGCGTGAGAGAGGCAGCGGGGGCGAGGAGGTGTGCAAGGCAGTGGCGGAGAAGATGACAGGAAAGGATGACTCCTTCTTCCTTCGCTTCATCCGCGCCCGCAAGTTCGACGTCAACAGAGCTTATGACCTACTGAAAGGTGGAGCACTCCCTTCCTCTCCACTAACCTTCCCTAGTCCCCAAGCTGGGGGCAAGGGCACCCCCCGCTCATGTGGGCAGATCCTTATCCCCCTTCCATCAACAGTAGCCCATGTCCCACCCCAGGCCTGCTGTCAAGTAAGACATAGGGCTCCATGCAGCATCCATCCCCACCGTCTTACACTCTGCGGAGAGGGGCTGATGTCCCCATTTGCCCCAGTGTATCCTGCTGCTGCCAGGGTCCAGGTGTAAGAATGATGTAAGGGGAGAAGATAAGAGGTGGGCGAAAGGACTGGAGGTTGTGGGGCAAGCAGATGATGCCAGAGGGGCAGGTGAGGCCAGTGTGGGGCAGGCAGGAGCAGTGAGGTGCTCAGCTCCTCTGGGAGCTCTTGCCCTAGGTTTCCAACAGGCAGTGACAACTGAAGCATCTCTGTGTGCTGACCTGCTGAGACAGGTTGGGGTGGAGGGAAGGGGGAGATGGAAAGGTGGCCCCAGACTGAGGTGGCCACAAAGGCCTTGGCTCTGGCTCCAGGCTCCTTTGTTTCTGTGTCTGGGATAACGAGGCCATAATTAGTGGCAGTGGATTGGAAGATAAGCAGAAGCCGCTGGCAAGGGACGCACTTTGTCCATTGGCATTTTCCCAGGGCGAGTTTCCTCATTTCATGCCTGACAGCCTTTAATGGCTACAGGATGCCAGGAAAAGTGGGGCTGGAGGCGGGGCTGGCTATGGGAGAGTGCAGCGAGTCACCCAGCAGCGGAGGAACGAAACAACCTACACCATCAAAATCACTGATCAGGCTCCCGAGACTGAGGAGGGACATGGGGGTGTCAGCTGGGGCTCTCGAGATGAGGAGGGGTAATATGCTGCCAGGGAAGGACAACTGTGGCTCCCAGTTGGGGAGAGCTGTGATGTGCCAGGCTGGAGCAGGTTTTTAGCTGTGCTGGTCTCAAACTGGGTACCTTCAAGATCCTTGGGTACCAAGCAGGAAAGAAGGGTAACGTTCTGTGCTGGGTGGTACTTCTGAATCTCATCTGAGTGGAGTGTGGCACTGCCCTGACCACAGCTAGTAGATTCCCCTTTGCCCTGTGGAGTACCATTCACTTGTGCAGCGAGTTTAGGGTGCTCCAACATCTTGTGGCTGACATGAACCAGGCCTGACTGGAGCTCTGGGCGTGGGCCTTTGTGCAGTCCAAAACCACACCTTATTCTGCATTGGGAACACACAAGATCCAGCAGCAGCTAGAACCAGACTCCTTGGCCCTTCACTCATCGCAGTGCAAGCTGCTTGCGGGTAGGGCCCGGTCCCGGCGCTGACATCGGGGAAGGGAATTTGTTCTCATCCCGGACCTTGGCATACACTCTCTCTCTTGCTGACTCCAGGCTATGTAAACTTCCGCCAGCAGTACCCAGAGCTCTTTGATAACCTGACGCCCGAGGCTGTGCGCAGCACCATCGAGGCTGGCTACCCCGGCATCCTGGCCAGCAGGGACAAATACGGCCGAGTGGTGATGCTCTTCAACATTGAGAACTGGGACTACGAAGAGATCACTTTTGACGAGGTCAGCTCAGCTGTGCTGCTCGGACATGTCAGAGCTCCACTCCTCATGCACTCCCAGGGGTATCCGATCCCGGGCTCCTCTTTCCCTCAGTTAGAGCAGGGGGTCCCACCCCTCCCATTCTGGGGATCAAGGTCTAAGCAAAGCTATTTCCCCCAGGCTTGATGTTACTAAGTAATATCTCTGCTTGCATGGCTAGAGCATGTTCCAGCCCAAGGGAACCCTGAACACA
The DNA here is from genome assembly GCF_965152275.1 of Natator depressus. Lineage (NCBI taxonomy): Eukaryota > Metazoa > Chordata > Testudines > Cheloniidae > Natator > Natator depressus. The sequence continues at coordinate 69,030,085 of NC_134243.1, forward strand.
CTCCACAGGCCATAAGAAGCAGGTGTCACAGTGCTAACAACACTTAGAATTCAGATAGCACGTTTCATCAGCAGAACTCGGAGTACTTTACAAAGCAAGGTCACTATTGCTATCCCCATTATACAGAGAGGGGAAGGGACCTGCCCAAACACACTCAGCAGGTGAGACGAGTCTGCACTGTGTAACTTACACGTTCTCTTGACCCATCTTGAGTCACATGGTACCCAATTGTATTTATGGGAATCACTCATGTAGCACTAAAATGCACCAGCCTCTAGGGTGGAATAGGGCAGCTGTTTAACAGCACACAGCAACACCGCATAATGTGGATAAGAAATGAGGCAGAAACCTGGAGAATTCAGGCAGGCAGAATATCATTGGCAGAGCTGGAACTTGAATAGGATGTTGGGGATAACACTCCGATTCTGAGGAAATATGCTAGGGGATCCATAATGGCTGGACCTGGCCAGGCCCTTGCACTTGCATGTTAATGACCTCTGTCTCTCTTCCTCCGGCTCAGATTCTTCGCGCATATTGCGTTATCTTAGAGAAGCTGCTGGAGAACGAAGAGACCCAGATCAACGGACTCTGCATCATTGAGAACTTCAAGGGCTTCACCATGCAGCAGGCGTCTGGCATCAAACCCTCCGAACTCAAGAAGATGGTGGATATGCTGCAGGTGAAGCTATCCCTCTGCTACCCCCATGTAGGCAACAAGAGGGGGATACAGGCTTAGGTTGCCCATAGGAGATGGGACTCAAAGCAGTGGCAAACGAACCCTGTGGAATCTGCAGGGCCATGAGGCGTTCACCTGGCCCAGGGAGGGGATAAGCCAAGGATAGCAGCACTAAGGTATTTTAGGTATAGAAAATGCCTTTATGTAGACAGGCACGACTGTACTAGTAAGATCCATACTGGAGCTCTCATCATTCAGTACTGGCAGGGACTACACTGGGCAGCCAAGACTCGCTGGCTGATGCAAACATCCTTGCTGAAAGCAGCACATTGCAGAGGGAGTCTGAAGCCAGAAATGGTATCCTAGTAATGGGTTCATTAGAAGTTCATAATTCCTGTGAAGATACAGCTCCACCTAGCAGATGTGGCATTCCCTGGGCTGCTCTTTGCCCTGCTTGGCAGCGCAAGCGTGGTTGGCATCATTCTGCAAGACCATCTTCTCAGCCCTCAGCCCCACCAAAAAGTTACTTCTGAAAGTGAAGTCACCATCCTCTACCGTGTTCGCTGGCTGATGTCCTGTCCCATGCACAAGGTCCATCCCCACCATTCTCCCCACTGAGACACTAGTTGGGCTGGACAAAGATTCACACCCAGAATTTGGCTGATCCTGTGCTCTTGGAATAAGACCAAAGAGAGGGGGCTCCGGCAGCTCCCGCCAGAAGAACTAGATTGTAGAGAGGTATTTCTCCTGTGGACCTTGAGGTGCTACTGCTGCCTAGCAACGCCTTAGCACACAATTGGCTTTGCACGGTGGCAGAAGAGGATGCACAGCCCTCAGTAGTAGGGTAACACAAAAGGGCCCTCAAGATGGTTGCAAGAAGTGGGGTTTTAACAGGGAATGGGGTGATGGGAAAAGGAGGAGAGGAGGAAAGAAATAGCCCATCTACGGTGACTTTTTCCACCTATGCCACGGCTGCCTTGCCCCGCCTGCATAGTGCTTTCTTGGCATGCCCACGCTGCCCATGTAACACTCTTTGTATGGGTTTGGGATCTGTAGGACTCCTTCCCAGCTCGATTCAAGGCTATTCACTTCATCCACCAGCCTTGGTATTTCACCACCACCTACAACGTGGTCAAACCTTTCCTGAAGAGCAAACTCCTGGAGAGGGTGAGTGTGGGGGAAGGGCCAGCATGAACTGTCCTTGCAGATGCAGAGAGGGGTGGGACCAGGGAACACAAAGGCTCTGACCCAAATCAGGACAAAGCAAAGAAAACCCAAGGGATAAAGTGATGTCTTCTGCTTCTCTGCCTAATGGCTTCTCTGCTCCTGGGTGGACTGTGCTGATGCCAGTCTGCTAGACAATGAGAGAAACGCAGTCAATGGCTAAATGGATAAACATGCTCAAACCTGGTTTATCGACCTCCCATTGAGCTGTAGTGTTGCCCGTAGTTAGGGTTTTACTGAGCTCTTCCCAGCAATGCCAGGGTGCAGGAGCTGGTAGGTATGCACAGACAGGGCCCTGTAGGAAAATGGGTCGAACACGGAGGGGTGTATGAAGTGGTGGGGGCACCTGCTCACTGCATTTGGCTCACCATGCCCAGGTGGATGACAGTGCTAAGATCACCCCCGCTGCTGTTTCATTTGGGGACCAGCTGGGAAGATAAACTTGCAGTGCCCCTCAAGGAAGAGCTGTTTGCGTGGCTCATGGTTAGTCTGCTGAGGGCCTACGCCAGCCATCCAACTGGCATCATCTGGCTTCCTCAGGACTGGGGCATGCTGTCTAGGAGGATGTGCTCCCCTTTGTGTGTCTGAAACCCCCTGTGCCGTGGCTGTGCTCAGCTCTGTGTCCCTCCTTCCCATCTCACTCCAGGTCTTTGTGCATGGGGAGGAGCTGGAGTCCTTCTACCAGGAGATCGATGCTGACATCCTGCCAGCAGATTTTGGTGGTAACCTGCCCAAATATGATGGCAAAGCCATTGCTGAGAAGCTTTTCGGGCCTCAGTTCGAGGCTGAAGACACGGCTCTATAAAGCAGATCCCCTCCCTGCTTCCCTATACAATAGGACTAGAAGTGGCCCTTTAACCACCCCCTTACTGTAGCATTGATCGCATGACCGCTTGTGATGAGAAACTCTGGGTGCGTACCTCCACGCATGCTCTTTACCCGTCCAAACTCCCACAAGGCAGCAGGGCCTGCTGCCCTGGGTCTTGGGAAGGATCTTTTCTCTCCAGTTGTCCATCAGGGAAAGCAACCCATAAATGGCCTGCTCCATAGTACGCCCTGAAACTGCTAGGAGAGGACAGAGCAGCAACTGAATGGGGAAAGAGAGGGTCAGGCTGCTTGGAAGAGGCAATCAGAACTACCACTGCTTAACCCCTCCCCTCACCTGAACACTGGACCGTGGCTGCTCCCCTGCTAGCCTCCAGCCTGGGTAGTGTAGTAGCTGCAAGTGCCTGCCTTTCCTTGTGCTTGCTGGCCTGGCTTGTGAGGGTGAGAGGCAGTGGGAAAGCAGATCTCTAAGGCCAGTATTTGCCCATCCAAAGCAGCGTACTTGGAGGCCTCGCTAGTGACAGGTGGCTACAGCTGAGGAAGGGAAGCAGTGTGGCGGGAAAGCAGTAGGACAGGCCCCGGTAGTGGAGAGAGAGAGCGCCGAGCATCACGTGCAACTGTGTGGATGACACAGCCAGAGTCCATCATCGCAGGAGAGCCCCAAGAGGTGCTGTTTGAAATCTGTACACAGAGAAATAAAGTGCTCAACAGCTGGGATGCTTTGGGTCCCTTTGCATTGGAGGGGCAGGGACTGCACATAAATGGGCCGAGGAGTGTCATTGATGGCCAGGAAGAGGCTAGATGCACTGTGTTTCTAAGGGTTGGTGAAAGGTTGTGCCCAGAAGGAGAGGATGCAGATAGCACTCCACCTTCCTCCAGTGATGCCAGGGGAGCTGGTGCAGCAGAAGGGACATAGGCTGCATCAGGAACAGCCAGTGGAGCGTCCTTGATGCTAGCACCCCCACCAGTGGTGCTGACAGCCCTTCTCACTGGAGAGGCCAAGGCTGGAATGTGCCATGGAGCCCGAGCTCCCTATTCTCCCTTCTCCAGCAGGACTACTAAGAGTCTTAATCATGGGCCCTTTGACTTCATTGGCCTCCAGGCAACAAGCACAAGAGGAGCCCGAAGAGAGTCATGGCTTGGAGAAAAGCTAATTTCTCTCTGTCCAAAGGCTTCATAGTCACCCTCTAACAGTTAAGCTGTGGCTATAGCCCAATCCCTCTTTCCTTCCCTCCTCCCATTCTCAGCTCTCCAGCTACACACCAGTACCCTTAATTTGCAGGGGCCCATCTGAAATGGTTGGAGATGGAGGATGCCGACAAGGGGTCCATTCATCAGGGCACTGGCTCAGACTCAAACCAAACAGGATGTCTGCTCTGAAGCTGCAGGGAGGATGGGGCCTGTCTGAGCAGAGAGGGCTGGGGCTACATCAGCCTTCCCCAGCAACAGTACCCATTCTCCCGGCACATCTGTGCATGCAAGCTCCAGACCTGCCCCAGAATCAGCATCAGGCAGGATTCCTGAGGAGGTGATGGGGCAGTGGTCAACTGACTTGGTTCTGTATTACTTTACTGATACCCGGTTTGCACTACAGGATCACGCCTGCTAGGGTTTAGTACAGCCCAAAACTCTGCTGGGGCAGCCAGCAGCAGGCAGGTAAGAAGCCACTACTCCCCTTTCAATTTGCGTCAGCCAGTTCATTGTGGGGATTGGTATCTGCAGCAATCTCAAAGATATTGTGCCACATGGTCATACAGCCAGCAACCTGTGGCAGAGCACAAGCTAGTCCAAGCCAGTGATGCTGCAACATGGGCCCCTTGCAGGGGGTGGGAAGGCGTCTCCCCACAAAGCAGGTACAGAGCTCATAACATGCCCATCAGCAGAGGATTCAAGGGCCTGAAGGTAGCAAGTCTTTTGGCACTTAGCTAGGATGCCGCCCCCATTTTAAGGCCTCTCAACATTTAGGGCTGTTCACATCTACTTTCAGTTGAATGACTAGATTACCTCGTAAGCCTCAGTGCAGCAAAGGGAAACAATCAGACGTAGGCTGGGATTAAGCCAGTGCCTCGGCAGAGAAAGAACTGGCACTGGACTCAGACGGGTCAGTGCATTGCTCTCAGAGGAGCTCTGCCCAAAGCAAGAAAGAATTTAAGCTGTAGCAGACACTGTCAGCGAGAGCAATTGTTGACGAGTTTAGAGGTTCTCACTCAATAGAGGGCACGACACCCCTCTTCCGGCCAAATACAATTCATTTTACACGGGGGCATCTAAATCCTAGTCGAGAGGCAGGCAATGAGGGCACTTCCCCACCCCTCCTGTCACTTACACGCCATGCAAGACATTTTGGAGACCTGCTGCACAGCCAGGAGCCTGTTGCAGGGGAAATGAAACAGGATCAACTAGCCACCGTGATCTGAGTGAAGGAAACACACAGGAAGGCATTTTGTGCCAACAAATGAAGGGGGCTCTGGCTGGTTTTGGCTGTGCTTTGCTATGCAGTAGGGTCAGCCAACAGGTGGTTAACTCTTCAGAGGTGTCATTTCCCAAACATTCAGGCTACAGTAGCGATTAGGAGACTGGATTTATTTCCAGCTCCTAACAGGTTAAGACACCTCCGCCTTCTCCCTCTCTTCACCACTTTCAGACAGGCTGATTTAAGAGCCAGCAGCCCCGCCATCTGGTCTGAGAGGAGCTACCGTGGTTCCAGGCAGAAGGAAAGGGGTTGATGTGCCAGCATTCACATTTTCGGATGGTGTAGAAGGCACCAGCCATGTAGGGACTCATTCACCACTCCTGCCTACTCTTTCCAAACCTGCACCAAAATCATCATCTCTCCACAAAGAAGCTCCCAGCCATCTTCTGATTGTGGGGGAAGGAGCAGGCAGGAGAACAAGGAAGGGGGATACAGAATGAACTGGGCAAAAGATGACCAAGCAAGATACATACTTTAACCAGAACTTGTTACACAAAGGAGAACAGACACATGGTGTACAACCAGGGCAAGACTGCAGCATCCAGCAGCAGAACACTCCCAGCCAGAGCTTCAGATGTGTTGTTCCTTCCAGCCAGGACAGCTCTGGCCGATAGAGCACATAGAATTTCCCCTTATGGAGCATGTGGGGATTAACACAGGATTATTTAATGTTTTAGGCATAGCTTTTCATGGTGCAGAGGGAGCGGAGGATACTTGGCCCTTGTGGAAAACCAGGCCCTATGAATTCTCAGCTTTCCAAGGAGACACTAGTCTATACCGCCCTCCAAGCCCCCACCCCGGTGCTATGTCCTGGATAGATTTAGGTGTGGGCTGGTCAGGTTGCACAGGACAGATGAGTAGTGCAAGTATGTCCCTGGTAAGTGGGACAAGGCAACATGCCCTAGGGCAGGAGAGAGTACATCAAGTGGCTGAAGGCAGCTTAGGCCACGTTATGCAAGTCATGGCGGTGACCAGTGGGAGGAGACTGTAGTGAGAGAGGGGCACTGTACTGTATCAGAGGCAGGGACTGCTGGGAATGCCCAGTGGCTGAGTTTGCAGACTGGAAAAGGAGAAGCAGGACCATATAGCCAGAAGAATATGCTAAAGTCTGCCAACTGCAATCTCCAGAAGACGGATTGGGACGAGGGTGCCTGGGCCAGTGTCCAGTTGCTAGACAATGTGGAGGGCACTTGCCCTGACCCCAAGGTGGGCACAGCCTAATCCAGAAGTCAGTCATCTGTGAGAAATTGGAATCTTTGGTATTAAATGGAGGCAGATAGCTTCTCTGTGGCATTTCTAGTGCTGCTGTGGATGGGTGGGGTACCAATGGCATTATCTACTGCCTGGGGTAATTTTAAGCAGAATGAGAGCTTTGAGCAGCTGAGAGGGCAGGTGGGCTGGTGCCACATATGCACCTCAGCTGCCCCAGCGGAGATAGATCTAAGCTGGGTAGCAGTGCTCTTCTGAGGAGCATCAGACCCATTGGGGGAAGGAGAAGGGGATTACACAGCATAAGGAGCAGAATCAGGGTGCGCTCCAACAGACTGATAGGGATGAGGGTGCAAGTAGCTGCTTTTGAATGAGAGGTTCTAACCCTCAGGAGGGCTGCTTGGCTGTAGAGAGACAGCGGTCCAGGGCCTTTCAGTAGGCAGGACTGTTGACCTACCTGATTTCATCTGCCTGCAATCCCTTTCAAGTGGCAGGTTGACAAAGCACTGCCACCTTGCAGCAGGAGCCTTCTCTGCACTGCAGCTTTTTCAGACCTGAGCCAGGCCCCTTGCTCTGGACCCAGTAGCTTTGCAGTTTGAGATGAACATGGTCTGAAAGATACCACCTTGCCCATTGCCAGAGTTCCCAAATGCACCGCTCACTTCATGCATCAGTTGCTAATGAAACTCCACATGACAACTTCCCAGGACAAGGTACTTCCCCAAAGCAGTGGCAGTGCATGAAATCATTACCTCCCTCTGCAATTCTGTATTTTGTTCTGGTCACTTCATCTAAAAATTCAGTAGGAAAAAAAAGGGTACAGAGATGGGCAGCAAAAATGATTAAAGGCTTGAATCAGGACATAAGACAACAAACCAACAGGAATGTGTAGGAACAAACTGCCCTACCCCGCCCCAGCAATTTAATGAAACCAGCCATTGTTGGAATTCTACCACTGGCTGCTGTAGGAACCAGATATCTGATTAGGCAGACTGCTGGTCTGCTCCAATATAGTCATTTCCGAATGGCAAGGTGGTACCCTCCTAGAGCACGGATCAGTCTGGAATTCAGAGCTTTGTAAGGACAGTTAGAATGTCCATGGACACCAGACACCATCTGAGAGGTGTAGGGAGAGGAAGGAAAGTAATAGTTTAGAACAGAATTGCGGCATCTGTGGATCTGATACTTATTTTGAAGACTGTCTGAAGTGTTCCACTTCACAGCAATTCACACATGCTAAGGAGACACAGGATTCTACCCTACTCCAAAGCACTTGGCTCCACTCTCCACATCTCATTATTTAATGGTGGATTTCCAAAGAGCCCTTATCAGGCTACGGATACCATCTTGAGCAAGATGTAACCCCTTTCAGAAAAGCCCCTAACTTTACACCATTTCATGGGCAGAGGGTATTGCTGTTGGGTCTCCCAATGCAAAGGAAAACGAATTCAGGGGAGATGAACCCATTAATAAAGAGCAACTTTTACATACACAGCTACCACACAAAGACCTGAACTCAGAAAGTCCTTTATTTTATTTTTTTTTTTTAAGTAAAGAAATTCAATTGAATCAAAGATAACAAAATTACATTGTTTTGCAATGACCTCAATTAACATCACACAGAATAAAGAACAAAAAAAATTAACACACAAGAAAAAAAAATCAAGGACACATTTTATAATTTTTTAAAAGGTGAATGTCAGCAGATATAGAAAAATTGCATTGCTAGTTGCAAATCTTCTCCCCAGGAGCTGGCAGCTCCCGAGAATCTGACTCAGAACCTGGCAGCGGGGGCAGGTCTCAGTATACAAACGCAACCTTTTCTGGGCAGCATTTAAAGTTAAAAGGATCAGGAATGTGGAAGTGATGATTCCAGAGAATCTATTCGGAAGCAAAATTTCCCATCTTTTTTTTTTTTTTTTTTTTCCCGGTTGAACAGCAAGAGTTCAAAGACATCAAGAAAGTTACACTCAACCCACTCCACTAAGGCAGCTGCATTGGCAGAAATCAAAGAGTGCACAGGTACAGATCTGGCTTCCTGAAGGGAATACCCCCCTCTGCTTGGGGACACCTGGGAGAAAGGGAAAGGGCTTTTCTTGAAAAATTGTGCTTTCTTAATGAACAGAAACACAGGTTTGTAGTGAACCAACATCTGGGGCTAAAGACAAATCGCTGAACAGCTGTTTTGGGAGAACGTCACTTGGACTTAATAGTCATTTTTGAACTAAATCTGGCTCATCAGCCATATTTCTTAGGACTCCCAGTTGGCAGCTGCCACCAGAAGGTTTAGCACTCTGGTAAAACATGCTGCTACTGATCACTCTGATATGATGTGCTGTCTCCTCTGATCGTAGCTGTGTTCTCTGCATGACAAGACATGCACTGCAAAAGCTTGCCAGTCACATAAAAGCAACTGCTGTATATGCCCCTACTTATACAGCCAACTATGGGACTCAAGAAACCTGGATGCTCCCCAAGAGGGTTAGAACTAACCAGGCTGCTTGAAGTTAGCAGTGAGAGGAGAAAACAAGCCTACGCACAGAGGAAGCAGAGTGGGACTCTTCTTGAAGGAGCCCTGTTCGGAAAAGGTTGTCTCCTCTTACAGCCCCAGTGTGGTAAATGCTGCCCTTTAATACAGTGATTGTGCCCTTGGATTTAACCAACAAACAAATTTTTAAAAGGATTCAAATGTTCAAATGAACTACAGTACAGTTCTTGATAACCCAACCCTTCCAACCCAACCCAGATGATTAACAACCAATAATTTGATCTCCGCTCTGGTGCCAGCATGCCTCAGCCCCCTCAGCCAAAAGAAGAAAACAAGTCCAGATAGAGACAGAGTGGACACAGCAGCAGGAGCATGTCTTGCAGAAGAGGGGGCATGGATCCCAGCATCAGTCAAGGCACCCCTTCGTAGGCTCTTTGGTGTACCCTAACCTCTGTTCTGAATAGCCTTTTGAAAAAAAAGAACTCCTACCAAGAGCAATTTGCTTTCTGCCTAGAATTTGGACCCCTGCAGTAAACATGGCTATTCTGAGTCACTATGGCTACTGCATGCCACCCAAACACACAGACCTGCCAATGGAAGGACACATGGTGTCTGACTCGAGACAGAAGCAATGCACACATACACCTTCCGATTGGTTAATGTCACAGGCAGGGTCCCTTTCTAAGCTTCTTGTAAAGGAGATTTACAACCACCAATAAACCCCAGATAGGCACAACATTTCCAGGAGGTTCCTTGTATTGCTCCCCAGTGACCAGTGTCACTACATTTGGCAATAAACCCTCCAAATGCCACTCCTGATGTATCGGATAAGGAGACAGCCCATCTCCGGCTGTACACTACAGAGCCAACAAGCTAGTGGACGGAGGAAACTAGCTCATTAGAACATGGGATCTTTTGGATTTTAGAAAGGAAACAAGTTTACATTTTAGTCAATAACTGTGAGAGTCAGTCCCCACTTCTATAGGCAGAAGTCAGTTGTAAAATAATCTACTGCTTATTTAGTTATAATTTTAAGCCTTAAGACATACACTATAGGTAGTTTTAGGCTGCCCAAACCCAAGGTTCTTTCTTAGCTCTGTACACACCTGTCATTCAGTGACATTTCACCCATAGACAGGCTGATTTTAGCTTTGACTCCAAAGAAGGAAAGTCGGGTGTTTGCTTTCTGCATGAGAACAGTGACAAGCAGCAGAACTGCAGCTATGTGTTACCGAAAGATGCAGCTATGTTGAGAAAGAAGTGGCAGGAACGAGGGGCAAGGCACTAGGTGTCTGAAGGGTTGTCCTCTACGAAGCTTGACAGAACTAGGGTGGATGAAGAAAAAGTAGCTGGCTAAAGTCAAGTTCTGAGAGACATCAGTACTCTATGTTTTAACAATGCTCACAATCCAAAACAAATACTTCTTGAAAAACAAGAATCAGTGTCAAGAAGTGCCGAGGAGGAGACTGCGGAGACTTTCAGGTGCCTTCACAATGCAACTGCAACAGGTTCAGACTCATCTGGAAATCCTGTCAACTGCTTCAAAAGGAGAATATTAGAAACTGGCTATTAAAGATTCTGGGAGGTCTGATGTAAAGATGACAAGTTCCTCAATCTCTAGTCTTAGAACAGGTCCCAGCTGCTCACCTGCAAAGTTCAAATCTCTGCAGACACCCTGGTAGCAGTGGAAGGAAGACTGGACCAGTATAATCGTTCAGGGAGAATTGGTTGCAACCTGACTAGGAGAGACCCTTTCTGGTGATTTGCTTTTAAGTGCCAATGATATCCAATGATGGGGTGCATAAATTTATGGTACTAAGTGCTAGATAGCTGAGCCCTAGTGAATTTTATTCCATTCTACCGCCATTCCTCAATCTGAAACCATCAGTACGGAAAATCCACTTGTTAACTCCCATCTCACACAGCAGATCTAAACAGAAGAGCTGCACTGTTCCATTTGCATTATCAGGCTATTTCAGGATGTATTCAGAGGCTTACACTTTGGACGCTTGCTATGGCTAGTGTGGTTGTTTTGGAAGGCGCTTGTTGTGGAACAGAAAAAGTCTCTATAGGCCTGGAATGCACACTCATGACTTCCACCTCTAAAAGGTAAGAGCTCAAACCTGACCTCGGTCATATGGTATTATGAAGATGATCTCAACAAGGTCCCTGGCACGCATATGCCCACATCACACTATCACTGCTAGCATAGTGCGTGGGGGACAGCAAATTAGGACTGATGTACAATGGCAGACCCTCTTATGGCAGTGTGCACTGTCTCCTCCAGATATAGGGTTTAATACAGAAGTCCCCTCTCCAGAAGCCTTAATACAGTCATATGTTGTGCAGATTTTTAGCTAGAGGGAAGGCAGAAGAAATGATCTGCAAGATATGGCTTCCAGTCAGACTGGGAAGCTCTTAAAATTTTACATCACTGGTCCCTGGTCCATGCATTCAAAGCCACAGCAAGTTACACTGGCAAAGGAGTTTTTATTAAACATTTCTAGCTACAAAAATCTTGTTAGGGTGAACTTAAGTCTCAAAACTCAAATGAGACCCTTAAAGCCCATGGCAAAAGCCTTAAGCAACTCCTTCCCTTTCTCCCAAAACTAGAGTAGCTAACTTCCACACCTCCTAACATTTATCATACCCCAGACACAAGCACAACTGCTTCAAGTGCTTTAGAGAATACAGATGGCTCACCTGAAGGTGCAAGAACTCTTGTGACAACAGTGCCAAGTCTTAGGTCCATTTCCATCCCCCATCCTGAGCGACTGTGCCAGAATGTCGGGGATGCTAAGTGCTCCTGAAGTCTCAGACTAAGGGTAGTGCATCTACGTATGGACAGATAGAGAAGCAGTGGAAAAGTAAGTGTTATGGAAATCTCTATAGGGAGCAGGACAGGGAAGAGTTCTTGCCTGGTGCTACCTCTGAAGAGGAATGGATGCTGATCATGAACAGTTTCCTTAAGTCTTAGAGCTCTTCCACAGTAGCATCCCGTCTAACCCTGGGAGGGGCTTTACTTTCTACAGAAATGTGGTGTCTCTCTTTTGGAATCACTGCAGTTAGGATGAGCTCACAAAGAAAGAGGGGATGGCAAAGTTCAGCTGCCAACAATGGTGAAAGAAAGAACTGGAATTTTCCCAGTGAAATCTGCTCCTTTGGGCTTCTCCAACAGCAGAATCTCTGCCTGTCTGCCTGCCCAGTTTGACTGGACAAGCAGCAACTCCCATTGGCTTGGGAATTCCCCCAGATGCTCTTTTCATTGGGGGAAGAGTTATGTTTAGTACTCAGCAAGAACAGAAGTCACTGACTGACTGGTCATCTGCCACAATAAGATCAATTAGTTACAGTAGACTCTCTCTCTGTGTTTGAAGAGATGAAGACAACACCATTCTTCCTCACGCCTTAGGAAACAGAAGACCAAAATGCCATCATCTTACTAACAGCATGGAGCAAAGCCTTTCTAAGTCAAAGCCTCCCTCACTGAATCCAAGGAGACAGAGCTCCCCTTCACGCAGGTTCTACAACACTTAGGTGTATGGTAATGGAATCCCTGAGCTCAGCAGCTAAAGAGCTGCCAAAGACATTGAACACCCAAAACAAGCCTCTCCAAAGCAACGATCCCTTTGATTTCTGTCAGAAAATGGTTACAAGTCACTATTGGGGAAGGAAGCCTTCAGCACTTACTTTCAGAGAACTGACACTCTGCAAACAACTCGTTTACAGAAAAGTTGGAAGAGTTACATAACTGGGCTTAGTTTAGCACTGCTGAAAACTCAGGGCTCAGCTACACTGGAAAGGGGTAGAGTTCATAATTTTATTAGAGAAAACAATTTAGGTTATTTTTGTTTAAAAAGCAACTATCTGGGAAACAGCAAAAACATTTCTTGCTTCAAATACATCAACATGTAACCTGGGTTTTGCCTGCTCTTTGAAGCCTCAACAGTTTGATGGGTGCTAAGGATGACTTCTGTTCCCCTGGGAGTGATGACAACTCCTACTTGCAGCTAAGCTGGGTTTAGAGGAATGAATGCACCTGGTGATCTGTAGAGGGAACTCCTTACTGAGGGAAGGGCAGTCTGGTCTCTTGGCTAGCCAGTGACCTACGAACAGCAACTGCAGAGCTGGCTATAGAGTTTAAGCACTTCTGAAGTTCAAACCCATTGTAGATAAAGAGCCACATCCCTACACATTTATATCATGTATCTATGTCAGTGTGTATAAATAAGAGTGGCTTACATTCAACTTCTAAAAGAGCGAGAGATGGTATAAATAATTCATAGGACATAATTTAGAACAACAGCTACTTCAGCGAGGACAGAGCCAAAGTTGGAATGCCCTGTATGATTATTCTGGTGATTTGTGGATGAGTTATGGACAAGAGGATTAGCCCAAAGATAGACACAAACACCAACCAAGGATGCCCTTGCTAACTGATGCCCTGAAACATCCTTTCAGCCAGCCACAAGAGCGGCCAAATCTTGCCATGACTTTGCTTGGTCATTTCTTCTACTTCTACAACAGCAGAACCTGAATTCTCTCTCTAAACAAGACAATGCACGGGTTACCACAGTTTGTTAAAACAGGCCAAGGCAGCTGGCCTAAGGCAAACCGAAGGAGTGTGTTTCCTGATATGATAATGCACCTTTGCTACAGTAGTTAATTATTGCTTTATTAAACAAAAATCTCTCCAATCTACTGAAATTCAGAGATCGTGTGGCCCAGGAAGCTTATTCCACTAGTGTTACAGGACTGAAATTCAGCAGGGTGTTTTTACCCTTAAGCTTCAACTAAAGTGCCTAGAACGCAAAACCAGGGCTAAAGCAATAAAGTGCTAATTGGTGTGGGAAGTGTGACAGGAACAGAGATGAAGTAAATGGATGATGAAAGGAGTTACAAGGACGGAGTAATGAGATGATGATATTGAAGGAATTGAAAGTAAAGCAAAGTTTGACCACAAAGTTCCACTGTCTCAACAGACTGTTTCTATTTTTATATTAAGGTCCTTGATTGTCATGGGGGAGCTTTTCTTCTAGGGTGTTTATCTTAAAAGAGCCCTCTGGGCAACAGTACAGTATCAGCCCCTAGATGAGGGAGGTATGCAAGTGACTTTCAAATTGCCACACTTCACCTTGTGCATTAACTGAAGTTGAAGTTGATCTTGGATATCCTGGGTGGGGAAAAGACTTAATGAGCCAGAAGGGCTCTAATGCCCAGCTGGACATAGACAGCCTTACCAGATCCTAATAACTATGGAGGCAGTTAGTCATACAGAGATAAACATTTAAGCTATGCAGGGCTAGAGACATCCAGTTCCCGTCAACTCCTAGGCAAGTCATGTGGCTGAAAAACAAAACCATTCATTGCTTTGAAAGTTCAGGGGAGAGATTTTGGAACATTCTACCCTGGCACATACAAGAAGGGGAGAGAAGAAGCAAGAATTGATATTGACATGTCCTCCCCCCCCCGCACCCCGACACTTCTTAAGAAAGGGTGTATTAATTCTCTGTGAAATACTCTCACAAATTGGATATACCCCATAGATTGATAATCAGTGGTTCCAATGCATTTACCAGAACCCATTTCAAAAAGGCCTGGGTTAAAACACAAAAAAATACAGTGATAAAATAAAACTCTTTACATTAAAAAAAGGCAAGTATCACAAGAAGGCTATCTGTTTTGTCTTGGTGTGAGAGCGTTTACATAGCAGGAAATCCAACAGAATGACCAATGTGAAATCCATCTATACACAGAGGCCCAGCAGAAAAGAAATGCAGAAGTATCAGAATGCACCGCCACCCTTGAGACAGCTGAAGCTCTGACAAGTTGCTCAGTGTTTTCTAACCCAGCTGAATCCTGGTATGGGCACTGCCAGAAAAGGCAAGAGGTCCTTGTCAGATGAGTGACAAGTAGAGCTTCAGCCTTGCACCAAGGGTTTCACCCTTTCTGCAAGCCACATCCAAGGGGCTTACAGACTGAACTGCTGGTTTCTATTGATTGATACAGGGTTCTCCCAGTGTTAGGAGAGATATGACCAGACAGGAGGAACTAAACTCCCAGCACAACTCATCCACAGCTAAACAAGTTCTGCAACTCCGTGAAGAGTCTTGACCAGTGGAAGAATAACCTGATGGTCAGCAGTACTGGAACTTCTACTTTCTAAGTAGGCCATCATATTAGTATGAGAATCCTGCAGCAAGCCCTAACCAGCAACCCAAAGCAGCAAGCCAGTTCTTCAAATGCAGCAGTGCACTGCAAACCCAAAAGGAGACACAAATATGCTCAAAACCAGTTATTACCCTCTGTTGTAGCTCCTTTTCAGAAGGAAACATTGTGGCCAAACCCCAGTCCCAGGATGTCACAAAGAGGATGGAAACCTGAAACAGCAGGTGAGGGAATTCAGAGTTCCAGAAGAGGGAAATATAGTGAAGCAAATCGGAGAGAGTCTTTGAGGCAGTTACTCCTGGCCAGACGCTGCTTGCTCTGTATCTGAGCACTGAGACTTATTCCTCTCCCACTGGCAGATGGCATTTGTGTACTGCACTACAAGCTTATCCATCCAAGTGAGGGGTTCAGGAAAGAGTACAGCCCCCTCAAAAAAGCCTAGGTGGCCTCCATGCAGTGGTAGCACAAACATGACATTCTCCTGTTTTTCTGCAAGGTTAAAAGAGAAAGAGCATGAGATTTCAGAAGCCAACTGCAAAAACTAAACAGCAGAACTCTGCAACATCCCAGACAATGGTACCCACTGTGATGTGTTAGGGTGTGTCTGTGCTCCATCTGGGCAGTGGATGCTTTGCAAGCACACACACTTGCTTCACAGCAGAGGAACGCAAGCTTTTTGCTGACAAGAGCCACAACGGATTTGAATTAATTGAACATATTACAGCAGCCCTCCCATTTCATATAGCTGGGAAGTTCATGGAGACAAGTACCAGCCTGCAGTGCTCTCAATACCAGCAAACCGCTTCAGCTGAGATAAAGCACTGCAGGCTGGGACTGATGTGCAACCCATAAAGTCCAGCAGTCCCAACCTGCAGTGCTCCATTTTGACTTAGGCATGTTGCAGGCTGGTACCTATAGGCTCCATGGGCTGCACAATTCCATACGAAAAGGGCTTTAGGCCACACTGCAGAACTCTGGCTGCACTTCAGCCGGCTGCTGCTTCATGGCATAATTCATTCAGGGCACCACTTATGACTAGGTTTTCTCCTTATAGCTTTTGGTGCTGGAACAAGAAGCCCTGCTGTTCTCCTTTGGGACATGTGCTCTGTTCAACAGTGAGACATGAACTAGCTCTTTCTTTTCCATTCCAAGGCTTTGAAGGGTCATTTGCCTTCTTCATGGCCAAGGAACAGCAACTAGATCTCTTGGGATCTCTCATTCCAAGTCTCATTGGGACCCCAGCAACAGATGGAGGGAGATCGCACAGCCACAAAGCAGGACACTTTCACTGTGCTACACTTGCTGCCCCAGGTGATGGTTAATTTTAGCCCTGAACAGTTAGACACCATCATAGGAACTATTAGCAAAGCCTTCTGGGTTTTGCCCTGTTGCTTTACTGATTCTGTGTGGGGAGCCAAGATGTGAGGAAGCAGTTCACTGCAAAGCAGAGACTATTTAATCTAAAGCTAAACCATTTCCAATTTTGCTTCCTGATATTAACACCAGTGAGGTAGCAAGAACGTGCATTTCTTGGGAAAACAATCTGATAGTTCCCTTGGGCTACACAGCCAGCTGAACAGTGTTTAGTTAGGTTCTACCAAAATAAAATTGGGAATCTCCTCAGTGAATCGTGGTTTAAAAAGCAGTTTAGATTGCACAGTACACATCCACCAGATTATGGTAGTCTGCAGTCAGACCTTGCTATACATGTTAATTCACAATGTGATGAAGGGGGAATCCAAAAGCAATAGTCAATTTTGGCAATGCATTCAACTCACCTGACAGAGCTCTTGGGATCGATAACAGACTGTCATGTACCAGAGGGTCATCAGCAGCATTAACCAGCATGAGGGGAACATAGATCTGCACCATGAAAGAAGGAAAAGGAAACAAATGGAGAACCAGTGAGTTATAGATTCCTGGTTTGAACTCAATTCTCTTAACAACAAAAGGCATCTACTCACAACCCGCCTATGAATCCACAACTGAGTGCCACATCTTGTGATGAACCTACACCTGCAGCAACAATCAGGAATGTAACAACACACACAATCAAAATGATGCCAGGTGGACTGTCACTGCTGGGCTGCTCTGCAGTATTTGGTATGGTTCAACTGAACTGCCTAAAGGACAAGCTGGGTATGACAGGGCAATCACCAGTAACACCCTGCCAACAGAGCAGTTCCAGACAGTGACACTGGGTAGTTTCTTTACGACTGGTACTCGGGATCCATATGGTATTCCGCACACATCTAATGTGGCCAATACCTGAGAGCATTTGCATTCTCCTTTTGGAAGGGAGAATCTAAGCTATCACTGCCAGGCAGATGGTCATCAAATGTACATTTGTCTCTGGCTTCCGAAGGGGACATACAGCACCCAAGGGAATGCACTGCTGAAACCCGAGACGGGACAATCACAAACCGGCAGTGACAGAATAATAGTAAAACTTCAGTTGTGCTTGTTGGTTTGGGCAAGAGATATGAAGAATGTAATTTCCCTAGGCTCCCTGCAGTCATTGATGAGAGATGCTTAAGCAGGCCAGAGCGGCATGCAGCCCAAGCATGGTCTTTGATAAGAGGCTGACATCAGAGGATCAGATGTCAGCCATGATCATGATAGGATTCTGCCATCATAAAAAAATATTGCCAAACTGAGCACTTTCCTCTGACACCCTTTCCTGGTAACTATCACCCCCTTGCCTTTGGGACAGAGGTTGGACTACAACATGCTCTTTGTATAAGGCTACAGAAAGAACCTCACCCAATGCCTGAAGCTGGAGTAACTGAGTAGTTGCCAAGGGCTAGCTGAGAGGATTCAGTCTCTTACTCCACACATTCAGTGCAACAGGCAACTAATGGAGAAACTTACTTTTGGATATTTGAAGCCCTAATGCTTTACTGAGCTCTGGTAGCCTATTCACCTTTATCTTTTGATCCAGCGGCTCTTAAGGGGGATAACTAGTACAT
Organism: Natator depressus; assembly: GCF_965152275.1. Classification (NCBI taxonomy): domain Eukaryota; kingdom Metazoa; phylum Chordata; order Testudines; family Cheloniidae; genus Natator; species Natator depressus. Next base: position 69,048,117 of record NC_134243.1, read on the forward strand.
TTCCCAGCTTTGCCTCCGCAGCCCTGGGTCTGTGCAATGTCTGATCATCTGACCGGAGAGGCAGTGTCTGAGCCTCTTTCCGAAGTGGAATGATTTATTTTAAATGTTTCTGGAATTGCATAGATCAGAGTGATACTAATTTGATATCTTTAGGAGGGCTTAACTCTAGGTTTGGCTTTGTGCTCAGAACACTACGTTGCTACCACCAATACAGAATTCTACGCTGAGGGGCTCACAATTTGGCTTCATGTAATATAAGCTAGGAGGCCTGAATTTGCGGTAAAACAGATGCCTCTTGGTTTCCAAGACAGCCTTTGGTTTGAGGGGAGCATCAGTGAAGTCCCAGATGAAGATCAGGGCTAGGATTCTCAAAGAAGCTTAAAGGAGTTGGGCACTTAACTCACTGAATGTCAACGGGATTTTGGTGCTTAACTCTCATTAGATTCCTTAGAACTCCAAGCCCTGACACACTGTATACCTTGTGGAGTAATGAGATATGACATCTAGGTACCAGTGATGCAGAAACCAATGAACATTCCTCTTCATTCCCAAGAGCAAAATGAAAGCATAACAACCACCTCCACCGTGGTAGCTCACCCTGTGTAAGTAATGCAGACAACTCTCCTTTTCATAATATTCTTTCAGGGAACTGTAACCATGAAACTTCCTGAGGAAAAAACAACAAAGAACTGTAAGGCAAGAACACGTACTCTCAGTATTGAGCAACTGCCATTTTTGAACTAGTCCACTTCATCGGCAGAAGCCATGAGCTGCCCAATGTGACCTCCTTCCAGTGGTTTAATAGAAACCATCTGTTCAGGCCCATCTCAGTGTAAATTCCCAACGTCAACACAGCGCAACAGATGAAATGCTGCATTCTCTTCTGCCAAAGAGTTCTTCGCAAGAGCATGACCAGTGGGGGGAGGCAGCACAGAACCTGCCAACTTAGTGAACAGTTCCCCAAAGTACTGAGAGAGAGCAGAGCAAGTGCGGCACAGTAGCAAGCCAGAGGCATGACAGATGGCAAATTAAACACCATTAACTTGTGTCTGTTGAGCAGGACATGGATGAGAAAGCCTAGCCACACCTAGGGTCTTGCAAAGCATCCTTCCTGGTTATCTGCAATCTTGACAGAGAGAGGACTGGAGGAGTGATTAAGGTTGGTTACGTTAACAACCCCCTTTTAGTAGGCCTACTCAAAACACCTTGCTGGATCTCATCTTCAGCTACTTATGAACCCTTAAAAGGCAACTGCTGAAGGGCCCATCCTAGGAGCTGAAACTCATGGCAGTTATAAGACTTCTGAAGAAAGTAAATACTCATTTTTCTGCTGGAGTCCAATTTAGTCCCACTACCTCCTTCTCACTTCATAAAAGCCACGGCTAAGCTGCAAGCCCCAACTAGGGAGACCTGCTCCTTCCCTGCCGCATTCCAGAAAGACTACAGGGTAGTAGGATCTCTGTGACCTCACTTCCTGCTGGGCACATAGGACAGGAATCCCCTTCGCTTGGGAGCAGCTTACAAAGCCCAGGTCTCCCCAGGAGCAGCGGAGGGAAACACCTTCAGTCCCTTAGCAGCTCTGCTGGCTTTACCACCTGTTGGCTTTGGGTGATTATTTTGTGGCTACAGTGTTCGCAGGTGGATGCCAGTGGCTGGTCTTAAGGGAGACTCTGGAGAAGGAGAATACGAAGCCATTGGAAAATAGACTGAATTAGTGCTAGAATACTTAAAAAGCAAGAGGCAAGAAAAGGCTGGTGTTTAATATTAAACAATAAAAGCGAAGAGCTGAAGTCACCTCTATTAATGCAGCAAGGTTTAAAATAAGCCAACCATAAGCTTTGCTAAAATGAGTACAGGCAGGTGGTAAAGGTAGGAGGTGTATGTGTGTTTTAAATGCACAATCGAAGGTAACACAAGGGTTAAATATAATTTGGTAGGAGCCAGCATGGGCCTACCACCTCCCCAACCACTTTATGGCTCAGGCCCCACCGGTTTTCATCCTTCTAGATTCTTTTAGGCAGGGAGGGTCTTCCTGGGTGTTGTACTGCACCCAGGAAAATGGGACTCTGACCCTGACTGCAGCTTTGGATGCTTGATTCTTACAAAAGAAAGTAGCAGAGAGCTTGTCAAACGCTGGATCAGAAGCTGGCAAAGACTGGGGGGTTAGTCAACATTTTAACAAAGTTGCTCATGGTAGCAAATTTCAGGAGCTTTCTACCCACCTAGCAGCAAGTAAGTAAGTAATAGGGCAACATCAGTGAAAATTAGAAAAGATGGGCTATAGAGAATGCTTCCCGTCATACCTCATGATGGTGTCATCAATCTGCATGAGGGATGTTGCTGTGTAGAGTCTGCTCAGGTCTGAGTCGACCAGGGTTTGGGGCTGCTTAACGCTATCTCCAAACAGGACTTGCCTGAAACACACAGCAGCAGAAAATACAGTAATCACACAAAAGCAGCTAGGCCCTGTTCTGCTCAGACAACCCACAGAAGCTTGCATCTGCCATTGCTGATACGAGCAAATGAGGACTATATCCCCCATCCATGAGGATTTACTTATGAATGAGCATAGCTTGTTAGTTTTGGCCTGACTGCACAGGGAGGTAAGTTGAGAACTTAACGGCCCTCTCCGGGACAAAGATGCTTTTCTGCTACATGGAAGAACTGCATTTGAGAGACGCATAAAGAGAGGACTTTTCAAAGCATATCCAGGGACTAGGGGTGTTTGGAGCAAAGGCTTTTTCAGTTAAAGGCAGAGTCCTTTGGCTTCTTACCAAAGACGTGGGTGGCTCTGGTAACAGCGCTAGAGATCATGGGTGTAGCACCTCTTTCCCCATCTGGTACTATTGCCTCACCAGTGTGGAGACAATGTTAGTTCATACAGAGAAAGTGATTTGGGACATTACCTTAACAGAAAGCTATTCACTGAGGACATTGTCCTAGTCAGAGATTACACCCAAGAGAGGACGTGTTATTTCACAAGAGCAAAACTCTACCCTGGCAAGTCGGAAACATATAGACCCCAGAACAAAAAAGACTGCAAGCTGTAGATAGCAGGAGGCTTGCAGGATTTCTACCCCCTTTAAGAGGCAGCTGTAGGGTGGAGATGGAGTTTGTTTTGGGGACTTGCCTAGAGCATAAGAGATCCATTATGGAAGCAAAATATTTTGATAACAAAACCTCCTTTAAGCCTGCAACAGGTTTCTCCTGGTTACAATACTGAGTACCCACTTAATGGGGAGATTTTTACAGCCCTTCATATATTTTGAGTTTTGTCAAGTTGTCAAAATATTTGGCTATCCCCACACACTGTACACACAGATAAGAGTTTCCTTCCCTCCAGAAAGATTCTCCACACTGCATGGAACATGACAGTTTTCCTTACAAGATTTCAACTCTGCCAACTGAAATGGGCATGAATAAATTAGCTTTTTTTAATTTTCTCCCACTTCCCAAGTGTCTCTGGGCATCTTAAATAAGCCAAGGAGATACCTACATATGAAGGCAACATGTCCCAATCAGTATCCAAAGCAGTTTTGGCTGCGGTAGTGGGCCAGGGGGGAAACGAACATGAATTTGAGTGGGCTACCAGTAAGAGTTAGTCATTCAATCTGACCTATTGCTCACCCACAGTAAAGGCATGGGAGTAAGGAGAGCACATAGGTTTCAGCAATACGTGGGAGCATTCCTTCTAGCTGTGCATTTTTAGGTTTTGTAACTCAGGCTATTGCGTTTGATAGGGCAACACCCCTATGCTATGACTCCTAAGCTAATATCAAGAGCAATCCTACCTCTCTGCTCAAGTATGTGGCAGAGCACAACAGAGAGGTGCTCCCTCACGTCCTTGAGCATAAGGTGGTCTCTGGCTGAAAGGGAAACACATGCAAAATACCTTGGCAGCCAGACACCAGCTGTGTATCTAGCAGGGAAGGAAAGCTGCTGGCAAATACAGACCAACACTGCACTTCTCATTTTGCATTTGCTCAGTCAATGAGCTTCCTTGGAAGGCAGAAATAAGCAGCCAGGCTCAGGAGATATGAAAAGGACCCCTCCCACACACACTATATGGGAGCCTATACTGACAGGCAGGACAAAGAATGAATGAGATGGTGGGGCAAGCTTCCCTTCCCATTTCGTTCGCAAAAATCCTCCCATTCTAGGAAGCTGAAATTTATTCATAGATTTCTAGGTATGGATTCGCTCTAATTTAAATTTTATCCTTTGGATGATCCCCTATGGAACTGCACATTAATTCAGTGCTGCTATTGCAGCTGAAGCTGGCTGGCCCACGTAAATATTCAGAGCAGACACCCTACTACTGTACCTGTGAGAGAGGATGATTTTCTTCATGTTGTCTGCCATGAGGAAGTTATAAAACCTCCGACACTGATCCCACTGCATGAAGGTTTCCTGTGCCCTAAACACAAGCATAAGTCAGCAAATCAAAGCAGGTAGCAACTGTGTAAATCTTGGTGGAACAGAGCAATAAACCAGTCTCCAGGCCACTATAACAAGGTGTTATGTAAATAGGCTTTCCCACCAAAGGCTTAATCTCTGATAGGAATTGGCTTAATCTCCGATGGAAGAATTTGGTAAATGTCAGAAGAGATGTTTACACAGACTCACTAGGCAACAGCTAGTCACCTACTATACCATCACTGAAGCGTCCTGCATCTCAGGGCAGCTTTAGACATTGATGTGAAGAGGTTTAAAGGGACACTCAACTTAAGTCAGACTTTGCATTTAGCCAATCTACCTACCTTGTAACAACCATGACATATGAAGAGTACGCAGGAAAGAGATTTAATGTTTCACTATTTTGTTAGGTACTGCATTTCATAGTACTTTATGCACTGTCAAGTTTGGATGTTTCCTCTGTAGATCAGTTTTGCTTGTTTGTGCAGCTCTTCTGCACTGCAACAAGGTTGTGAAGCGTTTAAAACAGGAAGTCCACCTCCACAACCCCCAAAAATTGGCTGGAGGACACAGGGATAAATGAAGTACCTGAAACGGCTACATTCTGAACTGGTGTCCCTGTAACTGTACTGACTGGTCAGAACTCCATTTCATAGCTTACTAAATTAACATATTGCCAGTCACACAGAATTATTAACGTCAGCCAAACTATGTGAGCTCTTCCGGAACCAAATGTTTCCCTTTGCTACGCAAAGGTCATAAGCGGGTTATTTCTATTACTGTGAACCCTGTTACAGAGTAATGAAGAAATACACAGTCCCTCTTATTTACTTAGCAATCCAAGAATGGTTGGGGTGAGGTTCAATATGGACTACTTCAGGAGTTTAAACATTAACACCATGGGAACTAACAGAACAGAGGGATTTATCAGGACTTCCCAGGTTCAAGCCAAAGGCTATAAAATCCCTAGCAGACAGTGAGTTAATGAATAAGCTACATTTGTTCATGGCACAATACACACCAGGGCTTAATGCAAGAATGGGATTTAGCCTCAAGACTTCCTTATCTCCATGTCTAGCCAGGATATATCTGCCATATACTTGTGGAAAAAGAGACAACATTTCATTGGAAAGCTCTTTGCAGGCAACTCAATCTTTAATGTCATTTAAATCCAGGTTAATTGTTAGAGCTATCACACTTTTCCATAGTTGCTGCTTTGGACAGCAGGCCTTATGCTATAAAGAGCCTGAGCAGAGAGCAAAATGAAACAATTTCCTGTATTTAATGATCTGTGCAGGTTTCATGGGCATGGGAATGCCACAGCCTACAGTTCACACTGAATGTCACATTCCACATGGTCAAGAAGCAAGGCCACGTTGTCGAGAGCAAACTCAACAGCAGAACCAAGCCTACACAGATATCAGAGATTTCATAATAGAGAAGCATGTCACCTTTTAGCCTTAGGGGTTGAATTCCCCCATGTAAGTTAACTGATGAAAAAAAGGCCTTTATCTACTTTCCTCTCTGCAGCCTCTTCTCACTGTTGAAACCCTGGAGAGCCTGCCCTGCAGCACCCAACATCTGAATGGCTTTCCCAACAGATCCCAAATCTCCTTTACCTTGTCTTACCTCGGTCTCTCTCTACTATCAACCAACTGCCTTAGAATTTGTCTTAGAGACAGTACAACAAAAGAAAGGGATCTCCATCTAGACTGACCAGCCATCTATACCATGAGTACTCAGGGCTTACATACAGACTTGATGTAAGAGGCCAATTAGGTCAGGTCTGGGGGAGAGTAATGCTTAGCAGTTACGACTGGAGGCGTTTTGCACCCTCCCATACCCACATACTGTTCACTAGTGACTGAAATGGTCTATGGACATGTGTCCCAATACAAACACACACCCTACCTTCCTTCTAAGGGAGTTTTCTTAATAGCCTTCTTTCAACCAGCTATTTGGCTAATGAACATTTAAAAACAGCAAGGGAGGTTAGGTAGGGAGACTTATTTGAAAAGCCCTCTTGCCAAAAGAACAGTAATGCACAGAAGTTCTGTAAATGAAGATTTGCTAAAACAAACTCGGCCACCAGAGGGAGTCACAAGCTCAACAAGCAGCTAGTTTTCTGCATTGCAAGGAGCACTCGAGGAAACAGATGTTACTTCACACTGAAACAAGTCAGAGTCCAATATCATGCTAACAGGTCCTGTCGTAGACTGCCAATCTGCCAGAGCTTCAGGGGAATATTACTAACACCAGCACACAGGGAACAGAGCTACTCTGAGCAGGCGTTTTGGCTTCAAGTATGGAAATTTAGCATGCATTTTAATAGACAAAAAAAGGAAGGACTAGAGCCCAAAACAGCACTTGCAAGCCCTTTATACAGCCAGCCTCCACAGCTATGCTGCTGCAGCCACAGTAAACCAAGAACACTGATCTTCTGGTCTCGAACCCACACAACACTCCAGACATCTCCCTAGCACACTGAAATCCTTTCTGACTAGGAAGCGGGTAAACATTCATAGGAGGCCCCACACTTTCTTAGGACTCACACCAGGTATGACCTGAAGTCTGAGAGTATACGAATTGGTCATTTGTTTAAATTGCTGTATTCCAGCTTTGGGCAATGTTTTAATACTGTTAAAAAGCTTCTGCAGCCCAAGGTTAAAAACAGGGGTTTAACTGCATGAGCACTCTTCCCTAAACTTGGTTGAATACTGAGGTAACTATTTCCTAACCAAAACCAGCATTATTATGCATGCAGTCAGAGCATCTAAAAGTGCTCTATAGTGTTTAGAATTCAGCTATCAAATAAATCCCTTAGTTTCAGGTATTTGTAGTGAACCCAAAGTATCAAGGTTCCTTGGCCAGGCTGAAGTTCTCTTTGCTATGCTGATCCTTTAGTGTAGGGAACGGTCATTTTTGCAGCAGCAAGATCACTGTTGCTTCTCCTCCTCCCGCCGAGATGGAGACAGAGTCAGTAATTATTCGTCTTACTGTGTGGCAATAGAAATCTTACCAGCTTCCAGAGAACACTGCATTACTAGAGGAGTTCTGTACTAGAAGGCCATGGTAACTGGCACAGAGGGCAAGAGTCAGTTCTGGCAGTCTTTGTGGGGCCAGGAATCACTAAGCAAATGTGAGTTTAGTGTTCTCTCCAGTGGAGCGGCTCTGACCAGCAAAATTGACTCTTGCCCAGTGCTTGCTTCCCAATTATGAGACAAACACTGAATGGTCACGGAGATGCCATTTTAGCCCATAACTTTGTGCTGTCATTCACCGTCACCTACTCTCAGTCTAAACTTGGGCTTGTAGTACATTACTATTAACACCAGATGGAGCTCTTAAAGCTTCCATTTGGAAGACCACATCTTGTTTTGCCAGTCTGACTAAATCACAGATTAAAGCCAGAAGGGACCATTATGAATCCCAAGATACTTGCTGCTCCTACTGGTCAGGCTAGTCAGAAATGTTGTTGCTTGTGAACCTGGAGTCTCCTCAATAAACAAACATACAGCCCAAGCCATCTGGCTCATGGGTCACTCCAGGAGAGACTGGAAGGCGGGGAGGTCATGTCTCTCTCCACAGAAGGTAAAGGCAGCATTTAGTGAGTCCAGAGTATATCACCCATAGAGGTCAGGGTGATGCATGCTGGCAGGGCAGGGAGCAGCTTGTGTCCCAGCTGCCAGCACTGTACTTCCACAGGAACCCGTGTGGACTTACCTTAGCGCGCTGTATCCTTGGCAAACACTGACGCAGCACAGCACTCTCTCCTGGTTGGCCTGGGTCTCTCCTAGGTACTTGCACACAATGTTGCCACCTAGGCTGAAGCCCACCACAACCAGCTGGGTCAGAGGGAAGGTCTTCTTGATGTAGTTAACCATGGCTCCAAATTCCCAGGTGCAACCTGTGAGAAAGGCCAAGTTCAAAGTAATGTTTTAAACTGAGTGCTAGACCCCTCTCCAGCTTTCAAGCAGCTACAGCAAGTATACTAGAAGTTTGTGTGCCTTCCAACACTGGTTTCAGAAGAGAAACTCTCCAGAGGGTAGAGGAATCCTGGTTACCACAAGCTCAGTTATGCTGCTGGTCAGAGACTTCACTACTTCTTTAGAAGTAATGTGCACGACTGTACCAGAGAGCAGCTGGGTGGAGCATCCTTGCAACACACATGCTGGGGAACATACAATACTTTAGCACACTATCGTATGAGGGTGCAACTGTCCACCTAGATTCATGCCAAAGTGCAGGGCATGGAGGCCAACATGTCACTGTAGAAGATTTCCCATAAACAGAAACAGCCCTAGATGCTACCCATAATGCAGGGGAACAGACTAACCCCACTAGGAAACCTTTCAGCACAAAGGATCCCAAGGTCAGTTTCAGCTAGTACTGTGTTTGGAGTAGGGCATCTTGCTATACCCAGCATTTCAGAAATAGCAAGACTGAATTCATTTTGTACTTGATTAGATCTGAATGAAGGAAAGGATCATCTCCTTTCCTTCCACTGAAGATAGAGACATCACTTAGAAGATGGAAGTTACAAGCTTGTCACATAACTAAAAATCTTATGGGACTATGACCAATAACTCTGGAGTTGTACCTAACGGAGCAGATAGATTGAGTTGCTTGTTCAATATCCCAACAAGATGGGACACAAAATGGTGCTTTGATAAGAGGTGTCCTACGTCTATCCCCCCAAAAGATTTAATTTTCCTGAACTCAAGTGTATTTATCTAGAAGACGGAGCTCTCTTCGGACTCAAGCCTTAAGGTTTAGAACATACACTCGAGCTCTTGCTACAGAAAGTTCTCAGACTCATGGGCTTTAAGGTAAAAAGGGACCATCATGATCATCTAGGCTGACCTCCTGCACATTGCAGGCCACAGAGCCTGACCCACCCACTCCTCTAATAAGCCCATAATATCTGGCTGAATGACTAAAGTCTTCAAATCTTAATTTAGAGATTTCAAGTTACAGAGATCCATTTACAGTAGAACCTCAGAGTTACGAACACCTCGGGAATGGAGGTTGTTCGTAACTCTGAACAAAATGTTATGGTTGTTTTTTCAAAAGTTTACAACTGAACATTGACTAAATACAGCTTTGAAACTTTACTATGCAGAAGAAAAATGTTGCTTTCCCCCTTTTTTTAGTAGTTTACATTTAAACACAATACTGTACTGTATTTGCCTTTATTTTTTTTTTGGTCTCTGTCGCTGCCTGATTGCGTACTGCCAGTTCCCAATGAGGCGTGTGGTTGACGGGTCAGTTCGTAATTCTGGTGTTCATAACTCTGAGGTTCTACTGTATTCTAGTTCAAACCAGCAACTGACCAAAACAGAAAAAACAACCTCAGGGTCTCTGCCAATCTGACCCTGGAGGCAAATTCCTTCCCAACTCAAATATGGTGACCAGTTAGACCCTGAGCACATGGGCAAGACCCACCAGATACACACCTGGGAAAGAATTCTCTGTAGTAACTCAGGCGTCCTCCCGCTCTAGTGTCCCATCTCTGGCCATGGAGATATTTGCTAATAGTATTTATGGATGGGCCATAAGTCTTGTCCTATCCTACAGATCCAGGAATATTACTTCCCCGTTTGCTAGTTGAACAGAAGAGCTTCCAGTTTTCAGGAACAGTATCCTTTAATGATTTGTGAAGAATGGCTGCTTTAGCACTGCCACCAGAGCATACATTCCCCTTTGGATTCAGACAGGAGAGTGCCCGCAGAGAGTAGCATGTGTGCTCAAGTTCACATATGCTGCTATCCAGGAAGAATGACCTGTCCGCTGCAGTCTGGAGTGACTGTGACATCATCCTCAGCAGCTGGAGGAATCTTCAATACCAGATTAAAGAGTCTTTCAAATGCCACATTTTGATCACTAACCATCTGCCCATTCCCCACGGTCATGTCCAAATTCAAACTTCATTTAATTATTTCCAAATGGGGAGGGAGAGGCTGACTTCAACAAAGCTCAGACAACATGTGTTCTAGTCCCGATATATATATTCTACATTTGAGACACACAGTCCTTTATTTAAGGTGAAGGCTGATCTCGTGATTAACACACAGGATTGGGAGTCAGGAGACCTGCGTTTTTGTTTTGGGCTCTGCTACTCACCTGCTGTGACCACAAGTGACGACCAATATAGGCTGGATAGCACACGTGTCTAAAACTCATTAATAATGTGTTATCTGCACCATATATACTAGTATGCATTAAGCACAGTAATACAGCAGTTATATAGCCTAAACTGGCCTATATCTTTACTATAATCCTGTTCACTTATGCTACATATCCCATAACACCTTGCATTAGCCAAAGCTTGCTTTGGCTAAAGTAGATAGGAAAGCTGTCAGGATTAGGACATAGGAGTATTTTACCATAGTAACAGGTAGGGAGTTATTCTCATAGGTCAGTATTGGAATATCCCAAAGGCAGAAGACAGAATGGAGGCTGTTCGTAACTGAAAAGTTTGTAACTCTGAACAAAACCTTATGGTTGTTCTTTCAAAAGTTTACAACTGAACAGTGACTTAATACAGCTGTGAAACTTTACTATGAAGAGGAAAAATACTGCTTTCCTTTTATTTTTTTTTTTAGTAGTTTATACTTAAACACAGAACTGTACTGTATTTGCTTTTTATTTTTTTTTTGTCTCTGCTGTTGCCAGATTGTGTACTTCGAGTTCCAAATGAGGTGTGTGGTTGACTGGTCAGTTCATAACTCTGAGGTTCTACTGTGTATGATTGTTCTACCCTGGTACAAACCTAGAAGATATCTTCATGGACCAGCACCTGACATTCTAGTATCCAAAACAAAGATACAGAAAGGAACAAAACAACAAGTTAAGGAACTGGGACAAACTGATGGGCTGAATTTTAATGACTTGTAAGGAAATATGTAACTTGTAAAATCATCCTATAAATACTACCAGCTGAAATGCATAACTTTGGGAGTACACCTTCTGCATAAGGTGAATGTGGCATGAGACAGATTCCCAGAGACCATTTTCCTGTACTATATTATTATTGGCTTATAGCCATGAACTTGCCTGACATTTGTTATTTGGTTTCTTGCGTATATTTCATAACAAACCAAAGTGTCGTCAAACAATTGACTATACTATTTATCAACATTAAGCGAGTCACTTCATCTCTACCTCAGCTGCCCTATTTGTGAAATACAGCCTTTCCTTTCGCAAGCATTTTGAAAGGTGTGGCTGAAGAGTGCTAAGTATTGTTATGGGTGCCCTGTACATGGGGTGATCTCACGACAAGTACCTATGGAATGCAGAATCTGTTACAGCCTGCCTTCCTGATGCCGTTACAACAGTCACTTTTGGGTACCTGCAGTGTTGTAGCTGTGTTGGTCCCAGGGTATTAAAGAGACAAGGTAGGTGAGGTAATATCTTTCACTGGATCAACTGCTGTTGGTGAGAGAGAGAGAGAGAGACAAGCTTTCGAGCTTACATGGAGCTCTTCTTCAGGTCACTTCTGGGTATATTCAGATAGAAGTGAGCTGGGAGACATACAATGTGTTGTGCTGCCCACCTTTGGTAGAGCAAACAGATGTAGCTAGAATGGTAGTGGGAAGCCAGCACTTGGGCACTTTGCTTTAAGACTGGAATCCTTGGATAGAACCTAGAATGGGGTGTTTAGGTAAACTTGTGTTGCTCTATGGATATTCCCATCACGCCCTACTGGGATGTAGCCAGTGACCAAGACAGAGTTGATGGAGACCAAACAGCAGAAGAGCTCCTCTCCCCATTTTCTGTCTCGTCCTCCTTCACACTTTCCTCTATTTTCCCCCTGTGACAGAGACTCTTTAGACTAGTCCTACATGCCCCATTTTGAATAGATTCACTCTGAGGCAGAGCCACAGCCTGTTAGACCTTTTAATTCCTTGCAGTTTCAGGGAAGGGACATAGCTGCATGGATCTCTCTGGCTAACAGGCTCAGCACTCAGGCTAGTATTTATCACGAGCTCCCAATCCCTGCTCTCGTGGTAGCACAACTGAGCTAGAGGACAGAGAAGCTCTAACAGGAAGAAATAGCAGTCCAGGGCCTACAGTAAGTGCAGGGGTGAGCTGGCTCCTCTCCCGAATCACTGCCTAAGTGAGGCAACAGGTATTCTTCTAGCTAAAGGGTGGGCATGCAAAGGCTCAGGATCCTTATTACGAATGAGACAGAAGCTGGTAAGAACCATCAGGTCTGCCTCACTTAAAGTGCATTAGAAACAGATTGTTGTGGGCTGCTCAGGATTTAAGAGAGTTTCACCTGCCTTCATGGGGGTTTCGAGCAGCACCTCCACGTGCCCTTCTGAAACACCATTTGTTAGGGTTGTTTTTTAATCAAACAGCCAGTAATACTTCACAAATCTCAGCAGCTCCTCCTTGTACCTCTTAAAACTAGTGGAACATCTTCCTAGTTCTCCAGAGAAAGGCGGCCACTGTCAAAACCAGAATATATCAGGACATTGCATCCGTGGGCCAGGCAGTTAAAAACTGAAACCCAAACAACAAGAGGAACTGAAATCCCACACTGACTCAAGCCTCAAAATAAATGCCACACATCTGACCCAATGTAAATTCAGTAGCTGCTGTGCTTAACTGAAGAACTCCTCACTGCTCTGGGGGCCACAGCGCTATGGTTCTAACCCAAGGTCTGCCCTGCAACGGAAGTCCAAATAATTTTTATTTAAAATCCATTTATGCCAACTCTAAGGTCTCGTCTAATAATGCACTCTCCAGGGATGTGATTTCTAAAGCACACTAACATGGTGCACCATTCATTACACCACATAGACCCTGCTGGTGCACTTTTACATAGTGCTATTTGAAACTTTCAGTCCACACCAGCAGGGTCTACATGAACAAATTAATCCACATACACATTAGTGTGCTTTGTAAATCACATTTCCATAGAGTGCTTCACCCCACCTTGTAGATAAGCCCTAATACTGCTCCACTCCAATCAGCATGGTCATTTCTGACACATTATCAGGTTAGTGTTTTGACTAGCTAAGTGTACTGTAGTGCTCAGAATTTGCTAGGATTTTTAAAGAACCTGCTATTTTCAACTTGGCAAGCTTTGGGGCTGTGTCTGGTTTTAGCAGATTTAGAATACTTTGCAGTGTTAACATTCTTAATGAGCAGTTTCTCCTCAGGATGACAAATTCAGGGCTGCACTGGTTTCCTCTAGAAGAAGCTGGCAGTCAAAATAATTTCTGACCATTTGACTTGCGGGCTGCGAGCAACAGTTTCAAGTTTCTGAAGCTCAAGTAGCAACAGGTCAGGCCTGGTCTATGGGATGAATAATTCAAAAGATCCCTGATTTAAGGTTATCCTTTTCCCAAAGGATATTTTAGCTGTCACTGAATTCCTACAAGGATGCTGGCCTATTTGGCTTGTAGTCAGAGGAAAGTCTGCATTCCTGAGTTTATTAGACTTGCCTGACTCACCGTTTTGCAGGGCACTCTTTAAATGAAGTTATTTTTCTGAACCATCATGAGGAAATACTGGGCATTCCTTGCCCTTTGCACGACTATAAGAAGAAGTAAAGACCCACGTTTCTAGTGCTGCACTAGAGAATATCCCCTTGGGTCTGAGCTCAAACCCAGTGGGGTCAAGGCAAAGAGTGCCATTATCTTCAGTAAGCTTTGGATAACTCCTAGACTAGACTCCCTTTAAGGCTTCTCAGATTTGACACTAGCTGAAGATAGAACTGCATGTTTAAAGAATATGGCCTTGATTTGTAAGCCCCGCTAGGCAGAGTTGTAATGAGCCCATGTATATACACAATATACCAGCTATTTAAATGTCTTTACTATTTTCATTTCACTACATGTTCCTGCTTTTAGCCACCATTCTGACCAATCCAGGCTCAGGAGGTATTCTTAGGCCTGAAATTAGAATTGGCCTGATCACAGCCAAGATTTTCAAGAGTGATTAGTGGCTGGGAGGAGGAAGAAGCCAGGACTTGCTACCGTAAAGGGGCTTTATTTGCAGAGAGCAGGTGCTCAGCACTTATTGAAAGAAAGACTTAGGCCCTTGGAAGGACTCAAGTTGGGCTGCCAAAATTCAAGACACTCAAAGCCACTAGTCAGTTTTGAAAACCTTGGCCCACATGCAGACTCCTGGTGGGGTGTTTAGACACTGCAATACTCTAGGAAAACCTCAACCTCAATCCATACAGCACTGGTTTGACTGGTTCCCCAGGTGAAAGGTGAGGGAACTGAATTCTCTTAACAGCAGCTCCCAAGTACCTGTTACTCCCCAAAGTTAGTCTAGTTTTTCTATAGCATTTTCCATACTTTATGGCCTTGAAGATCTCTAAAGTTTAATACTGGTAATGAGGTATTACTAGCTCAGCAGGTAAGCAGCAGCCAGGAAGCTCAAGAATATTGCAGTTTATTTCTAATTTAAATAAAACAAAAACCACTCACGGACTAGAAGTCTGCATGCTAAATACCAACCTAAAATGAAATTCGATACAGGGGTTTTAGACAAACTGATAACCCTCCACTCTAGCACTATGTATGGAGCATCTCCATTCACTCCCACCATGCCAAATGTTCGCAATAAAAAGGGTACAAAAGAAAACTGAGGCAAGACAAGGAGCCCATGCCATACGAGCTAGGCCGAGGCAATGAATGTTACTGAATTGCCTGCACGGCATTCCTGGGTAACCAATCTTAGGAGATGCTTCCATTCTTGAGAGATCATGTTACAGATGAGCAACTAAGAATTAAAATAGCTGTACCTGTCTAAGCATGGGTTTGAACTACAATCAGCGATTGTAGCCCAGGATAGCTGGCACTTCAGCACTGGAGAGATGCTGATAAGCCCTGTGTTACCTTAGTGTGAGAAAGCTGAAACGTTTCCCCACACCCAAAATGCAGGCCCATGAAATTCAAGCCAGCATGGTAGTGTCACTTATTCAGCAAGACACAAAATTACCTGAGCTTTCCTTGGCATTCACTTTTCATCCAGGGGCCAGTACCCTATTTCTTCCATCTTTCTTCCCAGGATGGGGATATACCACGCTACCCAAAGGCATCTGACCTTCCTAGGCAGCTCACCATGTTACATGACATTTTCCAAGACCTCTCAAGGAGAATGCCTTCCTAGGATAACCTGCTGTACCTTGAACATGAGATCCTGCACTCTTCTTCTCCCTTCAGCCACCTGCCTTTTAATATCTTTCCAGACCAGTTTAAGCAATTATGGCAGCCACAACTGCTCCTCAGTGTGTACTCTCTCTCCTCAACTAAGAGAAGCCAGGACTAGTTTGCCTAACTTTGGGGACCCTCAGAAACCAATTAACTTCTAGAAGATGAGTTAGAAAAGCTGAGGAGTACTTACCATATGTGAACATGCGTGGAGAAGTGAGCTCAATATTTGGCAGAGCTCCCAGATGATTCAAGACAGCACATCTATAACCATTTTTCTGGGCGTAATCAACAAAGGTACGGATGTACTGCTTCTCACTGTGATTAGCGATTCCAGGGCAGATGACCATTGTGACATCCTCTGCACATTTAATAAATGGGAGAAAGACGACAAAGCTCAGGTACAGGTTGAAGTGACATTTACTCAAGCAGTTTTGAGGAGCATTCTATTTCAAGTCAATGGGAACGCTTTGACATAAGGACAGCTAGAACATGACTTTGCTACCAAGCAAATAAAACTGAAGTTCACCTAGTATGAGGTGGGGTAGCAAAACTGTAAGCGCAAACAAAATACAAACATGCAACTGTTGTTGAAAAGGGAGCTGCACAGAATTTCTTAAGAGACTTCATGAAAGTTTGCATCAGCAGTTCTACAGACAACTCCTAGAGAAGCAGTTCTCAAACTGTGTGTCGGGACCCCAAAGTGGGTCACGACCCCACTTTAATAGGGTCGCCAGTGCTGCCTTAGACTTGTTGGGGCCCTGGGCTGAAACCAAAGCTCGAGCCCCATCACCCAGGGCTGAAGCCAAAGCCCAAGGGCTTCTGCCCTGGACAGCGGGGCTCAGGTTACAGGAAGTACTATTTCCTGCATATGTCAACATGGTGAGACATCCTTTGATTAGAGAAGTCTAGACTAGGCTGGCTTCTACAGCAGAAGTATTTATTCTACGATAACAACTGAACAAAACCTTCTCATCAACCCCAAGATTAAGTGACAAAAGCAATGTCAAACTGCTGGACTAAAGGTCTCTGCTTACTTTGAGGGAACCTACACTTACTAACTAGCTAAAAACCCTACCGTCAAAAAAATCCCCAAAGTGAACTTGGCCAGTCTGACATAGAACTCATGACCAACTATTGTCACCATTCGGCTTCTTTGTTCCATAGCTGGTCCGCTGAAAGATAATTAGGTTAAGGGCTTGATATGCTCTGACATGGACAAGCACATTGTTACATCTCCAGAAAGTCAGCTACTGCATTTTTGTGCTTTGTGTGTGAGCAAACAGTAATTGAGGTCCCAAGACACTGTCATGCAGCGCTAGTTAACAAGAGTGCTTTAGTTCTACATCATGCTCTCTGACAGCCTCTAGTTACTGCAAAGTTTTGTCTGCCATTAATTTCTCTCCAGCTCTACAAATGACCTGGACCAGAATGACAGTGATGGTCACTGTGCAGCATCCCACCACAAAGTGAGGATCCTGTTTGTTTCTGAAGAGAATCCCTTTGAATTGATTAGACAGAATAAACATCCTTTTCTGTGGGCCTAAATAGAGCCACAGGCTGCAAGTGAAGCCAGCTACTAAGAAGTAGAGTTCACATTGTTTCAATGAAATCCAAGTTCAACAGAATCATGCTGGTACCAGTGAGCTGAAAGGTCGAGTTCCTCCTGACAGCATAATGTTTAGTCAAATGAAGATGCTCATGATTTCTGATTCACTAGGGCAGTGGTTGCCTAACCTACAAATATAGTTACCCACTGATCTCTGGAATCACTTTCTTTTGTACCCTATACTTGTTTAAGTTCTCCTCTTTTGGAGATTCAATCTTGGGTCCAGGATGACTTTGGAAAACAGTTTTAAATTAAACTGCTGTATGATCAGATCCTCTCCTTTTAGAGTGCTGTAAATACAGAGATTCCCCTTTGCTCACTCTAGAGATAGCTGGGATCTGTACTGACTTTTTACCTGAACAACGTTATCTGGCTTGTGCAGTCACTAATGATGGTTCTTCAGGCTTGGCCTCTAAATAAGTGTTTCCACTTCATTGTGACTCAACAGTTCCCATAGCAGCAGCTAAAATGTTTTGGCTTGATCTGTGCACTTTAACTGTTTGGGATCTTTAGAAAAGGTTGACCCACAGCCAGGAAAGCCAACCCCCTTGACCCTTTGGGCAACTCCAAGCATACGTCATAGTATGGAGTTATTGCTAACTTATCCCATTTTATTTTCTGAAACTTCTTGTTATAGATACATATATATTAAAAAAGAAAGAGAGAGAGAGAGAGAGAGAGAGAGCGCGCGCGCGCACCCAAATTTAATTCCCTCCTATCCACATTAGGATGTAAGGCTCTACAATGCAAGCTGTCAGTTTTAGAGTCATTAAATCTTGGGAATATAGAACACATCCTTTACTGCTCTAAGTGCAAGTCTGACAGTAATTTATGCATGGCCACCTCCCAAATTTAAACCACAGGCCATGAAGCATTGTTTTCACAAATATCTGTAACTGACATTTTACGGCCCCTGCTCTGAAGTTCAATATATAGCTACAGAGCAGTGCGGATTTTGTAAGCAATAGCCAATTTGGGGGGCTATGAGTCCTCATCTCCCCCACCCATTGAGTCAAAGTTAGCCCCCAATATTTCCAGGAAAGCAATGTAATTTTTCCGAGTGTACTTCAACAAATATTTAGACAAGTCACTAATCAGACAGACTAAAACCCTGCATTCCAAAGTGGTTGTTTGACTAACCTCTAATGCAGTGTTCAGCCAGGGGCTCAAAGAGGTCAAAGGTTGCTGTTGCTCCATCTGACATTGTGAGGTACTTGCGAAGTCCGTAAGGATGTGGTGATCTCACTCTCCCCATCTTCCCATAGAGAGCAGTCTGGATATGTCCACTCTTCCCCCAGATCATGGGTGGAATGTACCTGTGAGGAGAGAAGGTAAATTCAGTTTTGTAGTCTTGAGCTTTTAAGAGTCAATTTACAATCCTCTGACACACCAGAGACATTACCTCCATTACTTCCGCGGTTAGTAAAGCAAGGTTTGAATATATTTGCTACAATGATTGGCAGTGCTGTAATGAGCAGCTTTGTCAGCTCAGAGACAAAAGAAAAGGAAACGTTCTCTATACTGAAGTCTAGTTTGCACGGACAGCAGAAAGGTCAGGATCCAGAAGCTCCAGCACATGAAGGTTTTAGTGAGAGAAGTAGTGTACAAATGCTCTTTCAGAAACCAATCAGACCCTTGTGGTCTACTGGTGCCATAAAAATGGGGAAGGCCACCTTTCAGTGTAGATCAGGTTTTAAGTGGTACAAGTTGCTTAAACAGACTTTAAATTAGTCAACAGGCATGAAGTCAGTTAGAAATTTGGACCCATACAGACACTCACTGAGCATGAGCACAAGGCCACATAGCAAGTCAGCGCCAAGCCAGTTTTAGGACTCTGGGGTATGGCTCTCAGTCCCATGCCAGGTCCATTAGTATACCACATGCCTTTCTGGCAGGAAGTGGTGGCTCAGTGCTTGTACAGAACTCTGAAGAGCACAGTGCTAGATTAGTGGCAGGAATGCTACTGGGCCACTCTGCCTCTCCTGTCACTAGATAGGACTGAAAGGGGTGGGCGGGAACACACACACACCCCAAAAACGAAACGCCCAAAAACCCAGCACAACCCAACTTCATTGCAGGGAGCTAAATAAAACATTTCCTGCCAAAAGAGGGAAGCACATCTGTACTAAGCTTATCAGGAGCGTGCTAGGGCTGGATGCCAGGGCAGATGGCCTTTTCTCTCTGATTTACTGTTCCTCGAGAACCCAAGAGGAAAATGTGGAGGTTTGGGGGAGGGGCAGGAAGGGAATGGTTTTATCCCTTTTGCTCACACATTAACACAGCTGGCAAGAATTCAGAGTTAATGAGAGGCATAAAGCTGCACGGGCATGAAAGGTCAGACACCTCACTACTACGCAAGGGGGACAGAGGCTCAGCGCATGTCTCAAAGGGATACAAACACAAATCATCCCTTAACATGAAATGCATGAATATGATTCATTAACTAGAAGGGGAAAAAATAGTCCCAGGGGACATAGGTCAGCACACATCCCAGTTAGGAGCCACATTCCTAAACCAAGTTTAAAGAACAGCTGACAGTCTCCTGGGAATCCAGCTCTGTGATGTTTTCAGGAACTTTTGACATTTGCTTCCTCTTTTATTGCTCCAGACCATATGAAGCGAAGTTCCTGTTTTCTTGAGCAGAGGGTGGAGGCTTTGCCAAAAGCAACAGAAGAGCTTGGATTCCTCCATTCAACTTTGCTACGTATGCAGTAGGTAATAACTCATTAAAATGAGAATTAAAGCCTTTTATACCAATGCGCTCCTTCACAGCTGTGCCCCATCCTTTCCCCCTCCCCTTTCACACCACAGTCCCTTCTGCACTTCAACACTGAGTGCCCCCCCCCCAAAACTAAGTTTTTTGTAATTGATAAAATATAAACTGGATACATAAGGAAGACAGAGATGTTCCTATAACCCTGACTGCCTTGCTTGTAGCATCTTTAGATTGCCAGATCTAGTCTTCCTATGTCTGTACAGCCCATAGCTCACTAGGGGCACTACTGCAATAAAGTTATTACTACAAGAAGATTTTGTGGACTCACTGAACATATAGATTAGACTCCCCTAACATGATTCTTTGGTGCCAAGACTTACGTTATTGCAGGCGCAGGGATTTTACATACACGTAAAAAAAAAAAACTTAATACAACCGTAACTAGAGAATTATTACTAATGCTTCAATATTAAAAACAAACAAAAGAATTAGTTACATTCAGTTAAGATTGCCAAGTGCAATGCAACAGACATACTATCAAAAATATAATTCTTACAACTCCAAACATAGAAGGGGGTTGAACTCACAAGCTAAGACTAGACAATTCCAACACTGATCTTCACATTCAGTTTCATGCAGACTATTAAAGGAAGTCAGCTTTATCTCCTATTTAGTTACTACCTTACTAACAAAGAGACAGCACTGAAAGTACAAGTGGTTTCCTTGAGCAGTCTGGCTGTATTTTTATTCTGTTCTGACATATGATTAACTACCAAAAATCATATCAGGTTCTGTTCTGAAGTATGATTTTTGGCAGATAACCAGATCAGGCTGGCATTCTGAAGACCCTTGTGAACAGCTTGAAAGCATGCATGTGGGAGCGCAGCTTCTAAGCCAATGCTGCTGCCACCTGCAGGGCTTTCCCACAAAGGCAAGAGGAGCTGCTCTGGAGAAGTCATACAGAATAGGAGAATCAGCCAGAAGGGGGGGGGGGGGGGGGAAAGAGAGGAGGAGAGAGAGAGAGAGGGAGGGAGAGTGAGTGAGTGGCTGGCCACGGGAGAGAAGGGGAAAAGCTGGAAAAGAAGCTTCTCCTCCATCATGTGGGGAGGAGTGAAAACTAGTAAGGAATAGCCCTGATTCTCTCTGCCCCCAACACCCTCCTCCCACCACCAAAAACCAGTCAAACTGATACCTTTGCTTACACAGACTGGAGCACTTGGACTCTCCTCCACTCACTCTAATCCTACGTGAATGGAACTAATTGCTCATGTGTATATGAGCAGCAAGCATCAGGACATGCACAACTAACTCTATCCCTACAAGTATTGATTAGAAATATAACAACTATTTTTAAATAGAAACATATGATTAGTGTTCACACATCTTCCTATTAATAGTACTGGATTGCAGAATAGTCTACAAGTGAGTCAGTTTAAAGGTCTCAAGCTTGAGGAACTCGCTAGAAGGCTCTGAAAAGCCTGATCTCAAATTATTTTTAGTTGAGACTAGGGTCATATTCAAATGCAAGACTAGTAGATTTACTCTAAAAGCTACTGCTCTAATTTTGGGAAGAAAATGTATTACTCAGACATACAGATTTAATCCCTACTTTAAATGCAGATCTCAGCAGAACCTTAGCTCATATGGTCTATAGTCCCTCCATGGTACAGTGCCAGAAACATACAGAACATTTTAGTTTCTCACAAAATATATCCCTCCAATTTGTTGGGAGGGGGAGCAGCTCACATCTGTGCGACTGATAATACAGCTTAGCTCCCAGTAGCTGCAGTATGTAATCACTGCAATCGCACCCATTCACATTGTCCACGGGACAGGAGTATGAAGAGGGGAAAAGAGTATTTGAAGAAAGGGCTGATCAGGTGGAGTTCATATCCCTCTCCACTGGAGAGCAGACCATCAGAGCTGATTTTATTCATTAAAAAATGAGATTACAGCTACTCTGAAAGTTTCTACAGGCCACAGTAATTCTGAAGCCCTATAAATTGTGGGAATATCTCTTCCACTTTATGATGTTGTAGAGAGTCCCCAAACCAACACAATAAAAAGCCTCATCTTCCTTGGGAAATGCCACCTCCTTTACAAATGTGGCAAGAAAGCTCTGCTTGAGCAGCACCTTAGAAGTACCCAAGGAAGAGAGAGACTGCTCCAACTCTCTCAACCATTAACTCTTTGAGACCAGCCTCCTGAGATGATCTGAAGGCACACAATATTCCTCCTACTCCTTATTGATCTAAACATTTTTCCAAACTATGTGTAAAAGCAGCACTGGAAATTAAATACAGCTATTTTAGTATTGCACATATACATCTACCCCCAAATGCTTTCGAGAGCTACACAGGCAATAGCAGAGACTTTGAAGGTAGAGGACAGACTGAGGGGGACCTGGAGTCTGTTTCCAAATATACATTCAAAAGTCCAGAAGTTAACCCCTTTTTAATCATGCAGGAGGACATAATCAATACATGGCCACTCTTCTTCATGCTGCTTTAACATCAGGGTGTGGTAATTTATGCTGCTGACTTTGTGCCAAGAGATAGAGGGCCAATACTGGAACTCTGTTTGTGACTGATGTCAGAGTCAAACACGCAAACTCTAACCTAAAGCAGGAAACATCGAACTCTCCTCCAGGGCAGTCTTAGATATAAACAAGGACCTTGCACAGCTGCTCAGTGACAATGGGATGTCACAGTCTCTCTCTCAAGAGCTCAGATCCAGTTTGACATGTTTTGCGGTTCTCCTATGCTTACTGCCCTCACTTCATCCCCTCAGCACAGTGTTGGAAGATACATTTGAAGAACCCCAAAACAAAAAAGGAAGGCATTATACTGAGACACATTGTTCCTGCAAGTGTTAATTCCAAGAAGGCATAAAAATAGATTCCAACTAAAAAAAAACGGTAGTTCTACCAAAAGCAAAACAAAGGACAGAAGCCTCAACTGCTTTGTTTACAAAAGAACTGTTACCTTGTACCACACAAATGATCCCTTAGGGTATTTTTGAGATTCTATCATCCAATTAGGAAGCTTTTAAGAGAAGCTATAAGACTACTAATTGCATATATTTTTTATCAGTCAGACATCTCTATACTAGGAGAGGTGCACTGGCTCTGGGTGACTGCCAGCAGCAGTGTACAGTATGCCAGCTACTCCAAGATTCTTCAGCAACTATGCACGTAAGAGCAGATTGAGACTTAAGTCTAGGACCATAGGTGGGGACAGAATCTGGGTAATGGGAACATGCTGGCCAAGAAAGATGGAACTAAACAAAAATGTGTTTGAGTTTTATTGTACAGTCCCATTTTATAATGCCAGATTACTTGCTAAAACAAGAATGTGAAACTGCATTACTGAGATGGTAGTACACAAGCTGTATGCAATTCCATGGGCAGGGTATAGGCAGAGAGATGGATGAAAACCCTAAAAGTTATATTATGCAAGGCACAACCCATCGCTGGAGATATGGCTGATGAGACATGAGGACCAGTTCTTCCGGCACTGAAAAAGCTGACTATTTTCTCAAAATCATGATATTCTGCTTTTGTAAAAAGATCTCAAACTCTGGTATCTATACTCCACATTAGGAGGTACTTTATTTGGTATTTTTACTCATTTTCTGAGGTTGTAGTACTTATTTTGAGTTAGATATTTAAGCACTGAAGAACAGGGGCCTGGATGAAAGAATCCAAAACCTTGGACTGGCACCAATTAGCAGCTATAGCCCAAGCCACTGGGATTTCACAGGATAAGGCCCCATACTATTATCAAAAGGGACAGGGACATTTGGGAGAGAAGTTGTTACACTTCTATTCCAAGCAGGGGCAGAAAGTTGCTGCTGCCAGGAAAAGGAACTGGGTTCTCAATGGAACTACTTCCCACATCTTCATCAGCATTTTGTTCCCTTACAAATCTTGGCTTTCCACACTCCCACACCCAGTAATACTGTTGGAAACCAGGCTCTTTAGTCTAGCAGAGGCATGTGTTCAAAGACCTACATACTCCCATTTTCTCACAGCCCCACCCCAACGTTTACTTGGTTGTAACCGCTGATTGTAGAGGCCCAAGATTTTCTGGGACAACATTTTATCCAGATAAGTTTTAATAGAAAGAGCAAAAATATAGCCATATGCTTGCTGGGCCTAACACTACTTACATTAAAGATTATTTTCAAGAGTTTAGGTACCAAGGACATAGCCTTAGAGTTGAGAAGTAAGTGGCTTGTTTAACTTTAATATGGTTCATATGTTACCTGTGAGAACTGGCATGTGCTTGTGGAACTAAACAAAGATATTGAGCTCCTGAAGAGACTAATGCACATCCTACTTCATGAGCATCTGACCCCTGGCTTTTTCTATGGCACTAAGAACAGTTTCCTAATAGAGCGATTCCAAGTCATCCTGCATTCTTGTCTGCAAGAGGAAATCCTTCTGCTTTACTCCTACCTGCCTCCCCATCAAAACTTGGGACGAATAAGGTCAGCATTAAGCAGCAAGCCACTCTACAATGGGATTGTGTGTGTATGGGGGTGGGGGGGAGAGAAATCAAACAGCTAAGGCCTCTGGAGTAGTTTGTTGTTGTTTGGAAGAAAAAAAATGTTCCCTTGGCAACTATAGTTGCA
The DNA here is from genome assembly GCF_965152275.1 of Natator depressus. Taxonomy (NCBI): domain Eukaryota; kingdom Metazoa; phylum Chordata; order Testudines; family Cheloniidae; genus Natator; species Natator depressus. Next base: position 69,072,667 of record NC_134243.1, read on the forward strand.
GCGTCCAGTTGCTGATAATCTGTTCAGTGCTGCCTTCTTAATTAGAAATCTAAGACAGCAGCAAGCTCCATTTTCACTTCTCCCCTTGTTTACATGGAGCCCAGTTTACAGTTACTATCACATATCCAGTCATTCGGATGTAACAGCTTCGGTGACCCTGTAGTGCCACAGCACAATATCCTGCCTGGAGGGGGTGCGCCAGGACACCATTCTAGGTGCCCATCAGTGTCTGTGGAGCTTAAGATTTCAAATTTTATTTTAGGTTCACAGTCCATTCCTTCTCCCCACCTATGCTTTGCTTCCAGCCTCTGATCCTGTCACCCTAGATCATTGCTGTCAATTTGGAACTATTCCTCTGAGGATTGATACTGCTGCCTTCAGATTAGAAATTATTATGTAAACACGGATCGTAAGAGGGGTGACTCCAGAATGGCACTTTGTTTCACAGCTCCAGTTGAGTTTTACACTTCAACCTGCACAGCCACAAACCCTGAGGTAGTTTACACCGGCACACACTGAATGTGCATGTTTAGCAATCTTATGCTTCAACAGAAAGGATTAAATAAAAGGATGCAGCACAGGGATCCCAGAGATTGTGCATGTATGTTCATAGGCTGCCTATGTGCTCCCTACGTCTCCATTTGAAATTCATGCCCACTTCATTCAGAACATTTGAGGTTCTGCAAAATCCTATTCTTGCACCACGGAGTCCGGGAAGCAGAACTTGCTCTCTGCACGGTGATTTATTCTTTCTATTTCACTCAAGCTCTCAGAGGCGAGCAAGCAGAGAGCCTTTTTAGGCATGTTACCTTAATGTAGCATGCAAAATGCTCAGCTTTTCAGAAGACCCATTAAGTGACTGAGCAGAGTTGAATTTAGAAATATAACGCTGCATTGCTCAGGGCAAGGACATCTTAGCATTAGTCATCTGTTTACACTTCTGTTGTTAGAAGTTATAAGCAGTCACTAGCCTTGAATGACCAGGCTACCCAGAATAGTACTTTGATGCCAAGATTAGGTTCCTTCTGCTGGAAATGCAGAGAGCTAGCCTAGGAACACATGAGGAGCTATCTGCAGTTTAAATAACTTGCTTTGGACTCCTTTACAGTCCAAACAGCCACTATATCAAGGTAACATTACGAGAATAGGTAAAAACGCAATCGTACCCAGCCTTCATTTTAATCATCTCCTACCAAAGCCTCAGCACTTTACTCAATGGATTTTCCCACTTACTCAGATAGCCTTGTCAAAAGAGACTGGGGGGGGGAGTGGGGGGTGGCGGGAAGGTCTTAAGATTCTGTAAATATCCAAGCCCCAGCAGGACCAAGGAGATTCTGATCAAAATGAGCAGCTCAGTAGAAGTTTATTTTAAAAAATGCATGGAATTTAATCGACTTAAACCAGATTTAATATCTCAGCTGTAACTAGACTAAATAAATTAATTAAAGCAGCTAAAAAAACAGTTTCACACACCAGAAGCCAACAAGGAGAGAGATTTACAAACACAAAAAAGTCAATCTTCTGAGATAGCAAATTGGCAAGCTTGTAACCAAATATAAATAAAAATGCCTATGGGGGGAAAAAAAGACACTTCTAGAGATATTTCACAACACCTGGGTTCCTTGATTAAGGGTAGCTGCAAACTTATGCTAGTTCCATCACAATCCTCTTCCCATTATTCACCTCTAACCTGCTGTAATTAAAACTGCTCTTTGCAGCTTGGTCACTCCAAAGAGGTCAGAGCAGTTGCCAGCCATCAGGGTCTGCAACAAATTCAATAAAGCTAGTAACTGATGGGCAAGTTCTGTGCTCAAAAACAAGCTAACATCCTGGCACAAGCAGGAGTGAAAGATCTTCTCAGATACTGGGCGTCCAGGCTGCTGAGCAACTGTTTACTGGTTTTCAAAACATCCTGAGGGACATTAGTGCTGAATTTGTAGTTACTGGTGCATTTTTACTCCACTGTCAGGGGACTATGTGCACAAAGTCCCCCTCACAAAATCAAAGCCACGGAAGCTGGTGGCCAAGAAAAGAGGAAATGCCTAAGGAGGCTAGTACCATCTTGGAGAAAGTGAAGAGACCCTAAAGGTTTAGCTTCCTCTTGATATGAAAGAAGACGAATTCTATAATCTGGGTATAGAAACAAAGATCTAACATTAGGTAACATCTCTCAAAATCCAGAAGTTGGATGCTTCAGTGGAAAAGGAGAAAAATCCTCTTACAGTGAAACAAGGGCAAAAAAACCTGGATTTAATTTCAAAAGATTATAAATTTATCCATAAAAACAGGGACAGCGATACTTCGTATTCTTCATCCCCAGATCTCAAAGTGCTTTACAAAAAAAGGCATGTAAAAGAGCTACGAACTACTGTAAATTATGTTGCCTCATGTCACAGGCTGGAATAACTGGAAAATCAATCCAGAGCCTCCAACCAGTATGCAGTAAGGTTACAACAGGGTGCAAGAGACAAACTATTTTTTTTGTCCTAGTCAGAGAAATTGTGGGGTAAATTATTTATATATATTATAGATTAACCTAACTAGTGAGTGGAATGTAGCTAAAGACAGAAATGCATTGAGGGAAAGCAACTTGTTTTTCCTCTTTCTTGGTGTGATTAACTAGGGGTCAAATCTTTAAATGAACCCTAGCAAAGCTGGAGCATCTTTATGCAGGGGTGTTGGTTGGGTTGTTTTTTTTTTTAAATCTCCTAAGCTACCAGCTATGAAGATAAGAAATATCTTTACATTGATAAATAGGGTAGGAATTTCTTCCTTTTGGAAATCCCTTCTAACTCTTTAGTAGTATGTTATTACAATAACCACAAATTCTTACCTACTGAAGTTTTCAAGTTAAGCCAATTATGGACTTACACTATAGACCAAACAGACAGGGTCTTAATTTGAATGGCAAGCTCTGTGGAGCAGGAGCTGTTTTACCAACTTGGTACAGAGCAGAGTCCCACACATTCTGACTGAGGCCTTGAGTGCTACTGCAACACAAACATGCCAACCGCGGCCACCAAATACGGTCTGCTCTGTGGAACAAATGTTTACAAATGGTAACATATCAGAGCTATAAGAATCCAGTCAAAAGTTCACTTGGCTCTCCATTTTTTAGACAGGCCTTCATTAAAACAGCTGAAGGCTTATTGTGAAGAATTATGCTGTCTGCTTCTCTTAATGGGTTTTTTTTAAAAAAAAAATCCTTGGGAACCAATCACGACAGTACTGTGGTGAAAGTCTATGTAGGACTGCCAAGGACAGTCCTGTGGGTACACATCTTTATTTATAGAATTGGTGTGACCTTCAGCTTTTACTGTTAGTAACACAGGACAAATGATAAAGAAGTGTCCATGCTATGCACTGTGGTTTATCACCACTGCTGCAGGAGGATACGTTGACAGTGACAGCTAGCCAAGAATTATGTTCCTAAAGTGCCAGCATCCCCACCCTCTGCAAGAGACAGAAATAGCCTACCCGATTTCAGCTATATTCTGTACAACACTGTAAGAAATAGTAAGTCATCACAGGAAATATTTGCAAACTCAACCCAGCTGGACAGAAACACCTTTAATAGTACAGCATGAGTATCGAGTACAGGAAAAAGACAGCCAGAGTTTTGTTTAATATGGAGGATCAGGTAGTTGTTGAAGGACAGTATTCTGTACAGCAAAGAGCTACAACAGAAAGCTGCTCCCACAAAACCTCAACATGCAACCAAAACAGAAGGGCACGTGCCCAGGCAGATGCTTTTAAAGCCCATTAGAACTGAGCAGCACATGAAGGAAATAGGTCCTGCATGGCGCGATGCAGAGAAACATGGGCTAGAGATCAGACCTACATAGTTTTGTTAGATTCCTTGCCTTCCCTCTAGAGCAGGCAAAATGGGTACACTTGCAGAGAGGCTTGTTAGACACGACCCATTAGAATTCATTCAGGAGTCCATACTAGTGGGCCCATCATGATAAGTCCTACCTGGTAGGAGACCCAGTTTTAATACTGTAGCTCCCTCCAACACAGTTAACATGATATGTGGTGTTCCAGTGGGAACAAGAACTAAGACTTCCCAAACAGTACTACAGAGTCCAAGGAGATGACAAAGGCGCCTTTTAGCTTCTCCATAATGCAGCTCCAGTATAAACCAAAGGAAAAGAAATACCCTGAAAGCAGCTTCTCATTCTCCAGCCTAAACAAACTTCTGCAGGGTAGGGTAGCACGTCTCTCCGCTGTATCAATGAGTGTTGGCAATCTTGTGTACTGATCAAGAATACTGTAGCATTTCAATAGGCTGTTTACAGTTTTATTTCTCCTTTTGTAAGGAAGGATAGAGATACTAGAACTAAAGAAGTCTATGCTGGCACCCACACAGTTTCTGAAACCTCCGAGCCAATACTCAAACTTTCACTTATGACTACTGGAGTAAGACCGGAGCAGCCAAATTTGAATCCAAGTCCAAAAGGTACTAAGTGTCGAACTAATGAGTTCAGGGTGGTTTACCACAGACCCTTGTTCTGGCTCATCTGAAATGACCTCCCTGTTATGATCAAGTCTGCTACAGATTACTAATACCCTGACCAATGACAGACATCCAAGGCAGCACATTATAACTTCTTCCAGTAGATGCCCTATAAATATCCTTTATGAAACTTTACACCACCCACAGACACTAATGTAGTTCAATAACTGAACACTACAAATCAAAGCTGACAAGAAAGCAAGTCTGGGATTGATGGTTACCTACTATAATAACTGATTTATATGCCCTGTCACTGATAGATACATGGTATTAAACTGATAACTAGCCTGAACTGGATGAGTGCATGCACATCCTGTTATATAAACACCATTAGGATTTGTGAGCCTATTTTCAGCACCATACGCTTTGTGTTTGTGTAATGGAAACCCAACCCCATATCTCAGTGACTGAGGCAGTAAACAGTCCCTCTGGGAGAGCCAGAGGAAAATATTTGTTAGAAACGGACATGATTTGGTATTAATAGAACCAATACCAACAAATCAGTTTCCAGATTAAGTTTTGGTGGCTTCTTTCTGCTGATACAAACTAACACGGCTACCACTCTGAAACCTGTGGACTGAAGATTAGTTTTCAGAGTATGCTACTTTTCAGGTGTTCTGCAATCTACTTTTCTAAAGCAGCTCAAACAAAGCACACAAAACTATTTTATTGTTATTTGGAAGTGTCAGTGTTCAGACTCTCATGCATTTAAAAGTGGACATTCAGCAACAGAAAAGCTTATATCTATAGAGATACTTTGTACTTCGTGTGCTGTACATTTCAGTTGAGGAGCATAGTGCTTTACAAACACTAACCCTTACATTACTTGGAGGTGTTACTATACGCATTTACAGACGAGTAAGGAAGCAACAGAGTTAAGTGCTCTGCTCCAGGTTACAGCAAGTCTGCTACAGGGTCAAGACTAGAACCCAGCCGTCCTGTCTGCCAACTCCCATGCTGTAGCTAAGAGGCTACACTTCCCATTCTTTCAGGGTGGGGCTGGAGGGAGAAGTGGTCCAAGTTTAGGATTTTTGGGCTTTCTCCCACAAAGACTGATCTTGGAAACTTTATAGTCATTACCACTTTGAGAATTCTTTCCCAGGTGTCTGGCTGGTGGGTCTTGCCCAAATGCTCAGGGTCTAACTGACTGCCATATTTGGGGTCAGGAAGGAATTTTCCCTTGGGTCAAATTGACAGAGACCCGGGGAAGAGAAAAGTTTGCCTTCCTCTATAGCATGGCACACAGGTCACTTGCAGATTTAAACTCGTGTAAATGGTGGATTCTCTGTAACTTGAAGTCTTTAAATCATCATTTGAGGACTTCAGTAACTCAGCCAGAAGTTAGGTGTCTATTACAGGAGTGGGTATGTGAGGTTCAGTAACCACCAATGTGCAGGAGGTCAGACTAGATGATCATGATGGTTCCTTCTGACCTTAAAGTCTATAAGCTTGCTTCCTATTCACTACCTAGGTAGAGGAGAAGCTTAAAGATTATTCAGTCTCCCTGGAATGATTCAAAAAGTCCTGTCTTAAACCAAAAGGCTTCAGAGCCCTTAAATATTTAGCAACAGATTTCCTGCATCAGCTCAGCTGGCCTGTTGCATATCTGGAGTCTTAGCTATCGGATACAACAGCCAAAATGAAAGCTATTTGGGGAGCGTCATACTTATATTAGCCTTCCTGTGAAAAAAGCCACTACAGACAGTAAATATCTAGTCTGTGGAAGCTGTCTACAGAGACAGGAAGCACTTGCATTGCAAAAGGGGTTTCCTCAGCTATGCTGCATCCTCAGTTTTTTGTTTTTTAAGTACAGTTTTATATAAAAACACAGTGTATTTCATAAGCTATATCCCCAAAAGCTTTAGCATTGGAGGCAAGGGAGAAGTGTTCCTAGCCAAACTGATGAAGTGGAGTATCACGGTAGACTTCTGGAGAACACAAGCTGCTGAATGAAAGTATGGTACCAAGCATATGGAAGATTGGAAAGTCAGTGCTAGATGACCATAGGGAGAGGGGAGTGGAGAGAAAAGGCCTGTGTTCTAATCTCTCACAAATCCACAGTGGATTATTTATTAGCGTCCCGCTTTACCATCAGATTAGTTCACGTCTCTGAGGCTGCCAAATTATAACTTCTCTTTTAATTAATTTGTCAACTGTTTGTGTTAGGTAAAACACTAAGTGTTTGCTATCTTTTCTTTGACCACTGTTGGAGAATGGAGGGAGGAGAAGAGCATAAGACAACTTGATATTTGCTCCTTTCAGGAGGAGGAAGCAGCCAAAGGGACAAAGTATGACAGTGCGAAATAGTATTCTGGTGCCAGTCAGCATGACTAGGATATAAAATTACTACATAGGCAAAGAATAAAAAAACCTAGGCTGTATTCCTGGGTGTGCTTTCAGCGTGTATTAAAAGGCTTTTTACAGAGTCATTTGCCTAAACCTGGCAAAATGAAACATGTTTGCAGTTTTAAATCCTTGATGAGAGGTCTTGGGAGGGAGGAGGGGAGGTCTGGGAAGGAAATAAATCTCCTGCGGTTATCAATCTCACCTCCAAGAAACCAGGGAATGGATATACTGGCACAGCAAGAAAACCCACACTACCAAAAAACATAGCCCAGAAAAGGCACAATGAACACAAGATGTGCTTGTTTAAGTGAGAGTGAGCCAACAGAACAAGTTATAGTTATAAAGGAAAAAGAGGGACAGCAGGTTGCTAACTTAACTGACCTGAACTTGTTTGGAAGCTGGTGACAAAAGACAGGTGCAAATTTTGGTCATCCCAGAGCACTGGAGGGAATGACAGTCACTGATCAGGATACAGGAGTCTCAAAGCAAGATACACTACTCCTTAAATTATGAGTGTTAAGAGCCTGCTGCTACCACAATATCAGTTACAAGGTATTTCCACTTGATGAACAAGACAGAGCCAGACAATGAAAACAGTGGAATGGTGGATAGGAGGGCCAATGGCGATTTTAGCAATGCACCACATCTAATTCTTTTCCATTGTCTGGGTCCGAAGAGAGTCCACAAGAGATTAGTGGAGAGCTTGTAGCTAACTGTTATTTGGGGATCCTGTTACAAGCACCACTGGCATCTACCAGTCTCAGGTATCTAACTGGCAACAGGCTCAGGCAGCTATACTATCTGAAGCTCCTCACTAATTCACTAAACACCAGCTGGACTACTGAAGGAAGGTACTAGGTTTACATCCCAGTTTGTGGTTCATGGAATAAGACTGTCAAGAAAAAAAAATAATATAGAATCTAAGAGGAACACTACAGGATTACATTTAGTAAGGCACTGAACATGAGTAGCATGTCTGATGAAGACACTCTGGACTCAGGTTTCTATCAGAGTTGGACTAGCCACAGCCAAGTTTCTAAAATCAGATCCAGTAGCTTCATATATGAAGTGTACAGATGCTTTCTGTTGATGAGTGTAACTAAAGATTTTTAAAATATAAGTGCAGCTGAAGGCTGTGAAGCTGGGACTAAACCAAACCCTTAGAAATCATTTCAGGCATTTCCTACAGTTTTAAAAGAAAGCAACCAAGTTATTCTCGCATTTCTACCCACGTGCATTCCCTTTCCTGAAAGCTCCCTACTGCCAGTCGCTCACTCACTTTAATAATACCTGTTAACAGGACACTACTTTTCCAACTTGTACACTGAATTTGAAGTTACGGATGTCTGGAAGCCAAAGGGTGATCTTCAGTTCACTACTATAGAGAAATAGCTGCACCAGTGGGGGATTTAACAGAAGGTGAGTACAGACACTAAAGGAGGAGAAATTGTGGCACTTACTTTGCATTCATGTTTGAACAAAAAAAGAAAGCTGCATAATCAGCTTCCCTTACACTCTAAAACAGTTAGTATTTAATCAAGCCTTACAAGATACTACAATGGAGTATGAGCACAAGTAAGTTCCACGTAGTGTTGGTTAATTATTCTTGTGAATGATTTGCATGCACATTTACAGAAATTTAAATATTTGTTTCCTGTAAGTCTCTGGAAATGGAAGTTAAAATATATCCTTGTCTCTATGTATTTCATTATTAAAATTAAAGATGTCAGAGATCCACACTACCCCTCCCAAAGGGAGAGTACCTCTTTTTAGACAATAGTTACATGCTGAAGAGAGCCCCACTCATCAATCCAGACTGACCACTAAAGTTTTCAGATCAGAGCTTTGACACCGTGAGTTCTGTGAGAACGTGGATAGTAAACAGTGCAATAATAATGCACAAGCTGTTACGGCCATGTCAAGGCTCTGTGGAAAATTTACTATTGTATTTCCCTCAGTTATTGCACAACAGAATCACAACCTTTAAGTGTTGCATTATCCGTGTTTTTGATGTTTATATTCTAGAGGTGCCTTAGAAAAGGGAGGATCTAGACTTTAACAAAGATAAAAATCAGAGACAGATGGGGAAGACCAATGACCCTTGCAACAGCCTGCGCTGAGTACATCCACCTGGACTTCATCTTCCTCTGGAACACTGAAGGCCCCAAGTCATGTGCCTTCAGAACTGCTGATCAGCATAATCCTGTGTTTGTGAGCAGAATCACCGGAGTAGAACCTCTAATCCCAGAGAGTGTTTGGTCAAGTACAGTATGTTAATAATCCATTGTCCCCGATGAATATTTCTTGCAAATCTGGGAACAGATGGATGGTCTTGGGCTGCAGCGCTGGATTGGGATTCTGGAGATGAGAATTGAATCTACAGTTCTGCCACAGGTTTAGTGTATGAATTTGGGAAGTCACTTAGTTGGAGCCTCAGTTCCCAATCTGTAAAATGGATATAATACTTTCTTCCTCCTAACCTTTATTCTGTCTCTTTAGACTGTAAGCTTTTAGCACTCAGGCTGTGTTCCGTTGTGTTTGCACAGCGCCTAGCACAATGAAACCCCAATCTTGGTTGAGGCTTTTAGATCCTGTTGGAATACAAACAGTGTTCCTGCCAGCATAGAAGCAATTAGACTCTTTTCATACCCCCAAAAAAGTTCAGGTTAATTCAGTAATCCCTGAATTATCACAGATTGAATCAGTCAATCAAGACAGTGTTTCAGAATAAGGACCTCAAGATATTTTCCTTTCCTTGTGTATAACCACTTAAGAAGCTTTAAACTGAAGTCAGTTTCCTTCCAAAGCCTCACACACAAGTTAACGTAGATTCTTCCTCAATGTAATAGGCCAGTATTAAGCATTTGATTTTACTTCTCTCTTCTTAAAAGTTACGTCAACTTTGCAGACAGCAGAGTAGATAAAGTTTTGGCCTGATACCTTAAAGGGTCACTCCTTTCAGTTAACTAACCGATGCTAGTTTTACAAACCTCCCTCTCAGAGAAGAACTGGCAAGAACCAGCATGTCATTGCTTTCTTATTTATTAGACTGCTATGAAAGATCTGTTTTGCTCAACATTTTGATTGTTTCACCCATCTTGAAATGACAACTGCAGGCACTCTGACAAGTGGATTGAAGAGCTCTTATACTGCAAGTTCTAGAAGTGTCAAAATGCTCTGTGAGTCACTGGAGTGTAGGAAGTTACAACAGATATCCCCTACACCTCCCACAGGAGGAAGCATGTTGTGCTGGGCCCCATTCTTCCATAGTGGGGAACATATCACAATGATGTAAACCAAGACACTGACACTGACTGGGTCAGGAACTGTTTTTCCATGCATTTGTACAGCACACAACGCAATGGGTGTGCCTATACTGCAGCTGGGAGCGAGCCTCACAGCCAGGTAGAAAGACGTGGGTTAGTGGAGCTCACACTAGCACGCTAAAAAGAACTGTGTGGACATTGTGGCACTGGCGGCCGCTCAGGCTACCTATCTGAACTTGAACCAGGCAACTGGGTGGGCTTCAGCTTGGATGGCTACCTGGAGCCTCCACCAGTGCTGCTACATTGGCCCAGCTATTTTTAGTGTGCTAGCTCAAGCCCTACTAGCATAAGTGTGTCTACCCGTGCTGAGGGGTTTGCTCCCAGACATGCCCAATGAGGCCTGGATCCTGGGCAATACTGTAACGATCATTTGGAGGGGCTTTTTTTATGCCAACAAAAATAGGTCCCTGCCTTAGTTCTGCAACTCAAAAGAATACCCTGCCATCTCTTTATACCCAGGTTTATGGTGTTCTTGTACAACTGTATGCAGTGGGTTGAGAATAGCTAAGCTTGACTTCTCTTCACGGCATAAAACAGTTAATTAGTTGTAAGGCTGTATTTATCACTCACTCTTTGGTCAGAAGCGGGCAGGATTTGAGCAGGAAGCGCGACAGAGCAGTGTCCTGGTAAATGAGATCAGGAGGGGCAGTTGGGCTCTTTAGATTCAGGCACCGAACGATGACATAGAGAACAGCAGCGACTGCAGCCAACTTCACCCCATCGAACACGGCTGGCAGCTCGGGGGTTTCCAGCATTGCATTCATTTCAAATCTAGAGACAAAGAAGAATAACCTTTTTGCAACGTATTGACACATTTACACAGCAACTCAAGCTGCAGTATGAAATACAGAATCCCACTGATAGTGCTATAAGGAACGCTTCGCTGCACAAATAAATACTCCCATGACAGGGTCCACTCAAAACAAGCCACATCTGGAGTTGCCTTGCATTTTAAGACTCTAAAGTCATCTCATGTGGCTCAGGTACAGACAGGGGGATCAGTTAGGGAGGGAGATTTATTCCTACTCAGTGTTGAATTACGATTTCTGTAACATGGGTCTCTTAAGCATCAAACGCTACCAAGATCCCGAAACCACTAGCTGACTGCAACGTCTCCAAAGAGTGCCCAGAACAACTGAAGGTGGGGGTGGTGCCATGCTTTGGGAAGAGAGGAGAGACCAAGACATGCCCAATTTCTCCTCACAGTAGGATAAGCCATAGTTCCACATGAAGTCCCTAGAACTGTCATACCACTGTATCACTCCACATCAGCCTGAAAGAGGCTAATGAGTCTGAGAAGGGGGAAGTTAACCAGGTAGGCCACAGCGGAGGGGAATTTGATGGACTAAAAAAAAATCCCCTGAATGAGGACAGAGCCCATCTGTAAAGGAACAGGAGGGGCTATGATAGAAACCAGGAAGCTGGCAACAGAAAGAGGCTGCAGGGAAGCAGTCTGCAGTCACTCCCTGGGGGAAGGGAGGTGTGTCTGAGCCTACAGAGTTTTAATCTGCAGCAGGAATGGCAGAAGCTCCCTAAAAGTGGGAGGACCCCCCCATGCCACTCCTTCCCCCAAGGCCCCTTCTCTGCTCGCTCTATTCCACCCCCTCCCCCACCACCCCTTATGGCCGGTAAAAAGTGTGAGGGCATAGCCCTCCCACTTTTAAAAGTGATGGGACCATGGTCCTCTGACCCCCCTTGTTCCGGCACCCCAATCTGCAGTCACTCCTTGGGAGGATAGAGTTTGGGCTGACAAACCCAGAGGGAAACCAGAAGGTGTAGGAAAGGCTCAGGAAAAGGCAGCAAGGTTTAGGATGGTGCAGACCTTGGCTGCTGATTAGAGGGTCCCTGAGCTGGAACCAGGAGTAGAAGGAAGGCCTGGGTTTGCCTACCAGCCACTGGGGAAGTGGTACCAGCTGGGCAGCAAATGAGAAGACTGCCTGGGACCCTTACTATGGAAAGACTGATATCCCGGAAGGGAAAAAACGCACAGTGACCTGGCCGGAGGACCAAGCCACAAACATGCAGCACCCAAGTCAGAGAGCGTGAGAGAGAGCGAGCAGCAGGGCATGTAGCAAACTGCAGAAAGGAGTGTTGGACCAGAGTGGAGCTAATCCCCAGACACGGCCAGAAGGATGCGCCCCAGAAGCGAGTGGACTCAGGGACAGTCTAAATCCTTCAGATTGCTTGAAGATAAGGACACCGGAATGTGTGTTTGGTAATAGGATACCTAGTCTTTAGAAATACTGAACCCCCCCCCCCGGAGGAGCAGTGTGGGTCAGTGGATTTAGAGACAAGTTTGACATGATGACGCTACCATGAAATAGCGTCAAAGTGAACTCCTTCTCACACTGAACTACATGATAGGTTAAAGTAAACAATCATGTTATCTGAATCCTCCTTATCATTAAGGCTAAATTTTAGTCACGGGTATTTTTAGTAGAAGTTATGGACAGGTCATGGACAGTAAAAAAAATTCAAAGCCTATGCCCTGTCCGTGGCATTTACTGTAAATCCCTGACTAAATCTTGGGTGCTCGGGAGGTGTGGTGGGGGAGGGAAGAGGCGTGGCCAGAGGGCTCCGTGTGCTGCCTTCATCCCAAGCGCCGACTCCGCAGCTCCCACTGGCCAGAAACCATGGCCAATGGGAGCTGCGGGGATGGGGCCTGTGGGCAAAGGCAGCATGGGGAGCTGCCTGACCATGCCTACATCTATGAGCTGAGGGACATGTTGCCGCTTCTGGGGAGCCCACCCCCCCCAAGGTAAGCACCGCTTCAAAGCCCTCACCCCCCTCCTGCGCCCCAACCCCTTTGCCTAGCTCTGAGCCCCCACCCACACCCAAACTCCTGCTGCTCTAGGAGTTGGGGGGGAAGGGGAGGAGCGGTGGCCCAAGACTGCCCCAGCAGCAGCCACTGGAGAAGTCACAGAGGTCCTGGAAAGTCACAGAATCCGTGACTTCCGAGACCTCTGAGACAAACTCACAGCCTAACTTATTGTTGCCCAGGAACACAAGGATTGCCAGAATGGATCAGACCAGAGTTCCATCAAATCCAGTAACCTGACAGTGCCAACACGACAGGCTTTGGAGGAGATGCCAGAAACCATGCAGTGGGCAGATATGGGATAATCTGCCCCTCATAGTATCAAATATCCTATCTGGGTATCAAACGCCAACTGAGTTTGTTATTTTTCCACTTAGGCTTACTGCAGTTCTGCAACCAAGAGACAAGATTGGGATTAAAAACCTAAGCCCTACGCAAACTCCTTAGAGACAAGATTATGCAAAGAAACACATGGATCTCACACACTTATAGATTCATAGATATTAAGGTCAGAAGGGACCATTATGACCTAGTCTGACCTCCTGCACAATGCAGGCCACAGAATCTCACCCACCTACTCCTGCAATAAACCTCTCACCTTCATCCCTCTGTATATGACAAACTATGAGAGTCTTCAATTTTGGCCTAGCCTCTGCTCCAGAAGCAGACATGCAACAGTCAGCCTCTATGTACAAATCACAGAAATGCGGAACTAGAAGGGACCTTGATACTAGGTCTCCAGCTAGCTACTGTTCTGGTAAAGGAATCTATTTAAGCAGAGCCAGAGCTAAGCAGGCAATTTTTCCTTAGCCCTTCTCTCCCCATGCCAAATATTAATTCATGCAAATAAATGAGAGAAATATTTACCAGTGTTGCTTGGTCTTCAGAGCTAGAAGTATTCAGGCAGTCCTCAAAGGAGCTGAGTTTTACTGTTCAGACCGATGTTCTAGTAGAATTACCCTAAAATAAAACCACAAAGATCACATTTCCACCACTTCCAGTAGAGAGATATGCAGCCTAACAGAAAGAACACAAATTACTGTGTAGAGCTCCCACTGCAGACAAGAATGTCTGCAAGGCAAAAAGATAATGGTAATTAACTTGTGTATGAAAGTCATGGTGACACAGTGTACTCTTTGATACATCTGCTTCATGGAAGCCTTTTTTCAAACACAGATTACTCTAGTTGACCTACCCTGTGTAGCAATCCTTGAACTGCACAACGTAAGTATTTTCACTGCAAAAGACAGATCCCACTTTCATTGCAGCATCCTGTAAATTCACACATGCTGGAAGTGAGAAGCACCTCTCAAGTGCAAGGCTGACTTGTATTTGAAAAGACAGGACATGAGAAGTGGTACTGTGCAGGGATCATACACATCTCCCAGGATTTCCTGCCATTGCAAGGGTCTACCAGGCCTCTTCTCAGCTTTCTGTAGACTGTACAGCACCAGCATTGTGGAACTGCTAAGCTGTCAAACTGAAAAAATTCTGTCCATTGCTTTAACACAGGCTTAGCCAAGAGAACTCTTACTTTAACAGATGGAAGCTCATTTACAAACTCTGTTTGGCTTCCACACTTTTGGTATCACAATTTACAGCATATCACTCTTCAGCAAGATTGTGACAGCAATCAGGAGGTCCAGACATGCCCATTTAATTAACACTAGTATACACGTGTGCCAACACTCATGGCAAAATCCGGTATGTCATGACACCGCATTAAGGCAAGTGAAAAGGATATAGCTTCAGAGGCCAGTCACTTATACTTCACGATTAGCTCTCCCGATCCCCTATATACACCAATTTGGAATCCAAGCTTCTGGAGAAGATAATCACACCTCTGTCTTCCACCCTCCATGACCCACTCAGCAGCTCTGCATGTATTATTTTAAAGAAATTCCATCAGCCAGGCTCTCCTGCACTGGGTCCAACCAATGATATTTAATTGTCTTTACAGGAAAGCTCTTAAATTTGTGTGCTCTCAAAGGAACTTCAGTGTACTTTTGACCAACTGTTGACAAGTTGGCATGTTAGAAGCCATAAGATGTCACTAGAACTATATTTACACTGTAAGAAACAAGAGGGATGAAAGTAAGTCCAGGGAAGTTTAAGGTGGTGACATTTTTTAATACTTTAACCCACATTTCCATTAAAACAAGGTTGCGGGGAGCCACATATCAAGTGATTGTGATGGTTTCTCCATCACTTGAGGTCTTCAGATAGACTAGATGTCTTTCTAAAAGATGTGCTGTAGCTCAACCAGCAATTATGGGCTTGATGCAGTAGTTAATGAGTGAAATTCTATGGTCTGTATTATGCAGGAGGTCAGACTATATGGTCATAATAGACAATATGGTCCCTTCTGGCCTTAAAAATAGTCTAGGAATTATGTGGACAGGATTGTCTCATCCTGACCGTGTTTTCACAAAGTCGAATGTGATGCTAGCGCAGCAGTTAGACTGTCTAAGTGCCTCCCTCTGACCTATGTACAGCAGTATGTCACACCAAGCTGAGTGTGACATACTGCTGTACATAGGTCAGAGGGAGGCACTATAAATGCTAGGGGTTTCTGTTAAGAAATAAGTCCACAAAAACCAAATATAGGACAGAAGTCTTTGAGACAATTTAGATGAGGATAAGCCATGCAAAAAGTAGCAGAAGTCAGTGAGAAAGAAACAGGCAGAAGTCAACAGGCCTCCCACAGGAGGCACTGCTGAATTAGGACAGTTTTTGAAAACATGCCATTGAGAGTAAAACAAAGTTGAAGGTAATTGCACACTCTGCACTAAATATTGGAGGTTACAGCAGGAATACTAGTTTTTAAAAGTCTGTTTGCTTATGTTCAGGCATGCTCATGCATACAGAATTAATGTGTCAGGAGTAGATTTGGTTTGTGGCGGGGGGGGGGGGGGAGTGTTGGTAATGCATTAAATGGTGTCTTCTGCATACAAATACCTGTAATTTCCACAAGGGACAAATTCCGCTCTTACTGACAGGTTACCGTACATCTCAATAGCAAGCTTTATGAAGGATTGCATTAAATACAAGAAGAATAAAACTGTACATCTGTTTCTTGCAGACTCAGTAACATGTGGATGGCAAGCTATCCAACTGCTATTTCAAATTGTATGCAATTACATGAAACGTTTGCATCCACAATCAGCACAAATAAGAACTTTTTGTTCTGCCTTTTCCTCAGAGATTCAAGTCAATTGACAATGCCACAAAAAGGGTACCTGCCAAAAGCTGAAAAAACACCCTAAGGAACTTCTGATCATTTGGCAGGAAGTCCTAAGAAGCATGTTCTCAGACAAACCCTGCACTCAGGGTCCCCTTATTTAGCACCTGTGAAGATAATCTAATCCTCTTGGAAATGAGACCACTCAGAGCACATTAAGCAACTGTTAATGCGCGTCAGCAGGGTCCCCACAGACAGACAGTGGCAGGCTACTGCGGGACAGATTCAAATCCCAGCTTGCAGTGAACTAACTGCTTGTGCAGACAAGCCCTACGAGGGCAAACTGAACAAATCAAAGTTGCAGCACACAGTTCAGTGCTGAAAGACCACTCATAGCTTGTGCCAAAATCAGGGCTCAAGGGAGGGATCTGCTTGGTCAGTCAGCCTTCAGACCAGAGGATCTGGCTCATATCATGTTCCGACAGCAACTTCCTGGCTAGTGCCTTTGGTGGATTTTGAATTCTTCATTACATAGCACACAAGCCAGATATTTAAAGTGTAGAGGTGCTGTAAGGTTCTGGGAGAGTGTTTACATTGCACAAGGCACCATCTAGCTGGGGCCAGATGGACAGGAGTGTTCAGTAAGTCATCTGATTTTATGGAGAGCAGCTGGCATCCAAAAGACCGACTCTTGGAGCTAACACTTTTAAGAGATTTGCCCATACACTTAAGCATTCTAAGCAAATTTACTTTTGAAAACTTTGCTTGGATAAATTCTGTAAGTAGGGACTCTCTTTTGGCCTTGCTAACAGAGACCCTTTAAATCTGGTTTGCAGCCAGAGCCTCTTGAATCTTTCTTCCCTTCTCCCAAAAGAAACTGCTTTGATTCTCCTTAGCAGCATGTTTCAACAGAACCATTTTAGATATAACACATCACAGGTAGCTCTTGCATTTTGTCCTCCTTGTTCCAAATCTGGAGTTTTCACAACCCATTTGACAGATTCTCTATGATATTAACTGCTGCTCCAATTAACTTTCCACAAAGGAACCTGGCAGATTCCTGCTTGTCAAAAAGAAATATGGCAATTTCAGTACATTTAACCACAGGGTGTACAGATCAGATGTACACGGATGTAAAACCATTAGGGCTCTGCTATTGCCTTGATAAGGTGCATCCAACTGACTCTTTATCTTACAAAGCAAAGAAACTTGCCTGTACTCACGCACATTCCCAGCCTTCCCTATGTTTGCTCCCACAACTCAAAATACAAACATGCTTATGAAATAGCAGGGAACCAGGCAAACCAAGCTAGTGCATATAAGCAGACTGCATTCAGAAGTACATTCATTCTTACTTGAGAGTATCCTTTATCAAGGCTAGGTATAGAACCATCATAATGCATTTTGCCGCATTAGGGTGTATCAGCCTGACCACATCACAGAATACGGAGAGCTATCTTATCTAAAACTATGATTAGGTTTGGAAACAAGATCTATGATGTGCAGCTGATATGTCACAGGGGAGATGTTGCTGAAGTCCTTTATGCATGGATCAGAAGATATGAGTCTGTTACTCTGCTTCAAGGTAATAACAGGTTGTTTGATTCATCAGATTAAAGCAGAACCAAGGCCCCTGCCCCATTTAATTGGAAACACTGAAATAAGTAGCGAATCCCTTATGTGCTGGAACCCCAAAGAACGAACCAATATTTGTCCTTGTTTTGTAGGGTAACTGCAACATGGATACTTCGTGAGTTATGATAGATAACTTGCCTAAACAGAAAACAAAACAAACAAAAAACCCAGGCAACCTTGTAGGTCTCAAAATAATTTATGTGGATAAAGTACTGACCAATCCTTCCTCCAACAGGTGTGTAATACTGTGTAGCTAGTTATTTATCTAACATGCTACCCACTGGAGAGAGAGTTACACTAAGCACAAGGGAAATACACAAATCTCAGAGCACCTTACAACAGCACTCCATTACTGCAAGTCAGTCTCTTCAGTGCAATGCTACTTCATTAAAGACCTGGGCAGGATGCTGCTGGCATCAAGTCACGGCTACATGAAGCAACACGGAAGTTATAATCTGATCTTTTAGGCCTATTAAACAGGACCTGTGTAACTACCTAGGAGGCCTGTTAGGATCCCTCACAGTATTTTTAAAAAAGCACAGTCATACTGTCCAAGCCTTATGTATATTGAGCCCTTTCCCTGGTAGGGAGCCTGAGGATTCCCTTCTCTGCACTGTCAAAGTCCCCACATCAGAACTGTTTTCAGCCAAGAAGACAGGAAGCAGGGCATATTGCAGATGCTCTTTGGTCAGCTGCAGGAGTTGCTGCTGAGTGATAAGATACACTTCATCCCACCCAGGGCTGAGCACTCATCAGAGCTTCCTCTGCAAAGTAAACAAAAGACAAAGTCCAAAAGCACTATGCAAACTGACCAGCCTCAAAATATATTTAGAGAAAAATACCTACACAGTCAACATTAGAGGGAACAGTATCTCCCTGTGAAGCCGCACGGGGTTATCTGTGCAGTCTCCCAGCACTTGCAGGAAATGTTCAAGCAGCAATAGTGCTCAGAGAATTCCATTTTCTGGGACCATGCATGAAAAGAGGAATCTTGCAGAGAGCCCTTCACACAAAGCATGTTTGCAGCCAATGAAAACTAGTAGCACGAATCTAGGGGAGCTCTTTAATTTTAAGTTTTACATTCATAAATTCAAAAACTAAAAACAAGACACCATCATTTCAAGACTGAGAGGAGCAGAAGTACAAGGACCACTTTAAAGAAGCCCAACACATAGTCAGCTAGTTAAGAACAGTACACAGAATGCTTCTGGCACATGCAATTCTCAGCTTCTGGTGAGGACTGACCAGGAATGCAAGATAGGTAAAGCCTTCAAGTCAGTCGAGAGCTTCACCCACTGATCTTTGGGTTTCTAGAAAATGTCACCCTCCACACCCCTCTCATTCCCCCCCCCCCCCAAATCTTTGCAAAGGCACAAAGGGCAGTGAGATGCCAAACTCCCAGTGAAACTCAGTGAGTACTGTAACCTGGAAAGTTTCTTAGGTGCCTATTTTCCTCCCCAAAATTAGTTCACTTTAATACTTTTAACTTAGTTCTGCCTAACTAATCATGCATATTTCTCACAGTATATGCACTTCAGACATTAATGCATGTCTGAACAGCAACTAGAAAAATGGGATTCTGACTAGGATTACCAGGTCACACCATAATACAAATTTAATAAGTCTAAACTCTGCATTTCTAGTTCATTAAAATGGCTTTCCTTGCCAGGCAGAACCTGAAACCCTGTCCCTACTATGTATGAATCAAAGGATAAATATCACTGCCACGTCCCATGACCCAACCAATTCTTGCCACAATTTGCCTACAGAAGGGCACATTCATACCATATTGCCAGGGGACCCCAGACTCCAGCCAGGCCAGAGACATCAGCTGGTACTATACAACATGTGAGGTTTAGCACACATCCAGTATGTAGCTTATGATTGTAGATTAAGTATACATTAGAATTAAGTAGTTTGCACTGTCAGTGTACTGGTGTGCATTACATTTAGTTATTTTGACACACATAATGCCTTCCATAGACATTATATGGTGCAAGCCCCCAAATTAGTTTTTTTAAGGCCGAGTTTTGTCACAATTCTAAGAATGTTTCCATGTTTATTTTTACTTCCAGTACACACAAATATATTTGGAATTTATTCCCGTGGAAAGATTGCATCTGAATCTGCTGTACTGAGCTAATGCTTTAGAAGCAGAAAGTGAAATCAACTAGATTCCAGCTATTAAAGATTATTGGGATTTTTTGAGCAGACAACCTGAAACTGTAAAAAGCAAACAACTGAAATTGTGATAAATTGGTTAGATTTAATTTTCTTCAGTCTTACAAATCTGAAAGATGTAAAAACACCTTATTTAAGTGACAACAAAAGCTCTTTTAAAGAGGCATTATTGAAGAGTCTAGCATTCCTGAGAGCTCAATCTAAAGTGACAAAGAATGCCAATGCCCTGGACAGATCTCCCCACGATTCCACTTCCGACTACCTATTTTCATGCTGTTTAACTGAAGTGATGCAGATGCTGAAACAGAAATATCTTAATGGTGTAATGCAACTTCAGTACCAGGCAGCTGTTCTACTGTTGCATGTGTGCAATGACACAGGGGAAAAACACAGCCTTCTCTACCATCGGACATATTGTGTTTGTTTCCTACCACGGCTGCTAGCACTAGCAGCACTGAATTTATGTTAGCAATGGGAGTGCTACCCTGGAGCAAGTACCAGAATCGTAAGCACCATGTCGTACAAAAGTCCTTTGGGTAGTGTTAAATTGTGCTTAAAATGCTGCCAACTGCCTGCACCCCTCTTTCCATTAGCATTCCCATCATTGCTACCCCTGGAGATGTACCAGCGACAACAGTGGCTGCTTTTTTTTTTTTTTTTTTAAATAAAGCAAAGAGCTTAGTTTAAACGGCTGTTTCCCTCCTTGCACGTTGACATTGAAATCGGTTGTCTGGTACTGAAGTTCATCAACCCTTTTTAAATACACGATTAACTTATCCATCAGATGAACCTTTAACCAGATTTGACTTTTAAAGAAAGAGTGGGGAATGTTTATTTGTGCAGATGATCAGATTTCAAACGTTTGGAGATATTAAAACAGTTAATGCACATTTTAGATTAACAGCAGCAGGTGAGGTTTATTTTAACTTTCATGTAATGTTGAATAATCTTTAGAACAAATCCAAAACGATAACTGAAAATAACTCTAAAACACTAACAGAACTTCAGAAAACCTTAATATTCCATACAACATATTGGCACATGAGCAAGTGAAACCACTAGACCTGCCACCTAAAGCAAAATTTGGTTAAAAGCTAGTTTGTGCCCAGGCTGAGACCTCGTATGTCAAGATATATCCTGGGTAAGTATTACTGGCAGTATTACTGGCCAGTGAAAGTGTTTATTATAAAATCCTAATGCCACCACTAAAATTAATTGACAATCTTTTGTAAACACAAAAGAGGAACAGAAAGGCCAAGGGAGTCACTACTGCAATTAGCAAACTTTTTACTTACAATTGTTAAATACAAAGCAGCCCAGGTAGCCAATGGATGCTACAAATCCCAGTCCAGAGAGCAACTGATTTTGTACTTACTAATTTCTAACTGCTTTGTTCACAGCTGTCTCCACCGCACCTGAGGGCCAGACACCTAAACCCCATCTTTTCTACAACTTGGAACCAACTTGACTTGTACCTGCCAAGCAAATCCAGAGTGTTTTTCTGGTTATTCCTTCATCACTTCATCCACCTCAACAATTACCTCCACCCACAACAGTGTTGATATTTTAGATGGTGTGCCCTTCAGGATAGGGAAGCATCTTTGAGGGTGCGTCTTTATATGTCACACAAGTGTTTCTCGCACCTATGGATGCTTTATAGCAATGCTAACCTGACAGCATCTTGGATTAGCTCACTAAATAGGAAGCCCAGACCTGAAGAGAAAAAGAGGGTTAGAAAAAGTTCGCTCAAAAGCCAAAGCTCCATCCAGAAGAAGCTGTGTTTCACAGTGGGGGATGGTGACAGAAGGGATATACAGCCACAGCCCTTCCTGTAAGAAGCTACTTCATGCCCAGGGGAAACAGGGAGAGCTTATCCCTCTCCAGCACCAGTAAAGCCTGGGTCAACTTCCATCCCCCACTGAGACTCAGTCTACATGACAACTTATTTCAGCATAACTATGTCTCAGGGGTGTGGAAAATCCACATCTCTAAGCAACATAGTTATACCGACCTACCCCCAGTGCACTACCTCCTATACTGACAGGAGAGCTTCTCCCGTTAGCTATTGCCACTCGGAGAGGTGGAGTACCTATGCTGACAGGAGTTAAGGTTTGGCAAAGGGAAAAAAAAAAAATATGGAGAGAAGGGGACCAAAAAAACCAAACAAACAAAAAACCGTGCAGAATGAAGGTCTAGCCAAAGTCCAGCTGTTAGAAGTGGCAACCAAATACAAAAGAAAGTAGGTCTAATAAAATGAGGAAGGGTACAGTGAGAATTCTAAAATGGCTGAGCTCCTTTTTACAGCCCATCTCAATGAAACTGAGTTATGACAATTAAGCAGTAACAGCTATTTAGCTTAATAAAACAGCTATTGATAAAAAGGAATAAAATGAAAAACTGAACACTTTGAACCAGTCAGTTGATTTGATTAATAAGCCCGGCCCACAGGCATTTCTAGACCAGCAGTCGCGAGAGAAAGGAAGCATGGTAGTCATCTTTTATATATTTAAAAAAAAAAAAAAAAAAGGAAACAGCAATCCTGGTACTTACCATGACAATAGGACAACTATAACTTCAATCAAAACCAAAACAAGTAGTTATCTAGAGGTTAAAGAAACCGGGAACTATGTATGTATAGCTGTTGGTTTAATAAAGAACTAGTCACTACAGACAAGGAAGAGCTTTTAAAAAAATAAGTTACATCAGTTGATGAAAGAAATATAACAGTTGTAACACATGAATGGCAGTACAATATTTGACAGTGTAAAACATGAAATCTTACCTGGAAAACCCAAACTGACTCGGATAGAGCACTGTCTCTCAGACTGAGAACTGAACAGACTGCAAGTGGTAGTCAAAAGACATCTAAAGTTGGTTACAGAATGCCAGAAATATGGCAGTGCTGGCCCACGGCTATTAGAGAGACAAGGTTGGTGAGGTAATATCTTGTATTGGACCCCCCCCAAATTGACTGTGAAGTCCTTAAAAACATCATAATCTCTAAACCGCCAAGAAAATTGCTATATAGTCCCTGAAATCTAACCACTAGATAGTGATCAAATCAGCAGAAAGAGAGGGTGCCATCGTAGTCCTCAACCGTGGTGACTATGTGAATGAGGCCAACTGACAACTCTGACACCACCTACAATAAAGAAAGAACCCCCCCACACACCACAATTTACCCATGCCTACCACAACACGTGGTGTACCTCATTCAGTGCATAATCAAAGACATTACCTCACCCACCTTGCCTCAAAAATATATCAGGTGCTAGGAGTTGGCCAGGGAAGGAGGTAGCAGAGGGAAAGGTATCCAGTAGATAGAATAACAGACTGAAGTCAGACCTGAGTTTTAATTCCCAGGTCTACCACCACCAACTTGCAACCCAAGTCATTTCACCTCTATGTCTCAGTTTCCAAGCTGTAAAATGCAGATAGCAAAACTACCCCACCTTTGCAGAGCACTTTGAGATACCTGGATGAGGAGGTGATATAACAATGCCAAATATTATTGGGGACAGGAGGATGGGAGGGGTGCAGCATTTCATATTATGCACATTTTTATTTAGGATCTTTATTAAATGACATGGAAAGACAGATTATGGCTTATTAAATTTGCTGATCCCAAATTAGAAGGGTACTTCAGACACCAGTGAGACCAAAGTAATAATACAAGGAAAACAAGAGATTAACGGTATAAGCAGGAAAATGGAGATACAACTTAGATAGCTATAATTTACAGAGTAAGACAAATAATCCTTTTTCTCTAATGGGAAGGTGACACTTGGAAAGTAGGAACAGCTGAAGGAGACTTAGGGGTGACAGTGGACAGCAAACGAGACATGAGTTTGCAATGTGATATGGGTGCAATAGAGGCTAATGCAATTTTGGACTGCACATACAGAGGCATCTGATCACCAAACTCGGAGGCAACTGTCCCTTTATATAGAACTGAAATAACTGCACCTGGTAGACTGCACAGACAGATACTGATGAACAGAAGTAATAAAAGTGCTCATAAAGTGGAGGGATTGAATTACAAAGAAAGAACTAAACAGCATAGCTAAATGGAAACAGGGGAAGGGAAGAGGGCAAGACATGAGAACAGGTTGCAAATATCCAGAGCGCGTAAAGCCTCAGGAAGGGTGAGAATTTTTTGTCGTGGGGATGGGGGAGGAAGAGCATGTTAAGAAAGGGAGAAAGCAGATAATGAATGCCAGAGAACATTCTGGAGGTCAGATGCACCCACATGAGGCATGGGCTCTGTAAAGTACAGGTGAAAGCCTGTGACATTGGGGTAATTTTGAACTGGGCTGCACAGAGCACCAGTCAGTGTGCGCAATGAGGGCTACTCTTGCTCCGATGTGGGAGGGAAGGGCTTGTCATCCATAGGGGAAGGAGAGGGCCAAACGGATGGGGGAGAAAGAAGAGGGTTCTTGATTCCTGCCCAGGTCCCCCGCCCCATAGATAGATGCAAGGAGGGATGAGGAAAACACCATATCCCTGCCTGGCTCCCCACCAGTAGACGGATGTGGAGTGGGGACCTCAATCCCTGCGCAGCTCTCCCCTCCACCCCCCCATCATGGGGGAGGGGGAATGACACTCGATCCATGCCCAGCTCTTCCCCCGCATCATGGAACCGGGGGAGGGGCTCGATCCCTGCCCGGCTCTTCCCCTCCCCCATGGATGCGGGGCCGGGGTGAGGGGGGCAGACACTGGATCCCTGCCCGGCTCTTCTCCCGCCCGTGGGTGCGGGTGGGGGACACTCGGTCCCTGCCCGGCGCCCACTCCCCTCACGAGACGGGGGCGGGAAGAAGGGAGAGCAACCGATCGCTACCCATCTCGCCGCCCTGCCCCCGGGCTGTTTGGGGTGGGGTCTCCACCCCTGCCCGCCTCACCTGTAGGCCCAGCCCGGTCGCTGTTCTCGACTCTTCCGGCACCAGTTCCCATCGATCCGCAGCCGAGCCGGCCCTGCTACCAACTACCCCTTAGCAACCTCCCGTGCAATTCGATTGGGGACTGGCCACGCCACTCTCCCCCCAAAGCGGCTTGAGGTTGGCCAGTGGGCCGGGGTGGGGGTGGGGAAACGCTCGCACCCTGTAGCTGCTCAGCTTGTGGCTCAGTTGCGCAGGATCCTTGGCTTCCATTGGCTTCCAGTCCCTGTCAGTCAGGGGTGGGCGGTGACTGCCAGTGGCTTTATGACGGGGTGCGTGGCGAGAGGGAGGGGCAGAGGCCAGGGGAGCTGGCCTCTTCTTGAGTCACCCGGCACACCCCGGCTTTTCTGCGGGCGGGGCTGCCCCCTGCCAGGCCCCATGTATCTGGCTGCTGAGAGCCCAGGGGCCTGGCTCCCCACTGCTCTGCAGCCTGCCCAGCCCCCATGAGGGCCCCAGCTCAGTGCCAGGCCCTTAGTCTGACCCTAGAGCCAGGGTTTCCCCTTTGGCTTAGGGGCCTGCTGCAGATGGGAGGCCTAGGGTGGAGGCTGGAGGGTGAGCCCATCCCACAGTCACCCACAGTCCTGCAGA
This sequence comes from Natator depressus, assembly GCF_965152275.1. Lineage (NCBI taxonomy): Eukaryota > Metazoa > Chordata > Testudines > Cheloniidae > Natator > Natator depressus. The sequence continues at coordinate 69,098,192 of NC_134243.1, forward strand.
GCTGGGCCCAGCCTCCCGCTCTGGGCATGGCGACTTGGTGCGAGGGATCACAGCACCACTCACGTGTGGTCTGGCTACCCTTCCTGACGGCACAGCCGCCCTGTTGGATCTGAGTGGTGCTGCCAGACCAGGCAACAGGTCGCCATGCCATCCCTTCAGCTTTGGCCTGGTCGCCCTCTGTCATGATGGAGGGGCAATGCTTTACCCCACCCAGTCCCATGTAGGGATCCTGCTTTGGCATCAGGCCCTTAGCCTGCAGATAAGAGCCCTGGTTTACTATCAGCTTTTGGATTCCAGGGTCCCAGTAGAGTACAACAGTTTGCTGTCAGCCCATTAGTCTGCAGAGTTTGGCATTGGACTTCAGCCTGAGGGGTCCCAGACAAGGGGCTTGGTTCAGGAATCAGCATGGACTTTCCCCTTGGGCCCCTCTTCAATATCTTAGAACATTGGGTTTCCCCGGGTCATGCATTGGGTTTCCCCGAGTCAGTTTGTGCTCTGCCCCTTTAAGTGCAGCTGCTCAGTTCTTGCAGGTGGCAGCTCATGTGCTGCGGGAAAGGCTTCTGTCCAATGGGAGTCAGTCTCCTCCCCTCTGTGCACAGAGAGTCCATGTGCTGCATGGTGAGGTGGGGAAAAGAGCAGTGAGTGACAAGCAGCTTGATTATTCATCCCAATGAAGAGACACGTGAGCGTGCAGAGGTCTTCCAGTGAGGGAAGTGGCTGCTGTGAGCAGAATCCAGATGCACTTGGAAGAGGTACTTTTATTCTCTGTGCTTAGAGGAGACAAGCTACAGGCTCCCCAAAACAGGCATCCTGTATTCCTGTCTGTGAATCCCAGAATTTAGTATGTAACACTCGTCATCCCAGTCCAAAATTATTCCAAATGAGAACCATAACAACAAACAGCTCAGAAGGGAGCTGGGAATGAGGTGAGGATCATTTCTCCTTCTGCAGCTCTGAAAGTTCAGAACAGCCTCCGTCCCTGGGCATTTGTTCTTCGTAGTGACCCTCCAGCTCAGTTCAGCTTTTTTTCTCCTTGGCCTGTGCCTCTCATTGCTCTCTCCCTCTGATACTATTTTTTAAACTTTATAACTAAATAATAATAATGCTTTGTATTTCCAAAGCTATCTTCATCAAAAGATCACAAAGCTCTCTGGCTCAGATCCTTAGAGGTATTTAATTTCCTAACTTCAACTGATTTCAGTGGAAATTGGAAGCCTAAATGCCTTTGTGGATGCAGGCCTCTGGAAACACTGATTAATCCTCATGCTACCTACAGGAGATGGTCATGATTGTTGTCCCCCATCCGCAGAGAGGGAAACTGAGGCACAGACTGGCAAAGTGACTTGCCTAACTCAACCAGGGAGTCAGTGGCAGCTAGGGAACAGAATGCGTATCTTGCTCTTGATCCTGTTCTTTAGGGGTACAAGTTCTTCCGATGAGCTGCTTTGGAGAAACAGAGTAATGAATTCAGTTCTTGTCTGATAATGAATCTTTTAGTTTACATCTGAATTGAATGCAATGTTACGTCTGAATTGTAATGTTAAGACTATTCAAGTCTAAGTAGATTTGAGCAGTGCCCCTGTCAAGGCTGATTCCCCACTCTGGCTCTTCAAGTGCAGAAGGTGGGGGCCCTCAAGGATTTTAAAAATTAATACGTGCTACTCCAGGCTTGTATTAAGCTGTAACCTTGGAAGTTTCTCAAACCTTGGCTTGGTAAATGCTGCCACCACCCAAATGCAAACCCCTTGGGACTCCGAAAGGCATACTTGAGAATTTCTTCCTGTGGGGTACCCTCAAGTCCTTTCACCCCACTCCGGGGGAGAGCTGAGAAAGAAGGAAGTTAGCTGTTGCCACCAGCTAATTAAACAAAGTGCACAAACCTCTCAGGACACAAAAATCCAATCCTGTTCTAAAAAAGGTAATTTTTATTAAACCCAAAAAGGAAATACATTTGGAACTTAGGCTTTTTGCTAGATCTTAAAACAACAATTACAAAAATTAAAGCATCAAGATAGCTCTCTTGAGGTTCAGCTTAAAGGTTACAAGCAAAACAAAAACATTTGGGGTTAGCAGAGAGGAGTCCCCAAGCCAATAAGAAATAACCCTAATCACGTCTTTACAAAGATTTCTTATCTACCTACAAATTTGGGGGTTTCAAATAAGTAGTTCTAGGTACGATCTTATGATCTAGGATCATACCTGGCTTAGCTTCTTATAGCATAACTGCTCTCGGTTCTCCTCGTCCCCAGAGAAGAACACCACACAGACAATGGGAAGCTTCCCTCCCTCCCCCCATATTTAAAAAAGCTCTAGCCCTCCTATTGGCTCTTTTGGTCAGGTGCCCACTCCTTTCCTTTTACCTGTGGGCTTGTTAACCCTTTACAGGTAAAGCAAGTAGAGAACAACTACTAAGAGGAATTTTATCGCTAACTGGCTGGCTGAGTATCCACAAAAGGGAGCTCTTCCCCGCCCCCCATTTTTACAGCCCCTTACACTTTAGGTAAATTGTACTCACCACTGTTCTAGCATGAGTACAATCCCACCAGTGGAAGTAAGTGAGTGTACCCAGTGTAGATAAGACACTGACTGTTGCTGGCTTTGCATTTTAACCAGTGTGATCAGGTGACTGGCAGCATGTCTACATTAATGCTCCTAATGTTGCTGCCACCTATGGCAGGGGTGGCCAACCTGCGCCTGAGAAGGAGCCAGAATTTACCTATGTACATTTCCAGAGAGCCACAGTAATACATCAGCAGCCCCCCCATCAGCTCCCCCCTGCCTGCCAACAGCCCTGCTGATCAGTGCCTCCCCCTTCTTCCCCATGCCTTCTGCAGCATGCAGGAGACTCTGGGGGAGAGGGAGGAGCAAAGGCTCAGGGAAGGGGGCAGGAAGGAGCAGGGACCTTGGGGGAAGGGGTGAAGTAGGGGCAGGGCCTGTGGCAGAGCCAGGGTTTGAGGAGTGAGCACCCCCCCGGCACATTGGAAAGTTGGGGCCTGTAGCTCCAGCCCCAGAGTCAGTGCCTATGCAAGGAGTCACATATTAACTTCTGAAGAGCCGCATGCGGCTCTGGAGCCACAGGTTGGCCACCCCTGACCTATGGGGATGCAATAGATGGAGGATTTTCTGAAATTCACTCATGTAGCCGCACAGCCCTTGTGTCTCAATTTCCCCAGCTTTAAAGCAAGGATAAAATTTACTAATTTGGGGGGATGTGAGAGTGGATTGGTTTATTAATGTTTGCAGTGTGGTTTAAACTAGATATACACATTCCCTAGACAAGCTGTAAATGCTATATATTATTACTAGCCCATAAAATGAGATTGAGTATACTGTAGGCAGAATAGAGACTGTCAAAATGGCATCTGCTTATTCAACGCACCAGTCCCTGTATGTGTCTTTGAGTCATGTATTCTCACAAGTGAGTCATACCTACTCACTGTATTACTGTCACACAAATGTCTACTCTTGGTAGCACTGAAAGTCTAGCTATGGGACAACAACCTGGGATCTATTCTGTCTCAGGCATCACCAACAGAATTGACAGCTGAGTTCTGACTGTAGGATCTTTATCCCTGGCAATGACACAGGAGGCAGAAAGAGACCTTGTTTTCTGACGCCAGGTGGAACTTGTTAGCAAAATCTGCTTTTGATAGATAAAGGGAGCCCACAGGATCGGGAAGCCAAGGGGAGAAAACAAATAAAGAGCCCACAATATGAAGTTTACAGTGCCACTTTTCTGATTATAACCTCACAAAAGGGCCCCATTGCATGACAAATATTAGATTCCTAACAGCCTCTGCTTCCAGCTATGTTAATATCATGGTCACTTTACAAAATTAGTTAGAAAAAAATCCTGATTTCAGACATTTTTCTTCCTTTGTTTACTTACAGTTTAAACTCCCCACATAGAGTAAGCTCAAGAAACAAGTCAAATTTTCCGAAGATGTGTGTATCCGGAGGGATGACTAACTCGTAAGAACTGACTCATCCTGAAGAAGATAGCTCTGGAACCAGATAAAAGGGAATTGCTCAATTGAAAAAAATTCATCATAAAACCAACCACAGTCCTAACTATGGCTCTGAGGTTTCTCCTTGCCAGTGATGAGCTCTGGATTCCTTGCTAACGGTCCAATCCTGCACTACTTACTCTGGAAAATCAGCCATTGATCCATGGTCTCTGGGGTCCCTATCATCTTCTCTTAAGCATCTACCTACACGCTGAAAAAAATGGTGGTTAAATGCCATGTAATTGTAGCTGTGTCAGTCCCAGCATACCAGAGAGACAAGGTAGGTGAGTTTCAGAGTAACAGCCGTGTTAGTCTGTATTCGCAAAAAGAAAAGGAGTACTTGTGGCACCTTAGAGACTAACCAATTTATTTGAGCATAAACTTTCGTGAGCTGCAGCTCACTTCATCAGTTCAAGGTAGGTGAGGTAATATCTTTTACTGGACCAACCTCTGTGGGTGACAGAGACAAGCTTTTGAGCCACACAGAGCTCTGCTTCAGGTCTGGGAAAGGAACTCATGGCAAAATGCGACACTGTAAGCCACTAACCCCTCCTTTTGTCCTATAACTGCTGAGGTGTTAACGGGCCACTCTACCTTGAATGGGCCCTTATTATATGTGCTAACCACTCATGCTAAACAATCTGTTCCACCTTGCATTTTGCTGTGATGCTGGGAGTTCCTTTTCCCAGACCTGAAAAAGAGCTGTGTGGCTCGAAAGCTTCTCTCTCACACCAGCAGAAGTTGGTCCAATAAAAGATATTCCCTCACCCACCTTGTCTCTCTAATGGTGGTTAAACTTAGATGTGGCCAAAGTGGATTATAACAGAGTTAGTTTTGAATTGGCCTGGTCTGTAGGGATGTGGTCAAATTATATTTATAACCAAGCTAAAAAATGGGCTTAAGATACTGTCTGTGCTGGTGTTTTAGGCTTTGTCTACACTGGCAATTGAAAGACAAAACTTTTGTCGTTCAGAGGTGTTTTAAAAAAAAAAAAAAAAAAACCCAACCACACACACACCCCGAAAGACAAAAATTTTGCCAAGGACAAGAACTGGAGTGAACAGCTGTTTGTTGGCAGGAGTGCTCTCCTGCTGAGAATGCTAATGCTGCTTGTTGGGGGTGGAAGATTTTTTTTGTTGGCAGGAGAGCTCTCTCCTGCCGACACAAACAGTGGCTACACTGCGTGCCTTTTAGCGGCACGGCTGTAGCAGCACAGCTGTGTCGCTACAAGCTGTGTAGTGTAGACATAGCCTTAAACAGGTTTGAAAACAGAGTTTGTACCCTCCCTGGTTAAATGTGATTCCAGCCAAATCAATTTCAAGCATGGTTTGGTGAGTCACTGGACACAGGACAAACTGCTTGACAACTATTTTAGAAAAGCATAGCGGAGTCCTTAAGTAGTGCTTTCTGTAGCACCAAAGGAAAAAAGGAGCCAGGAGTCCGTAAAGTGCTATGGCTGGTGTCATAGAGGAGGGCAGACTAGATGATCAGTGGTTCCTGCCCGCCTTATACTCTATTAAACCTTAACACAGAGTCAAGGTTGCCCAGTGACTGCTCATGCCCTTCCAGAATGTAGAGTTCAGCAAACTCAAACTTCAGAAAATTAGGAAACAAAAAGTTAAGGTAAATGCCCACATAACCGTAACTCTGCTCTCTGATAATGCCCCTCAACAAGGGATGGCAGAGCCCAGCTCATGTGAGGGGGGAGGTGGGCTCAGATGTCCCCTGAAAGGCAAGTCTCTCCCAAATCTAGCTCACATGATGGGAGGAATGGAGAGGAGTCAGACCTCATAGCTGGGCAGCAGGCCCCAGATCCTGGCACACATAGAGGGTTGAGGGTATGGGGCTCAAACACCCTCAGAGAGGTAAGCCCCCCCATATCCCAGATAACACGAGGGGATAAGGAGTGGAGCTCAGACACTCCCACCCCCAAAAGCAAGTCGTGACACTTCCCAGAGTTAGCCAGGCTTGTAAGGCACCTCGCCACCACCTGCTCTTAGCATGAGGAAGTCTTGTCTGTGCCTGCCAGGGATCAGCTCCCTGAAACCACCAATGTCTGGCAATGCAAGTTTCTGCAGGCCTCACTCTCTCTGTATGGGTTAACGATAGGCACACACCAACCGCCATCCTCTGATTGTCGCTCTGGAGTGCTCAGCCCCTGTTCCACTGAACTCTCAGATTCATTATTCTGAAAGGAATAGGACACACTACATTAGCTTGTAAGGTTCAACTCAGGATCACCACTCTACTTACCATACAGCACTTCGATAGATGTAGAGTGAAAACAATAAGTTTATTATTAAAAACAGAGATTCAAGTGCTAGCGAATGAGGATATTGGAAACAAACGGTTAAATATAAAATAAAATTGTAACTTGCTTTCTAGAGCCTAGACTTAACTAATGAGCATTCCCCAATCTCCTACAAGATTGTTTACGCCAAGTCCTTTTCCCGGTGTTTTTTCATAGATTCATAAATTCCAAGGCCAGAGGGGACCATTGTGATCATGTAGTCTGACCTCCTGCATAACACAGGCCCTGGAACTTCCCCTAAGTAATTCCTAGAGCAGAACTTTCAGAAAAACCATTTAAAAATTGTCAATGATGGAGAATCCACCACAACAATGTAAATTGTTCCAATGGTTAATTACTCTTAAAAAAATTACACTTTATTTCCAGGCTGAATTAGTCTAGTTTCAACTTCCAGCCATTGGATCATGTGATACCTTTCTCTGCTAGATTGAAATGCACTGTGATGGGTAGGGGAACTCCGTCCAGGGCAGGGTGAGTGAACCCCATCCTCTGAGCCACCCTCTACCTCAGGGCGACAAGGCCAAATGGCTAGGGTGGATACGGATGCCCTCTCCCTCAGGGTTGCATGGCCCAACAGTCAGAGTCAGGGGCCACCATCTCAGGGGGTGATGGCCAGGATAGGAGGATCCAGGGTGCTCCCTGCTCCACTGTGTCCCAGCCCAGGGCCCTGCCACTGGCAAGTGTGTCTGCCACGTAGTCAGTGGGGATCTACCACAACACATTGACTCTGCTCTGGTGGGGATTTACAACTCGCTCCCCACAAGCCGCTTCTTACCCTGTTTCCTGAAGTCATAGTCCATATAGCTTCGGGGGTCTCCAGGTTCCTTGGCACAGGTAAATCCCTGGGACTCTAACTCCAGTCAGTCAGCTGTAGGCTACAGGTCTCCAGTGTGGTTCTCAGGATCTCTGGCTCCCACAGGCAAGGGCTGGAGCCTCCACCATACATCCTTCTTCTTCAGCAGTCAGCCCAGACTGAGCTGGGCTGCTCCCTTTTATACTAGTGCTGCACCTGAGGCATGTCCAGTGGGGATGTGGCTTCTTCAGCCCACAATAAGGAGTAAATCCTTTCCCATCCAGTGCATGCACCCTGTCACAAGCCCATTAAATATTTGCTCCTCATGCAGATGCTCATAACATAAATGAGCCTGCAGGATGCTCATAGACTGGAGTCAAGTTAACATTCTCTCTGATAAACTAAATAATAGATTGAGTTCCTTGCGTCTATCATTATAAGGCATGTTTTCTAATCCTTAATCATTCTTGTGGCTCTTCTCTGAACCCTCTCCAATTTATCAACATCCTTCTTGAATTGCGGGCAAAAGAACTGGACACATTATTCTAGCAATGGTCACACAAGTACCAAATAGAGATAAAATAACCTCTCTACTCCTTGAGATTCCCCTGTAGATGCATCTCCATCACATAAGCTCAAGTCTGCTGGTGGCTTGTCCTCACAGACTGAAGGAATAACTAGGGGTTCTTCTGCACCCCAGATATAGTTTAAACAATTCATTGTCTTACTCCTAAACAGAATAACCCCTGCTGTTTTTGTTTTTTCCTCCAGCCCCAAAAATCTTTTGATTATCATTTTGCTCAGACAATAAATGGGCATCCTTTGTAAAAAAAATACTCAGTTTGCATGTGACCAGCCAGAGTGAGTGTCTTCTCCTTTGCCTGTCAGGACTACATGGATCACCTTTCACATAATTTTTAGTATATATACATAACGTTTCACATATTTTCCATACATTACCAATGTGACTCAGGCTTTCATTAAAGAATTTAACAGTCAAAGAGAGGACATTTGGATAAACAGCCTGAGTTTAAACTGACTCAAGGTCTTCTTTCTGATCCAGCAAATGGACAGGACATTCTGTCCAAGGGAAGGGCCCCAGTCCTTGGTATGGGTTGGAAGGACTGACACTGACCTGAGCTCTTGTGGAGATGGGGGTGGGGGGAGTGATCTCTGGTAAGCTTATTAACATATGTGTCGTTTCTTTTATTCTTTTTGATATGTTTTCTCTGTAATGCTTTTACCTTATGAATAAATGTGCTTGCTTAGAAAAAAGCTGTGTGGTAGCTTAAAACCATGGGCAATTACATTGTTTATAGTCTCTGAGGAGAAAAGCACAGCAGGCCTGCTCAGTCAGTTCGACTTGCTGGGGAACTCACAGTGTAGGCAAGGAACTGCCCAGCCTGGAAATATGCCAGTCAGGAGTGAGAGAGAGACGCATATCTCTACCGCAGAGAGGTGATGGTTGGGGAGCTGGAAGCCTAGGGTGGGTGCCCTTGCTGAAACAATGGAGGGGGAATACAGCTGCAGTTGCCCTGAATTTGACATACACACACACACACACAGGGGGTCAGGGAGTGAGGTACAGACACCCCTGGAGAGGCGAGGACCCCCATATCCCAGCTCACATGAGTGGGGGGGGCAGGAACAGGGGTTCAGACTCCCCTAGAGTGGTAGGGGCTGCCCAAATCCTGGCACACACAGAGAAGGGGAGAATGTGGGGCTGCCCCCATGCTCCCCCAGTCCCACCTGTCACTCAGCCTATTTTCCCTTTCCAGTGTCCCTCCCCTGAGCTTCTGACCTCCCCTACTACTCATCCTCATTTATCCCCCCCAGTTCGCCCTTCCCCTCAATGCAGCTCCAAACCTCTATTAACCCTGTTCCCACCACTCCTAAAACAACGTGTTTTTATTATTACATTCTCCAAAGTGGGGGGAAACAATGAGAGAGGGACAGATTTTAGCAATGTGCCTTGCAGACTTTTCCAGATCTCTGCCCAAGATGGGACTCACACTACGTAACATCAGGATCAAAGGCTTATTGCTGCTCCCCGCAAGCTATCCAGCTGTAGTGAAATCTTTTCCCCTGCAGATCCTCTTGGCTTCACTCTCTGCACATGGTAAGAGTAATCTATCTGGTGTTTGACCCTTCCTCAAGAGCCTAACTGGAGAGGCAAACTCTTGCTAATAAGGTTCTGAATTTTGCTCCCCCAAAGGGTTAGGGGGTGTCATGCACTCCCTTGGGGTACCCCTCAAATGAGTGAGACTGTTGTGCCATGATCAAAGCCATGGTTTGATCTCTAGATCTGGGAGAAAAAAAGAAAAGAAAAGAAAAAAACCTATGCCAGAATATACCTTTCGAAAAGCTGTTTACTTCGGCAGGCTGTGTCTTGGGAACCCACAGGTCATATGACCTCAAATTTGGATCACTACCCGTATCCTGTGCCCCATGAGGCACACGAAATTTCAAGGCAACCGGAGTAAGTGTGCAGATTTTAGGGTACTAAGAAGAGTCAGCCTTTAAACAAAAAGGGATTCTCAACGTTAACTATAAGAATCTATGTTATTGCTGACCTCTGAGAGCTGCCCAGATACTACGGTGATATCTTCTCTAACGTAAACATATAGCAAAACACCCCACCACACACATTTCTTCCCCAGGGGAGAGGATAAGAGAACAAATGTGTGAGACCTGTTAGTCACACTGCTTAATGCAGTACTGCAACTTTCCAAAGTGTGGTCCAAGTTGTTTGGGAACCACTGCTGCTGGAAGGTGCTCCGATATTGCAGTGATGAGCACAGTGTAAGAATCTATAGAGAAGAGACGGGAATAGCCAGCTCTACAAACCCTGATATTGACGGATGGCAGGTTGTCAAGACCCAGTCTATAGAACAGGAGGAGCGGAGCTGTGCTTCTGCTGCAGGAGAAGGGATGCTCCCAGAGAAGGGGCATTATTAGCCTGCTCCTATTGAAGTCAATGGGAGTTTGCTATGGCTTTCCAAGGGGACAGGCACAGGTCTTCAGTGTTACACTGTGGTTCAGGAACAAGGATATGGCGGGAGGGAGGCAACAGGTGTGTGACCATAAATGAGCCTGCAGGATGTTAAAATGGCCCCACAGCTCATGTGTGTTGGGGAAATTGCCCCCTCTGCCCCATGCGTGGCATGAGCCAATGTTGCTAAGGTCAAAGCCTTGTGTTGATTAGCACAGCACTACTCCTGTCTGTGTTTTGACAAGCAGTGTGGTACAGGCGGGTGGAGCTGCCTGGCCAGGAGCCTAGGTTGAGTCTGTGCAGCTCTCAGGAAATGCCATCTGAGCAGCAGCCTAAAAGAATCTCGTAAATGAAGAGTGAGAGTGAGGTGTCTGATTTCCAGGCAGCCTTCCTACTTGGAAAGGATTTGGCTGCCCTATGCCAGCAGCTCCATGCTTCTGACTTCCCTCCAGAGGAGCAGTATGACATGTGTGGCTATTACTAGGATCCCCTTGCTTAAATGCTTTGGATGGAGGGACCCTTATTGGTTAATTATTTATATTTCAGAAGAACCCAAATGTGCTAGGAGCTGTACAGACATAGAAAAAACACACAGCCTGATTCTCATTGTCTTGCATCTTGTGTGGTCCTTTACCCCTGTGCGAAGTGGCTGAAAAGAGGTTTGCAGTTCAGAATTGTTCACCTTAGACCCACGATGCACCGGTGTACATGTTGATACATGGTGCAAAGCAGCGAGAATCAGGCCCGAAGCTGCCTAGCCAGGGGGACGGAGCTAAGTAAGGCTTTGATGACCTATATCTTTAATTTTTCACCTCCTCCTTCTTTCCTTTGGCTGCTGTTGTCGCCATGGGGGATTTTTATTCCGTCTTAGCCATAATCTTGCTTTGCACAAAGGTCCCATGCTTTTTGCATCCGATGAAGTGAGCTGTAGCTCACGAAATGCAACCACTGCAACAGCCAGGGGAACATCCGTTCAGCCAACGCCCCTCTCCACCTCGACCTCAGCTCGTGGGCCCTACCACCCAGGCACACAAGCCAGATTCCTCAGCAGCCTCATTTACCATTCCAGCAGAGAACCACGCGCAACGCACATGGCTAGTTCTTCACAAGCACTGCACATCCTTACTCAGATAGATAAAGATGTGTGCCCTGTAGACGGAGGCCTGGGTGCAAAGCGTATAATGTGCTATTTGTACATGAAAAAGTCTGTGTTCACAGATAGGATTGTGTGTGGAAAAAAGAAGTATCTAGTCGAGCTATGGTAGCATTTTCTACAATACTTCTGGTTCCATGTGCAGGGCCGGTAAGACAGGCAGAACTGCAAGGTCTCAATGCATGGATGAGTCAATCGTGTAGCAAGGAGGGATTTCAGTTTATTAGGAACCAGGGAACCTTTTGGGGAAGGATTGGCCTTTACAGGAGGGATAGGCTCCATCTAAACCCAAATGGAACCGCTCACACCATTTATCTTCTGCTTACTTCTGAGTGGCCTAGCTGACATAGTTCTGTGTTTCTATGAAGTTGGGAGTTTGGGATGACTATGATTGTCTAGCTACAGGAAGCCAAACGAGTGAGACTGTCAGTGCCAAATTTTTGAATTGATTGATTTTTGTCAATATTGTCTCTAGAACAGTTGCCATATGAATAGTGGTAAATGTGGAGAGTGAAACAGGGATTTCAATCCTGCTTAAGTGAAAAGCTCAGTGCAGCCTGAACTATGGAGGTGTTACCAAATCTTCCATAATAAATATATCAGGGAACTTTCCTGTTCTTTCACTGAAGCAATTCCACAAAATCCCAGCAGGGGGCAGAACGATCATCCCAAGAAATCACACCATGCTCTGTACAATGGAGTAGCTGCAGAAATATACAACAGGACTGGAGCTAGCCCTACCTGTATTTGCATGAGTAATAGTTACCCTTTTGCAAACTCTGTCAGATGCCTATGTTGCCACTGGGTCAAATTAATACAGCAATCAGGAGAAATAAGTAGTGGAGCTGACTCCGTAGCAAACTGATTTTAGTGTGAACCTGACTCTGCCAGGGTTATGCTCCATTTTGCAAGGCTAACCCTGAAAATCATTTGGAAATTGTAACTGATTTAACATACAGCTGCCCAGAACAATACCAAGCTCTTTTTAAGTTCCTGATCCTACAAACAGGTTTCAGAGTAGCAGCCGTGTTAGTCTGTATTCGCAAAAAGAAAAGGAGTACTTGTGGCACCTTAGAGACTAACCAATTTATTTGAGCATAAGCTTTCGTGAGCTACAGCTCACTTCATCTTACAAACAGGATCTTCTCAGTGGAGGTACATCAGGTTTGGAATTTATTCCTAGAGACATGAACCTGAGCCCAAGTTTCACTGTATTTAGGACATGATGCCAGCTTCATCATCTTTGGGGATCCTTCTCCTAAAAGATGAGATGCACAAGGAGATTAATCATCTACTAATTTCTCTTATTAAGCAGCTTCATTCATTGAGGATGGAGGATTTTGTTCCTGTTCCAGGATGGAATTGATGTTCATCTTAATGTGTGTAACTTGCCCAGTTATCATGAGTATGGGCACCTTAGACATTCCTATTAGAATAATATTAAAATAATAATTATTGCAGTAACGCAAAACTCAATGGTTCACGTGCAGGAGTCTGTGTGAAACTGAGTGGTTCACACACGGGGTCCTTGTGAAATTTGGCAATTCTCATGCAAAGGTCTGTATGAAACTGAGGAATCTGAAAAACTTGGCAGTTCAAGCACGGAAATCCATGTGAAATTACCACCTCACAAGGATTATGGGAACATTTTCCTCATTTGTGATCTATGTGGAATTTGCGCCCCGGGTTTCACTTTGCCGGTTTCACTATAAACTCATCACAGAGTTTATAAGCTAAGCAGGGTTGACCAGGTTGGCACTTGGATAAGAGCCCTCCAGGGAAAAGCAAAGTACTGCAGGAAATATCAGAATTAGTGACTCAATAGGTGGAGCTCTTCTGAGTTAGCAAAGAGCAAGTGCTAGGGGGTGCTATGCTGCAGGAAATGGTGATGGTGACTCAATTAATTGCACTCTTCTCTCTTGAGACAGAATTGAGCTAAGGCTCCAAGGCAGTAATAAAGGGCTGCTGGAGATGCTGTCTTTGAGATGAGATGGAAAACCAAAGTTCTAGCCAACTGTAGTCATTTAAGATCTCCTGGCGCCTTTTACAAGAGTTGGGATGTTAACCCCAGTATCCAGGCCAAATTCTGTAATCCTTACACATTGTGAGCCCAAACCAATCTTATCCTGCTTTTTTGTTACCATCCTCAATGCTGGACTGCTCATAGGGCACCCTCTACTAGAGGAGCGGTAGGTACCGTTGAGGTGCATGAAAGGTACAAAGAAAAGGAGTACTTGTGGCACCTTAGAGACTAACAAATTTATTTGAGCATAAGCTTTCGTGAGCTACAGTAGCTCACAAAATCTTATGCTCAAGTAAATTTTGTTAGTCTCTAAGGTGCCACAAGTACTTCTTTTCTTTTTGCGAATACAGACTAACACAGCTGCTACTCTGAAACATGAAAGGTACAGTGATACAAACAATAGCACAGCATGCCAGAGACATTTTCTCTCCTCTGCTCCAGGTGTGAGTGGAGCAGCAAAGCAAAATTGGTAAGATGTCCAAAGTGATGCCCACATTTCAGGGATTGGAGGGTGTTACTGTCACTTTCCTGCTCTGTCTTGCACATGGAGTGGGGAGGAACTGCAGGAAACAAGAGAGGAAGCAACCAGGGATTAGCAGGGGAGACAGGAAACAGCAGGGGGAGAAGCAAAAGAAGAAAAAAAACTAGCAAAAAAGACATGTGGAAAGACATAAAAAGGGGAGACAGGAAGCGAAACAAGGGGAAAGAGAGTGAAGAAAGGAAAACAGAGAGAAGACGAAGAAGATAAGAGAGGAGAGAAAATAGAGAATAAAGAAAAGACAGAAATGAAGAAGGTTTCATTAGCTATTGTACAGCAATTAAGGGCTGCGGCCATGTTCAAGGGTGATTTCTCTACAACTCCAGCTGCAAATGGCAAGGCCCTCTTGTTGGTCTGCCGTTTTTTTCTGAATCCTGGTTTCAGAGTAGCAGCCGTGTTAGTCTGTATCCACAAAAAGAAAAGGAGGACTTGTGGCACCTTAGAGACTAACCAATTTATTTGAGCATAAGCTTTCGTGAGCTACAGCTCACTTCATCGGATGAATCCTGCTTGCCCAATATCAGATGTGACTAGTTTTGGAGTCCGCCAGGCCTAGCAGAGAGGACAGATGAGAGACTGACACACAGACAAAGCCAGGGGGCGCAGGACAAGAGACAAAGAGAACAGAAATAAATGTCTGTAGTATGAGGAATGTGCAAAAAAGATAGTTCTTCCAGTGATTAGGCATCATAAAAGATGTCTCGGCTAAAAGTGATGAGCGGATCCTGGGAGGAAGGAGAGAGACAGCTCTGATGGCCTAATGCTAAGTAGGAATCTGACAGCAGATCAGGTATGGACAGAGGGGATCAAACCGTAACTACAATATGTAACCCTGTCCAGGGTGGGTCATATTCACCTCTGATGGATATCTGAGAGCTCTGTCCTTGCCTTACACTTAGGAGCACTCATATAGCTTGTCATGCCAACGAAGTCTTATTGAATTGATATGAATCATAACAGGTCCAGATGTGTGTGACCCGCAGCATTTTTTCCACTAAAAAATAGGTGGGACGGCAAACCCTGGAAGCAAGCAACCAAATGTGTATGTTCCTAGCTTACCAGACCCCCCTGTAATGAATCAGGTTCTTTCCCCTGTCCCCTGCTAAGTGCTCTGAAACGTTTTGGAATGTGGTGGGGCTAAATGAGTCAGTGTCCAGCGGGAGTTCAACCAGTGCCTAAGACACTTCCTTGCTGCTCTCACATTCCCAGAAGACACCTAGAGGGAATGCTGCTTCCCGTGTTTTAACGCTGGCCCCATGTCATTAAAGGGCAAAAGAAGAAACAAATACTGTCCAGGAATTTGGCACCAAAAAATAGCCACTGACAGAATGATCAACAAAGCTATTCATATCAAGTGCTGTGAGGGCCTGAAAAGTAACTGTGAAACCAGCACCATCTCATTCCCAATATCTGTTTCCTGTATGGCTCCAGGTCAGACATGCTGACTTTACTAGAGAAGGACTGTCTGGATAAATAGCCATTACTGAGTTGCGTAGAGAGGGTTCACTAGGGAGTCAGTGCTACAGCTGGGTCCATTTCACTTCAATCAGCAATTGGGAAGACAAGGAATGCATGGAATTTGCAGCGATATTGAACTGGGGGGAGTTGGAGACACAAGTGAGGGCAGAGCAATAATACAAAGGCTTCTAGATGGCTGTGAAGGGAAAAGGGGAATCTATTAATGTCTTGGTCAGCAGCTCCCTTTAGAAATATGGGGAAATGTTTCAATCGGGATATTACGATACAGCCTATAAGTATGGTATGGAGAATAAGAAAAAGAGAAATGTAGCATAATCTTTCTAATGAAAATGGAAGCTGACCAAAACAGGCTGCTCTTCAGAATGATCTCCCCTGCCCCGCGCCAATTCTTTCCCCCTGCTTTGGGAGGGAAGCTGTAGTGTAGATGAGACTTGGGCATTTTCACTCTTGTGTCCCTGTCATCCTTGCTACCACTAGTGGAGCTGCAGAGTTCCTAGGTTTCCTCACGTCGAGAAGGCCTGAGGTGGGACAAGTGAACTGTCTTGAGAAGAAAGAGGAATGATTTCAGGGGGCCCATGGGGTATGACTAAGAGAAATGGAATGGAATTAAGAAAACAAAATGTAGTCAATGTCAAGATAAACTTCCTGGCAGTGACATAGATTTCCTGGTGGCAAAGTCTCTCCAGGGGAAGCCCTATCACTTGGGACACTTAAAACTAGATAGGGCAAAAGCCAAGTCTCGACAATGTCCCATAGGGAAAATCCTGCAGCAACCCCCTCAGAGATGGGCAGGTTGGGACTAATAGGGCTTTTTCACTCCTACAAAACTAGCTCTGCGGAGCTGAGACAGCCTCAGGATTGTGAGCTGGCTTCCGACATCACAACCGAACTGCCAGCTGAATTCCCACTGGGGAGTCTCTGTCCTTGGAGGTGATAGAAGAGGTAGTGGAAGTCCAGCTAGAATCTGCAGTGGCAGCAGCTACAAAAATTCTCTTCTGATTTATAAACTGAGCACTCTGGATGTAATAAAAACCTTCAGTGCTTACAGAGCACATTATACATTTTGATATACTTTACAAACATGTGAGATCCACCATGTACATTTCCCTTCCTGTTTGCCTCCACAGTGTGCCACAAACTCTGTCCCTGCATAATAAGCAACTGATGACCCTGATCTGAGCCCTGGTGGGTGACTTCTGCTGCTGATGCTCCCACACGGATTGCTGTTGGCATACATGCCTGGCTTGGAGTTTGGGTTTTTGTTTTTCTTTTGAGGAAAGGAGTAGTCATGTGGGAACAGAAAATGAGTGACTGGAGCTGCTCTTCTGGATGTGGGACCTTGACATTGTGGTGGGGATGCCAGACCATCTCCTGCTGTTGTTTCCATTCTCTGCAAACATGTGGTTTTGAGAAGCTGCAGCCAAGGAGGCAGGAAGCTGCAAAGAAGGAGCCTGAATTCATGAGCCAGAGAGAAGAACCCATCTGTAATCTACCTAAATGCAGTCTGTATTCAGAACAGAGGGCCTCATCCATTCTCACATATCCCCCAGCCACTGTAGGCTTCAGAGGGCATGTCTACACAGCTCTCAGAACCCAGGTTAATTGACTCAGGCTTGCTCTACAGGGCTAAAAATAGCAGTGTAGTCATTCGGGCTGAGGAGGGAGCCCGGGCTCCAAGACTGTCCCCGCTCGCTGGGTTTCAGAGCTTGGGCTCCAGCCCAAACCCGACTGTCTACACTGCTATTTTTAGCTCTGTAGATCAAGCCCCATGAACCCAAGTCAGTTGACCTGGCTCTGAGACTCACTGCTGTGGGTCCTTTTTTGCTGTGTAGATGTACCCAGAGGCACCACCAGAATCTGTGTTGAGCTCCCACTGAGCTTCAACTGAGGCACCATGGGAGTCAGCCCTATGGTTTATAGGAGTCTCCTGGCATCTGAGACAACCTGGCTGAGACAGGACCAGATTTTTAGTGATTGCCTCACTTGTAAAGCACTGCCCCCTTCAGGCATAGTGGTGAGAGGGGGTCAACACATCCTTCTGAGGCTGCATCAAAGATCTGCACCTACCTGAGTCAAAGCCTAGTGGACACAATGGGCCCCAAGTAGCCAAAGCTGCCTTTAGTCCTAGGGACTGCAGGGGAAAAGGAAGGAATGGGTAAGACTTGCAACCAAGTCAGGCATAGTCAGCCTGGAAAATCCTGCACCAGGTTGTGGGTGGGTGGGTGAGAGAGGTGACGGGATCCGGACAGGCTTGTGTTCTTCAGTAGAAAGCTATCTGGCCTCAGCCAGTCTCAGAAATGGCAACTGAAAGGCTTCTTAAAAGGGCACCCAATGTATCTTTTAAGTACTACTGTTTGAATAAACAAGTCCCTAAGCTATGGCAAATCCTACCTTGCTCACCAGGCCCCGGGGGATCTGAGCAGGGCGGGGGAGGCGTGGTGGCAGAACAGCTCGGGCATGAATTTAGACATTCTAATTAAACTCAGAAATCAAGAGACCAAAGGGAAACATAGTGAAATAATCAGGGCCAGGCATGGGCAGGAGTCTCTCTCCTTTGTTTACATAGATATGAAGCTCAGGAAGGGGGAGGAGAAAAGAGGGATGGGGAGGAGAAAGCAAAAGGGGAATACACTTTAAGAAACTGCCTCTCTTAACTCGCTGACAGAACAGGTTTCTGTAAATTCCTTGGAAGACTATGTCCCTGTTCATTATTGTTATTCTTTATTTCTATGTGGTAGCACTAAGAGGCCCCAGTGGAGAACATGGCCCCTCTGGACAAATACAGAGCAAGAGACAATCTGGGCTCCTAAGAGTTTGATATCTACCATTCCCAGGAGCATGTGAAACTCCCAATTAAATCTAACTCCGAAGGGTCTGTCTAGGAGAATGTCCCCACTCCTGGGAGAGTCTTCCCCAGCATAATTTAACTATCATGGGAAAGTCCCCATGTGGGGAGCGGGTCTCACCTCCTGCAGGACATGAAAATAACCTGTGTGTTGTATCAGGATGAGAGGGCATCACAACATGGACCCAAGATGTGGTAGCAGAAGGTGCCGATCCAGCTGCCTGACATGGGGACTCTCCTCACAGGATAAAGAGGGCTGCTTCCTGGTGCCACTGTGTCCTTTTTTGTCTTGTGCCAGAGCTGTGGCAATTGTGCATGTTGAGTGAGTGAAGGTCGCCCAGAAGGGTGATTAGAGCAATGAGTGCAGCTGGTGTTGGGATGCTCTGCAACAAATCACCCATATCTGCCAGGGGAGGGTGTGGTTCCCAATTTAATGAATCGGAGCACAACAGCATATAACTCATGGCCCAATCCTGCAAGGTTTTACCCACACACTAATCCCATCAATGGGACAAATTGCCTGAGTAAACATTACTCATCTGAATAGGGCATTGTCAAATCAGGACCAGAATTTATCCCGTGGCTCAAATCACTTCAGTTATCAAATGAAATAGCAAGAGTAAAGTTAGGCGAGAGCACAATTTAGGATGTAGGAGTGTGTGGCAATAGATTCCCAAAAAGAAGGACTGTTTAGTGCTTATCTGCCTGCAGGTATCTGCTTTGTATTTGAGCAGATGCAGTCCACTCATCCTTGCTAATCATTACAATGGTTCCATTGTTCTGTAGCTTATCTAGGCCTGTCTGAAAGGAATGTTGATATGTGCTATTAGGAGAAGGATACTTCACCAGTTGGAGCCTCATTTCCCCAGATGGAAATGGGGAAATCCCCACAATCCTCAGGGCATTGTGAGGATAAGTCCATTGAAGACTGGGAAGCACTCAGATACAATGGTAATGGGGGATTTATATAAAAGTACCTTAGATACACTAATACCAATCTGAATATAATCTTGTTTTACTCAGGTTGGAGCAGAGGCCATGAAGTCAAGCCACCTGGCTTCTTGTCTCAGCTCTGAAACAAATTTGCACTCTAAACTGGGCAAAATCATGTCACTGCACTGCACTTTCCTCATTAACACACAGGAACAATAATGCTCTACATCCCTCCCAGGGGAATTGGACAAGCAATGACTATAAAGTGCTATGTGCTATAGATTATTATCTTTCAGTACATCCTTTAGATGTTCCTGAGTTCTTAGTTACCTAAATTTTAGCACAGCCAAATACTCTGGGTTCCTACAAATAATGGCCCTTTATCAGTAAGGGAGGTAAAAATGTAGGAAGCTCTTTTATGTGGGAGAATAAGGAAAGGTCAGGTCTCATGCAGGGACTGTGGAAAATCCCAGATGTCTTTTCTGGCCATCGGTCGCCAGGATTTGGGATGCAGATTGGCCAGTCACTAGGTCAGGGCGGATGAAGCAGTTGAAGCAGGTGATTCTGTTTGCAGATCGCAGCAGCGAGTACCTGGTTGCCCTGTCAGAAGGATTAGGAACAGGCTAGGGATTAATCCTCTTGAGACTGCATTATAGACTGCACCTTCCTCCCCCTCAAAGTAACAGGCACGAGTGTTTCTATAGAAGGCTTAATTTCATAGCACTAGGAAATCTCTCCGGGACCCAGATATTGAGGTATAAAATACAGCCCTAATTGTGCTGCTGTGACCTACTCTTCTGTGTGCGGGTTAGATCGAGCTGAGAGGGAGGCAACCTGCTGCAGACACATAGTGAGCAGAGAGGCGGCCTTGGGGCCTGAATGCTGAAGTGACTTGGGGGTGATGTGTAAAAAGGTTTCGAAGACGCAGAGGATATGGGAGTGGAGTTGGCCTCTAGGCTGGAAGCAACTCAGTCAAGTTTAACATTGGAGCCACTTTAAGGGAAAAGTGGATGCAAATGCCAAGCAAGCTGACCCTAAAGCCAAGTGCCATGGTCTGAATTCAAACATCAACAGTGTAGGTTTCAGAGTGGTAGCCGTGTTAGTCTGTATCAGCAAAAACAATGAGGAGTCCTTGTGGCACCCCATGGGTCACTACAAAAACTAATTTTCCCCCTGCTGATACTCACACCTTCTTGTCAACTGTTTGAAATGGGCCACCTTGATTACATTGAACTCATTACCACTACAAAAGTGATTTTTCCTCCCTTCTTGTCAACTGTTGAGAATAGCCCACTTGGTAAGGCAACTCCCATCTTTTCACATGCTGTGTATTTATACCGCTGTACTGTATTTTCCACTCCATGCATCTGATGAAGTGGGTTTTAGCCCATGAAAGCTTATGCCCAAATAAATTTGTTAGTCTCTAACGTGCGACAAGGAATCCTCATTGTTTTTACCAACAGTGTAGTGTCATGAGGCATTTCAGTACCTGGTGCTGGCCTAAATGACAATCACAGAAACATAGAACCATTGCATTAGAAGGGACCGCAAGGGTCATCTAGTCTAACCCCCTACCAAGATGCAGGATTTGTTGTGTCTAACCCATCCAAGACAGATGGCTATCCAGCCTCCTTTTGAAAACCTCCAGCAAAGGGGCTTCCACAGCTTCCCTAGGCAGTCTGTTCCATTGTCCTACTGTTCTTACAGTTAAGAAGTTTTTCCTGAGATTTATTCTAAATCTGCTCTGCTGTAGTTCGTACCCATTGCTTCTTCTCCTGCCCTCTGTGGCAAAAGAGAACAACTTTTCTCCATCTTTTTATGGCAGGCTTTCAAGTATTTGAAGACTGCTATCATGTCCCTCCTTAGTCTTCTCTTTTCCAAACTAAACATACCCAGTCCCTTCAGCCTTTGCTCATATGGCTTGCATTCCATCCCTTTGATCATCCTTGTCACTCTCCGCTGGATCCTTTCCAGTTTCTCTCCATCCTTGCTATACACTGGTGACCAAAACTGGACACACTACTCCAGCTGAGGAGTAACCAGCACTGAGTAGAGTGGGAGTGCCTAGAACCAAAATGCCTAGAACTCTGGTACTGGACCACCCCTGGGAAAAGAAGAACCCACAATGCACTGGGCTTTATTACATACTGAAAGAGGCCATTGAAATATTCCAGATCACGTCGGAATGCCTTGGCTCCATTCCTTTCTAGAGAAGCTTTGTTTTTATCAAGAAGAGACCCCACCCAGTTCTGGGAGTGGGAGAGGAAAGCCCTTCCAGGCAGAAGCTTCAGGGTATGGGGACAGGTGTTTCAGAACCTTAATTGGAGAGTGGGGGACGTTTATGGTATTGTTATGAGTTGGATTAAACTTCATTGAAACTGGTGGGTGTAACAGCCGCCTTTCACTCAGGGTAAGTGTGCAAGCAATGGAACTCCTTGATGGAATAAACGGCTGAAACTACAGGGACCTCCACGCAAAACAAAGCTGAAACCTCATGCAAGGCTGGAGTAGACGTTAGCCATGTGACCCAAGGAGGGGTCCACTGTGATCTGATAAACAAAGGGGAAGAGGATTGATTGGATTGGAGCAGTGCGTCTGTATGTATGAGATGGAAGCAGCAGGAAACAGCACAGAAAGAGAGAGAGAGAGAAGGAGCAGAACAAGAATGGAGGCTGTGGCCCTGAGTAAAAGCCTAGAGAGCTTTTTGGGCTGAGTGCTGGCTGACAAGGTCTTGGAACTGTGAGCAAACTGTTGTTGCAGTCCTCCTGAGTTCAGAGAAACAGAAACCTGACTTTGTATATTCTTGGTAATTAAACAGGAGTGCATCAAAGAAATACATGGCTCCATCGTCAATTTCTCCTCCTAACTGAAACAATCCTCAAGCCCTAGATTTTGGCTAACTGCTTGGGTCGAAAGGGGTAACAGTATACTTAGACCTGGTGGAAGCAGATGCAAAAGAAAGTAAACCCAGCAATAAAGCCTTCCATAATGGAGCTTGGATTGTTGCAGTAGGATGCAGTGAAACTGACCTTTCCCCTCAAAAATATTTTAAATAACCCATCCCCTGCAGATGGCTTGGCTGTTCCCTGAAACCTGGTTTGGGTTTAGAGTACATGGAAGCTGCCTCCATCCATAGCTGATTTATTCTTTTACATTACAGGCCAGTTACTCTTCTATTTAATTCCTGGTGCATAGGATGTGTATTCATTCAGCAGGGACAAGGTATGCTGCAGGGGACAATCCTGCACTAGATTCAAGGAGATAAGGCTGGAATGTGATGGGCAAACCTAACTTCTATGATTCCTTGGAGTTTGTCACTCCCTTTCCCAGGTATTCTTTTAATGAGCCACTGATGCTTCCTGGAAGACTTTGAACTCTGTCTTAGTTAGGAACAATCTGGCTTCCCCATGGAATTTAAAAAAAATACTCATTCCCCTGTTTATTGCCAGGGACACAGTGGCATTTATGTCCTTAGGGACTGAAGGAAAAGATGCTGCTTTTTATTCTTTTAAGAGACCATCCATCTCCCTAGAACTGCCTCTGTGGCTGAGTTACAGGGTAAACACCCCTGTCCAGTGACTCACAATTCCGGGAGCCTCACCCCACCCACTTCTGGGTTCTCCTTTCTGGCCTCTTTTCTCTCAGGCTCCCAGCTGCCTAGTGTGCTCTCTGAACACAACAACAATAATTACCCCAGTATTGGAGGCTTCTACAAAAAGCAGGTTCTTCGCTCCAGCTCCTCCTGCAACTTCTCCTCCAGCTGAAGTGACCTCCTCTCTTTGTGGAGTCATCTTCATGGCAGCAGTCACTGATTGTGATACCACCAGCAGAAGATGGAGATGCTGGGTGGGGAATAGGTGGCTAATAGATCCCTATGTTTCCTGGGCATGGGTGACATGGGGCTGTGCTCCTGGGATTTATTTGACGGGTGTGGGCCTATCCCTTAACTCCAAATGGTCACCTGGCGATGAAAGGCCGTAATGTAAACCAACAGTCCTTCGCTGATCCAATCAAATGTACTGTCAGCAGTAGGCCCCTGACCAGGATAGGTTTCTTAGGTCCCTGCCACAGCTTCACCCTGAACTGGCCTTTGATAAACAGCCAGGACTTTTTATTTGGCCTGCTGGGCCTTGATTGGCCTCTGCTTGCTCCTAGCCCTTCTAACTACTGGGGGACCAAGTCTCGCTGGTTCTTCCAGCACATGATCCTTGGAGACATATGTAGGCAACCCCAGAAGTCCAAAGTCACTACTCTTCTCTGCCAAAAGGACAGCTTCATAGAGCTGAGCCAAGGTGGCAGGGCCTCTAGTAAGGAGCAGCAAATGCCTGGTACCTCCTGTCATAGTGCCTTGGGCAATTTCTGTTACCCTGGACTGGTCTGCATGGTGGTGGAGAAGGCAGGCAAATAAGGAAATGGGCCATTCAGGAAGGAGTGTTGCTTATAATACCAAATAAAGTTTGCATGGCTGATGATCAGGTGATTGACTGAGAAACCACAACGACAACAGCAGCACTATAAACAGCAGTAAAATTAATGGTAATGCTGAGGCACCAGACAGGTAGGCTGTGCCAGTACATCTCCCCTTGTTATTGTCAAGGGTGCGTCTCCAGCTGTTTCTTACAAGGACTGACAGTGCTTCTGCTGTGTTTGAAAGACCTGGGAATAAAAAAATGAATTTGAAGGGCAGAAAATTCAACTGAACAAAACACTTTCCCCAAACAAGACATAATTAGACGGTGGAACTCATTGCCACACGATGTTGTTGAAGCCAGGAACTTTAGCAAAATTCAAAGAGGTATTGAACGTTGAGGTGGACAACAAGAACTTCTGGAGTTTGAGTAGCTATGCTAAAATAAAGTGTTTTGTAAAAGGAGATAAACCTCGTGCTTCAGGATTTAACCTAAACTCTAACTACTAGGGTTTAGGATGAGACTTCCATGGGGGGCAGATAATCCCACAACTGCCCACTGCCGGGTTTATTGCACC
This sequence comes from Natator depressus, assembly GCF_965152275.1. Classification (NCBI taxonomy): domain Eukaryota; kingdom Metazoa; phylum Chordata; order Testudines; family Cheloniidae; genus Natator; species Natator depressus. The sequence continues at coordinate 69,122,252 of NC_134243.1, forward strand.
TTCATCGGAAGTGTCTAGTGCTGGCCACAGTTGGAGACAGGACAGTGGATAAGAGAGATCTCAGGTCTGATCCAGTCTGGCAGTTCATTTGTTCCAATTAACCCACCAGTGAAGTCCCCCATCTGGCAGCTGGACTCACTGAGAGTGAGGCCGGGACCTTTCCACAGCTGGCACTCAAACTCGGCACCCTCCTGGTCTCTGTAGGCAGATCTGCCAGGTGGGTCAAAAGGGAGCCTGTCCTTGGCAGAAACAGTAGGAGCTGTGCAGAGGGTCTCAGGTGGGAGATGGGCCTCCGCTCATCATGCTGAGGGGCTCTTACAACTGAGTTTGCCTGCCCCTGTCTGAGACGGATTGGCCACATGGCACTGAGCTTGTGGGGAGTCGCTAGAAGGAGCCGCGCTGCAGCGCTGCCAACTCTCCCAGCTTGCAGGGTGACTGCGGCCATCTCCCAAAGCTCTAGACCCTGCCTGTGGGAAAGCCCCTCTGATTGGCTGCCTGCCCCACTTGCCTGCCTCCTGGGGAAGAGCAGCCAATCAGGACAGCCGCAGAAGGCAGGCAGAGCTCTCTCCTCCTCCCCTCAGAAGCCTGACACCTTTCTCATAGGAGGAGAGGAGGGAGCAGAAAGAGGCCAGCAGTGCAGGGCAGATCCTCAAATCCTCCTCTCTCCCTCCAGGCACAGAGGGTAGAATCCCTGGAGCTGCCTCCCCAGTCTTGAAGGGGGAGCAGGGACCCTGCTGCAGACCCCCAGCCCTGGGAAAGGGGGTGAAGAGCCCCTGGAGCTGCAGGAAGAGAAGAGGCGAGGTGGGGGAGCAGAACTAATGGGTGGTAGAGGGGGCTGGGCAGATGTGGAGGCAGAATTGGTGTAGGGACTGAGGAGACAGGATCAGTTGGGGGCAAAATTAATGGCTGGGCACAGCCAAGGGCAGATGTGGGGGTCTGACCTCCTGCAGTGGAGGCTAATAAATTTGAGAGAGGTGGCAACATAAATTGGCCCTCCCCACACACTGGGGATGGGCAGGGAGAGTTCAAAAATCAAAGCACAGACCAAAAACTACAATATAATCTTTTTTTAAAACAAATCTCATGGGTTTTGGCCCAATCTGGTGATTCTAGGGAGTCTTACTTAGGATTCTGGGACCTCTGGGGTTGCCAGTACAGCATGTGGAACTCACTATGCCCAGCAGAGTGGTAGCAGCTGCGCCAGGACACCTCCCTAGTCAGCTGAACGGGTCTCAGGTGAGAGATGTCTCCAGCAGAGCTGGTAGGAGCTGCCCTGGTGGCGCTGGGCTGGGGGTTGCTTTCCTCCGTGACTGTGGAGGACAGGTTGGGGTGTTTGGTGGTTGGCCCGTGGTGAGGCAGGTTAAGGCGGTGTGAAGTTTGGTGGCAGCCCGGGCAGACTGCACAGACTGAGGCTGCCCGCTCAGCATGTTTGCCGCACTGAGAAGTTCATTTCCACCCTTCCCCAGAAGTGGCAGGAGCCATGATGCCCTTCCCCTCTGCTCTCTCCTGCCTGACACGGGAAGAGAAAGGGGGGATTGCGCTGCACAAAGGCCACTTCTCCTGCTGAGCCTTTGGCAGCAGTGAAGCTAGACCCATCCAGCTGGCACTGCCCTACCCAGCCCCCTGTCCCCATATTCCTGCCAGGAGGGGGCATGTGCTGCAGACAGTTGCCATGGTCAGGAAGTGCCCTGCTGCCTCTCATATCTGCATGAGCTTCCACCACCATGCCAAGGGACAGGGGCTCTCAATGGAAAAATTATGCCCCAACACAGGGGCTGAAAGGGGCCATGCAGACAGCACATGCTAGGCTAGCTCATTAGTACTCCTCAAGGCTGCTAATTAAGCAATTTTGTCTACAATGCCAGATTCGTAACCCTTTATTTCTCATCTTCTTTACTAATGGCTCTGACTGTGGAGCAGGCCCAAGTAGCTGGGCGCTTCCCCCGATGAGACCCATGTGCTGTTTCTGGCCTGCTCTCTCATTTCCCAAACCAGCAGCTGTGCCCTCCTGGCTAGGGACTTGCACTGCCTTGCAGAGCATCCAGTCAAGCCTTGGTCTGTTGCTGGCTGGTGTCCTGGTCACCGCTCTGCCTGGGCCTCTGTACAGTGCTGAAGGAGGCCTGAGGTTTTGGGGCTGCGGCAGCCTAAACTTGGGAGACCTCAAATCTGGCCAGTAGTTGTGGGCCACAGAGGCTGGGACTGAATCCCAGGAGCATAGCCCAGCCCTAGATTTTATATAACCCATCAGCAACCCTTTTGTAGCTCCCCAGAACCAATAACCGTTCTTGCTGTCTTGGTTCATGTGCTCCCATTGGCTGCAAGAGCTAATGAAAAGAGACATATGATGGGCTGGAAGGGGTTGAGATGTGTCCTGTTATTATCTGCTTTGGGTTGATTGCTGGGATCTCACCTGGCAGCCCTGGCATCTACCCCGATTCTCCCTCCTTGTCTAGGCCCATCCTGGGGCCTAAGAGCTTTGTGAACTGGGTGCCACCAAGGGACAATGTGATTGAAGCAGACATTAGGAAGGGCTGAGGGAGAAGGATCCGCTGTGGCAATGGCAGCGATTTCCTCCGTATGGGGGTATGCAGTGTGCCCGGGCATGCAGTGCAGTGCCAAGGAGGTAGTTGGGTGAAGTGAGATGCTATTCCCATTCACTGGGAAATATTGTCTCCTACCCATTTGGCCCATTATTTATTTGTCAGTCACAGATTTATAAACACAGACTTTCTCTCTACCACCCTCTTATGGCAAAGACACACCTTCCCTTGTGCCTCCACTCCCCAGATGATGCCAGCATAACTCCAGGAAGAGGGTAAGTTAGTTTGCTGCTGCACAGGAAGAGTAGAAAGCATTGTTTTTGTAGGTCTTACACAAATGGAAGCTGTATTGAAAACATTCTTGGTGACTGAATGTTTACTGCCAGAAATCTGGAATCTTACAGGCAGACTTAGAGTGGCTAGTGGCACTCCCTATGCACTGTCAGCGCCAAATCCTGAGCATCAAGTGGTTTGGCTTTGTGTGACTGTCACAGTCTCCCAAAGATCTGGCCTTCCTTTACTCCCTCATTATATTTGAAAGCAGTGTTGCATGCTCTTTGGCCACATCATCACGATAGACAAAAACACCTCAGTGCACTGTGCTTTCAAATCTCCATTGACGTGCGAAGGGGTACATGCCCTGCCCTACTTGGGGCTGCCCCAGAGATGTGTGGGTCCACAGAACCGAGCCAGATCAGGGAACTTCACTACACGATGCCTGGTGCAACGCCTTCAACCTTGGTCACTCTGGCTGGCACAAGGGTCCTTAGCAGTCTGTGTATGGAGGATGATGATGGTGCATGTTGGCTCATTAAACCTAGGTCTGTGCAAGCCAACGTCCTTTCCCCCTTGCACTATAACAAGCAGCAGTTAGTTAGGAACTAAAAAAACATTGGCAAGTGCCCAACTTCACCCAAGGCCTGTTTGCTTATTATTGTGTTGCAGCAGTGCGTAGAGGGTCCAGCCTGCTGTGCTAGGCACTGGACAAACACAGAACAAAGAGATGCACCCCCCCAACCCACAAGATTCAGCTGACAACGCTTCAAGCTTAGCGCAGTTTCCACAAATGGTTGGGGGCTGCATGTCAGGAGTGAACTGCATGGACAGGGCCCAGATTTGAACAGTAAGGTGCTGTGGGTCAGGCCTGAGGGGCACCAGCAGGGCTGCGTGTAAAGCCCAGGACTGGAATAGCAGGCAATATTGCGGAGCAGGAGTGAGATGCCTGGAGTGAGGGCCAATGCTTAATTTGTCATGAAAGAGGTGTTGGGGCTCAAATTTTTTTTTTTTACATTCATAACGGATGCAGCAAGCTCAGGGCTGCTGGGGCTATGGACTGCCAAGCCGACAGGTGCCAGGGCTCAGCCCTGGCGCACATTAAGCACTGGTGAGGGCACATGCAGTGATGTCTCTTGCACGGCTCCTTGGCACTGGGATTGCGATTTGCTCCTTGACCTGCATCCAAACAGCGAGGCCCTCCCACTCCTCTTCCCTCTGAAGGGAGTTTCCATGCCATTCACGTTGCCTCCGAGTGCATTGCCCCAGGCGTGGGGCGTGGGCCCATCCCCTGCACACCCAGCTCCGGGGGCAGCTCGCCGCTGCTCCTCGGGGTGGGTGCCGCGTGTCATTGGCCAGGCAGCGGGAGCACGTGGGGCTGGGTGTAATCTGCAGGCTCAGCCTGGGAGGGGAGGGCGCCCGTCTGACTCACTCGCTGACTCTAATCCCGCTGGAGGAGAAGTCAGGACACAAACAGACTTGAGGAGCGAGTCCAGCCGGACGGGCCAGGGAGCCGCGCAGAGCCGGGGTGGCAAGCCGGAGGCCGAAGGGGGGGAGATGAAGGCATCGAGCCCTTTGCCGACGCTGTTCGGTGCCATCCTCGCTGTCTCAGCTGTGACGGGTGAGTTTGGATCAGAGGCGTAGTTTGACTTCTATATTTGGGGGTGGGGGGCAGCTCCAGCCAGGGCCAATGGGGCTGTGTGTGGTGGTGGGGGGTACCTGCCCGAGGCTTGTTTGTGGGGCAGCTCCCCCTCCTGTCCCCCTAACTACGCCTATGGTTTGGATCTTTGGCCCCTCCCTCCTCCCACTGTCTGTCCTGCTTCAGGGTCTCCCGGGTGTCTCGCCCTCCCCATGCTGAAAATCTGGGGTGCAAGGGCGGGGGCATACCCAGCCTGGCCCGCTTGTCACTCTCCGCCTGCCGCTGCACATCAAAGTCTGGGATCCTCTGGCTGTGGGATTCGCCTCGTCCCCAGGTGTGGGGGTGGAGAGGGCCAAGCAGCAGTTGCTCAGTCCCCTTCCGGTTCTGGCTGATGTTGAGAGCTGGGAGAAGGGGCCCCTGGGGTGACAGCAGGAGGGGTACGGCGCTGTACGGCGGACGCTCAGCATTGCCGCCATCAGACCTCACTAACACCTAGCTCTTTGCTCAGTAGTGCTTCACTGGCCTGAGTGCACAAATCCTCGCGCAGCCCGTCCCCGGGAGTCAGGACCGCTGCCCCCGTTTTACAGAGGGGGAGGTGAGGCACAGAAGGAGGGTGAGGCTGTGGGTGTACAGCTGAGGACTCACACCTGGCGGCTGTACATAGAACCTAGGAGGGTGGGCTCCCGGCTTCTCGCCACTCGCTACACAAGCCAATAGTCCTGAGTGACATCCCAGGCCCCAGTCTTCTCCCCCAGAGCTGGGAAGAGATCCCAGGAGTTCTGGCTGACAGACCCCCCCTGCTCTAACTATTAGATAACACTTTCCTCCTATATAACAAAACACCCTTCCTTGTTTGTATGGCCCTTAGCTGGGAAGGGAGGAATGGGCATGCGGTGAGCGCAGGGCTGGCCAAGGGAGGCGGGGAGGTGGTGAAGAAGCTGTACTGGCGGGGTGGGAGGTAGGGGTGGGGTGAGAGGGTGGAATATGTGGATAACAGGTAGAGGTGAGGGACAGGATATGGGATGAAACACTAGGAGTAGAGGGAAAAGGCGGGGGGGGGGGCACTCGCTGGAGCCTGGGCCCTGAGGCAGTGAGGGACCGAGGCTGGCACAGGGGCAGTGGAGGGCATGCAGTTTTGGTTGGAAGGGGCACCCATTTTCCCCTGGCCCATCCTTCCAGCCCAGAGGGGCTGGGATATGGAGCCCAGAGCCTCACAGGACGTTATTTTTGCTTCCCTGCCAGTTCTTGGAGCCACATAAGCAAACATTTCCAAAGGTGGCTGGTGATTTTGGGTGTCTCAGTTGGGAGCCCAGTGTGGGACAGTTGGGGCCTGATTCTCAGGGCACTCACAGCTCCAGTCAAAGGCAGTGGGGAGCGGGAGGTGCTGCATGGCTCTGAAAATCTGGCCCCAGCTGTCCCAGACACTGAGACACCCCAAATCACTGGTGGCTTTTGAAAGTATGGCCCTTCCCTTGCCTGCTGACAATGGAGTGTGGCCAATGAGACCTGCTGGAGAGAGGACAAGGGGGAGAGGGAGGGGGAAGCTCAGTTACTTGCGATATTTAAAATGTGCATAGCTTATTGGGGCCCATTCTGCCCTGGGGAGGAATGCGTTAGAGTGGCTTTTCCAGCCCCTTCTCCTCTACCTGGTCTCCTCTGCCTTGCTGTGTCCTGGCCCCAGGGTGAACCAGATGCTCCTGTAGGGGAGGCAGCTGGCACAGCAGATGCTTGGGGGACACACACTTGTCAACCTTGTGTCTCTGTACGTAGCCAGTACCTCTCCGCAGACCCAGCGCTGTGTGTAAAGCCTTGGCCAACTGGCTATAAGGATCCTTGATACTGAGTTTCTGATTCCCCAGGAGACTTGAGGAGCATGGGGCAGGTAAATAACCCCCACTCCTTGATGAATGAAATGGGTAAAGACATCCCCACTCCCCATTGGCCCTTCAGCATCTCCCTTCTCCTCCTCCTCCTCTGCTGTAGCTCATGGCAGTGCATTGATGGAAGATGAGGTCATGCAGAGCCAGGCTGGGTGGCACAGGCATAAATTTGACCTGGTGCCCAAGCTCTTCCGCTTTCTCAGGCTGGGCTATAGGAGCAGCAGCAGCGTTTCGGAAGCCTCCAGTTAACACAGGCCGGCCCGCTCCATCTGCCACGAGCACGCCCTGTGGATGTGGAGGGTTGGGATGTGGGATTAGTTCTGAGGAGCCTTGCTATTAAAAGACTAATTGGAAATAACTCCCTGAGCAGTGGCTTAGGCTAATGAGAGCCGTGCTGTTCGGTGCAGCTCTGGGCAGTGAGCTCTCAGCTCATTAAGTACCCACACAAGTAGTTGTGTGTGTGAGGGGAGGCTGTCCCGGGGGTCTCCACCTGAGCTAAACCCTTGATCTAATGCCTGCAGCATGAGCCGACGTGGCAGAGAGAAGCTTGGTGTCAGGAGACAAGCTGCCCCAGTGCTTGCTAATGAGAGACGCAACTTTTCACCCGCGGGTCACCCATTTGAATCCGCCCAGGTCGGCATGGAGGGCCCTAGAAGTTATACCCAGTTGCCAGCCAGCTGTTTGGCAGTCGTCCCCCTCACCCCGCTGTGTGAAATGAACTGGTGGGTTGCAGCCCAGCTTCCGGGCACAGCCAAAACCACTTTCACGATTGGCTTCTCGGCCGGTAGTGTCATTAGTGAAACCAGGGGCCGAATGGCTATAGAGGAGTTCCCCCTCTTGTCCCTATTGCGGGTGCTGAGGCCTCACTGGCTGACAGGGGATGGGGCAGGAGGAGTTTTCCCTGTACTGTGTGAGCTACGCCTGTCCTAGGAATGGAGATTTTCCATCTCCAGGGGAGTCTCTCACAGAGCGCGGTCCTGGACAAAGGCTGGTCTGCTGCACAGAGCCATCTACAGGTGGGGAGCATGTGGAAGCAGGTGGGAAGACTTCTCCTGGGCACTCCTTGGGGCAGATGCCCTGATGGACCCTGGGGGCCTCCCCCTGCACCCAGGAAATGGACACAGACAGGAAGTGCCCTCTGGGTAAGATGCATTTTCTTGGGACAGGTCTGAGCCGCCTGGGGGGCTGACCCGCCTCGTGCTCGCTTGCTGTTTGGAGCAGCAGCTGGCCCTGTCTCCAGGCAGTGATAGGCCGCAGGCCTGTACCCCCTCTGCTCCACTCAGCCTGGCTCCTGGGCTTCCAGAGTGTTTGTTCCTTAGGAGATGCCGGTTTTTCAGTCTTTCACAAATATAAACCGACTTAACTGAAATATCAGACGCTCGGCCCATCTGATTCCTGGGGTGAGGGCATCTGGTGCCCTATTCAGTCACCCCACTCTGCTCTGCTCCCTGCACTGCTGGGATACAGGTTTAGGGGGTGGAAGGAGGAACGTTCGCTCCTCCACTTACTCCCCAAGGAGGGCAATGTTGGCTCTGAGTATCCATAGTCTACCCCTTCTTCCCAGGAAGTCTGTGGTCATTTCACAGCCTCCCCTGGCCCAGTTAACTAGGAGGAATGGGTTGGAGCAAAGCACATTTAGGCTGAATAATAGGGAAGTTCCTGAAGAGTGAGATCAGCGTGATGGAAAACAGATTGCCTAGGGACAAAGCCGTGGGGCACAGACTGAGGAATCAGCTGCCCTGGCCCCCAGTGCAGGATGGTCAAGGTGTGGAGAGGTATGTGGTGGGGAGGGGGAAGGACATGGGAGATGGGGAACTATCACTGTCAAACTGCAAGATGTGGCAAGACGTGGGGTGATGTGCTGGGAAGATTGGTGTCAGTGGCTCCTTGGTGGCTCACTAGGGCAACTGGAGTCAAAGCAAAGGTCCAGTTGCAGAGCAGTGGGCACTGATAGTTCCCCTCTCCCTGAGCCTCCCACGCCCTCCTGCTCCTAGCATTCCTCACCTTGGGCATTACCCTGCAGTGCTGTAGGAGGGTGAGACATTCAGGCACAAGAGGAGAGCTGGAAACTCCTTGGGGGACTTACGGGGGACTTTGGTCTCCGGGGCAGACGCTGTGGAATTGCACCGAAAATGTAGGTTGGTACCATGGACACTGTGAGGGTGGGAGCTGGGCAAGTTTCCTCCTCCCACCTCCGCTGGTGCCCCTCTGTACTGACTGCTCTTCCAGTCCTGGAACCCCATACATAGCTCTGCCAGTGCGTCTCAGTCCTGCCCTGCATCACTGTGTGTGAACTCAGCCTGGGGCCCCCCATGCACAGCTGTGCCACTGCACTTCAGACTGTGCTGCACCCAAAGTAACATGGATGAGCTCTGTAAAGGCAGGATATCTGCATTTGAATTTTCCTGAAAGATCAGATTTCAGTCAAAGACCTGGGTCTGTAGCTGGCTCATGTGTGGTTTCCCTGGCAGTTAGTGTTTGTAATGACTTGTGGCCTTGGTTACAGGTGATTTCTGTGATGTGAACCACTGTGAGAACGGGGGTACCTGCCTGACTGGTAGCAATGAGACTCCATTCTTCTGTATCTGCCCTGAAGGTTTCACTGGGATTGACTGCAATGACACGGAGAAAGGTACAGCCCAGGCGAGAGGCGGGTCCAGACGCTCTGAGACTAGAATCTCCTCTGTATGTGATCGTGATGCATCCACGATAACACAGCGAAGTGCGTGGATCTGCTGGATCCACGTGTGCCCTGGGGGCACTAGCACGTAGCAAAGTTCCCATGTCATGACCCTGTCCACTGGCTGCTTCCAAGTTCCAACCCTGCCGATGATTTGTACAGGGTGGTGTTTTAAAACTGGTGCCTCTAACAAGGACATGAACCTGGGTAGATCTTAGACTCTTAGGATGAGCTTCTTCTCATGGGGAAATAACTAACAGACTGTCAAAGTATGTGTCATACCTTTCTCCAGTGATTGGTCCACTGCAGGATAACATCATACTACTGCTACCTAGCAATGGAGTGGTAGAGGTCTCTGTTATGGAGCTGAAGGTCCCAGTTTCAAACACGGATGACAACCAGGCTTGTACCAGATTCACACACACCTCAGGAGCACTAACCCAGAGCCAAATGCTGTTATGTCAGATCCATGTATGACTTGGGGTTGTTATGCTTATAAGAAGCACATAGAATCTTTTAAAAGGAGCTAAGGCAATACTCTGTGTTATTTAGTGTACAATTTAAGCATTGAAATCAGCATATGCTTACACACACACATGGTTCTGCAGCTGGATCTTATAGTTACTAGTCCTTAGTGTTGTTCGGTCCATTCCAATGGCCAGCTGAAACTGCACATGAGGGAGGGGGAACACACCCTTCTTTTATAGTGATAAGTTCCCATACAAGTCTATGGACCTTGCTGTGCCATACTGGAGCTGTCAATCACGAGGTATTCAAGGTTGCTCTGTTTAGAATTATTTTGAGTTGTTCCCCAGGAGGATCCGCAGCTATTTCTTATCTGTCCCTTTGGCTCAACTCCTTATCTCGTCCTTGGGGTGTATGCCTTTGCTTTAGGGTCATCAATCTGCCATCCGGGTGATTGATAATAAAGTTGGTGCCTCTTGACTGCTCCACTCCCCTCTCGACCATCTGGCCCAGCTGGCCTCTCACAGTTAATCACCATACATTCTTCACTCACACCAAACCCTAAATAAGGCTATTACAGCCATAAAACTTCTATCCTTCTAAGAGCGAATGTTAACACAATCAGCAAAGAATAAACTCAGAACAACTTACTAATTCAAGGCTACAATTTCTTCTTACTAATTCAAAGCTAGCAAAATGGAGTACAATTCTACTTGAGACAACTTCTTCCCATTAGGCTTTTGGCCTACAGGGTCACCAAGTCACAGTAACGGGCATCCTTGTACCAGAGTCCTGCACCCCTGGAACAGTGTGGATTCTTCCTTTCCCTGTTCCCACTTGACAACTGTTTGCTTCCTCTGTTTCCTTCCCCAGGCCCTTGCCACCCTAATCCCTGCCACAACAATGGTGAGTGCCAGCTGGTGCCCAACCGGGGTGATGTCTTTATGGAATATGTCTGCAAGTGCCCTGCGGGGTATGTAGGCACCCACTGCCAAAAGAGTGAGTATGGGTTGCTTCTGCAAGGGTGGCACCACGCACTGGCTCTGGGGGAGATGGGGACATGACAAAAGACCTCCCTGCAGGAGGAGCTGCCAAGGTGGGAGAGGAGCATGAAGACCAGGTGTCCATGTGGTGGATTGTGTTTGTGTATGTACCCCCGTTACCATCCAGATATTGTTGGGGTATGTGTAAGTGACTAATCCAGCAAAATACCCCACTGAGTTTGTTTTCATCAAGGCATCGGCTGTTTCTCAGCCTGAGCTGCTGGCAATGCACTGGGCAGCCTTGCACAATGACTCTCCGCTCACATGCCTCTGAACTGACTTGCTGGCTCTGGTGCCCACTGGCAGGGATTATGTGATTCCATCCATTCTGCAGCAGCCCAGCTGTCAGATCAACTCTGGATCGCTGGTCCTGGAGCCGCCCCTGGAAATCTAGGAGCTGGAGGGGGAGGGGAGCCCTAGGGACCAGCGTGAGGTGGGGTGTGGGAGCTGGTGCCACTTGGAATAAGTAGTCCAGCTCCAAGTGAAATGCAGGGACTGGTGTTGGGTGCGATGTGGAGAGGTGCCAGGAGAGGCGGAGGTACTGGGTAGGATGCGATTGCCAACTCTTGGTCGGATGCAGGGCCTGGTGGTTGGTACAATGTCGGACCAGAGCCAGGTGGATGCAGGGGCTGGCGCCAGGTGGCTTGCAGGGTTCAGCATTGAGTGCACTGAGAGAACTATAGAAATGATAAAGATACTGAGGGAGAAGGTAGTGCAATGGGTATGTCTGGCCTCTGCATCTTAACCATAGCCTGGTCAATGGCAGTTCTGCTTTTAGGACACCTGTGGCTCTGCCTGCTCCAGAGGGGAATTTGTGCATCATCTGCAGTGTAGAGTGGGACCCTCCCCAGAGCTTCACACAGATGCATAGAAGAACCAGTGCCTCTAAGCCCAGTCCACTCCAGTAGGAGAGGCTCCCTCCCACAGTGGCATAGCTGGGCATCTCAGCTAGACCCCCCACCACTACAAGCAGCCTGGCAGTCACCCGAGGGCCGATATGAATGCAGTTTGGATTAAAGCCCTCACCTAGCTTGCCAGAGCAGCTGCCTGCTGATAACTCTCTGCCTAAGTGATGGGACTCCCCATCCCACCATGTGGTGCTGGGTTTGAGGCTGGAGGGGGCAGAGGCTCTCTCTCATCTTCTTCGCTCCTGTCTCCCCTAGACGTGAACGAGTGCTCCTCACAGCCATGCAAAAATGGAGGCACCTGCCTAGACCTGAACGGCGACTATGCCTGCAAATGCCCCTCTCCATTCTTGGGGAAGACCTGCCATGTCCGTAAGTCCCTGACCGTGACAGGTGGCTACAGACCCTGCCCCCCCCCCCCAACTTCCTGTTGCCCCTCTCTGCTCTCAGCAGTACCAGCAAGCACAAAGGAGGCCTTGTTGGTTGGCATTAGGAAAAACAGAGGTCGATGGCTTTTGAAGCTAGCTTCATTGTTGTCCATTAGCCCCATGACACTGGAGAGCCCAGTGCTAATGAAATTAGTGCTGGAGGAGGCAACCCAGATTGATCTCCTGCTCTTCTCACATCTCATGACTCTGGGATAGTCCCAGAGACTGGATCATAACACATCACAGAGTGGGCTTTCCCTTTTCGGATCTCCTTACATCTTGTTGCTGTGGTGGGACAGCCGTGGTGGCTGGATAGTGGAGAAGGGAGGTTCATACAAGGAGCGTTCCCTCTTCAGGTTGTCCAGGCCTGTGACGGTGGTGAAAAGCTGCCTGGAGAGCTCTGCACACACCTGGACATCTTCTTTTCTGAGAGCGTTCAAGACAGTTGCTGACCAACTGGTCCTGAACAATCTTGTTTCGGGAAGTGCAGAGGGCATAGCTCTGGGGAAGGGTTAGGGTGAAGCCAGATGCGGCTGGGGAGCAGAAAGAACCAGCCACCTTCTCATTTTAATGAGACACCAAACCAGTGCCCCAAGTGGGCAATGAAGGTCCTTGCTCTGGTCTAGTTTCCATTTCATATACCCATGAGACAAGAGGTGTCTCCAGAGAACCAGGAATGTGATGGTCAGTGTGTCACCTTCTCTTTCTCTCTTGTTCTCCTCTTCCTCTCTGTTCTCACTCTTCTTTTCCTTTTCATTCCCGATCTCCCTCCCTTTTCTTTCCCCGTTTCCCCTTCCCCTGCTCCAGGCTGTGCTGTTTTGCTGGGCATGGAGGGAAGGGCCATTGCAGATGCCCAGCTGTCGGCCTCATCTGTGTACTATGGGTTCCTAGGCCTGCAGCGCTGGGGTCCCGAGCTGGCCCGACTCAACAACAATGGAATTGTCAATGCCTGGACCTCCAGCAACTATGACAAGAGCCCCTGGATTCAGGTACCAGCTGGCTGAACACACAAACTTTCCCTTGGGTGGGTCATGAGCTCATTGCAGAACAGGTTCCTCTGAAGCACCAAGCACTGGCCAGTGCTGGAAGTGGGATGCTGGGTTTGTTGGAACACTGGTTTGTTCTCATGTGGCAGTTCCTACCAGCGCTTCCCCATGCTCCAGGGCTGGGACTTGGGGACTGCTCTGAATTCTGTTGGCCAATGGGAATGTGAACCCACTGTCCTATTCCCTGCTGAAATCTCCACCTTGGAGAAGGAGCGGTTTCAGATGGGAAGCCTCCTAATGTTAACATGACTATAAAAAGGGGGTGTCCCAGGGCAGCATCCCTTTGGGGGCAGCTGGCACTTCTTGATGCAGGATGCTCAATCTCCTGGGAGGAGGCACTCAGGAAACACCTTGCATTGCTCTGCAGCAATGCTCTCTGGTGGTACAGATGGGCATCCTTCTCTCCTTGATCAGGGGACTGGGATCATGGTATGAGGCTGTGGGGATGGGGAGTTCTAGCACAGGAATAATGGGGCAGCCTGCAGATGGACAGAGCACCCACTGCAGGACAGCCCCTTTCAAGGGTGCTGAGGCTGAGTTGGTTCCCAGGAGTCCAGCTGGGCTGCAGGTCACATAGACTAATACTCTATGGGAGACCTGGGATGGCAGGGGCATAGCACGGACCATACTCTGTGTTAGGCTCTGTAGCATGTTCCCTACCCCATCCCAGTAACCCTCTGTCATGCCACAGGCAAACCTGCTGAGGAAGATGCGGCTGACAGGGATCATCACGCAGGGTGCCCGTCGTGCGGGCTGGGCAGAGTACGTCCACTCCTTCAAAATAGCACACAGCCTGGACGGGCGTGTGTTTGTGTTCTGCAGGGACGAGAAACAGGATCAAGACAAGGTGGGTACTGCAGTAATGGGCCTGCTGCCTCCACGCGTGGGGGGGAAATGGGCCTAGGGCCTGGGGCTGTGTCAGGGTGGGGCGAGGAGATCGATGCACTGGGGGTGTTAGCACATGGGCGTGTTACCACTGTGAAATTATGGCACTGGCGGGGGCCTTTTGTCACTTTGTGCGGATGGTGTCTGCTCAGAGGAGATGCTGTGTCATTGCAGGGGCTGCAAACAGGATCGGGGGGTTCTCAGAAATGTATTGAGAACAATAAATACCACCGGTTTCATAATAATGATTATACACACACACACTACAGCTGCCTAGACAGAGCACAGCAACTAGTCAACATTCAGAGAATCCCTGATTTGTGACTAACACCCCAAGTTTGCTTTGCTCTGATTCACAAGCTTCTGGGTAGTACATCTCTTGTTTAAAATGTTTGTCAGCCTATCAGGGAGCAGGCCCAATGTCATGTTTCTTGGGTGACCAGCCACACAACAAGAAGAACCAACAGTGAAGAGTACATAAACTCCCTACAGGTGTCAACGATTTGTTCAGCCCCATCAGGCCTAGTCTTGACAGCAGATACATTTGTGGGAAATAAGACTGGTCTTCGAACAATTTGCTAGAGGGGCTGAACTGGTAACAAGTAAATCAAGTGTCTCTACTATATGCTACAGTGTACAATACTGTATATGTATATATTTACAGAACCAATAGCACATATATACTGTCTACTTCCCTATAAGTCACCTGATGTATAAGCTGACCTACTAATTGACAGCAGTGTTACCAACTCTCAGGATTTTATCACACATCTTGTGATAATTGGTGTATTTCTTAAAACCCCAGCTGCTGTGATCCTGTGACTATATGAGAATCTCAGCCTTCATCATAAAAAAAAAAAATTTTTAACCCTCATGGTTGCAGAGAAAATCATGTAAATGTGACCCCAGTGTATTCGAAAGGGTAAAAACAAAAAGAAACACACACACAAGACAAGTGGAAAAAAAGAATCCAACATTTCTTGTTTTAAAACAATCTCATGATATTTAAGCCAATCTCATGATTTTGGGGGGCTTGACTCATGATCTTGTAACATTTTGGTTTGGCAACACTGAGTCCAAGGCATTCTTCAGTGTTGGTGGTGAGTTGGTCTGTCACATGGCTTTTGTTACTGAGTCTGCAAGATAAAAATCGGACCGCTGGGTCAGGGATTACTATGGACAAGGGTACGGGGTAGAGAAGGGATGAGGACTTGATATTGGCCCCCATTCCTGGCCACTAAACACACTCATCTTGGTCTGTGCCCTTACAGGTTTTCCTGGGGAACACAAATAATGATGGCATGCAGTCCAACACGTTCAATCCTCCGATCACAGCCCAGTACATCCGCATCTACCCTGTGATGTGTCACAGGGCTTGCACGCTGCGCTTTGAGCTGGTGGGCTGCGAATTGAATGGTAAATGCCTGCTCCAGGCCAAGAATATGGTGTACTGCTCCAGAGCACTCACACCCCTGTCTGTTGGATCTCTGAGGCGGATGTGCATGTCCACGGCACGAGCTGTGATTTCATCAGATCACACATGTTGGGCAGGGTCAGTGCTTGGATGGGTGACCTCTAAAGATACCTCAGATGTAGGAACCTTGTTGAGACTCAGTAGGGGGTGTTCTTCCCTCTGTCAGTGCTAACCTTAGTGTCTCAATGTGGCACTAGAAGGCAGTGTGTTGCAGGGGAGTGGTGGGGGTGACTTGGTGGGAGGGGAGGGGTGCTGTCACCTCGGAGTCATTACTGATCCCAGTGCAGTGCTATGGGATTTTGTGCTGCTGGAGGTGTTGCCTTTCTGATGAGACCTGATCACCCTTAGTTGTGAAAGATCCGTTGGCTCTTTTCGTGAGAATAGGGGTGTTAACTCCAGGGTCTCAGCCAAATCACATCCTAGATAATGACATTCTACTCCCTAAATCCTTCCCAGGCAGTCTCAATTAGGATCTTTCTGCACTCAGTCCCAAACCCCTGAGTAGTGCTGCTGTGCGGCTGTTGAACAGCTGCTGAGATCATTTCCCTGCTGGCTGAAACAACTTCTGTAGAGTTTGCAAAATTCTTTAGGATCAAAGTCCCCTAGAAAATGTAACTTAGCAGTAGGCTCAGCCAATCAGATTTCTCTCTCGCTAGCTCAGCATTCCTAACATGACACATGTGCTAGGCAGTGGTTGGCGAAATGGGCCCAGTTCCGAGTCTCTGGATTGCTCCAGGATTGCCATTCTCATTGAAATGTTGTACATTGTGTTTGTCCAGTCAGTGCTTTCAGGGAGGCTGGGAACGAGACTCTGCTGCCTGGCTGTTTGGTGGCCCCGGTGTACTGCTAGTGAGATTGGTGCATCCGTGTATCAGCTGGGGCCTTCAGCAGAGGCCAAGGATCAAATGGGGTGTGAACACCAGCCTCCCCTTAGGGGAGAATGGTCAGGGCTGGGGCCCAAGAGCAGGGTGGAGGGGGAGTTAAGCTGGCCCTGCCACTGCCCACGGCTCGGGGGGATAGAGGTCCCCGTCTCTAGCGCTATGAATCTTCTAAGTTCACCCTATGTTTCGTGCCCTTGGGTTCCTGATCTGGACTCTGCCAGGGCCCTGTCCCTCACAGGGAGGGGTGAGGAACCTGGGAGAGAGAGGCCTGCAGGAATACTGCAACAGGGGTCCAATCCCTGGGAACACCCAGGGCATGCAATTGGAATTAGCCTACATGGACGCAGGATGTGGAGTTCATCTGAAGCCTTTCAGGGAAAGTGAGCAATGCTTGTGGTGGGGGCTGGACGTGGCCCTGGGGCCAGGCACCGGCTGGCAGGTCTGGGCCCCAGCTACTTTGGCACTGGGTGCTCAGGTCTAATTCCAGTAGTGTCTGTGTTTTGGTTTTCCCCCCAGTCTTCTCTTTGTCTGCATCAGTGACCACAGTGACACCCACTGGTAACAATGAGAATTGCAGGGCTGGTCACATCTTGGCTGCAAGGTTACAGGGTGAACTAGCCCGTGGTACAATCCAGCTAGGCCAGAGGTGGGCAAACTACGGCCCACGGGCCCGTCCTGCCCAGCCTCTGAGCTCCCGGCCGTGGAGGATTGCCCTCGGCCCCTCCCCCGCTGTCCCCCCTCCCCCGCAGCCTCAGCATGCCACGCCACCAGTGCTCTGGCCTGCCGCTACTGCTGGGCAGCGCGGTGGCGTGGCTGGCTGTGGCCAGGCTGCGAGCTCCTGCTGCTCTGAGCAGCATGGTCGGGGAGCGGAGGGGTTGGATAAGGGGCAAGGGGTTCCGGGGGGCAGTCAGGGGACAGGGAGCCGGGGGGGTTGGATAGGGGGTAGGGTCCCGGGGGGCAGTTCGGGACAGGAGTGTGGATGGGGTCGGGGACAGGGAGCAGGGGGAGGTTGGATGGGGCGGAGGTTCTGGGGGGGGTGTCAGGGGATGGGGAACAGGGGGTGTTCGATAGGCGTGGGGAGTCCCGGGGGGCCTGTCAGGGGGCGGGGGTGTGGATAGGGCGCGGGGCAGTCAGGGAAGAGGGAGCAGGGGGGGTTGAATAGGGGGGTGGGGTCCCGGAGGGTGGTTAGGGATGGGGGTCCCGGGAGGGGGGTGGTCAGGGGACAAGGAGCAGGGGGGGTTGGATGGGTTGGCGGTTCTGAGGGGGGCAGGAAGTGGGAGGGGGCGGGGGCCAGGCTGTTTGGGGAGGCACAACCTTCCCTACCCGGCCCTCCATACAGTTTTGCAATCCCGATGTGGCCCTCGGGCCAAAAAGTTTGCCCACCCCGACCTAGGCGCTGCTCCACTTTCCCCACTTGGGGGGCTCACGAGGCCTCAGGCAGCCTCCACACACCAGCCTGGGGTTTGTTTCCCTATGGCGGTGGTTTTCGAGAGGCTTCTCTAGGCTGGGCATTTCTACTGGGCCCAGAAGGAAAAGGGACCCTGCCCCTGGAGTGGACTCTGCACATATAGCCGAGGAGCTATGTGCTGTGCTTAGAGAGGAGTGGCCCTTGGAAAGGACTGGGCATAGGGGCTCAGGCTTCAGCCACATTTCTGGAGGGGCAGTACTGACAGTGTTGTCCCTCCTGCAGCAGGGGGCGCTGCCATGCAGTGAATGGGCCTCCCTGGGGAAATTAGGCAGAGGATAAAATGCAGAACTGGAATAAATTGTAAACCCACCCGATCCTATGACCTCTGCTGCCTTCTCGAGAGGGACAGGGAGTTTTGAGGTCCCAGCTCTTTGTATCGTTGGAGTTCCTGATCTGTGCTCACGGCTCAGTGCTTTTTATGTCTCTACATTTGTGGTCTCTGCTCTTTGCATCTTTGGTGTCCCTGCTCTGTATTTATCAGGGATTCCTGGGACCCTGCTCAGTGTCTGTTTGGGATTCCTGGGTTCTGCTCTGTGTTTGTTTGGGATGACTATGTTGCTGGACTCCTCCCTTTCACTGTGTCTATAAACCATTGTGTTACAGTGTATTTCAACACGGCAGGTTGTTCGGAGCCGCTGGGCATGAAATCCCGCCTGATCTCTGACCAGCAGATCACAGCCTCCAGCATTTACAAGACTTGGGGCATCGATGGCTTCACCTGGTACCCACATTACGCCCGCCTGGATAAGACAGGCAAGACCAATGCCTGGACTGCACTCAACAATGACCAGTCTGAGTGGCTGCAGGTGTGTCTCCATCACCCCTCAGTGGCTCTCCCAACAGGGAGGTAGGGAAGTCTGGTGATGTGAGCATAGGCCCTTGGGCCAGGAATACATGAGGTCCAATAGCAAAACTCATTCTGATTCACTCTGTGGCCTTGGGCAAGGCACCTGAGTTCTCAGCCTCAGTTTCTCCATCTGTAAAATGGGGCTAATAGTCCATTACAGCTGCCTGAGCAGCCACATATTCCTATTGTGAAGGGCTGGATGCAGGATGCTTTCAGGGTTACCAGGTCCCAGGGAGGGGAGCTTGGATACTGGGCAGAATACAGGCAGTGTCTGTGCTCTTTGCATCTGGGATGGCAAAGGAATCTCAGCCAGGGATTCATAGACTCTTTGGACTCCCCTCCCCCCAACTTTCCCTCTTCCCATTCTCACCCTCCCTTTTTTCTAGGGGTCCCTGCTGCACCCCTAGATCTAAACATTTGTATGAGTGACTGGAAGCTGCTTGGAGTGGGCAGCAGAAACCCTTGTCAGCCCCACCACTTATCTCCTGTGGCATCCCCATTCTGCATGGATCAGCCCAAGGGAGCTTAGCTCAGCTTCTCTGCCACATGCCTGACCCTCCAGCTCAGAACTGGCTGCCACCTGGCCTCAGTTTCCTGCTCTGTGCTGTTTTTTCAGCCAGCGGGGTGAACCACAGAGGAAGCTCTCTCATCCCCTCCTGAAGCCAGTGTGGTTACTCCAAAGCCTGCCTACAGTTTGGTTGCTGGCCCACGGGTGGGCTACAGGAGGGGCCAGAGACTCCTGCAATGCAGGAATCTTGTCAGGTTTCCTGTCATTACCCCAGACCCCAGCTCCTTTCTCAGGTGACTTCAGAATCCTCTGTGGGTGCAGCTCGGGCAGGGAAAGCGAGGTGCCATCCCTCCAAGCCAGAGAGTCTCTAGGGAGCTGAGCAGTCAGTTCTGCCAATGGGAGCCAGGCAGGGCCCTCCAGAACAAACCTTTCCCTAGCATTTGCCTTTATCTGATCTTCCTTGTAATGCTGTAGCGTCCCAGACAGGTCCCTTTACTGGCTCCTCCCTTTGCTGGGGTGTCTCTGGCTCATACTCTGCGTAACCCGGCTGCTGCTCCCTTGGCTCCTGCCTGTCTCCACGCCAGCCTTGTTCTCTCCCTCCTTGTTCCCTTCCCACCTGTGAGGAGGTTCAGCACCAGCGATGGCACCCAGGCTGGGGGAAGCAAAGAAAACTTTGTCTGCCTGAATTGGGGCTGCTCTGGGGCCTGGTGCACATTGCATGATTTGCGTGACTGCTCTGCAGCCCAGAATAGCTGGAGCACAAAGAGCCCTAGCCACTCCCTCTCCTAATCCTGAGCTGCCAGCTCCTGCCTCTGGCCATCCCCCGTCACACCATATACCAGGCAGCAGTGTAGTGCCTGTGTTGGCTCTATGCTGTCCCTGCACGGGGAATTCCTCAGGGTACTTTTCCACCCCCTCAATGCACTGGGCTGGAGTGGGGGCAGAATCTGCCCATGTTCCCAGTCTGCCAGGTGGGCTATGTGATGCGTGCAGTGGACTTCCTAGGCACTGATGGATCTTCACTTAGCAAAGGTGCACAGAGCTGAAGTGCGTACGTGCAGAGCCCAGGACTGGAATAGCAGAGGGGCTGCTGTCAGGCTTGAGGGCCATCAGCGGAGCTCCATGGGCGAGTCTTGCACAGCTCCTGGCTCTCTCAGCTTACTTGGGACCCGACTCGCTTTGGGGGCAAAGCGAGCGGACGTCCATTGAAAAAGCCCTGTGTCTCTGGCAGATTGACCTGCTGACTCAGAAGAAGGTGACCGGTGTCATCACCCAAGGGGCTCGGGATTTTGGGCACATTCAGTATGTGGCAGCCTACAAAGTGGCTTACAGTGATGATGGGACATCCTGGACCGTCTACAAGGACAACAGGACGAATAGCAGCAAGGTGGGTGCAGGGAAGGGGCTTCGGTAGCACAGGGGGAAACTAGAAATCCCAGCATTCCAAAGGGGCTGGAATGAGCCGGCGCCCAGACAGCATATGGCAGCAGTGATGACAAAGGGTCAGAGGAGTGGTGTCACTAGCCAGAGAGCTGCTGGTGATACCACAGTACTTAGGTCATCAGCGAGGAAGGCCAAGGGACAAGAGCAGCTATACCTGGGGTTTAATGGGGTAGGTGTTGTGGGACCCTCATACTGACCATCCTTGCTGTGTATGGGGGTGGGGCGGGGGGAAGCAAGTCACTGCTCAGCAGGGCACTTGCACAGCTCCCCATAGGACTGTGATCCTGCAGTGTGTCCTCTCCCACAGTGCCTGCGACCTGGCATTGCCCCCTGGCAGGACCTGCTCCTCATTCTAATGCCTCCTCCCCTCCCTCCACAGATCTTCCAAGGAAACTATGACAACACCTCTCACAAGAAGAACGTGTTTGATGTGCCCTTCTACGCCCGCTTTGTGCGCATCCTGCCTGTGGCATGGCACAACCGCATCACGCTGCGCATGGAGCTGCTGGGCTGTGATGAGTAATCTGCCGGGGAAGGTGGCGTGGAAGGAAAGGACTGGCCTGCCGCCTGCCCCCGCCTCCCACTCCTGGCCTTTCCCCTGCACGCCTGCTGCTGTAACATCCCCCTCTCTGTGTCTCACCCACGCTGCCCCACGACGTCTGAGTCTGGTTCCTGGTCTGGCAGTCAGGAGGGCTGGAAAGGGGCAGTGAGTGCATGACTGTAGCTGAAGCTGATAGAAATCTCATGGGAGGGCTCTGGGTCCCCCTCGCCTTTGCTTTAGAAAAGCATGTGACAGCCCCGCATTGGTGGGGCTACCGTACTTGCACTAACACGCAAAGGCCCCTGCAGCTCTCTGGGCCCACAGCTCTGCACTTTAGGGGGCTGTCCCAGATGAGGGGCTCTTGCTCTCTGAGCCCCTCATGTTGGTCCAGGTGTTTCTCATCCAGGCCCTTACGGGGCTCCCTGCAAACAGAGGCCCTAGCAATCTCCATCAGATCCTGAAAACTACTCCCCCTTGTAGCTCTGCTTCTACTGAAGGGCCCTTAGCAATCAAGAGCTCGTCTGTCTCCCATCACCTTCAGCATTATGGGGAGCCTTTGAGCGAGATGCCCTGGAGACAGGGCAGGCCCCTCCGCTCATGGCCTCTATCTTTCAAGAATAGCCAGGTAGCTGGCTTCCCCCTTACGTGTGTCGAGGGGAGAGGGAGCTTCCAGTTCTTTGGCTCCTAAAGTAATTCAGAAGGGCCCTCAGGAAGAATCTGTTGCTACTGAGTGCACCAATCACCCCCTCCTTGCAGGCTGCTGCCCGGCAGCGATGTTGCTCTGGGTTCTGTCAGTTCAGCATAGTGTCAAGGGAGTGATGAGAAGGGATGGGGGCATAGATCAAGTCAGAAGTCACAGGGCTCCAGTGCGGGGAGAAGCTGGCAGCTGGGAATCTGTACACACAGGGCCTCGTTTTCAGACTGGGCATTTGGCTTTGCACTGCAGAAACTGCCCTGCTCCTGCAGGGCACGCATGGGAAGATCTGTCCTGCCAGTGTGGGAGCTGGGCACAAAGGGGGGACGTGCATAATTTCTGTTGTAAAATCAGGGGAGGGGCTGGGAATGTGGCCAACAGTGACTGACCCAATGTCTAGCACCTGCCCATAATGCCCCAGGGCGGACACCGGTACACCTGCTACTCACAAACACTGCAGGCACAAGAACAGGACAAGTGCTATCTGCATTCCCACTTTTGGTCCTATGAGCATCGCTTCTGAGCACCCAACTGGCCAGGAATTCATACAGGACAGCACAGCCAACCTGCCAGTCGCCACTAGGCTCTCATCCCCCACTGCCACCAAGAAGTGAAGCCCCGTGCCCCTGCCCAGGTAGCCATTGTTCCTGGACTCCAGCTATTGTAGTGCATCACAGCGAAGTCCACAGCCCAAACCCTCCTATAGGCCAAAAGGACGGCCCTAGCAAACACAGTTTATCCATGGTGTTTCACGGTACCGAGTCCCATGATGGTGCCCTGCTAAAGGAGAACCTAGAGATTCTCCAGCCTTTTTTTCTGATGTTTCCTCAATTCCATCATCTCAGGACAGTGCAAGGCAGGGGTGGCACACAGAACAAACTGGGCTTGTGGTATGGAGCTTTGAAACCCTCCTCCAGCCCTGCTCACATGCAGGGAACTCCCTAGCAGACCCATGGTACGATTCTTGGCACAGAGGCGACTGGCACGTTGCATGATCCATGAATGAGCCTGGGGTGAGGACTCAGGGTGTTCTGTGCTGGTTCTGAACCAAACTTCTGCCGCAGCACTCCAGGGTCCTTGGAGAGAGAGAGAGAAAGTGTGTGTATGTATCTGTGCGCTGCTGATCGGCCAAAGCCTCTGGCCACCTCCCATTGAGACTGCTCAGTTTGCATAGTAACTCCCCTTGCTTTCCCATGAGACAGTCTCAGGATTTTAATCCTGGGAAAGAGGGGCCCAGGCTCTGCGGTGTCTATAGCTCTTCCCCCATTGTTGGGCAGAGGTTTCCCTCAGCGGGGTTGGTGTCCATCATAGCCTGTCAACATGCAGTTCTGAGTGCCTGCCCCTGGCCTTCTGGTTCACAGGATTACCAGTTCTCCTGATTTTAGTGTGAGTCTCATGATATTTGGTCTTTTCTCAAAGCCCCAGCTCCTGGGGTCAGGTGATTACAGGAGAATCTCAGCTCTCATTTAAAGAGAGAAACAAAATGTAGATTCTGGTCGTATTGGTTGCAGAGAAAAGCTTGAAAACATGACCATTAAATGCTCCAAACCCAGAAGGACAATCAGAAGAACCCAACATTGATTCTTTTTTAAATCTCAGGATTTTTAAGCCAATCTTGCATTTTAGGGGGCCTGTCTCATGATACTTGAGTGCTTCAGGATGGTAATACTGGGTCCATCCATGCACACTACCCGCTACAAGAGTGAGAGTGGGGACAGACAGGCACAGCGACTGCCCCAGAGGGTGTGCCCCTCACTGACCTCACAGCATGGCAACAGCTTGGCACCTGGCTGAGCAGAGGCTCCAGATTTGGGATCAGTCCCCGTTGGCAGGGATGTGTGTGTCTCTGGTGTGGATCTGACTTGAAGCGTGATGCAGAGCTGGACCTTCTTCACGTGTGTTTGTGAGGGAGATGGATTCTTTGGTGTAAATGATGGCATGAGCCAGTCTTGGGTGGGAAGGCAGCACACCCTGTAAGCATGTCTGAGAGTATTAAAACGAGCTGAAACTCATGAGTGTCCACCTGCTTATTTGGGTCTGTGACTCGGGTCTTGCCTGGAACAGTGCTGAACATGGAACAGGATTCTGCCCTGCTCCTCTTCCTCTCCTGCTGCACCCCACATCGCTCCCTTCAGCACTTCCCAAGCCTGTGTCTCCTTCAAAAGAGCCAAAGGGCAGAAGGTCCTGGAGGATGTGCCCCATGTGTCTGAGGTCTGGGATTCATGTTCCCACTGCTTCAAACCCACTCCCCGCAACACAGCCTGCCATGGCCTCAGCCTCCTCCCCCCACCCCATGGCGCATCTCCTGGGCTCTGCTTACGCAGCCAGCAGCAGCACCACCGATCTCCTGGGGGCAGGGCCGCTGTCTGGAGCTAGGTATAACATGAGTGAGGCCAGGAACTTTGTTAGTTCCCTGAGTGCCCCCTTCAATCTATCACCATATAATTACCCAATTCACTCAGCATCCACTGTGCTCCTAGAGCATCCTCTGCAGCCTGGGAACTCCCTCTGCTTTCCCAGCTCCCTTTTATTTCCATGAATGCTCTGGGGCCTGGGATTAGAGTCAGACTTACTCCAGCTGCAGCCCCCTTGCCCGGAGATGAGCAGCGGTGACGGTTGCTCCTGGGAAGAAAGGTCTGAGGCAAAGCAGCCGCTTAAGAGGGAAATTCCTCTGCTCTGGGGAGGCATCAGGAGCCAGGAAAAGCCATAAATTCACAGAGGCCCAGGAGGGTCTGGTTATCTCTGCCTGTAGAGCTGGCAGGAGGGTAACAGGACCGGATAGGACTGGGATAGGGCAGCAAGGGGTGAGGGAGGGGAGTAACTTGGCAAGAGCTGATGGAGCAGCAGGAGCCTAAGTGAGAACTGGGCTAAGAGGCCCCCCCGCTTCCCCTCCGAGCTTTCCAGTCACAGTGTGCTGCAAATCCTCCTGTGGAGGGGGATAAAAAGGGGCCGATTCTTGGTGGGGGTAGGGTGGGATCATGCCCTGCCCCAAACCTAGCGATGGGAGAATTCTGACCAGTCCGACACAGGGAAGCACCTGGAACCTTTCGCTTTCCTGAACTTCTTCCCCTGGCTCAGGCTTTAGGGCCGCTGACACGGTTCCCATGACTCGGGGCTGTGGGGAAAACCCTAGCTTCCCGACCCTCCTCAGCGACGGTCCAGGAAAGGGGATTTGATTCTGGGCAAAGGTTCAGGCCAGTATCTCATCTATTCAAGCCCATCTGCCCCACCCTCCCTACACATGACCAGATTTCTAGTGTGCTGCGGGACAGGATATGGGTTTCTCCATCTTTGTAACTAATTCCAGGGCTGGCAGAGCTTGGGCAGCCTGGACAGGGTCACTCCCTGACCCAAGAAGGCTTCCCGCCAGCCCCAAAGCATTTTTTCCTTCCCTGAAGATGCTGTAGCCACCCCACCTCAGCTCAGGACCTACACAGCACTGGGGCTGGGCCAGATGGCTGGGAGATTCCATAGGGACCAGCACTCTCCTGAGTCAGTGCTGACCCCAGTACATCGCTAGGGGGTGCCAATCTGCAGGAGATGGTGGGGTGTCTCAGCTGGGGTTGCTCCCCCCTCCAAATCAGTGCTGACACTCAGCATAGTGCAGAGGGGTGCTCTGGAGAGGTGCCATTTTCCAGCTCAGACATTAAAAGCCTGGCTGCTTTGGGCTGTTAAAGGTTCCGTTGCACATTTAAGGAAGCTGCTCCCCAAGAGGCAGGCTGTTTATAACATGGGTGTGACACACAGGGGAACTGTCTGGAGACTGAACTTTCCTGGCCCTTGTCCCATAACCAGGATCAGGCTCCCAGAGGGTTATCCCCGCCAGTAGCTACTGTTATAGCATTAAGCCTGGTGTCCCTGCTACAGCCCTGTTGGGTAGTTACCTTGGCCCAGATCCACACAGGTATTTAGGCTCCTACCTTCCACTGAGACCAATGTGAGCTTGGAATACCTTTGAGGACCTGTTTCAGAGTAGCAGCCATGTTAGTCTGTATCAAGTGACACCATCATAGGACCTAATCACATTAGCCACGCCATCAGGGGCTTGTTCACCTGCACATCAACCCATGTGATATGTGCCATCGTGTGCGAGCAATGCCTCTCTGCCATGCACATTGGCCAAACCAGACAGTCTCTATGCAAAAGAATAAATGGACACAAATCTGACAACAGGAATCATAACATTCAAAAACCAGTAGGAGAACACTTCAACCTCTGTGGCCACTCAGTAAAAGATTTAAGGGTGGCAATTTTGCAACAGGAAAGCTTCAAAAACAGACTCTGAGAAACTGCTGAGAACTGCTGAGCTTGAATTAATATGCAAACTAGACACCATTAACTTGGGTTTGAATAGAGCCTGGGAGTGGCTGGGTCATTACACATATTGAATCTATTTCCCCATGTTAAGTATCCTCCTCACACCTTCTAGTCAACTGTCTAAATGGGCCATCTTGATTATCACTACAAAGTTTTTTTTTCTCCTGCTGATAATAGCTCATCTTAACTAATTAGCCTCTCACAGTTTGTATGGTAACTTCCAACTTTCTGTCTTTGTGTGTGTGTGTGTGTTCCATTCTATGTATCCGATGAAGTGAGCTGTAGCTCACAAAAGCTTATGCTCTAATAAATGTTAGTCTCTAAGGTGCCACAAGTACTCCTGTTCTTTTTGAGGACCTAAGTCCTCCTGCCTCCATTCATGCCCCACCCCAGTTCTTCACTTCCTCTCCCTTTAAAAAAAATAAAATAAAAAATGTGGGTGATATCGCTGGTGTCTCCCCAGAAGTGGCTGCAATTCAGAGGCAGGCAGGCAAGCGATCTCTGCCCTCCTGGCCTTCACAGCACTTGGGGATGGAAAGGACTCCAGCAATGATTAGTAATCAAGCAGCCCATGTGGTAATTTAGCCCTGGACATCCTCATTTGGCTTCGGCTTATCTTTGATCTGGGAGGCATCTCCATGCACTCTTGGTGTGGGTGGGAGTTGCTAAGCTGGCACCAGAGGGCCTTTCTTGGCCACTTGTTGCAGCTGATACTCAAACTGTCCCAGCCAGGCAGTGCGGATGCTGTTTGGCACCCCCAGCGCTCTGCAGGTGAAACCTTCCTGGGCAATGCAGATGAGTGGCTAACCCTGTAGGGAAGCAGGAGGATGAGGCCAGGAATCTGGCACCAGCTGCTTTCAGGAACATGATGCAGATCCCTGGGCAGAACAAAGCATGCGAGAGGCATGAAAGCCCTGCAGAGGGACCCGTTCCTCATCTCCTCAGGTTCCTGCAACAGGCGGAGTGTCCAAGAGGAGGCCAGGGCACTGTTACTCATGGAAACCCATTTTCAGTGAATCACAATGTGGAGTAGAGACTATCCCTGCCCCTCTGCCCAGCTGCTGAGCCCTGGCCAACCGACCCTGGTCCGCAGCCCTAGCTCTCCCATGAGCCCCCTACAAAGCACTCCATCTCCAGGGGCAATTGCCTCTCACCCCCCTGACTCGTGGGGAGATGCACTCCTAGCCAAACCAGCTCCCTCTGGATGGTTTCCAGCTAAGACCTGAACCAGCAGCAGTGGGGAAGGAGGCTGCATGGGGAGCTCAAGGCTGGGGGAGGATTTCCAGCAGCAGGGAGGTTTGTGTGGGGAGCACAGAAGAGGGATCACAGAGGGCAGGAGGTAGCAGGGAAGTGGGTTGTATGGTAAGCACAGGGAGTGTTTCTAGCAGAGGGGAGTACAGTGGGGGGTCACTCAGAGTTGCTGGTGACCTGGCTTTATCTGAAGCATTCTCATAGGTGAGAGAGTAAGGCTTTTCCTGCCCAGGGGAAAGTCCCAGCTGCAGAGGCCCCGGCAGTGATGGCTTCTGACTCTCAGGCAGAGTCTCCTGCCTTTTAACTGGAAATTGGAACAAAGCCTTACCCATCAGTTATTTTGGAAGCAGTCTTTTTTTCCTTTCCAGGCCCAAGTACAGTCAGCCTGGAGCACCCCGTGCCCTAGAGGTCAGGACTAAGCCCAGCAGTAGAATGGCAGGGAGTGCTGCAAGGCAGGGCAGGGCTTAGTCGCATCTGCTCACGCTTGGGAGACTTTCCCAGGTAGCGTCCATTCTGCCTGGTTCAGTAGGCACCAGCCTACTCTCACCTTATGCCTGTCCACACCCCAAATAAATACATGGGCTGGATGCCTCAACCCCCTCTAGCAGGGCTATGGGGCAGAAGCTGAGGCCACCTTCCTCAGGCTCAGCCCCTGCTGCAAGCATCCCAGGGCAGCCCTTTGATGCGGCCCCTCTTTGACCCCAAGGGCAGCAAGAAGGCTTGGGCTCTCCCTTCACGGCCCAGGCCCCCCTCCCTTGTTTTGGCAGCATCCTTCGGAAGTCGTTCCTGGGAGAGGCCGGAGAGCAGCTCGCAGGGTTCGGGCTGCGGAGGCAGGAAGCTGGCTGCAGGCCCCTCGAGCTGCAGGTCACACAGCAGAGCGGAGACAGGCCCTCGCTGCCTCATGCTTCAGCCCCATCAGTCTGTCAGCTCTGCCAAGGGCCAGGGAGGCTGCTGCTGCTCCAGGAACATGGGGGACCGGGGGAGGGATCCTCTCTCCCCCACCAACACAAAGAAATGCCAGGCCAAGATTACAGCCCCCTCTGGGCTCTCCCCTCCCCAGGGTACCCATTGCAGCCTCACACACAAGCTCATACGCTGCAAAAAACCTAAGTTTCAACAGGACTCACCCAGCAGGGCCTGTCCCAGCCTGCAGCTGAAGCACAACTCAATCAGAATCTGCCACAAGAGACCCCCTCCTCTGATCAACTAACCCCCACCCCACAGGCCCAGAGAAACAGGAAGTCTGAGAGGGCCCTTGTCAGCCTGGGCCCCACGCTATGTTATCCATGTAAACCTTGCAGAGACAAAGCCCCATCCTGCCTAACACCTCTTATCTGATCAGGAACCAGCATCAACACACAGGCGCTGGTCGCGGTGACCTTGCCTGGTGCTCAGGCACAAGGCTTCTCTGAAGCTGCAACTGGGCCAGGGGCTCAGCCACTGCAGGGAGCAGCCAGACCCGCCACAGAAGTTCCCACTTTCTTTACAAGGCTTTTGTTTAACCAAAGGGTCTAGAGCAGCAAGTGTCTGGACACGTTCCCTTCTTGCAGCTAAACTCCTCCCCTACTACCCTTTGTTTCCCCCTCAGAGAAACCCAATGACAGCAACCTGGCCCCTTTTCTGCACCTAACCAGGCTCAGCTGCACCTTGTTGGCTCAGCTCAGGGCCATTCCCAGCAGGACCTCACCCGAGGTTTAACCCCCAAGCCTCCACGTTGCAGCTGGGCTCAGCCTCCCCCCAGGAGTGCCTCTGGGAGGGGTGTTTCAGAGCTGGGCACTGATTGGCGTGGGCTCTGCGTCTCTTGGGCTCCTCCAGGTGGCCCAGCCGGCTGGCACAAAAGGGAGGATGGCCCAGAGGGGAAAGCCCCAGCATCCTTCTGTCTGTGCAGTACAGAATGGTGCATATCCTGCCCCCGGCACCCTCCACTCAGGTCCTGCCCCTCTTTGCATTGATGCTGCTCATCCCATTCAGGGAAGGAGTCACAGGCATTGGGCAGCCAAGTCAGTAGGGGAAGGAGCTGCTGCCAAAAACAGACGCATGAAAAGTCGCCACCTCCCCTCACCCTGACGGGTTTCCTGCTCGGCACAGGCTGGCCCGGCTCGGTGGCTGGCACCGCACATGGCCTCCCTTGGCCAAGCATCCAGGAAAGGAGCGAGAACTCATCTCCCCTTAACACATTCCAGGGCCTCGGCGGAGCCAGGGCTGCCGGCGCACAGGGCACTGTGCAGCTTTTTCCTCCCCACTGAAACAATGGAGCAGGGGACTCAGCGTCTGGCCAAGGAGCATTGTGCCCTGATTGAAGGATTGCCAGGGACGGTGCTTCCTAGAGACACTGAGACAGGGGAGAGACAAAGGCACAAGAAAATAACTCGTGGAAACAAAAGGTGGCCAAGAAAACTGCCACAGGTGGGGCAGGGAGCTTGAGCCGATGGGCAGGGAGCATCCAGATGGCAGCTTCTGCTCTGCCTGGTGCTGCGGGGAGGGCTGTGGACCCGTTCTCACTGGCTCCATGAAACCTCACCCGCAGACCTAGTTGAGGGAGGGAGGAAGCAGCTTCCTGGGCTGCTTGAATCAAGATGGAGCGCAGTCTATAGGGACCAGCGCAGCATGAAAGGGGAGGGCCGGTCCTGAGCTGCACTGGGCCACCTACACCATTTCAGGAGAAGGTGTCAGACTCCAGCACCCCTTGCAGGGTGGGTCCTCAGGAACCAACTACTGTAGCAACCTCCTGCCGGGCGCCAGGGAAGATCTAATCAGGCCCTCATTGTCGGCTCTCCAGCAAACTGTTTGGCTGATAAAACCAAGCAGATTGTTGGAGGGTTAACAAGCAGCGACCAGGCATCTCTCCAGAGCCCTTCACACAGGGCCCACTAACAAGGAATGGATTCTGTGACGTAGAAATGAGGGTTTCCCCAAATCCATGCAGGCACCAGCAACGCTTAACGGCTGCCAGATAGATGCTGCCAGGGCAGGATGAAGCAGCAGCCATCCTGCTCCCTGTGAGCACTCAGCATCTGTATCAAACATGGGTGCCAGGCATCTGATCCAGCCAAGCCCGGTGCTCAGGCTAAGTCTGCTCTGAAGCTGTGGCAGGGCCCTGTATTACAGCACTAATGTTAGAGGCCTTAGGTCTGACAGCTCAGTTCTTCCCAAAGCCTTCTGGGACCCTTAACTTCCACCAGGGCCTCAGAGTAGATGGGTAGAAGTGACTCCGGTCTAACACCCCCTAGAAAGGCAGCCCCTGTGTTACTGCTCTGGGCTACTTAGGTTAAGCCTGCCTCTGGCTGTTGAAATTGAACCCCGAAGCCTAGAAGTTGGAGCAAGCACTGCCCAGCAACTCACACAGACATTGCTACTAGCCTTGCGCACCCCACCTTCTTAGGCCGTCTCCTCCTCACTTACAAACACTGTCCTTCCCCCTTCCCTGTGGTCTTTCCTTCTGCCCCCTGGTTAGATGCCATTTCACCAAAGTCAGCACAGCTAGATAGCAGCTCCAATCTCCATTTCCCACTGAGATCTGGTATCCAGCTTGCCATGGGAATGTTTTCCCTATTTCTGCCTTGTCAAGTCATCTTCCTCACACCACGCTGGAGGGACCAGGAACCGGTATGCACGCAAAAGGCATGGGCATGTGTGGAGTGTCTGCCTGACTGGCCGTGCACCCACCCGCTCGTTTACAGTGTTCTAGCAGGAAACAGAAACTCGTCAATAAATCAGATAAATTCTGCCACTGTGCGAATAACCCCAGCAGCTCGCGGTGGAGCAGCAAGGTCCCCCTGCCGTGCACTGCAGCTTGCTCCACCTGGAGCTGGTCTAAGCAGACAGTGGGAGAACAGGCAGCAAAGGGACTTGCTCTTTCGTTCAGCCGTGTACGCAAGCGGGGAAGGTTACCCCTGACTAGTGACAAACCAACCTGGAGCACTCTGCATCCCATCATGGACTGTCCCTTTCATGCCTTTCCTAGCAGGCCGAGATCCCCATGTCTCTTGAGCCATTGGAAAGGAGTAGCTGGGCTGAGCGGTCACAGCACCTATTTAGTGCTGCCCATCAGGGCTTCCTATCAGAGACAGGAGCGGCTGGCTCATGACTGGGATAGTGAGGGGGCTGGCCCGTAAAAAAGCTTCCAGGCATTGGGGAGGAGCAGGCTTAGTGCCTCTCAGAGATTATTAGAATCATAGACTATCAGGGTTGGAAGGAACCTCAGGAGGTCATCTAGTCCAACCCCCTGCTCAAAGCAGGACCAATCCCCAATTTTTGCCCCAGATCCCTAAATGGCCCCCTCAAGGATTGAACTCACAACCCTGGGTTTAGCAGGCCAATGCTCAAACTGCTGAGCTCACAGAGATCAAAGGAGAGGGTGCAACTTTCAGGGACATGGGACCACACTGAACAGGACATAGACAGGCCCTGGCTGGTACCATGGTGAAGCACAAGCTGTACTTCTCAGTCCCAGAGCCAGGCAGTGTCTGTGTGCTCGCTGAGGGTTGGGTATTCAGTTCTAGCTCCTAAGGCCCTTGATTCTTTTGCACATAAGGAACCACCCCATCCAGCTCTGAGTTCCAGTTCACCCCAGGAAAGGCTGCCCCCAGCTCCGAGGCCCGACCTGCCACGGGAAAGGCTGCCTGGCTGGGAAGAGCTGGCGGTTTATTTTTGAAAGAGTTGTTTTCTTTCCGGTTTGAATGAATCCAGGTTGGAGGGCTGAGCGGGATCCAGGCCCCAACGCCTCTGCTCAGGGGCAGCTCATTTCCTCATAATAAAATAACAAACCTGAGATGTGTGGCTGCAGAGCCCCGGCTCAGAGAGGGTCAAGGGTCAGAGGGGTCACTGCGCACACAGCTCTCTAATTCCTCTTCTCATTCACACCCTGCAGATCTGTCAGCAGCACAGAGCTAGAAACAGGGCCTGTGGAATCCCTGGCCTCGGGGAGTCTGAGTGGGGAAACAGTCCATCCATTCTCTGTCCCCGCAGGGCTGGAGCCCGAGGACTTTCACCACTGAGGCTAATGTTTGCATGCCCATGTGCATGCCTGCGTATGTGCATGTGTGCCTGGGTACGCATTCATTTGAGCACACGTGTATGTGGATGTTGACCTATAAACCAGGAGAATGGCGGCAATCTAATACCCAAAAGGGCCAAATTGTTGCCATCAGCCGAGTGCCATCAGCCGTGTGCCATCTGCGCTCTGCCAAGGCATTGCACTGAGAAGAACAACCAACCCCCTCCTCTCTGTCAGACTTCTCTGGTGCCGTTAGCCCACGCAACCCTTTCCCAGGCCACCAAGTGTGGGCAGCGACCTAGTGACTAGGCCAGGGCCCCATGTGAAACCCAAGAATGGGCTCGTGTGGGCTGTTTATTTATCTGTGTTAACGACCATGTGGTGCCCATCATCACACTGCCCAGGCACCTCGCAGCTCATTGAGATCAATCAAAGAAATATTTATTTGTCCCTTCCCAGCCTTCTCCTCCCGACCCCCAGCAAAGCCCATAGCTCTGATCAAAGCATTCTCTGCTAGGGAGACCAGAGTGCACACTTGGGGAGCTCCCCAGCCCAGCTGCTGCTCTGGTCCCTGCCAAGTTCTCCTCTCATGGCCCCTTGTTTCTTCTTTGGCTCCATGGCTCCTCCTCTGCCCACGAAGCTAAACCCCAAAAACCTTCATCTGAGCTGGGCACGTGCCTTGGACTAGCAGGATTCAGAGTCCCCATCCAGACTGTGATCTCAGGAGATGCTCAAGGGGGAGGCTGCCAACAGGCCTGGCTAACCCATGCCCGGCAGTGCCAGGCTCTGCGATGGTTTCCTCGGCATGGTGCCTTCTCTCAGTGCATGGGCCATTCCCTCCTGGAGTCTCAAAGAGCCTCACCCGTAGGCAGGAGTGGGACTACTGCACACTTGACTTGATGACAGGCAATATACTCTATGGCCGAAAGTTAGAAGACAGTACAGGTCAGACTGTTGGAAGGTGATGCACCCCACCAAATACCTGCCTGGGACAGGGCATCGTGCCAGGGCTT
This sequence comes from Natator depressus, assembly GCF_965152275.1. NCBI lineage: Eukaryota > Metazoa > Chordata > Testudines > Cheloniidae > Natator > Natator depressus. The sequence continues at coordinate 69,155,469 of NC_134243.1, forward strand.
GAATCCCCTGTTCAGCTTTTTAGTCCCCTTCTGATGCGGGGCAGGTTGTCACAGATGTGGCCATCTTTCTTTGGCCAGTGGCTTCCATCTGATATCTTCTGGGGGCCACTCTAGAGAGACGAGATCCCCACCTGGGCCAGCTCTCTCTCCATGCCCCAGTGCAGGGGCAGCAGTGTGCAGAAGGGCTCTGTGGGGCACCGGTCAGAGTCTGAGATCCACTGGCCTAGGACGATGCCGAGATGTTAATGGAAATTCTTTGACCGCTTGCGGAAGCACTATCCTAACTCCCCTTCGTATTCTGGACAACGGACTGGAAACTCAGTGACCTTCATTCTCCATCCCTCCTTTGCCCCCACTCTCCGCTCCCTGAGGCACGGATGGGAAATGGAGTGTGTTTCCCTTTAAGAGGCTGGCTCTGGAGTAGTGAGGATTGTCCTGCTGCTGTTTCCTTTTAGCCCATGCAAGAGCCCTAAACACATTTCACTTCAGCCCTCCAGCTTGACTCAGGCGGGGAAACCCAGGAGCTCCTCAACTTTCCCGAGGACACTGACCGGCCCCCACGTGTAAGTAGGGAATGAGTAAAGACCCCAGAGCTTTTCTGCACAGGGGATGGGGTGGGAGAGCAGGCATCCTGCTTTGTGTGCCCCTTTCCAGTGGGACTGAGTGTGGATCCGCTGGTGGGGACATTGGAAAGAGTAGGGGGCTGCCCAGGAAGTTAGTGGGGGGCTGCAGAGACCCTGTTAACTGCATGGAATCTGCCTGCTAACCAAGCCCAGAGTTGGGAGACCCCTTGGGAGTGAGGCTGGTGCTGGAGGTTCTGCTGGGACAGGACAGAGAGCACAGGCGTGATCGCCTGGGGCTTAAAACCAACCTATGATCTGTCTCAAAGGGTGACTCTTGGGGTAAGGGAATCCCTGGATACAGGGCAAGGGGCTAGCGAATGCTTTGCTGTGCCGGCGGTGAGGCTCTGATAGTACCAGCCCTTGGCACTCGGAACGGGGTCCTTCGGGGCAACTGGATCCCAGGTGCATTACAGAGCAAAGTAATGGCTACAAATGGAAAGACAAATAGCTGGGGGCGAGAGGAAGGAAGTGGCAGAGGCGGAAGGGGGGCGAGGGCTGGTGTGGGTCGAAATGAAACACAAGAGCCAGATAAAGGGAGCCCAAGCTTCAAATGCAGAATCCCGGGAGGCTCAGCTCAGCACGTGGGTTCGTAGGTACCTGGACTTCCCATGCTGGAAGGATGGTCCTGGTGGATCTCTGGTTGACCTGGTTTCAGAAGCGTGTAAATGACAATAAGTAGCTAGTGGACTATAGAGCAGTGGGGCTCTGCCTGTGGCCCGCTCCATCCTTTGAGGATCTCAGGCCAGTATCTCCCTCCAGATAGGGAAACTGAGGCAGGGTAGGGGAAGTGTCACCCAGGGAGACAGTGTCAGAGGTGCAAATAGAACCCAGGAGTCCTCACTCACTGTCCTGAACTCTGGCCACAAGCTGCCTCCCTCCCAGCTGGCTGGGTGTGCGGCTCCTATGCTAGGACTAGAACCCCCGTACCCTGGGGCACCGGTCCGGGCAGTTTCCTGGGCTGGTGCAGCAGGGAGCCGACTGTGTGGCTCTGGCATGCATCACTCTGAAGGGAAAGGGCTGCATACCTTCGGGCTGCCCCGTCTCTGCACGCTCCCTGCTCTCACATCCCCCAGACGGATAGATGGTGGCGGTTTCAAAGGAGCTTGTGAACCCTGTCTAAACAGGGGGCACCGATGTCAAATTCCTTCCAGGGACCGACTCCAGTAGCAGACTGCAGCGCTGATGAGTATAGGACGCCCTCTGCAGGCTCTAAGGGAGCTTGCAGCCAGCCAAATATTTCTGGAAGATATGCTCCAGTTCAAACCAGGAATTATTTGGGGGAACTGCTATGGCCTATGGTATGCGGGCAGGCAGACTACATGATTACAGTGATCCCTGCTGGCCTGAGAATCTATAAATCTCTGGGAACTGCACCTAATCGGTCTTGAGCTGGCTCCACTTGATTTGGTTCTCCATGGCCTATGAAGCCTTAAGAAGTGTCTGCTCATAATGCCGGAGGGTCTGAGGAGCTTCCCCTAAAGAGATCTGGGATTTGCAAAACAATTGTTCTCTTCCCTAGTTCAGCTCTAACGTCTCCCACTTGCCCTATGTTAAAGAGCCACCTGCTGAACGCGACAAACACGGTCAGTTCTTGTCCTAGTGATAACATGGCTTAGTCCTAGATGTAAGAGCAGGAGAGTCCCCTGCCAATGATAGCCTTGGGGCAGGTTTGCTCCTGAGAGGGTGCTCTGCAGGGTTCTGTCCAATGGCGTTAAAGGACCAAGAGAGGGAAGGAACCTCTCGGGAGAGCTGGGTGAGGACTGGGTTTTGGGGGGTCCCTGGCAATTCCAAAAACGAGAATGAAAACAATGGTTCCGGGGCAGCTGAAATGGGAGATCCAATTCCGACCATATTCACGGGGCTGTGACTGGTTTTAAATGACACGGAAGGAAGTTTCAAAACAAAAAGTCATTTTGATCTGAAAAATCCAAACGTTTCCGCTTTTTCAAAACTTTCCCATGTTTCTGACGCAGTTTTGACACAAATTTGCAAAATGTTTCAGTGTCGCTGAATCTGCTGTTTTTGATGGAAAATAGTTCCAGCCAAACAGTTTTGCCTAGCACTAACTCCAGGTTCTTCCCTCAGATTTTCAACTAGGGGGTCGCACATTCCCCTCACAAGTCCCCTATTTGCCACCCTCTCATCCCCTTCTATTTCAGAGACTCTGTGCGACCCTCCTCACCCCCTCCTTCATGCTAGGAATGCTGTGTGCCCCTTTTCACCGTACCAGCATCCTCCAATCTCCCCACTACGCCAGGGCTCTGTGTGCCCCCTCATTGTTGTGTGTATTACTATAGCATTTAGGATTCCCCGTCGTGGACCCATTGTTCAAGGTGCTGTACAAACACAGACCAAGAAGAAAACAGTCCCTGCCCCTTTCCTCCCCGCCCCTTTCCTCCTACATGCCAGGGATTCCGTGTGCTCCCAATCCTCCCCTCCCCCATGCCAGGATTCTCCATTCTCCCCCCATGTCCCCTCCCCCAGACCACTGTCTCCCATTTCCCCCTCCCCCACATGCCATGGGCCCTGGGTGTCCTCTCATTCCTCCCCCACCCCATGCCTCCTATTCGTCATTTCACCACCGTGGCAGAGGCTCTGTGTGCCCACCCATTCCCCACTCTGCCACATGCCATAGGGTCTTTGTGCTCCCCATCCTGGGGTCCCCCATTCTCCCCCACAAGCCCTGGGCTCCGTATGCAGCACTCAAAAGTTATCACATTACACACAGAGAAATGCCACCAGGAGTAGCGTAAGGCCTTGCAAACTCGGTCCCTGACAAGAGAAGCTGCCCAGAGGGCGAGAACGTCCATGGACTCTCTGAAACACCTGTTGTCTCATCCTGCCCTCACGTGCTTTCCTTGGAAAGCTCAGCGAGTGGCGAGCAGGGGATTGTTGGCATTGAGACAGGAGAGGAAATAAGGGTTTGCAATGCTGCTTCTGTGGCTATTCTCCAGACGGGTACTGGAGTCCTCGGAAGGGCTCAGCAGCCTGGTGCAGAGATGTAATTCGATTCTAAGTGTACCGTCAGAGAGCTTAAAGCTCACGTTGGCATTTAGCAAACTGGCTGTGTTTTGGTGCCAGCAGCCGTGTGAGGAGTGGGGTGGGAGTGCTGTGTGGGGAGCCCCTGCAGCAGGCATAAGGCTGCCAGGCATCCAGTTTTCGACCAGAATGCCTCGTTGAAAAGGGACCTTGGTGGCTCCGGTCAGCACCATCGACTGAGCTGTTAAAAGTCTGGTTGGCGGTGCTGAGGGGTTAAGGCAGGCTAGTCCCTAGCTGTCCTGGCTCCAAGCTGTGCCCTGGAAGCAGGCAGTAGGTCCAGCTCCTAGGCGAGGGGCCAAGAGGCTCCACGTGCTGCCACTGTCCCGAGCACTGGCTCCACACTCCCATTGGCCGGGAACCAGGACCAACGGGGGCGGTGCCTGCGGGTGAGAGCAGCATGCAGAGCCTCCTGCCCCCCCCCACCTAGGAGCTGGACCTGCTGGCCGCTTCCGGGGTGTAGCATGGAGCCAGGACAGGTAGGGACTAGTCTGCTGTAGCCCTGCGGTGCTGCTGACCGGGAGCCACCCGAGGTAAGCCTGCACCCCAACCCCGAGCCCCAACCCCCACCCTGAACCCCTCATCCCTGGCCCCACCCCAGAGCCCGCACCCCCAGCCAGAGCCCTCACCCCCAGCTGGAACCCAGAGCCCCCTCCTGCACCCTGAACCCCTCATTTGTGGCCCCACCCAGAGCCCACACCCTCAGTTAGAGCCCTCACCCTCACCCGCACCCCAACCCCCTGCCCCAGCCCAGTGAAAGTGAATGAGGGTGGGAAAGAGCGAGCCACTGAGGGAATGGGAATGTAGTGAGTGGGGGTGTGGCCTCGGGAAGAGGCAGGGCTAAGGTGTTCGGTTTTGTGCGAGTAGAAAGTTGGCTACCCTAAGCAGGCACTGTGGGGGATGGCAGTAGGAGCTCAGGCTGTGAAATAGGCCCCTGCTGTACTCGGCCTAGCCTCTCCCAGCAGGCTATACTTTAAACGGTAGGGGAGTATTTTCAAACAGTGCATGTGCAGGCAGTTGCCTGTACAGGCAGTTGCCTGTACGGGGCGTGTGCACTAGCTCAGTGTGCGCAAATGACCAAAACATACGTGCACCAGGCCCAGCAGTGAGTGCAAACTCACTTTTGCACATGTAAATTCTATCCCGTGCGTGTGCACGGGCGAGCACGCGAGAACTGCACACAGAGCGACTCGCTTGTGCAAAGCCGCAGGTGGGCTAGCAGCGGCTGGGCTGAGGGGGAGACAGCCCCCTGTGCATTGACACAGCCTCCTGGTTCTCTTGGGCAGGCCGGCGTTCCTCCGCCCCCCGGGAGCGATGCTGCTGCTATCCCTGGTTGTGACACTGCTGCAGCTGGGCCGAGGCCGCTGTGGGCTCCCCTTCTACAACGGCTTCTACTACGACCACGTCATGAACGACAAGGGCAACGGCAATGGCAACGGCGAAGGTGCGTGTGGTGGGGAGGGCAGGGCCGACCTGGGGAGGGGCTGGCCCTTAGTACCAGCCGCTAGGAGTGCATGGTCCAGAGAGGCTACTGCTCGTGTTTATGGGCCAGGAATCCTGGTGCAGGCCGGGCAGGCATCGATCACCCACTGCCCTTCCCCGCTCCTGAGGCAGTAGGCACGTGGGGTGTGAAAGCTCGGAGTGTTGCCAGGAGGTGTAGATCGGGGTGGGAGCTGTTGAGGAGGCCGGGACAGTCGAGGGGCGGAGGATGTGGGTGTGCGTCGAGGGTCTTTGCCTCCTAACTTCGGGTGGGTAATTCAGAGGGAGAGGATGACAGTTGCCAGGCTCACACCAGGCATGTTGGGGCTGTTTCACCCCACAGCCAGCTGATAACATCCCCCTCCCATAAAGCTCCCCTCCGCCGGGTGGAACGTAGGGGAGTTTTCCCCCGTCGCCTTACCTGCAAATCTCCCCTTGCCCTCCTCTGCCCTGCCAGGATGCCAGGACTGCGTCCCCTTGGCTCTCGCTCCAGTTGGAAGATCCCTGGGGGAGTAGAATGGAACTGATTTGAACCTGGTCTGACGGGGTCCTCTGCCCCATTCATCCATCTCACTCCCCTCTCTTCCCCCCCCGGTCCTCTCCTCTTGTGCTGTCACGGAATTAGAGATAGTAGAGATGGAGCAGCTGAGGAGCTGCCATCCGGTCGGGTCCACCCTCTTGCCCGTCAGGCTGGGGCTGGATTGGGCCCTGCAGCCTATTCCCTGGAGATTCGTCTCCTCCCGTTGCAAGCGGCCCCAGCGACTCGCACCCCTTCCCTTCTGAGATGATGGCTCAGCCTAACGGGCGTTTGCTGTCCGAAAGGGCTTCCTGAAATGCGGGCCAAATATCCCATCCGAGGCTCCAGATCTACCCTTTTGTTCCACCCTGAACAACCCTTCTCCCTCCCAGGGGACCCTCAGGTTCTCACTCTTGTGCGGCTGGTGGGGACTGGGCTCAAATAGGTGCTGCCCCACAGGGAAGTTGCCCTCTGCTGGGCACTGGGTTCCCTCCAACCCCAGCAGCATCTGATGCCACCTGCCTCCTTCCTCTCCACCCCTCTCCTACATTCATGCAGGAGCGGCGGGAGGGGGCACAGGATGCCACAGGAGGAAGTAATGATGAATGGCGGGGCTGGGGAGGGTGAGCGAGTGGAGGAGGAGGGGGTAGATAGTGTGAGGGAAGGGGCAGAGTTCAAGGGGGGTGGGAACAATAGTGCAGGAGGTGGGGCTCACAGGGCCAGATTGGTATCAGTCAATGGTGTGGTGAGTTGCAGGAGTTACTGTGCTCAGAGCAGGGCAGATTGCTCCCTCCCCCCTTCCCTGTCACAGACCCTCCCGTCCCTATACACGCCTAGCTCTTCCCAGGTGCCCTGTGGCTGCTGGAGGGTGCTTGGTTGCCCTGCTGGACAGTAACTGCCCTAGAACCCCTTAGTGGGGATGCCTCTGGGGTAGGCTGCCCCTTGCCTTGTAGCATACGTGGGGAATCCACTCCCCCGTGGGCTGCAGAAGCACCCTGAGCTGGAGGGACGGGGTCCCCTGGCAGTGCTCATTCCCCCTTTGGCCCCTCTCCCCCACCAGTTCACTTCAATGGCGTGAAGCTGGTGGTGGAGACCCCGGAAGACGCAATCTTCACCTACCGCGGTGCCAACATCACTCTGCCCTGCCGCTACCACTACGAGCCCATGCTGGAGACGCCGCGCAAGATCCGCATCAAGTGGTCCAAGCTGCGGGAGGACAACACCAAAGAGCGGGACGTGCTGGTGGCCATCGGGCTGAAGCACCGTAGCTTCGGCGAGTTCCGGGGCCGCGTGCACCTGCGCCAGCGCGGCAAGCAGGAGGCGTCCCTGGTGATCAGCGACCTGCGCCTGCAGGACTACGGCAAGTACCGCTGCGAGGTGATCGACGGGCTGGAGGACGAGAGCGGCATTGTGGAGCTGGAGCTGCGAGGTGAGCGGGCTGGCGTCCGGTGCCATGGCGGGTGGGGGAAAGGGGGCAGGGGAACAGATGGGGCAACTCCCCCTCACACAGAGATTTCCCCGGGATTACTGGGGACAGTAACTGGGACCCAAGAAGCTGTCCCCTTTGAGGCTCCTGAGTGGGATCAGCGTAGGTTCTGGGTCCTTCTGCGGCTCCCCCTCGCTGGGGCACTCCCATGCCCAGCCAACATGGGGGTTGTGTGTGTGCCAGGACACAGCAGTTAAGGAAGAAGCTCTCCCACTGGGTGGGTGAGGGTGAAGGAAGGTACAAGGGACCTTCCTCATAAAAATTGCCACCGAATCCTATGGCCCTGTTCACGCAGATCGGCATCCCTGCAGTGTTATTGCCACGTGCCATCGCCTTGCACTTGCGTTATGTCTGGTTAGACTCGCAGGAGCTCCTTGGGGCGGGGAGAAAGAAGGGATGTCTTCTTATTCCTTGTTTGTACAACACCTTGCACAGCGGGGCTCTCATCTTTGACTGGGGCCCTTAGGTACAGTACTACTGCAGCAATCAAATAACAGTGCACTAGGCTTCTGTGGCTCACCCTCCGTCCAGTGCAGCCGACACTCCCACTACAGGTGTATTATGAAGTGCACCTGTAACCTACAGCCACTCAGTGTGGCTCCCCCTAGTGGAGGCTGGGTGAAGGAGTCTGCTGCTGGCTTTGCGCTGACAGAGCTGGCCGTTTTACCCCAAGCAGAAGAGGCGGCTGTTTAAAGATCCAAAGGCTCCGTGGTCAAGTCCTGCTAACAGTGACCTCCAACTCCGGGGGCGCGGCGTGACGTCCAGTTGTAATGCTGCAGGACTGGGGGCCTGTCACTAAGGCATACACTAGTGGTTTTTTTAAGCTCTCACAGGTGGGAGGAGGGGACATCAGACCACAGAATGCATGTGTGTCTCTCTCCCCTCCTCCCTGGCCTAATTTCTCGCTGCTGGATCTGTGCAGTGCAGGGCACACTGCACAGGGAATTGGTGCTGGAGAAGGAGACTAAGAAGGGTGTGAAACACCCCACCTGTGACTCTGTGATCCAGACGGAAAGTCACCCCCTAGGATGTTCTCCTTCTCCATAGGCTCAGACCCCAGCTCCGCATTGCGGTCCCAGACTCACAGCCACCCAGAACGGTGGGAAATGTCCCATTTCCTGCCACCTTGTTGTGTTCCTGACCCAGTGCCACCCAGTGCAGCAGAGGGACTCGTACCAAGCCGCCTTCCAGCCATTTGGAGGACGGAGGCTTTGAGTGAGGGGCAAGTTCGCTGGCTACTGGCACCAGCCTTCAAAGCTCTCCCAATTAACTCTGAGCACGCAGAGATCATGCCTCACTCTGGCCACCAGGTGTCACCATTGACATGTGTCATTGTCCCTTTGGGCTGATGCTGCCTGTCCCTTTGGTCTTTGGACTGGCCGCTTGATTCCAATAAGACAGGGGCTGTGCTGAACTCAGATGAGATCCTGGGCCTGAAGTTTGAGGCGCTCAGGGGCCTTTCTTTCCTGGATGGTCCCATGAGTGAAACCCCAGGAGAGAGGCTGTTCTCACAAGGGGCTTTGGAGACGCTTCTGGGACGTCTCTGAACCCTAGCACGGTTTGGGGTTCGTCTGTGCCTAGGTCTTGATCCTGTGAGTTTGGAGCCATGAGCTTGGGAGGGGGCAGAGTCCTGCTGTAACACCCTCTGCTTGCTGGGAGCCCCACACTGGATGTGTTGGTGGGGATCTGTACCGTCCACCCCAGGGGTGTGTGTCAGGTTGCGGGCATAGCCAGAGGGGGCTACCCTTCACAGTGGCTCTGTGACCCAGCCACTCCCTCTCTCTTTCTCTCCAGGGGTGGTTTTTCCATACCAGCCTTACCACGGTCGCTATCGACTCAATTTCCATGAAGCCAAGAAAGCCTGCGAGGAGCAGGACGCTGTGATTGCGTCCTTCGAGCAGCTCTTCAAGTCCTGGGAGGAGGGGCTGGACTGGTGCAATGCTGGATGGCTGCTGGATGGGACAGTGCAGTACCCCGTTTCCGTGCCCCGGGAGCCCTGTGGCGGCAAGCTGGCCCCCGGCATTCGGAGCTACGGCGAGCGCCACAAGAACCTGCACTACTTCGACGTTTTCTGCTTCTCCTCTGCTCTGAAAGGTGAGCCTGGCATCTGCAGGGCTCATAGTTAGGTGGGAGAGACCTGCTTGATGCTACAGAGAAGGGGGGTGACCAGTAGAGGGGCACTCTTTTTGCAGGGCACAGTGTGGTGGCAGGGGGTGCCGCCTGTTGGAAGGGACACTTCTTCACTGAAATGTAAAACTGAGGGCCTGCAAAGACCCAGTAGAACTTCTCTAAGAGTCGGGGAGTTTGATCCAGCCAAATTCTAACCTGGGTAATTCCATCCACCTCCCTAAATTCTCAGAACACCTTCAGTTAGATCTGGGATTCTCCTCCACTGCCCAGACTGAAATGATAGGTAGCATTGCTGCATGCTGGTAAACTGCATCCGTGCCCCATGCTAGAGGTCGCTGGGTCAAGCAATTGCTCCATTTCGGTTACAAATCGGTTTGGGATGCAAGGCAAGAGAGACTGGCAAAACTGTGTCATTCAAATGGATAACATGGCACCAGCCTGTGCCAGCATCAGGGGAACCACCGGTTCTGTAATACAGGGCCTGACTCTTCCTTCTGTGGACACAAAGGGGCCACAAACCCAGGAGAACCAGCACTGCGAGAACTCCCCAGGCTTTGGGGCATGTCTGGCAAAGCTGGTATGCCCAGCTGTTGATGTGTGGTGAAGTGTTTAGATCAGGGAGGGGCAAACTTTTGGGCCCGAGGGCCACATCTGGGTATGGAAATTGTATGGGGTAGGGGTTCCATGAATTCCCATGAAACTGGGGGTTGGAGTGTGGGAAGGGGTGAGGGCTCTGGCAGGGGTGCGGGCTCTGGGGTGGGGCCAGAAATGAGGAGTTCAGCATGCAGGAGGGGGCTCTAGTATGGGGCTGGGATGCAGGCATGTGTGTGAGGGCTCCAGGTGGGGGTGCGGGCTCTGGGGTGGGAATGAGGGGTTGGGGGTGCAGGAGGGTGCTCCAGACTGGGACTGAGGGGTTCGGAGGGCGAAAGGGGGATCAGGGCTGGGGCAGGGGGGTCGTGGCGCAGAAGGGGGTCAGGGGTGCAGGCTCCGGCAGCTCTTACCTCAAGCAGCTCCCAGAAGCTGCGGCATGTCTTCTCTCCGTCTCCTACGTGGAGGCATGGCCAGGCAGGTCTACGCGCTGCCCTGTCTGCAGGTGCCACCCCTGTCGCTCCCATTGGCCATGGTTCCCGGCCAATGGGAGCTGCAGCGGTGGTGTTTGGGGCAGAGGCAGCGTGCAGAGACCCCTGGCTGCCCCTACGCGTAGGAGCCGGAGGGGGGACATGCCGCTGCTTCCGGGAGCCGTGCGGAGCCACGTCAAGTGCAGAGCAAGCCCCCCAACCCCACTCCCTGGCTGGAGCACTGGAGCGGGGCAAGCCCCGGACCCTGCTCCCTGGTGGAAACTCAAGGGCTGGATTAAAACGTCTGAAGGGCTGGATGCGGCCCCCGGGTCGTTGTTTGACCACCCCTGGTTTAGATGATATAAAATCCCTTTGGCCCCTTCCCCATTCCTGTGCCAGGGAGAGCACAGCCTGTTGTTTCTGAACTCCCTAACTAATGTGAACCCCCATTCCTAGCTCCTCCTGTGGGCGAGGGGTTTTCCTGTAGGGCCGGCCATGCTCAGTGTTCCTCCGCCTCCCAGTGACCACCCCCTCTGCCTCTCCCCTCCAGGGAAAGTTTACTACCTGGCTCACCCGGAGAAGCTGACGTTGGAAGAGGCCAAGCAGGCCTGCCAGGATGACGGGGCTGAACTTGCCAAGGTGGGGCAGCTCTATGCAGCATGGAAGTTCTTCAGCCTGGATCGCTGTGATGCTGGCTGGCTGGCGGATGGCAGCATCCGCTACCCCATTGCCTTCCCCCGGCCCAACTGCGGCCCACCGGAGCCGGGGGTCAGGAGTTTCGGCTTTCCCGACAAGGGCAAGTTTGGGGTTTATTGCTATAAGCTGAGCTAAGGAATGGGGAGGGGCTTCCTCTTTGCCAGTGGACACTTCCCTGCCTGGTGCTGCCTGGATTTAAAGGGTCAGGTTTCCAGGGTGTTGGGGTATTTTTTAATTTCAATTGTTATTTTTTATTTTACATTTTTTTCACTAAAGGGAAACTTCTCTGGGTTGCTGGGCCCTGGCGTCTCGCTCATCAGCCGAGTGCCACCTCTGCGTCTCTCTCGTGGCTAGGAATGGGGCACCAGATCTCCTTCCACCCAGCCAGTGGCGAGAGACTCAGATGGTCCCTCGGGTTGGGGAGCTTGGTGTCTGGTACCAGGTGGCTCCATCCCTTGGTCACAGGGTCATCTAGATAAGAAGTGACAGGTTCACGCACATCCACTTGGGCTAGACATTCATTTCCTAGCAGGGACGCATGCAGGCGTTGGAGAAGCACAGCGCGTGCAACTGGTGGATAGCAAAGGCAGACGCCCTGTGGACATGCTCCAGTTTCACTGGTACCAAAGGGGAACAGCTGTCTCTAATGCACAGACTGCTCTGCCATCCCATCCCATCCCAGCCAGCACGGAAGGCATCAAATCAACTGCAAGCCGGAACTTAGAGTAAGGCGGGTCACTCTCCCCCATCCCCCAGTTAATGTGGGCGAATGATCAACCACACACAAGTGACTCACAAACTCACCAACACCCTTCCCCTGCCCTCAGAGTCCTTCCCCTTCCCCTCCCAATGAAGCGCAGATGAGGTCAGAGATATTAGGCATAATTCTAAGCATAGAGGCCCAGAGCTAACACAGCTCAGGCCTCGTGTGTCCCAGGAGACTCCCTCTCCCCCCCCCCCCAGTCCCTTCTTTCTCTCCCTTCCCCTCCTTGCAGGATCTGGCTGTGTTTCGATTCTCTGAGACTCCAGTCTGAGGTTAGCGGTTTCCAAGGGCACTGAAAGGTGGTACTGTGTGTGTACTGGGTGGAACTCTCCGGTTTGCCCGCCTTGTTCTCCACCGGCCCCTCTCCCAGGCACCACTTGAATCCCAGGGGCTCGGTCTTTGTGCGTTTTGTTGTGAAAAGATGTATTCTCCTGGACCTCTTCAAATAAAGCTTTGGAGAAAGCCCCAGAGGTCTGAAACTGTGTCCTGGGTGGTAGGACAAATTCTGCGGTGTTCTCCCCAGCCAGCAGCAGCAGCTCTGGGGGCACCACTCTGCGAAGGATTTTAGAAAGGGAATGCACTCGGGGTACTAGGCTCAAAGTGGGGCACCCAGGACTTGGAAGAACAGGAGGTGTTGGAGATAAGAACCGAAGGGCATCAGCGGAGCGGTCTATGAACAAAGCTGTATGGCTTAGCAGGCCCGGGGGGCAGGGTGGGGATTAGGGCAGAACTGAGGAGCCTCTTCAGAACTGGGGGGAGAAGTAGCAGAACTGGAGCCGTGGGAAGGCAGAGTTAAGGTTCCTCGGCAGGTTGTGGGGAAAGGCAGGAGCAGAAGAGCAGGGTGGAAGGCTGCAGATCCGGGTGGAGGCGCATCAGCAGTTGTGTATGGGGGATGGGGGGAGCCCTGGGCTGGAGTAGCTGTGAGGGCAGGATGGAGGGGTGTTCCCTGGGGATGAAGTGGGGGGAAGTTGGAAGCCCGCTCATCTCTGAACTGCATTGTCTGCCAGTGGCCCATAACTCTCCTGGCAGCAGATCAGTGTCCGCTTTCCCGATGGTTTCGAGTTTTTAAACAACCAGGAGATTTTCCAAACAAATTACTCAACACAGTACTGGTGCTTCCCTATATCGGTAAGTTAGGTGCCTTCCCATGGCCTTAAAATGCCATTTCTATTATGGGCTGCAGCTCCCTGGACTTACCCCAGCAACCCTCTGTCTCCTGGTGAAATGTGTCAGAGTTTGTCTCAGCTGTGAGCTCCCAAAGGTCCTGGCGCTCTGGATATGAGATCAGCAGCACAGGTCTAGGAACTGGGCTTCTCATATTTGCAGTCTCGTCAATTGTTTCTCTAATTAGGGCTAATGAATCGCCCAGGCCAGACAGGAAATGCTGAGCATTGCTGAGCTTGATAGGCTGCTGAATCATCTTTAAAGGTTAATGGGGGAACGTCTTCATGATAGGAGATTGGTATGGCTGGGCCGGTCTCAGACACTGCAGTCGGGGGAGCGCGTGACCAGGGCCTCCCAAACAATGGCCTACTGATGATGTGCTGGTGGCTGGCAGAGAGCTGGCTGGGCATGTGTCTCCGCCTTGTAGTAAAAGAAGCTAGAAGTGCATTGAATACTTTGCTACTGTTAATTTTCCATGGGAGCAGCAGCTGTGGCTCCCACAGGGGTATTCGGTATGTACCCCGGGGGGTAACCCAAGTGAGTGGAGGGGAAGCCTGCAGGATCATGAATGGGAGGAGAGGGAAGAAGAGAGGCTGGCTGATTGCATATGGGAGGAAAAATGGGGTCTGTGCAATGGCATGTGGGGAGGGGAGTGGTCTCCACTAGAGAGATGCTGTGCTGTGTTGGGGAGAGGGAAGCGATAGCTGTGACTGGCTATGCCATGCAGCTGGGGTGGGGCCTCTTTAACTCATCTGCTGCAGCTGCTGTGCCCTGAGGATGTAGGTTTTGCCCCCAGATTCCTACCTGCAGTGGTGAGTCTGGCTGAAGATGGGGGATACCGAGACCTCGGCTGCTGCCCCCAACAAGAAGGCTGCTCCCTGCACAGTTCGCTAATAGAGAGAGGAGTTAGTACCTCCAAGAGCTCCCCCACTGCAGGGAGCAGCATGTGTGTGGAGGAGTAGTGTGATTTCCCATTGCCTGGATAAAGACAGGCCCCACTCTCCACACCTGTCCATGGAGCACCGGTCCCCAGCACTGAACTCCCTTCCCAAGCCAGAGACCCCACGGCTATAACGAGCTACAGCAGCAGATGCGGCTCCAAGGCTGGGATGGGACATTCAGGGGAGGGCTTCTGAAAGGGAGAAACCCTCTTCCCTGCAGTGCTGCATCCTAGACCTCGCTGCCCTAAGCCTGATAAACGCTCCTGCTTCAGGGGAGACCAGAGAGGTTTGGAGAAGCAGCAACAACAGGAAACTTCATCACAGTCCATTTGGGCTCAAAGGCTTATGGGAGGCCCATCTGCGTTCCCCCTAACAAGCACACTGCCCGGCCTGTACAGGAAGGCACCTTTTGCTTGGGTTTTTAAGGCACATTTGTTGCTTCCACTCATATACACATTTGCCTGGGGAGGGGACCCCGGTGTGCACACTGCTCTGCCCGGCTAACACGCATCCACATGCACACAAAGTGTTCCCACAGACAGACACCCGGGTGCCCGTGTGATGGAGGCCATCATGGCCAGCATCAGGGTATCGAACTGGGGGGGGGGGGGGGGACTTTAGAGCTAAAAGCACCAGCCTCTACAGCGTGAGCTAAAGAGCCAGGCTCTGAAGCTGCGGCTCGAGCTGACTCCCAGCCTGTGTAGGTAGGGCACAGAGGGGCTGCTCGACTCGCACCACAGACATTTGACAAGCACACACGCACAAACGTACAGTGGCACACAACCACACAGCTGCCTACACGCAGTTCACCAGGTAACAGGAAGAATAAAATACAACCGGTTTTATTGTCCAGGTTTCACAATAGCGCTGACAGCAGCAGGCACTGCCGTGTGTCAGGTTCTCATTTTAGGCACAAGACTTATAACAAAAAAAGGATTTTTTTTTTTGTTTTTTGGTTTTTTTTTTTTGCTTTTTACAAAAACAAAACCCCAAAGCTCCCCTCCCAGGCTGGGTCTCCCCGCCCCTCGTCATGAGCAAAAGCGCAATTCAGGATACGCACACACAGGCTCCTACCAGCATCCTGGAGACTTTGGCTAAGGCATTTAAATTACCCCTCCCACCCCCAAAAAAAGACTATTCCAATTTTTCTCTCTTTATTATCATTTCTCATCATTATCATCATCATGTTTCAAAAATATAAATAGGTGCAGGGAACCCTGGTGCCCTGCACGGTCCCCCAGAAAGAGCGCGCCATCACAGGATGGGAGCTGCTTCGCCATGCGGCCTGGGGACGGGGAGACTCGGCGTCCGGGAACCAGCGGTGGGAGAGAGGGGAGGGGCCAAAACCAAGAGGCTTCCCTCCCGCCTCGTCCCTCCATCTCACTCTAGCCCTTCCATTCCCCCACTTTACATGCCCCTCTCATACATTCAGCAACACTTCACAGCTATTGACTGCCCCACCGCACCACCCCCTGCCGTACTGCAGGATTCTTTAAAATAAAACAAAGGTGGCGTCCACCCCAGCCATTAAATAACAGAAATAATTACATTGTTCGTGGATAAAATCAGGAAAAAATAATCTTCTTTATTATTTAACTTAACCCCCCCACCCGCCCTCTGCAACCCTCCCACCCCTTCCCCGAAGGCACGAAGGTATTCGGAACTGGACGGCTAGTCAAAACGCTGGAATCTAATTCCCTTTGCTTTGGTGCACTGAGGTTGGTTTGTTTTTTTATATATATACACAAAGGTGGGGTTTTTTCTTTAATATATTTTTTTTCCTTATATGACAAAAAAGCAACAACAACATCAAGAAGAAGAAACTGCCTCTGCTAATATAATTTCCGTAAAAATCTCTCGCTTCCCTCTCTAACGGGTGGGTGTCTGTGCGGCTCTGCCATTGGTTCTCGACCGATTCCTTGGGCTCCTCTTGTGTAGTCTGCGTTTGTAGATGGAGGCTGCGGGAAGAGGAGGAGAAGAAAAGGCACCTTGTTACTGGGAGAAAGTTACAGAGCCCCTGCTTGTCCTTAGCTGGCTCACCCCAGGCCTCTCGTTCCCTGGAAAAACACTGCAGGGGCTGCTGTGCAAGCTCTGCCTCCGGCCATTCGGGCAGCGCGTGCCCCGGCGCCAGCCCGCTCGCCACCAGACAATCAGGCCTTCTCTTGCCTCTGGTGCTCTGGGACCTGAGGAATCAGTGGGGCGTTTTCAGGGCACTTTGTGACGGCCCCTGTCCCCCCCGCAAACACTGAATTTAAAGCGAGTCAGGTGCCTCCTGGGAGCCTGTTCAAAAGCATCCTGTTCAGAGACAACTCCGCCGCTGTCCGTCCGATATGGTCTGTATTTCTTCCCCCTCCTTGTGGGCAGACGCACATAGAGGCAGCCAGACCAGCTCAGACCAATGGCCCAGCAAGGAAGGAGACCGCCCCTCTCAAGCATCCATAATGCACCCAAACATTTTGTTTAGGGAGGCAGGGGCTCTGGGGTCTGTCCACAGCTGTAGCACTGCTACACTGTGTGGCATTGGGCAAATCCCTTCCCCTGCCTGTGCCTCAGTCTTCCCATCTGTAAAAGGGGGATAATTCCAATTTAACCCATGGTTGCATAGCTCTTGGGCTAACCCTTCCTTGATGTTTTATGTTTCCTGCTTCTGTTCAGAGCCTCACTGCGGGAGTGGGATGCAGAGAACAAGGGCTGGGTAGACAGGCTAAGCTGAGTCTCAGAGAGCTCTCCTTTAAGGGGAGCCCCCACCATGCACCCATTCCTCACTCCTTCCCTCAGTGCCTTTAGCTCAGTTGTGGATATTGCCAAAATAAACCATATAAGCTTCTTCCCCCTCCCCCCGGCCCTGAAGTGCAAATTTCTCCCTCCTTGGGAGCCCAGGTAGATCCATTTTAGCTGCTTCTCCTCCCCTCCCCATGAGCTGTCCCCCATTTTCCTCAACATCCGTGATGAGCCCTGGGCTCAGAGGAGCCAGCGCATCAGGGAGTGGGGCGTTTTGACTGGGCAGAAGCTTTCAGGCTATTGGCAGCTCCACTGACTCAGAAGAGTCAAGGCTGCGTCTCCAGCTGATCCCCGTGGTCCAGACTCATCCGGGAGATCTCAGATCCAATAATCCTGGTAACACACGAGCTTTAACTGAGACAAAGAACAATCTTGACTCTGGCACAGGGAGGGAAAGCGTCCCTTCCTACTGGCCTGAATGGCAGCAAACCTGTTTCTTCTGTGGGCGAGGTAGTGGATGGAGGACACCCCTGTCTGGGAGCCATAAGTATCTCTCTTGCTCCTGCACTTTGGCTCTCACCCATCTCACCCACCTGCTCCATGTCCCTCAAGTTGCTCCACCTAGACAGAAATGGAGGCAGCTCCCTCCAGAAGCCATCAGTCCTACACCTGGAACAGCCAGGGAGGCTGGGGTGTGTGTCAGGCAAAGCCGCTGCTCTCCCTGGTTGGGTTGCCTCGACAGCTCTCTAGCCCCCTCTGGGGGCTGAACTCTTGAATTCAAGTCCCCGCCCCCCCACACTGTATCGTGTGGATTGTTTCCAGGAATCAGCCCATGGACTCCTACAGCTTGGCCCTGGCTGAGTGCCAGCCTGGAGTCTCAGAGGCCTGCAGGGGCCATGGTGCATAGAGTAGGAAGGAGGAACAATACGTACGATCTATGCAGCCTATCCGTGGTTCCTCCCAGTGGCCATTGGGCTGGCACCGAATCGTAGGCACGTGGCGTTGTATGTAGCCCTGGTTGCACTGGTACCGTACCATGGAGTTTATTTCATATCGGTCCTTCTTCCTTCCAAAGGTCCTGGCGTTCTCTACCACAGGAGGGTCCCCACAGGCAACTGACAAAGACAAGCAAGACAGTGAGCAACTGGCAGCTCAGTGTGTGCCTGCTAGGCAATCGGCCAATGAGAGCCGCAAACCAAGCAGCTTGGGTCTAACCATGCTGCTCAAGGGGAGCTGGCCACATTCACATACAGTCCCTGGAATAATAACCAATCAACTCTGTTTCCCTTGTGCAGTTTGTCCCAAAGGATCCCAAAGTGCTTTACAGGCTGTACATACAAGGACTGCTTCACTAACCACTGAAATGCAGCCACTTCTGGGGTGGAAAGGGGCAGCTGCATATACAGGGATCATTTCCCACCCCACCAGGAATTGGCTGAATGGCTAGTGTGCTGTTCACTGCTCCTGCGCTGCATGGGCTGAAGTATGAGCTGCTCTGTGCTGAGCCTGAGTGGCTGGGACCCTGAATGTACATTACTTGTGAAACACAGATAAAGCATCAGCCTGTCTGAGTCACTGCAGTGATGGCAGAGGCCTCTGCACTGCAAGGCTGGTGAGCGCACCCGGCTGCAGTGCAAACAGCATGGCCATCTCCCTGCCGATGCCTTGGATCCAGACAGGGAAGGGGCTTCTGCACTGGAGCTTTGTTTGGCACCTATTACATGCCAGCACTTGATGCCAGTGTTGCTTAGTGCCTGCCATCACCCGGGCCTGACTTGCTGTATTGCCACGTCCGTCAGCCAGACTCGGGGGCTACGGAGGCAGTTAACAAAGGAGGGATCGTTTCCTTTGTTTGGGGGGCTCTAGATGGAGGCACTAAATAAAAGGCAGTTAATTACAAACCAACCTCCTTTTGAGATTCTGCTGCAGTTACCACTGGCTTGGAAATTTCGTCACGGGGGATATTGAAATTCTGCGGCTGGCTGGGAAACTTAGCAACAAGGTTCCAAAGGGTTCCATCCCTCCCCTCCAGAAAGGCAGGACCACAATGAGTGTCAGGCAGGAGAAAGCTGCTGCCAGGACGGCGTTTGTTGTTTCTGTGCCATTGGGGGGCCTGGTGGATGGGAGCGGATGGCTTGGGGGAAACTAGACTTTACTGGCTGGCTCGGAAGAGGGGCAAAAACTGTCTCCAAATAGGGGCTGTGGGGGCTGATGGTAGGGGAAATGGGAGTGGTACAGCCCCCCTGGGGCCTTGAAGTGGGAATGTTTGGGGGTTATTTCACAGGAAGATTGGGAGCTATGGAAGGGCACTTCCCACCCTCCATAAGCTTCCTGTTAATCCACTCCCTCTGCAGTCATAGAATCATAGAATCATAGACTTTAAGGTCAGAAGGGACCATTATGATCGTCTAGTCTGACCTCCTGCACAACGCAGGCCACAGAATCTCATCCACGCACTCCTGTAACAAACCCCTGACCTATGTCTGAGCTACTGAAGCCCTCAAATCGTGGTTCACACCACCTCTTCAGCTTGATCCAGGGCTGGATGGGATCAATGCTTGGATACGAGACCTTCCAGGAGGACCCAGGTGTGGCAAAGAGCAGTGAGAGTGACCCAGTGGTGGGTGCTCTGGGTCAGCACTGACTCACCCCCACAGTGCAGTGCTAGGGAGTACTATGCTGCAGGCAGTTCTAGACAGTGCTGTGCTGAAGAGGTGGGTGGGTGTCTCAGTAGGAGGGATGGAGTCTAGTGGCCCAGCATAATGCTAGGGGGTGGGTGCTGCTGGAAGTACCATCCTTGGGATGACGCATCAAGCCAAGGTCCTGACCATGAATGTTTATTAAAGATTTCAGGGCACTTTTTCCCAAGACTTGAGGTGTGTTCGTACTGGGGTCCTGGCCAAATTCTAATTCTGCCTCCATAAATCCCCTTTGCTGTTTCAAATCCACATAGCATTTGTCTTCATTTCCTCTACTAATCTCTTACACAGGTCGCTGTGCAAAAGTTAAGGTTCATGAGAAATGAGTGAAGTTTCCTGGGTTTATGGCCAGTATTTATTCCTGTTAGAGTCAAGGGGTGACTCAAATGTGGACCACTGAGTCCTGCAGTTGCCTCCGTGAACTCCGTGGAGGGTACGTATCCCAGCCTGGAATGCTGCATCTTATCGAAGCAGAAGCCACATTGCTTTCTTGGACGAGTCATCTCGTAGGCTGCCCGTGCAAATTAAGGATGAAGGGATCTGCAAACTGCTCTATTTGATCCACCTTACATATATCCCTTAGCACCCTAGCAAGTTGCCAGTGGGACCCTTGGTAGGGCAAAGTTTGGCTGCTCTCGTGCTATCGGTTTAATAGCTGTAGCCTAAGCCTGGACAAACACCCCAACCCAGAAACGAGTAGTGCCAGGACTCACCTGTTCCTTTCTTGCATGTGAAAGGGAGGTGATAGTTGCATGGGACATCATTCCACTCGCCTTGCTCATGCCAGATCATCACTACACAATCTTCTCCTGCCGCAAAGAAGTTGTCGGGCTGGTTGGGCCGCCAGTTCTCATATTGCTGTGAAGAGATAAGAAGCTCTTCCTCTAAGTTATGAAGACACTTGCCTTGTTCTCTTCAGCTCTCCCTTTCCCCTTGCTTCTTCTCTCTCCCTTTTGGCTCTTTTCCTTCTGCTTTTGTTCATTCATTGTCCCTTGCTTCTGTTTTTCTGACTGGTTCTCTCTCTTCCTCCTGGGTCTGTCCCTCTCATCAATGGAAATCATGTATTTTTATTATCTGTATTGTGGTAGCGCCTATGAGCCCATTGTTTTAGACACTGTACAAACAGAGAACAAAATGACAGTCCCTCCTGACCCCAAAATAGCTTATGGCTGGCTCCATTCAGCGCTTGTCCCACTGTTCACACCAATGGCTCTAGGGTTCTGTCCCCAGGCAGCAGCTTCATGTCCTGACACAGCACAAAAAGTCAAAGCTTGCATGGAGCGGGCGGTTCTTTCCTGAAATGACTCTCAGTGAAGAAACAAGACCCCCCTACCCCTGCACACAACTCACGAGGGAATTTCCATCAGACCAGCGGAAGTCGTGTTCGATAGCCCTGTCACTGAGTCCAATCCACTGGTAATCCTGGGCATAGTCTGAAAAAGAAAGACAGGGAGAGACAGGTAAGAAATGGGAAAGGGAGTCCCTCCAGCACTCACCTCTCCCACGCTAGTCCAGGCGACACCAAAGGGCTCTGCCAAGGATCTGAACACCATAGCTATGTGGTCTATATCTGGACCACATCAAGGGTTGCTCGACAAGGGGTAGTTCTGATTGAAGAAGCCAGATTGGTTAAAGGTGAGGTGGATAAACCTCCTTCAGTTAGGAAGTGAGAGCGTCTGAGCTGGCAATGCTCTGGAATGTCACTGTAAAGGTGGCTCCAGTTTGCCAAATTCATCCCATGACAGTCTGCTGTTCCCAGGCCAGCGGCTGCCATGCGGCTACTACGGTTGGAGGTGTTAGTCCTCATGTGGGCGAAGGGTCGTTCTTCCTCTGCGGTCCACCAGCCCTTCAGAGCGAGGCCACAGAGAGGGAGGCCACAGCACGAAGGGAATGGTTTAATCTTGATGCCCCAACACAAGACCAATTGGGCCACTTTTTTCACATGCCTGCAGGCCCCCACGCCTCCCCAACTCACTAATGGGGGTGAGGGAATTGCAGACTGGCATTCAGATTCATTTAAAGGGACAAAACGGGTGGTGTCAGCAGAAGGCATGTTCCCAGGAACCCCGGACAAGGCTGTGCACCACAGCAGAAGCTTCACCTATCCTAATCCCCTTAGACTGAACCTTGGTCGAACAGGGTCCTGCTCCCCACCCCAGCTGCCTGAGGATCCCACTCCAACCGGATCCATGGTGTGTGCTCTCGTCTCTGAACACAGGGGGCAGGGAACACAGCTCCCCCGCCCCTGGAAAAATGGGAGAGGTACTCTCCCCTCTCCTGAAGTGTCCAGACTCCTCCAGCGCCTCCCCCTCCTAGCCGCTGCGGCAAAACCCACTCCCGCTCTGGGTTGGAGCTATCTGGAGCTGCTGCCTGACCTGGGCGGCCGTCTCACTGGCTCCAGTGTAAGGAAGATGCTGTTCCCACCCCAGCTCACTCCCAGGCCTTGCTATTTCTACCCAGACTGGAGAGGTGGGTGGCAGAACAGTCAGGGCTGCCACCCATCCTGCTCTGGGCAGCCCCATGGACCAGCCCTGCAGAGTCTCCTGCAGCCAGCAGGGCTTTTCCCTGCCTTTCCTCCTCTTAGTAGCCAGGGGCACAGTGGCACCAGTGCTGAGGGTAGGGGGAGACTGGCTCCCCTTGGCTCCTTCTGTTGGCTGGTGTGGGCTGCTCCCCACATGCTCCGCCCCACCTCAACCCACCCCCACCCCTAAATGGACAGATTGATCTGTGCCCAGCCACTCTCAGATCCTGGCCATTACCCCCAGCACTCACTGTTTACAAACTCTTGTTCTTCTGGAGTGATGATACTGCTCAGGTGGGACTGATGTTCCCGGCACCGGGTCTCAGCTTCCACCCACGTCTCTCTCTGTTCAAAGTGCTTGTAACAATGGCCCTGGAACTTGGTCCAGCCCTCGTCACAGTCCTCCAGGTCTGAAACACACAAGAAAGGAATGAAAGGGAACCGCGTGCCTGAGGGCAGTGTGCCAACCAACTCACCTCTTGGCTGCCCAAGCATTCATGGAACAAAAATACAACACATGGTCACACCCACTAAAGAATAAACTTTTGATATTTTTGTATGTTACATCCACGGGAAAATGATCAGAAGGCAACCAAGGAATAGTTTATGGAGGGGAAGTAGGTTAAAGGCCCTACAATTTACATGGTGATAGGCACTTTTGAAAAATCTAACAGACAGATTCCTGAACATTTCAAACTCCAAGTCAGGTTCTGAGACTCTGGCTGTGAGAAATAGCCCCAAACAACACCACTTCCCCCACCCCCCACCCCCCAGAGCTGTCCTGCTGATTTTGCTCGCCTTGGAGAACAGCTTTCACCTTTAAAACCTGCATTTTACTCCCCACAATCAGTGCTAATGCATCAGAGATGGGAGGGAAGGGCAGGAGAGGTCAGAGTTTAGATTCAGTTGGCTACATCACTATTCTGAGCCTTCTCAAATGGAAAAAGCAACCTGGTGAGATCACAGAAAAGGGAGGCAGGGCAGGACTTACCATATGGGAGACAGAAAAAAAAACCTAAAGAAAATATTTTTAAAAAGGAGTAGAAAAAAAGCAAAAATCTGTTGCCTGCTTTAAGTGGTTATTGCTGGTGAATATTGAGAAATGCCATCAAAACAAATTAAAGGCACAAAATATTTGACGGGCTCTACATTATGGTTGGGGCCAGAGCTTGAAAGGGAAAGCCTTTAAAAGGGAAGTTAGCTCCTATCCTCTTCCCTGCAGAGAAATTAACCAGTTTAATTTATTTTAACAAGGGGGATTGTTTCTTTTGAACTGAAGCTCTAGTCCAGTGTGGAGAGGATGTGTATGGGAGATTCTCCTCAGGTCATACAAGGAATAGACATGCAGGAAAGGGCATCAGCCGGTAGATGAGTCCTACCTTAGGAAATATGGGCACTGGAAATGAATACTTGGGGCCACAGAAACTCTGGCAACTGACTCACAGGCCACAGGGACTATGAGACTAGCTGTGCGGGCCTTGGGGACGTAGGAGAAAAGGTAAGTGAGGGATGTAAGACAGGAAATACAGAGAAGTAGAACGCAGTCTTTTTAAAAAATGGAAAAGGGTAGAGCAGATGCAAAGAAATAAACAAAAGATGGCACTTTGGGGAATCTTTTGTTCTCTGCCATCAACAAAGTCATACCAATACCTTCTGTAAACCAAAAAGAAACAGGGACAGATACAGAAATGACAACAGTTGGGGCAGATACTATTATGATGATAAAACCATCTCCTCCAGATAGACCCTTGCATTGCAAGCAGTTGCACTCAAACGATGGAATTACTATGTCTTTTGGGCCTTGAATGTACTATGTCCCATCATCTCTTATCTCCTCCTCCACTGACTAGCACCTAGAGTCAGAACAGCCAAGACAAGATACAAAGTCAGAGAGGAACTGTCACTGTGAGGCAGATGAGATGTGATGAGCCCATAGATGAGGAAGAGGAGCACTGGTGTGGAAGGAAGATCTAGTGGTGACAAGATGGAGATTTATTTAGTAGCAGCCTTTCAGTGGCAGAGAGAGTTCTTCCATCTATCATCCTTTCTCAGCTCCTTGTTGCCTAGGGTGGTGGGATTTCATTATTCCTTTTGGCCACTCAGCAAATGTCCCTCTAACCCCATGCAGGGCAGATGTTCTATATTCCACTTTCATGAAAAAACCTCTCACCTTGGCTATTGTCCACCTTTGCATTCCAGAGTATCCCATCTCCCTTTAACTCATCAATTCCTCTTACTCCATTCCTGTGAAGCTCTTCAACCAGGGGTACACACAAACCCCATGCAGACTTCAATGTCTGACCCTCCAAAGACTGGCTAGTTGGTGGGTCCTTTGAATTCTCTTTTTCTGCCTTCTTCCTCTACAGACCAAGCAGACCATCTCTGCTGAACCAACCTTAGGGAGCAGGAGCTGTGAGAGCACTCACAAACCTGGATCTTCTCCACCACATCTCCGAGAGCAGGGGAGGGAGTATGTAATGTGCCTTTCTAAGTCTCTTTTTCTGGTGGCTTATGTCACCCCCCTTTATAGACTATCACAACCACTGAGTTGGGATGAAACACAATGCACAGCCTCAGTAGGACATTCTAACAGAAAACACGAGGCTTTCCTATATAGCAGTTACCTATGCAAAAATGTGGAGAGCAGTTGCAGGTAAAATCTAATCCCATGAAGTGGCACTCTCTCCAGGCTTTGGAAGCATTTAAGAATGACTGACTTGTGTGTATGGCACAGAAGAGCTCATCTAAAATGCTAGAGCTCATGATGTTCTTAGAGAATCAAATAAGTTAGAGAAGGGAAAGTAGATCATACATTCTACCTTGGGGGTAATGTTGGGCATTAAAGGGGGCTTTTTCACTGATATTTAGGGCAGTAGGCTGCTCTCATATGTCCCAGGGTAATCCAGGGTAAAGATACCCCTTGATGTCAAGGTCCCATTAATAGATGCACTGTTATGAAGAGAAGAGATTAAACTAGGTTTGGGTCAAACATTGGAGTGGTGTTTCAATACAGCCGTTAGGCGGAATACTCCCTATTATAGGAGGTCTCTTGCCTCTTCTCAGGCGAGGCTCCTGAAGCAGAGCAGCAGGAGGTGCTAAAGGTCAGGACTGAGGTACACTGGAAGAGGTAAGTGAAGGAAGCTTGCATGGTGCCTGCTCACAAGCGTAGCCATTCCTATCAGTTCCTCTCCTTCAATGAGCTCTTCCACACACTCATATTAAAAGGAGAAAGAGAGATGCAGAGAAAGAGAGGGGGAAGATCAAATGCGCTTTCCTATTGCCCATTTGAAGGTGAACAGGTAGTGCTTTTCAACCTGCTTCTCCCTGGCCTTGCAGAGCAATGCAGGAACATTTTTCCTCCTTGAGAAACGGACAGAAAATCAGGCTTTCAGGGACTTGCAGTAAAACAAAATCTTCCTTTGTTTTCTCCCCCAAACCAAACGGCATTTGTGCACACAAGAAAGTGTCGCTCTGATGGAAAACCAGGATATTTCAGTTTCCCCCTCTGTGACTCACACTGCTTGCCACTGTCGCCATGAAAGTCGCATTCACTTGAGGAAACGACACAAAGGTCAGGTGGAGATGGAGAAGAGTCACAGGAGTGAATGAAAGCCCTTCACGGGTGAATCCGCACAAAATGAAACACGGTCATTTCACATGGCTCAGTTCATGCATCTTTCACTGAAATCACAGAGGAGCAGAGAAGGTTCACATGCCATGAAGATGTACCTGGGACAGTGTCCGATTATTACAGGTGGATTGGAAGGGTTTTCTTTGATCCAAAAGCATATTTGTGCTTATGTCAAACAGTATCACACTATCATGTCCTTTATGCAATTTTACAAGAGAAAACTACAACAAAGAGAATAATTTCCCTTTCTAAGAAGCCAAGGAGACACCAGGTTCCCTAGGAGCTCTAAAGCTCCCACTGTCTCCTAGAAGTTAAGAGAAATTTCCCAGAGAAACAAGATGTCGTGATCAAAAAATAATAATCACTTGTAAGCAAACAGCGTAATCTTTTGCCCAGTAAGACGCATTTTATCTGCTGTTAGGAGTTAGCTTTTTGAGATGAGGGCGGGATTGGTGGGGTTAAGTTTTTTTGGGGGAGTGCAGCTGTTAGTAAAATTAGCTGAAGCCAGGTAGGCCGTACCGATCTCACACAGGTCCCCTCCGTAGCTGGGAAGGCATAAGCATTTGAAAGAGTCGATGCCATCAGCGCAGGTAGCTCCATTCAGACAGGGGCTTGAGTGGCACTCATCAATGTCTGCAAGAAATCAAGGGCTGCCATTAGGACTCTGGGCAGGGAACTCCACCAACAGGAGAACTTGTTTCTTTGCTTGTTCAGGAGGGAGCGTCCATGGTTTTGGGAGCGCTCGAGAGTGGGTTACGGGTTTCTTTTAAGAACTACTGCTGCTGCTACTGTTGAAGAAATGAAAGCAAAAAGCCCAACGCACCCTAGGCTGACATCATTTTCCACTCAAATTTCTGTCACTTGATCGCTGGACAACACTGTGGTGATATCAGGGCAACATCAGCAGAGGTCGGAGGGATGCCTTTCAGGGTATCCTGCTCAGTATTTTTGGATATCTGTTGTGTCTCTTCCTTGTCCATCTTTGCTGCCTAACTTGACCAAATGTGCAAACTTGTGGCTGTGTCAGCCTCCATCAGCTAAAGTCTAAAAGACAGATGTGGGGCTTCTCTTAAGTAAGAGGAACATGCTCAAACACAGCGTCATGTCTTCCCTCTCCCTCCTTGGCTTCTCATTTTTGACTCTTTCTAACCATAGTCCAGATGTCATGCTTCAGCCTGAACTCCCAGGGCTAAATCCTCACCTGTTCCAGAGCACAGCTGCTAGTGAGGGGGCTAGCATAAAGCCAGCTGTGCCAGCTTGACACCAGTCAAGGATTTCCCCACACTGTGGGAACTTCTGGCTGCCCATTTAGGACAGTTTTATGGACTCTTTGTACTGCTCCATTGATACAAAGAGCCCTTTGGGTGGGTCCAGATTTGGTCCCAAGTCTTCTATCTCCCAGTCTGTCAGTTATCCCAACATGGACAGTACATGTCATCACTGTAATGGCATGCCTAGCTCTCACCAGTTCGGGAAGGGAAGGGAAGGGAAGGGAAGGGAAGCGGCTTGGATTAATTGGGTATCATGCTCAGAATGAGACCAAATGGACAGTTTGTATCTAATATGCCACAAAATCCATCCTTCTACATTTTTTTCTTAACATCTCTCCAGTCTGAAACTTAATCCTATTCCTCAGTGAGTCTTGAAACCAGAAGGAAGAAATACATTAATTAGAATGAAAAGACGGCAGAGATGAAGTCAGCGCAAGAAACCATAGACAAGCTCCAAAGAGTGAGAATGTAACTGTGCCCAAATACCTACAGAAAGGGTTGTAGACAAAAAATAGTAGTCACTGGTTAGCTCCTTTAGTGAGACTTTTCTTCTTTCTTTCAAAGTCTTGCTTCTCAGACTCTGACGTCCTGGAAAGTCTTAAAGATGCTGACTGTAACAGAAGTCATCTGGCTGACACCTCACATTGCACTTCAGTGCTAGAGGGTTAGTGGGAAAGCAGACTCGGAGAAGATGAATCAGAGAAGGACGTGGACATGGCCATAATGAAGCAGAACAACAATCCATCCAGTTCAATATTCTGTCTTCTGCCTCATTGGATCAGACTAACGGTCTGTCTAGTCCAGTACCCTCTCTCCAGCTATACCAGAGCAAAGCAGTGATCCACCTAATCAAGTACCCTCTCTTCAGCCATAAGAAAACAGACAAGTGTTCTACCTTGTCTATCTGTCAAGTCACCCACAGTGACCCATGCCAGATGCTTCAGAGAAAAGTGTAAACTCCTATAGCACATCAAATTGTAAAGTATTAAATGATGGGGGAAAGTCTTCCTGGCAGCAGCTGGTAGTCAGCTTGCACTTTGAAGCATGAGGATTGAGAGCCCTTGTTATTTATATTCTAATTTGTGTCCCCAAAGGTATTGCAAATATTCCCCAAATGGCTTATCAACCACTTAAACCAGCTTTGCACTTGGATCTTCGTGAGTGCAGGGTCTGCTTCTACATTAAAATACTAATTAATGTTTTCTGAGCTATTCTTTTTAGTGTAATGGGAGGGAAATGAAATGCCCAGCTTTCATCAGTGCTAATAAGCATTTTGGGACTTTCCAGAACAAAAAGGGAATTATTGACCTAGCAGAAAAGAATGGATGAGTCAGGTTGATTACTACTTATCTGCTCACGTCTTTGGAACTTAGAAGATTTAAAACACAAAAGGGAAACTGAAATGTGTTGAGAGGAGATTAAAATCCCAGTACACACCAGGTTCCCCAGCAACAGTAGCAGCAGAAGTTGATGCCATTCACAGTGGTCTCCACCTGAACAAGTAAGGAAAGGTTCTCCTTTGTCCATTAGCTTCTATTAAGTGGAAAGCACGCTGTAGAAATGGAAATAAAGCATGTACAGGAGCTAAAGCAGAATGTTTAGCAGGGAATAATGGGTTCTTCATTTGTCTTCAGTGACAGGGACTAACATTTCATGTGCCCAAGGTCTCTTTCAGATGCAGATGATCTGCAGTGGTCCCACCTACTCAAGCCCTGGAGGAAGAAGGCAGCAAATACACACGCAGGCTAGCGCACTGCATCAAATCAGGAAATAACATTAGAATGGAACTTGCTTTTGTGCTTGTATATATTATGAACTGTACATATTATATATACTATATGGATACTCAATATATATACCCCATATATAGACACACAGGGTACATTTTAACAGTGTTGTAAAAATAATGCAAGGAAATACAGAAATACTTTTTGAAATGCATGCTGCAAATATTTTGAAACACATGAGGATAATAAATATCAAACTAGCCATTTGGCCTGTTAACTCTTTGGGGCAGGGACTGTGCCTTCCTCTGTATTTAGAAAGCACCTGGTCTCAGCAGTTACTGGTAAATTCAGAGTATCACACATGTCAAGACATATGGAGTTGGTGTGGCCGATTCTCCATTCACCCTGTAGTACTTGGTCTTAGAGATTTTTCAGAACAATAAATAATATCACCGGCTAGCATCACTCATGATATAGTTCCTAGATACACTAGAGAATGAAACTATGATATTGCACACGAGCTCTGGGCTCGGGGCTTTACATGAAAAGGAAACTTCAGTAAAAGAAATTTAAATCACCCAGTTACTTAATGCTTGACATTTTTTGTTATCCCTTTAGTTGCTACAAGCATATATTATACATCCACAGTCTTGCTCACCATTCAACCCTGCACAACAGAGACTCTCAGAGGTGAGGTGAGGATGCAGGGACCCTTCAGCAGCTGGCAGCTGTCACGTATCTTAACACTGAAGGAATTTACAAAGCCACTGTTATTGGATATTTGTTATTTTATGTAAATTTTCCTAAAAATGCATGTTTGTCTTCTCACGACTCCCTTGCGGGTCCCCCTCAAATAGCTTCTCTACCAGGACAGGAAGAAAAGATTATTACTATTATTTAAGTGCTAACAATGTACGTGGGGCAGTACAAGACAGAATGAGACAGCCCCTGCTTTGAAGAGCTTCCAGTCTAAGAGAAAGACACGGAAGACAGAATGCAATGGGGAGCTGAGAACAGGGAGCACATTTAAAACATTAACTCACTTCTGGAGGGCATCACGGAAATAAGGGGTCTTTAGAAGATGATTTATACTCACCGTGGTATCATAGAACATTCAAAAAGACCATTCAAATGTCTTGTCACAACATGGGTTTTCTAGCTGATGTATTCTTAAAGGGACTAGCATTTTAAGCCTCACTTTAAAAAAAATGTTTTCATGATTTAAAAAAAAAAATGAAAACAGGGTGTCCTATTTAATAAATGTCAACTGTTGATTGATGAAAGCAGAGAGGTAGCCGGATTACTCTGGAAGCTTCATTTAGGCAAACACAAAATAGCTTCACCAGCTTGTTATTCCCTTCCTAAGCTCTAATGTTCCCAGGTATGTATTGAATTTACTCACTCCTACTCTGTTCAAATAGTATACAACTAGATCTTCCCGTGCAGTCTTGCAAACTTAAACACAATAACACTGTCCTAGAACATAAGAAACTGGAAGAGAAACCATTTATAAACAAACGTGAAACCGACCATTTTACTATCATTGCAAACATGAACAAACAGCATCAGTGATGAAAAATACATTAGAGTTTCAGAACTGTTTCCCTTTTAATTATCTAAAATGTTATTGGCAGTAACAGTGGTACAGACTTTTTAAAGATACAATACATGTGTTTTATTAAAAAGGCAACTTAGATCACTGATAGATTTGAATACTGATTAAACAAGTTTAGTTTTGTGTTTAAAACATTCACTAAGGAGGAACAGCATGCAAGCAGGAAGGATATGAAACACCACTCTAACACAGAAAAATTCCTACATTTTTCTTGGGAATGAGAGTAATCTGTTTGGAAATACACTCTGGCATCCAAAATCCTGACTCCATTCTGCAGCTTGAAAAGCAACACATTTTCAAAGTGTACAACAGCCCCCACACTGACCTGTTTTTATGGGGTTTCCTGGTGTGTATGAACCACTAAATAGAGACTCAAAAGACCAACTAAACAATATTTTTTTAGAGAGCCAAGAAAATCTTGCCAGAAATCATAGCTTCTGCTTTCCAGGAATTCCTGGGAATATTATGACAGGTTTCAGGGTAACAGCCATGTTAGTCTGTATTCGCAAAAAGAAAAGGAGTACTTGTGGCACCTTAGAGACTAACCAATTTATTTGAGCATAAGCTTTCGTGAGCTACAGCTCACTTCATCGGATGCATACCGTGGAAATAGACTCGGAAGGGGGAGCATCTTATCGGCGGGTGCGACCCTGTCTGCACCCGGTGGACAGTCAGATTAGTTCGTCCAGGCTGGTTGGAAAACAGCTGTCGGTACGGATGCAGCACCCCAACTTCGCAGTGAGACGTGACTCTCATCATATTCACATGGTACTTCCACGGTATGCATCTGATGAAGTGAGCTGTAGCTCATGAAAGCTTATGCTCAAATAAATTGGTTAGTCTCTAAGGTGCCACAAGTACTCCTTTTCTTTTTGGGAATATTATGAACATTGATTTGGTGGGTTAAGCAGGGAAGAAGATCCCAAAGCCAGTAAGGTGGCACCTAAAAGATAACTCCATTCACACGTTACCTCTGTTGCCAGATCCTGATCAAAGTGGAAAAGAAGCAGCTGGAGAAAATAATTCTCTTAGATATGAGAGATAAGTAGTGGCTCTTGGCAATAGTACAACTGAGTAGTGACTTGGCAGCAGATGGAAAGAGTCTAATTTCTCTGATTTAAGCCATAGAAAAATATATAAAAAAATGAAATTTAAGCCTCAGGATACAGAGGAGGAGAAAATAACCTGCCACAACACAGAAAATATTCTATTAAACTACAAAACTCAGACACTTATCAGGAAACATGTTTATTTTGTGGTACTCCCTCTCAGTGCTATGTTTACAAGTGATGACTTGATTGCAAGCACTGAGAGCTCAGGAATCTCGGGAATCCTTGGCTCCACAATATTATATGTAAAAGAAAACTCACTTTATCTGTACAACAGGCCATTATTTTAGGTTGTATCCTCAGAGCTGGTTTTCCATAAGCAAATAAGCCTTTGACTTAATGTCATAAAACAGCCAGCAGACACCAAATAACTGGATTGGCCAGTAAAGACATCTGCCAGATCTCAGCTGGAACTTGTTAGAGCTACCTTACCCTCCTTCATAGCCTGACTCTCCCATTAAATAGAATTGTATGAATCACTTGTGTGATTTTTTAAAAAGGTTTTTCTTCTACTGCTTTCTTTTAATCAATAAAATATATCCTTCAGGCCATAAAGAAGCTTTCACCCATTAGGACTCCTTCAAAATCACCTAATACACTTCAGCTGTTTTGGCTGGATGGGCAGCAGATCCAGAGAGATGCAAATCTTTTGGTAAATTGCTGACATTTCAGCAAATGTCAGTTTTTTCCTTGACCTGACTGAAGTCTTTAAAACCATCAGCTAGTTCAAAAGATGTAAACCACAGCTTTTTCACTGAAATGCCAGTACAGTATTTTGGCTAATACTTGTGTGCCCTCCAATTTTGCCAATTGTAACAGGCTTCTGCACACAGTTGGCAAGAGTCTGGATGAAGAGACCAGTTATGTGAACAAGACTTCAAATTTGCAGGGCCGCCCAGAGGATTCAGGGGGTCTGGGGTCTTCAGCGGCGCGGAGCACTTCGCCGAAGACATGGAGCAGAAGGACCCCCTGCCGCCGAATTGCCACTGAAAACTCTCATGGGGGGCCCCTGTGGGGCTTGGGGCCTGGGGCAAATTGCCCCACTTGCCCCCCCTCCCCGGGTCGTCCTGCAAATTTGAGGCTCTTATGGGACCCTAATTCTGAGGGCAATAACAGATTGCTGACAACAGACATGCCCACATGGACCTGAGCATTCCTTGGCTAGAAGCCTGGAAAATGCCAGCATCCAAGAGTTAACCTTCAATCCACTGGCTGACACAACTCCGACTTTGGCTTCTGGCGTTGATATCTTGGGGGAATCATATGGTATGGTAGAGGAGAGAAATTTTCATTTTTAAAAAAACTGATCACTGAATCCACTTGAAAACCTCACCAAAGTAGGTGTAGTAGGAATTTATATGAAAAACTAGCACTAAAGGCCCACTTCAGCTGGGTCTTTGCTTTGGGCTTCTTCTTGCAAGATGAACTAGATTCCATTCTGCTTTATTATTAATTATCTTTTTTGATTATTCTTCTGGCACCAACCAATGTTCAGCACAGCACCAGACACAGCTATCAAGACAGTGCCTGTCCCAAAGAGCTCACTTTCTAAATTAGGAAGACAAGACGCACCAGGAGAACCAGAAGAAGGAGGCAGCATAGGTCCATTATTAAATACTATTTTTGCTCTCAATATGCAGATTCTCCCTTTCATTTCTCTAGCATCTCTCATCTCAAAGGATCCCAAAGCACTTTGAATACTATCTTTATAGTAGAATTGGGCTAACATTGCAAAATAATCTTTGTGAATATTTGTTCCATCTTAAAAAAATCACTTTGTTTACATATTTAGGTCTTATTTCTAGATTAAATTCACCCTTTTGTGGAAGTCTAGTACAAGGACCAGGCATCCCTTAAGTTCTGCTCTGAAATAGGACTTGTGTGGGCTCTTTGCCCACGGGTGAATTTCACTCTCCATGAATATGTTCGCAAATGAGCTTTACTAGCCTAAAAGGCACATTTTCTGCTTGAATGCTGGAATAGTCACTGAACACAGATTCTAAATCACATCTCTCCCTGCAGCACAGTGCACCTAGAACTGTGCTGGGGTACCATGGTCAATACTTACTCCTAAGGAGGAGTGCCCCCTACAGAGTCACCCACACCACTCCCTGCAGCATGGGCCCCCTGCTACCATGCTGGGGTACTCAGGTGAGTCCTGAATAGTCCCCTCAGTGACAGTGTAGAGAACAAGTGCAAGTGGGATATTGGAATCCTTTGATTTCACTGATTCATGAGCAAAGGGAAGAGACTACAACTCAAATGAGATGGAGACTCCAGTGAGTCATGTAGCCTCCACAATACTGAAGCTTCATGAAGATAGAGGCTGGCTCCTGTCACCTGTTCTCCATCTTTGTGTATTAAGAAGTGACAAGGCTCTGATTTCAGGGCTTGGTCCTTCATATCTGAACTATATCTCAAGTCATGCTGGTAACCTTGCAAACATGGAAAGACTGCCGTTTGATTGGCTACCGAAGGTATGAGCGGGGCTTGAAGTGACGATCACATGCACGGGATACACCATCAAAGAAAGTACCAGACAAAATAAAAATTTTATTAGTAAGACAAAAGAGAAGGAAGTGGGGAGAGAGCAAGAGAGCACTGATGTATCAGAAATATAACAAGCTTGATGGCCAATTGAGACCTCATAGACATAATGATCCTTTGTATCACTATAGCATCATCCACCTGAGGTTATCAAATGCATTATGAACAGAAATGAATTAAACCTCGCAACCTACCTCAGAGGCAGGTAATTATTAATATCTCTATTTTTAGATGCGAAAAGTGAAGCACTGAAACGTAAAGTGATTTACCCAAGACTCCTCTGTGATTCAGTGGCAGGTATGGAATTAAAGCCCAGCTCTCTGCTCCAGCCAGTAGAAGCGCTGCTTCCAAAAAAAGCCCCTGCCTAACCCAAAGCAGTATACATTAGTGGTGTTTTTTTTTTTTACTAGAAATGACTGAGCAAGTCTGGTTGCATTCATAGATTGTACCATATATAAGCAAATATATATGAAGGCAAAATTTCAAAAAACTTTAGAGGCACAATTAAGCACGTAAAATATACACACAAGTGCAGACCTAAAGTTTCTTAAAAAGAGGCCCATATTTTATACAGCGTGCATGTCCATCCTTGCATATTGCAACCTTGACTTGGGCTAGCACAGGTTACATTCTGGTTTGGTATCAAAGTGAAACTGAGCCAGGAATGGGAAGTGCCAAGGAATTCCATGTTATCCTTGACTTAGTTCTCCGCACCCTGACAGGCAGCAATAGCCAGATAAGCGGTCGCGGTGGAAGAAAATTCCTGGTTAATTGCTAAGGGAAGACTTTTTCACAGTAACATCAGGTTAGGCAGTTTACACCCTCACTGTATGAATAATATTGAGCTGGTTGTCAGCCATGAAAGACACATGCTCTTTTCACAATCTTAAGTACCGTCGCAATTTATACGTACGCCAGTGAATGAGCCCACCAATCCACAGATTGAAAGTGGAGTGAAACAGACATGCCAAAAGAGCCAATAAAAAATACGAGTTAATTTGATTTAGACGTCATCTCATGTGCATCATCCGATACAGCCAGTTCCAGCAAACTGAGGCACAAGACCCAATACTATCAAGCAGAACCTCAGTTCACGTCTCCTCCTTTAAAGCTTTGAAGAAATATATTTTCTTTCATTCCCAGTGCATAGTTGGGCCTGACAAACTGATGCAAAGTGCCTTGCACCTTGGATGGGGATGAACGTCCACCAAAAGGTCTCTTTTGAGTATGACAGTTCCTAGCTGCCACAGATAGTGAAGTGACAGTTGGATTCTGGTGGCAGAAGGGCACCCAGGCTAAGTTAAGGGAGGTGAGGTGTTGTCTGCCAACAGTTGCCAAGGGACAATATGGAGGACTAGGAATGTGGTTTGGCATGTGCACATACTGCCTCCAGCAGGTGCAGTTCAGAGAGCAGAAAATTCTGATTTTCTTGCTGGCTTGTTTTTGACCTTTGGAATCCCTTGAATGCCACAGAAGAAGCCAGGAGGTCCACAACAGCAGACCTACTGCACCATAACAAACATCATGAAACACAAGGCATCCATCCATTCGTACATATAGCTCCTAATGCTCTGGATATAGGGGTATATATATATATATAGGTCAGGATAAGGGATAAGGAAATAGGACAGTGGAGAATATCCCATGCTAGAGTGCTTCTCTGCCTCTTCCTCTCACCCCCTCAATTGCCAGGATGAAATTCTCCTATTGATCCAGAGTGGAAGGAGTAGCTGCCCTCTCTAGGGCTTCAGGAGAAGAACAGAGCTTCCCTGTTTTCTCTGGGCTGGAGCAACATTTAGCAATGATGGTGAAAGGAAAGTGAACTCCTCCTGGTTTCCCCCAGATATGCTGTGCTCATGGTCATATCCACAGCAGCACTCATTTTAGGTTAAAAAATATTCTCACCTTGCTGCACATCCCCACCAAAACAGAGGCCAGAGCTTACCTATATCACAGCGGTCCCCCATGTACCCAGGCGGGCACAAGCAGGTGATGTTTCCATCTCTTTCCTGGCAGGTTCCCGCTCCACAGGGCTTCTCATCACATGTCTTGGGTATAACTGTAACTCCCAAGAGAGAGGGATATCAGCCAAATTATACTGATGCCTTTTGCTGTTATGCAGTGTGACTACAGATGCTGCACAAGGGGGAGATACCTGCCATCCATGGCTCAGTGCTGCTTCACTCTCTACTTGCCATGTTACTCTGCAGTTCTCTTTGGTTTAAGTCTACTTTAGTTTGACTCCACTGCCACAGAAGGTCAGAGTCAAATAATGGGGATGGAGGAGGGCTGGATAATTGTGTGGCCAATAATAGCACTGATAGTTATGCTTGTTAAGATAAAAGCAGTTGGACATTTTGTGTTTCAGGGCATAACCTGATTGCTGCAGGTGTGAGAAAAGAACAACCACTCACATTCCCTTCATGTGCAGAGCTGCACAACTGGCCAGGTGCATTATGATTGTTCCATCATTTATCAGCCACTGTGAGAGGCAGGATAGTAGACTTGAGGGATTAATGGTCTGATCTGGTGTGGCAAATCCTACATCCCTATAGCTTTTCGTTCAGATAAAATATTTCTTAAATGCCCTTTTTCATTATGTTCCCTTTGCTGTATAAAGAAGGGAAGTCCCACCCCTTTCTATAAAAGAAGGTGGGCTGGAAAAGCAATACATATTTTTAACAATACCTTCTGCAGTGGGTTCTGGCACATTGGTGGCTTCTGGTGAAACTTGAGGCAAGATAGGAGTGGCAGTGGGTGATATCTCTAACGTTTCTAGAACAACAGCTATTTCGGTCTCTTGTTCTGATACCATGGGAGTAGAGGACTGTATTTCAAGCCGGGCCTCTTCAGGACCCATGGGCTCTTGTGTTAATTCAGTGTCTGGCATACTGGTACTAATTACAACGTCTGGTGCAGAGGTTTCCCCTGAAACATCTGAGAGTGGGTGTGTGGGTGTTCCTGAAGAATCTTCCCTCCTCTCTTCCGGTGCTCCAGAAGTTTCACTGACCACAGCTATGCCAGATGTTTCTATGTTAACTTCAGGTAATACAGACGTTTCACCTCTGGTTTTGTAAAATGTAGAAGTTTCTATGCTAATTTCAGGCAATGCAGATATTTCGTCACTGGTTTCATGTACTGTAGAAGCCTCTATGCTAATTTCAGCTATTGCAGATGTTTCACCACTGGTTTCATGAACCGTAGAAATTTCTATCGTAATTTCAGGCAATGCAGATGTTTCACCATTAGTTTCAGGAACTGTAGATGTTTCTATGCTAATTTCATGAAATCTAGATGTTTCTACAGTAATTTCAGGAAATGCAGAGGCTTCTCTACCAATTTCCCCAGATGAAGAGCCATCTCCACTTGACTCAAAAATATGGGGCAGTGTCACAGCTGTTTCTCCACCTAGCTCCTGTGAAACTGTTGGTTTTGTCACAACTTCGACCAAATCAGAAGTGACCAAGGTGATGCCTGGAAGTCCGGAGGCCTCTCCACTAACTCCAGTCACTGCTGAGGACTCTCCACTTAAGTCTGTGACTCCAGAAATGTCTCCACTAAAATATGGAATGCCTAATGGCTCTCCACTGATGTCTACTGTCCCTGATGGTAACCCACTAATATCCGTAACTCCAGACACTTCTCCAGATATTTCTCTTTCCCCTGAAGGAAGTCCACTGATTTCTAATATCCCAGATGGCCCTTCTCCTACCTCTTGTGCAACAGATGTCTGTGTTACAACTTCCACTAAAGTTGTATCCACAAGAGAGATAGTGGGAAAGCCAGATGGGAGTCCACTATAATCATAAATTCCAGATGGCAGGCCGCTAACAACCTCAACTCCAGAGGTTTCTCCACTGATGTCAATTACTCCACTTGGAAGTCCACTCATTTCAGGAGCTCCAGAAACCCCTCCACTGAAGTCTATTTGCCCAGAAGGCTGACCACTAACATCTAAAATTCCAGACACTGTGCCTGATATATCTTCATCCCCAGAGGGCAATCCACTGATTTCCAAAAACTTTTTTGCTTCTGCTTCCGTAACTGATGGGGTCGTCACTTCAACCAAACTGGTATTTAAAAAGGTAACGCCTGAGGGCTCTCCGCTTCTATCAACACCAGAAACGAGGCCACTTAGGTCTACAAGGCCGCTTATGTCAGGTATCCCAGATGGTTCTCCACTGAAATCAATTCCTGAGGGAAAGCCGCTGATATCAGGTATCCCAGACGGTGCTCCGCTGATATCAGGTATCCCGGATGGTGCTCCGCTGAAATCGATTCCTGAGGGTAACCCACTGATATCAGGTATCCCAGACGGTGCTCCACTGATATCTGGTATCCCAGATGGTGCTCCACTGATATCTGGTATCCCAGATGGTGCTCCACTGATATCAACTCCTGAGGGCAACCCACTGACTTTTCCACTAATGTCCCATTCAGCAGATGGTAACCCTGTCAGGTCTTCTTCTCCACTGACCCCAATTGTTCCTTTTCCTTCCAGTTGACTTTCTGCTACTGTTGTTACAACTTCCACCAAAGTAGTATCCACAAGAGAGACAGTTGGAAAACCAGATGGGAGTCCACTTTCATCATACTCTCCGGAAGGCAGGCCACTAGTAAGCTCAACACCAGAGACTTCTCCAGAAGGTAGCCCACTGATTTCTGGAATTCCACTGATTTCTTGCAGTCCAGATGTTACCCCACTAAGGTCCGGGATTCCAGAAGCAGACACTAATAGGTCTTCCTCGCCAGAAGGTAACCCACTGACTTCAATAATGCCCGAGGGCAGCCCACTTTCATCTCCTGATGGCAGTCCAGAAGGAAGTCCACTGAAATCCAGGTCTACAGATGGCACTCCGCTTTCTTCGATCCCTGAGGGCTCTCCACTAGGTTCAAATGTTCCAGAAGCTGATGGTTCACCACTGGTTTCAAGTACTCCAGATGCAGATATCTCCCCTGAAGGCACTCCACTGAGAGCAGTCTCTGCACTGGGTTCATCTGGTATTGCACTAACAGGGGGGAAAGCTGATGGACTCACTGGAAAAGAAGCGGGGTAAGTGCGGGGGAGAGAGAGAGCGAGGAAGAAGGATTTAACAAATTAGTTTCAAGGAGCTATTGAAAATTTCCTGTTTGACTGTGCATAAAAACTGACATCTAATAAAATAGTGACAGACTCTGAGGATGAGGGCAGAAAATCCTATACACTTTCCAGATCGCCCTCCCTCCCCTAAACTCTGTTAATGAGGATTATCTCAAATAACTCTGGAAAAGTGGTTCAATTTATCACCTCCTGTGACAGTACAAATGCAACACAAATTCCCAAAGGATAATCACCAGAACAAAGCCAGCATTCCAGCAACCATTAGTGGATAGAAACTGCTGCTGTTTCTGCTGATAATACCTAGAAGAAGAAAAAATCCAAACCTATCCTGCTGTTTTTGTCTCAGTGTTGCTTCCAGTAAAGCTGCACCACCCCTTGAAAGTCAGAAACTGAAATCTGTTTCCTGACTGATTTTCCCTCTTTACGTGCACATCGATGTGTTATTGTAGGATAGCTCAGGAATGCTGGGCTGTTGGCACTGGTTTGTTAGTGTAGGGTTGGCTGATGAGTCCAGTATGCTGGCTTTGACTATATTTATTTTAAAAAGAAGTGCACCGAATCATCTGTTTTAAAAAATAAAAAAAGTCTGAGCTCAGTTTTCCAGAACTGTGTGTGTAAAAAGGCATGTACAAAATTGACACTTGCATTTGTGGTAACTGTTTGCACATATTCTGTATGTGCGATTTTGAAACTCGGGGCCATAATGAACTACCTGAATTTTGCTAACAGCTTAAAAATACCCAAAGATGCCTCAAACTTTGGGTCAGCTGACCACTCCGGGCCCCCTTACCAAAAAGCTGGTCACAAGCAGAGTTGGAACAGCTGAGAGTCCCTGGTTTTATTTGCTCTAAGTAACTAAAAGCCCACACTTTCTTGTCATAGAATAGCCTTTCTCCATTCACATTAATCCCCGTTTGCCCTGGGTTGCCTGTGAATAATGTAGCGTCCATGAGGAATACCATGTTTCACTGTGTGATCCAGGGGGTGTGATGGCTTGAGCTCTAGGCCTCAGAGCTTGGCTAAAAGGTGCATGTGAGGTAAATCTGGATTACTGAGCCAGAGAACCAACTCCCTCTGAAGAGAGAGCTGCAGTTCAAAGCTTCCTCCCTCATCAGGCTACTTCCCAGCTGGATTCAGACAGGGATTCTCCTTCGTAAGGACACAGTATTTTTGTTTCTGGATTGCCCTGGCCCTAAATGTTTCCTCTGCCAGCCTAGTGAGTCTCTGGGCGCAGGGAACTGCCTGACCCACCTGATAGCAAGGAAATGTCAGTTGGAAAGACTTCTGTTCCCCACTCTGTCTGATTTTCAGGTTCAGTGGCAAACTCCATTTCCACAGTTGTCTCCTCCCCAGAGGGCACTTCCTCCAAACCAGGGATCACCTGGGTTACAATCTGCTCCTCAACAAATTCATCCTTGTCCAAAGATGGCAGGGCTGGAACAGAAAGATATTGAAGAGAATTTCTATGATGGCATTGGCTCTCTCAGAAGCCTGATGCTGCTTCATAAACTATCCCAATACCAGGGTGACAAGCAACATAGAATGGTCTATAATTAAATACATGGCATTTCTCTTAATAGGAGATAGACTAAATTAGACTGGAGAAAGTAGGGGCAGAGGAGACTTCATAGCTTGTTTCCATCTCAAATTTTCTGATTCTGTGAGAGTAAAATGAATGTAAAAGAATGAGCCATGTGGTGTCTCTGTGTGTCCTTGGGAGGAAGAGCTCCTTTTGGTAAACATACAGTGGAACCCTTGTGTAATCATCTCCCTCTTGAAATCATTCCCCCACAGAACGCAGTGTTTTCCCCGTGCTATCAGCATTGTGTGCTATGGCAGATGGCTTTGAAGAGTGGGTCGGTACCTCTGAAACAGAAGGCATGGTGCCTTGACAGTGGGTCAGGAAATCCCGTCTGGTTGGGGTGCAAGTAGATGGTTCTCACACCAGGTTTGTCTCCCCCACAAGCAGGACGTGGGGTCACAATGGGATATCGGATGCTGCCATCAGCAAGCCAGCCAGCGCGGCATCTATCCAGGCCCAGCTTCCAGGCGGCATGGAGTTGCCCAACAGAGGCCAGCGTGGCATTCTGGCTCTCACAGTATTCCTGGGCTTCTAGGAGGGTGAACTGATCTGCTTGGGTTGCAAAGAACACCTCACCTGGAGGAAAAAAGTCAAGTGTGAGTCACTGACACATGCAACTATGGATATTTCTGCCCGTCCGCTGTACATTACACACACCCCCTAACAGCCATGCTCACAGGCATGTGGAGAACATACCCTTCAGTCGGTCAATGTAGCAGTACACGTCGTACATCTCAGAAGCTGGGCGCACGCCATACGTCCGCACGCCTGGGGAGCTGTCCTTGTCTCCTACACATTGATTCCGTGGGGTCACAATGGGGTATCTGCCAAAACAGAAAGAAAGGGGCCGCCCCAGTGAAGGTCCTGCATACACTGCAACTGAAGAATCTCAGTGGGTGTTCCTGTGGAAGAGACGCAAGCTCTCCACTGAATAATGATAATACTGAGCATTTAGGGGTGCCCAAAGTCCTTAACAAGAATAATAATGGTAATACCTAGCTCTTGTATTGGGCTTTTCATCAGTATGATTTGGAAACATGTCATGGACGCGCAACATGGGAAAATGTGGCACACGTGGAGAACACGTTCACAATTCAGCAGCACATTACGCTACAAACTGACCTGTGTTTTATCCACGTCAGGTGCTACTGTGCTGTCACTGGGTCCTGTGTCCAGGTGG
This sequence comes from Natator depressus, assembly GCF_965152275.1. Lineage (NCBI taxonomy): Eukaryota > Metazoa > Chordata > Testudines > Cheloniidae > Natator > Natator depressus. The sequence continues at coordinate 69,197,066 of NC_134243.1, forward strand.
GGCTGTGTGACACATTGGCTGTAACCCAAGTAACTCCGTTTCATAGCTGAATGTTTCTTTCAGGTAATCTTTACCTGACCTGGCCTCCCCTTACCTCACAGTCTGATCCCTCAGCCAGCCGGCGTCACACTGATGAAAGCCAGTCTGGTAGGCAGCGTGCAGTTGTTCGGGTGTGGCGATGACAGCACTGTTATCCAGGCAGGCCTGCTGGGCTTTGGTGAAGGTGAGGGAATACCTGCTGGTGGCCGGTCGGTAATGAAACACGACACCTGGGGGGAAAGGGCGAGAGCAATGACGTAGGGACACGGAGACCTCCAGGCACCCTGGATGGATATTCAAGAAGGGCCTTCAAAACCAACCTGGTAGGAGCAGTATCTCCTGGAGCCATATTGATCTAAGTCCCTTGTTTACTGGTCTCTGCTGTTATTAAAGAGGCTATAAAAGGAGGGGTTATCTTGGGGGTCTCCCATTCCTCCCCACAATGATTGTAATGCAGTGACCTCCCCTTCAGCTGCAGGGTGATGCACACAGACCATTGGAATCTGGTGTCGGCCAATGCAGCTCTCATCCTCAGACAGAGGGGGTCATTCTACACCCTCACGAGGTGCCCTCCAGGCTCCCCTGCCCATTCCTGTGCCATGCACAGAAGGAGAGCTGCTGGCCGTGGGCAGATAGCTATTCCTGCCATGAACTTCTAGGGGCAGGGGAAAGGCTGGGAGTGCCCAAACCAGACACACTTTCCCCAGTAGAGCCAAATCCATTGCTAGATGGACAGTGTTCCAATTTTGTCAGCTGAAGCAGCGGTGTGGCTGGCCCTGGAGGAAATGGATTGTGAGGTTTCTTGTTGTCCCTGTGACTTACCAGTGGGAGAAATGGGCTGCTCAGGAATGAGACCACTCTCAGGAGCAGCTGTCACCTGCACAATCATCTCTTCCACTGAGGCAGACTCTAGTTCTGGCGTGGCAGTCACCCCCAAGTCCTCCTTCGCTGAGCTCACCTCCGGTGCCCAACTGGTGAAAAGAGTGTCCAGGACCGAAATGGTGACCTCTTCAGGAGTCACCCATACAGCTGTGACTCCCTCTTCAGTCACATTCTCTGCCTCCGTGAAAGCTGTCTCGGCAGTGATACCAGTGGCAAAGAGGTCTGGAGTCACTGTGAAGCCTTCATCCAGCTCTGAGGCAGTGGGTGTGAAGTCAATTGGCTCTAGAGTTGCAATGCTCCCTCGGGCTTCCTCCTCTGTGACATTGTGTGGGAGAGGTATCTCCACTTCGGTTTGAGTGACGGTCCAGATGGTGAAGTTCTCAGGGACTAAAAAGTCCTCGTCTACAACAAGAAACAAATGTTTCCTTTACTGGCGTCTCCAAGGGATACAGGCCCAGGCTTTGGAAACAAATCTATGTGCGGACACTCAAGAAAGGGGCTGGGTGTACGGATGCTCTGATGAAAGGGAGGGCGATCGGATGGTTGTGGGGGCTCTGATGGGAACCTGGGTAGGCGATAGGATGGGTGTGATGGGAGATGGGGCTGGTGATGTGATCAGAACTAGGGTAGATAATGGGGTAGTTGTACAGGTGTTCCGAAGGGAGATGCTATTGCACAAGGCATATGTGTGATGGGAGATATAGACCATGTGAGCAGATGCCACAATGGGTGCAAGCATGTGGATACTCTGGGAGCTAGTCCATCTTGCAAATGAACTCAGTGAGCCTGTGGGGCACTGGCCTGCTGGGTACTGGGTGCCCCTGTTTGGAGGGTAAAACTCTACCTTTAAAAAAGTAAAATATTGACCATTTCCCCTCCCCCTGCTCCTCCTCTCTCTAAAGCGCTCTACAGTGGAATTTAATTGAATTAAAAGGGGAGTATCATATGAGTCAGGGAGTCAGAGCACCCTTCTCTCCCCCTCCCCATACTCTTGACTCTAATCTGCTAGCGCAGCTCACACTAATCTAGTCTTTTGTGACCTCTAGTGCCAGCAGCAGGTAATTTAAAAAACAAAGCTCAAAATGGGGAGAGGAAAGGGAGTGCTCCTGTAATGCTGCAGTGCAGGCAGGCCCGAACCTGGGAGTGAAGCACAGAGAGATGTGGAGAGCCAAGGAAGTGCCTGTCCTATTTTGAGGCAGGACCGAGCTGGGGAGCAGTGCACAGAGGGAGCTGGGAAAACAGGAGTAAACACTGCAGTACAAATACGACCAGACCGCCACCCTAATGCTGCTTTGCTTTCTCAGTTGGTTTATTTCAAATTCCATTTCCTTTACCCGGCTAGTTCTTTGTCGCCGGTACCTCACAGATCCGAGAGGCTTCCAAGATCCAGGCATCAAAGCTCAAATGCTTACCTGTCATATTAAGTGGTTTGATAAGTAGCACCTGAGAGAGACTGCGGGGCACTGACATGTTGGGCCTGATTTGCTGGTGTGGTGAGGCCACTTTGTGCCACATGGCTGGCATAATCTGATCCCAAAGTGGGCTTCACTGGCCCTGGGAAGATAACCCCACTCATTTTGAATTTGAACCTCCAACACCTGGTGTAGACACACACAACCCTCCCTCCCTGCTGCTGGCAATTGGCATAGCAGGACAGGGGCATGGCTAGCAGATAGAGGGTGTAGCTGAGATGCCCATGAGCCAGGCCTATCCTTAGCTGCCACTTGGGCCCCTTATGGAAATTTGCAGCCTAGGCAGCCCTCTAGTTTAGCACGGAGCAGCCAGCCTTGCACAACGGCTAAACCAGGACCAAGGAAATGCAAAATGGAGCCCTTGCACACGGACCCCTACCATAGGCACTATGCAAAGCACTGCTGCTCAGGAGCTGACCTATTGTTTTCTTTCTGCTCTCTTATCTATAATATTAAATTACTTAATATGTAAGATCTTGATCTCTGCTGCCTGGTTCCTGGAGAGTCATCAAACTTGGAAGGTGTTTGACAATCTGGAGTGGATAGAGGCATATTACATTCACCTCCCATTGAGAACACTCAGTTGTACTACAGTGCTAACATATGCTCTGAACTCTTCTCTCTCTGCTTGGACAAGAATGGAGGGGCAGGGGGAGATCGCCTGTAAATTTACATCTGCTTTTCTTGTTTAAGTGAAACAGTAAGAAGTTTTTCTGTGTTAATTGTGAGGTGGGGCTAGCAACAGAGTCAAAGGCATTCAGAGATGGACAACAGAAATGATCGATGGGGAAAGACGACAAGTGATGTATCTGATTCTTATGTTGGTGGCCATCGCCATAATATTTGAGTTAATCCTGCACTGTCATGACTAAGAGGGGATCTCATAGCCATCCGCAAGTATTTGAAGGAAGTACCAAAAGTAGAGGGGAGTTTAGGGGAGTGACTATTTTTATTATTTATTACTATTATTTATTATTATTATTAATTTAATTTTTTTTGTATAGAATAGACTGTGAAATGGTCTCCCAAGTCCTGTCTCTTGACTCACTAAAACCAGAAGTAGACACAGCACTGGGAAACAGAGCATGACAAACAATCAGGCATTGGACAAGATGGGACTTAACAGGAGTTTTTCATCTTTAGTTTCTGTGGTTGTGTGATAATTCAGCTCTGGCTGGGAAGCACCATACTCAGCTCCTAGAATCTGCTGCTAACGAGTACTGATGGAGGCATGGTACTTAATTCAACAAAACCAGTGCAACTCACCTGTGTAGCAGATGGCATCGTAGCGCGAATGAGGGTGAGGGTACCCTGTCTGATTGACATGGAGGTACACTGTCCGCACCCCCACCAGGTTCCCACCACAGTTGGGACGTGCCTTGGAGATGGGATACCGAACGCTGCGGTCTGCCAGCCAGCCTGCACTGCACACATCCATTCCAGCCTTCCATGCCAGGTACAGCTCTCCTGTGGTGGCCAAACGGGACCCAAGACTGAGGCATTTCTCTGCAGCTTCCTGGAAGGTGAACTTCTCTGGGGAGGTGGCATAGAAGACTTCACCTGCAATCACACAGCCATTGACTCAAGGACTGACTGTAGTGTTTAATCCCTCTTCCATCTACCTCTCTCTTCCCTTTGCTTTTCTTCCCTAGGGGCTGGTGGGATGAAGGAAAGGTTAAAGAGACTAGATAAGTACAGCTTAGATGAGTGACAACTAAGGGTGGGGACACACACATGATCACTGTCTACAAATATTAGGAAGGTGCAAATCTCAAAGAGGAAGAGAAATTTTCTAGGGAGGAACAAGGGGATGTACATTCTACTTGGACTCATGCAATGACATTAAGATAAGGAATATTTTGGGGCCTGGTTTTCAGAGGTACTGAGCCCCACTGCTCCCATTGACTTCAGTTGTAGGCCTGGGTGGTCAGCACCTGTGAAAATAATTTCCTAATGCGAGATACCAGAATGTGGAATCGTCCCCTCACATAAATAATGGGAGCTCCATTGCTTTAATCAAGTAAAACCACAGTGGACAAAGCCCAGAAAAATAGGCTTTAGGGGATAATCCAGCCTTGGCAGGGGATGGGACTAGATGGGATCTCACTTGGCTTTTGAATCTCTAATGTCTCTGACTTCTAACTTCTTTGCCTCTTGTTTTATCCTTGTCTGCAGTGAGGATGCTCATGATACTGTCAGCATTTACATTTGAGAATTACATAAGAGAAACACAAGCTCACCTTGCATTTCCTCTGCATAACAATAAACATCGTATGTTTCGTCTGTCTCCCGAATGCCATAGGTCCTCACTCCAGGAAATTCATCCTTGTCACCATAGCAACCCTCTCGGGGATGGTGCATTGGGTACCTGAGAGCGAGAGCGAGAAAGAGAGCATGCACAGGAAATGTCTAGTGAGCAGATAGAAGCTTCAGTGGAAAGATGACCGCCACATGGCTCTGTGGTGCAGGAGGCATCAGGAGAACCTGAACAGGTGGTGGAGAATCAGAATTCTGGGGGGAGGGAGGAAGTGGAGGCAGGCCAAACCCCCAGAACTTTTCCAAGACAGGAGAAGAAGGAGAAGTGGACTTACTCCCTTCCATTCCTGACATTGGAGGTGAGTGGAGAGGATCCTCCAGATGTTCCCCAAAGATACTGATGCAGGGGGAGTTGCTGGTTTTCAGACTCCTCTGAGCCCTGCTAGATGACTACCTGAAGTGTGCAAAATAGAGCCACATCTGCTGAGCTTGGCATAGGAACTATGCAGTTCGCATGGGCAAAAGTAGAGGGCACGGGGACTGGGATTAAACCACCGCTCTCAAGTCTCTGGGCCATTCAGTCCTTAGCTTCTCAGCTGTGACTGCCAAAAAAGGGGGCCAGTTGTGGGAGTGGTTTTGTGATGTGGACACCTATCTACTGGGAAATGGACTGAGATCCACCAGCTCATTCCACACCAAATGACTATCAGATGGTAACTGCTAGTCATTATTTACCTGGGACAGGATTTAAACTAATTACCTAGATGTGAAAGGCTCTGTATCCTATTTCCAGCCCCTTGCTGCCTGGATAGCCCTCTTTTCTTCCCTCTTGGCCACCCTCCTTCCCCTCTTTCAGCTGATTACCTGACAGTCTGATCAGCCAGCCAGCCGGCATCACACTGATCAAACCCATCGTCATAGGCAGCCTGCAGCTGTTCAGGGGTAGCGATGACAGCACTGTTCTGGATACATGCCTGCTTTGCCTTCTCAAAGTCCAAAGTGTACCTGGTGGAGATGGCTCTGTAATGGAACACGATTCCTGGAAAACACATCCACCAGCACACACACACACACACACACACACACACACACATACATCAGTCAGTGAAGAACCAGCCCCTCACCAGTTTCCCTTTCAAAGGGGTTAGCAAGTCAGAGAAAAGGCATTCTATCTCATGTAGAAACTCAGGCGTTTGCCACAGATCATTCGTATTGCGTGGGTAGTCTACTGTGCCCTGAAGAGCCTCTGTTCTTCCCCATGGTATATTCCACCATCCCAAGGCCACCAGGCTTCAATTTAAGGGGAATTAGATGTACTCCCTTTGGTGACCAGAAAAATCTACAGGAACAGACCTGCTGTCCAGTCCAGGTTCTTTTCTCCTGTGATGCTGGAGCACCCTAATGCTACATCTAAATCCAGTGTTTTAATGCTGACTGCTTCAGCATAAACCAACATCCCAGAATGCAACAAATACATCCCTGCCAGAAGGATCCAAAACTTTCAAGACATTTAAAGTGGCTGGCATGGCATTGCACAGTATTGTAAAAATACTCTATGGAAATTGGCTAATTGTGTGTTATAAGTACAATGTTGTACTATTTTATTATAGTCTTGAATGTGATAATGTCCAATGGCCCAAATCAGTATTGAGGCTCCAGTGCACCAGGCATTGTCCAAACACACAGGAAGGCATGGTCCTTGCCCTGATGATACATACATTTTATACTATAGCAAATGTGCTTTGAATAGTTATATGTACTGCAAATGTAATTAAGCCATACTATTCCATATAGAGTGGCCTTTAAAAGGAGTGTGTGGCTGTATGCATACTCAGGCCTGGCATAAGAAGGGTTAAACCTCTTGGATGCTTTCTTTCTTGGCCCCTCTTCTTCTCACTCACAATTTTATTGATGAGAGTAACAATGTTAACTGGGGGAAAGTTAATTGTGTGTTATATTGTCTACATATTAGCTAACTAAACCACTTTTACATTTCGTGAAAGAACATAAGAACGGCTCTAACAAAACAGGCCAACGGGCCATCTGGAAAATATCCCATCTCCTAACATACTAGGTGAGACCAAACATCCTCATAGGTCCAGTATCCTGTTTCCTGCAACACCACATCAGACCACCATCCATCTCATCCAGCGTTCCATCTCCTGCCCATATCAAAACAGACTGGTGCCATCTTCTAGCACACTGGGTGACACTGATGGTCTGTTTAATATGGCATTCCAGATCCTGCCCACATTAGAATAAATCAGTGGCCTGTCTTGTTTGGCTCCGGCTCACATACAAGATCAGACCAATGATCCATCAAGTCTGGCATCCTGTCTATGACAGCGAGTGATGCCAGATGCTCATGGAAAGGGTAAAATGCCTCCACTCCTATTCATAATGCACCTGGTCAGATTTCTTCCTCCTTCTTTCTCCACAGGCAAATCAATGTAAGCATCAACACTATCACCAAGAGGAAACATTGAAGTAATGGCCTCACCTTTCACTATGACCTCTATCGTATCCTGGCTGTCCTCAATACCATGCATCACCTCGCAACGATAGATCCCAGTGTCGTTGGACCTCAGCGCTTTGATTTCCAAGGTGGCATCGGTGGGGATGGCAGGATAGTTGGGCAGAGAGATCACCTCCGTGTACTCAGTGTTGATTCGAACTTGCCCCTCTGTGGCCACTAGTAAGACGACTTCCTTCCCATTGGAGAGTCTGCTCCATTTGATTCTTGGGGTCAGAGGAGGCGTATAGGGGGCTGGGGTGGCATGATCCAATGAGTCGATGAAGTAGCAGGGGATGGTCAGAGAGTTTCCCAGGATGACACGCAGGGGAGACCGTTCAGGTATGCTCACACTCAATGTGTTACCATGATCTGCCCAGTCCCAATATGGAGAGAGACAAAGTGAGGATTAATCAATAACACACATCAGTCATAACTACCAACATTTTCAAAGTAGCCTCAATCTAGCTTGTAAATCTGCACCCACAATATTAGGAAATATATCTATTTGTATATATTCTAATAATATAATTTGAAGTAATTGATGTTCCTAAAGCAGCCCCTGAGCCTTGGTAGGAGCCCTGGTGGAATATTATGCTATTACATTGAAGGTAGGTTGGGGGCCTTGGTGCTAGGTTACAAGTTGGGACTATCTTCCACCCTACCAAGCACAGCAACAGCAGGATGTCATGGCGTTGCAGCACCCCAGAGAGGAGGCCCTTGGCAATGGTGGGTGAAATTAGTGAACTTATAGGTAGACCTGTAAAGTTGCATGGGTCTGCTGTGTGAGGGGCATGTTGGCCTGTTACATGTATGGTCCTCTGCACTGAACAGTGGTCCCGCCGACTGTACATACCTGAAACTTCCACAGAGATGGCTGCAGTGATGACTCGCAAACACACAAACACTAATAGTAAAGTGGTCATAGTTTACCTGCAACAAACAACAAATTAGAGGCAGGGGTTAATTACTGCTGGATGATTATAAGGGAATGGACCCTTCAAGGACTCTTAAGAGGGAACAAGCCCATTAACCTACAGTACCCAAACACACCCTGGCAGGGTTTTTTTACATATGACCATCAACAAAAGAGAGTTTTCAGAGCAACACCTTGTCTAATAGAGTGAGGGACAAGGCATCTTGCTCCAAACAAGGGTGTCCATTATGTGCAGTAACATTACTATTCTATTCTCACACTCTCTCTTGTGATCTTCACCTCTGTTCAGAAAGACAATTTTGCCATGGAGTTTCTCATTTGTTTTACATCTATTCCGGCAACGACCACTGGGTCAGATGCCCTCTCTAGCTAACGCTACACCGTTGCCTGGACCACCTGGAATAGAAGCTTCTTCACATTACCAATATCCTTCCTCTACTAAGCCAACATGGAATCCTTGGCCAGCTGCTTGGATGTAATTTTTGTACAACTATTCTAGCGGAAGTCTGGCCCCTTCAGGGTGAAGAGGCTAAAGGTCACAACACAACCAATAATCCTGCCTTTACAGTCTATACCACTTTAAATACAAATGGATTCCACAGCTCTTTAGCAAGTTCACTGCAAGGACTACATGACATATACATTGCGCAGGGATCCCCTTCATCAGGGGAACTCACCACTTCAGAACAGTTTCAGAGAGACAGTGGAGGACTGTCCTGTATCCAGGTGAAACGGCAGAAGGACTGAAGGGAGGCAGAAAGGAATTACCCAAACTGGAATTTGGCCAGGATAGCCAGGTTAATGTCTTTAGTCTTGTGTATAATGCCATGGGATTTTAAGTAACCACTAGTTGGCAGGACCTCAGTTTTATGTTTCATTCACAAGATGGCACAGCACCCACTAACTCTGCACGGCAACACTGATTCAACACTGAGTCAAAAGGAAGAGCCCCACCTACTGGATCATTTAGGTTTTCCTTGGTGGTCACCTATCCAAATGCTGGCTGTTTGTCTTCGGAAAGCTAGAGGGAGCCCAGCTAGTGTTGATGTGGCTGCAGTCACAGAACATTATGAGAGACAGCGTACATGTCTATTGGCTCAGTAGTAAAGTTCATTAACTAGCATACTTGAAAGCATGGCACAGGACAAGGGAAAATATAAATTACATCTTATAAAGTCAGGCCATTAGGCTTTCACTTCTGAAGAACTTGGTTCAAATCCTACTTAAGCCAAAAGAGAAAATGTGTTTATAAATCACAACCTGGTACTTTATCTACATGAACAAATATTAAACCTTTTGGAAATCTCTACTCAAGAGAGGCTAAATATTGAATTAGCAGGGGCTGCTGCAGGTCAGGGCTGAGGTGCATTGGCAGAGATGTGCGTGGGCCCAGATTTGGAATACTTGGGTTGTTGATGGTCAGGACTTATGTGCATAGAGGGTGGGGAAGGAGCTGCCAGACAACACTGAGGAGAGTCATAGAATCATAGAATATCAGGGTTGGAAGGGACCTCAGGAGGTCATCCAGTCCAACCCCCTGCTCAAAGCAGGACCAATCCCCAACTAAATCATCCCAGCCAGGAGTCATGTGGGTGTCTACGACTGGAACAGAAGTGGGTGCTGCAGGGTAAGACTGAAATATTTATGAGAAGTCTCAATCTTTCCTGTTGTATTATTTATTGTGTCTGGCTCTAGGCAGTACAAAAAGTCATTTTTACGAATATTTACTTCATACACATTTTTTATCTATCTTGTAGCATCCATGACCAAAAGCTCCCTATAAAATAAATACATTAAAAAAACAACAACCCCCACCCCACCAGCATAAGACTGCCTTTGCTCAGTCTTCACAGTACCCCCATGGCATTTTGTCAAAGAGCAATGCAGAGGTTGAGTAGAAAGTTAACCAGCACAAGAAAGGGAGTAAGATATTAATTTGTATCATGGGGAAACACTCCAGTTTCTCTCTGGCTGCTAAAGTTACGTACCCATCACTGTTAAATTTTAAGATCAGTGCTGGCTGTTATTTGTTTATTTGTATGCCAAGGAGCTTGGAGTCCCACTTTAGACACAAAGCCATAAAAGCAGACAGACTCAGTTCTAGTCTCTAGGTAAGGACTGTAGCACTGGGAAAAAACTCAAGCCAAGTGTCGGCAATGTATTCCTGGTTTGTTAGAAAGAACAAATCCTTGGAGACAGCATGACTCAGGAGATTGTTTATGTAATAGGGAGCCTTTCACCAATAGGTCCCTAGCTTTAATAAGGCCCAGGCCATTGGTGACTTAGGGTATGTCTACACTGAGCACTGGAGGTGTAAATTCTAGCTCCAGGAGACATACCTGCACTAGCTCCAATCAAGTTAGTGCACTAGATATAGTCTAGAGTGTAGCTGAGGCAGAGCGAATGGTGGGAGGGGATAGGCACCCAAGTGTCTCAGACGGGCTTGTACTCAGGTGTCTAGCCCCTCCCTACAGCTGTACTTCTATTTTTAGTGTGCTAATTTGATCAGAGCTAGCGTAGGTTATGTTTCCTCAGGCTGAAAATTACACCTGTCAACTTGAAGTGTGGTCCTCTACAGCTGTTACCCTCTGACGATCCACTGTACGTTAAATGAATTGGGAGCGGGGAAAGGGGTGCTCAGTCCAGTTTCTAATGTGGTAGGTGAGCACATCGTGCAAAATATGTAATTACAATAAGCAGCCTTGGGGACTAATTGGATCTCTTGATGACAGAATCAATAGAGAGGCCAAGGATTGAATGGGCCATGGAGATGGAATTCCCCTATCATCCCCAGGTGTTGTGGTGGGGGAGGCCTCCAAGGCAGAAGGCACATTGGTGGGGTCAGCATGTGGGAAACTCATACTGTCACAGCTTGCGTTGTACCTGCTCTAGCTTTAAAGACAAGCTGTCACTTCTCCAGAGTCAAAAATCTGGAACCTTTCAGCAGCGCCAGCATTACGCTGAAAACGATTTAAAATAAATAGCCTTGGATTAGCAAAGAGACAGGCATCCTTTTGTCTGGGTTTTTCTGCAGAAGAAACCTGGAATTGAAGCATCTTAAAGAGCACTGAAACAGAGAAATCAAATATGATGGGCCCTGGCTGTCTGAAAACACCTCCAGGGCTTTTACCTATTATAGGCTGGTATTGTCACTGAGCACTCAAAAGCTGTAACAAAAAAGTGGTTTCTGTGTCGGTGTTCATTGCCAGGGAGACACATGAAGCAGGAGAGCAGGTTCATGCTCGCGCTGGTTAGAATTTGAAGAGTATGATTATTCTGAATGGGTGAAATTCACTCATGTATGGAAAGCCAGCACAACCCCCATCCATCCCTGGAGTCCCACTTTGCTAGGGTGACCATACTTCCTAAAGTGAAAACGGGATGGCCAGGGCTCGCCTGAGTCCGAGCCACCCCGCCGTCCCACCTGTAGGATTTGCCACAGCCACCCCCACTATCCAGGGCTGGGGCTGACCATCCAGGGCTGAGGCTGGGGCTGACCCCCTCCCCGATCTCTGAACCGCCCGTGGCTGGGGCTGACCCCCTCCAGCTCTGAGCCCCCTGTGTCCCGCAGCTGAGGATGAGCACTCGAGCCCTCTTCTGCTCCCCATGGCTGACCCACCCCAAGCTCTGTGCTGCCTGTGGTTGACCCCCACCCCGGAGCTTGGCGCCACCCGTAGCTGTGGCTAATCCCGGCCCCCCCCCCGGAGCTCCAAGGGGCTAAGCGCACGAGCTGTGTGCCACCCATGGCTGCCCCCCCACCCCAGGCTCAGCACTGCCTGGGACTGGGGCTGACCCCCCATCTCCTCAGCTCTGCACCCTGTGCCACCCACAGATGGGGCTGATCCCCCCAACAAGTTCCAAGGAACTGAGCACCTGAGCTGTGTGCCACCCATGGCTGACACCCCCCACCCCAAGCTCAGCATTGTCTGGGACTGGGGCTGACCCCCCCCTTCCTCGAGCACTGAGCCCTGTGCCACCCACAGCTGGGGCTGAGCACCTGAGCCCTGTGCTGCCCGTGGCTGGGGCTGATGCCCCCCCCCCCCCACCTCCACACCGCCTGGTGCTGGGGCTGACCTCCCCGTGCCGCCTGCAGCTGCAGATGGGGCTGATCCCAATGCCAGCTGGGGCTGCCTCCTGAGCCCCGCAGCCCAGCACCTCCTGTTGCTGCCTCCCCGCCCCCCATGTTGCTCCCCTTTTTTTGGTAAACTGGGCATTTGTCCGTTTGCTCTTTCCAACTGATCAGCTGGGAAGAGCAAATGGGACAAATGCCCATTTCTGTCAAAAAAAGTCAGGACGGCCGGGACAGAGCTTAAAAGTTGGACTGTCCCAGCCAAAATGGGGCCTCTGGTCACCCTGCACTTTGCTTTGCGCTGGTCCTTCGCACAGGGGGTTATTTCATCATACCGTAAGAGCAGGGGAGACAGGAACATTTCCAGGTTTGGTTTATTCCTGAAAAAGAAAGGCCCTCCCTCCAGCTCCCCTCACCCGCAGCATCCCACAGACAGTGAATTCTTTCTCTCAGCGGCAGTTCAAACAAATTAGAATAATAGTGTGTGGAGTGCATTGTGCCAGCTTCCTAGCCCTGACTCCCGGCCAGTGCGACATTCAATCAGGTGCCTATTCCTCACGGTCATGTTTGCAACATGTTCTCCATTTCTCACTCTTCTAACTACCGCAGGGAAATCTGAGAGCCCTGCTCTGTGCTGCTTAGAGTGTCCTGGATAATTTGCCATCAGTAGCAGTGATGATTTTATATTCTACTAGTCTCTGATTCCGTTTTGTTTCTGTAGGGATGTCAGCTCGCCTGGCACTCAACAGCGGGTGAACATCTCTGTTTTAAAGAGCGCTCCTGTAACCGACAGGCCCTTGCCTAAAGACCTCAGCGTGTGACGGTACGGTCCAGTACGATGCTGAGCAAACCCGGAGTGATGTGTGGTTGCTATGGCTGGGATACATCATGGGCTTTCAAGGAAAAGAAGGAGGGATAGCTCAGTGGTTTGAGCAGTGGCCTGCTAAACCCAGGGTTGTGAGTTCAATCCTTGAGGGGGCCATTTAGGGATATGGGGCAAAAATCTGTTGGATGATTTAATTGGGGATTGGTCCTGCCTTGAGCAGGGGGTTGGACTAGATGACCTCCTGAGGTCCCTTCCAACCCTGATATTCTATGATCCTATGAAGGAACTTGGGGCCGTTGATCATGTGACTGTTCCAAGTGCAGGACCATCCTGCCTAGTCCTTGTGCTCCTGGCCGGGAGGGCTACCCCCAGCCCCTCCCCTGCTGTCCCCTCTCCTCCACAGCCTCTGCGAGCACAGGGCTGTGAGCTCCTGCCTCTCTGAGCGGCATGGTAAGGGGGCGGTAGTGCGTGCACGCGACTGCAGCACGGGTGGGGGGTCCTGGGGGGCAGTCAGAGGACAGGGAGGAGGGGGTGGTTGGATGGGGCAGAGGTTCTGTGGGGGGGCGGTCAGGGAACGGGGGGGTTGGATAGGGTGTGGGAGTCCCAGGGGGCCTGTCAGGGGGCAGGAGAGTGGATAGGGGTTGGGACAGTCCGGGGACAAGGAGCAGGGCGGGTTGGATAGGGGTGGGATCCTAGGGGGCCTGTCAGGGGGTGGGGGTGTGGATAGGGGTCGGGGGGGAGTCAGGGGACAGGGAGCAGGGGGGGTTGGATGGGGTGGGGTTCCGGGGGGGGGCCTGTCAGGGGGTGGGGATAGGGGTTGGGGGGCAGTCAGGGGACAGGGAGCAGGGGGGAGTGGGATCCCGGGGGGGGTTGGATGGGTCAGGGGTTCTGAGGGGGGCGGTCGGGGTGGGGAGGGGGAGGGGACTAGGCTGTTTGGGGAGGCACAGCCTTCCCTACCCAGCCCTCCATACAGTTTTGCACCCCGATGTGGCCCTCAGGCCAAAAAGTTTGCCTACCTCTGGTCTAGAGATAGGTTGGGTGGACAGTTAGGAAATGGATTCCCATTGGCTGGGATATGGGGGGGGCAGTTCTCCCCTGCATCAGTTGCATTTTCAAGGCTTTTCACAAAGAAAAGGGCTAGAGACTGAAAATGAAAATGAAATGCTTTAAATGAAAACTGGAAGCTTCTTTACAGGGCCCAAAGACTGTTACAAAGCTCCCCTCTGCTCCAGTCTGTCAGGGCTCTTAACCTCTCTGAGTACATAAAACATCATTTGAGGGTGAGGGCTAATGTGGGGGTTACAATTAAAGTTGTGGTTAGGGTCAGTTACTCTTATGGTCATAGACAGGGTTAGTGTTAGTAGTTAGGATTATGGTTAAGGTTAGTGTTACAAAGATGAATTTTAGCATAGGGTTAGGGATATAAACTGCCTACCATAAAATGCATAAGAAGTAAAATATGCAACCAAGAAGTTCTATAAATGCCTCAGTTTGAATGCTCCTGAGTATCTGTACTGCTAGAAAATTAGCTTGTTATCTCACACCAGTCACTAGAGGTCCCTTTTGACAAACCCAAATTACTTGTGAGTGTCATTATCCTCCAGTAGAAAACCTCACCCCTAGGCAGAGAGATCCTGAGAATGGGTACTTTGGGGGGTGGGTATCTGAATAGGTTATACCGAGAAGACAGGATCTACCAAGCACCAGCATAGGGTGAGAATTGTTTCTGATGGCAGCCAGTGCCACAAATGGAGAGTCAGGATTGTACTGAGCATCTTAGAAGAGTTTGTGTTATGGGAAAACAACAACTTCCACCCCCGAAGGTGCGTTTAAAGTGCTTTAAAGGCTGTGTTTGTGTTTAGCGAGACTGCAGATCCATTGAAACTGGGCAGATGGAGTTTGCAAGACAATTTCTTCTGGCTTTTGTGGAAAAGAGGGAGAGGAGGAGGTAGGAGGTGTTATACAGGGTCACTGTTACCCACATGGAGTCTCAGAGCACATGCTAGATCAACCAGTCTGGATTAACAACAGTCAGACTTAACAGTCACCCAAAATTCCAGCCGTTCTTCCTCTTCTAAGCATTAACTGAGATTGGAATGAGGCTTGGTTAGCATTTTACATTGGATTTATTTATGTATCTGCACTTCCTAATTCAGCCAGGTCTGGAGATAATTGAGAAAAAGACCTTGAGTTTCCAAACCATCCAGAACTGAGAAGGGCTGGATAGCACAGGAGATTTCTGCCCTGGAGAACAATTGTCATTTTAACTTCTGTTTATTGCCATTTGATATTAAGCCCAATTTTTTCAAAGATGGATTTATGCACGTGTGTAACCTCTAGTTTCTGCTCACGCATCAGAGATTGTATGCAAACAGTCACGAGGGGACTGCAAGTAAAAGTGCATATTTGAAAAATCTGAGCATTTTGAATTTTTTACACCCCTCTCTCCTTTGACCCCTTCCCCAGATTTTCACAGAACTAGAAAACCTTGTGAGAGTAAAAATTGCATTTTAGAGGCAAGGAAAGTTCTAGATCCAACAAAGTGCTTACACAATAACATCCCAGGAAGGTAGGCAGATGTGGCCCATTTAGAGCCCAGTCTGTCTATCCAATGTATTTGTTTTTTGGAATGCATTTTCCATTCTTTTTCTAGCTTGCTTTTGAATCTATACTAAGCACTTTGTTTTGAATCTATACCCTCCACAGTTTCTCCTTATGCTTTTGGTTGTCCATTCCACATTAATCACCCTTGCAGTAAGTAAGTTTACTTTAATCACCCTTAATGTCCTCTTTTTCTTGGATTCATTTCACACCTTCTTGTTTCTGAGCCTGTTACCCACTCAGAGATTGTCAGCTTTTGAAATTTGGGACAAAGCGGACACAATGACACATCTTGACGTTACATCATTGCAACAGACCATCTTCAGGACAATACAAGTGTCATCTCATTGCAAAACTCATCTGACGCTACCATGCTCCACACAGCTTCCATGCTTTGATTTGACCCAGGCACATTAAAAGATTTGGAAAACTTTTGATAAACCTTAGTGGGATTTCAGACTGGTAATAAAACAGCATTCATGGGCAGGAGCTTGTGCCTTTAGCATAGCAACATTTTCCAGGAGAACATAGTTCTTAAAATTTGGATATAAAGAGGCATCTAATAAGAGACCAAACCAGCAATACTTTAGTCTTGGATTCTCATCCCTCAAAGATTTAGTCTCTCTCTCTTTCTTCCCCTCCAGGGAATGCACCTCAGTTTCTCCAGGGAACACCAATCACCTCCATCCAATCTGGTGTATTTCAACTAACTCTCACAGCTCAGCTACTTCAAGACTTAATAATGATGGCAAAACTTTGGATGAAGGCTTAAGGAGAATTAAGAAAAGGTACCTCCTCTTGACAGAGGAGGATGTCAGGTCTTTGATCCCTCATGTACATATCTATGGGGCGTCCCAGGTGCCTTCAGAACTGTCAGTGGCTTTTTGTTTCAGTGAGAATAGGGAGTATTCCCTCATCACCTCCACAAACAAATCCCCCATTGTCTCCACATGCTACAAGCTCTTTTCCAGCACTGAGAGCTTTTCTGTTCAAATCCCAGCCTGCTTCAGGAAATGGGAGGGGAAGAAGAAAAAAAAAGGGGGGAGGGGAGGAACAATTTTATTTCTTTTTTCTTTTAAAATAAGGCAAGTTTTGGAATAGAAGTATCGTAATAAATATGCTCCTGTGACTTTTTGTGTTTTCTCAGCTGTAAAGAAAATAGGAAAACTATTCCATTCTGTTTGGCTTCCAAACCATTCTGAGACTAAGCCCTTTATGCAGTGGGCTGCTCGGATGTTGTTCCCACCAAGGCCGTTTTTGACGTGACTCCTGGGACAAGAAAGTCCTTTTTGAACCAAGAATGAAACGTGGCAGTGGTTACTGTGATATTGTGTCACTGCGGTGTGTTGCCCACAGCTTGATGGGGGCTGATATTCCCCACATCAGTTTCCTGCGTCAGACAGTGAGCTGGAGGCACAGAAAGAGACTTTATTAGCATGAGGGTAGCAAGAAAAGGAGGGGTTGCTTAGGACTCAGGAAAGCAACAGATTTCATCACACACCTCAGCCAACTTATCTCTCTCCTGTCCTGGAGTACTCCATGCTGCTGCGGTCATGGGCTCTCTTATACACAGCTCGGTGGACTGGCAGGACTTGGCCCCTCCCTCCTGACTGGCAGGAATGTTGTGCACCTCAAGAACACATGGCTTAGCCCTTCTCTTTTGATCTGTCTATGCAGTAAATGGAACCGAAAGAACCAATCAGCTCTAATTTACACCTTGGGTTATTTCAGTTTAAGTCCCTGTATGCACACTCTTATTTCAATATAAGAGCTCTGTTTCCATATAACGTAACTATAACTACCAGCTTAATTAAATCAACACAAAGGCAATCTTATACCAAAATAAGAGTATCCACACACAGACTTACACCAAACTAACTAAGGGTGTCAAGGACAACCGATACAGTTATTTCACTTTCCATTTACCAGGCGGACAAGCTCCCATTTTCTGAGGAGTGAGATGCCAGGATGAGATTCCAGTAACAACCTGAACAACTAATACTGCTAAGTCTCAGGTAGTGGAATTCAAACCCCGACAATAACAGAACAAGGAGTAATGGTCTCAAGTTGCAGTGGGGGAGGTTTAGGTTGGATATTAGGAAAAACTTTTTCACGAGGAGGGTGGTGAAGCACTGGAATGTGTTACCTAGGGAGGTGGTGGAATCTCCTTCCTTTGAGGTTTTTAAGGTCAGGCTTGACAAAGCCCTGGCTGGGATGATTCAGTTGGAGATTGGTCCTGCCTGGAGCAGGGGGTTGGACTAGATGACCTCCTGAGGTCCCTTCCAACCCTGATATTCTATGATTTGCATGGAGCAGATTTCCTTTTGAATGCATAATACCATATAAACTGCTATGGGCTGTACCTACCACACAATGGGCCACCTTCTTCTCCTCTCATTTATGCCAGTCTCACATCAATGTAACTCCATTGACATTAACAGAGTTACTCCAGAGTCACAGTGGTGTGAGTGAGGCTAGACATACTGTCCTTCTGGCCCCCAACAGCGCAGTCACATCTCCCACTCAACCACTAACATTAATTTTCCAACAAATCACTAGTGAAACTAGTAGCAGAGAACAGAATGCCCTGCAACGGACACCATCAACTTTTCCACCATTCAAGCATTCAGGAACAAGGCGTAATATATCTGGGAATGAATGGGAAACAAGTTGCATTCTTCACACTTGATACAACATCAGCACTGAATTACTCTTGAGGTGCCAGAGTAACAGCCGTGTTAGTCTGTATTCGCAAAAAGAAAAGGAGTACTTGTGGCACCTTAGAGACTAACCAATTTATTTGAGCATAAGCTTTCGTGAGCTACAGCTCACTTCTGTAGCTCACGAAAGCTTATGCTCAAATAAATTGGTTAGTCTCTAAGGTGCCACAAGTACTCCTTTTCTTCTTTAGGTGCCATGGTTCCCAGTGCAGGTCATGTATGGAGACCAAATCATTATCTCAAAATCTTTTTCAGTGATTCAGGAAAGAAGGATCACCCATGTCTGTTTCTACTTGTGTTTTATATGCACATTTCTTAGACAGTCAGCTAAATGAATGCTTAGCAAATCCTATCTCCCTGGCTTCCCTGCCGAGTCCCACAACACATCTACAACATTTAGGGGGGTAAATAAAGGAAAACTCTCATTCACTATTCATTTTCACCAGGAGGTGCTCAATTCGTGACATGGGTTCCAGGTCTCAATTTCCTTGTGCTGCCTGTGTGCCTATGATGGGAGTGTCTGTTATCTGTTCCACCAGCTATTACATGGGATTAGGATATCATTCTCCCTGTAAACTGAAGAGAGAGCGTGTTCTTCATATATCTAATTCTTATTGGCAAATGGTTGGGCTGGGTAAAATGCCTCCAGTTATCTGGCTCCTGGCCCTCTCTATGTGTTACTTTATCCATCAAAGCCTAGGACATCTGTGGGTGCCAAATACAAGCAACCATAATAGTCCTTTGCTCTTCTCTAGCATGTGCCATCTGAGGATTACAAAACTCTTCACAAAAGTTAGTTAACTGAGGGCTTGTCTACATTACTGGCTGGATCGACAGGCAGTGATCAATCCAGCGGGGGTCAATTTATCATTTCTAGTTTAGACGTGATAAATCGACTGCCAATCGCTCTAGCATCGACTCCAGGACTCCACCTCAATGAGAAGCTCTCCCGTCGACACACCACAGTGAAGACATCGTGGTAAGTAGATCTAAGTACGTCGACTTCAGCTACATTATTCACATAGCTGAAGTTGCGTAACTTAGATTGATTCCCCCTCCATAGTGTAGACCAGCCCTAAGCCTCACAACACCACCATGAAGTGCATAATGGCAAGGATCACCATCTCCATTGAATTCCTGGGGAGACTAAGACACGGAGCAGAGAACTGACTTGTACAGCAAGGCAGTGACAGAAATGGGAATGGCACTGAGGAGTCCAGATTCCCAGTCCACTCAACTAACCACGAGCCACACTGTCTCTCTCTAGAGCCAGTATGGATAGCAGTCACTTATACCACAAATTTCTCCTTTCTCTGAAATAAAACCAACATACCCTAGCTCTCAGATTCATGACTGCAGACTAGAACTGGTTGGAGATTTTTGGTTGAAAAGTTTTTTCAATAGAAAATGTCATTTCTTGTTCTTGCCTAAAATTTTTGATTTTCTGTTGGAAAAATCAAAATGATTTTTTTTGTTTTGGGTCTGGTCAACTCCATCTGAGCTGCTGGAGTTCCTCATGCCTCCATTATCCATTATGGGCCAGGTTTCCTGATGGACTATACCTCCCATGATGCATGGCAGTCTCTTCTTTTGTTGAACTACCACGGCGCATCATAGGATATACACTCCAGAACAGGGAAATAAGATGTCCAAACTATAATTCCGATGAGGCATCGTGATAATGCAGAGGGACACAGATTAATGCTGAACTGACCCAAAACGAAGCATTTTGATATTTCTGGATTGAAATTTTATATTCCATGACAAGTTTTCATGTTTCAGCTTTCCATCTTAATTCAGGACTTCTGAAGGTATTAGGGGACACCATTGCTCTTGGGTCAGAGGCCTGCAGCTGGCTGGCTGATTAGCTCCTCCCACTGCACCTGGGAAAAAGAGCTGTGACTTAATTGGCTGATCCTTATAAAAGAAGGCAGCAGGACATGGAGGGGAGGGACTGCAATACCTGCCAGAAAGCTGAGGGGCTTGTGGCTGTGTGCCAGATGGGCTGTGGCTGGAGCAACTGCAGAAAGGAACTGCTCCAAGAGCCAAATACACAGATGGGTGACTATGAAGTCCTGTCGTCACTGAGTTCTGAGGTGAAAGCCAGGAAACTTGGACGGATAAACTTATGGGTGTGAGGGACAGCTGTGGGAAAGGGACCACTTGGCCTGCACAGATTTTTGAGGGGAGAGTCTGTGAAGCTTTGATCTTGTTTTGTTAAGAAGGCTTGAAATAAAAAACAAAACAACTAACTCTGCTGGAAACTGCTTCCCTGGATTCTGTGAGACGGCTCCAGACAGACTTCCCCAGAGAGGAAACTGGCTCAGCAAGCGCAAACTCAGATCCAAACAGGAGGAGGGGGCTGTATGATAGGCCCTGATCCTGTACAAGGACAAAAACAAATTTTGAAATACTGGAATTTCCCACAGGGTGAAAATTCTGATTTTCAATTGCTTTAGGTGACCTGTACAGTGGGATAAGCAGTTGAAAAACCACCTACACAACCTTTGAACTCCTTTGGGAATTTAGCTCAGCCCTATGAAGTAGAAAGACAATTGCAGCTGAATGGAAGTTGCGTTCATGGGAGATACAGTCCAGAACAGGGGCATAAGATGTCCAGACTACAGCTCTGATGCGGCACCATGATACGGACTGAGGATAAACAGTGTGTTCCAAAAACTGCTGAGAAATTTGATTTCTCACCTAGAAGTTTGGATGCTTTTTTGAACCTTTCTGGTCTGTAAACCAAGCTAGAAATGCCACCACAATAGGTTCTGCCATTTGATTTCCAACACTTTTGAGAAGTATCAGGAGAACAAGCTTTGCTGTGGTATTTTGGTGAGGGAAATTGTTTCTGATATAATTGGCTTTTTTGAAATCCTAAAAAAAGTTCTGGTTTTGTTAGAGCTCTCAACGAAGATTTTGGTGGTTTCTTTCTTATGTAAACTCCTTTGCTTATTACTAGACACAGTCTGCTAAAGAATCTCATCACATCTAACATTTCAGAAAAATCTTCATATAGAGAAATCAATTTATTCCCTGCCAAAGGGCAAATCTTCCAGGAAACAATATACTGTTCCAAACAATCGGGCAATGACAGAGTCTACACCAGGGAAACAAATTCCCCGGAGAAACATGGATCGATAAATAAATGAACAGTGGGAAAGAGTGCTTTAAACACTAATTAACTGACCCATGTATCTGCTGAACTCTAGCTCTAAGTGTGATGCATTAGTTGTAGTGTGGATACAGAGAGAGAGATAAAGGGATGGCTGGATACAGTGTGATAAACTACCACTAAAGAAACCAAGAAAGAGTGGCTGTTTAAAGTGCTGGGTCCGCTAATAGAGGTTTTTATAGGACTGCATTCTGTGCACATGGGGATACTTTGGGGGCAGACTCTGAAAACAGGAGGTTGCTTAATAGGACTGATGTCTTGTACTGGTTTCACTGTGTACCTAACGTAAGTGCACTAATGTTAAGCGAGAATCTTGCAAACAGTCTCCAAATATCCTAGTCTCCTGCCTGGTACATAACACCTGCTTCCGCCACAGTGCTCACATGTGCAGTGCACTCCCCAAGGAACTACAGAGACAAGGGGCAGACCATTTTCCCTTCATTCTGTGTGAAGTTGACCCTATATCATTACAGGCATCTAGTGTCATTAGCAGGCATGGCCAGGAACTTGGCACCTGCTCATTTGCTCTTGAATTTTGTTCTTCGTGTATCCTCCATTAAAACATCATACAGCAGCATGAAATCTACCAGCTCAGCATGACTTCTATGGCTTGCTCAGGGGGAATGATTCCTATCCGAGAACAGCTCAGCACACCTCCTGCCCTCCCTCAGTGAGTGCTTACTCTCAGCTTGCCTGCAGCACGCATCCATTAAACTCTAACACTGCCACACTAGCTTCCTGGACACACAATCAGCTTCAACAATGGAACCCTACAGACAACCATATACCAGAAACCCACGGATCAACACACCTACTTTCATAGATCCAGTAACCACCCCAAGCACAGCAAGAAATCTGTTATCTATAGCCAGACACTCAGATACCACAGAGAATATGCTCCGAGGAGAAAGTCTAGGATATACACCTCAATACACTCAGAACCGCCTTCACCAAACAAGGACAGACCACCAGAGAACTACATCGCACCATAGAATGGGCCACCCAAATACCCTGAAAGAACCTGCTTCAGTACAGAAATAAAACCTCCTCTGACCGCATACCCTAGTTGTCACCTGCCACCCAACACTGGAATCCATATGGGGTATCATCAAACTACAATCCAAACTCAATGGGGACCCCATCCTGAAAGAAACGTTTCCTGAATCCCCATTTCTGGCCTTCAAACAACCCCCCAATCTCTCCAAGCTCATCATCAGAAGCAAGCTCCCCGCAGACCATGTCACACCAACTCAAAGCAGCACCAGACTCTGCCAGAACAACAGATGCAAAACCTGCAGCCATATCTCCACTGCTACAATGATCAGCACCCCCCACAACACACCTTATAAGATCCATGGATCCTACACATGCCTATCACAACATGTGCCATACCTCATCCAGTGCACTAACTATGTGAGTGAAACCTGACAATCAGTACACCCTCCAATGAACTCACACAGGTAAATGATAAAAGACGAAAACACCACATCAGCTGTGGCTGAACACTTTTCACAAAGTGATCTCTCTATATCTGACCTATCAGTCCCCATCCGCAAAGGAAACCTGCACAACACTTTGAAAAGACAAACCTGAGAGCTTAAATTCATAACTTTGCTAGACATTAAAAATCATGGACTGAACAGAGACATTGAATTTGTGGTTTATTACAACAATCTGTAATCCATTAACTCTCTCTTTTTGTCCTATGACTTCAGAGGTGTTAACGGGTGACTCTACCTTTAAAGGTCCTTTACAATATGTGCTAACTATTTATGCTAAACTTTCTCTTCCACCTTGCACATAAGTGTGACACTCAGGGCACCTTTCCCAGACCTGAAGAAGAGCTCTATATGACTCGAAAGCTTGTCTCTCTCACCAACAGAAGTTGGTCCAATAAAAGATATTACCTCACCCACCTTGTCTAGCAGACTAGCTGTCTACAGACCTCAAAGGTCCTGGTTCATGTCTTAACTGTGGTCACATGCACAATGATTCCAACTCATTGCTCAGACCACAAGTGAGGCGGATGTGACAGACAACAACCCTCACCTATCATCATTATTTAGCACCCTAGGTGGGCATAGTGTTTTACAAACTTGTAGGAGAACAAGGTTTGTAATCTGCCCCAAATTGCTTACAGACTAAATCAAATGGGTCTAACACACTGATTGGTAATCAGACTACTGTAGATAGCATCCAAGTGGAGATCAGAGATGGGAGCTCACCGAGAGAAGGGAGCATTGAGGAGAAAGGAGGACCATGTGCATGAAGGAGGGATGAAGACTGGGCTTTGTGCCCAGGAAGACAATGCTGCATATGTGCAACATGCCTGAATTAGCATGGCAGGGAGAAACTGAACTCTGGGGTCTGGCTGATTTTGAGCAGTTGATTTCTCATTCTGCAAATTGTGTTAATCCCTTGTTTGTTTGTTTGTTTAATTTGTTTATTTGTTTGTTTTCATTTCCTTGGATTTTTTAAAATGAAAAAATGGGGGAAATGGGAAAAATCCATCACTATGTGGCTTGTTCATTGTACAAACTCTGTAGGTTTTGCCAATTAAGCTTTTAAATTCCTTGAACTGTATCTATTTAGCCTGCACAGCTTACCTGCTCTTTGCCACCCGCATCCAAGCTTGCATCTCTCCCAGTCTCTCCTGCTTAACTGAATAGAGACAAACCTGAACACATCTGTTCTCTGGATCCCTCCCCACACCCTGCTTTCACCATCACTCTTGACAATTCTGCTATTCTTCCTGTCACTCAAGCTTGCAGCCTTGGAGTTACAGAATCATAGAAATGTAGGGCTGGCAAGGACCTCGAGAGACAGAACTAAATATACACAGACCAACCTGGACAGGTGTTTGTCTAACCTGTTCTCCAATGATGGGGAGCCCACAACCTCCCTTGGAAGTCTGTTCCAGGGCTTAACTATCCTTATAGTTAGAAAGCTTTTCCTAATATCTAACCTCAATCTCCCTTGCTGCAGATTAAGCCCATTGCTTTTTGTCCTACCTTCAATGCACATGGACAACAATTGATCACCTCCTCATTGAAGCAGCTCATTTGAAAACTGTTATCATATCCCTCCACAGTCGTCTGTTCTCCAGACTAAATATACTCAGTATTTTTAATCTTTCCTCATAGATGTTTGACTCCTTCCTTTCCTCGTCTCCTCACATCCAGGCTGTCATCCACTCTTGTCTCTTCTCTTTCTATATTTGTAAAATCCACCCATTCCTCTCTGGCCCCTCGGCCTAATCCCAGTTCACATCACTGCTCTCTGGCTAGAATAGTTAACTTTCCCCTCTCCAGCTTCCATTGCTCTCATCCGCCTTCTCTTCAACCTAATGCATAAGATAACAAGCTTCCTCTCCCACCACTTGTTATATATTTATACCTACATCGACATCGATATAGATATAGATGAGAATACTTTAAAACGCTGTGTACAAAGCCTCTCACAAAGAGAATTGCCTAATAAGAGGCGCATCAACCTGGTTCTCGCTACGACCAGGTCAGGTCAGAGTTGTGGGCAGAATCATCTTGGATTTTACCTGTTCCACCCCTGAATGCATTAATTCCAGCAGTGCCATTTCTGTGGGTACATCAGCTACAACATATTCAGCCTGTTACATTTGCTCACCTGACAGCTGCCTTAAAGATCTATTCATAGAGAGTGAAATTCATCCCAATGCGGAGGATTGGCCAAAGGCCTATGCACCATTTAAGCCCTACTTAAATCCTGTTTTGAGGGCTTAAGGGGGATTTAAATGGGGCACAGGCCTTGGGGGAATTTAACCCATAAAAAATAAGTGATATTCTGAAATCTCTGTTCCACGGAATAGGTCACCTCCCAGAACAACAATCTAACTCCACCTAAACTGCGCTTTTCTGTTAGCAATTGCAGCCCATACACTAAACATGGGTGATTTATTTTTTAAATCACTCCTCCTGTTACTAAACAAGAGCAGTTTCTAGTTTCCAATTTACTGGTAAATAGAAAGTGAAATTTTCCTTTGGAAACAAAACTGGCCAGACTTGCTAATCAGCTCTGTCCCCTCTGCACTTGTCGTGCAGCAAAAGGGTCTGGTACCTGGCCGCAAATGGCCAGGAGGGCATTCCCCGGCACAAGGTGTCCTGTGACAGCTACCCTCATCCCCAGTGTAGGGGACATGTCGGGATGGATGCAGGACATGTCAGGGGCCGGGAGGGGAGGCAGCAGAGTGAAACACTGTGGCACCTATCCTCCACTGGCATAGAATCCATCTTATGGACCAGTCGTGTATCGTAGAGCAGCCTGACAGCCACTCTAAGTGTCTCAGAGTCGGAACTGGTACTTAGCATTAGGGAACTGTAACTGGCCTCCTGACAGAGCTTAGGCGCAGGAGGGAATCTGGCCCTATGTATGTCTATATATTTATCCACCAAGATGTCCTCCTTTCCCTCCCTACGCTCTTAGAAGAAAACCTGAAAAAACGAAGACCCAGACCTTCATTTGTCCCTGCCCAGTTTGCATGCACATGTGCAAGTCTGGTGGACACCAAAGTGCATGGGCCTAAATACAAAAAAGCTGTTAGAAAAATGGCCATTTTAGTCCATATTGCTGCCGTTTGCCCAGCACTTTATGATACAAAGTCTAACAACTCTAGGGAATAGAATCTCTCCCTTTTTTCCCATGTGGGAGCATCCCTGTCTGTAGGATGGGAGCTATGTAGAAATCTTTCACCCATCTCTGTATCACTGAGGCCATGTCTACAGTACAAAATTAAGGCAACCTAACTTACATCGGCATACAGCCACCACAATAAATGCATTGCTTGTGCATGTCTACACTTTGCTCTTTGTATCAGCAGTGCGCGTCCTCACCAGGAGCGATTGTATCAATTGTACTGTCAGCGTGGGGCGTTATGGGACAGCTCCTGAAAGCCAGTAACAGTTGACATAAGCAACACGTCTACACTGATGTTGCATTGACCTAACTACATCGACCTTCACTCTACGCTGCTCTACAGCTATTAAGTCGGCGTAGCAGGGCAATTAACGTCAGCAGGAGTGAAATTTAAGTGGAGACATTTCCATAGTTAGGTTGACATAAGCTGCCTTGCGTCGACCTAACTCTGTAGTGAAGACCAGACCTGAGTTTCCTTCACAAGCTCAGACCCAGACAGGTTCTCCTTATGCCACAAACTAATGCAGTCAGCTCACTCAGTGACATACGCAGTGTAAGAAAGCCAACCCAGCCTTCTCTCTCTAACTCCGTTGTCCCCAGCACAGATTTCTCAAACCACTGCACATGCAGAAGCTACAACCACAAACCCAGACGCATAAAAAGGCCTCTGTGCTTGGAAAATGAACCACGAAAGGATGAGAGTCCTCAGCAGACAGTGAATCAGCTACCTCATATACCTGAATGATATAGATTAATTATTTTATATTCTAATAATAATCATTAGTACTTTTCATTAGAGATGAACTGTTAGGTTAATGAAAATGTTTGACATTTGAAAGAGTTGGAAACAGACCCAATTTTCCTTTTAAAAAAACTTTTTAAGCACATTTTATTCCCGGTATGTTTTAAAAAATTTAAAAACTGGATCAAAACTATCAAAATTTTCATTTAAAGTAGTAAAACAATTAGCTAATGGCTAAAGAAATGTTTCATTTACCAAAACCTGGGTTTCCTGTCATTGAAAAATGTCTATTTTATAGTGTTTTCAATCTTTTTTCTTTAAAAATTTAGCAAAAATATATAAAGCACAACTTTTTTGTGGAAAACATTTTGGACAATAATGACAGTTTTGTTGTGATAATTTTTGTTTAAAAAAGAGGCCTTTTGCCCCAAAAGCCCTTCGTGTTAAAAAAAAGTTTTACTTTTATTAAGTAATTCACTAACATTAATTAACTACTCTTAATAGCCACCGGTGGGAGTGGTGCATGCTTAGGCCCTCCCCTCCTCCGGTGGGAGTGGTGGCATCCTTAGCCCCACCCTCCTCAGAGATAAGCACCTAAGTCCAGGCTGCAGGGAAGTGCCTAGCTCTGCTAGTGATCTGCAAATGGGAAAGATAGGTGCATGGCTGCCTAAGTGGAATGTGGGACCTGAAGCAGGACAGCTGGCAGGGGAGAAAGGCAAGCTCCCTTATTACCTTTAGCCTAGTGTACTCACCCAGGATGTGAGAGACCCTTGGGTCAGTACCCTCCACCTCCTGAGTGGGAGAAGGGATTTGAACAGGGATGGATCACCTCCCAGGTGCATGTCCAAACCACCGTGCTATGGAATATTCTGACGTGGGTTCCCTCACTCTCTCCTGTTGAAGCTGTTCCACTTTAATTAAACGATGGAATATTTAAATACTACTTTAACCAAAACCAGCGTTTAGAATGATGGTATGGCCCAGTGGTTTGGGCACTCCCTTGAGAGGTGGTAGATCTCTATTCACAACCCTTCTCCCCCTCAAGAGGAGGGGGGACCTCGAACTGGGGGTCTTCCACATACTGGGTGAGTACATTAGGCTAAAAGTTATAAGGGAGTGGCTCCTCTTGCCCCGGCTGTTTTGTGTGAACTCGCCTAAGGCATCTGATCTAGTAGGCATGCTCAGAGGGCACCTACCAGATGGTGCCCCTGCACATAACCTCGGCAGCTGACTGCTCGTCTTCCCATTTGTGAATAGGTCTGGGGCTTAGGCAGGACACAGGCACCTGGGGGCCTAGAGTGAGGCTGCGATGTGCATACTTAAGTAAAAACTTAGGAGCCAAGTGAGTTTAGGCACCTACAGTGTTAGGTGGCAGCTGAGCAGGTGTTTTGTGGTTGCTATGGAGCCTAAAGGCAGGACTTAAGGGGCTGGGTACCTTCATGGATCCCACCCTAAGTTTCTGACCCAAGTCCACTTGGTCATTATCAGAGCCAGAATTTTTGTCAGTGGGAGCGGAATGGACATCAAAATGTAATATTATCCCTTAGCTCCTTCTTGCCACCAAAGAGCACTGCATACACCAAACGAGAGTTTAGTAACAATTGGTTACCAGCTCCACTGCTGGCCCTCTGCAGCCTTCCGACCCTGGGCTGGAGGCAAAACGTCAAACAGAGCCAAAAAAAGTCAGCTTAGAAAGTGATCTGTCTGTGGGTGCCAAGTGTGGAGACAGCAGTTTGGGCTGTGAGCCAGGGAAGTTCAAAATGGGCTTTTAAAGAGCTCTAATCAAACCATTCCTAATTAAACACATTGGCTTTTTAGAAAGTGCCCTAGGGAAATATTAAAGTTGTTTGCTTAGGTACATCACAGACCCCTGCTGTCTAAGCTTAGATCAGCCAGAGGGCAAGAACCAGTTGCCACTGAAATCCACCAAAATCTAATACAGGACAAGAGGGAGAGGACAGAAAGGAGGCAGGGCAGCTGGGAAAATACCCTCTCGTTAGCGTTTGCTTGGGATGTCAGACTGGCTCTCTTTGCACAGTTTTTACTCTTTCTGGAGCACTAATTAGTAGTGTGCATGCAACAAGTATGAGCCAAACAAGGGGCCAGATCCTCTGTGGATGGCAATCATCACAGTTCCAGTGGAGTATGTAAAGCGAAGCTTATTTACATCAGCTGAGGACATGGCCCAATGACCCTGAGTGGGACACGAGAAGTGCCCAGGTGCTGTGCTGGCTCCTCTGCACCTGGGGCAATTTCCCCCTCAGGGAATTTTGACTCTCCACCTCTTTCACAAAAAGGCCAAAGCAATCTCTTTTCCTGGTGTGCCTGGACATTCCCAGCAAACCCTTGCAATGCCAAAAACGGCATGGACAAGTTAATGAATGTGAAGCTCAGCAAGTGCATGTCATGTTACAGAAAGAGCCTGTGAAACTGACAAAAGGGGCCAATCTCCAAAATACATGTACAAGGGCAGAAACTGGACAGAAAATATCTTCTACATATTTACCGGGGTTGCTCTGCTTTTCCCCCAGCCCAGCCCAGCCCAGCCCAGCCCTACCCTACCCTTTAGCATTACAGCAGGCTCCCCTGTTTCCCTCTCTCTCACCCTGTTCCTTGGTTCAGCCCTGCCCTGCAGCATTAGCAGAGCTACCCTACTTCCTCACCTCCTCCTGTGCTTTGCTCCATGGCTCAGTCCTGCCTAGCTGCACAGTGGGGTTTCTCTGTCTCTTTGAGCACTGACTAATCTCTATTTCACTCAGCTGTCTATGCCTTGGTTTAAGATGTGCACAAATTAGGCTCTAAGAGCCAGATTGTGAAAGGAAAGGTATTTAGGCACCTAAAGATGCAGAGAGTTGGATTTTCAAAAGCACTTGGACACCTAACTCCTACACGGCACCTCTCTGCATGTTTGGGTGCCTAAATACTTTACAAACTGGCCCCAAATCCCCAAACACCGGGGCTGCAGCAGAGGATCTGGTTACTGAGCTTGATAAGCCAGCACCTTCCAGCCATGACAGCTACTCATCTAGCAGCCTATCCAGTCCCCCGGCTGAGCCACCTGTCAGAAGAGCAAAGGCACCAACGTGAAGCCTTTCATTTACCCACATTTCAGCAAAGGACCATATTAAAAATATTAACCCAGGGGAGCCCGCTGCCTCCCACCAGCCTAATAACCAGTGGGCACATCACTCTTCATCACATGCACACAGAGAATGCTTGGTTGAGGCTCTGCTGTGGTGATATGCAGACTGGACGTGCACAGCCAACCACTGGATGAGAGACACCAATAACTGGTTACATTTGCTCTAGTTTCTGACCACTGGTTGGGCAGATCCATGTCCTTATGTTACCCAAGACCATTGTGGAAGAGCATGGGGGTAGGGAGCAGCACCTGGATGACAGCAGCAAAGAGAACGAGGGTGACTGGTGAATCTGTCAATGTAGCGCCATTACTGTGGAGGAATTTGTTACCCACGGTATGCAAGTCACAGTCACAGCAGATAGTATCCAAAGGCAAATAGAGATTTCAGAGGCCTGTGCCTGGGGCCATTCATTGACTTTGCCACTTACTACTAAGGTCTGCATCTCATGTGGGTTCACACCTAGCATTAGTGACTCACAGTGTCATGTTCGTGCACATATGGTCTTAGACATACAGCCTGCAAACTTGGCTTCTATTAAAGACACAACATATAACTGTACACAACATGTGACTATTGGCATTTTGAACATAGCATGTGACTGCATACCCAAATGTTGTTAACGACATACTGTGATTGCATATACAGCTGTTATTAATCACATGCTTTCTTATGTGACCACACCCCAAGCTGACTCTAAGGACATAGCACGGGACTGCCCACCTGGCTGGTGCTCATGGTGTATGAGATGAAACAACAGGTCTCTCTGCTGCATAGAGTGGGAAAAGCAACTTTCCAGCCATCCCCTCCATTTGGGCAACGAGCCTTCAGCTTTGTTTCAGATTCAGTATCTGCCCCTTTTTGCTCCCTGTTTTTCCTTTTCAGTGCTGGCACCTGAAAGTTTTCTCTGCATTAATTCCAGATATTGTGTAAACACTAGGCTTGGATTCTCTTAAACAAGGCTGTTTCAGTCCAAACTTTCCTACCAAAATGTTTCCGGTCTTATAAATTCCAGGGATGAACAATTTAGCTTCATCTATAAGGTGAAACCTCCACCCCTTATAACCTTTTTGGCAGCTGGAAGACAATAGGGCAAATTAAAGCATCTTTGCATGGGAGAAGTCCTATGCATTTCTGGTAAGCAGTTGGGAAAGGGAAAGATGTTGCCTCTTGTGATATTCACTAGGCAGCGCCAATGGGCCAGGCACATGCCACTGGCTTGCTGTAAATATTGTTGAAGATTTGAGGTTAGGGTGTGAGACTCAGTCTCTTCCCGACTACTTTCTTCACAGCCCTGGTATTTCCTCACACAGGATGAATGATCTTTATTTTACCGAGATCATTGATACTGTTGGCAGATATTGGTGGCATTGATACTGGTGGCAATCATCCAGTACTCGCTCTTTGTTTTCCCAATGCTCAAACAAAGCAATCAGTTGCCTGTGGAAAGCCAGCTGCACAAATGTGCAATAAGCACTGACACCAGCATGGTCACTTCAAACTGGCAAGCGGATCATTTCACAAGGCAGGGAGAGCCGTATTGCAAAAGCGAGCCGTTTGTTCTTTCATTCATGTTCAACTAGGCACCAGCATTCACCAAGCAGTTCAGATATCTTGCTGGAGCAGCATAGGCTCCTGGCATTAAAGCATGTGTCAGCTTTGCTACTGATGACAAAGGAACCTGCCCCTCCCTGTGTCTGAAAAAGGACTTGTGCCAAAGCATTTGAGCAAGTTTCTCTTTAGGGCTGTCTGTGTGTGTCTATGGTATTTGTAAAGGTACACCTTGGTATCTAAGCATCTCACACGGAGCAGGTGTCTTTGTGTTACATTTGCAGTTTAGTTTCATGGGTCAGCGCACAGTGCCAACTGAGGCCACTGATGTGACATTCCAAATATAATCTGAGAAGGAGACTCTGACATCAGAAGCATATTCCCCTTTATGCATCAGGTGGAGCTTTCTCAGATGGGAACTCATGTGGCTCAGAAACGTCCTGCTGCTCCAGGACAGGTGGGACTGAATGGCTCACGGATCAGAGATGGGAGACAGCCTTTCAGCACTAAATCAGACCCGCCAATCTGGCTCTAGTCTGGAGAATTGTATGCTATGCAGATGATTAGGCCTGGGAAACAGTCTTTCACTTTTATGCTGCTGGGCCCAGTCAGGTCCAGTTCAACAGTGACTGAGTGTTGCTGCCACACTTAAACTATTCTCTGGTCCACAGTGTGCGAAGGTAGTTGGCCATTTCAGTCCACATCTCAGAAAGTACCAGGCTTAGCCTCACTGGTGGCCGTTTTAGCAGAGATGCCAAGGATTAAATAGGCCATGAAGAACGCATTTCCCTTTTCCCTCCAAGGCCGGGACAGCGTGAGTGGTACTGTACCATTACCTGCTCTGTAGGTAAGCACAGGACTTCAGTCTCCAGAACACCTTTTCCCAGCACTTCAAATGATCTTTAAAGAGAAGCGTGTTGAGAGTCGGGAAGAGTTTCCTGCCTCAGCTGATCTCAGCATATGGAAATTCACATTTGTTTGCAGAATTTAGCATCACCAAATTTCTAGCATATACATTTCACACTATCTGTCTCCAGTACAAAGGCAGCAGCAGTCCGAGAGGCCTCATCCTCTTGTCACATCACAGAATCAAAGATCTGTGCAAAAGACCTATTAAGCCACCCACCATAGGACTATTCCTTTCAGTGTACCATCCAGTATGTTGTCCACTTTTGACCAGCTCAATCAACGAGGCTTCCAGCACTTCTCTTGAGAGGCTCTTCCAGAGTCCAGCAGACCTCAGTCTTGGGACATTTTACTTTATATTTATGCTGATTTATTCCTGTGGTCAATGTTGTCTTATGATTCCTAATTACATCTCTGCATGCTACCTTATACAATTCTTCTCCCTCTTCTATATTTACACCCTTCACATACTAGTAGATAGTTCTCCCATACCGTACCCTCTTTGCTCAGCTAAGATGTACGGCTTATATTCAGTTAATTTAGCCTTCCTTATAACTCATCCTTCCATTTGTTTTAATTCCCTTCGGTTGGCCCACTTCTTCCTAGGAATGAAGTGCGCCAAAGTGAATCTATCTGCCTTATCATGTTGCCATGTCACCAGTCACTTCAAGGATATTTTAGCCTTCAGGGCTACCATACATAGAAACGGACTTTAAGGGGATACGATTCTCTATCTCCCTGAGACTGTTCTTATTCTGAGGCATTTGAGCAATCCGGCCAGATGGAGACACTGCTCAGCTGCACCCATTCCATCTTTTTCAATCACTTTATCCCAACACTAATTCTCTGTCTTTGGTTCACTCTGTTCCTTTCTTTTTTGGGCAGAAATCCACTGGAATTAGGGCCAGAAAATAAATCGCCTCTTAATTTTTTCCACTATCCTTTCAAACCATGCCAAATTGTCCAATTGAAACAAGGCAGATGACAATGAGAAGATAGTTTACAGCTGAACAAGCTTGGTTTGGGTCAGGTACAGAGGGAACATCCATCAGACAACTCAAAGACTCCAGAGAAAGCCCTATTTGATCAGGCTGGCTGGGAGTTGGAAAAGAGAGGCAGGAGGCAGGCGGAGGAAAAGGGAAAGATGCCTCAGGAACTGCTCTCTTCACAATTCCTCTACAGCTGCTGACCCATCAGTGAGAGTGGCAGCTGAGCTGGAGATGACACACTAATCTAGTGAATGGAGCAGGTGACAGATATTGCAGTGAGCTGACAGTGGAAGGAAGACAGGAGAAGGAAAGAGATGATAAGGCCGTTACCCTCTCTTCATTCAAATCCTTCCTGAAGACTCTCTTTTACCTCAGCCCCCCTGGAGAAGTTAGTCACAGCAAAGACAGGCTTATTTATGTATATCATTAAAAAAACTCCTGATCTGCCATGCCATGCCCAGGTCTTCACTAAGGAACCAGGTAAGCTTATTACTGCAACCCCCGAGCTTCCTCCCGTAGCAGTTAATCACTGTCTGAAATCAGATTGTAAGCTCTTTGGGGCAGGGACCATGTCTTCTTCTCTGTACAGTGGGGTGCCTAGCACACTATTGGGCACAGTAAAATAACACCACCCAAACCAGCACTTGTAGTCATGCACTAACTAGCACCACTAATACTAGTAGTCATGCACTAACTAATAGTCACCCCTAACTAGTTTCATTCCCTTTTAGCTCAAACTCAGTTTTCATTTTAAACACAATAAAGGATGTGGATAAATTTGAGAGACTCACAATTATTTATGAGAGACATTTGTTTTTATTTTCAGTTCAGGGCCATATGAATGAGTAGATGCAAGTTATTGTTATTTCATGTTTGTATTGCAGTAGCTTGGGGCCCATCGTGCTGCACAAACACATACAAAGACATGGTCCCTGCTGCAAAGAACTTACAATTTAAAAAGTTTGTGACCAACAAAGTTGAAAGGTCAAACGTGAATTTGAGAAGACCATGTGATTCCTTAAAAAAAGCTAGGCCCCTTTGTGAAATAGAAAAGCACTGTGTGAAGTGCAGACTGGTATGGGAAACCAATTTAGCCCTAACCCAAGTCTGACACACAGGACCATTGGTGGTTCACTACTCTGTGTCAGCAACTCTTGTCAGGCCTGTCATACTACACCTAACACACTGTTGTCATAATCTGTATCATATACAACCTGGTAACATGCTGGTCCTGGAAATCATTGTGTGGTATATGTACGGGGTGTATACAAAGAGTTATATATATGCGCTAGAATTATGTTCTTAAAATGTGGTTGGCAAGCAATGCGTAAGCCCAGTTTGCCCTAGACAAAGGAACGTGTATTTGCTTGTCTGACCAGCCTGGCTGTCAGGCACAGATAATGAAGGTACATTTACATATAAACAAAGCTATCAAGTGGGGAAGAAGATAGCATAGCATCTATGCCCCAGAATGAGAGAGAAACTTGGTCCGGGCTTACTTTTTGAAGGATACATTTCAAAGGTTTACTGGACTATAAAAGGAAGGGGACAGGAAGAGTCAAAAGAAACCAAGTGCTTTGAGTTCTGAGTGTTGGGTCCTGGCCAAACATGCAGGAAGAATGACTGCGGTAAGAAAAATGTCTTTGAACAAAAGACTAGTTTGTTAAGTTGAATTTTAGTCTTGGAAGTGTATTTACTTTTGTTTGTTTGTAATCATTTCTAGCCTTATTCCTTATACTTGGTATCATTTAACCTATGTCCTTTTGTTAATAAACTTGTTTTACTTTTTCCATAAACCAATTCAGTCCTTTGATTGAAATGGAGGGTTTGTCAACCCCAATTAAGTTAATCAGCTGGTGTGTTCTGTCTCTTTAAAGGAACAGCAAACTTGATAAGGATTTGGGGGTGCTACAGTAAGAGGTGGTGAGCACTGAAGAGTAAGATGTCACTGAGGAACTTGGGAATTGGTGTTCACTGACTGTTACCCGATGAGGCAAGGTCTGGTCTAGCAGAATCCTGGAGAATTTGCTGGCAAGACAGACAGCTGGTGCGTCAGGGAGGTGACGAAGCTCTCATTTGCTGAGGCTAGTGGCTCAGAGCTCTGGGAACCCCAGCAGATTGTTGTACCAAGCCATGGACATTTGTAGAACCCATGAAGTTAGTGAAGTGAAGATCTGGGTTCTGAGGCCTGGCTTAAAGTTAAAATTTAGGTCACTATAGCTACAGCACTCAGGGGTGTGAAAAATTCATACCCCTGAGCACCATAGCTGTGGCAACCTACTCGCTTCTGTAGCTTCCATCAACCAAGCTACTGTCACTGGGGGAGGTGGTGTTCCTACAGTGAAGGAAAAACCCCTTTCGTCATTGCAGCTTGTGTCTACACTACGGGGTTATGCTGGCATAGCTACAGTGCCATAGGTATGCTAGTATAATACCCATAGTATAGACATGGAGTGAACTTGGTATGGAATGAGCAGAATCCCTATTGTATCATTTCAAAAAGAGAAAACTAGCAATGAAGGAAACCAGATGAGCAATTAAATAGTAATAGAGGGTTTTCTGAGAGGGAAGAAAAAAAATCCTATGCATGAGATGTGGTTGAGAACACGAGCCAAGAAGTAGCTCTGCATTTGGTGAAATACGCCATAAAGTGCAACAGAAAATACTGTTTTCCTAAAGGTACGGGGAGCAGTTAAAGCCAAAGGTATCCAAATTCTGAGAGAACATCAAGGCAGCAACACAGATCCCCTTGTAGGTACAGTGACTGTAGAGCAAACTATTTCAAATTGGCAAATACGCCTAAACATTAATGGCAGAGATGGATCCTTTAAATGGAATACTGAGACACCCTGCAGTGTTATTCCAAAGAAAATATACAATACTGTCGCTACAGAAGCGGTATAGAAATCTGAAGTAAAGCTTGTTTCAGATCAGAACTTAAAATGCCAGTATGAGGACAAGTAATAATTACAATTTATTTTAAAAAACAGACTCACTTAAATTTCCAAAGGATAAAGGCAGGTAAATTACCTGGTAGCCTGATCCTATCTCCGTTGAAAATAGGAATGTTGTGATTTACTTCAATGGTAGTAGTATTTGGCCCCTGTTTTAGGACTACAAATTGATCTAGACATGATTTTATTAGAAGTTGTTTCCTGTAACTGCTACAGAGCCCTCAAAGGAGTCCACTTAGAGAATTCTGAGACCAAGAAAGTCGGGATGGAGATTCCTATATTAAGACAGAAAAGTCATTAACTCTAAAGATCCATTCACAAAGGCAAATCCCATTTGTCTTAGCAGATAAAGTTAGAAACTGTAATTGATAATATAGAAAAGTTAGGAGTTACTGAAAAGATAGTACAACCTATAAACTGGATCAATTCTATGGCTATGATAGAAAAGACACGTAAGTCATGGATGTGCATTGCTCTATGTAATTTAAATAAAGCCATGAAATATGGACATTATCCAATAAAAACTACCAAGGAAGTGGCAACTAAACTTTCAGAAGCACAAATATTTTTAGTATTAGATACAGAACATGCATTCTGGAAAACAAAATTAGATGTGTCATGCTCTAAGCTAGTGACTTTTAACACAAACGTATTATAAATTGAAATGAATGCCATTTGGTATTAGTTCTGTCCCTGAGATATTTCAAAGAGTCACCGCAGATCTCTGAGGGATTATGAGGTGTTAAAGATATAGGGTAAGATTTTCAGCCCTGCTCCAGTACCTCTGGGGCCAGAGTGCTGTACAGAGGCATTAAAAGCCTCATATCTGGCTGGGAAAGGAGTTCCCTGGTATAGGCACTGCAGAGAAAGCTGTACTAGTGCCTCCAAGGATACCCTTGCAAACCCTATTGTAGGTGAGATATTGGAGGTGTGGCCAGGATTGCCACCTGTCCAGGTTTTCCCAAGATCATCTCTTTTTTGGGGTAGCTGTCCTGGGAAATCTGTAAGGGTGCTCACTACATGCTGGCAGCTCTCCAGCTTTATGGGCTCAGGGACATCCTGGATGGCGCACAGTTTTGTACCTCAGAGGTGGCAACTCTAGGTGAGACGATTGGAGGGCCATGTCAGAAGTAAGGCCACAACATTGCAGAGCTGCAGCTTGGCAAGCCTGCCATCACTGAGACAGGCCCTGAGGGCTGTTTAAGTTATGCCCAAGGCCTCTCCCACCTCTGGAGCAGTCCAGGATCAGGAGGGAGCAAGGTGGCCCAAAGACACCACAGCTCTTCTCCCTCCCCCACTCTGAGGGGAACAGTACAGAATCTCACCACTAATGTACTAGATTTGAATGTGGGTTAGTGATATTAAAGGAGACAACGGAAGGCTTAGGTGAGTATTGCTGAGAGCAAGTGAAAGATACTTAACACTGAATATTAAACAACCACAACAATTGGTCTAACAGAAGTCACCCCTGCATGACATAATTAGAGATTGATTACTGATTCAGATATAACAATAGCAATAGCTAAAATGCACACACTACAGGATAAAATAGATCCATGGAGATTTATGGGGATGTTAAAGCATTTAGTAAAATTAATTTCCAGTCTGGTCAATAGTGGCCAGGTTTTCAAAGGTATTTAGGCACCTGAAGAGGCAGATAGGGAAGTTGGGCACCCAGACACTTTGGAAAATCCCACTAGGCACCTATCTGCATCTATAGGTGCCTAAAGACAGTTGTAAA
Source organism: Natator depressus (assembly GCF_965152275.1). Taxonomy (NCBI): domain Eukaryota; kingdom Metazoa; phylum Chordata; order Testudines; family Cheloniidae; genus Natator; species Natator depressus. Next base: position 69,235,249 of record NC_134243.1, read on the forward strand.
TCTGACCCCAATCCTTTAAAGTAGCTGCTGGAAGATGGCATAACCTTGCATTGAGAAGTTAGATATAAGAGACATTTGAGCAACTAAAATGACAACTCACCAATTCACCAGGTTTAAAATAGTAGTATTTAACTAAGCCTGTTGCACTGTCAGTAGAGGTATCTGCCGAAAGAAGAAGTGCATAGTTTATGCCGGAGAAGTAATCAATTGCATTTGCCTGGAGGTTCCAGAATAGAACATGACAGCAATAAACTGTGCCTAAATTGAAGAGGAAATGATGACAATTGTATTTGGTTATCTTCAGTTCTGGCAATATATATTTACAGAAGCATCAGTAGACCCTAAAGATGCTGCTAAGTTTTGCATATGAGAAAGAAAAGAAACCAATCACAAAGTACTTGAAATTTTGTTTAAAAAATTCTTCATCTTTCGTACCAGTGAGAATTCAAAATATGGCATTGAGGCTGCAAAGATCTGATTTCTCAGAAAGAATATAGATAAGATGAGGAACTACACATTGCAAATTCCACTAGCAGGGAAGTAACCAGTTCAAGGCCACCCATAAAAGAAACTGATGAATATGAAATTAATGCAGTGAAGCACATGCCCATAATGACTTCAAAATTAGATTTCAAATTGAAACGCAAAAGGCCAGTTTTAAACCGAACCAGATGAAATTTTTAGGACAAACACTTTGTCAGCTGAAAAATGCAATTGTGGGTTAAATTCAGCAAGTAATTTTGGCTGAAAAAAACGAAAAAGCAAAAAGTTAAAAAAAGTCAAAATGTTTCATTTTGACATTTTCGAAATGAAACATTTCAACTTTTCATTTTGAAATGACATTTCATTTCAAAATTCAGTTAGCTTTATTTAAAAGAACAAGCAAAAAAAAAAAAAAAGGGTAAAAAACATCCAGAAGCTTATTTTGTTTGGCTTGAAACAATTTTTTCAGTTTTTCATGTTGGCCACTGAAACAAAAAATCAATTATTCACTCAACTCCAGTTTAAACAAACTGAAATTAACAATTTTACCTAGATGGCCTAAAAAAAAGCAAAATTGAGGTGGACCATGTCTTAACAAAAGGGGAAGGACTGGGGAAAGAAGATTAGAAACTCTTTGAGGCAGGGACCATATCTCCCCATATGTTTGTACAGTGGTCAACACAATGACACCTGATCCAATGACATCCTGATTGAGGCAAATGGGAGTTACCACTGTACCAACAGGCTATATTTAAGTGAGAAATTATTGTGGTTGAGATTTTAAAGGAGACTAAGGGAGTTAAGCACCCAAGCCCCAATGAGATTAATTTTAATAACTGCTCATTTAAATACATCTCTCTCATCAAGGTACTGGAGAATGTAAATAAAAGGCAAAAGGCATTGGGCCGGATTCTCAGTTACATTAAGGCCCCTTTACACTCCTCTGTTGATTTACATTGGCAGAAGGGGTGTACATGAGAAAGAGTTCTGTGCTGGGATGAGAGCTCAGATAGCTGATATGATTACTCCAACCAAAGCAAATACCAGCCTTACAGATACAGCCGAAAGAAAGGCAAAAGAAACAAAACTGTTACTATAATAGTATTGTAACGTTATTGACATGAACTGGGACTGTATAGATCATTGTTGCAACCAAGGTCCTGTAGTGGCACCAAATCTTGTATTAAGGGGGGCCAAATAAGGAGTCTAAGACAAGGTTATGGTTTGCTGGTTATGATTATGCTATCTGTATATGTGTATCATTTTTGTAGTTGAAGTTATGAATATTGGCTCTATATTGTATGTATTTCAAATTTATGCTATGCTTCTGGGTGACACCCCAGACAAGTTGGTGTCAGCACTGCCTAGGCTGCTTGATGGCCCATTAAGGACCATCAGCTATACAATTGACCCATTGAGAGAAGGCAGATACACCTTGTGACTCAGCAAGGTATGCAGGGTCATTCCTATGGACAGAACTCTGAGGTTTTTCATTCCATGTGATGGACAGCTTGTCCTTGGGACAAAGAAAGCAGAGACCACATGGCAAGAGACTGTAGCTAACGAAAGCTTATGCTCAAATAAATTGGTTAGTCTCTAAGGTGCCACAAGTCCTCCTTTTCTTTTTATAAAAAGCTGCTGCAGCTCCTCCATCTTGTCTTCAATCCTGCTTCATACCTCTGGAGGGACTTTGCTACAAACAGAAACTCTACACAAAGGACTGATGACCCATCCCAGCGGTGGATGTACTCCAGAGACTTGATTTGAACCTGCAGTTTATTCCATCACTACTACAAGCCTGAGCTAAGAACTTTGCCATTACTGTATGTAATTGATTCAATTTAACCAGTTCTAGCTCTCATCTATATCTTTTTCCTTTTATGAATAAACCTTTAGATTTTAGATTCTAAAAGACTGGCAACAGTGTGATTTCTAGGTAAGATCTAACTTGTATATTGACCTGGGTCTGGGGCTTGGTCCTTTGGGATCGAAAGAACCTTTTTTCTTTTACTAGGGCATTGGTTTTCATAACCATTTGTCCCCATAACACGTGGCACTGGTGGTGATACTGGGAAACTGGGGTGTCTAAGGGAATTCCTTGTGTGACTTGTGGTTAGCCTGTGGGGTAAAACCAAAGTCCTCTCTGTCTGGGGTTTGGTTTCCCTTAGAGGTGGAAAAACCCCAGCCGTGGGCTGTAACTGCCCTGCTTGAAACAATTTGTCCTGAATTGTCACTCTCAGTTGCATCCCGCCAGAACCAGCATCGTTACAAGTATACACAACCACTGTTCATCCTGACACTGAGCAGCCACTCTACCGGAGAACAGGTAGATAAGAGCTGGAAGCATTAAACCAGAACAGAGCCACAATCATATGCTGCGGAAACAGACAGAGGGAACCATCAGGCTATCCCAGATATCTGATGATGTTAACAACAAATTAAAAAAATTACAGGTGCAAATGTGATTGTGCTAGGAATAGGTAAGGGAATAAGAAACTGTACCAAAGCCAGCAGAACCATAAAAGGCAGCTGCATCCCCAAGGTCACCCAGTGCAGAATCACTGCAGGCATTGCCATCACAAGTGCAAATAGCGCTGGGTTGATGTCACAACACAATCCACCTGGAGTGAGTCATTTTAGTGGCAGTGTCCTGAAAAAACCATCCGGACACATATGGGACAGAAATAAACAATCACTGATTCCAATAAGTATTTCAAATCCACCAAATCTTTCTCCGCTATGTTATTTCAGAGTTGTAGGTATTGCCTTAGAGTCTCAGACTGATGAATTAAAATAATTTTAAAGGGTGTGGGGGAAGGAAGGGTGGGTATCAAATTACTAGTATGGGAATAACTGCAAATGAGATAGGGAGCATATCTTTGATGAGCTTCTGAGCATACCCAGTGTGAACTAGATATTTCCAGAAGCCTGAGGAGACTGACACTGAGCTGAGTGCTAGTTAAAGTGCAATGCCTTCTCTCCTGTAGCAAACCAGATGCCCAAGAGCTTTCTAAACATTACAGGGATCACTTCACCCTCCCAGTGAAATGCAGCTATCTCTGGGGTGGAACACTGCTGTTGTTGAACAGCCACACAACCCATCCATTCATGATAGGATGGAGAAGACTATGTTCAGCTGAAATGTAAAGAATCACTTTAGGAAGACAAAATGTAATTACCCAAGCTGGAATTTGCTGAGAGAACCGCTAATGTCCCGACTCTTTGGTAAAGTAGCAAGGGGTCTTTAAGGACCTTGAATGGTCAAGACCCCTGTTTTATGTCTCATCTGAGGGATGGAAGGTCCAGCAGTTCAGCCCCATGAGTACTCCACTGAGGCATTGCATTTAGTGCTGGTTCAGAGGGAAGAGTGTCCCTTACTGAATCACTCACTGTAGCACTCTGGGGTTCCCGAGGGAGGGAGAGCAGAGGTGTCTCCCATCCAAGTACTGATCAGGCCCAACGCTCTTTTGCCAGTGGCAATCTGATTCCAAAAGCAGCAAGACACAACACAGGATGGAAAAGGACCAGCTGGAAAAGGTCCAAGGTGGAGAAATATCCCGTGAACTCATCTTCTCCCTGCAATATCCCACACAATCACATCATATCTGCAAACATACAGCAAGGGAAATGAAAAGCCTGATAGAAAACCTTTGGGGACCTGGCAGCGTTGTTATAACTTGTCTGCCTCCCTACTACTCTGGCTCACCCATGTCACCAGGGACAGCAATGACCCTTTCAGCTGAAAGCAGAGCCAGGCTGCTGCACTGACTTGGCTGTTGAGCTCAAGCCCAGATGATATCCTCCTCAACTGGTCATTTATATATACTGTAGGCATTTCTATGGTGCTGTGACCATAGGTTCTGAGTGCCTTTCATGACCCTCCAGGATGCATTTAGAATAGATACAGGGTGCAAATAATCCTCAGTGGCCTACGTTCTCAGTGCTTGGGTGGGAGCCCTTTACTAAGGGTATATCTATATTACCCGCCGGATCGGCGGGCAGCAATCGATCCAGCGGGGGTCAATTTATCGCGTCTAGTCTACATGCAATAAATCAACCCCCAAGCGCTCTCCCGTCAACTCTGGTACTCCACCTCGGCGAGAGGCACAGGCGGAGTCGATGGGGGAGCGTCAGCAGTCGACTCACCGCAGTGGAGACACTGCAGTGAGAGATCTAAGTATGTCGACTTCAGCTACGTTATTCACATAGCTGAACTTGCGTATCTTAGATCGATACCCCCTCCCCTACCAGTGTAGACCAGGCCTAAGTATTTGCACTTCAAGTACTATACTGCCTCGAGGTAAGAATGGTCAAGATAATACTTAGTCCTGCCATGAGCGCAGGGGACTGGACTAGATGACCTCTTGAAGTCCCCTCCAATCCTACTATTCTATGATTATTTGTAGCCCACAAACTATCTGATGGCAGGTACTATTCTTAATTGCAGACCAAGCACTACACAACCACGGGTTACTGTGTACATATCAATTACTATAAAGCAGCAGGGTATTATTTATACAATAAATGCTACATAAAGCAGCAGGGCATTATGTATAGGGCAAGCAGTATAGAGTGGAATGGTATTTACTATACAGCAATGGTACTGTATTATTTACTCACCAAGTATTATACAGGGACAGGGTGGCATTTACATGCCAAGTTCTATGCAGGGGCAGGGTAATATTTAAAAACCAAATACTATACTAGGGAAGGGTATTATTTACAGGCCAGATTCTATGCAGCAGCAGCAGGGTGTAATTTCCAATAGAGGGAAAGGATATTATTTCCAAGCCAGTTAGGATAGAATGGAAGGGTAATCACTACTGTAGAGCATCAAGTATTAGCTACAGGCTAAATCCTATAGAGCAACAGGGTATTATTGACACACCAAATACTATACAGACCTAGGTATTATTTACAAGCTAAATAACAATAGCAGGTTATTATTTACGTGGGAACTATCCTATAATTTCTAATAACAGAACTACTTGGTTATTGCTGATCTTGAAAGTATGTTGCAGATCATGCAACGGTTATTAATTTTGGACCTACTGCCGCTTTGCTATAGTGCTGTAAATCTAGAGCAATCCATTGAAATCAACGGACCACCATGTGTAATGACCTGCAGGGGTCAGTATTTCTTATGCTGTTACAGGGTATTTATTGAGTAAATAAATGCAAGTTCCATGTAGGAAAGAGTTACAGATTACTCCACCTTCTGAACAGAGGCTCCAGGAGCAGATGCTGATGAAGAATAAGGACTCCAGATGGAGGGGACTCACTGTTCAGTTCCACCTGTTTCATGAAGTGCTTGTTCCCATCAGGTATCTTCTGACTCTTGCCCTTTTCAGTTTGCTGTCTAATCTCACATTGGATGTTTCCCTTGGTTGTCCTCAAGTGCCTTCTCTTGGAAGCTGTTCCGTTATCAAATTAAACTTCTTATCTAATCTAAAGTCCCTCTTCATTAATTTAAGGCTGTTACTCATTGGGCTGTGTCAGACAAATCCTCCCTTCCCTCTGTTTTTGCCTACATTATTGAAGACAAAGTCTCCGAGACCTCTGACTGATGCTAACCCATGTCATTCCAGAAGCCATAGGCACACAGGAAGTGCCATCTCAGATCAAACAAATGGTCCGTCTAAGCCAATATCCTGTCTCTGACAGTGGTCAGCATGAAAAGCTTTGGAGTGTAAAGCTCCCATCATGGAAAAATATGGAATAAACTGCTGAGGAGGAAGTTTCTTCCAACACTAGGCAGTAAGTGGTTGCCTTATGCCCTGGAGCATGACGGTTTTACGTTCCATATTTTTTCCTAATGTAAGCTAATTTATTGGCCATGATTCAACCGACAGTTTCAAGCCTCTCCAGCCTAACTATAGCCACTCCCTGCCCCACCAAATAGTTTCCTGTCACACATATTTTCTACCTAAAAGACAAGGAGGTTTTCTATGTCGGTCTTCACTTCATAAATGCTCCTTCATTTGTCCCCCTGATACTGCCTCTGCTAACACAAAGTGCCCTGCCACTGGGCTTTCTGTATAAGCACATGGGGCTATAGGAGAAAGGTCTGTATGCCTCATTTCTCCCAGACACATATTACACCAAAGTCCTTTTGAACAACCTTCACTCCAGTATCATTGCCTGGTAACACTATGATAACCGGGACCATCTTTTTGTTCTATTTGTACAGCACCTAGCGCAATGGGGCCCTGATCTATAATAATAACAAACACACCTCCCAGGCCCTATAGCACAGACCTCCCTTTCTCAAGACACCTCCTCACCAAAATCCCTTATAATAATAACCACACCTCCACATGGTGTAAGCCTTCCTGCTAACCAGCTTCAGGGTTAGCAGTGTTGATTATATTTTTTCACACTGGTTACATGACCAGTTTTGCTAATCTGGGGGCAGGGAGGGGAGAAAGGGAGGAGCCCACATATAGTTTATCTCAGAATTTTGCTCCTCCCCTAAGGTTCCTCTTACTGCAAGACACCTAGCTTTTCTCTAGCTTACATCAGAGTCCAGAATGCCGGCCTTAGTGAACTTCCATGCAGTGATGCCTTGGCTGGTGAAACTAATGATTGCAAATCAGAAAGTCCAAACCTAAAGCACATGCCACAGCCTCCCATTCCTCTCCGCTGTCACCTCTTCCTCTCAAAGTGACATTGCTCTGTCCCCTTCGCTTAGTCATCACCAATTGATTCCCAAACACACACTAGATTCTCCCCTCCCAAGGGTCTCTCTAGTGAGACACAGTGAAATGCAGCACCATGGAAAACATACAAACTCCACTAACAAGTGGCTTCAGCTGAGAACAGCAGGCATGGGTCTGAGAGCCAGCAACACCGAAGTTCTGTTCTATGCCCTGACTCTGACCCTCCTCTCCTGTTTTAGGAGAGTTACTTCACCTCATTCTACCTCAGATTTACCCATCTGCTAAATGGGGACAATAACATATCCACCTGCCTCATGGAGACTCATGAAGATTAATCAGGTAATGGGCTAAATCCATCTCTAATGTAAGTCCATTAAAATCAACAAAGTTCAAGCAGGGATGGGTTTGTAAAGTGGAGGAGGAAACTCTAGCAGCTGGAGAGAAGGCGCCTGCCTGCCTGCCAGTCAACAGCCTGGGGGTTTCCAAGCCAAGGCCCATGGAGGCTTTTGGGCATCATTTGGGATTGAAGCCAAATGTCCCACTATTCTCCCACACACACATACACACCCTGTGCCCTCTCTAGTCTGGACCAGCTTTGAGCAATGTGTGCAAAGGGCAAGCTGATCCCGAAGGAGATGCAGCATCTTACAGGGAAGAAGTGGAAATTTTTATTTAAAAACAAACAAACAAAGAAAAAACCCAGGCAAAGCCTCAACGTGAAGAGAATCTAAAAAGCTGGATGGTGACCGTTACAAATGCCTCCCCCCCACCACATCCATTCATGAGCCCAACAAAAAGCTTCTTTAGGTGTATACTGTAAGTCCATTGAAAGCGAGGGAGAGGGAGCCACTCACACACACACTCTCCCCTTGTACATGCAGCCGGAGCCCGCAGATCAGCTCCACACACAGGCTGAGCTGTTCTGCTCTTTCACAAGGAGGCTCTGAGTTTTTAAAAGTAAACTGTAAGGTTTCCGTTGTTGCACTGGGCTCAAGTATTTTTTTATATAACGGCTCCCTCTCTTTTCCTTCTCTCTCTCCCTTTCACCCTGTAAATGGCCCTGAATGTTCTGAGCGGCTCTGCAGTAGCTGAGCTCTGGCACTGTATGTGGTCCAGACCCTGCCATGAACACGGCTTTTGTTGTTGCTGCTGCTAGGAAGCTGGCTGTGAACTGCACACACAGACCGGTTTGTTTAGCGCATGGAAATTGGAGTGGGTGGAGGGAGACCAGGCAAGACTGGCATCATCTTGTGGGAGCAGAACACGCTGCTCGAACCCTGCAAAGGGAAGGGGGCAGATAGGGCAGGAGGGTGAAAGGGGAAAAGAGGCCTTGTTATGTTTAGAAGGATCCTGTTGATTTTTAAAATGGGACGGTGCAATTGAATAGCTGGCCACCGCCGCTGTAGCACCCAGCTGAATGCAGACATGCTTAGATCCTCCGCCGGTGTAAATCGGAGTAGCTCCAAAGAAGTCAATTGAAGCCAATTTACACTGGCTGAGGATCTGCACCACAGAAGGGAAATACTATAACACATTTGTTTCCCCCAGACTTCAGGTTACTGTATGAATCCCTGGTTAGATATCAGATCACTGAACAAGCCATGAATAACTTGGGTTCCCCCATCACTTATATATGTATTAATCTTTTCTTACATTGTTTTATTGGGTATTAGCCATTCTCCCCTGCCCCCCCACCTGCCCCGACACTTTATCTTCCCATTCTAATTACATAAGAGTGTAGTAGTGGTGAATTCCTATTTGTTCTGAAGATGTAAAGCACAGGTGCCTGCTAAATGTTATTTAATGCTCTTTCAAGATAGTCTCTCTCTCTCATGTTCCCTTTCCCCACTCCCTCACTTTCCTGTCTTCTCGGCTTTCTTTCCCCACTGATTGTCCAAGACTTTGTGCCGCTGTCAAGTAACTGCTGCTGTAGGTGGAGTTCATTACAGGGAACATTAAATAGTAGTTCCAGTGGAACAGATGGACCCCCCCACCCCCGCAAAGGCCGTGCATGTTACTGAGAACAGACAGCCGGTGTATGCAAATCTTCAGACTGCTCCAGCTGCCTGAATCCAGCCTCCAACCCTAACCTGAGAAGCATGTGAGCAAGCAACACCTTTGCTTCTACAGTATGTCTCCCTCCCCCGCCAGCACTCTGACACCAACTTGAAATGTCTCAGTGAGGGGGGAAATAACCACTTTGATCTGTCACTCTACAGACAGAATCAGTCGAGATATCTACTTATAGCAAGCATGGGAATTTAATATAAAAAAATCAGATTATGTGTGGTATAACTCATCCAGAGCAACCAGCAATGCCAAGGAAAGAGGATTAGTTTAGAGATACCCAAGCTTCCTACGGATCAAAGTTTGCTTCCCCAGATGTTAAAGTTGTAAATCAGCAACTCTTACTGGAATTAGGCCAGTAGCTCAACTTCCAAATTCGTGTGATGCCACTGGGTGGGAGAAGAGTCTGAAAAATCTACTAAGGTCAGTCCCCAAATGATTGTTTCCTCCCTCAGAGCCAAAGACCCTTACCTGGGTTTTACTGATCAGTTGTTTGAAAAAACCCTGAACAAATAAAAAAAACAAAAGCAGCAAGGAAGGCTCAGCAACCCCCCTTGCTATTGCCCTTTGGGAATTCTTTTTCATTTTTGCAGACTAAAACCAATGGCATTTGGTGAACGTTAAAGTTTACAAACTAAAGGTTTTAGTGCTTGGCCAGAAAGCTCAGAAGGAAAGAGTTAAACCGGGGCAGGCTTTCCGCAGCATTCGGTGGGAAGATTTTTATTTGGCATCAGATTTAAATGAAAACTTTTAAAAGCAATTAACTGATTTAAGGAGAAAATGCTGATAATGTTTGGGAGAAATGAATACATGAAGCCTGCACTCCCTGCAGACTATTGCTCAGAATAAACTCTGTCTGTGCATTCATTCAGAAAGAGAGGCAGGTCCTTAGAGAGGCTCTTAGCATCTCTGCTGCCTCTTTCACTACAGGTTGCTCAGTTCCAGCTGCCATGACTCTTACACGAGCAGTGTGCACACCTTCAGGATCCAATCCCTTTTTATTCCCATTGCTGGGATGAACTGATGTACCAGCCATCCCCTATGCAGGGATCAACAGTCCTTTAGCTAAGTTATTCCCTTTGCCCTCTATGGAACATCATAATAAATAATAATAATAAATAATAATAATAAACCCAGGTTAGGACATTTCTAAAGAAAAGAAAAAGCAGCGGCTCCTTCCCACAGTGCTCATCATCAGTGTGAGAACTGTCCTCGGTGCTCAGCTGCCAGCTGAAATCAGTCTTAAAGAGACATTCAGGGTTTAGGGGGTCGCTTGGGGGGGGGGGGGAGAACTAACCTCCCCTCCTCCACTCCCACCTGTTGATCTTGGCAGGGCTTTCTTTAAAACTAGACACTAAGCTTTCTTTTTTTTTTTTTGCTAAGGGAACCAACAAACTCAATACCTAGTTGCCGCTTCTGGCTGTAGGTTTAATATCCAGAAAGTGCTCCTGGCAACCTTGAACAATATTTACGTTCTAGGCAAACTTTTCTCTTGCTGGAGCTGTGCATGTGCGTGCATGGAACTTATTAGAGAAGTTTGGGATCACTCTGTTAGCAAATTCCCCCACATCCTCCAACCCCTGCCCACCAGGGAAACAACCAATCCAAATATCGGTACCCTGCTTCCTTAGGGCACTGAGGAAAGAAAAAGAAAGGTTAAAAAATACTAAAGCAGAGATGATGGATGAAAGTGCTATACGTTACCTTTAACAGTTCAGTGCAGTGTTTCAAGAATCTAAGTCCCATACACCTGGCTGCGAAGTTAGGTTTTCTCCTTTTTTGTGTTTAATAAGGAAAGGGCTTGCCACTTCTTGCTATTACTGTATGTCTTCTTCACAGCCTCCAGATGGGTCTTCTTCACAGTCCCCCCCAGAAGAAATCAAAATTCCCTGTGTGGTATGTCAGGTTCCTTTCAGACAGTGGCAGCAGGAGCAGCAGCACAGTTGAAGAGTACTATATGGGAGTGTGAAAAAAGAGAGACGGTTTGCAACATCAGACCATAGCTGCCACTGGCTGTAAGAGAGACCTTCAGACTCCTCCTGTCAGCCTCCTTAGATACCTCCTGGAATAGCTGGCAGATTACTAAGTGTATTGGATCCTCCTCAAACTCGCAGAGTAAAGGTAGGCAGGCATCCAGGGGAAATAACACATGGGCAGGGGGAAATAGGAGGGCTCTAGGACAGAAAGGAAGCCCAGCCTCTTGGAAAGTGGAAAAAAAGCAGAAAAAGAAAAGAAAAGATGACTTAAAAAAAACTGCAAAGGGAGAAAACTGAATGGGGAGGAGGGGATGGGGATTAAACATAGCTCTCCGGTTTGGAGCCAGCTAGACTGGGGACCACAAGTTGATAGAAAGGAATAGGTTAGGTAATGAGAAGAGAGAGATGCAGGGTTTATGCTGAATAAAATAAGAGAAAGCTAATTAAAGAGTGTTAGAATATGCCTGCAATGCAGTCGATATCACTGCAGTCTGATTGGGAATTAACAGACTTATTTGGAGTAATGTAGAATGGAGAGAGCCCCGAACGAGCAGAAAATTTAAAAAAAGTTTAGAGAAGTGGCTCTCAACCTTTTCTCATTTGCGGACCCCTAAAAAATTTCAGATGGAGGCGCGGACCCCTTTGGAAATCTTAGACATAGTCTGCAGACCCCAGGTTGAAAACGACAGTTCTATGATAACAACAACCTTTCACAGACCCCTTAGACATAGTCTACAGACCCCAGGGGGTCCGGGGACCATAGGTTGAGAACCACTGTTTAGAGCACTCATGGTGTGGTTTTGACTGTGTGACTTAGTGAGGGGAGGGGGCGAGAGTAGAAAGAAGAGGGGCACAGGCGGTGGAAGGAGGAATTTGGAGATGGAAAGCTGGTGAGGATTTCCAGTGCTAAGGAATGGAAAGGGCCTCAAAACCTCAGTAACCAATGAGCACTTAAAAGTGATGAAGTAACGAGATACTGTCAACGAAAAAAGCCTGTTTAAAGGCTGGGTAGAATAAAAGATGAGGTGGGAGAAAACACCGAGCCAGGAAGAGCTTGGAAATGGTGGGGAATGAAGCAATGACCAAAAAACCTCAGCTAGCTTCCAATAAATAAATGCAGCCTTAGTCCTGAGGTAGTCTGATGACATGGGGAAGTGCTGAGGGCACAGCGATTTGAAACGTTTCACCGGGTGTTCACTCTACTGGCCGTGGGCAAGTTCCAGTGGCAGCGAAGTTGTTCTCTGAACAGATAGAATACATTTACTTTTGCAGATTTAAACCTTGGCTGGTAGAAAGACTGGATGACAGAGGGGATGGCTGGCTGGTGGGACATTGCAGAGGACTTCATCTCCAGGTTGCCATATCCAATCCAGCCTATGCCAATAGTGATCAAAAGCTGTTACTCTATGATGGCTGTGGGGTGGCCTATATGCAAAGAGTAGCTGGTTCAATCTAGTTGATAGGTGTCCACCTGAAAACCTCCCAACTGATACACCTTAGTGGCAGCCTCAACAGAAAAACCAAGGAATGACTGGGCCATGGAGCCTGACCTCCTCTCTCATACCTACAGAGGGCCCTCCAGGTTGGGCTGAGTGTCTGTCCATCATTTGTAAGGTGCCTATTGTCCCACCACCATAGTGTCCATTTGGAATAGCACAGTTAAAAACACGTCTTTTCACCTCTCGCTGTCCACATTTGATGTGGAAACTCTGTGATGATAAACAAGGAGCCCCACAATGTCATCTGTACAGCACAGAACTGCAGTTTAATGCCGCTGCTTGTGCAGCACCGGCTCTGTGGAAAACCCCAGGACTTCAGAGGAAAGAGTTGCTGGCTTTCTTAAAAGGAAGCCATCTCCCCACCGCCATACCTCAGAGGAGAGAAAGTCAATCAGCCAAGCCCGAGAGAAAGCTCCTTAGGACTGGCTGTGTGACTAGAAGTCGCCAGGGTGATAAGAACAGGCACATGTGCAAGGCCAATGGGAATCATCTTGTTGGTCAAGGAGCTTCTGAGTCCTCTCATTCCAAAGTCAGCTACTTCCTTAACTACCGATCCTCCCCCTCTCTCGTGATTAGAGCTGAGCAAATAATTGATTTTTTGGTTCAGAAGTTGACCCAGAAAACCAGAAAAAAAAATTCTGTTTGTTTCCAACCAAATCTGAATTTTTAAATTTTTTTTTATTTTTCTTGATGAAATGAACAGCTGAAAAAATCTCATCTGGGTTCATAGAAACGTGCTAAATATCGACTCAAAACAACATTTTCAAAACAAACCATTTGGACCTTTCCAAAATTTTTGTTTTCAATTTGTTTTTCAGCTGAAACTATTTGGCAAATTCGACCCATATTTATGAAGAGTTTTAGTGCCCCCCCAAAAAACACAATTTTTGGTGAATTTACTATTCCCTGAAAAAGAAATCACCTCACTCTATTTGTGACAGCTATTGGCACACACTTTCCTTCCTGGATGTAAGGACAGGGCATACATCCTTCTCCAAGCTTACTACCAACAATGCTTCATCACTAGGTCTTGTGCACTCTCTGTTAGCTAAAGATGCTACCTTTCCCTGGCCCTGGGTGAGATCCTCGAAGTTGCTCTCAAACTGCTCCCGTACATGGCAGTCTAGTGGATTGCAACTCCTCAGCACCTCATTACCAGTTGTCTTTGAATGGCCCAGACGCTCAATGAGGAGGTGTCCAGAAAGAATGTTGACCTTCTACCACTATATCTGTTTGGAACTTCTTTCCCCGCTGGCTCTGAAGCCCCAAAGCTCCTCAGTGGCTTTTAGTAGCTTGGCCCTGCCTGTGACAGCTGGTGAAGTTTTATATCCTAGGCATGTTCCATGGACAACTTACTCCCTTGTATCTAAGCCACATACCTCCCCATTCAGCCTTTCTCCCTCTATCTATCTCTTTTGACATGGTATTAAATATCTATTTCCCTCTCTGTTCCCAACTCCCTCCCTTGCCTTCCTGTTTTATGATTATAATCATTTTTCCTCTCTCCCTGAATTTTTTTTAATCCCATTCCTCATTTCAAATATGCCTCCTTGTCTGTTTCACTGTTAAACCTGATGTCCACAGTCACCTCACAAAAACAACAGGGAGTCCGATGGTACCTTAAAGACTAACAGATTTATTTGGGCATAAGTTTTCATGGGTAAAAACCCCACTTCTTCAGATGCATGAAGTGAAAATTACAGATGCAGGCATAAATATACTGACACATAAAGAGAAGGGAGTTATCTTACAAGTGGAGAACCAGTGTTGACAGGGCCAATTCAGTCAGGGTAGATGTGGTCCACTCCCAATAACTGATGAGGAGGTGTCAATACTAAGAGAGGGAAAATTGCTTTTGTAGTGAGCCAGCCACTCCCAGTCCCTATTCAAGTCCAAAATAATGGTGTTAAGTTTGCAAATGAATTGTAGCTCTGCAGTTTCTCTTTGAAGTCTGTTTTTGAAGTTTTTTTGTTGAAGGATGGCTATTTTTAAATCTGTTATTGACTGTCCAGGGAGATTGAAGTATTCTCCTACTGGCTTTTGTATGTTACCATGATGTCTGATTTGTGTCCATTTATTCTTTTACGTAGGGACTGTCCGGTTTGGCCAATGTACAGGGCAGAGGGGCATTGCTGGCACATGATGGCATATATCACATTAGTAGATGTGGAGGTGACCTTATAGATCACCTCACAGAATCCACACCCTTTCTTGGTGGCTTTGCATCCATCATCCTGACAGCTAATGTTCGCCGACCACACAGCATGGAGACACACTTGGATAGGCAATCTGCCTACTCACAAGAAAGTTATCATATCTCAGAGGCAGATCTGGGCATAGAGCTAAATCATTCCCCCCATCTCCTTCATCAGCTCAGCGTGAGATTTTAATTTAAAGAGAAACCCTTTCCCAGGTTCCAATATGTTAGAGGTCAAAAGGGCAACGGGGGAGATCTCTCTGCAGTCAGTAGAAATGGCATGACTCTAGAGACACACCTCGCAATTTCTTACATCTTTGTTTTCTGTGTCTTATGCCTTTACATGCCGAAGAACTCAGCCTGTCTGCGAGGGGTATGATCCTGTCTGTGAGAGGTCTGATCCACCATCCATGGACCAGAGGATGAGAGCCCAGGCCCAGATTCGGCAACCATATTACTTACCAAGTTACTACAGCCTGTAACAAGGGAGAGAGATACATGCACACGAGTGCACAACAGATGTGTGCTGGTCTCTCACGGACACGCTACTGTTCAGCTTTCTTGACCTAAGATAACAGTCAGTTCAGACTGAATGTGTATGCTTTGCCCTATGAGTGACACTCATGTGAGCAGTTATGGGTAGCGATCAATATATCAAAAATGGAGTGAAAAAGCAGGACTCAGAATCCCATAAAACTAGATCCCTCTAGTAATGATCATAGAGTCTGCTTTGGATCTCCAGGACTTCATGTCCTTCAAACACATCTCAGCCTTGGCCTCCTCGTTACTCCACACATACCCCAGCACAAAGTTCAACCCTTTCTCACCATAACAGAAATAATCCATAGGGAAATTAACCAACATTTTTTGGTTTCACCATGAACAGGCTGTGAACCCTGGATTGTCCTCCAGCGCCACCTGTGGTTTGGAGACGAGAAGCCCATTTAATCCTTTTGTGGTCTGAAGCCAAAGGAGTTAAAAAAATTCCACTTTAGACCTGAGCAGCTAGAAAAGTGGAATTCTCTTCTTTTCCTTGTCTCCTCATTAGCAATTTCAGGAAAAGGACAGAAACTGTTCAGTATCTGCTAACTGCCCCAATTTCTTGTCTATGGGGAGAGCTCGTGGAAAAACCACAACATATTTTCACAGAAATTGTGATTGAAAAATAGCTACTTTGGGGGGCATTTTAAAAAAAATGACTAAATCTATCCCCATGTTCCTTCAAGAGGGGCTTGAAGAAAGGTCATTTGACAGGTTTTTTTAACAGGGGAAGTGGCCATTTAGAGGCTTGTGAAATATTTGGAACAAATTGCCAAAGGATTTCCATCTCAAGTAGGTAGTAGTTTTTTGTTTTTTTTACATCCCATCATTAATTTTAAAAGGACCCATTTGCCTGAAAAATTCTGCTTGGCAGTGGGAGTGTAAATATTTTCATTGCAAATGGACTGTAGTTCCAAAACAAAAAAGGAGTCCATTTTGGAGTGAAGATGGCTTTGAACTGAAAATGGGTGATCAGCCACCTTTCTCAAAACAGGCACTGCCCTGAAAAAATGTACATACTGAAAAAAAGATTGCGACGATAATAATGGACATCATAAAAATGCATATAGAGTAAAAACAGCCACAGTGGGTCAGACCAATGGTCCATCTAGCCCAAGATCCTGTCTTCTGACAGTGGCCAATGCCAGATGCCCCAGAGGGAATGAACAGAACAAAGCAATTGTCAAGTGGTCTGCATCCCCGTCATCCAGCCCTGGCATCTGGCAGTCAGAGCATCCCTGACCATCCCAGCTAATAGCCATTGATGGACCTATTATACTCCATGAACGTATCTCATTCTTTCTTGAACCCAGTTATAGTTTTGGTCTTCACAACCCACCCTGGCAACGAGTTCCACAGATTGACTGTGCATTGTGTGAAGAAATACTTCCTTTTGTTGTTTTAATCCTGCTGCCTGTTAATTTCATTGGGTGACCCCTGGTGCTTGTGTTAGGTGAAGGGGTAAATAACACTTCCTTATAATAACACTGCATTTGTGAATTAATTTCACTTTCTCAAAACCACCTAGAGGCAGAACTCTGGGTGATTTTATAAAACATAAAACATGCAAGACACAAGGAATAAAATCCTCAAGATACATAACATACATAATGAGCTACATTGAACTCCTCACTCATAGTAATTATTGCTCCCACAATCACCCCATATAAACCTCTGCCCCTACCACCCTTTGTCTTCATCCGGGGGGAGGGGAGTGGGGAAGCAGGCCTTTGCAGCATCCTTGGAGCCAGATGATTAATTACTCTGAACAGTGGCAGACCAAGTTGGAGGGGGTGGAGTTTCAGAGTAAATGGCTCCTCCCCCAAATGCCCTAGCCTCAGTCCCCCTCTCCTCCCTTTTAATGAGGGAGCTGCTCCCTGCTGGACCACATCGGGTGGGGTGGGAGGATAGAACACACAGTGTGAAACAGCAACAAATTCAATGCAACAAAAATGGCGACATTTGTCCAGCTTTAGAGCCAACAGTTGTAATGTATACCCCTGTGCAGCCAAGACTCAAACCTTCCTGTCCCGAAATGGCTACCCTGCATGCTGTGTTATAGGGAATCCCTATCCTCCTTCTTACATCCACTCCCCCTTGTGCTGCTACTGTCTTATCTCTCAGCTGGAAGTCACTCACGCAGACATCCCGGCTGGCCTATACTGTCACCCACAGACCTCCTGGGGCTAGTAAGGGGCAGCCCTTTTGAAAGCATCCTTAGTATCTCCTGTTGCTTGCATCCCTTATTGCTCCAATACACAGGAGGATCCCAGGGAGTCCAGCCCTTCTGGGCTTGTGCCAGTTGGCAGAGATGGATTCTGTCCCTGTGCCATGGGGCAGCTTTGACCTTTCTCATTAAGAACATCACCTTTTGTCAGACACACGAATTATTGGAAGAATCAGTTACCCCGTTGTTTAAAGTCCTCCGTGTGCACTTCATTTACCATTTGTAGGACAGTTATTGCACGTTAAACACTAATTAGTAATTTTTAAAGACTTACTGTGGCTAAATAAGGAAGGTAACCAGAGGGTGGATTGTATTGCTTACTCAGTGTGAAGGGGACTGAATGGAGGACTCCCGTATTTAAGATTCTGTAGCAGGTCATAGTAAGAAACTATTGAAAGGCCCTGGGAAACCCAGGAGTTTGAGGCTTTAGCTATTCACTTAACTCCTACTAAGTACTTTTATAGTGTCTGTCATCTGAGGAGCCCATTATCCCAAAGTACTTTGCAAACAGTCATTAATTACATATTACAGAATCTCGTCAATAACCAACAACTACTACACAGTTATTTGTGAAAAGCTGAGAATGCTATATAAATAATATCCATTGTGCAGATAGCCAATGAAGGCACACAGACGTGAAGTGACTTGCCCAAAGTTACACAAGAAGTCTGTGGAAGAGCCAGGAAAGGAATCTAGGAATCCTGATTCCCAGTCCCACCCTCTTCTCTAAGCAATTTAGGTATGTCTACACAGCACACTAAGCCCCCATCTGTGGGACCTGGGCTTATGGACTCTCATTTCCAAGGCCATGCTTGAGCATCCACACTGCAAGGGAAACCCGGGCTTCACAACTGTGCTGGTGCGTCCATACTGCAGTATGCAGATCTGAGTCAAAACTTCAGCTTTTTTGGGTCAGTACTATTGTATACACCAGTTCCTAGCGCCCTTGCCAGCTGAAGCTGCTCAAGTTCTTGGCTCGTAGCAGGTTATGGGAGAAGTTGTCTGTTCATGATGTGGGAGCAGACCAGAAGTATTTTGGGTGGTTTTAGCCCTCAAACACATCCAGCCAAGCCATTTTGTGTTTGAATGCTCCCAGCAGCCACAGCCATCAACATGGATCTTGACCCGGTGCATCTCTACCTCATGCTGTCAGTCCTGTTTCGGGACGTAGGCAGAGCATCTGGGAGATGCTAGTGGACATTTCATTGGTAGCTTTTGTACTGCTGAAGGCCCCCCTCGGAGGAGGACACTGACGTGCCATCTGCCACCCAGCTGATGCTGCTCATGCCTGTTGTTGTCTTAGCTTATATTCTGCCTGCATAGACTGGTGCTTCTGGAGCAGGGCCACAAGCTGGGATCACATCATCATGCAGGCCTGGGATGACCAGCTGTGCATCCAGAACTTTCTCATGAAGAAGCAGACAAAACCCTGGACCTGTTAAAATGGCCCAGGAACCACTGCCACTTTACGAGAATGGCACATTAGCAATGGAGAAGTGGTATATTTTTCCGAATCAGAGACAGGCACCAGAGCTTAGGGAGAATGTGGTAGTCTCTCGAAAAGCTCTGCCATCTTTTTAAACAGATAGGAAATAAAAGTCCAGTCTGACTGCCAGTTCTGCTTGCAAGCTGAGAATCTGAGCATCTAGGCGCAGTTCATGGGGAGATGATACTGCAGAGCATTTAGAAATGAAAGGCCAAAAGCTCCGTAGCGCCTATGGCGGCATGAAGACGACAAGTGCTGCCAAAACAGAAACATTCCATGCTCCTTTGGCGTGCTAAAGGCTGTCACCTCGTTGACTGAATATGGAAATGAGCCACTAATTTGGGGCGTGTTGGGCATTTTGTGTAGTTCCTGCTCAGTTTCTTGACATTTTGCAAACTTCTTGGTTTTCGCTTGTCATTAAAAAATGGGTTCAAATTACACCAAGCTAAGTACCCTGAAAAAACCCAAATGTGACAACTCCATTTCATTGTAGGCCCGGCATGGAAACACTAGATCTCCGTACAAGCCCCAGACAGGTGTATGGGTGTTCCTGACAAAGGTGGCCATTGAGTAATTCACACTTCTCCAGTGTTATCTGGGGGATGGGGTGAGGGGAAATGGGATGTACTCCCAGTGCTGGGCTAAGGTGTGTTTTTGAATCAGTTCCATAGCTGGGAATATTTAACTAGTGGCATTGGGTTATTTATCAGCAGGTACATGGCTTAACATCTGTGTGGCTGCACAAGGTGGCATGGATAAGGGCACATGGGTAAGAATGCTAAATGTTTTGTGAAGTCACATCTGCAAACCACTCATGGGCAACATCCTGAGTGCAATTAACATTATGAATCATGTGCTGCCCAGTTGACAGAGCACAGGACTGGGAATCAGGCCTCTTGAGTTCTGTTCATATGACTGTCTCTCTGAAAGCCCATAGCCCCTCACCGTGTCTCAGTTTACACCCCCCCCACCCCGTAAAATGAAGATAATCATTCCACCCCACCGCCCATGAATGTTTGTGAAGTGCTTTGAGATGCATGTATGACGGGGCTGCATAGCAAATACACAAGACACCTTCGAATGCCTCTCTTTACAGGAAGTCTCACGTTCCTCGTTTGCAGTTTGGGGGCCTCAGGACACAGTGAGTTTTGGTGTCCTTCTAACTGCTGAGGCCCTTGTAATTCAGAGACCAGTGTCTGCTGGGTGCCAAGTCAAACTGGTAAATGGCATTTCACTCATTTAGTAAAATAATGGACTAAACCTCACTCTTGGCCAGTGCCCCATTGGTACATGGTCAAGTGGGCAGTTGTGGCACTCGCTCTCACTGCACAGTGAACACATCCCTCACTACATGGGCAGCCTGGGCAGAGGGTCTTCTCATTTACCACTTGGACAGCACTGGCACCTCGCGATGAGGGCAGCATGGTACAGGCCTTGCCAGACAGAATCACTTGGGGGCAAACAGTGGCGAGCCTGGAGCATTGTTCAACCTTTGCCTCAGCTATTTCACAAGCCGCAGCTCACACGTCCCTCACCCTGTTCCACACAGGGGCAGCCGAGCAAGATAGAAAGGGTTGATTTGGGGGCCGACCCAGTGCTGCCGTTGCTCTCGCTGCTCGTTGCCAGGTTTGACCCTCACCTTGGAGTGCCTTGCTCATCCAGGAGGAGGGCTTGGGGACCAGCAGGGGCTGGGCAGAGTAGCAGGCTATGACCCTGGAGACAGGGAGTGAGGGTATGTCTCATGGCTCTGCTCTGGATAGTAGAGGATTGCCATGCAGGCCATGGGGAGCTAGAGGGAGAAGCTGCAGAAACGCCTCGAGTTAACATTAGGAGGGGCCCTAACAGGTCCTAAGAGAGTCAAATCTAGTCCTCAGCAGGTAGGACATCACCGTGACAGGGCGCCTTGAAGGCATGGGAGGCAAACAAAGAAAATGGGGGTGTCCTCAGGGCTTAAACAAGGAGATGGTGGAGCCCCAGTTCCCATGCCCCCAAACTGCCTTTGCTCCCCTGGTTGTATGAATGGGAAATAAACCCCCCTCCTTTGGGAAGTGATCCGCCCCCACAGCCCCGTTGGGTCCCCTGGTTGGAAACGGTGCCTTTCCAGAGCCTCCGGCTCCAGGACAATGTACCTATTCAACCTGCAGCATCTGGAACTCTCCCCTGGATCCCTCTGAATGAGTCGCCTTCTCCCTGCTCACACTGGCATCTCTTACACTTTCAGACATAAACAGCAGCGCTCGCTTCCCTGCCCCCTCCGCTCCCCCAGCCCCAATATGGTGGTTTATTCATCAGCTGATAAAAATAGAAGCCAAGGCCTCCGGGCGGGCCAACGCTCACAGAGTGGGGTTTGTTTAGCAGCTATTTTTTCATTTTCCATATCCTGTCAGTGTCCTTCCAATTGCTCAATAGGTCTGTCCAGAGGGATCTGGAACAGGACACCTCCAGTCCTGGATCCAGTGCTGGGCAGCACGGGCTGCTCGACTAGTGCTATTATTTGCATTCAGGGGACTCTCTCGTCTTCTTCTTTCCATTGTTATTTGAGAACAAACCCAATGGCTCTGACTTTGGGCTCTCCTGGCGCCCCACTGGCCTCCTTTATAGGGTTAATATACTGTCCTGGGAAAAGGGATGGCAGTTTACATCTCCAGGCATTGGAAACTCAATGCCTCTGGGGTGCTGGGGCCTGCTATCTCTCCCATCATTTCATTTTCCAGAGAGCCTCAAAGAGGCAAACTGAAAGAGGCTCGTTTTGCTTCTCACCAGCCTGGACTATGAGCCATTTTCCAATGCAGCAGATTAATGCAGGAGCCATGAGTCTCTGAGATCTGGGCCTTGTGGTCAGGGGATCCTTGAATGAGCAGTGAATCAGATACACGGATGGTGCTGCTGGCTGGACATCTGTTTCTGTGGAAGGGGCTAGACAGGAGGTGCACCAGGCCCATAATATCCTGATGATATTCTCCCTCCATCTTCCTGACCAGTCTTTGGGACAACTAGAGAATCCCCTGGAGAACGATTCCCCAGGGACTCTGTCCCAGGTTACATACTGACGCCAGTGGATGCTGGATCAGGACTTTGGGGGTTTAGCGAGTGCAGGGCAGATGCCTGTCTGGTGCAGGCACAGTGAAAACAGCTCATTGTCATATACTCCCCTAGTGAGTGTCTCCATTTCACATGTTCCTGGAAGGAGTCAGGGTGGCAGTGACTTGGTCTTTGGGCATCTGGGTAAGGTGGGAGGTGGGTGTTGTTCTGATGGATCCAGGTCCAGTACAGTCTTAATTCATCCCTGATAAAAGCTGAAGCCAGGTTACACAGCAACAAGCAGAGAGTATCCACCCATAGCATTAGCATGCCGCCATGGTATGCCTCCCTTGGCATTACTATGCCACTCTCATGGCTCACTCATGCCACAAGTATCATTCAAACAGTCTGATAATTGTTCTCTGGAGAGTGTAGGGTGAAGTGACATTTCCTCTAGAGAGGCTGGCTGACTCATTCCCTATAGCCAGGCAAAGTCTCTCACTAGGCTAGTGTCAGTGCTACATCCCTCTGTTTGTATGTATTTCTCTCTCACGCCCCATTTCAGTTTGGCGCGACCTCCTTTTTTGCACGCTTGCCCTGGTCTCAACCTGTCAGCAGGCTGCTTCTGAGAACCCACCTCAGTCTCCTGTGGAAACCTGAAAGCTCAGCAAGAAAGCAAAGGGGCCGGCACAAAGCACCGTATTGATACAATGAACAAATGAACACAGTGCTAATTTTATGTTCCTCCCAGCCCAAGATGGAGTGCGTCAGGAATACAGCACCTTTTGTATGGACACAGGACATCTCCCCTGTTTGCTTTTCTCCCAGAATTCCCTTCCTCGTTCAACACAGTACAAACAGCTTGCTATTGACCTTGGAAGCTGACGAGAGATTACGTCAGGGGAGGCAGGTTTGATATTTATGGCCTCGCACCCTTTTCCCCTGGCTGCAGAGGTTACCTACAACACACACACTCAGTGCTAAGTGCAGCGCTGGGCTCTGAAACGGGGTCAGTCACCACGCCACACCCCTCCTGCTGGAGAGGTACAGCAGAGCGAGGCGAAGGGAACTTGCTGACTCCAGGGAAATCTGTTTGTCAAGGGGATTTTTTCAGAGAGATTTACCTTCTGATTCATGTTGGTTTTGCTCCAGGGCTTTCTCTCACTAGTGAACTCTGTCCTGAGGAAAAGGGTCAGCTTATCTGAGCCTGTGACATGGGGGCAAGGCCCCCGGGAGGTCTCACCATAGAAACACCAATGGCCTGACCCTGGGGAAGGAGTCAGCTTGCCAGCTCGAAACTGACTATCCTGGAGTAAGCCTCTCCGGAGATATGGGGGGGCTCCTGCTTGGTAGCTCAGCCAATCTTTGGCCTTTCTACTAATATTACCAATGTGGGGGCCAGTTAATACCACGGTGACGAGGTTTCTGGGTCATGAACACTTGTTGGCTAGCAGCTGCACAGAGACCCAACAACTCCTTGCACATGGGGATCACTGCACAGAACCCCCTAAGATGGGAACCATGTTCAGTCACGTCCAGGGCTTTCTACAACTCCTGTGTAGTCATGGATTGCATGTGCCCTTTGTGACCGGGGGAGTGAGGGGAGGACTAGATGACAGAGCGCCTTAGCATTTCACCTCGGGAAGACTGGGTTCAAAACCTGTATAGTCACAAAACCAAATATGTCTGATGGTCTTTCTCAGGTTCCTTTGTCCATTATGTGGAATCCTTGTAACAAGTGCCGATTACCAGTCTGCGCAGGTAGCCGCCACACTTGTCTAGCACTGGGGGCTACAGGTCAGCACTAGGGGATGCTGGTAGAGCTCAGAACTGGGATAACAGGAGGCACTGCCGGTCAGAAAGAAGCTTCATCAGCAGAAATTTGTGGGGGACAAAGGTTTGGAACACCAGGGGTGGGGCAGCAGCAGCTCAGGATTGGGGTGCATTGGCAGAGCTGTGTGTGTGAGTCCAGGATTGGGATAGCAGAGGGTGCTATAAGTCAGGATCAAGGGGCATTGATATAGCTGTGGGGGCAGACCAGATATGGGATAGCAGTAGGTGCTGTAGATCAGGATTAGGGTGCATTTGTAAGTCTGTGAGAGGGACATAGCTATTAATTTAGGGACACAGTTAAGTAGCTCTTAGATACTTTATTAAATGACCTTTGCTCTTGGGGAGAGTGCTATGACCCTTGTTGCAATTTTGAAAGAAATACCAGCTGTATGGGATTTTTATGGATTATTTTTTTTTTTTTTTTACAAATTAACAAAAAGGCAAACAAAGCTAAACAAACTTCTTGCTAAAACTAATGATACCTTTTACTAAACTAAGTAAGACTGGAACAGCACAATGATCAAAATCACAATTAGAATTGAGTCACTAAATTGACAAATTTCAGAGTAGCAGTCGTGTTAGTCTGTATTCGCAAAAAGAAAAGGGGTACTTGTGGCACCTTAGAGAAAATTGACCAGAATATGGAATGAAATCAGCAATCAACTTAGTTGTTGGATGAACACAATCAAGACTTCAGTCCTGAAGTTAACATAATACATGATCAAGTCTTACACATACTATCCCTGGAAACCTAAGGAGGCGTAGTCTATTTCTCAGCCTTGTGAAGCAGTTCTCAGACTCCTTCAAGGTTGCCGTTTACTAGGTGACTTCTAGGTTGACTCTTTTGCTGACTGATTTATCTCTACTGTGCTGTAGCATGATTAACAACAACCCATAATTTCCCCTTTGGGGCAGAGTTGTTTGTGCAGGCACATTTTTACAGCCTGAGGTAACATGAAGTGATGTACGATAGGATAGACTTAGAATCGGGAGATGCACGTGCTATTTCTTGCATATACACACACCTTTTAAAAAAGCGGTAGAGAAAAGATTATGAGTACAAGTGGTAGGTGTCCCTGCCACAACACAAAATGGGAAGAAGAGAAAAAGTTATCTGAAAAGAAAAAGGTTAACTCTTTATCTTGCATGATCTTGCAGAGCAGCTGAGCCAGGACTGCAGTTCAAGGATCAGATGATGTCATCTCCAGGCAGTAACGAATGCTGGCTGGCAGGCTTTCCCAGGCCGTTGCCTGGCATTCTCTACAGTAGACTTGGTCTCCACCTTCCTAGAAGAAGCTCTCAATGCTCTGGTAGCCTGGGAGGATCACACCTTCTTCTGAGTTTACCTGGACATTGAAGGTTGCCCTTTTAGCTTGCTCCACTTCATGGCACCTTCCCAGAGATCTTCCGAGTGAACAGGGGGTTAGAGGTCTTGTACTGCAACATCATGATCCAATCTGGGTTTAGGGTGGGTGAGTTTGACCTTTGGTCAGTCTGGAAAGCCCCATCTCTTATGGCGGTTCTGTAACAACATATATCACCAGACCGCAACAGACGTGCTCCAAAAATATTAAAACCATGGGATCAACAGGAGATGACTCCATGGATGGGGTTTTGGCCCCTCTTCTTTGGGAAGGGTGCAGATGGTCAAGTTCCTTTAGGGCTCTAAATGTTCTGGACATGATCAGTGTCCTAATGACAATTATTGTTTCTTACTTCAGGCATACACACACTCGTCCCTATTTCATTCTCTCAGCATTTCTGAATATATTCTGGATTTTTTGGGGAACGAACAATTTTGGCTCAGCCAGGAAATGGTCACCTCTTAACAACTGAGCTGTCTTAAATTCTCTTCGTTCATAATTCTATTCATAAAAAGAAGCTAAATCTAAAGAAAAATTAACGTTTACAGAACCTAAAGAAAATTGAAGGCTATAGACTAGGCCTCAATCACCAAGGCCCATTTCCCTCATGTCTGCGGGGGAGGGGTGGAGGGGAAAGAGGGGAGTTTGCACACTGCTTGCTTGTGCTGTATTACTCTTCAGCCAGTTCTCACGTGAGCATCATTTTAACTCACAAAATTAAATTAAATCGTTAAAGATGTGTGTACGAGTGACTCCTGCCCAGCAATGATCTGTTCTGAAATAGGGAGGGAAAGGGCTTTTCCATGCCCTCATCAGAGCTTGAAGGAACACCCCTCCAGTTGATCTCCTACTGTCAAGGTCACAGTCATTGTCCTTACAGCTTTGGAGGCCATGAAAACTGCACCTACTGGTGGGCTCACTACACTCAGCCATTAACCTTTCCTCTGCTGCACCGATCATGGATTGAAAGGGAGGGAGGTGCTGGGTACTTCCAGACAAGCTACACAAAGGCCTTTGATGGGTGTGGCTGATAGACCATCCAGCCCCAGGGTTAGCGGGTGAGTTAGCAAAGTTTGTTGCTTCCCCCTCAGTTGGATTTATTATTAGTGTTTCCCTTGCTTCTTAGTTTATTTGCCCAGGAAACCGCATCCTCTGGTTTCAGGGATTTCCCCTTGTTTTCCAGGGGCTTTTGAACAACATATGGAATGTGTTGTTTTTGTTTGCAGAGGGAAAGGATTTTTCTGTTTGGATTGTGGGGCTGGGTGGGGCTGGGGTGTTAATGCAAAAAGTCAAGAAATGTCCTTCAAGGTACTAATAATAACATCCCTTCACCCTCCTCCAACTGATGGAAGGTGTAACCCGCCTTGCCTCATAGCTCTGGACATTCTGAGAGCCAGATTAAACCCCTGCATGAGAAATTTACAGCAGAACAGAGAAGGAGAAATCTCCCTGTCTCCCTCCTACATGGAATCAGCAGGAGATTCTGCCCCGAGAAAGAGCAGTTCTCTGGGGATCTGCCAGGGTCACAGGGCTGTCCGTGTAGAGGGCCTGTGCCACCACACCAGCTCCAGGGCCTCTTCCTCTGACTCCTTACAGCCTAACTTCATGACATGCTTCACCAGGGTTTCTCCATCCACCATTATCCGGGGAGACAGAACTCCAATGGATGGTTTCTATTTTTTGGCCCTGTGGGGATTGTAATTGGCATTGGGACAATGTGCGTCTCCCCTAGCTCCACCCTGCATCCTCTGCTAGGCCCAGGAAAGATAATGCCACAAAAGTGGCAGTCTCATTCAGGGTGGGTACAGGGAGAGCCATGCATCTAGGGTTAGGTGAGGCATATCAGTTAGGCAGGGTGAGGGAAGCTACCCTGTCCCTGCCTGGGCTGCACCTGTCTTGCCAAGAGCCCTTGGTCTTGCACCTCTTACTAGTGCTCGTCACACACACAAATATCATCGGAAAAGCTTTTGAGGAGCACGGTGGCTAATTTGCATGCTCCCAGCATGCAATGGCCCCTCAGCTTGAGCAAAGATGCTGCATTGACTGGTGCACATCCATAAAAAAAAGATGATGGCAGCTGCATTTAAAACTCCCCTAAGCAGGCCAACCCTCCCAGCGTTGGTACTTCTTGTGAAACACCCTCATACCACCTGTACAGAATGGTCTTCGGGCGGCGTGCAGCTAGGAAGACATTTCTGTGGGCCCTCTATGAATTCCCTGAGGCAGGGGTGGGGTTTCACAGAGATTCAACAGGTCTATGTGAGCAACTTCCGTGGTAGAGAGGGGAGGGGCTGAAATCCAAATTCTCTCCACTAAATTAAAAAAAACTTCTGCAGATCCAAGGCTTCCTGAAAATGTTGTTTCTAGACTGAGACTCGGAGATCGCAGTGTCAATATTTGTGAAGTAGGAAGGGCCCCGGGCAGCTGCAGCACTTCCAGAAACAAGCTCCTCTGTGCAGGGCCCGGGGTGGCTGCTTCAGGACAGGGCGTGGCACTGGGAGCTGCACTTACAACCGGCACAGCCCATCCCAGACCCACCCCGTGTGGCTGCTGGTGCAGCCTCCCACTGTACCAAGGCAGGAAATCACCACTCCTTGATCTTCCTTAGACAGGAGTAAAAAAATCTCATGCATGCCTCAGAGGGGTGAGTAAGCGACCTGACCTTGGGGCAGTGATGTTACAGCTTCAGGCAGGGGGTGAGGGTGAGGGTAAGAGGCTAGGCCTTTGGTACAGTGACATTACAGCCTCAGAGGGGTGGATAAGAGGCCTGGTTTGTTCTGGTGACATCACAGCCTCAGTCCTAACCAGGGCTTTAGCAGAGGCCAGATCTCCCTGTAGCACATAGAACACCCCTTTGTTAGCAGTTTCCACCTCCTGCCTAAAGCAGGCCTAGGCTAGAACAGATCTGGACTGCAGTACATTGCATCATACCCTAGTGAACCGTGAATAGCATACAACTGGCTTGTTTTATGCTTTATGTGAATTTGCTGAATCATTTGCCGTATGTGTAAAATATAATTAGAGGCCTGCTAGGTAGGTGATGTTAGCAAATGAACCAGTGGTGTTTAGTATTGGAGCTCGGTGCCCACAAAAGATGGAAAATGCCCTCTCTGCATGGAGGGAGTGACAGCTTAGTTCTAAAGCTCCTTCTCTGACCAGCGTTTTTTCTCTCTAGTTACCACTGGAAAGGGACAGGAACATGGCACAGAGTAGGAGCAGCAGTGGCTGCAAGAGAGACCAGGCTGAAGTTCAACTGACAGTTTTAAAGATGGGGAGTTGTAAACTTAAGCATGACTAGCAATGTCAGGAGAGTCCCAGAACTTAATTAACAAAGGCTGTTGCAGGACAGAGGGGCACTGGCAGAGGAATGTAGGAGGGACAGGATTGGGGGAGCTGGATGAGATAATAGGGACTGCCGCAAGTCAGGCCTGAGACGCATCAGTAGAGCTTTGTGTCAGAGGGAGGGGACAACACTGGAAAAGGATTGGGACTGTGTGCTGGGAGGAACTGAGGTGTATTGGCAGAGCTGTGTGTGCCTGGAGGGAGGCGGGGGCAGCAGGACTGGAATAGTGGGGAGCATGGGGCTGCATTTGAAGACTGTGTGTTTCACAGGGTTGGAACGCGAGCGTGCTGAGGTGCACTAACAGAGAGGAACAGCCCTTTACTTGCATGAGCAAAATAATCACAACTCCTCTCCCCCCAAAAAGATATGCAAATCAAATGTATCCTAGCCCTCCTGAGAACAGAGCAAATTCTCTGCATTCAGTCAGCCATGTTTTAAATCACATCTGATTAATGGTGCACTCCCACCCCCTGCCACCCAGAAATAAATTTCCCACCCCCTCAGCACAGCTCTGACTAGCAGCGTGTATATTCTGTTGCCCTGCGAACAGCATGTCCTGTAGCTGGCCAATATCCAGGTGGAAAAATAGAAATAAAATATCCTTTCGGGGTTTTGTGCTTTGTTTTACTCTTTCCTTTGTTGGGTTCTTCTACAGGAGCCTCAAAGTACAATTATAAAGAGACAGCCCAGGCGGTGTGGACCTTGGGTAACTCTTTTTGAAGACTATGAGGCCTGCCAAATAGCCCAAGAGAAAAGAACTTACTGTGTTGATTTGTTTTCTTTGGTTTATGGGGGGAGGGGGATATTTCACACGTAATTAGAGCAGCCACAGAGAGATTGTATTAAAGGCCCTTTACTGGAAATTTCAAGGGACGGAACAGGGGAAACCTGTGTTAACACTAGCCAGCGGGAGAAGGACCCTGCTTGCAAAATGATGGGTGAAGACAATGCAGAGTGTTCAAACTTCAAGAAGGAAACTGTTCAGGAGAGCAGCAGCCACATTAAGCTGAGCTGGAGAGGATCATAGAATCATAGACTTTAAGGTCAGAAGGGACCATTATGATCATCTAGTCTGACCCCCTGCACAACGCAGGCCACAGAATCTCACCCACCAACTCCTGTAACAAACCCCTAACTTACGTCTGAGCTATTGAAATCCTCAAATCGTGGTTTAAAGACGTCAAGGTGCAGAGAATCCTCTAGCAAGTGACCCCTGCCCCATGCTGCAGAGGAAGATCATTTGGCTTCTTGCGCCCAGAATCCTGGGAGTGCTGTGGAATTCCATCCAGGGCAGTCACATGTGGAGCACACGGTGAACAGACTATTCCCAGAGTGGGAAGAGATGGCAAGACAAGGGGTCTGACTCATCCCTCCCAGTGACAAGAGCCTTCGTCCTCCCCTCTTGCCAAGCTCTCCCAGTTCCCACTCACTGGCAAGTGGCAGAAGCTGACCAAAGGGGGTTGTGCATGCTTTCTGCCAAAAGCCAAGCACTAGCTGATTGTTATGGCTATTAAGAGATGTTTGTGTGGGAACCAGTTTAAGCAATGTGTAAAATGTAGACTATTAGGCAAAACAGTTGAAGTGTCACCTGAGGCGAGGCGGGGTCTCAGGGCTAACACAATCAACCTTGAGGTTGGGAACAATGGACATCTGTGGAGACATCACTTTGTTTAATCTCTGGACCAAGTGGAGACTTTGCATTTACAAAGACAAACCAATCCCAGGAAAGTTCTCTGAACAGGAGGTCCCCTGAGCTAAGAGACTATAATAGCCTAATAGGCTAATAGCCTGTAACTGTATAAGAGCAGAAGATGGCCCAAGTTGTTATCCATTACAGAGGAGACTCCCGTGGGGTGTTTCATGAAAGCTCTTTGACCTGGACAAGCACTGCAAGTACTGACCATTGGGTGAAGAATACCTTATTAGACAGGAAAGTAACCTGTTAATAAGTACAGGCCATTGATTGCGCTTTATGTTTTTCTTTTACCTGTAAATGTATGTTTCCAAACCCTTATACTTGCTTTTATTTGAATCTCTATCTCAAGCTCCATTAAATACACTTCGGTTTGGTTTTACTATAGACATGTCTCAGTGCTTTGTGATAAGGTGTGCGTTGAGCAAAGGTGAAACCAGTGAACAGAGGTGCACTGCTTCCATGGAGGAGTGGATCGGTGTACATTGCAGGTGTCCAGAAAATAAGGGGATAGGCACTGGGGTGTAACAAAGTGGGGTGTGTAAACTGATAGCCTGCAGAGGGATATAGGCTCGAGAATTCTAGAGCAGAGCCTCTGTGCCAACAGTAACCAGTGGCCGGAACCAGTTCCCCCTGGTGGTCACAGACAGGGTCCCCTCCTGCTGTAAGCTGGTGACAGTGCTTCACCCTGGACATCTCAGGTTATTCAAGAAGTGTCACATCATGGTGCTTATCCCGGAGCTTTAGTCAATCTTTTAGATACCGTGGGCCCACACCACTGAGTGCCTTGAAGATAAGGACCACAACCAGGAACTTGACTCACTAGTCTATAGGAAGCCAGAGTAGAGAGCAGAGGACAGGTGTGATGTGTTTGTGGTACCCATGTTGCTAGATACTTATATGGCTTCCATCCTGTAGTATCTGAGAACCTAACACCCATTAATGGATTTATTCTCATAACACCCCTATGTGGGAGGGAAATATCATTATCCCCATTGTACAGGTGGGGAGCTGAGGCACAGAGAGACTAAGTCTTGCCCAAGGTCACACAGGTTGTCTTTTGTTTACATGTTTTCAAGTATCTAGAAATGGCTCTAAACCTCCCCTATCTCCTTCCCCAAACTTAGACCAAGCAGCATCTGGACTTGTCTGCCTTCAGATTCTGCTCTCCTCTAATAACAGACTGCAGAGCTCACTGCGAGCAGTTTGGAAGCAAACCCTAATATTTGTATTCCTTATTATTACTGCTTGTTCCATTTTTTCAAGCCCTTACATCCTTCCATCATCAGCAGTGCCTTTTCTGTCATACAACAGCCTCTCTTCCCTGAGTTACCTTGAGGGAAAGTGGGAACTAAACAGCAGCTCCAGAACCATTTACTCCATGCAGCACTCAGAAAATGAGCAGAGCATGCTCATGTTTGCTGTCTGCTTTTAGACCTTAGGGAGTGATGGTTAGCGCAGGGAGCTGGGAATCAGGACTCCTGGATTCTACTGATAATAATGCCACTGACTAACTCTGTGATCGTGGGGGTAGGCTACATGACTGCCTCACTTCCCCATCGGCGTATATATGGGTATAATTATATTTAACTCCCCCATAGGTGTGCTGGCAGAGTGCTATGTCAATTTGTCCCAGGACTGAACAAGCAAAGGATAAGTCGAGTAGATGGAAAAGAGACTTCCCAAGAACAGCCAGATAATGCAGTGACTGAGGCCAGGTCTACTCTAAAAAGTTAAGTCAACCCAGCTACATCACTCAGGGGCAAAAAATCCACACCCCTGAGCGACATAGTTAAGCAGACCTGACCCTCAGTGTATACAGCACTAGGCAGACAGAAGACTTCTTCCATCAACCTAGCTACCGTCTCTCAGGGAGGTAGATTAACTATGCCCTCCCGTCAGCATAGGAAGCAGCTGTGCCACTGTAGCATTTCAAGTGTAGACAAGCCCTTCATAGGAAGCACTTTTCCCTTCTGCATCTCTGCTGAGCCAAATGCCCCACTCCGGTGGTAAGGTGTGTGACAGTGTTTGGGTGCTGGAGGGGCCAGCCATCAGATGAGATGTAAACAGAAGGTCTGAGCACCTGTGCTCCGTAAAGATTCCATAGTACTTTCCATAAGTGTCAGGGTGTTGGCCCCACTGTCCTAGACAGATTGTATTTCAACTCATTTCTGCCTCACTTAGTTTCTCTTGCAGACTAATTTAGATGTCTATAAGAGGCCTCGTCATGAGCTGTGTAGGGATGCTGCTGGCTGTTAAACAACCACAACTGCAGAGACTGCGTTTCACTGTGAATTTGCAAAAAGCTTTGGGGTCCTCTGGTGGGAAAGATGCTTTAAAGGTGTAAGGTTTTTTTAATTAATAATAAGGAAGCCCATCTCCCTCTGGATCTCAGAGCTCACCCCAATTCTGGGTCCTGTGTGTGTGTATGTGTATCAGAGGTCACCCCATTTCTGGGTCCTAGCTGTGTGTTCGTCTCTGAGGTAGCCCTGCCTCTGGAGTCCCAACTCTCTGTATCTCCTAGGTAACTCCAACTCCGGGCCTCTCTCTCTCTCTGTGTCAGAGATCACCTAGTTTGTGCCCCCTTCTCTCTCTGTAACTCTGGAGGTGGATGGATGAAGGGGAATGGGCAAGAGCTGGGCAATAACTGAGATAAAGCCCAGGCACTGGCAGGCAGTGGGGACGATGCCGTGGCCTGGATGGGTAGCACCTGGTGAGCAGCGAGGTGAGATTGAGATAATGCCCAGGCTTGAACAGGCAGAGGAATGATCAGGGCTATGCCCAGGTGGAGGAATTGTTGGTGCTGTGCCCAAGCACTGATGTGTAGGAGAGAGATTGAGGGTACTGCCTAGGCCCAGCCAGTAACTGGGGTAGTGCCTGGGTCGCTGGGGGCAAAGGAGTGATAAGGTTTCTGGACCTGGATAAGTAAGTGGGTGTTTTCGGTAGTGATCAAGCACTTGTAGATAAGAGAGTCACTGGGATAGCTCCAGCGGGTGGTAAAGCAATTGGGAGGTTATCCTAGCAGGCATAAGAGGGATAAGGGTAATGTCTGTGCTCTCCTCTATCGTACACCAGAGTCACACCGGGACCAAACCTTCACCAGCCAGGGATGAGCAAGTGATTTTTTCCATTTGTCCTGTCTGTGGGTCTGTTCTTTGTCCCCTGCCAAGCACAAGGTCTGGGAAATGCCACTGCTATTATTATATCCAAACAACGGGGTGTCTATCTCACCCTGCCTGCGGCAATGGGGGTGAAGTGCAGGGAGGGACTGCGTGTGTCCCTGCGAGACCATCACATACTTAGGAAGCTGCCGCCTCTCCATTCCCACGTCTCCTCACTTAAAGCCACATTGTTTGATTTCAAGTCTGGAGGAGAAGGTGCGGAGTTGGCAGCAGCAGTGCTCTGGCTTTCTGCTGCCCAAAGGTATGAAACAAAAGATGGGGAAGGGAAGGGGAGACCAATGGCACAGCCAGCCAGAACTGCAGAGATTTTTCTTTCCCGTGTCTGTCTCTGGGCAGTTCCGTTCTGTTGCTTCCACAGCCGCTGGAATTACACTGCTCTCTTCCCAGCCAATTTTCCACATCTCTTAGCATTGTGGCTGGCCTGTGACATTAATCCTTTCCCTGCTGAGGTGAGTGAATAAGCTACTGGGATATCTCTGGTTTAAAAAGCCAAAGATCCAGCAAGCTTTTGCCTGCATCTACTAAGTATGCAGCTCACAGCAACAGAAGAGAGCGCACAAGAGGAAATAGGAGGCACAGGCAAGGGGGGAAAGGGAGATTTTAAAAGAAGGTGACCCAAAACATACCCTTCTCCTACCCTGAACACTCAACTCCATGGGGATCCTTTCCAAATACACCCCGCAGCTGGAATACTGATCTCAATTACCATCCATGTGTCTGTGAGAACCTGGAACAAGTGCTGGGTCACCTTACCCAGCAGAGGGCTATATGTGCTGCGATCCTTAGCCACAATGGGACCAAGTTCAGGATGCCTTAGGAGCAAGCCATCTTACACAACTAGTGACTGGGAGCATCACCCCCTGCCATTGACACCTGCAAGTGCGAAAACCCCACCTTAAACGTGATCTCAGAACACACCAGCTGAGTCTCCCATTGTAACTGGATCTCCCATGCATAGTCCTAAATAAAAAAGGAAGCAAGGAAAAATGCCATAAGTGTGGCAAAATGGCAAGGTTCAAGAGTTATTCGAGGTATCTTTCTGAAAGAAATCCAGCACTAGTGAATGAACAGAAACTATAGCCAGCAACATGGGAGATGGGAATTAGTAGGGCTAAGAGGGAATTTGAAGAGCAAATAGCCAAAGGTATCAAATGAAATTCTTTCAAGTACATCAGATGCAGGAAGCCTGCGAGAGAATTGGTTATGGCACTAGAGACACTAGAACTCTACTAACCAAATAGCATAACCCCTCCAGTAGCTGGATTTGCCGCAGACACCATGCACATCATTGCAGCCAAGACTTCCACCTGGATCCTCAGGATCCATACGCTGCAGCTTTATTGGTAGTGAGCTCCAGAGATGCCTCCTTGGGAATCTCACTGAGCTGGTCACAGCTGGGATCTGCCTCCCCAGGGACTACGCGGGGCCAGTCTCAAACAGTTATCACCTCCGTCAGCCACACTATTTGCAGTCAAGGAGTCACCCTCCCATAGTGGAGCCGTGCTGAGCTAGTCTTGGCCGACAGTCACACATTGCATGAACATACAACCAGCTCAGTGACTTTTGAGCAATGGGGCAAGGAAGGGCTTGTTGCAAACTGATTCTGACACTCCAGTCATGGAGCCCTCCATCCCTTCCCTGGAAAGGTTTTCCAGCCAACTTTCATTCTCATCTCCTGCAAGCCAGAGGTGGTAAAGACACCAGGGGGAACCCTGCTGAAGTTACCAATAGGCATTTAAACACATCACAAAAGCAAAAGCGGCCCAGTGCAATGGGCTGCAACAGCAAGGGGGTGGTCCCAGATGCGTTACAGAGTTGCATGGGGGAACCCAGGACTGCATTGTAGGCCAGAACTGAGGTGTATTGGTGAGGTTGGGTGAAAAGGCATAGTATTGGATTAGCAGGGGTGCTGTGCACAAGCACTGAGGTGCATTTAGCCTCTGACTTCTTTCAGGCCATGAATAAGGAGGAGGGGAATTAATGTATGCCCTGTGTTCAGTGGTGATGCTGATTATGCTGCAGGCTCCAAATGAAAAACATGCTTGTGTTTAAATTAAAGCAATTTGTTAAACTGGTGAGCAATCTGCATAACTCTGTGATTTGGGAGAGGAAAGACAGCTCTGGACATCTTGTCTTGGCTGCCTGTGCCAAGAAGCTGATGACCACAGGAATCTGGCAGGGAGCAGCGACTCCGGGACACTGACTTTAGGGGAAGAACTGGAAGTCCTGCAACTCTCGGCGCACAATCGGTTCTTGTTTAGAAACCCTCGGACACGTCCCCTGCACTTTGCTGCACACTCACCAACCTGGCAGGGCAGCCATTTTCTGCTGAGCACCTTCCCCAAACTAGCTAGGCTCTTTTGCTTGCTGCTTTTTAAAAAGCTTTGCAGATCTCTGTAGCAAATGATCCTGAGCTGTAGCGGATGGTTATTAAGCTGTAAAAATTACGTGGCCTGAGCACAGCCCCCATGTTTGGCCAATGCACAGGGTTGCGCTGTCAGCTTATCCAACTGAAGTCTATAGGAATAACCACCCACAGAGTCACGAAAAGGCACAGGCAGAACGGCCCAAGTGGGCAAAGCCAATGGCTCTGGGATATGGCTGGGGGTGAAGAGCCACTGCCTGCTGGTCCCCTTCCTGTTCCATATCTCCTGAATATGTTATGCAAGCCATTACTAAGCTGAAGGATCTGCAGAGACAAGGTAGCCTTCTGGGAGCTGACTGAAGAGATTTGGTGAGTAGACGGTGTCTCTGAACACAGCACTGAGAGCCAGACAGTCCTGAGTTCTAATCCCAGTTTAGGCACCAGCTCTGGCCAAGTGACCTCACCCTGGTGTGTCCCAAGCTGTAAAATGGGGATAACAACACTGACTCACCTGCTGCCTTTCAGCAGGTGTCAAGAGTTGTTTATTGTCCATCCAGGCTTTCAAATGGAAAGTCCTGTGTGAAACTTACCTAGATAGCAACTTGCACTATGCTTCTGGCACAGGTAGGATGAGTCCCACCTACATGGGCTACCTGGACCTTGGCTCTGAATGTGAAGGAGGATTACTGCCTCCCAGAAGCAGTTGGAAGGAGGGTGGCCCAGTCTTTAAGGGGCTGACATGAGAGACCCATCTTCAATTCCTGGCGCTGCCACAGACTCCCAGTGTGACCTTGGCCAAGTCATTTAATCTCTCTGTGCCCCAGGTTCCCATCTATTCCATGGGGATAATAGGTGTTGTGGAGATAAACCCATGAAAGTTTGTGAGACACTTAGGTACCATGGTGTTGGGGCCCACACAAGTACCTAAGATAGAGGAATGGGTGAAGACATGACTCTACTCACTGGCTAGCATGGCTATAGTAATTTACCGGTAATATAGACAAGCAACTAACTACTCTTCCTCCTGCTCTGTCCCTGATGCCACCTACCCACCACTCCTTATACCTTAAGTCACAGTCTAGCCCTACGTGAACATAATGCTCCTCTCCTAAAATTGTGGCCTCACATATAAAGGATGTGACCTCCCAGAGCCCACTGCATGTTTGTCAGGACAGCTGAGCAACTGGCCATGGCTTGAGCTGGAGCTGGCATAGGAATAGCCTTGTCAGAATGGCCAGGGAGCATCCCAAACAAGGTTGCAACATTGAGCAGACTGGAATGGCTGTTTTCATTACGAGCTTATATAGGGTTAGACCCGGTTAGACCCCGCTTGTGGGTTGGATGCCACCGGACCCTTAGGACTCACAGGGAATTGCCTCAAATGACTCATCAGAGCACTGAGAACACTCAGGCTCAGGAATGAATCACCAGGCTCAGAACACCCGTCACAATATTATCTTCTCCTAGCACTTATATTTTAAAAAAAAATGTGGAGGTCTTGTTGTAACACCCCTGGAGATGAAGTTTGGTCCTGTGGCTTCTAGTGGATGTTAAGTATGTGAGGGACTTGATGCAGGAAGACGTTAGCAGCACCCATGATGTGCAAATCTGAAGATAAATAACAGGAACATTTTGCTCTTGATCCCCACCCCTGAGCTGGGACCATTTCTATTGGAAAGTGACCTGGCTTGAAATGAAGCCTTGATTACAGTACTGCAGCAGACAACAACAATAAAAATAGAAAATGCCAGAGACAAGCTTATAAACAGTCAACCCCCTCCCACCCTCCAGCTTCCCCTTGTGTTAGCTACTACATCTTTTAAGTGACCTCTCATTATGAGGCTTGCTATTGAAGTGCAGGTTCTATTGCTGTCTCTGTAGAAAGGGACAGTGAGGTTGATTTAGAAAAGAGTGTCCTTCCACTGATAAAGAAAGGAGCAGTAGTCCCCAATACCCTCCTGTCATCACAGAAACAAGGCAGGTAGAAGGGATATGGCCTATCCCGTCTAAAGGAAGCTGTAGGGATATCTGTGACGTTGATTCACAAGAGAATCACAAAGCTAAATGTTCCAGAGCAGTATTATTTCACTATAGTAAAGGGGCACTTATAGAAACTCCAGTGGAACTGGATAACCTCCCAAAGTCTTTATCAAAGAGCCTGCAGACCCCATTTCAAGGCAGGTGAACTGGTCATAAATACTGAGCAGAGAAAGTTGATCTAGATCCAGAGCATTTTTAAAAATGGAGTTAAAAGGCAAAGAGCTAGTGCAGACCCACTGGCTATTCCGATTATCTGAAAACGGGAGCTGCAGCTCTGAGTCCTGTGTTTATGGAGGAGAATTATAAAGAGAGCTGTGTTTGCTATTAGTCACTGGGCTGGACGGCAGGAGCTGGAAGAGATTGTTCAAAGGATAGGAAGGTTACGGAGTCTGAGCAAGGCGACTTCTCTGCGTCTGTGTATTTGTACTGAGCTCACAGCCAGATGACCTGGACTGTCCTATCTTTACACAGCAATGGCTTGAGAAAATACATGCATCTGTGTAGCTCTGGGGCGTGTGTGCTGTGTTGGTCATCTTGTTTGTCTGACACCAGGAGGTGTCTCAGCAAGTGCAATGACCCACTGCCCGACTGTTCCAGGCAATTGCACAGAACTGTTAGAAGTCTCATGCCGCTGCTTCAGCCAATCAGAATCAACTAACTCTTGGAGCAGTGCAATGTTTCTACAAACCATCCATGTATGGGCCTGCAGTTGAATTCAGTGGGTCTGTTGCATGTGGAGAGCTTGCAGGATCAGACCTAGAGTGTATTATAACTAATTCCAGCGGGAACTAGGCTTGTACCAGTGGTGATAGTAGCAGTAGTTTTCAGGTAAGATGTCCTCTAGGCCCTCCCCTCCACAGTGTAGTGAAAAAGTTGAGTTCTCTTGCAAGGCCTATGTTGAGGGATTGATAGAATCCTACAGGCTCTGGGAGATGTCTGTTCCATGGAACGTTATTCTCCAGCCTGTTTGAAAGGCCCAGGGTCAGGAGTTTGCATTCGTTCTGGAGACCACTGCTAACTCTCCATGGTAAAGATCCTTCCCGCGTAGGAAGGAGTACTGTGGAATGGGATCTGGGGGTCACAGTGGCTCACAAGGTAAATATGAGTCAACAGTGTAATACTGTTGCAAAAAAAGCAAACATCAAGCGGACAAGAAAGTCCAGAGAAGAGCAACAAAAATGATTAAAGGTCTAGAAAACATGACCTATGAGGGAAGTTTGAAAAAACTGGGTTTGTTTAGTCTGAAGAAGAGAAGACTGAGAGGGGACATGATAACAGTTTTCAAGTACATAAAAGGTTGTTACAAGGAGGAGGGAGAAAAATTGTTCTTCTTAGCTTGTGAGGATAGGACAAGAGGCAATAGGCTTAAATTGAAGCAAGGTTGTTTAGTTTAGACATTAGGAAAAACTTCCTAACTGTCAGGGTGGTTAAGCACTGGAATCAATTGCCTAGGGAGGTTGTGGAATCTCCGGCATTGGAGATTTTTAAGAGTAGGTTGCACAGATACCTGTCAGGGATGGTCTAGATCACTGGTTCTTAAACTTTTTTACTGGTGACCCCTTTCACACAGCAAGCCTCTGAGTGTGACTTCCCTTATAAATTAAAAACACATTTTTAAATATTTAACACTATTATAAATGCTGGAGGCGAAGTGGGGTTTGGGGGTGGAGGCTGACAGCTCACGACCCCCACATAATAACCTTGCAACCCCCTAAGGGGTCACAACCCCCAGTTTGAGAACCCATGGTCTAGATAATGCTTGGTCCTGCCTTGAGTGCAGGGGACTGTACTAGGAGACCTCTCAAGGTCCCTTCCAGTCCTATGATTCTGTGACAAACTCTATTGAAATGTTAGAACTCAGCCTTTTGATACACACATTTTTTCACAAAGGAAAATACACTGAAAGGCCAAGATCTCTCCTTCCCTCATCCCTGAGCTGCTCTGACCTGCTGATCCAGGGACACATTTTATAAATCAACAAAAACAACATTTGTGTTTTATATCATTGCCTGGATTCACTCCTTTGCCTATTGACAGAGATGAAGTGCTTCAGGTAAGTCAGCTGGAGACAGCCATAAATTATTCACCCAGGGTCCCTATGAGGCAAGGACCCATCCCTTCCAATTGATAAATCACAGCAGGAATATGTACTGGCAGCTTTCAGCTCACTCAGCCATCTGATTCCCACTGTCCCTTTACTATAGCTCTGCCATTAGGTGGAAGTGTGGCAAGGCATATATCACTACAGGGGTAGGCTGGACAAAAAGGTCAGGGAAGTCTATGGGCCAGTTGGGCTTTAGAGTTTGATAGAGTCTGAAGTTGCCTGGGGTATGGGACTGCAGGGGGGCTCGGACTGCCTAGGTTCACAGTTTGGGACAGCTGGGAGCACTGTCTATGCTGACACCTTTTAGATGGCCTGTGATTCCCAGTTTGAGCAGCTCTGGGAGGCAGGGCCAGTCAGTGGTCCGTTTCAGTTGCAGTTGTTGACAGGCCTAGATCAGTTTCATTTCCACTCTAGCTCCTGTGTTTGGCACAGGGAGGGTTACAACGAGGCTGTTATTTCTGCTCATTCAGAAGGTCACAGGTCTGTTCTTCTGAGACACTTGGCTCCTCTGAGCAGCTCTTGGGCAATTCCAGAGTCCTGCTATACCCACAGCATGAACAGAAACAGCTACAGCCGCATGCCAAGTGCTCCGGGGCTCACACGTAAGCCTTAACGGTTTATACTGTGCCTATTGTAATCCCCTTTGTGGCAGGCACCCGGCTTTTCTAAATGTCTGTAAACACCATTCACTTCCCATGGCCTCACCTAAATAATGAAGTGCAAGTTCGGGGTGGGGGCCTGTGCAAAAACCCCTGGCTGGCAGCAGATGGGCACAGTGGAGAGCACATGTACAGCACTAGCCTTCTCCGAGGTTCCTGGAATGGACAGCTAACCCTAGTACTTTTCCGTTCCCCTTGGCGAGTCTACAGGCTGTAGTCCTGATGAGGGGGGCGCTGTTAGTGAATCTAAAGCCAAGAATGTCCCGGGATATGTCCACACTGCAATTAGACCCCCACAGCTGGCCTGTGCCAGCTGACTTGGGCTCCTGCTAAGGGGCAGTTTAATTGTGGTGTAGACGTTCGGGCTCAGCCTGCAGCCCGAGCTCTGGGACCCTCCCACCTCACAGGGTCCAGCCCAAGCCCAAGTCTACACCACAATTAAACAGCCCCT
This sequence comes from Natator depressus, assembly GCF_965152275.1. NCBI lineage: Eukaryota > Metazoa > Chordata > Testudines > Cheloniidae > Natator > Natator depressus. The sequence continues at coordinate 69,276,438 of NC_134243.1, forward strand.
TAGCCCATTCCCTGTGAGCCCGAGTCAGCTGGCACAGGCCAGCCGCAGGCTTTTAATTGCAGTGTAGACATACCCACATGTTCTGTAACCTAGCGGACCCCGAGCTGCCAGGATCTCCCATGCTTATTTCATGTTTGTTTTTCTCCTCTGGCTGGGCAGGGTCTGGAATGCACCCAACATGCTCACAGAAAAAAAGATGTCAATGGCTGACAGCCCCATGGACAAGGCAAGGAATTTAGCAGCTCCAGGACAAACCCAGTGCTTCAGAGGGAACTAAAGAAGTTTGTGGATTCCACTGAGGCCTTTCAAACCTCTTGCTGAGCTTAACCTCTTAAGTGCTGGACCCTGCCACAGCCTCTCTGCAGTCGCAAAACATGGCAGAGTTCTTTTAATTATCAAAGGCAACTCCGATACTGTCCCATGTCAGCGACATAACGTACAGCCATATTTTAAATGAAAGTGAGCAAAGCACCAGCAAGTGGGGTATAGAGAATAATCTCATGCAGTTCCCCAGCAGCATGGAGTAGATGGGACATCATAGCATTTCCTCATCTCTAATGGCTCTGGTTCCATTTCCAAGAGGCATTTCATTAATAAATAATAATAAATCATCATAATAAAAATACCTAGCTCTTCTGTAGCTCTTAGGGACTTACTATGTGCATGGGGCATTTTTGAGGCAGCATCAAAGTGTCACCATCTGGAAAATGTAATAATCCAGGATGACTGTCCATAATGGGAACTGGGCATGCTCCCAGATTGTGGGGCTCATTGTCCTGACATTTCAGTGTCTGAGGGACTAGAGATGATTCCGGAGAAGCTGGAACTCACTTGGTCTGACAGGCTTGTGCCAAAGAGGTGATGGAGACAGGTCCCAGGGCTTTTTATGGAAGGAGTGGGAGGGTTCCTATTTAGTCCTTTAACTAGCACTGACCCAATTGGTTAGTTGAGAAGGGCTGAGCCATTGGACCAGATGCATGAGCATCACAGCTCGTCCTGGGCTCCCCTCTTCTCTGGGGAGGAATAAGTTATTTCACCCTTTTTGGGATGTAGCTTATTCCCCTCATTGTGCCAGGCTCTGGGGCAGAACCTGGTCTCTGCATTCACCCAACCTCACTACATCCCCTCCCAGCCCACTTGCTCATGGAGGGGAGAATCAGGCAGATTGCCTTGGCACTCCCCCCAGAGCTGCAAGCCAGCTAAGATTACTGCAGGTACCCCAGGGGGAGGTGAGAGGAAGGATGACTTTGTGGCTGAGATGCTGACCAAGAGCTTAGGAGTTCTGTGTTCAATTCCTTGCACTTGCCCCAGATTCCCAATGTGAGCGTGGGGCCATGGGCAAGTCCCTTAGTCTCTCTCAGCCTCGGTTTCTCCTTTGTGATCCTCCCACCTTTATCTATCATGTCCATTTAGACTGTAAACCCTTCCAGGCAGCCTAGCACAGCAGAGCCCTGATCGCAGTTCTTGTATCGCTGTACAAGTAAACAATAATAAGGGGCGCAACAGGTCCCTTATTGCCCTGCGAGAACCATAGTCTAGCCCTTTGTTCAAAGTGTCGTGCACATGCTTAGCGACACACTGAATAAGAGTTACAAAAACTAAATGAAAGATTATCCAGCGTGAGATCCTGGGGAAAGAGAAACAGCCAAAGCTCCAAACCAGCCTTGGAGAGTTAGAACCAGATTGTGACTGTCTGCTGCGACAAGGGGTCCATATTCTCTTTCAAGCATCCAAGAGCCAACATGCCCCGGTTTGATTTTGCCAGAGCATGCTGACACCAATTCACCTGCACATCACCGGTAGGAATAAACAGGGGTGGACAAAACCCAGGCAACGTGATATTTTGCTGAAGGCAAGAACAAGGAAAAAGTGGTCACAGATAAAAAAAAAACCACTCGTCCCCTGCCTTCCCCAAGGCATGTGGTTGTGCATCCCGGCCAGCTGCTGAGATTAGAGGGTCATTTTGTTAACGCGATGTTCTTTTAACTGGAAAACTTTCTGTTGTCTGTTTAAAAGAAATCCAACCCAGCAACAAGTGCCTCTAAGGTCTGTGTTCCCATCACTCAGACCCTTCACTAGCTATATCCTCTTCTCTACCTGGGTCTATAAGCCACCTTTTCTTCTTCTTCTTCTTCTTCTTCTTCTTCTTCTTCTATTTTTTCCTCCTCTTTGCAGGTTCCAAATACTATAGGTTCTGTAACTACAGTTGGGAAACAAGTGAGGAGCTGTGTGCACTCCTAGCCAGGGCTGATAGTGTGTGTAAAGCAATTGAATACAAAAATTAGAAATGGAAAGTGGGTCAGAGCCAGGCAGCCAAAGCAAATACACTTAGCAAATGCAGGGGAGAAGAAAGCTGTAAGATCCCCAAATTGGACAGCTCTCGGAGGTGTTGTGTTGGGCATCAGGGAGAGAAGAGTTATCCATCTCTGTTCCTGGGGGAGTGTGTGCAAGGGAATGGAGTGCTGACAGCTGCAATCTGCCAAGCACACGCCGGACAAGTTTTTGGGGGGACATGGCAGAATGGTTTGCAAATACTTGGTGGCTCTTTGCTCGACAGATATATTTGACAACTAAACAGGGATCAGAGTGGAGGTTGCCAGGAAAGCAGGCCCCACCCCTGGGCTCAGTTTAGCTCTGAAATGGACCTTTGGTGCAAAGATCATCATTCACTGCAATGTCAAGCTAGGAAATAACACTCACTCCTCTTCTCTATTTAGCCTTCCCACCTCCACGTCCTTTGTCCCTGTTGGTCACTTTTTGTTATTTCAATAAACAAATTTGCATTGTATCAGGCAGGGATGGAAGGAATCTCGTGTTATGAATCACTGAGAACTCATGGAAAGGGCCCCCTTAAAAAGAGTGAAGAATACAAGTACTCAGGGACATTGCTGAATGGTAGGACTGGGTCAGCTATTCATTAAAAGTAATAATTGTTATGAACTGAGCTTCTGTGGTTTTTTTCCTGGTTTTTTTTTTTTTTTTTTGGTTGGTGCACTGCCCATGAATTGATCTTGATTTTCCAACTTGTTGGTAAGGATCCTGTGAGTAACATGCTTTTAGTTACAGATTTCCTTCCAAATAAATCTTTGGGATAGAATGTACAAAACTGTTGGAATTCACAGATATTTCCATAAGTTCCCAGTTGGAGTGTTCTGAATACAAAATAATATGGCCCTGACTCTCAGCAAACAGGATTCAGCACTTTTAAAACCAGTTTTTACTTATTTGACCAACTCTAGTAATAGGATAGGGGGACTTTCCCTTCTGAAGAGGATATGGGACCAGCTTGGAAGAATCCACAAGTCCTTACCATTTTGGTGGTCATATGGTGGTGGTCATATAATGGCGTTCATTTAAAATAAGTTGGGGGGTTCTCGTTCCGTTTTTATAGAGCTAGAACCACCAAAGCAACCGGCACTGATTGTCCCCCTTGTTGGCTTGCTCAGAAAGTCCCAGGGCTGAATCAGTCAAGGACACTGACCACTCTTCTTTGCACTAGTCGTAGTCTCTTCAGGTCAGGTTTGAGGTAGATGTCAATGTGTGGGAAGCCATCCCTGCTGCTGCCCAAGCGGTACCAGCCTGTGGATCAATGGAGGCCTGTCTCCAGGCCTGTCAATCCAGTACCTTCCAACAACATGAAATTCACTTAAAGAAATACAGACTTATTCATTTACAATTCAGGCAAGAACTTCTGGCTCCTCTGTGTTTTAAGGAGAAATGCAAACTTTAGCATCGTGAGGAAGCTGGGAAGATGCTTCCAATTCCTAAATGTGTTTAATTACATATTAATGGTCAGATCCTCAGTGGGTGTAAATTGTTGAATCGCTGTGGACTCCAAAGGAGCTACGCCAATTTACACCAGTGCAGGATCCAACCCGTAAGGCACATATAATAGGATAGTTACTGTATGCTGCCGAAATACAGATGGCTGGATGAACTGTGATTGGCCGAAATCCACAGCAAGTCTCTTCCATCAAGCCAATCAGAAGGCAATTTTTCCATCATGAGGCCATAGGCAACGCTCATTCTCCTGCTCCAACATCCATCAGGCAAAAAGCTGCAATCTCCACCAGCCGTTCACTCAGAAGGAAATAAGGTAACTGGGATAAAACATCAGCACAAGGTTCAGCTCTCTTGCCCTGAAATTAAATATCTTGGCTTCCCCGTGGCATTTCTGTAGCAGCAGGAGACCATTATCCGGTGATAAATCACTGACTTCGTTGCGTCAACAGATGCTGTCACCGCTTTGTTAAAGAGTTTTAATTTTCATTTCACTTTCCAGAATGTGTGTTACTCTTGTAGAAGCTTGGAGCTAATGTTTTGTTCCCTGAAGCTTCTCCCTCCTCTTCTCCTCTGTTCCTAGCTAAACCTGTCATAGTCTGTCGGTATAAACATATCTAATGAAAAGCGAGGGAGAGAGATTCAGTGCAAATGATGTATGGGGCTTTGGCTGAAATTTGATATGCATAAAGGTAAGAAAATCCAAGATTACAATAACCATCATTATTTATCATTAAAATCTCAACAATGGCACATTTTCATATGGTCTCAATTGGGAGCCCTGGTGTGTGCCCATGTAGGAGCTCCCTGACCCCCTTGCACAGGCTATCCGCATCACTGGAGCCTGTGTGGTGGACAGATCAACCACCCCTGAGCTGCTACTCTTCTCCCGGGGAGTGGGCGGAGCCAAGGCTTTGCCTCTACAATCCCCCTGCAATGCACTGGCCAGTGCAAAGGAGCTGGCTCAGAGACAGAAATAGAGGGAAACAGCTAAAGGACTACTTCTGCCGGAGCAAGGAACCCGATTGTGACTTTCGAAGATTACAAGCCAGCCAACAATTATTTGCAATTAATTTCCATGCCTTAAAAAATAATAAGAAAAAACAAAGGAGATTGTAATTGATGGCACATTCAAACAAACACACGGCCTGCACCTGGGTTGCCATTGTGGTATGAGAATCAAATGATCACAGGATCAGCTAGAGGTAGGCAGTGAGAGTTTCCAAGTAACAGTTTACATGACTAATGGCATCCGCTCATGTTCAAATAATGCACAAGTGCGTGTTTGTTTCCCTATCTAATCACTGAAGGAAGTGAAGGCGGGTTTATGTCAGCGTAGGGATAGCCGCATAAACACATGTTCTCTTGTGTGTGCCCATCTAGATAATGAGAGCTGGCATGCCCATAGTTCAGGAAGAGAAACCCAGGGCTCTGTATGTTAGTTTCACATTTGCCTGTAAGAGGGATCGTAGGAAGCACATGATCCCTGCCGCAACTATCATGTATATACGGATTTCACAGGAGCTATGCCAGTTTACACCAGCTGAGGATCTAGTCAGTAGTTACTACTGTGACTATTTTATTACAACAGTTAGTGTAAACGAAAAGAAAGAAAGAAAGAAAGAAAGAAAGAAAGAAAGAAAGAAAGAAAGAAAGAAAGAAAGAAAGAAAGAAAGAAAGAAAGAAAGCTCAGTGGAACTTATTTTTCCTAAGTGTAAGAAGTGAAGATGTTAACAGGAGCCAAGAACGACTTTCTTCTACTGAAAATCTCTCTTCTGTTTGCCCTTAAGTGTGGTGCTGGCACAGTACTCTCCAGCTGGACCTGCTATTCACATTGGTAAATGTTCCCTTGAATGGCCCTTTGAAAGAGCAGTCTGTGAAGAGAAAAAAAACCCCACAGGGCCTAGGAATATATAAATACTACCTGTAAGTGATGATGTTCTCTCTTTGGGATCCAGCCCATTTATTTGAGATTCACCTTGGATAACTCGAATCCAGATTGGGATGACCCAGCCCACCAAAAACTGATGTGCGCTATGTTATTTGGTTATCTTGCAGGCTTGGAAAGCCACCCTCAGACTGCAGATCCAGAAGTTTGAAAAGGTTTGGAAATTCTGTAAATAGGTCTGGGTGCTTCAAGGTTTGAGCTGGGTTGCTTTTTTTTCCTTCCCTAGGTTTGGCAAACACGTCACACACACTCCATACTTTCCATTTGTAAGGTTGCCAAGGAGTTATTAGTGAAATCAACAATTAGGAACTGATGCATTTGTTAGGAGGGGAACCTGCAAACGTAGCTGATACCCACGGACACAAATACTGTGTGGCTGAGCGTGATTGTATTGCCATGGCTTGTGGTGGCATCCCACAGTGCCCTAAGGAACATCTGAAATCCACAGCAGCAGTCATTTAGAGATACATAATGGATGTGTGGACAGGGAGACACAGATAGCTAAACCAGCACACAGACATGGTAAATAGACAGAGAAGTAATATAAATGAGGACAGACAGGTAGGCTTCTTCCTGTACATCCCTGGTTGCCCTCCAGCCATTTCTGGGTTGAAAACTGTTTTGACTAGAGACTTCAGTTAGAAAATAATCCAGTGCATTTTCGCACGAGGATTTTCATACTCAAGCTTAGTACTCCACAATACAGACAGCAGTACAGGGGCTAGGAAACACAGTAGCCATCATGCACTCTGCAACTGCTGCCTCATGACTCCGGGTGTGAATAGCTTAGTGAGAGTTTTGTGCGTGGCAGAGCTGCGAACCCAGGCTGTGCTATTTCTCTAGCGTCTTTCATTGCAAAGGATACCACAGTTTCCTGTTGTTCATACTATATATAGCGGAATCTCTTCATGCAGCCATCTCTGGGGGGAGTGAGAAGAGCTGTTGGAGAATGCACTGTAACACACCACAGCAGTTTAGGACAGGAAGTGAATTGGAAAAGCCAGTAGAGCTGGTCAAAAACTTTCCTTCAAAACAATTTTTCAACAAATAATGGCTTTTTTTTAAAAATCAAAATGGAGATTTCCACAGGAAATGTCCATTTTCATTGTGTTTGTATGGGAAGGCCATCAAAAAACTGGAAAGCTAAAAACAGAAACCCAAAACTGAAAAATTTCAGCTGAAACTGAAAATGTTTTGGGGGTTATTTATAACAAAAAATTGAAAAATTTTGAAGAAAAATTTCAAAGAAAATTAAACTTTTTTTGTTTCTAACATTTTTTTGCAGGCGGAAAAGGCATTTCCCACCCAGCTCTAAAAGTCAGAGCTTTTTGTACAGCATCCCCGAGTGACATGTATTACAAATGATGTGAATAAACATTGTGTGTTTCGCTTGGGGGTGCCAATTTTGGTTGGATGTATGTCTGGAGGTTTCATCACAGCATAATGTTAATTAAATATTAATTTTTAATTTCTGGAGACTCTAGGACAATCCTGGAGGGTTGGCAACTCCAGTTTGGCTCCAGCTCCCCATTCCCAGCTCTGTGCACTTTGGCCCCAGTGGATGGGAGGAAAATGAGACAGAGGTAATCACCAGGGTGAGAAAGTGGGGAGAAAGGGAAGGAAACACTGGATGGGAGGGGAGCTGGGAAGAAACCAGTGTGGGGACAGAGCAAACAAATTATTCATCAGCAGGTGGGAAGAGAAGACAGGAGGCATCGATAGATAGATAGGTAGATAGATAGATAGATAGATAGATAGATAGATAGATAGATAGCAAGCATTGAAGGGAGTATGGAAACAGCAATGAAGAGGCTCAAGGCAGTAGCTGCAGGATAGAGGAAAGGTGCTTATTTTGCTGCCTAATTGAGTCCTCTTCACCACAGGAGTCCTCCAGGTGCCGCAGTAGCTCACATTGTCCCTCACTGTCTCATGCTCTCAGACACAAGTTAAGTGTGACTGTCCTACAAGACAGCTGGCCCCGGCAGGTATAAATCCCTTACTCCACATGAAACTTCAGGAGGATTTTAGGTAGGTGCACTGTAATTAATTGCTCACTTGGAAATGGGCAGGATTTTAGCTTTTCCATCTCCTCTGAAGGACAAAACTTTCCAGAGTGTAGCACCTCCCAGCACCATGTCATTGTGACTCAATCAAGGTGAAAGAATATCCATTACCCAGTCTTAAGTACCACTTCCGGCAGCTCCTAGGTAGACCTTAAAGGTCTCCCAGCCAAGTGCCAACCCAGCTCAGCTTATGAGATCTGACAATAGCCTGTCTTCTCAAACTGTATTCTGAGGCCACATAGCAAGACAACATGATTGCTCTGTAGTGAGATCTACCTTACTATCATGCGATCATTTGACTCAACTAATTAACAAGCTGGTTTCCCTTTGAGGAACCTGAATTTAACAGACTCAGGACAGGCTGCTAACAGAAGCAGAATGGGAGCCATTCACGGTTGTTCTCTCTTTCATGCTCTCACATTGCAGTAATGTTGACTGAGACAGACAATCTGTTTAACCTCCTGGAGCAGGCAGGGTCTGACACTCTGGCCATTATTGCCTATGCAAAAAGCAATAGTGTGTGGTCATGATGAGAAGTGCTGGCTCCAAAAGCCAAGTAGATGGGGCTGGGATAAAACCAAAGAAACATCTGTACTGGTCTGGAATTTTATTAGTAAACCACCGAGCCATAATCCAGGAGCATCCAAATTTGCATCAAGGCCATTCAGATCAAGATGGAGCTTTGCATCCTGGGATTTGTAGTCTCCCTGAGCTGCAACCATCTACACCTCAAGGAACTAAAGGAAATGTATGGAATTGGGGTTATTTCTTAGAGACACTCCAGCACTTCATTCATGATGCAGAATCCCATGTTTGTATCACAGTGTCTGAACCTTTGCATGATCATTGCTTGAAAATATAAGGCTGGATCCTGATTGCATCCGTTTTGGGTTGGTTAACGGTTGGAAAGCACCTGAAAAACCAGCTTAGTTGGCTATCCATAACTTCTCCCAGTGCAACAGCAATCCAATAACCCCTTCTGCCATAATGGTGCAAGTTAGAGTAGCCCAGAAGCAGCAGCAGACTCATAATAAACCAGTACCCATGGTCTACTTTACAGGGAGACAAAGGGCCCCATTCCTGGCATGGGTTACACATGCAATTGCAATGTTGTTACCTGCATATTTATTCCATGTAGAGCTGGTCAAATAATCTGAGGAAATTTAGTCTTGTGGATTTGATCAATTTTTCAAATAAAACTGTCAGAGCTGAATATTTTCATTTCTTTCCTACCTCCCTGTAAAATAAGTCAATAACCTTTTAATTTAGGTGAAACCAATTAACCCTGTGTGATTGGCTGGGAAGTATTTGCAAAGATGTGGAGGAAATCTGCTCTTTACTGCCAACAAAGATGCTATATATTATAAAGCCCCCAATGTCAAGGAAGAAGCCGCAAAAGTTCAGCCAACTAGTTTTGAACAATATCCCAGGCCAGGTATCAACCAATACTGTGTTTCAGGACACACACACACTGCCAGCTGCAAAAAAATTTATGAGCTGTTACTAAGGTAATTGAGTGCTGGCAACCCTGATGGGAGCACACTGAAACCAGATAAAGATTCACTTTGGGAGTCTGCTGGGACTGAAGTTGAAGAACTCTCAGGATGATAATTCACTTCTATCACCTTTTTATCCTCCCAGCAGTCTTTACATAAAGCATTTAATGTCTCTGTGTGTCCCACATACCGTATGGAACAATGGCCTGGTTCATGGAAGAAGAAAATGTTAACACACACACATGCATGCACACACACAGACAGCATTAATGATACATACCTGTGGAAAGTGATTATCCAGGTTCTGCAGAGTGGAGAGGTTAGAGAGCCACTGTCTGAGATGGGAAAGACAGGTTCAATATATCCTCAGGTGCTTCAGGACTTCTCTTGTTAAAAAAAAAATTAAATCATAATTAAAAGCTCCTCTAATTTTAAAAAGTTTTTTTTAACACTTCCCTCTTCAGCAGCAACAGTGGGACAGCCCAACGGCAGTTCTCTTTCTGGATGGCTGTCTGAAACATTCACACACTACACTGTTGTGTTATTATTTCCAATACACAATGCACTTCTCCTGATCTTGAGTGATATCTGGTGCCCCCACTTTCCATGTGCTTCCAGTGTCATCAAAGCTGCTGATTTCAGTGGGAGCTACTGGATTAAAATCAGGCCACTTGTTTACTAAACTAAATGCGGATATAGAAGGCTAACTTTAGGCTCCTATTTTTGACAGTCTTGGCCTAAGTCACACAATGAAGTCTGCAGCAATACTGGGAACAGAATCCAGCTCTCTTGAGCTTCAGACCACTAGGCCATTCTTCCTTTTACAGAAATTACACTACAAACATTATCTTATGCATACATCAAACACATATGATACCTTTGGCTGGGGTTCAAACCATCACAGTATCCATTTTTTTATTTCATCAATCTGAATTACAGCTGGTCAGAAAAATTCCAACAAAACAGTTTGTTGTTGGAATTTACCAGTGTGCTGAATTCACAATGTTCCATGGAGAAGGTTCAATTTTGATGAAGTTCCTCCAGAACCCTGCTTGCCAGGCAGCTTTCAAAACCTGCCTGGTTTCCCAGCAAGTCACCTGCCCAGCTCCTCAGCAGCCTGCCTAATTGGAAGAAAACCAAATGTCAAGATATTGAAATGATCCATAAAATGGAATTATTTTTCTCTGTACAGCTCTAATGCAAACAAGGCAGGATGAAAAATGAGTTGTTCCAGCAGCAGATGTATGCTTTTCTCTGCACTGAAGGAGAATTTAGACTTTCAGGGACTTTAGCTTTCCCAGTCCCAGCTACAAGATGGATCACTGGAAATCCACTTTTTCCAAGGTACCAAATAGCTGAGCTGATTGAAGAATGAAAAAAATTATTAATGAATTTATTCATGAATCTGAATTCCATTGAGGGCATGGGGTTCTATGGTTCATGAGTGATAATCCCCAAATTCTCACTAGTTTTAGCCCTAGCAATCTTTTACCCGGAAGGTAATCTTTTATTTGCTATCCGTTATTATTTGTTATTCCCTCCAGTAATCCAATCAGAGATCAGAAAAAAGTATCATGTGACTCGGCTGACCAATGACACAATGCAATTAACAAACTGCGAATAACAATTAGTTAATACAAAGAGTTTGCAAACAAATCCATAGTCCGGGAATTGTTCAGCCAAGTTCTTAGGGGAATGTTTACGAATAACAAAACCTTCTACGAAATTGGGATCTGCTCACGGACAAACCGAGAAAGAAGCTAAACCCCCTACTAATATTAACTAAATTTTCCATGCTTCGGGGGACTGGATAACTCCATGCACATCAGACTCTGGGTCTTTTCCAATAAAGAGGAATTCCTTACAATCAAATCTCTCATCTGTCCCCAGGAAAAACACCCCCAGAGTCATTTTAGTCTTAAATGGGCTCCCAAGCCAGATTTCCCATAGAAATCTGAGGTCATCCTCCTTTTCTTATTGCCCAGGTTTAAAATCAGAAATGTGGAGCTGTTCAATTGAGGTGGCCCAAGATTTTATTTTCATGAAAGCTGCCCAGCATGATTATTTCTCTTCTTCCCCACTCTTTGGAGCCTTGCCTCTCACTTTATACCACATTTAGGCTGAGAACATTGAGACGTCTGAGCCCAAATGGTCTGGGAGTAAACAAGCTAAATAGAAATACCTCTCAACAATACTACTGTATTTAACAGGCAGCTATATATACTGTGCATGCAAATTATTATTGGGGGTTTTAGCCACATAGATTAATATAGTCACCTACTTTGAGAGCACAGTCTGTTATTAGCCAGTTCTTTGACATCTAGCCTAATTAGTCCCTGTTAGGAAGGGCTGTATAGGAGATCGACAGCCTGTGATAAACGGGACATAGATCTTTGCCAAATAAACCACAAACCCGCTGGGCTGTCTAGGTTGGAGACAGACCTATTGAGGGCGAGCCGATTTGCACTAACTGCTTCCATCTTTGCTAGCTTATTCTTGTCATTTATACTACAGTCTGGATGGGAAAAAAATCAGATCAATTGAATCCATTTGTCTCCTCTGATTTTACAACAATTGAACTTTTCTCCGTATGTCTTTCCTCATTTGTTGGTAGGTTGGGAGGGATTTTTTTTTTCATTTAGATAATTGAGCTCATTTTACGCCAAACCAGAAAGAGATGCAACCATTCCTGAATGCAGCTCAGGAAGCACATGATGTTGTTGGAAATGTACCCCCTTACTGTTCGGCAGCCAGGCGGTGGGATGAAGTAGCCTTGCCACTTCCTCCACTGTCTCAGCAGCTCCACTGCTAGGAAATTAGAACCAGAGGCTTGGGATGTCGGCCACTGCGAATGAAATGCCAGGTTGGTTGGAGCTGCTAAAAATACCAACTAGGCAAGGCTGCTGAGAAGGAAGAAAAAACAGCCAGGCCAAAATTTTGCCAGAGTTGCAGGATTTGTGTTTCATTAACTAGTAGAAAATATGAGCAGTGATTCATACTTTGTTCAGCAAATTGGAGCACTTTGGGTACATTGTCAAACCAATGCATCAGTGAGCCCTTATTATCTAAACTAACCAGTTGCCTTATTCCTCCAGGCATGGCTCCAAAAATGGAAAATTCTCATGCAAATAGAGTGCAGAAGGAGACAGGAGTGGAATGGAGGTTTCCCCCAGATTTCCAACAGGCTTTGGAATATGCCGCCTGGTTTTATAAGGGAGGAAAATAAGAGGGGCCTGATTTTCAGCACCCATAATCAGGGCTAGGTCTTCAAAAGAGTTCAGCTCCCATTTTAGGCACCAAAATATGTAGCCATATTTTCAGAAGAGCTTAGCACAGTGGGAGCTGAGCTCTTGAAAATGTGGTCGTAAGTCTCATGTTGGGTACTGAGGTCTTTTGAAAATCTGGTCCTAGCTCTAGAAGATATGCTCTAGTTCAACCATAAATTGTGGGCTTGATAATCTTTACTTACCTAGTTGGGAGGAACAATTCCTTCCACTGTAGGAATCACTGGGTGACATTCTATAATCTGTGTTACGCAGGAGGGCAGACTAGGTGGTCATAGTTGTTCCTTCTGGTCTTAAAATCTATGACTCTTTGAAGCTCTCCTCTCATGTCTTAATGTTTTGGATCAGCTGGATGCAAAAAAAAAAAAAAAAGAGGGGGGAGGTGACATCTTTATATTGCCTTTTGCTATCCACTACATACAGATCAAAATAATATACAGTCTCCAAGGAAGAGGAGAAGTAGTCCGCATGACTGATTTCCCTTGCTAGGCATACTATTCTCCATTCTAGGGAATGTCCTACCCCCACATCCTTTTATTGTAGCACAGCCTGTCTTGCTGTCATTAGCCTCTTTATAGTCTTCAGATGAAGGCATTATTCTCCTTGCTTTGCTCCTTTGTTCATGGGCTTGTTTGCTTGTCCGTCTCCATCTTGAAAGGGGGTCTGCATTTTTAATTGCAGGACACAAAAAGCCTCATCACTGTTTTCATGTTATTCTACTTTCCAAAGACAGACTCGCTCCATCCAGTCTGGAGTTCTCTCTTCAGCTCTTCTTACTGATTTGGAATATCAGGGATCGCTTGCCAGGTGGACATAATCTTTAATAGTTTAATAATTCTTTACTCATTCAATTACATCTTTTTTTCTTCAATGACTCCGTTAAACATGGATGTGGCCTTCTGCATATTTGCCCCCAAATCTACCACTCTTCCTCTTTCAGTTGTGTTCACTTTTCATTGCTGAAATGTCTCTTGGGGTTTCAACAATGCTTACATTATCAACCAGATACCTGAACTGATGCTCGTGCTTTCAGCCCCTACCGTGAAGCTAGATAGGAACCATAGTTCTGTAGTTCCTCTCCCTGGAACCCATTCCTAAGAGAGATTTCAGCAGAAAGGCCAAGTTTTGCAATATTCCCTGCATAACCTCCTGGCAGAAATTTTAGTATCTCCTTGCTCCCTAGAAAAATGATAATCTTCATTTGGGAACACAAACCTTAATGGTAGTAAACGAATTAACAGAGTTACTTCTATTTATGCAGAACCATTTCCACACAGTGCAATCCCATTTTCATAAACCAGAGTAACAGTCCAATAAGTACAGTGAAACACTGCCGCATAGAGTACATAGGACAACTCTGCTCTGTTATATAGTACATGCAGAGTATTCTGATACAGTACAATGGGAAAGCCCTGAAAGAATTTAAGGAGAGAGGAGTTGCTAGACTGGGGCAGACCAATCAGCTGCTTAGTAGGAAACCCCACCTCTAAGGAATGGTGGGTGCTTTAGGGGAAGATCTGTGGAACTGTGCAAGGACAGTGACTTCAAACTGTGTCAATGAATGTGAAATGACAAGTCCTTGTAACTAACTGGCCACAGCAGTTACAATGTGCTTCCTGCTGTTGCAATTGCTACCAAACCAGTTTGGCAAGAGGGCCTTCTTCCTCTGAACCTAAGCAACTGTAGCAACAGGAAAAGGCCATCATCTCTGGTCCGCCCAAACAGGCTCACCGCACCTCTCTTGACCCCTTTTTGTTTCCTTTAATCCCATCTGCCTGGTTGTTTTTTCCCCAGATCCCTCAATTGCCTTTTTCTTCAGAACAACCTAGGAGACACATCAGCTCTATTTACCCTTGGGGAAATGTGTGTCTGGAAATGTTCCCCTCCCAAGGTTGGGTTCAGTGAAAGAACAGTGTGACGTGGAAAGCAAAGAGAAAGCAGCTTCCTGCTCCCAGACCTCCACTCCCCCACCTGAGCCTGGGTAGTTGTGTTTAATAACTAAAAGCCTCTTTGTAATGTCTTTGAAAGAACATATTTATTTTGGTTCCTGAGCCATGTGAGCAGTGCATTGTATCTCCTGGGTTAAGAGGGCTGTCACTGTGTGCTGCTTGGGGGCCTATTCAATCCCTCTGAAGTCAGGCAGATGTGAAAGGATTCCATTCATCCTGGCCCTCAAGCCTGGTGATATCTGCTCAGCATTCATCCTAAAGCGCTAAAGAGCTTCTACTTTCATCTCACCTCTCTTCCTCTCCTACAGCCTTACTATCCTTCCTGCGCCTCCTCACATTCACTGACAGCGAATACAAGAGAAGAGGGGGTGGGTGCTGTGTGTCAGGTTGGGGGATGTCTTCCATTCTGGTTCTCATTCCCACAGGACTCGCCCCAGTACCCTACTTCATGCCGGCACAAGCACTTGCTCCTGCAGATAGCCAGCAATATACAACAAGGCAGATCTAAAGGACTGAACATTCTGGGAGAGGCGTGTTTGGGGTGATGACATGTGACTCAGCAATGTCTGCATAACTGTTGCCAGGACACCACCTGCAGCAGGTCTGGGGTGGGGGTATGCAGACGGCCAGGGGTACACAGAGGGGAATGTGTGCAGGGGAATTGCTGTCTGTGAGCTGGAAAGGAGATGGGAGGAAATATAAATCAGTGGAGTCGTTTGGTATCAGATGCATGGGGGAGGTCAATGGGCTGGACCAATTTCTGCTTTCTTTCCCTCTGCTTTCTTCGAAATCAGCTCACCCTCAGGGTCTTTTTGTACCTTGGTTTTGTGAGGTGAAGCTGGATGCTATTTATTTGCTCTTTGTTTTTCGTTTCTGACATCTACTCAGGCTATTAGATGATCATATGGTCCCTTGTGACCTTAAAGTCTCTGAGTCCATATCCTTTTGTTAGTGTTTACTGGCTATGGCCAAAGCTGGCCAAATATTGCAAGGACTGCTGGTGAGAATTTAGTATCTCCAAGCCAGTCTCTGATCCCTAATTTAAACCTAGTCCTGATCACTGCCCCCCTCCTTGATCACCTCTCATTATAACCTGCTTGAGAAACCTCCCTCTTCCAAAGTGACAGGAGATTAGGATGGAGCTGAGGTAACCCAAACCATGACCAGTCAGGATTCAAACACAACCCATGGCCCATGCTCATTTCTCCAGCAGAGGAAAGGGCATTGCCATCTCTGTCCAGATCTCCAGCCAGATCGTTCTTCAGGATGTTGATTTTCAATTCTGACGAGATTGGTCAAAGCTGGGTCAGGTCAGTCACGCTTTGCCAAACGGCAAATCGAGTTTGGAACTCCAGATTAGTCCCTTACTTCTGCAGGTCAGCAGTGGGAGAGCAGAGGCGCTGACGCAATGTGGCAAAGGGCATTGCTCTGCTCTTCTTACACCTTCTGCACTCTCCAAGTTCTGGATGGAACTGGGAAGGAAGAGCCAAAATACCCAAAGAACACTTGTTCCATCTGTACTTCTGGTCCCAACAGAAGCAGGAAGTCCCAGAAATCTCACCAGGAAGTGAGATTTCCAGCCCAGCTTTGCAGATTCAAGAAGCTCAACTCAGATAGTGTGGGTGCAGTGTGGAGAATCAGCCGAACTTCTCAGCGTGTGGCCAACCCAGACCTCAGCTTTGCCCATTACTAACACAGTTTATTGTTTCTAGAGGGAAAATATAAATTTTTAACACAATGTTGCCAAACCATTGACTTCTTAAAAAATTAGAGAGAAAAGGGGGTTTCTCAAGTCTGGCTGGAAGTCAGTAATTTACTTTTGGCCCCCTCAGAAGAGTGAGAGGATTCAGATTTCAGTCAATTTGCCATTTCCATTTACACTCCTAAAGCTCTCTACTTGCTATAGGCATGGAACAAAAGCTCCTTTCTTTCTAGAGATGGGGGTGGGTGTGTGTGTGTGGAGGGTAGGGGAGAGATCTGGCCCTCAAAGAAAGGAACACTGGTGTGAAGCAACCTCAGTGTATGCTTCTGGTGGTGACCTTGCAATGTACTGAGAGAAAGAGAAAGAAGCCCTAGCATGATTTAAACTCCCTTTAGATAAATGTATACTGACCTCACTGGAGACATGACATAATCACAGAGTTTGTGGGGAGAAGGCCCTGGAAACTGGCTTCTCTGAAACACTGTTTCCTTATGCCTAGAACAGCACTTCCAGTCTTTGAGTCTCAAGAAGTTACAGTCTGTCACAACGCCAGACTGCAGAGCCCTGTTCGCTGGGCTGGAGACAGACGTATGGAGGCAGCAGGATTCAGAGAATCTGAGAGCTGGTTCAGAGAAGGAACTGGACGCTTCAACGGAGCCCCTGATGCCTTTTGGGAATTCTCTTGAATATTCTTCTCAGATTGCTCTCTCTTAAAATAAATAAACGGGCAGCACTTTCTGCTAAGGGGCTACGCAGCTTTGCCATTCAATCCCATGCCATATTTTATTTAAAGTAGCTCAAAATCGACTGTTCTTAAACAGGAATAGAGGCAATACCAGCCGCTTATATTATGTACATAGCAATTGAACCATTCCATTCCCCGATGTGGAAACAAATTCTCCTCTCACTTATGATGGTACAAATCCACAGTGATTCCCACTGAAACCAACAGCGTTATTTTGTGTTCAGACTCACGGAATTGAGAACGCGCTGTGTCTCCTTGGCAATTTGGAAGGTACTTTACAATAAGAACTGGCTTGTTGGTCCATATGCAGGGCGTTATGCTGCCTCTCAGCCAGGAGCAGCATTGAGGCTCGGAGCCCATTACCTCATGCTCCATATAGCCCTGGGAGTGTGGGGAGGTGGATGCACATCAGTTTGTTCTCCAGTGACCCAGTCTCTAGCCAGTGTAAAATTGGACATGACAGCTCTGGTGGGAGACATTTTGAGACCACTGGGATGGAGTGAGAGTCTGCATTCAACTGGCACTACAGATAGTGAGGAGAGAAAAATGGGGCAAGTATGGACATCCCAGAGGCCTCCTCAAACTCAAGAAAACATGCTTCATAAAATGATTTAAGAATATGGAGACATCACTCCAGTTCATTTAATTACAGGGAATAAAGCATTTGCTGTATAAACAGGACCTTCCCCTAACAGCCCAGATTATCAGAGGGGATGGGTGCACTTTTACACATCTAATTTGCATGTGCAATTCCTGCACTTTGCATGTGTGACCCACTGTTCAGGGAGTGTTATGTATTCTGCTCTGTGCTGGATCCACAGAGGATGTGAGTCTGTTCCAGCCCCCAGCTACAAAGCCTGGCTCTTCAGCTCAAGTAGTAGAGACTCAGTCTTTCAGCTCTGGAGAGCCCATGTGTCAGCCAAAATGGCAGCCTTCATACATGCAAATCAGGTAACTGCACAAGTAAATAGCCTTTCAGATATATTTGTGCATGCAAATTCTGTGGCTAAACTGCCAGAAAATCTGGCTCTAAAATATTACCACATTCTTATTCCTTTGACTATATGCATGTGGCCAACAAGGAGAAAGGATCAGATAGGGATAGAAATAGAGACTAAACTGAGTATAATTTAAATGGCAGTGAATTAGAGGAAAAGGAACTGGACACAATGGTAGACTCCCATGCTTGCATTCTCAGGCCAGGGTCAGCAACAGTAAAGAAGGCTAATAGAAGGTTTGTTTGTGTCAAGAGGGGTGTGCTGTAGAAGTCCAAGTCTTATAAAGCACTGATGTGACCACATTTGGAATACAATGCCCAGGATTGGTCACCGTGTTTGGAGTAAGGTACAGGTGGGCAGAATACAATGCAGAATGGTAAATAGAATGCAAGGGCTGACAGAGAAGCAGAGACTACGGAAATCTGAGATTGTTTGGTTTGAAGAGAAGATGATTAAATGCTTGTCTTGTGAATCCCTTCTGCCTTTCTGAATTACACAGCATCAGAGAAGCCCATCAGATTCCTTCAGTGAAGTTGGGCTGGAAGATAGATCAGGTTAGTTGGGCACTTAGATAGGGAAGGCTGCAGTGCGAACCAGGCATAAAAGTTACTCTTTGCTCAATAATATCTGCTAGTTAGGGAGCCATAGGTGCTGCTTGTGTAGTCTCCATGTGCCGAGGAACATGACCAGTGATGTTAATTTTTGGAACTGTCTGGGCCAATACTGACAACCAAGCATATTGCAGTGTTTTAAAAAGCTCCAACCCAATATCTTCCCTAACGAATTATAGGGAACCAATACCATCAAATGATCTCTTGCTGCTTTTTACCAAGCTACTATATCTTTATGTCACTAGCCATAGGCATGCTGTTAGTTAATGGTAGCCACAGACATGCCTTCACTGGTTATGAAAAAAATCCTTTTCACAAATACTCTCTCCCGTGGGAAGCTGTTATGCAGACTGATATCCCAAAGGGGGAACAGCAGAGAATTCATCTTCTGGAAGTCTATATTAGACTGAAGCAGTAGGAGATATAGATTTATACTCTGTTTTTTTATTTTATTTTGCATCCAGCAAATTGTTCTGTTGACACAAAGCAGCTAGTCTGGATTTGTAGAATCTGCAAGCAAAGCTCAGGCTCTAAGAAAACAAGAAGACTGAATAATTATTATTAAAAAAGAAAAACACCTTTCCCTCCCCCAGCCACCATCAAGAAAGGGCCTGTGTCGCTGGGGCACGCAATGAGCTATACAAAGCACCCACAATTGCACAGTAAACCACACAAGACTCTCACTTCGATTCTGGTTTTGCTATAATCTTGAAATTCAGAGCAAGATGATGGACAGATGGAAAGAAAGGATGGCCTGGTGGTTAGTGCCCAGCTCTAAAGCTAAGGAGACCGGGCTTCCATTTCCCACTCTTCACAGACATCCTGCATAACCTCAGACCAGTCACTGGATCTCTCTGTGCCTTGGTTTCCCATCCACTTCTATGCTAGATTTCTTTCTCTGTCTTGTCTAATTAGAATGTAAGCTCTTCAGGGCAGGGGCTGCACCTTACTATGGGTTCATACAGAAGAAAACAGGGCCAGAGTGTTCAAAGGGGGCCTCTGGAGCTGCTGTAATATAAATAACAACAAGAAAATGTTCTCTAAGGGTATGTCTACACTGAAATTAGACACCCACAGCTGGCTCGTGGCAGCTGACTCAGGCCCAGGGGCTGTTTCATTGCAGTGTAGCTGTTCAGACAGCCCAAGCTCTGGGATCCTTCCACCTCACAGGGCCAAGAACCTGGGCTGCAGCCTGAGTGTCTATACTGCAATTAAACAGCCCCACAAGCCCAAGTCAGCTGGCACGGGCAAGCTGCAGGCGTCTAATTGCAGCGTAGACATTCCCTAAGGTTCATGCACCTTTCTGAGTGAATCTGGCCGCAGTTCAGGGTTTTGCCTACGAGTGCCATCAGAATAGCTGTTCCATCCAGATGTGAGAGCTGTGGAAAATGAACTGAGACACATCCATTGAAATCACACTAGATCCAAGGGCCCCTCTGGCACTAGTTAATTCCCCTCCCTCTCCAAATAGAACCCTAACTGCTGGGGCTTGGCAGGCACCTGGTCACGTGCAAGGGGGAAAATTTGTATTTTGTGTTTTAAGTATGTTTAGTAGCCAAGAAGTTGTCACCTGAAAGTTGACTCTAATGCATATCCAGAGGACTTTCTCTGTGGTTTCTATCACACTTACTATGAATAACAGGTTATGACAAAATGGTACTAGTTTCACTGGTGGCAATTCTGGGGTGGTTATCAAAATCTACGGATCTGCTACAACATCGCAAAGTATTTTTTCAATGATTTCTTTTCAATCATTTATTGTCAGTTGTGATGGGCAGCTATTTGACAATGGAGAGTATGTAAAATGGTCACAAGCGTCTGAGCTGACCCTGCTAAACTTGTTATACTTGAGACCCAATCCAAAATTCAAAACCCTGGTCTCCCAAAGTGAAAATCCCACTCAGGCTTCTCCTTCCCTCTACTTAATGAACTCCTCGTTTCCTTAAAGAATCCACAGATCAGAGGTGGTTACATGAATAGCTCATTTGGTTGGCAGAGAAAAAAGGTTATTGTTGTTTTCATAGAGGTTTCATAGTGTGTGTGTGTGTGTGTGTGTTATTTCAATTACAACCATCCATCTCTTCATAAGGCCTGATTTCACTCTGCACTGGACTAAGCCTTGGCTGAGTCCCAACTTTGAAAATGCATGAATGACTCCTCAGAAAGTAGGAACTTTTCAGCATGCATGTCTTGAAATAAATGTCTGCATCTCTCTCACCTCCTTCTCTGCCGCTCTCTCCCCCCCCACATCTCTCTCTTGCTCAGAAAGAGCACCACAACGCGGTCTATATTTTCAGAGAAAGCAATTACTTGGCAAGAATAAAACATGGGCATTGCGCTCCATGGAGAGGCCAAAGTGCAGTACTAGCGTTTGAGTGTTTCTTAGAACACTGGACTGCGGAGGATCAGGGCCATGTCTTCCCTGCTCAGAAAAGGTGTGTTTTTTATCTGGAGGTAACTAACACAGAGAGCTATCCTGAGGTAGAAACACAGTGAAGATCATGCCCTTTAGTTCTACTGTGAGGTAAATTTGCCAAGACAAGCATCCTATCCCTGCTTGGGGTTGACTTTGCCTAGTTAGTTTACCCCACAGTCAAACTAAAGTGCCTTGTCTTCATTGTGTTTTTACCTCAGAATAGATCACACTAGTAACCCTGAGGTAAAAAATGGACCTGTTTTAGAAGTGAAGGCTAGGCCAAGGACAGACAGCTCCTTTCATCCCCCCTGACAGTGCAAGTACACAATCAAATATTTAACTAATTAAACCACAGGCCCATAGGAGTTGCCATATTGGGCCACATTATTGGTCTATCTAGGCTAATATTCTATCACCAACAGTCGCCAGTACTGGATGGTTCAGAGAAGATACATGAAACTCTATTGGAGACAGTTATCAGATAACCTGCACTCAGGGAGTGTTTCCTCCTAATCCTAATAGCTAGATGTTAGTTTAAGCCCCGAAGCCTGGGGGTTTAAAATCTTGCCACAAGTCTTGTTTATTTTTTAAATATTTACTGTTATAACTCTGGATATTCTTGTCATCCATATAAATATCTAATCCCTCCAAATATAAGCATCTTACTCTACCAGAAATTGTCCTGGCCAACTATAATTTGTTGAGGGGTCTTAAAGGATATACATGTGAAATCTCTAGTGCAAGCCCTTTCTGAGCTTTGACAAAACTGAAAAAGTTAGAAGAAGTTTCAAGAAGCAATTTCACCTAGATTTTCCTTAAGATCTATATTTTAGAAACAGCGCATCGGAGACGTCTCAAATTTTGCACACATCCAACAGTTAGCCGCACACCACACAAGTGATGTGTGAAGCACAACTTTTTTTGACGGGTTTATAGACAAAGGCCAAAATTTGGATTGCAATGGAAAGATAGTCACAATCCTAACTACAGATTGACTGAACGTATTTCCATCATGAGTGTGTGAGAGGAAATTATATGCCGTCCTCTCCCAGCCAGTGTCGCAGAACTTGGACTGAGAGAGTGGGGACAGAAGTGCAGTGGCAAAATCTGGAGAGGATGGAAGGAGGAGAAAAAGAACACCAAAAAGTTGAATACTCCCTGTGACAGATTGCTGGGCAGAACTCCAGTTATTTGGGAGTAAACCTGATGATAATAGCTGTGCCTAATTAATAGACTGGGGTTGGGCTGGAGAGAGCTACAAGGCTAATTAACCTAATTAGCCCAGAAAGTTGAAAAGGCACAGGAAGGAAGCACCAGGGGAGATAGGGCAAGAGAACCAAACTCTAGAGTCAGTCCAAGAGCAATCTCCTATCTTTCTCCTATCCTTGCCGTAGGGGTCTGAGGATGGTACGCGATTGTAAATAAGGAACTGCACAATGCTGTAAAGGTGCAGGGGAACACTGTAAATAAAACTTGTGTGGTGTTTACAGAGTGTCTGAGCAGTCTGTGTGTGCGCAGAAGAATACAGGAGCAGAAACTCACCCTGCTACCCTGTTTTTTCAGCTGAACAGCCGCACCCTTGTACATCCTAGTTGTACATCTGTATGTAGACTTTGAGGCTCAAACTCCTTCCCGTTCCTGCTGATCTCAAATACCCCAGCCTGCTCAACACCCATCTCCCCTGGTTTTGGAGATGTATGCAATATAACTTTCTGGAAAGAGCAAAAAGTTCTGCAGCGTGTTGGCATGCCTTAATGCAAACACCTGAGGGTGTCCCTTTGGGGTTATGGTCTAGCTTATTTGGGTTCTCAGCTCAGGAGCATCAATACTGTCCTTTCTGTCTTATGCAATGGCACTTAGCACCAAAGTAGACATCACATGGAAATAATAAAATCTGGATGGCATGAATCATTATCTGGGAAGTCATACTTTATAAAAATCCTTGTTCCCAAGTGTGTATTTCTTGAGAACTTTCAGATGTGTCGGTTCCAGGAGCATTCTGGGAATTGTAGTTCAAATGATCCCACTTCAAACCTTGACTCTGAAAAGGGTCTAGAATCCATTTAACAGCTTAAATCATTCTAACATACTGTAGCGACTGTCCTAGGAAATGTATTAAGATCTTGAAACAAACTCTTAATGTTAAGAGACTCCCTCAGACACCAACAAATGGATAGACTGCCTTAAATTATGGTGGAATAAGTTCCAGTCTCCTGTGGGTTTCTGGTGACGCAGGCTTTGCATTCTCATGGTTTATGATTTCACCAGATCTCTTCAGTGGAATTATTTCCCTGTAACTCACTGCAGCCTATCAACTCTACATATATAATATTGCACATAAAATAATAATAATGCCATCTTTCCTGAAGCAGTAGCTGGGCTAAAATTCTGCCACCCTGATCCTTTTTATATTATATTAGTCATGAACTGCAGCTGACAGGAAGTACCTCTATGGAGCCCCCTCCCAGAAGTCTGATGGAAAAGAAGCATTTCTTTAAAATGAATTCCAGTTGAGTGTATCAAACAGGAAAATGTTAACATTTTCCAGAAACAGCTGCTGTTTCATGCTCCCTTGAACATAAAAGCACATGAGCTGTCTCAATTAGCTGCAGCCCATTAGACAGACTTACTGGAGAGATGCAAGTGACTGAGAGTCAGGAAATGATGTCATCACTAAGTACCAATAAAGACCCATGAGGCTGAGCCTTAAAAATAACTTTTATAGTCTAGTAATCCAGAAAGAATAAGTGCGGTTTCTCGTGCAGTCCTTGAGCAAGCATACAGGCCACCTATAGTAGCTGCTGTATTAGATCCATTCACCCCGGGAAGGGCTGGTCACTGAGACACAGGACCCAGTTCCCCACTGCCGTGCACCTTGTGTTGTCATCAGCACCTGGGCTAAACAAGGATAAGGTGGGTATAAAATACTCCCAGATCTGAATGGCAGCACTTTGCAGCCACTTGGCATAGGTGGAAAAGATGCCACAAGGTGCCAGGCAAGAGAGAATCAGGACCTCGATAGTCAGTCAGTGACACTCATCGCTCCACCAGCCACGCCTGTGCCTTTCAGCATGATGGCATTCTGTGCCTTCCCCACCAGTGGGCCTCAGTCTGTGGCAAGTCCAGCAAAACCACCATCTACAGCACCATGTCCTCCCCGCAACTCTGCTAACTGGAGCTAGGCAGGGAGACAGAGATAGATCTACCTCTGGACAAGTGCCCTAAATACCCTTGCTTTAGCCAAAGGAATCAATGTCAGACACCAGAAGGAAGAAAATGCTCTCCCTGCCACCAAAAAGAGTCATGAGAGCTGCTGGCCACCATCCTGTTGGTGCACTGACATCACATCCTTCAGACGGGACAAGGGACATTCCTGCCACCTTTGCTGGGAAGTGCTAGGAGATGTTATCTGTCTATTCACCCACTAAGCACACACCAACTTTCTCTTCTTTTCCACCATTTAGTACCACCCCTGCACACACCCATACCCACCAGGAGACAAGTTGCACATTTACAACATACTATATGAATGCCTTGAAATTGATGGTCAGTTCCATTTGTGCTATGCTTTATGTTAAAATGGACAATTGCACTTTGTGTAATAGGTTGCCTATTGCAAAATAGATTTGGCATGCTATATGTTTCAAGTGCAGTTATGAAAATGGCGGGGGGGGGGGAATTAAACTTAGTATCAATGGGAAACTAAGGGAATTCAAAGTTATGGTGGGGGCATGCCACTCTTAACGCGTTTCTTGATGCCTAGAGATTCCCAGGTAGCAGCACAGGGGAGATCCTATTACAAACCATTTACCTGATTCCACAGTCCTAATTCTTGTTGATATTAACAGGGGTTTTACCTGCATGAGAATCATTCTCATTGCCAGCACATCGCTGAGGCCCCATAATAAAGCCTTTATTTCATGCTTAGGCAAATCCCTCTTTGACATCCACTGGACTTTTATCTGAAAAAAGATAGGGTTAAAAGTAAGTTAAGGACCTCACAGATTTAGCCCTAGATGAGACTCATGGAGTTATTGCATCAGGGGACAGATGCAGAACCCAGACAGACAGACTAACAGGGCCAGGAAAGAGGGCATAAAGAAAAGGAGTACTAGTGGCACCTTAGAGACTAACCAATTTATTTGAGCATAAGCTTTTGTGAGCTACAGCTCACTTCATCGGATGCATCCAATGAAGTGAGCTGTAGTTTACGAAAGCTTATGCTCAAATAAATTGGTTAGTCTCTAAGGTGCCACTAGTACTCCTTTTCTTTTTGCGAATACAGACTAACACGGCTGCTACTCTGAATCCTGTCATTATGAAAGAGGGCATCTTACAGGCCTCCTCAGAACAAAGGAAGTGATCTGAATCTGGGTACTCAACACTCAAGCAGAGGCCTGCTCTTTGCCATGCCTGGCAATCATGGTGGAAGAACTTTGTTCCTTACAGGTGAGTTCAAGTACTGAGCGTCTTCCTCTGTTTTCACTGGTTTTCTACCTTTTGGAGGCCATGTGCACGACTGGACTAATGCTGTTTCTCTGGCAGGTTTGCTTTTGTTTTCCCAGCTTCACATCAGATTCACTCCAAATGACTCGATCTCCTTTTTCAAGCCCAGTGATCCAAAAAACAGAAACCCAGCATCAATTCCGTCCAGCCCAACTCCTGACTGGGTAACAACTATGGGGACTATGGGGCTGCTGGTGACATTCATCACCCACCATGATACGCTGCCTCCCCAGCAATCCTCAGAAACAAACAAAAATCTTTCCGTACAATAGTCAAAAGATCTGATTACTATTAAAAACTTAAATCCTGTGGAAGGCAGGGTGAGCGGTTTATGACCATTGACCTCTAATGCAACTTGGTTTATAAAGAGCTGTCTTTCTGCCGTGCCACGGGGATTGTACAATTTTCTTGGCCGTGAATAGCAGCTTTGTAGTATTCCTCTGTGTGGTCATTCACAGGCAATCTGTTGGTCCTTTTAGAACAGTTTAATAATAATAAAAAAATGTATCTGAGACACCAGGAGGGGGGAAATCAAGTATCAACTCATGGCCCAATCAATGAATGAATGTATTTGGGCCTCCTCAAGGAAGAACAAGGTTGTTTTTAGGAATTTAACCTGGCACTGGCAGGGTTCTGTCTAGCCTTTTCAGTGAAAAAATGCAGGGAATTAATACGAGACAGTTGGAGTGAGGACAGGAAGAAGAGACAGGGAGAGAGGAAAAGACAAGAAAAAGGGCCATAGAGTAAAATAAGAAGGAATGCAGGGAAGGGTAGCCCAAAGCAATGTTACCTTCTTCTTTTGCTAGGGCCACTTCATTCACAGATTGTTGAGTCTCTACTGGAACTCTACTCATGGACTGTCTATACTGGGGTAGACTTTTCCAGTTCATTTTCTAATAGAACCTTAGTCCACTCATTTATGTCCTTAAGACAGGGCCTTTATTGCTGTACTGATATTAGCAATGGCACCCTTTTGTTCAGCCCCATTCATACCTCAGCTATGGGCCTCCTTTGTTTGCTCATTTATGGGCCCTGCTGCTGAGCTCAAGTCAATTGCTGGGATCAAAGGGGCTGCCTAGCATAGGCCCACTGGAGTGTCACTGACTTTTTAAACTGGAAAAGTTCTAAAGCAGCTGGGAGGTCTTGGCAGAAACTGAACCAACTGAAAAATGTTTTCATTCAGTTTGTGTTTGGGGGAAATGAGTATTCACTGGATAAGAGCTGTCCCACATGCAGACTGCATACTTCTCTTGGGAAATGCCATATAGATAAATGAGGCAAACAGTTAACACCAAACTTCCAATCAGTGCAGAAGTATAGCCCATTCTGTCATCAAAGAAATATGTCTTGTGCTGATATGCATAGTTTGGTCTTAACTCAGAGGTCCTTCAGCCATACTGTTCTACTTGAACAGGGTGAAGAGGGGCCAGAGTGAGGGGAAACACTAGGTATGACCTACATGAATCAACATTTCATTCCATTTGTTTGTAAAATTTCCATCTTCCAATGCTGTATCTAGGATGCTGCACAAACAACCTTTACACCAAAGTTCATGGCCCAAGTGGGCCAGAAATGGCAAGTTTCGATTGAAAGTAACATTTCAAATATCAATCGGTCTCTAGTAGATGAGGGAATTGAAAGATTCTTTTTGAAATAATCTTTGACTGCAGGAACAGGTCTTCAGAAGGAGCATACTTTCAGCCAGCCATGTCTATCTGTCTGCAGTTTTCGCTGAGCTGAACACAGGAGGGACTTAAAATCTGCAGAAGTGTCTGCAGCTTCTAAAAGATGTTATGGGAGCCATGAAATCCACTTGGGGGAAAACAACAATCCCAGCTCTCACCACTGGATGGGAATGAACAGCAATGAAGATCAGACACTGAATTTGTCTATTTTTCTTTTCCTGCCTTGCTGAAAGTCTCATGACAGCCTCTTGGAAGCCACTGATGGCTCTCATGGTTCTGGATTACTTGACCTGACATAACCGGTCTTGTTGGTCTTATCAAGGGTAGTCTTTGCAATAACAAGATATATTGTCTGCTTCTCCCACAAACATCTGTGTGCCTGCTTCCACGCCACCCCCTAAGTCCTTCCTCAGCTGATCTGCAAACCCCCTCCTCATTTAAATCCCTCCCAGAAACCCACTTCTCCTACAACCCCCTACAAGAAACTAGCTAAGGGCTTGTCTACAAGTGCCATGCTGCACCGCTGTAGCACTTCGTGAAGATGCTACATCCTCCGCAGAGATTAGGCTGGTATCACTGCGTCACTCAGGGATGTGGATTTTCCAGCCCCCTGAGCAACATAATTATACCAACATAAGTTTGTAGTGTAGACTGGGGCTCAGGCTGTGGAACGGGACTACTCTCATGCTTAACATTAAACATGTGTAAGCACTTCACTGGATCAGAGTCTAGCTCATCTATTTATCTTGGGAGTGAATTGCTCACCTGCGTGGAGGGAGGATATTGAATGTTGGAGACAAGGGAAGATGGAGATTGGAACTGGAGCCAGAAATGGGTATGGGAGCCAGATCAGAAGGCTGAATTCTCCAGCAATTTAGAGTCTTTAGTTTAAAAAAGCAACAATGACAAAATATATGTAATTAATAAGTTTTGACCTGTCACCAACCTGCTCCGTATTCTCCCTTTTGTCTGTATTGTCTTTTTAGAGTGTCAGCTCTCCCACAGCAGGTTTATGTTACCCTCAGTGTTAAGAAAAGGCCTCATACCTAGAAGGTGCTACTGGAATCTAAATAATAAATAGCAATAACAGAGTATTCCTTCCCATTCCCAGACAGGTGCCATAAATCAATATGCTTAGATTGTAATTACTTCTTAGATTGTAAACTCCTTGGGACAGGCAACATCTCTTTGTCCTGTTTGTACAGTATCTAGCACAATGGGGGTCTGGTCTGTGACTGGGGCTTCTAGGTGCTCCGGCAATGTACATTAATAAAATACTACTACTAACAATAATAATTAATATACACAGTCACCAAGTTAACAGACAGATGCAGAAGAAGTTTCAGGATAGAGCCCTAATCAAGCCTAATCTCATTTATACAGATTTTTGGGGAAGAGATAAGTGCACAAGGTGAGGAGAATATAAAAAAAATACACATGAACCTCTTCGCTTGGTAGGTGAAGTGGAGAGCCTCATCTCCAATGCTCTGGACAGCACAAGATGCAAGCTTGCTTCCAAATACTAGTCTCTGCCTGTCAGTGTAGCAATCTCTGTCAATGACACCAACAGGCTGGCTGTTCCTAATTACTATGCCTTGGTGACAGACATCTACTGCTGAGCTTTCATGAGATCTGTTGAAGAAGTTTGTCAGCACATGTCAGTTTTTCGAATGGAAACAATGGGCACAGTTACACTCCTCGTGAAAGGCTGCCTTTGGGATGAGAGATAAAACGAAGGCCCTGACTGCTGTGGTCATGAAAGATTCCATGGCACTTCTTACAAGACTTGGGATGTTAACCCGGTTGTGCTGGCCAAGTTCTAATTCGGGTATTCATTCTGCCTCCCTAAATTACCCTGCAGTTTCAGTTGGATACTGTGTTCTTCACTCTGTCTTCCAAACTGTTGTGTAGTGTTGCTGTGCACTGTTAATCATCTGTCCTTTTCCGCTCCAGTGGGGGCTGCCTTTCAGTGGTGGGTGAAGTGATCTCAGGCAGATAGTTTGCAAAACACTTAGAGATCCTTGTATAAAAGGCATCATTATAAATGCCAGTCATTACCATTAGCAAAGATCTCGCTCTCCTTGTGTGTACATGTGATGTTGCACTCCATATGTTTATGGAAATATATTTATAAGTGTAAATATGATGTAAGTGGAATATGCTTTATGCAAAAGGTCTCTTGTAAGGTATCATATTACAAAGCATATAATCTACTGAGTGTGGTCATCCTTTTTGTATGAAGGTATCATTCTTGGATCTGAAATTAGGAATATGAAATATAATTCTGAGGTCCTATTGTAGTTATGCAAAGTGTGGGCCATTAATGGTGGTTGGGAATCTTGATAGCCCCTATTAACTAGGAAAATTGGTTGTAGATGGCTCTGTTTATTTCTAAGCCTTCCTGTATAAGTGTGTGCCAGCAAGTGGGTAATGAAGTCTCACAGGACATGTGAAAATGTCACATCATACTGGAATCCATCTTGAACCTGGTGCTTTCCCACTTAGAAGGAGGGGGGGAACGCAGAGAGAGACAAAGGATTCCCACCTTGTGCCAAAGCTATAAAAGGGGATGGAACAGAACAAAGGAGTCCCAGTCATGTGGAATCCCCTGCTTTTCACCTAAGATGCCTGCTGGAACTAACAAGGCCTGTACCGGGGAAAGGATTGGACCCAGACTAGGAAGGAGTCTAGTCTGTGAAAGGTTTCAGAGTAGCAGCTGTGTTAGTCTGTATCCGCAAAAAGAAAAGGAGTATGTGTGGCACCTTAGAGACTAACAAATTTATTACAGCATAAGCTTTCATGAGAGCTGTAGCTCACGAAAGCTTATGCTCTAATAAATTTGTTAGTCTCTAAGTGCCACAAGTACTCCTTTTCTTTTAGTCTGTGAAAGAAACTTATTGGCACATCTCTAAGGGTGAGATTTACCTGTATTCAGTTTCTTAATGTATTAGGCTTAGACTTGCGTGTTTTGTTTTATTTTGCTTGGTAACTTACTTTGTTCTGTCTGTTATTACTTAAAACGACCTAAATCCTACTTTTTTACTTAATAAAATCACTTTTGTTTATTAATTAACCCAGAGTAAGTGATTAATACCTGGGGGAGAAAACAGCTGTGCATATCTCTCTCTCTCTGTTATAGAGGGTGGACAATTTATGAGTTTACCCTGTGTAAGCTTTATACAGAGTAAAACGGATTTATTTGGGGTTTGGATCCCATTGGGAGCTGGGTGTCTGGGTGCTGGAGACAGGAGTACCTGCTGAGTGGTTTTCAGTTAAAGCCTGCAGCTTTTGTGGGACGTGGTTCAGACCCTGGGTCTGTGTTGTAGCAGGCTTGCGAGTCTGGCTCAACAAGGCAGGGTTCATAGAATCATAGAATCATAGAATATCAGGGTTGGAAGGGACCCCAGAAGGTCATCTAGTCCAACCCTCTGCTCGAAGCAGGACCAATTCCCAGTTAAATCATCCCAGCCAGGGCTTTGTCAAGCCTGACCTTAAAAACCTCTAAGGAAGGAGATTCTACCACCTCCCTAGGTAACGCATTCCAGTGTTTCACCACCCTCTTAGTGAAAAAGTTTTTCCTAATATCCAATCTAAACCTCCCCCATTGCAACTTGAGACCATTACTCCTCGTTCTGTCATCTGCTACCATTGAGAACAGTCTAGAGCCATCCTCTTTGGAACCCCCTTTCAGGTAGTTGAAAGCAGCTATCAAATCCCCCCTCATTCTTCTCTTCTGCAGACTAAACAATCCCAGCTCCCTCAGCCTCTCCTCATAAGTCATGTGCTCTAGACCCCTAATCATTTTTGTTGCCCTTCGCTGGACTCTCTCCAATTTATCCACATCCTTCTTGTAGTGTGGGGCCCAAAACTGGACACAGTACTCCAGATGAGGCCTCACCAGTGTCGAATAGAGGGGAACGATCACGTCCCTCGATCTGCTCGCTATGCCCCTACTTATACATCCCAAAATGCCATTGGCCTTCTTGGCAACAAGGGCACACTGTTGACTCATATCCAGCTTCTCGTCCACTGTCACCCCTAGGTCCTTTTCTGCAGAACTGCTGCCTAGCCATTCGGTCCCTAGTCTGTAGCGGTGCATTGGATTCTTCCATCCTAAGTGCAGGACCCTGCACTTATCCTTATTGAACCTCATCAGATTTCTTTTGGCCCAATCCTCCAATTTGTCTAGGTCCTTCTGTATCCTATCCCTCCCCTCCAGCGTATCTACCACTCCTCCCAGTTTAGTATCATCCGCAAATTTGCTGAGAGTGCAATCCACACCATCCTCCAGATCATTTATGAAGATATTGAACAAAACCGGCCCCAGGACCGACCCCTGGGGCACACCACTTGACACCGCCTGCCAACTAGACATGGAGCCATTGATCACTACCCGTTGAGCCCGACAATCTAGCCAGCTTTCTACCCACCTTATAGTGCACTCATCTAGCCCATACTTCCTTAACTTGCTGACAAGAATACTGTGGGAGACCGTGTCAAAAGCTTTGCTAAAGTCAAGAAACAATACATCCACTGCTTTCCCTTCATCCACAGAACCAGTAATCTCATCATAAAAGGCGATTAGATTAGTCAGGCATGACCTTCCCTTGGTGAACCCATGCTGACTGTTCCTGATCACTTTCCTCTCATGTAAGTGCTTCAGGATTGATTCTTTGAGGACCTGCTCCATGATTTTTCCAGGGACTGAGGTGAGGCTGACTGGCCTGTAGTTCCCAGGATCCTCCTTCTTCCCTTTTTTAAAGATTGGCACTACATTAGCCTTTTTCCAGTCATCCGGGACTTCCCCCATTCGCCACGAGTTTTCAAAGATAGTGGCCAAGGGCTCTGCAATCACAGCCGCCAATTCCTTCAGCACTCTCGGATGCAACTCGTCCGGCCCCATGGACTTGTGCACGTCCAGCTTTTCTAAATAGTCCCTAACCACCTCTATCTCCACAGAGGGCTGGCCATCTCTTCCCCATTTTGTGATGCCCAGCGCAGCAGTCTGGGAGCTGACCTTGTTAGTTCTGGAGTCCCAAGCTGACAGGGAAAACGGGCTCAGAGGTAGTTTCAGCATGTCAGGTGACAGTCCCAAGGGGGTCTCTGTGACTGAGCCCATCACAGTATATATGATTACTGTATCAAAAATTTAAGCTGTTCACTTCAGGGTAAAAAACCACGCACTGGTCTTGCCAAGATTCCCCACATCACCTGGGATAGTCCCTGTGAAAGGTCTGTGTCCCATCTTTCTTCTCTGGCAATAGCCCTTGCTATATTTAATATCCCTTTGTCTTTATTTCTAACTTTAAAGTGAAAGAGAGAGAGACGTAACTAATCCATTAACAATGACTCAGAACAGACATGGTTAAAATATGTGAGAAGCTCAGGAATAAGAAACATTCACAGTTTCACTGCCACTTTCAAATAAGAGCTTAAAAAAAGATCTCCCACCAGCTGGTCTATAAAATGCGTGACTTGTACATTTGTAAGCTACAAAAGTCCACAATCTCACAGAACATTAGGACTCGTCAACCAGAACCCACAAGTCATGACACTGGGACCTTGGCTCTGTCCTTGCTAAGCTGAGGACCAGATTCTGACTGCAAATGACATGAGCAGAATTAATGTGTGGAGAGAAGCTTTTCACTGGCATAAAGCCAGCCAAGGCAGCCCCTACACCAGCTGGATCTGTCCTCACCGTACTCCCCAATACAGGGGTTAGCTTGGGGGAAGGGAGGGGACATGGTGGCATTTTAGGGACCTTGCACCAGTGGCATAAATTACAGCAGCACCTAGGCTGCTCCAATTCATGCTGGGGCTGGGCCGGCACAAAAACAGGGAGAATTACAAGCTCCCTGAAGTCCTAACCCCAAAAGCCCAGAAACTGTTCTACTGTGCAGGCACCTGCCTTGGAAAGTTCATTTCCTTATGTATCTGCTGTAGTGACCATCTGGAGATAAGGGAATTACTCAGATCAGTCCTTGTACGGGTTCAATTGCATTCAGAACTAGGAGTTTAGATTCCTCATGAAACGCTTTATTCCTAGATGTGGCTCGGGTAAGTGCCAGTGTCTCTGATTCAAGGTATCAGAGCCGCTGAGCCAGACCCCAAACTAACTGGCAATACTATCAATGGCTCCATTGAAAATGCCGATGGCAAACACAACCCAGAGCTTCAAAAAAACCGGAGTGCTGAAATGAGTGGGGCTGCCTAATCTGTAGAATTGTCAGGTAACAAGGGGGGCTGGGGCTGGGGAAGAGGGTATCTGGGGAAGGGGGCAGCTTCTTAAATGTGGAAATTACACAGATGGAGTTTCCACTCAATAGGTCTTAGAAGGTGTGAGTTTTGGCAGAGCTGTTGTGGTTCCCATGGAAACCCAATGAGACTGGAGCCGAGATGTCTGGGGAGAAAGATGACAGCAGTACATTGTAAATGCATTGTAATTGCCCTTGGAACACATGAACTGGAAGCCTCTGGTCTGACGCAGCACATTGGAGATATGTTGTTGCTTACTGTACAGATACTTTTTTATCTCTGCATCTATTACATATGGTCTAAGGGCCTCTTTTTTGCAAAGCAGCTTCTGTTTTCTGATATCAAGCCCTTTCTGGAATACCTTGGGCGTCAAGCAGGATATGCCCTGGAAGCCATGAGGTTTAGTAGATTGCGCATTACGCAGATTAAGAAAGCTCCATGACAAAAATACCTCATTGGCTCAGTGCACCGA
Source organism: Natator depressus (assembly GCF_965152275.1). Lineage (NCBI taxonomy): Eukaryota > Metazoa > Chordata > Testudines > Cheloniidae > Natator > Natator depressus. Next base: position 69,310,348 of record NC_134243.1, read on the forward strand.
AGGCCCAGTCTGTGCCAGCACTGACAGCACTTTGCAGTACCCGATGCGCAGTTCCTTATGTGATCTCTCTCTTTCAGCTACAGCTCATCTACCAGATCTGACGCAGAGGGGAATAGCGAGGTACTGCTTGTTTTCCAACACTATGGAAATGAGATGGCAAAGTTCTGCTCTCTTCCCCCTAGGCTACACATCACAGCCAGGTAACACAGCTTCAGAGCTGTTAGCTTACCTCTGACAGGACTTTTTGATCATGTTAAGCACACACAGTTGAGCGAGCACCACTGAAAAACACTCCTTTTTCCCCTCAGAAAAACAGGACCAGAGGGAGATGAGAGCTACAGAATGTAGATAGAGGCAATGGTTTGGCCAGTGCATACACGTATTTCAGCATTAGCTCCAACTCTGTTTACAATACCCATGATGCCCAATGCCTCTGTGAAACAATGCCACTTGTGCAAGGGAGTCGCAGCATATTGTATGTTGTAATATATATTCGTTTTATTCAGGATTATTTTACCTCTTAGTAAATCCAAGGCGATTTTCAAGAACGTGTTTCCAAATGGAGAGGAGGGGTGGTTGTTACAGAAAACCATTAGTGATCAACGGGCAGTTGGGGTATAGACTTGAAAATGTATGTCAGAGGACAGGATACACCACCTCCCATTTAAGGCAAATGATGCCATCGCTGTCGCGGGATAGACTTGGAAAGAATCATCGGATTCTTCATTTGAACGGACCCTTTGGCAACTGGCACACTTAGATTAGAGCATGATCCTCCTACAAAGGGTTTTGCCCCTAAACATCTAATGAAGTCAATAGGAGTCAATGCATTCAGCCTCTCTCAGGTTTTATCCCATCTTCTTTTCTGTAACTGATGAACTGCAAATAGAAGTGTACCCAAAGGAGCAATGTGGTGTGTGCATAGAGCCAAGGTTTAAATCAGGTCTTGCGTCACCCTGAAGGAAACTGAGAGACACATTATTTTTACTCACACAGTAGGCTTTGGTACAGAAAACAGCCTGGGCTAAAGCTCATCCTCAAACTCACCCAGCCCAGTTAGGGCTGGAAAGAGCCAGGCCTGAGACAACAGAAGGAGCTCTCATTCTCCATCTGAGTAGGGCTTTGTGAGTCAGGCTGTGTTTGCACAAACTGGACCTGGTTACTAACTGCAAGTTTTCCTTTCTGTAACCACTTTGCCTTTGAAGGTTATTATTAGCAATATAATAATAGTTATTAATGGCAACCTTAAGTTTGCACCCTCATGCAAGATAACATATGTGATAACATAACTCTGGGGAATAGGATTACTTGGCTTTTTTTTCTTTTTGACTCTGATTGCACCTGCAAGTATTCTAGTGAGTGAGTTTACTGGCAGGGCGTATGTAGAAAAAGTGAACAGCAATTATTAGAGAGTATTAGGAATTACATGGATTCAGTAAGGGCTCAGAAACATACCATATGAGCTGTGAGTCCCATCAGAGCAAGCAACGCAGGTTGAATACCAAATATTCATTGTGATCTGCTTGTGTGAAATCTAGAGAGCAAAATTATTGGGTGCATCATTTTGAATAAATTTGAGAAAATTGTACTATTTTTGCAGTTTGTGAGAAAAGAAGAGACAAAACTCATCCAATAAATTATTCACTGCCCGTTACTCACCCATCCTTACTGTGGCAAGAGGATATTCATTAACATGCCTAGCCAAGTGGAGAGCTAACCAGACACCATAATTTGACTTCCATTTGTTTCACTCATGAATTTCCAAAGCAGATAGTTTTAATCTGCTCTTGAGATCCTGAGTGTGCCCTGGAGAATATTGGATGAGAAGTGCCTGCCTTGTCTCCTTTGCATCCTAATTAGCAGATCACCATGTCTGAGCCAGGTGTAACCAACTATTCTGCAGCCCCAGGTGGGACAAAGACATGAAGTATACAAGGGGAACTCTTGGCTCTATGGAGAACTGCAATCTTGTTTTGTTCCACCTCACTCATATTCCTGCATTTCTTTTTTTAAACTCTTATTTTTCTCTTCTTAGCGACCTCAGCATTATTTCATCACCTCTCCCCATTAAGGATGGGCCATGCAACTGAGACCTTTCCACCTTTCAAGATATTTATGGAAGGAAGAATAACCATCTGCCTGCTGCAGGATTTAGATTCACTCAAGGATGCTCTGGCTGATTTTGCCTATAGTGCTTTGCAAACAATTTCTGAGTATGAAACTGAGTGGGGTAAAGAGAAAACAAAACCTGTTTGGAAACATTCCAAAAATGTGCTTTCTTCTGCACCTGAGCAAATCCAAAGTAGTTCCACTGATTTCAACAATGTTTCTCTGTATTTATCATAGTGTAATTGAAATCAGAATCTGGCCCTATGTCACTATCATTAGATTGTTGTGAGGCTTATTTTAAGATGATGCTTCAGTTCTGTGACACTACTGTGGTTAGAGACAAGCGCCCATCTGTTCTCCATGTAAATCTGCGCTTGCCAATTGGAAGAACTGTCACAGTAAGCCTGTCCTGGAACCAGGGGAGTTTGAAACGACACCTGCTTATGTCCTCTCCAAGGTTTGGATATCACTTTAAATATTCTAGACAACTTATTCCTATTGTGTAACTAATTCCGCTTTGCAGGACTTCCTCATGGTAAGCACAACTGTCCCACCCTGAGACTCCACGTGGCTGGGAAACAAAACTCTTTTTAGCATGAACCTCACCCTCCTTTACTGGACAGAAATCACAGTTGCTAAAGTGATTAATACTTGAAAAAGGTGTGTCTGCCTTGGAGAAGAATGGAATGTTGGGCTTTTATGGCACCTGGAGAGTCTACTGGAAAAGACAAGTTGAATAGCAAAATCAGGACTGCAGGAACTGGCTTGGTAATGAGTCCTTGCGGATGAGTTCTGCTTGTTATTTATTTACATATATTAAGAGGAAAAACAACTTTATTGTTAGTCGTTTGGTTTTCTTTCCCAAATGCAATATTAGTTATATAATTAAATATACGTATTATTACTATATCCCATGAAATACTCCCCCACCCCAAAAAAAAATTTGGGGGGGGCACCATGGAAGTTGTGCCATTGATTTCCATGAGGACATGTCCATAGTACATGATTTATATTTAATGATTTTAGAGCAAGGTTGGATGGCACGGGGTATTGACACTTGACCCATGTTTATGCTGCAGCCTCTGCCGTTTCGTTTCTACAACCAGTGGAGAATTCCTGGTCCCAACTTTCCCATTGTGTATCCAGCTTAAGTGAGCTCCTTCCACCACAGCCCTGCCACCCTTCCTTAGGCAATCTACAGTCAGTGTAAAAGGAGCAGGAACAGAGAGAAATGGGGTGCTGGCTGGGTGATGGGGAACTCTCCCCTGGAGACTATGTGACACATGAATAACCTGAGACCCTTTAGGCAGGGGACAATAAATAATGCAGAGCTGACAAGGGGGCGGTGGGAGAATACACTAGACAAATAGATTGGCACACACGTGTCTTTTACTCTTAAAGTGTCTCTTTGGAGAATGGCTCCAATTTCTGTTCAGCTTTTTAACAGGGTGAAAGCCCAAGAGAGGTTTTAATTAAGTATTTAGCTGCTGGCAAATTTTGTATCCATCTGTTCCAGCATGGGATTTAGCTTTCTTTCATTCAGGCTTAGACTTCTGCAGCTGGCAGGTCACCTGGTGGTGAGCAGGGAGTGCCACACTCAGAGCCAGAGTAATCCCCGGCCTAATTCTACTGTCTGTGGTGCTGTTATACAAGGGATGATCTTGGCCCTGAATGTTCAACAGCTGGGACAGCAAATGAGGGAAAGTAATTTGTTTTCACTACTGTTTTCCCCTAAACTGAGCTGTCCATTTACTATATTGAGGGCTAGAATTGTTAACGTAGGGCCCACAGTGCTGAAAAGTATCAAGAGGCTGCTTGTTTCCCTTATCAAAGGACAGTAGAATGCCTACATAAAGGATCTCCTGTTAAAGAGCATATGCTTTCCATGCACCAAAGCCCGACAGATCTAAGGGACATGCAATCAGCTTCTAGCAGGACACGGGGAAATCACAAAGGAAAACTGGTTTAGCAAAAGAATTGATCCATTAATTGGAGACATTCCCTGGGCCTCAGATATATTTTATGAAACAGCCAAGGCCTGAGAAATGAACGTACTGTAAAAGGACAAAGATAATGAGGGTAATCGGCCCAGAGAGAACTGAAGGAAATGTGCTCATAGGAGGACAAGGGAAAGCTTTAGTGCAAGGTCTGAAACAGGAGACAGTGCACATGCAGTTGAAGGGGCAGAAAAAGCAAGGCATGAAGCCTGCACAGAGCTGGACCCCTCCAACACATGTGGTACCTGAGAAAGACATAACAAGAACCAAAGGCTGGAAATTAAAACCATCCAAATTCAAATTAGAAATAAGGCACAAAAACTTTTAACAGTGAGGGTGATTAATCATTGGAGCAACCTAGCAAGGGAAGTGGTGGATTCTTCATCTTTTGATGTCTTCAGATCAAGACTGGCTACCTTTCTGGAAGATTTGCTTCTGTCAAGCGTATGTCATTGGGCCCAACACAGCGGTAACTGGGTGAACGTCTATGGCCTGTGATATACAGGGATGTCAGATTAGATCAGGGATCGGCAACCTTTGGCACGTGGCCCATCAGGGAAAGCCGCTGGCGGGCCGGGCCAGTTTGTTCACCTGCAGCGTCCGCAAGTTTGGCCGATCGCAGCTTCCACTGGCCGCGGTTCACCATTCCAGGCCACTGGGGGCTGGGGGAAGCGGCACAGGCCGAGGGACGTGCTGACCGCGACTTCCCACAGTCCCCATTGGCCTGGGACAGCGAACTGCGGCCAGTGAGAGCTGTGATCGGCCGAACCTGCAGACGCTGCAGGTAAACAAACTGGCCCGGCCCGCCAGCGGCTGTCCCTGAAGGGCTGCGTGCCAAAGGTTGCCGATCCCTGGATTAGATGATCTAATGGTCCTTTCTGGCCTTAAAATCTATGAATCAAATCAAAATCCAAAGTCCAGCACCCTGAACTTGGGTGATGTTCTGACCCAGATCTGAATACTGGGGTTCAGGCTTATTTCTGCTCATGAGTCCCATTCTTTTTGTGCCTCATCTCCAGTCCCTCCTGATGCAGAGTATGACACCCCCCCCCCCCACACACACACACTTCATGGCTTTGCTGTGTGCCTCACTCACAGCTTGGTCCACAGGGGGAATTAAAAGCATTTGCAAACATTTCAGATCGCGTCAGGCATTGTATGGGCAGGCGCTGTGCAAGATTCCCACGCACAGCCCTGCCGACGCACCTCTGATCTGCAGCACCTGCTCCTACAGACCTGGCCTCCCACACAGCTAATGTTATTTATTTGCTGGGTTTATTTATAGGGCTTTGTGTGGGGCCGGTAGAGTGCAGCAGCCGGGCGCCGTACAGCTTATTAAAAACAAACAAAAACATGCGAGTCGTCTCAATGCAACTACTCAGCATCCGTCGCCTGCCCAGCGAAATCTCTGGCCTTAATAGTATGTCAAACGGAGTCAATTAATCAAGAGCCAAATTTCAAACACTTGGGGATCTGGAGGATGGAGTGTCCTGGAAGGCGAGGGATGAAGTAAACTCAGGTTGCAATAAAAAGTGTGCTTCAGGGAAGCACAATTGCCATGATTGAGCAGCAGGGAGGGAAACAGAACCAGATCCTTAGCTGGTGTAAACTGGCATAGCTCCACTGTCTCCAAGGTAACTACGCCAATTAACGCCAGTGGAGGATCCAGCCCACAGGCTCTAAATGAGTCCCAGATCTTGGAGGGTTTGGAAGATTATAATTAGCAACTGGAATTGTCCTTGGAAGAGCACAGATAGTCAACAAAGAACGGGGTGAGTATGTTTTCTATGGGCTCACAATGACCCACCCTGCTCCGGAGGCGAGCAGCCTCATTCCGCACCAGCTGAACATTCCACGTGCTCCTCAAGAGTGGGGCATATTACAATAGCCTAGTTGGGCGGTTTGGATTGCAACTCACCCCTGGCCTGTGCTATCAGGGATTAAGTGCCAGCAATGCACCCAGCTCTGAAATAGTAGCTCACACGATACCAGATACAAACAGGACAGATGGGACATGCTGGGAGGGCTGCTTGTTAAGGTCTCATGGTTTGTGGGCAGCTGTCACAGTTCCTAGGCAAACTGCACCTCTGACCCCTCGCAGTCCTGTCGAGTGCCCCCCTCCCGAGGCTCAGGCCTTGGGATGTTGTCTGGCTCTGATGGAATCACAGGATGCGCCACTCTCAGACTGGTCTCTGGGTTGCAGTGCCCTGATACTAACTGAGATTACCTCAGCAGGTCTGACAGAGGCTCAGACCCTCCCGTTCTGTTCCCTCTGAAGCAGGGACCAGTGGTTAATATTGTGACCAGGCAGCCTCCTTGAAGCAAAATATCATTTAGTTAGAACCACAGTATTTCAGAGAAAACAGCTCTTAAAACAACAAAACAGACTGTACGCATGTCTAGGTTTTCCCTAAGGTAGCAGTTCTCCAACTTCATTGCACTGTGACCACCTTCTGACAACAAAAATTACTCCATAACCCTGGGCAGGAGGGCAGGGAAATGGGGTGGAGCCAGAGCCCTGCACCCCGGGCTAAAGCCCGTGGGCTTGGGCTTCAGCCCGGAGCAGAGAGGCTCAGGCTTTGGTGTCAGCCAACAAGTTTAACATCGGCTCTGGGTCATGACCCACTTTGGGGTCCTGACCCACAGTTTGAGAACCCTTGCCCTAAGGCATATGATTCCCTGGCTCTGGGAAGGCCCAACTGCTTTAGACTCCCTCTGCAGAGTTTCTCTGTGTCAGCCAGTCTCCCTAGACAGCCTCTGACAAGTGAGCCCCCCCATGCACCCCCTTTCCCCCAGAGCAGCAGTAGTGGGCTTTTGATCTCCAGGCTCCTCACGTTGGCAGAACAAAGCTGGAAACAGGATTCTTGAAGCCAGCAGCCTGCCCCTCTGGCCTTTCAAGGAGGTGCTGGCTGGGTGGAGCAGGCTGGGGAGACACACTCAAAGTGCAGGGCCAAGATGTAGGCTGAGATGGAGGTGGGCGGACAAGAGGATGTAACCTGGATTGGGTAGGGAAGGGGAGCGCACAGAAGGATGTGGGGGATGGGGAGAGGCACAGTCAGAGCGTTGGGTGAGGACAATAATATTAGCAGCTACATTTTGGACAAACGGGAGGGGCAATGGGGGCTCAAGAGGACTGGAGAGGAGGCCACTGCAGTAACAGACAGAAGATGATCAGGGTCCAGAAGAACTTAGTCAAGGTGTTACTAGCAACAGCCCTTGTGATCTGGGACTCCCACAAAGCTCTGCTAAAGCATCTCCGTCCTAATCTGCAGCCCAGCCCTGCCCCAGCAGTCCCAGTCCTGGGCTCCCACACAGCTCTGATAGTGCCCCTCAGCCCTGCTTTGCAGCACCCCCTGCTTTTCCAGTCCTGGGCCCTTACTCAGCTCTGCACCCTCAAGCTTTCTGCCATATCCCATGCCCACCAACGAAGGGGTGAATTACCAAATGTCGGTGCTGTTGCTGCTGTAGACTCTTTGGGTGCTGTTAACTGTACCAAGGGTTGACCAGAAACACTGCTGAACAAGCCCTTCCCATTAAAATAGAAAACCCACTTGTGTGTGGCTTTCGGCTCGAAGCAGACCTTGGCCAGACAAGCCTTCCTGTTGGCTATCCGGAGCGTAGGTGTGTGGCAGCAGGCACGTAGGGTTGATGGCCAGTCAGAAGTGACGCATTTTCCTCTAAAACTGTTCAATCACTTCACATTCCAGGTATTTCATGGCGTAATAAAAGTCCCTGTGTCCTGGATGCCAGTAAGGCCTGGGGGGCGGGGAAGGTGAATTAAATGAGCCTTTTACAAGCATAGAGAAGCACTTACTCCTCTTCAAGCCATTTAAGGCAAATGTTGCTGGACTTCTACCCATCCTGGTGTCCTGCTCAGCCCTGTATGCATTGTCCTTTGCAAACACCGTGGAGTCCCAGAAGTGGGGCTGGAGCACATTGTTGGCAGAAAAGTTGAAACAGAGAAGGAAAATGGCTATTTGTTTTAGAAATTGAGCAGAGGTGATTAGCGTGTTTGTGTGAAATGAATAAGGGCTTGTGTCTCTCCTCCCCTCCCACATTCTGCCAGCACTATCAGAGTCAGGTGGGAGTGGACAGCACTCAGGAGTTGCATGCACCTGGTTTCTGGGATGCAAATGCTGACAAAGGGCTTTTTTTTTTTTAGGTTTGATCTCAAAGGAGAAAAAAATCAAAGAGCTTGGAAGCTCCTGGGACATGTTCACTCTGCTGCCTAATAAAATCAGCTGTAAGGCAGCTGCAGCGCTTCTAGGGTGACCAGATGACAAGCACAAAATATCGGGACACATGGGGGGGGCAGCCACAGGCTCACCTCCCACCAGGGCCAGCTCTAGGTTTTTTGCCGCCCCAAGTGAAAAAAAAAACAGAAACAAAAAAAATGGAGTGCCGCCGAAGCAAAATATAGGGACAAATGACGTTCCGACCGTATGTCCGTCGGGACACGGGACAAATAACTAAATATCAGGACAGTCCAGATTTTATCGGGACGTCTGGTCACCCTAAGCATTTCTCACATAGGAAGAGTGTGTGTGGGGGTGATTTGCACACAAATAGCTCTGCAAATCAGAATCCAAGAGGCCTCGTTTGCATGAAGATATAGCAGAACTGTGGCAAGGTCCAGATCTGCAAGGAATGGTCAGGACTCGGAGTGTAAATTAACAGAGGATTTATACACAGGGACGTGCTTCTATGAAGAAATGGATGGAGTTTTGCCACTGAATTCAATGGGAATATGTTCAAGCTCAGTATGTGTTATCCTCCCAAACGGGCAAACTTATGGCTAATCAACTCCTTCTTTCTAATTTGGAACAACCAACGAGGCATTCCCTGATTTGTCTTTTGAAAGGATTGGGTAAATGTTGAAACAAGAGTCTGGGGTCGATGCAAGTTTTCCTGCTCCCCAGCTCTGTCAATGATGGTCACTCATTCCTGGTGTGCAGAACCAGAGCCTCCCCCGCTATTCCAGTCTTGGGTTCCCATACATCCTAATGAGTATTACTCCTGTTATTCTAGTCCTTGATCTTTCTGCTTGTGATCTACACCGGATTTGAACTCAGGCCTCTGAGATCTCAAGGTGTAGCATTAACCTGCCACATCACCTAAACCGGGATGGCCAACCTGAGCCTGAGAAGGAGCCAGAATTTACCAATGTACATTGCCAAAGAGCCACAGTAATACATCAGCAGCCCCCCATTAGCTGCCCCCCTTGCCGCTCCCAGCGCCTCCCACCCACCGGCAGCCCCGCCGATCAGCACCTCCTCCTCCTTCCCCGCATCTCCCGATCAGCTGTTTCATGGCATGCAGGAGGCTGGGGGAGGGGGGAAAGGGGGAGGACTGAGGGCACAGCAGGCTCAGGGGAGGGCACGGGAAGGGGTGGAGTGGGGGCAGGGCCTGTGGCAGAGCCAGGGGTTGAGCAGTGAGCACCCCCCGGCACATTGGAAAGTTGGCACCTGTAGTTCCAGCCCCAGAGTCGGTGCCTGTACAAGGAGGCCCATATTAACTTGTGAAGAGCCGCATGTGGCTCTGGAACCACAGGTTGGCAACCTCTGACCTAAACCCTATCAAGCTTTTCAGGGGAAAAATAGCAATCAAAAGTGCGTGTATGAGAGTTAAAACATTTCCAGTACGGCAGTCTTTGTTTCCTGTGATTTCTTTCAAGTAATAGATGTTATGCTGCTGACGATACTTTGATCACCTAATGCACAGAGCCCACAGTGAAGCTGCTGATCTTGTTGGACCTATCTCCTACATATAATCTGCTCCCAATCAGCCTCAGGTATCAGTCACACCTGTTGGGCAAGAGAATGCCCCATCTCACGGGAACTTCAGGGCAGGTGCACCTGCATGGTATAGTCTGAGCACATCTGCCAAACAGCCACAGCCACTTAGGAGCTCTTCCTTTCATTATAAATATTTATGAAGCTTTGGCACCCGTGAAAGTGGAGAAAGAATAGCATCAGCTAGGTCTAAGTTAGTACAGGCCTCTCACACCGTCTGCCAGAAAGTCTCCACCCTGACCTGCAACACCCCTTGCACTGCCAGCCTTAAACCCAACACAGCTCTACTACGGCACCACAGTCCTGATGTGCATGCCCCTCCCCCCGCATCTTTTTGAGCAGAAGGGTCCCATATCTAGCACTGAGTGCTTATAATCCTCTCTCCCCCTTGGCACTGCCAGGACAGCACCCACTTTAGCTCATCTCCTGCTCTTGCTGCAGCGCCAGCACCTGCCTCTCCTAATGCCAATCACAGAGGGAGCGCTCAGCTCAAGAAGGTCTCTCTGCCTTTGACCTCCAGCCAACCTACCACCCTGCCTAAAATTTCATTTTTGATAAATAAAATGTGCCTACAGCTAGCTGTCCCTCCCCCCAGCTCACATGATTGGCAGCAGAGAAAAGAGAAAGCCAAAAGGAGCCCTGCTTCAGGAAGAAGATCCAGCAAACACTACTGCTGCAGCGGGGAAGGGGTTAAAGAGACAGCACCAAGAAAATTAAAAGACCTGAAGTGTGACCTTGCGGGACTACTACTGAAAAGCTGTTCACAGCAGGAAGGTAAAAGGACCGGAGAGCCTGGGGTAAGACTTAGGTATTGTGGGCTCTAGAGCAGTAGGGTCTGACTCTGGCTTTCCTAGGCCAATCCTAGTTATAATTAGATGAGTTTAGTGCATACAGACACACCACTCTCTGCAGGGAAAGAAAAAGCCCTTCCAGCTGCTTTTAATGTGGTACCATGCTGAGGTCGAATCCTGTGTAGATAAGGAGTTTGGCTGCTGATTCACTGACAATGGCCCCTAAATTTAGCTCAGACAAGAGAGGAACCCTCAAAACCTCAAACAAGACTGCTAATCTGAGAAGAGTGGATACATCTCCCTTTAGGGGCAGGGATAGTGCAGCTATTCATTTATATAGGAACCAATAGGGTGGTTCTAGAGAATCACCCACCCAGAACAAAGCTGAGCCCGTCTGTTCCTGGGGCAGAGGTATAAAGGCCAGTTCAATAAAACTATGCTTTTCCTTTTGCTATGGGGGCTGGAGTATGGAGTATAGGGGGATGGCTGTTGTTAATACAGATGAGGCTGCTGTAGGGAAATGAGTTAGTGATATTTATGAAGCCTAGAACAAATGATGCTTAGGTACTATGGAGATGAGTATATTAGAAACACTTGAGAGAAATCTAAGCCACCATAATGGCTTAAAGGAAGGCCGGCCCTTAAGGGTATGTCTACACAGGGGTAAAAAACTCAAGTCTGCTGAGTTTGGCTCTGGGGCTTCAAAATTACTGTGGAGATATATGGGCTCCACCCTTAGCTAGCTTCACTTCACTAGCCCCACAGCCTGAGTCCTGTGAGCCTATGTCAGCTGACCCTGGCCAGCTGTAGCTGTGCTGTGGGTCTTTTATCTTTGTGTAGATGTACCTTAACTGTCTTGTGTTGGTAACCAGGGTTCAGTAATGCTTCCCTTTTGAGGCCATTCAAGTGCTTTATACACATTAATTGAGCCTCCTGTGGTCACCCCTATCTCTAGCACTCCTGTCCCATTGAAAAAATCAGTGCATCAAACATATTTTTAAATGCACAATAATAGGATGGATGCTTACTGCCACTATTAATCCCTTTGCTCTTTCCCTTCTCCCTCTCTTTATGCATGATGTCTCTCAAAGCTTAGTAGCCCTGGGGAGGAAGGGACCATGTCTTTGTATCTGTGTGTAAAATGCCTAGTACACTGATGCTGTACAAATAAGTAATAGCAGGGCTCACACTAACCCTTGCTTGGGGGTAGGTAACTATTATCTCCACTTACAGACAAGTGAAGTGAATTGTTTACAGTTAGAGTGAATTGGTGAGAGCTGTGACTAGAACTGCCATAGCTTAACTTTGCTGTGTTTGTTGATCACGCTCCCTTTCTGTGATCTCTGGTTTATAAATGTTAATGGTGGAGTTAGAACTCTCTTGTATCTACCAAAACACGTGTAATGGATGGGCCCCAGGCATGGTCCTACACAAACACAATGCAGTGCTCTGTCTACTAGCTCTGCAAGAGCCACTGTTAAACACTATTCCCTGAAAGTACAACACTGACACTTCTTAACACAGCTAGCACGTGAACAAGAAAAGGACCATGCTACCTTCCAGCTCTGCTATAAACAGACTGGAGGAAACAAAGGCTACAATGAGAGGGAAATGCATTTAATTCTCAAGGGCCACCGAATTAATGGAGGAAATGGACATGAAAAATATATCTAAAGTGTACAGATAAAAGTACAGCGCTGGTATCGTCTCAGGAGTTTGGAGAAGACTGAGGGCTGAGACAGAGTTCTGTCTTCTTTCCTCTTGACGACATATTCATTAATCCCACCTTCCAACCCTCCCAACATGCAGGAGCAGAGTCTGAGGGCACAATCAGCTGTGCATGCTGTCAAAGTGAGAAGGTGAGAATAACCAGGACATAGATGATCCCACAGAGGCAACCTGGTCACTTCCACTCACTGGGCACCCCTTGTTTCCTGGACCTAAACTGTATTCACACTTATTCTTCCTTGGGATGCCCCATATGATACAAGTATAATTTCATCCACCTGCTACGTGGCTTTTTCAATGTCTCCTAGAATTGCGTTTCCTTTTTAAATTCCCCTTCCCAATTGTGCAGATCATTTTTAAATAAAGACACCCACTGGTCCCTTTGGAAAGACAGTTTTTCCTGCCTCTGTTTGCTATTAAAAATTTGCTCTTCCAGTCACTTACCAGCTATAAAAACAATATGTGCTTTCTTCTTGGCATTTTTGTTTCTGCAAGAGGTTGATTTTCATATGCTAATATTTTAGGCATATATGCATTAGGGCAGAAACCCATAATGACCTCAGAACACACCTGGGATCATTTCCCCCTTTCATGAGCCAATCCCAGAAACTGATTTGGATCCAGTATAGTTACTAGATGAGAAAGTCCCTGGCCCAGAAGATTTACAGTCTAAGTGGGCTCAAAGGGCTAAATCCTCAGCCTTTATGAATCAGTGGCCCAAACAGAGCAAACACGTTGTTTTTCTTCTTACATTAGCAAAAGGTTTATTAATGTGTTGAGCCATTGCTCACTGTATTTATTTCAGTGTTCTTTTCCTAGTGGTGTGGCAGCTAGAGGTGGGAAATGCCCATCTAATCCATCCCTTTGTCAGTGCAGTGGTAAATTGTTCCAGTGGTTAATTATCCTCACTGTTAAAAATGTAGGTCTAATTTCTAGTCTGAATTTGGATCCAGCCATTGGATCTTGTTATACCTTTGTCTTCTAGATTGAAGAGCCTATTATCACATATTTGTTCCCCTGTAGGAACTTATAAACTGTGATTCATTTCCATGACAAGCTCCTTGACTCTATCATTATAAGGCATATTCTCTACTCCTTTAATCATTCTTGTAGCTCTTCTTTGAACCTACTCCAATTTATCAACGTTCTTGAATTGTAGACACCAGAACTGGACCCAGTATTCTGGTGGCAGTCGCACCAGTGCCAAATACAAATAACTTCTCTGCTCTTACTTGAGGTTCCCTGTCTATTCATTCAAGGATCACATTAGCCCTGTTAGCCACAATGTCACACTGGGAGCTCATGTTCAGTTATCATTCACTATGATCCCCAAATCTTTTGGAGTCACTGCTTCCCAGGATAGTCCCCTATCAATGGAAAGAGTGTTCTCATCATCATCTTTCTCTCCCCCGCCCCCAGATATAGAACAGAAATATGTATTGCATACTTGTTTTTTCTGCATTGTTATTGATAATTCTACCATATCCCTCTAGTAATGGACCAATACCTTTGTTAGGATTCTTTTTGTTCCTAATATACATAAGGACAATAAGGAGGATTTTTTTTTAAACTCTGCTGGCCATAGATTTCTCCTTGTGTCCCTCTCCTTTGCTTATCACTTTTCTACAGTTCCTAGCTTCTGATTTATATTCATTACTACCAACTTCCCTATAAGGTCCCTGCCTCCTTGATTCCATTCCTAGCCATGTATTTGGTTGTAAATTTCTTCTTCATTGGAAACTCTGATCCCTCAGCCCAGCCTTCTGTCCTCAGCTATGTCTGCCCTACCAGATGTTTACATGGTGTCCATCATCATAGTATCTAATGATTAAATTATCACCTTTCTATCTCGCCTAACATCACTGCTTTCTGATAGCTGCCTCTTTATTTGTCTTTCCCTCCATTAGCTGCCTTTTTCCTTATGGAAAAACCTTTGGATTTCAGAGCATTACAAACCGCTCCTATGACGTAACTATTAATCTCCCTATTTTAAAGATGGGGAAACTGAGGCCCAGAGGTGAAGGGATCTTGTAAGGTGACACAACAAGCCAATGGCGGAGTGGGGAATAGAACCCAAGATTCCAGAGTCCCTGTTCTGACCACAAGACCCTCCTCCTTCTCATCTGCTTCATTTTTGGTGCTGTCCAACAGATCTCCCAATGCAGAAGAGCTGTCCCTGGAACAACTGATATCACATTCAGGCAGAGTGGTGCCAACCTACCAGACACAGGCATCATTCAGGGTAGAGAGGGGGCTTAAAAAAGGGAGTTGGCCAGAGGGAGTTGGCAACTCGTAACGAAAAGCAGGAGAGAAAAGGCTCTTTTCCAAAAAAGAAACGAAATAAAAATTAATAACTAAAGCTAAAAAAGCAGACTCAGAGTGAAGCGGCTCGATTTTTCCGAGAAGGCTCCCCAGATGCACAATGGGAACATCTGTGCCGCGGCTCACTCCTTGGAAGGGCCTCAGGCCACAGAGCGATGCTGGCGTCAGCTGGTTACAGTGATGGCCTTGATGAGGTCCTCTCCCTGCTTCCCACAGGGCTGGGGCCGCTCAGAAAAATCTGCTTGAGTGCAGCTACGCCTGCTGCTGGGCTTGAATCGCAGCCCAGGGCTGGATCTCAGCAGCCGTAAATTCCTCTTTTCACTTTGTCTTGTTCTCTCCGGGCTCCATATATTTCAAACAGACAAGAGTCCTACATGGGGAGGTTGGGGGGGGTGAGGGGGGAGATGGTTGGGCCCAGAAACAACCGTCCTTCTGTGAGGCCCATGAAAAGCGTTTTCATAAGGCCCATGCTCAAAACGTTCTGTTATCAGGCACCCAGAAGCAGCAGGTCGATCTATGCCCTGCTCCCGGGAACGAAATGAAACTCTAAACACACACATACCCGCAGTGGCCATTTGCACAGACAGGCATGGCCCATGCTCAGCACGGCTGTTGCATATAAACAAACAGTCTTTTCTGTATTGTTGCCAGCAGCGCCTAAGAGCGAAAGGTTTGTTCCTATGTTCTTCCCACACAAGGTGAAGACACACATGCCATAAGGATGGAAATTCACGGATCAGGATTAAATCTTCGCACAGGTACTTGCAAAAGGTGAATACAGAAGTGGTGCTCTGAATTTGTATAAATAACAAAACCCTGCCTTTGCGTAGCATCTTTCATCTGACCCCTCTGCCTGGTGGGTATTCCGATGAGCTGGCTAGCATGCATGTGTCCTTTGCTGGATAGAGTTGGAACTGTTCAACCATGTGTCGCAGTCCCTGCACTGCTATCAGCTAACGAAGATTCCCTTCTCGTTCAGGTGCTAGGAGCCTTTGATATGGAAGCAGGAGGCTCTGAGTTCTAGTCCTGCTGTCACTTTCATGGTCCAGGTAACCCCTGTGTGCAGCACTGTGAAAGCCAGGACCTCCGAGAGAACTGCTGACTTGTTACACCCTAATTACCTCATTTCGGAGGTGGTGAAATGGAAGCACATGGAGGTGAAGTGACTTGCCCAAATCAATGGGAGTGGAACCCCATTTGGGAAGGAAGGGGTTTGTGGGGGGCAGTGGGAGCTTTAGGCTGCTGGGGGTGGGCAGGGTTGGTTGGGGAGCAGTGGAGCTTGGGGCGGGGGGGAGCAGTGGAAGCCTAAAGCAGCCTGAGGGGATTGTGGCAGGGGGGATGGGTGGATAGTAGCAACCTGAGGAGGATTCCACCATTCTAACCCTCTCTCCATTAGCCTGCCCACTTCTGTCCCCTTCCAGCCCTGGCCCCTCTCAGCAGCTGCTGCCACCACTGACCACCTCCCTGGGCCCCAGGGTTCTGTGCTTGCCCAGCATCAACAGAGGGAGCTTTAAGAGGGGAGACAGAGACCACCTATGTGCAGCAGTTCCCAGGAGGCAGCTGGGGAGAGGGTTGGACAAGCAACCGCAGTGGCCTACCTGACTGTGAGCTCTCAGCTGGGATGCAGGCCAAAGTGACACTAGCCAGCCCTGTTTTATAAAGGTGAATCTGACTGCATTGTCTGGGGTGAGGGGTCTTCCCCTCCGGTTCCTGACCAGGAGTTTGGAATAACCAAAGGAAAGATTAGCCCCCGAAGAATCCATCCCAGTTTACACACTGAGACCAGCCTATGCTGAATCAGGACTTTGGGAATTCAGTGAGTGCTGGGCAGATGCCTGTGTAGTTCAGGCCTGGTTCATACAGTTCAGACACATACTTCCTAGGAGGGAGTCTTTGTGCCTTGATTTAAGGCACATTTAATTCCCAGTAACTGGGGACGCACCAATTGTGTTTGCTAATCTATCTTCTCAGGAACAATCCTCCAGTCTTTCATGTTGTGGGGGAATCCAGCCCTTCCACTCAATGTGTGTTGAATGGCTGGGAGGATGGAATAATTTGGGATAAGCGGGAAGCTTTCTTTGAGCTTACAAATCCCTTCAAATTTTAAATATTTCCATGAGGGAGTATATATTTTCCAAGGAGTATATGGTGCTTTGTGGAACGTTTTTCATATTTACAAAACCCATCCAAATACACAACACTGGTCAGTTTTCTGGACATTCAAAATATGAGGCCATCTTTAAAATGGCTTCACCATATAATGATGCAAAATTCCCCTGTTTGAATAAAATTCCCCATAGGTTTTATACCCTGATATATATGTAAAATAAATATTAGGAAGCAGCAAGCTTTGGAATAATTTAAACAATGTTCCATGTATATTACTAAATGCATGGCCAATATCCTTTTATAAAATGCATCCCCAGCATACAGAAGACACCCTGATACTAAATGCAGTACACACTGGAAAAGGGTTGATTGCATTTTTTATTAAGGTAAAAGAAATTAAGTTGGATGCTTCCAAATAGCCAATCTACACAAAAATATATAATTGGGTATTTGAGGTACAATAGCATATGACCTGGCTGCAAGATTATCTATTAACCTGCACTTGTGGGATAAAAATGAGGTTCTCTGAGCCATTTTAATGTAGAAAGTTATTTGTAGGCCTCCTTGCACTATGGAACAGTTCTGCCTTATACTCTGAGATGAATATGCTTTCAAGTGGGAGCGTCCGGGGGACGGAATGTACCCACTCGGAGACACAGGATTGGTGTGTATCTTTCCAAAGCTGGAGAATAATTTTAATAGGTGTCTGAAATTTTATTTTGTGGTTTGGTTAATCGTTTCTCTACTAGTGGTTGATTTAAAGGTTAACAAAGAGCCCCAGTGGCAATTGTCACTTTTTGTTTTTTCACATGTAATCTACTACCTTGTCCTCAAAATGACAAAATACATGGGCAGGGGGGAAGGGTATAGACAGGAGTCCCAGAGTCACTAAATTGAGCAGCAGGAGCCTAGGCTGGCTGGTACTTTCAGTGTGAGGAAAATCTGTCTTGTCCATGACTCTACATAAACGTTATGTTCCCATTTGGGGGCTGTGACTGACACCTGACCTTTTTTGCATCCCTTTATTAGGGACAGTGGTTTGACATGGCAAAGGTCATGGGGTTAGTAACATTTTATTTCCTTCAGGCTGTGAGGACTTCAGAAAGTGCCCAGTATGGTCTGGCTGCTACCAGAAACAAACGATTAATAAGTCAACCTCTGTGATTTCCAGCTTGACTTTGCCCACTGTACAAGTCAAAACAAGAACTCGAGCAGCCAGCATGATCTAAATGAAACTCATGCTGCGTTCTTTCTAATGCATACATCACTCATCAAGAGGAATTGAGATTTTAGGATGGGGTGTAAGTCAGGACAACGTATGGCTTTTGTGGCTTACACTTCCACATCTATATTGGGTCTACAGGGCCCAAACTAGCTAAACCTTGTTTCTGTCCGCAGTTATGACTCAGAAATTGCTTTTGAGGGACAGATATATTCAGCATCATGGGTACTGTTTTTAGAGTGACTTTTCTGACCATAACCACATATTAATGTCATCCTAAAAAGGTAACAAATGTTGCTCTATGTCGTGCTTGCTTTGATCTTTTCCACCTTTCTGTTATTTTAAGACACACAAGGATCAAGTGGCACACTACCATGCCCTGATTATGTCACAACAGAGCGACCTTGTATGACTCTCTCAGTGGAATTTGCCACTCAGTTTATTGTGGCTTTCCCTTTAAAAATGTGGAGAAGTTGGCTCTAGTAAAAATGAAAGACTCTCAGTACTGGTTAGCTGGAGAGTGAGGGGAAACAGTAACCATCCAAACTTCTCCATGAAGGGATTGCAAACATACCCTACCTCTGACCTGCAACACTCCTTGCTATTCTAGCCCTGCATCCCAACACTACTCGGTTGATGTCCCACAACCCTGACTTACATCATCCCTTGCTATTCCTATCCGCGGCCCTTCCCTCACAGAGACTGGCAATCTTGCCCTATTGTTCATTAGATTTTTGAAGTGAACAATTATCTTCTCGGGCCAAGGCTAAAATTGCCACTTAGCTAGGGGTTTTTAACCTCCTGAGCCAGTCCTCCCAAATGTCAGCAATGTGGTGACTGGGTTTTAAAAGTGATGGCGGTGGATGGTGTTTGCTTTTTAAGGTTGAGAGTCCCGCTCCTTGTGTTCAGGAAATCGTGTCTGCACCCCCACCCGTGGGGCAATCCTGCTTCATCTGCTCTGAGCAACTCAATGTCTGTCTACATGAGCCAAATGGAGGCAAAGGTGCAAAATTCAAATGCTGAGAAATTTGGGCAACATCAGGTAATGGTGCTGAGAGCACCTGCTGCCCTGCCTGACTACTGAATGCAAGAAGATTGGACCCCACATATAGAGAGCGGGGGAAATGCAGGAAGAGTCATAGATGTTACAAGATGGAAACCTCTACTGGGCCCTATTTGCTCTATTAAGTCCTTGCCAGTCCAGTCTTTCACCAGTCAATGCAAGATTGTTCTCTCTCATCCATTTATCCAACCTAGCTTCACAAGTCCCAAGTGATGCATCCCCAAGCTTTTCCCTTGGGAAACTGTCTGAGGGAGGGGTCAGGAGCTACTGAGCCAGGAAGCAAGCAGGGGAATGAAGACTCTGGGACTCCAAAACCAAAGTTACATGTGGAGGAAAGAGCCATGGATGCTCTGCAGCATGAGGAATGGGTCTGGGATAATGTCAGTAATCCATGCAGCAGCTGTAGAGGGGAGAGAGAGAGAGAGAGCGAGAGAGGAAGGCAGCTGGGAGGTCAGCATGGAAAGACACTGGAGAAGAACCAATGCAGCAGGAAGGGGGAGAATCAGCCCCCATGTGAAGCCCATCAACACTAGGAACTGGCAAAGGAGATCCCAGCTCAGAAAGATGGGGAAACACTTCTAACTTACACCTTCACAGTGCGATTCCCTTCCGGGCTTTCCTTGCTGCCTTAGGCTCCTTCGGTTCCCCAGTAAACTCTGATTTACTTTAACCTTGAATAAATGCAAAGAACTGGAAGAGACCAGGTTTGTGGTTTTAATTGGGTAGCAATTAAGTTTTGCGCTCTGTGTTGGGACACCCCTTTTGCTCTGGCTTCTAGGAAAGCCCATGTAAAAACTAAACTATGTCCCTCAGGAATAAGCCAGAACACCCTGCTAGTTTGCAAAGGAGGGGTGGACAAGTGTGTACCTCAAAGCCAACACCCACCCCTCATTGCCCTTGTGTTTGTGCTTTGTGCCTCCCTTTGCAAATTATCCCCTGGGAATGAACAGTCCCTTGCTAGATGAATATTTGTCCCCCTCCTGGTTGCATCTCAAGCTAAGCTAGGCACAATATTGCTGTTTCGGCATCTTCCAACTATGATCACAGCACTGTTATTTCAGTTTTAGCGTTATCATTGTTTTTAAACAAAGTGCTTGTGGCCAACACGTATGGAGTAGTTTGATTAGCCCAGTTGTAGGTACAAAAAGCATGGTTTTTAGCTGCGCTGGGGTGTGGCTTGGTGCGCGGGTCATGGATCCAAATTGCACTGGGCCCAGCTGAATGGTGCCAGCCTTGGACTAGGCTAAGAATGAACAAGTTTCATTTTGTTTGTGACCCATGTCACGTGCAAATCCGGGTCTTCAGAAAAGTGAAAGGCTGGTACCTTGCTTAGGTTCTCTCTCTGCTCAGATACATTTGTACCATCCTAAAACATTCCCCAGCAAACTCAGTCTCTCCTCTAAATGGCTGCCTGCCAGAGGTGTGTACAATATACCCATCTGTTAGCGGGTAGGTATGATATAGACAAAAATAAGCAGCCTAAGGGCACCACCTAGTGAACAACTCTACAAACGTGACCCTAAATCCCTAAGCTGGTAGAAATAAAACAGAAGACTGTGTAACTAAGGGCTGGGTATTCAGCAATGCAGGTGGTGGAATAGTCACCTATTGCTCCTGCCCTTATCCATCTATCTATCCTTATTAGTTATTTGTATTGCAGTGTTGTTTAGAGGACCCACCAGAAATCAAAGGTGCCTGGTGGAAGGCACTGTACAAACGGATGCTAAGAGACAGTCCCTGTCCCCATGAGTTTACAATCTAAATATATAAAAGACAGACAAAAGGTGGGAGAAAGAAAGTAGTAATTTATGGGTCAGATCCTCCCCTGGTGCAAACTGTCATAGTTCTATTGACTGCAATGGAATTACGATCATTTACACCTTTGGAGGATCTGCCCCTATCCATATGGACAATATACCAGATAGATACCATCAGTCTGGGTTCTTATCCTGGGCTTATCGGCATTGTGTCTACATGCCCCTGCCCCACTAAGGTCAAGAGGGCACCAGTCAAAGGAGCAGAGAGGTTAATATTTTGATTTTCACAGCATCTTTTATTTTTATTCAAGACATTGTGTTGCAATGCAAGGACCATGAGCTTCATTTATAACAATAATCGCACTTCTATAGCACTTCATGTCCAGAGACCTGAAAGCACTTCACGAAGCTGGGCAAGCAGCAGCATTGCTCCCTACCTCCCCGTTTACAGACGGAGAAGCTGACGCAGAATTATTCGGGCCAACATGGGACAGTGTTTCAGTGGCAGAGCTGGGGACTAGAACTCAGTCACCTGACTCCCAGCCTCAGTCCACAGCTGCCCGGTTCTCACGAGACAGGTTTATACTTCTTTCACAACACTCACAAGACTCTTTAGCACTACATATTAGTCCCTATACCACCCATTAAGGATCTCTAGCTTTTATTCCATATGGAGCCTAAATTATGCATGTAGTCATACCAGAAACTCTGGGCACCCATGGGATGGTTGGCTCAAGACTAATGCGATGGGTTCATTATCCATACTGAGCTTGTATTTCTACACATATATCCAAGATGAGTGACCACAGCACATCACTAGGGGGTGATCAAAACCCCTCTGATTCTTGAGCATTATTATGGTGGTTTTATATTGCAGAAAAAGGGTCATATCCCTGCAAAAGGGCAGCCCTCCCAATGTCAACCCTAGCCCCAGCTGTTGAAACAGCTGACCCAAGCCAGGCTTTCATGTCCTCTGCTACAGGCCTGGCTGCAGAGTTGACAATTGTTCAATGGCTTCTCATTTTTAAGAATCATTTAATAAAACAAAAAAATGCAGATCCCTTTTATTAGTGCCACCCTGCCTATTTTAAAGTGACCCCCTGTGTAGGGTGACCATATGTCCTGTATTGGCCAGGACCGTCTCTTTTTTTAAACCATTCTGACTTTTTGGCAAAAGTGGGCATTTCTCCCATTTCCTCTTGCCAGCTTGATCAGTTGGCAAAAGCAAACAGGGCAAATGCCCACTTTTGTCAAAGTGGAGTGCGGCACAGAGTAATGTGCCGGGGGGATGGGGACATGCACTACCACTAGCCTATGCTTGGGGGGGGGGGGGCAGGCAGGGCTCAAGCGAGCGGCGGCAGCCTCGAGCGGCAGGCAGGGCTCAGATGAGTGGCAGGCAGACAGAGCTCAAATGAGCAGCAACCCCAGCCTTGAATGGGGACAGGGGCTCAGGTGAGCAGCTAGGGCCAGCCCATGGAGAGGTGGGGGGGTGCTTGGGCCAGCCCCGTGTGGTGTCCTGTTTTCCCTTTGGGAAATATGGTCACCCTACCCACATGGGACATTCACTCAGCCCATAACAAGATCATCACTGGACATGTTTCTAGGAGCCCGTCCCGTAACCTTCAGCGCAGCTGCACATGTGACCTGATGAGACACAGAGAAGCAAGAAGTCCCTTAAATGGAGCCATCCCCTTTTGATCTGGCAAACTTGAAGAGCTCCATGGCCGCCCTGGCGTCTTCCACAGAGGAGTGGCCCTCTCTGTCAGTCTGTAAAACAAAAGAAGGGCCCCAAGAGTGACGTAGTGCAAGCAAAACCAGCCTGGAAAGATCAAGGTCTCCAGCTGGACATTCCAGGCTTTACTGAGACAACCCTGCTGACAATAAGGCACCCCTCAGCCGTGTATTATGTCTCTGGCTGAGGGATCATTGTGGCATCCAGGCACATACACAACCCAAGGGCAGTATTATACTGGATTGGGAGGGGTCCTATCCTCTCTTCCCTTTGCACCAGGTACCTGCCCCCGAATGGGAATTACACACATGTATCAAGGGGAGAGTAGAACTCATGGTGTCCAGCCGTTCCCCAAAGAGTGGAAAAATCCTGATACTCAGGACTGGGAGGGTGCTTGTTCTGATCATGAGGTGGGATAAAGGAGAGGAGCCTTAGATGCTGCAACATTCCCTGCAGGAACCCTGCACCCCCCTGAAACAGCAACAGACCAGAGTGATTTTACTAAAGGAAAATACAGGGAGGGTGGAGGGAATAGCCAGACAGTCTCTCAGTAGGAGTCTGTGTGCCCTTTAGTATGCAGCATGTGGCCTTCTCGCCCGCTGGTCCTAGGCCCTCCCATCTGCTCGCCTTGGAGCCATCAGCTCCACACTTCTATTTTCCATGCTGGTTTCCAGGGAGGTTAATGCTGACTGCACTGTATCATTTCTGTAATGATACAATTCCAGGCAGAACCATTTCCAGGCAGAGATGCCTGAAGAGAAGGTGCCAGGCTGGGATTGCAAAATGGGACTGGCTCTCAGCAAGCTCAAGCCAGAGCTCAGCGCTCCAGAGTCTCCGCCACAATCTGTAGCGAGCATAGAAATGAGCTCTGTGATTAGCACGTCAGCCCCATAACAACTCCTCTGCAGTCCCTAGAATGCATCACTCATTCGACAGCCAGGCCGAGTGACACTGTGATTATTTTATTACTGTGTTTATAAAGGTGCCAGTTGGTGCAGAGCTGGCTCTTGTTTCTGCCAAGAGCAGAAATCCCGATGAGGCAGGGCAGGATTCCCTCCAGCTGTCCCCACACTAGCTTGATGCCACCCACTGCACAGTAGACACTTGCCCAAAGGTTGTGACTCCTAGGCCTAATTCCAGGGCCCAGCCTGACAGTTCTCCCAGACGTTCACAAACTCCATAGAGCTCCTCCCCAATATTTAATGGTCTTCAGAGTGGTGGCGCCAAAACATGAACGAGGGGTTCTTTCCACAAGGTTTCTCCACCCTCAGTGAGATGTGGGGCAAAACATTCTTCTCTTTCCCAGCACCATCAGTCCCTGCACTACACTCTCCAGCCCTGCACCTCTTCCCCTCCCTGCTACATCTAGGTGGCTTCCATACCCAACATCCATTTTCACAGTGACAGCAGGGGCAGGTGCGTTGTCCTGCAGTCTCTGGCAGTGGGGCGGCTGTTGGGGAGTCAGGGGACTGAGTCTCCCCACTCTGTACAGCAGCAGCTTGGCCCCACTCCTGCTCCTGAGTTGCATCCATGGTGTAGGGACTACATGGGTCCCTCAGGACACAGGAGGGGAGTTCCCCTTGCAGCAAGCACTCAGGGGGCTGAACACTGTAATGAGCAGAGCTGGCCAAGGCATTCTGGGGCTGGTCAGAAACAATTTGTGGTTGGCTACCTCCAAACAGAACCAGTTTCTGCTTGTGACAGTCACAGGCCAGTGCCCAGAGCCGGGCTGAGGATCGGGGGGTGTTTTGCAGGCAAAGGATTGTTAGATCCTTCTTCTCCGGTTTAATGCTGCAGCATGGAACCTGCTTGTCTATTCATTTCATTTGTAGTCATTGGTTTGCATCAGTTTAACATCAGTTGCATTTTCAAACCTCTGCACAAGGAAAAGGACTAGAAATTGTCTGTTTTAAGTTAAAACTGAGATTCTCCTGGACAGGGCCCAAAGGCAACTCTGTTAGCGCGGGTCCCCTGCTTTAGCTCATCAGTGCTATTACTTCCCATGAAGAGAGTTCCAGATGATCACTTCCAGGGCCTGGGGACAGGAATGCTAAGCAATGATTTGCTTATACAAAAGGTGGCCACGACCTGCAGTGCAACCCCCAGACTGTTGCTGGGTGTTCTCATATTTGGTCCAATTCCCACTTACCCCAGCTTGATTCCAAAACCATCAAGGGCTGTGTCTTGGACATGCCCTGAGCTCCTACAGGTCTGTGAACTCTCTTTTACTCTGGGCATTTTTCTGCCATCCTGGTGGCATCTGGGCCTGGGTCTCATCCATCGGGCTGCACGTGTTCTGATCAAGAGGAGAGTGCGCTTTTGGCTCAGAGAGGTGCGTTTCTCCCACAGAGCTGCGCAAGCTTCAGTGTTGTAGCAAGACAGCTCCCAACCAGCTTTCGCTTCTTTTCTACACGGCCTGGAGAATTCTTCCTGTGCTGCTAACGTTCAGCTCTGGGCGCACAGAGGCTGATAGGAGGAACTGGAGTGACCTTGCAGGATGCATTAGTGGTTCTGCCTCCGTTATCCCGCACCTGTGAAGTCCCAAGTCCTCCCAGCTCCCATCGACTTCAGTTCCTGACGTCCACGGGAGCTGAGGGCACTCACTGCATCCCAGGTTTGGGCACTTTCTGAGAGGATCTTGCCATTTTCTCTTATCTGCAGACATTCACATTGTTTAAGTGGCTTGTTTTCATTAGGGAAAGGCTGTTGCTAGGCCACACCAATCCCTCTCATTGGTGAAAATGGTTCCTTGCAACCAATCAGTGGGTCTTTGCTGGAGTTCACACACACCAGCAGCTGAAGTGCTAAGTGACCGGCAGATGTGCCTATTCATTTTTAGCTCACACCTATTGCTTCTGCTGGCCAAGCAGGTTATTAAGGCTCCTGTGATTTTAATTTTTAACTGACTGTAGGTTTTCTGCCTTCAAATTTGCAATCCCAACAGAAACAAGGCGGCCGTTCATGTGGCGAAGGCACAGGGCCAAGACGCAGGACGCCTGGTTCTACCTCTGACTCTGCCACAGACTCCCTGTGTGGCCTTGGCCAACCCACTTAATCTGTGCTTCTGTTCCCCATCTAGAAAGTGGGATTACAAGCCTTTCTTCCTCTGTCTTGTCTATTTAGACAGTAAACTCTTCAGGGAAGGAACTGTCCTTCACTATGTGAAAGGTAGTGAATGTACCTAGCACAATGGAACCTCCAGGGCAGGGGTGGGCAAACTATGGCCCACGGGCTGGATCCAGCCCACCGGATCCAGCCCGCCAGCCGTTTTAAGCTGGCCCTCGAGCTCCCACTGGGGAGCAGGGTCTGGGGCTTGCCCCGCTCTGGCCGGGGAGAAGGGTCGGGGGTCGCTCCACGCGGTTCCCAAAAGCAGTGGCATGGCCCCGCTCTGGCTCCTATGTGTAGGGCTCTGCTCTGCATGCTGCCCCCGCTCCAAGCGCTGCCCCCGCAGCTCCCATTGGCCAGGAACTGTGGCCAATGGGAACTGTAGGGGCGGTGCCTGCGGATGGGGCAGCACGCAGAGCCGCCTGGCTGCGGCTCCACGTAGGAGCTGGAGTGGGGACATGGCCGCTGCTTCCGGGAGCCGCTTGAGGTAAGCGCCACCCGGAGCCTGCACCCTTGAGCCTCTCCCCATGCCCCAACGCCCTGCCCCAGCCCTGATCCCCCTCCCGTCCTCCAAACCCCTTGATCCCAGCCCAGAGCACCCTCCTGCACCCCAAACCCCTCATTCCCAGCCCCACCCTACTCCCCCACCCCCAGCTGGAGCCCGCATCCTACTCCCCACACCCCACCCTGGAGCCCCTTCCCGCACCCTAAATGCCTCATTTCTGGCACCACCCTGGAGCCTGCACCCGCAACCAGAGCCCTCACCCCAAACCCAATTTTGTGAGCATTCATGGCCCGCCATACAATTTCTATTCCCAGATGTGGCCCTCGGGCCAAAAAGTTTGCCCACCCCTGCTCTAGGGGCTACTGTAATAGAAATAGACAGCTCCCATTTCTAGTCTCAGGAATCTGGGGTTGCTGCACTGCGAGGTTTTCTTTGTCCAGCCTTTTAAAGCTAGAACTGTGATAAAAGAAAATCGTATTGAGCATTGTAAAACACTCCAGATCCTCTCCTCACCATCCCCTACTGGAGGCCCCATACAAATAAAACTTTAACAGCTCCACAAGAGCTAGAGTTTACTTGGGTGCATCAGAAAATCCATAGCCCAGCACTTCCATCAGAGGACCAGGAGAGCCAGGGAATCGGAGGCAACAGGTCACTAGTGACAAATCCCGGGAGTTGAGTTTCCCAGCTCAGAGTCAGCACTTGTCTCCCTTTGCTGCTGCTGCTGTTTCAAGCCCCCGCCCCCAAGAATGATCTAGAGTCGACACCTCGCAAAAGCAAGCAAGCAGAGACCTTGCCCCTGCCCCAGAGAGGGTACAGTTAGACATACACAGTGAGCGAAGGATGCAAACAGACAGAGGAGGTAAAAGGGAAAGGAAGCACAAGTGGAACAATAAAATCATGCAGTTACTCAGCAAGGCTGTGATCCTGCAGCGAGCTCTGCACAGACAGACCCCTGCACCAACATGCAGCCTCACTGACTCTAATAATGGGCAAGTCCATACACACACGAGTGTGCAGCTGTAATAGTGGGGCACCGGAGAGGAGCGGAGCTCATTGCAGGACTGGGGATGGAGGCACATGCATATCTTGATGGTTCCATTAACTTCCCCCACATCCAAGCACCTGTGGGAGAGGAAAAGCTGCCAGGAATGTACATAAGGTCAGGGGGATGATCCATTATAGGATTCAAATTGCAAGGTGCCCCTCTTTGAAAAATGTTTAACAGAATTAAAGGGAAAAAAGCTTAATAAGAGAGATGTGAAAGCAGAGCTCAGCTGGAATCGTCACATGTTGCTCCAGGAATGGCTGTTGCTAGACAGAAGTAAATGTCTGTGTGTCACCTCACCTTCTCTCATTGGTTAAAATTCACTTCAGTGACAGGCTCGTCAGTTACCTGCTATTGCAGCTGATTGAAAAGCTAATTTGACCAAAAAAAAAAAAAATTTTTTTTTATAAGAGCCTTGAGTTCGCATTGCTAGGATTCCTGGGCTTCTATTAGTCATTATTCGGGAGTATTTGGATGAAAGCCACTTATTTGCAAATCTTAAAAGTGACATGAAATTTAGCATAATGGATATTCGTCCACACATTCACTACCTGTCATTCTCTTGCTTAAAAAAGTGTTCAGTCATCCAATCAGGGAGCAGAAACACCACCATGTGACTCAGGCGATAGAACAATGCAGATAATAGCTATCTGACGCAAACAGCGATTCATTGACACTTAGGTGAATATTCACGAACATTCTGAGAAACTCCACACTTGCTCTTGAATGAGTCGCTAAGCAGCAAAGGGGCTACATTTGTAAAGCTGTTCATAGCAAATACTCCAGCCTGCCATTCTCCTCCACCAGCCAGACTGGGTCATCAGGAAACCACACCCCTTTCACCAGCTACAGCCCTTTCGACCCGCTAGCCCCGGCATGATTTTCCTCCTTACCTGGATGCTTTTCTTGAGCAGCCTTTCACAAAGGACCTTGAGGGAGACGCGCCTGGAGTTTCCCAGCCCGCTTTCCCTTCTCAGCAGCCGGTCATTGCACGTGTCATAGACCCGGTAATGCCACATGTTTTCTTTCAGTGCTTCAAAGTCATGGCGTAAATCGTGGCCAACCACCAGCTTGTGTCTCAGGATCTGTAAAATCTGGAAAAGGTGGCAGTGAAGCAATGCTCACACCACGAAAAAGCCCCAAAGGCCAAGAGAAGCACCTGACGGTTGGGCCTTACCTGTGTCATCATAGTCAAACTTTCCCAAAGGCCGGGGGACTGTTCAGAACCGGGGCTTTGGGCTTGTTAGAGACGAGGATAGGTGCAGCATGCACCCATCTCTGAAAGACTCGTGCTTGCCGAAGGCTTCTGACATTTTCTGTTTGCCTCACACAGAAACACATGCATTTAAGTGATATTTTCAGAAGCACTCACCGCCCACAATTGGGCCCAGATTACCAAAAAGGGTTCAGCACTCAACAGCACTGAATGAGTGAAAACCTCGGCCCAATTGTGGGTGCTGTGCCCTTTTGAAAACCTGCCCCTTCTCGTATACCTGACACTCAAGACAAATCACAATTGTAAATCTGAACATCACCTACGCTGAGGCATTTTAATGTGCAGCACTTTAGAAATGTTCTTTCAATTCCATTTCTTTAGCGTGTGGTATTTTATTGTTATTTCTGCATTACTTATTTTGCTTAATGTTTCCCCTTTCTTGTCGGTATCTTATTTAAACGCAGTATCAGTCAGAGGGCCTGTAAGTGCTCATATCCATAAGACTTAGTTTGTAGCTTCCTGTATTTCAACTTTGGCCACCACACTACACGGTGAAAACAATTTCCATGACCAGTGTGGGTCTAGAGTAGTGGTTTTCAACGTGGGGTCCACAGACTATGTCTAAGATTTCCAAAGGGGTTTGCAACTCCATTCAAATTTTTTTTACAGATCCGCAATGAAAAAAGGTTGAAAATCGTTGGTCTAGAGTCTTACTTCAAGGTCAACCAGCATTAGGAACTTTTTGTTATATGTTTGTACAGAGCCTAGCACACTGGGGTCTTCATCTAGGACGAGGGCTCCTAGGTGCTACTAGAATACCAATTTATAATCGTCATCATTAACACATAGGATAAGGATCACCAATTGGATCACAGGTTTGCTCTGTGAGGGAGGATCTCTAATTTTGATAAAAATACCTTGTATGCATTTAACATTGAAAACCAAAATCTTTCCAAGCAAAGTATCAATGCCTTAGTGACGGAAAGTCATTACCGTCTGATGGCAGTTTGGTAACCCACATGCAATGAGTCTAGTGGTGTATGACTTGCGGTGTCTGTTCCAGGCTGAGCCAAGCCTGGAACGTAGGGAGAGGATTGGCAATTGAGGAAGGCTGCTTGCCTAGCCTGGGGTTCTACAGAGCGTCATCAGTCCCTCATCCGCAAAGACAGCACATTCACCTACCTTTGTTTACTGTGAGCATTTTCTTTCACGTGCTCCCTGTTCTTTTGTGCCATTTATCTATTTTTTAATCTCTTTTGGATCAGGATCCCATTTTAACTGAACTAATGGAAACACAAGCCACCTTGCTGGCAGCTTCGGCAGTGACCCTAAGCAGCTAAATAACCCACAAGTCACTGCAACCAGGATTATTCTCATTAGCTTTTCTACAGCAGCGACAAAAGAGTGTGTGGCAGCCAGCATCAACTCCTGTTGACGTAGTTACTGTACAAACTAGATAAACATGTCCCCAAACTGGTCAGTCAGCCTCACCACCTCACCAGCTGGGCCCGACCTTTTATAGATTTCAGCTAGAAAACTATATTGGGGGGGGGGAAGTGTTCAGTGACACATTGACACATGCGCTGGACGATGAATCTAGAGCCATGCCATGGTGCCAGTTCCAGGACAGAACTCAGAGAGGAATGCCACTCTCTGCCCAACAAAAGGCCAAGTGTTTCATTTGGACAAGGCTGGATTGTGATTCCTCTTACCTGTTCCCGGGCAACCCTGAATGGTGTGGCCCCTTCCATCTCCACTGGGCGAACTCCGCTCACAGGGGTCCTGAAAGCTGTTACAACACCTTCTGGTCGGATGAATTGGTCATAGACCACGTTGCCATAGTAATCTACGATGCTGCAACGGGCCAATCCATTTTCAGTTCCGAATGGTCCCATGCCCACCATCTCGCAGTCCAGGGCCACGATGTCAGAAGGCTCCACCATCTTCAGCCTGGTTTAAAGATTACACAAAACAGCATGTGCAATAAATCTAAGCAGACTGGGTGTGGATGTGTGTGTGTTACAGTGAGCGTGAGACAGCAAGCCGTGAATGTGCTTCAATTCCTTAGAAAACACACAAGGCATTGCAGGAGCATTTTGTAAAAACACAGTGATTGTTCCACATCCCTCTAGAATCATGTGCAGCAAAAATCACCATTTCACTCTGCCAGAAAGACCCCCCCTCTCTCCCCCATGTCAGAAACACCAGCACTTTTCAGACAAGACGCTCCTCACTGTATAACCCTTTTTCAGTAGCAAGGTAACTGTCTGAGGGAGACTCTTTTTCTATGGGGTCACCCCAATGAACACTGTCCCCACCACCCACACAGTTGCAGCACATTCCCTGACCCCCATGCAGGAGATCCTCTACCGATCATTTATATCAGTGGTCCCCAAACCGTGAGGGATGCCCCCTGAGGGGTGCAGAGGAATGTTTGGGGGGGGCACATGCCAGGACCCAGGCCAGCACCCACAAGGGGCAGGGAGGGAGCGCCACCCAGCCCCACTCTGCCCACAGCCCCCCTCTGCCCAAAGCCCACCCCACCTCCGACCCCAGCTCTGCTCCCAGCCCAGCTCTGCCTTCATTCCCTCTCCGTGCCCAGAGCAGCTCTGCCTCTAGTCCCAGCTCCTATAGCTCCCCCATCCCCAGTTCAGCCACCTCTCTCACCACCAGAGGTTGGTCCAATAACAGACATTGCCTCACCCACCTTGTCTCTAACATCCTGGGACCGACACGGCTACGCCGCCCCGGCCAGTGCACTAGTCCCGGTTTGTAACCCTGCATCAGCCCATCCTAGCCTGTGGAGGACGCCTGACCTTTGCAGGGGAGAGGAGACTCCTTTGCTAGAGGGCCCTTGGCAGGGGAGGGTGGAGGTCGAGTAAGGGTAAGAACGGCATGCCAAAGGCAGCCCGCTGCCATCAGGAGCGAGGACCTTTGGCACGGTGGGAATGCTGCGGGGTTTCAGCGAGAGGCTGCATAGTGCCATTGCCCAACTGGCAGGCCTCGCTCCCCCCAACGGGTTGCTCACACTGCCCACTCCTCCACTATAACACACTGTGACGCATCCCTCCACCGGTTTCTCTTATGGACAGACCTTTAACCGCCTCCTTCCCTCCTAAATTAGTTGTATTATAGTAGCACCGAGGAGCCCTAGTCATGAGGGCCCCATTACGCTAGGCTCTGTACACAGAACAAAAAGACAGTCCCTAATACTGGCTGACCTTGAAATCCTGTCCACCTGAAAAATGGCCCAGCTGTCCTGGGGACAAGCAAAGCATCCTATGGCCTCTCAGAGGAGCTGGGGGTCTGGGGCACAGCTTAGCTCTAACCAATGCATGTTTAGCATTTTTAGGGTAAGCAGAGTTTCTCCTTAAGGAGTTAAATATATGCAATCCGGACAGGAACAAATGCAAAAAGGCCCCACCTGTG
Source organism: Natator depressus (assembly GCF_965152275.1). Classification (NCBI taxonomy): domain Eukaryota; kingdom Metazoa; phylum Chordata; order Testudines; family Cheloniidae; genus Natator; species Natator depressus. The sequence continues at coordinate 69,342,273 of NC_134243.1, forward strand.
AGAGTCAGTGCAGCCAGTCTCCCAGGAAACAAAGGTTTCAATCAGCTAAAGTAGACACTTGTTTCTAGTTGAGTCCTTCCCCCTCCACTACTCTGCTGCACTGCAGACACTGGTTGCTTGGGGATTTTTACAAGAGCAAAGATCATACAGGTTAGAAATGGGAACAGCCTGTTAGCTGATCTTATCTAGACCCAAGCAGGGGCCAGGGCAGAATTGTTTGCCACAGGCGGTTCCCCAGGGTGGTGTTCAGTTCAGACGACAACCTTGAGAGCCGAGCATTCAAGGGACCAGCAGATTGTTTATTGAATCTTGTACAAACAGAGGGAGACACACTGCCTGCCCCAAGGAGTTTATAACCTAGCGTAGGGCCAGCCTTAGATATGCTGCTTTAAGCATTGTTGCCAGCTCTCTCAATTTATTGGTACTTAAAGCTCCAGCTCCCAGAAGCGAGTATGTGAAAATCTCAGCTTTCACTAGAAAAAGTTACTAGCCTTCATGGTTGTGGAGAAGGGTCTCATTTTTGAGCCTCAGCACTCCCTGAAGGCTCAAAAACCACACGGCAAACAGAAATAACCCAAATTAAAAAAAATTGTAACCATTTTTAAGCCAATCCCATGATCTGTGGGTCCTGACCCCTGGTTTTTGAATTTTGGGGGGTTGGCAGTACTACCGATGAGTTAATATACTCTAGCTCGGGCCAACACAAAGGCTACTTATCTCAAGGTGAAGCAGGTCATGCTGGCACCTTTTATCTGTGTGCTGCGCCTCTTTATTGAAAGAGGGAAGCACAACTGCAAGCCTCACTGTAGAGCTCTGTAGGGTGCCGGAGATGACTCTTAAATATCCCCCAGTTGAAATTCTGCTATCTGTTGCCAGGTGAATTAGAGACCCTGTAGTTTCCCAGAGAATCTCTCTCTTCCAGCTCTGGTCTAATTATGCCCAGGTGGAGCCAAGAGCAAGTTGCTAGGGAGACCATGTGCTCTCCAAGTTGTTACCTGGCTACCTGCCTGCACTCTCTCCTGCAGCAGCTACTCTCTGCCTGCAGTCTCTCTCTCATGCACACAGTGACCCTGGGATCTGCATAAACAAACACTTTGGGCTAGATCCTGGCCCTAGTGAAGTTCATGGCAAGACTCCCATTTCATGGGTAGTCACTTTCTTCAGAAGATTGGACTCTTTTCTGTTTTACTCACAAGGTAATGCAATTTCCAATCAGCCTTCTCTGCACTCCGCATCTGTTATACCCCCCACCCCAACCTCATTCATTGTGTGTTTGCACTTTCCCTCCTTGCAGCAAACAGGGTGCAATTAACATTGGGGAGATGACATCAGAACAGGTTTCAAGATAAATCCTCTCCACTGTCCCTTTTTGAAAAGAACGCAAATATAAGTGACGAGCAAATCACTGAGTTTCAAACTAGCTGCATCTCTCCTGCATGCACCTGGGTGATAACGTGGCACCTTTTAGTGCATTACCAGGACAGCCTGTTGGTTGAGGCTCTTAACACCCTTGGAGTCCTGTGATTAATGGTCATTGGTTTAACTGACACACTAATCTTCCACGTCAAACCACAGCCAGACACCTACTCAGTATATTAACTTTGGCAACAGTGGTTACCTTAGCATGCCAAAAACACTGAAACTGAAGTTTGAGTTAACAGATTTTAAAGGAAAACTGCAACGGAGCATTAACTATTTTCCAACCCCATGATGCAATGTAAAACATGGTTAAATCACTAGGATGTCTTAAAGACATCCTAGCTGTTTTTTAAAAATCAAAATAATGGAGGAAGCAGCACCAGCTCAAGGCTGGTGACCTGAACTGAGAAAGGAACACAAGAACCACAGCCAGAGCTAAAAAGGACTGCAGATCTTCACAGCTCTTTTTAGACAAATTCTGTAACATTTTCAAGGGTTTTCTGACTCTTCAGGCTCCCTCTGAATCTTCTGTAGCCAGAGAAGTAAAGGTGGAGGTCAGTGCAGGGTGCATGGTACTGCAGCTCAGATCTTTCTGTCTTGAGAGATGTGTGTTGTAGGGATTTTTAAGGCATCTAAAACCATGTACCAGGCAAACTACTCTAAAAAAAAGTGTCTGAACGTAGCTCTCTTTTTCCTGATGCTGAGTTGTCTGCAAACAGTTTGGTAAAATTATTCATTCTAGTCTGTCACGTTACAGAAGATTTCAGTTTGTGAATAACCTGCTGTAGGCTACTTCTTTCAACTATCTCTGATTATTCACAATTAGTGATGGGTAACTGGTCACCTCAATCATATGGCTGTGTTTGCACATCCTGATTGGACCAAACACTTCTGGCTTGAACAGTGAATTCTTGTATTGACACACAAATCCCTTTGTTGATGTGCAAACACAGGTATTTGCACAAAGAGGAGCCATTTCCCTCCCTATTATGTGAACAAAAATCTATTTGCACAAGTATTTGTGGCAAAGTGAACAAAACCCCTATACCCTGTCACTCCACACCACTGTTCAGATAGTCACAAATCCTGTTTTGCAACATTACTCCCCTCTTCTCATTACTGTGGTTTTCATAGTGGAATTATTTTGATAGCATCCTCCAGGACTCATAAAGTTTCCCAATTCATATAAATGGAGATCCTGAAATATTTGCAGGTATTTATAGCTGCAGTACTGAGCCTGCCTGGTTCACCTTCCATATTCTGATTTAAGTTCATTTTTCTGCACTCATCTAATTCCATCATCAAAATAACTGCAGTTTTCCTTTAAGCAAAGCATTTTTCTGGTAGATGGGAAGGGCAGGCAAAGATGCAGCTTCAGAACACCAACCATAGTGTATTTTAAATAAAATTATCCTACCAAATATGTATGACTCACATAATGATTAGCTTTGGGGAAATAAGGCTGAGCAAGCCTCCTGCCCCTTGCAAAACTCACTTCATTCTTATGACATTTGATCAAGGCAGTTTGTTTTGTTTTATGAGCATCAGTGGCTGTAATTCTGGCAAGATGCTCCTTCTCTTTTGAGCGCAGGCATGATTTGTGAGAACCAGCTTCATTCTGCAAGGTGAAGAAGGCTAGGGTGTGGGAAGCACTTCCTCCCAGAATAAGTGTGGAGTCTCTTTAAACACCTTTTATTGGTTTGTTCTGCCCTTGAGGTAGAACAGCTGAAAATACTTAGCACTTCTTGGGTCCTTCTCATCTTCAGAACACGCAGTAGCCCTGAAACAGGAGGCCACCAAACATTGCAAAGGCTGGGATATTTCTACTATACACTCACACTCCTGAAGCTTGGGGGGAAGGGGTGTCACACCACTCTAGGGAGTGGAAAGCCATAGTAAACAGAGGAAAGGGCAACTGTAAAACCAGGTACTGGCAGGTGTAGGATTTGAACCTAAATCGATTCATGCGTTCTGACCTGACTTGATTTCAAGGCACCCGTGTTCCTTTAACATGCAGAAGCACCAGGCTTTAGATGTCACCATCTTTAACTAACAGGAGTCACCACTGCTGCTTCTCAGTAATGGAGAAGTACTAGGTATAGGGCAACCTTCCCTAGTGCAGCCCAATCAGAAGATCCTTCAACAGCTGATACTACTGCTCAGTATCTCTCTCTCCCCATTATAATGTCTGAGTCAGAGGAACATACCAGGAACAATTGTGTTGAATCTTTTATGGCTGTGGCCAAGAAACTTGTGGGCAATGGGATCCTCTCCCAAGCAACCTTCAGAAAATACATTTATTTGGTGCATTCTTACCTTCTAAAGGTGGGGAATCCACTGTAAAGTTGTCTTGAGGATAGGATCAGGTCCTAGGTGTTTGGGACAGGGCATACACCAAGGAGCACTCAGAACAGCTGAGGTCAGAGGCAGGGAATTCCCTCCCCAGAGGCCCACCTTTGAACAGCATTTTAAATGAAGGTTGTTATTGATTTGATCCCTACATAGAAAGTGACTTGTGTTAGGAGACCTGTTTGCAATCAGTTTTTACAGTCTGTGCACATCAGGCAGTGCCTGGATTGGTGACTGTCAAATGCTCTGAAATCTCCCTCCTTACCCCAGCCTGGCCCAATCAAGACACACCCAGGTTTTCACCAGTGAGTTTCACAGATTGACAAATATATTATATAAATATTTCATTGTAAACCTCTAGCATCACACTACACACTTTACACTCTTTCTAGAGAGATACAGAGTTGAGACTCTGAGTTTTGTTTGTTCATCACAACCCTGATACCTGGGACAGGAAGCTCCTCACTCAAGAGGCTATGAAGTTGGGTTCTGAATTTCCTCCAGTTTTATTGTTGCAGTCGGGCCACATTAAACCACCAAGGGGTGAACTGAATGAGGGAAACCTCACACTTTCTCTCAGCCTGTGAGACTGCACATTCAGGAAGACTGTAGTGCAGCACTTTCATTGGGCGCATCCTCAAAGCAAAGGCTAGAATCTTTTTTCCTACTGGTCCGCGTAGACTGTGGGGACAAGTATGAAACTGACAGGAAGACCCCAAGACAGGACCATCTGCCTTCTCCTTGGCCTGTTACTACAGAAAGTATGTACAGGCATGCTTCTCTTCAAACACAGCATCGCTAAGCAGAAAGGAGTGTGATCCAAGGCAAGGTGGCTGGTTCCCACCCTCTATATTCAAACTGCCCCAGAAGGAAACAAAACCAGTGACAGAAGAATAAAGGAAGCCATCAGCCACAGAGCACTATACCACAGCTGAAAGGTTTTACGTACTTCTAACCAATGGTCATCCTGGTACCCCTTCCTCCTCCCACAAAACAATTAAACATTTTGGGGGAGGAGAACAAAAGTCAACTTCTCTTAGCATTGAGCAGCCTCAGCACCATGGTTGTCACTGGCCCACACAGGCTATGGTATGAACTGGCCTTAGGATATTGCATATAGACAGAGCTTTCTGACTGGCAATGGCTGAATAAAACCCAGTTAACTGCACAACTCTGGCTTATTTCTATGGGTGGGTTTCATCTGTAACAATGATAGGGCTCCAGGCAGAGCAGTTCCACAATCAGTGCACTTGGAGATAGTTAAAGTTACTCAGCCTTATGCATAACACAATCACCTGAGGCAGGTTAGAATGGAGGTAAATGCACTGTCTGGGATTTCCTGGTGGTTAATTCAGAGTCCCCACCACGAAGACTAGTTCTAGCTCTGCCAGAGAAACATTTAGCCTTTTAAACCATACAGCTGATTGCTATCACAGAAATCAGATTTGAAGCATTTCCCACTCCTCTGATCCTTTCACTTAACCCATGAAGAGTCAGTGATGCAGGCTCAAAGCTCAGCGGTATGCATACAAAGGTCATATAAAACTTAGAAACATAGGCACATGAAGGAAGGTTGGGGCAGAGGAGAGTGCATGTCACGTTTCTATATGGCAGCATGGCATTAACCTTTGTTAGAACCTGCTGAGTGGATATCCCACTGCATCATTTCAAAGTGCAGTTGCCCATTAACTCAGAGCCAAAATTGATTAGGAGGCAGGGTCAGCCCTGCCCGACATGGTCCCAGCTCTGCGTGATGTACATATACTGCAAGGAGTGCAACATTTCCCCTGGGAAGGGGAGTGTGCAGCTTTCCCCATCTCTGGGAGGACATAAGGAGAGATCCCAAATACAGACCCCAGGGGCAACACACAGAGACTGTGGTGGAGCCCCAGGATCGCCCTGAATTTAAAGTCCCAGAGTTCCAAACAGAGTGGAAGGATGGTCTGAGCACACAGGCGGGGCAAGATGACATTGCCATCACACATCCATCCTGTTAAAGTGTGGTGGGACATAAAGGGCAGCCTAGAGAAATAATCTTTATATCTGCCCAGGTGGTTTACATCTGATAGAATCAGCACAGGAGCATGGGTGGGGAGTACGGAAAGGAGCCAGGCCTGTCATAGATTTTAATCCAGGAGCCACAAGTTGTGCAAAGAGGGGCCAAGTCTGCTTTCTGTCAAGTCAAACCCACTGCGAAGCTGCCTGAAAAGCAGGACATTGCATTTGATCCAGACTTGGATCTCAGGGCCCCATTATTTGTTGCTTTACAGCCACACAAAGCCCAGTGTACATTACAGCGGCCCTGTGCTCTACGGGAGAGTCAGGCGGCCCATGCCACTGCTGTCCCAGGAGTTTAGGGAGCACAAAAATGGTTTAGAGCCACCTTGGTCTCCCTCCAGTATTGCACTTGGGACTGAAATGGAACAACTGAGAATTAGGGCCTAAGGGCCTCATGGGGTCCCAGAGCCTAGGCTCCAGCCTGAGCCCATACATCTACTCTGCCATTTTCTAGGCCCCCGGGCCTGAGTAGGTTGACATGGGCCAGCCATATGGGTTTTACTGCAGTGTAGAAACACCTCGTGTCATCTCACTGCAGTGTAGAAACACCTCATGTCATCTCTGGTCACAGAACTGGGAATGTCAGCTGCATTTTGACCCTGACATTGAGAAACAAGCATAATCACACTTCCTTTGCCATCGGTCAAAGGGCCTTTTGGCAGGGCTCTAACAAGATAAACAGCTGCCTGCAACCTTCCAGGCAAGCTAATCTGTGGTGGTAATTAGGAAGCAAGGTCCCAGAACTTCTCTTTAGTCAACAGCACTCCATGCCACTGAGGGTCTGCACCTGCTGCCCTCCTACCCCTCCCTCTTTCTGCATCTACTACACAACCAAGACTCCCCACATCATGCTTTGCAGTGTAACTGGTCCCCTGGTGGCCATCAATGCAGGCTCCATAGCAGCCAAAGAAGGGCAGAGATGTGCTTCACATTTCATCTTAGTTCTCCCTAGTGTTCAAACATGGGAGGGGCATTATAGGGCACTGGCAGGTGAGAAGTGGGGAGGTGGGGGGGGGGGTTGGGTTAATTTCCCTCTCTTACTAACACTTCAAGTTAATGAAGCTGAAAGTATTTAAAGTCTTATTTTCTCATCCTACATTTGCTTTTTGTCCAGCTTGGGCCACACAGTTGGATTGATCAGTGTCATTTTCAGGCTCTCATACACCACCACCAAGCTGCAATGTTGGGGGAGCAAAGTTTAAGTAGGAGCCGACAGCTATTCTCGGTTTAAAATCCGAAGGTGTGACAATGTCTCTATTGGGAGGAAAAACCATCAAGGAGAAGATGGAGACTGAGCATTTCATTTGCAGACTATATTCAGGTCCTTGGGCCAGTACTGGTCCTCCATGTAGTGGTCTGTGCAGCTGTCCGTAGGAGTGTGAGGGGGACTGGAGGGGTGGCAGCTGGCAAGCTCCTGCTCCCACTGGACCTCCACCAGTCTGTAAAGCTCCATGGAAGTCCGAGCATCCTCCACCGACGAGTGTCCCTTCTGGCCTACCTGAGGGCAAAGAGAAAAGGCCATGCTAGAGGAGAGGGCTGGTGAAGGCCCCAGAGCCAAGCTCCCAGCAAAACTTGCTGTTGATCCGTTGGATAAGCGGTGTTTGGATCAGATTCTGTTGGGCTTTGAACACACCAAAGGCCTCCATCTTGCAATCAGATCTGCACATCAGTCTGTTTGAAGTACTTTCTGCCCTGCCCCCCCACCACAGTATCTGTGGCCCAGAGGTATTGAAGTCAATGGGAGCAAGATGCCTAAATACCTTTGAGCCTGAACACCTCAAAAATCTTTAATGGATTTACTCTCCCACCTTGGTGGTGCAGGGCAGTGCTATCATCCCCTTTTTACAGATGGGGAACAGAGGGTCACAGAGACTAAATGACTTGCCCAAGGTCACATAGGAAATCTGTGATGAAGCAGGGAATTGAACCCAGGTCTCTCACATTCCAACTTGTACCCTAACCAATAGGCCATCCTGCCTCTCACATGCAGACTCTTATGCCCACATGGTTTCCCGTTGGGTCTGCCCACACAGATCCAATTGCAGCCTTAACCCCTTCACTGCTGAGATGGCTAAGAACTCCCCAAATCCTGCTCTCCATTCCCAGAAGGCCCCTTACCTGAATCCTTTTGTGAAGCAGCTGCCTTGCCAGGCTCTTGAGAGAGGCACTGGCTTTCACAGGGAGTCCTGCCTTCCGGTTCAGCAAAGGGATTCGACTGGTGTCTCGAGTCCGGCTTCTGGGGTGAAAATATTTCAGGGCTCGGAAGTCATTGTGGATGGCATGTCCCACCACAATCTTGTCTTTCAAGATCTTCAAGATCTGGAAGTGTCAGAGGTTGTTAGTTGGGCATCACAGTGGGAGTAAAAGAGGGACTTAGAAGTCCTTCCTTGCACTGATTTTGGTTTCTCCCGCTCTATCTAACCCCACAACTAGTCATACCTCTCTGATGTCACAGACCCCAACTGCCCAGTGATAGCTATTCAATCACAATCAATGAAGAAGCAGGGCTACGTGTCCCAGAGAAGGCCAGTTCCAAAGCATCCTCTGGTTTCAGGGCAGGCTGGAAATTTGGGGAAGGGGGAGAAAAGTGGGGGGGGGGGGGGAGGAGGGAGATGCACAGAGATACAGAATCTCTCACCTCAAGGCTGACACACAGCAAGCCAGCTTCAGAGCAAGGATTAGAAACTAGGAGTTCCTGGCTCCTAGTCCTACATTCATGTCTCTAGGCCATGCTGCTTTTCTAATATCTCCTGGGAAAGCCTGGAAGGAGAGGGGGGTGGGTGACAGACTCTGGTTGTTTGCATGCCACCTGCCAGTGGGTCTTAGAACAGTGACAGCCTTGGATCTTGGCAGAGCAGTGCCCTGACAGCTGCCCAAAGATGGGATAAAATCTAGCCCTTGTTCAGACTGTACAGATATGCACACCACGCCTCTTGTTTACCTCTCTCTGTGCAGCACTGAATGGGGTAGCATTCTGCATGTGTTGCTTGGTGATCCCACTCCAGCGAGTCCTGTAGTCCACGATGGGAAGCTCTGGCCGGATGTATTTGTCATAGATTACATCTCCGTTGTAGTTCACCACCGTGCATCGCGCCAGCTCACTCAGCTTCCCGCCAGGGCCTGTGCCCACCATCTCACAATCAATGGCCACACATTTCCCAGGTCTCTGCAGCGAGCGGGACAAGGAAGCTCTGCCTGAGTTGGAGCTGCCAGGCAAAGGTAACCTGCTCTCCGAGTCTTGAGAAAGTGAAAGGGAGCATTGCCCACCTGCGCCCTCCGAAGGGAGTGGCAGAGACTGCATCAGAGCCCGCTTCAGCTTTGTGAGCTTTACATGGACTTCCCCCCCAGACTGATTTTTCTCAAGAGATACAGCCTTGCTGGCTGGCTGGCCACATCTGCTGGCTTCCCTGTTTAGCAGGCCCTCTTTGGACACCGTGAACGCCATTGGCTCAGTCCCGTGTCCCAGTGTGGGTCTCAACAGTCCCCTCTGCTCCAGCAGAGCCCTGTGCGCCATAAACCGCTGGTGCTTCCGACTCTTCTTTTTATTCTGGCTCTGCAGCAAGCCACGATCTTCCACATCTGCTCTGTGAGCCAGGTGGGCTTTGGTGCGAGGGCAGCACAGGTCCCTTCTGGAGTTGGAGTACCCAAGAAATCGGCCATCGGCACCTTTCTGCCCCACCTCACACACCTTCACTGTGCTCGCAACACCTGGCGTTAGACCCTGGCCAGAAGGCATCCTACCAAAGATACCCACAACACAGGGTTAGTCAGTGCCTGGTAAGTAGAGATGCTCCTCACCTGGATTTGAAAGGGATTATCCCATTCCCACAGCTGAGTTGAGATAGCACATGATGTGCCCACTTGGGGTTTATCGCATGCAGTCTTGTTGTAGCCACGTCAGTCCCAGAATATTAGCGAGACAAGGTGGGTAAGGTCATATCTTTTACTGGACCAATCTCTGTGGGTGACAGAGACACGCTTACAAACTACGCAGAACTCTGCTTCAGGTCACAGGGTTTACCATAGCTGGTCACCCAGTCAGGCCTTGTTAGGGCAGGGCGGGGCCCATGGTCCAGAGCGCAGGAAGAGCCTGCGGCAGTCATAACGCGGGCCTGGGGGGGGGGGGGGCAGCATCACCCCAGGCAAAGTGGAGTAATACGGCCACGAGAGGGTAAGGGGGTGGGGGGTTATGAGCTAGCACGACCACAGCTGGCGCTTATCCCAATCCCACGGCTTGGCTCCGCGGTGCCAGCTCTGGCCTGGGACGGAAGGACTCAAACAGGAATAGCAGGAGAGAGATCATGTGCTTACGAGCCCCTCTGCCCCCTACCTGGGTCCCCCTCCTTCTGCCCAGCCCTCCCGACTGGGTCGCTCCCTGTCCCCAGCCGGCCCCCCGCATCTCTTACCCAGCGAGCCGGCTGCCCACACGTGGCTTTCCCGGAAGCAGCTGCTGCAATGGCTCCCACATGCCCGGGCAAGTCCTGCCGCCACGCTCCGCCCCCCCGCCGCCTATTGGCTCAGCGGGCACGGGGCGGGATGCGATTTGCATGAAGGGGCGGGGCCGGCCTATTTGCTCCTGCCTGAGTTGTTTCCTAGCGCGCTGGGCAGGTTCCCTGAGCGCCCTTCCCCGGGGCGTCTGGGCGTCTGTCTCGGGCAAGGGCTCCAGTTGGATCGGAGCGTTGGGGACCAGGTAGGCGCGGCAGCCCCTTGGGCCTGGGGTCCCTGCCCACCTGCGGGCAAGGCCCTGGCCGCGAGAGGGCTGGGTGGCCGGGTTATATTGCCCCACACACTCTGCTGCACCTCTGCAGGGAATATTCCCCGGGGCTCTGCTGCAGATTCCCCTGCACGCAGCAGTCTGGCCCCGTTGCCCTTTGGGGAGCACTGGTGGTAGGGCTCTCATTTATCCTTGTGGCATAGTGAAGCTGTGGGGAGAGCAGAAAGCAGCAGATATCTTATCCCAGCAGAGGCATGATGCTCAGGGTTAATTGTATTACAGTAAAAAGAAAAGGAGGACTTGTGGCACCTTAGAGACTAACACATTTATTGGAGCATAAGCTTTCGTGAGCTACAGCTCACTGCATCCGATGAAGTGAGCTGTAGCTCATGAAAGCTTATGCTCAAATAAATTTGTTAGTCTCTAAGGTGCCACAAGTCCTCCTTTTCTTTTTGCGGATACAGACTAACACGGCTGCTACTTTGAAACCTGTATTACAGTACTATTCCCGAGAGTTGCAGCAACACCCACAACCATGGCTGCTATATTCTAGGTAGGGCTGCACCACCTCTGAGGTACAAAAAACTGGGCACCCCCCCCAGGGTTAATCATGAGCCTATAAAACTGGACAGCTGGCAGCATATACCAAGCCCCCTCACAGAATTCCCAGGACAGCCACCTCATGGCAATCCTCGTGCTGCATACACACAGAATAAAATGCGGGACCCTGGCCCAATGAGCTTGCACTTTTGTCTACATGACGTATAAGATTAATGTGGATTTAAACTGATGTCGTTCTACTGGTGTGACACACACACATGTGAACTCTTAGTCCAATAGTCCAGCACATTTTCCAGTCTGGTTTATGTCACTTGGGCAGAGGTTTAAGTTGAACTAAAAAAGCCACTCGTACTGGAAGAAGATTACAACATATGAGGATATAATCATAAGAATAACAGGGAGGTTATACTGGTATAACTATATCATTTTAACTACACCAGTATAACTGGTCAAACTTCCTTGTGTAGACAAGCCCATTCTGCTCTATTTTGTATTTATACCGTGCCCATCACCATGGGATTTGGGTTCCTGGTGGCATCTCCTTCAGAAAGAGACCTAGAGATCACCTAAAATGAATGCAGAGTTTAGTCTCCCCTGTGTGAACTGGGCCAAACGTTGTTCTAACAGCTGCCCCAAGGTAGTCACGATCCAAGAGTATGTGGGGCCTTAGCGCTGCTCAGGACTGTCAGATTAGTCCAAAGCAGACCTGGGCGAAGTTGAGCTCGGCTCGTAGTCTGATGCCCAGGTTGTTTGGAGCGCAGAGCTTTCTGAGCAGGCCAGCATTCTCCTGCAACACGAAATCTGCTTGCTCCAAAGGAACGGGTCCCAGTGTACCGTGTGGACAGTGAACGTCACTCTCTGATATTTGACCATAAGGGCTGGTATCTCGTCTAACACATAGGCCCGGGGGAGTCACAGGCAGGTTTAAGCCAGTAGCTTGCATCATTTATTTTGTAATACAATTCAAGACAATGGTCTTTTACTGGTATGACAAGCTATAACAAGTGTCACCAAGTGTTACAGGGACAGAAACATCTATGGGTCACTGAGACTGTGAGTGCTTTCTTTTCTCCTTGTCACCATGTGGGTGGATTTCACGGATACCCCAGGGTCATTAGAGCAGCAGTGGTTCCATTTCACATCCAGCGTTTCTGATTTCCTTTTATGTACTTATGCAGTGATCTCTTATGCCCAGGAGAGGGCGCTTCATAGAACTCCTCTCCTTCATCTGTTCCTTCCTCTGCTGGCTTGTTTCTGTCCCCAGGAAAGGTCGTCACAAGCAAGTTCTTGTCTTTGCAAGGATTCTGCTTTTTACTCCCACTTTATGGTGGCTGAGATGGATTTACCCCAGTGGTAACAAAGAACTGAACTTTCACCACAGGGAAGAACTTTAGGCATCAAAGGACTATAATGAAACCGCCCACCAAGCACAGAGAATGGGTCACACTAATCATATTAGCCTTTGGCTGCTAGCCACCAGGGTGGGGTTGCCAGATGCTCATCAGTTTGCACCTCAGCAGGCCACCCAGATCTCACTGTTGCATTAGACACGGTACACAGGTAATTTAGAACTCCTTCAACTAGGCACAGATGTTTTCTCCTGTACTCACCTGACTGTCTTATGCCACTAAATGTAGATTAATGAGCGCACATGAGGGGATTTGACAGGCTGTTGAATTGAGCCCACAATATTGCTGAACTGGTTTGTCAGGATTAAAATAGTAGGGAAACTGTGGGCTAGGGTTGAGGGGCGGTGGTGGAGGAGAGGGAGCATGTATGTGTGGTGGAGATGGGAGTAGCAGGGGGTGCTGCAGGTCAGGACTGGGCTGCATCAGCAGAGCTATGTTGCATCTTCCCCTGTGGACAGGCAGTGGTTCAGGTAAGAAATAATAAAATGCCCCACAGCCCCAAAGGCCTTTAGCCAACACACCTTTGGACATACCCAGACCTTTGCCATCTGCTTGTCCTTTGCTAACTGATGGCCTGAAAGCAGAGCCAGCTTAGTGAGTTAACAGACTCCCCAGTGCTGAAGGCAGGCTCGCTTCATGTGCATCTGAGGCCAGCCCTGGGATACTTCTATTCTGAAGATAGCAGGTCTGCCAGCTGAAAAGGAACGCTGGGTGGGAGCTGTCACAGCCATAAGCCCTCTTTGCACGCTTTGCAGCACCCCAAAATCTTAGCCATGCCCAAAAGGGCAGGAGTGACCCTTTAACAGGAAGTGTGTGGATTTATAAAAGGACTCGGTGCTTCACTCAGACCCCAAAGACCAGGGTCTGGCCCGCTCTCAACATGCTGTCAGGCCACCAGGAGGACTTTCATTAACAGCTCTGCCTGTTTCTGATTAATTGGAAATTTGCTCGCATTGTGTGTTATTCCCCCTCCTCACTCCCTGTCTTCCATTCACAAGGCAAAGGGCCCTGGCCATGTATGGTGAGTTCGCATTAGTGTCGATGCAATTCTCGTGTAGCCGGTGTGAGGAAGACGAAGAGAGACAGCACAGGTGCTTGCAAACGTCAGATAGGAAATCCTGAGTGGGAATTGCTGGTAACCCTTCAACTGAAGAACCCTGAACGGCTCCTCCACACACTTTCAGCTAACCACCCTGAACCCGCTGAGGCTGCGTCTTCCTCTGCTGCAGTATCTGTTTCTTCTAGCCGCACTGCAGTATCTGTCCATCTACAGTATCTGTCAAACAGCAGCATCTCCCACTCGATCGCTGCCTTATGAATCAAGACAAAAGGGAGAGAGCCCAGCATCATGCGACAGCCTGTTGCATTGCTTATGTTGTTCCTGCGCTGTTGGGGCTCTCAGACGCTGCTTCGGAGTGCTCTAAAGGCCACAACTCCTGCCTTAGCTACATCAGACAGTTACTGTATTCCTTTATTTGCCACTCAGGGCTCCCTACCTCCCCGCCCGCTCACCCCTTATTAACAATGGCAGCTTCTGCTCTCAGCCTCTCCCTGCATACAATCCATGTCAGAGAGAGACCGTAATTTGCACTCTCCTCCGGTGCAAATAAGATTTCTAATAGGGACAGATGCCTGCTGGGGGCTCTCAGAAAGGAACAGCTATTGAAATGGAATTGTTTGCTGTGGGATGCCAGGTCTTGGTGTGAGGCAGACAGGCCCAGGGGCTGGAGGGGGGTGGGCAGGGCTGTGTACACTGGTGAATTTGGGGCTATTTTTGGTGGGGGCTGGGGTTGCCAGTTATTTAACTATAGAACCCAGAGGAGCTGGCAGGGCTGGTAGAACAAGGACTCCAAATAGCCACCTCTTCCCACAAGTGTAAAGAACAAGGGTAATGGCCAGGACAGTCCCAGGAAAGGGACCTGAATTCAGTGCAGCTGGCTGGAAATTGCTCCATTCTTTCCATGAAACATTCTGAACAAAACGAGAAAAAAGGGTGTTGTGTGCCGAAATACTTTGTGGAGTTTTTCTGACTAAATGAAAACAAAAATCAACTGGGTCTCCTCCCTCTCCACCCACACGCCTGTTTCTTTCCTTTTTTCCCAGCTGGAAAAGGTGGGGGGAAGGGTACCAAAAATAATTGCGGGTTTTCATTGAAAAACCAAAAAAATTTGACTGCAAAAAAGCTTTCAGTGAAAATGTCCATTGCAGGCAAACAAACACCACAACCATTTTTTGGTTGGGAAAAAGGTTTAGATAAAAGATGCCAATCAGTTCCGACACGGACCCCAGAGTGTTTGTGTGTTTCCTTGATCCCACCTGGCATCCTCCCACTTCTTTATTCCCTTCTCTACTCCTTCCATCCCCTGCTTGGTCTCTCCTTCCCAGCTAACACTCCTTTTCTGTCTCCTCTCCATTCTTCTCTGGAAAGCAACATCTCTTTTCCTCTCCTTCCTCCGTGCCCTCTTGTCTACCCCCCCCCCCGCCCCCCCCAGCTAGCTTCGGTTTCCTTGCGCCCCTCGGTTTTCACTGCTCTCTGTTAACTCTTCCCCCACTCTTCCCATATTCTCCCTCTCACCTTGGTCTTTCCCTCCATTCCTCCCAAAGAAACAAAGGGGCAGACCCATCCTATTACAGTAAAGGGCAGCATTTTGCCTGTGACTCAGACTGTGAGCTCCTTGGGGCAAGGATCATGCACTGTTGGGAAAGTGTAGGGTACATTGGGGGTGCTACCAGTAATAAACAGAGTAGTAATACCCCGCCCCACCACACACACACACACACACACACACACACACACACTCACACACTGTGATCAGCATTGAGCTGTGGCTGGGGAAGCATCTGTTCCATGTTTAACCTAACAAAACAAAAGCTGCAGGGAGATACGGCTTGTTCTCTATAAATATACCAGAGGGATAAACACCAGGGAGTGAGTGGAATTAAGGCCAATGTTGGCACAAGAACAAATGGCTATAAACTGGCGATAATAAATTTAGACTTGAAATTAGGTGAACCATTAGAGGAGTGCAGTTCTGGAACAGCCTTCCCGGGGCAGTAGTGGGAGCAAAAACCTGAACCTGTTCATAGGTGCTAGAGGCTTCATGTGGTTTCCATTATATCCAGGGTTTACAGTTTGATTCAGTGACTCTCAGCACCCCCGCTATAAAAAGTAATCCAGCAGCCCTGTACCTGTTTTAAGACTGATCTTGATAAGTTTATGGAAGGGGTGGTACAGTGAGATTGCCGACAATGGCATATGGCCCATCCATGACTGCTATTAGCAAATCTCTCCAACTGCTGGAGACAGGACACTAGATAGGGAGGGCTCTGAGTTACTACAGAGAATTCTTTCCCAGGTGTCTGCCTGGTGAGTCTTGCCGACATGCTCAGGGTCTAACTGATTACCAGATTTGGGGTCAGGAAGGAATTTTTACCCCGTCAGATTGGTAGAGACCCTGGGTGGTTTTTCACCTTCCTGTGCGGCATGAAGTACAGGTGTGTTGCTGGTTTGAACTAGAGTAAATGGTGGAACCTTGTAACTTGATCAAGATTTGAGGACTTCAGTAACACAGCCAGAGATTATGGGCCTATTACAGGAGAGGGTGGGCGAGGTTCTGTGGCCTGCAATGTGCAGGAGGTCAGACTAGATGCTCATGATGGTCCCTTCTGGTCTTAGAGTCTATGAGTCTGTACATACACAGAAGTGCTGCAATTCAGTGAGCTGGGTCAGAAGCCACCTGGCCCAAGATCTTTCAGCAAGGCCAATTTGCTATTGCTTAGCATGTTGGCAGACGAACCTGTCTGCCTCTCTTGTCCTGGGAGCAGTGTGGTGGAGGGAGTGGAGCGCCTTTCTTTTCCCTATTTCTTAGTCATAAAGACTTTGTCTCACCTAGAGGATGGTAGATTCTCTATTGCTTAAAGCCTTTAAAGACTGGATGTCTTTCAAAAAGCTCAACCAGAAGTGATGGGCTTGATGCAGCGGTCACTGGTGAGGATTTATGGCCTAATTGGTGCAGGAGGTCAGACTAGATGATCTAAAGGTCCATTGTGACTTTAAAATCTACTAATACAATCCTCTCTGAGGGGACGTGGATCACTGTAGCCAATTCCAAGGTGGTGGTGCCTATTCAGAAGGCAATGGCATGCCTATGTCCTGCTCCACAGATTGGCTGCCCAGGCAATGCCTGGCCCCCGTGGCCCTGACACGTGCTTTTGAAAATGGAAAAAAAGACAAAAAATGGACGTTTAAGATGAAAACAATGTACAAGGGTGTGGAACCAGGCACCCGGAAAGCCAAGAGATGCTGAGTCCTCCAATAGTTAGTGAGCAGAGGGCACCAATTTACCAATACTGGTTGTGCTGACCGGTGACAGAGCACTGACGAACTCGGGTTGCTTTTCTGCCTCCCTCTGCATGTCATTGCAGCTGTGGTTATTCATGCCATTACTGCAATGTTTGTGATTTCAACTACCCTGCCTAGCTATAGCAAATGTACATGATCCATTTATGTCACCGTACAGTACCTTGTATCTCTGACACACATGGAAGTCCTGAAGCGTGTGTGTGTGTGAGAGAGAGAGACAGAGAGCTGCCCTTAAAATTACTGCCAAGGAGTATTTTGTTGCTGTGGTTCCAAAAACTACAGTAACTGCAAAACCGCAGGTTCTGCCT
Organism: Natator depressus; assembly: GCF_965152275.1. Classification (NCBI taxonomy): domain Eukaryota; kingdom Metazoa; phylum Chordata; order Testudines; family Cheloniidae; genus Natator; species Natator depressus. Next base: position 69,359,454 of record NC_134243.1, read on the forward strand.
TTGATAAAAGTAGGAGCTAAGTGAATAGCACGTGTGGCTCATTAGACGCTCTGTGTGGGGTTGGAGAAGTGGATATGGTTACGTTCATTTGCTTCTCGTTGGAGACACTTGAAGTGCATCACAGGGGATTCTGAAGCCACTTGAACATTGTGAGTCTGAGCGGTGATAGTAGAACTCAGCTGAACTTTTTTGTGGTTTGAGTTCTGGAGAAGAACAGCTTCTTTAAGGCTTGCTGCAGGGCGAAAGTGTGAATGGCATTTCCTTCAGCCCCCTGTGCTTAACCAATCAAATCACATGGGGAAATAGAGCAGGAGGTGAATGAAAAGCAGAACATCAGTGAAAGGCAGGAGTGGAGTGAGAGCAGGATGGGGAGCAGCAGACAGGAGAGAGGATGAGTGAGCAAGTGCACAAAGATCCACACGCAAGCCTGGGGAGATGCAGAGTGTGCAGATATACAGAGCTGGAGATGTGCACAATCCCGGGAAGCTGCCTGATCTCTCTCTCATACACAATGCTGGGAAGCTCTCTCTCACACGTACACACACAAACCCTCAAGGACGCACATACACAGACCCCACTGTGAGACACTGTCTGAAGGTCTGCTCAGAATCACTGATGCCCAGAGCTCCAGGTTCTCTCCCTCTGGCCTGTGCTGATGACCAGGTACTAACTAGCCTTGATCGGACTCCTGGAAGGAGTGCAGGTTCCCTGGGGTGACAGTGCTGGGTTGCTGGATGCTGCTTGCTCTGGCAGATGTAAATATGGGTTTCAGACCCACCCTCTCATTGCTTTCCCTTGAGATGCTCACAAAAGCAACAACTGAGGTGATCAGAAACAGAGAGGAGGCATCTGGCTGCCCCAGGGTATCCATGAATCACACCCCTAATGCACTCCATTCACCTTGCCATACCCCAGAAAGAGCACAACGGTGCGGAGCTGGAGGGGCGCAGGCAGTGTTCAACAGTTCAGCAAGTGCGGGGCACAGTGTCGACGAGGAGGCCATGCACCATAAGGCAGACTGTGACTTGTTGTCATGAGATGAGCTATAGAACAACAAAATCACTAGTCTTCCATAAGGGACGGGGCCAGTGAGCACAGCAGCCAATCCACACCTCACCTCAATGTCCACCCCCCAGGGGCTGGGCGAGTGAGCCCAGCCAGGCCCAGAGCACCCATTCCACATCTCGCCCAGCCATGTCAGTCCCTGAGGGGCTATGGGAGTGCGCCCTTTACATACTGCGACAGAGCTGGCAATTTCCTACAATGTCCTGGACACACCTTATTGAATTAAATGTATGTAGCACTGTGAGCCAGGGATTGTATGTTGTTCCATGTGAGAGGGTAACCATGGCTCCTCCAGGTACTAAAACCAGGGGGGCGTTATTAGGCAAATTCACTCAGGGTGTAACACTTCCCAAGAGGAACCCTCCCTCCCCCACCCCGGCTTGAGAGACTTGCATATAGTGGATCAGACTGGCTTCTCTAGAGACTAGCAGACAAAGGAAGGACTTTTGGATAAATAAGCTGAATTTAAACTGATTTAGGGCCTCCTTTCTGACCCAGCAAATGGACAGGACCTGTGATCCGGGGGTGGTGGTAAACCTTAGGAAGGGGCTGAAAGGATTTTGGCCTATTGAAGCCCCGTAAGACTGGGTGCCTGTTCTGAGTGAGAGCTGTTAGGAACTTGTGACCACAGAAGAACCCCTGTGTGGGACTTGCAGAACTGTTCACCAGCCAGAGCCTGGCTGGAGTTGGGGTGATCTCTGGTAAGCTTATTAGCACTTGTGGGGGGTTCTTTCATTGTTTTAATCTGTTTTCTCTGCACTGCTTTCACCTTAAGAATAAACGTGCTTGCTTAGAAAGAGCTGTGCAGCAGCTTAACCGTGGCAATCGCACTCGGTGCCATCTTTGAGGTGTTGTGGGGATATCAAAGTATAGTTGGGGAATGGTGCAACCTGGAAATACCCCCATGAGAAGGGAGAGAGCAGCATGTCTCCACCCAAGAGAGGTGATGGCTGAGGAGCCTGGAGTGGATGCCCTTGCTGGACCATGAGAAGGAAATACAGGTGCAGTTGCCCTGACCTGTGACAGGTCATGTACAGTGAGTCTGTCCCTCATGCCCACCTCCAATGAATGAAGTGCATATCTGATATGCCTATTGCACATGCTGGAAGCCTGGCAATCAGTAGGCAGGCTCTCATGCCCAGATTGTCAAGAAGGCCAGAGAGATCACTGGAGTTAGGACTCCTTTGATCCATTTCTGTCTCCGGGCAGGAGCAAGCTGGTCAGAGCAGGGAACGTGGAGTCACACTCCTGGGTTCTCTGGCCAGCTGCACCATCGATTGACTGCATGATCTTGGGTAAGTCACTCCCCCCTCTGTGCCTGAGTTTTCCCATCTGTCCTCTGGGACTGGTACCCTTTATCTGCCCAGCCAGGAATGCAGTGAAGCTCTCTGAAGATGGGAGTGGATGTGAGTGTCTAATGTTGTTATTGAATGTGACATTCCAATGGGCTTAAACTGATAACAGCCCAAACATATACTGGGAAAGTTATTGCCCGTGGCAGTGCTCAGAGCAGTTAGTGTCCATGGAGATCCCAGATGAGACCTTTGTCGTAGCAGTAAAATTATCCATAGATCACGGTACTTACAAGTGCATGTCACCTGATCATCTCTAGTGCTGGCTGGGCATGGTCAGACATCCCACTCATTTCAGCTTTAGTTCTCTGTAGAGAGTGAACCTGGAAAGCTGACCCAGGCCCAAGGAGAACCAGCTCTGTTGTGAGACAACTCTGACTGGCCATCATGGCCCTGCATGCACTCATGTACCATGGGAAACTTAAAAGCCTTTTTGCTAGCCCATCCCCCCTCCTGGCAGAGAGGGAGCGGAAATCAGCAAAGCATACAAACTGGAATTCCACTCCCCTCGCTCCTTCATAATTCAGTGTCCTGCCCACCCACGGTGTGGAAGCTGGGAGCAGAAATCCAGACCCTTCTTATTTCTTTGTTTAAAGAAGGTGGCTTGCATTGTCTGGGCCTGATTCTCCTCTCTCTTACCCCAGCGTGATGCCAGGGGCACTCCATTGACATCAGTAGTGGGAGTACCCCGGGGTGGGGGGGAATAAGAACCAATATCTTTTGGGAGATGATGCACACCTCCCTTTGCAGTCTCATTGCTGCAGCCATTCATTCCTCCTCCTTTGCCCTAAGCTTGTGGGCTGAGCAATTCTAAGTCTCGCTGCTTTCCCCTCTTCACCACCTGAGGGCTTGTTCTGTCTTTTCAGAAATTAAAAGGTTTAAATTGGCTTCAAACTGTAATTTAATTTTTATGTTCCTCTCCTTTTATGAATTTCTCCTAGTTATTAAACCTCTTCCCTAAATCTGCAGCCGTCTATTACAAACATTTCCCCCCCGTCCCTGCTGCTAAGCTAATTAATTCCCCCCTAATGACAGTCCCACAATAACTTCCTAGGAGGGCCCTGGAAGGTCATTTGGTTTTGTAGCCATTTCTAATCTTGTTTATTATATTCTGTGAGCCCATGGGATACTGCTGTAGGTAATTCTTAATTTTTTATTCTTTTGGAATCGCTGGCCTTGCTTTATCCTGCCAAGTAATTGTTAGCGGGGAGTGATCGGACCATAATACGATGCCCATGTCCATTGAAACAAAAGTGAACTTGCACACAGAGAAACAAAAACCATAATCAGTGCAGGTATACACACGCCAAGAGCTTGAGTAGGAGTTGTTAGCACAGGCTTATGGAGACAGCCTTCTCTGTGCGTCACAGTGGATTAGTTCTGTTACAGTTTTTTTTTATTACCTGAACTGCAGTTGCTATTTTGCTTAGCTTCACTAGCTTTTTCCGTAGTCAATTATGCATTTAAAATCCCCTCTTGTTTTTTCCTTTCCTACTGCAGAAGTCCTCAGAACCTAAAACATGCCGGGGAGCTGGCTGTACAGGGACCCCAATATGGTGGTATATAGATAATCTGGGATAAGTGGGAATCTCTAAATGTTCTTTGGTGGAGTTACTCATGGTTTGCACCGCTGTAAATCAGAGCAGAATTTGGTCCTTGAGTTTCCATTCAAGCCCCCTTTGTGGTCACTTTCCATGACCATGACCATGAATGCAGCTGAGTTTTCCTGGCGCAGGCGTTCGTGGAAGGCATGCACAGACCTCTACAGAAACTGATTTCTTAATTTACCAGTCGCGGAATTGCAAAGGAAGTGCTTTCAGGCTCACCCTATCAGAGGAGAGAAACAAGCCCGGGATCATGTGACTTACCTGGCCAATCGCAGCTAGCCCTCACCGCCTGAATAGTGCATACTGGACACTCACAGGGGATGGTTGCAGACCAATCTGTATGGGGAAATAAATTTGAAAAAGTGGATTTATTTAGAATAATGACTACATTTGGGAACCATCATCAGGGCACGGATATTATGTGAGCAGAAGAACAGACCACATTTATTCCATAAATAATATTTTGGGAAATACAGGCTCAGCTCTAGTTTTTCCATGGCAGAGCTATTTACGGGGCTGAGATCATGTGAGAACTATTGCTCTGTGTCTCTTTCTCTCTCCACCACCTCCTTTTGTTCCAGCTCAAAAGCAGCCAGCAGGTTGGTAGCATTTTGTGACCTTTACATAATGCTGCCATGTCTTCCTCAGTGGCCTGGAAAGTGCAGTTAATGTACCTGAGAGGATTCTTTCCGCAGGAGACAGCAGTGTCGTCCTTCAACACTCTGTCTGCAGAAATACCAGGTGCACCAAGACAGTTGAGAAAAATTGCACGGAGTTACCAGCAGCTGCCATTGGAAATGAGATTGGTAGAAAGTATATCAGGAAGAAATTACATGTACACTGCAGCTAGCAGAAATGGGCTATTGTTCCTTGGTTCCCGCACACAGCTGGGAGGTAGAGAGCGATATACATATCCTGGCTTCTCCAGCCAGCAAAGCTGTGCAAAGTCTTGGAAATGTTCAAGGCTAGACAGCCAGCTTACCTGCACTGTAATTGCACCTTAGTTTCTGGTGTAGACGTACCCTAATTTAATGATCCCCTGAATCCGTCCATGATCGGTAACTGCTGGTAACTTGGTGCAAACTCTTGTTAAGATCATGTTGATGTTAACAAGTGCATTGACATCCCCTGCCTTGTATGCCATGCTTCAGGTTTATGCACACACACACAGTGTTGCCTGACTAAGAAATTAGGCACAATCCCTTGGTAAATCAGTAGTTCACATAAGGTGAAAATCCTGGCCCTGTTGAAGTCAATGGCAAACCCATAGACTCTGAGACTCCCTCTTTCTATGGCTCTAGTGAGTGCCTCTCTCCTCTGTAAGAGGTCGTCTCTTCACTCAAAGGAACTCGTTGGGAAAGTGGAATAGCCACAGACATTATTTCAAATAGAAAGGCTCAGAATCCTTTGGGTTGGCAGAGACAGGTAGCAGGGTCTCCAAGCCAGGACTAAGTTAATTCTCACCTGATTCAGTCCACCATAGGTGGGCATCTAGCCTTGAGCATTTCCAGTGCTGGTGATTTCACTGCATCTCTCATCAGCTTCTTCCCAGAACCAAACTGGTCTTAGAGTTCGAGGACCAAATCCTGCAGCCCCTTTGCATTGCCAGCCTGAAAAACGTTGGCTCTCCTCAGAGGGAGGGAACTGCCAGAATTGTAGATTGTAGAACTAACCCCAGGATCAGGCAGCCATAACCGACTTCCTCAACTGCACCCAGTCGTAGAGGTTTTCCTAAAATGTAGCCCAAAATTTCCCTACTGCAGTTTAAGCCCATCACTATTGTTCTGTTCTGATGGACTAACAAGACTAATGGATTCTTTTCCTCTAACACATCCCTTTCTGAATTTATAAGACCTTATCCGTCAGCGTTTGCGAGACCAAACACATCCATTTCTCTTAATCTTTGCTCATAGGTCTTGTTTTGCAAACCCTATATATTAAAAGAGCATGCAATTTGCACAAGTTCATGCAAAGTTATAACACTTCCTTTTAATTGCAAAGAAACCCTTGCACAAGCAGTTGTGAAAACAGCCTTTTGCAGTTTTACAAGCCTGTTATTTATTGCTTAGATTGCGAGGGGACACTTAGGTCATATGCCCCCAAACAATCTGCATCCCAGCTGTCCACTTGCTCACAGGCATGGAAACAGAAAAGTCAGAATTGCTTTACATTTGAATATAGTGGATTCAGCTTATTTGACTAACCATTCTGCATTTCCTGTATTATGTCATTATTAACAAGAGCTCAGAGCTAATTTTAAGCTGCAATTGCCCCCTGAGCACATCTTACCTGGTTTTATGTTTCAGAAAGGATACAGGAAAGCAGTCACACAGCTGTCACTTTGCATCCACCAGCCAGACTAGAGCTGGGTGAACTATGCAAAAACCATTTGTTCAGATTACGGCCCTGATCCTGCAATTCGACCAATGCATGTGGCCCCCAATGCCTACAGACTTCATTGTTGTCTATGTGAGTGCAGCAGCCTACCTGCACTTATCTGACTGCACATTAACTTTGAGGACATTTGTGTCCCCATTTTGTTTTCAGCACGCATTCAGAGAAGTGAGCTTCCTTTGTTCCCAAGCATGTTTGTGGAAAGTGAAAGTTCATGATTCCTCATGTCCGTGTGAAAGTTGGTGCAGGATAGATATGTTCACCTCACCCTCTTGAAATCTGTCATTTCCCTTCCTCTGGTCCGGGAAAGTTTCAGTGATCCAATCAGAAATAAAAGACTAAGCCATGTGAATTAAGTGATCAATCAGCACAAAGAAGCAAAGGTGAATCGTTTGCATAGAACCCAGAGGCTGAGATATATTTCCGTAAAGCATTTGTACAATCTTGAATAATGAACAAAACTGTAAAACTGAGTAGATCGTGGATAGAATAAAGAGCTAAATTTGTAGAATGAATAATTCACTACAAATAATTGGCCTGGCTCAGAGTGAGAAAGAAGCAAGTGTGATCTTAGAAGGCTAGATGAGTTTGGATGGCTTGGTTGTTGATCGCTAGCCATTTCCTGTCCTGCAATATTTTAATTGTTACACCATAATCCTTGCTATTTAGACAGAAGCTATTCACACTGTGTACATGACTCATCACACCTGGATTCTGCAGAATATTGGTCTGTAATGCTCTTGGGCTTGAGGGCAAAGGAAAGTTTGTCAGTGGTTATTAGACCAATATTCCAGACATGCTCTGTCACTGGGCCAAATTCAGGCCTAGTGGAAGCAGGTGCAACTCAGCTGAAGTCAATGGAGATGCACTGGCTTACACCAGGTCACAGTTTAGTCCATTGTCCTTGTCTGTTTCTGCTGTCCCTGCATTTCTCTCTTTCTGTCTCTAGCCTCCTCCTGTCCCCTTTAATCAAAGTAGGCTGTGGAATAAAGACATCTTGACATTTGGATTGGGAATGGAAATGAATACATGCAATGTCCCAGCACAGGGAGGAGGCAGCGACAGGCGAGCGCGGCTGCTGTGGCAGACAATTAGCATGATCATGTTTATGAATGTGGATCAGTAATTCCAGGTAAAGTCCCTGAGAGTGCTAATGCCAGATAACAATGCCTCTTCTCTGCCCAGGGAGCCAGGCAATGGGCAGAGGGCTCCAACAACAGCAGCACGTTCCTGCTGTGACTCCAAAATGCTTCATTTCTCAGTCCCAGCCTGGACGAGTCTCATTTTGTCTCCTAAAGAAGTTATTAGCGAGAACCTGGAGCACTGCCTATGGAGTCCAAGCAGAGCTGCTGCAGATCGTCCCATTACATATCGTCTCTCACTGGCCTTTGCTGTGTTAGGCAGTCACAGACTTGTGTACATGCATGACCTAGCTTTGCCATTTCCAGAGCCCACCATCCCAGGGGTCATTCTGGAGGGGTCTGCAGTGCCAGGAGTGCAGGGGGAAGTGCACTTCATGGGGACAGACAGGCATTCTTAAAGTGAAATGCCAATAACAATGTTTTGTCCTTTTGGACCAACATTCATGGAAGGATCTCAGCTATTTTACAAACATTAACTAATCAAGCTTCATGCAGTCCCCCGTAGGGGGTGCCTTCACTGGGAAAAGAGGTGATTTTTAACCAAATGCTAGCTAACAGGTGGTAACATCCCAGCGTGTAGTTTTAACACATAGAGCAGGTTGACCAGGACCATGGTGTACCTCTGCCTGTTTCCCAGCCTGCAAAGGCAATGCCTGGCAATTGGGACTAGCCAGCAGGGAGGGAAGGTGGTTAGGACGAGGGTGAGCCAGCTCAGCAAAGATGCCCTGGCCCCTGCTTCCTGTTAGCTTAGTGTCTGAGAATGAAGAGGGGCCCAGTTCACATCTTGGAGGGGAAGGCGGCACAGAGGAGGGGGAAGTCCTGGGGCTTGGGGAAGGCCCTGTGCTCCAGACCTACCCAAATTTCTTGGACCTTCTGGACTAGGGCTTCTGTAGGGACCCTGAATGTGCCTGGGGTCTGTAGGGCACCACGGCATCTTCCAGTCAACTGTGGCTCAGCAGAGTTACAGAACCCAGGAGCGGGGCTTTCTTCCAGCAGCCCCTGCAGTCACCATTCACATCGGCAGGCAGGTATAGTTAGGGAGGCCATTCTGTGTCCCACAGGAGAGAGAGGATGTGGAGGGGTTTCAGTGATTTGAAGGGGGCAGTATGGAGCAGGGGGGCAGCAGCAGAGGAACAGAGGGGAAAGTTGAGATGAAGCTGAGTAAGGAGCCTGGAGGCAGGTGTGAGCAGCAGGAGGACTCCATCAGAGCGAGTTTTCTTCAGAAAGGCCAGTCCAGACAAATAAAAGCCCCAAGAAGTGATACAAGGATTCCTAGTTTGGAGGTAACAGACTGTTAAGCATGAAGTGGCAACTACAATGGGTGGTAAGTTTTGCCCTCCTGCTATCTCCAGTGTCTCTGCCACTCGCTGACTACATGGCTCTTCAGACGCCACCTCTCCTGTCCTCTCCAGCCCAGGCCTACACCACTAGCTCTCTCCCTAATTAAATGCTCCAGTCTCATTCCCTGAGCCTCCATCTTTCCCTATGCTCGCTTTCCTTCAACGCAGTCACCACATGCTCTCCCCGTGCCCCTGCCATACCTGCTGGGTGCACTGAGCACACACTGATTGCCCTGAGATGTAGAGCTAAACAGCCGGGACACACATCTGTGGGAGGGAGGCAAGATTATTGAGCAAGAAGTGATCCAAAGAACAGGGCTGGGCAATTAAAAGAGAGAAGCATTCCCCTTTCAGACTCCCGCTGTGATAAATGGACTGGTTGCCACTCAGGGAGCTGCCTTGGAAGCTGAGTCATCAGTCAGTTGCTTATGGGTGAACAGGAGGGTTTCCCCATTGTTATTATTACCATCAATGTCAGCGCTGGATTGACAGCAATGTCAATCACAGATGGCCAAAGACGGGGCGTCTTTCTAGAAGATCTGCTCTAGCTCAACCATACGTTATGGGCTTGATGCAGCTATTACTGGGGGAGGCTCCACTGCCTGTGTTATGCAGGAGGACAGACTAGATGAGCTAAGAGTCCCTTCTGGTCTTAAAAACCTATGAATCTATGATGAGTGCTGGAGACTGAATTCTCCTGTTACTCCACAGGAGAGGTACAGCACAGGAGGTGATATTGGGAACTCTCCTCCCCACATTGCCCCTCGGCCGTCTGCCTCCATCCCTGACCTGGAGGGGCCACTTCTGCAGATGGCAGGAGAGTTCAGTCTCCATGGCCCCTCTGCTAAGATGGCCAGCAAAGGTGTCAGTGGTACGTGGTGAGGTGGACACATGCCCATGAGGACCTGGACTCAGACTGGCAGCTTGTCTCATGGTGTCAGTCAACCACAACAAGCTCAAGAGCAGGAAGGCAAGAAGTCCAGCCGAGAGGTCACTGCTGTATACGGACAGCTAATGGCAGGTGTGGGAAGAAGCCATAAATATTAACTGAACAGAGACATCAACCATGGAAGCCAAGAGTTTACGTCTAGGTAAGCATCTCTAGCTGATGATGACCTCAGCAAGGAGCAGAGGTATGCTGATGGGTCAGTAGTTGCCAGGGCCTAGCACTCTTCCCATCTCTTTTTCCCATCTCCGTCCAACTGCCTCACATCCTTGATAATCCCACTGCGGCTGCAGCCTGAAGCTTTTTATTGAGTTGCCATGTGCAGAGGAAGAGCCAAGTGCAAGGGAGATTGTGTTCCTCCTGTTGGAGGCAGAGGAAACTCTATTGGGCAGCACATAGAGCAGCCATGAAGATGGCTAATGCTGGTCAGCTGTGGACTCTCTGCACAGGGCTGTGCCCTGCAGAGAGAGATCCTACTGCATCCTTTCACTCACCCACAGCAATAACTACCTCTCTCTCTCCGTGGCACCATCCCTCCTTGCCCTTAGATATACAGACACTGAGTGCAGCCTTCCTGGTGTGCTGAACACGGTGGAGGAAGCCACAAAGCCAGGAGCAAGCACAGGCCATCTCATCTGATCAGGTCTGAGGGAGGAGATGACACCTTGCAGAGTATCACGGCATTGCAATTCGACATTCGATTTCAGACATTCGATTTCAGATGGAGCAGAGTGCTGGTATTGGGTACATGGGGGAGAGGGAGACAATACCACGAGCACCACAGAGGAGGAGGAACAATCCTGCCTTTGCCCTCAAGGGACAGGGTGGCTGGATTAACATAGTTTTAGGAATTAGGGGTGGAAGTGCCCTATTGCTGCTGGGGCAGCCCACGTGGGGTGGAAAGCAGGTGACCCTCCCAACTGCCCCACTTTGCTGGCTCAGCCCTGGGAGAACAGTGTGCAATTATGGGCCTTGCGGAAGCTTCATTATCACACTGTCTCAGCCTCGTTTGACAAGACGCTTTATTGCCAAAGTTATTAAAAGTGAAACGTGCAGCTCTGCGCTGTAATTTCCTGTCTGCAGCGATAAGCCAGGCTGCGCCTGCTGTGTAAAAACAGTTATTTTTATGTATGGCTCTGTCTGGGGTGGGTAGGGGGATGGGGCCCAGCTCCCATTAATTGCATTTGTTAATGAGATTTATTCTGGGACTTCTGAATGAGGCCATGCGCGCTGTCCCCCCTCCCCCACTTTTGTTGCTTTGCACCAGAGGTGGCCAATGGATAACTGTGTTGCTGAGCCGTAGACAAGAGGAAGCAAGTAGGCGTGTGTGTGTGTGCACATGCAGCAGCCACAGCCAAGCTCTGCTTTGGTTAAATTAAAAACAAAAAACAAACTAACCCCTTATTCCAAACCCATGTTGACTTCACAGGATTGCTAGGGAGTCTAAGGGAATTCTGGGAGCCAGCCTGAAGCATCACACTATCCAAAACGTGCAGCAATTTCCCGTGTATATTTTGCAAAGTGTAAATTGTTTGTTTCCTAGTCTCTCCTGCTCACCCCTGCCCCCGAAATCTGACCCCCATTCAAACAGTGCCCCCGCTTCCAGCTCTCAAAACTCACTGGGTCCAGAAAACCTGTGGATGCAAGCCAGTTATTTCTTGCTGACTGGGTGGATCCCTCCATTATCCCATCATGTGCAATTTCCCACAATGATTATTCTAGGGCTGCCTTCCCCAGACACATCCCTGCTATCCCCCACAGTGGCAGCTCAAGGAGAGAACTCTGATAGCTTGAGGTCCCATGAAAGACCAGTTGAGTCCCTTACTCTACACAAGGGGAAGGGCACTAAAGTCCCCTCTTCAACCTCACCCTATGCAGCCTTTGCCTGCCAGCCATGTCACTCCCCAGGTCCCAAGAGGCCAGCAGCTCACTATCTTCCTGTACTACATCCCTCGTGGAAGGGAGAGCAGCAATGGAGCTCAGCAGGGCATGACTGAGCCCGGTCTCCTCTGGAATGCTGGAAGGGGCAATGCAGGAGAGAGGGTTCAGCATGCAGAGGGAGGGAAGTGCATTGGGATAATTGGCCTATTGGAGCAAAGGCCCCGGTTCAACTGCGCATTCATTCAAGGAATGATTCATGCATCCTAGCGGGGATGAAAATGCCAGGCTCTGCTTGCGATGGGGTTTTTTTTCCCCATCCCCCTGTGGATGTTTGTGTCAAATTGTTCTAGACACATGCTTCACAACAGGCACCAAAGGAAGTCATTTGACCACAGACCCCATCTATCCCCACCCCTTTAGCTCCCAGATGGACAGACCATAGAACCAGATCACTCTAATGGGTAGGGAGGGTGTCAGGTGGAGTTAGCAATAGGTGGGGAGGTTGCTGGGGTCTGGTCTCATGTTGGAAAGGGAGGCAAGCTCAGGCCAAAAGTCTAGGCATGGATGGAGATAGAAAACAAGGGAACAGGCAGCTGGGTAAGGGAATCCAGTGGGGCTCTTTGTCTTGCAAGGATGAGAGAGCGGAGGGGCAGTAACCAGCAGCTGCAGACAGAGGGCGGGTTTGGGGCGCTCTGAGAGATTGTGGGACACATGCTTGTCAGAGTGGAAGAAGCTCAGCAATCGGGAAGTGTGCACTCTCGGTTAAATCCTTTTACCATGTGGCACTCACCGGACCTTCCATTCCACTCCATCCCAACAGAATGCATAGTCCTGCCCCACTCTCTTCCAGGCCCCTGTACGTGGCCCAAGCAGAACATCCGGAGCCACAACAGAACGGAGCAGTGATTGCTGTGGGACAAATACCTTCCGAGGCCCTTCCAGCCTCCTCTTCTCCTCCACCCTCTTCCTGCTGCCTTGATGGGGTTTCTCTGCAGAGCTGAACAGCAGCTGAGTAACATGTCCTCGGAGGTAGCAACTTCTTTTATTCAGGGGACAGAGCAGAGAATCCTTTTCCTTTGTCGGATGCCAGCTGCTTGCAGGCCTGATGGATGCTTTGCTAGCTGTTTGCAAATCTCATTTGCTGGAGCTCAGCTGGAGTGGAGGGTTACATATATTTTGTGTTATTGTTGAATTAAATGAAATATGTCCTGAGCCTCTTAGCGAGAGGCTCAGTGAAGCAACAGCAGAAAGAGCCTGTCTGCTTAATCTGCCTTTGAAACCCTCAAAGTTTAGGTCAGTCTGGGTGCAATTCTGATTGTGGATAGGGCCTGCAATCCCCTCTCCCAAATGGGTCTCCAGCACTATGATACCAAAACCATGACTCAAGCCAGCTTTCCAGCATGGCTATTGCTGGCAGGGCTGGATCATGAGTTTTCTGCCCATAGCGGACAGACAGATTGGCACTGTACACAGATAAATGCTAAATAATAATATACAGAGTCAGGCTGTTGGCTTCCTCCAAGTAACTAGTCACATGGTTTCCGAACACTGTAGTCATATTGGGCATGGACCCAAAACCTGCCATACTTTAATGGTGTGAAATCATTTTTCCAATATGTGTAAAAGCAGTATGGACAGGGGCTGTGTGTGATGCTCATTCCAGTGTTATGTCCCAGGTACTGAGACCAAGTAATGAAGTACATAGCGCTGAGCTGTACTGGACTGTCTGCACTGTCCAAGCATCCACATGGCAAAACTCCCAGGCTGGATTCTCCTCTCCCTTATGCTGGTATAACCACAATGCCTTCAATGGAATTACTCCACAGCCACACTTAAGGGAGAGAGGAATCAAAGCCCCACACGCCTGTCCCAGCCTGAAATGCTGTCACAGGAAAACTTGGGGGCTGGTCTTCTGCTGGTAAGGGCCATTAAATATTGTCCTTTCTCTCTCAGCTGAAGAACTTCATGTTCACATCAACCCTCACCAGATTTTCACCAGAATCAAAATCTCCACCTAACCTCCCAGACTCCCTGACTCAAGGAGATCTGACTCCTTTTCTGAAAGTACTGCCTCCAGCAGGTGGCCACAATAAAATAAAAATAAAAAGGTCACTGAGGGTGAAAGCCTATCAGCATTTCTTCCACTGGTAGCAGCACCCAGGCAAGAGCACCAGCACTATGGATGCACCAACTTTACAGGGTACAATTTCAGAGTGTCCAGCAGGCACACCCCTCCCTGAACATTGCAGGTGGGATTTAAAAATATAAAACTTGCTCTACAAATACCTTGTAAGAAAAATAACCGCATCCTGCAGCCAAGGCCAGCTATATGTTTCAGTCGCTAGAGTGGTTTGGTCCATGGTTTCACTCCACCATACACGAGTCGCTAAAGGCCCTTCCAGACATGAGGAATCATTCTCATATCCCACTGGCCGTCAGCATGTATTCTACACAAGTGCTGTATATATACAGCAAATGGGAGAGACACAGCATTTAGCCCCATCTTATTTATTGCTCTGATTAGCAATTTTGGCTTTGAAAATCCAAACCCGCAAATACGGTGGGTGGGAAATCACAACAATGAGGATGAAAATGCTCCAACGAAATCCTGCTCTGAGCTCAGCCTCCTACAGAGCCCAGGTATTCTCCCTGCCTCGGCTCGGGGTCAGAGTCTGCGTCAGCTTCATGCCCCTTCCTAGACTCCCATTGCTTGTTGGCTGGCAGTAATCACTTGCTAGGTAAGCTCCCTTTAATGCCAGCCAGGGCCCCTTGTTAATTTGTATTGCAGCGTGTGTCGCAGACTGATGTGTAATTAGAACTCCTGAATCCTGTCTCGTGCTGTAATTGCCCTGACAGGGGCCACAGCATATCCGCTTGTTAATTAGTAAACCACAATATCCTGGGGGCTCACGGAGAGCTGCCTTAATTGTATTTTAGCTGGAACAGAGGGATAATTACCCTTCACTAGCACTGCCACTTTTTAATTCCTTTTAAAAAAAGAAAAGAAATCAGCTCTTTCTCTTCCTTTCCCCCACTTCCCACCAGCAATGCAACAAGCCAACTTTCCTGAATTAAAAAAAAAAAAAAACCTACCAAAAATAAACAAAAAACCAGGCTCAGAAGCCACAGAGTACATAGCTCGGGGGTGTAGTGGGGAACTTGGAGGAGTCTAATGAAACCAAGACTTTACAGGTAGAGACCCAGGGTTTGCCAAAGGAGGCAGCCCAGGTCCCTCTGTGAACTAACGGGTGTCTTGATTTCTCTTTATATGAGCGAGCGAGAGAGAGATTAAGGAGTTTGCTCTACAGCCTTAGCTAACAGCCAGTTGGCTTTTAGTTCATGCGGTAGAGGCTCATGCACTGAGCTCCAGAGGTCCCAGATTTGATCCTGCCCGCCAACGACGGGGGTCTGTCGGTGTTACAAGTGCTCCAGTTTGCCGTTGAAATGCAGCTGAAGTAAGAGGTACAAGTTGTATCTACAAAAGAGAGGATACCCTTTTGAAAATAAATGTCCCCCTGTATCTAGCTGTGTATATGACTATGGCTGTTTGTATACTGCTCCTTTAAATTTCTAATATGTACATTCCTTGTGTGCAGTGCGCTGCAGCCATTTTGTTCCAAAACTCAATACAGACTGTTATAGCAAAGTCTCACACACACACTGTGCTCTCACACTCTCTCTCATGAAGACTTCTTTCTTGTTTTGTTGTTCTCTTGATCTGAAAGAAAGGTCATTCTAGCTGAAAGTATCTGTCTGGAGATACAACAGGTTCTTTTACAGCCTTTGATGACACAAGTTCCATTTCCAAAAATCCCAAAGACATTTGATAAATACACTATTATTATTTATTATTTGTATCACCGTAGCCCCAGCCATTGAGCTAGGCACTGTATAAATACAGCATGAAAAGACAGTCCCTGCCCCAAAGAACTGACTACAATAGCAAGAAACTGTTGGGGTTGCTCCAAGATCTCTTCCACTCAGTTCCCCAAGAACTTAGTTTGACTCCAATCTTGTCACTCAGATTTTTTTACTTGGCATACAGCAAAACTATGTGGAGTTGATCAGACTCAAGCATGGGGGGCGGGGATATATAACACATCCAAAGTTATTCAGCAAAAAACCTTTCCTTATATACATTTTTACCAACATTAATAACACATGCATCCTACCTATATATTGCATGACATGCTTCGGGATTGGCTTGGTTACTTTGCAGGAACCAATTCCTGTGCAGCATACTCTGACTATGCATGTCATACTCTTTACCTCATCTTACATTCCAGGATTATTTTGTCTATTGTAAATGGCACCAGGGTGTTCCCACTTATCTCAGCTAGTACAGACACTCTGTCTCTAGCCTACCGCTCCATTTACCTTCCCAGTCGTGCCCATCAAGAAATGAGGCAAGTCACCTATGGCAAATTACTTATGCCCAGGCTTACAGAAATGTAGGAAGCAGGACTCCTGGTTTCTGTCTCAGTTCTGCCACTGGCTTGCTATGCACCTTTGAGGCAAGTCACTTCATTTCAGGTTTCCCTTTCTGCAAATCTGCCTGTTGTGGGGAGGGGGCAATAGTGGTTTTTTGAGACTTCTTAATCTTAACAAAGTGCTTTGAGATCCTTGGATGCAAAAGGCAATGGAAATGCGAAGCAGGATTATGGCAGGTGTAAGTGTGATGGCTGCCATCTTGGCATCCACCAGGGACTGAACTAAGGAGTTTCAAAGCTAAGATCATGAGCCTGAGCTCAAGGACCATTTCCTCTACCTGGAAGCTGTAGAAGACTCTCATCCTCAGAGGATCAGGACAACATGCACAGAACAGTGGGTTACAAATGCAGCAGCCAACACCATGTGAGTGAAGGCTATTGCTCCATCAAGAACTAGGAAGGATGAACCCACATTCACTACCTTGAAATGATTGTCATGAGGAACAAAGCTGCCACACCTATGGCACAATGCATCATCCAAAATCACAGTCTGAGAAGTCATGGCCATGACATGTCAGGAGGCTTGTTATGTCCTATACCTACCCTAGTTTGCAGAAGGGTGGAAACATCCTATTGAAACAGGAGCCTGTATTAACCCTGGATTTCCCTTTAGACTCAGTGCAGTGCAGTTCACCTTGGCAACTCCTCCCCTGTGGCATTACTTGTAAAGAAGGGTCTGGATGATGTACAACACAGCAATGGTAGGACTACTGCAGCCAGAGAAGAAGTCCAGCTTTGCAGCTGTCACTCTGAAGTAGAAGTTGGTTGGAAAATTTTGTTGAAAACATTTCAATTAAAAACAAAATGTTTCAATCGTTGTTAGTTTCTTTATAGCATTTTCCAACCAGCTCTTCTCCAGAATATCCACCAAACTTGGCTGGGATGGGAAAAGGAGGCTGTTGAGGTTGGGGTTCAAGACCAACTGATTAGCCCAGAGACATCATTCCCTCTCCAGAGAGAGGAACTCAGCGCTCCAGAACACAACCGACAGGGGAAGGGCCTTGTGTTACACTATTGCAGTGTTGCCAATTGGTCCAGGACCTGGAAAGAAGGTTTTAGCTGGAAACACTGTACAGTTCGCTCTTTCACATTCAATAGTAGCTCATTCTGCATCACTCCAATAAGACCATACAACTATCTTCCCATCCATCAACACTGCTTACTCCGGAAGTTCAGAAGCCACTATATACAACACCTGGTTAACGTAAGAATGGCCATATTAGGTCAGACAAATGTTCCATCTCGCCTAGTATCCTGTCTTCCAACAGTGACTGGTGCCAAATGCTTCAGAGGAAATGAACACAACAGGGCAATTTTGAGAAATCCATCCTGTCATCCAGTCCCAGCTTCTGGCAGTCAGCGGTTCAGGGACACCCAGAGCATGGGGTTGTGTCCCTGACCATCTTGGCTAATAACCATTGATGGATCTATTCCCCAGGAACTTAGGCAATTCTTTTTGAACCCAGTTATACTTTGGGCCCTCTCAACATCCCCTAGCAATGAGTTCTACAGGTAGTCTGTGCATTGTGTAAACAAGTACTTCCTTTTGTTTGTTTTAAACCTGCCATCTATTAATTTCATTGAGTGACCCCTGGTTCTTGTGTTATGTGAAGGGGTAAATAACACTTTCTTATTCACTTTCTCCACAATTCATGATTTTATAGACAAATATCATATCCCCCCTTAATCTTCTCTTTTCCAAGATAAACAGTTCCAGTCTTTTTAATCTGTCCTCATATGGAAGCTGTTCCATAGCCCTAATCATTTTTGTTTCCCTTCTCTGTACTTTTTCCGGTTCTAATATATCTTTTTTGAGATGGGATGACCAGAACTGCATGCAGTATTCAAGGTGTGGGAGTACTCTGGATTTATAGATTGACATTATGATACTTTCTGTTTTATTATCTAGCCCTTTCCTAATGGTTCCTAACATTCTGTTAGCTTTTCTGACTGCTAATTTACAGCTAATTTAGACACCATCCTTTTTATGTATAGTTGGGATTATGTTTTCCAATGTGTATTATTTTGCATTGATTGGATTTTATCTGCCATTTTGTTGCCCAGTCACCCAGTTTTGTGAGATCTCTTTGTAACTCTTCACAGTCAGCTTTGTACTTAACTATCTTGAGTAATTTTGTATCTTCTGCAAACTTTGCCACTGTAAATATTTGTGAATATGTTGAACAGCACTGGTCCCAGTACAGATCCTTGGGAGACCCTGCTATTTAGCTCTCTCCACTGTGAAAATGGACCATTTATTCCCATCCTTTGCTTCCTATCTTTTAAACACTTACTGAGCCACGAGACAATCCTCTCTCTTATCCTATGACTGCTTATTTTGCTGAAGAGTCTTTGGTGAGGACGTTGTCAAAGGCTTTCTGAAAGTCAAAGTACACTATATCCACTGGATCACCCTTGTCTACTTGTTTGTTGACCCTCTCAAAGAATTCTAATAGATTGGTGAGGCATGATTTCCTTTTACAAAATACGTGTTGACTCTCCACCAACATATCATGTTCATCTATGTGTCAAAAAATTCTGTTCTTTACTATAGTTTCAGTCAATTTGCCTGGTACTGAAGTTAGGCTTATCAACCTGCAATTGCAAAAATCACTTCTGGAGCCATTTTTAAAAAAAAAATGGTTTTACATTAGCTATCCTCCAGTCATCTGATAGAGAAGCTGATTTAAACAATAGGTTACATGCCACAGTTAGTAATTCTATTTCATATTTGAGTTCCTTCAGAACTCTAGGGTGACTTATTGCTGTTTAAATTATCAATTTGTTCCAAAACCTCCTCTACTGACACTTCTCTCTTGGACAGTTCCTCAAATTTGCCACCTAAAAAGAATCAGTCAGGTGTGGGAATCTCCCTCACATCCTCGGCAGTGAAGATCCATGCAGAAAATGTATTTAGCTTCTCCACAACTGCCTTGTCCTGACTGACTGCTGCTTCAGCACCTTGATCATCCAGTGGCCCTACTGATTGTTTGGCAGGCTTTCTGCTTCTGATGCATTTTAAAAAAATTGCTGTTAGTTTTTGTCTTTTGCTAGTTGCTCTTCAAATTCTTTTGTGGCCTGCCTAATTCTACTTTTACACTTGACTCATCAGAGTTGTGCTCCTTTCCAGTTTGCTCATTCAGATTTGACTTGCAATTTTTAAAGGCTCTTGGGGGAACAATGTGTCTCATGAGGATAGTTTTTGAAATTATTTAAATAATGAGCCTTGCTCTCAACTGGGCTGAGCTATGGGATGTCACAGGGAGGCCACTCCTGGGAACAGCCTGAATGAAAAGCTTCCAAGTGTTGCCAAGAGCAAAGAAATTAAACAAAAAGCTTTAAACATGAAATAGTTCCAACACCTCTGATGGAAATTCAAAAACCTCAGAGGCTCCTCCCACCAGGTATTGCATGAATGGGCTGAAACAACAAATTGACATTGCGGGTCCTGGAGCACATGAGAACTGGCTTTAATGTCAGAGTAGCCATGGAATCAGAGGATGTGACTACTGTATGTTCCAAAGGTTGGAGCAAGCATAGCATCTCAACAGCCGTGATAGCACCAGCTGCAGGTAGTCACTGAAGCCGTCTGTGTGAAATTGAGGGCACCTGGGGAGTGAGGAAAAGGTGGCTGGACACAACCAGGATGCTAACAATGAATGTCACAGTGCCACTCACTGTAATTAGAATCCAGGATGGAGTTTATAGCTGAATAACCACAACGACTTTGCACAGATTAGACATTATACTGCAGGTTAATTAGATTTGTTACTGCTGACTTGATTAGCCCAGCTCTGTGATCTGCTGTGAGAAGTGGACGGGGGCCCCTTGAAGCTAACAGGCTCTTTCACTTGTAGATTTGGATAGTTAAACATCTGACTGGGAAAATGCTGCAGTGCGTCTGCACGTGAGGGAAAATGGCCACGTGTACACCCTCGGAAGTGCCCACTCTCCATTGCTCGGAGGGAGGTGGGCAATGCAAGCTTCCCTCTTACAGCCCAGAGTGTCAGCCTGGATTCACACTGTGGATATTTCATGTGATGGTCTCTTAATGATGTTTTTTAAAGGGAAATGTAACATTTAATTGACCTGCATGGAGCTGGGTGAACACAGAAGGAAAAACAAAATCTGAAAATGTCCGTTCATATTTTTAAACCAATTTACTTTGACTGTGTCAGGGCCTGTTTTGTGTTTGCTAGACAATTATGTGGCTAATGAGAACATTCTCAGTTACATTAGACAGGATTAGAAATGTAGAGATACAGACCCTCATGCTTCGATGCATAAGCCAGGCACTATCTAATGGGGTTAGGAAGCCATGTTATTCCATATTTGTCCACTGTGGGGTTTCTTGCATCTTCCTCTGAAGCAGCTGGGCTGGCAACTGTTAGACCAGCTGCTAGGCTAGATGGACCCTTGGTATGGCAATTCCTGTGCTCATGATAAATGAATGAGGTTACCAGCAAGAAGAGGCAATTTTAAGCATATATTGGAGAATGGTTGTGGGAAGTGAGTTTTGAATTTGTGATCACAAACGTTCTCACAGGAAACCTGGCTCCATGAATCTCATTAATCCAATCAAGGAATAGAAACAAACCATATGACCAAGCATGTCCTGTTGGAACCACGCAACACAGCTCAGATTCTGAACACTCACTATGAACAGCTGGCACAGAATCTACAGACTTAGAACTACACATTTCAGTTGTTCAGCAGATCATCTGAAATAACAAATACATCTGAGAAAACTAGGTTGCTCACAGACCATTTGCAAACAAAAGGAGAGGTGGTGAAATCTGAATCAGCTACTCAATGAGAATTATAAACTAAGCTCTTGTCTCATTCTACACTAGTTTATATGTAAGAGATTAAACTCAGGGTGGTCCATTTCTATGCAATAGCTGTGAAAAGGGAAGTTCCTAACCTGACAAGTGTAATCAAATAAAGAGGATGTACAATTAGTAAGAACCCTAATCTACATCTGCTTCTGTATTTCATACCTTACTCTCTTTGTACCCTACCTCACAACCCCACACCCTCACCTACCACAATGGCCAATACAACCCTATCCCTTCCCATCCTTTCCAACCCAACCTCACTAGCTGGTTAGTAGCTGGAAGGTTAGCCTTCATTAACATTGTACTCGTGTGTAATCTAAGCTCTCTAGTCAAAGGGCATGTCTACACTGCAACTTGAGGTGTAATTTCCAGATCGGGTAGCCATACCTGCTCTAGCTTTGATGGAGCTAGTGCGCTAAAAATAGCAGTGTAGCTGTGGCAGTGCAGGCGGCGGGATGGGCGAGCCATCCAGTAACTTAGATGGGATTGTACTTGAGCAGCTAACCCCTCCCACTGCTCGCGCTGGCCTGCCTATGCTACTACCACACGTACATCTACCCAAGCTGGAAATTTTGCCTCCCGCTGCAATGCAGAGGTACCCAAAGGCAGAGGGGTTCAGTGCAATATGAACACACAGGTGCGGGCCACAGCCGAAACGGACGCATTGTGCTACAGGGAGAGCTTGTTTTCCAGGTCATCCAGGCAGAGACAGACACCAGCAGTTAAAATTGCCTTATGATATCTTCTCCCAGCCGTCTTTCCATCTCTCCATCCGGTCTCCAGTCAGCTGTTCAGCCATGCATCAGCTCTCAAATCAGTCAGCCATCCAGCCTCTTCCTTTAGCAATGGGAGTCTGTTTCCAGTGCTCTCTGCAGGTGTCATAAGTCATGTTCAATGAATTCGTACAACCTGCTTGCAAGATCCCTCTCTCTCTCTCTGTCTTGAGAGCAGCTAGCATTCTCAGTTAGTAACTGGAGAGATTTCACATGCCCTCCTCAAACCCACTTCTTCCTGCACTCTCCCCAGCAATGATTCCCCTGCCAAACATCTGCATTCTATGCTAAGAACAACATAAGAGAGTTGGATCCAGCAACCAGTATAAAAAGCAGGCAACTTCATAGCAGCGCTGGGCACATAATGGATTTTCTGGTTTGCTGGCAGTTCAGACAATTGTGATGGGGGGGGGCAGAACTATTTTGGGTTAAACTGAAAACAAATTGTTCTGAAATTTTCAGTGAATCCAAAAGTAAAAAAACAAAAAAATTAAAACCTACACATTTGGGGTTGAAAGAAACATTTTGTTTTGAGTTTGGCCATTCTAAAACATTTTTGATTTTTTAAAAATGAGAAGGCATTTGAAACCAAACACCTTGAACGTTAAATTTCTGAAAAAAGTCAAACAGGTTCAGTTTTGACATTTTTGAAAAGAGGGGTTTTTTTGAGGGGTGGAGAGGGTTCAGCCAAAACAATTTAGCAAAATTGACATGAAATGTACAAAACATTTGGTGTCACCGAATTTGCATTTTTTGCCCCCCAAAAAACAACCCCCAAAAATGTGCCCAGCTCTACTGCAGAGGCTGGCTTTTCTGATTCTCCTCCTTTTCCTGTTGTCATCTCTCCCTGCACCATGTCATCTCAAACCTAGGCTGTCAGCTCCCCAGGGCAGATGCTATGTCTTTGTTCTTTCCCTACGGCATCATGCACGCTTATAGGGAGTGGAGGGCAGGAACAGTCCTGTATCCTGACTTCAGAAGAAACACACAGGGCTTCTGCTAATTGTATTGTAAACTGTGACTACATCATGCAAGGGAGAGTGAGCAGAAAGTGGCAGGCATGACAAAACCATTTTCAAAAGGGTCCTCTGACTTTAAGGATCTCACTTTTTGAGTGCTCAATTTGAGACAATTTGGGCCTAATTTTCAGAGGTGCTCAGCACCCACTGCACCTCTTGATATCAGTAGCTCTGAGAGTCAGGCCCCAGCACCTCATATTGGGCACCCAAAGTCAGTGGCCACATGGGAAATTTGGCTGTAAGTGACTATACGCTATACATGGGAAATCTACACACAAAGCAAGAGTGTCTAAAGAAAAACAACTATAGGGCCTTTTCTGTGCAAGGCTTTTCTCCCTAAAACTTCCTTCCCTTCTTACCCCCAGTATAACTCCACTAGTAGTAGCAGTGGTGGAAGTCTTATAAATATAGACAAGGTGCCACCAACCACTGCCATTTTAACCACTATGTCATCTGGAGCTGCTCTGAGCAGGCTTAGGTGACTCAGTGACTAAAACATTCATGGATGGCTGGCCAAGCACTCCCTTTACAGTTACTGGCAGTGGAGCTGTATTGCTGGTAGCAACAGGGAAGCGTGGAGCGAAAATGGCTGTTCAGTGGGTTACACATCCTCTTCCCTCTGCAACAGATCCACACAGGACAAGTCTATTCCAGCCCCCAACTACAAAGCCCAGCTCTTTAACATACTTTAGCTTTAGAGACTCATGCTTTTCGCCCTGGAGAGGACAATTCCCAGTATCAGCTACGATACAGTCATAGCACAGACACAGCTCCAGTTCACACTTATCAGCTCCAAAACTCTCTATATAGGTTCACGGCCCCCCCACTAACTAGCACATCTGCATCTAGCAGAACTGCTCCCCGGGCAGGGTTTCTGAAGCTGGATTCTCTTCTGGCCAAGCCAGCCTGGTTCAGAGCACAGTCTGAAGTGAGCAAGTTTGAAACAAAAAAGAGAAAGGGAAGCAGAAAAAGGAGGCTGCAGCTGCTAGGGCAGAGTGTGCCCCTCCATCACGCCTGCCCTCGGCTTATGAAAGGGAGGAAAATCAAACCTTTGCCCACCATAGCCGAGGACAGGAGGCATTTCAGGCTTGCCCCCATTAAGAGGCAGAGGGTTTGCAGATGGGGTTTCAGGCTGAGGGTTAGGGCTAACGATACTTTTGATGAGACGTGGCCTTGTCCTTTTCCCTGAGCCACACTGCTTTATATATGTTTTAAGGTGGGGTGAATTGAAGGAATTTGTACCCCATTGGTCTCAGCTGCTAACACTAATGTGAGTGCAATCTAAATCAGTTCCAGTGCATCAGCTTTGGAAGCTACTCGTGTGTCCTCAGACATTGCTATGCTCCTGAGTGACAAACACAGGTTTCTTGAGAACCAAGTTAGCCTCAGTGACAAAAACAGAGGGCTGATGTTAAAAAAAGAAATGTGCTGCAGGCTGGAGTGGGTTACTCCTGGCAGCAAAAAGTCCTAAGTCATATTTCTCACTTCCCTCTCCTGAAAGTCACTAGGGAGCAGGTGTGGAATTACAGCTCAGCATTATTGGGGTGGGGTGGGGTGGGGAGATGCTGAGTGCTATATGACAAAAATACAATTACCAAAGAGAGGCTGTAGTCTTGTGAATTAAAATCACAAATGGGTGTGGCTTCCTCCAACAGGGGAGGCCTATCACATGGACAAAGTCTTAGAGCCCTGGACTGAGAGGCAGGAGATTTCTGCATTCTAGTCTAACTCTGCGTGTGAGATCCTCAGGCAAGTAGTTTCACCTTGGTCACCAGATCAGTGGAGAAACTGAGTAATAACCAGAAACTCCACATAAGATGCAGCAGCACCTGAGCTGAAGATTTCCCATGGAGAGAAATAACACAGGTGGAGCATGGTACAAGAACAGGGATCAGCAGTACCTGAAGATTTAACTGACAGCTATATGGAACGGGGACGATGTGCCTCTTTTGGGATTAGAACCCGCAACCCTTGGATTTTAAAATAGCATCAACATTAGCTATCAACAACTGGTTACTACTAGGCATATACACAGCTTCTAGTATTGTTTCTCACAGCCTTTAATGTATAAGGGAGCCATCAATGGAACTGAAATAGCATACATGAGCTGGGGAAAACACCATACCTCATGTTACTTTGGTCCCATAAGTGGATCCCTGTGGCAAAAATAAACCAGTAGAAAACAGAAGTAAAGAACAATTCAAGAAGTTTGTGTTTGCTCAGGATCTTGCTACTAACAGCAAGAAGGGCGACAGCGGGTTACCAACCCATCTCAGGCAGAACTGATGTTCTGCGAGAAATCAGAGGTCGATTTCCTGACATCCCTTCTAGAAACACAACCCCAAACATGGCTCTGCCCAGCTCCAGCCACTCCGGGAGTGGTATTTGTATTCAGTTGTCATTGTGACTTCACCCCTCTGATCCTGACCCTAGCTCCTGTGTGGAAGAGCTGCTCACCACCAATAGGCCCTTCTCCCTAAGTCCCTGCAACAACTGGTGATCTGCCTGAAGTCCGGAGGGGGGGGCTGAGCACAGAGGAAACCATGTGTACTAAATAGAGAGCTCCCCTCATCAGCCTGTGACTCTGTGCTCTAGCCTTGGGCTTCAAGGTACAGAGTGAGGAGCACTGACTATTAGAATTATCAAAGGTTATCCTGGGTGGGGTTTGTGTGGCCTAATTTGAGTGGATTCCAAATACAGCCCTAATTTCTGTGAGAAGATGACACTTGCAGAGGGGTCTCTCTTGAGAGCAGGCAGCCTAAGCCCATCTCCAGATGACTAATTCAGGCAGTAACTGAAGGGGAAATGAACAGCAGAAGGCTCTGGAACACCGAGAAGTCAGGCTCTCCATCTTGGCTTCCTTCAGGGAAATGTCTTAATTAAGAGTCTGTCTTGCAAGGAGAGATCATTTTAATCTTAGAGATTAAACATTTCTTCTTGAAATAGCAGTAAGGGAGAAGTTTTCCCCATGCCATCTTCTCCTCTCTGGATCAATTTGGCCAGTTGCAGAAATGAAGGACAGAGAGAGACTGGACAAGATTCCACCCCTCTTACCCCCACACGAGTTCTGCTAGTGCACCTGAGTCCTGGGCCCCTAAAGAACTCTGTAGTCCTGACCTGCAGCCCCCCATCATTCCAGTCCTGGGCTCCCATGCAGCTCTGCTGATGGTCCTCAATCTTGACCCACAATGCACCCTACTGTTCCAGTCCTGCTCTTGCTCCCTGCACTTCAGTCCTGACATGTGGTACCCCCTGCAAGGACTCGGTGCATTACTCACAGCAAATAATTTATTCAGCACATATTGCCCCTTTCTCTGTTTGTTCAGGCTTTGATTTGGATGACTGTGTTCGCTGCATGTATTTGCATAATGGTTTGAGATAACTTAGGTCAGCCTGTTGTTTGCTCTTAACTGTATCTTCCATGATTGGTGCCTGGGGTATTTGCAGTGTGTCACTTCCCTGCTCCCTGAGTGGGGGCCGGCCCATCCACAATCTTCACAAAGGCTTCTGGTGCAAATACAGTCGAACTAGTGTTCACTTCCCTTTCTGCACACAGCCTTGTTGACTAGCATTTGCTCATAAGAACTTTCCTGGAGAGTGAACATATGGGGTTGGGAATCCCAAAGCCAACTCAGTCTTTTCTATGACTGATTGTTTGACTGGCACTTGCTATAGCCTTCACCCAGCTGTGTCCCCTGCAGTTGCAGGCCTGGCCTTTCCCAAGCTGACATTGACCACTGTGGATGAAAGGCCAATGCCCTTCCATCTGCTATATGCCACGGCCTCCATTAGCACTGTTCCTGCGGGAGCTAGAGTTGGCAGTGTGGGCTCCCTTTCTAAGGGGCTGAATGCCGAGCTTCCATACTGCTTCCAGCCAATCTCAGCACTAGGAATTAGGGGTTTAAAATCATCTCTCTTCCCTGCCCCCACGACTAGATTTGCTGCGCCAGCCCCTTGCACTGTCTTGCACTGGGCTGGTTTTCTGTTACTGGAGGTCAGTTGTTGCTGCAGTCAGGGTTGGCCTCTGCCTCCCACAGCTTCACTAGGCCCATGCTGTGCTGCAGCCCACAGTGCCAGTCTATCCCATAACAGCCTCACTGCACTAAGTGCCACAACTATTTCTCATGCAAGTTCTTACATCAGGAAGAAGAGGCGGGCATGGGGCAGTGTGCGCTGGAGGGGAGGGGTACAGCGAAGGACCATTGTACCTGTTGCTTTTGCTTTGAAAGCATCTAGAGCATTGAAAAACCCAGCCCCTTCCCCACGGCCTTGACACGCACAGCTGTTCCCTTAGAAATAGCTGTTGCCATGGTTTTTCCAAAGAAAACACTTCCCCCCCCCACCCCACCGCCTTAACCTTGTGACAGCAGCGATGACGTGGCTTCTTTGGAAAGGCCACTTCATGTAACTATGGTAACAATTAGCTCTCTATTTTACCTCAGGGGTTGTGTTAACTAGACAGACACAGATTTGTTCTCCCAGGGGCCAGGTGCTTCCCTTCCTGGCCATGTGTCCAGAGCACTGCTGCTGCCCCGCAGGGAGGAGGTCACCTCTAGCACCCTCGAGGGCCTTGCCTGGGGGAGGGGAGGGGACTCCTCTCCAGTCCAGTAAGAAAATTTACTTACAGGACAGAGGTTGGAGGAGGGGGAGCAAAGCCAACCCCCAGGGCTTCCCCCAAAACAATAATTTCCCCCCCCACGTCCGTCATGCCTCTCTTCACATTAAGTTGCAAGGAGAAGCAAGACCAAAAGGGGATTGGGAAAATGGTAGGCAAGGGGTCCACCCACACCCAAACGGCTCCTGAGCCAATTCCCCAGCCCTGGCAGTTGTCCCAAGGGTGGTCAGATTTGTTGGGTCCTCTGGGCTGCAGGAATTAAGCCATGCTGTCCTGACATGGTTTTGCTGGGAGTTATGGCACAGCCTAGGCCAGCAAATGGCCATTCTCCTCTCACTCTACGGAAGCCTCAAAAATGGGACAATGGGTCAGAGGGTAAAACCCAGTAATGCAAGGAATGTTGCTCGTACTCATTAATAGTCCAGCAGTGAAGGAGAAGAGCAGCTGGCTTAAAATGTGGCTCTAGTCTGAAAAGAGACTGTAAAAATGGCACCTTCTTACTCAAGAAATCTGCTGCTTGGGTGTAACGGAGTCATAGCTGCTCACTGCAGTGACTAAAATAAGCACTGAATGGCTTTTTATTCCTCTTAGCCTTGCAAAGCCCACTCATTTCTGGGAGAGGGAGCTGGATTTGGTCTGACCTCGAGCATCATTAATACAACTGTTCACTTAGTTCCAGTTCTGCTCTCAGTTACACTCTGCAATCCACCAGACTCTTTATTACTGGGGAGGATGGTGCGAGAGCCAGACAGAGCCCAGCTCGTCTATCAGCACCCAGGCTGGGCGTGTGCACCAGCAGTTAGAAAAATCTTTCTTTTACTTTTCAGGAGAGCCAATGTGATGTGGGATCAATGAGAAACCAAACATGAGAGAAGCCCACAATGCCATTCTTACAGAGTTGCTTTAATATTCAGTGGGGATCTTTCTTTTTTATTGCATGAGCAAGTCAGCCATGTTCTTTCGAGACTCCATTCGCAACTGTCAAGGACCATCTCCAGATTTCCCTCCCCTGAGCGTTAATGTTGCAAAGGATCATCAATAAACTCTAGAATGCAACATATCACTACATAACTAGGAGCAGGCCGCAATGCAGGCCACTTTGAAATGGATCCGATCCCTAGGGGAGGGTAGCACTAACTCCTGCCAAGAGAATGTGGGGAGCACCCTGCCTGGTTAAACCTCAGAAAGCCCTGCTTTGTGGAGGTGGGGGTCATGTCACAATGGCCAGGACACCCGACCATTGTATCCTTTTGGGTGGGGGATGGGGAGGAGAAAGAGGCCTAATCCTATGTATGAAGTTTCTCATCCTTTCAGTTTGGTGAATCTACTTCTCAGATGTCAGTTTACACCAATGTGAGAGTCCCAGTAGGAGATCTGGTTCTGGAACAGCAGAATCAATGAGATGATGGGACAGCATCAGTTTACTTAAAGGACCAAACTAGCGATCAGTTGTAGGGCTGAGGGAAAACCTCCTCCCCAAAAGAATGGGGCATGTAGATTTTTGGAGGGGAACACGGGAGATATTCAGGTGTGGATGTGCAATGTGTATAGGGTTAATGCAAGGTGTGCACTAAACACTGTCACAGTTCAGGCTTCAGGAGGCAGATTCTGGCCTCTGATCCCTGCCCACAGTTTCCTTGACTTCAGTGGGACTCACATGCGTATCACAGCACGGACTGGCCCAGGAAGACTTAATATGGGAGGGCAGGCCACCCACTCCCCAGTCAAAGGTTCAGTCCCTGCTCTAATTTCCTCTCCTCCCTCCTATGGAAGAGTGGATCTTCCCAATAGCAGCTGTCAAGGCACTGCAGCAAGCAAGCCTCACAGCGGGTGGGTGGAGAAGAGTGACAGAGTCTGAGAGGGCAGGCGGGGGCGTGTGCAGTGGTGTGTGTGCACAAGCGACAGAACATGCTACAACTGACAACATGAGTCAGCTACAGAGCCAAGGAGCAGAAAGGCCCAAGGAAGACAAAGGCTGGAGCTAGACTTGTGTTCTCAAGTCTGAGGGAAGTAGCCTTCACACACCCTTGTGAAGGGGAGGAGAACCCAGGACACCAAAGGCATTCTGAGCAGCTGGAGGGTCCAGCTCTGACAACCTCTCAGATGTTCCACATTGAGGGGATGGGGAACAAGTCCGATCTCATTCACAGGCCCCATTGGCTCGTAGGATGGATGAGGAGCATGCAGATTATTTCCCCATCACACACAATCCCACTGAAGTTCTGAATGGAGTTAGAATGGGTAATTGTTTATATTTATGGGTGGCCTAGAAGTTGCACACAACCCAAGCTGGGCTACTTTCATTGTTTAGCTAAGGCCTGGTCTACCCTAGAAAGTTAGGTCAGCAAAACTACATTGGTCAGGGGTGTGAAAAGCCCACACCCCTGTGCAGCATAGTTACACTGACCTAAATCCCCACGCAGATAGCACTAGGTCGACAGAAGAATTCATCTGTAGACCTACCTACCACCTCTCAGGGAGTTGGATTACCTAGGCAGATGGGAAAACCCCTCCTGTCCATATAGGTAGTGTCTACACGGAAGCACACAGTGGTGCAGCTCTGCAACTGTAGCATTTTAAGTGTAGACAAGCCCTAAGGCAAGGAATGCAGTCTTGGCAGAAGGAGGGGAGGGGGCAGGAGGGAGGGAAGAAACGGGGTGTATGCTCAACACAGCTAGATCTTAACAGCACCCTCAGCAGGCAACAGGCAAAAAGCCCCAAGTCCTTATTGTGAGTGCAGGGACCGAGTCTGAGCTCCCATCCACCCTGGGGGAAGCAGGGTTTATGCAGAGCACTGCCCACTCTCAGAGACATAGCCCCAGTCACTCAGGAGGGGTTCATCATGTGGCCTAGGAGGAAGGTGATGCTGCATTAGAGTAGGTGATTGTCTGGTTTGAATCCTGCGCTCTGTTTCATTCTTTGCAGAACTGCCTGGACCCTTTCTTGCAGCTCCTCTCAGAGGGGCGCTTGGGCAGTCTAGCCAGAGAAGGAGGGTGATTGTGTTGTTTAGGAAACAGACAGAGACTTGGGAGAGCTGGATTTAAGTTCTGGCTCAGCCACAAAGTCCCTATGTGACCTTGGGAAATTCACAGTCTCTCTGCATCCCAGGTCCCCCTCTGGACAATGGAGATCACAACAGTTCCCTGCCTCCCAGAGGTGTTTGAAAAGGAAATCTATTGATGTGTGTGTGAGGTGCTCAGATGCTGCAGTGTTGGGGGCTATAGAAATACCTAGACAGAGAGAACCGCTCTAGCCTTCCCAGTTCTTCACCCTGCTCCCCTACTGGCTAGCCAAAACACAGCTACTGTAAGGATCAGCCACACTCGGAATGAAAAAAGTGAGAGTAAGATAGCCAGAGAGCAGAGGGTGAGCACCCCCCAGCAATAATCAGAAATCCAGCCTGGTGTGAAGAGGTAATTATGCCTGGAGCCAGTGAGGGGAAGGGGGAGAGGGAGCCAAGTTCTCCATAGCAACAGGTGTTTGCCACGTAATGGAGCCCTTTCCGTTTGGCCTCAGCAGCAGTCACCCTTATTCACATGGTCATAAATAATTCAATTTTATCATTCACACACATGAATGCTGCAGGCTTGGGCTCCGTGCACATCCAGCCTCCATCTGTCTGGAGGGGGAAAGGCAAAGCACACACTGATAACAGAGGCAAACATTTGTTTAACATGTATGAGTGTGGCCAGATGGTACATTTGGAGCGGGGGAGATGGAAAGGAGCAGTAGAGAAGGGGAAAGGAGAGGAATGAAGTGAACTAGAGGACATCCCCTCTTTAGCTCCAATTTCCATAGGGACCCTTAAAAAAATTCCGTGCCATTTCATGTTTTAGCCCGTATTTGCGGTCTTTGTAGTTGGTATTTGGAGACATCTTTAGATTGCCAGGTTAGCAGTTCGGCCGTGCTTCTTCCTGGGTAGCGAGCACAGTCAGAGGAAGCTCTAGCACCTATGGTCATCTCCATCAGTTAATGCAAGAAGTCCTTGCTAATCAGAGGGAGGCTGCTACATCTCCTAAAATATGTGGGACAACCCTGATTCCAGTAAACTAAGCTTACCCCCAGGACAAGGAAAGAACCCAAATAGATCAGGGGGGCTAAGACATCACACATGTATGATCATGGAATCGGGCTATTGCACAAAGATGCCAGCAACATGGATAGGCGTGGACTGGATTTGGGGCACTCTTTGTCTGAAATCGAGTGGTACCACTCCCCTCTCCTTCCTGTCCCATGAATGGGGGTGGTAAGCTGATGGGCAGGATTTCTAGTGTGTATACAATGCCAGAGGGGATTTGGGGAGCATTAGTTTGCAGAAGGACCAAACTGGTCATCTGTTGTAGGCTTGGGAAAAGCCTCCTAACCAAATGACTAGGGACATGTAGATTTTTAGGGTCAAACCAGGAAATCTTCAGTTCAGGTCTGAGCTAAATATCCCTGCTAAATATTCCTGTGCCAATATTAGTGAGGGGGAGTAAGCAGAAAGCTTTCCTCTCCAGCTGCTTCCTAGAGCCAGAGGATTCCTGGTGTTTACCGCTGTATCCCATGCTGCCTGAGAAGGGAGAACAGCCCCCCTGAAACTGTTGGCTTTGTCAGAAAATAATGAAACTGACAAACAGAAAGACACATTGCAGAACGCCCATTGTTAGTGTAATTAGTGGGCTCTGTGCTGCTCTCTCTTGTGGGTGAAGGGGGGCTGATGAGAGAAAACAATAGAATTAACAGAGTTAATAGGGTGGATTTTAAAGAGACTGCATATTATTCCAGAAGAGACTGTGCATGCTGCACACACACAAGCTGATCTGCCTACTGAAGACACAAAGATGGGTCATTAGCTCCCGGTGGCATCAGTTTCAAAAATACCCTTGCAAATGCTACGAAATCCAGACCATATCATGCAGGGGCACAAAAGTTGAGATCTCTTGTCCCTCTCCATTAGATCCACATTCAGACAGAATGAGGGTTTTCATTCTTACACATGAATCACGCAGACCATGTAGGGGCAGATATCATATACTGTATGCGAGAATTATATCAAGTGTTATGATCAAATAGTGAAGCAATCAGAAGTCTAGAGTTACTCAAATAACCTTAACTCTGTCCCCTTGTGCATTAGCTTTTCAATACATTATTATAATTCTATGACTGCATACTATTGTTTCCACAAGATCTCTACCTCATTCACTAGGTGCAAAATTAAGTCCTGATTACTCTTTAGGACAGCACCTAAGTACATATTTATCTTTGAGGTTAAGTATTATCCTGAACTGAGGCCCCATGAATGATAATGATAATGAATATTAAATTATTTTAGATCACGTCGGTTCTATTGTTAAGAGGAAGGATGCACAATGTGCAATTGCTATCTGTCAACCAACTTTTACAATTTTTCCTCTCTAGAAATGAAAATACTTATTTTAAATAACATAAATGTGTGGGGACAGAGCTACAGGATACACAAGCAGCCATAGCTCTGACATTTCTGAACTGCATATACTAACTGCAGCTGTAATGCTCTTAATGTAGGGTTTTGTATGGAATTTCCTAGGATTTTTTTTAAAGTGATAAAAATATAAATATTTAGGTATCTAATATTTAAGAAATACAAACAAAACCCCTTTGGATTATCAAGACATGGACAATCACTACTTCAGCTATCTTCCTCGTATGTTGTATCCCTCTCTCTTTGTCTTTTCAGAATGTAAGCTCAAAGCCAATAACTGTGCCTTTCCATGTCAGTACAGACCTAGCACATTATGGGCATGACTGTAATAATTGTAGGCCCACAACTATAGATAACTAGTACTAACCACAGGCAGTTAATTACACTTCCCAAACCACTTCTACTACACTGTTAGTGCCAAAGAAAGAGTTAGGTCAGGTTCTAGCAATCCTCCAGCCAAGTGGTTATTACATTCATGGATCTCCACAATCCAGTCTAGCACCCGCTATAATTGTCAACGAGAATCTGATGGGTCATTATCTTGCCATGGTATCAGAGCTCTATTCTCTGCTGTTTTGTGCAGCAGAGATTGCAAACACAGTTAAGACCTTCCGCAGGTCACCTTGCTAATCTTTCATCGGGTTAGTTACCCAAAAAGGAGCCATCTCAAGAACAACAACAGCTTCCTCAACAAGCTGGACCAACAAACCCTCTGGCAACTGTGGATACACTCATGTTTTACTAGTTCAGTCTTAGATCATATAACGGCCTTAGAATGCACTAACAACATGTACATGAATAAGATGAATCAACATGTTAGCTAGTAAATTATGGCTAGTCTCACTCTCATCATTCCTTGAAGAGGAAAGTCAGCAAGAACTGCCTGCTCTGAACTAGCCCAGGAAGGAAGATCTCATAGGTGATTAGTCCAGTCCTCATCAGGACTCCACAGAGGGATTACCATTTGACAAGCAACTGATTCAAGCTGGATGACAGTAGCACCAGCACATTATCTAGTATTCCTGATTCTTGGCATACAGGCATTTTGTTACAATTGTAGCTAACAGCAACATACAATCACTCTCCTAGAATTTTTACCTCCTCCAAAGGGTTTAACCCTCAAATTTCCCCAGGGAGGGTGTTCTTGGTCTTTCAGTGGGTTCCTAAACACTCAGACCCTACTGTCTACTGCCCAACACTCCTGCACACCTTTCTGCTGCACCAGCAGGTAATGCTCAGGTGGCCTCTTGGATTTCCTTTGTGCTCATCAGTCACTACCAGCTCAGCTCTCTCTGAGTGGCATGATGGTTAGGCTATTGCACAGGTGATAAGTGTCTTCCAAAGTGTCAGTTGGGAAGGATGGCTCAGTTGATTTCACCATGGGATTCAAAGGCTTCATCCATCACTGTATAGGCTTCCAATAGCAAGCTCCCTTGATATCATTGGGGAAGAGCTAGCAGGCTTTCTGGGGCTTCCTTATTATTGCTTTCAGTGGGGATTATTTTTAGCTCCTTCGTGAGCAATGTCGATGCTCAAATATCTAATCTTTATATAGAAGAGTGTGCAGTTGTTGGTGCTTCTTAGATTGACCTCATTGCCCTTCTCAGCTCTAAATTCAAGCTGGAGTAATGCAGCCACAGAGGCCATTTGAACCTTGTAATCAGTAAGGTGCTGCTGCATCACTGGCTGGAGTCACCCCATCACGTCTCCCCTTACCCTAACCCCCAAACAAACAAACAAACAAAAAATCCACCCAGGGACAAGCCCCCTGGGGTTGATTGTTGGGAGATTTTAACCCAATGTGTGCCAAAGCACTTCAGCTCCCCGTGCTGCTGCTGCAAGTGGGAGAAGCAGA
This sequence comes from Natator depressus, assembly GCF_965152275.1. Taxonomy (NCBI): domain Eukaryota; kingdom Metazoa; phylum Chordata; order Testudines; family Cheloniidae; genus Natator; species Natator depressus. Next base: position 69,394,214 of record NC_134243.1, read on the forward strand.
TGTGCAAACCCAGGAAAGCAGCAGCCTCAGATTCCTACCCAGTGGGAGATTTCCATTTTATGACTTTATTTGCTTTTCTGCTACGTCAAAAAAAGGAGGGACCAGCCCAAACCCTCAGCACCCTGGGCAATTTCAGACATCATTACTTGTCACCTAGGTGACAACACCCCAACATCATTGTAAGTAAATTCCACCAACAGATTTGTCTGCAGATGAATACTGAGGTGGGGCAGGAGACGAAGTAGAGATGTTTACTTTCTCTGACAAGGGACACATTCCAGGGAGCTGAGATATTTGCTCTGTTGCTTTAGGGGGAAAAATCTGTATATTGGGGATGGCATGTTTGACAGAGTATCTAGTAGCTCATCTATGAATAGCACCCACCCTTTGTGATCTGGGTAGGAAAGGAATTCCGTCCACAGGCAGATTGAGCTAGTCCCCGGGGGCTGACCCAGTGCCCTCCACCAATCCAGACAGACACTGAGGGCCAGATCCTCAGCTCGTGTATACCAGTGCAGCTTCTTTGAGTTGGAGGGACCTACACTCATTTACACCCGTGGAAGATCTGGTTCACTGATGTTCAAACCTGAGAACAAGGTAGCCTGGGGGAAGTGAATTGAAGAGTTTTTAAAACAGTCACATTTATACAGTCAGGAAGGCAGTTCCATATGGCGGGGAAACACACAACCCACTCCTCCTTCCTCGTCTTCTCTTAGCCTCTCCTAAGCCTCAGACCCCATCCCCCCCCACCCAGCCCATACAGTGACATTTCAATCCTTGGCAAGAAATAACGCAAGGCACTTACCTGCACTGGAGCCTGGCTTCTTCCTTCCCCCCAGAGATGGAAGAATCATGGATGGTAGGGCAGGAGCACTGCAAACCCGGAGAAAGCTGCATCTGCCACCTCACCCCCTCGGCTTTGTGCAGCCTTCTGCCCTTCCTGAGGTGATCATCATGTTCCCTGCCACATTTACCCCGGGCGTCTCATGAGTAGAGGGTACCTGGACAGGGCAACCCACACACACACACACACACACCATTTCTGCTCCGCACTCAGCGCCTGGTAGCTTTGCTTCCAGCAGGCAGCAGCAGCGTCTTCCCCATTTGCACTGAAGCTGCCGGAGACTTTCCAAGCCATCTGGCAACATGCCGGGGCCATGCCCCAAGCCCAGCTCGCTGCCAAGTGCCAAGTACGGGTGAGAAGACACCAAGCTCTCTGGCTTTGGCCAGGCATACGGCTGCATTTTGGGCCCCTCTGAATTTGGGAACCCTAGTTTGACTCAATTTAAAAACAGTCCCTGCTACACACCCGTTTATACCCACCACTGGAGCGTCTGCTGCCTCTTGACACCCACATGAGCCTCGACCTGCCCCCAGCTCGTGCTGGGGCTGGAGAGGCAGCAGAATGAAGGGTATTTTCAAAGATCTAAATTTGAACGCAAGAGAGAGCTAGGCAGACGTGGCTGGAGCCCCCCTCCAGAGTCCTGCAGACTGCAAGGACAAGGACACTGTCTGTGAAGGCGTCAACCAGAGAGATCAGCAGGGAGCTGTCCGCGGTTGTGGTGCTGCTAGGACGCTGAATAGGTATGGTCTGGGGAAATGCTGTCCACTTTGCTGGTGCTGAAATCGTACTGCAGCCTCCCTCTGGGGCCACGTTTCAGGTGTTACCGGACCCCTCACACATCTGCCCGCCGGAGTTATTGAAACCGGGGACATTTACTTCTCAGGGTTCTGATGACATCGCCCACCTGACAAATCTCAGGTTACCATTCACCACGCCGCACAAAGGCAGCCAAATCCAGCCTTTCAATTATTAAACCCCAGGATATTACAGGACACATGACCCAGCACATGAAAAGTTCATCAGTTAGGACATCCCACCCTCCCCCCATCAAGAGAGGCTGGGGGAGATTGGAGAAAAACGGTGGCTAGACTGGGTCACTGAAGACAGAAGAATTGGGAAGAGCCAGAACCTCAGCCAGGGAAGTGCTTCTAACCTCCTACCCACCATCCAAACTGCAGCCAACTCTCCATCCTGAACTGTCTCTCGCCTGTTCCCCCACCTTCCCCAATCTACCTCTTTGCTGGGAAATAGCTCCCTTGTGATGGGGGACCCTTGGGAAAAAGACATGCTTTTTGCTGGGTGATGCTCAACAGAGAAGGATTGGACGCATTGATGATGGAGAAGTGCAAACATCAAGCCATTGGGCATGAGTTCCGCTGGCTGCTACCATTTAATAAACAGCAGCGGAGTAATTGGGGGTGGCAGTGACACACAATGAAGCCCCTTTGTTAAATCACAGCCCGCAATTGTTCTCCAATTCGATTTGCACTAAAGAGAAGTCAAAGCAAAGCGTTTTCTCCTCTTGTAAGGGGGAGGGGGAAGCTAAGGGAGAGAGAGAGATCCTCGGAGATATTAGATTAAAGCCCAATAACACAATCAAGAGTTTGCTGAATTAAATTATTAGCATTCAACAAGTCCCGCAAAAGGGTAATTGCCATTTTCCAGGAGAGGATGCTAGGATGTCATTAATTGCACCGATCCCCGGGACGAGAAGGGAAGCCGGGACTGGAAAGCGAAATGAAAGGCGGGCGGAACCGCTTGTCGCAGGGAAAGGGGAGCTATTTAGGCTCTTGGTTAACAAGGGGGAAGCTAGCAGCTGCAGAGTCCCGGGGCAGTTTCACGGGGTGGGGTCCTTACAAGACCAGGCTGGTTGTATGCCTGGACGCTCAGCCCGATGGAGGGAGTGGGGGACATGGGAGTGCGAGAGAGGGAGGAACACAGTAGCTAGAAGGGAAGGAGAGGCAGGCGTGGAGGGAGAAGGAGAGCAGGTGAAGAAGCGGATGCAGCTAGCAGCGTCCGCGGCTGCCAAGATTTGCTCTGGGACAGGGAAGCCCTGGCTCGGGGGAGGGCTGCTAGGAACCCGCCAGAGCTGCCTCGCCCCGATTGCTCCCGAGCCGGGTTTGCAGGGTCCGTGGCAGCCGGCGGGGTCGGGCGCTGCTCTCGGGAGGACTAGCGCCAGAGTCCCTCTCCGTTCTCCCCCTACTTCCCCCAGCGCCTTCGCTCAGGCTGCAGCCAGCCGCACACGCGTGTTGGCCGCTCCCCTAAAGCCGGGGGCCGAGGCCCAGCGGGATGGGACCGGGGCAGGCTGAGAAAAGAACCGCGGCCGCGGAGCTGGGAGGGCAGCCGCCCCCTTCGCCGGTTGCAAGTCTAGACACACGCACTCACGCCAGCGCCACAAGACCCTGCGAGCCTCCCGGGGCTGGGGGCACAGGGGTTCCCGGGCAAACTTTCCCCAGCCCTGGGAGGAGGGGGGGCAGTCTGAAATGAAGCCTTACCTCTGGCCATCTCCCTGGGGCGGACGGACAGCCGGTCTGGAGGCTTCGTTCCGCGCCTCGGTCTCCACCGGAAGGAGGGAGGCTTTCACCCAGCGCTGCTTCTTGTTGTAGTTGTGCTCGCTGGGGGCGGGGGGGGGGGCTGGGGGTGGCCAGGCTGCGCCGTGTCCTGCCACCTGGACCACCTGCCTCCTCCGTCCTGACAGCAGCAGGCTTGGACGGAGGGTGGGGCCGGGGCTGCTGGGCCCCATCTTTTTATCAGGTGCAGAGACAATAGCCGGGGCTCCTGTTACAGGACTGTCTCTTTAAACCCTTGATCAACCCACAGGTGGCCTGTCACCACCGTGGACATCCATGACGTCACCTGAAAGGAGGTAGGGAGAAAAATCCGACTTCAAAACAAGAGTCCCTGGGCGACCATGGCAACAGATTGCAAATGTCAGTGCACACATCATCCATCCTGGTGCTACTAAACTGCCTTCCTAGTGCCTCCCACATGGGGGTGGGGGGCGGAATCAGTGTAAATCTACAGCAGTTAGCACCGGTGCCAGCCTTGCTAAGGAAGAAGCATTGCAGGGCTGCCCAAAGGTGCTACCGGATTTGCAAAATCCTCTGTGCCTCAGCAAATCTCTTTCATCATAGCACCTTCATTTATTCTCACTCTCTCCGCTGAGAACTAGCAGCAGCTCCTAGGATGGAAAAAGCTTAGCTGCTCCCTTGCTTAGAGCAAATCCCAAACAAGTGATGTTTTGCATCTGATTGTCAATAGCAAGAAGCTCTCTGAAGGAGAGAAGAGGCTGGGTTCCATTCAGAGTTAAGGAATACACCAATTAGCCTTAGTTCCGAAAACGGGGATTAAAATGCAGCTGCTTATCCTTTTTATAACCTCTTTACACACACCTGGTCCTATTTTTTCCTTGTTGCAGGAGAATAACTTGCCTCAGCTATAGACATATTCAAATCCGCTTGCTGCCCTCCTTCCCTGCTCTACCCTTTCAAAGTCAGCAAATGGGCACAGTATGTGGAAAGGTTTATTTTTTACTTGAAGAGGTTAGAACAGATTGGGTATGTAGAGGGGTGTGATAGGAGGAGGGGGTGAAGACACTATCTCTGAAACACTTGCAGATTCCCCCCTGGCAACTCAGTGCAGAGATGCGACCCCACAGGGCTCAGCATACTAGATGTTCAGACACTACCTGGGTCTGGTATAAATACGTAACTAGATATTGATTGTGACGATTTAAGTGCCCATCTCAAGCTCTGGGCCCTTTAAAACAATTCCATGCAAAAGTTAAAACATTGTCACCCTCTCAGCATCGTTAATAGGTGGCCTGGAAATCATCTTAACAAACTAACCCCTTTAACAACAATGTCCATCAACCCACTTCCCCAAATGAAAGCGAAGGTGGGATGTTTGGATGATTAACCATCTGTGCTCTGGCAGACCAGGCAGGGGAACCAATTCCAAAGTCAAGGACACCTCCCAGAAAATGCCTTACCGAGAGCCCTGTATACACAGAATATATTATTCTCTCATATACAGAAAGGGCTCCAGTTGTGGGAGCATGGTCTGAGAGAGTGCGATGGCCTCTCAGTTAGGCAGCTCCCATTCCATTCCATGTTTTATAGGTCAATAGCTCTGCTATTAAGTAGCCAGTGTAGTTACCTGAGAATGGGTGTAAATTACTCTCAAAGCAACGCACTGATTAACAAGTGGGTGGCTACATGCTGCATTAGCCTCAGTTTCCAAATGGTCTCAATGTGCAGCCACATGTTGAGCTCACTAATGTCATCTTGATGGATGGAACATACGCTGATGGTAAGTCCCATTGCCTTGCTCCTTTGGCTCTGTGAAGTGTTATGCCCTGCAACATGGGTTGCTGCAAGAGTCAGGATCATTTAGAAAGATCTCATGCAACCTTTTAAACTGTCTACAGCTCTCAGTAAGCGCTTGTACAGCATCTAGCACAATAGGGCCCAGATCCCTTTGTGGGGTCCTTAGTCACAAGCAAAGTACAGGTAACAATACAATTTTGCCATTTTCAGCTGTGAAAAGAGCTTTGGGCACCCAGTTAAAATGGGATTTTGTGATGTTTCACTATGATGAAAAGGAAAGCGTATTGCCACGTTAAATAGTGCTATAAAGGTACACAGTGTTTTACAAATCACAAATCAAAACAAGGTCCTGGCCCCAAAAGGACGTAATCTGACTCAGACACATAAAGGACTACATAAAAAAAAGTGAAAAATTTAAAGCAAATGGACAATGGGCCAATATTTGCTTCAATTACACCATTACCACCCTGCTGAAGTCAATGAGGTTGCAGAAGCGTCAATGTGAGCAAAATGTGGCCCCTAACTTTTTGTGAATTTGGGGACAACACAAGTCATCCTAGTGTTTGTCTGCACTGAGAACATTTTCACTCAGAGCTGAAGTGAAGTTCATATTTCTGAATAATACTTTATTAAAGATCATACATTGCACCTTCCACCCAAAGAGCTCAAAATACTTTCCAAACATCAATTAAATCTCCCCCACAGACTTGGGAGGTAAGTAACTACTGAATTAAGGTTATTTTGGGATTTTTTGGCATGGTAAAAAATCTTAGACATTAGAGATAGTTGAGACCTTTGAAACCAGCTAGTGTCTGCCCACCCCAAAACCTAGGGCTGGATTGTTCCTTACATTCCTTGTCCAGTTACTCAAGCAATGGAGCTTCCACTCCCTCTCCAGGCTGAAGTTCAAGGTACTTGAATGTAAGGCAGGATGCTTTGCGTTAGAAACACTGTGCTGATAGATCCTTTCTAAAGAAAAAAAAAATGCAGGACTTAGATTTCTCATTGCAGAACTGACTAGTTACATCCTACATAGGAATCTTTAAAGGATAGCTTTTAGAGTGTTTAACCTAACTGAATTAATACTGCCTTTTATATTTAAGTGGCATAAAATACCATTCTGAAGGAAGCTTTCATAAGGCAAGTTGTAGGTTGTATGGACAACAAATGGTTTGACAGCTGAGAATGGCAGAATTCATTGAAGCTGCTGGATAACCCAATGGTCTAGCAGCCTAAGCATGCATGAGGCTGTTGTATGCACACTGAGTTAACATTTAATTAACAAGCCAAGTGTGTTCTGAGAATTCAGTCCTTGAGAGGGAATAGGTCTGACGATTGGTAAGAAATAGTATTCAAGGCTGAAGTGATCTTAACTGCTCAACAGTATCTGTACTAACCATTTTCTGAGCAAATCCCCAGAAAGCTGTATTTTCTCTGAAACAACATGTAAGTCATGTTTAATGTTCAGCAACACTCTGTAGACCTTGTGGCTTTTGCTATTTCTGAAGCCTAGTGCTAGCCTTGGAGGGGGAAGTTAGTTTAAGGTTCAGAAACGGAAGCATTTTCTTCTCTACAAGTGTGGCCCTTACAAAGAGAGAGGCTGACATTCTTCTGTAGCAGCATGGCACTCAAGGGTATGCCTAGTGGCTTGAAATCCACAATGCAGTAGGTAATCCATTGCCCCTTGCTCATAGCATCTCCATAATCTGCCACATTAGGCCACTCATTGCACACAAGAAGGCACAGAGATCTAGATCCAGCAGGCTGTTAGTAAAAGGCATCAGGAAGAGTACAAAAAAAGTATTAGTCATCAGAAGAAAAGTTGTTCCGATACCAAATAAATGAAAAGTTATACATGGGGCATAGTGCCTGCTCTCTACACATGAGGGAGCTGGTGAAGGAGACCTGAAACAGAAGCTTTCCAATGCAAAGCAGGAGCGGGATCAGTGTTACTAGTCTGAAATTGGAAAGCACTTGTTCTTCCTGTTCCATTCAGGCCTCACAAACAGCATGGCTGAGAAATCAGGCAGAGCCTTTCTTCTGCTGGATTGGACTCTTGAGGATAGGGGTCATATCTACCTGCTTGCACGGTGGAGCCCAAATCCTGCGTCTGGCCTTTAGGTGGAGCCACAATACAAATAATAGTAAAGGGACACCACACTGGGAGGACAAACCTGTGTCCCAGAGGAGAGGAATGGGACCAGGTTAAATGGAGAGAGAACTTTACAAAGAAGGAAACAAGGTGAAAGGTGTCACACATCAACAGATTGGTCTGTCTCAAACTAAGAGGATTTAGGCTCTCTTTGGGTTTTGGAGATTTCTGAAAAGGACTGAAGTAAAGATTCTTAGATGAGAAATCCTAGTCCTAACAAAGGCCCTATCTGTCCCCCACATCATGATGTCCTTCACCAGAATCTTAATTCATTCCAATCCCTGATCAGATCCCAAACTCAGACCTTGAGGATGCCTACAAAACCTGACCTTTAATCAAAACTGGAAACCAAGACGTATAGCACCCCAGATCTCTCTTCTTTTCAAATACATGCCTCTGTTTTCACATATAAATAACAATACCTTCAGAAGGGAGTTAAACATTCAGCCTCATTTGAGATTGAACAGGATGATTTCTGTGGTGGGACCAACTGACGTTTCATAGCGTGACGATTTGCTACTAATAAAACAATATCTGTGAATATTGCATCACAAATACACACTGGCTATGGTTCAAATCCATCCCTTCCTGAATTTTGACTTTATTCTTAACATATACACTAAAGCCCCAAAATAGGATTGCACTTACAAAGATAGGCTTTGGTCTGCACTAACTGCTTCTAGGTTTCCCCCCCTTTCTAGATCTCCTGACCCTCCTCCAAGCAGAGAGACTTTCAGCTGTTTATACTCCTTCCTTGGTGTTAATGAGCCTCATCTGATCTAACTGCCAGCATGAGTTGGCAGCGTAGCTCTGCACCACCCCACAAAGCCCTGAAGTCTAACACCTGGTCATAACCTGTTAATAGCAGCTATTTTACTGTCACTATGGCATCTGAAATGGCAACATAAGAGAATATGTATTAGTCCCATGCAGTGGTGCAAGTAGAAATCATTTCTTGCTGGTACCGTACTCATGGGACAGACATAAGACAGGGGCATGTAACCTCCCCACATGACCTTCCGTGTGACTCCACCCCACCCCCATCCCAGGGCCCCACACTCTCCCCGTCCCCTCTGACACCCCCCTTTGTATATACAAACATCAACATGCTTAACTAATCACTTTCCCCCCAAATATGTAGTATTCAGTCTGTTTATATGGAATGTGGGAGTTGGGTGAGGAGCCATTTCAGCATATGTATGACTTATTAAAAGACAAATTTTAAGTAGAACTGTATCCCAAACTGCTTTATAGTATTGTACCCAAACATTGCATTTCAATGGGGGATTCAATTTCCTTTATAGGAACAGACTCTTGAAACTCTTACTAGTCCATAAAAGTAGTCAATAGTCATGCAAACAGTCCCATTATCTTCAGTGGGATTGATCAAATGATTAAGGATTTACAGGATTAGGTTCCAAGTTTGTAAATTGTTCTGGATGAAACTGACAATGCCTGAGCTGTCAGATCAGAAGGAGCTTCATTCCAATAAAGGTGGGCAAATGTGTGATAAGTCTTAGCTCCATTGCTAAGATGAAGAACATATTTTCAGCAAAATTCTTGGCAGATTCCTAAGGCAGTTGGTTTAAGGCCGTCAGTGTCCAGCATTGTAATCTTCACTTATAGTTCTCTCACCCCAAAAGCTGGAAAATGAGGCATTTTTTTGTTTGTTTTGCTGCTCCAGTCAGAATCCAAATATCCTCTGGCCACTGCAAGCAGAGGCATTCCTCTAATGACCTGGACTTGATGTGATGCAGCATGAATGCCATGGATAATTCAGACCAATGGGGAGAAACAGAATAAAAACCATTGTTTTATTAAAACACCTTCCGTCCCCCTCACCCCTCCCCTCTTGAGGACTCCTGATCAACGTAAAACAACACAATACATATGCTAACAAACTTAAACAAAGCCTTTTTTAAAGTTTGTTAGCATATGTAGTGTGCTGGTAAAGCCATAAAGAATGAATGCCCTCCCTAGCCACTTTCTGCTCCTTTAAGGAGCAGAGCGCAGACCCGCCCCCCAGCCGTGTGCTCCTGTGGGGGTGCTGGCCCCTGTCTTTCCAGTATCCTGTACCGGCTAGAAATTTCTTGCAGGTATTGCATACTGGAGGGTACTGCCCTACTTGCACTGCTGGTCCCATGACTTGCAGGCAGGTCTGTATTGTAGATCTCTGCACCAACTCAAAGACCCACAATGAAAAAATGCATATTGGGGCTATGAATTTAAAGAGATTTCTCTGCAAACTGGAAAAGGAGCTGCTTCTTTTGCTTCTGTGCACTTCACCAGCCACTGCTGAGAACTAGGTTGTGCCGTTCCATTATCATCCCATTGCTACCAGCCTTTCTTTCCCAGTGAGTGCTACTGAGCAGCCACAGCAGAGACTCCAGAAAGAGTAGCCAGAGCAAAAGATTGGAGTCTATGAACAGCTGATTTTTGTGCCGGACGATATAGGGTTCATCGAACTGGACCTCAAGGAATGCATCAGCATCCCCAAAAAGAATTTGGGGTGGAATGAACTTCTCTCACAGTTGCTGGTCACAAGTGGCAATGGGACATTGTTTGAACAGTTCTTAGATTTCCCGGGGCCTTTGGTGGAATAGTCACAGAAAGTGCTCGGCAGCTTGGATGGATGTTTGTGTCTGGTGTAGCCTTCAGCAGAAGGGTGGATGGTTATTTCCTTAGTAACATTAAGAAAAAGGAAACCGAGAGACACCAAGATAAATGGCCTTGCAAACTGTTCATTAATTCCATGATTACAATCAGGAACTGTTATCTCTCCATTAGACTCAAAGGAAATAAGGTGGGCAATGAGGAGGCCTTGGTGTTGAACTGACCCTGGCAGCCAACCTGGTTATTTCCTCTGTCAGAGACAACATAACAAGAACCCAGATCCTAACAGCAGCATGTCCTGAAGGATATGAACAGCTCTGCAAACTCCACCTGACAAACATGCCAGGAAATGGACTGTGGCATCTCACTCCCCACCTGACACTTTTATGGCACTCAATTTAAATTTATGACTGACTTGACGAAACGGCTTGTCAGCCAGCACAGACAGACTGTGCAGCCCCAGCCCCTATGGTCAGCTAGCATAGAAAGACAGTAAATCCCCATTTCCCAGGTGATGCAGAATCCCGCATCTAATGCAGAGCTGCCCAAGCCCAGCTACATCTTTCCAGGTACTGCCTGCCCGTCCCCTAGAAAAGTTTGTGTAGAGCAGGCATGGGGAATTTCCTTCTGAAGAGATGACAAAGTACTTAGTGTAACGACCCAAGAAATGGCTACGTTGCCGCTGATGCTATTCAAATTTGTGTTTTTAGGGAGCCTAGGTGTTTCAAACCTTAACAGAGATGCCATCCCCTCCAGGACACCAAAATGTCCTAGAAAGGAAGTTATTTCAAACTGCCTTGGTACAGCTGTGACAATATATCCCTTCTTCTTGCACTCTGCTATGTATTTAGGTATTGTATATTCTTCTGGGCACATTCTATACAAAACCTCAGTTAACAAACACCAAAAGCATCCTCCTTTAGAGGCTGAAATAAAGTCTGGCAGCATGCCCTGAAGGTCAAGAAAACTGATCTAAGCTCTCTCTCTCCTCCACCCACATTTCTCTATGTGCCCCAACCTCTCCCTGCCCCCTCCTATTAGCTGCCTTTCTCAGGCATATCTGCATGTTTGCTTGTCTCGTGTAATACTACAGTTCAGAGGCTCATTCCTGTCCATATTTTCCATTAAATCCTTTTGTCTGAAGGTTTTTATATTCCAAGTCCAATGGAGACAGAGCTTTGCTGCCTGGTTTGGCTCAGGCTCGCTGTGAATGCTAAAGATTCCCAAAGGCACATTTCATTTAGAATCAATAAGATTTATTGTGTATCATATAAATCCCAGCTGATTAGTCAAAACACATAAGAGGATCGCCCCTCCTGGCACACACCAAGCTCATCACAGCCATGTTGACATTGTAATAATGATGTTATTAGCTTAGGAACCTCTAATAAACACTCTTAAATGGGTCTTTTGTCCATTTAGCTGCCTTTCTCCCTTTCTATGTCTGGCTGTTGTTTTCCTGCCAGCCACTGTGCGTTTGGATGCTATTCAGTATTTAGTTTTATCCTATTAAGGTGGATCTCAATTAATTACACAGGAGGAAGAAAGACAAAGAGGGAATTTGGGACCCACTCTTTTAAGTCCTGGCATCATGCTTTTGCAACATAGATGTAGCTATAAGACTGAGGATAACCAAGATGCCCGTCTAGCTCAGGGGGTTAATACACTAGCCTTTCACCTCTGACTTGAATTCAGTTTCTGATTAAATCACAAATGGAATGTGTTTGATGGGCTCAGTTTGATCCCCATGCGAACTGAGTACATGACCACACCATGAAACCAGCAACTCATTCTGACATGACTTCACTCTGGAGTGGCTGATGGACCGGAACAGTTAGATGCACCAGAGGTTGGGATTCAGATGCAGCCGCAGAATTGGGTAGGAAAGCCCAGTACTGAAAGAGCAAAGGTGCTGCAGATCAGGTTGAGGAGCACTGTCAGAGCTGCAGAAGGAGTGGGAAGTTGCTCAGAGCCTGCTGGCACTTCACTTGCTTCTGGCCAATGTTCTGAACCTATCAGATTCATAGACCCCCACCATTCACCCAAAAAGAAAAAGGAAAGAAAAGTGAGTGTTGCACCCCTTCTCACTGCCAGAGGAGCAGGGAATATTGCAGCTTTGTCATCCCACTTCCATTCAGTCCCTGTAAATATCCGCATAGCTGGCGATTCCACGTTCACTGCCTTTGGCAACAGCATGTCCAGGCATGAGGATGCCGAGAACACATTGACATGAGTCCCAGCACATGCCCCAGAACACCCATCATCCCCTCAGTTCTCTCCTGAATCTCCCCCGCGTCACAACTTTGGAGCACAGCGGAGATGTGATGCCTGTCACATCCCAGTGCCCTTTCACCTCTCTGCCCATCAGACAGATAGTGGCTGTTGGGTTTATTTAAAGCACCATGCCTCATTAAACCAGAGCCAAAGTGAAAGAAGCCTGTCCTCTCACTCTGAAGTTCAAAGGTGGTAGTAACAGATGTCCCTGTCAGCTTTACAGCACCTGAGGCAGGCCTGGCGCTGTTTGTTTAACAGCACCATCAGTAACTGATTATTGGCACCAGCAGGGAACATCTGTTCAATTTACAGAAATGGCCGTGCAGCCCCTCTCTCACCTGACATCCTCCCTGGGTTTTATTGAATCTTTGGTCCTCACAATTGCCTCTAATTTCATTGCCAGCCTTGTGAATAAAAGCACTTCCCCTGCAGCTACTTCAAGACACTTTTATGTCCCCTTCCCTCTGTCTCCATATTTTCCCTTTATCGTACACGTGAGCAGCACTTAAAAACTGCATTGAAGGAATCAGAAAAGCCTGGCTGGCGTTTATCACCAGTATGGCCAGGCTCAGGTGCCTTGGGCAACCTTCATTCGAATAGGAAATCTCCGATCCTGCCCAGCCTCCAGACCAATTGTGCCTGGGCTACACACGCCTAAGGCGCAAAGAACATGTAATAAAATCAAGGTTAAAATAAATACATGGAAACCAAGGTAAGATGTGCAGAGCGAGACGCAGATTATTGATGGCTGCTTGAAGCAAGGTCTGTTGTGCATAAGGCAGGGCACAGGGCTTACACTCCTTGGGGTCATTTTACTGTTCTCAGCATTGGAATCAAGATCTGTGAAACTCAGGGTCCCCATCTCAGCAGTGTTTTCATGCAGCTTTCTTTGGTGTATATCAGGGGTGGCCAAACTTACTGACCCTCTGATATGGCAACTGTCAGAAGTTCAAGAGCCGGGGCGTGCCTGCTGGGGCTTGGGGCTTCAGCCCCGCGGAAGGCGCCTGTCAGGGCTTCAGCCTTGTGGGGAGGGAGGTCTCAGAGCTTCAGCCCCATGGGAAGCCCCTGCCTGGGCTCGGGGCTTCAGCCGCACTCCTGCTGAAGTCCTGAGCCCTGGCACATGCGCCCTGTGGGGCTGAAGCCCTGAGCCCCAGCAGATGTACCCCACAGGGCTGAAACCCTGAGACCCCTCTTCCCGTTGGGCAGAAGCCAGAGGCAATGCATGAGGGAGGCATATGGGGGTCACATGCCCCCCTAGATTTTTGCCAGGGTTTTCTGGCCCCACTTGGTCACATGATGCACCAGGCCCCCCCACCTTGCACTGCAGCTGCTGGAGTCAGAAAGATGGGAGCTGCGCCTTGGGTAGAGACAGCGGCAAACAGCTGAGAGTTGCAGGAAAAGCCGCTGCTTTTGCTACTGTCTCTCCCTGCAGAGCTAAAGCAGCAGCCCCTCCTGCAGCTCCAGCTGTTTGCTGCTGTCCCTCCATGCGGAGCTAACACTTGGGAGCTGCAGGGAGGGGCAGCTGAAGGTAAGAGGGTGGTGTATGCATGGAGGGGGTGTGACTCAAGCTGTTGGGGGGGGTGGGGGGACGAACCTTTCACTTGTGCCCCCTCTCCCCCGCAGCAGGCACCAGTCGTCTCTGCTCCTAGCTCCAGCACCCGCCGCAGGGCAGAAGCCCCAAGCTCCCTCTCGGTAGGCCGAGAATGGGGGGTGGGGTTGGGAGCTCCGGGAGCCACACTTTAACTGTAAAAGAGCCACATGCAGCTCATGAGCCATGGTTTGGCCACCCCTGGTGTATACGTTGAATGTTCTTCCAGTCTCGATTTCGCCTAGGTGCAGTAACTGGCATGTATTTCCCAAGATCCTGGCCCACAGTGTCCTATTCTCCTCAGTCCACCCAGCTCGGCTATCACTCCTCAATCCTGACCCACCTTGCCTCACGCTGATTCATTCCAGGTCTCCCCACACAACTCTGCCAGTGAGCCTCTGTCCTGAACTGCAGTAGTTCCCAGAGCCGGAGCCCGGTTTTCCAGAGGTGGAAGGCCTACTGCACTGACCCCCCTAGTGTCATCTGGTTCTTAAACCATTTTTAGTAGCCTCCAAACTCAGGTGTGGGCTTTTGGATTCTTTTCTTGGGGAGGGTCAAATACTTAGGCTAGATGAAGCTCACCCCCTTGCAATGATAATAATAATAATAACAACAACTATGATTATAGGTGGAGCCAGCAGTGCTCCCTATAGTTCAGGTTTCCAGACACTTTCCATTATAACACCCTGTTTTCAGTTGCTTATAACTTTGCCAAATGTTAACTATTTGCACTGAAATTTCCCATGCAGGGTGTCTGTCTCTGGCTGAATTTTTTTTGGAAAATTTCAGCGTAAATGGTTCAGATAACTCCGAGAACGAGAATCTGAAAAAATACATTGTTTTGCCCATGTCAAAAAAAATTCTTCCAACCGTTTCTCTAGCACTTCCATTCATTGGAACAAGGACTTGCAGTTTGGCAGGGTGTGGGCAGGAGGCAGCAGGTCCTGATGTCAGGGGTGTGCCTTTTCTGTTCCCATGAAAAAACACTCCAATTTGGCCATGTTATAAGCCTTTGAAAAATCTCTGTTTTCATATGCTCAGCAGGGACTTGTTAGAGTTTGGCAGGTAAATTCTCCAAAGATTCCATCCGCATGGGACAAGCCCCAATACCTCACAGGTCTGACATGCTGACTGGACTGTGCATAGGCACCCACTCCGTGGGTGATTTGGGGCTGCAGCACCCACGGAAAAAAAATAGTGGGTGCTCAGCACCCACCAGTCACCCACCAAACAGACTGTTCGGTGGGCCCCGTTGATCAGCTCCTCCCCCCCTCCCAGCATCTCCCGCCCACCACCGATCAGCTGTTTGGCGGTGAGCGAGAGGCATTGGGAGACAGGGGGAAGAGCAGGGGTGGGAAGAGGTGGCGTGAGGGTGGGGCACACTTGGGGGGATGGGGAGGAGCGGGGCAGGAAGAAGCAGTGCAGGGGCACTGGGGGAAAGGGTGGAGTGTGGTTGAGGCCTCAGGGTGGAGCAGGGGTGGAGCACCCCCAAAGAAAGCCAAAAGTCGGTGCCTGTGGGACTGTACATGCACCATCCCCACACAATGACTAGGCATGCTCCATCCCAGGGCTTCGTAGCTGAACAGGACTTCCCTGCAAGTACCGCTCTGGGCTGTTGCCAATCGCTGTGGCCCTGGACACTGAAAGCAGGGAGACTGTCTCTCCGGTGCTCTCAAAGCTCCCTCTGCTGGTGCGCAAGCAGCTTGGAGGAAACTGAGGCAGGGCAATGCTTACAGGTGTTTAGATTTTTGTCTAGCTCTGTGTATTCCTTGAGCTATCTAAAGTAAAGAGTAATTGTGTTAGAAACCTTAGCAAAGAGGCGGTTATGTGCTTCCACTATCTCATGTCCGTGGGGGGAGATACAGTAAACCAGAGTGCCATGAGGTTGGTGCTTTGGGAAAAGGTGTGCTTAAGGAACTGGGGAGCCTATGATGGATCAGGACAGGTCCTGGGGACCTAGGGCAACTGGATTGTGAGGTCTCAGTTCTAAGCAAAGCTAACAGGCAAAGAGCCTGTGTCCAGGAAGTGTTCCAGAGAGCCCAAGGTAAAAGACAGTGCTGGAGCCCACTCAGACTCAGGAAACTTAAAGCACAGGGGTCCAGTGTGTGAGGATGAAACACAGCAGCAGGGTGAGGGTCTCATGATTAAAGCAGCTGAATGCTGCCCTGGAGAACTGGATTCTACCCCGGCCTCAGCCAGGGAATTCCTACATGATGCTGGGCAAGTCAGTTAACCCAAGTTTTTTGCAGACACTCACTAATTAAGTGTTCCTCATTTACTGGGTGCCTGACTTGAGACCCTGGGATCTGGTTTGCAGAAGTGCTGAGCGCTCACAGCTACGACTGAAGTCAACGAGACCTGTGCTTTGAACAAATAAAGTGCTACATAATGCTAAGTACTGTGAAAAACCAGACCCTAGGCATCTCAAATTGGGCTCTCAAAATTAGTGGATACTTTTGACCTTAACCTCTCTGTACTTCAGTTTCCTATCTGTAAAACAGGTATACCCCTGGATCTTACAAAGGGGTTGTGAAGATAAATCAATTCATGTTTGTGACGCGCTCAGATGCTACAGCGATGAGTGCCAAAGAAAAGCCAATGAGGAAATTAATGCTTCTGTATTCAGAGCAGGGTTTGAATAGTGTGCAGTAAGGAAGGCCTGGGGCCACACACTGAATGTGGAGGATAAAAGAAACATTGAAGAGCTACCTATTCACTAAATGTGGCTGGGATGCTGTGGGAAAATAGTATGTGATCGTGTAATTAAAGACTGTATCATAGTGCATATGCACAAGGGGAGGCAAATTAAGGCTGCACAGACAACCTAGAGTCTGGCATTGCCTAGCTTTTGAGTGCTTGACTCTGCAATCTTAACATTCTTTTAACATAGTTTTTTAAATGTAATCTAAAATTTCTATTGTGTCAAATCCTTTGTCGGCATCAGGGTCCCTCTGTCATAGGTGCCAACTCTATGGGTGCTCTGAAGCTGGAGCACCCATGAGGAAAAAATGGTTGGTCCTGAGCAATCCCCCTGTTAGCTCCCCCTCACCCCCTAGTATGTTCTGCCTGCCTGCCTGCCAGGGGGCACCATAAATCAGCATCTCCCTCTCTCTCCCCATGCCTCCCGCTTGGCACAATCAGCTGTTTTGCATCATGCAGGAGGCTCAGGGGGGCGGAGGGGAGGAGGAGGAGCAAGGATGCAGCGCACTTGGGGGATGGAGTGGAACAGGGCAGGAAGACGCGGGGCACGGGTGGAGCGGGGGCAGGAAGAGGCAGGGTGGGGGTGGAGGCTTGGGGGAAGGGGTGGAGTAGGGGTGAGGCCTGGGGTAGAGCCTGGAGTCCAGCACCCCCTGGCACATTGGAAAGTTGGTGCCTGCATCCGCTGTCCTGGGCAATGTACAGATACGTGGATGATATGGTCCCTAGCCCAAGGATCAACCTTGTTTTGTATTTATAGAGTAAATTCTAATATAGGATATTGCCCAGAGGAACCAGATGTAAGATCGGTGGTGAATACCCTCCCCACGCTGCATTTTGAAAACAAAATATATAATAATAGCATGTCTAGATCATCCATTGGATGGGAAATAATAACCCCCTCTCACCTAGGTACCTGGGAGATGGGGTCTGTGCCAGCCAGTACAGATCCTTTGGGACCCTCATGCACCCCGGTCCCACTTTTACTAATAAGGGAGGAGGCATCAGCCTAGCTATTGGGACAGGAGGGCTCCAGGAGACACTAGAGCCAAGGACAGCTATTCACAAAGCTCAGGGAGTTGGGAGAGAGTATGAGCCCTCTGAGCCTGATTCACTTGCACAGCTGTGCCGCCATCCTCACAAAGGGGCATACAGAGAGCCTGCCAGAGGGAACTTCTCTCCATTTCCTCAAGATGCTCAGGCAGTGATCTTGAGAAGAGCTGGGAATTGAGCCTGGCGTTGTTATTAGTTTGCACCACTTTGGTTCCTTTGTGTAGCCTGCCCAGGACTGCTGGGCTGGGCACTGCACTCAGGTCTCGTTAGATGGGATGGTCTCTGCAGCACATAAATGAGGCCTCCGAGCAGGAGGTTATTTTGTTTACTGCAGTGAAGCCTTTTGTGGTGGGTGGATCTGTATATGGGGCCCGGTTACAGGCTCTCTACAGAGCATAGATAGGTTAGCTCCAATATCCTCTCTCAACCCTACAGCAAGCAGGGGCCCACTCAGACTGCTGGCTATGCGATAAAGAATGCTAGCATTTTCAACATCATCCTCTTTCACCCTCCTCCCCCAGTCCCATCTCTCTTTTATATCTACTGCACTTATATCCCTGCTTTATGAAGTAGCTCAAAGTGCCTGCACCAGGAATGCTTAATAAACCACTCAGCCTCAGAGTGAGAGAGGACAGACCAGCAGCCGGCAAATGGAACTCGAGGGACCCCTGACATTGTTCCTTTCAAAGAAAAAAGGAAAGGGGGAAAAAAAAGGCAAGTGCCCCTCTAGTGCATCTTCCCCGCTCCCGCTTCCTTGCCGCTGCTGTGTGTCACTAATGCAAAGGGCGTGAGAGGAAGAGCTGCTAAAAGCCTTGCAGAATCAAGCCTCAGTTTGCTGCACAAACCTGAGGAGAAACAAAAAGCTTTCAAGGCCTTTAAAAGCAACCGAGTGCTGCCCCTCCTGAGCAACCCATTGCCCGCTGGTCATTCCTCAGGTAAAGAAGACACCCACCGACCAGGCTAATCGGCCAGTTATAGTCCCCATGTCATGCACAGATAGGAAGAAATGAGTTGAGAAGGGGAAAAATAAGGAATCAATTTGATGTAAAGCCTATATTAATATAGAGCTTGTGAAAGTGAGGGATTAAAAAGCTACTGGCTAAAGGTAGGTGTGGTACAGAGAGGGGATGGGCAGCCTTCCCACATCAGGTCTGCCGATGCTCCTCACTCTTGACCAGCAGCATCCCCTGCTGTTGCAGTCCTGAGCTTCTCCAGCCTCCACACAGCAACACCACAGCAACTCAATCCTGACCTCCTAGTCCAGAACAGGTTCCCCACACAACACTACCAATACATCCAACTAGTGACCTACAACATTCCCTGCTGTTCTGGATCTGGGCTCCCCATACACAGCTCTGCCATTGCCCCTTAATCCTGCCCCACAATATCCCCCGAGTGTAGCCCAGGAACCCCCTCGCGCACACACAGCTCTGCCAATGCACCTAAATGCTGGTCTGTAACGCTCTATCCTATTCCTGACCCAGGACTCTCTTGGGAAGACACCATTATGAAAAGTTGTGTGTGAGCTTATGAGCCCTGGGTGAGTTGGATGTGGTTTGAAAGAAACATGAGGAGGGCAAGGTGGAGTGGTACTGAGTTAAATGAAAAGATGGTTTGTATAGGAACTGTTTGAGACAAGGGCCTGTGCCACTAGAGAGGTCAGTGTTCAAGGATACAGACTGGCAGAGGAGGAGTTTGGGCAGAATACATTTTGTAGCTTGTTTGTTTGGATGGAAGGTTTTGCAGAAAGTCAGTACTCTGAGAAATTACTTCCGTGAATCAGCTATGACTGCATCTCACAGCATGTGCAACCCTGAGATCTGGGGGAAGACCGACCAGACCTCCAAAGAGTAAGGCAGTGAGTAAACCTTTTTGGAGGGACTGTGGGACCAGCCCTGAAATCCTCAGGCAAAGCTCCTCCTGTCTTCAGGGTGAGTGTGTTACACGCATGAAAGTATGCAGTGTAGTTGTAGCCATGTTGGTCCCAGGATATTAGAGAGACAAGGTGGGCGAGGTCATATCTTTTATTGGATCAGCTTCTGTTGGTGACAGAGACAAGCTTTTGAGTCACACAGAGCTCTTCTTTCTGTATGGCTTAAAAGCTTGCCTCTTTCACCAACAAAAGTTGGTCCAATAAAAGACATTGCCTCACATGTACCAAAGGACAGAATTCAGCCCTTAGAATCCAGTGTGTCCTTAGAATTGTGTTCATGCAAGGGCAAAAGGGGATGGAGAGAAAGCAGCGATTTCTATTTAACAAACACAAGGCAATGGAGGCCAGACGGCTGCAGTTTCTCACCATGCTCCAGATCACTTTCCAGCACCCTGCAACATCAGCAGCATCTCTTGGAATTAGAACAATCTCTCTGAAAAGATGAGGTGTTTACTGTGCAGGGAAGACCAGCCTTTGCTGTATATTAAAGTGTGTCTCACAAATTTTCATGTGCCTTCGTCTGGGTCGAAAAATACCACCCACCATCAAATACCAGCAGATTTTAACTCAGCACTAGCCATGAAGCCTAGGCTTGACCTGCACTGACTGGAGATCCTGAGGCCCTCAGTGTAGCAGAGGCAGCCAGGGGACAGCTATTTACTTGGGCAAGAAGGGAGGCCACACACAGCTGTCCAGACTGTGGAGCAAGGTATACAGCGTGAAGTAATAAAGTTTGCAAATGACAATGCAAACCACAGAAACACAGAGAAGGAGAGCAGACAAACTCATTCCCTGGCTCGGAAATTGCTAAGCATACAGATTCTTGGCTTTTCCCCTATAAATAATCTTTGCTGGTACAGCACAGGTGAGAGGTAGAAGGGGTGGAAGAGGCACAGGGGTCAACCGAGAAACGTTACTGAAATATGGGAACAGCTGACGTTCAATCAGAAACCATCTGAGAGAGAAATTATTCCATGCAATCAGAATGGATAGAAATGCACTGTAACCTGGGTACAGTACAACCAGGGATTTAAATACACTAGTGCTGAATTTGGCTTAACATGACTCCATGCTCATTGTTTCTTGAACCTGTTCTACCAACAAACATGATCTGCTTGGATGCTGAGCTCCCACTGAAGTCACTGACTCAGAGGAGCAGGGCCGACAGAAGCAATTCTGAAACTGCAGATAAACTGGAATGGCCTCATTTGGGTGTAACAGTCCCAAGCCACACTGGTCAGATTGTATTGTACCAGCATGGCTCTGCCAGTGCCTCCGAATGGACAGTTACATTCAATCCTGTACGTTTAAATTACAGGCCCAGCTGCTGAAAGTTGGCTGAGGGGGCAGCGTTCGCTCTAGTTAGTTCCCATCTCGCCTTGCAGATGTAAGCGCTGAGCATCCCTCTCGCTCAAGTTGATTGGTGCTGCTGGTGCTGAGCACTTTTGAATATGAGGCCCCCAATGACTACAAGAAAGGGCAGATGATTCTTTGTTGAAAGAATCCGACTCCAAATTCCTCCTTTGTTTGTTTCCCTCTCTCTGCCTCTCAGGCTATTTTGGGAGGAAGGTGTTTGCATAAGAGGCACTTTACAATAATTGTTTCATTCCTGCAGATCCACGCAGCACCGAGATATGTTTTGCAGCTCACAATGTCTTTAATGCAGAGACATACTGAGACAGAGGTTACAGCTCAGCTCAGGGCCAGCCTTGCAATTTGTGGGCGAGCGAACAAAAGAGGCTGCTGGGAGTGGGACATAAATGGGGCTGAGAGTTGTCTCTCCCTTTGGTCCCACTGTGGGGGTCAGTGGAGATCAGAGTGGGCCATAACTTTTTCTGTTTGTTTGTCCCCCCGCCACACACCATACTCTGAGAGGTGAATGGTATCACTTCTTTGCTATTTTACTGCCCTGGGGAATCATTTATTTGGAAGCTGAATCCCATAAAAAATATACCATGAAATAGAATGATCACAAAATCATGTCCTCCTGCAAACAAACTGCTCTGAAAACCTGGAGGCCATGCACACCTCATGGACCATACACTACAGTAATGGAGGCCATGGGTCAGTTTTCAGCTCAATGCTTTCCCTATTTCTCTCTCATTTTCGGGTGACTCTCCCTAGTGGCCATCTGGTCACTAAGGCCAAAGTTACAACAGTTACAAGCCTGCAGTCTGCAGAATGGTGAGGACACCACATTTCCTGTGCCGATGTAAATGTAATTGCAATTAGTCCTTGGAGGACTGGAAACAGTCTGAGCTCTAGAATGAGATGTCCCTATTTAACAAACTCAGGGCTCTGCATGTGTGAGGCATGCAGATCTCTGGTGGATGGGAGAGGATGGGGAAACAGGAAGGGGAAATTCTGCCCTCCAAGCCATTTTGCTGAATCTGACCTCAGGAAAGACCCCGTCTCAATCTGCAGCCTCCTCTAATTGGTGCTTCCCTCCCACAAAACAATGTTCATTAAGAACAAGGGGACGGGACTGCCAGAAGTGAATGATAGTAGGAAGTATATCCTATCCCTACACCACTCAATGCCCATTGGCATCCAATCAATGACTGTTGTCATTGGCCATTAACTAGAATGGAAGACTGAGATACACAAAGCATAGCTCTTTCCATCAAGAAGCAAGGGTGACACCAAGCGACAGAAGAAACATCCTCTCTATTCCAGTACTCCCACTATGAGGGAGCATGCATGAGTGAGTCCCTCTGATTACCAGAAATGATAAGATATCTCATCAAAAAGTGTTCAGGAAAACTAGTGCCCGGTCCTTGGGGAAGGAAAGAGATGGCAGGGATACTATTATGCACTAGTACAGTCTAATCTCAGTGATAAGAGGGCAAGAGGGAATCTCAGTTCAGATCCTTGGAGACATGATCACATGAAAAACCAAAAAAATTGGCTTCCTTCATTGGGCCCTGGAGCTGAACTCATCTGTCACGCCTTTGAAATGGCCCACTGGTGGAGAGGCTGGTGCATGGGGACATGGTTGCCTGCTGTTGCCTGCACTGGTGATCTATAGAGGTTTCAATCTTTAGCACTGCTGGAACCTGTATTTTTCACTGGCACAATATTCATAGTTTTATACCAATGGTCGAAATGCCAAACCCTTGGATTGCATTGTGTTCTGATAACAATAGGTCACCTGCATCCATTGGGGACTGGCGTGGGGCACAACTCAGGCTGCATCACTTCTGTCATATTTAATGATCAATAGAGCCTACAACCACAGGGGCTGTTGTTGAATTAAATGCACAATACACAACAGGAATGTTGCAGAACCTCTCACTGAGAGGAGAGAGATATTCCAACCACTGAAGGAAGGGGTCAAAACAGGAAAAAGGTTTTCAAACCTGTGACGATTTTCACTGCCTCACTGAAGGACCAGGTGGCAACGTGACAGCACGCACTTGACTCTCTTCTCTGGAGGCGACTAGGCTTCCCAGTTTGCTTGGATCACAAATGTGATGAATTTGCTGGTCACAAGGGGCCAGGTTATATCCTTTAGAAAGGAACATTTTGAGTTAGCAAAACTGTTGCTCTCATTGACTCCTAATCTATTCCCAAATGGCAATTAGGAATGTGATAATCTTACTGGGAGTGGGCAAAGCCAGGCGATCCTCAGGGAGGAGGGTGGGGTGGACTCTTCTCTGAGAACTGACGTGAAGAGAGCATTAGAGTCTTCGAGCAGCATGGTTCTCTCTGACTAGGAGGGCAGTGAAATGGGGCACAGTGTGCCCTCCCCACATTGAGTATCAGCTTTTTCTGCATTCAGGCTGTACAAAACTCTTCTGGGGCGATGGTGCTTTACCAGGAGGGGAGGTAATGCTGGAAAGTGAAGGGTCAGGAAGGCTCCATGGCAGATGGCCAATGAGAGCTGGACTGAAGAAAGCAGGCAGTGAGGCAGTACAGGAGGGGGATTGTGCATCAGTCCCAGTCCTGAGGGGGGAACACCCACAACACATTTTGGAAAGACATGTTTGTGACAAGGTGTAATGGAATGCACTCGTGTATTCACCTTATAAGGTATCATTTGAAAACTAATATCTCACTGGTCAATAATATCATGGTGGAATGTATGTAGCAACATTCTGTGTAAAGTTATGAAATCCCCCCCTGTATAATGTTAAAGGCCCATGTTTAAAGTCACATAGCCATTAGGTAAAGCTGATCAAGCAAGTCTTAAACAAAGGGATGTGTGTGTACCTCAATTTGCATATACGCTGTAAACAGAGCCCTCAGACAGAGGGGAGAGAAGGAACAGTATGAAATCTCCCCCCCACACACCTGATGTCTCCTTGCTCTCCCCATGTGCCAGCAATGCCCCTCTGCCATGTACATTGGTCAAACTGGACAGTCTTTACATAAAAGAATAAAAGAATTATAACATTCATAAACCACTCGGAGAACACTTCAATCTCTCTGGTCACTCGATTACAGGCCTAAAGGTTGCAATATTACAACAAAAAGACTTCAAAACAGACTCCAACGAGAGACTGCTGAATTGGAATTAATTTGCAAACTGGATACAATTAACTTAGGCTTGAATAGAGACTGGGAGTGGATGTGTCATTACACAAAGTAAAACTATTTCCCCATGTTTATCTCCCCGCCCCCCCCAACTGTTCCTCAGACGTTCCTGTTAACTGCTGGAAATGGCCCACCTTGATTATCACTACGAAAGGTTTTCTCCCCCCCCCGCACACCCCCCTGCTCTCCTGCTAGTAATAGCTCATCTTAAGTAATCACTCTCCTTACAGTGTGTATGATAACACCCATTTTTTCATGTTCTGTGTGTATATAAATCTCCTCACTGTATTTTCCATTGAATGCATCTGATGAAGTGAGCTGTAGCTCACAAAAGCTTATGCTCAAATAAATTGGTTAGTCTCTAAGGTGTCACTAGTACTCCTTTTCTTCTTACTGGAAAGAACGTTATCTAAGGATATGTCTTCATTAGCAATGTTAAAGCGCTGCCATGGTGGCATTTTAACGTGCCTGTGTAGTCGCGGCACCAGCTGTGTAGTTGCGGCACTCCACCTCCAAGAGGGGAATAGCTACCACCGCTGGGAGCTGCTGGTGCACTGTCTACACTGCCACTTTACAGCGCTGAAACTTGCAGCATTCAGGGGGTGTTTTTTCACACCCCTGAGCAAGAAAGTTGCAGCACTGTAAAGTGGCAGTGTAGGCAAGGCCCAAGGGTCACTCTCAAGGAAATGCATTTCAAAGGGTGATTGAAGAGGCAAAGCCACTCCAAGTTATCTGTCCCTATCGATCTCTCTTGAACTTAAGAATACAAGGGAATCCAGCTGTTTGACTTTGGGAAGGATCCTGACCTGAAGACTGGTCAGTAATGTTGTTGGAAGCATATGGTAAGAATTTTACCTTGAACCAAGCCTAGTTTGTAAAAGTTTAGTACAGTATCTTTTTTTCTTATAACCATTTTTGACTTTAATGCTTTAATACTTGTACTCATTTAAAACCTCTTTCTTTGTAGCTAAATAAACTTTTTTGTTCTTTAATCAAAATTAATCTAGTGTTGTGAACTGTGTGGGTAACTCCAACTAAGGTGGCAAATCGTATATTGTTCCTTTA
Source organism: Natator depressus (assembly GCF_965152275.1). Classification (NCBI taxonomy): domain Eukaryota; kingdom Metazoa; phylum Chordata; order Testudines; family Cheloniidae; genus Natator; species Natator depressus. Next base: position 69,419,297 of record NC_134243.1, read on the forward strand.
CAGGGACAACAGACCTTTATTATCTGATCTGTCCAGCAGAGGGCAGTACATTTTGGGGGGGGGGGGGAATCCAGGATTGGGAGTGTGTTGGGGTTACCCTGCATGTGGTAATCAAGGCTGCTGGAAGTCAGAGTGTGGCTGGTATTTGCTGACAGGCTGCTGGGGTCAGAATTGTTGGCCCAGGACTGTGGCTACACACAGACACTCAGGGTGTGACCTGCAGGCTGTTTGGCAGGAGCCCAGGTTAGAAGCCACAACAGCAAAGCATTGTGTGACACCCACAGCTGAAGGGCAGGGGTGACACAGTCACTCGCTGCTCTGGATTGCACCCCAAAATGTCATACAAGGGAAGTGGGGTAGTGCCCCAGGCAGCACTGCAGAAACCCAGGCCCCAGTAGGCCGTGGGAGTGTGCACCTGGGAGAGAGTTCCAAGTTCCCATGGCGCTTACCCTACACCCGCCATGCCCCTCAGAGCCAGGCTCCCCCCAGAGTCTGCCAGCAATGGCTGTAAAGCGAGGGGTCAAGCTAGGAGCAGGGGAGGGGCTAGGGTGGGCACTGCACGCTGGGCAGGGAGGTGCCTGGCACGCCTGAGGGGGCACAGCTGGGCTCGGGGGGGAGAACAGCTCCCTCCTGGGCTATGCCTGGCCGGTGCCCTGGGTGGGGAGAGGTCAGGGGGTGCCCTGCTCTGCTGGGGATGGGGCCCACCTGCCATGATGCCCGGCTGCCGTGGTTGCCATGGTCCCTGGTGGGGCTGGCCCGGCCCCCGAGGGCGGCTCTGAAGGGCCCTAGGCTCCCGCAGCCCTGCGGTGACTCCTCCGGCCGCCAGGGGCCACTGTCTGCCGGGTGCGGCGGACTACCTGACGCTGTGGCCTCCAGAAGCCCTTCCGGGCTGGCGCGGTACCCTCTTGCTCTCGTCACCAAGGCTGCGGAGGAGTCGTTAGCAGCGCCGCCTTGGCGGAAAGATGGCGGCGGCCATAGAGTGACCGGACGGCGGAGGCGCCGGGACCCGCTGCGGCCCGGAGAGGTGAGGAGACGCGCGACGCCCACCAGCGTCCCCGGCTTCTGCCGCCGCACGCCCATCCCGGGGCCCCGCAGCGCCCCGGCGTCTGGAAACCGCTACCTCCGTCTGCCGGGGCGCCCAGGGCCCCCTAACCCTGTGAGCCTCCCACCCCCGGGCCCTGACGCTGGGGCCGCCTCCGGGGGAGCCTCCCGCGCCCCCTGTTCTCAGCAGGTATCTCCAGTGCACCTCGCCTCTGGGTTACCCTTGCGGCGCCCTGCACTCCTAGGAGACCCCCTGACATTCCCCCCCCGCGACACGTTCCGGTGTAGGATCGTGCTGCTCCCTGTCCACTACAGTGGCCTCTGTGTTTCCTTCCCTCCCAGGGAACGATGAAGTGATGGATCATGACGCTCCAACCATCAGGCCCCGCAGAATCCAGAACCAGAACGTCATCCACCGTCTGGAGCGCCGCAGGATCAGCTCTGGTAAGGCCGGCACCCACTGGCACCAGGTCCGGGTCTTCCACCAGAATGTCTTCCCCAACTTTACTGTGGTCAACGTTGAGAAGCCGCCCTGCTTCCTGCGCAAGTTCTCCCCCGATGGGCGCTACTTCATTGCTTTCTCCTCGGACCAGACCTCCCTGGAGATCTATGAGTATCAGGGCTGCCAGGCAGCAGAGGATCTCCTACAGGGTTATGAGGGAGAGATCTTGGCCAATGGCAATGACCAAAGATCTGTCAACATCCGTGGGAGGCTCTTTGAACGTTTCTTCGTCTTGCTTCATATCACTAACGTGGCCTCCAATGGCGAGCACTTGAACCGCGAGTGCAGTTTGTTCACAGATGACTGTCGCTATGTAATCGTTGGCTCTGCTGCCTACCTGCCCGAGGAACCTCATCCCCCATTTTTTGAGGTTTATCGCAACAGTGAGTCGGTGACCCCTAATCCCAGGTCCCCTTTAGAGGACTATTCTCTGCATATCATAGATCTTCACACAGGTAGACTGTGTGACACAAGGACATTCAAATGTGACAAAGTCATCTTGTCTCACAACCAGGGCCTATACCTGTATAAGAATATCTTGGCTATTCTCTCTGTGCAGCAGCAGACTATTCATGTCTTTCAGGTGACGCCTGAGGGCACATTCATTGATGTACGGACTATAGGTCGCTTCTGCTATGAGGACGATCTCCTGACCCTGTCCGCTGTCTATCCAGAAGTGCAGCGAGACACTCAGACAGGGATGGCAAACCCGTACAAAGAGCCCTTCATAAATTCTCTGAAACACAGACTGTTGGTGTACCTGTGGAGGAGGGCAGAGCAGGATGGGAGTGCAATGGCAAAAAGGAGGTTCTTCCAGTACTTTGATCAGCTGAGGCAGCTGCGCATGTGGAAAATGCAGCTGTTGGATGAGAGCCATCTGTTTATTAAATACACCAGTGAAGATGTGGTCACATTGCGGGTGACAGACCCTTCACAGGTAGGGCCTGTCCTTTTTGGGCAGCTTATTGCTTTGTTGAGGTTATTCTCATGCAGATAAATACTGTAAACTGCATTTCTGGTCTAAGTGCTGATTTGGGTCTTTGAGTGTTGGGTAGAAATGTTCTGTTAGGACCTACACAGTATATAATTTGGATCCTGTTGTGAGGGGCCTTGGTGGTATCTTTGATGGGATTCAGTAAGATTCCCCCTCTCTGTGTCAAAACTTCATAGAAATTAGAAAGAGAGAAGACCAATGTGGTTATCCAATTCCGTCTTCCCGCAAATGCAGGATCGTTTCCTGTACTACACTTATTGGTGCTTTGCCCAGTCTGTTGTTGTTTTTTTAGTAGTCAGGATCAGGGACCTATGATGTCTGGCATTGTACAAATACAGGCTGAAAAATAGTCTCTGTCCTGATGAGCATACAATCTGATTATAAATGTCCCAAGTGACAGTATTTCTACTTCCCTTGGGTGACTATTCCACAGTTTAATGGAAATTTTTCTTAATTTCTTCCAGTTATTCCTAATTATATTCAAATGCTACCCTTTTTTCCATCTTTGGTAAATATACCCTTCAGTTACCTGTTGAGAGTCATCCAGTCATTTCCCCGTCAGATGTCTTACACAAACTATACAAAAAGAAAAGGGAGTACTTGTGGCACCTTAGAGACTAACCAATTTATACAAACTATACAATTAGTCCTTTAATTTAGCTTCTTATTTCAACCCCTCCAGCCTGCTGATCATTTTGTTCCTTTTCCCCACTCTCACCAGTTTCTTTCTGTTGAAGGGTGCCCAGAACTAAACAGTGCTTCAGAGGCAGTCATGCCAGAGTAATATAAAGAAAGGACTGTTAATTTCCCTACTCTGGGTCTACAGACTCTGCATGTGCCACCCCAAACTGACCTTTTTTTCTTGCCATATTGTACTGCATAGTTGGATCTCTAAGCCATTACTGCTTTCCAGATGCTTCTTTCCTATTAGGTATGTATGTTTGAGTATTTTTCAGATGTAATGACATTTTTCAAGCTGAATCTCACTTTTTCTGCTTAAATTCTAATCTCTCAAAGCCTCTTACTATCTTTGTCCTGGATGGTATTTGCAACTCCCAATTATTCCTGGGAGAATTCTGCACCAAAAAATTAAGAATTCTGCACACAATATTTTAAAATTCTGGAAATGTTATTTGTCAAAATCACGCCAGTTTCAATTATTTTGGTAGTTTATTTCAAAATACCTGTCAGCAACTATGTCTGTAACAATACAGACGACAAAAAAAATTCAGGAAATGGTTTTTGACAAATAGATTCCCTACTAGGCATAAAGAAAAGGAGTACTTGTGGCACCTTAGAGACTAACCAATTTATTTGAGCATAAGCTTTCGTGATATTAATACAGAACTTTGAGTAACAATTCATTTAAAGTACAATTCAGAAATGTATTTCCCGCACCCCTCCAGAGCAGTGCAAAGGCTTTGGGAAGTTGGGGGTAATGGAGGAGCTGAGGGAGAGGGAAGTAATTGCTGGGAAGGAGCCTAGGAGAGAATCTGGAGTGTTGTTGGGTATGGGTGGGGGAAGTATGGAACAAGGTGTTTTTCTGGAGGGGGGGCAATTGTTAGGGAGTTGGGGAGCCTCCCCCAGGCAGACCCTGGCTGACTACTAGCCTTTCCCATTCAATCAGGTACATCTGCCCCTGTCCTTGTGTGTCCCTGCACCCCCACTCCTCATTCAGCCAGGCATATCTGCAAATGTGCCCGTGTGGTCCTGCACCCCCACTCCCCTCTTTCCCCATGTGTCCCTGCATGCTAACTCAGCTATGCATAGCTGCCCTGTCTCCATGTGTCCCTGCACCCCCCACTTCCCATTCAGCCAGGTATAGCTGCCCGTATCCCCCTGTGGCCCTGCATCACCATTCCCATTCAGCCCCTGGGTCAATGTTGTCACCCCACTAGCTCCTGTACCCAATCTGTCTCCCCTCACTAGCTCTTATGAACCCCAGTCTGCGTGACCCCTTGCAGCAGCCCCATGTGCCCCATTTTCTGTCTCCCCCCCCCACCCCATTCCATGCCTCCTTACCTGACTCTGCAGGCAGTGTTCTGTGAGGAAGACAGCATCTGCCCCCTCCCTCTCTATGGTTGGCTGTTCCTGCTCATGAGCCAGTTGTCCTCTCTTCTGACAGCACATCAGCCCCTGGTGGGCAAAAGATGTAATTGTAGCGTGACTCCTCACATGACTTCCCTTTGCCTTCCTGTCAGAATCAATTATTTTGCGGGGGAAAAAAAATCTGCGGAGGACATTAATTCTTCACTTGTGTAGTGGTGCAGACTTCCCCCAATTTAGTATCATCTGCTATCTCTAATTAAAATGTTGTTTACTCCTGTTTCCAGGTCGGTAATGAAGTTAAATCAGACCAGCTCTAATGCCTATCTCTGTGGTAGACATCCTTTACCGCTCTGTCCCCACCATAACACGTTTGTCATTGCCTTTTTTCCTAGAGATCTTCAGTTTTCAATCCATGTGAGATTGGTCTGAGACTACTTTAAGTTTTTTAATCTATTTAATTCCTTTCATCTGCTTATTTTATAATTCTATTAAAAATGTCTGGCAAGAACTCTTTCTAAACTTGCAGTGCTGCTCATTGCTCACTGTTCTGTTTCCTCCCCGCCCCCCCTTCAATATTTGTCCCATTGTTTTTCAAGGGCTAGAAGTTGGAATGAATGGATGTTAACTGTCCACTTTGAAGCTTTCTTTGTGTGTTACTTCTTCCATTGTGCGCATACATTAATCTGCTGTAGATCGTGTGCACTGTTTATTATTGTAAAGTAGTTGAGGATTGAGTGTCTTTTGTAAAAGCAGCATTGAAATATTTGTCTAACAAATACACATAAACAACATGGATATTGCAAAGATATTAAAACCTTTGTCCAAGTGGGTTGCAATTTGGGAGGTTTTGGGGCCCACTTTACTGCTGCTGGAGTCTTGAGCCCTGTCAGTGGCCAAAAATATCATAAGCCTTCCTGATTCGGTGAATGCAACCAGTTCTCTTGGATCTGGACTTTGACAGGCATCTGTGACTGGTCACTGCAATGCTCTCTAGAATGCTTCCATTTGAAGACCACTTAGACTTCACAGCTAATGCAGATTGTGGCTGGCTTGAAGCTGCAGAGGCAGGCAGCAGACTACACTAGTTCCTCAGGAGATGAACTTAGCTTCCCCTTTGTTTCTGGGTCCACTTCCAGATATTGACTTTGATCTGTGAAGCTCTGTGTAGGTTCTGGCAGTCTGATCAGCTGAGGCATTCAAGATAACTGGTTAACAGGTTCTAGATTTAAGCACCTGTGGCAACTGTTCTGTGTGTAGGGCTCTCAGTTGTGGAAAGTCTTCCCCTTACTTCTGATTTGAGGGAGCTAGAGCTTATTGACAATTAGGCCCATCTCCTAGGGTTTCCATGAGGAGCGGTTGGTGAATTGGTATTTAGGGTACTGGTTTTTTTGGTGCATTGAGAGGGAAAAATTAAGCTTTTAATTTTTATTAAAACTCACTAAAAGGTTGTTTTTCAAATGTTGTACACGAAGCCTGAGTTTTGATAAACACATTTATGCATCTTAATAAACAAGAAGTCGTACAAAGTAAAGCAAAAATGGTCACGTTTTAGATCTGCCAACCTGGCCACAAGGTCCCTTCTTCATGCTCTGCCACTTCCACTGCTCTTGGATGGTTTCTATGGCAGCTGTAGCAGGGTTCTATATTTAGTGAAAATTCTGTTCTTTCCTCTGCACTTGAGCCTGCACTTGTTTGTTTGTTTATGCAGTGAGGCCTAAAATTATGATCCAGTTGAATATCTATGGCTGGTTTATTTCCCCCACACACACACACTTCTTAGGATCTGAGCTTTAAATTGGCAGTGACATGGACCAGATGATTTAGTAGGTTTTTCCTATCTCAATCGTCTGATTAACGCCAGCACGAGTAGTGGGAACCTATACTGAAAGTATGGAAGATGAATTTTCAGTTATTCAGATGGGTCGAGATATGACGCGTTCTATGGAAATACTATGTTTTTCTCAATAGCTATGTGGTTACCTAACTTATGCCAAGTATAGCATAACATCCTACCCAGGAACTACAAGTGGCTTTAAAACATAATTTGAGAAAAGTTTCTCTGGTTTAGCACATTCTATAGACACATAATTACAGTAAATATAGAGATCCCTGTAAAAGAAATATCTTATAATTGTAATTTTGCAATCTTTAAAGTGGTAAATATTTGTACAGGAATGAATCGAGGGTAGTCAAGCCCTTCTTCCCTCTGCACTCCAATCCTATAGCCCAGAAGGACTTTTTTTTTTTCAGGAGGTGGTGATTTAGCTAATAGTTCAGGTGATTGGGAGTAATATGTGGGTATTTGGCAACCACCCGTTTCCCCCATTTTCTGAATAGTCTAAGTACAATGTGTCAGTAACAGCTCCCTTGAGAGAGAAAACTGGACAGCATGGACCAACTTCTCCAAAACCAACACAATTCTTTAACAAGCCATGGGCTTGGTATAGTGATAGTCTAAACTCTGTCCCATTTTGAGAGACCCATCTGAGTTCTTTCCTCCTTCTTCTTCTCCCCAGCCCACAAATTATCCTATAGGGTGAAGTCTTGAGGTGTGTCTGCAGCTGGGCTTTTTTGTAAAATGAGGCCAGTCGTGCATTGTGAGTATAGCAAGGTGGAGTCTATAGGTTGGGAATATGTTCAGAGCTTCCCCAAGCATCTAATATATATGGAAATCCTAAGGTCTGAGTTCATCTGGATTTACAAAGGTGCTACTCTGTTGTTATATGTTGTTAGAGGTCACGCATGTGACTGGTATCTGGGTTTGGGACGGGGTGGCAAAACTGTGGCTCGCAAGCCACATGCAGCTCTTTTACCATTAAAGTGCAGCTCGCAGAGCCCACTATGCCCCCTCATTCTTCACCTACCAGACTGGGGGAGGAGAGGAAGCTCAGGACCTCTGCCTTTTTAGTGGGATGGTACAGTAGGGGCTTCTGTCCAGCGGGGAGGTGGGTCTTGGGGCATCAGCCCTGCAGGGCACACCTGGCAGGGCTTGGGGTTTCAGCAGGAGCCAGGCTGAAGCCCCAACCCTGGCTCCCAGCAGGTGTGCTCCGGCATTTGAACTCCTGAAGATTGTTGTATGTGGCTCTGAAGGCCAGTAAATTTGGACATCCCTGGTTTGAGAGTTAGTGTCTGTAGCGATTGAGTAACCTTATCTAGGGAAAGATTTATTGCAGAAGTACCTGACTCATGTTTTGGATTTACAATGGCACCTGGAAATTCTTGGATAAGAGTGTCAGTATTAAAAAGAAATAGTTATTGTCCTTCACACTTTCATTTCTATAATGGGTAAAACTTTTGCAGGCAATGTTGGAACACAATGCACTAAAAATATCTCATCTCTGCATGCTGGAAATATTAAGAGGGGGAAAACGGTAAATGCCCCCCAAAAAGCTCTCAGCTCTTCACATACAAGAAAAATAATTTGTTGCCAGCTAGCACCTGGTTTAAAATCACTTCCCCAGCAGGAAAGAAAATTAAATCTGCCACTTTAAAAAGCATTTTATATTTGGTGAAAAGTGAGGAAGAGAAAACAGAAATATTGACGTCCAGTTTGAAATGAAAAATTGAAAGTGCATTTAGTTCCCTTCATAAATACACTGTCGTGAATAGGCTGGATAATCTGGTACCCTCTGAGGTATTTGAATAGCATAATGAATTTGTATAGTGAATGTGAGATTCTCCTACATTGCAGAGTAATCATGGGTAGTCTTTTGTGTGTGTGTGTATGTGGGGGGAGGGATTCCCAACTAACATAGACACTGTATTGTCTGTCTGCACTCTGTTGGAAAACCACTAACTCTGCTACTCTCTGCAGCCTTCATTCTTTGTTGTGTACAACATGGTGACCACAGAGGTTATTGCTGTGTTCGAGAACACTTCGGATGAGCTACTGGAACTCTTTGAGAACTTCTGTGACCTCTTCAGGAATGCCACCCTGCACAGTGAGGCTGTTCAATTTCCCTGCTCAGCTTCCAGTAACAACTTTGCCAGACAGATCCAGCGCCGGTGAGCCATTCGGAGCATGCCTTATACCATATGGGTACATGCTCAACACTGCCAGCCAAAGGCCAGTATCAAATAGCGGTGGCAACCTTGAGAAACATAGCTCATTAGTGACTGACCTGGTGTATGAGTCCATTCTGAACATGGCACATCTCACCACAGCCTTATGGTTCTGAAATGTGCTGAAAACTCAAGGCTGAGGCAGGGTACGCCTGGTTCTGTATTCCACATTCACTGTCTTGTTTGGTCTGCCATGTAAATGGTAGACCAAGGCTAGAAAATATACAGAGGACAATCTAAGCACCCAACCCTAGGGAGAAAGATTTCTGAGGGAAGCATGCTGCCAGCACACCTTGTGCTGTGACTTCCTTTGGGGCTGTTTAAGTGATGGTCTCTGAGTAGTTAGGGCCCAAAACTAGGATTTGTTAAACCAAAAATGTCACCACATTTGGGATTTATTTTGCCAGACAGGTTTCCCCAAATGTAATATGAATAAAACTGTGTGTTTATGGCATTTTCTGCAATTTCAGCAAAAAGTATGCTGTTCCTTTTTTCAGTGGGACCTTCCTTTCCAGTGTGAGAGTAAAACTGACCAGTCTAGTGTCACAGTGAAGGTGGAGGGAGAGATAAAAGTAAATCAGGCTTCTAAAATTCTTTTAAATAGACTAAAGTCATGTGAGTAATGCAGGTGGTGGTGTTTCTAAAATGTGGTCCTAGGAATATGTGGTGATGTACCCAAGTGTGCCAGAGCCTTTTGTACTTCCCACAACTTATTTAACTTCAGCAGAACTATATAGTGACCATTGCTGCCATTGCTTATAGGGGAGACTTCTGTTGATTCAAGTTGTTGAATCCATGCAAGTGAAGGAGACTTAGTCGTCTTGTATATTTCCATAACTCCCACTGGAGATTCCTTACTGCTTGTGAGAGACAGAACTTAATGCCAACATATGAAGTGCGGCTCTTGTTTTGTAGCTGAAACCAGAGGCAAAAACCTCTTCAGCCTTCTGCTTGGTGGTCAGAGCCTATAACGGGGCTGGTTATAGGGTTGGTATGGTGCTTATTAGATAAGTAAACACAATAGGCCCTTGCCCTGAGAGTTTACAGTCCAGTATAAACTGTTCCTGATAAGTTGCTCTTATACCGCTGGTCTCATAAAAGTTGGATCTCACCAGCAGAAATCTCAGATTCTGCTTACTAACTTGTAAAGAAGAAAAACTCCAATCCAGATCAATCTTCTCACAGGAAAGAACTTTTCAGACTGTGCTGAGCTAAACAGCTGCAGGCTTCTTTCTTCAAGGTTCTTCTTCTTCTACAGTTTCTTCCCTTTATGCAATCAAAACATAATGGCTGGGGAGAGATGGATTCCCAAGTCCTCCTTTAACCTCAGGAATTCAGCTGTTATAGCACACCCTTCAGGCTTCACTTACAATGTTTACAATCTTTGCAATAAAACCTGGATTGATTGATAAGCTGCTAATCCATCTTTCCCCGTTTCTGATCTGTACATTTCCAGTACTGCTGGGCAGCTGTAGCCAGACCTTGTGGAATGACAAGTTCCTATCCACTTGTCAGTCCATAGTTCCAAAGCAGAATAGAACACTGGTAAAAGGTCACCAGAATTGAGACTGATGGTGTATTAGATGAAATACAGCTTCTGAATTTAGTAGTACTAGTTTTTAAACTGCTGCTGTTTTGATTTTTATCTCTGTCCTTTTCGAACACTAATGTATCTACATTGTGCCATTTACCTGTGTGCTTTGCAAATAAAATCTGTCTCTTTGTATGCTCCAGGTTTAAGGACACTATTGTGAATGCAAAGTATGGAGGGCACACAGAGGCTGTGCGGAGGCTGCTGGGTCAGCTCCCAATCAGCGCTCAGTCCTACAGTGGCAGTCCTTACCTTGACCTCTCCCTCTTCAGTTATGATGACAAGTGGGTGTCAGTCATGGAACGGCCAAAGACATGTGGAGATCACCCCATCAGGTATGAAGAAGAGTCAGAAAATTGCACATGGCTAGGACTGAATGTGTGTTTCTCAGAAATGTACATGTGTCTCGACTGTGTCTCAGACTGAAGTGTACATATAGGGCTGTTTGCCTTTTCCCCTCCTCTGTCCCATTCCAGCAAAGTCCTTGTGTAAATTATTCCAGAGAGACCAGTAAATTAGGAAGCTCTGCCTTTCCTCTCCTATGGACTGTGCCTATTTTACATACACACATTTACATTCGGCTCTTTCAAAATTGGAGTTGAGGCGCATTGGCCATGTTGAGAGGCAGAAATGGGTAGCGAAACTTGAACAGCCTTTTATATGAACATTAAATTCCTCCTCTTCCCAGACTCCAGCCTTCTGCTATATGACAGCCAGCATGCTATGGTTGCAATGTATGAGTTTGCTTTGCCACGTCAAGAAAATGCTCATTTTGGGAGGTGGGGCTGGCAAGCACTTATACAGGTCTGATTTGTTTAAATATCTTTATATGTTATCCATAACGTTCACAGCAGGGTTTGACTGTCTTCATACTCCGTTGTCTGTAATGCACACTGAGAAACTTAGACACCAAAGTCATCTTTCACTATGAACTTTATTCCTCTTCATTTAACAAACACTGGAGTCCGTGGTCCCCTTTCCCCTATCGTCCCTTGTGTTTCTCATTAATTGGAAACCTATAATGCATAAGAAACTTGCTTGCACAGCAGAAGCTTTGGTCAGACCTAAGGGCGATTCTTCTTATTTCTGTCTGTACCTTATTAACAGGACTGTGCCTAACCTTGAAAGTAGGGAGGTTTGCAATGCTCCTTGCAGACTAACAGGTGGTGCTTGCACATTTCTATCTTGGGCATGCACAAATTGTTTCTGTCTATTGGCCACAGCAATGGATTTCAAGAATAGCTGTTTGGATTCTGGCACTTCCCCCACCAGATTCAAAACGTCTTAAGGAAGATCATACTTTGGGCCTAACTGTGCTGAGTGTCCCAAGGCAGAAAACTGCACAGCTCTTAGTGCTTGAAGAGCAAAATAAATCCTACATTTTGTGAACAAAGAGAGAGATCGAAGAGTTGATCCTGTGCTCTGTGACTGCCCTGAGGTTGGTGTCTTGATCTGCCCAGAGAGATGGGAAACAGGTCGCAACCACCAACTTTATTGCTGTCTACAGTATTCCCTCCTGCACCATGCACATGACACCTATCTAAGATTTGGGAACTTTTGACCATCCATACACACACAATCCCCAAATCATAGCTATTTAATTGATTTCTCGTGTATGGTTTGGTTTGATCTCAAACTCTGTGCAGTCTGCAGAGAAATATCTGCTTCTTTTCCTGTCACTGTACTTGATGTTCAGAGATCTCACTGGGTGGTGTTTGTCCGCATCTGCCAACATTTGTGCCACTTCTACAGACAAAAGGGAGTAGGACTGCAGACATTTGCTATGGTCACGTCTTCTGTAATAAACAAAGCAAACTACCACCTTCCCTCTCTCCCCTGAGTAGACGTGTAGCTTTGCGCTTTAGAAGATCAGGTTATAAAATGCCAGAGTCAATCAGGACTTGAATAGGGGTTTGGAGCTGTTGGGGGGGCTCCTGCTTCCCAGCTGCCTGCTTATAGTATGTAGGGCAATTCAATAGCAGAAGTAACCCTTAACCCTTGAACAGCTGGAAAAGTGCTGCCGTGTTTCTCTCACACAAGACAGTGATTAATAAAATACAACAGCGGCCCATCATGCAGAAATCGGTTTTGAAATAAAGACGCATTAGCTTTATTTTCTCTCTACTGGTAATGTAGGATTTATAGTGACAGTTCCATGCACCTGGCTTTGGCACAGAGCCCATCAGCAGCCCAAGATACACTCAATCTATATTTTATTTTCTTCTACGCCATACATGGTTTGAGGTCCCATAGTTGTGTCCTGCACCGACTCGGCACCCACTCATGTTGCCTTTAGCTTACCTCCTCCTCACTCTTGTTTTTACTGTCTCTCTTCCCCTGGAAGGCTGCAGCAGCCCTCTCTCTCAGCTGCTGGAGTGGTTAACATCCTGCTTCCTGGCCTCTTTGCTGATGGAATGGCTTCAGGGCCTTTTCCCCAATATCTGTTTACAAGCGGCTTGGCAGCAAACTCACAGCAGGGAACCACAAAGCTTGTGGGGGAGATGCATGGGCTGCCAAATCCTTAACACAGCAACTTCTGTGTTAGGGGGTTAAATCTTGTAAATCTAAAGAGTTAATAAGGAGCCTACAGAAATGGTCTGCAGGTAAATTTACCATTTTTGTACAATTTGAAAAGCCTGGTCTTGTTGTTTTTATTGACACAAGGTCTTATATTTCAGTGCCTAGTTTATCCACAGAGTGAGAGTCCATGGAAATGGCCTCTGATTGCAGAGCACTATACCAAACTGAGCACAACAGATTACCTGAGATTACAGGGAGCTCATCTTGAGTGTGTTTAAATTACATTGAATTGTGAAAAGAGGAGCAGCGCATAGGCCATGTTTTAGTTAGAAACCAACCCCCCACATGCCTAGTTCTGTGTAGGAGGGAGCTTTTTAGAAAGCCAGCTACTTCTAGATGATCATAATGGTCCCTTCTGACCTTAGTATCTATGAATCTAAGATTGTAACTCTTTTGCTTCATTCTTATGTGTAATCGGCATGCCAGCTGGTTGGCATTCTTATTCAGGTGAGGAGGGAGATTGGAGAGGAGAATGGTGCTCTAGAAAAATGCAAGGAATTTAGCAATTCCTTAAGTGCATTATCAAAACCTGGAGGGTGTCTGATATTGAAAGAATCTGTCTGGAGCCATTGCTGCCAGCCTAAGAGCTGTGAGTGCATCAGGCTAGCAGGTGGTGTTGGGAAGAATGTGCTCTGATACAAAAGCAATTTTGAGCTGAAACCAGCGGCAAATGCAAACAACCAAAAGCTACAAGGCAGGAAGGAAACGGAAACCGATAGGGACAGAATGACCAGCACGAGTCTGTGCTCGGAAAAAGGTCCTAGTAGTTTTGGTTTCCAAATTATCTGAAGAACCCACTGAAGTATTGGGTGGAAGGTGAAGTTGCAGAGATCATTGTGTTCTGATAGAGATGTAGGGGGTGCAGCTTGAAACAGCATAACTCTTGGACATGGAGAGGAGTTCCTCCACAACACAGGAAAGATCAAACAAACAAAGGAGGGCTAGGCAGAACTCCCTTTAGAGGCAGCCAATACTGCTCTGCTTATGGGCCAGAAAGTCAGTGGAGAGCAATGTCCACTTCTTACCTGAGCCACATTGCAGAGCACTTCAGGTTTGGGGAGCAAGGGTCCTATCTGAGTCTCAGAGGTGGATCTCTGCATGGTAGTATATTGGATGATTTCTTTCCCTTTCCAGATCACCCAGACTTGCTGTGATCACTGCATTTGGCCATTAAGCCAAACATCTCCCATAGTCATAATAGAAGTTACACATGAGCAAATGAGAAAACAGACCCATAAATTTTAAACAGCCTTCGCTCTCCAACTGTGAGAATGTGTTGTCTCTCTCCTGTTCTACCAAAAAGACTTCACAACACCACATTGCTGTTATGTGACTTGGCTACTCACACATCATGTCCCCTCGCTGTATCCCCATTCAGAAGATGTAGGAGAGCTACTGGAATTGACTTGCTCTAGGGTTCCTTAAACTACTTTACAGCCAGACTTCACAGTCACTTGCAGATTTTCAGTGAAAACTGTCAATGTAAGATACATTTGCTCATGTGTAACTCCCATTATGACCATGGGAGATGTTACAGTGGGATGGTAGGGAGCCAGTATGTATTTTATTAGGGATAAACCCTTTTATTCTAACTGTGGATCCTGAAATCGGAGCCCGCAAGAGTGAAATACAGCTCTTTGCAAGAGGCTTCTCTCTTGCAATTGCAAGAGGCAATAAAATTAGTTAAAAAGTTAGAGATTAAAAACTTCTACCCAGGAAGGGACTTTCCCTACACGACCTTCCATCATTTGTATTGCTTAGTCAATGCTACGTATTGGCCAGGGCAGGCTGAGTCTATCGCGCCATCTTGCCAGCATGCCTTTGGGTAAATACGAGGGATGGAATAATGAGCAGCCATCAGTGGCACCTGTCCCTTTTCATGCAGAGTTCAAGATGGCAAAAACAGTGAGCAGGAATAGACGTAATCAGCATTCTCTGTTTCTCTTCCTTACAGATTTTATGCCAGGGATTCTGGCCTCCTGAAGTTTGAAATCCAAGCAGGACTCTTGGGCCGACCCATCAATCACACAGTACGACGCTTGGTTGCATTCACCTTTCACCCCTTTGAGCCCTTTGCTATCTCGGTGCAGCGGACTAATGCAGAGTATGTTGTTAATTTCCACATGAGGCACAGCTGCACATAGTACAATACTGGGCTGGGACAGCTGTTGTCATCATGGACACACCAAAGCTGGACACTCATGCCTTCTAGGAAACCAAACCATTGCTCACCTAAGGAACCTGACCTGGAAGCCCTAACCAACCAGCATTGTTCCCCAGCATCTGCAGCTGGCACTCGCAAGCCATTGAAAGAGAATCCCATTATGCTTCTGAAGAAGCCATCTTGATCGGAGATTAGTCTTGTGACCATTTCTTTCTATAGATACCATCCAGTTCATATTGCCAAAGCCCCTTGTTGCATTAAATCCTGTCTTTTCCCATAACTATTGGTGAACAAAATGTAGCTGAGAAACCTTGCCTGTTTCCCCAAGAAGTGTCGTCTTTTCTCTCGCTTTGTCTGCTTTGTGATAGCAAAGGCAGAGTTCTCCAACACTCCTTCTGTACTGGTGCCCTTCCATCTAGTAAAGACAAGTAGTCCATCTTACAGAGCGAGAATAGAAGCCATGGTGGTGGGTTTTTTTTAAAAATTTGTACCTTCACTGTTATGAGGAAATGAAACTAGCTCTTGTGATTCACACAGTGCACTCAAGCCACGTCAATATGCAGGGCATTAGGGGAGAAAGGTCTCTGTTATTGGGGAGGTCTAGTAGTTAGAGCAGGTCACTGGAAGCAGGGGAGATGATTTCTGTTCCTGACTCTTATGCAAGTCACTTAATCTTTGTGCCTTAGTTTCCAACCGTAAAATGAGGATGTGACTGAGCCACCTTCTGTAAAGAACTTTGAGCCCCTCAGATGAAAGGTGGCAAGTACAAAGGGAGGGAAACCAGAACAGCTGACTGTATGCCTAATGTGTGAGCTGGTGGGTAGCTAGCAGCAGGAATGCACGAGAGAGGCTTGGAACTTGAGAGCAGCTTTCTCTTTGGTGCCTCAGTTAGGGAAAAGCACTGCATGGACCAGGAATGTGTCTCCAGGGGTGTGTCGTCCTCTTCCCTCACCCTGTTTCTGCTGACAGGGTGGGAAAGAACCAGCCCCAGTCTTTGGTGCACGCCAGGTACATAAATGTGGAGAATGTCTGACTTGTGGCATCCTTGTCTTTCCCATGACTACTATGTGATGCCTCAAACTGTAAGGTTATAGTCACCGGGGATAACAGAGTTAGACCTGAGAGAGCTGATTCCATAGTGTCTGCATCTGTTTGACACTAGAATGTGGCTGTACTTGCCTTTCCCCTGCAGTTAGAGGACAGCTAGGCTGGATTTTGCACTGGGAGAAGGAGAGACTTGGATTCATTTGTATTGCTGGGAGCTTGTAGCCGAAGGTTTGACTTTGCTGACTTAATGCTGCCTGTCCTCT
This sequence comes from Natator depressus, assembly GCF_965152275.1. NCBI lineage: Eukaryota > Metazoa > Chordata > Testudines > Cheloniidae > Natator > Natator depressus. The sequence continues at coordinate 69,435,590 of NC_134243.1, forward strand.
CCTGCTTTACACCCTATTCTCTGTGAGAACTGGGGGTTAGGTGGTAAGGGGTGCCAATGGGTGACTCCCTGGGATTGAAGCACATCTTGCTGGTGTGTTGCTGTATACTTGAAGCAAGATTGACTTCTACATTGTCTGAGATGTCTGCAAAATGAGCTGCTGGACTTGAATCCAGAAGATGTGCACCTAAATGCCTCTGGGTCTAAGCTTGTGCAGGCTTATAAAAATGCTGGCCCTGCCTTGATCTGAAGACCACTTCATTGTTTGCTGCATTTGTACTACAAGGTAGCACATGGGCTTTCTCAAAACGTGTGCATACCAAAAATGTGCATGTTGCTAGGGAATGTTGTCATCTTAGGCAAACACGGGGCTGGTGAAAGGTGCTGGATTGACACTGGAGACTGCTGTTCTCTGATGCACATGATGGGCCGTGACAGGGCACTGTCCTTGAGGGCGCCCCCCTCGAAGGAAAGCCCTTCAGACTAAAAGCCCATTCATATCTGCTGAAGGTACCAAAAAGGGGGCCAGTTGTGGGTAATGTTGTCGCCACTTGTCTGCTCAGAAAGTCCTGAGGTCACAAGCTCATCTCACATATCACTGAATAGCCATCAGATAATCTTATTTTTGTCACTATTGACCTGGGCAAGGTTTGGATACCTCACCTAGATGTGACAGGCTCCACATCCCACACCAGATTCTTTGAGCCATCCTGTCCTTTGGATGTTTACAGCCCTCAGTGTAGTTCTTTTGCTCTATCTTCCTTTCTTCTCTCCTCCCAAACATAACCCCATCTCAACACTATAACGCAGTTTTTGTATAAGGATCTCAAAGCACTCTTACAAAAGTATTACTGCCATTTTGCAGATGGTGAAATTGAGACTCAGATGAAATAATTCATATGACCTTGTGTAAACTGAGTATCGAATTGACTTCCAGTTGTAACCAGTAGTCCATCCGCATCTGTGCAGGATTGCTAAGGGCTTTCAAAGCCGGGCTATGGAAAATGTAGTCCTAGGGCAAGAATACATATTTCTTTGTCTTCTTTCCCAGGGTATTTGTGTTGATGGGAAGTTTCTCGGGGCTGCAACAAATGACTCCAGGTTGGGAGGCCACTTGCTGGGGGAAGTGTCAGGACATGCATGCAGTAGTGCCTCATTCCTCTCCAGCCCAGAACACTATTTCATGGTTTTAGAATCTTTCACCTACAATCTGTTTCTCAAATTCTTTCTATTAAAGCTCTGAGCAGGGAGTCTTTGCATATTGTCTCCTGCTTGATAAAACGCACTGTATCTGATAGATAACTGAGTTACCTGCTTCCTCTCTCACCAAAACTTCACTCTTCATTACCCTTTTCCATTGTTAATGTATCTTTCTGTCTTTCCCAAAAGTTCTCAGCAGTTCCCATTAACTCCTTAATGCCACAAGCTAGCATTCCTTCACCCTGGAGCTCCAGATGGGGTAGAGCCGTGCTTCAAAATATCTCCACTTTCTGTTGATACCGTTTCCTTTAAGTGATATAAGTAACAACTATATTCACAGCTCTCCCACTAAATTGTGTAATCTCAGGCGAGTCACTTCCCCTCCCTCTGCCTCAGTTTCCTTATCTGTAAAAGGAGATGATGTGGACTCACTTTTGTAAAGCACTTTCAGTTCTGTGGATGAAAAGTATCAGGTAAGTGCTAAATATTGCTTTAATGTGTTTCTGGAGGCACAGATTGATGGTTGTGAGGAGTATGAATGCCTTGGTGCAGCACTGTAGATTCTATGGCTGGGGCTGCTACATTTTGTATCTAGTGAAGGATTAAGGTTACCACAGGAGTGTGTTGAAAGAAAAGCCTGTTTCATTCTCATGCTTGAAATTTTGATTCTTTTATTTAAGAAACAAGAAGTGCGGGTGTAGGGGCGGGACATATATTTTCTATCTAATATTTTTACTAGGTTAGGATGAAAACTTGTTAGCAACACAAGATAAATACCAGAATAAAGAAGAACTTGTTTCATGAGTCTGACTTGTATCCTCTTTCCAAGATCTCCTACCAGATATCAGTGGTAACTTAAATCCTTTCATTAAGAAAAAACAGGGTGCATTTGTCTTGAGGAGTCATGACCTATATGTGTAGGAGGGTCTGCATAAGTCTAGGATATTAATTCATTGTGCTGAAGTTTCACCTTAGAGCGGTTAAGATGTCCATACAAATGAGTCTGTAGGAGCAATGGTGTGAGCTAATGACAAAGGTGGGACGCACTTCTCTCTTCCACTTTGGTGTTCAAGTTGCCAGCCCAACTTGTGAACATAGACTTTTTCCTTCTGCCTGTTCCTAAGGCCTCATCCTATGGCTATTTTATCTCCTTTCCCCGAGACATTAACACAGGGGCTGTCAAAATTTTTGGTCTGAGGGCCGCATTGGGTTTCGGAAATTATATGGCAGGCCAGTTAGAGGAGGCTGTGCCTCCCCAAACAGCCAGGCATGGCCTGGCCCCGCCCCCTGCTTCTTGCCCCCTGACACCCCCCGCCCCGGGACTCCTGCCCCATCCAACCCCCCCATTCCCTGATGGACCCCCCCAGGACCCCTGCCCCATCCACCCCACCTGCTCCCTGTCCCCTGACTGCCCCCCGCCGCCCCATCCAACCCCTCCTCTCATTCCTGACTGTCCCCCCAGGACCCCTGCCCCATCCAACCATCCCTTTTCCCGGTCCCCTGACTGCCCCCCGCCGCCCTTGAACCCCCCCCATTCCCCACCCTCTGACCTCCCTGACTACCCCTCCCCTCCGAACTCCCCTGCCCTCTATCCAAACCCCCCCCCCCGCTCCCTGCCCCCTTACTATGCTATCTGGAGCACCAGTAGCTGGCAGCGCTACAGCCACGCCAGCGTGCGCCACAGAGCACCGGGTCAGGCCGGGCTCTGCAGCTGCGCTGCCCCACCGAACAGAGCATTGTGCCGGCGATGCAGTGAGCTGAGGCTGTGGGGGAACAGCACGGGAGGGGCCAGGAGCTCAGGGGCCAGGCAGGACGGTCACGTGGGCCAGAGTTTGCCCACCTCTGCATTAATGTGAAAGTTAAGCCAATGTGAGTGGCTTTGCAGGGCTGTCACCAACTCTTTTCACTGTGGGCCTGTCATAAATATAAAGGGAAGGGTAAACACCTTTAAATCCCTCCTGGCCAGAGGAAAAACCCTTTCACCTGTAAAGGGTTAAGAAGCTAGGATAAATTCGCTGGCACCTGACGAAAATGACCAATGAGTAGACAAGATGCTTTCAAAGCTGGAGGTGGGGGAGAAACAAAGGTTCTCTCTGTCTGTGTGTTGCCTTTGCCGGGACCAGAGCAGGAATGCAGGTCAGAACTCCTGTAGAGGGCTAATAAGCAATCTAGCTAGATATGCGTTAGATTCTGTTTTGTTTAAATGGCTGATAAAATAAGTTGTGCTGAATGGAATGTATATTCCTGTTTTTGTGTCTTTTTGTAACTTAAGGTTTTGCCTAGAGGGATTCTCTTTGTTTTGAATCTGATTACCCTGTAAGGTATTTACCATCCTGATTTTACATAGGTGATTCTTTTACTTCAATTAAAATTCTTCTTTTAAGAACCTGATTGCTTTTTCATTGTTCTTAAGATCCAAGGGTTTGGGTCTGTGTTCACCTATGCAAATTGGTGAGGATTTTTATCAAGCCTGCCCCAGGAAAGGGGTGTAGGGTTTGGGAGGAAAGACGTTTCCAAGCAGGCTCTTTCCCTGTTATATATTTGTTAGACGCTTGGTGGTGGCAGCAATAAAGTCCAAGGGCAAAAGGTAAAATAGTTTGTACCTTGGGGAAGTTTTACCCTAAGCTGGTAAAAATAAGCTTAGGGGGTTTTTCATGCAGGTCCCTACATCTGTACCCTAGAGTTCCTTGACAGGGTCAAAAATACTGGTGGGTTTTGTTTTGATTTATGCATTTTTTTCACTGCATGGTCCTCCCAGGTAGAAAGTGCCTCTGCTGAGCTTGAACAGCGGCTGCCAGTGCACAAATGGGCCCGGCCTGAGGCTCCACAGCTTTGGATTTCTCGCTGCTCTGCTGCACCGAGTACTCAATAGCAACACTGTGTGTGCGCACCTCCATACTCAGTCTCAAGCAGGAGAGCACCGGAGAGGCCAATAACTGCACTTCCTGAGCCCTTTCCCTCTATTGTGTGTAGGTGTTCTTTATTCTACGGCTTCTCTTGAGCTTTGTGTCAGAATGACCCCACAGAAGCCCTTTAGCACTGAGCACTCCTCAATTCAGTTCAGTTCTGAACTAACCGGCAGGGAAACTCATGCCTTGAAAAGACCGTGTGTTGGTTAACAACAGATCTACTTTATGCTTTCAGTGACTCCAGCCATCTTTGATCTGGCAGACAATCAAAATAAGATTGGGTCAGTTGTGTGAGGATTATATATAGCTGTATTAAGTGACAAGCTACAGAAGTCATTGTGGGCTCAAAAATGCCGCCTTCTGTACATCTGTGTATTCATCTAAAGGTAGATCCCTTCTTAAGACTCCTTTCAATTAACCTTCCAGCACAGACTTCCTTTCCACCATTTCTGCCCTCTTCCTTGGATTTGCTCCCTTGCAGTCCCAGTGTAATTATGGTAGCTTCCCTTTGTTCACATGCTCTCCAGTGTATCTGCTAGGTTTGTTTAGGACTTTTCTGACACGGCGGGAAAAAACAGGTTTGTGGCTTTCTGCAACTTTTTTTCAGGTCCTTCTTGTCTCTTCTCTTCCACCACCCCCTTCTATGGGAACCATTTCACCTCAGGGGGAAAGGGGTCTAGTAAGACCAGGATTGCTTCTGCTAAATGTTTTTTTGATTTAAAAGAGTGAACGTAGAAAATGTTTTGTAATCAATAAATCGTGTGCCAGGTGTGATGGTTGTGTGTTCATGTTACTCATGCCGTGTTAGGGCCAGGTTGTTAGTGTGTCCTTGTCCCTTTCTGCCTCCCTGGCATCATGTTAAAAGTTGTTCTCGTCTTGTCAGAGTAATTGTGAGAAATGTTCGGCGAAAGGAAGGGAATGGAGCGAGGGAGACAGCTACAAACTCCTGTTGCTGCTAGGCTGCAGAAACGTGCTCTGGTGAGTTGTACAAAGTAAACTCTTACGCAGATTGCTTAACTCTAGGACCCTGCCAGCTGCTCTGAGACATGGCTGACTTCAAAACCAAAGCTGCTTTTTGGCTGGCAGTCTGTCTGCTCCAGTGCAGAATTTTAGTTGGCATGCTGGAAAATGAGTTCTGGTTTTATTCAGAGAAACATTGATATGAAAATGCTGAATTGTATAGGGTTTTTCTTATGTAACAGGATAAAAATACGGGCTTTAAGACGGTAACAACCAGAAAACTATAGTGACATGTGGGTAACCAGCAGCATAGCGGTAGGTTTGTGGGGGGATATACTAACGAAGAAGGGCTAGTGAGTTCTGACAGAGCTGTATTACATCTAGTTATGCTCCATTGGCAACTAGTAATGGTAATCCGTATATCCAGACTTCAGTTGGTCCTACAGTGTCATGTTTTGGAGCTCTGCTATAATGCCAAGTTAGCGTGTTGACTCTGTTGCTTTGATCCTAGGAGATGGCAGGCTTGGAAGCTTTACTGTATCTTGTGGGTGGGTAGAGACATGCCCTAAAGAGCTGGCTTCCAGACAGACAGCTGCAGCTGGTAGACTTCTCTTGCATCTCTGCCTGGTTTGGCTGTTCTTCCACGGTCTTCCCTTTTGTTTTCTCACTCTGGCAGCTGGCGAGATCCTCTCTTAAAACATCTTCTGCTTCCTGCAGTTCATCCACCTGACAGAATTGCCATCTGCTTTGCAATGACTGGAATGCCAAGTGCACTGAGGAATTCAGGGAAAAGTTGATTCTTGCACTGGGGGTAGGGAGACAGACTATCGCCAGCTGCTCAGTGAGCTTAGCAGAACCTACTTGAGCTTAGAGAGACGACCAGGAAAAGAATCCACTGGTGGTTGAGAAGATCCAGAGGGCTTGGAGGCCAGTCACTGGGGCTGGGGAACGTCTTGTGGAAACTGAAATGAGGCAGCATGAAGCTAGAGCAGGGGTGGGCAAACCTTTTGGCCCGAGGGCCACATCTGGGTCCAGAAATTTCATGGTGGGCCGTGAATCGGGGGTTGGGGTGTGGGAGGGGGTGAGGGCTCCAGTTGGGGGTGGGCTCTGGGGTGGGGCCAGAAATGAGGAGTTCAGGGTGCGGGAGGGGACTCCAGGCTGGGACCGAGGGGGGTGAGGGCTCCGGCTGGGGATGCGGGCTCTGGGGTGGGGCTGAGGGGTTGGGGGTGCAGGAGAGTGCTCCGGGCTGGGACTGAGGGATTCAGAGGGCGGGAGGGGGATCAGGGATGGGGCAGAGGGTTGGGGCACGGGAGGGGTGTAGGCTCTGGGGGGCGCTTACCTCAAGCAACTCCTAGAAGCAGTAGCAAGTCCTCCCTCTGGCCTCTAAACAGAGGCGCAGCCCGGCGACTCTGCGAGCTGCCCTGTCCACAGGTGCCACCCCTGCAGCTCCCATTGGCCATGGTTCCCAGCCAATGGGAGCTGCAGGGGCGGCGCTTGGAGCAGGGACAGCATGCGGAGCCCCCTCGCTGCCCCTATGTGTAGGAGCTGGAGAGGGGACATGCCACTGCTTCCAGGAGCCGCACGGAGCGGGGCAAGTCCCAGACCCCGCTCCCCAGTGGGAACTCGAGGGCTGGATTAAAATGTCTGGAGGGCCAGATGCGGCCCGCAGGGCATAGTTTGCCCACCCCTGAGCTAAAGGAAACCTTAAACATCCCCAGCCTCTACCCTAGTGGGGCAGTCTGACTTGTCAGGTTGGAGGCTGATGCTTGGTGTCACTGGCCTTAGAAGTGAATACTCTTTGTTGGATTGCTAATTTACAAGGATCAACTGAATTTAACAGAAGCTGTTAGTTTTTAACCAGTCACATACTTAGTAGCAACTATCCCTGTTCCTCAGTCGGGAGCTCTCCAAATGCCTTCATTATGTGCCAGCTGCCGGTTATGAGAGAGAAATCTCAAGGAAGTGGAGCCCTTCACAGGCACACGCTGTTTGGCTTTCGCCTGAAGGACACATCAGGCTTTTGCTCCTGGACACACACCTTCAGACTTCCCAAGTTGGGATTACCCTGCGGAGCAAGCTCCTCTTGGGGACTCCTGCCCCTCTCACTTGCCATATCTCTCTTCTCCCAGCCTCGCTGGGGCAGCTATAGGCCTTGAGTACAAGGCGAAGTAGAAATAGGAGACAGTAAACCCTAACTCACTCTGAGCCCCGTTCTCCATTCCTTATGACATAAAACTTCCTGGCTTCAGTGTGGATGTGTGAGGAAGGAATGATCAGGTCCTTCAAAGCAATGGGTATGGCCGCTTGCATTTTCCTAGCCTGTGTCTGGGAGGAGTGGTATGGGGGTGAGCCTGCATCCAGATGGCATGTGGAGTTTGGTGGTATGGTTGAGGCATGTGAACAGCTGCACTCAGGCCAGAAGGTGTCCAAGAGATGTGCGGACATACTGCCATACCCAGGCTGCCCTGCAGGTAGTGGGTTTCTCACCAGTAAGAAAGCAGGAATGATGGGCAAGGGGAAAGGGAGAACCCGGTCTGGAATTGAACAAATATAACAAGGTGGGAGGAGGTGACCCAGCCATCTCCAGAGACACCTGTCTGTCAGTTCTGGTCAGATTTGATTTAGAGTGTTAATAGGAGTAGCTGGCTGAGTACTGCATCCTCTCCAAGCAACTATCGCAGTCTTGGAGCTGGTCATTTGATAGCTCTTTGATGCTTGTCAAAGGCGTAAGCCGGAGCAATGCTGGGATTAGATGTACCTGCTGCCCTTGGAGAGCACATGGGGAGATGCAGCTTTTTCCCCTCCCCCATCTCAGGATTGAGCTCTTGCTAATCACTGTAACCATGACAACCAGAAGAGACAGGCCGCAAAAGCAGCTATCAACATGGCAACGTCCTCGGCTCAGGGCAACAAAATCCAGTTAAAACAGCCGCTTGGAGAGGAAAGAGCAGCCAGCAAACAGCCTGGGCTCTCCTGCGCGGGGGGGGGGAGGATGCAGCAGCGCACATGGCTACTCTGCATGTGGCCCAGGTCATTTCCCACCCTTTGGCCCAGTGTCTGGGCAAGGCCCCTGTCCTCGTTAAGCCTCCCCAGGGTGGGATGCAGCAGCCTGAGCTAGATGACAGCAGGGTCGAATGAACCTGCTACTCAGAGCAACTGGCGCAAGGACATCTCCTGAGAATGGTGCTTGCCAGCCCTGGAGACAACCCCGGAGCAGGCTCTTACAACAACTCTGTTCACAATGGCTAAAGAACTGCTACTGGGACTATGCTCATGCCAATACTTTCTACGAGGGGGTTAGTAGCTAGTGTCACCTGCAGGGTAGGCCCCATGCTCACACTCTTGGTCCCTCTTTCTCATTTTCTTTCCTACCCCGAGGGAAGGTTTTCAGTGCTGCTTATTCCATTTTCTAGCTAGAGGCTGAGTCCAGCGTCCAACCAGGTTAGACACGCTGCTATTGGTAGAGATAGCTGGGCATTGTCTCTCTCCCAGCCAGTCCGTGCAGAGCACTGATAAAAGCAAGGGACAGGCATGGGCATTAATTCCATTTTTTGGCTAAAATGTGTGCCTGTTGGGAGGGAGAAGGAAAGTAGCGCTTGGCAGCCAAACAGCTCTGCTTTCCAACCCCTCATCTAGTTCGTTGTCTCTCTCGGCTCATCGTGTGCTGATTAAGGGAAAGGTGAAACTGACCTGAAGGACTGAAAGTACTTTTAAAGCTAGCTATAGCCTAGGGCCAAGAGACTATTTTCTTTTAAAGCTGCAATTCTATATACCCACACTGACTGCTGTGAATCTCTTGTCTAGCCCTCCCCGCTCTTCCCACCCAACATTTTGGAGAATAAAATCCCTATTCTACCTGCACCTGCTTCTTCCAAAATAGGTTTGAAGTTAAAGAGGCATCTATATGAGGGCCTGGCTGGCCCAGAAGCAGGGTGCTGGAAGCATTTCTCTTCTACAGGGCCTGTTTAAACCTAGCTGTGCTTATCGCTACCCTCCAGTGGTCCTTCATTGACATCTGAGGAATGAGTTGAGCGTGACAATATTCACTTCCTGCTGCAGAGGTGCCCGTATCACACCAAACACCAGCACACAGGGTGGCAATCTCAGCAGAGGGAAAAGATGGACTGGCTGCTGCTGGTCAGGCCCATTGGGAAGGGAGCTTTGTTTGCAGCTGTCCAGCCGGCTACGATTCAGTGGGTAAATGGAAAATATCAGTGTGGCTCTCATTGTTGGCATTAAACAGACTCTTTACCAACATGCACAATGATGAAGCATTTTGATGCATGTTGGGTGCAACAAAGACTGTTGGAGGGAGGAGTAGGGAGAGAAGCTGCACCTGTTATTCCCCCTTCCTCCCTGGAATAAGGAGAAATGCATTGGGGGCTGACACTGGAGGTTAGTCTGACTCTTGTTTTGTAGACTTTCTTGGGCAGAGTGTGGTCCTGACTGCTCAGTTAATCGGTCATCTGCTTCTGTGATGGACCCTGCAGGAGCAAATGAAGGCCAGAGTCCAGGTCTGTGCAATGGGTGGCATGAGGGCTATTCCTGACAATTACTGGAGAAAGTTGCTTGCCTCAAGGCAGGAATGGGAAGAGATTAGAATAATCTTTCAACACTTCAGCCTGTGACCTGTCAGAGGGACCGATTAGGAGGGCTGTGAGCGTGACTCTTGCTCAGCTCTGCTTTTCTTATGCGACGCTGAGTCCAGTCTGCTGTAGGAAATGCAGCCTGTTCTTGGACATGGTAGTTAGTGGAGGAAACAAGGACGCGTGATTAAAATGGACCAGTAGTGAAGCTGTTATCCAAATGGTTTTGGACAAATATAGAACATGAACCCAGGCCATTCCTGTTTTTCACTTTGGCTTTGCCAATCAGAATCCTAACTGGTGAGATATTGCAGGTCCTAAACTTGCTCTGATTTTACCTAGCTCTAAAGAAGGGATCTGTGCATAGCAGCTCAACTCAGCAGCATCTTTGGGGGAACTCACTGGTGGACTGCTGCTCCTGCAGTCTCTTATGCTGACAAAGAATCCATCTCTATAAAGACAAGCAAAGGCAGAGAAAGCCTCATGGACATACCCTTGGAGCTTCCCTATGGCCAGACCCATGGGGCATTTCAGAACCAGAGCGGGAGGGAAAGAAAAGTTTTTTGAGGGGTGTCATTTCCACATACAGAAACTAAAATTTACTAAAGAGAGGCAAGTTGGGAGTCAATTCCCAAGGGGATTGTCAGGCCAGTATTAAAGGCAGCTAAGTGAATACTCCCCATGGACGCTTCATGCTAATGTCAGGGATACATGGAAACTCAGCTGCTTTTTTGGGTATTGGGAGAGGATGAGATTTGGGAAAGCAGGGTTCCTCCCTGCTAGGGAAAAGGAATGAGTCATTTGAATAGCTGTCAGAGTAGCAGCCGTGTTAGTCTGTATCCGCAAAAAGAAAAGGAGGACTTGTGGCACCTTAGAGACTGACTAATTTATTTGAGCATAAGCTTTCGTGAGCTACAGCTCACTTCATCGGATGCATTCAGTCAGACTGAATGCATCCGATGAAGTGAGCTGTAGCTCATGAAAGCTTATGCTCAAATAAATTAGTTAGTCTCTAAGGTGCCACAAGTCCTCCTTGAATAGCTGTAAGTCCTTAGAATACAGTTACTGCAGCAGTGGTCCCTGCTCATACTGCCAGACGCTTTTGGTAACACAGACGTCTCTAGACTGTGAGCTGGAGGCTCAGCATGGGAGAAGATTTGGATAGTTATGGCAGAACATAACCAACCAGTTTCTGTACTTTGATCCAAGAGTTCTCTCTTCTTGAGCTGCTCCTGTTTCATTCCCTTCATCTTTTCTTAGCATTCAGCAATGCTGCGCCATGTGTTTGCTCTGCCTACTTCCTCTAGAACAGTAGCTCTAAACTGACTACATTAGCTACTCCCAGGAACAGCCTCACTTGGCCTGGGCCTAGGGGAAGAGTTATTGGGGCTTTCCAGCTGGTGCAAGATTTCAGTTCAGATAGGAGCCCATGTAGACTCTCCAGCACTCAGCAGATGTGGGGCCAAGTGAGGGAAGGATCATGAGCATCTGAGAAACAAAAGGGAGGGGGGTGGGTCAGTGGGACAGGAGCTTTGCCACTGCTTTTACAGGAGGGCTGAGAACACAATGCTTCCTCCTACACTGGTGCTCAGTTTTCTCCCCAGCTGTTGTTTAGCTGCCCAGCAGGAGCTTGATCAGCAAAAGGAAAAGGAAAATAACCATTGTCTGCCTACTTCTCCTGGTACCCCCTCCCCAAGTGAAATGTGCTGCCTACCCCCACCATTATCTCAGGAACTTGGATGCCATTAGCTAGCTGAAAAGCAAAACCTCCAAGCACTCACTGCTGTTGAGTGCCAATTAATGCCTGAGCCTCTTCCTGGGGAGTGGAGAGCATTATGAAAGCAAGAAAACAATCTGAAGACCCTTGACCTATTTTGGCCTGAGAGGTTGCATGCTAAGAACCTGGAGAGGTAACTAGGAAAGGAAGAGAGATGGCCAAGGTAAAGAGGCTTGAGCTGGGTTGGTATCAACGATTTGTTTGCAGACTGGAGAATACCTCTATTTATGCCAAAGTCTCAGTGCACAGGAAGAGCAGAATCATGACCTCAGTTGGATCCCCTCCACCCTTTAGGGGAGTTCATAAGGCTTTGTAGTTAGGAATGTCCAATCATGGAGTTAATTTGATTTACCCTCTATAACTGAGCATGATTTTGGCCCACTACCACTTTGCCAATGTAAGGGAGTGTAATTCCACTGCAGTGCTCCTGAGGATGATTTCTGGTTACAAACATTTCCCCCTGGGGGCAGTGAGGGGAAAACTAAGGCAAAGTCCTACCACAGGCACACATTGGGCTGAAGTAAACCACCCCAGCTACTGCAGTTTATTGGCACTGGAAGCTCTGCCCTCTTCTCGTCCTCACTTGCACTTGGTGTCAGCTATTAAAGGACAGCGGCATCATTTGATTAATGGTTCAATTGAAACATGCAAAGGAATTGGGCACCGGACTTGTCACCAACAACCATTTACAGCTCAGCTACAAAGGAAATAGTGAATCACTGGCTGAGCAAACAAGGATGACCATTGCTCCAGCTCCAGGGTGGAAACTGCTTGGTGCAGGGACTAGGAAGGGGGTTCCCCCACGTACAGCAGTGCACTGTGAGGGATGAGTTTTTGTGGCTTTTGTTCAAAGCACCAAGCACAGATGCACAAGGGAGACTTTGGCATCTGGGTCCAACCTAAATTCCCGCTAGCGAGCATGCAGAAAGCAGTCTCGAACTTGACATTACCGAGCTGCTTCATGCCAGGCTCACACCTGAGCCCAGGTGGGATTGACAAACTAGTCATTTCCCTGTTCCTGTCTTGCCTGATCCACTAAGTGTGCTTCTACATCAAAAAAGGTAATGGTGCCCCTTTTTGTTCTATAGCCCAGGGATTAGGGCACTCACCGCTCATGTGGGAGGCCCGGGTTCAAATCCCCATTCTACCTGATTCAGAAGCATGAACTCGTCTCCCACCTTCAAGCTGAATGCCCTTGCCACTGGGCTATAGCAAGGAGGCAGGGAGCAGGAGTGCCACAATCTTTTTTTTTTTTTTTTTTTCTCAAGGAAGGACTGACCTGGTTTAGGCACCAACTCCAGTAAAATGAGCTGAGAATCCTGAGTGGAGGAAGGGGTATGCCTCTGGCCCAGAAAGATAGGTACCTAACTCCCTTTGAGGGTAGGGTATATGCACCCAACTCAGGCTTATGAATTCCACTAGACAACAAGGCAGCTAGAAGTTAGGCAGTGCAATGGCCATGCCAAAGTCCCCCTTGTTAAACTAGTCCCAGGTATTGGCCCCTGCTAGAGGCAGGGTAACAGATCAGCAGGACTAACCACCTGAGGCAGTATGGTAAAGCCTACATTCAATAAGGTAAACTCATATTACCTAGCAGGGTATCCATAAATGAGTAACCTATTTTGCATTTTGATCCCCCACTATAGGGAATTTGGGTATGTTCTAGTTTAAAAGAAAGGGTAAAAAAATAGCCTAGGTTTGTGCCATGATAGGAAAGAAGAAAAAGCAGAGCTTTGCCCTCAGTAACACACTAAACAGCTTGTGTTCAAAAAGGCCTGTCTGGGCAGCCTTGAGTCATGAAGTGGAAGCTACAATGGTAGGCAGAGAGTTATCAAAGCAAGGAAGCGAGAAGCCTCCCTATGCCAAGTGAGTGCCAGGGCAAACAGAGAACTCCTGAGAGGAGAGAAGTCAAACGGGCTGAAGAGTCTGACCAGAACAAAATTACTAGGACCAAATGGTGCTGCGCAGGGAGGAGCAGCAGCTAAGCAAGCCAGCATGGAACTGTACATCACCCAAGCACCAGGGAAAGCAATTAAAACTTGTAAATCCTGGTGGCTGACTCCAATCGGGTTTTAATTAACGGTTGAAATGGAATTGTAAAGAAATCCTGTAATTAAGTGCTGCTGAGGTCCATTCGTACCCAAAAAGCACAACTGAGCACACGGCACTAAAAGATCTGCAGCAGATTTTCATCTGCAGCACAGTGTGTGAAGGTAACTGTCCCACACAAGGGGTGTAAGAGTCCAGTTTGGAGGCAATTCTGCTCTTCCCCAAGGCTAAAAGCTGCAGCATGGGCCTAAGCTTTGCAGAACAAAGAGGGTTAAAGCTGCAGCAGAGTCAAGGCTCCCGTGCTCTTCCACTCACACTTTATGAGCGATTGGCCTGGGCTCAGACTGTCCATTTTTCAGCAGTGAAGTCAAAGAGAGAAAGAAGGTGAATGTGGTGGATTTGAATTCACAAACAAGCTCTGTAGTTGACACATTGTGTTTGCAAGCCCATGAAGATTATGCTGAGCTGGGGGACTGGAAGAGAAGCAAACATGTCAAGATGTTCTATATGGCCAGCTAATGAACAGATGGAAAGGTAATGCCAGCTACTTCTGGCCAGGTACACAGGGATTCTAAGAGAGAGCTAGGCAAACATCAATATAGGATAGGAAAAGACAGAGACAGGCAATGGGGCGAGACAGAACAGCAGAGAAGAAATGAGAAACTTCTTTACTGCACATACAGTGCAAGGAGTTTGTTGGCTTCATGTGTCTTTTACAAATGCTGAGGAACCAACAGTGTTAAAAGCCCCGTCTTCATAATTGCTAAGAGAGTGGGAAAGGCCAAGCTTTACTCTAGATTTGGCCTGGACCTACAGAGGGTATATGTGATGAGCGTATGACTCAAAAAAAACAAGACCTCCCCACAGCACTTATTTTTTCACTCCCTTGTACCATTTACACTTAGAAGCACTTCTTGCTGCCCCAGTGGTGCTCACAGTACCATTGGATTGAGCAGCACATACGCTATTTGTATTCAAGAATGACTATTTAGATTGCTCCAGAAAACATATATTATCATCTTCATAAAAGTCTGTGTCTGTTCAGCAATGCTCAGACATGCACCTGTTTAGAACTATGCCATTTTTTTTGCTGGGTAGTGAATACACATATTCTGGAATATTGCTAAATTGCCACGACTACTTGCTGAACCCAGCACTAAAGATGATCAAGCTTTACCCACATCTCCATGTACACTCTCCCTGGCCATTAATGAAGCATGTGGTTAATATTTTTCTGTAGGGTCTACAACTGACCAAGCATCTCCTCCTAGACAGTGTTTGGAAGTCAGCAGAAGCCCAGAAACCTCTTTCCTGGGGTTGGGGGAAAGCTCTCCTAACTTTTTGAGTGATTAAATCAAATCAGTGGGGACCCTACAGGAAAAAGCTTCTCTTCCCCATCCTGCAGTCTTGCGAATTGTAAAGGGACTTCCCCCTACTTTAAAACAACTTCCCCTCTGCCCAAATACACATACACAGAGCTGGAATGAGGTAGGAGGAGTCATTCAAGCCTTGTTTTGTCATTGGTTAAATTTAGCCGGGTAGGCTCCTCTAAACAGCCTGATTTCATTAGCTTTCTGCACATCTCACAAAGCCATGAAGGAGTTAAACACTGCCTTGTTGCTATGGCACCCTCTCTCTTTAAAGGGGAAGAGAATAGCTAATTACACTGTTTGAGAAACTAAAGAGGAAGCAAAAGAAAAGAGAAATAATGGAACAGAGAAGCCTAGATTTGTGCTAGACCTGGCAGATAGACCAAAGGAGAATCTGTGCTCATTAACATCCCTGATAGAGGTGAAGTACTTGCCTAGTGTTTGGGATATGTAACCAATGCTTCTTTCTGTTCCTCTTGGTCTCCTCTTGAAGCAAACTTCCCTCAGCCAGGAAGAGACACCTTCCTCAGTTGCTAGAGTTACCACCTCTCTTTCACACTCCCGAGTGCCCATAGCCTACGACAGGTTTCAGAGTGGTAGCCGTGTTAGTCTGTATCAGCAAAAACAACGAGGAGTCTTTGTGGCACCTTAGAGACTAACACATTTATTTGGGCATAAGTTTTCGTGGGCTAAAACCCACTTCATCAGATGCATGGAGTGGAAGACTCCTCATTGTCTTAGCCTACGAGACTCTCTCCTTAGGTGGAGCTGAAATAGGTGGCAGCAAATAGCAGGTACATTCCAGGCAGATAGGTCCTGCCTCTAGCCAAGGGCAGCATTGGCCTGACCTAGCATTTTAAATTTCTTGGGCAGCATTTGGTTGTTCCTCAGGCCTCCTAATCCCCTACTTACCCTCTCCCTTTGAACCCTGGCACAGCAGGTGCAGTTGGCGTGAGAGAGAACTGAAAATACTGCATGCAGAAATAGGTGGGAAAAATGTACCAGCGACTGTATATGCATTTCACAGTGCTAGCTATGGATGGAGTTGGCACAGTCACAGCAATGATGCTGTAGATCAAAGCTGGCAAGATTCCTGCTTCAGTAGAACTGGGGTTTTCTGTTAGTAAATACCACCAATAAGCCAACTGCAGCAAAGGCAAAATGAAGCAACAAAACAAACCTACAGCAGCAATGACTTCAGACTCCTCCACTCAGCGCAGCTAGAGGAGCTGGCTGTTCTGCACCCCTCTCACATAGCAGTGCTGGGCTCTGGTGGGAACACCACGCTTTGTAAGCTAGATGGAGAGAAGAGGTTCTCCACTTCCAGCTTCCAAATCTCTGTGTTTGGATAAAAGGGAGATGAGAAAAATCTGCCATTCATTGCAAGAGGGTCCCTTCCTAATGACAAGAGTAGCAGCACCTGGATTTGTCAAGAGCCACATATAGCAGTGACAGGAGGAAAACAGAAGTTGAGAGAATAATCCAAAATGCTTCCAAGTAGACATGGCCATCACAAAGACTAAAACATTTTAATTTATTAACTTTACAGACAATGCTTCCTACTCAGAAAGTAAATACAGGCTCGCTTCAACCACTAGGCTAAAGACCAGGGTTGCGTCCATTCTCTAAGTTTCTCCTAGGAAAGGCTTCCAAGGAACACGTCCTGCCAAGATCCATCAAAGACAAAATTCAAAACTAGTTCACAGGGCACCAAGCTGATACTGTACACGGTGTCTCCCTTCCACTCCCCTCTCAAAGTCTTCGTGCCTTCCGAGGACGGCAGCCGTTGTGTGGAATTGGGGTATTGTCTGTGATGGAGATGACCTCCAAACCCCCCATGGTCAACCCCTTGATGGCAGACTGAAAGAGCAAGAGAGTGGACATTAGACTGCATGCTGCACTATTACGCAATCAGCACAGACTGGCAGAAAAGTGAAAGGTATCTTTGAGGAGGCAATCTGGAACAGGGCGATCTCTTTGGAATAGTCTTAACTATCAGGAAGCCCTGTTTGGTCCCAGATGGTCCATTCCTCCTGGCTAGGGCAGGATTGTTTCTTACAATGAATTCTCCATTGTTTTGCTACTCTAGTTTGAAGTGACGTAAACAATTTGGCTTTCACTCAGTCCCTTACACAAAATTATTCTAGGATCTCACCAGGAGAACATTTTTTTTTTCTTTTTGTGATTAATGCTTTGGGGTGACAAAACAGTAAATTCCCTCCAGCACCTCTGTCCTTCATATCAGTTTCAGAAAAGCAGGTTAACAGGCAACATAATTCCGTAGACCTGAATAAAAAACCCTGCAGCCCTCAGAGAAAGGAACAAATAGATGAGGGCTCATGCCAGCGAAGAGGAATCTTAGGCACTTACCATACGCCCAGGGCCCAGACCCTTCACCACCACTCGCACGTGGGACACACCCTTCCCGCAGGCTTTCTGTGGGGAGAAAAGAGCTTTCAGTGATGAAAGGCAGGCAGGTCAAAAGGTATCTCTCTGGATTAATCCCTTTCATCCACTCTCACAAGCTTCTTCAGATAGAAAGGAAAAGGGAATCAAGAATGGTTCCGGGGAGATAAACATGGAGATCATTTGGATAAAGCCAGGGATTTGGGGAAAGTTAGGAAATGCGTGGCCAGGGCAGATTTAACACAACATTATGTACAAAGAGGAAAGGGGAGCTGAGAAGGGAAGCTGTCTTGGGTCATGAGCTGAGGCAGCAGATGTTGTGTCCTTTTAAGGCTGGTAGGTGACCAACTTAGGGAGGGCCTAAAAGAACTTCAAATCAACAAATCTTACCGGTTTCTCCTAATGTGGCGCAGCACTGCCATCTAGTGGAAATCTCTAACCCTCCCTGATGGTGCATGTTAAAAGTTTTCTGGGGACATGTTTACACTTTAAAATGCTACAGCCGCAGAGTTTCAGGGCTTGTCTACACTTAAAATACTGCAGCTGCACTGAAGCACTTCAGTTAAAACACTACCTAAGCCAACCGGAGGGCTTCTCCCATTGGTGTACGTACTCCACCTACTCAGGTTAGGTTGGTTTAACGGCATTGTTCGGGGTGTGGATTTTTCACACCCCTTAGCAACAGAGTTATACTGACTTAATTTCCTAGTGTAGACCAGGCCTGATGGGAGGGGTTCTCCCATTGGTGTAGATAATCTACCTCCCTGAGAGGCAGAAACTGGATTGACAGAAGAATTCTTCTGTCAACTAGCACTAGGGTGACCAAATGTCCAGATTTTATAGGGACAGTCTTGATTTTTGGGTCTTTTTCTGATATAGGCTCCTATTACCCCCCACCTTCTGTCCCGATTTTTCACATTTGCTGTCTGGTCACCCTAACTAGCACCATTTACATTGGGAGTTCAAATGGCATAGCTACATCTCTTGGGTGTAGATTTTTCACACTTGAGAACTATGCCAATGTTTGTTCCCAGTACAGACCAGGCCCCAGGATTACAGGGATAGAGGCTAATTTCTGACACTGGCTGTTTGTGAGGGGTAACAGTACAGCACTGCACCTGTATTCTAAGAATCAGTCCCTGATGCATAACATTAGTGCTGGAAATGGTTCTTATTCATCTAAACCAATCGCAACATGTTGTTCTTCCCACAATAGGAAAGAAAAACTCCAGAGGCTAAAGGGTTAACTAGAGTGAGTTCTATCCAGTTCAGAATGGGGATACTTTAGGTTTTCATTCTCACTGCGCCTCATTCTGCAGTGCTGGAGTCTGGGACACAAGCAGTCTCATCTTCCCCCACACATCACGCACAAAATTCGGTTCTTTTAGAAACACTTACACTAGATCCACAGGGCCAGATATTAAACTCTTGTGTGAAACTGATAACTGTAAGTGCAACTGTGTCATATTCTCAAAGTCTGACCATGCTCTTTTAGGAATGAAGGGTTACCAGAATGGCTCAGATCTTTGGTGTGATATTCTGCCTCCAACAGCAGCTTACAGCTGAGACTTCACCGGGCCAACTATGCAGTGCTGCTCATGGAATAATTCTAAACACAGCAATTCCTTCCTGCCCCTCACACCTGCTCGGTTTGTGCCTAGATTTTATTTCCCCTTATTTGGCTTTTGAAAATAAATGGTCCATGTTTCAAGTGAGACCATCTGAGCAAAAGCTGCTCTCAAGTCAGGGCCACAACTCTGCACAAGGTAACAAGAATTTCTTACCCTGGATAAGCTTATAACTGAAATGGAATCTCTGTCTCTCACAACAGCAACTGCCATTTTACCAATGAGTGACACTGCTTATGACAGCATCAATAATGTGGAAGGGAAGTCACAGCTGAGTAACCTGTTTCCATCTGGGCTTAACAGTCAAATGAAATGTGCTACTTAACATTTAGACCAATGGTTTAAACTACAACACTGTCCAAACTGGAGCCAAAAAAGGATAGGAAGTAACTTATATTTCTCCATTACAGGCCACTAAAGCCACCACATTTTCATTTAAAGCTCCCATTTCACATACAGTTTATCCAGGCTGAGATGCTCATCATGGCCCCCCACTCAAAGGAAACAAGGGCAGCAATGTGTAAATGGGGTGTACTGCTCAGACACACAGGAATTGGCAGACTCTACTTCTCTCCTCCAACAGAAGATAGAAATGGGAGAAGGAAGCAGAACTTCAGAGCCCATTCACAAATGCATTCTGTTGGCAATCACTCCACTGCTAGCACACCTCCTCCGAATTCAGCAAGATTAGCCTCAACAAGCAGAGTGACCAGACCAGACTCACCGCTGCTGCAGCAATGCCTGCAGTCTGTGCTGCAATGGCAGTGGCCTTCTTGGCATTTCTGAATCCTTCTGTGCCACAGGACGTACGGGCAAATGGCAAGTTCTCAGGACTGATGACCTGGATGTGGGTGCTGGGGATGAGAAAAAGGGGAGTAGGAAGCCATAAGAAAGTAATTCTCCCATCTTTTCTTGCTCTGATTATCTTCAAGGCCGCCCAGAAGGCCCCACCCAATACCTCTACACTACTGCACTCTAGGCCAGTGGTTCTCAACCAGGGGTACGCAGAGGTCTTCCAGGGGGTACATCAACTCATCTAGATATTTGCCTAGTTTTACAACAGACTATATAAAGGCTAGCGAAGTCAGTACAAACTACAATTTTAAACAGACAATGACTTGTTTATACTGGTCTACAGACTATACACTGAAATGTAAGTACAATATTTATATTCTCATTGATTTATTTTATAATTATATGGTAAAAATGAGAAAGTTAGCAATTTTTCAGTAATAATGTACTGGGACGCTTTTGTATTTTTATGCCTGAGTGTGTGAGCAAGTAGTTTTTAAGCAAGGAGAATCTTGCAGGTACGCAAGACAAATCAAACTCCTGAAAAGGGTACAGTAGTTTGGAAAGGTTGAAAGCCACTGCTCTAGGCAACAACAGAAGGCTCTGCAGCAGCCCTGGTTTGTCTTAAGGGTGATGCTAGAGTGGCAGAATGAGAGAGTACTGTCTTTTGGGGTAATATACACCTGCTAGAAATTGCTCAAATTTCCAGACCCACTTTCCCACTGCGTATGATTCACCACCTCTGCTTATTCTAAAATGTACAGAACACCTTTGTTAAGCTTCAGAGACCTTTACAGAATTATAAATTATGTCTCATTGGGGGACACCACTGAAATGCAACCACCTAGGTGAACAACACGGCAGCTGTTCAACAGCTAAACAGCAATATTGCAACAATGTAGGACAGGAAATGACCAGATTCCTGTATCCTGTTAAAACTGCCTGTGGAATATAGGGGGGACAAGATGTAATTACCCATACCTGAATTTGGTCAAAACATGCGATCAACAGCTTTACTCTTGTGAAAGGCACTATGAGTTAATGGCCTTGGTCTTACATTTCCCATTACAGTTGGCACCGCCAGCACTGCACTGAACTATTGCTTCAGTACTGACTCATAAGAAAGAGTGCCCTTTCCTGAGTCGCCAACACTACTTCCCAGCCTTTTCCATAGAGACCTCCCATCTAGCCAAGATCAGGGCCCAGTTGCTTAGCTTGGGTGTTCTCAGCATAAAGCGGTACTGCTGCAGGCCCTTTTACATGCGACCTGTATACCAAGAAGTTTGTGTCTTACTTGTTGTACGTAGCTTTGATGTGAGCTATTGGGATATCTTCATATTTCTTTCCACCCCAAGTTAAGGAACTTCCTTGTCCTGGTACTGGGGGGAAAAGGCTGAAAAGTAAAATAAGAGAAATCAAATACCTGCAATATCACTAACACGCAATGGTAATTTTTAATACAGTCTTGGAATTTGGGAAAAATGTGGATCAAATGCTGCCAAA
This sequence comes from Natator depressus, assembly GCF_965152275.1. Lineage (NCBI taxonomy): Eukaryota > Metazoa > Chordata > Testudines > Cheloniidae > Natator > Natator depressus. Next base: position 69,456,769 of record NC_134243.1, read on the forward strand.
CGAAGCTTAGAACTTCTTATATAAACTGTGTTTGCGATTGTTTCACGTCACTTGTTTCCCTTACTTTCCTGAAAGATGCTTGAGGTGATTTACCCCCCTGATGGGAGACAGATGAAGAGACTTTACACCACAGCTTGGTTTGGAGCCATACAGGATGCCTCACCTGAAGTCACTCTTGCTTTGGTTTGCTATCACCTCAGGTGCAACACTGGTATTCTCCATTTGTTCCTGCAACCTCTGGAAACCTGTGTGTATGCCACGACACAATGCAACATTGTAACCACTAGGTGAAAGAAATGGGAGAAATAGATTAGGATTTCACAGCTACACAATAGTCTTTTACATTATCTTTTGCCACCCTCACATAAGACCTCCCATAGTATATTTTCGCACAGGAAACAACCAAAGCTATTTGCTAACTGCAGGACTATCTCAAGCAGTCATCATCACCCTCACGGTTCCCCAGTCACCTTGAGGAATCAAATAGTAACCACCCCAGGAACATCACTTTTTCAAAGGGACATTGTCAGGTGTTCACATTCCAGTTTTTTATAAAAACAAACAATTGGGCAAAACGGAGGACTGTTTTCACAATAAAAATAAACTCAGACAGCATGCTGGCAGTGCACAAGAAACAGAAATGGAAAGGGACTAGGCTAAGTTCGCTGGCTAGGAGCTAGGGAGGAGCAAAAGCAAACAAACACTGAAATGAGCACTGAAAGGTATTTTGTTATAATCCTTTTAGTGGGACAGAAGAGGGGATTTTACATTTCTCTCAAAATACAAACAAAATTAGACAACATCCATTCTGAAGAGAGACTTAACTGGGAGCACATTTGAAAATAAGACTGTTCATCAATAAAACAGTAGCCTTGCCCAATCATTTCCTGCCAAGCCTATGCTATACCCTAAGAGCCTCTACCTCAAGCCCTGGATTTCTCTATTGGTCTTAGATTCTGCACAAGTTCATCTGTTGACATGGAAACAGCAGCAACAACACACAGTATGACCTTGTTACAGGTGGAGTTGGGAAGGAGGGCTCTTGTTAAACACATGTAGCTTTAATAATTTAGCTAGTTCTACCCAAAACAATCTCTTCCTACCCAGCAGAGACCTTCCCCGTGTGTATCAATCAGAATTGCTGACTTCAGTAGCTACCTATGTTTCATTAGTTGGAAAGTGAACCAGTTTCTGTCTATTGCACCTCATGCTTCGTCTACACAAGGGTGAACGGAGTTGCAATGACAGGGCCCAAAGCCTGTATACAGGAGCAGAACATGAAGACGGTGTGATTGCACAGGTATCCCCGGGGAACAGAATCTTTATTACCGGTGACCATACCCAGCCAGAGGGAGGCTAGCCCGAGCCCGCAGGGCTGAGGGGGGCAGAACAAATGTTTTCATTTGCGCTCTGCGCCATCTGGCTCCGGAATCACGAAGATGAGAACAGTGAAGGAGCCCCACAGCGCCCCTTTGGCGGAGTCACTGCTTGGGGCAGGGGCAGCCTGAACCCACAATGCAGCCCAACGCGAAGGGCGGCTGCAGTCTGTAAACCACCACCAGGGCGCTGCGGTCAGCCCAGCGCTGGGACCCCAACGCCCTGCAGGCCGCCCGCTCCCCCCTTCACGCCCAATGCCCGGGCCGCTCGCTCCCCCCTTCATCCCCGCAACTCCCCGGCCGCCCGCTCCGCCCACTCCCCAGGCCCTGGCCGCCGCCCGCTCCAGTTACCCCAGTCCGGCCCCTAAGAACCGCTGCCAGGCAACCACCGGCACCCGGGTCATGGCCCTTCCCCACTGCCGTCCGACCGGCCCCAGAGCGAGGAGCCAAGGGCCCAACCCGACAGAAGAGGGGAAAGGTCAGCGTCGTGCATTGTGGCCTATGGGAGGAAAGATGGCGGCGCCCGGATGGCCCGATGGCGCGGTGCATTGTGGTCTCGGGGACAAAAGATGGCGGCCCCCATGCAGCGGGCACTGTGCGGTGCCGCGGTGCCATGGCGGTGGGTGCTTGGCCCTCGGTGGCTGGCCACCTCGGCCGCGCCCCGGTGGCGGCTCGTGGGTGCGCTGTGTCTGCAGAGGCCGCCGAGCATCACGCAGGCCCTGAGCCCGGAGCAGGAGGAGATGGCGCAGCTGGCGCACCAGGTAGTGGGGGTTGGGGGGAGGCGACCCTCCTGGGGCGGGGAGCGGGAAAACCCCCCCGGCGTACCTGGGGATGGGGCTGCGCAGGGGAGCGGGAAAACCCCCCCGGCGTACCTGGGGATGGGGCTGCGCAGGGGAGCGGGAAAACCCCCCCGGCGTACCTGGGGATGGGGCTGGATCCTGCAGTGCCTGTCGGAGCCGCTCCAGCCCCCGGCAGTGGAGCTGGTCCAGATCTGTGTAGGCCATATGCTGTGTTTCCCCCGGAGGAGACTGCTGCCCCCCGCTTTGTCAAGCTCAGGCGTATCAGACCTGAGGAAAAGCAGCTTGTTGTGCCTCTGGGCTGGGACCCACCTGGAAAAGTCCTCTGTCTAAAATGCAAATAGTTTGTAAAACACAAAGTTAAAACTCGGGTTAAAATGCTCCTTTGTAACTGTACTGGGGCAAGACACAGGCTGTGTCCCAGGAGTTTCAGCACTTTGATGCAGGAGTTGCTGGGTGAGGTTCCATGGGCTGTGATGCTCAATCAGAGTGTCCCCTTCTTGCTTTAAGCACTGTGACTCTGCTTCCATGAGTAGCGTTCTAGTGTATGGATGGTGTGGGGTTGTGGATGGCGCACTAGGCATGTCCTTTGAGTCATGAACGCCATGTCCCCGGCTGCACTAGTGGGAGCTGGGATCCCACAAGTGGTGGGGGTGACTTGTTGGGAAGAGAACACTCCCTTCTGAGGCAGTAATGACTCCAGTGCCTGGCTGTAGTTCTCAAAGGGGATATCCGCTATACATCACATGGAGGCCATGTTACTGTGAAACCCTCAATTTTTGGATTTCCTGATTTATGTGCATTTAGATTCCAGACTACAATATTGTGCTAACATATTTTTTGTAGTGAGTACATAACTGTATTTACAGTGGGCTAGCATCTCCTTATGTCGTCAATATTAGATGTGATCTCTGCACAGTGTAACTTTAACCTCCTGGGGTAGAGCTTATGTTCTGGGCAGAGACGTTACTGTCCAGCACAAAGAAATAAACGCAAGCGCTGTTTGTGGCAATAAAAATTGCTTTATTCTCTACGTGTGACCTTGGATAACAGCGCTAGTAACTGTGACCCATAGTGGGGCTCCTGATACTTGACAATTCTCTATGGTGTTCTTTCCAGATAGAGGTGGAGAAAAGCAACTTTTCAGACCATGAGATCCGTCGCTTGGCAGAAGAGGAGCAGCTGCGGAAGATGAAAGACAATATACAGGATGAGGAAGCGGACTCTGGGCAAGCTATTGTGTTGGCCCAAGACCTGGAGGATGCCTGGGAACAGAAATTCCAACGGTTCAAAGCTGGCCCACGAATAACAGGTTCTGATCCAAGTTCTCTCAGCGGAGCAGGAGAGGGATGGGGCCTCTCTGGTCTATCTGAACGTGGTTGACTTTGGTATAGTGGAGTGGAAGTGAGGCAGGGTGCTGAGCCTTCAGGAGGAGGGAGCTTCCATGGGACTCCCATGACTCCTTTCAGCTATTATAGGAGGAGTTATCTGGTCTGTGAAAAGAGCTGTGTTCTGTTCCTTTTCTCATAGAACCTTTGAGAGAGGATAAAGTATGGAGGCTAGTTATTCTGTCCTTATCAGAAAAACCATGACCAGCCTGACTCCCAGTTGTAGTTCACAAGAGCACACAATACTAGTGTTGTTTTTATGTAGGTCCTGCATAATCATTGACTATTAGTTATTAGGTACTAAGTTGAACTAGAGACTTAAACTACTTGCTTTAAATGGTCTTTTTTAAAAAGAAGAGCATCTAAAGTGCAGTCCTGCTTTCACCTTTATGAAACATGACTGAAAATCAATGGATTCTGTCCAGATCCCCAGGTGGCACCTATTCTGTTGTATGTAGGTTCTTATACTTTGCTCGTCACCGTAGTATCTGAGTGCCTTCCAGAATTGCATTAAGTAACACGACTAACTTCTATCACATTCTATTTGGTCTCTCATCATCTACCCAGTGGGAGAAGCATGTGTAGTGGAGTGTCTTGAGAACATAAGAATGGCCATACTGGGTCAGAACAATGGTGGTTCTAATCCATTATCCTGTCTTCTGACAGTGGCCGGTGCCAGATGCTTCAGAGGGAATGAACAGAACAGTGCAATTTTGAGAGTTCTATACCCTTTTGGGTAGTCCCAGTTTCGTGCAGCTGGAGGTTTAGGGGCACCCGGGGCATGGATTTGCGTCCCTGTCCATCAATGGCTATTTGCCAAGATGGTCCTATCCTTCATGAATTTACCTAACTTTTTTTTAACCCCATTATACTTTTGGCCTTCACAACATCTCATGGCAATGAGTTCCATAGGTTGACTGTGCATTGTGTGAAGAAGTGCTTCCTTTCTTTGATTTTTAAAAAAACAACAACAACAAAACCTGCTGCCTATTAATTTTGTCCAGTGACCCCCTAGTCCTTGTGTTATGTGAAGGGGTAAATAACACTTCCTTATACACTTTCTCTACACCATTCATGATTTTATAACCCTCTATCATATCCCCCCTTAGCTGTCTCTTTTCTAAGATGAACAGTCCCAGTCTTTTTAATTTCTGCTTGTATGGAAGCTACCATATCCCTAATCACTTTTGTTGGTCTTCTCTATACCTTTTCCATTTCTAATATATCTTTTTTGCAGTGGGGTGACTAGAACTGAATGGAATATTCAAGGTATAGATGTACCATGGGTTTATATAGTGGCATTATGATATTTTCTGTTTTATCTATCTCTTTCCTAATGGTTCCTAACACACTGTGTTTGACTGCCACTGCATATTGAGGAGATGTCTTGTTTTGGTAGGTTTTTTATTATTATTTATTTATTATTAATTATTAATTAAATATACCTATTACTGTGGGTGTATGTTAGAAAAATCAATATCAAAGAAATGTGCCTTGCACTTGGAGTGGAAAGTAGTGAGGTTTGTGATGTTTCTTATTTCTTGGGGGAGTTTATTCCACAGTCTTGGACCACCCCTGGAGAAAGTTCCTAGAGCTGATAGCATTTGTACCTAGAAGCATCACTCGGAATTGTTCCATGTGTCCTTGTTGTCAGGGGTCTGAGAGAGAGGAAGGCTTGGGCTCTGATGAGCTAGGTACTGGATGACCCCATCCCACTTGGAGCCTATCTGTCTCTGGAATCTGTTCTCTCTTGGCAGATGCTGATAAGCGCAATGACCGGACATCTTTGAACAGGAAGCTGGATCAGAACCTGATGCTTCTGGTCAAAGAGAAAGTTGGCAACCAAGAGTTGTGGCTCCTGCCTCAAGCAGAGTGGCAGGCTGGAGAGACGTTGCGAAGCACTGCAGAGCGAGCTTTGGCTACTCTCTCGGGTAAGTCATCTGCTGTGCAGCTGCTGCCACCCCTTCCTGTCCTCATTTCTTTCTCTTGTGTCATTACTGGGATATTATCAGCTCATACTAGTAGAGCCCCATTATACTCCATTAGGATTGGCCAGAGAAAGGGCATGTAGTAGCAGATGGGGTGGGTTGAACCCAGTGGGGTCTCTGAGGAGAGTTGTGTCTGGGTAAAGTTGCTGGGAAGCCCAGGGGTATTGCCCATTGCAGGGAGAGTTGCTCTACATTCCAGCTCAGCTACTAGCGTATAGGCTCTCGACAGGTGGCACTAGGTGCCTCAAGCTATGTCTACACTTATGGCGGCATGTAGAGTACAGGTACCACACATGCAGCGGCAGTGAAAGGTAGGCTGCGTCCACACTTATCGCTGCAGTAGAGGCACCACAGAGAGAGACGTCGGCAGTGGAGATGCAGAGGGACACTGCAACTGCTTTTTAAAAAAAAAAAAAAAAAATAGCAGCATAGACAGGGGAGGTGCTGCTTAGTATGTAGAGAGCCTGTGTGGGGTGTGTACCCGGGAGTTCAGGCATGTAGGGCACTCCACTCATCAAAGCCATGCCTCACCATCTACCCTGTCATTTATACCCCTGCAAGGGGGGTGGGTGTGTGTGTGCAGTGTCTGTACACTGCACACCACCGTAAGTGTAGACCTACCTTGTTGTTGGGGAAAGGGCTTCTGTCTCCACCACACACACAGCCCATTAGCAGCCTTTCTTGGCACGTAAAGCCTGTCCTCAGCCAGGTCTCTTCTTGCTTCCCAGCAGGGGAGCACTGTGGAAGCTGCACCATTAGCCTGACAAAGGGAGGGAGCATTTTATGATCCCCTGGACCACACTACCTCTGGCCAGTCCTTGCGTGGGGTTATTGAGACTCCAAATAGGGTCCCTAAGAGGGAGGTATGGCACAGTGTGGACCTGTGGGAGGGGTTGTTCTTGCTAGAAAGAGATAACAGAATTGAACCAAAACTAAGCATGACGAGTCCTTTACTGTCCCACTGTTACCCCTTAGATGCGGCAGCTGCTGTCATTGTGTGACCTGATCTCTTGCTTTGTTTTCTTTCCCCTCTGGACACCCTTGGACCTCACAGGAAATTGCGTCCAGGCCAAATTCCTAGGGAATGCACCATGCGGGCTTTATAAGTACAAGTTCCCCAGGGCCCTCAGGACAGAGGGCAGTGTGGGGGCCAAAATATTCTTCTTCAAAGCCCTCCTCCAGAGCGGTGATCTGCTCCAGGCAGAGAGGAGAGAAGACTACGTGTGGGTCAGCAAGGGGGAGCTGGGGGATTACTTGAAACCGGACTACCTAACACAAGTCAACAGATTTTTGATGGACCAGTGAAAGTCAGGGCTGTGCTCCAAGTAAATGGGGAGGATGCAAAAAACAACTTCAGACAGGTGCATTGCCTCTGTACACAGAGGCAGTGGCATTTGAACCTGAAGAAGGATCCAACCTCCCCCTTGTTTTCTGTTCCTCTTTTCTAGGCCTGTATCAAATAAAAAATATTAAAACCTCTGCTAAGTGAAGAGTGTTGTGCTTATGTTGCACCCTTTAATGCCCACAGGATTCTCCTTTTTCCCCCCTCCCAGCTGTGTCATTCCCTAGGTCTGTGGTACCTCTCTTCACTGGATCCCCGTAGTAGCTTGAAGCTCAAATGGTCTCTCTGAAAAGCTGTAGTCTTCCTTTAGCAGCTGTTCCTCAATAAAAGGAACAGTGAGTGAGCTCCCTTTACTTGCTTAGGTCGGATGAGACACTGTTAGAGGAGTAAGAAGGGGATTTACCAATTAGTTGCATTGGGAAACCTGGCAAAGGACCATATTTAAAGTTCCCCATTTTTAAACTCTGTGTCCAAGCCTTTAAGTCCTTAATCTCCTTCTGGTTATTGTGGCCCCTCCGGGGAGGAGGCGCACCTGTCAGTGTGTGGGGGAATAGCAGCCACCTGCTTCTCTAAGGAATTCAGTTTTCATTGGCCTGGAACGTGGGAAAGCAGCATCTTCAGTAGCACACTGGTCCCTGTTGATGCAAATTGTACACACTGCTGAGCCCCATCTATCCTCCTCTTTAACCTGCCAGGGGGTCCTTTGACCTCTCCAGAGGCAGCCACTGTAATTTATCTAACTAAGGAGAACTGTTCTAGGCCAGTGCTGTGTATTAATTTGTGCCATCTATGCCTCAGTAGAAAGTATGTCTGAGTGGCCGCCACGATACGGTGGCTGAAGACAAACTGTCCTCTCAGCAAAGTGGAGCATCTGAGCTTTATGCTCTGAGCCATGCCCCAGGAAATGTTCGTGCTACAGCTGAGGACTTGGCTTCTCTTCTGTTTCTATCTGCATGGGAAATTCACAATGAAAGTCAAACTGCTTAAGTCACATGCAGCTGTTTCATCCCTGTCTGTGGCACTCTTGGGCCTTGGAAGGGTGCGGCAGCAGGTGGTGTATTGGCCACGTACCACACAACCCTCTTTCTTTAGCATAAAGACTATCATGTAGCTTTCCTGTCACCATTCTGACAGGGCTTCTGTGAGGCCATTGCAACCCTCTAGTGCAGAGGTTCTCAAACTGTGGTTTGTGGACCACCAGTGGTCCGCGAGCTCCATTCTGGTGGTCCATGGGTAGTTCCCTCTCAGGTGCTCACCTGGGCAGCCGCACATAAGAGAATGAAGGGCCACCCACCTAATGAGTGGAGCCGTGCAGGCGTGGCTCCACTAATTAGCTGCGTGAACCCTGGAGAAGACACACATGTAAGGTGATGTGGTGGACTTGGAATAGGGGGCAGGTGGGAGGGGGCAGTGGGGTGAGAAAAGGGGGTGGGGGAAATTTGGGACGTGCAGGGCTGCGGCGGCCAGAGAAAGAGGTGACTTTCCCCAGCTCCAGGGCTGCGGCTGCCGGGGAGAGACGGCCCTCCTTCCCAGCCCAGCTCGGGGGCTGCTGCGGTGGGGAAGAGAGGGCACATCCATTGTATTAGAAAGGTAAGACTACTGATATTAAAATGAGTTGTTTTTATATTTAGAACAAAAAAAGTTAATAAGGTTTTTATATAGTGGTTTTATCCAAAGTGCTTTACAATAGCTAAGGATACAAACAGCATTTGGAAAGATCATTAAATGGTCCACCGAGACCCTCAGCAATTTTCAAGTGGTTGGGGGGGGGGGGGAGTTTGAGAACCACTGCTCCAGTGCGTGAGTGAAGCCTGACAGACTTAGAAGCACAGAAAGCAGAGCTGCTGCTTACACTCTGCCCTTACCTACTGTCCAGCGAGTATCTTCTCAGTCCCATCAGGAAGTTCAGCATTAGAGTTGCCACTTCACAGATAGGAGAAGTATGGAGGGGACACGACTTATCCAAGGCCAGTCTCTGTCAAGCTGGGTGTAGGAATTCCTGGCTCCCCATTCCTACGCACAGCTTGTTAGGCCAGAATTGCTAACCTTACTTGGTAGTGTCTCTGTTATTTACAGTCACTTCAGATTACAGGGTAGGGGGGTGATTCTTCTGAAGACTGTGTCCCATGCTTGCGGGGCTCTGCCTTACCCATCTGACCTTACCCAGACCCCACTGATGGTCTGATTTCCAAAGGCATTTTCTAACTGAAAGCTTTGCTGACTTTGGGTTAGGTATGGATCTGGTGCTCACTGTACTTTGTGGAGCAACAACCTTCTCAAGTGGCACAGGGAGAGAGGAGAAAGCAGTTCTGAATCATCTCGGGAGAGTCAGGGCTTCAGGGGACCAACAGGAGATTGCAATATGTATTTTATCAACCCCTTGGGAACTGTTGAGCTGCAGGCCGCAAATTAAAGCTGTTAATCACCCATAAGCAATCAGAGATGCAGCCTTCTGTTTTCTAAAGCAAGGGAATTTCAAAGCTTGTAATAAATTATATAAAAACCCCTCTCGTCTTAGATTGCCCTGGGAGGCTCAGTGGGGAGCTGAACCATCGCAGAGAGACCAGGGAGAGGGAGAGCAGGCTGCAAAGAGAAACTAAATAAAAGCAGAGAATGTGCCCTGCGTCTGTGAGTTTAGTTTGCCAAGGTCTGGTGACTCCAGCTTCACCGAAAGGGGCAAAGGGTTGGACTTTAGCCTGCTGTGATGCTAAAAGCTGTCTGCAGCAGGAGGAGATGGGCACTTCTTTCCATCCATGCTAAGTACCTGTTTGTTCTCGGCCCCGGCCTGTCAGGCACACCTCACAGTGGGGTGTTCCCGGTCTCCATGGCAACTGGAGGCAGACCGGATCTCTGTTCTCAGCCTGGGCTCAGAGCTGCCCCTCAGGAAGGACTGTTGGAGCTCGCCTCCACGCTCCAGAGCTCTCGTTCAGAAACCCTGCAAAGGCTTTTAACTAAATGTCTCTCTCTTTGTTGGCTTTGAGGTTTGTCAGAACAAAAAGAATTCCAGTTGGCTCTGAGGTGGTTTTGAAGGACAGCAGCTCTCCAGGACCCAGCTCCTAGCTGGCGGGTGGGTGAGGTCCATGCCCAAGCAGGTTGCGTGGAAGCTGCCTTCCCTGAAGCCAGGCCAGAATCAGTGGCAAGTTTTTTTGTTTTTTTTCTTTCTTTTCAGCGCCCCCATATGGGACCCCTATTCCCACAGTTTGCCTTGCAAGCAGGAAAGTTTCATGGAACCGCCTGAATCCCCAGTGCTGAGAAGGCTCCAAAGCATCCCCTCTTCCCACAAGCTGTTTTACCTGCAAGGCCTCTACTGCCAGGAAAGATGCTAGCTCCTGTGACTTTTCTGCTACCAATGAGTTGTTTATCTCGAGAGGCTCCAGCTCATTCCTCATTCTGTGTGGTCAGGCCCTGCTCAGTCTGGACTCAGCAGCAGGGAGCAAAGGGTGATGCGGTGATTCAGATCCCCTTCCCTGGAAGATAGACCTACCTCCTTTCCCCTTTCAGCCTCCAAGGCTCCCACAGGAACTTATATCGTCTGTGGGGGGCACAGCAACAAAGCTGTCGTTGAGGCTATATACAAAGTAATACGTCCTACCCTCCTTCCAGTGAGAATATCTTCAAACTGATTTATCTCAGCAGGTGTTCCCTTTGAAACCTCTCTGCTCCTCTAGGCTCCAGCTTAGATTTCACATGAGGAAGAAGCTGTTACTGCCTTTCCTGAGAGGTGGAAGACTCGCGCTGGGATTCTTTTGTGGGGGGAAAAAACATCTAGCCCCATAAGCTTCTGGTGATTTTTTTGGATTTCCAAGTTTGGGCAAAACCTCCCTCTAAGACCTTAATGATGGGCCCTTATCTGTGAGTGACCCACTTACGAAAATGGGTACTTGAGATAATCGGGGAAAATTATTCAATAGAGCTCATTTGTTGTCCAAAGTTTATCCTTTCCCCAAAGTGAATTAATATAAATCAACACTAGTAACAACAAGTCTCCTTGTAGAATCTGAAGATGAAGGGTGCAGAAGTCCATTTCCTACACATTACAATGATAGAACCAGTTTCATGGGAGACATATTTTGGAAAAGGCATAAGATTCTTTGTTGTACAAAGAAACAATAGCACACAGCCTATTTTAGATCTTGGGTCTTTCATCCATGAGGAGATCAATATTCCATGCAGAAATACTGAAATCAGTCCTTACAGCATTATCACCCCCCAAACTCAGCAATATGAAAATACACCTCCAGGAGATATACTGAAGGTATGCACGGGGAGAGTCGCTCAGGGATACTTTTAGGTTCTGCTACCACAAGAAGCATTTTCAATACAAAGCAGTCCCCTTTTGGACTCAACTTCTAAATGGATATACAGCCCAATGCTTCATCAACCTTCCTTTCAAGTGAAAGGGATACATATCTACCCTAGTCTGGATGACCTTATGCTAGCAATGGCTCCTGGGCCTTGTGTAAAAGCCTTCAGAAACAGGGCTTTGAGTGAATAGGTGGTAGGGCCAATTACAGCATGCTCAGAGCTCCAAAAACTAAGTAATTATCAAAGACCAAATTTATTTCAGAAGAGAAACGGAAGAAGATAGTTCACCAAACATTAGCACACCTCTCTTAAGATTAAAATCTCACTCAACTCCTGGGCTAGCTGGTTTCATGTGGATACCCAGCACAATTCTTTCTTTGCTTCCAGACAGCAATTGCAGCAAATCAGTATGTAAACATCTTCGTCCAAATCCACTACTTGAATTCACCAAGAGATGCTTTCTTAATATTATTTACAGCTGTCTGGTGTTGGGTCCAGAGAACCTGGTGATCAGTACAGATACCAGACCCCATGTAAGGGGCACATATCTGAATTCCTGTCTGACTTGTGGGGGCGAGGGGAAGAGCTGAGGTCCAAGGAGGAGACATGCAGTATAACTTTGCACAGAAACAAAGGAATGTGACCTAGACCATCTCGCTGTTTGGTGTATCACAGGCCAGGCTGGAATCCTGTTGATCGACCTATTTGCATCAAAGTCCAGTTGGAAAATTGAGGTACTACTATGTAAAAAAGAGACACTTGATAGTGGAGGCTGTTCTCCCCTTATCTCAGAGGTGGACTTAAAAAGCTTCATTTACATCTCCGTGCCCCCCCTTAACCACTGAGAATTGTTCAGATACAATGGTTGGTAGAAGAGTGTTACGCAATAGAGTGACCCAGTAACCTTTAAGTTCCTTTTCAATCCTACATGGGTAAACAGAATCTTCTGTCTTCTGTAGGGATGGTTTGCTGCTTTGTACGTCCCATTGTGAAGACTACCTGACATGGAGGGGACAGAGAGAAAATTCACAATTTTTTATTCCAGGACACTTCATTGGAGGATTGCATTGTGCCCAGGTTTTTCTCGGGCTATTGCTCACTTGTTAAGGAAAGGGAAGAGGATCCCTTCCAGAAATCCTGAGCTTCATGTCAAGGTTTTGCTGAAAATTGCTTGAGTGAAATAGCACTTTTAGAAAGAAATGATTTTTCAGTGTTGGCAGTTATCATTCTGGAAAGTCCTCTCCAAGGGACAGTCCTAAGCTCAGGCTCATCAAAGATAAGGTCACCTCCATTTGCCCGGGAGACCGAGAACACCCATTGTGAAGACTTTCTGACATGGAGAGTCCTAGAACTAAAATTCACAGGTAAGGCAAAAATTTTCCTTTTCCCCCTTGTGTGTGTTCAGGAGCCAGTGGTCTCTGCTGGTCAGATCATGAGCTCTGGAGTAGACCATGAAGGGCTCAGGGAGATGAGTAAAGTTAGTGTGAGACCCTTAAAACACAATCCTTGGAGCCTCATTCTTTGAGAGTGTTGTACTGGGAAAGGTCCTGCACTGACACCCCAGCCGCCTGGTCTCCTCCTGTCCTTAAATTCATAGAGGTTTTACTTTCTCCTCTCTATCACAAACATGTCCTCAAGCTTGCCCAAATGCACCATTTCTGGGGGGAAGAAGGGAGACCAGTCTCCAGGGCTCATGCAAGCCTTAGTCTCTCTGCTGACAATATTGGCAAGGATGTTGTTGGTGGCAATGGATTAGTGCTGTAGACACCCTTGAATTGGCTAATTTGGGGGATGGTATGCAGTGTGACAAGAGCTAATTCTTCACTCCTGGATCGGAGTGTGGTTCCATCCTGCTCCGCTGAGGTGGGAAGGATGAGATCTTGTTCATTGCACTGGTAGAAACAGCCCAGGCCATCTTGTCCTGTGCCCTCAATTCTGGGTGTATCTCTGCTCTGATTTGTCCCTTCTTCCCTGGGAAAGGAAAGAGAAGATAAGGTTTGGCTCCCACTCAGCCCTATGGTCCCTCCTTCCCCAGTGTTCCCATCCCTCAGGAACAGGACACTCCTTTGGACGTGCAAAAAGCCATGGCAAGCAATCCTTCGTGTTTTATTACATTAACCTCACATCCCAGCGGGTTTGAGAACTGTCCAGGAGTGGGTACATGACTGGTAGATTTTGGCCGCAGCCCCATGTTCCCCTGTCCCATCCCTGCATTTACAGCCCCAACATTCCTGTGGTGTGAAATGCCAGTAGGGAGCATGTGTGGTGTGGGCGGGGTCTACAGGCCTCTTGCTGGCATCTTGGCTGGGCCTCAGATGTTCTGTTTTTTGGTATATTTAATGATGGTATATAAGGTCTCCTGCGCACTCTGTTTTCCTTGCTGGAAAAAATGGTGGAGAGAGAGGGCTCTAGATTTCTTGGCAGTTTCTTTCTCACTCGATTAAACTCCCCTGAATCTTATTTGTGTTGGAAGTTCTGCACTATCAGAAGCATGAGGAACGTTGTACGGGAATTTCTCTGACAGCTCACAGCATTTCTGAGCTCTGCCTGTTTCTCCCATAAGCTGGTGTATGCAGTCTGCAAAAGGAGCAGGCCGCCTGTGCTGAGTAAAGCAAATTTCACTCCGTGCAGCCAGGTGGCACAGTCGGCTAAGGGTTTCAAAGCCTGATTTAGGTCACCAGTGGCAAGCATTTACCTGGTGTCTCTAGTGTCTAGCGGATATTTTCTCCCACGGTATGAAACCATCCATATAACCTGACATGCCTCGCTGGCTGTGCAGGACAGGTCTTGGACCAGCAGGGGTTGCTGTAGGTCAGCGCTGAGGAGGATCCACAGGGATAGGAGGGAGGGTCAGGATGTGCATAACAGGGTGAGGTATTAGCAGAGAGGACCTGACTTAGAAATCTCTTCCATGGCTGGTGATGGGACACTAGATGGGGCGGGCTCCGAGTTACTACAGAGAATTCTTTCCTAGGTGTCTGCCTGATGGGTCTTGCTCACATGTTCAGGGCCTAACTCACCAGCATATTTGAAGTCAGAAAGGAATTTTCCCCTGGGTCAGATTGGCAGAGACACTGGGAGATTTTCACCTTCCTCTACAGAGTGGAGCACAGGTCACTTGCAGATTTAAACTAGTGTAAATGCTGGAGTTTCTGTAACCTGAAGTCTTTAAATCATGATTTGAGGACTTCAGTAACTCAGCCACAGGTTAGGGGTGTATTACTGGAGTGGGTGGGTGAGGTTCTGTGGCCTGCAATGTGCAGGAGGTCAGACTAGCTCAGGGGTGGGCAATAATTTTCACAGGGGGGCCACTCCATGAATTTTGGTAAGTCGTCACGGGCCACACATTTCTACTATATTAATGGAGGGGGTGCAGGGTCTGGGAGGGAGTTTGGGTGCAGGAGGGAGCTCCGGGCTGGGGCAGAGTTTTGGGGTGCAGGAGAGGGTTCTGACCTGGGGCAGAGGGTTGGGGTGAGGGAGGGGCTGCGAGGTGCAGGCCCTGGCCGGGAGGCACTTACCACAGGCGGCTGGTTTCCAGCCAATGGGAGCTGTGAAGACGGTGCTGGGGGTGGGGGCAGTGTGTGGAGTTGCCTCCCCTGGCCAGGGGCGCACAGAGATATGCCAGCAGCCGCTGGCTGCTTCCAGGAGTGGCGTGGGGTCACGGCAGGCAGGCAACCTGCCTGAGTGCCCCGCCTCGCCGCAGGACTTTTAGCGGCCCAGAGATCGCAAGGGGGCAGCCAAAGAGCCTGGTGGACTGGACAGAAATGTTAGGCCGGATCTGGCCTGCGGGCTGTATATTGCCCACCCCTGGACTAGATGATCATGATGGTCCCTTCTGACCTTAATAAGACTACATCTTCAAGTCAGAAAAACAAGAGAAGCAAACGCATTGAAGGTATCAAGGTCAGTGGGAGACAATTGGAGCAGGAGGTTTCAGGGCAGGGTGCTGTTTTAGATATGACTCTCGCAAGAAGGACATTTTTCTCTTTAAGAACTTGGAATGGTCTAGTTATTACTTAGTCTTGCCTTGAGTGCAGGAGACTGGTCTAGATGACCTATTGAGGTCCCTTCCAGCCCTACACTTCTATGATTCTATCTATAAAGCTCCACAGAGGGAAACTGACTCCAGCTGGGTTTCCCCTGCCACCCAGAAGTATCTTGTAAGACAGGGACAAAAGGATATTTAATGAAATTAAAAGGGGGCAAATTCAAAACAGATACAAGGAAAGACTTTTTTCACGCAATGTGTGATTAGACTGAAACTCATTGCCCCAGGGAGTCATTTATACCAGGAGCTTAGCAAGATTCTAAAAGGGACTGGACTTTTATATAGATAAATATATAGATATAGAATAGCCAGAGTTGTTATAATTGACAACACATTTTGGAAGCGCTGTTAAACCTTATGCTTATTGGCTGAAGCCCATCTCTAACTATTAGAGATCAGGAGGAGACCTAAGATTGGGGCAGATTATCCCACATCTGCCCACTGCAGGGTTTTTACACCTTCCTATGAAGCATCTAATACTGGACACTTCCAGAGCCAGGATACAGGACTGACTGGACTTCGGGTTTGATCCAGTCTGGTTGTTCCTATGTATCTGCCAGTAGCATCGGTGGCATTCCCATGATTGTGTGTGTGTGGCCTTATAGCTCAGTGTACTCCCTGCCTGCCTTCTGCTCTCTCTCATTCATCAAAGTAATTACACACATTACATTTATCCTTTCAGGTTTTACCCTCCCAAATGTTATTCCTGAGCACTAAACCTGTGGGGGAAGTGAATTACCAGGGAAAGTAACTAGATATAATCCAAGTTTAATGGGCACATAGAAAAGCAAACCAGCTTGGGTAGGGCGGCTTAGGCAGCATCCTGCATTTGCAGGCAAATAGGAATTTATCTTGATGTGTGTATATATCCAGCTTAGTGATCTGTGAGCTCTTCATAATTGGTTTGGTGCCCTGTCAGCAGTGCTCACTCGGCAGAGCTTTGCCCCGTCTCTGGTTAATATAATGGGTCACAAATCCCATTCGCTTTTGAATTCTGAGTAATCCTTTTGTTAATGTTGCCTATTGCTGTTTTGGAAGCATTGGGGGAAATCTGAGCCATGTGCTAATTATGAAATCTGGGTCTGCACATTTGTAAGCCGCTGACCTGCCCTGGGCCAGTCTTCCAAATGACCAACGTATCCCATTAGCGCCCGACACCAGTGTGCCACTCTGGAAAACAAATTGTTTTGCGATCCATGGAATTAGAATGTTGGATGATCTTAGGAAAGCGATGGGGTGTGTTCAAGAGCAGACAGCCAAACGCGAAGGGTAGGTGCTAGTAAACCATGGACTGCTCTTGCAGACCCCAGGATCATGCAGGGGCTGCTGTGCTTCAGGGAGCAGTATGGGTGACTCTCCCTCTCTGAGTCAGGGCCGACTTCAGTGCTCCACTTGTGCGAGGGGCTCTGTGTTGCATGAAGCAGCATGGATGAATCTTTCTGACTCAGGACAGACTCTTGCCCAGCGTTGTGCTAAAAAGGGCTTGCTTCAGGGCGTGGTACTGGTGGTCCTTTTGAATCAATTCTGACCCCGTGCTGAGTAAGGGGCCATGTGCTGGGGGAAACGATGTTAGTGACTCAGTAGTGGGTGCTGTCCTCTCTGAGTCAATGCTGATCCCAATCCCCTGGCATGGTGCTGGGCTGCAGGGACTTTAGAAACCTTCTAGTTGTGACCATTCTCCCAGGCTGCCTGCCTTTCTACCCCCTTGATTTCACTGGCCTGGAAATGGGATTCTTGTGGCTTCTGAGTCCATCTGCTGGTGACTGCTCTTTCCCACTGGCCTCCTAACCCCACAGGTGTAGGGGAAATCCCAGCTGCAGTGGGGCTGATGGAGGTGTGTCATTCACTTTAGATGGGGGTGAATAAGCAGATGAGTTAAGAGGCTCCTAAGGAGAAATCAACCCATGTTAATGCAAATGGTCCTAGTGGGGAGAGAAGGAGGGGAAACCCAACTGTTCTTCAGTCTCCTGAGCGGCCCACCTGGGCTTCTGTGGGAGATCCCAAACCCACCTGCACTCACTGAAGCGACTTTCTGGCTACCTTGCCCAGTGGGACAAGGGAGGAAAGTTGTTGGTGTGCTTCTTTCGGACCTGTGGGTGTGCTGGCCCGGCCCAGCACCCTGCAGCCCCAGATATGTGCCCGTTCTACCATGTTAGATAGGACAGTCGAGGGTCATTGCAGAGACAAAGCTAGCTGATTACAGCTTGTTACTGGGCTGGCCTCTTTCTTCAGACCTGCCCGCTGCTACCAACGCTATCCCCTCTGAGTCGGTGGTGATCCTTATCCCTTAAGGTGATGCTAGTGGGCACTGGGCTTCAGAGAGAGGATGCTTTCCTCTCTGAGTCAGTGCTAACTCCAATACCACATAGTATGCTGGAGGCTCTGAGTCAGCTGCCCCAGCCACGGGGGCGCTCTCTGCTGTACCAATGCTGACCCCCATGCCCCAGTCACGGTGCTGCAGGGCTGGAGGTGCCATGTTTCAGAGGAGGCTGTGGTTGCTCATGGGTAACATTACATTAAAACCTAAGGCTATCTGGGGTTGTTATAATGGGATGCAGGCCAGCCCCAGAAAGATTGAGTGTCCCATGTGCTAAGTCAGTGTTTCTCAAACTTTCCAGGTTGGCAGTTCCCTTATTTGAAGTCAGTTTTTTTTATTATTATTTTTTGCAATCCCCTTTCATTTACAGTATGAGAGGCTGACTGTGAATGCTTGACTCTGAAGGGTAAGCATGTGCATGGAGTGCAGGAAACAGATTTTCTTTACTTTTGTTTGTAATAACAACTTTAACACCTCACAGCCCCCATTGCCTTCTGTGACTTCTCCTCCTCCTCATTGGTTGAGAAACACTGTATTAAGCGGTGGAGGTGGGTCTCAGCAGGGTGTGTCTTCACTGTGCTTTCGTTGAATTGACCCACTGTGATCTGGGCTGCTGCTTACCTAAGAAACGCCTTCCCTCCTCTCATAACCATGGCCCAGAGGGAGAGGAGAAGCTCCCTGCCAGAGCTGCCTTGCACTGGGGCTCTGAGGCTGTGGGCAGCTCTGGTCCATGCTCTCTGGCTCAGATATGGGGCTAGATCTAATTTAAAAGACAAATTTGGCTTCCTCTTCTAGCAAATAGAAAAGGAGTACTAGTGGCACCTTAGAGACTAACCAATTTATTTGAGCATAAGCTTTCGTGAGCTACAGCTCACTTCATCGGATGCAAATTGGTTAGTCTCTAAGGTGCCACTAGTACTCCTTTTCTTTTTGCAAATACAGACTAACACAGCTGCTACTCTGAAACCTGTCTTCTAGCAAATGTTTGTTGACAGCAGTGTGTAGACCAACACCTTACTGTGCCACTAGGTGGCAGGCTCTGCCTGGGAAATCCCATCAGCTTCTCCTACACTGGGCTTTTCCTTAAGCTCTCCCAGGGCATCAGCTCCATCAGTGGCAGCAGCAAGGGCGGGAGCAATAGCCTGGACCAGCTGCCAGTGCTTATTACCACCCCATGGTCCAACCCTGCTCAGAGCATGGGAGGCTTGTGCCAGAATGGCCCTGGGGAGGCTGGTGCAGAGGGAGTGGTGTAGCAGCTGGCCGCTCTGCCAAGCTCCCGGTGGCTCAGAAGGCCGGAGTGGCTCTATCCCTTGAGCACAGTGAGGGGAGTAGAGAGAGAGGCCAACAGAGGGTCAGGTTATGGGGCCATTGAGAATGGAAGGGGTGGAGGGGTAAGAGTGTATGGTTGTGTGTGTGTGGTGGCTGCACATGTACAGTCGTTCATGGCGAAGTACGTGTGTGTGGACATAGAGAGTGTGGTGACTGGCGGTTTTGCTAGAGGCAGGCACAAGCCGTGGGACTGTCAGGCTCAAATTTCCAATAGGCCAAGTGGTAGATGCTTCCTCTGGTGAAGGTAGCAAATAGCTTCCCTCTTGCACTGTGTGAATATGTCCCTGTGTTGTGGATAGGGTCGGAGAGCCTTCAATTACGGAGCTGTGAAGAGATGGAGGGACTCTATTCTGGGACCAAGAGGCTGAGTCGAGGACTCCAGCCGCAGGTAAAAGTGGCTCTAAGCCAGGGGTGGGCAAAATACGGCCCACGGGCTGGGTCTGGCCCATCGAATATTTCTGTCCAACCTCCTCTGCCCCCTCACAATCTCCGAATCTGGGCCACTAAAAGTCCCACGGCGCAGTGGGGCACTCAGGCAGGTTGCTTGCCTACCGTGGCCCCATGCCACTCCCAGAAACTGGCCTATGGGAGCTGCAGGGGCGGTGCTTGAGGGCGGTGCCAGAGCTGCTTCTGGGAGCAGTGTGGGGCCATGGCAGGCAGGCAGCCTGCCTGAGCCTTGCTGTGCCATCAGGTGGGAGCCACCTGTGGTAAGTGCGTCCTGGCCAGAGCCTGCACCTCGCACCACCTCCTGCACCCCAACCCTCTGCCCCAGGTCAGAACCCCCTCCTGCACCAAACTCCCTCCCAGAGCCCACACCCCTCACCCTCTCCTGCACCCCAACACTCTGCACCAGCCCGGAGCTCCCTCCCGCACCCAAACTCCCTCCCAGACCCTGCACCCCCTCTATTAATATAGTAGAAATGTGTGGCCCATGGCAACTTACCAAAATTCGTGGAGTGGCCCCACAGCGAAAATTATTGCCCCCCCCCCGCTCTAAGCCATTTAAAACACTGCTTTGACCCCTAATGCTTTCCCCCACCTCTCAGCGTCCCTCGCAGAATTCATGAGGGTGGCAAGAACCAGCTCCATCCGCACTGAAATCTCTCGAGGGTGGGGAACCTTGGCCAGGGGTAGGATCGCCTGGTAACACAAGCCCTGGCCACGCCCAGGACTAGCCCTCCAGGACTAACAGGCCAAGCTCTCTGCATGTTTGTGTCTCTTCCCAAGGCAGGTGGAAGTGTGATACCAGGGCTGTGCTGGGCCGGGAGGAGGAGAGCTGCCTGCCATAGTAGGCTGTCACGGGAGTCTCTCAATCCCCAAATGCTTGTGACTGGCTCCTGAGTGGAAGGGTGTCAGCCTCCCAGCTGCAATTTAGCAGAGAATCCATTCACTTTAATTACCATCAGTAAAACCTGTGCATTAATGTAGCACTCGTGAAAGTAACAGGCCAACCCCAAAGTTGTTCCAGACCTGCACCCCCTACAGCTCTGCTGATGCCCCTCACTCCTGGCCTACAGCACCCCCAGCTATTCCAGGCTTGGGCTCTCCCTACACTGATCTGTCAAGACACCTCAATCCATTTCTGGGTCCCCGCACCACAACCCTCGGCTCTGCAGAAACTTTACTGTCCTAGTCCTGGCTTCTCTCCCCTTCTCCCTAGAGCTCTGCCAATGTGCCTCAACTCCAACCTGCCATTCCCCTTGCTCCTCCACTCCTAGGCACCCTAAACACCCCCTGCTATTCTAGTCCTATCCTGGGCTGCATCCAGCTCTGCTTGTGCTTTGAAGCATCCTCTTTAATGATGGCTGCTGCCTTCCTTAGCAGACCCAGGACCTAGCCCCAGCTGTCTGTCCATCACTGTCAGAACTTGTGTCCAACAGGGCTTGTGTTGGTTCTAGTTGGTATCTCCTATCATGCCAGGTGGCCCTGGGCTGTCATGCTGCCCCCCTGCCCTCATCAGAGCCACACAGAGAACTTCCCCCTGGGGGTGGGCTGTCTCTCCCCAATGGAAGCATGTCAATCAGAGCCCAAACAGCTGAATCTGGCGAGAGTGTGAAAACTCGCCAGCAGCTCCATAAATTATTAGGCTGTAAAGCCCCTCCCCCTCCCTCTCCTCCTGGGTTTGACGTGCCCAGCAGCATATTCCAGATGGCCAGGAGGGGCGTAGGAGGTACCATCTCTGGCACTGACCCATGGGCTGCATCAGCCCTGCTGTGAGCTTATGGCTACAGCTAGGCTGGGGGAGTGACGCCCCTGGAATATTTAGCAACGTTTCCATCTCTGCCCAGTGTAAGCAGCATTTGCTTCCACGGTCTGCCCCAGGGCTGGGGAGAGAGGAGCCTCCAGAAAGAGACTCTGGATGCAGAATATTGGAGAGTGGGGGCAGCCTGTGGGTCAGGAGGAAGGTGCATCAGCAGAGTCTTGGATGTATTTGTGCCATTGATCTCTAAGCCCCCAAGCTTTATCCTAGAGATTCCCAGGGCATTTGTAGTAGGAAAGTTCTGGGTTCAAAGGTGAGAGCAGCAGGGAGAGCTGCTGGAGCAGGACTGGGGAAGGAGGGTCAAGAACAGGCTGCCCTCCTGCCCCCATCAGTGTCCACTCCTACAGAAGCAGAGGGCAGAGTAAAGTAGCTCTGAAGCTGCTGCAGCCAGTCCTGCTCCCACCCATTTGAGATGAGAGGCAGATTTTGTTCCTCAGCTGACAAGGCCCTTCCCCAAATGCCATGGAAACATCCCCATTCCACGCAGGCTCTGCCGCTCCTCGCCTTGGTGGAAGGAATAAGGATTGTTTGGCTTGGGCTGTATGGGGCATTCTGCCTGACCTGGCCAGGGGTATGGTTGAAGGACCCCTGTGGCTGGACTCCTTCCTCTGGGACACTGCAGGCCACAGCCCTGCCTTGTCGGGGGATTTTCACAGGCTTGGTACAATCTCAGTTCAGAATAGAATGCCACCCCCGTTAGTCCTCTTGGGTTACTCAGAAAACTGGCATGAGTCTACATTGGCCTCCAGCTCCGAGTCCCATCCCACCCCCACTGCCAGGGGGACCGTCACACAGGCCCCTCTGAGACTCTCCCACAAAGAGCCTTCTCCAGCTCCCACTGCAGGCAGCAGAGTTTCGCTGTTGATTCAACAGGAGCTGGGGTGGGCCCTTGGAAGCCCGCCTGTAGCTCAGTGGGACTCGGTTGCCTCTGGAGGAGAGTTGATAACATTGGGTGGGAGCTGTCTGGGAAACAAATACACTATAGACCAATATGTAATAACCAATTCCTCAAAAGGGCTCCAGAGGTACTCCTGGCAATAACTGGCCAGTAAACCTAATTTCAGGGCCAGGCAAAGTGGTAGAAACTATAGTAAAGACCAGAATTATCAGCCACATAGATAAACACAATTTTGTTGGAACACGATTGTTCCCATTTGTAAAGGGAAGTCATGTGTCATCAATCTATTAGAATTCTTTGAGGGAGTCAACAAGCATGCGGATAAGGGTGATCCAGTTGATATAAAGCGTACTTGGACTTTCAGAAAGCCTTTGACAAGGTCCCTTGCCAAAGGCTCTAAAGGAAACTAAAGTAGTCATGAGATAATAGGGAAGGACCTCTCATGGATCAGTTACTGGTTAAAATATAGAAAACAAAGGGAAGGAGTAAATGGCCAGTTTTCACAAAGGAGAAAGGTGAACAGCAGGGTCCCTTAAGGATCTGTACTGGGACCTGTGCTGTTCAACATATTCATTCATGATCTGGAAACAGGAGTGAATAGTGAAGTGGCAAAGGCTGCAGACAATACAAAATTATTCGAGATAGTGAAGTCCAAAGCAAACTGCAAGGAGTTACAAGGGGATCTCACAAAACTGGGTGACTGGGCAACAAAATGGAAGATGACATTCAATGTTGGTTAGAGTAAAGTAATGAACATTGGAAAAAATAATTCCAACTACACATACACAAGGATGAGGTCCAAATTAGCTGTTACCACCCAAGAAAGAGATCTTGGAGTCACTGTGGATAGTTCTCTAGAAATTTCTGCTCAATTCACAGCAGCAGCCAAAAAAGCTATCAGTACGTTAGGAACTATTAGGGAAGGGATTAAAAAAAAGACAAAATAGTATAATACCACTTATAAATCCATGGTGCACCCACACGATGAATACTGTGTCCATTTCTGGTTGCCCAAGCTCAAAAAGGATATAGTGGAACTGGAAAAGGTTTGGAGAAGGGCAACAAAGATGATCAAGGGAATCCATACAAGGAGAGACTCGAGAGTAGGGCTGTTCAGTTTAGAAAAGAGACAACTAAGGGGGGATTTGATAGAGATCTATAAAATCATTAATAGTATACAGAAAGTTAATAGAGAAGTGTTATTTACCCCTTTCCACAATTCAAAAACAAGGGGTCATGCTAAGAAATTAAGAGGCAGCAGGTTTAATGCAAACAAGAGGAAGTACTTTTTCACACAATGCACAACTAACCTCTGCCACCCATTGTCGTGGGATGTTGTGGTGGCCAGAAGCAAAACTGGGTTAAAAAAACTGGATAAATTCATGGATGATAGGTCTATCAATGGCTATTAGCCAAGATGATCAAGGATGCAACCCTAAACCTGTGACTACCAGAAGCCAGGCGTGTACCCTCTCCCTGAAGCTCTAGTATGGACTGCTGTCGGAGACAGGATATTGGGCAAGATGAACCAAGGTCTGACCCAGGACGGCAACTCTTATATTCTTAAGATCCCTTGGGACTCTCCTGGCACTCCTGTAGCTGAGACCACAGCCTCTAATGTGTCCTCTAATGGAACTCTAGAAACCATCTGCCACATCCATGTCTGTATCATGCACATGGTGATGTACCCATGCAAACCTGGCCATGCTGGGTGCCTTACCTAGGCTTTGCCCCATGCTGGACCCTGCATCCATGTGCCCCAGGCTGTGTCACAGAGGCACCGTAGCCACGTGCAGCCAGGTGCCACTGGTATGCAAAGTAACCAGCGGGCACTTGTGCTGTGGAATTGGCAAAGCCCTTGTGCCTTTGTAGATTCCCTGTAAGTACCTTCCAACAAAAAAGGGATTATCTGTAGCTTGTTAGCGTCCTCGCAGGGAGGGAAAATCAGGCTCTTTGCTCTGAAATGTTCTCTTCTCTGGGATTACAAGATAATGCATATAAAATGCCATTGGCTCAGCCAGGTTTATGGATTATTTGAAAACCAAATTCTTGTAATCTCATCCACCGTCTGGCACCAGCGTAGCAGCCAGCCTGGGGCCCCGGCTTTCTGGGGGAGCTCCTCAGAGATCCTCCCTGCCTGCGCCTGGGGCTCCAGGCCAGAGCCCAGCATTGGGGGCATTCTGGCTTTTTCCCAAGGCACTGTGGATCCAGCCAGAGGCCAAGGTTCTCTTTAGACTCCCCAGCTTGGCACACACACCTGGCAGTGTTAGCATGAAGCTTCTCTAGGCTCCCATCCACCCACAAGGAGAGCCCTACCCCTCCCCACCCCCTCGATTACTATGGTGAGGGCCAGGGTCTTATTCACACCTCCCGCTGCCATACCAGGTGGTTTCGGCTTGCACCAAGGAGCGGAATGATCATCTTAATACCCCATCTTCCATCCCTTTCAGCTTCCACCTGAGGGCACAGGCACAGAGAGGGGAGGCCTGTGACAGGAGCTGTGGGGACAGAGCCTGGCTCCCCTGGCTTTCAGCTCTGAGCAGGAGTCACAGAACTGCCCTTCACTCCCGCGAGCGAGTGCTGTTGCAGGCGTCCAGTGGTGGCAGCTGGTCCTGTTCCAGGGGCTGAACACCGCCCCCCTGGTGGGCACATTCCAAAGAAGCGGCATTAGAAGTCTCAGTTAAGGATGTATTGACATGCTGGTCATTTTCCTCCCCTTAAAGTTTCATTTAGGGCTGATGGAAGGTGCCACTCTTGAGATCCCCAGAGACCGAAGGGCTATGTCTATCCACAGAGAGGATGCTGCCTGGCAGCAGCTGGGCAAGCTCCCTTGACTCAGCCCTGCCCTGCAGCAGCCCCCTCTGGGGGTCAGTGGGGAGTTGAGTCTCCTTGGCCGCTCTGCACACACCACACCCTGGGTCCCAGGCAGCGCCAGGCCTGCCGGTGCTTTTAATTCCTTCCCTGGCTCCCTGCAGGGATTTCTGATCAGGGTGTTGACTTAGGCAGTGGAGCGGGGCACAGGGCAGGGTTTGTTCTCCCTTGTAGCTCTCTGCTGCCTGAGCCTCTCCCAGATGAACTGGTGTCTTGGGGATGTGCCCAGTGGATGGGCGCCCATGGTGATCCCAATAGGGATTTAAAGGGAGGGGCGTAGAGGGGCAAGTTCCCAAGTTGAGAGGGAACTGACCTTGCATGTGGTTGTGTGTGAACAAACAGGCTGGCAGCCTAGCGAGCTAGTAGGCTACCAGCAGGGCTGCACCAAGGAGCAACTTTCCCGAGGATGGAGCTCTGCTCCACTGTATCTCTGCAGCCCATTGATTCAAAGTCAGCAGCCGGGGGGGACGGGGACTCTAGCCTCAGAGGAAAAAATGGAGGCCCCTCACTGGTCCACATGAATCCCCCAGGCAGCATTACTGTTTCCTTTGCACTAATGAGGTTTGTAATGATGTCCTGGCTGGACAGAGTGGGCTGAGGGGTCAGGACTCACTGCAAGATGCTGATGCAGGGATTCTTTATAGGAGGTTGAATTTTCTGATGAATATGAATCTGGAGCTGTCCTAGTGGATCTGGGCTGCGTGCTGGGGCTGGAGGCTCCCATTGTTATGAGGATCGGGGAGCCAGGGATAAATTAAATTGTTCGCTGTGTGTAATGCAAGTGGACATGAGCTCTCTGCATGGGGCAGAGCATTGGTGCCAACCCAGAAGTGCATCTGTGCCGTGGTGTGGCCTGAGTTCTCATGGCAGAAGCCTGTCTCCCTGGAGGCAGTCACAGCCTGGCACTTCAGCTTCCCTGTGGGCATCTTCATATTCAAAGGAATGGGCAGCACGTGAGGTGACCCAATAGGCAAAGGGATGGGTGTCTCTGTGGCTGGGGCTTGAAGGCTCCAGCTGATGCCTGCCCCAGCTGTGCCAACAGTTGGCAACCCTTTGTGACATGCCCAAATCCAGCCTCCCCATCTCTGCTGGCAATGCTCCCACTAATACAGCCCAATATGCCATTGGCCTTCTTGGTAACAAGGGCACACTGTTGACTCATATCCAGCTTCTCATCCACTATAATCCCCACGTCCTTTTCTGCAGAACTGCCGCTTAGCCTGTCGGTCCCCAGCCTGTAGCAGTGCGTGGGATTCTTCCGTCCTAAGTGCAGGACCCTTCATTTGTCCTTGTTGAACCTCATCAGATTTCTTTTGCCCCAATCCTCCAATTTGTCTAGGTCAGAAGTTCTCAAAGTGTGGTCCGTGGACCACCAGTGGTCTGCGAGCTCCATTCAGGTGGTCCACGGATAGGTCCCTCTAAGGTGCGCACCTGGGCGGCTGCACATGAGAGAATGAAGGGCTACCCACCTAATTAGTGGAGCTGCAGCAGGGGAGAGACTCCCACTCCTTCCTAGCCCCAGCTGGGGGGCTGCTGTAGCAGGGGAGAAAGGGCACATCCATCGGATTAGAAAGGTAAGGCTACTGATATTAAAATATGAGTTGTGTGCTTTTATTTGTAGAACAAAAAAATTAATTATTAGTACGGGGTTTTTTTATATAGTGCTTTTATCCAAAGCGCTTTTCAGTAGTTAGCTAATGGTACAAACAACATTTGGAAAGATCATTAAGTGGTCTGCTGAGACCCTCACCAATTTTCAAGTGGTCCACCAAAAAGAAAGTTTGAGAACCACTGATCTAGGTCACTCTGGACCTTATCCCTACCCTCCAGCGTATCTACCTCTTCCCCCAGCTTAGTGTCATCCGCGAACTTGCTCAGGGTGAAATGCATCCCATCATCCACATCATTAATGAAGATGTTGAACAAAACTGGCCCCAGGACAGACCTGTGGGGCACTCCACTTGATACCGGCTGCCAACTAGATATGGAGCCATTGGTCACTACTCGCTGAGCCCAACAATCTAGCCAGCTTCCTATCCACCTTATAGTCCATGCAGCGCCTGAACACCTGAGCGCTGGGCTGAAGAGCTGAGCTGTCCCGTGGCCTGGCCACAGCTGAGCAATAGACTTTGGGGCTGGGAAGGGCTGGAATGCAGAGAGCTGGTTTGTGGCTGGCTTCTGTGCCGAGTGTGATTTCACACGGCTCCCTGGGACTAAGACACAGTTCTGCTCTGAAATGCCACCTTGGGCTCCATGTTCATTGTGCAATTGCAGAGCCATTTTTCCCAGCTCAAAAGAGATGGTTTTTACCATCCAGCCCTGCCAACTGCCCTGGGCTCTGAGCATCAAGCTGGGCCCAGTCTGGATCATGCATCGTAATCACTGATAAAGATACTGACCCCAGCCCAGCGCTGAGCAGGTGAGCCATGCACCTTCCCTATCCTGGGGCTGCCCCAGCTTGCACCCAGGCTGTGACGGCTCCCATGGGTGCTGTGACAGCCAGTACCCCTCCACCCCAGACTAGGCAGACTCTGGCAATGAGGCCAAGCAGTGACAGGGGCACGGCACCCACTGTTTCACTCACATCCCAGACTCAGCTGATCTGTGTGACTTCTTCTCACAGTAAAATTCTTCTGGTAGAGATTAATTGTGTCCATATTTTCACAGTCTGTTGACTGTTCTTATGACCTTGAGCCAAGGGCTATCACATGCCTCATAATCGCAGGCGGTGCACTTGCAAGCAGAGAGTTATGGATCTGATAAGGGGTTCTTTTAGTTTGCTGGGTCCCTTGCCTGATAAGATGAGGGGCCCTTGCTCCAGGAACATCATTGCCTGCCCCCCACATCAACACCTGCAGCTGATCCCAGGTTCATGGGCCTCCTGGACTCTTCTGGAGCCCTGGGCCCTGGCTTCAGGGGCAGGAACCCTGATTCAGGCTGGGGGTTCCTGCTACCAATTCCCTGGGGACTGGAATTTTCAGGCAGGTCCTTATGGGAACAGCAAACCCGCCCCCCATCCCCTGGTGGGCAGGGTCAGATTTACACCGTGGCCTGCATAGGCACAGTATCTTCAGCCCCCCTGTTTACATCATGTTTTCTGTAAAAAATGAAACTTTTAACCCACTTTTAACTTTTAGGCACCCCTAGAATGTCAGCGCCCCTAGGCATGTGTCTGCTGTGCCTAATTGGAAACCCAGCCCTGCTGGTGGGCATTTCCTGCCCTTGCCAGAATGCTCACACCTGTCAACCTTTCACAGAGGAGGTGCACTGAGAGTACCCATAGGAGATGACCCAGGGTGGGGATGTTGCCACTTTCCCTAGCTGGAGCTGGAGCTGGAGCAGGAGCTGGGGCGGGGCGGGGCGGAGGGAAGGATTTCAAGTTTTTTGTCCT
The DNA here is from genome assembly GCF_965152275.1 of Natator depressus. NCBI lineage: Eukaryota > Metazoa > Chordata > Testudines > Cheloniidae > Natator > Natator depressus. The sequence continues at coordinate 69,485,079 of NC_134243.1, forward strand.
TGCTGAATCATCCAAAATCCCAATTTAGTCATACTCCAAAGTGGCCTCAGGTTTTCACTTTAAATCTCCTGTCCCTAGGGATTTGCTCTTTTCTCCCTCTCTGCCTAGGCAGGTCAAGGCAGCCTAGCCACTAGCCCTGCCTTCCACTCTGGGTTCACACTCCTGGGTTCTTTTCTGAGACTCACTGAATGCTTGTTACCCTTGCTGCTGCATCAGGGCAGAGGAGAGGTGCTCAGAAGGCCAAAGACACACCCACATAGCATGGAAGGAAATTCATGCAAAGACTGATCTCCCTGTTGGCTCCAGTGCTAAAGCATGTCCCAGGTAGGTAGGGGGTATGTCCCACCAGGGCCCAGAAGCCCTGTTATCAGGCAGGTGCTATCTACCTCCTCTGGGACACAGCCAGGTAAGGAGATGGGAGGGGCACCCCAGCATCCGCCCTCCCTCAGGCTCAAACCCAGCATCCCAGCCACCCTGTTCATGAAAGGCAAGAGATGGTTAAAGCAGATCAGGAGAGAGAGGGCTGCAGGCTGGATGACAGGCAGGGAAAAATTTTAATTCTCTGGCAGTTAATAACAGATTGTCCATGAACAAGGGCTCACAATATGCTGTGTGTGGAATTATTTTGGGAAAAAACCCAGCCACAACCCCTAATTGAGTCTGTTGGTTTTCTGCCTTGGAAGCCAGAATGCAGAGCTTCCCCCACAACCCCCCATGCCATTAGCTGTCCAGAGGGGGAACTCCCCCTGCAGAGGCAGGCAGACACACGCACGCGCGCGCACACACACACACACACAGAGTGGGGTAGTCAAGCAGAAGGGAAGCTCTTGGGGCAGGGAGGAGGAGTGGGTCTGGATCTGTAGGAGGGGGAAAGCCCCTCTCTACCACCCTCCATCCGAGAAGCACAAGGCATTTGACAGGCATTAATGAGTTCAGCCTGCCTATGGAGAATCACTCTCCCTATTTTACAGGTGGGGAAACTGAGGCCCAAAGCCACATAGGAAGTCTGAAGCAAACTGAGGAACGTGGCCCAGGAGTTCTGGCTTGCAACCCTGTGCTCTAGTTACTGGACCATCTTTCCCCCGCTGGGATTGTGAGCATGTGAATGCACCAGTGCACTGTCCCCACTAATGAATGGGTTGGGGTTGCTTTGACTCCTCCCTCCATTACCTTCTGGGAGATCCCCAAACCTCCAGCATAGCTGGGAGCAGGCTCTACCTCCTTAGCACTGCTCCTGGAGGGTAGCCAGCCAAATACTATAGCTGGATTTAAGAGGACCGTGTAGGTTAATAGCCATTGGTAACATCTCTAGCTATGTCAGCTAAAGTAAAACCACATGCTTCAGGGCATCAGCTGATTGGAATCAGGGATTTCCTCACCTGATACTTCACTGCACAAATGGCTAGATGTCATTTTGTTTGCTTGTTTTAGAGTAGGGGTTGTGTGCTTCCTCTGAAGTATTAGCTCTTGCCAGAAATAAAGTGCTAGATGAAATAGGTCAGTGGCTAGATCTAGCGTGGAAGAAGCAGGATAGTGGACTCGATTAGCCTCCAGTCTGATCTGGGGCGGCAGGAGGCAGGCAGGTAGATTGCAAGGGTCAGGATAGCTTGTTTAGTAGAATTAGGTGGACAGCTGAGGTGGGTTTCCCAAAGCCCCTAGGGTTAGCCTAACTTCATTCACGTTGGCTAGGTGCTCTCAGTCTGTTCTGATAGGGCAGGAGGTGAGACTGAGCAGTCTATTGATGTGATCTGTTACAATAAAGCCTATGCTCCTTTATACTGGGAATTGTAAACTGGTCTGGTGTAAGGGGCTAAGATAGGTGACTTGCACCAGTTGGGCTGCAGAGGAGGAGATGGGGGTGCAGCAGGACAAGCAATAAGCAGGAAGGTGTAAGAAAAAGCAGCTCCACCCTAGGGATAGCATAAATCTGCCCCTGCCAATGTGCCTCGGTCAGCCCTGAACTGGTGGGACTGTGTCTGAGGGGAGCTCTGTCAGTGCTTGGGCTCTAGCCTGAGACTGTCTGTTGGGGGACAGGAACGGAGTTATTGCTGGCGGTTATGGTGTATTTTGTGGTGGGAGCCTCACTGCACACAGCGATCAGATGGGAATGGCTTTCACTTGCTACTCACCTGGCTTGAGTATGAGGCAGCTCCATGCACAGCAGAGCCCCTCTCTCCTCACCTGCATATCCAGTCCCTCTGCCCCTTTCCCATCATCCCAGCTTCTCCGAATGCCCTGACTCCATCACACACAGAAGGCCCTGCCTCCATCTTTCCTGAGTCTGCACCGAGGCAGCCCCGGATGGAAGGCGGTGGGGCAGGAAGCAGTCCCACCTGTTGTAGATTCATACATTCCAAGGTCAGAAGGAACCATTGTGATCATAGAATCATAGACGATTAGAGTTGGAAGAGACCTCAGGAGGCTCCATCCTTAGGGGTTATTAAGGCCCGGCTTGACAAAGCCCTGGCTGGGATGATTTAGTTGGTGTCGGTCCTGCTTTGAGCAGGGGGTTGGACTAAATGACCTCCTGAGGTCTCTTCCAACCCTAATATTCTATGATTCTATGATCTAGTCCAACCCCCTGCTCAAAGCAGGACCAACCCCAACTAAATCATCCCAGCCAGGGCTTTGTTAAGTCGGGCCTTAAAAACCTATAAGGATGGAGATTCCACCACCTGCCTAGGTAAGCCATTCCAGTGCTTCACCATCCTCCTAGTGAAATAGTTTTTCCTCATACCCAACCTAGACCTCCCCCAGTGCAACTTGAGACCATTGCTCCTTGTTCTGTCATCTGCCACCACTGAGAACAGCCTAGCTCCATCCTCTTTGGAACCCCCCTTCAGGTAGTTGAAGGTTGCTATCAAATCCCCCCTCACTCTTTCCTTCTGCAGACTAAATAAGACCAATTCCCTCAGCTTCTCCTCATAAGTCATGTGCCCCAGCCCCCTAATAATTTTTGTTGCCCTCTCCTGGACTCTTTCCAATTTGTCCACATCCCTTCTGTAGTGGGGGGCCCAAAAGTGGACACAGTTCTCCAGATGAGGTGACCAGTGCTGAATAGAGGGGAATAATCACTTCCCTTGATTTGCTGGCAATGCTCCAAATAATGCAGCCCAATATGCCGTTAGCCTTCTTTTCAACAAGGGCACACTGTTGACTCATATCCAGCTTCTCGTCCACTGTAATCCCCAGGTCCTTTTCTGCCGAACTGCCTCTTAGACAGTCAGTCCCCAGCCTGTAGCGGTGCACGGGATTCTTCCTTCCTAAGTGCAGGACTCTGCACTTGTCCTTGTTGAACCTCATCAGATTTCTTTTGGCCCAATCCTCCAATTTGTCTAGGTCACTCTGGACCCTATCCCTACCCTCCAGCTTATCTACCTCTCCCCCCAGTTTAGTGTCATTCGCGAACTTGCTGAGGGTGCAATCCATCCCATCATCCAGATCATTAATGAAGATGTTGAAAAAAACCAGCCCCAGGACTGACCCTTGGGGCACTCCGCTTGATACCGGCTGCCAACTAGACATTGAGCCGTTGATCTCTACCCATTGAGCCCAACAATCTAGCCAGTAGGAGCTCTGTAACACACAGGCCAGAGAACATCCCCAAACTAATTGTTAGAGCATAATGGACTCTAGGCTCAGCCTGAGTCTAACCTGGTTTGCCTTTCCCCTGGTTTTGCTGCAACGAGCATTTTCCCACTTGGCTCCACAGCTTCTTGTTGCTTGTTGCAAACAGGAGTTGGGGGCGATGCCTTATATTTCCAGACATGAAGCCTGTTGCACTGTAGAGCCATACGGCTTGTTCCTAGAGGGCAGCACTTGAGGTTTTTACTCCCCTTCATCAGGCCTATCCTGATGGGCCTTCAGTGCTGCTGGAGCAGCCCTTGTGGTTGTCCAGTTGCTTTGGGATCTGGGGACTGATCTCAGCTATTATAGCCACAGCAACATGAAGTTGCTGGGGAGAAGTCAGGGGATCCACAGGAGTGAGCTGCAGTGTTTAAAGGATCAGGCCTCAAATGCCATACTGCACTTTCAGGGCCAGAGACCAGCTTCCGTCTTAGGCCACAAATGAAAGTGACTTTGGTGGATGTCATCCAATTCCCTTCGGGACACCTCACACCGTGCAGAGCAATTTGCTACCATGGAATCCATGTTCTGGAGGCAACCAGCGCTCAGGAAAAAAAAAATTAATAGGTCTAAGTAAATGAAAGTGTCATTCCCATAAGTAATTAATTACTAATTATACAATCACAGCATTGTCTGTATCAATAAAAAATTACTTGGTTTTTCAGTAAATTGTAGTTTTAATTAAATAAATCTTTAGACTTTAAAAAAAAACTCCAAATAATTTTTTTATTAGTGCTACAGAATAAAATAATTGTATAATTAGTAACTATTAATCTGTCACTCCCGGAAGGGTTATTTCCAGGTAGCACATGTTTATGAAAGTATGCTTTGCTTCTAGAGCGCTGCAGGCAGGATTGAGGTGCACAGGGAGAGCTGAACACATAGGAGCTCCTGCGGGGAACAGCAGGTGGGGCCTGCAGGTCAGGATTGAGAAGCATCCAGAGAGCTGTGTGAGAGAGGCTAGAGACTGGAACAGCAGGAGGTACTGCAGGTCAGGACTGAGGTGCATTGGCAGAGCTGTGCATGCAGGGGAGCCCAGGACTAAAATAGCAGGGGGTGCAGATGATCAGGTTTGAGGTGCATTGGAGGAGCCGCTTTCTTGACAGTCAGGACATCACAATAGTGTGTAGGTCCCAGGGCCATAACTCTTGGAGGTCTTAGCTGGAGAAAGTCGTGCATCCTGGGATATTGCAAGGCTTATATACTCCAGGGGAAAGGAGACACTTTGCTTGTAAAGAAAACCATTCTGTTAGCCATACAGGCAGCACGGTTAGCCCAGCCAAAGGCAACTCCTTTGTCTATTGCAGGGATCGGCAACATTTGGCATGCCGCCCATCATGGAAATCTGCTGGTGGGCTGGGACGGTTTCTTTACCTGCAGCAGGTTCGGCTGATCGCAGCTCCCACTGCCCACAGTTCGCCGTCCCAGGCCAATGGGCCTGCGGGAAGCAGCGTGGGCCGAGGGATGTGCTGGCCACTGCTTCCTGCAGCCCCCATTGGCCTGGAACGGCGAGCCGCGGCCAGTGGAAGCTGTGATCGGCCGAACCTATGGACGCTGCAGGTAAAGAAACCGTCCCGGCCCGCCAGTGGATTTCCTTCATGGGCCGACTGCCAAAGGTTGCCGATCCCTGGTCTATTGCCATGAGCAACTGGGCCCATGGAGGATGAACTTCCCTAGGAGAAACCAAGGAAGTTCTGAGAGAGGAACCAGGAAGGGGTAGGGGAGCCCAGGGCAAGGCCTTTTATTAAAAAGAAAGTTTTGGTTTTCACAAAATATTTTCCCCCTTAATTTAAACCATTGTTTTCCCCAGGGAAATGTAATCATAAAAGCCCACGTGTTTCTAACAAACTGGCAGCCTGTGCTGCGTAAACAATTGGGGTTCCTGTCTGAACAAGATTCCTGAACTGTTTCTTCTAGGAGTTTGTAACAATAAACCCCCAGCCCCATACAGCAGCCCAGCACTTGCTTTTCACCAGAGCCAAGTGGACCAGGAGCCCCTTGAGCTGCCCTAGACAGAGAACCCAGGCTCTGCGAGCCATTCTGCATGGCAGGGTGATTTCTCCCCTTCCTGACACTCAGCCCCAGCTGGCTTCCTCTTCCTGTCTCACTCCCCTTCTAGCAAGGCAGATTGCTGGCAATGACCCAGCTCCATGTGGAGCAACCCCATGGGCATCCAATTCATGGCGGAGCCAACCTCGCAGGGTCCAGTCAGTGCTTCCACTGTCATGCCTCCTCTGTTTTCCACAGAGAGGGAGTGGTTTGACCAATGAAATTCGGGCCCTGAACTCACTCCCTCTGAAGCCCCGGGAGGGCCAGTGTGCACTGTGCTTTCTGCTCTCTCCTCCATCTCTGGGGAAGGCCCACCTGCTCAGATCCCCTACCCCAAAGTGCTGATGTCGGGGGGGCCTTGACACTCCCAATAAATCTTAATTAGTTAATGCTTGCCAAGCACTTTGGCAATGCAAAGCCTTCTCATCTAATAGCAGGACACCCTCTCCCCACACTTCCCTCTCCGAGACTCAGCGGTTCATATCATCCTCTGACCAGCAGCCAATCTGCTTTTCTCTGCATTGGAGGGGTTAGTCCTGTCTCACAGGTACACCCTCAGCACCAGAACAGAGGGCATGACTGGGTGGGGTATGGCTGGAGAGCCCACCAGCCCACACCCAAAGTCAAGCCAAATCCTGACCTAGGCCCAGCTATGTGCTAGGAATACAGCCATCAGGGCCCTGCTTCCACCACAAATCTCCCCTGACACCATGCAGAGATGGGATTTTAACCATGTCCTTGGACCGTGTTAAAGTCTCCAATTATGCAAGATCCTGTCACAACTTTTGTTGGCGCCAGTGCGTGCTCGTGTCCCCGACTCCACCCCTCCCTGCCCCTATTGGACCCCTCCCCAAATCCCCACCCCGGCCCCACCTCTTCCCCAAGCATGCCGCGTTCCTCCTCCTCCTCCCCACTCCCAGCGCTTGCTGCGTGAAACAACTGTTTCGTGGCGCAAGCGCTGGGAGGGAGGGAGGAGAAGCAGGATGTGGTGGCGCACTCAGGGGAGGAGGCAGAGGCGAGCTGGAGCGGCGAGCTGTCGGTGGGTGCAGAGCACCCACCAATTTTTCCCTGTGGGTGCTCCAGTCCCGGAGCACTCACGGAGTCGGCACCTATGGATCCTGTTGTATTGGGGGAACAGATACTGGGGTAGCCCAAACTCTAAGATAAGGAAGAATGTTCATCATGCTGGTGAGAGCTGGGCCTGGGCCAAAACCAAACAGTGCTCACCTTTGAGGCACTTTGGGTCCGGATTTAGATCTGTATCTGATCTTAACAAATGACCCCACCCCCATTAAGGAGCCGAGCCAAATCAACCCCCCTGCTCTGAGTGCTCTAAACTTGGAGGTCACATGCAGGGCTGCGGCTTGGGGGGAGGCCCATCTCCACTGCTGGTGAAGGGCGCCGGCCTGATAGTGATGGAAACTGTGGAGTCCTCTTCTTAGGGCCAGAACATGTGGAGCTTGGGCGACAGCAATGACACCTCCTTCTGCCAGTGTGTCACTTCTGGGAGAAGTTCTGCCTCACCCGAGTTCCTTGGACCTTTTCCCTGAGATTGCCAGCCAGGGAGACGATTAGTGTCCCCTGTGATTGTGGCTTTTCTGCTGGGCATACCTGGCCTGTCAGGAATTGGACTGAAACCCACCAGCTCCTCCCATGTGGGCCACTGAGCAGGCAGTGGGTGGTAACAACTTTCAGTTTCTACTCACCTGGCCTGGATTTGAACTTGCAGCCTAAAGGGTGAAGGAGTTATATCCCTAAGCAGTCCCCAGAGGAACCCCCTGGATCAGTCATAGCAGACAGAAGGGAGCTCAGGGTGACAGCTCCTTGAAAGGACAGTGCGACTAGCAACGTAGTATAAGGATTTCGATATTGGCCATTTTTCTCTGATCATAATCCATCATTCCTGCTTTTTCATTGTACTCCACAGTTTCCTCATTCTTCAGGAACTGATCTCCTGTAAGGCCTCTTCCACTCCTTCACAGCTGCTGCTGCAGTCTCCTTCTCTGGTTATTTATTCCACAGAGTTTTAGTCCAATGGGATGGAGGAGGTCTCCCTCTGGTTATGTCCCATAGCCCCACACACCAGTGTATTATTCCCCAATCAGGGCTACCAATCTCTCCAGTGCTCCTAGAGTGTTTACACTGCCCATGAACCTAAAGCCTGTTGTGGGACTTGAACCTGTGATCTCAGAGATTCCAACACTATGCCCTGACCTGGACTGATGCTACCCATGAGCCTTCCCGACATCAAAACTTCAACCAAGAGGAGACTGTAACAAGGGCACCTCAGGAATCTGACACCGCCACCATTCATCCACAATAACCCATCAGTCGTCCTGGCCAGCATTGCTCATCCCTTTATTCCTCAGATTTCCAACTGGACTGAATGTGACAGCGAGTCCACCAATCACACAGGGAACGAGTCCTTCCTTTGGAAACTGGAGTTCAGGGTCATTCCACATGGAGTTACAGAGGCAGCTTCCCTCCTGACTGTGTCAAAACAAAAACCCTTGGCCTGATGTATGTCCAGAGACCAGTCCAGTTCATTCATCAGAAGGACTGCACTGTCTGCAGCCACCCCAGCAAGAGCACTGATGAAAGGAAGGAGCAGAAGACTCTTGCCAGAGAAGCAAAGAGGCTAGAAAACAATGCCCTACACAACTCAAAGAGCCTGGAGGGGACTCTAAAACTTTCAGAGATCTGTGTCTTGAAATACGATCAATCAGAATTAACAAGGCTAATTACACACTTTTAAGAATAGCTCCCAACTCCTGTACCTGGAGATGGACCCAGGATCCTCAGCATGATAGTACAGCCTGTGCCAGCACATCTATCTTCTATTTTTAGCCATGCTAGCATAGGTAAAGCTAGGGCGGATATGTCTACCTGAGCTGCGACCACACTTCAGATTGCAGTGTAGACAAACCCTTAGGCTCTTCAGTGCCTACATCACTTTTGAAAATAGCATTTATGCTCCAAAGTCACGTAGGAACATTTGGCAATATTACCCCAAATCTTTTTCGTTTGGAATAGTTTTTTTTTTAAATCCATATTTAGCATTTCTGTTGGCCTTAGGTTTTGTAACTGAAATGTTGGGACAAATTTGACCCTACATTGCAAGCCAGTCCTATAATAAACCAGCCACTCAGTTTGGCAATTTCGCTCTGGGGTTCTCTTCCCCTGCACTCACAAGTGACCCTGCAATAATAAATCAGTGCCCACTAGAGACCCTACAATAACAAGGCAGTGTGCACACAGCCCAGTGCTTATGATGAGCAATGACATGGTTTGAAACACACTGATATTCCCACTGACGTGTCCTTTCTGAGGGCATCAGCGTCAGCAGTCCTTTTAACTGTGAAGCGATAAGGATGACTCATGAACCATTCAGGCAGAGGCTATGTTAGTGCCTTAATGGTCCATTGGCTTTCCAACATGCATCAGCAAAATCGGGGATGAGCAGGGAAAAGAGAGTCACGTAAATCCCTAATTTCTAGGGAGGGAATTATGGAGACAAGAAAAACTCTGCATCCCAAGTGTGCTTCATTTGTGACATGGGACATCTCTCCTGGAAACCCAATCTCCTCTGTCCTTCAAGCATGAAGTCCACTCACTGCTATCTCTATAATATAGTGATATTAGAAATATTAACTCTAGAAACTGTCCAAGGGGGTAGAAGTTTTATGTCTGTTAATAGCATCATGCTCACCTTTCTGCACCAACAGTTTTGGGTATTAACTCATGGGATTTGGCAGGCTGGTATCTGGAATTGTTACAAGGAAATCTGCTGGGGTTGTTAGACTTGGAGAGAGAAAAGTGAAGCTCCTGAGAATTCAGAGAAGAGCAACAAAGATGAGTAAGAGGCTCAAGGATATTGATACACGAGGCTTGGGAAAGATGAAAACCATTAAATCTCTAAATCTTGGCTAAGTGATGCCTGGAGTTGGGACAATCACCATCTCCAGGTGTTTGGAGGGTGCAAATACCAAGGAGGGAGAGGACTTGGGGGGGAATCCAGAAGTGTGTGAGGACCATCAAAGGAACAGGATGAAACTGAGCGAGGAAAACATTAGGATGAGTAACAGGAAAAATCTCCTGGCTGTGCTCATTCTTCTTTGACTTGGATCAGCTCCCAAGGGCAGTGCTAGCACTTGAGACATTTTAGCCTGGGCACCTGAATAGGCTGTGGGTAACAATCTTGTAGTGCCAGGGGATAGACCTGATGCTGCCTTGTCCGATGCTCTGGCAAAATCCATTTCTTCAAATCCCTCCTCTGGCATCCTCTCACTTTCCGTGTCCAGTTCAGCCTCCTTATTCTCAACTTCAGGGCTCTGCACTGCTCAGTCCTTGCGCTCTCTTACTACTTCACTCTGCCTAAGCACCCCTCGGCCACTCTCCTTTCTGTGTCTTCTTCAGTGTTGCCTCATTACCTCTAAAATCTCTGACCTGCTCCGGCCGGCCTCCCTCAATCCTCTCTCTCTTTGGATCCCTCTTTAAAACCTCCACCACCTTTTCCCATGAGGCCTATACACCCCAAATATACCCCAGCCACTCACCTAGATCACAACACCCTTCCCTGCTGTGACACTGGTCACCCAGTGCATTGCCTGCGTGGTTTGTTTTTTCTGGGAGCTCCTTGGAGACAGGGGCCGCATCTCCTCGGTGTTCTGCGTGTAAGCAGAGTCAGGATGGGCTCCACCCTGACATCTGGTGGTGAGGTGTGGCAAGTAGTGGAAAAGAACTTCAGGGGCTGATCTCAATTTGCATAGGCACACCCACCCCGCCTAGAATGAGGCCATAACTGCCCAAATGGTCACTTTGGCTGTTGTGGGATCCCCAGTGTCTTTGTTATTGGGGCGGGAAGAGTAAATTGTTATTACCCTGATTATGGGAACTGTGCTTGGAACTGTACTTGGCCTTTTGTTATGATGGAGGGACTCACCATCAACTGAGTAGCACTCGCTAGGCAAGGGACATGGGTTCCAAAACTCTGTGAAGGGAGAGAGACTTGAGACAGGTATTAGTACCTGGTGGTGTGGGCCCCTTTGTGAGGGCCTGAAGAACCAATTGCACCTCTGTCTCTCTCCACTGTGGAATGTCAGAGCTAATGTTGGGTCTATTAAGAGTCTTGCTACAGGTACTGTGCTGCATTCACTTTGGCCTTATGGTGCACCAGCAGTAAGGCCCCCACTACTATGAGCTGAAATCACTGAGAGCTGAAATCACTGAGCACTGTGTCAAGTAGTGGGGAGCCGGAAGATCTAGAGTGCAGTGGTGCTGTTCGTGAGACGGCGAGCTGTGCAGAGCGGAGCCGTTCGCGAGACGGCTAGCTGAGCAGAGCTGTTCGTGGGACAGCGGTGTGTTCGCGAGACGCCGAGCTGAGCAGAGCTGTTCGTGGGACGGCGAGCTGTGCAGAGTGGAGCCGTTCGTGAGACAGCGGTGTGATCGTGAGACGGCGAGCTGAGCCGAGCTGTTCGTGAGACGGCGAGCTGTGCAGAGGGAGCCGGTCGTGGTGGAGCGGAGCCGTTCGTGAGACAGCGGTGTGTTCGTGAGACGGCGAGCTGAGCCGAGCTGTTCGTGAGACAGCGAGCTGTGCCGAGCGGAGCCGGTCGTGGTGGAGCGGAGCCGTTCGTGAGACGGCAAGCTGAGCAGAGCTGTTCGTGAGACGGCGAGCTGTGCAGAGTGGAGCCGGTCGTGGTGGAGCGGAGCCGTTCGTGAGACAGCGTAGCAGAGCAGAGCCCTGTGGGGCAGTCAGCTTCAGGACACGTAAGGTACCCCTTACCTCTTTCCCCCACACACAGGCACATTTTAGCCAGACTGGGGAGTAACACTCTGCAGATGAACTTTTGAACTCTGGGGCTGGACTTTTTGGATTTTGGGTGATTTGAGGATTGCTGGACTCAAGAGACATTTGGGTTCTGGGACTCAAGAACCCGAGGGAAAGGATGTGGCCCAATTTTCTGGGGTGGGTCTTTGCTCATGGTTTGGTTAATGAACACTAGTTGTGGTGTTTTCCCAATTTAATGCTGATGTCGTTTACCTCATGTTATTAAAGATTCTCTACTACACCGAGACTCCGTGCTTGCGAGAGGGGAAGTATTGCCTCTTCGAGGCGCCCAGGGGGTGTGTAAGATTTTCCCAGGTCACTGGGTGGGGGCTCGAGCCAGTTTTGTATTTGCTTTGATGAGAGGGAACCCCTGTGTACTGAACCCGGCCCTTGCTGCTATCAACTTGGCCTGGCAGAAGGGTTACATGCGGAGCTGAGCAAGCTGCCAGCTTGGGGCAATTAATTCCCAAACAGCCTGGAATCTAGTTGGTCTTCTCTTTAACAGCCTGGAAGGAAGGAATCTGACTCTGCAATAGGTGCCTGAACCCCTTGGAGACCTGACAAAGGAATAGGTGCTGCACTGTAACGATTTGCTTTCCCAGGCTGGCTCTGAAGATCCCTTTTTGGCTAGTTCTTGAAGAGAATTTAATTGCATGTAGAGCACAGAGAAAGAGCAGTGCATGGTGTATACATACAATGCAGCAGGATCACAAGATACCACTTCTCCCTTTACAGTCCCTGCAGCTTCTCCAGCAATATTAAAAGATACACACAGGGAGTGAGTGAGGGGGAAAGAGACAAACATGGAAGAGCCTGCCAGGTGTGGCCAGGAAACCCCCGGCATTTTATCCCACCTGCTCCCTCATGGTGACTCACCCCAAACAGTCTCAGGAAAATCCCATGTAAATGGAACATAAATGTTTTATGAATCCAGCCCTGGCAGAGTAAATTAAAGGGTCATTAATGGGCTCATTAAAGAGCTTTGCACTTTGTACTGAATTATGAAAACTATCACGCAGTGTTAAATGAAATGGAGTTTTAGGAGAGATTTTTAAACTCTTCTAACTAGTTCTCTCTGTCGCGCTGTTTTTTTTTTTCCCTGAGAAATGTCTTTTGAGAGCGCCGCCTGTAGTGCTACAAACTAGATTTAAATTATAAATCTTCTTATGTTCCACTAATGGCCCAGAATTTTTCTCGAGAGCTGCCTGAGGTTCATGCTGACGAAGAAAGGACCCCGTTGCCTCTACTTAAAATGGTGCCATCGTCCGCCTCTGAGAAGATGCCGAGCAGGGGGTTACCTACAGGGGCACCTGAATGGCAGCGAGAGATGTGGGTCCTGCCGTGGGCTGGGGCTGGGGGACATGGGCAACAGATGGACTAGGAGGGTAGCAGTGCTGAGCTTGCCATGTAGGGTTGCCAACTTTGTAATATTTAAAAACCAGAAACTCCAGCAGGAGTTCTAGAACTGCCCCTGCCCTACCCATTTCCCCCCAGGCCTCATCCCTGCCCCGCCTCTTCCCCCGAGGCCCCGCCCCTGCCCTGCCCCTTCCCCCTGAGGCCACACCCTGCCTCCCCCACCTGCAGTAACTGGACTTTGGGTGTCACATCAGTAGATCTGATCGGATGCCATCAGGTCCCCTTTTCGACCGGACTTCCAAGGGAAAGTGGGGGACTTTCTGGTCAAAAACTGGAAAACTGGCCACCCTATTAATGCCATGGCTTTTCCTTGTCTCACAGCCCATTTTGTTTCTACCATCACTTACTTAGATACAAGCTCTTGATTCCTGCCAATGGAAATGGTTTTAGCGGTTACCAGCACTGATCATAGAGGGCACGCAATGGTGCGTCCACACACAGCTAGCACAGGGAGTTGAGCTCATGTTGGTTGTTAATTGAGGACATTTCTGCACTGTCACAAAAGTCACTGTGCTATTTGAGCACGGAGGCCTAAGACCGCAAGAGCAGATGCTGCTGCAGGAGGTTAATCGGCAGAGCTGTGTGGGGAAGCCTTGGCTTGGAATAACAGATGGTGCTGTGGGCCAGGGTTGAGGGGCATTGGCAGAGTTATCTGATAGTCCCAGGACTGAAATAGCGGGAGGGGCTACAGCCTGCAGGTCAGGACTGCCTTGCATTGGCAAAGCGGGGTGTGCGGGAAGCTGTTGCAGCAGCTGCTTGCACTATGCTTGCCTATGGCCTGCACTATCGGCCCTTTGCTCTTTACAGCACTAAAACAGCCATTGCAAAGACCAGAACTGGCCTGATAGAATGATGACAGATGCTAAGGGCAACAGATAAGCAGCTGGATCAGAGAATCAGTGGAGTCTGTCTCCCCATCTCTGCGCAACTCATATCTAACAAATCTCTCCATTAGAGCAATGAGAAGTAAACAAAGCCATGAGAATTATAAATGCCAGCAAGCCCCAACCTGCTCCTTCCCCAATTGAGGAGGCCTCGTTCCCTTCCTTTCCCGTCTTTAAATTGCTTCTTGATGAGGAATACTGGGGCCGCCTGCTGCGGAGCGGAGGTGACTCGATATAAATACACATTTAATGTCCCAATAATTGTTACTATGAATAGATGCTAATTAAGAGGTTACTTTGGAGCAGCTGGGCCTTCTGAAGTCATGTATCCCTGGCGGGTGGCGTGTTGTGTCGGCTCTGTCGGAGGGAACCAGACTTCAGAGGACCACACCTCAGGTCTAGCACCAAGACAAGAGGCAAACAACAGGGAAGCAGGGTTTGCACAGGCGCGTGTGTGGAATGTTTCACCCTGGTGCAAGCGCTTTTGTGTTCAAGCCTCTTCAGCTGCAAGAAAAGGACACACACAAGTCAGCTGCTGCCAATGCATCAGATCTCCTCACCTTCCCCGAGGGCTGGCTTTATCCAGGCACCTGGCACCCAGTGATAGCTGAGGAAAGGACAAAGACTAGACAAGAATCTGCTCACAAGAAATAGCACCAGAAGGCTCTTGAAGTTGTATCCAAGCATGGCCAGACACACAGAGGGGCAGATTGTGACCCCGCTTACTCTCGCTCATGAGCAGTTACTTACACCAGCAGTCCCACTGACTGCGGTGGCATTCTTTGGGCGAGTAACTGCTCACCAATGTGAGTTAGGGGTTCCTAGTCTGACCTGGAGATGACATGGGACCTTCAGCACCAAAGCACAAGCTTCTGCCTCTTGAGCTGCAGTAAATGGCAGGCTGGGCACAGTCACATGCCCTAAGTCAGCAGAGTAGACAATCCTGTGATATAATTACACATATCTCCATACAGAGCAAACTATCCAGTCTCCGTAGACAGGTGAGCTGTTTCCTAAGAGACATTGTAAATGGAATGAAGTAAGTGCAACAAGACCCAAAGCATGGTTTGAATGAGCATTATCCATGAGGCTGGAGACACAATCACATTCAAACCCAGCGAAATATACATCTTTGCCCAAGCTTGGACCAGATTCTCTCATTCTCACTCAAGCCAGGGTGAATTTCAGATGAGCCTGGGGATAATATATACATATCTAGTAGTAAAAGCCAAGCTTCGAGGCTTCTCTCTAAGATTTTGGGTGCATTAGAACTCAGGGGTGCAAGTCCACACTTACCCAAATAAAAGATGGATGAGGCCATAAGAACCCAAATGTCTGTTTCTGCCATCTCTATTGCTGATACTTCACCTATCAAACCTAACCCAATCTAGCTCTGGTATTTTAATGGAGTCCATGAGCATGGTACCTCTAAACTGGGGTCCAAGCAAGAGGAAGCTCTGCAAAGTCACAAAGCTAGATAAGTTCTCTCTTTTTTATAAATACTGAGATAAAAATGAATATGGTCTGATATCACGAGTTGTTGAGCACCCACATCTCCCACTGATCTCGTTGGGAGATACCACCTCTCAGAATCAGAACATCCTGTTTTAACTGATGGGTGTAAAGTTTGTAAATTTCAGGATCAGCAAAAAGCAAATTGGTGACCCCCAAATCCTCATTTGCTGAATTCTGTTTCTAAGCATTTGTTTCTAACAGATGATGAGTCAGATTTTCTGAAGTGTCCTGCACCCAGCCACTCCCATCATTCTCCTTGCCTTTGAAAGCTAACTGAGTCCATCCCTAAAGGGGTGGTTTCCCCAAAAGTTGGGGATTATCACAAAATCTGCATAGGACTGGAACTGCCGCTGTCCCCAGGAGTCCTGCTGCTGGATTGTGACAGGAGAAGGGACGGTAAGCCCACTAGAGAGGCAGACAATGCAGAGGCCACCAGGATTGAACGATGTCCTTAGACGTATGTGCAGTGAACCTACAGGCTTTATAATCAGCCTTATCCCCCAGCCCAATTAACTCAGTGGCATCACGTTCCAGTGCTTGTGACATCATAATTCCGTCACCATGGGAGCTGCTGTGATGTCACTGACGCTGGCTGAATTCATTCAGGCAGGATGGGCTGTGAGAGGGGAAGAGGTAAAACTACTGACTGGGAAGCAGAAAAGGGTCCAGATCCATGCCTGGTGAACCTCTAGACAATGTAGTGTGTGAACTTGCTCCATTCTGCTAATGCACAGATTTCCTGGTGATTAGCACTGACGTGCAGGGAAATTCAGGAACGGGACCAGACAGCTGTATGGGGTTTCAGCCACGGACCTGCTTTATTAAAGTGTGCCGGAATGCCGGCTGTAGCTCTTTATAAGCATCTTGGCCAGCACTTGGCAGCCTTCATTGTATTTTCCTTGCTGGCTGAGAGATCCCATCTGCCTTGTGGTTTGCTTTTCTCAGAACTGAGGGCTCCTAAGCAGGAGCCTTAAGAGTTCTGCTGAGCACCACTTACTGGGAAAGGGTCAGAGAGATTTTTCGAGAGCTCTCAACTCAGAAATTGCTGCAGCTTTCTTGCCCGCTTTCCGGAGGGTTTGTCACCGTGGCACAGGAGGTGGGGGAATCATTGTCCTGGAGCCAAGGGGAACTGACTGAAGGGGATGCTATCAGCAAAGGTGATGGCCACAGGGGCTGGGGCAGGAGAGTGAAAGGACACAAAGGCCTCCAGAGGGTGAGAAAGAATTCAACTAAGACACATGCTGTACAGTTTCCTCCATAAGCCATTAGGAATAAGCTCCATTTCCACAGCTTTCCAGCTTGTGAAGGATTCTGGTTGGGAATGAGTTGATCTCCTGGCTGATACCTAATTCTCCCTTGCTACAAACACTCCCTGTCTGAGGGTAGCTGTGGAGTTGTGGATAGAACACCAGCCTGAGAGCTCTGCTGCTAACCTGTTCTGTGACATTAGCACTGCCCCTCTTGGTGCCTCAGTTTACTCATCTGCATGAGGACAAGGATCCTTGGCCCCCAATGTGAGACGAACTGATGGAGGGCACTATATAGTGTGAAATATGAAGACAGCAATTTCCAGGTGAGAAGTGAAGCTCCTACCATACCAGCTCAGCCTGGCAGAGCAGCCCCCAAGAGGAGCCTGGTTTAGCTTTGGCTGCAATGCCAGAAGACGCTCACACCTAGCCAATGCTCACACCTAGCCTACCTAGCTTATCCAAGCATTAGCCCTCATCATGTTACCTGTCTGGGAAAGAGCTGGAGAGGCCAGGTTGATAAGCTAGGTAGGCTAGGTGTGAGCATCCAAACATTGGCTGAAGGAATGCACTGACTGGCAAAGTTTTCTTGGAGGAGTCACCTATTGGCTCACGTGACACCCCCAAGGCTTCCTGGAGAATTCAGAGTCCAGGGATTTACCAGGTCTTAGCTGAGGAGGGAGAAAGAACCAGCTAGTGACATCTGAGTCCTGGCATCATTCCAAGCAGCAGGCGTAGGAGGTGCAGGTGACCAGTCTTATTCAGCAATAGGGCATCACTTCAGTTGATCCTGATACATACATTGTGCAGGGGGAGACTGGGGTTAGGGGGGCTATGTCCATTGCATAGATTAGGGGCCCTCTAAAATTACAAAATGATGGAGCCCACTTACCTTCCTTTCACCTCAAACTATGTGATTGGGTGGGGCAGCAGGGGAGACAGAAGGGGATGGATCCCACAGGGTGCTGTTACTGGCTGGGTCTCAGGCCAGACACCTCTTCATCCTCCATCAGGGATTTCATCTCAACACAGCATTTGACAGGTCTCTGTTTACAGGCGAACAACACAAACACAGTGGCATTCTCCTTCTCTCGCTTCTTGGGGCAAGACCATGCCAGCTTCCCTGTCTGGACTCAGGCCCCAAATGCCAGTGGGCATGGCTCCGCAGTGCCAGGAGTTTTTGCTAGAACATCACTTCAGTGAGTTACGATGGACACTTGGGGTGCTTCTGTTAGCAGCAGAATCCAGTTGCTTGCAGCAGCTGGGGCTGGTGGCAGAGTCCTCATCTGCTCAACTCCTTGCTCTGGGAGAAAACCACAGCTCTCCTATCTGTGCTGAAAAGCATCACACAAACACCCTTCACCTTGATCCTCCAATGGACACCTAACTTCCATTGGTTTCAGTGGGAGCAAGGTGCCTAAGTACCTTTGATGATCTGGGCCCTTAAGCCCAAGCGCATCCAAATAACACCGCCTTTGGGCCCAATCCTGCAAGATGCTGAATGCCCTCTGTTCCCAGTGATGCTAATGGGAGCTGCAGGTGCTCACTCTTCACGGGAGATCTCCTTGCAGGGTCAGGCCATATAGATGGCTGAGTGCTTGGGAACCCACAACTGCCAGCCCATCGCTGATTGGGCTCCGTCACACTGCGGGGTGCAATAGCCTGGACTGCTCCCTTTTGTGGAGTGGCTTATTCCCCATCTCTGTCATTAGGCAGTGGAGTGACGTGATCTCTTTAAATGTAGCTTTTGCCTTGCCTGTACTAATGACGTTGGCTCAGATCCTTAAAGGTATTAACCTTACTACCACTGATTTCAAAGGGAGTTAGGCACCTAAATGCCTTTGAGGAGCACCATCTGAGCCCTTGAATTTTATACAGGCATTGTCAGGGCTACTAAAGAATGTGGGCTTTGGGGTATAAAAGGCAGCAGGTGGCTGGTCAGCAGACCTTAGTGCAAGCAATAGTCATGGTTGTGTCTGCTTAGGGCAGGCAGGAGAAGGGCAGGAAGGGGCAGGGCAAGGCATGGCATGGCATGGCACGGCACGGCACATATTAACTCTGCGTGTGCAAACTATTCTCACTCAGCTCCTCCCAAAGCTCCCCTTGTTTGCCAGAGTTAAGTAGCCTCCCCACCATTCCCCCTTTTAAGCAGCTTCTCTGCACAGCAGATAGTCAATCAGCAAACCTATTCTGGGTCACGATACTGCACCTGCATGTCCTACGCTCTGGCCAAACCCTTGGAGGTTGGTATGGTGGGGAGCTGGTGAGCAACACAGGGCAGACTGGCCAGCTCTTGTTTATTGGGAGGGAGAGTTGCTTGCTCTCAATCAACCTCAAGGAGTTTAGCAAAGCTTCTCCCTCCTGTGCTGGAAGAGTCTGATGTGTGTTTCAGTGTCCCAGCCTGATATCCCAAGGAAAGCAGGCCTGGCTGGAGCATTAGCCTTCATCTTACCTGTCGGGGAAAGAGCTGGAGAGGTCAGGTTGATAAGCTAGGTAGGAGATAGATGGCTGGATAGTTAGAGCCCAGTGCTTGACAGGGGAAGAGGTAGCTGAGAGCATAGCTAGAGGGATGCCATGCTAAGAAAATAACATGGAGTGATTTAGTAAGGCTCGGACATGGACCTGACAGCAGTTACATCACTATAAACCATGTTTATGGTGATGTAATTAGCAGTGCCATCAATATTGCTTAGCCTGAGCCCTGCAGTTAGTTTGCAGTTTTGTACATTGGGGCAAATGTGGAATAGCCACCCAATGGCAGCTGAGCTTGGCCACTAAATTATACTGCAAGGAGAGGGAGAGCAGTAGGGAACGTTTCTGTCTCTACAATGCTCAGCACTTTTATAATAGTTTGCAAACTGTTGTAATTGTAACTCCCTAGAAGGGAGGTCAGGCTGCTAGGGCATATGTTACAGAGGGGAAACTGAGGCATGGAGAGAGGAAATAAGTGGAGCAAAGTCACAGAGGGAGTTAGTATCAGAGCTTGTCTAGAGTTCAGGACTGCCTAACTCCCAACCCTGGGCTTATTCCACTAGATCACGCTGTCTCCCTCTCATGCCTGCATACTCATTGCATGATTCATGCTTCTCTGAGCCAGGCAGGCATTGGGCAGCTTTGGAGCCTACTGTCCTGCTTTCCCTCTGCTGCACCCAGGCTGTGTTACAGACAGCATATGCCCAAGGGGTCACTGATAACGTGGCCCCACTAGAACCTGCACTGAGCATACTTTGGTGATGCTCAAGTCTAGAATTCTCCCAGATCTCATTGCTGATACAACCTGTCACTTTGCCCGACTAGCAGGGGGCTCTGCGGTCAGGCTGGCGTGGGGTCAGGGCAGATAAGACCAGGAGGGCAGGGGCACTACCCACTATCCACAAAATGTAGTCTCCTTGTCAGGAGTGTGAATGGCAGGGACTCTACTAATGGTACCAGCTTAACCATGGTTATTCACAATAACTTACAAGACGCATGCTGTGTCAGCAGCAGATTTCTTTCTCTCTAGAGTAAATATGTTTTGTATCCCAAAGGAAATCTTGTTTTTACTCTATCACTTCCCAAACAAAATAAATTACTAGATGCAAAATATGACTAGATAATCCAAAGTGAAAACACTCACAAGCAAGAGAGCTCTGAACGAGGGAGACAACCAAACATTATTGAATGGCTTGTGTGTATCTGAGTGTAGCGCTGGCTTCTTCCCACCTCTAAGGTGCCTCCCTGTTGGGCACTGCTGGGAGCAGTGGAGAGGCTCAGAATCCTTTAGGCTGGCAGGGACTTTCAGTGAAACTCAGAGCAACCCCTAATCACTGCGTAGTTCAGTCCCTGGGACCCATGCTGTCCCTGGCCTCTCTGCTGAGACCGCCAGCAAAAAGGCCAGCCTGCACCCGTGCCGATGGTGCTCTCTGGGATATGGACATCTAGTCACTGAAGATCACCTCCACAGGCCACTGAGCAGCCATGACATGGTAGCAACTCTCGATCACTCCTTCATCAGGTCACCTAGAGGTAGTAAAAAGTCCTGTGGGTGAGTGCTGGTCCCCAGTGAGCCACCAAGTCCTCTGGTTTATGTCTTAATCCCTTTCCCAAGACACTAAGTATGCTCGTGAGGTGTTAGCTGGAAACTTGTTCCACTGTAAGATGTGCACTTTCCATCAGCGACTAATACAATCCTTCTCTCTCAAGAGCCCCCCGGGGAAATAAGCATGGAAAGCCCTGCTCCTGAGGAGCACCTGTAACTTCAGCTGCTTCCTCGCTGCTCTTGGTCCCTCCCCATAACTAACTCTGCGTTTTCACCGACTGTCCCATTCTGACAGCCTGGGGGTGGGGGAGAATGGAGCAGGGAGGGCAAGGACAGGGAGTGGGGGAAAGAGGAAGTGGGGAGGGGCAGAGAGGGAGAGGAGAGGAGTAGAGTGGAGTGGAGAGGATGGGATGGGGGAATGGCAGAGGGAGGAGGAAACACAGTCTGAAAGGGGCCCTTTCCCATCGAAATCCCAAACTAGGTGAGCATTGTTGGGTTCAGGGTGTCAATGGGAACCTGTGCCTCACCCTGATTCTGGCTGCCCCTGGCACAGCTGTCCCCACAGCAGGACTTATGGCTCAATTCCTCTCCCTCCTCACAGGCTGTGGACCCTCACATCTTCCTGCCCCACACAAACCCAGACATTCTGAGCAGAGACCTATTGATCTCCCCTCCCCCTGCCTTTAGGAGGTGGCTGTCTGGGCTTCCATCTCCTCCCAGAGATTTTCAGGGTGACTGGCTGGCCTGCCTCTCCATCTGCAGAAGCCCGGAGGGCAGGTTTGTGGCATCGTCCCTGGAGATAGCCACAGAACTAGCAGCACCAGGGGACATGCAATGGGGAGGCCGAGAGCCAGGACAGGCTTATTCCAACTGCATAAGGTGTAACAGCCTCTGGCAGAACAGTGACCAGGCGGGAGCGAGATCTGCGTCATGGCTCCAGCCATCATCATTCAAACGCTCCACTGGTCCCATGGAAGTCTCACATTAAATTTTGCTTCCTCACCAAAGCAGTTCACCCCCTCCATCATGCATTTACACGTTGGATTGTTATTGTAGGGTCACTTGGGACTGTTGGGCCGTGCACTCCGGTTTGTTAGTGTAGGGTCTCTTCAGGTATGATTTTTCTCCCCCAAGGAAAAAGATCAAATGTATCATTTTGCAAAAT
Source organism: Natator depressus (assembly GCF_965152275.1). Taxonomy (NCBI): domain Eukaryota; kingdom Metazoa; phylum Chordata; order Testudines; family Cheloniidae; genus Natator; species Natator depressus. The sequence goes on from NC_134243.1 coordinate 69,506,827, forward strand.
AATCCTGGCCCCGAGAAAGATTCTATGGAGCTCTTAACCTAGCAGGAGGGGGCATCTGGGGCAAATGAGCCAGTCTTGGCAGTGTCTGTCCCTGGGTTTGTGTCTTTAAACAACATCAAGGGCAGTAGGTGGCAATACTTGCTTATTTAGGCAGCCAAAGCAGGGATAGAGAAATGACGGCTGAACAGATCAGTTGAGCCCCCAAGGGTGGGGACCCAGTGGGGAGCCAGTCAATGAAAAGGGTTGTGATTTTGGCTCAGAACTTGGAAGACAGAGGCCTGTGGGAAGTGGAGTCTTCCTCACCTCACAGCCAGCCCCTGCCCCAGCCCCTCCCAGCCTTTGTAGCAGGGAGCACTCAGTCTCCTAACTGCTCTTCTCTCTCCCCAGCACTCTGTAGGCCAGGCCTCCTCCCTGGGTGATTAGCAGAAGCATCTGTAACTTCCTGCAGAGAGTGGTGGCTAATTGAAGAGCCCTTATCAATATTGCATGGCCCCTTACCTCTGGCCCAGCTAGGGCAGCAGCTGTGATGGAGGACGCTGCTGAAGAGCTAGTGCAGAACACACGTTGCTGCTGCCTCTCTCTGCACGCAGGCAGCTCAGTCTCTCATCTGTTTTCACCCTCCACCCACTCAGCAGCACCCCAGCCCTTGGAGGGCAGCTCATTCCCTTTGAGGAGGTTTCTCTGGCTTCCCCGTCGCAGGCCAGTGCACTGTTTGGGCCTGTCCAGGAGCAGCAGAGATGCCATGCAGTGGTTTATCCATCGCTTCCCCACACACTCACCTCTCTCTTTGCCCCTCTGTGCCAGTTCCTTGCAGCTCAGCCTCTGGCTCCAAGCATCAAGCGGCTTCCTTCGGTGCCACAGACAAATGCCTACCATCCTTTGGGAGCTGTGCAGAGAGCTGGAGGTGTTGGCCCGGGACATAGGCATTTGCAAACATGGAGAGAGGAAGAACAAGGAGTACTTGTCGCACCTTAGAGACGAACAAATTTATTTGAGCATAAGCTTTCATGGGCTAAAGCCCACTTTATCAGATTCATGCAGTGGAAAATACAGTAGGATATCTATATATAGATATATATAGATATACAGAGAACATGAAAAAATGGGTGTTGCCATACCAATTCTTAATGAGACTAATCGATTAAGGTGGGCTATTATCAGCAGAAGAAAAAAAACTTTTGTAGTGATAATCAGGATGGCCCGTTTCCAACAGTTGACAAGAAGGTGTGAGTAACAGTAGGGGGAAAATTAGCATGGGGAGATAGTTTGTAGTTAGTGTAATGACTCATCCACTCCCAGTCTTTATTCAAGCCTAATTTAATGGTGTCCAGTTTGCAGATTAATTCCAGTTCCAGTCTGTAATTGAGTGTCCAGGGAGGTTGAAGTGTTCTCCGACTGGTTTTTGAATGTTATAATTCTTGACGTCTGATTTGTGTCCATTTATTCTTTTGCGTAGAGACTGTTTGGTTTGGCCAATGTACATGGCAGAGGTGCATTGCTGGCACATGATGGCATATATCACATTGGTAGATGTGCAGGTGAATGAGCCTCTGATAGTGTGACTGATGTGATTAGGTCCTATGATGGTATCCCTTGAATAGATATGTGGACAGAGTTGGCAATGGGCTTTGTTGCAAGGATAGGTTCCTGGGTTAGTGGTTCTGTTGTGTGGTGTGTGGTTGCTGGTGAGTATTTGCTTCAGGTTGGGGGGCTGTCTGTAAGCGAGGACTGGCCTGTCTCCCAAGATCTGTGAGAGTGATGGGTTGTCCTTCAGGATAGGTTGTAGATCCTTGATGATGTGCTGGAGAGGTTTTAGTTGGGGGCCGAAGGTGATGGCTAAATGCAGCTGCTAAGATCGTCCCCCTGGCCAGTTGCTCTAGCCATGTCTCCCCTCTTTGAATCTCACCACTGGCCCCCCACTATTGACTATTGCTTCAGCATCAGGCTTCTGGTTCCCACCTTCAAGGCCCTTCATGTGTCTGCCCCTCTGTATTTTTCCTTTCCTCTCCCTCATCCCTGTGTCCTGTGCTCTGCCAGCGATGCCCATCTCACTGCCCCGTTTGTCAGCTTCTCACATGAATGTCTTTGCACCCTCTTCCTCCCTGCCTGTTGCATATGGAATGTCTTCCCTGGGCTGATCTGCCAGTCACCAGCCTCTGCCCCTTCAGACCCCTCCTTGAGACTCTCCTTGTGACACTTCCAAGAGATCAGGGCAATCAGGGAGAGGTGATTTGATTAAATACTTCCCAGTGACTGGGATCTATAGGGCGGGACACCTCGCTGTGTGACCTCGTCAGCACCCCCCTTCCCTCCTGGTGTGTGTTACACTCTTTGCTGCATCTTCTTTCCAGTCAGCTCAGAAGATCTTTGGGGCAGGGACTGTGTCTTCCTGTGTGTTTGCACAGAGCCCAGACCCATGCCGCCTTAGTGCTTGCTGTTACTGGGATACACATCATACCAACCATAAAGAGATGAGGAAGATCTTGTCTAGCAGTTCCTTGCCCAGGGCCCTTCCAGCAACATCTTCCATTGGGCTGCCCAGTGCCCCCTTTGGGGATGTCACCCCATGATTGAGAGTCCTTATCATTTGATTCTAGGGAATCATTAGGCTCCCATTACCGTGAGCACCTCACAATCATGCATGTATCCTCACAACACCCCTGTGATGCAGGTCAAGGCTATTATCCCTACCCCTAAGGCAGCGCCTCCATCAGGTAGGGGGGCCCTTTCTCCTGGCCTGCAGCAGCAGCAGCGTCTCCACCTGTGGATCTGAAGGGGAAAGCTTCCTTCATTCTGAGCCAGTTGGAGTCTGGGCTCTGCTCCTCTTTGCGCCTCTGTTGATCATGCAGGCTGTATTTATTTTGGAACTGTGGTGTTTTGCAGCTGGCTCAGTGCTGTATCTGTGTCATGCTCTCTCCAGCTCAGTGACAGGAGGCCTGGGGAAGAGAGGATTTAAATATATCCAGATCTATGGAATGAGAGGTGATGAGAACCTGAACTCCCGCCTCATTCACCTGCACGGCAGAGCGCACAGGGCATCTGCCTCAGACCTCTCCTCCTGCCACGGCTCAGATAGGGGTGAATCTGGAGGTGAGGTGTGTGAACAGCACGGTCACCTCTAAAATGTGTGACACAGACACACCCCTTCCTCCCAACAAAGGGACACAACATCACAGGGCAGAAGGAGGGTCAGACGGTGCAAGGTTGTAGCTTTGTTGGGGAGTCAAGATTCACAGAAATGAGAGATGGAAAAGCCCCACTGGGTGCCAGCTATTCCACACCTTGGCTCAACACAGGACTGTGTTTGTACAGCACCTAGCACAATGGGGTGCCTGATCCTGATTCGGGCCCTTGGCCATGTAATAGTCCCACCCTTGCCACTGGGGCTGATTTTGCACAAAGCGGAGTCCCCTGCAGCTCCCATTGACTTCATGTTATGGGTGCTCAGCAGTGCTGCAAATCAAGCCCCCAAGGAATTCTTCATGCAGAGGGCATCCGAGGTGTGCATGCTGCTTAACAGGCAAACGAAATGACAGGGCCAATGCTAAAGAAGTTTACATGCTAAATTAGACTTAACATAGCAAGTGATGACAATGGTCCTTATATAAGGATCTTTCCTCCCATGTGCCACCAGCACCATGGTCCTTTCCCTACGTAAAACCGTCATTCATCCTTTATTTATCAGGTAAGTGCAGCAGTGCTGTCAGGGACCTCGCGTCCTGAAGCTGAAAGTGTTATACCTCCGAGGGACTTGGCAGCCTGACAAGATGCCGGGCTTGGGCACAAACTGTAAATGTTCCCGCAAAACATTGCAGGCTGGTGTCCTGCCAACTTACAAACAATGCCTGCTAACCCTTCCAGGCTAGCATTTCTAAAGGATGCTCCCGGGCTGGGCGAGCAGCTGGGTGCATGTGGGCACGCGTGCTTTTCAACAGGAGACGCTCAAGAGTATGAAACATACTGCTGCCCAAGGAAGAAAATAAGTAAGTGGGTCTGAGGGGCATAGCCATATAGCTAATTCACATGCCCCTTTTCACCACAGCTAGGGCGCAAACTGAGCTGCTACATGTAGCTGAAGGATCATCCCGTTCAGGGAATTGCTGGCTGAATGGCTGAAAAGTCTCTGACATGCGCTCTGTACCCAACAAATCAGACGGCCGAGGAACGGGAACTGGCTGGGGGTTGGGGGAAGGGTTGAGAAAGTGATTTCACTGTTATTTAAATTTCCTCTACATTAAAATGTGAGAGTTAGAGAAGTCCCCCACAAAACTCTCCCAGCCAGCTGTGCCACAGGACAGACATCGTAGAGAAGCAGAGCAAATGAAGTCATCAGCAGTGGAAAAACATGCCAATACAGCCCAATATAGAACAATGCAAATCCCACCTCGCACACTGGGCTGAAAGAGACATCGTCCCTCTGTCTAATCCATTACCACGCACTTATTCCAATAACAAATAACTTAGGAAGTGAGAAGCCCAAATTCAATTTCCCTCTCAGTCCAAGTAAATATGAGGAGGCTGCCAAATTTGACTGAATAAAACCCAATGATCTCATACGTTTTCCTTGAATGTATTAAGAAAAATAAGATCAAAGGGGTTTTTACCCCACCAGCAGAGGATATAAGCTCTGAATAGGGTACCGAGCTGAGTGAATATTTTAGAGCAGTGGTGTCCAACCAACAGCCCTCCAGGCTCTGCATTGCGGCCCTAGGGGTTGGCTGCGTTAAGGAGAAAATTTGCATTTGATGATGAATTGAAAACCATGGCCCTGAGCGGGGCCCTGAGCTGTTCAAACGGCAGGGTTTGAATGAGGCATGTCACTATGGGGAAGAGGTAGGGGATGCCATCTTTCCAGCTGTCTGCCTCTGCTTCCCTGGTAGCCCCCTGGGCAGCCAAGAGTGCTATGAGCAGCTGCTGTTCCATGCTTGCTGCAGCTGCCCTGCAGCACCTCATTTGGCTGCCTGCTGCATCTCAGGAGAGGGTCGAGTCAACAGCTCCCAGGGATGTTATGGGATCACCAGTGGGAGATGAGTTGGGCTCCCTGGGATCAGGAGTAGACAGGGAAGAGTCCACGGGATAGTATTTCTGTCGGGATATGGACCCCACCATCTATAGCGTGAGGACTCCCTGTGCTAGCTCATGCAGCCAAACTCAGCTGCAACCAACAACTTAAGGGAGAGGTGGAAAAAAATGTTTCTCTGCTACATTAGAAAACAGTTTGGTCTCATTAAAAATGAGCTTTCACCTGCTACTAATTTTCTTCTTGGTTACAAAGACCTTGTATGTTATTTGTTTGACTGACTGTAAATTACAGCACATATTGGAAGGGGACACACTGGTTAATGAGCAGGGAATGGGGACCAGGATGCAACTGCAAGAACAAAATCCTCTCCCAGAACTTGATGGGAAGTCTGCCAGTCGGCTGAGGGTTTGCCTCCACAGGGAACTTTTTGCACCGATGTAGCTGTGTTGCTAGCCGCTAGCACAGACACGCTGCTCTGCTGTAAAAGGTGACCTGTTCCTGTGCAGCTTGCTCTGCTCCTGTCTCACTGAAATCAAGGGGTGTTTGCTGGGAGTGGGGCCAGGCCCGCAAGGGATGTATATATCATGATGGAGTGAGCTGCATTGGTGAAAGTCACTTTTTGCACTTTTTGGTCCAGCACGTCTCTACCTGGGAACTTGCACTGGTGAAGCTACATCAGTGCAAAAATCCCCCGAATAGCTAACTGAGGAAACCAACTTACATGCATAAAGAAGGCATATTCAATCACTCTGCGTATTTCAATTGGATGACTGATGAGGATTCCCTTTTTATGCCCATCTTGACCCCTCTGTTTCCTTCCTCCCACTTTGTCCTTCCCATCCGTGTGCCATCTGCCATGCATGCTGCCCCCATGCATGCAATGCCCTCCTCAAGCCTCTTTACTAACCCACTGCCCTCTCCTCAGACTAGCCTTTCCTAAAGACTCCCTCCTCCAGCCTTGCCTACGTGGAGTGAATTGTACATTTAAAAATAAAATCAGCCGCCCACCTTGATGTGTATGTTCCCATGGGGCAAGGGCAAAGAGTCACATTGATCTCAGACAGACTCCCATTTACATCAAGGAAGATGGGCCTGGACCAGGTGAGGAGCTGTAGCATTCTATCATTGTCACCTTGTCCTGCCTTCTGCTTGTTTATTATCCCCATTCGTTGTAACATGTGTGAATTGAACTTGTAACCTCTCTGGAGCAGGGGCTGCATCTTTACATCTACCTTCAGGGCTCCTACAGCATCCCCCACTGGGACAGCTCCGGTTTCTGTTCAGTGCTTAGCACACTGAGTAATAAATAAACATTAATAACGATTATCCTCATTGCCTCTCATTTCATGCTTAAAATGAGCTCTGAAAACAGAGCCCCAAGCAAGCCCAACCGGTGCCGCACGATTCCAGTTCCTATAGAAACACAATGACAGCCACATGCATGTACCCAGTTCAGTAAATTCTCAGCTGCCCGCAGTGGTGTTACAATAACTACACACCCATATCTATTAATACCAAGTATGGTGGCAAAGCTGGTGTTTCAGCAGCTTCCAGCTGCCCATGTCGGCAAATGTTTTGCACATATTTTCCCATTCTAAAGAAGGCCTTTCTGCCTCCCTAGCTGGATGGGACTGACCCCCACTAGCCCAATCCAGGTTACCCCATTGACAGTCCAAATGTCTCAGGCTTCATTCCTTCTTCCCCTTCTGTTTTACAGCATATTACTGCCCATGACCTCATTTTATGGCAGTCGCCTTCATTAGCTGACTGCTGTAAATTGCCATAAAGTGAGGTAATAAGCACAGCGCGGTGCCATTAAAACATTCCATGAAAACAAACTTGGAAGGCTCCAGCTCAAGATGTTTTGAAGTGATTGTTTCATCTGGTCTACTCTGAGGGCTCCGAGCACAGCTGGATCGAGGGCCAACATCAGAGGAAAGGGAGAGGAACAGCAAGCACGGCACTCGTTAGCGAGCGCATAACGTGGGAACGTTTTAGATCACACCCTCTAGCAGATGGGTGTGGAACTTGGGAAGACTCCTCTTCCGTGGGACCTCGGCAGTACCAGGAGTCCAAGGCTGCCAGGATCTAGAGCTCATTGCACCCAGTCCCATGCTGGTTATCAGGGAGCTCTGGTCCTGGAAAATCAAGCCTTTGTGGCAACAGGACATGGGGGATTCTACAGCGGGTGAAAGCCAGGATACAATGACAGGGGAATGTTAAAGGGCTCCAGGGTTGGGTTCAGACAAGTACCTAAAGGCCACAAGCTTCTCAGAATGTCCCAACCTCCAAGCCATGCGATGAGCTGCCTGGCAATTTCTGTCTCCTCTTTTCACTCAGGCTGGAGGCTAGGGTTGCCAACCCTCTCGGTTTCACCAGGAGTCTTCCGGAATCAGGCCCTATCTTCTGGAGGCTACTGAAGCCAAACCGAGAGATTTTTAGGCCTCTAAAAGACTGGTGGCGCAGCAGGGCTAAGGCAGGCTCCCTGCCTGCCCTGGCTCCGCGCTGCTCTGAGAAGCGGGCAACATGTCTCTGCAGCCTCTGGGGGGGAAGAGGGGGTATTTGTGCGCTGTCCACACACACCCCCCCCAGCACTGACTCTGCAGCTCCCATTGCCCGGGAACTGCGGCCAATGGGAGCTGTGGTGGGGAGAGCCTGTAGGCAGGGGCAGCACACAGAGCCCCCTCCCCTCCCAGGGACCGCAGGGAGGTGCTGGCTGCTTCCAGGAGTGGTGCGGGACCAGGGCAGGCAGGGAGCCTGTCTTAGCCCCACTGTGCTGCCGCCCAGGAGCTGCCTGAAGTAAGCGCTGCCCAGCTGGAGCCCGCACCCTGAACCCCCTTCTGCACCCTAACCCCCTACCCCAGCCCCCTCCTGCACCCAAACTCCCTCCCAGAGCCTGCACCCCGCACCTCCTCCCGTACCCCAACCCCCTGCCCCAATCTGGTGAAAGTGAGTGAGGGTGGGGAAGATCGAGCGATGGAGGAGGAGTGAGCAGGGCGGGGCCTCAGAGAAGGGGTGGGGCAGGGGCCGGAGCAAGGATGTTTGGGTTTGTGTGTTTAGACAGTTGACAACCCTACTGGAGGCGCAGGCCCTCCATCTTGAAAGAGCCTCAACCAGGCCTCAGGTTTGGTGGCCATGGTTAGTAGCACATGGATGTCCAACTGCCAGATTTACAGGCACAGGCAGGCAGTAAAGTGGCAAAACCAAAGGCTGCCCTGGGACCCAGCAGGAGGTGTGATCCAGAGGGAAAAGGGCCTTTCCTAGGATGGTTGGACATTTGTGTCTGGAGCCAGAAAATGTAGTCCCAGGGACATGGGGAATAGTGGGGACCAGGGGGAAATCACCTCTAGTGTGTGGATCTCAAAGAAGCTGTGAGATTTGGATGAAACTATGTGTCAGTTACCCAAACATGTCTGCCCATCTCCCTGGAAAGCCTTATCCTCCAACTGCCGCCATTTCTCCCCTCTAGGCTCCTCACACAGTGTCCGCAAGGCATAGCCACCTGTCCTGTTGGCAGACAAGCTATTGCAAGCAGTAAGACAGAATCATATGACCAGGTGGGACTCTGGGAGTATGTGAATGCAGTTGTGGGGAGGAGAGTGCACATGTTAAGGAGCAGGAGGTGGCTGTGGTGCATGGCAGTGTGTGCAGTTGTGTCTGCATGTGTGTTTATTTCTGGGGAGGTGCATGTCCGCACTATGTTGAGTTTTGATATTTATAACCAATGTGTGTTTATGAACTGATGGAAGTTGAGGGGTTCTGAACTGGAGTGTGGAGATCCTGGTGTGTGTGTGTGTGTGTGTGTGTGTAGCAGTTTCTGTGCAAGGGTGTGGGGGGTTTGGTGTGTGCGTAGTACTTGCAAATATGGAGTTGTAGGTTTCTGGTCAGGAGTGTGAAGTTGCAGGGTTCCTGTGCAGAGGTGTGGGGTGCATTTGTTATGAGTTTGCACAGCAGAGGTGTGTATGGGTGCATATGGAAATTGGGAGTCAGCTGTGTATGTGTGTGTGGTTGTGTGTGCAGGAAACAAGCAAATGAGTAACTGAGCTGCTGTATTTATCTTTGCTTCATTCTGCTGGGCATTTCTGGCCCACAACGGACCAGGGAGCAGCACATGCAAGGAGCTGTCTCGCATTATTATGACAAGTAATTAGGGTGATGTGAGATGCTCCAAAATGACTTTATTAGGCTAAGGAGGCTGATAAACCCCATGCACCAGACAGGCTTTTTAAACATCTCCAGACTGGGCGTGAAAACGGCTGCCTTCCCTGCACACCTTGGCCAGAGAAGAGACTCTTGGGTCTAGTTGTGCTGGCACCATTTTAGCAGTGACTCAGACTGAGCGTTAGAGCAAATGATAAACGAACAGCAGCTGGTTCCTGAGCCAAGTGGCACCTGCCAGTGAGGCAGGCAGCCCCCCAATCCACTCCTATCCCTTCCTGTGATAGGCTGTGATGCCCATGGATGGTGCCAATGTGGAAGCTGCCAAAAGCAGGGAGCATGCCTGCACTGGGACAAAGATCAGTGGATGGTGAGTGCAGCAAGGGGACAGGAGGCATCAGCTGGTGGAGGGCAGGACTGGGAGACTCTGCAGGGCTTGCGTGGTTACTAGAGTCCCAGGAAAAAGAGGCTAAATGGGACCAGGGTGAGGCCTTCCCCCTGGAATGGACAGAATGGAGGGGGATGAGGATGGTACCTACTTAGGCTATGGATTTTATTTAGCTTCAGCCACCAAGCGCCCCTCAGATAGGAACATCCTTTGGTCTCTTTCTCCGCAGTAGATTCAAATCCAAGACTCATGGCAGGCTTCATATCCTAATAGTATGAGGAATATAATCCCCTTCCCTCCCAGTAAGGAACCAGGCAGCTGGAGCTAATGCCGGCTCACTCGGGCATTAAGCAAAAACCGGCAAGGTTTTCACATCACTCTGAAGAGTGTTATTTAAACTCCTTGCTGTTTCCAACACCTGCCTCTCATCACAGCTTTCGATTGGCCCCCATCCTTGCAGGCACAATCCTGCACCTGCAGCTATTCACAGGTGGAGTTGGGATCACTAAGATATTTAGTTATCAGATATGCAAGTGGAAGTCTGGAACTGAAATCTGTTTCCCTTCTGAAACCTTCTGTGACCAAACTCACACTGTTTGGTTACTGTCAAGCGAGGCTGTTCAGTCTGGCTTGTTCTTGCAGGACCCCTCATAAATGCTCAGAAAGGCACACTGGTGCACCCTGGCTATTGTTTGCTGTGGTTGGGTTGCCCTCAATGCAGACTTGAGCAGACTGCTTTGTTATTATAGACTGTCTCCTGATCACTGGCTAATGTGTACTAGTTTGTTATTGTAGGGTCTCCCTTGAGCTCTGAGCTGCTGGCACTGATTTTATTGCTCCATGTGGCTTTGGATGAGTGAATTGGTTCCAGTTACAACATGGTGATGGTAGAGATCTGCAACAGCCATTCGTGTCGCCTGACTGGATGAAGAGGTAGTGTGTGGAGATGGAGGAGAAAGTGGGGAGAGGGGGCTGTGCCTTGGAATATTGTTCACACATGGGATTTCTCCTAACATCACCATGCTTTGTTTTCCTCTCCACATACAGACACACCCAGCTGCCTATTGAAGACCCCGGCTTGTGTAACAGGCCTTTCCTGTACTAAGGAGAATTATAAGTAGATTGACCACTAAGGGGCGCTCAGAATCCTTTGTGCACATATTACTGCACTTGCACAGAAAGCCCCACTATACAGAAAAAGGATTTGTCTCCTTTAAAATAGCTCGTTATCTCCCTCCACATTTTGTGAAATAGTAAGGAAATAGTGATCCCAATAATGACACAAGCCTTGTGGGTTATTCCCTCCTCTGGGCCAGCTGGGTAGATTGTGAATAGTTTGAGGCAGTTTATATTTTGTCCTGTACGGCAGAGAATAATTGAGAATAATAACCAAACCCTGGCCAGTTTCGTCACATTGATTACATCGTTTTTATTCCTGTCGTATACAGCATGTTAGGAAAGAGGTGATAAATAAGCACTGTTCCTAACAGCTGGGCTTCTGGCAGCTGCAGGCAGCAGAGTTTTTGCTCAGTACCTCGGCAATTCCACCTGTTTGCTAAGGGTATGTTAATAGCGTCAAGTAGCACGTAGAACACACAGCGATCAGGCTATTTGCAGAACTCCTTGCCCAAAGAACAGGCATGGCCAATGTACATCAGGTAAGAATCAACACGAGTGTGTTTGACTCCAAGAATGTTTCTTTGTAGATGACTGAAATTCCAGGAGATGTGGCGGGTGAAAGTGCTTGTTTATTTGCCTGCACATTGCCTCTGAGGAGCAGGGAAGGGCCCATGCTCTGGAGTCAGATCAACATTTCCCCAATTACAGATGAAAGGAAGGATGGCCCAGTGGTTAGGCACTAGCTGAGGGCTTTGGCTACATGATCAAGTCCCTGCTCTGCCACAGACTCACTGTGTGACTTTGGGTGAGTCTCTCTGTGCCTCAGTCCCCCATCTGGAAAATGGTGTTGGGAGGATCGCTACGTTAATGACTGTCAGGTGCTCAGACAGCCTGGTGACAGGGCCCCAGGCAGGTAGACTGTTTGGCTTTCAGGTTCCACCTCCCGCCCATCTCTAGTAAGGAGATTGCTCATATACCTCATGACGCTGAGGTCAAAGGTCAAATCTGAGCATCTTTCCTGTGGTCTCACTGTAGAACTTCTAAAAGCCTAGGAGGAGCCTGACAGCTCAGCTGTACACACAGAACAGCCCTGGGAGTGTACATGCTCCAGGGCCATGCACAGCGCTTCTGTTCCAGCCAGGGAGACAGCAACACTGAAAGCAGGCGAGGCAGGTGGAGACTGAGGGAATGAAGGAGAGGAAAGGAGAAAGCGAGGAGGTGGATTAGGGTGGCGACTAAACACTAAAGTTCTCAGGGCAGCTGTTTTCATCTTTTTTCACACGGGGATCCTCTGCCCACCCTTCACCCCTCTCCTCGCTGGGGTCTCCCTCCCATGTTAACAGCATGGGAAGGGCACAGTGGTCATGACTCCCTGTTGGTTGCAGCGCCTAACTTGGGAACCCAGACCTGAGAGAGAAGCTGTCTGGTTGTTAAGGGATCTCAGGAAAGCTGCCAGAGCTGGAGGGAGGGAGAAAACTCCAGTGCACACAGCACATCCACCTCCGTGTCCAGGCTAGCGATGAAAGAATCACAATTACAAAAAGTGCCCAAAGCAACTCCAGGTTTAATTGATTCCTTTGCTCTCTCGGGTTGCACCCACCCAGCCCCAGTTCCCTCACCGCTGGCTGTTGCTCACTAAATCCCTAGCCCTGGACCTTTCCACATAGTGCAAACAGACAAAGAAAGGCCCTGGGAATGCTGGCTTGCCCCCCTGCAATTCAGAGGGGCTGGGGCTGTGCCTGATGCTGACCCAGATATGGCCCACAGCAACTGTTGCTGTGCCTCCTTGTAGAGTTTCAGGGCAGTGGTCTGGGGATCAGACAGGCATTAATAAATCTGTAGCACTGATATTGCTTTAGCAACCCTCTAATTGGTGCCATAAAGTTAAACCCAGCCATTTAGAGTTCTGCTGGGAACTGGGGCTTCCATTTACCAGTTCTCCCGCACAGCTAAAGGGCACCGCGTGCTAATAGGTGTTAAATTGGAGCATCAAATTTTAATAAGCCTCTTAATGGAATTGTGTGGATCCTGGGTAGCTTTTGGAGGCTTCCATTATGGCACCGGTGTGCCCAAGCAAGCCCAGTGTACCTGGGGAGTGGCAGTGGGAGTAAAGGGATTTGGGAGCTAAGTAGTGGCTGAGAAAAGATAGGGCTACAGAGATGAGAAGCTGCCTTGCCCTTATAGCATGCAGAAGAGATTGGCTGGATTGCTTTCTCTCTATCTATATACCACAGTAGCATTTAACCTCCAAAATGGGAACTACACATCAATGAGGAGGCTAGTTAAATAGATATTAAAATGAACAGTCACCAGAGTGAAATGTCTGCAAGCTGCATGGAAACTTTTTAAAAACACCATAAGAGAGGCTCAAACTGTATGCCTATCCCAAACAAACAAACAAAAACAGGAAGAGGACCGAAAAAATGCCACCATGGCTAAACAGCAGAGAAAAAGAGGCGGTTAACGTCAAATCCTATTTAGGAAACTAGAAAGGACCATAAACTCTAGCAAGTCAAGTGTAAAAGTAGAATTAGGCAGGCCAAAAAAGAATGTGAAGAGCAGCTAGCAAAAGACACAAAAGCTAACAGCAATTTTTTTAAATACATGAGCAGCAGGGAGCCTGCCAAACAATTAGTGGGGCCACCGGACCATTGAGATGCTAAAGGAGCACTCAAAGAAGACAAGGCAATTGTGGAGAAGCTAAATGATATATTTGCATCAGTCTTCACTGCAGAGGATGTGAGGGAGGTTTCCACACATAAGTCATTCTTTTTAGGTGACAGAACTGAGGAACTGTCCCATATTGGGGTGTCAGTAGAGGAGGTTTTGGAATAAACTGGTAAATTAAACAATAATAAGTTATTAGGACCAGATGGTATTCACCCAAGACTTCTGAAGGAACTCAAATATGAAATTGCAGAATTACTAACTGTGGTATGCAACCTATTGCTTAAATCAGCCTCTTTATCAGATGACGGGCAAATAGCTAATGTAACACCAATTTTTAGAAAAAGGGTCCAGAGGCAATCCCGGCAATTACAGGCCAGTAAACCTAACTTCAGTACCAGGCAAACTGGTGAAACTATAGTAAAGAACAGAATTATTAGACACCTAGATGAACACACTATGTTGGGGAAGAGTCAACACCGCTTTTGTAAAGGGAAATCATGCCTCACCAATCTATTAGAATTCTTTGAGGAGGGGGTCAACAAATATGTAGACGAGGGTGATCGAGTGGATATAGTGTACTTGGACTTTCAGAAAGCCTCTGACAAGGTCCCTCATCAAAGGCTCTTAAGCAAAGTAGGCAGTCATGGGATAAGAGGGAAGGTCCTCTCATGGATCAGTAACTGGTTAAAAGATAGGAAACAAAGGATAGGAATAAATGGTCAGTTTTCACAGTGGAGAGAGGTAAATAGCGGAGTACCCCAAGGATCTGTACTGGGACCAATGCTGTTCAACATGTTCATAAATGATCTGGAAAAAGGGGTAAACAGTGAGGTGGCAAAGTTTGTAGATAGTACATAATTACTCAAGATAGTTAAGTCCAAAGCATACTGTGAAGAGTTATAAAGGTATCTCATAAAACTGGGCTACTGGGAAAGAAAATGGCAGATGAAATCCAATGTGGATAAATTCAAAGTAATGCACATTGGAAAACATAATTCCAACTATGCATAGAAAACATTGGGGTCTAAATTAGCTATTTATCACTCAAGAAAGAGACCTTGGTGTCATTGTGGATAGCTCAGTGTGCAGCGGCAGTCAAAAAAGCTAACAGAATGTTAGGAACCATTAGGAAAGTGATAGATAATAAGAGAGAAAATATCATAATACCACTATATAACTCCATGGTACGCCCACACCTTGAATACTGAGTGCAATTCTGGTCATCCCAACTCAAAAAAGATATATTAGAATTGGAAAAAGTACAGAGAAGGGCAACAAAAATGATGAGAGGTATGGAACAGCTTCCATGTGAGGAGAGATTTAAAAGACTGGGCCTGTTCACCTTACAAAAGAGATGCCTAAAGAGGGATCTGATAGAGATCTATAAAATCATGAGTGGTGCGGAGAGAGTGACTAGGGAAGTGTTATTTACCCCTTCACATAACGCAAGAACCAGGGGTCACCCAATGAAATTAGTAGGCAGCAGCTTTAAAACAAACAAAAGGAAGTACTTGTTCACATAACGCACAGACAACCTGTAGAACTCATTGCTAGGGGATGTTGTGAAGGCCAAAAGTATAACTGGGTTCAAAAAATAATTAGATAAGTTCATGGAGAATAAGTCCCTCAATGGCTATTATTAGCCAAGATGGTCAGGGATGTAACCCCATGATCTAGTTGTTCTTAAACCTCTGATTTCCAGAAGCTGGGACTGGACAACAGGGGATAGATCACTTGCCAACTGCCCTGTTCTGTTCATTCCCTCTGAAGCATCTGGCATTGGCCACTGTGAGAAGACAGGATACTGGGCTAGATGGACCATTGGTCTGACCCAGTATGGCCATTATCTATCTATCTAGATGGGGCTGCAATAATGAAATGCTTTCCCTTTCAGCAGCATCTCTTTCCACTACTCTCAAGTGGAACCCCCATCATTTTTGCCATTCCCATCAACAGAGATGGAGCTTGCCCAGGACTGATTGTCCTGGGCATAGGTTGGGACCACGCCTGGACTTTCATTGGCAATTCTCATGATCTCAGTGTCCTGGGCTGCTGAGCCATCTTGCTGCTCCCTGGATGGCTTCTTAGGCCATTGAATTCAACCAGTTGGGAGCAGGGCCAGACACAGCGAGTCCCCTCCTGCTACGGAGTCAGCCCATTCACACGAGTCACAGAAGCGCTGATGGCAATCGGGGCATCACCTGTGACTGCCGCCTGCCGTGGCTGGCTGGTAAAAGAGAGAACACCTGGGAGCCCAACTAACAGCCTGTTGGCCCCTCCTTAAACAAAGGGGAATCTACTACCCACCTAAGGCATTCAATAGTCAGGGCAGTACTAGAGAAACCACTGCCCCATGCTAGAGCCCTCCCAAGCCACTGCCCAGCCTCCGACCTGCCTCTTCCAAGCAAAGCTAATCCAGACGTGGCAATAAACGGGCTCCAGTGACACCCGCTGGCTACCAGTATCCTGGATCCCTCCCAGGCCAGCGTCAGGCCAGGGCACGGCACCATGACAGTACTTGTTGCTCTGGTGGATGACCGGCTCCTGACTTGTGACAGGGGAAAATCATCCACACCCCTCCCACTGGGCCTCTCTATGGCACCTGTGACCAGTGATCACCACATGCCCTGCCTCCAGGAAACTGCCAGGGTGAATGGAAACTCCCTGAAATGGTTCAGGGCCTCCCTCTCAGACCACACCCAGAGGGCCCTTATGAGAAACTGTTCCTCCATCTCCAAACCCCTCCCCTATGGGGCCCCACAAGGCTCAGTTCTCCAACATCTTTGCATTCAATATCTATAGGAAGCCATTAGTAGAAATGGAGAGATGGCAGGGGCTGATGTCTCAGAAATACACAGATGACACTGGGCTGTACACTGCCTTTCTATTAAATATAAACCCCACCAAGGCCCATCTAGCTCAATGCCCAGACAAAATCAGCAGCTGGAGGAAGAGCTGCTGACTAATGCTGAACCAAGCAAGACTGAGATGATGCTGACTGCAAGAGAGACGTGCTCTGAAAGACTTGCCTCTTCCACAGCGTCCCCCACTAGCAAGGGTGTATGCCCCCCAATTATTAGACCAGGCAGAGCCCGTGGGTTCCCCTTGAATTCTGCAGTGCAACTAGAGTCCCAAATAGCCACAGCACCCAAATCCTGATCCACAAGGGGGCCTTGAGGCACTAGTGCGATGCAAACAATAGATAATACTGATAAATGCAAACCTCATTGCTTCAACTTAACTCTTCCTTAAGGATTTCTTCACATAAAGGCAACACAAACAAAATCCTATAAACTAATCAATCTATGTCTCCTGAAGGCTGGGAAGTAAGAGAGAGACATTGTTATTAGTATTTCTACTTCTAAGTACTCGGCTAGGACCATAGAAATATTTAATCTAATCTATCTATCATATTTATAGAACACCTATTAGTGTAGTATCTAGTCATTGGATCATCAATTGATGACTGCCAGGAGAGCCCTAATGAGGTCCAAAAGAATCAGGGTCACTACACACAACACAATCCTGATAATGATCATGGAGGGTCCATGGCTGTAGTGTCAAATGGCTGCAGAAAGATCCCATGCAGAACCATCTCTGCAGCCAGAGGGAAGAAGTGATCAATCTAAGCACAAGGTTTGGAATATCTCAGCTCTCTGGAAGCCCTGAGCTGGGCTTTTCTCTTCACCCACTGAGGTAGATAAATTGTGTTCCGAGCAACTTGCTCTGTGGGGATCTTTATTAGTTTTATGATGTGTTATTTGTTGAGCAGGATCAATGTGCTGGCACATTAGAGTAGAGTATGCTGAGGAATGCATGGTCCCTGCCCTGATGGGACTGAAATCTGCATTAAGCACACCTTATAGATCACACATACACAATGTACCAAGGCTCTTATAAGATTCAAATCTCAGAAGATTGCTTCATTTTTTGGGTTTTTAAATATAATTTCTTTCTGTGGTGAGCCACTGCTGGAAGGTCTTTCAAATGCAGGTTTAACATGTAGGCTCCTGGCTTATGGTTCTTATGGATATTAAAAATCCCACGGGGAATCTTCTATAAGAGTTGGGGTTGCTCTGGTAGCCTTAAACAAAACCCTCACTCTTTAGGGTCTGCTAATTGGTTGTCTGGCTGTGGCCCCCGTCCCCGGGAAGGGACTACATTTCAGCGGTGAAGGGAATCCTGAGTGTAGATAGTTTGTAAAATGCTTTGGTATCCTTCGGGACTGAAGCTGTGCTGTGAATAGGGGGCGTGCAAGCTTGCTAGGCAAAGGACATTATGACGTGCCCTCCAACTTCCACCATGTTATAGAAAAGCAAAAGGATGGCAGCCTCTGTAAGCCATCACACACACCCAAGGGCCCAGCAGAGGGATCACTGTGCCCAACAACACAACGTGTTGTGGCATGTTCCATGACATGCCTGCTTCTGTGCTGGAGAGGATTTGCATGTGATTGGGGTGATGGCTTGGCGGCCCATTTCAGAGAAGGAGGATTCTCCGGGCTTAACAAAGACTTGCAAATTTTACTTGCCTGCTCACCCCAGCTGAGCTATCTCTTTGGTCTCCAAGTGAAACACTGTTAGTGTTTTTATCATTGCCATCCTCCTCCTCCTGCTGTGGGTGTTGTTGGACCTTGGTTGGTCTATTTTCATGACAGTATTTCAAGGCCTGCCTAGCAGTATGTGGCACATGATGACCCAGGCTGCTGCTACCACTACACAGCGATTAGGGGTTCCTCCTTTTCCTTAATGTGAGTTCATGCCATTTGAAATCCACAGCAGTTCTGAGGTGTGTCTGGCTAAGTTGGAATGTAGTCATGAGCGAGCCTCAGAGACGATGCGTCACCATCAGGTCAGCTTCATGGGACTATTCTGGTGAACCAGCCCCAAGGCAGAGTCTTTCTTGCCTTTTTGTGTGAGACTCTCACACATGTATAAAGGATGGCTCTGGTGAGATCTGGTGCGTGAGGAGTTTTATAAAGTACAGTTAATAGGACAGTTCCCTAGTGACTACACATATACTGGATGCAAAAGAGTACAAGCCTCCATAACAGAAGTCTGCATTAAATGGCACCCCCAAAATTTGCTGGAAGACAGTGCAGTGTAGAGTGGGGCTTTCCAAAACCTCATATGCATAGCAATGTTTGCAGCTTTCTATTTCCGCCCCAGTGACTAGAAACAGTGAAACTGTCCAGCCTAGTTTCACTGAGGATGAAATGCAGACAGTAAATATAATGCACAAAATGATGAAAAAGAAATGGTATTTTATTTAATCTTTCAGCATTATGAGTATTATGAGTAGTAACTCAGGTGGGGGAGTTTTTAAAGGTATATGAGGATTTTTATCATAATGATGTGTCACTCATCTCTTTTCT
Source organism: Natator depressus (assembly GCF_965152275.1). Taxonomy (NCBI): domain Eukaryota; kingdom Metazoa; phylum Chordata; order Testudines; family Cheloniidae; genus Natator; species Natator depressus. Next base: position 69,525,559 of record NC_134243.1, read on the forward strand.
TCCCTTGTTTATTTCACTCCTCTCTCTCTCTGCCTCCTCCCTGATAAGAGCTACCCAAAGAAAGCGCAAAAACAACATGTTTTATTGGTCCTATGACCCCATGAACTACGCTACATATGCTGGCACTTTATTAACTATTTACAGATACATTGATACAAAACTCTCTTGTAACACTTCCCAACTCATCTATTCCTCCCTTTACAACTATCATTTGTGCTCTGGGAAGGAGACTTTTTTGGGGGAAGGGACGGGCTGGGTGGGGGGGAGGAGGAACAATACCACTCCAGTTTGGGGAAGGGTGAAGTGGGGGATTTGTCACCCCCAAACCAAGTGGATTTGATGCCAAGCCAATAGAAGGGGATGAATGCAATTTTTGTCAGTTCCATGCGCGCCTGTGAATGCAGATCATGAATTACACACCAGCCAGATGACAGGCTGACATTTTAGGTCCAAACATTCTCCTATAATTAGTAGAATCTAATGCAATACAGGGAATGGCTCCATTTTACACACACATTAGCGTAATGCCTTTAAATAAGATAATTGATTATGCCTCTGCATAAGAAAATAAAATATTCGGTGTAATTAAAACCGGCATTTGGATTCTGGCATGCTGACAGGTGAGGCCATGTGTCATTTTATAAATCCTTAAAGTGATATTCACACCCACATTTGAGTTCCCACAGTTTTGAAAATGATTCCTTGCTGCTGAGTTGCTTCTTATCTTTAGTTCAGAAGGGTTTTGATGAGGGTTTTTTTCTCTCATTTATCTTCATTCTGGCCTCATATCAGCAGCTAATAAAAAGCTGCAGTCGTACCATCCTGGGAAGGGAAATTGGTAGCTCTCATAAGCTAAGCAGCATTGGGCTTGCTTTGGATTTGCAACTGAGCCCTCCAATGAGTGCTCCTACAGTGCGGGGGCTTCAGCAGGGGGCGCTCTCCACTCTGAGTCAGTACCGAAATGTGAATGGGATACAGCATTGATCGTCACTTCCTGTTCGAAACGGTGGCATAGTGTTTCTGGGGCATTAAATAGCTGCCCTATCCTATCCCAGAAGTGACTACCTTTCAGTAGCAGGGGAAGTGATTCCTGTGCATTGTGTCTGCAAAGTGCTTTGGGATCCTTTTGGAGGAAAGCTGCAGCAGGAATGTAAGTCATCGTCACTCGTACAGCAAGTGAATGAGGGAGCCACAGTTCACAAGGTGCCAGTGTACCGCCCTTTGGGAGAAACTCTGCTGCATGCACGTGCAGCATGGACCATGTGGTGACTTTGCCAGGCTGGGGAGCTACACTTTTATCCTTTTCAAGTTGCTTTATGCCATTTGCTGATTGATGAGTTTCCTCCCGCTGTCAGCCCTTTTCATCCCTTGTGCCTAGCACTGGGGCACAGTTCAAGATGCCCAAGGAGACTGAGCTTCTGGGTGCTAGCCCTGAATAATTTATAATTAAAGATGCATTTCTGTAAGGGACTAGCTGGCTCAGGGGATCAGGAAAGGGACTTAGAGCATTTCCCTTCTCACACCACCATGTGGCATCTGGCCCAGCCTGGTAGTGACCAAAAGTTGTTATCCAGCTGATTGCTGCTCAGTAGCCTGTGTGAAATGAGCTGGTGCGTCTCAGTCCCGTTCCTAGTGGACAAGGGGCCATATGACAAACCACCACCACCAATATTCATTGGGGCTAACTCACATTCGTGTTGATAGTATCAATGTGGAGACCAAGGTCTGCCTGGGCTGTGGAGTCTGAGGTCCCCCTCTCACCTGAAGAGATGGTTCCTCAAGACGATATTAAGGCAGATCATCGGCGGCGGGTAAGGAGGACTTGGAAATCTTGTCCCTCTGCTTCCCGTGGCATTCTTGTTGTGTAGTCAGATACAGCAGGGGTTTGGCCTCTAGGGCATTAATCTGGCACCTTTCACCAGCACTACAACTCTTTAAAAAGAGGAGCAGAGTTTGGCTGTCTCTTGCAGTTGTGTTTGTCACCCCATAGCAGGTTCTTTATGGGCTTCTGAAGGATGACAGATAAAGGAATTTCCTACAGGTGCGATAAATGCATCTTCCCTATGCTATTGCTATTGGATTGTAAGGGTCTGTGTCTGTTCGTTTGGGTGTGCAATGGATTCTCTTCTCCTATTGGTTGATGGCTCTTTAAACAGAGGAGAGCTGGTTTAACATCACTAAGAAAAAACACCAGGATGGTAACATACCCCCAGCAGTTTGTTACAGGTATGGAGGTGGCACACAGCCATAGTAGCCTTTACAAAGCAGCCAAAGGCAAGAAAGAGCTGAAATAGAACAAACCAGATCTGACTGCAGCCATTCCTCATTGTCCCCAGATGCATCCTCATCAAAGATTGCAGTGACGTAACCATGTGGAGCAGAGGGAATCACGGCAGTATATGGCCTTTCTCCTCAACCTTATCTGGCATGAAACATTTATCACCTGAATTGATCAGACCTCACCCTGTCTGGCCTGGCGTGACCTCATAGTCCACTAACCCCGCCTCTGTTCTCACTCATGGGCTTTGTCCGCATCAAAGAGACACAAGATATACACACACCACAGGTATGATATGGGATTATGATAGGGAAGGTAGAGAATGCACGCACCTAGGCCCATCAGCAAGACTGCAAATACATGATCTATAAAGAGCCACTCTAGCTGAAGAGTTCAACAGAGCACTTACTGTCCCAGCCACCTGGCAGAGCTGCTTCCTGAGGACCTCAAGGGCTTGGCTTGTGCTGATGACCAAGGCAGCAACTCCAGCCACCAGGTGGACGACTCCATTGACCTCTAATTACGATTTGACCTCGTTCCAGGTTTCCTGCTGAAAGGGTGGTTAGGAGACGGTACTGTATCTATATCTGTATCCTCTCTGCCTACAGCTTACCTACCTGCCTCAGACATGGACGAGATGTCCATATGACATATCACAGAGCCCTGTGACAAATGAATGCACCCTTCAGCTCTGACCACCTCTTCTGTGCTCTGCCCACTAATCCATCTCCCCTGGACTTAGTCTCACCCCTTAAGCAGCCTCAAACAGCCATGCAGGAGAGAAATGGTTCCTCCTCTACAAATAGAGAATTCCCACTTCCCCAGATCACCCTGGCCTAAGGCAGTGGAGTGACAAAGTTCTTGTCCTGTACCAGTGACAGCATTAGTTAAATGTCATGCTTTTAAACCTTCCCTTCCCAGCACTCCCAGTTATCCCTGTAAGGACCCAAGATACTTGCCGTTAAAGGCACGACACTTTTGGTTATAAAAAAGCTATTTTCAGTCAATTTAAGAGGTTTTCATGGCTCCCCCCGAGGCCTGTCCTATGATAGTTCAGGCTGATAGCTTTACACAAGGATGGAGGGACCAAGAAACAGTCCCATTCATTTGCTTGTAACATACACCGTATATACAGAATATAGAATGGTGCAGTCTGAAGAATTTAATAGTGCTTGTTTAATAGATGAATTGCATAATGGACCATCCCAAATTCATAGCCATAACTTTCTACCACACATCTATCTATCTATCTATCTATCTATTGAGTTTTCTCAAGCATCTGTCCCCATCACATCTAAACATTGCACAGGTAATTAAGATCTACAGGCAATGGCTGATCAGTATGGAACTAATGGGTGCCTGGAATCAGAGTCTGGCTGAAAATGTGTCCTTCTGTTTCTGTGTGGTCCTTTTTCCATGACGTGGCTCTTTGACAGTCAGATTCCTGCCTCTGAGGCACTAGACAGGGACAGACAGATGGGGACAAGGGAAACCAAGTTAGGGAAAGCAGAGGTCATTCCGGGAGGGTGTTAGAAATAGGAGCAAATGCCCAGGGGAGGGGGCCTGGGAATCTCACCCTATTTCATAGCAGGCTCCCCGTCTCCCCTTCCACCTCTCCCTGAGATTTCATGAGGCGATGTCACCTTGAGGCAGGACTGCGGAAAGAAAAGAAAACTTCCTCTGTTTGCTAGTCTAGGAAGAATGGCAAAGGCAGTCTTGGCACGGAGGGCGGGGGTGCGAGGAGACCGTTGAGAGCTCTGTGTCTGCTGCTGCTCGCATTAGCAGGCTGCCGCTGCTGTTATTGGTTGCTCTTTAGGCCATTACGCCTCGCTCTCGGTGCTGTGGTTGGCAGTGTGGTGCGCCTGAGTCCACTGGGACCTAGAGACAGCAGCCAGCGGGTTCTGTGTTACTCAGCTCTTAGGGAGGGCTTGTAAAAAAAAACACACATACACACACACAAAACAAGGCGCAAGGGAAACAAAGCGATGTGTAAGTGGATGTCTGAAGCCATCTTCTCTATCCATTCACCCTCTGGCCTCCATCTCCTCAGGGCTGCTTCTCTCCTGGGGCCTGTGTGCCACACACTCTCCCTGGCCCCCAGGCCTCCTGGTGGTTCTTTGTCATCTAGGGCCGAATAGTCAGAGCCTCTAAAAATACCCACACACTATGTGTGGGATCCCCTCTGTGCATCCACTAACCTGCGTATGCACGTGCAAAGCAGATGAAGGTGTATGTTGGCATGAACAAAGGCAGATTGTGGCCCATGCTAAGGGAATGTACGTACTTTTGCTGGTGCTTTTTTGGAAGCTCCATAGGAACTTTGTCCTCAGCAAACCCTTGGAGTCCCTACTGGACGTGTAGGGCTGCATCACAACAAATCACTTTTCATGAGTGGCGGGGTTGGGCCTCATTCAGCCACCTCGTCCTCCCAGCTTCCTGCATTGCCAATGTGATTGGCAGCCCCGAGTACAGGAAATAGCGGTGGAGGAAGGCTGGCTCCCATTCTCGGGCAGGGGAGTCTATTTCAGAGCAGCACAAACATTCCTCTCTTATGCTCGGCTCGCTTGGTGTGTATTAGTCACTCCAGGGAGCTAGGAGGTGTAACCTGAACACTGCTAATCACTTCAATGAGGTGGGGTAAATGCATAGGCTTGATACAGACTCATTACTCGTCACTAGGGGACCTAATGTGTGTCTCCTGATGCTCAGTCCCGACCTGGGCGATAGCTTATCCTGCAAAGGAGACACCAGGCTGGGTTAGGTGATGCAGCCACTACTCCTTGCTGGTATTCACATAGCTGCCTCTTTGTTCCCACACACCCACCTAGCCTACCTCCCACGAATGACTCACTGCACTAAGCTCCTGCATTTATAGACATCTTCCAGAGGCCCTCAAAATGCTTTACAACATGAGTTAATGAAGCTGCACAACACCCCTGTGAGGCCAGTCAGTATTATTATGACCATTATTGTTTACTAAGTGTGGGCAATACGCACTGATATCCATTTTACAAATGGGGAAACTGAGGCACAGAGCAAGGCAGTGACTTGCCCAAGGTCTCAAGCAATTCTGTGGCAGAGCTGGGAATAGGCCCCAGGTGTCCTGGCTCCCAGTCCCCTCCAGATCCTACTAATATAATGCCATATTGCCAATGGCACATAATGCCAATGAAAACACCCATGAGTCCTGAATCCCACTCTCACACTCTGACCAACAGGAAACGCTGCTGTTGCTTCCAGTAATGACACCACACCACCCTCTCATTCATGTTTCCGACAGGGCTCCATTTCTGGGAGAGCAGACCACACGGAGCAGAAGGGAGAGACGCAGGTTGCAGCTGCCAACTTCTTTAAGCCCCATTGTCAGAGGTTTCTTCCCTCCACTTGGGACCTGCCTAACCGAGTGCAGGCTCCGTCTGTTCTCAAGGAGAGCAGTGAAGCAGCTGGAGAGAGGCAGGGAGGGGTAGAATCAGTCTGAGCATCTCCTGGTAGGGGTGAAAACAACAGTCCCGAGTAGCCCGGAATAACAACAGACCATGTCCAAAACCTCACACAATCACTCAGACGCACACTGTGTCCCATACGCACTCCCCTACCTGCAGATCCACGTGCACTCTCGCTGACACACCCATTCGCACGCTCCCACACACAAGCTCTGACAGACGGTCTCACGCTCCCAAACTCTCTCTCTCTCTCACGCACACACCCGCGGCTTGCTCTCCCTCCCATACTTGCACATCCACGCACACACACTCAGGAATGAGGCAAGCAGCACAGAAGTGCAATGAAATTAGTCACTAGGTCTGAGTAGGAGGAAGGTTGTGAGTGGTGGGGGCAGAACAGGTGGTGGTGGTTGGTGTGGTCACCAGCTTGTCGGCTGTGTCACCAGCTTATCCTCTATTTATTGTAGCGAAGCATTTGGCTTGGTGTCTCATGCAAAGTTCGTAGGAAAACAAATTCAAATTGGTTTGGCTCAGAGCCTGTCACGTGGATTGGGAGCTGTCTGTGGGACAGTAAACCAAAGGCAATGGTGATCAGCTGTTGCCTGAGCTGGAGGAGGGGGTCTAGTAGTGGGATGGCAGAGGGAGCAGTGTTAGGACCTGCTGGACATCTTCATTAATGACCTGGAAGAGGGGGGTCAGCACCATGCCAATAAAAGGTCACACTAGGTACTAAATGAGAAGGAGTTGCACACAGCAGTGAGGACAGGGAACTGCTCGAAGGGGCCCAAGGGTTAGAAATCTGGGCAGGAAATGACAAAATGAGATTCAGTTCAGAGACGTGCAGCTAATCGGTGCGGGGAGGAAAGAGTCTGAAGCCCAGGAAGTGGCAATGGCTGTGAGAGACCTGGGGCGACAAGGGACAGCCGTTCAGAGTGGAGTGTGCAATGTGATCTGGCAGTTAGAAAGGTCACTGCGATTGCAATGCACATGCTGTGACTTCGCATCACAGAACAGCTTGGCGGAAGCCCCTCTCTATACAGCGCTGGTGAGACGCACCCCCCACCTCTCTGAATTGCTGCATTCATTGCTGAGCTGAGCACCCCATTTCTAGCAAGAGGGGGAGTCCATAGGCAGGTCACTAAGGTGTGTAAGGGTCTGGAAGAGATGACTCATGGGGAAAGATTAAAAGAGCTAAATATGAAAAACAGAATTTGGCTCAATGATGGCCACATGGTGGACATGAGAATTGGCTAGCGGCATGTGAAGTGTGAGCATCACGGAGGAGCAGGAGTTGTTTTGGGTGATCCAAGGGGCTGGACTGGTGGCAATGGGACAGAGCTGAGCAAAGGGACACGTGGAGAGGCTTATCTGGAGAGGCTTCCTAGCTGTGAGATGTGGTAGCCTGTGGCCTGCCTCCAAGGGAAGGGGTGGGAAACTAGAAAATGTCTCATAGGGAGCAAGCCTGCACTGGCCAATGGGGATGGACAAGTTGGCCCAAGAGAGCATTTCCAGCTCTAACGTCCAGGTCCCTTTGGTATTTGGGGGGTTATTTCTCTTCCTGGTTCTCCTTTCCCTTGCTTCATCTGAGCTCTTCCAAGGGATCTCCAGGGGAGGTCATCCCTTCCAAACACCCCCCCCCCCCATTCTGGAGTTCTTTATAGGATCCCCAGCAAAGGATCCCCCCTGCCCGCCCTCCCCCTGCCCCCAGACCGGGACCTGCTGCAGGTTTTGTAGACAACAAACTTAGCTTACATGTTCTGATCTGAAAATGCTCTGGTTGCCAGAGACCTTCCTATTTGCAGCTTCCAAGTCCCACAGTGCGTGTGGGCGGCAGACTGGAGGAGAGAATAGCCCACAAATGTTCAGTTTCACTATCTCCTTCCTTCCCAACAGGGTTCGGCCCTGCAACAAAATGAAACACACACTCCCTCCCCCGCCCTCCAGCACACTGTAAGAGAGAGAATAACTCAGCCTGCTGCCCTCCGACCAGGCTCTCCTAAGTCGAGTGGAAATTATTCCTGACAGGTGTAAAGGACTGGGCACTGCTGGTGGTAACTAATGGCTACAAAGCTGGCTGTGACTAAGGAGTAAAGGGCAGGGGCGACACGGCTCTGAGCCTTTGTGAAAAGGGAGGGGAGGGAGAGAGCAGAGCTGAGGGATGGCACTGCAGCCTTTCCTAGGACGCAGAGTCGGTGAGCTCCCTGCCAAGGCATGGGCGTCAGCACTCAGGCCCTATGCCTGCCTTTGGTTTGGGGGTCTGGTGCGGTGACTAGCCCGCCACAGAGGTGGGATATGCAGCGGCCTGGCTTTAACACTGTCACTACCATCGCTTCCTGCTCCCACCCACTGTACCACCACTGCCTCCCTTCTCCTACGCCGTCCACTTCCTGCCGCAGCCCCCACCACCTTCTCTCCGCCTGCTGCCAGTGCTGCCCCACCACCAGGCCTCCTCCAGCCTGCGCACATGACAACGGAGAAGAAAGGTCCCTGCAGACCTGTAGTGGAAAATGACCTATGTCCATACGTATGTGTTCCTCATACTGTGTGCGCATTCCTTCTATCCATTCCTGGCTCTGTTTGTCCATTCCTAGTATTGTGGCTGTCCACTGCCTGAATTACTATGTGTATAATGCTTGTATTCATCCTGGGTACTGTGCGCATCCAGCTGACATAATGTATGTGTGCGTGTGTCCATGTCCATGCCTGGGACTGCGTCTATGGTTTGTACGGTACCCATTGGCAGCATTTGATGCACCCGCTCCATGTATTGTACATACGCTTTGTGTATCCATTCTGTGCATTGTGTTTCTCTTCCATCCACTGCATCATCAGACTGTTGTGACAGGTGTTCATGCTCTGAACTGAGCCATGAATGAGATAAGAAGAGCTTGGGGAGGGTGCTGGCCTTTGCACCAAGCTCTAGTGACCATCGCTGAATCTCGCCTCGTCTTGGACACTGTCCAGGTGCAGGACAGCGCAAGCCGATAGTTACAAGGTGCCCACATTCAAGAGATGTTGCAAACAAAGCCATGCTCCCTAGAATGCCATTGCAATCAGAGTGCAGACAAGTAACGGATCGGAACAGCATTTATTCATTAAAATTCTTCAAGTGAAAAACATCCCCTTGATATTCCGGCATTTTGCTTCTAGTCCAAAGCAAAACCCAATGTGCACAGCAGAGAGAGGGGGAAAGCCAAACAAGGGAACATTTCTACCTTGCATCTGTTACAATGATTGCATCAGCCTTAATTACAATAGAACTTTCCACCTTTAAAGCATTTAGGCACATGCAGTATTCTCAGGCTCCCCATCTTCGGCTGGCTTCATCTTTGAAATGGTTTTTCCATGCATTCAAAACAGTTTGTAATTAACAGTCACATTGTTTTCCTTTGAATGTTCCCTGAGATGCAGAATGCAGAGAGTGAGAGAGATGGGAAGCTAAGTGACTCGTTGATATGACTGGGGATTAGTTTGCTTTCAAGAAATCACTTTTCCATTTTACAGAGAATTTTGTGCTAGCGAAAGGTTAAGGGTGCCGGATTGACAGCCCTGGAGACTCAGCTGATCTGTTTATCACAGAGTAGGTACAGCCTGGCAGCACAAGCAGCTCCCCATCACTTCAATAATGTGCCTTGCCTCTGGGGCCAAGAGGGGAATTTGGTCTCCGTGGCCCAGTCAATCTTTGGTCTCTCTTTTCAGGCCTCCACCAAGGGGGGCAATTCGTGCCCATGGAGATGGTGATCCCTCTGTTGTGGACCTGGCCCCTAGGAACCAGATTGCAGCCATCAGTTCATTTCACACATGGGCCACTGAACAGCTCTAAGATAGGAATGACTTTTGACCACAGTCTGGAACAGCACCAGGGACATTGGTGTGAAATACACCCACCACCTGAGCCAGCCAGTGGCCCAGCCCTTCCCCTGCAGAGCGTAGCACAGACTTGCTCTTAATGCTCATCCCCTATAAATCCCAAAGTCAGATAACAAGCTCCCTGTTTGTAGTTCTGGTGCAAACCCTGGGCAGGAGGGCTGTTCCCTCCATCTGTTCTTCTCTAGACAATCTGCCTTTGAAAGTCTTTGTGGCACAAATCTTGGAGTATGAGTAACTGAGGCAGCACCTGGATATTGTTTAACAGATGAGAACACACATTTTTCAGGCAAAGAGCTTTTCCTTCCCTTTCCTGCATGTATATTTTTTAATCTAGAATTTATATTTTCAGGAGGGTCCTACCAACTCTTCAGATTTGAATGATTAGTGGGAAGCAGGAGGGTGCCCTAGTCTGTGTGTTGCTTCCAGGAGATACCCTAGCTCCATTCCTATTTAAGAGTGGGCACCCATTTTTGTTTCCAAGCAACGGTGCCAAGACATCAGTTCACTAAGTTACCTCTGTTGTGTCATATTGCTTGATAGCATGTCAGGTTGTCCCGTAACTGCAGAGATACAACCTGCCATGCCCTACCCTATTCCCACGCTAATGCCATTTGACATGTCACAGTTATTTGCTGACAGCCATAAGAGCTTGTGAAGTGGCCTTGCCTAGTGACAGAGAAGGGGAATGGGAGTCAGGACTCTAGTCAGCTCCCATCTCTGTTCACTGGATGATGTTGGGCAAATCACAGCCTCTCTCTCTTTGTCTCTGTTACCCTGTCTGTAAATAGGTGTAAAAATATGTACAACACCTACCTCACCAGGGGCCTGCTGGGAGGCAGATACCATAACGGTGTTGGAGGGAAGTAGAGATGATGGCATTCCCATCCACCTGCCAAAGAGGGGAGCCAAGCATGATGGTCATCCCTGGAGGCATCTGCATGCAATAAGCTCCCAGAATGCTCTTTCCTGCTGCAGGGTCACAGCACCAATAGTTTGGTGGAGCACTCTTGGCATCTTCTGTCCTCAGCCATTAAACATCTGCCCCCCCTCAAAGCTCCCACCCCCTGCATCATCCTGGCAGGATCACCCTGCTACCCTGACAAGCCCTGGCAGATGAAACGTGAAGGCAGAATGCTCGAACGCTGGCGGCACAAATCCCGCTCTGTATTTAATCAACAACAGTGCAGGATTCCTGGCAACCGTGTGCCCCGCCAGTGAAAGAGGCCAGAAGAAACCTCCTCTTCCCCACCTCCATATCTGCATGTCTGGTTGAACCGTTCTGAATAAAGGAGCCAATCAATCTGAAGGGCCTTTGCCCAGCCTCGGCCCCAAGTGCCTGTCTGGGAGGAGCCCTCATCCCACTTGGCTGAAAAGATCAAACACATCCGAGACGGTCTCCCTGGAACCAAGGACCCCTGTAAAAGCAGTGACCATTCCAGCTTTCTAACTGGAGTTTGGTGCAGTCACTCAGAGTCCCTGGAAGGCATGACGGTCACTACAAGGGAAATAAATCCCTGCTCCCCATGGCTGATGGTAGCCAGAGAAGAGCCTCTGCATCCATTCCTAACCATGCTCAATGTCTCGTCTAGCCGCACCACAGGCAGTTCCATATTCTGGTTGGCTTTCAGGAAACATCACTTAACCTCAGTGCTCTCTCCAGCTACCACCCAACAGCTGGTTTCCCTTTCCTGGGCAAAGTTACCGACAAGTGGTGGCAAGCAAACGCCAGCAACGCTTGACCTCTGCCAATATCCTACACCCTTCACAATGAGGGTCAGACTGGGATGTGGCAGGGATGGTTCTGGTTGACCAAACACCGTGATTCCACCGTGGTGTCTATTGGCAATCACGGACCCCTGTCTCACAAGGTGCCGCCGACTTGAGTAAAAGACTTAGCAGGAGTGGATGGTGCAGCAGCACTGAACTGGCTTTTGTGATTTGTCTGCATCAGATCTGGGACAGTCATTTGTCTCTCAAAAGAGCTGCCACATGGGGAGTCACTTCCTGTCCCTTGTAGACCATTCCCCTAATGCATGAGACTGGATCACCCCTATCTCAGCCACAATGCTGCAAAAGTTGTTATTGATCATAACGTTTTCCAGCATCCAGCTGTAGTGTAATAGGGATTCTTTATATTTGCATTTGCAAAACACTGGGAAGCATCTGACTCCCTGACTTCCTGCAGGAGGCCACGGTTGCTGCAGGCAGATTCACCCCCACCCCCACTCCCTGTTAGTGGGGTTCAGTTTACAGGCCATTAACTTTGTGGTGTGACCCCATCTTCTCTCATGTGATGGGACTGAGTAAGTAGGAGGGCACTGGGCCTTCCCATAGGGAGAGCCTTAGACTTCATCATGCTGAGAACGCCCGGTGCTGAAGGCTGACTTGCTCCCCTGTGCCCACCTACCCTCCCCACCCTTTTTGTCTCTTGTGCCACAAGGGCCCTTGGAGTCCCTGCAGTGCTGACAGCAGGCATGTTTCCTGGACTACCCACCAGCCTGGGGTGCAATAACTGAGTTATAGCACATCGCCATCAGAAAGACGTTTCTTTTCCTGAACTTGCAGTCCAGTGCCGGCTGCAGCTGCTGAGATGGTCAAACAACACACGGAGGGGAGACAGCACCGGGCTGGGTGCAGAAAGGCTTTCAGATTGTCCCATCTATAGCCTAGCAGTGAGGCCACCAGCATGGTTAAGGTCTTATTCCAGCTTTCAGATGAATGTTGCCAGGAGAAGTGGTGGCCTGCCCCATGTTCCCTGTATATCTCGCCCACTGGCCAGCCTGGGTGAGGGTCCTTTCCATCTCTTATCTCTAGGAGTCTCACTGCCCCCCACTCCACCATGCACCCTGCCTTGCTCTCCTGTCCCGTGCCCCTCTCTCTCCATCACCCTCTCCTCTCCTCTTTCTCATGCTGCCTCCATTTCTCCCACCCTTCCTGCTCCCCTCCCTCTCTGCCTTTCCCTCTCTCTCCCCCCACCCCCTCCATCTGTTATTTCTTTTGCTGTCTGGTGTTATTGACTGCCACAGGGCATCATACTGAGTCAGGCAGTGGAGTCAGTAGTACTTACGTACGAAGGTGATGAGAGTGTTGGAAAAGCTGAAGGAGAGTGAGACTGGATGGCGCTTGGGGAAGGGAGAGGCCAGGGCATCCAGACAGCTGCCAGGGTCTGACACATGCAGTTACTTTAAACAGATCTCATGAGATTTGTTGGTGGCAATAGATCACCAGCTGGATCTATCTATCTGTCACTATCATATCTAGGCTTACACCCCACCCCTATGAAATCCCACAAACCTGTTGAATGGCCCTGCAGTGACGTCTTTTGAGGTATGTGCTTTTGTAGGCTCTGATGTCATACAAGAGCAGCCAATCAGAGTTACTGTTGTTTCAGGAAGTACCACCTTCAGGGAGTAGAAGGAGAAAGACATTCAGGAGTTATGTCAGATTCTCCGCCGCAGATTTTTCTCATAGTATAAATTTTTAAAAGAATATTAAATTAATATTTTGCTTTTCTGTAGGCCCTTGTATCTAAGGATCTCAAAGCAGGTTATGAACATTAACTAAGTCTCACCACATCTCTGTGGGGCACCTTGTTCTTTTAACCCACTTTACAGGTGGATAAACTGAAGAAAAGAGAAGAGACATACCTACTCAAGGTCACGAAGTGAGTCAATGCCAAGGCTCCTGGCTCCTTGTTCTCTGCTCTAGCCATTAGACAGCACAGTCTGTTAGGTGGCTCCTGGGCAGATTTGGTATATGCTTCCGAAAGGATGGGCTGAGTCTCTGTTACAAAATCCTCACCACTTCCAGCTTGGGACAAACAAATATGCAACATGTGAACACTGAGCTATGCCAACCTGAGAGAAATAACCATGCGTCCCAGCTCAGTGCCCTGGACAATGAGCAGCAAAGGAGCCCAGAGGCACTGAGGATTGCAGGCACATCTTGTGGGCCATGCAGGGTTTGCTGAAGTCATCTCATTATATCAGGGCTACGGTGGTTTTACAAATATCCACTGACCAGTTGGTACGAGACAGAGATTGCTCCAACTGGTGTCCTGAGAAGGGCACAGTCTAAATGTTGGCCACAGCAGTCAGACCCCTGGGAGTCTGCACTGACAGACAGAAAGAGAAATTAGCTGAGGGGCAGCCAAGGCGTAAAGGCTCTAGGGGAATTTGGCCCTCATGGTACTCCCCACTCTCCGTTGTCTGGGAAGGTATTATTTTTGCACCACTTGAGGGAAAGTTGTTCTTTGCACACTTTGGGTATTTCTCATCAGGTCAAGGCCCAGCCTCCCTGGTTGTGGGTGCATATCACACCCTGGACATTTCTGCCCTCAGTTTGCACCCACAAAAATGAATCATGGGTCCATATCTAAGAACTTTCACCTCCAAGTTTGCACCTGCAGTTGGACATAGAACCTTAAGACATACTGCCAATCTGATTGCCTGTGTAATACCTCTAAGGAGGTCATCATGAATACCTAGGGCAATATATGAACATAACAGCAGCCATAGTGGGTCAGACCAAAGGTCCATCTAGCCCAGCGTCCTGTCTTCCAACAGTGGCCAAGGCCAGGTGCCCCAGAGGCAATGAACAGAACAGGAAATCACCAAGTGATCCATTCCATGCCCATTCCCAGCTTCTGGCAAATAGAGGCTAGGGACACCATCCCTGCCCATCCTGGCTAAGGGCACAGCAACCCCTGTTCGGGAATGGGCATGTGCTGAGATCAGGGGTCGAGAGCAGTGAGTTTAAGGTGGTGGTTGTCTCTTCAATCCCTATGGCTTCATTTTGGGACAGATCATGGCAAATGAGTTATTACATGTCATGTCAGGAGATCAGGCTGGCATGGCCTCTGCTGAGAAAGCTGACAAGGAACCGAGAACTGTAGTTTTTTAAATTAAACAACACATTCCGGGGAAGTCATATCAGCGTTTGTTGTCTTTCAGATGAGATGCAAACCCAGTGATCCAGCCACCACTGGTAATTAAAGATTCCCCTGGCATGTCATCAGGACTCCTGGTCTTAGCCCCAGTGTCCTGGGCAACCCTAGATGCATTGGGCAGTTACATTTGGATACAGTGTTCTTCTTCACTTCCTGTCCTAAACTGTTCTGAGTTGCTGCACTATTCCACCCCAAAGAGGGCTACATTAGCATTGCCTGTATATCTCTCACATCCTATCCTGAGCTGGTCACATAATTAAACTCTAATATTTGCAAATAGTTATTGGATGAAGTTTGCTGTAAATATTATTTACAACAAATTATTTAATTCTCTAACCCCCAGGTTGAAAGGCTTTGTAAGAAAGATTGTCAGGTCTTTGCCGCAGTAGCTGTCTTTTTGCTCTGTCTTTGCACAGTACCTAGCATATTGGGACCTTTCTCCAGAGCTGGGGTTCCTAGGCACCACTACAATACAAACAAACAAACACACAAACAAATAATGATGTGTTAGTGATACACAGGCTTTAAGGCTTATCTGTATTATACTCAGTAGAAGTAACCTCACGAGCAGGTTTCTGCAAAACCATACAAAAACTGTAGTGTACATGTCTGTTCTCATTTCACCCATATTTGCACTCCCAAAATCTTTCATATTTTTGTAACACTGCCTGAAAGTGATTATTCGGTTACATAATCGCAACATTTCACAATTTCACTGTGGAAACAATTTTGCTTGAAAAGTTTAACTCATTTCCTCTGAAGGGTTTCCTATTTTCATACAAAAATGTAATAGCCCTTTCACAGATATGTCACCAATTTCAAACTCACCCTGCAAGGTCAGATTTTGATTACATTTGAATTTCATTGTAAACATTTCACTGTCCTCTGCTCATTACTGATAGGTAGACTATGTCCTCTTGTAAGAGTCCGCAAGACCCCCCACCCTAATGATAATGATGTAGTTGGCTTTAGCACCTGGCATCCTGAAAGATCTTAAACACAGGGACCACTTCATCAAACACTAAATGCAGCCATCTCTGGGTGGGAAGGTGGCAGCCACTTACATAGAGCACTGCACCATTTGACACGATTCTGGGATGGGAAGTGAAGCCATTGCAACTGCAGTTGTGAGTTCTAATACTCTCAACAGACTTAGGGCCCCATTCCTGGCTGCAGAGATCCCCGGTCTGTGGTCTGGGGAGCACTTGCTGGTGATCTACGGAGAGCTGGCTGGACACATGACACCAGCCCCTTCTCCTTGTTTGACGGGAATGTGAGGTCTCCATAAGGCGATCCATCATGCTGAAGTCCTCACTCTGAACAAAATGAGGTTCTCCACTTTCTCCTTTACCAACCATTCAACTTAGCCCAGCCTCTCCTGCAGCCCTGGCCAGGAGCAAAATGCAGCATTTGCAGTGGACTCCCAGAGGGCTGGTGAAATGGCAGGCAGTCAAGATGCAACTGACCTTGTCTCTGTAGGTTTGGCCACGTGTAGGCAGAACAGCATAGGCAGAACATTAAATCCCAATTTTCTTGTTGGGCATAGATAATTGGTGAAAAATCTCTAAATCCGTGGCTGGCAGGTGAAGTCACTGCCAAAAAGAGAGAGAAAGAAGAGGTGAAACAAAGGACAGAGGGAGACCAAACCACAGGAATGAAAACCAAATTTCTCTGCTTTCCTCTCATGTTTTCATGTTGCTCCCCTCCTCCCCCCTTTCCCTTTTTTCCTCAGTCACCACATTCTTTCTGGGAGAAAGCGGCTGTTGGAAAACAGAGAGGAGAAGACAGACACTGCTGTGGAATTATTTAACGAGCCAGAATGAATTGCATTTGAAATCATTTAAATGGGATCTGGGAGTATTTAACTGAAGCACAGGAACTTAACAAGAGTGGGAAAGGATCTTTGCGCTAATTGCCGGCAATGACATACCTACAGAGAGAGAACATGCCGCAATTTGTAAGCAAATCTGTAATTTCAGTCTCAGGTCCCTGCCTGCCCTGGAATATGGCACGGATTCTCGGCTGGAGAGGAGAGAAGGGCTGCTAGCCACAGGTGACCGGAGATGGTAGAAGATGACGCTCCAGTTAAAGAGTATTTAGCCAAACTTTTCACATTTTGTGGTGGGACTGAATAAAATGGGATAGAGATGCAAACCAGCCGGCCCTGGTTTGAGTCTGGGCTGTGCAATCCTCACACTCAAATGACTCATTTTGCAAAAGCAAACCCACCCTTTTTTTTTGCCCACCTCCAGTTCCTATGCTAAATCTCTCTGCCTGCACCCAGACTACCCTAAGATAGCAGGGATTTGCAATGCAGCCCAGCCCCACTGTAGAATGGGGCTGGATTTTGGGAAATGAACTGGAGTGAGGACTGCCCAGCTCATTGCACATATAGCACATGCAGCCGCCAGATACCAGTGGCTCTCATGCTCTGCCAGACTGACGTGATTAGACTCAGGAAGATCCGAGAGGGGCAAGGCTCCGTATCCCAGTGCCATCCAGTCCCCATCTGCTGTCTGGTGCTAAGGGACCAGGCCCCCTTGTGCTAGGTACATCACAGTCATATAACAGAGAGAGAGAGAGCCCCTGCCCCAGAGAGCTCAGCAGCTGAATGACAGGCGGCATGCAATAGGGCAAAACAGACAAACAAGTAAAGTGGGGAGAGGTGGGGGGGGGTGAAGTAACTAAAGGAGCTGAGTTAATACTTGAAGAGCAGTTGTTCAGCAGGAATGCTCCCCTTGTGTACATGAGGAGTACACGTCTGCATTCCTTGTGCCCTCCTATTAGCGGAGGCTACGTTTTGCATGAGCAAATTCTGTCCCACTTGCCTATCAGTTATAGGCTCTATTGCCTGAGCAGCTGGGTGCTGGCACACACACCGTGTAGGTGCAGGGGTGTGCTCCCCTTAGACCTCACTAAAAACCAGCCCCTACAATGCAAATCCAGTGAGTGAACAAGCCAAGTGGATTCAGTGCCTGGAACCCACTGGCAGAGCCAAGGTTGCTGCTGGTCCCCTCCTAACACAAGCTGACTATAGGCAGAAACTGTCTCAGGTACTAGTTAGATGGTAAATAATGGGGCTGTCTTTCCCCACAGTGTTCCTAAGTGGTTTCCCTCATTGGATGTGGATGTATCAGGCCACTGGATCTCCACTCTTCATCTCACGCCAGCAGCTGGGTACAGCCTCTGTGATGTGTCATTACTGTTTTCCTTCCTTTGCATCCCCCTGCCCCTCCCCACGATCCATCTCTGATGATGCTGCCTTTATTCTTTGTCTTGCAATCAGTTTTCATCTCAGTAATTCCCATTCAATGGCTAGTCCCTGATCTCTCTAATTGAGATCAGAGCTTAATACATTGGATGGGGGGAGGGGGACTACTTTTAATTTGCTAGGTTCCCATTAAGTCTTCTAATTACAAAATCTCCATCTTCCATCCTCCCAAGTTCAGAGAAAAACTCTCCGTGACTTCTGTTGGAATCTTCTTCTGATAAATTGGTACTACAGCCTCCTTGAACAGCTGTCCTCTTGAGCAGACATAGTAATTAATGTGAATAATAAATACATTCAAAGCAGGTTCATAACCCTCCGTTCTTGCACACAGACTTCCATTCGCATTGCAAGAGACACACATCAACGTTTCCACTCACAGAACAGGTCCAGAGGAGCTGCCTCAATCTAACAAGCTTGGTTTTCATTAGCAGTTCTTAGGCCCACAAGAAATCTTCATAGACAACGGGCCTCTTGGGAAATGGAGGCTCCTGATTGGCTGGAAATGAGGCCATGGGATAAAATAGTCATCACAAATTGAGCCACCAAGGACTTTGCACTTGTCACTATGCTGCTGGGCACTGGGAACATCATGGTGTCCATGAGGCTGGAGCTCACACTCACCTGCTCTAAAAACACAGGTGAACAGAGAATCTCTCTTAGTAGTACAGGGCTATTGACACACAGATGGGGGCGAACATGCCTATACACACTCTCTCTAGCCAGTTCATTGCAATACGCTGCAGATAGACAAGCAGTCCCTCTAGTCAGACTCGGTGTCTGTGTGTCCTCACTCAGACTAATTGAGAGGAGCTGGGAAGAGAGTGGGGATGACCATATCCAATTGCTGGTTCACCTGTTTGCCTGGCTTTCAAGCATAGGGAGTAGCACGTGCACCTGGAGCCGAGGCATAGACACAATACCAGGGGATGCCCAAGTCATGCTGATTAGAGGAGATGGCTGCTGCTCTCTGATAGGCGCAGCTGTGAGTGGCATACACCTGCTCCAATGCAGAGCTGGTCAATTAATGTAAACTATTGCCTGTGACATTCGTTTGAATTTTTTAATACATTCGCTTGGGCTGTGTTCAAGTACCCACGGCCCAGCCTGCGCCCCCTTTGTATCCACATCACAATCTTACAATGAACGTTTGAGAGATGGCATTTTACAGGCACAAATGTTCTGCTTAAGCACATTTCAGGGGCACAGGCATGAGGGTTTGTGGGAATCAAACTGTACATTTGCACATGTATGTAGTTGCACTGGAAGGTCTTGTGCACTCAGCCAGTCAAAGGGCAGAACTAACACTACTGTCTCCTTCCCCTGTGATTCTGCTGCAGCTGTGAGCAGTGGAAGGGCTCAAGTTTAAATGAGAAGGGTCCTCAACTAGGAAACTCACTTTCTCTTTGATCTGTGCTATGCTAGAGGTCAGAGTAGGTGATCACAATGGTCGCCGCTGGCCTTAAGTTCTATGAACTTTCCCCTTCTCCTCCATATGATCTATGTATCTACCGCATTTCTAATGCACCTGTCTCCATAGTATGTAAGTGTCCCCTAAGGGTGAGTTTGTCATTTTACCTACAGTGAAACTGAGGTACTGGAAGGTGAAGTGTGCCCAAAGTCACACTGTGAGTGGGACTGGGACCCAGGAGTCCTGACTCGCTTGCTGTAACCACTAGACTCACAAAGCCAGCAAAGTGAAATGAGAATTGCTGAGGGCAATGCCCAGGCGGGATAGGAGAGCCCTAGCATGGCAAAGCAGAGGTGTGAGGTTCAGTGAGCCCTCTGTCCATTTACACCAGCTGCTGACTTGCACTTCCCCTAATATACACTTCAGCTGTGCCCATGACTGATAGACCCAGACAGCCTCATCCTTCTGTTATTGTTGCTTGCCTTTATTTGCTCTATGTACACATCCACTGAGTTAATGGACTCCTCTCAGGAGTGGCCAAGCCAGGAGCCATCAGAGCAGATTTCCCTGAGATGAGCAATCCGTCCCAACCAGTGATTTCAATTAAAGGGTCATTAGTGTGAAATCTTATCCATCCCAGCTCCCATTTGCCGGCAGGAGGCTCTTCTTCTCCCTGTCCTGAGCCCCGTGCTGCGGTTAGAGCACAATCCTCTCGCTGGAGCCCACTTGCTTTGCTAAAACACAGCAGCTGCTGCCGATAAACAAACATATTGATCATACAGATATGGGCTGTCAGGGACTTAATTCATGAATGAAGCATGTTGTAGGAGTGCTTGGTGGGCAAAGGTTCCTTTTAAAGAGCCAGCAGCAGCCAACGGCAGAAACCTCACTTAGAATTTGAAGACCAGCATGTCTCCAGCAGCCAAGAAGCTCATCTGCTTTATAACACTATGGTGTCCACAGTCTGGGATTTATAAACCTTTAAAGGTTTGTGTGTGAATTCATCTACAGAACAAGTGCAGCACAGACAGCAGAAGAGCAAGCTTCCACCACACTGCCCCCGTCCCATATCCCCCAGCAAAGACCTTCTTTAATGGAGAGCAGGAAGTTCAGTCCACAGGGCTCAGCCAGTCCTCAGCTTCTCTGCTGAACGAGTGCTAGTTGGGGCCCTTCTGTGGGAGTGAGATGGGCTGAGCCCACCAGTTCATTTCACACCGTTCCCCATGCCGCTGTTGTGTGGTTGTGGTACATGCAGCTATGCCAACAGAAGAGAGTTGCTGTGAGTCTGTTTTCTGTGCACTGCACCTTTCACTGTAAGATGTCTCCCTGCCTGTCAGCTGTAGGGGCAGGGGGGCGTGCGTTGTGTCAGGGTAGCAGGCACAGCCCGAGTGACACACACTGTGCTCTTTTTCTCTCATGGAGACTTTACACTTGTGCTTATTTCCTTTTTCTTTAATCTGAACTCGCAGACATAACAATGGTACAGTCCCACTGTCAGGAGAGCCAGTCTAGAACCGGTGATGAAAGGCTCCGTCTCACTTCACCAACAGCCAGTTCCCTGTCACCATGCACGAGTGTTCTGATATGACTGTGCTTATAAAACTCTTACTCTAGCATGGCCAGTGTGAGGAGCTCCCACTGTGGATACAGGTACTGGGATGATTCCTCTGAGTCTGGCCATTTGGGGCACAATTTGCTGTAGCAGATGGCTGAGCTGTGAGGTGAAGTGGGCTCTTGTAGGCACCATCTCCTGGGCTGCATGGGGGAAGAGGGAGGAGCCCCCAAATACTGGGACCCTGTAACTCCTGCCACCCCTATTTTGGGGCAGGTCTAAGAAATGCATTTGTATCCAGCAGCCCCTGAGCTGACATGAAGACAGAGAGAAAGCACTTGCTCCTAGGCCCGCAATATAACCTTGTCCCAGGCATCAGCAAGGAGGGGGAGTTGAACTGCTGCTGAAGATGGTTTGCCTGAAAGAGTAGACAGGGCCAAACCACATTCAGCACCATTTCAGAAGCCATGGGAGAAGCTTGCTTGCTGCATGCAACTTGACTGGGTCCTGTCTACAGCTGTAGTTCAGTACCTTTTGCTTCAGAGAGGCAGTGTGGCCTAGTGGATAAGGAACTGTGAGTCAGGAGACCAGGGCTCTGTTCCTTGCTTGGCCTCTGACGTGCTATGTGACCTCTCGCTCTGCGTCTCTGTTTCCCCTCCCACACTTTGTCTGTCTGATCTATTTAGAGCATAAGGTCAACTCCTTCTTTAGGCAGGGACTTTAACCTCCTCTGACTATGGTAGCGGCTTCTCAGCATTTCTGATAGGCAGACATAGCCCAGAGGCTGGAGGAAGGAGCGGGCTGGGTGCAGAACGGAGAGGCGGGGAGGGAAAGGAATGGAGACTGGGGAACAATGGAGAAGTGTGACAGGTGTGTGGGCTTCTTGGCATGTCGGGTTGTTGTGAGTGGTCTCTTCAGACTTCACAGACAGCCGATTGGCTGGATGGGGGACAGTTTCATTGTCCTGATCAGTCCTATGGAGACAGCAGCCTTCCTTCTCCTCCTCCTCCATTTACTGGGCTTGACCTTCTTTAGCAAGAGATCAAGAGGATGGCCTCAGTGCTACACTTCCAACAGCAAATTGCTCACGTGCTTTCTGTTCCCTTTCATTCCCTCTCTTCCCCACCTGCCTCTCTCCCCTTCCCCCTAAATCAGCAGTTCTCAAATGTCATTGCACTGCGACCCCCTTCTGACAACAAAAATAACTACATGACCCCAGGAGGGGGGAACCAAAGCCTGAGCCCACCTGAGCCCCACCACCCCAGATGGGGAGGCCAAAGCTTGAGCCCTGTCGCTCTGTGCAGCGGGGGCAGGGAGGGTGATGGGCGAAGCCCAAGGGCATCAGCTCCAGGCAGGGGACCGGTAACCGGAGCCCCGCTGCCCAGGGCTGAAGCTGAAGCCTGAGCCCCACTGCCCAGAGCTGAAGCCCTCAAGCTTCGGCTTTGGCCCCAACCAGTGGGGCTCCAGCTCCGGGTTCAGCCCTGGGCTCCAGCAAGTCTAACACCAGCCCTGGTGACCCCATTAAAATGGGGTTGCAACCCACTTTAGGGTCCCGACCCGCAGTTTGAGAACCTCTGCCCTAGATCCTCCTGCCTTGTGGGGAACGTGGCACCGAGCGTGAAAGGCTTCTTTTGTGTCAGGCTTCTGCTGCCACAAGCAGCAAGAGACTAGGGGCTAATGCTCAGGGCTCTGAGCAGCCAGTATTTGTCCTGCTGAAGTAATGCTTGTAACCTGACATCCTGCTGGAGAGCTGTGCTGGGGTGGAGCTCTGTGGAACTGGAATTCTTTCTCTTGCTCGTGTGTTTTTCATTGAGCTCTGCTGAGTTAATCCCAACGCAGTGCAATTCACTACTTATTTTTTTTAACCTGTCTCTGGGCGCTGAACTGAGTATTACTCCAGACCCAGCATACTTCTCTCCCTGGCTCTGACCCATCGCTCTCTTCCACCCCGTCTCCATCTTCATTTCTCTTTCTCCTCTGATCAGTTTGGTCCCGATCCAAAAAAAGCACTTAAGCAGGTGTTTAACTAAGCACATGAGTGGTCCCACCAATGTCGTGATAAAACAGATTGACAGAGCGAGACAGGTACCAAGAAGTCACCTGCTAAAGGACAGGCCCAACAAGGAAAATAACAGAACACCACTGGCCATCACGTACATACCCCAGCTAAAACCTCTCCAGTGCATCATCAACGATCTACAACCTATCCTGGAAAACGATCCCTCACTCTCCCAGACCTTGGGAGGCAGGCCAGTCCTTGCTTATTGACAGCCCCCCAACTTGTAGCAAATACTCACCAGCAACTACACACCACACCACAGAAACACTAACCCAGGAACCAATCCCTCTAGCAAACCTCGTTGCTTACTCTGTCCCCATATCTACTCTAGCGATACCATCAGGGGACCCAACCACATCAGCCACACCATCAGAGGCTCATTCACCTGCACATCTACTAATGTGATATACGACATCATGTGCCAGTAATGCCCCTCTGGCATGTACATTGGCCAAACTGGACAGTCTCTACATAAAAGAATAAAGGGACACAAATCAGACAGGAATGGTAACATACAAAAGCCAGTGGGAGAACACTTTAATCTCCCTGGATGTTCAATAACAGATTTAAAAGTAGCCATCCTTCAAGAAAAAAACTTCAAAAACAGACTTCAAAGAGAAACTGCAGAGCTACAATTCATTTGCAAACTTAACACCATTAATTTGGGCTTGAATGGGGACTGGGAGTGGTTGGCTCACTGAAAAGCAATTTTCCCTCTCTTGGTATTGACACCTCCTCATCAATTATTGGGAGTGGCCCTCATCCACCCTGACTGAATTGGCCTTGTCAACACTGCTTCTCCACTTGTAAGGTAACTCCCTTCTCTTCATGTGCCAGTATATTTATGCCTGTATCTGTAATTTTCACTTTATGCATCTGAAGAAGTGGGTTTTTTTACCCACGAAAGTTTATGCCCAAATAAATCTGTTAGTCTTTAAGGTGCCACCGGACTCCTCATTGTTTTTGTGGATACAGACTAACACTCAGGTACCTGGTGTCTCTCAACACACTGAGAGCCTTGCTAGCAAAGGGCAGACCACACACTTATGACTCAATGAAAATCAAACAAGACCTTCCTTCCTCATGTTGTTGATTCTTTCATTGCTGGTGCTGTCTTTATTTATTTATTCTGAAGCTTTATACACTGTGCCCTCCCAAAGCTCTGAAAGCCTGTCTAAAAATATTAAGTGACAGAACATACAGTTGAGGACTGGTAGCCAGAAAACAGACCCACCCCCACCTCCAATTTAGGAGGATTAAGAAACTCCCTGCCCCTTCCATTCCTGCCCATAGAAAACAGATGGGCATCTCAGCATGGTGGCAGGCAAGGCTCAAGGGGTGCATGGGCCTGTGCAAAACACCCCAAGAGCTCAGACAGTGACTCCCCCAAGTTTAGCCCCTGCCTGTGGGATGGCTGCTGCTCAGCCCAGTAACAAGTCAAGGATAATATAGTCAGGCTTACACTGCAGGACTTAAATATTCAATTAATCAATAGAATATTCCATTAGTGCAATAATCATTTGGAAGAGTCTGATCTATAGGTACATCTCAGCTGGGTCTTGCAAATTGATTTCTGATGAAGTTCTAATTGACTTCACAGTCAGACAAGGGCCTGTCTGAGCACAATGAAGTCCAGCTTGAGAAGGCTCAGGCATCTCTGTATCCCCTCGAGGTGAGGAGGGGGAAGGTGTGATTTATGCCCCATTTATCACTACAGTCTCTACCCAACACTGCTTTATTGGTCCCAGGTGAGTGATGAAAGCTTACAGCTTTAATGCTGAACTTCTCAGGCAGCCCAAGACACCCGTAAGCTGCAGGCAGCAGCTTGTTACTCCTGGAGCAGGTGCCCTGTGGGGTCCTTAATACTGACCCCTTTAATGTGCGTCTCAGCCAGGGAGCAGACCTCAAGGGGGTTAGATTTCATCGGCACACGTGCTTGTTGGACCATCATGCATGTTTTCAGCAACACAGACACGCTGATCCCCCTTCTGCAGAGGGGCTGGGGATTGTGTCTACCTACTGTTACCGTGGCTCATGACCCAGGGGGGCTACTGCAGCCTCAGCTGCTCGTGGATTTCCAGGTAGAGATGGGGGTAAAGGATGCTCTTTTTTTATCCCTGCTTGGCCAGGAACTGGTGCCTTTCCTCTCTGATCTGCACTCCCCACAGCACATAATATTGTTGTTATTAATTTGTATGATAGTAATGCCCAGAGGCCCCAAACAAGATGGGGGCCTCATTGTGCTTGGTACTGTGCATACACAGAGTAGGAGGTAGTCCCTGCCCTAAAAAGCTTCCCCCTGCCATGTGTGCTACACTCAACAACTTAAGCTAGTGCCCAGTATGGCTGCTTGCATGCACATAGAGTCTTGCGCAGAGTGCATTACCCTTGTGAGTTCCATAGACTGGCCCAGCTTCCAGTTTCTTTCTGGGTGCAGTTTAAGGTGTTGGTTTCAATCTAGAAGCCATTTATGGTTTGGCTTATTGCTACCATGGAGACAGCTTTCTTCTCTGTGCTCCACCCCAATCAGCTGGGACAGTCCAGCTCTTGTGCTCCTGCTCTCAGTCCCTACATTGTTATGGCTGGGGCAGGGCATTCCCTGTGGAGGCCTGTTTGCCAGAAGAGGTGGCCGGTGTGGGGGATGAGTTTCAGTTGTAGTTTGGGGAGTTCTCTGAACTGTTGCTAATGTCTCAATTAGTGTCACTCTACCTTGTGCGAATGCAGCTGGGCACATGCACCTAGCGCTAATGACAGGCACGCTTTACACACGGAACACGGGATCATTATGATTTTGTCTTTTCGGTATGTGTTTGTTAAGAGCCTCCAGTATGCTCAGCCCTTCTCTGCGAGATACAAAGGGAAGACAGTTCCTGCCCCAGAGCGGAGGGCTGACAGTCTAATAGACCGATGTTGAGAGAGAGAAGTAATGTGTATGCAGATTTGGATACACACTGTACAGCACATAGCTCTATATCTCAATCCCGGCAATAACGGATTCTCTACTGGCTTAAATCATAGAATCATAGAATATCAGGGTTGAAAGGGACCTCAGGAGGTTATCTAGTCCAACCCCCTGCTCAAAGCAGGACCAATCCCCAACTAAATCATCCCAGCCAGGGCTTTATCAAGCCTGACCTTAAAAACTTCTAAGGCAGGAGATTCCACCACCTCCCTAGGTAACCCATTCCAGTGCTTCACCACCCTCCTAGTGAAAAAGTTTTTCCTAATATCCAACCTAAACCTCCCCCACTGCAACTTGAGCCCATTACTCCTTGTTCTGTCATCTGCTACCACTGAGAACAGTCTAGATCCATCCTCTTTGGAACCCCCTTTCAGGTAGCTGAAAGCAGCTATCAAATCCCCCCTCATTCTTCTCTTCCGCAGACTAAACAATCCCAGTTCCCTCAGCCTCTCCTCATAAGTCATGTGTTCCAGTCCCCTAATCATTTTTGTTGCCCTCCGCTGGACGTTTTCCAATTTTTCCACATCCTTCTTGTAGTGTGGGGCCCAAAACTGGACACAGTACTCCAGATGAGGCCTCACCAATGTCGAATAGAGGGGAACGATCACGTTCCTCCATCTGCTGGCAATGCCCCTACTTATACAACCCAAAATGCCATTGGCCTTCTTGGCAACAAGGGCACACGGTTGACTCATATCCAGCTTCTCATCCACTGTAACCCCGAAATGTATCAGACCAGGACAGGACATCACCCCAGGGCCAGTCACAGCTTCCTGGCTGCTGCCATCAGTTCCAGGTATTGCCAGATAGACCACGTCATCTATGCTACTGAACATGCCAGCTACACTAGGTTCTTCCATTCAAGAGCTTCTTCCAGGCCCTGCTAGCTTGGAGGAGATTCCCAGCTGAGGCCAGTGCTGGACAGTCAGTTCCTCCTGACTGAACCAGGGGAGCTGACACCTGCTGAGACCCCCTCAGTGCAGACCCTACTGGGACTAGCTCAGTGCATCTCTTGCTGGTTCAGTGAAGGAGGGGGTGCACAGCTGCAACGGGCTCAGCTCCTGCTGATTCGTCCAGGGGAGAGTTCTCTTTTGCCTCAGCTGGGGAGCTGATGTTTTTAGAGGACTTTCAGTCCGAGGTTCAGCAACAGGAATGTGCCCCGGCGAGACAGGCCACCGGGTGGGCGAGTGCTAATCACATGAGCCAGCTCTATCGCCTGTTCTCTGGCTCCCTGGAGGTGGATCGTGCTGATTTCAGAGACATGTTAGCAGGTAGCTGTGGCAGGGGTGGTGAAAGGGTTAAAAACAAAACAAAAAGCATTTGGCCAATTTCTGAATCATAAGAGAGAAACTGTAAAAAAAAAAAAAAAACCCAAGAAAAAAAACCATAGAGAAGTGAGTGCAATTCCCTCCCCATTCTCCGGCTGTATTAACCTAACAGTGGGCTAGGCACTTAGAGCACACTTTGTGGGTGATGACTAGTCTGTAAATGGGGGCTAATCACCTCTAACTGGGGTGGGTGTTATTTTTATTGAACAACCACCCAAGTGGCTTTGATGTAGGGAAAAAAAAAATCCAGCTCGGTACATTTTTTGCAGAGAGGAATAATAACCTAAAAAAAAAAAAAGTCATTCAGTGTATGTGTTGCATGTAGTAATGGCTTTGAGACAGTGGAACGCAGCCCAGGTAAATGCCCACATAGAGGGATTTCAAAAGAGCAACTTCGAGCTACCTAGCTGGGGGGAGGGGTTTCTCCCCACCATTTTTTTCCCCTTTATTTATTTTATAGGAGACAGATTTAAATGTTTCGTTTTGGAACACAATGCCTAGAGTTTATGCAGCAAAGTTCTCCCTTGGCTCATGGTCGCCAGACGGAAAATGATGTGTTCGGGTTCTTGGCTCTGGCTTCCCCACTGCTGTGTAGAGAGGACATGGTAATTTCCCATCTGCACATACCTGTCAGGTTACAATCAGTGTTACTATTCAATAGTGGTGAGCAGAAAGAAACATAACCCCGTCCACAAGGGTATTTAGGCTGAACTTTACTGGGAGAGGCTCCCTATTCAAAATGGCAGAAGATACTTCCTAATAAGGGAAGGGCCAATCTTATAACTCTTACCCTTCCTGAAAGTACGGTTATGGTCCAGGAATCCAACCCCTTCCCTGGGTTTTGTTTGTCGTTTGAGTCAATGAAATCTTGACCAATGAGGTTTTGCTCACTTTTGCTTTTAAAAAAATGCTTGTTTCTTAATTACTGGGAGCCAGCAATATAGCTGCGCTTGGAACAAAAACACAGGGAACTCAGCCACAGATGTCATTTCCTCAGGGGGTTGGTGGCAAATGGGCCTGATAATGGACTAAGTACAATCATAGGCGTTGGAGATGGAAAAACCCTAATGGGCCTGATGTTGCAAAGGGCAGGTGCCAAAATATCACTGCAGTGGCATGCCTACTTTGCACTGCATTTACTGTGACTGCATGCAAATGGCCATTTATACACCCAACCAACATTTATACACCCAACCAGCCATTTGCGCCAGCAAGTACCCAGTTCATGCACACAGTTGTGTTAGCTGCACATGCACATGATTCACTCCCTTGCACACAGGTTTTGACCTTAAGAAAACTGGCCCCCTTAAGTCCAATACTGTAGCCCATCTCCCAGACAGTGCATTTCAGACTATGGAGCCTCTCACTTCTAAGATACTGGTTGTGCTCCATTCCAGGTTGGTAGTGACTGAGAGCCATCACTATCCGACTGCAGTTTGGTGCCCTTTTGTGTGTGAAATACATGGGTAACTGCAGTCAGTTCCCAGCAGACAGGCGTCCACATCACAAAGCCTGCCATTGTAACATCAGAGTGGAAACCAAGAATTTAATGAGCCACAGAGAGAAGTCCCCTCTCGGTCCTAGATAAAGTCCTTCCAGGACGGCACTTAGACATACCTGTTCTGTGGATAAGGCAAGGACTCCGGTCTCCAGAGCTGTCAATCCATCAGCATGAAATTCAATTAAAAGTTGTATTATTTGTTAATGCAACTTGTTTCTTCCGATTTCCTTTCTCAGACTCTTGCCAAGCTGCACGGCATATGGGCAGAGTGCACCATGTGTGCTGTGGAAGTGTGTCCAGCGCTCAGCGTGTCACAGATTCCCACACAAATATGGGGACTACTAAGCAGGAATTATTAAGTGTCATTATTAATATGCCGGAATGTGACAGAAGAGGATTTATTTTTATAGCAAAGCCTCACACGTACACTCTCCTCATGACAGGGATAAAAGAGGAAATGGGTTTCATTTGACGCCTCTGCAACCACAGAGCATGTCACAAATACACCGATTGTTCCAAGATCACACTACAACCCGAAGCAGAGCTGAAACGGTTGCATAATGGAAAGCTTTACTTGCCGCCTCGACTTTGGTCCCTGCCTGGTCTGTAGCTGGGTTGGAGCTCATGATATGGGGTTGTCTAAATACCAGCTGTTTGGGAAGAGCAACACAACACGCTAGAGAGCATCAAAATGCTCAGCAAGCTAGATTGCAGAAAATAATAAGTGGCTTGAACCTTCACCCTCAGTGTGAACTTACTCAAGCTCAACCCTGTTTCTGAGTTTCAGTTCAGTTCAGTTGAGTTCTTAGTTCAGATCCTCAGCTGCTGGAAATTGGTGCCAGTGGAGCATTGGTTCAGTCC
Source organism: Natator depressus (assembly GCF_965152275.1). Taxonomy (NCBI): domain Eukaryota; kingdom Metazoa; phylum Chordata; order Testudines; family Cheloniidae; genus Natator; species Natator depressus. The sequence goes on from NC_134243.1 coordinate 69,555,040, forward strand.
TGCTGATTTACACCTGTGGAGCAATTGGAACAGAAAGTTAACTGAACTTCAGAAACAAAGGGTTGAATCTGATTAGCTTCACATTCTGGGTGAAAGTGTCTCTCAGGACTGGACACTTGGTGACTGATCTGGCAGTAGAATCACCAGCAGTTCGGCATTGGAAACATTGGGGGAAAGCCTCTACTGAGATCCCAACCCAAGGAGAGGCTTCTGATAGTCTCTAGTCTAAACCTCTGAATCATAGCAATAGAAATGACCTATTATTATCAGAGTTTGTCTAATCCATCGCCCACCCAGGGCAGGATGGTTTCCTGTAGCGTATTCCCATGCATATTTAACTTTTCTGGTCTTCATCCACCTTAAACTCCTTCAGTTCCCCTGGCAGCCATCGTGTGTTCCAGCAAATGCTTTTTTCATTGTGATTCCCTTGTCTCTCCCTGGGTCTCGACTTTCTACTACCTCTTTCTTTTTGAATGCTCTTCCTGTTTGCTGGTAGCCTTCCTTTGACTTCAGGGGGATTTAGGTGTGCAGCGGTCTTGAAGCGTTGTGCCCAAAGTTAAGTTTTTTGATTGCTTGTTGCATTGTTTTCAGCTCCTATCTCTGCTAGTCTCTCACTTCCATCTACCCACTCAGATCCCAGAACTGGTCTGAAGTAAACAGGATGAAATTCAACTAGGACAAATGCAAAGTACTCCACTTAGCAGGGAACAGTCAGTTGCACACATACAAAATGGGAAATGACTGCCTAGGAAGGAGTACTGCAGAAAGGGATCTGGGGGTCATAGTGGACCACAAACTAAATATGAGTCAATAGTGTAATACTGTTGCAAAGAAAAGTGAACATCATTCTGGGATGGATTAGCAGGAGTGTTGTAAGCAAGCCACGGGAAGTAATTCTTCCGCTCTACTCCATGCTGATTAGGCCTCAGATGGAGTATTGTGTCCAGTCCTGGGCGCCACATTTCAGGAAAGATGTGGACAGATTGGAGAGAGTCCAGAGAAGAGCAACAAAAATGATTAAAGGTCTAGAAAACATGACCTATGAGGGAAGATTGAAAAAATTGGGTTTGTTTAGTCTGGAGAAGAGAAGACTGAGAGGGGACATGATAACAGTTTTCAAGTACATAAAAGGTTGTTACAAGGAGGAGGGAGAAGAATTGTTCTTCTTAACCTCTGAGGATAGGACAAGAAGCAATGGGCTTAAACTGCAGCAAGGGCGGTTTAGGTTGGACATAAGGAAAAACTTCCTAACTGTCCGGGTGGTTAAGCACTGGAATAAATTGCCTGGGGAGGTTGTGGAATCTCCATCATTGGAGATTTTTAAGGGCAGGTTGGACAAACACCTGTCAGGGATGGTCTAGATAATACTTAGTCCTGCCATAAGTGCAGGGGACTGGACTAGATGACCTCTCAAGGTCCCTTCCAGTCCTATGATTCTACCCAGGCCCTACTGCTCTGTATTAGGACTGCTTGGTTGCTGCTGCACTTCCCTTGGGGCTGAAGGTAAATTTTGAACCTCCAGCCCTCTTGCTGTCCACCCAGCAACCCACTGAGTCTGGGTCTGAGGCTCATTCCCCTCTTAGAGGCAGCATTTCAAAATTATCATGCAAAAAGTTCTTCTACTCCAGGTTCTGCAATGGCTTTATGTTGGATGAAATACAACTTTTCTACCAAGCAGTTTATTAGCCTAGCTAATTAACCCATAATCAGCGTCTTGCTCACCTCTAATCACAGGCTGCTCACACCCTCAGTTCACAGAGTGCAGCAGTGCTACAGCACATGTATTTATATAGAAGTGTGCCACACTAGATGAACTGTATTTACAGGGACAGCATCAATTCATTCGGGCACAAAATATGACCTATCTAAAACCGTTAGAGAAAGGGACTGCATGGCGCTAAGGATTAGGAATATTATATGGAGCCTCTCATTTTTAGAGCACTGGTTATGACATAGCCCAGGTCAGTAATGGCTAGCCCTCAGTACCATTTAACAGCTGGACTAGGAATCATACAGGTTAGAGATGGAAGAGACCTATTAGGTCATCCAGTCTACATCCCTCTCAGTGCAGGATTGTTCCCAGTGTATATTTTCTCATGCTGTTTCAAATATTCCAGTCAATGGGGCTCCACCACTTTCTTTGGGAGATTACCCCATAGTTGATTTGACTGAAAACTAGATTTTCCTGAGATTGAGCCTAAACGATCCTTTTTCTTAATTTCACTTTCACTAGATATACCCCATGTATCACCTTCTACAATGCTGCTCTCTCATTACCACCTTTCAATATCTGCTGGTGGAGCTCATGTCCCCACACTAGCCAAGCTAGACATATTTAGCTTTCTTAGTGTTTCCTCGTAAACCAGTCTCTCTGAATTTCTGATTATTGTTGCTATGCTCTGACCTCCTTCCAGTTTGTCAATATCCTTCTGGCAATGTGATGCCCAGAATACAATGAGTATGATGATGATTCTTAAAAACGTCACCACACAATGGTACATCAAAACGAGAAAGTGCATAAAAACCTCTTTGCACCACAGGGGGATGACATTCTGCTGTTCCGAAATTGTTTTCAAGATGGTAACGTCATTCTGCAAGGACAAACCGTCTCCATGCTGATAAAATCAGGACCAGAAAGGCAACCCTGCTTGGATGAGCAGATTGCAGTGTGGGGTTTTTGCAATAATTTATTTTTAAATAAGACAGCCACCATAAAATGGGACAGACATAGAGAAGATCAGATTCAAATGAAAGAGCAGCTTAAGTGGATCATTCTTCCTCTGATATTTAAAGCCTTTCAGACACAGTGCTGCTGCTCTGCTCTCCTACTGGTGTGAGCTGATTCCCATCCCCCCCACCCCATCTTTGACAAATCAGTGATCGGTGCCTGCGGCTGGCTTGCTGGGAATCTCAGAATCTCAGGCCTTTGTTTGTGCTGCTCCAGTTTGGTGGAGCTCTCTCCCCATCTGCAGACTCCTATGCCTTGTTCAGAACTAAACTGCTTTCAGGTTCCTCTCCTCACCTGTAAGATTCCTGTTCTTCTCATGCATATCTTGTCCTTGCACGCTGCTTAGCACCTTGATGCTCAGGGAAGATATAGTGCACAGGTGAAAATGAAGTAAAAAAAGAATCAAGTCAAGATGCTCTTATGACCCCACTCACCTGCCTGTCCCAGTCATGGAGTGGGAAATTAATCTTGGCATCTGTAGAACTGAGGGAGAAATATCTCTTTAACCCATCTACTTGGATTTGTGCAAGGTCACCCATCACTGTGGTATCTGGGCCTTGAGCACTTCATGAAACAGGCCCTAATAGATTCAAAGATTCTCAGGCCAGAAGGGACCACTATGATCTTCTAGTCTGACTTTCTGTGTATCTTAGGCCATAGAACTTCCCCAAGATAATTCCTACAGCAGATCTTTTAGAAAAACATCTAATCTTGATTGAAAAATTGTCACCGATGGGAAATCTACCACGACCCTTGGTAAATTGTTCCAATGGTTAATTACTCTCACTGTTAAAAATGTACACCTTTATTTCCTGTCTGAATTTGGCTAGCTTCAACTTCCAGCCATTGGATCCTGTTTATATCTTTCTCTGCTAGACTGAAGAGCCCATTACTAAATATTTGTTCCCCATGTAGGTACTTATAGATTGTAATCAAGTCACCCCTTAACCGTCTCTTTGTTAAGCTAAATAGATTGAGCTCCATGAGTCTATCACTCTCAGGCATGTTTTCTAATCCTTTAATCATCCTCATGGCTCTTCTCTGAACCTTCTCCAATTTATCAACATCCTTCTTGAATGGTGGGCACCAGACCTGGATTCCAGCAGCAGTTGCACCAGTACCAAATACAGAGGTAAAATAACCTCTCTGCTCCTAATCCAGACCCACCTGTTTATGCATCCCAGGATCACATTAGCTCTTTGGGCCATACCGTCACACTGGGAGCTCATGTTCAGCTGATTATCCACCACAACCCCAAAATTTTTTCAGAGTCACTGCTTCCCAGGATAGAGTCCCCCACCCTATAACTATGCCCGTTGTATTTTGTTCCTGTGGATCCTTTTGTTGAACTCACCTCCTCCCCCTTTAACAATGCACATACCATTATCACCTCTTTAAAGCCCTTGCTCCTTATGTCTTCCCTTCTCTCTTTTCCATTCTCATCTCACACAGTGGGAGAAGGTGCATCTACAGGCTAATTAGACATTCCCCATCCCTCAGGCTAATAACAATCGGCATCATGTTAGAAGGTTTTTATTTTCACAACAGCTTGTTTCTCTGTGTGTGTGTGTGTCTTCCTTTGTCTTGCAAACACAAATTGAGAGAATTGGTTGCGTACACAGAACATTGTCCATCACTTGTTATCGTCTGTATTTAATTGGCCAAGCTTGCAAGGCCACACACTCAACTTGATGGCATTTTCCTGGCTGTCTGTGACACAATAACTTTTGAGCACTGCATCTGATCAATTTCTAAATTTAAGGGAATGGTCTAGGCATCAGTGGCCAGAGCCCTATTGATCTCGGGGCAAATCGGAAAACTGGAAGGGGGAAATGAGCCCCTGTTAGCTGTTTAGCACAGCCACAGCTTCAAGCATTTCTGCAAATGTTTCTAGATCAAACAACTGGTTGATGGCAGCCATTAACTCCTCCAGCATAACAATATCCTGAATTTATCTCTGCTCATCCTCCCAACAGAGATTAACATGTTGACACCCTGAACAACTTCTCTCCCAGACAATTAATAATGGTTGGGGGAGAATGGAAAATAGGGGAGAGCACACAGTCCCTGGCATGGGGGAAGAATGGGGGACTCTGGTATGGGAGGACAGGGGCATGGGGGCACACACAACCTCTGACAGAGTGGGGATGGGGAGAGCTTCAGGGAATCCCTGAATTGGACAGGGTGGAAGGGTGCCATGTAGGGAGATTGAGGGAGTGGAATGGAGGAATGCAAGGAGCGAATGCAAGGAGCCCAGGGTATGTACAATGAGCGCCGAAGCTATGAAGTGGGTGACCCCCGAGTTTATATTGGTTTATGCCTCACCCTTTGGAAGGGTTCTGGGGTCCCATGCATTGTAAATCTTCCTGGCTTTGGCCTCACCCTCTGGAGGAATTTGCAGGGTCCCATACAGAGTGGATCTCATTCAGGCTTGCACCCAACACTCAGGTGGCTCTCCTGGTGAGGGACGACAGAGATGATTTGGCTCTTATTGGGAAGGAGGGCCTTTTAATACATTGTTAGAGAGCAGGAAGTTTGAGTCTAAGGGTTAGTCATTATGGGGAAATGGACCCGGATAGCGATTGCAGAATAATCTACCTGCTATCGCTATTCCAGAGCAGCCCCTCCATGAGGACACTCGATTCCAGAATAAAGTCATTTTATCCCACAATAGTTTGTGGTTTCCAGGCAGAGTAAATATTCTGGAATAAAATCACTTTTAATTCTGGAATAGAGTGTCCCCATGGGAAGCTGTTCCAGAAGAGCTCGTCCAGCCATTCCCCCACAGGGACAAGTCTTTCGTGCGACTGTACTTGGGGATGCCCAGGAGAGAGTTTGTGGAGGGCTCCCAAGTGGGTGTATCTTGGGGGGGATAGCCTGGGGGAGTTTGGAAAAGGATCCTAGATAGGGGATACCTGCAAGGAGGTGTTTGGATAGCATCCCACCCAGGCGTGTGGGTCACTGCAGGAGGCTATGTGTTGGAGGTTCACTGGAGGCTTTGTGGGGGGTCCCCAGAAGGTTGTTCTTGTGGGATCAGGATCAGGAGTCTGCGGCTGATCCCAGGAAAGATTCACAGAGAGCCAATTATTTCATGGCCTGTTTTATTCCCTTGCTTTATGGATGTGTTATTAAATGTCTCTTTTAAAGGCTCTCTCCTCTCTGAACATCTCACTTCTTTAAAAACATTTGTTTTGTCACCAGTTTTATTACTGACTCACCGGAGAGCCTAGATTAAGTCCAAATGTTTCTCTAGAGCTCAGCCTGGCTCTCTCCTCTGTAATTCACAGGGAGGTCCTTTTTATGAAGCAGGCAGTGAGGAGTTTATGTGAGGAGGGAGCTAGCTGCAAAGAGGGCATTGTTTTGCCAATTACTGCTTGAAAACGGGAGCATTTGATTGGCTCTTGTCAAGGTTCCTCCCCCACTCTGAACTCTAGGGTACAGATGTGGGGACCTGCATGAAAACCTCCTAAGCTTACTTTTACCAGCTTAGGTTAAAACTTCCCCAAGGTACAAATTAATTTTACCCTTTGCCCTTGGAATTTCCACTGCCACCACCAAACTTTAACTGGGTTTACTGGGAAACATAGTTTGGACACGTCTTTCCCCCCAAAATCCTCCCTTCCTGGGGAAGGTTTGGTAAAAATCCTCACCAATTTGCATAAGTGACCACAGACCCAAACCCTTGGATCTTAGAACAATGAAAAAGCATTCAGTTTTCTTACAAGAAGACTTTTAATAGAAGTAAAGGAATCACCTCTGTAAAATCAGGATGCTAGATACCTTACAGGGTAATTAGATTCAAAACATACAGATCCCTCTAGGCAAAACCTTAAGTTACAAAAAAGACACACAGACAGGGATAGTCATTCTATTCAGCACAGTTCTTTTCTCAGCCATTTAAAGAAATCATAATCTAACACATACCTAGCTAGATTACTTACTAAAAGTTCTAAGACTCCATTCCTGTTCTGTCCCTGGCAAAAGCAGCATACAGACAGACCCAGACCCTTTGTTTTTCTCCCTCCTCCCAGCTTTTGAAAGTATCTTGTCTCCTCATTGGTTATTTTGGTCAGGTGCCAATGAGGTTACCTTTAGCTTCTTAACCCTTTACAGGTGAGAGGATTTTTCCTCTGGCCAGGGGGGATTTTAAAGGGGTTTACCCTTCCCTTTATATTTATGACACGCCCCCCAAATCTCAGCTAGGGTGAAACGCTGGCTGGGATTTCTTCCTGGAGCTCTAGGAAAAACAGAGTTAATAAGACACATGCACCTCTAAATATACTACCAAGTACATAAAGACTAACAATATTTTCCACATCTCAAGAACGATTTTAACCAGTTGGTTCTGGGAAACTTTCACGGGAGAGTGCATCAGCCACTTTGTTAGAAGCTCCTGAGATGTGTTGGATGTCGAAATCAAAATCTTGGAGAGCTAAACTCCACCGAAGAAGTTTTTTGTTATTTCCCATGGCGGTATGAAGCCACTGTAGTGCAGCATGGTCGGTTTGCAGGTGGAAACGCCGTCCCCAAACATATGGGCGTAGCTTTTCCAGGCATAGACAATGGCGTAACATTCTTTTTCACTGACTGACCGGTTGCTTTCCCTCTCAGACAGTTTTCTGCTGAGAAACACTACAGGGTGGAATTCTTGATCAGGTCCTTTCTGCATTAAAACTGCTCCCACACCACGCTCGGACGCATCTGTGGTTACTAGGAACGGTTTGTCAAAGTCTGGGACCCTTAGTTCAGGGTCAGACATGAGTATTGCTTTAAGCTGGTTAAAGGCCTTCTGACACTTTTTTGTCCACTGAACGGCATTTGGCTGTTTCTTTTTGGTTAGGTCTGTCAGTGGGGTGGCGATTTAGCTGTATTGCGGTACAAATTGTCTGTAATAACCGGCCAAGCCTAAGAAGGATTGAACCTGTTTCTTTGACTTTGGGACAGGCCACTTTTGGATAGCATCCACTTTGGCCTGTAGGGGGCTGAGAGTTCCTTGACCCACCTGGTGTCCAAGGTAAGTCACTCTGTTTAGGCCTATTTGACACTTCTTAGCCTTAACAGTTAGTCCTGCCTCCGTTATGCGCTCAAGGACTTTTTGTAGATGTTCCAGGTGTTCTGCCCAGGAATCCGAAAATATGGCCACATCGTCAAGGTAGGCGATTGCATATTCTCCTAATCCCGCTAGGAGACCATCTACAAGTCTTTGGAAGGTGGCGGGTGCATTTCGCAGCCCGAAAGGGAGTACATTAAATTCATACAGCCCGAGATGTGTGGTGAAGGCTGACCTTTCCTTGGCGGATTCATCTAGCGGTACTTGCCAGTACCCCTTGGTTAAGTCCAAGGTAGAGATGAACTGGGCCCGTCCCAGTTTCTCTAATAGTTCATCTGTGCGTGGCATTGGATAGCTGTCTGGGCGAGTTACAGCATTTAGCTTAGGGTAGTCCACGCAAAAACGTATCTCCCCATCTCGTTTGGGAACTAGAACCACTGGAGATGCCCATGCACTTCCAGAGGGGCGGATTACACCCATCTGTAACATATCCTGGATCTCCCGGTCTATAGCAGTTTTAGCTTGAGGAGACACCCGATAAGGTTGGACTTTAATTGGGTGAGCATTACCTGTGTCAATGGAGTGGTATGCCCGTTCAGTCAGTCCTGGGGTGGCTGAGAACGTTGGCACGTAGCTAGTGCACAGCTCCTTGATCTGCTGTCGCTGCATACGCCCAAGGGTCATGGAGAGATTCACCTCTTCCACACCACCAGCACTTTTCCCTTCGTAGTAGACACCTTCAGGCCACTCAGCGTCATCTCCTCCCTGGGCTGTAAACTGACAAACCTTTAATTCTCTGGAATAAAAGGGCTTTAGAGAATTAATATGGTACACCTTAGGCTTTCGGTTGGAGGTGGGGAATGCTATGAGATAATTAACAGCTTCCAGGCACTCCTGGACCGTGAATGGCCCTTCCCACAATGCTTCCATTTTATGGGTCTGGAGTGCCTTTAAGACCATGACCTGGTCCCCTACTTTGAAGGAACGCTCTCTGGCATGTTTATCATACCAGGCTTTTTGCTCTTTTTGAGCAAAGTTTTCTTCAGCAAGGGCTAAAGAGATTCGGAGGGTGTTTTGTAGGTTGGTTACAAAGTCCAGAATGTTAGTTCCTGGAGAAGGTGTAAATCCCTCCCATTGCTGCTTCACCAACTGTAATGACCCCTTAACCTCGCGGCCATATACAAGTTCAAATGGGGAAAACCCTAAACTGGGATGTGGTACAGCTCTGTAGGCAAAAAGCAACTGCTGCAACACTAGGTCCCAATCATTGGAGTACTCATTTACGAATTTACATATCATGGCGCCCAAAGTTCGATTAAACTTCTCCACCATGCCATTTGTTTGATGGTGGTAAGGAGTGGCAACCAAGTGATTTACCCCATGAGCTTCCCAGAGGTTTTCCATAGTTCCTGCCAGAAAATTAGTCCCTGCATCTGTGAGGATGTCGGAGGGCCAACCTACCCTGGCAAAAATGTCTGCTAGTGCCTGGCACACACTTTTAGCCCTGGTGTTGCTTAGAGCTACTGCTTCCGGCCATCGGGTGGCAAAATCCATGAAAGTCAGTATGTACTGCTTTCCTCTGGGTGTCTTTTTCGGAAAAAGACCCAGAATATCCACAGCTACTCGCTGAAATGGAACTTCAATGATGGTGAGTGGCTGGAGAGGGGCTTTGACCTGGTCTTGGGGTTTTCTCACTCTTTGGCATACTTCACAAGACCGGACATAGGTAGAAACATTCTTGCCCATTCCCTCCCAGTGGAATGACCCCCCCAAACAGTCTTTGGTCCTGTTCACCCCAGCATGGCCACTAGGGTGATCATGGGCTAAGCTCAAGAGCTTGGCCTGGTATTTAGTTGGAACTACCAACTGTCTCTGAGGATGCCAGTCTTCCTGGTGTCCACCAGAAAGAGTTTCCTTATATAAAAGTCCTCTTCTACAACAAACCTGGATCGATTAGAAGAGCTAAGAGGCGGTGGGTTGCTCTGTGCCGCCGTCCAAGCTCTCTGGAGGCTTTCATCTGCTTCCTGTTCGGTCTGGAACTGTTCCCTTGATGCTGGAGACATCAGTTCCTCATTGGATTGTGGACCTATGCTTGGTCCCTCTGGAAGCGATGTAGGGGATGGGGCTGTTTCCGTTGACTGTGAACCGCTCTCCGCTGGGACACTCTGTTGGGGTTCAGGCTCTGGCTGAACCTCTTGTGTAGGGTTATGGGCTGCTGCCGGTTCAGGTTTGGTGGGGCCCTTTGGTGTTGAGGTTGCAAGTACTGGATTCAGTGCTGGCAATGGGTCTGGTGTTGGCTGTTCCGCTGGTTCCGGTTCTGGGACTGGTTCCGTCTGGGTCTCTGGGACTGGATCCACTACTGCTGTTGCAGACATTGGGCTGGGGTCCGGGTCCATCACCTCTGACTGGGTCCTGATAGAAGTTTCTGGAACAGAGCTAGGCCTCACGGCTTGTTTAGCCTGGCTGCGGGTGACCATTCCCACCCTCTTGGCCCACTTCACATGATTGGCCAACTCTTCCCCCAACAGCTTGGGGATGGGATAATCATCATAGACTGCAAAAGTCCACATTCCTGACCAGCCCTGGTACTGGACAGGCAACTTGGCTGTAGGCAAATCGAAAGAGTTGGACTTGAAGGGTTGAATCGTCACTTGGATCTCTCGGTTGATTAAATTGGCATCCACTAAGGAAGCATGGATAGCTGACACTTGTGCTCCGGTGTCCCTCCACGCGGTGACCTTCTTCCCGCCCACACTCACAGTTTCCCTCCACTCCAAGGGTATCTGGGAGGTATCTGGGCCTGCGGATCTCTGGTGTGATTCCAGTGCAATGAACTGTAATCTGTTGGGGTTCTTGGGGCAGTTGGCCTTTACATGCCCCAGCTTGTTACATTTAAAACATCGTCCAGCTGACGGGTCACTGGGGCGAGGTGGGTTGCTGGAGAACGGGGTAGTGGGACGATAAGGTGTCTGGAGGGTTCTTTGGGAGGTAGGTGGGGCCTTGGGTGGCCCCCGGTAATAGGGTGTGGTCTGGGGTTGTCCCTTCTGGTCTCCGCTCCAACTGCGACCAGTTTTCTTCTTCTTTGCCACCTCCACCCATCTGGCTCCAATCTCTCCTGCCTCGATTACAGTTTTGGGCTTCCCATCTAGGATGAATCTTTCTATTTCCCCAGGAACACCCTCTAAGAATTGTTCCATTTGCATTAGGAAGGGCAAATTTACTGGAGATTCAACACTTGCTCCTGATATCCAGGCATCCCAATGTTTCACAATGTGGTAGGCATGTCGGGTAAATGACACGTCTGGTTTCTGAACCTCCTACGAGAATGCTCGGGTGTTATCCCCATTCTGACTCTCGCCTTGGATTTAAACAGTTCATACTTATTCATATGTTCCTTAGGCATTTCAGCCGCCACCTCAGATAAGGGTCCACTGAGCTGCGGCCTCAGCTGTACCATGTATTGGTTGGTAGAGATGCTGTACCCAAGGCAGGCCCTTTCGAAGTTTTCTAAGAAGGCCTCCGTATCATCGCCTGCCTTGTAGGTGGGGAACTTTCCGGGATGGGAAGTGGTACCTGGAGAAGGATTGCGAGGGTTTGTTGGTATATTCTGCTGAGCCTTTATCTTCTCCATCTCCTCCACATGCTTCCTCTCTTTTTCCTTCTCCTCCAGTTCTTTGGCCCTTGCCTCCATTTCCCTCCTGTGGGCAGCCTCCTGTACCTCCTTCTCCAGCCGCATGAGTTCTATCTGTCTTTCATGTTCCTTTTGTTTTTCCTCAGCCTGAAATCTGGCTAATTCCAGCTTTTGTTGAGCCGTGGATTCTGTCATCCTAACCTCTCTGTTTTTAACTAACTTTACACCCGAGGTTTAGAAATAAACAAACAAAACTTGGCTGTAAAATTTTGCTGTGCTGGAATAGGATACCTATTCTCTGATAGTGATTGTGCCAGGAGGAATTTTAAAGGGGTTTACCCTTCCCTTTATATTTATGACAGCTCTAAATGCTCAGGGCCAGGGTCTCATCTTGGTTACGCTGCTTTAAATCCAGAGTAACCCCAGATCAATCAGGGAACTCTAGTGTAGCTGAGAGCAGAATCCAGGCCTATGGATCAAATTCTTGCCCTGATTGACCATGTGGAACCAATAGGCCTGTACAAGCAAAAGCCAGAGCAGCATCTGGCTCAGTAATGTTAATGTGGACAGTACAAAGGAGCAGTTCATGGCCAGAGAGATGGGAGCGCAGAACACACTCTGCAAAACAGATCCTGGCTGAGGTTCCCAATGAGGTCACATGAGACGTTAGTGGGCATGGCAGAGAGAAAAGCCCTGAAATACAGTGAGTAAGGTAGGGTGACCAGATGAAACGGACAAAATATCGGGACACATGGGGTAAGCAAAAAAAAAACCAAACAAAAAAACTGGCCGGAGTGGAGCTGCCGAAGCAAAAAAAAAAAACCGGCCAGGACAAAGAACTAAAAATCGGGACAGTCCCAATTTTATCAGGATGTCTGGTCACCCTAGAGTCAGGTGACCTGGCAGGTCTCCGCTGGCGCAATTGTGTCTGATTCCAGCAACAGGATGGAGAATTAGGAAATGGATTACACTTCAGCCACCAGAATGAAACCCTAGCTAGAGCCATTGCCCAGTGGACACTGCTGGGGACAGTGCCAGGTGAAGCCCTCTCCCACCAGGCAAAGCCAGCTCTGTGACTGACCAAGAAAGGGCTTGTCATCTCTGCAGCCTCCTCCACTTCGGCCTCTCTCACCGTGCCTGCTCCAGTCTACCCACAATGCTGCTGTTGCTACACTCTCCTCTCCTCCTACCCATCTGATCGCATCACGCCCCGTGCAGTAGCTCCTCACCTTCCACTTCAAGTTCCAGCTTCCCCTCGCTGCTTCCCAGGCTCTGCAGAGCTCCACCCCACCTGCACCCATGTCACTTCACTGCCCTCTTGCTCCCTTCAGCTTCCCCTAGCTCCCTGCCTGGCAGCTCCCTCCATGCCCTTCTGACACCCACCTCGTTGTGTCTTCTCCCAAGCTCCTTTGCAAAGCCTGCCAGCAAACACCAGGGCAAGACCCCACCTGCAACTCCTACTGGGCATGTCTGTGTCCACTCTAGACTCTATGTAACTTTGGGCAGGGCCAAGCACACTGTTAGTGCTCAGTAAATAATAGCAATAATCACACTAGCACATCAATCTCCCATTGATATAGAGATCCCAGATGTTCACACCCCATTGCTCTCAGCATGCTAGAGGGGAGAGTACAAGTAGCTGGTATTCAGTGATTTTATGGACGGGGCTCAGACCAATCCAGGCTCCCAGATCCCAGTACACCCCAGCTCTGAGCAGTTCAGAACCTCAGCCCCATCTTTTGTTATTTATGTATCATTACGGCATAGGGAAGCCTATTTCTTGCCCTTTGCTTACAGGCTTTATAGCCCTTATCATTTGTTTATCCCTTCCCTGAGACATGGCTGCCTGGTTGGCTATAAGAACATGAAGTCTGGCTTTGCTGTTGTTTCTGATGGCCGTTCTGGAGGTGAGGGGGGACTGTCTGCATTGGATCCCTTCCTCCAAAGCAGCTGCCTGGAAAAATTCAGAACAACTTCATAAGCATTTTAGTGCCAGTTGGCGAGGTTCTCTCCAGCCATACGCCCTGGGATGGTCTGTAATTACACACGATCTGCCCACTCTGGAAAACTGATACTTACTTGGTCTGCTGGGCTCTGTGTCCCAGTGTCACTGTCTAAATGCAGATCAGACAGCCCCCTTAGAATGGCTCAAACATCATTCCAGAGGGATGCACTACAAGAAGATGGCAGGAATTGTTTTACAGCTATGTCGTCTGTGATGGGTTGGATCACAGAAACCCCCTGGGGGTTGCCAACTGACGTGCCAAGACTACTTCTGCCCCTGCTTTCCCTGCCCTCCCAGCTTGGGACTTCAGTGCCCTGCCTGGTTTGAGTCAGACCCATTATCCTGCTGCAAACCCAGACCCAGGTCTGAACCACGTCCCCTAACAGCTGTTAGCTTAAACTGAAGCAGCTTAAGAAGTATTCCTGTCTTTAACACTCAGATGCCCAACTCCCAATGGGGTCCAAACCCCAAATAAATCTGTTTTACCTTGTATAAAGCTTATACAGGGTAAAGTCATAAATTGTTTGCCCTCTATAACACTGATAGAGAGATATGCACAGCTGTGTGCCCCCCCAAGGTATTAATACATACTCTGGGTTAATTAATAAGTAAAAAGTGATTTTATTAAATACAGAAAGTAGGATTTAAGTGGTTCCAAGTAGTAACAGACAGAACAAAGTGAATTGCCAAGCAAAATAAAATAGAACACGCAAGTCTATGTCTAATACAGTAAGAAAACTGAATGCAGATAAAACCTCATCCTCAGAAGAATTCCAGTAAGTTTCCTTTTATAGACTAGTCTCCTTCTAGTCTGGGTCCAGCAATCAGTCACACCCCCTGTAGATACTGTCCTTTGTTCCAGTTTCTTTCAGGTATCCTTGGGGGTGGAGAGGCTATCTCTTGAGCCAGCTGAAGACCAAATGGAGGGGTCTCCCAGGGGTTTAAATAGACTTTCTCTTGTGGGTGGACACCCCTCCCTCCCCCTGTGTAGAATTCCAGCAACAAGATGGAGTTTTGGAGTCACATGGGCAAGTCACATGTCCATGCATGACTCAGAATTTGCAGGTAGCAGCCATGGTTCACATGCTACCTTGAATGTCCTCATGTAGACTTCTTATGTGGATTGGAGCCTTCCAAGATCCATTGTCCGTTAAGTGCTTCTTGACTGGGCACTTAACTTGCAAATTCCTTTCTAAAGAAGCTGACCAAATGTTGTCCCTTAAATTCTGGACCCTCTGAGCTCTTGCTCTGGCTTTGCGCTCTCTCACTCTCCCCTCTTTAGCTTTGCTGTGGGAGGGAAAAGGAAGAAAGGAAGGGGAGGAGTAGAGAATAAATGGGGCCCATCAGCTTCCTGACAATCTTCTTTGGCCCGAAACATACCAAATAAGATAGATTTCCATTTCCTGTTAGCTTTCTTCATTAGGCAAATGCAGCTTCCCTGTTGGGGGACTCCATCCTGCCCTGTTGTAAGACCTGCAAAGAGTGGTTTCCAACTGAAACCAGCTCTATGCAGCTCCAACTGGCTCGTGGGAGGTGGGGGTTGCGGGGTGGGGAGGCAACTCCCAGCAGCCCCCTGACCCAAGACAAGCTTAGTATGGCTTCTACAAGCTCGGCCAGGGTCAGGTTGCTTTCTTGACACTGCTAGTGGAGGGACCTTGATTGTGGAGTGTGCCGGGTGCACAGTTTGTCTGGCTATCACCTGGGGGTTGCAATTGCTTGGATCAGTCCCCCAGACACACACAGTCTCTCTTGTTACAAGTCAGTCACTTGAGTTATATTCACCCATTTGAAACTCTTTCTCTCTCCACTTCCCTTTTGCCCTGTGATCGTTATTGGCTATAAAGCTCCCCCCGAATGAGCGTAATCACCACAGTACTTGGAAGAACCTTGATTGCCAGACCAGACTGTGGTCCTTCCATAGTGCAGTGCGCAGAGCACATGCAGTGTGTCAGGCCTCTCTGGCTCCTCCCACTGGAAATGCATTGGGAACGGAATAGATGGCATGGCAAAGCACAACAGGAAGATGTGATCACTGGAGAGGCAGCAAACGGGTAAATGTGGCTCCAAAGCAAAGCTGGAAACTCCCTGCAGCCTTACTGTCTGCACAGGAACTGTACTGCACCAGAATTGCTTCCACCCGCAACCTCCCCACACCGCTGCAGGGACTGGGGTGGCTTCTGGGCTCAGCCTCCAGAGAAGACAAGAGAGACTTTGCAATTGGGCAGCATGGAGCAATGTGAGGTGGGTTCCGGGGTGTGTGTGTGGAGAGAAGATATTTGCACACTCAGCAAGAACCCCTAGATGTGGCTAAGCGTATCAGTAGCCAACAATGGCCACAGAAATGCTGAGCTGGCTAAAACCTCCAGCTGGTGCAATGCTTCAGTGGCATTGAGTAGGAGCCCTACATCTGGTGTGGGGAGAGGTAATAACACAGCAGGTGCTGCATGTGGGCTGAGGCATTTACATGGACAGTTAAAAACTTTGCCACTGTTTCAGCAGCCTCCAGAATGATCCTGAGGGCCTCGGCCAGGTGGAATGCCAGGCTCTCTAGCTGAACGTGGCATGTTTACAAGCTGGCATCTGAAGGGAGAGGGAAGATGCAGGGAGGAGGGAAAGATAAAAAGTAGGAAAGCAGGGGAGAGAGATTGGACCGACAAAAATGGGCAACAAAAATGATTAGGGGGCTGGAGTACATGATTTATGAGGCGAGGTTGAGGGAACTGGGATTATTTAGTCTGCAGAAGAGAAGAATGAGGGGGGATTTGATAGCTGCTTTCAACTACCTGAAAGGGGGTTCCAAAGAGGATGGATCTAGACTGTTCTCAGTGGTAGCAGATGACAGAACAAGGAGTAATGGTCTCAAGTTGCAGAGAGGGAGGTTTAGGTTGGATATTAGAAAAAACTTTTTCACTAGGAGGGTGGTGAAGCACTGGAATGGGTTACGTAGGGAGGTGGTGGATTCTCCTTCCTTAGAAGTTTTTAAGGTCAGGCTTGACAAAGCCCTGGCTGGGATGATTTAGTTGGGGATTGGTCCTGCTTTAAGCAGGGGGTTGGACTAGGTGACCTCCTGAGGTCCCTTTCAACCCTGATATTCTATGACCAGAGAGAGGCAGATAGGCGAAGAGAGGGAAGGAGAGAAAGTCTCAGCAGGCTGATTGAGAGAAGGGGCATACCGGGGAAAGGGGAGGCATTTGTTTTCTTACCTTGGCCAGCGCTACTGGTAACCTGGATGCAGCGGGATTAGCAGTCACTGCCTGAGAGGGCTGGTTGCCTGACTACTAGCTATCAAAATCTATTGATCTCTGCTGACCTAATACCATTCCCCAGGGGCTCCGACCACTGCTTCCTGCTCTCTCCCACGTCCCACCCTGCCACCCTTTTGCTCAGCTCAGGATACAAAACCTACAGATCACCCCGGGGGATGCATGGCTTCAGTACCCAAATACAGGTTTTCTCACCCCCCCCTTCCCAAAAAAACACACACACACAAACTCACTCTCCTGCTGGGGGGGGGGGGTGAGAAAACCTGTATTTGTGCTGGAAATGGCCCACCTTGATTTTCATGCACGTTGTAAGGAGAGTGGTCACTTTGGATAGGCTATTACCAGCAGGAGAGTGAGTTTGTGTGTGTGGTTTTTGGAGGGGGGTGAGGGGGTGAGAGAACCTGGATTTGTGCTGGAAATGGCCCACCTTGGTTATCATACACATTGTGAAGAGAGTGGTCACTTTGGATGGGCTATTACCAGCAGGAGAGTGAGTTTGTGTGTGTGTGGGGGGGGGGGGGGCGGAGGGTGAGAAAACCTGGATTTGTGCTGGAAATGGCCCAACTTGATGATCACTTTAGATAAGCTATTACCAGCAGGAGAGTGGGGTGGGAGGAGGTATTGTTTCATGGTCTCTGTGTATATAATGTCTTCTGCAGTTTCCACAGTATGCATCCGATGAAGTGAGCTGTAGCTCACGAAAGCTCATGCTCAAATAAATTGGTTAGTCTCTAAGGTGCCACAAATACTCCTTTTCTTTTTGTCTTTAAATGGGGAGCAAAGAGCAGCTCCCATCATATCCAGCTAGCCAGGCCAGGCTATAGGAATAACAGAATGATGGACAGCCAGCTGTCATCAACGTGTGTGTATTACCCCGTCCCTTGAGCAACAGACCCTCTGCTACATGACAGCCGGCACAGGCTGGGGCTCTCTGAGTTCCCAGGCCCAGGGAGCAGCGAGGTGGAGTGGCTGGGAGACTTAGCGGATGCAAAGGGAAGGCAGCAGAACTTTTGTCCCAGAAGCTGGAGGCCGCAGTCAGAGGCCCTGGGGAGCTGGCATGTTTGCTCATGTACCCAGCCCCAGCCCTGACAAGCTGGCGCTCTGCTGGCAGGAGAGAGAGCATTCAAAGCAATGAAGGAAGTGGTGGGAGATCTGCAGTCTCCCACTACTTCTAGCTAGTGAAAAAGACAAAAGCAATGACAGCAAGTGAACAGCTACCTGCGGGCTGACACCTTGTTGGTGCCTGAAGTGAGTGACATGCAAATACCTCGTCACTCTGAGAGATTAATTAACCAAAACCAATTGCACACCAAGAATGATGAGACTCCTCACTCACAGACACTTGGCGGGGTTCTCGCACCCCTGTCTCTCTCTCACTGCCGGCGGCGGTGAGAACAGCACCGGGCACTTGGTGGGGAGTGGGACTCCTGTGAAGGCTTCAGCCGCCCCAGCCATCGAGCCCGGCCCTTTCTCATGCATTGAATGCCCCTAAAACGCTGTAAGGAAGCGCCAAAGGCAGAGTCCAGGAAAAGTAGGAGCAACAAGTATCTCCAGCAGGGTGATGATTGTTAATGGAAATTAAAGGGGATCGGGTGGCCTAGTCAGTGGAGTGAGCAGAGGGATGGTGGTGGAGTTAGGTCCTAACTCTGCCACTGACTCCCTGTGTGACTTTCTATGAGTCCTTTCCCCTCTCTGTGCCTCAGTTCCCCATCTGTAAAATGGGGAGAATGACACCCGCTGCTGGAAAGTGTTTTGACATCTACAGATGAAAAGCGCGAGAGCCAAGTTAAACATCATCATCATCTGTATGGTGATAGTGCCTAGTAGCCCCAGTCCTGGGCCCTGACCCCACCATGCTAGGTGCTGTACAAACACAGAACAAAAAGGTGGTCCTGTCCTCAGAGAGCTGACAGTCTATTTTTATAGGATCACTGATGCTCAGACTCCTTTACAGACAAAGAGAATTGGAAAAAATCTAATGATTAACCCCCCAGATTCCTTCCCACCTATCTATCTTTCCACTGATCCATCCCTCACTCCTTCTAAGCTTTTCTTGCTTCTGAATCACAGTTCAGCTGTCAAAATCTGAGCGTCAGGGCTTTATTGCATGGGAGTATGTAGTATGTGGCTGATTTCTGCCCCTTGCTTCCAAATGCGTTTGCTTCTAGGTGCTCGGATACAATGACTATGAGTGCAGTATAAAGACCTAACTAGCTGATAGATAGCTAAATACTAAATGAGGGGCTGCAGGGGTGAAGACCAAGAGGTTTGAAGAAAATCTGGGCAGCTTTTGGTTCATTTCAGTAGCCCTGGCCTGGAGCCTGGCTAGATTCAGCCTTCCCACAGTCCTGCCTGCACTATCTGGTTTTCTAATTCTCACCACTTTAATTATATTTGTAAAGATTTCCATTATCGGAGCAGGACATCGTTGTGGTTTCCATTACACTTTGAGCCACTGAAATCTCTTCCATTCCTTGGTTTGATCTCCCTGTTGAAATTGATTCCGTTTGATCTTCTTATTGTAATGCAGTCGAGGGAAGTGAGTCCAGCGAACAGGCCTCCTTAGAATTAAACTGTCTCTCTAATGTGATTACAAATGGCTGTTAACCCTCATATCAACATGAAGGAATTGATATCTAAGAAGGGGGACTTGAAAGTCCCTCCTCCGCCAGGTGCCAGCTAAAACAAGGGCAGCTGCTGCACCAGGAATAATTGTACTTACCCACCTCTTTTGCAGGGGGGCTGTGAGAGTTGGCGAATGTTTGTCAAGCACTTTGAAGATGTGAAGCATTATAGAAATGCTGCAGGTGCCATAAGCACTGTTCCTATTACTGCTTTCTCTCAGGTGACAGGATCACCTCATTTCGCAATTATCGAGTGCTTTCCATGCCAGGATTCTAAAGTGGGTCACCGGTGTTCAGTAATAACGCCTCTGTGCAGCGGGGATTGGTAGGATTATTATTCTTCCTATTTTACAAATGGGAAAACTGAGGCACGGAGCGAGGAAAGAGACTTACCCAAGATCACACAGCGAGTCAGTGGCAGAGCTGGGACTGGAACTAAGGTGTCCTAATACACTCAGGCGTCCTTTGTCAGTTCCCATCTGGATTACAGCAATATACCTGGGCAGGAGGCCAGCCCATCACACCTGTCCTCCACTCCCTACACTGGCTTCCCAAAGAATAGCAAGTCAAGTTCAGTGTCTCGGTCCTTATCGTCATGGTGTTTCACAGCCTGATCCCAGCATATTTAAAAGATTGGCTAAGGCCCCAGGATGAAGACTGTGATTGACCCGCTGCTCCTCAGGGACAGGGAACTGTCTCCCTCAAGGGCAAAGCTTGTCAGTATGAAAGACAGCACTTTCTCAGGGGCTGGTCCCCAACTGTGGAACGAACTCCCCCGGGACTAAGGCCCATCACAAACCCCCTCCCACTCCCAGTGCCAGGCATACTTCTTTGACCTGCCTTCTCTGATGTACACACAGAGCGGTGCATACAGCTACAGGAATCAACACGCCACCAACACAGCACGCTACACAGCACATCCAGCTCTGCCCCTGGAGGTGGGACCGAGAGAGAGAACAAACCCCACCCAACAGATATGAGCACATCGCCTAGGGCACTGCTGGGAGGCACTCAGATACTGAGAGGGGTGGGAGAGGAACCTGAACGAACAGAACAGAAGTCCTGACTCCCAGCTCTGAGTCATAATAATCGCAAAACCACCCTTCTCAGGGGCAGGTTTTCCAGAGGGACCATACTGAAGGGCAGGTTTTATAAGTGCTGTGAGTGGCAAGAGAAGGGGCCTCTCTGTGCATGGGTGAGTTACCAGTAAGCATGG
Source organism: Natator depressus (assembly GCF_965152275.1). NCBI lineage: Eukaryota > Metazoa > Chordata > Testudines > Cheloniidae > Natator > Natator depressus. The sequence goes on from NC_134243.1 coordinate 69,575,557, forward strand.
GAAGAAATTGTTGAATTAAGAAGGTGAGCCGTTGTCACCACTTGCATGAGCCTGGTGGAACATGCCATCACAGGGGAGCATTCCACTGCCACATGGCATTCTGAATGCAGAGGGATGGGAGCATATGGCGAGCCAGTTGCTCCGATGTGGCCGGCACATGGTCTGATATGTGGGTGATCTGGTGTGGGTGTGAGCTTGTGGGCTTGTCAGTTCTAGAGGAGCAACGTCCTTCCCACTGGCCAGCTGAACGTAATGGGACATCCATCAGCATCAGTCAGCAGGAGCTGCCCACTTGCACTCTCCTCAAGTGGAAAAGGCCCAAAGGCATCAGAGTCCCAGGAAATAACAGTGCAGAGCCATAGAGAGATCTAGAGATACAGATGTACATATATGTGAAGCAAGTGTTATGCTGCCAGGCAATGCTGGGGAATGTGGTGACTTGGGGATGTGCCAAGTGCACTGATCCTAATGAAAAATGCACTGGGACTGGGATGGGCTGTGACTCACAAGAAGCCCAGGCCAGGCGGATTGCACCCCACTGGATGAAGAGAATAAAGGTAAACTCCTTCTGCCACCCATACACTCTTCCAGCATCAGATGAACCACGGACATCAACCACCTGAGGAGACTGAGTCTGACAACCATTGTCCTTTGTCTTCTCGGGACCATGAGGTTTGCAGCAAACAAACCACACTTCTCTTTGTCCTGTAGGCTAGGAAGGACTGGGAGTCCTGCAGGACTGGCACACAGAGCCACTGACCTGGGAGGCAACAACCTGCATTACTCAGTCCCTTTGTGCAAATTATAAGGAGCACTGAGAGGCTCTGCAGTGTGGAGTCCTACCCATTCTCCTGGCTTGGAAGGGCAGGGGCCTGCAGAGAGAGGTTTTCTTTATCCATTGTGCAGAAGAAGTGGGATCTGTATGATGTGGAGGACCCTACAAAACCACCTAAATGATTAGAAGCCCCAGGGAAGATCACAACTAAACGGGGCTCTGATTCACCAAAACGCCCAGGATCCCAGGAAGATCAGCCCCCTCCCACCCTGATCCCAGCACATTCTCCTCCTTGCTCTCTTAACATTGAGCTCCAGGGTCTTCCTCTCCCATCCCTTCCAAGCAGCTTTTTCTTCCAGGTGCCTCTCCTTTGGGCAAATTCATCTTCACTTTCTCCCCTCTGCCAGGATCTCCCTGATTTTCCTTTCTCAGCCCTCCTGCTAACAGATACTCACTCACTCACTCACTCACTCACTCACAGCTCCCCAGAACCTGCCTCCTAGCACCCTGCCAGACTAGGGCGATGAAGGAATGGGAAGAGAAAATCTTAATGCTGAAGAAGGGAACGGGGAAGGAGAGAATTTCTGAGGGGCTGTGGACCTCATTTCACACATATATTGTCTCAGCCTTCCATCAAGGCCAGCACCCTGTCCCCATGGCAACACAATGCTATCCTCTGGAACAGGCTCCTCCAATCTGTGCTGGGAAACTGTGAAGTTCAGGAGTTTCTGAGGAAGATGAGTGGGGCGAGGCATGAGGGATCCCATCCTGGGTGTGGCAGGTGCGAACCTGCGTGAGCTGGGAGCTATGGTCAATGATGTTGGGGAGGGTGGGATGCCCAGAAGGTACTTGGAGCTGAATCAGTAACCACCTTGTCGATGTCGTCTCTTTTCTTCACACTGACAGCTTGACAAGCTAACAGGAAAAATGAAGTCAGTGAAGGGAGAAATGCTATCAGGAGCTCTGTGCTAAAAGGGCAGACAGGCCAGATTGGAGGAAAATGAGAAGCTGTCCAGGCTAATGCAATCATTTATCACATAATCTTGCTTGGCACTTGGGTGAGGATCCTGGCAGTCCCTGGCACTGTGCAGAAGCTCTCCTGGCCCCTTGTGCACTGGCACCATATATGGGGCTCCTTCTCAGCACCTCTGCTGGCTGCTTTGCTTGTTGCTATGGCACACTGCGCTCTCTCCCCATAGCAAGCTGTCTTTATCCATTGTGCCATGCTCTGGCTGTGTCTGGTGTGGAGTTTGTCTTGTCTCGCTTTGGATCTGTTGTCAGAGGGGACACCATCTTATTGGGTCATGGACCTTTTTGGCTCCAGTTCTTATTAGCCTATGGCATGGGGCCAGGATTTACGGCAGCCTAGCACCATACGATAGAAAGATGCATTAAGAAACATCCCTGCAAAGCAGGGTCAGCTGTAAAATGTGACAAAAGGGGAGCAACAAGGGAATTTCCTTCCCTGATCATGTTGCATTGTAGATTTTGCTGCACGTTTGGGCCATATGTGACCCGTGCCCAAGGGGACTGTGAGATCTTCAGAGTGATTTCCAGCTGAGATGAGCTCATTCATTTAAACTTGCCCCTTTTCAGGGAGTACAAACCTACCCACTCTATTTCTGACACACAATAGTTGCAGACCAGATTCAAGCTGAACAAGGAAGGGTTTGCACAACTCGCATTTGGAAACTGGATCTTACCATCCTGAGTTATGTGACTTCACTTTACAGCATGCATCCCAATGACCAGTGAGCTGAGGGAAGTGCTCTGATTTATGAGAACAATCTGATCATTTCCATTTCATGTTATGCTGACAGTGGTTTTTTCTAATAAATATTTTGTGAGGATACAGGCTTCTCAGATAAACCCCATGCTCTCTGGGTCTCCGCACTAAAGGGATAGTTTTCCCAAGGCTTAGAGCAGCTGGACAATAGGAGCCTGGTTTTTAAAGCCATTTGCACTCAGTTATATGCACAAAAATGAATGCTTTAATTTGTGCTTGTGGTTACCATGACTGAACAGCAAATCGAATGTTGCCCCTTTGGCAGGGTTGTTTCCACCTGGATGAGTAATTGGTGATAGAAGCCAGGTATAGTCTTGGTGTAATCTTGTTTAGTCTCAAACAAAGCACACAGTGTCCTGTTTCCCAGAATGCAGTAAAAACAACCTGCAGCAGCAAGTTTCCTTTCTCAGAAATCCCCAAGTCAGCCACTCCAGTGAGCTCTGTGCCCAAGAAGCTCTGTCTCTCTGCTTCCTCTCAGGGTCATGCATACAACTCATTCTGCTGCCTTGCTCCTTCCAATACACACAACTTGCAACAAATATCCTAGCCCCTGCATTTGCAATCAGAAAATCTCCTGTGAATCCACCTGGTTTAACTCTGCTCTGGCCATGCTGCCTAGGGCCTTGGGCAGTAGACCCCACGGTCTGCAGGTGTTTTTACTACATAACGGGCTTGATTGTTACTTCTGTTTGAGTCTGAAACAGTATACTTGGCACACCCACTGGCTTTAATGAGGGCTAGATTGCATTTGGAACCAAGACCCCCGTGCACACACACACACACACCCAGCAGCTATTAGCACCTTTCTGCAAAACAAAGTAATTTCACATGTAAATGACTGGTTACAAATGCAACTGACCATTTGCACATGCAATTTCCTAATATGCATTCCTAAGCATGGTAAGTGTGTGCACAAATTAGATACACAATTGCACACCCATTTTTGTGTGCATACTTGAATGGACTTAGTTTTAACAATCAGACCTTGGTTCTCCAGTAGTACACAAGGAGACTCATTGTGCCAATCACACATTTGCATATACAAACAGTCACTCAGCTGTGTAACAACTAGAGTTGACTGAGCATGACAATTCCTTTTCATGGCAACTGCGGCGTGTGCATGGGGGCTAGTGGCCTAGAATGTGGTAGACCCAAGTTCAAGTCCCTGCTCTGAATCAAGCAGAGTTTTTCATTCCAGATCACTTCAGATGAGACAGGACAGGGACTTAAAGCGGGGTCTAGCACATCCCAGGCCAGCACCCTAACCGGGCAGCTATACAGTTGCTCTTTTTCTCCCTCTGTGTCGCTAAGACCTGAAAACCAATACATTTCAGCTTTGACAAAACAGCCTATTTCACCAAAAATGTTCCAGCCAGCTCCAGTAACTAACCATCATGTAGGCCCTTCTCCAGAGCAGATCCTACCGTTACTTCCATATCCATTTACACCGTAGGGTCACGGTCCTTTCACCATCAGTCCCCTTAGCAGCCTGGCCTTGTTCTTCTGACCCTACTTTCAGAGCCTTCAAGCCTGCTCACCTTGGAGATGGGCACATGCTCTCTCCTTCCGCACCTACTCATCTGAGTGCAGCCAGCAGGGCGAGGGGGGTCTCACACCCTTCGCTGTCTTACAGGACCTAACCCAGGCAGATTGTATCCACTTCCAGTTATTGCTTGTGGTTCAATCATTGGTACAGGTCCCAGTCTCTAAGAGAAGAGAGAGGTATTGCCAAAAAGCATCCCATAGAGAGGACCTCCCAGACCTATTAGCCACCAATTTCCAGAGTTAGGAACTGAGATGCAAAACTTCCCTGAGGCTACGGATTGTCATGTCCACCCGGAGCATGGAGTATTAATTATTATTATCCTTAATGACACCGAGTGACTATAGAGCAGTACTAATGATGGAAATTAATTGGATTATTACTGCCCCTCCCCACTGAGGTGCTCAGGATGCTGTGTGGTTAAAATATGCCAAGGCGCGGTGCTTACAAAGGGATACAATGAGCAAGAGAAAATCCAGGCGAGATGCTAATAGGGCAAATGAAGGTGGCAGTGATTAAAAGGAGGCTGGTGCATGCTGACATGAGGGGTGAAAGCAAGAGATACAGGTGATCAAAATGCAGAGTCTGTTGCTAAAGCCTGAAGGGGTGAGGTATGTTTATGTCAGCGTTTATTGTATGGTTTACAAGCTGTAAATGCATGGAGCGCTAGGACTTTGCATAGAACAGGGCACCAGGTGTGGCCCCACCAGGAAGGAATTGGGGTTCAGAGAGCCAAGATCCCACTACTCCATGCCCATCTCCATCTGCTCCCTGCCCACTTGCTTGCAGGGGACGCATGTGGAGAACAGGGGCTCTGTGCTACATCAGCCCCACACTCAAGATGCAGGTAGGCTGAGCAATGAGTGAATGTCCTACTCCCCTGCTCGGAACAGTATGACAAAGGCACAGCCAGCCCAGCCCATAGTGTTACAGCTAAAAAATAGACTGAGCCAGAACCAAGATCTTCGCCAACACACGCATACACACACCCAAACATATCTGGAGATTACAATCTGGGCCCAAAGTTTGTAGCTTGGGCTCATTTCTGCTAACAGTCTCATAAACAATTTTGTCCCCTTCCTAACTGTAATCCACAGACCAATTTGTACCATTTAATACATGAGAAGCAGCAGCCTGGAAATGAACAGAAAATAACCGTCTCCCTCTAAAAACCCCCAAACCAACCCACTTAATGTTATTTCTTCCTCTTATTTGTGTGGCCTTATCCTCCCCGTGAGCATACACCCTCCACAGCAGCCTGCGATGTTCTTAACCATCACCCCACATGGCTTTAGACATTCCGGGGGTGGGGGGGAGTCAAAACAGGCACTACCCAGGCTTTGAGCTTGATCTGCCAATTCCTCCCCGGACGCAGAACGCCGGCAGCCAGTCCCCTGGCACAGCAGCATGAGGGCTCGGGTTGGTAGGACAGTGCGCGTGCTATGAACCGACGGTCAGTGCTGTGCCTGCGGGGTGATTTAACCCATTGCTATGTTTCTGTTCTAGCTGCTTAAGCAACACAGGAAATGGCCCCACAAAGCCTGCAGCTAGTCCATTTTCTCTGCTACATGCTCTCCCTTTGTGGAGAGGGTTGTCTCCTGAATTCAGTGCTGTGGGAGACAGATCCTCGTAGTGCCCAGGTTGGGAGAGAGGAGAATAGTCTGTAGGGGAGGAGAGATATAGGAGCAGATCTGTGGCCCACAGATCTGTTTGCCCCTCACTTCCCAGATCTGGGTGGGATGGGGATGGGCGGATCCAAGGGGAAGGAACTTTTGCTGATGTTTTCACTTTGCACCACTACGAGGGCCACACAGCTGAAGGGACAGTCAGGTCAAGGCTCATGAGAGCATCAGCTGTTTCCAGACTGAGCTGCCTTGGCTTTAGGATGCCTGGGGAAACCAGCTATGTATCCATGCAAGGTGGAGATTTTGCTTCTCTGCGGGGTTCCTGATGTGGGCAGCTCGCTGTTGTATGGCCCTGGATGTAGTGGCCGCGTGGACATTTTGATCAATCAAACCTGACAACAGGGTTGCACTCTACTGTGACGGAGGGGGCTATGGAGAGCAGAGTCAAACACCCCATTTCAGACCGACAGGTGGATTTCATTCCCAGGGTGAACTCTCAGCCTGGGGGAGGTGGTGTGTTGCCCAGCTGTTGTGCTGATGAGAAGGAAGAAATGTTGGCAGGCTGGGACATAGGGCCTGTGGTGAGAAGCCAGCTTGCCAGTCTGCTAACAGCACCAGCTTCACTGCAGCGAGCCTCCATCCCTGCCCAAGAGAAACCCATGTGCAGTTAGCTGTGTGGGCAGGGGTGCTGGAACAATTTGTACAGTGGGGCTGCTGAGAGCCATTGAACCAAGCTGTAAACCCTGTATCTAATGGCATCCACTTCAAACCAGGGAGTACAGCAGCACCCCTAGTTCCAGCACCTATGTGTGTGGGTGAATTCTGGTATCATTCTATTCAATTTAGCTTCTTATACTGTGCCTGAGGTCTGAGAATCTCGATGGAGAGATCAGGGGTTAGTGGGCGAATGCAGTATGAGTGGGGCAGCTGACCACTGTCCCCCAGTGTTGGGTGAATATTGGCTGCAAGGACCCTTTCTATTTCCCTGGGGGAACCTGTTGAACCACCAAGTAGTAACTCATTGCAATGAAAGCAGCCAATCAAACAGATTTTGATGGGAGATGGAGGGGTAGTCGCCTGGGTTTAAAATATACAGAGGGATGCAGTGCCTGTATTTTAAAGAGGGGGATGGGAAAGTTGTCCTAGCTGGAACACCAGTGACTTTTGGGACAATCTTGGGGATGGGAGCTCTCAGCTCTGTTCCCCCAATTTGCTCCTTTTAAGAATGCAGATGACAGACTTTAAGAGAGAGCGACTGACCCTAAGTGCCACAATGGACTATCCCTTCTGGCTGATGGACGGTGTCTACCTAAGGGAGACTCCTTGATTGGTTTCAGATATAAATGAGTCAATGCCAGGCCACGGTTCAGCTCAGGGCCAGGCGATCACCAAGGGAGAAGGACAGAAAAGGAAGGCAGATGTAAGAAAGTCTTAGCCAGTGGCAGCAGGCTAGCCATATCCATGGCACAGGCCAGAGCCTTCACGTCAGGCCAGAACCAGCCAGGCCCCTGCCTTGTGTGGGATCCATAGTTTGTTCTTGTCCCCTGGAGTTCACTTTAAGAGTCAAGATGATCCTATTGCATTTGTGGTGGCATTCAAGCTCTTTCATTCAGCAGACCGAGTTGCCATCCATTTAGCAAACCCACCTCGAAGAAAGAGGAGTGAGAGTGAGTGTGTGCATCCACAAACCCATTTGCTGTTTAGGTGTCAGAAATAAATTTCACCACTGGAGTCTGCAGCATCTGATTAGTGAATTATTCAGTTTGGAGATTGTGTTCCTTGTGACCTCATTAGTAACCCCAAGGTGAGCGGGATGCATTAGCCTAACCACTGTATTGTCACCGAGGAGCAGAATGGGGGCATTAAAAGGGATTAAAGTGCTTTACCAAGAAGTGCAGCACAACTCATAAAACCAATAAAAAAATAAAAAATAAAGCGCACTGTGAAACCGGCAAATAAACAGGCTGGCGCGGCACAGGGTGGGGCAGGAGCGTGCTGGCACAGGAGGGTTCTGCAGATAAACAGGCCGGCACGGCATGGGGACAGGGGCACTAGCGTGCTGGCAAAGTGGGGTCCTGCAGGTAAACAGGCCAGCACAGTGTGGGGCCAAGGCCAGGAGCGTGCTGACAAAGTGGGGTCCTGTGGCTGAGAGTAAAGGCCACTGCTTTAAGAGACTTTGCAGAGTTACCAAACCCACCAACGAGAACTTCACTGAGGCCCAGCTGTGGGGAGGGAGCTCAGGTCCCCATCACACTTTACACTTATATCAGCCTGATCCAGCCCCTCTTGAGAAATCTGTGGAAAGACTCCCGTTGATGTGAGTGGCCTTGAATGAGGCCTGTCTGCTGAGAAGTGCTCTACGAAGCCTTAAGACCTTTCTGTCTGAAGATCTTTACCAAGCTCGGTGAGTATCACTTCCCCATTGTAGAAATGGAGAGACTGAGGCACGGGGTGGGGACAGGAAGGCAGTTGTCCCAGGTCACACACTGAAGCAGTGGCAGAGCCAGGATTACAACCCACATCATCTGGCTCCCAGCTCCATGTTCTTATTAGTACATGAGACAGCTTCCCTGTGTATGCCGCTTCCTTGTGCCCTGACTGAGGTGAATCTTCTCCTGGCAGGATCAGGGCCTGAGTGTACTGAAGAAACCATCCTCAGCACAGGGCTGAAAGGGTGACTGACTAAGTCTTGTGGCTAGTTGGTATCGATTATTCTTAGGCTCTAAAACAATCACTGATGGTCTTTCTGGGATGGAGGGCTTCCATCACTCTCCGGACCCGAGACCCAGGGCCTCTCTCTAGTTTTCCATCCCTGGTGCCTCTCTCGGCTCTCCCAACCCTAGACCTGGGGCCCAGCCTCCTAGTCCCAGTTGCAGGTCTCCTGACCCCAGGGTTGGGTCCCCTCTCTGGTCTCCCATTCCACTGAACTTGGAAAGAAGAGCTCCCACCTGGCTGGAGCTGGGTGAATGGTGGGGGAAGGAATCTGAGATCAAGTCTGCTAAGTCCTCCTCACCCTCTCCTCTGTGTCTGGGTTTACATCACTGTAGCTGGGAGCAGGATTTGGCCCTGGGTGTTTCTTCTACAGTCAATCTGCACATGGGATGGATGCAGAATGGGGGGAGAGTGCCAAGGAGAATAGATGGAGCTGACTTTTCCTGATTCGCACAGGTTTCTTATTAAAGAAAGAGGGAGATGGGTTTGTATCAAGCTCTCTCTGGGTCATCTCTTCTTTGTTTCTGCTGGGAGGTATTGGCTGATGTGAATGGCCTTCACCGGGGGATGATCCTGTTAGTGACCCGTGCGGCTGCATTTGTTTGCTCAGCAGCAGTTGCAAATAATGGATGCTAAAAGGCTTTGTGGTTCATCGATGGCCATGCTCATAACCACACACCCTTCATCCAGTTCTTGGGAGAGATGCAAAACTCCCCGATGCTTCTGCTTGGGTCCTAAACTCTGCCTCCTACCTAGCACAACGGGCTGGCTCCCCACAGCCTGCACTCACCGGAGGTGTCCTTTGCAAGGGATCCTGGGGAAAGTTGTCCTAACTTAGACCCTCAGGTGGATGCATCCAATCAGCAGAGTCCCCTGTCCCCTTCCACGAGTGCACGGGCTGGACTCCCATGTTTTCAGCTGGGACTTGAAGCCAGGCAGGTCCTCCAGTGGCAGTCCCAGCTGAGCCCAATGGGTTCCAACCTTCTCTAGCTGAGCCTCTTGGAGCGATGCTAAGCTTATCCCCAGCTCATAGCAGAGCCAGCCTTCCAGAGAGGCAAACTCTGTGTTACTCTAAGGAGACCTCCTGCTTGACCACTCTTCTTTGGTAGTGCCTCCTGGTTGCTATGCACAGGGCCATGGTTTGTCCAGTGGCGTGAAGATGTTACAAGGGTTTTCTCCCTCCTCAGCCTGATCTCCTGGACTCAGATTAACCTGCCTCCGTGGAGACCCCACTCAATAAATTGTACATGTCCCATCATATTAACATTCAATATTTTAACTTCTCCAAAGCTGGGAATATTTCCAAAGTCTGAGCACAGGGATGATTATAATTCCATAATAATATTTTAATTCTATGATAAGCTAAATTAACTTCAGCCCCCTTGTGTCCCATTTCCCTTGCTGGCGCCAATAATGGCTGATCAAACCCCTGGTACTGATGAGTTTGGGGGAGGTGAAAACCACATCATCTGCAGGAGTGTGAGCTAAGGGAGGTGGACTTTGGCCCCAGAATTCCAGGTATGGGCATCTATCCTGTCTGCATATCAGGACCAGTAGGGGGCATTGTACTTGACAACTGCACATGCCGAACCACCTTTGTTTCCAATCAGCTCCAAGCCACTGCAAGGTTAACACCTGGGCTGGGAGAGTGACTTGGGGAAGGAAAGCCTGGGTTGGATCCAGAGTGAAAAAAGGACAAAGTGGGGAATGGGAGACAGCAAAAAGTAAACAGAGAAAGGGAGAGCCCCAGCAACACAGAGCCACAAGAGGCTCTGAGCAGAACGAGGACGTAGCTAGTTCTTTCTGTCCAAGATAGATAAACGCAAGGGGCTCCACGCCTGTTAATAAGAAAAGGCCTCTCTGTGTTCCTCTCAGACCTTACTCATACACACTGACTTTTGTCGTGTCTGTGGCAAGGTCAGAGCTGCTGCCTAGGAATTGAGAACAGTTGAACTAGTTGGGTAACAGTAAGAAGCATAACCTCAAAGCAGAACCTCAACATGGTCAGAGGGACTAATGCAGCCTGTTGCAGTGGGGAGGCAGGGGGCGGGTGCTGCCTCTCTGATGACACCCTGTATCCCTCCCTACATTTGCTTGTCTAGCTACAGGCCTGGGCTGTTTTCTGGGTGCTTTCAGGCTGGTGGTGCTGGGAACCTGCTTTTTCTTGCTTCTTGCTGGGGGAGTCTCAGGGAGATGGCTGGGGGATTATCCAAAGTGGGAACCTTTGGGTTGTTGCCTCTCATTACTTAGAATGCTAGCCGTCCCCTCAAGCACTGCAAGCGGTCTGGCCATTACCCAAACACCTTTACATTTGGCCCCTGCTAGAGTGCTCCAGCCCCAGCTGAGACACTGTAGCAGGGGCAAGAAGGAAGGAAGGAGTTTTATGAGGTGTAGTCTTCCCCACCTTTATTAGACCTGAATGTGGGAGGAATCTTATTTTTAAAAACACACCCTGAAAACTAGCCACAAAAAGAGTGTGTGAGAGACCCCCAGAGTAGGGAGTGATCTAGGATTTGAGCTCTGCTCCTGCTCTTTCCTTATCCCCCCTCCCCTCCCCGCCTGTCACACAAGTACGGGAAATTCATGTAATGCTATTTAATAATATATACTTATGCACTGGCTATCTCAAGCCATTTGCATTGTCAAAGTCATGTGCACTGATGTGAAGTCTTTGCTTTCCCTTGTGTCACTGCTGGTGTCATCGTCAAGCAGTTGTCTAATGGTGACTTGAAGAACTGAAGGGGAAAGACGCGACAGAAATTAAAAACTAATCAGTGAGTTAAACTAAGGATCCCTTTCATTGTCATCATTATGAGCATTGTATTGTATTCACTGAGCATCCCGCAGGCGCAGAGGTAGTGGGAACACCTTCCTCTTTACATTTTCAAAACGTTACTGGAATGGTGGTTTAAATTAAGCACATTTGCTTTCTTTTGAATTCCAGTAGAATTCCCTGCTAACTGGGATTCTTCAGTGGATATTCTCATCTGTCCCAGGTTAGCAGCAATTCCAGGTTGGAAGAGACTATTTAAAAAATCCAACAAATCTTAAAATGGAATAAACTACTGTGCTAAATAAAAATGAGACCCCTCGCAGTTCATCTTCATTTCTTATTTTACTCCTCCTTTGGCACCCTCTGTATTTAAAAAGGCTGTCCCTTAAAATTTCACATCTCTTTACTATCTGGTTAAACACCACTTAATGCCTTGGCACTGGTCAATGCATTCCCTTCCCATTAGGCAGAATGTTTGCAAACTGTCTTGGAGAAGCAGCCATCGTGCCATTCACTCTGCACCATGGGAGAGTTCCAACAGAGACAGAGGACTCATGCCTGTTTAGGTGTGTTGAATGCAGAGCAGTCTGGTCTGTTACAGAAGCTATCTTACAATCCCTTTGAAACTCTCCTGTCTTCCTCATGCATTCAAATGGGAGCTGCATTCTCTCAGCTCTGCCTTGCATCCATTCAGGAGGCCACTTCTGTTGACAACAAATAGCACTTTAAGCAAATCACACTTTTAAATGATATTTTAAAATGTTGACAAAGCTTTACATGGCAATTTGCTCTTCTGAGCAAGCCCATGTAGTGCTTTGAATCGCTTTACAGTACACCTTAAAGGAGACAGTGGTCACGATAAAGGGTGAAGGAGGAGACTGAAAGGAAGGGGAGGGGTCTGAGGGATGAAGGGCATGTTCCTCAATTCAGTTTGTTTTTTTCCCATCGTATTTCCCAGCTAGTTCAATGCGGAAGTCATTTGCACTCAGGGGTTTCTGTGCCAGACGGCTCTTCTGCTCATTGTTGCATCAAAAGGATTCTCACGTTTCTTTCTTTGCTTAACCCTTTAAAAATATTCCATCTGTCAGGGCCTGGCGCTCCCTAGTGATTTTCCTTGAAGTACAAGCCACATCCTTATGTTTGCTTGTCAAGCAAACAGTCAGACTGACAGACATCCTGGGGTGCACACAAGCCTAAACAGACCCACTCATATGGCTGCATGCAGAGTGAGCTGTATATGCAGTCGTACAGACACAAGTGCATATAGGCACCTGCACACCCTCACATGCCAATGCAGACATGTCTGTGTACAAGTAACAACCCCTGCCTGGGTCAGTGCAGGGTTTGAACCCCTGACCCTGAGGAGGAGCTTACTAACTGAGCTAAAGCAAAACCTCCATGAGCTGGTAGCAGTAGTAGGTTGCTAGCCTCTAGAGCGTGACCCTAGAGTCGCCAAGCATCTCGGAGCCCTGTCTGCATCCCCGCAGCTTGGCCTCACCCTCACACACCTGGCTCAGCTGTGGTCAGGATCTGTAGTTCCCGCTGTCGGCCGCTAGATGCCACTGTGGAGCCCGGCTTCAGGCAGCTTGCCTGCTTCCCCAGCGGGGAGGGACAGCGCCAGCTGCAGTGGGGATGAGGCTAATGAGCAGGCGGGCGCAGCAGGGCGACTGGCGGAGACTGAAGCTAAGGGGGGCTCGGCACTGGCCCCAGGCTGCCCCTGTCTCAGAGAGACCTTAGCTAGATCCCAGCCTCTGGAGAGACCCCAGCTTTCAGACCTGCCTCAGTACCTACCCTAAACACCACGCGGGCACCCTCCCATCTGACCCAGCACCCAGCCACCAGCCTGCACCCCAGATACCCCCTTCCTGCCAGGATTGATATAAGCCCCTGCCCTAGCCCTGAGACTGCCCTGGGAAGGGTGCGGCGACCCTAAGACAGTTCACGGCCATTTGCAAATTGCGAGTTAGCTCCTTTCCATAACATGTCACCCGTGGAGCTGCACCCAGTGTGGCAGCCGTGGCTGCATTCAGAGTCACACACGGAGAAGTGTACGCACGCCGGCATGGCTACGCAAGCACACGCAAACAGCTAAGCTCCCTGTATGGGCCCAATCACTTTACTATCTGAGCCCCTCATAATCTTTCATTCGTTTGCCCTCACACGCCCCTGCGAGGCAGGGCTGGTATCCCCAGTGTACAAAGGGGGAACTGAGGCACAGAGAGGCAAAGTGACTCACCCAGGGTCACACAGTGAGACTGTGTCAGAGCACGGACAGGAACGCAGCTCTCCCAAGTCCTAACCTCCCCGCTTGCATGCAGACAACACAGTATCTTGCATGGTGCAACTGACACTGGCCTCGGCATAGCCCATGCCCAGCATCTCAGGCAGCTCTGCAGCCGGGCACTGGCGGGCTGTCCGCAGTCTCAGTGGGCCAGGAAGGGAAGCAGGGAGCTGCAGCTTCCCTCAGCAGCCTGTTTTCACGCAGCCCCCTGGCTCGCCTCTCCCCCAGGCATTCAAGGAGAGTTTTGAGTCTCACCGCTGTTGTACCAGCCTCAGAGCTCACAGGACAATGCTCAGCACTCACAGGACTCCTCTTCTTTGAGCTGAGTGATGCTCTGAAAGCCACAGCCGCGTTGTGAGGGGGGTGATGGTGCCGCACAGCACAGTGGCTTTGTTGCTGAGAACAGTGACATGGTGACCTCAGCACGGAGCTGGCGGGGGGAGATCCTGGGGAGCCAGCTGGGCCATAGAACCAGAGTGAATGGAGGTGGGAAAGACCTGCCAGGTCCCTCCCCCATACCGTGGCTAGATTTGAACCAGTGACAGGGCCCGGATCCTGCTTGCAGTTCCAGGAGTTCTCTGACGTCCATCCCTGGATAACAGGGGCAGTTGCCATTAGGGATTCGCCCCTCTGTGCTGGTGCACAGACCCTGGTCCCCGAGCGGTCCTGACTATGTGCTACATGGCACGTGCCACCTCCCCAACACATGAGCAACAATCCCGAGGGGCTTGACTTGACTCTAACAGCTCAGCCATCACGGCGGCCACAGAAACATCAGCAGAAAGCACCTGACCTGAACCTTTCACACCAACAGCTGCTGTTCAGGAAGCTCTGTCCCCATCACTGAGTGAAACATTTCCCATTTCTCTGCCCCTTCCAGGAGCCTCCAGATTGCCTTTCCTTTCACAGTGGGTCTCAAAGGTACCAACTGCCCACCCTGGAGAATGGACAGGGCCAGCATCCCCTCGGGTGTCCCCCACCAACATACCTCGCCAAGCCCCTCTAGGTCCCATGCAGTGTATGGCTTCCCTGCTCAGCTCGGTGTCAGCTGTGCTGAGGACACCAGCCTGCTGACAACTGGCCAAACTCAATGCACACTGCCAGAGGCCTTTGGCCACAGGACACCAACAAATTATGCCCAGGTGACTTGCTCAGTGTCTCCCACCCCACTACCCTCATGTCTCCCACACCCTCTGTTGTTTTCATCCTGCCTTTAATTAGACTGAAAACTCTTCAGGGCACGGGCCATCTCTTATGCTGAGTTTCCACAGTGCCTAGCACCATGGGCTCTGGTCTCCGCTGTGCCCTCTACCACAATACAAATACCAGCTAATAATAGAGACCATGCTGGATTTGAACCAGTGACTGGGTCTGTAGCTCATCCCCAATTCCTGGAGCTATCTGCTCCCCTAGCAAATTTAAAAGGCATCTTCCCAAATGTTCCTGTTTACTTATAGCTTTCCAGTGCCTCTAACAGCACCTGGTGTTCTCAGCAGAGATCCAAGGTACTTGAAAAGAGGGCCGCATGTACCTTTCCCTGTGTGTTAGAGAGATGCGGGAGTTTTCTTGTGGCCACTCCCTCAACAACTGGAGTTATCTGTATCCACGGACAGCTGTGTTACCCTGCTGCGCATGGGGACACTTGACCCCAGTGTCTTTCTCCCAGCTGGGCTGGGTTTGTCATGACTCTTTTGCTTTATGCCCAGACTCTGGGTCTAATATTTCTGGAGGGCTGGAAATAGGATTGACTCAGGAAGACAGAAGCAGCTGCCCTGATATTGTCCTCCTGGCCTCTCCTGCCCCACCTGCTTTGGGAACTGGGTCCGGGTAAAGCAGGACCAGAAAAGCCTGGATTTCAGACCCTTCCCTGGTTTTTATTGCCATTTTGTCTCAGTTTAATGATAAGTTTCCCAGTCCCCCTTCCAGACAGCGCTCTCGGGGGCCTCACGCCAGGCCCATGCATTGGTTTCAGTGAGTCCTCACCACGTCAAGGGAGGTTGTGGAATCTCCATCATTGGGGATTTTTAAGAGCAGGTTGGACAAACACCTGTCAGGGATGGTCTAGATAATACTTAGTCCTGCCTTGAGTGCCAGGAACTGGACTAGATGACCTCTTGAGGTCCCTTCCAGTCCTATGATTCTATGTCGGGTTTCCTTCAGTCTCTGGGAGGCGCAGCCGCAGAACAAGCTGGGAGAATGTGCTGCTCCTGACAGAGAGGGGCTGAGAGTGCTAACTGGGGAAAGGGATCGTGCAGGCCAGTGCTGGGCACAGCAATGCAAATGGAGTGAGGCCTCTCAGCCCTGCCATGCAGCATCCCTGAGCTTCTCACACACACAGCTCTGCTGCTGCGCCTTCGGCCTGACCTGCAGCTCCTACTGCTGTGCCCGATGCATCCCAGTTCTCCCCTGCTAGTCCCTTCCTGGGCTGTCACAGCTCTCCCAATGCACCTCCGTCCTGCCCGCCGCCCCCCTGCCAATCCACTCCTCGGCTGGTAAGTATTCCCTCTTCTACCTATTGAATGAAGGGGCCAGGGATAATGTAGAGCCCCTCAAGACTTCTGGCTCTTGCTCAGCAAGGAAACCAAGTCCCTGCCATATGAGAGCAAGATGTGAGCTCAGGGGACAGGTCGTCATTAGCAGCACCCCGTCTTCCCCTGTAGCCCTGCTTTCTCTTTGCACTCCCTCGTGCGCTCTTCCCCCTCCTTCCTTGCAAACTGCTGCTCTGATGGAGGCTGAAAGTGTCTCGTCTTTGATGGGGTGATGGGCAAGCGATGCCTTTGGGGAGATCAGCTCATGTTGGAAACCACCCAGCGCCCCCAACCCACACAAGGGGCTTTCACGGGCTGTGGGATTGTTGTCTCTCAGCCCTAGCTGCTTCCATTGGGGCCTCTGCCCCTTTGGGAAGGGGTGCCCCCATCCTTCTCCCCGGCCCCACTGGGGAGCCGGCACTTGCCCAAGCAGGACAGGACATGGCAGAGGAAGGAACTCATGTGCCAAGCCCCCAGCTTGGGGACCCCCTGAGAGTAATGCAGCTCGCCGAGCTCCAGAGTGGTGGGTGGCAAACACAGAGGCTGTTTGTGTTTTCTCTCCTCCTCCTCTCACCTCCTAAACACCTTTCAAGTGGGCTGTGAGCACAGTCACTGCCTGCCGGGGAGCCACTCTTCCCAGCACCCTCCGGCTGGGTCTGTGCTGGGAGAGGAGCCATCCGCTAGCAGAGTGTGGCAGCTGCTGGGGGACAGCAGCTGATTAGTTGTGATTACAGGGTTCAAGGAGGAGGCAGCAAGAGGAGCAATTAAAATCCAGGGATGCTTCTCTTCGCTATTATGCCAAAGCAGAGAAACCAGCTAGCTGGTGAGTTGAGAGATGGCTGGGGCCCGGAGTGAACAAGGCCCAGAGGGGCGAGAGCAGGAGAGGTTCAGTGTGATGGGCCTGGCAGGTTAGGGGTGAATAACCCCCTTGGGTGCCATTGATACCCTCTTTGCTCAAGACTGGCACTATCCAGCTGATTAATATGCCTGCATGGTGAGGAGGTCACTTTGCAATGCAGGGTATACAGAGCTGGTGGACGTGGGAGGGGGTTCAAAAGCTGGGAGCACCGGGGCAGAGTCCTCAGGGCTGCAGCAGGGACCCCGGCTGCTCCCTGAAGGAGAGAGAGGTGACAGCACCAGGGAGCAAAGAAAGGGGAAATGAGCTCGGCTTTTTCTAGACACTTTTTCTTCCACTATCCCCGTTCCCTGCTCCCCTCAATACGGCTGTCGCCTGCTAACCCAGTACAGTAGGCTGGTATCCCCCCCAGGCTCTACCAGTGTTCCTGAATCCGGATTTCCAGCACCCTCTGCTAGTCCAGTGCTGGCCCCACACAGCTCTGCCAGTGCTCCTCGGTCCTGTCCTGCATCCCCCTGATATTCCAGTCCTGAATTAACCCCATGCCCCTCAAGCCTGACCTGCCAGCCCCCTTTTATTCCAGTCCTTCCCTTCCAGCCTGACACAGCTCTGCCCCTCAGTCCCAGCCAATGCTGCAGAGCTGCCTCCAGATTCCCTGCTCCTTTCAAAGGGCTCCATTACCTGCATCGTGCTCATGTGTATTCTCACCCCTTCGTTTTCCTTGTGTGTCTCACCCCTGGCTAAGAAGCTATTGTGTGCTGGGTGGGGTAACCTCCGGCCCAGACATCTCCGTCACAGCTGTATGCACTTGTTTGAAGCCAAGGCCCCCTTCCCTGTCTTACAAACCGTTTTTTATTTTGGAAGCCTTGCCTGGTTTCTCCCCTGCAGAGAGTTCAGGGCACCAGATCCCCTGCAACCCAACCTTCAAGGGGGGATGAGCTGGGACTGGGAAAACATCCTGGCTCAGATGTTTCCTTTACACCCTGTGACCAGCAGGTGGCGCTGCATTCATCCCCAGCTCTCTCATGCGGGGCTCCTTACATCCCTGTTCTGCTGGGCTGCTACATGAGACTCCCTGGTTCGGATTCTCTAGAGGGGACAATTGTGCCTATTTCTTAGCAACTCATTTATCAGTTTCTCACTGGGAGCCTCGGAAATGCTCTCCTGGTGGCTGGCAATGAGGTGGAGCTCTCTTTTTCTCCCCATGTGTCTTGGTGCAGCGACAAAGGGTCCCAGTGGCCCCCGGGTTACATGGACGTGGCAGGAAGGTGTTGGATTTGACCTGCTGATGGCAGGGGGAGCGGGGTCCTACAATGTAATCATACTGTGATCCTTTACTTGGCCTTCGCTGAAATCAACCCTGTCCACTCCCAGCCAACACACACACATCCCTGTGGCATCTGCGGGAACCAGAAACAAGCCAGCTCAGAGGCAGACACTGGTGGGAGAGACAGTGGCAGGTAGGGCGGGCGCAAGTGGACTACCACTCGCTCACAAACCCTCAGGCGAGCATAAGCCAGGTAACCCCATCCAGCTTTCCCTGGGCAAGGTGCCTTTCAAACAAACTCCACCCAAAGGGGTGACTGACCCAAGACACCGGACAGCCTAAGGGGTGTGGGACAGAAAACAGCTGGGGAAGACAGTGTTTGGAGGCTAAACAAGCTTAAGGCCAACAGAGGAGGGGACTCAGAGGCCTCGAGCAAGGGGATGTTTGGAGCAGAGATTTTCCATAAGCGGGGCAGCTGATGCGGCAGAGAAACGCAGTTCCAACCAGATGGCAGGAGCTGCAGAGGAGAAGGTTCTTGAGAGACGGGACAGAGAGGAGGCCAGTGCTGGACAAGCAGAGGGAGCAGAGCAGAGAGCAATGAGGTCTGGGCACCTGGATGGGGAAGTCCACTGAGAAATTTGAAATGGAGGGTAATGAGCGTATGCAGGTGAACGAGGGCACCGCACAGCGCGCTAAGCTCCTGGTGATGCTTAGTACTCACTACTGGTTATTGCTAGTAAGGTAAACCCCCTAAGGTTTCCATCTGCCCATGGCTTGGTGCAAGTCGCATTCCGAGAGGGAGAAGTACAGGAGCAGAAGGAACAGAAAGCCTAGTAGATCTCACCCATCCACAGGGAAGTGGACATGACTAAGAATCAGGCTTTGGTCACCACTCTCAGAACCTACCTCGCTGCAATTACCAGCAGCTCCAGGAAATCTGCTGAGACCGTCCTGTCCTCCTGAAAACCTGCCTGTGCCTCTGCTGAGTTACTGATTTACTTAGTGCTTTCGTGTATGAAATCTGAAGGTGAACAAGGAAGTTGCAGTGTGTGTATAAGGGTCTGTGATCTCTGGTTTGAAGCCAGGAGTTATGCAAGCTTCTCCCATGTACAACCGGGCCGATGCTCCTGAATCCAGACCTGCAGCACCCGTGGCTCTTCCAGTTCTGCCACCTGCATCTTTGCCAATGCATCTCAATCCTGGCCCACAGCCACCCCTAATACTCCAGTCCTGGCTCTCCATCCAGCTCTGCTGATGCCCCTCGATCCAAACATGCAGAACACCCTGCCTTGCCAGTCCTGGGCTCTCCGTGCATAACTTGGCCAGTGCCTCTCAGCTCTGATCTCCAGCTCTGCAGTTTTTCCAGGCTTGGACCTCTCCTTAGAAACCTGCCAGGCATCCCAGTGGCTTTGTGATTAGAACAAATGTCCACCGAAGACATGAGACCCAAAAAATCTATTAGACTGGCCGCCTGCCCTGGCCCTGGGGTTGAACCGAAGTTCTGGGAGGCGAAAGGCCAGGACATCAGACCACTGCAGCAAGCAGCCTCCAGTGCTTCTTTCTGTCCCTTTTGCTCATAAGAAGCAATGCAAACAACCCCACAAGAATCAGAGAAACAGGCCCCACAGCATATGGCAATCTCATTTGTATGCAGGCCGACAGGCCCAGGGCAGCCAGGAAGCCCATTACCTCCATGCATGGTTTTAACACAGTCATGTATGACGGTCTCGGGGGAGGAGAATGAGCCAAACACAATAACATCACCATAAAATGCTGCGGCTCCCCATGCAGAGAGGTCAGTGCGCAGGCCCCGGGGGGAGACACTCACATCAGAGAGGGGCTCATTAGAACAGTGTTTAAGCCACTAACGGATGGCAGCTAAAGCAATAAACAAGTGGAGGGAGAGATCATGGCAGCAGGTTGGGAGGGGAGAGTGCCAGATTTCTCCAGCTCTGTGAGGTCTCATGGATACAGTGGGTGTGGGGTAGATGAGGAGAACAAAAGTGCCATCCCTAACTCATCCTTTCTCCCACCCAACTGCTTCTCCATGGCTAATCGGCCATGATCCCAGCTCGGCTCCTGGGACCGTGTTTCGTGATGAAGTCGCTGGTATCTTTGTGTGCTCTTGTCCTCTACTGGATAGAGTGAGAACTGTTCCCTTGGCATGTCATAGCCCTCCACAGGTGCTAGCGCCTAATCTCTGTAGCGCTGGTGATAGCTTGTGTTTTAGGAGCAGCAGTTCTATCCCTGCTACTGTTGGAAGGTTCCAATGGGCATCATCGTAACAGCTGTGCCAGACATAAACGGCTGTGCCAGACATAAGCATCTGACCCTTTTGCCAAAGCATTGCAGGACCTTTCCTTGGAGTGAGGGTATTGCAGCTGGAGAGTGGGGGATTTACTGTTCTCAGTAAGTTCCCCTTGTTCTGGAGGAGGCTAACTCTCTGTGATGTGCACTTGTAGGAGCTATCCTTTAACATAAAGCAACCTGTGCAACAATAAATATCCTCTCAGATGCACTTCCCACTCTGGACTCCAGCAAAGCAGAGCACTTCCCTTTTTCACCTCGAGGTAGCTGGAGAAAGCCCACGAGCTGAACAGCCTGCAGCAGTGGCATCATGCAGCCAATATTTCAACCCTTTCTAGACCTTCCATGGTGCCATCCTTACTTAAGTCCTTGCTAGGGAGTCCAAACAACTAGTGTTGGATTCCAAATAGGAAGCAGCTAGCAATCTACCAGGGTAACAGCTTCACCATCCGCACCAAGTTCGTGCATCACAGCCACCCTGAGATGCAGGCCTGTAGGAGAGCAGAAACATCAAAAACAAAACCAAGGAGGATTCTACTTGGAGAAATTCAGAATGCTGCTGGCAGTGCTGACACTCCACCCCGACAGTGACCAGAGAAAGGACAGGAAGCCGCAAGGACAGGTGGGACAGCCACCTTGCAGCCAAACAGGTCCCTACAGAGGGAACTGTTCTGAGACCAAGGAATGGCTGTGAGATCACAAAGCCAGTGAGGGGCAGAGCTTGTAGCTACTGATGGATATCCAATAAGCAGCTCCCATTTTAACTAGAATGTCACTTAACTCAGAGCAGATCTAGATGATACAGTGCACCAGATGGTAGCACCTTGCCCATCTTACATTTTCCACCATGGTTCCTGCTGGTGGAGCTGCTCCAGAACTAGTGTATGTCTCGTGTAGACAGCGCTAGTGAATTAGCAGAACCCCATTTACCTCCCAAGCCAAATCAGCACCTGCTACCAAGGAGGGGTGCTTCAAGCAAACACAGCTCGCCCACGACAACCAGACATGAAATTCCCCTTGAAAAGGAATGGTTTCAATGAAGGGAAATAACGTTTAGCAAAGTCCAAGGCCCTGCTGGCAATTCATTATTTTATCAGCCTTGCAATATTTGAGGTTTCTCTTCAAGCCCCAGCTGCTAGGATCAAGGCCTGAGAATCTCAACATCATCCAAAGAAAAGCGGGGTTCTAGTTCTCACAATGGCAGAGAAACATTTGAAAACATGATGCAAGCTCAACCCTAAAGGCTCAAGGTCCAGATCCCCAAAGGGACGTAAGCGCCCACTGAAATCAGTGAGAGTTAAATACCTTTGAGGAGTGGGGCCCAAAAGGCAAAAAAGAACCCTACCATTATTATTTTAAATCTAATGCTTTTTAAGCCAATCTCCTGATGACTGGGGGCCTGACTCCTGATTTTTGAATGCTTGGGTTGGTGATACTGGTCCCTCCCCAGGCCTCCTCTACCATACAGCAGGTGCTGTTGGACTGTGCAGTGGAGACATAGTGAGGGACAACCATCCTGGAAAAGGTGAATTGAATGCTCCACCCTGACAAAGGCCCAGCAGAATCCACTCAAATCCCAATGAAATCTGCACCAAGGACCCCCACACAAAGGTCTTCTGGGACCGCTTTAGAGTCTCACTAAAGGCTTGTTGTAAGCAAGGCACAAGAAGTAATTCTTCCGCTCTACTCCACGCTGATTAGGCCTCAGATGGAGTACTGTGTCCAGTTCCGGGTGCCGCATTTCAGGAAAGATGTGGACAAACTGGAGAACGTCCAGAGAGGGGCAACAAAAATGATTAAAGGTCTAGAAAACATGACCTATGCGGGAAGTTTGGAAAAATCAGGTTTGTTTAGTCTGGAGAAGAGAAGACTGAGAGGGGACATGATAACAGTTTTCAAGTACATAAAAGGTTGTTACAAGGAGGAGGGAAAAAAATTGTTCTCCTTAACCTCTAAGGATAGGACAAGAAGCAATGGGCTTAAATTTCAGCAAGGGCGGTTTAGTTTGAATATCAGGAAAAACTTCCTATGTCAGGGTGGTTAAGCATTGGAATAAATTGCCCGGGGAGATTGTGAAATCAATATCATTGGAGATTTTTAAGAGCAAGTTAGACAAACACCTGTCAGGAATGGTATAGATAATATTTAGTCCTGCCATCAGTGCAGGGGACTGGACTAGTTGATCTTTTGAGGTCCCTTCCAGTCCTATGATTCTTTGATTCCTGAATAGCTTTTTCCACCTTTCAGCTTCAGACCATCCTCTGCTAGGGAGACCAGCTTTTACTAGTCCATTTGGGAATTTACTCACAAGAAGATTCTTCAGGCTTCCAGGCCATGGTGACCAGCGGAGGGTTAGAAAGTTCCAGTTGGCAATGATCACCTGTAAATTTCCTCTCTCGGCTCATAGATTGCCCCAAAAGGAATGCCAGGCAGCCATGGGCAGCAGGCTCAAATTTGGATTTACTTCTGTTGTGCAGCCCAAACAGCTGCTGAGGGTGTCAGTTATAGAGACATGATGATACTGTCACATTATTTATCATTTTTATTTCATTGCTTTCCAACGTTTGTAATACCCCAGAGCTCAGGAGCTTAAATAACAGCACTCCCCATATCTCCAGTTGGCAAATATTCATTCTTTTCCCTCTGAGTTCCTAATTACCATGATTTTAACCTGGTTTCTTTTATTTTTCTCTCTTTGTACTTGGGGATCATCAGTGGCAGATCTGAGAAGACATGGGTATTTGCTACATGCAGCAGAGGGAGCATATGAACACAAAACATTGTTTTTCTCCAGGTCCTACAGAAACATCAGCTGTCCTGTTTTTAATTTTGTAGTCACTTCTTTGATTGAGTTTAAAAAAAATATATTTATCATCATGAGAGAATTTCTCACCTGGTTAAAGTGGGTCAGATTTGGGGTTAGAATATCACTTCAAGCATGATGTTGGGAATGGATCCAAGTACTCAGTTGGTACTGGGTGACTATTTCATAATAAATTTTGCCTTTTCTTCCCTTTGCAAATTGTTGGTGGAGAGACCCTGGGTTTCTCAAATGTATTCTGTTTGGAATCACTTTCCATTTCCCGTTTGGATGAGCATAACTCACATTGGATTTGTGGTGTGGACGCTCGTGGCTGCGAGTTCAGTGCGCCTTTGTGGAGAACTCTCTAGAATATTTGCCTTTTCTCCTGGCCAGGCAGTCTTTCCAGTAACCTCACTGGCTGCATATTTGTGGGGAGCAAACCTGGCATGGGTGCAGACCAGTCAAAGGGAATTTATTTAAACACTGAGGTGAATCTCAGCTGTATTTGTCTGATTCTAACCCCAATTACTGCCGAGCCCTGATTTGCCTTTCGTTTAACGTTTCCTTTTCTTTCGTGTGAATTTTCAAAACCCAGTGGCAAAATCCGTCCGGTGTTGGCTCTTCCTGGCTCATGGACTCTGTTACTGGGCTGAGCTCACGTCTTCGCCAGTCTCTGAGCCAAAAGCTTGTTCGCAGTCCTCTGTTACCAGTCGGTTTAAAATAGATGAGGTAAAAGGAGAACTTCTTCCCTTGACGCCTCCAGGCATGGTGCATGCAGAGGTAGTCGGCTTACTAGTGTGCGTGGGGAGGCTCTGAAAGGGTCCCAAAGGGGCTGAGTGGAACCAGTCCCCTCTCAGAGTGAGGATCTGAGAGACTCCACTCTCCCCAAGAGAGAGAGGGAGGGTAAATGCCATGAGCAAAACCAAGTCTGTCAGCCCCTCTCTGCATATGTCTCCTAGCAAGAGGTCTTTTCTGTGATGCAGTGGTGCGGAAAGTGAGAAGGTGGCTCCTGGGCAGTGCTTGGCACTTTCCACATGGCTGCAGCAATTGGTATTTCAACTTAAATTCAAAGTCAGAGAGATTTCTGCTCTCCAGCCCTCTCCCACCTCAGCTCACCCGCTTCCCTCCTCTCAGGCCCCTTTGCCACATCCCTTTCTCTTTGATCCTCTCCTCAGGGTTCATTGCCATCTCACTGCAGATCATCACACTGACACACTGGTTCCGTGCATGCCCTGGTACGCTGGGGTCCTCCACTGCACAGGGGAGCTCAGGTGCTCCAGAGCGGCCCAGGGTGGCCAGGAGGGGGCCTCTGTGGGTCTGGGTGCTCTGTGGACATCTGATCCAGCCTATCTCGGGAGATCATTGCTCCACAGAAAGACCTCAGAACAGACTGTGTTTAACAGCATCTTTTGGAAACGCTTTTGGGGAGAGGCTGCCACAGAAAACAAGGGGGGATTGGAAGCTAATTATCTAAACAATTACATGGCCCCACTGAAAGGTAGCACCAAGCATGGGTGAGCTTATTCTGACTCTGCCCCTCTGTGGCAGGGCAGCATCGTTATCCCTGCTTTGAGAAAGTGAAGCTGAGGCGCAGAGAGGGGAGGTGACCTGCCCAAGGAGAGCTGGGAACAGAACCCAGGTGGCCTGACTCTCAAGGCCCTAGTCACTGCCTCTCTCAACATCCTCACCCTCCCGATGAGCAGGCAACCCAAGAAAGGTGCTAGATGTTAACACTTCTGAGGTATTCCCCCGGGCCGGTTGATCTCAAAGGCTCTGGGAGGGGGAAAAGTAAACTTAGCTATCGGCGGGGAGTGGGGGACATAAAAATGTGTGCGTGTGAGGAGCTGAAAGCGAAATGCTGTCCTCTGCCATCCCGGTATTGTTCCTAGGTGGGAGATGTGCAGAGCCAGCAAGTGGAAAACTTCATCCTTTGATCTATTAGCAGCATGAGCAGGAATATCACTGAGAGAGAATCAGCAAAGAAGGTGAGCCCTGCAGCACTGTAAAGCAGTCATCTGTCTGTCTGTCTATCTAGGGGTTTTCCATCGCATCCATCGCCTTAGTATGTCTGAGCTGCACAGATATGTTAGATCAGCGTAGCATGGGTTTTGGAAGGACTTTGTGAAGTCTTCTGCTCTCCTCCTTTTCCTGCTTGTAGGAGGCCCTGCTTGGGGAACAGTTTTTATGAGTGGAAATGCTTTGTCCAAGAGCAAGCTTTGCATTTTGCCCTGAAGTTAGGCAGATCCTGGAGCAGCCTAATCTCCTCAGGAAGTTCATTTCCCAGCCGAACCTCCTTGACCGATAACATTTTGCCTCCATCTCTCACACACTTGGCCCGAGGCTTTGTCAGCGGCATTGCCCCCGCGGAGCACAGCTGTCTTAGTGGGTCAGAGATGGAGATGCAGTAGCTAATGTAGCTGGATCCTGAGCTGTTGACGGCTTTGAGTCTCAAGAGCACCGCCTTGAACCGGCAATGGCTGGGAGCCAGCGGAGGGTGTGAAGCAGGGGAGTGATGTGCTCCCGGAGACATGACCCACTTTGGAGATGGGTTCAGGGGTTGCTGCTTTCTACACAAGCTGCTGCCTCTGTGTTGCTTCCAACAGCAGCCCCACACACAGTGTTTTACAGCAACCCAGTCTGAAGGTGCTGAACATGTGAATCCCTGAAGCCAGATCCTCCTTCATGAGGAAAGGGCAACGTTTTCTCACTAGCTGGATGTGGGAAGAGGCATTTTCCAGCTGTGATGCTGCCTAATCATTTAGTCTCGGTGATGAGTCTAGCCAGACTTGGAGGCTTTGCCCTGCATGGGTGAACAGAAGCACGGGAGGTGGAGGTGAATGTCTTTGATGGGAGTTCTTGAAAATGTTTCCCTCTTGAGCAGTCTGAGCATTGAGATGTGAACATAAGAACGGCCACACTGGGTCAGACCAAAGGTCTATCTAGCCCAGTGTCCTGTCTTCCGACAGTGGCCAAGGCCAGGTGCCCCAGAGGGAATGAACAGAACAGGTCATCACCAAGTGATCCATCCCATCACCCATTCCTAGCTTCTGGCAAACAGAGGCTAGGGACACCATCCCTGCCCATCCTGGCTAATAGCCATTGATGGATCTATCCTCCATGAACTTATCTAGTTCTTTTTTGAACCCTGCTGTAGACCTGACCTTCACAACATCGTCTGGCAAGGTGTTCCACAGGTTGACTGTGCGTTGTGTGAAAAAATACTTCCTTTTGTTTGTTTTAAACCTGCTGCCTGTTAATTTCATTTGGTGCCCCCCTAGTTCTTGTGTTATGAGAAGGAGTAAATAACACTTTCTTATTTACTTTGTCCACACCAGTCATGATTTTATAGACCTCTATCATATCCCCCCTTAGTCATCTCTTTTCCAAGCGTCTGTCTGTTACCACAAGGAGATGGTTTTTGAGCACCACCCAGGACTGTCTTTGTGCTCTGCCCTGGTCTGAGGCTGCACTGTGAACCTTCTCAGATGCTGGCGTAGGTCATGTGCCGTTGGTTCTGAGCTGTCATTGCTTCCTGTGTGATTCAGTCTAGGAGTGGAGAACTGGAGATGGCTCTGAGGTTGGAGTGGCTTTCTGCATCCAGGGCTGCCTTTCGGAGGATCGGGAAGGCTAATGTGCATTTCAGTAAGGTTGGCAGGGTTGCGTATTTGAAAGAGGCACCAATTGTTAGCAGTGGGCATGGTTTGCTGCTTCCACCAGCCAGGTGACCCTCTCAGAGACCCAATATGCCAGGTCTGTCAGAAGCAATAATCTAGTGGCCATTTTGCCAAGGAGCTGGAACTCTCTGAGTTGTTCCCCCGGAGACAGGGCCTCCTGTGTGCTACCAAGCCCATCCTACATCCCAAGAGCCAGATCTGTAGAACAATTGGAAAGCCCTGAATTTATAAGCGGCATGGCGAGCTTGAGTCATAATGTAGAATCTTGCCCAGATGACACTGCTGTGTGGATCAGAGTTCATAATGGAATTATTTCCTCCCCCACAACAATATCCAGGATGGTGGCCACGAGCTCAGCCCCACCGGGAACCGAGCACTGCCCCTGAGCAGAGCTTCCTTCCAGGGAGGGAAACAACATCTTATTTGATTAGCAGATAAGCTTGTGATTGTAACTCACCCATTGATAGTGAGCTACATGTTCATTCTTCCCTAGAGTCTGTTTGTTGTGGGGGTGGACGGGGCTTGGTCACACACCCGTACTGAGCACACACATCCTACCTGACTTTTATACCCCCTCACAAACCCACACTACATTTATCCCCCATTGCATGTGCATGTTGCTTCAGCCCTTAAACACTCCTCCAATGCATCTTCACACACCTTCACCCCTGCAACACCCACTCATACGCACCCTTTTAATCCTTACACCCCCCCATGCATCTTCACCCCCTACAGCTCCCCTTTCCCCATGAAGACAGGCGCACATCCCAGACCCTCCTCCACTCACTGACCTCGCACACTCTCCCTGTAAGGTCTAAAATAAACTCCATCTGGAACATGTTCAAAGGCTAATGTGCATCCTCTCTTAATTATTGATTTGTTTATTACAGACACTTTGGCAGGACACTCACTGCAGCTTGTATGCCAAACTCTTGCCTCCGGTTCCCCTCTATGTGCACAAGGGACCAAGGGGAGGTTTAGCTGCGGGTGAGGAGGGGGAGGCACAGGACAGTCACAGATTGTTGGCCTGTCCCCAGTCGTGCCTCTCTGTCCCCACTAGAGCACTGGTGAGCTTCTGTGGTGCAAAAATTAATCATCATTATCCAAGTATGGTGTGAATTCCTCACGGTTTCCTGCATAAACAGCAGTAGCTCCCCTGTTGTCTCCCATCAGCTCCCCTGCCACATGTTGAATGGAAGGAGCCCCCTGGGTTTTGGGGCTCCTCCTGTAAGTAACACAGTATCACCTCTCAGTGTGTAAAGCAGAGTCTCTGGGAGCTGGCATGGTAGCTCAAAACACAATTATGCCATTGAGTACCGAGGCTGCTGTCATCTCTGTGCACGGAGAGATTAGTTCCTACACATTAGCATGATGGTTAATGACTCCGCAAAGCCACTATTGAGAAACAGTGGCGGTGGTATCTTGAGATGTGTGCGCACACACACAGCCCTGCCTCTACCACGGCCTGTTATTAGCTCGTCACTTTCCACTTCAAGAGCTCAGACTTTCAGATAGTACAGGGGAGGCATCAAAATAGGAAAATAGAGACTCAATCAGCCACTGGGGGATTCTTCATTCAGTATGTTTTCTCCAGCCCTGGATGATGTAGCTGTTTCTTATCAGGCTCCCAGGAACTGCCATACAAGGTCAGACCAATAGTTCATCCAGTCTGGTGCCCTATCTCCCACTCGGGACTAGATAACTGTTCCTTTTGGTTTGGCTAATTCGAGCTGGGTGTGTTGTACAACATGAGCCAAAGAGGGTAGTGTGGCTCTCTTCGTTGCAGCTAGTCTGAAAGGAAGGAGGCTGCCCACCCTGACACTGGATTGAATACAGTGTCTCCGTCTCATGTACAAGCCCTGGGCTGGGGTTCAGATGGGAACAGCACATGTGTATTGCTTCTCCTGTTGCACAGCGGCGTCCCGCTGGGAGCTGTGGAGGTTCCTCACCAACACTGGAGTCCTTGTGTTTGGTGACTTCAACATTCGCATGGATGAGGGAGCTTTGGAAACAGCCCACGATCTCCTGGCTGCCAGAATGACCATGGGGTTGTCCCACATGATGGTTGGCTCAACTCAGATAGCTGGGCGCACTCTTGGTCTAGTGTTTGGGAAATCCGGAAATTATCTCCTTGTCCTAGACTGACTGTGGCCGCCTTTTATTTCAGGGTTGAACTAATTTCTCCAGTTAGGTCAAGAGACCTGTTTTGATGGTCCTGTTTCCAAAACATCAGGAAGCCCTATTAAACCTTCCAGCACCCGAATGGAGGGGGTGGGTCTATTTTCCTCCTTTCCAGAAAGTTGCCATTCTTACACTGCTTTAGGTGTTAGTGATGTAATTGACTTAGACCGGGGAGATCATGAGCCCCAAACCTAGGTTTTAGCAGGTAAGTATAGGAGTCACTCGATTTCAAATAGCTTCAGATAAATTCAGGCCTGCTGTAATCAGCAGAGTCCCACCAGGCAGGAGAATCCGTTAAGGATTTGGAGTCTGAAACAGGTTGTTAGTTTTTTTTTAAAAAGCTATTCAGTTCCCTTTTAAGGACAGCCTAGGTTTGTAGAATGTGTGTGTGTGATTTGGAGCCAGGGAAAAACTCAGGGTAAGGAGGAATTGATTCTCTAGTGAGCTGTGATTTAACTTGAAGACTTGGTAGGGGGCTGGCGTGAGTGTTGTTTAGCCTCTGATGAGGCGTGTGTCACGACGGCTGTTCCTTTCGCACAATTTCCTTCCCGGCATTTTTGGTGCTGGGCTGGATATCACTAAAGTACACCGAGATACAGCCTGGCAGGAGGAGTGCTTGCCGTCTGGACCCCAGCCCCAGGAGCTGCTGCATTAGCATAGTTGCAATTTGTAGCAGTCTTGCAATCTAATGTCAGATGTTGCTGGCAAAGGGGAACTGGACCTGGGAAGTGCACAGAGGAACAGAGGCCAGGGTAGTGCAAAATGTTATGTATTGGCAAGTAAATAGGAAAGGAGAGCTGTTAAGTGGTGTTAGGTCTCAAATTGAAATTTTGTAATGAATTTTTTAAAGCTTAATGCAAACAGAAATACCAGACATTTTCTGTTTGTTTAACATGTGCTTAAAATCGGCGGTTTTGTTTCTTTTTAAATCTGCAGCCATTTTTTTCCAAAGGGGCCACTGCCTCCATTTGCAGATGCCCACCTTGAAAAACCTTAAAAGGCCTGATTTTCACAGGCGTGCAGCACCCACAGCTCTCAGTGTCTTTAGTTAGAGGTCTCGGTGTTCAGCACTTCTGCAAATCAGGCCTTAGGCGTCTCAAGATGAACACCCAGAGACTATATTACCATCGCCAGGGGACACTTTAGAAAATTCAGGCCTTCACTTCTTGGGGAAGATAATTTGGGAATATGTTTTCAGGTGGTGTCGGACTCCAGCTCCCTTTCTGTGGCATACTGTGTGTCCATAACTGGACTGCAGGGCCAAACCTGATCACGTGCCTTATTGGTTTCCTGATTTGTGCCCATGGTCAGGCAATGAACTGGTCAAATTCTCAGCTTTGCATCTGCAATCCAACTGTTACTACACAGTGCAGGTGCACAAGGGGAGCCACGGGGCTGGACACCCCCCCTTATTGTTTCAATACTGTTTTGACATCCTCAGACGGCAGGCACTAAAGCAGAAATATGATGACTGTATTTCTTGTTATGTACATGGCAACACACTGGCTGTCTCTAGTGCTCACCGAGGCTTCTCTAGACAGCAGTGACTGGACTTGTGAACTGTGATGTAATGGCTTTGTGATATGGGAACTGGAAATAAGAAAGAGTTGGCTGTGTGGGGAAGAAATTGAGAGGGGACAGTGGGTGATGTATGGAAAGAAAAGGGCTAATGTGGAGATGGAATGGGGACACCAAGACCATTTACACTAAATGCCTTTCTGAGGTCTGTAAGTATCATTCCTGTAGAGTTATCCCAGTGACCATGGGCACCTAATGACCGTGGCCAAGGAGCATGGTCCCATTATGTTAGGTGCTTATAAAAGAATGTCTTTGTCCCAGAGACCTCAATGTCCACTTCTGAGTCTTCACCACCTTTGCCACTAGCAAACCACCCTCGCCTCTGCTCATGATAGCCCCATAACACAGGAACATCAGAATCACCTGACTGGATTAGACCTATGGTCCATCAAGCCCAGTGTCTGGTCTCCAACAGCAGGCAACACCAGATGCTTCCTAGGAAGGTGCAGGACATCCCACAGCAGGTGGTTAGGGATAACCTGCTCCCTCCCCTTCTTCTTTTTGTCAATTTGTTCTTATAACTCTGGAGATTCATACTATCCATAAAAACGCTGGATCCTCTTCTGAATCCTGCTTGGCCCCATTAATATCTTCTGGCAATGAGTCCTCCAGGCCAGTGGGGTATTGTGTGAAGAAGTAATACCTTTTATAAGTTTTGATTTTGCCACCTTCCAATTCCACTGAATGTCCCCTTGCTCTTGTGTTTCGAGACAGGGGAAATAGAAGTTCTTCTCCAGACCATTCAGTATTCTGTGGGCTTTACTATGTCCCCTCCTATTCCTCTCTTCTCCAAGGCAGACCGTCTCAATCTTTTCAATCTCTCTTCATATGAGAGATCTTCACTATGCCACGATTCATTCTCATTGCTTTTGAATCCCCTCTATTTCCTTTCTGAGATGGGGTCACCAGACTGCACGCAGAATTCCAGGTGGCAGCTTAACAGCAATTGATATAACGGTGCTATAATCTTTTCCGTACTATTCTGCAACCTATGCCTTACGGCTGCTAACATTTTTGACCACTGTCTCACATGGAGCAGAGGCCTTCACAGAGCTGTCCCCTGGGTATTCATTTTGATGACCAGTTCCCTTATTCTTTAGAATCCACTGAAGTGTTTGAGTTGTTCCAATTAGTCCCTCCAATGTGCAGTCATTTGCAGTTGTCAATGCTGGATTTCATCTCCTTATCACGGACTCCATGCTACACTGTTTTGACCCATGTCATGTGATTCTTACCAGGATTGGGCTCCAGTGAACCCATGTGCCGTCCTTACCAGCATAGCCTTGCACCCAGCCAGACATCGGCAGTGTTTATTACCTGATACCCAACCTTACAGAACTATGTGTAAGCAACTGCAAAATGGTGAATCTATTTCCCCAGGCTTATTGTAAAGCAGGGCTGCAGGCAATGTTCTACTTGTAAATATGGAGAGGACAATGTTTTCATCTTTCTCTTGAAAACGGCATTTTTCAAAGTTTCCATGCCTGTGTACGAGCAAACAAGGCTTTAATTTGTGGGTTCTCCATTTCCTCTTCATGCCTGCTCAAATTTGAGTCCATTGTAATTGGTTGTGTCACTGGAAATTAGAGCGGATTGTGTGATTTTCTGCTCTGATTTCCATTTATCATATTTGGTATGTGTCTTTCTCTGTCTCAGCACATGTGAGAGTGGTAGCTCTGCACACAGCCATCTCCCTGCAGACCTACCTGCTTTTGCGGAGTGGCTTTCCTAGAGGATGTGTAGCTGGGGAAATCTCAGCCAGGCAATCTGAGAGGCCAGTGAAGATCTGAGCCCAGAGCGGTGGGAGCTGCTCTCTCCATGTGGGCAGAGAAGCTCATCTGCCCTGTGGATGAAACAGACATCTCTATGGATGATGATGACAATGGTGATCAAACCTGGCACCTCCACACAGCTTCTATTCTTCAGAGTGCTTGCGAAACTCACCAGCTAATCCACACAATACCACTGTGAAGCAGAGAACATTATCCACATTTTACAGAGATGCTGAAGTCTCTTATCTTGGGTGCCCAACTTTGGATAACGAGGGCTTGTTTTTAGGGGCACTGAGCACCTGAAGCTGGCACTGAAGCACTTTTGAAAATTAGGCCATCGGTGTCTCATATTTGGGCAACCAAAAGCCAGGGATTTGAAATTAGAAGCCACTGTTGAAAATCTGGCCCCAAGTAACTTGCCCCAGGCAATAGAGAGAATCAGTGTCAGAGCCAGGATTAGACCTTGAGAGTTTCTGGCCCCTGGTCTGGCACCGAGACCACTAGACTGTGCCTCTCAGTAGAATGTACAGGGCTTTTGTCTTCTTGCAGAAGTCTTTGGCATACCGAGTGGGACCTTCTAGGGGGACACCAGCGGCTACAGAATCTCCCTTGTATCTCCAGTGGTCTGGTACTGCAGA
This sequence comes from Natator depressus, assembly GCF_965152275.1. Classification (NCBI taxonomy): domain Eukaryota; kingdom Metazoa; phylum Chordata; order Testudines; family Cheloniidae; genus Natator; species Natator depressus. The sequence continues at coordinate 69,608,656 of NC_134243.1, forward strand.
GCTGGTGCAAACCTCACGGGATCTCATTCCACAGTCATGCTCTTCTTCTGCTAACGACAGCAACTGTAAGGAGAGAGGAGAAAGGGTGCAAACCCACTTCCCTCTGTCTCGGCCACTCTGTCTTTCCACCCCAAGAACCTCCTCAGAAGAACCATCCCCAGGGACTATGGTGCCTCTTGTTTGAAAAGCCTGCAGTGGGTGGGGAGGGAGCAGAAAATACACCATGGACAGCGACTCGCAGCAGGAGGCTCAGCTCCCTTCCACCCATCTGCAGGCAGAGTCCCTGATTCCTGTCCTAAATACCCTGCCTCTCCCTGGGGACAGGCTGTCTCCAGACCAAGCCCGCCCCTGTCCTTTTAGGCTCCTTACAGCCCCTCGTTGTAGTTTCCAGAGCAGCAGCCCCCTGCTCCCCTGGCCTGCCGCCCCATCCCCTGCCACAGTGGGGCGAAGGGAGGCGGAAGGCAGCGTGGGGAGCTGGTGTCTTGCTTGACCTCTCTTTGAGGTCACCATGAACAGCTGCTGGGATGAGCTGAGCTAGAGCCAGGAGCGATTCTGCTGCCTTCCAACCTCCCCAGCTGCTTAGACATTAACCCTTTGTTGCCTGCCTCCTAGTCTGATGTTTCCCAGGAGTGTGATTTTTTCCCCCCTCCTCCCCCAACCCTCCCAGGCAAGGCTGATCTATTTGCAGGAGGCTACCTCCTTTTGCTACACGTGGGCTTCTTCTGCCAAATGCTTGAAAAGAGATACGGACATCAGATCAAAAGCTGCCTGTTCCCAGGGCTTCAGGGAAAGAGGAGCTTTGCTTCAGTAGCATTCCTTTTGATGCTTGTGTGAGCTATATGGTCTGGGCAAAGCCAGGGAAACAGACGCCTCTAACTGTTTTTATTTTTGATACCTCTCGGTCGCACCTCCCGGTGACTCAGCAGGGAACAGTCTCCCCTGGAATCAGTACTGACCCCAAAACCCCAGCATGGGCCCAAGGGGGTGCTGTACTGCAGGGAGTGGCGAGCGGGACTCGGAGTCAACTGATCCCAGTGCCACAACGCAGCTGTAAGGGGTATGGTGCTGCTGGAGATGCCAGCTTTCAGATGAGATGGAGAACTGACGTCCTGGCCTCTTGTGGTCATTAAGAGCCCAGGGCACTTCCCCTAAGAATTGGGTTAGACTTCAGTGAACTGGCCAAGTTCCAATTTGGGAAATCACCTTCTTCCCTAAATTTCTCCCTGTAGTTTCAACCAGACATAGTATTCTTCACTTCCCATCCTACAGTGTTGTCCAGTGTTGTTGAACAGCTGCTGCGTCCCACCCCAGACATGGCTGCATTTCAGTAATGTGCAAAGTGATACTTCCATATATCCTGTGTTTGTAAAGTGCAGCTGGGTCCTTCTGGATGTGAGGCGTTGGGGAAATGTTAGGTCATCATTATCAAATAGCTTAGTAGGGTTCTGGTAATAGGGGACAGGGCAAGGCACGTCTCTGGGGTTGCTGAATCAATGTGAAGATCAGAGGAAGGAGGGGATGCTAGATCTTATAAGGACGGAGCATATATTGGTGTCCTTACCCTAGTCCTTAGTCCATCCCGTGCTTTGCCATTCTTGCTTGTCAACCGCCCTTCTCTCCAAATCTTCCCATTTCATGTTGAGGTGCTTGATGTTGTTCAGAACTGTTCATTTCCATGTTATTCGCGGTCTTCTGCTCCTTCTTCTTGCGTTTTCTGGCTTCCATTCAAGGGCGGTATTTGGTAAGCATTCTTTTTCCATTCTCAGCACATGTCCCAGCCACTGAGGTCTTCTTTTGTAGATTATTTGTGAGCGGGTGCCTTGTCCAGTCATTTTTCTGACTTCTTCATTCATCTTCCTATCTCTATATGTTATTCCCAATATTCTTCTCAGACATTTGTGATGAAATGCATCCAGCTTTTGCATATCTTTCTTGGTAAGTTGCCATGTCTCACTGCTATATGTGGTGACGGTGATAACAATTGCTTTGTACACATTCAGTTTTGTCTTGAGGGAGATGTTTTTGAGTTGCCAGATGTTTTTGAGTCTTCCAAATGCAGCGTTTGCCTTCCCGATTCTTCTTATTTCCTCGGAACTAGTACCATCTTGGCTGATGGTACTTCCAAGATACCCAAAAATGTCCACCTTCTCCAGTTTCTCTTCTTCAATTTTGATTTCTGTCCCTACAGTTCCCATTAACATGACTTTACATTTCTTTGCATTGTATCTCAAACCTATCTTCTCCATTACTTCTTTTACTTGGTTTGTGCATTTCTGTAGTCCATTGGCATCTTCATTGATATATTGGTGTGCTAACCCTTTAAGATCAAAGCCTCTTGGGAGATTGTGACTGTAATTTTCCCCTGACCTGGGAGAGGTGTGGTGCATGGTAATGATTAGGCTGAGGCACCAGGAGTAATAACCTTTGTCTAAGAACCACTGGGGTGGAGGAAATAGGGTGACCAGATGTCCCAATTTTATAGGGAAAGACCTGCTATTCAGGGCTTTGTCTTATCTAGGTGCCTATTACCCCCCACCTCCTGTGTCGATTTTTCACACTTGCTATCTGGTCACCCTAAGAGGAAGGATTACGTCACGGAGAAGAGGGGACAGCCGGAGTGTATGATATTAAAGGAAACTATGTAATCAAAATGAGAGAGGCAAATGCTCATGATACAGCCCGGCTTCTGGTGTCCAAGACCTGACAGCTAAGGGAACAATCTTGGGACATAGAGCCTTTCACCTCTAATCAGTTCCAATCCAGCCTATCTTAGTAGTGACTGAAATCTTTCTGCCCAGTGCCACTTGGGTGGCTTGTCTGGAACGAGTACTTGGTGTCTGGCTGTCTCCTGGCAGACAGGTGCCTGTGCAAGTCCAGCTGCTTGCATAGAGAGTTTATGGTATCTCCTGCTGTGGCCGTCGTGGAGGTAAAGAAGATGCGTCCCGCCCCTGGCATGTTGGCCTGGAAGTCCCGGTCAGCAGGACTGTTCTGAGCGGTTAGCAGCCTTTTGATTCTAGGTTGTCTGTGCTTGGTTACACACTTGACTCTTTCTCAGATTATAGCTGGGGTGGGGGGGGGGGCACACCAAATAGTCTGGGGCTGGATTGGCTGCTTCTGTGAGGGTGGATGTGTGTTTGAGAGGGATAAATGAAAGTTCTTACGGGACTCGATTTTAGACCTGAGTGGCTCACTGAGGTTCTGGTGGCACTTGGTCAACATCGGGCAAAGCCCTACAGTTTGAACCCATCTCCCTCTTGGCTGAGAGAATCTCATGGGGTGTCACTGACTTCATTCTTCGTGGAGACTCTCAACACATGCCTTAGGGAAGGCAAGATGCCAGCATGTCTTAAAGCAATGACTGCAAGGCTGTGCTCAAGAGATCACCTCTTAATTCTGACAGTCGAATCAGTTTTTGCCCTGTCCCTTGGCTCAGGGAGAAGTATGGGGTGTAAGCCACACCGACAATCCGTGCAGTTCTCAGATCTTCTCGACTCCCTTTTTGGTCTGGTTTCAGGCCTGTGTGTTATGGAGACTGCACTAGGTTTGTTGGGTGATGACTTCAGTCTGGTGAAGGACACACACCAAGTGTCCATGGTCATTCCTTTAACTGTCTGCAACCTTGGGGACACCGACTGAGTTACTGACGAGGTCCTGGCAGAGACACAGAGAGAGCAGTGATCTCTCACCTGCTCCAGATGCCTCCTGGGAGGTGCTGCAGGAATGTTTCTTGTTCCATGTGTTTATTGAGGCCTATAGGAGAGATGGTGAGGTGGGGTGAATCGCAGCGGAGCCACCGGTATGCTCTTTGCACAGAGTTCTTATGTCTCTGTTTTGCGGGCACTTCTGAAGCATAGAACAGATGGATTCCTCCACACACCCCTGCAAAAAACCCCAGGCTCCTGGCAAAGGGAGATGCTCCTGCTTCACCAGTTATATTTCTTCCCCTGCTTGAAATACATCTCTGAGTGTTAGTTTTCTCTGTTAGTTGCAGAGAAAGCCAGGGCTTGACACAGAACCTTCTCATTCGCTGCTGAAGCAGGACCCACCTGGCATGGCAATGGCAGGACAGAGAGCGGAAGTCTCAGCTCGGAGGTACCCTGCACTAGATGGCGGGCCCTATGCTCTCACTCAGAACCGCTCCGCCTTTTAAGCAAGAGGCCTGAGACTTTCCAAACTTTCCACAATTCTAAAACTCTCCTTTGCAGGAACCCATTCCTAGGGATCTGGGGAGTTCTGCAGCCATATGAGCATGTTGTCAGTGAGCTTTAGGGAAAGTGGGAGCTGCAGTAACTTTATCAATTCATTATAGAGGAATTGAAAACCTCCGCATATAGATTTACACTCCATTATCATGCTAACTCAGATATAAGCCCTACTTTCCAGGCACAGAACATCCTGGCTGCAGCTTGGGCTTGAATTGTAACAGCCACGAGACAATAGCCAGGAGCTGCTTTGGAAAATGTAGGACAGCGGGCAAACATGCTGAGAACCTGGGCTGCTTGCAGTCATCATGTGGAGCGTGCGTGACAGGGGAAAGGGCAGGGAGGATTCCTACCTGCTGCCTGGGGCTGCAGGGGGGTGGGTTCACAGGCCTGCGGCTGCCTTCACTGTTGCTCTGTTGAGTTCACACCTGCCCACGGTGAATCTGGACAGAAGTGATGGAGATAGATTCATGGTAAACGCCCCCGAGTAAGGGAGAAGTTATGGCTGTGGCCTTGTGCTGTTGATACTTGGCCCTGTTTGCAGGTTGAAGGGGGTGAAGCACAGACCCTGTATCTCGGCAGCATATGTGCTTGCTTGCTTTCCCTCCCCCACTTCCCTCACTCTGGGGTACGATACTTGTAGAGGCGGTATACAGGTGGAGGCATTGGGGCGGGGGCATAGGGAAGAACCATTTTCTCTGACCCACTCCTTCCACCAGCAGGCTCCCACTCATCCCCATGAGGCACCAGTCCCCTCCCCTCTTCCAACCCTCCCCATGTAAGACAGAAAAAGCTCACTATTAAGGATTCTACACCCAGCCCCTTCAGTTGCGGGCTGGAGAAGATCCCTGTGCGCACTTCTGAGTCCCATGTCAGAAGCAGGGAGGGCAAGACTTGCCATTCCTGATATATCTAAGGAACAGTGAAGATGCAGGGGAAAAATCTTGTCCAGCCACCTTCTTGCATCACAAAGAAGCAGCAAAGAGCACAAGTCCGGTTGTTTTTCCCCCTTCAAGTCACTTCAGTGCTCTGTGACTCAGTTTACCAATCTGTCAGATGGGTATGATATACAGTCCAATAATGGGGATACATTGCAGGGGAGCTGTGTGGATTGGGTCATTATTGTCTGGAAAGTTCTTTGAGGTCCTCGATTAGGAGGTGTTGGAGAAGGACAAAGTCAGCATTGCCACTAATGTCTGTACAATGCCTCGAGATGGGAAACTCTGACAGAGCTAAGAATTAGTATTATTTACACTTGCAGCACTACACGCCACAATAATAGCACAGAGCTCCTCCGCAGCACTTTATGGTCCAGGTTTTAAAATGATCTGTGAAAAATGCACTGGCATGACTTGGCTATCGAATTCCTGCGATTGCACAATCAGCCACGGTAATTACATGGCTATTCTTTTGTTACCCCTTGTGACCCAAGCAGCCAGTCAGAGTTTGGACCCTGGGGTTGTTTCCACTGAAGGAGACACCGATGAGGCACTTCTTTGATGCAATCTTTTTTATTTAACAAGAATATACAAAATCCCGTTTCCCTGAACACAGGAGGAATCAAATAATGGGAGGCAATGTCCTTGCTCACAGGTCCAAGGTTCTTTTAGCTGGCACCTCCACCCTAAATCTCTCTCTAGGCTTCTCCCAGGGCCACATCACACTTCCAGGCTGTGTCTGTCTCTGTCCTGCTTCTTCCTCACCACATCAACCCTTGGTTAAAATAATACTGAGCAAAATCCCTCTGCCCACACTGTAAATTCCTGATCTCATTCACGTATGCCATTGCTTTGGGCGATGATGTACGCTTAACTGCCCCAATGGTTATATTAAATGAAGGGCAGTGGTTAAAGCTATGTTATTATTTGCATGACCGTAGTGCCCCCCCCCCCCGCCCCCAGCTATAATGTGTGTCTATCTGTCTAGGTGCTTATATGAGCTCTCCGTCACTGAAGTAGCTGAGCAAATGGTCACCCAGACATCTAATTGGACTTTGCATGCACAATCACTGCGAATGCCCAGGGGACTTGTGCATACAATAAAATCTGGCCCCGTGTTTTCAAAGCACTGTGCAAACATTGGGATAGATTCGCTTCTGCTTGAAGGCTCCAGCTGCAGGGGAGCCCTCTCAGGAGTAGAGGAGGCACAAGAGTGCATACCTGTTGTGCCCAGAGCCATCTGGTGCAGCCCTAAAATGGGGTGGGGGCAGCTAGGGGAGGGGACAGAGCCAAGGAAGGACCCTGGCAGAGGTGCTCCCTGGGTCGATTTGGTGGGATTCTAGTGGGGCTCCGCCCTTGGCTGGACACTACTTGCCCTCCTGTAGGGGTGAATCTCGCCTCTGGTGCAGCTACACACATGGGCAGAAGGAGCGTACATTGGAGCCCCCGTGGGCCCAGCCATGAATCAAGCCCACTAGCTAACACATACGAGCCCAGCCCTGAATCCCTTACTCAGCTTTGACTCCCTCCTTCCTCAGCGAAAATACCCATGAGAATTTTGCCTGGGTAAAAAGGTCAGGACTTGGCCCTGTAACTGTAGACCCAGACATAGAGGTCCCTATGCCCGTTAACCCCACGCACGTGCCCGCTCTTGGAGCAGCACAGCTCTGGGGAATACTAGCTACTTCCCAGGTCTGACTGCTCCTCTGCACTTGCTAAGCTGAGTGACATGCCTATCCCCTCCTTTTCTGGTCATCCTTTTGTGACAGACGTTTCTCCTCTCCTCCTGTCCGCCCCAGATGCTAGGCAGCCCTGCTTCTTGGCTTCTCGTGTCTCCAGCCCAGCATATAACTAATAGATCCCCTCCTCAATCCCATTTTGCTGTCATAATTAAGCTTATTCTGCCATATCCCCTCTTGTTCCCAAGCAGCTCTCCAAAGAGTCTTTGGAGGTTTCTTATTTGTTCTAAATCCAAGTATCTCTCTCTCTGCTCCCAGAATGTGCGGAGCAGAATTTAAACAGGGACTGAGGGTGTTAAAACCACAATGTTTCTCTTTAAAGCAGGTCTGCCACCATGGGGCGAGATGTTCGTGCATGAGTCACACCCAAATGCTAAGCAAGATCACAGCTCCTTGGAATACAGAGCACCGGTGGGATCTGCGAATCTATTGCTCTGAAAGTGCAGGTGGCAACAGGTGGGTAGCCTCCAGATGCTGCTCTTGTTCTGTTTGGCATAACTATCCAAGAGATCTGCCCTCAAACAAAGGGATTTGCCATCTCCTCCTGCTAGATCCTGCAGTGATGTCCTCTTGCCAGGCTGGTGACATTACAGTCATTTCCATGGCAACACACTGTGATATCACAAACGCAGGCGGCTGACCTCATGACAGGGTCCAGTAGAAGGAAACCCCCTTAGTGCTAATCTGCCACCCAAAGAAGGGTTGTTATATATTGGGTAACAAAACACGCAGACCTGCCACTCCACTGTTTGATGGAACCCACCCTTCTGGTCCCCCAGCACAGCTGTGTGTCTGCACGGGAGCCTGCTGTTTGTTTAGGGCAGAGAGATGATTTTTTCCATGCAGCGCCAAGCATGCTGTCAGCACGCAACAGATACATAACAAGAAGCATGAGAAGCTGCGTTCCAGAGGCTGGGAGGAAAAGAGGAGTGGCTCTCCTTAAATATATTGACAGATGTAACGAATAATAAAATGACGTTGCCGATCTCTAGCCTCTTCAATATCTGGATCTCAAAGCTTTTCCTGAACAGGAATGAACAAACCCTCCTGCTTCCCTGAGGTGAGTCACGATCATTATCTCCTTTTACAGATGGGGAAACTGAGACACGGAGGGAGTCTGAGCAAAACTTTCAATCCTGGGTGCCTGAAGTTAGGCACCTCAATATGTACTGAGGGACTGAAATATGTGACCTGATTTTCAGTGGTGTTGAGTCCTGACAGCACCCACTGAAGCCAGTGAGAATCGGGTCACTTTTATTTAGCTGCCTAACTATGGATTTAGGGGTCTATCTTTAGTAGGGTGGCCAGATGTCCCGATTTTATAGGGACAGTCCCAATATTTGGGGCTTTTTCTTATATAGGTGCCAATTACCCCACACCCCCGTCCCGATTTTTCACTTACTATCTGGTCACCCTAATCTTTAGGTACCCAAGTCTGAACGTTTTGGCTTGAGTATCTTGCTCCAGGCCACACAGAGGGTCGGGGACAGAGGAAGAGCTCAGTTCTCCCAATTTTCAGCCTTAGCTACGGGACCATCCTTCCTCCCACTCACGAAGACACTACAGCAAATGGACACCAGTACAACTACCCCTGATCACAGGCCGTAGAGATGGGAAAGCCCCCTTAGGTCCCATCTAGTCCATCTGCAGAACCCGGTAGGATCCTTCCCTCTAGGCTATTTACTAGATCTTTTTGTCCAGTCTAGGACAACAAACAAATGCCTCAAGAGTGTCCAGCGCCTAGCACGGTGCGCGACTGGGCCTCTAGGCGCTAAGTAATAACAGGGATGCTATTGAAGTTTGATCCCAGCTGACAGCCCCACTTCAACTGCACCGCTGATATGCTGTATTAACTCTGGGCTTTGAATGGCAACCCCAGCCCCCTTGTGTGGCTTGCACGAATTGCTGGGAATCCTTCGTGAAAGATACAGGTCACGCTGCAGCCTCTCTCTCCCCCTTGCCCTTCCTGCTGGCCTGGTTTGACTGCATGGAGCTTCGGTGCGTTTATCTGCCTGCTGCTAAGCTGTCTCCCTCCCCGATCGCGCTGCTTTGATTCCGTAAACAGCCAAGACTTCCAGTGTTTCCCCCCACCCAGGACTAAGCAGCGAGTCCCTCTCCCTGGCAGCGACCCGCCTGAGATAGCTGGAGTGATTCACCTGTAATTCCTCTCCTCTTCCCCACCACCCGCCTGCCGCTCGGCTCCTTTATCATCATCGTGTTCTCCGTGCGGAGGAGCAGAAACAAGAAACTAAAAAAAAAAAAAAAAAAAAAGCACGTAAAAAAGCGCTGTAGAAAAGCAGAGCAAATTAAGCAGCCCCCGGATCCGCTTGGGTTTGCGCTTGCCAAAAATGCACCATGCATCTTAATTCGCTCTGCTGCTCAGCTCTCACACGCGGCTCTCCTGGTGCCATTTCGGCGCTCTCAGGCCAGCCTTTCCAACACTTCATTCTTCTTCGGGTGTGTGTGTGTGATGGCAGAATCTGCTGGTGCAAGGGAGCGAAAGAGATCTCCCCCCCCTTGCCTTGCAGCTCGCCCGGCAGTTCCAGACGATCCACGGGGTCCCCGTTGCACTGTTCCCAGCCGCCTCTATTTTGGCGGGGGTGCATTTTCTCGAAAGTGCTTCTTGGGCGCTCTCCAATCTATTTTACACCCACCCCTGGGAGCTGCCTGTTATCTCCCCGGGATCCTGAGCAAAGAAACGCCTAACCCGGAATCCGCGCCGGGGTCAGGCTCCTCGGTTTCAGTGCGTCTTTCCGGCGGGCTGTCCGGATTGCAGCGAAAAAAATAAAATAAAATAAAAAGGAGAAAAAGAAAGTAAAAGCAGCGGAAGACAATCTCCCCTCCCCCTCTTCTCAATTGCAATCCCAACTGGAACTTTCCCTCTTCCAGCCGGGATGCCTTTCCTCCTCTCCAGTCCTCAGCTTTGATCCCAGCCTCTTCTTTTAAGTGGAAGGGGCTGGGGGGTAGGGATCCTTTTTATTGCAGAGAGGGAAACACGCCGAGACGGGATTTCTTTGCAGGCACTTGTGCAATCTAGCTCTACGGATACGTATATATTTTTGCACGCATCTCCTGCTGCAGCAGATCCAGCCAGCGTGGGGGAGGGGATGGAGAGGGTGCACCCTCCTCTCCTGATCCTCTCTTCTTGCCTCTGTGTGGGTTTTTTTGCAGGTGTGTCAATTTTAATTCTGCCCAGTAGGTGGGACTTGGTGACTTTAGCACCATTTGTGTGCGTGTGTGTGTGTGTGTGCGCGCGTGCTGCCTCCCCATCTTCTATTGCAATCCTCAGAAGTCTCTCCGAGAGAGCGAGAGAGCGCCTGATACCGAGAGCCAGCCTGCAATCAACAAGGCACTATGCATTTCAGACCGCTACTGTAGGGGGAATTACAGCTTCTCCTAGCCAGCTGCCAGCATGATTTCATCTGCTGGAGGATTTTTGCATCTGATCGTTTGAGTTTTTTTCCTCCCTCTGTCTTTGTTTCCTTCCCCTTCTCCCCCCCATCCCCCTTTCCTCCTCCTCCTCCTCCTCCTCTTTTGTAGAAGCAGCAGTCGGAGATGGATGTCTCTCTTTGCCCTACCAAGTGCAGTTTCTGGAGGGTATTTTTGTTCTGGAGCATTTGGGGAGACTATCTGCTTTCGGGGCTGGCTTGCCCTGCGAATTGCCTTTGCAGCAAGACAGACATCAACTGCAAGAAGCCGGATGATGGGAACCTCTTCCCTCTCTTGGAAGGGCAGGATTCAGGCACCAGCAATGGGAACACCAGCATCAACATCACTGACATCTCAAGGAACATCACTTCAATGTAAGTCAGCTATTCCCCCCACCCCCACCCCAGTGGGTGCCCTTTCCTCTCCTGCTGCCCGAGACACAGGGTGTGTGTGTGTGTGTGTGTGTTTAAGGGGAGAAACCGGCGTGTGGATTTCAGGTGCCCTCAGCATTGCTGTGGATGATGGTTATTCCCTGCCTGCCTCAGACCCGTTATGCCTGGGGTGCGTGCAGAGGACGCGAATCTAATTTTCTGCCCCCACTGAAACAGCAACAGTTTGGCTCACGTTTAAGTGGGGTAAAGTAAATGAGACGAAATGGCTTAGCAGGGGCGGGCGGCGGGCAGAGGTGCTGTAAAGCGACCCCTTCTTTTCACCATTTGTGTTAGCAGAGAGATCACACACACACACACGGCACCTAAAGCAAGTTCTAAGCCGCCTGCTCCTTTAGAGACTTCGGATCCGATTCAACTGTCATTTGTTATTCCCCCCACTGGCAAACCCACCCTCCTGTGCCCTGGCTGCGTGTATCTGGGAATCTGCAGTTTCTCCTTTTTAAGAGAGAGAGAGTGAGATGCCTTTCAAGTTGTTACAATTTCCCAGCCCCACTCGGATGCTGAGCTGGGATTTGTGTATTTTGATCTCAAGGTAGCGGGGGTATGTGTAGGAGGCAGATATTTGTAGTTGAGCACTTTGCGTTTGTTTGCATGCTTGTTTATCTGGAAAATCAACTGGAAGTTGCATTATCCTTGTTTGGAGAGGCTGGTAGCAAAAGCCCATGCAAATCTCATCAGCGTAGAGTAGGGAAAGGACTGGATTCCCCCCCCCCCTCCCCCCGTGCTATGTTATGTGTGTGCTTAAAAAATCCCTCATCTTCTGCAATCTCTGCTCTTCAGCGTTCAGTACATTTTCGGGGAGGTGAACTGCAAGGCATTTCATTATTCTAATGCTAATTGAAATGTGAGCATTTAGGGAAATGTAGCCCCATGAGTAAGTTGCCTGTGGGAAGTTGGGCAGAAATGAGGTGGAATGCTTTATCCTGGCAGTTAAATGCAGCAAGGTTGGGAATGAGTAATTGCCGGTTATTTATTTATTTCCCACCTCCATTGTGAAATAGCTTGTTCGAAGGGTGCTCTTTGATGGTTCGTTTCCCGAGGCTGTGCTATTTGGTCACAGTGCAATTGTAGCACTGCTATGGAATAATTGTGATACCCTCCTTAAGAGCATTGCGAGGCACCTTTACCGGATAAAGAGGACTGGGCTAACACAGACCCATTGCTGTTAACGGGTTTAATGTAATGAATGCCCAAGCAGTTCTCCCCACGTCCAGATCTAGTGAGGAATGCTGACCTATTCCCATGCTATGGCTTTCCCTTTCCAGCAAATCTGCTCTCCAGAAACTAAAGGGATCAGGGAAAGTAAATATGAACCTAATGTAATGTTTGCGTGCCAAATGGCCCATATTTACCCTGTGCCGGAGTATTGCTGTGGATGCTAGAGCCATCCAGATAACACTAGGAAAGTGGGAGAAACTTGTGTTTATTACTGTGCTTGCCGTTTATTGTGTTTTTCTCGTAACCCTTTGTTGTTAGCATCAAGCAGGCTGTAAGAGGGGAGAGAACTAGCAAATTGTTTACTGTACTGTGGCTCAGAGGCAGCTTGTGTGGCTATTACTTAGTACGTGTTTGTGTGTGTTTGTGTGTGTATATATGCACAATTCTGAACTGCGGGAAGAGACACTACAACGTGAACCCTTGTGTCTAGAAAATGTCTTTACTGCTTTGAAATTGGAAAATGCTGGAGTCAACCAAAAACCCAACCCAAACAAAAATCCTAAAACCCAGCCCCAAACCTCTCAACTCCATTAGCAGATGTTTTCAGGAGAAGAGCATCTTTTCAGGACAGGAATAATGAGAGGGTGACTGGGTAAATCTGTTTGTGTTCCACCTAGAATAATATGTCTTCCCTGGCTCCCCACCTCCCTAAATGGACTTCTGTAGCTGTGGAAGAAATGGTGGTAACTGAATTGAGGCTAATCCATAACCACCACTACTGTGATTCAGGATTTTAGGCTGAATATCAGGGAAGATGTCTGGACAGTGAGATCTGTGACACGGTGAAAAAGTCTCCCCAGGGAAGAGATGTAAACCCAGGCGTTCAGGATGCTTACAACTGGCACTAGCCATTGTACTTGGAGGGGGCAACCTGGTGGGCTAGATGGCACCTAAGAAGTCGTTTCCTCCTGCGATTTGTGTGGGATTCCTTAGGGACCTGAGTGCGTGGCCTGAAGGAGCTAGGGCAGAAACTCGTGTTTAGCAAGAATACTCTGCTCACTCCGCCCTCGACAGAAAGGGAGGCTAAGACTGGGCTGATTGGGTCAGTTCATGGGGAGAGAAGGTCAAAGATCATCCCTTCCCCCACCTCTAGATTTTAAATATGGGCTATAGTTCAGCCCCCTCCTGGCCTTCCAAAACTATGTTGTTGCCAAGGAAGTTACAGTGCCCAGATGCTAGGGTGATGGGCACGTTTCCAATCCCCCTAATAACGAATCCACTGCCTTCCCCAAAGAGAAGAGTGTGATTCTCCCTCATGCCGAATGTCACCTTTGTGTCATCCTGCTTCATCCTGTTTCCTAGTGTAAAAGCCCACTGGGGCTTTTCTTTCGTAAGCCAGAATGACTTAGTGGTGTGCAATTGCCTCAATGGGCCGCAAGTGAGATGGGCTGGGGGTCGTTTAGCTCTCTAGCCCCTCGTGGAGAATGGTGTACAAAAGAAAGCAAGTAGCTAGCTTGCAGCCCCTGCCCTTCCCGTCAGTCTCTGGAGAGGGGTGGGGGGCTGTGTTGGCAGGGTGGATAGTGGAACTCTGGCATGCTCCGCTGTAATGGATCCTGAGTCTCTGGGCCTGTTCTCCAGTCCCCGCTGCGCAATGCCCGGTGTCTGGGAAGGCATCTCTAGCTTTCAAGAGACTCCCGTGAAGGCTTTCCCTTTGCGTGGCTGTTGAAAACATGAGTGGGGCGTGTTGCCGCTGAAATGTTCTTTCTCTGGAAAGGCCACAGGGCCGAGGGTGGTGCCTTCCCCGTTGCCAAACGACAGACCTGGCTGCTGGTAAAGCTACGCTCACAGGGTCTCTCTGGTGGATTGAACTGTGGAAATGCAAGGCCATTTTCATCAGGGGAAGGGTTGGGAAAGATAGAAGGGGCCGGGGGATGGGAGGAGGAGGATCCTAGGTGATGAACACTCCATTCATCTTTATTTTAATTTCCAAAGCCCAGCAGGAGAGGCCAGGAGCCCTTTTGCTACTGGTCTTCAAAAGAAAAACATCCCACTGAAGGAGGGAATATTCTCATCTCAGGATGAAGCCACTGGAAGCATTTTGCTCTGGTTCTGTAACATCCTGGAGGCCATCCAGGCCAGGGCCCCCTTGTGCTAGGGGCCGCACAAGCAGATAGGAAACAGGGACCTGTCCCAAGAGCTGAGAGTCTAACAGATGACATCACAGTGGCGTGAGGCAGAAGAATGGGCCGAGGTGGGGGAAAGGGGTAATATGTTATGGGGTAGATGCAGTTCTTAGCCAATCAGGGTAGTGATCACAGCTTGCCAGCTGCCAAGGTGTCCTTAGAATTATAGAAAATCAGGGTTGGAAGGGACCTCAGGAGGTCATCTGGTCCAACCCCCTGCTCAAAGCAGGACCAATCCCCAATTTTTAGCCCCAGATCCCTAAATGGCCCCCTCAAGGATTGAGCTCACAACCCTGGGTTTAGCAGGCCAATGCTCAAACCACTGAGCTATCCCTCCCTCCTTGTGTCCTTGTTCGTTATATTTGGGGCCCAGTTCTTTGGAGCCTGTTTGGGGCATTCACTCTCCTTTCCCCCATCAATGGCAGAGGAATTACAAGCAGCCAGGATCTGGACCCTGGCATCTCATATCTTCGGATCCTGCCAGTGCTGAGAAGCTCTTCGCCACCTTCCTCTCTTCTGGGCAGTTCCCAAGCCCAAGCCATGCTGGCGTTCCTTCCCTTACCTTGAAATCAGCCCAGAGGGCTCAGTTTGCGGAGGCTTGAGCAGCCGCGCGTCGCTCTGTCATGGCCTGGCTGTCGAGCCGTAGCGGTCGGAGTTCGAATTGCGTGCCGACTTGCCAGTTCACCGTAGCAGATTCCCCCAGCTGTCTGCGTGGGGGGAGATCGTGCGGTGTGAGCGCAGCTGTGCATGAAGGCAGCCCTTTGGCTAGCGATCAGCCACGGCCACCTCTCCCGTCGAGCCTGTGATCCTGAACACCAGGCGCTCCTGGAAAAGCAGCCGCATGCTGGTAACCTGAGCTGCCAGTGGGTCGCTCTGAGTTTGGCTGGGCCGCCTCTCTGTAATATTATCAGAGCGGATGTAACTCAAGCTGCCGTTTAAAAGCTTGTTTAGAAATTGAACAAAAGCCTCAATTAATTAACGTTCCGCTCTCAGATTGGTTTTGTCCCTCTCCCCCCCGTTCTCCTTCCATGGAGAGCGGAATGGTCACATTTCTTGTTTTGATCTGTGAAGCCCCTGCTGCTGCTACTGGTGTGTGCTGCAGATGGGGACCAGCCAGGGGGCGCAAGGCCCAGAGCTAGTGGGAAGGCCTGGCCTTGTGAGATGGGCGGGTGATCTCCCAGCTGCTTTCAGGAGAGGAGCGCTGGAGCTGCAGTGGGGTGCTGGGGCTCCTCCTGTAATTGATGGACTCTCCCACCCCGTGCTGGAAAAGGGGTGACTCGCAGAGCTTTATGAGAATCCAGACCAGAAAGGGTTAACAGGGAAGCATGGGAAGGGCAGAGCATTCCTGGCCCTGGCTTGAGTGGGTGAGGATTGTGTGGCTGGCACGGGCCCCTGAGGCCCCAAGTAACCCTGGCAGTGCCCTTGTGTTGAACAGGCAGGACTCTTACCCCCATCCCCGAGTGCCCTGGCAATGCGTCTGGCTTTGAGACTGGGCCTCTGAGGACCTGGTTCTGACCATGAGCCATTCAGCGTCCTCCTGCCGCAGGGGAATTGCGCAAGCTTTCCTGTTAGCTGTAGTCATGTAAGGTCAGGCGCTTGCCTTATCTGTGCTTTCTTCCCAGGGACCAGGAGGGTGCTGAGCTCCAGCCAGCATCATGTTCCCAGGGAGAACCCGTGGCTCGTCCTTGTTTTTGGAAAAGCCTTGTAAAATTTGTCGAGAACCCCTTCCAGCTGAGATGAGCTCAGCACGGTGTGTGCCCTTGGCTCACCTGATGGAGCGGCTGCCTGTGGACTGCGAGGGCCCCGTGTGAGCCATGGCTGGGTTAGCTTGCAGCTAGCACGTGCAGGGGGTTCAGCGTCCCGATGGGGGCGGCTCCTTGGGCCGATGTTCTTCATGTATTTTCCTAGTGACGTTAGTGCTGCTGAGGGGTGCCAGACTGAGACAGGAGACAGGAGGTCTCTGCTTCACTCCAGGCCAGGTATGGGTTGGGGAACATGAGCTTTCCTCACCCACAGGAGTGGGCGGTTCAGTTTCCTTGGCTCATTGCATCCGCGACCTCTCTGCTGAGACTGTCGGAGAGGGGGCCAGGTGTGACATGGCCGCTTGGCCTCTGGGAACAGGTCTCGACCCCACCAGCTCCTTTCACTCAGTCCACCGAGCAGCCATGTTCATGCTCCCCATCCGCTGCCATTGTGGGCTCTGTATGAAGCAGTGACCTAGAGGTGAAAGTGCCTCGTTCCATCCATACAGTGCTGGGGTGTGTGCATCACTCCTGGGCTCCCTGTCGCAAGGTGGGGTCCCCCTGCTCCAGCACAGAGATCATGTCCCTAGTACATAACCGCCAGCTGCCTTGCTCCTTTCTCTGACTGGGGAACAGTGTTTTACATTGTGAACCACACCCTGTAGAGGGCTTGGAGGTGAGGGGTCAGGAGGTGTCCTTAACATTACCCACCATGACTGGGTAGCTGCCTATGGCAGGGTGAGCAGAATTCACATCCTTAGAGAGACACGGAATCTGTGTTACCCTGTTCTTGGGGGTCCCCCATGGAGAAGCCTGTTTCACCCCTAGAAGGGGGTGAGCCTCTTGTGTTCCCCTGGGGGACAGGAAGAGTGGTCAGACAGCCCAGTGTGCCTTGCCAATGCAGTGAGGTCACACGAAATCACAGGCAGTGTCTGGTGTAACCAGAACTAGTTAAACATGAATGTGCTGAATTCTCTAATACGTGGGCCTTGGAGGAGTGGACCTGACAGGTCAGGTCTCAGCGGTCTCACAGCCTGGGGGAAGACTGGCTCACTTGCCAGGCACAGTTAGATCCGCACACATGGAAACAGGGGAGAGAAGAGGCCCTCGGTGTAGTAGGTTGCTAACGGGAGAAGCAGCAGATACATGGCTCTGGCACACCCTTCCCGTACCGCCTGATGTATGGAGCAGTGAGGAATCTCTTCCAGTGGTGCCCGCATGTTACACCTCCTGCCTGATGTGGGCCCTTCTGGCAGGAATGGAAGGAGGCTGGAGTTCGTGAGTTCGTGTCGGCCTAGAATGATGGGAGGGGTTGCTGGGGAACCTTCCAACGAGTAATTAAGTGAACTGTCCTGCTAGAGACAATGGGGTACAGATACCGGGGGGATCCATACAAGTCACCCTCACTGTACTGCAGGGACTGTTACCATGTCCTAGTGGGGATCCAGACTGTGCTGATGCCAGAAGAGGTTTAGGTGGCCTCTGTATCTTCCATGAAGCTTCTTTATGTACATTTCAGCCATGAGCTGTCCAGGCGAAATGACTCGTGAGGCCGCTGGTTGGACATACAACCACTTTCCTCCTCCACGCCCAGGAATCTCAGCCGTGACCGTCAGCCCTTTATGAGATGCATGTGTGAACGTGGTGTTTATGAGAATTGGCTAGGACCAGCCAGAACGGAGGCAGCTGTCAGATATCGCAGGGATAGGGGGATTGTAGATAGAGTAGGAGCTGTGCCAGCTTCCCCCTCCCCGCAGCCCTTCTGATACTCCTCTGTCCTGACCAGCAGCACTCTCCGCCCTGGCCTCCTCCTTTGCTGTTTCAGCCCTGGGGGTCTCCCGAGCTGAGACTGCAAATGACGCCAGATTATGGGGTGGATTCATGATGTGGACAAATATCCGCTAGGATGAGAGTCACCCAACTCATTCTACTTGTGCTATCAGCTGGGAGAGGATGTTGGGTCCCCAGAGATTATATGCCCCTATGTTACCAGCGCCTCTGGTCTGTCTTTTTCTCCAGGATTCTGGTCCCTGAGGTTTTGGCTGCTAGTAAGATCATTACAAAGGTCTGTAATTCAATCCATCTTTGTTTTGCACAGTGTTTGTTTATGCAGAGCGCTTATCCCAAAGCACATTGCCAAGTGAGAGGCGGGTGCAGCGAGAGACTGTGAGGGCAGAGGGAGAGGGAAATACACATCCCAGGGTGTGAAGATGTTTTGGGTTGAGACATGGAGCTGGATGGGGAGTCAGTGGGGTGGAGAGAGGCAGGTAAGGCTGTTCCAGGTGGCAGGGGCTGCAGAGAAGGCACTCTCAACAAGAGCAGGGAAGTTCTGTGGAAGAGGCAGGAGTTGAGAGAGATGTGGTCCGTGAGAGAAGCTGGATTGACACTGCAAAGGGCTGTAGAAATGAAGGCAGTTGAGCTGTTTGGATAATCTGGAAAGATCCTGATCTGGGGGAGCTGAGCCCCTGAATCTTTCAGCTCTGCCTGTCCCTGGCCTTCATTTTGCAGGGGCTGCTTCCAAGCAGAGTACCACCAGATGCCCTATGGGGCTGGTGTCTGGAGCCTCTCCTCTCTGTTGCTCCTGCTGGCTGCAGTGATGGGGATTGTTACAGGCCCTTCATGCAGCTCAAACCCACTCTCCCAGCGGGTCTGGTTTAACTGTCCCTTAGGGCAGTGATTTTCCTACTGAAGTAGTTAAATCAGTACCACCTCTAGTGTGGACACAGTTATACCAGTGTAAAGGTGCCTTATTCCCTTTCCCGTACAGGGATAAGCTGGCCTGGTAAAAGCACTGTCAAACTGTACAGTAGCAGGGGCTGTAATGCTTTAAGTACTCTGGTGTGGTTAAACACACAATGTCTTTGTATAGACACACCCTTGAACTCATTTTCCTGCCCCTGTGCTATCCTTACAGTTGGCTGCAGCCAGTGCCTGTGTGGTTTAATTTCCCAGGGCGGGGCTCAGCGTCCCTGCTTTGCATGGATAACTCCCCTCCCCGCTTAGCAGTCCTCGAAGGAGTCACCTTTGTGCCTGTCGTGACCTTTGGACCCTCCAGAGCATCTGCTGTCACTCTGGTTATACAGGGACACGGCTGACTCACAGCTGCCTTTCCAGGGAAAGGGAATGGAAGCGCCAAGCGTCACTCAGCTAACGCTGTGCAGAGAACACAGCCCAAGGGCCAGCTAGAGACCGGTTGTAAGAGGCTGCGGCTCTGCTGACTTCAGTGGAGTTGTATCTGCCTGTGCCAGGTCTCCATTTGGCCTGAGAATCCGCCTCCCAGCAAGGCTTGGAGACCATGGCAGGTTATGTGCTTAGCGCAGTGCTGTGGACACTGGCCAACCAACAGCTACTGAGCAGACTTGTTTCAGAAAGAGGATTCCGCCTGGCTTCTTCAGCCAGAACCACTGAGCTGATGCCTCTGTCCCTTCATTTCCAGTGCCACAGTCTATCCCTGAGCACCTCTTGCCGGGCCAGGCCTCAGAGCTCGGTCAGTGCACCTGGCCTGCCTCCCTCCTGCCCAAATGCTTCTTCTCAGAGCAGGAGGCCGCAACCCCAGCAGCCAGCCCCTCCTCCAACCCAACCAGCCTGCCCAGCGAGGTCCCACTGGAATGATAGGCTGCCTTCTGGGCCAAGCCGCATTGAGATTATTTCTTCTGCAGACAGGAGATGGCTAAAGGGCTATAGTGACTGCGCTGGCTTTTCATGGCATTGATCGGACTGTAGAAGGGAAAGGGATCGATGGGTTGCACGTAATATCTCCCCAGTCTTTGCCCCCCACTGGAATAGAGATACTGTACAAACCTGCCCAGTGACCCTCATTCCCAGGGACCACCTTCAGTGTAGTCCCAGCTTCTCCACAGGTCTCTGGGTGGCTGAGAACCACGGGCCTCCTCTGAGAGCTGGTGAATCTGTCACAGAAGTGGCAGAGGAGTACGACCCCCCTTGGCCGCTGGGTGAGAGGGAGTTGGGAAGATCCAGACACAGGCCATGCCTTGCAAGGAGCCCCATCGCATGGGGAGGAGGAGCTGTTGGGCACAGGAGCTGTTGTGAGCTGCCAGCCAGGGTGGAGATGGGGGAAAGGGGAGGGGCCCCTTTTGCTGCTCTCTCAGAGAAGCCAAATTGTGAGCCTCCCCGAGTGCAGGGAGTGCTGGATGCATTGAGATGGGTCCAGCCCAGTTCTCCATGGAATTGTCCCGCTCGCCTGCCCTTGTGAGCACAGAGCTTGTGCGTGCTTTGTGGGGATTGTTTTCCTGAAGACGATGCGTTGTTTATGTTAGGGACTTTTGCCCTGGGGTGAATCCCCAGTGTAGAGGCTTGTGTGGGTACAAAGCAGGGCTTGCGGGTGTGGCTCACTTGAAGCCAGAGCAAGTCACCCTGATTCAAGCCCCGTCTCACACCAGTGCAGGGCATCTACACTGGGACTTTGTACTGATGGAATACCAGGGCAAAGCCCCTAACGTAGACAAAGTCTGAGTCCTCTTGTTCCTTTGAAGAGTCCCCGGGCATCTCTGCTGGCCAGAGAAGCGTTGTGCGCCCAACTCTGGCTCTTTCATAGGCAGAAACACCCCCAACCATCACATCAGGCACCCCTTTTGGGCACCCCATCTGGTCAGCTGTGCTTCAGCTTCTGGGATTCTAAGAATGTCCCAACTGCCCCAGCCCAACCGACCAGCAGCCTGTTAGCCATTGGTGCTGTCATGACTGGTGGCCAGAACTGGATGCTGCGTATGAATGCCTGTGTCCCTCCCTGTAGGTAGCCTGCAGCTGCGTTTGGCTGCCCCCTGATCACTGAGAAGAAGTTGCATGAAGAAACCAAGGCCCTTGGGGCCACAGTCCAATACTAAGCACAATGTCTTCCTGACCACAGTGTCTGACCTGGTGATGCCCTGCAATCTGCGGGTTAATAGTGCTTGTCATTTGCCTCTGCGTGAGGCACCGTCAGGTGCTCTTCAGTGGCTTTTAGCCTTGGGAACATGCTGCTTCAGGGAGTTCTGTGGGTTCATTTCATGTTCTCTAAAAGTGTTTCCCTCCATCTGTGGGAAATTTGAATCTTTTACATTTCACTTATTGTCCCTTGTTCTTGTGCTATGGGTCTGGGTAGAGAGGAGCCAGACTGGCCATCTCTGGGTTGCTGTGTATCCCTCTCCCCTTGCTTTTCTCTCTCTTCATCATTCCAGACGAAAGAGTCCAAGTGCCAGGCTCTGGGCCGCACCACTCAGGAGGCACAGAACAGTCAGTATGGTCCAGGGAGAGGGAGCAAAGGTTATGCCAACTTTGTGCCACCCAGATGTTGGGCTAATTTGGGGCTCAGCTTGGCCCCTGTCGTAAGTTAGAGCAGTTCAGAGGCTGCTATAGTTAATGGCAGCCTTCCCATAGCTGTCTGTGGGCTGCCTCATGGTCCAGGACAGCCAGAGGGCAGAGTGCTCCTTCCACTCCCCTGCTCTGGAGGGGAAAAGGGATGGGGGGATGGCTGTGTATATCTGCCCTAAGATGCTCCTGCACTTGGGGAATTCCCCAGGGGTCCATTTCGGCCCCTTTACACAGCAGGAGTGGTGTAAGGGAGACAGAGTAGGGGCCAGAATCAGGCCCTCGCCTCTCTCATCTCGCCTCCTTCTGGAGCCCCCTCCTAATTTCCAGTTACCTTTGTTCTTCCTTTCACTCTCTTTGGAGGTGCGGTGATCCCTCCAGCCCAGTGTTCAGAGTGTGGCTGTGTCCTTGGTTTCGACAGGGATAGTCTCTATCCCCATCTCAGCAGAGCCCCGCCTCCTAGGGCTTGTCTAGGTACGGGGTGGATGCGTTGTGGTAACTGCACGGATGTGGCGCCATCAGTGTAAACCAGCAGGCGTTCGGCACTGGTGCACAACGGAGCTTGCAGTAGTGCACTCCCCTGAGCCCCTTCTTACACCGGGGTAGTGCATCTGCACTAGGGCTTTGCACTGGGGTAGCTGCAGCCATGCATGACAGACGCCCTGCTATAGGCAGGGCCTTAGACAGCTGTGTCACCACTGAACATTGAGCCGGTGTCTTCGCGGCTCTCTCTTGACAGTGAAGCCAGGGTTTTTGTGCCAGAGAGGATACAGTGAACTCAGGACGAGGTCCGAGGAGTTTGAGGAGTTTAAATTGCTCCTTCCATTGTGCGTCCCCTTGGACTCGCTGATGCCAAGAGTCACTTGCCCAGTAGCTGGTTTAGCTTGGTGCCCCCCTGTCCTTGACTCACTAAATGTTTTTGTGCCATCAGCACCTCCTTATTCATGCTCTGTCCCAGTCACTACTAACTATACTGACCAGCACCAGCCCTGGCATCAATTGACTTTTCTGGGAACTGTCCAATTGTTCCTTCCCTTTGTACCCTGTTCTCCTAGCCAGTGTCTGACCCAGGGCTGGACACTAGCCCTCACTCTGTGGTGCCCCTTGGAGCCCTGAGGCCCACCTTCCTTTCCTCCTCCTCAGGAAATTGCACAGGGGCCGAGGATACACTCCATGGCCTCTGTATTCCTGGTCCCACTCCAGAGCACCTCGCTGCTGACACCTCCCTCAGCAAGAGCCTCGGCCCCATCCCAACTGCTGGCCCCTTCCACTGTCCCTGACGTGCCCCAGCCTGATCCCTGGCTCTGTTGCTGGTTCCTGCCTCCCCATGGCTGGCTAGCCAGAAACCCACCCGGGCCGCCCTCCCATCTAACCTGCCTCTCAGCAGCTGCTCCCAGCCCGGATAGGAACAGGCTCTTGAGATCTGGGAGTGCGGGTCTGCGAGGGAGGTTGGGTCAGGCCATTCCAGCTACTGGACACTCTCCCTGCTCCCCAGCCTCCTAGCACCCGGCTTTCCTTGTCCGTTACCTGGAAAGCGCTCAGGGTGTGAAGTGCCGAGAGCCTCCCGTGAAGGACTTTACCCCAGCGAAATTCCTGGGCGGGCCTGTCCCTTTCTCATCCCGGGCTGGTGTTCAGGAGGGTGCGCTAAGGAGCCCCCGGTCCATGGGGAGCCCTGTTGCAGCCTTGTGATAGCTTTCAGGACACCCCCAGCCAGCAAACAGCTCCCCATATCCTCCTCCTCCCCTTAAGTCCGGCGGCTTTGCCTTGTCAAAGTGCAGTTCAGCCACCAGAGGGCAGCGCGCTGCACAAGACTGCGTGTCAGCAATCGGGATGGACGGACTGGAGCTGCAGAGCAGCTGTGGGTTGTGGCGTGGGGAGGGGTGGTGATAAACAGAGACATGGCAGGACTACCTCTGCTGCACCCCCCAAGTCCTGCACTGGGAGGCAGGGAGGCTGTAACCCAACCAGGGGGGGAGGGCAGGTTTATGGATGTGCCCAGACAAAAGACACTGCGTCCAGCCAGTCCCCCTGTAGTGATCAGGGCCGGATTCTCCTGTCACTCGCCTCAGTGCGGCTGTGTATTGGGTCACCCACAAGAAGGGCCTTTGCTCCGAGGTGACTGTTCAGTTCCCCATAGGGTGCCCTAGTGCCAGCTGTTCCAACCCTCTGGTGGGGTGGCTGCATCGGTTTCAGCAACCGTGGACTCTGGGGCTCTTTCATTAGCAAAAGCTCCTCCTGAAGTAACCTCAAGTCCCAGCTCCTCAGCCCCTGTGTCACATGCTGCCTTGGGACCCCACTTGGTGCTGGGTCACAGCTCTTCTTTCTGAGCTCCAGGCTTCTCACCTCCCCAGCCTCTCCACAAATGCACCCAGATGCTGCATCAGTGTCATGAGCTCTACGGCCTCAGTGGCATTCATATCTTCTCACCCATGGCCTGGTCTTGGGTGTTGCCCCTGGCTCTTGTGCCCAGGACAGAGCTGGTACAGAGTGAAATGCCCTGGGGGGGCTGGGGACCCAAACAGAGGGTTTTAGTTCCACATTAAATACAGTCGAAGATGCTGATGTGCTGGGTGTTGTCGGTCCTTTGGGACTATCATCTAGTTATAATAATATTACATAGCACTTTACAAATGAGGGCAGTATCATTATCCCTAATTAGCAGCTGGGGAAACTGAGGCACAGAGTGGGGAAGTGACTCACCCAAGGCCACCCAGCAGGCCAGTTGCAGAGCCGAGACGAGAGCCCAGGTCTTGTGAGTCCCTGTCAAGTGTTCTATCCACTAGACCACAGGGCTTCACCTGTAATATTAGTTTTCAGCCTGTGGGGTGTGTCCGCCCTGGTTATCAGGAGGGTGAGGTGGGGTGTGGGGTTGCAGTTCAGGTCAGGGCAGCAGTGGGGAGTGTGTGCAGGGAGTCCCCAGTGGTCGGGGGTGAGGAGAGGGAGTGGGTCCCTGCTCTGCCCCACCCTGGCAGCAGCATGCTGCTCTCCCCTCTCTCCCCTCCCTTCCCCCTGGGCACTCCCTACATGCTCCCCCTGCTGCTGCCCTGCCCCGGGTGGCTGCAGCCCCATCCACTTTAAACCCTCCAGAGCCTGCAGGAGCGAGAGGTTCTGGTCAGGGGAAGGGAGGGCGAGGAGCCCTGGTCCATGCTGCGTGGCTGTGGTCTACTTCAGGGGTGGAGCCAGCCAGGTCCTGCCACTGCTCCCTCTCTTCTGCCCCGCATGGGTGGGAATTGGGGAGCACAACTGTTATTTGACTCCCCTGGAGAAGGGGGCGTGCAGCCAAAAACTTGAGGAACCTCTGTCCTTGCTTGCCATAGTTGAGGTGTTTGCGTCAATGGCCACCCTGCAGAGCAGCTAGGGCGAGGACAGAGATCCTCCAGTCCAGCTGCAGAGGGACTGTAAGGAGATGCCCTCTAAGTCCCCAAGCTGGAATCTGGCTAGCGCATTAGGGCTCATGACCAAGCGCCAAGACTACATATAGGCAGGGGATCTGACCCAAAATATGGCTCCTCCAGCTGCACCAGCCCTGTGTTGAAGTCTGGGGCTCATTACTGACCTAGAAATGAGAGTTCCCCCTACTGAGTCACTCTCATCCCCCCCGGCGGTGCTAGGACATTGGGGTCAGCACTGACTCAGAGGAGAGCGCCCCCTAGCCCCACGCTGCGGGAGCGGAGTCAGCACTGACTCAGAGGAGAGCGCCCCCTAGGCCCACGCTGCGGGAGTGGAGTCAGCACTCACTCAGAGGGGAGAGCGCCTTGGCTGAGTCACCGACGCCACTTCTAACAGCCCTTGGGTTTCCCTGGGAGGGTTCTCATTTGAGCACTGAGTACCCCAGCCCTGATGAGCTGACAGGCTGAAGTGTCATGGCTGTAGTGGGGTGAAGAAGGGGAGTCGTGTATGCAGAAGGGTGGCTGGAGGAGTGATTACTCAGAGGCAATTTTGTGCATTTGCAGAGGGAAGAGTTGTAATTAACAGAGACAGTCTTAATATCTGACCAGTTGCAATACCCTGCTATCACACTAGAGGGCACGTGGCTGAGGTTTAGGGTCACAGTCAATTCATGGTGAGACAGGGTGAAGGCTCTCTCTATCCTGTTACACTCAAGCCACTGTTAGATACACCCCCGTACTTACAGGCCTGTCTATGGGGCTTGCCTTAGATCCCTCACTGATCAGCGCCTTGGAAACAGTGTGGTAGGTCAGGCCATCCCAGCTCTGATTAACCTTTTGTTGTGGGTACTAGCCTAGTGCTGGATGGCTGGGGTGTGGGGTGCTGAATGCAGGTCTGAAGAAACTGCTGGATCCCCAAGATGTAAAGGGCAGAGAGGTGATCTAGGTGGGAAGAGGGAGGTGTAGGAGGAGCTGAGTCATACGGAACTGGTGCCATACCCCTTCCACTGCAGCAGTTCCATGCTCATAGTTACTGAGCTGGTGCCAACAGCTCCCTTTGACCACTCGGCAACCACCAGCTTCTCTCTTAGAAAAAAACATCCTGGTTATTGTCCTGCCTGGTTAATGCAGTTTGGATGCATTTGTGGTGGGATGGTTATGACACCTGGTGGCCAGTTTGTGTAACAGCAGCTGAGTTTTCACTAGTGGTTGTGCAGGGTGAAAGTGTGCGTGGGGGCGGGGGCTAGTGAACGCATCCCTGCTCGACATTGGGACGTTGGCCGATAATTCGGGGCCCACCTCTCAGTCCACTTGAAGAAAAGAGGGAAAAAACCACCTTGCTGCTACTCAGAATATTTGAATGACGTTTTTGAGAGTTGCATGGAAATGGTTTATTGGACTGGAGCCTTCTCCGCGAGGTGGCACGCTGCAGCCCAGCAGCCCCTGCTGACACAGGAGAGGTGGCGTGTGGAAGCGGCCATGCTGGTTCTGTCGCCGCAAGCCCAGGTGAAATGCAGACGGAAAACCTGCCGCATTGACGGCACTGTGCAAATGAGCCCCAGGGTCGTTAGGAGCCAGTGCCAAGAAGAATGGGGATTTCTTCAATGTGATTTTGATTTCAACCCTGCTCTTTTAGCTCCTCTCCATGCCATGCCCACCCGCCTCTTGAGCCACCCCTCTCAAAGCTGCAGTGTGGAGTGGTGGGAAGTACTGAGCTGGGCACTGGCCTGGAGATAAGGGGGCCCTTAGCTACAGCATTTCATTGCATGAGCAGTTTATGGTGCTTAGCAAATATGCAATAAAACTCTCCCGAGCAGGGGCTCTCCAAAATGTGCCCAGCTTCATGGGGAGAATGGCCAGCCTGGCCGGTCCCATGCGACAGAAACTAACCCTCCCCTCCCCTTCCCCATCTCCCAGCCCAACCCCCTTCTCATTCCCAGTTGCTGGCCCCGTGCTGCCCCTGCCGTTCCCCATGGCATAACCCTGCTGTGGCAACGCCAGCCTTTGCTTACATGGGAAAGGAACATCAGGAAAGAATTTGCTATATTTGTAGCTTCTTTTTCTATGTTGCAGCAGCCGGTTCTCAGCCAGCCACCAGCAAGAGCTGCAAGGGCCACAGTTTGGGAACCAATGCTGTATATTAACCACCCGCTTCTCCCCTGCTTATGCACCCCTCTCCCCCATGTTCAGAGACTGCCAAAATGTAGAGAGGAACCATCTCTTTAGCTGTGAAGGTCCCAGAGGGCTGGGGGAGGCTTCCCAGCGGAGTAGATCTAGTGAGCAGCTAATGGCTCCAAGTGGCTTGGTTACCGTTGCTCCTTGGCAGGCTGTATGGCAGCTGTCCAGTCTGGGGAGGAACACTCTGTGCCAGGTTGTTGCTGTGACAGCTGCATGTTTGAGAGGCTAAGGGAGAACCCGCCCTGTCCAGTCTGCCCTTCCCAGGGCAGCCTGTGCAGCCTGCTCGGAGCCTCCTCCAGACAAACTGCTTTCTGAGCGCCTGGTTTGCACCTAACGAAGCTTTGAGAATTAATTGATAGATGGCGCCAGTGCTGGGGGTTTGTTAAAGTGACTGCAAATGTCTAGCTGCATCTGTCCAGTGTCTGATGGAGCCGCTTGGCAGGGCGGGGCCTGTTCCTAAGAAACACCAGAGAAAAGCCAGACTCGGTTCCCCTGAGCAGTAGATCCCAGCCATGGCCAGGACAGGAGCAGTCGGAGCAGGGCATAGCTGCTTAATGAGTCGTTAGCCCTGCTCCGTGCTGATGTGCACCTCCATGCTGACCTGCAGCCCTCCCCGCTACCCCAGTCCTGCGCTCCCACACAGCTCTGTCAATATCCTCGATTGCAGCCCCCCTCTCTGCTGCTCCCATCCTGGGCCCCCCTGAGCAGAAACTCCCAGTCCTGCCTATTTTATTTTTATATGGAAATATGTTCCCAGGGACCTGGCCCTTGACCTCAAAATTTGTTGCCGTGGCAACCCAGTGGACCTTTGATCCCAGGACTACGGGGGGGCTGACAGCCTCTCTTCGTTGTTACTGTTTCATGCATGTTACCCCACGGCTGTGCAGGGCTGTGGGGAGCCCCACAGAGCTTGCAGCATAGGGGGAGTGAAAATGAGGAACGATGGCCAAACACGGCGGGTAGGTGGGGGAAGATTCCTTGGCAACAGCTGGGAGTGGGGGTTTAGGGTCTGTGGATGAGGTTCATTTCCAGGCTTTATTTGGCTGCTGGTCCCCTCCCTGCTGGCTTGCACCTTCCCTACCCCCTCCGGTCGCAGCTAGCTTGCCCATCCTGGTCCTGCCAGGTTGCCCCTTGCCCATCCTGTCCTGCCAATTCTCCGCCCAGCAAGGCACCTCAGCTGCCAGCTGGGTTTCCCTTCTCCCTCCCTGCAGCTCCTCTCTGACTTTGGGTCTTTGGCACAGTCTGAGCCAAGCTGTTCTTTCAATGAGACACCGTGAGCTTCATGCCCAGGTGCCAGGAGGCTGGGGCGCAGTTATCTTTGCCCCCATGGTGAGAGGGGGAGTTCAGGCAAATCCCTGTGCTCAGCACGCTGCTGCCAGGTGACCTGAACGAGGGCCAGGAGGTAGATGCCCCTGGCACTGTCCCTGTCCTGCTGTGGTGCTAGGTGGGTCTGGCCTTGAACAGATTCCCCATGGGACTGTCCCTGCTTGGCTGCTGATGGCTGTGTCTAGGGAGGGCTAACGCTTTGGGTCTGTCTACACCAGAGCTGGGGCTGTAAGAAGACATACCCGCGCTAGCTCTGATGGAGCTAGCATACTAAAAATAAAGCGTTTCTGTAAGCTGTCCTGAATATGATCCTGTTTGAGAGAAGCATGTACTTGGGGCAGCTAGCCCGTCCAACTGCAGCAGCCACACGTCTACGTCTAGCATGATCTGAGCTGGCATGGCTCCTTCTCAAGCTGGAATTGACACCTTCTACCTCTAGTGGAGACATACACTGAATGCAGACTCTGCTTTGTCCTGTGCCCTAGTCTGTTGGAGGCCCATCAAATTCAGGCTGTGTTAAATCAGGAATGTAGAAACTCCACTGGGTGATTTCTGTGGCTGAATGGTAGGGAGCTCTAGTTTTGGACTAGAGCAGGCTGGTTAACTCCTGGCACTGGGAGGACTTGAACTTACAACCTTTGGGCGCAGATGGCAGTGCACACTGCCCCTGCATCAGCATTAGGCCTTGTGCTGCACGTGGGCTCTAACCTCTCCTTGCCACCCACGTCTCAGTGGCAGAGCCCCCATCCTCTGCAGCAAGCCCCTGCCTGTCTCTCGCCTCCTGGCTGAGGAGCTCAGCAAAGCTATGGAATGCAGCTAGCTGGGCAGAGAACCCAGGTGTCCTGACTCCCAACCCTGTGCTCTAACAGCCGCTGGTAGGCCACACTGCCTTATGGACTCGGCAGGGACTTACTCCTTAAGTGCTCTCTCATGGCCCGGGCTACAGGCATCAGTGGCTCCCAGGGCTCAGGCCTTGAATTAACCAGGGCCTTCACTTTTGTCAGAGTGAGGCCATGTATCTTGGGGCCCAAGGGGGGAGGTTGCAGCTTGCAGGTCCCACCCCCATTATTGTTCACTGTCCCGTGTCATGTCTCGCGCCTTCTCAGATCCTTGGGTCTGGGGCTCCTTGCTAGTGCCACAAGCCACATCCATCTGTCTGTCTGCTGGCGGGAGACAGCTTGTTGGCTTGTGTACCTGCCTGGCCCTGCTGGCAGTGCGCCGCCGTGTCTGCTCTCTGAGGGGGCCCAGGGGTGGCTGTTGGCCTCACCTGTTCATAATGCAGCTGGGTTCCCTTTGCACCCAGCCCCTGCCCCTCTGCAGGCCTGACTGGACATTTCACCCAGCTCGAACCCAGCTGGGTCTCCTTCCCCCTCTGCCTGCCTGCCCTGGCGCATTCTCTCCTTTCACTCACTCCCTCTTTCCTGCGTCCTCCTCTACTCCTTCCCCAGGCTTGTTCTCTGGGCTCCCTCTTCCTCCTCCTCCCGGCTGTCCTTGCCTGTGTGCTCCCTGCTTTCTTGGGGCGAAGCTCCCCTGTTGTTTAATTGTAATGTGTATAGACAGTGTTTGGAAATGGAGCTGTGTGCCATATTGATCCCTGCACAGATGGCTGCAAAGCTGCCTCCAGGGACCCCAATGACTCGCTTGGCAGTCACCTCCTCCCCCCCATCTCCAGTTCCTCACATGGTGTCCCCCCAGTCACAGACGCCCAGTGAGGGTTGGAGGTCCTGATGGGGGGACTCTGCCATGCTCCCCTGCCCTGCTGGAGGTGGAATGGCATCTCTCTGTATCCATAATGGCCTGGCATGGTAACACCCAGGCCCTGTATATGAAGCCCAAGTCCAGAAGAGCCAGGCGTCTGCCTGCCGCCATCCAGAGGGGAGTCTCAGTGCCACTGACCATCCCTGGCACCAGGTAGACCCCTTCTCAGAGCCCAGGGAGTCCCCAGGTGGGGATGATGGGGAGCCAGAGTCACCAACCCACTTGTTTCAGCTCCTGCGAGTGCCTGGTTCTCCTCTGGAAATGGCAAAACTCCAGGGATCCTGCTGAGCCCCCCGCTCCATTGCCCTTCACCTGTGGCAGACGCTCTGCCTGTCTGTCCGTCTGGGCATCCGATGGCCCTCCGTGCCCAGTATCTGGGCGCTCTGGGCTCAGTTCATCCCTGCCCCCCGGTGGGAAGGGGCCGTGCAGCGGCTGTGTGGCCCCAAAGCCAGCTGTAGGGCATCCCTCCTGCGTGACGCCAGCATAGGGCCTTCGATGGGGTCTTCCAGCCACTGTCCAGCCGATCGGAGCCATGTCATCTGGGTGGGCAGTGCCCTTAGGCCTGCTCTAAGCTGATCCAGGGCACAGACTGGTTGCCCAGGGTTGAGGCACCGCCATCTCCCCCTCCCCCCTGCGAGATTCCCCCACTCCGCTCTCTCTGCTGGCTCTCTGTCTCCGCTGCCACCTCCTCCCCCAGGGAAATGCAATAAGTTGCAGTGAGATGAAAAAGCAATTTGCATATTTCCCGTAACCCAATCTCTGACAAGGGCTTATTGTTTTTAAATCAATTGGGAGCTGGCGAGTAGGCATGTGGTGCAGAGGCAGGTGATTGAGCAGTGGGTGTCTCGGCCACGTGGTCCGGCTATGGCCCTGTCAGAGCTACATGTACCACAAGGACAAACTGCTGACCAGCCTGTTACCTCCCAGGGCCTTGCACCCATTGGCTAGCCAGATGGGGAAACTGAGGCACAAAGGGGCGCAGAACACTTCTCTGAAGCACATGCTGTCACCAGCATAGCTCAGCTGAACCATCCCTTCTCCCTCCCCCCTGCCCCCAGATCTCAAGTTTCCTGACAGTAAATGGGATCTCAAGGACAGATTGTACTAACAATTTTCCCCATCTCCGAACCCCAGGTCACATGTGCTTGCCTGAGGGCATGCATGTGTATGTGCGGTAGTGTGGGTTGTGCATGTGGTGCTCTCCTGAGTAGATGGGTGTGTGTATGCAGGAGCATGGGTGTGCATGTGCACTTCCCTGGGTACAGGCAGGTGTGCACTTGCACAAGTACTTGGGTGCACTCTGAAGAGCATCTGCCCATGTGCAGTCCCTTGTGGGCATCCCTGTATGGGCACTACCCTGTACCCACAGCTGCCATGTGTGGCACTCTCCAAGCAGCTTGGTGGGCCTTGGACCCAGCCTGTGCATACTGTAGAGCAGAGCAGTAACAGGAGCCCGGTGTCCTGGAGATACAGCGCTGGAGGACCTCTAGGAATCAGCTCTCCTCTCCCCTAAGAGTGGATATTCCATGTACCCACCCGGCTCCTTGTTCTCACCATTCTTCCTCCCTCTAGCAAGGTGCTCATTGCTTTGTGCCCTGTCCAGTGAGCGGTGAGAGAAGGGGAAGGTCTTCTTGGGCACCAGTGTGGTTCCAAACTCTTACTGGTCAATCAGAAGCTCCTAGAAGAACCACATCCCTTTTCGATAGCGTCTGGGGTCCTCTAAGAGCTTTGCTGACTGCAGAAAGGGCTGACTTGACCCAGCACTAAAATGCAGCTACCTCTGGGGTGGAGAAACATGCCACAGCAACAAGACCGACTGCCGCTAACTCACTGTGTGGCCTTTGGTGAGTCATATGGGCCAGAATTCCCAGCGCCCTTTGGGCACAATGGGAACTCCTGAGTGATGAGCTGTTTCGAAAGTCTGGTTGCTTCATCTGGGTGCATAAATGGGAGTAGGAGATCCTAACTCCTTTGATTATCTGGCTGTATACTTTTCAATGCCTCAGTTTCCCCATTTGTAAAATGAGGATAATCATCCTGACCATCCCTTCCCCTCCCCCCGTGTGCAGTGGGGTGGTGGAATCCACTAAGTGAGCACTGGGTGTTTTGAGGATCAACATTACATAAGCTCTTAGAAGAGGACTCACAGGAGCATCTGTGTCCAGCTGATGGTGCATAGGGTGGGGGGTGGCCCCAATGCTGGAGTTCACATCCTGATTCTTGCCAAAAGGATCATGGGAGTGTTACTGCTCTTCAGTAATCAGGACTTGCCCAAAGCATTCCCTCTTCTAGCCGCTGCCAGAGAGCACAGAGGCTGCTGTGTGAGTAATCAGTTTGCAGAGCTGGACAGTGCTCCAAACTGACCACAAAGCAGCTACATGCAGTGTTGGTCCCAGGATAGTAGACAGACAAGGTAGGTGAGGTAATATCTTTTATTGGACCAGCTTCTGTTGGTGAGAAAGACCAAGCTTTCTAACTACACAGAGCTCTTCTTCAGGTCTGAGAAAGTACTCTGAGCATCACAGCTAAATACAAGGTGGAAGAGAGAGAGTTTAGCATAAGTAGTTAGCACATACTCTAAAGGAGTGCCCAAGGTAGAGTGGCCTATTAACACCCCTGTAGTCATAGGACAAATGGATGGTGGGGGGAGGGGGGTTGTGGGTTACAGATTGTTGTAGGTTTCAGAGTAGCAGCCGTGTTAGTCTGTATCCGCAAAAAAAAAAGGAGTACTTGTGGCACCTTAGAGACTAGCAAATTTATTTAATAAGCCATAAATCCAGTGTTTTTATTTACACCATTATTTTTAGTGTCTAGCAAAGTTTTGAATTTATGCTTCCATGCTTGTCTTTTGAAACCGTTGTGCCGGTTTCCTTTGCAGATGAGGACTGATAGGTCAGATATAGAGAGATCACTTTGTGAAAAGTGTTCAGCCACAGCTGATGTGGTGTTTTCATCTTTTATTATTTACTGGTGTGAGTTCATTGGAGTGTGTAGTGATTGTCTGGTTTCACCCACATAGTTGTTATTGGGGCATTTAGACTGCTGGATGAGGTACACCACAGGTTGTGATAGGCATGCGTAGGATCCATGGATCGTATAAGGTGTGTTGTGGAGGGTACTGATCATTGTAGCAGTGGAGATATGGCTGCAGGTTTTGCATCTGTTGTTCTGGCAGGATCTGGTGCCGCTCTGGTAGGTGTGTCCTGATCTGTGGGGAGCTTGCTTCTGATGATGAGCTTGGAGAGGTTGGGGGGTTGTTTGAAGGCCAGAAGAGGGGGTTCAGGAAAGATTTCTTTCAGGATGGGGTCCCCGTCGAGTGTGTGTTGTAGTGGTTTGATGATACCCCATATGGGTTCCAATGTGGGGTGGTAGGTGACAACAAGGGATGTGTGGTCAGAGGGGACTTTATTTCTGTATTGAAGCAGGTTCTTTCAGGGTATTTGGGTGGCCTGTTCCATGATGTGATGTAGTTCTCTGGTGGAGTGTCCTTGTTTGGTGAAGGCGGTTCTGAGTGTGTTGAGGTGTATATCCCGGACGTTCTCCTCAGTGCATATTCTGTGGTATCTGAGTGCCTGGCTATAGATAAGAGATTTGTTGATGTGTTTGGAGTGGTTACTGGATCTGTGAAGATAGGTGTGGTGATCCGTGGGTTTCTTTTGTATGGTTGTCTGTAGGGCTCTATTGTTGAAGCTGATCCTGGTCTCTAGGAAGGTGATGCCAGTGTGGGAGTGTTCCAGAGAGAGTTTAATGGGACGGGTGGTGGTTGTTGAAGTGGTGGAGATCTATGAGAGAGTTTGAGTCATCTGTCCAAAGGATGAAAATAGCATTGATGTATCTCAGGTATATAACTGGTTTTTTGGTGCATTTGTCCAGAAATTCTTC
Source organism: Natator depressus (assembly GCF_965152275.1). Lineage (NCBI taxonomy): Eukaryota > Metazoa > Chordata > Testudines > Cheloniidae > Natator > Natator depressus. The sequence continues at coordinate 69,642,339 of NC_134243.1, forward strand.
TTCAAGGTGGCCCATGAAGAGGAGCCTAGTTCTGTCTTGTGTCATTTTCTCCAACTAAGCCTGTCATCTCCTTGTTCTTGACATGCAGACCCCTGCGATTCCAGCCCTGGTCTCCCCACCCACAGCTCTGACAATGCCCCTCTCTCCTGCCCTGCAGCCCCCTGTGAGTCCATCCCCAGGCTCCCCACACACAGCTCTGCCAAATCCTCTCTCTCCTGCCCTGCAGCCCCCTGCGAGTCCATCCCCGGCTTCCCACACACAGAGCTCTGCCAAATCCTCTCTCTCCTGTCCTGCAGACCCCTCTGAGTCCAGCCCTGCGCTCCCCACACACAGCTCTGCCAATGCCCCTCTTTCCGGCCCTGCAGCCCCCTGCAATTTCAGCCCTGTGCTCTCATCAGAAGAGAAGACTGCTCAGCCTAAATTGCCTGTGCAGGTTTTATGTTGTGGGAAAACTGTCCCCTGAAACTGCAGCCAAATCCCACCACGCTCCTGTGGTGTGTGCAGCTGGCCGGCTCTGGGGGCGAGTGGGGAGCGTGGGTTCAATGGGACACGCAGCAGGGCTGCCTCACGCTCCCCGAGGGCTGCGGGGGATCCCTCCCCCAACCTCCGCGTGCCTCTGAAGTGTTTATTGTGACTCTAATAGCAGCACAGTAATCCGCCCCTGAGGAGCAGGCGAGAACAAAAGTCAGTGCAGAGCCTGCGCCTGCCGTTCACTGTCTGAGGCCGGGGGATCAAAGCCACAGCAGCTCCCTTTTCTTGTCACTCAGAAAAGACAAGGTCGCTCTCAGAGAAGCCAGGTGTCAATGCGTCCCTGCCAGCCGGCAACTCTGCACGGCGGTGGTGCCTCTGGAAGCCTGAACGGCGCGAGCTGTCGGGTGTGGCCAGGCTGGAGCCAGGAGAGGGGGAGCTGTGCTGCTAGGAATGCTGCTGCTCCCCCCTTGGGGTTGTCGCCAAAGGGGGAGCGTAGGGTGTAGAAGGGAGTCGTTCCCTCCTTCCGCTGTGGAGGGACGGGGCGCGGGGTGATTCTTTACGGCCTGTTGGCGGGAAGACTGCAGAGCTGGGGCAGGGATGGAGGTAGGCTCAGAGGCTGATTGTGGATGGAGTAGGCTTCTGAGGTCCCAGCTCAGGTAGTGCATGGGTGCTGAGGTCTCTATGGGACAGCAGGTACTGGGGGCCTGACTAGCTTGTGGCTAGGGTCCTGTTTGGATGGTGCGTGCGGAGTGGTCGGGCACACTTGGTTCTCCCTAGGTCACACTTGTAGCTGAGGTGCAGGGCTGGAGCAGGCCGGTTCCCTTGCCGAAGAAACCTGCAGAGACCCTGATGACTCAGGGACCCTCCTTATTTAGCCCTGGTGCTCTGGAAGGCTGCCAAGCAGCTGCCAGCCCATCTCCACCTCCCTCTGAGCGTTGGTCTTTGACTATGCTGCTGTGAGGGACCTTCTGGCAGGGAGGGCATGTGGGGAACAGCTCGGGGCTCCCCCAGTGAAGGGGTCAGGCAGCCCCGAGGCCACCGCTGCCCCCTGCTGGTTGGCAGTGGTCTCTAGGAACTCCTAGCCCAGATCCACTGGAACAGGGTTGTGGATTCTCCATCACGCGCCATTTTAAAATCGAGACTGGATGTTTTTCTAATAGATCTGCTCTAGGAGTTATTGTGGGGAAGTTCTGTGGCCTGTTTTAGGCAGGAGGTCAGACCGGATGATCACAATGATCCTTCTGGCCTTGGAATATGTGAATCCCCGGGCACTGCCAGGAACTCAGGTGCTAAGACAGTCCCAGTCTCTCTTTTGCTGGGTTTATTTTACTCTTCAGCTCTGGACACTTTAAGCTTTCTTTATACTTCAAAGTGGACTAGCCGGCTGTCCCGTGAGACGCTCTGTAGCAGGGAATTCAAAGCAGTGCAGAGCCTGGCTAATCCAAACATGAGGCGGAACTGGAGCAGGGGCAACATGCAGCAGCCTGCAGCTCTACTTAAAAGCTTCCTTTCATCTCCGGAAGCGTGGGTGTCAGAAACGGAGAAGTGGAGGGTCAGGCTTAGTGGTTGGAGCAGCAGCGGTCATGCCTAGAGGTCAGGCCAGGGAGCAGATCAGGAATCAGGCATTAAAAGGAGGGTTGGAACAGGAGTGGGCAGGGGCTGGGGCAGGAGCAGTCTGTCAGAACCACCAAGCAGCAGGGGATACCCTCAACAACATAGCAACATTGAGTAGACTGGAGAAGCTGCTCTCAGTGGGAGCTGATATCCCTGGCCTTGGCGGGGAGGGGGGTCACCTGGTTAGCCCTTCGCCTGTGGATTGGCTGAGCCCTGGTTTATTGAAGTGGAGCCCTCAGGTAATCAGGCTCAGGGATGACTTATTACACTGAGGCAGGAACTGGGGGCTACAGCAGGGGAGGGGTGATTGGTGTTGGGGATAAATATACCTGACTTACAGAAGGAGCTCACCACAGCTTGGGAGAGGCAGGGTCCTGGGATGAATGCACCCCAATGGTCAGAGGGGAGGGATGGCTGTCTGTTTTTACAAACAGTTAACTTGAGGACTGTAAAGGGGCCCCGAGGGTTAATGCATCCCAGAGACTGGTGCGGAGGGGCCCATTCTAACAGGGACCCCCTTGGGGCAAGGCTGGGGCTCATGGGATATATGGCCCAGCCTGCTGAGCTGGGCTCTTGCTCCGGGCTGAGTGTTCTAGCCTAGCTGTTGCCTTTGCCGCGATGCTGAGCCCGGTCAGTGTTGTCGGAGGAGGAAACTCAGGGTATGTCTATACTGAAAAAAACCAACCAAACAGAAGAACCCCATGGCAGCAAGTCTCAGAGCCCGGGTCTAGGGACTCAGACTCGTGCTACGGCGCTAAAAATAGCTGTGTAGCCATTCCTGCTTGGGCCCTGCCTCCCCAACTTCCCCAAGGCTGAGCAGGGCCCTGGCTCCTGCTGGGTTAATGGCTTTGGCTGGATCTGGTTTGTGGGGGAGAAAGGAGCCTAATGAGGAAGAGGAAGTGTCAGGTGTGGGAGCTCATCAGCCCCTCTTCACATCAGGCTATTGACCTCCTTGATGCCAGCATAGGATCCTCCCCTCTACCCCCCCGCAACCCTGAGAGCAGGTGCCCTTGTGCCTCCTCATGCCAGCGCCACTCAGAGCCATGTCAAGAGGCAGGGGGTGTTTTGGGGCCCAGATGTGTGCTGGCACTTCAGCATCAGGCCTGCTGCTCTGCTCTGCTAGGCAGGAGGGGGCCCTTAGCTGTAGGGAGACCAAGTGATAAGGGACTTTTGTTGACTTCCGAAGCTGTCGAAAGGTTGTGAGGTGGCAGCCCGAGAGCTAGCTGCCCTCTGTCTATATAGGAGAGATAGAGCAGGACAAACTTCTTCTGCACACTGCCCTGCCAAGGTCCCTTGGCCTTGCCCTGGGGGGCACCCATTGGAGCTGAGAGGGGATTTCAGTCTCCGTGGCCTTTGGCCTCTCTGCTAAGTGGGCCTGCTGGTGCTGTTTGCGAGGAGGGTTTGTGTGATGTGGGTACTTGTTAATGGAGAGCCATGCTGAGCCCCACCACCTCACGTCAGGGCCACCGAACACCCAGGAGATGTGGCCCTGTCACTACCAGCCTCTTATGGACTCTCTCTAGAGGTGCAGAAATGAAGGGTTCAGTAGCCTGTTTCTGACCTGGTTTTGAGCTGCTGACTAGGCTAGAGTGAACGGATTTGGGCAGGAGAGTCATGCATGGTAGCTTCCCGGGATGGAGCTTGGATCCTCTTGCCATTTAGGACTTTAGCCTCTTCTCTCATGTAACCCCCCCCCAGTGTCCATCTATAGCCCCTGGAGGTTCTGCTCTGTCACATACCTACTGAAGGGTGAGTGAGGAAACCTAGTTGGCGTGTGGGGTGAGATCCCCATTTGGGGTTGGCTAGTACTGTTATGCTGAGATTGCTGGGAAGCTTTAAGTTCCCTCGGGATGCCAAGGAGCTGAGCCCAGTGCCTGGCTTGCAGCGATGTCCCTCTATCTGCTACTTGTGAGGCAGCTTGGGAAGTCGTGACCTTGCTGCTCCCGAAAGTGAGAGATGTGGGGTCCCTAGGAGAGCTCTGCTAATGCTCCTCTAGCCTGGCCTGTGGTCTCTGTCCCTTTAAGGTCCTCCCTTGTGCACTGGTGGCCAAATAAGCTTGGCCTTACCCTCCCTGCTATTCCAGGCCCGTGCTGGAGCATGGCTGCTAGGGGTGAGGGTCGTCGTAGATTTGTGCTGTGGGCAAGAATCCTCTGGGGAAGGGACAACAAACACTTTGTTGAGGAGAGACCCATAAGAGACACCTGTCCCCCCCCAATTCACAATTTCACAGGTCACCTCCCACCCAGCCACTCCCCACTTTTGGGGATCATACTAGTGGCGACTACAACACTTGCTCGCACGGAAAGTAACGTCTGGAAGTATTAATGGGCATTTAGCTGCTTCCAATACAATTTAACTGCAGGTAATGAGGAGGACAAGCCAGCACCATATGCCCAGCCAGCCACAGGCCACAAGCTATTGCACTGTATTGAGTAGGGATGAGACCTACCCAACTCTTTCACTTGTAACTCAATTTACGTTTGATCCTAGATCTCCGGGGTCCCTCCCTGCAGTCTCCCTTCTCTAAATCATTGTATGAAGCTCTGCAACTGGGAGGTCATTCTGACACCCCTGCTTCCCCCCGCTCCCCTACACACACACCAGTTTGCTGATTGGGTGAGATTTGGGCTTGGGTGTCACTGAAGACCCAGAGACTATTGAGCTGTCATGGGAAGGGGACTTGATGTGGCTGAGGTAAATGGTGGATGCAGAGGGAAAGATGGGAAGGTGGGGATCAAGCGTTGTGCAGTGCTTCTGAGTGGTAAGAAGCCCCAGCCACATGGCGTGGTGGAGGAGGCAGCCCACAGGGCCTGTGGCTGGATGTACCAAATGGCCCAGGATGGGGGCAGATTGACCAGCTCCCCTGGCCCCCAGGCAGACTGCCTGGCGCCTTTGTCCATTGCGCCGGCAGCACTGACTCTACGGAGAAGGATCCCTGACTTCCAAAAGGCATTTGCTAGAATAGATTTGTTTATTCAAAGACTTAATTAGCATCTTTAAATATTAACTAGTAAACAAGCCGTGTCTAGCGGGATCAACATTTACAAACAGGGTCGGGTTTTTTTTTCCTGGGACACGCATTCAGTTTTCAAAGCATTTAGCTGTCTGATGGTGGGAGCAGCTGTCCGTGAGGCTCCGGGATGGGCCAGGGGCTGCCGCTGGCCTGTGACTGAGCAAGCCATGAAGCAGCGTGTGTGGCCCATGCTCCTGGGGGGCGGAGGGAGCTGCAGAGCTCTGAGGAACAAGGGCATAACGGGGCCAAGAGTTTGGGGGAGGGGTGGGAGGTTGCAGGGCGTGAAGTTCTGAGGTGTAGAGTAAGTTGAGGTACAGAGTTATAAGAGGGCAGGGAGGTGGGAGTACAGCAGCTGGAGCTGTAGGGCACTTGGGGCGGAAGGGTGGAGCTGTGGGGGCAGGGAGGTGGGGATACAGAGGGAGGTACCAGATTTGGGTGCATAGTTGCTGGGTGCTGCCAAGTTGAATCCCAGGAGGCAAGAGGTCTCCTTGTGCCCCCAGGCAGACTGAGGAGATGGGGAGGGACAGGAGGTGCCGAGAACTAATTGCAATAAAGAGGTGGCAGTCTCTGGGAGAAGAGGTGTTTTACAACTGATCTGCAACCTAATATCTCTGCAGATGGAGACCTGGCTGGCGGCAGATTACGCTGAGGGTTATTTATTGGCAAAGCACTGTACAGTTTTAATTTTTCTTTTTGCTTATTCAGACTTTAGCTCCGGAGGAAAGTAGCCTGGGGTGGCTTTGAAATGGATTCTCTCTGCCCCATTAACTTATTCAGTGAGTTTAATGGGCCTTGTTTCCCTCAGCCTTGAAGCCATCATTAAAAGGCAGAGATTTATAAAAGCAAAGATACTCCTGAGCTTTAGTCAAACTTTGGGTGCTCGGGGGCAGGGGTGGGAATTGCACTGGTACTTCCTGTGTGTTGGGTGAACGAAGTACAGGCCCTATTACCATTGATTGAAGCTGCCCGGGCCAGCCTGGAGCAGTGGAGAGTTTCCCATCATGCATAGGGACAGGAGGCCTTATACAGCAGTTCTGCTGCTGCATTGAGCCAAGCATTGAAGTTGGGGAAGTGCTGGAAGAAGCGGAGGGCTAATGACTACAGGGGAGGGGCCTTTTCTGTAACTGGGGCAGGGAATAGGGTGAACTTAGACCAGAAGCCAGTGTGGCTGACACCATTTAAGGCAGAGCTATAGAGGGAGGCAGATGATATGAATGTGATGTTTCCCATGTCTGACACTGCCAGCTGCAGGATGTGGGCACCATATATTGGAGTATTCTAATATCTAAACAGGGCATGGTATGCAAAAAGAGAGAAACACATAAAACCAGTGGCTCCTGCTCATCCTAAATCCCCAGAGTCCTGAATAATTCCATACTGCCTCTCCTGCGGCTTCACATGGAGACGTGATTCCTCACTTCCTCTCCTAAATGTTCCTGTGTGGCCATGACCTTACCTAGAAGCAGCTGCATTTCAGTGGTGGTGAAATGATTCCTTCACCTTATTGTGCGCCTTTGGGCTGGGCTGGGCTAGGGGAAGGGTTTAAAGGAGCTGTGTGGGGGTGAGAGATGCAGACCTTAGCCCTCGTCCTCTTTGAATGATCTGGCTGTCTCCATCGCCTCTCCCTGAACCTCTGGGGCCTGTAATATCCTAGAGGGGTATTTGGGGTGGGGTGAATGCTGACTCTTGCTCAGCAGAGGGGTTGTAGAGCCCAGCTGTTGCCAGCAGGCTCCTGCAAGGCTCTGCCGCAGCCCAAGGTTGGTTTGTAATAGAATGGTTAGGTTACATGAGCAGGAACAAATGTTCTGCATGTTGGCTCGATGAGGCATTTTCCTGAGTGCTCCCTTTGCAGCATCGATCCCTTCACCTCTAATAAAATAACTATGCAGGGAAGCAGATAAAATATCCACTGCATTGATCCCTTCAGTATGAGAAGGCTTCGTGGGGCGGGGGAGGGAGAACTGGAGTGGGCACGCGTGCATTTCTGTGTAAGGAGGTGTGCAAGCAGATGGGGGAGGGTGGCCATGGGAGGGTGCGGCTGTGGGTGCATTGGAGTGTGAGAAAGCGTGCATGGGAGTGCACATACACGTGGGTGAGTGATGGTGTGAGCATGTGTTTGTCTGCCTAGGAATGCACACCCTTGTAGCTGCAGCTGCAGACAGGCTGTGAGCTGTGATTTGTGATTGATGGGATCTTATCTGGGCCCTTGTGTTACCCATAATAGTGACTATTACAGATTGGGATATTACCCGGTATGGCTCATAATCCGTCTGTGCTGAATAGCTGCCGTCACTCCAGGCTGAGGGGAGAGACGCTTCCTGCCTCATGTAGGCAGCTTGCAGCTTTATTTTCATCTTATTTATTCTATTCCTGGCCTGGGAAGAACATTAACTCTTTCATGGCATGTCTCGATGCCCATTGGTTGTCACCCTTCCCTCATCTATCCCCCTACACAGAGATGCGCACGCACAAACACACATACGCGCGCGCACACACACACACACACACGCACACTCAAACATTCACGCTTGCACTTGCACCACTAAGTTATAACTGCTAATATATGCTCAATTGTACAGATTCCCGTTTGCAGCGTAACCAGCTTGCGTGCTCACTTCTCACTCGCTCACAACAGTTTTGTACATTCATGCATGCTTGCAGCATGTTGTCTAGTATGTACACCCTTGTGCAACACTTAGTCTCGACTGTTCCGTGTCATGCCCTCTGCTGCATGCTCACAACATGCTTAGAGAATATGATCTCTTGTATGTGCACACTTGTAGCACGCTCAGCCTTGCTCTCTCAGTGCATGCTTCTCCTTTACTGGGCCACTGCAATAGGAATTTGATGCTCTTCTTAGAACTGACTGGTCCTCTGTTCCCTCATTATGAACCAGACCTTGGTATTTGTCAGTTCCCTTAATAGAAGTCAGAGCAAACTCCTGAGGGTGCCATCTCCAGTCTACCGGCCATTTTTTGCTGCTGGGGAAGAGGTACCAGAGACCCCCCCGACCCCAGCTCCTGCCCTGGCTCCAGGGACTTGGCCACTCTCTTTCCCGACATCAGTTGCCCCATGTGGCCGTGATTCAGATGCATCTGTTAATTGGGCCAGTGATGAAGCCTTTCTATTCCTGTCTCTGGGGCCGCCACGTGCTAGGCCATGGCCCTGTGCTACTTTCCTTTACATAGGGTGCCCTTTGGCGGCACCGACGCAGACTTTGCACTGGCCAGCGCAGCCACATTCGTGGGCGAGGCTTTGAACTTGACCGTGTCTGGGGTGTTGCCTTCCTGAAGTGGTGCCAGGGTGCAGGGTTAGGAAGGAACCTCTGCTCTGCTCTCAGGAGTGACCTGACTTGCTCCCATAGCTTCTGGAACAGAACACATGCCCATACCTTCACTCAGCTCCCTAGGGCACCCCCCACGGAGAGCCCTGTTGCATACGGGAGTTCTGGTGAAGTTAATGGAGTTGCACCTGTTTACCCCAGGGGTGGATTTGGCCCACGGAATCCAAGTGGGGGGAAGGAAGAGGGAGTCCACGTGGCTAAAGCCCCCGGGGAACATCTAACCCTAGCGCTGGCTAGTGGCAGATCTGACAGACAGCAATCTGGGATCAGCACACATGGCTGGTATTCCTGGCACTGGGGAGGGTGGGGCTGCCCTTGATGAGGAAAGACAGGGCTGGGAGGGAGTCAAGGAGATGAAATGCCACAGGAGCCTTCCAGGAGCTGGCAGGTGCCTTGATTTCTGCCTTTCCATTCTGGCTCTAGTGTGTTTGGTTTGGGTCAAGGTGCCTGTGTGTCCATTGATTTTTGCCCGTGACTTGGCTGAACCTTCCCCTGTCACCTCCCTCCCTTGCTACCTCTCCCCAGAGCTGGGCTTGGCCTGCAGATGCAGAGTTGCTTTCTGGGGCTAGTGGAGGAACGGCTCAGTATCGTGTACTGTATCAAGCACACTGCAGACTTTAGCTCCTTTCTTTGTGCTGATTGGTCAGGGTCACAGTGTTGGCCCCTTTGAGGGGAGAGGGACCCAACGCCATCTGTGTTACAACTCCCTTGCCTCCCCAGTGGGACAGAATGGTCATAGGACGGTGGGTCATTGGAACCAATCAGGCCTTCCTGGAAGAGCTAAGAACAGAGGCCTGGGGAAGAGCAGGGGGAGGGCAGAGAAGGAGGATCTGGGCCCAGCCTGGAAGACTGGGGTAAAGGCTCTTTGTTGTATGTTTGTTTTGAGCTGCCAGGGGAGAGACACTATGGAGCTCTGTTCTTGAAAGGGTGACTCAGAAGGATCGGGGGCAGTGCAGCTCAAGGAGGAAGGTGGGCTGTGATGTGGAATCCCCTTAGCCAAGAGGGAAGGGTTTGGGATCTAGAGGGCTACTGAAAACTGGGTGAAAGTTTAAACAAGTTAAACCCCACGCGGAAGGGGGAAATCTTGTTTTAAATCCTGTGCGGTGTGGTATTTACTGAAGAGCCCAGAGAAGGGGAAACTGAGGCAGGGCGGCTGCAGCCCCTGGACCAGCAGGAGGTGCGCTGGAGGCGATGACCCTGTTATGGTCAGTTAATCTCAAAGTGCTGCTCTTGGGGGGAGGTGCTTCCCCAGGCGGCTCCCTGAACACGACTGGCTGTGCTGTGCACGTCCTTGGGGAATGCCAGCACCAGGTCTCATGCCTGCATCAGTCAGAGCAGCGGCTGTGGGAGTTCTGTGGGGTAGGTGATGGGGAGGGAGGAAGGCGGGAGTGCAGGGCAGCAAAGAGCTGCTGGGATTTTCCTAGCTCCCTGGCCAAGATTGTGAGACCCGCCTCCTCCCACATTTTTTTTGTCTCTTTTTTTAACAGCGACTTATTGCTCGGTGGGGATTGGAGTGTAACAGCCAGCATGGCAGGAAATGGGGAGCGGGAGAAGGGCCCTGCCGCAGCATTGGGTCGCTACATGCCATTGCTCCACACTCCCGGATCTCCATCCTGGGACCGTCGGCACAGTCAAAGCCAGGGACCTGTGCCTCCTCCTTGGCAGCCTGGCTCGCAGGTGTCGCTCTTCGAACCAGGAAACGTGAGCAATGGTGCTGAAGGAATGAAATGGGACCAAGGGCAATTTGTGAGCTGCCCCTCCCCAGCCTGGAGCCCCCATCCCAGCACGGGCTCCATAGCTAATGTTAAAAACGAAGCTTGTTGGAGGGGCTCAGCAGCTGCAAGTGGGACCAGAAGATTCAAGTGCCCAGTGCCCAGCAGCTGCCTTAGCACTGGCAGTGGAGAGAAGCTCTGGCTGCTCACTGGGTTTCAGTGAAGTGCCTGGCTCTGCAGGGCTCCGGAGAAGGAGGTTCCTTGGGGCATTTTGGCTCTGCTGCTTTCTGGCCCAGCTGGAAGCAGAAATTGCAGAGGCAGCTGAGAAATGGGATCATAAATGGAAGGAGTGTGTGGAGTGGGGGGTGGGGAGGTGGGAAGTGACCTGCCCACAAGGAAGGATCTGTTGCAGTTGGGATGATGGCTTGGCTGCCTTCCCTGACCCTGCTGCATGGCCAGGGAACAGGATGCCCTGCCCCCAGTCTCTGTGCTATCAGCTTGGAGAGCTACCTCAGCTGCAAAGAGCCTCTCCAGAGCATTAGGAGTCCTGACTTCCAGCCCCCCTGCTCTAACCACAGGACTCCCCTCCCATTGGACCTCCTCCCTGCAAACTGAGGTGGGTCTGACGCAAAAGGTGGCATGAGCAATGCAGCTGGTCTTGCTAGAGGAAAAGGCCACTTGCCTGTGGCCCCAGGACGAGGTGTGGGGGAAGATATGTGGTTCCCAGCCATGCTACATGGAATGGCTTATCTGTGTGTGTCTTCTCCCCCGCCCCCGGCTAAGGCAGAGGGGAAGCGATATTTGATGCAGTACTCCAGCTACCACAGCTGGATCCTTGCATTCCAGCTTAGTGCCTTTGCTCTAATCCGTGCATCTCAGGGGCTGGTTCTCCCTTGTGTTAGCAGAACCTGTGGGAAGGGGTGTAACGTGCTCCTCCGAGCACACGTGTCTCCAGGTTCACTCTTAGCAGGAGCAGGGAAGTGGAGTATAGGACCCAATGAAGGAATTCATGGGTTCATTAGGGCCACTCTACACCTGCAAAGCAGCTGTAAATCTCCATGCACAGTGGCCTGGGTGCAGGGGGCATGTCGAAAACATGCCTATGCCCTGACTATTCTGCAGTGCTGCTGCAGCAGCCCATAGGGACCATTGCAGCAGCTCGGCAAGTTACGGGCTGCCTTCAGAGCTGTTTCAACCCATGCCAGGGACTAAGATGGCTCCCGGCGGCTCCAGGATGTGACAGGAGCAAACCACCCCCCAGCTCCATATGGCTCTGCTAGGGTGAATCTTGCCCTGAGTTTTCTTCTGGCCCTTTTGGGGCTCTGTGGAGGGAGCCCTTGATGTTTGCATAACCACTGATGGAAAGTCAAGAGCCCCTTGTAATGCTGCATCCCGTCCTGTAAACTCCCATCCTCTCTGTGCCAAGCCCTGCAAACCCCTCACTGCTGATCTCAGAAACCACCTGATGCTTTATTCCGAGGACCCTGTAACTTGCCCATCCCTTTAAATTCCCTGCTGCTTTGTGACACCAACCCAGGAGATCACCTGCTTCTGACCCCTCGCTCCCTCACTGCCTGTCCCCACAAGTTCCCCAACTCTGTAAATCCCTTGGTGTTGTATTGCGGAAGGGGGCTTGACAGGCAGGTGAGTGGGGGAGAGGACTGAAGGGCATGGGGGCCAGGTTTGTATAATTTTTGGTGGTGCCCAGAACGGTTCCAAGCAGAGCTGTCCTGTCCATAGGATGGACCAGGGCAACTGGCCTGGGCCCCGTGCTTTGTGGGGCCCCACGCTTCATGGGGACATGGGGTCCAGGGTGGCCCGGAGGGTTTGTGAGAGGCCTGGTGCCAGCAGCAGCGAGTGGCCCAGCCCCAGCCCGCCCCGCTGGCTCCCGGCGTCACTCAGGGGAAGGGTCAGAAGCCAGAAAGAGGCGGGGTGGGGGCTTGGGGGAAGGGGTGGAATGGGGGCGGGGAGGGGGCAGAGCGGGGGCAGGAAGAGGCAGGGTGGGGCGGAGCAGGGGTGGAGCGGGGTCTTGGGGGAAGGGGTGGAGTGGAAGCAGGGTGGGGGCGGAGCAGGGGCGGGAAGTGGCGCAGCGGGGCTGGCTGGGGCCTGGTCATTCGCTGCTGCCGGTGCCAGGCCCCCCGCTAACCCTCCAGGCCGCCCTGGACCCCACGTCCTTCTGAAGTGCGGAGCACACCAAAGCATGGGGCCCGGGGTGGTTGCCCCGGTCCGGGACGGCTCTGATTAAATATAAGCCCAAACATTGGTGGAGCCGGGCCCACGTTCCTGAATATTGTTGGAGCACGGACACCACGGGCCCATATAACTCCCCACCTATGCTGGAAGGTGCAGGGCTGGGAAGCCCCCTTTCCTGACTCTTTAGGTTCATTCATCCCCTGCACCAGATTTAGTGTGGCCCACTCGCTGTCACGGGCTGGCAAAGGCTGTTCCAGCTGGCCTCGGGGAAGGTCACTGCACCATGGACCCGTACAGCACTGTGATGGCTCCTGTATTCTGCGGGTTGCAGCATATTAGGCACAGACTCCCCTCCCCCATGGGGGGTGCAGTCTTTGTGGCCCTTTCACTCCTTGGCCTGGGCAGAGACTCCCAGCAAGGGGGCCCATTAATGTGCCTTGTTGTGCAGATGTTGGTGTGTGAGGAACAGAGCTGAGACCACCCACGTGCTTCACAGAAGGGGCCGCTGAGTGGCTGCCACTCATGAGTATCTTTCTGGGGATGCCCCTGGGCCATAGTGCCGTATTTACCCCGGGCGGGAGGAACTGTGTTCCCGGGATCATCCGGGCAGTCGCAGAGACACTGATGCCCCTGCTCTGACTCTGATTCCTCTAATGCGGGTGGGAGGGAGGAAGGTCATTCTTATTCTCATTCTCACCACACCTGCCAAAGGAGGACAGAGATGGTTTGGGAGTGGGGAAGATTAAAACAGAGACGTTCCTGGCTGTGAGCTTGCTACCCTGGACAATAGCCAGTGCAGCTCTCAAGGCTGGGAAGTGCTTTGGGCTCCTTTTGGACTAGCAGTGCAGTGCAGCGGTAAAAACATGTTCCTTTGCCTCCATGGTATGCTGTGCTGGGGAGTGCTGCAGGTTAATATGGGCTGTTCGTTTGACAGTTATGATGCTGGGGAAGAAGAGCAGCAAAAAGCTCCCCTGATGCCAGGTAGAGGTGTGGGGATGAAAAGCAGCCAGGACACGAAAGTGGGAGGCACTGAGCTGGACCTTTGCATCCCGAGGTGCAAATATGGGGCAAAGAAGCTGGGACTTTTGTGGGATCAGCTCAGTGGCAATAAGAGCATCATCTCTAACCTCAGCTTCCCGGTCCAGCATTTGAGGTAATTAACTTACACTGGGATATGTACGTAAGGTGCATTCCTGTTTGATGAGAGGCAGCTGGGAGGGCGAGTGCGTCTTCAGGTCGAGAGAGAGAAGGGCTTTCACCTTGAACTTGGTGGGGAACATCTTTCCTCCTTTACATTCAGCTGGTGGCTGAATACCTCAGGAAAGGGGCCTGGCTTCTCTAGTACAGTCAATGCAGGCACTGGTGCAGCTGTTGCCAACTGCTGTTGTGCACGGCTGGGAAATTGGATCTCTGGAAGCTTTGCTTTGCCAAGTGCTGATTCCGCACCTTGATGTCAAAGGGCTCAATGAGCAGAGCTGTTAGACGTGAACAGTTCTGCCCTGCTTCAGTAGGGGGCAGTGTTGCTGACACCAGAAAACACATTGCTGGAGCTGAGGAGGGGTTGCCGTAGTGTTTTGGGCTGTCATTCCTGGGTAAGTATGGAACTGATGGGTGGACCCTGGAAACTCCCTACCCTGTCTCCCGTGGAGCCAGGTGCTGGCTGTCGGAGATACTCTGGGAGCACTCCTGTTAATTCATTCACAGGGTATCTTAATCTGTGCTGACTGCATGTGGGCCAGCAAGCGCAAAACTGGCTGCTGAATCCCAGAGGGGAACAGCAGGAAGGAGCAGGTATTTTCCTGGGGCAAGCAAGGCTCTGAGCTAGTGTGTTGGGGTGCACTTGTCCTGCCTCCCCTCCAGCAGGCCCAGTGAGCATTTCCAGACCCTGGAAATCAGCGCCCCCTGTAGGCAGAGCTCGTAAATACAAATACATGCAGCCTGCATAGCTGCTGCCCCTGTGGTGGTTACTTAGTGACCACCAGTCGGCTTTGAAGTGGATGAAAATTGTTTCCATGGATACGACTAGGAACAGGACTAGGCCCATCCGGGTTTTAAGAGGAGGGCCTGGTGCTATGAGCTGCTGAGCGCCCTCGAACCCCAGAAGTCAGTGGGAGCTGGGGCAGTGCTGAGCAGCTTGCAGGGCTGAGCCTGTCAATCGTAAATGGAGATGAAGGGATCAGAAAGGTGCGGCCATGGGTTTGAATATTTCTCTGAATGACCCTTTCTTTTCTGTAGCAAATTTGTCAGGCTTCGCTGTCAGGCATACTGCATTAAAGGTGCCAAAGTGTAAAAGCCAGGTGCTAGCCCCTTCTCTTGGTTCTGGCACAAAATGACTTGGAACTGGGTTACCAGGGAATTCTCTTTCCTAAGGGCAATCTCCAGCTATCTGTCCCCTTTACCCCTTCCCCCATACTGGCCCCTGGCACTGGAAGTGTGGCTGGAGCATCCATGTGTCCCAGCTGTTGCTGGCTGCAAGAACAGCCTCTTCTAGGCTTGGTACCAGACTGATCCCTGCAATCCTGGGGCTGCAGAGGTGGAGTACAGCCACATTTGCTCCTTTCCCCACGAACTTGGACACGGCTCTGAGTCTGGCCCTAGTCAGTGAATCATTCTGTTCTGTATAGGTGCTTATGCCATTTTCTGTAGTGGTATAGTCATGGTCGTGTCTGAGCACCTTCCAGCAGTGCATTAAGCAATGTGACTAGCATCTGTCATGTGTCGTCCAATTCTGCTTGACGACCTGGAGAACAGTTGCCAGGAGACTAACAATAACAGCATTCAGTGACTCTTCCAAGTTACATCAGAGGGTTGCTGAATTAAGGGTTGCTAAAGTGCTAGAACCGTCACTGGAGAAACTGGCGAGGTATTGGCAAACTAGAAGCGAATGTGGTATCAGCCTTCAGTGAATAAGAGAGATCCTGGCAGTTGCCACAGCCCATGTCCAGGTATTTAGGCACTGACCTTCCGTTGATTTCAGTGGCAGAGACTAAATATTCTTGAGGATTTGGGCCCATCAATCCAATTCCTAGCCCTAGTAACGTAACACAGTGCTGGTTTGTGTTGCGCCTTTTCCTGTGTCCTGTGAATGAGGCCAGTTGTGTATGAGCACTAGTTGAATGTCTGCCTGCAGCCTGGCCCTTGCTGGACGAAACCCCAGAAGGGAACTATATGGCAGTCACAGAGTCAAGGACAGTTGTGGCAGCTGAGAATAGAGGGGGCAGCGGAGGGGGAAGAGAAAGCAGATTTTAAAAATCCGTATAAATAGCAAAAATAAATTTCCAGCAAATATTTCCAGCCCTGCAGTATTAAGAGAGAGAAGCACCAGAGGATAAGGGAAGCATGAGCAATAACAGCAGGGATTTAGAAAGAATAAATCTTGCCAGACAAACCTGATTGCTTTTTCTTTTTGATGGAATCGCAAAATTAGTGGCTGAGCCCGATGCGGAAATCCTAATATAGTTGGATTTAGTAAACCGTTTGATACAGTGTTTCGCCAAATCTGCCTCTGAAAATTAGTTCAGTTTGGCTTGGATATGACACTGCCAAATGGACTGAAAACTGGCTTAAGGCCCTTGAAAAATGGCTGCAGCAACAGCAGTGTGCAGAGTTGCGGGTGTAGCAGGTAGCACGGAGCTAGGAGCTGGCTTATTTAAAGCACCTGGAATGTTGCCTCAGTCCTGGGTGCCTCGTTACCGGAATATTGACCAATTGGAGAGAGTTCAGAGAGTTCAGAGAGGAACGGTGAAAAGAGATCCGGGGCGTGGAGGGGTCCATTTGTGCAGAGAATAGTCTCCGAGTTTGGAGGGTGTAAACCCCAAGGAAGGAGGGGACTTTAGGGCAGAACACATGGGTATCACTGGGAGCAGAGGGATGAACGTCTGTCTGTCTCCATCACTACCATAGTATCTGAGTGCCTCACAGTCATCAATATATTTACCCTCCCAACACCTCCGTGCAGTATGGAAATGCTATTATCCCCATTGTACTGATGAGGGGGGAATAACAAATTGAGCTTGAAATTCTGGGGTGACTATCTGAAAGACACCTCCCTGCCACAGTGGTGAATGGTCTCCCCAGGGACATGTGCTCACTCTGCCCTCTTGAAACGAGGCTGGACAAAGCATTAGAAAATGGTGCATGGTCACAGTGGCGGGGGGAGGAGGGGGCAGCGTACGGTGTGATGGGCTTTTTTCCTTCAGGATTCTTGGAGGCAGCAGGAAGCTGAGGGTGCAGATGGTAGGCGGGAGCTCCTGCAAACCCGGTGCCACACTGGGTGTGGCCGTGAATAAAGTCAGTTACTGCCTGGTGTCAATCCCAGCGTCCATAGCAGTTATTCGTGGCTGTGAGCACCGGTGCCGACTTCTACTGGTGCTGGTGGGTGCTCGACCCCCCTCTGCCCCTGGCCCCGCCCTGACTCCATCCCTGCCCCACCCCTTCCCGCCCCCATTCCAACCCTTTCCCCAAAGTCCCTGCCCCAACTCCACCCCCTCCCTGCCCCGATTCCGACTCCTTCCCCAAATCCCCGCCCCAGCCCCGCCTCTTCCCCGCC
Source organism: Natator depressus (assembly GCF_965152275.1). Taxonomy (NCBI): domain Eukaryota; kingdom Metazoa; phylum Chordata; order Testudines; family Cheloniidae; genus Natator; species Natator depressus. Next base: position 69,659,234 of record NC_134243.1, read on the forward strand.
TCCTCTCCTGAGCTCACCACATTCCCGCTCCTCCCCCCTCCCTCCCAGTGCTTGCTACAGCTGTTTGGTGGCGGGAAGTGCTGGGAAGTAGGCGGAGGAGCGGGGACACAGCGCGCTTAGGGGAGGAGGCGGAGGTGAGGTGGGGCGGGGCTGGGAGCTTGGCTGACTGTGGGTGCAGAGCACCCACTAATTTTTCCCTGTGAGTGCTCCAGCCCCAGAGTACCCACGGCGTTGGTGCCTGTGGCCGTGAGGACAGGGCAGAAAGCCTGTCCCTGCTGATGAAAAGGGATGATTGGGGGTGCAGGACTGTGCTTGTGGGTGTAAATCTGGGCTTCTGCCTGCCTGCGGGTTGATGTTCTGTCCTTTAAAATCTCAGCATGAGTTGGCGGCATTTTGGCTTGTCCCCAACTGGCCACATCAGGCAGTAGTGGGGTAGACTTCCAAGTGCTCAATACCCAGGGCAGCTCAGCTCCCATTCAGGCATCTAAACCAGGGTCAGATATTCAAGAGCGCTTAGCCCCCAGCAGCTCCCGCTCTGACACTAGGGCTGGGTTTTGAAGGAAGCTCAGCTCCCAACCTATGCCCAGTACTTGGAGCTCTTCTGAAAACCTGGCTGCTGCTTTTAGTGCCTAAATGGATGCTAAGCTCCTGTAGGAACCCTGGTCCTAAAGGGTTTGTTAGGCCCTCTCTGATCCTGTCCATTTCTGCAGCACAATGCCGGTTCCTCTGGCAGGGAGGATGCAATGCTGTCACACATTGCTGTGACTGCTCTGTGTACTGTCACCTACCAGCACAAGTTGCCTCCAGCTTTTCAGGCTTCATGATCACCAGGGAACTTGCAGAAAAAGTGAAGAAGTGGGTGTGTGTCTGTGGGGAGTGTCCCTAAGCCACTGCCTGCCCTCCCTCCCTTTCGTTATTTTCTCTGCCTTTTAAGAGAGGGCATGGTAGTTCCACAAAATAATGAATGGGGGAGAGAAGACAAATCATGTGCTTGTATTTACAGTGGTTTCTAATACAAGGACAAGGGGACTGTCGATGCTGGAAGACTGATGAAAGGGAATACACAGTGTACAGTCAGCTTGTGGAACTCGCTGCCACGAGATGCCATTGAGGTCCAGAATTGATCAGGATTCAGAAAGGGATTAAATACAGAGAGGGCTAATGAGACCTGTGATGGGGTGTATAAATCCCACACTAGCCGCCACAAGGTTTAGGGGAGCCAGAGAGCCCAGTTCACCCATTCTCTGGCCCCTGGAGGGGAGGCAGGTAATTAAGGATTAGACTCAGCTGAGTGACTCCTATAAAGCAAGGACTGCAGGGAGACCCAGGAGAGAGATAGATGGGAGTTCTCTCACTCACAAATGGGGATGGCAGCTGGGGAGAAGGAGACTCCCGAAGGAGGCCGGAGAGAAGAGACACCAGGGGAGAGGCCCTGAGGGTCAGTGGCTTTGGAGGAGCTGGGCCTTCAGGGAGAAAGCCCTGGGAGACTGTGCTCTGTAACTGAGTGAGGAAGAACGCTGCAGATCTCAGGTTATTCCATAGCTTGCTCATTATGTTGTTTCTTGCACCTTCCTCTGTTGGCTTTGGCACTGGGTAGTGTCAGCACTGAGGTACTAGCCTGGAGGGTTTACTAATCTAATCCAGCATTAGGTAGGAGGAGCATCGGACTCACATCCTTACAGGGGATAGAGCCCAGCAGCTGACCCCAAATGGCACCAGATAACTCGGGCACAATAGATACCTACTCCTATTTTATTGTGGGGCTTCTTGGTGCCCCACTTGACCAATCAATCCCTGAAAGGCTGGTCAGAGCCATCTCCCATGCTGCCAAAGCACCAGCAGGAATCATCTGATGCCAGCTATCTGACAGGAATCCTGGAGAGCCCTGCTGAGCCGCTGTTTGTTCAGCCCCTTCTCTCAAGCTCCCTGCCCAGGGATACCAGAGATATTGGTGGCTCTTCCATGGTATGATTTCTGTTACTGACCAACTCTTGTCGTCAGTTTCTGCTGTGGATTAGTGTAGGGGCTGATGGGATCTGTGGTTCTTCCTTTTGTGCCCCCACTACTCCCCAGCTCAGATCTGCCCTGCACTTTTCTCCTGCCTTTCAGCCTTAAAGGTGCAGTGTCTCTGGGTGAAAGGGTCTGGGAGGGGGAGAGGGACAGTGCAGAATCACAGAGGGCTCAGGGAAGTATTTTTAGATGTTCTAAGTGTGTCAAATAAATGCCATTCTTACTTGTAGGGCTTGAGCAGCAGATAAATCACAGCTAGTTCTAATGATGATAATTACCGGATTTCAATATTTATAGAAACTGGTGCTTCCTTCGTATCGGCGTCTGTTGCTGAGCTCTCACCTTCACACATAGAATCCTTGGCTAATTATCACTGCAGCTATTTATTTATTTGCACTTTTTTAACCCATTGTTATTGTCACTCTTAGTTAAAATCTGCAAATGAAAAACAAGCCTCTCCCCAAGACCTGCCCATTAGGCTCTTGCCAACACAGACCCTGGGTGAAGTTCTCAAGAGTTCTCAACCATTCTTACAACTACAATACCCACCTGCTGAAGTGAACAAACAGATTGACAGAGCCAGAAGAGTACCCAGAAGTCACCTACTACAGGACAGGCCCAACAAAGAAAATAACAGAACGCCACTAGCCATCACCTTCAGCCCCCAACTAAAACCTCTCCAACGCATCATCAGGGATCTACAACCTTCCTGAAGGATGACCCATCACTCTCACAGATCTTGGGAGACAGGCCAGTCCTTGCTTACAGACAGTCCCTCAACTGCAGGAAAGTGATCAGGAGCAGTCAGCATGGGTTCACCAAGGGAAGGTCATGCCTGACTAATCTAATCGCCTTTTATGATGAGATTACTGGTTCTGTGGATGAAGGGAAAGCAGTGGATGTATTGTTTCTTGACTTTAGCAAAGCTTTTGACACGGTCTCCCACAGTATTCTTGTCAGCAAGTTAAGGAAGTATGGGCTGGATGAATGCACTATAAGGTGGGTAGAAAGCTGGCTAGATTGTCGGGCTCAACGGGTAGTGATCAATGGCTCCATGTCTAGTTGGCAGCCGGTGTCAAGTGGTGTGCCCCAGGGGTCGGTCCTGGGGCCGGTTTTGTTCAATATCTTCATAAATGATCTGGAGGATGGTGTGGATTGCACTCTCAGCAAATTTGCGGATGATACTAAACTGGGAGGAGTGGTAGATACGCTGGAGGGGAGGGATAGGATACAGAAGGACCTAGACAAATTGGAGGATTGGGCCAAAAGAAATCTGATGAGGTTCAATAAGGATAAGTGCAGGGTCCTGCACTTAGGATGGAAGAATCCAATGCACCACTACAGACTAGGGACCGAATGGCTAGGCAGCAGTTCTGCAGAAAAGGACCTAGGGGTGACAGTGGACGAGAAGCTGGATATGAGTCAACAGTGTGCCCTTGTTGCCAAGAAGGCCAATGGCATTTTGGGATGTATAAGTAGGGGCATAGGGAGCAGATCGAGGGACGTGATCGTTCCCCTCTATTCGACACTGGTGAGGCCTCATCTGGAGTACTGTGTCCAGTTTTGGGCCCCACACTACAAGAAGGATGTGGATAAATTGGAGAGAGTCCAGCGAAGGGCAACAAAAATGATTAGGGGTCTAGAGCACATGACTTATGAAGAGAGGCTGAGGGAGCTGGGATTGTTTAGTCTGCAGAAGAGAAGAATGAGGGGGGATTTGATAGCTGCTTTCAACTACCTGAAAGGGGGTTCCAAAGAGGATGGCTCTAGACTGTTCTCAATGGTAGCAGATGACAGAACGAGGAGTAATGGTCTCAAGTTGCAATGGGGGAGGTTTAGATTGGATATTAGGAAAAACTTTTTCACTAAGAGGGTGGTGAAACACTGGAATGCGTTACCTAGGGAGGTGGTAGAATCTCCTTCCTTAGAGGTTTTTAAGGTCAGGCTTGACAAAGCCCTGGCTGGGATGATTTAACTGGGAATTGGTCCTGCTTCGAGCAGGGGGTTGGACTAGATGACCTTCTGGGGTCCCTTCCAACCCTGATATTCTATGATTCTATGAACCTGAAGCAAATACTCCCCAGCAACCACATACCACACAACAGAACCACTAACCCAGGAACCTATCCTTGCAACAAAGCCCGTTGCCAACTGTGTCCACATATCTATTCAGGGGACACCATCACAGGGCCTAATCACATCAGCCACACTATCAGAGGCTCGTTCACCTGCACATCTATCAATGTGATATATGCCATCATGTGCCAGCAATGCCCCTCTGCCATGTACATTGGCCAAACCGGACAGTCTACGTAAAAGAATAAATGGACACAAATCAGAAGTCAAGAATTATAACATTCAAAAACCAGTCGGAGAACACTTCAATCTCTTTGGTCACTCGATTACAGACCTAAAAGTTGCAATTCTTCAACAAAAAAACTTCAAAAACAGACTCCAACGAGAGACTGCTGAATTGGAATTAATTTGCAAACTGGATACAATTAATTTAGGCTTGAATAAAGACTGGGAGTGGATGGGTCATTACACAAAGTAAAACTATTTCCCCATGTTTATTCCATCCTCCACCCCCCACTGTTCCTCAGAGGTTCTTGTCAACTGCTGGAAATGGCCCACCTTGATTATCACTACAAAAGGTAGTAAAACTATCCCCCCCCCAGCCCCCCGGCTCTCCTGCTGGTAATAGCTCACCTTAAGTGATCACTCTCCTTACAGTGTGTATGGTAACACCCATTGTTTCATGTTCTCTATGTATATAAATCTCCCCACTGTATTTTCCACTGAATGCATCCGATGAAGTGAGCTGTCGCTCACGAAGGCTTATGCTCAAATAAATTTGTTAGTCTCTAAGGTGCCACAAGTACTCCTTTTCTTTTTAAGAGTCCTACTGTATCCCCAGTGACTCACTCTGCCCCTGCCCTGAAGTGGCCTTTGCTTCTGCTAACACAATGGGTTTGCTCCTTTTGTGCATTGGAGCCTGCACGTGTTGTTTATACACATCTGTGGGTGTGTGAAAATTTATGCATGGGTGTGTGTGCCAGGCTATGTGTGTCTGAGGGTGTGAATTATTTGCATGCGCAAGCTGTACATGCAATTGTGTCCTGCATGTGTATAGACCGCGTATGCGTGCACTCTCTCCTCGGGAGCTGGCTGGCCTTCTACTTTGCCTGCAGATCCTTGCTGGCCTTCAGAACTCTGTGCGGATCAGCTCAGGAGATTCCATCCCCATGCAAGGTGTGGAGGAGATTCACTTATTCAATTTGCTATCTCTCCAGTGCTGCATAAACTGTATTGATAAATTAATCTCATATTGTTGTGACTAAACAGCCCTGCAATTTTTTCCACTGTGCCGTCTAATCTGTCTTGACAGCTGTATCATTATTTTATATTTGTTGTAATCTTATTCACTGTATTGGCTGCGTGTGTGCTGTCACACCATCACCATACAGGCTACAGGCATGGCTGTCAGCTTCCCCCCCGACCCGTCACGCCAATCCACCGAGGGAGCGACTCTGCTCCACTGTGTGCATGCAAGGCAGAGAGAGCTCACTGCTGGGTCAGAAGCAAACCGAAAATGATCGGGAAGTCTCAGAAGGTGTTTGCGTGGGTGTGGAGCTGTGGGTGGCCAGGTATAGCCCTATATTTCTGGGCACTGGGCAAAGAACGGATCATGAGCCAGACACAGCCCACATGGATCAGCAATGCAATCTGTGGCTGTTATTTAACCTGGAGGTGTTGGTGGCTCCCATAATGCTCCGTTCTAAACTGAGAGCCCTGAATCATAGAATCATAGAATATCAGGGTTGGAAGGGACCTCAGGAGGTCATCTAGTCCAACCCCCTGCTCAAAGCAGGACCGATCCCCCTAAGAGAGATCTTGCATTGCATGCTGGGATCTCTCTTAGTCTAGTTAGTAACACTGTGCCCATTTCTATGGGGTCTCAGGGTGGTGGCTGTATTCAGCTGCATTTCATGCCTGCTGGATTGAGCTGCTGGAGAGCAGGTGTTTCACCAATGCGGTGAAATGTGGCCACCACACAGTGTAAACAGTGGAAGGGCTACAGAGCTGTGGGACACACCCTGGTTAAGCTGCTCTCCAGTGCTGATAGGAAAGTGCTCCTGTGTCTGCTCCTAATGTAACTTCCTTCTGGGGTTGTTTTTGCTGAGCCGTCTGGGCAGCTCAAAGGGGGGTCTGCAAGACCATTATCTGCATAGTCGAGCTTCACACGGAAAGTGTCTCTTCCGTATAGCGGTTGCTAGGGGTGTCGCTAGGCCATATGTCATAGAGGTTCTTTGGCTGCTGACAAGGTGATGGACATGACTGTCTTGAATACAGATGTTCAGCACAACCGGAACTGGGGGTGGAGACAGAATGAGGTGCACATGGCCAGGCTGGGATTGGCTAATCAGTGGAGGCAGGATGCAGGGGAGGGTAGTCTCCCAGATGCAGTGAAGGAGAGCAGGGGTCCTTGACATACAGCCTAGAGGCAGGGTGGGTGGGGGAGGCATGCTGGCACCTGTGATGCATGCATTCTGTTGCATCACTCGCTGTGCTGTCAGCCTCCGTGGAGAAGACATATTTCCCACCCAGCTGTTACAGGGCTTCTTAAACACGAAGAGACTCTGAGTTTCCACAGCACGTTTCAGACTTAAGGTATTTCCAGGCACTTTGTGCAGCAGTGAGCTAGAGCCTGTCTGTGCAGAGAAACACATCTGTCATCCTGCACTGGGTGATGGCTCAGGGACGTGACAGGCTGCTGAGTAAGGAGGGTGACTGCTGATGGGGGGGATGCTGGGGTTGTCTCCAGCTTCACGAAATGCCGTGGGATCTATAATTGGACAGCCCAGGAGAGAGACTGGATTAAGGTCTCTTTCGAAGGGCTATGTTTCCCCCACCAGCTAGGACCCCAGTGAGCTTTCAGCAAAGGTTAGGAGTCAAGTCCTGGTGTAAGATCTGAGTAACCTACAGCCTTTGGGCTGAGACTGGAGAAGGGATGGCTCCCTAAGCTAGGCTAATACCTTGCAGTTGGTATAAATTGAAGCCACACGCTGGCCAGTTTTCCCAATGGGCAAAGTATAATAATGGCTCTGCTTTCCTCTAACCCCTTTCATTATAATAACAGTGGGAAGCTGCTTGGAGGTAAGGACACCTTGCAGTCCACACCAGTTGGGTCACTATTATTATTAGCCTCCTTTTACAGATGGGTGAAACTGAGGCACAGAGAGGGAAGGGATTTGCCTGCATTGTGTTGGTGGCAGAACCAGGAACAAAACGCAGGAGTCCCGAGTCCCTGATCTAATGATGACACACACTCCCTCCCCCACAGTAACGGTGTGGTTTGGGGCTGATTGCATCCCTCCGTGTGTTGTAAGTGTCATGCCCATTAGCAGCCGTGGTAATATTTCAGCCCTGAGTGTCTCCCGATTGTTCACGTGGAGAGTCACAGACCGCTGCCCCCAACTCTCTTGAGGGTTCTCCTCCCCTGGCAGCAGCGACTAGCACTGAAGTGGAGAGCAGCAGATGGGTGGCCCTAATCTCAGTGTTTCAAGCCTAGTCAGCAGTTTCCTGACCGTGGTGTCTATTTCACGCGACACTGCGTCTGTGGCTACTGCCAAACTCCTCCCACACCAGGGACTTTGGAGGGGAAGCAATGGAAGGAGATTAGAAACAGGATCCAACCAAGCCACTGATGGGCTATCAAATACCTGCTAGTGCAGGGGGCGCTGTAAGGTTAGAACTGACTCACGTCTGGGAGAATTACTCAACTGGCCTGACCTGCTCCTGCCCCAAAGTCAAGGCAATGGGAACTGGCTGACCCCACACTCCGTCTTGATGCTCTGATTGTGGGCAGGGCTGTGGAAAGGAGTGTCTCTCCTGGTGCTGATCTGGGTTCCATTCCTTGGTGACACCCTCCCTGCCCTCTGGACCGTTCCTGAGCAGAGCAGTGTGGGCCACTGTGCAGTAACAGCCTTGCTGGGCCAGTTGTGTGCACAGGTGGTGTTGGGCTTGGGCACCCTTGGAGGGACAATGGCGTGTGATGGGAGGCCGATGGATTCCAGGACAGTGCTTGATGTTGTAGGGCTGTGACTTGCCTTGGTGGAGGGGCAAGATTCCAGGGGTACACTAGGAAAGTGTCAGGTGTTGATTTGTACCCAGATACCCTCGTGCTCACACTCGGTGTGAATCATCAGACTGCTGCTGGTCCTGGGATCACAGTGCTCACACCCGAATGCTGTAGTTGCCAGGCTAGAGGCGGTTTCCTTCCCCAAACCAGCCAAACTCCAGTTTGTTTTAAACGTTTTTTTTTTTTTTTGCTGGGGGGGTGGGAGGGAAGGAAAGCGGAAGCTCATCACCTCGGAGGGAAGTGAAGGTGGCCGGCCTGGCCCTTTGGGGTACTGCAGTGCACTGGTGACCATCTCCTGTTCTCCCTTCGTCTCCCATGCAGCTGGGGCTCTCACGTTTCAGGACCCTCCTTGAAGGCGGCTCAGCTGTGCTGGTGCCTGGCTGGCTGGCCCTGCTGTTCCAAAGGGCACCATGTCCAGAGGGAGCCATGATTCCTGGCTCTGGACCGCCACTGCACCCTATTGGCAATGTGCTCTACTCCTCCTTGGGGCTGGTTCCCTTCGCATCTGCTCCTGCTCCCTCCTTGCTCTGCCTCTTGCTGCCCTGGTGCTAATGGAAACCATGGAAACGCTGGTACAAAATCCCCTCTGCTTGGAAGTGAGCCTTTGACAGGCTGTGAGGATGGAGCATCTGCCCACTTGCTGTAGGAGGTGATCCCAGCGGCTCAGCCAGCCAGAGGGGCAGAGTGTGGAGCTTGATGTTTCATTGCAGGAAAGGAGCTCCCTGGACAGGCAGCTGCACAAACAGGAGGACTCCGTTGCTTTCTGCTGGGCTGGGTAATACTTGACTCCTGACTGTGTTAGTCATGAGTTGACAGCCAGCGAGGGAGTAATGGGGGAAGGAGGTGCTCCCCAGAGGTCCTGTGCTTGCCTTGCACCCCTCAATTGTTTTGGAGCTGATAGGCCAGTGGGTGGAGTCCTCCCATCCTGCAGAGCCCAAGTCTCTGTGTACGTGCGGTGCTGTATGCTGCTATAATGCAAGTTTTGCACCCAGGACCCTTGTATGGAATGTGCCAGGCCATGCCTGTGGCTTGTGGACCACTAGTGGTGCTCAGAGCCTTTCCCGATGACCCACGGGATGACCTATTTTGAGAGCCGAACACTGGGGTATTGGGAGGGGAGGCTAGTCCCATTCTCACCAGGTCACTTACAGAATGAGATGAACTGAGAAACCCTGTGCTAGGAGTGAGCAGACTCTGTTCTGGGTCATATGGGTGAGGGGACAGCAGACATCCTGACCCTCTGCATGGCCTGTTTCTCCCCCAGTGCACGGGGTCTTTGTGCGTCTTGCAGTTGGGGTGATGCTCTAGGCATCCAGGGCTGCAGCAGCCAGCCTGGCTGTAAAAAAGCAATGAGCGCTGAAACAAGCCGCGTTTTCCTCTGCCTGCACCTCACGGACCTGCACTCCAGGGAGCAGCTCCTCCGGGTGAGTGAAAGGACTACCTTGCTGCCCCTCTTCCTTCTCTGCCCTCCCCCCCCGCCCCATTCGCCAGTCTGTAGGGGTCAGGCAGGTAATTTGGGGACAGTTCAGTTGCGGTGACCAAGTAATTTTGTTTCTGCAGTGAAATTGTTGGGGTTTTCACCGAACTTTTTATTTACCTCCATCAAGCGCTGGCTCAGGATTTTGAACGCACAGCCTTGCTGTTCCCTGTGCCGCCCATTAGGATGGTGTGATGGGGCACACAGATCCCTTGCAAAGCAGGAAAGGGTTAACGGGCTACTGGAGCCCAGTCAGCCTGCCCTGCGACACCTGGGGCAGGAGTGGGCCTTCCAGGGAGGAGCAGAAAGGGAGAGCCCTGCTCAGCTGGGGGAGTGGCTGTGGAGTTCTGCTTGCAGGAAAGAAGGCTGTCGCTGATCCGGTCTCAAGGTGAAAGGGAAGCGTTTATGTGCTTGTCTACTTGTTTTGGACTTTGGGTCTCCAGGTGGGGGTAGACCTGTAAGCGACCTGGCCAGAGGGCTAAGTCATTGCGACCCAGAAGGCGTTGGAGGCTGGGTGGAGCAGCAGCAGACTAATAGGGAAACTGAGTCTGAGCACAGTGCAGCGCTGCAAGGGGGCACTCTGGTAAAGATGCACTATTGCAGACGGGCACGCTGCACGGCTTAGGGGATTGTGATTCCAAGTCTCTTGAATGTCCAGGTGTGCGTGGGGGGCCTGAGCCTCGCAGTGTTCCAGGCCCTGCTGCCTCGGGGGCGGGGAGAGCTGAGATGTGGGATCCTGGCAGGGAGAGGAAGCCCACTCAGCCCTGTGCAGTAGGGGCGGGCCGCTCTGGGGCCAGGCCGGAGGATCTCTGCATGGCTGGCGGCTTTGGAGAAGGATACAAACTTCTAGGGATTTAATCTGAATAGAGCTTCATTCCAGCTTCTGGAGGTTTCTCAGTTTGCCGGGTCTCTAGGTCTGAATGTGGCTCATGGAGCACTCCCACTGGCCTTCTCTTCAGTCGGCTGGTGTAGCCCGTGGTTCTGTCAGACCAGAGCCCAGAAACTGCTCTGCCCGCGCCCCTCCTCCTTCCCCCTCATGACTTTGTTGCTTCTTCTTCTTAGCGTATGTGCCACATGCCTCAGGTGGCACGTGACCAGGATTCCTCACCGAATTTGATCCGCTGGTTGGATCATTGGCTTGCCTGGGCTGGGCACTGACGGGGAGCTCGACATGAACGCTGATCCGTGTCCCCCGCTTTCTTGCTGTGGCTGGTGAGCTTGGCCAGCTAGTGGCTTCTGCTCAGCTATCAGGGAGCGCACATTTGTGGTGAGGCCTTCTGGCTCCTGGCAAAGGGGTGATACAGCCCTTCTGTTGCACAGTGTGTGTTGGGCCATCTTGTCCCTGCCACTTCTCCATGGGTCCGCGGCCAGGTCATTCTATGTATCAGCGTGAGGAGGGGCTCGTCTCCTCTCATCTCCCCCTCCCAATCACTAACTCCCACAGGCCAATAGGGTGGATAGAGCCCAGCAGACAAGTGGGGCCTGCCTGTGCCAGTGTGTGTGCTGTAGGCTTGGCAGAGCCCCTTAGTTCAGTCAGGCATGAGATGCCACCCCACAAAGCAGGACACTCTCTAATAAAAACCCAGTCTGGTATACAGCAAGAGCTGTTAGGTCCCAGGTGTTGTGGACTGCTGAGTAAGCCAGCCTCCAGAGGACTCTCTGTGTGTTGGCATGCAACATGGTCCGCATTCTTCATGCAGAGTGAACTTCTCTTTCTTCTGACTTACTTGGATTCCCCGGTCGCTTCCCCGATAGCTGACTTTGCCGGCTTGGTGGGGTGGGCTTTTTCCCCTTGGCTTGGTGCTGGCTGCTCATGCCTTTTGATGCCCGTGGTGCCACCGTTGCCATGAGAACATTGGAAGTGTCTTTATAGCCGCAGCACCACTAGCTGGCTCCAGCAACTGAGAGATTGTGTTCAGTGCTCAGACTTTCCCTCCCTGCCACTCCGTGCCTCTGCCATTCGGTGTGCTCTAGTCTTGCCCCGGTCTGTCTGTCTCTCGCCCTCTCGTTCTCTGTCTCTCCATTCTCGTTGGGTTCTGTGTTAACATGCAGATTGCGTCCTCTGATAATCTGGGGTGATATTTACTCTGAAGCCGGGTTGGTACTGGGACCTCGCAGCCCACGCAGCTGCCTGGGAAGAAAAAGAGTTAGGATTTGCAAAGAATCCAAGAACATGCTGAGATGTTTTCTCTGCTGAGGATCTGCTTTCTGGCATTGAAATTGCTCCGTGACCCTAAATGGCACCAAAAGGGAGGCCATGTCCTAATAAATAAATTTTCAGCCTCACTGCAGAAAGAGGAGGCACCATCAGGAGCTTGAACTTGGCTTTGCTTCTCGTTCCTTCTTTGCAATTATGAATTAGAATGGCCTCTGGATCCCTCGAATGCTCCTGCAAGATTTTATACCGGTCAGTTTAGCACTGGCCTTTGGGAATGCTTTGGAAATAGTCTGGTGTACTCTAAAATCAGAAATTTATCATGCTTGTCATGTGTGTACTTATCACATCTCAGTAAGAGAGGCGCTCAGGGTACCCTCCCTGGGCCATTGCCTTATGATACAGAGATCTGTGCTTAACCTGACTGCTGCAGCCTTCTTTCTTAGCCCATCAGCTGATCTTAAAAAGAATACAGGTGGCTTCACACCTCAAGTGCTGCAAATGGACCACTAGAGGTCGCCAGTGCCCACCTAGTGCATGAAGTTAAAATTTATCGGGCAGTCAAAAAAACCATCTGACCGTTAAAGGAGGCTGCTTAAAAGTAAGCATGTTCTGTGCATCTCCTTTGGATTCTTTAACAAGCAAAATCCTAGACATACTACTTTCAATGACTGACTGTAGATATCGCTCCCACATGGGTGCTGAGAGGATAATTCACAACTCAGTTTATGCACTTACATAGGCCATACGTGGGGTGGAATACTGAGTGTGCCACTTTGCCACTGGGCCTGGAGGCAGTTCCATTCTGCATTTAGGTCCAAACAGTTGTTTCTGTAGCTGGGTCTGCCAGGAATCCTAACCGAAATGCCACAGCCCCTTTAACAGAGTCTCTCACTGCCCTATTGTTTCCTTCTACAGTAGTTAAAAAAAACCACCCTTGTTAAAGGGACACTGCCAAAGTTGAGGGTGTTTTGGGGGAGGGAGGGCAAAGTTTGATCAATTATACTTTCTCCCCCTCCCCTCTAGCCCTGTCTCTATCTAGACAGTGTCATTTGTGCAAAACCAACTGTCCCCTTCCCACAAAGTACTCTGCAGTACCAACAGCCGAGCACTCATGAGCAATCCTATGCCAACGCACTGGCATGTGCATCTCCAGCTCTTCTGACCACAATCCTACAATAACACACCAGTGGGTCCACTCTGTAGAGGAGACATGTTCAGAAAAGCGACAGATTTTTTTTTTCTTTGATGCGTCCAAGCAATGATGACCAACTGCAGGAAATGAAAACATTATAATCTCGGAAGGCTGCTAATATTACTGCCAGGTGTCTTTGTTGGAGGGAGTCAGCTGCCAGGGGTGTTTGCTCCTTCTGATGGGCCATCAGGAGCTGAGCTTGGGCTGAGGTAGTGGACATCTCCCCCCTTGGGGCGTGGGGCAGATGGCGGTGGTGGGGCTGTTACTGCTGGCAGCTCAGGAAGAACAGGCTGTGGTTTCTCTGTAATAGAAGGAACAAGCGGGGGGCCATGGCAATGGGTACATAATAAGCTATGTGGCAACAGCTTACTCGGAGCCAGTGGCTTTGCTGTGGAGAACAGGCTCCATCCAGGCCAAGGAGAGAGATTTTCAATCCTCTGTGGCAGCGCTGTGAAGATAGGGAGACCAAGGCAGGCCTCTTCCAAGCTCCCAGACAACCGTAAGCCGCTGTGCCCCAAGGCCCTTCGGAACAGCGTTCCGCTGGGGAGGGGGCGGGCAGGTTGGCACTGCTCCAGCCCAGCTGGGCATCACTGCCCAGTTGCTCAAGCTTCATAAACATCGCAGGAGCCAAAACACTGGAGGATCAAAGTTCAGGCTCCTTGGGAGCCATTTAGAAAAACAAATGCTTCGTGGGAGCTGAAAACAAGTCCAGGAAAGATTGGCTCCATCTCCCCGCCTCATTGGGAGCGGGAGCAGTACAGCAGGTTTCATACTATCTGGTGTGTGTGGGAAAACCGGTGCCTGAAATAGCTGAGGAGGGAGGGAAAGGCTGAGGGAAACGGAGGAGGCTAAAACGGGGCTGGGGTGCAGAGGAGGGAGAGGACAAGAAGAGCTCAGGCTGGGGGAAGGACATGGAATTTGATGCCAAAAACTCCTAACCGCTCAAGGAGCCGAAAGACCTTCTGACACTTTGGAGTTTGCAAATCTTAGCTTTTGTTTTTACAGCTTTTGTGAGAGTCAGAGGTGGTACCGGGAGGTGTGGGGGTGGGGAATCAGCCCCCCGGCCCTGACATTCACATCTGCACCTAAAATGGAAAAAAGAATCTGGTGTAGAAAAGAGAACTCCTAAATTTAGATTCACATGGAATCTTTTTGTTTTAAGTGTGTGTGGGCGAGGATGGGAAAGGGGGCAGGACTGTGTGTGCGTGCGGGGTCACGCAGGCGGGGGCAGGGTGGTGCACTCTTCAAAATGGCATCTGCTCTGTGGCGTGCACGCGAGGGCACACCATGGGGGGCAGGCCCTGTCATTCCTGGAAGCACCGGTGTGTCCAGTATCATGGGGATGTGTGAGTAGCCACCCTACCCGCATTTCTGTCGTTAATCGTGTCATCTGGTGCAGCCTGGAGCTCTATATACCCTTTGTCCCTCTGGGAGTCTGGGCCTGGTGCTGCACACCAGTTTAGGACAGGAGGTGAAGAACCACCCGGTATCCATTTGAACCCGCAGGGGGAATTTAATGAGGCAGAATGTAATTTAATGAGTTGGAATTTGGCCCGGATGCTGGGTGTAGCACCCTGATTCTTGAAGAAAGTGCCGTGCGATCTTTACTGACCACAGGGGGTCAGGAGCTCACGCTTTCATATGAAAGACAGGAATAAAACAAGTGTCCTTCATCCAGAAGCCAGGATGACTCTCACTACCTCAGCTACTGTCCAAGGGGTGGCTCTTTGGGTCCCCTAAGGCCATCTGCTAAGTCAGGCGATGCTGGCCCGTCCTGAGGCTCGTGCTGTGATTGAGATTCTCAGGAAGCAGCTTTTTCCCTTGGGAAGCCCTCAACCCCAGAGCTGCAGGGTAATGAAACATGAACAGGTTTATGGTAATAGTCCCTAATCCAGAGCATATGCTCCTGTTGCACAGCGGATAAGTCTCTAACAAGCCTCAGCAGGGACCGCCTCTCCTGGTGCAAAGGATTGTTTTAGCCATGACTTCATGAAGAAAGCAGGCCCACTGGCAGCGGGAGAGACTGCCAGCCACACGCCCAGCCCAACAATAACAAAGAAATGGCCCCTCTGTGGGGGAGAAATAGATGACTTTGGTCTCCAAGGATGTCAGTCTGAAACCTTCCAATGGAGCTAAAGGGAGAGACAGGTTGGTCTAGTGGTTAAAGTGGGAGACTGGGGCCTTATTCTCCATTGCCTTGCAGCTGCTGCATGCCACCCCAGAGGTGGTTGCATTTCAGTAATTATTTACATCTGTGCCAACGGGGTGTAAAGTACTGCTGAATTAGAATTCCCTCCTCACGCACTCACCCTTTGGGTGGTGGGTTACACCTGCTCTGTTGGGTGTACATGACAGACGGTGAAAGGCCGAGGAGTAATTAGACCTTCTGTGCCCCAGTTTCCCCAAATCTAAAATGCCACTTATCTCATTTGAAGGGGTGTCACAAGGGTTAGTATCTGTAAAATGTCTTATGATTGTTTGATGAAAGATGCTAAAGCAGTGCAAAGGTTTATTAATACAATCGCTTTGCTGTCTGACCCTGGGCAAAGGTGGGGCGGGGGTGACACAGTTAAGGGACACGAGGGTAGGATGTGGATTATAACAGCACTTGTGCAGAGCTTAACAATGCACAAACAGAGCCTCCATTCCATTCCTCTGATGAAGGCAGATGGTGTTAGCTGAGGTGAGGTGACATGCCCAAGGCCCCACAGAGTGTCAGAATCAGGAATAGAATGTAGGAGTCCTGACTCCCTGTCCTGTGCGCAGACCATTAAGCTGTGCTGCCTCATAAGGAGGACTGAGGGGGCAAATGCAGTTCTCTGTTGAAGGCCTTCAACAGAGCTTGGTCCCAATGAGCAAGAGTTTCGTTTGTGTGAGCAGAAATGCTCTGATTAAGCAGTTGCACTAATTGCTTCCGGAGGCCTAAAGCTCTCGCTGGGGAACCCAGGGCTCCGTGCTGACTGGTGCTAACAAGGTAAAAAGGACATGACATTAAGGAGGGTGTTCGTGAATGAATCCCTGCCGCTGCTGCCACCAGCCGGGTTTCGTCTCGGCTGCTGTACCTTGTGAAGCAGCTTGTTCTCCCTTTGCAGCATCGAGGCAGAAAATCATGTGTAACTCTTCCGGCACTGGGAAGGCCCTGGCTCTAGTGTGCGAGAACAGGAGAGCTCACTATTTCTGGCTTGTGGCATTGCCTCCCTGGTGGAGTGGGGCAGGCAGTTGTCAGCTGATAGTTCTGAAACAGGAGCTCTGGAGCCAGGACAACCAGCCCCATGAGACAGGAAGAGAGGGTGAAGGCACTACCTTGGTGAACTGGAGGAAGGATGGTGGTCAGGCTTGCAAGGGGCATGTCTTCACCATAGTCAGCCTGAGGGATCAGTGCTGGGGTCTGAGCACCCAGATCAGCCTAGCCTGGGTGTGAGTAGCCCTTCTGCAAAGCCCTACCCAAGTTACCTGCACTGGTGCTGCGTTCCCCCATGTGTGTTGCTGAGAGATCAGGGAGCATATCCCATAGAGCTCGGCCCTGCAGTGAGTGGAGGTGCTTGGATTCTTCCCCTTTAAATTGTGGGAGGACTTGTCTGTCTGTTGGGGAGCACAGGGAGAACTGGGGGACTGTCCGTACTCAAATGGTTTAGCCTGCAGCCTCACTGCAAAGTGGGTGGGTTACCAACCTGAGTGAAAGCAGCCCCTGGGCTGTTGCCTACACCCCAAGCCAGGCCAGCTAGCCTGGATTGAAAATACCACTTAGCTCACCTCAGAGGGGTTTTGAGAGTGGATTGGTTAGGGGCAATGCCCAGATAAGAGCCTGGACTAACTCTGCAGTGAAGACAGACCCTAAGGGTCTGTCTACACTGCAATGTAAGCTCAGGGTTAATAGGATTTGAGTTAGCAGACCTTGGGTTTATTAACGTAGGGCTTGAGTGTCTACACTCATTTGTAATGCCACGTTAGGAACTGTTGAACCCTGAGTCCCAGCCTGGGTCTCCAGCATCTACACTGCATTATACAGGCTTGAGTCCAACTACCTGTATCCCAGGTTTCCTGGTGGCCTCCTAAAATATGGCTCCTCTAGCCCTTTGTTTGTGGTGCGGTGTGGAAAAACGAGACGGTCCACAGGACAAAGAAAGTCAGCTGTGGGATACTTTTGGTGGACTCCCAGAGCATGAGTCCAGTGGGTCTGTGTCTACACTGCAAAGCAATAGGGCTTGAACCCTGAGTCCTGGCTTGACTCAGGCTCGGACCCTCAACCCCCATGGGGTCCTGGGACTTTGGGTCTGAGCCCTGGGTTAGTGCGATTTGTGCGTAGAGGGAAGAGGGCTAGGCTTGAGCCTGAATCTGAACCCTGGGCTTACACTGCAGTGTAGACATACCCTTAGAGGATGGTGAAAAACAAACCCAGGCACAACATGCAGGGAATGTGACACGTCGATGCCCCACCCCATATGTAACATAACATTCAGCAAGGAATCAATAACATTGTCAGTGACTCTCTTCCCAACCCCTGTAACAAAACTGAAATGCGGAGCCTAAACCTCTGGCCTGCGTTCTTATGGACTACCAGCAGCATTGTGTAGCTGGGCACAGCATCGGTGCCTGGAATAATTCTATATGGATTCTAAGCAGAGCTTAAATATATCACTTACAGGATAGAGGCTGGTTTTCTAGAGCATCTTCTGTACTCGGATGTCTCTCTATGGCAATGAATTTAGATACTGCAAATGAGGCAGCCCTTTAGCACTGAGCAATAGCTCCCGGGTAGCCTGGGACAGCAAAGCGTGTTTTGGTGAGAGGGGAGACACTGGCTGGGGCACTGAGCTCATCCCAGCTTACTTGAAAAGTGTCCTTAAAAAAACAAATTCCATACCAGATACCGCTGGTGCCCTGAGAACTGTGGTGGGGCTCGTGAGGGCAGAGGAGAGGGATTCTGCAGGGAGAGGAATTCACAGTGATCTCCAGGATCCTGTACCTAGATGAGAATGTCTTCAGTGTCTCAGCAGAGACAACGCAACGCGCCACCAGCCGCAAACCAGATTGCAAGATGCGTTGCAGAGTTATTAACTCAGTGGCAAGGGGGAGAACTCAGAGGCTTTGGCAAAGAGAGCTGCAGAGGGGAAGGTTCTTGCAGCTGCATTGTCTGGCCAGGCTGTGGGGGAAGAGGACAGAGGAAGAGGCAGTGCTAAGCAAGGATGGGAGTAGAAAGAGGAGGAGTTGTTTTATCTATCCCTGAGGGACAGTGGAAGATTATTCCCTACAATCTGTTTCCCCTCCCGCTTGCTCTGCACCTGCTCTTTCCCCATGATGGCGCTCCAGTGGGGTGATGACTCCACCTCCCGTTGCAGGAGACTCAGATTCCACACGGTCAGGAGACTTTTAATGATATTCAATTTAAATGCTCCTTGCTTAATCCCATGGCTCCTTGTTCTGTCCCCTTGGATCACCGTAAGCAGCTCCTCTCCCTGCATGGTGATTATACACTGATAGGCCCTCTTAGTCACTGTTGGGATGAGGCAGGCATCCTCTGGGCACGTCCACACTGCAAAACAAGCCCGGTGGCAGCAAGTCTCAGAGCCCATGCCACATGACTTGAGTTTGTGCTAAGGGGCTAAAAATAGCAGTGTAGACGTTCCTGCTCCCCCCTCACACCCTGCCAGTGGGTCTCTCACCTGGGACTCAGAGACCTTCTGTAGTGGGGTAAGAAGAATTCAGCCTCCACAGCCCATTCATGTCTTTGTCTCTCTGGGAATGCCAAACAGATGTCTGAGCTGGGATGTTGGGGCTGGGTCCTATGTAGGATTCTGGTGCAGTGTCACATCTGAGACCAGAATGCAGACCTGAATACTGTTTCCTGCTAGCTATGGATCGGACCTGTCCGTTACTAGTTTCTAACCAGCAGTGCTGTTTGTTCTGTTGTTGCACCTTTCTGAACTAACATAGTTCCTCTAAATTATCCCGTATAGACCACTAGGTTATGCGAGGTTGGGGTCATGGAAGGGTAACTGCCTCATCGCCTGCTTTCTTTGCCTCAAGTACAGCGTCTCTCCTCACATGCGCTCTATAAGGACCTGGCTAGTGGCACAGATTTGCATGCATAAAGAGTGCTGTGTCACAAATGTTATGTTTTATGATCATTACCTTGACAAATCACAATTACACCCTAGGGTGATGCTGATTATTATTTCTCCAAAGCTGGAGTCATTTTTTTTCCCAGTGACCTCAAATTATCCTCTAACAATATAAACTTCCTCAATGCTGGGAGACTTATTTTTATGTGCCCGTGGGGAGGGGGAGTAGAGGGGAAATCCATCCATTTAATAGGGAAAATATTGCCCTTGTAAGTATTTATGTGTCTGTATTTCCCTTTGATGCTCAGTTACTGATTCAATTTTATAACTTCCATATTGAGTGAATTAAGTCTTTCATGCCTGTAGTTATTAAATGTATGTGATAAGTGCTTTATAATGCTGTAAAGGGTGGCTTGGTTTCTTTACAGCTTCCTCAGAAACTCTTATGGAGTATGCAGATATGGGTGAAGGGAGAATGCAAATCAGAGACCTGTGCTCTGTTGTTTAATCTCCCTATGTAAAGCAATGGTCTTCACTGTGCTATGGGCTTTCTTCTCTGTCTCTCATGGAGCATGCAAAGTCGCGTGGCAAGGCTGCAGTCAGGACAGACAGTTTCCACTTAACCTTGCAGTGGTTTGGAGCATATCTTCAACTGCTCCCTGGCACAGAGAGGAGAATCCAAAAATCAGATTCCACAATACCTCTCTTCTGGGGCTGAGCTGAGAAACAGGGCTGAGTTATGACAAATAAGGACTGATTTCTAAGGAGAGGTAAGTTTTTTTTTTTTTTTTTTTTTTTTTTTTCCTTCAGTGTGCTCAGCAGTGAATGAACTAGTTCTGGATGTCCCATGAATGTGACCTACACTCTGCCTCTCCCCTAGGGCAGTTGGGGTCAAGGAGAAAGCTGAAGTCCTCCTATGCAACACTTGCTAGACAGCTGACTTGGGTAGCTTAAGAATGCTACTGAGAGCCACAGATGTCCACATCATCTAGGCAGCGAAATTTCCTGCCTCTGCTGGACTGGAACTGTAGCAGCCTTGTGGAGAACTGCCCTGAGGTCTGCCTTTGACCTCGACTAGCCATGCTTCACCTTCCCATACGTATCCTCTGGCTCCAACAGCTGACTGAGGTGGATTGCCATTGGCTGGATGTTTAGGAATCAGTAATTAATTGAACTATGAATAGCCAATGGCCAGTTACTTAGGAGCCACCGTTAGCTGAGTACCAAATGCCACAGGGATTTGAATGCAGGTGGAGCTTTGCGAGTATGCAGACCAATTTCTTTTGGGTTCCTGAGCGAATCTGAGAACTTTGAGGGGAAGGAGTGACGGCTGTTCACTGAAGCACCTGCCCCTGCCTGGCGTGGGGAGTTCAGTACAGTCCTCCCTGATGTTGCCTCTAAGCCCACAGGCACTGGCCAACAGGAGACATGATGTTTGATACAGGGGGGTTGTAAATGACGGGGGGGTGGGGGGTCTGTGTTCACCAGGGGAGAGAGACCTCGAGCCGTGCACTATCAGATAGGCTGACAGTACCTGAGCACTAAGGGAGGAGGAGCAGAGACACTCTGTGTGGTGGCCTCTCTTATTCTTACTGGAAGGCAAAGGCCTCTTCACACGCACCCCCTCTTCCTGCCTACCAGGAAGGGTTTAGCAAAAGCCAGCCAGTGCAGGCTGATGGGGAGTGGTCGGGTGGAGCCAAGTCTGTCGCTGTTCTGATCTGGTGGAACTTTCCAGGAATTGTTCATTTATTCGTTGTCAGTTATTGCCTTTGATCCCTGGACTGAGCCTCTGAGTTTTGAGGTTATCACAAAAACTCCTCTGAAAATTAAAAGGGGAGGGGGGAATTGCTCAGCACTGACTGTGAACATCTGGGCAGCAGCACCCTGCGTCGCTGGTGTGACTGGGGTTGTAACAGAGGGGGCTCCTAGAGAAAACTCAGGGTGCTGCAGGGTCGGGGTGTAGGTGCTCTCCCCTGAAGGAGTGCTGACCCCGGTGCCCCAGCACAACACTGCAGAACAGTGTGGGGGGTACTTAAACGTGGGCCCCAGGCCTTCTGAATCGGTACTGACTCCAGTGCTCCAGCGTGGGGGTAGGAGGTGATGAGCAGCAGGGAGCAATGGCGGTGACACTCTCTGAGTCAGTACCGACCTCCGTGCCCTAGCCCGGTGCCAGCCCTGGTGTGTTGCTGGAGAGGGCTGTTCTTCAGATGGAACATAAAACCTGTCCACTGGGTAACGAATCCCATGGCACTCCAAGTCAGAGTGCTAGCCCCTCAATCCCTGGCCATACTCCTTCCATCTCAGGGAATTATTTTGCTGGCTTTAAATTCCCCATGTGGTTTCAGTCGGAGACAGGATTCTTCGTAACTTCCTTTCTGTCCTGCACCGTGTGTCATGTCGCTGTGCGGCTGCCTGCATCTTCCAGGCTAGCAGAGGTTAAGTTCAGTGGAGGAAGAGTGACCCCTGTATGCAGAGCTATTTAAATGCGTTGGGATCCACTGGCACTATGTAACCATCAGTCTTTGCTAGTATCATTGTGACAGGACCGGCACCGAAAGGGTGGTGACGTGGGCAGAGGCAGAGTGCACTCTGTACTGCAGTCATTAGCAGGATGATGGGGGCTTTAGAGATTGCCTGGAGATGACACCAAAGACTGTGGAATTGACCCAGGATCTCTAGCATCCCACCTACAAACGGCAGTGGGTCCAATGGATTGTCAGCGACTCATTGGTATTCCCGCAGGTAATTGCTGCTTTGCATTGCAGTGGCCTCCCAGATCGGCGTGCCAGTCACAAAACATGCTGAAGTGGGTTTCAAAGGAAGTCCTTGAACCTATCGACTTTTTAAAGTACCCGTCAGCCTGAGTTGCACGGCCTGTGGCTTTCTTTCTCCTGACAGCTGGGGAGAGGCAGAGAACTGGATTCTATTGGCTGCTGCTTTTAAAAGAAGGCCCCCTTCTCCTGCCCCCGCCTCCCCACATTCATAGCTGCGCAGTCTGGAGCTGGTCTGCCAGACAGTTTGTTTATAATGCTAAACATATGGGATAATTGAAAGCTAATGCTCCTGTCTAGATCACTAGACATAACACGCCTGGATGACAAATCAATTTCCTCGTTGCCCTACAGGGGTGTGCAGACAAATGCGCGGCTTGCATTTCCATTGTGCGTGTGTTTGTTTGAGTGCTGCTTGCTTGCTGGAATCCAGTGCTTATTTTGCAGTCCAACATCCAAACACAAATGTGGGTCTTGAGCTGCGTGTCTCTAAAGGGGCCGTGTCATCTGCTCAGGTGTTGTGGAGAGAGGACATCCTCATGGAAATCCACCCCAGACTAACTAGGCAAGACACAAGTTGTGTGTGTGTATGTGGACTGTATGTAGAATGTAGTGTCGGCATCATTCTGGGCACGTCTCTGTAGTGTAAGGCATAGGGCTAGGAATCAGGACTCCTGGGGTCTGTTCCCAAGACTGCTGCTAACTTGGCACATGATCTTGGTCAGGTGGATTTAGGCCAATATTTTCAAAAGTGGCCACTCCTTTTGGGGGTTTAGGCTTTTTTTGGGTGCCCAGTTCAAACCGCTTGCTAGGGGTCTGATTTCTTGGCGGTGCTGAGCACATGTAGCCCTCATTACTTCCAACTGGTGGTGTAGATACTCAGCACCACTGAAAATCAGATTCCAATGGAAGCGCCCAATGTTAGTGAGTGTTTTTGAAAATCTGACCTCCAGCTTTCTCTCTGTACCTCTGTTTCCTCCTCTGTGAAGTAGAGATGATGAGACCTCTGTTTTGTGCAGCGCTTGGAGATCCATGGGTTAAAGGGCTTAGTGGTAGGATTGTACCGTGCAAACTCCCATAGGCTGTGTAACTGACTAATAACGAATTTCAAAAGAGTGAAACATAGTAGCATGAAAACGCTGGGTTCACTGCTCATAGCAAACTGCAATTCAGGCTGGACTGAAATCAAAAGCCTTTAGTATATGAAATTGACTCAGCGTACGGTGTTGTGTGATTACCGTGTGTGTGTGTGTGTCTCTGGCTGTCTATGCCCTCATATGATTATAGGTTATTAGCATGTGAAAGGGTCACGAGCTTCCCTCCTGGGGCAAGAGGCAGGAGCCCAGGTTTGCTGAGCTGTCTTTGCAGGCGGCAGCAGTCTGGTGTAAAGCCACTTCCACAATGGAGGAACAATTCTAGTTGCTCGTGTGTGTGTGAGCTATGGGGACTGGATGCTGGCACCAGGGATCTTAGTTCTGTTTCCCAGTCCTCAGCCATCATGTTCAATTATATGGACAGAGAGTGGCTCTGACAGGGAAATTAAATAGGGAGCATTTGCATTTCATGCCCATGAAACAGAGGGACATGTGGTTTGCAAGACTCTTCTGCTTACCTCAGGCCTGGGCCATGGCACCCACAGCTATTTGAGTGCTAAGCCTTAAGTTGTCTTTCTGCTAGAGTACAGCATGCCTGTCCTGCAAGCACCCTTATGAGCGGAAGACTTGCTCGATAAGAACCCTGAGGGTAAAGTCCGAACTTAACTTCATCTTTATTAACAAACTCATGAACAGTGATACAGCATAAAGTCTAATCTTCTCTCTGGGCTATTTGCTGCTTGGGTTCCTAGCTGAGAGCTGCTTAGCCCATTCCCTCAGACACTATACTCCAAAGCCAACATACTGTACATCTGTCATGGCAGCAGCACTAAAGCCTGGTTCCTGATGTCCTTCTCCTTCCCACTGGAGGGCCCCCTCTCTGGGCTTGACATTGCTGGGTGGCAGAGATGGCTTCAGCCCGCGTTTCTCTCTCTGCTCCAGTGTGTTTTGTCCAGCCTATCACAATCCTCATCTCTTCCAGTCCTGGAAGCCCCATGGTGCTCAGAAAATGTACCTCTGCTCTTTCTCCCTAATAACTGCAATACCACTTGGAGTCTGTTGGCCAACTCCTTCTGGCCCGAGTTCTGTTCCGCCAAGGATTTGCAGAAGCTTTGTCCATTGCCCGGGAATTCAAAATTGCTTTAATGTCCTTGTTTCTCAGCCCGCCCAAGTGTAGGTTTAGGCTACTCCAGGGATCGGCAACCTTTGGCTCGCGGCCCGACAGGGAAAGCCGCTGGCGGGCCAGGACAGTTTGTTTACCTGCAGCGTCTGCAGGTTCGGCCGATTGCAGCTCCCACTGGCCGTGGTTTGCTGTCCCAGGCCAATGGGGGCTGTGGGAAGTGGCGTGGGCTGAGGGGTGTGCTGGCTGCCGCTTCCCACAGCCCCCATTGGCCTAGGACAGCAAACTGTGGCCAGTGGGAGCTGCGATTGGCCAAAACTGTGAATGCTGCAGGTAAACAAACCATCTCGGCCCGCTGGGGCTTTCTCCTTGCTTGGTTGCAGTGGGAAGGTTCCTCCCCCTCTCCAGACTTTTGCATGAGTTCATCTGCTCTTCTGACTTTGACTGCACCGGGGTCCCTTGAGAGGCTACTCCACCCAGGGGCTGAACCTGCTGCCAGGGATGGGGACAAGTCAAAGCCTGAGATCTGATCAGTGTCTCCAAACCTCTGGACCTGGCTTCCAAATAGTCACTTTTTACATTGACTAAATAGGAATATACAGGGATTTCCCCCCACCCACATGTTGTAGTCTTTCTTCTCTTGTCAATACACCTTAGGGTACAGGTCGAGTGGGGAGCAGAACCTGCCCTGGATTTTTGTAGTCTCTGGGGAAAGAAGGTCTGAACTGGATTTGTGGTTTTTGGGATGGACTGAATACAACTCCCAGCAGAAACTAAATTACATGGGCCTTAGCATGCTCTGTGACTGAACGTGAAGTTAAGTGGGTTCCCACGTCCCTTGATCTCTGTAGTAGCTATAAACTGAGGCCAGGGTTCAGGCATCTATGGTAGATGCCTTCAGATTCCAGAGAGCTGGCAGTTTATGGCCCAACAGCTTGTCAGTTCAGTGTGGGAGGAGCTTTGCGTGCCAACCAATGTTTCCCACTGAGCTTGCTTAGCCCCTGAGTGTGTCTGTTGGTGTGAAGGGTGTTCTTCCCCCAGGCTTGAGGACGGGGAAAGCTCCTTTCTGTTTCCAACATGAAAACTCATGTGGGAGCAGAAATGACCCCATTGTCCTCTGAAGGGTGGTGAGAGGGACTGGGATGAGGAGCCTGTCACCTCTGGGTCACTGATTCCAGTTCAACCTAGGTTTGTACGTGTGTCTGGTCAGTGGACCATCTGCAATGAATCGGTGGGTTTTGCCCTACTTCCCTGAGGACAAGGGTCCACTTCACACAACCGACTATTGTCATGGACGTTAACTAGCCCTTTGTTGGCTGTGTCAGCAATGAGGTCAAGCACTGAATGGGCAGGGGAGACAAAACTCTCCTCTGTTCTCTAGGTTGGGCTCCCACCTGCTCAGGATTGAGTCCCACTAACAGGAGTCTGTGCCAATTGGGGTATATCTGTACAGCTCGTGGCAGCGAGTCTCAGAGCCTGGGTTGACAGCTGTGTAGACACTTGGGCTCTGAAGCCTAAGGAGGGACAGGCTCCAGAGCCTGAGCTCCAGTTTGAGCCATAGTGTCTATACAGCTGTTTTTAGTACTGTAATGTGAGCCTCAATCTGCAGGCCTGGGCTCTGAGGCTCGCTGTGTAGAGGTACCCTAGGAACCAAACAATACAGCAGTGCCAGCTTTGGTTTTTTCCCCCATTCTCAATAGCACGCCTGTCCGACTGCCTCAAGTGCGTGAGGAACACATTGTAAAAACACATTTTATAAACTAAGCCAGATACCATGTCACGTAAACACGCCCCAGCTAGCAAAGAGTTGAACCCCACCCATTACTCCCATTAGCAGAGTGGATAAATATGTGTGCTGTGTAGCTGTAGCCACTTCACCTTGAATGGTCCCTTGAAATATGTATTAACTAGTTATGCCAAACAACTTGTTCCACCTTGTATTTAGCTGTAACACTGAGTACATTTCCCAGACCCGAAGAGCTCTGTGTAAGCTCAAAAGCTTGTCTCTCTCCCCAACAGACGCTGGTCCAATGAAAGATATTACCTCCCCTGTCGTGTCTCTCTGGATTAAATGTGTGACCAGGTCCTTCCATTACCGTTATACAGTATATCGCAATCACTCCAACCAAAGCACCTCACCCCAAACCCTGCTTTGCAAATCCAAGTTCTGGCCAGAAAAGGAGGGATGGGGTGTACAGTCCCCATCCAGGGCTTGGCAGGGAAGGAGTTATCCCCCTTCCTCCTGGCTGGAGGATGGCCCCCTGGACTGGGACTTGTGAGCTGGGTTCAAATCCCTGCTCTGACACACTCCCTATGTGACATTTAATCTCTCTGTGCCTAGCTTCCCCAGTAAAATGGGGACAACAATAGCTCAGAGACTCATAGACTTTAAGGTCAGAAGGGACCATCACGATCATCTAATCTGACCTGCTTCACATTGCTGGCTACAGAACCTCACCCACCCGCTCCTGTAATAGACCCCTAACAGCTCCTTGCCTCACACGAGTGGGGTGAGGACAAACCCGCTAGAGAGCGTCAGGTGCTACAGGGCTGGGGCCATGGAAGCAGACCAATCCCTAGAGAGAGCTCACACAGCCCAGCGGGCTCTAGGCAAAGCGGGTGCGGGGGAGTTGCTGGGGAGCCAGGTTGCAATGGATAAGTGGCTTTTCTTCCTCCCCCATCTCCCTGCTCCTCTTGCTGCTGGTGGGTCGGGTGGGGAGCTCCAGGTGGGGTAGTGACAGCAGCAGTAGCTGCTAGCAGGGAGGGTAAGGGGGCGAATGGTGCAGAAAGGGGCAGAACAAGGGAAGCTTTTTCACCCCTGGATTCCCCCTCTTCCCCCCTACACCTGTCTCAGGCTCCTACTGCCCCCATAACCCTTTCCCCCAGTAGCCTCCGGCTCTCTTTCCCCCTCCCCGCACCACCCCCTCGCCAAACAATCTCCCCTTCAGACTCTGCTACAACACCCCATCCCAACAGCCTCTGCTCCTCGCTGGCTGCCCCAGGCTTCCCTCAAGCCCTCCTTGCATTTGTGTCTCTGTGGGTGTGGGGATTAGGTTCCTGCTGCCACCACAGCTGCCCCTCTGCTCAGAGCAGGGGCGTGTAGAGGGGAAATCATTGACTTTTCCCCATCGCAGATGGAGCTGCTCAATTCCTCATAGCTCTTTTACTCCTTGGGTTTGGCTGGGGCCAGTTGCACCTTGCACCTTACCTTTGGCTGAGGGCGTGGCCCCTTAAAGAGTCAGGATACTCTTAACACTTTGGTGTTGCACAGTATAGCCCCCCCACATTGGTGTTTAAACTCCATCTGTGCAGGCAGAATCCTTGCCCGTGGCAAGTGGCCCATTCCCAGGGTACTGGGGTAAAGCTGTCTCCTTTGTGAAGCTGCCGGCGTGGGCCGTAGCAGGTGAGGATAGCATGCGTCGGCTGCCTCTCCCGGCCAGTCTGGATGAATGTATTTATTTTAAGATTAATCTGTTTCATTATTGCCCTAGCCACAAACTTGGGCACGTGCCTGTATCATATCTCCATGGTGCTGTTCCTCCTTTCTCTGGCTCTGCTAGAGGGATGAGCAACAGATAGCTACTGGAGCAGGCTGCCGCCTTGGTCAGGTGTTTATTTTGAGCTCTCTAGTTTACAGAGCAGCAGGCAAAGCCTCTCTGTAAAGCCTTTGTAGAAACCATGTCCCGTGTGTATAGCAGCTGAACATCCCCTGTGGAGAGAGAAACAGACTTCCTTGGCCCCATAAGCCTTCTGGTACATCTCCGCTCCACCTCCCTATATGATCCCTGTGACCTTTAACTTCCCCTGGCTCCAAGGGGCTTTTGAAGATGAGCTGCCACTCAAATGGTTCTTCAATGTCATGGAGGTCACCCGTAGCAGGAGCCCCACAGGCTCCCCTGCTTAGCCCAGGACCACAGACCTGCCACTGACTCCTAAGCTGTTGTTCCCTCACCTGGTGAAAGACCTGCAGAGACTCTGCATGCTTAACTTTGGGGACACCTGTGCCCCATTATACGCAGGGGTGCCCCTTCCCCATGTGCTGAAGAGCCTGCTGATTGGAAACGGGAAATCAGATTTACCGTCGTCAGTACAAATTCTGGTTGGTGGATCAGCTGTCTGGGGGGTTGGAGTCCCCTCTGTCCTTTCCCTGGATCAGTTTGTGATGAGGGCTGCTTTCAGAGGTGTCTGCCTTCCGGAAGCTTCAGAGACCGGGAGCCCTGAGGTGGGCCCTTACCTCTGGCTCTTGCGCATGGGGATGTTATATGTTGTGGCTGGGCTGGACCCATCCGAGGCCATATTGAAGACTGGGTTTTTTGAATCTGTGCGGGTCAGAGCTAAGTGCACTTGAGCCCTGAAGGGACCTTATCTGTTTGTTGGGCAGCTCAGCCAGAGGAGCAAACCCCTCTTCTCCCTGGCCACCAGGAACAGGGATCCAGAGCCAGTTTGGGGCTCAGTAGCCCCATTTTTAAATTTTGCATTAGCCTTTTGCCCAGTGGCTCCGGTGTCTCTTATGTGGGGATCTTGATCCTTATCTCTGCTTTACACATGGGCAGAGTGAGACACACATGGAGGGGAAGTGACTTGCCCAAAACTCCTCCCTCCCTGTTGGCTACATTAACCATTAGACCCAGGTGCCTCCATTGGCCCCTTAATAAAATATTAAAGGATGGGACCAGAGGAAACCCAAGGTGATGGCTTGACCCCCAAAGCTGCAGAGAATTGGAAATAATAAAAAAACCAAGAGAAACTGTTTTTGGGGGGTTATAATGGAAACCACATGAGTTCCAGGGTGCCGGAGCAGCAGCTTATGTGGGTGTTGCAGATGCAATAGTGTCTATTCCCCACACCCTCCCCCTGCATAGGGCTTTGGGCAAAGCCAGGGAGTGGATGTCTCCTATGGACAGTTTCCTGGGTGTTGCCTGGGTCGTGCAGCACTTCCGCTGTGTGGAACAGACTGACTGTCCTTTTGTACCTAGGGCTGAGCCTTTCCTTCCTCTCCACAGACACATAGAGAACTGGAAGAACTTGCAGACGCTGAACGCTGTAGACATGGAGCTGTACACGGGACTCCAGAGGCTGTGAGTATCATGCATGTGTGAGAGCGAGAGACCTGAAGGGTGGTGTTGGCGGCAGCCAGTTCAGGCTGCAGCGGGGAAATATTGCTCCTTTCATCCTACGGCCTCTGACGTATGATGTTGAGAGTATGACTGACGGTTCCCAGGCAGATGTAGAACCTTGCCTTTCTCCTTAACTTTTGCTGCTTTCCAGTCCTAGATGGAGCCCTGGTCAGGCAGACTCTGAACTTCACACAGCTCTGCCAATACTCTTCAGTCCTAACCTGGATCACCCCCTGTTGGTCCAGATCTGGGTCCATACGCTGCACTGCTCTTCTAAGATGTGAAACTCCAGCTGTTTCTATCTGTCTGGTTACTTACATGGCTCCCATCACAGTAGCAGCTGAGTGCTTTGCAGTCACAACGACTGTGTCCTCAGCATACCCTTGTGAGGTAGGGAAGTAGTCGAATCTCCATTTTACAGAGCGGGAGCCGAGGTGGTGATTTGTCAGTCTCACGGGAAGTCTGCGGTACAGCCAGGAACGGCGCCCAGACCTTTCAAATCCCATTCCAGTGCCTTAAACTGTCCCTGTACCTCTCTTGATCAGACACTGGATTATACCAGGTGATGGTTCTGTAATATGGACAGATGTCCACCAGGGGTTAAGTTGTAATTCTCCAACCTCATTTCAGTTGGAAACCTACAGTATATCGCTCAGCTTCCTGGACTCGGCTCCCCAGCGAGCTGTGCACTGAACCAGTCCCCAGGCTGGGCTGCTGGTTGAGATTTAGTGTAGGAAAGCTGCAATGGAGTCTGGTATTTTGTCCACAGAGGAGATTAAGAAATCATGGCCCTGGGGCTGATTTAGCTCTGCCAGAGCACAAGAGGAAGAGAATCCTTCTCGGCTCTTCTTATCATGTTGGGAAAAACTCACTTGTCCTCAAGTGCTCAAAGCAAAGGGATTTTCTTCTGGGTTAAATGTGTGTGTGGTGCTCCCCAAAGGACGTATATGTCCATCACAGATCTCTAGAACAGTGGGCCCAAGGAAACTATGGACCAGAAGTAGCAAAGGCAGTGGGGGGTGCAGTCAGGATTGAGGGGCACTGGCAGAGATTTGTTTTGAGAGCTCAGGATTGGAATAGCAGGGAGTGTGGCTGGTGAAGACTGAAGTGCATTGATAATGCCATGTGGGGAAGCCCAGGGCTGCAGTAGCAGGGAGTGCTGTGGGTCAAGATTGCGGTGCATTGGCAGAACTGCGTAGGAGAGGCTTGCACAGCGGCTGCTCATGCTACGCCTGCTCTTGACAGTACTAGGTCTATCAGATTAAATTGAGACAACCAGACTTCTCTCTATTTGTGACCTTACCCAGGTCTTCTGAGGCGAGAGATTAAAGTGTTCACCCCTCCCCACGCTTGCTAACTCCCTGAGCGTCCGCTCCTGAAACTGTCTTGCTCTGCCTGTCGCTTTCAGTTTTATGGGCATTGTCTCTCGACCGTCTCCTCGAGTTTAGCAAAGGGTTTTGAGTGCCCATTGATCCTCAGTCTTTACTTCATCACTGTCCTTTTAAATCTCCTTCCAGGACAATCAAGAACTCAGGACTTCGCAGCATCCAGCCGCGAGCCTTTGCCAAGAACCCTCATCTGCGCTACATGTGAGTAACGTAGCTCCCCTGCCCTGCTGTTCCCTTTGGAAAGGTTATCTCCAATGCTGTCACCCCTCGGGTGGAAGCCAGGGGCAAGCGTGAAAGGAGAGATGCAGGAGGGAGAAGGAGAGAGAAGTAATGAAAGGTGAATTAAGGAAGGGAGTAGAAGAGAAGAGTGAAGGGGATGGGGGAGGAGGGCACAGAGAGGGAGGTGTGGGGAAAGTGAGAGCACTGAACAGTTCTCTCCTGCTGGGAAGCCGACACATTTAGGTGTCTAAGAACTGGGCTGGCTTTGATTGTGGCTGTAACCAGCACTTGCCTCATTAGCACCCTTGCAGCGGCCAGCGGAAGTTTCCCTTTCTGTGGAGTTTAGGGGAGTGCGGGCGGAGTGGTGGTGGCAGCATGCCCTTAGTGCAGAGCCTGAGCCTGCACTGCTCATTAACGTGACAAATACAGAGGGCTTTGCAGACACAGATCTTGCTGTCGCTTCAGGCATGTGGCTGACAGCTGTGCTCCTAATTATTGACTTGTTAAACGGGCATTTGAGGTGGGCCCAGGGCACAGATGCTTCCTGCTGGAGGTTATTGGAGGATCAGGGGAGATGGTAAGGAAGTGGTGCTCTGGAATTTGGTATGGGAAGGAGGCAAGCCAGTAGGTAGCGTCCAGTTTTCCAGAGGAGTATCTGGGAAGGTTGGACTGTGTCCCACGGAACGTACAAGCACTGGAGGCTGATGGGCAACATTTCTCTCTTCAGAAAAGGCTGGAGTACCAGCATGTGTGCAAAGTGCATCAAGGGCCTGAAATAATTTGTCAGAGTGAGTGATATGGGATCAGATCCCTCTGAGCTCCAGCATAAAGACTAGAGGTGGGCTGATTGGTTATTGTGAGTTCCGGTGCATTGTGTGTGAGCCCAGGTGCTTGCTCTCAATCATGTGCTGTCAGACATTTCAATGAAAACTGGTAATAACTTAAAAAAAATAATCTTTTTGATTCTATGGGCATGTGTTGCCAGCCATATGGGCATGTTACTGGTGAAAAGAGATGGGGTAGACTTGCCGCTTGATTGCGTGCACAGAGCTCACGTTAACACAAATGCCTAAAAGCTTCATTGTGAAAGCTAGTTACAGTTGCTAAGTGACAGCAATGTACTTACCTAACAGGCCATTTGCAAAACCCAAGCACTTAAAATCAAACACATGAACAGTTAAGGATGTCACAGAACTTGAACTGCCCACCTAATAAACACACACTGTTCTTACTGAGCAGAAAGGAATGCACATTTCATCACAATACAACAGTTTTAATTCTGACCCATGGATTTTGTTTTTAATGTATACTCTTGGCTATTTTGGTTGGGATATCTAAATATTTTCTTTGACGGGATACTGTTGAATGGGGAAATTGCATAACGCATTTAGCACCGGACAGCTGAATTGTTGGGTAAAATAGCTATGGTTGCTGTTTCTTGGGAGTAATATTGTCTATAATAGGTAAGGAGCATATCTATTGATTCATGGTATTGTTGTGTAGGTGAACTTGCATTAGAGGCTGATCAGTATGTGCCATTAGTGTGTACCTATGCCATTATTACTTTCAGAAAGAGTTCAGTTTTGTAGTTTGAGATGGCTGGACAAATGACTTTTATTTTGGGTCGGAGTTAAGGCTGATGTGTGGTGATGAAATGTTTGTTTACTATGTGGGCCATGTAAGATTTAAACATCCTTAGCTTGAGATTCCTTTCCTTGCCTTGAAGTGCTTGGGTCTGCTACTATAGGTACCTACATTGTTCAATTGGTATCCTTAACTTTTTTTTTTTTTTTTGTTTAAACTAAGTAGCTGGGCTTTGGTGGTATGTCCTAGGCATGCTTAGTCCTTCACGTGGGACCATGGAGCTTGAGAGGAGGAAATATGTCTGTTCTTCTGACTGTTGTACTCCTGTCCAGAGAAAGCTCAGTCCCTGGTTCTGGTTGTTTGTTCAGACATACCACCTTGCCGTAGGGCCCTCTCCATGCCTGATGGTCACGGTTACCTGCTTCCTATAGTAGCTTGGATCATCTCTGGAATTACCTGTCTGCTCCACGGAGAGATTCCCTGGTCACCATGCCAGCCACTCAAAGACAAGACCTCTCCTAACTCTGGCATTTCACAGTGTGAAGAGCTGTTGATTTGAAGTAAGAAAATGTAGCGTGATGATGGGAGAAGCCCAAACCTGGGGCTCTCTGTCCCGCTTTTCTGTTCATCGTGGTGTCTGATCTAATGTAAAGCCTGGAAGTTCTTAGCTCTTAAACTTCCGGATCCTAGAGGAGAAGTGGCTTTAATGATAACACAAAAAGGTGATTTCTGAGATAGTGGAGTGAGATAGATGGGGGCAGGGCAGGATTCTGAGTCCAACTGGACCAGGATTTGGGCTGCTGCTGGTTGTCTAGATCAGGGATGGGGAACCTTTGGCACACGGCCCACCTGAGAAAGCCGCTGGCGGGCCGGGCCAGTTTGTTTACCTGCTGCATCTGCAGGTTCAGCTGATCACAACTCCGAATGGCTGCGGTTCACCGTCCCAGGCCAATGGGGGCTGCGGGAAGCGGCGCAGGCCAAGGGTTGTGCTGGCCGCTCTTCCCGCAGCCCCCATTGGCCTGGGACGACAAACCGTGGCCAGTGGGAGCTGCGATCAACCGAACCTGCTGATGCTGGAGGTAAACAAACTGTCCTGGCCCGCCAGCGGCTTTCCCTAACGGGCTGTGGGCCAAAGATTGCTGATTCCTGGTCTAGATGGTCTGCCCCCCACTTTACTACCTAAGCTTCCTGTGGCTCCTTTGTCTTGGACTGTGCCAGGCCATCTCACCTCAGCCATTGGATCTGCCACTTGAACATCTGGTGGCACTCGGGGGACCCCTCCAGAGAGACAGCATGTAAGACTGTACCAGCATGGCAGGGCAGCTTTCGGGCTCCTAGCCAGCCACTGCCTCGGAAGGAGCTCAGCCTGCTGGGGACCTGACATTTTCGGAGGCAGCCTCACATTGGAGCTGGGGATAAAAGGATTAGTGGAAATGTCACTCTGCTCGGAGTCTCAGGCTGCTGTAGCTGGGTTCAATGGCTGGTAAGATCAAGGAATACCGCCCCAGTCCCCATCAAGGGGAATGGCCTCCATGAGCCACAGCTGGATGCATGTCAGGGCCAAGACCTGCTGGATTGTGTTGTCACTGTACTTGTGGCTCAACTAGCCAGGGCTGTGAGAAGTGGAACCCGGGGGCCAGTTCAGGATGCAGCATTGCAGGGGACATCGCCTCTTTGTCCTCCACCCCCTCATTTGGGGGTCTTGTCTCTTTGTGTTTGTTGGGGGTTTGGATAATTTGCAAATGGATTCTGAAGCACCCAACACCAAGTGCTTGACTGGGGAATTACTGAGAAGCTGAATGGGGAAGATTGAGGGGCAATAGTGCAGGCATGTTGGGGCCCAGGACTGGAATCGTAGGGGGTACTGGAAGCTGGGATTGAGGGGCAGCAGCAGACTTGTATCTTGGGGAAAGCTTGCATACTGATTTAAACTACTTTACTGGTTGATGGTGGGGTTTTTTTCCTCCCTGGGGGAAATCCCAACACCATCCACCTGTCTATCTTCTCTCCCCTTCCTCCCACAGCTTTGAGAGAGGTTTTCTCCTGTCAGACAAGCTGGGTTTCTCTGCCTTCTCCCAGCTTCTTCTATTTCTGTTCTGTTCTCTGTGCATTTACAAGTCTTCAGACCCCAGCTGTGCAATCACAAGATGATCACTTACTCCAGCTCTAATTGTAGGATCTCTGGTTTGTTGGAGTTTATTTAAGATAATGGCTCTGAATGAGTTTTTTCCTGCACAGAGTAAGAAAGGGAAGGTGAAGCCATTGAGAGATTTTGCAGCGTTCAGCTTCTTGAAGTGTCTGAATACTCCAGTGCCCTCTAACAGGGGACATAGCTGCCCTTAAGTGGTTAGTCAGCCCTGCGCACAGTCCTTGGTATGTGATGTGCGGGGGGTGGGTGGGGGGGAAGGGAGCAGTGAGTGACTGATGTAAACAAACTCTGGACTGGAGGTATATGGATCCATAAATAGCCTTAGCCCACTGTGACATACTATACCTTGGGGGAGCGACTTGTAACCCCCATAGTCCTCATTTTTATATAATCGTGATCTTACATATAAAGCATGCCTTGTAAGGTATCAGGGGAAAGGTTATGATCTGCTGAAATTCATTTCTCTATCCATATATGTATATCATTAATACATATGAAGTTATGAGAATTGTGTTGTATGGTGGTCACTAACACATGCTGCAAGTTGGGGAATCAGCCAGATATTCACTCCCCAGAGGCAACAGCAAGGAAAGTAACCAACACCTGGGCGGGGTATCAATCAACCCATCAACAACCATTGTCCAGCAAGGGAGCTATAATGCAATGACTCTCACTCATGGGGCCACACCAGGGGAACTGCTCAACCTTGTCTGGAGACTCAGCAACGCCCCAGACATGCCTGGACTCGTGCTCCCCAAACACATGGGACTGAGGTTATAAAGCAGACACAGGGGCCACATGCGGGGTCTTTCTCCTTCACCCACCCATGCTGGAAGCAACAAGGACACTGAGAAGACTTAAGCAGAAGAGATTGGCCCAGATTTCAAGGGGGGAAATCTGTATACTATGGACTGCAATATCCAGTGGGGTGAGAAAAACTGCTTAATCTAGATGTTGCCCTGTTTAATAGGGTTGAGAGTTTATACCAGTTGTGGGCAACGTGTGGCCCATCAGGGTAACCTGCTGGTAGGCCATGAGACAGTGTTTACATTGACGGTCTGCAGGCACGGCCGCCCGCAGCTCCCAGTGGCCATGGTTTGCCATTCCTGGACAATGGGAGCTGCAGGAGTTCTCGTTGCAGTGGGGAACACCCTCTGCAGCAGTTTGGGAGAGGGTGGATGTAGGATTTATGTTTCTCTGTCTTGTTGCCTGAATTGGACCTTCCCTCTCCCCATCCTCCAAAAGATAGACATCAACCTCCATCTGCTCATATAATGTGCCCTTGGGAGAGAATAGGAAACAAATGTCCTGGGGGGGCAGGGACAAGGACTCCAGGAGCTTAGCTGACTATATGAAACAAATCTGGTGGGTCTCAGACCCTTTTTGAGGACTGGGCTACCACAAAACCCACTGCTACAAGTGATACTCAGTGGCCCTGACATTGTGAGGGCCTCAGCAGAGAGGCCCAGCATTGGCTGGGCTCTAGAGGTTGAACTCTGGTCTTACCCCAGATGGCTCAGGGCTGAAACAGTCAATGGAGTGTGATGGCATGTAGAAGCTCTCTCTGCAGAGCCTGTCCCATAGGCGGAGGCCATCAATGCCAGGGCTGCCAAACTGGCACCAGATTCATCTCCAAGAGATAAAAAGAAAAGGACAGCGATAAAACTGAGACTAAAAACAATTGGGTGGTTTTCTCTGGAGGAAACCAATCCCGTTGCCATTGTCAAGGAGTCTGAGGGCTGGACTGGAAATGCAAGCTAGAGAGGAGAGAAGGAACCACCGTGCCACAGACTGGTGTGAGTTAGATATTAATATATTTGTATGTCTGCTCCATCCCTCCCATCAGGTCCGTCGTTCCATGTTGGTTGGGAGGCCTGACAGTGTCATCCCTCCCTGCCATTCAGATCAGCTGATGCTGGTCCCAGAGGTGTAAGTCCCTTCAGCCTCCCTTGAATCCCCTTAACAGCCAATGATGGTCCTCTGCCGCCAGCTCCTTTCCTTGGACTGAGAGCTGCGTCCTTCCCCGTGAACCCCCTCATGTTCTACCCCCCCGGTCTCAGGTCACCCGCTAAAAGGATGTGACTCCCTCTAAACACTTTCTTGAATCACTGGCTCTCAGTCAGCCAGTCTGTAAAGCACCTGTTTGTATTTGTCGAGAATAACCACATGCACCTTATTTATTGGAGTAGTAAAGAAAACAAATTAAGGCCCTGAAATTATAGAGTCAGATGCGCTTTTAAATAAAGCTTAAGTAGTCAGAATTCCATTTAGAATATTAATAATTGCTTTTTCCGCCCTCATTCTGTGGCTTCTTTTCCCCCCAATCTGTCTTCTGGAGGCTTCTGTGAGCTCTAAATGGGTTCATAGGCCAGCCGAGACACCGTTCCCATTCCAGAGCTCTCCCTTGGCAGGGCTTGCCAGTGTGGGGATGGAGGCCTTTGATAAAGCAGAGCCACATTTGTACAACTATAGCCAGGTTGGTAAATACAAAGGACATGGAGTCATTGTGGTGACTCCTGCCCTCTCTGGGTAGCGGGGTGGTGGGGTGATAGATTGTTTGGCTTTTGAATGCTGCCATACATAGGCTGCCTTCTGTCCCACTGTGGGTTTTTTATCTTCTCTTCTGTGTCTGTCACTTCTCTGCTCACATAGATTGGGGGGTGGGCTGAAGGGCTGAAGACTTATGGACATTAGAGATGGGAAAGGCCCTACTGGGCTAAGTGTGTAGGGAACTCTTTGGCTTGGGAGGAGGATGGGGTGGATGATCCAACAGGCCTGTGCCATTGCCAGCTTCTGTGATGTAGTTAACCTAGACCGCCCTGCCCATTCACCATGACATGTCGGTGTTGATATACTTTATGAGCGTGGCCTTGACCCTAGTGCCCTGGCGATGTTCTAATCTGGGAAAGCACATCCTGATTACCTGAGGTTCCCTTTCTGTTTTTGACTGGATACAGGATTCTTCTCTGCCTCACTTCCTGGACTGTTTGGTACAGTTGCTGAGTGCTGTTAAAGAGCAGCTGTATTCCACCCCAGAGCCAACTGCATTCCAGTGTGAGGTGAAAGAATGAGGGGTGCGTGGATAAGTGTGGTCTGTGAAGAGCTTTGGACTAGAATATTTTGGAGAAGCATTGCAGGATTATCTCTAGATCAAGGCAGGACCATGACCCATGACTCCTCTCCTGGGTACCGCACAGTCTAGAGATCAGGGCTGCTGAGTCACGCTGTGCTCATTGTATTGACACTTCATAAAGGCACTCAGACACTAGAAGTACCCTTCCATCTCATACCCACACATCTTGAAGGACTGGAGATACTTGATCCATGGTGCTTGTGAGGTTTGTGTGTCCCCTTGTGTAACTGCGCAGCCTTGCCATATGTGTTATTGTTTAAACTACTTTGCCCTGGGTGGCTGTGTGAGCTTGTTCAGGATCTTGGGCTGAATGGATAAACAAACAAAACACCAGACTTAATATTGTTTCGACGATGTTCAATTGCTTTTCACAAAAATCACTTGCCCTTATTCCCTGGATAGTGATCCTGGGCCTCTCTCTAAAGCAGCCAGGTTAATCTGTTTTATAAGGAGCAAAGTCTAACTCTGCTCTCCTCCACTAAGCAACTCTGGGGCTTCTCACTGTTTCTGATCCTGGGTGCCACACATCCTCTTTCCTCCTCCTGTACTGAGGCCTTTCAAGTAGGCTACCAGCTGTTACCTGCACGCCTGCCAGTCTTCTCCCTCCAACCTGAACTACAGCATAGGAACAGTTCAAGCAATTATGAAAAGGAATCAGATACATCCATAGCAAATCAATCTTTCCTGATTTCCCTCCATCTCCCAGGCAATACTTGGCATTCCTAGCTTGGGCGCTATTACTCTTTAATTGTATTTCTGTGTGAGACAGCATTATGGACTAGGACCACACCTGTGCAGGGGATGTGGTCCATTGCTATCTGCTCTGTAAGTAAAGGTCTGATCATGCCAGTACTCAGCACCTCTCAGTTCCCATTTGTGCTGTAAAGACATTAGGGAGCTCAGCGCTTCTTGGGAGCAGGCCCTTGAATTGTTACTTACTCACAGCAGGGTCAGTTGCCCAGGTCTATTTTTCATAGATTCCAAGGCCAGAAGGGACCACTGTGATCATCTAGTCTGCTCTCCTGTCTAACACAGCCCATGGAACTTCCCCCAAATAATTCCTAGAGCAGATCTTTTAGAAAAACATCCAATCTTGATTTTAAAATGGCCAGTGATGGAGAATCCACCACAATCCTGGGTAAATTGGTCCAACGGTTAGTTATTCTCACCATTAAAAATGTATGCCTTATTTCCTGTTTGAATTTGTCTAGCTTTAATGTCCAGCCATTGGATTGCATTATATCTTTCTCTGCTAGATTGAAGAGTCCATTATTAAATGAGTTCCCAATGTAGATACTTATAGACTGTAATGAAGTCAGCCCTTTACCTTCTCTTTGTTAAGCTAACTCAATTTTTCTCTTAGAGTCTGTCACTCTAAGGCCTGTTTTCTAATCCTTTAAGCATTTTTGTGGCTCTTCTCTGAACTCTTTCCAATTTATCAACATCCCTTTTTGAATTGTGGGCACCAGACCTGGACACAGGATTCCAGCAACAGTCGCACCAGTGACTGATACAGAGGTAAAGTAACCTCTCTGCTCCTAATCCAGATTTCCCAGGATCGCATTAGCTCTTTTGGCTACAACATCACACTGGGAGCTCACGTTCAGCTGATTATCCGCCACAACCCCCAAATCTTTTCCTGAGCCATTGCTTCCTAGGATAGAGTCCCGCACGGCATAAGTATGACCTAGGTGCTTTGTCTACATTTAGCTGTATTTAAAGTACACATTGTTTGCTTGTGCCCAGTTTACTGAGGGATCCAGTTCTTCTGTAAAGAGTTGTGCATGTCTGTGGTTCCCTAGGTATAATAAATAGTAATAATGTTCCCTCTGATTCCATACCTCCCCCATGACCTCCTCCCTATTTTGTCTCTTGCGTGCCGGCATAGCACACTGCCTAGCCACTATGCTAATCAGCAGTGGCTGGATGGCATGTTTATTTCCAATTGTTACCTCAGACTGAATCAATTTGGAGCATCTCCTCATTCAGCTGGAACATCAGCACAGGCAGGCTCTGTATTTTAGCAGCCTCTGTTCCCAAGGCCAAAGGAGAGACCTGTTCCGTGCAGACATCAGACAGTCTGGCTTTTCCCACAGGGCTGGCAACTGTAAACTTAGCTCATTTGAACAGCATTCCAAAGGCCCAGTGGTGAATTTCTGACTGCAGCGATATGCCTCAGCATCTCTAGTTATAAACACCATCCACATTTAAAGCACTGTACAAGCATCCTCACCATGCCCTGGTAAGGTAGGCAGGGGAGTGTTAGCCCCGTGTTACAGGTGGGGAATGGAGATGCAGAGATGTGAAGTGATTTGCCCAAGGCTACACAGTAGCAGAGCAAGGACTGGAGTTGGGGACCGCATGCCACTTAGAGTTGTGCTCTCTGCTGCAGGCCTGGCTGCCTCCATCAGAATCCAAACCTGCTTAAGAACTGATGTGTTCTACAATAATACAGAGAGGAGAGATGATCATGTTGTTAATGCACTGTAGTGGGACTCGGGGATATGGGTGCTGATCCTGTCTTTGCCACAGACTTCCTGTGTGCCATTTAGTGAGTCACTGATCTCCCTGTGTCTCCATCTCTGTCAGGTAAGGATAATAGTCCTTTTGTTCTCTAGTCTCTGTAGGCTGTAGCTCTTTGGGGCTACACCTGTGCAGCACCTAGAAGAATGGAGCCACAAGCTGGTTGGGGCCTCTAGGCGCTACTCCAAGAAGATGAATTGTAACAACAGTGATGTCCTTGTATCTGCCCATCACTGTGGTGTCTGAGCTCTTCAGAATCTTGTCTCACTCTCACACACCACCTTGTTCTGAAGCTTTTTAATGCGTTGAACCACCACTTCCAGTTAAATCACACGGGGATGGTGTTTGTTACCTACTCCCTTGGGCCTTTCTGGTTTCATGCCATGCTGCCGTTTTGAAAAAACTATCAGTCGTCTCGCTGGCAAATGGATGAAACTGGGAGCTTCTTTGCCGGCATATCTCTGCTTCCCAGTCCCATTTTAAAAAGTCCTTTGCATTGGTTGCAGCGTCATTTCAAACCGGCCTTGCCAGCAGTTCTAGGGCTGGGTCTCACCTCCGACAAGCCTGATTCCAGGTTTGCAGTGAAGCACAATTTAACATGTTCTGAGAGATTTTTGGACTAGGGCAGTTTCATCACGTTCTCCTGCGATTATGTAGCCTCATGAAGTTGTGTTGTGATGTGACCTGGGTTGGGTAGTGATGGCTTGATGCATGTCTTATGTTGTAGCACATTTACCCTGCAAGACATGCTGTTAGAATCGGGAGACCTATCTCAGACATGCCTCACATAGTGTTTCTGAGCCAGGGGAACACCTGGTACTTAGTTAAATCCTGTCAGATCTCTCCTCATCTCCCAAGAGAGAGCAAACAAATGTGGAAAGACCTGATTCCCGTAGGGCTTGGTATGGAGGTTCATGGGCAATAGGGGCCAGAATTCACTTCCACACCCCTATGGCCAGCGGGGAATAGCATTTCAGAGGCAGCCTCTGGTAGCCCATTGAAGGCAGAAGCACCTTGCTTGACTCTGCGGAAAATACAATAGGGTATGTTAAGCGGCTGTGGTGGGGAGCCATATCCAGCCTCCCAGTTCCAGTGGGAGGTGCCCGGGGGGGCATGAAATGAAGAGGACTGGTCTCCAAGGGGGACTTGGAAGACACCGTTTAAGTGGGTGGGAAGGAAGATCCATCACTGTAGGAGCATAGTAGAATGTAGAGGGACTTCACAAGTGATCTTATCTGGGTTTTACAAGGATGCCGCCTTGCTAACAACATGATGGTGGGGTGGATAGGGGTTCAGAGACAGTAAACAGAGCTCCTGAGAAAGAGAGACAGTCAAAGAGAGTGTTGTTTAAGCAATAAGGCATGACAGGGCGTGAATGATGGGGCATTAATTCAGACCTTGCATGTGACTGTGCCAGAATTTAATACGCCATAACTTACTCACTGGCACGTTTTATTGAAATTGTAAAATGTTGTTATAAAATTCTAGGTTTTTTCTACCAACCCCTCCCCCTCCCTGTTTATATATGTTAAAAGCCGAGTGGTGGATTATGCAGGATGTGGGAGACAGTGTGACATACTTTATTAGCCCATCTGTGCGAGCTCACTGTGGGGTTATGGTGTTACGAGGAGGCCTGGCTGGAATTGCCTTTGCATTGTCTTTCCGGTTATGTATGCAGTGAGTGTCAGCAGTAATGTGGGATGAGTGGTGGTGGCAGACCTGATCCCGTGGAAGTGTGTGTTTCCACTAGAGCCCCTCTCAGTCGGGAATGTGAACACATGGTGACGTGTGTGTGTGTGTGTGTGTTTATACTGGATCCCCAGTGCACTAGTATATAGTTATTCCAGGTACCTCGCACTCTGAATACATTTACACCCAATGAGGTGCATGTTTACTTCTGATCCATTGCTGTGGGAGTCTGGTGCCTGAGTCCCTTAGCTGCAGCATGTCACCTCTCCTTGCACCTGCCATAGGGCCAGTGCCATTCAGCACCAAGGCCAGAGCATGAAGCAGAGCCCCTCAGCCTCCCATCAGAAAAGAGGAGAGCCGCAAGGTCCTTGCCAGGCTTTCAGGACTGGCCCCCTCCATATTCACCTGCCTTTTTCCCTCTCCTAGCTCCCTTTTCCCAGTGCTCCCACTGCTGGCACATGATCACTATTTTGCAAACAGAGCCCCAGTGGTGGACTTGCAGCTGCTCACATCTGACTTGCAGGTGTCTGTTTTTCTTGTCCTTTTCCAGCAGCCACATTTTGGGGGGCAGGAGGAAGAGTTCCCCATGGCTCCAGAGTGACAGGTTTGGGTGAATGAGAGGGAGGGGAGAATAGATTTCTTTTGGACCCTTCTGTGGTGCTACCAGCCTGTCTGAATTATTCTCCTCTGACCCCTGTGTTATCTCCCGCCACCGCATGGGCTAGATCTCTCCAAAGTTG
The DNA here is from genome assembly GCF_965152275.1 of Natator depressus. Taxonomy (NCBI): domain Eukaryota; kingdom Metazoa; phylum Chordata; order Testudines; family Cheloniidae; genus Natator; species Natator depressus. The sequence continues at coordinate 69,701,802 of NC_134243.1, forward strand.
TGTCTGTATTAAAAAGAAGCAGATAATTCTCTCTAACCTGAACTGATCTCCCAGTGCCCATCCCACCTGTCAGCCTAAATGGACTTGTCTCCCAGGACGGGTACCCCGGCATTCACAACAGGCCACCCACGTGCCCAACATTCCAGCAAAAATAAACGTATCACCCAGCCCTCCGTCCACCCCTCCCAGTCATCCCCGTGCAGCAACAACAGGCTCTGCAGACAGGACGGCCTCTCAGGAGTCAGATACCGCGGTGCTGGACGTGTCCTGAGAATCTGAATGGAATAGGAAAAAGGGAGGCTGGGGGTGAAGGCAAGGCAGGGGTGGCTCTAAAGCTGCAGATTGCCCATTCTGCCTGTGCTTGTTCGCTGCCATCCTACCCTGCATGAATGCTGCTAACCACAGGCTTGGGCTGTAGTCACCTTGATGTCTGCTGTCTTGTTGCCCCACAAACGCTGTGGGGGTCCCAGCGAGAATTGGCAGTTTGGGGTGGGGCAGCTTCCTCCTTGGCGTTGTATTTGTCTTGTCTGCTGAGCATTTCTCTTGCCTTTCGATGGGAAATAGTTTGAATGCATCAGTCTCTGCAGAGTATGTTGGATTGCTGCTTTCGTATCCGTTTGCTGCTGCAGGGGACCCTTTGCTACTTGCCTTCCTCCTTTCCCTCCAGGAGGAAAACCTTAGCCTCTCTTGAGATCCAGGCTTGCTTCCCTCCAGCGCCCCATTGCCACAGGTACACACCACCTTCCCCCAGATGCTTGCCGAGACCACACAAACACTCCGCAGTCCGGGAGATACAAGGCTGTCCTCTCCTTCCCTGCCCAGTCGACACCAGCCCGCAACAGACATAAACTACTTCCACACAGACCCTCTCCTCTCACCCAACATACCCTGTCTGCCCACTGGTGTAGGCTGTCTAGCCTTCTCGGCCACATGTCTTCTGCTGTGTCTATCTGTGATGTCCCCGGCACTCCCTTTGGAAGTTGCACTGGAAGCAGTTTCCCTCCGCTCTGATGCTGGGGTGCAAGTGCCGTGAGGTAATGGCAGTCGTTCCTTTTTATTAGCTGGTATAAACACAGATCTCTTGGCAGCAGCCTGGCTTCATCAGCCATTGAAGACCATTTTCCTTTATCTATAATTTAGTAAAATATCAAGCCATGGTTGTTTTAACAATCAACAGCAGGAGATTTTTTTTTTCTTCAAAAGCTGTTGTATCCCAGGGCTGTGGCTCTTTTTTAGATCTTCTGAACAAAGGCTTCAGCTGCTCACACAGGAGCAAATTCATTTGACCTCTATTCTCTCCTGGTGGAACGGCTCCCTATCTGCTCCCGCTAGAGCCAGGTACCCGGCCGGGCGAGGCAGGTGAGCGGGGGAAGCTGGAGTGAGAAATGAGTGGTTAGTGAGGTTTGAGCCTGGTGGGAGGGAGAGGACTCGTGTCGTTGGCAAGGCAGGGCATGGGCTGGCTGTTGCTGGGGAAATTTGAGGCAAAGACCCAGCCACTGCTCTGACTTTGAGTCAACATTCAGGGGGACAGGGAGGAAAGGGAAGCATTGATAGACACAAAGATGTGGGACAGGGAGAAGCACAGGAGTGGGAGGAAAGCAGAGAGTGGGGAGCAGTAAATGGGGGAGGTGGAAAGGGAGGAGGTGTTGAACAAAGAGAAAATTGGGGGGTTCTGGTTAGTGAGGAATGGGGACCAGGCTGGAGAGGGATAATGGTGGGAATAGGGTGGAGTAAGAAGAAATCATCAGGCAGGAGGAACGAGTTGGAGGAGAAGGGGGAAAGGAAGTGGATGGGAAGAATGTATATGAGGGCAGGGGGTAGGGAAGAAAGGGAAGGATATCTGGGGTAGGAATGGGGTGTGTGGACTCCAAGAAAGTGGAACAGCGGTGAGAGGTGCTTGGAGCTGTGCCTCTAAATTAACCAGAACCACCCCCTTGGATTTGGATGTAATATTTAAATGTGCCTAATTATTCTTGGACAAGTTTTATGATCCTGATGATATTAATTATTCTTAAAGGTCAACAGCGCTCACTCGAATCCCCTTCTGTTCTATCATGTAATCAGTTAATTAACTGGAAACTATTTAGCAGTGCCTGCCAAGTGCTTTGTCTACCTCGTGTTGGGTTGTTTTGTTACTGCTGATTTCCCCCTGCTTCCCGCCCACGGCTTTCTTCAAAGTCCAGAGAACCTGCAGAGCTGCCCCCTCCCAGCCTGGCCACTGGCACAGAGCCCCCTCTGTTGGTGTTGGGTTTTTTTAACCAGCCATTCGGTACCGTGGGGGTTGCTCGGAGGTCTGCTGGCATTTTTGGTTTTCACCCTCCAGCCTTATGTGCATGTAGCAAACCAAGGGGGCTTGGAACATGGCTCTGAGGACAGAAAAGGGCAGCTCAGCTATTGCGCCAAGCAAGCCTGCCTGAGTGGCTTCGTGCTTGATATTGTTCACCATAGGTCTAGTACGACTGCAGTTGTGGGTTGATTGTGTAAAACTCCCCAGCCCCTCCCCACGCTCTCCTCAAGAGCTATCTGTGCAGCAGGGCTTCCATCTAGTGCCTCCATAAAGGTGATTTACTAATCCATTGGCTCTCGCTGTTTCTATACTCAGTGCCTGGAAGCTGTAGTTAAGTATCCTGGGTCCTTGTTGAATATTTTTGTGACTGTGTTGTGGGTTCTGGCTTCTCTGTATGCTTTGTGGAGTCGGAGGGAGGGGCCCTTCCACGATTCCCTTCCCAGGCACTCTCTGTATCTTCCCCTGTATTTTCAGCGTGGCTGGGATCTCTCTTCCGTTGTGGAATGGTCTGCCTCACCCCAGGCCTGCTGGAAATCCGGGGCTGGGGATGCAGGGGATGGGTCTTTGCCATTCGCTGTCTGCTGCCATCTGGGGGAAACAAGCACTTTGAGGCAAACAAGCACAATAAGCCCTGCCTCTTGCTGGAGTTGTCAGCTGGCACCTCCTGGCCTCCGTCGGCACTAATACTGCTTCTGTGCACTGCAGCAGGAGGAAGCCCAACGCACGGTTACATTCCGGGTCTGCTGGGTTCCAATTACCCCAGTGTGGGCTGAGGAGGGTGGGGTGGGTGAAGGGCACTCGGGGGTGGATCTCTCTCCATGGTAGGATTGAAGTGCAGGGGAAGGCTCCTCTCACTGCAGGCTGGCTAGTTGCACTGAGAACTAAAGTGCTTCCGAGCGCTGTTGGCCTTCACCCTGAGGGGGGAGCTGGCAGGCTCAGGAAATGCCATTGCAGGGCCGAGCCAGCTTTTTAATATTGGCTTGAATCCTCTGAATCCAGCTGTCCTTGGAGGAGAACATTGTAAACAGCCCCCAGGCAAAGGGTGATGAGCGTAACAGAGAGCCAGAGCCAAACCCTGGCCTCTAAACCACCCCAGACCATGGGAAAGTTTGGATCCAACCTTTATGACTGGTCCCCATCTCTGTCACATGCTGAAGCAAAGCCCAGAGTACCACAGAACCTTTGGGGGTGGTCCCATCTCTGAGTAAAGCAGGGTGCAGCTGAGAGACACCTTGGAAGAAAGGGGGTGGTGGATGAGGGACCGTGTGTGAAGGCTTTGTGGACTCTGGAGCGCGTTGGGATCCATTGGGTTGAAAGTGCTAGCAGTATGCACGTTGTTATTATCATTTGTAGTGGGAGGAAAGGCGTGTGGCAGATGAGCTGCTAGTGCTTAGCTCCAGGGTGCCATAAGTGTGTGTGCACATTGCTGGCAATTTCACCCTGTGCAGCACTGGCAGGGGAAACGCCCTCGCTCCTCCCCCCGTGTCTCTCTCCCTTGCGTCGTGATTGTGGTTTGGTTTTAATGCTGTCGCTGAAAAAAAATAAAACCTCTCCACCCACCCTCCTTCCCCCTCAGATTCTGCTGCAGGAGCAGCTGGGGGCTGTGGAGAATGCCGGCTGCCAGCGAACGCAAAGCGAGGGTGGCTGGAGTGCTGTCTCTGGTCTCCTGCCTAAGAAAAGGCCTGGCCTGGCTAGGTGCATCCCAGGAGATACAGGGGCTGGTGTTTGAAAGGGGGATGTGCTGTGATGCGTCACGGTGGGCAATGGCTCCACCAGGCTGGTGGTGAAAATCTTTTGATTCTCCCCCGCAGGACCAAATCTTGGCATTCATGCTGGTGTTTCTGGGGTTGTCGTGACTGCTGGCTGTGACCCTTGCACTGGGAGACAATGTGTGTTAGGATCATGAAGTGATGCTGTTTGGGATGCCCCATGTTCTGAGGCAGCATTTGGCAATCTCACAAAGAGGACAAGGCTTTCACCCCCTTCATCCATTGCAGCATTTGGGAGACGCTAGGGCAAGGAACTGGAGATTTCCTGGCTGGAATGAAATTATTTTTTGCTTTTTTGTAGTGCTGATATGTTTGTGGTGACACCTGGAAGAATCCAGGCAGAGAGCGCTGCAGAGGGAATAGCCAGCGACTAACGCTGGCCTCGTCAATTTAACGCTGAGCCCTGTTCTGCTAACTCATCCACTTTGCCTGCGTGTGAACGAGAGGCTTGCGTGCGTTTGGCATTGCCGGGTGCTTTGGCAGGCTCTCTCTCAGTTGTGGCCTATTGAGGGTTTGTGCTGAGCGATCTGAGATTTCAATTTAGTCTAATATTTGCAGAGCCCGAATCGTGGTGTGGGCCTGTGCTGCCACCGTGGCTGCTGCTGGGACTTGCTAGGGTAATTTTAGCACGTTCATTAAAGGAGGACAGTACATTTTCCCTTAATGAGCAAAGCTGCTAACTAAACAGGAAATAGGGTGGAGGAGGAAAAAGGAGACTAAGAGTGGGGGGGCGAGATCAGGAGCACAACACTGTTTTTAGAGGTCATTGCATCTGTCTGACAGAGATGAACAAGCCGAAGAGTTATTCTCCAGTGCTGTAGAGTGAGGCTTGTTCAAGGGGTTTCTGCCGGACTAGGTGGGACATCCAGTATGGGGATGACCTCTTGCTCTGTTCTGAAAGGGCAATTCCTGTGTCATCAAGCCAGATTACTCTGATGTGGAATGTTTTTCACTTTGGCCATTTTGGCACACGGTAGAAAATAGATCAGATGTTGAGGAGTTGGCCTAAAAGAATAGTGGGCCAGTGCATTTGCCCCTCTGGGTACTTTTTTGGTGGCACATATTTTTCGCTGTCCCCCAGTGTCTCTCTCCCCTTGGCACCCTGTTTCTGTGTCAAGTGTGTGGCACATGGAGACAGGGCAATGCCAGAACTGATGATCAGGCCTCTCCTTCCTGTCAGCTTCAGTGTCCTGTTCACACTTGCTGATCAACGCACGGGAGCCAAGATGATCAAGAAGTCTTCAGTCCAGGGCTTTATTGCAGCCATGGGGCAAAGCCCAAATACCCTGGTGAAGACAGCGGGTCCACAGAAGCCTGGATGCGGGGGAGGGATTCCTGGTGAATGGCAAGGAGCTCTGAGGAGTGGGGCATAAGGGAGGAGGACTTTCCTATGAGGACATATACAGCAAAGTCAAACTTTGGCATGGAGAGAGGTGGGCAGAGGCGGACCAGTGGGCTGCGTGTCTGCCCTTACTTTAACGTACATCTTCATCTCAAACCCGAAGCACCTCTGGCACCTGGCTGCTCCAGAGAGCCAACACAAGACGCGTGTGAATCCATGGTGTTTGCTGCCGGTTTCAGTGGGTGAAACTGGCTGCCACCAGGCATGCTCGGAGGTTGAATTGTCTTGAGAAATGAAACAGCAACAAGTTGACACTCACTGGGCTCTCAGTCTGTATTGTTACCCTTGGTTGTGTGTTTGTGCAGGGGCCTGAGTGGGACTGACGTGGGGGCTAGTTATGTAGGAATGTCAGGGAGAATTTCCCAGACTCTCTCTGGTTGGTTTTTGTTCTTGTGGATTTGATGGCCCCTTTCTTCTCTTCTCCCATTTCCTCCCTCCTTATTCCCTTCCCGAAACTGGGGCTATTGCTGGCTAGCAAATGGCCTGGAGAGAGCCACAATAGGGTGGTTTCCCTACCCAATGATGCCATCTAGTTTTTACTTCAACGCTGAGTGTGCTGTCACGACTTTCTCCTGCCATGTGTCTGCCCCCTGCCATCCTTGGCCTTTAGATGAGAGGGTGGGGAGTCAGTGGGGGCAGCAGCATATGTGCTATATTGGGGTACAGTGCCTTAATGGGCAAGGCTGATTGGGCCTGTGTTGCAGAGCAGATTGAATATCAAAGAAGCCACGCACTGTGCCCCTGACAACCTGGTGCTGGGGAATACATCGGGGATGTGCGTTACCGTCGGGGATGTGCGTTCCACTTCTAATTTATGCCAAGCACTCGTGCGTGCCCCCCCAGCAGCTCCGTGCAGCTAATCCTCTGGATCAGGATTTTCGGAGCTGGCAGCATGTTATTAAAATGTGTTTAAAAACGGCTTCCATGCAGAAAGGAATGTGTCAGGTTTGAAATAAAGGGTGACCATGGAAGGGGGAGCTCATTGGGAGAAGGAGGGCAGCAGGGTCCATCCCCAACAGCAGCGTCTTTCTGCCACTGGTTGGACTGAATCACAGTAATATAGTTTGCAGTTTAATTACAGAGGCTCTTGTATGTTAGTGTCATTAATCAGGCATCTGGCTTACTTTAGCTGAATAAAAATGGCTTTTAATAGTGGAGCCCTTCTTGCTGCTGCTAAATTGAGGGAAAAGCAAACATGCCATTTCCTTTTTGACTAAAGTCCAATTGTTCTGGATTTCGGGAGTAAACTCCTCTTTAATCCTCCACTACAAACAAACCAACACCTCCCCAAGAATGGGAGTGATGAGCCGTTCGGCAGACGCACCTCAGTGGCCCCATTCATCTGCTGGGCTAAGATGACTCTGATCGCCTTACATTTCTCTTCTGCCTTTCTTCACCCAGGGTTCCAGAGCACTCTAGCCATGTGCAAACCACTTCAGCTACTACTGAAATGCAGCCACCTCTGAGTAGGGGTACAGATGCTGCCTAATAATTCACATCAGCACTTTAGGAGAGATGAGGTGACGAGTCCCACACAGTTGAAATTGGAAGAGGGAGAGGAGGCAGAATATAATAACCCAGGCTGGAATTGGGTCTGGACATTAGGGCTAATCCCCTAACTCTTACAAAAAATACATGAGATTTATAAGCACCAGTGGTCAGGAATGTTATGTCTCATCTCAAAGACAGGCGCTTCAGGAGCACAGCTGCCCCTGACATGATGTTGGGACAGTGGAGTATTGTTGAACTGTGACCTTTCCATCAGAGGTCACAAAAGGGTCTTAAATCTGTCTCGTTGGTGTTCAACCATTCAAGTGCTCTTTTGACCTGTAGTCTGGAAATGTGGGGTACTTGGTCATTATGGGCCTCCCCCCACTTTGGAGCCTCCTTGGATCAGAAGGGTACAGGGAAAGAACATGTTGTTTGTGAAAGGGGAGGAGAGTGTTTGGAAGGATTTCCCATGGAAAGTGGGTCCTTGGAGGGTCCTGTGGGATATGAGAGGCTGGCAGGAGCGAGGTGTAGACTACCTGAGATGGAAAGGGCTGGTAACATCGGCTATTATTAAGGTTGCCTGACGCATCCCATGGTAAGATCCTATTTTCAGTTGCTTATAACTTGGCTAAATTTTAGCCATTTGAGCTGGAACTTTTTCATGCAGAGTGTCTGCCTTAGGGCTAAATATTTTTTGGAACATTTCAGCTAAAACAGTTCAGCTGCTCCCAAAAACAAAGCAAGGGAAAATACATTGCTTTATCTATGGCAAAAAATTCTCTTTTCTTTGCAAAACTCTAGTGCCCAGTGCTTTGGAGCAGGGATTTGAAATTTGGCAGGCTGGTGGCCTTTGTGTCAGGGATGTGCCTTTTGCTTTCCCTGTGAAAATCTGCCCAAATTTGGTCTAATTATAAGCCTTTGTAAAATAGCAGTTTGCACACGCTCAGCAAAGAGTTGTTAGATTTTACAGTAGTTCCCTGGAGCACACTTGCCACCAGAGCCTGGAATGGAACCCAAGATTCCAGAGTCTCACCATTCCTCTGCTATCAGCAACAATCTATGGAAACCCACTGGCAAAGTGACCCAGGGTCCTCTAGTGCTGCTCCACACAAAGGATGACAACCTACTACTGCTGTCGGTTACTCTGTTAGCTCAAGCGACAGAGGTCTGTATTGTGGCTCTAAAAGTTCCAACTCTGCTGATGACCTGTATGGGTGTTTATACGGTGCCACGTGATGGAATTTCAGTTTTTTTGTTTGGTTTTAAAAAAGTACCCAAACCCTCGGAAATTACATACAACCCTCCTGTCCCAAAAAAACCAAACCAAACCAAAAACCAAATAAGGCTGCAAAGTCAAATAGGAATTGTCAGAGTTAAGGTTGCTTGTTGCTTATGGCAAGGCCAGGGTCTTGTGGGTAAAATAGTATGTGATCATGTAACTAAAGACTGTATCATAAGGCACACACTCAAGGAGGCCAAATAAAGATTACACAGGCAACTTTAATTCTAGCATTTCCTATTTTTTGAGTGCTTAACAGTGGCCCTGAGAGCACCCCAGTGCCAGAGGGCAATGGGCACTTTAGTATCTAGCAGTGAGCCTGAGCTGGTCTGACCAGTGTACTCCAACTCACGTTGTCATAATCTGTATCTAACAGGTGTCATGTAAGGTATCATATGTGAACTGATAAAATGCTGGTCGCTAGAATTATTCTGTGGTGTATGTATGGGAGATATGAGAAACATTTTGTGATGGAAATGTATTCTCAAGTGTTTTTGGCAGGTACGGTTTAAGTCAACCCACCCTAGACAAAGGAACATGGTCCCTCCTGCTTGACTTTGCCTCCAATGTAAATTGAACATAGAGAGGATATGAAAGGACGCTTACATAAAAGGTAAACAAAGCCACCAAACGACTAGTGAATTGGGGAGAGAGCCACTTAACTATCGCAGTAGGGGGAGGAGACTGCAAAAATGAACATGGCGTCAGCTCCTTGGTGGACCCAGCAAGCTGAGCCCCCAGGAGGGCTTCCTGACTTTGAAAACAAAGATAAAACATTGAGGATATAAGCAGAGAGGAAAAGCCGTTTTGGCATCCTGCACCTGAAGAGACAAAGAAGCCAAATGCTTTAAACTCTGTGTTGGGTCCTGGCTAAGAACTGGCCATTCGTGCTGGAAGAACATCACTTGGAACAAGAGGCTCTAGTTTAAATTAGGTTTTAGTTTTAGAAGAGTATTTTTACTTTTGTTTGTTTGTAGACATTTCTGTCTCAGTTCGGCCTGTTTGGTATCACTTGAATGTCTGTGCTTTGTCAATAAACTTATTCTTGTTTTATTACGCCACCACCTCCATACATTGTTTCACATGGAAGAGTAAAATCCTCTACCAAGCGAACGGGCTGGTGCTGCATACTGTCTTGCCAAAGGAGCAGCAAACTCAGTAAGGTTTGGTGAGGGCTAGAGTTAGAGGGGCTGAGCTCTGCAGCGGAGATGGTTTGGGGTAGACTTGGGGCTAGCGGGGCTGGTGGTGTCACCCCAAACAGAGTAACCAGGCTGGTGGAAGCGAAGGTGAACTATTGTACTGCTGTTGTCAGGGCTCTGAGTCAAAGCTGCCCAGCACGGAAGCACCAGGGTTGCAGGGTGGGCGGAGTAAAAACCCCTTACTGGTCTTCACAACCTTAATTATTTTTTAAATATAGTTTGTTTGTTTTTAAAACCCCTCCCAAGATCATGGACTTTACACAACTTACCCCACTTCAGAGTGTGTGTATCTGCCTCTGTTGGCGAATGCCTTCCCCATGGCTCTCCCCAGATAAAGGTTGTGAGTAGGTGTCCCTGCCCACAGTCACCTGCAGATGTTGCCTATTGGGTCAGACAGTGTCACTGCTCCTCCAAAGGAGCGTTTCCTGCCAGATGTGAGCCAATGACAGTGCGTCCCCTCTTCACTGGGTTCTCCGGGAGGGCCGTGGCGAAGGAGTGAGGCTAAAAGCCGAGCACATCCGCCTAGCAAAGCGCCTCGTGTTAGCGAGGCCGTGTCCCCTCTCCATCGCTCCCTGCCCCAAATTGTAATAACATGATCGTGCTATTTTTGGTTCCTTATTTGCGTGGAAAGCCTGTTGTTTTTTCTTTCCTCTTTCAGAATCCAATTTTCTCTTGACATTTCTGCCTAATGTAGCTAAACATGACCTTTGTGAAAGGACACTTCCAGCAAGATGTGCTCCCTGCTCTGCAGCTGTGTCTGCCGCTCTTCTACATCTCTCTCTATCTCTCACCCATCCCCTTTTCCACCCTCCCCTCTTCTCTCTCTGGCGTGGGGACTGTAGAGCATTTACCGGCTAATCTTTCTGTAGCGATGGGAGTTTCCTACCCTCTCCTCAGCTGGCAGTGCCAGGCTCCCGAAGGCTGACTCTTCTCCGAGGGACACTGAAGCCTGATTCTCTGGGGCATGCCTGCAAGTTGTGCCCATTTCCCAAGACTTTCCCGCGGATGGGAAGTAGGAGCCGTGGGCTTGTCCACATGGAGACTTCGTGCGTGGCAAGGTGGGGTGTAGACCTCCAGCATGCTAGCCTGCCACGCACTAACTGGCTGTGTGGACCTTGCTGCCGCGAGTTCTGCAGTGTGGTTTGATCCACTGCTGAGTGAAACTGTAGTCGGTCTAAGCGCACTATGGAACTCTTAGCATGCGATAGCGAGGTCCACACGGCCCGTTAGCATGCAGCAGGCTAGCGCATTGTGGATTTACACCCCAGCTTGCCAGGCGCTAAATCTCCTCTTAGACAAACCCAGTGTTTCCACAGCGTTGGGAATTAAGGGATCTTTGCTGCCTCAGTGAGATTCTTGCAGTGCTTTGTGCATGTAGCGTGACATGATGTATGTAGCGTGACATGAAGCCATGGCTTATGGATGCAGCAGTGTCATGTGGCTACAAACACACAGCTGTATGACACCAGCTGGGTGCGGTTTATCCCCTAACCAAAGTGAACAACACATACTGGGGAATGTTTGCCTTGTAAGCAGCATAGATGTGTCTGGGCTTCAACTGCAGAATTCCAGATCTGACCTCTTCAGGAGAGGTTGTTCTAGGTTAGAGCAACCCCTGGGCTGTTCTAAACTATGCTGTCTTGAATCTGAGTGGCAGAGAGGTGGCTTAAAGTGACATTTGCCTTTCAACACCTGGCTATGGCTTGTGTGCTACGTGTCTCATAAAGCACGCCTAGAATCTGCCATTGACTCTCTCCTGGGGGCTGGATGGCACACTGGCTTGTTATTGCAGCATCTCTCAGGCAGGTTGGGTTGCAGAGGCCAGGGTGTCTCAGGTGGGCTGGCTGGGCAAAGACACAAGGCAGGCAGGTTTCCAGGGGCTTTGTGAGGAAGATGGTGAGGAGTTCTTCCAAGCTGGAAAGGTAAAACTCCTTCAGAGACTCCTGTACCCAAAAAAGATCAGTTTGGATTTGTAGGACCCATCCCTTTAATCGCCCCTAGCGCTACACGCCTGGCCTCACTGTATATTGCTTTCTTATTCTGAGAGTAAGAGCCAAATGAATCTAATAGCCCAAACCCTTCAGCCTCCGTCATGTATCAAACCCACATAGAGCCGAAGTCAGTGCCTCTCCATGTCCACTCTCAATGCTGCCTTATGTTTATCCCATTTCCCTGAGTCTGATGGGGATCCTCGTGCCTGGCCTATAGCAAACTTAGCTGCCTTCGTGCCACCTCCTCCTCTTGCCCCATATTTCCTCTTTAGCTGGCTGCAGATTTAATGAGGCTCTGGGTCTCTTGTTCATGTCTCTTGCTCTTGGTTGCCGTTCTCAGTGAATAAGGTCACAGCATGAATGATCTGTGCAGCCAAGGAACCGTTGTCATAGTTGATTAATTGCCATGCCTGCCCAGGCATAGGTGACCAGGGCAATGATGATTCAGATGGGCCAGCAAAGGGGAGGGAAATTAGAGGATGAGGAGGGGGTTGAGTGGCATGAGAGACCGAAAAGTGTCAGTGCTTTAATGGGAGGCAGGGAGATCAAGGAGAGTGGTGCCATTGGTGGTTAATAAGGGTGCAGAACCCCACTGCTGACAAGGGGGAAAGAAGGTCCTGAAGCAACTCTACTCTGCAAATCCTGTTCACTGGCCGTTAGTTGCTGGCATGCAGTGATGGAGCTGGCTTCCCGTTCCTCCCCAAGCAGCAGGCTCTCCCCCACTACCAGCACTGCAGGAATGGGCTCCCCAACCAAAGACTCTCCTGGGCAGACATTGCTGCCTCTGCACTCAGGGTGTAGGACCCCAGATCTCAGCCTTCGCTCTGTGGGGGTGTGACTTAAATAGAACAGATAATGACTTCAGAGGCTACTGACGTTTACTGCTGAACTTCCAATTAGAGCCTAAACTCGGGGTTCACCTGTGATCCTCCCCTACCTCTTGGTTCTTGCTGTAAAATGGGAGTTCAGTTGGGAAGAGGAGAAGGCAGAGTTAATTAGGCTGTAATTAGGAGAAGGCTTTCTGATCACTCACACTGATGATTAATGGTTTGGAGTTTTTTTCCCTAGTTTCGGCAGCTGTGGTTTTTCATGCTCAAGTTGTTGCAGGTGCAAAAACTTCAGCTGGCAGGAGTGAGCTGAATTTGTGTATGTAGACTGAGCTGCCAGGTGTGTAGCTTTGATGTGCCAAGCTGTGAGAGCTAATTCTTCTTCAAGTGCTTGCTCATGTCGATTCCGTGTTAGGTAAGCGCGAGCCCATGTGCACGGCTGCCGGAGATTTTTGCCTTACTGTTATCCATAGGGCCAGGTCTGGAGCCCCATGCTCGTGCGCTGGTATATGAGGTGCCACCAGCCCTGCGCCCTGTCAGTTCTTTCTTACTGCCCTGGGTGGTTGCTGGAACGCCTTTCCTCTTGTGACTGCAAGCGCTTACAGTGGTTCTCTTTCATAGTTTCTTGTATATAGTTGTTCATAGAGTTAGTATTTAATAGTTGGTAAGTTACAGTTAGTTAGTGGTCCTCTTAGGGACGTCGGCCCTGGGATGGGGCATGCCCCAGTCCCTGGGCTTCAAACCGTATTACGCTTTCCATAAGCCTATGCTTGTGAGCGATCCCCATGCAAATTGTCTGAAGTGTTTGGGGGAGATGCACATTAAAGATAGGTGCCGATTCAAGACCTCTGTAGAGCTGCTCCCTGGTCGTCAGTCCATACCTTTGTGTCCCATTACACCATCACCCACCAACTCGGGACGATTCCAGCTTCAACAGAGCAGTGCTGCAAACAGCACATCCGTGAACTCTGAGCCCACCTCCAGGGATACTGCTTGGGAGTCACCTAACATGGAATCACCATGAGCAAGCACTCGAAGAAGAAAAAATGGTTACTAGCCTTCCGTAACGGTTGTTCTTTGAGGTTTGTTGCTCATGTCCATTCCATGAATTGGAGTTGACAGCAAGAAGGAACTGAGAGGGCATAGGGCTGGCAGCGCCTCATATACCAGCGCATGAGCCCGGGGCTCCAGAGGGCGCCAGAGCCAGCCCTACGGATACCACTAAGGCAAAAATCTCTGTTAGCTGGGCACATGGGTGCACACGCTCACCTAACATGGAATGGACATGAGCAGCACATCTCAAAGAACAAGTTATGGAAGGTTGGTAACCATTGTTTTTTTTTTTTTTGAGCATGGGTTGAAGATCCATTGAACATTTAGCCTTTTACAAAATTTAGGCTCTTTGTTTTTCCTGTCATCTTAAAATGAACTCATAATAAAATACAGGTGACCCTTCTGTGTGTGTGTGTGTGTGTGTGTGTGTGTCTCTCTGTCTCTCTCATACTCTGCCTCTGTCCTCTCTGAGCTAGTCTTTGACCCCTGTTTGCTCTCTCTCCCGTCTCCAGCTCTTTTTGTCTCTCTCCTTCTTTTACTTGACTCAGTAGATGTGGGCACTGGTTTGTAAAATGTTCCCAGAGACAGAAGAGGTCGCATTTCTTTAGTTTGGGGTGGAGTGGTGCTAGGATGTGGTTGCTCCTAGTTGCTACAGCAGTAGTCCCTTTTGGTGTGAATGACGCAGAGCCTAATGGGAAAACAAATATACAAATCCTATTTTAAAATTTCCCTTCTCTGTGTTACTGTTAACACTTTAGACTATCACAGCTGAAATAATTCTAAAGATTAGCATTTATTTCATACCATGCAGTTTATTTATCTCTTGTATTTCACTTGAGTTTGGAGAGTGAAACCGGTCTGATCAGTTTTCCTTTCTGTTTGTAGCTGGTTCCCTTTCCGGTTCTCAGGTATGGTTGCAGGGAATTGTTCTGTTTGTCTTTTTCACTCTGCAACAGAATATGGACTGTTTTCACAAAAAGGAAAGGAAGTCTTCTATCCACATTCAGTGTCATTAAAATATTTTTACTAAACTTTAAGTTGGGGCCTTAGATGACTGGACAGCCTTCCTGTAGCTGTAAATTGTAGAGGAAAATTCTGAGCTCTGAGGAACCCCGTAGGGTCTGGTGCAGAGGGAATTATTCACCATGAATTCTTTCTCTTGTTAATTTTCAGAAACCTCTCCGATAACCGGCTTACCACACTGTCATGGCAACTCTTCCAGACACTGAGACTTTCTGAACTGTAAGTTCCATCCTGGAGGGATCTCCTGGGAGTGGGGGGAGGTGGGGGAGAGGTACAGAAAGTCCCGCCCACCCCCGCCCAAAAAAAGATCAGTTTTGAAACCTGTGATGTATCAGTGTGAATAATTATCTAAAATCCCAGAGGGCAGAGTGAATTCTGGAAGGGGTTCCTGGGCGTGGACGCTCCAGAGCCCAGCTGCTTCTCCGTTAACTTCATAACGTCTTGTGAATTGACGTTCGGGGCTGATGATAAAGCCATTTCTGGGCTTATAATGGTTTGGCTAAATGCAAGGCCAGATTTTGAGGGGACCTCTGTAAGGACCAGACCCTGTGAGATGGGAAGAGTCCTCCACTCCCATTCATTTACAGGCTGTGGTTGGTTGTATGGCAAGGGTCATCCAGTGTGGAGGGGTGCGTTTCGTAGTCGATGGTGGCTGTAATGGTGGGTGACTCCCTGGCTCTTGAGTAACCAAGGCACCTGCCAGATCCTGTGTGGACGAGAGGCGAGTATCTCTCCTGGGTCACCTGAGGGCTGCAGCCCACTGAATTATGGATAAAGCATGCTCTACTGCGTCTGAAGAGTAAGTGGACATGAAATCAATGGAGCACTGCCCCGGTGACCTGTTTTGTTGAGTTTTAGAAATAGTTGTTAGGTGGATATAAAAAAAAATGTGTGATTTATCCCAGAGGATCATGGGATATCCCATTCATCCTCACCTGTGATCGATACAGCTGTAAGCTAGAAGTGACTTATGAAAGAATAATGACAGACTCTCAAGTGGGAGTAAATGTGTTATCACCGCTGTTACTGCAGCGTATTTTATTTCTGTCAAATTGTTAAATGAAAAATACTAATAGTAATATTAGAAAATAAAGAAATACCCATCCGATGGGGAATCTGGCCCGCAGAGTTAAACGCTGGATTTGGAATTCATCTCTGCACTGATTGCAGCTCAGAAGAGTTCCAAGTCCTGCTCAGGTTTCAAGTTTAAAAGAGGTGAGTGGCTTCTAGTCTTAGGTTTCCATTTGTTCTCATTGCACCATCTGGCACAGTTCAGATTAGCAGTTGCTAGCCAAGAGAGGCCTATGAATGGAAGGCGGGGTGGGGACTGCAGGTCAGGACTGAGGTGCATTGGCAGAGTTTTGGGGGAAAGCCCAGGGCTTGGATAACGGGGTGCTGCAGATCAGGACTGGAGTACTTTTGCAGAAATCTTTGGAGTCAAGGGCTAGAATGGGGTATGCTGCAGATCAGGGTAAATACTCTCGATATTAATTTGTTTTTAAATGGTTCTGTCCCATTTGGTTATATTGCACTTCAAGTATATCTCATGTCTACAACCCCACATCAGGCCAACACCAACAATGATGGAAACTGAGGATCCTTCATATTTGGGCAGCAAAAAATAGCCAAGAATCCTCTTTCTTGCCCTACAACAGGGATTTCGACCTGTTTGAGCTTGCTT
Source organism: Natator depressus (assembly GCF_965152275.1). NCBI lineage: Eukaryota > Metazoa > Chordata > Testudines > Cheloniidae > Natator > Natator depressus. The sequence goes on from NC_134243.1 coordinate 69,717,804, forward strand.
CATGTTGTGGCAGCAGGGTAACTCATGATCATTAGGGTAACTCATGGTTGATAGGCTGACCGTCACGTGAGCTGTATGAAGGAGGAGAATGGAAGTGGTGTAAACAGTTCAGTTCCTTTTGGACCCTCTTGCAGAGACTGGTGGGAGAAGTAACATGGATGAAGTTGCTGGGGATCAAAGAAGGGGAAAAATGGCACTGCCATTATCAAGCGGTGTGGTGTTAGCTATCCCTTATAAAGCTTCAGGCCTCTAGTGCTGGGAAAGTATTAACTCCCAAGTGTGTGCTCCTCAAGCTATCAAACTGGCTCTTAACATGAAAAAACCCGTCGGGTTTATGCCTATGGGGGATGACTTCCTTTGAGTTGAATCAGAATCAGCATACAATTCAGATAAACAGATTACACGGCCCTTTGACTATGATGCCTCTCATCAGAAGTTTCCAGATGGGATCCTGCTCAGCAACCACTCTCCATCCATCTGGACAGTGGCCAGGCTGGTGGTCAGCAGTAGGATAGGACAGGGATGCTGCTCCGGGAAGTCTGGAAGAGAGAGGGGAATCTTTCTTAGCTGGTTGTGAGAGTACCAGTGTTGGTGGGAGGTGTGCTTTGAGCACTTCTCCTGGGGTAGAGATGAGGGTGGCATGGGTTCTACAGAACTTGAGATGTGGTTGAGAGAAGACTGAAAGGGGTGGAAATCAAACTACAAGGGTGAATAATCATGAATGCAAAGCTGCTACAGAGTGAGGGGGAAAGAGAGAACTGAATAGATATATTGCACACAGATTTGACCCCTAAAGCTCAGAGGGCAAGATGAGTGAAATGAGGAATAAATCTCCAGCAGGCGGGGGAGAGGTTAAGAACTGACGGGCAAGGAGAAACATAACATTTAAAAATCCCAAGAGGCTCAGCCAGTATAAGACATTTATGTCATGTCAAACTACAAGGTGGGTTACAAGACTTGGGAGCGGGGTGGAATACACAGTCCACACAAGGTGACAGCATAGTACTGTTAGAAGCTAGAGAGAAAGCTGCAGTGTGAGGTTGGCAAAGAACTTGAAGGTGAGCCAAATCTCTCTTGAAAGGAAGAAAGTAATGAAATGAGGAGATAGATGCAGAGAGACAGCAAGCGTGAGAAAGGCAGGTTGAGCCGTATGAGCTCTGCAAGGCCTTGGGGAGGCAGGAGAAATATTACAGAAGACACAAGAACACATGTTCGCATGATGTGTGCTATCCTCCAGAGCGATAGGTATATAGGAAGATGAGATGGGGACAAGCTGGCCTTCTAATGGCAACAGCTGCTGCTGCTCAAGGCCAAAGATGGAGCGGTGGTTACCGAGAGGATATCCGGCAGAGTAGATAGCCCCAGCTGGTAGGAGGGGCTTGTCACTTGAACATAACCAGGCAAAAATGATGATGTGTTAGCATTTCAGGGCATCAAGAGACAGAAATGTCAGTGCAGGTAAAGATGCCCTCAGGGGGCCAGCTGAAAGAAGTGGAGCAAGCAGTCAAGGTAACGATGGGAATGTGACAGATTGGAGACCTGGGAAGTGTAAAGAGTTCTACTAAAATGTGCCAGACAAGCCTTGACTTTTTGGGACAATATGTGTTAAATGGCTTTCCTGGGGAATCCCTGGGGAGTGTTTAACAAAAATGCCACAACTCCGATTTTGCAAGAACCCAACTTTTTGGAGCTACACCCTGAGGAGAGAGCCATCGACTGTTGATTGCCTGTTCCCAGAGACTGAAGATCAAAGGCCTGAGCTGTATAACGAAGTAGCTGATCTGCCTAGCTTTTATTCTGGTTCCGATTTAACGATTGATGTGAGCCCAGGGAAAACCCAGTTATGGGAGTTCAAGGACTGACAGCTGCCAGAGCCCTATGTTGGAGTTGGGGTGACCCCAGTAAGCTTTTAGTATGCATGTAGGTGCTTTTCTTGTGTTTTTGTCTGCTTCCGTTGTAAAATTTTGACTTTCAGAATAAATGTGCTTATTTCAAAGGAGCTGTGTGTTAACTTATAGCGTCTGGCCACACACTGCTCATTGCCCTTGGGGAGAGAGCAAAGTGCAGACGCTGGCCATTTAGGGAGACTGGCTTGCTGGGGGTATCTGTGTAGATCAGGGAGCTGTACAGTCTCAAAGACCCCAGCCAGAAGGGAGTGAGATGCAGGTCACCGCCCAGGAGCGGTCGCAGCTGGAAGCCCTCGAGGGACCATGGAGGGGGAAATACAGGTACAGTTACTCTGAAACCGTGACAGGGAGAAACAGCTCCTTGGGGAGGATTGGGAGGACGTGACATGAAATGGAGAGTGGCTAGAGAATGTCAGGCCTGATGAAGCCATTCACAGCAAACACTGGAGAGGAGAGAGCGTGGAAATAGTAATACCAGGACCATGCCACCCGTAAGATCTGGCTGACATATGGGAATTTCCTGAGGAACTCCAAGCTTCAGTGGGTTTGTGTCTGCCCTTGAGGCACATGGAACCAACAGCCTCATTGCAGGAATGAGTAGGTTTTTGCATGCTAGGGCTTCTTTGTCATTGGCCAGAGCCAACCTTCTCCCTAGCCAACAGTTCCTCCAGAGGGACTGGCAAGAGGTCATCTCCTATTGATGATTTCTACACGTTCCCCACTCCTGCTGGCGCAGGGACCAAGCCACTGGTTCTTGGCATCAAACATAAGGCAGATCCCTTTTAGGGCAGGATGACTTTGTATGAATACAATACAGTGCACTACAAAGGAAAGTCCCGATCAACTCCTTTTTAGTCAACGCCGCAGGGACTTGAGAAACAAGAGGTTTGATACTGAAATATACCTCCTCCAATCCTGGAAAAAGCCATGTCTGGGGATGGCTTTCTGTGAGTCAACCCCTAACTCTCCTAGGCTCAGACTGACCTTGAATGGCAGGTCTCCAGCCAAAGGATGTGCAGCTCTTGTGAGCCTGTAGTGTGCTGAGCTCATGGAAGCTTCAGAAACATGCTACGGCTCATAAACATTGGCCTTACAGCCCTTGTTGTCCAGAGGTCACTGCTGGCTTCCTCCGTCATGCCCTGGGAGAGCTTAGGGCTGACCTTTCAGGAGAGTTTTGTAAAAAACCTGCCCCCAAAACTGACCTTCTCAGGGCAGTGAGAAATCCAAGCCTTCCTTGCTCCAGTTGCATCTGTCATTTGATAAAACCTTTGCGTTACAGGCACTCCTCCCTCACCCAGACCTCCAGTCCTTCTAAAGCAATCTGTAGCTGCCTTATTGCCCTGCAAAACATTTCCATAGTGCTGTTGTGAGAGGTGACGGTGCTGAATGGGGCGCAGCAGGGTGTCTGTTAATATCATGAGCACAAGTTAATTTCACATGTGTCCATTGCTCAAGGACTTATTGCCACCGATAGGCACGCTAATGGAGTTGGCTATACACAAGAGGGGCTTCCCTGCTGGGTGCAGGGGACTAATTCAGCAACCAGAAACCATGCCTCGCTCTGTAGATTAAGTCTCCCCTTCTCGTTCCATTTCCTGCCACCAGGGGTTCTGAAATGATGAAGCCAGATATTTTTCCTTCTTTGCTGGACACCCTGATTCACTTGGAGGCTCAACAAAGTAGAGGCAGAGTCCCTGCCTGGGAGAGTGCTTTAAGCTGCAAGCATTCAAAACCTCAGCCCTAATTTTATAAGGCCCAAAGCAGACAATGGAAAGAAGGCACAGATCCCATTAGGAACTTTGCTGCAGGCACTTGTTTTAACCGGTGAATAGTATAGTGAGCTCGCGGAACCAGGGACAGGCTGTGAGGGTTCGACGTGCCCCACACAGCTGCGTTATTCTTGAGAGAATAGTTTTGAGATGATCACACATCTAAAACCATGGTCATCCCAGTGCATTCAGGGGCTCCTCAGCCTCTGCCCCACAGAGCTCATCGGTTTTACTGGGAGCAGGGTTGCTGGGGTAATCTCCAAAGGTTCTAGGCACTGCATTGTGGGATGCGGTTAGGAGGCTTGGCTGAACCAGGCAGCCGCAACACTTGCCGTTTCTATTCCATGCTGGGGAAAAGTCATTGTAGGCTGTTCTGTTGCGGCTAGAGCCCTTATTCCCAGTTTTCAGAGTGGCAGCCGTGTTGGTCTGTAGCAGCAAAAAGAACGAGGAGTCCTTGTGGCACCTTAGAGACTAACAAATTTATTTGAGCATACGCTTTCGTGGGCTAAAACCCACTTCATCGGATGCATGGAGTGGAAAATACAGTAGGAAGATATATATATATATAGGCACACAGAGAACATGAAAAAATGGGTGTTGCCATACACACTGTAATGAGAGTTATCAGTTAAGGTGGGCTATTATCAGCAGGAGAAAAAACCCTTTTGTAGTGATAATGAGGATGGCCCATTTCCAACAGTTGACAAGAAGGTGAGAGTAACAGTGGGGGGGGGGAAATAAGCATGGGGAAATAGTTTTACTTTGTGTAATGACCCATTCACTCCCAGTCTTTATTCAAGCCCAATTTAATGGTGACAAGTTTGCAAATTAATTCCAATTCAGCAGTCTCTCGTTGGAGTCTGTTTTTGAAGTTTTTTTGTTGTAATATTACGACTTTTAGGTCTGTAATTGAGTGACCAGGGAGATTGAAGTGTTCTCCGACAGGTTTTTATAATTCTTGATATCTGATTTGTGTCCATTTATTCTTTTATGTAGAGACTGTCTGGTTTGGCCAATGTACATGGCAGAGGGGCATTGCTGGCACATGATGGCATATATTACATTGGTAGATGTGCAGGTGGACGAGCCTCTGATAGTGTGGCTGATGTGATTAGGTCCTGTGATGGTGTCCCCTGAATAGATATGTGGACAGAGTTGGCAATGGGCTTCGTTGCAAGGATAGGTTCCTGGGTTAGTGGTTCTGTTGTGTGTGGTTGCTGGTGAGTATTTGCTTCAGGTTGGGGGGCTGTCTGTAAGCAAGGATTGGCCTGTCTCCCAAGATCTGTGAGAGTGAGGGATCGTCCTTCAGGGTAGGTTGTAGATCCTTGATGATGCGCTGGAGAGGTTTAATTGGGGGCTGAAGGTGATGGCTAGTGGCATTCTGTTACTTTCTTTGTTGGGCCTGTCCTGTAGTAGGTGACTTCTGGTTACTCTTCTGGCTCTGTCAATCTGTTTCTTCACTTCAGCAGGTGAGTATTGTAGTTGTAAGAACGCTTGATAGAGATCTTGTAGGTGTTTGTCTCTGTCTGAGGGGTTGGAGCAAATGCAGTTGTATCATAGAGCTTGGCTGTAGACAGTGGATTGTGTGGTGTGGTCTGGATGAAAGCTGGAGGCATGTAGGTAGGCACAGTGGTCAGTAGGTTTCCGGTATAGGGTGGTGTTTATGTGACCATCGCTTATTAGCACTGTAGTGTCCAGGAAATGGATCTCTTGTGTGGACTGGTCCAGGCTGAGGTTGATGGTGGGATGGAAATTGTTGAAATCATGGTGGAATTCCTCAAGGGCTTCTTTTCCATGGGTCCAAATGATGAAGATGTCATCAATGTAGCGCAAGTAGAGAAGGGACGTTAGGGGACGAGAACTGAGGAAGCGTTGTTCTAAGTCAGCCATAAAAATGTTGGCATACTGTGGGGCCATGCAGGTACCCATAGCAGTGCCGCTGACTTGAAGGTATACATTGTCCCCAAATGTGAAATAGTTATGGGTGAGGACAAAGTCACAAAGTTCAGCCAGGAGGTTTGCCGTGACATTATCGGGGATACTGTTCCTGACGGCTTGTAGTCCATCTTTGTGTGGAATGTTGGTGTAGAGGGCTTCTACATCTATAGTGGCCAGGATGGTGTTTTCTGGAAGATCACCAATGGATTGTAGTTTCCTCAGGAAGTCCGTGGTGTCTCGAAGATAGCTAGGAGTGCTGATAGCGTAGGGCCTGAGGAGGGAGTCTACATAGCCAGACAATCCTGCTGTCAGGGTGCCAATGCCAGTGTTACAGCTGGTGATTGTATAGTATCTGTGAGGACAGGTGTTTGTGCTGGAGTATAAGGGGGTGGTGAGCCACTGGTGTTCCAACCAACACCTTTCCACTTAGTGTAGGCAGGGACTAGGCATCTTTTGTTGACTCGCTCCTTACCAACTGCTGCTGCATATTTCTGAGATTGTCTTCCTAGGTGCCCCTCACCTCTCCTGGCCACCTAGACCCTTCCCCTGTACAAGTGTGGGGTTGCATTACATGCCTTTCATGTGTAGTCGCATGGGACTTCCTGAAAATGAGCCGTGTTAACTCTGAGCCCAATTTGGCTGCCAATACTGGGTGCAGTTCTTCTCTCCTGGAATGAAACTGCCAGGCCCACTTTTGCCCATTCCCTCTGCCTCCTGAGCCATGAGAACCATTCTCAAAGCTCACTTGGTGTGTGCTGTGCTGCTGTGTGTCTCCTCCCCTGCCCAGCCATGGATGGAATATGCTAGACCAGCATGCGGGTCCATTTCCCTTTGCTGGCTCATTCCTTTAGCTTAGAAGGCAGATACACTTGATAGATTAGATCCCAGTTCACTTACACATGTGCATTTCTGATTTCTCAAAGCTGTGGCTTGTTTTTTTAAATGAGGTGTCTTAAGGAAGCGGAATGGTTGTCGTCCCCCCCCGCCCCTCCCCGCCGAGAGGCAGTAACCTGGACGTGGGTTGGGAATACCTCCAGCCTGAATATATAAACTAAAATGCCGTTTGAATCTTCTTGTCCTTTCCTGGAGTAAAACGTGCAGAATCCAGCTCATGAGAAAGAACCCTCAGCCTTTAGATCTTGCTGTAGCTCCGATACGGCTGTTAAGCATATGGCAGCAACTAAGTGAAATTAACTTCCAGAGGCTGCTGAGGAAAGGGATCACAGCTGTGGAGAAAATTAGCTCCTTCTCTTTCTAAGTTGCAGCCTCACAGGTAGAATAGTTTGATTTTCTGAGATGGCCATGCATCCCTTGGTCATTCTGGTACTGAAATCTCTAATGCTGTCATTCTGGGTGCCTCACTTCAGGAAAGATGTGGACAATTTGGAGAGAGTCCAGAGGATGGCAACAAAAATGATAGAAGGATTAGAAAACTTGACTTCTGAGGAAAGGTTAAACAAACTGGGGATGGTTTGGTCTTGAGAAAAGAAGACTGGTGGGGTGGGGGTAACCTGAGAACAGTCTTCAGGTATGTTAAGGGCTGTTGTAAAGAGCAGGATGATGTGTTCTTCATGTCCACAGAAAGGACAAGAAAGCTTAATCTGCAGTGAGGGAGATTGAGGGAAAACTTTCTAGCTAGAAGGATAGTTAAATTCTGGAATAAGCTTCCAAGGGAGTGTGGTGGACCCTCGCTCTCCCACTCAGAGGGAGGCCACTCGTTCAGGTGCCTTCGGGCTTGTCTGGCCAAGGCATGAAGCTGCAGAATAGTCTAGGGCCCTTGTCTCCACCCAAGGTGGAGCAAGGCCCCCCAGGTCCTCTAGTTCCCAGCCCCACAATAGGGCTGGGCACCAGACGGTCATGGCCAGGCTTTAGCCTGGGCTTGGGGAGGCTCAAGGTGCCAGCAATTAAACACTGGCTACAGAGGGCTGGCTTCGGCCGGGGCAGGGCTCCGGCCGCCAGCAAGGCAATCACAGTCTATGGAGCTGGTGTGGGCCTGGGCTTGAGGAGGCTCAGGCTGCCAGCCAACAAACAGTCTCTAGGATGGCTTTAGCCTGGCCGTGGCTCCGTGTATAAGGGAGCTGGTAAGGAAGGATCCTTCTTCAGAGGGGGAGCTTCCCTGCACAGTGTAGGGAGTCAGCCACCCGGGGAAGGGGGAGGTGGCAGGGGGACGCTGGCCCACCCTACTCCACCACGTCCCAGCCCAGGGCCCTGGCAGAGGCACGTTTGGCTGCCCTTGCATCGGCGGGGATCCAGCCGCAACACACCGACTGAGCCACACCTGGCTCTGCAGCTGGGTGCTCCGTGGCTGCCCCTGGGCCACTTCCTGCCTCCCCAGGGTTTTGTACCTTTCGCTTCTGGGGCTTGTTGGGCTCCTCGGGGTACACCGCAGCTGGTAGTCCGGGCCACTCCTCGTCAGGGTCTCCCACTTCTGTGACTATCGGACAGTCGGGGTAGGTTCCCCTCCTGGGCATGGCAGTACGGCAGGAGCATCCTTCTCTGGGATTCCGCCCCAACTGGGCTGCAGGGCCTTCCTCTTATATTTCCGGCCCCGCCCCGCCACTTCCAGTGAGGGAGGAGGGGCAGGCTAGGCTCCGCCCACCAAGGGGAGTGTAGTGGACCCTCTCTCTCCTGCTCAGAGGGAGGCCACTCGGCCTCACTGCGGGGAGGTTGTGGAATCCCCATCATTGGAGGCTTTTAAGAATAGGTTGGACAAACACCTGTCAGAGATGGTCTATATGTACTTGGTCCTGCCTCAGCACAGGGAGGCTGGACTTGATTACATCTTGAGGTCCCTTCCAGCCCTGCATGTTATGATTCTTGTGACATATGCCCGGCAGTTTCTTCCATCCTCTTGAGTTCTTAAAGCCTGATAAAAGTATTGGCATAAATGAATTGTCTCTTGGCCTGAAGTTGTATCTGTGACGTTTGGCATCCCGGTGGGTGCCTTCTAGCTGGACATACAGTGGTTGCCATTGAAAAGTCAGCATATGCCAATAGGTACCATGCAGTGGCCAGAGCTATTTCCTCTGAGCACATAGGGAGAAAGCTGTGTTAATCTCGAGTACTGCTCCCAGCAAGTACTGCCTTCTTAACGGTAAACACTGGAATGCTGGGTGGCCTGGTGCCTGAGTTCTAACCAGAACACCTGGCAGCACAGCAGACATCCTACCACTGTAGTATCTGAGTGGGGCAACTACCGTCCTTTTCTTCCTGGGAAACGGTTGTTTATATCACCCCACTAGGGTGCAGGGCACATGTCAAGGGAGTCAGATAACCTCCCTGTTCTGCGTTTAGGGCAACTGTAGACCTATTACAGGAGACAGTCCATGGGCTACAGTAGTTGTGGGAAAATAGAACAGAAGGGAAGGGTGCTTTTAAGTGGCATTGTTTGTAATGCTCAGGCATGAGCCTTGAGTCTTGATAGGGCCTGGCATGGAGTTGAGTGAGCAGAAAGAAGCATGTTTCAATTACTATGGACAGGGTGGCGGATGCAGGAGCAGAACAGCATGGGAGTCAAAATCCCTGTCTGTAGCATAAAGCATGTATCTTCCCCTCCTGTGAATCAGCTGGCCTGGCGGCACGGGTTCAAAGCAAGGGGAGCGGGTGTCTCCAGCATGCCAGGAGCGCTTTTGGGAAAAGCACAAATAAAGGAGAATCAGTAGATGTATCTGAAAAGCAGCCCGGTCCCCAGAGAGGCAAAGTGCCAGCTGCTGATGGCGCTCAGCGCGTCCAGTCGATGAGAGGAGTTAATTTGCGCAAAAGCTCCCCAGGGTGCCACGATTAGGGGGACTTACATCACTGACTCTGGGGCAGGCTGTTGGTAAATTCTTTCTGTGTGCTACTCCTTTATTATTCATGGGGCTTCATGCATTATCGATGGGCCAGAAAACTGCACTCTATTACTTACAGATCTGCCCCTGAAGTGCTGTGAGGGCGGCGGCTCTCTCAGGCAACCTGATTTCAGGGCCATGTTTCCAGCCAAGTAGAATTTCCCCCTCTCTTCTAGTCTCCCCCTCCTCTCTGCTGAGTCTCAGGACATAACTCGCACTAACAAACCTGGTATTAGCAGAGACCAGAACGCCTACATATGTGCTGTCCCACTACTCAGCCAGCACCATGTGACCTCCCCTCCCTGCACATGGCCGACATCCTCTCACACAGGGAGGTACCTGTGTATCGAAGGGAGTGAGGACTCCAGATCTACAGCCATGCTGAAGTGAATTCAAGGCCTATTTTGGGCACCAGCGATGATAACAGTGGTGGGGGAGGATGCTTAAGTCATGCAGTGAGGGCTGCCATGTGCCCCCAAATCCACGAGACAGTCATGATGTTCGCAGGTTTGTCTTCCCTAAGCCTTTTTCTGCTAGATTACTGATGGGTCCCTGTTTTTTTTTCTTGTGTGACACCTGTATTCTAAAGGGTGTAGATTCTTGTGAGGGGAGAGGGAGGGATAGACCTGAAATGCCGCCCATCATCCAAGTTGAGCTACCACAATGATCAGCTGTAAAATATCGAACATTGTGCACATGGAATGTGACATCGCCAGGTTTCAGGATCAAGATCTTTTGAGAAAACAGGGGGAACTTGCCATCTCTCTTTGCACTCAGAGTTTCAGCAGCCCTGCAGTACACCCCATCAGAATCCGGTGTGTGGGTGGGGCCTATGTAGCTTTTTTTTAAATTAAAACTTAAATTTTGCAGAACAAGATGGATGAAGCCAGAGGAGTACTGGCATAGTGCCTCTGGCTTGGCCAACCCCTGGTACGTGGTGGTACAAAGATGCAGAATCCCTGTGTGAGGGTTGGGCTTGCTGAATCTTTCGTAACCTCAGAGTTGGAAAGGACCCTTCCATTTTCACATGGCTGAGTCTGGACATCACAGCTCCTATGCCTCCTGGTTTCTCTTGGCTTCTGGTTGTGTCTGTGTTGGGAAATCCTGTCATGTCTCTGCCTGAGTCCTAAAGACCCTCTGTGACAGAATATATCCCTGTGTTCACACCCTACACACTATTGTAATAATGTTTGTACCAGGTTTACCTCGTGAGGTATCATTTAAAAACTCCTAATTTGCTGATCAGTAGTATAATGGCAAAATGCACATAGTGTTATATGTGAAGTTATAAACAGAAGCTGAGATCATGACAAGAAGTATGTTTTCCAGATTAAGTCTGGGGAGCGGTCAGACCAGTTCCTTGGAGACAAAGGGCGAGCAGACACTACAGCCAGCTGTAAGCACAGCTAATGGACCATTACATGCTAAGTGGCTATTCTTTGGCAGGAAAGGAGGCAGGGGTACAAATCTACAGCTTAGCAAAGAAATAGCATGGAGTTCCCTTGCACACAGACTGCCTGTCACCTTGCTCCCAGCTGGAAATGCTTCTCAAAGTGGGGAACAGAACTATAAAGGAAGGGGCAGACACTCCCTCTGTCTCTCCCTGTCCATTGTGTTCACAGCACCTGAAAAAACGAAGGAAGCAGCAGTTGGACTCTGGAGGAGGGGTCCTGACCTAAAGAGTTTGGTCAATAAGACTGCTGAAAGCATGTGGGGAGGAAACTTTGCTTTGAATTGAACACAGGTTGTTAAGTTAGGCACCGGTTGCATTTTATCTTTATTGTTTTTGTAACCATTTCTGACTTTTATGCCTCATTACTTGTACTCACTTAAAATCTATCTTGTTAATAAACTTGTTTTACTGTTTTATCTAATCCAGTGTATTCAAGTTGAAATGTCTGGATAACTATTTAAGGTAATATGATGATGTATTGCTCCCTTAAAGGAATAATGGACTAAATATATTTGTACTGTCCAGGAACATGCTGGGCAGTGCAATACATGTATTTCAGGGGGAAGATCTAGGACTGGGAGTGCGTTGGGGTCACCCTGCAGTATAGCCGAGGCTGGAAAGAGCCAAGGTGTGGCTGGCTGGCTGCAGCACACACATGGACATTGCTGGGAGTGACTTACACGCTGGAGGCTCTTTGTGAGCAGTCCAGGGTGGAGGCTACAGCAGCCCGGCCTTGTGAAGAACACCCCAGGTTACAGGGCAGGGGTGACACAGCACCTCACTAGTCTGGATTGTACCCTGGGATGTTACGCCCTTTCCCATGTTTCTCCATGTTACATCCGCAAGTAGCTCCCTCTTCTTATCCCAGCGGATACATCCTTACATCCCTCTTCTGACATCCTTCCAGCCAGCCTTCCATCCCCATGTGATGTGACCTCACATCTCCGAAGGGAATGGCAAGGATTTTTCAGAAATGTAAACAAGATGGCTGATAGGCTGGAAAATCAATAATAATAAAATTATCTGTATATAAAATATGTGTAAGTGTATTTTAAATGAAGTATATTAAAGGCAGAGCTCCCTCCTGGCCGGGTCAATGGGTCCCAGCACAGCACTGTTTGATTCAATTAAAATGCCTGGTATGCTGTGTGTTAACCAGCAGCATTGTTTCCTTACACTAAGCTGCAGTATTAAGGACAAGAGCTGCCAGCTTTAGTGAGCATACCCTGCTGGAGGTCTGCCCTGAACTGACTGAACGCCCCCCAGAAGGGTCCTGCCCCACAAGCACTGGGGTCTTAGGACACAAGATATAAATATTTCTTGAGGAGAATGGGGTCACGCCTGCTCCTTTGAGACAGTCCTTTGTTGTGCTAGGTGGCAATGAGGTGGAGCACTGTGACAACCATGTAGTCCTGGGGTGTTCGATGTGTTACATGGATTTCACATGTCTGGGCTCCTGTGAAACCCAGATATCTGAATTGGGGTGTGTGTGTGTGTTTGGAGAGTGCATACAAATGGTCAACTTCCCCATATGGCTAACATCGAATACAGATTCTCCTTTAGCTCAACCCAGTATTATTACAGTCCAACGCATGTGCACACACTCTTCCACCAATGCAATTCCATTCTCAACATCAGCATCCTTTGTTATTGCAGCCCTTGCATTCTCTGCCTTTCAAGCTCTGCCAACATATCTGCTCGCCTTCTCCCCCTCAGGCCAAATATCCGTCTGGCCTTGAGAGTGCTTACAACATGTTTTTTGTGTGACCCAAGATAGCATTTGAACCTTGGTTTCCAGGGCCAAAAAGCTAGTGCAGTAACTCGCTGCACCCCCATGCTCCTTTCCTCCCCTTGCTGCTCCAAGGAGTCCATAATCTCTCCTGATCTATAGAGACTCATTTTAGCCTCGCCGCACATAGCCTTTTTACAATTAGTAGCTTTTCTGTGGAGATCCCATATAACCAATGGTAACCCTGTTTATTTGTCCCCACCCCTTGTTTCTCACATTCTCTCTCTCTCTAGGACACTCGAAAGAAACCTTTTTAACTGCAGCTGTGACATCCGCTGGATTCAGCTCTGGCAGGAGAAAGGTGAAGCAAATCTGCAGAAACAGGAGCTGTACTGCATGAACATGGAGGCTGCTGTCATTCCCCTGCAGGAGATGAACATCACCCAGTGTGGTAAGGAAAGCCCTCTGTGTGCTCCAGTTCACCTTGCTCCCAAGGCTATAGAGAGAGGAGGCCAGGAGGGGCCCCTTGCTACCCTTGCCCGTCCTACAAGAAGTACTCAATGACAGGGAAATATTGTTAAAAAAAACCCAGGTACTGTTTTTTGGTACAGAGTATGATTAACCCATCGAACTTACTGATACCAAGGCAATTAAGAGTGATCTTTTTGAAAAAGATTAGGATACAGTAACTCCTCACTTAACGTTGTAATTATGTTCCTGAAAAATGCGACTTTAAGCAAAACGATGTTAAGCGAATCCAATGTCCCCATAAGAATTAATGTAAATGGGGGGGTTAGGTTCCAGGGAAATGTTTTAAACAATGTAATACTGTACACAGCAATGATGATTGTGAAGCTTAGTTGAGGTGGTGAAGTCAGAGGGTGGGATATTTCCCAGGGAATGCCTTACTGCTAAATGATGAGCTAGAACTCAGCTGAGCCCTCAAGGGTTAACTCGTTGTTAATGTAGCCTCACACTCTACAAGGCAGCAGGAATGGAGGGAGGGGAGACAGCATGGCAGACAGAGACACACACACTGTGTGTGTGTGTGTGTGTGTGTGTGTGTTGAGAGAGATGCGCATTTCCCCTTTAAGTACGCTGACCCAATCTTAAGTACACTGCCTTGTTAAGTTAATCAGCAAGCTGAGACCACAGCTGCTACCAGGAAGCTCCCTCCATCCTGAGCCCTGTCGTGTGTCCCCCTGCTCTATGGAGATGGGATAAGCCGGGTGCAGGAGCAAGGGGGAGGGGGACACCCTGACATTAGCCCCGCCCCCCACGCATGGCAAGCAGGAGGCTCGGGGAGCAGCTCCAAGGCAGAGGGCAGGAGCAGCACATGGCAGTGCGGGGCGGGACAGCTGAACTGCCTGGCAATTGATAGCCTGCTGGGTGGCTGCTGCACAGGGAACTTAGGGGAGTGGGGAGCTGACAGGGGGCTGCCGGTCCGCCCTGGTTCCAAGCCCCCCCCCGCAGCTCGCTCCAATGGGCTGCTCTTCCTGCAAGCAGTGGACAAAGCAGGCGGCTGCCCAACGATGTTAGAAGGGAGCATTGCGCAACTTTAAACGAGCAAGTTCCCTAATTGATCAGCAACGTAACAACGAAACAACGTTAACCGGGACGACTTTAAGTGAGGAGTTACTGTAGTTTATGAAAACAAAATAACATCTCTAGTTGAACTTGGAGTATTATTCCTCATGGTTCAGAGAATGAGCTAATCATCCGCTGTGTTTGGGAAGAAATTCCCTCAGTGGCATAATATCATCAAGCATGGTGCATTGTTGCTGGTCCATGCCTTAGCCTGAAGCAGCAGGAACTGTCCATATTTTCAAGACCGGATATGCTTCATGTGGTTATCCTGTTTAACGGACACTAGAAACTACTTCTGTTAAAGGGACACTGGCAGCTTGATTTTTTTTTTAAATCATTTTTTCAGTGGGTGCACGTTTAAAATAGCAGACCCTTAAAGTTTTACATGTGTATGTGTGCGCACAGGCGGGCGTATTTTTCTGGTCCCTGCTGGTCTTTTTGGGCGGGCCCAAGAGCAACATCAAACATACTCTGGGCTGCCCCTTCTCCCAACACTTTCCCTTTGTTCACTCTTAAGTCTGCTGCCTTGTCAGTTTCAGCTCTCCTGCTGCTGTTACTGGCAAGCAGGACCTAGGGAAGGTCCTTGTACCAAGAACAGAACAGTGAAGGAGGCTGTCGACTAGGAGCTGTCAAAGGAACAGTCTGGGGAAAAAAGAGAAACTTTTTTTTTTTAATTTTACATCTTTCTATTCTAGGAATGTTAGGGTGTTTCTTGTAACAAAGGTAGATACCCAGTTTTCAGCTGGAGATACGGCATATGACTTTCAAGTTTATAGTGTCTCTTTAGTCTAACGCTTCTTTTATTAAAACCTGGAAATGGGCTGAAATATCTGCAGCTAGGTGAACTAAAGTGATTTGAGAGAGAACTATAATTTCCTCCACAAATGAGAAGACTAATCCTCAATGATTAGAAAATCCTCCATGAGCAAGGAAAGGGGGAGAGGGGACTCCTACTGCTATTGGACGTGAGAGAACAACAGGGTGTTTTATGTACATAAATCTCCTGGGTTTACCTGGTGAGCAGTTTCACTGACCCCCAGCCCCTAATGATCCCTAAAAAAATAGAGAGAAGGCAGGAAAAGAAGGTGCCCAGCTAAGATCTTTCCTCCCGAGATGAATCTTTCATTCAGAAATTTAGTGGGCAAGCATCCAAATGACTCAAAGTATTTTCCAATGAGGCTTACTTTATCCTCGCATTCTGTCCTGCCAGGCAGTGTAGCTAGTTCAGGTTTGATATGTGGCTTGTGGCAGAATATGGGCACCGTACAGGCTCCTGCCCAACTCCCACTCTTGTGTTGATGCTACTCAAGAATGAATTGCAGCCTTTCTTGAGCTCCCTCGGAGCTCTGCCAATGCATCTCAGTCCCGACCTGCAACACCTTTGCTATTCCTAGAGACTCTCCTGACTCAGTGATCCCACAGGAACAAGAACAGATCCAGAACTCTGGATTCACTTTTGAACTGAGTCAAAGTTTGAACCCAAGTCCTCAGAAGAAAGAGGCCATTGCACTGACCCGTTGCCTTCTATTCCCATCTCATTCATTCAGGGCCCCCTTTACACATGCTGCAGCCCTCGATGCCCCCCTTATGCATACTGTGTCCAGTCACCGTCCTGTGTATCACCTTCCCTTCTGTACTGCTGCTGGCACCGTCTCTTGCACTCTGTGTGACTGTTTGGTGCCTGGGTGACTCAGCAGGACAGAGGAGTAAGTCAGAGCCACTATAAATCAGTATTTCTTTGGCGCCTTGGAGGGAAGAGCCGGGGCGTCTTTCATTAGCAGAGATGTTTTTAATATGAGGACACATCCCTGGTCATCTTCTCTTGATTTGTTATCAATTAGAGAGAAACTCTCTCTCTTCTCCTTAAGTGCCAGGAGCTCTGTGCCCTGTCCTAGCTCAGGCTGGATCTCTTGCCAGTGATTCCTTAGAAGCGGCTTTATTCCTCCCAGACCTCTGCACGGACACAGGTCCCAGGGGCTTGGGGGAAAGGGGAGAAGGGACACAGGTTTGGAAGGCAACTAGCATTTGGACAGAAATTCCTGACTTGTGTGCAATGTCAGAATTGCAAAGCACAGAGAAGATCCATCCATCCACCTGGTGATGTCCCCCATGTCACTCATTCCTTCCAGTATGAGATGGCCAAGCTACTTGCCACCTCCTGTACTTCCCCCTCCCCTTCCTTCATTCGGAAGCACAGGACAGTGCAGGCTTCTTTGCTGTAAGGTGAAGCCTGCTTGGGAGACAGAGCTCATGGGGATCAGAATCCAAGTGCCTGTACCATATGTCTTGGCTGGCCAAGTTGCCCTAAGTGTCCTGGTGTTTGACTCCCTTAGATCTGCCCGAGATCAGCGTTAGCCACATTAACCTGACTGTGCGGGAAGGCGAGAATGCGGTGATCACGTGCAATGGCTCAGGTTCGCCGCTGCCTGACGTAGACTGGACAGTTGCCGATCTGCACTCCATCACTACTCATCAGGTAGGAGGCCAAGGGGCTTGGGTGGCTGGGCATTTACTGCCCTTGCCAAGGTCAATCGCCAGGGTGTTAACACACAACACAGCAGTTGGGGTGCTGGCCCGGGGCATTTTCCGGGTCTTTGTTTCCTTTGTATTCCATTTTAATAGGGTTGGATGAGTGTTGATCACCACAGGAGAGAAGTGAAATGCAGTGATTGTTTGAAATGGATTGTATAGTCCACACCAGAGTCGGATTAGGAACCCTGGGTTGGCAGAGTATTGGCGGGTAGAGTGCAGATATTGACTCTTCCTGCGGGCTGATCGTTTCAGACCTTTAGTGCTCCCTTGGTTGCATGTTAGCCCGTCTCCACTAGCAAAATTATCCATTGCTGACAATGGTGTATCAACAATAGGTGCAGCTGAACGTGGTTTAACTGCAAGTAGAGGCAGGGGCATACCCTGTTTAGCACTGTTTCAGAAGCTGTGGTTATAACCTCTTTGGACTAAGCGTGTGGGTGCACTGTGGTGCTCGTGGTGCCATGGACAGGGTGAGCTGTGAAACTGAAAGCCTGCCTGGCCATGGTTGTTAGAGACCATGGCATTTTATACAGGAGTTGGGATCCTCTAGTCCTGGGCCCGGGAGGTGGGCAGGCCGGCATCATTTGTTGGGTTTGTCCTTATTGGTTTTTTTTGGGATTTGCAGACGAACCTCAACTGGACTAACGTTCATGCCATCAATTTGACCCTGGTGAATGTCACCAGTGAGGATAACGGTTTCCTCCTGACATGTATTGCTGAGAATGTGGTGGGAATGACCAATGCCAGCGTGCTGCTCACGGTCTACTGTAAGTAGAGGCAGGGAGACGCTGGCCATACATGGGCTGGTGGGAGGGTGAGCATGGGAACTATTTGAATGTATTTGAATTTGAACGGCTGAGCCATGTGTCTGCATGCCTCACTGGCACGTTCAAGTGGCTACTTGCATTCACAAAGCACCACTGGGAAATCCAGGGGTTGAGGAAATGCCCGGCTGGGGCTAAAACTTTCTGAATCACTCATCCCCTAGCCTCATTGAAATCAATGGAAGTTTTGCCATTGACTACAATGGAGTCAGGATTTCATCCCAGATCTGTTTCTACCAGGTTAATCAGTGAACACTGTGTAAACATGTGCAAAGCAAGGTTTAAAACCATTTACTTATAGGCTGTAGAGAGCTAAACTTTCATGTGCTTTCTAATATAACTTAATAAAAACCAGACCTTAACAGGAGTTTACGCAGCTTTGCTGCCTCAGCCAACTGGGACTTACCATGTGTTGCTGTGTCCATAACATTTGCCCTTAATCTGTGGTTTGAAAATCCCCCATCCCTAACCCCCGCTGGTACCTGTGTAAACTGGAGAATTATGCCCCATTATCCCATGCAGCGTGGGCACCGCTGGGCACCTGTAGCAATGAGGCAGAACTGTAGACAATAGAATACTGGAAGGAGAATAAAAAGTACATCATTCTCTGGTCTCCCCCAAAATAAATAATTTTGGTGTGTTTGGACGGTTTGCGGGGGGCTTTGGTTGCCTAAATTAATACAGTTCCAGATCTGATCAGCTGGGAGGAGACAGGTATGCCGTCCAAACCCTTTAAGTGCCACCATGTTGATGCTAATTTACATGCCCAGAATCCTGCAAGCCAGTACCAGTTTGTACCATACTTGCTCTAATGTAATCATTCTGAAAAGAGCTGATATTTTGGTGTATTGGTGACTAATTGCTTTGGTACCCTCCTAGTCATAGGGTGACCAGATGTCCCGATTTTATAGGGACAGTCCCGATTTTTGGGTCTTTTTCTTATATAGGCTCCTATTATCCCCACCTCCTGTCCCGATTTTTCACACTTGCTGTCTGGCCACCCTACCTAGTCATTCACCCAGAAATATAGGGAACTAAATTCTGACCTAGGCTTACAGGTGAAACATGCTGGGTGGGACTCTGCACGATCACTGGGTTAGCAGCCGTGGGTCACGATTGAGGTGCATCGGCTGAGTTGTGAGTGCGGAATCTTGCACGGCTCCTCCCAGCTCTACCTCTCTCTCTTTGGCATTGCTGTTTCTCCACTTTCACAACATGAAATTCTTTAGAAAAAACAAAGGGGAAAGTTGATGGATCTTTCCTGTTAGTTAGGGGCTGCCTGGGGGTGTGACCCCAGCCCTCAGCATGGGGTGAGGGAAAGGAGAGTACTTAGGAAAGAATGGAAGGCCTTTGTCTTATGAAGTTCTGATCCTTGCCCTACAGTAGTGGGCCATCTTTGGTCATGCTCTGTGGCCTCAGTGTTTGGGGCCTTACATGTGATGCTGTAATTAAGTTTTCATCAGCGATGGTGGAGTGGAGTTTGAATTCTTGAGGCGTGGGTATCCTCAGTTCAGAGGCCTCTCAGGAGAGGGTACCGTGCATATGTATTAAATGGAGGTGAGCTCCCAGCTTTAATCCCTGTCCTGCTACACGTCCTTTAATTGTAACAATCCTGGAGGATATTCAACCAATCAAAGCCTCCAAGGACATGCAGCCATTCAGAAACCCTGAGGGATATTTGCTTGAATGGCTGAGAATTCCTAAACTACTGAATGTGACCAGAGAGCCCCAAGGGGCACCTTGTAGACATGTGTGTAATTAATAACAATGCACTAGAAAAGCCTACATAACATGAGCAGGCTGCTCCATTGACGTTGTGTGGGGAGGAGAATACAACAATATGCACACTAAGTGGACAGCTACAAACTTAATTCGGGCTGGTCAGCAGGGGTCCAAATCCAAGATCTGATCTCAGACCTTGTTTCCCAGACCTACAGAGCTAGCCGTGCTGGTAGTTTACAGAGGCTAGAGTGGCTCGGTGGTGCCCCTTCAGGCTGATGTTCCGCATGACCCCATTCGGTCCTCCACACCAGAGAAAAGGCTGCGGTGAAGCAGGGCCATTTAGGAATTAAACTGGTGGGGTGAGGAGGAGTGGGGATGCTAAGTAAGGGGTTCCAGGGGACAACCTCAGTGCTGAGGGGAAAGACATTTTTCATTACTATTATGTATCCATTATCCAGGGCAGGGTGGAGCCTGATTACTTGTTTCTTTATTGGGGATTTTGACTGTCGAGACTGAATGTCCCTCTATCCTGCACTGCTCGTTACATGCCCACTAAAATGAATGTGAACAACCCTTAAACATGTGCTGGGAAAGGCCTTGCACCAGTGTGATGTGAGTGCTATGAAATGCTCTGAGAGCAACTCCCAGCTGAGACAAGCTTAGTTGATTTCGTGTCATCAAGCCCAGAGGGAAGGGAAGAAACTCTTAAATGACAGCAGGTTATCTCCTACTGCCAAAACCAGTCTTGGCTCCTTTGGGCAAGGCTCCATTCCAGCTCACCTGGTAAGGCTGCTGACGGCAAGGATCCCAGTTCACATTGCAGCTGCAGTAGAGCGTAGCATGCACGCACAGCAAATTCAGCCACGGGATGGGAGATTCCTCTAGCTGTTCGAGTGCGCTTTGGTGGCTGGCTGCTGGGAGATGAGGTAATCATCATTGCCTGGAACATGTGAGGTTACTTGGGTCTTGAGTCCCACAAGTTTGCACTGTGTTTCTCTATGCTAGATCCGCCACGCATTCAGAGCCTGGAGGAGCCAGAGCTGCGTCTGGAGCACTGCATTGAGTTTGTGGTGCATGGGAACCCGGTACCCAGCCTTCACTGGCTGCACAATGGTCAGGTCCTCAGGGAGACTGAGATCATCCGCATGGAGTTCTACCAGCAGGGTGAAGTGTCTGAGGGTTGTCTACTCTTCAACAAACCCACTCACTACAACAATGGCAACTACACCCTCGTGGCCACTAACCAGCTGGGGACAGCCAACCAGACCATCAAAGGGCACTTCCTCGAGAAGCCCTTTCCAGGTGAGAGAGTCACAGCTTATGTTTCTGTAGTGCCTTGCATCCTGGAGCACTTAACAGGCTGCTATACAAGCTATGCACCAGGATCATTGAACCTCACACTAAAATACAGTCCCCTCTGGTGCACAATATAATAACTGTTTACCAGCATTGAGCAACATTTCACAAGAGTCTAGACATGGGTGTGAAAAAGAGTTGTGTATCCAGTTGAAATCTAAGGGGATTTTAGGGAGGGAGAATGTAATTATCCAAACTGGCCATGACGTAAGAGCTAACATACCTATTGGTGCAAAAAGGTGCCATGACGTCTTTGGTGGCTTTGAATGATCATGGCCTTTGTGTCAAGTCTCCTCAGAAAGATGGTGGCTTGAACAACAGCACAACATCATGATGGGACACTTGGGTCTGATCAACCATGTACAGACCAGGCATGGCCCAATTAGCTTGTGAAGTTTGCCCAACCCATGCCATATGATGCCAGGGGACCCCACTTTCTTCTTTGACAGGAATCTTCATCAGCATCTTAAGGGAAAAAAGGGTGAAAATTTGATGGAAAAGGAAATGAGTGACTGGTTTTTGACTTTGCATTCTGCAATGTTTGTGGTGGTTCTTGCTCCATGACTTATCCGTGAGAGAAGGGCTTAGGGCCTGCAGTGTATCATGGGGGGTTACCTCTGATGCTCCTTAAAGTGGACTCCCACTCTTTTGACACCGAATATTCTTTTGGGACATATAACTGGGGTAGTGGTTGTGTGTGGAGGAAAGCCCTTTTGAGGGACTTGGTGATCTTGTTTTACTTTTTCTATAAAATGGCTGTGATCTAGATGGAATGTCCTCAGGAGTCTATATATTTTATTAAAAAAAAAATCTGTCAGACATCATTTTGGTGCAACAGCCCCCACAAAAATGGTGAATACCCCCCAGTTCCTCTGCATTAACTATTTGTTAGGCACTCTCAGTAAATGATTTTAAATTCCTCACTGTGTCACTAGGCGGTGAGTGGTGAAATTGTAGAAGGAAAAATGAAGCAGGGGAAGCTCTTGTTATAAGGCGTGCAATAGAGGGGGTTGTAGTGGCTGTACTGCAGTGAAAGCGTGGCAGGGTTCTTGCACTGCCTTCTGTTTTTGCAGCACCAGATCAGGCACCCTGGAGTTAACAGAGTGGTGCATGCTGTTGCCTTCAGGAGTGATGCCATGAGAAAGTGGCAGCCCCAGCTTGGCTCCTGTAGCCCCTAGAAAACTGAGCAAAATCGGGCACTTGCTATATATAAAGCAATACCAATGGTATTTTCATTTATTATTTATATCATGCCGTCAATGCGCACAGAGCTTTCCGGGAGGTCAGATATAGTAAATGGAAGCCAAAATCTCTGCCTTGAAGAGCTGACCAGTCTAAAGACATGAACAGATACAGAAAGGAGTGGGAAAATTATATTCAGGATTCAAGGATGATAATCTGTCTAGCTCCTTAATCTGTGTAGGCTTTCTGCTATCTGGGAGGAAGGGCAGTCTATGTTTCTGGCACATGGGGTGGGGGTCAGGAGATAGGGGTTATGTTCTCACCTCTGTCGCTTCCCATTTCTGTGATTCAGTTCCCCTGTCTGCAGGATGGGGATAACAACATTTTGTTTCTGATGCATCTGCAATGTGCTAGGCACTTTCCAAAGGTAACAGGAAGCAGGTCTGCTGCTCCAAAGAGCTGACACTAAAAATTCATTCCAGTCTTGCCACCATGTTGAGAGAATAAGCTAATGTTTAAGTGTTTTGAAATCCTTGTATAGAAGGTGCTGGAAAAGAAAAGCCTATAGATAGACCTAATCCAAAGGTTCGCTGCCTTTTTCTACCTGCCACTACAAACCCATCCCTTTTTTTCCTCCCATGAGCCTGTGTCCCAGAATCTTTCTCACTGTGGCAGCCCCCCGCCCATGATGTAATCAGTACATGATTTACTTTTCTTGAAGATCACTGGTCCGGACATTGCCAAAACTGATCTTTACATTCAGTGCATCTGAAATGTATAGTCTTGCATTTGAAAGTTGGTTTTTCTAGAAAACGTGAGGAGCTGCACATTCAACACACCTCATTACTGCTGCTAGTTACACTGGGGAGGTTTTCGCTGCAACCTGCCAGGACCAGAATTTTTTAAAGTTAAAGTTTAGAGTCTCATAGATTCATACACTTTAAGGCCAGATGGGACCATCGTGAGCATCTAGTCTGACCTGCACATTGCAGGCCACAGAACCTCACCCACCGATTCCTGAAATAGACCCCTAACCTCTGGGTGGGTTACTGCAGTCCTCAGAGTTTGATTTAAAGACTTCAAGTTACAGAGAATCCACCATTTACTCTAGTTCAAACCAGCAAGTGACCCATGTCCAAAGCTGCCAAGAAAGGCAAAAAAATCCCAAGGTCTCTGCCAATTTGACCTGGGGGAAAATTCTGTCCTGACCCCAAATATGGCAACCAGACCCTGAGCATGTAGGCGAGACCTGCCAGGCAGACACCTGGGAAAGAATTGTCAGTAGTAACTCAGAGCCCTTCCCAACTACTGTCCTATCTCTGGACATTGGAGATATTTTCTAATCGCAATTGTGGATGGGCCGTATACCACTATAGGCAATCTCACAGTGCCACCCCCTCCATAAACTTATCAAACTCAGTCTTAAAATAGGTTAGGGTTTTTTGGCCCCACTGCTTCCCTTGGAAGGCTGTTCCAGAACTTCACTCCTCTGATGGTTTGAAACTTTTGTATAGTTTCAAGCCTAAACTTGTTGATGGCCAGTTTATATTCATTTGTTCTTTTGCCAGCATTGGCCCTTAATTTAAATAACTCCTCTCCCTCTGTGGTGTTTTTCCCTCTGATGTATTTATAGAGAGCAGTCGTATCACCCCTCATCCTTTGTTTTGTTAGGCTAAACAAGCCAAGGTCCTTAAGTCTCCTCTCTTAAGGTAGGGTCTTCATTGCTCTGATCATCCTAGTAGCCCTTCTCTGCATCTGTTCCAGTTTAAATTAATCTTTCTTAAACATTGGAGACCAGAATTGCACACACTGTTCCAGATGGGGTCTCACCAATGCCCTGTATTATGGTAATAACACTTTCCTATCTGGAAATACCTCGGCTGATGCATCCTAGAATTGCAATTAGCCTTTTTCATGGCGGGATCACAGCGGTGGCTCATAGTCATCCTGTGATTGCCCAACACACCCACGTCTTTCTCCTCCTCTGTCACTTCCAACTGATACATCTCCATCTTACAGCAAAAATTCTTCTTGTTAGTCCTGAAATTCACTTTGTACTGTTAAATTTCATCCCATTTCTATTACTCCAGTTTTCAAGGTCATCAAAATCTTCTTGTATGATGATCTGGTCCTCCTCCATATTGGCAATATCTCCCAACTTAGTGTCATGCACAAATTTTATTAGCACACTCACACTTTTTGTACCACGGTCATTAATGAAAATGTTAAATAAGATTGGTCCCAAGATTGACCCTTGAGAAACTCCACTAGTAACCTCCCGTCAGCCTGACAGCATGACCCATTGTTGTCTCCTCATTAACCAGTTTCTTACCCACATTTCAATTCTCTTATTAATTCTCATCATCTTCAATTTAACTAATAATTTGACTAACCTACTGATCTAACCATGTGGAACTGTATCAAATGCTTTACTGAAATGCAAGTAGATTAGATCTACTGCATTTCCTTTGTCTAGAAAATTGGTTATCTTCTCAAAGAAAGAGATTAGGTTGGTCTGGGATGATCTACCTTTTGTAAAGCCAGTGTTGTATTTTATCCCAATTACTGTTGACCTCTATGTCCTTAACTACTCTCTCTTTCATAATTTGTTCTAAGACCTTCCATACAATTGAGGTCAAACGAACAAGCCTGTAGTTTCCCAGATCCCTTTCTTTTCATTTCTTAAATATAGGTACTATATTTTCAGTTCTCCAGTCATAAGGTACAACCCCTGAGTTGACAGATTCATTAAAAATCCTTGCAATTTGATATACCAGTTCCTTTAGTATTCTTGGATGGAGATTATCTAGGCCCCCCAATTTGGTCCCATTAAGCTGTCTGAGTTTGGCTTCCATCTAATTTCTACTTCCATTTCCTTGTTCCATTAGTACTTTGCTACTGCCCTCAAGCTCCTCATTATCCTTATTGAAAACGGAGGCAAATTATTTGCTTAGGTGTGGGGCCATACCTTTATGATCTTTAATCTGCAACCCATCCTCAGTGCTTAGTGGTCTCACTTCTTTCCTTGTTTTCTTTAAAAAAAAAAAAAAAAAGAAACTTTTACTATTGCTTTTAATTTCCTTTGCAAAGTCCAACTCTGCTTAGCTTTTGGCAGTTCTCACTTTTCTCCCTACACTTTCTGACTTTCAAGAAGTAACTCTCCTTTGTGTCCATCACTTCTTCCATTCCTTGTAGGCTTTCTCTTCTTAATAACCTGTTTGAGATGCTTGTTCATCCAGTTAGGTCTGCTATCCTTTCCTACAATTTTTTCCCCCTTACTCAAAGTAATTCCAAGCCTCTTCCACATTAAGATCCTTGAATTCTTCAATCCAATCCACTTCCCTTAGTTATTTCCTTAACTTTTTAAAGTGTGCCCTTTTGAAATCAAGGATAGTTACAGACCTATTTTTGTTTATCCTTCAGTTTAGTCTAAACTGAATTAATTCATGATCACTCGAATCAAGGTTGTCCTCTACAACCAGGAGTCCTATGAAGTCCATGCTACTTACCAATACTAAATCTAAAATAGCATCACATCTTGTAGGTTCAGTGACTATCTGGTGAAGAAATCTGTTGACTATCACGTCCAGGAATATCTGGGCCCTACCATTTACACACTTGTCTTCCAATCTATATCTGGGAAATGAAAATCTCTCATAATCACACAATTCCCTGTAGTGTTTATTTTATTAAAAATATTAGAGGTTTCTCTCCATATCCAAATCAGATCCTGGGTGTCTATAGCAGGCCCAAGCACTATCCCAGTGGAACCTCTGTTACCTTTCTTCCCCAAAGAGATTTTGACCCAAACAGATTCAGTTTTATGCATTCCATCACTTCTAATTTCTTTACAGTCTTCCCCATTATTAATACCACCTTTACCTTTATTTCTGTCTTTTCTGAACAGCACATACCCTCCAACACCTGTATTGAAGTCATGGTTACTATTTCACCATGTTTCCATTCACCTTATAATATCTAGTTTCACTTCCTGCACCAGTAGTTCTAGTTCCTCCATTTTGTTACCCAGGTTCCTTGCACTGATTCACAGACATCTTAGTTGTTTCCGCTTGGTTTTGCCCAAATTCCTCGCTGGATTAGGTACAGTCATTTTACTGCCTGACTGTTACTGCCAGTGGTTTAGCACTGTCTTTCCTCTTGTTGTTGTACATTTTCTTACCCTCTTTTATTCCTTTCTTCATTGCTCTTTTACTTGGTTTTCCTCCCACTCAATATTAGAATCAGATGCAGAGATTACATGAGCTCCAAACCATTTCCCCCATGTTCCTAGTTTAAAGCTCTTCTAATCAGTTGTGCCAACCTCTGTCCCAGAAGCATATTTTCCTCTCTACTCAGGTGGAGTCCATCCCATGAGAACAGTCCTCTGTCTGTGAATGCCTCCCACTGGTTGAACATCCCAAAGCCCTCCTTATAGCACCATTGTTTGAACCATCTGTTGATCATCATAATCTTGTCTTGCCTTTGCCCTCCTCCTCTACAGACAGGTAGAATCCCCCTGAGGGTCACCTGAGCCTCCATTTCTTTAAGTGTCTTCCCCAGCCTGTCAGTCTTCCTTGTTGTGTCCCAGTGAGAATCTAGCAATATCATTTGTTCCACCATGAAGGACAATCAGTGGATTCTTTCCGGCTCCCAAGATCATCTTCCATCTCAGGTCCACATCCTGTCTCTTATCTCACGGCAGACAACACACCCTTCTGTTCTCCGGATCAGCTGTGGTGACAGGTCTGTCTGTCCTTCTTAGTAGGGGAGTCCCTAATCTCGTAGACCTGCCTCTTCTGATGGTGTTGCAATTCTCCAGCCTTCCCCCTTCTGTTCTTTCTAGCTGCAAGTCTTCTGGTCTTCTGTTCTCACTTGTAGTCTCCTGCGAGTCATCCTCTCTCCTCTTGGGTCTCTGAAGTCTGGCTGTCTTCATTGTCTCTTCCCCTCTTCTTGCAGGACTAGCTGCTCTTCTTTTCTTCCTTGCCTTCCCATCTTTGGTTACTGACTGCCTCTCCCTTTCATTTTTCAACTCAGCAAACTTGTTCCTCTGCTCTATTTCTCCTTCGCTAGCCAGTCTTTTCCTCCTCCTTGTTCTCATAGTCATGTGCATCCGCTGGCCACTTTCCTCATCCAGAAGTCTACCCTCACAGTTCTCTGGTCCAGCATGCATTTGCAAGTCATGAAGTTTCTCTTCAGCCTCTTCTCTCCTTCCCTCCATCATCTGCCCAAATCCCCTTTGAAACTCCACCACAGTTTCTAGCTGCCTCTCCAAACCTTGGATCTTCTCCTCCATCAGATGCATCAGACGGCACTTCATACAAATGAAGCACCTTTCAGGTACCCTCTCCAGAATAATGTATATCCCACAGCTTCCACATCCAGTCATTTTAATTGTCTCTTCCATTCTTTGGGTCACTACTACAGCTGCCTGTGTAGCTGTCATAGCCTTCCCTCCTATGCTCCTCTGAAGAAAGAAAAAAGGAGTGGGGAAAGAACCCAAAACATGCCCCTGTTTGCTGGCTCCTGTGCTGCTGGCTGATTGGTTGGCTGCCTTTATAGGCTTGCTGATTAGGGAAGCTCCGCCCCCACAATCAAGGTTCAGCTGTGATTACAGGCTCTGCTTCTCTCCCCACGCACTGCCCCCTGCCAGACTTTGCGAACTGAAAACAAACCCGCAAGCAAGCAAACACACTGTCAAGAACTCACTCCCTGCCCCTCAGGAGCAGAGGCTTGCCTCTCTTCTCCTCCAACAGGGATCTCCATGCAAAGGCTGCTGTTTTCAACTCTGTTTGCTGGCTCCTATGCTGCTGTCCCTGGAAAATTTCCAGCCCCCTCAAATTAAAAAAGTGTAGTAACTTGTCCAAGAGTCAAGAACTACTGATCTAATCCATCACAGCCCAATTAACTGAACCAAACTTCAGTTCATTGGGAGCTGCGCGTATGACCCTGGGTCTGTATTTGCTTCCCTTCCAAGCCTCTGCCATGCTTTTATGGGAATGCTGCAGCATCATTCCAGGCACCCTTGGCTGGCAAAGCTGTGTAAAATCCTGTTAGTATCAGGGTCAGTTTCTTTTTCTGGTGAGTACATTGAAAGCTGATGTTGTTCTCATGCTATATAAACTGATTGTCACTGAGAGCTTTAGACATTGTCACCTGGGGCCCTAGCAAGCTGTTTTGTTTGGAAGGAGCTTTACTGGATACCGTGAACCGGTCAGGTTGCTGAGGGGAATGACTGAGAGGGCCTACTTTACAGGATGGCGCAAATGTCTTGCGGCCCCTTTCCCCCGCACCAGCCACACCTCTGTCCTGAGCCCAATTGCTTCCAGTCCTCACTCCATCACAGCTCTGCAACTTGCTCCTAAACGGTGTTACAGCTACTGGGGCCATGGGGTTTCCAGTTCTGCCCTATCAATCCACTGGAATCCCAACCTGCAGTCCTCCCTTCCCCATTTCAGCCCAAGCCCCCTCACAGCTGTTCCAGTGCACCCCAATCCCGACCTTCAACACAGTCTGAGATTATTTTGAGCCAGGACTGCCAAATGGGCCAAAAATGGGAAGCTTTGTTCTCTTGCCACACCTCCCCCAAATCCTGCTCAGCCCTGCCATGTGGATCTAAACAGAGAAATCTCTTAAAATAGCTATGCTCTTCCTAGGAGAGTTTTCCCTCTGCTCCCTGTGTAGTCAGTGAGCTGGCATTAGCTAGTGGCTGGCTTGCTCCGAGAGGTACGCCCTCAAACGTCCCTGGGCTGGTTGGGATGATGCGGGAGTGTGGCTGAGAAGTGTTTGGATGGGAGGGGCTGACGTCCCTTTACTGCGCTGTTAATTGTGTTGCTTCTCTCTTTGTCCTTTTCACAGAGAGTACGGATAACTTTGTTTCAAGTAAGTGCCTTCTTGCCTTTTGCTTCATTCCCTTTTTTCACCTCCTGAATCCAAGTACCTTGCAGATGACGTTTGGGGGCGATCTAATGCTTTAGCGTTAGGCAGGAGGGATTGTTAGAGAGGGAGATGAGGAAACAAGTGTCTGTCTTCCCCTCTGTGAGAGCCTGAGTGTATTAAGGAAGGTTTTTATGTGCTGTACAGTCTGTAGATCCTGGGCAGGTCTATTCCTGCCTAGTGGGGTCCTGAAGAAGGATCCAGACCAATGGAGAGGGAGGCATGTGATGTGCCGGTAGCATGGGTAACTTTGCAGCATGACACAGAGGCGTGAATGTGTCTTCAAGCAGCTCCTGTACTGGCTGTAGTTTGGGGTGCCACAGGGCAGTGGTATAGATGCGTAGTCCACTGAAACTGAAAGGAAAAGCAGTCTTCAGAGCTAGTCTTGTGAGGGCTGATGTGGTTCAGGGCTTGGGGAAGTAATATGGAACCTCTCCCCTTGAGGTTACTGATCTAAATTAGGTGCAGGTAGGTGGTGCCCCAAAGAAGTTGCCATTGAATCACCTGTATGAAATGAGCAGCTGGGTCTTAGTCCCCTTCTTAGCAGAACAGTTGTCTGCATCACAACAAGTGCTGGTTTGACCCCCATATTGCAGCAGTCTGAGCACAAGCCAAAGGACTGACTGGGTCCTGGATATTGGAACCCCTCCCCCCTTCATTGTAGTGGGGACTCTTCCAAGTAGGAGCTGAGGCCCATTGAACAGGTGTGTAGGGTAAGTGCTGTACCTGTTCTGTGGCTGGGGGATTTCTGCTTCCTGGATTTTTAATCGCCAGCATTCAAATGCATTTAATTTAAAAAATCACTCAAGTCATTGTTTGTTGGTTTTAATTTGGCAGGATTCAGTCTTGTAGCAATCTGCATTCCAGGGATGCTTGAACCACTAGCTTTCCCCTGGTGCTGGGAGGCATGTGGGTAGATGAAGAACCCTCACCCACAGAACAAA
Organism: Natator depressus; assembly: GCF_965152275.1. Lineage (NCBI taxonomy): Eukaryota > Metazoa > Chordata > Testudines > Cheloniidae > Natator > Natator depressus. Next base: position 69,747,510 of record NC_134243.1, read on the forward strand.
TGGGATCAGACTGCTTCTCATTAACTGGTGGGAGCGAAACTGTGTCCGATCAGTAACTTGGCTTTGCTTCCTCACTGCCGAGTCACATAGGACCCTAGAGAGCTTAAGTAAAAAACGCCTATTAGCTCATTTGGTCTATGCCAGTTCGGGAGAAATTACAACCCCAATAAGACTTGAATTCAGAGTCTTTGAAATAGAAGGCAAGAGACCTCATTCTCTGGGCTAGCCAGTGCTATGTAGTGTGACATCACAAGGTTGGGATGTTCTGGGGCCTGTGGAATTCCTTGGGGGCACGAATTGAATATTTCCTCTTTCCTCTTCTGGTTCCAGTTGGTGACTATGAAGTGAGCCCCACCCCACCTATCACTGTGACCCACAAACCAGAGGAGGATACATTTGGGGTGAGTCCTGTCTCCTTTTTATTCAGGGGAAGCATTTTCTATTGATTTCTGCTGTTGCTGATGGATAGGGTGGTATACTGTTTGCACCACCATTGCTTCTATACTGAGATATTTGTTTGTAAGTAAAATCCTACCCTGTCCAATTAATGATGGCCAGACTTTAGACGGTTCAGTGGTTTGCGATGGATAAGCAGGGATACTGATATGAACTACGTTAGCCTCTTGAGTTTGCAAAACTGGGTTGTGAATCTCTTGAAGACAGAGTCTCCCCCAAAGTATTTCCTGCAGGGTCAGAAATTCTGAGAGAACAGTGAAAAAAATGACAAATCAATCAATTAATTGAGTTGTTCCATGCTATAATGGAATGTTTAGGAGCATGGATTCAGTTTTGGTTTATTTTCATCAATACTGATTCATCCCCCCCTTCTTTAACCCCCCCCCCCCGCCGCATTTGGTGATGTCACACTAGGACTTGATCACATTGGCTGAAATAAGTTTTGCCAATTCATTTTACATGGTTTGCAAGACCCTCAAAATTTCACTTTTCACAAAATCCAGACAGAGATGGGGAAAATGTTGAGAGCAACAGTGTTGGGGAAATAATTAGGGGTTTCATAGAATTGCTCTAATATTGTGCAAGGTTTTGAGAATCTTGAAATCCAGAAAATATTGACAGAATAAACAAACCCTTGTCGATTTTTCTGAATGTTTTATCCCGCGGTAATTCTCAGGGGAACTGAGGAGAGAGCTTCATACAATGGGACCTTACTCGTGAACAGCACCCAGTGTAGAAAAAAGAAATGCAGAATATATACAGGGGAATGAAAATCATACTTGTTAAAATGTGACCTTTGAAAAATAAAACCATGCGTCTATCAAAGCCTGGGAAAAGCATCAAGCGATGAAAGGAATAAAATGTCTTTCTGTTAAATGCTGTATTTTCTTCTGTGATTGAACACATCACAGTAAGAGGAACACAGGTCCAAATGCAATAAGAGGCCCTGGAAGGCAGTAAGAATAATTGGCCAAATGCAAACGGAAGAAATCCTGAAAGGAAGCTGTTTATTTACAGCAACACAATTAAAGAGTCTTGGGTAAAGATCTGCAGAATAAATATTAATAAATATAAAAAGGAGCTTTGGGCTGTAAGCCTTTATGTACAGGGATGATCTCCCTTCTGCATCCGTACAGGGCCTGGCACAATGGGACCCCAGTCCCAATTGGGGCACTTTGGGTACGATCATAATATAAATATTTACCACTACTACTCATAAAGGAGCAGCTGGAACCTCAGGAAAAGAGTTCTACCACCTTCTGTCTCTTGTGTTTTCTCTTCCCTTATTCTTGCTTCTGAGGGTTGCTTGCATGGAGGCAGAATTGATGTTGTGAAAGAATTCTTCTGCTCCTACTGCATATTCCCCATCTCAAGTTAGTATCCACTTATGGTTGTGAGACCACACGTTGGGTAAGATGTGTCAAATGGAGATTATGAAGGGGAAAAAACCCAGGGCATTAAGGAATACCAAGGAGCGAAGATTCCATGCAGATGTACTCGATGATTAAAGAGTGAGGGTTCAGAGGCATGGGAAATGTGATATTGGAGCAGAATTGTATCTATATAGAAATTATTCTTGTTTTTCCTGTCGCAGTAAGAGGCTCTTGTAGTTTCAAAATTGCATTAAAGCCATTTGCATTCAGATGGATTCGTCTCCACAGCAGCATGTAAGTGTACAGGAGTGACTGAGCCAGGAGACTTTTACTTTTCAAGTCTGAACTGGTTTGGATGTCATATGTTCCTTCTTCCTAACTTTCAGATTTGTCCCTTGCAGGTATCCATAGCAGTTGGGCTTGCAGCTTTCGCGTGTGTCCTCTTGGTGGTGCTCTTTATTATGATCAACAAGTACGGTCGACGATCCAAGTTTGGGATGAAAGGTACGTGTAGCTGCTTTTCTCCAGCAAGAGGCACCTTCAAGGAATGCCAGGCTCTAATGCCACATTATGAAAGGTGTTGTGTTTTATTTCAACAAAAGGTACTGTCTATACCAGCCAGTGGCACTCCCAGAGCCCTTTGAAGGGGAACGATACGACTACTTCTTCTGTTCATTGCCTGGACCTAGAGAGCAATAGAGACTTTATCTTTTGTTGTTCTGGGCTGCAGATGTTCCTGCTATTGGGAATAAGCATGTGTGTGTGTGTGTGTGTGTGTGTGTTGGTGGGGGGCTTTGGGTCCTGCTGTCTTTGGCAGTAACAGCGGTTGTTGAGCGCTGAAGAATGAATGCCCTTGTGCCGTGTTGTTGTAGCTGTGTTGGTCCCAGGATGTTAGTGAGGCAAGGTGGCTGAGCTCATATCTTTTGCTGGACCACCTTCTGTTGGTGAGAGAGATGAACTTTCGAGTTTACACAGAGCTCTGCTTCAGGTCTGGGGAATGTACTCAGAGCTCGAAAGCGTGTCTCTCTCTAAAAGATATTACTTCACCCCTTTGCCCTTCTTATAGGTCTCACGGGAAATGCCGTTTGGCTGCCCTGTGTTAAGCAGGGTTGGGTAGGTTGGGACGGGAGGTGAAAATACATGAAATTGCCTCCTTGGTGTATTGGCCAGTTCCTGATAGAACGGAATGCGGGTGGATTCTGAGTCGGTTTGTGAAGGAAGAAAATATGCTGTTAGGAGTCTGTGGGGTGCTTGCGAAGAGCAAGTGATGTTTCAGCAGGTTGCAAGGGGTTTTCCTGCTGCCTCCCCACTGGAATGTTTCACTCGTTTCCTTTTCTGCTTCATGGCCATCCTCGTGGGAACTGTTTCAGGCAGGCTAGGTAGTGCTTAGCCAATGAGAAGACAGTGATGTTTGCCATATGGAGCCATTCTTTCAGTTCTCCCCAGCAACGTCGTTGCTTCTCTTCAGGATCATGGGGCTCGTGCCAAGAGAAACTGAATCATTGAGCACCGTCTGTTTTTCATGATTCGCCTTGTGTTTATCTGCAGCCTTGGAGCGTTGGTGGTGCGTAACAGAGCCTACTGGGACAGGTTTATAACATAACAAAGTAGTTGCCAGCCTCCATCCTTGTTAATACAGGCATTGTACAGCCAAACACATGGTCTTTGGTTAACACAACCCTTTTCAAAGGCTGCTGAGTGGCAGCTGATTTCCCAGCCATGCTGGGGCCTGCATTTGAGGAGCAGGCTGAAATGTTTGGGGGCACGGCTTGTGCTTGCCCAGAGTTCTGTTTGCTTTGCGAAGACATTTCCAGAGTAGGTCCAAATGAGACTGTGGCTGGTGTTTCCCCTGTGTGGCCTCTGGAGATGGAAGACAGGACCTTAATTAAACAGCAGAACTGCTATAGCAGCTTAGCAAATTTAGCTCATATGTCCATTGATGGGAGCAATCTGCTAGGGGGTGCAGATTGGTGGTGGGGGAGCATGGGAATGGAAGTCATGATTTCTGCGAGTCATGATTCCCAACTCTTCCACGGCCTCATTTTGTGACCTCACACAACTAACTGGCTTAACTATGCTTTCTGCTTGAGTTTCCCCATCTGTAAAGCGGAGATGAAGTTTACCAACTTCCTACGGGGAGGGGGGTATATCTAAGAGTCACGGGAGGAATGGTTTGTACAGTGCTGTGGTATCTGCTGCTGATAGTGCAAAATGTTATAGGTAAAAGAAAAGAATAAATATTCCCACACATGAAAAACAGAGAGAAGAATGTGAATATCATGTGGGTAACTCACCTCTGTAGATGGATAGACAGATGTGTGCTTGCACACGTACTGAGGGGTTATGGTAACCATGAGTATGAATCTTGAATGACATTTGAGTTCCTCAGAAGCCTGAGATGTGCTGTGGTAATATTCCCTTTTGGCATGTGCAGGATTTAGATAGCACAAGCTTTTATCAAGAAAAACCTGGTTTTTCTTTCATTAAGTTGCTGTGCTAAGTTGGAGTCCCTGTTATTCTGATAATAAATTGTAGATATAAATGTTCCCCTGCAGACTTAATTTTTAGGGGTTTTGCTGGTAAGGCTGTTAGACAGACAGAATCTGCAGTGTTTACATGGGTTTAAAATTCAGAGAGATGTCTCATGTGGGACTTGATCCTGGTGCACTGATTCTGTAGCCAATCACAGCCTTCATAGGCATCTTGGAAATGCAGGTTGTTGTTGGGTGCTGTGGACACCAAGTCCACGTGGAGTTAGTGTGAAAGTGACTGGCTCTGCTATTAGATGAGCAGCTGGATCTTGAGCCTCGAAGGCTCCTTATACATCGGTAGCATTCTGCCGCCATGTTTAGACAAACGTGCACATGCTCCTGCTGAGCAAAAGTACCTGCTGCTGACACAAGGGCTCACGTAGCTCTCTTGGTATCTTCTACAGCACCTTTATCAGTGCTACTAGGGTAAATTTGTCTAATTTGCTCCCCTTACAAACTCCACCTTGGTTCCTCCTTCTCCTTCCTCAATCAACACTCTGGGGACCCCTTCCATGGCTTCTCCCACTACACCTTCTCCTTGGTGACTGTATCCATTTGTACAGTTTAAACTCTCATCTCTTGGCTGATGACTCACTAATCTATGGGCCCTGTTTCCCTCTGCCCACTCCTGTGCTGCAGACGATCCCCTGATATATGGCCTTAGATGGCCCATCGCCAGCATAGAGCTTCTTGGTTTTTCCATTTCCTCCTTTCTCTGTTGTCGTTGGCACAACACCATCCTGCCCATCACTTAGGCTCACAGTCCCTTTGACTCCTCCTTTCCCTTCTTCCCACACAACAAGGCTGTTGCAGAATATTGCTTCTTCCTCCTCAATGTTTTGCAAATGTGACCCTTCCATTCTGTTCCAGGGGCTAATGCCCTGGCTGCATCTTGCCTTGATGGCTGCAACCAGCAGATGACTGCATCACTCCCTGCCAGTCTGCCTGAAATGCAGTGGCAAAAATGCTCTTCCTTCCCCATTGATCAGATCCTACCATCCTCTGTCTACCTTTGCACCCCTCCATTAGCGTCCCTTCAGCCACTGCATAAAAGTTCAAACTTCTCACTTAACACCTTCAAGGCCTTGAATAATGTAGGCATGATCTACACTACAGACTTATGGTGGTATAACTACATCATACCCCTGAGCAACGCAGAAAATCCACACCCCTGCGCGACACAGTTACGCCGACCGAACTCTGGTGTAGACAGTGCTACGTAAACAGGAGAGCTTCTTCTGTCGACATAGCTACCGCTTATCAGGGAGGTGGAATACCTGTGCCGATGGGAGAAGCTCTCCCATTGGCATAGGTACTGTGGTTACTAAGCATTACAGACTCATTGGTGCTGCTGCACCACTGCAGTGCCATATGTGTAGATAAGCCCTTAGGCCCAGCCTCCAAGTTGGATTTTATCTTCTTTCATGTCCCCCAGCCCTTCATTCCACCAATGATGCCCCATTTATTTCAGTCTCCCATCTTTACCTTCTTCTGTGGTGCTTCCCACTTGTGGAATGAGCTCCCTAATAACAGAAAAACAGCGATACTGGGTCAGACCAATGGTCCATGTAGCTTGGTGTCTTGTCTTCCGACAGTGGCCAATGCCAGGTGCTTCACAGGAAATGAACAGAACAGGTAATCATCAAGTGATTCATCCCCTGTCACCCATTCCCAGCCCCTGGCAAACAGAGGCTAGGGACACCATCCCTGCCCATCCTGGCTAATAGCCTTTGATGGACCAATCCTCCATGAATTTATCTAGTTCATTTTTGAACCCTGTTATAGTCTTGGCCTTCACAACATCCTCTGGCAAGGAGTTCCACAGGTTGACTGTGCGTTGTGTGAAGAAGTACTTCCTTTTGTTTGTTTTAAACCTGCTGCCTATTAATTTCATTTGGTGACCCCTAGTTCTGGTTCTAATCTAGTTTGCCAAGCCACTCTTCTTTCTTCATTCATATCTCCTGAAGTCTCACCCCTGGACACTCACCTCTGGCAAAGATCTTTACTGCCACAGTGTCATGCGAGAGAAGGAGTGTGAGATCAAAAATCAATACAACTGAAAATCCTCTGGAAGCTTGCACTCCCCTCTGAGTCTCCCATTGTGATCTAGTTGCAGCTTTCTGGGGCAGGAACTAGGTCCTACAGAGCATCAAGCATATGGTTGGTGATTAAAAAATAGAATAATAATAATCAAAAGGCCTTATCTGGGGACGGAGCATCATTCCCTGATTCAGGAGCAGTTTGTAGCCAGCTGATGCATTGCCATTTGCTATTGAAATCCCAGCTTGGCAGGATTGTAGGAGCAGTACAGGAGCAGGAGTTGTTTTTGTCGTGGCCGCAGAACGCTGTGTACTCAAGTAACCCAGAATGCCTTGTGGGGAGGCTTGTAAGCTTGTCTCCTCCTCCCCCTTTACTGTGCTCTTCCCAGCAGGCTGAGCAGGGAGGTTAATGCCTAAGTGAATAAGGGGGGAGGTGGGGCACAGCTGGGGCCAGGGAGTGAACCTTAGCAGGGTGTGCAGGCAGGTGGCTGCTTGCGTTCTGTGGAGGTGAGGCCAGAGAATGAGGGATCCCTATATCCCAATCCTGGGCTTTGTGCACATGGGCAGAAAGCTCAGCAAAGGAGCAGAGCAATCTGAGAGGACCTGGTTAGGGATTTCCTAGCTAATAGGTATGGATTTGGGCCCTGTTTGGGAGCATAGGCCAGCGCCTCTGCTTCTCTTCTCTCTGTCTGTCCCAGAGACAGCCCGAAAAATAAGTGCCTCACATTGCTCTCTAGCGACCCTCTCAGGTAGTTTGTAGAAGTGGCAGTGACAGGCTGAAGAGCGAGCAGCATCCAGTCTGCCTCGCTGAAGAGTCATCACAACAAAGAATGACAGGTTTCACAGTAGCAGCCCTGTTAGTCTGTATCCGCAAAAAGAAAAGGAGGACTTGTGGCACCTTAGAGACTAACACATTTATTTGAGCATAAGCTTTCGTGAGCTACAGCTCATTTCATCAGATGCATGTAGTGGAAAATACAGTGGGGATATTTTATATACACAGAGAACGTGAAACAATGGGTGTTACCATACACACTGTAACAAGAGTGATCAGGTAAGGTGAGCTATTACCAGAGCGGGGTGAGGGGAACATTTTGTAGTGATAATCAAGGTGGGCCATTTCCAGCAGTTGACAAGAACGTGTGAGGAACAGTGTGTGGGAGGGAATGTTTATTTATCCCCATGTTTATTTCCCAGGTTATGACCCAGCTACTGATCTGTCCAATAACAATGGTGCACAATACTTGCTCTGCCAGTTGCACGGTAGCAGGGCTGGCGTCCGGGTGACTTCACAGGCCTCTTGTGAGGTGGGTTATAAAGCAGCATGTTCCCTGTTTATCGTCGTTCTGGAGAGCTTGTGGAGGTTGGCTGTGTGCCATCCTCATTGAGTTTCCTCGCTTGCTCCAGAGGAGGCGCCTCGTTAATACTGGATCATGGTGGCAATCCTGCCTTTCAGGCCTCCTTGCAGATTTGCCTCCATGCAACAGAGTGGAGAAAAATATGGCTTGACAGGCTATCAGTGACTGCCGGGGCCATGGAATGTGAAAACCTAGGGTTAGGGGAGATAAAATGAAAATGGAAAACAAAGTTCCCTTTGTGTACCTTAGGCTTAGCTGCAGAATAGAGAAACATTGGAGAAAGAAAGGCCAGACAAAACACATACGTAAACAGAAAGTATCTAAGACACAGATGTAGTCTACAATAATTGCTGGTGTCTAATCTGAGTTTTTGTACACAGACATGTGAATGAATTTTTAACCAAGGAAGGACAGTGATCAAGTGGTTAGAACACAAACCTGGGAATCAGAGCCCCTGGTTTCTATTCCCAGGTGCGGGAGGGAGAGTGGTTAGAGCAGGCAGACTGGGGGTCAGATTTCCTGGGTTCTCTTCCTGTTCCCAGCTCTTCCAATGACGCACTTAGTGACCTTGCACTAGTCTTTGCTTCCCTGTACCTCAATTTCCCTGCCTGTAGACTAAGGATAGAATGCTTTAGACTTCACCTTAATAGCACTCTTCTTCCTGTAAGTCTATAAACCCAAATCCTCCCAGTAAAGTGTAGTCAGAATACATATTAGGAAATGAAGTTTAATTTAATAAAGCTACAGGAAAGTCCTGGGGCTTACGAGATACTCGGACACATTGGTGGGCATGGTCACATGAGTACTTAGGCAGGTAGACAACAAGACATGCACATTCCAGTGCTAACATTTGGCTTGCTGGTTCTCCTTTGTGTACATCAGGGATTGGCAACCTTTGGCATGCGGCCAGCACATCCCTCGGCCCGTGCCGCTTCCCGCAGCCCCCATTGGCCTGGAACGGCGAACCGCAGCCAGTGGGAGCTGCAATCGGCTGAACCTGCGGACACTGCAGGTAAACAAACCACCCTGGCCCTCCAGGGGCTTTCCCTGGCGGGCCCTGTGCCAAAGGTTGCCGATCCCTGGTGTGCATGTTTTCTGTTTCAATCGTAAGCTCTTTGAGACAGGGATGTTGTGCTCATACTTATTTGTATTATGTACTCTTGGTGTTCCAGAAATAATAAACAATAATTCATGCTTGTAAGAGAGCTACAATATTTTTGGATGAAAGAGAATAGAGCAGAGCAGAAACAAATGTACTTATTTATTGTGTGTGTTACCATAGCACCTAACAGCCCTAGTCATGGACCAGGGCCCCATTGTTCTAGATGCTATACAAACGCAGAACAAAATGACTTGTCTTGCGTAGTTGAACTTGTTTTCTGGGCTCAGCTACAAACTAGTTTTTGGTCCCCAAATCAGGTTCATCATGCAGGACAAGGGTGAGGAGCGACTGACAGCCCAAACGTAGCATCATCTGAAATCCCATTGCCTTTTTTCATTTTCTGAATCAACCGAAACAGCAAAGGGGGGAGGAGAGGGGGTAAAGGAAAGAGAGAGGCAAAATAATAGTAAATAGAGGCTCTTTACCCTTTCGGTAATGTGTCAAGAATCACATCAGTCAGTTCATTTGGTATTCACTCCAATAGCCCTGATCAGAGCACTGGTGCTGCTGATGTGCATATGTATGTCAAAAGTACTTGCAGAGCTGTTCTATTGCAATTTAGCATTAGTTAATAGCTACTTAAAGTAAAGTGGTTGCCTATTTGATTATGATTGGGGGTTATTAACATTTTTCCATAAACAGATGGTAACTGTCCTCTGCGTCCATTGCAAAGCAATGCCAGGGTTCTGATTTCAAGGAGACCAGTTACTGCAAAGAGAGCTTGGATGCATGCTTTGTTTTTTTGTTTCCCTCCTTAACAGTGTAATTATTTCAGTAGCTTAAAGAGAAAAAATGCTTAAGTGAAATGACCTGCCTCTCCAATGAGACTTAATCCTAACCTCCATTGACTTGCCCATGTCTGAGTACAATTACTTGGTGGTTTATTTTTTCCCTTGAAGCTGTACAGGAAGTAAAATAAATTTGCAATTACGAGAAACCATAAAGTCAGTACTGATTGCCCCAAAGCAATCGGTGTCCAGCACCCTTCTATTTTATCCTACCGGACTTGTTCATGTCGCAGGGGTGATTCCCTCCCACTATCAAGGCCATACAGGGTGGCTATGGGAGAGGAGCAGCCATCCATAGGAAACAGCAGCTGGTCACAGAAAGTGTTGTGAATAAATCCATGGTGAACCATCAAGTAGATCAAAAGTTAGTAAAAGGTAACAGGCTTCTGCAGCTTTGTTTGGGCCCAGTCCTGTAATGTGCTGAGCACTTGACGCGAGGTGTGAGCTCCTTCGATTCCTGCTGACGCTGGTGGGAGCTGGAGGCACTCAGCACCCTGCAAGGTCAGGACCTTTCCTTGGTGGTAACTTTTTATTTGTTTTACAAGCCCCTAGGTTTGCTTTCTGCGCTCAACATCACTTAGTTTGCCTGCCTTGAAACCTGGGAAATGGATTGAAAGGGCATGTGGTTTCACTGGGTCTTCCTTCTATAAGTACTTCTGTATCTTCTGCTAAAGTGCCATTTTATTTTGTTTTCTGATTCCAACCTTGTGAAACCCTGTGCTCCCAATCTGTAAGTACCTGCCCTTCCATTAAAAATACAATCCATAACCACAGCAGCAATGGTCAAACAAAACTCTTCCAGGCATGTCTTGGTGAATGTTAAGAGAAAACACTGCACTGCTTACAAGGCATGTCTCTAGAGCAGGGATCGGCAACCTTTGGCCAGTGGCCTGCCAGGGTAAGCCCCCTGGCGGGCCTGGCCGGTTTGTTTACCTGGCTCATCCACAGGTTCAGCCGATCTCCGCTCCCACTGGCCACGGTTCACTGTTTCAAGCCAATGGGGGCTGCGGGAAGCGGTGGCCATCACATCCCTCGGCCCGTGCTGCTTCCCGCAGACCCTATTGGCCTGGAACGGTGAACTGCGGCCAGTGGGAGCTGCAACCGGCCGAACCTGCGGACGTGCCAGGTAAACAAACCAGCGCAGCCTGCCAGGGGGCTTACCCTGGTGGGCTGCGTACCAAAGGTTGCCGATCCCTGCTCTAGAGGGATCCATTTATCTTCTTTTCACAGGATGGAAGCACACCAGTATCACCCAAGGCTGTGTTGTGCCAGCATTCCTGTTTCCTTTACTAAGGTTCTGATACCAGGTCCTGCACTTAAAGTGCAGACCTAATATATGGAAGGTACTGTTCTTCTAGTCCAGCCACTAGACGTTTAGGCTGCATTTATTTCTATTGTCTTGCTACACCAGGTAGCAGCAGACTTTTTGCCTATCCTAACTAAGAGCAACCAGATTCCTTGTCACCAGGCTATAAGCAAAGGTGTCAGAGTAAATTCTGCCCAAGCTTGGCATCTCTGTGCCAGATAGAAGTGTCTTCCCTGAAACTTTGGCAGGGAACAGAGATGCATGCCACTTACTCCTCTGAACTGCTTGGAGAAATGCTTAGTAGAAGATTTGCAACTGCTTAGATCTAAAAGTAAAATACTTCTACCTGAAGCTTTAAGAGACTGCTTAAAAGAAGTGCTTGCAAAATGCACTTACCAAACATCTACCAAGCATCAACTTCAATTTCTTAGCCAAAAAAATGAATGTTACTTGATAGCAATGGTAAGAACCTCTTAAGGAATTCAAATAAATAGTTTAATTTGACTCGAGATACCTCTGCTTCCTTTAAATTTCTTTAACCTTTCATCATACATCAGACCTTCCAGTTCTCCTTACACCTTTGTTGCTTTTCTGTGCATTCATTCTTTCTAATTATCTGTTGGGTACTCTGATTCCTGCCATCTCCAGAATGCACCAGTCACATTAATGGAACAATGATGGAAAGAGCCCAACAACAGACTTTGGCTGTTCCATGAATGGTTCACAAATCACACTAGTGGCACCCAGAATTGTTTGCAGCTAAATTGAGATGCAAACACCAAATTGGTCTGGTGGAAGTAAACAGCTGGATTATAAAAAGCAAACTCCCAAATCCAAGTGCCTTGCATGTTTCTGCTTTGCCTGGCAGAACAGTAATAAGCAGGAACAGATTGGAGCGTCAGGGTTTCCAGGACATTGGATTAATGAGGAATGGTAGGAGGCTGGTGATCTGGCTGGACATGCTAGTGCACTAGGCTTGTAACTGCATGTACTTTGGGGTCACAACCTTGGATACAGTTCCTGGGGGAGAGGATTAGGATTAATTACACTGTCTCTCTCATGCTGGAGGGGCTGAGTGGACTTCCTTCATCCACTGCAGATTTGGAAATGGATGAGTCATACTGGTTTGTGGTCCTGCTTTCCTCTCTGCAGGCATCTCAGTTCCACAGCAGTGACATCTGACACTGCTGAGCTTCTCTCATCCGAGCAGCCTTCCCCTTGGGCCGGGAGGAGAAGGGAAACATTTGTCCTGAAGGTATCTCCTCTGAAAGCAGCGTGGTTCCTGCTGGGTCACTCATCCCCTTTTCAGTTCCAACCTGTGTTTGCCACTTGAAATGTTGCGTTTTCTTTCCATTTTAAAATGAATTGAAAAATGGTGGATTGACAGACCTGGAGACCTAAGACCTCTGTTTATCCACAGGACATGTACCATATGCACCAGTTTCCTTCATCTGACTCGGAGGGAACTGCTTCTGGGCCATGGGGACTGAATTCTTCTCTCAACCATATGGAGTTGTCGGTACCTCCTCTGAGGCTGACAAGAACTGGGCAAATCAGTGTCTGTTACGATGGTGGTATTGGTGCTGGGGCACTGCAGAGTAACACAGGGAGAAACAGGGAGGCTCAGTCCTTGCTTTTCTTTCCTGTGTCACCTTTAATCAGTACTTTAACTGTGATCTGTCTATACTACCTTTCCCTGTCTTTCTTTTGAAAAAGGCTACAGGGCACTAAATGTGCTCCATGGAGTTTGTAGTTCATCTTCTCCTTCTTTGGCTTGCTGTAGGATCCTCAAGATTTTCCTCCTGTTTAGCCAAGGCTCCTGCAATCGAATAGCTCATGCCTAAACTGTGCAGCCAGAGAGTGCAGCTCTTGACCTAATGACACCTAAATGGAGATGTGATGAACACCACACAAGTACAGTGTAAACACCCGGGGGAGGGAGAGAGAGTTCTTAAGGAAGATTTACAACAGTAATGGGACGATATTGTTCAGTTGTGAATTTAGGCTTAATGTGATCTGAGGAATAACTTCTAAACCCTGGAATCTCTAAGGCTGTGGAATAGTCTCCAAGGGAAATGGTAGAAGCTCTGTTATTTGGGCCATTAAAACTCTACCGGAGAGAACACTGGTGAGTATATTGTAGGGATCAGGGTGCATGGGATAATCTACTGGGCCTCCTCCATCTCTAATTTCTACTTTTCTACTTTTCTCACCTCTGCCTGTGTTTTGGGAAGCACGGAGCATCTAGCAAGGGTACCGATGTTTAGCAGCTTTATTTATGTATTTAATTTATGTATTCATTTCTGAAAGTGGAAGCCATGTAGGACCCTCATTAATGTTCAGGCATTTCATTTCAATACACAACTGTGCTATTAAAAATAAATGTCCGCCATGAAAAATGCCTGGCCTGGTACTTGACATCAGCTGCATTAGCAGCACCCAGCATGCTGTAGGAACAAACCAGGTTGTGATTCTAATGACTGGTGTCCAGGGTGTTTCACGGTCCAGGTTCTAGGGTGGGGAACTGTCTCCAGTTGACATTCCAAGTTCTTGGGAAGGAATGCGGGGAAGGGGGTTCTTTCTCTGGTGGATGGTTGGGATCTGGATTGAATACCCTGCCTTGGCTTCAGAAGAGAGACCTGGAGCTCTAGGCTGGTATTGCTGATAGTCATTTCTAACTACTGTATACTGAAAATCAGTTTATTTTCCTTTCAGGCTAGCTGAATGGGGTGTGGGCACTTGTGGTAGCTGGGTTATATGCAGGCTTGAAAGGATTCAATTTTTCTCAGTAAATGTTGTTAAATGTCGATTTTTGCCATACGCACATAAATCAACAAAAAGTATTTCCATAGATGATAATTGAAATTTACAGATAAGCAGAGTAAGAAGAATGATGCTACTTGAGAACTTATTACCATTTGATTTAAGGGTATTTACTGTGTATATACTCTGTTGTTGACAGTTTGTGTTTTAATGGTTATAAAGCTTTAACTTTTTGTGTCTCAATGCCTACTGTCACTAAATAATTTACATCTGATCCCGCATAATTTCCCACAACTGTGAAAAATCTAAATTGATAAAAATAAAGCCTAAAACTCATAATTTTGGACAGTTGTGTTAATTTGAATTGATTTAAAAAATTGCTTAAAAATATACATTGATATTGGAAGCGGAATAAATGTGAAAAACTTTGGCTCAGCAGAGCACTCATAATTGCTAAATGACTAGTACTACAGAAATGGAAATCCAAAAAGCAACCAACAATTGAAGATTGCAACCATCATAAACGTGGCCATCCATAGAAAGAATAGTATACTGTAACAGAAATACCCCAGAAAAATTCTGAGGTATGGGGTGCTTTCCTGGAAGTATCTCAGTGATCTTATTAAATGGATGAGCCTTCCCCATTCACCACCTCCTCTTCTCTTTTCCCCCTCCAGTTTGCTTCGATTCTTTATTGTATTCTATTATTTTTTTTCAATTTCTCTGTACCTAAAATAAGGATAAGGCAGAATAAGATTTAAAGTTAATTTGATTTTATAAACAAATTATTTATAAACTGTAATACAGAGAATTGATTTATATTTTAACCATTCAGATGATATAGTCAACTGTTTCAGGTATAGTTAAGGTTAGGTAACAAATGGTTAACACATTGTGAGACGTTTATGGATAGCTTGTTTTGTGTGTGTGTGAAAATGTAATGAAAAGTGAGGAGGAAAAAATAAACTGATATTATCTGTCAAAATTATATTAAAAATATACAAACCCAATTCTGCCAAGCCTAATTATATGCTGGTATAATTCAAGGAGTTGAAAGCACCATGTTAACCTCTTGCGTGCCATAGGAAGATAGGGTACCAAGTTTAGCCATGAAAACTAGTGCAGGCCCAGAACCATAGGTCACCCTGTTTTCAAAGGAAGGAATTCCCTCTTCCCACACTGGCTATATATTTTTAGTGGATTCCCTCTCTTTGTTCCAGTAATTCATAGCTTCAGTCTCTCACAGCACAAGGACAGCATGGAGTCACTGCCTCCTTCTCCTCTGTCCCTTATCTTTCATTGCTTCTCTGGTCATAGAGGTTTCCTCCCTGAGGCTCTAAGGCTAGACCTCTCAGAGGCCCCTTCTTGAAATGTTTAGTACACATCAGGGCTGTTCTTATGCGACCCAACGTTACACTCCCTAGTGACTGGAGAGTGCTCTGTGCCCCCCTGGACCCTCTTTCAGCTTGCTCTATCTTGTCAGTCTGCACAGTTGGGCCAGAAACAGGATTCCCCAGGAGGTATCTGGTACATTTTGTTTCCAGCTGGTCCCGAGATATCTTACAAAAAAAAAGAACAGCCTTTGCTTCCTTTGCTCCCCTCTAAAATGGAAGGTTAGACTGGGTGGGAGGAACGGATAGGCAGAGGAAGGTTGTGAGTAGGAGTGGGGGCAGATACTTTTTCCTTAATCTAAATTTGGAGTTTCAGCCTCTTGAATGCAGAGAGAGTATAGCATAGGCTGAGATCCCTGTGCCTGGACAATCCTGGAGTGGGATGGGGAGGGGTGAGCTGATGGGAGACCCCTCAGCACAAGAGGGATCTGTCTTGACACAGTGCAGTGTCTGCCGCTCACGTAAAAGCCTGCGGCCATGAGACAGCTGCTGGAATCGGGGTAAAGAAGCTGTCCCTTTTGTTGCTGACAGGACGATTTCATTTTGATATGGTAAAAGCTCTCGTGACCCCTGCAATTTTCCAGATGGATAACGAAAAACTAGAAGGAGGGGGCGTCTCGGCGGCTTTCTGTGTATCTGCCTATGGAGCTGCACCCATTGGCTCAGATCTGCTGACAGGACTTAGTAGTCATTACATTAAATGGTGCCGGCAAGGAGAGAGGCAGGTAAAACCACTGCCATCCTTGGGCTGAGATGCGCTCCCCGTGATACAGGGCATGTGCATGCGGAGACATGAAACACTGTCTCCAAACAGCCCCACGTCTGCCACACAGGGTTAGGGACCCAGGAGTTCTGCTGCAGTTTGGAGAAGGGTTGTGCGGTAGCAGCAGCATAGGCACCGCAGCAGTGCCCTGCTTTGCAGGGGTGGGGGCTGCTCTGAAAGCTGTTTATTAACGGGGTAGCTTGACTGAGATGTGTGTGACTGGCAGAATCACCCCTGGTTTTCTCCACATAGCGCAGGGGGGCTGTTGTATCCTCTGGGGTGGGTGTTTCTCAAAGCTTGTAGGATCTTCCCTACTTTTTCTTCTACTCTCCCACCTCAGACATTATTGCCTCAAGGGGAACCTCCCAACGCCATGGAGAAATGGACCCAACTCCCTCTGGAGCCTGTTAACACCATTTCTCTAATCTGCCAGTTGGGGGCAGCAGAGAGTTATAGGAGGGGTGAATGGTGTCTGCAGGCAGGATGAGCAGAGAACCAGTTGATGGAGGGAGGCGCTTGAATTCTGTTCTTATCCTTCTGGATCCTGCAGATCAGTGGATGGGGAACAGATACTGGGGTTAAATCTGTATGTTTGCCTCGCTACCTTACTGATAGGCCCCTACCAAATTCATGGTACGTTTTGCTCATTTTCATGATCCTAAGATTTTGAAAAATGTAAATTTCATGATTTTAGAGATTTAAATCTGAAATTTCACAATGTTGTAACAAAAGGGGGTTGTGATGGGAGAGGGGGTTCGCAAGGTTATCACAGGAGGGTTGCGGTATTGCCACCCTTACTTCTGCGCTGCTGCTGGCAGCTGTGCTGCCTTCAGGGCTAGCTGGCTGGACAGCGCTGTCTGCTGGCCGGGAGCCCAGCTCTGAAGGCAGCACCGCTGCCGGCCGCAGCACAGAAGTAGGGATGGCCTGGTATGGTATTGCCACCCTTACTTCTGCACTGCTGCCTTCAGAGCTGGGCCCTCAGCCAGCAACCGCCACTCTTTGACCGCCCAGCTTTGAAGGCAGCGCAGAAGTAAGGGTGGCAATACTGTAACCCCCCCTACAATAACCTTGCAACCCCTCCCTGCAATCCCCTTTTCAATCAGGACCCCCAGTTTGAGAAACGCTGGCCTCCCCATGAAATCTGTATAGCATAGGGTAAAAGTACACAGGAAACCAGATTTCATGGGGGAGACCAGATTTCACAGTCTGTGACGCATTTTCCATGGCCATGAATTTGGTAAGGCCTTACTTATTGGCTCCTGAGAGATCCTCTTGTATTCCTCACACACATCAGTGAGTGCATGAGAAATAAGAGCTGCTCACCTTCCCCTTATCACTCACAGTATCAGAGAAGCCAGTGAGAAAGACCCACTAGGACTTCCTGGTCCCCTCTCCCTGTACTTGCAGGGTTGCTCCACAGGAGGCTTGCTACCTCCTGCGGATATAGCCATCATATGCTATATCCCACGCATATGACTTATATTCCATGTTGACTTTGTGACGTTAGCCCGCATACCGGCAGAGTGGCTCATGGTAAAGGCACAACAGCACACTTGCTCAGGAAGCCCTCGGGAACTTGGGCCTGCGCTCTCAGGAGTGGGAGGATGCGATGGGTTGGATCACAGTGAACCCCTTTGGGACTGCCACTTGAGGTGCCGGGACTACCTCTGAGCCTGCTTTCCCTGGCAGCTTGGGACTTCAGTGCCCTGCCTGGTTTGAGCCTGCTAGAAACCCAGACCCAGGTCTGAACAACATCCCCCCCAAAACTGCAGGCTTAACTGAAAACAGATTAAGAAGTGTTCCTGTCTCCAACACTCAGGTACCCAACTCCCACTGGGGTCCAAACCCAAAATAAATCCGTTTTACCCTGTTTAAAGCTTATACAGGGTAAACTCATACATTGTTCACCCTCTATAACACTGACAGAAAGATATGCACAGCTGTTTACCCCCCCCCCCGGTATTAATACATACTCTGGGTTAATTAATAAGTAAAAAGTGATTTTATTAAATACAAAAAGTAGGATTTAAGTGGTTCCAAGTAATAACAGAGAGAACAAAGTGAATTACCAAGTGAAATAAAATAAAACACGCAGGTCTAAGCCTAATACAGTAAGAAAACTGAATACAGATTAAAATCTCACCCTCAGAGATGTTTCAATAAGCTTCTATCACAGACTGGATGCCTTCCTAGTCTGGGCACAATCCTTTCCCCTGGCACAGCCCTTGTTCCAGCTCAGCTGGTAGCTAGGGGATTTCTCATGATTGCAGCCCCCTTTGTTCTGTTCCACTCCCTTATATAGCTTTTGCACAAGGCGGGAATCCTTTGTCCCTCTCTGTATTCCCACCCCTCCTTCTAAATGGAAAAGCACCAGGTTAAAGATGGATTCCAGTTCAGGTGACATGATCACATGGCACTGTAAGACCCCAAGCCCTCATTCCTCCCAGCCTGACTCACAGGAAGGCTTGCAAGCAAACAGAGCCATCCAGAGTCAATTGTCCTGGTTGATGGGCGCCATCAAGATTCCAAACGACCATTAATGGCCCACGCTTTGCATAACTACAGTAGGACCTCAGAGTTATATTTCATATTTCTAGTTTCAGAAACAAGACTGATATATTTATACAAATAGGATGACCACACTCAGTAGATTATAAGCTTTGTAATGATACCTTACAAGAGACCTTTTGCATGAAGCATATTCCAGTTACATTATATTCATGCTCATTAGCATATTTTCATAAAATCATATAGAGTGCAACGTCACAGAGGAGATCTATCTCGTTCTGTTATGTTGCTAGGAGGGGCCATGCAGTGTGGTGGGGATGAGGCAGAGCACCTTCTGTCATTCTGCATTCTCTCTCTTTAAAACAGCCTCCCTCTCCCGCCGCCCTTGCCACACAACGTGCTTGGACTTCATCAGCAAGCCCCCAGCATGGCCCAGCAGCCGCTTGACTTTTGAATAATGGAGTCAGGGAGATGTTGGGGTTTTGTGTCCTAAATGGCCATGTAAGACTTGGCCTTCTAGAGCAGACCAATAGCCCATCTAGTCCCGTCTCCAGCCCTGCCAGACCAATAGCCCCTCTTGTCCAATACCTTATTTTAATCTATACCGGATCAGACCAATGGTTCATTTCGTCTCATGTCCTGTCTCCAGCTGTGTCAGGTCAGTCCCGTTGCTACATCTGTCCCTTGTATTATCTCCTGACGTACCAGATCATATCAGCCACCTGTCCTACTCCTCTAGGCTGCCTCTTGCCCACAGCAGATGGCAATGGCAGCCCCTCTGACAGTGGCTGGAGCTGGAGTCTGCCCCAGAGGGTGTATAGCCCCCAGCATACAGTCCGTCTACTATACTGTTTGAGGGGGCAACTCAAAGCCATGGAGACAGAAGGGACGGTGGGAGGGACGGGGAGAAACTCCTCCCTCACCATTGCCACAGCAGTGGTCTCTCTTTTTTTCTCTCTCTCCTCTGGTTTCCTCCACTGTCCCTCATCCTTCCCTTTCACTTCTTCCCTCCCCCACCCCAGCAGTATTAATCTCCTGCCTTTGGCCCGTGCCCATGCCGTGTTGTACATCTGAACACGCTGTAGCGACACGGCTGCTGGGACACCTGTGGTATTTAACGATCAGGCCTGCGCGCCTCTCGTTAGGGGGCCCCCTTGTCAGCTCTCTGCCACCTGGTCTGTCTCGCGGTATAGCACTGTTTATTTAACAGAGAGATTAAGCATGACATGATGACTCCCAGCGGAGGAGCCAGGGAAACTGTTGCCATCTATAAATTGGAATCTTTTTATTTATTTATTTGTTAATTGTCATCAAGGACTTGTGAGCTGTTTTTTGGAAATGGAGGCGACAGTTAACCCTTTCTTGCCCACGTGGCATGAAGAGAAGCCGGTCTGGGTGTGGCTGCGGGAGGGAGGGAAGGACCTTTTGACCTATGAAGTCTAGGGAGAAGCAGGAGTGAGGACGCACTGACCATGGTGCTCAGATCTATGACACTGTTTTTTTTCCTAAGAGGGAGGAAGGTTTTCTGGGAGCAGTCTCCTCCTGTTTAATTTCCCCAGGTGTTCTCCTTCCCTTCCATCAAAGAGCCCTGCCTTGTGCCAGCATGCCTGGGCTGAGGAAAATCAGGCTTCCCTATTGGGTCCCAGCCTCTCATCAGGCTACCTTAGTGCAATAATCGGAAGATGCAGGATAAGGAAGGAGCTTGCATAAGTTCTCTTGAGCTACTGCAGTGACATGGTGCGTCAGTCCCTGAGCCCAAACAGCTGCCTTCAGCTCAGGTTTGTCTTAAGCTGGTGGGGACGTGGTGCTGGAAATGGAACCCACTCTTTGATATTGGGCTGCTAGTGTCTTCGCCTAATTTCAAGTGGGTGATTATATTCTATAGTCTACCTCCGCAAAGTCCACCTGCATTGTCACTTAGATGAGCTATTCTTCACTCCCTGCCTTAAATGGATGTGCAGTGTTTTGGGGGCACTGTTAAATGGCTGTTGTGCACCGCCCTAGAAGTGGGTACATTTCAATGCTGAGCAAAATGATAGCTGTATGAATACCATCTGGAATGTGCTTTGGGACCAAAAGATGAATTTCCCATGAGGAGGTACTTATGCGAGAGTGTTTTCTATACAATTAACTCAAGGATTTCTGTTGCCCTCACAGGTGCTCCAGTAACATATACATTGATTTCTTTTTAAAATATATAATTAATTTGGGTATAATAGCAAGTGTGGAATTGTTTATTAAGCTATGTTTTTTAATCAAGGAGAAAAGAAATTAAAAATAGAGAGAAAACATAACTTAAGGCAGCAAAGCCCTGGGAACAATTTATGGTCTCCTTAATTAATCTCTCTCCTTGTTATTTATTGCACTTTGTAAAGAGAGAGAATTCACATGCCTGTTGGAATGGCAGAATGATGGTGCAACAAGTCTGAGCAGCTGGTAAGGGGATAGCCCCAGCGTGGCAAGAATGCAGAAGGGGTATATTATATTGGCAGCTCACTAGACTGGACATTTTAAAGTGTAATAATGGATGTTAGAGGGAGGGTGTGTGACATGAAGTGTGCCTGTTTCTCATTCTGGTGCTGTACCTGGTGCCCCTCCAAAATTGCATTAGGGCCAGATTTTCAAAAAAGAGAAAAGTGGGCAATTGTACACTTAATTTGCTCGGGCAAAGACTCCGTTCATGCAAGTTGTGTAGTTGTATGCAGAACCTCTACCCTTAAAATCACTCCCACACTGAAGAAAATCCTCTCTAGTAGTACACCGGAAACTAGACTTGGGGGAGACCTATTTGTTCATCTGGTCTCTTCCCCTGTCAGTGCAGGACTCTTTCTGA
Source organism: Natator depressus (assembly GCF_965152275.1). Lineage (NCBI taxonomy): Eukaryota > Metazoa > Chordata > Testudines > Cheloniidae > Natator > Natator depressus. Next base: position 69,768,781 of record NC_134243.1, read on the forward strand.
TTGGATGATCTTTACTGCCTTGTCTCGTCAGCAGTGGAGATCCCATCTCTTCCCAGGGGAGACTATTCCACAGTCTAATGGCACTCATTGTTAGAAGGAGAGCCTACATTTAACTTTGTTCGGCATCATTCCATCACTCCCAGTTACACCCCTTTGAGCCATCCTCAACAATTCCTCTCTCCTCTTCATCCTTGTAGATGATTCTTTCTCTCTTCCTTAATCATCATTAAGGGGGAGCAATCCATATTTGGTTTTTTAACTCCCCTCGTAAGTCAGTCTCTCCAGCCTCTTCATCATTTTTGTTGCTCTTCTCTGAATTTCCTCAAATGTGTTGACGCTTTCCTGGCTTTTTGCCCAGAACTGTTTGCAGTATTCCAGGTGTGGTCTCATCCGAGCTCTAGGGAGATGGACTAACTCTGCTCTGTGTTGCAGTGTTGCTGCATATGTAGGCCAGAATTTCTGGTGAGGTTCCCCCCCCCCCCCCCCCTGTCATATTGCATTATAGTCTGATAAGCCTTTTAATGGCCATCGTCACCGCAAGCCTTTTTTGGCATTAACTACTTTCCAGGTTTCTGCCTTCCACTAAATTGTTTGATGTGATTTTCTCCAAAATGTATTGGCTTGCATTTTTTCTAGGTTTGGGCCTTGTTTTGTTTCCTTCCGTGTTTTTTAAGCCGTCTAGGTGCTTTTTGTATGACTTCCCAATCCTCAGTGACCTCCTGATTTTATTATCGTTGGAGCATAGAAATGAACAGACTGGATCTGAAATAGTCCAGTATCCTTCTCCGGTTAGTGGCCAGTATCAGATGCTTCAGAGAAAGGTAATGGTTCCCCTAAACATACAAGTATCAGCTTTATAGTTAATGTGGTGTCTAATAATTAATAATTTCCAAATAATTACTAATGATGTTAAATAAAACCAGACTTAACACCAATCCTGCTGCAGACAGCTTCCCCCAGCTCTAAACTTCGCTATTTTATTGCCCTTTGTTTACACTCCATTACCATGTTTTGAATTCATATGCATACTTCGGTTTTTTTAATGCGAGTGGTGTGTTTTTGTGGACTACCTAGAAGAGCACTGGCAGATAAGAGCTATATAAATAAAATATATTATTATTATTTATGCTGCTTTATGCCAGTGCTCATAACCAAGCCAATTTGAAATAATTTTTCAAGTAAGATTTTGTGAAGCACCATATCAAATGCTTTTACTAAGTCCAGATATATTGCAGCTACTGCATTCCCTTCATCTGCTCTTTTGTAATTCAATCAACAACAAAAAAGAGGTGATCAGATTAGTCTGGCATGATTTGTGATTTATACATCCCCAGCTTATTTGCTCTTGGTTCCATTATCCTGTAGGCACTTAAAGAATTTTGTCTCTTAACATTTATTTAATTGTTTTGCTAGTGACTGAAGTAAAATGTATTAATTTATTTTATTCATCAAATATGAACATGCAACAGTTAACAATATATATAAGGATATATATAAATATATATGAGATGTATATAAATGTCTGTGAAGAATTATAGTATTTGTCTTACTGATATGATTCTGGACAGAAATATATATATATTAGTCCATGGCCTGGAAGTACACTCAACAGCATGGAAGGCAGGAAATGCATCTGATATATCTAGGTAGCATACACCTGCTGGCTGCTCCATTTATGTCCAGTTGATCTGGAGAACCAACAGAGAAAACATGAATGAATTTCCTAGAAGGACTTCTCATCTGCTTTGACCATTATTTCTTATGGGGTTTTGGGAATGTGAATTCTTTTCTCTCTTGTTCAGTCTAAACTCCTCCTCCTTCATTAAAAGTGGCACTCAAATAGCCTATATAGAGAGATACAAACATAAAAATAGTATCTCCCTGTTCACTCTGACTTCATTTCTGAAACATCAAGGAAATTCTCTTCCACTCCACTGCTGTTATATAGCTGGATTTTAGATTTCTATCCCTTTATTACGTCATTTAGCTCTTAATAACGAAACACCTGGTCCTTACTTATCATGTTCTTTTCTACCAACATTTTCTATGCTACTGACATATTCAGTAATGTGATTTCTGATAAAGGAGTATTTCCCCACTTGGAGAGTTGGGATAATGCTTCCTGGGGCTGTGCTCTATTATCTAATAATATATTGGAGTTAATGGAACATCAGGGCATGCCTAATAAGTAGGCTTGGTAGAATACAATTTTTATTTTTTGTTATAATTTTGATGAATAATATTGATTTTTATTTTTAAATTTCCCCTCTGATTTTTATCCATTTTAAAGGTTTGACAGTTGCACAAAATCATGGATGGTGGTTTCCAGATAGTACCTGATGACAATGGACGTTGAGATTCAAAAAGTTAAATCTTTATAACTGTTAAAACACAAATTGTCAACATCATATATCTAAATATACAACATAAATAGCATTAAAATAAACTCTAAGTTTTCAAGCAGCAAGTTCCTTACTTTGCTTAACTGTACATTTTGATTTTTGTCAATGGAAATTTTTTTCTCGGTTTGTATGTGTATGGTGAAATCGATGTTTATTGACATTTACTGATAAAAATCTCATCCTTCTGAACCTACTAATAAGCTTTAATGAGCTTGGTAGCAAGGTGGATGTGTTCTGTGCTGGAGAACCAGGTGCAGAATTTGAAAGGATAATTTAGGCACTTCTCTTTATATATATGTGGCTAGAGGCATTGATTACGCTCTACAGAGCTTTACATCCTCTAGGTCTCACTGACTTATGTCACAGTACAGAAGTTAGGATCTGCTGGGTTCTTATCACAGTTGACTCAGGGCCTGCACTTCTTAAGCTCAGCAGAAGGCACTCTCAGTTGAGACTCTCCCGTCTTGAACATAGTTCCTACAGGGCTCTGACAGAGCCTTAGTTTGGAGAGCTGCAGGATGCCATTCCAGTACAATTTGTGTAGCAAGGCTTTTCATGAATCTTCCTAATTAGGAATGGGGTTTGGGCTTTTTGTTGTTAAACAGCAGGTTTCGGTAAGCCTTGTAAACTGGTGTTTTTGTTGAAGGAAGACACTTTGGGACCTATACATTTCTGAATAATAATAAAAATAATTGGAAAGGCCAAAACCTATAATATTTGTTACCTGCTACAGAGTGGCCCTCAAAAGGGGTGACATTCTTTCCTCATCAGATATTTAGTTCAAAACTCAACCTTGACTGTTCAGCTGATCTGTGTGCAAGCTAAACATATCAGCACCCACTGAAATCAGCCATTGGAAGTCAATTTGGATCCATGTAAGAAAATGATTACCACTGGCACTGATCCCTAAAGCCAAACTCACCTGGATTTTCAAAAACGTGGTCTGAAATTAGCGCCCTAGGGATAGATTTTGGTCCCATTAAAGTCAACAGCAAAACTCCCGTTGGCTTCCATGGGACAAGGATTTTATCCTTAAAAGATTTTCCAAGCCCTCCAGGGAACAATAAAAATTTCAGAACCCCCCTCTCTCCCCAACACACACATGCACTGGAAGCAATTCAGGATCGCAAATCAGTCAGACATTGTAAACCCACTGACAAATCCATCTAAACTTTAGAACAAAACAATTGGAATTGGCTTCTCCTCCACTTAATGCTTCTGAATCTTGAGTTCAAGATTCTAGGATTTTCTGGCAAGAGTGGATGATGATGATGGATCTGTGCGTAAGGTTTTATGAATTCAGACAAAAGGCTGGATGGCTCTGAGGACAGATATGGGAGGGGTAAGATTTAAGACACACATGCAGGAGGTCTCATGCTGCTGCTACTAGAACATACTTGGAATTTCTAAATATTGTAAATGACACTTTTCTAACTCAAAAAGTGTCACATCCAACACGGGGGAATTCTATATTAGACCGCATCTTGTCAGATAAAGAGGAACTGATAACAGAACTGAAAAGGAATGGTAATTTAGGTACAAGCGATTATGACTTGATCACATTTTTAATGTGCAATCAGAATAAAGTCCAGACTATACACACACACATACACTTGGTGCTTTATAAGGGCCAACTTCATAAAGAGGAAAACAATTATCAGCTAAATCATCTGGGAGGAAGAATTTAATCAGAAAATATGTGAATGATAACTAGGAATTGTTTAAGAATACTTTAGTAGACCCCAAAAAGCCACAGTCCTACAATTGAGGAAGAAGGCTGTATCAGTTAAAAACTGACCTGGTTTAGAGGGGAAGCTATATATTTTTTAAAACAAGGGGTGGGGAAAATAATATAGCAAATGGAAGAAAGGAAAAGTTGATATTAATGAATATAAATCAGAAACTAGGAATTGTAGAAAATTGATAAGGAAAGGAAAGGAACACAAAGGAATATCTATGGCAAGCAGAGTAAAGGACAATAAGGAGGATTTTTAAAATTATAATAGGAATAAAAAGAATCCTAACAATGGTACTGGTCCATTGCTAGATGAAAATGGTAGATTTATCAATGATAATGCAGAAAAGGCAAAGGTGTTCAATTAATATTTCTGTTATGTATTTGGAGGGGAAAATAGATGACATAATCATATCATATGATAACATTCTTGCATTGCTCTAATATCTTCGGAGGATGTTAAACAGCAGCTACTGAAGTTAGACATTTTGAAATCAGCAGGTCTAGATAACTTGAACTCAAAAGTTTTAAAAGAGCTAGCTCCGGAGCTCGCTGGACCATAAATGTTGATATTCAATAAATTTTGGAACACTGGGGAAGTTCCAGAACACTGGAAGAAGGCTAATGACATGCCAACATTTAAAAAGAGTAAACAGGATCATCTATGTAATTATAGGCCTGTCAGTCATCAATCCTGATAATAGGCAAGATAATGAAGTGGCTGATACAGGACTTGATTAATAAAGAATAAAGAGGGCAATATTATTAATGCCACTTAACATGGGTTTATGGAAAATACATTCTGTCAAACTAACTTGATATCTTTTTTGATGAGATTATAAATTTGGTTGATAAAGATAATAGTGTTGATGTAATATACCTAGACTTCTGTAAGGTGTTTGACTGGGTACCTTATGATATTTTGATTTAAAAACTAGAATGATATAAAATTAACATGGCACACATTAAATGAATCAAGAGCTGGCTAACTGATAGATCTCAAAGAGTAATTGTAAACAGAGAATCGTCATTGAATGGGTGGATTTCTAGTGGAGTCCTGCAGGAGTTGGTTCTTGGCCCTACACTATTTAACTTCTTTATTAATTACCTGAAAAAAAACCCGTAAAATTGTCATTGATAAAGTTTTCAGATGACCCAAAAATTGGGCGAATGTTAAACAATATGGAGGACAGGACCCTGATACAGAGTGATTTGGGTTGCTTGGTAAAGTGGGTGCAAGTAAACTATGTGTTTTAATATGGTTAAATGTAAGTGTATGCATCTAGGAACAAAGAATGCACGCTATAATTACATGATGGGGGACTCTACTGTGGGGAGCCAGTGACTTGGAAAAAGATTTGGGGGTCATGGTGGATAATCAGCTGAACATGAGCTAAAAGTGTGATGCTGTGGCCAAACAGGCTAATGTGATCCTTGGATGCATAAACAGGAGAATCTTGAGCAGAAGTAGAGAGGTTATTTTATCTTTGTATTTGGCACTGGTGTGACCACTGCTGAAATACTGTGTCCAGTTCTGGTGTCCGCAATTCAAGAAGGATGTTGATATTTTGGGGAGGTTTCAGAGAAGAGCTCTGAGAGTAATTAAAGGATTAGATTACATGCCTTACAGTGATAGACTCAAGGAGCTCAGTCTATTTAGTGTAACAAAGAGAAGGTTAAGGGGGGACCTGATTGCAGTGTATAGGTACCTACATAGGGAACAAATAACAGTGGGCTCTTCAGTCTAGCAGAGAAATATAACATGATCCAGTGGCTGGAAGTTGAAGCTAAGACTGGAAATAAGGTGCAAATTTTTAATGGCCTAAGTAATTACCACTGGAGCAGTTTACTGAGGGTCGTGTTGGATTCTCCATTGCTGACACTTTCTGAATGAAGATTGGATGTTTCTCTAAAAAATCTGCTCTAGGAATTATTTTGGGGAAGTTCTCTGACCTGTGCTATACAGGAGGACAGACTAGATGATCACAATAGTCCCTTCTGGCCTTGGAATCTGTGAAAAAGGCAGAGGCAGTATAGTAGTGAAGTTGCTTGAGAGACATCTTGAGGCTGCATGCTGCCCCTTAACGATGCCCCTAGGGAAGGGGGACGGCTATGAAGAGCTAGTTCCAATCTACATGTCTGAATAGTGTGTGTGGGTCGAGGGGGGGGCATCCCAGGGGAATAAAAGCAGAAAGATGTTTTATGAAGTTATTAGCAGCTGGTGGTAAGTGCCTATTTATCTGCATCGAGCTGCAGAGCCTGGGAGCGGCTGGAGTGAGATTTGCTGTCCTATTGGTTCTTTAAGGATAAATAATCTTGGTTGGAATTTGCACTAATGATTTCCTAATCGTGGTGCTGCTGGAGTTTCCAGACAAAAAATGTTTCTTTGTTTTTCAAGGGTATAAATGGGGATGGGTAGGAGGCGGGAGAAAGGTTCGTTTCCCATCTTGTTCTCATTGGGAGCTTGGCAAAAGATCCTTGTGTTTTATTTCTTTTTGTTTTTTTCAAACCCCTCCCAAGATTACCTTCCCTCCAGCAAGGAGTGTGACCACTGGACATGGTCCTGCTGAAGTGTGATGAAGGCCGTTCCTTCAGTCAGCTGGGGAAGGTTCTCTCAAACCCTCTGGGGGCTGCCTCTGCTGGCTTTCCTGTTTCCGTTGTCCAGGTTGGTGGAAGTGGGCACGTTGCTGGGACGGATGCTGCTTACTTGGAGGAGTTTGGAATGGGGTCCAACAGAAGGTTTCCCATTTGCATTATTGGGAAAGTATATGGCTGCACATACAACTATTTTGCTCAGGCAGGCAGCGAAACCAAAGCAGATGCACAAAGCCATCTAGCCAGGGTCTGACGATTGTCCTGTGCATGTATCAATGGGATGCAGTTGCCAACGAAGTATATTTCCATCTCCAGATGGAACCAGATGGTAATCTCCAGTTGCTAACCTTCCTAAAGGAACTCTCACTGATCTGTTTAGGCATTTATTCCCTGTTCAGCAGGATATTATCTGAGCACCTTACAGAAATACCAGCATCGGCAGTAGTTTAATCAGTGTTGTAGGTCTGTTTTTGGCTCTTTCCTCTTCCCTTGCATGTGAGGGTAAATGGGTAAAAATTTAAATGTTGTATTAGCACTATCTGTTCTTGTTCTAGTGAGAAAGGTGAGTCTTGTATTTAGTCCTAAAAGCAATGCCATGTTAACCTTTGTGTAAGAAAGTCCCAAAGCTCAGGCTCCCACAGGTTTCATCCTTGTAGTAGCTAGTGCCTGAGGAGCCCAGCTGTCATGGGAGGTCATGGTCCCTAAGGTAGTCTGGGTTTATTGCATTGCTCATTGCTTGGAGAGCAGGACCAGAACCTTGACTTTTGACTTGTTGTTCAAGAGGAAGCCAAATGTCTGGAGTATGAAAGTTATATGCTCATATCGCTCTCTGTTGGATAGCAGGCGAGCTGCTATATTTTGAATCAGATGAATCTCTTCAGGTCTAGCATTGTTATGTCCTGATATAGCGCAACTGCAATAACTGAGCCTGGAGGTCACAGACACAGTGGATCTGATAGTGCAAACCAGTCAAGTAATCAAATACGTTACCGGAAAAAAAGAAAAAAAAAACAACCTCATCAAGTATGTTAGGGCATAGTCTCTAGTCACAGACACAAGAAAATGTTCCTGGTGTGTACTGGCTGCTAGAAGGTGAAGATTTGCGTTCTCCATGTGTTCTGTTCTGGAGGTTTGTTCCCTTCTCTGCAGCACTGGAGAATGCATAGAATGTCTGTGGTCTGAGAAGGTATCTTTGCTCACCCCACTGTACTGCTGGAAATGTGCAGCTGTCTTTGATCCTTCTAGCCATCATACTGTCATAAAACTCATGGATGATATTTGTTAACTTCTGAGTATCCTGAGGATCTTTCTGAAGATTTTTGGTGGTGGTGACTGGCCCCAGGGCTGTGATGAGAGGCATTTTGTGTGCTCCCTCGCTGTACTCTCCATTGGAGAAAATGCTGAAGTAGTCTAGCTGAACAGTAATCATGATGATTCCCTGTGTTTTAGGGGAGGCAGTGTTACCTAGTTACCAGAGCGCTGGACTGGGACTCAGGAGACCTGGGTTCCAGTCTCAGCCACTAGACCGTAGGCAAATCACTTCTCCTCCCTGTGCTGCAGTTTCCCCCATCTGTAAAATGGGGATGATACTGACCATTATGAAGTGCGTAGAGATCTGTGGATGAAAAACAGAATCTGAGAGGTATTATTATTGTCAAGACACCTACAGATGGGAGTCACCAAGCAGGATATGGGATCACAGCCTATAACTACCTTCCAGGCAACAATAGGAAGGAAGGATGGAAGGTCGGTGGTTGGCAAAGTTTCAGAAGGCAGTTGGACCATGCGGTGGCGTGACGTCCAGTGAAGGAAGGATTCTGAAGGTCATGAAGAGAAGGTTCTGAAGGCTAGGTGCAGTTGGGCAGTGGAGTAGGCTTCCCAAGTGGTTGATGGAGACACCATCCCTATGGTGATGGAGGCACTGTTTCGAGAAGACCAGTGCTCAGCACCCAGCCTCTCACACCGTGACACTGGTGGCCAGATTTTCACAAGAGCACAGCACCCAAGGTACCTCCAACATGCTTTTTGAAAATCTGGCTGATAATAGGCCCTTTGTGAAGAGAAGCCCTGTAGGATGTAATGGAAACTTGTCAGGGTGACCCAGGGGATATTTTCCAGCTTGTTTGTCTGGCTTTATGAAAACTATTTGGGCGGAATGAACATTTTAGTGAAATTTTTCGTGTTACAGCTCTTGTATTCCGAGGGGCATTGTCCTCTTGAATGGATGACACTAGATTCACTCCATCACTCTCAACTTGATCATGGCACTACCCAGACCTTTGTAAAGTGTGCAGTACTTACAGCCCCTTTTACTTCTGCTCTAGCAGTGTCCAACCGCTCTGCTGATGTCCCCTGCTTCACCTCCCATTTGCATTATGCAGTCAGCTAGGCTTTCCCTTTAATAACCTTGTTGCTTGCCTTGAGAATTAGTTAATACTCTTTAGCATAAACATTGAACTGCATCCCCAATGCCTGGGAAGCCTGCCTGGATATATTGTTCCCAGCATGTCGGCTGTTGGAGCTGCGGGTATGTATATATTTTAGCCTTGACAAGTGGAGTATGTAAAGATTTTCCACTTACCTCTCTGCGTGGTCTGGTTGGTTCCAGAGCGTGTGTTAGTTCTGGCAGCTTTCACTGCACCCTGCGTCGATCATCGTGTTGGCGGATGTGAGTATTTCACGCAGGAAAAGCTCTTTTCCCGAAGAAGGAATGAATTAAGAAGAACGGTTATTGCCACTTGAGAAAAGCAGTCCCAGGCCGGGCAACAAGATGCATGGGTTGCATTCAAATTAAGAGAACAAACATCAATATGGAAATGGAAGGGGAATGGAAACCGGGGAACTGCATTCTGTTACTTCTGAGCTAAGACAACCTTTGAGGCTGTCTGTTTCTCTGTGGCGATTTTGGAACAAATACATCTGATAGCACAGGGGTGGGCAAACGACGGCCTGCGGGCCGGATCCGGCCCCTCAGGGCTTTGAATCTGGCCTGCGGGATTGTCATCCCTGTGGCACCGCACCGCTCCAGGAAGCGGCCACACCACATCTCTGCAGCCCCTGGGGGTGGGGTGGCAGAGAGCTCCGCACGCTGCTCTTGCCTGTGGGTACCTCCCCCAAAGCTCCCATTGGCCAGGAACGGGTTACTGTGTCCAATGGGAGCTTCGTGGGAGGTACCCACAGGCAAGGGAAACACGCTGTCCTGGCCCCGGAGCCGCTCTAGGTAAGCGGTGCCGGGCCAGAGCCTGAGCCCCTCCTGCACCCCGCACCCCAACTCCCTGCCCTGAGCCCCCTGCTGCATCCTGCACCCCTCATGCACCCCAACTCCCTGCCCTTAGCCGCCTCCTGCACTCCACACCGCTCCTGCACCCCAACCTCCTGCCCTGAGCCCCCTGCCACACCTCACACCCCTCCTGCACCTCAGCCCCCTGACCTGAGCACCCTCCTGCACTCCACACCCCTCCTGCACCCTAACCCCCTTCCTTGACCCCCCTCATACACCCCGCACCCCTCCTCTGCCCCAACCCCTTGCCCTGAGCCCCTTCCTGCACACCGCACCCCCTCCCACACCCCGCACCCTGCCCCTGCACCCCAACCCCCTGCCCCGGCCCTGCAAGCAATTTCCTCACCCAGATGTGGCCCTCGGGCCAAAAAGTTTGCCCACCCCAGTGATAGCAGTACATGAGAGGGTGTGAGTTCCTCTGTACATATGTATACCCATGTTTGCATGTGTGTGCGTACATGCATTCCTTCTTGCAAGTTATCTGGCGTGCATGTCGATACATTTATAATCACGTTGAACCCAATAATCAGTTATAGCCTGTCAAATGGCACTGAAAGGTCTTCCTGCCCCAGCTCACACCCTCTGCCAGCATAACATACTAACTCTGTTCAACCTCCGCTTTGAAAACTGCTGAGAAAACAAACGTGCCCAAAATGTCAACACACTCAGAGTGAAATCCTGGCCCCAGTGAAGTCAATGGAAGTTTTGCTGTTGATCTCAGTGGAACTAGGATTTCGTTCTCATGCTCTCCTGGAGCAAGGAGGGAATCAAACTCCAGACTGGAGACCCCGCACTGACAGCGCCCTGCTCTCTGAGGCATTAATCAAGAGGGTATAAGCAGCAGTGCCTGTTTTGATCTCAGCTGTCAGGGTACCACATAGAGAGAGCATCTATCACTGCACTACCCAGGCCTCTGACTATGGAGAGAGAGCTTCATAGATGAAAACTAGCATTCTGAATATTTAGCTGTACTGAAGATGCTGCGGTGAGGGGCGGACTATAAATTATTGAATTTTATATAATAAACACATATATACTATGGAACCCCCTTAGAATGAGCGTGGGCCTAGCAGAAGTCTGTTTACAGGGCACTCAGAGGACGTTCTATGGGGCAAATAGTGTGTCCAATACAAAAGCAACCCAGAAAGCCAGATGGGAGTTGGTAGCTCCCTCAGGGCCCTGTGCCGCAGCATTAGTTTTTCTTAAAGGGCCACCTTCCAGTACCCCATATCAGGATGGGAATGTGTACATATCCCTGCAGCCCCTGAAGGTGGGGGTGTGGGCAGGGCGGCAGAGAGCTCCGCACGCTGCTCTTGCCTGTGGGTACCTCCCCCAAAGCTCCCATTGGCCAGGAACGGGTTATCGTGGCCAATGGGAGCTTTGGGGGAGGTACCCACAGGCGAGGGAAACACGCGAAGCCCTCTTCACCCCTACCCCCACCCCCAGGGGCCGCGCAGGGACGTGGTGCCGGCCGCTTCTCGGAGTGGCGCGGCGTGGGGCCAGGGCAGGCAGGCAGGGAGGCTGCCCTGGCCCCGGTGCACGCCACTGCCACCCCGGAGCCGCGCTGGGTAAGCGGTGCTGGGCCGGAGCCTGAACCCCTCCTGCACCCTGCACCCCAACTCCCTGCCCTGAGCCCCCTCCCGCATCCCACACCCCTCCTGCACTCCAACCCCCTGCCCTGAGCCCCCTCCTGCACCCCGCACCCCTCCTGCACTCCAGCTCCCTGCCCTGCCGCATCCTGCACCGCTCCTGCACCCCAACCCCCTGATCTGAGCCCCCTGCCACACCCCGCACCCGTCCTGCACCCCAACTCACTGCCCGAACCCCCTCATACACCCCGCATCCCTCTTGCACCTCAACCCCCTGACCTGAGCCCCCTCCTGCACTCCACACCCCTCCTGCACCCTAACCCCCTTCCGTGAGCCCCTCATACACCCCTTTGCTCCAACCCATTGGCCTGAGCCCTTTCCTGCACACTGCACCACCTCCCGCACCCCAACCCCCTGCCCTGGCCCTGCAAGCAATTTCCCCACCCAGATGTGGCCCTCGGGCCAAAAAGTTTGCCCACCCCTTTGCTAACAGCTGGTTGGACCACTCTGCTGAGTCCACTGATCTAATGCTTTCTCATGTGCAGGTATCAGCATGGAGGAAACAGGGCTGTGGGGGCCTTTCCCGCTTATCTTGCTCAGGAATCTCTCTTTCCCGCTGACCATGGCATCTGGCTCTCAGGGCCTCCTGCACAATCTGCAGTGTTGGTCTGAGGGGAGCTGATTAGCAGCATAGTCAGCCAAAGTCCTGCAGGAGGTAGAACTCACTCGCTTTCAAAAATAGTTTTTTCTTCCAACCAAAGCAGCCTACCTTTGCCAGCATGTGATATAAGGGAGCTGTGCACGTTCTGCTCTTGTATCCCTTCCCTTGTTAATTCATCCCAGCCTCACTTTGAAATAATGCGAGAAGAGAAACCCAGGAAAGATGATTTCAGAGCAAGCCCATTCATTCCATGACTGAGCAGACTGTCGGGAAGCAGAGTGGGTTGTTGTGAAGTGAATCTGTTTCCCTTGAGGCTGCTCTGTCTCCTCGGAGTTCAACCTTGTTATGTTTTGGCCTGCGCGTGTCCAGCTATTTCTTTCCATAACATCCTTCCTTTGATAATGAACTCCGGCCAGACTTGAACATACTCTCCCTTTTGACTCCCTCAACGCTCCCCTTTGACCTTCAGAACAGCCCGTGTGCTCTCAGCCTCTGCCAGAGCATCCAGTGTTCTGTCTTTCTCCTGAGACATGGGTCTTTTCCTCTTGATTTTGTAAAGGGGTTGAGGGAATGTGTCCATCCGTGGTGGTTAATGAAGGAGCATTCTGGCAGCGCTTCCTCCACATTCCCATGCCAACAAATCATTGCAGTACAAGCTTCTCTCATACACTATCACCTGCCAATGACTTCAGTCCTGAGCTGGTGGCACCGCCCACTTGGGGGGGTGCGGGGGGGCACCCCGTCAAAGGTAGCTCAGTCTCTATATAGGCAAGGGGGCCCATATTCTCCGAAAGGGAGAATGGGACAGTGCACAGGGCCGGCCCCAGGTCCCCCTCCCTACCCCTGCATGCAGGGCTGGCCCCCCCTCCGGTCACTTGCCCGAGGCCTCCCCCTCCTTCTCCTCCCCTCCCCGTGAATGGGGCTGGCTCAAGGCCCCCCGGCCACCCATCGCGTGCAGGGCGGGCCCAAGGAGGTCCCCCACCCTCTGCTTCGTTCATGGGGCGGGGCCGAGCCCTTCTTGCCTCCCACCCAGGCGGGGCCAGTCCAAAGTCCCTCTCTCCCTCCTGTGTGCATAACTGACCTGAGCCCCCCTGCTGGCCCGAGCTGCTCTCCCCAACCCTCCCTCCTGCGCAGGGCTGGCATTGCCACTCACCTCCTCCCCACATGTTCCTCTGTTCCCTGCAAGGGTTCACACCCCACTTTTTGGCAATACTGGGCATTTGTGCAGTTTACTCTTGCCAACTGATGATCAGGATGGCAAGAGCAAACGGGACAAATGCCCAGATTTACCAAAAAAGTCGGGATGGCCAGGACAGGGCTCAAAAAAGGGACTGTCCCAGCCAAAATGGGACGTATGGTCACCCTAACGTAGGCTCAAGCTTTTGGGGGCTCTCCTGAGCACTGGGTGGTACTTACACAGCTAAAACCTCTACAAAAATGTCCCCTTTGATGTCTGTGAGGGGGCCGAGGGCTTGCAGCAGCACCGCTCTGGTGCTTAGTGAAGATGCTGCCTATGCCAACGGGAGAGCTTCTCCCACCGGCATAGTTATTCCACCTTCCCTAGAAGTGGCAGCGATGTTGTCAGGAGAAGCCCTCCTGTCAGCATAGCACTGTCTACACTGGGAGCTTGGTTGGTATAGCTGCATCACCATTAGTTTGTAGTATAGACCAGGGCTTAGTATGTCTTCTGTTGGTTTGGGTTTTTTTCAACAATCAACCATGGTGGCTGTTTGCACTTTCTGATACCAGGGTAGGATACTTTGGTTACTGCAGCTACCATTCTGTGAATCAAGTCAACTCCATTTTGGGCTGTCGTCTGATAAAAGACATAAGAGCCAATGAACATCTTTAGAAATTATTCTAGGGGAGGTTATTTGGGGAGAGGGCTTCTGGTGTCCTATGCAGAAAGAGCTTTCATGCATGAACTTCTTTCACATAGTTGAATAACCCCTCATGGTTTTAACTAGACATTGAATTCGCAACATCTCCTCAGAGAGGCTTGTAGGCAGCTTTTGGGAATGAATCTTTAATTTTGGTCTATAAAACACACAATAGAAGCCTCTCCTAGACATGAGAGCAATTAAAATGTCCACTGAGTGAATAAACACAGTCTAATAATAATGGTACCGTTAATGAGACTTCAGATGTTTTAGCAAACTGGCCTAGGTCTAGCAAGTTTGGAGATGCATTATCTGAATAAAGTTGCTGCTGCTGTGAATTGCAGAGATGTTTCCGAAATGCCGTGGGCTTTAACTGAAGCTTCACTATCCCACTACCACCACTGTGGGTGGTGTGTATCCCATCCCAAGGGAAATATACTTTAGGCAAAACATAGCATGGAAGGAACGAGAGCAATTTTGCAAAACAGTTCACTTGATTCCCTCTTGGAAGGAATTCAGAGAAGAGCAACAAAAATAATTAAGGTTCTGCAGGGATTAAATTGTACAAAAAAGCCAAGTATGTATACCTTGGCTAGACAACGGCTAAGCGGATGTGATAACCAGCAGTGCATATTTAAAAGATGTAAACAGTGAGGACGGAGAGGGATTTCTTAGGGTAAGGGGCTAGAACTGGAAATTGCAAGATAAAATTAAGCACAAGAATATGTAGCTTCACTATCCCGAAACTTTTCCTAATCATAGAAATGTAGGGCTGGAAGGGACTGTCCTTTATCACTGGAAAGCAGTGGGAGGAAGAACAAGATACTGACTTTGTTTCCCCCACTCAAATGTCTCCTTCTATCCCTGTGACTGCCATATTTTGTGCTCATGGGTGAAATTGCTAAGTGGAAGGTGTGTGAGGGAGGACTGGCTGAAGTCTCTCAGCCTTGGCTGATTAATTAACTCTTCAGATTAATTTCCTTTCTGATTACCGCTTGACTAATTCCTCCTAACTCGGTGAGACCTCCTCACTACTTAATCCTCTTTGTAAGACCTCAGAGTGAAACGCTTGAAGTAAACATTAGCAAAAAAGGAAGACATTATGAAACACAACAATGCTCCCGCTCCCCCGTTGGGACACCCCCCTCCCATCCCACCCCCGCAGCACCACTTTCCCTTTGCTTCACCGTGGGGGCTGTGTGAGGCAGACTCTCTCAAGGGTTCTTCAGAACTCGCCTCTTTTCCTCATGTCTAAACCTGTTTTGTGTGTTGTTTCTCTAGTGTGTCTGTAACAAATTGCATAATTTCACTTGTTGAGCCTGATAATTAGTGACAATATCCCAGTAATTTGCAAAGGGGCAGGAGGAGGGAGACTCGTGGAAGCTCTGCTCAAAAACATTAGAGGAATCTTTTCTCACAGCTTCATTAAAGAGAACGTCCATACTTGTCAAACAGCTTTTGAGTGCAAGAGACTGACTGTGCTCCTGGGCTTTGCCAGGCATAGGTATCACACAAGCATCTCCACACACCTCTGCAAAGGCACCCCAGTCGTAATCTGCAGTCCCTCCAGTTATTCCAGCCCTGCCTCCTCCAGCTTTTGAATGCATCTCAGTCCTGATCTGCAGTCCTCCTTCACACCTCTGCCCCATTATTCCAGTCCTGCCCGCCTCCCACAGCTTTTAAATACACTTCAATCCTCATCTGCTCCCACACAGTTATTCCACTCCTGGGACTCTCCTCAACAGCCATGTCACTGTATCTCAGTCCTGATTCGGGTGAGACAATATTATTGGGACCGTTTTGTCTTATAAACACAAGTATACCCTCTCTTTTTCCTCCCCCCCAAAAAAGTGTCCCAGTTTTTCACACTTGCTATCTGGTCACCATACTCCTGATTATAATTAATTAATTTATTTGTTTATTACTGTTGCAGCCAGATTTGGGGCGCCCTCGTATTAGGCTTTGTACAGACACATATGAAGACCTGGATGATCCCTGGAAGAGTTTACAATTTACAATGTGACCCATGAAATTTGGGGGAGAGGTATATAATCAAATATATAATTGATGGTCAAATGGGATTAGTCTGTGTTGCATCCGTGTAGGTGCAAATGCCTAAAACACCCCATGCGTCCATCACTGATTGCTGGGATGTCATAAGAAATTAGCCAGAGAAGAGTTTTGAAGGAGCAGAGCGTAGTGGCCCTGCTGATCAGTTCAGGGAAGATGTTCCATATGTAAGGGGCAGGAGGGAAGAAGGCCTGGAGATATGTATTTGAGAAGCTCACAAACAGGGTAATGAGGTTGGGTAATGGTTGTTGGTAGATAGGAGAAGGTGGCGATCATGGTGGTAGGGGTGGTACAGTGAGAGAACAGAGTGGACAAATAGGGGTGGGTAGAATTGTGAAGCGCCAATAAGGTGAGAACAAGAAGTTTGAATTTGATATAGTGAGATGAGATCCAGGATAAAGGTGACATGGCAATAATGGGGCCTGCTACAGAGCAGGTCCAAGTAAAATGGATATGCTATGAAAATCTGAGGACTCGCATATGCTATGGACCTGATCTACAGCATCCCCAATTACACAAGTCTAGTACTCTCCAGAGGAAGGTGCCGTGATACTTGTAATCTGCCCTGGAAGTCCTCGCCCTGTCCCAGTTCTGACCACTCAACAGCCCTACTAATGCACCCTCCTCCTTTTTTGTAGAGCACCTTCTGCTATTCCAACCCTGGGCTCTCCCAAACAGTTCTGTCAATGCACCGCCATCCTGACCTTCGGCACCTCCTGCTATTCTGGGAGATAGTCTCTGCAGAACAGATGACTGCTTGTTCCACTAAGAGCACTATGTTTTTATTCCTGGGCATACATTCCCAGAGTCTCTGGATGCTTTAATGAAATATAAGTAAAAACATAACTTACACTGAAAAAGGAAACCTGCCCAAATCAATCCCAGAGCGGGAACAAAACTTTCCCCATCTTCCTCCAGCATCCCACCCTCCTAACATGCAATAAATGGACACGACACCCACTGGAAACATAACATTCAAAGAGAAACAACAAATTCTGGTGCAGCGCTTTGACCAATGCTTTGTGGATAGCAACAAGGTTCTACTAGGAATCCGGCTAGACCTAGCCAACTCCTTTCACTTGTGACCTCAGCTCGTGAAAGGCTAGTGCAGTGGCACTTGGAGGGAGCCATTCCTTTTTCTTCGTTTGTGTGCTGTGTGCAGTACTTAAATGTCGCCTAGACTAATTAATCTCGGCTGAGTTTGAGCTGCCAAGTGGAAAAAAATAAGAAAGAGGGCGTGTGGATTGAGAAAAAAGTAAAAAAAATGATTGCTCTCTGACGGTGAAAACCACTATTGGAGGCTTTTGGAGCAGACACTGTTTTTGGATTCCAGGCTTTGCTGTGGCAGCCTTGTGCAGCCCAGCCATGAGTACCTCTGCACTCTCCTTGTCTAGCTGCTCTGATTATGATATTTAAATCGGTCTTTAGATCTGCTGCTTTGCTTTGTCCCTGCTGGAAACAAATTACTCTGGCTGATAAAGGAGATTGAACCCTATGCAGAGAATATGCTGTGCTCATATACATGGCATTAGACACAACACTGAAAGATTACCGAAGGTACAGTGCAAATACTGCAGCCAGGGAGCTCTGGCTGCAAAGCACTCAGGCAGAAGCTTCTGTTTTTCACTGGCGCCACCACCCTTGACAAATAATTTTTGTTTGTGCCAACTTTATTCTAGCTGGTGTATGACAAATTGTAACTGCACTCTGCCAGCTTAAAGAGGCCTACCTAATTTCAGGCAACTAGGAATTGGTTTACCAGAACAGACCAATGTTCTCTTTAGTTCAGTATCCTGGCTCCTGCCTCACTGGATCACATTAATAGTCCATTTAGTCTAGGCACCTAATTGAACAATGATGTTCCTTGTAGTGGGTGGGGCAGGGTTCTTCCTGACTCCAACTGGTGATCAGTTTAAGTCATCAAGTGTGAGGACTGGTAGACTGTATAATTTTATCCTGGCAAGTGTAAATGCAGTTGCTAGCCAGAGACGTAGTAGTTTGTAGTTATTAGAGCAGGTGCTTGGGAGTTGGGAGTCCAGGGTTCTCTTCACAGCTCAGCAACTGACCTTGGACAAGTCACTTAATCCCTCTGTGCCTCACGTTCCACATCTGCAGAACTCTATCTACCCACCTTGCAAAGCACTTAGATCTCCTTGAACAGGAGGTGCTGGAAAAGCACAAATTGTTATTTCTCAGACGTGCTGGGCTACCCCACGACCCAGTGTCTAAAAGCATGTATTTCATTCCTGGTCCCCAGAGCTCTCCACATACCCGCTTGGAATCAACAGCGGGTGTTTAAGGTGGCTCCAGTTCTGTGCACAGAAAACAATGTCACTCTGCTATAGATAGAATTGCATGCCTGGTGGCACTGATGCAGGTGCAGATGCATTGTGTAGCTGCTCTGGATTTGGCCCCATCACTGATGCAGTCAGAATGGCAGTGCACTAGCCGTGGAGCAGTCCCATACTTGGATGGCAATTGCAGCCTGAGAGCATACTCTGCCTTTGTTTCTCTCTGGGTGCTTACATGGCCTGCCGACTGTAGTATCTGGTGGCTCCCCCTCCCACCACACATATGCTTTCATTCCTGCACCCAGCTTAGGTTGGGGTGGGGAGGGAAGACTATAGTCTCTTGTATGTCCTGTTATGCAATCAGAGTGACCCCATGTCCCCTCTTTTTGCTACATAAGAAGCATATTTCCCTTTGCTTCAGCATGCTCAGTAACCCCAGGGGTAATATAGTAACTGCTGCTCATATGCCAACTGCTTGCACACAGGTTCCTGTGGTTTGTATCACTTTCACATTTACTTTTGTTGCCATGGGTCTGTTCAATTTGTAAAGAAGAAGAGAAAGAGCAAAAATAACAGCAGTCATAAAATAATGGCAAAGCCAGAGATGGCCAGTCAATGACTCTTATTTAGCCCATCTCATTATGCAGGAAGTAGAGGGCACCTGGCATTTCAAACAAATCCACAAAACACCTTTTAAAAATAACATATAATTAACCTATAGAGCTCGCTGCTGCAGGGCGATAGCTTGCTAAGATCCATCTGACAGTGGTTCAATGAGAGGATTTGTTGGGTCTCAATCCGATTTCTAGTGGACAGGTTCCCACATCCCGGGCGTAAATCACATGCTGATAGTCATGCTTGGTAAGAGTCATCTCCACAGAGGAGCCAAGAACTGAATGGGCCATGGGGCCTGCATTCCCCTCTAGCTCCTCAGGGTCTCTGCAAGGCATGGCTGAGGCGCAGAAGGGGAAAGCTGCCCTACAGTTACCTGGGCTATGTCTGGTCTGTGGATCAGAGGATATCCCTGTCCAAGACTGTCATTCTGGCATCTTTCACCAGCATAAAATGTAGTTTAATAAAAGAAACAATCTGTCACTTTCCCCTTCACCCTCTCTTTGAATGCCCTGCTCCAGTCTCTGACTGTCCTTGCCATATAAAGCCAGACAGCATACCCCAGGACTCCGACTGAACCTTTTGGGCTGTGTCTGTGCTCTGCTATGTCCTCCACAAACGTGCAACCAGCATGTGAAAAGGAAGCATGGAGAAAGCCAGTGGTCTGATTCTTGGCCCTAAGGAGCTGGGCTACAACCAGCCACCTCATGGTTAGGTGGTGTGGAACCAGAACACCCTTCTGGCTTCCTGCACAGTTTGGAAGCTGGCAAGTCAAAGTGAGGGATGCAAGACAGATTAGCATGGGGGGAATGATGGTAATGTCTGGAAAAGCAATGGATTCACAGGGGTGGGTAGATTTCCAGCTGATGTAGCAGATCCAAAAATGCACATAAATTATTTGTGGCTGAAACGATAGTTTTTCAAAAACACATCTCTGCAAATGCCCTGGAAAAAACCCCTCAGAGCCCAAAGAAATTTCTCATTTTTATGAGGTGGCCAGAGGGTGAGCACAATATCCCTTCAATACTGTATTGTATCAGAATCTCACACGCACACTCCCTCCATCCATCTCCCTCAGGCAGCTTAACTCTGTAAAGATGACTTAGAGCATGAAGGATGCGGTAGGATTGAACCCTAATCAGATCATTACTGCAGCAAGGAGGGGAAATAACTTCCAATCCAAAGCTGCCGTCATTTTACTTATTTCATAATAGCTTTTATTTATTTATTTTTCCTGCTGCGTGGTCCAAAAATTCTCCCTGAAGACAGGGGAGAGGATGAGCCACAGTGACTTAGGGAGAATAGATGTTCCCTCGCTCTGAATTAAAAACAAACACAAAAAATACAGCTGTGTGCATGTACACAGTGCAGAGTTTTGCAGCAATCCAAATAATTTATTCTCTCTAAACTAAAATTCCAGCTGTCAAACTTCTCTGCCTGTTTCGAGCTGTTGGCTCTTGAGACCAAAGACTAGAGAAAAGGAGGAAAATGAGGGTGATACTTTTTGAAAATAAATAAATAAATAAAAACAAGCCATGGGGAAACTGGCTGTTTGATGGCACCACTAATACAGTGCATTTCACTTCTGGCCTAGACATCTGGTTGCATCTTATGTTGGTGGTAGCTGAAAGCTGTTACTAGCTTATGACTATTTGGTGCTCCTCCCTCTGAAATGAGCCGGAGGTCACAATATAGCAGAGAGGTGCCCGCTTCACAACTGGAAATAAGGGGAAAGGCTGAACAGCTCAGGGGTTTGACATCGGGATATAGCTAAGCAGCCTATTCGAATCCAGTCTAGGTCAGTCGTGACCACAAACTTGCTAGCTGTTTGGGTTCTGTGACATGAGCCTGGTGATTTCCATCGCTTCCAGTGGACAGGTGCCCATGCAACAAGAATACCATCACTGCAATTGGCACTAATTGTTCCCCTTACTGGTAGAAGGCCAAGAACTGAATTGCCTGCTCATATGTCCTTTATACTGTACTAGTATCTTTGGACTGTGGGCGATTATGTCATCTCTGATATAGTCAGGTTCTCAGCTATTTTGGGCATTACTGATTAGGACCAAGACTTTGAATTTGGTTTGGAAGTGACTGGGGAACCGCTGGCGTGCGTGGAACACTACCGTAATATTTTCACTTTGAACCTTTGTTGCTTAAGACTCAGACAACCGCGTGGTGCCTGAGTTGTACCTTCAGTGGCATCCCCGTTAATCATTGGATAGAGGGGATTGCTGCCATCTATCCTGGAGACAGCGAGCATGGGTATGTGTGGCAAGGTCTGTTTTGGAAGAGGAAAGAGTGGAGTCTCCTGGGCAGTTGGAGGCGGTAGGAGGCATCCACACCACTATTGCAACCTTTGTGCGCTGCGGTAGTGGTGAGGTAGCAGCGTGTAAACTTGAGCATGGACTGGAGGTAGTTCCTCCCGGTTAGAGTCGATGCACATTGCTGGGGTGGTAAGTGGGGGAAACTTGCCATGCTGCTGTCTGTGCTTTACCTGTCCTGGGGATAAATAGAGGCCTTGATCTCCAGGGCTGTCAGACTAGCATCTTTCACCAGCTTGAGCTGCTGAGAAAGAAAGAGGTGCTGAAATAAACGTGGGGCAGAGCTGTAATTGCCCAGTCAGATGGGCTCACAAATGCTAGCTCATACCTTTGAACCTTGGGATTGTCGTTCTACAAATTCCGTCATGAGTGGCACCCCCTTCGCTTGCATGTCTGGGACAGGAGGCACCTGAGCTGGGTGGACTGTGCCCAGACAACGGTGGCAGGCGTGGGAGGTGACGCTCACTGGTGGAAATGCCAGGCGTCCTGTTGGAAAGCAGCTGCGAGAGGAAAGGGTTTGGTTTTGTATGTGTGACCCCAGAGGGCAAAGGGAAGAGGCTGGAGAGGAGGCTGGAAAGGAGAGTCTGCTGGGCAGCACAGCGGTGGCCTGCCTGCACAGAGCTGTCTCAGCAACATCAGCATTCCCTGCTTGAAATGGTAAATTATTCTCCTCCTCGGTGTGATATTTTTTATGTGCTTTTCTCAGCAAAATCAATCAAGAGGAATTGATAATTTATAAGCTTTTGTTTGCCTTTTTCACTGTTCGGGGGGGGGGAGCAGGGAAGCAGAATTCAGAGAAACAAACGCCAGAGATAAAGGAGTTGAGGCATTTGCATCTCCGTGTCCCAGTGCTTCCCCCAGCCCTGGGGTGGGTGCAAGGGTGAAAAGTGGAGGAGGGCTGCTGTCTCCTTTAGGATGCTCTGTGGGGGTAAGGTTTCTTTGTTGCGGCTGTTGACTCATCAGTTTCTCCTGTAGCAATGTGGCTGCTGTTGCTAGCTAGCCAGCAAAAGAGGGAGATGAGCCTGCCAAAGAGTGTGTCCGAATGTATCCGTGTCAGGGACCCAGTCCTGTGAGGTGCTGAGCACCCTCACTTTGCACTGAAGTCAACAGAGTTAAGTTGGGGTGACTGAGAGCAGGACGTGCTCTGCTTTCTGTGTGCAGAGAATGATGCAGGGAAAGAGATTAGATTAGGCAAGTAAAAAGATAAAGGCTGGTCAGCTGCCATCCTGGTTTATTCAGAAAAAGAAATACCCCATGGCAACATAGTCCATGTGTCTGCTAGATACATCCCAGCTGACGCTCCCTCACGCTCATGTGCACCCACAGACGTGTTTGTGCCTCCACTCCCCGTCCTGCAAGCGTGTGGGAACGCGTCTCTGCCATCCGTGCCCACCTCACCATCATTCACCCCCTGAATGGCAAGTAAGATAGTGAGAAGAGACCCGTGTCCCTAGGGAAACTACCCTAGTTTGAGAATTACAGGAGCCACCATCGTAAAGTAGGGACAAATGTTAGAGCTGTGCAGAGAGAAGATAAATAGACAAGGAGACACTCTGCTCAGATAAATAGGTGCTGTAGATAAATACTTAGACAGATACAGTAGGTAATTATGTAGATGGATAGCTACCCAGACTAGTGCGTGGACATGGATAATAGTGCACTGCTGTAGTCTAAAGAGAGAGACATGTTAGTCTGTAGATCAGTTCCTGTTCCCTGACTAAGGGCTTGTCTTCACGTACAGTGCAGTAGCCGCACAGCTGCACCAGTGAGGCTGCAGTGCTTTAGTGAAGACGCTACTACACCAACGAGAGAGCTTCTCCCGTCAGTGACGTTAATCCACCTCCTCCAGTGGTGGAAGCTATATCGACGGGAGAAGCTCTCCTGTCAACATAGTGCTGTCTACATGGTGGGGAGGTGGGATAGGTTGGTATAACTGCATCTCCCAGCGGTGTGGATTTTTCACACCCCTGAGTGACATCGTTATACCGATATAGGCCTAAGCTAACCCTCTTTAATGCCATTGTCACTGGAACGGAAGTTTCCTTTGTGGGGAGCTCAAAGTGGGCAGCGGGCGTTTTTCTCAAGAAAGGTTGGTTTCCATAGTCTGAACTCCTTGTGTGGCTTCACACCTCCATTTCCGAGAGCAGCCTCCATGAGTGATCATGGAAGTGAGTGATGATAATGTAATTAGGAATTGTAACTCCATCTCTTGACAACATCCTGCCCAAGAGCTGAATGTCCTTTGGCCTTTGTGCACTGCCAGTCCAGTGGTGCCAAAGGGAAACCAGTTTTGGTGGCTGCACATGCTCCTATGGTGCTCGCATATACATTGAACCTAGTGAAACTGCTGGTGTTTGCTTAGCTGTCCCTGCCCCCTAGTAGTGAAAAGTGCTTTGGTGGTTGGTCCATTGTGGAGCAGAGGCATAGAATGAAGTCTCAAGCTTCTAGTTAATTTTGGTGGTAGATAGATAATAAATAATGAAGGAGGGAAGCTCAAGATGTTGGGAGTTAATGTTGGCTTTGAATAAACACTGAAGAATTTGGATCCTTGTCCAAAATGTTTCACACCTTTTAGGCCTGCGGAGTTTGTCTGGAACTCTTCTGGCAATAGGCTTTCTCACATGGCTTTTGTGTCATGTACCCGAGACAGCCTTCAGCACTTCTACTTCTTATTGTAGTGGGCACCTGAATAGCTGCACAAATGGAAGAGGAAAAAACTGACTTGTGCCTTTCTGAACTCTCAGAAAGGATGGGGTTCAGCTTTTGTTCTAGAAATTGGCAAAAACTCCTGGGTTTTTGTTTTCTTCAGAACCCTTTTGCCATTTCCTCTGTTACTGCTCACTTTGACTGGGCCTGGCATATGCCAGGGCTGGCTTCCTGGGAGCCAGCAGATCTTTCTGATCTACCCCAGTAGATTCTGTATGTTGGAAAATGGATGTTACTGTGTGAGCAATGATTGACAGCCCAGCCTGTAGTGGACTGGTTGGATCGTTTGGTTACTCCTGCGCTATAGAGCCCTTTTAATCTTTAGTTTTCTGGTTCAAGTCCAGCCCAGGATGTGATTGATTGACAGTCACTAGCATATGAAGGCTGCGTGATGTGGAAGGAGTTGTTGTCCATGTTAAAGAAAAGCAAACAAAAATACACCGCTACAAATGTCACTAATTGACCTCCTAACAGCAGAGAGAGGCTGAGAATTGAATGAGCCAAGGAGAATAAATTCTTCTCCCACCCTGCGAGGTAGGGTCCTTCCCAAGTAATATCCTCCTTGGACAAAAAACATAATCGGAGAAAAGATAATTCTCTCCTGAACTTCAAAATGGGTGATAACCTACTCCCCAGCACAAACTGGTTTACAGCGCTTTCCATGCCATTTACTGTAATCCTTTGGGTTTTGTTTAAATGGCTCAATGCTGTGAGAGTCCTCCACTTCACCCAGAAGTTCAGTTCATTCCCTGCCAGGTGACAGAATGAAGGAACATGATCAAATAGTTTGTTTTAATGCTCTTAGATGACAGACACTGCCTTTCTGTAACACCTTCTTGAGATGTAATGCTGGATTTGGCTGTCCAGTGACCGTGCGGCCTCCCCTGGTGATTCCTATCAGCTGCTGAAGAAAATATGGTTCAGGAAGAGGTGGCCAGCCCTTCTCTCTGCACGGAGAACACCCCTAACTGGTATAGATCCCATGGATGCAGCATTTCCAATTACTCTTTCCCTCTTATTCCTCTGGGCCCTTTCCCTTATGAAACGTGTTTTTAAAATCCAATACATCTGAAGAAAGAGCTGCGGGACCATTGGTCAGACCTGTGTTTGTTCCCTTCCTCGCTCATCACCGCCTTCACCTGGCCGTATAGATCCCCATTGCTGCCCTCCTCCCATCTATTTTTGAACCACAGCTGCAAATGAAACGAGCAGCTCCCTGCACCAGCCATTGCTCCTTGGCTAAGAGGGTCAGAGATTGATGGCTTTGTGGCCAGAAGACACTTGTCATGGGCTTGACAGGTTGCTTGGTGTTGCAGGGTGGAAGCGGGGGAGGGAGGCAATGTGCTTGCTGTTTATTGGCCCCCTGGTGGGACCAGTAGGCGACCTGGTGTAGTGACCGCTCTGGGCATTTAGTGAGAGATTTATGAGTTTGTAATTTTCTCAGGCCCTGAAGAAAAACTGTCTTTAATTAAATTTGGATTCCACCCCCTCCTGTCCTTCCTCTCTTCCATGGTTGTGGATTGTTTACTGAGACGCCTGCATAGCTTTTGAAGAACAGGTAAGAGTCTTTGAACATAGCCAGGAGGAGCAGGGGATTGAAAAGCAAACAGACAGCTGGAGAATGCGACAGAGAGAGACAAAGGAGGCTTTGCCAGGCTTAGAGAGTGCTCAGTGATGCTCTGTGCTACCCCACTGTGTGCACTTCAGGCCAGCAGGAGCTGGGAGTGCTCTGGGTCCTTCTGCATGAGAAAGATCCTGGATCAGTCTTCAGATCCTGGCTGACCTCTTGGGTTACTGCTCTGAACTGCTGTCTAGGAGCCCAAGGTTTGAGTCATGCTCCTGTTCTCTCCTTCCTCAGGTGGCCAGGAGCTAGGATTCCTGCAAAAGCAGTGCTATCCCGCCCCATCTCGTGGTGAGGTGAGATGAGCTTAGGTTGCTCTGCTGTGCCACCCCGTGGCTGATGTAAGAGCACCACACAGCCCTCCCTGTCTGCATGAAGGTTGCCTCCAGTGGTGAGAATGGAAAGCAAGAGGAGAAATAGCTGTGGGGAGGGGTTAGGTTTAATATTATTTGAAGAGGAAGGTACCAGAAGAATAAACTGGGAAGCTGGCCTAGTTGCATGAGCTCTTCTGTTGAGGGAGTGGCCAGAAGGCATCCCCGGAGATGCTAACAGGGCACTGCATTGGATGTAACGGTGCTGCAGCTGTGCCCACAGATCCTCCTTGTCTTCTTGTGCAGACAGCCAGATGGAGAATGCCGCTGTAGCACTTAGTGAAGACACTCCTACACTGACAGGAGAGCGTCTCCCAGTGCTGTAGTTAATCCACCTCCCCGAGAGGGGATAGATGTGTCGATGGGAGAAGCTCTCCTGTCGACATAGCGCTGTCTACATGAGGGGTAAGGTTGATATAACTACATTGCTTGGGGGTGTGTGGATTTTTCACACCCTTGAGCAATGTAGTTATACTGATATAGGTCTTCAGTGTAGACCTGGCCTCAGTCTCATTTCTGATCCCCATCCAATAGCTAAAACAAACACTTCATCTGCCCTGTGGGTAAACACCGGCTCCCATCCATTCACCCTCTCAGCCCTAAAGACCCATAGTTAAAAGGCTCTGGATACCCATTAGCACTGTCTGTTCCATACTGAGGATGGTTTCACCTGCCTTTGTGCCTAGATTGATGGAATGAAAAGTGGTCCAATTTCCGTACTGCTCCTGCAGTGACTTGGTATCCACTTCGGAACGGCTATTCTGTGCCACTCCAGTCACCAGCCTCAGTGTTTCCAGTGATATCTACATGATCCCTATAGCCACATTCCAGTGATCCCAGCCACATCCCTACACATCCTGCGGACACGTGCCTCAGTGATCTCAGGCATTTCTGGGTCTTGCAGAGGCATGGAAAATCCTCCTGTCTTGGGCCCACTCTGGGAGTGCAGCAGCTTGGTGCTGTAGGCGCTTCTCGCTAGGTGAGCGGATAGGTTTGGCGGCACCCTCACAGTTGTATTGTGCTGGGAGCTCCTTGTTTGTTCATCCGCATGACTGGTGCCTGCTGCTGGGTGTGCTTGGTCTGGGCAGCAGCAGTCAGTGGGTGTCATGAGGGAGGCACAGAAAACTCTAGCGGCTCCCAGCCTGCTTGCTGCCAGCATGGGGCGTTCCAGATTCCTTCCCCTCACAGAGCTGCAGATGAAAAGTCTCCTGTGCCTGCCTTCTCCCTCTGATGGCGCATATGGAGGAGACGTATGGCCTCCGCACATGTTCAGTTCTGACTTTGCAGCACAAAGCTGCTGTCGTTTGTCTTATCGTGAGCTACAAAAACAACCAGGGAAAAATATAAATCCCCTAATGTGAGAGCCCTGTCTCAGGAAGTGGGCTGGGCTCAACACATATTGATGCTTTGCCTGTGCGGAATGACAGATGCTGTCCTTTGCATCCCCTTAATTAGTCATGAAGGTAAATGTCGACCGCCTCTGTTTCCTCTGCCCTCCTGGCTCGTGGCCTGGCAAGAGGTATCTTTCCCTCCTACCAGCTCTCAGGATGTTGATGAAGTAGCTAATAATGACACAGGCCATGTGTGTGGTGATGGGGATCTGACTTGGGAGGGGGAGAGCACTCTGTCCTTCCAACTTGTATCGTTTTAAACATAGACAACTTGGATTGCAAAGAACTGGGCATAAAAGTAGCCACCGCTAACCCCCTCCCTTCTGTGAGGCAGGGCTAGCCCACAGCTCACATGGAAAACTCGAGGCTTCAAGTAGAGTCTTTTCTAGCCTGAATCTCCTGTTGGCAAGACATTGATTATGCCAGAAAAGCCTTTGGGTGACCAAGACCCCATTCCGATGTCCAGTTGTATTCACCCACTTCCTTAGAAGCCTCTGACAATAGAGGCTCATTTGCTGTTCTTAGGTGGGAGTAGATGCTCTTTATGTGCACACACATATAGTCTGTGTCTATCCGTCTTCCCACATTTGATCCCATATGGAGTCTCCTGCATTGCGATAGGTGGTTTCTGGGAACTTCCCCTCTGACTCTTGCCCATCTTAGCATATTGAGCCAACTGATTCTCTCTCTCATCATTCTTCTTTTTTCCCCCTCCTGCTCCTTTAGTGTCTGGTGTTCGTGGGCATTTTCTAACCAAAGACCTCTTCATGTGCCCTCCTTTGTGATGCATCCCAGTGTGTGACACAAGCGGCATCTCCTCACGGGCTCTTCAGTAGAGCGCTTACAAGCTCCCCTCACTTTAAGACTCTCCTCTCTCTTCCTGTCATTGGGCCATAGGCAGCCTTGATGTACAGGACCCAGCTCCATTCAGTTGGTGGAGTGGCACCCGCTCATACCAGTGGCCCCTTGAGTTTTCAAAGGACAGGGAGGGGCCAAGAGCATAATACCTTTTTCAGGGTGGGGGTAGGAAGGATGTGTTCTAATAATAATACCTATCTCTTATATAGCACTTTTCATCAATAGATCTCAAAGCACTTCAGTCTTCAATTTGTTTATCCTCACAACACCCTGGTGAATAGGGAAAGTATCAGTATCCCCTTTTTACAGCTGGGGGAGTGAGGTACAGAGATGTCAAATGACTTGCCCAAGATGACCCAGGAAGTCTGTGGCAGAGCAGGGAATTGAACCTGGGTCTCTAAAGTCCTAGGCTGGTGCCCTCACCTTCCTTCCTCTCCAACTTCTAATTGCCAGCCAACCCCACCACTTCTTTTTGGGCACCTGCTACCACCGGCTGCTTGGATTCGTTCAAGCTGAAGTCAATGGAAGCAGCTGGGGATGCCACAGGTGAGGATCAGGCTGGTTGCTCAGGTGGCTAGGTGTGGCTCTCGGCTTCTGCTCTTAAAAGCTTGACCGGAAAGCCTTTCCCCCAGAAGAGAGGTGATTCATCATGCACACATACGCTGCCCCTCCCCCCTTAAATGTGATTTGCTCTAGAGGTCTGGTCTAGAAGCACCCCCTGGGGGTGGGAGGTGAAGTCAGTCTCCAGTGGCCTGTTCAACCCTTGGCCTCTCTGTTAAGAGTGTCAACAAGGGGAAGAGTAGTGTTAATTGTGATCATGCTGTGGACTGCTGTCCCCATAACTCTTTCACTTGGGTGACTGAACAGCCATCGCATGGGTAGTAAATTTTGGTCTTTATTGACCTGGGCTGGGTTTGAATTAGCTGCCTAGAAGTGAAAGGAACCACATCCCTCTTCCTGATCCTTTGTAACATCCGTCGCTCAACCTGGTATTGTCTGGAATCATCCCCTTTATTGTATGCCACCATTTCACCTTTATAACTGCAGCCTCCTATGGCTATTGCAGTTCTACGCCTATGGCTGGCAGGATGGGGAGAGGCAGAATCGGTTTCTGGTTGAGTGCGAGTGTGTGATTACACAGCTGACGGGTCCCAGAAGGTACTGTGTGCACGTACACTCAGGGTTACGTGAAAGCTAGAGCTGTTTGCGATCACGGCTCCCGTCACACCATGACAACCACTGCGCTTGCTTGCTCCTTTATTTAAATGGAGTTGATGTTCCCTACTGACCTCAGATGGGAGCTGCGTGCATGTGTGCATCTGTGAGAAGCAGAGCTTGCTGTTCTGTTTAGAAAGTGAAATCCCCAACCCTGGGGGGGGAATTAATAATTTTGTATTCTGGACTCTTGCCTCCTGACTGATCTATCTGAATTACAGATTAACTGGCAGCATAGGGACAGTGGAATCCATTTAAATGAATAGCTCTCTAATTTATTAAAGGGGTTATTTAGGCTGTTGGTATCAGCAGAGCATCAACTTCTTGGAGTAGCAGCAGATTCCTGCCCCCCAGCAGCACTCAACCCTTTGCTTCCTGTATATTTTATCTTCCCTATCAAAGCTGAAAGGGGGCCCTCCGAGAAATCCATGTAGGATTCAGATAAGAATTCTGAGCAGTTAGTTCTATTTTATTTTCCGATTAGCAGTCGGCTCACAGGTAGCATATACTTTCTAAGTTATTCTGTAGGAGCCAGCTTTGTGTTCTCCTTTCTGGTAGGTCTGGGGAAAGCAATGGAGAAACCCGACCTGTCTGACTAGACCAGACACAAATTGTCATGATTATCCTGTGACTGGTACTGTCAATAGTTCTTCTTTTTAACCCATACAGCCTGCTTTTCTGACATAGAGATACAATCCACTTCTAGATCTCCAGGTCAGGGCTGCAGGCCATAAGGAATGATGTCCTGGAAAACACTGGCATACCTATCTGACCTATTGACTATAGGGGACCCAGCCAAAAGAGACCCTTGAAAATAAGAATCATAGAAGTTAGAGATAGAAAAGGCCTATGTAGGCCTACCCAGCCTGACTTCCTGGGGTCAATGCAGTTTTGTTTCCTCTACTGGTTTCTTGTGCTTTGTCCAGCCTAGTTTTAAATGTCCCAAGCAATGGAGATTCCATCCGTTCCCTTGGCAGACTGTTCTACAAATTCATATATCCTGCTGCAGGAGCTCTTTTCCTGATATTGTCAAGAGGTTCTGTCCCCTCTGAGAGATCTTTGCTCCTCTGAACATAGGGGATCCTTTGCACTAGTGGAATAGTTTTCACAGATGATTTTTTTTCAGTTTAGTTTGCCCTGGACAGCCATCTGTTCCTTCGTTTCACACAGACTTATAGAAGAAGTGTCCCTTCCAGCCCTACAAGAGGTCAGTTAGTCCATCCTCCCGTCCCGAGGCAGGACTGAGTATACCTAAACCATCCCTGTCAAATGTTTTGTCTAACCTTTTCTTTAATGGTGCGATGTCAGCTCAATACGATGTGTATGTACAATGCCAGTGAATTTTGCAACGATACAGTTGTCCGCAAACTGTAGTTAAAAGCTCGGTTCGTCTTTAAAAGAAGTCAAGGCAAATACTACCTTTATATCATGATATGTGTGCCAGGAATTTCTGCTTTCCCTCCGTTGTCTACAACGTCCTTTTGAAAATCTGCTCAACCTCATGTCTTCTGGTCAACTTCAGATGACAAGACTGTATCAGCATAGCACTAGGGAACCAGCAGGGGAAGCACAAGAGACTATGTAAACGGTGGTTGTTTTTTAAAAAATTTGTCTATGATGGAATGGTGGACAAGTTTTTTGTTTTTTGGGTTTTTTTTTAGGATATTTCTAATCTGGAATTCATACCCCCAAAAGATCCTCATAATTTTCAAAAGGCTCAGATTCAGGATATAAACTCTTTCTGCAATTTGAATGCATTTAGTTTCTGTAGGAAACAAAATATTTTTCTTCGGAAGGAGTAAATGCATAGGGAGGATGACATCACCAGACCAGGCTATTTTGAGGAGTATTAAGCAAAGAAAAGTGATATACTTTTTGCAAAAGTCAGAAGTGTTACATTTCCATTACTTTAAAGAACTAAGTTAAGCTAGTTTTATTTCAGACTTTCCTATTAAATTCCATTCTGGCTGAACGTAAACACGGTGGGTCTGGTTTTTTAAAAGTTTGGGTGTGCAAATATGTGTCTAATCTGCACACTCAGAACTGGGGCGCCAGCCTGATCAGAAATGTCTACACTGCTATTTTTAGCTCTGTAGGAGGAGCCCTGTGAGCCTGAGTCAGTTGACCCAGGCTCTGGGACTCACTGCTAAGGGGTTTATTTTGCAGTGTAGAAGTTATGGCAGTTGCATGCACAATTGCAGTAAGTGGACCTGCAAATAACTTGTTAGGAGCATAATGTCACTGTCATACAACTATGGTGACTGCCTGCGTACAGAGGTAAAATGTTTAATAACAAAAAGCCCATTTTTAAAATAGGTCAAATTTTGACAGAAAAGTTTTTGTTTGAAAAATCATGAGCTCTGTTAAATAATGTCTGAGAACCAGAATGTGAGAAACTGACCAGTCTGGTTTCAAGGTTCAAGATGAATGATTTGCAAAATGAAAACAAAGAGCATAAGCCAAGGGTGCAAAATACCTTAGATTATAAATGTTCTTTCCGTTTGAATCCTTTGTGTGAGTCACACAAGGGAAGAGATTTATTTTTATTTAATACATGATATTTTTTCTTGACAGAAAATTAAACCGCAATAGGGAGGCCTGAACATTAATGTTGTATTATAACAGCTAATTCCCTCACTGGCTTCAGAGTCTTTTAAATTGGATACTTTGGGGAGGGGACACATGACTCCAAGGACTCCAGGGGCTCTGGTTACCATTGGCTGGGTAAGACTACTCTGCATACAGGCCTCTCATCTCCATGGAGAACACACTGGTGTCAGCATTAAGTGGTGTGGCTTAAAGATAGCCTTGTCAGTATAATTGATCTTGCGTCATTGCCTTTCCTGCCAGGACTGTCTGTCTCCTTACCCATAATCCCCATCACTTTGATGACCCATCAGAAATATGGGACTTGGCCCAGCTTGGCCTTCATCCAATAACATTATGAAATTGATACTGACACTTCCATTGGCACTAATTTCTGTAAGAGATTGGAGCCAGAGGACAAGTGGTTTACTTTCATGGCAGTTAAGCTTTCCAAGTAGATCAAGGCGGAGACAGCCCAAGATTGATCTCACTGTGGCCAGGTTATGGGAGAGGAGATGTGGCAAGAGAGTGGGTGGGTGCGGGGTGGATACCTTGGCAGCTCACAGCAACCATAGCGAGGGAGGGAGGCAGATTGTCAAACCATGGCAAAGCTGAAAAATGGGAAGCATGCACAAACCTTCTACTATGTGTCTGTGATGCCAGTGTTCACTGGTGGCCAGATGCCTGAAGGGCGGATACAAATGCTCTGACCACTGAGAGCTGGTAGAGGTTTGCTGGTTGATTACTATTATTATTTATTAAGCATCCACGGTGCACTCAGCTCAGTTCAGGTCAGCGCTGTATAGTTCAGGGGTGGGCAAACGTTTTGGCCCAAGGGCCACATCGGGGTGCGAAACGGTATGGAGGGCCGGGTAGGGAAGGCTGTGCCTCCCCAAACAGCCTGGCCCCCGCCCCCATCCGCTCCCTCCCACTTCTCTCCCCCTGACTGCACCCCTCAGAACCCCCAACCCATCCAGCCCCCCCCTTGCTCCTTGTCCCCTGACCACCCCCTCCCGGGACCCCCCATCCCTAACCACCCCCCCTGGACCCCACCCCCATCCAACCCCCCCCGCTCCCTGTCCCCTACTGCCCCCCTGACCCCTATCCACACCCCTGACCCCTGTCAGGCCCCCCAGGACCCCACCCCCTATCCAACCCCCCCGTTCCCCGTCCCCTGAGTGCCCCGACCCCTATCCACACCCCCGTCCCCTGACAGGCCCCCCAGGACTCCCACCCCTACCCAACCCCCCCGTTCCCTGTCCCCTGACCACCCCCTCCCAGAGCCTCTGCCCCATCCAACTGCCCCCTGCTCCCTGTCCCCTAACTGCCCCCCTGGGATCCCCTGCCCCTCCCCTTACCACCCCCCTGCTCCCAGCCCCCTTACCATGCCGCTCAGAGCAGCAGGAGCTCGCCACCCGGCCGGAGCCAGTCGCACTGCCCGGTGGCAGCATGGCTGTGCGGGATGGGGAACAGCAGGGGCGGGGCCGGGGGTAGCCTCCCCAGCCAGGAGCTCAAGGGCCGGGCAGGACGGTCCCGTGGGTCGGATGTGACCCGCGGGCCGTAGTTTGTCC
Organism: Natator depressus; assembly: GCF_965152275.1. Classification (NCBI taxonomy): domain Eukaryota; kingdom Metazoa; phylum Chordata; order Testudines; family Cheloniidae; genus Natator; species Natator depressus. Next base: position 69,802,539 of record NC_134243.1, read on the forward strand.
ACCTTTGGTATAGTCGGTCAGGTGCAGGCTCTTGCTTGTGGGGCCATGCTGGACTCACTCAGCTGATGGTCTGATCCAATGGCAAATTTAATGTTTCTGAGGCCCAGCTCAAGTACAACTTTAACTGAGTCAGGGGTCTCTGTTATAGCATGGTGAAAAGCTGCAGGGTAGGTGGGACCTAACCATGGCCCAGCATTGCAAGCATGTTAAAACCCTGGGCTGTCCAAAGCTTTACCTGAGTTATGCAGAGACAGGCAGATCCCATCTAAACAGTAGCTTTTAACCATGTTGTAAGAGTGTCCCTTGTCCTGGGTGGGGTCTGCCTGCGAGTATGGGATGGCATCTTCACATTGGGGCCCAGCTAGTAGAGATGTGCAGCTCAGCCTGTGTTTGTGGAAACCCTGTGCCTGCCAAGCAGCCCCTGCTCCAGCTCAGCTCTTTGTATGTGTGTGCTCAGGAGGAAGGGCTTGGTTAAAGTGTTTATCAGTTTGTCACAGTCTCAGTCTGCCATGGCTGGGGGCCAGGAAAGTGGATAAAAGCCTTGGGCCAGTGATAAATAGAAATTGAAAAAAGGAAATGTGTGTGTTCAGCCCTGAGCCGTCATCTTTGTTTCCGAGGAGATTGCTCCCTTGTGGTTTGGGCATTTGGATAGACTCACTTGTCTTGGCATTGAGTGTCCATGAGGTACCTGCGGGTTCAAATGACATGTAAGCATGTGAAACGCCAAGGGCCAATGAGCGAAGAAACATGTCACAATGCTGAGTGTGTTTTGGGGGGGGGGTTGTTCCCCCATTTTTATATGTGGGTGAGTGTGCGTGAGCATGTCTGTGTGGGAGTGCCACATGCATATAAACCAATATAGGCAGGTCCTTGGGTGAGTTCAAGTGACCATGTGTTAACATGCATGTGTCTAAGCAAGCAAATATGGACTTGTGTGGGTCTGAGGGAGGGAGGGTCCCTTTGTGGCAGGTGTCAACATGATCTAGTGGTTAGTGGAGTCAGGGAATCTGGGCTTTATTGCTGGTTCTGCAATGGATTTACCGGATTAAGTTGCTGGATAATCTCTTTGTGCCTCAATTTCCCTACTGGTAAAATGAAGATTGTGACACTTTGCTCCTTTTGCTTACTGTTTATTGTGTGTGAGTGTGTATATGTGTGAGCAGCACCTGTGCATATGTGAATGTTCATGTGAGTAGTTGAACGTGTACTCCTGCACGTGTGTGCAAACTGTAGCAAGCACTGCAGTATATAAAACACACTTTATGAGCAGAAGAGATTAGAAGGCTGATATGGTGTTATTCCGATTGATTTTGCTGTTGTATTTATACCTGAAAGTAAAGAGCAGACATACTGGAAATCAATTGGCCCTGTGCTCTCTCCCCACTCCCTCTGCAGTGCCATTTGAATGAAATGCTTCTATCATTTTTACTGTGTGTCTATGATAGGGATGAGTGAGCCAAGAGATTAATAGGCCCTGCTGTGGCCTTTACCCAGCAACTGCCCATCTCTTGTGTTGTAAAGTACACACGGTTCTGGAGGTTTTAGGTACCCTCGAGGTGAAAGTTTTGGGACTCTGGCTTCAATGGGAGGCAAGTTTCCGTCTACAAAAAGATGATGTAAAGGGGCAGCATGCTGAGAGTACAGGCAGCCGGGAGTGCACTGAGCTCCCAGTGTTTGGGACTGGAGGCTAAGGGTGATTAATGGGAGATGCTGAACAGTTAGGGATTCGTGGCTGGTACTGGACATGGTGCTGGGAAATACGGGGTTCTGTTGTCCAAATTATAGCATGGCCATAAAATGATGGCAGATTGCGGGCCTTGGTGACAGGACAGGAAGGATTCTTCCTGTGGTGAAGAATCCCAGATACACCTTTGCCATGACTTCAGTCTTTGTTGGGCTCCCCTGATCCATCCAGCCCAAAATTGACTAGCCTTTGGTTTTCTGTAGCACCTTGCAAAATCCGGGCGCCATGCTGAGTGTGGTATAGCAGCTGTTCTGCACGAAGCAGTAGTCTCAGATATGTGAAACCGCAGCACTGGCAGAGGAACACTCAGTCATTTTATCCTCTGTCTCCTCCGGAAAAGTGCCGTGGGATGTTGAGTTTCCAGATGGATTGCCAGACAGAATCGTGCAGGCGGGACCTTGGTTTGACGCCTCATTCCAGATATGGAGCCCCTAAGCACAGCGACCCTCCCTCTTATTACTGCATGGCTGCAATGAGTCTGGATCTTGGTGTGAGATCTGAACCCCAGAAGCTTTTGGCCCAGAAGCAAATGGGCTCCCACCTGAGCCACAGTGACAAATGAATAGCAAAGGGGCTTGTGTCCTGCTCAGGTCGTGTCTACAGAAATGCTACAAAATGGAGAATTGGTGCCTGTGGCTGTGATGACTTTGCAGGGAGCAGTGCCGTGCCTTGGGCCTCTGAAATGTCTCCTGATTTGCCCACCCTTGTCCCACTGTGGCATTTGTCCACTCCATGGGCACTTGGGGCTAGGCACACAGCATGCCGTTTGCAGTGGGATTTTGTTACAGCGATAGATAGCTGTATCCCCTTCAACAGGGGCCCTTTCTCACTGCATTTCAGAAGGGTACATCGGTGGCATGCGGTTGCGACTCTGCAACCCAAAATACCACAGTGCATCCCATGTGCCTCCCTGGAAGGTTCCATATCTTATATATGCCAGTGTCCTCCCCACGTAAAGAGGTGTGAAAGGAGCACAGGGGCTGACTGTCAGAGGGGGCTGAACACTGGCAAGTCAGTAGGAGCTGTGGATACTCAATACCTCTGAGCATCAAGCCCAAAGAGCACGCTGAATAATTAAAGTGAGATTACAGCAAATGACTCTATAGATTTGGCCCTTCCTTGCTTCCCCCCTCCACTCTCTTTGTGCCTTCAAAGCATATCTGCTCCTTTTGCTGACAGAACTGCATTTCTGCTCCCATTAATGCTGCGAAAACCGATATCGCTGGCGTGGATGCTAGCGTGCCAAGATGGGATCCCAGGAGCATTCTTGCTAGTGATTGATGCGTAAGCCAGAAAGACTCCACCTGGATTTTCAAATCCCGGGATGAGTGTGCAGCTCTGGCAGTTAGAAAAATCAGCTTTTGGAATGTGAACAGAGCAAACTTGATCAGGGAGTCATGAAGAGCAACTAAAGATGGTATAAGAGTAGTGCTGTTAGCTAGTGTCCTGTTCCATTACATCACAGGTATTGTAACTAAATACAGCCATCCTCCCTGCATTTACTATCAGATAAAATATGCTTTGCTTCCTCTTCTGAGCTGTTAGGAAGTGTTGCTGTGCATTATTAAATAGCTGCCATGTTTCACCCCAGAGGTGGTTGCATTTCATTGGTAGGCAGGAGAAACGGTTCCCATATATCCTTTATCTGCTTCATGGGGGTCGGTTTAGGCTTAGTTAATACTTAAAATGTTCGAGATGCTCAGGTGTAAGGATAAAGTATTCCTACGAGTAACCCCACAGTGTCATGTTTAGTCACTTTTCTGACTATTTGCTTCTTCCTGCGTTGGAGGCACTTGGTACAGCTGGCCCTCTGGCTTTGGGCATAGCTGTAAAATGTCCTCCTCTCCATTCTTCCCACTGGAGCCTGGGACTCAGAATTGCATTTTCACACTGTCTGGCTTGTTGGATGCCTCCCCTTGAAATTTTCACATTGTCTTGTGATTTTTATTGTCTACGTTCCTCTGCTGGATTTATGTATTCGTGCTGTCCTATGCATTGACTCGTGTTTGATCTTAATACTTCCATTCCCAGTGTGCGAGTGCATTCAGGAGTCACATCAAAACTCCATAAATAAAGCTGAGAAGGAAAATCACTACCAAGGGGGAGCTCTCCAGAGTGTGAGAGATTTGGGGAATCCGACATCTCTTACAGGAGAGAATCTTTGAAGGGTGATGGAAGTTGAACCAGTGCTTTATGGTTTGGGGAGACCTTATGGATTATTGTATATGAAGCAAACAGCAGTGTGAGTGGCCCAGAGGTAGATTTACTCTGCGATGTGCCTCAATTCCTAAACGTGATGATGGGATAGTTTCCTCTGAGAATTACTGTCCAGCATTTCATTTGTTCTGGAGGCCAAATGAAGCTACCACTCTGGATTATTTTTACATGTGGCAGAAGGCATATGGGGAAGGAAGGATGGGGGCAGTAGCTGCGCTGCCACTGCAGGGTGAAATGCAGCAATCTTCTCTTTTTTCCTCTACCCCCTGGGGATGGCATAGGAGCAGCTCATTCAGGGCACTTGCAACTGAATTCAGTAGCAGGTTCGTGACTCCCCACTTCCATTCTCAGCAGTTTGGGTCTGCATCAGTGTAACTGCTGCAATTAGTTCTGGCTCTGGCTGCTCCATGTGCTTCTGGCTCTGTCCCCCATGTGCTCTTGGTTCTGTCTCTGACCTGTCTGTGGAGTGTATTGTTTAATAGGAACTGTGATCATGGCTCTCTAGAAAGATGCTAATCTGGTTTCAAATCTTAGTTTGGCCACAATCAGATTAGCTATGGGTCGGTCGATGCAACTCTAATGCTTCTGGCCCAATTGCTGTGAATTTGGTAAAGAAGGAGAGGGATGGCACTTGGCTGATGGTAACTGGAAAGCTATTTCTACGGTAGGGGGTAGCCTAGAAATAGGCATGAAGTTGGGAGTGACCCGAGCAAGCAGTGCGAAGTCAGCGGGTAGCAGGAGAGCGGAACGGAGTTGTGGGGACGTTGGGGAGTGAGGGAAGCTGTGTTTGAACGTGGTGCAGATGGCGAGGGCGAGCCAAGGGCGGGAGACTGTATCAGCAGAAAGAAAAGGAGTACTTGTGGCACCTTAGAGACTAACAAATTTATTTGAGCATAAGCGTTCGTGAGCTACAGCTCACTTCATCGGATCCTTTTCTCCTTCAGCTCACTTCATCGGATCCTTTTCTCCTTCTCCTTTTCTTTTTGCGGATACAGACTAACACGGCTGCTACTCTGTATCAGCAGAGTGAAAGCGTTTTGCATGGATTGGAGGGAGGTATTCAGCCCCTTCTGCCTCTTGGTAGGGCCACTGCTCAGGGAAGCGCATCCTACAGGATAGAAGCTCCCACAGTCTGCCATGGTGGATATCAAAGCTAGAAGGAAGAGGCAGCCACACCGGGATATTCTGGAGACAAAAAGGGTGGGATAACCGCCCTTCACAGCAGGGAAAGGGGAACAGGGAGGGCCAGCCTCCAGTCAGGTCCCTGCCTTGAAAGCAGCAAGCGCTAACCTGGCCCTGTGCCCGTATCTGCCAATAAAAATTAAGAAATTGATTTCCTTTTGTTTGCCTGACAGAACAGGGCTCTTTATGAGACAGTAAATGCAATCCATCTCTGAGCATGGCCAGAGTTTTAATTGTGTTTGTTGTGCTTTCACTTATTCTGTTTTATGAGTTTCAGTTGCCATCCCTGCTGGTGCAGAGCTCACCCCTGGGGGATGAGTCAGTGTTTGATTTCAGCTCCAGCAAAAGGTTGGGATTTTTTAAACACCTCGCTTTTGTTGTTGTTGTTGTTTTTAATGTAGAGGTTGGAGCTGTTTTTGTATCTGCTGTTTATAAATAAATATATGTCTCCTGGTCTGAATCAGGGCTGGACGATTCTGTTTGAGAGCCATCCTTCTGCCAACTGATGATATGGCCCTTTGATGTATTGAATTTAAGATTAAGATCACTGAAGCATGGAAGTATCAACTGAGGTTTGAGGTCAGGCCAGAAGGCCAGTGGGATTTTAAAAGGTGGATTTTTTTAAAATGAGGGCTTTTACAGCACTTGCAGTAGCTTGCTTTTTGGCCCAGTTTACTGGGGACCGGAGGGTTTTTTAGTTATGGATCGTATACAGTTCTTAATTAAATGGCTTCATTGTGTGGTTCTTTATATTATACAGTGGAGTTTGGATGGCCCATTTAGCTCTTGTAGCAATCGATCAAAAATCAGTTCCCAAAAGGCAGTTCCTGTTGATGGTGGTGTGGTTGGCCCATTGTTCTGAATGAACTATTTCTTAGCCATCTGACCTGCTTTGGGACCGCTGCTTTGGGGTTTGTAGTGTAGCTGGGACAGACCCTTTCTAGAACAGTGTTAGGGAATTGTATTGCTTATAGGGTGAGATTTCCAAGTCACCTAAAGGATCTGGATGTCCACTTCCCATTGCAAAGAATGAGAAATGCACATCCATATCCTCTAGGTGGCTTTGGAAATCCCTTACATTCACTACGAGGAGATTTAAGGAGCATCAGACTGGAAGGTAGGTACTTTGTCTTTCTTTGATCTTTTCAGAGATAGGAAAGAACTTGACTCCTCTCTGAGGGCCATTCTGCCACAGTAAAGAATGTCATGGCTTGTGAGAGCACTGAGCATCATCATTTACAACCTGCCTGACCTGCCTTTTAGATGCCCGGTAGAGGTTACTGTCTTAGCATGATGGACTTTTTGCTCCTGTGCACATGTCTGCTTTGGAGAATTCATTATGTTATGGATGTGCATAGAGTGACCATTATCTTCTCTTCTCTAATCTCTGGCTATTTATAAGGTATTCTATAATGCCTATGCCTGCATCTTATCAGAAAATATAGTGCCTTACCTTGTTAAGTAATTGACCATTTGGATATGATCATGTGAACAGGGGATTTACTAGGTGCTTTACAGACCTAGAGTAGGAGGTGTACCCTGCTTCACAGAGCTTCAGACAAACTGGAACCAGAGCAGTTCAGCCACAGGAGACCACGCTGGAGAGAAGATGGTAGAAAGTCTCCAGAGACAGTGGGTTTCAGGAAGATTAGCAGAATGGGAGAAAATGTGCTTGGCAGATGAAAAGAGGGAGGATTTTGGAGCAGCAGAATCAGGATAGAGTCAAATCCAAAAGGGGGAGAAAAAGACAAATGGGCACAATGCTGGGAAAGAACTGGAAGGCATATAGGGTGGGAGGGAGGCCGCAGGAGATAAGAGAGAAGGGAGGTAGATGAGCATGCAAATGGGCCTCGCTCATGGTGGTGTGGGGGGAAAAGACAGAAAGAGTCAGAAAGGGGAGCTACACCTTTCTCTGTAGTGACTCTAATGGCTGACGTTGGGGCCTCTCTGACAAGGCTCTCCACCAATCTTTCTTGGATGAGGACTGGTACAGTACTTTCAGTTGTGGTGACCAAGTAAGAGAGTCTAAAAAAAGGGAGCGTGGAGTTGAATCAGCTGCTGGAGTCATGGAGGGGCCTGCAGGGAACTGTAGTTGCTGTCTTGCAGCAGGTATGAATGACTCTGACTGTTAACCTGACTTTAGCTGCATACCAGATCCAATCTCTGCCCCAATCCCTCCTTTGCTCTCTGAGATTTCAGAATGTTAAAAATCCCAGAGAACACAGAAGATACGCACAAAATCCTTCAAAAATTAACTAGTGGCCATGCTATACGGTAATTAATATCCACATTACAGACCTATTTATCCACAGACAGAGACCTGCTACATCATCATATAGTTTGAGTTCATTGGCGACTCAAATTCACTTTAGTCCTGTTCCAAGATCTCCCATCGGTATATCAGGAATTACCAGGGGTTGTCCTGGGCCATTAACCTGGATTTGGTGGTACAAAATTATGTCCATCCGGGCATCCACCTGCCTACCCATCTGTCTGTCTGTACAGGTGGATAGATTTACATAGATCCGTAGACACTTAAATCCTGAAGTCAATTTTTATTCAGTTTTTCTCAGTCCTTACTCAGAAAATCTCTCACTGAAATCAGTAGAAGTTTGCCCAAGTAAAGATCTCAGGATCTGGTCTTTCATCAGTATCGTCCATTGTAAGTTCAGTGTCTCATACGTGGTTAGCAGTTACAGTATGTACAGTATACTCGAGAGAGTGTTTAAAAGTTACATTATTGATACATGGTTTATTTCTATGAGCTATTGATGATTGTATATATCATGAGTGGCAGAGCAAATCAAGCCCGCAGGTACAATATGAAAGGCTATTGGTATCTAGTTGGAACCAATTATGTCTCCAGGGTCTGTCCAGTATGTCTGCATTGCATCTCTGGTACCATGTCACCCTCAGTTTGTCTCAAAGAGAAACTGTGATTAATTCTATGCTGGAGAGACCTGGATCTCAAGCCACAGTGACCTGTGCTCCCCAGATGTGGCAATAGGAGTGAAAGAAAATACAAGAAATGCCACCATTGGTGGGCACAGGGTGGTGTATGGGGTAGGCAGAGATCTAAGAGAGGAGCAGAGAGCTGGAGATTTAGGAGAAATGTAAAATAACAAAGATAAATAATTAAAAGATAAGAGAATGAGAGGAAAGCTTGGAGGGCACTAAACATTAATTTGTAAACGTTGTACATAATTAATCCGATAATATCTTGTTTCTGAGTTTATTGGGGAGGAAGTAGCTGGACGCTAGCCAATAGCTAAGTATCTTGGTCTCCATCTCTGGCAGGGATCAGAAGTGCCTCCAAAAGGTAAGAGCAAATGCATTCTGAGCTCCATTGGTGCATTCCCTCGCACTGGTCTCCCTGGGGCTTGAGAAGGGGAAGCGTTGCAGGCTCATTCTCGGCAAGAGGTGGAAGTGTGCTCAGGCAGACTCTGCAATATATTATCCATGTGGCTGTAACCATCAGGTGGCTCCACCCCTGACAGTTCTTGTTTTGTCAGTGACTAGCAGTAGTTGTAAGTGTTTGGGGATGGTGATGGACCAGCAGAGTTGGCTGGTGCTGAAGCTACTGGGGACTGGTAGCTTCTACAAGTGTACCAGGGTCTGCTGGAGCTGGGTGAATTTCACTGAGATGAGATAAAGCAAGGTCTTTTGGTGGTTTTATTTCAGTGTAAGCCAGGCAGTGTGTCTTGTGTACTGTATTTGTAATGATCATGGCAATAGTCTTGACTTTCCATTGCACCTTTCATCAAAATGGATCCCAAAGCACAGTTACTAATGGATCAGGCAAACTGCTAGCACATAGCGGCCAGGAGGGAGCACATAGGGAGCACTTTGTCCATCCTGAATCAGGGCCACCTCTGGGACAAAATGCTGCAACCTCGTACTGCCCCAGTTCCCTCGTGTCATTTGGGAAAATCTGTTCCTTTGTGTATGTTCTGTCTTTAAAAAAAAAATTAAAGATCACAGATTCAAATCCTGGCCTGGAATAGTTTTAACTGAGAGTTATTAGAAGGAATGAACAAACCTCTTTATCACTGTGATGGAAGTGGTTGGGAACCAGTGACCAAGAAGCAAAAGGCCCTGTATATCCTGAACTATCCAGAGCCCTGGTACAGTAGACCTGTCTTCTATTTAGTTTTAGCGTCTAGTGTCTTCTCTTACTGACTGTGAGGGCCTGATTTGACAGAAGTGCCAAGAACTCTCAGCTCCCGTTAACTGCAATTGGAGTGGTGGCAGCTCAGCATTTCTGAAAACTAAGCCCTACCTTTGTAGTAATGCTTTTGAAACCCATCTTATTTGGGAGCCATCTGTAGTGTCCTCTAAGGCCAGGTCTCCACTTGAAAGGTTTTGCTGGCAGAGCTCTTTCGACTAGGGGTGGGATATTTCTTTACGACATAGCTTTGCTGGCAAAAGCCCTAGTGTAGGCACAGCTGTACTGGCAAAAAAGGTGGTCTGGCTGAGATAGCTTATTTCACTCATTAAACTGGAATAAACCATCCTGGCAAAAGCACTTTGCTGGTATAACTGCATTGACACTCGCAGGGTTTTGCCAATATAGCTATCCCATATAGACATCACTGGAAACCTTTTACGTGTAGACCAGGTGTAATCCTAATGACTTTTAGCCACCCTTCCTGCTCACTTACACTGATGAGTGTCCTACCACCACACCACGTTACTGCCTTGGGACATGAAGACCCTTAACTGGCACTTAGGAATCCCTGACAGCCCCCTTTTAAACACCAGGCCCATTTGGGGTGCTAACCAAAGAATTGCTCTCTGTTTAGACCAGGGGTCTCAAAGTCCCGGCCCACGGGCCATCTGCGGCCCAAGAACCTCCCCACTGCGGCCCGCGGGGGAAATACATACATACAACCTCCCCCATACAGCCACGCCGCCAGCTCTGTCTTCTGCAGGCGACGCCCCCCGCAGCTCCCATTGGCTGGGGGAGGGGGCGGCGATGCCATCACTAGTCGCCGGGCAGAGTCAGCCATGGCGGCAGCATCATTAGTTGCCGGGCAGAGTCAGCCATGGAGGCAGCGTCACTTTTTTCCACAATAACTATAAACAAGTCAAAATACCGAACACAACTGTCTGATGCCCACCTCCCTGCAATCCTGAAGGTTTCAACTGCTCGGTCACTGAGGCCAAACGTCAACAAACTGACTGAACTGAAGCGTTGCCAGGTGTCTGGCAAACACTAAAAACTCTCTGGCAGGCGAAGAATTGTATAAAGTTGTATGACAGTTTCATTAGTTCTAAGAAATTCGAAATAAAAAATACAATATAAACATTTTCTTTTCTAAACACCATCTTCAGTGACATTATTGGCCTGCTGGGAGGATCTGAGGACTGGCACTGGCCCTAAGGTAAATTGAGACCCCTGGTTTAGACTGAGGCCTTGTCCGGGCTACAGATGCTTTGCTGGCATAGCTATACTGGCAGAGCCCTCTAGTGCGGATGTAGCTTATGCCTACAACAGAAGGAGTATTTCTGTCAACAGAGCTGCACCACTTCCCGGAACAATGTTAGCTGTGCTTCTGTCGGCATAGCAGTGTCTGCCCTGGGGTTTTTGCTGGCATAGCCGTCAGCTAGGGGCTGTGGGTTTTTCATCCCTCTGACTGACACAGGTATGCTGACAGAACTCTGTAGAGTGGACCTGGCCCCACTGAAGTGCCAATGTATGGAAGAGTAAGCGAAAGTGGAGGAAGTGGGCTGAGCATGGAGAAGGAGAGTTGGCACGGGTGACAGCCTGCTATGGAGAATTAGCTGAGAGTGAAATCCATGAAGACCTTTGAAGGGTGTAAAGATCAAGGAGCAGGAGGTATTTTGGGGAGCATTCGAAAAGGGCTTGAGGTAGGAGCAGTGGGGATGGAATGAAAAGAAGGAAACTGCAGACCGACTCTCAGGAAACACTTCCTACCAGTGATGTAAGGCCATGAGATACTTGTGTCCAAAAGGGGAGTGGTGGAAGCCCCATTGCTTGAGACATTTAAACGGGACAGGCCTACATTGATGGAGTGGTTGAATGGGCTTGATGTGACCTACTGTAATGGGTCTTGTCTATCGTTAATGTCTATGGTTTTTCTCTGCCTCTTTTGCATTCTGCCTTCTTGGGATTCAGTTTGAAGCTCACCTTCTACCTGAGGGACAGGAGCACCAGTTTGAAGACCTCAGTGCTGACCTCATTAGGCAGACATTAGCCAGTGAGTCACCAGGCGTGCTCCCCTCTGAAGGCAGCCTCTTGTGTTCTGCGGAGCTGCCTGGACTAAGTGTATTGTCGTGTACAATCAACTTTGTGCACAGCCGTTAGGTTGGCTAGTGCAGTATCACAAGTCTGTTGCTGGATCAGTTGATCTCAACCTGCCCCTAGGGCAATCTTGGTTACTGTCCCCTCCCTTTTCTCCTGCCCCTGCCCCACAGCCCTCATCTGCTTACTCAAGAGTGTACTAATGCTCCATTTTGTCTGGTTTGGCCAATAAATTGCACAGCATCAATGAGTTGTTATGAATCATTAAAGGTGGGTGAAGGTCTCAAGATTCAGAGATGTGGCTCAGTTTGGAACAGGTCCCAAAAGTTTGGTGCTAGTCCCACCTTTGAGACATTATCCAGGCTTCGTTGCTCTGGGAGGCATGTTAGGAATCTCCTGAGGATGGGTTTTCCTATCAGTTTCCCAGCACTTCCATCAGCTCCCCCAAATCTAAACATCCTGCTGCCCGGAGACACCCGTGGGGTTGTCAGTGGCCTCTACCATTGCTGTAGGGGCAAGTGGGACCTTCATGGACTCTGCAAAAACTCTGGTCTGCTATCCTAGTATATGGCACTTTTATCTTGATTGACATGTTTTCTGTATCCTGCACCCTTAAATGGGGGCATGTCACCCTCCCGCCTGCAGAGACAGACATCATGTTGTGTTCACTTCTCAGTGCAGTTTGTGACAGAGGAGACTCATGCCTACCATGAAAAAGACTTTGCTTTTGTTCCTTCTTTGGCGGGGTGTGTGGGTGGTGGTGGTGGTCTCTTCATCTAAAGTAGGTCATTCAGACTGAAATTGCTTTTTGTTTATTGTGTTTGGAGAAACACAATACCTGTACTCCTAAAGCACGCATCTTGCAGGGGAGATGAATTCTGCTGTGTTTTCTGTAACATCACAGGAGCTGAGGGTAATCTGGGCCCTGAAAGAAGGCGAGAACCTGCCAAAAGGAACTCACAATAAAGGGAGAGACTTCTTTCTTGTGAGTAAAACACCTGCCAGAAATCTGCTAATTACACAATAACTTTATTATATCCCACTCGGAAGAACAAACAATACTTGAAGTCTGAGAAATCAGAATAGATTAATGCAGTCAGAATGTCTGAATGAAGCACATATTCTCTGGATCCTCTCAGAAGCTCCAAGGGAGCAAAATGACTTTAAGACACTCTTCTTTATTGCTAGCACTACATAATAAAGTAATTGTGAAATTAGCAATAGATTAGTGAGAGAAGAGAGACATTTTCTACTCAGCGCAGGTAGAAGGTGGAGCGGCTCCGCTCATCTTGGCTTAACCTTCTGTTAGCCCCTGGTAGCTTCCAGAAAACAGCAGAGATACATCACCAGATGACTGGGATTTTTCTTCCCTCCTTGTCTGAATAAATTGCAGTGTGTTTGATTAGGGTGCTGAGGAATGTGTCCTTGCAAAAACTTGCGTTGGATCCTTCTCATTCCCAGGCTCCTCACAGTTTCCCATTCATGCAAGACAGATGGCTGGAGCTTGCAATTTTTGGCTTTACCAGGGGCCTGGGGAAATGGTGGTTGTGATCATGGGGCTTACGGAAAGAACATTTCATAATGATCCCTCCTGGCTTCTGAAGTTCCGTGAGGTTTTCTGGCCTTGACAACTTTCCGTCATGAAAGCTGACGGGCAGTTTTACAACTGGGGCTGTAAAAATCAGGTGATGACTGAGGTTTGTAAAATGTTCATGGGTCTGAGAAGCTGGACCTGGCTATTAGGTCACCTGCCCCTTTCTTCATGGATGAATTTGCGTATGAAAATGGGGGGGTGTTGGGGAGGGGTTAGAGCAGCCGTACCCTGGGATTTGGATGTGTGTGTGCGTGCATGTGCAGGCTTGGATGTGAGGGGGGGTGTCTGTTTTTGCAGGAGGTGGGCTGTGTGTTTGCAGTGTTTGGGCCATTAGGGTGTCTGAGGGGAGCTTGAGTGGGCCCATTTGGCGGTGTTAGGATGAGTGTGTTTGCCCATGCTGGGGCATGTGTGATTGGAGGGATGTGTACATGTGGTATTTTGGAGGGGGCAGTTTGTGAAAGGGCAGGGAGCTGTACATGGATGGAGATGTATTTTGGGGTGTCTGAGAAGGAGGGGGGACCAGTGTTTGGGCTGTTAAGGTGACTGTGGATGTGGGTGCGTTGAGGAGGGGAGGGAGCTATTTGTGTGTAAGGGTCTACTGAGCAGGCTGCTGCAATAGCTCACCCGCCACGCAGTTCCCACTGGGTGACAAGTGTGAGCCCTTGGCTTAGAAGGACAGCATGGAGAGAGACTCCTGGCTTCTCCATTAGGCCTGCTGCCCAACAGTCTGACTGAGTGGCGAGATCGATAAAGCATCCCTGGAAGTGAGCAGCAAATGGGGAACTGGGATGGCAACAGTCAAATTAGAGAAGATGGGGAGGAGGAAACTCTCCTGAGCCTATTAGAGCTCAGCCCAAAGTTTGCTCCAGTTGCTGCCTGGCTCTGCACCATGCTTGGGGCTTGCTCCTGGTACTGGCTGTGGGTGCTTGTGGCAGCCCAGAGAGAGGAGGAGCAGGGAGAAGCCAACACTGTGGAGTGCCAGCAAGAAGGAGAAGCTCTGCCCGTGAGAAAATCCTCCTGCAGCCTCTTCTCAGGCAAGAGCAGCCCAACAAGTTGATGGCAGGTGGAGAAGGTTGGGGGGATTCCCCTGGATTGCAGTCAGAGAGCGCTGCCTGTTTTTCTTCTCCCTCTGTCTGTGAATGCTCTGGCTTTGGAGGGGCTCTGGTGGAGAGGGTGTGGGTTGCTCAGCACACAGTTAGGAAGGAGGGAGGTGCATTTCCATCACTGTGAGACTCACTCAGGATTGACTCCTATGGACTCACAGAATTTGTGAGGCTCACTCAGGATTGACTCCTATGGATCACAGGTTCCCAAGCACATCAGCTGGATCTAGGGGTTGTGTGCATGCAGGCAGGGGAAAAGGGAAGGAGGAGGTGTACATGGGTGGTGAGAGGGAAACGTCATCTGAGCACAGCCTGAGACCCAGGAAGCCCTATTTGTGAATGCTGCTTCTCCAGTCTGTGCTCTCGGTTACTTGTTTAATCTATCTTGGGTCTCATATCATGCCCAGCACTGTAGTATATGAACACCACAGAGGCTGAAATGTCCGGCAGGGACTAAAGACGGTGGCCCTCCAGGGCAGGGCTGAAGCCTGTTCGGTTGCTGCCTGTGCTGTAGTTCTGGAGGGAGAGGACTTTGGTCTCCAGGATTGTCAGTCTGGCTCGCTCACCGGTATTGTGAATGGGACGGGCTCTCCCCAGCACCCATGCATTGCCTGGGAGATTCCCAGGATAATTAATCTGTTCAAGAGGTTAGATTACTCTTTGTCCAGCTGACGCGACTAACCTAGGTGAACTGTATGTAACAGTGAACAGAAGAACCACACAGGGATCTGGGCTGCTTGTCTCTTCATTGTGTTGTCTGACGTTTTTGTGTGTGATGGCTCTAGGTCCCGTGGCAGTGATCAGCGGGGAGGAGGATTCTGCCAGCCCCCTCCATCATATCAACCATGGCATCACCACACCCTCGTCGCTGGATGCTGGCCCGGACACGGTGGTGATCGGCATGACCCGTATCCCTGTCATCGAGAACCCCCAGTACTTCAGGCAGGGCCACAACTGCCACAAGCCAGACACATGTGAGTGCCTTATCCAGCTGGATCCTTCTGCTTATGTGAGGACAAGAATGGGGGCTGGGGTGGGGGGAAGAGGAGTGGGTGGAAAAAGAAGGATGAGGAGGAAGAGGTAAAGGAAGAAGTGGATGTGGGGGAGGATAATGGGTCTTGTATGGTCCAGAAGTGAAAGTGAACTGAAAGGTAAATCTCAGGTCACAAAAATCACAACATACATGTAGGTGCTTCAGAAGGAGAATTCCCACCCTCACCCTCCATTCCACTTTCATCCTCCTACCACCACCCGTTAATCACCTTCCCCGTTTGGGACAGAGACAGCCTAGAATGGAGCCTGCAGACGCTTTCTTTGGGCACTGTACCTGAGGCGTGAGCCAGTGCAACTTGAGAGCAAAAGGCATTAGAGAGACCTGATTCCCCTGTGGGATAAGGATGCATCTACCCTTCCTTCTCCAACAATTCCCTACCCTCATAGCAGCGGGACTGCCTCCTTGAACAACCTGCAGCCGAAAGGGCAAACACAGCAGTATCTACAGGTAGGGCAGATACACAGAAAACACTTGGAGCAGGAGAGCAACAGATTTGGACACTCCATTTCTTACACTCAGGGGGGCCTCTGAAAAGCTTGAAATCTGCGTTGTGGGCAAAATCCATTAAATAACAAATATCTTCCACACCAGGTGATAAACTGTTCAGCCCAGCTTAGCGGGAGCCCTCATAAACTCTGATAGTGAAAGTGAAGGGCTATTAAAAAGGATGCACTGTTGGTCACCACATACCACGACTGCTTCCTGGGCCACTGTCCCTCAGTACGTGGAGCCCATGCACAGTCAGTGGATCAGATACAAACCTCCCGCTGCACCCTCGGCCTTTGTCAATTCCTAGAAGCAACCGCCTCCCACTCCATTTATTGTTCAGGTTCTTGGAATATTTTGCATTTCTTGGTTCCAGTCAGGGTTGGATGTAACAAAATGTCACAAGGAAAGTTATTGTCACCATCTTCCCGGCC
This sequence comes from Natator depressus, assembly GCF_965152275.1. Taxonomy (NCBI): domain Eukaryota; kingdom Metazoa; phylum Chordata; order Testudines; family Cheloniidae; genus Natator; species Natator depressus. The sequence continues at coordinate 69,818,618 of NC_134243.1, forward strand.
TGACCAGAAGCAGGAAGTACCAGGGATCTTGCTGGAGAGCCAGACTCCCAGTCTGTTTTTGCAAACTCGGGAGGCTGGAAAAATTTGAGTCAGCAGCTGAGCTTTGAGGTGTTCATAGGAATCAAACTTCCAAACCGTTAGAAATTCACCCAGTACTGAACATTAGGCAGGAACTTGGTTCTCCATGGCCGCGTCTTTTGCAATCAGATAACCCCAAACAGCATCCTCTTCCCCTCCTGCTGAGACGTCAAGGGCTGGTCCTATCGCTGACATTCACATGAACTGATAGAGAGAAACATGAGCTGGACCTCCAATCCTGGACTGTTGCTTGTTGCACTTCAATCACCGGAGCAATGGGGTGTATCCAGTTACTGTGTCTGGCTTTCCCTTTGATTTGTATTTTAATGTATTTCTTTTGATCAGTTTGTACAGGGAGGGAGTGGAGTGTTTTGGTTAGGAAGAAGGAGCCAAATAGTGTGGTATTTCTGTATCATATTTATGTTTTATATTTCTTATAGCACCTCATCTCAAAACACTCTACAGACTCTGATGGCTTTGATTCTCTCATTTCTCTCTCATCTCTGTAATCTATGGTATTTCATAGTACATCAACTGTTTTGGTGTGTAAGCACCATTGCAGTAGTGGTGGTTGAAAATCAGAGGATTCAATTTACTCTGAGTTTTGGGGGTTTGGTTAACTATTGTGGGGCTGCCCGGGAAGTAGATCGCAGCAGAATATGGTCCAAAAGCTTCACGGGTTCCGTTTGATTAAGATCTGAAAAGTTCAATATGCAGCAGAACCACGAGGGGCTGGAATCTGGATCATTTAACCGGGCCATGTGGGGAGAATTTAACATTGTCAATAAATATACGCACAACAGATTATAGGGAAAGCACGTCCCTCTGCTTATCTGCCTGGAATCATCTGCAGGGCTCCATGTTTCTGGCGTTAGTTTAGTATATTTTAGGGCCCAATCCTGCAGCTCTTATTCAGACCAAACTCCCTGTGACTTCAGTAGCAGTGTTGCATGAGCCCTGGAAAGTATTATAGTTCACCTTTACAGTAAATAAAACCAGCCAGACTCTTTGGAGCTTCCATTTGGTTTTTATTTTACCCCAGCTGTTCTGGCCAGCCCTCATTTAGCATGTTGGGGCTGGCTGGAGGTGAGTGACTGTTCCCATTCACCCAGCATTTTACACATTGGACCTCTGGTTTGCTCCTCTCAAAATATTTCCCCCTCCTCCCCCTCCCCTCTGTGAAGGAGAGGTGAAGCCCTTTAGATAGGCAAGCCTATTAATACCCAGCAGCGTCCATCCAGAAAAGGGGCTGGTACAATGCCTGGACATACCAGTGGCTGTTAGCCCCTGCCCTTCTGATCACTGTCTTCCTGCTAAGTCCACTAGCTAGATATTAGACTATGAAGCCCATCACTAGCAACGTCATTCGCCCCCACATGACTTGTAGAGCCCAGATTCACAGACAAGATTTTAACGTATAACTTAAACTTTGGAACGTGGCTTCTCTCTTTCTTTAGCTTGGCCCTGCTCCCTGGTTGGCTGTGATGCCGGGTGTTTGGGCTGAGGACACACAGACACCTGTTACTGAATTACAGTGAGGAGAGAAAACTCTCTGTGCTTAATGCCATATTAATAGTACATTGGTGTGATATAGATTTCCGTCACCCTCTGCACTAACAAACATTGCTTATCATGCGGGAATGATGGATGTTTATTCCCAGCCACTTAGTTCTGCATAATGGAATTGCAGATGAAATATGGAAAGTGGCTTGCTGCCTGCTAAGCTTTGCCCCCTCTTGCTGCTTCTGCACAAACTTGTCCTGTGGGGGGTACTCTTACAGGCCCATTAATTACTGCTGTCTGCGAGGAGACAGACGTTTACTTCTGACTATGGATGTGCTGGGGTTTTTTTTCCTATCAATAGGATGAAGGATGCTGGAGCTCTCTGTCTCACCTGTGATTTTCTCGGAGCTCCTGAGACCAGGGCCGTTCTCTCACTCACCTACTTGCTGCTGCTCCCAGAATTAGAGAGACGGAAGGGAAGAGTCATTCTTCCTTTCCTAGATGTGGGTTTGGGGAAAGGGCCTGGAAGCAAATATGCCACCCTGTCCCTATATTGGGACGTATCGACTCTTTGGGACCTCGCGCTCTGCCCCCTTCCGTCCTTTGCCATTCCCTTTGCTCCTTCCGGCCATAACTCTGTGTGCACCGGTCAGCACCATGGCTTGGAAGGATGCATTTTTTTAATAAACAAAAGCTTCAGCTTCAGTCGTTCTCACTCACCTGCAGGGGGTTAAGCTGAGTGTTAGATTTAAGATGGGGCATATTGATCTCAGAGGAATTGGTGGCAATATAGAGCCCCTTTTTTCTGGGACACTGAACAGGGATCAGGTGGGCATATCTGCTTACTGAGATCTCAGGGTATCGGAAGAGCAATGGGCATGGATGAATCTGTGCCTTCACTGTCATCTGGAAATAGTTGTGTTTCTTTTCTAAAATGCAGTTAAGTTGTTTTGGGTTAGGGCACCGTATGGAAGGGAACTCATCAGAATTCAGCATGCAGTGGGTCAGAAGGTTCCATCCCATGAGTGATGCTGGTGCTGAAGCAAAACGTGACTCATTCTACCCTCCAACGTTTCCTGAAAATGGCAGTCGGTTCCTGTGGGCAGGAAACTGCAGTTTGCGACAAAAATTAACCACATGATGGTAGAAAAAATCATCTGCCCAAGAATGTCTGCCCAAGAGACATTAACACTGATGCGGTGCCCTGATGCTGGTGGGAAGGCCCAAATGTCACTGTTTTGACCATGAACAGCTGTGGTTGTTGACAGCAATGGAGACTTTCCACTCTAGCTCCAATTTGCCAGTCCTCCCCAGAGTAAAAAGGATCCATTTTGCCCCCTGACTCTAATTCCAGGTGGGTGATGGAAGAAGCTGGAAATTTCTTAGATCTAAAAGCTTCAGAGATGTTTTGGATGAAAAGGTTTGGAGGCTGACCTTGCTTTTGATAATGGTAATAAACACGGGCTATGTTGAGGTGATTATTTATTAGAACTTCTTGAGTCTGTCCTGTCAGGCTCTATGCAAACATGGTAGCTAACATTCAGTTGGCTTCCTGTTTTGTCAGAACAGCAGTATCCCAGGAGCAGTTGTTCTTGAGGAAAACTGGCTTTTCTGAGGTTGTTCCAGAGCAGAACTAGGAAGAAAAGGCCTCAACAATGAAAAATACTTTCCAAGAAGGAATCCGAACTTTTCTGAAACTCCGGCAATGCTCAGTTTGAGTCTGGGGTGAAGGGTCAGTTGGGGCTGCTCTCTCAGAACAGGATGCTCTGGCTCCAGTAAAAACAGCAATGTTGGAGTCATTCAGAGCCTGGTTTGATTTTTGTTGCTGCTGCTGCTGCTGCTGACTGGGCACAACGGTTGTTTGGTTTGTTTTCCTCTGTCGGGACTGGTGCAGCCTCAGCACTGCGATGCATTCGCCATGTGGGTGGAGCCGACGTCCTTCTATAGAGTACTAATGAGGGGTTTTTTACAACCTCATTTATTACAGGCTGCCCTGACATTATTGCATATTCTAAGTTAGTAATTACACATATTCACACTAATTAAGTAATTAGATATAATTACGCTAACTGTAAATACATGGTAATCGGCTAAAAAGAAGTATTTCAGGAAAACCAAGACGAATCACACAATAAAGACACCATCAGCAGCCTTTCCGCACATCACTCTGTCTTTATCTTGCATTTGGAGTGAAGTTTGAAAGGGAATCTGTGATCCATTCAGAAATCATACTCTTTAAACAAATGGATTTCCTCCCCTATGTCTCTGATAACACTGGAAAGTCAAAATGAGAGAGGATTTTTAAAAATCCAGTTTTCCCCTCACTGCTGATGCTCTTTGTTCATTAGTTGTATTTTCTCTAGCTTGGACAATGGAAACTGACTAAGTCCATTCCATTTTGCTTGTAATCAGTTTTGCTCCCAGGTTCTCCAAGATGCACATTTTAGGTTGCAAATGTTTGCAGTTTATTTGTATGGAAACAACTGTTTTCACTGCTAATAGAAGAGGAAACGTTTCTGGGGGCAGTTAGGGTTTGCAAAAACTTATTTCCACCAAAAGTAAATTTTGAGCCAACTTTGAGCTGATGACAGAGGCCCTTTAACTGTTAATGAGCAGCCCAGAGTAACTGAATTATAGTAGACATAGCCTCCGAGTAGACTGAATCCCTCCCCCCCCCGAACCCTTTGCAAGTCCTACTGACGCTCACGTACACAAGCACTGACCCAGCTCTCTGCTCCTTCGGAAAAGCCTTAACCTTCCCAGAGACTCTAGTTCCCTTCACTTTTTTCAGAGGTTTGGCCGTGGCGCTTTCCTGTGGGGTACATCAGCATTCTATGCTGCCATCCTTTGCGGCCAATGTGTATCTGAGGTCATTAGGGGACTTAGTGGGGAGGTTTGGGCTGAGGCCTAATCAATATGCCGATGACACCTAATTGTGCATCTCCATCTCCACCAACCCAGGGAGGGTGATCAGGTGTCTCAGAGTTTGGGTGAGGCTGGGGCATAGATGAAAGTGAGCTGGTTGACACTTAGTCCAGTTAGACAGACGTGTTTATGGGGAGTTGGGGAAGCAGCAGGATGAGACTGAGTTGATGCTATACCTCCAGTTTGAGGCTGTGTTCATTTTTTATTACCTCCACTCACAGCTTGAAGGTCGGGTTAGATTCCCAGCTGCTTTTGAAGGATGAAAGAATAGCAGTGGTCAAGGCGCCTTTGTCCATCTAGATCTGACTAGGAGGCTGTGCCCATTTCTCTTGGATGTGAATTTAGCTGTCATGATCGATGCCTTTGTCACCTCTAGATCAGACTGCTGCAGAGCGCTCCATTCCCCTACCCCCAGCAAGCACTTCTTTTGTCTGCTTTCCCATTGCTGTCCAGCCGCCAGCCTTTCCACTGCCAGAAACCCTCTTGAGCTTTCCTGGACAAGAGTTCTCACTGATGCCTGCTGCCCAGTCCTGATGGTCAGGTTCGGAGGTGGGGTGGAGACCACATGTGAAATAGGCTCCCTTGGGAAGTGGTGGAAACCCTGTCTCTAGAGTTATTTAGAACTGGACTGCACAAAACATAGGAGATCTTACTGTAGGGGTTGACCTTACATTGACAAGTGGGTGGACGGGTATAGGCTGGATCTAATAAGTCTCTTCCATCTCTTTAGCACTTATGTCTAGGAGGTTTCTGGCTTGGCTCTGTGCAAAAACCCTGACCTCAACACTCGCCTTCTAGCAGCTGGAAAACCTCCATGATTCTGAACTAGAATCCTGCTTCCAAACCTTGCAATCACCCCCCCACCACCACTACCACTCTAGAGTAGTCTCTGCTGGAAACTGCTTAGAATGCCAAGGGCTAATGTCAGTCTCTTGTGAACAGATTTTAATGTTCAAACCCCACAGGCAATGAAGCAGAACTGAGCAGTGCAGAGTGGCAGAATAAGGAAAGCGCAGGGCCCCACTCACCCCTTCTCGCCCACCTCCTCTGCCTCATTCTCCTGACTGACAGCTGAAAGGAAAGGTCACTGGCCTGCCCATCCAGCTCTCTCTACCTATGGTCAGCTCGCAGCTGGTTTCTCTCTCTCTGCTGCACTCTCCAGTATTCCTTATCTGTAAGCATTTGTTCTCCATCCCATTTACCCAGCTGAGGAAGGGAGAGAGAAATGGCAACAAATGCCAGAGCTGAGAAGTCAAACCAATCGCAGGCGGAGAGTGGCAGACTGACCATCCAGACCCGTTCCAGAGCTATTCTGAGTTGCAATTTGACCCTCAGGATTAACACCACTACGAGTTGGTCTTCTGCCTTTCCTGCCATGGGCCATTAACTTGCTATTGAGCCAAAGGAATAGCAGGCTGCAGTGGAATGGTTGGCAGGTGCATTCTTCCCACGTATACCAGGACTGTTGGCCAGTACTGCAGGTGTTCCTACATGGGTCCATTCAGGAGAAACCAAACAATTAAGGAGGAAAATTCCTGTCCTGCCTTTCTCTCCCCAAACCCTGCAGGCATTGCAAGGCATTGTGGTAGCCAATGATGCAGTGCCTGGTGGGACAGTCCCGCCCTACTCCTAATGTGACACACATGCTGTCTCTATTTGCATACAAGCAAATCACCTCCTGCAGCTGTGAGGATGGGCTCTGAGGAAGTTAGATCCTACCAGTTACTTTAATGTGTGTTTATTGAAGATGTTTGTAGCAACAAAACAGAACAAAGGCAGCAAAGCACAACGCCAGCCCGCACCAGGAACTGAAGCTGACAGCACAGCTGTGGCGGGTGATGCTGCATCCGGAAGCGACACTCCCAAGTGCAGCGAATCCAGTTCCATTAGAAAACAAACCATTAACTCATCCATAACTCAGTTATGTGCTGGTGACACTGACCTGCCCGTAGGGAGACAGTGTTCATGAAGGGATGAGACCCATATACAGACATCAAACAGAGAGCAAAGCCTTCCCCTAAATACACATCCTCTGGCCCCAGAGTCACTCTTGAGGCCCCTTTAATCCTGGCGTGTCCAAAGGTGTCAGCTTGCCTGAGGGGATTTTAGAATGGAGCCAAAGCTCTATGAAGGGGGCCTGTAAGTTGTACGAAGAAGCAAAGCAGGGAAAGGCCTTCAGCATATTTCCTATTGGGCTGGAGCAACTCTATCACCCCAGGCTGCTGTTGCTCATCAGAAGCCCTGTCCGTCCATCAAGAAAAGGGTAGTTTGATCTTTCCCACTTAAGCAGTATGGGAGCAAACTCTTCCACACTAGAATAATGATTAACCCTGAACGCTACTTGGCTGCAGCAAGGATGTGTATATGCTCACTTGCCACCCTGGGCACATGCACACTTACCTGCACACTCATTTGTGCACCTGTGCACACTCATTTATATGTAGCCTATCCCGCCAATGTATTGCAATAACATACCCATCATTCTTACTTGTACGCCCTCCTACGTACACATTCATTTGAGTACGTATGCATGCTCACTCGTGTACTGCAGTGACAAGCATGGTATAAAACCATAGTTGGATTAGCTCCAGGCACTCACTCACCAATGCATGTGCTCTCACACGTACATTCACACCCACTTATCAGACGCCTCTGCTCACAAATAACTTTGCACCTGTTAATTTTCTACTTTCTGCTGAGCACGCTTGCCAGTTCTGACACGCCCCCCCCCCCCCCATGCAGATCCAGCAATGGCAGCAGGCACACTGACATGCAGCCTGGGCAGCTTCCCTTTCACATATTGCCCCTCTACCTGTCAAAAATGGCTGTCTCTGCAATTTCTGGAGGGTGAAGGGTTTTCATGAGCTCACATGAGAGACTGGGTTTTCAATTCTGGCAGATCATAAACTGTGAGGCATTTTGGGAGTGGTGGGGTGAGAAAGAAAGGATAGGGCAGGTGACAGAATGAGGAGAGAGATTATCATGCTGTAAATTGGTGCCTGTTTAATCATTTATGTATTGGTATTTTGTAACGTCTATCCGGTTGAATTTGTCTCAGCTTCACTCTATTCTTGGGGCTGAGGTGGGTGTCTATGCCACAGAAAGACATAATGGTCTTCATCAGTCACTGATGTCCTGGCTCAGAGCTCCGTCCTCTCCGCCTGGCGTAATGGTGACACAGCAGCTTGTCCTGGGGATATTGCTAACTCATGCAGCCCTGATGCCAGTGATAAGGAAGAAGGCTTTAGAATGATCTCCTAATAGCTGATTGATTGTGTGAATTATGCCTTGGGTATTTCTAAAAATAGATGGTATATCTGTAAAGAGAGAGAGCTGAGCTCCTTACCCATCAGGTATTTATTTATTGTGGGTTTTTCCTGCATTTGGTTTGGCTTATAAAACAAGCATTCCGAAAGAGATAGAGGTGGTTAGGGACTATTTAGAAAAGCTGGACGTGCACAAGTCCATGGGGCCGGACGAGTTACATCCGAGAGTGCTGAAGGAATTGGCGGCTGTGATTGCAGAGCCCTTGGCCATTATCTTTGAAAACTCGTGGCGAACGGGGGAAGTCCCGGATGACTGGAAAAAGGCTAATGTAGTGCCAATCTTTAAAAAAGGGAAGAAGGAGGATCCTGGGAACTACAGGCCAGTCAGCCTCACCTCAGTCCCTGGAAAAATCATGGAGCAGGTCCTCAAAGAATCAATCCTGAAGCACTTACATGAGAGGAAAGTGGTCAGGAACAGTCAGCATGGATTCACCAAGGGAAGGTCATGCCTGACTAATCTAATCGCCTTTTATGATGAGATTACTGGTTCTGTGGATGAAGGGAAAGCAGTGGATGTATTGTTTCTTGACTTTAGCAAAGCTTTTGACACGGTCTCTCACCGTATTCTTGTCAGCAAGTTAAGGAAGTATGGGCTGGATGAATGCACTATAAGGTGGGTAGAAAGCTGGCTAGATTGTCGGGCTCAACGGGTAGTGATCAATGGCTCCATGTCTAGTTGGCAGCCGGTGTCAAGTGGAGTGCCCCAGGGGTCGGTCCTGGGGCCGGTTTTGTTCAATATCTTCATAAATGATCTGGAGGATGGTGTGGATTGCACTCTCAGCAAATTTGCAGATGATACTAAACTGGGAGGAGTGGTAGATACGCTGGAGGGGAGGGATAGGATACAGAAGGACCTAGACAAATTGGAGGATTGGGCCAAAAGAAATCTGATGAGGTTCAATAAGGATAAGTGCAGGGTCCTGCACTTAGGATGGAAGAATCCAATGCACCGCTACAGACTAGGGACCGAATGGCTAGGCAGCAGTTCTGCGGAAAAGGACCTAGGGGTGACAGTGGACGAGAAGCTGGATATGAGTCAACAGTGTGCCCTTGTTGCCAAGAAGGCCAATGGCATTTTGGGATGTATAAGTAGGGGCATAGGGAGCAGATCGAGGGATGTGATCGTTCCCCTCTATTCGACACTGGTGAGGCCTCATCTGGAGTACTGTGTCCAGTTTTGGGCCCCACACTACAAGAAGGATGTGGATAAATTGGAGAGAGTCCAGCGAAGGGCAACAAAAATGATTAGGGGTCTAGAGCACATGACTTATGAAGAGAGGCTGAGGGAGCTGGGATTGTTTAGTCTGCAGAAGAGAAGAATGAGGGGGGATTTGATAGCTGCTTTCAACTACCTGAAAGGGGGTTCCAAAGAGGATGGCTCTAGACTGTTCTCAATGGTAGCAGATGACAGAACGAGGAGTAATGGTCTCAAGTTGCAATGGGGGAGGTTTAGATTGGATATTAGGAAAAACTTTTTCACTAAGAGGGTGGTGAAACTCTGGAATGCGTTACCTAGGGAGGTGGTAGAATCTCCTTCCTTAGAGGTTTTTAAGGTCAGGCTTGACAAAGCCCTGGCTGGGATGATTTAACTGGGAATTGGTCCTGCTTCGAGCAGGGGGTTGGACTAGATGACCTTCTGGGGTCCCTTCCAACCCTGATATTCTATGATTCTATGAAAGAACGTTGACCTGCCTGCTGTACCTACAGATCCATGATGTCCATGTAGTTCATGGATGTTCTGATTTGTGGAATGTCATGGTACCAAAGAAAGGGTTATTTTGTAGAAGCTAGTTGCCAGGTTCCAGGAGTTGCTTGGAGACAATGTCAGGCTCTCTTGGTACAGTATAATCCACCCAATGAAAGTTGGTTTTGCAGATGTAACATCACATCCTGCTGGAGAGTTTTGGTTGGGTGAAGTCTTCCAGAGTTGATCTGAGTTGACTTGGTTTGAAGGAGATGCTCTCTCTGCTGGCAGTGCAGTTGAATTAAAGCTCCTAATAAAGACAGCAGTTATTAATGAGAAGTCCAGGTGCCGGTTAGAAAAAATATTACTCCCAACTATAGCGTGAGCATCTTTAGTAGCGCTGCCTCTCCCAATGGAGGTTTGGTCTGGTACCCTAGAGCTGATGTAATGGTGATGGTTCATCAGCAGTCACAAGTACTGTCCATTTCCAATGCTGCTTTTAGACAGAGACTCCAGGAGTGGTTTCTCCTCAAAACAGCATGTACAGAACATGACAGAACCCACAGTTCCAGTGGTGAAACCCAAGTAGAGATCAGGGTAGAAAGATGCTCTCCCCGATTGCAATAGGTTCACTCCAAAGACCTCCTCGTGTCAAAGGGGGCTCGCGTTCCGTGGATCTGGGAACGGATTTGTGAATGGCCTGTGAATGCTCAGCCAGGCCGATTGCTAAATGAGCTAGACAGTCTTTGTAAAGAGTGGGGCTGTCTCCTGTCTCATGTACCAAAACTTGGCTATGGAGGATGCCGCATCTGTCACTATGCCGCAGGCACTTGGAACAACCCAGTGGCGGACCCCAGGGTAGAACTGAGCTGCATCTAGTCCAGTCTGCTGCCTCTAACAGTGGCCAGTGTTGGGTGCTGCTGACGAGGGTGCCACAATACGGTGCACCCAGTCATGCAATAGTATTCTCACTGAGGGGGAGTGTAGCAGGGATTTCTTCCTGACTCCAGCTAGTGATCACTTGGTGCCATGAAGTCTGGGAGCTCTTGTTGGTTTACTCCTGGGAAATTGTGAATGATTTATTATTTACATTGCAGTAGCACCCAGAGGCCCACTAATGTAATTGCACATACCGTTCTTCAGAGAAAGGTCTAATCCTTTTGAGTCTTACTGAGTTATTTGCCTTAATATCTTGCATCGGTAGTTCTCCAGGTTATTGATACATTAAAATATTGGTTTTAAATATGCTGGCTTTTAAATCTGGAGTGCCTTCTTGTTCTTGTACTATAGGAAATGCTAAACAGAAGCTTCATTGCCTTTCCTTATCCCAGTCTCTCACACCCTATCCCATTCTATCCTTTCTTATTAACCCTGTGCCAGGCTAAAGGGTTCTTTCAGAAACAAAATAAAAAAACATTTCATTTATATTGAGAAATAACAGATCTATGTGGCTCTGATAAGTATAAAAGGCAGAGAAGGTGGCTAAATCTCCAAAGTGTACATGGCAAATTTGCCTTCTAATTGCAACACTGAAATGAAATTAAAGTCCCTACCTCCCTCCCTCCTTCATCTCATCTTCTCTCACCCTTCCACCTCCTACTTGAGGGATTAATTTGAGCTAATCCTCAGATGAGCAAAGTCTTTAGGAAATCAAAGAAGTAAAGTAAAACCATGGGGGTAAAAAACCTCACACTCGACACTAATAAAGAAATTACTGGCGTCCTACATTATGAATTGGATAAATTTTTAATGGCCGGGAATGTGGTTGATTTATAATGCATCCATCCGGCCTGAAGAGCCCATCGCCAGCTAATAAATAAATGACTGGCCCCTTGTATTAAAAGTATCAGTCATTTTACATCATGGCACTGTAACTGATGTAGAGTATCAAGCATGGGGTGGAGTGGGCCTGGGGCCATGGCAAGTTCCATGCAGGCAGAAAAAGCAGGATGGGGTTCATGCCCCCAACCTATGTTTCAGACAAGCTCTGTGAGGCCAGAGAATGGGTCTCAGTTGAGGTGGTCCCGTGAGAACCTGGCTGGCTGGTTGTAGTCCTTGAACCCTGCTCCCTTAGAGGAAAGTGAGCTCAGCTGGGTTTTCCTTCCTTCCCCCGTACCCATTTGGAATTTGCAGCCTGCATTCTGGGGGGAGGTATCTGCTCTCTGGTTTGAAAGCTGTCAGTACAGGGGGGAGAAACTCCCAGGAAAGGATCTCAGCTCCAGTTCCATGCATTGTGTTAAGCAACCTGCAGTTTCCATTCTTGTCCTTGCATTGCTGGGGCCCTCACAAACCAAAGACAAATGTAGCTAGGCTGAGGTCTTGCTCCAAGTGTCTCCAACAAGGTCTCATTCAGTGCAGCTCAGTATCCTGTCTTGTGGGTCTTATACTTAGGGTGCAGAGCCTGTGCAAACCAGGGGACAGGAACCCAGAGTGTTTGGTGATGGGCCCATTAGTGGATATCATCGAAGATCTAGGACAAGATTTGCAAGCCCATGTTCACTGGGGCAGAGCCCAACAAGCCAGAGTGAGGCTTGGTGGCAGGACACGCCTTACAATGAGCAGGGCAAGGTTCCTGAAGGAAGCAGGGTGTCCAGGAGCTTTGGGTGTGTTCTGCTCTAGGTTTCTCAGGTAGATTTAATTAGCACTTCACAGCTCTCTAGAAACACTGATTACTCCTCACCGCCACCTGTCAGGTAGCAAGGGATCCTTGTCTCCATTTTACAGAAGGGGAAGGCAGAAGGGGAATTGACTTGCACGGGGTCCCAGGGCAAGTCAGTGGCAGCTAGGACTAGATCCTGGAGTTGCTGGTTCCCCAGCCTGCATTCAGCCCACTAGACCATGTTGTGTGTTTACGTGCCTCCTGTAATTATTTCATAGTTGGCAAGGAGGTAACTCCCAGATGAGACCAGTTAAGTTAGCTCCTTGCCAACTTGGTAGGAGCTGGGCTGAGCTGGGTGTGAAGGAGTAGCTCCATTTTACAGACATCATTGCCAAGCACATAGATATGTCATATGCTTTCAAAGAGGCTCATTGCAGAGCTTACGAGGGGAAGAGTAGGGAAATATTTGCCTTATACAAAAGGCCTCCTTACTGCCTCTCCTTACGTGACTTCCTTTATTGGCTGAAAGAATGCAACATGGAGCCTGGGACACTGGACTCACTGACCGATGAAAACAGAGTGCTCCAAGCTACAGATTTTGTCTTGGCCTGGAGGAAGAAAGAGTTTATTGCCGTATTTATTATGTTTCCCCACAGTAGCATAAATAATATTTTCATAATAGATGTGGACCTTATGAATAATACAGAGTCTTGATCTAAGTAATTGCGATGCTTTTTAATATAAGAGATCTTCAGTGTCAAGTACTATTAATGAGCTGCCTTTACTCTCTCTCTCTGCTGAGGGCAGTTGCAAACCCCAGCACTGTGAGAATTTGATACATATGGAGAAGATTCTATTGCACTGTTCAATCATCTTGTTCTCTTTGAGATACCCCAGAAAAAGTATCCTGTTTGCTGATTTTCTCAGCCTTCCCTGTGTTTTGATAGATGCCCAAGTTGCGTAGGTTGCTGGGAAACCAATACTCTTACATTTCGTATAAATCTGTGAACATCTGATTGATCCACACATTGGCATTAACTACTCTAAATTGCAGGGACTACTTTGAATTAATGCATATATAATACACTAATTCCACCATTGTATATACATTGTTTTAGTAAACCTAGGGTGGATGAAGGGTGCCAGATCATCCTGGAAACTGAGTTCCTCTCTCCCTAGATCTGGTATAGCACAGGAATTTGCAGTGTTAGTTTCCATAGCCAATATGCCTCGGTTTTGCCCTGGAGGGACCAACCCTCGAGGCTAGGAGGTAGTTCAGCCTCTGTGGCCCATTTGGTCTTTGGCCTCCTTTTTGAGGCTGAAGACAAGAGAGGGCAGTTAGATGGGGGGGAGACATTTTCACAAGTGTCTATATAACTTCGGCACTTTGGAAAATTTTACCCATGGTGTTTTTTGTGATGTGGACACTTGTCCACTAGGAACAAGACAAAGACCCACCACCCCGTGGGCTGTGGGACTAGTTCAACTACCTGGTTGGCGTGGTGGAATACTTTTCTCAGGACAGAGGTAGAAGCGCTGTCCTGAAGTGCTGCAGGAAATGTTGATGGTGCTCTTCCCTTTGTCAGCAGAGCACTGAACAAGCATCCCAACATGTACGGAGGCAGGGCATGCTGTGCTGTGCTGCTTGAGGTGATGTTTTTTTGGGATGAAATACAAACCAAAGATCCTGGTCACACTCCCTGTGGTCATTAAAGATGAGCGGAAAAGTCAGATTATTAGACATGGTGTTGTGGTTAGATTCACACTCAGGTAATGGCATTCTGCCTGTCTGATTTCCCCCTACAGTGTTAATTGGAAGTACTCCTCGTCACTTGCTGTCCTAAAATCCTGTGTAGACTTGCCTCCTATGTGCTATTAAACAGGTGGCTATGTTGTTAGAAATGGTTCCTTTATAAAGTACATGCTGTCTGTAATGCCTTATGATCCTTTGGGATGAAAAGCACTGATGATACTAATTATTATTAAGACTGAACACACAATACCTCTTTAGCAGTTACACTGTCATCTGGGGGGGATAATGTGATGGCGGTTGTGGGAATTGCTGTGTGGTCATTTTCATGTTACGTCGCTGTTCATATAAAACAGCCATTCATCAAGTGGCCCGGTTGCCTAGTGGTCAGTGTTCCTGAGATGGCTTCCTGCTTAATGTGTTCGAGGCCATGTGTCCTAGTGCCAGGAGGCCTCTTTAGATTAATGGAGCTGTCTTGGAACATTATGGATGCCTTTTCCATTTTTTTCCAGACTTTGCATCTCAAGCCCAGAATCAGGCTGTAAATCTCTTGCATTACTCTTTTCCCAGCCAAGTTCCTTTTTAAGTAGTTTCACTTCCTCCTTCCCCCAACTCCCTTAGGACTGGAACTCTGGAAGGGGAGAACTGCGGCCTGCTGGCTTGGCAAATACAAGGCCTAAAATCAGGCCTCATCAGCAGTGAGAAGAGGCAGGGAGGGGAAGGTCTGGTGACCTTGGATGGTGAGTCAGGCAGGGCCTGTGTGGCCTCCAGTGTCCCTGTGCCAGAGGATAGCTAGTATCTCATTGACCCAGTGAGCCTCTGCACGTAACTTTTATTGATCATCAGCTTCTTAATCAAAAATTCAGTCACAGTTCGATGCCACAGTTCTCCCCCTCCCTCTTCAGGCTTCACCCCAGGTGAGGCTCACATTCTCATTATGCACCCAAGAAGCTCCTCTCTGGGGTTTGATCTGTGAATTTCAGTTCTGGTGAACGTGTACAGCTACCACAAAGCTCTGTTCATTGTGTTTCTGATCCACCACCGGCTGGTCATGCTGACCTTCTGCCCCTGAGTGCTCCCCAGCTGACTTGGAAAGTCCAAGTCTAAAATCAAAATTCGTACTCAGGGCCCCAGTATAGCAGTGCCTAGTGCTGCTGCTAAAGGCTGAAGTTGCAGTTCTGTTTGATTTTCTGGTATGCTTCATTTTCCTTCTCTCCTTTGGTAATTGCTGCATTGAAAAAAATTCTCCTTGCTCCTTATGCGATCAGTGCTGCATATTCTGTATTGGTTACAGTGCTCTAATAGCTTAATTTGACTGTGCAGGGTCATGTCTCATTTAATGCTGGCTGGTTTTCTTGTCAATCAATAAAAACGTCATTTAAAAAAAAAAGGAAAGAAAGTGGGGGCAGAAACCCAGCCATTAGTGAGCTAGGCTGAGACCCGCAGTACTCACCTGGTTTCCAAGTGGTCATGCTGCAAAAGCTTGTGCAATCTAGCCTAAGTTGAGCCTTCCAGATTCCTTGCTGACTTCTGCCAATGCTAATCAGAAGCAAGGATAGACCTGAATCACAGAAAGGCCCTCCCTTCTGGCCCCCGGCACCACTGAGCGGCTCCATGGAGTCCTTACTCCACCTGCTTACGTGTCCTCTAAGAGGAGTTCGTCTCCTAGGTCCCGTGAGTGTTTGTATAATTCTCCCCATGTCCCCAGCTCGACGCTGGGGCCTGTTGGTCTCTGTGTTCCACATGTGCGAACCATGTCTAGCTCAGAAACTCTTACCCTTCCTTGCCCTTCTGTTGTTTACCACTCACTCAGAGGGGACAAGAAGAGCCTGATTTGCGTTTGTTTGACTCATTTGCCTGTGAAATAAACATGTCACATCATAGGAGGGTGTCAGCAACCCCAGTCTTGTGTCCACGTTGTTCTCCTCACTCAAGCAGCTTAGACAACCCTTTCAGAGGTTTTATGTGAGTGGACCGCAATCGAGGAGGAAAAAGAGATGTCTCAAGCTCTTATCTTAGCTGAAGTGTAGCTGCTTCTACTGAGTTGGCTTATTCCCCAGAGAAGGCTCATAGCTAAATGTGTCAACTCAGAGCCTGGCCTTTTGTAAAAGAGAATCTGCTTTTTTCCAAACTGAAACAATATCAAACCATCACCTAGATGTATGCAGGCAGCCTTTGCAGGGTGACAGTACTCGTTTGGCAAATCACTTAGCTGACCCTTTGGTTGTTTGCTTGTGAGCTGCCGACCTCCCTGACCTCTCAGGACTTTATTAACTCAGCTTCCTGCACCATTCTGTCAAGTAGGGCACTCACAACCCTGTGAAGTTCAGCTGGAATCAGCAGAGCCCTCCTGTTCCCATTTGGAAACCTCTACTCTTGGAGATGCGGGTGTGATTCCCAGCTCACATAGAGATATCTGAGCTAGCTCTGCTTGAGCTAGGGTGCTAAAAACAGCCGAGTAGCTGGGATAGCACAGATGGTGGCTTAGGCTTGCCACCCAGGGAAGTAGCAGGGGTCTAGGTGGGTATGGGTTATGGGAGTACATGCCCACTGGACACCCTGGGAACTTATTTGGGCAGTTAGCCTGTGCTACCCTGGCTACACTGCTAATTTGAGCGTGATAGCTGGAGCAGAACTCGTGCAGGTATCTGTGCAAGCTCAGAATCACACCCCCAAGTCCAAGTGCAGACATAGCCACCATAAGGGGGTGGTCAGAAAGGCACTGCCTCTCCCCAGATTGTGTGCGGCATTGCACAGTTGGCCAGGTGAATTATGCTGGGGTTTTGTGCCTCATTCTGAAGCTTTAGATCAGGGGTGGCCAACCTGTGGCTCCAGAGCCACATGCGGCTCTTCAGAAGTTAATATGTGGCTCCTTGTATAGGCACCGACTCTGGAGCTGGAGCAACAGGTGCCAACTTTCCAGTGTGCCGGGGGGTGCTCACTGCTCAACCCCTGGCTCCGCCACAGGTCCTGCCCCCATTCCACCCCTTCCTGCCCCCTCCCCTGAGCCTGCCGTGCCTTCACTCCTCCCCCTCCAAACCTCCTGTATGCCACAAAACAGCTGATCAGGAGGTGCGGGGAGGAAGGGGGAGACACTGATCGGCGGGGCTGCCGGTGGGCGGGAGGAGCGGGGGGCATGGGGGATCTGATGGGGGGCTGCTGATGTATTATTGTGGCTCTTTGGCAATGTACATTGGTAAATGCTGGCTCCTTCTCAGGCTCAGGTTGGCCACCCCTGCTTTAGATAGTAGCCACTGCTAAAGGCTGAATAAAGGAGTAAATGGACTGATGTTTCTGGCATGGCACAACACAGAATACCTTGGCTGCTGGAGTCCAGTGTTGTTAGACGTAATGGGAAGAGGCAGGCTATTGGGCTGGATGGACCATTTGAGCAATCTGTAATGGCAGAAGGTGGAATAGCAGACAAGACAGAATTATGGAGTGATCCGTAATTGCAGGTAGTGGGACAGCAGGTTGAATATTGACTAGTTGTGTGATCCTTGATGGCAAGACACCAGATCTGATAGACCTGCAGGCTGATCCATTAAGGCAGTTCCTGTTACTTGTTCTCCATACTGAAATATTTCTTTCATCAGAGAGT
The DNA here is from genome assembly GCF_965152275.1 of Natator depressus. Classification (NCBI taxonomy): domain Eukaryota; kingdom Metazoa; phylum Chordata; order Testudines; family Cheloniidae; genus Natator; species Natator depressus. The sequence goes on from NC_134243.1 coordinate 69,836,084, forward strand.
CAGATATGAAGTCTCGATATGAAGTCTCTTTAAGAGGAGACTTCCATACAGTTACTGACTCGATGTAGTAAACAGAGTATCTGCGATGGAATGCTTTTCCTGCAGAAATTTCACATCCTTCCTCGTTTCCTTGCTGATCTTTAGGGTGAACCAATGAAAGGAGCTGTACACAAATAGTGCAGCCTGTGATCCTGTGGGTGTCCATTAGCGAGGCATTTGCTCAATGTTAATGGACCTGTTGATTAACAAACAAGTCATTGAGGAAAGCTGCTACCCAGTCAGAGTGGTTTGGTAGCATTTGGTGTTGCGCTGTCCCACCTCCTCCGTGCATCATTCATTCCTGGTGTCCAGGCTGCTGCAGCCAAATCCATATCTGTGCCACTTGAGAAAGGATCCGAACCAGGAGCTTGTCCACATCACTCGCAAACAGCTCTTTGGGGGAGAAAATGGAATCTCATTTAGAAGAGAAAGAGACTGTCGTGTAATGGGCTGGTGATTTGATTGTCATGGGCATTTTTCGGTTGATCCTATTACAGGCGAAGGCAGGGTTTACCAATTGTGTCTTGGGAATGCCTTGCTCAGATGAGGTTAAATGGACTGGTAACATCCGCAGAAGAGCCCCAACAGGCTTTAGAAACACTGTAGTAGTAATGGCTCCTGAAGAAGTCACAGTGCATGGGAACATTCAGTCAGTTCTATAAAAATTTCCAGGCTGCCTGTCTGGGCTCAGTAAAGCTGGGAGAGATGAGGTGGGTGAGGTAATATCTTTTACTGGACCAACTTCTCTTGGTAAAAGAGACAAGCTTTCAATCTCAGCAGGGCTCTCCTTCAGGTCTGGGAAGGGTACTCAGATAAAGCTGTTAGTTCTTTTCCTTCCTACAGAGCTTTAAACTTTGCCCTTTTTGCAGAATTTCCCATAGTGCTTTTGCCAGTTCAGTAGCACTCCCCATAATAGAAGACTTAGGCCTGGTCTACACAACATGGTAAGGTCGACGTCGACCCAGCTGTGGAATTGTCTTCACTTAAATTTGTCTCCCTTCAGCATAAGTGCCTCTCTACGCCAATTTAGTAACACCACCACTCCGAGCAGCATAAAGTCACAGCCAACATAATTAGGTCAACACGGTGTCAGTGTAGACATTGCGTTGCTTACATTGACTGTTCCTGGCCTCCAGGAGCTGTCCCATAATGCTCCACGCTGACAATACAATTGATACAAGCGCTCCTGGTGAGGATGCGCACCGCCTACCCAAGGAGCCAAGCATGCACACACAAGCAATTTAATAACTATGGTGGCTGTATGCACACAATTTTGTAGTGTTGACGTGTCAAGAGTTGGGGTTTTGAGCACTGTGTTGATTAACATTGTATTATGCTGTGGTTCAAATGCTCCCTTGTCTATTGTAAGGTGCACACTGCTGCTAATACCAGCGGAGCTGACCCCATCTTTGGAGACTTTTGCAGAGTTCCCATAATGTAGACAAGGACGTAGCACATTCGGGTATGTCTACATGGCAGTATGGAGTGAGCCTCCCAGCCCGGGTCAACAGACATGGGCTAGCCAGGCTCATACTAGCCCTCTACAAATAGCGGTGCGGACAGTGCTTTGAAGTTGCAGCTCAGTCTGGAGCTTGGCTCTGAAGCCCACCCCTCTTCCCACGGCGTCAGAGCCCTGGATCCAGCCTGAGCCACAGCTTCAAAGCGCTGTCCGCAGAGCTGGGTTTAGAGCCCCGTTGGCCCAAGTCTATCGGCCCAGACTGGGAGCTTCACTCCAAAATGCTGTGTAGACATGCCCTTCAAGGTCTCCCAGTGATCTGGGATCCCTGAGTACAAGCCTAGGCACTGCACTTCCCTGACAGCCCACGGTGGCCCATCCGTGCTGAGCAGCTGTAATAAAGCTGTTGCGGAAACACTGGCGTGACCCAGCAGCACCGAGTGGGTGGAAGGAAAAGAACAGGTTTCTGGGTACGGGTTGTATTTTAGACATAACGATCATGCTTGTAACCAGTTGCTGTGCTTGTGGGAAGTGAAGATGAAACCTCAGCGCTTTGTGGGGAGCGGAGGGCACTTTGGGCGTCCTTTGGCTGCCAGCGTAAAGAAACCTATTGCCTGGTCTGGTATGCCAGGCATCACTGCTCCTCTGGCTTTGTGCCCACTGCACAAAGAGACCCCAGTGTGTTAACTGTTAGAACCGTCTCTGTTGTTCCAAGTCTGACTTTGTTAGGATCGTCCTTCTTAGGGCTGACGGGAGCCGAAGTGACAAGGCAGCAGAGTGAGAACTATTTGGCGTTTCTCTCCCAGCTCTTCTGGGTGCCTTTAATTAGCATGACTGTAGTGCACATGATTACGCCATGTCCTCTAGTTCCCCTGGTTAGAATAAGGATTCCCATAGCTCCTTTTCTAACCACGGCTGGTCATTTAGAAAGACTTCTGTTAAAAGCTGTTGTAGCAAAAGTTCACCTGCAACGTGCTCACAGTGACACATGCATTCGCATGTCGCATGCCTCTTCATACCCACTTCATATGCTCACCCACCTCACACCCTCCTGATGGCCTCGCCCTTTCTGTGCCATCCACACACACATCATCCACTTACACAGTCTCACACTGATGCTTTCTGTGTTGCTCAGGCATACAGTCACATGTACAACAAAACTCCTCCCCGCCACACTCACTGTCACTCCCATACATGTCACATACTTTGTGTCACTTGCTTGTCCCTATCACGTGCTTGCACACCCAATGAACTCACAAACACACCCACCACACACACTCTCACACATGCACAACCGTTCTGTATCACTCATCCCATGCACACTCACTACTCTGAGTAGTGGGAGGGCGGGGTTCTGGACAGTTGTATTTTAGTGAGTTATCCTGTCCCAACGCCTGCCCGTACTGACCCCGAGTGAGCGCATCCTCTTCTCTCCTATGGATCGTTCCTCCTCCATGGCGATTGATATTTGAGCACCACTTGCTTGTGACACAAGTGAGGCAGACGGATACAAAGCCTTGCGCAGAATTACATGGTGTGAAATGAGATCTGGCTGAAGTGCTTTAAACCCATCGTGCATTTATGTGACTTGGAGGGCGGGGGGCAGAGGGAAGTTAGTTTTGGACTCAAAGTAAAACTGGGTCAGGCAAGGGCTGGATTCGTGAGGCACAGAGCTGACTGCCAAAAGCTGCAGCACAAAGATTCACAACCAGGCTACTGACAGGAAAAGTTTGCAGGAAAGGTACCTTTGTCCTCCTCAAAAAAAGAAAACCCCAAATGAGGCAGCCAAATGCTTTCAGCCCACTGAGCATTTCAGCCCCTGGCCCTCATTTTCAACCCCGCACTGGTGTGCTGGGCCTTCCCTAGCCACCCTGTGCTGACCATCCCTAGGGTGCAGGGAGGGGCGTCTCATGCATCGGTGGCCATCCCTTCTTACTCCCTGCAAAGCAGACTGCCTGGGGCCCCCCAACCCTTGTCTCCTCTCCACTTTCCTGGCTCTCTCTGCTCTACTAGGGGGAGAAAGAGCCATCCTGCCTTTTATACCTTATACCCACAAACAGGCAGGGCTTTGAGTGCATTCTGCCATGCCTCCCTCTGTAGCGTGAGTCATATGACGCCTGCCTCATTCACTTGGGGCTATTGGGAATGCCTAGGATTATTCCTTGGGAGCAGCATGTTCCCAGTACAGGCCTGGGTTCCTGAACACCCTGTGGGGACTGCGGGTGTCTTTCTTTGAGGGAAGTACTGGACATTTTGTACCCTTGTTTGTGCAATGATTTGAGTGTTGTTCAGAGGGCATGCTGCTCTGTGCCACAAAGGTGGGGGACAGAAGCCCTCCCCACTTAACCCTTTGGAAGAAACTTGTTTCTTGTCTGACTGTTGTTTTTCTTCACAAGGAAACTTTTAGAGAACCAGATAGTGGGGAATTGGCAGGGGTAGCAAATCCATGGTAGATTCCTTCTTTTACAAAGTGATCTGCAGAGTGGAAGAGCTGGAGATGTGCTCTGTGAAGGGTAGTAACGCTTGTCCGCGTAACTGCCTAATGGCTTAAAAATAACAAACTCCTATTACACTAGCCCCTCTGCTCTTCTGCATTCTCCTGCCCGCAGCAATTTCTGTTCCTATTTAGAACCACTCTGTAGAGACAAACACCAGGTTCCCTGCTGAGCTCCCTGGTGCTCTTCACTCTTAAAGCACCAGTTTCCATCATTGTTTTAAAAGCTCCAGGACCTTGGCTCCAGGACTCTCAGGCTGGTATCGCTGCTTGGATTCCTTGAGAACAGTTGTGTCCTTTCCAGGCTACAGGAGGCAATGCTGGAGCAGATGTCTGGAGGAAAGGACTTAAACCAATGAGAGACTATCTTGGGCTTCAGTCTCTCTTCTACTCCTTCCTTGTCCATCTGGGAATCCGGATGGAGGCCTTAGGGATAGAGACATGAGAGGTCCCACGTATCCTGGGCTGCAGAGATGGGGGATTTTTCTCTCCAGCACGTATATCTCCTTTGGCTGTGTGCTGTCGTCCCCCTACTGATTTGTCTGCAGTAAACTCAGCTACTGAAGGGTTGGGGATCTGGGAGTGGGTCAGCAAATTGTTGGTACTTCCTAGTTCAGTGCCACCTGCAAACATGTATCCTCCTTTGTGTCTCGTATTATGCCATGCCAGCCACTTCTGTCATTAATCCAAAGGGGGCAGGCTGAGCTTTGCACCCACCGATAGTAACTTGTGAGAGTGTTATCTAGTGGTCAGGGCAAGGGAATGGGAGTCAGGACTCTTGGTTATGTTCCATCTCTCTCACTGACTCTCTCTGCTATCTTGGACAGGTCACGTCCCTTCTTTGTGCCTCAGTTTCCCCATCGGCATAATGGTTAAAACAGCTCCTGCCTTCCAGAGGAATGGTGAGGCTTAGAAAGCTAAAGTTTGTAAAGCCCTTTGAGATTGAAGAGAAATGTATCATGTGATAGCTGTTATCCTAACTGGGGGGTTTCCTTTATGGGTTGTCTCTTTGACTTCCTAGTCTATGGCACTGGTAGATCAGCCACTCCATGATTTGTATTAAACACCAATTAAATAACCTGTTTAGTTAAAAACAGCCAACCAGGATTCCTTCCCAATGGGCTCTAATTCCTAGGCAGATTGGTTTATGATTCCAACAACTCAGTATAAACAATTTCCACTTGAAGCAGTTGGAGAACTGAGTCAGTGTAAGAATAGCACCAACACCATGGACCGACCTGCTAGGCAAACCGGGGATTGCTGCAGAAGAGCTGAGAAGCTCTTTTGAAAAGATGCCTGGTTCTCAAGTCAGTAGCAGTCTAGGGGCAGATGTAAAGATGGCAAAAGAATATATTTAAAAATCAAATGTGTGACAATAATGTATTATGCTGCAATATAGTATCTCTCAGACAGAGTCCCTAGTGCTTTGGGGAGTGTAAGAGCAGAGGGGAGAGAAGCTGAGACAGAGCAATGTCAAAAAGAAATGGAGAGTCAGTTAGGTGGAAAGATACTAGAGATGGTTCCTTCTGTCAACTGGAGCTGCGGAGGAGAAGGCTTTTGCAGAAAGTAGTGATACAACTGTGGGAAGAGACAGGGATGGGGAGAGTAGAGAGAGACGAAGCTCATGATATCAGCTGGAGCAAATCCATAGAGTGTTTTAAAATCAATTCCTGAGTTCAGGGTTATTTGTTTTTCATCACTAATATATCCAATGAGCGGTTTGCTGCACACCTTGCATTGCTTTGGTTGTTTGGACAGGCAGGATATGCTGCCCTGTGTACTTCACAGATCAAGAGCCTTTCTCCTGAACGTTACAAGTCTGACCCTATCTGACTGAAAGAAGACTGAAACACTAAACTTTGTGCATCGTGGGTGAAACCGGTGGGTACCCAGTCCTCCCCCCTCCAAGCAATCCCACATACACTGACTTCAGTCTAATGAAAACAAATCTTGGGACAGGGAGGCCTAACTGATCTGGCTGAGTTCCATCATGCACTGGGTCTCTGAGTAGCTTTAAATAGCTGCATCACAGTGCATTCAGGGGGGCGGGGGAGGAATCTGGCTCTAATCTTTGATGACATGGGAGTGTCAGGAGCAAAATACAGAGCACCTGCATATGCTGTAGCAACCTTGACGTGGTTGTAACAGAGCTCAAAGTGGTCTTTTTATTTCTGTCACTCACTTTCTCTCAAATTCATGCTTTTTTCCATCCTGGTAAACACTTTCCCTTTCTGCTTCAGGGGCTTTTCTTAAGGAGAGGGGGAGTGATGGGGAAATCTTGGATCTCTGCCTTTTAGGCTATCCGGCTACAGCATTTAGTATCTTGGAACCACTCCATCCACAAAGGAGTTCCAGAGAAAACAAACTTGTGATCCCAGCTAATATGGAAATGTCTCAGATAAATGGAGGCAACAGCAGAAATATTCTGGATACGGGAATTCTTCTGAGCAAAGGTTTAATGAGTCTGACACAGAGTCTTAAAGATACTGTGGACACCAAATGGAAAGCTGTGAACACTGCTTTCTTCACAAAGACTCCTGTGTAGTTGTTGGGTATTTTCAGTATTTCTCTTCCCCTGTGTTTTAAAAATGAGAAAAATCTGTATGAAAACAGGATCTTTGTGCTTTATCTGCTTCTGCTCTTTATTCCACACATCCCCAACCGAGGTCATGATCCTCTGATTGTGACATCACAGTTGGTTCCTGTGGAGATGCCAGAGATGCCACAAATGGAGGGTTATAACTTCAGCTGGCGCCTAAGCCAGAGAGGTGTTAGGCAATTTCAGCTCTCCTTGAGGTAAGTGGGAGTTGTTTGTTCAGGCAGCTCTCCTCGAACCCAGGGAGAATAAACAGCAGTAAAAGGTGAAGCTGCTGCTCATGGACAGAGATCCTGTTTCCATGCAAATGTTCCCCAAGAGTCAAGCCCCAGGGACAAGGGGAACTGACTGAGGCAGTGAAAAGTGATGCTGCCTTTCCAATAGGGATGTTCACTAGCTCCCAGGACCCATTCTGAAGCTGTTAAATGGAGTTGGTTCCACTCTAACGCTGACTTGATATTAGACCGCCCCAGTGAAGCTCTTCCGGGGGCCTAATTCTTCTCTGTCACGCTGGTGTAAATCAGTAGTAACTCCCTTGAAGTTGGGGAGTTTGTAACATGGGTGAAGATGAGAGGAGAATCAGGCCCCGTGGCTTTAGCTTGGAGTGCAGAGAAGGCAGCATGGCTCCTGTCTTGCGGGAGAAGGGAAAGCAGCACCTTGGTTCACTTTCTGTTGATCCGCTGTGGCTGAAATTGTAGTTGCTGGTCCCCTGAAAGTGGGGGGGCTCCTGAAGGAGCCCTCGCCTCTAAAACATAGCCCTGGGGCTGAATGTCTCCTAGAGAGTTCACAAGTTCCAGGGCATGATGAACTTCATGGGGCTTTCCCCCGTCAGGATGTACAAGCGACTCTCCTAACCCTGAACACACAGACTGTCGTGAACTATCTTCCACTGGCTCCGGCACATCGACTAGACTGGATGGCACCAAACAGCACTCCCATCTCTTGTCTTCTCGGATGTCATTCCGAGGAGCACTCCTCCTACGGAAAGCTATAAAAGATACCCGGACCCTGGATTGTCTCATTGTTCTTGCCTATGTTACAGGTTCTAATGTAACATGAGAAGGGCAGGAGCGGGAACACTATCAAGTAGTTTAGGCCTTAAATATGAGTTAGGTTAGCGCAGTTACAATTTGCTGGAGATTCTCCTCCCGATTCTAAATAGCTGTTGTTAATTTGGCACTACCTCTCTTTCCCGAGAAAGAAACACAAAGTCACCCTGTCAATGCTGCGCATACCGTAGCCTATACTGCTGCAGTGAAAACAGCTTCCACCCAGCCAGCAGGTGGAGGTTAACTTGCAAACAGTTCCCACAACTGTGTCTGAACTGCTAGTGCCCTGGCTGACTATGTGCCATTTTCTATATAATTACCTGGGGCTACCCTCCCTTTGCGGCACCACCTTCCATTCCTCATGTGACCTGGGGCACTCCAGCGTTTGAAAAGCCCCAGGCTGGATTGCACTTTAAAATGTTGGCAGAGCGAGAGGCAGACAGTTAGTGTACTACAGGGACCCAACCGGGAGGAGGCTGGGCTCTGGGTTCCCTTTTAAAGTAGCAAAAGCTGCTGGAAGCTGTTTAAAGGCCAGAGTAGAAACTAGGGAGAATCAAGGAGGATGAGAACGTAAATGGCTAGGTCAAGAGGAATGGTGATTACGTATCCCTGGGACAGACGCCCTCAACCCAACTCTCCTTTCAGCAGCCACCCCCTCCCAGATTGCTTAGGACAAGTGCTCCATCCGATCCTCCCCTCCCCAAGATGTTAGACCGCCTTGCATCTAGTAATGTGCAAGCCAGATCTGAGCCCCTTTCCTCCCTCACCAGCAGCCAAAACTCTCTATGCATTTGCTCCAGTACAATCACATGACCATTAAGAAGGGTGGTTTATTATTAAACTGCTCTCCATAGACCAGTGATGGGCAAAGGGGTGAGGAACAATCACCCTCATCCTGAAGTGTTGCCTGTTCTTAGAGTCCGATTTTCCACAAGGCTTTGAAATGCCTGGCTGGTCACTAGTTACCAATATACTGGAGTGTTTTCCTCCCATTTTCCAGCTGGTACTGTACCGAGTGAGAACTTCACAAGAAGAACTGTTTCAAGATTTCCCCAGCCTGCTCCAAAAGCAGGAGGTGCCAGAAATCCTCTTTTCATGAGATTTCCAAGCCAGTTTTGCAGGAGCTAATGGTTCGGCCAGTAAAGCTGATGCTTATCCCATCTCTGAATCTTTTGAGATTCACCTATTCCAACCCTAGATATCACTGAGGACATCATCCATCTAACATATGACAACAAAGAAGAAAACCTAGCAAAAGCCATCTTAGTTTCTGATCCATATGAAACAGAACAGGGTAGAGGACTGCAGAGTGGGAGAGGAATAGTTGAAAAAGAGCAAAATCTGCCAGGAAAGGAATATAGTTTTGCAACTTCTCTGAGGATTTTACAAACAAGAGAGTAAAAGGCAACAATTAAACGCCATAAAAGAGTACTGGACAGTATCTCATTTTTTGCCAGATCATTTGTAGGTCTGCTTAATACCCTAAACCTTGGGAAACATGGACTTCCACCCCAGCACACCCCACATTGTCTCCCAGTAAGAGGCACATGCCACCTATCAGACCCAAATTGGCTCCCATCCCGTGCAGACCCAGCATTCTTGCTCTTTTATTTATTGTCCATGGAGACCTTTGAAGCCTCCAGCTGTGCTGGCAGATCTTACCGCTGATGGATGCTAATTGAATGAAGCCCTAGGACTTTCCAACTCCTGGCCTGGCTGATTTTTCATGTGTCTCTTGCTTGAGAGTCTTGGTACCTAGCAGGCTTTGGGTCTGCTGCACACACTGGTTTTGCAGTAAAATAAAGCAGAGACCAGAACTCTGCAGAGACACTTGCTTTTGTTGAAAGTTGACTCCTCCAGCCATCCGCCAGTGAATTTAAAGTGCAGTTATACTCTGAAAAGTGACTGGGTAAAAATGCCATTCCGGGGTGCCATGTTTATTGTCTGCCAATGACTCTGATAATAAGCGTGCTCAGTTTACACATTCCTTTCTAACTGTCAGCCAAGCTGGGATCTTTCTCACCAGGAATGAAGATTCTGCTGCTGGAACTTGGTTAACAGTTTTGGTTATGATAATTGAATCTAGCTCACTGTCCCAAAGACATGTCGATTCTGCAAGGCCAAGAGCAATAACAGATAGTTAAAAATTATTTTTGTCTGCAAAGCCAGCAGATCTGACTGCTACATGCATGCAGGGATCCGATGAGGAAGAAGGGGCCAGTTTTATAAAGGTGCTTTTCAGGGTAGAACTGCATTTTACAATTAAAAGAGATGATTTTTTGCTGTCTGGCTTGGATTCAGGGTTTAGTGAGCACAGACCATCTGTTCCTGTCCCTTTCGTGTCTTATCTAGTAGAGGTCACCCTGCATGTTGCAATCAAAGGGATAGGTTCTCCTCTGCACACTGGCTGCTCTGGTAGTAGCAGCCCCAAACCTGGCTTCAGCAGTTAGTTTGAGGATTCCCTGCCCAGGGGAATCCTTGAGTTGTGTAGAGCGGCTAGAGCAGCACTTGCACCCTTCAGGTGGGGCAAAGGTATCCCAGTGATTCCCAGCTGCTGGAACTGTTCAGGAGTAGCTGGTATAGATATATGAGCCTGAGGCAGCATTAATGGTCATTATTGACCAGACTGGCAGCCTGATGGACCTAGGATTAGGAAGGCACCAAAGATGGCCTATAAGCTACTTTTGCACCCTCTTTGCCCAAGCTTCATTGACAGCAACTCAGCGGTAGCTCAGGAACTACCTACCTCCGACGACATCGACCATCCTCGCTCCTGCCCATCTCATTCCATTGTGGCTGCCTCCGTGTTACAGGAATATTATCAATGGGAGTCCACAGAAAGAATTGAGAAATTGGCTTGGCTAGATGACAGTGGAAGGGCAGACACGGGAATTCTTTGCAAGTACCTGCAGGTGTAAGCACCAAAGAGGGAGGTACATGGGGCTAGACATCAGAGGGGTAGAACTAAGCAAAGCAAAGTTTAGGATGACCACTGGAAAAGTGTCCTAACAGTGACCCAGAACGTGCCTGCCCACCCTTGTTCAGATTCACAGGAGAGGGCTCTGGGACAGGAAATCACCAGGTTTCACCCATGGAGATTCCCCCACATTGTTCCATCAGGAACAGATGAGGTTAGCTCCCCCTAGCACCTGGAATAGGCCAAACCCGGTGATGGTGGCTTCATTGGAGTCACAGTAGTAGGGACCTTCAGAGGCTGAGCCTGCCCAGGGAGGAAGCACTGTGCAGAAATGACAATCCCAGGCTGCTGGTTTTGCCTGGTAGATGCCTTGGGACTGAAGGAGGGATGAAGTAGGCGTTCCCTGTCCCACACTCTCTTCCTTCTGACCTGACCAGGGCAGACCCTAGACCCACAGATTACCCTTCCAGGCGGGAAGGAGGCAATCCACGTACAAGTGATCCCCTCAGAGTATAGCCCTTGAGACTGAGGGGACAGGCTGGGCAATAAAATCAATGAGGCTGTGAAAGGTTGTCAGAGGAATAGTAGCGGGAGCTCTTGTGCTTTAGCTTTTCGAAGCTAGACTGGGGACACCGAAGCAGGGAGATTCCCCCCTCCCCCCCCCGCTTCCCCCCACAGGAGATGGACTAGGTGTGAACTAATAGGCCTATACCATCTCTAACTAATGTGAATCTGTTGGGAAAATAGTTCACAGAGCACTTAGAATCATAGAATCATAGAATATCAGAGTTGGAAGGGACCTCAGGAGGTCATCTAGTCCAACCCCCTGCTCAGAGCAGGACCAATCCCCAACTAAATCATCCCAGCCAGGGCTTTGTCAAGCCTGACCTTAAAAACCCCAAAGGAAGGAGATTCCACCACCTCCCTCCTTGTTCTGTCGCACCACCCCTCTTCCCTGTCACAATCATGTACCTCCTGAAGCCTCTGTCTTTCCCTTATGGACTGAGATAGCCAGCTAGGCCCGGCAAAGAGAGGGCAGTTTGACTTTAATTTAACTACAGCCGTTTGCTGGTTATTCGTTTGATTCTTTTTAAATAATTATATGTGTGTCGGTATCTCTCTATTTTTTTCTAGTTTTGCTCTTTTTTGTTTTTTCGTTTACTTTATTTTGCTTTTTTCTTTTTTCTGTTTTTTGTTTTTCTTTTAGGTTTCAGAGAAATTATGTTGAATCCAATAAGCCTCCCTGGACATTCCAAACCTCTTAACCAAGGCATTTATGTTGAGGATGTCAGTGTTTATTTCAGCAAAGGACGTCATGGCTTTTAAAAACTCCTTAAAGGTCCCTGTTTTGATGCCAAGTTTATAGGCTGTGTCCTCAGAGCGGTGGGAAGCAGTGAGCGTGCTCTGTACGGATCAAGGCCTTCTCCTAGTAGGACTCTGCAGCCCCGTCGGTACACACGTTAAAGCCAACCGAAACATGTGGTTGTCTGTCACCAGATATCAGGGTTGTTCTTTTCCTCCAATAGTCGCTGTGTTTGTTAGATGTTCCTGCAAGGCCCCACAGCCACAATGAAAGCAAATAAAGAAAATTTAAAGCCCAATTTAAAGGAGTCATCCTAATGACACAGTAAATAATTGCACTTTTGCTTAAAACAACCAAACTGATACTGTTAGTCACGTCCTCCTTGCTTGGAGTTCTCCTTGTAAGCTTGTGTCTTCACAACACCCAGCGAATGTCGCCATCACCTTTTCTTGTAGCAACACCATGGGAGGTCTCCCAGGGCGAGCGGAGATGTGGGATCCTGGAAGACACTAATGCAGAGCGAAGACTCTTGGTAAGAACAAAGGAAGCCCTCTGCTCCCAGTTTTTGCACAGAAAATGATGTTGAAAGTGAAGATGGGCAGGAATAAAAATCTTACTTCTCTGACAGGAGAGAATGTGGTAATTTTTGACATACAACTGTCCTAGGAGGCTTTTCTCGTTTGTGTGTGTTAGAACAGCTCTTTGGCGCTGACCATATCATTGTTGTGCTTTGGTCTCTCCCTACTGCTGGAATGATGAGCTTTATCTGAGGAGGTTCCTGGACTTCCCACATGGATGTAACGTCAGTGGTGTAGGAGGGTTGGTGACCTTGCCAGGACTAGGGCAGTAAGCCAAGTGAAAAAGCATATCAGACACATGCTGGCCCCAGTCAGTGAACCCATGGGCCTTTTTCCCTCCCCTCCTTCCTCACTGAGGTAGAGATGTAGTGTAATCCAGTCATGTACACAGAACGATCAGCTCAAGGCAGACAAACTGAAGGGGATGAAAAATAAACATTCTGTTGCTTCTTTGGTGGCATAAACAGAAATATTGATCCTGTTCTCTGGTCAATATTTGTATGTTTTTTTTCTCTTGCCTTACTCCATCCTCAGCCTCTCAGATGGAAAAATAAAACCTTTGATCCTACCCTCACGAGAAGACGACTGCCTTAACGGCAACTCACAATCTGGACTGGCCTGGGATGGGTCTCTCCTTGGATACTCTGGAGAGAGTGTGTGTGGGAAAGGAAGATGTGCTCACAGACACCACTGAAAACCTATAAACATGAGGCAGGTTTTCAAGGAGGAGGATCCAGGTTTGGTCAGATCCCTTTCTGGCAGGAGTTGCAAACTGTGAGCTCCCTCACCAGTCAGTTAAATTGCTTGCCTCCCTCCATGGCCTGAGACGATGTTTATCATCACCAGCCCTAATAGGTTGCTGCCATTGGGAAGCGAGAAGGTTCCCCCTCAGCCAGCATTGAGCAGAAGTGTAAGAACGGGATGTTCCATTGTCATCCTGCCCTTCACAAGTGTCACGTGTGGAACATTCCTGGAGATTGCTGGAATGTTCTCGAACTCCACACAGGGATGCTCCACTGAACATTCCATTCTCTTGCTTCTTTTACTGGTACTCATGCATAAAAATGTGAAGTATAATAGAAGAGAAATGGTGGCAGTTTGTTTTAAATTGATGCATACACATGAAGGGGCAGCTGCATTAGAATTGGGAGAATTCAGTGCGGATCACATAAGGACCCACAACCAAAACTTGAACTGAAGGGTAATATCCCATGAAATTTCCAGCCCAAATTGGAGCAAGAGAGGCAGGAAAAGTACAAGGAGATGACCTGTTGCTTTCATTATTTCCACCTCGATTTTGAAGATTCAGAGAGTTAGGAGACGCTTCACAAAAGCAGCTAACAGCTGGGTGCTTGTCCAAACTGAACTCCCCGTATTCTGAAATTCGCCCATCCCATTTGGGGATGTCTTGTTCAGGATGAACTGCTCAGCCTCGTAGTCCTCTCCCCTTGCACTGCTCAGGGGATTCTGCTCTCAACTGTATGTGTCAGACTTAGAGATATGTGGGCCTGACCCAGAGCCTTGTCTCCAAACGCCCTGTTGGAGGACTGTAGAATTTTGCAGCTCAGGCCCATCTCTGCTCAGAAGTTGTCCCCCCGACCGTACGGAAAAATTTAAAACAGTTCTCCCCACTGTGATTGATGTCTCAGTTATTTAAACACCAACTAAAAGTCTCTGGTTCCTCACTGCTGAAAATGACAGCCGGTCGCAGTCATTTGCATTTGGTGGCTTTAAGTAGCAAATCTAAGGATTTTTTTTTTAATTATTGTAAATCATTACCTCATTTCCTGTCAGTGAGAGTCCTCCATCCCCGAGCATTCTTATCTTGCCATAACTATCATCTTGTGCTATGGAAATGGGACAGTCCCTTTTTCACAGAGACTATAGGGGTGTTCAATGTCTAGTTTCTTAATAAACACTTTATTTTCTAACGAAACACCTGCATCAGGTCTGTTCTTTGAAGACAAAATAAAGAAAAGGTGAAACTGACGCCTCCCATACTTTACTGCTTAATTATGTGTTCTGGGTACAGGTTTTTGGTTGGGAGGGGAATTTGCTGTTCTGGTGTGAAAAGTGCTCAGCTCTGATGCTTGGCTCTGTCACCCATGTTGGTTGGGAGGCCGGTCTTCTCATAGAACTGCGGCTCTGCTGACTACGTGTCTGAATAGCTAGTGATTTCCAGTCACCCATCAGCACTTATCTCCAATGACCTCCCTCTCTGGGACACAGCAGGCCAACAGGCAATTTAAGGGCTTACAAAGACGGGCTCCTTTGCTGGAGGATGGAGGAACGAGTGGTGGCGCTTAGCTCATCGTTTTATCTGGGTGTCTGAAGCTTGCCTGAGCTCTACATGTGCATGTGCCAGAGCAGATGTCCCAACAAGGATCCTGCATCCGGAAGAGCTATCCCATTAAGCTGACAGCTGCGAATGGCGTGTAGAGTGGGGATGAAGGTAACTTTGTTTTACTCAGCCTTTTCCCCATCTTTGTCTAAGACAAATGTCTCAGCTGCCCAAGGGCTTGAGCTGAGACTCTCCATGATCTGTCAGGCTTGGTAAATGGGAGAGATGGTGATAGCTGTGCCTATGAGGCTGTCAGTGGGCGTTGTCATTTTCATAATGCTCTCACCGCCACCACACCAACCTGTCCGTGTCCACGTGTGCGTATGCGAAAGGAGGGGAGGAGCTCCAGAACGGTGCTGGATGGGAGATATTGGAACTGACAGCAGTGGGATGTTGCAGGCGCGGTTTCACTGTAACTCTCCTGAAAAGGCCCGAGGAAGTTCTGATGGTCTCACACTGGCCCCCAGTGAGCAAAATAAGGTTCCATGGTCTGGCATCAGTCTGCCTCTCTCATGGCTTGAGCTGACTTTCAAACACACGCATTGCACGGGCACCATGAGCAGGTTTCTGCCTGTGCTTCTAATTACAGTATCTCTGTGCCTGGTGAATGGGTGCTGGGTTTGACAGCAAAAAGGTCTTGTTGAGCCCAGGGTGCCCTTCAGGCTCTCTCCCACTCCAGGTCCTGTGCCAGTGTATCTAGAGAGGAGGGGATGTGCTCCTCTGGGGGGAGTGGGCATGATTCACAACCTCAAACAGAGGCTGACCAACTCAATGCTGCACTGGGTGCCATACCCCCAACTTCCCCCAGGCGTGCTGGAAGCATGCAGCCAATGGGAGCTCACCCCAATCTTTCCCTTTGCCCAGTGTGCCAGCACCCTGGTTGGGGTTCACAGATCAGTAATGCTGCCAGCCGGGACCTGATCATCGATTACTGTAGCCTGGCATTATGGCCCAGTTATGGTCAGTCTTCAGTCCACCCGCCTTGCATGTCCATGGAAGCTGATTTCTCCAAGCATCTGAATTCCCATGACCTAAATATATTTTGGAAACTGTGAACCCCAGATAAGCAGGCATAGTTGTGTCTTAGTGCTTGAAAGAAGCAGCGGGGGTTCTCATTGTGCTTGCTGGTGGGTTTGGGGTTTTTTGTACCTGGTGGCGGATCACTAATACTTGTATTAGGACTTCATGGTTACTGAGACATCAGTCGTGAGCTAGTGGCCAGGTAAGCTTCTATGTAAAATGAGTCTGGCCAAGACTGAGGTGCATAGGCAGAGCTGTGTGGAACAGGAGAGGGTGGCGCAGGTCAGGACATGCTGGCAGAGCATGCTCAGGAAGCTTTCACAGGCACTTGCCTGCACTCTGTCCAGCTCTGTTTCCCCAAACTGCACAGGGCGAGCTCAGAAACTCTGACTACTGTTTTGTTGATCTAGGAGGCCATTAGCACTGATCAGCACGCCATCCCAGAGAAACCAATAAAGCTCCTTTCAAGAAAGACCCACTGCTTGCTTCCTTCCCCCATCCCGCCCCTAAGTTCTCCATGCTCCCAGCCTCCTCCTTTGTCCACTGGGCAGGGACAGGGCAAGCTGCAAAGGAACCCCTACCTCTGTCAGCTAACTGCAGTGGAGCATCATCCCTCCATTTCGATTTGTACCCAGTGCAAGCTGCAGATCTCACAAGGTAAGCCCTGGCATCAGCAGAGGATAAAGAGCCCTCGATACAGCCGTCAAACTTTAAACACAGGCTTGAAGGAGCTGAGAAAGGAGCGCGCAAAAGAAATCAATGAAGGGCAACTTCATTTTTGTTTAACGCTTTGAACCGTTCCGGCTGTGGCTTAAGTAATGAGCCAAGGAGTCCTTGTTACCTCGATATTTACCGATGCCTCCAGGCGCTGATCAATTGACAGAAAAGTTTAACAAGTCAGAGGAAAATGAATGCAGCCACTTTAAAGGAGAAATAGGTTCTCCTTTCCTCCACCCTCCAGCTCTTTGGGCTAACTCTCAAGTTCCACGGCTTTATCCCCTCTTGTCTCTGCATCCTGAGCTCCCAACATATTGTTTAGAGCTGCTGCTCTGCATGTAAATAGACTCCTGCTACGACAATCTCTTTAGTGTTGCCGTGATGGTTAGTGGTACATTAAATTCCCCAGAGTAACCACTTCTCAGTCAGCTGTGTTTTCAACCATCCGTGTTCTTATTGAGCTGTACAGAAAATGGTTCATATCCATCCATGATGTAACTCTATTAGCTTTGGTGGCTTTATCCCAAGGGTGGATTTGAGCCAATATATGGCCATTTCATTCTGTCAGATGCTCAGAAATATGTGTGTGTGTGTGTGTATATATATATATATATATATATATATATCCTACTGTATTTTCCACTGCATGCATCCGATGAAGTGGGTTTTAGCCCACGAAAACTTATGCTCAAATAAATTTGTTAGTCTCTAAGGTGCCACAAGTACTCCTGTTCTTTTTGCGGATACAGACTAACACGGCTGCAACTCTGAAACCTGTCAGAAATTTAGGTTACCCTCCTTAGCACTTTCCTTACACAGGAACTGTTCACCATTTAATGCCAGGAAAGAAACAAGTGGCAGGAAGGCCAAGATAAAGACCTTTCAGAGGTTCAGTTGCGGAGCTTCTCTAGTGTTGCTGGAATCTCAGAATGGGAGATTCATCTCCTGATTAACTGTTTAGTTCTGGATATCACCAACTTGGATATACCACAAGAGTGGTCTTTACTCATAGGAGTTCGGTATGTTTGCTTCCATCCAGTGAGTGATCTCCTCCTGCTTTTGTTCGAATCACTGGGTGCTTTGCTGTTGACTTCACAGGGACCAGGACTCAACTGTAAGCCAGGAAGACTAAAGGCAGAGCAGAAATCTAAAACACCCTGTCATTTGAGTTTTTCCAGGGCTTGATTTGATTTTTGGGTTAAGACTTATTTCAGTTCTTACTTTGAAAGAACTGTTCTCCCACCCTCGTAAATATATGGCAGAGTATTTCCTTGACAAGTAAATATGATGATCTTTCCAGCACTAAAGCAAAATGTCAAGTACCAAGACAATTATTTTTGAACTTTGATATCAGTTTTGAACTAGTAACTGTAACTGCTGACTAATCAGCAGGTGCGAATCCTGGTTGTTCTGAACAAAGCAAGGGAATTCATTGTGAGAGCTGGTTAAATGATTCATTTTGGGGTTAGTGACTCATATGCGACCTGATTCTGGTTTCTGAGAACATGGGGTTATTCATAGGGATTCGCCCCATGGTTTCAGTGGATACCTTTCAGCACATTGTGCCTTTTTTCTAGAACAATTTGCTTCAAATATTCATTGTTGTGTTGTGTGATTGGTCCACGGTATTGTTTCTGCTCTCTGATTGGATGACTGAACATTTTTAAACAGGAAAATAGTGAAGATGACCAACGTAAAGGTGCTATTGAACAATTACTACTACTGTACTGGGTCAGTCACTAGCATGGTGCTTCTGTACCGTATATGGGGATGGATATTTCACCCTAGGGATCTGTCTGGGTAGCAGAGCCTACCCACCTGTAGCAAGCAGAAGGAGGCCAGGTCTAATAGTCACCTAACAGCTTGCACTTAAGAGTCA
This sequence comes from Natator depressus, assembly GCF_965152275.1. Classification (NCBI taxonomy): domain Eukaryota; kingdom Metazoa; phylum Chordata; order Testudines; family Cheloniidae; genus Natator; species Natator depressus. The sequence continues at coordinate 69,854,473 of NC_134243.1, forward strand.
TTAAGAGACAATACCAGAGCTGGTAGCCTTAATGGCTCTAGCTGGATCTCTGGGCAGCCCACAAACTGGTCTGAACAAGGGGAGTGAGCAGGACTCATGTACACTTGCTAAAGAACCCAGGAAGCCAAAGGGAGGGATGAGTGGTTGATATAGAGACAGTCAGAGACGCTGTCTAGGGGAGTCAGAGAGATCTGGACTGGGAGTCGCACTCAGACACCGGAGCCTGCCAGCATGGCTGAAGAAGTTAACCCTGGGTTGCCATTACAAGATGGTGGTGGTTGTTTTAACTCATTTTCGTGTAATGCTCTGTTGTAGCTGCTAAGTAAAACCTCTTTGTTTTAAGAGGCTGTTGGTCATTGTATCACTGGTCAAAGGTTCCCGAAAGGAAGAAAGGTAGGTACCTGAAATCCAGGGTGATCGGCAATTGGTATAAGGGGCATTGTGGGAGAATCACCAGAGTTTACCCTGAGACAGGTAGGGCAAGAGACCTGACACCTGAGGTGGCTGCATTCAGAGAGACTTGAAAGGGGCAGGGGTGCAGCTAGCCCTATAACCATGACACTGGTAGATAACAAAGTTTTGTAACACATTTTTGGATAGAGAATCATTGGTGCTAACAGTTTTGGGGTTTAGGAATATTTTTCTGCGTGTCTGTGAGCTGTCCACATACTCATGAGTAATAAGAATCGGAGCCCATGAATGCATCTGAAATCTGTGCTTTTAGTGATAACAACTGTGATTTTTTTATTTTTATTTTTTAACCTATTTGACCAGCTCTATTAAAGGCAGTGTCAGTCCCGTAGAAACAGAAGTAAAACTAGGGCTGCGTGCCACCTGCCCTGATTTTACTGGGATTATCTCCAAATGAATAAATTAGGATGGTCGCACTCTTTGAGCTGACTAGGTGAGAAATAAAGTGTCCTGCAGCATCTTTTAGGGCCGGCCTGTCATCCTAACAGGACATGTGTTGAATGCATGGTGCTGTATTGCTGCTTGTCTGTGTGTACCGAGCCCTGATCCCTGATGGAAGCCTGGCTGTAGACACTACAGCAATACCACTAGTAAATAATAACAGCGACCACATGCCAATGGTGTGCTGGTGTTCCAAACATCGTGACAGGTGAGTTTGTTACGCTGGGCAAACTGTTAAAGGTGGCTTTTCTGCTTGCAACTTCCTGTGTGGTCTTTGTGTCTGGTACGTAAGTGCAGTCAGAGATATTTTGGATCAAGAATGCATTTTGGTTTTGCTGCCATAAGTTTCTGGCAATATTTTGAGGGTCTTTGGAACAGCTGTACATTCGCATAAGCAGATGAAAGCCAATCCTGGATTGATGCTGTGCTGTCCAATGCCCCACAGAATGCAGCAGTAACTGCATAGTTGCCTTGTGCTTCCCAGGACACATTTCCCAATCAATTGGTGCCAGAGAGGTTTGCACATTTTAAAGTGTTCAAGCATAGCGTGTATGCTCAGCAATGCCAGAATAACTCCAAAGATACTCATCCCCCAAAGACACCACATCTGACAGCATGCAGACATTGCAGGCGATTGAGAAAGGAACTCTTTTAAAGAGATAGGTAAGTGCTGAATTTTCACCTTCCAGGAGGCTACTGTATATGACACATTGAGTTCAAATCTGTCTTAAATCGACAGCAAAAGTGAGTTTGGTGGATCTGATCCCAGTGTATAATGGGCATCTGTCAACATCAGACAGCCTCGAAAGAAATTGTCAGTTTCTGCCCAGGAAAGGGTCTGGGACTGCAGTAGCAGAAAGTGCTGCAGGATTGGAACTGTGTGGGGACCCAAATGTGGAACAGTGGGTTGAGGCTGTAGATCAGGATTAAGGTTCATTGGCAAGGCTATTTAGCGGCTCAGGACCAGAATAGCAGAGAATGCTGCAGGTCAGAATTGAGGTACATTGGCAGAGTTGCGTGTGGTGTCCCAAACTATCCAACATGCCTTTGCAGAAGGATAGAAATACAATGTCTAATACTAGGTGGTGCTGCCAGTCCCTGATTTTCATTGGCAATAGAAAAAAACAAAAATGACCTTCATGCTCCTTTTCTTCTGTCTGATCCCAGCCAAGTATGTGTCACAAGACACTTGTACTGGCTGTGTGATTTCCATCTAGCCTGGGGTGTTCTACTTCCTCCTCTGTGAAAAAGAACTTTAAAATTCAAGAATCAGCCTGACTGAGCTGAGAGTCAAGATGTGAACAGGAGGACTGGACCAGATACCTATGGGGGAAAGTAACTGAACCTGCTTCTTGCTCTACCCCATGTACCTCCTCTGGCAGGACATGGTCAAAAACATGGAAGAAGATGAAAACAACCAAGGTCCAGCAATTCCCCATTCCACATATGCACGCCACGTTTGCACTCTCATGATACCCTCGCTACGTGAACCGAACAGAAGCTCCACACTTATTGCTTCAGAAGAGGGCAACAAGGTCCCTGCCAATGCATCTTGGAGGAAAATTCCATCCCATGTGTAGGGTCAGTTTATCTTGACCCTGTTCATCTGTGAGTGACTCTTGGGAGCTCTATTCTGTTCAGGTTCTTATACCACCCTCATCACCATAGTATCTGAAGCATCTAATCCTGTTTATCTTCTAAGACTCCCCTTCCAGACATCTCCCAAGCTTGAACCCTGTTGGCATGAGTTTCCCAAACATGTCACAAATTGGAATTGATAGCAGATTTCGGAGAAGTGGAAACTTCTTCTGTCAACAAAGGGGGTCACTTTTAGGAGACAGAGGGAACACCAGCAGCCTGAGATGTGCAACAGCTTGGCCGAAAGCTGGAGAGAAGCCACCATCTTTCTAAGGTAGTATGGACTAAGACCCACAGCATGGGAAACTGTAGTACCCAGCCAGCAAGAGACAGTGGGTATGTCTACACTGCAGTGTAAGCCCAGGTTTAGTGGGACTCGAGTTGGCTGACCTGTATTAGGGAACCCTGGGCTTGAGCATCTACATTGCATTTTAAGGCTATGTTAAAACTTTTTTAACCCATGCTCGAACCTAGGGCTGTGGTGTCCACGCTGCAGTATGCAGACCCAAGTCAAAGTAACCGTATCCCAGAGTCCCTAGTGCCTTGTCCCTCCCCCAAAATATGGTCACTCTAGCCCTAGGACTGTGGTGCACTGTGGGAAAACTTTACTGCCCGCCCTGCATGTTTCCAGGAAGCAGCTCGCTTTGCAAAGGGTTTGATCAGTTCACTCTCCATTGCAAACCCAGGAGGCTCTTTGATAGTGTGCTTGCAGATGGGTGATCAGAAAGATGGGTTAATGCTGACCTGGGCTGCTGCTGCTGTTTGCAAAAGGGGTGTCACTTCCATTTTCAATGGAGTGGATTGCAGACTGTTGGGATAGAGAGGACTAAGGAAGTTGTCCCATGGAATTGTGGGATACTTGCGACTGACTAAGCGGGGCTGCACCTACACTGCAAAGCAATAGGGTTTGGATCCTGGATCCTGGCTTAACTCAAGCTTGGACGCTCTAGCCCTGCAGGGTCCTGGGATCCTGGATCCAAGTCCTGGGTTAACACAATTACAGTTTAGATGCAAGGTGGGTTATGCTCAAGCACAGCTTTACGTGCAGTGTAGACGTACCCAGAGTGTGGACTGAAATCTGTCTCACTGGGCTCTTTCATTCCCTTGAAAGCACTGAAGAGTGAGAGAGATCTTGGGGTTGGCCCTCCCAAGCAGAATTACGGGAGTATTCAGCCTTTCTGTTTCCCTCCAGGATCCATGCGTGACACAAGGGAGAGGGGTCTTAGCTTCCAAACCCATCCTTGGCTGAACCCCTCTTTGGGATGAACAGAGTAAGGGATGGGTTCTCTGTCTGCTGATTTTCTCCTCTCTTTTGAATGAGGACTGACTCTCCCCATGAGGATTTGGTGCTTCACCATGCTCAATTCACTGTAGTAGAGCAGAGACACCTAATCTGTCTTGGAAGGTCCATCTCCTTCACTGGAACTGCAGATGTTTGGAGTGAGAAGTGAGGTAGATGTTTTTCAGTCATGGTGCAGGGAGTATATGCACGGGCACATGCTCAGGAAGCAGTAAATATCGCCAGGCTTAGACGTGGTGTTGATTTTCCTAGATCAGGGGCTGGGTTTCGAAAGGAGTGTGATGTAGTAGGCTAGACTGGAAGTCCTGGGTTTTCTTCTCAGCTCTGCCAGTAGATAACCATGTAACCTAGTGGTAAGTCTCTGCTCCTGTGTTTCCTCATTTGTAATAATATGTAGGATGTAATAGTTCTCAACTCCCTCGCAGGGGGATCTGTGATGTTCCGGGGTGGATATTTAGAAGCTACTGCTGTCCCGTGGGAAAAGAGGGAACACTGTCGATATCGGACACTGGCGAAGCCGTGAGGCATCCTTGAGGAGGAGTAACTTGTTGCCGTAATGATTCAGTGGAGATGGGAGATGTTCTTGAGGTTGGGAGAATGTCAGGAGCTAGTTTGTTCCCTGTGCTGCTAACAGACTGAGCTTGAGTCCTCAGTGATGAGCTTTTGAGGCCTGGGGTGCAGAAAGGCAGCTCTGCCCAGCAAATAGCCTGCAATATCAGAGAAAAAAAATGTCAAACCCTGAGGACTTCTTCCTCCGCTCCTCCACAAAGGGGCGGCCTGGCCCAGGAGGAAAAGAGAGGGCCCAGGAGCCACTCAGCACTGCACCAGGCTGCCTTACAATCCTCTAAGTACAGATTCTGACTTAGTTCCCTGATACTTTTTTTAAAAAGTCCATGAATCATTTATAGCCCAACAGATGAAACCAAGCACCAGAGTTGAAGAAAAGGCAGAGAGTCTCAGGCAGGGAACATTCCATTATGTATTATACTAAATCTTGAACGGATAGTACTTTTTGTCTGCCCTCTTAACCTTTACTTTTGGGCTCTCTCTCTTTCTAAAGATAACGCTCTCTGATGTGCTGGCCGTTTTCAATTGTATCAAAAAAGCAGCAGCTAATCAGCTGCTTCTCTCGGTGTGATAACCGGCAGCTGGCCTTAGAAAGAACCCAACAGCATCCCCTAGAGAACAAGCGCAGCAGCAGTGCTGACGTGGAGAGCTCAGCTGTACTGGCTTGGGATGGGGTTAGGATGAGAAGAGGGAGTCTCCAGACTCAGTTATCACCAGGGTGGTATCTGGACAGAAAAGAGTTAACAGAAAAGGATGGAGCTAGGCTGTTCTCAGTGGTGGCAGATGACAGAACAAGGAGCAATGGTCTCAAGTTACAGTGGGGGAGGTCTAGGTTGGATATAAGGAAACACTATTTCACTAGGAGGGTGGTGAAGCACTGGAATGGGTTACCTAGGGAGGTGGTGGAATGTCCATCCTTAGAGGTTTTTAAGGCCTGGCTTGACAAAGCCTTGGTTGGGATGATTTAGTTGGTGCTGGTCCTGCTTTGAGCAGGGGATTGGACTAGATGACCTCCTGAGGTCTCTTCCAACCCTAATATTCTATGAACATTAGAGTGTGTGGTCAGAGCCACAGTGCAAGGATTATTTGACTAAAGGCTTTGCTTTGAGGGACTGGATGGCTCACAAGATCGGTAAAAGAGAGGTGGAGGCTTTCACTTCTGGGCTGCCAGTTCCCATGCGGCTCAGGTCAGTTGTGGGTGAAAGCTGTTGCCATCACATGGCTGCTTGGTGGCCTATATGAACTGAGGTTGTGGATCTCAGCCCAGTTCTTTGTGGGCAGGTGTCCACGTCACAAAACCCACCACTACATAGTTGGAAGGCAGCGGAGGCCAGTGACTGAGTGGGTCATGAAGACTATGTTGTGGTCTCCCCCAGGTCAGGGATGCAGGGGGAGAAGTTTGTATTGCATTTGTCATGTCCTGTGGACAAAATGAGGTCTTCCATATGCAGAACTTTCTCCGGCACTTCTCACCAGCATTGAAATTCACACGAACAAAGGATGTGTCTTTTAAAGGTGACCTGAAAAAAAGGACGTTGCTTTTCATTTCTGTTTTGTTTTGCTTCTTTATGATGTCGAGAGAGAGACTGGAAGGTGGGGGTTTTCCTTCAAAACGTGTTTGTTTGCTTTTTCCCCCTCTCCTTGTTCTCCCGCTTTAGAAATTCAGATCGTGTCAGCTCTGGAAGACTCAGTGATGACTGGAGAGGTAGTAAAATGATGCACCACAAGAGCCAAAAGAGGAAAAGCTAAAACCCATTTGCTTTGCATTGGATTTTGTTAAGACCTGTTTAGTAACAATGCCTGATTAACAGGTGGGATAAATGTCATAGGTTCTGAGACTCAACATCCCTCCATTTCAGTTAGGTTGTGAGGGCTTACAGCAACAAGCTCTGCAACAGCCAGGGAAAAACAGACTTGAAACGCCTGCTATTTCTAAAGTAGAAGAATAACAAAAGGTTTGGCAAAAACCTTTCAGGCCCTCTTGAATCCATCATAACAAGGAAAAAAACAGGGTAGGGACATGTGTATAGGACCAAATTTTCAACTTCCTTTGCAGATCACCTTTAAAAACTCCTAAATGCTGCATGTGGACTGGAATCCAAGGCAGCAGGCCCAACTGGGTTTGTTACTGAAAAGAACCAAGAGAGGCTAAAACAGAATCCAGGTGAGCTCTGGAAATGGAATGGAAGAGCTGCAGCTGCATTTAGCTGGCTCGCATGGATTCAGTGTTTCATAAAGCCACTTTGCCCTCCTTCTCCAGGCTCCCACAGTGATTGGCTTGAGCACAGGAGAAAGCAATTTAAGGAATGCTCAGAAGACTGCTGGACTCCTTGTTTGTCAATTGCAGATTTACTCTGACCTGTTCCCTCCTATGGAAGTTGTGTGCCAGTGAAAATTCCAGCATCCAGCCTTAGCTGAGGTCTAGGTGCCAGCTTGTTAAGGAAAACAATTTTCCTCCTTCCACCAAGATCTTCCTGTGGTGCTAAGTGCAACCATGGCAAAAGCACACTACATTAAACCCGATGAAGCAAAAGTGTATGGACTGGGGGGAGCATGCCATGAGTATACTGAGACATAGTTTTGAAATAAAGTCACAATGTGGAAAATGTGATCTATGGAATGCTCTTGAGTTGATCCCAACTCTGGCCTTTCCTGAGACCAGACTCCTTATCACAATGAATATTAAATACTCTTTTGCAGACTAACCTGAGATCCCCTAACTCATTTCACTTTTGAATACCTAATTTCTGCACCTCTATCTAAAGACCAGCCATGTGCAGGGGCAATAGGCACTTACTATCTATTGCTTATTAAGAGGTTTAACAAGCCTGGCTAATTACAACATACTCGAGGATTTTCTAGCTTATGAAAACTGTCCCTGTTTGTTTGTGTAATGCTTTAATACCGTAACACTCCAATTAACTGTGTGCACATATGCGTGATCGCAGGGCTTAACATACAGTGGGGATATTAAGGAGACATGGGAAGCCTTTCATATCAACCCTTGCTGCTCCAAAGAAATGTTTCTGTATTTACTGTCCAACATCTCATGTAAATCGGATCACTCCTATAGCAGAACAATGTAACTCCTGCTAAGCAATACTCTTTTCCATGAGACCCCAGCAAACACAGCACTGGGGTTAGTTTGGGTTTGTTTTTTTTCAACAATGGCTAATCTACTGAAGTTGCATGAGATGCCCCTTGGAGTGTTTCAGAATTTGTTCTCACCCTGTTGCTGATTACTCAGACAATTTGTACCTAAATATCTCCCCTTCTTCTTCGAGTGCTTGCTCATGTCCATTCCATTGTAGGTTTGTGTGCTTGCCACATGCACTGGTGCCGAAAGTTTTTCCCTCAGGGGTATCCATAGGAGACCATCTCTGGTGCTCTGTGGAGTGGCACCTGTATGTCATGGTATAAGGGGCGCCGCCAGCTCCCCCCACCCTCAATTTCTTCTTACCACCAGTGATGGTGCTGGAACATCTCTTGCTTTGGCAAACCTTCTCGTTCTTAATTTGTTGAGACAAACTTTTTTCTGTAAATAGTTAAAAGTTGGTAGTAGTTTCCCTTAGTGTAATTAATTAGTTAGTCCTGAACGGGACTCAGCCTAGTTAAGCATGATCTCCCAACGCTCCACGCCTACGCTTTGCAGTGGATCCCACTCACTGCTAGTTCACGGTGCTCCCGTTTGGCCTGGCTATGGCTCCGAGGGTGTTTACCAAATGCATGGCGGTGGTGGCAGCCTATCTCAGGTGGCGAAGTATCCAGGTTTACCCGTACCTCGACGACTGACTCATCAAGGGCTGCTCCAGGTCTCAGGTCCAGCACGACATCTTAGTGCTGCAGCTCACATGCTGTGCTCTGGACCTGTTGATAAATGAGGAAAAATCAATATTAGTCCTAGTACAAAGGATAGAATTCATCGGAGTGGTCCTCAACTCCACCTGTGCCAGAGCGTTTCTGGCAGGACAGATTCGAGACAATGGTGAGTCTCATTGCCAGCATCTCTACATATCCCCTCACCATGGCCCAGGTCTGCCTCAGGCTGTTGGGCCACATGGCAGCGTGCCCTTGCGTCATCCACCATGCGATGCTCAGGCTGCGACCCCTCCAATAGTGGCTGTCAACAGTCTATACCCGTCCAGAGACCATCTGGACAAGATCATCACGATTCCACCTAAGGCATTTACCTCCCTGCGGTGGTGGTCCAATCCGGGGACTGTCCTGGAAGGAGTTCAGTTTGAGAGTACCCAACCCTCGGTATCTCTGATACCGGATGCCTCTGACCTCAGTTGGCAAGCACCTCTCTGCACGTTGCGGACCCAAGGGACATAGTCTCCAGAGGAGCTGACATTGCACATAAACATCAGGGAGCTCAGGGCAGACCGCCTAGCCTGCAGAGTCTTCCTGCCACACCTCTGCTGTCAAAGCATACAGATACTCAAGGACAACACAGCCTCAATGTTTTACATCAACAGGCAAGGGGGAGCTCGCTCATCGGCCCGCTGTCAGGAAGCGCTCCATTTGTGGGACTTTTGCATCCAGCACGGCATCAACCTGGAGGCGTCACACCTCCCCGGCATCCAGAATTCGCTGGCAGATCACCTCAGCAGGTCCTTCTTCTCTCCCCACGAGTGGTCCCTCCACCCGGAGGTCTTCCAGGTACTCTTCCGAAGGTGGGGAGCTCCCAGAGTGGACCTGTTTGCCACCAGACAGAACAGGAAGTGCCAGCACTTCTGCTCTCTCCAGGGCCTAGGCAGGGACTCCCTCTCCGATGCCTTCCTTCTGTCATGGGAGCGGGATCTGATGTACGCATTCCCGCCAATTCCGCTGGTCAGCAGGGTCCTAGCAAAAGTCAAAAGAGACAAGGCAAGGGTCATCATAATTGCCCCGGTGTGGCGTCGCCAGCACTGGTTTAGCATGCTCATGAACCTGGCCATGGCGCCCCCATGGCCACTGCCCAGCTGTCCGGATCTCCTCTCGCAAGACCCATGGGCAGCTCCTGCACCTGAATCTTCCCGCCTTACACTTCACGGGTTGGTTTTGCTGAGTGGCTGAACCTGGAGGAAAGGGCCTGCTCCAGCCAGGTACAGCAGGTCCTCTTGGAAAGCAGAAAGCACTCCACCAGAGCGACTTACCTGGCAAAGTGGAAGCGATTCTCCTGCAGGGTGGAGGAGCGTGGCATCTCCCCAACACTGTCGTCTGTGAAGTCCTGCTCCACCTTAAGCAACAAGGTCTCGCGCTTTCCTCCATCAAGGTGCATTTGGCAGCCATATTGGCTTTCCACCAGCAGGTCCAGGGCAAATCGGTGTTTTCACATGACATAATCCATCTGGTTTCTGAAAGGACTAGAGCGGCTCTTCCCACCTGTCCAGGACCCAATTCCACAATGGGACTTCAGCCTCATCCTCTCAAGGCTCACTGGGCCTCCCTTTGAGCCACTGGCCTCCTGCTCCCTTTGACATCTGTCATGGAAAGTAGCTTTCCTTGTAGCCATTACCTCAGCGAGGCAAGTCTCCGAGAGTAAAGCCCTGACTTCGGAGCCCACTTACACGGTTTTCTACAAGGACAAAGTCCAGATGCGACCCCACCTGACGTTCCTGCCCAAGGTGGTGTCCCACTTCCACATAAACCAGGATATCTTTCTCCCGGTTCTCTGTCCAAAGCGACACTCAACTGTGGAGGAGAGGCGTCTGCATACTTTGGATGTCCGGCACGGCCTAGCCTGGAGCACACCAAGACCTTCCGCAAGTTGACCCAACTGTTTATTGCAACCGCAGACAGGATGAAAGGCCTACCAGTGTCCTCACAGAGGATCTCTAACTGGATCACATCATGCATCCTGACCTGTTATGAATTGGCATGGACTAAGCCGCCACCTATTCTAAAGGCCCACTCAAGCAGGGCACAAGCATCCTTGGCGGCCTTCCTAGCACACGTCCCCATCCAGGACATCTGCAGGGCCACCACGTGGTCATCAGTACGCAGGTTCACGATGCATGACGCCATCACCTAGCAGGCCAGAGATAACGCTGGATTCGGCAGAGCTGTGTTGCAGTCGACATATCCATGAACTCCTACCCGCCTCTGGTGGTACTGCTTGGGAGTCACCTAATGTGGAATGGACATGAGCAAGCACTCGAAGAAGAAAAGACAATTACCTGTTTTGTAACTGGTGTTCTTCAAGATGTGTTGCTCATGTCCATTCCATGACCCACCCTCCTTCCCCACTGTCGGAGTTTCCGGCAAGAAGGAACTGAGGGTGGGGGGAAGCCGGCGGCGCCCCTTATACCGCGCCATATGGGCACCACTCCAGAGGCACCAGAGCCGGTCCCCTACGGATACCATTGAGGGAAGAACTTCCGGCACCAGTGCATGTGGCGTGCACACACACCTACAATGGAATGGACATGAGCAGCGTATCTTGAAGAACATCAGTTGTGAAACAGGTAACTGTCTTTTCTTTCCTCCTCTTTCTTGATTCACTTGGAGAGGCCACAGGTCAGAGTTTGTGGCTGCCCGGCAGATTTTCTTGAGATGTTTATCCTTGTTTATAAAGCGCCTGGCGCAGGGTTGATGGCACGTAAATAATAAATGAAGGTAATGTCACAAGCAGTTGATTGTACCGTAAGTGCAGAAACTGGACTGGAGCAGGCAGCTGAAGGTAAAGGTAAAAGCTTCCTTCCATGCACAAACATTTCAGCAAAGGGGAAAGAATGTTACGGGGGAGAGGGAATAGCAGTTTAAGGGAAATTCACCAGCTATGATAAATGCAATTGAAATTGAAGAGTAGCTAGGCGCCAATGATTATATTCTCCTCAGGACTGAAATGCTGAGGAGGGTCTGCAGAAAGGGCAGCCACACAAAAACACTGGCCTTTAGGAAAGCAGACTTTAGAGGAATGCAAAATGAGTTAAAGAAAACTGGCTGGAATTCAATGCTGCCTGGGAAATCCACAGTGGGGGAGTGGGAAGTATTTAAGATACAGTTGGGAAGGCTGCACTCAAAATTCATTCCAGTAAAATAAAAAGAGCTGAAAGGGCTGACAAAAACCAGCCTAGCTAAGCAGGGAGATAAAGAGATCAAGAGAGGGCACTGATGAAATACACAGTGAAACTGTGTGGGAGGAAGACTGGGAGTTAGCCAAACAAAGAGGCAGTGGAAAGAGGAGAAAATGGAGGACCAGGCAGAAGCAGCATGCAAGACAGTTCAGGAAGCATTTCAAACAGCAATACCTTGTTCACAAATATAGCTGTGAGAGACAAAGAACCCTTTGGGAAGTTGGTGAGGAGGAGAATTTATCTTGCAGTTGAGGAGAATGGAGAGCTTATATCAGCAGTGACGACAGTGGAGAACTTATATCAGTGATAAAGAAAAAGAAGCATTGTCAAACAGTTTTCATTTACTAAAATAGCATTCATCTTTACAGAGGATGAAGGGAAAGGGCTGCCCAAATTGAGGATCCATTTCTCATGAGCACTGGACAAGGGAATATACTGTTTAGACAACAGGATCCGATAACACACGCACTCATAAGTGAACACGGAAATAACTGAACCTCTAACTGACATTGGACGAGAAGCTGGATATGAGTCAACAGTGTGCCCTTGTTGCCAAGAAGGCCAATGGCATTTTGGGATGTATAAGTAGGGGCATAGCCAGCAGATCGAGGGATGTGATCGTTCCCCTCTATTCGACACTGGTGAGGCCTCATCTGGAGTACTGTGTCCAGTTTTGGGCCCCACACTACAAGAAGGATGTGGATAAATTGGAGAGAGTCCAGCGAAGGGCAACAAAAATGATTAGGGGTCTAGAGCACATGACTTATGAGGAGAGGCTGAGGGAGCTGGGATTGTTTAGTCTGCAGAAGAGAAGAATGAGGGGGGATTTGATAGCTGCTTTCAACTACCTGAAAGGGGGTTCCAAAGAGGATGGCTCTAGACTGTTCTCAATGGTAGCAGATGACAGAACGAGGAGTAATGGTCTCAAGTTGCAATGGGGGAGGTTTAGATTGGATATTAGGAAAAACTTTTTCACTAAGAGGGTGGTGAAACACTGGAATGCGTTACCTAGGGAGGTGGTAGAATCTCCTTCCTTAGAGGTTTTTAAGGTCAGGCTTGACAAAGCCCTGGCTGGGATGATTTAACTGGGAATTGGTCCTGCTTCGAGCAGGGGGTTGGACTAGATGACCTTCTGGGGTCCCTTCCAACCCTGATATTCTATGATTCTATGATTCTATGATTTTTAAAAGCTCATTGGATTTGGGACAGATTCGCCAGGATTGGAAGGTGGCAAACATAGTGCCTCCTCGTTTGTCTTAACACCAGTGAGCTGAACATGTTCTGCGGAAACTCTTGGAAATCATCTTAAAGGACGTGTTGGAAAAACACATTGCTGTGAAGGCCAGACTAGCATGAGTTGGAGCGTTGGGAGATCATGCTTAACTAGTCTGCAGGCATTCTCTGAGGATCTAACTGCTATGATAGATAAGGGAAATTTAGTGGATGTAGTATACTTAGATTTTCAGCAAGTATTTGACAGGGTTCCACATCAGAGATTGATGGTTGAGGTTAGGAGTCTTAGAGTAGGATTTTAAAATAGGAGACTGGATAGAAAGCTGGCTTAAGAGCAAGAGACAAAACTGAGCCATTGCTGGAAACTATTCCAGCTGGAAAGAGGTCAAAAGTGTAATATCCCAGGGCTCATTTAAGCACCTCTGTTGTTCATAAGCAGTATTCATGTTTTGCATGGAGGGTACTGATAGCAAGGGGCCAGATTCATCCCTGCCGTAATTCCATTGGCTTTATTGATGTTTCACCAATGCTGACTCTGTGGTAAGATCTCCAAGTGTGCACAGTGGCAAACTGGATACTGGGCTGTGTTGGGAAAAAGGAGGTACTGGGAGGGAGTAAGGTACTTCTTGGACTCTGTCTGAATACTGTGTGCCACGCTGAGAATAGTCCTACAGGAAGGAGGTTTTTGTCTCAGAGGATATGATGTGGGCAAGAGAGAGGATACCATGAAAGGATGAGAGAAGCAGTTCAGATAACCTGAGACTTTCTGCCCCTCTGAACCTCTTCCCAGGACAGAACCTATGACTTAAGAGTATAATAGGAGTAAAAATCAGGGTCATTGACTTATACTGTAGTGATGAACATAGCATAGGCAGGTAGAGCATGAGATTAGATTAGCAAAAATCGGCCCCTGATTTACTGTTCCTAGGACTTCAATTCAAACATTGTGAGAAAACAAATAGCATGTAAACTGCTGTCCAAGCAACTTAAATGAGATTGGTCCCCGACTGATGAGGAAGGGCAGCAAATGAGATTGTGGTGGGCCCGTTTCTACAGTATGTGGCCCATGGTTGGCTTCTTAACACCAGTTAAAGGGGTGGCTCACACACATTAATCTAAAAATTGGCGTCACCAGCTTCTGCAGGCTACAATGAAGTACTTTCTGGTGCATGGGGTCCCTTTTATGTCTCTTCAGCTCCTTCCCTGTCTTAGCTCACGGCAAAACTTGCCCCACAAGGACTCACCATCCTTCTTTCCGTTAACGCTGTCCTTGCTGTAGACCTTTCAGCTGAAGGTCTGATTAGATTCTCCCCCCGTGTCCTCCACGGCACATGTCCACAATACCCACTTAACATCCACTCATCACACTCACAGCCCATTTAGAGTCTCACCCGCTGTAATTCATTGTGTCCCGCGGGGTCACCAACAATACAGAATATGTTCTTCATTCTTGCCCTGGAGTTTAAGAAGAACCAAAAGGGCAGTTTCCATGGTGCAGATGATAGAAAGAATAAGTTGTTGTTTTCTTGCAATGAAAGTGATATTTCTCTCTGAAAATTTGGGCTCTGCAGGGTGGTTCTGGTGACACAAGAGCCACCAGTGATGGAAAACAGAGTCAGCCCATAGATCTGTTTTATTTATCCAGCATTCCAAAGTGTGCCGGGCGCCTCACAGACCAGGAGCAGGGCAGGTCCCCATGCAGTCTAAATAAAAGTGGGATACTAGAGGTGAATACAAAAAATACAAATGGGTAGGGAAAGGAAGGACAGGGGCCCAAGAAGATTGTGTGCTTCCTTAAATAGTTCTCCAGGCATAGCAGTAGATCAATGGCCATCCACATGTCTGAGGCCTTTTCCAGACAGAACTTGTTGAGGTTCTAAAGGGTACACCTCTGCTGGGGGGGGGTGATTTTGGCAAGTGGGGGCACCTCTCTCTTCCCCAGCCTTTGACAGCTCTTCGAGTTGGGGGTGGAGGGAGAGTCCTCAAGCTAGTCCCAGATCCACATGGCTAAGTGAGAAGCAGCTGCTAGCCCCATCACATCTCTCCCTATTCGTCCCAGTAAAATTTGCAGCCTAATAACTGTCCCTGAAATAGCCAAGCCACAGCAATTTTAGACCATTGTGCCGCAAAGGCAGGAGGAAATTTCTCACGCTACTCCTCCTTTGGGGGCTTCTTGCAGCAAGAAGAGTGGCTGAGATGAAAGGGATTGGGGTGTTGTTGACCCAAGTATGAAGGAAGCCAAGGAAACCTCAGACAGAGAAAAAGGAGGAGACAGGCCTGTTTGGGACATAAGAAAAACATGAGTCCGAAAGGACACCTCATCAGGCCCTAGACTAGAGTATGCCTCCTGTATCAACTGCTTGAGAGCAGGGATAAGGGGGGTAGGGAAGAGAAGGGGAGAGATGGAAATTGGGCAAATTAGAGGGAGAGACATTCTAATGAAACCATAACATGAGCCTGAGTTCTGTCTTTCAGCACCTCATGTTTTCACTCCATATGGCTTCATTTCTGGAATTTTCTTGTTCCATGAGCTTGGCTGGGTTAGTTTCTCTTTTAGCACCAGCTAGAGCAAGCTTTCTGTAGGAAAATGGCCCAGCATGGAGAATGAGAAGGAGACAGGTACTCAGAAACCCCCAGGAGCCCATAGTGGAAAATACTAGGTTCTGTCAAGACTTGTCCTTATAATTCGTGGTCGCAGTGAGCCATACAAGAATCTGAGGCATCTCTGAACTGTGTGGAACTGTGTCTGGAAAGCTCAAAAGAACAAGCTTTCTCTCACCAGATTGCCACTACTTCCTGCTTCAGGTCAGGCCAGGAATTCTGGGAGAACAGGTTTTTGCATGGTCTTCAGGCACTGCCACCTCTGGAAGGCACCAGGAAGTGTGGAGGGAGCAGTGAAAGTAAAATGTAGTTTTTAAAAAAAATTAGCCAAAAATGTTGACCTTCTAAAAAGTTTGAAGTTTATTTGAGTTTTGGCCAAAGTTCAGTTGTTTCTTGTTCTACCCAAAGCCCTTTCACTCACCCTGTTTATAATCTGTGAGATGAACAAGTCTGTGTTCAGTCACCTCCAGACCACACAACTTGGCTAGATTCCCACCTCGTTCCGAATCGTCACCCACCTTCCAGTTAACCCTTTGCCTATGGATTCCATCATGCAGTCAACAGCATGGATACAGCAAGTCCTGCTTAGCAGCCCCCCTGCTACACTACTGAGTGTCTCTGGGAAGTCGTGCTGCGTGATGTGCTCTTGGGCTCCAAATGGTGCTGGCAGACTGAGAGCAGAAGTCACCAGGAAGATCAGGGAAAGTAGGGCCAGATTAAGGCATAAGCACTCTAGGCCCATTTTTAGGACCCCCGTTTCTGGAGTCAGGGATTGAACTGGACTCTTAGCTTTCATTTTTAAAAAATGTGTGATTTGAGCCACCATAGTTACAAGGAAAAGTTTGAAAATGTGTAACATATGCAGAGATGTCTGCCTGAGTCTGCAGACAGCCTGAAGCAATAGCCCTGAGAGGGATGAACTGCCCCATGCATCTCAATGGGATGTTAACTCCAAGACCCATTGCCCAGGGCAGGGGCTGCCAACACTACCCCAGCAGAGGATACTTTGTCCTACAGAAGAGTACAATGGATCTGTCCATCCCACCCATCCAAGCAGATAAATCCTAGCTGCTGGGGTAAGTACTGTGGGGACCCCCTGCTGCTGGTACTTGCTGCAGCCCCTAAGTCTGGAATGGGAGGGGGGCCCATATCATTGACATGCCAGCTGTGGATTGAGGCCATGGCATGGTCCAGGGACAAGGGCAGGGCAGACTCCTGGAAGGATGTTGGGAGCCCCGGCCTCTGCTGCTGACTCCAGAGCAGGGTCGCATGCAGGAACAAGGTCAGGGGTGTGACCAGTTGGGGGCCCCGAGTCGTGATGTGCACTGCATAATCCAGTCCTGAGTGAAACTCATCCTGGGGGGAGCTAGGGAAGCCAAACTTTAGCTGTTGCTAAAGGAGAAGTCTCAGGTTGGATTTTTCAAAAGCCAGTCCCTCTCCCGCCAAGGATCCAAGTACCAGGAGCTCTGCTGTGGCGTTATGGTACCTGTGTGCCTCTCTGTATCATTCAGAAGAGGCTGTGAGAGGGTATGTGCACCATCCACCATTGGAATGAAGCCTGGGATAGTCACTGTCCCCGTGTGGCTAAAGATGAATGGTTTTCCCAAGAGAATTCTTCTCAGGGCAACAGTAAGTCTTAGTGCCTGTATTCTGGGAGGGCCAGTCTATCTGTATAGTCTAAGGGTCCATCTGTAGCAGCCAGCAGCATAGTGTCCACATGCCAGAATTATGTGGTGCTTTCATTACTGGAAGCGTAAAGTGCTGGAGTGGTTGAAGTTTTGGGGTGCTGGGGAGGGGGAAGGCAAAGAGAAGCATGGAAAACCTCAGTGCCAGAAGATAATGCAATCCATGTTCCTGGGGAGAGCGGGCAAAGGGACGTCCCAGAAGCTTTGAGCCTGCTGCATAAAGCGGCCTCCTGGTTGCTCCCAGATTTATCGGGATTATCCATCTCGGCAATAGGATGCCGTTAAGTGTCTGATTACTGCATTGTTAAAGCACTAAGTCTGAAATCTGACTAGTGCACGGGCCCCTGAGGGAGCCTTCCCCCTCCCCCTTCCGCCACTAACAATCCAGAAAAATCGCAAGTGGGATCTGTCTGCAGCAGCACTTTCCAGTCAAGTGAAAACTGGCTGGAAAATCAAATCAACTAGTAAAGTTCCTGTGAAAAGCAACTATATCTCTTTAAAATCGCCCCTTTTGGGACGGTTGAACTGAATGGCAATTGCAGCTGATGTAAAGCAAACCGTTTCTCCTCTCTGAGCCCCCTCCTCCCAGACTGACAAGTCTGAGGGAGGCAGACGCTCTCTGAAGACTATTTTCCTCAATTCAAATAAATTCGCTTTCAAATAATGTGTAATTAAATGTGTGGTATTGAATTAATGTTTTATTCTGAGTGCTTTGGCAGCAGGGGACTCAGGGGCCTGGCTGGTGGAAAGAAAACACGCTCACCAGAAAGCCTCTTGTCCTCTCTCTGATTCCCTTTTCCTCCCGCCCCTGCCAGGAATCCCCATTCCCACTTCCAAGAGCCACTGGAACACACCGGGGAGTCAAGGAGTGGCTGCCACTTCACATTCGATCCCATTTACGGTACCTCGTGGGGTAGCTCCCGGACTCTGGACCAGCACGAAGGTCTCTGCAGCTCAGTACCCTCCTCTTCCTCAGCCCTGATCCCACTCCATCTCCTGCAGGGGTTTGGCTTCTTGCCCATATGACTGCCTTCCACGTCGTTAACCCCTGGTGTGCCAAAAGCTGCGCACACTTTGGGGTAGGAGCCCAAAGCATCACCTCAGTGGAGGCAAAGAAGTTGAAGAGTCTGTGGTGCTCTGTGATATATCCATTGGATATATGTGGAAATAGATTGTGGGAATACATGAAGCTCAGCAGACAGGCTGGACTTCGGAGTCTTGTTTCAGCAGGGAGCTATTTGTGGGGGTGGAGAGATCTATGGAAACCTTTGTCCTGTTTTCATGTCTGTTGCCTGTAGCTTTGACAAGGCTCAGGTCGGATCACAAGTGCTTTTGCAATCCACTTGGGGTTTAGCGGTGTTTTTAGTCACAAGGAGCTGCAGAGGAGAGGGATCTTGCAGTGACAAGCTTGTGTGATGTGGCAGGGAAGAGTCCAGGGCTAGGAAAGCAGAGGGAGCAATGAGGGGCGAGCGAGACGGAAGCAGGAGCGTAGCAGGAGCAAGGTTTTAAAAACAAGGGCGGTTTTATAGTGGTTCTTGAAATGACTGGTGCCAATGGACGTGTTTGTAAGTGGGGGTCAGCTGGCCATGCTGTTTCATGTGGATGAAAGGCTGACATCATGATGGAGTCTAGAGAGCCGAGTTTCTGGGTGGGCACAGGGAAAGCAGTGGCTTTGGCCAAGGCAAGAGGAAAACATGGGACAATAATTTCAGCAGCACTGGTATCCGTGGGCCCTGTTGCAGCGGCGACAAGCAGAACTGCAGTCTAAAGAGAGAGATCTAGATTTGTTCCTTGGGAAGGAAGGGGTGGGGAAAGGGAGCTGTGGGGAAAGGCAGGGATGTGGCATTCAGATCAACCCAAACCAGGTTGGGATGGGCAACCATGTTGAACAAAACAGACTTTTCCTGCCCCTCAAGTTTGACGTGTTCTCTTCAGTGATAATGTTTTGGCCATTAACTTCTGAGCACAGACGAGGCATATGTGTGATTTTACCATCCGCTGATGTCAGGGACAATAATCAGAAAAGGTGTGGGTGTGGCAGGTGGTCTTTTGTTGAAACAGTTCTGCCAAGTTACACGTCTGACTGCGGAGGAAAATTTGCTTTTTAATGATGGGAATTTGCCACTGTGCAAGAATCCGGATGCACACCAGGGTCGGAGGCCTCCATTATTTATTACTACAGTCGCTGGCAAAATCTGCGGTGGATGATCAACAGGAATCCTCGGTTTGACGTGGCTACGTTGTTTTCTTTTCTTTCTGGAATTCCCCAGGTAGGGAGGAGATCTTGCAGAGTGCTGCAAATAATTACAGATTTCAACTGAGAATCCGCAGAGCGCCCAATAACCCTGGGTTACTTTATGCTATTTCCTTTTATAAGATCATTAGCAGGCAGGTCCTGTTCACAAGTATGGCACGTATTGTTCTGGAATGGATGTGAAGGGTTGGGAATCTATTTAATTTTTAATATGCGCCACTTGTGCTTTTTTTTTTTCTTCAGAAAAAGAAGCTGGGCCTTGCTGTAAGATAAACAGAAATATTCTCTTCAAATAATTTTTTTTAACTGTTCTTAATGAAAATGAGGGTTTCGTTTTGGGTTTAAACTTTTTCAGCTGCGCTTTATGTACCGCACTGGCTTTCATCTCCTTCCGGGTACAAATCAAGATATTGGTTTTCAATCTGGCTGCTTTAGAGTCAGCCTCTCGCCCTGTGTGTTATCGTGACAGCAGAGCTCAGATGAGATGCTTTGGCTCCGGGGCCTCAGAGGCGTCTCCAGAGGTGGTGGAGACATGGTGTTCTCAGAGAACCATCTCAGGTTGCAAAATTGCTCCCTCTGTTCTCATCCTCTCTGGAGACTGATTTCATGGCATATCTTTTCAGTCAAGCACGATAGGTGTAAATAAATTGAGGGGGAGCCTATTGCAGTAGTATCTAAGAGTTCCAGGCATGGACTAGGAACCCATTGTGCATTTGTTCTGTACAAACTCAGAACAGAGACAGTTTCTGCAAAAGACTTTACAATCTGTGTAAGACAATAGACGACAGGTGGAGGAGTACAAGGAAACAATAAAACAGTGTGGGTCAGTATGACAGGCAGTGGTCTCAGCACACCAGCTTCTTAACTGTTGTCAAGGCTTGTATAGGCCTGGTGGCAAAGGCGTTTTAGAGAGGGCTTTGAAGGAGGACAATGAGTTTGCATTGTGGGTTTTGACTTGGGAGCCCCTCTCAAGTATGGGGGGCAGCATAGAAGAAAGCATGAAGGTGCTTGTTTGAAAAATTAACAAATAAGCGATGAAGGGTTGCACCATTGCCTGACTGGAAATGGGAGTCAAATTTTTGATAATGTGGGAGAGATGATAGGTCTCATGGGGACGGGTTGTGAAGGGCCTTGAAAGTGAAGACAAGGCGCTTATGTTTGATGCAATGAAGAAAGGGGAGCTAGTAGAGGGATGCAGCAAGTGGGTGTCAGGATCAAATTGACAAGCTAGGAAAATGATTTTTGCAGCAGCCCTTTGGAGGTGAGAGCACAAGATGGCCTTTGTCCAGGCCAGAGAAGAAGATTGCAGTGATCGAGCCGCGAGATGATAAAAGCTTGGATTAGAGTGTTAGCTAGGCAGATGGATAGATAAGGCTGTATCTTAGAGATGTCATGCAAGATTTAGACACAGCCTGGTTGAGAGGCTGTAGAGAGAGGGCCGAGTGAAAAATGATGTCCAGGGTACAAAGATGACGGTGGTGTTATCCATAGTGACTGAGAAAGGAGGGAGTAAAAAGGGCTTTGATACATGTGGTTTCTAGAGCTCAGAAAGTCTATTTATGAGAGAGTTCCAACCCAGTTTTGCAGGCTCAAGAGAGTTACCCAAGGTTGGGGTACAAACTGCATCTTTTTGGTGCTGTTCTGAACCGAGTCTCTGACCCTTTTGATTATTATTGTCCATCACTATTTTAGACATGAACTGCAGCAGGACATCAAACAACCCTGAATGGTATTCGGACAAACTCTAATGTAGGATCTCAGCAAAGAGTAAGGGACCAGGCACAGGGAAGAGCTGTCAAGAAGCAGATGTAGAACCTCCTCCAAAAGGCAGTCAGTGGCCAGGCTATGTACTGTACCACCAGAAGAGGAATGCAGCCTATTATTATCCTTCTGGACCAGAGGGAACAGCGTGTGTGTTTCTCCATCGTAGACAATATGGACCTGATTCTCCTCTCACTTACATCAGCTTTATGCCAGTTGACACCATTTTGCTCCATTGATTTCAACAGAGTTACTATGGATTTACACCAATGTGAGTGGAGAATCAGACCACATGCAGTTAGCAAATGAGTAACCTTTTTTCATTAAGAAAAAAGCCCAAGTTAGAGAGTGATTTAACAGACTGCCAACTGTGAGGCTTTTTGATCCTGTCCTACCACATGCTTTTGTTGGTTCAAGTATCTTGTGTAACTCATCAGCGCAGTTGATGGACGCTTGTACAATTTGAAATGCACTCCGCTGGCTAGTTACATGTCTTAATTACACAAGATGTAGTGCAAATTCTGACCTTTATAGTTGATTTTAATAGTCACGGTGCATGCAAGTCACATAAGGCTGATTCACAAGAATTATTGTCACAGTTACTCATGGAAGAAATTAGTGAATAATGAATACTTCTGAGAACTTTACCTTTTGGTGAACAGAGAAAAAGACCACATTCACAGAATAAATGATGTGTTGCAGCAAATTAGTCATCCTTAGGGAAAACTGTCACGCATTAGTATTATATATATAGCGCTGGAAGTGTAAACCAGGCTTTGGAAGTGCATAAAAAAGACAAGGACCCTGCCAAAAAGAGTTTGTGATCGAACTCAGGAGATCAGGAAGTCAGCTTTAAAATGGGTTTTGAACAGTGAGAGGAACAGGGCATAGGGGGAGTTTTCGACAGGATAGAGTGACCAAGTCAAGAGGGGGAGGAGGTACAAAGGGGGCCCGATGGGAAGGAGTGCATTGTGGCAAATGAAAGCAGAGATGTGGGTTGAGATGGCACTGGGCAGAGCCTGTAAGGTAAGGACAGGGAACATGAACGCGACGTGAAGGAAGAGCGGAAGCCAGTGGGAGGATTTGAGAAGGTCTTCTCCACAGCAGGAGGAGAAGTTAATGATATGCAATGGGAGGTGAAAAGAAAGAGAGGGGAGAGATTTCCATAGATTTGTTCTGTGTTTCCCCAAATGAGCTGCATGTTATCCATGAAACGGGAGCTGCAGGATACAAAATCGGTTAGCAAATACATACCAGCAAACAGGCCCCTTTTCATGAGAGTTGAAGATGGATGGTGTGCATGCCACACAAATCAGTTTCAGTCCAGTGAGAATAAACAGCCCAGACCAGTAGCCTAGGGATAACTTTCTGTGCTGCTTATATAGTTTGAGGCCTATTCCTAGCAGCTGTTTAGTGTGTCTATGATTCTATCCACCCATCTACCTACCATCCTAAACATGCATGCCACACTTATCACCATAATATCTGTATCAACTTTCCAACATACTATAGTGTCCTTTGCTTGAAGGACATTGGAGCTGAGCGGTCTTAAAAGGAAAATGGGGGCATCTTAAGGGGCATGGAAAACACCCAGAAATTAAAATAATAATAATGAGAATGAAGAATGATTTGAAAACATGTAAATAATCAGGAGAGTGGCTATGTGAAAAGGAGACTATGTGAGATTCTGATTTATCCTCATCAAACTGTTTCAGTTATATATTTTTTTTCTGCCTACCAGACTGTAAACTCCACTTGGGATCTGAAAAAATCAAGCTCGGCTCTTTCTGCCTCTTATATTGTCACCAGTGAAAGAGATTTTGCAATAGGAGCATAGAATCATAGAATCAGCCGTTGGAGTTGGAGAGCCCTATTGGCTCATCTAGTCCATCTCTGGAGGGCTGGTGCAGGATTGACCCCTTCAGGACATGCTGGGCTGATGTGTGAGGAAGAGCTGAATTCATCTTGCCCCCCAAAAGCTGTGATGGTTCTGCGGGACTCATAAGAGTCAAATGTGTTTGTCTGGAATAACAGTAGGTGCGACTCAGGGACACAGGGAACAAAGATGGGGCATAACAAGGTGCCCTTTGTAGACAGTCATTTTTCTGACTGAATGCTCTTTCAGCCATCTTGCAAATGGTTTGTTGGAGGTTATACAGAACCTTTGTTGGCAGAACCAAGGTCCCTACCCTTCTGCCTAGCGTCTTGTGGAAGCGGAAATCCTGTTGTGATGGTGAGCACACCTCCTACTGCTTACCCAACTCTAACACTTTTAAATCTAAGGCTTCCTCTAACCTCCTGTTGGGCATTTTGCGATTGCACTATTCACAATGGTAATGGGAGAAGCAAAAATGTTTTCTACAAATTAATTCTTGATGGACAAAGAATATGACTGAAGGGTCTCTATCCATTTGTCTATCTTTTTTTACATCGTTTATCACCATAGCAACCTAGCGATTGTGGGACCAGAATTATGAGATATTACCGTGATTATGGCAACTAGTTCAGTACTCTTTGTTAGCGACTGTCCTTGTAGGTACAGCATGGCCTTGAATAAGTTCTTATAGTGCTGTTGAGTCCAGTTATTTTCCTCTCAATTATTATTGTGGTTCTTGCCTAGATTCTTTGTTTGGATTGTCTTACTAGCTTTCTTTTGTAAATTAACGGTATATGGAGAAGAAAAAAAAGAGGGCTTGCAGGAAGGCCATTTGCATACACCTTGTTAGCAAGGCTGACCGCAACCCAGCAGAGACCGATAAACAGATTTAGTACACCCACGTCTGCCTGGAACAGCAAACAGCAGCTGTTTATCAGGCAGCACTCAGCTTTTGCCTGGAGGAGGTAAATAGCTTTATTCGGATGAACCCCCCATGTTTTCCTTGCAACATAGTGTCTTTGGTGGCAACTCTGGCTGCCTTATTAATTACAAGTTACAGTGTAAAATGGGGTAGTGAAGACCAGATTAAAGGGTAGCAGAACGAGGTCCCAGTCATTCAATTCCAGGATGAATTTCATTGCTTTATATTTTGAACCCATGCTGACACAGCAAGGTAGGACCAAACACAGCCATGAGCCCTTTGTGTCTCCAAGAACTTCACGTAAGCTGCACCAGCTCAGTCCTATGGCATTTGAAAATGTTATTTATTATTACTCCATATGGGCCAAAAACACCACTATGAAAAATTCCCTGTGGCCATTCTGGGATCAGGGGAAACAGGATCAGCAGACATTTCCTTCCTGAACCCCAGAAAGGGTGGCCAACTGTTCCCAAGCACAAAACTGATTCTCTATTAGCTTATTAAATTTTATAGAGCCATTCAATTTTTTATTAAATCCATTAAAACTACTTGATACCACCACCTCAACAGGACATCTACTCCATCTGCTCACTGTAATATGGCACTGATATAATAGGCATCATGGAAACTTGGTGGAATTAGGATAGGGACACAGCAATACCAAGGTACAAAATATATAGGATTGACAGAATAGGTCACACTGGGGAGGAGATGGCATTATATTTGAAAGAAAGCCTAGCGTCAAATAAAGGTAAAAATCTTAAATCAATCGAACTGTACCATAGAATTGCTATGGATAGAAACTCCATGCTTGAACAATAAGAATATAGCAGTAGGAATATGCTGACCAGGATGGTGACAGTGATTATGAGATGCTAAGGGAGATTAGAGAGACTAGAAAGGCAGAAAACACAATAATAATGGGAGATTTCAACTATCCTCATATTGACTAGTACATGTCACCTTAGGACAGGATGCAGAGATAAAATTTCTAGAGACCACAACTGACTGCTTCTTGGAGCAGCTAGTCCTGCAAGCCATAAGGGGAGAGGCAATTCTTAATTTAGCCCTAAGTGGAGCACAGGATCTGGTCCGAGAGGTAAATAACTGAACCGCTCAGTAATAGTGACCATAATGTAATTAAATTTAATGTCCTTGTGTGGGGGAAAATGCCAAAGAAAGCCACCATGGTAGTATTTAACTTCAAAAAGGGGAACTACAGAAAACTGAGGCAAACTAATTAAACAAATTAAAAGGAGCTGTCACAAAGGTGAAATGCCTGCAAACTGCATAGAGACTATTTAAAAACACCATAATAAAGACTCAAACTAAACGTATACCCCATAAAAAGAGGACCAAACTATGCTGCAAAGGCTAAACAGCAGAGTAAATGAGGTGATTAGAGGCAAAAAGGCGTCCTTTAAATATTGGAAGTCAAATCCTAGTGAGAAAAATAGAAAGTACCATAAACTCTGGCAAGTCAAGAATTAAAGTATAAATAGGCAGGCCAAGAAAGTATATGAGGAGCAATTAGCTAAAGACACAAAAACTAACAGCAATTTTTTAAAGTACATCAGAAGCTGGCAGCCTGCCACTGGATGGTGGAGTTGCTGAAGGAGCACTTAAGGAAAACAAGGCCATAGCAGAGAAAATACATGAATTCTTTGCCTCAGTCTTCGCTGCAGAGGATATGGGGCAGATCCCCACACCTAAGTCATTCTTTTTAGATGACAAATCTGAGGAACTGTCCCAAATTGAGGTGTCAATAGAGGAGGTCTTCGAACAAATTGATCAGCTAAACAGTAATAAGTCACCATGACCAGATGGAATTCACCCAAGAGTTATGAAGGAACTCATATAAATTGCAGAACTATTAACTGTGAATGTAACCTATCGCTTAAATCAGCCTTTGTACCAAATGACTTGGGGGTAGCTAATATAATGCCTATTTTTTAAAAAGGCTCCATAGACGAACCTGTCTAGTACAGGTTAGTAAGCCTAACTTCAGTAGCGGGCAAATTAGTTGAGACTATTGCAAGGAACAAAATTATCAGACATGTATATAAACATGATTTGTTACATAAGAATAGCCATATGGGGACAGAGTCAACATGACTTTGTAAATCATGCCTCACCAATTAGAATTCTTTGAGAAAGTCAACAAGCATGTGGACGAGGGTGATCTAGTCCGATATAGTGTACTTCCAGAAAGCCTTTGACAAGGTCCCTCGCCAAAGGCTCTTAAGCAAAGTAAGCGGACATGGGATAAAAGGGAAGGTCCTGTCATCGATCAGTAACTGGTTAAAAGATAGGAAACAAAGGATAGGAATAAACGGTCCGTGAAAACTGACCATTTTCATAGTGGAGAGAGCTAAATAGCAGGGTCCCCCAAGGAGCTGTACTGAGATATGTGCTGTTCAACATATTCATAAATGATCTGGAAATGGGGGTGAACGGTGAGGTTCCAAAATTTGCAAATGATACAAAATTACTCAAGATAGTTAAGTCCAAAGCTGAGTGCGAAGAGTGGCAAAGGGATCTCACTAAAGTGGGTGATAAAATGGCAGGTAAAATTCAGTGTTAAATGCAAAGTAATGCACACTGGAAAAAATAATCCCAGTTCTACATACAATATGATGGGGTCTAACTTTGCTGTTCCCACTCAAGAAGATCTTGGAGTCATCATAGCTCGTTCTCTGAAAATATCCGCTCAATGTGCAGTGGCACTTAAAAAAACCTAACAGAATGTTAGGAACCATTAGGAAAGGGATAATAGCAAATATCACAATGCCACTGTATGAATCCATGGTACGCCCTCACCTTGAATACAGTGTGCAATTCTTGTTTCCCCATCACAAGAAAGATATATTAAAATTGGAAAAGGTACAGAGAATAGCAACAGAAATGATTACGAGTATTGAACAGTTTCCATATAGGAGAGATGAAAAAGACTGGAACTGTTCCGCTTAGAAAAGAGACGACTTAGCGGGAATATGATAGAATCATAGAATCGTAGGACTGGAAGGGACCATGAGAGATCATCTAATCCAGTCCCCTGCATAGAGGGTATATAGAGGGTATACAGAGTTCCTATTAAGGGTACATAGAGGGTATATAGAGGTCTATAAATTCATGAACGGTGTGGAGAAAGTGAATAGGAAAGTATTATTTATCGCTTCACATAACCTAAGAATTAGAGGTCACCCAATGAAATTAATAGGCAGCAGGTTTAAAACAAACAAAAAGAAGTACTTCTCCACACAACGCACACACAGTCAGCTGGTGGAACTCATTGCCATGAGATGCTGTGAAGGTTTAGAGTATAACTAAGTTTTTAAAAGTTCATGGAGAATAGATCCATCAATGGCTATTAGCAAAGATGGTCAGTGACGCAACCCAATGCTGCTGGTGTCTCTAAACCTCTAACTGCTGGAAGCTGGGACTGAACAACAGGGATGGATCACTCAAAATTGCCCTGTTCTGTTCATCCCCCTGAAGCAACTGCCACTGGCCACTGTCAGAGACAGGATACTGGGATAGATTAATCATTAGTTTGACCCAGTATGGCCATTCTTATGTTCCTTAAATTCTTCTTACATATCTTCCCTCTTACCTGAAACTTCCAGTGTGTCCTCCTGGCGTGTTCAGGGACATCACATAGGTTATGATATTAACAACCCATTGGTAGTTTAAATTAACCACACCAGAGCCCTGCTCCAAACTCCGGATCTTTAATCCAAAATGTGTATTTTTGTAATGGAGCAAACATCAAGTCTGAACTCTCTGAACCTGAAGGTACAAAATCCAGACCTGAACTTTCCCATGTCTAGCAATTCAGACTCATTTCATTCTACAGATACAGTAGGTCGGTGCTGGGTGTTTGGTTCAGTGCCAGTCATGTCACCTCTTAATTATCTTCCCTCTAGTCTAAATAACCTCAAACGCCATCAGTCTCTGCTCACATGTGAGCCCCTCCACAGCATGCAGCATCTACACTGGCCTTTTGCATCGGACTCTGTAACAATTTCACTTCAGATAGGGTGACCAGACCTGGATGCTATTCTCCAGATGAGTATTTCTTTATAAAGTACTAGCGCAACATCTCTGGACTGCTCTCAATATGAGACAGCCTCATCTTAGCCCTCTTTCTGGCTGCTGAACAGTGGACCAAGACTTGAAATACTGGGTTTATCACTACACCCAAATCGTCAGTATGTAGACTACAGTAATGGGCCCCATGGAAATACCTTGGTGGACAGAAAAGAATCTCTAATTCATTGCCATTTGAAATGTTTTTAGGTTAGGGGTTCTCCCTACCCAAGTACGTCCCTTTACACTTAGACACCTGGCATTTCAGATTCATCTAGGTATCCATAAACACTGAAACTAAGCCAGACCAAAGAAACCCATACCTGAGCTGCTGTCTTCGACTGTCATTTGAGATTTCACACCAGTCGTTTGGGATGTGGCTACCATCCTATACCTTAATGTTACTAATAGTATTAATATCGGTAACTAACAGTTTTCTACCTAGTGCACAATTAATGAAAAGGTCAATGAGAATTCTCTATCGGGCACTGTTCATTACAAGGCCCATTGCTTATGCAATCTGTCCATATCTCACTTCCCAAACAGTCAAGAGGACTGGAGATGGCAGCTTATAGACCTGCCTGCGAGCTTCTAATTAGCAGGTTTAATCGTATGGAAGCCATCAGGACATTCCTCTTCCAGTGCATTGGCTTTTTGATAAATTGAGCAGTGCCTGTGCCATCACAGGGTGTGTTCGTCCCCCTGTGAAGCAGATAGGTATTGAACTGAGTCAGGGTTGATATGGCACTTGGGATGGGCACTTGTAGTGGGCTGTAACCTTTCCTTCTTGATGGCATGCTCTGGATGACTCAGAACAGCCACCGCAAGTGCTGTCTCAATGTTGTCTTACCTTCTCGATAGACCAGCCCAACATGAAATCTGGGCACCAGAGAATGCTGCCAACTGAGTACAGATCCCTCCTGCCACCTTGGCAAAGGGAAATGGAAGAAAGGATACAAAAGCAACAAAAGCAACTTGCTATGGAAGAAAGTGGGAGCACGTAAACAGAGGGTCACATTATGGCTGCCCCTCTGTGTGAGAGAGAAGGGAGCACTTTACCATATAGGGGAGGGCCGTAATGGGGCCACATTTGGTCCATGAGCACAAGGGAGAGGTCACCAATGCTGCCATCACTCTGCCTCCGGCACACTAGGGCTCAGCTGGGGAGAGTCCATGGTGCACCGGTGCCTTAGTGAAGCAGCTGGCTCTGGGGAATGTGCTCCCCCAGTATCTGCTCCTGGCCTCCACGGGCACAAAGCTTCCAGACACTGCTGCTGTGGTTGGGCACCTCTTCCTCCCAGCCCCACACTGCTCAGGCCAATGGAGCCATAAAAGAGCCCTTTGGAAGCACTGGGACGCATACATGATGCAGTGCAGAGGCTAGAGGGGCCATCTTTTGGGTGAGATATGAAAACAGTGCTTGGCACACTGGTCATTGAGCCTGCCTGGGCATTTGCCCCAAGAGAAGGCACTGAGGGGCAGATTTCCAAAGGCATTTCTGTGTCTAAAGGTATAGCTAGGTACCTAATTGGATTTTCAGAAGTGCCTACCGGCTAGGGCCCTAAATCCCATTGATTTCAACCAGAGTTAGGTGCCCAATCTGCCTTGCCTCTTTTGAAGAACTCGCTAGGTGCCTGTCTGCACCTTTAGGCACCTAAATACCTTTGGAAATTTGCCCCTGAGATACTGCACCAATGGGTGACGTATAAAGACCTAAACAGACGGAGCATAAACTGCAGTGTCCCCACTAAATTCTTATTGGTTTGCTTCTTCCTGCGTTTCATTATGTAGCATTGCTGGGTGCTGCTAAACCGTTGCCACTTACTGCCCAGAACTTCACGACAAAGTCAGTGCTTTCTCTCCTCCCAGGTCATTTCCCTCATTTTGACCCACCAGGGGTCAGGCACCCAAATATCTCTCTTGAGCTTTGGGGTTTAAACCAACCCAAAGTCTCTATGCAAAACTCACTCGAAACCCTCAGATTTCACCTGGTCTGGCATCAAAACCATGTGAAACTGAAACATGTAATAAATGTGGTGCCAGAGCATATGTCCAGCTTGGTTCCAAACAGACCCAAAACAGCATGGGAGATTCAGCTGAAAGATTCCTGAACCTTAGGGAACCTCCTGTTAAACCTGCTATGAGTTTTAGCGAAAACCGAATGACTTTGAAGTGCTTTCCTTGCTGATATTTTGCGCAGCTCTAGCTCCACTCTGCATGTCTGCATCCCCTGTAGGGGTGCATGTGAAAAGGGAGAGAGCTTGTAAAGCACTAGAAATGTAACTCGTTGTCCCTTCCCTGCATTAACCTGGATTCATTCTCCCCTCCCCATCAACCCATTCTCTGCAGATGTTCAGCATATTAAGAGGAGAGACATCGTTCTGAAGAGGGAACTGGGAGAAGGTGCCTTCGGGAAGGTGTTCTTGGCCGAGTGCTACAACCTTAGCCCCACCAAGGACAAGATGCTGGTGGCAGTGAAGGTAAATCTCAAGGGAGCATGGAGCAGAATGTAGTGGATGCTGAACAGCAAGGTATAGCTAGTTGATACTGTGTCAGAAGGATAGGATAGGTGGGGAAGGTTTGTCAGATGCAGTAGATTATGGTAAATCCACTTAGTCACATAATGTTTCAGCATTTTGCTTCAAGGTCATTTATTCTCGCCAATGCCAAAACCTCCTTTCCTTTCCTGTTGATCTGGCCACGAGGCACCGAGGAGAAGCTGCACTGCACTGGTCTGGAAGCTAAAGCTGACATGCAGCTGCAAAAACAATGTATGGAATTCACCTGCCCTCTCCGAGAGACTGGGGGCCCTCCTCCCCCCTCCTTTTGCTCAGCCTTTTGTTTTATCTTTTGCTGCAACTGTACATGAGATGCTGAAGCAAAGAGGCCTCAGCAAAACACACACATACACACACACAAATCCAAAACACAAACACAAAAAACCCACAGAAATACAGTTTTCTGGGATGATCTGCAAGATCCTCGAAGGACCACTTCTAGCTGAGATCTGCTTCTACCAGCCTGGTCACACAACTCCAAGCTAAAGGACTTCCAACAGAGGCCAGCTCAGCATGGCTTCTACTGTCTCAATCAGCTGCTGTGTACACCCCTTAAGGGTCCTTTTGAGAGACTCAGGACACGTTTGCACAGCAAGTCCAGGCCTCGGGTGGAGGAGTCTGCTTAGTGAATAAGTGTGCTTTCATATCAAGTGGCACCAGTTGGCAGATACATCATAATCCACTGTGGTAACTGCGGCCATGTAAATCATTGTAAGTGGTTTTGAATTTGAACTGATACCCTACAAAGAAAAAATACCATCTGTCTCTCCAGAAGTCCAGAGACAACCTGTTCCCAAAGAGAACGTTGTTTTAATGAACCTTTGAAGACATTTTTTTAAGCTCACTTTTCCTGGTATGTTCTGGTCCTGAACTGCAAGGTGCCACCCTTTCGCCCTATGCTACAGAGATGTATAGAGTAACTACACACATGATTAATTATCTGAGAGCGTGGCTTGTGTCATGATGTGAACCTTGTTCCCCAACTTGTGCCTACCTCTCAACAACATCCAGCCCTTTATGGCATATAAACAATGCATCCACAATCTCTTAGGGCTCGACTGAGTTCCATTTGCTTGAAGGCGGAGTGTTATCTCGACTATTTCCCACTAATTGTTGTTACAAACTTATATCTCCAGAATGCCTTTTGTCATGGTCACAAAGTATTTTACACAAGACTGACTTCACCACCTCTGAAATGCACCCAGCTTCAATATGCAACACAACAGCTGTTTGACATCCGACGCACAAGGACGAGGAAGAATAATGTAGCCAGTTGAAGCCACAAGGGGAATTTAGGGAGCACATTTAGGTAGTTATGCAAAATCTGAGCCCAGGCCGGCAGAGCTTAACATCAGTCCTCCTTTACAAAATGCCAGAGGTCTTTAATTACTGTAAGTGACCAAGGCTTCCTGTTTCGCATCCAAAAACCTACCCCCAGCAGCATTACAACCCGTAAGCCTGCACTGGCATTTGTTCCGTTGTGGGTTAGATGGAAGAGTACCACCTCCTGGAGCATCAGTACAACTTGCAGCACCTGGGTTTTCTTGGAGATCTTGCAAGCGCACACAGACTCAGCCTCCTGAGAACTGGCTGGCATTTATTACAGGCGGGGACTGGTAGCACGGCCCGTTATTAAGGTTGTCCGACCCTTCCTATTGTAAGATCCTGTTTTCAGTTGCTAATACCTTTGCCAGCTGTTAACCATTTAGGCTGAAGATTCCAATGCTGGGTGTCTGCTTCAGGCTGAATTTTTTTTTTGGAAAATTTCAACCAAAATGATTCAGCTGTGTCCAAGAATGAGGTTAGGGAAAATGCATTGTTTTGCCCATGCTAAAAAATGCTGATGACCTTTTGTTTGCAAAGCTCTGGAACCAGAGTACTGCATGCAAAGCACAACTCCTGTTGACTTCAGTTGTAGCTGTGAGTGCTGAGAGAGCTGCAACTCAGCGCCCAGAGTCTCAGGTCAGGCATGAGAAAAATGAGGTACTCACAGGGACCACCTGCGTAAAGTTAGGTTTAAGGGACTTGCCCAGCATCCAAAAGAAGCAGAAGCAGAGGTAGAAGGCAGTTCTTCTCCCAGGCAGCATTCAACAGCCTTAACCATGAGACCCCTCCTTTCTCTTTCCTCTTCTATTCTGCCTCATTCACTATACATCTTCCAACGTCTACATTTTCTGACTTTTAAATGCTTGCCTTTGCAAACGTAACAATGTTCCTTTAACATCTATATTCCCATTACCTTGTAGAATCAACGGTGTATTCAGGGAACTTAAAAGTCATTGTACCTGAAATATCAGGTCCAAATATAAGGTGGGAAAAGGATGACTGAGGAGGGAGGGGAGCTATTTTCCTGGAAGGGTGTAGCAGCCATACTATAAAGATATTAAATGACTAAAAATAATCAGGTGCCTGAGATGAGGATGGATGTTTTGCCATCTGCACAGTGTAACTGTCATCCATCTAAATATCTCTAGGTGGCTATCCCTTGAGGGCAGAGAATTAAAATGAAATTATGCAATGTGTCGAGCGGGTGTAGGACAGGGGAAGGAGCAAAGAGGAATGGCCTCATGCGTGGATAATAACCTGTAGAGATCGGTTCAGAGGAAAAAGCACGTGGGAGAAGAGCACTTGCCACTTTGCTAAGCTTAGCGTCTAGCCTGACAAAGCTGCAGGACAGACTGGATTTATTTTCAGCATCTCACTCCATAGATCCACTCCCTCAAGACACAGCAAATGAGAAGGAGCTTCCTAAATGCTGAACATTCTTCCAGTGCATCATTTACAACCAATTTCTGCCGACCTTCCTCTTGCTATTTGTGCCTTTGAATTCCAGGCATGAGTAAGATGAGCAGGGTCTCGTCCTTGGTCCCCAATCAGTGGGGTGACCAGATCAGTTTACAGACTGACAAGAGAAGGACTGGGGTTTGTGGTAACTCCAGTGACATCATTACACAGACAAGAGATTGGTAAGCAGACAGCAGACGTCCTGTTAGGGTGAGCACCCAAGAAGAAATAATTTCAAAGGATACTGTTATGATCAAGGGGTATTAAATCTGATCAGTTTCTTTTTTTTTGATGCGTAAATGTTCGCAGTCCATGGCATTGTGATGATTCTCCCAAAACTTCTGGGCTCTTTTTTCCAAATTAAAGGCAGCCCTCACAAATTACCCTGCAATAATAACAAAGCAGTGTCCAAACCAACCTCCATAAGCAACTGTAAAATAATAAACAGTGTGTAGAGCCCTGCACTCACGAGGAACCTTACAGTATACTCAGGAAGTATGTGCAGTCAAGTCCTCCTAGCACCCTACAATAACAAGTGTGTACATGCTGCCCAATGCTTGTAAGCTACCCTATAACAGCAGCAAACCGATGTGCTCAAATGTGCTAAAGGAGACATTTTTGGTAAGGATACAGATTTCAGCATCAATCTCTCAGGGAGCTGTTATAAACAGCAGGGAATAAAAACATGATTTTAAAAATTATGAGGAAAGATTTGACAGTGTCCTTCAGAGGCATTTTGAAAAATCCTCACAATAACTGCACAGCCCGGCAAATCCGTCTTCAGAAGAAAGGCAGTGTAGTCAGCTATTTCAAAGGAAAAGACAGCTAGAGGGGGCTGGCTGGCTCAGGAGCTGAGTAATAATGAGATACTGAGCCTTTCGCCCCTAGGTCACCAGTTGAAATCCTGCCCAAGTTTGTAATAATGGGAATCTATTACCCTCTGAGGGCTGTTTGCTGCTCTCTGTGAAATGAGTTGGGGAATGAGCTCTATTGCCAAGTGGGCTGCTGTCCACATAGGAAGAAACTCCAGCCTAGTGGCAGTCACTGCGGCTCAAGCTCAGCAGAGCTGAATGATGCCATGGAGCCATACCACCTTTGCCAACTCCTTCAGGAGGTGCCTCCAGAGTATGGCTGAGGCACATAGGTAGGGAGTAAAGGCCCCTTGGACAGCACTGTGAGAAGACCGGGAACTCCATGATGGGTCCCACAACAAAGCCCCCAAACTATTAGGTGTTTAGTGGGAAAGGAGTGGGCTGTCTCTCCTTGTCGCAGGAAAGTGAAGAGATCTGTGACATTTCTAGCACCTGCTGGTAAGACACTGTAGTTTAATGGTAGGGAAGGCAAGCTACTCCTCGTAAAATCCAAACAGTCTTCGGCCTTGTCCCATATTCAAACCAAACCCAAACCATATTGAAGGGTTAGGAACAGTACACTTAATGCAAGAGGGCAGCTCCTATAAACTATCCCAAAAGATCTCCAGCCCACATGTAAGTTCCTCTAGCTTCCTTCTCTTCCCATCTGTTCTCTCTCCAGATTTACTCAGCAGATTCAGGCAGTGCTATCCAGTCTCTTCCCCCCAGCCAGTCTTGGGTGCCCCCGTCAATGTCATCCCAGGTTGGGTTTCAGGAGGAGGGTAGCTCAGTGCAGCAGTTAGAGCATAAAACTGGAGCTGGCACTACAGGATTCTGTTCCCAGCTCTGCCACTGACTCACTTTGTGGCCTTGGACAACTCACTGTTTCTCCATCAATAAAATGGGGATAATGAACCTGGTTTGTCTCACAGTGGGGCTATGAGGCTTAATTCATTCCTATTTGTAAAGTGCTTTGAGATCCTCATGTAACAGGCAATATCACTCTGCAGAATCCTCTACCCCCAAGAGTCCAGCGCAGAAAGACCAGGCCTGGTCCTTCTGACTCACACCCTCCCAATTCTGTTTATATGCTCCCCTCTTCCAGGCTCTGAAAGACCCCACTTTGGCGGCCCGCAAGGATTTCCAGAGGGAGGCAGAGCTGCTCACCAACCTGCAGCATGAGCACATTGTCAAGTTCTATGGGGTCTGCGGTGACGGGGACCCTCTCATCATGGTCTTTGAATACATGAAGCATGGGGACCTGAATAAGTTCCTGAGGTAAGCGTGAGCTGACTGCTGAGACGGCAGGGCAGGGGCCACAGAACCTTCCTCCTCTGGGTCACTGCTCTGAATCCAGACCAAGCCAGTAGGGACCAAAAGTCGTTACTGTTCAGTGACTACTTGACTGCCTGGATAACATGAGTCAGTCATTCTCAGTCCAGCTTCCAGCAGACAGGGGGTCAGCACTCTCCACAGAGAGCCATGCAGACTGGACTTCTTCCTTATCCCTAAAGGGCTTCCATCTGGTCAAAGCAGGTTTGAGACAGGAGGCAGCCTGGGAATGCTATGGATAGAGGGCTGCAGTCTGCAGGGCTGGCAAACCAACACCTTTCAGCAGCTGTGAAATCCCCATGCCAAACAAAGCCAAAGACTGAACCGATCCCCCTGAACACTTCCTTTGGTTTGTAAAAATGAGATTATCGTTCTGCTGCCATGCATTTCGTTTTGCACATCACCCACCTCAGAATCCTGATGGGGCCAGGAATAAAAATACAACAACACTACCCTAGAGAAGCTGTACTTTCAGGATGTCTGACCTGGCTGGCGCCAGTGATTAGAGATCCTCTGAGATTTCCAGCTCCCCTTTCTAGATCCAGAGATCTGATTTTTGGGGTGCCCACTGGACCCAAACACTGGGGCTTTGCTCACTAATTCTGGTCAGAGGTCCCTAATCCTAGGGGAATTAGGTGCTATTGTAGGCTGGGCCCATTACAGTAATTGTCTCACCTACCTCTAGAGTGGTAGAGATTAAAACACCAGCCCATCATCTTGTAAGCATTTCATTGCCAGAATGTAGCTCTTTCATATACACTGTCCCTCAGGGCTTGTCTATATGCAGCATGGTAAAGCATATTAGAGGGGTGTGATTTGAGGGGTGCTCTGCCTGCCCTGTGTAGACCCTCCTGGTGTGAACAAAAAGGTTTCAGTTTGCGTTAACGTAGCCCTGTTTCAAATCGCTGAGTGGTGTGGCGCATACAGCAAATGTGTCTGATGCTAGTCTCCTGTGATGCAGAAATCATGCTCTAAAACTTGTACTGTGAGTGGAGTGGCGCTTACCTCTTGAAATAATTACTAGCTTTATTTCCAAGTATTTAGAAAATTGGACCCTTGATATTTTTGTGTTTTGACTGCTAAACACGAGCATAATTGCATTAGGAGTGAGGAGCTGAACGTGGTGTCAGTGCTAGAGCTGGGGCTCTCCTGTTCACGGAGATTATTGTTCCACTGGTGCAATCGATTTCTGACCAAGAAAAACAAATCCTTCCCTAAAAGTTTGGGTTATTAAACAAGTGTCCTGCATGCATGAGGCTCTGGGAATGCTCTTGAAAGGTTCACCTCTCCCCAGAGCTCTGCAAGGGGGCTCTCGCCCTGATGTAGGAGTTTCACAGTCCTTGGGGGGCAGCCCCAGCATTTTGGTCCCCAAGCCAGAGGTGTCTGGGCGGTTGTGTGCAGACTTCAGGAAACTGTATGTGATTTCCCAGGTCAATCCCTATCCCATGCCCTAGTGGGATGAGCTGGTTGACAAGTTAGGAACAACACAATACATCAATTTATTAGACATACCAAAGAGGCATTGGCAGGTCCCCTTCACAGCCAAATCCAAAGAGAAGCCAGACCTTCCCCACCCCGGGGCTCTCCCATTTCACTACCATGCCTTGTGTGGCACCCCACCACCTTCCAGCAGTTATTAGACCACCTCTTCCTGCCATCACTGTGAGCATGTAGCTGCCTATTTGGGTGAGGTGGTCCTTCTTTTAGTTCGGAGTGCAGATACAACCTGTAGGACAGTGTGTTGCTGAAGGAAGCCAGCCCAGAGAAAAGCATGAGAGACCAAGTACTTGAGGTACTTAATAGAAAAGGAGAAAATCCATCTGCTCTTAGATGAAATGGAGACACCATTCCCTGGCCAAAAAAAAAAGTTGTAAGCCTTGTCCTCCTTAGGACTAGGCACATATTGCAGGTGAGTCATACCCTGTTGTACCATTTTGGCATCTCCTTTAATTGACCTCACCAAACAGAACGCTCCAGAACAGGCCAGCTGGACACTGCAGTGTGACAAAGCCATTCCTTGTTAAGCCTTTCTGCTGCCAGAGCTCTGGGGCCTGGCTTTACACAGACATTCATACTCCAGACGAAGGCCTTGGAGCTAGTCCACCCCCACACTTCCAGGGTTGTATTGGGGTCAAGCCACAATTTGCCTCATTAAGTGAGATATCCCATGGTTGAGGAGTGCCTGGGTACCCAGTGGGCCATGGACTCTCTGGAATAACCTATTAGGGAGGGTCTTTGTCTCATTACCGTATTATGCCCCACTGCCCTGGCTCCATGTGATGGAGTGCAATCCCTGGATTACCCAGTAGTCCCAGGCATTACAGCCGTACACCTTTTGGATACTTTTCCCCCTCATGCTGTGGTCATCCCCAGGCCCCCTACTCTGGGGAGTTATGTGGTGGGCAGAGTGGACACTCTGGAAAACCAGTAGCTGCCCTCACATCCCTGATACACCCCAGACCCTTTTTTACTAGTGATGGGAGGAGACACCAGCCTAGTTATTGGGACAGGAGGGCTCCAAGAGACACCTGGGCCAAGGGAACACCCCACAAAGCTCAGGGTGTTCAGAGAGAGCATGAACCCCCTGAGCCTGATTCACTAATGCAGCACTGCTGCCATCCTCACAAAGGGGATGAGGTAGAGAGAGGGCAAGGTAGAGAGAGGGCAGCCCCGGGAAAGGAGGCTGCCAGACCAAACCTCTCTCCCTTGGGCAGTGAGTTCAGGCAGAGCCATGAATTGAGCCCTGTGCTGTTGTTGGTGTGCGTACACTGGGTCCTTTGTGTAACCAGCCCAGAGGTGCTGAGCGGGGAGCTGGAGTCAGGTCTCCTTAGGCATGAAGGTCTTTACATCAGATAAATAGGGCCTCTCTTTTGCTTGCTGCAGAGGAGCCTCTGACGGGACTGGAACAGGGACCCGCCATGCCTCCCTTTGCTGAAACAATGCTGTGGGAGGTGCCATCTTTCAGGCAGGGCACAAAGCCCAGGCCCTGGACACTTGCGTCACTTAAAATCCCCAGTGCATTCCCTCAAAAAGGGGAGTTCACTCCCAGACACTGTCAAAAGCTCAGCAAGGATAATAACATTCTTCTTTAATTTCACCCATCAGCTTCAAGGTCCTTCTTCGCTGCCTTCCTTAACTTCTTGTGCAGCGTTATTGGGTGCTGTGAAGCAGCTGCTACATGCCACACCAGTGGTGGCCACACATCAGTGCTGGTTAGGAATTAGCCCTGGCATGAGAGGGCCTAACTACCAGTGACTTCAGCAGATATTACCCCAGGTTAGCCTGGGGCTGAATGTGGACCAGTCTCTGAAGCCCTTGGGAGTACTGTTGGAGCTGTGCTGGTCCCAGGTATTAGGCCATGGCTACACTACAGCTTAAGTTATGTCGCTCAAGGGTGTGAATTAGCCACACTCCTGAGCGACATAACCCATGCAGACATAGCACTGTCCACTCTGGTGCATTCCTTGCTTTGGGCATTCACCCTGCAGGAGGCATGCAGAAGTTTTCTTTGGCATACTTCACCCAGCACTGCTCCCAGAGCCAGCAGGGCGGGGGCTGCTTTCAGGAGATAATCAAATGAACTTGTTCAAGTTTAACTACACATTTCAATAGACATTGAAAAAGCAGTAAAAGGGGAGAGGGCTCACTTTAGCCTGGGCTTCCCACAGATAAGCATCATAAATAAAAGTCCCCCAGTTTTTATTATGCCGCACAGGGCCTCTCAGAGAAAACACTGAACAATAAAGGTGACCTGTGTGGCAAGGGGAGTCATTTCAATTTACACCTGCCAGCTGGACTGGGGATTGAGTGCCACAGGGTGGTCTCTCTTCATACTTCATTCCCAGCCCTCACGCAGCCTGGCTGCTCCTCTCGTCACTGGTGGCGGCAGATCAGACGTGTCAGGCCCATCAGGAAATACAAAAAGGCCTGCTGCAAATTGCAGTGTCCTGGCTGATAAAAGGCCAGCATTGAAATGGCAGCTCCCTCCGAAAGAGCCTGTCAGGGAGAAGTGTAAACATCCCTCTCCAGGGAGCAGGGGGTCTCCAGGGCTGACTTACTAGGAAGCCTGGGAGTTCACTAGAGCTGCTATGCAAGGCAAGGTTGCAGAGCCCCTGCTGTGCTCATACCATTGGTGGCTCCTCTGCATTTCTGTGGTGTTCAAATATGCTCTTTCTCTCAATGTTTACTGCACATGTGTCTCCCTCTCTATCTAGCCATGGAGAAGGACAGACTGAGCGAGCGTGTGTGTTAAACTCAGAGCTTGGGTGGCAGCAACAGCTAGTGTTAAGGTTACTTAAACAATTCCATTGTAAACCCCTATTTGCAGTCGCCTTTAATTTCCCCCTTTTATTAAAGTCTCCAGACTTGCTCCCTGCTCAGAGGCAATTGTTTCTTCGACGTTTGATTATGTATGTTTGTAAAATCAGAGCGTCAGTGGTAGCAACAGCTAGAGTTAAGGTTACTTAAACAATTCCATAGTAAACCCCTATTTGCAGTCATCTTTAATTTTCCTCTTTTATTAAATATTCCAGACTTGCTCCCTGCTCACAGACAAATTGTTTCTTGGAAGTTTGTGTAGCCTTTTGATTATGAAGAAAGAAGGAACAAACATACACGCTATCCATTACCAAAAAACAAGTCGTAGTAGTATAATTTTAACATCTCTAGTGTCCAAACAGCCAGGGGCAAAAAGAGACAGTGCTCATTGAAGACGGGATTTCTGCCCCATGCTGACACAAATGTCCATCATACGAACTGCAGTGTTTTATCCCCAAAGAACAAACCCCTCTGATGGTCTGAGAATCTGCCCAGTTTTACAATCCTTAGTAAACTGCGTTAGCCCTACTTTCTGAGAAAGTGACAGACCAACCTGTCTTCTCATGCTCTCCTTCTCCACAGAATGATGCACACTCGTCACTTACACTAATGGCATTAGCCTGTTGACGCTACCCCCTCTGGGACCATCCCAGCTCCAGGGAGTAAGGAAGGGCCTGTCTAGACTAGGTTGCATTTTAAAAGGTTTTAACTAATTTAGACACTAGTGTAAACAGGGTGCCCACTTTTACAAAAGTGTTAGCTGGTTGAGGGCAACTGTGCACCCCTCTGAGGTTGACCTTGAGCAGCTAATATGTTTTGAACTTGTCCTGTGTTCCTTACCTAGACGGGGCAGAAAGAGAG
Organism: Natator depressus; assembly: GCF_965152275.1. NCBI lineage: Eukaryota > Metazoa > Chordata > Testudines > Cheloniidae > Natator > Natator depressus. Next base: position 69,895,075 of record NC_134243.1, read on the forward strand.
ATTTCCTTGGTGCCTCTTGGTCTGTTTGGAGTTGGAATGAGCTGCAGATCAAAGAACAATCTCCAGCAATCTATCAACAACACGTTGCTCGCTTCCAGACCTGTTCTACACCAGAAATATTACTCGTTGTTGACAACAGGTGTCAGCCACAGTCGAACCTTGACGAGCAGGGTCCAACTGCAAGTGCAGACCATGGCCAGCTGTGTTCTTCACTGTTTCAGACACTGTGGTTTGTTCTGGTGTATGTTTGTCGCTCAGCCGTACTCAGCACCAGCTCAGCTCCACCGACTGCTGACATCTGTTGTCAACAACAGTTAATTTTCCTGGTATAAAACAGGCTTTAGGATGTTTAAATAAGACATCAATCATTCATCTTATATACTGTCTTCAGTAATCCCCTCTTGCACTCTGCAGCATTCCCTAACAAGTTCTCTCAGCGCACAGCTTGTCTCATCAACCCACCTGCTCTTTGCAACTAGCTCCGTAATCTCTGTGACATTTCTACAGCCCAGCTCCTCCAACCCTAGCCCTGTGCCGACTGCAGCATTTCTACCTCCAGCTCTCTGCAACATCTCCACCTCTGTCTGCAGCACTCCTTGCTCCCTAGTGCCACGTGTAGAGTTCACCTTCCCTTTCAGAGCTCCTCCTGCTGTCTTGTAGGGGAGCTTTAGGGTTGTATTTGTGGTGGCAGGAAGGCAATAGACATTTGAAGAAGTGGCATCTGAAAAACGGAATCAGCTGAACCCGAAATATCTGGACTCTAATCCCAGTGCTCATCCTAGAGCCCAGCCAAGCATTTAAGAAAAGGAGATAAACAGTTCTGCTCTTGTGGGGATGTTTAGCCCCATGCAGGGAAGGAGGTACAGCTCTGTATATGCAGTTTCAATTTGCTTGATGAAATGCCAAGAATCATTTTGAAGAGAGTGGTAGGAAAGCCCCAGAGGAAACGTTGTTCTGTATCTAGTCAGGAGGAAGAAGATCACAGAAAAATCTCTTGCTTTTTCCCTAAATATGAATGTTTTTCCTATTCCACCTCCACACAGGCAACCAGAGGGTGAACTCCAGCAGGGGAGAGACATCACGGTGGAGATAGTGTGACAAAGACAGGCTTAGTATGTGAGGGGAACTGGGTGGGCAGGGCAGCAAGGAGGCTGACCTTGAGTCCAAACCTAGAATGCACTAGTTTCTTATACGTACACCTTGTGCTGCCCAGGATTTCCCCTGACTTTTCAGGGTCTAATCCCTGCTAGCAACTCTGGGAGGGCATGTGACCCTGCAATTCACACACATACTCCCATGCATTGCCTCTGCCTGCCACCTTCAGCTCCTGTCCACGCTTACAGATTCCAGGGCTGCCTCAGGGTTAGAGTTGGGGTTCTGACCCAGGGAAGCCCAGGAGCATGTGACATCTGAAGCCCAGCAGAGACCCCTCTTGCTCAGTGGAACGTCACCAGGAGCAGAGGACATAGTGGGGGCTGGTGGAATGGAGTTTGGTGGGAAAAGGGCAACCTGTTTGGGGAGAGGGAGGCTGCTGGGGAGCCAGGGAATGATGGGATTGGAAGAAAGGGAGATCTCTAAATATTTGGAGAAGGTTTTATGGGGGGCGAAGTTAACTGAACTGAACTTCCAGATCTTGAGGGTGTTCATGTTTGTTTTGGCTCTGTCTTTCCAATATATCTGTGCATAGAAGCCAATCATCCCAGTGCACTGGGAAGGTCTCAGAGTTGGGGCCCAATGCCCTGACTCCAGGATGAATGGAGATGGTTTGAGATCCCTGCCACCTGGTTGTTTAGATACCCACTTCTGTGCTCTTTGCTCTTTCCCCTGCAGGGCGCATGGCCCAGATGCTATGATCCTGGTGGATGGGCAGCCTCGACAGGCCAAGGGGGAGCTGGGGCTGTCCCAGATGCTGCACATCGCTAGCCAGATTGCCTCTGGAATGGTGTACCTTGCTTCCCAGCACTTCGTCCACAGAGACCTGGCAACCAGGAACTGCTTGGTCGGAGCCAACCTGCTCGTGAAGATTGGAGACTTTGGGATGTCAAGAGATGTCTACAGCACTGATTACTACAGGGTAAGGCAGCTCCAGCAACAGAGTCTGAAGGGCAGAGTAGAGGGAGGCTAGGAAATGTTGCAGTCAGTCAGCTACCAAAACTAAACTCACACACTTGTTCATTCCTTCCCCTGTGCTCTCATGAACCCTGAAACACATACTCATGCAGCTGCCCATGATTCACATCCTTGCACATACTGGTGTGCACACCCACGCACGCACACACCCACACATCAGTACCCTCTGTCCTTCTCACCTACACCCCCCTACACATTTATAACTCAGACACAAATGCGCACTCATGCACTTATACACATTCACTTAGTCTTTTACATATTCAGCTCTTTCTCTCTCTGATGCGCGCACACACACACACACACACACACAATGTACAGTTTTGGATTCCTCTCTTTATTTAAAAAAAAAAAAGACACTGATGCATTAAAGAGAATCCCAAGGAGGGTGACAAAGCTGATTAAAGGATTGGAGGCCGTGATCTGCAGAGTGTGGTTAAAGAAATTTAATATAGAGAAAAGGCAACTGAAATAATGACTGATAACTGCATAAAATATGGGAGAGGAAATAATAGGCAATTTAGGTTTGACCTCAGGACTGTCTTTCAACAGGGACATTATTTAGACAATGGAATAATTTGCCAATGTAGGTTGCTCAAGCCCCGTCATTAGAGAAGTTCAATAGGAGACTAGAAAATAAATACCTGGGTTTAGTGCAGAGAATAATTGTGCACTAGATGCTGGCGCTCGACTCAATGACCCAGATGCTCCTTTCTAGCCTTATCTTCTGGGATTTATACTTACACATTCCTGTGTCCTTACACACAACCCTGTGTTGCTCTGCAGTGCCCCATCTGGCTAATGCAGGAGCTTTATTGATGAGCTCTGAAGGAAGCTCTCCCCAGTACTCCTCAGCTGTGGAAAATTGGTTTTCCTTTGGGGGAATACTATAGAGGATTCAGCACCCTGTCCTCCACAAAAAAAGAGTCTTTCAGGATAAGAAGTGGAAGCTGTTGCTGTCGGGAATGTTCTGGGTTTGGTTCCTTTCAGATTGTAACATAGGGGTCTGGTTCTGTATAGCTGGCTGCTGGAGCTCCACCTGATTTCTGTCACCTTGGGACAGAGTGACCCATGGCCACATTGTTTTAAAACAACATGAGGCAGGAGCTACCTTGTGGGGGGATGGAGGGTGGAGATGGACAGGGGAAAGCTCTCAACAGAGCGATTGAGCAGTGGCCAAGGTGGAGATGGTTAAGACACCGTCAATGCAGAGATTTCAAGAACCAGGCTAGATAAGAAGTTAGTGGGCGTGATGTCTGAAGGAGTCTTGCAGGATTTGGAGTAAGATGAGCTGTCAAGCTGGTATTATCTGACTCTTCTCTCTATGGCTGTAGAAAAGATATGCTCCGTCTAACTACATTATTGAAAACCCCAGTAGGGTTTCTGTAAGTCATCGATGTAGCAGGATCGCTGCCTTCCCACTAGTCCCGTGGAAAGGGAGTGAGCACTGCAAAGAGCTTCATGGATGAAGGGACTGTGTTGGGCCCTTTTCACTCTCTGTAATGGAGATGTCCTGGGGCCCCTCCCATCTTCTCTCAGAAGGATTTTTTATGTCTTTATTGAATGAGGAGGTTGAAGTTAAAACACTCCCTTTCCAGCCAGTCACTGCAACGTCTTTAGAAGTCATCTGTTTCTAGTGGGCTTTTCTTTGTATCACACCAGCTGCCTTGTGTGGCCAGAGCAGCCCCTGGCACTGTGCTCTATACAAGCAGAGAGTCTCAGGGGAAGAGTTTTTTTCTTCAGAGTCCAATTTTTTATTAGTTTTAGGATTAAAAACAAATCTTGATCATTTAACCCATACTACTACTACTTAGTCCCTCTCTAGCACTGTCCATTTGAAGGGGCCCCCACAACCACCCCGGAGAAGTAGGGGTCACTATTATTACTCCTCTTTACACATGAGGAAATGAAGCAGAGAGGTTAAGTGATTTGTCTAAGGTCACACAGTGGCAGTGAATCAGTGGCAGAGGACAGAATTGCACCCAGGTCTCTTGATTCCCTTGTCCCCTCCCTTAGCCAGTAGTCCATGTCCCTCTTATAGCTGGGAGCAAAACGCAGGAGTCCTAACTGCTCTGTCCTCTGCTCCAGCATTCCCCCCAAACTGTCCTCCTCTCCCCTTCTGCTCTCACTTAGCACAACAACATTCTTTGATAGCATGAGACTTGCTTTGCTAGGTTTGAATTGTGTGGAGGAGTAAGGTGTATAAATGGCAGTCGGCATTGCTGAGCTCCCTGCTAGCAGCCGTTGCCACCTTTCTGGGAAAAAAGCTGGTGGTGACACCAGTGGTATTGGATGTGGCTCTGTAGCTGTGGTGTCAGGGACCATTTGGCTGTAACCCTGGTGTAAAGTGCAATTGACTTCTCTTGCAAACCTGGGCAAGGCAAGCAATTCTGTTTAGCAACAACTGTTATTCTTGGCCCTGAATGCATCTTAGGATTTTTACTCCTAACGTCTTTTGCATTAAAACTGGATCTTTTGGGCTTCAGAGCTCACCTGTCCCTGTTGCTTATGCCCAGCATGAAAGGCTATTTGACCTCTGTTCCAGACACCACAAATGGTTGCTGTTGAAGTAACACAGACAGAGAGCAAGATCCCAAGTCTGAGAATCATAATAGGACTTGGACTCCCATATGCAGCCATTAGGATGTGGCTGATGAGTTCAACCTTTAAGGTTTACCCTTTGGGTATGGTACCAAGCAGTGGGTATAACCCCCATAGTAAGTTCCCTGAGCCAACTTTTCAGTGTCCATGCAGAACACCTTTCTGCTGGGGATATTTCCCGTTCGTAGGATCCTGGAGCAAAGTTCTGTTTCGGGTGATTTCTTGTAACACATTGTGTTGTGTATCCAGGTTGAGGCCCCAGAAGAATACAGTAATTTATCATTTTCTGAGAAGGCTGTGAAGGATTCCATCTGAAAACTGACAAGATCTGACAGGTCTGCAGCACTCTGAAGGCTGCAGCTTACTTAAATCTGTTGGGTCTGTGTGTTTGCCCTCGCCCAGCACGGCTGAGGATGGGATGCGGGAGTGCATTCCAGGTTCGGGATTAACTACTAGCCATTTCTTATCTTTTCCATTTTTAATCTTTTAAAACAAAGAGAAAGCACCATCTGGCTCATGCGTAAGTAGGATGCAAAATGCTTTACAAAGGTGAACTGCTTAATTTCCTGTTACACGTTTGGATACAGAAAACAAACATTGATGTAACAAAAGCAAAAGAGTGATTTGTCTCCCTCTCTCCATGTTCAGTCTGAAGACAGATGTGTTCTTTCCCACGCGGATCACTTAGGAATCCCATCAGCTCTTGCTTTTAAACCTGCTTTGACAAGACAGGATTTCTTATGGGGATGGGGAGGAAGTGTTTTTTGGCAAGTATGAAAAGATCTGAGATAAAATCTTTGATTAGAAAGGGAGGGAGGGTGGAGGGGTGGGACGGGGACGAGCAGAATCCTAAAACCTGTGTGCATTCCGCAGAATTGAAGGAACATTGGTGTAAAGCGTTGTTTAATGTTCCATTTCGTTTTTGGTTTTGATCCCTGTGGGAATAAAGGATTGAATAGCTGTGTATTGGTGAGAAAATACTTTTTTTTTTAATTTCATGACTGGAATCTTTTTCAGAAAAAAAGACCCAGGACTGCAATGAGGGGAAGGGGGACTTGCAGGTCAGGATTTAGGCGCAGCAGATTTGTGTGGAGAGCCCTGGACTGGAGTAGCCGGGATTTGTAAGTTGAAACTGAGATGTATCAGCAGAGTTATGTACAGGAGGCAAAGGCTGGAACACCAGATGATGCAGCAGGTCAGGACTGAGATTCTCTGACAGCTGGGGACGGACAGGAATGGAACAGCAGAGGGTGCTGCAGGTGTGGGCTGTGCTTGGATCCTAAGAAGTAGGTGACTTCCTCACTCACACACTCCGCTCTTAGGCACTACCTCAGGGAAAGATCCCAACCAGCCCTGGCACATGCCCTTGCTAGTCTTGGTGGAGTGTTGAATCTCCTCAGTGAGGTCATTGGGTTCCCCTTCGCCAAAACGAGAGAGAAGCGATCACCGTGTCAGGAATACACCTGGCAACTGAAGGGTCCCCGGTGTTTTAATGAGTGGTGAATTGCGTTCCTAACAGTTCAGCTTGAATTGGGTGCTTCACTGGTGGTGTGCAAGCCCCTCAAGTCTATAAAATCTGGTTGGAAATGTTGGAAGAAGATATTTTCTGGTGATGTTTTGTCATTGGCCTGGTGGGTCGTGGCCAGAAGCATGGAGAGGCATGGAAATGGAAAGTTAACAGAATTCTTTCCAGAACCCTATGTGGCTCAGGATTAATATGAGCTCTGGGTGAAAGTTCAGGTCTTTTCTCCTTTTTAATCCACTCCCCAATTTAAATTAAATACTTTCCACATGACACTATTGTAGATGCTTGCTTGTAACGGTAGGAGACCAGGGGATGGAAGGGTGACATTTCTAAGTCGTCGGAAGAGAACCCTGATCCTAGCTTCTCTGTAGCCAACATCTAATGATGCCCAGTTAATGTCCTAACATGGATATGACAGCAGGAATGGGAGCAGAATAGGGGAGTTTGGTAGCATCAAAAGCAGTGAAACCTCGTTACGACATTATTCCTGGTATAAAAACATTGGATAGTGCTTAGTCCCCGTCATTTTTCAATTCATTTAAGAGTTTCAGCTCTAATCTAGCCATTGGCATTTCTCACACATCCATTGCCATGGTATTTTAGTACTATAGAATCCTTCATGAATATAATGTCCCTGTTATCTCTTCTCCTGCTGCTCTGGGACTTTGCTTTATTGTCTATCTCCATGTCGCATGAGGGCAGTGTGGCATTCACTGTGACGCTCTTAGCACCAAGAAAAATGCCCAGCTACAGCACAGCAGTGCCAGCAAGCATAGTACCGGACTCCCTGCCCCAAGTTTGGATGCAATGTCACATCTCATCCAATCCCCAGTAGAGTTAGAACAGGTTTTGCTGTACCACTATGTAAAAGTGGTTTTAAAATGTACTAGTATTTAGAGCTAATCCATCAGCCTTCCCGTCTTAGAAATCTGGCTGAAGTTTACTGGGCAAAAGTGGGGGAAATTGATTTGGCACCCGCCCTGCTGGCATTACTGTACTTCATTCCCATTTGACTAATGCTAATTAGCAGAGCGCTAACCCTTTCCCCTTAATTAATACTGAAGAAATAATGGTCTGTGAAATACCAGCCACTTCTCACTAGGAATTGCTGAAGAGCTCTCCACTCTCATCCCTCTTGCAGTTTTTCCAGGAGGCATGTCTGAAGCACCAGAAGCCTGCGCACTATGCGGAGTGTGCATAGGAGCACTGCGGGCTCTCCCCTCCGTATCCCCATCTGGGACTTTGAAACACACCACTTTCCAAATGGCCATCCCCGTCTAGTCTTACTGACTTTGCTATAAGCTCTTGGGCAGCCCAAAGAACACATGTAGGACTTTGCAGCTTCACAGTGCAGTGCTAACGCTGGCTAATGAATCCAAGTCACCTCACCTTTCTGTACCTCAGCTTCCCCTTCTGTAAAATGGAAGTGATAATATGATTTACAGCCTGGCAATGCTGGAAATTTTTATGTCTGTAAAAATGCTTTGAGATCCGCAGAGGAAAGGAACTTGGAGCTGGACAGAGTATTCCGATTAATTAAGGGCTCCCCATAATATAGGAGACACCGTGGCAGAGTATGTGCTAGATTCACATACAGAGATAGCCATGGGTGCTATTAGGGGACTGTAAGAGTTATAGAAGGTGCCTCAGGGTGACAGAAAGAGAACCAAAAAGAAAAGGAGTACTAGTGGCACCTTAGAGACTAACCAATTTATTTGAGCATAAGCTTTCGTGAGCTACAGCTCACTTCATCGGATGCATTCAGTGGAAAATACAGTGAGGAGATTTATATACACACACCTGGAGACCTTCAGAATGGATGCAGATGTGCCTGCAAGCTGGTGGCCGGAGACTTGCAATGAACTTGGCCAGATAATGGAGATCTCCACTACTGGTGGGACTGTTTTTCTCAGTGTAACTTTGTATCCTTTTAGGGAGCACTACGCAACTGCATTCTCCCCACTTTAATATCTCTCTATTCCAGTGCCAGCGTCAGTCACCAACTTCCCAGATGAGGACTGGATGGGACTCCCATCAGAATACAGCCATGCTGCTGCTTACTCAGCTGGTGCTCAGTATTCAGGGCTCAGCATGCTCCCTACTCAGTGTGCCAGTCCCTACTGGCAGCCAGAAGTGAGAGAGCAGGACTGGGAGTCACCTAGGTTTGGAAGGGGAGGCTTCAGTGTGGCAGTGCAGGAAAAGTATCCCTGGGCCAGGCACACTGGGTGTTCCGCGTGTGTAGGAAGAGACTGCACAATATTAAATGTGTTGGTCTTTGATATCACTCCGGCTCCTGTAAAACCTCTGCAAATTGAATTCATGGTACAGTTTAATATCTCCTGAAAGGAAGATGTAAGAGCAGCATCTTGTGTTTCATCCGGGCTCTTTTCCCCACCCTCCGCCCCTCGCTTTTACACCGATGGGAAAAAAACAACAAATTGTAAAGGTTCTTTTTTTCCTCTCTCTCTCTCTCTCTCTCTCTCTCTTTGATAGTTAAGAGCCCTTCACAAAGTAGTGTGAGTGCAGAAGAATTAATTGGGGTAATTAGGTTGTGTTGTAATTCATGGCATTTTCTCAGGAATGGTAATTACCCTAATTCCCCGCCCTCAGCCCTCCCTCCTCTTCCCCCCACTCCACATGCCCATCTCATGGCTGCGTTGCTGTTTTGATGTATATATACTGTTCATTTAATTTCTGTAATGAGAGGGATGTGGCCGGCTAAGACCTCTCACCAGTCTAGTGACGTCTTCTTTGAAGCACAAACACAAAAGGGGACTATGAAGAATAGTCTGTAATCAAGAAGTGAAAACGCCAGCCTGCCAGCCGTGCTAGGAGGTTTGACCTCTGCCCTAGTATCACCACCAGCTCAGGATTTGTGCCACCAGACTCTGAGTCGTAGCATCGTCACTAGGGGATGATGCTTGTAAGCGCGCTCAGGTAAAATGAGAACCAACCTGAACCTTTACCCACGGCTTAAACAGAACCCCAAAACTTTATCCAGAGCTCAAACTAAATTCAGGACCTAGTGCCTGAGGTCACCACATCCCTGCATCTTGCCCAGAGCTAAGTGGACTCCCAGAGCTAGCTAAACCCCACCAGTTTCACTCATTGATAACCAGCACATGAGCTTTCAACCAGAGCTCAATACAGCTCCCCCAAATCTTCATCAAGAGCTTGAACTGAGGCCTTGAGCCTTCTTCCAGCGGTGGAGCTCAACTTCAGAAGTTTGGTGAAGTCAGAAGCAGTTCGGTTAGCTCTTCCCTTAACTTGTACCTTGCTCTGTTTGCATCTCCTGTTTGCAGAATACATGAAAGCATCAGGCCATTGTGTAAAAGCCAATTCGCTTACCAGCAAATACAGAAAGTCTCCCAAGAGACCCTGTTCTCATGAGATTTCCAGCCTCATCTCTACACCAGTATGGTCTGGAGAAATTCCAATGAGCTGTGGGTAATCAATCAAATGCTGAACCCATATGAGTGAGGGGCAAACCAAAACCAGTAACGTAGAGGTTCCATTTTATTCAACACAAAGAAATCCAGGTGATTATCCAAATAGTCCGTGCTTCTTGAACCTGCACAACTGCATTGCAAATCATGAGGCAGCAGACTTTCTGGTGAGATTTCAGGGTTCTTCTGCTTCCCTCTACTTAAATTCCAGTTATGCCTAGACCCTAAGGGCTGGATTCTCTGCTGTAACCAATTTCTGCTGGGTGAAGCAAACAGATGCAGGGGCAAAGGAAGCTGTTGATGGCTCCCTGCTTGTAGAGTCAGTTCTTCTCCAGCCCCACCATAGATTAAAGAAGCCGAGAGCCTGCTCTAATCTATGCTGGCCAGCTGTGGCTCCCAGTGGATATCCGTCAGATGGAGATTGCCGGAGCAGTGTGCTCTAGCCACACCATTCCCCACCTCCCATATGCCAAGGGCTGCACAGAGAATACTTCAGGAGCCAGATGTGGCAGACAGGGAGTTCTCACCGGTCTCTGGTCCCTTAGTGCGACCAGAGCCATGCAAAGGGGAGGGTACAAAGCTGACCCTAGGATATTACAGATGAAGCCAGACAGATGAGAAGGATGAGAAATGTGTTTCCCGATTTTTTTTGGACACTTCCACTTATTGTCCCAGGTGGCACCAGAAACTACAGAGAAAATGAAAAATAATTCATGTAATATTTTAGAAAAGCCTTTGCCACATTCAGGGAGATGAGTTAAGAATTAGATGCAGCAAGTCCCTCCTCTCTACCAGTGCTGGGCCTATACTCTTCACAGCTCCCCAGCTGATCAGCTGACTCCTCCTGCTTGCTCCCTACCCGCAATGTTGTGACCTCACCATTCATCTCCATCGCAGCACCTGTGAGGTCACAAGCAGGAAGGGGCAGCAGAGGAGAAGGGTGGCAAGCTGTCTCTTAGCCACAAACACCTTGGTGATCAGCAAGGGAAGGGGAGGTGGAGAACTTATGAGAGTTTAATGGGAGCTTGGTAAATTATGGCTTGGCTTGTTTTTTTTTTAATGTGTTGCTTACGGCAGTGGCTTTTTCAGTGGATAGACTTGAAGGTTTCCCCTGGTGCAAAAGGCAAATTGAAAACCTCGCTATGAAAATTAACATATAAATATCTTCCTCATCCTCTGTAATTAAGATATTTGCATGGGAAGAGAACATGTTTCTCCTGACTCCTGCGTGGCCTGAATTCTCTCTCTCTTCCCCTCCATTTCATAATCCTCCTCCTCTCCCAGCCACCCTCTGCGAACTCCTACTCCAAACCAGCTGGAGATGAAAGAGGGAGAAAGATGGTATTTGCAAACAGCTGTGCTTAAGAAATGGACCATTTAGGGCTAGGCATTCAGAAAGAACATGCTCCACGTACAATCAGGCAATGATGCACAAAATGGCACATATATAGAAATAGAAATCTTTTTTAGGAGGGTAGCACAAGTACTGAGCACTACTGAAAATAGTTCTCTTTCTGTGCATGCCACGCTGAATTGGGGAGGAGGGGAGAATCATTTATGTGGGCATCACATCATGAGATTGTCAAAGGAATTCACAGGGAAGAAATATTTATATTTTCTTACTCCAAACCCCCTTTCCTTTTCTGCAGTAATTAGTGAGTGACAACATACAGGACCTATAGTTCTGAAATACTTTGCCAGTATCTCATAGCAGCAGGGTAGTAACTCCACTCCTAGTTTTTCCAATACATATGAGGATAGCTTATGAGATCATTGGCTTTTATAGTCAGCTTCAACAGCTTCTTCATATTTGCTTGGACTGAGATATAAATTGAATTTGGGTTTCTCTCTCCCTAAGTTATTTGTGATTGAATAAGCACGTGGTAAGGGATCAGACACAGGGAAAATGTCTCTTGCAGCCCCATGTTTGAGGTGGGATTTGCATTGTGCTGTATTGGTGTGTTTTTCCATTGTTGATGACTTCATTTGCTCTGTATCTTTTTTGATGCCCGTCCTGTGACACAGCTGGCTGGGAGAGTTTGTGCAGTGGACTTTTCTAACTCTGTAACATTTTAATGAACAGGAAATTTAAACAGAAGTGAAATCATTTTCTCAATCTCTTTCCCACCCAGCTCTCATTCCTCAGGCATTTGCTTTGTTCGGAATAGAGCAAAGCAATTTAGGGACTTTTCAGCCATTCAGACAGCAATTGCCTGAACGGGATGATCCTGCAGCTACAGGTAGCAGCTGAAATTTGCACCGCTAGCTATGGTGAAAAGGTGCACGTGAGTGTAACTAGGTGGCCAGGCCTCCCAAACCCCCTTACTTCTTTGCTTTAATTTGGCAGCAGTCCATGTTGTGTTCTTAAGCACCACCTATGAAAATGGTCACATGTGCGCGGAGCAGTGCCCTCCAACTACATGCACAGCTCAGGGATGTCCCTTTAATTTTTGCCTTTGGAGTCCAGTTCACTGGAGAGGACTTACTCACTGATTTCACAGTATCTGCCACGGCCATTCAACATTATTTGCCCAGCAAGAGCCTCCCCTGGCTCCCCTTCTGCTTTGATACAGCCGAAGTCTTCTTTCAGTGTTTTCTCCTCCATTCTTTTATAATATTTTTTTTCTTCTTCCCTTCTTTGGGCCCAATTCTCTGAGAGGTGGAGCATCTGTCACTCCCACCAGTGTGGGTAGAATTCGAGGCCAGTCATAATCTTGCAGCATAGGTTCCTGTATTTCCAAAATGTGACTGAAATGACTGGGGGGAGGAAGTACTGTAAATGAAACTCAGGATGTCACCACAAGCTGCTTAATAACTTTGCACTACTGCAAATCAGGCCCGTAACTCAGCTTCCCTGTCTGAAATGGTATAATTCCTCCCTACCTCACGGGGGTATTGCGAGGTTTAATTGCTGTTTGTGAAAAGCACTATAGAGTTGGAAGTTGTCACAGAAAGGCAGATTACTGAATCACTGTGAATCACTTTTCTGTCTGACATGCTGCTCCTCTGGCCTAGGATACCTGTAAACTAAATAAAAGTGGAACAAGTTGCTCTCATGAGTCCACGTTTATATTGCTGCTCTCAGTGGTCCCTAATGCTGAGGGGCATGTGTCGCATAGAATAGCATAGCATCTGTGTAACTGCTGTATTACACTGCAAAATTAGATACAAGAATAACCGCTCCAGTAGGAGTGCTGGCACATAACCATCCATTATACAGTGGGTGCTTCATCCTGTGAAACTTTAGGACCTTAATTCTGAGAGGCTTTGAACACTCCCTGTCAGGGTCTGAGCAGCTTGAATTCCTGTTTGCTTCAGTGAAAGTGACAAGCACTCAGCACCTTACAGGATCAGGTCCTCAGTCTTGATTCAGGCCAAATGTTCCCTGGAAGTTTTGGCTGAGTAAAGGCCTGGGTCTGGGCCCTGTCCCACCTGCAGTGATATAAATCCAAGTACGTCATTCTAAGGAGGATGTTTAGTAGCAAAGGAACTGGAGATATCTAGGAGTTGGACACAGGGGACAATTCCAGCCTTTTACAGTTCCTCCTGTGCTGCAAGAAGGAAAGGAGACTCTTTGTACAGGGTCTCGGTGTTATTCGGTGGCTTTTACCATGTAGGTAATTCACAGGTGCCTATCCGTTTGTTTAGTCCTTTGCGCTTGTTTAAATGATGACCCCAGGGGCAGAGCAGGGGTGCACCATGCCTCAGCACAATAGTGGGGATCTGTGTGACCCCATGCTCACGATGAGTGTTGTAAAGCTGTTAGAATGTTGCGGCCAGTGATCGACATACAGTTCAGTTAAAGACATACCCTCTCCCTTCTTGTCCCCCTGCTTCATCCCCCCCACATACTCCCTCCCCCTCCCCTTCTCTTTTGTTTTTCTCCTTCCCTTGTTTTCACCCATTCACTGTCAGGAAGGGCCGCATCCGAAGGGCCAATGCAGCGCAGCGTGGCAGCGGCAGAGACTAGCACGACCAGCAGCTAAAACAGTGAGTGGATTTCTACTCCAGGGGGCAGTTTGAAGGCTGGGGAGTTGTCTGGATCGAGCATGTGATGACTTACGGGATTGGCTTTGGGACTGGTCTGCCGCAGTGCACGTGGCAGTGGAGGGGACCCCACCCCTTGTGTGGGAGGAGAACACAACCTGCTCCCACAACAACTTCATACAGATAAACAGCCTCTCAGTGTAGCTGAAACAGATTACAATAAGGCATGTGCTTCGTTAAGTGTCTGGCTGTCTCTTGGAAGGCCCTTGGCATTGCTGTCAGGGAGCAGGGCTCGAGCAGTTAATGTCTGTTACCAGAATCGCACAATAGCATGAGTTTAGATCCAGCGTCGACAGACGATATAAGGGCCATTGCAGCAGTTAAACGGGCTTCATCCCAAATATGATTTTGCTGCTTTCTTGCATTTCAGTGCAGTAACCAGAATGGCACTGCAGGACATGGATGGAATTAGTGTAAGAGCTGATGTCATTTGTATCCTCTGCCCTGAAGGCAGTGGCGGATTAGCCACTGGGCCAATGGGGCCTGTGCCCAGGGGCACCGGGCAATTGTGGGGCCCTGGAAGAATAGGGTCCCCGCACCCTGACCTGCTCCACCCACCCAGTGCTCCTTCTGGGGAGCAGGGTCGGGGCATGGGGGCTTGCCCCGCTCTGCCCGCCTGCCTACTCCTGCCAGGAAACGGGGTCAAAGCACAGAGAAGGGCAGAGGCAGCATGTCCCAAGCTGATGCGTCCTTTCAGTTGGCTGTGGGTCCAGCCCCACCTGTGCCTGGCTCAGGTCTCCATCCCAGCTGGGGAAAGTTAGTGCAGCTACATGACAAGGAGCTCCCGCAGCTAAATCAGGCCCAGACGGAGGGCTGAGCCAGAAGCCTGCAGCTGCAGGGAGCCCAAGGCAGCAAGGGAAAAGCAAGCTCGAAGGAGGCCTGCCAGCCCCCACAGCCAGGACAGGATTACAGGGACAGCTCAGAGAAGTTACAGCCAACTGGAATGAGCATCACAGGCTCTACAGGGCTGTGAGATTCCGGGCACAGGTGGGGCCACTTACTGGAGTTATCAGCATGACTGGGAGGGGCTAAGGACTAAGCCAAGATGCTGTAAGAAACGAGAGCCCTCATGGCTGAATCTAGTCTAAAGTGATCCGGTCTGAGTGCCAGGCAAGGGAGGAGAGGCCAGTGCTCCTGCAGGGCCATGCCGTGTCCCCAGGGTACCCTGAGGGATGGCTGCTGGTCACACAGAGCCCACCTCTCCCAGGGTCCAGCCGAGCCCACCAGACCAGGCGGTTTGCAGAGCCAGTTCCCTGTGCCAGCCAGCATGGCCATGTGACCTGCAGCCAGGCTAGAGATTGGGGTTTGAAAGCCTTTATTTCAAGAACCTGGCTAGTTTCCAGGTGTACGTGGGGTTCCTGACCAGAGGTGCTCCTGCCAGGCGGGCCCCTGTGCCCCGACCCCATTTTCCTGGTTGGAGTGCCCAGGAGGTTTGGGGGGCCCCCACTTGCTCTGGCCCAGGGCCCCACAAAACCATAATCCGCCTGAAGGGAGTCTTTTTAACAGGATTGTCCCCTGTGCATTCACACTATTTTTTGTCTTTCATTCACGTCTTTGTGACTGAATAAATACTGCAGAGGTCAACTCCAGCAAAACATAATAACATGTAACTTCTTCATAGTTCCTTTCATCCAAAGTCTCTGCAAACTGTGAGCCTGATCCTGCAAACACTTACCCCTGGACTGCCATGAACAATCCCCATGGAAGTTAATGGGACTCATCACTCTAGAAAGGGCTATACCTGGTACTGTTTGCAATATCAGGCTCCACATAAATGCAGCACCCCACTGAGAGTGGATACATTTGGACAAGAGAACACTACCATACTCGGATGCAAAGTTCCCTGAGCTCTTGCATGTCCCGTGTTAACGTTTCGTCCCAAACACCCACACGCTCTCTTCCTTTGGCTGCACTGTCATTGCAAATGGCTCTTTGCTCATAATTGTACTAATCACCTGGAAATTTGTTGCTTCCTTTTATTGATTTTATTTGTTTTCCAGTGTAGATAACATGCAAATTAACAGCATATCTTATACCATTTAGTAATACAACCATTTGATAATTTTAATATATTGGCAAATACAAAGAACAAGCTATTCTGGGTGTTGTGTGGGGGAGGGGGGTGGAATTTACTTAGAAATATCCCCTGGTATCCCTTCCAGCAGAGCCTTGCAGCCTGCCATGGAGGTCAGTAGACTCCGGCTCCCTCGGACTGACTGAGGGAAGTGAGTCCCGGACTTGAGAGCTCTGCACTGACCATGCTTTAGGGGAGACCCAAATAGCTTGTATCGAGAGGGAGGGTGCGCCAGTGTTCTGCCACTGAATTCCTGTGTGACCTCAGGCAAGTTATTTTGTCTCTGTGCCTCAGCTTCCCATCTGTAAAATGGACATAATAGCACGCTCTTCCTCACAGGCGATAAATACATTTAAGAAGATTGTGAGGCATTGTGAAGGGTTTCCCACTCACCACAGGGTCTGGGAATTAGCACCTCCCCCACACCATCTAGCACCCTCTTCTGTGGGTTATTCATGGTATGACCCCCTCACTCTCTTCATGACTCAGGACGCTCCTTCTTCATGACTCAGCCCTCCAGCCTGGTCACTATATAGTCCTCCCCTTCTAGGGTAGGAAAGTCCCACCATACAATGTCCTTGTGCCATTTCAGACAGTCTTCTGTTTCAACTCCAGGTCCTGTGCAGCTTTGCCAGTGGCTGGTAGGGGAACCCAGTCCCGCCCACTACTCCAGCTTCCAGCCCCGGGATCCTACGATTAGCAACCTAGGTCTGCTCAGTCTGAGACTGTTGTTTCCCTGGGCTCTTTCCTGCCCCATTTCTCTATGTCCTTGCCTATCTCTGGGTTTCCACCAGAGATTCCTCCACTCTCTGTGGCTACTTCACCCCTCTGAGCCTCTTGCCAGACTCCCTAATCCAGGACAGGACCCTCAGAGCTTTCTCTTCTCCTGGATTTCCTCCTTGTCCCTGACCAACTCCCTTTCCCTTTAGGAAGTAACTGCAGACCTTACCCCTTCAGCCACCTCCTACTTGCACTTCCTGGCTTTACACTCCTATCCCAAGTGGGCTTAATCTGCCATCAGGCCTATCAAGCCTTGGTTCCACCCCAGATGCAGCATCCTGGCCCACATTAACCCACTGAGGGCTTGTGTGGGGGTCGACACACCATCACAGCTGCTCAGAGACTGTGGTGATGGGGCCATATAAGTTACTGAGATAAATAGAATCTTTGGTCGAGAATTGCACAGGGAAACGTTGTTGGCAGAGATACACAATGTACCCTGCTTGGAACTGGGTCTCTGAATCAGTCCAGGTGTGGTGAGCTCTGAAAATTCTCAGTGTGGTTGGAAAAAACAGCAGGAGCTGGAAAGTATCCACCAGTGCAAGGACCGTGCTGTGATTCCTTAGCCCTTTCCTTACCTGGCTTGTGCAACACTGCCAGTCATAGGCGCCGATTCCGTGAAAAATAGTGGGTGCTCAGCACCCACCGGCAGCCCCCCAATCAGCTCCGCCCCCTTCTCTCCACGCCTCCTGCCCGCCAGTGGCCCTGCCGATCAGCTCCTCTCCCTCCCGCTCAGTGCCTCCCACTCACCACGGATCCACTGTTCAGCAGCGTGCAGGAGGCGCTGGGGGGGGGAAAGGGGAGGAGCGGGGCAGGGAGCCCTCTGGGGACAGGGCAGACTAGGGGCAGGGGTGGGGGCTTGGGGAAACGGGTGGAGTGGGGTCAGGGCCAGGGGCAGTGTGGGGGTTGAGCAACCCCCAGCAACTCATGAAGACAGCGCCTATGCTGCCAGTACCGTGCAAGGACATTAGTCTAGCTGCAGTGCTGTAGGATGTGGCCTTGCCTGGTGAGCTCATGCAATTAGCCAGGCATTAGAACCCATCAAGAGGTGAGAGAGACATACATGCATATGTAACAGGTGTCTTCCTGAACACACAGCTCTCTCTTTCCTTTCTGCTTGCTGCCACCCAAACAGGATCTTTTTTCTTAATTAGTTAATGTTTTATTAAACAGGAGGCACCTAGTTCAGAAGCAAGAGGTTTAATTCAGAATTTCACACAACCCATACAAAAATACTGCATTAAAAGAACATAAAGGTTGCAAAGTGAAGCGTGCAAAAGTCAGGTACTGGAAAGGTCAAGACTGCCTGTGCATCCTTAACTTCTACACTCGGATGTATGCATCACCCTACAGTCTTTAATTATATGATCGTGAGCTATTATTCCTGCAAGAGCCACAGGATGGACAGTGCTCAGTAAACATGGGCAATTGTTCTTTATTTCTTAGTGTTCATTGTGTGGCCCCATGTCTCATTTGCTGCACACCATCCAGCTTCCACACGGAGATTTTTTTCTTTATTTATTGTCTTTTTCTATGTCATTCATCACTGCAGTGTCTGAGAACCTCACTAATCTCTATCTGCACAGCAATCTTGTGAAGCTGGGAAGTTTTATTTCCCCATTTTACAGATGAGGACCCAGGTTACAGAGAGATCAAGTGAATTACTTGTGGTCACACAGCAAATCTGTGGCACAAGCAAGACCAGAACCCAAATCTTGGGAGTCCCAAGCCATGGCCGTAATCACAAGGCTATCTCTTCTCTACCAGGGGGCCTCTACGTTATTCACTACACACCATACAACATCTGCAGTGAAAGAGGAAAGGATGCTGTGGATACCACCCTCATTCATGACACACCATACAATATCTGCAGTGAATGAGGTGAGATGTTCAGGTCCCCAGAATAAATCACTGCACAGCCTGGCCTCATTCATTCTCCAGCATGTACATTGCATGAAGCAAGGGTCCTGTGGAAAAACAGTGTGATCATGTAACTGAAAATGGTATCACATTGCAGAGGCACGGGGGGGGGGGGGGGGCAGAGCTAAGGTTATACTTTGGCTAAAGGAGATTCTCCTGAAGCTTGTAATAGCAAAGGGCCTATGACACACTGTAGTGCTCATTCCATCCAGTAGAGAGCAATGGTGCACGTGTGCACACACACACACACTTGCCAATTCATTGCAGTACAGTATAAACCAGTGGCTCTCAACCTTTCCAGACTTCTGTACCCACTTTCAAGAATTTGATTTGTCTTGCGTACCCCCAAGTTTCACCCCACTTTAAAACTACTTGCTTACAAAATTGCTGACTTTCTCATTTTTACCATATAATTGTGAAATAAATCAATTAGAACATAGATATTGTACTTATATTTCAGTGGATAGTATATAGAGCAGTACAAACAAGTCGTATGGAATTTTAGTTAGTACTGACTTTGCTAGGGCTTTTTATGTAGCCTATTGTAAAACTAGGCAAATATCTAGAGGAGCTGATGTACCCCCTGGCTGAGAACCACTGGTATAGACTACTAGAGCAGTTTGCTCAGAGGGCTCAGTGTGCAAAGCCACTATGTGAACTAAGTCCACCATTCAGTTATTTAAATTGACACTTATTCACCCAAAAGAGGCATCGTTAAGAAGAGGTTAGACAAACGTGTGTCGGGGTGGTCTAGCTATGTAATCCTGCCTGAGTGCAAGGGGCTGGACTAGATGACCTCTTAAGGTCCCTTCCAGCCCTGCATTTCTAAGATTCTGTGTGTCGAGGGTCTACGGGCTGAGGTGAGCATCAGCGTATGGGATTTGAGCGTTCTGTTTTGGTGCTCACGTTTGAAAACCGGGCCTGGAAACTTTTTAAAACAGTCATTAGAGCTATATTATACCCGGCTGAATCCTTCCAACAACTGAGAAGATTTTATTAGTCTAGGATCTGAAAATAATTGCTGCCATTACTATTTAAACTGTAAGTGCTCCAGAGGGAGCAACCTAAGTGGGTCTAAAATGCATGCAAATAGCCTTAGTCACCTTAAAAATCCCATGGGCTTTATATGCATCATCCACCAATCCCTGACCCACATGCAGAGCACCCGCTGGCATCAGTGGATTGGAGGTATTTGTGTATCAACTGGTGGGGGCGGCATGTGGGGGTTCTGTAGGCGGGATGGTTCCTTCGGGTGGGGTGAGCGCTGTAGTGCAGGCAGTTCCATGGGGCATGGCTGGGGTACAATGTACCTGGCTCTGAGAGGGGCAGCGTTAACTCTGGTGACTGGAGCAGAAGCTTTCAGACTGACCCATAGTGTGTGCGCGTGTGGGCAGAGGCGAAAAGTTTCAACACAGAAGGCGAAAGCTGGTCCACTCAGCGTTTTACCTCAGGTTTTCCAAAGCGAACGCCCAGGTCTCTCTCTTGTTGGTTTTGATGAGTTCAGAGGGTGACTCAGAGCGCGAGGATATAGGTGGTGGTTACTGGCAACGCTCCCCCTCGCTCGAAGGCTAATAGAGCTCTCCAACTGGTGCCCTCACCACCTCTCAAATGAGGCTGTGTGAAATCTTGAACCCCTTTCTCCCACATCAGGAAGGGTGACCCCTCGCTTTGTCCCCCGCACACCCCTTCCTTCTTCCAGGTATCACTGGGCAAAGCCAGATTTGTCCCTCTCAGACATTTACACTGCACCCCACACAGAAAGGGGCAGGCCGCACAGTTCAAAACAGAGGAACTCCCCTTCCCTGCAGGCATGCACACAGACATGTCCAGTCAGACTGCACTGCACAGAGCAAACCTTTCCTCCTCACCCTGAACAGGGCTACCACCCTCTCCCACCCCTGTCCCACAGCAGAGTTGTTTGTTGGGATGAGTCTCAGTGCAGGGGCATGGATGGGCCGCTTTTCAGGGGTGCTGAGCATCCTCACATCCAGCCAACGGGAGCTGCAGGCGCTCAGCGGCTCTGGAAACCAAGTCATAAACTGTTCCCCAAGGTGCTGACATGGAGACAGTGTGTTGCGTTGTGCTGAAGCCACCTCATGCTTCACTGACAGCATTGCAGAGTCTTG
Organism: Natator depressus; assembly: GCF_965152275.1. Taxonomy (NCBI): domain Eukaryota; kingdom Metazoa; phylum Chordata; order Testudines; family Cheloniidae; genus Natator; species Natator depressus. Next base: position 69,915,721 of record NC_134243.1, read on the forward strand.
ACACAGCAACTTTATGCATTTAAAAAGTGTTGACCCTTGCTCTGTAATGATAGCAACATGGCCAGTCCCCTGACACTGCGCAGAGATAACATGCTCTCCCCGGTTACTGAACACCGAAATGGGAAGGTGCTAAGAGGTTCAGAGATTAATTACCATTTAACTGGCCGTGTTTCAATCTTTGGAGAAGGCTGTAGTGAAGAAGACAGAAATACCCAGATAATTTACCCTGGTGCTATATAATAGATTACCCTGTACTTACAAGGTCGCTAGTTACCATGTAATTAGAGTTCTAACACATGGAAGCCAGTGCTAGGCTTCTGAAACACCATGTTACCACTTCAGCACCTGGTGTCATAATAGCAGAGGGATGGCAGCAGAGGGCAGGCGAAAAACCTTGTTATGCACATATTGGAGGGTGTTAAATAGCTTAAAAATTCAAATGGGGCCAGGTGGATTTGGGGGGTGGGGAGAGAGGCCACATGTAGAAGAGAGGAGAGAGAAGAGACAGACCCAGGGTGTCTGAGATACACAGCGGAGAGGGAAGGAGATACAAACTATGTGTGCTAGGAGGTTTTGGACTGGAATAGCAGGTGTTGCTGCATTTCAGGATTGAATTTCATCCGCAGAGCTGGGGGACAGGAGGCCCAGGGCTTTGACAGAGCCACGGGACTGGATTAGCGGGGTACGGCACAGGTCCGGAGCACCAGCAGGACTATGTGAGGAGAATGCAATGCTGGAAGGTCAGGATGTGCTGCACGTTGGGACTGAGGCACTTCAGTAGCGGCAGGTCAGGGCCCAGGACTGTAATACCAGGTGTTCCTGAAGATCAGGATTGAAGTGCATTGGCAGAGCAAGTGTGCCTGCCACATTGGACCTGCCCACACTGGGCCTGCCTCTAGTTAATGGTTTCTGTCCCTCATTTTCACAAGCATTAAATTCAAACACAGAGAGAGAGAGAGAGAGTTTGAAAGAGTGTCTTTGATTATAAAGCACATATTCCATTAACATCACACATCTCACGTGGAGCCAGTTCTGTCCCATACACAATCAAACCCCTGTAATGTGCACTTGTATCATTTCCCCTCAGGTCACATCCTAATTTCTTGGGGTAAACACTGTCCTCTTTGAATCGTGTGATGGGGAAGTTCACCACAGAGCTTGTGTGACACGGCAACACAAAGGCCAGTGCACTTTGAGGCTGAATGTACACAGCAATCACATAAAGGAGCAGGGAGATAGGTCTCTGCTCTAAAAGTCTCTACTACAACCATACCTCAGATATTACGTCCTTGTGCAGGCAGGCTCCGTGCCACAGCACCACATGACCAGAATGGTATTGACAAACCCAAAAGACTTCAGAGAAGAGCAGCAGAAATCATGCGGGGCCATTGATTTATGAAGATTAAAAGGCCTAACTATGTTTAGCTTGGCTAAGCGACGACGAAGGGAGCGGATATGACAGTCTGCAAATATTGGAAAGCGGCAGGTTTTCAGAAGTGTCAAAGAAGTGCTATTTAGGGCTGAACATGGAAGTTATCACTAGGAGCAATGGGATGGAGATAAGAAAGGCAGCGTGAACATCAGGGAAATCTTGACAGTGAGATGGTTTTGGCTGTGGAGTATTTGCACTTGGGAAGCGGTGGAACCCCCTTTGGGATGTTTAGAGCTGAAGCCATCAAAATGTCCATCAGGGGACAGTCCTCCATTCTCAAAGGGGTGGTAAACTGAGTGGTACATAGCAGGTATTTTCCAACTCTAATTCCTTTGGTACAACATCTTTTAGTTTGGTGTATAGATATGTGGCCAGTGTGTGCTTGTCCATGTAATACACACATATACAGAATTCCTAAAACATAAATATAGGGCCAGATCCTCAGCTGGTGTAAGTCAGAGGAGCTTCAATGAAGTCAGCTGAGGATCTGGCTCATAATTTTTAAAGATAAACTTCTCCACTAAGTAAATGACCTAGCAAGGATATAATCTAGGAAGAAATGATGCCTTATGCATATCTGCATTGTGTCATTCCTCCCACCAGACACAGCTGAACATTAGCGGTTTCTGTATTTCTTTCTCTCCTTCCGTCCTTCCTCTTGTGGCTAACCCTAATGGAGAGATGGTGTCCAGAGAGACATCCGAAAGATTCATCTGGTTAAGACAGCTGACCATTCAGGGGCAACACAGGCTTCCAGCAAAAGCTTTCATTTCTGTCCCACCAGGGAGTGGGTTTAGCAAAATGCATCCCTTAGGGGCTGGATGGCTCAGGGCCTCCGGATGGCTTCAGGAAAGGGAGCGTGTGGTGCAGGAGATGTCAGACAACAATATCTGAAATGGCCTCTTAGTTCTTCCTAGCTCTCATGGCATTTAGGACCCAGGCATCTGAATATTGCTGGGTTTTGTTTTGTTTTGCCAAATAAAGTTCAGAGAAGTGTTTTAATAAAAGACCATTAGGATAAGCAGGTCACTGGACACGGTGGGTTCTGGTCTATCGAGAAGTTCTGGAGACACCACCAACCAGGACAGTGAACTGCAAGTCACTCTGATACTCTGAGGACAAATGCTTGGATAGAAAGGAACAGGGTGGGACTGTAGTCCCAAAATTCAAAATTAGCCTGTTAACGGTTTCCAGAAACAAGTCCCAGATCCATCTTCGGCATGGGCTACTGCTCCCCCTAGTGGTGCTTTGAGCTCTCCATTTTTCTGATGCTGCTGCCCTCTTGTAACTCATTCAGACACCTCCAGCAACTGTCCCCTTCTGCTTCCACTTTTCTGTAGGTGCTGTCACGTCCTGCAGCCTCCTGTTTCTGTGCCCCAGCACTTTTGCCCATGCATTATAGTCGTCTGGGACATGCAAGAAAAGAGCTCCATCCAGTGCGGAGCATTCACCTTGCTTGGCCTCAGGAAGTGCAGCCGTTAGCATCACATATCAAATCACTGCATCATCACAGTGTCTAAAATGTGTGTGCTCCAAATCCTCTCTAGCGCTGCCTTGACCCTGGTTCTGCTTTCCTCATGCTTCTCCCCCATTGACCAGTGTCAGAGCAGGCATTGCTTCCCTAATGGCATTGACTAGTTTAATCACATCATTAGTGGGTGTGATGTTGCAGTCCTGAATGTTGAGATCTTTATTCTGACATGGGATGTAGTGTGTTTGGTTGACATGCCATCCAGGCCTTCTCTGCCAATAACTGGTATTTGACTAGGCCAGCAATCAAAAGCAACTTCAGTCTGAAGTTGCTCAATATTTCTTTGAGGTTTTCAAGCTGATAACCCACTGTTCTAAAACAGGGTAAGAATCTCATCCTAAGGGGAGGGGTGAAAGCACCGTCACCCAGGATGTTTAAATAGACTGGAGAGGACAAAGCACTAGCAGAGGTACAGTAAGGAACTGTCCTGTAGTTGTTGGCCCACAAAAGATTGACTAAATGTGACCGAATGGATTTTGATGAGATGGCCCTGATTTAATGGGGACTGTCTACCTATCATATTTCTAAAGGATCCATCACCTTGGGGAAGCACTAAAGCTTTGTAGGCTAAAGCTTCTGCTACATTTGCAGAACAATAAGGGGCAGATTTTTGAAATGGCCCTTCAATTTTTATACACACTTTCACACACATCTCCTGTTTGCACACACAATTTAGGAAACTGCATATGCAGTTTAGGCACGCAACTGTATGCATGAGAGATACATCTGTGCAGTTTTTAATATCTGACCCAGCGAGTTTATTAAGTTATTATGGGCTGGTGCAGTATCCACCCAGGGTAGGACAAGAAGTAATCAGCTTAGTTTGTAGCAAGTGAGATTTAGGTTGGATATTAGGAAAAAATTTCTAACTATAAGTATAGTTAAGCCCTAGAGCGGGTTACCTATGGAGATTGTCCAACTTGTGCTTAAAAACCTCCAGTGTTGGGAATGCCACAAATAACTGTCAGAGATGATCTAGGTATACTTGGTCCTACCTCAGCCCAGAGGGATGGACTACATGACCTCTCGAGATCTCTTCTAGCCCTACATTTCTATGGTTCTACGATGTTCCACTGCAGCACGATTTGCTAACATCACCGCATTGCGGTGCAGCTGGGTTCAGCACAGAGGACAACGCCGGGAGCTTTCCGGTCTCCCTCCAGAGTAACTGTTTCACATGTAGAAAGGGATTTATGTATCATGGGGTTCCCAGGCCCTGCATTGTGTTAAATTTCTGTCTTTAAGCCACCAGGACATTTCTGTCTCTGGCTGCCAGGCGTGAGCTCAGTGAAACTGACATTAATAGGAAATAGATTTCCAAACAATCAACCCTAATGAATTTTGAAAATTATTATGATTAATGCCAAGGAAGTTGAACTGATTATCCAGTATCCAGAAGTTAAGTAATGGAGCCTTCTCTAAATCATGTATACTCTTCAGTCAGGAGTTGATCTGGCTGCAGATGAAAAATGGGCATCATTGCTCCAGAGAGGGTGTCGTGGGCAGGACAGAGAGAAAGGGGTAATGGAAAGGAGAGATTAAGAGATACCAAGATGACACTGTCTTTGCATGTAGCGGTAACACATGCAATTTGTTTTACCACTGCAGTTTTTGAGCTTCATACCTCAGCCCGTTTTGTGAGTTTACTTGCATATTACTGAGCAAGGATCTTCTGACATAAAACTCCACAGTTCATGCCCCGAGATGAGGCATGTAGAAGACATTGCTTGCAGCCTGCTGTTTTGACTTATCGCCCGTCTGTCTGATTAGCTGTTGATCCCTGACACACCCATCACTGTATTATCAGGTCACTGTCAGGTTGCACCACAACGCATGATGTGATGATGTAGTGCCAGCTCCAAAACATATGCGCTTGTATGATCTTGCAGATATGGGAGACTTTAAAATCAGTCTGAAGGCTGGTAATACTCAGCCCCAAAGAGATGTCAGATGGCCTAATGCCAGAATGATGCTGGGAGAGTGTAAAGCAAAAGAGAAGGTGGTTGGAGGGGTTTGGATAACTTCAGGGGTAGCCAAAGTGTTGGTCAGCAGGCCACAATGGCCTGCAGAGTTCTCCAGTGTCCCTCACAGGAACCCTTATCACTAAACCCTGGGGGCTGCCCCTAGACACTCATGCAAATTTCCATCTTTATCCAAGCAACATTAGCTTCTCAGCGCATGATAGAAAATTACACGCTGGGACCACTAGTATCTTGGGTCAATATGGAGCATTACATGCTGGTACCGGTAGCTTCCATGGGCCACACCTCTTTATTAAAGTGGGATACAGCTGGAAGACATTCCATTACATGGATATTAGGTACTTCTGTTCACCTGTGTGGCCTTTTCTGTGCGCAGTTGGGGCATTGCCTGGGACATGGTATCTGTAGTAGTGGATGTGGTTATGAAGATGGTAGCATGGCTGGTGGCCGCACTGAGCACTGTGCAAACCAGAGCTGAGAAAGGCTTTCCTTGCTGTTACTCCAGACATTTGGCTTGTGTCCGGGCTGCACCTGGGATAGTTTGCAGGACCAGCTGCCTCCCCAGCTGAACAAAATATGACTGTGAGGTGTAAAACGCCACACGTGCTCAGAAGGTACTATTTTTGAGGCATCGTTTTGGAAGCAAAAGCAAAATGCTGGATCTTGCTCCTTTGCATATGTGCATATGATTAGCCTAGCTCATTCATAGCAGTAGGTGCTGATGTCTGAACTCTGGGAACAAGAGGGAAGGGTTGAGCTGTGGTTTGGGCATGCTGAGTTCTTGTCTGTGTTCTTGGCAAACATAATTTAAAATATTTGTGAGATTAATCCTCTATTTCCCGTTTTGTAACCTCTCTCCATGTTACCTCTGGCATTTCTAGGCGGCAGGTAATAACAGAGAGAGCAATCCTGGATGCAGGCAGCTCTTAGAGTAGCAATGATTTATCTCAGGCCATTCTGAGGCAGCAGACTTTACCTCTAGCTACAGCCACCCCTCCATGTCTGCTCCCCTCATTTGCATAAGTAATTGGCAGCTTGTTAATGGCTCATTAGGAATGCTGAAAACCGTGGGATTGAAACAAACTCAAAGGAGCAGAGACGGGGAAGGGTGAAAAGGACGGGGTCCTGGCTTGCAAATTACACTTCTGAATTCCACCTGATTCAGAATTACGGGTCATAAACCAACCGGATTGTTAAATGAAGTAAGGAAAAACAATGTCAATGGGAGGCTTTATTTTTAGACGTGTATTTAAACACAGAATGCGAGTCTGGAGGGAACAAATAGTCCATCTGCCTCCAGGAGGCTTGTCTCACCTCCTTCCTGACCTTGCAGTAACTTTATCTGGTCATCTACCCCTATCTCATAGCAGGTACATCCAGCTCTCTACATCCACCTTATGAGAAGTGCATTTAGTTCCCTGTCCCAGCAGAGGTGATTCCAGCCTCCTCTCCTCACCTCACAGCCAGGGCACTGCATCCTCCCACCTCGTGACAAGTAAGGGGACACAGGTGCCAGCTACTGTCTGGTTAGGAGAGGCCATGCCTATTTGTAAACACAGATACTGTCAACATGTGCAGGGCACTTCACTGCGAGCTATGAACCCGGCCCAGTTTTTGCCCTATAAGATATAAGCTGCCTGCAGCTATTGACATCCAGGCAGGACGCAAGGCCTGCTGTGTGAAGCCGTGAGCGTGCAGAGCTGGCTGTGTAATCGTTACACAGAGACACTGGAGATTAGTGCAAAGGCTGCGACTGGCATCCCCAGGGGCAGTGCAGGGAATGCAAAGCAGCTGCATCAAGGAGACACAAGAGGCTGAAGAAAATCAGTTGGTGTTTGTTTATTTTGGGGGGGGGAAGGCGATAGTTAATTCTCCACTCTGGCTGCAGCCGTCGGGACCATCTGACTGAGTGAAGTCACAAGACCCCAAGTCTCTCGCCTGTCCTGCTGGATCATGGATGAAGAACAAGAGCTTAAAAGCCCTGAGTGCAGTGTGTCCTCTCCCCTGCTGTAGGCCTGAGCTATGCCCAGGAAAGAATTTAGGTTACGTGGAAGGGCTAAAGCAGGGGAAGAAAGGAGGAGGGGCAGTCTGTCTGATCTGCTCTTTGCAAGGAGCAGCAAGCCTGACATTTGCAGTGAGAGGTTCTGTTGAGGGGGAAAGAGCATGAACTGCAAAGTAGAGCAGCAGCAGGAGGTCCCCAATCAGGGGAATTGCTTTGCAAAGTCTTCATGATGACATAGGATACTCCCCCTCCAGCTAGTGTGTCCAGATAGGAGAGATCCGTGCAATTCTGAAGGCAAGTTGGGGCTGGTGAGAGGACCTGTGTTAGGAACATCTACATAACTCAGAGGCTTTGCCTGCATGAATCTGGGACCTCTGTTGCAGCTTTGGAGCTGGACCACATTGAGTTACGCATCTGCCTTGCAGTCTTTCCGAGTCTTTTTCACACATTTATAAGGGCAAGTGACGTTCTGGTACCAAACAGCAGCCTCTCTATTGAGTGGGATCCTTTCTATTTGATTTTTCTTGCAAAAAGGAATGGAACAAGGAACTGTTTACTTTTAATTTGAGGTTACAGTGCCATTGTTGATGATAATATCGTCTTACATTTCTCTAGGGCATTTCATCATGTATAAATACATACATGGTAAAATGGAATTCCATCTCCCCCAACTCCGAATGAATACCCACACACCCACATGCACTTAAATGCAGCTACCTCTGGGGTGGAACATGCCAGCTGTTTAATAGCAAAGCAGCAAGACAGTTTAGAAAAGAAAAAAGAAGTGTAATGTCTGCAGGGAATATTTCGAGAAGCAGAATGTAGCTGAAAATTAGCCAGGACATCAGGGCTAACACCCTGCCCTTGAACAAAATGCCCTGGAATCCTTAATGAACACAGAGGGTCTCACTTTTACATCTAATTTGAAAACTGGCACTTCCAGCAGCACGGTATCTACTGGTGCCACACTAAGGCATTGGATTCAGCACAGACTCCCAGGGAAGGCTGCCCCTTTCTGGATTTTCAGCAACACTAGGAAGTTCTGAGCGGTCTTCCATCCCAACCCTTACAAAGGGTAACCCTGCTTAGCTTGTGAGCACTCACAAAATCACAGCCTGCTGTGGTGGACAGATGGCAGCATCACTTGGTTTTGTTTTAAGTGGCAGCATAGCCAAATGCAGAGGTTTTTCCTGCATCTCAGCTGCATTCGCTCTGCTCTGACGTCCTCTCAGAAGAAGAGCCAGGCACCTGCAGTTCTTATTTACTCAAGACTGCTCTAGATTACTGAACAGCAAGTATTGTCCTCAGCAGAAATGAACGCTTCCTGATGGGGGACACATCTGGTTGTTGGAAAAAGGTCCAGAGGTGAGAATCTTCAGGTGCTTTTGGTGCTGAGGTTCTAAAGGACATGCGCACATGTTCCATCCCATCCCAGCCTGGGAAGTCAGCCAGTTCTGCAATTAAAGGAGAGCCCTGCTTCAACCCCCACACACAACAGAGTTGAGACAGCAACCAGAGAGCATGTGTCCTGTCACCAGGTTTAAAAAGAATTAATTTGCTGAATGGATTCAACTGCACTCACAAACCAAACAGGCAGGGAGATGGCACCAAGTTCTCTAATTCCCCCTACCTCATCCAGGAACAAATCAAGCAAACAACATCTAACCTTGCAGCACACAAAAGGTGAAATTCACCAGAAAACTGCCTCATTTAAAGAGACACATTTTCTGTGGCTCAGACCTGAGTAGCTTTTCCATGAGGCACCAGCAAAAGCGACAAGAGCAGAGGCCTCCCAAATGAATGCCAGCCAAGTGAGCCTTCCTCCTTCCAAGCGATGCCCTGTGTACATTGAACTGTTTCCGCTAGACCTGGATCACAAATTTGGGTCAGGCTCAGTTAGAGGGTGTTTGGAGGAGTTGGATTCTGGATCCTAACTCACCTGCTGGCTCTTATCTCCAGAGTGGGGATCAGAACCAAAAACCCTAGATCCAAAGTTCACGGGAGTTCTGGACTAGGGTTTTGGCCCAGGCCTGTCTTTAGTTTTGGCTACATCTAAGAGAGTACATCCAAGCGCCTCCTTGTCTGAAACACTGCACTACCTTGGCAAGCTTCTCCGTGACTTGCTGCTGTATGGCCACACTCACTAGGGATGGCATGTCTTTTTAGTCCTTCCTAATCAGCTAGATGTCATTCAGAAAGCTGGGACAAGGAGACTTCTTTCCCCAGACACCAGGCTTCCTTCCTGGCAGTCAAACCTGGAGCCTTATAATAATAATCGTACATAGCACTTATATAGCTTTACATCTTCAAAGTGCTGTACTAGCATTAACTAATTATCCCTCTCCCTAATGGCCATTAATCCTGGCCTTTCATGAACCTTCCCCATTTCCCCGAGGTTCAGCTCTAATACAGCAATAAGCCACTCTCAGGGAGTGGCCTGCTATCTTGCAATCTGCTGTTTCGGATGTGTAATGAGGCCCCAAAGAAAAGGCCAGGTGCCCTGGGCCATTGGAAATGTGTGATTATAGAACAGTGCATGACCTTGAGAGTGGTTTATCCTGATTCTAAGATGGCTATGTTATCAAAAGACAGTTCTCCACAGCTCTGAAGCAAATGCACCGCAGGCTGCATTCATTTGTGGGCATCACGTTACCAGGAAAGTATTGGAAGGAGCAGAGCAATGGAAAGGATATGAAAGCTGGAGACGTTGATTTAGAGAGAAAAAGTAAGAGCTAAAGCTGTCCGGCTAGGTTCGGCCACCACTAAGGTGGGGATGGGGGAAGGCTGCAAATATGTTGTGTGTTTATACAGCAACTAGTACAGGGATCGGCAACCTTTGGGACACGGCCCATCAGGGAAACCCCCTGGCGGGCCGGGCCAGTTTGTTTATCTGCAGCGTCCGCAGGTTTGGCCGATCACAGCTCCCACTGGCCATGGTTCACTGTTCCAGGCCAATGGGGGCTGCGGGAAGGGCTGCCAGCACATCCCTCAGCCCGCACTGCCTCCTGCAGCCCCCATTGGCCTGGAACGGTGAACCACGGCCAGTGGAAGCTGCGATCGGCCAAACCTGCGGACGCTGCAGATAAACAAACTGGCCCGGCCCACCAGGGGCTTTCCCTGGTGGGCCGCGTGCCAGTGGTTGCTGATCCCTGAACTAGCACAGGTGCTACTAGGGGTCCTGGTGATGACTAGGGCTCTTTGGTGCTATAAAAAGAACAGGAGTACTTGTGGCACCTTAGAGACTAACAAATTTATTAGAGCATAAGCTTTCGTGGGCTACAGCCCACTTCATCAGATACATAGAACGGAACATGTAGTAAGAAGAAATATATATACATACAGATAAATTGGAAGTTACCATACAAACTGTGAGAGGCTAATTAGTTAAGATGAGCTATTATCAGCAGGAGAAAAAACCTTTTGTAGTGATAATCAAGATGGCCCATTTAGACAGTTAACAAGAAGGTGTGAGGAGGATACTTAACATGGGGAAATAGATTCAATATGTGTAATGACCCAGGCACTCCCAGTCTCTATTCAAACCCAAGTTAATGGTGTCTAGTTTGCATATTAATTCAAGCTCAGCAGTTTCTCGTTGGAGTCTGTTTTTGAAGCTTTTCTGTTGCAAAATTGCCACCCTTAAATCTTTTACTGAGTGGCCACAGAGATTGAAGTATTCTCCTACCAGTTTTTGAATGTTTTGATTCCTGATGTCAGATTTGTGTCCATTTATTCTTTTGCGTAGAGACTGTCCAATTTGGCCAATGTATATGGCAGAGGGGCATTGCTGGCACATGATGGCATATATCACATTGGTAGATGTGCAGGTGAACGAGCCCCTGATGGCGTGGCTAATGTGATTAGGTCCTATGATGGTGTCACTTGAATAAATATGTGGACAGAGTTGGCATCGGGCTTTGTTGCAAGGATAGGTTCCTGGGTTAGTGTTTTTGATGTGTGGTTTGTGGTTGCTGGAGAGTATTTGCTTCAGGTTGGGGGGCTGTTTGTAAGCGAGGACTGGTCTCTCTCCCAAGATCTGTGAGAGTGAGGGATCATTTTTCAGGATAGGTTGTAAATCTTTGATGATGCGCTGGAGAGGTTTTAGTTGGGGGCTGAAGGTGACAGCTAGTAGTGTTCTGTTGTTTTCTTTGTTGGGCCTGTCCTGTAGTAGGTGACTTCTGGGTACTCTTCTGGCTCTGTCAATCTGTTTCTTCACTTCAGCAGGTGGGTATTGTAGTTTTAAGAAAGCTTGATAGAGATCTTGTAGGTGTTTGTCTCTGTCTGAGGGATTGGAGCAAATGCGGTTGTATCTTAGAACTTGGCTGTAGACAATAGATCGTGTGATGTGTCCTGGATGGAAGCTGGAGGCATATAGGTAAGAATAGCGGTCAGTAGGTTTCTGGTATAGGGTGGTGTTTATGTGACCATCGCTTATTAGCACAGTAGTGTCCAGGAAATAGACCGCTTGTGTGGATTGGTCTAGGCTGAGGTTGATGGTGGGATGGAAATTGTTGAAATCATGGTGGAATTCCTCAAGGGCAATAGTTATTTGTGGCAATGATACAGAGAGTTTAAATAGAAAGGAGGATGGGGTTCTTTTGGAGCAAAAGAGAAGAAGAATTTAGGCTCAATGTCAGGATAAACTTCTTGAGAGTGAAACCTGTAACCGGGTTGTAGAACGTCTCTCAACGGGAGTTGTGGGAGTTGCATCATTTGGGACTTTGAAGACTGCACTGGACAATCCTGCATTGCCCCAGGGAGACAGGTCTGGATTTCAGAAGAGCTCTTTTCTAGCTCTACCGTGTCTCATTCTGGGTGGGAGTGGTGGAGGGTGGAGAAGAGAGTGACAGGAATCTTTCAGAAATGATTTTGAAGCAGCAGTCTCTTGACAAGGAGTCAGCCTGCACGATCACTGTTATTGCAGGAAACTGCCACCCTGGGCTCTGTCTCAGTAAACTGTGGATTGATTGAAACAAACTTTCATCTTCCCTATAAAGATCCGTAATGATTCTCTCCAGAGCCAAGGACATGAAATGTAAATTGGCTCTGCAAAAGGAAAAATAAAGTCTGTTTTGTAGACAGGTTTGTTTAATAGCCTCATTTCTCTCCAGTGCTTTTGCCAATGCATGCTACTCCAGGTGGTCCCAGGTATAGTGAACAGGCCTGGGAATCACGCTTATGTGATTATATAGTGGGAGGCAGAGGTTAAGAACAGGGAAGAACCCCCGAAGTGCAAAGTCTGTTGTAGCCAGCACATGGTGTAAGGAGGATCTTCTGTTATCCAGGCCACATGCCAGTTTATGTAGTATAGCCTATGCAGTCCAATCTGTCTGCTCTCAATTCTAGATTATAACATTTGCAACATTAGCAAGCAGCGGGGCATAGTAGACTGAGCACAGGGCTGAGATCCAGGAACTCCTGTGTTCAATACCCAGCTCTGCCATGACTGACTGTGTGACCTCAGGCAAAGTCCTATCCCCTCTCTGTGCTTCAGTTTCCCCATCTGTGAAATTGGGATTATAATTTATATCCCTAATCAACCTTGTACGTGGCTGGTGAGGAGTTAATGGCTGTGCTTCGAAAACGTAAAATGACAGGTATTACATTAACTCTGTGTCCACTGAAAGCTGCTATCCTTCTGAAATACAGAACTCCCAAGAAACCCTTACATACAGCTCTAGGTTGGGCATATTTTGGGCTCCAGAGTCTTTTGTTTTTGCCTGTGTCCATCTTCCTAAAGAATTATTGGTATTTTTTTCAATAACAAATAGTTGCACATGAAGTACAGAGATGAGATGAGATGAGCCCCTTGGCACTGCAAGTCTGTGAACAGATTAACTAAGCCAACATTCTGTCGTTACATCCTTGGGACAACAGCTGACCTTGTATTTCACTTTATGGGTAATTTTTCCCCAATGTGTGTCTAGAGAAGGCCAATGACTTGGCTCATGATTTGGCTCATTAGAGATGAGATGGACTATTGGTTCATTTCTCTACTTTCAGAGCCAGATCCTCAGCTGGTATAAATTGTTGTAGTTGCATTGAAGCCAAGGAAGCTACACACCAGTTTATACCAGCTGAGGATCTGGCACACAAACTTCCTGACTGGCCCGGATCTAGTTCAAAAGGAAGTTAAATGCACACAATATATATTTCACTACTTGTATGTCGAACAAGCGCCAAGATAGGGCAGATTTACAGAGCTCTGCAATGATTTCAGGATTGTTGGAAAACTGAGTCTGTGCTACTAAAGGAGTGCGGAGAGCCAAACATTAGCACAAAATAATTTTCAGTAACCAGCCTGGATATATGTCATGTTGTGTTGACAAAGAATTTCCTTGGAGCCCTTCAAAATAAGGGAAAGCAAGTCATAAAAGCTGGAAGTGCAGGAAAGAGCTAAAATCGCAGCCAAGATTTAAAAGGAACAGAGGAAGAAGTCTTTCCAGTTGCAATAGGAATAGCATTCCTGGGGGTTCAAGGCAGCAAACGGAGAGTATTTCAGCCAAAGATGGATCTCTAACTGGGAGGTGTGGAGATACAATAAGCTTTTCAACCTCGCAAATTGCAGTTTTGAGCATCTGCGCACATTAAAGTGAAAGATTGTTTTGAGACTTTAAAGTATCATATTTCTGGTAAAATTAGGCTGTACTAAGAACTAGAGATGGGGCCAGTTGACAGAACTCTGAGAGCCTGGATCTGCACCCCATTAAACTCTGGGGAAGTTTGGATCAGCACTTCCTGGTTAAGGGCTCTCTCTGCCCTGTGTATTACCCAGGTCATAACTTACTTTGAACACCTCCTATTAAATTGTTTCTGTAGCTCAGTGCTGTAGCTTGCCTCTTTACTGACACCGCTTTATCACTAGCAGCAATCTAATGAAGCAGGGGAGGTTTCAGAATTCGTGAGGAAAGCAGGGACTTGCAAAGCGTTTTCTTTTTGAGTACTGTTGTCCCCTTGACAGAGCAGTAGCTGAAACTGGGGGCCTGGCAGGATGGTTTCTCTTTGGATGGGAAACCAATGACATGGAGTCAGGGTACTGTCTTTGTGTCATCTGTTTACTTACAAAAACGTACACCAGCCCTCTTTCCACAAATGGCAGCAGCAGCACCCTGCACACAGGCCGCCCTGTGTTGCTGAAATTTCAGGTCAGGCACTCCGGCCCCTGTCCCAAGAAGCAGCAGTCTTTGCCTCTGCTCATCTCCAGAGACCGAGGAAGACTCCAGCCGCTTCATTCCGGCTGCCATATGGTTGAACTTCCGTGCTTGCACTGGTCGGTATCTGTAATGGTAGGAAAAGAGCTTCCCAAGCGTGCGTGTGCAGACACACACTCACACAGAAGGGATTCTCACAGCATCAGTACCAAAAAAATGGTAGTCTCTGGGATACTCTGCCCTCGCAAGAGATGAATGCCGGAGACACGGAGCCATACTGCTCTCAACACCTGCTGTTCAAAACTCCTATCAATTAGTTATTCCCCCTGCAGATGGTGATTCCTGTATTGAAGGACAGAACAGAGAGAAGCTGGTTCTACTAAGAGACTTTGAGTTGTACAAAAATCTCTGGCAAGGACAAGGAGATTCCTTCTGCTTGCCTGCTGCTGCTGCTGCTTGCGTACTTCCCCTGTTGGACTGAAATGTACTGGCGATGGGGGAACTCTGTCCCAGAAATGCTTTCCCTGCCCAGCGTTCCTCGGAGGAATAGTCTCAGGCTGTTATTTCAAGGGCTCCACAGATTTCAGACATTGTGAAGGGGAAGACTTTACTTTGTGAATAGGTTCTTATGCTGCGCCCATCACCATGGTATCTAAGGTTTTGAAGGCCAAGCCTTCATCCACTGACTGTGCTTTTGCACCTGCAGTTGCTTGTCTCTGAGTGGATTCCTGGTGCAGTTTTCTGGGTGAACACCCCTTTGTGCAGTTATTTAATAGGAGCCCAAACCGGTTTGAGGCTGTCCTAGGCAGCAGGAAAGCTATAAAGAACATTGACATACCTCTGCTCTACGTATTTCTATGTATTTCAGTCATAAAACTGAATATGCCATTCACTCTGCAATATCTAGGCCCAGGAAGGCTAAGGATAGCACTTTGGTTTAGTACGTTGGTTTGGTACATTTCCTGCCTTTTGTTGCTTCATCAGCAGTTGAACACGTTCTAGGCATTTTGTTGTGTTACTTTGTATGTCAGGTTTGGGAAGAGGGAAATCTTTGGAGCTCATCATTTATCTCAATATATTTCACTTCCAATCTGTCATATTAGGATATTAGCCAGTTTGCATTGATGGGTGAGTGTGTGTGGGTTAGAGGGAGGAGTTAGCTTGCCTAGCCTGTCTGAGCATCCACATGGATAGCCTTCTCTAAGTGAATCCTTTCCCCTCTCTTATGGCTCTGATAGATTTGCCTGTGCCTTTGTCCCCATGCAGGTTGGAGGACACACCATGCTGCCCATCCGCTGGATGCCCCCTGAGAGCATCATGTACCGGAAGTTCACAACGGAGAGTGACGTGTGGAGCTTTGGGGTGATCCTCTGGGAGATCTTTACATATGGGAAGCAGCCCTGGTTCCAGCTCTCAAACACAGAGGTACAGGATAAACCATAGCATCTTTGGCTGGGGAGGGGAGATGAGGCGAGACATGATGGAAAGGAGCATAGTCACACAGCATGCTTCTTGCAGGAAGTTTCGGGCACTTTGAGACCTGGAGGTGGGTTATTTCGCCTCCCTTATCCATCTTGGAAGCCGGGGTACACCACCGCCTTCCACATTCTCAGGAGGAAGTCCTAGCCCTCCCCCACCTTGGGTGCCATTGTCCATAACAGCATCATGGCCTCGCAGAGGAAGGGCTAGGTGAAGCCATGGCTTCCATCTGGGAAATGCAGCCTGACAGAGGCTCTTACTTTGAGAAGAGCCCCCAACCCATAATTCCTCCCATTCCACTCCCTGCCCCTTCCTCCTGGGTTTGAGTCAGCCACAAGTAAAGTAAGGTACATGGGGGGCTAATGCACCCAACACTGGCACTGGGTTGGCTGGGCTGACTTTAAGGAGCAGCTTGTTGCAAGTAAATTATTTCCAGCAGAATTCCCAACCTCGCGTATGTAAAATGTTGGTCACAGCGAGGGCTGCAGGTGGCGAGGGGCAGGGATGGGGTGGACCCCAATATTTATAGAAAGCTGGGTCAGGCTGTTCAATGTGCACCCCAAAGTGGGGAAAAATTGGGAAATACCAATGCACAACGAACACCTATGGTCCAGGCACTTCCCTTGTATGTTCATGTACAACTCCCATTGACCCCAGAGGGAGCTGTGGGCGAATGCGGGAGGGACAGATCTGGCCATAAAAATGGAACATTATTGCTCATGGGGAGAAGGGCTGTTCTCCTTCCATTGCCCTCTTTGCAACAAGGCTTTCAGAGCAATCAGTGCACTGAGTTTGCGGGTCATCTCCCAGATGTTCACAATAACAGTGGTAATTAATGCTTGCCACTCTTATGGCTCTTTTTAGGCATAGAATTTAAAGCACCTTTCAGAGGGATAGCTATTATCCCTATTTCACAGGTAGGGAAACTGAGGCAAGGAGCCTGACACAGTGACAGAGTTGAGAATAGATCCCAGGTCCCTTGACGCCCAAATCCATGATTTAGCAACATACCCACCACGCTGTTTGGCTAGATAAGCACAGAAGCACTCTCAGAACTGGGCTAGTAGGGGTTGCTGCAGGTCAGTTACATCCAGGAGAGGCAGGTCTGGAACAGCAGGCAGTGCTCCAGCTCACGTTTGAGTGCAGTGACAGAGCTGTGCCCAAGAAAGGTGCACATTTTATCCTATTGTGTGTCTAATGGATTCCTGAAAAGTTACCTCTTTTAACAAGAAATGTGCATTTTCTGCTTTCCGGACACAGATCCCTTAATTGAGTGAGTGCAGAAAGGGACTATCCAAGGTGCTTCTTTACTAATACTTGCCCATTTGTGAGCTCAGTGCCCTTCCTGAAGCAGTATGCACAAACATTTTAGAGACACAAAGAGTGAGAGAAATGATCACAGAAGCCATTTGTTATGATACTTAATGAGCTGCTCTTGCATTTGCCTTGGAGATAAATACACACACACACACACAAATGAGCGTACATACATCCCACATGGATGAGCTGTCATGCTAGAACCCAGACCGCACAAATGTCTCTGCACCTGTCTCAGTTTCCCCATCTGTGAAATGGGGATAATCAAACTAACCCATCTACTAACCTTAAACAGTGCTGTGAACATATAAAGCTGGTACTTTTGGGCTAGGAATAGTACTGCCACATCCAGACAGGGTGACTTTTAACCATAGTCACCTCCATCTTTACCTGACCCTGTCTTTCCTCTGTCCCTTTCCCTTTTCTCCTCAAAGGAGAGAATTCATAGGCAACCTGTGCAAGACATTGCACATTAATCCTCCCAAATGTTAGGGATGTGTTTGCTGTTGGCCTGCTGGTTAGAAGCAAGCTGTGGAGACTCATGCAGAGTCCAGGGGCCTCTGGAGAACTGACTCCACCAGATCTTAGAATCACTTTTAATGAGGATGAGCAGGTCTGAGACACACCTTCTCCACTCCCGGACATCTACAGGGGACACAAGTCTAGATTTTATCTGGCTGTTGGCTGGTTAAAGTTAAAATGAGCATTTTTAGACGTTCTGCTAAACACTAGATGAGACCCCTCTGAGGGGAAGATGGAATAGGGCACACGGCTAGTGAAAGACCACCTGAAGACCCAAAGCTAGCCCTACTGGCTAAATCTAAACCTTGCTTCCTCTCTAAAGATAAGGGCTCACCATGGGTCTTTCAAATACAGGAAGCTTTTTAGTGGTCCTAGTTCATGTCTCTCTGCCTGCTCCACCAAGGCTCAGAAAGTTGTCTCTGCCATCAGCTGTACAGTGATGGAGCCTTGTCTGCAGCACTGCATTTCCATCGCCCTCCCGTCCACAGCTCCTCCTAATCGCTTTCTCCTCTCGCAATGTCTATGCAAACATCAGAGGGATAACTGTCTGTTTGGATGTGTGCCGGGCCCCATTACTAGTCACAAATGATTAACTTCAGGCCCCCCTCGCTAGTCTGCTTGCCTCGCAAGTAGCACTGTTTGGGATCTGTGTTTATCTGCAGCGTGTGTCAGGTCAATCAGCTACGGCAGTGCCGGGCGACTCATCACTTCCCAGACAGGGGACTAGTCAGTAATAACAGCTCTCTGACAAGTCACTTTTTCCCCCCTTTACAGCCTTTTCCCTGGCGGGCAGGATTCAAAAAGCAGGTGCTTGGGGAATTGTTTTCCCCTGGAGTCATTCTAAAGATGCCATTTCATGCTGCATGAGCCGCTCGCATTTTTCTCATTAGCGGCAACAACCTGACCTAGAGCGAGGTGTGAACATTTGCAAGATTTTCTTCCATCATGAATTTGATCCAAGATGAAACAGTGTTTTTTTTTTCCTTCTTACAAACATCAAAAATTAGGCAAATTTGTCCTGGGAGAGGCAGGTGGGAGATGTTGCTCTGAAATCCCCCTAGTAGAATTTTCCTGGGTTTCACCATGGAAAAGGCTTTTATTTTCAGCGGGGGGAAAGACTGATGATATAAAAAAAATTAACTTTTTCTTAGACCACCAGGAAAACCTGACATTTCAGGTTCAGCCTCTCCTCTATATAAATTACCATTGGACTCCTTCTTTGACGAAGCCTTCTGGTCCATAGGTACAGTCAGGTAATTAGGTGTCAAACTGGGAGGAGTTGTGCCTGGAGTTAATAGTGGTTGCAAAATCAAAAGTATATTTCACTGAGATTGCAAAACTGCAGCTGCAAAGCAGGAGGCAGGTGCTGAGAATCTGTTGCTGCATATCACCTGCTGGGAGCCTGCACACCTCAAATCAGAGGGATCTGCTGGCTCCTTAGTGCTCTGATGAAATGTTGGTTACCATCCAGGGCTAAGCAGATTCGGCAAAGGGACATTCGCAGCGCTTCATTGTGTGGGACTCACCCTCTCTGTTCTGCGTTTCAGGTCATCGAGTGCATCACCCAAGGCCGAGTCTTGGAGAGGCCTCGAGTTTGTCCCAAGGAGGTTTATGACATCATGTTGGGCTGCTGGCAGAGGGAACCTCAGCAGCGGCTCAACATCAAGGAAATCTACAAGATCCTTCATGCTCTTGGCAAGGCCACACCAATCTACCTGGACATCCTTGGCTAGCAGTGGCCACTTGTCAAAAGTTCCTGCTCCTTCCTTCCTCCACCCACCCTACCTCCTCTGCTCCCGACCCCTTTCAGCCCCCAAGCAAACATCTTCATATAAACTCAAGTGCCTGCTACACATACAACACTGAAAAACAAAACAAAACAAAACAACCTGTAAGGCAGTTTGGCTTATATATATTTATAGATATATAGATATAGATATATATACCTTCCACACCAATACAGAAAGAAGCTGCTGTTACAGAAACTATAAGACTTTAAAAAATAAAACAAAAAAGAAGAGAAGAAACTTAAAGTACTTAAAAAAAAAAAGGAGGAATCTTTTCCCCCAAGCTGTGGAGAAGTGAAACATGACCTTGCTGTGCTTTGTCCGCTCGGGCTGAGCTCAAGACTCTTGCTAGCGCAGAGACGCAGTCCCAGGGAAAAGCTCTGGGAGGAGGCCCTGCCCCGTTTGTAAGATATGCACTGAATGTGTGACTCAGTCCCCGCCTGGACGTTTGGGCTCTGAGCCAGGGCAGTGCCCCTGGAGGAACTTGCAATTCCACCCGCCCACCTTCCCACCCTTTTCCTCCTTTTGACATTGCAGGACAATTTTTCTAATTTGCCAATTCTTAAATGTATAGACTCAAGGCTTTCGGAACATACAGTAAAGGATCGCGGCACCTACGGGTAAACCACACACGAGAAACAGCCACCCTCCCACAAAACACAGACAAGAGGAACTGAACCTTTCTATTGCCCACGCCAATCCTTTGTCAGACTCTGCGGATCAGTGCCGGGGACCAGAGCAGCTGCCTGGGAGAGCCATACAGAGAGCAGAGTTGGGGAGGGGTCTGTGCCATTGTAAGGATGCTTTGACCTCACTTTGGCATGCGGGACAGGCACCCAGCCCATGCGTCGCCCCCAAATAGGGGGTGTTTTTGAAAGCAAAACCCTCCACCCTGCTTATTTTGCCAGGAGACATGGTAGAGATGTGAGGAGACCCCCCGCCATACAGATGGGCCAAATTCATCCCTGGCGCAACAGCGCTGAAATCAGGGCTTCCCCCCCCCAGCGTGTGTTCAAAGGCTGTAGTTTGTCATCTGGCTGGGGATTGGCTTGCACGGCTTCAGGGGTGCTCTTCGGGGTTAGTACACCATGCTGCCCCTCCTTCCTTTCCCCCACCATCCACCCCCCCTCCCTCGGTCCAATACCTAGTATATCTGCCAAAGGGATGGGGGTGGTGCAGGGGAAATGAAGGGGTCTGGGAGATGGCTGGGAACCTATCAGCACCTGCCCAGGCCCTGTTGACATTCGCCTCACGTCTCCAGGCCCTGAAAGGATTGATGCATCTGCCTTTGAGTTGCTGTGAAAATGCAGAGGCTGAAGAATAGCTCCACTGGTAACCCGGGGAGCTGGGGGAGGGGAAGGCGGTGCTTTCCCGAGGAGACGGCTCAGCAAATGGCCACTGCGGCCAGCCTTGCATGTCAATGAGGACAAAGGCCTGGCCAAGGGGACTGGGACAGCCGGGGAGGGGCAGAGAAGCAGTCCCTATCCCACGCCCCCATCAATAAAAGGAATCAACTTCCTGGCAAAAGGCTTCCTCAGAGGTGGGCTCCTGCTCGAAGCAGGCCTGGGAAACAAAACATTTCTGGTTCGTTTCTCCTCCGGCTAATGGAGGACGAGGGGACAACATGCCGCTTGGCAACTCTAGCCAGGAGGAGGGTGCTGTCAAGGCAGAGTTTGAAAGGTGACAGCTGTAGACCCAGAAATAGCTTGTTGGGATGTGGCCCTTGTCATGGAAGGAGTGGGGGGATCTCCTCTTCTCCCCCCCATCCAGCACCCCCCGCCCAGAGCAATCGACAGGGCAGGCTGCATTCGAGAAAGGATGCTTCTGTCCAGGTGGTGACGTAGTTGTGGTGCGCTGCACAGAGGAAACCCCCTTCTCCGCCCCATTACAATCACCCCATTTATCTGGAGCTGTCTTGTTGCTGACTTAAATCAGAGGAGGGGGCCCTGGCACAGGGAGGGGAAGAAAGCAGATCCAGGGGAAGGCCCCTCTGGTGCTAGTGGAGTAGAGTCTGCAGGGGCTGAGGCTGCTGGAGAGGGGTGGGTGCAGTGGCTTATTTGGTCCAGGTGGTGCTTGTTGTAATAAAGGCATTGGGGAGGGGAGGGGAGACAAAATGTGATTCCTTGGCCCGCCTTACAAAAACCAGGATCTGTCAGTGCTTGGCGGTAAGGGGCAAGGCCAGTGCAGCAGACTCTGGAGTCAGGGCAGTGTGCTGGGTTGTTCGCGTTACAATGCTGAATGATTGTGTACGGGTCACTTTGAATAACAGAACTGAGCTGTTGGCAGGAGGACAGGCAGGGAAGGGGTGTTAATGGCCCCAGAGATCATAGAGAAACCACAATCTAGTGCCCCACTCCCCCCATGCTCTGCATGGCTTTGTTCTCCTGGGGCACCTGGACAATGGGAGCTGGCTTTGGTGAGGGGGGCACCCCGTCTTTTCCCTTCCCCCCCGCCATTTAACTAACCCTTCAAACCCCTTTCCCCAGTCATAGCACTCATAGACCCTGAAATTCCATGTTAAATTCAGGAGCACCCCACCCTCCAGCTCTGCTGCAAACTAGGGATCCCTGTCCCCCACCCCATCCCATGAGTGGTGGGTTCCCCAAGCCAGCTCTGTGTGTGGGCATCTGAGCAAGGTCAGGGCAGGAGCAAGGAAAGACATCAGGCCTGAATGCAGCATGGTTATTAATAACTGGTCTAATGAAAAGAAGAAGGATGTCCCCTGAAAGATGTTAAGCTCCCGACACCGAGATTCAGGCTGTCAGACTGCCCCATTCTTAGCCCCACCAAATGCAATTATGGCATTGGGGAAAGGTTCTCTTGTCAAAGCTTGTTTTGAGCAGCTGCTCAGCAAAAAAGCAAGGCAGGGTTGATACCGTGGCATGGAGTCATGATTCCCCTGCTGCTGTTGCTTTGGGTCTGTGCGTGTCAGGTTTTGCTTCTGTTAGTTTCGTTTCTGTACGGATGAGAGGAAATAGTTGCAGACGTGCTGTGGGAGTTGGGAAGGATGCTGGGCCGAGTTATAGGGGAAAATACCCAGAAGTCTCCTGTTTGCTGGAATTAATACAGAGCCCCTTTAGTCTGCGTGGGTGGCTCTTTCACCCACTACAGGACCAGAAGTTCCTGATGGCTGTAGAGCCTATGTGGTCCCACTGTGTCAGAGATAGCGCAGGGTTTGGGGAAACCCATACAGTGTGCCCCAAAGCAAAGATCTACTCTAGAATGTGGGTGCCTTTGTGGGCCAGGGAGGCACAAGTGACTCCAACATTGTGCAGATCATCCATTTGCTCCCCCCATGAAGAGGGTTAGCTATCGCTCTGCTGTGAGGAACACCAGAGCTCTCCCCCAGCCTGGCTACTCATGCCATGCCCAAGGACCGCAGTTGACTCTGGCTTAGGCTTATTTCAATCCCCTCCCCATATCCCCACACCAGGGCATTCCCATTACTCGACTCCTTTAACTGAGCTGGTCCCCAAATGCCTTTTGAAAGGGAGGTGGGCCAGACCCGAGGGCAGTCCTGGACCTTAGCTGAGAACAGGACTGTTGCCCTTCCTGGCACTCGCAGTGGGGCACTTTTACTTAGGGAAAAGATTAACCCAGGCAATTCCCTTCGAGGGTTTCACCTAGATGGACACCTGCTGGGCAAGAGGGCGCTGTGCTGTGGTTGGCCCTGGGTTGTGGTCTCAGTGACCTCATGTTTTGTTTTTTTCACATCTGTGATTTCCCATTTCTAACATTTAGGTGAAGCGGATACTTCTTGAGGGTGGGCCATCGAGCACTCAGTGTTTAAATGGGGCTCAACCCCATCTCTTGAAGTCAGCCTTCTATTTTGCATGCCTGTATTGTTGCTCACAAGGCTCTCTACACTCCAGTTTTTGCACACACCTCTTAGACTTGGATGGTCATTACATGCTTTGTTTGTGCAAACCTGATCAGCTGGCACATGCATGTGAATTCAGGGTTTTGAATTTGCATGAACTTGGGTGTGAAAAATGGCATGCAAAAACTTCAGTGTGGGGGAAAATATGTGCAAAAGCAAGTGTGAAAATGGGGTTCCATTATAGAGGCTGCTTTTGAAAATGTGATCTTCAAAGCATCTCCGATTGCCTCTCTCCAGTAGTGGGTAGAATAAACTGTCTCAATTAGACAGCACTTGGAAAAGACCTCGTAAGGAAGGGGACGGTATTACAAGTCCAACACACTACTTGGGTTAAGTCAGGGATCGGCAACCTTTGGCACACGGCCTGCCACGGTAAGCCCCCTGGTGGGCCAGGCCGGTTTGTTTACCTGCCATGTCCTCAGGTTCGGCCAATCGCAGCTCCCGATGGCCGTGGTTCGCCACTCTGGGCCAATGGGGGCTGCGGGAAGCAGCAGCCAGCACATCCCTTGGCCATTAAGTAAACCATAACATCCCTGGGTTAAGTAAACCATAGTTGTATTAGGAAGGGCTAGTGTTCTATTAAATTCCAAGTGGTGCTGATGGTAGAAACTGAAATAAACAAAAAATAAATTGTGTGACTGAGACTACAGGAAAATGAGGCTATAACTCTGGGCAAACACTGGCAAAAAAGCAAAGGTCACCAGCAGGCAGGGGTCTGAACCGTGCTGTGTTGTGAGCTTTTCTCATCTGAAATACAAGCAGAACAAGGCCTGAGCAATATTAAACCTTTCAGGGACAAAGGCAGGGAAATCCAAAGCTAAGGCTGCTGTTTTCTCTTCCGAAGAAAGGCTTTTACTTCTCAGGACCCAAGTGCGTTTGCTGCCTAATGTGCTAGCGATATCAGCAGCTGTAACTGCAGAAACACAGAACCGGGTCTCGGCTGGCAGGTGAAGAAAGACTTGATTTAAGCGCTGTTGTTCGTTGGGTGTATGTATTTGTCATTGGTGAGTCTGCATCTAAAGTGTGTTCTGTTCAGAGCTGGGATCTTTATTACGGTTGCATATTTATTTTTATAATGAGGCGTTTCACTTCCTGCACCCAACGGCGAGTCTCATTTTACAGGTTGTGAGTGAAAAATGTTGCATTCAAGGCTGGTAGCCAAATGTACTGAAGGCTACTCCTTGCTCTCTGCAGGTGACTTTTACACCTAAGGGTGGCCCAGTACAGTGCTTCCCCTCCTCTGGGGCAGCTGTACCAGTTTACTAGACCAAAACTGTGGCCCATGCCCTGTGCTTTCCTGTACAGTTACTGGGGCTTAGCAGCTGAAGCTCAGTTACACACCACTAAATGGGAAGCTGGCAGTGGTGCCATGCTAAGGCCTGAGCGAGAATGCAAGGGAGAGCCTAGAGTATCTGTCAGATGAGGACGTGCCAGTTTTGGGGCAGGGAAGAACCAACTGTTGAGAAGACAGACACACCAGAAAGGATAGCTTGCCCCCTTGGCTCTCCATTCACTGGGACTTGGTTTAAGCCTCTAGTATTTTTTGTACAAAGAGGGGGATCTGAGAGGATTTAATCTCTGACGGGATATTTAGCACTTGGGTCGTTCCCTTTGCATGGGCCAGGTCTTGGCTGTGAAGCAGTCCCTCCTGTTTACCAGGAAGAGCCTGGGTTGTGTTCTGTGCTGGTTAGTTACGCCTCTGCAATGGCTCCTCTCTGCTTTTGAGACGCCTACTCGCTTTCTCTAAATGTGGATTTTCACATGCAGGGGGAGCTGACGGGGCGGGGCGGGGGGTTGGCCGGTGATCAGGTCTGATGGCTCCATACAGTTTTGCCCTGCGCATGGTGGACAGGACGCCCATGCCAAGAAAAGCACTCAGCAGGTCCAGGCTGTGGTTCAGTGCAAAGGCACATCCCCAAAGGCTCTGCTGTGCTACTGTGTCTTTTTGAAGGAGCAGGATGGGACTGCACCTTTGGGGTGAGTATGCTGTCGGCTTGCAAAGGAGAAGAAGTTGCCGGGGGGAGCATGCCAATTTGTGCCCCATTAGCATAATGGCTAAGTGGAAAAACTTGCTTAGCTCTTCTCCAGAATCACTGCTAGAAACTGTGCTCCTGGCTGGGACCTGGCGGGTCCTGTGTCTAGCCGAGTGAATGCGTACAAAGACACACACACACACACCCCCGAGTGGCCAATGGCACAGGTGTATGTAGTCTCTGCCCTAGTGGAATGCAGAGGTAACGGTGCACCCTTCAGTCACCTTCATGCCCCTTGTTCCTTGTCTGTACGACCTTAGGCAGTGGAACAGGTTCCCAGCCAAAGTGGTGGAAGTCTCCTTGCTTGCAGCTTTTAAAACTGTGTTAGGCAGTTGTGGGGAACGATCTTGCTTAGGGCCCCAGGAGACAGGCTAAGTGATCTAATAGGTCATCTCTAGCTTCTGTGGTTTCTCACTGGCCACAATTCCGCAAGGCTTCTTCACAGCCCCTGCTTCTAAAACAACCAGCTCTAACATTCCTCAAAGAAAATGGATGATTATCACATAACTCCCATTGGCACTCAGGGATCCCCTATGGGAACTAATCTCCCAGACAAAAAAAGGGGACTGATCCTACAGCCTGAAGCCAGTAGCCCAGCAGCTGTTCTGAAGAGGTGTTGAGCTGCAGAACTACTGGCTTCTTAAGACAAGGGCCCAGCAGGAGATGACTGAAATGCCTCTGTGAAGGAAATCATAGCATTGGGAGGTCTGAACATTTTTTCTTTTGCACACTGGCTCTCTGTTGGTTTCCAGCCTCCCAGATCTTTGCTGCTTGATATTTAGATAAGTGAAGTTGCTTCATTTGCTTCCTTCTGGAAAAATAGGACTGGCACAAGCCCTGTGATTTTCCTGGTGGAGATGCAATAAGATTCCCTCAAACCCCACCCCCCGCCACTCCACCCCCCACACGTTTCCTTTCTGTCCCTGTAGTTCTCCGGGAGTGGCAAACGGACTTTTTAAACTGAGCGAAAGTCTTAATGTGAGGTGAATCTGAAGCCCACAGTTTGGACTTCAAACAGTGAGAAAATTGGTGCTGAATGATTCCGCACACAAAGCAGAAAACTTTCATTTCCTGCAGGCAGGATGGAATTGACTGTTATATTAAGACTTCAGAAGGAGCACTGCCCTGGAGTAATTCCACTGCTGTCAGGCAATGTTGACATCTAGATTAACCTCTGTGCAGTGAATTTTACAGCAAAGCTCATTGTGATGCGTGTGGGATATCTCCTGTAAATCCCAGCTGAAACCAAGGGTGTCCCACCCCCCTCTATGAGAAGAAGGAGAAGAGCCTGGCAAGCGACTGTGTTTCTTTTACCTCAGCAGAACGTGGCTCTGACCTCATCCAGGCCATTCCTGCTGAGACAGGCTTTCTCCTCTGCTAAAGTGACAGGAGTTTTAGCCCATATTTTTTTTAATCCCCCCAAGGTATTTAAATCAAGGGGATGAAAGGCTCTTTGCTATTGACAAACAGGTCCTGCCATGTATCCACAAGCAGACAGTCGTAGTTAAAAGGAACTGGTTAACCAGTGGCTGTTAGCTTCTCTCTCTGATTAACTCCAAACTAGGGCACTGATGAGACCTGATCCTGTGAGCAATGCCACTCACTCTCACAGCTGCTGCCAACAGGCTGCATCTAGTGTTAACCAGCCAAACAGGAGGCTAACTATTTAAACTGTGAGCATGACAAAAGATGCATAAATTAAAGGAGTTCACGTAGTTCATTCTGCAGAAGTCAAAGGCCATTGCAAAAGAAGTCTCCGAACTCCTTATTTCTTTGCTCTAGCTGTTAAATCCAAACTGCAAGGTAGGAGCAAGTACCCTTGGTATTTTCTTTAAGAGTAGCTTCAGCAGCAAAAGTTTCAAGGGCTGAGAGGTACAGAAGCGGAACTGCCTTCTCCTTCCTTGTATGCTAGAGACAATGCTCTCAACAGGCATTAGTAGGTACCTAGTGATGTCACCTAGTCCTTTTGATTACCTCTGTGTAGATAAGTACTGTCAGCTAGAAAATGTCGGGACTTGAGGGTGTATCCTTCATTCTAGCTATTCTTTATGCCTTGCTCTTCTTGTTCATCTCTGAACTCATATATGTCTATAATCAACAGCAAAAATTCTAGGCACATCTTGAATACTGTGTGAAGATGTGGTCGCCCCATCTCAAAAAAATATATATTGGAATTGGAAAAGGTTCAGAAAAGGACAACAAAAATGATTAGGGGTATGGAACAGCTTCCATATGAGGAGAGATTAGTAAGCCTGGGAATTTTCACCTTGGAAAATTGATGACTAAGGTGGGATATGATAGAAGTCTATAAAATCATGATGGCTGTGGAGAAAGTAAATAAGGAAGTGTTATTTAGTCCTTCTCATAACACTATCCCTGCCCATCAATGGCTATTAGCCAGGATGGGCAAGGATAGTGTCCCTTGCTTCTGTTTGCCAGAAGCTGGGAGTGAGCGACGGGATGGATCACTTGATGATTACTTGTTTTGTTCATTCCCTTTGGGGCACCTGGCATTGGCCACTGTCAGAGGACAGGATATTGGGCTAGATGGACCTTTGGTCTGACCCAATATGACCATTCTTATGTTCTTATACAGCTCTCATTGACTCAGCTGGAGTTGTGTGTCCTCTGCATCTCTGAAATCAGGCCTATAAACTCTTTTTTGAACCTGTATTTGCTATCCCCAATTAGAATACAGCTGGAAGGGTTGCCTGCAAGGTTACAGAAAAGGTCATGGTGTCATTTTTGACTATAGAAAGAATATGGTCAACCAATTTAACCAACAAAGAAAATCAAACTTGGTGGCCTAATGTAAAAAGTAATCGGTATTGTATTTTGCTTTGGACATCCATGCATTAATATTCTGCAAATATGATTTCCCCTTTGTTTGTATTATTGATGCTATAAAATGTCAGACACACTAAAAAACAAACTAAAAAATCCTTTACAACCCAGCCTTGGGGTTTGGAGTAATTTTGGCTGAGTCACAAATAAGGTTTCTGACCCTTTTGCTTCTCATGGATATTAATGCACTGGTCACTCAATCTACTGCTGACTTTAAAAACATTCACTTTGCTAGCTGTATTTTAAAGAATACAAAACCTTGAAATTCTTTGTGCCCCATGCGGGAAGCCAAAAGTGCCCAGGGTGAAGTACCACTTTGCTATGGTTGGGTTTGTGACTCTCATAGGGTCTGCTACATCTCTGTGGTTCCCAGCAAAGCACCACTTCACAACCGTCTTTGTTCCAGCCAAGAAGAACTAGGTCTGTGTCCCCTTTCGTCAGAGCTGTTTTATCACTTGGGTTTGCTCTTGAGCAGTACTGGGCTCCTGCCTCTTGCAGTGATAGGTGGATGTTATAACTCCACAACACACCAGCCCTTAGTTACCCAAGAATTGAGACGTAATCAGGAAGGGGAGACCTGTATTCTTGTCAACCCCCATCTAACTATATCCCAGAATCTTAGGCACTTGTTTTCATGAGCACTGAGCAGACATCTTTACTGTGCTGTCCACAGTGAACCCTAGATTTTTGTGCCAGAGAGGATACAGGGAACTCAGAACCCATCCCTGTGTTGGAGGAATTTAAATTGTTCCTTCCAATGTGCGTCTTCTTGAACTGGCTGAAGATGAGTTTCACTTGCCCAACAACTGATTTACTTTCGTCCCTCCCACTCCTCCCTGCCCCGACTCACTAAATAATTTTGTGCCATTGGCAAATGTCACATCATTATCCGCCCTCCGTCCCAAGTCATTAATAACTAAATTGACCAGCACCAGCCCTGCCATTCATGTCTGGGGTCACCCCACTATTAACATCTCTGCTCAATAGGAACTGCCCAGTTATTCTTCCCATTTGCTCCCTGTTTCTCCTTGTTAGTGTCTGATCCATGGTAGGATGTTACCCCTTGCTCTGGCTATCCAGTTTCCTTATTAGCCGCTTATGAGGGCATTTATCATAGTCTTTTTGAAAGTCTAATAAAATGATACAAAGGTCTACTTTATCTATTATTTCCTTCCCTCTTCCAAAGCATTCTCAAAGGCTAGAGAGAAAATTGACTCTTAAGTAGGCTATGTCAAAGTGTCCCTGCCTTGTTGCTTTCATCTGGGAGTTTCCCAACTATTTTGTAGTTGACTTCCAAACCCTTTTTCTGAGTCCTGCAATTAGAGCTCCCCATCTCTCAGGCCTGAGTAAAAATGGAGGTCAAATCATACTCTGCTGGAGGGATCTTCTTTACGATGTTGTGGGGAGGAAATCTCAGCAAGTTTCTCCTTGGATTTTCCCTCCAGTGATAGCAGGAGCAGGGGATTTGGGGAATCCAGAGGGAGGTAAAAGAGCTCCCAGTTCTGTAACCTCCTGCTGAGATTTCCACATGGAAATCTGGGAGCAGGGCAGGGGACATTGCCATGGGGATCAACATTTCTCTTGTTCAATCCTCCTCCCAGCCCAGCCCTCTGAAGTCCACAGAATGCCATCGGCACAGAGGTACAGCTCAGGTGCATGCCCACAGCACAAGGATAGGGAATTTCCAATTGTGCCCTGCCACCCCCAATGAGATAGGAACAAAGTTAGCAAAAGTCCCAGAGTAGAAAGAGTTCTGGGTTATGATGTTTTCCCTACAGGGATTATTCAGTTTCCTTTTCTAACTCCGTTATTTAAGACACAATCCCACAGTAACTATAAACATGCTCTGAAATACAGAATGAACACGAGGAATCTGTTTGTTTTAGATTTTATGCCCGTAATTTCTCTCGCTGAGAATTCAGCTGTTACTCAGCCCCCAGCTGATTGTTCTGATTGGAAAGTCAGTCAGGACTGATTCCTGATGGGATCTGCTCTAGTCCATCCTAGTTCTTACACACTTGGGCTGCGGCAATGGAAATAACAAAAAGGACTGAGTTATTGTTACTGCGTATAGACCTGAACCCTCCACTTGATGCTGGGCTAAAGACTGATAGGTGATGAGCACCACAAGTGTACCTTAGAGTCGGAAAAGGTTGTGGGTTCTGGATGCCTCTTGAGATCATTCATTGTGATGTTAGGAGTAGTGTTGCAGGGAATGAGGGGGTGAAATTGTACAAGAAAAAAATGTGTCAAACAGATTGTTTGGCGTTTAGTGCAAGAAAATCCACAATTGTACGTGAGACAAGATTGAACTCATCATATTCTCCCTAGCAACAAAGAATAGTTGCTACAGAGAGGAACGATTCTCTGTCCCAATCGCTTTTAATTTTGTTTTTCTTGTTCTTCTGATAGGGCAGAGCAAACCCTGGCTCACAATGTCTTTGAAAGCTGGAAATTAGGGTGAGAGGTGAGGTTGGGAGCGGATGAGATCCTGATCTTGTTCAGTGATGTAGATGGGTAACAGCACAGCATCTTCCTGGGATCAGGTCCTAATAATCTGGGATCAGATCTCCCCCTTCCCCACCCCCCAAAAATCTATTTTGTGCAAGCATTGTTCACAGTATTGTAAATCAGTTTTATCTCTGAGATTAAGAGACAAAAGCAGCCACTAATCTGGGGATTTTGCTGTATCTTAAACCAGTAGAATCATTTCCCTGCAGATCAAAATGGCTGCCTAAGGTCAAGAAAGGCGCTGATGGAAAACCAAGCAACGAGATTGTTTTGATGACCTGTCTCTACCTAAATTTTTGCAACATGTTAACCACAGTCACCAGGGAATTCTGTGCTGAGGACAGGGACACCTCCGACACCGCAGAGATCAATTTCAGGCTGTTCCACTTAAGAACGGTCGGTGTAATAAACGTTATCGGAGACAGGCTGTCATGCAGTGTCTGCAGCTGATGACTGAGTGTTTAGTCTGTCAGACTTGTTCTGATCTCTGGTTTCAGGGTGGCATGTTCTTGCTGGCATTTAATTTGGGACTGTGTGTTCAGCACCATGGACAACGGTCATCTGCTAGAAGTGAGTGAAATTTACAGGCTATCGCCTAGCTTCATCTCCCACAGGGCTCTGGCTTCCCCACCTCATTTCTGAGCCCTGGTGGTTGTTTTTCCTAGTGGCTGCTCTTTTGTGTGTGCTTTGCTTATCCAGCTCAGCATGTCAAGACTTTTTCCCTCCCCTCATGCTGCACCCTGAACCTGCTGATATTGGGCCTGCTCCTAAATCAGTGCGTTCCTCTCTATGCGTCAGGACTACTTGGGTGAGTAAGGGGGGCAGGGCTGGAGCCGTATATCTCCCACTCTGAGAAACAGGCCAGAGAGCTCTGAGGAGAAACAGCTTGAAGATTAATAGGGATCCAGGCAGGCCAGTAGTTCTCAACCTGCCGTCCACTCAGCACACACCTGTGGCTTGTGTGACATCCTCA
Source organism: Natator depressus (assembly GCF_965152275.1). Taxonomy (NCBI): domain Eukaryota; kingdom Metazoa; phylum Chordata; order Testudines; family Cheloniidae; genus Natator; species Natator depressus. The sequence continues at coordinate 69,947,165 of NC_134243.1, forward strand.
GAGCCATACAGGTAGTATATATATCCTGTGGATGAGGCCCACATCACACAGCGAGCTGCATATGCAGCCCACAATGGTAAATAGGTTGAGAACCACTGATGTAGCCAATGGGCTGGCTCAGCTACCCTGGAGCTGATCTGGGACTGTTCTGGCACTTATTTAAGCCTAAATGTTCAAGGACCTGGTGTTATCACTGAGCCAAATCCTTACATCATTCCAAAGTAGAGAGACAAGTCATAGCATGTCTAATGTATGAAAAGGGAACACAATCGGACCTTGCAGCTTGGTACCGATTGTGTATGTGGGATTCTTCCCACCTGCCCCCCCCTCACCTTTTCCTGACACCTAAACATTTCAACATTTGCTTTGTGCTAAAAGATTTAACCAAGCAGAGTGAAACTACTGGAACTGGGCTTCAGTGGAGTTACTCCTGATTGTCACCAGCATTTGTGAGATCAGGCTCAGGTCCAGCGACAGTTGAAAAGCACTGGGCCAGCTAGAGGTTTGGAAGCGCAGCCTTTGATCTGCTTTTGTTTATTTTAATATAAAATCGTCCTGTTGCAACAGTGCAAGGAAATGAGTAGCTACCACATATTAGTGAGCATATTTGTTCTCAGACTCAATGAGGTAACAGCATGCAAAATCCCTCTCATTTCAGCTTAGTGTCTCTGTGCTTTTTTTTTTCGCTCTAACAGCCCTGCCCCTGCTCTTAGATTACACGAAGCAGGTAAACTCCATCTCAAGCGGCTGATTCTGCAAGCGTCAAGAATAACTTCCTTCTTTTGGGCAGCTTTGGGAGTGATCAGGAATTGTAGGTCCATCCCCAGCTCTTGGGTAGGGATGGGCTACCTGATTCAGGAAATGGAAGATAAGAACCAGCCAGAAACTTAGCTCAGATATGGAACCGAACCTTCAGATTGGTTCCTGTGAGCACCCCTTCCTGTCTTTCTTCCCTGACTCAACAGGCCCACTGTCTTGGCTGAAGAGGGAGAGGGAGTCATAGGGCAGGGGGTATACTTGGAATTGAAGAATGGGGTGTAAGAGGGAGGCTGTTGGAAATCAGAGGGCTAGCTTTGCAGGAGTGGGGAATCCTGAACAGGGAAGTGTTAAATGTTGGGAGGGAGGAGAGAAACCACAAGTGACTTGTGTCCATTTGAAGCAGCTTTGAGGGCCCATCTGGACTTCCCATCTTGTTGGGCTTCTCCCAGGTCTGATCGTGGGTCCCTCACTCAATACCTTACAAACACCAAAGTCTTATTATTGTATATTCCACTGTCTGATGGTTCTTGCCCAACCACAAGTGGGTTGTTTTGTTTGGGGTTTTTTCCCCCTCTGTGAAAGGGATTTGTTTCTTCAGGAGAAGTGTCCTTTAAAATTCCAGCTAAATCTGGAGGTAGTTTCTTGCATGAGCAGCTTTTTATAGATAGGCTTAAAGCAGAACAAAAATACCTTATGTTAACTAAGTGCTATTTCACATAATGTGTTCCATGAGAAATGAAGGATTTCCTGCCTTGTAAATGATGTACATTGATGTAGTTCATACTGGACACTTGGGTCGGAGGATTTGTGCAGAAAGGTTTCATTACCTGAAGGATCAGCTGGCACCTGGGACAGATGTGAGGGGAGAGCAGGATGTATTTGGGAATGGAATTAGGTGCTGTATTCTCCCCCTCCTGAGATACTAAATATGTGATGCGGTGACGATGGCTGTAAGTGGCATGTGTCTGTCCAAATGTCCCATCCCCCCGCAGTTGGGGTGTATAATTCTCAGCATTGGAAAAATGGACCAGCTCTCAAAACAAATCTATTCACCTGCTTCTGTTCTGCAGAGATAGACGAGCCCTTGATTGGGGAAGAACTGCGGTGGCATATACAGGCTGTTGTCATCAGCAGTGACTCTAGCCATGTGGTTCTGCCCCCCTTGGAAAAAAAGTGAAAGTAAAATCAGAGTCCAATAAGTTGGCCTTTGTCCCAGCTGCTATGTACCTCTGTTCACAGCTATTAATGGAACAGAATGGCTCTGCCAGGTGTAGAACGGCCTGCGCTGGTGCCCCATACTATACAATTCACATTCCAGTAGGGGGCGAGGCAGCAGCTGGATACACGCACCAGCCCAGCAGCTGCCACAGAGCACTGAGGGGTGCTGTAATGCACCCTTAACTCATGAGCACATGTACAGCCCTCCCCCAGAAGAATTTTGCCCTACGCAGCCTCTGGTTGGAACTTGGCCTCGTCTTTGCAGACATGTTAGGGGGAACATGGCTAGCATCCCAAAATGGGGACTTTTACCAGGCTAATGTGAATATCAGTTAACGTTATTGAAACTCTGTATGAACAGACATCAAAAATCTCAGTGACATTTGCTGGATTGAGTTGTTTGTTTTTACCCATTATACCAATAAGCTACAATCGTGGCCTCTTTGGATCCTGTTTTAAATTCTGCATCTGTGTCTACACTGGAGGCCATCACCTCCTGATACTTAGCCACTATGGGGGCCATCAATGGTGTCTCCCGATTAAGGGGTCAAAAACGAACTACCAGCCTTCAGGTCTTGCTGTGGTTCTCAACCCCTTCCATTTCACAACACCCTTTGCCATACCAGGACCCATCCAGAACCGCCCCTTCTGTCAAACTAGGATCCTCTCCCATGGGACAATATGGGAAAGGCAGGGTGGTGGCACCCCCTAGAACCTGTCTGCAACACCCTTCTTCCCCAGGGGCTCCAACTGCTAGGGGGAGGAACTCTGCTCTGGGTATTAGCCAAAGTGGGTTCCCCTGTATGCTCCCCATTGTAATTTGGATTGAGCTCTTTGCTACACTGGGGCGGGGGGCATGATTCCATTATAGTTTTAGACCCATAGAAGCCTTTTACAAATTTTTAAAAAGTGTTTGAAATTGAGGTTAAGGGACATCTGAAATGCTGAGGTATTTGCCCTTTCCCTGGACCCTCTCCCCACCCTTTGCTTCTTCTTTCCCTCGTCCCCAGCCTCAAAATGAAACAGAAAATTATTTTTTTAAAACTATTGATAATTTATGTTTAGTACAAAGGATGATTTAATGGCATCACCAAAGGTCGTTCATTCCATTTACACATTCCTCCTCCACCCCCAAGCCCATTCTCCCTATTGCAGCCCGTTGCCCCCTGTCATCCACCCCACACACTCCCCACAACTAAAGAAACACAAACACTGGAGACCATTCCGATTTGGTCAACAATCATTGGAGGACAGAGATTTTAAAAAAATACTAACCAGCCACCACAAAACGAAACCATGTCCACCTTTCAATCCAATAGTCAACTGCTGCAAATAAAAGATGAACTCATTTCTTGACATTTGTTTAAAAAAAAAGTCTTTTATACCTGTTTGTGTGAGCGTATGTATGTATATACATACACCTGTGTTCATACACACATACGCACACATCTCTCTCTCTCTCTCTCTCTCTCTCTCTCTAATATAAATATATTGTACGTTAGAGCTGTAAATATTCCTTGGTCATGTGTCTATGTCTTCTTCATAGTATCATATCCTCAGTGTTATGTTAACAATTCCATTTATTGATTGATGAAACTGTGTGTAGAGCTGTACCCTCCTGACATAGTTTATGTAGATCTCTCTTCTCAAATAAAGTACAAAACAACCATTAACTAGGCTTTTCCCCCCTCCTCTGTCTGCCTGTCATTCAACTTTCTTTTTATAAACATCACCTTTGATCTTTTATGTTCAAGTTTTAATCACAAGCTTGAGGCAGGAATTCTTGGGTGAAGTTCTTTGGCCTGGATTTTGCAGGTCAGACTAGAAGATCATAGTAGTTACTCCTGGGTTTAAAATCTATGGGTGAAATCCAGGCCCTATTGAAGTCAAAGGGAGTTTTGCCAACGGGGTCCATCGGATTTCACACTAGGATTCTAAAGAAGGGCAGAGTATTTTTTGTTTAGTGGAAGCTCTGATTCGGGAGCATGAGATAGCAGCTTCCAGAGAAAAGTACCAGTTTGCTGAACTACTAAACCCAGCCCGATTCACCTGATGGGAAGGGTGTGAACCACCATCAAAGTCAGTGTTCCTTCTCACCTGGGTTTCTAGCTCATGGACTAGTTAAACCCAGACAAAGTCTTTGTTACAGAAATTCCATCGCTCACATGACAAATTGCTTCCTTCTCCAGGCAGGGCCAGGAGGACACATCTCTGACAGGTTCCAGAGTAGCAGCCGTGTTAGTCTGTATTCGCTAAAAGAAAAGGAGTACTTGTGGCACCTTAGAGACTAACAAATTTATTTGAGCATAAGCTTTTGTGAGCTACATCTCACTTCACGAAAGCTTATGCTCAAATAAATTTGTTAGTCTCTAAGGTGCCACAAGTACTCCTTTTCTTTTTACATCTCTGACACTTTCTTGGGGGCACTTAGGACTCTGCATCACTGTGTAACTGCCCCCCACCCATCCCGCCACAGCACGAGAGGGACTTGGTGGGGCTAAACTGGGTGTCAGCTCCCTGTCTCCCCAGTCTGTTAGCCGGCTAAATAGTCTTCTCTGAAGCTCTGCCAGCTTTCACTTTGCTTTGCAGGTAACACTTGGTGTACTCCCATCCCCGAACACCTCAGAAGTAGCTCCCTGTAGCATCCAGCCTGTCACTGGACACTCACAGAAATGACCAAGACTGCTGTCTCAAAAGAGACAATGTACACACAGCTGGGAGACTACAACCCAGGATCAGGTCCTTCCTGACAACAATAGCACTTGGTGAAAACAAATGCAAGTTTAGTAACAACAGAGCTTCACCGATTCAAGTGAGTATTGAGTAAGAATAATGGAAACAGAAATGGTTACAAATGAAACAAAAGCATAACACGCTTCTAAGAAACACCTTGTAATTGTGACAGGCTACATTCCTTTGTCTGCAATAGTTTGTCACCCTCAATGTCCTTTTGCAGAGCTTGCTGATTTTAAGTCAAATCAGGAGCCAAATTTTCATGAACAACCTCTGCTCCACTAAGGGTGTTCCACAGTGAAATGGATAACGAAATGTTCTGCAGATGATGATTATATTTTCCAAGTTTTATTGTCTTTGCTTCTAGAGTCAGGGTAACCCCTGTTGGTTTCACATCCCTCTATCAACCTGTTTTTCCTGTTGACATGCCATGCAAATAGGTGTTCCTTTCTGCTGGTTCCGCAATGCTTAATTTACATTAGAGATTGGGAGATAACTACCTTTCCCCCTGTCTGGAAGAAACTAGTTTCTGCCTTTGTTGGGTTACAGACTTTACAGCATTATATCAATAAGTATCCGTAACTCCTCATATAGTGTTAATACATACATTTCACAATGACAATAATGACCAGTGTGTCACTGGCTTTCATTTGATACCTTACAAGATGCTTTTTGGACAAACACTACGAAAACAGTGGGTTAGGTGTAGTGAGTTTGTCAGGCCTGATAGGAGTTGCTCACACAGGGTCGTGAACCATCAGTGGACCTCTATGTCGCAACATCACTGAGACTTCTGTAGAAATAACCAAAATGAAATGTGTTAATAGAGGTTACCAGTGGGTGGTGTGATGGCCTGTCTGCCATCCCCAGGCATTTTCTACTGCTCAGTATGGCAGTGGGTCAAATGGCAGATTATAGTTACAGGAAGGCTGTGTCATTGGTGTTATGTTATATCCTGCCAATTTCTGCCATTGGCTCACGTTACCTTTCTACGTGTGTGCTGCCTGTGGTTAGAATTAGGAGGTGTGGAAGCATCCCAGAGTAACCCTGTGAGATAAACAGGCTCAGGAGCAGCTTCAGGTTGTCAGCCAAACTTAAACTGATTCCTCAGGCCTACAAGAAATTAGGGAGGATGTGGGAGAAAAGGGAAGGTGGGAGAGCTTTTGACAGCGTGCTCCGGGGTTTGTGCATAATTTCCTGCTTGTCTCAGGGCATGCATCCTAGTGCTTGCTTGTGGAACCACAAAGTTATGTGATCGAGTCACCGCACCGATACCGCGAGGACATGAGCCTGAGAAATGCAATGTGGAGGTGACATTAGCATATACCTGGGAGCTGCAGAAAATGACTCCAATTATTAGACTAATGAAAGAAGCAGATAAGTGCTGAGCACCGATCAATTAACTAGGTGTTTGGTCTGGACTACACACTGGGGACTAATTGGCTAAAGGGATTGTGTAATGGGATACCAAGATTTTTCCCGACTTCAATTCCAGCCTGGTCTGGTAGATTCTTATCTGATGGCTATGGGGTGGCCTATGAAAAATGAGTCAAATGAGCCCTCTATTTAATAGGAGACACGTGTCCACATCCAAGCAGGCACCACTTGTCCTTCTCATTGGCAACTTCGGCAATGGGGGTCAAGAACTGAACAGGCCATGGAAACTGATCCCTGGGAAAGGTCCCTGCATAACAGGGGGTGAGGCGCACTGGCATAGCAATGAAGCTTGCACCGCTGCTGCCCATGCTAAGACACAGAGCTGTTTTTTCTCCAGGGCACTGTCAATCCAGCTCCTTTCTCCAGCTACCACCTTTGGATAATACACCTACTTTTATAAAACGAGGAGCAACATAAAGGGACACATCACACAACAAAGACAGAAACAAAGCTAGGGGGGAGGTTGGACTCAGGACTACCCACAGTCCAGCTTGTCTGACACATCCCTGGGAGGCTTCATCCTTCCATTTGTGCACATCCCCATGGCTCAGGCATTTCAAAGAGGAGATGGCCCCTGTGTGGCATGGAAGGTGACAAGCTAGACGTTCAATAGCATGGTTGCCATTCCACTTCCCCAAGCCCCATTGCAGAGCTTTACTATGGCTTCGGTTATTCCAGCCAACGAGCACCTAATTACTGCCCCACAGGCAATGGCTGCTGGGCCAGAAGGAGGGGGCGGGGGGAGGGCAAGTGCCCATGCTAGTTAAGACTCCCAGGATTCCTCCTTCCAAAGGCAGCTGGAGCTGGTGGCAGCTCTAGAGGACATGACACCGATAAGAGGGGACCCCAAACCTGCACATCCAGCCTGTGAGCTGCCTGTTTTGGGTTAAACTCAACCTTTGCAGATAATCAGCATAAGCCCCATGCACCACCCCATGCAGTTCAGGTAGCACCTACCATCTCAATCAGGCCCTCTGGAAAAGGGGTGAGATTTAACCCTTAGAGCAGTGGTCTCCAAACTGGGGTGTGCGCACCCCAGGGGGGTGCACGAGATGATCCCCGGGGGTGCACGGCAGCAGGAGTGCTGCTGGACGGCACTCCGCCATTTTTTTTCTTCGGTGGCAGCTCTGCACCTCCACAGCTGGTGTTCCCCTCCGGCAGCCCGCCTGCGGTAAGTCTTCTGTCGTTCTTCCATGGGCGGCGCACCTGCGGCTGGTCTTCCGGTCTTCACACTGGGGGTGCGCGAGCCAAAAAGTTTGGAGACCACTGCCTTAGGGAACCACTGCATTGTGCCACGGTGCTGGCACCAAAATTTGGATCCCTTAGGCTCTAACCCCACTTTCCCCTGGTTCACACTGACCTGCTCAGGACCTTTCCCAGCCGTAGCCTCCTGCAGCTGCAGCTTGCTTTAGCCTTGGAAAACACAGCGCTTGTCATTCTTGCAGGTATTCCCTCACTGCTATGAGCTTTCTTCACTGCAGGGCCAATGAGACTCAGAAGTAATGCTGTTCATTGGGGGAATCCTCCGTCCTCTACTACATCCAAAGCCCCTCCACCACCAAGCCAAAAGGTCAAGCACAAAGCCAGGCTCTCCCTGTCCCACAATGGCTCCGTGTGCTCTCCTTCTCTTGTTCTCAGCCTCTGCTGGCCTGAAGATCTCAGCACTCAAACTCAGATCTGCTATATAATAATGAGCTAGAGGCCACCAGCCTAGCAAAGGGCTGGGTCCAACCCTGGCTGTCTTCATGCTGACTCCATGCCCCAATTACAACAACAGCCCATGTGTCACCATCTCAGAGTCATTGGGAGGGAGGATATTTGGCATCGCAAACTGAAATAAGTCTTTGTACAAATACACTTGCCGGCCAAACCATAAAGGTGATTTGGGGAGTGTAACAGTTAATTTATTGCATCTGACTACAGCTGCTAGGAATTTGACTGACAATTTCTGTTTATTTATATCCCACTACATAATCTGTGGCTTTGTGTTATATATTCTTCTGATTGCAGTTTCACTGTGTCTGCTTGGATATTTATTGATCATAAAATAATCCATGCAATCCTTTCAAGTCGAGGCAGGAAGAACTGGTGCCCATGAATTCACTTGGCAGAATCTGGGCACCAGTGCCCAGGCAGCAGGAAAAAGGGGGAGACTTTTGTATTGGGTTATGAATTACTGAGCGCCAACCTTTCGGAATGGTTTATCGTCTCTGCCTAAATGCCTGACCTGGAGGCCTTCTTTGCTTGTGACGCTGATTACCCATCAGTTGATTCCACATGGACTTTGCAATCCGTTCTATAGCTGTGTGTGGGTAAGGGAGGCCGAGGGATGTTTTGTTAGTGCCATTAGTAGGTTCCCTGCTGTGAGGATTATTATGTGTGCAATGAAATCTGTGTTTTCACAACAGTTCACTAATATGGCCCAAGGGGCAACATTTGGCTCTTTATGCAGCATGGAAGTTTTGCCAGCTTTTTTGGCAGCCAAGAAAACGATACAGTTCCAAGCCCCCTGGGGGAAAAAAACCCTGCGCGCCCACCCCAGCTGGGAGTCTGCTATTTCTGCTGGTGAATGTAACTTTTCTTTCTGCGCTCAGTGCTGACTCCACAATTTTTATCTCCAGTGAATCTTGCCCCATAAATTTTAGCTTCACTGATGCCTGGAGGAAGAGAGCCACCTCCCTTGTGGAAAATGTAACTGACTAGGAGACGTCCCTTTATTTCCCTTTTTGGCTTAGGCTTTTTTTCATTCCCTTCCAAAAGCTGGGCCTTGCCTCTTTCAGGGACGGCACGTCTATCTGACACAGACATGCCAAGGCTGGGCAGATGTTACTCTGCCACCTTTGCTTATGTGGCCTGGTGCCAAAGATTCTGGTTCCTCTAGGGTGACCAGATGTCCCGATTTTATAGGGACCGTCCCGATTTTTGGGTCTTTTTCTTATGGAGGCTCTTATTACTCCCCACCCCCACCCCTTGTCCTGATTTTTCACATTTGCTGTCTGCTCACCCTAGGTTCCTCTTAGTTATGAGAGGTAATAAGTCAGCCGTTGCCTGGTGCAGCACAACACTGGAAGTTAATGCCGCCGAGCCCACCGGTGGCTGGACTAGAAGGCCGGTATCCACCATGTCAATTTTTGAGGTCTGCACAGTAAGTCAGCCTTGGGGAACAAGGCACTCAAATCCCCCTACAGGGAGCCAGGGTGGCTTCCCTCCGAACCAGAGGGTAAAGAGCCACTCTCTCAGCCTGAGTGGGCGGGGCCAGCCCAAGCTTACTCCACCCCCCGGAAAGGAAGGCGGTGGGACAGGAAGAACAAAGGGCAGGGCCCTTTGCCCCGTCGGGGCAGCACCAGGGAGGGAGGCAGACCCAGGCTGTTCCCTCCAGACCCTGCTGCCGAGCCAGGGGAGGCCCTGGGCCAGGAGAAACCTGACCTGGAGGAAGGACTAGGGCGACCAGGGCTGCCAGCTGCCCAGTACCCGGAGGAACTGGAGGAGCCAGGCAGTAACCCGGGCCAGCGTGAGCCTGACGCAGCGGGGGAGCTGGAGCTGCCAGCAGCTGAATACCCGGACGAGCTGGAGGGACCGGGGGGACCCGCTCGAGAGACCGGGTAGGAAGTAGCCCAGGGGCAGAACCGCACAGTGTGGTGGGTCCATTTGGTCAGCATGGCGCGGATGGTTCCCCGCTGACCCAGCGGTGGGACCCTCTCCTCCCGCCACTGTCAGGGCTCTGGGCTGGAACGCAGTGGAGTTGGGGGGGGCCTGCGTTCCCCTGCCCCGGCCAACCCGCCTCGGGTAGCACAATCCCGACAACGCCACTGACCCGGGCCGGCACTCCCCGTGCGTGAGGGGCGGGCCAGTGCCCTGGGCCGGCGCTCCCCCCGCCGGAGGGGCGGGCCAGTGACCTGGGCCAGCGCTCCCCGTGTGTGAGGGGCGGGCCACTGACCCTGGCCAGCGCATCTCTCTCCGCTAATTCGCTAGTGACAGAAAGGTGTGACCAAGGCCTGCCAGTGAGACAGTAGCTCCCCCCCACAGCGGCTCGGTGGACCAACTGAAACCTGTCACACCCCCTCACCTCCCTTCAGCTCCTTTGACAATCCCAGCCTCAGTGCGGGGTCTGACAATACCCAGCTCTACTAGAGCGAGCCGGGATCCTCACTGACACCCACGTATGCAGTGGTGAATCTGCTTTTGGCAAGAAGGAAAGGGTGCCACTCACACACTTCTGGGCTGGCAGGCGGAGGGAGCTCTCTAGCGGCTCATTGGGGGACATGGATGTGCGAAGTTACACAGACGCTGAGGAGGCGTTTAGGAGAGCTACCAGGAACAGGAGAGACCGTCGTGACTATGGCAGCAAGGCTCTGACAAAAAAGTCTCTCCTTTAACCTGCAAGACACCTTGCACTGTGTGGCGGGGATGCGGGGAGAAATGGGGGGGATCTATTCATTGGCTTCTCTCATTTTAACAGACGTGCTCACCCCAACCATCCCCAGAGAGGGAGGCCACAGCCCCCCAGGGAGCAGCCTTTGGCTGGTGAGCGTTGTGCTCCTGAAGGCGTGCAGGGAGGGTGGAGCACAGACTCCAGCTCCTGCAGCCTGAGGGGGTGGGATGAAGACCTCGGCAGAGTGCAAAGGGGCATGCCGGGCCCCTCTCTCTTTGCATTCCTTCCCTGGCTCCCTTGTAGCAAACATAAGCGACTTGTCTTCACTTCCAAGGCCCTTCACAAACGATTCCTGCCTACCTGCCATTTTGCCTTCAGTACCAAAAGGTTGACAACTGCCTCCGCCTGGCCCATGATGTCATCCTCCATCAGCCACTTGTTAAATTTTCAGCCCCTTGGTGCCTTCTCCCATGCTGGCCTTCACCATTGGGAGAAACTCCCCATAAACAGCCACAGAGGTATCTCATTGTCCTCCAAAACCTTCCTTAAAACGCGCCTACAATAAACTTGAGGTTGCCAGTGTGCTGAGACCACTGCGGATCATGCTGAGAAGTGTCATCTCGTTGTTTCCTTGGCCTGCCCCTGTGGGTCTATCTGTCTGTGTCCATCTGTTGTAGCTTGGCTTAGGGCTCATCTACACTTGCGGTGACATGTAGGGTACATGTAGCTCATGGGCGGCGCGTGAACTGCTGGCTTGGGGAGGTTAGCCCCTGGCCCCTCCCCTTCTGCCCAAGGCCTCGCCCCCTCTGCAGCCCAGAGCCCCCCACTGTGGCCCCCACCCCCCCAGCCCTGGGCCGCAAGAACGCCCCAGCCCTGGAGCCCCAGACTGGCCGTGCAGTCCCCAGCCCCTGAGCGCCGGGTGGCCAGGCAGCGAGGTCCCCCAACCCTGGAATGCTGAGTGGGTGGGAGGTGCAGCCCCAGCCGCCCGGACTCCCGGGCTCCAGGCCGGCCCCTCCCAGCCCTAACCCTAGCCCTAGCCTCAGCCCCAGCCCAGCCATGGGGGAAGAGTGGAGGCAGGAAGCAGCAGGAGGGCTGGGGGTGGAGCATGGGCAGGGCCACACAGGGCTGTTTGGGGAGGCTCAGCCTCCCTTGGCCTGCAATACCCGCCGCCTATGGTGTAGCTACATGCCGCAATGAATGGCTCTGGGGTGGGGAGGGAGGCAGCGGGGAAAGGCTTTAGCAGTGGGATACTGCAGTGTAGACGTGGGAGGTGCGGGTCAGGCACAGTGGAAGGCCATGTAGGGATATACCCTAAGGTTCTGGCCAGTCGGTACTCGACTTGACTAAGCCGTGCCTCACGTGTTAGTGATACCCAGGCCAGCTGTGCATGCAGTGTCTGTACGCCACATGCCACCCTAAGTGTAGACATCACCTTGGCCTGTAAGCTTTATTCTGAGTGTTTACAGCACCTAGCACAGTGGGCGATTGGGCCGGGCTAGGCTCCTTGGTGCTACAATAACACAAATAAGAAAAATCATCCTTGTCCCCTGAGAGGTTTAGTTTGAAAAGCTCCATCATTTGGTGCAATGCGTGGGTACTAGAAGCCTTTGCGAATGGATCCAGCGGGGGGAGCGAAAACCCACAGAACACAGGGAACTTGCCCCGTTCATGTTGGGGGGAGAATTTTAACAAGGGGCTCCCAGGAACCCCCTCCGTCTTAGCAATGGAATAGGAAAGGAGTCTGTAGCCAGAGTTGCCCATCCCATCCCATCCCAGCACACACACATGCTCGCTCATTGTCCCAGTGCGCACACATGCTCTCCTCATCAGCACACACCACTCCTCCTGCTCCCCCTTCCCCTCTCCCCTCCTGGTTTGTTCCTGGAGTGCAGCCTTGGCCTGCCGCCTCCAGATAAATAATGCACCAGCTATTGTTTCTGCTGCTCCCTGCATCCCACAAACAGGCTATTCCTCTCTCCTCATCAAATGCAGATTTGCTAGCGTTTCCTCAACTTTGGACTAATAAAACATGGGCTGGGGCTTGGATTTCAGGCTCATTAGCTTCAGACCAGCAGCCTGATGGACAGAACTCACTTTTATTATTGATTTAAGACATTTACACAGCAAAGACCTTTTGAGATTCATTAAAAATACAATAGAGACGAACACAGCTCAGCCAAGTTCTCTAAGCATCACCGCGTTCTGCTGTTCGCTCCCGCCCTGCGCCTGCTTCAGGCCGCTGCTATTTGTCTTTGACTAGCCGAGACGATGTGATTACAGGAGTGTGTGGCGGCTGGAGAGGCATCTAATGGGGCTGGAAATAAAGACACACAAAGAATAAACAACAGCAGAGAAGTCAGCTACGGTGGGGGGTTTTAGGCTGCTGCAAAGCACCTAGTCAAGGCAGCCACGTTCTGCATGGACTGATCACATACACACATATGTGAACACCCCCCCACACACACCCACACACACACACTGAGTCACCCAGCTCGTCACAGATTGCTCCCACACAGATGTGTAGACAGAGTCAGTTACATGCATATACCATATAAACACAGAGCCCCCAGACATAAACATGCCCCCCTACATTATGCATACAGACCAACTCATACATAGATCAGCTGTGCATACATGTAGCCCCAGATATACACAAATGTTTTACAATCAGACACACTTGTATGCTCACCTAGACTACCCTGTGCCACACAAATAACCATAATCATATGGCTGTCATCACAGACACGCACACACATACCTACGCTCCGCACACACATACTGGGACAGCTCGTCAGCTGGTGTCAATCGGTATAGCTTCCTAGCCGCCCATCACCGGGCTATCTGGGCACTAGCAGCTGTGTGTAGGTATGCATAGTGGGGCAGCTCCTCAGTGGGAGTAAATCAGCATAACAACTTTGAATTCATTTACACCCACTGAGGATCTGCCCCACTGTATATACATGCAGAGGTGACAGCGGTCAGCTACCCTGGTGAAGGGCAATTGAGACATGTGTAGGCAGGATTAGCTAAAATGGGCAGAAATAGCAACACACGCACAAAATCCCATTGACCGAAGGGGAAAAAAGGCTCACGTTGGCCCATCAACTAGCTGCCCCCCTGCAATCTCTGTTCAAGCTGATGATAGTGTAATGACAGCGGGCGGATGTGGGCTAGTCATTGAGAAAGCGGGACCTCCTCTGGCACTGGTGGATGTTTTCTTCCACCACAGTGCCGTATATTTCATTCCAAGCCACTTGCTTGCCAATATGATCCCACAGAGGCTCCAGTGTTCACGGTAACCTTTTCAAGGCCCATAAACCCCTGCACACATTACCCTTTAGAAACCAGTAAGCCTGTGCTTGCCGGGCGATCCACTTGGACAGCGGCAGTAATGGGGTCTTGCCCTGCAGGTTAGAGTCATCCAAACGCATGGTTAACAGTGTCATGCTTTACTCACTGCACTCACAAAGCAGGAGGAATGTCACACAGGAGCCACTTTTAAATTATTTCCTACCCAGTACTGGCCACTGTTCTTCCTTGAGAAAAGCAGCATGCACTAGGGGCTTCTCATTAGCCTGCCCCATTACCATTATGACAGGTTTCAGAGTAACAGCCGTGTTAGTCTGTATCTGCGAAAAGAAAAGGAGTACTTGTGGCACCTTAGAGACTAACCATCCGATGCATCCGATGAAGTGAGCTGTAGCTCACGAAAGCTTGTGCTCAAATAAATTGGTTAGTCTCTAAGGTGCCACAAGTCCTCCTTTTCTTTTTGCCATTACCATTAGGCCAGCTATTAGCATTGTGGAGCTGTAATTAACACCTCCATAATGACCAACAGAGAGGTCTTTCTAGGCTAATAAAGATGTGGCCCAAAGATACCGAAGGACGTAGTAGTGACCAGGATGGGCAATTTCCTCAAAGCCAGACAAATGAAGGGCTCTTCAAGCAACATGTTTATCCTCATGGCATAGCCTGTAAACACAGCTGCCTGCCGCACCACCTAGTCTTTGAATGAATTCCTTTACCCACCGAACTTTTCTACTCTCCCCATTTTTCCTGCTGTGGGCCATCTGTGGATCCAGGGGCCACCCACAAAGTGCTAAGGACGTTTCAAATGGAGCGAGAGTAGGTGGGTGTGAAGCACATGGAGAGATAGGATACAAATGTCATGACACCCCTGGATGCATCATCTGAGGGGCCTGAACCAGGCTCTCTAAGCGTGAGCATCGCCTGGTTTTGCTCATGAAGCAGACCTATGTGCTCAAAGCCAGTAGCAGACTCACAAACCTCTATAACCTGGTCCAGCCATAAGCGGTGGCCAAATAGACTTGCTTTCTATGCTTGTGCAAACCAAACGCACACAGTAACATGGAGGTCATTGTCCTGCTGTGCTTGGCATTGGCAAGGCCTCAGCTGGAGTACTGTGTCCAGTTCTAGGTGCCACAGTTTTAAAAAGATGTGGACCAATTGCAGAGAGTCCTGAGGAGAGCAACAAAAAGGATAAAAGGTTCAGAAAAACTTGACCTCTGGGAAAAGGTTAAAAAAACTGGGTATGTTTAGCCTTGAGACAAGAGTGAGGGGGGAACCTGATAACAGTCGTCAAATATGTTAAGGGCTGGTATAAAAAGGACGGTGATTAATTGTTCTCCACATCCATTGGACATAGAATAAGATGTCATGGACTAAATCTGCAGCAAGGACAATTTAGGTTAGATAATAGGAAAATCTTTCTAATGATAAGGGTAGTTAATCCCTGAAATAGGCTATCAAGGGAGGCTGTACAATCCCCGTCATTGGAGGTTTTTAAGAACAGGTGGCACAAACACCTGTCAGGGATGATCTATTGGTCCTGCCTTAGTACAGGGGGATGGACTACATGACCTCTTGAGGTCCCTTCCAGCCAAAACATTTCTATGGCAAGAGGTGTCCAGCATGGCAAGATGGCTGATGTTGCCCCATTCTGGACTACAACTTTTGGAGGGAAATTGCAGCTGTTGGATATTTTCTCTGGAAATGCTTATTTTTTCTGCCAATAAAAGATAAAGAAAATGTCACCTAGTAGTTAGTGCTATAGAATCTAAGTCCTAGTCTCTGCCTAGCCTCTGAATCACTGTGTGATCTTGAGGGCTGGCCACTTACACACTATGTGCCTCAGTTTCCCCATCAATGTAATGGGTAGAGTAAGCCTTACCCATAATACCTTGCTCTCATATAGGGCCTCCCATCCAGTGAGTGCAAAGCACCTTGCAATAAATTATCCCTCACAACACTTGGGTCAGAAAGAGAAGCCTTAGCCCCATTTTTCTGGGAAAAGGTGGAAACTCAGGCATGGAGAGATTAAGTGATTTGCCCAAAGTCACACAGGAAGCCTATGGCAGAGATAGCATTAAATCCTGGCACTCCTGAACTGCCAGGCCCAGACCTTAACTGGAAGACCAGCTTCCTTCTTTTGCTTGACAGGAGCTGTGATGCTTCCTTGAAGCTCTGTTCCATACTAGATGTCACCTAGGTTTTACAATGTGAAACACTGGTTAAAAACTCTTTTAGCCAGGCAGCCCTTCTCTGGGACACCTGAAATCACAGCACCACAAACAGTCAAATGCTGTAGGGCACTCAGCGACTAACAAAACCCACACAGCCATGCGTGGAGAAGCGGGTGATAAGGAGTCTGCCATTGCTGGAAGAATGGGTAGAGCACTAGGCAGGTAGAAGACGTTGTGATTAGTTGGTTGGCAGTTGAGCACCAAGAGTCTCGCTCTCTGTTTCCAGACATTGCCCATGTGCCTGCTGCTGCTGCTTGGGATCACAGAGGTGTGTCCTCCTAGTGTGCATCGTGCCTTTGCTTTAATAGGCACCTGTGCTCTAAAACAACAAGCAGCATGGTGTCAGATGCCAGAGACTGTGAGTGGGGTAGACAGGGGTGGAGAAGTGGAGGGAGGGGTTCTGGCATAGATGATGGCTTTCAGGAGAAATTGGGAGAGGAGGAGCTCTTCACCTGCACCATGGGCAATCTGAAGCTGCTGTTTGGAAAGTCAAGTAGCAACAGCTGCCTGCCAGAGGTCCCTGGTACCATGGTGAAGGGACCCTGACAGTGCAAGACCCCCAGTATCCTAAATCTGTTGTGCAGTGTAGCTGTGCCCCAGTCCCGTCCAGCTGCCAAGTGGCCCTGCGATCTGACAAATGACCGGATGCCCTCTCTTCTCTGCAAGACAGCCCATCCAGGTGCTTCCCCAGCGGATTAATCCCCTGGCATCCACTGCCTGGAGACTTGATCCAGGGCTGAGCTTTCCCAGCTTCCATCTAGCCTGAAATTAGGCAGCATTTTAAGGGTTGCAACGGCATCTCTCTCTAGCTAGCCTGTGTAATTACACCAGGCTCATTCCCAGGCTGTCTGAGTGCCCAAGGGAAGCAAAGGCCAATTTGCTGCGAGACCATGGGCTCAATACCTAGCTCACTCGCATCAGCGTGAATGAAGAGAAACCCCACCACAGTCAATGGACTTAACCAAGGTAAACCCAGAGATAGTGAGAGAAGAATCAGGCTTCATGTGCTCTACTAACGGGCACAGGAGCCTTTCTGGTGCTTCAGAAGGGAAAGGAGATCAAGGAAACCCGGAGGCCAAAGCATCACAGGGCATGCGAAAGGCAAAAAGATGTCACTTCTGGAAAGTTAGCTAATGTAAGACAAGAAGACGACGAACAGAACTGGCAGGCAAAATCTATCACAGGGCAGTCCACATAGGTGCTCAGCAAGCTCCAAAAGCTGCTCAGGGTGCGGTGATATTCAAAGAGCGATGTACGGGTCTCGCCAGGCCAACCATTGAGGCCCCAGTTCAGCTCAGCTGGAGCTGCTGCTGCCTCAAAGGCAGGTGGCAAGGCATGTCTCAGCTGAGGTCCGGGGCTGGATGCACACCCTTGCGAGCCTGGCCATGGCTGAGCAGACCCACCCACTCCAGCACCCGATCTCTCGACAGCAAACGGGGTATGTTGTTCTTGATGTCATTTTTCAGTTCATGTTGGCTGCCCATCTCGTTATCTCTCAGCTTGGGCAGGCTAATGATCGAACACCAAACAGCAACAAGAACCTAACCAGTGCCAAATGCCCGAAACAACAATGGCAGAACTGCCCAAGCCCAGGAGACCCTCCCAGAGGCACCCAGAGACTCGAAAAGACCCTGTGTGAACACATTGGCATTCCTGTAATGTAACGATTGGCTGTGTGTAAATACACGAGTCAGTGTATGCTATGCCATTCTGTCTGTGCATGATCCATCCAGAGATGAGTGTGTCAAACAGCTCCCAGCTCTGGGGAAGTGATAGGGTGTGTATCTCACACAGGCCCTGACAGGGTTAATGTGAATATGAGAGGCCAATTATATTGTAAGAGGTGCGGGGGAGGGAGCCAGGCTTTACTGATGTTGAAGACTGGCTGGGATAAGAGCTAGGTGGAGACTATGAAGGAAGGATGTTCAGAGCAGAAGGAGGGATGCAGGGAAGGAGTCTACGCCCAGCTCTCTGGGAAGCAAGAGAAAGAGAGAAGTCCTGGGATCCTAGCCTGAGTAGAGAAGGCTGGCAAGCAGCCTGGGGAGGCACAGAGTAACCACGAGTTCCAGGGAAAAGCCCTGACTGTCTTAGCTCTGAAAGAAGGGTTCACTTACAGAGGTTGTCGGCAGGGGTGCTGGAACAATTTGTATAGTGGGGGTGCTGAAAGCCTTTCAACAAAACTGTAAACCCTGTATATGATGGAAACTACTTCAAGCCAGAGGGTGCGGCAGTTCCAGCACTCTAGTTCCAGCACCCCTGGTTGTCAGTGAGAAGATCTGAGAATGGCCATGATAGGAAGAAAACCATGGAGGCAGCAGCAAGGAGTTGTGCAAAGCTGCTTGTTGTAGGGTCTCTGGGCTGGAACCCGGTGCAGTGGGAGGACTGGGTTTCCCCCACCAGCCACTGGAGAAGATGCCATGAAGCCCCCCGATGTAGGGGGATAAGGACATTGGAAAGCCCTCACGCAAGGGAATGAGGACAACAGGACCCAGAGTTGGGGCCAAAGACCGTCTCCTGAGTCCATTGGACTTCTTTTATGTTGGACCGTCTCTTACCCTGTAAGGGGTGGACTAAATTGTGATGTAACTGGAGGCCCGAGGTATGGGAAGAGAGACCACTGCAGCCCTGGAGCGACCCAGCCACCAGGAGGCGCTCTAGTGGCCAGTGAACTCCTTCAGAGGGGACTTAGTCCTTTAGCTCATGAGGGATCATTTCCCCATTTGTGGCTCCCGGCAAACAGATCTGACAGTGTGCTGCAGTGGTACAGCCATTGTCATCACTGGTGAAGCTGCAGCCATTGCAAACACCAGGTCCCCGATGTGCAATGCAGGTAAGGCTAGAGAGGCTGGAAAGCTCTTCTGTTGCTGGCGGACCACAGAAGGGGTTTCCTTTAGTGCAATAGAAATTGGCCTGTGGTTTTGCAGACGCAGGTCCTGTGTTCTACTCCCACTGCCGCGTGTGAATGGTTTAACTGCCACCTGTGACATCTCTGTCATGTGCAGCACGTGGCACTCTTACAGTGCAACATGCTCCATCAGCAAAGCTGGCGGCATCTCTCAGTCCCAGGAGGGAAGGGAATATGAGGGCTGAGAGCCCTTTGCAGACAGCGCTCTGTCCACCCTGCCCCAAGATGTCAGCTCAATTCTCTGGTTCCGCCTCGGACAGAGAGGCGCTTTATAAACATTAAATCTGATAAGCATATGAATTTATCCTAACTAAATCGCGACCTAGCCAGAGGGCAGCGCCCCTGTGAGGTCAGGAGGTATCACT
Source organism: Natator depressus (assembly GCF_965152275.1). Lineage (NCBI taxonomy): Eukaryota > Metazoa > Chordata > Testudines > Cheloniidae > Natator > Natator depressus. The sequence continues at coordinate 69,966,497 of NC_134243.1, forward strand.
ACCCACATTTCGCAGCCAGGAAAACTGAAGGGCCGGGAGGGAATTGATTTCCCCAGCACATCACACAGAAAACCTGTGTCAGAGCCAGGAAGAGAAGCCAGGAATCCTGAATCCTATATTGTACCATTGCCACATGGCCACGCTTCCTCCAGACAGCTGATGGGGCTGGAGGAAGCCTGTGAAAGCTGGTGAGCTCCCAAGGAGGACTTGGCTGGGGAACAAGCAGCAGGAGGACATGTGAGCTCCTGATAGAGAAGTAGCAGTCCCTGACAACTTAGGGTAATGTTATAACCAGACACACTCTACTACTTCACATCCTTTAGCAAACAAGTCCTCACAACACCCATTTTACAGATGTGGAAACTGAGGTGCGGAGATGGGAAGCAACTTGCCCTGTACTACATGTCAATATCTTTGTTCAGACCTTTCCATTTCCACATTCATCCTTTTCATTTCTCCTCCACCCATGCCGGGGGAGCGAACATTGCTTCGGATTACATGTCTCACAACCCCTTGGATGGAAGGTCCTTAGCAAAGTCAATGTTCCTCCTTCTCACGCTTTTGTCGTCTTCCCCGTCGATTACAAAAGGCGCTATTGTCAACGGAGTGAACTGGAGACGGAGGACGTGTCATTTGTATAGTGCTTTTCCCCGCTGTCTGTTCCGACTCCTGCTGCTAAGTGTGTGCGTGCCCTTTATCATTGCTTTGAAATCGAGAGAGACACTTTGGAATTCAATTAGTCAAACAGTTGCCACAGCAACAAAAAACATATACACTTAAATGATTTATCCTCGCAGATACCACTTCTTATAGGAATAAATTTAATACAGCAGCTGGGAATGAAATGCATTGTACAATAAGAAAATTGTATTTTTTCTCTCCCCGATGATAGGCCTCAAGGTCTTAATGCAATATAGATGAAAAAAAGATATTTGGGCAGAAGGAAGTGGAATACATTGTGCTGTATGTACAATGCTGGCTCGGAGAGTACAACGTATAATGAGCATGTACATCTAATCACAGAGCTCCCGGATTTTGTTTGCATGACAGCAGAGGATCAAAGGCTGCAGAAAGCCAATTAGCTGTTGTTTGGTTTCGCTTTCCTTCTTCAACCCCTGCAGCATGTGAAATGTGCCCTGCCATCCCTGTTTGCTCTTACCCACTCGGGCAATAGATCTATCAGTGTTCCACCAGAGATCTATCGGCTGACCCTAATAGGCTCCGCAATCCACTTCTGAACACGATCCAGGCCCATTAAGTAAGGCACGCCTGGGATGTGTTTCTGAAAGATTTGCTCTAGTTCAGCCTCAGCTCTTACACAATCGGCAATTCATTCAGGGAAGTCCTATGGCCTGCATTTTGCAGGAGGTCCAATTACATCATCACAATGGTTCCTTCTAATCTATAAAGCTATGAACGTCACCATTGGTTGGGGAATCCAAATCAAACATGGTTTGAGCAAACTATCCACTCTACAAGATCTTATTCACCTGCCCTCCATTCCCCGCCCTTGACCCCCTGCCAGCCTCAGACAAAGAAGACATCCAGAAGTTGGGCAGTGGTAGTTTAGTTCTCCCTTGCAATAAGAATGGTGGCTGGTTTGACACATGCCTCTGTCATTTCTGTGCTTGCAGGTTGTCCACCTGTGTAATGAGATACAGCAATGGTGAGTTCATCGGCTTTTCACATGGACCTAGGCCATGCTTAGATCGTGGGCTTTAAGCAGAACCCCGCGTGCTGTGGGGAAGTTGTGATTCAGCAGGTGCTTCCTTGAGGCAGAGCTGACCCCCTGCTCCTGAAGGGGATTCAGGAGTACTGTGCGGCCAGAGGGGCTCTATTTCAGATGAGATGTGAAACCGAGGGGGTCGGTCTGAACCTGTGAGGGCTGAGTAACTGACTCTCACTGAAGCCAAGGGGCGCTGAGGATGCTCAACCCCTTATAGGGTTGATGCTTCATCACTGAAGATCCCCTAACTCTTTCTACAAGAGATAGGGTTTTAGCTCTAAACATTGCTCATGGCAACTAAATTCCACCAACATGAATTATCCTCTGGGGTTTAGGCCAGATACAATATTCTTCTTTATTTCCTACCCTGAACTAGTCCATAGCATTGAGCCTTGTGCCTTGTCTTAACTCAGAGGTGAGGAGCGAAATGAATCCCGTGTGTGTCAAGCACCTTGGGACCCTTCCTGGTCAACCTGTGTATTCTTGCCATTTTCATGATTATGTATGATTTCCCCTGTGTCTAGTGAGATCAGAGCTTGGATGAGAAGTAGAAGGCTGAAGTTCTGGATAAGACAGGGATGATTAAAATCTGCAAGTCTTTAACTTGAGATTGGAGGTCTGTCTAAAAGATCATGCCCCTAGCTCAACCAGAAGTTATGGGCTTCTTGCGAAAATTACTTGGTGAGGTTTTATGGTCTGTGCAATGCAGGAGGTCAGAAGAGATGCTGGTAATAGATGCTGCTGGGCTGGGGGAACAATTGGAAGAGATGGCAGAGGTGATACTTTGATTGAACGGGGTACATCTGCCTTTTTTGGCTAAGGTTTGCATAGACTAAGGGGCTGATCCAATGGTCATTGAAGGCAATGGAAAGACTCCCCTTTATGTCAATGAGTGAAGAATCAGCCCTAGGGTTGCATCCTCAGATGCTTAGGGTTCTTTAGACAGAGGCAAGATCAATGAGGGTTTCTTCCAGCTTGGTGTGGAAGGAGACTTTGACCTCCTCTTTCCAACCTGCACTTTGCCACATTTATCCCTGTGAACCTGAGAAACGTCCCCTCTTCCCCATCTGCTGACATTCTCAAACTGATGGTCTCTAGAACATTGAGGGTCCGGGAAGGCCATTTTCAGGGGAGGGATTGTGTTTGGACTGGAAATAAGGGCCATCGGTAAAGTTCAGATCCAGAGGAAATGCTTAGATTCTGGGATTTTATCCAGTTCCACCCTGATTTCGAACAACAGTGCACTCCTCTTGAACTGCACAGAGCACTCCACGGAGCTCAGCTTCTCTCAGGATCAGGCCCTGTAGCGAGACCTACCTTCTGCATTGCTAACATTTTTGTTGCTCCCTGGTTACTAAAACATCATGTGAGTGCAACACTCCTGAAAATACCTCTCCAAAGAAAGGAGTTCTGTCAAGGTGAATTGCCCACTTGGGGAAAACTAACTCCTCTGTGTAGTAGAACTCATGTGAACAAGTTCTGGCTAGAACAATCTCTCCTAAAGGGCCCAGAGCAAGGATTATGTGGCTTGTTTTTCAGATAGGCAGCAAAGAGCCACATTTGCATTTCTTAGCTGGGACAGACAGCACGGCCCCCTGTGTAGAGAGGATAAAGTGGTACTAACCCAGTGAGATACCTTGGGCATTTCACTGGCTCTGCTATGTAGGGTCATGCTGATCAGATCACCAGCACCCCTAGATTGAGAGTGGCTGTGTGTCCATGAATTCACAACCAGGCTGTGGATCAACTGTTGTGATACCGTTGCCTGATCTGAGTCACTGAATCGACTCTCTGCCGCCACTGCATGCTTTAGCATGCCTCCAGCACTCACTTGGAGCGAGCTGCATATGTTAGCCTTAAGGGCTGGACATAGTGTCCTGATGGATGAGAAAGTTCTGTTTACCCAGCTGCATGATATGATGATCTTCTTGGGCACCCCACTCACTGAGCTACTCAAAGAGACATTATGAATCAGGCTACAGGCTAACGTGCAGGGCTGAATTATTTCATGAAGTAGCCAGGGATGTTTACGGGTTGAAATCTCAGGCACATTAAACATGCTTTTGCCTTTACACGTTTTATCTCCAATAGCACAGTTCCCAGCTGACTCTATGCTGAGTCAATGCTCCAGTTACACACTCCCATATAGATCCAAATGGCCTCATGTCACAGGAACAGAGTGTTTTTTTGCAGTAGGCTCTCTGTCGTTTCCCCACTGTCCTGCTCTGGAAAGCTCTCCCAGTCTAATATCCTGTTGGCAGCACACCATGGCTGTGTTCTTTGCTGATCAAACAATTTCATGTGGGGATTTTTTTTTGCTTGGCTTTTCCAGCTCAGATTGCAGCTTTTCCAAATGCACCAAACCATGCTGGACATTTAGCCATGGGACTAGATCAACATAGATTTAGATCAATGGGACTAGATCAACATTCTACCCTTCTGTTTCTGAGGCACTAGCTCATCTCATATAATTCCACAGTGCTGGACTGTTCCATAGTCACTTTAAGGTTGCATCTGAGGGGAGAAAACATAGTTTATTTTATTAAAATAAAGTTTATTTCAGTATTTAGTTATTTCAGATTTTAGTGCTTTAAAACACACAGTTCATGCCAGAGGATCTCCCAATTCAGCTGGGATATAGCCCCTTCCCTACAGTTCATATATCTATTATCTGGGATCAGATGCAACAGTGATAAACCCAGAAATAAACAGACAGGGACCCCGGAAGAGTCTCCACCAACATTCATATTACTCTTGCTAGGGATCTAATCTTACTAGGAATGAGTATTTAGAATCTCAGTAGAATCCTCAGTGAATCCTCAGTAGGATTCACTCAGTGAATCCTCAGTGAATCCTCAGTAGAATCCTCAGTGGCTGTAAACTGACACATCTCCAGTGAGATGCACACCACCAAACAAGGACTGGACCTTTCACATTACTGCCCAGACCTGATTATAGATGCTGCCGGCAATGGGAGATGCCAATTCAGGGAGATGGTTTGCATTGCTTTGTGCACAGATCAAAATCAAAACACAGAAACCACTGCAACTTTGGAAAGGAATCGAAGTGGACACGGCAAAACAACCAAACAAATCCAATAATGAAATCATGTTTATGTAGGCAGGAAATAAGCTCAATTGCCAGGAGAGTACTAGACTTAACAAGTGTAAATACATACCAAAGAAGTCAGTTTGACAAGATGCCAAGTTTGTTTTGCGAAGTAGGCCACTTTAGCACTGAAGTGCCCCTGCAGAAGGAGAACCAGGAAAATGTCTTAAAGGTCAATGGGTGAGATATGTAGCTCACTCAGGATGTCATGGAAATCAGCACAGATTGCTGGAATCGAATGCTGTATGTTTCTCTGCAGGTGGGGAAATACGCAGGGTATCTGACAATCCTGCCACATGTAACTGCACGCAATTCATTCAGGAGCTCCACTGCTGGGAGTTCACATGCACTTACTGAGCTAGACCTTTCAGCTCTAGAGTCTTGGCAAAGTGGAATCCCCCCCCCCCCCCCCCCGGCAGGTCATGCTTAGTGAAGGATGTATCAGTGCTGGAGATGAAGTGTTGAGATCCACTGTTGAGGCCTAACCGGATATTTCAGACCACCGAGTCCAAACCCAATTCAGCAGAACTGGCCTTTGTCAATAGACGGCATGAAAAGGATCAGGGAGGAGGTAGCTCAGGTGTGCACGTATTTGCAGGGCTGGTTTGGTCAGTAGTTAGACGGGAGTGTTCTAAAGAAAACCCAAGGTGCTGCAGGAATTTGTTACCTTGACAATGTATCTGAGTCAGAGCCCAACTGCTCTTGCTCTTTGGGTCTTGGCTCCAGATGGTGCCTTTGAAACCCACACATCTTCTGAGTGTGGTGCTCTGTCCCTTCTAGTGGCACCATGACCACTTAGAGATTAATGAATCTGCTATAGCCTTAGCTAAGAGCCAGTTGGCTTTTAGCTCATGCAGTAGAGGCTCATGCACTAAGCGTCAGAAGTTCTGGGTTCGATCCTCATGTCAGGGGTCTGTGGGTGTTACACCTTGTCTAATTTTTCCTTCCTCCCTGCCAAGCTGGGTGTCAATAAGGAGCAATGGTGCCTGGGGACAGCAGTTTGGTTTGCCCTGTTACACGCACCCAGTAAGTTCCCACTCTTCTGTCTTTGTCTGAGGGAGCAGAGCAGTTCCACAGCAAAGTATTCTAATCAAATGTAGTGCTTCACAATCTAAGTCCAGAAGGGACTAGCAGACCAGCTAGTGTGACCTCCAGTAGATCAGGCCACCAGCACCACCCAGGACCTGCACACTAAGCCCAACAACCAAAATTAGACCTAAATATTACAGCCCCCGGTCTTTATGCCCCCATCTATTGGTTCCCCTGACATTAATGCTTTATCAGTCTTACTTGCTGGCTTGGGTTGTGCTAGTATCACATTTGCATTACTAATCCCAGATGGACTGTTGGCAGCATCTCCTGGGGATGAGCATCTTTGCCCTATGCCTTTGACTGAAGGCCCAGGCTTTTCAAACGAGATCAGTACACAGAAGCTCCCACTGAGTCACCTAAATGAAGTGGCCAGATCTGGGAGTTGTTGTTATTTATTATTTGTATTACTGTGACACCCCATTATGGACCACGACCTTGTTGTGCTAGGTGATGTATAAACACAGGGCAAAAAGGAGGGGCCCTCTCCCAAAGTGCTTACAGTTCAGATATAACACAAGAGACCCAAATGGACACAGATGGGGGAGTACAAGGAAACAATGAGGCAAGACTGGTCAGCATGACATGCAGGGGTCTCAGCACACCAGCAGCCTAACCACTGATTTTTGTCTGCCTCATGCCAAAGGAGAACTTTTAGGAGAGTTTTGGAGGGTAATGAGGAGCTTTACAGAGAGCTCCTCCCAAGTACGAGGGGCAGCATGGGAGAAAGCATGAAGAGACTGGCATCGTGGCCTGATCAGAGACTGGAGGAGACATCTCGATAGTGACAGGTAGGGTAGGAATAGGCCATAAAAGGCTTCGGAAGTTATGTGCTGGATATGCATCCAGTCCCTATTGCCCCAGGTCAGGTAGCTTTAACCCCCTTCTGTCCCTCACCCGACGTCAACAGTTTGTGGCTTTCAGAACAGACCTCAGTAAAGTTCCCCAGAACAGCCTGTGGCCAATAATACATCGGACAAAACAAAGATTGTTAAAAAAGATTAGATGGTGCAGAAGGTCCCTGGGTCTATGAGTGCAGCCAGCCTCAGTTCAGGGCCAAAAGCTTGGTTACAGGTGAAACAAATCCAAGACCATCGATGCTCACACCATCAGAAAGCCGGCCTTTGCAGGCCATCGGGGTAGATCAGGGATCGGCAACCTTTGGCCCATGGCTTGCCAGGGAAAGCCTCTGATTCGGCCGATCGCAGCTCCCATTGGCCGCAGTTTGCCGTCCCAGGCCAATAGAGGCTGCAGGAAGCGGTGCAGGCCGAGGGATGTGCTGGCCGCCCTTCCCTCAGCCCCCATTGGCCTGGGACTGCGAACTGCAGCCAGTGGGAGCTGCGATTGGCCGAACCTGTGAACGCTGCAGGTAAACAAACTGGCCCGGCCCGCCAGCGGCTTTCTCTGGAGGGCCGCATGCCAAAGGTTGCCGATCCCTCGGGTAGATGCTTCCTGACATGCTACCATGCCCAGTCACAAAGGCCAGGTGCCCAGCTCAGTTCCTGACCCTGCACTATTTAATGTTTTTATCAATGACCTAAAAGAACACATAACACCATCCTTTATAAAATTTGGAGATGACCCAAAAACTGGGGAAGTGGTAAATAACAAAGAGGACAGACCATTGGCACTCTAGCTCACTTGGTAAGTTGGGTGCAAACAAACAATGAGTGGGGGGAATATAGTTTCCTGGGTTTCTGGGTGAGGGCTCAAACTGGTGTTAGTTAAATCTTTAATGAAACCCCTCAGAAATTGAACCTGGTCCTTTTTCTGCCAACACCAGCTGGGAGAAGGGTGATATGTTACTGGTCACTTTGGAGGGTTACATGGGAGCCCACATATCCAAGTTATCAGCCATGGAGTTGCAGGTTGCATTCACCTAGGCTTGCTCGTATTGCTAGTTTTGCTTTCTCGTGCAATAGTTTGGCTCTGAGTCCATCTCTGGTACAATACCTGCATTTAATGAAAACTCCCACTTTAGAACTGCAAACCCTAGGGCCCAAATCTGCACCACTCTGGCAACACAAAGCAGTCAGCACTCCGGCTTAAGTGGCCCTGGGAGAATTCCTCCTTTTTCGGGGAATCCTATGAATGGATAACATGATTTTGGCAATTAATTGATCTTTAACTATTCATGGTAAATAGGCCCAATGGCCTGTGGTGGGATGTTAGATGGGGTGGGATCTGAGTTAGTACAGAGAATTCTTTCCTGGGTATCTGGCTGGTGAATCTTGCCAACATGCTTAGTTCAGCAGGGTTCAGCTGATCGCCATATTGGGGTCAGGAAGGAATTTTCCTCCAGGGCAGATTGGAAGAGGCCCTGGGGTTTTTTCACCTTCCTATGTAGCATGGGGCACAGGTCACTTGCTGGAGGATTCTCTGCACCTTGAAGTCTTTAAAGCATGATTTGAGGACTTCAGGATTTGCAGGAGTGGGTGGGTGAGATTCTGTGGCCTGCATTGTGCAGGAGGTCAGACTAGATGATCATAATGGTCCCTTCTGACCTTAATATCTATGAGTCTGTGAGTCTATGAATCCCCAAGGTGATGCAGGGCTTCTGGAACACATTCTATGCCACCATCCCCATGCTGGGGGTGTGGCCAAGGTGTTCGCACACCCTGGAGAGCCTGGCTGCTAGAATGGCCACTTGAGGTGGGGGGCAACTCCTGTAACACAGCGCACCCTTCAGGTTGGCCCCAGTATTGGGTTGCTAAAATAGTGGCTTAAAGCCACCTTTGTCCTCATCTCTAATGTTTGTACCAAGCTCAGCTCAGCTCAACCAGTTTTAGCCAAGCTCACTCATGTTTCTTTCCCTGCACCCCCACGTTCATCCTTACAATATGATTGTGTGGCATCCAGTGCAAAGTTTGCCATGTCGGGTGTCTTTGGAAGGCTCATGATGCACCGAGCATTGTTGTTATAGTGATGTTATAGTAATGTTACAGGTTGTAATTTCATGTATATAGTTATGAGGTTGAAAATGTGTCCTCATGGCTTAAAACAAGCCCAGGCAAAAACTCTCCTCATACCTCATCAAGGCATGTATGGGACAAACCCAGCCCGGTCTCACAGGAACAAAGGACACTGGCCTAGGCAGCAACAAAGGATCTGTTGGACTCTCGAGTGAGTCACTCCCCTTCCTTTGGTCAGTTTGGGGCTGCGATGAGGTAATGTTCACCTGACTCGGGGGGGCAGGGGGCAAAGCCAAGAGGGAAGAAGGAACATGATAAAAGGGAGAGACGTTTGCCATACTCTTCCTCTCTCTTCCACCTCCATCTATAGACATCACCACCAAGTGACTGAAGCTCTGGTCAAAGAGGAGAGCCTGGCTGAAGAGCAACCAGCCAGCCTGTGGTGAGAAGCATCTAAGTTTGTAAGGGCACTGAAAGTGTTAAGATCAGCTTAGAATGTGTTTTGCTTTTACTTAATTTGACCAAATCTGACTTGTTATGCTTTGACTTAGATTTTTAAGTGATTATATCTTTGTAGTTAATAAATTTGTTTGTTTATTCTACCTGAAGCAATGTGTTTGGTTTGAAGTGGGTCAGAGACTCCCCTTGGGATAACAAGCCTGGTGCATATCAATTTCTTTGTTAAATTGACAAACTCATATAAGTTTGCAGCATCCAGCAGACATAACTGGACACTGCAAGATGGAGATTCCTAGGGTTGTGTCTGGGCCGGAGATATTGGCTAGTGTCATTTGGTTGAACAATCCAAGCAGCTTACATGCCAGAGGCTGTGCGTGAACATCCTGGGAGTGGGGGTTCTCACAGTAGAGCAGAGTAAGGGTGGATCCCAGAGTCGAGGATTGGAGTGACCTAGCAGATCACCGGTCCAGATAACACCAGGGGAACGTCACACTGTCCCAGCTGCCTGGGGCTGCTGGCCCCGTGTGTCAGAAGGAAGGCAACTGCCAGTTCATTCAGAGACTGAATGTCTCCGGGTTTTGCAATCATACTCTAGTTCTCATTAACACCCAATATGATTTCTTGCTGTATGAAATCTGCTTCATCATGCGGGGATTGGGGAAAGCTCAGTGTTTGTCAAATGCACAAGGCAAAAGCCAGCAAGGGAGAGAAAGTGATTTCTAAGGAGAACGTTACACACAGAGCAGAGTGAGACCAAATGATTGGAGACTATATGAAATGCATTGACAACCTGCCTGCGAAACACTGCAACTCTCCCAGCAACATGCAACAGTTTCTCAGGGGATGGGAGCAGTCAGATCAATGAAATATGCAGTCTGGTCAGCACATTCCTCATCTCATACACTCAGATGCATAAATCCATTTACCAGCAAAGCATACGCTACGCCTCCAATGACAGGAGGGGAGCAGTTACTGAGCTAGTGAAGTATGTGCCTCGGGTGACTTTTTGTCTTAAATGGAAGACATTTCCATTACAGGAAACAATGCTTACCAGTGATTCTCAATAATATGGGAACAAGGAAGAACAATGCCTGATTTTAATTAGCAAAAAGAAAAGGAGTACTTGTGGCACCTTAGAGACTAACCAATTTATTTGAGCATAAGCTTTCATGAGCTACAGCTCACTTCATCGGATGCATACTGTGGAAAATACAGAAGATGTTTTTATACACACAGACCATGAAACAATGGGTATTTATCACTATAAAAGGTTTTCTCTCCCCCCACCCCACTCTCCTGTTGGTAATAGCTTATCTAAAGTGATGACTCTCCTTACAATGTGTATGATAATCAAGGTGGGCCATTTCCAGCACAAATCCAGGGTTTAACAAGAACGTCTGAGGAACAGTGGAGGGGTGGGGGTGGGGGAAGGAATAAACAAGGGGAAATAGGTTACTTTTTATAATGAATCAACCATTCCCAGTCTCTATTCAAGCCTAAGTTAATTGTATCCAATTTGCAAATTAATTCCAATTCAGCAGTCTCTCGTTGGAGTCTGTTTTTGAAGTTTTAATTAGCAGCTGCTGGTCAATTCCACAGCACTGAGAAGCCAGTGCCTCCCATCCCAAAAAGGCAAACCTAATTCGTAGGAGCAGGGAGACCCCAGATGAACAATCCCATGTGCCTGTCGAGTGCATGAGTGCTGTCTGTGCACACTTGTCTGACTTGTTTCCAGTTTGGCAGGTTTCTTGGGTGTCAGGAGAAATGAGGTGTACAGACCATATACATTTACTTCAGAAATTCTTTCAGACACATCTAGTGATTCTGGCTTCCAACAGCTACTGTTTTGAAGGAAAAATCAGGAACACCCAGCCAAATTCTGACCTATGGTATGGATGCACTGCAGCCACTGAAGAGAAGGAGAATTGCATGAATGTATCTGAGGCCCATGGCAAGTTGTTCTGATTGATCTTCAATCCCAGAATCATTTGGTGGAAGGGATCTCCAAGAGGACATATAGTTCATAATGATTCATATATGAATGTGTTTAGGAGCCATTAATCAACTGGGTGTCCTCTGGGGAACTGTTAGTCTTTTAATTCATTTATTTAATTTTTGGTGAATTTAGAACTCATGAAAGCAATGCAGGAAAGTGATTGATTCTGCTGGAGACAACCAGGCACACAGTGGGCAGGTGCTATGCAAAGTCTCCCACCTCAGCACTGCCAATGCAGTTTATTCACATCCTGCAGAGTCCTCCAAATCACGAACACAGACCTGGGCTCCCCGAACAGCTCTGCCAATGCCCCTCAGTCCAGATCTGCAGCCCTCGCCTGCTAGCCCCATCTTGGGTCAAAACACATAGCTCTGCGGATGCACCTCATAACTGAAGTACAGAACCCCTTACTCCTCCAGGGCTGGGCTCTGCCTCAGCAGAGACTGACAGTTAGGCAAAATTTGTCACAAATTATTCATCCTCCTCTATTTTTCTCCACTCAGTTTATCCCCGACTAGCTAGTGATTTTTTCAAATGAATTCATTATTCAGCTTAATCACTACCCTATTTGTGATTAGTTACTTGTTCTATAGCTTGTTTACAAGTAGTTTGTTGTAAGTCCTTGATTTTCAGAATTTGAGCTTTTATTCCTGGATTTTTAGGTCAGTTGGGATGTCAGCGTCCCTGATTATATGAGTGAAACTCTTTAGAATCAGGTTTCTGGTGCAAAGACCTTTGCTTGTGAATTTGAAATTTGCATTTTTCAAACAGTCTGCAACATACACTTAATTATATCAGTGACATCCCTGACTGAAGGCCAACAAAGCAAAATCTTGAAGAATTGTGCCAAATCGACTAGTAGTACATTTTTGGGAAGCAGACAGCTTTTCACTCTAGACTGACATGGGACTCAACAACCTCATTTCACCTGTGAAGCAAATTTTGTCTGGACCTGACACTCCAGAAGTAAAACTGCATGAGCCCACTGCGTCAGTCAGGCCCCTGGCTTGTCTCCTTGCAGCTGATGTGTTCACATCTCCCCTTACATAACGCAGATATCACTTCTGCAAAGACTTTTAGATCAAGAAGTGAATTTTTTCAGGTTAGAAACATTAATGGATGGATTTGAGGTAAATTCAGGCCCCACACATCCATCTAATATTGCTGAACTGCTGCAGGTTACTTCTTCTGAAACCTGTAATTGACTAGTCCTGTCAAAGCATATAACATCTCAGGCTTTGACTAACAACACTGCGCACTCTGAATCAGCTTTCTATCCACCGGATAGAGCAGCACATTTGTAAAATTGCTGTTGCATGTGTCTCTCTCCTTGGCTAACACACACGCTCACACAGAAATCTGAAAACACAGATTAATACTTAAACATCATCCAACAATCTTGTTCTATTTTGGGTCAGAAAACCCTGTCATTGAAAATGCAGTGGGACAAAGGCGCAGAAATCTCTTTTTGAATGGGAAGTTATTTTTCTTGTCCACTCCCTTTGATATAGCCCTAGGATTAGTTGCTTTTCATTGGGGTCCTCAGCTGTTTTTCCACTATCGATCCCCAGAGAACAAAGCTTAGGAAGTTAAATGAATTTGAGAATCTCATCTTCACTTTTAATTAATCTGAAACAAACGCAGGCTAATAATGGAATTACAGGAGGATTGACAGAGCCTTCCCACACTGTGGAGGGAAGTAGGGAGTGAAGGCGTAGCCCTCTTTACTCTCTCTGGATGCGGCTACAGCAGATAATTCGTGGTGGATCCAGCTCAGTAGGGTTTGATGTTTCAGTTTGGAACAGCACTGAAAGCTGGGATGCTCTGAACTTCATCTGGCCTATCCCAATCTCTTTGGCCCAGAGTCCAATTCCCTTATGCACTCTAAGGAGTATTTCACTCCTCCAGTAGCCCCTTTGAAATCAGTGTGATGCCTGAAGGAGCAGGGTGTTCGCCAACAGGAGTAAAGGTATCATGCTCTGGTCCCTGGAGTGTGCAAACTCAGGTGGGGATTTGCTCTGGTTCAGCCTCTCAAATGGGATTTTGATGCTTTGGCTTCCCACCCAGAAGTGCAGGGGCCAGAGTGAAAAAGGAACATAACAAAGCAAGCCGGTCGTTCGACCTTGGCTGGGTGGCAGGGATCAGGCTGAGTTTCTGACAAAGGTCTGTGGCAGGTTGGTGTTTTTACCGGAATGGTCGCACCCATCGCTAGTGAGAGTTTGGCTGAGAGAGCACAGTGCTTTGGTTCCCTGGAAGAGCGTCTGAAGATTTGAACAGTGCACTAGATCTTTCTCTCTGGCCTGGCGAGCAAGCAGTCAGGTGTGAAAATACTGCCTGACACGTACGTCATGCCTTTCATCCCAAGGGCTGCAAAGTGCTATGTGAACCTAGGGCACCTGTCAGCCACCACAGATCCTGGAGGCCTAAAATTCCTCTTGATGATTGCACACCAGCTCAAACCCTTAGAGTGCTGTCTACCCCACCCCCCACAAGAGAACACCACTGCAGGGCTGGCCCAACAGGAGCGGAGATTTTGGGGTTCACACAATGCAGGGGCTGCCTGCTGGCTCCTCTCCAGCAGAAGAAGGCATTTAGTACCAAGGAAAGGGAATGTTTCATATGATTTTAAGGCCAGCTAGGACCATGAGATCAGGGAGTCTCACTTCCTGTGTAATATAGGCTGGATAATTTCACCCAGTTACCCCTGTACTGAGCCCAGTTGCTTGTGTCTGGCTAAAGCAAACCTTCCAGAGAGGCAGCTCGACTTGATCTGAAGATGTCCAGAGATGGAGAATCCACCACCCCTCAGTAGCTTATTCCAGTGGTTCATCATCCTCACTATGTGACACAATTGTGTCTCTTAACCGTCATGCAGCCTAGAGTCACAGCCTATGGGATCCACGGTGGCAATAGGACAGGGAGACAAACTCCAAGGGCTGGAAAGAGTTGCTGCTCAGAAACTAGGGGCCACCCTTCGCTTGGGAGCAGGTGCAGGGAACCTCTACAGTGGGGTGCCTGATCCATGAGCACAAGGTGGAGTATCAGTGGTGAGACTCTCCCTTAAAGGAGCTGGAAAAGGTCAAAGGGCATGACCTTAAGCCTCTTGCCTCCCTGTTAGCACTGGGGAAAAGGCATTATACAGTGTTGCCAAACCTGAGCGTTGAAATACGCGGAGCCAAGCCTCTCAAAATCACGAGGTTGGCCTAGAAATCATGAGATTATTAAAAAAAATAACTACTGCGTGTTTGCTTTCTTTGAGCCTGGAGAGGATCATAGTTCCCCAGCTTTTCTCTGCCATCACCATGGCTAGAAAGTTCCTTGTTTTTAAAAGGAGAGCTGAGACTCACATGACCTCAGGACCTGGGGTTATCAGGGAAAACACCAAATATTGCGTGAGTAGCAATCCAATCCTGTGAGCACTGGCAACACTGGTCTACATGGCACCCCTTTATAGGGCTCAATAGTTGCAACCTCAGGCTGTGTTTCCCACCTCAGTCCAGGGTGTTATCCCGCACAGAGAGATCCCCTCTGTAGGAGCAATGGAAAGGCTGATCCAATCAATTTTTGGGTTGGGTCAATCAAAACGTTTCATTAAATGTCAACCTTTTAAAGTTTTTTTTTATTATATATTAACTAACGTTTCAAAATGAAAAGTCATTTTGAACCAGAAAACAAACAAACAAAAAAGTGCCAAAATGTGATGTTTTGAGACTATCCAACCTTTTTTTCAAATGTGTTTCAAATCAGATGTGTTGAAAATGATCCTTTCCCAAGAACAGTTCAAATTTTGATGAGTCAGCATTTTCCAATTGAAAAACATTTTGTCACAACATTTCCAGCACTATTTGTGTCGTTATCTAGCCAGAGGGCTATATTGTGGCATAAGAAATGCAGAGGGGCACCATCTCAGAGGCAGTAGCTGGAGGTGTAAGGTCTCACCATTCCTTACATCCAAATTTGAGAGACAAACTAGGTGAGGTACATATTTTATTGGACCAACTTCTATTGTGGAAGGGACCAGCTTTCAAGCTTCACAGAGCTCTTCTTCAGGTCTGAGGAAGGAAACCAGTGTGTCTGAGCTCAATACAAGTTGGGCCAGATTGTTAAGCATAAGGGGTTCAAACACATGTTGCAGGGGACCACTTAAAACGAAGTGGGCAATTAAGCACTAGCAGGTTGTGGGTTGTGTTATAAATTGTTGTACTGAGCCATAAAACCGGTGTCCATGGTTATTAGTATCTAGTAAAGTTGTGAAAGGCTGGTTTTGTCTTTTATCATTTTTCTGTGTGAGTTCATTTGAGACCATAGTGACTGTCTGGTTTCACTAGGCTGACCAGATAGCAAGTGTGAAAAATTGGGACGGGGGTGGGGGTAATAGGAGCATATAAGAAAAAGCCCCAAATATTGGGACTGTCCCTATAAAATCGGGACATCTGGTCACCCTAGGTTTCACCCACATAGTGTTGTTGGGGCATTTGATGCACTGGACGAGGTACAGCACATGTTGAGATAGGCATGTGTAGGACCCATGGATCTTGAACAACATGTAGAGGGGGATATTGATCACAGTAGCAGGGCAGATACATCTGCAGGTTTTGCATCTATCGTTCTGCCAGGGTCTGGTGCTGCTTTGAGTTGGAGTGTCCTGGTCTGTAGGGCACTTGCTTCTGATGATGAGCTTTGTGAGGTTGGGGGTTGGAGGTTATTTGAGGGAATTCGGGAAAGATTTGTGGTCCACATCGAGTACGGGTTGTAATTGTTTGATGATGCCATTTAAAATTCAAATTAGAGGCAGTCTTAAAGGAACTTTTCAGACAGCTGCCTCATTCCAGTAAAGGCCTATTTCACTATTGTTCTTTCAGGATAAAGGACGTAAGGGAGTAAACCAAGTTCTGTTTTATTGCTACCACCTGAACAGCAAAAGGCTGAACATAACCCATTGAGCTATTGTGCCGTGGTTAAAATCCAGCTCTGTACTCTGCATTTCAGCCTCATCCTTTTTCACAGATTTCCTTACAAGCAGTAAAACATCTCACAAACAACTCAAGCCCAGCACAAATGACCCAGTGTAGATAAACTGGAGTACAATCGCTAAGAGAAACCATTACATGGGGGCATCTTAGTTTAATTTAAATTAAATAATCACCTGCCGCATCTGTAAAAGTGCTGTAATATTAACCTCAGAGCACAGGCCAGCTACCTGCACAAACAGAAATCAAATTACAGATGCTTTGGTGTTAACATCTTCGGTCTTAGCGGAACAAATGCTTCTGCTGGACACATTTGTTTAAATGCTTGTAGGTACAGTGTGTGCTTATGTAGCCAGTAAAGTCTGGCATTCTGATTTTGTGACGAACAAATTCCAGGGTAGCTGGTGATGGAAATCAGCTGGGCTGCTAGGCCCCGCTTCTCCCTTTTGCCTCACTGACTGTGAACAGCCTTACTCTCTCTCTCCTAGCTGTTTCAGCAATCAACCCCCCTCCCAACTTTTCTCTTTTTGGGGCTGTAAGAGGAAGTGAGGCAGGCCAGGGGGCAGGGGAAGACTCCAGGAAGAACCTCTGCAGGGAAGGCAAGAGGCCAGGAGAGCAAGTTTAAGGCTAATATTGTTTTTCTTACTCTAATAAAGGTTCTTGTTCAGTGTTAGAAGAAATCAGCTCTTCCCCATTGTCACATGGCAGAGTCTCATTATGTTATTATTAATATTTATTATTTGTATTATCATTGCACATGGGAGCCCTAGTTCTGGAACAGGACTCCATGGTGCTAGGCGCTGTACAAACACAGAACAAAAGGATGGTCCCTGCCACATTAAAAATACCCCCCAAAGGCACTGTCAGAGCTGCAGGACCCCATCAGCCACTGGGAAGGCTAACAGTGGGGAAATAATAACACAAGCCTGTTTGTTTTAGTCTCCGGTGAGTGAGACTTAATGTAGGTATGTTAATACTTTTGTCATTCATGGAAACACAAAGGAAGAGTTAAAAAAAACATAGCACACAGAGAGGCAACAGCCCTGGACCTCGCACTCTGAACCGGGCAGCAGTGCTTCCATCTCTTATTCAGCTCCCACAAGGGTTTGTGAGAGCATTTGGGAAATTGCCGGGTATTATTGATTCATGAACATTTTGAGTTTTGGGCCTTTTGTCCAAATTTAGGAGAAGAAAATTTTCTCAAAATCTCAAAACTCTTGCGGGATGGGAAAACTCTCTCCCCCCCGCCTCTAGATATCAGCACCAGTTCAAGAGGGGCAGATGTAAGTGATCGAATCACTTGTGTCAGAGTATCACCTGACCACATCTAAGATGAGGACAGCATTTCTTTCCCCACCCATAATTATCCAGGTGCATTCTGGGAGTCGTTCACTGTCATCCTCTGAAGCACCAGATGCTGGCATTGGCAGAAACAAGATTCCAAAGGCTAAAGTTCACTCCTAATTGTAGTATCTGTTAGCACAGAGGAGAGACAGGATCCAGTTGTAATGAATTCTTTATGAATCAGAGGATTCTTTATGAGATTGCTGGGCACAGACAGGTCCTTTTGTTCTCTCTGGTTCTGGATTAGTATCACAAACTAACACAGGGGCTCCTTAAATCCTGGTCTGGACCTTAACATTCATGGAATGGTCTGTTAACTACACTGAACTAACCCAGAAAGATTTTCAGAGAAAAAAAATGTTACATAGAGGAAATTATGTTAATATCCAGGGTATTTAATTATTGATTTCCCTTAAATAAAAAACACGTGGCAATAAAGAAATAAGTGAAACATACAATGAGATCATCTGGGGCAGAGCAATAGGGCATCCCAGTGAGAGCAGATTTGCTCTTGGCCTTTTGCCTTTCTAATGCTAACATACTATTATTCTGCATTTCTCCTCAGTGTCTGTTCAGTAACAGTAGAGCTGTCTGGGAGACAGTCATTCCCCTCCCCACATGCTGGGTCATCCCAATCCATGTCCCTCTGACCTGCCTGAGGAGTGATAACTAGCTTGTTAGGGGAAGTAAATACGCACTACAGTCAGGTTGGAATTTAAAGGATGTCCTTGTCTTGGTGTCTTTCAAGGTGATGAGAGAGACAGTCACTCCAGCTTCGTTAACGGATCACACACAGTTTTGCTTCTTTAAAGCCAGGCTCTTTAGTTCCATCAAGGGCCTTAGTTTTAAAATCTTTGATAAGTAAAAAAAAAAAAAAATCACATCTCAGTGGCTTTGCTTTGTAGGCTCCTTTTTGTCTTGCTGTCTTTTCCCCCAAAAGCTCCGCGGCTTAAATTCCTGCAGTGGGAAGAAATACACTGGAAATAGAAATATTATGCATGAGATGTGAGCAAGTGTGCTGGGAGCTATGGAGAAAGCTCCTGCCCCAGCGTTCCGTGCAGCTGCATAAATCTGCAGCTACAACAGCTGCAGAGGCAACCAGAGTTTTGGGCTGGGTCTCTTAAAGGAGAAGAGTGGAGAGGATCACAGACTAGAGAGACGGAAGAGGGCTGGTAAGCCCCGTCTGTGCTTCCTTCTGGCCAGCCAGTGAAGGATTGTTCTCCTAGGCTTTGTCCAGTTAAGATTTGAATGATCCGAGCAACTGAGACTTCCAGTGCTTCCCTTGAGGAACTACTCCGCACCTAAGGAATCTCACTGGGAGGAATTTTTCCCATCTGTGCAACCTAAATGTTTCCTTTCCTCAGTTTTCCTGTTGCACCAGTGAAGTGGAAGGTAGCGGGGAGAGGCAATATGAGGCCTTTGGAATATTCAGAGCATGTTCCTATCTGTGGGCCATTGCCTTCCAAAGCAGAGCCAGAGGCCTCTAGTCTATATCCTTAATGTGAATCTCAGCAGAGAGCTCAATGTCTGAACTCCCCTGTCACCCTTGGGATCAGAGCCCCTTGCCATTCAAGGCTGAGACAGTGGCAGGCTGTGTAGGGAAAGCGGGCCCTGCTGCTCACCACACCATTTCGTCTGTCTTTGGGGATGTCAATCCAGCCCCTTTCACCGGCTCTTTTACTGTATGGGGCTGGTGTCACCTTTCAGAGAATGGAGGGACACAGTGACCTGCGTGTGTTACAGAAGCCTTAGCCTCTCTGGGGAACAGGGTTGGGGTCAGGGGGAGATACGTCCCAGTCTGCATCAGATACTGATTGTTGTACTATATACGTCACCTCAGGATTCTCATCTCCAGTGGAAGCTGTCATTTGTTTCTTGGTTCTTGCTTTCCTTTGTACACAGTAGTGTCACCTTTTCCTGGGAGCTCTGGCCTCAAAGGTTTCCTTTACTTTGTGTGGGAATTGCAGATGTCACAAACACCTCCGACACAGTGTACGATTCTTGATTCAAATTCAGCTAAGCAGAGGAGAAAACAGGTCTTTAGATCTACTGCATCTCCCGGGGCTAGCAGCATGGCACACACATACACACGCATGCTCCCATGATAAGGCAAACCAGGCACTGGGTGTCACCAGAACACCACCAGAATCACAGTAGAGGGAGCAGGTATCTGGCAGTAAAACCCTCCACTTCTTAAGGAAGGCAGCCCAGTTAGCAAGTAAGAATAAGTGCTCGCAGTGCAAGAACTAATGGAGATCATCTATCCCTTTCTATCGCTGGAGTTATTCCAGCAGGCCAAGGAGACTCAGGTGAAGGGATAGGGGTGAGTTTTCAGTGCAGTGACAACATAAGCATTGAGAAACAATCCCTAGCAGGGGAAATGAGAACATTTAGCTAATTTTGGTGGAGCGGTGGGACATGGAGACAGAGCGTGAAGATGTCTCAGCTGGTCAAATTGTCCTCCAGATCCCTCCAGCTGGCTAACAATATTGATAAAAGGGAATGTGGGGATCGGGGGAGGAAAAGATCTAGGTTCTTAATCTGCCACTGCCTTCAGGCTCCACATTGCCCTGAAGCCCGGCAAGTCCCTCCAAGCCTGGCGCTTAACCCCTCTCAAGATTATGTAGGGTTTTGAGATCCTTGGCTGAGAAGTGCAAGCCTTGGTATTATTATTTCTGCACACTCTTTATTCTGTCTTTTTCTTTCCCCTCACCCCCCATATGCTTCTCCTTGCCCTCTGACTCCCTGGTTGCTCTTCTCCATGTGCCAGTGGGAGAGGAAAGTATAATTGACAAGTTCCGCACCTTCCTGGGGCTTGTCAGTTTCACTGTGCCACTCTGCTCTTGGTACAGAGCAGGAGACAATGACAAAGCACTAGCCCATACATTATGCCAGCCCATACTTGCCCACATGCACCCCAGGGGTCAGGGTCAAGAGAGTACTGGGCACACTTGGATCAAGGCATGCAAACTATGAAATGATGGATCCTGTACACAACAGAGTCCAGATGAATTGTATGTTAATAGACTCCATACCCAGAAGACAATTCAGATCCTGATTCCTGCTCCTATGAGTGCCTCTGATCCAGGATGCTTGAGATGTTAAATATCCTAAAATGCTGTTTAAAAACACAGTGAAGTGTGTGTGTGTGTATGTGTGTGTGTGTGTGTGTGTGTGTCACTGCTCGCTAGTGGATGGAATGAAAGCTGTGTGTCATATGCCCTATATTGCTAACAGCCAGAAGGAATTCTTCTTTAGCTTGACAGGGGCATGTGTTTTTGCAACAGGAGGATATCTGTCCTACCCCCACTTTTGCTGTGGCAATATATGTGGCTACTAAGTGCAGCATAATAAGACATGATGTTCCTAGTTGGCTATGGATTTGTTACAAGTCAAGGGTGTCTGCATTGCCATCTCACTATTTCCAGCACTAAGAGCCTGTGTCCGGCAGCTTCTGGCCCTACCTGACTGTGTAACTATGTTCTGTTTGTTTTAAATGCTCCAAAGTTTAATACACTGCCTGCTGGAATGCCAAGGGAAATCGCCATTTGCATTGCCTCTGCCATCCTGCATTCTCTCTCCCATGCATTCATTTGTACAGAGCTTCACTGACCTTCTAAATATAGAGGCCTCAAATTAAATTATAACATTGCTGATAATCAGCAAACCGGGGGATTAAACTGATGGGGACCCTGCCAGACTAGATTTAACTTTCATTAAGTTCTGTACACAGAGCAGCCCTTCCCAAGGAGGAAAGTCCTTATTCTCTACATTACAATATAATGCAATACACACAGCAAAAGCAAAGTGCTTCACTGTTTAAAATTCTAATCCTTTCAAGATCTGGAAATACCTAGGGTCTAAGTACAGCACTGTCTATCCAACATCTGCTGTTAGAAGTCAAAAGCTGAAAGCAAGTCATTTACATGAGGGTTTAGAGAACTGTGAAAGAGCTACAAAAACCGGGACATAATCAGCAGCACAGAGGAAGTCTGAAAGGAGCTTGTGTATCCCTGTGAAATGCAGCAAGAGGCTTATCTAATTTTGTGTGTGTGTGTGTGTGTGTAAATTTCCTAAACAGTTGACCTAAATGAGTTCTTACCACGATCAGATAGCCTAGGACAACAGAGTAATCCTTCTAACAGGATTATAGGCTGTGCTAAAGGAGACTTTGGGCTTTTATGCTCTGCATTGTAATATGCATGCACACACAAACGGATATCTTGCCTGGCTGGTGGCACCTGGGAAATTGGCCCTTATTCATAGACTCATAGACTTTAAGGTCAGAAGGGACCATCATGATCATCTAGTCTGACCTCCTGCACATTGCAGGCCACAGAACCTCACCCACCCACCGCTCTAATAGGCCCCTAACCTCTGGCTGAGTTATTAGAGTCCTCAAATCACGATTTAAAGGCTTCAAGTTACGGAGAATCCACCATTTACACTAGTTTAAACCTGCAAGTGACCCATGCCCCATGCTGCAGAGGAAGGCAAAAAACGCTCAGGGTCTCTGCCAATCTGACACGGGGGAAAATTCCTTCCCAACCCCAAATATGGCGATCAGTTAGACTCTGAGCATATGGGCAAGACCTAACAATCAAACACCTGGGAAAGAATTCTCTGTAGTAACTCAGAGCCTTCCCCATCTAGTGTGTCCCATCAGCCACTGGAAATATTTGCTGCTAGCAGTTGCCGATGGTCCACAAGCCATTGTAGGCAGTCTCATCATACCATCCCCTCCATGAATTTATCAAGCTCAGTCTTGAAGCCAGTTAGGTTTTTTGCCCCAACTGTTCCCCTTGGAAGTTTGTTCCAGAACTTCACTCCTTTGATAGTTAGAAATCTTCACCTAATTTGAAGCCTAAATTTGTTGATGGCCAGTTTATAGCCATTTATTCTTGTGTCCACACTGGTGCTTAAGTTAAATACCACCTTGTATCTGGGATAGACCACACTGATAATGCCACACTCAGGGCAAGAAATAGGGCAGACAAGCCCCAGAGCTGGTGGTTTACTCTATCATTAGATTCACCAAACCAGTAACTAAATAGCTTTTGCAGTACCACACCGGTTAACCAGAAGTCAAACATTTAGGCATTCCAGCCTTTGGCTCCCATCCACGCAACCCAATCTAATATAGTGAGAGATTATTGAAAACCTATTCCATCCTCTGTGAGATTCTTTCTAATCCCAAAGGATCAGACACATATCCCCAGGTCAATATGAATCTCAGATCTTGCCCAAATACCACGCTGCCAGTCAATCCTTAGTAACTAACTAAAGATTTATTAATAAAAGAAGAGAGTTATAAATGGTTAATAGATCAAATACCTACAAATGATTGCAAAGTCCTTATATCAGGTTTGTAGCTGTGATGAAATAGACTTCTGGTTTGTAAAGTCTCTCTGGGAAGGTCCTCAGTCTATTGTTCAAGATGCTCCTCTTAGTTGTAAACCCAAAGTCCAGAGAATCAAAGTAGGAAAGAGGCAACATGGAGATGTCACAGGTGTCTTTTTATATCCTCTATCATGTGCATGGAAACTTACTGTCCCAAACAAAGCCCACAGCCGCTGTCTGTGGAAAGTTACCGGCCAAGATGGAGTCCAGGGTCACATGAGCATATTACATGCCCTTATATGTTTTGTAGAATCACAGAGGGTGGCTGTTGGCTTCTTGCTGTCTGAGGCATCCACCAGAAGACCTCCTGGGCAGGATGAGTTTCTTCAATATCCCAGTGTGAGAGCAGAGTGGCCTTCATGGGCCATCAATACCTAGCTGTCTAGCCCTAATGTAAGCCCTATCTGGTGGTTGTCACCCAGGAATACCACAGAGCTTTAAGATACAATTCCATAGCCAATATTCATAACTTCAGATAAAAAGATGATACGTCAATTTAACAAGGATAATCATATTTGATAGGTTGTAACTTTTCCATTGACACTTTACATCAGTGGTTCCCAAACTAGGGGCGCCGCTTGCTCAGGGAAAGCCCCTGGAGGGCCAGGCCGGTTTGTTTACCTGCCACATCCGCAGGTTTGGCCGATTGCGGCTCCCACTGGCTGCAGTTCGCCGTTCTTGGCCAATGGGGGCTGCAGGAAGCGGCACAGGCCAAGGGACATGCTGGCTGCCCTTCCCACAGCCCCCATTGGCCTGGAGTGGCGAACCGCAGCCAGTGGGAGCCACGATCAGCCGAACCTGCAGACGCGGCAGGTAAACAAACCGGCCCGGCCCGCCAGGGGCTTTTCCTGAACAAGCGGCGCCCCTAGTTTGGGAACCACTGCTTTACATGATACACTTTGTACAAGCTTTATGGTAATTGTATAACAGTGTTAATATCAATTATATAAGTGGTCATCTTTAATCATACAGCATCACACCCCTCCCTGCTCAATTCCTCTCCCCTCCACCCTGCTTTCTCCACCACAACAATAAAGTAGCCACCACTGTTTGTACTGGACATAGGAGAAAACATATATCAAAGGGTTGGAAACAAAATCGGACAGAACTTGGGGAATTATCATCAAATGGGGGTGTTTCTAGTGAGGTTCCACAGGGATCAGAACTAGGCCAGAGACTATGCAACATTTTCGTCAGTGACCTGGAAGTAAATATAAAAATCGCTGCTCATCAAATTTGCAGATGACACAAAGATTGGTGGAGGGGGTCGATAAAAATGAGGACAGGGTCACTTGGTAAGGAAATGGATCACTTGGTAAGTTGGGCCTGTTCAAACATAATGCATTTAAATACACCAAATGCATGGTTATACATCTAGGAATAAGGAATGTACGTTGTATCTACAGAATATGTGCTGCTGAAAAAAGCAAATACAATTTTAGGTTGCATTAACAGAGGCATAGCATGCAAGTCAAGGGAGGTGATAGTACCACTCTACTCAGTGCTGGTTACTCTTCAGCTGGAGTACTGTGTCCAGTTTTGGTCACCAATGTATAGCAAGGATGGAGAGAAACTGGAAAGGATCCAGAGGAGAGTGACAAAGATGATCAAAGGGATGGAATGCAAGCCATATGAGCAAAGGCCGAAGGGACTGGGTATGTTTAGTTTGGAAAAGGGCAGATTAAGGAGGGACATGATGGCAGTTTTTATATACTTGAAACGCTACCATAAAAAGATGGAGAAAAGTTGTTCTCTTTTTCCATAGAGGGCAGGACAAGAGGCAATGGGTACGAACTACAGCAGAGCAGATTTAGATTAAATCTCAGGAAAAACTTCCTAACTGTAACAGACTGCCAAGGGAAGTTGTGGAAGCCCCTTTGCTGGAGGTTTTCAAAAGCCATCTGGATAGCCATCTGTCTTGGATGGGTTAGACACAACAAATCCTGCATCTTGGCAGGGGGCTAGACTGGATGACCCTTGTGGTCCCTTCTGACCCTGTCATTCTATGGATTCGATGAAGCGGGGACTGTATCCTGGAAGGGAGTAACTCTGAAAAGGATAGAGGGGACAAGCAACTGAACCTGAGCTCCCAGCACAATGCTGTGGCAAAAATGGCTAAACAATCCTCAGATTTATAAATGAGAATTGGGAGTAGGATTAGGAAGGTGATTTTGCCTCTGCATATGGCATTGATGAGACTGACACTGGAATATTGCATACAGTTCTGGTGTCCACATGTTGACTAGGACGTTGAAAAATTGGCAAGGGTGCTGGATCAACACAAGACATTTGTACATTTCACGTTCTGCGTGCGTATGACATTTTTTGGTCGGAAAGTTTGGTTCGGAAGCTGCCACAGGCATGGAGAAGTGGGAACTGGGAAAAAGGTACTGTTGGGAAATTCCTCCTCCTCAACCAGTTGGCAAGAGCCCAAAGAACTGGCAGGGGGAGAGAGAGGGGGCACATCCTGATGTCATGTGCTCCCCCGTGGGAATCAAGGGTGTGACAGAGAGCAACATTTGGACCCGGAAAGGTAAAAGAACCAGAACCAGCTCTAGGCATCAGCAAAGCAAGCACGTGCTTGGGGTGGCACAATTCCAGGGGTGGCATTCCAGCCACCCCCTTTTTTCTTTCTTCTTTTTTTTTTTGTTTGGGCAGTTACGCTCTCGGAGCGTGGGGCGGCGAATTTTTTGCTTAGGGCAGCAAAAAACCTAGAGCTGGCCCTGAAAAGAACCTGCACAAAGTTGCAGGCTGGGTGGGGCTTGGTGAATTGCAGTGAGACAGCCTGAGAGCAGGGATGAAAGGAGAAGCGGGGGAGGGGGGTGGAACAGAAAGAGAGAGAGGAAGTGAGTTGATCAGGGATGGAGGAGCAGCAGTTCCAGTGCCTGACAGTTTGGGGAGAATTGGGGCTGGGATCTGAACCCCACTCTTCTGCACCTTGCCACACTGTAAAGCACCATATAGCTACAAGAGGCCACCTTGCCAGTGCTCCACCTATATTCCCCCTCCTGTTAATGGCAGATCCTCTTTAGCATTCCTGGGACTTGCCCAGCGAATGAGGCATTTTCACACTTGACAGCAGCGGCAGCTGCTTGGCAATACAAGCCATGCTTCTCTCCGGGGCTCAGTGCTAGATAGGAAATGAGACTTTTAAAAAATGGAATCTCATCCCCCCCATATCTCTCCCACCAGGGGCGAGATTGTGATTGCTGGGTGCCTTGCACTGCATTTGCAGGTCAGGAGCATCATGTGAGACCGGCGAGATGCCAAGAGCTCCACTGGTATGTATCAGCCCAGGTGAGATAGCATCTTTCCGTTTGCTCGCTGCTTAAAGAGTCCTTTCTCAGCCTTCAAATATTTACCACGGCAGCCGATTCCCTGTCAGTGAACTTCACAACTCTGATGTCTGGTGTTACTTGTTTTCTGATACAGCAGGAGAGAGGGCGGAGGTACAAAGAGAGGTCGTCCAGTACTTCCCCCAGGCCAAGCCAGGCCTGGAATGTACATGAGCTGATGCTGGTTCCCCTCAGGAGATGCGTTTGTCAATGGGGGCATGGGGGGCAGAGGTCCAGCGATGGGCTGGCAGGCGAGAGGATGGAGAGACGAGCTGAAGAGGGGGCAGGTGCTGTGGCAGCGGTGAGGAATGCAAACCTCTTCCCAGTCAGAGTGTTGTCATCATGGAGAGATTTGTTGAGTGTTTCCTCTTCTGGCCATGCTCTGTATGGTGAGGAGGAGGCTGGGTGGGAAGAGGAGGTGGTGTATGAAATTAGCACACCCTTGCTCTGGAGGAACCAGTTTACATCCTCCTGGCTCTACTGTGCTGATGTATCCCACCATACCCATTATCCCATCAGCTGGGGCAATTGCAGCTGTCTGGGGTAAGTGGGGACAGAGAGAGATTTAACCCATGCTTGTTAAAAGGCAGGTACACGGTCTATACGGGCCTGGTCAAGAAACAGCAACATGTGGGATTTAGTGCTGGAGAGGCCTTGACTGAACAGAAGCCCACTAACCACCCAAAACATTTCACTTGTGGCACTTACACCTGGATGGGTAGGAGGGCTAGTGGGTAATGCACTCAGCACCCCACATAATTAGCACTAACACATTCAAAATCCATATCTGCATTTTTGGCTTCCTCTCTGCCTGCCTCTGACACCAACTAAGCTGCGGTATCAGTTCCAATCTGCAGCGGGCAGCCAGTCACTGGTACCAAGAGCCAAAACCATCTGGTCCAGTTCCAGACACAAGTCCCCGGGCCCTGACTGGCAGCTCAAGGCTGCAGCAGGTCAATTTCAAGGAGGGTTATTGTGAAAATGCATCTTGTTCTCCATTGGCCTTTGATCTACTGCAGCCCTGAGAATTGCAGAAAAGAAGTGAATTGCTAGAATTCCAGCTCTAGGTAAAAATCTCTCCCAGTTCCTAGCCGAGTTCCACATTCTCTCCAAGAGCAACAGTCTGTGTATTCATCACCTAGTGTTTAACAGGCATCTTCAGTAGGGGACTGCCAAGAAAAAGAATTCACCAGAAGATCCAAGGAGTATAAAAATGGCAATTACAGACCTTTCTTATCTTTGGGGCCCATTTTGGCTCTGATACCCATCAAAGGGTATCTATGTTAGGGGCCAGATTGTGCATAGCCTGAACACTGGGTGGTGTGGCATTGCTCCCCAGTGGGGGTTTCTGCAGGCATTGTCTCTCCCTGGAGCTGCAGGGGGTGAGGGAGTGTACACCGTAGGATGTGCTCCTGGCTGATGTCTCAGAGGGTGTGGTTATGGCCCCTACTGGAGTGGTCTCCCCACCTCCCATCCAGAGCACTACCGTATCATGGGGGAGGCTGTTCTCACAGTCTCAGAGAAAGGCCTGGAATTCCTACAGAAAAAGTCCTTTCACACACAGTTTTGCAGCATTCGGAGTTGCAGGTTGTTCACATTTGGAGAACATCAGCATAATCCTCCAAGACCTTTCCTCCAAACCAAACTGCAACTGGTCAAAATATTTCGTACTTCTCCCACCCCTGAAAATTGGCTTTATTTTCAGAACTGGAAATTCTCAATGTATTTTCACAATTTATTTTTTAATGTTCTATTTTTTCCCCAAAATAATTGGAAAAAGAACAATGACCATTTCCAGTTATTGTTTTCCCTTTTTCCTCCATTTCCCTCCTTCCACCCCACTCTGATCTTGCTCCTTTTTCATTGGCAAAAGGGGAAAATGAGGCCGGGGAGCGAGGCAAAGGGGAAAAAATGGAAAAAAATTGAAAATGGGGGAAAAATAGAAAAAGTTCAAATCAGGAAATATTTTATGGTAAATGTGAATTGATAAAATAAACAGTAATAAGTCACCAGGACCAGATGGTATTCACCAAAGATTTCTGAAGGAACTCAGATGTGAAACTGCAGAACTACTAACTATGGTATGTAACCTATCATGTAAATCAGCTTCTGTACCAGATGACTGGGGGATAGCTAAAGTGACACCGATTTTTAAAAAAGGCTCCAGAGGTGATCCCAGCAATTACAGGCTGGTAAGCCTAACTTCAGTACCGGGAAAACTGGTTGAAACTATAATAAAGAACAAAATGATCAGATACATAGATGAACTCGATTTGTTGGGGAAGAGTCAACATGGTTTTTATAAATCATGCTTCACCAATCTACTCGAATTCTTTGAAGTGGTCAACAAGCATGTGGACAAGGGTGATCCAGGTATATAGTGTACTTAGATTTTCAGAAAGCCTTTGACAAGGTCCCTCACCAAAGGTTCTTAAGCAAAGTAAGCTGTCATGGGATAAGAGGGAAGGTCCTCTCCTGGATCAGTAACTGGTTAAAAGATAGGAAACAAAGGGTAGGAATAAATGGTCAGTTTTCAGAATGGAGAGAGGTAAATATTGGTGTCTCCCCAAGGGTCTGTACTGGGACCAGTGCTGTTCAACATATTCATAAATTATCTGGAAAAAGGGGTAAACAGTGAGGTGGCAAAATTTGCAAATGATACAAAACTACTCAAGATAGTTAAGTCCAAAGCAGACTGCGAAGAGTTACAAAGGGATCTCACAAAGCTGGGTGACTGGGCAACAAAATGAAATTCAATGTTGATAAATGCAAAGCAATGCTTATTGAAAAACATAATTCCAACTACACATATAAAATGATGGGGTCTAAATTAGCTGTTACCACTCAAGAAAGAGATCTTGGAGTCATTGTGGATAGTTCTCTGAAAACATCCACTCAATGTGCCGTGGCAGTCAAAAAAGCGAACAGAACGTTGGGCATCATTAGGAAAGGGCTAGATAATAAGACAGAAAATATCATATTGTGTCTATATAAATCCATGGTACACCCACATCTTGAATATTGTATGCAGATCAAGTCATCTCATCTCAAAAAAGATATATTAGAATTGGAAAAGGTACAGAAAAGGGCAACAAAAATGATTAAGGGTATGTAACAGCTTCCATATGAGGAGAGGTTAATAAGACTGGGACTTTTCAGCTTGGAAGAGAGATAACTAGGAGGAAATATGATAGGGGCCTATAAAATCCTGATTGGTGTGGAGAAAGTAAATAAGGAAGTGTTATTTACTCCCTCTCATAACACAAGAACTAAGGGTCACCCAATGAAATCAGTAGGCAGAAGGTTTAAAACGAACAAAAGGAAGTATTTCTTTACCCAATGCACAGTCAACCTGTGGAACTCTTTGCCCGAGGATGTTGGGAAGGCCAAGACTATAACAGGGTACAAAAAAGAACTAGATGAGTTCATGGAGGATAGGATCATCAATGGCTATTAGCCAGGATGGGCAGGGATGCACAACCATGCTCGGAAGTGTCCCTAGCCTCTATTTGCCAGAAGCTGGGAATGGGCAACACGGGTTGAATCACTTGATGATTACCTGTTCTGTTTATTCCCTCTGAAGCACCTGGCATTGGCCACTGTTGGAAGACTGGATATTGGGCTAGATGGACCATTGATGTGACCCAGTATGAATATTTTTATTGTCTTATGAAAATGTTTTGAATAAATTAAACATTCTTCCTTTTCAAAACCCGCAGAATTAAAATGATTTGAATTTTCAGATGTTGTTCATATATTAGTTCACACCGAAGACTGAAAAAGGGCAAATATAGTGCCCATCTATAAAGAGGGAAATAAGGACAACCCAGGGAATTTCAGACCCAGGCAATTTCAGCTTAACTTCTGTACCCAGAAAACTAATGGAGCAAATAATTAAGCAATTAATTTGAAAACATCTAGAAATAATAAGGTGATAAGTAACAGTCAGCATGGATTTGTCAAGAACAAATTGTGTCAAACCAACCAGATAGCTTTCTTTGACAGGGTGACAAGCCTTGTGGATGGGGGAAAGCGGTAGATGTGGTATATCTTGACTTTAGTAAGGCTTTTGATACTGTCTCACATGACCTTCTTATATACAAACTAGGGAAATGCAACCTAGATGGCACTACTATAAGGTTGGTGCACAACTGGTTGTAAAACCATTCCCAGGGAGTAGTTATCAGTGGTTCACAGTTATGCTGGAAGGGCATAATGAGTGGAGTCCCGCAGGGATCAGTTCTGGGTCCAGTTCTGTTCAATATCTTCATCAACGATTTAGATAATGGCACACAGAGTACACTTATAAAGTTTACAGATGGTACCAAGCTGGGAGGGGTTGCAAGTGCTTTGGAGGATAGGATTATAATTCAAAATGATCTGGAGAAACTGGAGAACTGGTCTGAAGTAAATAGGATGACATTCAATAAGGACAAATGCAAAGTACTCCACTTAGGAAGGAACAATCAGTTGCACACATACAAAATGGGAAATGACTGCTTAGGAAGGAGTACTGCAGAAACGGATCTGGGGGTCATAGTGGACCACAAGCTAAATATGAGTCAACAGAGTAACACTGTTGCAAAAAAACCCCGAACATCATTCTGAGATGTATTAGCAGGAGTGTTGTAAGTAAGACAGAAGAAGTAATTCTTCCGCTCTACTCTGTGCTGATTAGGCCTCAACCGGAGCATTGTGTCCGGTTCTGGGTGCCACATTTCAGGAAAGATGTGGACAAATTGGAAAAAGTCCAGAGAAGAGCAATAAAAATGATTAAAAGTCTATAAAACATAACCAATGAGAGAAGATTGAAAAAATTGGGTTTTTTAGTCTGGAAAAGAGAAGACTGAGAGGGGACATGATAACAGTTTTTAAGTACATAAAAGGTTGTTACAAGGAGGAGGGAGAAAAATTTTTCTTCTTAACCTCTGAGGATAGGACAAGAAGCCACGGGCTTAAATTGCAGCAAGGGAGGTTTAGGTTGGACATTAGGAAAAACTTCCTAACTCTCAGGGTGGTTAACCACTGGAATAAATTGTCTAGGGAGGCTGTGGAATCTCCATCATTGGAGATTTTTAAGAGCAGGTTAGACAAACACCTGTGAGGGGTGGTCTAGATAATACTTAGTCCTGCCATGAGTGCAGGAGACTGGGCTAGAAGACCTCTCGAGGTCCCTTCCAGTCCAATGATTCTATGATTTGTTGCATTTGTCAAAAAATGGAAAAATAATGACAAACCTTTGAGATTTGCCATCACTAATTTCTTTGTGTAACTCCCTTCTCTAGTTGATTGTTACCTGGTGGTAATATCAACTCCTCCACCCACTGTTGTGCTTTTTAAAAAACAAAACTGGGGGGAGGGACTGGGGGAAGCAAAATGACTTGAATATCTGAGACCCTCAAGGTGTTCAATGTATCTACATCCCAGCAATGAATGATCTGGATTGCGTGCATTTACCAACCCTTTTGCAAACCCAACGTGGGTACCCCAAATATATATTTAGTTAGATTTTATATTTGATTGTTTTGGACACAGGGAAATTCAGTTCCAATTCCATTAGGGCATCTTCCCTCCCTCATCTCCAATCATGACATCTGCCTGTGGAGCTAGGAGCCTGGGCTTGCCTGGTTCAGACATGTGCATGAAAACAAAATCTCTAACTGCCAAGGACACAGGGACTTCTGCGAGGCATCTTAATGCCAAGGCTCGTTGGTTAAGGAACAATCAGCTCCACTCAGCATTCTTGCCATCTGTTCAAGTCCACCCAGTAAAGTCAATAGAAAAACTCCGATTGGCCCTAATGGGAGCAGGACAAGGCCCCAGTTCTTTATCTGTAGCACTGTCCCAAAATTCTTTCCAACCTGAAACCATCATATTTGTTATTTCAGTAGCAAGCTCTATGGAGGCAGGAGAGAGTACCTTTTTCATGTGCTCTGCGGCCTTGTGTGAATGTATGCATTGCATTATTAATGTACATTATTTTTAATCAATCAATTAGGTTGAATAACAATAAGATAATACATGCAGCTCCTGGATCTTTGTAACCAAAAGCTCTACAAATCTTTCCACACCAAGGGGAATCTGTGCCTGCACAGATAGATTTGGCTGACAGTGTCAGACGATAGTGGTGATGAGCAAGTCTGAATCCCATCCACTTTTATTTGTAAACATTCCATAAATACACGGCTGGACACATGGGAATAGAAGGATCTCTGTAATCCTGCTACTCTGCAGATTTCTCCTCAGCACGTGAGTCTCTGAGCTGCATTTCCCATCTACGTTACAAAAAAAAAAAAAAGATAAACCCAGTTATTGCCCTGATGCATTATAAAAGGGGAAGTGCCACACTTCAAAATATGTGGTGGTAGAGCCATCTTCAGAGCCTCAGTCTCACCCATGCACTCCATCCATAAAGCAGCGGAGCACGTTGCCATGCAAAGATCATGTGACTTTAAATGATGTCCAATCAGTTTGAGCCTGGTGGCGTAACAACTCTGCAGCACCCCAAAGCCCACAGACTGAGTGAAGAAACTACAGAAGAGTGGGATTGTCTCTCTCTCTCTCTCTCTCCATTTCCGTAGCTCAGCTGTCCAGACATTGTGCTGTTCGTAGATGATGGGGTTCTGTTTTGCTGAACACTATCATCACTACACTCTGTGCATCAGATTGTAGGGTGCAGATACTGATTGCTGCACTGGTAGGTGAGATCCATGCCCCAGGTCTGCGGGACACAATGTAAATCCCACCCAGTAGGGCAGTGCGTGAAAAATACATATGTGGAAATTTAAGGACTCGTGCAATGTGTATAATGCACTTTATCAGGGATAGCTCCCCCTTGTTTAAACACTGCCAGTGGCTTAGAAAGAAAGAAAAATAAAAGATCTCTTATAAAATTATTACCTTGTAATTTAAGTCAACAGCAGTGGTACCATGATGGAAGCCAGCAGTTATGTCACATTGTTTTATCACTATAATTACATCAAGAACACAGTTACTGTCTGGGAGTGATAAGATGAAGAGAAGCAGCCCTTCTGAAATTTTGTATTCATGGCACTGAGATTTATAGATTGGTTCTGTGTTTGGACATTACGTTCAATTACTTCCCGATAGCTCTGGAGATCTGTGTTACAAGAGAAATACTCTCATATGGTGTCCCCCTAACTCCATCTGCTGCCGCTGGGTTCACCTGGAGCCACCAAACGCAAGGTGGCTACGGAAGATTGCTAAGAGATGCTCTGATACCTTTCATTTCATGAGTCAGGGAAGCCAGAGTCAGCCACTGGACAGCAACTTGAAGTGCTCTACGCTCATTTTGTTGGCCAAGGCTGACTCTGCGGCTCTGCCAGCTCCAGGACTGAGGAAATTCAACTCAGCTCCCACATTACGTTACAAGACCATTAGACCACTGGGACAACCAATGGCTGATCTTTCTTTCCAGCAGCTCACAGCCATGCCAGTTGTGGTGGCTGGGAAAATGCTTACTCAGTGGAAAATCTTGCGTTCCAAACCTTACCCTTGCTTCTGACTCCCAATTGCCCTGAGAACGCAATACCCAGAGCAGAGATTGTGGATCTGCCAGCCCTGCTCTCCTATACTTTATCTCAAGGAGCTCCTACTTGCTTTTAGCAGTGTGGGTTGCTTGCCAATTTATTTTGGATTTATTTTGGCTACCAACCTGCTAATAGCATTGTTCTGTAGAGATGCAGAGAGGCACACTCATGTACCTTCCCTAACTTGTGGTATCACCCTAGCAGCTGTCTATAAAATCTTAAATCCTCCAAACATTTGTTCACTCATCTCAAAGGGTGAATCACGCAAGGCTTGGAGGTTCCATCATCATTCACTATCCATTCCTCCCACCTTCCCCCATCGCTCTGGAATATACAACTACTCTCTCTGTTCAGGGGACCAGTGCTCCACGTGCTCCTACATCTTGCCTGATGACTCATCTGTTTCTAGATTCCATACTGGGGATCCCCTTATTTATTGTAAATAGTCCTGAGGCACCACAGCATCCAGCGAACAGTGCAACAGAAACCAGAAAGCTGCAATTGCTGCTGCTCTCAGCTGCTAAAAGAGGCTGTCTTTGTTTTTTTCTTTTTATAATGAAAGGCAGGACATAGCAATGACATGCAGAGAAGGTCGAATGCAGAGAAACTGTCAGACCAGCCATCTTGCTGGGCATCTTTTTTCTATCCCTTGTCTTATTGTTATTAGACGTCCTTGTACTTGCACCAGACTAGCACTCAGGACCCATCCTATGTATGCACGTGAGACTCTCTCGCCTCCTGCATGTTGATCTCCTAGCATCCCTTGTTGGTACGTTGGTGCCCTTTATTTACATCATGAAAAACAACAGTATAATTTCCACCCCCGATATGTGTCAGTTACAGATTGCAGACACTGCTTCCTGGGTGGAGAGGGACTTCTGCCTCCATGGGCAAATGAATTCAGCAGCTCTTCTGCTGAGAACAGCAACAAGAGAGCCAATCAGCAGGGCCAATCAGAGGGGGTCAGGAGGGCCATTTGGCCTGGGCCTCAAGCTCAAAGGGGGCCTCAAATTTAGACTCGTGTTATTCTGAAGCAATATCTTCCTGTTTCACTGCATGGGATGTCCAAAACTAGATGGTCTGCATGCATTGATGGTGACCAACCAGTTGTGCAGCATTTGAATTCAGTGAAAAAGACTTTAAATGAGCTTGAATCTCTCAATCTCACTGCAGAGGCTTGAACTGAACTTCAGTCCATTCAGAAGCACATGTCCAAATTTCAATGCATTCTGATGTCATCTTTGTGGATGAAGCTACTTACAATGATCCACCAAACTAATCTGGTAATTGTGGCCCGCAGTGCTACACTTGATAAGAGGGATAACACTGAAGGTCTTATCAATGACATTCAACAGATTCGTGAACAATGGGATGCCATCCTGACTGAGTCCAAATTAGTAGCACACAATATTGGCATTTCATCGGAGTTCTCCACCAATCACAACTTACCTACTGAATCTGGTGCCGAGCAGCATTATAGGGTCAATGTCTTCCTTGTCATCATTGACTCTATTCAGTCGGATCTTACACGTTGATTTGAGTCACTGCGACTAATTTGTACCCTTTTTGGGTTTCTTTGGCAGTTCAACAGACTGAGTAATGAAGATCTACTTTCTGCAGCTGAACAATTTCAGCAACAATACAACAAAGAAATCTCAAAAGATCTCAGTGACAAGGTCATCTTCCTCAAACGAATACATTCCACAAACTTAAAATTGGATTGCAAGCCAAAGGAATTGCTTCAAGAAATACTCGAAGTTGGACTCTCTGGGGTGTTTCCTAATATCACAATTGCATTGCGTATTTTTGTCAGTTTGCCTGCATCAGTGGCTTCAAGTGAACGCACCTTCAACGTGTTGAAGCAGGTAAAGAACGATCACCATTCAACTATAGGACAAGAGCATTTGAATGGGCTCGCCATGCTTGGTATCAACTGTGACATTGCACGAAAGCTAGATTTTTCTTCAATAATTAGTGCATTTGCACAGAAAAAAGCTAGAAAAGCATTTGTTAAATAAAAAAATATTCAGATTATGTCTCACTTTTTTTTGTGCCTTATTTTGTTTTCATGTGTCGTCATTTTTTATTTTTATTACGGCTAGGGGCTTCAAAAGCTGGAAGTGGCCCGGGCCTCTCTGGACCTCTGAGAGCGCTTGCCAATCAGTGCCACGTATCTGCACTGTGGACATCTGTCCACTAGAATTCGACTGACACCTACTCGACTCATTTCTCACAGGGGCCACGGAGTGCCCATCAGATAATAATGACTTCTGATCCACAATATTTGGCACGATCCACAGAGCAACATGCAGGGAAATCACGGAGCAATCTGAGCTCTGTAGAAGACTGAATGATGGGAAGTTTACAGTACATTTTGCTAGGCAGGCACAATTCAGATGAAGATAGTGCCATGGAATGTAACCCTATCCTGTTTACTGACATTGTTTACTATGCTTGCCACAAAGGGATGGGATAAAATATCCTCTTGTCTGAAGTCAACAGCGACACTGCAGTTAAGGATGATCCGTCATGCCACAGAGCTTTATCACGGTAATTACATCAGGAGCAAGTTTACTGTTTGAAAAAGAAGTAAGATTACAAGAAGCAATCCACCAAAACGGCAGCAGCGCCACAGCTAAGAGATACTCAGCAGGGAAGAGGAATATGTTATGCGAATGAAGCTGAGTAAATTTAACACTCCAAGGACCAAATTTTCCTTGTCTGCCCCTGAAGTATTTATGAGCACATCTCCTTTCAGCCTCTCATACATGCATGTTCAATAACTAATCCTGCATGCATGGATACTCATTTTGCACTTGCAAATGTACGTACCCACTCATGTTACAAGGACATTTCTAGAGGCCCTGAGAACACAGGGGGATTACAGAGTCCTCCAGACACTCTTCTGAGGCAAATCAAAGTCCCTCGAAACCACATGGACTGGACACTTTATTAGTCAAGAATGGACCCATGCTCATCTGCTACTATGACATCTCTACGTAACACAACCTTTTTCCTTCAGGCATAATAAGGCAGAAAATATCATATTGTCTCTATATAAATCCATGGTACACCCACATCTTGAATACCGTGTGCAGATGTGATCGCCCCATCTCTAAAAAGATATATTGGAATTGGAAAAAGTTCAGAAAAGGGCAACAGAAATGATTAAGGGAATGGAACAGCTTCTGTATGAGGAGAGATTAATAAGACTGGGACTTTTCTGCTTGTAAAAGACATGACTGCAGGGTGGGGAGGATGATATGATAGAGGTCTATAAAATCATGACTGGTGTGGAGAAAGTAAATAAGGAAGTGTTATTTGTTCCTTCATATAACACAAGAACTAGGGGTCACCCAATGAAATTAATAGGCAGCAGGTTTAAAACAAACAAAAGCAACTGTTTCTTCACACAACACACAGTCAACCTGTGGAACTCTTTGCCAGAAGATGTTGTGAAGGACAAGACTATAACAGGGGTCAAAAGAGGAACTAGATAAGTTCATGGAGGATAGGTCCATCAATGGCTATTAGCCAGGATGGGCAGGGATGGTGTCTCTAGCCTCTGTTTGCCAGGATGGGCAACAGGCGATGTATCACATGATGATTACCTGTTCTGTTCATTCCCTCTGGAGCACCTGGCATTGGCCACTGTCGGAAGACAGGATACTGGGTCAGATGGACCTTTGGTCTGACTCAGTATGGCCGTTCTTATGTTCAGGCCAAGTTTCAAGTGACCTGCCAACAGCTCAGGTGGGGATCTGTACAGCCATATGGAGAATCTGAATTTGGATCCTCCCTCTTTTAGCCACATGGAGGATCTGAATTGGTGTCTTGAGCCCATTCCCAGTTTCTTCAGCATGGCCAGGCATGGAAGCAGCCACGGAGACAGTGTGCTCAGTCCTTTCCACAGGGAGGAGATTTCATCACCCTGAAAGACCATTACCATTTCTCTCTGGTACTCAGAACAGCCTCTAGACCAGTGGTAGGCAACCTGCAGCCCGTCAGGGTAATCCACTGGCAGGCCATCAGACAGTTTGTTTACATTTGCACGGTCACCTGCAGCTCCCAGTGGTCACGGTTTGCTGTTCCTGGCCAATGGGAGCTGTGAGAAGCGGCGCGGGCCACTGGGATGTGCTGGTCCCCACTTCCCACAGCCTGCATTGGCCAGGAATGGCGAACCGCGGCCACTGGGAGCTGCGGGCGGCCATACCGATGTAAACAAACTGTCTGGTGGCCCGCCAGCAGATTACCCTGATGAGCCGTGTGTGGCCCGTGGGCCACAGGTTGCCCACTGCTGCTCTAGACAGAGCTTCACACAGCACTCCTGGACTGGAGGGAGGGTCATTACAACTCTGACTGGACACCCCCCCCACACACACACAAATAAGATGGTGAGAAAATAGAGGGGAGGCAATCCTCCAGGACCCCCAATGGAGGCAGACCGAGTGAAAGAAGTTCTCATTACTGTCTCCCTGAAGTCTGATGGGGATGTGTACACCGCGCATTCAAGGAGACACAATCTGTCCATGAGACCCCATTGTAAAGAAGCTGTTATTGCCAGCCCGAGGATAGGAGCAATATCACTGGTCAGTTTCCTTTGTGACATTAGGACATTGGTACCCCATGCACCACAGCCGCCTCCCCAGTGCACCACATACCGGCTGCCAGAGATGAAGCGGGCAGAACAGTGCACACCGCAGGTATTTAGAGAGACCAGACCCTCAGAGCGCCATGGTCCATAGACAAGCTGTGACAGGAAAAGCGGAAGGAAAAAAAATGAGCGTGGATGGCAGAAAAGACAGCCTGATACAAGCAGGCTCTGACACTAAGGATTTTGGCACACAGAGCCAAGCTGCCGTCTGCCATGCAGGCAGGAAAATCACAGCCTGCAGAGCTTTTGGGGACTGTAAATCACTGTGTAAACCCAGAGCCCAGCACTCAGCCCCAGAGCCCCACACTGCCCACCGGCAGGAATCATCACCTTCCACAGATCTGCTTCTGTGATGGCCTCATGGGCCACCAAGCACTACCGGTGGGAGCAGGGCCAGACATAGTGAGTCCCCTCCTGCTACGGAGTCAGCCCGTTCACATGAGTCACAGAAGCGCTGATGGCAATCGGGGCATCACCTGTGACTGCCGCCTGCCGTGGCTGGCTGGTAAAAGAGAGAACACCTGGGAGCCCAACTAACAGCCTGTTGGCCCCTCCTTAAACAAAGGGGAATCTACTACCCACCTAAGGCATTCAATAGTCAGGGCAGTACTAGAGAAACCACTGCCCCATGCTAGAGCCCTCCCAAGCCACTGCCCAGCACCCGACCTGCCTCTTCCAAGCAAAGCTAATCCACATGTGGCAATAAACAGGCTCCAGTGACACCCGCTGGCTACCAGTATCCTGGATCCCTCCCAGGCCAGCATCAGGCCAGGGCACGGACAGGAACAGCACTTGTTGCTCTGGTGGATGACCTGCTCCTCACTTATGACAGGGGAAAATCATCCACACCCCTCCCACTGGGCCTCTCTATGGCACCTGTGACCAGTGATCACCAAATGCCCTGCCTCCAAGAAACTGCTGGGGTGAATGGAAACGCCCTGAAATGGTTCAGGGCCTCCCTCGCAGATCCCAGCTGGAGCTGCAGGGGCTCAGCACCTCTGAAAACCACGTCATGTTATTTAGGTGCCTAAGGCCATGTCGACACTAGTGAGCTTAAAGCAGCCCAGCTGTACCAAGGCAGCTGCTCCACTGTAAGATTCGCTCTGTGTAGAGCTCTTTCCCAGTGACATAATAAAACCACCTCAGCGAGCGGTGGTAGCTATGTCAGCGGGAGAAGCTGTCCTGCAGCGCAGTGCTGCTCATGCCAGAGAAACTTACGTTGCTTAGGGAGGTGGTTTTTTCACACCCGGGAGCAACATACATTTTGCCGACATCAGTGCTAATGTAACCATGGCCTAAATAGAGATTTAGATGCCTTACGGTAAGCCCCCAGGTTTGCAAATTGTGGCCATACATCTACCGTGTACATACATGCATAATGCATGCAACTGAAAGCTCAGCCGGTCCCCCAGTCTGCCCAGGGAAAGTGCCCAAGGCCCAATTAATTTTCTCACGTGGAGTTTTCATTTACTTGGTGTTCCACGCAACACTGTAAAGGTTAGGAGAAGGCCCTTCAAAGGTGCTGCAATTTGCAGCATTAGCCTTTAGTGCTTGACCAGGCTGGCGAGCAAAGGAGGAGGGTGCGGGGTGGGGGCTGTGATGTTTTAGGGACAATTTGGAATGCATAGAGTTGGGTGGGGGGGGTTGGGTGTAAAGGCCACTTTTCAATCTCCTGTTTAAAAAATCATCCCCAGGGCAGAAATATTCCGAGTGCTTGCAGGGCGCTCGCTTGCTGGACGGCTGCATATTTGTTTTATGAAATGCACTGCACACCGATGTAAGATTTATGATCCAAGTTGTAGAATATATTGAGAGCATTACCAAATGGGCCAGTTTTCAAAGGCATTTCAAAACCGTAAAACCTAGATGAGAGGCCACCCCTGCCCCTGCCAGGCAAGCTCCCCTCTTCCGAGACTGCCCCAAAGCATCTCCTCACTGTTCTGCTCCACGTCTATTAGCAGACCACCCCAGTTGAGCAATGAGCATTGCTGCTCCCCTGAGCAGTTGCTTAAACTAGAATTTGCTGTGTGGGCTGTGAGGCAATGCAAGTTGGGTGTTAGGTCCCTGGCGTCTGGGCTAAATTCCAACTTGGGTAATTGCATTCTGGCTATTTAAATCCCTCCTACACTGCACAGTCACAGCTGGAAACAGTCTCCTTTTCTTTCTGACCAACGCTGTTCCATGGGGTTGCTACGGTTGCAGGTCAATGTTGTTGATAGCCATTTCTGTAACACCCAGGAATGTTAGATAGAAGACAGACAAATGATAAGATATATAAATCATGCTTCAGGGCATAAGCCAGCCACCTACTGATGGGGTTAGGAACAAAACTTTCCCCGATGGGCTGGTTATTCCATAATTGTCCATGATGGCATTGCTTGTATCTTCCTCTGAAGCATCTAGTCGTGGCCATTATTTAACATAAAATACTGGATTGGCTGGGCCAAATGGACTGGCAGCTCTTAGGCTCTTCAGGATAGGAAACTATCATAGTAATGTTAGGGGGGCTTATTCTTTATCACAATGGTTAATTTCAGTGTATTCTATAAAACCGGTACGGGTTGGAATTCCAGAAGGAGATAAAAGGTGTGTGTGTGGGGTAGTTTCTGTTCGTTATTTGTTCGTTTTTCAAAGCTGAACAGACGTCTTCAGTGCTAAGGGCCCCTCACGTCTACGGGAGTTGGGCCGTTAGCTCCATACGCCCCGTGGTGCTTTCTGAGGGCGAGAGAAGATTGGAAGTGATCAGCAGTGTTGCGTGAAAGGTCAAGCAGAGGTTGGTTGCTGTGCAGCTCCTGCATTATTTTTATGTTGCCAATTAATACAGCCTGAGGTTTAGAAAGAGACAGAAAGGCAGCTAGTGGAGAGAAGGGCCCAGAGATGAGTGAGTAGGTGCATGAGCAACAAGGGTGGCTTTTGTCTTCCTCAGAAGCATCTGGCATTGTTCAACAGCAGAGACAGGATACCAGATGAGCTGTGGTTTGTTCTAGTGCAGCGAGGACAGCAGAGTGATTGGCCTGAGGAGAGGGGGCCTAATCCAGAGCCCATGGAAGTTGATGGGAGTCTTTCCATTGTCTTCAGTAGTCTTTGGAACAGGCATTTGCTTTCCAGAGTCAAGTAGGCCTGTGGGAGGATACAGATGGTGTTCACCTCATGCAACACCAGCTCCATTGGGACTGCCCTGCTGGACCTGAAGCAGAGCTCTGTGTAGCTTGAAGGCTTGTCTCTCACCAACAGAAGTTGGTCCAATAAAAGATATTATTTCACCCACCAGGTAAGGGCTAAAGCAGGTTGCCAGGGCCCATGTGGGGAAGAGTGACCTGGGACTGCCTGTGCTGTATAGATTCTTTAGGGAACCAGAAGCCTTCCATATCCAGGGCTTTCAATCTGCTACTTTTCTCTACTGCTATCACCCCCTAAATAAATTAAAACACAGCGAACAAACAGACCCAAGAGAGCCTCTCTCCTGAGTTTGTCTCAGCCACACAGGCAGGATAAATCATCCCTCCTAATGTAATATTGAAAGCACTCTCTCCAGCAGGACTGTCGCTATCATTCATTAGGTGCAGTTTTGCAATTCTGCTGTTATGAACTGGAGCCATTCGTCCCGCCGCGCTACACAGGTGACACTCTCAAGCATTTTGCATCACCTACGAAAAGCCATTATAGATAAAACAGCTCGATCTCTGATATGACCTGAAAGGAGCTGACAGAGTGTTATCTTCAAACCACTGCCAGACACTTTCCAAGAGGAGTTTCACTTGAACACAACTCTTGCCCAGCTCAGCAGAGTTCCCTCTGAGGCTCCTGAGCCCTGCTTGCCAGCTGCTGTGTCTAACATGTCATGTGGGTTGTAGAGAAGGGACTTGTGAACAGGGAAGAGGCAGAACCACAGGAAAATGCTTTCTTAGTCACCAGCCAGTTTGTTCTGGCCTCTGGCTGTGAGACCCCGGTTCAGAGACCCCATTTCCAGGGTTTCACATGAGACGTTCGCCAGCTCACAAGGGAAATTTATAACCCAACTCTCCACTTTTTGCAGTTACCTGGGTGTTGCCTCATGGGCAGCTCTGAGGTGAGGCTCCAAGACGGCTGTGTTGGGTCACCCCATCATGTGTCACACATGGTGAATAGGGATGGTCAGATTATTCACTGTGGATAATTATCTGATTATTCTGTTTGTGAGCCAGCGCGTCCAGATTTTCTCCAAATGGTTTGTGCCAGCAAATAGCAGCCGATGGGGTGCTTGGCATCTCTTGACTACTTGTTATTCATGGTGTGTGGTTGGTCACGTCCAAGTCACATGGTATTATTTCTGTTCCCTGATTAGATCACTTACAGTTTTTACACAGAAAAATGAGAATTGAGGAAGAATAAATGGCAAATTACAAACTTTCTGGTTTGAATTTTCAAATAATGGATCTTTCTGTGCTAAAGTTTGTGGAACTTTTTGAATTTGAAAATGTTTTCTTAAGTGAACTGGTGCTTAAAGACCCAGGAATGATAAACCCTCTGGCCTGTTATCTGACTCAGATAACAGCAGAGTGAACTCACCAAGTTTGCGCCTGAATATATTCACAGACCACTTTCGGAATATTTCCAATCAGCTGTAGCTGCAATGACACTGTGTTCGTTGATTACATCAAGGGAAAGAGGAAATTAGGTACACAAA
Source organism: Natator depressus (assembly GCF_965152275.1). NCBI lineage: Eukaryota > Metazoa > Chordata > Testudines > Cheloniidae > Natator > Natator depressus. Next base: position 70,009,706 of record NC_134243.1, read on the forward strand.
CAAAAAAAGTTTCATGGTAACAATTTGATACATTCTCTCCCCTGTCTTCCATAGGTGGAACCGTTGATTTGGGACAGAACTTCGCAATGCAAGGCCTCCCTCTTCAAAGTCTGAGCTGTCATGACTGAATACTCCAGTAGTGCTCCATGGTCATGGCCTCACGTAGGGTGACTCAACAGCCCAATCTGATCAGGCATGGGCTGTCCCCCAGGAACATCTAGAGCAGGGATCAGCAACCTTTGGCCCGCAGCCCACCAGGGTAAGTCCCATGGCAGGCTGGGCCAGTTTGTTTACCTGCCGCATCCGCAGGTTTGGCCAATCACGGCTCCCCCTGGCTGCGGTTTGCTGCTCCAGGCCAATGGGGGCTGTGGGAAGCGGCGCGGGCCGAGGGACGTGCTGGCTGCCGCTTCCTGCAGCCCCCATTGGCCGGGGACGGCGAACCGCGGCCCGTGGGAGCGGCGATCGGCCGAACCTGCGGATGCGGCAGGTAAACAAACTGGCCCGGCCCGCCAGGGGGCTTACCCTGGCGGGCTGTGGGCCAAAGGTTGCTGATCCCTGATCTAGAGCTACAGTTTCATTTGGAGCTAGGGTGTGATTCCCAGCTCAAGTAGACATATGCTAGCTCAATGCTAAAATGATAGCGTAACCACGGTAGCAGGGCCAATGACAGGACGGGCTAGCTGCTGCAAGTATGTACATACCCATGGAGTCTAGGCGGGTTTGGCTACCCTGTATCGCTGCTCAGTACTGCCCATGGCTACACTGCTATTTTTAGTGTGCTCACTCCATCAGAGCTAGTGCAAGTATGTTTACACGAGCTGGAAATCACACACCCTAAGAGAAACTTCTCTGGTTGGTGAAAGCTCAGCACAGCTACTCTTAATGACTCACTGAGCAGGATGTGTCTCTTCCCTCGCCTGACAGGGTTGAATCTCAATGATCCCCAGCTATGGTGGTTACATAGGTCCAGTCACTGGAACAGAGGCAGGGGAGAAGGCAGTGCTAGTAATATCAATACACCCACTCATATTTTTCTCCCCCTTCCACAAACACCTACACACACACCCATGTGCACACACACATGTATAATACTGTCCTCTTCCCAATGCCATTTGCTCCAGATATGAGCCAGTCTGATCAAGGTCTAGCTGCATGCAGTCAGCCAGGATTCAGTATGGTTGCAAGCACTGGTGCATCTTTCCCAGATAGTGCGGCCAAGCACTCAGAATAATACAGCACCAGGTGGGAGTGGAAGGAATATGCTGTGTGTTTTGCTATGTGGGCCCCATTCTGATTCACAGCCAGTGTCTTTCTAGGGATTGACAGGCTGCACAGGGCAGTGGGTAAGTGTAGGAGGTAGCAGTGACATACATTGGGGGGATGCTCTCCCACTCCATCCCCAAACATGGTCACATGGCTGTTTGCCTCTATGCTGGAACACAAAGTCTACACCAAAGAGACAGAACAAAACTCAAGATGAATACCTGCATAAATTTCTGCTCCTCCTAGATCCCCTAAACTCCAGTCTGGACCATGCAGTGATAACTGGGTCTACAAATTTACCCTAATTGTGTGCTCAACTGGGGGAAGGTGGACACAAGTTGATAAAATGTCACAATAAACAATAACCATTGATGCTGGTGGGAAAAAGTGCAAAAGGGAGACTCCAAGTCTGATTTAATCCCAATAGAAAAGCCGCCTGATATTACACAATGATTGTGTTAAGATCATGACAGGTGAACAAGGGAAGTGTGGTATCAGAAATCAAAGGGCCAAAATTGGTGTGTTGGAAATAAAGCCTAATTGGTGAACAAAATAATGAAAGGGTGGACTATTTGTCCATCATTTCCTTTTGGGATCCAAAAAAAAAAAAAGAATTCCTTAACATTAATTAATAATTCCTTAATTTAGCCCAGTATCCTGTCTTCCGACAATGGCCAGTGCCAAGTGCTTCAGAGGGAATGAATATAACAGATAATCATCAAGTGATCCATCCCCGTCACCCATTCCTAGCTTCTGGCAAACAGACGCTAGGGACACCATCCCTGCCCATCCTGTCTAATAGCCACTGATGGACCTATGCTCCAGGAACTTATCTAGTTCTTTTTTGAACGCTGTCGTAGTCTTGGCATTCACAACATCCTCTGGCAAGGAGTTTCACGGATTGACCATGCATTGTGTGAAGAAATACTTCCTTTTGTTTGTTTTAAACCTGCTGCCTATTAATTTAGTTGGGTGACCTCTAGTTCTGTGTGTGTTTCTCTTATTTTGTCTTTTAGAAAAGGGGATCAGACTTTAACAGCAGCAGGTCCAGCCCATTGCATCTAATGTCTTCTGTTTCCCCCCAAAACACAGCTACTGCCATCTTTAATACCATCCCAAAGTCTGTCAAACCAAGGGGTTTTCCTTACCAAAAACACCTGCCTACAGATAAAGGAAAAGGGAGCAAGGGTTATGGTAAAAGTAAAAGCTTATTTAATGCTTTACATTTTAAAAGCTTTAACTGTTTTTCCTTCTTTTTCTGCACCTTTAATAAAAGGTTTAAAAGATTTTGAATGGTATGTTTGCCATGGTGCTAAGCAGGCTGATGTCTTTGTATACCAAATCCCGAACCTTGTTTGAAACTGTTTAATGTTGGACAGTTAACCCCTTTCACCCTCTGAAAATAGGGGTGAGATAGGAGAGAGCAGGTAGGGCCCCACATACCTTGTGGGCCACATCCCAGATGGAGAGTGGCACTCTGTGCCCAGGTACAAGATGCCAGACACACACACTAAGTATTTATATGGCCGATCCCTGTGATACCCGAGTGCACACCTGTCAAGGTTCCTTCCCCACTCTGAACTCTAGGGTACAGATGTGGGGACCTGCATGAAAAACCCCCTAAGCTTATTTTTACCAACTTAGATTAAAACTTCCAAGGTACAAGCTATTTTACCTTTTGCCTTTGGACTTTATTGCTGCCACCACCAAGCGTCTAACAAATATATAACAGGGAAAGAGCCCGCTTGGAAACGTCTTTCCTCCCAAACCCTATACCCCTTTCCTGGGGAAGGCTTGATAAAAATCCTCACCAATTTGCATAGGTGAACACAGACCCAAACCCTTGGATCTTAAGAACAATGAAAAAGCAATCAGGTTCTTAAAACAAGAATTTTAATTGAAGAAAAAGTAAAAGAATCACCTCTGTAAAATCAGAATGGTAAATACCTTACAGGGTAATCAGATTCAAAACAGAGAGAATCCCTCTAGGCAAAACCTTAAGTTACAAAAAGACAAAAACAGGAATATACATTCCATTCAGCACAACTTATTTTATCAGCCATTTAAACAAAACAGAATCTAATGCATATCTAACTAGATTGCTTATTAGCCCTCTACAGGAGTTCTGACCTGCATTCCTGCTCTGGTCCCGGCAAAGGCAACACACAGACAGAGAGAATCTTTGTTTCTCCCCCCCTCCAGCTCTAAATATGCACCTCTAAATATACTACCAAGTATATAAAGACTAACAATATTTTCCACATCTCAAGGATGATTTTAACCAGTTGATTCTGGGAAATTTTCATGGGAGAGTGCATCAGCCACTTTGTTAGAAGCTCCTGAGATGTGTTGGATGTCGAAATCAAAATCTTGGAGAGCTAAACTCCATTGAATAAGTTTGTTATTTTCTGTGGCGGTATGAAGCCACTGTAGCGCAGCATGATCTGTTTGCAGGTGGAAACGCTGTCCCCAAACATATGGGCGTAGCTTTTCCAGAGCGTAGACAATAGCGTAACATTCTTTTTCACTGACTGACCAGTTGCTTTCCCTCTCAGACAGCTTCTTGCTGAGAAACACTACAGGGTGGAATTCTTCATCCGGTCCTTCCTGCATTAAAACTGCTTCCACACCACGCTCGGACGCATCTGTGGTTACTAGGAATGGTTTGTCAAAGTCTGGGGCCCTTAGTACAGGGTCAGACATGAGTGTCACTTTAAGCTGGTTAAAGGCCTTCTGACACTCTTCGGTCCACTGAACGGCATTTGGCTGTTTCTTTTTGGTTAGGTCTGTCAGTGGGGTGGCGATTTGGCTGTATTGCGGTACAAATCGCCTGTAATAACTAGCCAAGCCTAAGAAGGATTGGACCTGTTTCTTTGACTTTGGGACAGGCCACTTTTGGATAGCATCCACTTTGGCCTGTAGTGGGTTGATAGTTCCTTGACCCACCTGGTGTCCAAGGTAAGCCACTCTGTTTAGGCCTATTTGACACTTCTTAGCCTTAACAGTTAGTCATGCCTCCCTTATGCGCTCGAAGACTTTTTGTAGATGTTCCAGGTGTTCTGCTCAGGAATCTGAAAATATGGCCACATCGTCAAGGTAGGCAACTGCATATTCTCCTAATCCTGCTAGGAGACCATCTACAAGTCTTTGGAAGGTGGTGGGTGCATTCCGCAGCCCGAAAGGAAGTACATTAAATTCATACAGCCCGAGATGTGTGGTGAAGGCTGACCTTTCCTTGGCAGGTTCATCTAGCGGTACCTGCCAGTGACCCTTGGTTAAGTCCAAGGTAGAGATGAACTGAGCCCGTCCCAGTTTCTCTAATAGTTCATCTGTGCATGGCATTGGAGAGTTGTCTGGGTGAGTTACAGCATTTAGCTTACGGTAGTCCACAGAAAAACGTATCTCCCCATCTGGTTTGGGAACTAGAACCACTGGAGATGCCCATGCACTTCCAGAGGGGCGGATTACACCCATCTGTAGCATATCCTGGATCTCCCATTCTATAGCATTTTTAGCTTGAGGAGACACCTGGTAAGGTTGGACTTTAATTGGGTGAGCACTACTTGTGTCAATGGAGTGGTATGCCCGTTCAGTCAGTCCTGGGGTGGCTGAGAACGTCGGCGCGTAGCTAGTGCACAGCTCCTTGATCTGCTGTCTCTGCATATGCCCAAGGTCATGGAGAGGTTCACCTCTTCCACTCTACCAGCACTTTTCCCTTCGTAGTAGACACCTTCAGGCCCTCAGTGTCATCTCCTCCCTGGGCTGTAAACTGACAAACCTTTAATTCTCTGGAATAAAAGGGCTTTAGAGAATTAATATGGTACACCTTAGGCTTTCGGTTGGAGGTGGGGAATGCTATGAGATAATTAACAGCTCCCAGGTGCTCCTGGACCATGAATGGCCCTTCCCATGACACTTCCATTTTATGGGCCTGGAGCGCCTTTAAGACCATGACCTGGTCCCCTACTTTGAAGGAATGCTCTCTGGCATGTTTATCATATCAGGCTTTTTGCTCTTTTTGAGCATCCTGTAGGTTTTCTTTAGCAAGGGCAAGAGAGGTTCGGAGGGTGTTTTGTAGGTTGGTTACAAAGTCCAGAATGTTAGTTCCTGGAGAAGGTGTAAACCTCTCCCATTGCTGCTTCACCAACTGTAATGGCCCCTTAACCTCGCGGCCATATACAAGTTCAAATGGTGAAAACTCTAAACTGGGATGTGGTACAGCTCTGTAGGCAAAGAGCAACTGCTGCAACACTAGGTCCCAATCATTGGAGTGCTCATTTACAAATTTACGTATCATGGCCCCCAAAGTCCCATTAAATTTCTCCACCAGGCCATTTGTTTGATGATGGTAAGGGGTGGCAACCAAGTGATTCACCCCATGAGCATCCCAAAGGCTTTCCATAGTTCCTGCCAGGAAATTAGTTCCTGCATCTGTGAGGATGTCGGAGGGCCAACCTACCCTGGCAAAAATGTCTGCTAGTGCTGGCGCACACTTTTAGCCCGGGTGCTTCTTAGAGCTACTGCTTCCGGCCATCGGGTGGCAAAATCCATGAAAGTCAGTATGTACTGCTTTCCTCTGGGTGTCTTTTTCAGAAAAGGACCCAGAATATCCACAGCTACTCGCTGAAATGGAACTTCAATGATGTGGAGTGGCTGGAGAGGGGCTTTGACCTGGTCTTGGGGTTTTCCCACTCTTTGGCATACCTCAAGACCAGACATAGGTAGAAACATCCTTGCCCATTCCCTCCCAGTGGAATGACCTCCCCAAACGGTCTTTGGTCCTGTTCACCCCAGCATGGCCACTAAGATGACCGCGGGCTAAGCGCAAGAGCTTGACCCAGTACTTAGTTGGAACTACCAACTGTCTCTGAGGATGCCAGTCTTCCTGGTGTCCACCAGAAGGAGTTTCCTTATATAAAAGTCCTCTTTCTACAACAAACCTGGATTGATTAGAAGAGCTGAGAGGCAGTGGGTTGCTCCGTGCCGCCGTCCAAGCTCTCTGGAGGCTTTCATCTGCTTCCTGTTCGGTCTGGAACTGTTCCCTTGATGCTGGACACACCAGTTCCTCATTGGATTGTGGACCTAGACTTGGTCCCTCTGGAAGCGATGTAGGGCATGGGGCTGTTTCCGTTGACTGTGAACCGCTCTCTGCTGGTGCACTGCTGAGCCTCTTGTGTAGGGTTATGGGCTGCTGCCGGTTCCGGTTCGGTGGGGCCCTCTGGTTTTGGGGTTGCAAGTACTGGATTCAGTGCCGGCAATGGGTCTGGTGCTGGTTGTTTCACCGGTTCTGGGACTGGCTCTGTCTCGGTCTCTGGGACTGGATCCACTACTGCTGTTGCAGATGTTGGCCTAGGTCTGGGTCCATCACCTCTGAGCAGGTCCTGGTAGAAGTTTCTGGAACAGAGCTAGGCGCGACGGCTTGCTTAGCCTGGCTGTGGGTGACCATTCCCACCCTCTTGGCTAGCTTCACATGATTGGCCAAGTCTTCCCCCAACAGCATGGGGATGGGATAATCATCATATACTACAAAAATCCACGTTCCTGACCAGCCCTTGTACTGGACAGGCAACTTGGCTGTAGGCAAATTGAAAGAGTTGGACTTGAAGGATTGAATTGTCACTTGGATCTCTGGGTTGATTAAATTGGGGTCCACTAAGGAAGCATGGATATCCGACACTTGTGCTCCAGTGTCCCTCCCACACGGTGACCTTCTTCCCGCCCACACTCACAGTTTCCCTCCACTCTGAGGGTACCTAGGAGGTATCTGGGCCTGAGGACCTCTGGTGTGATTCCGGTGCAATGATCTGTAATCTGTTGTGGTTCCTGGTGCAGATGGCCTTTACATGCCCCGGCTCATTACATTTAAAACATCGTCCAGCTGATGGGTCACTGGGGTGAGGTGGGTTGCTGGAGAATGGTGTGGCAGGACAATAAGGTGTCTGGAGTATTCCTTGGTGTGTAGTTGGGGCCTTGGGCTGCCCCCGGTAGTAGGGTGTGGTCTGAGGGTGTCCCTTCTGGTATCCGCTCCAACTGCGACCAGGGTTGTTCCTCTCTCCTCCCTCCACCCGTTTTGTTCCGGCTTGCCCCGCCTCTCTGGCGGTCTGGGACTGCTCGTATCTATCAGCATAAGAAGCAAGACTTTCTGCTGAGTCCATTTCCTTATCCCAGAAACACTGTTTTATTTCCTCCTTGGACATATTCAGGAATTGCTCCTGAGCTATCAAATCACACATTCCGTCAAAGCTAGTGACACCCCTTCCTTGGACCCATTTATCTAACAGATCCTTCATCTGGTTTAGATAAGCCACATTACTTAGTTCAGGCCCTCTCTTAAGGGTTCGAAATTTTACTCTGTACGTTTCAGATGTAATTTGAAATTGCTTTAAAACCAAATCCTTGAACTTATTATAGTCAGAAGCCTTATCAATAGGCATCTTATTGAATATGTCCAGAGCTCTTCCAGTTAATTTTGCGACCAATGTGGTCATCTTGTGAGCTTCAGGAATTTTATGGAGAGTGCACAGTCTCTCAAAGGTGAGAAAATATTCAGCAATATCACTGGATTCATCATACTGTGGACATAGTCGCTCCCATTTGTGGATTGTTGGGAAAGGATTGTTAGGGTTATCCAATAGATTTCGCTCAGCCCTTACCTTCTCCATCTCCAGTGCATGCTTCCTCTCTTTTTCCTTCTCCTCCAGTTCTTTTTCCCTTGCCTCCATAGCTCTCCTGTGGGCAGCCTCTAGGGCTTTTTCTGCCTCTTTCGCTGCCTCCAGTCTGGTTAACTCCAATTTGTGTTGTGCCTTGGTTTCTGTCATGTTTGCCTCTCTGTTTTTAACTAACTTTACACCTGAGAGTTAGAGATAAAACAAAAAACAAACAAACAAAAAAAAACTTGGCTTGTCAATATATATATATATATATATATATATATATATATATATATATATATATAGGTTGTGCTGTAACCGGATACTTATGTTCTCTGATAGTGATTGTCAGCCTACAGAAAAATCCTTTAAAAAAAAACCTAACACCTTTGTCTCCAGGCAAATAGACAGAAAACCCCTCTAGTTGCTCTTAGGTAAAAAACAACTTCAGGTCTGTGAAGACTTGTGAATTTCTCTGCAGGAGGTTAACTACCCTGCCTTTAGGTAGAGAAAACTCCAGCTCACAAAAGACAATTACCTTTTGTCTCTGCTCTGGCCCCCAAGCAGAGACAAAAAAAACTCTAACTGCTTTCAGCTTAAAACCTGCTTTCCAGCAGCCCAAAGGAAAAGAAATATTTTCTTTTAAAAAAATCTGTGCTTCCGGTTCAAAAAATCTCAAATTGATCTCAAAATGATTTCAAGTTAATCCCACCGCTCTGCCATCATGTCAAGGTTCCTTCCCCACTCTGAACTCTAGGGTACAGAGGTGGGGACCTGCATGAAAACCCCCCTAAGCTTATTTTTACCAGCTTAGGTTAAAACTTCCCCAAGGTACAAGCTATTTTACCTTTTGCCCTTGGCCTTTATTGCTGCCACCACCAAGCGTCTAACAAATATATAACAGGGAAAGAGCCTGCTTGGAAATGTCTTTCCCCCCAAAATCCTCCCAAACCCTACACCCCTTTCCTGGGGAAGGCTTGATAAAAATCCTCACCAATTTGCATAGGTGAACACAGACCTAAACCCTTGGATCTTAAGAACAATGAAAAAGCAATCAGGTTCTTAAAACAAGAATTTTAATTGAAGTAAAAGAATCACCTCTGTAAAATCAGGATGGTAAATATCTTACAGGGTAATCAGATTCAAAACAGAGAGAATCCCTCTAGGCAAAACCTTAAGTTACAAAAAGACACAAAAAAAGGAATATACATTCCATTCAGCACAACTTATTTTATCAGCCATTTAAACAAAACAGAATCTAATGCATATCTAACTAGATTGCTTATTAGCCCTTTACAGGAGTTTTGACCTGCATTCCTGCTCTGGTCCCAGCAAAAGCAACACACAGACAGAGAGAACCTTTGTTCCCCCCCCTCCAGCTTTGAAAGTATCTTGTCTCCTCATTGGTCATTTTGGTCAGGTGCCAGCGAGGTTATCCTAGCTTCTTAACCCTTTACAGGTGGAAGGGTTTTTCCTCTGGCCAGGAGGGATTTAAAGGTGTTTACCCTTCCCTTTATATTTATGACAACACCTGTCTCTGAAATGTTGCTTTCCCCTTCACACTTGGATTTAACTGGTGTATTTTCCACTCCTCTTCCTACTCTTTAACCCGTCATCAAGTGCACAAGCTGTTTTCAGGAGAACCGGCAACATTAGCTGGTCTCACCCAAGCTGGGTCTGAGCTTTCCAACCCCTTCCTATCTCCTATCAGGCTTGCCCTCTGCAAGACAACTGACATAAGAACATAAGAACGGCCATACTGGGTCAGACCAAAGGTCCATCTAGCCCAGTATCCTGTCTTCCGACAGCAGCCAATGCCTGGTGCCCCAGAGGGAATGAATAGAACAGGTAAGCACCAGGTGATCCATCCTCATTCCAAGCTTCTGGCAAAGAGAGGCTAAGGACACCATCCCTTCCCATCCTGGCTAATAGCCATTGATGGACCTATCCTCCACGAATTTATCTAGTTCTTTTTTGACTAGGTCTGGCTGAGGAGAATGGTGTTAAAAATGCACTTAATTAAATGTATGGGGGGAAGAAAACAGCCACAGAGATAAGCAGATAGATTTATCAGCCGGTGAGGGGTGGGAGGAAAGGCAAAGGATGGAGGAGATGAATGCTCTGGGTGGTGGAGTGGATGTTATTGCACAGACAGTATTCCTTTGTCTGACAAGTACAGACCCAATCTATAACCTCTATTAGCTCTATACACTCAGCTGTGTTAAAGCAGATCTGCATCCATGTATTATTCTCTATATTATGGTAGCATCTAGCAGCCCCAGCTGAAGTCAGGGCCTATTATTCTAGGGGGTGCTATTATTCTATGGATACAGACCCATAATAAGAGCGAGTCCTTGCTCCAAAGAGCAATCATGTGAATGGGCAAGTCAAAGGGTGGGAGAAAAGGAAGCATTATACGGGTGGTGCATCATAGTTGACAGTGTTGTTTGCACAGGCCCCCAGCTCCCTATTTATTTGTATTTGTGATAACAGACAAAAACAGCACCTATGCCAAGCACTAATCACCTTTGACAATCGTTTGAAAGCCAAGTAAACAGAAGTTATAAGCCAGCAGCAGTTTCTGCTACATAAAGCAGCAGACAAGCAAGCCTTGTAGGAAAGGAAAAATGACTTCCTGAAAACTATCCCTCCATCCATCTCTCTCCCTAGGCTCCCTTTAAAAGATGAACCTTACAGCATGCCCTTGTAGGCAACAGATGAGGCTAATTGGGGCGGGGGTGAGGAGTGTGTTCCTAAGCAAGCCCCTTTCATGAGGAACTCCCTGCCAGCAGTGCCCTCTCAATACTAATAATACCTGGCTCTTATATAGTGGTTTTTATCAATAGATCTTAAAACACCTTATAAAGGGGATCAGTATCATTAACCCCCTTTACAAATGGGGAAACTGAGGCACGGAGTGGGGCTGTGACTTGCCCGAGGTCATCCAGCAGACCAGCGGCAAAGAGGAATAGAATTCAGGTCTTCCAAATCCCAGTCCACTCTATCCACTAGGCCATCCTGCCTCCCCAAGGGCATGCCAGCTGGAGTGCCTCTGCTGGTTTGCAGTGTGGCAGCATGACCCAGGGAGAGAGACAGGTCCCAGGCTGCTAGAGGCTTTATATGTCAAAACTCACAGGCAGCTGGCACAGATCACAGAGCCTCAGTGTACCTAAGCTCACAGCAAGATACCTTGCTTACCAAGCGGGCTGCTGCCTTCTCGGCCAGTTTCACGTTTGCAAATGGCTTGCAATGGAATCAGATCTAATCGTCACAAAGGCATGAATCACCCGGGTGAGGTCTGCAGCGAGGAAACAGGCGACTTACGGAGGGATGGTGAGGGATTCTCCATCATTTGGACTCTTTACCTCCAGACGGGTGCCTTTCTCCAAGATAGGCTGCAGTGCAGCCAGAAGTCATGGGCTTGAGGCAAGAGTTACTGGGTGAAATTCTATAGCCTGCGTTAGGCAGGAGGTCAGACGAGTGGTCCCTCATGGCCTTAGAATGCAGGAATAGGGCAAACACTCTGGCCAGCAGCAAATGAAGGAGAACTGTCCTAGCCACTGCTGAGATCTGATCAAGTAGCAACAATAGGGAATGCAACCAGACTCCCAGGTTATGAATATGGGTAACAAATGAGAGAGAAACCCCGTCAGAGAGCGGCACAGACACCACCCTCACCATATGTTCCAGCGGCTTTCCACCACTTGCCTCTTCCATGTGGATTGGTCACCTGGTTCTCATCCATATCCTAGTATCAGCTAAGCACTAGGGAAAAAAACCCTGAACTGCACAGAGTCCAAAAAGATGAAAACATAAAGCCAGGTATCAGTTGGACACTACAGGGACCGCACCCCATCACAACTCACTAACGCCCACTAGTGGTCTCTCGCATACATTGCACAAGGAGGAGGCATGATGGGTCCCTGTGGAACTCCCCAGGAGAGTTGGGGAAGAGAAGGAATTGTCCAGCATTACCCCACAGGGCCTATCGAACACACAAGAATCAAGCCACCTGTGGGCAGCTCTTCCCTTGGAAGGCAGCTGATATAGCTAATAACAGTACTGCCTCTACAGTACTGCAGCTGCTACTTCTGGTGGCACTGGGACCCTTTATGAAGGCTAACTCCCCCTCCCTGTTGCAGACAGTAGCATCTTACTAACATCCTGCTTTATTGTGTTTCACAGTGTCTACTTAATGGAACAAGATACTTTAAGCTTAACAGGAGCAGACAATCAATGTATACGTCTGAACGATTCATAGGTATTCTAGGAGAGAGCCAAAGCATGTTTGCCATGTTTTTAAAACACAGGGACACGATTCTCCTCTCCCTCACCCTAGTGTCACTCTCCTGAAGCCAGTGAGTTATGCTGGCATAAAGAACTGCTGAGATTGGAATCCAGCTCCTATTGTCTGCTGTCAAATATCTGCTAAATAATGCAAATAAATGAAAACAATTTGGTTTGGAAGATTGATTATGGGAATATTGTTCATACCCCCAAAGCATGACACTTCCAATCACATCTTCATTTAATCTGTCAGAAAAGAAATTATGTTCCTCTCCTGGCACTGGGCCTCCTCCTTCCAGAGCTGCACATGGCGCTTTACTTTATTCTTTGTCAGTTTCCTGCCCCGTGGTGATACTTGGCCTTTCCTCACCTGGGTTGCCAGCCAGCAGCCACCTGACTCCACAGGATCTAGAACTCAATTTGAACTTGAACATTAGCGTTCTAGACGGTCTCCGATCTCAAAGCCAGTTCTCCTGATTTCTTACAATCAACTTCTAGGTAAACCTTGCTTTCCCGTAAGCACAAATACATTGCTATCCTCAGAGAAGCTGAAAGACCAGCTGTCATCTGAGGATTCATTATCTCCTTCAAAAGGGTTCTCTCATTCAACTGGATTTTCCCCCCATTGCGATTAGACAATTAAAAACAAAAGTTGTGAAGTGCAGAGTTTTAAATCAATCCCAGTGACTCTCTTCCCTCGGGGCTTTTTCACACTTATGTTTCTGGATCTGCTAGAAATAAACACTAAACTAGTCATGTTGTATAGGTGTGTGTATTATATATATAGACATAAAAACCTTAGGCACGTGTCATCCTCCAAAATATACCAGCTAAGCTGTCACACAGGAAATAGTGACAAAGTCACATTAAAGGGCAAAGAATGCAGCTATTTGTAGGCAGACTTTTAAACTTCTCAAAGAAGGGATTAGGTGGGTTCGTACAGCACCTAGCACAATGGGGCCGTGGTCCCCATGGGGGCCTTTGGGAATACTGCAATACAAATAAATGCATTATAATTAACAGCACACTCCTTACTGTGTATCTGAGGCCTCTGTTGTGGCTGAGGAGCACCCTTTCCAAGGATGTTAGGGAGGGGGGGCCGGAAAGGGGAAATGGAGTGGGAGGAACTGAAGCCGAATAATGCCACATTTCCATAACACTTTTACGCAACAGGAGGGCAAAGCGCTTCATTGACTGTACAAACTATCCCCAGGAATCCCTTGGCCCCAGAGCATGGTACTGCCACTTTGTCGGGGGTGAAACGCAGCCATTGCTCAGCGCACACTGCAGGACAGTTGAGGACGGGAAGTGAGGAAGGATACCATGTCTAGAGGACATTGACCAGAGGAGTTTCAGAAGGCAGAATGTAACCCTCCAAACTGGAATATGTCCAAGATGCCAGATTTAGTAGCTCAACACGTACAGAGGGACACAAGGCTTTTAAACACCATGCAGGATAGGTCCATCAATGGCTATTAGCCAGGATGGTTAGGGATGCGACGCCGTGCTCTGAGTATCCCTAGCCTCTGTTTGCCAGAAGCTGGCAGTGGGTGACAGGGGATGGATCACTTGATGGTTGCCCATTCTGTTCATTCCCTCTGGGGCACCTGGCACTGGCTGCTGTCAAAGACAGGATACTGGGCTAGATGGACCGTTGATCTGACCCAGCGTGGCTCTTCTTAGGTTCTAAGGCTATGAGTGGTGAGGACCATCAAGCTGGCATCTCCCCAGAAAGAGAACTATCATATTTTGCTGCTGCATAGCACTTTCCATCTGAGGATCTCCAAGCGCCTCTCCAGCAGTTCGACACCCCTTAGCGTCGTGCTGAGGCACTGGTTCAGTGGGAAGTGCATCTCGACTAGTGAATCCTCATCAGTGCTGGGGTCTCCCACTCAAGCCTGGACCCACCAGAACCCTGCTTAGTGCTTTGCTTGTGAGATGTGACGAGCTCAGAGCCCAAGGTAGTCTGGCTGCAGATTCAGTGGTGAATGTGTAACCCACACACCTCCTGGGTGTGGTGTTCTGTCCCATCTAGTGGCACTGAGACCACTTAGAGAGAGACAGTTAAATGAGTCTGCTCTATAGCCTTAGCTAATAGCTAGCTGGCTTTTAGCTTATGCAGTAGAGGCTTATGCACTAAGCTCCAGAGAGCCCAGATTCAATCCCGCCCACCGACGACCGGGGTCTGTTGGCGTTACAAATGTACCAGAGTGAGATGCTCTCATATTGCTCTTGCTATTAAATGACACACATTTGCTGAGGAACTGCCCAGGTAACAGGAAGCCTGAGGCTGGATAACGGCTTGAGAACCCAAAAGTGCAGTCTCTCTCTCCCTCTCCACAAAAGCATCTTTGAGGGCCCCACTGCCTCAGAGTGCGAATAGCACCGCAATGAGCACTGGATTCTCTCAGCAGACTGAGAACAAACCAATAACAATCCTAGGGCTAGCTGGTGGTGTTGTTACTGAGGCTCGTTCTGTGATGAGGGAGCGGAGGAGCTGACAGACAGACGAATGCTCTGGGCTAAGTGGAGCCAAATGAAATCACCCAGCACTGCTGTTCCTCAGAAGATAGCAATCCTTCAGGATCTCACTGAAGCCTGCTCCAAAGCGCTACCGAGGATGGAATGCTAACTCCGGCCTAGCCCAGCTCTCTCTCCCCACTTGTGTTTTCCAAACAGCAGTGTCTCACGCTTGTTCGAGCACCGGGTGAAGCTTTTCCCCTTCCTCCCCAAATGCTCCCCACTCTTGAGGGGGCATGCACTGCCCCCTCAGGAGGGCTAGATTCTTCCTATTCAGCCGACATGTGAAGTCAATGTAAATTGCTTTCCTCTTTGTTTTGGGGGAAAGTCTTGGCTTTCTGTCAGGCCCAGGCAACTGCCCAGGTACATTATGAAAAATACTAGATTGGCCTCTCTCCAAACAGGTGGACCGTGGTCCCTCTTATGATCTGCCCCAGGAAGGTCAGCTCGACAGCTTCATGTCCTTTTCTGGATGGATCAATACAGAATGGCGGCTTCCCTGTTAACTGAGCTGCACTGGCTAAGAGAGCTGGGAGACTAGAAAGGCACCCAGTCTGGAGGTAAAGGGTCCAAGTGATGGAGAGTCCCACGCCATCCCTCAGTAAGTCGGCCCTGTTTCCTCTCTGCAGACCTCACCAGGGTGACTCTGGATGTACTCCAAGGAAGATGCAAGCACAGCATCACCAAACACTGGTTCATAAGAAGGTTTCTTCTCCGCCTTCTATTCAGAAAGAACTTGCAATCAGGGCACGTGAGGGGCGGGGGCGGGGGGGGGGGGGAAATCACTGAAATGCAGTCACTTCTGGGGTGGGAAGTGCCAGCTGTTTAACAGGGGTCCAGCAATGCTGCTCAACAGCTTCAGGCAGGAAATGGAGCCAGGACTGATACACCCAGTTGAAACTGATGAGGGAGATTTTTGGGATTACCTAAATGGCAGTCTAACCAAGACACTGGCACTAAACCTTTCCTTCCTCTCTACCGTAAAAGTGCCCAAGGTCCCTCATGGTCCACCACCACCTATGCTCATGGTGACAGTTCTACATGTCCTCTAAAGCGTAAGCAGTGCCTCCAAGACCAGACGGGGCAGTGGGGTGAATGAAATCCCAACACTCCTTCTCATGGACCCCTAATTTCTTCTGCACTTCCTCTGTCCGAGCACTGAGCCACACTAGCCCTGCCTCTATTGAAAGGTCGGATAGGCTCACAGCACATGGGGTGAGGCTGCTGGTGAACCCCAGTTGAAATCCAGCATCCCCAGTCTTGGGGAGCAAGTTGTAATTTCTTTTTCATTATGACAACCAAAAAAATCACTTACTGCATAGACACGAAAAGCAGTGGCCCCTCCGTTCCCCTCTCACGCTTCCCCAGCCCATGTGCTACCGAAAGTTGGGTGTGGATTTGATTGAATAGTGTAACAAAACAGTTCTGCTCTCCCAGTTCACATCACTTCTGGCTATTCCTGCCCTGTACGGTTTTGCCTATTTTGCACTCGCTTTGACCTAATTCTCACTGAGGTCATGCTGGTGTGGCAGGATTGAAGCAGGGCTGTTCTACTGCTATTTCCTTTTAGGTTTTCATGGAGCTGAGGAGTAGAGGAAAGACAGGAAACATGGGAGGAGAAGGCAAACCCCTTCGACATATATAGCGACTGGCGCCATCAGAATTATGGTAGTTCAGGACTGCGTGATCCCGTTACTCGTGGTCCTGGGGGGAAAGGAACAGTCATTTTCAGAGGAGTGGGTGGCAGCAAGATAATTGTTATGCAGCTCTGTACCAAATGCTAAGCCAAACCCTGATAGCAAGGGCTTCCCAAACAGGGTGTGGGAGCTTTTTCACCAAAACCCCTCCGAAGAGCAAATGGGCATGATCTAAACCTACGGGAACTTGGGCAGAACCACCACACTAAATCTAGGGAATGAATTACTAGGGAAAGGGAAGGAAACCAGAACAAGGACTAAATGAATTCAGGAGACCAATCTCCTGTAGATTTGTGGAGGAGGAGGGGGCAGAAGGACATGATGAAAAAGCCAGGGGGTAGGATTAAAGTCACCTGGAAAATGAGCTACTCCTTTGTGCCATGCAGCGTATCCTGGAAATATCTGATGGGGGATTTGCTGACATGCTTGAAGCCTGTCTTCACCCTGTTTTCCCCATGGGATTTTGCCATCTCTGTGAGGGGAGAGGAGGGAACTGAGAGAAGGGGAGGAGTGAAGGGGAAGAAGCAGCAGAGAAGATCCAGTTTATGGAAATCATGAACCGCCCCTTACATCCTGTGATATTAGGTCCTGGTCGGAAGTGATCAGATGCCATTCCTAGGTATGTTCCTAGCAATATTGGAACCTGGATACCATCATGGCGGCGAACACACTGATGCATAGTGAGAGAAAGATCACAGAGTTTTGCCCTAGCTATGGGAAGCAGCAAATTCACATCATTTGACTGCATCTATCCTTCCCCTAATTTTGCAAACCTCTGAGGTCACCTCAAAGTCTCCTCTTCCCCTCGGAGAAATGAGGCCAGCTCCCTTCATCTTTCCTCAGAATATGAGAGTGTTTGAAGGCAGCTGAAATGGACGCAGAAGCAAGACGGGCAAAATCAGAGCTGTTTTGGAAGGTGCTTTGCTCTTTCAAGCAAATGGAAATGCTCATTTGTAGCCATCAGCCCTTCTGAAGGGAAGGAAAAGCAGCTTCCCAAATACCCCTGGTCTCCGAAGGCATTCCCTGCTGGCTTTGCTACAACAGCCCAGCTTCAGCTCCACGGGGGAAGTTAGAAGCTGTGAAGACAGATAGCAGGGCCCCTGTTAAACCGGCAGAGGGCTACACAGGGTCAGAACGGCATTATCTAGTTCCTTGCCCTGTGCTAGCAGCACGCAAGCACACACTCCCACGGAAACGCACTCCTGGTCTACACTGATGATTAGCCTCATGCAAAAACGACACATTTTAAGATCTAATTTATAATTGCAAAGCCCTAAACCGTAATGGAAGAGCCTCTGAGACTCAGCTCATAAAAGCCTGACTGCTCTCACTGATCTTCTTTCTTGCAGAAAGAGAGCCTGTCGGGTGTGAGAACAATCTGTCACTTCAGGCTTGTGAAGTAACGGACCACAAAGGATGGGTGCCCTGTGCTCAGTGCCCTGTCCTGGTCTCTGTCTCTAACTGCCTTGGCTAGCCTGGTGGGAGCTTGGTGCTTTATGCCTTGTACTGCAATGCTAGAGACCTGGGTTTTCAGCTGTGTCTGATCTTTTAGGCCTTGATCCGTTTAAGTCAATGGATTTTGGCTGCAGGGAGCTGTGAAGTACGCATGCTTGGTTTGGAGTGGTGAAGGGAAGTCAGGACCTCTTGGATCACTCTTACAATTAGCCCCTATGTCGGGGTGGCTACCCCGCTCCTAAAATAGAAGGGGTTAAAAGCAGCCCTGGAGAGGGCTGCGGCTGGGGATGGCTGATTGGGGAAGCAGCCGCAGCTGGGCCGCACCCTAATCAGGTCCCAGCTGGCCTGTATAAAAAGGCTGTGAGCCAGAGGCCCAAGGAGTCTCTCTCCATGCTGGGAGAGAGCAGGGCCTGCCAAGGTACTGGGGGTGAAGCAGGGCTGGAGAAGAGCAGGGGAGTCCCAGGCTGGCAACTCCCCAGGCTGCAGGGCCTGGTCCAAGACCTATAGAGGTACTGGGAGGCAGAGGAAGGCAGCAGGTCTGAACCCCCTTGCCTATGGTGGTGGCCTTTACACTGCAGTCTGCCCCAGGGAGCGGCGGCTTGGTGATGACTGGCAGTAGCCCAGACTAAGGTGGGGATAGGGGGTTGGGGGTTCCCCAGGAAGGGGAGACCCAGAGGCAGAGTGTGGTCATTCTGCCAGGGGGGCAGCACCCCAGAGAAAGGGGCACTGGGGTCTGTGAGGGACTTGGGGGCCAGAGCTGTGGCGGATTGCTGCCCTGCAGAGGGTGCTCCAAGCTGGAAAAGAGCTAATTCCAAATGACCAACAGGAGGTGCTGCAGGGGTGGGTCGCCGCTCCCTTACAGCTGACTGGGTCAGGATGGACTGCAAAGGGAGATCTGTCTAGCTGTAGTGTTTGCAACCCAAACCTGCATGGAGTCTTGTGTGCATGTCTGGTTTTATGAGTCTGATCTTCAGGTACAAGTGGCTCACAGTTGCATTAAGCACTTTGGATGCTTCTCCAAACTCAGTGTACACATCTTTTATGGTTGGCTTGTCACTAACTACCAGAAAGACCAGATACATCTTCACTACAGCCAGCAGCTAAAAAGTGATCCAGATGCCATAATGGGCAGCACGAAGATACTCCACACCATAGATATTAAGGGCCAGAGTTTCTAGGTGGCCTTCCTCATGGCAGCTTCTAACTTTTATTTACCTTTGTTTTCATGCACAACTGATTGCACTAAGGGATGGGTGAATTCCCAGCTTCTGCTTGCATCTTGGGTAGCTGGGCACTCACTTGTTTGATTTGTGCACACAAAAATATTAAGGTTGTGCGCAGAAGTGGGGGGGGGGCAGGGGTGTACATCTGCTTGCCCATGCAATCAGTTGCATGTGCAAAAATAGGTGAGCAGAACTGTAACAAGAGCATGTGACATGTACAGATGTCAAATGTGCCTGGAATATATTGGTGCTAACTTACCACTACTTCCTGGCTGAAGGGCAGAGAGGGAGCTATCACTGTGTTCCTTTCTCCATGACAACCAGGAGTTTAATCATCTCCTCCTCTATTCCAGATGTTATGCTCCTAAAGGAACCAATGACATGAGGCGATACCTTAACTAAAGAGCCTCAGATAAACTGGGCTGAAATCCACATCCCCCAGGAATGAAAGCTCTGATGCAGTTTTAGATAAGAAGTTTAGATAAGAAGCTCTGATTTGCATGTGGATAGGTTTCAGAGTAGCAGCCGTGTTAGTCTGTATTTGCAAAAAGAAAAGGAGGACTTGTGGCACCTTAGAGACTAACCAATTTATTTGAGCATAAGCTTTCGTGAGCTACAGCTCACTTCATCGGATACGTTCAGTGGATAGATTTTCCTCCCTCTCTCTCTGGCTACCTGGAACCCCTGGGGCAGACAAACAGTGAAGAAATGCCAGAATAGCTTTCCAGAAGACCCACAAAAACTAAAGATTTCAGAGGTTAAACTTCCTGATAGCCCAAGAAATCCAAACCAACCCGATATCACCTCCCAGTTTCAAGCTGAATATGTGTCTGCTTTATAAATCAAAGGCACAGTCTCTCCATATGCCTTGATAATCTGTCTTGTTCCTTCAAAATACTGTTTCTTGCTCTATTATAAGCCCTAAGGACATGAAATGCTTATATATAATCAAATAATGTACAGAGAAGGTTGACTAAACAGAGTAACTATAAGGGATTTTCTTGGCTTATTTGTAAATGATTGTCCCACTCTAGCAATGAATGACATAGCACAAAAAAGTGAAATGATATGGAAAGAGATAAGCAACTAAGCAGAGTATTACTTGGAAATATTAAAAAGTTGCTTAAGGGTGGGGAATTCTAACAGTCAGGGTTAAAAGTGAAATGCAATCCCTGAAATGAAGAAAACAAACTTCCAATAAGAGAGGTAAAAAGAAATTGATGCCATCTACTGGATATCAATGAAGTAGCAGAGAAATTGACAGCTGAAACCTGACAGCCACCTGTCAAGTGTCCAATAAAACCAAAAGGGTGTCTCTCTCCCCCGCCTTCCCCAAGAAACCTGACATAGGGTGAACTGAGGTCACCGTATGGGACCTCAGCATTCTGCTGACCCTTGCAGACAGCCTCTTCCCTCCTCCCGTTACAGGATTAAGAAGATGAGTTTGAAGAACCTACAAAAGTAGCAGCAGAATCCAGAAGTGCCCCCGGACTTTTGCACCAAGCACACAAACAGACTTTCCCCTAGGACAATGTTACCAGGGGTCAGAAGAAGCGGTGAGAGTTCAGAGATTGTATTTCTTTTTGTGTTCTTCAATAGAAATAACTGAAAGGTGTCTCGTTGAGTTTGCACTCTTCCTAGTGAGACCTCAGGTGACTGTATCTTTTATTTTAACTAAACAATGCCATATGCGTGTCTCTCCTTTGTAAGTCCGAGTACACTGGCCTAAAAGAACCTCAAACAATAGCTTTAAGCAATTGTTTTTGGTGCTTTAAACTAGACTAGTGCCTTTCAAACTAAGCCCTGGAAAGAGCAGGAGGCCACATTCATAAAATCACCTTAAGACAAGTGCATCTTTAGTAAAGTGTGATAAATGTGTTAGCGATATTAAAGAACTGACAACTGGTGATTATAAGTAAATGTAAGAAATCTTGGTGATTTGTATTGTTCTCTGGTGTAACTACTTGGTCTCAGTGCTGTTCTGTGTCAGTTGCTTGCAGGACAATCTGTTGTATTTAGTACATGCCTAGAGCATTTGATATGCAAATATAATCTGTGGTTCTTGGTGACTTAGCAAACCTGGTGATTAGTTAAGGGTAACTGAGTTTCCTGCTTTGAAAAATGCCACCCAGGGTAAAAGTGAATCTGAAAAGAAGTAGTGAACTAGCACTCCCTGGACTCAATAAAAGGACTCAACCTCATAAAATTCCTGTCACATATTGAATATAATTATCTAATTGGCGAACCTAGTTTGTTAGATTTCAGCTTTAAAATCAATCTGGAACCTGGGCAAATTGATAAAACTGACAGCTCCCCTCCCGCCACACACTCAAGTATGCAGAGTAACCAGCAACCAAAGAAGGATATTTTGGGCCTGTCACATTGGAGTGTCATGCCTGCTTTCTTAATGATCTGAGGCCATGATCCTGTGCACATGGCAGCTCTGGGCATGGATGGTTAATTTATTAACTTTCAGAAGAACAGACCTAAAGTATTTTTCCAGATTTTTAGTCTGATTCTTCTCACACAGTAAAAATCAGAAGTACCTCTGCCAAAGTCAATGGATTTATACCAAAGCGAAACCACAGCGAATGTGATCAGAATCGGGCTCTTTTTGTTTAAGAGGGAAAGACTCGTTTAGTCATTGTTCTCAGCTCCCTGCTTTTTTTTGGGTCAGTCCAAAGGTCACTGATGTCAAAGGAAAGATTCTCAATGACTTCACTAGGAGTTGGATCAGGTCCTTAGTTTAAAGGGTCCATCTATCTAGCTGATAGCAGCCAAATCAAGGCTCTCAGACCTTATAACCTCATTGCAGGCTTTCAGCTTTTACCTCTGCCATGCGTCTTCCCCTACCTTGCAATGCTTATACTTTTATCAGAGAAAAAAAGATGACAAACCAACCTCTAACAATAGCTTGACATTTCTGAGCTTGGTTGGAACCTAAGAACACAGAAAAATAATGAGAAAAGTTTCAAAGCAACTTATTTGAACCTCAGCTTTGGTTCAGTTGGGGTCTGGGGCAAAAGCTGAGATTGGTTTTCATTTTACCGAAACGGTTTCATTCATATATTTGCAGGGCCTCCTTAAAATGAGTCTCCAGGGTGACAACAATGGGTGTGGTTTTATTTGTTTTGCACATGCCAACTGATACGCTTGCAAATAGTGCTGGACCAGTGATCAGTCATAAAATAATCCTGTATCGCAATAAGAAATGTAATCGCAATTAAAGATCCTTTCAAAACCTGGCCTGTGTTTGCATAAAGTAAACACAATTTAAAAAGGAACTGGAAAGAAACAGTTATTGTATCATATTACTACCAAAAGGGCAATCTATCCAGCTCAGCAATCCTGGGTTTTATCAACGCCCGACAGACACACAAAAAGGTGCACAAGACACTAATCAATTAAGCACTTATTCCAAATGGGAACATCTGGAGTTGAGAATCAATCAATCGTCCAGAACTAGCTGCTTGCTAATTAATATTCTTTCAAATAGCAGTTCTATCAAGGTGTCCCTCCTGTTGCCCGTTCCCTGGTGGTTTGGATTAATTTCCTGATAGGCAGTCCTGGTGAGGGAAGAGTTGGGCAGGGAACTAGCTCCTGGTGCAAGGATGCTCTTGACTTGTCTACCCAGGCCTTGTGTAAAGCAGCAGCCCTTTGCATGTCTAAAACTAGCTGGACAAAGCCCACGAGGATACAGAAAATAAATCTGTATTGGCCCTGGGGGAGGACTGGGACTAGAAGCCCTCAGAACAGGTGTTTTCCAGCTCTAGGTTCTTTGCCTCAGAAGAATTCTGAGAAGGCCATATTTTTACAGGGCCTCAGGTTTGTATACGAACCTGAGTGAGCTGTGGGAGGAGGTCCAGGCTTACAATTCCAGGGGTGCTGCAGGTCAGGAGGGAGGTCCGTTGGCACAGCTGTGTGGTGGGAGCTCAGGGCTGGAGTAGCAGAGATGGCGGGGGAGTGGTTTGCAGGTGAGGCTGAGTGACATTGGCAGAAGCGTGTGTGTGTTGTAGGGAGAAGCGTGCACGGCGCCTTTCTCGCCGCAGCACTATTGGAACGCCACCATCGCGAGCATCAACACTCATCAGAGAGAGAGAAAACCAGCACAACTCGGCTTTGCTGCATGCATCACGCTGGGCCGTAAACACTCTGCAAACCCTGAGTCTCATTCCCATTCGTTTGGGGACCCCCTAACCGAAACCTATAGATCCCAAGAATTCTATCTGACCCTGAACAAGAACACCTTTGCACTTCAGCAGGGACACATTGCTCAAAACAGAGCAGGTTCCCAGCCCCAAGGGAAGCTCCCCTCACCCCACCCCACCTCCAGGATATTCTTGGGTTTGTGTGAATTGATTGGCTCCCTCAGACGTGCTCTTCCCCTGGGCGCAGGTTGGGTGATCTCACAGAGAGGCACTGCTCCGGAAGACGTGAGCATCTCAGCCGCACTGCAGGGCCTGGCGGCAGAAGTTCTGAGTGTGGTCACAGAGGAGTTTTCAACGTGGAGCTCCCCTGAACACGCCCAGGGATTCCACCGTGCTGCCTGGGGTCAGAGCCAACTCATGCAGCCTGGTGAGCTGCAGCTCAGGAGAAGGAGCAACCAGATCCATGGAAGGGCTGAGCGGTGGCCATCCGTTGGAAATGTCTCTGTGCCCTGACGCAGCCCAGAGACAAGTAATCTCAGGAGGAGCTTGTGAGAGAGTGGGCAGGGAGGAGGGTGACGGGGGAGCATTAGATCAAGGAACTGAGTGGAAACGGCACCTCGTGCTCTTCCCATGCAGATGGCACCACAGTGGGAACAATACAGGGACGGCGTCAGAGGCAGAATTGAGAACCCCCAATTAGAAATGGCTGCATGGCCTCTCAAAAGGAGAACTCACATGATGCTCTGCTTTATTTCTGACTCTAGGGGAATTGGATGGCGTGGAGAGGGAAGCAGGGGGTGGGCAGGTGTGACCCCTGTGTCGGGCGCTAGGAGCTGCTGGCCGATTCGGCACCCAGGCCTTCCTGGCCTTGTAGGAGATGTTTGCAGGCGATGGCATGGCGCGAGGCGCTCCCTTCCCTTTGCTAACCCACAGCAGCTGCAGTTTGAATGAGTGTCTTCAATACGGAAAAGGCCCTTCCAGGTTTACGAGGCTGGAGGGACGCATCAGGCAGCTAATGGGAGGAAATAGCGTGGAGCTTCCCCTCTTGCCTCACCTGACTCCCTTCCTTCCCCAGTGGGGTATTTCCAAACTCAAAGAGAAAAGAAGTTAGGCAGTCTCACGTCCCTGCAGCTCAGGGGCTCCGGGGAAAACTTGGCCTGATCATTCCATTATTATCCTGCTGATTATTATCCCAATGCCCCTCAGCCTGTACAGAACTGTCAGGACCCCATATGGAAAGCATAAAGTGACTAAGCCGGACTGTGGAGGACATACACCTTCAGCATACGGCGGACGTGCTGGCTGTAACGCTCAAGATAATGACTGTAATGATCATACTTTGCAGCAAGTACATGCCAGGCTGCCCCTGGAGCTTTCCAGCCAAGGAGCTCAGAGCAGCCAGCTGCTGCATCATGCTTCCTGCTGGACCATCCAAATAGACAAGACGTAATAGGAAGTATTTGCGCGTGGGTTCTTAACCTGGCCTGCAACTTTGCTATCCGGAGAGTGAAGGCAAAGCAGGAGGGGGTGGGAGGGCAGCTGCAATTCCTACTCGAGGTTCAACAATGAAGGAGGATCAGCCTATCTCCTGCGACCAAAGGGCTCCATTCGGTGAGATGCCGGTCCCTTGGACTTCAGTGGGAGCACAAGGCTCTCAGTGCCTCCTGGGAGTGCTCAGCACCTTGAAGGAATGGACCCCAAGCCCGGAGTTTCATATAACTGGGGTGGTGACTCCGTCTCACAAACAGCTGGATGAGCTGGGTCCTGAAGCCCAGCTAATCATCTGTGGCATGTCCAGGGGATCTGGACATACTTTGCAGAAGCTAAGGAATTAAGACTCACCAACATCCCTCCAGGACCATCTCCTTTGCACAAGGTAGGTTTTATCCCTGTTGTACATGGGAAAAATGAGGCATGTATTTGTTAATGGCTGGATTTCTCAGAGGTGCTCAAATCAAACAGACCATCGCCCAACAAGTCAGTGCAGGAACAGAACCCATGTCTCGCGAGAGGCCTGTGCCATAGCCACCAGTCAGGCTTGTCTTCCCCTCATCTCCCATAATGACCCCTGTCCCCCTCCCTCCTTCATAAGCCACCTGGCAGGGAGCAGACCGGATTCAAATACCTCTGTGGCCTTTGGAAGTACACAGTTAAAATACAGGCAATGCCAGCAGCAGCAGGAGGAAAGCAGGGCATGAGCTGGCTCTTGGGGCCAAGAAGGTGAATCCATGCACTGGCTGCTACTTAAACACGAACCATTTCTGTATGTGCTTGGCTGCTGAGAAGACTAGGGCCGTATTGCAGCCTGCCTGGAAATGGGATGTGCTTCGATGGTTTGAAATCATTCAGCAGCTGATAAGTGGGTAAAGCCGTGTGCCCCGAGATGCCTTCAAACACAATTGCTTATTAAAACAAAACAGTAATTAAAGTGAGGACATGGAGCTGGGTGATTTCAGAGGATTGGATCATTATTCACTATGAGCCATGGAGTGGTCTCCAAGCTGGGGCGAAGGATTGGATGGGACTCAAAGGGCGAATGGCACTCTCAGCACTAGGGAAGGGAGTGCTGCAGGGAGAGCAGTTATCGTGAAATAAAGAAAGTGGCATCCACCTCTCATGGGAATGCCACCCTGTGACAGAGGATCCAGCACTGACTGGGCAGGGGGCTGTTCAGAACTAGAACCAGATTAGATTTAGGCTGCGGGGGGAGAGTCCAGGTTTAAGGTAATAAGAACGGCCATACTGGGTCAGACCAAAGATCCATCTAGCCCAGTATCCTGTCTTCCGACAGTGGCCAATGCCAGGTGCCCCAGAGGGAATGAACAGAACAGGTCATCACCAAGTGATCCATCCCCTGTCACCCATTCCCAGCTTCTGGCAAACAGAGGCTAGGGACATCTTTCCTGCCCATCCTGGCTAATAGCCATTGATGGATCTAGCCTCCAAAGGTTCAAACCCAAATCAGGCTGGGCTGGAAGGTTTGCATTTAGCAGCACTGATTAGCTTGCTGGGTGTTTTGGCCCCACGGGCCAGGTTTTCAAGACTTGTGCATGCTGAGGGCTGGATTTCTCAGGGGCTGAGCAACTGCAGCATCCATGGACATCAGCCGGAGTTGTGGGGGCTCGACGCATCCAAAAACCAGGCCCTGGGAGCCGAGCACTTTTTAAAGTCTGGCCCCAGTCGTGTGGGCTGAGCAGTGGAAAACCTGGCCCTGAGCCCTTTTGAAATCTGGACCTTCCCAGCTGCTATTCTCTCTGCCTTCCTAGCCTCTTGCTTGCAGGGTCCGGGTGCCTGTAATAATTTAGGGGTGGGAGGGCATCTCTCACTGAGCTTTTAATCCTTTGGGTTAGGGTTGCCAACTTTCTACTCACACAAAACCGAACACCCTTGCCGGGCCCTGCCTCACCCTGTCCTGCCCCTTCTCCAAGGCCCCACCCCACTCACTCCATTCCCCCTTCCTCTGTCGCTCGCTCTCCCCACCCTCACTCACTGCTCATTTTCACCGGGCTGGCTCAGGGGTTTGGGGTGCAGGAGGGGGTGAGGAATCTGGCTGGGGTGTAGGCTCTGGGGTGGGGCTGGGGTGTAGGCTCTGGGGTGGGGATGATGGGTTTGGAGGGTGCTCCGGGCTAGGACCAAGGGGTTCAGAGGGTGGGGTGGGGGATCAGGGCTGGGGCAGGACGTTGGGGCATGGGAGGGTGGTCAGGAGTGCAGGCTCCGGGCGGCATTTACCTCAAGCAGCTCCTAGAAGCAGCGGCATGTCCTCCCTCCAGCTCCTACATGACTCCTCCCACTTTCCCCATCCGCAGGTGCCACCCTCGCAGATCCCACTGGCTGTGGTTCCTGGCCAACGGGAGTTGCGGAGCCGGCTCTTGGGGAGGGGGCAGCATACGGAACCCCCTACGTGTAGGAGCCAGAGGGGGGACGTGTTGCTGCTTCCAGGAGCCGCGCAGAGCCACGGCAGGCCGGGAGCCTGCCTTAGCCCCACTGCTACACCGACCGGACTTTTAACAGGCTGGTCAGCAGCGCTGACTGGAGCCGCCAGGGTCCCTTTTCGACCAGGCGTTCTGGTCAAAAACCGGACACCTGGCAACCGTACTTTGGGTACTAGTGGAAGTTTATCTTTCAGACTAACACAAGGGCACAGCTAGGCCTGCCCCATTAATTCATGCCCATCTTCCTGCTCTGAGATCAGTGCAGTGCTTATGAAATCCTGCCTCCTCCCCCAAGTGCTTTAATCAGCCCCTGTGGTAACACTTCATTGCTATTTCAGGGAATACCTGGTAATTTTTGCCTACTGTACCACAATGCAAGCTGCATGGTCACTTCCTTTCTGGCTTAAGCGTAATGATGCCATTGTGAACTGCAGGGAGGTGTCCTTATTTACTGTGTCATTCTAGGTTATTTACTATCAACTCCCCTTTTGGGTGATTATGGAGTCCTGCCGTGTTACCTGCTTCTCTTGCGATGACCTGATCCTCCTGCAGCCACTGGGGAAGGATATGAGGAAGCATCAGCATAATTCAGTCAAATGAGATCGCAAAGGCCATAACTTCTAAACCCTGTGCACCCATAACACGGATCTCATCACGGTAAGGAGCAAGCATCGCAGGCGAGCTATACTGCTGCCATGTGCCCTTGGAATGCCTGCCTTTCACATCAGCCGTGTGTGGGAGCGGCCCTGGTGTCAGTACAAGGGTCTACCCTTGAGGATAGGACAATGCTGACCTGTAGATTAACGTCAATGGGCACTGAGTGCTGTCACATACTCAGCTTCCCACTCCACTCCCTTAACTGTGCTTCTTATGTGACCTGCTCCCCTCACCCCCAGACGCTGCACCCCATGCCCAGCTCCTAGCTCTGAAAGAAGGGAACGGAAGGGGGGTTACACACACAGTTCTCTGGCTGCTCACACCTTTGTCTGGTCTGGACACAGTGATCCCTGGCAGTGCCCTCCCACAGGCATGCCTGGCCATGCACAATACGAGGCTCAGTTACTGCGTGGCTGAATTCCCTTCAGACCACTAGGGACAACTCCTTCTCTAGACCATGATTGAAATGGGAGCATGAAGCACGAGGCCGCTGCCCAGGCCGTGTCTGGGCTGTGGATCAACAGGGAAGATCAGTTCCTAGAGCTGTGTTAGCCTGACATTTTTCACCAACACGAAATTCACTTCAAAACGTGTTAAAGTTTGCTATAAAATACCATCACTTCTCTGGCCACAGCCAGCTTCTAGGCTACAGAAACCAGTGAAACCTGAAATGTCTAGACATACAAGCACGTGATCAATACATACAGCTATTTCTAACATGGGCTCATCTACGTAGAGAAATCAGAAATTGTTATCAACAACTTGGGACATGTATAGCACTCTTCACCTTGCTGCAAACACTAATTAAGTCGTTCAACACCCCTGTGGTGATGTAGGTTCTAATCCCTTCATGTTACACATAAGATGAAACACAGGGAAGTGAAATGGCTTCTTGCCCAAAGTCACGCTGTGGCTGAGGGACTGGGCTGGTAGCAGAACCTGAGTCCTGGCTTTAAGAGACTTCGCTTTAATCACTAGGTAACACGTCCTCCTTCCAGATCACTAAGTGCTCGCTCCCCAGTCCACATCCCCTTGCTTGCCAAGTCTCAGTCAGGTGGATGGATTTCTCTGGGTGTCCCTGGCTTCTCTTATTCATTTGGGCCACTCTCTTATGTAGTGGACGCTACACAATGCAGAGGTTCCTGTCCTACGGATCTTAACTGGCACAGTCAACTTAGCATGCAGCAGGATAAGCTATCCTTCCAATCCTTTATTCCCACTCACCATAGCATGCTTCTGTTAGGAAAACACCTTGCTCCAGCCTCTGGTCCCTTCTATTGCCAACACCATTTGCCACAATCACTTATCTGCCCAACAAGAATGCAGATCGCTTGGTATTGCCATCTTGATAATTGGGCTTGCCAGAAAATATTTGCCCTCAAGACCTTTCTGAGTCCAATTCTAGCTCTTTAAGAGCACACGTCATAGATTTTTAAAGACAGAAGGGACCATTATGATAATCTAGCCTGGCCTCCTACATAACACAGGCCATGGGAATTTCACCCACTGTTCCTATATTGAGCTCAACTACATCTGGTTGAGCTAGAGTCTCTCTTTTAGAAAGATCTTGATTTAAATACTTCTGTTGTCCCAATCAATTACCCTCACTGTTAAAAATTGCACCTTATTTCCAGATTGAATTTTTCTAGCCTTAACCCCCTGCCACTGGATCTTGTTACACCTCTGTCTGCTAGGTCAAAGAGCGCTGGCATATCAGGTATTTTATGTCTGTGTACTTACTTCTGGATCACGCTAAATCACCTCCAAACCTTTTTAATCCAGTCATAAGCAGGCATTACATCAGAATACACAACAGGGACTGTGACTGTTTCATAAGACCTGCATTAGCCTTAGCAGTTCGGTGTCTCAGAACTTCCTGTGTAGCTGTAGACAGTCCAGCTCACATGCCTGCTACTCTGAAACTAGCCATAGAGTTATTTCTTGCAACTGTCATCTAAATCTGTCAGCACGCAAGAGAGGCTGAGTTCACTGCTGAGCTGCCACTGGGGTGGGTGAAAATGCCAAGCGGAACAGCAGGGCTAATGCAAACGCTCTCTTTGTATTCCATTAACCAGGCTTGTTGCTTCCCACCGTCAAGTTCAAACAGATGTGAAACCTCCAAGCAAAAATTCAGCTAACTGTAGCTCTCCAGTCTGGGGCTCTATGGTCCCCTTGAACCATATGCCTCCAACACTTCTCTAGTACCCACCAACAATTCAATAGTCAGGAATCTGCCAGAGCATCCATGCTGGGGCACTACGTTCAAAGCCAGGCAGAGTCATAGAACATGTACCTGCTGCCATGTGGTATGAAATCTGAACTCCCCTCTTCCCATTAGTATCAAGACACACTGAAAGAAGAGGTGAGGAAACTCCTATTGCTTCCAGACATTGCAAAGTTTGTCGATACACTGATTCATCTTTTGCCCACTATGCACATGTAACCCACAATCCCTGGGATAGCCTATGCCTGTAACTCCCTGCAGGAGGAAAGGATGGTGCTTGTATATACACTTCTAGGGCAGGGTTTATTTAAAAACCAAAAAGTACCTGCAAAGAATGTCCTTGACCTATGAAGGCTAAACAGAGCAGGGCACTCCCCAGCCAAAATCAATATCTAAAGCATGGCCAGAGCCCTGAGGAAAACCACCTCCCTCATCCCTTTTTCTTCAGCCTTCTTCCTAACAAGCTTCCCTCCCTGCCAGCTTCAAACCCCAGCAGCTTCCAGCAAGTCCCTCTTACAATGGGCTGGGAGGGAGAGGTGAGAGATTAATTAATCCCCAACAGCTGGCTCATCCCTGCCTGCCTGCAAATCCCTGCACTCGGCAAGCAGCTGTGTTCCTTCCCAAGCCGAAAGGGTAGGTTTAACCCCTTCCCTGCCAACTTCTGCTCTATACACAGTCTCACTCCTGTAACCTCCCTTAGTGGACATGCCTTTTATATTGTACCCTTATTATGCTCAGGAACTCAATGGGGCAGAGAGAACGACAGATCAAACAGAGTGTCAATAAAAAGCCCAAGTGGATCAAAATAATATTAATAATAATAAAATCTGCCCCTATCAGTTGCCAGGAGAAATGTAGTCCCTCAAGGAAATCGTGTGGGGTAGCACATATGCACCTATGTCTATACCTCCAGGGCTGTCAAACCCAAACTATCCACCAGACTAAAATTTGCTTTCCTAAAGAGTGATAGGAGACATGTTGGAAAAAAATCAAAAAAGGAACACTCTCCATGTGGAACCATACAACCTAATGTTTATTGTCCCCACTGTGTGGATGTTACATATTTGCAAAGCAACCCCTGGAGGCAAAAGGGAAACAAAAAAAAGCTACAGTTTTGGATGTGGAGATGGGGAGATACTTGGGTAGCTGCTGTAATTTACAATAAGCTCATTAAATTAAAAAAAAAAACACACCAAAAAACCCAAACCGATGCACAGCTGCTGAGAAACTTGTCCAATATATTTCAGCAACAGCGAAAAGGCCTCTGAGGTCATCTTGACACATTATGCTACAAAGAAATTGTCCAATTACACCATCACCTTGTACATGTTTATATGTGTTAAAAAAACATAAAGCCAAACCCTCAAGTACCTAAAAATCCTGGCCAGAGTGTCAGGTGGAAATGGGATGTTTTTATTTAGTTATTTATTGTATTAGATTTATAATGAAATGTCGTCCCCCGCAGATCATTATTAGGATAATGACACAAAGGGCTTCCAAACTCCCTTCTCCCCATGTAGCTTGTAGTCTCTGCAATGAAATCTCTCTGTCTGTTTTGGTACTTAGGGCCTGATCCCGTGTATCACTCTTGCAGTGTGCTGAGCATTCCCATGGTTTCAACACACTCGCACCTTGCGAGAGCATGTGCTGATCCTGAGGCCACTGAAATTCAGTGGCAAAGCTCCCATTGGCTTCAAGGGGGAAAGCTGGAGCCCAGGAAGTGCCAGGCATTGCAGTATCCACACAGCGGATGTAGTTGGTGTCAATGTCTTTTTGTGCTATTTATTTCTTGGATGGAGAAGGCTAGACTGTGGGTTCATGTGACTAGCAGTTTAATTCACTGCAGACAATGCTACAGTGGCAGCCCTTCCTATGGGGAGGATATAGAGCTCCGAATAGATTAAAGAACAGAGGTTGAATGCGGCTGGAGAGTGGCAGCCACTCATGGAGCCATGTTGTTTTTAAATCCCTGCATCCACAATCTAAATTTAATTGGCTTCCACCACAGAAGCTTGTGGGACTTCCACAAATCTGTGGCCATGTGCAAATAGACCGCAGTTGTCAGCCAGACTGAAAGATGGGGTGACAAAACTCAGTATTTTGAGCCGTGAGCAGTTCAGTAGATTTAGTTTTATGGGGTTGTGCAAATGTTTACTTCAGCTTCAGCCTTTTTAACTCTGCATCCCAGAATTTGGGGTTCAAAACAGGCTTCAAAACTCAGCCAAAATGTCCATGTTCTGCTAGATTGCCACCCGACGCCAGAAATTGTCTCGGACTCTCTTGAAACCTGGCTCAGGTGGGCACAAAACCCAGACTCGGGCAAAGTGAATATTTTGAGAACTATTCAGCAAACCTGGCCTGAATTTTGGATTTCAAGTGAGCTGGTTTTGGCTTTTTTTTTTTTTTCATGGGGTTTCCTGCTTTAATATCCCAGCCCCTTGAGCTAACACAGAATCTCTGTTAGCTGTACTAGCACAAGGGCTTATATCCCTGGGGAGCGTGGCAGTCACCAGAGGGAGACATTGTCCCACACAACTGAGCATATCAGACCTTCCAACCAGGCAAGAGCAGTGTTGACACACACACACACACACACACACACACACACACACACACAACCCAGCACATTACAGTGAGACCAATTCCTTTTTTGAACTTCACATGGGGAAAAGGTTGAGATAAAGATCCAACAAACAGCCCATGTGTCTTTGAGACAAAGCTTGAAAAGTTAAATAGGTAGGAGCCCTGCATTGTAATGCTAAAAATTACATTTCCCATAACCATTTTAGCAAGAGGCATATTTCAAACACCAATAACTTATAGAACCAGTCACTCTATTAGTTTTCCTTTTGATATACAGCTGCAGTGGCTGTGCATGAAGTGTATTGAGTCTGGGGCATTTACTCTTAGTTCTGGGAGCTATTATTGATTTTACCCTGATAGATATTTGGCTCCGTCGTATAATGAAAAATCATTTAAAAACTAAAGAGAAAAGCATCTTTAATTCCTCACATCTGTGATTCAAAGTGTCCTCATTTGGATGTTGCAGCAAAATTCCAAGAACAAATTGGCCAGAGGTATAAGAGTAATTTTAAACAGACTGAAAGGTGAAGAAACTCAAAACAGGATTTTGTAAAACTACGGTGGCTCTGAAATATCTGTGGGCATTTATTAAAGCAAACAATGCTGCCACGCTGTTGTATTGTGAGCTATAACCATGTCGGGTTTTCAGCCTTTGTCAAGCTTGTCTCTACATTTGCAGTTGCAAATTTTATACCCAGAACTGATTGCAATTATTGTATGAATGTGTCTCAGATAGGCGGGTGATTAAATTCAGAAATTCAGATGCAGATAGTAGTGTATGGTCTGGCAGGTGGAAAACTAGAGCCCTACATAGGAAAACGTGGCCCAGAGTGCCTTGCAGAATAACCGAGAGAGTCAGTCTGGAGAGTGAGTGAGGAGAAAAGTGTTCAATCCCTTGTTCTGCCACTGACACAATGTGTCACCTTAAGTGAGTCATTTCATTCCTCTGTGCTTCAGTCTCTCAATTGGTACAATGAGGATAATGGTACATGTGTATCTCTAGCTATAATCTGCGGGCTCAATTCTGCTTAGTTACATGGCTGTAATTGTGAAGTAAATCCACTGATACTGGTTCTCCCCATTCCCCTTTGACCACTACCTACATCCCTTGGGTGAGGCAGTGGGGACCAGAGGTGATGGGGGTTGGGGGGTGGGAAGTGAGTCCCAGGTGAGGCCCAGATGAGGCAGTGGGAGGCAGAGGTGATGGGGGCTGGGGGTGGGAGGTAAGGCCCAGGTGAGGCCCGGGCGAAGCAGTGGGAGGCTGAGGTGATGGAGCCCGAAGCCAGGGGACAGAGCCCAAAGCTCGAGCCCCAGCACCCCTAGGAAGGTGGGCAATTTACACTGGCTGCCTGCTCCTCTGCTGTTTGTGGCTCCAGAATGGGGCAGGGCCCAACCCCAGGTGGCAGCTCCAGGGGAGGAACCGTTGCTTTGCATCCCCTCCTCCAATCACTGCTCAGGAGGCTGTGGCCACAGAAAAAGCCCCCGGTAGCCACAAAAAAAGCCCCCGGTGTCCATATTTGAGAAACACTGTGCTAAGGTCCTCCTCCGTGCCTGTTGTGATGACTGTGTCACCACTACCCCGCCCCCTTTGAAATTGGTGCACTGGAACAAGGGGAAAGATTCAGTCTTCTTGTCCTTGCTTTCGAAGCCCTGCATAGCTCAAACCCCTCCACTTATCTCTTTTCACATTGTCCCCTACCCGCCTCTGCTCCACCATCACTCTTTCCCGCTTCTTCCACAACCAGACCTGACCTTTCTTCCTTGAGACACAAGTAGGAAGTTTCCTGCCTTGGAAGGCAGCATCTCCTTGTGGTTAGCATGCTGGACTGGGATTCAGGAGATTTGGGTTCTATTTCTGGCACAGCCACTGCCCTGATGGGTGATGTTGCACAAGTCACTTCCCCCTCCGGTGCCTCAGTTTCCCCCCTCTGTAAAATGGGAATGATGGTACTCACCTCTTTTGTAAAGTGCTTTGAGATCTGCTGATGAAAATCACTCTCTATGAGCTAAGTATTATTATTCCTGAGCCAGCCAGCAAGATCTCTGCACTCTCCGTGCTCAGATCCTCCCTGCAGACCCAATGCTGCCGTGATGCCTGTAGGAAATCAGCTGCTGAAAAATGGCTGCTTTGACGGGCGATTGAAAATGAGCAACATCTCTGATAATGTTGTTTAACAAAATAAGGGGATAAAGTGCTTTAGTGAGATGTGGCCAACAACCATCACCCTCATCACTTTACTTGTGTGCACAACCCTGGGCCCTACCCATTATCTCTTTGTCTGCATGTTGGGCAGCAAACTTGCCTTTTTATGTTTGCAAAACAGCAAGCCCATCAGAGAGTTGGTATGGTCTAGTGCACGGATCAGCAACCTTTGGCCTGCAGCCCGCCTGGGTAAGCCCCCTGGTGGGCCGGGCCAGTTTGTTTACCTGCTGTGTCCGCAGGTTCGGCCAATCGCGGCCCCCACTGGCCGCGGTTTGCAGCTCCAGGCCAATGGGGGTTGCGGGAAGTGGTGCTGGCCGAGGTACATGCTGGCCGCCGCTTCCCACAGCCCCCATTGGCCTGGAGCGGTGAACCGCGGCCAGTGGGAGCTGCGATCGGCCGAACCTGCAGACGTGGCAGGTAAACAAACTGGCCCGGCCCAACAGGGAGCTTACCCTGGCAGGCTGCGGGCCAAAGGTTGCCGATCCCTGGTCTAGTGCAGTGGTTCTCAACCTGCGGGCAGCTTGCGGCCCGATCAGCACACAGCTGCGGCCCATGTGATATCCTCAGGGCCATACAGGTAGTATCTAGAGTGTGTGGATGTGAGAGCTGACTATGTGGCCCACAATGGCAAATAGGTTAAGAATCACTGGTCTAGTGGGTAAGGCAATAGCACAGGTCCCAAAGACATGTGGGTTCTAGCCCCAGCTCGGCTCCTGGCTTGCTGTGTGACCTGGGGCAAGTCCTGTTATTTCTCTGTTTCCCCTCCCACTGATTTTCTGTCTTATCTAACTGGAGGGTAAGCTCTTCAGGGCTTAATAAGACTGTGTCTTACCATGTGTTTGTTTAGTACCTACAGCTTTGGGGCCTCTGGATGCTACTGTAAAACAACAGCGGTTACGGTAATTCTGCAAAACAAATAAAAAACAAGAATTGCAGAGATACCAACTAGGCTAAAAATGATAAGGGCTATCTAGCCTTCTGCTTCAGGGCATATGCTTATCCTCAGACAAGGGCAGTAAGATATTTTCATCCATGGAACAGTAGGAGAGAATTGGTCAGGTATCTTATGTGGGGTAGGAGTGAGTTGACCTTCTTCTGAAACCTCTGCTATGGCTAGTCGTGTGGACAAGCTATTGAGCTGGATGGACCATTGATCTGTCCAGGCATGACATTATGCCCCTTTAAACCATTCATGGCGATGATGATAGCTGTGGTATGAGTATGGTAGCCCCTGAAGGCCCCAGTCAAGAGTCGGGGGCCCGTTGTGCTAGGCTGCACTATGAAAAGAAGATCACTGCCCCAGAAAGCTCACAATCTCAGGAGATTGTTCGAGGGCATTGACCCAGCCATGGCTTTTACATTCTTTTAAAGGCCTGTGTAGCACTGGGAGCCCACTTCAATTCATGTGAGCATACAAAGAGTTAAGGCAAGCAGTTGTGGTACTAGGTATAAGCTGACTAAGCAATTGCTTAGGGCCACAAGCTGCTGAAGGGGCCCTCCGAGTATGGTATTACCCCCAAAATACCCTTCATCTTATTTAACATGGACTTTCTAACAAGTGTACTAGTATGTATTGTGTCGGTATAATTTTTGATTTATGGCAATGATGCAATTACTCTTTTTTGGAGGGTGGGTTAGTGATGAGGGCACGCCCCCCCCCGCCAAAATATTCCTAGATAGGGTCCACAGTGGGCTTGCGCTGCCTCTGAAGGTGCTTAATTTGTTTCACAGCTAGCTTGTGCTTCTCAATTTCTGTTATTCACACCTCAACAAACCTTATTTCATTAGATTTTTGGAGCTGCAACGGTAATTTCGGTGATTAAGTTTAAATTGGGCATAATATGCTGACAGCCATTAACATAATGTCAAAACAATTTCTTACAATTATTACTTAACCTCGGTCAAATCATTTCCACCCTCACCCCTCAAACGGACCCTTAATAAAATGATATGGACAAACATGAGAGAACTCCGCAATCTCAATAGGAAAGTGATTAAAGAAGAACACTGATCAGAAATGATCATGCAGAGTAAAAAGACATCAGGGCAAATCTGTGAATTCACACATTTCCAGGGCTGCATCTGGCCTTTAGAGGAACGAGATGAGTGAGTCTTCAATAGGCTTCTTTGAAAGAATGTCATAAGTTGTCTTGCTTGGCTGGTGATTATTAGGGGCTCTGTAGCAAGTTGTTTGGTTTATTGCATATTATAGATATAGATCTCTCTCTCTCTCTATATATATATATTAAAGTTGATGAACACTTGAGATGGAAGATTTGTATTTATCCATAGAACAGTTATGAGGCAGGGCAGTGGTATGGCAAGTTTCCTCCATACTCATACTCTGCCCTTGTGCCTCACCCTGGTGTGGGGGGGGCCTTGCTTCTAGGACTGAGGGTCAGTTCATTCTGCATGGCCTATTCAATCTCTGGCCTGTTTGCTGAGGCTGCCGATCCAAGGGCCAAGTAAGGCTCATTGCAAGGGTGATATTTTGTAGTGTGTGGGTATCTCTACACCTGGAACTGAAATGAGACTCATCAACTCAGTCCCGTTGGGAAAATTGAGTTGATTTACCCCAATGGAATATAGGCGACTGGAAGGACTAACTGCCCCCTGCAATCACAAGAAACTGATCAGGAGAGCTATCCACCAGATTGCTTAGAAGACTGTTAGCTGCCAGGTGAAAAGATAAAAAGTTCATCCAGGAATCAAATTTTCAGTCTCATCTGATTTCTCCTGGCCTGACCCAGCCCCCTTTGCAGTCGATGGAAAGACTCCCATTGACTTCAGTTGGAACAGACTCAAACCTTCATTTTGCAAACACACCTCAGAGTAGGTGTGCAATACGTTTCTGGCAGGTTGATGGGATGGCTGACTGACTAACTGATTTGCATATGAATGTGCAGATCTTGAAGGCACTACCATTGAAATGCATGAAAGTGGGTGCCCAAAAATGAAGGTTGCCTTGATACTGGCTGAAAATTCATGGATCATAAGTTTATAAGGCCAGAATGGACCACTGTGATCATTCCCAAACTAGGGGTGCCCTGGCTTTCTACAGCCCCCATTGGCCGAGAACGGTGAACCGCGGCCAGTGGGAACCGCGATTGGCTGAACCTGTGGACGCGGCAGTTAAACAAACCGGCCTGGCCCGCCAGGGGCTTTCCCTGAACAAGCGGCGCCCCTAGTTTGGGAACCACTGGCTTAGGGCCAAGAACTGACCCCTGTGGGACTCCACTAGAAACATACCTGCTCAGTGATGGTTCCCTGCTTACAGTTACATTTTGGGACTTGTCATTTAGCCAGTTTTTAATCCATTTAATGTGTATCATGTTAATTTTGTATTATTCTAGGTTTTTAATTAAAATGTCATCTGTCACCAAAGCAAGTGCCTTACGCAAGCATATTACATCAACACTAACACCAAATTGTAATCTCATCAAAGAAAGATATCAAGTTTGTTTGACAGGATCTATTTTCCATAAATCCATGTGTATTAAGCTCATGATGTCTCTGCTCTCAAAATTAGACAATTAGCAGGAAAGTTACTGTAAACAAGAGACATTCAAATCCTATTAATTTGTAAACACAACTGGGCCTGACTTTGTATCCTTGACAATGTTATAAATTATGGACTCTCTCGGTCAAGTGCATTTTTATGGAGATAGATTTTAGTGCACTTGGCATATGAGAGCCTCCCTCATATGCCATTTGGCCAAGATGCAGCCCTGAAACTCTGGGTATGTGTGATGATCTATACTATTATGTTCACTTCATTTACAAGACTATGATAAATTTTGTACAAAAGTATGCCTTATGAGGTATCATTTGAAACATCATAATCTGCTGAACATTATTGTCCTGGTAAAATATGTGTTTCAACATTATATGTGAAGTTATAAGATTCCACTATGTATCCTTGCTGTAACATGCTCCAAGTTTAAGAAAAGCAGGCCCAAACTGTTTCTCAGGAACCAAGGACAGACTAACACCCAGCCAGGTATAAAGAGCTATCACTTACTTAAGCAGCCATTCTTCAGCAATGGGAAGGTGTGAAGGAGAAATTTACATTTGATCATGGGGACAGTCGCCCCCCACAATAGACTGTGTGTCTCCTACACCTCGAGTGACCAGACAGCAAGTGTGAAAAATCAGGACGGGGTGGGGGGTAATAGGGGCCTATATTTAAACAAAAACCTGAATATCAGGACTGTCCCCATAAAATCAGGACATCGGGTCACCCTACCTACATCCCAGCTGGGGGTAATCCTCAAAAAGGGGATGGTGATACAAGAAGGAGAAGCAGTGGTCTCCAATTCACTTCTCTCCTCCTTCATCTCTGCTCATGACATCAATGACTCTCAAAGAACTGAATGAAAGGAGTGGTCCCAGGTTAAAAGGAGACCCTGCCTGTAAAATTTACTACAGCGTATGGTGAGACAGTCCTTGTGCTTTTAGTTTCACGTAGCTGGTTAAGTTAGGGTATTAGCTGGTATTTTACTCTCTTATTTTCTTTTTGCAGCCAGTCCTGACTTTTCATGCATCATCACTTGTCGTCACTTAAAATCTATCTTTCTGCAGCTAATGAACTTCTCTTCTTGTTTGATCTTAACCAGTGCGTTTGGATTAAAGTGTGTGGGGAAGCTCCATTTGGGATAACAAAGCTGGTGCATTTATCATTTTCCTTTGATGAAATGATGGATTTCCTATGAGCTTGTACTGTCCAGAAGGGTACAGAGCAGTACAAGACACATTTCTGAGGGAACAAGGCTGGGACGAGAAAGTTTGCAGGTGTTGCCCTGTATGTAATTGATGAGTGACTGGTCAGAGTGTTCACGTATTTGGCTGGGAGTGAATTTGCATGCTGAAGGCTACGTGAGCAGGCCAAGAGTGGCCGTTCTGACAGCAAAGCAGTACGAAAGACACCCCAGGCTAGAGAGTTAAGGGGACACAGCTGTTCAACAGTCCAGATTGAACCCTGTGGAATGTCACAGGGGGAAAGAAACATTTTTGATAAGCGGAAGATGGCTTGAAAATGTGAGTCAAGTTATGACACCCCAGAGCACTGGGCAAGTTGGGCAGCTGGACAGGCAAATGCTGCTCTATAGGGCAGGGCTGGAGGGACCCTGAGCATGAGAAAATGGCTGTCCCTGACTGGCAGGTTAGGATGGCTCAGAGGTACCAGGGAGCAATGCACAATGCAGCACTTCTTACTGCTGCTTCAAATAAAAACATCAAATTCTCATCCAACTACCTGCTTCCACTGACAATGTGTGTACGGGGGATGGTGGAGATTGGCCACAACCCTATGTCGTTTGACCAGGCCCAACTGGGGCTGTGCTTTATGGCACCGCTGGGGACGTTAGCCGGGGTGTCTGTTTAGTGCTCAGTGGAGTGCGCCCACTAGATCAGGCTCCCATAGTGTCCTGCCACAGCAAGCACTGGTACTAGTGTGAACCACTGGGTAGATTTTCAGGAACTGTGTCTGCTGCACCTGTTTCCAGGTCCTGACCAGAGCAGCTGGAGTTAGCATGCATAGTACCTGTTCTCAGTAGGCAAATCTGACCTTTGGTTTACACTCAGTGCAACATCATAAATTTCAGCAGGGCTGCCCAGGTGAGTCTGGGCATGATTTCAACTATTGCAGGCTCTAATCAGCATGGTCCAGCCCTCATTTTCAATAAGCCCAGGAGGCTGCATGTTCAAAAGTAGCCACTAATTGTGGATGCCTCCATTTCTGGGTGCCTCCATTTCTAGACACCTGGCCTGAGTCATAGAATCATAGAATATTAGGGTTGGAAGAGACCTCAGGAGGTCATCTAGTCCAGCCCCTTGCTCAAAGCAGGACCAACACCAACTAAATGGTTCCAGCCAGGGCTTTGACAAGCCAGGCCTTAAAAACCTCTAAGGAAGGAGATTCCACCAGCTCCCTAGGTAACCCATTCCAGTGCTTCACCACCCTCCTAGTGAAATAGTTTTTCCTAACATCCAACCTAGACCTCCCCCACTGCAACTTGAGACCATTGCTCCTTGTTCTGTCATCTGCCACCACTGAGAACAACCGAGCTCCATCCTCTTTGGAACCCCCCTTCAGGTAGTTGAAGGCTGCTATCAAATCCCCCCTCGCTGCAGACTAAATAACCCCAGTTCCCTCAGCCTAGCCTCGTAAGTCACCCAGGGCCTCTTTTTCATAAAATGCCAAGCACCCAGAACTCCAATTAAAATCACCCAGCGCTGAGGGGTTTCAGGCTGGGCACCCAAAACATGCGGCTCCCGAGATCAGCAGCTTCCTTTGGCAATTCTGGCCTAAATTAAGTCATTTGTTCAGAAAAAGCATGGAAAGAGAAGAAAGGCAGAAAGGATGAATAGCCCCAGGTCATGTTTTTTCTGAGGAGAGAGGTTTTGTTTGTTTTTTCAGTTCGCCTAATCTATCTGTGTGGAACATAATAAATCTGAGAAGATAATAAATAAGCAGAGCAGGGGAAAAAAATCCCTTTATAAACAGTCCCGAAAAAGCCTCCACATCAGTCAGTGCTGTCATGGGTGATTCAGAGAAGGCCAAGGATGAGTTGCACACTCCACTGTAAAGCGAAAGTGGTTGTTCTTAGCACAATCCTGTTGTTTAGTATCTGGACAGGATTGCAGCAGTGAGACGGGCAAGATGTAACCATTAGGAACTAATGGCTTCGCTCTTTCAATAGCCCCTTTTACATTTCTTTGGTGCTCTGTTTACACTACAGCAAAAAGCACTACCCGCAGGAGTCAGGAAGGGATTTCCTTCCCCCACCCCCATGGTATTCTGGGGTAGGGCTGGAGTGTGTGTGGGAGTTTTCCTCTGAAGCACCAGGGATGGCCATGGCTCGAGATGGAACATTGGGCGGGGTGGGGCAGGGCTCTGAGGTGGTACCCAGCAATCTCTCTCTAGGTTGTTTGGCTGGCTGGTTCTTGCTCACATGCTCAGGGTCTAATTATTCACCACATCTGGAGTTGGGAGGGAATTTTACCCCAGGTCAGGTTGCCAGAGACCTTGGTGGGGTTTTCACCTTCCACTGCAGAGTGTGGGTGCAGGTCACTTGCCAGGATTATTGGGATAAATATCTCACTTACTCATTACCCTGACATTATGGTGGCCTCGGGCACTGGTGCACCTCAGTCCTTCCTATTCTCTGCATGTGGCACATAACAGCCTGGTCTTCGCGGTGCCTTGTGGCTGTAAACTCTGTGAAATTCTCCGAGACACTAAAGCCAGAACAAGATGATCAATACGCTTACAAACAACATGCTTAGAGAAAACAGCAGATGCGCATCCAGAACCTGACATCAGGGAAATGCTTCAGCCCACTCTGAAAGGCACCCTTGTGTCTTTGAAAATATATATTCGACTGGAACAACCATCCCCAAACTAAGAGGAATGTGCATTAAAACGAAAACTAAGAGGAATGTGCATTAAAACAAAAAAAAAAATGATTTGTTGTCCCTGCCAGGGCACAGTTTGGGGGCAAAGCATGAGTCACTGTGACATAGACAAGAGAAATAATGACTGACAGCTAGAATAAAACCCTTTCAAATGCTGTTGTGTTCTTCGCACTTACTCGCGATGAGTGCACTCCTCCTGTAATGGCTCTGTGGCCGAAGCAGCGCACACGCTTCCCCACACTGTCCCGGAGCACCGAGCTCTCGAGCTGTAGCCCACACTCGCCCAAGGCAGGGAACTCTGTAATTGTAGCCTGTTTACC
Source organism: Natator depressus (assembly GCF_965152275.1). NCBI lineage: Eukaryota > Metazoa > Chordata > Testudines > Cheloniidae > Natator > Natator depressus. Next base: position 70,052,284 of record NC_134243.1, read on the forward strand.
CTTCAGCTCTTTGCAGGCCAGACTTCACACATGGAGCATTGAGGTTTTCAGTGACAGGTTCCCAGACCCTTTACGGTAGCCACCACGTCCTGTGAGATTGTCAAATGGTCACATGTTGAGCCTGCAACAAATGGAGCCAAATGTACAACATTAAATACCACGGGTGATAAAGTCTGTTTCCTGTGACTGATGTTTCAAGTCGCTAATAAGACTATATGAGCAAGGCTGTCAATTCAGTGAAGCTCCTCCTGAACTTTAGGTGCACTGATATTTTATAATTTAAATTACTTTTTTTTTTTTGAGAGAGAGAGAGAGAGAGAGAGAGAGAGGGAGAGATGGGTCTTGTAACACAATAATATGGACACATAGATCATGGGTCTTTGCTCACTCTTTACTCAGTGTTTACTCAGTTTACCTGAGTAAGGATTGGGTAAAACCCAAGTAACCTCAGGATCTGTCCCATAGTGACTGAATGCTCTCTAGTGGCTGTGCTTTTTACAGTACTTCTGAGTACTGGACATTGCCTGTTGGATGCTACCCAGAATCCTTTATGAGAAGATGGGTAGGTCTTTGTTTGAATAGTTAGCAACAAGCCTGAAGGCCTCTGTCTTTCCTTATAAATACCACCATCTGTGTAGACTATACCAGAGGCCCAGACTAGAACAGGGGACTCCACGTTGCTAGCACACCAGGAAAGGGCTGTGTGTCCAGGATACCCCCACCAACACACTGATGCGTGGTTGTGTTTTCTGTAGCCCAGTGTAAGTTAGAGCACTCACCCTGCTCTAATACAACACAAGGGCCCAGCTCCTGGATCTAAATTTTTTGGGGGGGGGGTTTGGAATCTTAACCCATCTCCAGATCTGAATCTCAGTGCCTGATTGTGGCATAGGGGATGTGGTTGGGTTGAGAATGCGCTGGTCCTGCAGCCACCTCTACGGGGCACAGCAAGAGCATAGCAAAGAGTGGGAGGAGGACTTGTACCCTTCATTCCCCTCACTCCCAGTGGCTGTGCCGAGATGGCATATCTTTAGAAGGAGCTAAACCAAGAGCCTGGATCTAAGCCAGTGTTTCTCAACCAGTAGGTTATGACCCTCTTGGGGGTGGGGTTGGGGGGAAGGTCACAAAAGGCAATCAGGGGCTGTTGGAAGGCATCTAAAATTGTCCAACAAGCTAAAGCAAAGGAAATGTCATTCTCCTGCCCACACATCTCCCTTTACCCATCAAGTTCTTTGTCAGCCGCTCAAAACACACATACAAATAGATTAGATAGGCTTGGTGAGCACAGTTATCATGGATACATTTTTTACTCTGACTTTGATAGTAAATGGAAAGAGGAGAGTCATGAAGCTTTTTGATGTCAAAGAAGGGGCTGCTGCCCTGGAGGGGTTGAGAAACACTGACTTGAGCACCAGCTGAACTTTGGTATATTCAACAGCTGGATCAAGATTTTGCACCTTGGGCCAGTCTCTTCAACAGCTTTTTCAACAACATAAGCCAGAGAAACCCTGACTCAGAAACAGAATCTCACGGGATTGCTCTGTCCAGAGACTTAGGACGGAAGAATCCCATGCACTGCTACAGACTAAGGACCGAATGGCTAGGCAGCAGTTCTGCAGAAAAGGACCTAGGGGTTACAGTGGATGAGAAGCTGGATATGAGTCAACAGTGTGCCCTTGTTGCCAAGAAGACTAATGGCATTTTGGGCTGTATAAGTAGGGGCATTGCCAACAGATCAAGGGATGTGATCATTCTCCTCTATTCGACATTGGTGAGGCATCCTCTAGAGTACTGTGTCCAGTTTTGGGCCCCACACTACAAGAAGGATGTGGAAAAATTGGAAAGAGTCCAGTGGAGGGCAACAAAAATGATTAGGGAGCTGGAACACATGACTTATGAGGAGAGGCTGGGGGAACTGGGATTGTTTAGTCTGCGGAAGAGAAGAATGAGGGGGGATTTGATAGCTGCTTTCAACTACCTGAAGGGGGGTTCCAAAGAGGATGGATCTAGACTGTTCTCAGTGGTACCAGGTGACAGAGCAAGGGGTAATGATCTCAAGTTGCAGTGGGGGAGGTTTAGGTTGGATATTAGAAAAACCTTTTTCACTAGGAGGGTGGTGAAGCACTGGAATGGGTTACCTAGGGAGGTGGTAGAATCTCCTTCCTTAGAGGTTTTTAAGGTCAAGCTTGACAAAGCCCTGGCTGGGATGATTTAGTTGGTGATTGGTCCTGCTTTGAGCAGGGGGTTGGACTAGATGACCTCCTGAGGTTCCTTCCAACCCTGATATTCTATGATTCTATGATTGTAAAGGTAAGAACGTGAGAATGGTAAAGTGTCCAGTTATTAGCTCCCACCTTGTGCCCCAAAATGATGCACCCTTGGTTGGTGGCCGCTGAGATTCATATCAGGGGTGGGAGCTAGGACAGTTAAAAAACCCCATAGTGCCAACTCAGGCTGGGTGACATAGCAGTGAGCACAAGTCTCAAGTGCAGGAGTGACCTCAGGATTCCCATGCCGAAGGTGGGTGGTACATATTTCAGAGGGAGTCCGCATAGTCCTAGGACTGGGGGAGACCCATCTGTTGGCAAATACCTATCCACCGCCCCAGATCACCCCAGCAAAAGTCATTAATGATGATTATTCATGAGACTGGGGGCTGGCTACAACCAGGAAGAGAGGTCCCAAAATAAAGTATCGCATGGGCTGAGCAGGAAAAGGGATGGTAGCATTCAACAATCCTACAGGTCACCACTTCTCTTGACGGTCCTCAGCTGCGTAAGACGACAAGCATTCTTGCCACTGGGGAAAGGACAAAGACCCAAGGGGAGCGTCATACTTGTTTAGAAGGAAATGATCAGAGTTAAGTAATGGGAAAGTCAGCAGAGGCAAAGATGGGCAAAGCGGAGGTTTTGCACTGAAGTGGTAGATTTTTGCCCATATGCTGGTACTAGGGGAGAGGACATCACCACCTGCATTGCCAAAATGTTATAGCAATTCTCTCTGCATTTAGAGAGGTGGTAACTTGGTAGGTTGGCACCAAACACCGGTGTCAAATGATTCAGGAGCATCCACACAAATTACTGCAGGACACGCATGGCCAGGACACCTCCAGGAGTTAAGATAAAATCCTTAGGGAATTATATGACTTTGCTTTGATTTTGAAGACTAAACGTTGGCTAACCTCTGCATCACTCTGGGAAGGGGCTGGCTCTCAGATCTTTAGTTGGAATGAGGAAACAGCAGTGGTGTCTTGAGTAGTCAATTTTACTAATGAGCTATTAGAAGTTGTTTCTGAGCTGTACATTTTGTCCTCATTATAAGTTATAACTGTGTTCCCAGAAACTAAGTTTTCTGCCTGTTGTAATGAGAAAGCTGGAGTGAAGCTCAGTTTTAATGAGCTACAGTGTAGATGTAAAGTAGAATAACCAACATCTAAAAAAATATCTCAAAGTGGAGTAACAGGAACAGGTAGTGGATTTAGAGCAACAGAGGAAAACGGCGGGAAACTATTGTTTTCAAGTCACAGGCAGAACAAAAAGATCTACCCCCCAAAATCTAATGTGGATTCAATCTGGAAGGAATTTGATGGGAGCAGGAGAGGGTGCCCAGAAACTAAAAGCATCTGAGATTAGAGCCATGGGAGAAAATTCTTACAGATGAGAAAGGAAAGAGAGAATGGGACATTTCTTTTGTTCTAGCCTCCAATCCTTTTTATGAAAATTAAAAGGCCAGTTTTCACAGTTGGAGAAGAAAACCCGCCTGCCTCCCCCCCCCCCCTTTTGACATCTGATGAAATTCAACTAGTTTGCCTGGGGGAATTTTGCCATGAAAAGCAAGCAGGATCTGATAGAATTTCGCCCAGATCAAATTGATGAATGACTGCTCCAGAGCAACCAGGTCCTTGTTAGACAGTAGGAAAGATGCTCACTACTCTCTTTAGTGCTACTGAGCCCCATTCTGGCCTCGCAGTGGCTTTACACCGAACCAGCTCCATTGATGTCAATGGAGTTTCTTCTGATGTGCACCAGTGTTAGGTTAGGCCATCTTGGATTCAGTTACAGAGTACCAGAGTGACCATTTCTGCACCAACCAAGGCTAGAAGTGTAGGCCCAAATCCACAAAGGTATTTAGGCTCTTAACTTCCATTGAAATCAATAGAAATTAGGAGCCTAAATACCTTTGTGGATCTAGGTCTTGCTGACATTATATTCAGTGAACGTTAAAATGTGTCAGAAAGTGATGGGGCCACAAGGAAATTCTGGTATGGCATCCAGCAGCTTGGCCCCACCTCTGGCCATGACAGGGGATCACTCAGCTGCCACAGGTGTCCCACAGGAGATTTTAGACCTGGAATGATGATAAATGTCCATCCCTAGGTCTATCTCCTGGGATGTTTTATTCCCAGAGCCCCTCACGCCTCCTTTGCTCTCCTTACACCAGCATAATAGCTTGTCAAGGAGGGAGACAATATGAAACAAGCTACTTTCCAGAGCCTTTGGCTGGCTGTGGCCGCTAATCCCAGAACTGCGTCACAGTGCATTTCCCAGCTTCTGAACCATGCAGGATGCACCCCTCACTAGTAATTACTCAGCCGTTATATGGTAAATGGTCCTGAAGTGGAATGGCCAACATGATGTTACCATGCGAGGGAAGGGAATGCATGGCTCATGGACCCTGTTCCTTAGAACCTCTGGCGTTGTCAGGTGTTTTCATTTTACTTATTGATATGTGGGAGTTAAAATTAAACCGCTCCAAGTTCTTTGCACAACATGACGCCTATGCTCTGCCTTTTGCGACCAACCCTGGAAGGCTATAGAGGGAGCAGATAAGGAGAGAGAGGGCTGTTTATTACTGACTTGCTTGTGATTAGCAGTCAGCAGAACACCTTTGACAGCAAGGAAAGGTGCTTTGGTCCATATGCCTGAGGGGTGTGTGAATGCGTGAGGGGTGAGTGTTTTTATGTATGTGTGTGTGTATGCAGAGATGGGGGAGTGTGTGTGTGTCAAATTGGGGTGGGTAGTGCATGACTGAGGGCTGTGTGTGTGGACATGAGAGTGTGTGTGTGTGAGGGGTGTGGCTTTTGCACAAGAGTGTGTGCATGCATGTGGGGGTGTGCATGCCTGAGGGGTATGTATGTGGCGAGAGGCTGAGTGCGTGTGCCTTTGACATGCTGGGAGTGTGTGTGCATGTATACATGTAAGCGGAGTGTGTGCATGCAAATGAAAGTGTGTACATGTGTGTTTGCGTGTATATATACAAGGAGTATGTATATGAGTGCATGTGAGTTGCATCAGTGTGTGTTTGTGTTGTGAGAGAGAGAAGAGGGGAAGGGAGCCTGGGCAATTGTGCGGCCCTTTGCCCTGGAGCAATGTCCATATCTATCACCATTTCCATCGATTCTGTTGGCTTTCACAGCATAGTTTGGACACTGTGCCATGCAGTTCTGCAGAGCTCCCGGCAATAAGCTGTTAAAAGTAAAGGGGTTGGGGTGAGTGGGAATGTGTCTCCTAATTGATTAGCTCCATGAATCACAGAAATGCCAGCCTGTCAAAGAGTAAATCACTGGAGCTGTCTTTGATATCTCCTTCGGTCAAGGACAAACCATCCTACTGCATATGGTGTCTTTCCTTTAATGTGTTTTCTCCCCTCTCTCTTGTAGCCTGTTGTGTTTTTTTGTTTGGTGCCAGCAGCCCTGCCACTTTGTGCTATGGTCCCTTCAGTGCTTACCTGCTAAGCAGGGCCAATTTGGATTGGCTTGTTGATAAGAGATTGCCGAGGAATGCCTAGGTGCAACAGGAAGTGGTCCTTATGACTATCAGGGGCACTCTCCTCTCTGAGGGCCAGATTGCGGTAACCTTACGCATAGTGAATAGCACCTGACTTCAGTGGGATTATTCACAGTATAAAGTGCATTTGAGCCTGAGTAAGGGTACCACAATGTGGCCCTGTGATAGCACTGATTTGGTGCTAGAAGGTGTTGTGGAGCTGGAGGTGGAAAACAGAAGTCCTGTTCAATGCAGGTAACTAAAAATCCACTGGCATTTCCCCCACATTTCCAGCACTAGTGGAGCTGCTTTGTCAGTAATGCAATGGTGGGAGATGGTAAGAAACAGCTCAGTGAAGATGCAACTTCTCTCATGGTATTTCAGCACCTCCACCAGAAGCAGTGTGAAAAATGCTGTTTAAACAAATAAAAATAATGAACCAAATTCCTTGGAATTCCAGGTTTGATTCAGTTCAAATGTTCAGGGGGGTTGTACATGAAGGCCTGTCCCTGATGATAATGCTCTCCTAGGTTTGTTCTGCAGGTGCCCTTATCGGGCCTTAGATCCATACATGGGAATAGGTTGCTTTTCATTGGTTGTTAGCCAACAACGCCTGCCCTGCTTTGCCTTCTTGTGTAGGTAACACACCAAAGTGACGCTGCACGTTGGCTTAGATGCCAAGTCGGATGTGGGCCAGGTCTGGAGACAGCCTGTTCGTAACTGTCACTCGCATGGATGGGTTGTTTGTTTGATGCTGGGAGACGGATCATCAGTGGAATGCGGACTGCCAAAATTTTCTGCATGAGAACACTGCCTCCCTCCAGTGCGTGATGAGCTGATTGAACCTCTTTCTACACCTCCAAAGAGCTGTCCCAAGAAGGAAATAATCACTGATATTTACAGGCTGCCCTTCTCAGAGGAAGAGTCTCTGAAGAGTCCTTCTCAGAGGTCACCGCAAACACAAGCTGCTCTCTGTCCATGTGTATTCATGATAGGCACTAATAGCAGAGTAACACCTCCAATAGTGCCCGGAGAGGGGCCGCTGATTGCCTGCTCCCTTCCTCGGAAACATCACGTCCCACGGCAGGCCCTGGTTGTGCAATTGCTTGCACACGTTTGACAGGCAGTGGACAATGCTTTGGAATCTCCCACTGGCAAAGCATTGTCCCACTGTTGCTCCAGCTCCCGCCTCCTTCAACATTAACTCTTGGCATTGGGGCAAATAAAGAGAAAAGCAACAAAACAAAAGAGAGAAACTAGCTGAGGGTTAAAATCACAATGAAAGCAATAGCAGAGAAAGATTAAAGACAAGAAGCATCAAAGGAGGGATAGTGCTGTAGTGAAGGCACAGAACTGGCACTCAGGAGGCCTGTGTTTATTTCCTGATTCTGCCAGAGGCTTCCTGTGGGATCTTAGGCAAGTTACTTAACCTCTCAGTGTCTCAGCTCCCCCGCTGTAACTTGGGGATAATGACCTTACAGGAGCAGAGTGAGGACAAACTCTTGAAGTGGGTATTAGACATGGTAAAAGAAATACTAGAGAAAGGAGATCAGGCACATTGGTTTAGTGCCAGAACTCCCATTGCCTTCCCAGATATGTAGGCTATCAAGTATCCCTCCAGGACAGGCAGATGCTGCCTTTAAAAGATGAGCTGTCAAATGACAGATGACCATTGGAGACTCTTTCTAGGGCATAAAGTTAGTGAACTTTTAACAACTCAGGTTGAAATTTAATCCACTTTCCCATGTTTTCTATGAGTGCTGGCAAGTTAGACATTTCCTAGACCCGGTTACTAATGGGTGAACACCACAAAAGGGGAAAAATTGATTATTAGAAAAATGCAGATGATGGCTTAAACCAGATACACTCCCATCTCTCCTATATAACTTCTTCACTGATAAACACTTGACATGACAGTGTATACTTCTTTATCTTGGATTCGAGATCTTCAGAATCTTCTTTAGCACTTTAGCACCCCTTTGAAACTTCTATTTGCAACACTTATGTGCAAAGGCGGTAATCTGTGCTGTATTGACTTTGCTATTTTCCTCCAGTTTTGAACAAAATGAATCCTGATCTACATTTCAGATGCTCTGAATGTGATTATCTGTTACCCTCCCTTGCACATTGTTCAGCCCCTTACATACAATGATCTGGGGCATCGATCCACTAGTTCGGTGGTTTTAAAACTTTTTTTCTGGCGATCCAGTTGAAGAAAATTTTTGATGCCCATGACCCAACGGAGCTGGGGATGAAGGGTTTGAGTGTGGGAGGGACTCAGGGCTAGGACAGAGGATTGGGGTGCAGGGGTGAGGGCTTCAGGGTGTGGGAGGGTGCTCTGGGTTGGGGCAGGGGGTTGGAGTGTGGGAGGGGGTCAGGGCTTTGGGCTGGGGGTGCAGGCTCTGAGGCGGGGCTAGGGATGAGGGGTTTGAGGGGTTTGAGGTGCAGGAAGGGACTCCAGGTTTGGGGGTGTTCAGGGATGGGACAGGGGACTGGGGCACAGGCTTATCTCGGGCGGCTCATGGTCAGCGGCTCAATGGGGGTGCTAAGGCAGGCTTCCTGCCCCAGAAGTGGCCAGCAGCAGGTCCGTCTCCTAGGCGGAGGCACGCAACTGGCTCTGCACAGCTCTCACCTGCAGGCACCGCTCCCCCAGCTCCCATTGGCTGGGAACTGGCCAGTGGGAGTGCAGAGCCAGTGCTCAGGGCAGGGGCAGCGCACGAAGCCCCATGGCCCACGTGCCTAGGAGCCAGACCTGCTGCTGGCCGCTTCTGGGGCACAGCGTGGTGTCAGAACAGGTAGGAACTAGCCTGCATTAGCTGGGCAGCACTGCTGATGGGACTTTTAATGACCCGGTTGGTGGTGCTGACCAGAGCCGCCGCGACCCAGTGCCTTACATGCCGTGACCCAGTACTGGGTTGTGACCCGCAGTTTGAAAACCACTGCACTAGTTCACTTGTGCCGAATTGGCAAGCCACTGCTTATTTAACCCTTTATTTGCCATTCTGGGAATTGACCCATAGAATGAAGTCTCTGATACCAACTTTGGAATGCAGCACGCAATGGGTTCGAACTATATTACAACAGAGTTCTGTAACACAAGAGTAAAACGGACATAGTGCAGTGGTGAATCAAGTCCAAAGTCTGTGGATGGCACAGTTATAAATCTATTGATTGTACCAACAAAGCCCATATAACATGCATGGCAGGGGAAATCTGAACCTACCTTATCCTACTGAAAACAACAGACTGGATCAACAGCACAGAAGAAAGCTCTGTCCTGGGACTTTACCAAATCATAAGTCACCTTCTATTTCACTCTCTGGAGATACCTGAGTTATGTTCAAGTGAAATAGGTTCTTATTCGTATTTGGTATTTAGATGTGGAAATAGAGATGAGATGGATGGGAGGAGAGTTCATTGTTCAGAATTTTTAATTTGCAAAAAAGAAAGGAAGGATGAAGGATTTCACGTGCCTTGAGTACCTGGTAATGGAACACAGTTTGCTTCTATCTGATAGAACACTGGCCACTCTCGAGTTCCTATGAAACTGTTTTTGTCTTTATTTATCTTTGGTGCAATAAATATAAAATATGCAAGGAAAAATGCAATGTGAAATAAATGTTGTTGTTTTTCCTCAGCAGAGAAGGGGTTACTGGAAGGAAAAATTCTGAAGGCCCAAGCTACATGGAAAGGCATTAGTTCTTGCTGGGGAAATGCAGAGCCCTGGACTTCAGGACTTGTCAGGTAAGTGAATGACAGATGGATTTCCAAAGAGTTTGCTTTAAAATGTAAATATAATTTGCTAGTTTTAAGTCTACACATAAATTCCAGGTCAGATTTGGGATCTTAAATGGATTTATTTATTTTTAACTAAAGCTTGAACTTTAATCTCTAACAGTCGGATCAGTTCATCTGTGCAGGAGACAGCTATCTTGGAGGCCAGTCTCAAATGTGTGGAATGCACACTCCAAGGGACTAAGGCCCATCCTAAATCTCATCACCCTCTGCTTTCAAGGGTGAGGTGCATTTTTCCGACCTGCTTTCTCTAACGTAAACACAGAGCAGCATGGGCGTTTTTTTTTTTTTAAAAACAGCTCTCCAAACAAAACACTACCCAGCACATACCATTCTCTCCCTGGGGAGAGAGAACAAAGCCGTTCAGATACTACAGTGGTGTAATGACCTACATAGACTAGTGCGCTGACGCGTTATTGAACCAGAGACTGCAGATGTACAGATTCAGACAGGTAGGGTTGTTTGATCATGTCCAGCTGCAGCATAAGTTTGAATCCTAGTTCACTTGTTCCACTGCCTATGCTGGCACGACAATGGGAACATTATAAACCAAGGGGGGGCTGAGAACCAGGACCCCAAAACTCATTGTTTTGCCCCTCCACAACCTCTAGATACCACCAACCTTTTCATCCCAGAATGCTTTGTGCTCCATCCCAGAATCCATTGTCAGTTTTCTTCCAATCTCCTCACCTGCGTGGTTCTGTAATGCTTAATCATCTGTTCTCTTTCCATTCATTTTCATATATGGCTAACAGCTGAAAGTAATTACATTCTATAAACTGTCTAATGTCACATTTAAAAATATATCAGAAAGCTGAAGGTATATGTCCTTATGACTAGCTCAGATTCCTTGAAGCCATGTGTTCTGTAAACCTCATTAGCACTGCTAGTTATGCTGGGGAAAGTTTTCTTTACAGCTCAACAACTAGAATCAAAGTTATTTTAAAAGAAAGCATAACCCATATACAACAGGGTTTTGTGCCCGCTTGGGGTCAGGACCTCTAGGGTTCCAGAATCAGGGCCCTGGAGTTGCCTGTGGTCATGCAGGGATCCGGCTGCGCTACTCCCTATGACTTGGAGTGCTAAGAGCCCTGCACAAGGCTTCAAAAATTTAGTGAGGCTGCTGCTATGGAAAAATGATACAGTGTCCGTGACCAGAACATCTGTCAGAAGAGCTGGCAGCTGGCAGAACCCAGAGTCAAGGAAAGGAAATCCTGGAGAGAAATGGGGCATAGCTCACAAATACAGAGTTGCAGATGCTGAGCTCTGGAGGTGGGGGCTTGAGTGGTGGGAGGAAGAGAGGGTGGGGAGTCAGCTAGAGGTGTGGCTGTGAGGATTACTGACTAATTTACCTAGGAGCCAGAAGAGCAAATGCCTAGCTGAACAATACATCTGGGGCAAGATCCAGTGCTCCAAGGTGGGAGAGGAAAGGGGAATATAGATGGACGTTCACATCATTTTTCTGTTTGTTCCGAAGTGTCTCAGTCGTGTGTTTCACGTGATCCATATGCGGCTCTCTGATTATATGGAGACTCTGGGGCTGCCTGATTCTGATCCCCCTTACACCAATTTTACACCAGTTGAACTCCATTGTCTTCAGGGGAGTTACTCCTGACTTACACCTATGCTGTGCAAGAGCAGACTCAATCCCTGTATGCAACACAGCCATGAGTATACGGGGGGCCCTGGTCACCACTGTGCTGCTCCAGTTCTACGCCAGGGTAAAGCCATTGAATTCAATGCAGAGCAGAGTAAAGCCGAAGCAATGCAGTAATGAATCCGTCTCTAGAAGTTTCTCTTGTTTGTTGAATTCAGTGAGAGTTCCTTAGGGAACCTGCAGGGTCTGGGGGCAAAATTTATAACTTCCTGCCCTCAGCTGGGGAAAGCCAGGGACCAACATTTCCCCTCTTTTCTCAGAGCATTAAAAAGAGTTAATCTGCAGTAGGTCTGTATTCTTTAAGTGTGTGTGTGAAATAGAGATGGAGAAGGGTGCAGTCACACACTTGCGCTGGACTCAGCTCCTTTGCATTCTCCCCTTCGCTTCCTTTGGAGGGTGTTTCAGGGACAGCCTGTGGGGGACTAATCTGCATGTATAACGTACATATGCACATTTTTATTTGCTCTCTCCAGCTGCAGGAAACTAGTTGGCAGCAGAAACCACCATGTGGTTCCCCTCAAAGGGGGCTCAGTGCAGCTGTTTGACCTTACCTCATGTGCGTGCTACCTAGATGGGTAAACAAAATTCACTCTACCTGCTCCTTAGCTTGCCATATAGATGAGCGGCTGATAGCACCGATTTGTTCCCTGTCTACACACATGCACATCATACATCATTTGAAAGCTCATTATGTTTACTTTAAGATGAGCTATGATGTGGAACTGTCAAGTGGTGCAATTATCATAGAAATGGGGATAAACAATGATACCATCAACATGTTAAAATGACCACCTTGATGTGTTTGCATTCACTTCTGGTAGTTTAATGACTCTCTGTTCTTATTTCAAGACCTAAAATTGGATTTCTTTGTGACCTCAAAGCATCACAACAGCAATCAGGTTAAAACAAACTCTAGTAATAAATTTGCACAGATATCATTGAAATGTAGTAGAGCTGGTGACATTTCTAGTTAACATCATTATCATCATCTTGTCCAGAGTCTTCATTGCCATGGCTTCTTCAGAACCTCTGCTGGTGACAGACTCTGTTACTTCACCACTGGAAAAGCCTCCAGCAAGAAGGAGGGTTTGGGTTGTGTGCGTTTCTACATTGTGAGGTGCATTTTGAGCCATCTCGTCACAGAGGAATTCGACAAGTGACTGCCTGTTGCGTGCCATGTTTAGAAACTTTTCCCATAGAGGCACAGGGGACCCACCAATCAGCTGGTATTTCTTGCTTCCAACCTTAGATCTTGTCTGGCTCTGTCTTTCTGCAGTTTTCACAGGGTTATTATTGCCATGTCTATCAAAGATTTTGATTACAGAATTAGCTTTGTCAAATCCTTTTAGGCCTGTTTCAAGTACTCAGCAGTCCATTCATCGAATGTGTGGAACTTGTCTCCAGACATCATTTGCATGACAGCCATGGCATCTCCGATGTACCCTGTGATTTCTTTGGTGCATGCTTTTAGTACATGGATTCGTTTAGCTTGAGCTTCCAGCTGATGCTCTAATTCAGCTTTGCCTGTTCTCATCATTCCATCAGCATGGAAAAGGGACATAGGCACAGGTGCTATTGGGTGACTGTCAGTCTACGCTGTTATTGTCACCACTTTTACAAGACTATGATACATTTTGTACAAATTGTGCCCTGTGAGGTACCATTTGAAAAGTCATAATGCTGAATATCATTATCCTGTTAAAATATGAGTAGCAACACTGTATGTGAAGTTTTAAGATTCTACTGTATGACCGTGACTGAAATATGTTGTAATTCTGGGTAACGCCCACAAACTGGTTTTTCAGAGACAAAGACACACCAGCACCCCAGACAGGTGTTAAAGGGCCGTCACCAACTGAAGCAGCCATCCTCCAGCAGGGGAGAAGGTGTAAACAAGAAATTTACACTTTATCACAGGGATGATTCAAACCTCAGGTCCACAACGGACTGCGTGTCACCATGACTCAGCAAGGATGTTTCTAGCACAAGAAATTGAATTATACAGTGGGAGGAAAACACTTGACTTCAACTCTCCTTCTCCCATCTCTCTGATCATGACATCAGTGACTCTCAAAACTGAACTAAGGGGGAGTGGTCACAGGCATCACCACTTTTAATCATTTAAAATCTACATTTCTATAGTTAATAAACATATCTTATTGTTTTTATCTTAACCAGTGTGTTTGGATTAGAATGTGTGGGAAATTCCATTTGGGATAACAAGGCTATTACATTTATCATTGTCCTTTGGTGAAATGACAGACTTCCTATGAGCTTGTACTGTCCAGAAGGGTACTGAGCAGTCCAAGACACATTTCTGGGGGAACAAGGCTGGGACTAGAGAACTTGAGGGTGTTGCCCTGTATGTAAATCATGAGCGACTGGTCAGAGTACTCATGTATTTGGCTGGGAGGGAATTTGCATGCTGAAGGCTGTGTGAACAGGCCAAGGGTGGCTGTTCTGACAGCGAAGCAGTGCGAAAGGCACGCTGAGCTGGAGAGTTAAGGGGACACTGCTGTTCAATAGTCCAGATTGTACCCTAGGGAATGTCACAGTGACTAAGAACAGTTGCCATTGAAACATCATCTCTGCACCTTGCTAAGGACAGGACTCTCCAGAAAATTTCTGGACTGATAGCTACTGTGCTTGTCCCTTCCTTGCCAGACTTAAGTTTGGTCTTGGCCATATCAGCAAATGTTTCGATGCCAGATTTCTTGATTGGGCTGTAAGAAACTACATGTCCCATCAGAATCAAGTGCACGCCTCACAAATCTCTCCATTTATTCTTCACCAACACCTGTTATTTTCAGCAGAGACTCCTGTACATCTGACTTTACAAATGGGCCAATAGGTTTGTTGATAAGCATCTCTGGATGTGATTGAGTGTTGAATAGGTTTGTCATATGGTTGATGACATGGTTGGTAAAAGCTTTAACATGCTCTTCCTCCCGCTTCAGGGCAGAGGCCAGGACTTGTTTGTGGACTATGTCTTCACTACTTCTAGTTAGGCCCCTTTTCTTTCTCTCATAGCTTTTGCATATTCACAATATGAAGCTGTGAATCGTCATCTCTAATACCAATACTGACCTGTGCATAAGTGTCACTGAATTAAAAAGCTTGTTTCTAGAATATTTCAAAGGCTAGTCCTGCATGCAGAGGCAATTGCAAATTAAAACTTTCTACCAGGCAGACATTGGATGCTAGATTGTATGTACAAAAGGTTAGAAATGGAGAAGCATTACCAGTGCTTAATTTGTAATGAAAGGGGTCCCAGTGCTCAAGCAATTAGGGTGCAGGGGCTAAAGCAGTTTTTTTACATTCTGAACTGATGCAGCAAGCCCAGAGGTGCCAGAGCTATGAACTGCCAAGCTTAGAGGTGCCAGGGCTCAAGCCTGGCAAGCCCTGACATTAATTAAGCACCTAGCATCATGTTAGGAATTCATGTACATTTATATCTACCCACTATTCAGTGCAAACTGTGGGTACATAATCTACTTCTACTGGCACTGTAACTGGGTGGCACCCACCTCTTGTGAGACTCCTGGGCGGGTGTGTTTCTGCACCTCTCTCAGCCTGAGGTGACCTCTGTCCATGGTTTCTCAGGTGGGTTTTCAGTAACTCAGCCCCTGGCTGAGTCACACAAACAGTCTGTATGTGAAACAAACCAGACCCCTTCTAGGGTATACAGTTCAATGGGGATCTATGCCAGTACCCCTCCATTGGTATCTTTGTAGCCCTCCCTGGACTCAGTCCTTTAATAGTCCCGGCCCTGATACAGGGCCATACTCCCAGAGCTTCTCCCATGGAGATTCTTCACCCTTTCTGTGTGTTATGCATCCTCCTCTGTCCACACTGGATGTGAGTCTCTTACAGTCCCTATTTCTTTAGTTCAAGCTGGAGAGACTCGTGCTTTTACATTTGGAGGTCCCTGGTCAAATCCCTAGTACTGGCTGTCAAATAAAGTGGAGTCTGTAACAGACTCACATCATCTGTGATTGGGGGATGTGGAACACACTGGCCAGTCATTTCCAGCAACGGAGGCCCACCGCAGTTCAGATTCCAGATGAGCACCTGCTTATGTTCAGGCAAACATCAGGGACTGAACCGGTGACCTTCAGAGCTCAAAGTATGAGCCAATACTGCCCCAGGTTACAGAGCCTGGCTTTTTAATTCAGCCCTCAGTGTCTGCCAAGAAGGCAGGCATCACATAGCCACAATGTGCTCTGAATACACTGCTGACACAAATTTGGGTCTGCAGCTTTAGAGAACTCTTTTTAAAAATGTAGACCTTAAACTAGATTGGGACAAAGTCAGACCTGATGTAAGTAGACACAACTCCATTGCAGTAAGCAGAGTTGCACCATTTATGTGATATCTGGATTTGGCCCAGGTCAAAATATATGCCACATTTTGCTATTAGGCTCCAAAGTTTCAGCAATCTTCAAATTGACCTTGGATTTTGCATGCCCACTTTTGAATGTGAAATTGAATTCATCTGCAAAAGAGAATGCATGCCCAGGGAATGCACAGGAAATGCCCAACAGAGCATGTGAATCAGGCAGTTGGGTGCCAGGCTGATCTGTCTGTGTGTAGTATGAGTTTGGAGTGCACAGATGGGCATGTGTTCAGATACAGTCACATCCCTCTGAAAATATGGATTGCAGATTCCAGGGATGGGGTTGAAAATTTGGTCCAGAGGTAAATTAATTTTCAACTAGGCTTCTATCCAGCCTCTGTGTGTCTGTCTGTATGTGTGTGTACACAGAAATGTCCACACATACATACTTGAGGCTGCATTTTCAAGTGCAAATACCTGCTACAAAGTCTTACATGCCAGCACCCTTTAAATAATCCAACACAGCAGTTCTCAACCAGGGGTATGTGTACCCCTGGGCGTATGCAGAGGTCTTCCAGGGGATACACATCAACTCATCTCGATATTAGCCTAGTTTTACAACAGGCTACATAAAAAGCACTAGCGATGTCAGTACTAACTAAAACGTTATACAGATAATGACTTGCTTATACTGCTCTATAGACTATACGCTGAAATGTAAGTACAATGTTTATATTCCAGTCAATTTATTTTGTAATTATATGGTAACCATGAGAAAGTCAGCAATAGTGTGCTGGGACGCTTTTGTATTTTTATATCTGATTTTGTAAGCAAGCTGTTTTTAAGTGAGGTGAAACTTGGGGTATGCCAGAGAAATCAGACTCCTCAAAGGGGTACAGTAGTCTGGAAAAGTTGAGAGCCACTGATCTAACAACTGCGTGGTCCCAAGTGTGCAAGGTGGTACCTGCAAAACCCATTGGATTCTAGAGTGTCAAGCTGCTTAAAGGGCTTGCACACGTATTTACATCTGCAAAGCAGGGGCACAGATATGTAGGTGTAATTTTGCAGACAAACAAGTGCAAAAACTTTGAAAAGTTACTCCTGAACGTCTTTCACGAACTAGCTCTGCCCTACTATCGGGTTTTAAATGGCATGACCTCCACTGGCCATCTTGATAGTATTTTATATACATCTGCTCCTACAGTATGTGCGTGTGTGTGTGACAATGTGTTTGCATGTGTGGGTATAAATATTACAAGCACGGGGGGTGAGAATGCATGTGGCCCTCTAACTGAGGTTATATATACACACAGCTGCTGCGCTGTCAGTAAATATAACAAACCACATTTCTACCAAGAGTGTGAAAGTCAAATCGATGTGTAGAGTGAGAGAGCACATATGTTTGATAAACTGCATAGCACATGGCGTTTGTAGGAATTACATGCAGTTAGCCAAGTCCTGGTCCCACTGAGGTCAACTGGAGCTTTGCCATTGACTTCAATGGATCAGGATTTGGCGTGTTATATTTCCTGCGTTTCCTCTGGACTAGCCGGATCCTGCTACTGAAAAGGCAAAAGATCGCCCTCCCACCACAGTACCAAAGAGTCCCAGCCCTTCTCTGCTCACCGAGTCCTCAGCCACGCAGAGCTGAGATCACCATGGAATGCCCCATAGAATAGAGGATGGCCTGACCCAGGAGCTAGACCTCCCACAGATTCTCTGCTGGAGCAGGTGGCCAGTCCCCACAAAGGAAGTAGAGCTGTGTGAGGAGCAGACCCTGACTCTGAGTGCCTCCCTCTGGATGTAGAGACCGAGTGTGTGCCAGAGACTAGGAATTGTGGAGTATCAACCTTCCCAACAAAAGAGCATCCCTAGTGTGTTTGAAAGGGAGACGTGCTGACAATATATAGGCTAGATCCATAGACTGCCACGCGGCCACAGCCCAGTCGCTTTAGCAGCTGGCTGCACCGATTGCCTCCTCAGGGAAGTTCTCCGGTGATTGTGAGAATTCCTCTTGGATGACAGCACACGACGGATTCAGGGTTTCATTACGTGGCGAAAGGCGAGACATGAAATGAGATGGGCTGGAGACAGGAAGGCTGCAGGCGGGAGGCAGGATTTGTTTGGCCCGTGGGATGGATTCGAGGGTTTTAAAAGAACCGTTTTGATGCTGCCTGCTGCAGGGGATGCCCTTGAGCCCACAGCAGCACGGGGGATCACTGTTTGGGATCACAAAATCAGGCTGGCCTGCAACAGCAGCCTTTCATAGAGGGGTTTCTCGCCAAGAGGTCTCTTTCAGCCTGCAGCAGCTCCGTGAGCCTCTGCTCAATTCAGATAAGGACCCAGGCATTCAATTGCCTCTCTGAACCTTATCCAAACTCTCTGAACCTTGCAAGATTACAGAACGGGGCTGGAAGGTTCAAGAGAAACAGGCTCTTACGGAATTCCTGCATGCTTCCTGCTTCCAGGTGCTGGCTCTCTCACGCTGGCACTGTTATGCTGAAAGGTGCTACTGTCTGGCACATCAGAGGTCACTGATGTATAAGCACCCAGGTTGGAATTCTCCTCAGAAAGAGTGAAAGACACCGTGCAGTGACCCAGCCCAGAGAGTCACTAAAGGGGCTGTGTGGATTTGTCTGCACACCCCAACTTTTCTCAGGTTCCTTTGTGTTGCAAAGCAGCTGCACAAAGGTAGATTATGCTCCTGCTCACCTTTGAAGGCCACATGATCCCAGGTGAGGAGCTTTGAGCAGGACAGGTTTCCCAAAAGTATAAAGCTTAGGGGCTGGAGCAGGACGAGGAGAGCAGTGAGATTGGGATGAAAGTCCAAGACGAGCCAGGACCGAGGCAGCTGCTTCTTGGCAACAGGGCACTACCTCCATCCAAAGGAACAGACCTGGTGTACATTTTTTGTGTATAAACAAAATGCACTAAGAAAATACTTAAGCCTGCACACCACAGTCCTTATCCAAATGGCAAACTGACCTGCGAGACCCCAACATCTGCTACCGTCCATCCAAGGTCAAGAGCATGCTGGTGAATCTTACCCAGACCATTGCCCCAGAGCAAGATGAAACTGACTAATTACATCTTTGTTTCAGTTATTCAGATGATCAGGACAGGGTTGGGGTGCTTAGTCTGAGTTTTGGGAGATGGTCCTGGTCAGGATGAGTTTGCGCTCTGGGGTTTGGTACAAGTTTAGGGGGAACATTCAGTTGGCTTTTATTCTCTCCAAAGTAATTCTTCCACCCCTAGTTGAAACAGGGCTGGAGGAGAGAGAGCTGGGGAATGCGCACCATATATATGTACCTCTTCATCCAGGAGATCAGCATATGAAAGGTCCGTTTGGGTTCTGGGAGCAGAGTGGGCAGGGGAACAGTTATATGAAAGGGCAGAGGTTAGTCTTCCAATTTTTGCCATGGAGCAAGCACCACTGACCAGCACCCCCATACCAGTGATGTGACTGTATAGTAGAGAGCATTGGTCAGGGGATGGCAGCTCAGAAGGACAAGCCTATAGGCTGAACTGTGCCTTAGTGTCTGGGTAAACAGAGGCACGCCCCCTCTACCTCCCCTCTCCCCAGCAGGGCAAGGGAGAGCTCATGCTTGGATGCTCGGAAGTGGGGTTTGAAGCAGTTGGTGGGGAAGAAACGGCTATTTAAACAGAATATGGCACACCGCAGGCAGTTCAGAGACGCTGAGCCACTTCCCTCAGCTGCTTCTGCCTCCTCGCCCTCCACACAGTGGTTAACTCAGTGGGATGGCCTGGCCTGCCATGGCCTCCTTGATTATTATCCATACGGGTATTTTGAAAGCTACTTCAAATGCCCACAATTGTGTGTGTGCTAACAGGCAATTTAGCAGTGGGGGTGCTGTGTTGCACTCTGCAGGACTGTGGCATCGTGAGCAGCTGTTGGTGTGGGAGTGAGGGAACGTGTATGTTTGCATCTATCTCGCTCTTTCCCTTGTCTCTGTCTTTTCCTCGTTTCTCCCCTGACCCCTCTTAAAAACCTGACACAAACCAAGGAAGAAATGCTCAGGAAAGCAGATATGAGGCTAAGCCTTTCTTCCCCCAGCCCTTTGTGGACACATCAGGCTAAATTCTCCTCTCATTTATACCAGTGCCACCCCCTGGACTCTCCGCCAGCCTGACTGAGGGGAGAATATGTCTTTGGGTGGACTCTGTGGATGCCATTATAATCTGGTTGATGTTGAAATTTGGGGCCTTTTTTCTGCACTGCTTCCAGTTTGGCTTCAGCCTGGGGAAGTGGATGGATTCATAGATGTTAAAGACAGAATAGACCATTACGATCATCTTGGCTGACCTCTTGCTATGGACCCTCACTCAGTAATTTCTGTACCAATCCCATAACTTCTGTTTGAGCTACAGGACAAGGAGGCTGGGGAGACAGAGGAAAACTTATCTGTGCCACCAGTGGAGTTATTAGTGTAAGTAAGAGGAGGATCTGGCCCACAGAACATCTCACTTATTGTGCTGAATGAATTCAGTGGGTACCAAATTATTCCCCCCTGCCCCAGTCCCTTCTCGTGATCTGTGCATGGTATGGAACACAGAGCGGGAGGTGCGGGAGGGAATCTGGCATTGCCAATTCTCAGTGGCTAAGTGCCAGGGTTTAGTCTCCAGGGCTGTGTCAGCTTGGTACTGTCCATTAGCAGCACTGAATTAGCTGAAGAATTTTAAAAGAACCCTGCCAGAGCACGCTGCTGGGGTGATGTGCCTGTGTGAGTTTTAGCCAGGGCCTTAATGTCATTATTTCTATGAAAAGTCCCTTTGATTTTTCACATGTGCACCATATATATACTAATCAAAGGTCTTCTGCTGGCAGCTCCCGCCTCTTTGATGCAGGTACCTTTCGCTTTGGTTTTACTCTCCTGTCATGAATGTAGCTGCCAAGCATACAGGCCGTGCTAGTGCATACTCCCCACATCCCTTCAGACTGGTTATTAATCTGCTCTGTTGTGTATTCCTCAGGTTTTCTTCAGTAGGAATTGTACTGGGATTGCTGCGGAGGATGAAAGGTGGCATGGAGCACAGCGATTCCTGCCACTGGAAATGCGTTGGAAGGGACAGGTTCTACACTCTACTCCATCTGTTTGCCTGAGATGGGGGTGATGCACGACACATGGAAATGGGCCTGAACGCTCGTTCTGTGGATGGGGGAATCAGGTGCAAAACAACATCCTGGAAGACCTGCACTGGAAATGTTGGCATATGTGTGGAAAAGAACGGTGGTTTCCACCTGTGGAAAGTTATTGCAATGCTGCAAAAACCCAGTGCATTGCCATGTGGGGGCAACCCCCTTGAAGTTCATAATGAGGGGGGAAGGATTCAACATGTTCTCCATAAACAGCTGGGTTGAACTTTACCCAAAATTGCAGACTTTTCCTCACCTGATTATTTTGCAGCTTCTGAAACGAACAGGGGACTTCTCCACAAATCTCCAAACATAGTAAAGCGTTTCCCAGCATCACCTAGGCAATGGAGTAACCTACTACATTTCACTTGCAATGGTAAAGATGGAACAACAACAAAGAAGCTGAATTCATCAACTCCTATTTGTTTTCTTTGTGATATCTATGTACTGAATCTTTATATATCTACTACACCCACAATTCCCGATCAATTATTATAACAATGGCCAACACTTAGATAACACTTTTTTCATCCATAAATCTCAAAGTGCTCTTCCAAGAAAGGCAAATATTGTCTTCGTTTTATAGATGGGGAAAATCAAAGCACAGAGAGGTGAAGTGCCTTGTCCAAGACCAGCCAGCAGGCTAATGTCAGAGCCAGGAATAGAATCCATCCAGCTCTGTGCCCTATTGTAGTGCATCACACGACATCTATATATCTACCTACTTGTCTACTGCATCTATCGTGAAATATATGATGCAGCTAAAGTCTCTTCCTCTCTCTCTCTCTCTCTCGCTGGTATTTCCATACTTCTCATCACTGAGATATGAGTGCTAAGAGCTGAACACGTTGATTTGAATCTGCATAAAGTTGTTAATAGAATATTCCACTCTGTCTCCCTAGATGCCTAGAAGTTCTGCTATTATTTGTTTGCTTGGAAGTTCTTTAGATATTTTTTTTAAGATGGGCACAAACTGCAAAATTTTGTCCCCCATCTGGATTTTGAAACTCCCAACATTTGGAGCAGTCCATCTTTGGGGTTCTAGTTTGGAATATTCTTAAGATTAGGGGCAAATACAAACCTTGGATCCAGATCCAAGTTTAGATTCCAACCCTGCTCCCATCCCCTCCAGAAATAGCTTGTGTCTCTTTTTATTTCAGAGCCTTGTTGATCCCATTTCTATAGCAAAGCAATCAGGTTTATGTTTAAAATCTGGAGGGGCGGGGGAAATGGATTTTAGGCTGTAACTTGAGCATGGCCTTTATCATCCAGCATCAATCTTGGTGATGGGGAAAGGGAATTTTTATCTCTGAATGCTAACCCCTTTAAAAATAGGATTTATAATGGCAGCAGCATTCATTTATAGCAGCTTCATTATGACCAGGAGAGTATGTATCATGGGACAAAGAAGAACGACAAGAGGAAAAGAGAAAAAGAAAAGAAAGGAAGTTATTGCACACAAGACATTTATCTCTGAGGTTCTTCCCTCAGCAAAGCCAATTACTGGTCTTGTCCTCCTGAAGGATGTCAAGTGACTAGCAATATATAAAGGGATGGGAGAGAAGATGCCAGAAAAAAGGACTTGTGATACTCAAGAGTCTACCTGGGGGGGTCAGAGGATAGGAGAGCAAAGGTAGCACAGATGTCAGAGCATTGTCTCAGCTGGTTTGCAGATGAATTAGATGTGCCAGAACCTTCACTCTCCAAGGTGTTGCGTTCTATGTATCTAGTGTTACTTGATTTAAGCAGGGCAAACACAAGCAGTAGACTAGCCTGTTGGCCCT
The DNA here is from genome assembly GCF_965152275.1 of Natator depressus. Taxonomy (NCBI): domain Eukaryota; kingdom Metazoa; phylum Chordata; order Testudines; family Cheloniidae; genus Natator; species Natator depressus. The sequence goes on from NC_134243.1 coordinate 70,074,776, forward strand.
TTCACCTCTTTAGCCCCTGATTTAATTTAGAGCTGGGCAAAGAGCTTATCGGAAGATGTAACGCCATCTGACTCAGTGAGGTTAATCCAAACATAAGTGTCCAGTCCATGGGGGGCAGGTGTGAATTCAAGAGACATGCCCCTGTGGTGGGAAAGTATCACACTATTATGTCTCATCACCATACCTTGCTGCTCCGGAAGAATTGCTGCCCAGTGCTGATGAGGGTGGGATCCTTGGACATGGACCCCCACATTTGGGAGGGAGCAGCAAGCAGCGTGGCACAAAGCTGATCACTGCCTGATGGCCACCGGCTGCCAGAGCAGAACCCAGAGAGGAGGAGGGGCACCATGTGTCTGAGGTAACTACTTCAGACTCTGGGATCATGGCTCAAGGTTAGGGTTACATAGGGCAAAGGAACAGAGGGGTTGACAGCTGCTGGGAGCTATGAGTTTATGACTTGGCTGGCATGCCCAGCACACACACTGATAGCTGTCAGAACTTTGTGTGTGAGGGTTAGGTGGATCTGGGTCCAGTACATTCCTAATCCACCCCTGTTGGTGTTCTGAGACCCTTGGCCAGATCCTCCTCTGGTGGAAACTGGCAGAGCTCCATTGACTGCAAGGTCCTGCTGTAATTAGAACTTGAGGAGAAGACTGGCTTTCCCTTGAATCCGGTGCTTTCAGCCCCAGAGCCTGGACTCTTCAGATCACGCATCACAATGTTGCATGATCACATCAAGTTGTGCAGCGCAATCCTGAATCTGAACCCCAGCCCAACTGCAACTGGGCTCCCCGCACAGCAAGTTCAAATTCCTTTGGGTCACAAGTAAAGATGAGTGTGGCCATCTCATCTCGGACCTTTGTCACATTTTCCAAACTGTGCCATGATGTGGTAGGGTTCACAGTCTCTGCAGAAGGATAACGAGGGAAGGCTAGGCTGGTGAGGTGCACTGGCAGAACTGCATGGGGAAGTCACAATATTCAGTACCGGGCATTATTATTCTCTTTTTAATCAACACTCGCAGAAATGAAATCATAAGAGAGTTCGAATAAGGAAACAAACATCCGGTCTCCTCCTGTTACACTTCATTCTCCCAGTTCCCTGTTGATCCCTTGGCTTAGAATTATTTGTGCTCATCCTCAGTGTCTCGTATTGTACCAGTTCTGTTTCATTTCCAGCCTGTTTTCTCGCATTTCAGTTAGATATAGTGAACTAAAACTGAAATGCAATATAATGGTCATGTTCACAACTCAGTAATAGCTGCGAGGCTCCCTTTACTCCCCCCAAAAGATGCACGAAGGAAGCCCTGTACCCCAGTTTGAAAATGTATTCACCTTCTAGCACCACCCTGTCCTTAGGCCCTTTCTCACTGGCTAGTCAGAATTGTGGGGCTCCAGCCAAATACAGAGAGCTGGGAGATTTGACTGGCTCAAATCCATTATTTCTCCCTTCCCTAGGCAGAGAGTGCAACCTGTGTGTCATCAGCAGGCGCTGACAGACTGATACACGGGTTGGCAAACAAAGCGGACAAGATGGGCTTTAACAGTTTACCAGGCTGGCAGCAGCAGTGCCCTAGGTTAGAAGCAAATTGGGTTAAGTACAAATTGTTTCATCTCTGAATACAGCATCGGTGTGCTGCAAGGTCGCAGGTGGCTCGGGCTGTTGGGCCATTAGCTGAGGAAGTAAGTGGAGGAAACAAACCAATCTCCATTATGGCAATAAACTACTGAGAAATAAAAATCGCAGACCTTAAGGGGCACATTGCGTTGAATGACAGGCAACAGGAGAGGAGCGGCACATCGGCAGGATAAATAGGAACGATTACAGGATGCACATTAAAGGATGGCTATCGAGGGGCATCTTGTGCCATGTGGGTGTCTACGATAACCACACCTACCCCAACATCAACAGAACATCAAGAGGTGAACCCTCATTTGTATAGTTCTCCTCCATGTGCTGGAATTCCAGCGTACAGACATGTAGCTGTCACCATGATGAACTCAGGATAAGAACTGGAATGGAATGAATAGATGTCAATGGTCCTGAGTGCATTTGGTGTCTACCAGCATCATGACATTTCATCACAAGGTTGTGACACACCGTCACCCTGTGACGCTGTGTGAATATGGGATGCAATTGCCTGACTAGGTGAGGTGGCATTCCCCACTGCACACTGACAGCGCGTTAAGCTGTGATGGTGCCAAAGTCACAACACTGTGCTTTGTTATGTGAGCCAAATAGAAAAACGTCCAATCCATAGTCTCTGCTGCTATGCTCATTTAAAGAGCCACTGAAATTTGATTTATATCAAGCACATGTTAAGATTGCCAATCAGTAGCCGAAGCTGTGTCATTAGCTATCTCACATTTCTGTAGTGCTTTTCACCCTGAAATACCCCACGGCAATTTCTTGCCTGCATATATATAGGGATTATTTAGCTTCCATTGAAATGCAGCCACCTCTGGGGTGTGATGTACAGCATTTGTGGAACAGGGGATAGCAACACTATAAACAGGCATAATGCCTTAGTGTGGCTTTAGGTGATTGATTTTTGCTCACTGCAGGTTCTGGTCCTTGAGGAGATCAAAAAGTGTATTATAAATTTTCCAGGCCCAAATTCTACAAGTTGTACTGAGGCATTTCTTTTGGGTGGGAGTGGGGCATCTCCAAGACCCTGTATGCCCTTTTCTCCATCCCAGGCCATATTTCCCAGACCTATTTTGTTCCTAATGTCCCTTACGAAGCCAATGCAAGGTACAAAGCGTCCCGGGACTTTTTAGCAATAATCATGGGCATGCTGTGTCCACATTGACCCCATCCCGTACTCATCGAGGGAGCAAGGGATAAGCTCAAGGAATCCTGCTCTTGTAGCTCAAGATGATGGTAGCTGGAGCTCCACTCTTGGTTATGTGTTGATAATACTTTTAACATGCCTGCCAACAAGGTCATAAAATAATCATAAAAGCACAGCCAACTAAAGCCCAGCCTCAGTGGGCCAACCCCACTCCTGGTGGAAGTCCATTGATTCCAAGAGAGTTACAGCAGGTTTGAATTTGGGCTCCTGTTCTACAATACCCAGTTAATTTAGTGCTTTCCAAAATGAGGATCAATAAAGAAAAAAACCCACTCAGTTTATTCAGCAGAGAAAGGAGCTACAACATGAAGGATAATGTCTCCTTTTTTTATAATACCTCTGGCAATAACACATCAAAATTGTTTTGAAGCCATGATTATATCAGAAGCACCAAGCAAAGGAACAACCTCCGCAAAACTCACTTTTACGTATATTCCGTTACGTGGGAGAGAAAGCAATCCATTCTCACAAATAATATACACAAACGCTTGAACAGCTCAGAACTCAATACACTGATTTGGATGTCACTGGAGCTCTGGGAGCAGTGTGAATAAAAACCCAGGAAGAAGAAGTGATTTCGGCTCCATCATTTGCAAAATTTCCAGGTGAGACTGCGAAAGCTGAGTTCATGCCCCTGCTGCTTGGATCTTAGAGATTCCAGGGGAGTTTCCATAAGCACGGGGACTTGATTCAGAATCTGTGGGCATACCTTCTCCTCTCCCTGTTGCTCTGTGTGTTTGTTGGCTACTATCCATCCTCCACCTCAGAGGCCACTGAATTTCTGTAAGGGGTAGGAGAGGGTTATATAATAGTTTATGTATGAAGCCTTTTGGATGAAAGGTGCTAACTATATATTAGGTGTTCATTATTAATTACATTGTGCAGTGGATCTGCTCTACTTTGTTGCCCGACAAGGTCAGCGGAGAGAGAGAGAAAGTCCTTTATTTCTGATGACTTATTCCCTATGAGAGAGAAACCCCTTCTTTGTCTCTGATGAGTTTATTCCCTGTGAACTATACACCGAATTATCGTTTTGCCTCATTTTAGTCAGACAGTGTTGTGAACCCTTGCTTCAGCAGGTAGAGAATGTAAACTTCAGCCTCCTTCTCCATCACTTTCTTTTTCCAGTTGCATGTGGTTTTGTTGGAAGGATTGAGTAGCTCTTTGCTACATCTGAAATGAGGTGAATTCTTAATCTCTCTTGGAAAATAGTCATCCTGGTCTGCTTCATTCTAGATATACCCAGATCCTTTTGCGAGGCAGTTACTACTGTCATAATCACAGCTGGTGCACTTTTCCCTGTGACCCAGTGGCCTCCACTCTATTAACGCCAAATCTTTAGCTATCGCTTAGAATCCAGTTGGCTCTGCTGACCTGAATACAAGACTCAATTTCAAGGCCTTTCTCAGCATTTTATTTGCAAAAGTACCAATAACAGTCACTCCAGTTTAAGTAAGGAGACTGGGTCCACTTAGCTTGCTACTTGTAGTTCCTGATTTTCACAAGGAGGCCTCCACTTGGGTACACAGAGCTTTGTGTTTACACTGGCACCCACCCGCACAGCTGAGAGGGTCTTCACTGGAAAAGTCCTTTGGTTGAAATCAGTTTTGCCTGTGCAAATTCTAGCAGCTGTGCAAACCAGCCTTGGACCTCAACACCTTATGCATATATAATAGAGGAGAGTGCGCAAAAGTGTGTTCAGCCCATGCTCACAGGCTGAAGGCGGGCTGGAAATCAGGCCAGCTATTCAAGTGCACCTGAGCTCTGCTTGGTACAGTACATCTAAGGAGGGTGAGAGGGCATAGGAGCCTTTCTGCCCTGATCTGACTGGCAGATGGGAGTTGTTGCCACTGTTCTAATTTGAGCCATGTCGAACAGCTGCTTTAAAAAGCCCTCTGTCCCTGGAATGCTCAAGGGGTGGGGCCAGGAGCATGTGGCATACAGCCAAGAATGCTAGCTTTACACCAGCCAGGGTTTTCCCTACACAAGGTGGTTCGCCAGCTGCCCCACGGTGGCAGCTCTGTCTCCTTTGCCGTGTGCGAGCAACGCCAAGGGGACTGAGCCCCAGATGCTGTTTCCCAAGTATTTGTGTTTAAGGAATGATTTTTAAAACCAGACCTCTTGTTTTTTGTGCTGGAAATTTGCAGGCACAAGCGCAACAGACATCATTTAGCTGTCTGACTCCCCCACGACCCAGCTGCTGTTGTGTGAGTGTCATTAACATCTGAATGACATTGGCTACCCCCACAAATAAATGCTAGTGCAGAATGACACCTGCCATTACTTACGCCTGCAACACTGTGGGTGAAAAAAGGGGCACAAGGATAAAGAGAGATCATTAAGCCCTTAAAATCTGAAGAAGAGTTGTCTTTCATTACTCCTCTGCACAGCATTGCCTGCGAGGAATTAACCATTACTGCAAGTTCAGGAGATTGAGCTGCCCAGTTTGCAGTTATATGGGTGTAATTCAGGTCTCAGACTGGTGTGAATCAGGAGTAACTCCACTGTAGTAAGTGGAGCTACATAAACATGACAAGGGAGATCAGAGTCAGTCAATTTCAGTGTTCACAGCCCTAAATTACTGTTCCACCGAGACCAGTTTACCAGCAAAATCCTTTTGTCCCAAATTTGTATCCGTAGATTGTAAAAGCAATAGGTGTCTCTCTGGATTATTAATTATTATTATCATTATTACTACTATTATTATTTTATTATCACTTTGACAAGGATCTCTAAATTGAGGGGTAGGCAGTACTGGCAACTGGGAGATGTCTTCAGGCTCATACAATCAAACTTGCTATGTATGTACAGACCCCTTAAAGCCCAGGAGGAAATTCCTTTGCTCGCTCAGTTTTTTGCTATGCCGTTCACACATTTTCCTGTGCTCTTAGACAATGGTGGGTTTCACTTCTGCCCTGCACCCACTCCGCATGAAGGGCTGGGTCTGGGGGCAACAAACAGGCTCTTTGATCCTGTGCTGAGCTGGCCTTATGCTAACTGGAGTAGCCTAAGGGCTTTTGTAACTTAATCATTGAAGGACTGGGTAGTAGTGCTTTGTGGCCATGCACCAGCCCATCCCTGACATGCTGCCTACAATGGGGTGGGGCATCTGGTGCAGGAGCTTGGCTGCTAGGTTTACACTCAGAGCATCCCCCAGTGCTAGGGGAAATCTCCACCTGGCCACTTTGTTTTTCTCCCTGTGCATTGCAAAGGGGCCAGATTGTGCTGGAGAATATATCCCAGTGTCTTCAAATCCCACCATTTATACACTGTCCCTGAACACCTGCCACTCTCTTTGCTTCTGTTCATCTTGAGGTGTGGAAACATCCCCACAATCATATCATTCTCCCTCCCTATATGGGCCCGAGACCCGACTATCCACATATAACTAGATCTGTATTGGGCTACCCACTGTAAGGTATTGGGGACTGTGCCTTTAAGGGCTGAGCTTCCTCAACAGAGAGTCTGTGAAGGGTGCTGAGAAGCTCTTGTTATGCAGCCAGTTGGAATCAGACAGACAGAGAATAAACCAGATCTCTTGCAAGCCCCTTAATCACTGAGGCCTAGGGAAGTTAGGAGCCTAAATGTCTCTGAGGATCTGGGCCTGCGTGATCACTGAACCCCATATCGTCAGCTCAAGCAGTGCCTGCCATGAGAACGCCTTGCAAGTTGCCTTCCCTACTCATCCACAAAGAAAGCAAATAATTCATTGGTGTCAATCTAGACCAGTGCACATGAGAGTGGGGCATGGGGCAGAGAGAGGGTTATCTGTAGACCTTTAACTCCAAATTTCAGACTTTGGGATTGTTCCCCCTCCCCCATCAATTTAGTTTTAATTTCCAGTCTTTGCAGAGTTTAGTATTATTTTTAATAAACAGAGTGCTAGTTGACAGGTCTGTTCAACCTTAACTGTATCCTCCCTAAGCCTTTAGTTGGCTAGCTAGCAAGAAATTCTACATCTGTATCTGTCTACACATCCAGAGAATGTTTCACTTGGCATTATCCTAAACATTAAAATTAATATTGTGGCAGCGAACAAACACTGTTCCTAGAGGCCGGGGGGGTTGAGTGAGCACCTACTGCTTGAGTTTGTGCCATTTGGGAATTTGAACAGCTCTCTGAACACTGTGAAGTGATATTATATTAATGAGTGAATTGTTTGAGTATTTTACACTTGGATAAGCACATCTTGACAACCACAAGCACGACAGCAGTTCCTCTGATTCTGTGTCTTGGAGACACGGAGGCAAATGAGATGCTTCCTGCCAAGTAGCTACCTTGGGGAGAACTGTCTGTTTTTTATGATTATTATTATTAATAAACACAAAGCTTTGAAATACAATTTAGAGGGGATTGAACAATACTAATATATCAGGATTGTCAAGAGCAATCACTGGCTCTTAATAAAAATCTGACCATTAAAGAGAAAAGTAACAAGTATTTTCAGCTTGACTGGACAGCAGATTTTGTCATTACTTCTTTGATGTTTCACCTCTTCATTTTGGATTGTCCCCTTTCCCCTCCCCACCCCAGTCCATGTAACCAAACCCAAACACTTCTTTTCACTGCCTGCTCTTCAAATCTATGTAAACCACCTCCAGTTGGGTATTTTGCTTTGTATTAATACATATTAATGTCCTGTAATACTTTTGTACCATTGCATACATTTCCATGAAATACAATTGTCCATCTAATGCACTTTATTCACACCATGGCATGATAATTGCATCCACAATAGCATCTTTAGTGCTTATTCATTACAGGAATAATACAGCTGTGACAAACACTGTATTTTAAGTGGCTTCACTTTTTCTTTTTCTTTTTTCAGTAGAACACGTGATGACACAGCCAGGCTAATCCTATTATTCTCACTAACCGAAGACGACGTCTTTCTTTGCATTTATTGGACAAAGCAGTTGACTGGTGGAAATCAGGTGCCTTTTCAGGTGTGCAGGAGAATGAGGTGCCTGTAGACATATGAACCAGGAGGAAGGATGCCCCAGTGGTTGATGTGCTGCCCTGGGATGTGGGAGACCTAGGTCGGAGTCCCTGTTCCACCATAGACTACCTGTGTGACCGTGGGATGTCACATAGCCTCTCTGGGTTTCAGTTCCCCAACTGTAAGAGGCCCCACAAAGGAGATGAGCACGGTTGTGATAAAAACCACCCACTGAAATGGCATGACATGGTGCCCCTGTTACCGAGTCAGTCATGGGGCACTGATGTAGAAAAATAAACCGGGAGCTTTGTGATTTGACTGTTCATATAAAAATCACTTCTGGATGGATGTGAAACAGATGCAGGTGTCATTTAGGTAGGAATCATGTTAGTATAAATCAGGTCAAAATAACGATTAGCTTATGTAACTGGAAAGGTATGCACCAGAGGACTATACAGGTATGCAGTATGGCCAACCCCAAATGTTCAAAAATCATGAATCAGGCTCTCCAAAAATCATGAGAGTGGCTTTATAATCATGAGATGATGTAGAAATGAGAGATTTGGGGTTCTTTTTATTTGCCTCCTGCTTTTTGAGCCTTTCGGGTGCACTCGGGTCACATTTTGAAGCTTTCTCCACAGCCACGTGGGCTAGAAACTTACTTTTTCTTTAAGAATGAAGGCTGAAGTCATCACATATCCAACTGAGTCCAGCAGCTGGGGCTTTAAGGAAAACAAAAATTATGATGAGACTCATGACAAAATCACGAGAGCTGGCACCACTTACCATATGTGTGTGAATACCATGTCAATATTGATGTACAAGTGCAAACAGTGGTATGTATGCATCAGGGTCACTTACAGCTGAGTACTATGATAATCCAGATAAATAAATAAATACTAATATGCACAGGTGCAGTGCAAGTGAGTAGGCATTGGAATCAATGTAGTTATACCATCAGAAAACTGGAATGGTCAATCAGACCTGACATGTGACTCGGGTACACAAGGAAGGAAGTTTGGCATGGATCTTGCCTGGGCAACAAAAACCAGGATTCCAAAAAGAGCCTGAACTCTTTTCCTGACTCGCTTTTCTCCCTGGGTCCTGTTTGATGCCCTCTCTCTCTGTCACAGGGCATTCTCAGGAACTCAAACAGACAGCTTGGAGTACTTCGAGTCAATTTGCCATGGCAGTAGGAGAAACCAGACAGACAAGACATCATGTGGAATAAGATTGATGGGGGTAATAACGTGTGTCCATCTTTCTGGCTGGAAACATCAGCATCAATTATTGTGGCAACTGTAATTGGGTTGTCTGTTGAGGGACAAGAATGACAACACCATTGTTCTAACATGTCAGGAGCATCTGTCCTTTAGTATCATGATTCAATATCTCTTTGGAAGGGAAGGGAAGGTACCTCTTGATCAGTAAGCAACAAATAAACAGGCAAAAACAGATTGTAATTAGTTGCAGCAAAATAATTAGCAATAAAAACACCTGCAGGCAAGTAGCAATTCTAGTTGCTCCTATGGAGGTAGATTGACCTCATTTAATGCCTATTATCTGTAGTTCTCAGGAGTTTTATTGATACTATATTGCCAAGACCTGCGGGATCTGCCAAAGCTGATTTCCACCATTTACCAAGGAAACAGCATTACTGCGGTTGCTTAGGAGATTAATTAACTTGTCAAATAATTAAGCTGACAGCCTGTAATTGAGGTTTCTATTTCATAATTGATTTATCACGTTAGACGCTTCGTGGATTAAGCCCTCCCTACACAGGGACTTTCACACAAGGGAAAAAAATTGAAGATGTCTCAGAGTTAAGGGGAACTCTGTTTGCATTTCTCTTGCTTTCCCTGCATTTCTTTGGATTTTCCAGAGATTTTAATGGAGGAGGAAAGGTGAGTCCCACATCTCCTTTCATTGTACTCACAAATCATTCTTGATAAATCAGCTTTGGGGAACACAATTTCTCTTCTTTTGACATTAGCACTTTGTGGTTAGCTCTGGATGAATGGTACCTACAGACATAAAGCCACATTTTTAAAGGTGACTACTAAAGAGCACATGAAAATATACTCCTCTCCCCCCGTGCCTCATTGTTAGGATGGCTCTGTGGTTTGGGTACTAGCCGGGGACTTGGGATAACTAAGGTTCCCTGATCCAGTACAGGCTTCTTGTGTGACCTTGGGCAACTCACTTAGGGCTAGATTGTCAAAAGAGCTTAGCAGGGGGCTGAGCTCTTCTGACAATTGGTTGCTGAGTTCTTTGAAAATCTGGTCCTTACCTACTCTGTGCCTCAGGTCTCTGTCTGTAAAATGGGAATAATAGGACTTCCCTACCTCACAGGGGTGTGGTGAAGTTAAATACAAGAAAGACTGTGAGGGGTCATATAAGTACCATAGACAGATGCAGGTGAATTAGAACTTGTGTATATGCAAATTTTGCATTCTGAATGTTCAAATGAATGTATCTGTATTCACCAAAAGGTGTGAGTACAGGATAGTTGGCTCCTGGGTGATTTGTCCCATTGAGTCTCTGAAGCCTCAGAGGCCCATTAGTTATTTGGGGTGAAAGGACTATCTAGAAATGCCAGAGATTATGATTATTCCTTTTGTTCTTGACGGTAGACCTAAGTGAGAATGTGATACTCAGGTCAATGAACTGGATTATTCTACTGATAAAGTAAGCATGTTTTAAATGATTTTTGTCAAGGAACATGTTTTATTTATTTGAATGTGCTGTCATTTTGTTGAGGTCCATGTGAGCAATCACATATATTTCCATGCCAAAACATTATACTGGAAAGCAGCTTCTCTATTTCACCTAGAGGAAGCATCGGCTCAGAAATTACAATCCTGGGTGAATATTAAAAATGAGCCCGAGATGCAAAATGCAGATCTCGATTTCAAGCCTGACTTTATTCTGAGGATCTTTTGGTGTGGGCGTTGGTCTAGTTACTGTGAATAATGTTTTTTTCTGGATGAGGTGGAACCTCAGGTTAGAAACTCTTGACTACTGGTAAATGATAATGTAGCCAGTTCTGAGGGCCTCCTGTTGGGTTCTTAATGATCCATAAAATTGTTTAAAGGGAAGCTGACAACTTATTATTGTCCGAACCTGTGAATTTTGTTTTAAAACCTATGTTAAAAGAACATTATTAACGTGGCAAAGTCAAACTGTCAAAATTAGGCAATCCCAGGATTAAGGTTTCTGTGCAACTTTAGTTTGGCCCCCCTTTATGTATATGGCTTATGATACAGTCTTCAATTACATGATCAGAAACGTGATTTTTTTTCAAGTTGACAGTATCCTGCAAACCTTCCCTCAAAGCACTGGAAACCCAACCACAGCAGCACTGTGTTAATGCATGAGAGCAGGACTCTGACAGTGGCTAGAAAACAAGCTTCCCGTTCAGTGTGCATTCGAAAGGACACAGGCCCATCTCTCACATGCAGACAGCTGTGTGCATGCCCAGGCTCTGCTTGTGTGTACATATCAGGCATTACATACACACAAGTTGGACGCATGCAAAAAGTGCATGCTCGCTGTTATGTTGTGACCTTTTGAAAACTGAATCCACACAGTGAAACTGACCAGACTAGTTTCTCTGGCCAGGCAGAGCGAAATGTACATGGCAAACAATGACAGGTTCATTATAGTTGGTGTTTGAAATTCTTTCTGCCTTAATCATCTGACATATTACAAATAGCACAGGGACAGATTAACTAAAGAGTTTCCCCGTTATTCTTCTCCTGGCCTTCATTGTTCTCTATTGGGTGCACTGGGACTTGAATTGGGGATGCAGGTTTGCTGCAGTCAAATTGTTTCTTCTCCATTCAGCCTAGTGCATCTCACTTGAAGTTATTTGCTGTCATAGTTGATCTCTGTAAGGACTTAGGGGAGAACACTTTAATTAGCCCCGATGAAGTGGCAGGAGCCAAGTGAAACCTGCTGGCTCTTGTGCTCCTTCTGTTTGTATTTCCTGATATGTATACTTGTGGGCAGAATTTTAAATCTGTTTAATTGCTCTTCACGATGTCTAGATGTCTTTAGTGAGTGTATCTCTCCTTTCTCACCAGTGCTTACAATTTACATGCACCCACCCACCCACACACATACACACCGTGCATTATTGCACCATAGTTTGCTGGACACCCCACTGCTGTTGTAGATGTGGCTAGATGGATGAAGAATTCTCCCACTGACCTAGTTGTCCTCTCTTGGAGAGGTGGATTCGCTACCGCGAGGGGAAAACCCTTGCCATCGGTGTAGGAAGCATCTATGCTTTGGCACTACAGAAGCACAGCCGCAGACCCGTAAGTGTGCTGCTATAGCAGCTGGATACTCTGAGAGCGTCTTATATTAGTTTCTGATCCATGACAATGCTTTGCCTGTCACTCCCCGAGAGAGAGATAATAAACTCTTGTGGGGATTTTACCAGAGGCTTACTGAAAGTCTAAATAAATTGTCACCTGGTTCTCCTTTAGCCGCTATTGTGCTTACATGCTCAAAGACTTCTAATAGATTGGAAGGACGTGATTTTCCTTTACAGGAGTTGTGCATGTTTGCTTCTCATATCATATGAATCTAGATCTTCATTATTATTGTTATTATTATTAATAGCAATTTATGTTACAGCAGAGCCTTGAGTCCCTGGCAGAGAACAGGGCCCCAGTGAACTAGACTCTCGGAGAAACTAGCAATGTCCCCAGGACAAGTGTTACCAGATTTTCCCGTTACTTTGGGGTATGCTCATTTATTAGGGTTACTCTTCTGGGGGGCGAGGCGTTCTGTAATTCTATCAATGTACTGCTTGTGTTTTCATACGGAGCTCTACTTCTCCCTTCTGCAAGTTCCCTCCCAATGGAGCTATCTAGCAGGGCCTAGGTTCCCCAGGGCTGGGTTCCTCCAGCCTCAGAATCAGATGAACACCCCCCCCACACACACACTAACAGACTGCGTCTGAGCGGACCAGGTCAATCAGCACTCCCAAGCTGACCCCTTATATGCCCCTGGACTCAGCAGACTGGGTCAAGCAGCACTTCCAAGCTGCCACCCTCCCATGCCACAGGTTCAGTACATCCCTGTCCCCACTTTCACGTTACAATTGTTCTGGTAGTAACCTACTTGATGAGCAGACCTCACAGGATTTTTGGGCACTACAGGGATCTTTAGCTTAGGTAAAAGAAGCGTTGCTGCAGAGCAAATGGAGAAGCCAAAAACACAAAAGAAAGGGAGGGAGGGAGGAAAGCAACCACACTAACCTTAAAAGTTATTTATTGCCAGGTAATAACTATACAAGGAGAGCCAAACAAACAAAACAGTTACAATATTAAATCTAGCTTAAATGTGATTACAAAATTCAGGTTTAGAAAACTATTCCTGATCACACAAGTCAGGGTTAGAAAGCTATACCTAGAGTAGAAAAGAAAACCAACAACAGAGAGAGAGAGCTGAGTTCTCACCACTCTGTGAAGCTTGAACCGGGCAGGATTCTCAGGTTGTGGTGGTACCTGAGGGTCCGGAGTGCTGGAGACAAGCAGAGCCCCCAGTATGATCAGTCAGGAGAAGATGAAGTCCCAATGGAACTGATGCAGATTTTGGATTCGGCATCAGAATACTTACTTGAGCATGGGTAGGGGTTTTCTGTAGGGAAACAACAGTGGTTCAAGGGAGAACACTAGATTTGTTTATGGGTAAACTGATGGCTCAAGGGAGTATACCAAAGTCGTTTTGTTCAGGCTAGACAATAGGAACTGATCATTCCTGGCTATGGGTGGTGTTCCTTCCAGGGAGCTTACAATGCAATTAGGCAGCTTCAGTATTTTGGATACCAATAAGGGATTTATTACTAGAATTGGTCTGATAACTACTGAGCTGGGTGTGTGCAGGTGTGGGTTCATTAACATCTGGAGCAGAGATCCCCCATCATGCAGTGCTTCCCTGCTTTTCTGGTCCCAGAGTTCAGTGTGGTTCTTGCCTTGGAATCTCTGTTCTCCATTCTGTATGCTAATGGAGATGCCTCCCTGTCCCGTCCCGTCCCGTCCTCCCCCACCCCCCGCAACATGCTATGCAAACTCCAGGGGGGTTGAAAATATTTACTGCAGCTCTTCTCTGGACAGCTCCAGCTGAATTTAAGCCCTGATTGTTATGAGTAGTGAAGAAGTAGGAAAGGAGCAGCTGTCTCTGCAGAGGACGCTTCCCCGCCTTGGGCTGTAAAATAGGACTTTCCTGGCAGCTCGTGGGCAGGCTCCATAAAGCCTGTTTCTTCCTTCTCTATCCTGACTGCCTTTGTGTGAGGCACTTGATCTTCCCATGTCAGCCCATGCCTCCTCTCCATTAACAACATGGTGCCTTTTGATGGCTCTGCACTTTTGTTTGGATGGCTGCATACGGGGTGGGGATTTTGTTTGTTTGTTTTGTTTTTCAGCTTTTCTGCTTCTACATGGCCTGAGCTGTAGCTGCTGCATTTTTCTTTTTAATCTTCATTTAATTGCTAGCAAATCCCGAGAACTGAAGAGGAATGTGTCGATGATTTAATAGCAATCACAGGGTGGGGTAGATGAAGGGCACAATCCAACATGCATGGGCCTTTGCTTGACCACAACAAATCATGTCCCTTGTTTAATAGCTCATACAACAAAGCAGTGCTCAGAACAAGAAGAGACCCCCAGGAGTTCAGTCCAGGCACTTTATTCCCAGAAGAACCCGTTACAAGGATAGTCCTTGAATTAAATAGGGGAGCAGCTTATTGTGTCATTGCACTACAAATAAAAATGCATGGTCCTCCACTCAGAGTTAAGATGCAGATTTCCTGTCTCTTCTACCTCGCCCCCCCTGGCAATCTGCTCCCTGCTCGGATATGATTTGCACCATGACAAGAACTCCAGTGCTTTTGCAGCTCCCCCTCGGCTCCACTCCACAGTTCAGACCTGCCCTGCAGCATCACAGAAGCTCCCGTGCTGTCCCCTCTCCCTTCTCTGATCTACTCCCACAGCTCACCTGTGGAACAGAAACTATTTGGTAAGTTGTACGTAGGAAATGAAATCCCCCTTCTGTCCTTCAAGAAAGAAGCAAAAGGAGTCCAGGTGCCCAGCATATGATGCTGTTAGATTTTACCGTACCAGAACAGAGAATCATTTGGGAAGAAATCATCCCTTCAGTAAGAGACCCTTCAGGGATGTTAACAGCCTGTTTGCAAACTGGTGTGGTTTATGCTAGTCCAGTGGTTCTCAACATGCAGCCCGTGGGCTGCGTGGGGCCCAATCAGCACCCAACTGCAGCCCTTGTGACATCCTCAGGGCCATATAGGTAGTATAGATATTGTGTGGATGCGGCCCACATAACACAGAAAGAGCTGCATTGTGTGGCCCACAATGGTAAATAGGTTGTGAATCACTGTGCCAGTCTCAGCTGCTTCTTTCTCCCCAAAACACTTCCAAGATCTCTCCTTTTCTTTCTAATCTTACAGTTAAAACGCTCATTCAGATTCTCCACATCTTCCATCCTGATTACTGTCACCTCTCTATTTTAGCCTCTGTGACACCCCTGTTGCCCTGATTGGGTCCATGCAAAATGCAGTACTGCAGTAGACTTGATAACCTGTTTCAGAGCTTTTCCAGGGAGCTTAGTTCTGAAGAACCAGGCAAAACTTGAAATCCTCCTTGCTCATTTGTTTTCTTTTTCTGTGTGTGCATTTTTGCAAATTTGACCAGGGCAATTAGGGACCTTGCCAAACTAATTTTCACTTGTGAACTAATTGGAATCTGAGGAAAGGTTTCTATAGGTGAAAAGCCAGCATGAACGCTCCATCACTGTTCCTTCAACAGTCATCAAAGTCTAATGCAATAATTATGCTTGTATTATTCAGCTTGAAACTCTGGCAGGATGTTATTCAAAGATGATGAAGGAACAGACTGCTCCAAAGTTTTGGCAGCCCACAGGATTATTAAAACCCTTCTCCTTCTGGCAATGAAAATACCCACCGATGCCTGGAACTGTGCTTTGATCAGAGCTGCCCGTGCATTATAAAGTGTGCCCTGTACAAATTCTGTTACAGGAGAAATTTGTCTGGAGTCATTAAGCTGGTAAAGGCAGTTCAAACTTTGCTAATTCCCCTGACATTTTTTCATGAAAAATTGTGAATTTTGGGGGTGAGAAAAATTTTGAATTCTGTGTTGGTGAAAAACATTCCTCATTTTCAACCAGCTGTACTTGCTGGAAAGCAGCAATTAATATTTACTACGCTGAATGCATCCTGAGAGATGGCACATCGGTCTGACCATGTAGGGTCCAGGGCATGGGCTGTCAGGTCTAATGGCTAAGGTCAGGAGCATGGAATTGCAACCAGTATCAGGGGCAGAGCTAACAGTCAAGCCAAAGATCAAAGATCGAGTCAGGGTCAGAGCTGGAGACTGAGTCAGGTGAGAAGCTGGGGTTGAAGCCGGAGTCAGTATCAGGGTGCAGGAGCAGATATCTGGAGCAAGGCAGGAAAGCAGGAACCAGGAACAGATGGGGGTCTGGGATAAGAAGGGCAGGAACCAGGAACAGGCAAGAAGGGCTCTGGAGTCAGGCACATGGGACAAGGTCCATAGTAGCAGCCAGCTAGAGAGTCAGCTACTGGCTCAGACAACTTCCTGGTCCCCTTTCTGGTTTAAATATTGTGTCCCTCATTCAGGGAGTGTCAGCTGCAGGGATCTCTGTGAACTAGAGGTTTGCTGGTGGTGGCAGCCACAGTCTGAGTACTGCATTCAAGGCCTGTGATCCCAGACAATACATGGCCATGGGAAGATGGCTCTGAAGTTGTGATAGTGATGAATGGGGTAACAGGACTCCAAGCCAGGTGCATTTCGTACCTAGGTTACAAAGCATCTGCTTTGAAAAAAAGTGTTCCTTTCTCTCTCCCCCCTCGCCCCCCGTCCATATTACACCTAGTAGGATTGAAGAAAAGGAGTACTTGTGGCACCTTAGAGACTAACCAATTTATTTGAGCATAAGCTTTCGTGAGCTACAGCTCACTTCATCGGATGCATACTGTGGAAAGTGTAGAAGATCTTTTTATACACACAAAGCATGAAAAAATACCTCCCCCCACCCCACTCTCCTGCTAGATAAGCTATTACCAGCAGGAGAGTGGGGTGGGGGGAGGTATTTTTTCATGCTTTGTGTGTATAAAAAGATCTTCTACACTTTCCACAGTATGCATCTGATGAAGTGAGCTGTAGCTCACGAAAGCTTATGCTCAAATAAATTGGTTAGTCTCTAAGGTGCCACAAGTACTCCTTTTCTTTTTGCGAATACAGACTAACACGGCTGTTACTCTGAAACCTAGTAGGATTGGCATTTGCTCATGAACTGCTACATCAGAGACAAACGAATATGATCTGCCACTTACTTATAAATAGCTCCCCATTAAACACTCAACATTAACGACTGCCAAAGACAATGGGCCCTGGGTGACACACTCTCTCACAACAGTTCATGGGCTTCGCTGCAATTATTCCCAGAGATAATTGTAAAGATAACATCGTTTAAAATATCTAATGTTTTATTCAATATTTCGGCGAGTTTCAATTACTCCCAATTATAATTCAACAGCTTTCTATTTAAAACAATTATTGTCCTTTACAACGTGTTTCAAGTCAAATAAATTGTTTGCCGTTATTCGTCATTGGTTTCTTCTGTAGGTTTTGGTTTCTCGCTCTTCTTTGGTTTTTGAGTTTCCTATTAACACATATAACCTTTCATTAACCCCTTACGTGCCCTCAGAATACACAATAATACAACGAACTTCTGACAAAAAGCTGCTACTGCAACCACTGAGACAATCAGAATCAATTAAACTAATTAAAAATTAATACAATTCAATTACAGGCAGCACGATCCCATTTAAAAGTGATTGAACAGTGGGGAGATGCAAACACAGGCTGGGGAATGAGGGGGCAAATACAGTGTTCCATGTGTTACCAGGAAATGGTCTTGCCACTAGCATTAGAATCCTTATATGCAAATGAGCACAACACACCCAATGAGATCATAGAATCATAGGACTGGAAGGGCCCTCGAGAGGCCATCAAGTCCAATCCCCTGCACTCATGGCAGAACTAAGTATTATCTACACCAGTGCTACTCAAAGTGGTGGTCCGAGGACTGGTGCCGGTCCGCGAGCCATCGGCTGCCAGTCTGCGCGCATATTGGAAAAAAAAATTGCCGGTCCCCCACATCCGATAGCTTGAGAAGCACTGATCTACACCATCCCTAGACTGGCATGGCCAATCTAAGTAAGTGTGTTCAACTGGGGTGTCCCATTCTTTGGTTTGTTGGCTGGGGGAGTAGATCCTTCTGGAAAAGAAGGATTCCTGTAGGCACATCTACGCTTACACAAACCAATAACTGAACCCCCCCCTTTACTTTATAGTATAAAACATGATCTTTTTGATATGACGATGGGCATTCAAGTTTCCCTAATGTCCAATGTCCCTGCATCCTGAGCCCATTCAACTCAATGGAAAAATTCCCATTGACTTCAATAGTGCTGGATCAAAGACATAGTTTGCAAACAGTGCTGTCCTTTTCAATGCCAGTTTCCTGTTTATGTGCTTGGTATCACTGGCAGAATTGGATGAAAAAGAAGTATAAAGTTGCATAAAGTTTTGAAGGCAATGATTTTTTTTTCTATTTCATTCAAAACCTTTCATGAATGTTTACAAATGCCGATGAAAATTTTCAATTTTTTAAAAATCCATTTAAAAAAAAATTCCTTTCATTCCAGTGGGAGAAAAAAACACTTTCTCTCCCTTTTAAAAACCTTTCATCTTTTTCTTTTCCAGTGGAAAAAGGTTAAAAAGTGAAAGAAACTGTCCCCCTGCCACACTGTTTCTTTCACTCTTTTTTTTTAAACTTTTAAATGGGATTTTTCCCTCCAAAAAAGTAAACAAAATAATCAATTTAAAAAAAAATCAGAAAGTACCAAAAGTTTTCATTTACCATTTTTTTGAAAAATGAGAAATTTAAGTCAAAGCCACATATTTCAACTCATTTCTTTTTTATCACATTTCCCTCCCACCTCTAGCCACTGGTTTGTAATCACTCCAAAGTACTTTTAAAAAGTTCTGTGTAGATGTTGAGCGGCACACCCAGTTGTATCTATGAATGTATAGGGATGAATATTCAGCTAACCACCTTTAACGCTTTTTGCAATGTGCCTTTGTTGAGCAGCTCTTAGCATCCTATCAACTTCTTGCTGGCGTTCTCTCTATTCTGCTTAGATTTTTACACAGCAGCTGTCACTGTGGTATCTAAGGCCCCAATCTAGCATAGCACTTCAGCACGCTCTTAACTGTAAGTATGTAAGTAGTCCCCTTGAAGTTAATGGGGGTATGCCGTAGGTAATGTTAAGATCAGGCTTCAATGATTATTGATGAGTCCTAAATGCTAGAGATGGGAGGGAGTGGGAACAGCTCTGTGGAGGTGTCATGCTTTTAAGGAAGCACAACTTGTCTACACACAAAAGTTAAATCAGTTTAGAATCTGATGAAGTTCAATTTGTGCAAAGGTCTGCTGAGAGTACTCTGAAGTTGACTTAAGTTAATTCAATAAAGGGCACTTGCAAAGTGATTTCAGAGGTGGATTGCTCTGATTTAACAACATCAGTTTCTAATATGATTTTCTTAAATCCAGTGCAAGTGGTATGTGCAGACAAAGTCATAATCAATGGAGCAGCAGCCTTATACTTTGAGCAGCCTGGATGGGATCCTTCTGTAGACACACGTGGCTCTCTACTGGAGACAAGAGACGATTCAAATCAGCAAAGTCAAGTCTTATGCTTTGGATAAATGGAACATTTTATAGTCAACTTACATTAAAGTGATCCTACTGTTCTGTCTCCTCTAATCAGGACTCCATTTCAGGATACATGCCCTAGGAATTACTGTAATACACTCTACTTCAGTATCGCTTACATTTCAAAGGGGAAATGAATAGTTGGTGGGGAGGAGGGTTCTTTCCACCACTTTTGCACACTTTTGGCCCAGATCGTCAATCATATTTGGGTGACAAAGGGAGTTAGGCACCTAAACACCTTTGAGGATCTGGGCCTTTGTTTGTAGGTTTGCTCATAAAATATCAAGCACGGCAACTGCAGTTATGTAAATAAGGTGATGCCATGATTGATGTTAGACCTCACCTAGAGTTGTCAGGAAATTGCACGTTTCCTCCCCGCTCCCCATTAAAATTTCATGGGAAAAAATCCCCTTTTGAAATTTCGTTTTGGTTTGAAAAGTCACCAGGACCCCAACTTCCAGCTCCAGGATACATGTCTCTGTTAACCTCTTCCACTCCATTACAGCCAGTTCATGCTTCTGGGGCTCAATTTGCTTTGTCTTTTAAGTCCAGGGTTTGCTGGTGGGCAGCCTTTTTTTTTTTCCAGAGCAGCCTTTTCCCCGGCAAATTACACATCTGTCAAGGTTCCTTCCCCACTCTGAACTCTAGGGTACAGATGTGGGGACCTACATGAAAACCTCCTAAGCTTACTTTTACCAGCTTAGGTTAAAACTTCCCCAAGGTACAAACTATTTTACCTTTTGCCCTTGGACTTTCATTGCCACCACCAAACGTCTAACCGGTATTATTACTATTAGGAAAGAGTCCGTTTGGAAACGTCTTTCCCTCCAAATCTTACACCCCCTTTCCTGGGGAAGGTTTGATAAAAATCCTCACCAATTTGCATAGGTGACCACAGACCCAAACCTTTGGATCTTAAGAACAATGAAAAAGCAATCAGATTCTTAAAAGAAGAATTTTAATAGAAGAAAAAGTAAAAAGAATCACCTCTGTAAAATCAGGATAGTAAATACCTTACAGGGTAATTAGATTCAAAACATAGAGAATCCCTCTAGACAAAACCTTAAGTTACAAAAAGACAGAAAAAGCAGGAATATCCATTCCATTCAGCACAGCTTATTTTCTCAGCCATTCAAAGAAATCAGAATCTAACGCATCTCTAGCTAGATTACTTACTAAGTTCTAAGACTCCATTCAGGTTCTGTTCCTGGCAAAAGCATCACACAGACAGACAGAGAGGCTTTGTTTCTCCCTCCCCCTAGCTTTTGAAAGTATCTTGTCTCCTCATTGGTCATTTTGGTCAGGAGCCAGTGAGGTTATCCTAGCTTCTTAACCCTTCACAGGTGAAAGGGTTTTTCCTCTGGCCAGGAGGGATTTTAAAGGTGTTTACCCTTCCCTTTATATTTATGACAACATCAATTTCCATTTGTCTTCCCTTCTGTCATAAATATAAAGGGAAGGGTAACCACTTTTCTGTATACAGTGCTATAAAATCCCTCCTGGCCAGAGGCAACATCCTGTTACCTGTGAAGGGTTAAGAAGCTCAGCTAACCTGGCTGGCACCTGACCCAAACCACCAATAAGGGGACAAGATACTTTCAAATCCTGGCGGGGGGAGGCTTTTGTTTTGTGCTCTTTGTTTACGTGTTTGTTCTCTCTTGGGACTGAGAGAGGCCAGACAGAAATCCATCTTCTCCAACCCATCCTAATCCAAGTCTCCAATATTGCAACCAGTTTCGGTAAGCCAGGCAAGGCGGATTAGTTTATCTTTTGTTTTATGTGAATTGTCCCTGTGTTAAGAGGGAGGTTTATTCCTGTTTTCTGTAACTTTAAGGTTTTGCCCAAAGGGGGATCCTCTGTTTTGAATCTGAATACCCTGTAAAGTATTTTCCATCCTGATTTTACAGAGGTGATTCTTTTACCCTTTCTTTAATTAAAATTCTTCTTTTAAGAACCTGATTGATTTTTCATTGTTCTTAAGATCCAAGGGTTTGGCTCTGTGTTAACCTGTACAAATTGGTGAGGATTATTATCAAGCCTTCCCCAGGAAAGGGGGTGTAGGGCTTGGGAGGATATTTTGGGGGAAGATGTCTCCAAGTGGTCTCTTTCCCTGGTCTTTGTTTAAAATGCTTGGTGGTGGCAGCAAACTGTTCAAGGCCAAGGCAAAGTTTGTACCTTGGGGAAGTTTTTAACCTAAGCTGGTAAGAATAAGCTTCGGGGGTCTTTCATGCGGGTCCCCACATCTGTACCCTAGAGTTCAGAGTGGGGAAGGAACCCTGACACCTTCTGCTTCCAGTCTGGCCAGCTCTAGGTTAGTAGCTGCCTCACTGGGAGTCATTTTCCTGCTTTCTTGTGCTGGGCCACACCCCTCTTCAGTTCACTGAAACTGGGATGCACTCAGCTTAGGGGCTTCTTAGTTAAGAGAGACTTTCCCAGCGCCCAGCCTTTCCGGGCAATTAGCAACCTGTGCAGATCTAGCTTCTTCTGATCTTCACTCTTACTTATTTTGCTTCCTTTTCTGTCCCTATTTCCCTTACCCGAAATAAGCAAACAGAAAATAACAAACCAGTAACCACTTTGACTGTTCTCCAGTCACCACACCCAAAACTCACTTAAAATCATTACCAGTATCTCAAAGCAATCAGTTGTGCACAGATCCTGCTCGACTACACCACAGTGACAGGTTGGGTCACAGTGGTTATGGGAGAAATTATTCAAGATAATGCTCCAAATTCAACCCAAGGACAGAAAGAAGTCATTGTGGCCAAATACATTTTAATCACTTTTTAATAAGGGAATAATTTAAAGCAACTTCATAACTTCATTGTCCTCTTACCCTTCCCATTCACTTTTCCAGAAATTCAATTCCATGCCCGATGTAGGTGGCACATTCCTGCCTTTCACCATTAAACACCTGGGGTCAGATCCTGTGTAAGGTTCTGGGTGAAACAATCCTCCACTTATTGAAACTGCTACACCTGATATTGCCAGTGCACTTCAGCCCTGACTGCTGCACCACTTGTTTTGCCAATCCCCACCCCCAACAGCTCTGCCTGTGCATTTCAGTGCTAACCTCAGCTTTCTTTATTATTCTTCCATTCCTGGTCCCTTCATGCAGCTCTGCCGAGGCACCTCACTCCCAGCCTACAGCTCTACCCCTGCATTCTAGTCCTGGGCACCCACGCCAGCTCAGCTGGTGCACTGCAGGGTGATCACTTTTGAGGAGCAGTGGGTGCTGTCTGGGGTTCTCTGCTTGGTGTCCCCTTCTGATGCTCTGCAACCCACATTCCCGTCCCTGTTTTATCATTTGTGACCCTGACTTTATTTGAGCCCTGAGTTTAGTGGCTCTTCCCCTTAAGTTGGGGGAGGGGCCTTCAGATGCCCCCTTCTCCCCCTCCCAGGAACTCAATAGGCGGTGCACAGTAGTGCTGACCTGCAACCCAGCTCTGCTCAATGCACCTCAGTCCTGAC
The DNA here is from genome assembly GCF_965152275.1 of Natator depressus. NCBI lineage: Eukaryota > Metazoa > Chordata > Testudines > Cheloniidae > Natator > Natator depressus. Next base: position 70,097,887 of record NC_134243.1, read on the forward strand.
GCGTGACGCTGCCCTGACTGATAGCCTTAGCATCAGGCACCACTAAGTGGGGCAAATGGTGTTTTGCTTTCGTAGTAGGGACAGATAGGCAGTGTCTGTTCATCTGAGTGCTGCGCTGAGGCAGGCTTGCTACTGAGGTGAAATGATTAGTGTATTAAATGCTGCAATATCTATCCATCCCACTCGTCTCCATCAAAAGCAATTAATATGGATTATATATATTTTGTAAGAAGAAAATCATTCATTTCCAACCTTGGAGTCACTCCGGAGAGGATTAGGCAGAATACCGAATGAGCTAATTTGCATAAATTAGGTAAAATGTGAATAATAATTTGCATTCAGAAGGCTCTTTACAGTATATTGATGCCATATGGAGAACCCAGCTAAGAACCAGCCATTGGCTTGCCTTTTCCCACCCCCAGTTCATGCCATAAAACCTGATGGTGCTCAGAGATATCCCCTTATGTTATTATTGCCTCCAAAGGGCAAGACTTTTTTGGGGATGGGGAAGGGGCTACAGCCATTTTTTCCTTACGATTGTCATTGCTAAAGAGGGGGAATCATTCTGCTTCACAAAGAAAAAGGAAGCACTGAAAATGTGCCGGTTGGCGATCACGTCTGAAGGAAATTCTCCGAAGAAACATTATGTTGAATGCACTGTGTTAATGGGGCACTGATAGAATATAATAAGGAAGTGGTTAGGCTGGACTCTTCAGCTGCTGAATTATTTCTTAAGGAAGAAAGTCAAGTTCTGGTAGCTGCATGCCATTGGTTCCTTGGGTTCCACATCCTTTATGGTCGTCTTTTTATCTTCTATGGAATAGCATGGAGTTCTATTGGATGAAAATATTTCCACCCCACCTCTCCTTTTTGTGTCTTAAGGGGCAATGTCATCTGTGCTACTTTATTTATAATCTCTATGGCTTTCTTGGAGCATTAAGGCATGATCAGTGCTGGGTTACTGCGCCATGAGTGGACGACTCAGCTGCACTACAAAGTGCTGTGGAAGCCAGTAATGATACTTGGAATGTCTACAGCACCTCCCTCAGTACGTATTACAAAACTAATTAATTTGCCACCCTCCCTCCCCCGGGGAATTAAGTGTGATTATCCTCTCTTTACAAGGAGGCATGGAAAGATGAAGGTGTGTTTTGTGTATGGAACTACCATGATTCACCCATGTAAACAGGCTAGCTGGAAGTTATGCAATCACTCAGCTCTACACTCAAATCAGTGACAAAACCCAAGATTAGGTTTTAAGAGCTCTTGGCTTCTACACTTGTGCTCCGTTCACAAGCCTAGGCTGACTCATCACAGGATTAAAAGAAACAAGTGAGCAGTGTTTTTATGGACTCGCAGGATTTGGTTATTATTTTCATGTAAATATAATTATCAACTGTGAGCGTCTAGCCACTAGCCCTTCCCACACTCCCTCCATCAGGTCCTGCCCCTGTCTCCTCTCCATGATCCTGCAATAAACTCATGAGCCTAGAGGGTAATGAGGGAAAAAGCACCATGGAGTGGTTGTCAGAGCTCAGCAGATACCACCCCAGAATGGCTAAATCCCAGAACTCCAGGGAGGGAGATGTTACTTATTGGAGAGTCACTGGGACAGCAAGAGGGCAATGTTTCTCATAGAATCACAGAAAGCAAGACAGGGATCTGCCCTGTGCTTGGTTAACCCATACTAATACCAGTGTGGAGAGCTGGCTAATAATTTTCCAGCCAAAATTGAGTTTAGTCAAAAATGATTTTTTGATGAGCAAATTCTTGTTTTGGAGGAATTTTTGTAGTTTTTCCAAGGGGAGAACTTCAAATGCAATGAAGCAAAATGAAAAATTATGTCTAATTTTGAACTGAATTTTTCATTTCATTTCAGTTTTGGAACCTTTTTCCACTGGAAAAGGGAGCGGGGAGAAGAAAAAAGTAAGTGGGAGAGAAGAAAAAAGTGAGGGGGGGGGACACAAATTTTTCAGTTTGAAATAGAGGAGAGGTTTGTTTTGTTTGGTTTTTTTGCTCTGTTTTTTTTTTTTATTTGCTTGCTCTGAAAACCCCAGCTCAAAAGCTGACTTTTTCCTCCAGAAACTGAAATGAGAATTTTGATTTAAAATAAACTGACATTTTTCATTTTGTTTCATTTAGAATTTATGAAAAAATCTAAAATTTCCAGGGGGAAAAATGTCACTTTTTCAATCAGTGTTACCAATATGGATCTTTGCTCCCCATTTAGTGCCTGGACAATGTAAAGAAGAATATACGTCAGCTGCTGCCAAAGCCCACACACAGGGTGTCCATCTCAGGTAGTAGAGACACTGGTTTTAGACCCAGATGTCCTGGGTTTAATCCTCACAGACCCCAGCATCATTGTCTACATTGGCCTTTTCTTCCTAAAATTACCCACAGTTGCTACCTCTGGGGAATTGCACAAATGGTAGCAATGAAAGGAGCCTTAGTACACAGAATGTGCTGGTGACGTCAAACATTTTAACCATCCTGTTGCCTAGGCCTGTTCAGGGAACACTTAGGTGACACAAAAGCTTAAAGTACCAGTGCCCTGTCTGTGGTAGGCGACACTCCCACAGTTATTACCTTCAGGGGAGATGAGCCGCGTGACTAAGTGCAATGGTGGGGTGGGAGATTTTATGGCAAGCAAGCCCAGTGAATTGTGGGGCTGTTTTTCCCACCTGGAGAAAGCAGGCAAAGCTCTCAGCTAGTTCCTCCTGTTTCCAAGCTGATTCCCTGCTCCATGCCCTGTTGTATGTGCGCAAACACAGGCAGACCCTGCCTGCTGATAGCAGCTGCAGGAGCAGAGGAAGGACAGAAATGAGTTCTCTCTAAGTACAAAAGGAGAGCGGGAGAAAGAATTTACCACAGGCATCCTTAATTCTCCAGGGCTAATAAATATTTTTTAAGACAATGGCCTTTCTGCTGCTCCTTTCAGCTGCCAAATGCTGACTGAAGCTATCATGATGCTCTCACGCAACAGCTCTATGGATATTTCTACAAGTGGCTCCCTGGCTAGCTTCCCGTCCTCTCCCCAGCACCATTCCTACTCGCAGCAATGACCTGCTTACCCCATGCTTCCTGGCGATACACAGGTGTAATAATTTATCTGCAGATAGTGCTGGAAAAGCTGAAGTAGCTTTAGTATCAGTGGAGAGACTCTAGCTGAAAGCAGTGAAGGCCCCTCATGCCCCACACACTTAATATTAAAAAGGGAGGCCCAAGGCCACTGAAGATGTCAAGGCTGAGGTACAAGGGTTACTCTTTTTCAGCAACCCCCTTTTAAAGGAATAAGCCAAAGAAAATTGGTATCAAGACTAAAGATGGGCCCTCGCTGCAAGACAAATCCGAACTGCTGCAAGGTTCATTCGGTCATGAAATTATCACAGTTGCACTCTCACGCCACCGTCAAAGTCAAGACAGTGACCGCTGACAAAGGCCTGAGGAGGTGTGTGTGTCTCAGATTAATATGGTGTCAGATTGAGTGAACTGGTTTGCCTGAAATAAGATCTGGCTAGAAACCTTCATCCAGAATTCAAATCAGGTTTTCCAGGCTGTTTGCAAATGTTGAGGTAACTGTGTTTTTTGCTTTTTCACAACAGTGTTTTTGGCTGGCTATATAAAAGTATCCTGGAGTTAGGGTGACCAGATGTCCCATTTTTAAAGGAACGGTCCCGTTTTTTTGGGACTTTTTCTTATATAGGCGCTTTTTACCCCCCACCCCTGTCCCATTTTTTCGCAGTTGCTATCTGATAACCCTACCTGGAGTGATAATTCCAGGTGCTAAAGAGAACACCACTGAAAGGGCAGGATTAGGGGTCATTTCTGTGTGACACTGGAATCTATTCAGTATAGAGACTGTTGGCTGAGATTGTCAGAGGAGTCTAAGGGCTTTGAGGTCCAAATCCCAACCCAATTGAATCTGGTTGTCTCACTAACTTCAGCCCATTTGAAAATCCCAGTTGTAAACTCTGAGGATTGTGTACTCATATATGTGTGAATTGCCCCAAGCACTTTGTGGATGTTATCACAACAAGAACAACCATAATGACAATAAAGCTGATTAGGAATTTTCCAACGAGAAATGCCAATGAATCAAAACCGAAACTGTTTATGGGAAAGGGGTGGTTTTGACAAAGCTTCTGATTTGAAAACATGTTGGAAAAAAAGTTTTGAAATTGTCCAAACATCCCATTTGTACATTTTTTAAACAAAAAGTTTTGTTTTTTCAGTTTGAAATCTTTGTTCATTTATATTTTTTAAAAGCCTTACAAAATATAAAAAAGGTTGAAATCAAAATGAAACATTTCAAAATGATCAGAGTGAAATGTTTCAAATTACTCGATGTGAAGGCTCGCCTGAGCTAGCCTCCTGGTAGCACGGAATCACCTCAGGTTTACAACAACAACAACAAAAATTCAATGCTGAACTCATAATAGCCACCTGGATGTTAAAGCCCATAATATAAACACCAGTTCTTCACAGAGATCCAAGGCAAATCCTGTCAATGATGGAGTCCCGATTACTTGTATTAGGACAGGCAGACCCTTCCTTTCCAATCCTGGCTTCACCTAGAACTTGCTCCAGTAAAAGCAGCCAGCTCTTTTTATCTGGCCTGCTGAGCCCTGATTGGCCTCCATCTGCTTGTGGTCCTTCTAGGTGATGGAGGACCAACTCTTGCTGGTTCTGCCTGATGCTGATCATGGGACAACACATGGAGGCCTGAATTTGCTGCTCTTACCTTCCAGCAAGACACCTGGTTAGGACAGGATGTGCCAAGGCAGCAGGTGCACTGCGTCACACCTGATCTGATTTTTATTATAGGGCCACAAAAGTTTTCAAGATTTCAACTTCTCATCCCCAAAATCACAAAATTTCTCATGGGACAGGAAAATCATTTCACACCTAACTCTAATAATAAATACTACAAATAATCATTATGATTACAATGATGGTGATCATGATTATTGGCAACTTGAAAGACTTATCTGGTTTCCCAGAAAACTGGGAGGACAGAGGGTGTTGGGAGGGTGCTATGGTTTAAAACAGGGATCGGCAACCTTTGGCATGTGGCCTATCAGGGAAATCCACTGGCAGGCTGGGACTATTTATCTGAAGCGTCCACAGGTTCGGCTATGGTTCCCACTGGCCATGGTTCACCATTCCAGGCCAATGGGGGCTGCGGGAAGTGGCGGCCAGCACATTCCTCAGCCTGCGCCACTTCCCATAGCCCCATTGGCCTGGAAAGGCAAACTGTGGCCAGTGGGAGCTGCGATCAGCCGAACCTGCAGACGCTGCAGGTAAACAAACCGTCCCGGCCTGCCAGCGGCTTTCCCTTACAGGCTGCGTGCCAAAGGTTGCTGATCCCTGGTTTAGAAGGTTGTTTACTGATTATCTTGTTTATAGAGAAACCATGGCAGACCATCAGGATAAGGAAGAGGGTATAATCTCTTATGGCTTTTATTTGTTAACGTTTATTTGAGCTTATTTGTTTATTTGCGCTTAGACATAGGCATCCATAACTGGATGGATTAGTCACATTTCAAACAATTAACTAAATAACATATATATATGTTCATTTTCATATTTCCTGCTGTGGACCAGCACCAAGAAGTTTGTCCTTTAGGTATTTTGGGCTGAGCCACAACGGGGAAATAACAGAAATCTCACACTAAAAATCCTACTGTGTGAGGCTCCGAGCTCCATTTCCAGATGAAAGAGGTTCAGACGGATGGTTTATACAAATAAATTGAAGGCTCACTGCGACAGATATGGCAATTTCGTTCAGTATCCTTGAAAAAACTTATTGTATTAAGTCAATGTATTATTGTAAGCTGGGATTGTATGTACTGTCTCTAGCGGGGAAATGTGACAGATATTGCAAACCTATGCCGTATCTTTGGGGTCCATTATTTTAAATGTATGATTTATGTATGACTGTGTTCTACTCCATGGGTGTGGGCTACCGCAGCTCCTCCAGGGACTAAAAAATGTGGGTGGTGATTAAGACAAATCAGGTAGTTTGTAACCTCAGAGAGGTACCACCTCCTGGGGAGGCGCATATGTTCTACTTTAAATTAGATTCTCCAGAGACCAACAGACAAAGAGAGGACTTTTGGCTGAATAGCCTTGAGTTTAAACTGATTCGGGGCCTTCTTTCTGATCCAGCGAATGGACAGACTTTCCTGTTTGGGAGGCGTGGGGGGGCAATCCTTGTGGAAAGGTTGAAAGGACTTGATCTCCTAGGGCCCCATAAGACAGATGGGTGACCTCTGGAAAGCTTTTTAGCATGCATGTAGATTCTTTTATTGTATTTTAATGTTTTCTCTATAATGCTTTCACCTTAAGAATAAATGTGCTTACTTAGAAGGAGCTGTGTGGTTACTTATAACTGTGGGCACTTATGCTGTTTATAGCCCTTGGAGAGAAAGTAAAGCGCAGACACTGGCCTGTTGAGGCAGTCTGGCTTGCTGGGGATATCACAGAGAAGGCAGGAAACTGTGCAGCCTTAAAACCCCGGTCTGGAAGGAGTCAGATAGAGGTCAGTGGGGGCAAAAATCCTAACTTGCTTCAAGACTGAGCTTGATAAGTTTATGGAGGGGATGGTATAATGAGACTGCCTACAATGGCATGGAGCCGATCTGTGACTGCTAGCAGCAAATCTCTCCAATGACTGGTGATGGGACAGTAGATGCGGAGGGCTCTGATTTGCTACAGAGAATTCTTTCTCAGGTGTCTGGCTGGTGGGTCTTGCCCACATGCTCAGGGGCTAACTGATTACCATAGTTGGGGTCTGGAAGGAATTTCCCCCCGGGTCAGATTGGCAGAGAACCTGGGGTTGTTTTCACCTTTCTCTGCAGCATGGGGCATGGATTGTGATGAAATGGGCATTTTCTTAATATTGTGTATGACTACTGTGTGCGTGCCTCAGTTTTCCTTATGTGTTGCACAAGTATGTAGGACAGGGATCGGCAACCTTTGACAACACGGCCCATCAGGGAAATCCGCTGGCGGGCCGGGACAATGTGTTTACCTGCAGCATCCACAGGTTCGGCCGATCGCAGCTTCCACTGGCTGCGGTTCACCATTCCAGGCCAATGGAGGCTGTGGGAAGCGGTGGCCAGTATATCCCTCGGCCTGCACTGCTTCCCACAGTCCCCATTGGCCTGGGATGGTGAACTGCGGCCAGTGGGAGTTGCGATCGGCCAAACCTGTGGACTCTGCAGGTAAACAAACCGGCCCGGCCCACCAGGGGCTTTCCCTGGTGGGACACGTGCCAAAGGTTGCCGATCCCTGATGTAGGTAGTGGGACAAGGGTGTCTGATCATTGCAGAGACCCCTAGAGGGAAGGTGTGACTGCTGTCTAGCTGCCTGGGCTGAGACGATGGCTGGACATTCTGTATCCTGGCAACTAATGGCCGGGGCCCATCCTCTGCAAGGAGCCAGCTGGCTGTGTCATGTTGGAGAGCAAAGAGAGAGATGGAGGCCAGCTGACCAGTTTGCCTGGGAAAGAGACAAAGGATGGAGGAGGGGCAACTGGGTGTGACTGAGGGTGGGCAGCTGGAAGCTGATCAGTTTCCTGGTTTGGGACTCGGGTTGGGAGCAGAGCCAGGGCTCTGGATCTCCCGAAGATGGACTTTGTCCTGCTTTCTGTGCTAACAAGAACTGTTCTGCACTGTGTTCCGGACAACTAATAAACCCTTCTGTTTTACAATACTGGCTGAGAGTCACTGCTGACTCTGGAAGCTGGGGGTGCATGGCACTTTGGGGGTGTGTGTAAGGCTTCCCCAGGTGTCCTATTCAGGTGGACTCACTCTGTGGAGCTCATGGTGTGAAACAGGGGTGCTGAAAGCTTTGAGGTCAGACCCAGGAGGTGCTGAAGTTAAGGAGTTTTGCCCCAGTGAGAGTGCGCCCGGAGGTGTCGTCACACTACAAGAGGGTCCTGTCTGAACTTACTTCAGAGCAGTTCCAGAGCCCCCATGACACAGGTCCCTTGCGGTTTAAACTAGTGTAAATGGTGGATTATTAGTAACCTGAAAGTCTTTAAATCATGATTTGAGGACTTCAGTAACTCAGCCAGAGGTTAGGGGTCTATTACAGGAGTGGGTGGGAAAGGTTCTCTGGCCTGTAATGTGCAGAAGGTCAGCCTAGATGATCATGATGGTCCCTTTTGACCGTAAAGTCTTTGAGTCTTCTTCCAAGAGAGATGACACCTGGGGATCCGGGAGCCTGAAGTGGGCCCTTGGTGGATCACGGTGAGGGAATACATGTTCAGTTACTCTGAAACTCTGATACTCATCTTGCACAGACATCTGCAGCCATAGCACTTCCTTTGATCTCTTCTCACCCCACAAGCTAAAGGGAATAGGGGCCAGGGCAATGTTTTGGTAGGAGACCTCCAAGAGTGAAGGTGCTGTCTCAAGAATAGGGTGAAATCCCGGCTCTGTGGAGTTTTGCCATTGACTTTCATGGAAGCAGGATTTCATCCTAGAAGGGTTACTCTTCTCTCTGAGTCAGTACTGAGCCAGTGATCTGTGTGCTGCTGGACATCTTCTAGATAAGGCATAAACCCATAAGACTCGAGTACACATGGTCATGAAAGATCCCAGGACACCATGGCTAACGTCCCTATTCTTGCAAAATCCAATCTGGTTAATTACATTTTGCCTGCTGAAAATCTCCCTCCTCCCCTTATGTAGTTCCAGAAGGATATGATGTGATTCTTCACTCCCTTTCCGAAGGTCTTGTATACTATTGTTGTATGATGCAAAACAGCTGCCATGTTCCACCCCAGAGATGGTTGGATTTCAACAGCGGTGAAGTCAATCATTTATATATCCCTACGGCTTAAAATAAATGGAGAGCTAAAGGAGAGTGCAGCTTCCCCTGGTCTACTAAAATCAGGGGGAATTTACTAGTACAATGAAAGACTCTCCTTCTGCCTCTATTTTAATCCCTGTATATAGTTATTAAAACTGGTTGGTATCCTTCTCGATGAAAGGTGCTATCTCACTGTAAGACATGATTCATTATGATTATGGTTGCTGGTACATAGATCCTAATCTAAGCCCTCTGAACCATAGATCTTGGTACTACTGAACTAATGGAAGGTTGTCCTAGGGGAAAAATTCTCTCCCACCAATTGTTATAAAACTCACCCTGGACACAATTTTTATGTTATCTCATTAAAAAAAGTCGATTCTATTTAAAGTATTTTTACAAACCATTTAATCGGCAAAAGAAGAAAAAAAAATCCCCTGATAGATCCTGCACTGGATTCCTCTGTGAACCTGCAGCAAAACAATTCTCTGTGTGATGAAGATGAGGGATCAGTTGGAGAACAAATACATGCAATAAATAGTTCCCCCTCCTTCTGCATTTGTTGAAATGGGACTGTCTCTCAGATTTTGATTTCATTTTCTTTATGGCAGAGCGCTCTTGTTGAAACATGAATTTGGAAGCACACATATATCTGTCTCCTGGATTTTGCTGCTTTTCTGGCTCTGAAGAGATCATTCTTGCCGACTGTCTCTATTTAAGAGGGACAGTCTATATTTTACAAGGAAAACGCACACCATTTTCCCCACTCTGTTACTCCAAAGAGCTCTCTAAAGACAATGCATTTCTATGGAGTTAAAAAAAAATCTCCTTATGTCTCTTAACTTAGCAGGTACGAGAGATTCAGCAGCATGTATTTTCCCTCCTTTCTTCATTTTGCAGGGTTTTATTTGGAGGGTTCAGAGTAGGATCAAAATGTTATATGTTGGGCCCTTGGGAGCAGTGCTCCAGTTCTCCTGGCTAACGGAGTGCATCCAGGATCTATTATACTACGAGAGAAGATGTTCTCTAAGGAATAAGAACAGGAGTGCTTGTGGCACCTTAGAGACTAACAAATTTATTAGAGCATAAGCTTTCGTGGGCTACAGCCCACTTCATCGGATGCATAGAATGGAACATATAGTAAGAAGAAATATATATACATACAGATAAGTTGGAAGTTGCCATACAAACTGTTAGAAGCTAATTAGTTAAGATGAGCTATTATCAGCAGGAGAAAAAACTTTTGGAGTGATAATCAAGATGGCCCATTTAGACAGTTGACAAGAAGGTGTGAGGATACTTAACTTTAGGGAAATAGATTCAATATGTGTAATGACCCAGCCACTCCCAGTCTCTGTTCAAACTATAAGGAATGGAGAGCCCTTGTAAATAATAATACCTTATACTCCAACAAATCCCGATCTACTAAGGACTTCATGGCTGCATCTTTGCATCATTGTAGCAGTGACGCTAGAACTCAGATCTTCCTGCTCCAAAATCACAAGCCAAACGAGAGCCTTCAGCTACGGTCATACAAGGCTTATTACAGACAGTTAAGCAGTTCTTTCCAAGACATGGCAGAAGTCACACATACACCCTAAGCAGCACATTATAATGCTAAAAAATTATGCTTTGCTTATATACTGTAGTGTCTTTAATCTCAAGGCCCCTGTGAGGTAGGTAAGGAATGTGCCACAGGGAAGGGTCCAAGCCAGAGATTTTTAAATCCAGGTTTCCAACCCGCACAAAATGTGGAGACTGGATCTTGGCTCTGTTACAAAGAGATGGATCCACTGTGAAAGTCAGGGCTAGATTCTAAACCCCACCCACAAACTCAAGGAATTTCCCAGGTCTAAATGCCCCCCAAACTGTACTAGATTGAGGTGTTGTCCTCAGAAAACAGCTGCCTCCCAGCTTCTGAAAATCAGTAAGCCAGGAAAATGCAAGACAGTTGTGTTTAGCCAGGAGCTTTAGGTTTTGGACCAAAAAAAAAGAGTAAAGAGGAAAATCAATCTCTAAATGAGCTAATTAAGGCAGCAGTAGACTCAACGGAGAGAGCTGAGCCCCTCAGAGCTCCATTTGTGCATTGCCTGTGCTTAGTTGGTTCCAGTTGTTGTTGCTATAATTTTCCCCAGAAGGGCCCATAGGTTTCTGAGCAGGGAGTCTATTGCTGCTGACTGGAAAGAATGATGGGAGTAGATTTGGCTAAGGAAGCTCTAGGTTAAGAGAAGAAAGGAGAAGCGCACCTGAACGGTGCCTGAGTGTTACAGACATTGAGGAGGGCTGGAAATCGGGTTTAGGATTCATTGGAACAAACTCGTAAAGACACAACTCGGTCCTCTTCCCGCACATCTCTGCTCTGGGCCTGCTTCTGCTATGAGGCTTATGGGAATTTGCCAACCAGGCTGCCATTAGGCAGAGGCCACATAGACACCTGCTGAGGGTGCTGATTTTAGAGAGGTGCTCTCAGCTACTCCGCACCCCAATTGGGAGTCACATTCAAGGAGCTGCCACTGTGGTCCCCTTTTAAAGGTTCTCCCTGCACCAGCAGCAGTAGCAGATAGAAGCAGGCACAACAGCACAGCTGCAGCCTGGCTGACCTTTCCTTTACGGCTGTGAGGAGAGGGGTGTGTGGGGGGGTCACATCTATACAGAGTATCTTCCCCTGCTTCTCTGCACCGCCTGCAGGACGTAGGAGCCAGGGCTCGGGGCTGGTGTGTCAGGATGGCTCCACCCCCCCATCCCGCCCACCCCCAAAGCAGGTAGGTGTGTGTGTGTGTGTGTGTGTGTGTGTGTGTGTGGAAAATTTAGAGTGGACAAATTGCCAGCATTGGCATTGATTGCCAGCTGGCAATGGTTAGGTGAGGGGCAGTGGGAACTGCTGATATTCACTCTATGTATACGATAACCAATAAAAAATTGGGCAATAAACCCCTGACTCAAACCCCCAGCTCGTCTAAGTCAACGGCATGCTCATTATTGCTGTTTCCCTCCCTCTCACGCTCCTTCCTATTGTTTTCTCCATCTGCTTGTTGTTTCTTGCCTGAACCTAGCCTGGGAGCTCTTCAGACCAAGGCTGTTTTCTTACTCTGTGTTTGTACAGCACCGTGCACAACAGGACCTTGCTGCTGACTGCTCCTCTAGGTGCTACTCTAACACAGCAGAATAAATAAGGATGCACTGCAACAGCCTCATGTAATATCACAAGGCTGTGTTGTGAGTAGTGGCTGACTCCTAGCATCCTGTGGGGAGATAATAAGGACCTAAAGCAGGGTCAATGTGTGATGCCTCCCATATGGACAAAATACTGTTCAGGTTGGCTCCTCATTTACTTGTTCCACCTACTACCCTATGTCTTGGGAAAGGAGCTCAGTCATCACAGTGATGAACAGAATACAACAGAAGGGGACCAGCAAACTCCTTCTACTAAAATTCAGTTTCCAGGTTAGCAACAGCTTTAAATGGGCAGCCACGTCTGTAGACACAGGTGGTCGGGAGAGGAGGCCTTTTTGACCTTCAGAAATCCTAGACCTTCAAACCCCCTGATGCCTCTGTCTGTGATATCTTGTGCTCTTTCTCTAGTCTCCTGCTTCAGCTCAACTCACCTGCTCTCTGTGGTCCTTTTCAGCGCTACTAAGCCCTGGCAGGCATTTCAGGAACAGACAAACGGATCATACGATGATATCCAAGTGTATCAGTAAATCATTAACAGACACCAGAAATGATTTCCTGCTATGGAACAGGGATTTGTGTGTGCATGTTTTCTGTTATGGAGCTGGGATTTGTGTTGTGTGAATGTGCGCATCTGCAAAAAAAAAAAAAAAATCTGTTTCTTTACTCTATGGAGGACTTTCAGTTCTTGGCCCAGAGCAATATCTGGGCCGAGAGAGGGAGGGAGAGAGCTGAATATAAGACACGGTTTCCGCAATGTTCAATAAGACAAATATAAAATCAAACATTACTTATACCACAGAGCAGCGGGATCTGTAGAAGGGTGGGTGGGGACTGGTAAGGTTTCACTGTTGTACACACACAAAGAAAAAAGAAAGCCTAGTTGTATTGAACATGTCAGTCCTTCACACCTCTGCCATGTCACGTGAAATGCCCTTCTTTGTGAGTGTGTGTGTGTGTGTATGGGTCTGGGAGACAGCAATCTTAAAATAAATCACAAAATGACCCCGTCACATAAGCTCAGTTGGCAATCACTGTTCACAGTGGACTGTGGGTTAAAATCATGTGAGTTATACTTCCTTATCCCTAACACAGGGCAGCTCCAGCAGGGGAGAGACACATACTGTATTGTGTGTCAGGGCCAGGAAAATTTAATGCACAGACCTTGTAGGCAGAAAACTCAAGTCCTTGGCACAGAACTAAACTCTGGAGTCAATGCAGCACCTGCAGGAGGGTTCTGCTTAACCTACTTGCGTTTTATTTCACTTGTCACCTGATAAGTTACACTTCTGGGTGGTAGTGGAATCCTGGCTCTGTGAAATGGCCTCTCTGGGCTTTAGAACTTCATTAATTAGCATCTTTTAAATGTTTGGGTAATATTCGTTTCTCCTTTTCCAAGCCATTTCCCCAAGCCCTCATTTTAATAAAGCTGGTGCTCATGAACATTTGAATATGAAAGCCCTTGGTTACAGACAGATGAAAGATGAATTTTAAAAGACAGCAGATCAAGGATTACTTAAATGGCTAGCGTAACAGTTATTTTTTTTAATGACTCTATGGTACTTTTAAGATAAAATATTGCCTTAAAGGCATTTTGTGTGTGTGTGTAGGTTTGGAATAAGCATTACTTTGGAGGGTGCTGTGTCTATCAGCATGGCACTGACATCAGACAGACCTCTGGGAAAATCAATGTAGTAGTGTATCTTTAACTGTGGGTGGCAATTTACTTCAAAATACAGTAGTAAGAAATCTATTTTTTTTATAATTGTCTGCACAGTATTTCAAGTATTAAAGGTGAGCTGAAATGCCTTTTAGGAAGAAAATGAACTAACTAAAAAAGTTTTTAAAAATCCCATAGTGGTAACAGGATTCTGTGCAGGGTTGAAGCACTTAGGTACTTAGGTGATGCTGCTGTTAAAATTCTGATAACTAGATAGCTAGCTAGACAGACCAACAACCCAGGATACTATTATCCTCAGGACAGGTTCATCATGGGTAACAGCAAGACAAGCTCCCCGCATCCTGCCTGCCAAGGTGTCTGAACTCTGTCCTGGAGGAACAAGAGGGCACTTTGATTTGCATGGTCCATCCAGTCCTTGGCTTCTCTGCTGAGGTTGCCAACAAAAGACACTAGTCTGTTGGTGGTTTTTGTCACTTTGACACATCTTGTTCACTAGGAACTGGGCATAGACCCACCAATTCATATCACACAGGCTGTAGGGCAGGCATCAGACGGTAATGATTTCAGTCATTCATGACATGATCATGTTTGATACTTAATGATCAGTGTGGTCTTTAGACAGGTAGTGCTGGGCAAGATTTACACTGGTGCCCTCTCATGAAAGGCTCTACATTCCATCACCAATCTCAGAAAGACGCCCCTCAATATACATTTTCAAAATGTAGTTGAGAATCAGTTCCTCCTTTGTTCATCTGCCAAGACACGAGCTCAGGTTTCTCTGCGTTCGTTGGGAAGACCTGACAACATCATTAAACCTGAAAGCAGCATTAGGAATTCTTGGAAAGTAGGTCTCCCTCTAGTCTCTTTCACATGCTGGTGATAGCATCAGCCCTGCTGGAGGAGCACAGGACCTTGGACTGAGGAGGACTCCTGTAAAGGAGGATCACATTTTCCAGTAGCTCCTTTGTTTATGCATAAGTCAGTGACAAATTCAGTTAATGATTCTGATTCTTACACCATTTGCTTTTCTTTGAAAAAAAAAGACCAGTCTTTTTAGGAACACTGAGACCCTGCAGTTCTGTAGACAGAGGTCTCTCATGTGCAGGTGTGGCAGTGCTGTGTAACAAGAAGTCACACTGTGCAGAAACAGATACAATCCCTGAGATAAATGACACACACAGAGCTGTGGGTTTGGGACTTAATCCCTGCCTCTTCAGTTAAAATGTAAGCCTCTACCATTTGAACTAAAGGAGCATTTCCTTAGCTAAAGCTAGTAGCCTCTTTTTAGGACAATATCGCTCATTTGCTCATATATATAAGCCCAGCTCATGGCAGTTGAGAGAACCTCAGCAAAAACAAATGCATGTGATCTTCAGCCTCAATCCTACAACTGGATTCATGTGGGAGGATCCCCGTATCTGTGCAGAGTCCCACTAAAGTCACTGGAGATCTGTAGGGGGTCAAGGATCTGTCCATGTGGATCCAATTTCAAGATTGGGGCCTATCTTACTATAGACCTGTATAGTATTAGACATGGCCAGAACCGCAAAGTTCAGATCTGGCTTTGAATTTTCCCCAGTGTTGGGGATGGTCTGGGCTCATCTCTACTAAAGACAGCAGCATACGTATAAACTAGCTGATGCAGAAGCCAATTCAGACTTGGTGTAAGTGGAAGCCAAGTGAAGTCAATGGAGTTGCAATTGTCCATAACAGGTGTGAAATTGTATCAGTATTATTTTGGAGGAGTCTACTTCATAGAAGGATAAACCTAGCCTATATGATGACAATGTATCTACTCAAGTACTGCACTACGGTGAAGGGATGGCAAGATGCAAGTGAATTATGATACACTGGCTGTCAGCACTCTCCCCACCTCCCTGATACATATGGGTCTTTGCAGCTCCTTCCCTTTCTGATTGTCATTTCCATTGTCTGTGACTTGCAGGACATGTCCCTCCTGATCTTTAGCATCGGATGGTCTTTTAATTCTCTCTTGTTTCACTTGTGATTAAAGACAAGAAAGCTTTTCTTTTGTTTTAAATCCTGCAAATCTCTGTCCTGTCTACACCTATTTTTCCATGACAATTTTGTTTTTTGGGGGAAAAAAGCCTAAGGATTTTAAATGCTTAACTCCAAATATTTGGCATTTTCAGCTCCAGTATCTCATTTCTCTGGCATCCAGTAAAAGTTTCCTAAGAGTGGGTCCCCATTCTAGATGAGCTGGATAACAATATTTTTCATCTGGCAAATGCATAATGGGTGAAAAAGCTGGGTTGTAAGGGCAGAATAAAACTCAGCATGAAGGAGAGCGAATCTTTTTTCTTGTGGTAATTGCATTTTTAGTCACAATTGCCTGTTATCTCCACATTTCCCACAGGTGGGGATATTGGATGCCACTGAGGGCTTGATGTAGCTGTTGATCTCGCAGATCCCTTTGTGATACTAAATGCCAGTTTGCCATGTAATCAACATGTTTTTCTAATGAACACGCCCACAGACGGCAATATGTTGACTCAACTTTTTTGTGCAGTTTTGGAATTTACTTTAAAGGGGAATGCCAGAAATTTTAAAGGGACCCTAATAAGATAAAAATAATGAAAAAATTTTCTCAGTTATTCCCTTTGGCACTAAGCCAAAGGCCGTTGAATCAACGGGGGTGTTTCCACTAAGATCAGCGGGCTTTGGCTCAGGCCCTCGGAATCCATTTGACTTCCTACAGGTGAAACAGATTTTAAACAAAGTGTCTCTCAGAACATCTCTTTTTATTAGAAGGGAAATAATCAACTCTAATTCTCATATTAACTCATTTGATTTTTACTATGGATTGTGTTTGTTTACTCTGCTTGGATCGGGATGGTGAAACTAAATCGGTTAATTTCACCATTGTTTATCAGATGTGCCATTGGGTGGCCACCTCCTGAGTGCCCCCTCATGGCCTCTGGATGGCCCTGCAAGTGTCCCCTTCTTCCCCCATTAAGGGGCTTCTTCAATAACTCACACACCCCCTTTGTCCATCCACAGCCCTTCTCGTGTTCTGGTTTATTAAATTAACAAACTTTCAAAATGAAAGTTCTCAAGTCCATCTGTTTACCCTTCATTCCCAGGCCTGACCTCCGTTTCCTCACTTGCCTGCAGTCTTAGTCCCAAACCCCAGGTTTCTCTGCAGGAGCCTACTCACTTCCAGCAGCCTCTGTACTCCACTCTCGTCTCCCTGATTCCCTTCCTACCCCCTACAACCACCTTACAGGGGCTCCTTACATGCGGAATCAGCTGATCCCTGCTCTGCTGTGCCTCCTTAGTAACAAGGTTTGGCTGGCACCAGGCCTCTAGCCCTTAATCAGGGGGCAGACACCCTATTACAGGCAATTTAACTTTCTGATTCATGGCCACGCACTAACATGCTGTTGATGAGATTGAGTTTCCAACATGGCCAGAACATGTCTCACAGCAGTGGGCGGCAGGTGCAATTGTAACATTTTGATAAAACCGTTTCTACTCATGTTACATTTGGTAACTCCTCCTCTTCCCTTTTCTTTTCTGCAGAATATAATCATTGGGTCTAAAGGAGGTTACCAACACCCTTTTAAAAACAGGTGAACCGTTTTAGATCCCAAATGAGTGAAAGCATCTATGGGCAGCCTTAAAAACATGAAACACATTTTACATTCTAATACAAAAGAGCTGATACCTTTCTTCTTTCGTTTACCTAAAGGGCCTTGAATTCAAGATTCTTATTTCTCCTGCTGGGGTTGGTGAGCATTACACCAGCTTCAGGAGGACAGGAAGTCAGCTTGGCTGGAGAGAAAGACATTAGCCCACTTCTTTTTCTTTCTTTGGACTTTGTCTCTTGGCACGAGGGGGGGTTGATACGAGTCAAGTGCAGGGTAGCTATTTCTAACCACTGCACAGTACCTGCAAGGTCACATCCACTGGAAACTATGATAAGTGCATGGAAATTCTACTATTTTAACCATGTGATAACCCTGCTAAAATCTCCTTTCGGCTCTTTTCTCTTTAGACTCCATTGTGAAAAGGAAAAAGGGGCAAGGAGGCATCATGAGGCAGGTTTCTTTGGTCCATACCCTCTCCAGAACCAGAGATAGGGCAAAAAGGAAACCATTAGCCCACCCTCCCATGAACACTGGGGGTCTGATAAAATGTGTCACGGATCCAAGTTTTCCCAAGGTTAAGTTCCACACAAACAAAAAGACCCCTTGCCCTACCTATCCCTACCCTGAGTTGATCCCAATAACTTAAGGACATATGAAACTGGTGGCCCTGCCTCTGAGTGGTGTTCCTAAATAAACACAGCAAGGGCCCAAGATGTCACGAGTCTCTGCTTCATAGGTGGAGTGAAAGGAAGATCAAAACCTGTAGGTACCATATGTTCTCTTTCAGGCAGTCCTTCGAGAAGGAGGGAGCTGTGACATTGGAGCCTTCATTTCTTCAGAGCAGAGACCAATCTTCCTGTCACGATTCTTAACCTGATGTGTTTTCAATGCAGTTATTGGTGACGGATGGCTTGGGCCCACTACCATTTACCTGCCAAAAGTTAATGTAAATGCTCCAGCAGTTTGGAGAGGAAATGAAACCCCAGGATGTTTCTGAAATCTGGGAGACAATTAACGTGATTTACATCCCTGGCATTATGGGGAACTAAAATTTCATATGCTCCTTTGAAACATTATTGTAGGGTGAGGGTTGGAAAAACCGCATTACCTTAGTGAAATATATCAGTCAGGCTGTTTATAAATAATACAGCCGCTAACAAGGATGGAAAGCCAATAACTGAACGAAAGGATATCGGATCACACCACAACAGAATACATTTTTACAGACGTTCAAATCACTGAGCCAAATGCTTTTTGTTTGAAAATTGCTACTTTGCATGGTCAAGAAACATCCTCAATACATTTATCGGTGGCATTAAGGATCAAGCAATGTAAGAAAAGTGGGATGGCATCATATGCCAGAAAATGAAACTGACTTGGAGTGTCATTGGGAAAGGAGAAATATTTTCTTTCGTATTCATCAAAATGCAGCATGAATGGGACCCAGATGTGAATATTGATCAGATGTAGTTTCTAGGTTCAGTCCAGGGAAAAGATGAATATGAAATATTTGGTGGGACAGAGGGCAGTAGTTGCACAAGCTATTTGCTTCTGCATGATGGGGTCCAAGCTTTGATTAAGTCACATGTGGAAAAATTCATGTAGCTGGGCAGAGAACAATAATTCAGTTTCACAGAGGATTTTGAGATTTTGAAATTCGGGTTTGTTCCGATTTGGAACGAAAGCCAACATTTTTTAATTCTCTATGAAAGGGAATTACCGTTCTCCACCTTGCTCTGCCAGGAGCGCTGGCTCTGAGGCAAATTGCCTGGTGGGTTGTCCTAGACTCAGGGACCCTAGGAGTTCTGGCTGCCTGGATTGCCAATGAGTTGCAAGTCTGTGAACTTGGGAATCAGGGCTTCCAGGGGCCTGCCAAAGAACTGGCAGGAACCAAGCTGATTTCTGGTGGATTTTTATTGAATTTAAACCATCTGGGGGAAACATTTCAATTTTGACGAATCAGCAAATCATGACAAAAATATTATGTTGAAATTTTTCTGACCGGCTCCAAAAATGAATGTGATGGTCACTCTTGAAAACTCACTCATCCATCCCAGAGAACCACCGTGTGGGCAGTTCAACAAGGACTACTGCAGATCAAGGAGGAATGATGTGCATTTGGTACAGGTAATTTAGGGACTGCTACATTGTGTGTGTGTGCGTGGGGGGTGTTTGGATGAAACAGCACTCTGGTTGGAGGATCAGGACTGGAGAAACGTGGGGTAATGGAGGTCAGGAGTGAGTGTATTGGTGGAACCAGCAGTATGGCCAATCCCAAATGTTCAAAAATCACGAGTCAGGTTCACCAGAAATCATGAGATTGGCTTTAAAATCACGAGATGATGTAATGATAATAGATTTGATGTTCTTTTTATTTGCTTTCTGCTTTTTGAGCCTTTAGGGCAACCTTCTGAAGCTTTCTCCACAGCCATGAGGGCTAGAAACTTACTTTTTCTTTAAGAATGAAATCATCACATATCCAGGAGCTGGGGCTTTAAGGAAAACAATAATTATCGTGAGACTCGTGACAAAATCATGGGAGTTGGCAACACTGAACCAGGGGAAGGGGGAACTTTCACAGCTGCCCATAGTAATCGTGGCTCGACCCAGTATTATGGCTCCTTTATTTACATCTTTATTATATTTACCCATAATTTTTTAAAATAAAATGTAAACATCAAATATATTTACACTGTAAAACCCCCTTTCCTGCAAAGACACCATTTCTGGTCACACTGGTGGGTCACCATGGAGACTTTATCTATGGGATATCAAGCCCTGACTCAAGGCTGCTCAAGCCTCAGAACTTAATTATTTATGAATAGGCTTTCACCAGGGTAGCCTCAAGAGATGCAACTTCTTGTTACCAAGGCTGGGAGAGAAGTAAAAAATAAAAGAAAAAATACCCATGTAATTGCAAATAATTAATTAGAACCACTATAAAACCTACTAGCAAACGTAACAGGAGCAGCAACTGCATATATAAACCTGGCGGTCAATAATGTTTAGCTGAGGGGATAGCTGGAAGAATAATAGGGAAATGAATCCTATCTCAGGGATTTTCTTAGCTCAAAAGGGTGAGTTTGCAACACCTCTATTTGTAGGATCATATTATTGGTTGTTCACCATGGTGCGACCGACTGACCATATCCTGCAATATCCTGGACAAACCTTATGGAATTAAGATAAACATTATTAAATTAACTTAACTCTTATTGAATTAGTTTAATGCCTTTGGGGTCCATTGTATTAAAAATGCAATTGTGTATGTATTGTTGTATGGAACTCCTCCAGGAGGAGAGGGTTGTTAATGTAATTCCTCTGGTTATCAGCCCTTTGAAGCCATGCCTGGGAGAGGTTCACACCTACTAGCTCAAACTGGATTCCCCAGGGATCAACAGACAAAGAAAGAATTTTTGGGTAAAAAGCCTGGCTTTGAACAGGCTCAGGTCCTTCTTCCTGATCCAGCAAACGAACAGAACTCTATGGAGGGCCCCAATCCTTAGGGAAGGGTTGAAAGGACTGGGCCTACTGAGGCCCCATAAGACTGTGTATTGGTTCTGAGCGGAAGCGGTGATGAACTTTAAACCACAAGGAAAACCCTTGGGAGGGATTTTGAAGGACTGCTCCTGCTCGAGCCTGTGTTAGATTGGGGTGATCTCTGGTAAGCTTATTAGCAGGCGCGTCGATTCTTTTATTGTTTTCAATATGTTGCCTCTGTAGTGCTTTTAACTTTAAGGATAAAATAGGCTTGCGTAGGAAGTGCTGTGTGGTATCTTATCGCTGTGGGCAGTTGTTCTGTTCTTAGTCTCTGAAGAGAAGGAAAGAAGGCCTGCTTAGGCAGAGTCTCTTGCTGGGATATCACAGGACAGTCAGGGAACTGTGCAGTCTGGAAGTACCCCTGTCAGAAGGGAGGGAAACAATGTCTCCACTCAAGACAGGCAATGGCCAGGGTCGCCTTAAGCTGAGTTTGGGTGTCCTTTCTGGACCAAAGGGGAACTCAAGTGCAGTTGCTCTGGACTGTGACACATGGTTCAGGCAGCTTCTGAAATGTCTGGGATCCCTTTCGTGAATGATTTCTCAGCCAAAACTCCAGACCAGTAACTGTGGGGTTAGATATTAGTTAGTCATTATTTTCCTGCTTTAAGTGTTTCAATCACCCACTCAGAAAGCAGGGAGACTCAGGCGACCCATTGCACATCCTAAATAGAAAAGAGTCCCAGGGCATGTTTACACTGCAACTCCGGGGCATGACTGCAGCTCATGATGACACACCTGACCTAGCTTTAATCTAGCTAGTTTGCGTACCAGAGCGGTGAAGTGCAGCAGCAAGGGTATCAGCATCGGGTAGTCACCTGTGTAATTACCCTGGGTTCCAGGCAGGCTTGTACTGCCTGCACTTTGCTGCCACAGCTTCTCGTTATTGCAGTGTAGCTATGCCCTACGTCACTGGTTCCCAAACTTGTTCTGTTGCTTGTACAGGGAAAGCCCCTGGCGAGCCAGGCCAGTTTGTTTACCTGCCGCGTCCGCAGGTTCGGCCGATCGTGGCTCCCAGTGGCTGCGGTTCGCTGCTCCAGGCCAATGGGAGCTGCTGGAAGCGGCGTGGGCCGAGGGACGTACTGGCCACCGCTTCCAGCAGCTCCCATTGGCCTGGAGCAGCGAACCACAGCCACTGGGAGCCACGATCGGCCGAACCTGTGGACGTGGCAGGTAAACAAGCTGGCCTGGCCTGCCAGGGGCTTTCCCTGCACAAGTGGCGGAACAAGTTTGGGAACCACTGAGCTACGTCAAACATTCACGGAAACCCCATTGAGTGACATTTGCTCACAGAAACCATTTGGCAAATGCTACAAACAACAACTTGTCTCACAGAAATCACCATCCATCTGCAAACAGCATCAAATTCTTAATGAATAATCTTTTGGCAACCCCTAATTCAGCCAGCAATATTGGCAAGTTAAGGACAGGACCCCGTGCGTGTTTGAGTCCCAAACAGGTACAAGGCTGATGGTGCAGCGTTCTGAGACTGGACCACGTGTTGTCATCAGAACTTTTCACTGAAGTCTCCTGCCCCTTCTGATGAGAATGATTGACATTTGTGGAGTATGATGCCACTGCAGTGCCCGACTATTCACTGCTGGGAGGCCATGAGGCACATGGTTGGAGCCTTTCTAAGCAGAAAATACCACTTTTAGAAGGCATGTAAGAGGAAGCTCATGCCCTCTAGATAGATAGTAGATTCCATGAGCTGATGAGCTATGGAACCAAGCAGGCAAGTAAAATGAAAATCATTTTACAAAATGTCATCAAAAGCAAAAAATAATAAAAAAATCCCCTCAACCCCAAGCACAATATAAAGCGAATCT
This sequence comes from Natator depressus, assembly GCF_965152275.1. Lineage (NCBI taxonomy): Eukaryota > Metazoa > Chordata > Testudines > Cheloniidae > Natator > Natator depressus. The sequence continues at coordinate 70,120,539 of NC_134243.1, forward strand.
GCAGCAAGTGTGTGGCAAGGAGCCAAGCAAATTTAAGGAACAAATCTAGCAAACAATGAAAAGTAACAGCTCTGACCAAAAACAACCATAAAATGTTAAATGCTGCACTTGTAACTGACAACACCAGCAACTTTAAAGGGCTGTCTTACTAGCATGCGTGTGCCTGTGTGGGGAATTGTTAGGTTCTCAGATGGATGAGTGTAAATTTATATGTATATTTTAGCATGCTCTTTTTTTTTTCCCTGTTTCTGGATAACTCCAAGGGGATGGGAAGAAGAAATCTAGGAACAAATTAAATCAAGTCAGTGAAGTTGCATCCATTTGCACTGGATCTGAATTTGGCCCTTAGTGACTAAAGGAGAAATTGATTAGCAGGTACTGTGTGGATCCATTTGGCTGGGCATAAAGGGTGCTGAGTAAAGCAGTTTGAAGCTGCAAACCCCGCACACAAAACGTCTCTTTTGTCTTCTTTATTTATCAAATGCTTGCGCTGTTCAGTTTTCCCTCCACTCCCCTGAAGTAATAGGGTCAGATTAACTGAAGTCAATGGAGTGGCACCTACAGACACCAGACCTGAATTTGGCTCATAACCCATCACAGCTGGCTCCTGCTGAAACTACAGAGAGTGAATGGTAACTGGAAGAGGGTGAATAGTGCTGGGAAAGATTCACTAATAGCTGTGAATTCTGAATGGTATTTCAATTCGTTCCCCATCACACTCTCTATAATTCACTTTGCAGAAACATGATGTACCCTTATCCACATATGTAGCGACATACCTATCATCAGTTGGGCTCAGTATCTACCTATCTAAGGTATGTGTATGGCCCCCATTACCAGGGCATCCAGGTACCTCACAGCTGTTACTGTTACTCCTCACACACCCCTGATAGGTGGGTAAACATTATAATCCCCTTTTTACAGACGGGGAACTGAGGCACTGAGAAATGAAATGTCTTGCCTAAGGTATATAGTGTCATTGTGGTGACCCCCACAAATTCAAGGGCTGCTCCTCCACTGCCCTGTACCTTGTGTTGTCACTTACACCTGTGAGGAGTGAAACAACCCTTCTGCTTTCATTGCAGGTACTAAACAAGAGGCCAAGCCTGCAAGCTCCTTCACGAGTAACCCTGAGCTATGTGAGAATCCTCTATTGCTCAAAATCTACTCAGATGAAACAGGATAAGGCCCCAAGTCACCTCTGTGTCTCTCCCTCCCTTCTCCATGGTACTCTACCACAACACCTCCAAAATCCTTGCCCTTTTGTTTCTTCAGTAGCCACTGCTGATTCATGTGTCAGTCCATGCCCAGACTTTCCCCTTTTGTAAGGTGCCTCCTGGCACCTCCTGAATTCCTCCACGCCAGCCAGGCTCTTCTCTAATCATATTTAGTGCAGCAAGATAAACCTGTCATTAAAAATATAATTGTTCTTCAATTTTCACTTGTTCCTTAAACGGATGTTGAGCAGAGCTCCAAAGCCCTCTCTGGAGCTCTCCCGCAAAGCCTCTGGCAACAAAAAGCTTATTATTTGCAAAACAGGGGATCCTAATTGGAAAATGTGATGGAGAGAAAATGGCGAATCCCCAGTAATCTCCTTCCAAAATGATAGCGTGTGTGGCATAATGAATATGAATGTGTTATATTTATGAAATGGGGAAGTTTGAATGTGCAAGATAAGCTGTCTTTCGACACGTACAGTACTGGGGCAAATGCACTCACACTCACCCAGTCAAATGCTCCCGGCACATGCTTCTCTCCAAATAAAGCCACGAATGCACCACTAGTAATTTACCCACGCCCACCACACACAAAACCATTCGTCGTCACACCCTTCCTACGGGCTCACCTGCATGCCACACAGAAACACACGCTCGCCGCTCACCATTCATTATAGACGAACATTATGCACACTTGCCACTCACGTACACACCTTCATTTACACCCATGCGTTGGGCCAAATTCGAGTCCCATAGGAGTGGGGGGCAGTTCTGCTGAAGATAAAGCAGATGCACTAGCTTCCACCGGGCTTGAATTTGGGACACTGTCCTGAGGGACCACAGAGGGGAATTATTTCATCCCTCTGAGTATCGTAGTTTGGCAACACTTCCTGATAGTTTTAGGGCCAGATTATTAATCCCCTGCTGAGCAGTTCCCATCGAAGACAATGGAACTACTTGTGTGAGTAACTGCTAAGCAACAGGTTCCAAGAACTCACAATCTGGCCCTTAAGTTTTAAGTATTAATAGCTCAGAAGTGTCAGCGTTCCCCTTGAAGGCCCCAGGGGAGATGCTTCAGAGTAGCAGCCGTGTTAGTCTGTATTGGCAAAAAGAAAAGCAGTACCTGTGGCACCTTAGAGATTAACAAATTTATTTGAGCATAAGCTTGGCAGTAGCTCACGAAAGCTTATGCTCAAATAAATTGGTTAGTCTCTAAGGTGCCACAAGTACTCCTTTTCTTAGTGGAGATGCTGTTGCCCACAGATCTCACATATAATTTAAATACTTATTCCCAGCATTGTAACTACAGAGCATAAGGCTTTGTAGGAAAAATTACCTGTCCCTTAAGTAGAGCCATTACCCACTGCTACAGATTTCTTGGTAATTTAACTTCATAGAGTTTTAAAAGAATTACCATGGACCCTGCACCCAGGTTTAATGGGCAGAAATATTCTTGTATTTACTGGATCATTATCAGGCTAATACCTTGCTGCCATGCACTCATTTTGGAATTAAACTGTTAACACAGTTAGCAGGTGGAAGTGGAGATTTCCCCTGGTAGTAAGTGGACCAAAGAAGAGATAATTTCAGGTACTTTCTCCTTTAAGTAATGCATCTACCACAGCTATCTCAACCTTTCTATAGAGAGAATTTGTATTGGCTGCCCTAGAGAAAGGGAGAGAGAGATCAGGGAAGAGAAAGCCACAGGACTGGGTCTTAGGACAGCTGCATTCAGTTCTTGTCACATACTTGCTGTGTGACCTTCAGAAATCACTTAATCTCTCTGTGCTTCAGTTCCCTACTTGTAACATATGGATAATAATGCTTCTTTTCTCCCACCCTTTTTCTGTCTTGTCTATTTAAATCTCACACTCCCAGGGATAGTCACTTTCTTGCCCTATGTGTTTATACAGCATCTATCACAGTGAGACCCCAACCTCTGCTGGGACCCCTAGAAACTGCCAAAGTATAAATAACAACAATAAGGAACAGAAATGGCGTTCCTGAGAGTTTTGAGCCAGATCCATTACCGTCTGTTCGTGACCCTTGAAAAAGTCACTGCGGGATGGAAATATTGGGATCATTCCTGTTTTCTTTGAGATTAGAGAGACAAGGTGCAGCCTGATATCTGGCACACCTACCATGGTGATTTTGGCATCCCTGGTAAACCTGAAACTTTAACAAAACGCTGGGCATCTAGGGACTTCACAGTTGTCACTACGCTACACACGATGGCTGCTCAGAACTTGACTGCAATACAAGTTACTCCTGCACTAAGTCATAGACCCCTGCCACTTGAGCTAAAGAAGAATCTCAGTTACTAACAGTATAGGGCATATGACACATAGAGGAGTCGTTCCAATTTCCTCCAGTCGATGTCAGTGGCCCACACGCTAGCATGTTCACTGCAAGACTTTTGGGATTGATTTCTCTCATTCCACAGATTTCCCTCTGAGCTGGCATCCAGACTCACGTTCCCAGAAAGGCAGCCTAGAGTAGTGGAAGAACACATACGACAGTCACAGCATCGAAGATCACTTCCAACCGTCTTCATTCAGGGCAACACCTGGGGAGTGTGGGGCTATTGCCATAGAAATCACATCCCCAGATAGCTTTGTTTTGGGCTTCTCTTCCTTGTGGTAATTTCCTGCCCAGCCACCCACTTGGGGCCTATGCAATTCCAGCATGAGCTTCTCTTGTCCTCACTTGAACTGTGGGTGCTGGCTCAGCCTAAGGAGTGAGGATGGTGGGGTAGGAATAATACCAATGAGCTGAACAAAATAGGGGAGGGTGGGTCTGAAAGGAGCTGAAGGGAGACCTGAAAGCAAAGAAGAGTTTACATGCCATGAGCTAGGGCAGGTTCTGGAGAAGCTTGGGGCAAGTCATGGCTAACTCCCACAATTTAATTTGGTCCATAATAGCTGGCTGTGGGGCTGCCTTACCTGAAGGTAAGTCGTTCTCTTTGGCTATCCAGCCCACAGCTTTACCAGGCAACCCCACACAAAGCCACAGCTCATGGGAGGAACATGATCCCCCCCGCCCTTGCTTAAGAAGCCAAGCAGAGGACATCATGTTCACAGGAACAAGTGGCTCATTTTCAGCAAGAGATGGGGGCTTTCCATGCAGACTTCTAGCATGACTCTGTTGCACTCCTGAGCAATGGGTACAAGCTCCTGGTGCATCCGTGGGTTCCTGGAAGATTCAGACACCCAAATACTTCTGGGGTAACTGTGTCCTGGGAGTGGGAAAATGGTTTTCTTGGAAGGTACTTGCCACTTTTGTGCTGGGCAGGGGTGTGTTCTCTGATGAAACGTCCTTAGGTTAAAGACAACCTTTGTTTTGTTTTGTAAAACAAGAGCAGAAGTTCAGCTCTTCTTTCCTGTTCCTGAGCCACTGAAATGAAGCCCAGGCCTTTACAGTGCCACATGGGGACTGTCTCAGGGCGCATGGCAGCACTCTTCAGGAGTTCAGGGTGGGACATGAAACACATTGTATCAACTGGAAATGGTAGTGGGGAACTGAGTTAATCAGAATGCACTTACCCAGCATGCAATTCAACCAGGATATTGGAATTAACAGCACAGCTGTTAGGAACAGGTGCCAGGAGATCGTCAACAACAGAAGGGTCACGCTTTTAAGCCTCCATGGAAAGAAGTGCTGAATGCTTCCCGCACCTTTCAAGCTCCACTCACGTTAATCCTGTTTCCAAAGCGTAGGGCTGGGTAATTGTATCACAGAGGCGCATTGCAGAGGACACTACATGGGTTTGTTTTATAATGTTACAGCCAAGGAGATAGCCTGAAACTTATAGCCGCCTCCTTGTCAGCTCTCTAGAAGTGCTTCATGTAGATGCTCCAGGCTGGACAGATTTGTTTCCAGTGTAACCGGATTTGCCTGGCTGATGTGGTTTCTATAGACACCACTTCTGGAGAGTATTGTTCGGCAAGGTCCGGCTGCAAGCTGGCTTTACAGCTTCTGTATAATGCCTATTCCTGATCCCTGACAGACTATTATTAAGACAGAGAAATTAAAGGGAAGAGATGCAATGACGTTATTTTCACAGCAACTGTAATATAGCGGGTCGATATCTCGCTGCTTGTTTTTACACCAGTCTTTATTGTTTTTGACAGATCCCCTATTGCATTAAGTACTGTGTATTTCAGTGTTATCTGTGCAGCCTGTGACAGGTCAGCTGGTTTCTGTGGGATTATTTCATATGGGTTGGAGGCATAATGGTTCATTTTGGGCACACCGAAGCCCAGGATTTGTCACAACCCAGGAGTCCCATAATTCACCACTGAGGTTCAGGTAAGGTACTGCTTCCTCAAGTGGCACATTTCCCAGTGCTACAAGACAAACCACTGTCCACATTGTGTCTTTGCTTGTGCGTTTGAGTTCTTCTTCTTCTTTGGTTTGTGGCGATAGGGGAAGTGACATGCTGGTGATGGGGGGGCAGAGTAGCAGCCCTACAGACTGTAGCCTTCTCGCCAGGACCAGTACAATACAGGCAGTTGGAGTCCAAGCTTCCTACACACTGTCTCCAACTGCAAAAACATTCTTTGCAGCTGACCTAAGTGACTGCCTGTAAGAGTGAGACGGTAGTTCACTCTCTGTGGCCCGTGGAACCTATTGCAGAGACTACCAGCTAGAAAGAGAAACAGGTGATGGCCGTTTTTAGTGACTCAGACTCCTGTCTACTAGGAACTGGGCCGAGATCCACCAACAGCCACTGATGGCACTGATCCTCACTCACTACTCACCTCACCTAGGTCTGAACTGATGACTAGAGCTAATCCCACGATCCAGCCAGTCCTCTCAATTATTTTGTAAGTATTACTATTTACTGTTTGTATTGGGGTAGTTCCTAGGAGCCCCAGAAAAGGCACAGGACCCCATTGTGCTAGGCACTGTACAAACACACACAAAAAAGGTGGGCTGTGCCCCAAAGATACTACATTGTAAGCCAAACTAAAGCTTCATTTCTATCCTATTCATAGTTTTAAAAATCCTTTTGCTTTTTTTAAAAAAATACCGGCTAATTTTTGGGCCTCGAATAAACTGTTAGGGTCTTTTCAAGATGATTTTATTGGGCCACAAGAGTTTTATATGATTATGTGACCCTGAAATCATTTCATGTTGAATGCTTTGTGTTTAAGGTTCTGGTTGAAACCATTCCAGCAATAACCACATTTAGCCTGCCTTATAAACATAGTTATAAGGATTAAAAATAACCCTAGAGCAGAACCAGATGATGCAGCAAAGGTTCTTGGATGCACATATTGTCTCGTTACACCAACATTTCAACAGAGTTAGGCTCTGAGCCCTGTAAGGATGCACCTGTGCTTGAAACTACCCTGTCTGAGCACAGTTGTTGCTAGCATTTATAGCACAGTTTCCTTTGAAGTTAATGGAGCTTGCCACTCTACACCGGCAGAGGAGCTAGTCCCCTGTGCAAAACAATCAAGGAAACGGTGCTATGCCTCTATTAGCGAAAAATGTGCTTACGCATGATTGTTGCAAGCATAGGGTTCACCTTTACAGGGGGTCAGGGCCTAGCTCTGTGGAAGTGTTTGAGAAACTAGAGAATATGTGACCCTGAGAGCTCTTGCCACATAATTTGAGGAGCTTGGCAAGATGACTTTGAAAGAACTGTTTAACAGGCAATTGGAGTCACAGGCTGAGTTCCTGCGTGTTCATTGAGTGGGTTATAAAAACATCTGCCATTTGGGTCTGAGCGAGGATCCTTGCTGGGACTGAGATTGCTGGGGCTGTAAACCAACTGGGAATTGGAATAATGTGAGCCAGTGTCATGCACTGATTCAGCTTGGCAACTTAGAGCTGATCCACTTCCTAAAATGCAGAGACAAGAATTCTGGTGTGTGAAGATGGATCTCATTCCCTAGCATCTCCTAGCCCAGACAATTTACGTTCTGTGCACAAGAGCTCCTGCACAGTGCATCACGGCAAAGAGACTGCTACAGCTTGACAAGCCTTCGGATTATGCAGCTGATGCCAGCCTCAGAAGACTTTGCTCAGACCCGAGTTCAAGGTGCAGCTCTCTTTGCATAATGTGCTCATCTGCTTTTAGGCCTTGATTCGGGAGTACACGGAGTACTTTCAACTCCTTTTAAGGTCAGTGGGAGTTGATGATATTGAGGCACCTCACAGGAGGGTCCTAGGCCCCTTTCAGGATCAGGCCCTTAATGAACAAAGGGTACATGTAGGTTACCATCAGTTAGCATAAGAAAACTAATATATACACAAAAATTAGGGCTCTCTCCCTCCTCCCCATGCTTAACTTGAGACAGCAAAGAGCTAGCATTGTTCAGGTGACTTGCAGCTGCAGGGCAGGCACCAAACAAACCTTTTTGTTTGTCATCAGTGGCAAAGAAAATTAATTGCAATATCAATTCCTTATTTTACCATTGGTCTCAGGTTATTTTAGATGGTTCTTTGCAAAGCTGGCATTGCTTGGTGCTGTGGACACAAAGCCAGCATGCCTGGTGCTCTATACGCAAAGCTTGTTGCCTCAGGGGAAGGCCGTGGTCTCCCTCAGGCTAGTCCAGAACCTGAGGGTTACTTTCAACCCAAACTCGTCCACAGGGTCAGGCTTTCGGTGTCATCTGTGTCATTCATCACAGCAAGGCTGCTGAAAGCAGCAGGCCTGCTCTCCGCATGCCTTTCTCCAGGGGCACCAGCGCTTCACTGCTTGACAACTCAGAGGAGGGAGCATTGCTAGTAAGCTAGAGGTGTCGCTGAAGCATGACTCCTTTCTTGGTGGCAGCTCTGACTCAAGTCTTCGGACTGGACCAAGGCACTAGCCTCCAGTGGTTGCTGCTGCTACAGGGATACTCCGGAGCCAGCTTTTCCTATTGTCTCTGTGGCGCTGGTTTAAGCTCACTAGCCCCTCTGCCTTTTAATTCCTCGGCTTTGAAAGTAAAACATTTCTCAGGCTGTAAGACCAGTCTCTCTGGGGAAGCACAAACAAGTCTAGCCAGGCTCCCAGAATGGATGGGAATGCTGTAATCATTTCACTCACAAAGCTGCCCCAGATCCTTAGCATCCAAGGGTCAAGTCTGCCTTTGCTGAGCCCTGAGCAGGTACTGAGAGAAAAAAGACAATAGACACACCCTCATGGCACACTGGGTGTGTCAAAATATTCCCATCATGGGAAGCTGGAATACTCCTCCCATGAGTTTGCTCCAGGATGCTATTTCCCTGTGCCCATTAGGAAACACAGCTTTTGTGGCAAAACCAGTTGTCTTCCACCTCTGGGAAATACCTTTGTTTACAAGAGAAAATCTGAGTCTGGAACAAGATTTTCCAGGCAGGAAGAATTTGTTAATCACAGAGCCCTGGGCTCAGGTTGTAAAAGGGGGTGTTGCAGACCCTTGCTCTAACAAAGTCCAAGTGGACAGAGGAGGGGACCCTGCCCATCTTCTCTTTGCTGTAGTTGACATCAATATTGCCTCTCAGCAGACAAGAATAGGGGCTGGAACCAGGGAGCTGCTGCACCCCCTTGGCTTGAGGTGGTTTCGATCATATACAGGGTTTACAGTTTGGCTCTCAGCCCCCTACTATGCAAATTGTTCCAGCACCCCTGCAGACAAGGACTCTTCTCTACCTTTACCCACTTCCCAAACCTGCCCGTTTTCTGTGTGATAGTTTGCACAGCTCCATCTATAAGAGGCTTTGTCTCCTGTCCCATTCTTAAAACTGCTACCATGGAGGACTGGATGGCTCAAGGGGTCAGTGCTAAAGTATGGAGCCTTTTACTGCTCAGTCACCAGTCCCAGCTGCAGACTGAAAGTTGCTACCATCAGATAGCTGTTTAGTTGAGATATGTGTGACACGTTGGGGTCAGGGGGCTCAGTCCATTTGCTAGCAAGGCTGGTACCCTCCATTCCTCTTTCTCACAAGGCAAGGCTGAACTGGTGCGCAGGAATCGTGTGTTGCTACTGCCTATCTCGTACCTGTGCTGGGGATAAACAAAAGACTTTGGTCTCCAGGACTGTCAAGCCATCACTGCCCATGAACTTACATTCACCTTAATGTATGTATTTTATTAAGACCATCACAGCCCTTTACTGGGTATTTGTATTAACACTGGGCAACAAAACTCTTGCCAATGGCATAAAAGAAACTCATGCATGGTCTCACTATGAGCCTTTCCCAAACCCAAAAGATGGATTTAACAGGCAAAAAAGTACCATTTCATCTTTTTAAAAAGTTGGTTTTTCAGCTAAAGTAGCAAGATTTCTCGGCAAAAAAATGTTGGCACACAAGCAAATGTATAGATTTGCTCAGATAAGTGGAACTTCTTGAGTTTTCTTCATGCAAAGCTGTGTTGAATCTCCCATCTGGGTAAAATTGGTGCAAGTTGCCCTAATGTACTAATGTGTATGTGCTCCATTTCCTCCAGTGGCTGGAGGTCTGTGGATAATTAAGGCACTCTTATTACTGACAGACTGCTAATGGCACGTGCCCTCCCATGGTTTTGGGAGCAGAAGATGCTGAGTTAATTTCCTCGGTCTTTATAGGTATTCCAGCCCCTCTTTGTAATGTTCCAAGCCGTGTTCTCACTCCTTGTCCCACTTTGAACTGTGGCCATCTGTCACGGAGTGGGAATTTTCTGTAATATTTTGTACAAATAGTGTGGGTGCCTCAGTTTCCCCTATATGCTGCAATGTTAACTAGGTGGTGGAAAAAGGTTGTTTACTCTCTGCAGGGATGCAGAGATACAGGCACAAAGCTGCCTAGGGCCTGGGGCTCTTGTCCATGGAGAGTCTGAGAAGACAATGGCCACTCCAATTGTCCAGATATTTGGTATCTAGCAACTAACGATCATGGAGGACCATCCCTCTAGGGGAAGCCAGCCCTGTTTAACCAGGTGGAGAACAAAGGGCTGAGGAGGAGGGCCAAGTGACAATAGTTGCCTGGGAACAAGAACAAAGGACTGGGGAGGGGCCAGGTGGGAGGTTGTTAAGTGTGGGCTGCTGGAAGTTGGAGACTTTCCTGAACGGAGACAAAAAAGAGGCCAGAGGGCTCTGGGCTGACCAAGATGGACCATGCTGTAACTTTCTGCTCTCTGTGCTAACCAAGGACTTTCTGTGCTGTGTTCCAAACCCTGCTGCTTTGACAACACTGGTTGAGAGTCCCTGCAGATGCTGAAGTTGGGGCTGCACGGCTCCCTTTGGATGTACAAGTCTCTCTCAGGTGTCCAACTGAGGTGGACTCGCTGAACAGAACTCACGGTGTGAAGCAGAGGTGTTAAAGGCTCTGAGGTTTGGACTAAGGAGGTGGGGAAGCCAAGTGGCTTATCCTCAGGAAAAAGTGAGACCCTAAGGGGGGGTCTGGCACACCGAAGGGGGCCTCCCAATCCCAGACACTGTTCCAGAGCTGTTCCAGAGCACCGGACCTGTAGATCTGTAACACCATCTGAGGAGCGCTGGATAAGATAACCAGAAGTGCTGGCCTGACGCAGGAATCCGAGGGTGAAATGCTCTGATCTGTGATGCAGGTGGTCAGATGAGATCACCTTTACCGGCCCTCCTGGCCTTAAAGTCTATGGATCTTCCCAATGCCGTCCATGTGTGGTGTGGCTGTCGACAGTGGTATCTGTATGTTCACGTAGTTACAGATTCATGGCATTGCAATAAATATTGGCTTGTGCATAATAACTTGTTTGATAGTTCACACTGGTGGGGGAATCCGCCACACGAAGACTGGTGCAATGTTCATTGGCACGAGACGTTGTAGCAGCCCTGTAGTTAAGCAGTACGTGTGGTTTGCAAATGCTAAATAAATTTAAGCATGATTTACGGGAACATTTGCTTAAACTTTTTTGTTAAATGATAGCAAATTTGGAGCTTTATGTATTATAAATGGTTTTAATTTAGACTTTAAATGTCCTCTAGCCTCTGCATAAAGCACTCATTTGCTGCATGCTATTGTTTATTATACAGTGTCTGGACTCAATAGAACAAATAGAACAACTGAACAGGAACGGTGGGAGAAATAGAAGGAGCACGAGAGAGAAGTGGAGGGGTCAAGGTAAATGAGAAAAAGAGAGAGAGGTTAATGAATGAATCACAGTAGGGCCCTGATCCTCCACAGAGCACACAACACAACTCCTGAGTGGTGAAGGGGTGCAAGGTGGTGTTAAGTCTGTCAATTTGGGGGTGGTTGTGCACCAGGCTGGTTCCCTTGTGTCAGAGCAGCCTGAGGACTGCTCTAACTTGCACCAGCTGTCAATGGCTCCACGGGGCTGACACTGAAGCTGGGGATCACCAAAGTACAGGGAAGCCCTGGCCACTCCCCTTTCTCCCAGCCATATCCTCTACGCCTACTGCAGTGGTATGTGTGGCATAGGTACTGCTATCTCGGCACTGTGCCGCTTGGATCTTATGATAGGGTGATCCTCCCATGGCCAGAGAGGCTGGCTTCATGACAGCTTTGCATGGATGTGCAGCATAAAGTAGTCCAGGTGCAGCAGAGGAGCAGGACCCAGATCTGATAAAAACATTTAAAATACTCATGTGAGAGAAAATGCCATGTTTCGTTCACCATGATTCATGGGTTTCTAGATTCATCCTTCGCAACTACTCAGCTGGCCACCAGATATTCTTCAAAATGCTCACAAATCCTGAGAGTTTAATAAGTTTTAGTTCAAATGATTATTCATACCAGAAAGTATGTTGTTTGCTATTGGTTTTCTGCCATTCATTAGGCTGTTATTTAAAACATGTCATCCATCCAATCGGGGAGCAGAAACAAAACCATGTGGCCAACCCACACCATACTAAAAGCCAACAGTCCAAAGGGAACAGTTGGACTATTGAACCTGAAAATTATTGTTCTAAACTATTCAGCAAACACAGCACTTAAGAGTAATGAAGCGTCTGACTGAGAAACAGGACTAGCTGGAGAGCTAGTCACTTACCATAAAGCAAAGGAAATTCATAGCAAAAACTAGGCCTGATTCACCGCTCTTTACACCAGTTTTTACCCCAGGGTGACTCTACTGACTTCAGTGGAAAATTGGTGTTGCAGAGTCATGAATCAGTCTCGCTATTTCCAGTGCACGCTCCCACAGCTCACACCCCAGCCTGTCAATTCCTATTTACAAAGGCCTGGCAGAACGAAGTTGAATGTCATGCAAAATTTAGCAGCTTTGGTTAGACTTCAACAGGTATATAATGCTTTCTGTGGGGTGCTGAGTGCAAAGCCAGGATTCACTGCCACTCAACATTTGGCCCAGTTTTACACCAGAGCTCTTCTCTGGCTGCCTATATGCTGCTGGGTACAATTCAAAGTAGTGGATCCCATCTTTAACTCTCAATTACCCAAGAGGCAGCTTTTCCCTTATGTGTCCCCTCAGAGCTGTGTGGACCAGCTGGGGTGTTATTGCTGATGATCCCTGTGGGTTTGTGAATTGAGACTGGTCGATGAGCATTTTCAGCTGAGGGTCCCGGTTTGTGCAGTAACTCCTGCAACCTGGTGGTCTCCCAGAACCTGAGATCAGCAAGCTTTCCAGCTCAGGCAGGCAGTATTTGTTACACAGGCTTTTGATTACCGGGTACAGCAGAACTGCAGTTTATTCACTGAAACTGGTTGTGTCTGGCTGCAATTGTTTTAAGTTCAGTTTGTTTAAACTGTTATTAGAGCAGCCAGATGCCAGAGCAATGAAAACAGAGTAGAAGAACTCAGAAATCTCCAAACTCTCCCTATCCCAGCTGTAGACTTTGGTGAGAGTACATAAAATAGAGCCTGGATCCGAACTGCAGAGCTGGTGTCGTACAGCTCAAATCCAACACTCTTAGAGCATCTCTAACATGAATACATCCCGCTAAGTTTGCTAAGATGGACTTGTTATTAATTATTATTATTATTTATTTGCCTATGTGTCAGCAAGTGCAGTGGAAGCTGTGCATAAATCATGGATATCCCAACCCTGTCCCCGGCAGTGAACCTAGCATAGCAATTCATTTAAGCTGCATCAGTGATACTCTGCAGCATAAGATATGAAGTCTGCAGAAAGGCAGACACATCAGGGCTAAGGGAAAGCATTGTGTCTTTGCCCCTATTCTTATTGGGAAGGGTAGGGACTGATTGGGCTCCTATTTCTCATGGATCAAGGCTCTGTTCCCTACAATAAACACCTCCAAGTCCGGAGCCGTGGAAGGATTTAGATCATCTTGCCTGGAACTCTATTTTCTGATAATCTGTCTGAGTGTGACAGATAGGCCCTATGAACAGGACACCTGCCAGCTCTCACCATTCACTTCACTTGGAAGAGCTCCAGTTCTGGAGTTCCTTAGGTCATGGCTCCCTTCCCAGTGCTTATCCCCCAGCCCCAGCTCTCCAGGGAGGTTTATCTTTTCAGTCTCTTCTCAGACAGTGACCCCGACGTACCTGACATGAGGCATTCTCAAGAGGCCCCTTAGCAATGTGCTACAATCCCACAATGACACCAGTGAAAAGTTAGGATGATGTTAAATAAATCTGGCCAGACTGTAGAGGAATATCCTCTGCTTTCCTCCAGACAACACCCTCCCTCCTGCTTCACCTAAAGGAGGCTTGGCTAGAGCAGTGGACTCTTGGTCTGTAATTAGAGCAACAGACTGGGAGACTGGAGTTCTCAGTTCTCCTCTCTTCCTCTTCCATTTACTTGCTGTGTAATCATGGGTAAGCATTTAACTTGCCCATGACTCAGTTTCCCCTTCTGTAAAATGGCAATGTTATTTGCTTACTTAACGGGGTGTTCTTTGGCTTGATTTGCTCATGTTTTTAAAGCACTCTTGAGATCCTTGGAAGAGAGATTTTATGAGCTGTGGGCTCTGCACCATCCCAGTGGCTCATTCTGCTCTTAAGCCAGCTTTGCTGGCTCCTGGATAGTTCACCCTGTAGAGGGGAATCCTTGGCTGGTGTCAGGGAGCCATAGCAGTTCGTATGCCACCCCCCCAGCTCGCTGACCCACAGTGCTCGGGGCATGCCCAGTGCACCTCTATGCTCTGGTAATCGCCAGCTGCCAGAGTGATCCCTTGGGGTAGTGAGCAGTCAGTGTAATATCAAATATCTCTAAGGTGCTTGAAAGTTATGCCAGGGACTAAGGTTGGCATCAAATGGCCTCAGGACAGAGGTGACTCAAAGCCATCTTTGCACAGCCACACCCTGAGCTGTACCAAGCACAACTCAGGATCAAGGCCTGTGAGTGCAAAGTATTATTAGATATTGGATATGGCTTTATAAAGGGCTTCTCACACTGGAGGCAGTAGCATGGGCAGATGAGGCTGGTAGCCCGTGGGGGAAAGAGGGTACATTTTTTCAGGGTGAATGACTTATTTTTCTCTGATACTCTCTGCAATGTATGGCAGGTATTTTCATGTGTAAACAGGTGTAACAGACATTTGACAGGTTGGGAAGTTGGTGGTGTATAGTGCACGTACAGAGATGTGTCATGCGCACACACCTGTTATTGTGAGGCATCTGTTTTATCTAGTGGCTGAGATTTTTCAGAGAATATGCCTGAATGTTTAGCAAGACATTCTCAGTCATTTCAGAGGGAGAAGTCATTAGCCTATGGAAATGTTCCCTTTCTACAGCAGATGAAGCCGTGTGCTCACTGAGCTGCAATTATTCTACTAGTACAAGGTCTAGTACATAGCCCTAAATAGTACAGAATGGCAACATTGTTTGCTTTAATAAATGCCCCTTGAGTATTTCAGATCCACTGATCTTCTTTTCAGCTTCTTCACCAGCCAGTCCCTCTTAAATGACCCCTGATCTTGATGGCTGATTTATTCTTGGAATTTTGCTGGGACATCCAAATGAGGCCACTTTGAATCACAGGTGTGAGGAGCTAAAGATGCTTTGCTCTTTGGTTTTTAAAAGATTTTTCATTTTATGTTGGAGCCAAATATCTATTAGGGTAAAATCAATAGCAGCTCCCAGAACATAGAGTAAATGCTCCAGAGTTAGTACACTTCACGCACAGCCACTGTAGCTGTATGTCTAAGCTTTGAAAAAATAGATTTTTACTGGTAAATATCAGTAAACGTTGATTTCACCGTACGTACACAAACCAACACAATATTTCGATCTATAGTAATCAACATTAATAGATAGGCAAAGTAAGAAAACTGCTTCTTGGGAACTTATTAGAGTTTGATGTAAGGGTGTTTACTTTGTATATTTTGAAATGTAATGTTGACAATTTGTGTTTTAATGCTTATAAGCTTTACCTTTTGAATCTCGATTGCTATTGTCATTAAATATGCATTGGCTGACCCTCCCCCTTACCATCCATTGTCTGTCCCCCCCATCATCTCCCACAATTGTGAAAATTTAAATTGACAAAAAATTTTTAAAAAGTCTTAAAACCCATAACTCTGCGCAGCTGTGAAAATTTAAATGAATACAAATAAAATGTGCCCAAAATGACCATTGCTATTACCCATTAAAATGATTAAAAATAAAATAACATTGAATTCTGCCAAGCCTCCTCCTGTCTAAAGGAAAACTAACAGAGTGACTAGTTGTATACGTTATTGGTGTTTGAAATAAGCCCGTTGCTAAAATGTTGATGGGCAATGTCATTTTTAGCATTACAGGTAATGCAGGGCTCCTCCTGCCTGTCTGACTTTTCAGATACATCAGAGCATCAAATCCATGCCTCTGTGTCTCTCTGTCAGGCCCCATCACCTAGTATCTCAGCACCTCCTCACAAGTGTTAAAATAGACATAACAAAACAATCTTTCTCCCTCCTTTTCCCCCCCATTCCTGTGGAGGTAAACTTGACAAGTCGGTGGGACTTTGCATGCGTGTGTGAACAGCGTGTTGAGGGAAATCTAACTCGGTGAGCTTTGTATTTAATTTGAAAGTGGTGTGGCTATTAGTTCTGATCTCTTCAGGTAGCGAGTCTGTTTCTTGGCTACTGGCTCAATATCTGGTTGGAAAGATATTGGTAGATATCACTCAGGGCCCTGTACAACCTTTTTCCTGGTGACGAGGCAGGCAAGCTGCATCCCCATGTGCTAGTGCAGAGGTGGGCAAACTACAGCCCGCAGCCACATCTGGCCAATGGGACCGTCCTGCCCGGCCCCTGAGCTCCTGACCCGGGAGGCTGGCCCCCAGCCCCTCCCCTGCTGTTCCCCCTCCCCCGCAGCCACACAGCCGCGTGGGCAGCGCTCTGGGGCGGTGGGGCTGCACACTCATGCAGGGCAGCGCGGCAGCATGTCTGGCTCCGGGGCAGCTCCCAGACCTGCTGCTCTGAGCGGCATGGTAAGGGAGCCGGGGGGTTGGATAAGGGGCAGGTGGTCCTGGGGGGCAGTCAGGGAGCAGGGGGCGGTTGGATAGGGGGTGGGGTCCCAGTTGGGTGGTTAGGGGCAGGGGGTCCCAGGAGGGGGTGGTCAGGGGATGGGGAACAGGGGGCAGTTGGATCGGGCAGAGGTTCTGGGCGGGGGGGACAGTCAGGGGACGGGGAGCGGGGTGGGTTAGATGGGGGTGGAGAGCCGGGGAGGGATTTGGGGCGGGGGTCCTTGGAGGGGGTGGTCAGGGGGACAAGGAGCAGGGGGGCTGTTGGATGGGTGGGGAGTTCTGATGGGGGCAGGAAGTGGGAGGGGGCAGATAGGGGGTGGGGGCCAGGCTGTTTGGGGAGGCACAGCCTTCCCTACCTGGCCCTCCATACAGTTTTGCACCCTGATGTGGCCCTTGGGCCAAAACGTTTGCCCACCCCCGTGCTAGTGGCTGGTGTGCCAGTGTGCTCTAGGGCGGGATGCATCCCCATAGCAAGGTGGGCAGTGCGTGTGCTATCATCCTCTCGCACATCGGTTCAGCCAGAGGAGCTGCTGTAAAGCCTGGCTGGGGTTCCATAGGAGCGTTGCCAGTGGGCATTGCCTGGGGATGCTCTGACTCCTGTTGGTACTGCCACAAAGGCCCTGCACAGACTTGCTGGTGCTGGGGCCCTCCGCCCTCAGTTAAGTCGGCAGAAAACAAATTAGCTCAGGTGTGACTCAGACCCACACTCCTTGAAAAGTTAATGACTGGGAATGCAGACACATGGCAGACATGCAAGTCTCAACAGCCAGTTTCCCCCTTTCCCAGTGTTCCTGTTAGACATTTCATACTTATTGGGCCAAAACGGTTTTGAATTTGCCCCTGTTCACTTTGCCTGCTACTGAAATTGCCTGCGTGGTTTTGGCACTTACACGCCCCAAAGCCTGACACCTTAGAAATAAGAGAGAGAGAGAGAGAGGATTTTGTATAGTTATTTTATGTGGCATCACAATCATTTTACACACATGATGCCAAGAGTTATAGGCAGCATAGGTAGTGCCACTTATAGTTAAATTTGCCTGACACGTTCCAGTATAAGACTCTTGTTTTTAGCGGCTTATGACTTTGCTAAACTTAAACTATTTGGGCTGAAATTTTCCATGCTGGGTATCTGCCTAGGGCTGAATTGTTTGGGGACATTTCAGCTAAACCAGTTAAGCCATTTCTGAGACTGGGAAATATACATTGTTTTGCTCAAATTAAAAATATTCTTTTCATTCAGAAGTGCTAAGATGACAGCACTATAGAAAAGCACATCAGGAAATTAATAATTCTGTATTCAGTGCAGGGTTTGGAAGGTGTGCAATAAATAATTCATGGGACCACTCATTGAACTAGGAGAAAAATAAATATTGGACTAGCTACTCGCTCTGTCCACCCTGTGCACTGCGTGAGGCAGGGGTCCTGTGGAAAAAAAGACGTGTAATTAACAACTGTATCAAAACACATAGGCGCAAGGGAGGGGGGTGATTAAGGTTGAATGGGCAATCTTACTTCTAGCATTTCCTAACTTTTGAGTGCTTGACTTTGCAACCTTAACATTCTTTAAATGCAGTCTTTTGGGATGTGATTTTATCAAAATTGTGGGAATTCGAGTGATCGTTCCCCCTCTCCGGATTAGAGTGTGTTGTTGATTGTGGAGGCGAGACTGAAGAGCAGGTCAGCAACCTCCTGTTCTTTCTATTTTATTTACGTATTTCCGGTAGATTCAATGCTCCATTCTCCTCCTCCCCTTTGTTGTGAAGCAGCCTGTAATTTGGCAGGATCCATTGGCAGATGCAAGTATATATCTAAAGTGGAATTATTCATGCATGTGTCAGATTTCACTGGGGACCTTCTGAGCAATAGCCAAGAAACAGAATTTTTTGCAAATGCGACCTTTGCTCTCTAGGACTTTCTAGGTCAGGCACTCATGGTTCACAGCGACTTTATGCCGAGTCCCTCCGTGGAGAGCAGGGCACTGTAGGATTAAGCAACAGCATATCAATCAGGAAGCCGGATGTTTCTTCTGTTCCTCTTAGGTCTTGCGGCGGGATCCACATCGAATATAAAACTCCCTGAGTCCAAGAGAAAACAGCAACTAACAATACCCTGAGACATAAATAGCACAGGTACAGAAACTTTAACTAGCATGTAGATGGACAAAACAGTGACAGTATTATATACATTTCGAGAGCATAAGGAAAATATACTACTTACTGGAAAGCTCGGTGCTGCTTTCCATCTGCCTTATCGCTGGATTCCAATGGTTGGGTGCCCACAGACCTTTTGCATTAAATTTTACATTGATTTTTATGACCAGTTATTACATGTAATATCTGAGCACTCCAAGTGCTTTCTCTCCTCCCTGGTGTGGGATGAAATAAAGTTCATGGCAGCAGTATAATGGATGGCTCGGACCACATCCAGAAGCGGGGGGTTTATCGTGAAATTATTTGAGGGGACTCGGAAAAATGTGTGCTTTTATGTCCATGTATAAAAACTACATTAAGTTTGGAAGAAGCCAAAACATGTCATAACTTGGGTTCCCAGTGCTTATTGCTACATCCTTCCATTGCCTCCACACCCCCCACCACTAAAACAGCGTTGCTAAAGCGCAAGGGACTTCTCAACCTCTTCTGGATTCTTGTAAAATGCCCAAAGGCCAAGTTCCCTCCACCCTCAGAGTGAGCACAGAGGAAGAAGATGGGTGCGCTGATGTAATGTGTCCCAGGACAAATGTGTATCCTGAGCTGGGTGCTTGCAGAGCACACGCTTTCCAGCAGTATCCCAAAACCCATACCTGTCTCTGGTTAAAACCCTATCTTGAGCAGTGCACCTCTGTTTATAAGCTGTCAAGGGGACTTTAAAACTGCGAGAGCTAATGCAGCCATAGCACAGAGTTTGGCAAAGATGTGCTAATACCTCCTTGCCTTCCCCATGCCGGGCGTTTTTGGCACTGTGTCTGCACATAGTGGAAACTGCAGCTTCACTGAAAAGCTCCAGTAGACAACTTGTATGCCGTGTGTGTGCGTGTGCACGTAATGCAGAGGTCTTATGTTTTAATATTCCCCCCCTTTTTAGTTCAGTATTTAGTTGGTGATGTGCTGGATTAAAAGGCTTCCACAACTATAGTCCTTTGCTATCACAAGTACAGCTGAGAGCAATGGCAGTACAAGAATCACGCACACACACGCGCACACACACACACACACACACACAGCCCTTGTAAAGTGACTCACTCTCAACCTGGAAGTTTGGAAGTTGAGTGTACAGTTGGGGGGTGGGGAGGGGCCGGGGGCAGTAGCATTTGCCTTTCATTGTGCTAGAGGAAATGACTCCTTTCGATACACATCTCGATTGTATCTATCTAAGAGGAATTGGGCCCATTGTCTGTGAATTGCTGTGGGATTGCACAGGCTGGAAGGGACTATAGAAATATGAGCTGTTATAGCTATCAGTAAATGTGATGTTAGGCAATATCATGTTTCCTTAGTACTCTGTTTCCTTTACACTTATAAATCTGGATCATTTACAATACAATAAGGCCATATCCTCAGCTGGTGTACATGGACGTATCTCTAGTGAAGTCTCCGGACCTAGCACCAGCTGAGGATATGGCTCAAAGAGCTGAACTTTTCAGCAGAGATGAAGATCAAAAATCTTGTTTTTGTTGGTTTTCGAGATCCCACACTGTGAATGCACCATCTGGATTAATCAGCATGGTGAGCATTTTGCAGGTGGCATCTCTCTGTGGTGATCTTTGATCATGGACATTTCACCCTCAGTACTGCAAACAGGGGCTGGTGTCAGGAATCATAAAACGAGACCATGTTATATTAGCTTTCCCAGGAGCACTCCCCACCCCCACCCAAAGGCAGGGGAGAGGGAGGATTTTGCCAATGAAACGTCAGGGGTCTGATAATCATCAGTTCATCCAGCAGAATGTCTGACTCCAACAGATCACGAGTGAGTGAAAATGACAAGCTCTGTGAGTCGCAGTCCTTGGGTTCACGTCACCCACGCTTCTGCAAAATGCCTTTGGACCAGCTGCTGAGCATTATTTCCTGCTTCTAACCCTCTCATTTCAGAGTTGTTTTGTGCAATTTATTGCTAAAAAGTTCACGAAATTGATATCAAGTATTTAGATTTGCCCATTTATTTGGATGCCCTAGACCACCAATGAATAATAATAACAGAGGTGATGTTTCATTCTGAGCTGAGAAATCTGACACTGATTAATGATCAGAGATAAACAGTTAGATTCAATGAATGTGTGGGCCTGTGTATGACATGGGCAGATAAAAGCCAGGGACTTCATAGGAAGCTGAGATTTATTCTGTTTAGTCTGCATCCTTCCATATCAGACCAGACTATTGGTCCATCTAGGCTTGTAGTTCATCCAGTCTGGTATCTCACTTCTTGCCAGACTAATGCTACATTTAGATCATTATCCTGTTGCACCATTTCAACTAGTCAATGGGATTTAGGCTTCTAAGTGCCTAAATCACTTTTAAAAACGAGACCTAGGCTTTTAAATCAGTTAGGCATTGTAATGCTGAGTGCAGCGAGTCCTAAATACCTTTCAAAATCTGTGCCCAAGTGACTTGCCCAAAGATGCACAGTGAGATTGTAGCTGTTTTGGGACTAGAATTCAGGCCTGCTGACTCCTGGTCCTATGCCCTCCGGTATATTACCTTTTGTCTAACCAGCCCATACCACTTAGTCAGATGTCTTGTGTGTGGTAGTGGCCAATACCTGATGTTCCAGAGGAGCGTAAAATAAGCTGCACACTGCATGTGACTAAATTTAGAAGGCTCTGGGGAAGGAGAAGGAGGAGACCTTCCCCTGTAGCTGCAAGTGATCAGCTTACACCATGACATCTGCAATTTGATGATCCTTATTACACCGCAGTTAGAACACAGAGTGATGGCAAACTTCTTGGGAAGTAAAGAGCAAACGAGCAGGAGTGTCCAGTGCGGGTCCCAATTTTTTGCATGTTATTTGCCTGGAACTAGAGGCAAAGGTGCCAGCTTTTGCTATGTGGAAAATAAGAAAAAGGAGTTTAGGTTTGGATCTGGGATTGGTTATCTCTGGCTGTTGTTAAGGCTGCAGAAAAGGCAGAGGCAGCATCAGTAATTGGCTCCATCGTTACTTTCTCTTCCCATCAAACCAGGCCACTGGCAGAACCTAATCCTCTTCTGAGACCCGCATTTGAGTCATTCGCCAGCCTCACCAGCTCTGATTGTCCTACCAGCAGGAGAACTGGCATTCACAAAGCTCTCACTAGAATAGCAGGGTGGCTGCAGAAGCTGCGGAAGCAATACTATGACTCTGTTGTGGGTTTGCAGTGTTTTGTCTAGCAGCGTGGGTTTGAGGTCAGAGCTGTGATGCTCTGAGTGGGTCACTCAAAACTGCTCTATTTGATTCTTATAGCTGGTACCACCACCTGGTTGCCGGCACTTCCTATTATAAGATCCTGTGTTTCTTGCTTGGGCTGGAATTTTTTCATACAGGACGATTTTTCCATCCTCAGATTGATTATATATAATATATATTTAAAGTTTCAGCAAAACCAACTCAGCCATTTCCAAGAACCAGATTAGGGCGAAATAATGTCTTACCTATGCAAACAAATTCTTACAGTCCTTTCGATGAGGCACTCTAGTGCCCCCATGCTTTGGAGCAGGGACTTGTTAATTTGGCAGGGTGTCAGGGATGTGCCTTTTCCAATTCCTGTGAAAATAAGAAAGTCTGCATTTGGGCAAGTTAAAAAATAGTGGAAAAAATAGCATGTGAGACTGTGATTAAAGATTGTATCGTGATGCATATGCATGAGAGGGATGCATTAGGGTGGCATAGGCAACCTTAATTCTGGCATTTCCTAAATTTTGAGAGCTTGATTTTGCAACCTTAACATTCTTGTAATGTAGCCTTTTGTGTATAATGTTCTATACAGGTACTTACACGGCACTCATCACTATGATAGCTGAGCACCTTCCAGTAGTGGATTAAGTGCAGTGACTAACATCTGGAATGGGTGTGGCAGTCTTTCTCTTGTCCTCTCTCCAGAGCTGGAATCGTGGTGGCTGCTGGAGCTCAGGATGTGGGAAACCAGGTCTGGAGCGGAAAGAATGTAAAAAGAGAAAATTATGCCCTGAGTGATAAACTGTTTATAATAAACTTGCTGTTTTGGAGGGAGAGAATGTAGCATTTTGCAGTTTCTATGAGAGCATCAGCAGAATAGGGCAGAGAGAATATTATCTCTAAAAGCTTATGCATCATCCTCTTAAAATGTTAATGTCCCATTTCCAGCTGAACAAATAAACCTCTACAAGTTGGATGCGACTAGTGCTAATGAATCTGAGTTTAGGCTGGGAAAATAAAGAACCTGCTTCTGATCACAAAAAAGCATCTTTCAAGGAAAAAAAAACTGTCGTTATTTTAAAATTGCTCCATTAATTGCTGTGAACAAAGGACCATTAGTGTGAAAGGACCAAACTATTTAAATTCTGAGTACTTTATTTTCAGCAGGATTATAAACCAGATCCTTGGCAAACCCTTCAAACAGAGCGTGCAGGCTGAAAAATTCAGGAGGCCTTAGCCTATTTACCATCTCCCAGATATGTTTTTGTTTTGTTTCCTTAATAGACTTGTGATGATCATGCCTGTGTGTGTTTTATCAGCAATAAAAATCAAAGTTCTGGCTGGAATAGGCTAGAATGTTTCATCTGTCTTTGTTTTATGGTTTTCCTGGGATTTTTAGAGCCACAGGAATCCTCTGATAGACCAAAATAATGCAAGATCTGGTCTCAGTTACCCTGGTATTGAGTGCAGCATAGATGCATAAACAGATTTCTCAGCTATTTCCACCATCCAGGTGCTGAAATTATTATTATTTGTCATGTGTTTCACAGTAGCACCTAGATGCCCCAACCAAAATCAGGTCTCCATTGTGCTAGGTCAGTACAGACATGTGGAGGGCATTCCTGCCACAAAGAGCTGACAATCTAAACAGACAAGCGGAAGGGCTGCTTTATTGAGTCTAGCCATTAGGCCACTCTGCCCTGAGTAGAAGGCTGCCCTTATTGATTCTGGCCATCAGGCAATGCTGCCCTGAGTTGCAGGGCCACTTTATGGACTCCAGCCATTAGGGTACGCTGCCCCAAGAGGAAGTGCCGCTTTATTGACTCTGGCCACTAGGCCGTACTACCACGTTTTATCGTCAGGGTCGTGAACACAGGACCTAATTTGCTGCCATACCATTTTTCCCCCTTCTTCTCACCATACGTGACCCAGCACCTGGGATGGTGTGTACCTACCCCGTGACACAGCCCTGGATGAGACATTTGTGTTGCTCTTTGACTTCAACATAAACACAAATATAAATAGTGAGATAGTCTGTGTTCTTCAGGTTTAGCTGTATTCCACAGCTCCATGCTGAACACATTTCTGTCCTACAGCTGGGCTGGAGACAGTATTAAAAATTCCTTACTGCTTAATGTCTGTTTGATTGTTTTCACCATTATTTTGTCGTACACTGAAACAGTTTAGTACAATTCTCTCAGAGGGAGATGTCTCCCAATGGAAATCAGCTCAGAACAGCTCCTATCCGCTAGGTCAGGTGGACTCATTCATCCAATAGAGCTGCATATCAGGAGGGTCCATCCTCAAGTTTTGGCTTTAGCACTATGAGGTGCTCTGATACTAGGGTGGTGGGTGCAGTATCAGAAACCGAAATGAGGGGTGATAGGTTTCCCCCATCTCTCTCCCTCTCTCCCTCTTTCACACACACACAGACACACACACTGAGCAAGTCTGTCTCTTTGACGGGTGACTCCATTACATGGTTAAAGCTAGATGGCAGACACAACTGGAAATAAGGGTGGGATGAGTTTTGGTCTCTCAATTTTTAGCCATTTGGACTGTCTCTGGCCTCTACCCTCAGCAACAGGTGTTTTAGCACAACACAGAAAAATGGGCATAACACCTGACATTTTGCACAACCGACCCCTTGTGCCAGCTGAATCGTGTACATCCCCAAGGAATTCATCCCAACCGCTTAACCAACAGCTGGTCACAAGGCTGCCATTTCCTTTGCATGTCATTAAGTCCTCAAATGATGTCTGTAAATGTATTTCCACTTGGGCAGGATTATCCATTCACATGGTCACCACATATCCTCCCAGACTAAGCCCTTCATGCGTGAAATGCATAAGCTTTCCCTTCAGGGGGTTTAGTGCCTCAGTGACCTTTATATTCTACAAAGAGGCATTTTAATCTCCGACACTACTGCTCCACTAAGTGGTTTCTCATTTGACCGGCACTACTGAATGGTCTTTCCATGTTGATGGGCTCTATTAAGACATTGGGAATTGAAGAGCTAAGGGAAGAGCATTACAATCCCTTACTTTATTGTTATTTTCACTAACGATGCTCTAAGTTCAGCATGGGTTTGGTTTGCTACATAGTTTGAAGAGTCTAGGGACTGCCATATGGGAGGAAACTTGGAAACACAAACCCTCATTAATACAAAAGGAAATTTCCTTATGGGGAATAGGTGACTCCGGGTGATCAGAGTCTTTGCTTACCCATTGATTAATCTGTTCTTCCAGCCTCAAGCTGAATCTCTGGCTGCACTCTTCTAAGCCTGGTGCCTTTTGGCAAATCTACCAAGTCCCAGAAGCCTCTCCATCCTCATTAAGGCTTCAGGTTCCATTCAGAACTGCTGCTGCAGGCAAAAGCAAATGGATAGCTAACAGGCAGAATCCATCCAGGCAATATAGTTAGTTCACTAGTTCAACTGGTAAAATCTCAACCATTGACTCTACCATGCACATGGTTAAAACCAAGATTCATAGATTCATAGATATTTAGGTCAGAAGGGACCATTATGATCATCTAGTCTGACCTCCTGCACAACGCAGGCCACAGAATTTCACCCACCACTCCTGCGAAAAACCTCTCACCAAGATGTTTCATTCACCATGATATTTACCTTTACCATGGTATATTTGGTATTCTCGATGCTGAGAATGGGAAAGGTGGCTGTATATGTAACTACTGCAGGTGGTAGATGTCCAGGTTTATTCAGCACTCCCTCAGCCATGGAGATTGCCTATAAACCTGGTTTGGTTCTTGGTACGGTTTTCCACATGTACGTTGCAAACAGATATTACAGTTGTGAATGAGAAAACAAGAACGAACCCATGTCATATCTCCATGATAGTGTAATGCTGACAGACCCTGGTTGTCGGCGGGCAGGCTTGAACCGGGAACTTCTTGAGCTTCGTATATGAGCCTCTCCGGCATGAGCTAAAAGCCAACTTCCTGTTAGTTAAGGCTGTAGAGCAGAGTCATTTTACCTCTCTCTTTAAGTGGTCTCAGCGCCACTAGATGGGACAGAACACCACCCCCGGGAGGTGTGTGGGTTACAATAGCACAGTATGTGAGTGTTTTCTGATCGTCTATGCTGAATTGAATATAAAATGGCTGTCTGTGTCTGCATACCACAGAATCCTTAGCAATTCATAGGTGCTGTACACTGGAAACAGATCCATAACAGTAACATAGCTATACAACTGGTTTGATTACCTTAAATGTACAGATGGGAGAACTGGGCTGGAATATCAAGGATGTTTCCTGACCATGAAACCTCCCCCAGAACTTGACATGAACCTTTTCTACTGTTCTGATCTGTTTCCTTATCGGCACTGCTTGGCCCTGGGTGGGTTTAGAAGTACTGAAATGCAAGGAGAAAGGCAGTCTAAATGGTTTTTCCAGAACGCTCAGAGGTACTAGAAATCTCAAGGAAACCCTCGGACTATGAGACTTCCAGCCTAACAGATTCATATTGATAAAATGCATGTCGGTCAGTAAGACCACCGTGACTCTGCTGTTAACTTGTTCCTCCCTCTTCCCCACATTTGCCTGTCCACTCATCTGTTGCATCTTGTCTAAATCCCATATTATGGCCTCAAAGGCTGTCTTTGCATTAGTTGTCTGAGTATGGAAGAGCATGGTCCCTCTTTGGGGTCCTCAAGCATAACAAAAACAATAGTACTACTATGACTTATTACTAGTCACCCAATTCTGTGGGTGCTTCTCCGCGCCTGAAGGTTGAACCTTTGGGGGTCCACGAATCACCAGTTCAAATCACCAACTCTGGAGCTGGCCACTGAACCTGTTATTGCTTCAGGAAGAAGGAAGTCTAATGACCAGGTAGCTGCCTGCGGATGATGTACTTAGACAGTTGCTGACAAACACATGTGTAGGCAAAAGCCTGTTGCAGCCAGACATCTCCAGCTACAGGAACAAGGCAAGACACTGACAAATAACTGGAGGGACTGGAAGCACAAAGTTTTCAGAGCAGGGAGGTGGGAGCCATACAAGCCTAGTCAGATTGGCACAGCCCTCATTATAGTCTATGCCAGTGATACTTAGACCTCAGTGGTTCAGGAGCCCAATTAGCAATCAGCATGATCCAACAGAGCCACAGTAGTATGAATTCATTGTTTCATTTACTAGAGTACTATATATCCATATTTAAACAGTATGATGGGGAAATATTTAGTTTATATATTGTTGTCACAACAAAATGACTCACCCAAGTATTATTACTTTATCAACTACAATTGGTTAATAACATAGTAAAAGCATTCTAATTGGTTAATAACTTAGATTGGTTAATACTTAATTCACACAGCGTTTTAATATCACATGCTGCAAAGAGCCACAGGAGACACATTAAAGAGCCACTTGTGGCTCCTGAGCCTCAGTCTGAGTATCACTGATCTACTCAACCCTCTAAGAAAGACTTCTTTGCTGATGGGCACAGGTTGAGTGATCCAGAAAGCACGAGAGTAGGATCCACTTGTGAGGCTGACTTAGACCTTGGTGAGCCAATGGGACCCCCTTCCCATTTTCTGGAGTGTGCCCTTAAATTTTGCAGCTCCAGCTATTCCCTTTAACTTCCCCAGCCTCTGAAATCCTTGACTTTAGCAAAGCTTTTGACATGGTCTCCCACAGTATTCTTGCCAGCAAGTTAAAGAAGTATGGGCTGGATGAATGGACTATAAGGTGGATAGAGAGTGGGCTAGATCATCGGGCTCAATGGGTAGTGGTCAGTGGCTCCATGTCTAGTTGGCAGCCGGTATCAAGTGGAGTGCCCCAAGGGTCGGTTCTGGGGCTGGTTTTGTTCAATATCTTCATAAATGATCTGGAGAATGGGATGGATTGCACCCTCAGCAAGTTTGCAGATGACACTAAACTGGGAGGAGAGGTAGATACGCTGGAGGGTAGGGATAGGATACAGAGGGACCTAGACAAACTAGAGGATTGGGCCAAAAGAAATCTGATGAGGTTCAACAAGGACAAGTGCAGAGTCCTGCACTTAGGAAGGAAGAATCCCATGCACCGCTACAGACGAGGGACCGAATGTCTCGGCAGCAGTTCTGCAGAAAAGGACCTAGGGGTTACAGTGGACGAGAAGCTGGACATGAGTCAACAGTGTGCCCTTGTTGCCAAGAAGGCCAATGACATTTTGGGATGTATAAGATCAAGGGACGTGATCGTTCCCCTCTATTCGACATTGGTGAGGCCTCATGGGGAGTACTGTGTCCAGTTTTGGGCCCCACACTACAAGAAGGATGTGGAACAATTGGAAAGAGTCCAATGGAGGACAACAAAAATGATTAGGGGACTGGAACACATGACTTATGAGGAGAGGCTGAGGGAACTGGGATTGTTTAGTCTGCGGAAGAGAAGAATGAGGGGGGATTTGATAGCTGCTTTCAACTACCTGAAAGGGGGTTCCAAAGAGGATGGATCTAGACTGTTCTCAGTGGTAGCAGATGACAGAACAAGGAGTAGTGGTCTCAAGTTGCAGCGGGGGAGGTTTAGGTTGGATATTAGGAAAAACTTTTTCACTAGAAGGGTGGTGAAACACTGGAATGCATTACCTAGGGAGGTGGTGGAATCTCCTTCCTTAGAAGTTTTTAAGGTCAGGCTTGACAAAGCCCTAGCTGGGATGATTTAGTTGGGGATTGGTCCTACTTTGAGCAGGGGATTGGACTAGATAACCTCCTGAGGTCCCTTCCAACCCTGATATTCTATGGTTCTATAATACCCAAAACTTGTCTTGGCCCTGCAGGTGGTCAGTTCTAACAACAAGTCTCTCTGGCCACAGGATGAAACCTATGGTAACTACTGGTGTGCATAATAACTGACCTCTGTTCATCTTCTTGCTGTCTGAATGCAGTAGCTACAGCTGGCTGCACAGAAGCAACCTATAGCACAGTTAATAAGCAAAAGGATCAGTGCGTCTCACGTCTACAGATTTCAAATGCACCTGTCAGATGAGATTTAGCTCATTATTTCATGACCTAGCAATGGTGAATATATATGATAATAATAATAATATCACCATGATAATGAAAGGGGAAATGATCAAAAATGTCAGCATTATCAAAAAAATTATGTCTTTTAAGAACGAATTGTAACTAATTAGACTTTGAATGGGAAATCAAATGAAAGTGCATGAAGGCTCAATTTTCCATACAGCTGACAATCTGACCTTTTTCGGAGTGGGGAAAAATTATTTTTAATTAACATGACTAATCATTTTCCATCATTTCAAGATAATTGGCTTTGTTGAAAAACAAGCTGTTTTGGGGGGGATGCCGAGAGAAAGACAGGGGTAGCTCCATTGGCGTGTTTAACCTCTCGAAGGCTGGGGGAGTTGCTGGCTGGAAATGAAATGTCAGTTCCCTTTGTAATGTGTGGAAGAGATTTTGTGAGGAGCTGTGGGTGTAGTTTTCTTTCCTCCCTTTCCAAACGGCTCAGGAAATTTACCACGGAGGAAAAATTTTGGATCCCTGTTAGACCTCCTTTCATTTTGCAACAAGTATCTCTGAAAAAACAACATTGAGAAGATAGGGTAACTAAGAGATACCCAGCTACCTGGTGAGCAACCAACAAAGGTCATTTAGTGACCCTGGATCCAAGATCTAATTCTGAAGTCCTTACTCAGTCTCATCTTCCATTCAAGCTAAATGGGAGTTTTGCGTGAGAAGGGACAGCCAGATTTGACCCCAACTAAAGAGGAGGCAGCTGACTCTGGCCAGACAAAGAACGTTGTGGAGATTATTTCACTGCATTTGCTTGGCTAAGATGTGGGGAGCCCAAGAAGACAAGTCCCAAACTATGAGTTATAGCTCCTCTCTTCTAGTAAATGGCAACAAGTACTGATCTACTGCAGGCTTTCACTGGTAGCAGAATATGGGCCCAACCCAGCCCCCATTCATGTTGGTGGAGATGCTCCTGTTGATGTCAGTGGGTATTGGACTGAACTCTAAAATAACACTGATTTTATGGCTCATTACAATGATTTGTAACACACCCTACGGCTGTCCTACGACTGCAGAGGTGGTACCACTTCAAATGCTCTCCTGCATCATGTGTGAAACCTTATGCTTAATCTGTCCCACCTCATATTTAGCATGGACACTCAGGTTACCTTATCTTTCCCAGACCTGAGAAGTGCTTTGCGGCACTCCCAAGGTTGTCTCTCCCACCAGTAGGAGTTGGTTCAATAAACTATATCACCTCACCAACCTTGTCCCTCTAAAACAACAAGCAGTTTTCAAAATGGTTCCATTTTAGCACATGCAATGATCATGGCTCTGTGAGTTCAAGTTTGCTTTGCAAACATAAATGCAAACGTGGGCCTAAATTTTGCAAATGACTCCACACTTGCACTCCATTTTACCCAGGCAGGGAATCGCTGACTTCACTGGGGCTCCATGTCAAGGTAAGGGTCTGACTGCACAGTCACCAGCGGGATCAAAGCAATGGCTCAGCCTTCAGGCTCCAGGAGGGTGGCCAGCGCAGCTCCCAGTGTCACAAAGTCTAATGGATTCGACACAATTGATGCTGTTTGTTTAGTCTTTGCATTTTAATCAGCATGGATGGTGAAACCAGATTGGTTTGGGATCTCATGAAATAGTGTTTGAGTTCCCAGCATTAAAGAGAATGTTTAAATCCACCACACCCTCCAAAAAGATAGAAAACCTTTGAAAAAGCCTTTTCTACGTAAGAATGACTCTCATAGCACCGGCAATTCCTTCTACAGCTAAACCCTACCAAGCAAACCCAACAATCAATCAATCACGCAGATTTTTGACCCCAAAAGGGAGACGCACCACAGACCTTGTGAAGACCACTTGAAACTATACTGCTTCCTTTGATTTTACGTGGTAAGTGCCCACATACTGCAATGATGGGCAAGAGAAAAAAAACCCTAAGATGGATAGAAAGAAAAGAACAAAACCTGTTTTACCGACTCACTTCAAAACCAGGCAGTCATTTCTATTTCCAAAACAGATCCAAACTAAGTTACACTAACAGCTAAGAGATGCGTTGTGGAGTGCTGAATTTTCTGAATTAGCAAGGGAGCAATCAAACACAATTTAAAAAAAATTAAAGATACAGCATTACAGAAAAGCACTTTGTTCATTTCGTCGAGCAGGTGTCGTTCATTTTCAATTGCTCATGGCACCGTTTAGTAGCTTCACGGAAGTACTGTAGCATATTGTGTTAAAAGTAATGGAGTTTGAGTAATGTGAGATCTAAGTACCACACTCTGTTATTAAAGCTTTGTTGAGAAATGGGGAGGGAAACCAGGGTGTGTTTTTGTATGGAGATAATAGAGCCCGCAGGTAAAGCAAAGTGAGAATTATCAAGTTTCTTATTGTGTAAAGTTTTATAAATTCCTGCCTCCTACTCTACATAGTCCACCTCCCCTCTTCTCAACAAAACCAATGTTCTGGGCCTAACTGAACCTGATGGTGTCCTTTTAACTTTGAATTCTTTGGCTTTCTTCAGCTGCTCATCATTTAAATATAGTTATTTTTTGGCATTTCATTTCCTGCAAGTCCCCACTCCTCTTTGCATTTTTATAGATAGTTATAAACATGAATAACAACACTCGCAATGTGAAAGGCACAATATAAAACCCAGTTGCATTTGATTTCTCTTTTATTTTAACTTTAAGCCTCCGATTTATCCATGTCTCACATCATTGGACCTGTCACCTGAATTAACTGGAGACTCTTAAACTGATTGCTGCAAGGAGATAGAAGCAAGAACGTAACACAGCATTTTACAACAAAATTTCCTAATAATTGTTGAATCTCATTTAAATTTTATTTCCCACACACATGAGATGTGGAGTGAGTCCATTGCATATAGGAGGGGGAGAAAAATGACCTTAATTCTGAATGATCTGTTTTGAAAATTCTGCTGAAGAGAGAAAAATGTATTGGTAAAGTACACATTAAATGCAGCTTCTTGTAGTATATGAGAGCCGTTGTGAGCATGAAAATATTGTAATATGCTGGCCAGTGTGTGTGTGTCATGGCTGACACCTACTGGGTAGAATCAGAATTGCCTAATTGTGTGTCATAGCCCCTCTCTTGCTAATAACTAGAGAAGGTTCTGCTTCAGTTCAAGTGGTGAGGCCTGTGCTATTGGAAGAGGAAGATCTGAGTTCTAGACCTGTTCTTGCTGTGAAGTTCTGAATGGCCCCAATGTGCAGCACAATGATGTTCCAGGTGGTCTTGGGTTCATTTCAGTATGTGCAGGGTTGCTGTCTGCATTCAGACTGACATTTGGCATCTTTGTACCCTGAGCATTTTTACCATCTTGTCCCGGAACGGAGTGTGGCAGTGCTCATTGTGAAACCTGCTCACGAGGTAAGAAATCTCCAACAGGGAAAGACCCTGCATGTGGTGAAATGGAACACGTGCCAAGCTGGTTTTCAGAAGAGATGCGTTAATCACTAGCAATGCTTTGCATTTCTTCAGCCCCTTTTACCCAAGCCACTAAATGAGCTTTGCAAAGAATGAACCAGGCCCTATAATGACTGGCAGCAATCTGTGGCTGGCACATGTTGCTATACCACTCTGTCCTCCCATCTGTAAAATGGGGATAATAGTACCTCTCTACCACCCCGTAAGTGTTAATAAATTAAGCACTTTGAGATCCTTTAATGAAAGGCTGCACAACATCGGTAAGTGCACAACATGATCAGTATCGGACATGGCACAGTAAGTATTGGGGATCAGATTACACCCGCATGGCACTGCAAGCGAGAAATCTGATCGACAGCTTGCATTGCCTCAGGAAAAAAAGCTCCCCTTAAATAGATGCTTGATAAAGGAACAGAGGCTGGCAATGGATAGATTTGCT
Source organism: Natator depressus (assembly GCF_965152275.1). Lineage (NCBI taxonomy): Eukaryota > Metazoa > Chordata > Testudines > Cheloniidae > Natator > Natator depressus. Next base: position 70,153,320 of record NC_134243.1, read on the forward strand.
CTGTTAAGGAGGTATCCATAGTATTTGCATTTTATAATTGTTTCTGCAAAGGATGGTGTGAGCTGAATCACAGCACAGCCCTTGTGCTCTCTCTTTTCTTCCCGTGTAGAGTGGCAGAATGTTAAATAGCTTCATTTCCATCAGGCTAAGGGTGGCGATGTGGTCTCCAATGACTCCTCTAGTTAGAATACCAAATCAAGTATCATCCCATCTCTACCCCACCCGTCACCAGCGATCTCAGAAGGAACAGGGTGGTGCATTGGAATTACAGCCAAGCTCCCCGCAAAGAAAACAGAACAAAAACAACAGAACGTTGCTCCCAATTATTAATCCCACTGTGATTCTAAACGTCGTGCTATTACTGTACGCACAAAGATACTTGAAGGTTTTCTGATTTCAATTAAGATTATTATCTCCTCTGAGAGATGGGTTTTGGGAAATCTCTGTAGCTGATCTGTTCTGAAATGACATCAGCCAGTGGTAAATAGGCCTATTTGTATTATGGCTGCATTCCCTGTTGGACCCCCCTCACTATCTAGTTGCTTTGTCCTTCTGGACCTGAGAGGGCTAGCAACCGCTTAAACCTGGTGCAGGAAGCGGACAACTGTGATTAGAAGAGCCCTGTAAAAAGCCCCCTCTCCTGAACTACATAGGAAACAGAATCTCTGACAGGGACTGGACAGTCAGCGCAGACATGGCCGATCAGTGGAATCTACCCCTCAGTGGTCAGCCTTGCTGCACGTGTGCAAATCCTTCCATTCACCAGAGACGAGACTCAAACCAGGGTACAGCTCTATCCAGCAGTGAAATAGAGACACCTGGCCATGGAGCCGGAGCTGAGTTAACCTGAAAGTTAAGTTAACCTGAGTTAACCTGAAAGTTGCTCTTTCAGCGGACCAGGTGTAACACGCAGGGGAAGATTCTTGCTAGATTCCTGCCCAAGCCTTTGTCACAACCAGAGAAGAGGCTGCGCCCATCCCACCAAGAATCTATCCCGTGTTTTACACTGAACCTAGCACATGCTGCACAAAGACCCTGTGTGTTTGGCTGGCTACCCATCCAGAGAAAGGCATGGTCAATGCTCACTGTCATGCACCTCACTGCTCCATTGGTCTATGTAGCGTTGGAGATGGGCAGGTCCACCAGACCTTCACAGTTAGGGGTCAGATCAGATCTTTTCACACCCACATTTACTGGAAACAGTTGTATGGGTTCCTAGCCTACCTGGAATAAACTGATCCCCAAACAAGGACTCATGAAATTGCTCCATTTGAAGACACCAATTGGATAAAATTATGCCATTCCAAATAATGGGACCTCAAGCTATGAGGTCAAAGCCTGAGGTCAGACTTTCCTATCCTTGCAAGTCTTGGAGATACCAAAGTCATCCATGTGCAGGGAACCAACTATGAATGATATATCTGGCAAATGTAGGTTTAGTTCTCTTTCACATATAATTTCCTGTATCTTTTAAAGTAGCCATGGGGACAGTATTAAAAGTTTGGGGTTAGTAAATATAATCTGTAAAATTCTGACTATAAAGCACATTTGTTAAACATGGAAATATGTGACTAAATCAAATCACACCCCAAATCTGAGCACATAGCAAATCTGAGGATAATGACAAGTTGCTGTGGGAGTTCATGCAAGTGATAATGCACTCCAAACAGTAGAGTGAGCAGCTGGGATTTCAGCCAGAGGGTCTGGTGATATTATAAAGCACAAACCTAGAGTCACCAGAATCACCCCTACACCTCCAACTGGAATTACAGCCATAATTTATATGTACTCTGCTGGGCATGTTACTTAGCATGATACACTCCAGACCAGTAGTGACTGAGAGCTGTGACCATCTGACAGCTGATAGGTGGCCCATGTGAATGGTCCGATAGTCTCACTGTAGTTCCTAGCATACAGGTGTCCATGTTGTAAAACCACCAAAACAACCAGCCCCCTTTCCCGCAGTCCCTGCATGGAGGCCAAGAACTGAGTAGACTATGGAAGACTGAACCTCTTGTATCCATAGGTGGACCTTGCAGAGCAAGGGAGATGCAAATTATCAGATGGATGTTTATACCAAGATTCTATTTGCCCAATGTCTCTATGCTGTCAGTCTGCATCAGCCTCCAGGTTTGGCCAGCTGGCATCTTTCACCAGCACTGAATCCAATTATTTAAGCTCTCAGTGTAATAAGTTACAAGACTTATGCAAACATAACCCCACCAGACCCCCACTCTGATTCACCTTTCCCTCTACTTCTGTATGTCAGCTCCCCTTTCTCCTATCTGCACCTTTGCCTTCCTACTGGTTTCCCACCCACACAGTATGAATAATACAACCACTCATTTCAAAGAGACTTTTTATTCATTTCTTCTCAGATGCGACTTTCTCATGACAACGCTTCATCAACAAGGATGAAGACACTTCTTCTTTCCAAGCCTATTGCTGGCTGCCATTTGTTATGAATGTTTTACTGAGCTTACCAGATGCATATTAAGCCTGATGCATACTTTCTAAATCTCAGGAACATTTAATAAATGGAGAATTAGTCTGGCTAAGTCATGCCAGAGATGAATTCCTTACACTGATACAATCTCCAATGAGCACTTCACTTCATTTAATAAATGTATTTATTAAATACACAAAAGATTTGTAAATGGAGCTCTTGTCTTTCTGAACCATACTAGCTTCATCCTTATTTAACATTTATTTTCTTGAGATGAGACAATATTTGTTATATCTCGAACACGTCATTGCATAAATCTGCCTGTCGTTTATTCAGTCTGACTCTGAATATTAAATTTCAACATTTGCTAGACCTGGCTCCTTGTTTAATCTACAAAGATCTCTAACAAGTGAGAAGGAAGGTTTGCTAACTCAAAAATAACGGTTATTGTATCTCCAGTGGGTTTGTAAAAATCTACATAATATTTAATAAATCTGGCCTAGGATTTGCTGAAATCTATTTAACCTCTATTAAAAGCGAACAGGAATTTGTTAAAGAGCCTTGTCGGATTCATGTAAACTTTGAAAGAATATCAGACGCTAGAAAAATCCTATTAAACTGTCATGTGTGTTTTCTGTATTTCATTTTCCATCATTGCTGATTACTAATGTCTTTGTGCATAAACAGAAGCTTTCTCCTCTGTGCAGTGCCCCCCTCCTCCTCCTGCCCAGCTCACTCAATACTGCCATAATTTAGATGCTGGCAAATTAAAATTCACTACTAGAGCTGATGGCAATTTATTCTTACGTTCCTACATTTAAGATCACGTTTGGCAGTTTCTGAACCCTTCACCAGGGTGAACTATTTATCTCTATCAATGTTATCGATCTCATTCCAAAAGAGACACTTACCAAGAGAAATAATCATACATTACCTATAGCGAAATAATCCTTACCCGTGTTATTAGCCCCACACCATACCTGATTAAAACAGAAAGAATTTTAAACACAGTATTTACTTTCCACTCTTTATGTTGTTCATTAATTTTGGCTCTGTCTGTTTGCTATGTGTGGAATCTCTATAGCATCAAGGGTACGGAACCACAGACCCTCGGTGAAACTAATCGAGTTAGTTTAACTTTGTATTTCTAGTCAGTTTCACTTTCTGATTCTTCCACAGTCACCCAATGGTGCGAATACTTGGGTTCCCAGCACTGGCGGGGCATCTTTAACATTGGCAAACACAAACCAAGCACATTTAGGAAGGACTGCACATCTGTATGAATAATGAGAACATTCAGAGTAATAATCATCTCATCTTTCTAAAAAACCCAAGCGTTTTGGAACAGATATAACCCTGATGTTTCACAGTATAAACCAATCAGTTACCAAGAAGAGACTTTCCTTAGAAGCAGGTTATCCCATTAATACTTACAGCAGGGTTTCTTGCATTGTTTTCTGAAGCAATTGGTATTGGCCACTGTCAGACAGAATACTCCTCCTAAAAAAATTAATTGCGGGGCCTAAACATTCTCTAGAAGACTGTGTCCCTTTAAGTTTTGAAAAACATTTTGGTTGCCTCGAAGTCTCCTCTTCTCCAGTGAGACTAAACTCAAATCGTTGCTTCAGACGGGTCTGACCTCGGCGGAGGGATAGCTCAGTGGTTTGAGCATTGGCCTGCTAAACCTAGGGTTGAGAATTCAATCCTTGAGGGGGCCATTTGGGATCTGGGGCAAAAATTAGGGATTGGTCCTACTTTGAGCAGGGGGTTGGACTAGATGACCTCTTGAGGTCCCTTCCAACCCTGATATTCTATGATTCTATGAAGGACAACTGAGAATGTGTTAGGCTCTTGCCACTAGAGATGTAAGTTTGAATCCTGCTCAGGGCAAAAGTGGACATGAGTTTAATGGTCTCACTCTAGTCCCCATTTGTCAACATCACACAATTTGTCTGGATTGACACACTCTGCATAATGACAGGTTTCAGAGTAGCAGCCGTGTTAGTCTGTATCTGCAAAAAGAAAAGGAGGATTTGTGGCACCTTAGAGACTAACAAATTTATTTGAGCATAAGCTTTCGTGAGCTACAGCTCACTTCATTGGATGCTGTAGCTCATGAAAGCTTATGCTCAAATAAATTTGTTAGTTTCTAAGGTGCCACAAGTCCTCCTTTTCTTTTTACTCTCTGCATAGGAGATGTCAGCAGTGCAATGGAAGGGAGTGCTATTGCTCGGGATTGAGGTGCATGGGTGAGGGCTCATCAACCAAATAGCAGGTGGCACTGCAGATCAGGGCTGAAGGAGCAGAGTGGTGTGAAGCCCAGGACTGGAATAGCCAGAAGGAGCAACAGTTCAGGATGGAGTTGCATTGGCAGAGCTGTGCGTGAGGTATCTTGAACAGCCTCTGCCTTTACCATCCCTGGTTCTAGGCAGTGCATGCAGACTCTCACACTCACCAAAATCCAGTAATAAAACATGATGGTACTATATTATTTAATTGGGAGCTGCTCAGATGCTACAGTGAACAGTATGAGATAGATAGCTTAGATAATGTGGGTAGGTTAGCACATGGTAGCTAATTGTTAGCTGTTCTGATTGCACTGAGACATAAAGGAATTGATTTATTACAGGCTTTCAAAGAAAGGTTTTGCTTTCCAGCTGAGCTGCCATGCAGAGCCCCATGCGTTAAGCATTTGAAACCTTTAATATCAGATAAAATATATAAGTACCTATTATATTTTCAGATTTGCAGTTAAATCAGAATAGTGTCCTAGTGATTTGGGGGTTGAGATGTCCAAGAGAAATATTTATTTCTAGTGATTGTGGAGTTAACTTTTAACAATTGCTGTCACAGATGGCACAAGCTTTGTGTATTTTGGGGTATTGTATAGTCTATTTTTCTAGAAACACAGCCCCGATTGTTCCCCTAGTTGGTAATCTCAGTAGACAACCCATGAGGAGGGAATGCACCTGTCACTGCTAGAGACGGTCCCCTCAGGACAAGACCTAGGAACACTGGCAGACAGCAGTATGGGGAGGCTAGCACTGACATTATGTGCTGCATCTGTTCTGTGGGCACATCAGGGCATCAGTCTCCAGAGCCATCAATCCAACACCTTTCCACTCCACTGAATTCATAGGCAAATGTGCTAGGAGGCCTTCTCCACCTGTAGGCTCCCCACAGGGGTCCGATGTTTGCCCCCTGTGTCATATGCATGGCAGTAGGTGTGAGATAGGTGATGAAAGGGGCAACAGAGCAGCATTGACTGGTCTGACCTGCTGCACAGAGTCCCTGAGATCAAACGTAACATGAGCGACTGACTTCCTCTGAAGCACAGGTTGGTTAGTGGTTGAAAATGTTCCTCATTCTGCCCATTCCCTATCAATAAATTGTTACTAATTAATTTCCCAGACCTTTGGAAACAGAGCTTCCAGGCCTGTACAGTATATTCAGAGAGTGACAAATAGGTAACGTTGAGGAAACCTTGAAGTATCACACCATTCTTATCACAGTTAATCTTCTGAGCCAGTTAATCATACAGTCCTTCCAGTTATTAAGGGCCTTTTTAATTTAGAGTGAGTGTGTGTAGTAATTAGCCTTAACCAGGTCATTGACCTTGGGGGAATACACACTCCAAGTACTTACATCCATCTTGTACATTTCCAGAAGGGAGAGCCTTTAGCTTCGTATCTCCTCTCTCTTCAGCTCCCAGTAGAATCAAGTAAGCTTAATACTAACCCGGCTTTCCAAGAGGGGCTTTTGCACTGAATCAGGTATGAAAATAAGAGGTTTATCACTTCAGGTGTGACTCCCCTCTCATAATATTGGCGTAACTGCATTGATTCCCGGTTTACATCATTGTGAGAGGAGATTCAGCCCACTAAATATACATGGCTGCTATTCTTCCAGTATTCCCTTTATGATCATTGCAGTGCTATGTCTGTGTTTTTAGTAAAAGATTTTCTCTCTCCCAGCTTCTGCTTGACCCTGCAGAGAAGTTCTAATCATCTGTCACAACCTGCTGCCATGGAAACAAATGTGATGTCATAGTTTATGCACTGCAGCTTCTAGTGAGCTTTTGTGCACTAAACCAAAAGGGCTCTTAGGTGGTCACCGAGGGTGAGAGGTGACAAACACACAGGAGATGAGTGGATTTATACTAGGAGCTCATATATTTCAAGGGACATACCTGTTGAAGGAGAGGCCCAAAGTCCACACATGCAATTTTGCACCTACATTTGTACATGCAGCTTCTGCAGCTACAGGACAAATCAGCCGATTGCACACAAATCTGGCCAGCTGGATGGCGAGGTAGCCGTTTCCCCACACAATCACCCAATTTGCACATGCACTCCCCCACAGGGGTGCTGGAATAATTTGTATAGTGGGGGTGCTGAGAGCCATTGAACCAAACTAAATACTTTATAGGATGGAAACCACTTCAAGCCAGGAGGTGCGGCCGCACCTCCAGAACCCCTTCTTGCAGCACCCATGGAAACAGGAAATGTCAGCATTACATACAGTCTTGGGTAACAAGAGCCACTTGGTTCCATGTGCTTCCCCAAGCCTCCGATATAGATGCTTGCTCAATTTAACTCTGTAAATGCTCTCGTTTGCTTTTCATGCTGAAATGTCTACCTGGGAAGCTTGTCTTTTGGAACCTTTGTTTGCAAAGTCAGCTCTTTTAGAAACATTACATGTACCATTATCTCACTTTGCCCTTAGGGAGTTTTGTAAAAGACAAAGGAGATGCAGCCTGGATCCTTCCTCTGACTGGATTTCCCAGGCCTTGGTGGTGGTGGTGTTACTACCACTCCCCCCTACCCCCTTTTCCAGTCTCCTGCCAAATATTTGTCTGCTGTGTCAATTTTTTTCCCCCATGGAAAAATGCCTGTTTAATCTTAACAAATGCTTTTTCCACTTCAGTAGCCTCAGAATTTTCCCTAGAGAGCTGTAAGCCCTTTAAATATATTTAGGTTGCCAGGTTTCTTATGTTTTCTTTCCAAGAAACCAATTTTGCATCTAAGCTCTTGAGAAAGGGCCAGCCTCATCGTTTTTTGCACTTTGAAACCACTGTACAACAGCTGCCCTCCTTCTCCGCCTCTTTCCTCAGTCCCCTAAGGGTGTTAACACTCATCCGTAGGGTAACCTAGAGCCTAGGCCTGAGTTAAGCTTCTTATCCTCCCTAGGTCATAGAATCATAGAATATCAGGGTTGGAAGGGACCTCAGGAGGTCATCTAGTCCAACCCCCTGCTCAAAGCAGGACCAATCCCCAATTAAATCATCCCAGCCAGGGCTTTGTCAAGCTTGACCTTAAAAACCTCTAAGGAAGGAGATTCCACCACCTCCCTAGGTAACGCATTCCAGTGTTTCACCACCCTTCTAGTGAAAAAGTTTTTCCTAATATCCAACCTAAACCTCCCCCACTGCAACTTGAGACCATTACTCCTTGTCCTGTCCTCTTCTACCACTGAGAACAGTCTAGAACCATCCTCTCTGGAACCACCTCTCAGGTAGTTGAAAGCAGCTATCAAATCCCCCCTCATTCTTCTCTTCCTCAGACTAAATAATCCCAGTTCCCTCAGCCTCTCCTCATAAGTCATGTGTTCCAGTCCCCTAATCATTTTTGTTGCCCTCCGCTGGACGTTTTCCAATTTTTCCACATCCTTCTTGTAGTGCGGGGCCCAAAACTGGACACAGTACTCCAGATGAGGCCTCACCAATGTTGAATAGAGGGGAACGATCACGTCCCTCGATCTGCTGGCAATGCTCCTATGTATACATCCCAAAATGCCATTGGCCTTCTTGGCAACAAGGGCACACTGTTGCCTCATATCCAGCTTCTTACCCACTGTAACCCCTAGGTCCTTTTCTGCAGAACTGCTGCCGAGCCATTCGGTCCCTAGTCTGTAACAGTGCATGGGATTCTTCCGTCCTAAGTGCAGGACTCTGCACTTGTCCTTGTTGAACCTCATCAGATTTCTTTTGGCCCAATTCTCTAATTTGTCTCGGTCCCTCTGTATCCTATCCCTACCCTCCAGTGTATCTACCTCTCCTCCCAGTTTAGTATCATCTGCAAACTTGCTGAGGGTGAAATCCACACCATCCTCCAGATCATTTATTAAGATATTGAACAAAACCGGCCCCAGGACCGACCCTTGGGGCACTCCACTTGATACCGGCTGCCAGCTAGACATGGAGCCATTGATCACTACCCGTTGAGCCCGACAATCTAGCCAACTTTCTATCCACCTTATAGTCCATTCATCCAGCCCATACTTCTTTAACTTGCTGGCAAGAATACTGTGGGAGACCGTGTCAAAAGCTTTGCTAAAGTCAAGGAACAACACGTCCACCGCTTTCCCCTCATCCACAGAGCCAGTTGTCTCGTCATAAAAGGCAATTAGATTAGTCAGACATGACTTGCCCTTGGTGAATCCATGCTGACTGTTCCTGATCACTTTCCTCTCCTCTAAGTGCTTCAGAATTGATTCCTTGAGGACCTGCTCCATGATTTTTCCAGGGACTGAGGTGAGGCTGACTGGCCTGTGGTTCCCAGGATCCTCCTCCTTCCCTTTTTTAAAGATGGGCACTACATTAGCCTTTTTCCAGTCATCCGGGACTTCCCCGGATTGCCATGAGTTTTCAAAGATAATGGCCAACGGCTCTGCAATCGCATCTGCCAACTCCTTTAGCACTCTCGGATGCAACGCATCCGGCCCCATGGACTTGTGCTCGTCCAGCTTTTCTAAATAGTCCCGAACCACTTCTTTCTCCACAGAGGGCTGGTCACTTCCTCCCCATGCTGTGCTGCCCAGTGCAGTAGTCTGGGAGCTGACCTTGTTCGTGAAGACAGGGGCAAAAAAAGCACTGAGTACATTAGCTTTTTCCACATCCTCTGTCACTAGGTTGCCTCCCTCATTCAGTAAGGGGCCCACACTTTCCTTGACTTTCTTCTTGTTGCTAACATACCTGAAGAAACCCTTCTTGTTACTCTTAATATCTCTTGCTAGCTGCAACTCCAGGTATGATTTGGCCTTCCTGATTTCACTCCTGCATCCCCGAGCAATATTTTTATACTCTTCCCTGGTCATTTGTCCAATCCTCCACTTCTTGTAAGCTTCTTTTTTGTGTTCAAGATCAGCAAGGATTTCACTGTTAAGTGAAGCTGGTCGCTTGCCGTATTTACTATTCTTTCTACACATCGGGATGGTTTGTCCCTGTAACCTCGATAAAGATTCTTTAAAATACGCCCATCAGTTCCCTGAGAGAGTCAAAGTCTGCTTTTCTGAAGTCCAGGGACCGTATTCATCTTTCTTTCTTTCTTTCATCTTTCAGGTCTTTCATCCTGCATCCACTATGGACTGTGATGGTGTTTTATGCCTACTGTTCCCATGTGTATTGCTTTACACCAAGGAGGAGATCCTGAACAGGGTTAAATGTGTCCACAGCTGTACGCCCTTCTCCAGTTCAGAAGCTCCTTGCGGTAACACTGACTGTATTTAGACATTCTGGAAGAAAATGGAATGCTTGGTGTTGGCTGGTTGCATATTACCTAGAATTCTCTTCCAGTTAAGAGATATCTCATTTAGTTTCAGTGTTGTCTGAGCATGATCTGATGAAGAGATAGTGTCTCACCAGGTTTGTGGGGCCAGCCCAGATTTCCAGATTACAACTAGAAACTGACTCCAACTTGTAAATATGTAGACAAGATTGTGTGCATTGTTTGTTATAGAATCAGCAAATGAGTTACATAATACACAGTCTTTGAGCTGGATGCAGGTCCCTTCTTCAGATGTTGGCAACTTTATATGCAACACAAAAGATCTTTTTGTGGTGATCTGCAGAGGTAAAAAGTTTACACTGAGGAATAGCTGGATGTTTGGGGAGTTTACAATGGAGTAGACTATTTATCTACTGAGTTCAGAGAACAGCAATGTTCACTTTATAATAACGGTGCTTTTTGTATAAGCCAACAACTCCTGGAGCATGTAACTCCCTGGTTCCTAAGTTTATGAATTATTTGTGGGGTCAATAAGATGCGAGCATTGTTTGGCTGGGCTAGTGTTTAGTGTGTTTATATACTAAATGTTGATATAACACCTTTTATGCCAGGATCCCAAAGTTCTTTTAGAGCATTATTACATAAGTCTCTCAAGATCCTTATTACCTCAAGACAACCCATCGTATTGCTGGTGAGGTTGAGTCACAGAAAGATTTAGAGAGTAAGGATTGGAGCTGGGAATGAAACACAGGAATCCTGGCTCCCAGTCATGTGTTCTAACTACTGGAGCATACTTTATATCTGGAAAAGGGACACAGAACCCCATTGTACTTAGACTGCCTGCCTCGTCCACCAAGCCCATGTACCAAGCAGAAACAAATTGTATTTAATTACAGCTGATCAAAATATGGAACTTCTGTCCCATGGGAAATTCCAAGATCTCAAAATCTGGTTTCATCCCAAATCAGGATGAAAAGTCAAAATTGCAGAACCTTAAATGAAAAAAAAATCCATTTTGACTTTATTGAAACATTTTGATTGTATTATATTATCCAAAATGTATACAAAACATAAGAGCTGGTAATGACCCAGATATGTCTTGGAAAAGTAATGCAGCAAAGCACACAATTTCCAGTAAGTTCTTGGAATGTATGGGGGACAATATTTTGTTTCAGAAAGTAGACAAAGTAACCAGGGGAACAGCCATTTTTGACTTTATTCTGACCAACAGGGAGGAATTGGTTGTGAATCTGAAGGGGGCAGGCAATTTGGGTGAAAATGATCATAAAATGATAGATTTCTAGATTTTAAGAAAAGGAAAGAGTTAAAGAAGCAGAATGAGGACAAGGGACTCAAAAATTCAGACTTTACTAATATCAGAGAACTGGTAGGTAAGGTCCCATGGGAAGAAAATTTAAGGGAAAAGGAGTTCCAGAGACTTAGCAGTTTCTTAAGAAGACTACAGGTGAGTCGCATCATACGTGCATTTAACTTTTGCGAATTCAACTATACGCGCTCGGCAAAAAAAAAAGAAAAACAACAAGATACCTGTAAATAGTGCGGGCGATTCCGCCCACCATTCCACTCAATGAGCATATGCTCCAGAGTGAGCGTGAGATGGGAGACATGAATCTGCTGTTCCCTCAGTCGGTCTCAGTTCCTGCGTGCCTCTCGTAGTGTGAGCATCTCGCCACGCTGAGTGTGATTCTAGTGTTTAAAGATACTGTACATATTTTTCATACAACATGGCCCCTAAACGCAAGCCAACTACTTTATCTGGTGCTCAACTGAAGAAACAGTGATCTGTTACAACGCTGGAGGAAAAACTGGCTGTGTTGGACTTATTGAGAGACGGTATGTTGGTCTCCAATGTGACGCGTAAATATGGCCACAATGAATCTAGCATCCATGCCATCAAGATTCAAGAGAGAGAAATTCGTCAAGCTGTGGCATCAAGTGCTCCAATAACTGCTAAGGTGACGAGCCAGGTGCATGATAAGACTTTAGTGAAGACTGAAAAGGCATTAAACTTATGGCTGGAAGACATGAACCGTAAACGAGTGCCTATTGATGGCAACACGTTGCAAGAAAAGGCTCTTAGCCTCTATGTGCTGTTCAAACCTCCTGCCGAAGAAGGAGAGCCTTCTGATGAGAAGGAATTCAAAGCCAGCCAAGGTTGGCTTAACAGTTTTAGGAACCACTTCGGCCTCAAAAACATGCAGACTACTGGTGAAGCTGCTTCTGCGAATGAAGAGGCATCAAAAGCCTACCCTGAACAATTAAAGAAAAATCATAGAAGAAAAGGGCTATCTTCCGGAACAAGTTTTTAATGCTGACAAGACTGGGCTCTTCTGGAAAAAAATGCCCAAGCCGCACTTACACTTTGAAATCAGAAAGGCAAGCCCCCGGCTTCAAAGCAGCTAAAGACCTTGTGACTGTGTTGTTTTGTGGCTATGCGGCTGGGCATTTAATAAAGCCGGGCTTGCTCTACAGGGTTGCAAATCCCCGTGCCCTAAAAGGCAAGAACAAAAATCTCCTGCCTGTGTTCTGGCATTCAAATAAAAAGGCTTGGGTGACGGCAGCATTATTTCTGGATTGGTTCCACAAGTGTTTCATTCCACAAGAGGTCAAGCGGTACCTTGAAGAGAAAGGACTTGACTTTAAAGTGTTGCTGATCGTAGACAATGCTCCTGGCCACCCTGTGGCACTCCAGTTTGCGCATAACGACATTAAAGTCATCTTTCTCCACACCAATACCACCTCCATCCTCCAACCTCTCAACCAAGGCGTGATTCGCTGTTTCAAGGCCATGTACACGGGGCTTACATTCTCATGGATATGTAGCGCTATGGATGCTGATCCTAATCTTAATGTGATGGAGTGTTGGAAGTCCTTCAACATTGCCTATTATATTAAACAGGCAATGGAAGCAATCAAGCCTGAAACAGTCAATGCATGTTGGCAAAACCTATGGAAATAACGTGTGAATGATTTTAAGGGCTTCCTGACCATTGACAAAGAAGTGAAACTCATTGTTCAGGTGGCCAGGCAAGTGGGTGGTGATGGCTTCGTCGACATCCTTGAGGAAAAAGAAAAGGAGTACTTGTGGCACCTTAGAGACTAACCAATTTATTTGAGCATGAGATTTCGTGAGCTACAGCTCACTTCATCGGGTGCATCCGATGAAGTGAGCTGTAGCTCACGAAATCTCATGCTCAAATAAATTGGTTAGTCTCTAAGGTGCCACAAGTACTCCTTTTCTTTTTGCGAATATAGACTAACATGGCTGTTACTCTGAAACCTATCCTTGAGGAAGAAATTGAAGAATAAATTGAGAGCCATAGAGAAACATTGACTAACGAAGAGTTAGAGGAACGGATAAAATCGTCTGCAGAAGACGAAGATGATGACGATGAACAGGAAGAGCCAGCAAGTTGGAATCTTCATAAATTTGTTGAAGTGTTCCAAGCAGTGAAACACTTGAATGATTTAATTTCTGAATACGATCCCTCTATGGAACGAAGCCTCAAAATCACACGTAGTATTATGGATGATTTGAGACTGTATCAAGAAATGTTTGAGCAGCTCAAGAGACAACAGCGACCATTGCTGAACACCATGTTTTTCAAGGAGAAACAACCAGCAGCAGATGAGCCTATGCAATCAACTTCTCGAGCTGAACCAGAGCCAAACACTTCATCTACGACTCACTCTCCATCACCCAAGCTCTCCGTTATCTCCATCTCCTGGATCAACATCAAGCCCTGACGACCCCCTATAATTACCCCCTGTAATTACCCACCTGTAATTACCCCCTGTAATTAAAAATACAGTACTGTAAAATTATATTTTGCATATGTACTCTTTATTATAGACTGTACAGTGTATATTACTGTATACACTATACATTTATACATATTACTGTACTGGGTTGTATACACAAAACCATGTACCATATACTTGTACTTTATGGGCAATTTAAGGGATTTTCAATGGTAATTTTGACTATATGCGACTTTCACCTTACGTGCTGACTTTAGAACCTAACCCCTGCGTAAGATGCTACTCCACTGTATTAAAGGTTCAACTGCAAACTACTCTGATGTGAAAAAAAAAGATAGGAAGAACAGTAAGAGACCAACAGGGCTCCATCAGGAGCTCTTTAATGCCCTGACAATAAAAAAAAATCTACAAAAAGTGGCACGTGGACAAATTGCTAAGGAGGAGTATAAAAGACTAACACAAATATGTAGGCACAAATTCAGAAAGGCTAAGGCACAAAATGAGTTACAGCCAGCAAGGGACATAACAGAAAATAAGAAGAGGTTCTTTAAATACATTAGGAGCAAGAGAAAGGTGAAGGAAAGTGTAGGTACTCTACTTAGCAGGGAAAGAGAGCTAATAACTGATGACATCAGGAAGTCCGAGGTGTTTAATGCCTATTTTGCTTCAATCTTCACTAAAAAGGTTTATGGTGACCAGATACTCAACACAAATAATATTAACAACAAGGGGGAAGGAACACAAGCCAAAACAGTGGAAGACCTGGTTATAGAATATTTAGATAAGTTAAGTGTATTCAAGTCATTGGGACCTGATAAAATGCATTCTAGGGAAGATAAAGAAACAGCTGAAGCAATCTCAGGACCTTTAGCATTTATCTTTGAGAACTCACAGAGGACATATGAAGTCCCAGAACACTGGGAAAAGGTAAACATAATACCTATCTTTAAAAGAGGAAACAAAGAGGACTCATAGGGAATTATAGACCAATCAGTATAACTTTGATACCTGGAAAGATACTGGAACAAATTTTTAAACAATCAGCTTGTAAGCACCTAGAGAATAATAGGATTAGAAGGAATGGATTTGTCAAGAAAAATTATGTTTGTTTGGAATGAATTCCTTCTTTGACAGGAACAATGGCTTAGTGGACAGAGAGGAAGCAGTAGATGTAATATATCTTGTTTTTAGTAAAGGTTTGTGATGCAGTCCCCACATGACACTCTCATATGCAGACTAGGGACATGTGGTCTTGGTGAAATTACTATAAAGTGGATACACAACATGTTGAAAGACCGTACTTATACAGTAGTTATCAATGGTTCATTTTGAAACTGGGAGGCCATATCTAATGGAGCGCTGCAGGGGTCATTCCTGGGTCCAGTACTGGTCAATATTTTTGTTAATGCCTTGGATAACATAGTAGAGAGAGTAGGCTTATGAAACTAGTGGAAGACACAAACCTGTGAGTGGTTGCAAACACTTCGGAGGGCGGGAGGAGAAATTAAAACTTCACAAATTAGAGAATTGGTCTGAAGTCAACAAAATGAAATTCAATAGAGACAAGTACAAAGGACTATACCTAGGAAGGAAAAATTAAATGCACTACAAAATGGGGAATAACTGGCTAAGCAGTAGTACTGCTCAAAAGTATCTGGGGGTTATAGTGGATCACACATTGAAGGTGAGCCAAAAATGGGATGTAGTTGTGAAAAAGGCTAATAGTATTCTGGGGTGTATTAATAGGAGTGGGATGTGTGAGACATAAGAGCAGGGATCAGCAACGTTTGGCACGTGGCCCACCAGGGAAAGCCTGTTTACCTGCAGCGTCCGCAGGTTCGGCCGATTGCAGGTCCTTCTGGCCGCGGTTCACCGTCCCAGGCCAATGGGGGCTGCAGGAAGTGGCACGGGCTGAGGGTTGTGCTGGCCACTGCTTCCTGCAGCCCCCATTGGCTTGGGATGGCAAACCGCGGCCAGTGGGAGCTGCGATCGGCCGAACCTGCAGACACTGCAGGTAAACAAACTGGCCCGGCCTGCCAGCGGCTTTCCCTGACTGGCCGTGTGCCAAAGGTTGCCAATCCCTGGACTAGGGGGATTACTTGGTCCTACCTCAGCACAGGGGGCTGGACTTGATGACCTTTGAGGTCCCTTACAGCCTTACATTTCTTTGATACTATATTAAGGATATTGTATTATGTTACCTAAAAGTTGAAACAATAACTGACTCCTTTGGGTCTGACATCGAGCTGGAGCCGACATGTGACTTTCTCGACACGAGAAGGACAAGACCCTTCTCAGAACCCTTGACACATCAGAATGCAGTTCCTGAGGGAGCCATCTAGCCATCCAGCCTCATAAATCCTGCAAAGCAGGTTTCAGTTCATTCCCTGTAGGGCTGCTGTGAGATAACTCACGTAGCAGCCATGATGAAAAGGGAGATATGTAACTATAGTAAATAAATAAAATAATAATAAATAATAATAATCATGTTTTAACCATTGGTTTGTACCCAAATAAGCTTCCCCCCCCCATGTTGTGTAAACTGCTATCATAGCATTTTCACTTCTGTGACAACAATGGCCAGTGCATCTTAAAGCCTTGTGCTGGGTCCTCTGCTCTCCGGTGTGTTTTAAGTCTTTTATTACTTTTATCTTGAGGAAGGGACACTGAGGGAGGGAGTGAAAGCTCCTACTGAGAATTCACTGGCTTAGCCCTTTCGGTTGCTACAGTGTATGGTTGCTCAGTTCCTCCCGCTCTGACCCACTGAATTCATTCCTATGTAGAACGCTCGCACAAGGCACAACAGTGTTGTGAATCCTAGTGTAGACAGCCCAACAGCTGCTGCAGCCATTTTGAACACTGTATTAATTAGACTGGGGTGAAATTTTCAAAAGCGTCTAAGTGACTTAGGTACCTATATCCCATTGACTTTGAATGTGGTGCCTAAGTGCCTGAAAGTGCCATTTTTAAAAATAGGATTTTTGGCTTCTAAATCGCTTACATGCTTTTGAAAATTGTATCCCTGATCTCAGCTGCGCCTTTAATCTTTTCCAGTGTGCCCTACAGAAACAAACAGTTGTCTCATTTGAGGCTATTATTATTCAATGGCATAAATACTTTAAAAAATAACAATTCCATGGGGTTTGTATGGAAATCAAGAGGATTTTGCACTTCAATTCTCAGTCCACTGCCCAGTTACCTTGATGCCCAGTCCCAGGGCCTCAGCCCCTGCACTTGAAAATGCTTATTAAAAACAAGAGAATAATACAGGTGTAATAATAGCAGGGGTCCGATTATTAGGAAACACACAGCAAAAACACTAAAATGATCAGCTTCCATGAAATCTCAATGGTGGCTGTATAATTTAAACAGGATTCTTAAGCTTGTCAGCATCATTCTCCATTTTTGGCTCCACTCCTGTTATTTCAGACCACAAGAAGGCCGCTATTGTTCTGCTGCCAGCCCCAACCGCCTTTGGTCAGATTTAAGAGAAAGTGGTTGTTGGAAATGAAGATTAACACTCCAGACACAGGTGCGATTATCTTGATGAAGGTTATTGTAGTTCGCATAACATTGAATATATGTATCTATATACACACACATTAGTACCCAGCAGGTCTATAGCACAAGGGATGAATGGAAAGCTAGGGGAAGTATTTAATCACAAGGACTTCTCCTATGTGTCTAAAAGTGAAGTGGTGTTCTATACAAATGGAGATGCTTAGGACAGTCATAGGAAAGGACTAGCTATCGCAGATCTTAAACTCTTGAAGAAAAAGGTGTATGTCTGTGTGAGAGGGGGGGGGGGCAGACAGACACATCTGTGAGAGTCTGTGTTGAATAGAACAACAAAACCAGCAAAAATCCCCAAACTGTCATCAGCTAGCAAAAAACAAAATGATGTATGAATGTATCTATTTTCATGGATGTGGGTCCAAACATTTCCATATTTGGGGTATTTGAAATCCAGATCCAGTTTCTGTGTCTCATCTCTCACTTGGGAACAGGGATATTGTTTTCTGTTTTGAATATTCAAATTAATTGACTCATGCTTGGGCAGTACCTGAGATCCTTGGCTATAAGGCACAGCATGTGTACTAAAGTACCACACACTTCTACATTACTAGATAGACACCTAAGTATTAATAATAATTACAGAGGAACTGAAGCAGTCCAATGTAGATCCAGATCTCAACTTCCTCAAAGTATGGGCAAGTTCAGATCTAGGGTTTTGATTGGCCAATGTTGAGATGGGCTAGTGCTAAAGCTTATGTCTAAACAGCTCCAAAGCTTATGTCTAAACAGCTCCAGCCCAGGATTTGGGTTAGTATCCACCTGTACAAAACTAAAGTTACCTGTGTCATTCTGATTGGCTCAGTAATCTCTGATGTTATAATCACACGGCCATTCCCTGAACTGCTCCATTATTGCATGGAATCAAATGGGAGAGTCAAGGGAGCTGTGGCGAACAAAGAATACATGTCTCTTTTCTATAAAAGCAATACACTGTGTCTGAATTATATGGGGAAAAGTGGTTTTCTCGTCAAATCTGTTGCTAGCCTTCAAATGTATAAAATCCACATGATACAGCAAATCTGTTACCTAGGCTCTGCATGTGTCTCACGTTCCAGAGTTCTGAAAACAATGCAAACCACCGTAGTTTTGCTCTCATGGTTACGGTATCTGCACATGTCTGGTTAGGATTACACAATAGCTCACAGTTAACCAGGCAATCTTGTGTGTGCAATAAGTAGTCAGTCACTTCTTTCTGTACCAGCCTCAGCAAAACATCAGCTGATTGTATTATTCTAATTTGGGTTGCAGGGAGCCATTACCTTGCACCTACCTTTGATTAGATGAAAGGCTCCATTAAACTGTGCTAACTTTCCTGCCTGCAGGAGGTCCCATCTAAGTGGAGAGGTGTATGGGGGTTAGAGCGGCTGAGAGATCCAATGGCTGGTTTCAGAGTAGCCGCTGTGTTAGTCTGTGTTCGCAAAAAAGAAAAGGAGTACCAATAGGGTGAACTGACTTGGAGGGGGGTGTGGTTGCTGTGGGCTGGGAGAACTTGCACCCAGTGTAATGTCAGGGGGCACTGAGCAGCTGGGTGGGAGGGATATTGTTTTCTTATACCCCTTGGACACGTTTCTGGGTCATTTCTACTCTATACGCTATCTTTCTTCAAAGTGTAGCTTTTAAAGACATCGGAGTAGCCACTACTCTGGGCTGGCACTAGGAATAACCAAGTCCTTGAAATGGCTATTACACACATCACTTGAATTCACTTGATTCCAATGAAGCCCTTTTCCCTGGGTACCTCACAGCTCCCCTCCCCTCTTGCCCCTTCCCCACTGCTCCCCAAGGGGTGGGTGCAGCTATGTCAGCACAAGCCTGCTCTCTGTGTAACTCACTTTAAATGTGAAGTGAGCCCAGAGATGCCACAGTGATGGGCCTGGTATAAAACAGAGGCAGACAGAGAACAGTCTGTCTGCAGAAGCCGCCCCTCCGAGGCATTTCAAACAGCTGCTAGCAATCCAAAATGGGACACCCTGTGCTCTCTCATGGGGACTTTATATTGGCTTGTTGTTCTCCTGAAATAAAAGTCAGGAAGAACCTGTTTGTTATTTATGACTAGAACATCCTGATTCTCAGTCTGGCGTGGGTGCAGAGGGGTTAGCTCGCTCGGCTGAGCACAGTGCACATTGCCCTGCTCTCCATTCCCTGCACCTTTAGTCATCGGTCTAGAAACGGCTTGCACACGAGTTGAGGACTGACCACTCCAGTTCATTTTTCAGGGCCACCGACAGCTATTTTTTCTTTAGTAACAACTTCAGGCCATTATAAACCATTGTAAAAGTCTTTCGTCCATAAAACACTCCAAGAATATTAGCTTAAATATAGTCTCTCTGTTCAAAACCAATAAAAGCTTTGGGCTAGCTGTTTCAGACCCACAGTGACAAGAGAATTATGTAAAGTCTTTAAGCCACAAACCCTGGTTTAAGCAGCACAATAGATAATTTGAGACTAGGGCTCAGAACCTTACGTGGTGGAGCCCATACTCTCGGGAACATTTCTGCCATTGAATGAAGATTGGTACCATGAATAATTATGAATTGTCCCAGATAATCATTTGAGTCATGGTACATTGATCTCATCTGCGTGAAACAAAGACATCCCTCATTTTCCTCCCTCTGTCATATATTCTGTTAAAATACCTTGGTAGTGAACGGTGAATAATTCAGATGTGTTTATTACAAACTCTGAGAGAGAATCAGAGATATAACGGAGGTGGAAATACAATAGCATTCATTTTTACCTGGCATCTAACATACATAGTATCACACACTACACCACAGGAAAAGTCACAATGACCTAAGGGTCTGATTTTCAGAGGTGCTTCCATAGGAATCTGCAGGTGAAGAGCACCTCTGATCATCAACTATATTGGAAAGACAGATTTCAGGATAGATGGACTTCAGGTAGACCATCTCTTGATTCTTCTAGTCTTGCCCCCTGTACCAGGGACCACCTGGGCACTGGCATAGGAGAAAGTTTTAGAAAAAGTCCAGAACTGGATTTTGGTTTGGATAAGTGTGCTATCAATAACTGAGATTGGATTGTGCATGGCTCACCTAGTGAGAAACAGACCTTCCCCCAAAGAGATCAGAGTCTAAATAGGACAGACAGAAAGTGGGTAGGAAAAAGTACTATTATCTCAGTTTTATAGATGGGGAACTGGGGCAGAGAGAGATTAAGACCCAGATTTTTAAAGGTGTTCCTGCACTCAGACACCCATTGAATACACTCAGAACCCCAAAGAGGGACGCTCATGGCCACTGCACCTGAGAGGAGGAGATGTAGAGTGCTGGTGGTTGAGGACTTCCTTCTGAGGGGAACGGAAGCATCCATCTGTTAACTTTTAAGCAATTTGTCCTGAATTGGCATTCTCAGTTGGGTCCCGCCAGAACCAGCATCGTTACACTAGGTTAACTCATCTTGTGCCTTAGCCTTTCTGATTTTGTCCCTACATGCTTATGCTATTCTTTTGTACTCCTCCTTAGCAATTTGTCCATGTCTCTACTTTTTGTAGATTTCTTTTTGATTTTCAGGGCATTAAATAGCCCCTGGTGGAGCCTTACTGGTGTCTGACTGTTCTTCCTATTTTTCTTTCACATCAGAATAGTTTGCAGATGTGCATTTAATACTGTCTTCTTGGGAAACTACCAGCTGTCCTGAACTCCATTTTCCCTTAGATTTTCTTTCCATGGGACTATACCTACCAGTTCTCTCAGAATGTTAAAATCTGCTTTTTTAAAAGTGCATTGTCCTTATTCTGCTGCTCTAGCTCCTTCCTTTCCTTAGAATCATAAAATCTATCATTTCATGACCAATTTCACCCAAATTGCCTTCCACTTTCAGATTCACCATCTCCTTCTTTTTGATCAGAGTCAAGTCTGAAATGACTGTCCCCTGATTACTTCTTCCACTTCTGAAACCAAAAAGTTGTCCCCAATACATTCCAAGAACTTACTGGAAATTTTGTGTTTTGCCAGCAGACCTGGGGAGAAATGGGGTCCACCTGACCAAGAAGGGAAAGAACATCTTTGCACACCGATTCTTTAAATACATTAGGAGCAAGACAAAGATGAAGGAAAGTATAGGTACTCTGCTTAGCGGGGAAGGAGAGCTAATAACATCAAGAAGGTATTTAATGCCTATTTTGCTTCAGTCTTCACTAAAAAGGTTAATGGTGACCAGATACTCAAAGCAAGTAATATTAACAACCAGGGGGAAGGAACACAAGCCAAAATAGGGGAAGAACAGGTTAAAGAATATTTAGATAAATTAAATGTATTCCAATTGGCAGGGGCTGGTGAAATTCATCTTAGAGAATTTAAGGAACTAGCTGAAGAAATTTCAGAACTGTTAGTAATTATCTCTGAGAACTCCTGGAGTACAGGTGAGGACCCAGAAAACTGGAGAAGGGCAAGTATAGTGCCTATCTTTAAAAAGGGGAACAAAGAGGACTCAGGGAATTATAGACCAGTCAGCCTAACTTCAATGCCTTGAAAGAAACTGGAACATATTTAACAATCAATTTGTTAATACCATATGGATAATAGGTTCATAAGGAATATCCAGCATGGATTTGTCAAGAACAAATCATGCCAAACCAACCTAATTTCCTTCTTTGACAGGGGTACTGGTTTAGTGGGTAGGGGGAAAGCAGTAGATGTGATATATTTTGATTTTAGTAAAGGCTTTTGACACAGTTCCTACATGACTAAGCAAACCAGCGACATGTGCTCTAGATGAAATTACTATAAGGTGGGTGCACAACTGGTTGAAAGCCCATATTCAAAGGGTAGTTATCAATAGTTCACTGTCAAACTGGGAGGGCATATCTAGTGGAGTCCTGCAGAGCTCACTTGTGGGTCCAGTACTATTTAATATTTTCATTAATGACTTGGCAAATGGAGCAGAGAGTATGCTTATAAAACTTTCAGATGACACCAAACTGGGAGAGGTTGGGACTGAGTTGGAAATCCTTCAAAACCAGACTCTTTCATGAGATTTCAGAATCTGCTGCTGGCTGGTCTGACAATACAGTACATGGAAGGAGGCATTTTGGATGATATTTTAGCACTGCCATCCCAGCCAGAGATGCACTCAGACAACAATGCTAACTCGCTGGTTTTGCATCCTTGGTTCTAGTTCAGTTTTAGGAGCGAGTGACCCATTTGGGCTGGCTCTTATTCTATCTGAACCTGACTTCCAGTCCTTATAAAATAGGCAGTTTACTCTCTTTCATTAATGAGGAAATGATCTATAGTTAACAGATGGATGAATTGGCACCTTCAATTGAAAATCAAAGCAATTAACAAAGCAACTTCAAAAGACAAACTGTTTTTTAGGACTCAACCACTTAAAAGCTCTTAATACTGTGTTTGGATGCCACATATTGGTAGAGATAAGCAGGAAAGGCTATAAATGAAACACGACTGATAGCAGCAGCTCTGGCTGTACTTTCTTGGTGTGGAAAGAGGAAGGTCCTTATTTTAGCAACGTGGAGACCACACTTGTTTCAGGATCTTGGGTGGGCCCAGTTAATCATCCAGAAGTTCAGATCTTTATCCAAAATTTTGATTGTTTCATCCCTTTAAGTTTGCACAATTGGGCTGAAAATCACATGGAAACAGACAGTCTCTTGTTATAAAGTCAGGAGACCGAGTCTAAAGGTCTAGGCTAGTCATCACAGAGAAACTAAATGAATTCTTTGCTTCAGTCTTCACTGCTGAGGATGTTAGGGAGATTCCCAAACGTGAGCCATCTTTTGTAGGTGACAAATCTGAGGAATTGTCACAGATTGAAGTGTCACTAGAGGTGGTTTTGGAATTAATTGAGAAACTTAACAGTAACAAGTCACCGGGACCAGATGTCATTCACCCAAGATTTCTGAAAGAACTCAAATGTGAAACTGCAGAACTATTAACTATGGTTTGTAACCTGTACTTTAAATCAGCTACTGTACCCAATGACTGGAAGATAGCTAATGTAATGCCAATACTTAAAAAGGGCTCTAGAGGTGATCCTGGCAATTACAGACTGGTAAGTCTAACATCAGTACTGGGCAAATTAGTTGAAACAATAGTAAAGAATAAAATTGTCAGACACACAGAAGAACATAAATTGTTGCGCAAAAGTCAACCTGGTTTCTGTAAAGGGAGATCATGTCTTACTAATCTATTAGAGTTCTTTGAGGGGGTCAACAAACATGTGGACAAGAGGGAGGGATAGCTCACGGGGGAGGGATAGCTCAGTGGTTTGAGCGTTGGCCTGCTAAACCCTGCTAAGGGTTGTGAGTTCAATCCTTGAGGGGGCCATTTAGGGATCTGGGGCAAAAATTGGGGATTGGTCCTGCTTTGAGCAGGGGGTTGGATTAGATGACCTCCTGAGGTCCATTCCAACCCTGATATTCTATGATTCTATGATCCAGTGGACATAGTGTACTTCGATTTCCAGAAAGCCTTTGACAAGGTCCCTCACCAAAGGCTCTTATGTAAATTAAGTTGTCATGGGATAAGAGGGAAGATCCTTTCATGGATTGAGAACTGGTTAAAAGACAGGGAACATAGGGTAGGAATAAATGGTAAATTTTCAGAATATAGAGGGGTAACTAGTGGTGTTCCCCAAGGGTCAGTCCTTGGACCAATCCTATTCAACTTATTCATAAATGATCTGGAGAAAGGGGTAAACAGTGAGGTGGCAAAGTTTGCAGATGGTACTAAACTGCTCAAAATAGTTAAGACCAAAGCAGACAGTGAAGAACTTCAAAAAGATCTCACAAAACTAAGTGACTGGGCAACAAAATGGCAAATGAAATTTAATGTGGATAAATATAAAGTAATGCACATTGGAAAAAATAACCCCAGTTATACATACAATATGATGGGGGCTAATTTAGCTACAACTAATCAGAAGAAAGATTTTGGAGTCATCATGGATAGTTCTCTAAAGATGTCCATGCAGTGTGCAGTGGCAATCAAAAAAGCAAATGGGATGTCAGGAATCATTAAAAAAGGGAATAAGATGGAGAATATCTTATTTCCTTATATAAATCTATGGTATGCCCACATCTTGAATACTGAGTACAGATGTGGTCCCCTCATCTCAAAAAAGATATACTGGTATTCGAAAAGGTTTAGAAAAGGGCAACTAAATGATTAGGGGTTTGGAACGAGTCCCATATGAGGAGAGATTAAAGAGGCTAGGACTTTTCAGCTTGGAAAAGAGGAGACTAATGGGGGATATGATAGAGGTCTATAAAATCATGAGTGGTGTGGAGAAAGTGAATAAGGAAAAGTTATTTACTTGTTCCCATAATATAAGAACTAGGGGCCACCAAATGAAATTAATGGGTAGCAGGTTTAAAACAAATAAAAGTAAGTTCTTCTTCACTCAGTGCACAGTCAACCTGTGGAACTCCTTGCCTGAGGAGGTTGTGAAAGCTAGGACTATAACAGGGTTTAAAAGAGAACTGGATAAATTCATGGAGGTTAAGACCATTAATGGCTATTAGCCAGGATGGGTAAGGAATGGTGTCCCTAGCCTCTGTTTGTCAGAGTGTGGAGATGGATGGCAGGGGAGAGATCACTTGATCATTACCTGTTAGGTTCCCTCCCTCTGGGGCACCTGGCATTGGCCACTGTCAAAGGACAGGATACTGGGCTGGATGGATGTTTGGTCTGACCCAGTATGGCCATTCTTATGTTCTTAATATCATGGAAATAGCCTTTTGTTTTGTATTTTGTCAATTAGGCTCCTGGTCCAGGAAGCACAGAGGCAGCAGCAAAAACGAATAATAGTTCGATAAAATAGTGATCCAAACTTTTCTGAACCAGAATGAGATTTGCTTCCAAGTTGAGTTAAAAGTTTGGAGAAAAACTTGAGAAGGTTTCATATTTTATCCCATCCTTAACTGTTACCTCTCAGAATGGCAAAGAGTGAAACGGAGTCTGAGTTGGGAATATAGTATGGAAACAAAAAAACTAACTAACAGAAGCAAAGCAACTCTAAACTATCTGCATTGCATCTTCAAAGTATCAACCTGATGTCAAAAGCACCAGGCCCCTTCTTCTTAGCTCACAATGGTTTTGCATTGCTGCAGTTTCATGACTTCCGTGGAGTTACTCCTGATTCACACCTGAGTGCAAGTGAGAGTCCAGTCAGGCCCAAGACCTGTAACTATTTCTGAATGGATACATAGGGCTTGATCACCATCAGCGCTGCGCAGCTCTTGGGGCACCGATGAACTTGTAGAGCCCTGTAGGTGTGCGCTGAGCACCCTGTGGAACAATATGTGATCAAATGCTTGTCCATGCAGCGAGCGACATGCCTTGTGGAGAGAGGGTGCACACTTCACAGAGGAGCACCTGGCTCCACAGCAGTGCAGGGAGGGGAATTCTGTCTTGGTTCTCCTCTCCAGAGGGCTGAGGTGAGGACTCCATGGGCTGGTCAGCTCTCAGGCGTGCCCCTTCTCCAGCAAGACTGCCTCTGTTTGGGGCAATAGTGTTCATAGTGCACTGCTGAGTCTCTGCAGGACCCTGATCGTGTGGAAAGCCCCCATGCTTGCAGTAGGCATTAATGAATTTTTTTGGAGAGGAGGTTTTCACATGCACTCATTGCCTCCTGGATCATGTGTTCACAAAGGAATGACATCATGCCTCAGTCCCATCCATTACCATGTCCCTTCTGCTCCCCACACACTCTGGCAGAGCTCAGTGTGTATGGACCACTTCTGCTATGTGGTGGCTATGTATGTATAGCAAAAAATACGGGGCACACCTGGGAACTTGCACTGGCAGAGATGCTGTGCAGTGCTCAGCGCTGTTGCAGATCCCAACCCTCTATGTCATGGGTAGGCTCAAGCCCATATTGGGTTGAATCCCAAGCCCACTGAAGTCAACAGCAAAACTCCCAGTGGTTTCAGTGAGGCCAGGATTTCGCCCGCTGAGTTCTCTAGTCAATCAGCACCTTGAAGGAGTTTTCTCGGCACCTGGCAAAATCAGTCCCAATGTGAAAAATGTCTCTTTGTTGTGGTTGAAGGATGATATCCTGATGCCCTGACTACTGAAGCAGAATCAGGAGCATGGGGTCCTATAAGCAGCAGATTGTCCAAAGGCTGAAAAAGAAGACCTAAAAAAAAAAAAAAAAAAAGGCACAGACTGCACTCTGCCCTTAACTCAATTTTCTTTCATTTTTCTTAGATACCTGTTAATTAGGATAAAACCATCTAACAAGGTTCGTAGGAGCAAATTGGAAAAGCATTAATGAATTCAGCATTAGTAACAGGTTTCCAAGCAACGGAACATTTTGGCTGAGTGTTAACACTCGTTGCAAGGAGGAAAAAAAAACAAACAGTCTCAAGAACAACCTAAATGCCAGTGAACTAACACTATACCCCTTCTGGATAGAGCTGCTTTTGACAACGTCTCAAGCATGAGATACTTTGGATAAAGTTAAGGGAGATTTTTTTGTTGATTGTCTGATCTCCAATCGTTTTGGAGTGAGCACTCTCTATTTTATTACTACTACAATTAATTATTAGGGATATGTGTAATACAGCTTCTGACAAGAGCAGGGTCCTTGCAAGAAAATGACCCGGGTCCTATTGCGCTGAACACTGCACACATTCACAGGGGCATACAGTCCCTGCCCCTGGAGAGCTCACAGTGTCAATTAAGATACAGTTTGTGAGCACAGCAAACCTACAGGGAAAACAGAAGGGTAAGATGCTGAGATTATTAGGGAGGTTGAGAGTAACAATAAAAAGGATTGTGAGGTTATTTAGCTCTCTAGTGCATAACTTGATGGGTCTCAATGATTCCAAAGGTATAGCTATAGCTATAGATGAGATATAGAAATTATAGAGGTACTGGTCATGATTGGGATAAGTGAAATGAGCACTTTTCTCTTCTTGGATCACTTGGGCACCAGTGCCTGAAAGGCTCTATGTGGCACTGCTGTTTGCGATCCACTGGCAGTCAGGAACTCAGGGGGAGCTGTTAAAGCATAGAGGCATTAGGACTCATGGCCTGGACCTCCTCCACATTGCGTCGATCTCACTAACACAGCCCTCACAACAAACAAATCAACTGCAAATAATGGAACTGATTCATCACCACACACTGGCTACTCTTGTGATGGAAAGCACCTGCAAATACAGCTTGAATGGTCAGTGTTCTCTGGCTGTTTTTGTGTGCCGGCGAATCTGCCCTTAAAAGTTAATCTTTCAAAAAATTGTTTAAGGCTGATACCACCTATCTTGCAATCCTTAGAAATATTGCATGAAAGCGCTTTCTTTGGTTTTCTTCTCTAGTGATCATGTTATGACATTTTTATAATTAAAAACAAAACACACAAAAAGGAAACAAACCAAAAAACCCACCACCCTAGTGAAATTCCTAAGCAAAAAAATTGTGTTAAAATGGAAGTAAGGTTGAGAGTATGTATCAGTAATTTAAGGCCAAAAAAAAAAAATCAGAAGGATCATGCAAACCAAGCATTACAAACCCAGGAAATTCAGAGTTATTTATACTTAAAAGAAATCCTAACATGCTAGGATAAGAAATACACAGTTAAGAAACCCAAATAACCTTAACTCTGCCCTATAGTGATGGCATGAGGGGAAAAATGTGAAAAAATCTAATGTGTTTTTACAAAGCAGTTTAATGTAATGGGGAACCACAAATACTAAAATGCTTTGATTGTAACCTAATGGTTATTGAATGACGTTGCTAGAGGGCAGCACTAAGGCTCTTTGGATGCCTTGACTGCGTATTTCTTACCTTAACACATTTGGAGTTCCAGCCCTGGGACTAGAGATATTTGCCCAGTGCTGGTGGGAGACAGGATTAGAATGGGATTTGGGTTTTGTTTATTCTGCTCCGATTTTTCCCCTTCCCTTTTTTGTTCCCTTGGCCCCAGTGAACCTACTCATCTCCTGTTGTACTTCAACTTCCTTGATACTGACAATGATGGGAAGATGTTGCATATCTTCAAAGAGTTGGCCTGCACCTCTTCCTCTGTCAATGCAAACATCACCACTGTCAGAGCTGCCAGCTACATGGCCAGAGTGGGAGCTAGGATCAGATGCATTAGACAGAATCAGGAAGATGACTGGCACGCAGATGGGTGAAGTAAAAGTCTGTGTGGGGCAGGGAAAGAAACCATCCTGTCCAAAGCACATGTTATGGGCATGATAGGATTCATCATGTAACAAGCACTGGTTCCCTGGGGGCTGGGTGACTGGGCAAGAAAATGGCAGATGAAATTCAGTGTTGATAAACGCAAAGTAATGCACACTGGAAAAACAATCTCAACCTCACATACAAAACGATGGGGCCTAAATTAGCTGTTAGCACTCAAGAAAGAGATTTTGGAGTCATCGTGTTTAGTTCCCCGAAAAGAACTACTCAATGTGCAGCAACAGTTAAAAAAGCTAACAGAATGTTAGACTCTTAGGACTGGGATAGATAAGAGAGAAAATATCATAATGCTGCCATATAAATCCATGGTACACCCACACCTTGAATGCTGCATGCATTTCTGGTTGCCCCATCTCAAGAAAGATATGTTAGAACTGGAAAAAGTACAGCGAAGGGCAACAAAGATTACTAGAGTATGGAACGGTTTCCATATGAGGTGAGATTTTAAAAGACTGGAACTGTTCGGCTTGGAAAAGAGATGACTAAGAGGGGATAGGATAAAAGTCTATAAAATCATGAATAGTGTAGATAAAGTAAATAAGGAAATGTTATTTACTCCTTCACATAACACAAGAACCAGGGGGTCACCCAATGAAATTAATAGGCAGCAGGTTTAAAACAAACAAAAGGAAGTACTCCTTTGCACAACATAGTAACCCTGTGGAACTCGTTGCCGGGGATCTTGTGAAGGCCAAAAGTATAACTGGGTTCAAAAGAGAAATAGACAAGTTCATGGAGGATTGGTCGATCAATATCTATTAGCTAAGGTGGTCAGGGATGCAACCACATGCTCGGGTGGCCCTAAACCTCTGACCACTAGAAGCTGGGACAGGATGACAGTGGCTGAATCACTAAACAAATTTTCCTGTTCTGTTCATTCCGTCTGAAGCATCCGGCACCAACCCCTGTCAGAAGACAAGATACTGGGCTAGATCGACCATTGGTCTGAGCCAATATGGCCATTCTTATGTTCTTATGTTACTTGTCCCCCACGTGGAATTAACTCTCCAGTCACAACAATAACCACACTTGCACCTAAACTTTCCCTCTAATAGGCTCCAAGAGAACAAGCAGCATGGCACCTGAACTGTGTTCACTATTGGCATCAATCGTCCCCTCATCAAATTTACTCTGTGTACCAATCAAGGGAAACAAGCATTTCCTGGATCTGGCTGGCAGGCCTGTAATTCTCAACCTTGTGCCCACGCTCTGTTGAATATTAGATTAGGCCATTATACCAGAGAGGAAGGACCTTCTGCATTGTTTGCAAACAGCAAGAATATTAACAATGGTGGAGAATAACAATGGTAACTAGGGAAGCGTAAGGGCCTGGGGATTCAGCTGGTAAACAGCTTTCTCTGGGGAGCAGTAAGGGAAACAGATGGACCCAGAAATGTATAGGCCTCTGCATTTAACACTAGATTAAGCAGATCTTCATCAAAAAGGTCAATGAGACAAATTATATTTCACCTGAAAGCTCTTTGGGACAGGGACTGTCTGTATAGCCCCTAGCATGATGGGGTCCGGGTCCATGACTAGGGCTCCTAGCTGCGACCACAATACAAATAATGAATAATAATAATGGTTGACCCTTGGTGAGTGAGGTAGAAGGGGTGGCTGAGAGAGAGGCTGCACAGAGCATATTCACATGAACATTTTGTGAATGGGTTTTGTTCACATGGGTGTTTCAGAGCATCCATATTCACCTAGGAACTAGAGGATTCACGTGCGAACTGGAGGGTAGGTTATTTGTTATTTATCCTTCAGGTGTTTCAGACTCCCAGCCAGGGAGCAGAAATATGACCCTGTGACTTTGATGACCCATCACACATCACAAATAATAAACTCTGAAGAATGAGCAGTCAAAGTGAATAGTGCAAAACCAACCAAAAGGCTGGGATTTATTCCCATAAACTGTATTCTTATTAATTACCCATGGTAACGAAGTTAAAGAAATTCAAAAGCTACCCAGGAAGTATTCATGAACAGGAAAAGGGCCAAATTCATAGGTGCCATTGTTCACATAGAATAATTCCACCAGCTCCGCTAAGAGCCCAAGAGTTCAGAGCCGAGTTTGAGCCCTAGACTTTGTGTTTGATTTCACAAGAGAAGGACGGGAGGTGCAGTGCCCTTTTCTCTTGCATTATGTATGCATTATGTTCTCCGTTCACACGACTAGGTGGAAATGAGTAACTTCTCTGCAGATGTCTCCTTTTTTAATAGGATTAATTAATATTTCTGCCTGTGTTGAGCAGCTTATAGGAATTAAAAGATACGAGATTGTGGGCCTCAGACATGGATTATGACTGCAAACACAGAAAAGAAAAAAGGCCCCGTGCTACTTTAACACTGACAACAAAAGTCACCCTTAGATGAATTAGCGACATTCCTGGGGAAGACTCCAGCTCCATACGGTGATATTTAATATCAGTCACGTAGAGTTGGCCAAATCAACTCAACATTCTGCTGTATCTATGGGACCCAAGGTTCCCTATTTAGCATTCCTCTATGATGTCCATGAAACATTGCAATTGTCTCTCCCGATATAAATAAATAACCCCAAAGTGCCAAATGGTGGGTGGGGACGATAAATTTTTAAGCAACACTAGTCACAGGAGCACTACAGCAACTGAGCTGTGGCTGTGATTTAGTGGTACTAATGAGCAGAGACAGAAAGAGCCTCCTGTAGGCACAGATCGGCTGCCTCGGTCCCAGCTGACAAAAAACATGTGTTCCAAGAGGCTGCAGGAGTTCACAGAGTCCCAGTGTCTCTGGCTCACTCATTCCTACATCAGCAGTTTGTGCTCAAAGAACAACTCCAAGGAGGGGTGTGTCACTTCCTCCAAATAAAGGACATCACTGAGCCTCAAAGTTAGGATCCAGAGCTGATGGTCACCAGAGTTCAAGGTGTTTGGATCTGAGGTTTTGGCTTCAGGCTGATCTCTCCTCAACTGAGGGAGGTCATTTTCTGGGAGCTGCCCTATCCTGAAGATCTGCATCTGAATCCTTCCTGAGCTATCCAATGTCATTTAGAGCATGAACCAGGCTCTGCCATCTCTGTTTATTATGCTGCTTGCTGGAATAGGTACCTGGTTGTGTTTCTATAATGTACATTTTTCACAAGGATCAGTTGTTGGCCTATCCCTTAACCCCCAACTTGGAGGATACGTGGGCTGCCTTTGGTCTGGTCCCCACTCTTTGACCAGTCTGGCTTGGTCAGCTGTACCAGGAGTTAAAAATACCATGGCATAGCTCTCTGGGTCCTTGCCACACATGAAAGTGCAGTCTCCAGGGAAGGTTCCCAGATAGATGAGCCTTTAAAGCAGTGATACTAGAGACCTCAGTGGTTCAAGAGCCAAATTAGCGATCAACATGCCCCAGCAGAGCCACAGTAGCGTGAATTCATTGTTTCATTTACTAGAGTACTATATAGTCATATTTAAACAGTGTGACGGGAAATATTTAGTTTATATATTATTCTCAAAGCAAAATGACTCACCAAGTATTATTATTTTATCAGCTACAATTGGTTGATAACATAGTAAAAGCATCCTGACTGGCTAATAACTTAGACTGGTTAATAATTAAATCATACAGTATTTTAATATCATGTGCTGCAAAGAGCCACAGGAGACACATTAAAGAGCCACTTGCGGCTCATGAGCCTCAGTCTGAGTATCACTGCTTTAAAGCCTGTCTCTGACAAGTTGAGAGGAATTTGCGCCCCCCATTTCAGAAAAGGCAGTAGGTACCAGTTAGAGTGTTCCCATTTGATTTTCCTCTCTGATGTTTACAGCCTAAAATAACCACCACTGGGCGGACATAATTGTGTTTGGAGAAGCATCTAAAAGCTTAGAGCAGTGATGACCAGAGTGGGCTCTCAGGCATTCTGTCCCAATCAGAACTGGCTGGAATTATCTCACTGACTGATGGAATTCCCCCCATCCCATCTCCAATTACTGCTAAACCATCCTGACCAGAGATGATTTACCCCCCAGGCTCCTAAAAATCCTTCCAAAGAGTCATTTTTGGCCGCTGGAATGAATGGGATGAGTCAATCATTTTCAGAAACGTTGCCCTGGGAAAGGCTACCCAGGTACAAGCTCTTCCCCCTACCTCCCCCATTGCAAAATACTCAAGCCGAACCCGGAGTTACACTATCAGCATAGTACTCAGGAACAAAATAGAAACGCTGCCAGAGGAGCACATTTCATCTACACTGGTTTGCTAAATACTGTTGCCTCCCTCTCCTAAATGTGGTTCTGATGGGAAAGCAAAGGCATACAAGCCCCTGCTCCTCTCTGTACGCATATACAACCTAGTACATGAGGTTTATCGCAGGCTCATGAAGGACATTTTTGTGGGAGCCACTCGTTAAAATACTGGCTGCACCTCTGATCTGAACTCTCCAAATTTCTTGAGCCTGCAAAATTGGCCCGGTAATTCAAAAGGACAGACTTTTCCATGGGATTTTCAGCTCCGGCCCTGATCCCAGCCAGATTAGAAACCCTTGAGAACAGCTTGTCTTGTGATGTTAAATCATTTATGTCTCTGGATGGTTGGAACCAAGCAGTGCAGAGGCAGCAGGCACAGAAGAAACAAAAGTCATCAGGACATTTCTGCCCCACAAGAAAGCTTGATTCTGTTTCAATCTCCAGTCTGGGGAAAGGTTCCAGTCAGTTTCTGTTTTATTGCCCCTATGTGCCGATGCACACACACACATAAATGCACAACACACACTCACACAATATTCATAACAGCAGCTTTCCCTTGCCTTGCCAAAGTCAACTTCTCCTTCAGCTTACTACTACAACAAATTTCAGAGTAGCAGCCGTGTTAGTCTGTATCCACAAAAAGAAAAGGAGGACTTGTGGCACCTTAGAGACTAACACATTTATTGGAGCATAAGCTTTCATGAGCTACAGCACCCGATGAAGTGAGCTGTAGCTCACGAAAGCTTATGCTCCAATAAATTTGTTAGTCTCTAAGGTGCCACAAGTCCTCCTTTTCTTCTTATTACAACAAAGTCGATCAAAGTTTGTCATCATGGCAATGATTGAACTGTAGCGGTGTAACACCCTGAGCAGTGTTATGTATCACCAGTGCCCTCTACTGGGCGGGTAATGTCCGACCCTCTCAACTCTATGTGGGCGACCTTCTGGTCTCTGGAATCCCACAGAGCTACACGTATTTTTACTGCTACAGGTAACAGAGATTCCCAGTTAGTTCAAGGCACTGGGGCCTGTAGTTTCAGACATAACTTCTGGTTCCTCACAATCATGTATACAGCTTTGCAAGGGAGTATGATGTTAGTAGCCAGTCATCAATTGGTTATTACAGGCCCGTTGTTATGTGAACAGAAAATATCATATTGCCTCTATATAAATCCATGGTACGCCCACACCTTGAATACTGTGTGCAGATGTGGTCGCCCCATCTCAAAAAAGATATATTGGAATTGGAAAAGGTTCAAAAAAGAGCAACAAAAATTATTAGGGGTATAGAACGGCTTCCGTATGAGGAGAGATTAATAAAACTGGGACTTTTCAGCTTGGAAAAGAGGCGACTAAGGGGGGATATGATAGAGGTCTATAAAATCATGAATGGTATAGAGAAAGTAAATAAGGAAGTGTTTTTTTACTCCTTCTCATAATACAAGAACAAGGGGCCACCAAATGAAATTAATAGGTAACAGGTTTAAAACAAACGAAAGTATTTTTTCACGCAACGCACTGTCAACCTCTGGAACTCCTTGCCAGAGGGTGTTGTGAAGGCCAATACTATAACAGGGTTCAAAAGGGAGCTAGATAGATTCTTGGAAGATAGGTCCATCAATGGCTATTAGCCAGGATGGGCAAGGAATGGTGTCCCTAGCCTCTGTTTGCCAGAAGCTGGGATTGGGTGACAGGGCATGGATCACTTGATGAACCTGTCTGTTCATTCCCTCTGGGGCACCTGGCATTGGCCACTGTCGGAAGACAGGATACTGGGCTTGATGGACCTTTGGTCTGACCCAGTATGGCCGTTCTTATGTTCTTATGAACCACCACATGGCTGGATCAAACGATAAACTAATAAAGGACTGAAACGGAGGAGCAACCATACAAAGGAGCAGTTAGGGAAAGCGGCCAGAGAAAACTATGGAAACCTTGTGTGGAAAGTGAGATAAATACATTCCTGTTTCAGCGGAGGAACTACTAAAGTGCAGTCTTGCTGCAAGGTAAAGGATAAAACATACAGTAGGCTAAATACTGGAGTCCTCGCTCAAACGAAACTTCCATTAATTACAGTGGTGGTGGTGAGGGGGAGTTGCCAGAGAAAATAATGATGTAAATAATAAACCGCAGAGAAGAAAGGCCACTTCCTGAGTTTTCATGTGCATAATTTCCTTAGAATTCATCCATGAGCACAGAATGCTTTGCTGCCTTCCACCCACTCCCTGGAGTTGCGGAGCTAAGTATTATTACGGTCATTCATTATTACTATTATTATTCCCTTAAACCATGGATCTTGGGGAGACCAGCAGAGGGAGTGGTCAAATGCCAGGCCCCAAAGGCTCCTGGACAGAACAGTTTCTGCAGGAGCCTTACTTCTAGGTTTTCCCCTACTGGACTCTTCCCAGAAACCCCACCTGCAAAGGAGAGTTACACAACTCAGAGGGCAAGTCAGATAAATAGTCACTCTCTCTGTATCATCATCTGCTAGATTTATAATAGGACTGAGGGTGGTGGAAGAATCTGAAAGAAACAGCCAACTCCCTCTGCCTTTCTTCTCCCCCTCTTCCAATGCTGCAGAACCAGAAACTCATTTGTCCGACACAGAGAGGGATTCAGCAACCGAGGAGTATGCAACAAAGGTGTACCCCCTTCTTCCATGCCCCTCTTGCCAAGCCTGGCTGCATGAGCTCAGGACCCCCTCCGCTCAAGTTACCCGTGTGAAGGACTTCAGGATCTGACTCCTAATGAGTGTAATTATGGCATGAAAGGAGAAGTGAAATGCAGTTCGTCTGGCAGTTGCATCCACAGGGGCCATGATCACTGGAAGCGGTGAGCTGCGCTAGTTCTGCTTTGTAGAGCCTTGAACAATGAAGCACAACATTTCCCAGTAAACGCTTCCTGTTTTTATTAGCTGCCATGGGGTGAGACCTTAGTCTTCACTCCCCGCGGCGGTAACACATCAAGGGTAGTCATGAAGATGTTGCTTGCATCTCCCTTCTGCTTCCCCCAGCACATGCTAATTGCTAACTCTCAGTAGAGTCCATATGGATCCTTTTTACTTAAGGGGGAAAAAAACAAACCAACCTCCCAAAGTTTTATAACAATGTTTGGTTTTGGGGGGTTTGTATTTTATCCATGTTAGCTTCAGAATTGCAAGGCTGTATACATGAAAGCTGCCTCCAATCTATGCACAAACCATTAAAAGAAAACTTTCCTGTCCTCTGGCCTGGGTAGTAACTGCTCACAGCCACAATTAGCAGGGACCTTTGGCTGCCTCCAGATCATTGTGTGTTTTGTTTCATTTTATGAAAAGGAATAAAAGATAAAAAGAATTCGTCACTGATAATTTAGGAGGGAAACATACCAAATAGATGGAGCAAAAGCAGGATGGGGGAAGAGAGGGTGGTTTGTATTGTTGTCTTAAAACTGCAAGGAAGAACAAAGTTGACAGAGTACGTACTTTTTTTTCCTCTAATCCTGGTTGATGGGTAATAACTGGCACAAAATAATCAATCAGAGACATGGCCCAAACATATCCAACAAAGGAGCCTTGGTAAATCGACAGTGCCTACTCAGGGCCTTTTCCAAAGCCCATTGAAGTTAAGTGGAGTTTTTCCTTTGTCTGCTTCGGCTCAAGCCCATGGATTCCAGCTCCAGGGTCAAATGTACAATGAATATGTGTATCATTAAATCTGCTGCTTATGAGCATGCACATCAAATGCCAGGAAATTAAATGAAAGTTGAAATCCAGAGGCTGCTGATCTTTAATTTTGATATCTGGTTTTTGACAGCACCCATCACAAGCGAAGCCAATATCCCTCTTTAGTCATTAAGAAGAGAAGCACTAGGCCAAAGCCTCGATTCCAATGTTCCCAAACCTGGGTGACTAAAATTCGGCTCATCAATCTGTGTTTAGGCACCTAATCTAAAAGCAGCCCAATTTTCAGAGGCCCTGAGGACCCACCAGTCCTATTCCTGCCCCCTCTCTCTTTCCCCCCTCCCCATATGGATGGCTCTGTGGCATCTAGAGAAGAGGGAGATGTTGCCTTAGAAGAGGCTGCACAGACGGAAGGGGAGCACATCGGTCTGCAGATCTGAGGTGGTGGGGTGCATCTAGGCTATTCACAGTTCTTGTGAACTGTTACTATTGAGATTGGCACAGGAGGAAGAAGTTTAGCCAAGAGTAAGGTAGCGGCATCAACGAGATGAGCCAAGCCTTTCTAGCAAGCTCTTTGGAGGCTTAGCTTCTGTTACAATCTGTCCCATCAAAAGGCAAAGAGCAGGTGAATAGAAAGATGGCAAGGCTTTAGCCAACTTCAGCATGCTCCGGGGAGGCACAAAGCACCTCCTGTGGGTTGCCACGCATCACTGAGGGCCACTGACATCCCTGGGAGTTGAAAGCACTTAGCACCCTGCAGGATCAGACACATGTTTCTTCTCCAAGTCAACTCCATCACTGCCCGCAAACTCATCAAAGCCCTCCCCCGCTTCCCAGCTCCATGCCTGTGAAACCCAGAAGTACCTGCTGCACCTTAGTAAACCACTAAATCCAGGAACCTGGTAAGGATCCAGCAACAGCTGGCTGGAGAAACGCCTTGTATAAACCACATGTGCATTTCTAGTCTAATTCCATTTCAACTCTGCCATAGGCTTGCCTATGGGAGACGAGAGGCAGCTCGGGTGCCCAGCTAGCAAGTGTGAAAAATTGGGACCTGGGGGTCAGGGGTAAAAAGCACCTACATAAGAAAAATCCCCCGATATCTGGACTGTCCCTATAAAATAGGGACGTCTGGTCAACGTAGAGCAGTGGTTCCCAACCTTTCCAGACTACTGTCCCCCGACTACTGTCCCCCTTTCAGGAGTCTGATTTGTCTTGCGTACCCCAAGTTTCACCTCACTTAAAAACTACTTGTTTACAAGACCAGACATAAAAATACAAAAGCGTGAGCCGCTGTTACTGACAAATTGCCAACTTTCTCATTTGTCTATATGAAATTTTACTTTGTAATGATTTCGCTAGTTCTTTTTCTGTAGCCTGTTGGAAAACTAGGCAAATATCTAGATGAGCCGATGTACTCCCTGGAAGACCCCTGAGTACCACCAGGGGTACGCATAACCGTGCTCTTATGTGAAGTTCCTTTGGCTCTAATCACTCGATATGCCACCATCTCTTTCTCTCCCGTTCTTCCCCCACAACTCCCCCTTCCTCCAGGTCCCTTTGTCTCACATCTTCATTAGCACTACAAAACAGCTCCTGGAAGTGTTTTTTCTTTTCATTGAGATGAGAGCAGCAGCGACAACAAAACATTTTAAATCTGGTAACATTTTTAACTGTCCCTTCATGAAGCTGGGTCCCTTTGGGATAAACTACAACAGAACCACATGGGAAGTAAGTAGATGCCTAGCGCAGACAACAGGACTTGAGGACTGGGAGAGGGTGCATTGTTTTAGGGGTGTACGTTAAATCAAAAGGAAACGGCTGCACTGTTGAAGATGCACAGGGAGACCTACGTTGCTTTTCAGTGACTCTTCTCCATTTGATGCCCATAGTGGTGCTGATGGGATCCAAGTAGGTCACTCCCCACCTCATCGGTAAGAGGGAGCTTTTGCGAGTGATGGTTGGAAATAAGGACTCTCCATTTAGAAACAGGATCACACTCAACTGCAGGAAGAGAGGGAGGGGATCCTGGAGGAGCAAGAGGAATTCACCAAGCCGGGGCAATTCACCTATCATTGCCCCGTTTTGGATCAGCCAGTTAATGACACTATGGGATCCAGATGCTGATTGGAGCTGCTGGATGCCGCTGTAGTATAAATAGTAAATAATAGTACTTGTGGGATCATGGGATGTATGCACAGAGCTTACCTTCTGTCTGCACCTTACCCTGCTGCAAGCCTTTGTTGTATGCTTGTTCCATTAGTGTTTTCTTGTGGTCCCACCCAGGCTCTTCATTGTATCCACCTGTTGCCTCTCATCTTATGCTTAGAGTATCGGCTTTGTGGGGCAGAGACTCTCCCTATAATCTGTGTTTATACAGCACCTAGCACAGTGGGGTCCTGGTCTGCAGCTGGGGTTCCCTAGGTGCTTAATGATAACATATATCTGTAATATAAGCAATGTACAGGACTCCTGCTGATGCCTATGCTCTTCAGAGATCAGGTTCTTGTCAGTCTCTGACACAAGAGGAAATAATTGTTTCCCCTAATACTATGGTGCTTTATGGGCACCAGAACAGGGTTTCATGCCCCCATCACTCTTTACTGGCTGTAAGGGTGAGCAATGGGGGAGAGAAGGTGGAGATGAGCGAGTGGGGGCAGGGTCTTGAAGGGAAGAGGTGTCATGGGAGCGGGGCCTTGGGGGAAGAGGTGACATAGGGAGGTTGGGGGACGGGCAGTGTGAAAGCAGAGGCTCGGGAAGAAAGAGTGGCATGAGGGCAGGGCCTCGGTGGAATAGGCAGTGCAAGGGCAGGGGCTCGGGGGGGGGGGGGGGCAGCGTGGGGGATGGGGCTTTGGGGGGAAGCGGCAGTGTGGGGGGCAGGGCCACGGTTCAGATGCTGGTGGCCCCCCATTTTTTATATAGCTTCTGCTGCTCCTGATTCAGACTTGCACCCCACTGAAGGCTGGAAACTGGGCTAGCTGGTTCATTGGTCCATTCTGGTGCAGCAGGAGGCTGGCTAAGATGCTAGATGTACTATTGGTGTTTGCAGTCCTGGAGAGTGACTAGCTGTGTAGTGAAGGATCTTCTGGTTTGGGTAACTGCACCTCAATGACTGTCTCTATTTTCTTCTGTTGTGACAGGCTGTCCTCTGCCTGAAAGAGCTGAACAGAGCGGTTAGTTGCTGGGCAGTGAAGCAGCTAGGCTGGAGTCCTTGTTCATCTTCCTAATTAACAAACATTATCTTAATCCCAACCCACTGAAAAATTGCCCATTCTGGTAGGGGAGGACGTGAGATACTGGCTGAAATGGACCAGTGGGCTGCTCTGAAGCAGGCCCGAGACAGGATACCGTACCATACTTATGGCTTACTGGTGTGTTCTTACAGGCACAAAAATAAACCCTAAATTGTTTTAGGCCTCTCCACCTCTGGCAGCATTTGGCTTTTATTTTCTGATAATTTGGGTGGATAATATCAACTTTTATTTTTAAGCTTTTTTTTCAATTTACAGTTTCACAGCTGTGCAAAATTATGGGTTGTAAGATATTTTTTGGTCTGTTTTGATCAATTTACATTTTCACAATTGCAGGAAATTATGGTGGAGTGAGACAAAAGGGGGAACGATTATTTAATGCCAATAGACTCTGAGAGTCATGAAGTTAAAGCTTTATACCTGTTAAATCAAAACCTGTCACCATCAGATGTCACAATATACAAAGTAAATATCCTTAAAGCAAACTTTAAGAAGTTCTAAAGCAGCATTTTTTTTTTTACTTTGCCTGTCTGTAAATTTTGATAATTATCGATGGAAATATTTTTGGTTGGTTTGTGTGTGTGTGTATGGTGAAATCAATGTTAATCGACATTTACCAATTAAAATCTACTTCTCCCGAGCCTAGCAATGAGTGAACTCCTGGGAGAAGGGAGCATTCAGTAGGACTGTTTATTGGCAACTAGTCATGAATGCTGACATCTTTAAAGTTCCTTCTGCGTAAGCCACGTTTCAGGAATTTCCTCGAATGAACAGCACAAAACGGACCCACTTTGAAGTGCCTCACCAAAGGGCTTCAGATGCTGCCACCAGGGATTGGCTTCGTGTTGGACCTACCAAGCCAATCAGCAGAAAAGCTAATCAATGAATAACATTAACCATTTGAAGGAGGGGGGAAAAACAACAGCAACAACAACAAAATAATCCAGCCTACGATTCTGTTAAAAAGAACACATAAGATTTACCCCGATATGTCACACTTCGATGAAAAATTCACTCTGAATTGACGTATAGATTTTGCAGCTAAGTCTGTTTCTGAA
Organism: Natator depressus; assembly: GCF_965152275.1. Classification (NCBI taxonomy): domain Eukaryota; kingdom Metazoa; phylum Chordata; order Testudines; family Cheloniidae; genus Natator; species Natator depressus. Next base: position 70,194,003 of record NC_134243.1, read on the forward strand.
AGTCCGACATTTAGAGTCTGTTATGTGCTCAGCTAAGTTTACTGCAGCTAGGAGTGATGTTTTGGAGCTAAGGCCCAGATTTGCTTCCTGTGTTTTCCTGTTGATCAGTTCATTAAAGAGCCCTGTACAGGACTGGACCATGTGTTCTCCCTAGCTAGCGTAGGTTTTATTTTTATTTTTTAATCAGGCACCAGTCCTTGCAGTACCTCAGTGCCACAGGACACCTGTGTAGTGTCAGAATCACACAGTAGGTGCAACATACATCATTGCAAATTTGCTACTTCTGGTTGCCATAGCAAATGTATACGTCTCTCTGCTGCAGGCTCTAGTCATATGGTGTACTAAATCCTCACAACTTCTCACCCCAAGTGAGTACAAAACACCTGCCTCAACCTGTTAGTTCAAAGGGAAGACAGTGTCATAGAAACTAGAGATGGGAAAGACTTAAGTCATCCAGTCTATCTGCCTGTCAGACAAAGTATTTAGGCCTCAGATTTTACCCTTTAGATATGAATTTTAGTGCTGGTGAAAGACACCAGACTGACAGCCCAGAACAGCAAAGTTCTGGACAGTTATTATTAACTATATCACAATAGTTCCTAGAGGTGCCAGCTGAGAATGAAAACCCCACCCCTTGCACTGTGCAAACACATAGTGAGAGAAAGAGCCTTCTCTAAGGAGCTTGCAATATAAACAGGCAAGAGACACACTGTGTGAGAGAAAGGTGGGGTTATTATTTCTCGTTTACAGGTGGGTAACTGAGGCACAGAGAGAGGAAGTTTTCAAATGGAATTTGATAATGTCACAAATGGGATTATATGATGGGGTTGCCTGTGATAGCAGAGGGTTGGACTCAATGACCCGGGATGTCTCTTCCAGTCCTACATCCAATGCTCCTGTGAAATGACTTATTCAGGCTCAAACAGCTGGTCATTACAAAAGCTTGGAATAAAACCCAGGTCTCCTGGCTCCCAGTCGAGTGTTCTTTTCACTAGATTGCATTTCCTCCCAGTCGTAGCAGCTGTTCAGTGATATTCCCATCACCAACTCCACAGAGCTGCAAATGAGGACAAGCCATAGCGAAGGAAGCACAGATCTGCAGAACATGTGTCAGTTACTATTCTACCTTTCACTTATCAATTCTCATCCAGATGATGAGATAATACGATTAGGTGAGTTGGGAATTATCAACATTCATTCACCATCCATATTTTCATATCTCAGCAGAGCGAGAGAGTGTCGACAATCAGTGAAATGCATGTAGAATGGAGGATTCAATTCCCTGGGCCCCATTTTTAATTCTCAAATTGTAAAATCTGATCCTTCCTTTCCCTATTTTTTCAAAATGTTTCCCATAGTACGGTTTCTCTCTTGCTCCACACTTCACTGTGGAATGACCATCCAATACCCGTTCAACACATATGATAAGCCTGGTTCTTACCTCTCGCTGTTATTTGGGATCCCTGTTTGTCCTCTGGAAGGAGCAGCTTGGTTAGTGATTTCAGGCCTGAATATTTGCTCACTTACATCAGTTTTACCTGGGTCTAACTCCAGTGACTCCAGGGAAAAGTGGAAGCTATTCCCACTTTAAACCAGTGTAAAGGCTTCTCCAGAGTAGGAAATCAGCACTGGTATAACTGCATCATTGTATTATTATTATTTAGCATTTATATTGTGGTAGCTTAGCAGCCAATCAGGTTAGGCCCCTAGGCCCTTTGTATTTAGCAAACACAGTAAATGACAGTTGTGATACCAGAGCAAACTCCTAATGTAGACACACTGCATTGGTGCAGTTTACCAGATAACTTATGGGGTAAGTCCTACTGGTGCAAGCTCCATCTTACATCAGGCAGTGCCTCCACGCTGTGGTTTGTGTCAAAAAGCTACACGGAGTCAAAAATCCTCAGTATATACTGGGCCTAAGGGAGATCTGAATCTGGCCATAGGCAAATGCAGCAGCCTCTCTGTTCTCAACACCACATCTATACATCCAGTATTCTGTGTGTCCATCTTTAGATTGTAAGATCTTTGGGACTGGGACTGTCTCAAAAGTAGCTGTGTAGGTGCACATACAGGCTGAGATTTTAAAATCTGTTTTGCTGAAGGAGGCTATTTTGCCCAGAAAACCAAAAGCACCTTCCACTCATTTCAGAAGTGCCATGGATATTTGTCTTCTCTTTCTCTCTGTCCTGGCTACTTCTGGGATGCCAATCACTGTCATAGGTCATATCTTTTACCTGGACAGTGCCCTGGAGATGAGTAGGGACATTACGTCAACAGGTCCTCCTTGGGTGTGAGCTGTTCCTGACAAGGACCAGGAATTTCTGCCAAGGTGCCTCATTTTAGGCCCCGTTTTTTGACTGGATGCTGCTTTCACATTGCCTCTCCAGTGTTTCAGTTATATTCTAATGCCCCCAACCTCTTTGCTGACCTGACACATTGACACCATCCTAAATCCCCTCTAGTCCAGGCTCTGAATAATCTAAACTACACATTCTCAGCCTCTGATTGCACAAGGAAAATAAAAAAAAGATTTCCACTCAGATTCTACCACAGCTTCCTTGGGGGTGGGGTGGGAAGAAACTCTTCACTGCATTCATTATAAAGCACGTCCAAGTGCCCCCAAATCAGCTCTGTCTGTTTATCACCTCACACATGGACGCAGTATATTCAAAACAGGTTTTGCTGTCCCTAATTGCTGGTCCCCCGTGCTGTGACCACTGCCTATCATGCTGCCCAGTATTGCCTCTTTGGTTCCTCATACTCCTCTGTCTGTCTGTATCCACCTGTTGATTCTTTGCTTGGGCTACATCTACACTACAAGCCAGGGAGCAGGGTAGCCACGGTAACCCAGGTACTGGCAACGGAGGCACAGTTGAGCCATGCCAAATTTATATCCCCCGGTTCCAGGCGGGTTTGGCCTTGGCACAGCTCAGCCGTTCCTCCACTACCATGGTGACACTTATATATACTTGTGCTCACTCGATGAGAGCTAGTGTGAGTATATATACACAAGCAGGGGACTCACACCCCTAGCTCATAGTGCAGACATGAGCCTTATAGTTTGATTGTAAGCTCTTTGCGACAGGGACTGTCTTTTTGTTCTGTGTTTGTAAACTACCTAGAGCAATGGGTGCTGGCCTGTGACTAGGACTCCTAGTCACTGCTGGAGCACTAAATGTATTAATAAATACAATTCCATATCTCCATTCAGTAACTGAGGCTCATGAACCTCTCCATGAGCACTAGCATTGTAATGGTCCTTCCCAGCATGGATCCATCGGATAGTGTAAAGTAGGACAGGATGAATCAACTTTCTGGAAAGTAGTGGGCATTCAACAGCTTCAGTGTCATTGTGAGGTATGTTTTATATTACAAAAGCCACACTTTCCCCCATTCATTTAAAAATGGAATCAGTGGGAGTTTCTCATACCCCTTGGGAGGGTGGGAAGTGGGGAGAATACAGCCAGATGGCAAGATTTCTCTCTCTCTCTCATTCTCTGTCTCTCTCACACACACATACCAGTCCTAGAAGCGTTTAACCATGACCAGCGGAAGTGATGCTGAACCCAACTTGTCCCTTTCTACACTGGCTGCGAAACCAAGGTCAGCATCATGTGAGTTAACTCAGTTCTTAAAGATCATGGGCACATACGACAAGATATCCCAGTTGAAGACAAGCTCAAAGAGTGCAATGTGCTCTTGCAGGTTAGAGCTGATGCCGACAGTCTGCAAAGACTCAACCGACCAACCAAAAAAAACCCCATGGACAGTGGGACAACTTCATAAACTGTTTCCAGTGAGTTCCGATTGGCCATTAATAATATACCACAGAGGAGTGAGGTGGGGCGGCGGTGGCAAGGCGGGCAAGAGGGAATGGGAGGGAGGATTTGGCTACCTGCTCACACATAGCAATCAATTTCCACCATAATAATAAAAACAAAACAAAAGAAGTGATAACATGGCAAGGAAGTCTCATTACCTTGCTGAAGTCTCATTACATAGCAAAGCTGCTGATGCTGCTTTGCTATGTAAACCATTTCATCCCAGCCAAGTGTTTACCACTTGCATCTGCGGGGGGGAAGTCAGGTAGTGGTGATTGGATTTGAAGCAGTGAAGCACATACATGGGCTGATTAATACAATCACAGGCACTCAGTATCCTCTCCGTTCCATCCTCACCCTTCTTTTCACCCATCTGGAGGAGAGCAGAGTGCACATGACCCAGGTTTCAACCAAAGCAAATTTGTGTTCTAAGGAGAGATTTATTTTGTTGTTTAATCCTCACATAAGAAGGAAAATGATCTCTGAAGTCGGGACAGAGGCAGGTGTCCCAGGTGGTGGAGATATTCGGAGAGCACAAAGAGTCAGATTATGGGGAGCTAGCAGCACAAGTGCAGGCACAGAAAGAGAACATATCCCATGCAGAAAGAGTCACTGGTGGACCCGGAGTCAGAGACAAAACTATTAACCAGCCGGATCTCACAGAGTGCGAGGAGATTTATCTGAGGGAGACTAATTTGCATGGGGGCCACTGGGAAAAGGTCAGTCTCCAACCAGCTACATCGGGGTGCAGATACCATGGTGATGAGTGAGGTACAAGAACATAGATAGTTTTGTCATCCATGAAGACTGAGTGAATAATGTATTCAATAAATTTAGCCTCTTTTCCTGCTCACAGAATATCCCCAAACAGAACATATTCCCAGTGAAAGGCAGCTGGCTGGTGGTCCAGCGGCAAAATGCACTGGGCCTCTATTCTGTTCCTGAGATGGAAGAAAAAAATTGCAAAATACTCTGTTTGTTTTTGCTTTTCAACCTGATTGTTTTAGTTATGAATGGTCTGATAAGTTACATGGTATCATTTCTGTTGCCTGATTGGGCTGATAAAGCAAATGAGGTTGTTTCTGATCCCTGACTGCAAGCACTTCTGGTACAGTGTCACAGATCCACAGGTCCAGTGCTCTGGAACAGTCTCCAGGAGGACCCCCTAGGTGTGACAGACCCCCCCTTAGTGTCTCATTCTTTCACTAGGGTAAGCCACTCAGCTTCACCGCCTCCTTAAAGTGAGCTTCAGAGCATTCAGCACCCCTGCTTCACACTGTGAGCTCCCATCGGCGAGTCCACCTGAGTTGGACGCCTGAGACTTGTACACCCAAAGGGAGCAGTGCACCCCCACCTTCAGCCAGCATTGTAAAAGCAGCAGGGTTTATTCGCTGTCTGGAACAAAGTGTGGAAAGTCCTTGGTTAGCATAAAGAAAAGGAGTACTTGTGGCACCTTAGAGACTAACCAATTTATCTGAGCATAAGCTTTCGTGAGCTACAGCTCACTTCATCGGATGCATAGCAATCAATTTCCACCATAATAATAAAGTGAGCTGTAGCTCATGAAAGCTTATGCTCAAATAAATTGGTTAGTCTCTAAGGTACCACAAGTACTCCTTTTCTTTTTGCGAATACAGACTAACACGGCTGCTACTCTGAAACTTGGTTAGCATAGAGAGCAGAAAGTTACAGGACGATCCATCTTGGTCAGCCCAGAGCCCTCTGGTCCCTTTTTTGTTCAGGAGAGTCTCCAGCTTCCAGCAGCCTACACTTAACAACCCCCCACCTGGCCCCTCCTCAATCCTTTGTTCTTGGGCAAACACAGAAGGTTTCTCGCAGAGGAGCAGGCCATCTGTGGTCGTTCGTTGCTAGGTACCAAATGTCCAGGCAACTGGAGTGGCCACTGTCTTCTTGGACTCTTCATGGACCCCAGACAGCTTTGCATCAGTCACACCTGTATCTCTGGGTCTCTGTGAAGAGTAAATAACCTTTTCCCACCACCTAGTTAACCATGCAGCACATAGGAGAAACTGAGGCATGCACAGTATTCAGACGCAATATTACAGAAAATCCCCACTTCATCACACACAGAGTCCAAATGTAAAATCTGGTTTCCACGAATAATCACTCAGGTGACTCTGAAATTAGCTCTCCATGATCTTTCCTGCCAATAAAACCTAGTCCCTCAAATGTTTGTGGAATGTGAAAATACAAAAGGGGAGTGAAGATAATTTGTTTAAAAATTAGAATAAAGATTAACGGGGAGAAAATGCACTACGTCCAGAGCGCTAATATCCATTTACTAATTTCTTGATTAAAATGAAAATGGAAACATTCTCAGCAGGTCCTTCATCTCTTGCCCATTTAATGGAAATCTGACATGTTTAAAGCCGTTTGCACATTGAGTGCAGCTCATTCATGTTCCATTTGGCCAGACCTAACTTCCTGTGCCCAGTAGATGCAATGTTAAAGGAGGCCAAAATATCTTATTATTCGCTATAGCTCTAAAATGTAGATACAGGAAATCACTGAACTATAGTCATCATTGAGGTGCATTCTTCAGCATCCTTGCTATACAATAGTGTCCTAATAAGAGCCGCAGAAGAAATGAAAAACTGAAATGACCTGAACCAGTGGCCCCTGCAACTCCAGAGAGTGAGCGACAACAACACAAGCAAAACAGATGGACGTGCCGACCAAAACTGCGCAGAGCCTGATTGTGGAGATGAGCTGTTGGTCCTAAACTCAGCTATGGCCAAGGATATAGGCTTTGGAGGCAAATCCTGGCTACAGCTGGGTGGGAAACAGTTTTCTCATGCTGTGAACATTTTCAAGATTTCTGATTTTTTTTCCCTTTCTGCAACAGGATGAAACTCGGATTTTTTGAATGTTGTTGGCAATAAAACAGGAGAGAGAGAGAGAGCATGCAACCTATTGCTAAAACAGGCCTCTGTACCCGGTGACTGGAAGGTAGCTAATGTAATGCTGATTTTTAAAAAGGGCTCCAGAGGTGATCCTGGCAATTACAGGCTGATGACTCTAGCTTTAGTACCTGACAAATTGGAAGAAACAATAGGAAAGAACAGAATTATCAGACACATAGATAAACGTGATTTGTTGGTGAAGATGCAACATAGCTTTTGTAACGGGAAGTCATGCCTCACTAATCTATTAGAATTCTTTGAGGGAGTCAACAAGTATGTGGAAAAGGTGATCCAGTCGATATAGCGTACTTAGATTTTCAGAAAGCCTTTGATGAAGCCCCTCACCAAAGGCTGTTAAGGAAAACAGTCATTGGATAAGAGGGAAGGTCCTCCCAGGGATCAGTAACTGGTTAAAAGATAGAAACAAAGGGTAGGAATAAATGGTCAGTTTTCACACTGGAGAGAGCAAAACAGCAGGGTCCCCTAAGGATCTGAACTGGTACCTGTGCTGTTCAACATGTTCATTAGTGATCTGGAAAAGGGGGTGAACAGTGAAGTGGCAATGCATACAGATAATACAGAATTATTCAAGATAGTTCAGTCCAAAGCTGACTGCAAAGAGTAACAGGAGGATCTCACAAAATTGAGTGACTGGGCAACAAAACAGCAAATGAAATTCAACATTGGTAAGTGCAAAGTAATGCATACTGGAAAAAATAATCCTAACTACACACATATAATGATGGTTTCTAAATTAGCTGTTACCACTCAAGAAAGAGATCTTGGAATTATCCTGGATAGTTCTCTTAAAACTTTACCTCAATGCATAGCAGTAGTCAAAAAGGCTACCAGGATGTTAGGAACTATTAGGAAAGGGATAGAAAATAATACAGAAAATATCATAATGCCACCTATAAAACCATGGTGCACCCACACTTTCAATATGGTGTCTAGTTCTGGTTGCCCCATCTCCAAAAAGGAATAGTGGAAAAAGTTCAGAGAAGGGCAACAAAGATGATCAAGGGTATGGAATGGCTTCCATATGAGGAGAGACTAAAAAAATTAGGGCAGTTCATCTTAGAAAAGAGACAATTAAGCAGGGATATCATAGATGACTATAAAATCATGAATAGCATGGAAAAACTGAATAATGAAGTGTTATTTACCCTTTACCATGATACAAAAACCAGTAATAAAAAGAGGAAGCACTTTTTCACACAACTAACCTGTGGACCAGAGTCTGACCCAGCCTGGCAGCTCTTATGCAAGAGAAAGAGACTGAACCCAGAAGGCCTGGTTGTTGGGGACTCACCTGGGATGTGGAACACCCAGGTTCAACTCATTGCTTTGATCAGGCAGAGCAGGGATTTGAACCTGAGCCTACCATAGTCTAGGTGAGGGAACTCAACTACCAGGCTGTAGCCTAGTCTACTCAGCTGCCTTCTTTTGCTTGTGTTATGACTAGAAATTCCATCCTGCACCTGAGAAACTTTCCCAATGAAAGTTGAAACCGACTCTTTCCAATGAAAAGTATTGAAGTTAATGGCAAAACTCCCATTGACTTCACAGGGGTCAGAATATCACTGCAGGTAATTATAGGCCTGATCTTGCAAGGTGCTATCCTGCCCCTGAGAGGTGCTGAGCACCCTCTCTGTCCCCACCAAAGTTAATAGCAGTTGAGGGCACTCACAGATTTGGGCCCTTAATGAAGAACTGACAATATTTTTTACTAGGAAAACTGCTGTCTGTATTTTTTCCCCTCTGTTCCTACTCAGTTGAAATAAGCTCCTGATTATGAAGTCAAGAGTCTCTTCTCAGTCACTTTATAAATCTGTTTCAGTTAATAAATAGTATTTAATTTTTTTTAAAGCATTGACCTCAGCTTTAAAACACTGGCTGGGTCAATTATCTAAGGAACAGATGGAACTCAGCTTCCAGACCCAACTCAGATTTAATCACACCCTGAGTTCCACACATGGATGATCTCACTTGTTTCTTTCCTTCCCTTCCCTCTTCGCATAGCTCCCACTTATATGAAATAGGTTTGCATAAAGCAATAGGTATTCCCTGTAACAGGGGAAGCATTTGGCCTCATAAGCATTCAGCAAGAGAGGGTCAGGTTCTCAGCGGGCATAGATCATCATAGCTCCTTCGAAGTCACTGAATCACCAACAAGCCTTAGCTTTCCCTTGGAGAGCTCCTATTGAAATACTGGTGGAGTTCAACTGTGCTTAGCTTAGGAGATCTGATAAGATCACAGCCCAAGGTGGGGTTGGCTGCAGCCTCCTTCCCCACGCCTTTCCTTTCACAGAAAGCCGTATCCCATGAGCCACCTCCCTAAGGTGTGGGGGGGAGGGAGGAAAGAGGAGTAATCATCATTCAGGGTATGTATCACCTGTTGCTATGACTACGACTAAGCTCCTGATTGGCTGGTGTTCTTTGCTGCTGGCATCAATTAAAAAAATACTTCTCATAGTTGCATATTTTATTGTTATTGGTATTAACATAAAATCAGATCATTGCATAGGTAACCAGCCAGGAAAGTGAACAGCTGCACATGGCAACAACCAATAATAAAAGAGATGTAAAATACACTCCCTTGGCAGGATCCCACCCTCCAGGCTGGCAACCCCACTGAGCCAAATGCAGAGAGCTAAAGGAGTAGTTCACTAGCAGGCCCCCTTCTCCCGCAGGAGCAGAGGCAGCTGCTGAACCCTGCGCCAACATGGCTGGGAACCACAAACCACATTATCAAAGAAGAAATATATATGAAGCACAACAGAAGTTTGGGTCCCTTCCCACCTACTTGTTGGCTGATGTGGAGCTGCAGTGAAACATTAGAAATTGGGGAAGCTGGCAGGCGATGACAGAGAAAGCAAGAGAGCGCATGGGATTTTAAATCTTCGGTGGTCCTGCTCCCATACAATTCAATGGTAAAACTCCCTCTGATTTCAATGGAGCCCCTACCGCACAGCTGTGGGGAGCCACAGAATCTGCGTACTCTGCACCTACTGGAATACTTTTCATGCAAAAAATGTCACCCTCTGACCCCTACATTTTCCTGGGCAAAATAACCCTGACTCACTTACAAATAAGTCTGAAACTATTCTCCAGGAACCGTGCCAAGCACAACCACTTGCAGCAGCATTACTGCTGGGTTTGGGTCTATTGCCGGAGAGTACTGTCGTGTTTCTTTGAACCAGGGGTATGTTCAGCCGGAGAGGCAGTGGCACTATAATTATGACGGCTGCTGGGGCTGTGGCCCACCAAAACATCCAAGGAACCAATAGCATGCCAGATGTACAGCAGCTTGGAGGCAAGCGTTGAAGCTGCTGCAGAGGCTAGTCTCTCTGCTCTAGACCTGGTGGGTCCTCATAACGGCACCGACATGGAGCTAAATGAGGGGCTATTTTGCTAGGGGTGGAAGAAAGGGGAAGGCTGAAGATACCCCAGGTCCAGTGGCTCAAACAGCTGTAATTCACTATTAAACATTTGGTCCAATTGGGGCCCCTGGGAGGCAGTCCGCTAGAGGTTAGGGCTCCTCAGGTCATGTGCCTAGGATGCCCCTCCATTCCAGTCTCAGCTAGGTTTCCAAGTTGATCAGATACTGGTGCGTCTCATTGAGCACCTCTGCACAGACACCTTACTCCATCTCTGCTGCTTCCCCACAAACCCTGCCCAGACCTGAACCTGGCTGCAGTGCCTGACGGTCACGCCTGGTCCCACATGTGGTTCACTGGCCCCCGCTGCCGCTTTGGCTGGTGCTCTCCTCTGCATTCAGCTTCCTTGCTGTTCCGCTTGCCATGTGGCTGCCTCCTCCCTGGGTCAGGGTGTTTCCTTAGAGTTCTGCCCCCCTCCTTCTACTGTCTAGGGGAAGCGGTTGTACCCACTTGTCCACCCTGGAGGTGGGGAGGGGGTTGATGAGAATGGTAGCTTCCTGCTTAGCAGAGTCATCACAGTTATATAAGAAGAAAAATCCCCCTAGGAGGAAAACCTGGTCCCCGACCCATGAATTTTGAGGCTAAGGATCTGGTCCTGCACCGCTGAACTCAATGGGAGCTTTGCCTAAGCGCTCAGTCCTGCGAAGTGTTGACTGATCAACTCCTGAAAATGCTGAGCATCCCTCCACTTCCATTGGCTCCACTAGAAGTTGAGGGTGCTCTGCACCTCATAGGCTCACAGCCTGAATAAGAAAGACTTTGCTGCTCAGACACCCACGAGCTGACCCTCCTACAGGCAAATTATTGACTCCGGTTTGGTTTATCACCTGACTGCCCCTTCTCAAAAGGGTGCTGGTCTGTGAATAATGAAAGACTTTGTGAGAGCGCCTCTTTTGCCTGTGAAATATTGTGGGAACAAGCACTGGAAGCCACAAACAAAGTCTAAAGACACATGGCGTATGACTCTCTCAGGGTATGCCTACACCGCAAAGACAAACCTGCGGCTGGCCCATGCCAGCCGACTCGGGCTTCGCAGGGCTCGAGCTGCGGGGCTGTTCCATTGCTGCGTAGGCTTCCAGGCCTGGGCTGGAGTCTGAACTCTGGGACCCTCCAACCCTGTAGGGCCCTAGAGCTCTTTCTTGGCTGTGTAGACATACCCTCAGACTCATTGAAAAACTAACCTGAGCTCAGAGTAGACTCCAGCCACTCCTGCTGTCTCCAGAATGGTTCTACTCCCCTCATTGCTAGCTCCATGCTCTCCTTTCATAGAAGGACATTTTAACAGTCTGCAGGATTTTATCTGAATGTTCAGAAGAGAATCTTGGACTTATTGCAGGTTTTATTCTTTATGAGGTGATTAGCATATGGATGAGATGGGAAGGCTTTATGGTCTTGTGTGTTTCCTGGAAAGCCTTTCTACTGCCAGATGGCTTTTGCACATTCGCTCCTAAAGCTGGCATTGTCTGAAGGGCAGGTGGGCTTATTGGCAGGTCTTCAAACCTTCTTCCCCATCGTCCTTCTTCGCCCAGTCTCTTACTTAGCCCAGCCCTCTGGAAGGGGGGAGTTGAGGCTGATGGTCTGTCCTCTTCCTGACATTTCTTTAATTAGCTCACAGGGTGACAGGTTCAGAGCCCAGGAGAAAGAAGCTCTCTCTAACGAAACAGGAGTGAACCTCGCCACATCATCCTACCTATGCACCTCAGCTAAAATCTGGTCCTGCTCCCTCTAGGAATTCGTAGGTGCCCATTCCATTTGGTTCTTTCTGAGACAGCTGAAATCTGAGGCCTGTTTGTTATATATTGCAGCTATCTGATCTTTCTATAGATGCAGCCTAAACAATCTTACAGGGCAGGGGATTCTCACTGTCTCTCTCCCTCCCCATTTCCACAACTACCCAGATAGCAGAATAAGCCACATATCCTGCTAGACTGTTGGTCCTTACAGTACGGAGGTGGTCCAGGGTGCAGAGTTCTGAATCACCTGCCTTTAGTGAACTGAATGTGTTTGAAAGAGACACTGCTTCAAACTGTGTTTCTGTAATGCTGACTTTTGCATCATTTAGTACACAATTACTTTTCTTCTTCAGGAACAAAAAGACCATTGGATTCCTTGGCAGGGTGGGGGCGGGGGGGGCTCTTCCAGTTTGTCCACTGGGCAGGGAATGCTCCTTGCTCCAGAGGCTGGATTTATCTCCTCTTTGAAGCTGGCCATTCCTTGGATTTCAAATATTTACCAAATCTGCATTTTTCACTGGAATTAAGAATTTCCCTAGAGAAAATGTTTGTTGTAGGAAATACATAGGCAGTGAAATTCTGCCCATTCAGTGCCAATTGTTCATGTTTCCACTGGCACGGCTGCTGTTCCTTGGAAATCAATATAGTGTTATGTCATGCCTGGGGCATTCAACGGTAGTTGCAGTGTTTAGTGCATTTAGTGAGTTACCTCCTGGTGAATGGATCCTATGGGAGCCAGGACCAAGGCGATAGTAAACATGCAATTTCCATCAACACAGCAAACTGGTATCTTCCAGTCAGTGGCTAAAATACGGAGAGAAAACGGTTTGACAGACAACAGCTCATCATATGCTTTTGTTTATGTTTTAACATTGGGTCAATCGTTTTCTTTCATTACGGCCCTTGGATGACTCAATTCCTGGATCAAGATATACAAGAGGACAGAGCAACTCAGTATTTCCTGATCTTAGATGAACTGAGCTGGTGGAGGTTGTAGGTGAAGGGGTCAGAATGTTTGGTCTTGGATAATGGGAGCAGAAATAATACTGGTACTTAGCACATGCATTGGACTTCACCTCTTTAAGGCTCTTCCTAATTATCAGTTAGTGGGTTAATCAGTTACTGATGGCATTAATATGTCAGCACTTTCTCCCAGAGCTGGGCCAAATGCTTCTGTGTATTTAAGTCACCCAAACTTTTCATATGAAAAGAGCTGGTGGCTCAGAGGAACAGAGTGACCTTTGTCTCTAAGTCATCAGTTCAAATTGAGCCCTTGATTCTAAGTTCTTACAACAGGACAGCTGTGTGGTGCCCAGCCCAGTTCCTAGCAAACAGGTCTCCCTTTGCATTTAGCAGTACTTCTCCCTACTTTCTGGCAATCTAGTGAGAGATGGCAAGGATTGGAAGGAGCCATGAAGACTCAACTCCATTCTCAACTCTAGAAGTGGGGATCCCTGCTAGCTGAAATGGTGTCTGCTGTCTGTGCTGCACCTGTTCTGTGGGTATAGAGAGAGAATTTCACATCACTCTGATACCTTTCACCTGCATTAAATCCACAAAGAAAATGAAACGAGGAAGGTTCTCGTTTCCAAAGGAGCCCTTTAAATTAACCAGGTGTGGAGTCCATCCTTGAGACCATGGACATAAATGATGGAATGATGGATTTGTGGGTAAAGCCTGGCTGACATCAGAGAAATAACACTCCTGAGCTGAGAGAGCTACTCTCCCACATCCTGCAACACAGGCCAGGCTTTGAGATGGAATCACATCCAAATCTGTCAGAGTTGGCCTTAGGTTTACCCCATCAGAGCTGAGAAGCAAGCCAGTGGAACACTTATGCCTTGTAAGTAGAGTTTTGGGAGCAAAAGTTGATGGAGGGAAGCTGCTTGCTCAACTTGATGCAGAGCTGGGAGGTGAAAGCTGACTCAGAAGAGCATGTGAAACTGTCAGCCTGGTGCAAACACTTTCTGCTGATTGTGTCACACTCAAGTTTCCTAAGTAGGAAGCTCAGGAGCTGGGCCCTATTTGCATGAATTTCACATCCCTTTCTTTGGCTGAGAACACACTCTGCTGCTCGATGGACAGCTCCTTTCTGACTCACTGCTCTAATTATATTTTACCGCTGGAATATGGTACTTATGTCAGAGCTGATAGGTAAAAGTCTACTGAAAAGCAGCAGCTTTTTGTAGTTTTCCCCTTCATTCACTTCCATGGCTTTCCCCACGTTTCCTCCACCCGCACCTCCAGTTCAATTTTTCAGGTACTAGTAACTCTGGAGAGAGAGGTTCAGAAACTCCGGGCTGCCTCCCTTTGACTTAGGGCCATCCTCTGAATTTATTCATTTATTTTGCATTTCCAGACAGAATTTCTTGGCACAGGCAGGAGAGAGAGGAATGACCCTGCAACTGGGGTAGTTTGTGGCTTGTCTAATTCAGCGGCACCTGCCACACACACCAGGTGAAGGTGTTTTTCCTCGTAGGCTGCTAGCCAGAGTGAAGCTGGTCCCTCAGCACAGAACAGAGGGGGAGGATGTCAGGAAGCTGGTTATAGCTCCTTGGTTCTGAGGACCAGCCTTCACCCTACACTATTGGGAGCTGCGACTGGGTTGCTCTACATTGCATCACTGATACAGGGTCTTTAATGCACCCTACATCAGTGGAGGAAAGCCTTAGTAGAGGTCCACTCGGGCATACCCTCTCCCCTCTGACATGCTCTCTCCAATACCTGACATGGGGATGGGGCAGGGACGCAGACTTGGATCCAGCCCAGTTACAGCCAGGGGAATTCGCTGCTGGGAATTTGTGGTCAAATTATGCTCAGATGGGTTGCAGCTCTCTCAAACCTCTGGCCCAACCATTCTCAAGCCCCAGAGCAGTGCCATACAAACATCCTCTCAACCATCCCTGGGAGCAAGTGGTGCGCATCTCCTGCTTCTACAGATCAGGAGGCACAAAGAGGTAAAGTGACTTGTCACAGCAGAGTTAGAGCTCAGGAATGCCTGGGCTGCCAGTTTCATCCTCCTGCCAGCCTACCTCCCTCCTGTGGCTTTGTTCAACTCAGTTGATGGTGGAGCTGTTCCTGGGGTGAGGTGACTCCCTGGCCATCCCCAGGTATAAACTGCAACAGAATTTCAGCTGATACTTACAACCCGACAGATATAGCGGGGGTGATAAGCGGGAGGGAAACTCATGCTGCAGCTACAGGATCATAGCTTGGGTAACAGAAGGACATGATCTCTCATTTAACTGCACTAAATGATAAATTGTGTACAGACAAGGCTGCCCCCTTGGGAGACCACAAAAGTGACTGTTTCTCATTTCCTGGAGACTGCTGACTGAAAAAGGAAGAGGGACCGGGTACGTTCAAGATGCTGCTCAGTTGCTTTACAGGACTTTACGAGTACCTATTTTCTCCATTTCCACATGAACATTTGATGTAACATTATTCTTAGTCCTCAGCAAAGTTAAAATGAAAAGGGAAAGACTCAGGAGGTTTTTTGAGAGGCAAAATGCAGTTTCCTTTCGCTGGTTAATTTTGGCTACTCAGGGGGATTTAAAGGTGGCTTTTATATCACAATGACATTTCCATTTTTTTAATTAAACAATTCAGTCAATTCAATACAAATTTGCTAAATATTTAGTTCGACCCAGATCTGCATTTTTCAGAGAAAAACAGTTTCATTTGATAAATTTTACCCAGCTCTACTGACCAGGGCTGGATCTGAATTAATGACACAAAAGTTGGACAAATCTGTACCTCTTCATCACCTCACCACTTTCCTCTTATTGTGCATTTGAGATAATACTATTCCTGCAGCTACTGCTAACTTCTGTTTCAGAAGTTCTCCAAAGGGAACAGATGCTGAGAAATGTAGAATTTGTCCGCTTGGTAATAAAATATTTTCAAAGTTGTTCATCAAATTAGATGCAAAATTTCCTCATTTCTTATTTCCAGGAAGTAATGCATTTTAGGCAACATGTCTTGTTAATAATGATGCCTTTAATGATTCTTATTAATATTAAAGGTGTTTTTATTTATATGGTTTTGTTATTTGCTTATTAAACTACCAGTAAAAAAAATACATAACCCTCTGAGTCAAATTAGGCCTGTAAACATGCAGGATACACCCATTTTGTACAAGGATATATGAGCTTTAGGCAAAATTTTAGATATCCTGGGCTGAGGATATTCAGTGCCTTGCAGAAAAGGACCAAGATCTTGATAACCTCCACTATTAATGTGGAGTTTTCATATGGAGAAAGGTACCCATCCACTTTGAAGACAGAATGAGGTATGGGGAAGGCACAAAATCAGAGATTGGTTTACGACCTGCTAAAAACATTCTCCTAAATTATACTAAAAAGAGTCCAAGTGCTGACCCTTTGGTCCACTTTATACTCCAATGCATGTGGATGTAAGAAAGATCCTAGGTCATCTTCCAGGATTGAAAATGGCAAAAATAGCCTGTGAACATTTTGGTGAATTTTGACAATGAATTTCAATTCAGTCTATTTGCACCTAGTTTGCAGTCACGCTTTGCAAGCATAGTATTAGTCTGGATGGTGCTTTCCTATTTCTTCATGTTGAGCCAGAGATGCCAGGCGGCTACAGGGAGGTATTGATTGGAGCTTCTCCTGAAAGGGAACTGAATTAGATTGCTAGCACCCATCCTAAATTGCCTGAGATACTCCCAGTGTTCAGTGTGAGAAGCCAGAAGACAATGTTGGAATAAAATCCAAGAGTGAGTGGTTAGGATGTATATATTGTGTTGATGAGAAATACATTGAAGGTGCAACCTACAATCATGGCCTAATCCACTATGGTGTTGGTTGATCCTTTTAGCCATTTTGGCTGCCTTTCCCATCAGCCTAGGTGACTCTCATACAGTTATCAACATGGCTCTGTGTGACAGTCAGACACAGGGCTACTAAAGCTCCAGCCCCAAGAGGTACGGAGCATCCACTCCCTCAATGGGAAAAAAAGGCCCAGGTTGTAATGCCAGGTTTTCCATTGCCCATTCTCTCATAAATAAAATCAATGTTTTTTCCAACAGAAAGCATGCTGAGCTGACTGTAAACCACAAAGGATATGACCACCTATTCCATTCACAACGAGGGGGATCAGCACCACTGGCTTAGACTGGCAAGAAATAAATGTTCCTTTGTGGGGGAACACACATTTTCCTCTCAGACCATCAGTGTCTTTTTATTTACTGTTCTTAACACAATCTTCCAGACAGGTTATTCTTTGCTTATTCTCCTCAGTCAGTAAATTCCTTCCCTCTGAGTTGAGCATGCCTCTCTAATGGAAGATCTGAAGTTGTCTTCCTGGAAAGATCCAGATGTTACAATATTTCATGACTGCTTCTTTTTGTGCAGGGCATAGCCAAGAGGATTTTAAGTAACTTTAAGCTGATGGGTTGAGGCACTGGGCACATTTTCACCTGGCATTGTTATGCTGGAGGGTGTTACCTGGCATAGTCAGAGCTGTCCTATCTAGCATGGATAGCCAAATAATAAAAGGAATTAGATTCCCCATATGCTGCCCTTAGCTGAGCATCATGGCTATACTTACTCTGTATATTAATTAAGCCTCATGCATATCTTTGTGAGGTATTAATACCCATTTTGCAGATAAACAACACAGAGATTAAGTAATTTGCCCAAGGCAACAGGGTAACAAATATATCCCCTACTCTAAATTCCAAAACAACATGGGCTTATAATTCCACAGTCTGGCACCTTTCACTAGCTCCCTCCAAAAAAGAACAAAGAATAAATTGCACTAGTGGAATTTTGGAGCTTCCTTTTGATTGTCTACCCTGGCGTAAGCATGATCAGTGAGTACTAAAGTCCAGGGCAGGCTAAGCCTCACCTGACCCAGGCCATGGCCCCATCCATGTTGCCTTGGGAGGCCTCGCCCTCCCTCCCCCTTGGCTCAGCTCCAGCTGGTGGCCAGGAGCTCAGGCCTGCCAGCAGCCAGGGGCAGCACTTGGGCCTGGTGTTTGGGCAGGGGCGGTGGCTCAGCCAGGGGGCATGACTGAGGTGGGCAGGCCAGAGTGTCTCTGGCCATGGAGAGGGGGAGTCTTGGGGATCCTCCAATCACTGGGGGTGGGGGGGCAATTGGGGCTCTGGCATGCAGGGGTGGGGCCTTGGGCAGAAGGGGTGGGGCCGGGGGGCTAGCCTCCCCGAAGAGGGGGTTCACCCGCTATCCATGGTTGAAAGGGTATCTGGTGGGGAGATGGTGATAAATGTAAGAAATGAACAAGCTGGCAGAGTTGCTCCTAAATTACAGAACTGTGGCCTTGCTGAGCTGATTTATTGATTAAAACGCTTTGTGGAAAGACTTTTCATGAGGCACCATCTCATTTTCAAAATAATAACAAAGCAAGGCCCCAGGGACAGGGGAGAAAATTAGAAACATTCACACATTCAAAAGTGCGCCAAAATAATCAGTGTTGTTTTTCAGAAGCATAGAAACACACCGGGCTGCAACAGCAGCAGCTCCATCAGCCAATCGACAAGCCCTCAGACACTCTGGCTTCTCCAAGAGGAAAGGGGCAAAATCAACACAAGTCACACTATGGCAATCAATATTTCATTATCAATCTGTTATTGTTGGAATGAGTTTCCACTTCAGATTCTTAGCAGCAGACAGTAAATCTTGCATCTGAGCAGAGCCTCTTGGATGAGAAAGCAATTTTTTGCCCCGCATCTTACTCAGATTTGGGCTACTGGGGAAGCCTACTCCTTCCCAAGTCCTTAGGCCGTACAGTATGTTACAAATCCACTTTCAATTACGTCATGTTATTCTGTGCCGGGCGAGTCAGAAGGAGCCTGTTAATGTTTATGAGCACACGAAACACAGCTCCCCTCTCAGCTGGAGCCACTTAAAAGGACAGGCAGGGTGCAGCAGTGACAGCTTCCGCTGTGGAAGCATTGGGCATGGCAGGCGCATGTGACTAACAATGACAGCTCATTTTGCTTTTACACTCAGACTGGTGAGATTAGAGATGTTATCTCAGAGAACCAAGCTATGAGGTAATCACACATGGAGTAGGAGGAAAGCACAACTGACTAACGTGCAGCATACAAATGAGGCCTGAAAAGCATCCAAGATGCACACACTATGCCTCCACATCCCATTCATGAATCTCACAATATAGGAGTCAGTGTTGCCTAGTGGCTAGTGCACTCAACTGGGACTCAGATTACCAGGCTTCTATTCTTTGCTCAGTCACTGGTATGTTAGGTGAGCTTGGACAAGTCACATCATTGCTCTCTGCCTCAGTTTTACCATCTGTAAAATGGGAACGATACTAATCTCCTTTGTAAAGCACTTTGGCAGCTACTGATGAAAAGTGCTTTGTTATTATATACACTAGAAGGTGGTCAAAGAAGTCACCTTACTGTGTGCAGTTGGGTCATTTACTCTTCAGATTGCCTTAGATTTATTTTCTAAGCAAGCTGGTTAATGCAGAGAGACTAAAGTATATTCAACTATCCAATTTAAGGCTGCATGGTTGGAAAGGGTTTCTGTTGGCAGAAACTATAAGGGAGAGCATACATAATGTGGTTGTACTTTATAATATTTGAGGTCTATTAATAAACAGTCATCTAGGGCTGTATTTTAAGGATTGCATTCTAGACAAAGTATGGAGCTTGGAGTTTGACCCAGTTTCCTCCACCCCAGGATTTTAGCAGTTACTTCTCTGCCCCACCCACCTCTGTGCTTGGCTTCCTTGACTTTAAGATGGTTGAATAAACCATCACCCCAGGGACAGGCTCCCCTTCGAGCACACTCCAGAGTGAACTGTATATCTGGAATGGCAAATGCATATGATATGAATTGATCAGCCAGCCAGAGCCCAGCTGAGACATGGAGAACTGCTGAGCCTGGTGGTGAAGACTTCTTAAAGGGAAGGGAGCAAGGGGTGAATGGGAAAAGGGGGATGGAGGGGACTGATTAAAAGAACATTGGGTCTTGAATGTCTCTGACGTTTGGATTAGTCAGGGTCCCTAGTCACGTTTCAGAGCAACACCTGTGGGGAGTTACATGCCCAGACAGCTTAAAATCATGGATGGAAAAAAACCCAACAGTTTTCCAGCTATAAAAGCAAGAACTTCCTTTGATTTGCAATGTATCCCTATTTTTTATGAGTATTTTTTACTGAATGCATTTTGAAGCTCAGAACCAGGCGAGGATCTCACCAACTCCCTGTACACCTTTGCTATTGAACCTTATTTAAGACACCACCACCTATTGCACACTGTCCATTTGGAAAGACGATTTAAGTGAGCTGGAATAGTTTTGTGAGCCAAACAAAAAACAGCCTCAGCTTTTGCAGGAGGAAAGCTCACTGCGCATACATTTCCGTCTTTGTTCCCGTTACCTATTCCCTTTGTCTTTCGACATGCAACAATCAAAGGAATTAAAAGGATTAAAAAGCATACACGCAAAAAGCAATGACTTAATACATCAAAGCAGGTGTTATGCCAAGAGGAATGGGAGCCAAGGAAAGCGACTGCTTCAAATTAAAGCTCCAAAGCGAACATGTGGAGCAGTAACATGACAACAAGTGGATCGCTGGAAAAACAATGGCAATTCTGGATAAAAGCAAAACAAAATGCCCAAGTCAATTCCTTATAGACATCACATTCTAAACCACTGCATGTTACAGGGCCATTTCACCAAAGCGTGGCCCCTCATTGAGTTACAGTGGCCCTTCTGTCTCTTGAGTCAGCGCTATACCAATGGCCCTATATGGTACCAAGGGACACTATGCTGCAGGGCCTGGCCTTGGGGGATTAATTCAGTAGGCTGAACTCCTCTTGCTCTGGCAGTGCAGAATCCAATGCCCATCTCAGTACAGTGCTGTGCTGCGGGAGGTATTGGGATCCTCTCCCCTCAATCTTGGGGTCAGCGAAAGAGCCCATGGCTCTTTTTGCACAAATTG
The DNA here is from genome assembly GCF_965152275.1 of Natator depressus. Taxonomy (NCBI): domain Eukaryota; kingdom Metazoa; phylum Chordata; order Testudines; family Cheloniidae; genus Natator; species Natator depressus. The sequence continues at coordinate 70,214,880 of NC_134243.1, forward strand.
GGTGTGTCAGCAGTAGTGTCCTAGTGACATGATTAGTAAATGGCATCCCGGACAGCCATGATGTATTTCTTAGAGCGACTTGTGAGTTTTCAAAAGATCACAAATGGTCCAGTCAGAAATGCCCATTAGGGTTTGGGATGAGATATGAGTTTATGCATCCAAGGATGGCAATAGCCCTTTTGGCCAAGCGTCACACTGGGAGCTCATGTTCAGATGATTATCCACTGATATCAGATGACAGGCATATAATTAACGAGGTCATCCCTTTTTAATTTTTGGTACAACATTAGCTTTCATCCAGTCTTCTGGAACTTCTCCAGTGTGCCAAGACTTATTGAAAATCAACATTATTGATCTCATCAGCCAGCTCTTTTAAAACTGTTAGATGCAAGTTACAGGACCGGCAGATATCGGTGCTGGAATAGCCGATGCTGACATTGGAGCGGGAACTAGAGTGCTGGGGGTGTTGCCAGACCCCCTGGCTTGAAGCAGTAATAACAACCCAAATACATGGTTTCCACCTTCAGCACCCCCACTATAAAAATTGTTCCAGCTCTGCTGCCTGATGATATAAAAATATGTGACTTTAGTATCTGCTGTTCACCATCTTCCCAAGATACCAGTGGAATGGAAAGAGCGTTATCGTTATATTTTTCCCCAAATACATGTTCAATAAATCTTTCTGCGTTATGATGGTGCTGCTCAGAGGTGATTGTGGTACTATCCAGCAGACCAAATTTTCAGGCTGCTAATGGAAAACCATTGTCCAGGGTCCTTCATACCATGTAGTAAAGCCTGGCCCTTTAGAACTGTCCAGCAGCTATGCTGTGGGTATCCCACCTGGACGTCAGAGTTTAGCCAGCCCTAAAAACCAGTGAACTTTGGGACCCGGCAACACAAGTGCTAGCATTGGAAAGCGTAATGGTTCTCTGAACGAGATCATTACTGCCCTAGCTGTGATCCAGTCATTGTCCAAAGAAAGAAAACACAGCGAGATGCAATCCAACTGCAATCCCTTAATTGCCATTCAAATGAGCTGACTAATGAGTCTATATTATGGCAGGCAGGAAGAGGCCAGGGTAATTATAACCCTCACAACATCCTGTAGGAAGGTGCATGCTATGTATTCTTACTTAAATGCCCACAGGCGATTCCAGCTCACGTCTCTCAAAAGGGTGTTTATGTGCCTGTTTGGAAAAGGGGATATGGCAACTTATTCATACCTTTTCCTCCTGCTGCAGCAACTGTAGTCCCCAAATAGAACAAATGAATGGGTATGGCACAGAGCTCAAAGCCATATCTTTGCTGCACGCTGGCATGGAATGAATGGGAACGAGGCTGCATAGCATTGCAGCAGCTCGCTTTTCAAGGAGAGCCTGCTACTTTGTGTTCTCATCAGGAGCCTTTGACTTGTGGGGGATCATTGCAGTGAACATTCCTGAGCTGTGGGCCCTCATAACACAGCTGATGTGATATGCCTTTACAGCCTGAGCAGTGCTAATGTAATTACTGCCCTTCTAGGAAAACAAGTTCAGCGGGAGGGCAGGTTGCTTGTTACCTATGAGCTATACTCCCTTGGTGGGTGTTAACATTCCCATGTTCAGGAAAATGTGCTCTGTTTCCACTCTCTCTCTCTCTCTATCCCCCTCTGCACATTAGCTGGCAGAACTGCTTAGAGGACTCCCCTTGAACTAAGTTGCTTTGACAGATAAATAAGAAAACTAACAATTTATGCAGCTCCGCACCAAATTAGTCGAGAAATGTCAGCCACTAAGTATTGGCTGCTTAGGCCTTAAAATACTGTATCAGGTTTTGGTGGTGGTACTTTTAAAGAGGCCTGAGGAGAAGGGGAAGGAAAATAGGAGCAAAGACGGCTGAAATCTGATCTAATAGAGGTTGACAGAAACTAAAGTAATCGTGAATTCAAACATCTGTGTCATAAGCATTGGGTGTGTGGGTATGGTTTTCTGTGCATGTACCAAATTTCTGCTAAGGCACCTCAGTCCAGGGTTCAGTACTGCTGGAGTCAACACTCCAAATTTCATACTGCCTTGTGCATTACTCTCCAGTGCAATTTTAAATATTAAGCTGCTTCAGGTTATTAATCACCTGGAAGGCAGAAACCTATATAGGCCATGCAATGGAGTGGAGACTTTCTTCATCTTGTGATGCAGAGCTAATACAGCTGTTACTGAAGTTGCTCAGGAACTGAGAACCTCCCTTTATATTGTCTCCCCCTTGCATCCGGCTATGTTGGGAAGCACTACACATGTCCCCACAGAAAACCCAAGAGGGAGCAGCTAGGGATAGAAACGGAAGGTGCTTGAGTCAGCGTGGGGGTGTGTATTTCAGATCCTTCTTGTCATGGAATCATAGAATATCAGGGTTGGAAGGGACCTCAGGAGCTCATCTAGTCCAACCCCCTGCTCAAAGCAGGACCAATCCCCAATTTTTGCCTCAGATCCCTAAATGGCCCCCTCAAGGATTGAACTCACAACCCTGCGTTTAGCAGGCCAGTGCTCAAACCACTGAGCTGTCCCTCCAGAGACAAGACTGCTCCCCACCAGACAGGCAGCAGGGTGAACCTTTTGCTCTAGTCTTTATTTTCCTCCTGTTGCTGTTGCTATAACGTCTTACAAGACTTGTATCTTGTGCAACTTAGGGCAAGTTTGCATCAGATTCCAAGCACAGAATCCCTGGAACTCTTAAAGATTAAAAATGTAGCAAACTATAAATATTTGAAATCCCCTGTAGCTGGCATATGTCCTGTCTTCAAGCATACCTTTTTGATCTGGTATCTGTTTTCCCTGTAATAGCAACATGTTTCTCACAAGATTTTCTGTAGCGGCAGAAAACTCCATGTAGCTCTGGCGTGGCTCAAAGGTGTCTCGTGAGTCCTGCTGCCTACTGAGCTGACAGGAAGCAGTGGTATGGTGCCTCCCGGCCCCAGATGTGTCCCTTTGCATTTTTACACTTGTTTTTATCCCGTTTGAGCACATCCGTGTGGTGGGGTGGGAGTAATTGTGAGCAGTGGGGTCACACTTTAGGTCGGGGTCTAAATAAGAACTGGCCTGTAAGTGGGCAGCTGTTATTTGGTGATCACTTAGTGTTGTACAAATACGTACAATAAAAGGGAGGACATGGTCCCTGCTCCACAGCTCACAATCTGTGGGACAGATATTTCCACGCTTATCCACATTCCGCCAGATTCTCTCTTATGTTGAAGGCTACCTAACTCCACAACCGGTCCCACCGAAGGAAGTACATGGGTAAGGGCATGAAATTATGGCCTGTTGAGTAGTATTTGAATCCACAAGCTATTCCTTTGCTTGCAAAGAGACTCCTAGTAAGTAAGATACTGCTCAGTGTAAATAAGGGGGGCAGCATCTGACCCTAGATTGGATGGTCACTATAATGCTGATGCAATATACTCCGGAAGAGCAGGGACTGGAGGATCCATCTCAGTTTTGGGTTTTGTTTGAATGATTGCTGAATGGACATGGGTGAGTTACAGGTGTGTCAGATTGTTATAGATGGATTGGCAGTCACTCAAGCTGTCCCATGGTACTGGGAGTACAGCTTGTTGTCCTCCTGTACCCTGCAATGCTCTCTCTCTCTAGAACAGGGATTGGCAACCTTTGGCATGTGGCCCATCAGGGAAAGCCACTGGCGGGCCAGGCTGGTTTGTTTGCCTGCAGCATCCGCAGGTTCTGCCAATGGCAGCTCCCACTGGCCACGGTTCACTGTCCCAGGCCAATGGGAGCTGCGGGAAGCAGCGGCCAGCACATCCCTCGGCCCACACCACTTCCCGCAGCCTCTATTGGCCTGGAGCAGGGAACCGCAGCCAGTGGGAGCTGCAATCGGCCAAACCTACAGAAGCTGCGGGTAAACAATCCGGCCCGGCCTGCCAGCGGCTTTCCCTGATGGGCTGTGTGCCAAAGGTTGCTGATCCCTGTGCTATGGATAAACAGAGAACTCCCATCTCCAGGATGAAAACTTGGTACCTTTTCACCAGTATGAAATTCCCTTCCCTTTGTATTTGTCTTAAAGGCACAGAGATGTATCTTTAAAAATATCTATTGCCAAGATTGGAAATTTTTTAACCTTCTAACAGTCTTGTAATCAAGATCCAATTTAAGCTCAGTTGTTGTTTGAACTTGCAAACCACTATTTGATGAGTGTGTTCAGCCATCAAGGTTCTTCAGGAGGTTGAGTGTTGCTAACTGTTTCTCTGGCCTTTTGAAGTACTGCGAATAGGAGCGCTATCTGAGCTCATCACATCACACAGAGGGAGTTAATTGGGAGTCTGGCTTTTTGCTAACAGGCCAACATGACTGGCTGAGTAACATGTCACTCACCCAAGGCATTTGCCCTCTCCCACCAGTCTGTTCAGATTTCCAAGATAGCAATTGAAGTGAAGTGGGTCTCTGGGCAACAGATACACTATGAATTTTCCATAGATTTATTATGTGTCTGGTAGAATGTATTGCTCCTAGATTTATTGTATTACAAAGCTGGCCAACGCTGATGATGTCCTGTTACTCTATACATTGATGACAGTCATCAGGAGCTGCATTGCCAGATGTACTGGCAAGAAACCAACCATCCAATTTAACATCCCAACACTGTGCGTTGTGCACTGCAGTGCAGTGGGTAGATATTGTTGAGTAACAGCATGATGTTCCATTGTAATGTAATCAACCTACTGCTGTGTCCCTGGTGACTGGAAGCTGCTTAAATCAAGACATCGAAATTCAATATTGTGGTTCATAACTATGAAACTTATTGATCCTGTCTGACCTGAGGCCTCAACCCAGCAAAGCATTTAAGCATGTGCATAACTTTAAGCACCAAAAGAGCCCCTTGAACACACGTAAGCAGGGTCCAGAGCTGAGCCGATAATTCATAACAAATAATTTATTTAATATATTTTTCTCTTTTCCCTTTGTGGAATCCCATGAACAGATCACAATTTTCTTGACTATATTTGTTGTTAGAAATGATTTTGTGAAATTGTTAATGGATTCCACTTACTTTCTGGCTCACCGTTGAGTTGCTGTGGCTTAACTGTGATTGGTCACATAAGTCACATGGTATTGTTTGCATTTGCTGATTTGTTCAAGTTACCAGCATCTCTTTTAACTGACTGGTGCAAATGCCCTCAGAAAATCAATTGAATATTGGCATTCCACGGGTAATCAGGCCTGCAAGCATAACATTCATTTTCTGTGAACACACTCACGATAGCCAAACTTGACTGCTCAATCATTCATGGAAAGCAAAGACAAAGGCAAATGGAAATGGCGGAAGTGAATTTGTTTAAAAATTAAAATTAATATGCACAGAAAAATATTTGCACTGTTTACACACCTGTAGTCTGTGCTGTATAAATGTCCACCCAAAATTCTGTTCCATCATGCACTGGACTCAGAGTAAAACTCAGGACAGATTCTTCCTTTTGATTGTTCCAAACTCCTGTTCATGTATCTGGAGGAGATTATTATCAGAACACTACACTTACCACTGTAGAGTATAGCCATTCAAGAGACACTAAGATGTTACTTCCTCCATCCCAGGTCAGCCAGGTGCACCAGTCACCAGATTAAAAGAAATGCTGATACCTTCATCAAATCAGGGAACAGAAGCAACACCATGTAACTTTTATGTGACCAATCACAATTAAGCTATAACAGTCACATGGCAAGTCCCACGTACAATGTACTTTTCCATGAAAGTATGGGGAAGACAAAGGAGCTACCTGCCTCTGAGATGTGTAGATGAACGCTTGTCCTGTGACAGTGGAATCTCTTTTGCAAGGCTAACCTCTGAGGGGAGCTGAAGAGAATAGAGTGAGGAGTGAAGGCTGTGAATCTGTGCCAAATGAAATGAGAAAAAAGTGAGCCCATCAATTGACAGGTGACTTCAGTGCACAGGAGTGTTACTCTAGATTCAGGGCACATTTCATATTGCAACAAAGGGAGTTGGCTACCTGACCCCCATTAAAGCCATTGAGGCTCATGAAGTAAGACCTCATGCAATGCTTTGAAAAAACTGTCTCCCAGTTTCCAGCTGCCATAAACCTTGGAGAACAAATGTAGTCACGAGTCCTGCCTGGCAAAGGGAGATCTGAAGATCAAGGCACTAGCATGCAAGCACCTGCCCTATCACCTTTTCCCTGATATTCATTAGGCCTGTAGGACGATGTTTGGGTAATAGCAAGAGCTGGTTGACAATTTTCCAATGGACTAGCTGTTCATCGGCACAGGGGAATCTTGATTGAAGTAGAGAGGTTATTTTACCTCTGTACTTGGCACTGGTTTGACCGCTGCTGGAATCCTGTGGCCTGTTCTGGTGTCCACAGTTCAAGAAGGATGTTGATAAATTGGAGAAGGTTCTGAGAAGAGCCACAAGAGTGATTAAAGGATTAGATAACATGCCTTATAGTGATAGACTAATTATTTATCTTAACAAAGAGAAGGTTAAGGGCTGACTTTAACACAGTCTATAAGTACTTACATGGGGAACAAATATTTGATAATGGGCTCTTAAATCTGCAGAGAAAGGTATAACCTAATCCAAAGCCTGGAAGCTGAAGCTAGACAAATGTAGACTGGAAATAAGGTGTACATTTTTAACAGTGAGAATAATTAAACTGAGGAACAGTTTACAAAGGGTCATTGTGGAATCTCCATCACTGGCCATTTTTAAGCTAAGACTGGATGCTTTTCTACAGGATCTGTTCTAGGAATTATTTTGGGGAAGCTCTGTGATCTGTGTTATATAGAAGGTCAGGCTAGGTGATTACAGTGGTCCCTTCTGGCCTTGGAATCTATGAGTTCAGTCTGATAAAGTGCTGAGTGTTCTGGCCCTAATCCAGCAAAACACTTAAAGTATGTGCCTTAGTTCATCCATATTCAGAAAAGTACTTAAACACGTGCTTATCTTTAAGCACATGCGGGTGGCCCACTGATTTCAGTGTGCTAAAAAGGAGACACTTTTCTGAATCGGGGGCCTTTTGTGTATACCTAACATTAAGCAAACTTTGAAATCAATGGAAGCGCTTACATGTTTAAAATTAGTCACATGCTTAAGTACCTTGTTTAACTGGGGCCTGGGATACATATTTACCTTAAAGGATGTGAGGAACAGTATTGGCACAGGGGCTTAAAGGTGAGCAACTCTTACAACAAGACAGATCGCTCATAGCCCTAGGGATGCACCAACCAATTCAACCAGAATGACTGCTTGTTACCATAAGAGAGACAAGGTGGGTGAGGTAATATGTTTTACTAGACCAACTTCTGTTGGTGAATGGTACAAGCTTGCAAGCTCCTTGGAGCTCCTCTTCAGGTCCGGGGAAGGAAGGAGAGTGTCTGAGCTAAATAAAAAAATGCTCAGACACTGCCTCCTTCCCCAGACCTGAAGAAGAGCTCTGTGTAGCTTGAAAGCTTGTACTGTTCACCAACAGAAGTTGGTCTAATAAAACATATTACCCTACCCACCTTGTCTCTCTTATGGTAACAAGCGGTCATTCTGGCTGAATTGGTTGGTGCATTCCCAGGGCGCTGAGAGATCTGTCTTGTGATAAGAGTTGCTCACCTTTAAGCACCTGAGTCAGTAGGATCTGTTCTAGGAATTATTTTGGGGAAGCACCCACCTTGTCCCTGGGGCCAGCATGGCTACACTGCAAACACTTTACCATGTTAGTCTGGTATACACAAAACCCGGGGTGGGGGGGAGGAGTGAAAAACATTAGTGTATTTTCATAAGACATCTACATTTGAAAGGTAGTGGGACCTGTTAGACTGGGACATGGAACTATACTTTGGCTTCTAGATATGGTATATAATGGTGGATTTAGAACAATGTTATTATACATTTCAAGATGGTAATTTGAATGGAAATGGATGACAATGCACAGGTTCCTGTATCTTACTAGCATGTGTTTGTGTGTTGCCACATTTCAGGAGGGTATTTTAAATATCTTAAAGTCTTATGAAATAGATGATATCTAAACTATACAACAGGGATCGGCAACTTTTGGCACGTGGCCCATCAGGGAAATCCGCTGGCGGGCCGAGCTGGTTTGTTTACCTACAGCATCTGCAGGTTCGGCCGATCGCAGCTCCCACTAGCCCGTGGTTCGCCATTCCAGGCCAATGGGGGCTGCGGGAAGTGGCAGCCAGCACATCCCTCGGCCCACGCCGCTTCCCGCACCCCCCATTGGCCTGGAACGGCTCCCCATTGGCCTGGAACAGTGAACCACGGCCCGTGGGAGCTGCGATCGGCCAAACCTGCAGACGCTGGAGGTAAACAAACCATCCCAGCCCACCAGCCGATTTTCCTGACAGGCCATGTGCCAAAGATTGCCGATCCCTGCTATAAGACACAGCATTGTATTTTAAACATTCACACACATGGTAGAGCCAAAAATAATAGTCTCACCATATTTCTGAAAACTGTTTAAAAAATCTTTGTCATTTATTTTTAGATGATTGGCTGGTTCTGAAATATGCTGAAGAAATTTGATGTAGTGTTAAATATAATTTTTCCTTTGATGTCCTATTCATTTTTTTTAAATGAAATATTATATCCGTGGGTGGAAAATATAGGTTTTTTTCTTTATAGAAGACCACCCTTTGAGAACTGGACTATAAATTCACTAGCCTGGAAGAGAGACGATAGAAAGGTTACCCATCTATCTTGCTATTTATCTGCAGCTATACCGGTATCATCTGCCTGTAGGGAAAAAAGCCCCCCGGAGAGTACACGAGGCTTATCATAACTGGCAGCAGGTGAAATATCAGATGGGGAGGTGATAAATAATAAATGAGCCTATATTTTTAAATCTGATGTAGGGAAATGTTAAATGTTAATAGAAATAATGGAGAGACTGCCTCCTGCATTTCCCCACTGGTGAACTTCAGTCAGCCTACCGCAGATACCTTTAGCTCTGCTTCCTTCCTGACAGCAGGCCTCTGAGTGCATCAGCATTTTTGCGGGGCTTTCCTAGGGAAGGCACAGCCTCATACTAAATGGGATCATTTGCTTGGGTCTGATAAATGCAACTGAGGAATGCTAAGTAACACCTCAGAAATCAACTCATAAGAACATAAGAACGGCCATACTGGGTTAGGCCAGTGGTCCATCTAGCCCAGGATCCTGTCTTCCAACAGTGGCCAGTCCTAGATGCTTCAGAGGGAATGAACAGAACAGACCCTGTGCTTTGAGGAACATCAGGTGCAAGTTCTTCTGTCAAATTTTTTCCTGAGCAGTGCTTTACGCCAGGGCTTGTTGGTCCATTCAACCTGCTGGCAGATTTCTGAAAGGCCAGGGTCTTGCTCCTATGAATCAACACCTTCTCCTTCTTTACTTAGGCAGATGACTAGCATTTGAAAGCAAGCCATGGACTTGATTCATTCCATAGATATTCCTGTGGGAGAGGGATTTGAGTGCTACTAAAGAGACCAGCTAGGTCAAGGGAATAGTTAATAGGATATAGAATTATTCCTAGTCATTGGTTCAAAGCCTAGGTAGGTAGTGACTGAAAGTTGTTACAATCTGCTGTCTATTTTGTGGCCCCTGTGACATAAATTAGCAGGTCCCGGTCCAGTCCATGTTGGACAAGTGTCCAAATCATACAAAAAGAAAACAACCCCTACGTAATTTAGAATTCAATTGGCACTTTTACTGGCAGCCTCAGTGGAGAAAACAAAGACTGAAGGCCAGATTCCAATTCCTCCCTTTCCTGCACTCAGTCCAGGAACAGAGGGGACACACAAAGTTGGCTTTAGGACTTCCATGTTCTGACATGTCAGGGGTCAGGTGAGCTCCAAATAGGGTGACTAGTGACAACTGGTGCACGCTCCTCTCCCTTCCCCAGTGGGTCCCCCAGCAGGCCTCATGTGCTGGGGCAGTGAGGAAGAGCAATGTAGAACATTGCAACAGTTCATTGCCAGCCAGGGAAACTTACAGCAGAGGGTTCCCCTACCATCTGGGTCCATCCCCCGTTACACTGCTGCAGTGTCATAAAGAGGCCATGAAGTCCTGTCCCAGAATATGCACATGGAGCATGCATCACCTTCTTGTTCCAGATCCGAGTAGAAGCAGATGGGTTGTATCTAGTCTGAGAATCTACAGACATCGTCAGGCACCAGGGCTGTCATGCTGGTCCCAGATTTCACCAGCATTGCATTCATTTTGATAAGTGGTCAGACAGGGAGAACATGAACTCAAGGCCTAAGGTCTTTACGTAGGTATCCAGTAGCAGCAGCTCCCTGATTGGGGAAGGGGGATGCAAAGGAGGTGTGTCACAGGTTGCTTTTGCTACCTGTATTACCAAAATATAACAGATGCCTTATTTACTGCTGTCATTGGGAAATGCAGTCTGACGTAATCTCTAAAGATACGTTCATATTCCAGGCAGCAAACTACCACTTACAGGATGAAATTGTTTGCTGTTTAAACACTGCCAGTCAAGGACATTAATTGCTCTGGGTTAAATTAAACTAAATGGCATAGCAGTAAGATTCAAGGCCCAGAGGGGGGAAAAGGGGAAGGAACAATCTTATCTCATAAATAATGAGTTCTGAAAAGAACCCTTACTGGGACAGATTAATCTGCAAAGAGGCAAGTTCAACTCCAGTTCAAGTCCTAGGAGTGTCCCAGTCAGCCCTGGGTAAAGCACACAACACACTGACATTTGCAAAAGGAAACATTTCAGAGACTTCAAGTTTCCATCGGGGCATTTAATCCAAAGATCCTACAGAATGCAAGTGGCATAGCTGAGCAAGTCTGCCTTGCTAATGCCAAATGGGGTTAAGGTGACACAGAGAAATGCAAGGAGAAAAGGAGGTGTCTTTCCCCCACTTTCAAAATCAAATGACAGTAACAGAGGATGGCACATGGAGGTGGAGGAGAAATCGCAGCATTGTTCAGCATTACATATTTTGTACCGGTTCTCTGGAAATCTCTCTCTCTCTTCCCCCGCCCATGCTCCATTATGTATTAACTTGCCCTGGACCTTTGGTGCCATCTTCAAGAGCTTGTGCTCCAGCTGGGTCACGCACACTGAGTCTGTCTCGTAGTCCATGTGAAGGGATATTTATTTATTCACACTTGTAAGAATATAAGAGGGCACCAATCCCAGACTCTGGGTTCCCTTGAGATTTCTTTAAAAAACACAAATCGAAACAGAATGACAGCACTAGCAGAAGACTCTGCTATCGACCTCCGGTATATTGAGCCCTACAGCTGTTGAATTAAAGAACATCCCACCTATGCCCAGTATCGACCCCCAACCCCGCCCAACATCAATCTCCTCCCCAAAAAGCTCCAGGAAAAACATGACCTGACATCAGTCTTGGGCTAGTTTGGATCAAGGCAGGAAGCGAGTTCTAAACCAAGAGGCCCTCTGTCTTTCCAGCTTCAGTAGAAAACGCAATATCACCCTGACATCGACAAACAGCCTGTCCACTTGGGACTTCATCTCCTGCAGCGACCAATGCTGCATGGTTCCAAGGAAGGCATAACTCTCCCGTAATGGCTCTGATTGTGCCACTCCATGTGGGAAGGGAATTCTTCATCCCCAGCTGGTGATCTGCTGATGAACTAAGTGTGAGGAGGAGCCATAGTCCTTCCAATTTCATCCTAGCCTGTGTAAGAGTGGATGCTATTATTTATGTACAGCATTAGCCAAATTCTCCCCTTGGTTATATGCAGACAGCTCACAGTGATTTCAGTGGGAGTTATGTGCATGAATCCAAAGGTCCCAAGTGTTTAATTCTTTTTTTCAGAGTTTCTGAGCTCTTTGTTGCAATATTACCCTGCAGCAATGAGTACCCCAGACTAATTATATGTTAAGTAAAGAGAAGCCTAAAAGGTTGTACATATAAGGCCTGATTCTCCTCCCTTTTAGATCAGCTTTACACGGGTGTAACAGTATTGATTCTAACTTACCCTGGTGTGAGTGAGTGAACAATCAGGCCCTCGTTGCTATAATTAGTGTTGCCAATGAATGCAGTATGTACCATTTCCAGCACGTACCATTTCCAGCACTTACCATGTTCCATGCTGGCCTAATGAAAACAACGGTGGCCCATCAGTGATACATAATGCATCTCCTTCCAGTGCATTTTTAGCACTGCACAAGAGCCCCCATACCAGGGCTTGGGCCTTGAAGTCTAGGGATGTTGGTCTTTAAAGTCTAGGGATTCAAGTCATTTTCTGATAACAAAGCACCTACAGCTGTACTTAAATTGTATGTTAAATAAATGCCAGTGATTATTAGTAGCATATTTCTCAAGGTTCAACTACCAGGTACCTGCTAGCTATCCTATTCCAAACTCTGTAAACCTCAGTAGTGATGTGCTTAATAATTATTTGGCATTAATTTGTCATGCAATAATTATCCTATTAAATCTAAATTAAACCCTCCACTCAGGCACTTCATTGAAAGTGTGAACGTAACAATTAAAAGAGAGAAAAGAAGATATAATTTCTTTCAAAGTTGCTTATATAAGAGCAGATATTTTGTGGCTGGCAGCAGCAGCACAAAGAAAGACAGAAAGAAAATATTGAATGGGGTGGGGGAGTTGCACTTTTTTTTCCAAAATCAGAACCAAAATACTTATGTAAACAATAAAAATCAGTCACCTCCAGTATTTATATGGCCCCCACCATCACAATATCTTAATAACTCACATTCGTTAGTGTATTATCCTGACAACACACCTATAAGGTAAGGCAGTGCTGTTATCCCCATTTTACAGATGGGGAACTGAGGCACAGGGACAGTAAGTGACTTGCCCAAAGTCCCACAGGAAGTCTGTGACACAGCAGGGAATTATGTGTCCTAGGCAGAGGTGATGTGTGGGGGGAGTTATGCAGGGTCAAGGGCCCTCCCAGCAGCTGGCCTGGGTGGGGAGCAGACTATGTGGGACCAGGGCCACTTCTCACACCAGCCAGCTGCTGGGATGCTGCTCTATGCAGTGCAGCAGTTGTCTGCGAGAGAGCCTGGTGGGCGAGGGGCAGCGGGCTGCCACCCACCCAGGGCCAGGGACCACGTGAGCCGGGGGGAGGTGCAGCAGGAGAATCATAGAATATCAGGGTTGGAAGGGACCTCAGGAGGTCATCTAAGTCCAACCCCCTGCTCAAAGCAGGGCCAATCCCCAATTTTTTCCCCAGATCCCTAAAAGGCCCCCTCAAGGATTGAACTCACAACCCTGGGTTTAGCAGGCCAATGCTCAAACCACTGAGCTATCCCGCCCCAGTAACATGTGCTGGAACACATTACCAAGTGCTGGCAATGGTATGTGCTGGAAATGGTACATGCTGCATTCATTGGCAACAAAGGACAGAGACCCCTCCCCAGTAACACGGGGCAGGAAGAGTGTGGCCGCCTCTATAAATGAAATGCTCATAATCATGCCATTGCATAAATGTTCCCACACCTCCAGCTCTTGGATGGTTTTCTTACTCTGTGACTCATGTTGATGTGATGTCGCTTTGTACATCCTCCTGCTGAGCCTGCACAGAGGCAAAGCGAGTTAGCACAATCAAACCAAAGCAAGGATCAAGGAACATCCTGGAAGGATCAACAACATGCAAGGGTGAGGCATCAGAGCATTGTGGTATTTGACTGCGGCACTGTAAAGCAGATTCCGTGGCATCATAGCTAACAGACATTTACAGACATGGAGCCGCTATCCCAGGCCCTTTGCATAAAGAGGCACGAAGGAAGGGTTGCTTTGAGTGAGGTCTGAGCATACAGAGAGCTAGTTCCTTCCTTTCCGACAAACTACCAAGAGAAGGGACGGATTCTCCATCTCTTGAGGTCTTCAAATCAAGACTGCATGCCATTCTGGTAGATACCATTTAGTCAAACACAAGTTATTGGGCACAACACAGGAGTAAATGCATGAAATGCTGTGTCCTGTGTTATCCAGCAGGTCACACTACATGATCCAATGGTCCCTTCTGGCCACAAAGTCTATGAATCATTCTTGGTAGGAGCTAAGGCTGTGGATCACTTTAGTTAAGGTATCCGTCTACTTGTCTGGCCCCCATTAATGGAGTATCTAATCACCACATGTTCTCACAAAACAACCCCTAAGGGTGTAGGGAAGTGCTCTGATCCCTAATATTACAGAGGGGAAACTGAGGCACAGAAAGACTAAGTGACTTGCCCAAAGTCACACAGGAAGCCTGTAGCAGCATGGGGAATTGAAGCTGAATCTCCTGAGTCCCAGGCCAGCATCCCAAATCAGTGGAGCATCCTTTCTCTCTGAACTGTCCACCTGTGGACCAACGCCTGATCCGGCAATCCGCTCCACACAGGCAGGCTCTTGAGCCTACGTGACTTCATTGGGACTCTATGTGGGCAAAAGGGTCTGCCCACAGGGATCAGCTTGCACTTAAAGGGCAGGAAGCAAACCACACTATGCAGAAGACAGATACCAGTGAGGAAGGGAAATCGGAGAGAAGGGGCGAGGTATTTTAAGTGAGGGTTTCAGACCCAGCGAGAGCAGTAATGAACATGATCTCTGAAAAGCCTATTTGTAATTCAAACATGGATTAAGCTGGGAAGGCAACTCACACATTCAGAGACGTCTGCCAATAATCGACTGAGAGAAGCAGTGCAAACAAGGTCTGCTCAGGCAATCATAAGCGAACGTAATTCAAAGCAGATGAAATGAGATTTCCTGTTCGTCGTGAATGGCACCCACACCCACACACAGTATATTTAGTAATGTTTTCTTTTAAGGGAATTTAGTGCCAGTGAAAGGTGCCAGATTGACAGCTCTGGGGGCTGCAGACTTCAGTTTCCATCTGCAGCACAGAAGTAGAAATGCCTTCTCCCCACTGTTGTGAGCAATGATGCCCATACAGGGGAAAACTTCCCCTCAGCGCCCCCACACAGCCGTCTCCAGGGCAGAATGCAGATTTCCCAGCACCTTTCACGCTACAAAGCTGGTTCGGACAAGATGCAAAGAATAGGGACATTGGAGTTGCCACTGCCGTGCAACCTGCTCAGCCTGGGAGCATGCTATGTCTAGCAGTGGACTTTACCAGAGGCAGATGTAATGGACAATTGTGAAATAACCTGCCCGGAGGGGAAGTTCCTTCCTAACTTCCGTCAGTAACAGGTTGGTTTATACGCTAAAGCATGAGGGCGTACAGAGAAACCTCTGCTAGGTTGCGATGACTCCGAGGGGTCAATACACCTGTGTAAATTTCTGGAGTACACTGCATTCTGGCCCTGCCACTCCAGCCCCTGAACACACTCTGCGCTGGGGTGGCCTGGAGCCAGCCACACCAGATTGATGAAGTTGGGGCTCCTCTACACCAGGGCAGACCACAGCTGCCCACCTATGGCAATTGTACAAGAGCATCACAAAAGGCCATTAAGCAGGGCTGAGGAACTGGTCCTCAGAACTACCTTTTAGGAAGATCGTTACTGATAGGGGGTTTGGATTCATTTCTGCGTCTGCCTATTCAGAGCTAGTCCCATTAACCCCCTTTCTTGAGCAGCACCACAGGGTGTGCTGCTAATGGCTTGCAGGTTGCTTTTTGGCTGGTGTGAAATCTCTTTAATAATTAGCTATCTAAATTAGTCCTGTTTACACTGTAATTTTTTCTCCCCCCAAGTGGCTTAATGTAGCTAGTTTTTTGTAATCATTTCTTGTCTAATTTCTCGTTATCACCACTGGAATCAAACTGATAACATTTATCTCACCTTTTTCTACAGTTTTCCCTTATGTTTGTTGTCACCGTTTACATATGCTGCATTGATCACATGAGCCTTTCTAACTGCGTTACTCCAATGTGGACTTATGAATATATGGAGTGTTCAATTTTTTTTTTTAATTTGTTACTGACTGTGATGGTTACTGACTGTGTCCCTGTAGGATTCTTCTTGGGAAGCTCAGGGATGAACAATTGTTTTATCTTTCCTAATAACACCAACACTACTGCCTACCCCAGTTATTTCGCAAGACCCCGGAAATCTTTTATAGCATCTTACACTGTCGCTGCTGTGCTGTTAAATCCTCATGAATGCAACAATGAATTAATAACACAGTTATACACCACAGACTATTCCCCACTCAGACTTAACAGTAATGCTCAGCCAACACCGCAAGCTGGTGACAGTCAACGACTTGGATAGCATTTTCTCATGCTTCTTGCTCAGCCTGGTTTGAAGACACTTGCCAGCCTGTTTTATAAATGGAAAACATGGGCTTAAAGCGAAGTCAGAGGCAGGCTAGGCCTCTCGTTGCCTTGTTATAGCTTTTTCTTGCCATTGTTCAGCCCATAACAAAACTTTTGTGGTCAGGCTGCTTGTAAAAATGCATATTATATAACTATATATATATATATATATAGTTATATAGTTATATAGTTATATATCTATTTGACTATAGCTCCTAGAGGACCCCAGCTGAGATAAGCTCCCCATCACACTAGTAGTGTACATACACAGAACAACAGACAGTCCTTACTCCAAAGTGGTCACAGACTAAATGGATGAAGGCAGACAAAGGATCAGAGAAAGGGAACACCGTTATACTCCTGGAGAACTGAGGCAGACTAATAACTTGGCCAAGGTCACACAAGAAATCTGTGGCAAAACCTGGAATTAAACCCAGCTCTTCTAAGTCCCATTCTGGAACCTGAAGTTTCTAGCTGTCTCAGCCACAATACTGCCCATTGCTTATTTCTGTCAGGGGGATAAGGGAGAGTCAGCTGATTGTTTTAATGCTAGGTAGTGGAATCAGAGTTGATACTAAAATGCAATGGCCTGAATTTCCCAGTCAGGGAGTGCTGTG
The DNA here is from genome assembly GCF_965152275.1 of Natator depressus. Lineage (NCBI taxonomy): Eukaryota > Metazoa > Chordata > Testudines > Cheloniidae > Natator > Natator depressus. The sequence continues at coordinate 70,231,709 of NC_134243.1, forward strand.
TGTTTGAACTGAACCACTTGGAAATTGACCAGATATGGCCCTGAGTGGTGATTCAGGAGCACTGGTTCTGTTTCTCCCTCATTGATAAATGGCAGTACAGCCCTATTAGAGAGGTCGAATATCAGAACAAATTCATGGGATTCACCTCCCAATGGTGTAGGATCCCCCAGTCTCACTGCTGATGCCCCTGTCTTGGGCAGCTGAGTTATGTACCGAAAAGAGCAGATAGTCGCCTAGTGATGTGAATGACCGACAGCGCTTCCCCATTTGCCAGCCGTGGGAATGGAGCAGTGCTGCTAAGGACTCCGCCACATCACTGCCCCTTTGTCACCAGCAAACCTCCCTCGGGCAGCCCTCCTTGGTTTTGTCCAGATCTATGACCCTGCACGACCCAGCCCGCTTTAGCCTTGGGCAAAATCAATAGCCAATAGCTGCAAAGCAAAGTGCAGGAACAAAGCCTAATATGTCCAACTAAGTTAGAGGGAATTTGGTTTTAAATTGCAGCTTGTTGACCTGATGAGCTGTAATAGCTCGGAAAGTTCTGGATCACACAAACATGTTGCACACAACCATGCACATAGTCACAGACAGTGTCTTGATTGACTGACCTTCGGCCCAGAACGCGCCATCCTCGTATTTACAGATGTTCAGAATTGCAGAGCCTGTACACACATTCCGGAGGAGCTGCTGAAATGTGGCTTAGGGAGCTCCGATAAGCCTCTTGCAATGGGTAAGTGGGGAGTTTTCAGTGTCAGTATTAATGGCCCTGATCATGCCCAGAGGGTTGAGGCTCATGAATAATGGCTGAAATATATGCATAAGGTCTCTGATTGTTCCTATTTATCGGAGGCTCATACAGAACAGCTCCATGTATTTAAGGTACATGCTTAGTCATTCCGATTGTGACCGTGGGGCAGAGGCTCATGCTAGACTATTGCACTGAATTCTGCGTTAGGCTACGCTTGGAAACAGACTGGTGCAGAATGTGGCAGATTGGCTGTTAAGCAGCATTCCTTGAGCCACTCACGTGGGTTTCCAGGTGGAGGTTTAGATGCTTGTTTTAACATATAAAACCCCAAGTGGCCTGCGACTTGACTGTTTGAGAAATGCCTCCTTCCTCCACCCCCTACCCTCACAGCTGAAATCAGAAGAGGCATTCAAGCAGGAATCCATGTGGCATATGATCTAACAAGACATTCCCCATGAAGGCCCCTTTGCCCAGCCTGTTGAATGACAGCACTCACGGCAAAGCCCATGTTTTCTCTTAGGCTTTAGAGGCGGGAGGGAAAGGTTTGTGGGGGTGAGGTACTTTACCTGTTATTTCGTTGTGAGTGTGCATATGTGGGTGGTGGGGGTTGGCAGGAATATGCTGCTGGGTTTGTATCATGCACATTCCTCGTAAAGGTACCCAAGCATAGAATGTATACCCTTAAAAATTGTTTATTCACCAAAATAAACCTCAGCTCCCATCACGTTCATGGGCTTCTCTCCAGCCATCACAGATCTTACCATGTCAAGGTAGAGGCTCAGAAGTAACAGCTCCAGCCATGACCGTGGGGCCCAAACCCATGTAAAATGGTTCTGCTTTATCCACAGCTCATGCATAATGGCTTTGATGATGCCTGCAAGACTAAGGCTCCGGCACATAGTGGAGCCGATCCTGCCCGCCTGTCCAGGGCTGGCCCACAACATTTTGGCACCTGAGGAGGGGAGCTCAAATGACGCCCCCAGACCCCTTCACTTGGGCCAAAACTTTGAAACTCTGGGTTCTAGTGGTGCCCTCCACAGTCTGGCACCTGCGGCGGCTGCCTCAGTTCGCCTCATGGTAAGGCCAGCCCTGGGCCTGTCAGTCTGCAGCATGCTCCGATGCAGGCTCGAAATAACCTACCACACACAGCTTTGAGCTGCCTCTTGTTCCTAAATGAACTTGGCTCTTCCCCCCCGTTCCCTGATTACTGAAGGCCCTGATCCACATGGCAGGACTAATGGCCTGTAACGCTGCAGGTTCAGAAACAAAGCCATCTTGAGCGAGAGGCATGCAAAAATACATCGGAAACCTCTAATGGCCAAAGCAACTTGAAAAAAATCATTGCTCCCGTACTGAGAGCTCTGTGTGCCAAGATCTAGCTCCGGAGCATAACTTTTCTTGAGTTTGCGGGGCGTGTCCAGAAAACAAGAGCTTTGCTAATAAAGCTTGGACTCAACATGGCTGCTCTGCTCTATTATTATTTTGTAATAATATCTAACTAGTCAGGGATGCGGAGACAATAGCCCTTTATGAGGTGTGTAAGGCAGTGGACTAGCTGGATCTGGCGTTGAACAGATCGTGTGACAGACGAAACTGACTAATTCACAGACAATGCATCCACTGTGCAATTGTCATTTTCACTGTCTCTCTCTGACCTTGTTTATTGGGAAGTGAGCGTAAGTAAATTTAACTGCATCTTTTTCTCATTGACTTGGAAGACACATGGAAGGGGGTTGGTTTTTTGTTTTCTTTAATATCCCATGGAGACTTCAAGACAATTTACTGCAGTTGTTCTGAAGTGACAGCTGATGAAGTTCCTATTATGGCTCTTTAATAGTTGGACATAACTGTGGAAAAGTACCATGTTTACCTTTCCTTTACTTGTGGCTAGCTGTTTCCAGTCAAGGAATGCTTCTCTCTCTCGTTTTGCCTGTAAACGTGAAGGTCAGCTCAAGGTCAGATTCAGATGGAGACGATGAGAACAGATGTGACTTGACAGCCTTGGTTTAGCAGATGGGTTCTGGATAAATTGGATTATATACTTTAATTTGTCACCTCTGGAGTGTATCTGTCCTATTTGCCAGATCGCTTTGGTGCAGCTTCTGATCCAACTTGGTCAGATATCACACCTGGCTCTCTCACTTTATTCCCTTTGCCTACTTCATAAAAGAAAAGTTATTGAGACTCAATAAGCCTTTGCAGTGATTGGGGTTTTTTTAACTGTTTATGGAAATGTTTTGGTAACAGATTACATATTTGTTGCTCAGCAGTTTCATGTAGAAGGGCAATGATAATACAGATGGAAAAGCTACCAAGCTTCATTATCACTTCTGTCACTCCCACCACAGCCTTTGCTGGCACTTTTTACAGGCAAAATTTTCAGTGGTCCTCAGCAGATGTCCCCATATCTTCTAGAGTGGGGGTTCTCAAACTGGGGGTCAGTACCCATCAGGGGGTCACGAGATTATTACATGGGGGGTCACAAGCTGTCAGCCTCCACCCCAAACCCCGTGTTGCCTCTAGCATTGATAATAGTGTTAAATATGTAAAGAAGTGTTTTTAATTTAAAAGGCGGGGGGGTGTCACACACAGTGGCTTGCTATGTGAAAGGGGTCACCAGTACAAAAGTTTGAGAAACACTTTTTCTAGAGCAACACCCTCTGGGATCCCCAGCGGCTAGCTTTCTGCCTCCAACTATTTCCCCCCCATTGTACACTAGCAGTTGAGACCTGTATGTTCAAAATGTTTGGCCACCTTTGTGGGGTTCATTGGCTTTACTAGAGCAGCAGCAGTTTAGGACGAAAGGGAGTAATGTAGTAAAAATTAAAGAGGAATGGGAGAATCACTTTGGGTAAAATTTTATGGGCATCCTTTTTTCTGCGAGAGATGGTGGGATTTGCAGCCTATGATATAGATGATTTGCAATGTCTCCTATGACTGAAGAGTCCGATCCGAGATTTGCATGATCATTGGCAGCTGTTGCAAATGCATCTGTCTTGGTTGGGAGCTGTTTGCTTCCTATGGGCTCTTTTCTCTTCAAGCTGTAGGAGCCAGCTCCTGTCATGGACTTTGATGCCCTGATGGAGACGATAGTGCCACTTGCTACAGTCACTTGCCAAGGTTTTCCATTGGTCAGGATCAATTCCGAATTCCTTCCTATCTCGCTTGCATGTGTCTTTATAGCGAAGCTTGGGACGTCCTGTTGTTCTTGTTCCCACTGATAGATGCATACCCAAGGACATGCTCTCTTCCAACCTACTCAGATGGCCCAGCCAGCACAGTCATCTTTGCTTGAGCAGGGCTGTCACACTTGGTAAATTTGCCCTTTGAAGAACCTCTGTGTTGGTGACTTTATCTTGCCATTTGGTGTTGACTATGCAGAGTAAATAACATAGCTGGAAACTGTTTAACTGCGGACCGCCATTCAAGTGCTTGTCAGGCATTTGCTCTCACCATCAGCATTAAGAAAATGGTTGTATTAGGACAGGGGGTTCCACAAGAACCTTCAACTACCTTAAATGCAAACCGGCTAGAAATAGTCCAAAAGTTCAACTATTTAGGTTCTACAGTGACCACGAACCTCTCACTGGAGGAAGAACTAAATGTTCACATTAGAAAGGCTGCCACCACCTTTAGCAGACTAATTAAAAGAGCATGGAACAACTCAAAGCTTATCAAGATCAAAATGCTAGTGTACTGAGCTTGCACCCTCAGCACTCTCATGTATGGTGGGGAAACATGGACAACTGATGCTCATCAGGATAAAAGGGTAAAATAAAAACAAGCCTAAAGATTTGCCCCGACTTTCTGAGATGCAAAAGGCCAAATTATGCCACACATTCATATTTATGGATGGACAGTTAGACCCTCTAGTCTGGCTTCCTTTATAACACAGGCCATAGACCTTCATCCAGTTACTTGTGTATTTAACCCAATGGCTAGTGTTTGCTCAAGTGTATCTTCCAGAAAGACATCCACCTAAAGACGTGAAGAGATGGAGAATCCACCAGTTCCCTTGGTAATTTGTCATAGTGGTTAATCACCCTCACGGATAAAAATGTAAGGCTTAGATTGAGCAGTATTGCACTCTGAGTAGTCCCACTGACATCCAAGAGGCTCCTTATTCAGTGTGGTAAAACTCAATGTGGGTAAGGGTTGCAGTATCTGGTCACAAAACATTTGTGTGACTGTTTGGGAAAAAAATCATTTTTGCTTAGCTCCCCATTTTTTGTTTTGGCTGGAACTAGATATGGAAAAACCTCAAGAAGGGCTGTTTTCATGCTATTCCTGACTTGGCTAGAACTAGGGAAGTGTCATAAATACTGTTAGGAAGCCTGTTCTGATGAATTTTCCAGCCTGCATTTCAGACTAAAATGTGGGAAATCTTCCAAATAAGAATCCAAAACTTTTATCTGAACCAAACCACACTTCTGAATCCCATTATGTTTTTATGAATAATCATTATTTAAATAATAATAGGCACCATAGAGAATTTTCCATCTTCAGAGTTTATAAACATTAGGGCAGGATTGTTCTGGTCAGACAAATGGAGTTACATTGGGGGTGAATTTAGTCCATTAACTAATTATCCTTCAAATGTGGTTGAAGCAAGAAAGTATTACTACCCATGATCCCGTGGTAGTCCCATTATCAACATTAATTCTAAGAATGTGAAGCATTCATTATCTAAAGTCCTGATCCTGTAGTGGGATGTGCTGGTGAAGACCCTGCTGCCCATACTGAGTGCCTCTGAAGTCAATGGAATTCATCATAGGCTATTAGGTCCATCAGTGGCTATTAGCCAGGACGGGCAGGGATGGTGTCCCTAGCCCCTGCTTGCCAAAAGCTGGGAATGGGCGACAGGGGATGGATCACTTGGTGATTACCTGTTCTGTTCATTCTCTCTGGGGCACCTGGCATTGTCCACTGTCGGAAGACAGGATACTGGGCTAGATGGACCTTTGGTCTGACACAATATGGCCATTCTTATGTTCTTATTGTAGGCCTGGATTACTGTTCCAAAGACCTGCAATGAGTCCAGAACCATTACATCCCATTGGGCCCACCCAATTGAAAGTGCTCATGAAATTTAATTTTAGCTGGCAAAAACAGACAGTATGTTTGTACATATTGTAACTGGGGTGTATTCAATCTGATCTCCTGGCCACAGAAGCACATCCTCCCCTGCCTAAGAAACTAAAACATGTATCCAACGGCATGCAGTACATATCAAAACAAAAAGTTTTCTGAGGCACAGAAGAACAAAACAGACCTAAAGCCAACACACTCATTTTTCCTGCCCTCCAGCCAACCCCAGTCTTCCAGTGTTCTGTAAGTGATTTATCCAAAATTCAGTTAAGCATGGGAAAGGCCGTTCATGTTTCCCTTATTCTGCCCACCCTCCTGACACTGTGCTCCACCCTTGACCTGGACTGGCCCCTTGTACAGGTGAAAGAGAATAACTTGAGTCCAAGTTGGTTCCGTTTTGGATGGAGTTGATAAGAGAGTTCGCCAAGTTCCAGAGTGATACTCCCAACTCATTTCACATGGGTCTCCAAAGAGCTATCCAATGGCCAATGCTCGTTTACCACATCCAAAGAAATTCAGTAACAAATAATAGCGGCGGTAGTTAAACTCCAAAAGCACATAATGTGGGAAAGACACATATTTTATTCATTAGCATTGCTAACATGGAAAGCGCTGCTTTCCCTGTGATGAATCTGACTCGATATATTTTGAATACAGCAGACCATATTCCGAATGCTGTGTCACACATACAGGTACCCACCAAATTTTTAAATAGCACAGAAAATGGCCAATTGTGGAATATTTTAAGAGTTGATTTTTATTGTATTGCCACATGTACGCAGATGTTTGATTCATTTTACAAAGTATATAATACATTCTTCATATTTATGTGTTGTACTAGCTAGATTAATGCTCTAGGTAAAAGACCTAAGGATGAGAGATTCATGGCAAGGTCCCTGGAGGTCATTGTACTTAAGACTGGATGATTTTGTCTAATATTTTGCAGGCCTATCAGATTTCACCGCTGGTAGCAAATTGGCTCAGATAGCATTATTATTTGTTTTATTCTTGCTGGAAACTGCTTCTCTTAGTGGACTGAAAAACAAAATAATGAGCCTGTCTTTTTATTTCATGAGAGGACCTGTTCACTTACTATTAAGTTTTCATGGACCTTACAGCTTGCACAGGTCTCCAGGGCCTATACCAGTCAATTATTAAGGCTGGCACAAAATCAGAGATTCTATCCCATAGTTCTTTGGTTATGATTATCTCCGTTCACAATGTTAGATCATTCCCTGGCTTAAGAGAATAAATGTATTTTATTCAAGCCTTGTATGAATTCAAGCTTCTCCCCTGTAGACTCCCATCCTACAGAACACATGGACAGGTCATCTTGTCTAGTGGACAAGCAGTGCTTAATTTGTGCCAGGGCTTGCCAGGACTCTCTAGACTTGACAGTTCATAGACTTGGCACCTCTGGGCTTTGCTGCATCAGATATGAACATAATAAAATTGCTTGAGCCCCAGCAGCTCTTTCATTAGAAATTAAGCACTGTGGACAGGGCACCGGCTTGAGAGTCAGGATGCCTGGGTTCTATTTCCAACCCCATCGCTGAACTGCTGTACGAGTGAGCTTGGGCAAGTCGTTTCATTTTTCTCTGTGTCTGTTGTGTGATTCCCGCCCCCCCCCCCAACACACACACAAATAAGACTAGTGGAACCCCCCTTCCCCACCAAATAAACAATGAGATAAAAACCTCACATCTGCTAATGTAAATGGGAACATTTTGCTCTTGATCAACAAACACACACAAAAATCTGGAAAAACTGTTTTTGAAACCAGAAAACAGCCCAGTCAAAGCTGATGCAGTATGAGTCATGAGTGAGCTGCCTGTCTCCCTGAAAGTAATTTAGTGCTGTTAGGGTCTTAGGGCAGGAAACACTGCAATGATCATAGAAGCCAATGGAAAGAACCCCATTGACATCAATAGGTAATGGATCAGGACCAGGGAAAATTGTGTAACTGCTTTTTTCTGCAGTGGCCATGGGCAACGCATCCTTGCTTTGCTTTGGCAATGTAAGATATGAGTGGGAAGATTTCTGGCTAAGCTCAGCTCAGATCTTCCCTTTTGGTTCATCAAATAGACATACAGCCTACAGATCACGAGGCTCCCAGTGCGAATCTCAACCTTGCTAATGTGCAGGACACAGACATGAGTCCAAACACCAGATGGGTGACACCATTGTTTGGTAAATGTACTCACAGCATCTGGTCCCCAGGTGCCAGACACAAGAGGCAAGCATAACCCAGGACTGGAACTGACTGGCTGCATGAATTCTACAGCTGGAAAAGAGCAAATGCCACTACATCAACCAAAGCAGAAAATAGAAGGGAAATAAAAGAAAACCACATTAAAGAAACTTTAAAGAGTAACATAAGAGAAAAGCTTTTTCTCTGCTCTTGTAAGAAATAAATATTGCCACTTACAATAAAAACCAAGTTTCCCTTTTACACTTTCCATGGATCCTTTTTTGCCAAGGTACCGTAGAAATGAAATATGGGAGATGGCATGTTATCTTGTTGAACGCAACTGTGGGTTCTCATGGAGGGCTTGCTTGCCATCCCATTAATGGATTTCCCTTTTGCAGTTTCCTCGGTGGACTGCAACAGCCTGTTCTCTTGGATATTTCAGAATCCAGTCAAACAAAATAACTTCTTTGCTAGAAACAAAACACATCTATCAACTAACTAACAAAACCAAGGGAGGTTTTGGTTGGAGGAAAACAAATCAAGTGCAGAAGTGACAGTTGGAATCTTGCTTTCTATCGTTTGCACAATGCTGATAAGATACTGAAATACAGAATTTGTTCCGGCTTAGAGGAAGTAAAAGGTTTTATGCTAAAAGAAGAATTAGGAAAATGGATTTGCCAGAACATGAAAAATCCTTTTTCTTTAAGGAGCAAATATTTACCATTTAGCCATCATGCTTCCCTGGCAAAGTGGTAGCGCTGGACGTACTAAAATCAAAACCTATTAATTTCATTCTTAGTCACGTTCAATTTCTTCTACCAGTGGCAATAAAAATGAGCAGCTGAATAGTCAGAGCTCCATGGAGATGTGAAGAAGGAAAGGAAAGACTCAAGCTCTGGTGAATGAAACCAAAAAATCCTTTGTGAATGAAAAACGGGCAGTTATTTCAAAAGGAAAATGAATTCAAATGTGGGCGGAAAGTAAATTTATCCCAGACTGTTTTCTTGGGCTAAAGTCTGATTTCAGTGGCAATTTTTCTGAGGAAGATCTGAATAAGCACCTCAAAATTTGGAAACTGGATTATAAAGTCCTTGAGTGAAGGGTCTGTGTGCCAGATTACAGTCCCATCCATTCCAGTGTAAATTCGAAGTACATTGACTACCTATATTGCTAAAGTATGCATCATATAGGTGTTGAACATTGTATGCATTTTCAGTATTATGAAATGGTCAAATTTTATAGTATGCAAAATATATTTTAAATGTTGAAAACAGACTTTGTATATATAAAAGCTACATTTTAAATCTGTGGGGCTTGATTCACCACTGTGGTACTCCAGTGTAACTCCCTTCAAATCACTGGAGTCATGCAAGAATAAAATTGGATCAGTGAAGCCCAGTATTGAGTGCCATGTTTCTTCTACATTGGTGGAGAAGTATGTACTGGGGACTGTCTCCCATCTGATGGTTCTAAAAATGTGCCCAAGTAAGTGGATGAGATTTTTTTTTCGGAACACTGCAGTGGAAAACAAAACCATTATTTATTATTATTATTTGTATTATGAATCCAACCTTCTCAACTAGAGGAGTGTAACAGTCTTCACAGAGTACCCAAGCAATGTGTATGGCTGCAGCTACCATGCAGAGAGCTAACTGATACTTCTGAACATCGGTCATTTGGAGGGATGCTCTGTGGCGTCTCTCTAGGTCCTTGGAACAGCCTTGGGGATGGTGCTTTCGAGAGGCTAGGAAGAACTATTTTCCTGGCTTCATCCCAGGGAGCATCTCTTGCCTAGTGTTTTTATCTCACAAACGTAATGTGCATATTTAAAATTAAATGTTTTTACTTGATAATTATTTAATAAAATAGGGACGGAGTAAGCTAATAATGGCTTGAGAAGTAACATTTAATTTCCAAGAGTTTCCTCAAAGACGTTTCATGGAGGCAAGCCATGGCAATTACTTGCAAATTCAGTGTCAGACACATTTAACTAATCCAGGATCCAGGAAAACAATGTGCATTAGCGCTAAGAAGACTGTAGGTAGCAACAATCAGATAATGAACATCACAGCGGTGAATCGACAGGCAGAAATTACACAGCTACCTGCATGAGATTTAAAATGCAAATTATTTTCCAAATTTGCCCGGTGTATTATGGGTCTTTTTTTTAAAGCTTTCAAACCAGTGTTTATTTAACTCTGGACCATCACTGGATGTTTGAATTAACTTTGGTGATAGGGATTAGCACATGCTAGTGTGGGTATGTCATACCATGCTATTGAGTTGCAGTGGAAGAAGAATCACTTAGCAAAGTTCAACATTTAGCATGAGCTGGAGCAGTATTACTCTTTTCTTCTACTTTGACTGTATGGCCCTTGGGGCAGGGACTGCCTTTTTGGTTTGAGTTTGTACAGCACCTAGCACAATAAGGTCATGGTCCATGATTAGGATTCCTCAGTGCTACCACAGTACAAGTAATAATACTTATACTTCACCAGCCCTGTTCAGTTAAAACTTCTAAGCAGCTTTGTCTAACTAGAAATTAATATTGTTTATACTGGGCTCTCATTGGATTTTTATAAATAGATAAGAATATAAGAGTGGCTGTACTGGATCAGACCAATGGTCCATCAAGCCCAGTACCCTGTCTTCCGATGGTGGCTGGTGCCAGATGCTTCAGAGAAAGTGAACAGAACAGGGCAATTTACAGAGTGATTCCCCTGTTGTCCAGCCCCAGCTTCTGGCAGTCAGAGATTTAGGGACACCCAGAGCATAGGGCTGCGTCCCTGATCATCTTGGCTAATAGCCACTGATTGACTTATGCTCCATGAATTTAGGTAATTTAGCTAATTCTTTTTTGAATCCACTTCTACTTTTGGCCTTTAAGTATTCAAGGTGTGGGTGTACCATAGATTTATATAGTGGCATTATGATATTTTCTCTCTTATCTATCCCTTTCCTAATGGATCCTAACATTGTTCGGTTTTTTTGACCTCCGCTGATCAGAAGTAGTATCTGGAGGGGACTATCTATGCTGACTCCAAGATCTCTTTCTTGAGTGGTAACAGTTAACTTAGACCCCCATCATTTTGTATGTATAGTTGGGATTATGTTTTTCAGTGTGCATTACTTTGCATTAATCAACACTGAATTTAATCTGCCACTTTGTTGCCAAGTCACCCAGTTTTGTGAGATTCTGTGTTACTCTTCGTAGTCTGCTTTGGACTTAACTATCTTCAGTTATTTTGTATTGTTTGCAAACTTTGCCACCTCACTGCCCTTTTTCCAGATCATTTTTGATTATGTTGAATAGTACTGGTCCCAGTACAGATCCTTTGGGTACCCCACTATTTACCTCTCTCCACTGTGAAAACTGACCATTTATTCCTATCCTTTGTTTCCTATCTTTTAACCAGTTGCTGATCCATCAAAGGACCTTCCCTCTTACTTTATGACTCCTTACTTTGCATAAAAGCGTTTGGTGAGGGACCTTGTCAAAGGCTTTCTGAAAGTCCAAGTACACTATATTCACTGGATCACTCTTGTCCACATGTTTCCTGACACCCTCAAAGAATTCTAAGAATTCAAAGATAGATAACTAGATCCATGAAAAGAGAATATACACTGGCCTGTATGTCTAGAAAAATTTTACAGAACATTAATACTCCCACTGAACTAGGAACAGAGTGTACCATATCTGCTTGTCCTGGGAGTCTCTGAGTATTCCTAATGAAATGACTGTGATGTCTTTACAAAATGAGAGTCAGGATGGAGAGTCTGGCCCTTACTGATGCTCAGTTAATGCGAGTACTGTATGTGTGTCTCTATAGTATGGCAATTCATTCAGTAGCAGGAGAACGGGAGACCCCAACACACGATTTTCTTTATTGGTATTTATCAGATACAAGGGTCAAGAGATTGGAACATCTCTTGTCCCTCACCTTGCCATGCAGGAAGGTTTTAGTCAAATTGTCCCCTGTTCCAGAACACAATTACTCTGGATCCCTCCTCCTTTGTCCCTGTGGTTTGCCTCATTTTCTTCCCCTGTAGTGCGAAGGATGCATTATAACTTTTATGATCTGTAGCCTAACTAATATCCCTGATCCTAAGAAACTCATGACCCTACTCTCAACCCCACTGGCACCCAAATACCAAATCTAAAATGCAACACCACCTGTCTTCTGACAGCTATATTCCCCCTCCCGACACTACCCCAGTCCTACAGCATGAATCTGTCCCTTGCCCTATTTTTCATGGATAGAGTTTTTCATTTGCTGAGAGCTTCTATGGTATTATAGGTTTCAGAGTAGCAGCTGTATTAATCTGTATCTGCAAAAAGAAAAGGAGGACTTGTGGCACCTTAGAGACTAACAAATTTATTTGAGCATTAGTCTCTAAGGTGCCACAAGTCCTCCTTTTCTTTCTATGGTATTATAGTCCATTCATCTCCACCCCTCAAAAGAGTGCAGTACAGCAGGAACCCGCAGTGGTGGACACCTTCGAAATAGGATATATAGATTCTCTGCCTCCCGGGGAAGTTGTGAGGCTTAATCAGTTATTGTTTGTGAAGTACCAAGATGTCCTGGAGTGAAAGCAGCTAGAGAAATGCAGAGGATTGTTGTTATATGCCAATGCATGAAAGAGGGAGAAGGGCGGGCGGGGGAGTGAGGTTAAAAAGCATGGTAGGCCTGAGAGATTCAGCTGCTTTAATCCATGGTTTTCCAAAACTGCACCGCCTCAATTGGCACTTACAGAACTGAGACTTCATTCATTCCTTCGAGATCTTCTCTTTTAAAAAACAAAACAAAACAAAACAACAACAAACCCCCCCCCCCGATCTGAATAGAGCTGGAGATTTCTATAGAGCTCAGGTAATTAGTGGTGGAGGACTCGGATTATCTCTTTATACCACTCCTCGCCTTTTGACACAATTCTGCATAATAAGCCTCCTCTTGAACAATCCCAGGTCTGAGTCAGTATCTCCTCAGAGGCTGATTTATGATGTAGGGAGAAGAGCTCCAACATTCCATGATCTGCAGACACAGGGTCCCTTTTCTTCTTCACCTCTCATTAATGCTTATCTGAGAGTGGAGGAATAATATATTGAATTAAAAGAGGAAATCCCCATCCCTTATCGCTCCTTGCCGGTAGGAACTATGGGATAGCCAAGTGCTCCTCTTCCCATTCTAATTTCCTTTTCTCTGCTTGTCTTGTTTGAATTAAAGGGAGATGAATCGTCAACAAGAAAACAAGTCCACGGAAGCTAGATTAAATATTTAACTGCATTTGATTGTAATAAAAACCTATAAGTGAGGTTGTTAAATAAAATTAAACAATTCCACCTAAACAGAGGGGGGAATAAAAGACAAATTTAAAAAAAAACAGCAACAACAAAAAGACTGATCAATTAAATGATGAGTGTCTCATCGTGTTTACTTTTCCACATATAAATTGGTACCCAAAGAGATCATTGAGCGGAAGATAGGGGATGGGGGAGAAATAACCAACAAAGTCAGAACGCCTAGGCTGGCAATAGCGAAAGACCTTGGGGAACACAAGACTCGAATTAGAGAAGTCGGCCATGCATTTCATTATCTCTCCCTTACAATGAATGGAAATGAGCGAAGGGGTTGCAGGAATACCTTGGGATCCGGGGAAATCTGATTAGACCATATACAAATCATTTAAGCTTAGAAGAAGGTCAGCTGATAAGGGGCTGGGTTCAGAGGGAAATGCATAATAGAACAAACAAGGATCAGAAACGACAGCTGAAGGGGGGGGGAAGGCCCCAGACATTTTTGCAACAACAACTTTAATGGGGTGGAGGAGTGTAAGGAGGGAGCATGGAATAGAAAGAGAAAACCACATTGAACATCACTGATACTTGGGTCCATCTAGTCTAGGCATATTTTTATAACAACAGCCAGAAAGGTATGGCTGCAACGGTGCTAAGCTGCTAGTGTAGAGGATGTTTGGGTGTTTCTCCCACCATTCTCAGAGCAAGTCTTCAGGACATGTTGGTAAAAATGCAAAAGCCCTTTTATTCATTAGTTCTTGCAACATTGCTACCACCAGCACAGCTGCACCATAGCTGGCAGAGCCTGCAGTACAGACATTTATTTTTATAGTATAGACAATGCCTTAGGGTCTACCACTTCTGAAAATGAATGTTATGAGAACTTGAAGGGTGAAAGAAAACCTGCGAGTCACAGCAGATAAATTCTCTCTCTCTTTTTTTAATATTCAGTGTGTGTTTCTGTAGTGCACTGTTCAGGATAGGTTGTGTGTCCCCTTCTGTGCCTGATTCTCCAGGTCTACTACAGCTGATAGTTATAGAATGTAATCCTTCAGCTCAAACAATAAAGGCTTTTGCTCTTAGCTGTGAAGGTCCCAGGTTCAATCCCCATGGGTGACCAAGATCATTCCACCTTCTGAATGCCTACTTGTCTTGTGATTCAGCCAAATAGAAAACAGTTGCTGCAATGACAGGTCTGTGTTTTCTTGGGGGAAGATGGGAAAGGAAGATGCAAAACCAGATACAAAACTACAAGTTTATATTTTGTGAGAACTCACAGGTGGTTTTTGAATTTTCAAAGTTGATCCAAGGTGGAACTGCACTGTGAAGTTCCAGGCACGTCATATGTTTGCCCTGGAGAAACAAATTGCCATTTTGCAGAAAAATATAAGCACTTTCATTTCAAAAAATGGTTAAAACTGTTTAAAATGCCACACATTTTAAAGGTTTCAGAGTAACAGCCGTGTTAGTCTGTATTCGCAAAAAGAAAAAAGGAGTACTTGTGGCACCTTAGAGACTAACCAATTTATTTGAGCATAAGCTTTCGTGAGCTACAGCTCATGATGCATCTGATGAAGAGCGCTGTAGCTCACAAAAGCTTATGCTCTAATAAATTGGTTAGTCTCTAAGGTGCCACAAGTACTCCTTTTCTTTTTACACATTCATTTCCATCCCTTAATATTATGCTCACCCCATGTAGTGTCAGAGGTATCAGCTAAATACCACCACTGAGTTCTGCACAAGACAAGGAAGGTTCACAACATCTCCAGCCCATCCCGCTGAGATGTAGACTTGATTATTGAGGTACTAGCTAAAGAATTTCCTGGGTGAGGAGACTTCAGGGAAATGAGTCCAGCAGGGATCCTAGAAAGGTCCCCATCAGTATGCACTGCTTACACAGCCCTGGAGGTAGCAGAGACAACCTAGGACCAAAGGGGAAAAGCCTTCAGGGGATGAAGTATGAGTGGCTGCTTTCTCATTGGCCCTTTGATATCATCTGTTCGAATGTTTAAAGACAATAAGTTTCAGGACAGAGACTCAGCTCAGTGAAGAGCCAGAGAATTGTAACCCTCTGCCTCACAACCCAGATCCTCCTCACTCACTTGCACGGTCATTCACACCCCCCCTCTTCATGCCAACAAAGAACCTCTGCTGTTACAAACCACCAGAACAGCATTGCTCAGATATAAAAGCCTCAGCCCGAGAGGGAGACAAGCAGAGAGAGATACTGAAGGAGAGGCAAAACTGGTGGCACTTGGATAAGAGGAATCTGCCTCGCTAAGTGGGTGAGCTGTACAAGCGCACAGAAAGAGACAAAACGTTCGCTGCTGTTTTTCCTTTTTGAGATTTTGGGGGGAGGGCTGCGTGAGGAGGTGGCACAGGATTGTACTGATGCCTTGATGGTGCCCAGCTACAGCCTGCACGGAGAGCCCTATGGTGCCACCACCCACCCACATGTTCCCTTCAGTCTGTAGCCAGGTGCTTTTCAGGAAGTTTTCCTCCCCTAGTTAGTGTGTGCATGCACATGCGCGCGTGTGTGTCTTAAATACACAGAATGAGAAGCAAATTAAGCAAATTGGAGAGAAATTGGAGAGAATTCAAAGAAGATCAAGGAGAAATGAATTACAGGCGCTGGAGGGACTGACTCGTGAGGAAACATTAAAAGGACTAAATACGTCTAGCTTGGCGGAGAGATGACTAAGGGAATAATAATAAATGTCTATGAACATTTGAAGGGCATACACACCAAGGAGGCAGAGGGACTGTGCAGAGAGCTCTACCAGGTGGTGGAACTAGGAGCAATGGGATGGAGTCAAGAAAATGAAAACAAAAACTAAGCTAAATAGCAGGGAAAAAATCCCCCTGCCCGTGAGATGATTAAGCTCTGTCTCCCAATGGAAGAGGTAGACAACCCAACATAAAGGACATTTAGAGCAAGTCTGACCCAACACTCAGCCATGTACAGCACTGTAGGCTTTGGCCAGGGGAGGCAGGAGACTGGATTGAGCATAGATGGGTAATGGGAGCTCTACAAATGCCCGAGACAGATTATTAGAGAGAGAGAGAGAGAGTTTGAGATAGGAAGTGAAGGAGATTGCTGTTTCCAGTTGAGACTGAAGGGAGAATGTGGCTCAGGAGAGTTTAATTACCTGGATTTTGGCCAGGATAACTGGGGTAATACCCCTACTCTTGGTAGGGCCAGGTGATTCTTAATATCCGGCAGTGCTTTGAATTTCCCCTTGCATTTGAAAGGCGTTTTGGGGGAAGATGCTCGCACTACCAGATTGAGGCCTCCATTATGCACAGCCCAAAGGTCAATAGTGAAGGGAGATACCACCACCACTGTCACAGGAAACTTAAAGTGATGATCAAAGGGAGGACGGAAGAGAGAATTCTATTAATCTCCCGATAGAACATTCAACCCAAAGCACATTGGTGCTTCTTTAAACATCATGTAAAAGTCAGAGTTATGGCCTGCAGGAAAGACCCAGGGGTTCTGTCAGTTAGTGGATGGATGGCATCTCCTAGCCCTCCCAGTTTCCCACCTCCCAAGAGGGGGACTCATTATAGTGGACCCAATTAATCCTTGCCCTATGGCCTCTTTGTGCTAGATAAACTGGCACAGAAGGGGTCACAAGACAGGATTAAGGCCTCCTATGGGCACTTCCAACACTATAGTATTTAACCTCAGATCCAAAGCCAGCTATTGCCTTCTCCAATGCTCCCCAGGAGGACAAGCCCCTAAATAAAATGGGCTGTTAAATACAGTTCTGAACAGCAATAACATGTGTGAGCCAGTTTGGGCTTCCACATGGGGCCGCTGCTTAATAAACAGATTGTTAACTTCTAGTAACAAGTAATTCCTCAAAGATCCTTGGTTAATGCTCTACGCCACCCCTGCCATGCAGAGCCTGGGTGGCTTTTCCATTTGCAAACTAGCATGAGATAATCCATGATAATGAGGCAAGTTTAGGGAACAGAGACCTCTTCTCTGCATCCATCCTGCCAATGCACTTCTCAGACTCATCAACAGCACTGAAGGGACAGGAAACTCCTGAGGAGCCATGAAACTCCTCCCCTTCCCACACTGGGCAACAAATAACAATGACGTACCCAGCACCGAATAGAAGCATTGGGTGAAATATGGGGAGCATTCACTACCACAATGTTTAATGGCTCATCAGCTACCACAGACTAGTACCCAGCTGGGAGACCTTCCAGAAAAAAACCCAGGGACTGCCAGCAGTGGTGGTATGAATTCAATAGCTGGGGCTCTTCCCTCTGAATCAATACAGAGCCCAGTGTTCCCATATGGTGTTAGGGGATACAGTGCTGCTAGACATATTGTCATTGACTAGATGTTTAACTCTAGCCTCCTCACTCAAATCCACTCCGGATAATGGGATTTCTTTTACTACCTAAATTTCACCCAATAGCTTCAGCTGGGAAAGTGATTCATCACAGCGTTGCTAGAGCAGGACAGCTGCCCTATTTCACCCTAGAGCGGACTGCATTTCAGTCACAGGGAAGTGACCCATCTTCAGCACAAACAGCCTAAAGAGGTGTGGGATCCTGCTGTGTAGATGTGAGGTAGCATTATTCCCACTCTCCCCGTGGAAGCACTGGATGGAATTTATTATGAGTATTTGGAACTTAAACTAAAACCCTCTGGCTGCATAGAAGCAGTAAGCCTGGCTGAGGAAGCTGGGGGGATGTAGGGTGCAGAGTAGCTGGGGAGGAAGCAATGATTTCTAAGAGACAGCAGAGACATTTGCTTTTCTAACATCATCCTTTGCATTCCTAATCCATTTCTATTGTCCTACTACTCTTCATCAAAACTTTGACATGTCTCAGAGCCAGTGCTAACCCTGTTACAAGCTATTCATCTAAACTCTATTTTATTAGAGCTACCTAGCTACCAGCCCTGTTTCTTGCCCCTAAGAGCACTAACTCTACCTGAAGCTCCTTGCTGTAAGACGTCCCCCTTTTAGCCTCTGGGCTTCCCTTTTGACCTCACCTTTGGGAGACCCTCCGCTCCTGGGAGCCAATCAGATTGTCACATCAATCAGACAGCTTGACAGCAGCTTCAACCCATCTGCAATCAGGGCTGCAACAGCTGCCTTCCCCCCATCCTCAGCACTACAGCCAAGCGACCTGGACAAACCTTTTTAAAAACCCTGCCCTGGTAACAATGCTATTAGAAGAGGATTTAAAGGCAAATCTGTGTAAGGTGCATGTACCAGTGGCAGTGAGGTGCCCTTATCAAGCGGTCTTACTGAAGGCTCCAGGTGATTTGCTAATGTCACAGAAACACTACACAATTAACCCCATTTAATTGGCACCCTACTCAGGAGAGCCCCAAACAAATGGAAAAGCAGGGAAGGAAGCCATAACTCAGGTGCATGGGCAGAGCTGAGGTGGGATAGGGGTACAAAGAGAGCCTGCCGGGCAGAAGTGAGGTGCATTAGCACAGCTGGGTGCAGAGTACAAGAAGATGCTGTACATTAGGTTCGAGGTACATTGGCAGAGCTGTGTGGGGAGCCAACGTTCCCAATTCTTCCCTACAGTCTGCTACTTTGAGCCACTCTAATAGCACAAACTAGCTGAGCACTCAGTTTAACCAGCTTTCCTGGGTCCCCCTGGGAACCTTTGTAATCTTCATCAGGATTTCTAACTATTCTTTTCCCCCCAGTGCCGTGTACTCGCCCTTTAAGCTTTCAAGCACATCTTTCCTTCTGGACTGTGTACCTGTTCTTCCCCTTTCTCCTGCTAATTTCATGGATTTGACCCAGCCCCCCCAGGATCCCAACAACCCTGAATTTTCGGATGTTAAAAATCTGGATGTGAATTTTGCAGCTTGATCTTGCCTCTAGTACTTACTAGTGGTGCCCAGCGTTTGCAGGAGGTGGCCCTGCTAGCACCAGACCCATTCGATGTCCCCATGGCAACCAGAGCTTCATGTGCATCACAGGCTGGTTTCTGACAGACAAGATTATGGGTCGGACTGTAGTTCCCAAAGAAACATCCAGAAGGCAGAGAGGCCTGGAGAGTAGGAGGAGAGCCGGGGTGTCACTGATGCAGGACACACTGTGGCATTGCTGGTGGCACCAAACAGCGAACTATTGCTCTTCAGTGAGGGGTGAACAGGCCTAAAGTGCAATACCCTGGGTCAGATCACATACTTGTTTGAATTACAAATATGGCCCAGTCAGTTCTGAGTTCAAGTCTCCCCCCCAGCTGTGTAAGAATCGCATGCTGGGTTAGTAATTTCTGGTTGCACTTAGGGCCACCTGGCGCACCATACCCTATAACTTCTATTGTTCACTGGATGTGTGCAATCTAGCTGCCCATTTAATTATTTGTTATTTGTATTGTGGTTGTACGTAGGAGCTCCCCTCATGTACCTGGAGCCCATTGTGCTAGGTGTAAAAACACAGAGCAAAAAGATGGTCACTGCCCTAGTCTCCTCCTGTAGTTTATTCTCATTTTGAAACTGAGCTACCCAACCCAAGGCAGATTGAGAGAGCCCTTGAAATGAAACAACAGCTCTGTTGGGCTTAGCTTCACCATAATCCACCACCAGGCCTTCTTGTCTCTTGCCAGTCTCCATAGGGGTCATAGCCACAGATGCCAGCGGAGGAGGATGGACTGTAGTCATTCCATTTGCAAAAGTCCTTGTCACCTACTACTAGACTGTGGATTGCAGACACACAATTAGAGCATCCCTGTGGAGGGGCCCAGATTTGGCCTGATGGGCTCAGTTCCTGTACTGGGCTCCTCAGCCTTCAGCTCTACAGACCAGGATATTACCAGCTGAACTAGGGGGACATATCTCTAAGCAACCTTTGGCACTTCTTGCTTGAAACACTAGAAGATCTAAGGCTGGAGGATTCATTTCAATCTCTTTATGAACAGTTCTCCCAATTAGTCTCTGAGTTTCCTTTAGTGTGAAAAATAGAACCAGGGTGTTCCAGCCCCAGGAATAGGAGTGTTAAAATGATTTTTGGGAGAAAAATATTCTTCTCTGTGGGAAGCTCATTGCCCCTCTCCAGGGGTGAGAACAGCATTATGCAGAAGGTCCCTGGTACAGCTGGAATAAGTGATCTCAACGTTCCAGTGTCCAATACACCGCAAGCCCGACCTGTGCGCTCTCCAGCAAATTACACTGCTTAGGAGATTGGGTATCATAAAATTGTCCTGTAAATCAGCACAGAGCAAGAGGAAAATCTCCTTTGACAGATAAAAGCCACTTTGGAAGAGGCTGGAATATCCCAAAATGCAAAACACTTATGGCAGTGCTATTAGCCCTCAGGTTTTTCATCTTGCATATTTTAACTGGCCTTGCAATATAACGTTTGAGGAATTTAAATTACAGCACCTTAGCTAACTAACAGCTCCTATCTAGACTGCTGTCTCACTCCACCTAATGGTGAGATAGAGCCTTGCACAGATGACTTTTGAGAGGCATTCCCAACTACGAAAGGGTGGGGCGGAGGGGGATGAATGGAAGCTGTGTCTGCACATACATCAGATATAACTAGAGATGAGGACTGGAAAAAGTACATCTTCTCAACGAGGACCGTTAACCGCCCACGTTGGAGTGGGCTATAAGGACTCTGGTAACAGAGAGGTCAACCACCTCATGGTACATGGGGCTATGACACCTTTTGTGAAAAGCCTAGTATAAGAAGGGCAGTGTGGTCCAGTGGACGAGATCCTGGGCTGTCAGTCAGGAGAGCTTGGGTCTCACCCTAGCTCTGCTGTTGATTTGTTGTATGAACTTGCTCAAGTCACTCAACTATTTTAGGCCTCTGCTTCTTTTGTGGATAACAATGCTCACCTGCCTTTACAAAGCTTTTTGAGCTCAACAGATGAAATTCCTTAGCCACGTGTTCAGTGCAGATATCAGTGCACTACACAAATAATAGATAGTAATACTCCTTATCTCATTGCTAGACTTATCTAGCACAGCAATCAGCTATGCAGTTTATTACAGGAGGAAGTACCTGAGGTCCCTTTAAGAGGCTCCATTTTGCCCCAGCTGCTACTAGATTAATGTAGGCTGGAAGAGGAAAATTAACCTCAAGCCTTTGCAAAAGTTGAATTGTAGAAAGCTATACAGAATGTGGTGAGGTGAAACAGAGAATCCCATTAACCTACAGCGATCTGGGTTGGGTTCACCACTGAAATGGGTTTGGATGGCCTTAGTTAGACACTACTATATGTTTGTTCATGTCATCAAATCTTTGTGCCTAGCACTTTGGCTGTGAGTTGTGTAGCAGTGTGGAATTCTCTCCATCTGTGGGCTGGCAAGGTGGAGGACTGGGACAGCTAGTGAGAGGAACTCTGTGCCTGCTTGCTCTCAAGGCTGGATCCCCATTCAGAGGTCACCAGGCTGCCTGGTGTGTGCCAGGCAGGTTTTGCATGCACATGGAAATTAACAAATTTTGCTCGTAGCTGGAAAGGGCAGATAATTGGGAGGGGGATTGGAAAAAAGCAGACGAGTCAAAAGGAAAGACATGAAAGGCCCATAGCCTGCAGCCCTCATTAACAACAACAAAAAGATGATGTCCTTACATTTTAATCAAAGGCAATTATTTTATGAAATGGTATTATCACTCCAGAGGACATGAATAGGCCCTTTTATGGACTCTTCTGCACTGAGATGTCACCCCAGCTTGCTAAGAGAAAAAAGTGACATTTTCTTAGGTCTTGTTGGCTTCCTCCTGCTTGTGTAATGCAAGAAAGACACATTGAGAGAGAAGGCGCACCTGGAGTAATGTTACTGGGGATCAGTAGGAAGACATGGGATTCGGCCATACAGCTGCAACCGAAATCCCAATCTCTGCTGGGCCCAGGCAGTGCATCACATTGCCTCTACGTGTCCAGCCTGCAGAATGCTAATGTTGGCCAATCAGGCAGACGTAGAGGGCGCCTGATGAATAATCAGTCAGCAGTGAGAAGTAGTCATGAGAGGGGCACTGAGCTAGCACTGGGGAGTGGGATGAGTCAAGAGGGGCAGTCAGCGAATGCTTGGCATGTGTATGTGAGGTGCAGTGAGGCCAGACAGGGTGTGGGGGAGGTGAAAGTTGCAATCAGGCAGCTACTGGTACGAAGGGAAGAGGGAAGGGTAGTATGACTGTTCATCTGTGAGGAATGGGTGGTCCATCGTTGGCCTGTTTAAATGGGTCTTCCCATTCATATCAGGGCCAAAGGCTGGATGTGTAGTTTTGGGCCCACTGTGGCTCCATGAAAGGTGTATTAGAGTCCTGCCTCTAATTTCCTCCCTCACCTCCTTCCTTCCACTGAAGGCGCTGACACTGAGTTCTCAATCATCGTCACTGCAGTGATGTCAGACACCCACCAGCTGTCAAGGGATAGAAGGGGATGGATTGTGAATCCCTCACCCTAAGACCCAGAAGAAGGTTGATTGACTGGGAGGCCAGCCTGACGGTCTCCCGGGCAGTTCGTCTTTGTGGACTGTGTTTCTCTTTGAGGACAGGGCGGCTCCTGTAAAGCAAAGAGATGTAGAGAAAAGGGGACAAAAAAGAGGAGAAGGGAGGAACGTGGCCCAGTTGTGCCCTGTCTCAATCTGGTGTAAGTCAGGAGTAACTCCAGTGAGATGTGTGGCATGAAAGCAGCATAAAACCTGACTGAGCAAGAGCAGAATGGGGCCCCGCACATCACACAGTAAAGAAACCTACCTCAGGAAACGCAGTTTAATTGTTTCAATTAGCGTAAAGAGACCGAGACACTGAAAGGAGGGAAAAGAGTTTACAAAAGCAAAGCCTCAATTAAAAAAAATAAAGGAACAATATGAGAATTATTAATAAAACGCATTGGCTTATTTACATAAAAGGAAGAACAAAGAGGGAATGTATTTATTTGTAGACATAAGAAGGAATGTTATACAGATTTTTCAAGGCAGTTCCACGTCCAGTGACTCAGCAACGTTTCCATCACGGCTTTGTGTACACTCAAATGGGGTGCTGGAAGCAGACAGGACCCAGGATTAACCTCTGCACCTCCCGTGGCCCAGGTGTAGGATGCACAGTGTGAGAAAGACTCCAAGTGAAGGATACAAAAGTGTTATTCATGCAGGAAACTTCAGGTACTGTGAGAGTCCTTCCTTTAGTGCAAATGTAACTGCCACCATTTTGGCCAACACACTTGGCACTGAACTGGGACCCTTCAGAGCTAAAAAAATGTTACAGCTTCAGATGCCTTCTCAGGGGGCAGTTCCAGACCCATATCCTCAGTGGATTGGACAGCACTGGGAGTCCCTGTAACATGCACCAACTGGGGGTGGGGGTGGGGTTCACAAATAACTTTTTCTATGACCTCAGCCACCTGAGACTGCAATTGTGAGGGGACAAATTTTCAGCAATGAAAGTGAAGGGACACCACATTTCTGTAGAACAGAAGTAACTTTGGGAACAAATGGAGAGACAGCTTTCAAAACAAGGAACGCTTGAGAGGTATGATCCAGGAAACAGCTACCAAAGCAGCCATATCCAATTCCTTCTATCTTAGTTCCTGTGATTTAGGACTTACACAGCTTATGGCTAGCACGCAACTTCAAGGCTCTGACAGAAAACACCGAAGAATAGTGGTAGTGCAGTTCCATTGAGCTCACTCCCAGGAGACGGGTGGGTTTGGTGCTGCGGAAGAGCACACCATGTAAATGGTTGGGTTTTGGTATGAAAGTCAAGTTTGTCTACGTTAGTAATTGCAATGCTGATCAATGTGATTTTCTTTGCACACAGGACTTCACCTCATGTTTCTTTTACACAGAATCTATTTCTGCAGGACTCCCTATAGCAGACGGTATTAGACATGGTCCCCCAAAGCTTTACTAAAGCTACAAGTTAATGATGATGCTTCTTTAACTCAAGCTCTCAAGGTTCATGCTTTTAGCATGGAAGTTCCTGGGTTCAAACCCCACTTTTGGCCTGGTCATTGCCAGGACCGCAAACTCCATCATGAGAAGAAGTTTTCCTGGCTTTGCACAACATGTTCTCTGGTCTCCCAAATCCAGGCTCGCTTATTGCCCAGAGAACTTATTTATGATCTCTTGATGCTGAAGTCCCCAGACTCTAGTGACTCTCTTGGCCTGAGGTGCCCGTTGTACTTTGTGCACAGAGTGAGATCACGTTCTAGTGATGTTATTGTCCTCTAGGAGGAGGGCTAGAAAATAATCTGGCAAAACATGTCTGTCTAATAGGAATGTAGGTTTTATTCTGCCATGTCAATTTGTTGGTCCATGTATTCCTAGTATCTCACCTCCAGCAGTGACAAGACTTGATTCTTCAGAATAAGGCAGCTAGGAAACTGTGCAGGGCTGCACATAACAGTAAATTCCTTCCTGGCCCCTGGTGTTTATCTGAACAGCACCTTTGAGCCATTTAAGGTTTGCCCATTGCCAGCTAATTTTGAGTAGGAGTCAGTGACCTTCAGGATATGAATAGCTCCAGAGTGTTTTTGTACTTAGGGGGGCAGGAGGGTGACACATCACCATTTATGAGCTGCAGCTATTCTCCTATTCATCACAAAGAACTTTGTTGGCCAGAATCAACGACAATTACTAAGATGTGTGCTGTGTCACTTGTAACTGGGCCAGACAGGCGTGAGTTTCCTGGTGTGACACTGTCTCTCTCTCACTGTCTTAGATCCTCAGAGGCCTTTGACAGCCTTCCCTTGAATGGCATGGTGTTGCTAGGCAACATTTGTAGTGCCCCTCAAGTGGGCTACTGGTTACTGCCCCATGACAACTGAGACTTTGAACACAAATGTTTGTCAGGAGGAAAAAAATAACTTTCTATCTGTTTCCCCCCCTTCTCTCCTCCTATTTCATGAGGTGAAAGATGAATCATTCTAAATGTCATGGTTCAAATTCTGCTCTCAGTGACTCTGGAGTAAGGCTGGTTGAAATAGCCTTTGGAAGGTAAGTTACTTGCTAGATGCCTGGGATCGGATCCTCTACATCTGGCGTGTGAGTGCAGGATCTAGCTAACGTTCTTTAGTCACACGCATTAGAAGAACTAGAGCTGGTCGAATCGTGAATAAAATTTACTGGCAAATACTTTGTTCGGCCATAGACGCAAATAAATGTGTTGAATCCATTTTTTTCAAATATGTTTCAACCAACTCTGGAAAAAATGTCGCTAAAGCCCCTTGCGCTGAGAACCCTAATATTCAAATTCTGATTTAATTCGATCTCTTCCCCTTGTTATTATGTTCGGCAGCTTGCTGCTGCAGCTCGTGTGCCAGAGATACAAGGTTACAAGGCTTAGACGGTTGAAAATGTTCTCTCCGCATCAGTAAAGCCAGGAAGTACAAAGCGGCTCTTGCATCTGAGAGCAGGCAGGCCAGCTGGCATTGTGGCTTCGGTGCACTCTCACCTCTTAGAGGTTGCTGGCTTCAAACCTGGCTCCAGCTTCCAGTGAAAATGCATTTGGTGATCTCATCCTAGTCCCAGGAGAGATATTTGTCCACCGCCCAAAAATCACCAGTCAATTTAATATGTTTGGCAGGCTGTGCTCTGGAGAAGTACAAGACTGGAATAGCAGACAGTGATGTTAGAGGTCAGGATTGAGGTCTATTGGGAAATCCATGGATGTGAAGCCTGGACTGGAAATAACAGGATCCATGGTAGATCAGGACTGAGATGCATTGGCATAGCTTCCTGGAGGTCTAGGACTGAAATAGCAGAGAGCACTGTGAGGTCCATTTGTAGAGCTCCAAATGGGGCTGGTTGAAAATTTTCAGTCAAAGCATGTTTTTTGGACAGAAAAGCGGGAGTTTGAAAAGCAAAAGGTTTTGCAGATAGTGTCTGAGTTCCTAAAACAATGTTTGATTTTTTTATTGGCAAACTCAAAAATCTCACATTGAATATGTTTGGCTGAAATCCAATAAATGTGGAGCTTTGAGTAGTTTTTCCCACCCACCCCCAAACTGGTTTGGTTTCTCAACAAAAAGTCAAACATTTCTGCCCAACCTATCCCCATTTTCCATCCAAATTTAGCTGTCCAGGTGCTCAGCACAAGTGGCCACAATGTTCTGGGCTGCTGCTCCCTGCCAGCCAACTCGACGTCCTCCTCTTCACACGAGTCTTTGCACCTTTTTCCATGCAGTCCATTATGCATTCATTCCCTTGTGAAAACTCACTTTTTTCCATAAAGCCTTTCAAAAACAACAGCCAGAAAGATAATCCCTTAGAAACATTAACCAAACTGCAGCACAATCATATGTAACCCTCTCCCTGTGGTAGAGACCAAGCTGTGGTCGGAGCAGGAATCAGGCCTCTCAATCAAAGCAGATGCTGGGAAGTGGATCCAATCCTAGGGCCACAGCTGGAGTCAGGAACCAGGAGTCGGAGCCAGAACAAGGAAGTGATAGCCAGGGTCAGAACCAGAGTCTGGGTGAGGAAACCGGAGCCAGGAGCAAGTTAAGGTAGCCAGGACTGAGCAGGAACAAGGTTGAGGAACAAGGCACAAACAGGACTAGGAGCAGGGCTGGAACAGGAGAGGAGCAGCAGGAACAGAGGAGATCACAGCTGCATGCAGAAATGCACTGAGCAGCTAGAAGGATGGTGCTGCTGGGCTAAAAGCCAGCCAGCTGCCCTTCCTGACTAATCAGGTGATGCAGGCAATCAGGTAGCCTGCTGCAGGACAGCTGCCCTTGTTGGGTTGCCAAGAGACTGGCTCCACTGCACGCCGCGATCCCTGATTCTGAGCACTAGGTGAGTATGCTCAGTGCGGTACAGAATATGGAGGAGACATAGGGCCGGCCCGATGAGGCTTTTGCTCTAAGCCAGCCAGCACGGTAGAGACCCACAAAGTACTGCATGCCTAGAGAGTGGCTTTATCACACCATGCTGTTGGGTTTTTTCTTAAATACTTTAAATAAATAAAAACCATGGTGCTGGCTGAAAGCTTCACGGCCGACGTGTGTTACGAGGCGGGATCTGAAGGAAGAGTTGGTGGATACATAGCACAGGATGAGCCTGAGGGAGTTCCAGGGTAGAATGGAATTAAGCACAGTGATGAAAGTAAGAGGATGCAAAGGGAGAGGCAACGTGTAAGTTGGGGCAGCGGGGGGAGAACAGGTGGAGATGGGGGTGGAGCAAGGTCTGCAGAGAGCCTTGTAGGGGAGGATGAAGTGCTTGAAGTCGAAGGGGAGAGAGAGTCAACAGGAGAATCTGAATTAGGTAATCATGATCAGAGCAAAGAGCCTAATATTTGTCTAAGCAGCACTGGTGGTAGATGCACATTGTAAGCTCCTTGGGGCAAGGACTGCATTTTACCCTTTGCATGA
The DNA here is from genome assembly GCF_965152275.1 of Natator depressus. Classification (NCBI taxonomy): domain Eukaryota; kingdom Metazoa; phylum Chordata; order Testudines; family Cheloniidae; genus Natator; species Natator depressus. The sequence continues at coordinate 70,259,348 of NC_134243.1, forward strand.
ACAGTGATGAGCATATTGTCAGCCTAAGTAATAGATCAGGGATCGGCAACCTTTGGCACGCGGTCTGCCAGCGAAAGCCACTGGCAGGCCGGGCCGGTTTGTTTACCTGCAGCATCTGCAGGTTCGACTGATTGCAGCTCCCACTGACCGCAGTTGGCCGTCCCAGGCCAATGGAGGCTGTGGGAAGGGCGGCCAGCACATCCCTCGGTCTGCGCCGCTTCCCCCAGACTCCATTGGCCTGAGACAGCTAACCGCGGACAGTGGGAGCTGCGATCGGCCGAATCTGCGGACACTGCTGGTAAACAAACCGTCCCGGCCCGCCAGTGGCTTTCCCTGGCGGGCCACATGCCAAAGGTTGCCGATCCCTGTAATAGATAATAATCAATAATGTACCTTGCCCATATCCTCCATGGATCTCAAATCCCTTTATAAACACTAATTATTTAAGCCCCACAATGTAATATCATCTCCATTTTACAGATGGGGGAATAGAGACACAGAGAGGGTAAGTGACTTGTCCAAGGCCACATGGAAAATCTGTGGCAAAGTAAGGAATGGAACCTAGGCATCCTGAGTTGCAGTCCTGTAGTTGACTTACTAGACCACACATGGATAATCATGCAACTTAGTCTTTTGTTAGGGTATACAGGATCGGAGTGATGACAGTTCTGGCAGCCAATGAATGCACTACGGGCCAGACCTCGGTGTCCAGACCTCGGTTAGCTAATGGGAGAAATAGTTTACTCTGACAAATCACTGTCACCTGGAATTAGTGGTTGGGCATAAGGTACAATGCATGAGGGCTATTTCATGCTAGATTTTTCCCCTCACTGCCATTAGATGGGCTGTTGTCAGCTGATTCAGCAACTAATGAAGTTCATGGTGCCAACATATTGACACAGATGTCATACCAGAGATGACAACTTTCTTTCTTTCTTCCTTTCTGCCACTCCAAACCTTGCATCTCTCTCCTGCTGCAGACCTCATCTACTCATCTGCGTCTCAGCTCTGTTGGTAACTGTTTGTCTGGAAGATCACCGCCAAAGCCAGGAGTTTGAACATCAGGGGTCTGACTCTGCTTTCACCCAAAGCAGCTTTAAACATCTATTGGCTTGAGTGGCGTAGGATTGGGCCTCAGGAGAGGCCTAGCTGATAGATACCAGCCTGGGAGGGAGATTTTAAAAATTACCCTTTGCTGTTTAAAAGAACCAAATCCTTACGGTCACTGAACACCATCAATATGTGCTGTTAAACTGGCAACTGGCTCATATCCATTTAGAAGCAACAGCCATGCTACTTCACAACCACCAGTATTTTACCCTTTTCTAGTACCTTTCATCCAAGGATCTCAAAGCCTTCGAGGCTCGCAACACAAAATAATTTGCACCCCTGTGCAGTACTATTATCCCCATTTTACAGATGAAGAACTGAGGCACCGAGAGCTTCAGTGAGTTACCCCTGGGAGTAGGACTAGGACCTGGACCTCCCAAGTCCCAAGCTAGCACCCTAACCACGGGCCGGCCGTCCTCTTTTGTGCATCAGAGGAGGGAAGGGCCTTGCTCAAGGACAGAGAGAACAGGAAATAGAGCCCAGAATCTCTGTGTCTGTATCCTGTACCAGCCGTGGGAAGGCAGTGGGGGCCAGGAACTGCTGTCTTCTCCCTCTCGCTGCTCTGCTCCTTGCTCACTCACTTCATAAATAACACGCTGCCATTTTTTTTTCTTATTATAATTGTTATTTTCCAGAGTGCTTTAAAAGCAGGGGACAAAGCAGCCCGACAGCCCAATAACAAACTGCAGATAAAACTAATTAGATTTTGTTTCCTTCTTTAGCTTGCTGACTTGATTCTTTTTCTTTTTATTGTTTAATTATTTATTTTTAGCCCTGACTTCAGAGGTGCTTTTTATTCATTTTATTTTATTTTATTTTAATTCCCCAGGCTCTGGCAGGGCATCAACAGGATTGTTGCAGAAGTTCAAAATTCATTGTGGAGAAAGGGGAGGCTGAGGAAACAGAGGGCCCAGTGTGAGAGCTGCTCAACGCTGCATCTTCTGACTGCTTCGTGTCGGGGCGGGGGGAGCCGTTGAAAGTGGCTGCGAGACAAAGAAAGTCAGTAGAAGACGTTAATACACTCTTGGCAGGGGCACAAACGAGCGTATTAATGGGGCTATCTGCTCACCTCCAGTTCTCCCTCTCTTCTGGCTGTAATGGAAATATTTGGTTTGCATCTCTATCTGACAGCTTTGCTGACTCTTGAGGAATGAAAACCTCGAGGGGCTGGGAGACTTTCCTCCCCTCCTTTTCTTTACTCATTGCTTTAAATTTCTTGGTAATAGCCAGCCACAGTGAGACAAGGCCCTTCAGACAGTGCTCCCTGGGCTAAAGTAAGGTGACGCCACTCAGCGCTGCGGACAACGGTCCCATTCACTGGGGAAATACTGCAGCAGAATCACAAGTGCACGAGAATAAACAAGGCTGGAGTTAATCTAAAGTTGTTTTACACTCTGTTTTATTAAAGTCAATGCATTTCCGTTCCTCTGTGTGGAGCCTAGTACCGCTTAATTACCATGACTCAGGGAGAATGTTAATAACAGGGAGTGCGCCGGCTGAGCTGCAATGGAGGCCCTCTCCTGACCTCTAGAGGCTAGCTGAGGGAAGGAGTGACAGCCTCCTGTGAAAGTCAAAAGTTGGAGCTGTGCACGAGGGGGAAAAGGAGAAGAAAGGGCAGTGGTTTTTTGTGGGAGGATTTCAGGAGCCATTCCCTGCTGATTAGTCACAGGACCGACTTGCCATGCCTTCTGACATCACTTCCTGCCAACAAAATGCCACACACTCTTGTTGTGCTTTATTCTCATCTCCTTTTCTGCTCATCGTCTGCCACCGACGTCTAACCACGTATTAACAATTCCTCATTTGCGCGGCACGCGGGAAGGAGTTGTAAAGAAGCCTCAGCCCAGCTTTCGATTTTGTGCCCACAATGTTCCAGGTGCAACTGATATACTTGAGACAACTCACTGCCAGCTTTGCTGGTGCACTCCGATAGTCAGACATTGAAGTGACATCAAATGCACTGGCAAAACTGCCTCCCCTACTATGGGCCTCTGAATAATGCTGAGCACAGAATGAGGCTGCTTTAGGGGTGCTGGAACAATTTTTATAGTGGAGGTGCTGAGAGCCATTGAACTAAAATGTAAACCCTGTATATAATAGAAACCACTTCAAGCCAGGGGATGCTGCAGCACCCCCCGCACCCCTAGTTCCAGCACCTATGGGCTGCTTCTAGCTATCTGGCCCTATACCTGTGTGTGGGGCCATATTCTGCCTCGTTTTACCTCTGGGCAAGTCCACTGGAGTCAATGGCATGGGTACAGAATGCATGAGTGTAACTGAGGGCAGAATTTTGCCCACAGAGATGAATTCATCCTTGGTGTAACTCAACTGACTTTAATAGAGTTGTTTCAGGAATGATTCGGCCCATAGTGTTTACTTCACAAAATTAACAGTGTCAGATTATCAAGAATGCTGAAGATGTTGTGATGCAGAAGGATTTCTCCCTTACATTGGAAACCCACACAACTGACAAGTCCTGATGCCTCAGTACATTGCAATGTGCGGTGGTACATATTCTGCGTTGCAGAAAGCGTGTGTGTATGTGTCCATGATGAAGTATATACTGATAGCATGTTTGTGTGTGTGTGTGGGGAGGGTGGGTGTCGTGTTGGGGGTTGTACTGTGGCATGTTTGTATTGTATTGTGGAGTTGTGTTGTAGCTTTCCTGAACATCCTGTAGCATGGGTTGTACTGTGCGTTTGTACTGCAGTGCGTGCCTGGCACACTGTGTGTGCTACAAAGTGCATGCTTTGTCATGCATATGAACATTGGATTTTGAGGTTAACTATACTCATATCTTTCTTATTAATAAGCTTTGAAGCAATGTTATACATCCTATTATAGTGTGAACACGTGTTTTACTTCCTTTGTGTCCATTCTTGTGAGCCATCCTTTTATCAAAAATCAGTATTATGTGCAACAAGCCGCATGCTGAAGCAAGCAGAACAGGACATCTGTACAGTGATAGCAGACATCATGCCTAATGAATTAGCGCTGTCTAAGAAGCTCATCTTCTGAAAACCCAGGCAGCCTGTCTTTTGAGCTGAATTAGAACGACAGATTGAGACTTGCAGAGCTGTTGTGTGGGGCTGAAACTTTAGAAACCTGGATACTGGAACCTCAGCAGGATAGGAAGGAACTGTGTTTCTGACTTCAATCCAAACAGTAAGCTCCCATTGAGCAGGGCCACGTCCAGGTCATATGGCAGAAAGTCATTCAGCAACGTACTGTAAAATAGCCTCAGCACACACTGGGAAGTTTCTTTGCAGGCAACATATCAAATATGGTTCCAGGTGGTGCTTTTAGCCATCCGGAAGTGATACCAAAAAAAGAAAAAATCACTGGCAACACAGGATCCATTGGCAATTATTCTGCTACACACCATGCGACCATTTGGAACTTCACAGAGATAGCAGGGATAGGACTCAGAGTCTCTTGGACCAGCACAGGCTTGTGCCATTTGAACTTAAGGAGAATCTCCATCAGCAGTGTAGAGCCTGTGACACACATCTAAGCCACTGGAGGGAGGAATGCAGATGAACACCACTGAGTTCATCACAGTGCTTAGCTACCTCCCAAAGGGTATTGTGAGGCTTAATTCATGAAGGGCTCTTAAAGCTTGGAAATCTTTGAATGAAAGATGCTGGAGAAGTTCTAAATATTGCTCTTATCCTTGGATGGTTTTATAGTGGTTTAATTTTCCTGTATTACATTTTTATAAAGGGGGAAGATTCCATTAGCAAAGTCTGAGACTCTTCGGCATCTATTTGGCTGCCACTGACTGAAGCTGCCTGACAGTTCGTTATACTAACTAATATAATAAAAATTAATTAATGAATCCCACCTTGTATCCCGTACCTTACATTTTGCAGAATTTACCGCGCTGAATGTGACCTGAGAAACATTAGAGAGAGCAGGAGCTGCACATCCGTTGCCTGTGGTACTCTTGTACTGTTACCGATTTTTCCTTTTTTTATTATTACTTTATTATATATTAAATGTTTCCGTGACACAGGAAGAAATGGCAATCCTTGTCTCTGCAAAGCCCCGGGCGCAGAGGTGAACAGTGAATTCTAATGCGTAGCAAAGAGTTAGGATCGCAGAGTCAGGGCCATGTCGTGTTTTTTCCTAACTTCTTCTATAATAAATGAGGAATCTCTAGAAAATAAGCTTCTGCCTTCGCAGGCAATATTAGGAGAACTGAGCTATTTCCTGTTCTTGGGACTGAAAGAGACCATTTTGACCCAGAGATGGAACTCAGCAATGCACAAGGTCTGACTCCAGCCCATCTGTCCTATTATCATTTCCTCGCCAATTAGCCATCAGGCAGAATCCCCTGGCCTCCTTGAGGACTCCAAATTTGTTAGGCGTCTGCATAAGGTCTACAAAGACACACAGAGTGAGTACAACTGATCACAATTTTTAGAACAATTTTTCTTGCCAGAATTCATTTTTAATGGGATTTTTTGTTTGTTTTTCATGAAATGGTTACAGATGTTTTCTGTTTCCTGATGACCATTTGTTTTTTGGTATCAATAGCCATCTCCATGACAGTTTTGATTAAAAAAACCTGAATTAAAAAAAATCACATTTTTTTTTAAAAAATGGGTCAGGTTTGAACCATTCAAAATGAAAACTATTTGCTCTTTTTTTCAGGAAACCAGATTTTCATTTTCTGATCCGCTCTAACAGTGAGTCGGACCGTAATCTCCCTGGAACATGGACCGTCTTGGTGTGGTGTGTTTGTACAGCGCCTAGCACAGTGCAGTCCTGGTCAATGACCAGGGCTCCTCGGCATTACCATAACACAAACAATCACAACTATTTTTAATCCAGTTAATTTGTTTTCAGTTAATCACTTGCATTAACTGTGATTAATTGACAGCTCTATAAATAATAATAGACAATGGCCACTGCAATGGCGACCTGGCTAAGGCAGCTGTCAAGTCTTGCCACCGCTGATGCATACCACACTGTTCCCCTTGATAAAATGCTAGGGATCCTGGCCAGGCTGAAGAGGAGAGACATTTGCCTCCTTCTGGAACGTTCCATTATAGTGTCCCACCAGGGGAGTCCTTACCCTAAGAAAAGTACTGAATATTAACTAAAAAAAGAAAAGGAGGACTTGTGGCACCTTAGAGACTAACAAATTTATTTGAGCATAAGCTTTTGTGAGCTACAGCTCACTTCATCGGATGCATTCAATGCAAAATACAGTGGGGAGATTTATATACACAGAGAACATGAAACAATGAGTGTTACCATACACACTGTAAGGAGAGTGATCAGGTAAGGTGAGCTATTACCAGCAGGAGAGCGGGGGGGAAAACACCTCTTGTAGTGATAATCAAGGTGGGCCATTTCCAGCAGTTGACATGAACATCTGAGGAACAGTGGCGGGGGGAGGGGGGGAGAATAAACATGGGGAAATAAACATGGGGAAATAGTTTTACTTTGTGTAATGACCCATCCACTCCCGGTCTTTATTCAAGCCTAAATTAATTGTTTGCAAATTAATTCCAATTCAGCAGTCTCTCGTTGGAGTCTGTTTTTGAAGTTTTTTTGTTGAAGAATTGCAACTTTTAGGTCTGTAATTGAGTGACCAAAGAGATTGAAGTGTCCTCCGACTGGTTTTTGAATGTTATAATTCTTCATATCTGATTTGTATCCATTTATTCTTTTACCTAGAGACTGTCCAGTTTGACCAACGTACATGGCAGAGGGGCATTGCTGGCACATGATGGCATATATCACATTGGTAGATGTGCAGGTGAACGAGCCTCTGATAGTGTGGCTGATGTGATTAGGCCCTATGACGGTGTCCCCTGAATAGATATGTGGACACAGTTGGCAACAGGCTTTGTTGTAAAGATAGATTCCTGGGTTAGTGGTTCTGTTGTGTGGTGTGTGGTTGCTGGTGAGTATTTCCTTCAGGTTGGGGGACTGTCTGTAAGCAAGGACTGGGTTGTCTCCCAAGATCTGTGAGAGTGATGGGTCATCCTTCAGGATAGGTTGTAGATCCTTGATGATGCGTTGGAGAGGTTTTAGTTGGGGGCTGAAGGTGATGGCTAGTGGCATTCTGTTATTTTCTTTGTTGGACCTGTCCTCTAGTAGGTAACTTCTGAGTACTCTTCTGGCTCTGTCAATCTGTTTCTTCACTTCAGCAGGTGGGTATTGTAGTTGTAAGAACGCTTGATAGAGATCTTGCAGGGGTTTGTCTCTGTCTGAGGGGTTGGAGCAAATACGGTTGTATCGAAGAGCTTGGCTGTAGACAATGGATTGTGTGATGTGATCTGGATGAAAGCTGGAGGCATGTAGGTAGGAATAGCGGTCAGTAAGTTTCCGGTATAGGGTGGTGTTTATGTGACCATCGCGTATTAGCACCATAGTGTCCAGGAAGTGGATCTCTTGTGCTCTGCACGCATCAGCAGCCAAGCTCCACGCCCCGCCCCCCGCCTCACCTCCTCCTCCACCTCCTCCTTGAGCATGCCGTATCTCCATTCCTCCCTCCCTCCCAGTGCTTGCTGCCACCAAACAGCTGTAGCAAGTGCTGGGAGGGAGGGTGGAGGAGTGGAAACGTGGTGCACTCAGGGAGGAGGCAGGGAAGAGGCGGGGCCGGGTCGGGGATTTGGGGAAGGAGTCAAATAGGGGAAGGAGGGGACGGAGTTGGGGCAGGGACCTTGGAGAAGGGGTTGGAATGGGGGCGGGAGGGACAGGGCAGGGATGGAGTCAGGGCAGGGCCGGGGGCAGAGCCGGGTCGAGCACCCACCGGCACCAGAAGAAATTGGTGCCTATGGTCCATTGGTGTAAATCTGCAGTCATTTGATTGACTTCACTGATCCATTTATTCCAGTGTGCCTGAGAGCAGCATTTGGCCTAGTGTGCCAGAACACATGTGCATGTGGTGTTTCCATAAGCGTGGACGATCCTCAGCATGCATACTTGAGAAAATACAATGAAAGAACCTCAGGCAACTCTCTGTTTGGGAACCGTCCAGGCATGCTTCAAAGCTCATCTTCTTTCCTGAGTGTCTGGGGAGGAAGTGGATCAATAGAATGGTATATAATGAAGCAGTTATTGGGCCACTGCACATATTTCACCATCCCTCTGGTGTATATCTGGTGTATATGGGCATCCCTCCACTGAAGTCAATGGAGAAACACTGATTTATACCAGATGAGAATCTGCTCCATTCTAATTATTGGTTGGATTGGTTACTACTGTAGGTGGTGGTGGTGGATTCTCCAGGTACGTAGGAATGTGGCTAGTTGTTAAGCACACAGAACCTGATCCAAAGCCCATTAACGTCAAGGTAATCTTTGGATCAGGCCCCTAGAATTCAGATTCATGCAGCAAAACCTCAGAGCAAAAAAATGAAACAAATATCTCAACTCTGGGCAAAAATCTTCAGAAAAAGATCTTCTGAGATTTTCTAAGTCACGACAGTAAGGGAAGGAATTGGGGTGAAGGACTCTTCTCCCATACCTTAGGCACTCAAAAGACCAACCATCATGACAATCTGCATGAAGCCACAGACAACTAAATTAGAGAAAGTGATTGCACTGGTGGCAATGTATAAGAATGCCCTAAGTCTTCACATTGCACCATATGGACAAGTGACTGCTCACCCCTCCCTGTATGCACAGGGTAGGGAACCTCTCTCTCTCTATTTTCCATAAACATGAAGTCAGTTTTCCATGCAGAACTGGGGCAACACATCTGGGAACAAAGCTGAAGCCGGCAAATGGGTAAAGAAGAGCAGTGACCCATTTGCTTATTGCTCGGTAAGTTAAAGCTCTGTTCACACAGGGCTGCTTTCAAACCCAGCAAACACGCCGAGTGACGTTGATGGTAGCGGGAAAGCTTTGCTATTGGCTGTTTGGTGGCTGGAAATGTAAAACCCTCCAAGAACGCTGGAGCTGCATGTCTGTCCCTCGCTGGCCCCCTCCTCTTCCACCTCTCCTTCTGCCCTCAGGGAGATCTCCCGGATCTCTTCGTCTAGCTCAGAGAAGTCCCCTTCCTGGTCAGAGCAGCTGTCAGTATTGTAATCGACATCTTCCCCACAAGGAGGTTCATCGTCAATCTCCAGGTTGTTGGTGCTGCTGCTCCTGCCAAGGAATCATAAAAGAGACAGAATGTCAACAAAGTGAGGTGGTATTGTCTAGCAGTTAGACATGGGGGCTAGGTGTTAGGACTCCTGTGTTCTATTCCTGGCTTTGACAGTGTGGCAAAGTCACATCACTTCTTCGTTCTGTTCTCCCATCTGGAAAATGAAGAGTATGATATTTACATACCCCCTGGGACAGACACATTATTGTTATTATTGTTTATACAGCACCATAGGCATGCCAGGTGCTTTGCAAATGGACAACATAGTGCCTGTCTTGAGGAGCTTACAAGGTTAAGTAAACCATGTTAAGGCACAGGGGGAGAAGACATGGTATCCAGTTACAAAGAGGTTGTTGGTTTAACCATCATCCCCATCCTGTTTGTTCCATATTTCGTAGGAGACCGAATTAATCCATGTGGGTTAAAGCGCTGTGACATCTTTGTATGGTGCTCTATGTAATGGCAGAGTGTTACTTGGAAAAGGAGGAATAAGCAGAAAGTAGAAGCTCCAGAGACATTGACCACAGCTATGCCAAGAACAAGGAGGATTGCAGCACTTGAAGCGCTGTCATTTCAAAAGGTACAGATCTTTTTTCACAACAAGTCTTTGTGAGGCAGGGCCAAATTCAGAGATGAGTCTAAGGGAATCCACAGACAATCTAAGCTGGTGTCATTTACATCTTATTCTGGCTCTCTGAAAGTATGTGTCACACCAGCTGAGGCTCCCTCAAGATCTCCATAAGCTTACTTCGCAATTTGCATTCAAGAATGGTCACAACTGTTCTATGCGTACACTTGAATTCACAAAGCTCATTTCAATATGTTCTGTATTAAAAATATCTGAATGAAATATTTCTGAATGAATTGTAACCACTAGACAGATGGCTCGGGGAATAGGAAGCCTTTCCCATTTAATCCAATCTGGCCTTCATTCTGGAAAGAGGGCCGGATAGCTTGCGGGGGCTAGAAAATAGGATACAGTCCTTCATCTCTAGGTCAGCAGTTTCAATCCAGCCCAGGTCAGGAGACTGGATTAAACAGGGGAACTGGGACACAGTCATTTACTTCTAGATCACTGGTTTTAATCTGACTCAGGGTAGGCGAGTGAATTGCTTTGGGGGATTGGGAAAGGAATAACAATCTTCCACACTAGGTCAGTGCTTCTAATCTGTCCCAGGTTGGGAGCAATGAATGGCTTGGCAGATGGACAATACATAGCTTTAATGTGAGCTCTGCTCATTTGCATGTCAGTTACCACAATACTTTCCCAGCTCTCAGCCGTCTCATATCAATTCCAGCATCTGAGGTTTTTGAACATGCTGAAGGTTTAGAGCGTTGCTGTTGGGTATATGGATCTCTTTTCTTACTGCTCTGCACTCCAGAAAAATGTAAGGTTTTCCTCACTTGAGCCTCCAGATCTTAACTGTGTATGGGCTGCTTTGCAAACAGAAACAAACACTATCTAGCAATACCCACTCCTTCCCCTGCTGATCTTTGGCTTCGCTCACTTCAGGGTTGTACTGTATAGGGATTCTCCACCTGCTTAATAGATCTGTGTAGCTTAAAAATAAATAAATGAAAAATATGCACTTCTGTAGTTTCTGGCTTCCCTTCAACCTTCCCTGAAATCTGGGTTGGAAGGAGCTCAAAAGTGAAAGTGTGCACGGGACATGGAACCCCCCCCACAATTTTTGTAACACACGACTTAAAAACCATCTCAGCTTTCTGTGCAGAGGACGGCCAGAGGACTTTGATTTTTTTTTGAAGTACACAGGAATGGCACAAATTACTCAGTCTACCATGACAGTATTCAAAAAAGAGTAAAAAACTCAGGGGAAATCAGACCCTTTCATTTTTAAACTATGCTTCTTCTTCTTTGTGATTGTCAAAATAAAGAAATAAAGAAATTTTAAAAAAGAAAAGAAAAAGAAAAGAAAAAAAGACTGAATATTATTTGTCTAGTTTCAATAAGCTTCTTGGATACACTGGAATTCAGACACCTATGATGTAGTGATGGGATTTAGCTGCTCCCATGCTGAATCAACCACCTGTGCTCTAGAGAAGAGACTCAGACTCACCTGCAGCACCAGTATATCCAGGAACAACTTCTTCCTCACCAATTCTGAGGCCTATTTCTCCATAACCTTATTTGTATGCATTTTTTCAGTTGATAAAAGCCCCCATCAATATAGGCTATGGGAACTGTATAAACTATCTGTATACACAACATGCAGAGCAATACTAACAGTGAAGATCGCTGCCCCAATGCGAAACCTCAGATCTTGCCATAATCACCCCGCAAACAGGCAAAAGCCTGAGGAAAGAGACAGACCTTACAATACGTTCTCATGGTCAACAGACCCAGGCTTGGGTGAACGAAAATGAAAGCAAGATCCACAGTTGATGACCCACCACGGAAAATGCCTTGACAACAGCACTAGGTGTTCACATCTGGGGACTTATCAATGGCAGCAGCAAGAAAGACCTGTTCCAAAGTCCATTTAAGTCAATGAAAAGGCTCTCATAGACTGCTGCATGCATTATCAGGCCCTGTATGAGTCTATCACATCAAACCAATGCACCCAAGGCCTTAGAAAAGCATGTCAATGATTTGATTTGCACCCAGGAACAAATGTGAAGTGCAGCTTTGGGACAATTGGTATAATATGTTCCTTACAGCCCAAGCAACCGAGTGGGCATGCCTCTGAATTCTGCACCAGTTGCTGCTTCTGAATGGTGTTCCGTGGTGTTATCTGTAGGTCCTTTCCAGTCACTCAGGTATGTGAAGATTTTGCCAGTTGCACAGATCAGCTGAGAATGAGTGCATAAAGACATGGCGATTTGTTAGAAAGGAAATGGAGCTTGGAGACACTGGACCAAATTCTCAATCCGTTACATGAGGGCTGACTTGGAGAAATTTTTCTCAGATTAGTGCAGTTGCTTCAGGTTGGTAACCAGATAGCAATGCCTGTTGGCAGAAGCAGGTTCTGGGTATTTCAGAATGTACATCTCCCTGCTTTTATTTCCTGGGAATTTTAGTGCAGGTGAAGGGAGACAGACTGACAGCCCCGGAGACTGAATTTCCCCTTCTCTAGCCAGAGTAACTACAGCAAAGACAGCAGCAGCAGCGAAAGCTTCCCTATACTTCCACTGCTGATGTGTTCCATCCTAGACTTGGATAGTCCACCTCCAAGGGTCTGAGAAGTGTTCTGTCTCCGTGCATCATTCAGTCCTTGGCTTCTTTGCTGGCCAACAAACAACTAGCACTACCTGTGGTAATAGCTATGATGATCTGTGCACATGTTCGCAAGGAAATGGACTGTTACCACCAGCTCAATTCACATACAGGGCTACCAAATAGCGGTTAGATGGTACCAATGTTTTATCACTACCAACACAAGCAATAATCACACCTGTGACTTAGGAGCTGAAAGGCTCTTGTCGCATTACCAATGTCCCCAAACCAGCCAATTCCCCTCACATCTCTCTGCTATGCAGAATTTTCCATCCAAATAATTCACCGTCTACGGTAGGTGTCTTAGACCATAAAACAAAGCAATACAAATGGGTCAGTTCAAACAAGCAGAATAGACGTTCTTCGAAAAGATGGCAACATGGAGCCTGCTGGGGAGCAGGTCACAATCCCACTAATGAAGGGGCCAAAATCATTAGGAGGTGCCTGCTTTCCACGTCACACAGCCTTGCTCCCTCAGGAGAGAATGCAAATTGTGAGACTTGGTAATGAACAACCCTGGCGGCATGTATATTAGTGCACAGAGCACTGGGGTTTTTTCCTATCCCAATTTTTTTTAAGGGCTGGAAAAAGCAAGAGATGAGAGACAGATTCACCAAAGAATGATGATATTGTTTTATGGAAGGTAAACAGAAGGGAAAACCAGTGACATTACATTAGGGAACTTGAAGGCAAATATAGTTTATTAATAGCACTGAATGCTGACATGGTACAGAGAAAGGGAGGGGTGATATAGCTACAGTGGGTGAGGCCCCAGCTATCACAATGAAAACACATGCACGTGTTAGCTGGCCTACTAATGTAAAACGTATAGCCCCGTCACCTCATCTAGTGCAGCCTACAGGAGCCTCAACAGCAATTTGCAACTTTCTGATGTGATAAATAGAATTTCTTTGTTTTGATTTTTAATTTGCATATTTATTGAGATATGACTTGATCTTAATTAGCTCTGCTTTTGTGTGCGTGCATATTTGTTTACTTTCTGTGAAAAGGGAGCTTTGTGGTGCGTGAAAGAATTCTGCATGTTCAATGATTTAACAAGAAGAGGAGGGGAGGAAAAGGCCATCACTTCCCTTCAAGGCAACATTCTCTGGCTTTTCGATTTTACTCTGGATTGTTTCTTTCAGTTGCCTCCCACCTTGCATTTTAAGCTGCCGCCCTCATTACATCACAGCTGGGCACCAAACCTCAGAAGTCAATTGTTCTGCCAAATTCCACAAAAGAAAAAATATGACGTGTCGTTCTTGTTGATGAAATGCAGCCACACATTGTACAAGGAAGTGACAGCTGATCTATGCTCTGCAAACAATTACTCTTTACCTGCATGTATACATCTAGGCAGAGGGGGGAAAGAGAGCTCCCCAGGGCATTTCTAGGGATGTTGCAGTCACATTTTATTTTTCTGGCAGGTCACCCAGTCATCCATATTTTAACGGACTGGATCAAAAGCAAAACTTGTTTTATTGTCTACTGCTGGAGAGAACTGGCTCCTTGCAGATGTCCCTTTTACTCATTTGGTGATTTCCATTTAGGGTTGCTACCTGACCTTGATTTTGACAGCACTTTTAGGGGAATTACTCTAGTCAGTCAAAAGTAGCCTTGTTTTTCCCCAGTCCGTCACCTACGGCCTGACTAGTGAAGTAAATGGAAGGTTTTCCACTGACTTCAAAGAAGCAGGAGTTGGACCATGATGGCTAAGCACCATGACTAAGAAGGGAGAGTAGGGGGAGGAGTAGGGTTCATTACTGAAGATGATTACATTAACAGTTTCCTGTGGGGAAGTGCCAACAAACAAATAAATCTTTGCATGCCTCAAGATGCATGCAATAGCCCCCTTGTGATCATACTGCCTTTGCCCTCATCCTCCCCATTCCCCCAAGCCTTCCCTCTGTTGTTGTTTGTTCCAGTCCTGACCTATACCTCAAGCTCCTCATGGCAGGGACAAGGCACATCCAAAACACAATATATGTCATACATACATTTAACCTAAATCGAATATAATTATTCTTCAGACTTGAGTGTGGCCATCCAAGGGCAGACTTCGGCTCTTAACATTTTCATGAAGTTTATGTTAGGGTGTAAGTGGACACACTTGCCTCCAACGGTGTCTTTAATTAAAGGACATACACTCCTGGAAGAAATACAATGCCAGAATTAGACCTTGACAGTTACTGAATCAACTCTACCCTTTGGGGCTTGACTAACAGTCTCTTATCTTCAGCCTCAGCAATGGAGTTCATTTTTAAGATCACCCCATTCCTTCCCTTTAATTTCCCTGGTTCCCCACGGATCTAGGTCAGGCTGATCCATCCATATATCCAAGGAGGACTGTTTAAATCCTCACATCACTGAATGAGAGTGCCAACTGGACAGCGATACAAGCTGTCTCCAGCATAGAGACCCATCTTGTTAGCCTGCTTTGTTCCCATGGAGTAGATGACAATGATAGAACTCTGCCAGTTCCTATTGGATCTCCATTCCAGTGGGACACTTTTCCAGGACTTTTTACATCTTACAACACCTACTTAAAATGCTGAGCTGAGCCCTGGGCAAGCCTTGTGCTCTGGCTTTCAGCCCACTGCGGCCATCCTTTGATAAGCACACTCTGATCATTCAGAGCCGCCTCAGGATTCTATCTGCTGTGGCTGAGCAATGGGCTCTTTCGGAGCACATATTTTCTGCTGCATAAAGCCAAAGGAAAGGTGTAATTCATCGTTAGGACTTGTACTAATTAGTTTTTCAGGAGTTCCCAAGGTAATTGCAGCCTGTAATGTTTGTAACTGATTTGGCAAGATTAAAAATGGATGCTTGGTGCACCGGTTGGAGAAGTGTGGAGCATGTGAGGAGCATGTGAGGCTTCATCGTCTGGAGGGGAGGGGAGACTGTTCAGACTGGGGAGACTATTAATACAAGGACAGCATGCAGATTCCTGGCTACACTGTCCCCTAATGTTAATTAAGGCTTGGGAGGCATTTTATTATTACCTGTAAACACTTTTGATAGTCTTCTAAAAATGAGCTGTTTCCATCCTTCTTCTGAGTGGGTACTTAGCCGGTCACTGTCATTGGCGCAGCAGGAAGTAGAGCCTGCAAATCTCATTACATCCCTATTGGGATGTTAAAGAGCCTTGAAAGTCAAAATGGTGATGAGAATGAAGATGAATTGGGATGCAAACTGGGAATGAGAGAGACAGGCCAGACCAAAATCAGTTGACAAAAAAGAAGATAATGGGTATACTGGTGAGTGGGGCAGGAAATATTGAAGGGGGAGAAAAAAGACTTGGGGGATGACTATTTTTAAACTGTATATAATATTAAATAAAGTCTTCCCCCCACAAAGGTATATATAAATTCAGGCTGCCATTCCAACTCAGAGGTTCTGGTGACTTGAGCAACACTCTTGTGTATTATGATGCCATTAGAAGCCCCTTGCGGTGGGATTACAGCTACATTCTGGACAGGGAGGGAAACAGACAAGGATATTAGGAGTGGTTTAAGAATAATTAATTTATTATTTTGCTTATGTACTTATTACACTACTTGGCGACCCAGGAAGGTCACAGTGGGACTGCAACACCCACCTAAATCACTAAAGAAAAGCAAATGTTCAAATCTGCATAAAATTCTCCCTTCTCACTCCCTGAGGATAGATAATTCAGACTTGAAGGCAACAGAGGGGAGAGGGAAGTGAGTTGGTAAGGGAATAATGGATAATCCCTCCCAAGGTTCAGAGGACAGGTGTCTGATAGTTCTGGTGTTTCTCCAAGCCACTGGATCTGCCAATATAGAAATGAAGTCTCCCGATGATAGCTTTTTCCATGAGTTTTTCCAGGACCTTCTGTTTCTGATCAGCTAGATATTGCACCAGATAAGCCTTAAATATCACCTTTCAGTGCTTCTAGTTCCTGCCCTGGTTGGACCCAGGAAGTTCATGCACAACAGCAAAAATGTGGGGGAAAAAAGTTAACTGCACTTTTATGAAAATAAAAAAACAGTTCAGAGTCAGGATTCTGGAGATTTTTTGATGTTGTTTGGCAGGGAGAGGGTTGAAGGTGCATGTAATTTTCCTACCCTTTCCTATCCTATTAACCTATCCTAGTTGTAACACAATATGTTGCCATACCCATGGTCTTAAACCTTTGAACAGGGAGATAGGTGGGAGGTGCCCGGTTTGCAGATCTCTTTACAAAGAGGAATAGCCCTTTAGTGCTTCGAGGGGGAGACTGTCCTGCCTATACACATTTCCAAGAGAAATGATAAACCCTAGAAGAATGAATTGCAGCAGCAGCTCAGGAGATGACTCCCAGCACGGTGATTGTTATCTGATATGTGCATGCCGGAGGGAAGCTCCCTGGCCCCTAAATCACCAGGTTGCCATCAAGGTTACAGGAACTCTTCTCTGAAGGGCAGGTTTGGGGAGGAGGGAGAGAAGAATTATTCATTCATATGAAGGCCACTGGCTAGATGTTAACCAACCTTCCTGCATGCCAAAGCTCTCCACCCTGTTCTAGGCTGATAGGACAGACCAATAAATCCACATGTATTATTCTCCACCTCTGAGCCAATCCTTAAACTGGGCGGACAGAAAAGCCAAGGGCTCTGGGTTCAATCTTACGCGTGACTGTTAATTTCTTTCTCATGGAAAACAAATCTATATGTCAGTGTTGTGCTAACATTGAATCTTTAACATCACTCTCTTAGCTTTAGGCCAGTAAGCATTAATAAAACAAACCGACTTGAACAGATGCAAGTCAGACGCTAAACAAAGAGCTACAAGGCTTGGTGCTGATCCCCACAGCTAACTCATTTTCTTTCTTGTTTTCTTCTCCATACTCCCTCTTTTTTTTTTCCACTCCAATTAAATTTCAGCACAAACACCTGAAAGACTACACGAGAGTATCTATGGGAATCATGTGTTTTTCTCGGCGTAGTGATGTGAACTCAGGCTTTGCTCTGACATCACTCTTTGATATCCTCTTCCCACTTCAGGACAGCTGGGATGGGCGAGTTAGCTTTGAAACACACAGGACCTGATGGCAAACTTGTCAGTCTGGCAATGTGCACCCGAGTGATAGCAACAGCACCACCATCAGTATGGCAGCTGAAAGCCGAACTGGAGTTCTGATTCCAGCATGGATCTCAATTGGCAGGGTGCAATGGAGTTTGTCTGTTTCAGACGACATTGTGCTAAATCTAGATATTTAAGTTAATGGAGCTATGCCAGTTTACACCAGCAGAGGAGCTGGCCCAGTGTACAGAATAGGGTGACCAGACAGCAAATGTGAAAAATCGGGATGGGGGTGGGGGGTAATAGAAGCCTATATAAGAAAAAGACCCAAAAATCGGGACTGTCCCAATAAAATCAGGACATCTGGTCACCCTAGTGCAGAACGAGAGGCCTAAATCATTTGAATACCCAAACTCCGCTGGGGAGGTACCAACAAAAGCTTAATTTACCCATTCTGCTGCCACTAGGCCAGATTTTGATACCCTCGCTCAGCTGAATAGTCTTTAACTCCATGATTAGCCCCAGTGAAGTCCATATCATTGGAGTCTGGCTCATCATGAACTTGTAACATTCAGTAAAAATCATCATTAAAGAAAGCACTTGGGGGATGGAGGGCAGACAAGGGGGATGTGACAGCCTGGCATCAGCCAATCAGAAATGTACAATGCTGTGATTTCACTCCTAGATGTAGTGCTTTCTGAGGCTGTGTTTCCAGAGTCAATGCCATTTCCAATTTGTATGGACTGTACTGCTTGCAAAAACATGAGGCGCCAAATACCCATCTGAGTTGAACGCATTTATTAAAAAATATTGAAAACCATTAAGCCATTGCATAATGCTAGGGCTTTGGAAAATATGCTTCGGAGCTTGTATCAGACACTTTGTTACAATGTCTAGTTCCAGAATAGATTCTGTTAAAAAATGATGATCATGTTATTGATATCACATAGCAATCATCCAGCCTGGTACAATAAGATGATTAGATTTCTCATAATTGCTGATGGGTGCTTTTAGTAATTGAATCACTGGCAGAGTGTGGGGGGGAATAAAGGAAGTTTAAGGATTTTGGCTTTGATGCTACACGTCCCTGCTTTTTAGAATAAATAATGAAAGTCATTCAGGTTATTCTGGGCTAGAGAGCCTCAGCTGGTGCAGCTCCATGTGGCTTCACTGTCATCACCCTCACTGACGATTTGGCCCCATAGATTTAACTTCAAAATTCCACCACTGAACCCCTAGATCTCTGAGGGGCTTAAAGGATTTTGGGGTTTTGAAAGCTAAGAGTTTTAGGATGGCCAAGACATTTAGGCTATGTCTACACTGCAGATTTTTGTCTCCAAAAGTTATGCCACTTTAATTAAAGACTTTTAATTTAACCGCTGTTACCATAGGCCCTGACTTCCCCTCTTTCCCGTGGGTGCTCGACCCCCCTCTGCCCGTGGTGTGGCCCCCACTCCACCCCTTCCATGAGGCTACGCCCCTGCCCCGCCTCTTCCCAACCCTGCCTTGCCCCCATTCCAACCCCTGTCCCAACTCTGCCTCCTCCCTGCCCTATTCCAGCTCCTTCACCAAATCCCTGCCCCAGCCCCGCCTCCTCCCCTGAGCGTGCCACGTTCCCACTCTTCCCCCTCCCTCCCGGAGCATGCTAACGCTGCCAAACAGCTGTTTGGTGGCAGCTGGGCGGGAAGCGCTGGGAGGTAGGCGGGGGAGCGGGGACGCGGTGCACTCAGGGGAGGAAGAGGTGGGGGCAGGGGATGAGGGGAACTTGGCTGCTGGTGCGTGCTGAGCACCCACTAATTTTTTCCCGTGGGTGCTCCAGCCCCGGAGCACCCATGGAGTTGGCACCTATGGCTGTTGCATGTCCACACTATGCTCCTTGTGTCGGCAGAGCGCATTTGCACTAGCAGCTCTTGCATCGATAGAGAGAGCAGTGCACTGTGGGTAGCTATCCCACTGTGCAACTGGCTGCAGGATGCTTTGGGAAGGGTTTGCAATGTGTCGTGGGGCAGGCACAGTGTCACGCAATGCAGGTTTCTCAATCCCATCGTTCCATGGGCATCCTACAAGATTGGCAGCTGCTTTTCAACTGAAGTGTGTGTGGGGGAAGGGGGGAGAGTGAGTGATAGGCAGTGTGTGTGTGCGGGGTGGGGGGAGACAGAGACAGTATCTGTGTTGCGGGAGAGTGAGTGTGTCAGCATGCTGTCTCTAAGTTCAGACAGCCGCCGAAAGCAACCAGTCCTGAGGCGGGGGGGGGCACCCCTAACATCAGCCCCCACCTCCCTCCTTGACAGCACAGCAGTCTCTCTCTCACACACACACACTGGCTCCTGCCTGCCTGCCTCTGTGTTCACAGTGTGGGAGAGAGCAGGAGCTCTCTGTTCCCAGAGCAGAGCAGCATGCTGAGCTGTCAGAACTTCAGGGAGCCTTGAAAGGCGAGGGGCGCACGCTTGCAGGGCAGCCAAGTTCAAAACAATGAGCAGCGCAGTCATGGCGGGCATTGTGGGATACTGGGGCAGGCCAGTTCTGGCAATATAATGAAGGGCAGCATCTACACTGATGCTTTGTCATTTTAACTTTGCCACAAAAGGCTTAACGCCTCTCATCGAGGTGGTTTCGTTTAGCGGCCAAAAGTGGCACTGCAGTGTGTACACCTCCACTGTTTTGCCACCAAAAGTCTGCAATGTAGACAAGGCCTGATGAACTGAGTTTTAGAAGCTGCATCTCTATTTTGTGCTCCAAGTTTTGCAGGAGTGAATAACTTCACATGCAAATATGTGCTGGTGAAACTGATGCCATGCAGATGTCTCACAACCTGATTGCACTAGCAACTAAGGTAAATGACTAAATTACATCCATTGTACCTACAAATATTTGCACTACAAATACTTGAATTGCAGGTGCAGAGCAAATGGGAGGCTGCTTTGAGGTCCCTTTCAAAATCAGCTCCTTAAAGTGAGAACAGCAGCTCTATGGATACTGATTTCTCTTTGTGAGAGAGTCTTTTCTGTGATAACCACATTTCCTCTTAAAAGGGCCTTATGTTGCCTCAGAGTTCTCAGGATGAATCCAAAACAAAGCTGCCAGAAATGTCGTCCCAGAAGAAATTCTATTTTATTCTGTTCTATATAGGTTCTTATACTGTGCTCATAATTGTAGTGTCTGAGCACCACCCAACAACATATGAAACAACGTGACTAATATGTGACATGTTTCGTTCTCTCATCCTCTCCCAAGGGTAAGACGTATATACAGTGGAGTGATCTGTGTGTGTATATATGTATGTTAATGAACACAGGATCAGAGGAATGTGCCTTGCACTGGAAGCAGAAGGTGGTCAGATTTGTGATGGAAACATGAGGTTTCTGCCATCAGAGACAACTTTAGAATTAAGGATGCAAATATTTAATTTTCAAGGATGCAAATATTTTTAATTAAAAAATGGGATCAGGCTGAAAGTTCTGCCCACAGCCTGACCCTAAATCTTCTCTCAAGATATCAGCCAAATCTGAACCAAACAAAACCTGAACTTTCACTCGTCATCTCAATGGATCCCCAAAGTGATTTCAGCCTGATTTTTTTGGCCCAAAATTTGAACCAAACCAAGAAAGTTGCTTAACCTTATTTGTATGTACAATTTTTTTGCATGCCTCTGCACTTCAGCTTCTCCATACCGTATGATGCTTGCCTGTCGTTAATCACAATGGGTGAAAATCACCCCTGTGTAGAAGATTAGCACAGGGGTGAAGTTCACCCTACGTCCTACTTTAGTTTTCCAATGAGGCTTAAGTGGAATTTACATAGTGCACAGCTCCTCTGTACAGGGGTGAATGTCTCCCATTAGGAAGAGGAAAGAGAAAAGCAAACTATGTTGCTGCAAGTCTGTGGAGATGGCACTACATCATAAAGAAATCAATGGCAAATGGTAAAGCATCCACCGGAGATGGCATTGCTATTAATTAATAATCTGTACATTATATCTCCTAATTCTTGCATTTGCTGCTACTGTGAATAAAAAAATGACATTTATGCTTTCTGGTTTTAGAGATTGTTTTTTCAGATTTTCTGTATTTACTGTAAAGTACATTATGGCTTTTTCTGAGTAAATATAATTTCTGATCGTTGTTTAAAAATTGTTTTCCTTGGATTATATATAGAATAGAAATTCTGCATTCCTTGGAATACGTTTCCAGCATGTTGGAGAGAATTTTAGTGTCCATCAGTTCCCAACAGAGACAATTACTGAAAAAAAAAGGGAGGTAATTTCACTGTATATTTTACAAACACTATTCTTGAATTTTCACTTTACTGGGGGTTTTATCAGTCATAACTTAAAATCCCAATTACACGACACCATTAACTCTTGCTATAAAAATGGAATCTAAACACTTACTAAAAATGCTAAAAGAATGTTAACACAATCACAAATGAAAGGAAATTCTGAGTTAATGCAGCGGCAACACAAACTGACAGAGAACTTGAGAAGTATCCATTTAATCAAAATGGGCTATGTACTTGGATAGATGGAACTAATTAGAGCACAGCTTGTGTAGCAGTAAAACAATCATTCCATGGAGAACCACCCTGGGCATATAATGTCACCCTCTGATTTAGAGACACAGGTGCTGAAAGGCCAGTTCTTGCTAAGGAAGTATTTAGGTGGAAAGAGGTGTCTATTTCTGCATCAAGAAAAAAGGTTAGTCTTGTGGCTAGTGCACTAAATTGGCATTCAAGAAATGGTGGTTCAGTTCCTGGCTGTACCCCAATCAGCTGAGGTTATCTGTTTGGGCCTCAGTTATCCATTACCATGGGAATAATACTTATTTTCTTCTACCCTTAGACTGGCTTGTCTTTTTAGATTGTAAATTCTTTGGGGCAGCAACAGGCTCTTCCTAGGTGTGTATACAGCACGTGGCACAATGAAACCTCAATCTAGGTAGGGACCTCTCGGTGCTACCATAAGGATAAGAATAATTTATATATATTAACAAATGTGATTGAAGGCAGGAATGGAGTGGGGCATAGGCCCTAAAGGCCCATGTCTAGGGCTCCAGCTCCAAGAGTCATGTGGTTACACTTTCCTTTTTATCAAAAAAAAAATTATAGCTCTCATAATTGTGCAGAAAACCTTGAAAATGTGACTGAGTGTAACCAATGCAGTGTCATCTGCCTGAGTTTGCAGACAGTCTGAAACAACAGCTTTGAGAGGGGTGATCTTCCCCGTGCATCTTGAAGAGGTGGTAACTCCAAGACCCACCGTTCTGGAGAACCTTGCCAAGACCACCCCAACAGAGGTGAGTGTGTGTGGCCCCTGCACGCTGCCACCTCTGCCTCTCTGGGGAAAAACAATTTCTGCTGTCAATTTTGCTGCTCCTTATGAGAGGATGCCCATTCCTGGTGGGTTAAGAGGGCCCTCATGCCTCCTCATGCCTCTGGGAAGGATGCGGGGGAGGAAAGGGCAGCTGCTACTACCACTTCACATAGATTGCAGGCCTGTAGTATGGGAGTCGAGCTGGGGGCAGGAGGGCTGTGTCATAGTGTGCCTAAAGCCCTGGATTGCCTCAATCTGGCCTGACAGAGGACAAAATCTCCCACTCACAAAGAAAGATTTTAGTACAGAGATTAGTAAGTGCCCAGCGCCATTAGGGAAACTGGTGAATTTTCATGAGTTCACCAGAGACAGGAAGGTAGGATCGGAGCCTGAGCAGTGATGGGCACCCAGGACTCTGACTGGTATAAACAGTAGGGAGAGGGGCTCAGAGGCTCAAAGGGAAATACTGTAATCCTCAACAGCGATGAAAATATCTGGCTGCAGTAAAGTGAGGGGGAGAATATTCAGCCCATGGAAAACCCCTTCAGTTTCGACGAACAATTTGAGACGGCCCAAAAGTGTAATGTGTTGCTAGTCTCTGTGGCCAGCTTGCCCTGTGATTCTGAACTCTCTAACTGGCCTGTTTGTAAATGTTCCACGGTATCAAAGCTAGAAATCCATGTAGGTGTTACAAAGAATTAGGAGTTGTGCATTCCAGTGCCACTGAAACCCAAATATATCCTTGTTTGGAGAAACCTGAATTTCTTGGCATTTGCTTTTATGTTTATGTTTTTCTAGGTCTTCATTTCTTTCCTTTGCTTCAGGGAGCCTTTTATGGCACCCAAATAAAGTGACATCTGCTCTTCTCATGGTGGTTTCCATCATCAAGGAGCTGAAACACTAGGAGGGGAGCAGATCGTGAATTATTCTGGCCCATAAATTGTTCCCCGAGGCATTGACAAACCCCAGGAAAATCATAAATACAAACACAAATAGTTGGAATGAAAATATAAATGCTAGAACTTATGCACACACTTACAGAAGAGATATCTTTTGGGTGGAGTATACCCATTCCTCGCAATCAATACAAACAAGAGCTACTGCACTCCAGGGAATGGGATGGAGCCCATGGTCCGTTTCTTTTCAGTATAAAATCATTGCTATGTGGTTTTCTCTTGGGATTCTTTTTGTTGTGTCAGTTCTGTCTTGGTGCCTGTAGCATGAAGCCTCTGGAGAGCTATGGCTGTTGCTGAGGGAGAAGGCCAGTTCTGGGTTTGTTCTGGTAGTGGTGGGGAATAGCAATACAGATTTGGAGCAGCAGAATCAGAGTGCATTTGGTTTTACACATAGTTTGCCAAGCCTGTGCCGGCTTTTCCCCTTTTCTGCATGGCCAACCTGCAGATAAACTATGTCAGGTTTAGTGATACGTGATACAGGCAGTTCAGTATCATGGAGAAAAGCATCTCTGAGGCAAGATGGATAATCAGCTTAGCTCCAAAAGTAGCCTGTCAAGAAACACTGCCAAGGGGATTTCTAAAATCTATATTTCAGATGTTACCTTAAGCCGTAAACTTTGTTTGAAAACTTCATACATCTCTCCAGCAGCAGGCTAGAAAAATCCACTAAGACCAGATCAGATCAGACCAGATATCAGTCTAGACGAAAAAAGTAAGACACTTAATAGATATGAAGTGTTGTACACACAGAAGGGACAGGAAGGATGATGTTTTATCCTGCAAGGAATCAAAGATGATATTACTGTGCAGTTTTATCAGGACTCTTTTAGCCCATTACCTCCCTCCAGCAAATGCCTTCTGGATCCCGCAAAGGACTTGCATATATAATAAAATAATAATAATCAATTTACTGTACAGAGAGCCCTTGCAGCTTGAAGGATTCCAAAGTGTTTTACAACCTGTGGGACAGATCCTTAGCTGGTATCAAATTGGCAATGCTCTACTGAAGTTAATAGAGCCACATTGATTTAGGACAGTTGAGGATCCACCCACCAATGAATCTGCAGCCACCTCTATGGTAGGATGCAGCAGCTCTTTAAAAGTCATTGCAACAGTACATGACAGTTTAGGGCAGGAAGGGAAGATTTCCATGTCCAAATGAAACAGCCAGGGGAATTTAAGGGAGGCAGAATGTAATTACCTGAGTTGGAATATGGCAAGGACACATGTGCTAACACCCTTACTCTGAGCTCTGAGGATATCCCTTGATTGGACAATGAGTGAGGACTGTTGCTGCATCATCATAATCAGCAGCAGCACCATATCTGTGGTGTCTTTCATGCCAGGATCTCCAGGCAGTTTATAGATATTGGGTTTGATTCACTGCCTGGATTCCACGGATGGAAACTGCCTGGAGAGGGGTAACAATGGTGCAAAGCATCTTGCTTTGCTGGTGATCTGGGACTGGAGCTGCTTTACTGGTGCAGTACAGAGAAAGACCACAGCTGGCTGGGGAGCGGGCAAGGGCACATGACAGAAACATTGGTTCAATGTACCTCTCAGGCAGCCCTACTATGGAGCCTCACTCATGCCCTTAGGAATTGCTCTCAAAGAAGAGGACAGCAATGGTACTGCTGCCTATCCTCCAATGGTGTGTGTATACATGCCTGAACTTCCCATATAACTGTCTCCCTCCCACTGGTCCAGAGAATCAAGTCCATTAATTATCACAACACCTCTGCAACATACTGGAGTATTATCCCCATTTCACACAGGGAAGGTGAATCCACTAAGGCACAGAGAAGCCAAAAGACTTGTCCAAGGGCACATGACAAGGCAGAACTGGAGCCAGGAGCACAGAACCCAAACCTACTGATGTCAGTCATCTGCTCTAAATGCTAGGGAACTCTGCCTCCTTCCATTCCCTGAGATCCTCCGAGAGACAACCAAGGAAGAGGAAAAAAGATACTTCTTGAGTAAAAGGAAAGTTTTCCAAATGGTCTCTACCCTCACAATTTCCAAGCTCTGCTTCCCTCAGAAGTCTGGGTTATCCTTCTCCCATGCTGTTCCCATGGTCAGGAAACAGCTAACGTTTCACTTCATACAACTGAGGCTCTTCTGAGATGGATTAGCTCAGTGCTCTTTAAACTCAAACCTATCCATTTCCTCTGCTGGAGACTATGACTTTTGATATCTCCACTGTCCTGGAAATGGTCCACTGATAACAAGCCCTTATTATTACAAGTTGCAACTGTGTAGATAAAAACTTGCCGTTTAAACCCTCCACCCCGCCTCCAAAACCCATCTCACCTAGCCTGTCAGGATGTTATCACTTTCCCAGCGTGTGGTGCCAAACACCCTTGGGAGATGTCATGCCTCCTGAAAGGGACTCAGTATTCACCTACCATGCAAAGTTCTTGATTCTCTCACCACAACATTAAACATCATTACTGGAAAGAGACTGAAGAGTTCAGTACTAATTTCACATTTAATTTGGTGTTTAAAGCCATGTGTATATATATCTAAAATCTCTTTCTCCCCACAAACAGGTACTGGGCCCTGAAGGCAACATTGGTACTGAGCGAAGACAGTAATGTGTACGGTTGTTTCTATGAGACTTTACAGGAACATAGGTGGAATGATTTATAAAACATACAGTTAATATACTGCTTGTTACAGGAAGAGGGGAAATTGAACTGCTCATGGTTAGAGACTGATTTGAAGAAGTAATTATGCGGAGGGTGATTGCTGTAGGAGATGCACTGAGGTTAATTCACTTCTCCTTTCATCTCTGGAGACCTGTGTTCCAAGCCTGTTCAGGTCACAAATGGAATGAATTGAGCAGCCCATTTCTGCATCTGCCAAATGGACTTTGGTGCATGTTACAGACTGTCTATGTGGTTCAGAATGATTGGCAGGCTCTGCTCAAGAACGGGTGCAGGACTGTCACAGAGCAAACCTATCAGGGCCCTTAGAAGGAACGTGCCCCCCCACAAAGCAATAAGTGCACACACTACACAGAGCACAATGTCCCCGCGACCAGCTTCCCTGAAATGAGGGTGTGTAGCCAGTGAGGGGAGGAGTTCTGAGGTGCGCAGGTGACAGCAATGCTGCCAAACCAGCTGGTGGAAATGCTACTGTGGAAGAAAGGTAACCAGTGCATGAAGCCTAACACCACAGTCAGCAGGGATACCACAGAGCTGAACAATAGCCATGGAGAGGAGTCTGTGACAGTGAATGTCACAGTCCAGCAAACAGGAACAAGCTGGCAACACGGTAAAGCTGAAGAAATGCCAGAAAAGTGATCGGTACAGGCATGGTGTCAGTAAATAGAAGATGCCCTGGCCTCCAGCAGCACTATGAGATAGGTCGGAACATCAGCCCAGGCACTCAGGTGGAACATACCTCTGACCTTCTGAGAAGAAAAGGAGTACTTGTGGCACCTTAGAGACTAACCAATTTATTTGAGCATGAGCTTTCGTGAGCTACAGCTCACTTCATCGGATGCATACTGTGGAAACTGCAGAAGACATTATATACACAGAGACCATGAAACAATACCTCCTCCCACCCCACTCTCCTGCTGGTAATAGCTTATCTAAAGTGATCATCAAGTTGGGCCATTTCCAGCACAAATCCAGGTTTTCTCACCCTCCGCCCCCCCCCCCCACACAAACTCACTCTCCTGCTGGTAATAGCCCATCCAAAGTGACCACTCTCTTCACAATGTGTATGATAATCAAGGTGGGCCATTTCCTGCACAAATCCAGGTTCTCTCACCCCCTCGCCCCCCTCCAAAAACCACACACACAAACTCACTCTTCTGAAACTTCTGAGACGGCAACTCAGAACAGTCCCAAGTCAATTTTTGCAGTATGCACAAAGCATATATGCACACATTCCAGAAACAGTGGGACAGAGCACTCATGTAACTGTGAACACACTTTGGCCTGGTGTGTTGTAAAGAAGAACTAAAAGGCTTTGTGCACCCAAGACCTGAGTTCAAAATTCTGCATTTCTCCTGCAGCCGCTGATAGTCACTAATGAAAGGAATTGAATCCCTTCCACTGTTAGGTGCTAATGAAGTCATAGCAGGAGGTTGGGGTAGAGGACTTCTAAATTCAGGACCAGGCAGATATTGTTGGATGAAGTGACTTGGAAATGTGTCACTGGCAGGCGTACCTCCTTACCCTATTTTAAGTTCAGACTTAGCCTGTTTTCTGTTTCTAACTTAGGGATCTTAAAACTCAATTTTCAGTTAACTTTTCCAGTTTTGCTTCAATTCCCAATGAACCTGGAGATAATTTACTTTGTAACAGAGTGGCTCTGACATCCCTTCCATACTGTTAAAGTTGTTCATGCTAACAGGCTCCTTATGACAAGTTTTCTGCCAGTCTTCATGTATGTAGTTCCCTGCTATGCCACCAATGACACATCCATCAGGACTGAAGCACTTTGAACTGGGTGATAAACTGATGATTTTGCTGCAGTTACTAACACCTCTTAAATGTTTAACTGCATGATCAGATGCAGCCTATTGGCTGCTTATTACTTTTATTTTGGATGAAGCATTGTGCAGTTCCTTAGAAGTGTGTGTCAAATATTCATAAATGGCAGGCTATCCGAAATATCTATCAGTAGTATTTATTCATAGGGTTTATTTATCAACAGTATCTATCCCTATTTACCTAGCTGCAGTATTATCTGTTGCCTTATCCATTTTTCCACAGTCTATCTAACAGTATCCCTCTCTCTGCAACATCTATCTACTGTATTTGTCTGTTCAAAGTACCTTTCTATGTATACTCCCAGTATCTATCTCTTTAATTCTGCCTATATATCCACACTGTGTAATGGACTACAGGTCTCTACAACACTTTACTATATCTCTCCATAGCATCTGACTATCACTGCAGTCTCTCTCGATCACGCAGCACAATTGCTTAGCCAGGGATTTTGGATCCGAACCTTTCCATGGCGTTTTAGCCATGTCTTGTTCCACAGTCACCAATTAATTTGTCTGTCTTGCTGGGAAGGGTAGTTATAAGAAAGGAACCGTGTGAGCGCACAAGTACTCAGAGTTAAAGTCTATTTCTAAGGCTTGAATGTCTCCTGCTGCACGTCCTGTTGAAAGGGATGGCTAGTGTACATACACTAATTGATGCAGTTAACTGCACTGAGGGGAAAAGCTGATATAGGATGGTGAATTCTTGTTTTCAAGTAGAGAAAAGAGAAGATGCAGTAGTCACTACAGCCTCTCTCTCTCTCATTCCCCCTTTGTCTCTCTTTCCTTTTTCCTCCTTGCCTCTCTTTCCCTACTTCCATCCCATTCCCTCCTTTTCCTGTCCCCCTAGCTCTCCCTCCCTCCATCTGTGTCTGTCTCTCTCCTTCTTCCACAGTCTGAATTCTCAAGATGACAAGTTAAGGTGCAGCCTTATTAAAAATTCACTGCCAAATAAATATTAGAAGAGGAAAAAATCCATTTAGCAACCCATGTTTTATTGTGATCAGACACCACCTGAGCACACCACCACCACCACCATACGGGGTTACAGGCGACCCACTTCACACCCTTGTGAAGGGCTCAATGACCTTTAGCCCTTAAAGAGTCTCTGATTGGGTGAAAAACTCCCCCACCACCACTAGACGTAATAGTCTGATTGACATGGGGATGGACTTTCAGGGTCAGGGAGGAAGGGCAAGGAAAACTACCATTAATTTTGTTTTCCTCTCTACCTCTTCTCACCCAGATGAGTCATGACAAGAACTGCACAAAAGAGGTGCAGGTCACCTGGAACTGATCAGAGAGCCTGTTAAAAATGTCACCAGTGTCTGGAGGAAAGAAAAAAAACTACAACAAAGAAGATGGGGAGGGAAAATCCCCCCATGTCCCTGAGTTTGGATCCTTAAGCACAGACCCCTGCAGCAGAGCTTGGTAACAGTCCATAATCTGCAGTCATGAAGTGCCAGCATGGCTAGATGGCAATGTAAAACATTTATAAATCATTTCCTAATGAACAGCCTCAGTGTTTTATGGCCACATTTAACTGTTTAGAGCTGCTGGAGCTCATGGAAGAAAGTATGAGACATAGACAGTGAGAGAATTCAAGCTAAATAGTGTTGTTACAAAAGGGCTACCCTTTACCTGAGGGAGTACTCACGATTGTTCCCTACAGTGTATTCTCCACTCCTGTGTTCAGTCTAGCTCAAGCAATGGGGTTTCCATCACCTCACCTGAGAGTAGGGAGACCAGATGTCCCGATTTTATAGGGAGAGTCCCGATATTTGGGGCTTTGTCTTATATAGGCACCTATTACCCACCACCCACGGCCTGATTTTTCACACTTGCTGTCTGAGCACCTACCTGAGAGATGATTCCATAACATCTCAGAGGTAGGAGATCGCTCATGATATTCAGCTGAAATCTTCCTGTGCTTCATGCCACACCACTCTTCCTAGATGTACACCCCTCAGTTGCACCTTTAACTATCCCCATCCTTCTTTGGTGCTTGTATCCATCACATACTTTGAGACAGTTATCATGCCACCCCATTCACTGGCGCTATCACTTAGCCAGCCTGCTCATATTTACTTTTTAAAATCTTTTCTCATACGTCAATCCTTCTGCATCCCCAATCACTCTGCTCTGAATTTCCACCCATTGGATGCCCCATTCATGCCCTGAGGTGACCACAGCTGAATACAAATTAGCCCCAGCTGTGACCTGACCACTGTCATACAGAAAAAGAGCGATCATTCCTCACTGGACTAACACAAGATGCCTTGGCATGTGCAACTCCAGTTCATTCTTATGTTTGTACAGTATCTAGCACAATGGGAGCCCAACCCTGGTCAGAATGCTCTGTATGCTAGGCAGAGTGGTCCAGGTAACATAGTATTCGTCTAAGAGCCAACAACTCCTCCTGTGTTCTAATCCCAGCATGGCTATGTGACTGTGGGCAAATCTCTGTACCTCTGTTTCTCCTCCCCTCCTTTGGTTGTCTTCTCTATTTAAACTGGAAACTCTGCTATGCCTCACGTTCTTCATCTCTAAAATGGGAACAATTGTACTTGATCACCTGTTTTACAGGGGTGATTTTGAGGATGAATTACTTAGGGCCATATTGTGACCGGTCCTTACAGAGGAGTGGAGGATGCTCACTCCTGCACATCCCATACAGGAGCATCTCAGAGCTGCAGCCTCTATGCTCAGAAGCGTGTAGACTGGATTCTTTATGCATCCTCAGGGCTTCAGATTGCCTCAGATCAGGGGAGCAGAGGATGCATGGTCTGCCTTAGCAGCTGAACAGGAAAATACGAATTTCCTCTAATAACAGGAATGCTGCAGCTTGTAATGGTGGCTTATTGTCTCCCAAGGAAGCCAAGTGAGCAAGCCGCTGCCATGCCAAGGTCAGAGCAATAGCAATGAAAAGAAGAAGAGGTTGGAAAGTGGTAAATGATGGGGGCTGCGGTCAGCTGTTCAAGAGGTTTCACCCACGCAGCTCCCCTCTGTGTTCATCTAGATCACAGAGTGAAGACAAAGTGAGCACTGATTGGAACAGGATGTGGAATCTCTCCAAAGGTAGATCATAAGGCACAATCCATCTCTTATGATTGATCCTATATAATTTACTCATTGTGAGCGGCTGGGTTATGAGGTCTGCCATCAGTGATGAATTATATTTCTGATAAGTCATTCAAAGCTAATGAGGATCCATTATCATTAGCTGCTAAGGAAGAGTAACAGTTCATCAGGAGAGTGTGGGGGTTTCACAATTTCCAAGGAGAGAATTCTGGGCCAGCAGCCACCATGTTATTGAATCTTCTGCTTCCTTCAGCGGTTGGTGTTTACTTTGCTGGAGCAAGTTGAGGAGGAAAACGAGAAAGGGAATGTAAGAAGGAGGTGGAGAAGGAAGTGAAAGAAAAGGTGGTAACCATGTCTGATAAGGCTGTGATTAAATCAAGGTCTCTCTCTAATTACATTGCATTTAAATAAACTTAGCCTAGTAAGTAATTGTAATTAAGCCACAATTAAACATGTATTTATATCACCATTTCCTTCCCTGCACAGCTGTCTTTATCTACCTCCTGTTGTTGCTGTCTACCTGCCAAAGCCTGAATCTGGCACATGGGACTCCGTGTTTTCTTGATCTTCTCGGATGGGGGAAGGGTAGAGAAGTCGGGGAGACTCCACAGGTCATCCTGGTGCGATTAGCTGAGGGGCTTTATGGTTCCAAGGTGGGGAAGGCTGTGGCCTTTTCCTGAGTGCTGAATTGGCTGCAGGTAGATGTGGAGACATGAAGGAAGTAAAATGGATATCTCTCCTCTTCTCATAGGAGCCTGAAAACAGATTTGATGGGGTTTTCGCTTTGCACATTTTGGCCAGTATTAAAAGCAATACTAAAATGCAAAAGAGTGTGCAGGAGGGTGTTGCCTCGTGGCTAGAGAACATGACTGTGAGTCAGGAGTCCTGGGTTCTATTCCCAGCTCTGCCTCCTTTTTAAGGAGGATCACTAGACTTTGACGTGCCTCAGTTTCCCCCATGGGGATAATAATATTAACCCTTTTACAAATGTGCTGTAAAGCATATTGAGATTCTCAGTTGAAAGGCATTAGAACAGGGCAGATGGTTTGGAAGAGACATTAGAATCTACTTATTTAAGTCTGAAGCTAGGTTTCCATTATGAAGCTGAAGGCGCTACAGGAAGGGAATGGAAAGCAGGAAAACATAGGACTGAAACAGGGGGCACAAACTGCTGAAAGCAGAAGGTGAACACAAATCCTAGCGAATGGTGCATGGGATAGTGAGCGTTAATGCAACTTCAGTGCCCTGCAGCTTCCCTCCCCAACAGCGATGGTGGAAAATGTCTCCACTTGTACATCTCCCATATCAAAGCTCTAATTAAGGGCTCAGAGAAATACCACCATCACCCTCATCTGTTTTGTGTTTGGCTGTCGAAAGGACACCATGCATCTCCCTGACAGCTAGTCATTACAGCCTCGTATGACCACCTCACTTTCCACCAGAAGTATTGAGCTGTCTGTTAAATACCCAAGCTGAGCGCCTCCCTGAACGTTTCTTATATCCAGGGGAGGGGAGCTGCGGAGTGCTACAGACCGAGTGGCCTTGCTGCTGGGCAATTTCCCCCAGGCAAACCACTGGGGTGGAGGAGAAGGGGATTGATGGGCTGTCTGAATCAGTATGAATTGTTACCATTTAGATCAATTTAGATGAGGGATCAGGAGATGTTGAGGGAGTTTACAGGTATCCAAATATTGGGAAAAGAGTAAATAGAATTAAATATTTCCTTTCGGACAGCAAGTCTATTGCACGGGGTTCAATTCAGTAATATCTGCCTGTGTCTCAAAATGCACCACACAACACAGTGTGATTGTATGCCACTGCTCCAAGTGCCCCCAAGCCAATGGCTCATCAGGCTGATGCAGTTAAGGCATGTTCAGTTTCATAGCCACTAGTTCATAAAACAGTGATGTGGCCAGCATCATGTCCAACTATCTTTACCAAAGGGATCAGGAATCCATTTTGCAGCTGGGTGAACTAGATGTGATCTTTCAGTGTGAGATCACATGAAACTTGAACCAACACCCTTCAGGATAACAGTCAACCACCTCACCCACTCAGATACTGCACCCTATAGTATGCTACTCTTGAAGAAGTCCAATAATTGGAGTAGCAGGGCATGCTGCAGGTCACAGTAGAGGTGCTTTGGTAGAGCTGATGGGCAGCCCAGGACTGGAATAGCAGGGTATGCTGCAGGTAAGGACTGAGGTTCTTGGGCAGAGTAATGTGGGGGTTCAGGACAACACCAAATGTACGAGCTGTGGGTCAGGAGTAGGATACATTTACAAGATTGCATGTATGAGTGTGTAGGGGTTGACAGGACTGGAATAGACAGGGATGTGTTAGGTCAAGGTCAAGCTAGAAGCTCTATGGGAGACCTGGGGGGTGATGGATCTTGCACATGACCTTCTAGTATTATACCAGCTGATTCACTGCTGAATTTTCAACAAGTCCAGTACATTTATCCTGACCTAACAGGACCTCAATCCTAACTCTCTTCTATTTATATCATACTAGAGCTCATAAGGGATTCAGGGTCCACCATTCCTTATTAGAACCATAATTGTATAGTGTGGTAAATATATACGGTGCTTTACAACAGACCGAACACAGAAGAAAATCCCTGCTCATAGTGCCAGACACAGAAAGGCCTTTGTGAATACGGGATGCTGCAATATAAAGAAAAGCACTTTTTGTTATAACAGCATCCAGAAGTGGCTATTAAAGCTAGCAGGGCCCATCTGATCTCACAATGTCATATCTGACCGTTACAGATCACAGTTTCTGCAAGGAGCAAATATGGACTCCCTCTCCCGCCGTCCCTCACACATTTTCTATTTTCCTCATGAACAACTTGGCTCACCTAGGGGTCTACGACAGGTATTAGTGGACAGGAACAGTACAGGCATCTTAAGCTTGGTTTTGTGATATGATAGTAGTTGATCTGATCTTCTGTGATTTGTCGTGTCAGAGAATATAGATCCCATGTCTGTGGCTCTCAATTTCCTTCCAATCCTTTCTTTACCATACAAACCTCAGTTCCACCTCCAGAAATAGGAGACAAGAGCAATTCAACTGGAGGGGCACTTATCAGAGGGAGAACTGGATGTTCCTTTCCCTACAACCTCTTGCTTCAGAATAATTGATTATTTCATTCACATGGGGAAGTTCAGCAATATGGTTCACCCATAATCAATCAGTCACCATCCCCATCTTTACCTCTCCGCAAATCCTTACTATATAAATCTAGGAAGAAAAAAGCTGACCTCCATCTCACAGGGTCTTTACGGAGTCCCTGGTTTCCCTCACAAGGTTCTGTTGCTTAAGAGCTTTTTACTCAGGAGCCACAGAAAGAAAATCCATTCAGTGTAAGGCACCCAAATTGCAGCCCCAGGGCCAGCTGCTGCCCACTGAGAGCTAGACCACCTGTAACCACCTTTCACTTTGCCAAATGTTAGACATGGAGGTGCAGCTAGTGGAGGCTAATGATTCTGACATGTCAATGTCCAAGCCTGTTCTTTCTCTCTAAATGGCCCTCTGAATGCCTTGGGCATTTTGCTTTCACTGCTCGTAAATGCAGGTCTGCAAGTAATTTTGTTCAGCTATTAAAGCAGATATAAGAATACAAGCAATTATTAGCCCTATGTGCATGCATTTTTTATTCCTAAAATGTAAATACATTTATTGGCAAATCAGTGGTGGTCTCCACTGTCCCTTGCAAGCTGCCAAGGGTGAACCTCATTTGTTGCAAAGCTTGGACAGTGGTGCAAGTAGATTTTAACTCTTAATGGCATGGTACCGACCCCCTGGCCCTGCCCCACTTCACAAAAAATGATCTGTGACGAGAGTCCTGCACAGATACAAATGTATAGCCGCAGATGCGGATATCTGTGGATAGAAATCACAGGGCTCTCCTGGAAATCACAGCGGCAAAAGGAGCAGAACGTGGGGCTATCGCGCCCTGCACTGGCAGCTCCTCCAGCGCGACTGTACTGCCCCCAGCCCTGTCCTCTGGTGGGGCCGTATCAACCCCAGACAGGAGATGCTGCTGCGCGGCAGGGCTGGGGGCGGCACAGCCGAATTGGAGGAGCTGCCGGGTCAGGGCGCTGGCTCCTTGGAGCAGCGGCCCCATGTTCTGCTCCTTTCGCCACTGCAGTTCCCGGGAGAGCCCTGTGATTCAGCGGATACCGATTTCTAGCCTCAGATAGCCGCATCTGCGGTATACATTTGCATTCGTGCAGGGCTCTACAATTCATTCTTGAAAATGTGTCTTTCTAGTACAGTGGACTGACAATAAATGTCTTAATGGTATGGTGGACCTGACCATAGCAGCTTACTTGCCACCCTGTGGACACCCCAATCTACTACATACTCAGGGCCAGATTTCCAGGAGTCTGTGTGCCTTCAGTTGCTCAGCTTATTTGTGTAGCTGCATGAAACTCACAGTAACTGCCTGTGCAAACAGCCAGTTTGACCCGCAACTGCTCATCTGCACTCATAATTGATGTGACTGGGCATGGACGCACAGGAGCTGCACCCACAATTGTGCCAACCACGCACTTATTAAAACCTGGCTATTCGTTAATGAATACTCAGCACTTGCTTTGACTTCTGTTGGCCTTTGAGTCAAAATGAGCCATCAGAGAGACTAAAAAAATGAATGCACAGCCCCTCTCCCTATGTTTGTACTGCACCATCCTTTAATGAAAGTGTTCCAGTAAAGGGGATCACTCACTTCCCCACCAGTCTCCCTTTAAGGGCCCATCACTTTTTTCTGCTATGGAAATTCTCATGCTCCTAATACTTGACCCTTGGGAATTTTTCCAATTACTTCACTGGGAGAAGGACTAGGGGCCTAGATGCTGTCCAGGAGGTGAGCTTCAGATATGCTCTCTGAATGCCAGGAGCAGAAGTACCTGCTGTGCATGTGAAGATGGAGGCAAAGGGGTATGAGATACTATCCTTCATCCAGGATGCAGATGAGTTCTCTGAGCAGGAAACTAAATGTATAAAAGTTGCCTGATGCATCACATGTCATCTTTGCTGTCACTCACATGCTTTAATTACCCTTAAATCAAGAGCAAGAGCTTCCCTGGCCCTGGAATACGTGCTCTCTGCCTCCTTATACACATAACAAGGCCTACAGGGATTTCAGAGACTTTAGCCTTGCGTGTCTCACTGCTCTGATCCTTCGGTTTCTTTTTGCATAAAATCAGCTGAAAATCATTGAAAGGCACAACCTTGTTTTCATAAATCCCCACTCTGCTTTACCAAGCCCCTTCTGAGTCAATGAATGCCAAGACTGCTCTTTGGATTCCCTTGCACAGAGTATAGCTGTGTCCTGCTGTTTCTGTAGGTGATGCAACTTGTTGTGTTGTTTGTACTCCAGTCATATATAGTATAACAGCAGCAACAACCTTGCCAATATTTAGAATGTACATGTAATTACACGTATAGATGGAAGAACTGGTTTGGGAAAAAACAAAACAGCCACCAATCTCAGCCCAAGTTTCAAATCTAAATTAACTTCACCTAGTGGGTTTTATTGTTTGAAAAAGTTTGCGTGAGCTTCCCCACTTCTCTCCTATCTCCAACCCCACTTCAGGTACTTAAAGGAGCTTCCTTTTGCTGCTTGTCATTCAGGTTGAATGTATATGCCATGATGTATCACAGGGATCGGCAACCTTTGGCATGCAGCCCACCAGGATAAGCCCTGTGGTGGGCCGGGCCAGTTTGTTTACCTGCTGCATCCACAGGTTCAGCTGATCGCGGCTCCCACTGGCCGTGGTTCGCCGTCCCAGGCCAATGGGGGCTGCGGGAAACAGTGCGGGCCGAGGGATGTGCTGGCCGCTGCTTGGGGTTTGGGGACGTGAAACCGTACTCGACCATCTGGGTGCGACTAGAGGCCACCCATCAGGAAGGACTGTGCCTAGTTGGGGTGGCCTCGAAGCTAGCCTAACCCGTAGTCTTGGGGTGTGACTGGCAGGGTTTCACCGGTCTCCTTCAGGAGTGGAGTGCACACCCCTCGGGAGCTAGGGGGCACACCCCGCGAGGAGGGGGTTGCTGGGCTTTCCAAGGCCAGATGATTCCACAGAAGGACCCCCAGGAAACCGTGGGACACCAGAGACAGGCTTCCCCCTGGCTGAAGCCCCGACCAGTGAAGGGCAAGGATGGCTGGACATTGATGGGGACTTCTTAGAAGAGCAAAGAGGAGACCCAATCCTCAGCCTCCCAGGAGAAGACAGCTTTTGCTACACCCTTTGGCCTCTACCAATTTACCATGATGCCTTTTGGTTTGCCTTTTGGATTACCTTCCAGTAGCTCATGAACCAAATATTGAGCCCCCATAATTCATCGCCGCTGCGTACATCGAGGATTGGCCTGGTACCTCAAGCACCTCGCCAGAATCCTGCAAGCCCTGGGAGACGCAGGCCTCACCACGAACCTGGCCAAGTGTCACTTGGGCCAGTGAGAGGTGACTTACCTGGGCTACACCATGGGTAGGGGAAAATACGCCCCTTAGTTGACAAGGTGCAGGCCTTATGGGACTATCCTACCCCCAGGACTGGCTCTAGGCACCAGCAAAGCAATCACGTGCTTGGGGAGGCACAATTCCAGGGGCGACATTCCGGCCACTTTTTGTTTGTTTGTTTTCGCTTGGGCAGTTGCGCTCTTAGAGCTTGGGGCGGCAAAGATTTTGCTTGGGGCGGCAAAAAATCTAGAGCCGGCCCTGCCTAGCCCCACAAGTATGAGGCAAGTATGGCAATTCTTAGGGCTGGCAGGGTATTACCGCCGGTTTGTGCCCAACTTTGCCATGCTCATCGCCCCACTGGCGGACTTGACAAAGAGCTCCCGGCCTCGGAAAGTCCTGTGGTCAAAGGACTGTGAGGCCGCCTTCCAGGACCTACAAGAACAGCTGACCCAGGAGCCAGTACTGGCCCAGCCTGACTTCAAAAAACCCTTCACCCTCCAGACAGACGCTTCGGAGGTAGGGCTGGGAGCAGTGCTGTCACAAGAGTTACAGGGTGAGGAGCACCCCATCCTGTCCTCAGCCGCAAGCTGTTCCTCCGGACAGACCCGCTACTTCACAGTAGAACGGGAGGTCCTTGCCGTTAAGTGGGCGGTCGGGAAGGTATTACCTCTTCAGGAACCCCTTTTCTTTGGTAACTGACCATGCACCCCTCCGATGGATTAATAGTATGAAGGAAACTAACGCACAAATCATGCGCTGGTACCTATCACTCCAGCCCTACTCCGGCGTGCTGCATCGGCCAGGGAAGGCCTATGAGAATGCAGACTTCTTCTCCCAGGAGGGAGGAGGAGAAGGGGAAGGGGCATCACCCCTGGACGCCATCTTAAGGGGGAGGGTGTGTGACAGGGTATATCAGTCCTGCACTGGTAAAGCAGTGGTTAACCCTTCTCTCTTAGCTGAGGAGGCCACACACCCGCGGCTCTGCTGGGCATGCTCCAGCTGGAAGCAGGATATAAAAGCCAGCAGAGCAGCTCAGTCTGGGCTTACTGCCGGCGGGGAAGGAGGTGTGTCCCCACTCCTTGAGGGAGGACCACCTGCACTCCAAGACGCGGAGGCCAGCCAGTCGGAGACGGCCCCCGACACACCGGCATGGGATGTCACCGAGAGGGGAGAGACTGGAGAATCCCAGAGACAGAGGACTCCAGAGACTCAGGTAGGAAGTGAGCCAGGGAGGTTTTGTGGGGAAACAGTGACAGAACAGGACCGAGGCTCGGCGTGTTTCAGTCGGACCCCCGCCGAGTTGGTGGCGGGCAAACCCGCCACCTACAGGGCCCTGGGTCGGGACCCAGTGGATAGGGTGGGCCTGGGTTCCCCTATCCTGGCTACCGGGGTGGTGGCCCAGCTCGCCAATAGCATTGACTCTGGCCATTGGGCCGCACTGCCCCAACAGCAGGGGCTAT
Source organism: Natator depressus (assembly GCF_965152275.1). Lineage (NCBI taxonomy): Eukaryota > Metazoa > Chordata > Testudines > Cheloniidae > Natator > Natator depressus. The sequence continues at coordinate 70,298,605 of NC_134243.1, forward strand.
AGCATTGACTCTGGCCATTGGGCCGCACTGCCCCGACAGCAAGGGCCACATTACGGACTTAGCCACGCAGCCCCGAGACCCGGGGCACCCTTTCAAACTTGACCACAGGGCTGTGACGCAGCTCTACCCCACCCCCACAGGGTGTATCAGCCCCACGACACATGAGGATGATATTGAACAGTTGTGAAGCATTTGGGGGAACCTTTAAATGGTCTTACAAACAATCACTGAAGAAGACTGACCCATACAAATGAAATCTGTATATTCCTGCAAAATTCAGAATCAGTGGCAACCTTGTTGGTGAGGACAAATTGTGTGAATTTGATGCTGTGGAAAATGGGGAGTCGGTGAAAGGATTCAAACAGGAGTGTGCCATGGTCTGATCTATGAGCCAGGGAGACACAGCTTTAGCAGCAACATGTGGGGTGGGGTGGACTGAGAGAAGGAGGTATCAATAATCAAGAGGGAAGTGACCGGGGCACAGGTAAGTGCTTTGCCTGTCAGCAGAGAAAGGAAGGGTTAGGTTCTAGATATGCTAAACAGCCAGCCAAATCTCAGCAAAAACAGCTATGAACTGCCTACCTTCTCATGTGGAGTTGTCCCTTTGGAGATGGACAGAGCTAGCAGGGAAAGAGAATTCGGGGAGCCAATGTTCTGAAACGTCAGTTGGAGTCAAAATGGGCATGGAGGGTTTGGGCCAACAGAAGGATGGATTTTGGGGCAAGACACCTATTTGGACTGGAGAAGGATTCAGATAAGCTTTGGCACTCATCTGAATGGAACCAATGGAGGTCCCCCCATCTCTAATAGCATCAACATTCTGATTGGCCTACCACAGTGGTTATTAAAGCAGCCTTTCTTTGCTGAAGAATTGGGTTTGAACCTAGGTTAGATCACTAAGGAAAGTGGCCACGGTGGTCCTGAACCAGTTCCAAACAGATGTCTGTCCCCATCACAAAACCAGCGATGTGACTTGTCAGTCCCTGCTGAAGGGTGAGTCCTGAACAGAGAGTGGAAAGGACGGCAGGGCCCAACTGAGGTACGCTGACAAAGCTGTGTGTGTGGGCCCCAGACTGGAATAGCAAGCGGTGTGTGGCATAAGGATGGAGGTGCATTAGCAGAGCCATGTAGGGAAGCTTATACATCTTCTGTGCACACATTAGTGCCTGCCTCTACCTAGTAATACTATTCACCTCACAGTTTGAGTTCTAAATTAACACTCAATTTAATAAAAATAAACCACTGTCTATCTAAGTGGTGAGAGTGGGCTAGGACGATTGACCTCACGTGTTTATCATGATAGCAGTGGTGCATAATTTCTTTAAAGCTTTGTCTCCTTTGGGCGATGATCCCTGCCTCCCCAGATGAGGGAAGGGGTGGGGTGTGTAGGTGTGTGTACAACTTTTTCAAACTTGGGTGCCTAACGTTAGACAACTAAATTCCTGTTTGGCTCGACTCTCCCAGCACTCATAAACTCCACTGAAATCAGTAAGAGCCGTGGGAGCTCAGCACCTCTGAAAACCACGTCCCGGATAAGTAGGTGTCTGAGTAAGGATTTCTGTGCCTAACTTCAGGCTCCCACCTTTGCATATTTTAGCTGTCTATTTTTTGTACAGGCACATGCAGTAAGTACTGTTTATCTGTTCTCCTTCCTTGCTGTGTGTCTTAGAAGCCTCCTGTTCTCCAGCTATGATTCATTTCTGAATAATTTCATGAAAGGCAAACAGCAGGTTTTCAGTTTCACACACTTGTCAGATATCGCTGGACACTTCATCATTTGGAGGTGATTTTTTCCCCCACTTGTTCCAGTCCCCTCCTTCCTTCCCTCATACGCAAAACCATTGCCCCAGCATTCTGACCCCTCAGTACTTGCAAATCATTTTAAGTGGGGGAGAGCCAAGCCTTGGCTTTGTGCTTGATGCATTTTGTTTAAGTTGCTCGTGCTGTTCCAACATCTGTCATATCCTCCACAGCAGTGCAATCAAACTGTCAGGGTTGAGTGAAGTTTTGCTGATCCAATCTGCTCCTTCTGCAATTCTTGTCAAAAGCATCATGATGGGAAGGATACAGCTGTATGCTCTTTAAACAACAGATCTTATTTTTGCACATTAGGGGAACTGTTGTTTGTTTGTTTCTTTTAAGCTTGCAAAGAGTGCACTTTTCTCACAAAAAGTGCTCAAATATGGTTGCAATCACAAGCAACACTGCACTTCCCTGACTCTCCTGCTCTCCAAAGGATTCTCGGTTTCACAGTTGATCTTCCCTTGTGAAGCCAAAACACGTAAATATTTCTCAATATTGCTTGTGTCTGTAATTCCACCACATATCTTCGAAGCACCCATGAGGAAGTAATTTCCTGGATCCTGCATTATCACTAACGAGGCAATTAAGACAAAGGGTGGAGGTGGGGGAGTCTTATTTTAATAAGCTCCCTTTAGGATACTGCACCGAAAATTGCCAGATGAATGCTAGTCACTGTTAACGATACCAAGAGAATCACTATTGATACTAATATTACTAATCACCTCCCCTAAAAGGAAGTGATTGGCAGTCATCATTTAAAAGGTAAGTACCTTTCATGTCACCTTACACTTAATAACTGAAAAACTCAAGAAAAGAAAAGATTCCATTTATTTCCCTGTTAATACACGGCATGTATTTTTAATCAGTTTGCCAGCATGATGCACCTTCTCTCTCCTACCTGAAGCCTTAAATTCTGACTATGTAATGAAACCTTAGGATTTCTTCATTTAATAGAAGGAATCTAAACCTAAGGTGAATAGCGCAGCTGTGCCCCACTTCTGTGTTGGCCCTGCAGCCTATGGCTCCCCCATCAAGGCAGAAAGCCTTCTAATTACAGCAAAGTGCCAATGAAAATGGACCCTAGCATGCTACTGTGCCCCTTTTCTCTGATAGTTATATCAGCCAATGATTCCTGCAGAGACAGTAAAGCAAGGTCAGAAAGGATTTTTTTTTAATGAATCAAAGCCTAAAATAATAGCATTGGATTCCAAAGGGGCTATGGTGGATTTGCTTCTTCAATAATCTCCATCCCCAGCCTGCATGAAAAAACGTTCCTACCAACTTTCTATGATCTGACTTAGCTGTTCTCCAAAGCATTGCAGCTAGTCGATGGGGTGTTTCCCCCTGGGGCAAAGAAAAACACCTCAAGTGCACCTAGAGGGGAACCACTGGCTATGTCTAGACCTATAGAAAAGGAAAAGATTGTGGTTAAAATTTCCAAATTGAATGAGTTGAAAAAAATTAATATTTTAAAACAAAGGAGTTGAAAGTAATTGTCTCATCTACTGAGCCCCTGGAGCCCTAGTTCATAATTCTGAGATTCCCAAGCGATAAGTGATGACGAAGTCTAAGATTTTGTCATGGATGTTTTTAGTAGAAGTCACGGAAAGATCATGGGCAATAAAGAAAAAATCAGGAAGCCCTTGACTTGTCCCTGACTTTTACTAAAAATATCCATGAGAAAATGGGAAGCCACTAGGGTATCTGCAGTGGCCTGCTTGGAGCTCCAGGGTCCCACTCTACCCATGGATTGGAGCTGCGGCAGGCCGGGGAGTTGCGGGGATCCCCCTGCTGCCCGTGGTGGCTCAAAGCTCAGGGACCACCCTGCCTCAGGTGGCGGGGGTACCCCACAGCTCCCTGCCCCTGCAGGAGGCGACAGGACCCTGCAGCTCCCAGCCGCTGAGGGCTGAAATCATGGAGGTCTTTGGAAGTCACGGAATCCACGGCTTCCATGACAGAATCTTAGCCTTCGTGATGATATCATTATGATTTACAGTAATGTGAGAAATGCAACTTCCTGTCTGATTCACATGCTTGCGCTGTCCCTGACTGTTACAAGAGAAACAGAGAACCCTTAATCTAGGTCTTGGCAGGTAAAGAGGTTTTCAGCTCACATTTAGAATAGCCAACACTGCAAAACAGTCCTTTGGTGCTGACCTCTGGTCTAAGCCCTTTGAGAAAGAAGGTTGTTGTGGGGTTTCCTTGAAGTGCCCTGGTGGTTCTGTGTGGAACTAGGATAGACCCTGAATGCTGTTTCCCCTTTCCCCTTCCTTTGGCTTACACCATACCTGCTCTGTCACCCATGCCTCAGCTATTAAAGCTCACAACACACCTCATTAGAATCACCACAACCATGTGCCACTGAAACAAAAGGAAAGGACAATCGCAGTGGACAAGCACATTTCTAAACAGCTGTTTTCCATGACCAGAACACCCAATCCAACGCAACAAGGGAAAAAAGCAACGGGGACTTCTCAAAGGGAAACTTGGGTGGTCCATGAAATGTGGAGGCAGTAGACTGCTTGAACCAGGGAATGCTGCAGCAACTACTGCTGTTATACTTCCTCAGGCTGTGCTAACATCTGGATTTGACTTCACTTGATGCTGAAATTGGTTTTGGATCACCTCTGTGTGTTACAATGGGGTCCATTTGGGAAGTTTTGGCAGATGTATTGGGTATTAAGTGTCAAGTAACTTGAATTATTTTCTGAGAGTTTACGTCCCTGGGGAACTTTACCGTCTGCACATCTCTGAATGAAAGTACTGTTCTTTGCAGCTCTGTGCATGTGAAATGACAGGCATGAAGGAAAAGGTGACTTAGACCAAAAGCTAAGCATGGGATTCCTGCTGGTCACTGGGAAACAGTCTGCTATTACAAAAGGCACCCACTGGTCCAGCATCAGCGGAAAAGTAGCTAAAGGAGAAGAGACAAATGGCACCTCTGTGGGGTGACCATCCTCAAAAGAACAGTACTGTTTATCTGAACACTGCTCAAAGTGCTGGGTTCCCAGCTGGTATCTCAAGTTGAACTTTCAGCAGTGCCTACATCTTGCATTTCAAAGGAAAATAAATTGAGAGAGAGAGAAATGGAGAACAGGAGCTTTTTTTGGGTGCTGGGGGCTGGGAAATGAGAAATTTTTTTTAAGACCGGAGAAAAAGAAAATTAGATCTGAGTTGGCCAATTAGCCCAAAAAATCCCCATTGGCAAGACAAGATCTTTTCGTAGGAATGCCTTGAGGGGAAGCCAATTCAATTAGTTTCCACAGCATAACCGTCAAGACCCCAAAACTAGGTGGAATAATGAACTGATTAAAACCTGTAATTGCAATTCAGTGGAGGAAACCATTAATCATGGAGATGGCAGTGTTCCCTGGTTTCCAGATTGTGCTGAGATGAGTTGCCAATGAAGGGACTGGTAGGAATACAAGGTTAATGTGAACTGGAGGAGTGAAGACATAACATGGTTAGAAAAATATGTATCCATGACTGGGCTCGGTTAGGAGGAGAATGCTCTCCAGACAATAAAATTGTGAAGCGAAATATACAGGAGTATTTTTCTTTCTTATTTTTTATTCCTTTAATTTTCAGCAAACTGCATGTGTCTCCACAGAAAAGCTGACAAGCTGAGAACAATCAAAGACACCTCGGAACCTACCCAAACCAAACCTAACCAAACCAAACTCTAATCATTTTTCTCTTTTACCTCTTTTGATATATTGTGTGTGCTGTTTTTAGAGCTGGTCAAAATGCAGAATTTCCACCCTGTGGGAAATCCTGACAACTCAGCATTTCCTTTTACCATGAATGGGAATGAAATTGAAATTTCAAAATTTCCTACAAAAGGAAATTTCCAAAAACTGTTGTACTGGAAACATGGGAACAATCTTATCAAAACATTTTGTTTCAACTTTATCATTTCAAATATTATATTATAAATATACTATCTTATGTCAAAATGAAACATTTTGATAATTTCATGTTAAAATTTTTGACAGAATCGATGCATTCCTGCAAAATTATTTGATTTTGTCAAATCAGCATTTTCCAACAGAAAATGGTTCCATCAGAACATTTTTGACCACTGTAGCTGTTTTCTCTTCATCTCTTTTCCCTGTTTCCCCACCTAACCTGTCTTCTGCAAGCTCTTCTAATCTCATCTTCACAGTGGCAAACAAATGCAACCAAATTGGCTGTGATGGTCTCATTAAGGTTTAACATACTGCAGGATGTAGATAGCCAGCTTGCCAACTAATGGTTCATACTGAAATGCATAGACTCCATCAGTGCTTATACCTTTGGCTGATGTGGGCAGCTCACTGACATCTCAGCTGCTTGGTTGCTCATAATGAGGAAAGTTAACCCCTAATGGGGACTAGTAACCGGGAAACTCCAAGCATTCCATTCGAACAAGTAACTATTTTCAAACAAAGTTTATCAAAGTCTTTGGAAACAGTTCCACCTTTCACCCAGATCTCACACAATGGACCTTCCTCTCTTTATTTCCCAGCTCTCTCCCCTTTCTGCAGTCCCTTCAACATAAATCCCTTATGTCTGAAGTCCATGAGGCCCAGAAGGTCTATCAACCCTCTCTACTTCCTATTTCAAACTTCCTGGCACTCCAGGTTTCCCAGAGTGATCTGCAGGCTTCTTATGACATGAGCTCTCTGGCTGGGCAGATAGCAAAAGGTTGGGACTGGTTCTTTTTCTGAATGAATCTGCCTGCCTCTAGAACCTTTCTACAGTTTTGGTATTGTCCATTTCACAACCTAATGTGTTAACATATTGGTGATATAATTTACAACTCTACCAACTGGGGGGATACTCTTCCAAAAACCAGGCAGGGCTCAAAGTACAAGTGGCTGGCCAGTGAAAAGAAACATTTGTCCTAACCAATAAAAGGGAATGTGAAGAAATGAGGGGGAGTGAGGCAAAACATCTTTCAGAGTAGAAAATGCTTTTCTTGGGGGCTCTAAAAAAAGGAGGATTAATTAATGGTAGCATCCTCAAAATTCTGCATAGAAAAGACCTATGAAATCACAAGAGCGCTCCTTCAGGGCACTGTTCCCTACATTACAGTCTCCAGGCTTTATCCAGCATAGTCTTCAATGTGTCAAGTGATTGGGCTTCCAGAGACACTAACTAATCAACATAGTTTATACAAAACCATTAAAAGGGAGTGGGTGTTGACAGCCTTTGTGAGGAAGAGGAAAGAGACAACAGCTGATCTTGTGGTCTGTGGGACCAATCACAAGGATTGTTCTGCTTGTGGGACCCTTTAAAGGAAAAATGGAATGGCGAGAAGAGAAACGTAGCATTTTCTTAAAGCTGCTGGCTATTTTCAAATTCACTGTCCCACCCAAAACATATGATCCTGATAAAAAGATGGGCCCCCACCCTGAACTCCCCATTTAAGATATAAGAGCTCTATGCTACAGGTCTTCTCTTTTGCCCTCTCCACCTCTTCCCTGATGCAGCAGACCAGAAAACCAGCTTGTTACAGGAGGAGTGGAGCAGGTGCTTTTTGCAGAACCTACATGCTTTTGACCTCATTTCAGACATATTGAACAGCACTGCTAAGTCTCTCACTTTAAGATGGAATGAGAGCAGCACTGAATTAATGTGGTACTTTAATGGGTTTGCTTTTTACATCTGGAGCCCGGCTTCAGTTTCAAAATTTTTGTTCTTTATATGTGTGTATGTATGTATTTATTTTTAAAACTAATGAGTTAGGGACAGGCTTCCCAGCAAAATAATCTCCATCAGGAAAGATGAGGCCTGATTAAAAAAGCAAGAGTTTTTGGATGTGGGAGCAAGAACCATGATAGCTGGGAACCAGGGATACCTGCCTAGCTAAGGAGACAGTCCAGAATGATGGAGCATTCCATAGAAATGAAGTAAAGGGAAAGGATCCTTTGTCAATGGGAAGCTGTAAAATAGTGATATGCATGCATTAGAGTCTGTTGATTTTGTGGATGCCATCAGTGATCCGTGGGGGCTGAAGTAATGCATCAAGAATCTGGACACAACACTGAGGATGGCCATATTCCCCAGTGAACTAGGGTGACAATGGAGAGACAGGCTCACTCCCCTCAGTCTGGAAACACCCAGGCAAGTTCTTTCACTGAATGGCATAGCCTTTGTCTCCAGTCAGCTTTGAAGGAGCACATTTTTAAAGTGCTACATGGGTTCTGGGCTCTGTTATTCCCATTAACTGAAACAGGAGACTCTCAAAGAAAAAACCCACTGCAATTCTTCTGAGTGGCCATCCCGACTCTTCCTACTTGGTGTGTGAAGGGGGTAGGGTGCAGGGTCCAGGTTGGTGAAAACTTGTGTGGAAGCCAGGAAGTGTCGTTACAGTTGGGGAAGTATAGCTTAGGCATTGACGGGTGAAACTCCAGCTGTGACTCAGATCTCTGGAGTTCTCAGACCTTTTAACATCCTGGAGTGCGCCTCACATCCCTATTTCTGGGTCCTGAAGGACCAACCATTTTGGGAGAGCCTTTTTGGAGTGTTGGGCATTACTGTCGCTTTCTATGAGCCTTTTCTGAGTCTTTGAGCTTTGTGGTTGCTTTCTAAGAGACTTTTTGGCGTCTTTGATTTTGTTGTTGCTTTCTCAGTGACCTCACAAGTCTGCTTAAAATCCCTAACATCCCTTTGTGACCCCAGGAGATCACACTGGGATATGTTTAGACTTCCTTTCACTTTCGTTTTCAAGACCGAGGCCATATTCAATGATTTATGCTTTGCAGGACTGAATCTCTGCTTAAGGTGACCCCATTGCCTCCTTGGACCTGAGTGTTACTCCTCTGAGGTCCCACTCTAATGCCTGCTTGGCTCCTGCAGAATACCACTCTATGAACTGCTCCTGTCCGAATGTTTTGACCATAAGTTCTGCCTACAACATGTCAAATACAGTTTAGAAATCACACAGACCGGGCATGGTCTTGAAGAGTGGCAGCAGCAATTGTTTCAAAGTTCTTAGAGTTTTAAATCTCAATGTGTCAGCCTCTCCAACTGTGTTTCCTATATCTTTAAAGACAACCAAATACCAAAACTTTTTTGAAACCAGGACCAAGGGGGACCATATAGCTCAAGGGAATTGGTATTAGTACTTGGCACTTTTCCACTTCTAGGTCACTCGAAGAAACCAGGCCAGATCATTAGTGATCAAATGCCATTGCCATCTCTTGGCTCTTTGGCAGCCTATGGGAAATGAGTAGTTGATCTCCACCAAAGCCAAGCTTTTAAAGAAAGGGTGTCTTGAGACAGGCTCTGAAATCATTATTTAGACATCTAAAGAAGTAGCCTAATTTTCAAAAGTGCTGAGCACCATGAAGACCTCCCTGAAGCCAATGGGAACTGCAAGCACTCAGCACCTTTGAAAATTGTGACTTCCATTCAGGTGCCTAAAAATGGACTTAAGAGCCTGACTCTATGCACTCAGGTTTGAAATGTTTATCTCTAGTGCCCAATGCACAAATATCCACACGGCAAACATGTCCATCCCACAACTTGCCTTAAATTTGATACTCTTGTTAGCAACCACTACCCAACTGCTATAATGGTTAAGAACCTGTTTCAAACTATTTTCCTTCCTTCACTTCAGGCCGTTGCTGCTTTTCCCACCAAATTCAGATTCTAAGTATTTCCTTTCCTTTATTCATATGGTTCTCTGGAAGGTGCTTATAGACTTTGATCACATCCCCATTGAGACCTCTCTTACCTAGACTACATCAATTTAGCTCCCTCAGTGTCTCCTCATTCTGTTTCTCTTGTCCCTCTGGGGCACTGCTTTATATATGTATTTTTTCTAATTTTTCTAAATCTCTCAAACTGTAGAGGACCAGACCTCCATACATGATTGCCATATGTTGCAAAGCAAAACTGAGTAGCTCACAACTCCCCTGTTTTGGTTAGCTTGAAAAACGATAAGCCAAATCCTCAACTGGTACAAGATGGAGTGGCTCCACTGAACTCAATGAAGCTACACTGATATACATCAGCTGTACATGGACTCACACAATTTCATCATATACTTTACCGAGAGTCAAAGGGAATCCGTGAAGAATCATAAATTCTGGGTTAAAAACAGGGGAAGGTTATCTGCTTGTGACTACCCTCTGGGATAAAAGAAATACATTGAAACATAATGGAGACAGGAGGTTTGAGTCTCTATCTGCACATCATAATGCTGTATAACTGGATTGTGGTGTTTGTGTCAATACGCAACATCATCAGGAACTGTTGCAAACCCAACAAACAGTGATGCTGAGTCACTCATATAGAAATGATTGAGCCACATATGGCTGCTTTGCTGGAAAGCTGTGGGACACATCCAGGAAAACAGAGACTGCTTCTTGGATCTGGCGACAGCCCTCATTAAATGTCCCCAAGATTTTATCTGGCTGTTTGCAGGAGAATGCGTCAAGGTCTCAGGCACTGATCATGGATCAGGGATGATAGGATTGACCTGGCCCCACTGAACACTGTCCAATGCTTTCATTCTTAGGCACATTTAGTTCTCCTCATAAAAGGAGTCAGCAAATTTAAATCCCTCACTATCATCTAAAATGTTTTCAGGATTTATTTCTACAGGCTAGAGAGCTGTTTAATCTCCAAAGAAGATAAAGTTTAATTCTTTCCTACGTTTAATAACATCCATAAGCTGTTGGCAGGTTTTTGGAGTTATGCATCTTTAGCATAAACTGACAAGATTTGGACTCTCATCAGCCATGACTGCAAATCATGGGGCCCTACAGGTTTTTCATCATTCCAGATTTATTTCCAGCATCCTTGGGGATCCCCTGAAAATATACCCAGAGAATCCCTTGAAGATTCACAGTATTTGGGACACCAATTAAATGAGCCCTTGAACGTTACTGTCTTATGCCCCTAGGGAATGTCTAACTCTTTTCAGTATCCAAGGGTCCCTTTAGGATTTCGCTTGGGTTTTAGGGTGGTCCTGATGATTTTTAATATTTCAGGGTGCTTTGAAGATTCCAACCATCCCAAGGAGGTGAGGTTTTCTTGTGGATTATAAAACCAAACAAAAGCAAACACAATCTTTAACTGTGTTAAGAAGAGAACAGAGAATAATTCTGACATTTTGTAAATCTATGGTGCAGCCTCAATTTGAAAAAATGTGTTCAGATTTAATCATCTCAGTTCAAAAAAGACAGAGTAGAAAGAGAAGAGGTCCACTGACGGGCAACAAAAAATGATTAGTGATATTGAGGTGGAGTGGAGGCAATCCATAAGACAGAAAATTAAAAGGTCTAGGACTATTTAGAGTGGAAAGAGGAAGAAGAAGAGGTGATATGACAGAGGTCTATAGATAAGGCTAAGTGGTTGCTCCTACTCTTTTCACTCTTTCCTACAATACAAGACCAAGGGGGCACTTGGAAATAAAAGCTAACAAATTTTAAAGAGATTAAAGATAATACTTTTTAAGCACACCATTATCCTGTCTAACTCTGGAATTCTATTACTGAGACAAACACCTTAGTAATTGTCCAAAAAGGCTTAGACCCTTATATGAATAAGAACAGCACCTCCGGTTACCTAGCTAGAATAAAAGGAAAGGAGTACTTGTGGCACCTTAGAGACTAACCAATTTATTTGAGCATAAGCTTTCGTGAGCTACAGCTCACTTCATCACTGTAGCTCACGAAAGCTTATGCTCAAATAAATTGGTTAGTCTCTAAGATGCCACAAGTCCTCCTTTTCTTTTTGCGAATACAGACTAACACGGCTGTTACTCTGAAACCTAGAATAAAAGGGCTATCAAGCCTCATGCTTTGGGGCACAAGTTGTTCGCTGTGATCAACAGCAGGTGAAGCACAGCAGTATGCTAAAGAAACAGTTCTGCCAATACAAGCTTCAGCGTACCACCCTTCCATGGTGTTTTTAGATACTTGTCTTGGGTTCTTGCACACCTCCCATTGCCATAGTTTCTGAACACCTAGCAATCTTTAACATATTTATCCTCACAACATCCCTGGGAAGCCGAGAAGTGCTACTATCCCCAGTTTACAGATGGGGAACTGAGAGACTGAGTGACTTGCCCATGGCCACCCAAGAAGCCTGCGGCAAAGCAGGGAACTTAACGCTGCTCTCCTGAGTCCCAAGTTACCATCCTACCACTGGATCACACTTCCTCTCAGCTCTTCCTTGGAAGGAAACTACTAGAGGTGAGAGAGTAGTTCCATCCTCATGACCCGTTCAAACCTTGGCCCCTCTGCTGAGACTGCCCAGATGGTAAGTGTGAAGGTGGTTGTTTTGTGAAGCGGATACATGTCTACTAGAAACTGGGCTGAGATCATCAACTTATTTTATATCAATCAAGGAACAGTCATCAGCTGGAAAACAGCTTTTGATGACTACCAACTTGGGACCTGATCCTGCAGCCAACAGCTCAGAGGCAGGCTTCTGGGTCCATGCAGAGCCCTGTTGGTCAGTGGAGGTCTGTGCAAGCACAGAAATCCACTCACATCCTATCCACAGCAGAATACAAGCCTTGAGCTATATTCAGATTGGCAGAGTAGGAGGTCAGAGGCGCTCTCATCTCATTACAATTCCCTGAGCCATCTAATGCCTTGACTCATGTATATATTTTTAAATATATGCATCACTTTGTGCAGTTGGTGAGCATTTACTTACACAAGTAATCCCTCTGACTCCAGTGGAACTATTCCCAAGAGTTGCACAATCTGGGAATCTTTTAAAATTACAAATGTACAGAAGCTATAAATTTCCCCATTTGAATATGAGTCACACATATCATTTTCACAAGGTCTTGCCTATGCTGTACTTTCTGTGTCTTTTCTTTTTTATATTAGTACTGACTCAATGGATATTTAACTAACAGGGGGATTTATCAGTCCATCTCTGATAAGGAAACCACAGCACTCCTTTAATGTTCTCGTTTCTTCACTTCTTTTTTTTTTAACCTTTTTTTTTTAAGAGCAGTTTTAGCCCCAGATGGAAACTTAAAAAGCTCCATTATGATCTTTCCTGGAAAAAAGAGTCCACTTTGAAGCCATGATAAGGTGAATGCACAGGTCATTTTGAGAATAAAACATAAAGAGACATTAAACATGAAAGTTTTATTTCCTTCTTCAATGATAAGCATATACTGAGAAAGGTTGTTGGGTTTTGTTTTTGTTTTTGTTTTTTTTTTTGCTACTGACAGTCCCTTGTGGACCAAATATCTTTACAAACGTTCTCTGTTGCCGATCTTCAACTGGTACCTTGTTTACCTTGAACTCTGAAAAGGTGCCTGCTCTAACCTATTGCGGCACAAGACTCATTCGCTGTCTCTGCAAAGGAAAGAGCTATTTTTTTAATCAGCTCCACTCCTTCCTTCGTCTTTCTTCCATCGCTGCTTTTTTTGCTTTAAAATTGATTTCTAATACAAAAAAAGAGCGGGTTATAAATTATCCAGGACAACACTATTCCCAAGTCAGTTTACCGCCACTGGACTAACAAATGAATCCTCTTTCAATCCGACAGAACACAATTGCTAACAGAACTCAATCTTCAACTGTGTCCTTTTTTCAACATTGCAAATGGCCAACTTTTCTAACTTTGTTAGTGGTGGCTGAGCAGATGGCCGAGAGGAGCTGCATCCCATACACAAGGGAAGTACGTCTCCAGAAATCCAAAGAACATGGGGTACGTCGTGGGATGAGGTGGGGGCAGGGAGGAAGCCCAACAAAGATTAGTGTTAGATATTCTCATTGCTGTGACAGTCACCCTGGAACCCATACATAGTATCATCAAATAACTGCAACCCATACTCATTGGGAACCCCATTCTTAAATAAATCTTTCCTCAACCTCAAGTCTTCTGGCCTTCAAACAATCCCCCCAAACTCTCCAAGCTCATTAGAAGCAAGCTCCCTACAGATCAGGACGCACTAACACAAAGAGGCCAGAACAACAGATCAAAACCTGCAGCCGTATCACCACTGCTAAAATCATCAACACCCCCCATAACACATCTTTCAATATCCCTGGGTCCTACACATGCCTATCACAACATGTGGTGTACCTTATCAGATGCACTAAATGCCCCAATAACAATGATGTGGGTGAAAACAGACAATCACTACACTCTCCAATGAACTCACACCGGAAAACGATAAAAGACAAAAACACCACATCAGCTGTAGGTGAATACTTTTCACAAAGCCATAACTCTATATCTAACCTATCTGTCCTCATCCTCAAAGGAAACCTTCACAACACTTTCAAAAGATGAACCTGGGAGCTTAATTCAGAACTCTGTAGAGACTAAAAGTCATGGACTGAATAGACACACTGGGTATATGGCTTATTACAATAATCTATAATCCACTAACAACCCCCCTGCCCTGCAGCTGTTTTCCTCCTTTCCTCCATATGACTGGAGGGGTGTTAATGGATCACTTCAGCTTGAATGATCCCTTGCAATATGTGTTAACTACTTAGGCTAAACAATCTGTTCAACCTTGTATTTAGTTGTGTTAGGCTATGTCTACAATATAATTTATGTCAGTATAATTTACGTTGCTCAAGGGAGTGAATAAACGACCCCCCTGAGCGACATAAATTACACCGATATAAGCGCCGGTGTGGGCAGCACTTTACCGCCACTCATTGGGGGCGGATTAATTATGTCGATGGGAGAGCTCTCTCCCGTTGGCATAGAGTGGATACACTAGAGATCTTACAGTGGTGCACCTGCATCGGTACAGCTGTGCCACTGTAAACTCTCTAGTGTAGACGTAGCCTTAGTTAGTCTCCCAGACCTGAAGAAGAGCTCTGTGTAAGCTCGAAAGCTTGTCTCTCTCATCAACAGAAGTTGATCCAGTAAAATATATGACCTCACTCACCTTGTCTCTCTAATATGCTGGGACTAACATGGCTACACCTGCTTGGGAAAGGAATAACACAAATGCCATAGTTGGCAGGACAGCCAAGAGTCCCGTTTGTTCCACTTTACTTTTCAACCTGCATTACAGTAAGATTATTACTTCTGACGATCACATTTTGAAAAAGTAATCTGGTATTTTAAGAACGTTTTATCTAGATACAGTGCCAGTGAGCAAGCGTATCATAGGAGGCTAATTACATGGGTAGTTCTCTTGTTTATATGAGAACTTTATCCTTTAGATCTAAACAGCGGACACCCTTTCTCTAGTGTCGCTCATCTGGGTATATCAAAGTGCTTCACAGGCACTCATTATAAGTAATTACTAGCTGGCACATGTGACTAATTCATGGGCTAGTAGAAGTGGAGCTTCCACTTCTCCCCCCACTTTGTCTCTCTTCTCTCTCTCCCCTTTTCTTCTTCTTCTCCTTCTACTTGTCCCTCGTTTTCTTCCTGTCCTTTGGGAGTTAAGTGCTTAAGGGCTTTTGACAATCCCACTAGGAGCCTATCTGCATTTTAAGCACCTAATTTTTTAAGTCTGACCCTAAATCCAGAGGCAAATCTAAAGAAGACTAAGATGATGCAAATTACATGTTCTTCCAGTCTTCTCAGTGTGCCAGTTACTGTAATGTAGACATCTTTAGACTCTCTAGGCCAAATTTAGTGGTGATGTGTAAGTGGGTGTATGTTACACATCAATCAGTTTGTATGAGTCTAACCGAATCTAAATTGCACACTACTTATATGCTGACAGGGCCAGAAGAAGAAGTAAATTACAGCAGCTTAGACTCCATTGAATTCACTTAAACTCACTTATGAATTTGGCTGAATGGGTCAAAATCAGCCCTGATTTAAATGGGATAAGATCCACTGTAGTCAATGGAGTACCAATGCATAAAGCTGATTGAAACCTTCACAAGATGTCATAAACACTCTGAAATAATCTTCATTCCATTAGTTTTAGAATTGGAAAATTTTTTGTTGTTTTGAAAATTCCTGCAGAATTTAGTATTGCATTTTTCATGTTTTCATTTTACTGCTTTGAGAATAAATCATTTTTGAAAAGAAAGTGTTTTGATTTGGATATAAAAAAATTTCCGTGTTGAAAAATAAAGGAATGATGACCAACAATGCAAAAGAACAAAAGAGAGGTGTGGCAACCAAACATATGAACAAAAGAAGAAAAGTACAATGACCAAACACAGAAGTATGAAGAAAGGTCTAGCAGCTGGCTATGAAACAAACACAAAAGGGAAATGTTCAATTACCAAACAGAAAAAAGAGGAGTGTTCTGAAGACCAACCACAGAAAAAGGAGAAAGAAATCAGAAGTGCAAGGACAAAATACATACACACACAAAAGGCAGAAAAAGAATAGACGTCCAGTCATGGAATATGCAAACAGAGAGAAAAATTATGGCCACAAACAAACTGAACAAGAAAAAAATGGCCAAAAGTGAACAAAGAAAAAGGTAAATTTTCCATGTAAATTCTCCACAGAAAATTTAAAAAAACAAAGTTTACATTTTGAGAACAAAACAATTATTTTTAGTTTGATGAAAATGTTCATTAAAAAAAATTCCCAACACATAGTTTTCTCATTTAAAAGATTTCAACCAGCTCTAGTTATACACCCCACTCCCAAAGGACAAAAAATAATATATTTGGATTTGAAATGAGAACATCTTCGCCTGGATCACAGGCTAACAGCAACAGAGGGTCCTGTCAGTGCCACAGAATAGCAACAGGAAAAGACTAGTAGGATAACATTCCAGCAGGACTCTAATATTAGCTAGTAGCCACTCAGTAACGATACCCAACTGAGCATTTTGGGTAGTGTTTTACAGGCATTGCATTGTTTAATGTACATGAGTTATCACTGGCCCTTCAAAAGAATGCAATGCATCCCATTCCACACTAGAGAAGTGGTGGAGTGGGTAGACGGATGGAATTTCATTGAGAGAGCC
The DNA here is from genome assembly GCF_965152275.1 of Natator depressus. NCBI lineage: Eukaryota > Metazoa > Chordata > Testudines > Cheloniidae > Natator > Natator depressus. Next base: position 70,315,286 of record NC_134243.1, read on the forward strand.
AGAGAAGGGACTTTCCCTAGTGTTCTGATAGGCTCCACAGAGCTCACTCCAGAGGGTATTTCCGTCATTTCCCATCACCATCTCTTAGGCCCTTTTCAAAGTAGTGATGCGAGGTTTGCCCCTGTGGCCTTCTAACAAGAGATGGGGCAAACAGAAGGTACTTGAAAGAGGCTCCTCAGTCTAGCCTTGATTTTATAGAACTAAATTAAGAGTGGCTTGCATGTAAGTGTTATTTAACTCAAACCCCTGAGTGCATGGTGTTCAGACAAATGGTCCTGGCCTACCTCTATGTCTGAGCTAGAGACAAGAGTCCTAGTAATTGAGCCATAGATATCAATAGAACCATTACATGAAGATACTATAGCCAAATGGTGGGCCAAGCGAGTCCCACAGGCTCAGACATTCTCCAGCCACCACTATCTTTTTCACCAGAAGGAAATGAAGAACATATATGCAAGAGGATGCCTCACCTGTAGGGACAGCGAAAGGTGTCCCCATACCCATCACTCTTCTGCTTTTTTGCAATATTCACATTGGCCCAAAGTTAGGTTTAATCAATCATGTTCGCCCTCCTCAAGGAACTTACAATGCAAAATTCTAGCATTGCACTAAGGCCACGTCTATACTACCCGATGGATCAGCGGGTAGTGATCGATCTATCGGGGATCGATTTATTGCATCTAGTATAGACGAGATAAATCAATCCCCGATCGCTCTGCCGTCGACTCTGGAACTCCACGGCGAGAGGCGGAGTCGACGGGGGAGCGGCAGCCATCGATCCCGCACCGCGAGGACGCAAAGTAAGTGATTCTAAGTCGATCTAAGATACGTCGACTTCAGCTACGCTATTCTCGTAGTTGAAGTTGCGTATCTTAGATCGATCCCCCCAGCAGGGTAGACCAGGCCTAAGACACTCGCTCCTGAGAAGTGGTAGAAAGCCCGAAGACATTGCACCATTAGAAAGAAATGAAAGCAGGGCTCTTTGATCTGGCCTGTTGCAGCTGTGATCAGAGGAAAGTATCACTCTGTAATCAGAGCCATTACGACCAAATGGAAGGATCAATAGGGAGCTATCAGCAATTAGCACCGTCGTTATTGCCTGGCATATTTTTTATTTATTGAAGTGGGCTAGTCAAGATGCCTGAGGGATAAGAGGTCCCCAGGACATAAAGACATACAGAGGAAGAGAGAGAGGAGAGATGCTACTGTTCATTTTGGAAATTACCTTTTTTCCCCCCCCATTGGATTCTAACAGCTTGGAGGCATATGGCCCAGTGTGCATTATACATCCCAAGATCATTACAAACACATCTGATTTATGGCAGGGGCCAGGTGGTACAGCAGGCTACTGTACTAGCCTTTCACCTGTGGAGTCATGAATCAGGGCACAAATAGAATAAGTTTGCTGGTTTTAGTATACTCCTTAGTGGAAGTTTATTTTCATAACACTGGAGCTGGGAAAATTTTGGGGGGTGTTAACTAGTCAAAAACTGCACTTTCAGCTGGACTAAAACTGTTTGTGAATTCAGGTCAAATTCTGAAAACTGTCCCCCCTGCCCCCAAATAAATAAAAGGGAAGAGTGGATTATTTCTGAAAAAGTCAAAATGTTTTGTTTTGACATTTTCTAAATGAAACTTTTTGACTTTTCATTTCAAAATTACATTTTTGTTTCAAAATTTAACTAGATCTATTTTTAAAAAGCAAAAAAGGGGTCACTTTTCTTGTTTTTTCATTTTGGTGGAAAAAAAGAAAACATTGTCATTGCAGGTCAACCCAAAACGAAACATTTTTTGGATTTTTTGGCTTGGCCACACAACCAAAGAACCAATTATTTCCCCAGCCCTATCTAAGGCCCTATTTGCCCACCCTGGCAGAGTGGACATTCTCCAATCAGAGGCGCCTCTGAGGCGGGAATAGCTGACATTGTTGCAGGCCAGGATGAAGTTGCATTGGCAGAACTGTTATAGGGGCACTGTACTGGAAAAGCAGGGATAGATCAAGGCCTGAGATACCTTTGCAGAGCTCTGTGAAATGGCTGGGACGAGAGTAGCTGCAAATATGCAGGCAGGAGTGAGGTGAGAAAGGAGCAGTTTGGGAGCACAGAACCGGAATAGGAAGTTGCTGTGCAGAGCTGTGTGATGGAAACTTGCTCAGCTCTGACTGGCAACCTCTTATCCTTCCTTCCCCTTTAGGAGCAACAGAAGAAAATCACAGAATACTCCCAAACATTTCCATAAGAAAACCAACACACCTTATAATAAGCACTGATTTTCAAAATGCTGTTTTAATCCTAAGACCTAACCCAGATGCTTTGGCTCTATTGGCGTTCTCTGTTTCCTTGAGGCAAGATTGCTTGAAATTTAGGAATGCATTAGTGTTCATCTGAAATTTGGCGAAGACTCTCCGGGGAGGGAAATGGGATGGATTTTAAAAAGGGCTTGTATCGTTAGTTTCCACCAGGGCCTAGTGTTCTCTCTCTCTCTCTCTCTCTCCCCCTCTCACACACACACACATACACACACACACTCTCCCTCTCTTCTTCTGCAACCCTCTCTCTGTCTGTCCCTTACCTCCCAATACCTCTTTCTTCCATGCCATTTGCACATCAAGTGCAGGTCCAGTACATAACTTTCTCCCTGAAGGGCAGTGATGTCTAGTGTGCTAAGATGTACATGCCGCTGCACTAGTTCAATCACCAGAGGATGCACTAGGCACAACCCATGTTTCAGCTGTCGTTGCCTGCATGTCTGCTACTTAACCCATCCAAAGAGGTTGGGCTTCACTGTCCTATCACTGAATTAACCCAAGTTCAGGTAAGCACAGCATGAGGCTACTCAATCTAGATACTGGGATCAGAAGGTCTCATTTAGGAATGGATGCTTTTGTTAGCAAAACACACAACCTTTGAGTTCCTGGGGAAATTTCAGCTCTTTCTCTTTAGCCAATAAAGGGCTTATTGTGTACTGGCTTGTAGGAATTGCAGCAGGACCCTTCATGTCAACCGTAGCTAAGTCAGATATCTTCTCCCCTTCCTCCCTTGTTTACACCCGACCACTGGGCACTGGAAGTCAATGATCATTGACAATGTGACACAGAGATCTACAGACATAGCAAGTCTAATATCCGCTGAACTGACAGTACTGGATCCTGGGCATCATCGTAGGAGATACAAAAGTCCCATCTGTCAATAGTTGTGCCCTTCTACTGACCTCTGGAGGACCAACCATGACTTCAGGAGCAAAAGAAATTAATCCTTGAAGTGCGGAGTGGCCATATCCTTTAGCCTCTCAGTCTTCTTTTCTGGCAGGCTGTTTTCTAAATAGTTGACAACATGTAGCAACCTTTTAGATGTGTTTATGTAGCAAACAGCTAAAGCTTAAGGAATTAACAGGCAGGTTTTTTTTCTGATGAAAACAGAGATCTCACTTCTTCAATACCTGAAGGGCTAGATACTGGAAATTTCTCACCAGTTGCCCAGTTCCCTTTTCCACTTTTGTTTGCAAAAGGCTCTTGAAATTTCTGCTATTGCTGGGGAAAACATTTGGAATGTCACATTTTTCTACTGTGAGCATCCAACTACATCCATGGCTTTCTCCTAGGGAACCACATCTGTAGCAGAGGTCTGACAACCTCCAAAATGTGTATCTGCAGCAAACTTCTGATAATCTCAGAGGGACAGGGACTCAGTGTGATAGGGAAGGCTGAAGTGAGTAGCATTCCAGCAATCCTGGGCTGGTAGAATAGTCATTAGGAGCTCACTCTAGCCGACTGAAGTTAGAGAAACTCTCTGTCCAGAATCTGGCCAACCCCAAGATCAAGGAATACAGAAAGGCCTTTTAGAGCCACCATTTCTTCCCTCCATCCTTATCTGCACTGGGCATGATATTGGCACTGCTGAGAATCACGTCCATGTCTGACATCCTTAGACAAAGCTCACTTCTTTAGCCTCTGAGTCTGAGACAGCTGACAAAACCAATTACTAGCAAATGTGGACACTGGTTTGCTTAAAACCAGCCAGAGACCCATCAAATCACTTTTCATAGGCCACCAAAATGTCCTCTAATAACAGTACATTAGAACCTCAGAGTTATGAACACCAGCGTTATGAACTGACCAGTCCAACCACACACCTCATTCGGAACCAGAAGTACACAATCAGGCAGCAGCAGAGACAAAAAAAAAATACAGAACAGTACTGTGTTAAACATCAGCTACTAAAAAAATAAAAGAAAAGCAACATTTTTCTTCTGCATAGTAAAGTTTAAAAGCTGTATTTAGTCAATGTTCAGTTGTAAACTTTTGCAAGAACAACCATAACATTTTGTTCAGAGTTACGAACAACCTCCATTTCCAAGATGTTCGTAACTCTGAGGTTCTACTGTATTTGGTTACTGTGAAACTGGGCTGAAGTTGAAATGGTGGTCTAGAGGAGAAAGATTTCAATTCCCATTCCCAATGTTCTGCACCATCCTGTGTCCCATAATAGATCCTGCAAGGTGCTGAGCACCCTCACCCCCCATTGACGTCCAAGGATTAGGTGCTGGAAGAGCTGGCAGGAACAATTTGAACACAGATTTGGCAATGGGAGAAAATGCAGAGCGAGAGAAAACTCCAAGAAACCTGCTGGAAACAAAATGAAAACAACAAACCACACTCTAACTCTGTCTATGTAGTTGGTGATATTCATAAACCACGTCATCTTCTCATTCTCTCAAATTACAGTGTCACCCAGACTCTTGGATGCAGTAACAGCCTCTTTATGTGATACTGATGTATCTTAGGGTTAAAAATAATCCTTTAATGGCAAGATCCATGCCTGAGTGCCCTCTCCCAAAATATGCCATGGCTGAAACATTGGCACAGAGTGATGAGAACCTGGCTCAGCCCTTCAGTGTACTCAGAAAAGCTGCCACTATTGGTTAAATGGGCCATACAGTTTGTTGGTTGGGTCCTTAGCTTAAAAGAGGCAAAATACCCCTGAGTTTCGGAATGGCTTGTTTCTTCATTAGAGGCCATTAAACCTGTCACTGTACTTGTAGCAATATGAGACCTGTAACTAATGATTCCATCGGCCCCACAGGAGCCACAGCTAAAGATCTGTGCTTTAGCGTTACTACCCCTGCTGCTAGAGGAGCGATTATCTTGTCATTCAAGCACTTCCTTCTCTGAGGAGGAGATAGAAAGGCAGTTAAGTTATCCAGAGACTGCCTAAAATACATATTTTTGAAAGGGAACTGTAAGGTGATGGATTATGGGAAACTGCCAAAACAGGCACCACAGCCATTAAAGTTGACTGGGGCCTGATTGCAGTTTTGCATAGAATAGGGGCACTTTTGAAGAGGTATAATTTAAAGGCTCATTGCTTGCTTCCTACCTGGCATTGTGAGAACAGAAAAAATGCTGGAGTCTAGTCTATTTGCAATCAGCTGTTTGTGTTCTACTACAGAATAGTCTACAAAACCTCATAAAATACTAGGTAATGAAAACGCTTGGCTTATTCTGAATTGCTTTAAAGTGATCAGCCAGTGACTGGAAAACTAGAGATGGAATTGATGGAACAGTCTCTGATATTTGCTTTATGTAACTCCCCCTGAAGTTGGAAGCCTGCATTTTGTTCCACTTATGTTTCCAGGGAGAATTATTGGCTTTCTTATGCATTTCCCTCTGTCACTTATTCTCCATCTTGTGATGCTACTGCTGGCATGTGCATGCCTTGCAATGCAGGATCCCAATAAACCAAGGTCTGGATTAAGAGGATGAACATCACTTTCTTCCAGCATGAGATACAAGCTTCAACAAACAGCTTTCATTTCCATAATGCCTCTTGTTTCTGGCCCCGCTCTATTTCTTAGCAGCAAATTCACTCAGACACTGCAACTAGGACTGGCAGAGCATGGAGTTTGTCTTCTTAACCTTGACCTTGGTTTTATTCAGATCCAGAGGGAGGGCTGAATGGCTGAATGGCTGATTTTGACTTCATGAGTTTTCACATGCGAAGGCCAGTTGGAAACTCGACTTTATTTTAACAAATCATTTTGTGATAAGAATGGAAAATGTTTCCCCCCCCCTTGAAAATGCAATTTCCTACCAGTTTTGTTGATAAGAATATTTTTCTGTGCAGCTCTGGTTAATGGGACGCACAACCTTTATTTTAACATCTGAGCCAACTTCCCTATATCATTGACAATCAACATCCCTTTGACTCTACCTCCTTTCTTTATACTACAGTAGGGATTGGCAACCTTTGGCCCGTGGCCCGCCAGGGAAAGCCGTTGGCAGGCCAGGACCATTTGTTTACCTGCCACATCCGCAGATTCGGCCGGGGGCTGCGGGAAGTGGCGCGGGCCGAGGGTGTGCTGGCTGCCCTTCCCGTAGCCCCCATTGGCCTGGGATGGCGAACCACAGCCAGTGGGAGCTGCGATCGGCCGAACCTGCAGATGATGCAGGTAAACAAACCGTCCCGGCCCGCATTCCCCGGTGGACTGTGGGCCAAAGGTTGCTGATCCCTGTACTACAGGGATCAACTATGCTACTAGGTTCCATCTGTTTCACTCAGCTCCTTTCATCATACCTTTGTTTGTCATTGTTTCATCGATCCTTGTATGATTCCTTCTTTCACTGCTATTGTGCACTTCAAGCGGAAAGCTGTACACCTTGTATAATGACCCTTGGCCCCACACATGCAGACATCAGTGAACTCAGCAGGGTAAAACATGGCACCCTTCAGCACCTAAATCACCATCTTCTACCATTTCAGTTAAAGATGAAAATCTTATAGCAGGCTGTTAGAGTCACTGGGAGCAGCCCTTAGAAAGAGCCATTGCACAGTGGTTCTTCTGCCATGGAAACTGTGTATATAAAGTAAGGCAAGTCCAAAATCAACCCCCCGGAACTGAACTGACCACTCCTAAATTTTGGGAATGTTTGGAATCCGCTTTTAGATACTGTCTGAGTATCCCGCAACCCTGAGGAAACTCCTAACATCCTGTCTCAGTATGCAGTGGACTCAGTACAAAGCCTCAGATGGATTCTCTAGGGAGGGCTACTCTTTTCTGATCAGGAATCTGGAGGGGATGCCACCAGAGCTTTATATGCTTGCACCATAAAGAGTGTACCCTTCCTGGCATCCGTCTGAGCACAGAGGTCGAGATTGCTTGGGCCATAGAGTCCAAATTCCCCTCCTCTAACACCTAGAGGTGGCCCCTCCAAGTTGATATTGAGAGGGCATGGCATGGGGCACAGTGGGGAAGCTTGTCCTGTCACTGTCCTTGCTGTACCTACCTTGTGAATATAAAGAGGCTTTCAGTTTCCAGGCCTGTCAATCTGGTACCTCCTGCCAGCATGAAATTCACAAACAATCATAAAGGAAAGGGGTAAAAAAGGCAATTTTTCTTCTTTTTCTTTGAGCTCTGGACCTTTCGAAGGTTGAAGGAGGTGACTGGCTTTCACGTAGAAAGAGATACAGAATACATGTATTTTAAGGGAGAAATGAAGAAAAAAAATCTAAAACTACAGCATGGCTGGAATCACAGGAGTCCCACAGAGGCAGAATAGAACATGCATCTAAGGAGATTACTTGAAGGAGAGGTGTGTGGGGGGGAGGGTAGAAGAAAAAATAAAAGTAATTTTATATGGAGGAAAATCTTTCTTCCCTTAAAACAATCTGAAAGGCCGGGAACCATAGAGAAAACCAGGCAATTTCACAGCCATTCCTGTGGGAGATAGCTGTTTTCCTGAGTCTCCTAATTAATTATACATGCTATTGAAGAGATGTAACACAGCTTCAAATAATAATAATAATAATAAAAAATTAAAATAAAAGACAGAGAAGGAGAGGGAAGACAAAATGGTTTTCTTAATCCAAGTTAGAGCTAATTTCAATTTAATCAGAAGCTGACAGGAAAATGGTAAGCTCTGGCACTTGTCACGGTTAGCAGATATGTCCCCACCATCTTTAACTGATAAAACATTTCACTGCTGACCTTCAGCGTGAGGAGAACATTTCTTTAGGCACTGCCTAAGCACAGTTCCAACAGATCCCAGTACTTATTACAAACTACTCCATGGCCATTGCTCCTTACGCTTGAACAAATGGGGCTCGTGTGTCTAAATCCCCTTACATACCCGTATCTTTTTTTTTTACAAGATAGGGGAATATTTAGCCTGCAAGCTCTGCAAAGACCAACTCCCAGCTGATACCAGCTCAGGCTCACCTGAGGCAAAGGGTGGCTTTTGACTCACCTTGTAGGGATGCTTATGGGCCAGATTCTTAGTTGGTGAAAACAGTGGGAGCTCCATTTAAGTCGCACTGATTTAGACCAGTTGAGGATTTCACCTTTGCCCACATACCATAAGATTCCTGGTTCGAGGCTCAGGGTAATGTAGGATTCACAAAAAAACAAATCCAGCCCCTGGATGTTGAATTCTGTCACTTGTTTACATCTTCTACAGAGTCTGGCCTGCAGCTAGAATTTATTTATTGTGTTTACTGGATTTCTCTAATATGAAAAAGCTTCTGTCGCAAAAACAAAAATAAAATTAAACAGCAGATTTTCCCAACAGCCAAGAGAACGAAACCCCCTACGAAACACAAAACTCCCTTTCCTCACACAGAGCTCACCTCATCAAACCCCTCTTACACATAGGTGCCCCTTGCCCAGAAGGTCAATACACCAAGGCTCTTTCAGACTATAGTTGGGAACTTTTTCCATAGCCGAGGGCCCCTCTGAAGAATGTTTTCCGCAGGCTCCCTCTCTATTAAATGAACAAGAATCCAGCACAAAAGCCTCTTGTGATCATCTTATATAGCAGTATGGCATGAGGAGAGAGGCTGTCTCTCCAGCAGGAAGGTCTCAAACCACAGATCAAACTCAGATCAAAATCAGTGCCTTAAGTTCAATCCAAACACTAAGAGGAAGCCAAAGCGGATCACAGAGCACACTACCAAATACATTGATTACCACATTCTGTACCAACTTGAGTTTCTGGATTGACTTCATTTGTAGCCCTATTGAAAGTGCATTGCAGCAATCTAGTCTGGAGGTGACAAAGGCATGGATCATTGTAGAGAGGTCTGCATCCAAAAGTAATGCTCAAAATCTCCTGGCCAGCATGCCTGGACACTGCTGCTATATGATCATCGCACAGCAGCCGAGGATCCAACTACCCTGTCAGATTGTGCAACTGAGTTTTAAGTGGCAGGTAAACACCCTCAATCAAAGTGGGAGATATCAGCTCACTATATTGTTTAATGGTTGCTTCCACTATCACCTGCCCGCATCAGCTCATTCTTATCCAAACTGAGCTTCCACTAGCTCTCATTCTCATCCCAATCTGCCTTTAAAAGCAATCTGGGGTCAGGTTGTCTCATAACTGCCAACTACGGTTTCTTGCACCTTCCTCCTAAGCATCTGATACTGGCCACAGTGGGTGACAGGATGTGGGAGTAGATGCACCAAGGGTCTAATGCAGTAAGGCGATTCTTACATTCCTGTAAGACAGGAGGGAATACAAACAAAGCTAGCCAAAAACTCAAACCACACAGAAAACAAACCTTTTTTGAGATCCCAAAGTTCACTTCAATTTTCTTCATCAGTTCCCCCCCCCACCCCCATGTCTTTACTTCCTGTCTCCAAAACAAGCTGTTTTTTAAGCCCTTTTGGCTCAGCCAGAAGTACTAGCAATCACATGGGAAAGCCCATTCTTCTATTCTTTGTAATAAATGTCACCAGAGTTGCTGGCTAGACACCCATGTAGCCTGAATTCCTTTACTTATTAACACCACAGGTATCATATGAATAGTGCAAGCTTCTGTGTTCCATCAATGCTCCTCCACTTAGCTGATTCTGGAGATGGGGGAGTTGATTTTCATTGACCATTCAGAACCTGATCCAAAACCCACTGAAAACAATGGACAGACTCCACTGGCTTCAATGGGCTCCAGATCAGGCCTTTAGGCCTTGGGCTCTCTGATGACACCTGCTAATAAAGTGTAATAGTGGATTTTGGGATACTGACACTTCTCAAAGAGGAAATGGGCTGAAACAACCAATTAACTTCAAATAGGTCAAATGGCTATCTGAGGCTAATAACTTCCAGTCACTCCTAACTTAGGCTGGATTTGAATCTGTGGCCTAAAAAAGGAAAGCTCAGTATCACATTCCCAAACTCCTGAGCCAAGCAGTCTTCAGAATTTGTTTTCACTAATCCGCGCTTCTATGTATATCAGTGTAACGTTCACATACATACAACAGCACAGGAAAGGCTCACATTGTGACAGTTCAAAACATTTTGCATGATATCTATGGCTACTGCTATATGCTACTCTGGGAAACAGGTACAGGAGGGGTGGAGCAACCTGGTGTAGCTAAGCCCATTTCATCTTCATCAGATATTAGCAATATCACTGTGTTTTAACATTCTTGGAACGACCACTTATATTCCTGATTGTCTTGGCTACTGTTGCTAAGCAAAGCCTTCTAGGATTAAATTTATTGTCCTAAGAAAGAGGTATGAATTTGGGTCTTTCAAGCTGATTTGTCCCATATTCCCCAGACCACATTCCTAGTGATGTCTCCATGGTGGATGTCAGCGTTGCTTCCATTTCCCCAGGGCAAGCAGGGGTGCTGGAACAATTTTTATAGTATCAGGGGGTAGCCGTGTCAGTTTGTATCCAGAAAAACAACAAGGAGTCCGGTGGCACCTTAAAGACTAGCAGATTTATTGGGCATAAGCTTTCATGGGTAAAAAAACACTTCTTCAGATGCATGGAGTGAAAATTACAGATGCAGGCATTATATACTCCCCCAACCTGAAACAAATACTCACTAGCAACTACACACCACACCACAGAAACACTAACCCAGGAACCAATCGCTCTAGCAAATCTCGTTGTCTACTCTGTCCCCATAGCTACGCTAGCGACACCTACAGAGGACCCAACCACATCAGCCACACCATGAGGGGCTAATTCACCTGCACGTCTACTAATGTTATATATGACATAATGTGCCAGCAATGCCCCTCTGCCATGTACGTTGGCCAAACCGGACAGTCCCTACGTAAAAGAATAAACGGACACAAATTGGACATCAGAAATGGTAACATACAAAAGCCAGTAGGAGAACAGTTCAATCTTCCTGGACATTCTATAACAGATTTAAAAGTAGCTATACTAGAACAAAAAAACTTCAGAAACAGACGTCAAAGAGAAACTGCAGAACTAAAATTCATTTGCAAATTTAACACCATTAATTTGGGCTTGAATAGGGACTGGGAATGGCTGGCTGACTACAAAAGCAGCTTTGCCTCTCCTGGAATTGACACCTCCTCATCAATTATTGGGAGCGGACCACATCCACCCTGATCGAATTGGCCCTGTCCACACTGGTTCTCCACTTGTGAGGTAACTCCCTTCACTTCATGCGTCAGTATATAATGCCTGTATCTGTAATTTTCAATCCATGCATCTGAAGAAGTGGTTTTTTACCCACAAATTTTTATAGTGGGGATGCTGAGAGCCATTGAACCAAACTGTAAACCCTGTATATAATGGAAACCACTTCAAGCCAGGGAGTGATGCAGTTCCAGCATCTATGAGTGCAAGCTAACCTCCTTCCTTCTCCTTTTTCTTCCTTTCCCTCCTCTGCTGGAGTATTTCTCTCATCAGTGACGCAGCCCCTGCTCGAGTGTCCCTAGCTGAGACAAGATGTTTGCCACAAGCTGGGACTGGGCGTTAGAGGATTGATTGCTCGATAATTGTCCTGTTCTGTTCATTCTGTCTAAAGAACCTAGCATCAGCCATTGTTAGAAGATGGGATACTGGTCTAGAACAACAATTGGTCTGACCCAATATAGCCAGTCTTATGTTCTTATGCACATTCAGCTGAGTGGACTGTTCTGTAATACGGGAACTGCCAGCTTTTAAAAACAGACCACACTTTTATCTTTGTTCTTTGTCTTTTGTTCACTGAGTGATTGTAAGTGTATTGCATTAAAGTCTATAGGATGGATTGTATCTACCTTGACAAGGGTCAAGTTGCAGTGGAGGAGATTTAGGTTCGATATTAGGAAAAACTTTTTCACTAGGAGGGTGGTGAAACACTGGAATGCGTTACCTAGGGAGGTGGTGGAATCCCCTTCCTTAGAAGTTTTTAAGATCAGGCTTGACAAAGCCCTGGCTGGGATGATTTAGTTGGGATTGGTCCTGCTCTGGGTAGGGGGTTGGACTAGATGACCTCCAGAGGTCCCTTCCAACTCTGTTATTCTATGATTCTATGATTGTATGATACCTGGTGTGCCAATTGTATCACATCACACCCACTCATATGTACAAGGGCTTGCCTGGAAAAATCTAACAAAGTTATTCCTTTTTCTGCCAACTCTCCTGCTGAGTGAATTACTGGCTTTAATTTTATCAATGGCAGCCACAGTGTGTTCCCCATCAGCCCAAGCTCTAACATGCACTGCAGGACATTCCTGTTGAGCCACACTGTACATGGCATGGTCTATTTTTCACTAAAGGAAGACAAAGAAAATAAGCCCATTGCATTATATCTAAACAGTAATGTTGTCCTGTCTCGTTTCCTCCAGCAAATCAATATGCCTGTCACTTACAGGGCTGGTTAGAAGCAGTAAAGGATTGTACGGAACAAGAGGGAAGAATGGATGTACAGCCACAAAGAAGGAATCCAAGATGACTCAGTGACTGAGATGAAAGGTTCTGGAAGTTAATGGAGGAGAGGGCAAAAGTCAGTCTAAAGGTAGGGAATCTCAGGACTCCATTAGGGAGACAAGGGTCAATCTTTACAAAGGCTGAAAAAGCAACTGGTGACAGGAACCAAACAAGGACTATAGGAGAGAGAGCGAAGAGAAGCCCAAGGAATGGCACCAACAAAGGCCAGATTCTGATGCCTTTCCTTAAGTTGATTAGTATCTGAGTGCACAAGTTGTGCTACTGAAGTCCCTGGGGCCCTCCAAGAAAAGGTCCTATTCGACATGAGGAAAGGCATCTGAATCTGGCCCTACATCAGGTGCCTGAGATCCACATAAGAACGGCCATACTGGGTCAAGATCAAAGACCCGTCTAGCCCAGTATCCTGTCTTCTGACAGTGGCCAAGGCCAGGTGCTTCAGAGGGAATGAACAGAACAGGTCATCATCAAGTGATCCATCCCCTTTCACTCATTCCCAGCTTCTGGAACAATTCTAAGGTGTGTGTTCACTATGGATTCCTACAATGTGCTTTACAACTGCAAAACTGGGGGGATGGAGCAATCAGGATCCATCCCTGCTGTGCACGTACAGAAGAGCTATTTTTGTTTCTGCTTTGACAACTGGGCTTCTCATGCCGAGAACAAAAACAAAAACAACGAAGAATATAAGACATATTTGATCTTTAAAACATCTAATTCCTTTTAGAAATGACCTCAGTGGAACACAGGCTTGTTCAGTTGGCAGAGGATATTTCCCGCTTTCCCCTCACTGCAATTGGGTGGAACATATAGTGGGGCATATAGTCCTATTCCCAGAACTAGAGTGTAAACTCTGCTGCCACTAATTCAGTCACACTGTGTCCATTAGACCCTCCTCCTGCATCAAGGCAGGAATTCGAGTGGAGCATCTATGTCCTCCAATTGCATTAGGGTGGGAGCGCTAAGGAGGGACATCGGTCCCTATTGCTGCTGGCGGTAACAGCACTCAGAAAGTTTAAGGAAGAGCCCAGTGTAGACAGCGCATGTGGGGTTCCTTGGTGTGGTAGCCTGAGAAATTGTAAGGTTGCTTTTTTCTTTTTCTCTGGGTGCCTCTGGGTTTCCCTGCCTGCCAGTCAGAAACATTGTCTGCTGTGTCCGTAAGCAGATTTCCCTCATGCCTATGCAAGTCTGCTTGTGCAACCCTCCTACTCTGCCAATCCCACCATTCAGGGACTTACACCTGTCTTAGTTTGCACATGATGCTGAGGAGAGGTCAGTTAGAGCGGGAAAGGTTTCTGTGTGTCTAGATGGAAAATGTGGGGCGGGCTGTTGTTGCAAAACTGAAATATCAACGTAAAGAACATCCTGCACGTTGAAGGGCCAAACACAAATACAACTGGTCTTCCCTCAGCCAAAATCAAGGCATAAATCATGGGTGGCTTCAACCAAGGATAAAGTGAAGTCTGAAAAACAACCCACCCCATCGCTGCCTACAGCACTTCCTGCTTATGTGTGTTGGGCGAGCAGGGGAATTAACTAGGTCCCCACAGCTGGCCCAGCCCTATATATTCACAGCAGGCTCCTTCCTCACTCCAGATAGAGAGGGTTTAACCCCTGCTTTACTGAACAAGGGCCCTACACCCTGTCATACTGCCCCACTGAATCCCAATTTGGGCTTACACCCTTAAAAACCTACTTTACACACACCGGCTTTTCACCTTCATTTCTGAAGCTGGCCCATTGTTCCCTCATGGCTTAGAACATGTCAGAAGGGTTTGTTACTTTTGCTGCCCGATGCATGCAAGCATTACCTCTTGCACCCATGGGCTGGCTGACTGCCTGACAGGTGGGTCATGAGTCTCATCTCCTCAATTCACACAGCTAATGCTCCATACCTGATGAAGAGCTCAGTTATTGCAGTATTGCCTTTCAAATACTGGCCTATCTAGTAGTGGCTCTGTGATGTGGAGGATCACCCACTGGAGACTGAACTGAGTCCACAAGCCATTCTTCCACACTCTTCTGTGCCTGGGCTGACTCAGTTATACCATCCTCATGGGGCAAAGGGGCTTCAGGATGAGGGGGAGAGAAAGGCCCTCCTCAGAATATCCACTGTGCAGGGGGCCTCTCCAGCTCGCACACAATGAGCCAACTGTGAGCCCAGTCCCCAGCACAGTTGTATACAGGCGGCAGGCCAGGGGTGTCATGAGGGAAGGAGAGGCTGAGCTAAGGACTGGGAGGGATCATGGCCAAAATACATTGCCCTATAGCTACCCTCTGCTTCCCAGAGGGCATGAGAAGCAGAAGATAAATTAGAGCAGCCCTTAGGCTATTCTAATGATAGAGGCTAGCTAGGGCCCTCGCTGCCGTAGAGTTCAGGGAAGGCAAAGATGGCTTAAAGCCACTTTTACTCTTCCCTCTCCACCTAGCACAAAGGCGAAGTAACTACGAATTGGGCCCCCTGTGACCAAGAAGTTGTCAGGACTGGGAACAGCTCTTCTAGCAGCAGCTGATAAAAGCTGGGTGCGTACACTCAGCAAATCCCCTCGTTTTATGTTCCTTTTTCAGTTCACTGAAGCAAAAAAGCATCAGGGACATGAGATGCAGACACATTTTGATTGTTCTGTTCCATATTTCTCTCATTGTCTGACAAGCGAGACACTGCTTCTTAAAATGGATTTTCTATTTATCAGCCCCGCTCCCCGTTTCACATTGGGTTTTGCAAATACCAAACTGTAAGTGGTTAATGTCAAGCTCTGGCAAATGCTCTTATAAAAGAGTCTCCAAATTCTATAGAAGAAAAGAAGGAAAAAGAGAAGCAGTATCTTCTACACAATTGTCAAACTATGCCCTCAAAGTGCCTAACTTCCTCCTGAGCAGTAACTAGACTCCATTAAGAAGACACTTTAATCTGTGACTTTCAGCAGGAAAGTGATGCTGCTAAGGGGTGTCTTAGGCATGGAGTCTTAGGCTCTGATCCTGTCAGATAAGAGAAGAAGGGCTGAGCCTGAGCCATACCAGGGCCGGCTCCAGGTAGCAGCGAACCAAGCAGGTGCCTGGGGCGGCAAATGTAAAGGGGCGGCAGGACGTCAGGCTGTGGGGTGGCAATCCGTTTGGCGCTCAGCGGCAGTTCGGCGGCCGCACCCTTACTCCGTCTCCGTGTTCGGCAGGGAGGAGTCCGCCTCCCTGTTTGGCGGCAAGTTTTGTTGTTGTTTTTTTGCCGCTTGGGGCTGGCCCTGGTCAGTACTGAGATAGGAAACTGCCAAGGAAAACTTTTAGTGGTACAAGAAGTGGGATTAGTGGCATACCTCCTGCTGAGTAAGGACTGAGCCAGTCCTCTGGCATTGTGGAATGAGGATTGGATAACCCTTTTGCACTGTGGAGTGAGGACTGAACCAATCCTGTAGCACCGGGTTGATCAGACATAAAACTGTTTAGGATTCAGATTAAAGATCTCAACGCTGTGTTTCCAAGGGGTAGCTATGTTTACCAGGTCCCCTGTCAAAATTCCAACTTGAGTAATTATACCCTGCCTAGCAGAATTCCAACTACATTTTCAACTGAATTGGTTTATACCTCACTGCTTCTCATTAGAAGTTCGTCTGTAGTGTTGCTGAGCAGCTGATGTGTTCTACCCAGAGGTGGTTGCACTGATTTTCAGTGATGGACACAATGATTAATTTTATATATACAAAGTAAAGAATGTAAAGATGTTGTGGTTATAAAGGCTTAATCCGCAGGAGTTAGAGCTGCAAAGTCACAAATGAATCAGGCAGATAATCTTACACGAATACTGTTAAAAAGTTTAATACTCTACCACAGTGTTAATTAAGTCTGTAGATACCACAGAGGCTACAGAAAAAAATAGAGATGTTACAGTTTTACAAAATGCACTGGAACTCATTTTTGTATTTTTCCAGTTTTGCTTCTAAAGCTGTTAGAATGGCAGCTATGGGAAGCGGCTCAGAGACTTGGACTGTAACTTGGACATAGCCATAAGAGAGAGAGATTGGTGTGCAAAGGGCAGGTGAAGTGGTTAAAGGTGCATGGAAATTCATCACACGGCTCTGTAAGTTATCACATGGACATCACCTCCTCATATACATATACACACGCAGTATAAATCTGTATATGAGTGTGTATCAAAGTAGCTATCCATTTCTATTTCTATATATACACACACGTATACATAGTATTTTAAAGTGATATTAGTGCCCCAAGATGAAATCCTGACCCCACTCAAATCAATGGCAACGCTCCCATTTAATTCACTGGGGCCAGCATTTCACCCCTAAAGTCTGAACTATTTTCCTTCAGTTCCAGGTAAAGTACAGGCAGTGAAAATGGAAGTTTTAATGTGACTTCTGCAAAGAAGCCTCAACCCTTCTTGGGGACTGTCGCTCTAGGAATGAGAGCGGAGTTTCGTCTCCATGGCACATTCAGTCATGGGTCTCCCCATGAAAAAGTCTTACAACAACAATAGTCTGCACCTGTTAGTTACCTGCAAATCTCTCTGAAAATGACAAAAAGGGTATTTTATGCCATTGGGTTTTTCTATTTGTCTTTATTTTTAGCTAGACTTCATTTAAATCCCTTGCAGCCAGAAAAAGGTTGCAAAATATAGTTTCATACATACAGGTGATAGAGTTATGGAGCTCTATCCTGAAAATACATTCGTCACTTAAAAGGATTCACGCGTGTAAATATTGCGGGATTGGACCTATCTTGGCCACTTCAGATACAGTGAGACAAGAATTCTGCTTTCAAATTCACAGGTACAACTCCATTAATCTCAATGGGAGCTGCACCCAAGTAACTGAGAGCAGAATTTAGCCCAGAGCCCTGACTCCACAACAAAGAAATGGGGAAAATAAAGGTCACGTAAAATAAATAAACCATATGTTTGCATGGATCATTTTCCATATTAAAAACCTACACATGAATACAATCAATCAGCTCAATGTAAAGGCCAGACCATCCTTATCTCAATCAATCATGTGCACAATGAATTTTACAGTGTGTACACATGCTTAAGATCTGTAACTATTGCAAGAAAAATAAATGAAGACTTTTGGATGTTTTTGAGATGTAATCCCCATTTTAATCCCACAAGATGAGACTGCCAACAAGGGAATGGAGTTAGTTAGTAGAGGTGGTAGTAACTGTGGTGGGAGGTTTTGTGATGCGGACACCAGTCTAGGGACTGGATTGACACATAACAGCTTCATTCACATGGCTCAACCATCAGTAATGAGATGATGAATATTATCAGTAAATTCCCACCCAGGATGGATCAGAACAAGTGACCTTTAACGTGAAAACCTCAAACCAATCTCTTTTCCCTTTTGCAGAGATCAGATAGCAAACAGCCATTACATTTACAAAACAAAATACAAAGGCAATAGGCTATTAAATCGTGTATTTTTTTATTTGCCAGAGGGGAGAGAGATGGCTTCCCAGGCTATTGTCACTTCTCTCCCCACAAGGTACATTTCTATTCCAAAGAGAGAGCGAGTGAGAAAAAGCAGCAGATGCATCGTTCAGCCTTGTGTTTCCATAACATCCGCTGATACTTCACCCCGTCTGTGTTTTTTTTTCGCTGCATTTAGAAAGTCATTGAAAAATGTTAATGGTGTGGTGGCAAAGCAGAGTTTGGGAATGACGAATGAGCTGGCGGCGGATCGAGGGTGTGCAGCTAATGATTTCCTACAAGTGCTGATTAAACATCATCCTCACTCGCCACCTAATTCTCCCCATTGTTGATTTATGGGAAAAGCCACCATGCAAGGTGCCTGCCGTTGTATTAGTCAGTAACAATTTAACAGAGCAAGAGGCTTTTTTCATGGCTTCCAATTTTCTTCTTATGAAGAAAAAAAGGTGAAAAAATGTTAAATTGTCGTTGTTTAGAATAATAATAATAAAAGTAATTGGGACTAAGTCAAAATAGCCTCATACAAATACCAAGGAAGGGGAGGAACCTACGCTCATCACTCAGGAACCTGTTTATGATGAGAGAATCATTACTTCAGAGAAATCATTATCCTTTTCTAGGCACAGTAGAAGATGAGCACAAGTTCCTATAAGTGGAAACCATCTGGTGCTATTTCAGTAGGTTTAAAAATAGCTCAACACCTCATTTTTCCTAATGCCGTGGTGCCTGCCACCAGCCTCTTTCCAGTAAAAGTTACAGGTTTCAAGACAGCTCTTGAAAAATTCGGACAAAGGGTCTGGGAGATTTTGGCCTTTTTTTTTTTAAATGAGTTTTACAAAGTCAGGCCTCAATTCTGCAAAGAGAAACGTGTGGCTAGAACCCTGCACCTGTGCAGAGCCTCACTGAAGTCATCACTGGGCTCCATACATGAGCGGGAGTTCAGCAGTACAATTCCTTGTGAGGGACCTGACCTTGAAGATGTGCAATTATCCTGTCGTTGAGTTCAGTGGGGCCAGGAACTGGCATCTGAATTCTAGTCAGTTTCCAGCACTGCGTTACTAGATTAGCAAGGAAGTTGGAGCAGAAACTGTCTTTTTGCCTGTGTTTGTACAGCTCCTCGTGCAATGTTGTCCTGGTCCAGGACTGAGGTTCCTAGGTGGTATGGTAATACAAATAATAATAGTTACTAACATCAACTGCACAGCAGAGGCAGGTTAAATTGGGCTGTGCCTTACTTAATTTGACAATAGGAAGAATATGGCTTGTAACTGCACAGCGATTTTTATTTTGAAACAATAATCAATGATTGGCACTCAACCGTTGCATGGCTGGGACTCTCCAAACGCATGATAGGACTGCAGACAAAACTGTGGTTTATGTAAAAGTCAATTTAGTGCTAGCAACAGCCCTGGAGAATGAAGCTCTCAGTTTATCCACAGAGTAGGAACAGCATGGAAGGCAGTTGGGAAACTTACTCCAATCAACGAAACTAACGTACCTCAACTTGACCCTCTAGGAATATATCTAAAGCTGGGATGGCAGTTTGGTCTCTGTGCCTTTTCTGTCTTTTATTTTCTAAGCTGAGACTGCTAACAAGAAGGCTTATCATTACAGCAGGTTAAAATACGGTAAATTTTTTTTCATGAACCTGTTGGGGAAAAAACATCCAAAAAATATGGGATGAAAATTCTCCAAAATTTCTGATTTTTGAATGAGCAAGTACGGAAACCAAAATTTTTCTGGTTGTCAGTTTTTTGGTATTTTTTTCTCCTTTTCACTTTGCTTTTTCACTCGCCTTTTTGGTGGCAAAATGGAAAAAAATAGCAAAAAGGGGAAATAAGGAAAAAGGGAGAGAGAGGGAAAACCAAACATTTCAGTTTTACAGTTTTCAGATTTGATAAAAAATCTAAGTAGTTTAAAAAATCTGTGAAAATGTTCATTTTTTCAGAAAAGGACATGTTTCATAAAAAAAGTTTTAACTCTTGATAGTCTTGCTATCTATATAACTGTCTTCTAGATACCAATGATGGCTGCTTATAGAACTAGATTGAGAAAGAGTGGGAGAAAGGTCACCAAATAGCCATTGGATGGGAGCAATTTCAGTCATGTATCCAAGCTGGGGTGGATTCAAACAGTTAAAAAGATCCATATTTAATTACCAGGCTTATGACCCATCCAAAATTCAGTTTAAAAGAACAGTTCCTTACCCTGCAGTAACTATGGCTCTTTGAGATGTTGTAGTCAGAGTGAATCCCATTGTAGGTGTGCCTGTACCTCATGAGCGTGAGCTCAGAATCTTGTCTGAACAGCCAGAATCTTGTCTGGCTATTGGGGCTGCGCATACCCACTGTGCCGCTTCGTGGTCCTGTGTGAGGGCATACAGGGTGGAGTGACCACAACTTTCCCTCCGTTCCCTGGCAGTTCAAAGCCTGTGTTGGCTAAAGACTCCAAAACCAGCAAAGGAGGGCAGCTCATGGGATCCACACTGATTGCAATATCTTGAACAACTGTTAAAGTAAGGCAAATAACCATTCTTCCCTCTTCAAGCATGTGTCAGGGTGGATCCCGCTGTAGGTAACTGGCAAGCAATAGCCTCTCAGGATGGTGAGACTGAGAAGTATCGGGTGCATCAGTTGAATAGAAATTGGAGTACTTGGCATCTGATCTAGAAGCTAAGTCCAGGGCCTAATGCTGGACTGATGAGAAATGGTTGTTCCATGTAGCTACCTTGTATATTTCAATTTGAGAAGCAGGCCAAGGCTAAGATTGTGGTGGAGTAAGCCTTGATAATCCACGAGAAAGATATACCAGCCCACTGGTAAAACAACGAAATACACTGTGTTATCCATTTAGATAGTCTTTCTGATGAAATAGTCTGACCTTTTGAGTAATCAGCTATAGCTACGAATAGACGGGGTGACAGTCTGAAATACTTAGTCCTGTCATTGTAATATCAAAGTGCACTGGATACATCAAGAGCATATAGCTTCTCCTTCCCTTGTGTAGAATGTGGTTTTGGGAAGAACACAGGTAAATTAGTAGATGGTTTTGACTGGATCTCCAAAACCACCTTGGGGATGAACCTCAAATGAAGTGTCAGTACCATGCTGTCCTCATGGAACAATGTGATGGGGGTTCAGTCATGAGTTCTTGAAGCTCTTCTGGCAGAGGTGGTAGCCATCAAAAAGACCTTCTTATGGGTCAGAGGGTAGATAGAGCATTACAACAGGGGCTCAAAGGGAGGTTCCATAAGTTGAAAGAGGGTGATGTTGAGGTCCCATGCCAGAGCAGATTCTCTGACCAGTGGGGAGGTATGCATTAGGCCCTTAAGAAAGCTGGATACCATCAGATGAGAGAGGACTGAGACTGACTGTATCAGTGGATGTTACAGCAGTATTCCTGCCAGGTAGACCTTAACTGAGCAAACAGAAAGGCCAGAGTGTTTCAACTGTAGCAAATAGTCAATGATCTTTGGTACCAGACCGGCATTGGGTCTAGGCCTTGTTGGGCTACCCCATATTGAGAACCATTTCCATTTGGCGGAGCAGGTTTTTCTGGCACAAGTTTTCCTGCTCTGCATCAGGATTTAGACTCAGACTTTAAGGTCAGAAGGGACCATCATAATAATCTAGTCTGATCTCATGCACATTGCAGGCCACAGAACCTGAGCCACCCACTCCTCTAAAAGGCCCCTAACCTCTGGCTGAGTTATTAAAGTTCTCAAAACATGATTTAAAGACTTAAAATTAAAGAGAATCCACCATTTACACTAGTTAAACCTGCGAAGTGGCCTGAGCCCCATGCTGCAGAGGGAGGATTTCTTGAACTTGTAAGGAGTAGTTCCTTTCCATAGTGTTTAACAGCCAGAATCCAAGTCATCAACTGCAGGGACTTTGGGTCTGAGGTGGTTGTGTGGATATCTCTAGCAGGTCTGTCAGCTGGAAGTGCCTTGGATAGTAGAAAGTCTGGCCATTGATTCTACTGGCTACTGAGACCACTTTCTCAAGGCATGTGGCTCATTCCTAGGTATGTGGGAGGGATCCGCTCCTAGGTATGTGGGAGGGTGGATCCCAATAAGGCCAAGTAGGCAAGTTGTAGGGATACTGGCCTGGTTGTGGTTGGCCAGCCCATTGTCAATCGTGCACCGGTATTAGGCACAGAACATCTATGAAACTCCCTCCATGGCCCCTTGCCAACCTGAAGGGAGAGGGCTCCCTACTCAATGCAGGACAGAGGGAGTAGCTAAGAAATGATAATGCCAAGCACATCTCTTGGAACAGTGTTGCTGTTGGATGCAGCCCAGTATTAGGGGTACCAGTGCCAGTCCCAGTTTTGGTGCTGAAGTGAGAGGGGATGGTGGCTCTTTTATTAACGTGTATCTTGGTAGAAGGATGGCCTCACTTATTGCTGACAGTGTCGGTACCAGTTTGGATCTCTCACCATCAAAGTCAATACCGGCTCTGTCTTCTTCCACACCCTCTTTGCAGTTGGCACTTTGTCCCCAGCCTTCAGTGTCAATGTGGACTTGGATGCCTTGTCTCTGCGGGAGTGCTTTGAGTCCACCTTGTGAGACGATCCTGCGAAATTCTCAGAGCTGTGCTTATGTTTGGTGTGGGTCCATCACTCCACACTTTTTGAAGTAGAAGGCATAGGATCCAGTGGTGCTGGAACTAGGGGTGATGGGGGTGCTGCTACACCCCCTGGCTTAAAATAGTAATAACAAACACCAAATACATGGTTTCCATCATCAGCACTCCACTAGAGAATTTGTTCCAGCACCCGATAGGATCTGGCTGGCTGGCCTGTGACAGGCGCCAAGATTGTCAGTGCTTAAGTTACTGATGCCAAGGGTACCGGTGCCAAGACAGTCAGTGAAGGACGTCCTGATGCTGGTGTCAGTGCTGGGGCCTTTTCAATGTCATTTTCTCCCCCATTTGAATTTGGGGTATGGTGCCTGCTTACAGGAGCACTGCTGGGGACAGCCTTCTTGAGCTCAACTCAGCAGTTCCCATCTCTTAAGGTCTGATGCAACTTTCATAGATTGCTCAAGTAAAAGTAATTTGAGTCTCAAATGTCTGAATTTTCGGGTGTGAGGTGAGAAACAGCAACCAAGGGAGCATCTGTCTTTTTGATATGTCTTTTATCAAGGATTCAAAGACATCTGTATGCCTGTTGAACATTGGCATAAGGCCATTGCATGATGGGCAGGGTAGAAACACCACGGGTTTGGAATCCGCCAGGATGGTGGCAACACAGGGCACCTCACCTTGCTATACAGTAAGGGGGGTGCCAAAATAGGAGGTTTTAAAATGTCTATTTGAATTGAAAGATGGTTGAAAGAAGACAATTCTTCAAAGAACTTGGTACACACTGAGCTAGAGTCTAAGAATAAGTAGCATGTCAAACACTGTCCAGGTTCCATCTCACTGCTGTGGGCAGTGAGAGAACTGAGGGAGGGTTGTGGTTGCTCCGCTCTTGATGCCCATGCAAGGAGCACGAGAGGGCATGGGGAGCGTGCACAGCCATAATGAACACAGCAAGTCAGAAAAGATTCCAAGCCAGCACACCTGAGGCCTGTATGCACCCACACTGGGACCCACACTGACACCTACATGAAGAAGAACATGTATTCAGTGTATGAAAAACAAAGAACACCCTGAAATCATTTTTGTTGCATTTCTGTAACATAAAGAACACTCCATTTCAAACTTTGCACATGCATAATTCTGCAGGGGGTACTAATGGCCTCTGCTAGACATGGTCATAAATTAACCAGTTCTTCTGATCTTGGTGGCCCCACCTGAGGACCTTCTTTCTTTTCAGATTGCAGGTCTGTCAGGGAAGGACCATGTCTGCCTTTGCATTTGTGCAATAACCAGTACAATGGGGCCTTGATCCTCATTGGGGCTTTTGGTATTACGGCAACATAAATAATAAATAACAATAGCAATGGGCCAAATCTTCAATTGGTGTAAATTGGTATAACTTCATTGACTTCCATATACTACACTGATTACACCGACTGAGGATCTGGCCAAATAATTATACATG
Source organism: Natator depressus (assembly GCF_965152275.1). NCBI lineage: Eukaryota > Metazoa > Chordata > Testudines > Cheloniidae > Natator > Natator depressus. The sequence goes on from NC_134243.1 coordinate 70,339,460, forward strand.
ATTCAGCTCTGATTTAGAGCTAGAATTGCAGCTTTGGTAAGAGTTGTCGGAAGAGACCAGTGACAAAACCAAGGGCAGAATTTCTCTGATTTCCCACCTGAGATACAGTAAATGTTTCTATTTTAATTTTAAACAGGGGCAGAACAAAGCTGGCCTAGCCTTTCTCTCCAGTAACAGCAGCCAAAAAGCATTAGATCATTTCTCCCCAGTTTTATTTTTTCCTTCTTCTTCCCCTTTTTTTTAATCCTTCCATGTAACAGATACCTACATCAGAGTTCATCATTCTGCAGAAATATTTTCCTGTCTGCTCTTTCTTCCCCAGACAGATATTCTGATGATGCAATTTCCCAGGCCATCATTTTGGAAAGAAAAGATTTTGATAAAACTCAAATTGCAAAGTTGTCCATCCCCCTCATTCTCTCTGGCTCGTGCATTTGGAATGTACTACAGAGAAATGAAATCCAAAGAGGTGAGGGGAGTCAGAGACAGTATGTGATTTGAACAATGAAAAGGGCAGATCTGGATTTCTCTAGAGCTCAGAAATTCATGTTGACCAAAAGGTCACTATGGCATGCAAGGAAAATAAAAAAGTTTTAAGAGGAAGGCAACAAAGGAAGCACTTTGACCAGGGACACTAACACTATTAAGAGACAATCAACTGAATACACATATTGAAATAAAAGGTGCCAATATGTTTTATATTAGAAGAATCAGTGACATTCAGTGGGTGCAATTAACTCAAGGAATGGATGTTTATATTTATAGTAATGTGTCTCATTCTGTATTGACATAGCATCCATACCAATGAGGCCCTGATACTAATTGGGACCACTATGCACAATAATAAATAAAATAATAATAAAATAATAATAATAATAAATAATAAAGTGGATGTTTGAGCAACTGCAAATAATGTATGTGTATGTGGCTCATTTAGTAGCTCTCCCCTCTGCATCAGGAGACTGTGTGTACAAGATTAATGCCAGGACTTAGCTTCACAGTACAGCCCTATGTGTCCAATCCTGCTGCCCCTGAAATCAACAGCATAGTTCATGCTGACTTCAGTGAAGACAGGATTGTGCCATCAGGAAATAGTGCTTCACTGTTAATGTTTCTTTGGGCAACATTAGTAGCCCCTTTTGCCCATTGCTGTGAATGTGAAATTCAAGATCTGCCATCCATACTGAAAAGGGGTGTAGACAGTCCTAGAGTCCTAGAAAAACTCTTTTAATAAAACAGGTTTTAATGTTCAGGAGGAGTGACACGAGCGACCTGACACAAGTGACCTGAGTAATTTAAAAGTGGATGGGACAAATCACTGGAGAGCAATCCTGCATCAATAGGGGCTAAGGATAGGTAGCCTACCAGGTCTTGAGTCTTGCCCATTTATGAGTTGTGATTGTCAAAGCCAATGTGTAAGCTGTAGCTGAGTGCATAAAGGTTCCCATGTTTGCCTAGATAGCCGAGGTATCCCTTGTATCTATTTCATTGCTGTGTGAAGTGCCTTGCGATCTCGTGGCACAGAATATCAGGGCTCAGACAGCTGAGAAGTGACAAATGAACACTAGTTTATACTTACAACTAGTGTCTTATTAGAACACGTTTCAAATATTTGTCTGTTTTGCTTCATCACTCCAGCATGCAGCACACAGACTGTCAACACTGGTTCAAACCAGATTGCTAAGTTGTAAAACTGAAAACCTGGAGTGGTAGAGAATACAAACATTAATTGAGCTGAAAACAAGACTCTGTGTAAAACATGGACTAGATTTATAATCACAGTAACTGCTTCATTACGTCTGAGCATTTAGGACACTACATACATTCTAGTAGGTTCAATAAGAAATATTGAGCTACTACTTTCCTAACACCTGTGATTCCAACTCAGTAAGCAGAAGATGAATTGAAACATTCAGTATTGCCTAGGTTTGGAGTCCTAGGGTAAACTGAAAAATGGTCTTAGAATATTTTGGACCACAAAATCCTTCCTCGGACAATATTTCCGTGAGGTACTGCAATTACACTGATTATTACACCATGGCTTTTCCATGACAAGTACTCAGTAATTCTATCATACTCACAGGTAACCGCTGATCATTTATTTACATGAATCACCAGCAGGGTATTAATTAAAGGTAATTATTGCAATTGGCAATTTTGTAAAGAATGAGACAGTCTGGGACATTGCTGGTCAGGTCTGAGGGGCATTGACAGGTGTGTAGGGAGCCCAGGACTGGAACAGTGGAGGTGTTGCAAGTCAGCAATGAGCTGCATGGACAGCTCTCCATCAAAAGATCCCAAAATACCTCCTTACACTCTGTCTTAGTCTAGGTAGTGCTATTTCTGTTCTAGGAAAGGTCCATACTACAAATTCAAATGTTACATATATACCCATCTATGTTTATACACTATATGGATGTAACTGAAACAGATTTTTCTTCTCCCAAAACACTGCGTGGCCCGTCTTTCCTGCTTTATTGAAATCCAGAGCAGCTAGGCTTTGATCGTGTGGCTTTTGAGAAAGGAGCTGCTTAAAGTTTCAGATCAGCTTCATACAGTGCCAAGTGAGCTTACAATGATGAAGCTCAGCTCAGATGGACAGCACCCTCTGCTGCTCATTCATGGAAGGGAGAGGACAGACCCTTCAGTAACAGTGTGTTCAACAGCTGGGTATATTCTGGTGTAGGTATGCAGGGCTTTGGCCACGCCACCCCTGCAGGGTTCAGACACTGCACCAATGTGTGGTCTGAACCCACAGCTGCTCATGTTGTAACAGGCTTGGGAATTGTGTATGTGTAAGAGAGAAGGGGGTGGGGAGTCACGGAAAATTGTACAGCACCTAGCGATTTGTACAGCACCTAGCGATTGGCAACCTTTGGCCCGCCAGGGTAAGCCCCCTGGCAGGCCGGGCTGGTTTGTTTACCTGCCGTGTCCGCAGGTTCGGCCGATCGCGGCTCCCACTGACTGCGGTTTGCTGCTCTAGGCCAATGGGGGCTGCGGGAAGCTGCATGGGCCGAGGGATGTGCTGGCCACCACTTCCCGCAGCCCCCATTGGCCTGGAGCGGCGAACCGCGGTCAGTGGGAGCCGCGATCAGCCGAACCTGAAGACGCGGCAGGTAAACAAACCAGCCCGGCCCGCCAGGGGCCTTACCCTGGCAGGCCGCGGGCCAAAGGTTGCCAATCCCTGACCTAGGTGCTGTACAAACACTCCCCTGAAGTCTTACAACCTAAGAATAAAAAACACTAAGGCTTACTTGAACCTCTGTTGGGTGGATATGTGCAAGGGAAGTCCAGCACTGATTAAGAGTGATGCAGTTACATGCTGGAACTGGCAACTACTTGTATTGTGACCTCATCATCTCTCCTACACTAAGCAAGTTTGCACTGGATGAGGAGCCTTCAACAAAGAACAAGATATTGCAAGGAAGTAGTGTTGGTGATTAGTAGAAGCTGGTCTTCCCTCTGCATCTGATCTCACTCAATACCCCAGCCTGGGACTGTCTCAGACATGACGTAAAATCAGGGTCTTGATGATCCTCTGCCTTTTTTCCAAGAAGACGACTTGTTAAATCTGGTAGACTGGCTAAATTCCAGTTAAGATATTTACATTTTGCCTACATACAATCCCACTGTAGTTCCAGCTGGGGTTATTCTTCCTTTCCCCTGTTAATAAAACTTGATGTTGTTATTGCTGACGTAGAATGGTGGCTGGATTCCACCCCAGAATCGCTGCATTTCAGCAGGGAGTGAGCAATCCCATGAGTAAAGCCCTGTGGGATTCTCTGTAATAAAAGGAGCTATATAAATCTCAGTTATTGCTATTATTACTTTCTCCTGCATTATCCATAAACTAAATGGCTAGGTAAGTTGATTGTCAGGCTGCTTTTCATTATTTGCTGAACAAAGCTACCTGAAAGTTCCTGACTATTACTTATATAAAATTTAATTTGGTGTCTAATAGACCCCAGCATCTAAAGCAGGCAGTACTCTATAATCAACATAAAGAGACTCGTATTTACTAGGTAGTGACTGGGGACTTTCATGGACATTGTGGTTTGCTGAACCTCTCAGATTATTTATTCTAGTTTGTTAAATTCCTGTAACTCACTTTAATTCACAAACCTTTTCTTCCTCTGTGATTTAAACTCACATGCCCAGATCCTGTCCCCCTCTTCAGCTGCTTTGTATTCCAGGGGGAAATCCACTAGCAGCATCAGGCCATTGTAGCAACTATTTGATCACCCCTCTTGGAATTCCCATTTGGAGGGGGCACATTTGAGAGAAAGGGTGTGTGTGCCCAGGCTATATCTATACCTCTCTAATCTTTGGCCATTGGTAGCTGGCACAAAGTTAGGCAGCTCTGAGGCCACTCTACTTTACACCAGGAGCCAGCCTGATCCATTCCTCCCTGTATATTTTCCATTGGACTTGCTTCTCAATCCCACCTCTTTGTTCCTTTTCTCAAAGCCTGGAATGTGAACCCCCATAAAAACCCAAGTCAAACTTTGGAACCCCAGGTGTCTGAGTGGGTTCAAAATCAAGCAAACATGTTTCCATTTCTAGTGATGAGCAATACTTTAGGAGAGATGCTAAGAGAGCCACAGTTCGGTTTCCTGAGGGCTGAAATACTTTGGTCTAATTCCAGTTGTTGAGCTTGCTGTGAGGGTGGCTGGGTTGTGTTGGTGGCCAGTGATATACTGCAGGTCAGATTAGACCATCTGGTGATCCCTTCTAGCCTAAAAACTCTATGGCTCTATAACACCAGGAAAGATCAGACCTCTACCATGTTTCTAACCCTGCCATGGCCAAACCTATGGCAGAAACATATAAAAGGGCCACAGATACAGACGCTTGAGCCAGATCAATGGGAGCTTCCCAGTGTGGGATCAGATTACCAGGGAGTCAACACTTGGCTTCTGCCAGACCGTGGGTAGTCATCCTTTCCCAACTGTGCCAGGCCTGGCCTGGCCTACGTGCTCTTTCTCTACAGTTTGACTTAAGGAAAGCACAATCAGCATTTCCTCCTAGCACCATTGTCATGGGGACAGTTTCCTTTCGGAAGGTTGGGATCCCCACTCTAGGGTCACGGGACCTCATTTAACTCATTTAAGCTGGAGAGTTCCGCTGAGTCATTCCACCATCTTGTAATCCTCCACAAGCTTTCTGAGCACCTCCTGGAAGTTAGCAGAGCCATGTGAATAACCTAAAAAGAACCCCGCCAATCCTCCCCTAGGTGCTCACATACCCTGCCGAAGGGTGCCACAGCATAGATAGACAGCCGGGCAAATGGCAGCCCTTCTGTAGGAACCAATTTAAATGACTCAGGTTATGTCTAACACTTGGCAGCCCTTCTGTAGGAACCAATTTAAATGACTCAGGTTATGTCTACACTTGGAGCTGGGGGTGTGATTCCCAGCTCAAGGACACATACTCCTGCTTGCTTTGATCGAGCTAACATGCTAAGAATAGAGTGTAGCTGCAGCAGCATGGGCAGCAGGAGGGGCTAGCCACCCCAAGTACATACCCATCTGAGATCCAAGGCGCATACTCATGGCGGCTAGCCCTTTCTACTGTTCATGCCACCATGGTTACATTCTACTTTTAGCACAGTAACTCAATCAGAGATAACACAGGTATGTCTTCTTGAGCTGGGACTCACACCCCCAGCTCCAAGTGTAGACATATCCCTAGTGTTGGAACAGGTTTGTTATACCCTGGCATTGTAGGCGCTTATAGCCTTTGTCATTAACTCAACCATGAAAGAAATACGCTAGCCCATGCTCACTCTACCATGGGCCATTCTAGAGTTCAATTACAGACTTCGGTCAGGTAGTTATCTATTTATTGACTGAATAGCTAGTGATCCAACCCATGCAAACTCACTAATTAATTTTCATAATTAGCTGCTACCTCTTTAAAGTTTGCTTTAACTTTACAGGTATACATCTCCCCGAACAGTAAACGGAAACTGACTATAGCAAGCTTTCAAGATAAAAGGAGCTGTTTAAAAGTCTTATCTGGACTAACCACCTGGAAATGTAAACACTGTTGGAAACCTGTAAACCTTCTTCTTAATGGGGCACTAAATTGTGTGTTACTTCAACCCCTTTTGTCTTGGAGGTGACCATAAACCTTTGTATTACACAACACTGGAAACATTCACCCTTTCCCTCCATGGGCCTTGGATCACTGCACAGTTGAGTAAATTAGAAGACAATAGTCCCCTGCATCAGCCCTGGGCCAACTGATATCCAGTTGGTTAGAGGATTTCAGCTCTTTGTACCAGGAAGCTCCCCAAATCTGAATGGGAGCAGCTGGAGTCCTTAAGCAGCAAGAGATTCTGAACCAAAAGAGGAAGATTGCCACAGTGTGCTGGGAGCCACTCACCAATATCTTGGAGGGGTACATACTAAATGCTATGTAGGTGTTACAGTGGTAGGGGACACCACAGAGATGCAAATACATAAGCGGCCTTCAGGGTTGTAAACAGAGCCAGGTGGATGGAAAACAGAATGCACAATATTAACCATTTCTGTTTGGGGTTTTCTAGTGTGAACCTGAAAAGTCTGAGCAATGAGTGAAGAGGCACAAAACTGACACAATAATTAAAGTGATATGGAAGTTGAGGAGGTCATTATCTAATCTATCTATCTATCTAGCTTTGTACTCTTCCTACATAAGCAATGGTGATATCCATGTAATAAGTCTCAGAGCCATTGCATTTATCATGCACCTCTGGCCCTCCTCACCTATAGTCTGCCCACTAATCCATCTCTGTCAGGACTAGTTACAACATTCCAAGCCCAGAGACCTTCAAATTGTTGTAACTTTTTGTTAAAATCATCAACCTGCCACAAATATGTCTCCTTTTTTTATCCTACATGTAAAATGTTCCTACTGAAATGACATTAGTTAAGTCCAGAATGGGTAAGCCTTGCTTCTGAGAGAAGTTTAAGATCAAACATCTCACAACCCCTTGAGGTAGGCTACTCCTGCCCTACAGAGTCTGTGTCAACATAGCCATGCTAGCAGAGCCCCCTAGTGTAGATGCAGGGTACACTGACAGAAGGAAGAGTTCTGCCTGTATAGGAACACCACCTCCCCAAATGACATTAGTGATGCTGGCAGAAGCCCTCTTCTGTCGGCACAGCTCTTCCTACACTGTGGGGTTTGTCAGCAAAGCTATGTCACTAGGCTATGAGGGGGTTTTTACAGCCCAGACAGAGATAGCAATGCTGGTATTTTAAGTGTAGACTAGGCCCTAGAAATAGGAGCTTTATATCACTGGAAAAGGGAGAGTCCCAGATGTCCACTGTGACAGGCTGCACTTGTTTCTAGCCCTGGAAGGCCTCAGGAATGGAAACTTTACGCCTATGACACTCATATAGAAAAAGCTATTTTGGGGAATCTTTAAAGGGTTTATTGACTGTAATTTTCTCTATCCCACCAGCCTGTACAAGTTGGACCCTTGGTAACAAAACCACCTGTCTTTGCATTTAACATGATGGTCAGTTTTACTGGCGCCTGTGAGGGTTGACTTTAATAACTCACCCAGCCCTTTGCCACATACGACAAAGCAGCCATCCTAAAAGCAAAAGTCCCAGTCCACAGAGACACTACACTGAGCCTGGTCCACGCTGGGGCCAGGTGTTGCGCTGCCTTTCTGCTCTTCTGGCTCAGCCATGGAAAAAGGCTAATGTAGTGCCCATCTTTTAAAAAGGGAAGAAGGAGGATCCGGGGAACTACAGGCCAGTCAGCCTCACCTCAGTCCCTGGAAAAATCATGGAGCAGGTCCTCAAGGAATCAATTCTGAAGCACTTAGAGGAGAAGAAAGTAATCAGGAACAGTCAGCATGGATTCACCAAGGGCAAGTCATGCCTGACTAACCTAATTGCTTTCTATGACAAGATAACTGGCTCTGTGGATGAGGGGAAAGCAATGGATTTGCTATTCCTTGACTTCAACAAAGCTTTTGATATGGTCTCCCATGGTATTCTTGCCAGCAAGTTAAAGAAGTATGGGCTGGATGAATGGATTATAAGGTGGATGGAAAGCTGGCTAGATTGTCGAGCTCAACGGGTAGTGATCAATGGCTCCATGTCTAGTTGGCAGCCGGTATCAAGCGGAGGGCCCCAAGGGTCGGTCCTGGGGCCGGTTTTGTTCAGTATCTTCATTAATGATCTGGAGGATGGTGTGGACTGCACTCTCAGCAAGTTTGCAGATGAGACTAAACAGGGAGGAGTGGTAGATACGCTGGAGGGTAGGGGTAGGATACAGAGGAACCTAGACAAGTTAGAGGATTGGGCCAAAAGAAATCTGATGAGGTTCAACAAGACAAGTGCAGAGTCCTGCACTTAGGACGGAAGAATCCCATGCACTGCTACAGACTAGGGACCCAATAGCTAGGCAGCAGTTCTGCAGAAAAGGACCTACGGGTTACGGTGGATGAGAAGCTGGATATGAGTCAACCGTGTGCCCTTGTTGCCAAGAAGGCTAATTGCATTTTGGGCTGTATAAGTAGGGGCATTGCCAGCAGATCGAAGGACATGATCATTCCCCTCTATTCGACATTGGTGAGGCCTCATCCAGAGTACTGTGTCCAGTTTTTGGTCCCACACTACAAGAAGGATGTGGAAAAATTGGAAAGAGTCCAGCGGAGGGCAACAAAAATGATTAGGGGGCTAGAGCACATGACTTATGAGGAGAGGCTGAGGGAACTGGGATTGTTTAGTCTGCAGAAGAGAAGAATGAGGGGGGATTTGATAGCTGCCTTCAACTACCTGAAAGGGGGTTCCAAAGAGGATGGATCTAGACTGTTCTCAGTGGTAGCAGATGACAGAATGAGGAGTAATGGTCTCAAGTTGCAGTGGGGGAGGGTTTAGGTTGGATGTTAGGAAAACTTTTTCACTAGGAGTGTGGTGAAGCACTGGAACGGGTTACCTAGGGAGGTGGTGGAATCTCATTCCTTAGAGGTTTTTAAGGTCAGGCTTGACAAAGCCCTGGCTGGGATGATTTAGTTGGGAATTGGTCCTGCTTTGAGCAGGGGGTTGGACTAGATGACCTCCTGAGGTCCCTTCCAACCCTTATATTCTATGATTCTATGGTGAGTAAATGCTGCATCAAAGTGATAGGAACATCACCCTCTGAGGTACCAAAGTGCTGGATTCATCAAATTTCAATAACTTTCCTGAAAACTGACAGGTCTCGTGTCAGGCCTAGCAATCTGGTAGGGCCAGGACTTGCAGCCAAACTCTGTGTATACCCATGGTGCTGTGAGATTTACCCCTTGTTCTGAGAAGTCACGCAGAACAAGTGGGGTTAAATGGCATCATTTCAGCCCTATTTGCTTCTCACCCCAGCTCTATTTTGTTGTGGGTTTTTTTCCCCCATCCCTAACACTGGTGTGTTTTTCCTTTTAGCCTGTTGATCCACCTAGGAGGCTGTTTTGCAAGGGAGTTTTAATCTAATTAGAAGCCAAGGTACAATAGCTTCATTTCACAGAAAGTTCAGCATCAATAGGATCAGAGTGTGAGCAAAATGAAAAGCTGGAGAAGCGCTCGATTAAGCAGAAGAGTGCTGGGCAACATGAATGCAGGCGGCTTCTCTGCCTTTGCTTCTGTTTTCATGATTTTGTTATGCTTCCCTGAAAAGTGCTATCTCCTTTTGTGTCCAGTGGAGAAGAATGGCACAGAGGAGAGAAAAAGGCCTCGTTCCTTATTTTTATTATTCTTTAATAAAAACACTAGATGATGGGAACCATAAGCTTGAGCAAAGCTGATGCCAACAAGATGCATCAAGTGTTTGCGGCTTCCCTCGTGAAAGATGTATTCAGTGGCTCTTAACAATTTCTTCTCCTCGTGTTTGTCCTGGGGGAAAAAAAGCCTTTTTGATGTTTCTTTCTCTTTTTATTTCCTTGCTTGAAGGAGAGGACTGAAAGAGCCAAAATGGAGAGCAGGCCTAAGAGAATGAATCCTTCAGGTGTGTCTCCTTTAGCTAGTGCACCAGCCCTTCATCTTTAAAGATCTGTGTAGAAACTGCCACACACATCCTTCAGGCCCCTATCGAGCTCATATTGAACTCAACAGGAGTCTCCCTTGCCTTCACTGGGAGATGGGCCAAACCCTACAGGCTGGTTTAAACACAAACTTGTATCCTTAACTGAATCAGTTTCCTAAAACCTTTTTCATGATTTCAGTGCACATTTGTGTGTGAGCAGTCTTCTTTTGAACTAAAAGAGGCTAAAGTCAACTCACTAAGATAGGTAACAAACCAACTTTAACTAAATTGACTTTAGCCACTTTTATTCAGAACTAAGAGTGGCCATACACAGACTTGTGCTGAAATGACTAAATGAGAGAGACAAGGTGGGTGAGGTTTAAGAGTAGCAGCCGTGTTAGTCTGTATCCGCAAAAAGAAAAGGAGTACTTGTGGCACCTTAGAGACTAACAAATGTATTTGAGCATAAGCTTTCGTGAGCTACAGCTCACTTCATCGGATGCTTTCCACTGCATGCATCCGATGAAGTGAGCTGTAGCTCACAAAAGCTTATGCTCAAATACATTTGTTAGTCTCTAAGGTGCCACAAGTACTCCTTTTCTTTTTAAGATGGGTGAGGTAATATATTGGACCAACTTCTGTACTTAGAGACAGTTTAGTGGATTGGTGGTGGTTGCTGAAGTTGTCGTGGGTTTTACCTCACTCTCCTTTTGCAAGTTTGTGTGCAGACATTCTTAAACAGGCCTATCTGGATCCAAGGGCCGACTAGATAGATCCTTCTGGCCTTAAAAAAATCTGTGAATCTATGAAAAAGAATGATGGTGTACATGAGTTCCAGTGGTTCCAGTGGTTCCATTTTGAAAACTCATAAATGCGAGTACTGTGTTCTTCCCACTTTCGTAAGGCTGTTGGCCCCAGGCTACCAGCTTATAGAAAGTCCAGCTTCACTAGTATCCCCTTTGCAACTCCCTCTTCATAAAATGCCCCTCGCGATAACAAAAATAACTAAGGACAAATAATTTCTTCTGCAAATTTTGCCTCCTTTCTTCTTAGAGAACAATCCATGAATAGATTGTGATTCTCTCCAATGGTTTTGTTATGCATTCTTAGGGCACAGTGTATGTTTCTGTTTCTTTCCCAGAGGAGTTTAATTTTCAGAATTGAGAATACATGGGATTACAAATTCTGCATTTACTTTCCAGGAATATTCTGGAAGCTGCACTTCCAGTTCCCTGTTACTCTGAAATTCCCTATGTGAAAATGAATTTCAGAGGCAACTTTTCTTTTTTATGATTAAATTCTCCTCCAGCTAGAATGTTAGTGGAAAGTCAGCACAAAAGGAATAAGATCATGATCAAAGCAAATTTATGAACGTTCTAACTCATATTTGCAGGAAATGTTTTGCACTGTTTGCCTAGGTCTAGTCATGATAGTCACAAAAAGAGTGTATCAGACATCAAGCAAACAATGACAATTATGGGGATTTAAGAAAAGGAAAGGCAATAGTATATTCTGTAGCCTGTCTCCATTATGCCAAAAGTTAAGGAGCATATAACATGTCAGATAGGAAGAACTAATTAACACCACTGAATTTTGGTGCAACTATCAGAAATAAAAACCCAGGAGTGATTCTGTTACACAAGCAAAATCATTATTCCTCAAGAACTGACAGGGAAATACTGTGCTCAGATGCTATTGTTTTATATTGGTGATAATACAGGAGGCAGAAAATAGCCAATTTGGTTGCAAGACATGGTGCTGGAGCTAGAGGAGAAAAAATCATCCTTTGACTTTTAAAGTGAGCAAACTGGATCTGGGCATTATTGACAAAGACTGAAAATGACACCAGACAAGGTAATCTTTACTGTCACTTTTCTGAACTATAACTGCATTTTAATAGTAGGGGTAAAAGTCAGGCAGAATTCATTGTAATAACCAGGACTCTATAAAGATCAGCAGTGTTCTGGCTTTGTCTCGGGTTTATCTACTCTCTTTTCCAACCTAATCTCCTCTTTGATATGTATTACTGAACACAGATTGGAAGAGCTTGGAGTCCCACGATATGGAGAGAGTGGAGGGAAAAGAACCACGAAGTGCCATAGCAGCATCAGAGAGTCCACACAAAAAAGAAGGCCAGTGACAGCGGATTCAGAAGGCAACAGAACACTGAAATAAACATTCTGGAGCTTCAGAATCAAATTATCAAGGAACCTCCAAAAAAAGAAATCAGCTGCAGAGCTTGTGAGCAGCTGTTTGTGTCTTCAAAGAATTCATTTGCACATGCAACAGTACACGTCCGCAAGCAAAAGCAGGCTTGCATGTGAATGCAGATTCTTGAACACACGATTATTTAATCTGAGCACAATGGTGGACTTATTGTTTCTTACTACCATTACCTTTTTTCTTTATTCTTACATATGTGAGGAACAGACAGAGTGTGAAAAACCGATGTATAAGTTCTGCCCATCGCCCAGTCTTGATGTGCAGAACCCCCTGTGCTTCCAGCCTTGGACTCACACACACACAAAATGAACACACTTCAGTGTGAACTTGGAGCCTGACTGCAACTCTAACCCTGAGTCCACAAACAACTCTGCCAATGCACTTCACGCCTTACCTGCATTACCTCCTTGCTTTTCCAGTCCTACTCCAGGTCTGCTGATGCATCTCATTTCCAAACTACAGCCCACCTCCCTCCCACATGCTATTCCAGTCCTGGGCTCCCATGCAGCTCTGCCACCGTTCTGTAAAATATACAATGATGGGAACCATAAGGGTACAGCTTTGAAATTGGCTTTGAATACTAGAGTTACAGCAGTCATGTGAAATGAAACAAGTTCTTTTCCCAGAGCTTCTGAAGTACCTTGTGATTTAAGAACAGTAATTCCAAACCCCATATTACACTTGATATCCAGTTTGAACCCAAAGCAAATGGGTGAAGCTTAGTCAAATTATTGTGAAGGCACAAGGAGAGATGGCAGGGAGAGAAAGAGAAACTCGTGACAAAAATTTCTTTTTCTTTCTTTCTTTCTTTCTACCTTCCTTGAATCTGTTGCCCATAGTCTCTTTCCTGCTGTTATTCTTTGCTTTGGCAACACATTGACCTTACAGATGTGTCTGCTGCTTTCCTGGAGAATGAGATCCCAGGAAAATTACTTGTCTTACTTTCCAGTTATCTTTTCCTGCCTCTTAACATTTAGCTAACAGGCTGCATCTCAGAAATAATAATTATTCTCCAGATTGCAGTCAGGACTTCAGAGCATGTTTCATGCCAAAAAAAGAAGACAGAAAACATGATTAGAGACAAATATAGTGAAAAATAAAATATGAAAGGATTGAAATCTCCTTGTTCAGAACTGCAGTCTTTTATCCACTATGTTTCTGGGGTCTGATCCAAGGCTCACTGAAGTCAATAGAGCTTTGTATTCAATCAGCTATGGATCAGACCCCGATGAAGTTTTCTTCCTAGTCTTCACATGGGTGTAGATATGACTCAACAGGTGACTTTTCCACCTCCTCATTCAGATATGTAATGATAGGTGTTTCGAGGTGGTTGGAATTCCTATTATTTCTCATTTGTATTACAGTAGCATATACCCTGTATATACACATAATAAAACGCCAGCCCCTGCCCCAAAGACCTTACAATTAAAGAAACAATACAAATGGTAGAAGAAAGTATACAGTTTTATCCCCATTTTAATGGGGAACCAACACACAGAGATTTATGGCTTGTGTCTTATGCAGAAAGAAAGAAAAATGATACTCTGGGGGACAATTGAGAGACCTGTACATTCCTCTCATCCAGTCCTTTGTGCCCTTCCCAAGGTGCTCACCCCACCCTTTTGGAAACACTTCTAGTGTTTGAGTAAGTAAGGTCAAGAAAAAGGACAGGATAATGACCAGCTTTGACTGACAATATCGCAACACTCCCAAATTTCCCTTGACTGAAATACAAACTAATATTATTGTTAATGATTGATATATAAATATCATTACTAGTGAACAGCAAATAATTCATTAGACAAAATTGTCCTGTTTTCCTGTTTGCTAATTACCAGGGAGCAGGTTTTGTAATTCTCAGATATGGATAGCTCACAAATCATTAGTTATGAACGTTCAAGATTCAAACTCTGAAACTGGGGCTGTGTTGGCTAATTACATGTCATGTGCTGGTTTCCACAGCGTGACTATTTTTCACATATAACTAAACACTATCTCATTTCCTCTCTAGTAAATTATTTCTTCTGACTGGGCCATATACTCAAGGTGCTGAGGATCTGCAGCTTCCATTGTAATGAATGAGAATTACAGGTGCTCAGCAGGTGCTCCCCACCTCTCAACATTAAGCTGCTATATGATGGAGGGTGCTATATAAAATAGGGGTGGCAAAAACCGCTAAGTATAGAAGACCCGATCCTGTCAGACGCTCAACTCCTCAGGACACAGTAGCTTTGATGACAATTGAGACATTCAGAACCATGCTGAGCTGCTCAGCCCTGGGCTTAAAGTTTCACTCAAGGGTGCTGCAAACAGGAATGTGTACTCTACGGAAAAAAAAATTTCTATGGTACACAGCAAGTACTTCTCTTCGTGCTGCAGAATATCACATGAACAGTTTTGGTCCAAGCTACAGGACTCAGGTAAAATGTATGTAAATACTGTCATGGCACACTGGTATTTCTCTTCCCCTCCATTTCTCCTCTTTTGTTGCCTTTTTGCTGCTTATATCTTCTGCCTATCTCCCTCTGCCATTTCCCAAGCCCAAATAAGGTTGGGTGTTATTTTTCACTGGTGTCTGTATTGCCATATAAAATGGCACATAGTGCTTTCTACCCTACAGGATACTCATTTTTCAGCAAGCTATAAATCAGAATGAGCGGGAAGTGACAGGGATTAGATTAGAGACAGATCCTACAATGACCAGCTACAGATTGCAATCTTCAGCTAATAAACACTGTCAAAAAGAACAAACCCCCACACACTCACATGCACTCAGACACACATGCACACATTCACGAAAAGCCCACCCACACACACACAACAATGAAATTTAATAGATTAACAGGGGTGTTTGAAGAGCCCTTTTAACAACTACTGTACAACTCTCATGAGAATGTTCTTCAAGGTCAGGCCCAATTGGCTAACAGTACAGAGGCTTGGGAATGGGATCACAGGGGTGTTGCAGGTCAGGACTGAGTTGGTTTACAAGAGTCGTGTGTGTGTGTGTTGTGCGTGTTCCAGTCCACAGTAGCAGGGGATACTGCAGATCAGTGAATGGGGTGAATAGACCCTGTACAAGGGTCCAGGACTGAAACAACAGCTGCTGCAAGACAGGACTGAAGAATAACAGAACTGTGTGGGGCTTTAGGACAGGGATAGCATGGGATCGCTTGTCAATGCTGGAGTTCACCGGCTGATCTGGGATTTGGGAGGGGGGGAACCTTGAATAAAACCTGCCCATGCTGCCTGCTATGCTATCGGTCCCTACTTTTCACAAACACACTCCCCCGCACAAAATGCTCAGAAAAGATCAAACGGAAAGGAATTAGGACAAGCTTTCATTGATGAGCTGTTAGTCAGAGATCGATTAATGACTGCCTGTGCACGATGCATCAGCAACAACCGGCACTGGCAGGGCTGCTATCAGTGAATATTAGTTTATAACAGTACAGATGCAAGAGACCACCTTTAGCAGAGCCGTTTAGTGAATGACAATGGGCCGGGAGAAGTGAGTTTCCCTATGGCAGGCTGAGTTGGGTTCTGTCTGAGAGCCCTTTCCCTCACTGATCCCATTTAATCTCCCTCTCCCTCAATCCCTCACCAATCTTTGTTTCCCTTCGGTTACTTGTGAGGCCCCTTGGTTGTGACTGAAAGAAGGAAACAGAGGATGTGTTAACTCACTTCATTAAGAGCCAATGGAAGGAGCTTTTCTACAGCCGGCACAATTTATATGGTCTGCACTATCAAAGGTTCTGATCCAAAGTCCATTGAAATCAATAGGAGTCTTTCCATTGATTTACATCAGGCTCACAGGGCAGGCAGATTTGCTAGTCACACTCTTGTGAGGACTATATAGTTCATTGAACTAGACAGGCACAAACTCTGGAGTGGACTTTAGAGTTCATGGAACCAGAGTTCCCACCTTTCCCTACCATTCTATACTTTCCAGTAGGATTGTTAAAAAGTGTTATTAAACTGTGTCTGAATGGAAAAGGGTTAGATTCAAAGAATGAAGCGGAGAAGAGATTGCAGCTATAGACTATGTCTTCACTGCCAAAAAAGGTGTGCTTTGACAACAAGACAGCTATCTCGCTGTAAAATCACAGTGGAGACAAGGGGCTGTAGTTTTTACCTTAAGGTAGCTAGTAGACGGAAATCTCAGATCAGGGGCATGGTGTTGATCTTGACTAACTACACTGTGATAAAAACTATCTGTGCCCTGTTTCCACTAGGAATTTACATTGAGAGAGCTAACTCAAGTTAGCCATGTTGCTGTGAAAACAATAAAGGCTTACCGGCATAGTGAGTGAGGGGATATGCTGTCTCTATGCAGGAGGACAGGTAGATGTAGTATAGCTACTTCATATCTCCTAGAGATGGTACAGTTGCCCACTGAGAGATTGTTTCTCATATATTACAGCTCCCCTGCTGATTTGTTAAAACCATCAAGGCCACTCTGCATAGCATCTGACATATGAGAGAAGACTAATTTATTTGGTTCTTGCCTCTTGAACCATAGGAAAACACCCTTTCTGCATTAGCCTTCCCATCCACAGGCAAGAGTGTAACAGGGAGAAGTGCAACCCAATAATTCAAAAGTCAGAGGTTGAGAGTCTCACTGATCAGCCTGACGATTTTGGAGGCCAGTAGGTATTTATTGAAGGTGAAAGATGCCCACTGGAACACTTGACTTCACTCAGACAACCTTGAAATTTGAAAACCCAGACAGTCCTAAGTGGTGAATATGGAGCTCAAAATGTTTCTGAGTGTGGTTTGATTGCATTCATGCTGGGAAATATTGAAAAGCAAGGGCAGGAAAAGGGTACCTCTGAGAGCAGGGGGCCTTTCTCTCAAGGATTTGCTCTTGTTTCCACTGGTACTTACCTTTCGCTTATTAGTCCATTAAGAATGTATAATAAAATACATTCTCCTCCAGATTCATCACCAACTCTATTGTGTTGCAGTGCATTGGTTTGCTGTAGTTCACACTCTGCTACATAGGATCGCTTTACTCTCAAAACATGGTGACACCGGTCAGCAACAGAGTCTGCGTAGCACTGCTACAGCACATTGGATGCCAGAATCCTGCACAAGTGAGATCCTCTTTAATTGTGTTCTATGCTCCCACCACCATAACATCTGGGTAAATAACAAAGTCGGAGGGATTTATCTTCCACACCACAAGTGCTCATAACAGCACTGAAGCACACGGTAAAACATGATGGTCAGGACAGGGAATGCATAAGAATCTAATCCTGCTTTACTGCGTGGCTGCCAAATTAATCCTGCCTGCTAGCTGGAGTAAGGCGCAAGAGAGGAGCATGTAGCGAAATGTCTCATTAGCACGATGAGGATCACACTTAAACCTTCATCTCCTCAGAAACACACTCTGACTTGCCTGCACCCTCACCCATTTCTTACCTTATTGGAATGAGGGTGCATGTAGGGAGCCTGAGAAATACAGCATGGAGGACAATATGCTTTGCCTTATTTTTATCTGCATTAGCTGCCTCTCCCCCTTGCAAAGGACACAACGATCTCACACACGCTGTTGCTCCCCACACCAGGACTCGCAAGATCAAGGCTTCAACTGCTCACAGTGGAAAGAGCCCCCATGCTGGAGTTAGCCCTGCCAATCCTGACGTGGTGAGGCAAATGGGGAAGGAACCACTTTTGTTGTCATTTATATAGTGGTAGACGTTGCTAACTAGGGTGCCAATTCTACCAGCCTTTTTGGCACATCAGTATTGCCAGATAAATCCAGGACTGGAGAGAAACCAACTGGAGTTGGGGAACAGACCTGCATGCCCCTAGAGCAGCCCATACCAATCCTGACTTCAGGAGTTGTTATCTCGGTAGAAACTCTCTTTCTGAACTTTGGCACGAGCCTAATTAATGAGTTAATTCCCTGTTAATCTATTCTCTTCTTTGTGTCTGTTTCATGATTAATTTAGTTCCAGTGAATTTCCTTTACTGACTGCAGAGTAGAAACACATTTCCTATCCTATTAATCTCCACTTTTGACCCACCTGCTGGGGGATAAATGGAGGTGAATTCATCCATGCACTCGTTCCAAAGCCATTACAGCACACAGGGCATTTCTGGAGGAGAGGAGTGGGCTTGGGGAGGTTTCCCATGGATACTTGCACTCCCAGGATTCACTTGTAGCATCACAAACTTCTACAGATACTGCAAATAACATCTCAAGCAGAAGAAATGACTGCAATACTAAGACCTTCCACTGGAGTTTAGCTATCATACCTCCCTGTCCATTTCAAGACAGTATGTGTCATGGTAAATGCACAAAGAATAATTAAACTCTGAATTATACATCCTAAAAGCAGTTTACAGGATGATATAGACACTCATGTTGTACTGACTTTAGCTGGATTAAAAATGTGTCAAGCCTTCCAAAGGGATATATCTCTACAAGCAGATTCATTTGTCAACCACTCAGTTGTGTATGCAGGCCATGATAATGACAGCTCTCTCTCCTGCACACATGGGTAGCCTCTTCCTGCCATCCCCCAAAATCTTTCAGGTTAAAAAAAAAAGATAGCAGCTCCACACCAGCACCAGGAGAGCTGGGAGAAGGAAAGAAGGGTAACTTATCACTCACGTTCAAGGTCGCTTACCCTCTGGGATGGACACTGAAACAGACTATCCAAGAGATGTGGGATTTCCCTAACAAGTTCACTCTTCCAAATTCCAATGATATTTTCTGGCCAACCAACCAAGCAAGTTCTGATTGTGGGAGTAGGGAGAATGTCCCTTTGATCCCAGGCTTTCCACCCCTTTCAAAGTCACAGATGAACTAGCCTACTCGGGAGAGGGTTTCTGAAGGTCAGAGGAGGATCTTCCTTGGCAAAGTGTGCTATGGAGTTTTTCAAAAGAAGCACATGGGCAAGTACACACTATCTCCTTTCCTACCCCATGAACCTGGAATTGACACACCGTAATTCATCATACCTTGCACTGTAGAGATGTAAGTGGTGGTTTCGCTAGATGTCCCGGACCACAAGGTTAATGTTCTTCGCATAATCTCCTCTTATAGTTTCAGTGGAATACAATAGTCTTCACTTGCTGTCCCAAATTCTTGTGTAATGCTGCCCTGTGCTGCTATGTTCCTCCACAGAAATGACTGCACTTCAGCAATGCGTGCAATGAATTATAGCCATCTATGTGTGTACACACACAAATCCTGAGAGGTTCTGAGCACCTGCTATGAACCCCCAACTCCATTTAGTCCCCCACTCCTCTTGAAGTCAGTGGCGAAACTCCCAATGAGTTAAATAGGACAAGTCCAGGCCCATTGACTTCAGTGGGGAACTCCAGAAGCTGCTCTGGACTTAGCTAATCCTTTGCAGAGTTTGGATCTGCTATTCTGTGAAGTGCTGAGTATCTCTTATGAGCGCTTTCATCTCCTATGGCTCTTTGAAACACTTTGGAATCTTTTGGGCTCCATGTAAATGTTCTCAGGACCTATCCTTCATTCTAGATTTAGTTTGTGGGGATGCTGCCTGCTTCTGCAAATACAGGAGCTGGTCTTAGGTGTTATGAACTCCTGTAATTCCAGTTAAATCAATGGATCTATGCCAATTTACATTAGCAGAGGATCTGGCCCATTGTTCTGAAGCCAGCAAGACATCACAGTGTTACTGCAAACTGGCTAGGGGTGCCTGTCAGTGACAAAGAGGTAAGATTAAAGCTCTGTCCTGACATCTGAGGTGATATCCTTTCCATGAAGCAGGCCCAGATCTTTGGGTTTCACCAGAGTGTTGGGTCTTTATGGCTCCCTTCAATGCTTCCAGAATAATCTTCCTTCACCTCATTTGGGGGGTACAGAAATGACCTTGACTCACATCAGAATGATTCCATTTTCCCACCCGCCTTCCACCACATTCAAAAACAAAAAGAAACTTGATCTTGTCGTCCCCCCCCCCCCCCCGGCCCCTTTCTGGTGAAAGTTACTCTCCCTCTGCATTTAAAAATGCTGGAATAGAAACCTTGCTGCAGAAAAAGTCATCGTGTGCTTTTCAAGGCAAAAAAATCAAACAGCATTGTGAGTAGTGGTGTGCAAATGAGGAAGAAGGTGGCAGTAAGGCTGAGATCTTCTTAACCATGGTAAACTGTTACTAAGCACCTGGAATAAATTTTGGGAATGAACACAAGGCTGCAGTATTATAATTCTGGATCCTGATCCTGGCTAGGCTGTTATTTTCCTCCGTGCTTGACATTTGCTAATGTTTCCATCTTCTAAAGGCTGCAATCTCTGTGTCGGTAACTTTCTACTGTATGCACCGTTTGGGACAGCTTACAATTGGGAAAGACTATCTTGTCTAGGATTCCTCCCCCACTCCAGGCATCCCAACACCTCTACCCCAGGGAAATAATAAAAAAAACCAGAAACAAAATCTATCAGGGCCTTCGATGTGACATCCAAGTTAGAATAGGGATACCAGTTATTAGCATCGCAGGCCCTGCAGCTGATGGCACCGGGTGGCAAGGGCATTTTTAATGAGAGATCAAGGACACTGCTTGCTGTTTGTGTGGTGACTTGTTTAAACAGTGTTAACAGCAGTCTTCTTAGCACGCAAACCCAGCATCTCATAAGGGAGAGAGGAAAGGGAGGCAGGCACAACAAGGTTCTGGAGATTTCTATGCAAACAGGTACCCTGCTTTCATGGCTAGTCCCTTCATACCTGCAGGGGAAAACGTCCCTGAAGTTTCAATAAGCATCTTTTTCTACTGTTTTTTCCCACTAGCTGGCTACTCAAGGATATGTTGTATGTGCATGGAGGTGCCTGAAATGAGAAGTGGGAAAAGTGATGCTTTGAAGAGGGAAGATCCTCTGAAGGATCCTGGCTTCTTATCCCCTGACCAATGAATTCTTGCTCATGTGCCATGGCATTCAGCTTCTGAAAAGTTTTTGGAGTGAGTGAAAGCTGTGTGATTGCAGAGTCTGCAGAACCCTGATGCCAGTGAGGATCATCCCTTCACAGATCGTGATCATGGACACAGCTGAAACTGGCAGATAGACAGAGATGCTGAAAAGAACATTCTCAGCTTTGCTAGCTCTTCAGGTGCTGTGTCAGGCATGGCCAGACACATTTCCCAGTACAGCCAGTAAAGAGCCTGACAGAAACACGGGTTTCAGCTTTGGCTTTCAAGCCCTACTCTCCAGGGCCCTGCATCTGCTGCAATACCAGGTCTGGTCCTGCACAAGGAGGCACAGAGTAAGTGCCAGGTGAAAGTAAGAGATGAGCAGGAGCCTGGTTCTGTAATAATGAGGCTATTCCTGTTCCTCCTCATCACTCTGCCGACCAGTGCCAGTGAGGCCCACACAGGAGCACTCAGCTAAATGCCTAAGCCCATTCTTTTCAGACCTATCTAATTGGCACCCACACTCCACCTACTTTTAACCCTATGATCTTGAGAACAAGGAAACAGGCAGGTAGGGGTCTTGAGACTCACTCCTGTCCAGTGTGCAGGCTAACTTACTTGTGCCCATGCACAGCTGCCACTCACACTTGTGATGGAGCATCACCACATTTTGCTCTCTGCTGTGTACTGCACAGTAGCTGAAAGGTTCATGACCTTACCCACCTAACCGGTTCTTTTTTCTTTTGACTGACAATGGCAGTAGCCATAGCTCTAGTGGAGGTAGCAGCAGTATCAATGGTCGATTGGAGAGCGGTCCTGGCTATCAGTTTGCCTTCATCTATCTGAGCTTGAAAATAGCTCTGTCCTGTGGCAGAAGGCTGCCAGTAAACACCGCAAACTTGGCGTAGTTCAGGAAATCATATTTAGCCATTAGTGCCTGGTAATTGGCCATCCTGAACTGGTGCCTGGAACGTAAGAAGACCTTTCTCCCCAGCAGATCCAGGTGCTTTCCCTTGTTACCAGCAGGAGTAGACTGGGGATGTTGCTGTCTCACCATTTCAGAAGCAGAATGGACAGTAAGAAATAAAAATTCTGCTCCTTTGGCTGGCATGTAATAATGCTTCTCTGCCCCTCTGGGGGTAGGAGTGCAGGTGGCAGGGGGGCACCAAACTGTCCTAGCTGGCTCCAGTATAGCTTCATTAATGGGGAGAGCTATTCTGAAGGGACTGGATGTGTGGAGGACCTCCTAGAGTTTATGGGGGAAGTCCTGGACCTCCTTTAGAGGAATCTGAAGCTTTCCAGCAACTCTATGGAGAAAGTCCTGGGACTGCCTGAAGTCATCCAGGGGGAGGAGCAGCAGGGGTGAAGGGGGGAAGGAGATGTAATAGTCTGCGCTTCATCCGGGGATGACAATGGCAGTCTTGCTGGTTCTGGCAGAACCACTGGATCTGTAGCGTAATGCTGCTCCTCCTCCTCCTCTGCCAGATCTGGGAGCAGATCTGAGTGTCCTCTTACGGAGGAGGCATGGGGTGACTCCCTAACAAATCGGATCAACTCTGCAGGGGGGTACAGGTCCCACATCTGCCAATATAGCCAGTAGGAGGGGTCGATAGGTGTTTGTGGGGGTGCCCATGGCATGGGGTACCAGTGGTCACTGTTCCCTCTAAGCTGTGCGGGTGTGCATGCGTACATAGATTCTAAACCCTGTGCACACGGCAAAACACTGCGCGCAAAAAAATTTGCGTAGAAGCACAACAATTTGCACAGAAGAAATTTTTTGCGCACACAGCCTGTCAAAAATTTGCACAGAAGAAATTTTTTGCACACACGGCCTGTCAAAAATTAGAGGGAACGCAATGTGCCTCTGAGTTAGATGCAGCGGAGGTTGGTCCCAAACCAGTGCAGGTCTTCTGAGTGGTGGAGGACCCATAGGGTAGGGAAAGAAAGGTTCACTAGGTGGCTCAGAATCTCCCAATGAAGAGAAGGCTGACTCCAGTTCCAGTGGCAGTACCATCAGTGCCATTGGAGGGGAGATGTATTCTGCATATGGAATAGGTGATAAACTTCTTCCAATGGTTGATTCCCTCAGAGGTGATATTATCCCCCTGGAAATGGAGGGCCCCAATGGAGGAAGGGATTCTGGATCAGGAAGAGTGCAAATGTCCTGTGGGGCAGTGATGGAATCAGATCTCCCCAGTGTGAGGAGGGTTCTGCTTGTTGGAGCCACCAGAGCCAACAAGGAGGATGGTATCTGAAGTTGTCAGTGATTAGACTTTGTTGATGCCAATGGATCCCGCAGTTTGGAAGGAGCTGGGGATGACCGTACCAATGGAACACGCTCCGATACTGATGGAGCCCAATGCTTATGGTCCTTCTTGTCGTGCCTCTGGGATTTGGACGTACTAAGTCCTCATGGGCTGAACTGATGGCTTTGTTCAGAGCTGAGTCTGACTTCTATGGAGTGGATTTGGAGGAAGACTTAGTATCATGCTTATAAGACTGCTTTCTGGCTTCCCAACAAGACCCCACCATGGGGTCTGAGCAGTAGTGTAGCCAAGGGAGGAGCGGGGGGAAGCGGCCACTCCCCCTCTGAGCACAAGTGGCTCCTTGTTAAATTTTTACTCACCTGGTGGTGTTCCGGGTCTTCGGCAGCGGGGGCCTTCACGCGCTCCGGCTCCTCGGCGGCACAGGCCTTCATGCACTCCGGCTCAGCCGAGGCCTTTACTCGCTCTGGGTCCTTGGGGGCCTTCAGTGCCACAAAGGACCCAGAGCTTCGCCCGGTGAGTACAAGCGGGTGGCACCTTTTTTTATGCCTGCTGCCCCTGTTCACTCCACGTAGCTGCGCCACTGGGTCTGAGGGGTTAGATTCTCCCGCACCAGAGTCGGACTTCACAGCAGGAGGTGGAGTCGCTGGATCAGGCTGACATATGGGGAGAGGCGAATGTGTCCCAATTGGAGCCTCATGGCTTTCTCCATGAGGTATTTGCAGATACAAAGTTCCCACCCTTCTCAGATACAGCCTGGGAACGATCAGCACATACTGCACCTTGCCACGATGTGGGCTTCCCCAAAGCAGTGCAGGCAGTGCTGGTAGTCATCACTGACCGAGAAGGACCACGGTCAGGAAGCACAGAGTTTGAAGCCAGGAGTCCTGGGCATAGTCTGATAGCCAAATGGAACATGGGGGTGATGCCCCCCAAGAGACTAATCTAAAACTAAAAGAGCTAAAAACACTAAACTGTAAAATTATTAACACTACTAAGACTGTTAAAATGGTTAAACTATGTACAAACTAGATAATTCTTCTTTTGTAGAATGAAGCTGAAGCTGTGGACACTGGAGGTTCCAACCTGGACCATGCAGTGGTGAGAAGGAACTGGAGAGATGGTTGGTCCACCCCACACTTTATCACCTCAGCTGGAGGCATAAGGTGAACCAGAGCACATGCGTGGACCAACAGACACCACTTTCAAATTCACCAGCCCCGAATGCGTGGTGCGCGTGCACAACCCACAGTGGAATGCAACAGGGACCATCACTCGAAAAAGAATATCCACAGTTTCATTATTAAGATTATTTTGAAAGGTTATAAACCCTCATGTTTCTGGGTATTAACAACTCACTGACTAACAGAGGACAAGAAGAAATTTCCCACAGGGGCAGGTAACTCTACAGCTGTCCGCTATGGCAATTTCTTGCACCTTGCTGTGCAGCCTCGGATACTGATTACTGTCAGAGATAAGGACACTACACCAGATGAACCACTGCACTGATTTGCTATGGCAATCCCCGTTCTTATGATTCACTTATTCACAGCTGAAAAATAATAATGTGTGAGAATGAGAAATAAGATTAAATGCTAGGGAAGGCCTCACAAGATAAATCCAGATGCCAATGCTTTACCCAAATTGTTGAGCGCCCCCTGCAGTTAAAAAGAGGACGAAGCAACACAGTGTAATTTTAAATAAGGTTTACTCACACTTTGACTTGAAATCGTCTTCTATCTTTTAAAGAGATGTGGATATTTTACTGAGGATGTTATAGTATTGCCTCTTTAGAGAGAATCCCAAATCCATATAAGATACCACAGTGATGGGTGTAATATAAAAATTTGTCAGATGGGCTTGACAGATGAAACAGACAGATAAGAGAGACAAATAGATTCAAAAGCGATGCTCGGTATTCTCCCCCTCATTCCTTATGACTCAGGATATTGGCCTGAAAGCAGAATCTGTCTTTTCCTGGCATTCAACTGCTTCTATTGCTTATTCCTCCTCTGAAGCCCATATCCTCACACTGTGACTCACACCAAGATAGGGATTTAAGGCAGTAACACCCTGTTAACACTTAAGGGGAAGCTGTTATGGTCTAATAGGTGTATAATGCGCATTAGATAAAGCCACTGATTGTGCATTTTAAAAATGGTTTAAGCACATATTTGAAAGACTCACCATAAAACAGCCATCTGTTGCTTTAAGACTTCAGTTTCGCCTTCCAGGAATTAAGTTTTTATCAGTGTAAATTCAAGAGCTCTAACTGGAATGAATGGAATCAGGAATGGGGGGCACAGCTGTGTAGCAGTGTATTCTCCTGCACTGTCCTGACAATGGGCTTACACTCTGGCTTGTTCGTTTTTTCAGCACCCATGTGCCGGACAGTTCTGCACTCTCACTAATAAGTGGGTCTCTCATCAAAGGGGAGGAGGAGTCCCATGCAGAAAGGATTGGATGATGGGAGATGCTAGAACATAAACCAAATTGTTTTCTCATCTAGTAAGTAGGGCCAGGCATGGTTTCACTCTCCAATATCCTGCAGTCCTCATTAGCAGTCACCACTACTATTCCAGTTTCAGGTCCTTCCACAGACTTCTGCCAACGCACCTCAGCCTGCAACGTCCTCTACCATCTCACTCTTAGCCCCATCTCCCCACCAAACACAGCTGTGCCAACACACCTCAGTCTTGTCCTGCAGCACTGCCATTCAAGTCCAGGGTGTCTCCTGCACAGCTCTGCCAATGCACTTTGATGCTGATGCTCTTGGACCTCTCTGGACTAGAGACCCACATTCATGATGAATTGTTCAGTACTACAGATTGGCTTGGGCCACAAAGTGAAGCTCCTCATCTGGATCTAGAGCTGAGCTTTCCACAGGCTCCAACTACTTGGATCTGCAGTTTTGATTTGAGCCCATTTCTACTGGGATGCAGACAAATAAAAACTAGAACATAATACTAACATGCTCATTTCACTTGTGGCTTTCCATCCCTACTGTGCTACTTCCACTTCAGCCCAATTCTTATACGCCTTTGTGCCAAGGTTAAATTTAAATCAATTTATCCTAATAACTCCAAAGGGCTTGTGATATGATCGTAAGTATTTCCAGGGGGTGTGTGAGCCAGTTTACACGTGTGCATGCGTGTGCACTCATATATGTGTGTATGTATGTGCCGGGCAATGAACAACCTGCTCATATTTCTTCCCTGTCTCAGGCTCTCTCTCCAGCATGTCTCTCCCTTAACTATCTTTAGAGTGGCAGCAAGGGTCAGGGTCTGTGTGTGAGTCAGAGTCACAATACACTGAGCAGCTGGAGCCTCTGACAGAATATACAATGCAGCTGAGATGTCAGCATAGGTGGCTTTGGAGTGCTTTAAAATGCTGTTTCAATGCCAGCTTTCAACTCCAAATATGACACTTTGTTCATCCACTCCCTTTCCTTCTAGGCAATAACTTCCTTTAGATGCAACTCACCAGCTTAAATTACAAATCTCTCTTTCTTTCTCCCTCCTTTGATCGCCTACTCTCTCATTTGCCCTGCTAGGCTCTCTTGACCCCCCCCCCCACACCCACTAATGACCTATGTAGCAGTAATCTGCTGTCACCAAGGCACCAGTGGCTTTGTCATCCTCACATTTGCTTGCAAGGCACCACCCCAAAAGGGGCTGCAGTGAGCTGATCCCGCTGAAAGCAGGCTTATGGCTGTGAGTATAACAACAGCAGAGCTCTTTGGTGCACCCTTAAGCTTGTTGTCTGCATAATTTCATAGAATCATAGACTATCAGGGTTGGAAGGGACCTCAGGAGGTCATCTAGTCCAACCCCCTGCTCAAAGCAGGACCAATCCCCAATTTTTGCCCCAGATCCCTAAATGGCCCCCTCAAGGATTGAACTCACAACCCTGGATTTAGCAGGCCAATGTTCAAACCACTGAGCTATCCCTCCCTCCATTTGCATAGATTGTGCCCTTTTGGTCCTGGGAAAGATCGGGCCCCAAGATAGTGTCTTCACAGGACACTAGGAAGTACTTTCATGGACAAAGTGTAGGACTAGAAGGAGCCGACAGTCCCATGGGCCTTGACTATTGTCAGTGTAAGTGTATGCACTGCTGCTGCTGCTGTACAGGAAGAGAGTGGGAGGATCTGATGCCACTGACAGACTGGGGAGAGATTATGATCCACATGGCCTCACACTTTGGCTTCATGCATTCTTTGGATTCTTCTCTGTTTGCTGCCTAGTGCTGGGTCATCTGACATTGGGCTCATGGCCTGAGCCCTGGAGCTGGCAATCCTGTATGCTGAAATGTCTCAAATCCAGATCAAAATGTTGTGCTCTGGTCCCATCCCTAGTGTTCCATGTTTACCTCTTGAGCCCACAGGGAACTGGGGGTGCTCGGACTCTTGACCAATCTAATTTTCTCTTACATGATTGTCTTTCTCTGGAGACTCCATTGGGACCTATGGATAAATTAAAGGTCATCCTGTATGGCAATGACAATAAACAGAACCACTTACTTAGGGAGTATGGAGGATAAGTTCTCTGATTTCACAGAAATGTGCTTTCTTCGGAGGGGATGGGAGTGAGTTTCCTCTCAGTACTTTCCTGTCTAGACACCCCCTCACTGCAGCATTTCTTGTGCCCACAGGGGAACTATTCCAATACACACCAGTGTGACGACTCAGCTAATCCCCTAACTACCACGTGCCTCTGGAGTCCATCTTGGAATCCAGGCATCTCCATTTTCAACTGCACCCCATGCAAACACATGTGCACCAAGACCTTGTGGTCTGTCGCTGGTAGTTATCCATGCTGCTCACCATGTCCAATCAGCCAGAATATGCCAACCTTACAAAACCCAGGAGGATTTCCCTCTCCATTCCACGCATCCACTGTTCACCATTATACCTTCCTCTGAGTGTGGTCGTAGCAGCTGAAAAGAAAGGGTCCAAGCGATAACAAGCATAGTACCAATAAAGTGGTGTCCTGCCTCCTACAACACTGCAAGAGTCTAATAGTCCATCTAGTCTGCAATGTCAATTCTTGCTGTACAAGAAAACACCAATGGTCAATATAAACTGGTCTCATGCCTCCTGCTCCACCAGCAATGGTAGACAGATAGGCTACCTAGTCCTTTACCCTGCCTCCTTCCACAGCAGAAAAGAAAAATGGTATATTTGGTCTGAAATCCCATCGCCTTCTGCACTAGTATACACCAATGGCCCATTTAGCCCATTATGCCTCATCCTTCCCCGTTGGAAAAGACCACCCATTCTGTTCCATCTAAAGTGCTATCCTAGCCTAGGAAGGATGCTTCAGAAGACAGCATATATTCCTGTAGTGGGGCAGCTGCCCTGGAGGGGTTAAAAGCTGCCCTGGAGAGGGCTGCAGCTGAGGAAAAGGAGTGAAAGCAGCTGAGGGAGTAGCTGACCACAGGTGTGGCCAGCCCAATCAGGCCACAGCTGGCCCTATAAAGGGGCTGTGGGCCAGGAGCTGGAGGAGTCTCACTCTAGCCCTAGAGCAGAGGGAATGGGAATGGGAATGGGAATGGGAATGGGAATGGGAATGGGAATGGGAATGGGGAGCTCCAGCCTGGTAAACCCTCAGGCTGCAGACCTTGAGGAAAGC
The DNA here is from genome assembly GCF_965152275.1 of Natator depressus. NCBI lineage: Eukaryota > Metazoa > Chordata > Testudines > Cheloniidae > Natator > Natator depressus. The sequence continues at coordinate 70,368,459 of NC_134243.1, forward strand.
CTATGAAAAGATACTAGGGCTGCTGAGGGGCAGCCTGAGGATAGGCAAAGGCAGCAGGTCCTAACCCCTTGCCAATGATGTGTGGCCATTATGGACTGCAGTTTACCCCAGTGAGGGGGGCTAGATGATGACTGGCAGTAGCCACTGAGGCAAGGTGGTGGTAGAGGGTCAGGGTTCCCCTGGGAGGGGAGATGCACAGAGTGGATGTACTGCTGGGGCAGAACCCTGAGGTAAAGGGGCCCCGGGGTCTGGGAGGGACATGGGGCCAGCAGTAGGCAAGACACCGGCCTGCAGAGGGTGCTCTGAAGGCTGGAGAGAGCTAATTCCCAAGATGACCAGCAGGAGCCACTGTGCCGGTGAGTCTTCACTTTGCTACAATCCCCCATAATGCACTTCACTGGGTAATACTCCTTCATGAGAGGTCACTAAATCTTCCTGACCCCTGGTAGCAATCAGCTTTTATATATCTGCCTAGGACCATTTATATGGTCACTATGGCTGTTATATCTCATCTGATGCCCTAAAGCATGAGGGTTCAGAGCTCTAGTCATTGTTACACTAGTTAGTGCAGACACAGATACAAGTGAATGATATGAAAATGTCTAACAAATAAGATCCTACCAATATGCCTCACAGCAGGTCCACCGCAGAAAAGGTGATGTGGAGCCCATATATCTGCTGGAAATACCTGAGTTCATTATCTGTAGCCCCAGTCAAGTCTGTACACATGGGTAACTTGAACAACCTCATCAAGACACATCAGCAAGCAGAGCTTCCGTGTGAGTTTGAAGTACCCAGCTTTGATTTCTTCCATTTCATTCCTTTTTTTTTGTTAGATGTTATTTGATAAATTAATTACCTCTGGGGCAGGTGTGTAGGATCTGAACGCTCCCTGGCACATCTGGGACTGGTGTTTGATGACAATCACTGAGGATACACAGCTTGCAGGTTATTTCCTAATCTAAAAAAATCAATAGGATTTTATGAAAACAAGCAAGGGGAGGAAAAGCTGCTGTATTACAATGGCCCACCAGTGGACACCTACATGAAGTCTGTTGGAATACCAACTGTATTAATTACAGGCAGTGCTGCTTGGCTGACCTTCCAAAGAATTCAATGGGCCTGGACTCTTGTAATACAAAAAAGGAATGTTGCAGTTTACAGGGTGAGCAGGAGGGAGGGATGGCTTCTCATTTCAGATTGCATTGCCATACAATAGCCCAGGGTGCAGGCTTGCTCTCCTGGATGCCAGGGATGGGCAGTGTGGCAGATCCAACAGGTAGGGACCTACCAAATTCACAGTCCATTTTGGCCAATTTCACAGTCATAGGATTTTAAACTTTGTTAATTTCATGATTTCAGCTATTTAAATCTGACATTTCACAGGGTTATAATTGTAGGGGTCCTGACCCAAAAAGGAGTTGTGGGGGAGTTGAAAGGTTATTGTAGGGGGGGGTGTAGTACTGCTACCCTTACTTCTGCGCTGCTGCTGGTGACAGCGCTGCCTTCAGAGCTGGGCAGCTGGTGAACGGTGGCTGCTGGCCGAGATCCCAGCTCTGAAGGCAGAGCCATGGCCAGCAGCAGTGCAGAAGTAAGGATGGCATGGTATGGTTTTGCCACCCTTACTTCTAGGATGCTGCCTGCAGAGCTGGGCCCTCAGTCAGCAGCTGCCACTCTCCGGCCACACAGCTCTGAAGGCAGCAGTGCAGAAGTAAGGGTGGCCTGGTATGGGATTGCCACCCTTATTTCTGTGCTGCTGCTGGCAGGGTGCTGCCTTCAGAGCTGGGTTCCCGGCTAACTGCCGCCCCTCTTCAGCTGCCCAGATCTGAAGGCTGCGCATAAGTAAGGAAGGCAATACTATAATCCCCCTTAAAATAACCTTGTGGACCCCCTCCCCCGCAACTCCCTTTTGGGTCAGGACCCCAATTTGAGAAACACTGGTCTCCCCTGTGAAATATGTATAGCATAGGGTAAAAGCACACAAGACCAGATTTCACAGTCCATGACACGTTTTTCATGGCTGTGAATTTGGTAGGGCTCTACCCATAAGGCAAGAGTGTATGCCTCTCCTACTGGGGAGGCAGGTCAATGGAGAGTGATACATGGCCCTAGTGGCTGGGGGCCTTTCCAGTGCTTCCAGCCTTAGCTGGCCAGGGTAGTGAGGGACCAGCTCAGAGCATATATTCAGGTCAACTCACATGGCAAAGAACTGTGCCAGTATTTTTAAATAAGAAACTGCTCTTCACAACAAATTCTGTACCAGCTACCCGGCACAGCATTTCACGCTGAATTTAATTAAAGCTACTGGCAATTGCATAGCACTCATCGACCCAACATCTGAGCAATGAAGGGAAACGTCTCTATTTACAGAGATGTTCAGGGGATGGGAGGGGTCTGAATGCATTTAGCCACAGTGGAATTTGTCCAAAAGTGCAGAGTCAAGAAACTAGTCTCATGAAAAATGCCATAGGGTCTTTAATGCCCCTGAATGGTCAGGATCTTAGTTGTATGTCTCAGTAAAAAGATGGCACCTCCACCAGCACCCCCTATCATCATGCTGATGCACTAGTTCAGTACAGGTCAAAGGACAGTATGGTGACCAGACAGCAAATATGAAAAATCGGAACAAGGGGGGGAAGGGGGGGAATAGAAGCCTATATAAGAAAAAGACCCAAAACTCGGGACTGTCCCTATAAAATCAGGACATCTGGTCACCCTAAAGGACAGAGCTCTACCTACTAAATCACAAACGGCTTCCCACAGCACCCTGGATTTTCCTTGGGTAGGGAGCTGCAGGGGAAGGTGTTTGTGCTCCCAGCATAACCTGGCCCACTCTTGGCTAGAATATAGGAGCTGAGAAAATCACAGCTGGAAGTGGACCGGGGTCAGGTGCCGTTATTAAGCTTTCTGTTTGCCATTAACAGACAATGGTCACTTTTGATGGGCTATTACCAGCAAGAGAGTGAGTTTGTCTGTGGGGGGGCGGAGGGTGAGAAAACCTGGATTTGTGCTGGAAATGGCCCAACTTGATGATCACTTTAGATAAGCTATTACCAGCAGGAGAGTGGGGTGGGAGGAGGTATTGTTTTCATGGTGTCTGTGTATATAATGTCTTCTGCAATTTCCACAGTATGCATCCGATGAAGTGAGCTGTAGCTCACGAAAGCCCATGCTCAAATAAATTGGTTAGTCTCTAAGGTGCCACAAGTCCTCCTTTTCTTTTTATTAACAGCAGAGGCAGAAATGATTGCCATTTGGGGTGGGGGATACAGTTGCTCCCTTGCAGAAAGGTAAGAGACAATGGAGGAACATGAGATGAATCATTGCTGACTTAGCAAAAAGGCTCAATGACTCAAATGCCAGCCCTGGCATAGTAGAGGTGTCTCTCAAAAATAACTTAGCATGCCTGCCATACATAGGCAACACTTGCAAACCTGAGCTGGAGGGAGGAGGAGAAGGGAAGGGAGACCAGCCCCATCCATCCAGAGTGTAGGGAAGGTGAAGGTGGAAAATTGTAACAGTTTTTTTCTCTCTCTTGAACTTGCTGCAAATAGTCACAATTCCCATCCCCTTTTTGGCCATGACAAATGTAAAGCTACTCAGAGCATTGACTAAAACCTAATCGGTTTTACGGCAAACGAGGCATGAAACCTATTGTCAAAAAAACATGATGTCCGAAGCATGTGTCGGCACTTCATCTTCCCAGCTGGGAGCTCCTGAAGGTCTGAGCTAACTACAGGGCACAGGGAAAGTCTGGAAAGGCACAGAGCTGCTACATGGGTTTGTACCACACAAGGCGGAAATCATTGTGTTGGGGGTAATCATTGGCTATCCTAACAGGGCAACTGTCCAGCTGATTTGTGCTGCTGACAGCAGAGGTGCGAGGGAGTGGGGGTTCAGTACCATGTATTTACAAGGCACTTGCTTTGTATTATTTCTGCCATTACATGGGACTTACCCTTAGATACTCCGCTACTGCACATGAATTACTCCACCAAATCTCCCAAAGCTCATGCTATAGGGCATAAGCTGATCACATATATACAGAGCAAATTTCAAGGCTCTTACTCATATTTTCCTTAGTCTCTAATCAGGTATAACACACAGGGACTTCAGTTGAAGGTTTTTTCTGAGGAAGGGCTGAGTAAAGCTTGAGTAAGGAACCCTGGAGTTAGTCTGGAAAGCTCACAGGGTAAACACCACCTCATTACACAGTACAGCATCTTCTACGGATGGCCCATGTACTACACCAAACTATTGACTAGGCCCAGTAGTTTCTTTCCATCTTTCTCTGAAGCGCCACTCATTGGCTACCAAGGAGGCACTATATTGGATGCAAAGGACCAATGGTCTAATCTGGTGTGACAAATCCCACATTCATATGGCAACCTTTCATCGGAAAACTTGCTTACTGGACAGCTATGTTCCAATTTACTGACCACTGATTCTGACAGAACTGGATCAAGTGCACAAAAACAGTCTATTCCCTCCCAGTCATCCCCTTCCTAGCAGTGGGGAAAGAAAGAGACAGCTTGGAGAAGGGGAAGATTAAAAGACATGTATTGATATAAGCCCTGACAGGTGGAAATGTTTGCTGTCAGGGGCTCACATACCAAGTCAATGCCAAGCACACCAGACACCCAGAGCAAAGGCAACGGCAGGAGACAAACTGCAGGGTTTTAAAAAAATAAAAGAAATGGACAGACATCTGTGAGGACTAGAAGATCTGACTTCACTAACTGGGACCTATAGGAGTTTCAGATGAGCCACTTAGTTAATTAAGTCTGGGGTTGAACTATACCCAGTGCTGGACTAATTTCTTGTTTCATGGTTTGCCCTGTCATCCTGAGTACAGTGATGATGAGTGCTTTAGGAATGTGTATACAGGAGACAGACTAGATTAAGTTCGACAGACAGACATAGATTTCTTTTATGTACTTCTTTGATGTGCCACCGCTGAGGGAACAAAACCCAGATCCAGTTGTATCGAACTCCTTTGGTACCAGTAGAGAGACTCATCTGACCTTCATTACCCCAGAGTAAATCATGAGTAGCTACACTAAAGTCAAAGGAATCACACCAGTAACTCTGATGAAAGTTGGTGCAAGTGCAATCAGAGGCAAGCCCAGAATAAATAAGGGGCTTTGTACTAGAACAAAGCCCCTTAAATGTAACAGTAATAAAATGTAACAGTCTGGTAATGGGATTAGTTTGTAACTCACCAGTTGCTAACGAGTCTGTGCTGAGTGCTGTCATAATGGCTCTATGCTCCTTTCCAGCTCTTTGGAACAAATTAAGCAGACACAGCCCCTGAATAATCCATCCTGGGTTTTATGCAAGACCCAGAGCTAAAACACAACACTCTGTCTGGAGTAGCTAAGCAATCCCAGAGTCAGAAAGGCAAGGGCTATTAAATGAAGGCTGCTAATCCTTTACCTTAACCCTGAGTCTCAGTCCAATGTTTCCAGTGACACTGATGTAAACCCCTGGGTCACTGAATGGCCACTCATATCAGTTACAGGTATAGTCCTGTATACATGTGAGTGTGCATAGGTGCATATATGCAAATTTAGGACTTGATGGCAGAACCGTCCCTCATGTAGTAGACCCAAGGACTCCAATGACACTAGGCACGTGAATAAGTGCCCATCATTGTGAGTATGGGTTGTTGCACAATCAGGTGTTTGTTTCTCATTTGGGGTGTATTTATCTCCTTAAAGAGGGTGTAATAGAGTGTAGTTCTCACAGATCCTCTTTTGACCCGTCAGAAAATTGTGTAGACTCATTCTGAATGTTTGGCTAGTTCTAGTGAAAATAAAAGGCCAGGAATAAATCCCTTGTCTTTAAAAAACATGAAAATAAAAAACTGTCCTGGAACAAATTTGGAACAAAAATCTTCATTCAGCTCAGGGTACAATGTCACCTGATTGGCAGCAAAAGTTATGTGTCAAAGAAAATGGGTTGTTTTCACCAAGGTTAGAATCCCTCCATTCCCAAACATCCTTGAAAATTCTCCAGTGTCACAGATGCAAACTGTTTCAGCAGAAATCACCAGGCAGTGCGGTTACACATATGTTTACAAGTTATTTTGTTAGTGTGGAAGTAGCGCACAGTCTTTGGAGACAGGCCTTGTGTTGTTCCTTTTGTGATGTAGTTTCCTTTTGGGGAAGCTGTCACAAATAGCCAGAGAGTTTGCAGCCTGCTTTGCTGTTACTCCCTCCAGTCATTTCTTAGGACAGAGTTGCGTCCTGGGAATTTGGCTCTGGCGTTGCTCCAGATTTTCCTGGAAGAGGGGTTTGGCTAGGTTCCATTTGTAACCATCCCCTGCTCCAGGGTCAGCGTATACAGAATAAATAAAACAAGCTGCACTCGGACAATACCCAGACTCTGCAGGGCTGATTTCTCCTCCAATGGGAAACCAATCTGCAAGGCCTCAAAATCTACTACCACTTGGCAAAAGGGGCAAAAATACTTTGGGTAGTTTCACTCCACCCTACTTACACTCTCAGTAGCAGAGAGTATAACAGACCGCAGAGTGCAATGCACCTTCGTTGTAATCAAAAGACAATTACAGCCTAGGTATTAAACCACCAAAACTTTACTCTTCTGCAAGCCCAAAAGGATGCCTCTACACTAGCAAATTTCATAGCTCCAGCTCCACTGTTAATAGCAACACTGGAAACGCCAGTAAAGGCAGGACTCCCATGTTCTTACCTCTGTCATCTAACCCTGCACTGAGTAAAGCTGGAGTACAGGGGCAGTAAAAAAAACCTGCACCCTGTCTTCACTGCAGCTTCCTCCATTGCTACTACTACTGAAGCTGCTCTGGTGGGAAATCGTTCCTGCAAACTTTGCTAGTGTATATCAGACCTAGGAAGAGCTATTTTCCTGCCTGTATACAATGTGCATTCTGCACACTGCATTTTTACACTGCTTACAGTAGAGTTCCTACTCATATTCTGGAATGCATGAGGCAATTCTCTCAACTAGAGTCACATAAACACTGCAGATGAATTTTGGTGTTTTGACCTGAAATCACTACATTGCACAACCATTTCCATTTGATCATTTATAAAGAACTTTATATGTTATCAAACTTCCTGTTTCATGTGTTCCTGCTCCACATTCCCACAACAAGCTCCTCCAATGGCATACCACTGGGTAGAATTCAAAATTCAGTGACTTACCTGATTTGCAAACACGTTTGGCAAACAATTCCACTAAGCCTGTAGTTCTGCCCACCCAAATCCACAGAGAGTTCCTGTGAGTACTTGCAGGGGTCACTCTGCCTAACACTCTCAGCCAGTGACACTACATCACTGGATGATGGTGACATACTAACTAAAGCCGGGCAAATTTCAACAGGACTACTGGTTCCACTTGGGTAGACACCTAACAGTTCGTGTCCTTATCCCACATGGATCTAGATTCCTGCGTGATGGGAAACTTGCAAGATCAGCTGAAATTTTCAGTACAACTTGGTTTAAACTCACAGACTCATAGACTTTAAGGCCAGAAGGGCCCATTGTGATCATCTAGTCTAACCCCCTGCACATGGCTAAACAAGAAATAACTGTGTGTGAATAAGTTTTCTTGCTATTATTTTGGTACACCCAGTTCCAGTCTCATCCAAGACTGTAAAGGGCTGAGGTGAATGAACATTACAATAAAACCAAGCAAATAAAATGATAACAGAATTTTAAATCTTTTCATCTCAAAAAGATTCCACTTAGTTGTAGGCAAAAAGGCCAGGATCAGTTCTGGCTGAACCAGTTCCACCTGACCTATTGGCTTTATTTCATTGCCTGGCTTCTGTAGGTGTTTGGATTTTTTTTCCTCCCCATTTGAGAAGTTAGTTTAACTCAAAGGCTCATGCAGCTCCAGTTCCAATGTTAGGGTTTGATTTATGCCTGGAATCTGTCTGTCTGGCCAGGCGTGAGCGGTTCTCTCTAATGAGACACTGATTGCTTGTCGGAAGGCTGTCCGCGGCACAGTTAGTGTTTGGGATACACAGTAATTGCTTCATGTTCACATGTACAAGTGAGCATGACGAATCCAAAGGAGCATCTCTATTTTTTAGACTTTTTCATTCCTCCCTCCATAAACATTAAAAATGATGAACAAGGTTGTAAATACGATCTCCAGCATGGAGAACAGGTGGTACTAATGGCTGTTAAGTATCCCTGAAGGGGAAGACTGGAAATCCACTATAAATTACTGGGGTATTTCTGCTACATAACAACTTGCCTTTTTCACTGGTGAGAGTGAAAGAATCTGTTGACGAAAGACCCGTAGGGGGAGCGTCGACTCGTATCAGTCACTGGGTTTTCTTCTTCCATCACTTTTTGAAAAACATTAGTTTGATGCATGCATGTCATTGGCAAGTGAGAATGGTGATGTTGCATAGAAATCTCCCTATCTCCTCAGACACCTGAGTTTATGTTCTTTATACTCTGACATACATCCATGCCAAACTCTCCTCTCACTTACACTGAAGCAACCCCACTGACATCGAGTGCAATGGAATTGCACCCAGGATGCTCCGAGCAGAATTTAGCACTTTAAAAAGAGAAGCTTCTCCAAAATAATCAGTAGGGTCAAGGTTTCACTGTGTGCGTCACAGACCCACAAGCTGACTCTCTAAGAGTGCCCAATTCTTTGAGGTGTGGAGCACCATCAGTGGCAGTTGTGGGCACTTTGCCCCTTCCGGGATCGAGCCTAGAATTTCTATTGCTTGCTGACGAGCTCCTTTCTGAATTTGCAATACTCATTCCCTTCCCTGCAGCTCTCAGGGAATTACTTCCTTGTGGGAGACTCTTCAGGGAGCCTTTTATTGGTGATGGATACAGATTCTGATGGGGACAGTCTCCCCTCCTCGAACAGCCAGGAAGAGGATTTGTGAGACCCACCCCACTCACCCCAGACGGAGAATCCTTTGGGGCGATGCCACTCCGATGAATGGAACAGATGGGCAAGTGAGTGGAAAGTCTGAGAGGACCATCTCCTCCTCTACCTAATTTACCCAGTCGGAAGGATGCAGGGCAGGGCAGCACTGCTAACCTCATAGACTAATGCCTCCACCATGGATTTCTTTAGGAATCACTTGTCTCCTCATTTATAATGAGCATCTCAGCCTGTGGTTGAGGCTGGTGCTGTAAACGTGGAACCAAGACTATTCCCTGCCAATGCCCCTCCTGAGGAGGACCCTCTAGTAATGCTCTCCCTCTGACCTTTGTGCCCAATGGTCTGCAATCTCCTCCTCCAGATCCAGCAGGGCTGCTGCCTGAGCCATCAGCTTCTTGCTGCAGGGCAAGGATTTGAGCTGCAGGATGAGGAGTCCCAGGCAGAACTTGGCTCCCATTTCCTCCAACTCTCGCGTTCCAATCTGCAGGCCCTGTCGATGAAAAACAGAAACCTAGAGTGATGAGTCTGGAATCACCCAGCTCAGGGTAGGAGGAAGAGTTACCATCTCATATAGGTTACCGCTCTCTGGGATATTCCTCCAGATAGGAAAATCTAGAGGCAGGACAATGAAATGAACAAGACAACACCCCAAAATGTTGAACCCACATGCTCACTCCATTGGCCAAAGATTGCAAACACCTATTTTTACTTTGCACTTGCTCCATACAGGTCTTTTCATCTGCAGCGAGATTTACAGTCATTAACAGGGTCCCCTGGCCTCTATTTTACAGATGGGGAAACTGAGGCAGAGAGTTCAAAGGACTTGACTCCGGCTGCAGAGTGAGTCACTGTAAGAGCAAGTATCAGACTCCATGAGTTCCTGGCTCCATGCCCAGCCCTGCACTCAGAAGATTAGACCACACTTCCTCTCTGTTAAAGCAAGAGTTGTTTCCTTGAGCCATGGGAAAGCAAATGAGCTGTGCCACTGTAAGCTGTCAGAAGTGGCAGAGATGAAAAGGAAGGAGAGGGAAAGATCTTTAACAAGTTATGAATAGTTTACAAAAATCAATGACAAAGTAATTACAAAACAACAAACACCTCTGAGAGGCTTCCCCTTCTACTAAACACTGGTGTCTCCCTGGCAGAAGCAGGCTGCTGCAAACTGTGGAGCTGGATTTTCAACACCCCAAAATTCAGGGGAGTCCTGCCTGTTATGAAATAATGGGATGTAGTTCCCAGTTTGGATTGAAAACCTCTGCAAAGTCTGGGAGGCTCTGGATCTGATTTGGTAAGCAGTGCAGATCAGGGTTTGGGTCAGACCCATCACTAATCTGGTACATTGTCAAGTCTCTCTGACTTTGAATAAGGTGGAACGGCTCCTCTTGGGCAACCCTAGCTGATAGTCCAGTATCAAAGGAGTCCTGGTCAAGCTTGCATATAGAGGCTGTCAAGGTTTCTTCCCCACTCTGAACTCTAGGGTACAGATGTGGGGACCTGCATGAAAGACCCCCAAAGCTTATTCTTACCAGCTTAGGTTAAAAACTTCCCCAAGGTACAAACTTTGCCTTGTCCTTGAACAGTATGCTGCCACCACCAAGCGTTTTAAACAAAGAACAAGGAAAGAGACCACTTGAAGACGTGTTCCCCCAAAATATCCCCTCAAGCCCTACACCCCCTTTCCTGGGGAAGGCTTGATAAGAATCCTCGCCAATTTGCATAGGTGAACACAGACCCAAACCCTTGGATCTTAAGAACAACGAAAAATCAATCAGGTTCTTAAAAGAAGAATTTTAATTAAAGAAAAGGTAAAAGAATCACCTCTGTAAAATCAGGATGGTAAATACCGTACAGGGTAATCAGATTCAAAACATAGAGCATCCCTATAGGCAAAACCTTAAGTTACAAAAAGACACAGCTTATTTTACCAGCCATTAAACAAAAGAAAATCTAACGCATGTTCTAGCTAGATTACTTACTAACTTTACAGGAGTTGTAAGGCTGCATTACTGATCTATTCCCGGCAAAAGCATCACACAGACAGACAGAACCCTTTGTTCCCCCCCCCTCCAGATTGGAAGGTATCTTGTCCCCTCACTGGTCATTTTGGGTCAGGTGCCAGTGAGGTTACCTTAGCTTCTTAACCCTTTACAGGTGAAAGGGTTTTGCCTCTGGCCAGGAGGGATTTTATAGCACTGTATGCAGAAAGGTGGTTACCCTTCCCTTTATATTTATGACAGAGGCCAATTCACAAAGGTCTTCCATGGTACATCTCTGATGCTTAGTAAGGCACATGCTGAAGTACCTTGCTGAATTAGGGCCTAAATAGGGTCTCATGGATTCAAAGACTTTAAGGCCAGAAAGGCCCATCGTGATTATCTAGTCTGACCTTCTTCACATTGCAATCCACAGAACCTCAGCCACCCACTCCTGTAATAGACCCATAACCTCTGGTTGAGTTACTGAAGTTCTCAAATCTTGATTTCAAGTTACAGAGAATCCACCATTTATTTTAGTTCAAAACGGAGACCTGTACCCAACGCTGCAGAGGAAAGTGACCCCCCTCCCCTCCGCCAGGGTCTCTGCCAATCAGATCTGGGGGGAAATTCCTTCCCCACCCCAAATACAGCGATCAGTTAGACCCTGAGCAGGTGGGTGAGACCCACCAGCCAGACACCTGGGAAAGAATTCTCTGTAGTCACTCAGAGCCCTCTCCATCTACTGTCCCATTGACAACCACTGGAGAGATTTGGTAATAGCAGTTGCATGTGCCATATGCCATTGCTGGCAACGCCACATGCCAATATCATCCCTCCATAAACTTATCAAGCTCAGTCTTAAAACAAGTTAGATTTTTTGTCTCCACTACTCCCCTTGGAAAGCCAATGATCCAGATAGAACCAGAATTGACTCATATTAACCCTGAACCATTCAGATGACTCTCCCCTTCCCCACACCTTGTATTTTTAATTTTAAATGGCCTCTTTGTGCTTACAGCTCTCAGGGAGGCTGTCACGAGCTTCCCAATCCAACCAGAAGTAGGAAAGGCCAGAAGCCTCACAAGAAAGCCAGTTCCGGTGATATTTCCATTGCAGCTTTACGGGTCTAAATGGACTGTAATGCTTGAATACAGTATGCAAACTTTTAGGTGCTGATCCTAGAAGAAATCAAACTCTGAACCGTTTCTGGTTGTGGGGTGAGTTTTTTTTTTTGGTTTCCCTCAAAAAATGTGCAACAACTAAAATGAAACAAACCCCGAGGCCTGATTCACCAGCTGCATGTAATTCTTAGTGAAACCAATGGGAGTTCCATGTATGCTGTGTAAGGGCTGGACAGAATCAAACCCAGATATACAAGAGCGAGAAAGTGTCTGTAAACTCCCCCTCAACTTTGGCATTTATTGACCCCATCCAAGACATTCTCCGGTGCCATCACCCAGGGCAGAATCAATCACTGAACATTTGCTGTCTCAGCCAGTATCAACCCTACGGGTTACCTTAGCACAAAACCTCGCTGTAGCCCCGCCTCTTATATGAGCTCCCAACTCCATTACCGAAGATCGTTTCCTTAGTAATAGTCAAAAGCCCCCATTTACATTCCCAGGAACAGCCATGTGAATGGTGTGAGCTCCATTCCAATATGGCCTTTATTTCTGGACTCAGATGTTTACTACGTATTATTACTGAACGTCTTAGGGGTAACAGAGCCGTGAAAGTTCCATTAATCCATTAGAGGCAGCAGAGCCCTGATCTCATGGGCTTTCTCCCTGTATAGAGTCTGTCAGATTTGTAAAGCACTTCAGAACCCTTGGGGACTGAGCAGCCCTCTGTAAGTGCGAGCTGTGATTATTTCTGAACTAAGAGTGCCTGCTAGATGGAAGTAAGGAGAGATTTCTCACATAGACTACTGCACTTCTTGCAAATACTTTTGCCAGGTTTGTCAGGCCCACAAGGCCAGTCAAGCCTATGAGAAAACCACCACTTATGGTTTGGCAGATACAGTACGTGCAAATGTCACCTGGGGTTAAAGCTGCCCTGGCAAATGCAGCTTTTCATGGTAAATACGCTGAAATTCTTGCTCCTTCCCCGGCTTCTGAGACAAAACTACAAATCTGCAATTATTATCATTGTCAATAATAAAATGAAATAATACAACACTCAAAAATATACCTGGCACAAGAGACAAAGAAAAAGAAAAAAATACCTGCTCGATTGAAATAAAGCGGTGATGTAACATGCAAAGAGAAAGCAGCCTGTGGTCTAGTGGACAGAGCACTAACTGGGAATCTGACAAGCTGGGTTCCACTCCCCATTCTCCCAGTAACCTGCTATAAAACCTTGGGCAAATCTCTTAGACAGTAAACTTTTCCAGGTAGGGACTAAATGTGTGGGTATAATGAGTTATGGCAGGGATCTGCAACCTTTGGCATGCGGCCCGCCAGGGAAAGCCCCTGGCGGGCTGGGACCGTTTGTTAACCTACATGTCTGCAGGTTCGGCCAATCACAGCTCCCATTGGCCGCGGTTCATCATCCCAGGCCAATGGAGGCTGCAGGAAGAGGCAGCCAGCACATCCCTCAGCCCACGCCGCTTCCCACAGTCCCCACTGGCCTGGAATGGCGAACCGCAGCCAGTGGGAACTGCGATCGGCTGAACCTGCAAACGCTGCAGGTAAACAAACTGTCCCGGCCCGCCAATGGAGTTCCCTGGAGGGTCGTGTGCCGAAGGCTGCCGTTCCCTGAGCTATGGGAATACAAATCATTAATAATAGTAAGAAACCAGAGAGATAAGGCACAGGAAACAAGGGTTATAAACACAAGGCAGTGATAGTGCTTGGTGCCTCTGAACAACTTCAAATGTATTATTTATTTTATTCAAAAATAATTTTTTTGGAAGTTTTTGGTTATGTCCAAGTAAAGAGGATGGAGGTGCCTGGCTCAAGCAGAGAGAGCAAAAGCATAAATCTGCCATTTAGAGAATGACAAGGGCTTCTCTCAGGTGCAGAATACACAGAAAACATCTTGAGGCTTCCTCTGTGGTGTATCGCAGGGCCCTGCTTCCAAGATCAAGGCAACACACTAAATACTTATCAATCCCGGAGATGCCAAGCAGCGACTGTGCTAAAGCTCTGCCTGTGGCTTTATGATTCCCCAGAGTTTTATTCAGGATATGAAGAGGCCTTAAGAAACTATGAGCGGAGAAATAATAATAATAAAACCATAATATACCTGAGAAACATCAGGCTGTAATTGCTCATGCACTGAAGTTAGCTGCCATACCATAGTCCCATATTGCTTTGATATCAGACAGCTCAGGAGTAACAGCTGGAAATCTCAGCTAGAGGATTACTTGTTAACACACTTTATTCACTTCAAACACAGAGAGACTTTTATTTTTTAACTTAGCTAGATCACATAATTCTCTCTCTCACTTTCCCCTCCCTCCCCTCTCCACCCCTTTCAGCAATGGGTGTGGTTGGAAGGGGTGTGCCATGACTACAGTAGGAAGTAGAGGTGTTGACAGACCTGAGATATAAAACTAGTGTCCTTGATGGCTCCTGCCGTCAGTGCCAGGGATTGCTGATGTAGATCTCTGCATCCATCCATCCTGCTGTATGAAATGCAGAAGGCAGAGGAAGAATGCAAAGCAATGCCAGTCTGTGCCTGTGTTTGGTAAGAGGCTGGCAGGAGAGACTAGCCATACTGCACTGAAGTGCGCTGGCTGAGGACCCAGTGACAGAAAGTGGTCTGGTTACCGCAACATTACAGGTCAGTGGACTAGGCAACCATGTCTCACTGCATTTTTGTTCAAGGTGTCCTTCAGTCTGGGTCTTCCAAGACCTTACCTTTCTGTCTAGTACATGGCACTGAGCCTCCTCAAACTTCCTAGGTTCACACAGTCCCTTGGCAGTGCACTGCCTTCTGCAGATATCCCGTTATGGGATGACAGGGGAGCTGCCTCTTGTCCACTGTGGAAGAGAGGGGAGCTGCACATGTTTTGCCAATCACAGACGTCTGTGATTCCTTGACTCTGTCTTCCCAATTCTCATATCATTGTAGAAAGCTGCACTGAGGCCCCACCTGAGATTCCATTTCAAGCTTTGGGCCCCTTTTCTTATATAAGAACACACAAAATCTAGAAATCTATGCAGTTGACCAGAGGTAGAGTAGGTCTTAGCTATCGTGAGAGGCTGAAAATCTTACTCGTGTCTCTCTGAGCCAGTTCAGCCTCTGCTGAAATTGTGAGCTGGGGGTGTCAGTTAGTGCTCGAAGTCAGGGTGGGCTTTCTGAGGCAGATGTGTCCAGGAGCCAGCAACACGTACTCTCTCACAATGAGAGGGGAATTTGGGGCAGGAGGACAGTAATTACTTGAGCCACAATCTGGCCAGGACACTACTGTGATAACAGGTATCTCCAAACCAGAGCTGGTCGAGTAATTCATGGTGAATAATGCTTGTTAATATTCAGCATTGCTGTATCCACAGATAAATGTTTCTGTCATTAGACAAACTGCCCTCACAATCCTTCACAGGATTAATGATATAGTTATGGCGCTGGAGGCAAAAAAGCAGCATTAAACACTCCCACTGCTGCAAGCAACATGGCTTCGCCATGTTCACCTGATGACACAGAGGATTGCGGGACCTTGTGAGTTAAACTGGAGATGACTTAGCATAGAAAACTAAAGGTGCAGCAAATTAAAAGCCAAAAGACATACATACACATAGGTAGACTGGAGATTTTGGGGAAAATGACTGCTCCCTGAGTTGAAAAAAAGGGACCTTCGGTGGGCAATAATGCCATCAAGGTGTTCTCTCCTACTATTGGTCACTTCTTGAACCCTTCGGGTAACAGCTTTCAGCTATAAACTCACCTGCTGTCTACATTTATATATATATCTATATGCACAGAGAGAGAGAGAGTATTCTCTGCATCTCAATGGCTTTACACATGCACAGTGGTTATGCCCTGAGGCTGGGTATAAATAAATTGACAGTCTGGTTTCCCACTAATTCCATCAGTGAGCTCTCAGTCAGAATACTAATAGAAACCATCTGAAGGCTGCAGTGAATAAACCAGAGAGCTGAATGAAACATTCAGCTCCTGATGTCTCCTGCTTTAATGTTAGTCTGAACTATGCCTGAACACTGCTGTCTCTATATACACACACACACACACACACACACACACACACACACACACACACACACACACACACACACACACACACACACCCCTCCCCAAATGAAAACACACAGGCACACACCTGTAGGAACCTGGTGCTTATAGACTGGGGGGTAGTGAGGAGAAAGCTAAGTTTTCTCATGTGCCACAGTCCCTTACATAGCTAGAATAGTGTATTTGGTATTTAATAGCAGGGACATCATGCAAAATGGAAGAAATTACAGATAAAGCAATGAGTTTGGGCCAAAGGACTTCAAGGATAAATATGCAGATTAAGTGAGCAGGAAGGGCCAATGATGCAGGGGAAAAGTGTGCAAGAGAGGATCAAAGGAATTTCTAGAATGAAAGATGAGGAGGATGGGGGTGGGGCAGACAGAAGAGAGGAGGATGGGAGATATGGAAAAGAGGACTGAAGGCTGCTGGGGCCAGTGGTGGTCGATACAGAGGAATGGAAGTAAGGAGAAAACTCATGGAACCCTATCTGCCTACCCTACTGTTATAGGAGTGTGTCTAGCTCTGAGTGTTTGTCATTGTTGTCTTGGACATTGGCCACAAAGTGAGGTAACATCACTGCCTGTCTCTCTAGGATTGAACCTTATGGTCGTTACTCTGGCAAAGTTCCTACAAAGTCAATGAGAGTACTGCCTGCATTACGGCTGAGCAGGGACATCAGGATTTGGCCTGTAAGACACCTAAAGAGACAGAGACAGACATGAAGGCATCAGGGGCATGCTTTTGTTCTGAGTCATTTTTCTGTGATGAAATGAATGCTTCCCTAGTTAAACACGTGTATTTTACAGCCAGGATTGGTCAGGAAGTGGAAAGGGGAAGGCAAACAAAGAAGGACAACCCCTTCCCCTTGGACCCACTAGGGGAGCTGTCTTCAAAATCTGTTCAGCAGCACGCTGGGAATTCAGCCGGAGACAATACTCTAGTCAAACATTCAAGCAAGTTGAATTTTGAATTCTCCAGACTTATTGTGGGGAAAAGGCTAAACTAAGATTGCCTGGTGTCACTTCCTCCTCCACGCCTCTACACTCACTGGCTATTTGCCCCAGGTTCTCATCCCCACAATCTCTCCACAGCACTCCACAATCTCTCCACTTGCTCATCCCCACAATCTCTCCACTTGCTCCCGGAGCCCTCCATGCTCTTCTCCAACCTTCCCTCCCTCCCCCAATTTTCCTCTCCTTATTCCCCCTTCTCTCCTCCTCCCTCAATATCCTCTGCCTTTCCTTCCTTCACCTATTCCCAGGGGGTACCCTGCCCTCACTGCCCTGATACATTAGAACAAACTAACAAATGACACAGGACCAATATTACCTTTGCCAACTGTTAGTAGCCACATTGTTTGGATGGTTCACTCCCTCTTCCTCTCTCTGTTCCTTGTCCTTAGGCTGTAAATTCTTCAGGGCAGGGATGTAGGTCATGATTCACCATTGCCCTACATCTTGTGCCGTCATTTGCACTTCCTTGCGATGGGTAAAAAATGCTACTATTCTGATCCAGTCATCTTATGCCCACTTGCCACTACTGTAAATGACTGCACCTGGTGCAGGGCAATGGAGAACCAGGCTCTAAAAGGGCCCTTCCTGATAAGGGCCAGGAAGGGGTAGGTTTCTATATGGGGAAATGTTCCATAATGTAGCTCTTTGCAGATGCTCATTAAGGAGAGGAAAGATGGAGAGGAATAGAGAGGAAGAAATGCTCCCCCGGAGGGGACAGTCTTTAGAGGTGGGATGGTACCACTGCCTGGGAGCTCTCACCTTCCAGCAGAGGTAAGTACTGCATTAGTTTGCTTTCTCATTCATTTAAATACCATGTATCATGCCAATGGACTGTTTTTAGGATGTGTGTTTTGGTCCAACAACTGCTTTGGATGGCACCTGGACTAACACTAACGGATTATGCCCCCTCCCTTCACACACACTGAACAGTTCTTCACCCTCTCCCACTTTGTCTCTCCCATAGGCAGTTGCTCTGTTTGCAATGTAGTGGAACAGGTTGAATGGGTGCTATGCCAGGCCAGAACTGAGTACTCTGTAGGAGTTTGCATTGTTTCAATCTGACAGAGCCTGGAGCTGCATCAAGCTCCTATTTGATTCTGACTGCCATAGACATTTCCAGCAGAAGGAAGTTTCCTCTCTACATGTTCGCTGGTCAACTTCACGGTACTATTTGTGCACGAAGGTCTCCTATTACTGAGCAGTCTGTTTCTCTGTGGTGCTCAGAAAGAGGGGAGGTGAACAGACAGTGTTTCTACCCTTTGTAAAAAGAAAAGGAGTACTTGTGGCACCTTAGAGACTAACCAATTTATTTGAGCATAAGCTTTCGTGAGCTACAGCTCACTTCATCGGATGCACGAAAGCTTATGCTCAGATAAATTGGTTAGTCTCTAAGGTGCCACAAGTACTCCTTTTCTTTTTGCGAATACAGACTAACACGGCTGTTACTCTGAAATCTACCCTTTGTAGTGAGACTTGGAGGGGAAGCCTCCAAAAATTGAAGTGAACAAATAGTTGGACATTTCCAAAGCGTTCTTAAAGAAAAAACCCTGCCAGCTCAGGATCCCTGTGCTTCTCAGGTTCATATACCTAGTTACTTCTGCGGCCCCCATAACCGTAATAAATGAACGCCTCACAAACACTCATGAATTTATCCTCACACTGAGGCAGGGAAGTGTTCTCATTCTACAGATGGGAACTGAGACACAAAAAGGGAAGTCTATGACAAAGTCTGGAACTGAATTCAGGTCTCCTAAATTCCAACCCAGTGCCTTATCCAAAAGACCATCCTCCCTCCCCCTGAGTTCCATATAAGTACTAGGAAAACTAGTATTACTCCTGCAGGTGGAGACTGGGAAACTCACAGATATTCATATGGGCTCCATTACCATATTATCTGAGCACCTCACACAATCTTTAATGTATTTATCTTCACAGTACCCCTGTGGTGCGGTAGGGCAGGGCTATTATCCACAGGTGTCAATAGCGTTAGTGTTTATCAGAATAACCAGACCAATAGTCCATATTGTCCAATGTACTGACTAGAGCTTCCGAGGAAGATGTAAAATGTGCCTAACTCAGCAATGTTACACCATGGGAGTGAAATATCTTCCTGACCCCAGATGGGGGATCACCTTCTACCTTGAAACATAAGGTCCTTGTAATTTTATTCCAGCTAATGTAAGTGCAGATGCTACTTTTATTTATAAGTCTCTAATCCTTTTTGTTGTTGTTAATCTTAATAAGATA
Organism: Natator depressus; assembly: GCF_965152275.1. Taxonomy (NCBI): domain Eukaryota; kingdom Metazoa; phylum Chordata; order Testudines; family Cheloniidae; genus Natator; species Natator depressus. The sequence continues at coordinate 70,387,795 of NC_134243.1, forward strand.
GCTGTCTTTATAATGCCATCCACTGCTGGGTTCCACAGGTTAATTATTCCATGGAGTACCCTCTTACCCTTGTATTATATTACAAGGTAAGGCATAGCACCTGCAGGGCCTTCTACATGCTACTCAATCTCATTGCAATAACAGTCCACAGAACCTTTCATCACAGGGTCTCAAAGGACTTTACAAACAGTAACTGGTGACGTCTCACAACCCGCCTCTCGGGTGTTTACTATTATCCCCACTTTATAGGTCAGATGAATGAGACATGGAGAAGGGAAGCTGCTTGCCCAAGGTTACATAGCAAGTATGGTGTTCCTGGGAATAAAACCCAAGAGTCATGACTCCTGTTCTAAACCCTAGAACTATACCACAGGGTTGTAAAAGTCATTGTTCCACCAACCCAGGGACTGAAGGGAGATGACTTGTGACTCCCCTATTTGTGGCCTGCAGGAGCTGGTTCACCCTCTGGCACAAGAGAGGGAGGCTCATGGCTGCCCTAAGCTGCGTTCATGCTATCATAGCCCCTCGGCAGCGAGGAATCAGCATGGTGCAGGTCCATCCCAGGACACACAGTTCCTCCTACTGGCTCCAGAACTGGCAACAGTCTGCCCCCAGCTTACCTCAGCACATCCCTTGTCCCCAGTGCTTCTGCAGAGATGGGACAGAACAGGTGGAATTGGCTCAGCACTGGGTGGAGGTGTTCTGTCTCAGGGAATGCTGGGGAGCACCCCTGTGTCAACTACACTAGTGCAAAGCGCGCAGAGCATAGTGATGAATCCTCCCAAGCAGGGCTCAGGGTTACTTCCACACACTGTAAAGCCCCTTTTCATATTGTCCTTTACTCTTTCCCTTTTCAAACTACACAGTCCTAATTTTCCTAGTCTCTCCTCATACTGAAGCTCCTTCCAGGCCACTAAACATTTTCATTTGCCTTCTTTTGACCTTCTTTAGCTCTGCTTTGTCTTTTTCCAGATGAACTGATCCAGTCCAAACCTAGTATTCTAGGACAGACGGTAACATTAATGTCCATACCGGCATTATGTTTGCTGTGTTATTCTCTATCCTTCTCTTCATATAGTCTAGTATCTAATTCACTTTTTTTTTTACTGCAGCGGCTGCTGCACACTGAGCAGACATCTTAATCTAGCTTCCTAGGTGACGGCTACTTATTTTTCCTCAGTGGTTACAACTAATTCAACCCCCATCCACATGTCTGGGTGCTTTAAATTGGCCCTTCTAATGTGCCTTTGTCTACATTTCATCAGCCATCATATTACTCAATTTCATCATTTCTTTAGCTCCTTACAATGTTCCCCACTACTGTATAATTCAACAGCAGCAAATTTTGCTACCTCATTCTCCTCCCCATCATCTGAGTCATCTGAGTCATTAATAAGTATATTGACCAGCACCAGTCCTAGCACTAATACCTGTGGTCACTTCACGTTTAACCTCTTACCATGCCAAGAATTGCCCATTTACTCCTACTTTTGATTCCTCTCTTTTAACTAGGTTTGAATACATGAAAGTTCCTTTACCTTTCACCTCAGGGTTCCCAAATTTCCTTAATAGTCTTTTGCAAGGGGCTATATCAAAAGCCTTATGAAAGTCTGATTACATTTCAGTCACCACTTCTCTTTCAGCCACTGAGTTCCTTGCCTCTTTCAAGGAATTCTAACATATTAATAGAAAAGCAAAATTCACCTCACCAGCTATGTTGCCTTATCCCTATGTTATTATACTCACCTGAAACTCTGTCTTCAATGGTTTTCTCAGCCCCTGAAGTAAGTCTATAAATGCCAAGACTCATACATAGCACCCTGTTAAACAAGGTTGTGACACTGATGGTCACCTAGTCCTCTGGCTGTTTGTAATAATAAATTGCATATTTTTGTTAGTAGCTCTTCTCCTTTGTTCATTAGCTCCCTCAGAATTCCTAGAGGAATGTCATCTGGTCCTGATCATTAATAGTGATGGCTTGACTGTAAAATAACATATGCAGGCAGTACACAAACCTTTGCTCCTGCCATATAATTTTGCCAGTGCGTCCTGATTCACAGCACTCCCTGCTATTCCAGTCCTATTTCCCTACCAGCTCTGCCAACATACTTGAGTCCTGACCTGTTTCTTCAGATGTATCTAAATTTCAGCCCTCAACATCCCATGCCATTCCAGTCTGCCACCTGCTCTGCCAAAGCACCTCAATCCTGACACGTAAATTCCCTTTCTATTCCAATCCTTCACCCTCTCCCCAGAGCTATACCAGTATAAAATCAATTTGGACCTGTACGTGCTTCCCATAGTCCATTCCTGAGCCCCCAATATATTCTGCTAATGTACCTCAAACCAGAGTTCCCCATCCTGCTGGCAGCTACCGGCAATCATGCCAAACTCTGTAATGATTTTGAAAACTGCACAAGTGTTCACAGAAGATTAGACTGAGACCCTCTCAACACAATTTCACAAATTAATTTAAAATATCATCTGAAAACAGTTCTCCAAGTGTGCGGAGCCACCTAAAGCCCTAACTCTCAGCCACTGATTACGTCCTTCATTACTTTAAACGTTCATGCATCAGAAGTCTCTCTCCTTCCCTGATGCAATACCCAACGAACCACATCGTCCTTTTCCTCCTGAATTATGTATGACTGCTCAGCCTGAAGCAGAAACACTAATGTTGCTTGGTCCTCTTCAACTGACACTGTCAAAGCTAACTTCCCCATCTATTGTTCACAACAGACTAAGGTTCAGTATCAAGAAGGTACTATAACTCTGCAACCTACTGTACTAGTGCATCTGAAGCAACAAAGGACACATTCATTTTCCAAGCGAAAGGCAGGTGGGAAAACCAAAAACATCTACACCCCAGCTCAGATCAGAAAAAAAAAAAGAGACCTAAAGCAGAATGGGCTTCTCCCCATCTCTCTAGCCATGCCCTTTAGAGCTGAATGGAATCACAAGCAAGGAGTGTGTTGTCTTGTTTTCTTACAGGTATCGGAGTTGTTATTCTGATTCCCATTCATCCCTCTTGCTGCTTGTCATGTTTAACAGAAAAACAAGAATAACAGCAGAGATCTTTTTTCCCTTTCAACGTCTTCCTCATGCCAACTACAACTGGGCGTGCAATCTAGAGCATGGTTCAGAAGGGCTCTTGTGCTAGATGAAAATTCACTTCTGTAGAAGGTAATTCATACCAAAAGCATCCTACAGACCCCCTGATGGCGTGTGATCCATACAGCTAAATACAGGTGATCCCTGTGTGCTACAGTAATGCATTGTATGATAAAGCTAGGGCAGCGACCAGATTTTAGGGAGGAATTTTTGAAGATGTTGATAACTGGGAGGCTCAGGAAGTGGGATTCTGACCATTTATTTGGGGGGCTTGGGTAGGTGGCATATTTTTAGATGGGTCATGAAGATGGGATTAGTAAAGTCAAGGAGCCAGTGTTGCAGATGAGGAGAATGGAGCTGAACAGAATCTGCTGTTCTCTAGGGTTTATGAAATGGAATTTTGTAGCTCTTGGGGCCCAATTCACCACTGCCCTGCACCTAGTGTAATGCAAAGTGGGTACAGAATGCTGCTGTTCTGATCTGGCAGCCTTTAACACCCACACATACTTCCCTTTGCTCTGGTGTAAATGGCTAGAAAATGTGCCAGGCCACAGTAAACCAGACCCCAGGCATCTGTCCGTGCCTTATAAAGTAGTGTGTTACAGTAATCATACAGGTTGCACAGAGCCAGTAGTTCAGACAAAGCCTTAGACAGCTGAACTTATTTAAGGGACAGAGGGAGTCTCAGCAGGGCCCAGGGGTTAGACCCAACCCTTTGCAAACTACCCAGGGGTCTTTACAGTCCACTTGTACAATCATACCAGAAAGGGCCTTATTCTCAGGTCACCACCGTATGAGCTTGTGGAGGGAGAGAGACAGAAAGTGTCTGAACTTTGAAGAATCTAAGGAACAGACTGAGGAACAGGAAAAGATGAGGTCAGAGTGACTGGGTCAGGGGGAGAGGGAGGCAGCCAGCCAGCCACAACTGGGATAACTAATGGGAAACACAAGTTAAAGCAGCCAACAATTCCCTTGTTGTGCAGTAGATATTTCCACTTTGGCTTTTTCAGAGGTAGAGGCCAGCAGGAGGCAAACATGCCAGCTGATTAATTCAGTGCCTCCTGGAGCAATAGGTGAGAAAGACACATGCCTTGCCACAATAAACCACAAGCCAATGTGTCTTTGAAGACCAACTGACCATTCCTAATAAACTAGGTAAAACAAATGGAAGCAGAGCCATCACTGACTCCAGATGACACACTTCCTGGATTTCATATCCAGTGCAATTACTAGTGTAAGCGGGGGAATAGTCCCGCTATTGTGGGGAACTTTCCTGGCTTCTGCACCACCCCAGTGAAATGGGCCAGCGAAAGGATCTGAGTCCTCGCTCCACTTCCTTTACCCAGTGGCCTCCCTGCCCTTGAGGACTCCCCTTCCACTCTCCTGTCTGGCAGAGTCCTCATAACCCCGACAAGGCTAGGCCCAGGATTCCTGGGGGGCTCGACCCCCAACCCTGCTGTGGTCACGTAAGACAGGGGCTAGGGTGTCCCCACTCCGGGGTACTCTCTCTGCACTGGGCACTTCTCTGACCCACTGACCATTACATACAAGTTAAAGCAAATGCAAGTTATTTAATCAACAATTAATTTTAAAAAGAATAAGGAATAATGGGAAAGGTTAAAGGAAACTCATCAACCCGTTCTGTGGCAGGGAGCATCACAAACAGTGTCTCTGGAATGTCAGGGCAGTTCACAGTCTGTTCCTTATAAGTCCCAGGCCTCCTTCTCAGGCCCTGGCTGTGCTGCAGGGATGCTGTGGGTTGGACACTTGCTCTGGTGATGGCCACACGCTCTCAGGCTCTAAGTGGTAGGACCCTTCTTCCCAGCGTTGTCCCCGCCCTGTCGGGGTTACGATCCAAGCCTGGCCTGCAGACCCTCTTGGCTGAGGCGTCTCCTTGTGCTGGGCCCACTGCCCAGGGTCCCCCTCGCTCTCCCCAGCTGCTCATCGCACCCAGTTCCGGACTGCTCCAGCCCCAGCTGCACCACTCTGTCTCTGCACTGCTGCTGCTCTGCCTCCAGCTCCCTGGGCTGCTTCTCTGGCCCCTCTGGCTCTGGTTGCTACAGCTCTGCTCCCAGGACAGGTCTGCTTTGCAGGCTGCTTCTGTGACTCTGCTCCCAGCACTGACCTGCTTCCTGGGCTGCTTTTCTGGCCCCTCTGGCTCTGGTTGCTGCAGCTCTGCTCCCAGGGCAGGTCTGCTCTCTCTGGACTGTGCCTCTGGCTTTGGGGCTGCAGCTCTGCTCCCAGGACAGGGTCTGCTCTCTCTGGGCTGCTTTTCTGGTCCCTCTGGATCTGGCCCAGCTCTGCTCCCCAGCTTAGCTTGGACCCCTGCTTTCTCCTTAACTCGGCCCCACTCTGTCTGACCCAGGCAAATCCAGCTCACACGGAGGACAGGACCTCCCTGGCCTCCTGACTCCCTGATTAGCCTGCTCGCCCTGTCATTCAGGCTGACCTGGAGCATTGGCCTCTCCCCATTGTTCCTGGGGACTGTCAGTCTCAGAGTCCTGGTTTCCCATAGACCCTTCCCCTTTTAGTACTGGGAGCTAGCCAACCAAAACACCCCCACTGAATGTTAGTAAGGGGGCAACAATCCCCTTACACTAGCAAGGACATTTGTATGAACACAAGCTACTTCTTCCTTAGAAGTCCATTTCAACCTGCTGCTTATTCTTTCCCCCTAGAGCTCTAATCCTCTGTTAGTAACATCGCAATCATTTCCACAGCAATCAAGTGTTATGTCCTGCAAAGAGGATTACTGTTTCGGGTTGGGAAGCTGAACGGACTCAGGAGGAACAAATGACCAGCTTTTGTGCAAATGTCTTTGGTAACAGAAAACAAAGAGAGAGAGAAATACAGAACCACATGACAGATGATCAGATCTGCTGCTTGCAAGAGGCATCAGATGCTCTTTAAGTTCATAACAAGTGATGTTTCCCAGAGAGATTTACAGTGGAGTGTTGGGAAAACTAGCAACAGGTGGTATGTCCCTTCCCCCCCTCCTGTTTTTTCTTCTTTGACAAACTAGCAACATTTTCAAAATGAAATGTCACAGACAAATAAAAAAGCTCCTCATGCATAACTCCATCCTTTTGGCACAGAATTCAATGAGGGGGAACACCACTGAAAAGAGTTGCACATGTTTTTGAATGTCAAACAACTGGTTTCAACCTTCGCCTGCGAAATCCATACAACAAACAGTTAAAAAAAAAGACCTTTGTTTTGCCTCTTCTCCCCCACCCACCCCAGGAACATAATGCAGCATGACTCTCCACAGAACAATTTGCCTGGGATTACCCATAATACACTGCATTATGGTAATACACTTCAACCCCTCATGCATATTAGACTGACAGTGTTAAAAATCTGTCAAAGGAAAAATAAATGATACAACAAAATGATGATGTAAGACAAGACGATAAACATTCAGCACTTTTGTAATCTGCCAAAATACACTCTGAAATTGGTCTGGGAAAAGAGAACAAGGGGACTGTGAGCTCAGAAGAGTTTAAGGGAATGTTCCCAACTCAAGCAGAAAACAATTTCTGACTGATATGCAGACACAATCACATGAAGACTGAAAACACAACAAAGCAGAACCAAAAGCCAGAGAGGAAACAAAGTAAGTTTTTCTCCTTTTCTTTGATTTCCCACTGTGCAGTGACCTAGAGGGAATCTGCCTGCTCACTTTTCCATGGACGGATCACCAGGCTTCAACACACACAAATTCACTCACCTCCTACTCTCACACTGGTGGATTTAGACACAATCTCTGGAGCACTAGAATCCAGCCCAGTTATTCGGAAAACACCATCCAGTATCTGGGAGTGTGAAACATGGGGTTCCAAGGATCCACCAGCCTCAAAGTAGGTGAAGCAGCTCACATCACAGGTCTTTCTCTTTGCCTTAATCATAGATTGGTGCTTATCTCCCTCAGCCTAAGAGCAGGCATAGGGAGCATGAAGACAGTAGCATTTTCAAGCCATTTGGCCTTGCACCTTTCCGGGTAGGAAGCCACAGGAAAGTGCTACCAAGATACACCTCACCAAAGATCAAGGGTGTGGGCAGCAATAAAAGAGTCCATCTAGAGGGGCATATGTATGGGAACAGGTGAAAATGGGATGATTCCTGACCCCATTTGATTTAACCCATCCCTGCTCTCTCTCGCGCACACATACTCTCTTTCTAACACCTCTTTGCTTTTCAGTTTGCAAGACAAAGACAAAATGAATGAAGGGAGGAGGATTTCACCCTCTAAAAAGTTGGCCCATGGGATAGGGTTTGATCCCACGTCCTGAAGCATTGAAAGCACCATAGGACATAAAGGATCATTTCCTTAATAGGGTAAATCTACCCTACAAAAAAATGGAAAACTCCGAGCCAACTCATATCACTGTTGATTTCCATGGAGCCAAGAAACCAGGCACATCTTCTGAAATACCTAACCAAGAGAGGAGCCTGCTCTTGGTGTCAGATGATGGGTTTCTTAGCTGGCTATTGGAGGACAAGAGCTGGGCTCTTTTCTGGAAGAACCTGACATAAACAAGGGCAAGGACAGCCAGCAAAGGACACTTCCCACACCCGTGGTGCCAGCTCAGGAAGAGGGATGCAGCGGAGAGTGGTGCTTTCTGCTTCTCTGCTTCTCTCTGTGCCCAGTCACTGAACAATGAATGAAACAAGGAATCAGGGCAGATTATATTTGCTGAGACGGAATTGTAAAGATTAGTGTTGTAATTAATCAGGACAACCCCATCAGCAAGCTCTTGACCTTTATTCCGATCCTAATAACAGCACCTTCCCCCGTGTCTTTCATCCCAGAACATAAAGCCTTTTACAAACGCCTTAAAGGAAGCACCCAACTAGCTCCTGGGAGGTAGGGGAGCATTACTGCACATGAGGTCACACAAAGGGGGAGTGACCAAGGTAAGGTCACACAACTGGTCAGTAGGAGAGCTGGGAATAGGACCCTGGAGTCCTCTCTTTCTCAACCACCCCAATAAGACTGTTGGAAGTTGTAGCATTAGGGGCCATTCCTCCAGAGTGCTGGGGTGCTTTTCTTATATCATAGGAGTCACCGGAAGTAACAGCTGAGTTTCAAGAAAAACTCAAGGGGTACTCATAAAAAAACTAGGCTATACTATTGTAATAACTCCCAGGCTCTCTCCAGTGAGACCCAGAACTGTCTCCCCTAGAAACGCCCCCATCAACACCACCACGAGACTCAGTCAGAGAAAATGACAGGCAGCTTAGGACAGCAAGACTGCTTCTAGCCCAAAGCTGCCACCCTCCCTCTCCCTTTGCGCCTACCCTGAGATAGAGTCCTCCTCCCACACAGAACTACATTCCATCCCCACTCCCCTCTGAGCCCGGAGCCCCTTTCTGCGTTCCCATATAGTCCTGCACCACAGTTATTTCCAGCTGCTCACCTGCCTGCCATGGGACTGCTAGCCCCAGAGGGCTTCATGCACCACTTCCACTGTGAGTGAGAGGATCAAAGCCTTCTGGAGTGCTGCTGGCACTGTGAGGCAGGTAGACAACTGATCAGCATGGCAGGCAGTCAGTAGACCACAAATAAACGCAGCAGCTCAAGGGATAACGATGGGGCAGAGAGCAGTTGCAGTGTCGGAAGGTGGTAACCTCTGTCAGGACAGCTGTTACAGCAACTGAGCACCTGGATCTTTTTTTTTCCCCCTCCAGAAAGAGGACACTCAAGACATTTTCCTGAGAAGGCCTGGACAAGAACGTGGGGCAGTGGCTTAGATTAGTGCACTAGCTTCTAGCTGCAGAGATGCTGGGTTAGAAGAATTTAACAAATTACGGTGTGCCAGGAGCTTTAAATTAATGCATTAAGATGCAGTATTAAGGTAAACAACTGGCAGCTTTACTGAGCATATCTAGCTGGGATAGAGGTCTACACAGAACTGAGTAATATTCCCAAATATCCCATCCCAAGCACGAATAGAGTCCTGTGTGAAGTCTGGGCTGGATTCTTCAGGTCTGACTCTTCTTCTGTTGTTCCAAAGTCCGGCTGTGCAACACAGAAAGAGCTTATCTCTGGACATGATATGAAATGAGTTTGGTGCGTCTTAGCCTACTGCCAGTACAGAATTGGACCATAGGGATGCAGCTTTTAACGTCATCTAGTGTGTGGGTGACAGTTTATCAACACTCATGCTTGGTTCCCTGGCTGCTGTCATAGGCTCCTGGAGTTTGCATGGTGGTGTCAGGATGCTATCCCATCACAGCTGGATGATCATGTGAGGATAATCACATGGGATGCAGGGCAGACAGTATGAAGATTGGTGCTTTCCCATAAAAATCAGGGCAGGTGCTGGTGACCCTAGTGACCTAATCAGGATTCACAAGGTCCCCAGAGATATGAAGACAGGTCACTTGTTAACATCTCCATTTCCCCCCTCGTCCTCCACCACCATCCTTTGTCCTAATATCAGAACAGACATCCCTAAATGCTGTCATAGCCCCAGATGTGCAGTGGTGCCAGATGCTCATTAAGCCCAATGTACTTCTCTGCAGCTGTTGACAGTACTCAAAGCAACAGCATAATTTTCATGGGTAGCCTCAGACACAAGGGGTCAAATTCAGAGGTGAATCTAAGAGATCTTGAGAGAGACTAAACTGGCATAAATCACACCTTCCTCCAGCCCCACCCTTATGTCAGTTACACTAGCTCAGATTTCCCTCTAGACTCCCTTAGACCCACTTACTTACACTCACTTGGACTCTCACCCATTTGCCAACTGATAATTATCACAGTCCCCTCCTTACATGTCACCTCTGAATTTGGCCCAAAGATATTTCCCAACCCTAACATTTCAAACTCCAGGGACCAAATCCATCCCTGAAGTAATACCTCCTTGGAAGTCAATAGAGTTACATCATGCCAGGGCTCACTAAGTGGATTCTCCTCTCTCTCCTCAGTTATAATCGACAAAGAGTGACTCTAGTGACAGAAGCTATTTCTGGGCTTTTATGGGTAATTCCTATATTCGGAGAGTGGGGGAAGGAATGGCCCCCAGGGGAGAAAATGTTAAAGACGTCTTTCAAGAAATATAATTTCCTGCCAAGGGCTTCTGCACATTCTGTAAATGAACCCTCTGAAAAGACAAAAGGCTCCATTAGCTGCTGTTAGCAGGAGTCACGTCTGTGAGGCTCAATGGGAGAATGCGGGAGAGGCAGAAAGTTCCCAGTCTCAAAGTAACAATCACCCTCACTGTCCCTGCACCAGTGCCACCCCCACATGCTTGGCCAATGTATGCCTCTCTCCTTGCCCAGCAGAAAAGCTCCTGCTCCTTAGTGGCAAAGTAACTGCGAGCCTTAAAGAGACAAAGCAAGGTGGGATTTCACAGCAGCTTCCAGCTTCTCACATTAGATGCTCTCTCATTTGGAACGCCTGCCGTGTACACCCACCCCACACACAAACACATGCCAACACACAAAGTACACTCACACGGACATATAGTTAAGTACACACACACCAACACACAGACACATACACCCACAACACACAATCACACCAAATCCACTTAGACACATTTCTAAATATATAACCCCCCCCAACACGCACACACTTATATCCAAACACACATACATCTCCATACACGTTTTCACACAGCCAAAATCTCAGTGTATGTGTGTGTCATACAGACTTAAGTGCTCTCATTCACATCCATATGCACCTTGTCTTTCGGTGGTATACAGGCCCACTTAAAGAAAGGGGATGTGTGCATCTGTCTGTTTCACACACAGAGATGTGCATGGACCCATACACAGACAGATGGTTCATACTGTACACTTGCACCAACAACTGCACTGCTTCACATGCACAAACACCTCAGTGCCTTAATGCATCCCAACAGCACATCCACGCTAACACACACAAAACATGTGATTCACTGAAGATGGGAGGAGGGGCTCAGGAGGCCGCAGATTAACAGCAAATGGAGTCACAGATAGATCAGATATCTCTGTCTCTTATAACCCATGCACCTGGTGTTCTTACATTAACACAATGATAATTAATTTTGGTAATTAGAGTTCTAACAGGAGGGTACTATCCAGGAGCCCAAAGCAAATCTCTCCTTTTGGAAGTGAATTCATTATGCCCAGTAACTAAGCAAATGCCATATTTTCAGCCCCGAATAAATACTGAGGAGATAGCAAAGGATGTTTTTTCTATTTCCTAAGCATTTGCTTCAGGATAACATGGATTTATTCAGCAAGGAGATGGGAAACTGAACAATAAAAATGACTAAATGGAAACATAAAAATTAAACCGTTTTACACAGAGACAGACTGCAGCAGCTCTACCTGCCAGCCCCTTCCAGATTCCTAATGAAAACAAACAATGATTTGCAAATGATTTGGAAAATAGATACCTCATTCTTTTCCCTTTGCTTGTGTGCATGTGAACGTGGAGCTCAAGACACTGAGGGATTAATAGCACAGCTACAGTCATGCATTGCCACAAAGTTCTGCAGCACCTCCTACTACTCCATTACACGCACACAGCTCAGCCAATATTCCTCAGCATCTTCTGCTGTCCTAGTCCTGGACCTTCCTTCCCCGCTCCCAGCTCTGCCAATGCATCTGAATGAATCCTGACCGAATCAGGAATGGACAATAATGACAAAAGGACACAGGGGATCAAACCCCAAATAGGACATGGAACCCTGTCCTTGGAGGGCCATGCCTGCCGCTGAAAGAAAAGTGATGGCAACACTTGTATAGCTTGTAACGCCAATAAAGTCTTGTTGGATTGAACTGGACGGGTGAGGAGGCTGCCTTCCCCTGCCTGTCTGAGCAGGGACAGGAGAGGAGGCAAGAAGTGGCCTCAGCATGCAAAACCTAGTCACCCATCTCCTCCCCACTCCCTGCACACACACACACACACACCCGTATGCAAGCACTTGACAGTGCAGTGTCAGGAATGAGGACTTGCAGCTGTGCCTCCCCAGTTACTGGGCACCCTCTGAGCCCAGCTGAGCCACAGTAGGGCCACCTGATTAACCACTCAGCCTGATTGGCCTAGGAAGTCAGCAAGCCTGCTCTTTACCCAACAGCAACAGCTGATCTCTGGCTGGTCACTGACTATGCTCACAGCTGCAATCACTCTTGTGCCTACCTTCCTCCAGTTCTGCTCCTACCTTGGACCTGCTTCCTTACTGAATTCCTGACTCTGACTGACCCCTGGGCTTTGGTTACTGGCTTGAGGACTCCAGATCCTGACTCTTGCTCCAAACACTAGGGCTGATTCCTGCTCCCACAACTAGGCCTGACCGCCCACACCCCGGTTTGCGACATGCCGTGTGGTGCAGTGCACTCCGGCAGACTCCAGTGCAGTACAGTACCTTCCACGCTAATTAGTTGCAAATGGAAAAGAGGCTGATGGTCATATTTCCCCCCAGCTCTGCATTTGCTAAAAGGTCACCAAGAAAGTGTAAATTTTTTTCCAGTGAACAGAGATATCCGCAGCTAATCAAATCTGAACTTTCTCATTACCAGGTGCCCTTCCTTTCCTGTCTCCATTTAGAAATTATCTCCCTTCCCCAGCACCCATTTATGCAGACACCACACAGATGCATGTGCAGACTGCATACACACACCCCCATATGCCCTGTTACACACATGCACACGCATGCACCTTATGCGTATAGATGTCTGTAGAAATATATACACAAATCACCTATCTTTAATGCTGCACATACACAACAGCCTTTCACCCACCCTTGCACACACACACCCCTTCCTGCCAGCACACCTTCATGCACTCACACAAGTGCTCTCGCAGGCACAATTGTACGCATAGATAGGCAGACACTCACATGCATACACATCCTGTTACACACAGACACTGACCTGCATACCCGCTCCCTTATACACATACACACTCATGTGGAGGCATATCCTTAAAAGTAATCAGATAGCCACAGCCACACCCTTACTCACCCCCGCCTTCGGGAAAATAAGGACCCTGGGATCAATAACCACTTACTGCCCTTCATTCCAACACTGTCCACTTCATTCTTCCCTCTTTATGGTGACGGACAAGCTGACTACAGATGGGGGGCATCAGTATGCAGGGGAGGTGAGGTGGACACTGTGTTAGCATAAAAAACAGACAGATGCCACAGAGTCCAGCAGAGTCTGGCGCTGCAGTCCTGCAAGCAAGTGAACAGAGCCCCCTCTGCCCCAGAAGCCCTCTGTTTTATTCACAGAACACCAACGCCACTGCACCGAACAAGGAAGGGCAATTACACAGACCGTTTTCCTGCGGCAGCAGAACTGGGCGTGGGATGGAGGGGACAAGCAGACAGTTCCCCTACATCTGTGCAAAGATCTTGCACACGTAGGTTGCAGACACGTGATTCGTTCAGTTCTGCACAAAAGTGACCTGATTTCATATCACAAAGACTATGTGGCAAGAAACCAAATGTACTTCAGACACCTCCTCCATTCTCACTGGGCTGGTTTTTAAAGTTGTCAGTGTGCTTTATTGCCATTGTAACTAGTAATGAAAATGTACTGCTCGTTGTCCCTGCCAATGCACCTCAGATCTGCCTGACTCCCTCTAGTATTTCAGCTCTGGGGCCAACCCAGAGCTCTGCCAGTGCACCTCAGTTCCGACCTGCAAGCACCCCCTGATATTCCAATCCCAGGCTGCCCCCTCCCCAGCTCTGATGATGCACCTCAAATCCCAGCCCACAGCGCCTCCTGCTATTCCAGTCTTGCACCCTCCTCCGTCCAATTTTGCCAGTGCCGCTCAATCTTGATCTGCAGCATGCCTCATTCTTTCAATTGGGCCCGCCCCACAGAGCTCTGCCCGTGAACTTCAATAATGCACTGCCAACACAACCAGTTGTTTCAAGCGTGAACCAGTCCTGGGCAGAGCCTAAAAATAATATAAATAACATTGTTTGCTTAATATATGTATTGATTGTCTTTCTATCTAGCTAGCTTATTTCGCCAAAGGAGCACATTTTGCATTAATCATGACGGGACACATTTTTAAAGCTGACTTTTACTATCAGTCCCCAGCCCAAACCCTCCCCTCATGTACATAAATCGTAGAACTTCCTGTTTATCTGTGAGTTTTGCATGTGCACATGCAGTTTCATAGGCTGGCTGGAAATTTGTCTATAAGCACGCATAAAGCTCATCAGCTATGTAAGAAGGGCATGGGGAAAGAAAGGGCATGTGGTGTGTGCACATTATGGGAGTGAACTTTGCTCATAAAAAACTCCAGCACTTTCACTCTTGGGCGGCCTTCCAATCACCAGACATCCTGGCTTGGTCAGAGAAATGACCTTTCTGTCGGTCTGTCACAGCAGACATGGGTTCGCTCTCAGCTCCTGTATACTTCACTCCCCACTCCAAGCAAGAAGAAATGGCAGCTTTTAAAGGTCACTGTGAAATCAGTGTCCAGCTGTTGGCTCTGAAATCCATATGGCCGTCAGACTGCAAAGAACATCAGTTCCATCAAATTTCCCCTTTGCAGCTTCCCCATCTCAAGGGTCATTTTAACAGTTCAAGCTAGAAAATCCACTCCCGGTTGTTGTTCACATGGCCTCCGGGCCATTTTGCTAGGGTTCAAAGATCACATATGATGGGCCATGTTGCTTGTAGGGCCCAAGAAGAAACGGCCGAGCAAGGAAACAAAGGATGGGCTCAAAGAGACAATCGATCGGAAAAAAGAAATGAGAAAGTAAACACGCTAGGACGTTCCGGATTCTCTCTCCTAAGTTTGTCTTTATGTTGAGCTAGCATTTCAAACCAAATGCTCTCCTCGCTCAGCTTTCATTTATCTTATAAGATTAAATCATTTTATAAACCACTGGCTTCCCCTGCAAATGAGAACAAACCTTGTCGGCTGCAGCCTGCTGAATGTCAGCCTTTTAAAAAAAAAATCCTCCACTGAAATGTAAATTGGCTTTCTGATTAGATTGCTTTCAAAAAACCCAGCAGAAAAGGCTATTGCAAATCAGACAAAGTTCCTTGGGCTCCCATCCCTGGCTGCACATGGCAGAAGCTCTCTCAGAGTCACTGGCATCGTTTTCTTCCCCCCAAGTAGCTTCACTTTCATTTTTTCTTGTTTATTTTCTTAAATTGTTGGTGTAATTTTCCTTTCAAGGTCAGTCATTAATCGCAGCCCCCAAAGGGAAATTTCTGCCTCAGCCGACATGTGAAGAAAGATCGAGGGCTTGGCAGTGTTTTGAATTCCTCATATGGAAGGTGCTATATAAGTGCTAATTATTATTACTCCAACAGAAAATTGTAACGGGTCTTGGGGGCATGCGTGAGCCACATTGTGCCGGTTCTGGCCACGGGCCCATGAAAACTGGCAGCTATAGTCACAGAGCATGTGACTGGGAGCAAACCTGTGACCTCCAGGAACCCATGTACAAGGGTTCCCGCCTCTGGGGCAGGCACAGCAGTGAGGAGATATCCAAGCTCACGGGAGCCCAAGTTGGTGGGGTGTCTCTCCACAGCAGCCAGGAAGAGCAAGGAAAAGGGGAGGTGCTGGGGAAATCAGGCACTCAAAAGTTAGGAAATGCCAGAATTAAGGTTGCCTGTGGCATCTCCTCCACTCAGCCCCCTTGTGCTCATGTTGTGATAATCTTTCATTACATGATCACGTTAATATTTTTTCCACGGGACCCCTGTGTTATTCAGTCCCCCAGGATGGATGGTGCGCAGGGGATGAATCAGGTTTGTGTAGTGTCTGTAGGATCCCTGCCTCGATTGTTGCAGAAGTCAGAAGGTGTGTGGCGAAAGAGGCGGGGAACTGCAGGAGAAGAAAGGATGATCTTATACCTAAGGCAGCTGAATGGTGACTTTGAGGATAAGAATCTATTGCCTCTGCCCCAGAGTTCCTATGTTCTGCTGGGCCAGTCACTTAAACCAGACTTTTCACAGGTGGTCACTAAATGTGTCTTCTTCATTTTCTGGGGCCTGACCTGAGAGCCTGGGGTCTGACTTGCAGAAGTGCTGAACACGCATAGCTTCAACTAAAATCAATGGGGGCAGTGCTTTGAAACTATATAAAGTTTTACGTACTCTGAAAAATCAAGTCCTAAGTGTCTCAAATTAAGCACCCAAAATTAGTGGATATTTTTGACTTTAATCACTCTGTGCCTCATATCCTCATTTGTAAAATGTGAATAGCCCCTCATCTCATTGGAATTTTGTTAAAATTAAATTAATTAATGTTTTTGAAACACTATAGTTATGAGCACCACAGAACAGCCCATAAGAAAATTAACAATTCTGTCTTCAGAGCAGGGTGCAGTAAATAAAGAATGGGCTTACACAATGAACAATGAGGAGAAAACAGAATATTGAATAGCTGTTCATTTAGTGAGAACCATCCATTCTGTGCACTGAATGAGGCAGGGAAAAATAGAACGTGATCATGTAATTAAAGACTTCATAATAATGCATAAGCACAAGGGGGCTAAATTAAGGTTACATGGGCAACCTTAATTCTGGCATTTCCTAACTTTTAAGTTATTGACTTTGCAACCTTACTGAACTTCTTTGAATATATTTCTTTATGTGTAATTTAAAAAGAAACTGACAGGAAGGATGCATCTGTCAGAAGACCCAGCTCAATAAAATAAAATAGTATGGAAAAAGTTTTTTCGACAGACTTGACAGTGCCTACATGGTAAGAACAGATGGAGATTTAACCCAAAGGAGAAACCAGGCCCCATAAATGGATATGAATCAGGCACCAGCTCCCCCCAGCTTTCTGATCAGAAGTCATGTGAAATAGGATCTCTCTCGCTCTCTCTCTCTAGCATTTCCTCCCCTTTTCCTTAAGTTGGGAGAAAGCTGGAGCTGGAGAAAGCTGTTAGACTGACATCAGTGAAAGTTAGCACAAACTCCACTGTGCCTCAGTTATGTTCTGGGTGGACGTGCTTTCATGAGGGGACAGAGAGGAGCTCAGTATCCATGCAGGAGAGAGTTGAGGAGGGACCTACATTGCCAGTACCCTTACCCATCTGCTCTGCAGCTGGAGCATTTTCATCTCCACCACTGTCAGTGCAGCCTGTATCATCCATGCGAACATTCAGGGGGAAGGAAAACTATTTCTGATTTCCCTCAAGTTTTTCTTTTAAGCAAAGGAACCAATTCTACAGAAGGGAAGAAATGGTCATTTTGCTAAAATGTTGACTGTTCACGCAGCAGAATCATAATGGAGAATTTTGAGGTGTTTTTGCTGACAAGAGAAACATCCATCAGCATAAACAATGACATTTCACTTCAGATCTAATCCATAAACATCCTTGAGAACTCCAGGTTTATTCACACAGAGAAAATGCTGGCAATTTAGTACTCATGTCCGGCTGTACAGGCTAGGAGCAAAAATAAAAGTTAACTGCATGGCGTATGCCAACCTGTGGAATTCACTGCTGCAGGGGGCCACAAGGTCAACCCTCTGAAAGGATTATAAAAGGGCAGGATCATTGCACAGACACTAATGATACTGGTAATTTATTAGTCCACAATTGCAATAGTGATGATCAAGCCTCACACTGAAGGGCACAAAGTGGAAGGGAAGGATAGGAAGGATTATTCCCCTCCCATGTCTTAGCATAATTAATCAGTTGTATTATGGACAGTTTTGACTTCTTCTGAACGATCAAGTATTTGGCCCCTGGAGGAAGCAGGATACCGGAATATATGGACTAGTGGTGTGATCCAGCCTGGCAAATTCTAAGATCCCTAAGAGGAGGGAAATCTATCCTCTCAGAAAATCATATGTAGAAAATGCTTTGAAATTTAGATGCCTCTAAAATCCAGGCAGAGTGAAACACGAACGCTGTTCTTTTAGTCCCTGCTTTCGCTACCTCACCATTCTTATTTCCCATGCCTGAGGAGTTCATGATTAGACTATGAGCTTCATCAAACGGCAATTTTCAGCTGCCAAATAGATTTGTACAATAAATCCACACGGGGCCAGATTAATGAGCAAGAGAGACGTCAGAAATCAAAAAGCTAGCTGCTGTAATACCACAGGAAACTTGAAAGGATAATGTGAAATGATATTTGGACATTTAAAGGGACACTATCAAAATAAAGCAGTTAATTTTTCATTAGAATTTCTTTGTCCCCTCTCTGTGTCTTACACCTTCCCAATAGTCTCTCCTAAGTAGAATGCAAACCCAATGACATTCAAGGTCATGCCACTCAAACCAATCTAGTAGGCTTGAAAACAGTTTTACTCACATAAATAATATATATGCATGCACACACCGACACGTTACTTGTGTTACTACTAACACATTGCATTAGTAAAACTGAAATAATATTTAAACATCTAAATTGCTTCATTTATGCTGTTGGTTTTCCATTTGTTCTAACAGTTTGGACAGTGAAATTAGATCGAATTATAATCAGTTTCCCATTTGGAGCCAAATTCTGCCCTCAGTTACACCCAGGCAAGCCCAATGATCCAATGGTAGTCAGTTTCACTTTCTGTTTTTTACATGCTAGCACCATTCTGATGAGTCTAGTCTCCGAGCACTGCAGGGAAACATTTTTAAATCTAAGAGCAGAGGAGAATGTTCTTTCTTCATGTGCATGCCTAGTTGCTTCCCCTCAATCATGTCAGTGTGACAGTGCTTATCGATTTTGTATGACTGCCCATGCAAATGTTGGTTCTGAGTACTTAATAAATCCCCCCACACACCCAAAGTAGCAGCACTTAGCTGGTGAATGGATAGTATGGTGGCCATGTATCAACTCCTGTTCTATTCCCCAGCAAAACACAGTCTCTATTCTTCTAATTCACAGATTTACTCTTCTACAGAGCCATGAATGCATTTCCTCCTGGATCTTCTTCTTTAAGTGACCCCTTTTATCCAAGGAACCAGGATTCACTTCACACACTTTTACTCTTCTGGGGATGGAAGCATCCTAATGCTTGGAGGTCTGCAGTGCTGCAGAAGATACCTGGATTTGCTCTCTAACTCCTGATCTCTCATACTTGCAAGGTTGGGAGATTGGGTGCTAAATCCCTAGATGGAAAGGAACCTTTTGTTTTGATCAATAAACTGTGGCCCTTCCTGTTCCATATCAGTAGAATGCATTAAACATTAGAACTTCTGACTCCCTTCAGCCTCTCTCCATGTCCACCTCTCTCCTTGTACAACCATCTAGGGATCCAGTTCCATGCTCTGCTCTAAGACCATACCTGATGCATTCTTCCCAGAGGCCAGCTTGTCATGTCAAAAGGCAGAATAGCCCTTGCAGTAAACCACCAGCTAGGGCAGGAAGGAGGAGACTGAGGGAAGAGTCCTTAGAGTGATGCAAAGACATTATTGTTTAACATACATTACAAAAGGAGGGAAGCCCTACTATCAGTTATTCCTAAACCAGGAAGAGAGGTCATACAATGTTCCAATTACAGGCCAATTTCACTGTTAATAGTGACGCCAAAAGAATATTCTGCCTATGCTCCTCTGTATTCTAAGTGATCTACCTGTATTAGAGCCTTTCTGTGCAGTCTTGGTCAATGCTCATGGCTATCACCTAAAAAACTCCAGCTCCATACAGCCCAGGTGGTGTTTGGGCTCCCAAAATTACTATTATCCCTTTTACCATGTCACTGATGTCAAACTGGTTCCAGCATGCTAAAACCCTTATGTCCACATGGTTGGAAACGGAATGGATGTTAATGCATCCAATTCCCCCTGTGGGTCTGCTCGGTGCCTCTTTTTGTCCGATGGAGAAAAATAAGGTAAAGTCAGTGGTGGCTGTATGAAGTGTCTGAGCTATCCTAGCTAAGAGGTACCAATTTCATCCTCGCTTTCATGCAAAATCACCTATCTGGGGTAACCCAGACTTGCAAACTGGGGGGGGGGGCTATAATTTGGAAGAACTGGCTGAACCAGGGCACCATATGGATTTCCCAATTAGTCTAGGATGTGGGTTTTGTCTCTTTTCTAACACTAAAGCAACACAGCCTCAGCGGAGTGGCAGTATTTACAAGTGACATTTGCTAATGTATCAGCTTGGTCCAGATGCCCTCAGACTACCAGAGAGCTACTGGGAACCTTGGAAATGCTTCATAAACCCCCCAGGCCCGTGTCTACTATGGATGCTTTGGTAATAAAGAGGAACTCCATTGGTCTGGAGTTCTTTGTGAAGTGTGGGAAAGGGAGTTAGTGCTTGCCTTCAGTAACCAAACCTCACGTGAAAATTATAACCTAGATTATGTACCTACTATGCTGGGTTTAACTTCGCCACAAACTTGGTTCATGAGGGCCACTGTGACGACCAAGTGTATGATTTTATGAAAATGGAGGAGCAGGCTTATGCCCAGAGCAGAGCAATAGTATTCAGATCTATTTGAGTTAGCAGCACCAGAAATAATATCTTATCAACATAAAGACCAATTATATGAATTTGAAGAAATTTGGGCCCTGTTTTTTCATATATTTGGATAAAGAATGCTGAGATACCTCAGATAATGCCAAACTTCCATTCCTCCTGTTCTCTCCACTTTTTCCCTCCCTCTTCCTGTGCTGGCCCTCACTTGGTCCCCTCCTTCCCTTTTCTGCCTATTTTTACATGTCTTTTGTTTTGTTATCCCCATTTTAATATGTAATGTCTAAATGATAGTGCCAGGTTTTGTATTGTCTACTCTTGCAGCTTTGACAAGGTGTAAGGGTGCATAATTGCATATCTTTATTTGCAATCCCTGGGAAATGAGCAGTAGTTGGTAACATAGACAAGCTGTACATCGTTTAGCTTTTTGTATTTTTTATTGTTTGCTTCAATGTTAAAATTAGCCCCCCAAAATCACAACAAAATTCAATTCAAACCAAAATCTTCCAGGATTCAGGGGTAGGAAGGAGCAGAGGCAATGTCCCTTTCCCACCTCTCTGCCCACAAGAGACTCACTGTGTCCTACAGCCTAATGCCCCTTAGCAAACAGTAACCACATTAACTGGACAAAGGGGAGAAGAAGGTTGAAGGGATTTGTTGGAATGAGAGCCCAGAGGTTGATTCCAAAAGAGGAGGGGCTGATGGCAGTGCTGAGAAAGCTGTTCCAATCAGCATGGGGGAGAGTGCTGCTTCATTATTCTGAATCCAGCCAGGCTTCTCAGCTCCATGGATTCAGATCTATCATGATCCCATACCTGTAGTCGTCGTTTATTGTGCTGTAATTTAACCATATGGTGGGGGATTCATTCTCTAGTTTGGGCCCGGTTGAGACCCAGGAACACATCAGCAGAGGAGATGAAGGAACTGATTAAGATGTGCCGCTCCCACTGAAGGGGTCTCTGTTGGGTCAGGCCTTTTGTTTAGCAAGCAAGGAGAGCAGAGGTCCTGAGGTTATACTTAATGAGAATCATAGAATATTCGGGTTGGAAGAGATCTCAGGAGGTCATGTAGTCCAATCCCCTACTCAAAGCAGGACCAACACCAACTAAATCATCCCAGACAGGGCTTTGTCAAGATGAGCCTTAAAAACCTCTAAGGATGGAGATTCCACCACCTCCCTAGGTAACCCACTCCAATGCTTCACCACCCTCCTAGTGAAATAGTGTTTCCTAATATCCAACCTAGACCTCCCCCGCTGCAACTTGAGATCATTGCTTCTTGTTCTGCCATCTGCCACCACTGAGAACAGCCTAGCTCCAATCTCTTTGGAACCCCCCTTCAGGTAGTTGAAGGCTGGTATCAAATCCCACACCCCACTCTTCTCTTCTGCAGACTAAATAACACCAGTTCCCTCAGCCTCTCCTCGTAAGTCATGTGCCCCAGCCCCCTAATCATTTCCGTTGCCCTCCGCTGGAGTCTCTCTAATTTGTCCACATCCCTTCTGTAGTGGGGGGACCAAAACTGGATGCAATACTCCAAGTGTGGCCTCATCAGTGCTGAACAGAGGGGAATAATCACTTCCCTCAATCTGCCAGCAATGCTCCTACTAATACAGCCCAATATGTTGTTGGCCTTCTTGGCAACAAGGGCACACTGCTGACTCATATCCAGCTTCTCGTCCACCGTAA
Organism: Natator depressus; assembly: GCF_965152275.1. Lineage (NCBI taxonomy): Eukaryota > Metazoa > Chordata > Testudines > Cheloniidae > Natator > Natator depressus. Next base: position 70,409,940 of record NC_134243.1, read on the forward strand.
TCCCCAGGTCCTTTTCTGCAGAACTGCGGCTTAGCCAGTCGGTCCCCAGCCTGTAGCAGTGCATAGGGTTCTTCCTTCCTAAGTGCAGGACTCTGCACTTGTCCTTGCTGAAACTCATCAGTTTTCTTTTGGCCCAATCGTCCAATTTGTTGAGAAAGCTTTGAAGTTGGCTCCAAAAGGCAGAGCCAGCTGAGTTTGTATCTCTTTGTGGTTCAGGTCCATTGTTTTCCCTTTTCAGAACATATGTCTACCCAGGAAAGCCGGGCTGAGGTGCAGCATCCACTTCTCAGCCAAGCCCTGATTTGTATCCTATTTCCCAGCTTGACTGACTAAGTAGCAGAGGCACAGAAGGGTTAAGTGGCTGACTTGAGGTCCCACAGTGAGCCCTGGCTAAGATCCAGCAGGCTGCTGTCTTCCAGGCTTTTGTCTGATTCTGTACTACTCTACCTCACTGCCACTTTCAGACACTGTCCTCCCCACTCCACCCCCATTTATGGCGTGCATCTTTATTCTAAAGGAGCAGGAAACTGGAGGACTGGGGTGTGTGGCATGGAAGGACATGAGAACCTCTTCCCCCCCCCCAACACACACTTCCTTAGGCTTACATCTAGGTTAGTTTCTAGAATTGCTTTATACTGTCCCTGACTTTAGACTGTGCTCTGCCATTGCAGATGCATACTCTGAACTTGGATCCATTTGGTAACCTGATTTTACTTTGTATTACCCCAGGGTAGTACAGTAATCAAGGAGAAGGTAATTCACTTCCCCCATCTTAGGTATTACTGGAGTATAAACATTCATTGTCAAGCCTCACGACAGAGCATCTTCATTCATGCTGAATGCCAACCTTGCACACATTGCACTGCACAAAGGGGAAGACACAGCCTCTGTCCAAAGGAGTTTACACTCTAAGTCAGTTTTTATAGGAACCACCCTTTAAAAACATTTAGTTTGGAACAGAGAGGGAGGATTCTGCAAACCCAGTAATGTCTAGGCCTCAAGTACTACTGACTGACATCCTTGACCCTTTACCTTCTTTTCCCAGTGCTATGTCACAATGTGAGCAGAAACCTCTGTTCTCTTACTTGCCGATTGCCCTCTTTGGATGAAATTCACTCTGTCCTAGCACACAGACTGAGTAGTTGGACTAGCAGGAGCCCAGTGGAATTCAGCCCCATGAAAACCCAGAGACAGGCTGTGGGGTTGAATGCAGCCTCTCCTCAGCTGTTATTGCAGCTTGTGGGTTGGAATGGCAGCCACAGGCCATCTGCAAAACCCACACACAGTGCAGTCCTGCGTGCCTGCTGCATCTGTTCAGGTGCTGTCATTCCAGTGAAGAGACAACGTTTCAGAGACAGCCAACAAATGCTACGGCTACTGCTGCACAATGCTCAACAAAGAAGCATCTGATATTGTATCTGTTCCCTCTCGTTTGTGTTTGTTCCAGATCCTGCGGTGAACTTTGCTGCTTCCTTGGGGACCTGGGTTCACATGTTCAGTTTATGGGAAGAGAGCACTTGGCAAGCATTCATTTATGAAGCCCCACAATACTACTTTGAGGCAGGTCCAGGGTAAATAGGAATTCACTTCCTTTACCAGTAAAATACAATCACTCCTGTCGTAAAACACATGAGTTCTTAAACCAACTGCAGCAACACTACAAAAGAGTATCGGGTAGGTCATGAGGAAGACTCCCATATCCAACTGAAAGTGCAAAAGGAATTTTTCAGGTAAACTATAATTATCCAAACTGGAATTTGGCCAGGACTACAAAGTTATGTACTCCACTGTTATAACAAGGGTCGTGTGGTATTTAGAACCCGAAATGGTCGGCAGTTTTATATCCCACCCTCACCTCAGCACCTCACTAACTCTAACCCCTGACCTTAGCAGGAAGCCAATTTTAGTACTGACTCAGAGGAGAGAGTTCCATCATAGGATCAGCACCACTTGAAGCCTGAAGGGCCAAAATCCATGTGCTGCATTATGTAAAAACCTGGTATAGGCTGTGTCAGCTCTTTTTACAGGGCCAAAAATCCAGAGTTTGGTCAAGAGGCCAAGAGGCCCTGTAAAAACAGTGAACAATATTAGCTAAAAGAAGCAGGACAAACAAAAGACAACCTTGCTTTTACTAAGATAAGCTTGGTCAGCAAAATGCCAGGTGGGGAGCAATAATTGGTGCTCTTATCTGAAGCTGCAAACAGACCAAAGGAATGAAAGAAGACCATTATGTTTGTGTCCGATCCTCAGACAGAGGAGGTAGCCATGCTCCCCCACACACCAACCTTGAGTTTATGAAAGAGGTTCAATCATGTGAGTATGAGATATGGCATCCTCCTCCCCTCCCCAGATACCAGTGTCTCCCTTTAGAAGCACAAATGAGCCATTTGAAGGACAATTTCTATTGCCATATACTTTTCACTGTTTTTCTGTTTTAACCTCCCGGTATGTACCTGTTGGACAATCAGAGGGGTTACTTCATTCCTATGGACCCCAAATCAGAATTCAACATATATATTTTATACTAACACACTTTATACATTGTTTAAAGTACTAATTGTATGTTTAAAGTACTAATTGTATGTTAACCTGAAACCATGGAGACATTATGTAATCTTTAACTATTGGCTACTGTGCTTATCTTGTCTTGCTGCTAGACCTATCCAAGGGGTTAGGACTACCTACCTCATCACTTTTCCTCCGCCCATGAAAAATCCATATAATCCACTGTAATCAATTGTTTGGCAGAGTCTCTGACCCTAATAAGCAAGGTGACACTCCGCCAGTGCTGTGCGTAATAAACCCATGTGCTTGATTCTATATGGTGTCCATTTTGTTCCTTCAAAGCCTATTGAATTGAATGAAGTGATTTCAGCCTAATCATTATGCTATTTGTCAGTATCAGAAACCACACATTTTGGCCATCATTTGATGATGACTGCACATCTCTGCTGAGGAAAGCCTGATCACTCCATACAGGGATGCAGCAGCTCAGGACTCAGCAGCACTGGCAGAGGGGAGTGTGGAACTGGAACACCAGATAGACATTGGGAGTGAAGTACACTAGTCAATCTTTGTGGGTAACCCAGGACAAGAGTATGTTGCAGGTTATATTTAAGCAGAGTAGTAGTGCGGTGTATGGGAAGCATGCCCGGGGCCTGCCCGCATGGTACTTGGCTCTAACCAGAGCCATCTATCCCTCAGTTTGACAGGGACCTCCCCTTCACACAGTTTTCCCATGCTATTTGACTGAATATGGATTACTGGAACCACTTCTGGTAGTACATGACTAGGGATAAAACCTAGTGTCTCTCCTAGATATTTGGTCATCAGTCAGGGACCTAGCATTGGGGTTCCCATTCCCTTCCATACAAGCTCTATCCAGAGTCATATCTAGTCCCTGTGCACTGATTGCTTGAAGACCTTGCCCTGACCTTCCTCATGCACAGATCTTGGAGCACAGGAATGTTTCTGGAGCATCTTCCTAAAGCTATAGGTCCATATTCATCCTGGCTGTAACTCCACTGAAGTCAACAAATGAAATCAGGAATGAATTTCACTCAATGTCTCAGAGGAAACAAACAAAATAAAACAAAACAGGACAGGTTTTCAACTACTCAAATGTAGTTTAAAATAAATATCCTCAGTCTTGATTGAATTTGAATCAACAGTTTCCTTTTGTTTACATAAATGTCTAGAACTATTAAGCATGTCATGTTTTTGGGACACTGCCACTGAGAGAGATTCAAATAGTTTTGCCCCGTGTTTTCTGACCGTTCTAATTTTTGGTTCTATTTGTTTTCTGAGCGTGTGGGGGAGGACGGAGGGAAAGGAAGACCAAGAGGCCATCCTTCTCTTTTAAGTATCATTCTACTGAGTTCAAACACAATGGTACATATCCCCAGTGCCTGAAGCTTTCAACGTGGGAACAGAAGGCAGATGGATCAAGTGACAGCTGAATTCCACCACAGCAGGTGCCAAGGGAGGACTTTCTCCAAAATGCATTTCAAGGAGGCATCCCTGGGACACTTCAACAGATGGGCCACTGCTTGGCAGTTGACAGGCAACTACCCCCTGTACTAACTTCCTGGAAGAAATCAGAAATATTTGGCATCCCTGAGAAAATGACCATTTGTTCTCACAGTGTCAAACTCACAATAAGAGAGCACTGCTGTTCTCCGGTTCATTCACAGAACTGTTAGGCTTGGAGGGGGCATCTGAGGTTGATGGTGCAGGTTCAAAATCATGCGGGATGGGGCAGAGTGTTCTCAGCACAAGGCCTGGGATGGTGGAATACACTAATACCAGAGATCAGTAATATGCACGGAGGGTGCAACATAATGCAAGACATCTTTTTTCTGTGAGCCTTCTCCTAAAATAGATCCAGGGGAAACCTGGAAGAAACAGACCACCCAATTCGGATCTCTCCTAAATAAGAGGTTGTTATGCAGAGGGGTTGGTAGCGGGGGAGGAGGGAGGGAAGAGAGGAAGATAATGGAGAGTCTTATTTCTTTGTCTTGAGATATACAGACTTTTAAATTAATGGTGCTCAGACATAACAGTGGTGAGCATCTTAGAAATACGTCTAGTAAATATTACTGAATTGCTGACTATGAAGAAACCATTTAAGCCCTATGTGGTTTGGGTCATGACTCATAATGACATCTCTCCTTGTTCACCAACATGGGTGTTGAGACCATCCAGGATATTCTCACTGGCTATCCCCACATCTCCTGGGGTTGTTGGGGGTCATGACAATCTCTGTGGAATCCCACAGCTCCAGAATTTGCTTCTCCTATTGGTAAGAAAGAGCCCCATAGTTTGCAGACCTTCAAGGTCTAGCTGCTTACTAAGGCTTTTCCGTATAGAGCAGTGGTCCCCAAACTAGGGGCGCCGCTTGTTAAGGGAAAGCCCCTGGTGGGCCGGGTCAGTTTGTTTATCTGCCACGTCTGCAGGTTCAGCCGCTCGCAGCTCCCAGTAGCTGCGGTTCACCGTTCTCGGCCGATGCGACCTGCAGGAAGCAGCGCGGGCTGACGGACGTGCTGGCCACCCTTCCCGCAGCCCCCATTAGCCCGGAGCGGCGAACCACGGCCAGTGGAAGTCACGATCGGCCAAACCTGAGGACGCAGCAGGTAAACAAACCGGCCAGGCCCGCCAGGGGCTTTCCCTGAACAAGCGGCACCCCTAGTTTAGGAACCACTGCTGTAGACGGTGGAATTTTTTAGTTGACTTTTTGGTAGTTTAAGTTTCAAAGATGCCTCTGAGTCCGCCATGCGTACTATTAGGGCTGTCGACTAATCGCATTTAACTCATAGGATTTACTCATCAAAATTAATTGTGATTAATTACAGTTTTAATCACACTGTTAAACTGTATACCAATTGAAATTTATTAACTATTTTTGGATTTTTTCTACATTTTTAAATGGACTTATTGATTTAAATTACAACACAGAATACAAAGTGTAGAGTGCTCACTTTATGTTACTATTTTTATTACAAATATTTGCACTGTAAAAATTATATTTAAATTATAGTATTTTTCAATTCACTTCATACAAGTACCATAATGTAGTCTCTTTATCGTGAAAGTGCAATTTACAAATGTAAATTTCTTGTTACATAACTGCACTCAAACACAAACCAATGTAAAACTTTAGAGCTTACAAGTCCACTCAGTCCTACTTCTTATTCAGCCAATCACTAAGACAAACAAGTTGTTTACATTTGCAGGATATAATGCTGCCGGCTTCTTATTTACAATGTCAGCTGAAAGCGAGAACACGCATTTGCATGGCACTTTTATAGCCAGCATTGCAAGGTATTTACGTGCCAGATATGCCCCTTCATGCTTCGTCTCCCATTCCAGAAGACATGCTTCCATGCTGATGATGTTTGTTAAAAAAATAATGTGTTAATTAAAATTTGACTGAACTCCTTGGGGGAGAATAATATGTCTCCTGCTCTGTTTTACCTGCATTCTGCCATGTATTTCATATTATAGCAGTCTTGGGTGATGACCCAGCACATGTTCATTTTAGAACACTTCCACTGCAGATTTGACAAAACACAAAGAAGGCACCAATGTGAGATTTCTAAAGATAGCTAGAGCACTCAACCCAAAGTTTAAGAATCTGAAGTGCCTTCCAAAATCTGAGAGGGATGAGGTGTGAAGCATGCTTTCAGAAGTCTTAAAAGAGAACACTCCTATGCGGAACTACAGAACCTGAACCACCAAAGAAAGAAAATCAACCTTCTGCTGGTGACATCTGACTCAGATGATGAAAGTAAACATGCGTGAGTCTGCACTATTTTGGCTTGTTATTGAGCAGAACCCATCATCAGCCTGGACACTGTCCCCTGGAATGGTGGTTGAAGCATGAAGGGACATATGAATCTTTAGTGCATCTGGCACACAAATATCTTGCAACGACGGCTACAACAGTGCCATGCAAACACCTGTTCTCACTTTCAGGTGGTATTGTAAACAAGAAGCGGGCAGCATTATCTCCTGCAAATGTAAACAAACTTGTTTGTCCGAGTGACTGGCTGAACAAGAACTAGGACTGAGTGGACTTGTAGGCTCTAAAGTTTTTGAATGCAGGGGTTTTTAATACATAATTCTACATTTCTAACTTCAGCTTTCATGGTAAAGAGATTGCACTACAATACTTGTATGAGGTGAATTGAAAAATACTATTTTTTCTTTTGTACAGCACAAATATTTGTAATCAAAAATATAAAGTGAGCACTGTACATTTTGTATTCTGTGTTGTAATTGAAATCAATATATTTGAAAATGTAGAAAACATCAAAAAAATTTAAATAAATGATATTCTATTACTGTTTAACAGTGCGATTAATCATGCCACTAATCAAGATTAAATTTTTTAATCACTTGACAGCCCTACTTGCTATAAATACCAGCTTTCGGAGACGAAAGTAAACTATGAGATGAACTGAGGTAGTCACAGACAGAGCTGTGTGAACATTTTCCACAAAATGTACATTTGAATTTTTAAAGATTTCGAGCCCATTCTCTTTGCACCCATTCCCACAGATACTGAGCAAAGGTATTTAGTTGCATGAAGATTGCAGAAACAACAGTTTTTGGCAAATATTGCAAGATACTGGGTGGGGGAAAAAAGGATTTCAAATGAATAAATCCGGTTTCTGCACCCAGAAGCCTACAGTAATGTCCATCCTCTCAGGGAAAAAAAACAAGACTATGTGACCTGTGTGTCCTATCGAAGCAACTCAAATGTTGAATATCAAATACCTGTAACAATCAGACCAAGAATTGCTCACAGAAATTATTCAGTGAGTAATTTGAAATAATGGGTACACTTTGTGAGCTGCCCACAGATGACCCACAAAGAAAAAAAATGGCAACATTCACTGAACAAATTATTCATTATGAATCATTTGGCTAGCTCTGGTTGTAAAAAAGCAGACACAAGGAGAATCATCATGAAAAAAGTCCCTCTCTGATGAAGGGGCAGAATTACTCATCGTGATGCTCTTCCCATAACTCTGCCATATTCCCGTGGTACTTCATCAGCATGATACTTTCTTAAAACATTTCAATTGACACAAGTCACAGAAAAGGCTGGCCAGGCCTCTGATCAGGAAGCCCAGGTGCCAGCACCAGCTGCACAGAAGTGGCAAGGAGCAGCAGCACTGGCTGCCCCACTGCTTATTAACATTTGGCCTGGCAGTCCCTCCATCGGGATGGGGAAGGGGTCATGGGGCCAAACCTGTGTGAATGGCGGTCACTGAAGTTTGCCCTCACGGGCCCCTCCCCCATCATGAAAGCAGGACTGAAGGGCCAAACCTGCGTGTGCAGGGGGCGGCCAGTGCTGCTCCTCCTCGCCACAGCCACAAGGCCGGCTCCTGAAGCAGACCAGCGAGAACTCAGGTTGCCCCCCTCACCATGAACTGGGCCCTAGGTACGTGCCACGGTTGCCTATGTCTTAATTCAGCCCTGCCAATGGTACACACTGTGCGTGGCTCCTGGCATCACTGTGAGCGGTGATGGTTGCCATTTGTAACTTCTGAAGACTCCCAGGGTTTAACCAAGGTATGCTGAGCTTTCCAGTTGCTTTTACTTTTTACAAATTGTTGTAGCCTGATTCTATATTGGTCAGCACCCTGGTTAGTTATTTACAACAGTGCAAAGCGAGGGAAAACCACTACTATTCTGATTCTCTAGCCTTTTACACCCACTTTGCACCAGTGTATATGACTTCACCCAGTGCAGAGAAGTGGAGAATCAGGATCTGAGTCTTTTAAACCCCTTTCTACCCTAAAACCTTCCTCACAGCTCACCCACCATACTTGGCTTCGTGACTTCACCCAGAGAGCGACTAACATTATTATATACATTATATACATTATTATTATAGTGAAAGACTGTGTGATGGAAATGTTGGGTCTTTCACAGATCTTAGTTTTGACAGAGAGCTTTTGAAGGCTTGTCAACGAAGTCTCGAGCGCTTGTCTGTTAGCACTCTGCCTGATACTGCTATCCCTGTACCCAAAGTCGTCTGGGAAGTGGTGGTTATTCCCTCTTCCACTCAAGTCTGATGAGAAAATCAGGACTGTTCAATTTCTCCAAGTTAGAAGCATTAGATTGGGCAACAAAAACTGTTTCCCTCTCCACTCCCAAAGGCTCTCTTCAAAGAACGATCTATATCACCAGCACAATCCACTTCAAAGGGCAATGCCAAGGTATCTGTAATCATTTTACAAACTCATTTGTGTTACTCCCTGTTGTTTATAAGCAGCCCTTAGTAGCATGAGGCTAAAATCTATTTCCTTACTGATTTATTTCCTCCATCATGTACACGTGCCGAGCAAAATTCTGTACCCGCATGACATGGTACTGAAAGCATGGTGCAGTACAGAATGGTAAGCCAAGGTTAGCATGGGATGGAGCTGAAAAATACAGGGCAGTATACGAACTGAATAGTATGGTACGGTACAATAGAGTACTGAATAATATAATGCAGGACAGATGCAGCGAAGGGCTACTAGTATGATCAGAGGAATGGAGAACATATCTGATGAGAGGAGACCAAAGGGTCTGTAAACACTACCACTTATGTCAGTATAATTTATGTTGTTCAGGGGTGTGAATAATTTACATCAACCTAAGCGCCTGTGTGGACAGCGCAATGTCGGCAGGAGAGCTTCTCCCACCTACACAGCTATCGTCTCTCGCAGAGGTGGTTTTATTACGCCGACAGGAGAACTCTCTCCCACTGGCAGAGCGTCTTCACCAGACATGCTGCAGCTGCGCCACTGTAGTGTTTCTAGCTTAGACTAGCCCTAAGGCTACATCTATGTTGCACACCTCTTGTGGGGACATGTAGGATAGGAGGATATGTCTGGTGGTGACATGTAGACGCTGTGTCCTCACTATGGTGTGTAGCTACACATGTCAATGAAAGGCTCTGGCGGGGGGAGGCAGAGGAGAAAGGCTCAGCAACGGTCAACTGTTGGAGGCTTTCCCCAACACAGGGAACTGCCAGAGCCTTTCCCCATTGCAGCTGAGAACTGCCAGCCAGCGATGGGGAGTTACCAGAGCTTTCCCCACCTCAGGGAAAGACTCCAGCAGGGCCGGGAGGCAGTGGGACACTATGCTGATAAAAATAGCAGTGCAGAAGGGGAGGCCCCGCTCAGGCATGTAGAGAGCCCTGTAGGGTACATATACACAGGGTTCAGGAGTTTTTTTACTTGCCTGAACAGTGCCTCACAATCTACACCACTTTTTCTACCCATGCGGAGGGGGGGGTGCAGTATATTCTACATGCTGCTGAAAGAAGCGTGCAGGATAGACTTACCTTAAGAGCTTGGCTTGTTTAGCCTAGCAAAATGAAGGGTTTGGGGGGATATGGTTGCTCTCTATAAATACACCACAGGGCTGAAAATTAGGGATGGAGAAGAGTTATTTAAGCTAAAGAACAATGCTGGCTCAAGAATGAATGAGTATAAACTGACCATGAGTAAATTTAGGCTGGATATTAGAAGAAAGTTTCCAAACATTAGAAAAGTACGGTTCTATGACTGCTTTCCAATAGAAGTGGGGCAAACAACCACCTTATTAATTTTAACATGGAGCTTAATACATTTATGAACAGGATTATAGAAGAGCATTGCCTGCAATAGCAGAGGACTGGACAGTGACCCAGGAAGTCCCTTCCAGTCTTATGTACAGCATGGTATGGAACTGACTAACACTGTATGGTACAATACAGTACTAAATAGTCTCCAGTATGGTTTGGCATGGAACAGAATAGGATGGTATAATAAATTGTGATATGATACTATATGGAATGGTATTGAATAGCCTGTTACTGTATGGTCATGGCAAAGTTGTATTATATACAGGGGCAGGAAATGGAAGCTATGAGAAACTTGTGGAAGTATCAAAAGATAGCTCGCTGGAGACTAAATTACCTGACTCCTCTTAGATCAGGACTCATGGTCAGAATGGGTAAAACTTCTTAAAAAGGTGCCGCACAGAATTCATTTTCACACAAACAAAAGATGGTCCCGACAAACTGAATAGCTGAGAGGTTGTTGCAATAAAAACCCATGTGGTGGGCTGGGAGACTGTTTGGTTTAGTCCACCAAACACTCAGCCTTCGCAGAGGCAATGAACTTATGAGCTTCTTCAATTTTCTGATTGTTTTTCTCTTTCAACCATAGGGTTTCTAAACATGTAGGAGTGGGAGGGAGAATTCCCCACTGAAATCCATTACTCCTTTTTTAGCAACACTTTCTGATAGAGACACTGCTCCTATAAGACTCCATCAGGCAACCTAGATGAAATGAGAAAGAGTTGGGGTTTGGATTTTTCTTCTTCTTCCTTAGGTTGAATAAAATCTCAGATAAGATCAATAGTTTCTTTGGTTTTATGTTTCTCTTCCTTAAGGGCGACTGGCTTATTGCATTTCCATGGATCACAGAGACAGGGCGATTCAACAGAGATAAACCATCTTTAATATTCCCAGCCTTTTGAAGTCAAACGACTTTTAAATGAGGTTGGGGTCACTCTTGATTCTTATTAGAATATCACACGTGCCAAACACCTTTCTTAATTTTAACACAATGAACCATTTCTAAAATGGGGGTTGTAAGTTTTAATGCAAGCCAGGCAACATTCCCTGAAAACTCTCTGGCTGGACTCACTACCAGGAAGTACTGGGTTTTATTTTAATTCAGTCCCTCCTCCACTTTGATGTCATAGGACACACTTACCATTGACATGCAGCTTAGGGCAGCTTTTTTTAATGACATGTAGAGGGCTTTTTTGTTCTTGCCCAATCCTTTAACAACTCCCTAGTAGCACTCTGTGTAACTACATAGACTAAGTTAGTGGTCAGAGTGGGCAAAGGGACTAGTTACATGAACAAGGAGAGCAGAATTTGCTGCCTTATTGTTTGCAACGGGGAAGGAAGCATGGGTTATTGGTTAGATGGGGAGACTGGCAGCCAGGACTTACTGATATGGCCACAGGCAAGTGTCTTTAGTCATCTGAGCCTCAGTTTCCCTCTTGGTACAATGGGGTGCTGGAAGACTTAGTTGCTGTTTGTAAGGTGCATTAAGAGGCTATATAAGTAAAAGCATAAAAAAAAATTAAAGGGCCTGTTTGTCCAGGTGAGTTTATGGATATAATTGTAGGGGGTTGCTGTCATATGGTTTAAAAAACAGATTCTAATTTTAATCAAATGTGGGTGCAAAACTGCAGATACTGTTAATTGGGAGCAGAGGTCACAGGATGAAGATATCTAACTGACAAATTACACCCGCAAATCAGGTATCTCTCTAAATTGTGTCATTTTCACACAAGGGAGCTGGAGGGTCCAAAATTGCAGCCCCATAACTAGTATCTAAATTGCGGCTTCTTGAAAAATGTGGCCCTATAAAAATGATTTATTCAGTCTACACCCAGGAGCTTTGGGACTGTCAGATTCTAATGAGAGTCTTTGGTGCGTGGGACTTGGGTACTACATGGAACTATGCAATGAAATCTTTGGTTTACCATGTTGAGAATATTCTCCTAGGAACCCAAATCCAAAAGAACAAAAACAAGTAGTACCCTAGGTTCAGATTCCTAAATAGAAGGGGAAATCTCCTGTTGATATCAATTATTTGAAGGTAATAGCTTATGATCATTTATGCAGCTCCAAAATAAATCTCAGTGTAAGAAATGATACATCATTTCAATTCTAACAAATCAAGCACTTAGTGTCCTGGAGGAGAAATGATTGGAACTACTTTAAAGCTGCCTTAACCTGAGAAACTGCACAAATATTTATATTCGTGTGATGGAAGGAAGAAATGCCCCTGTGGGCTTATTTAAGTGTCCTCTGTCTTTGGGATAAATGGTAATGATAAACAAAAAATGGAAAGATGACCTTAGAATAATAACCTCATGATCCAACTGGGACTGAGCTTTCCAACACACAGAAATCATTTGCAATATGTTCAGAACGGAAATTTCTATCCCGCTTTATAGCTTATAGACTTCCTTATGGGTCACAAAAACGTGGATTTGATTCCCTCTCTTGCAACAGGCGCCCACATGTAAAATTACTCTGATTCCCATGCTGGCTGCCTACAGTTCTGCTCAGTGATGAGGGTGAGGACAAGGGAAAAAAAAACAGAGGGAAAAGTAGAGATGCATTTCATATACTTCAAAGGATGGTTAAAGACAGTCCAGGTCCTGCAACACTGGGTATTTCTGTGTATCCCTTAAGACCTCCAAAATAGAGAAGAGACATTGAGAAAACAACAGAAATGCACTGAAGCTAATTACTGAATACAACATTTATACAGGGCTTTTCACATTACTGTCCTACCACCTCAAGTTGTGATCTTATCAGACCTCAAAAACTAGGCAGTGTTGGGTCAAGGACCACATACAGCTGGTATGCATAGTGATTCAGTGGATAATGATCCTGTCTGATACCCCAGTATGGTGCTAGGGCACTCTGCATTGCTAGAGGTATCTGGGTGAAATCCTGGCCCCACTGAAATCAACAGGAGTTTTGGCATCCTGGTATCTAACTATCCACTGTCTTTTTGGATAAAATGTAGGACGAAAATTCTGCTCTCTGGTGCTTATTAAAAATCCATTAGCACTTTTCCTAGGAGAAGGAGGTATCAGTTGTGCTGCTCTGGCCAATCTGGGTAATTATATTATCTTTCCTTAAATTCTCTCTGCAATTATTTCTTCACTTCCTGCCCTGGACTTCTATATTCTTACGTACTGTTAAAGCAGCTGCTGAGTTCCTCCTGGCTACACTTCACTGGAGGGCGAAGTGATTAGTGTATAAGGTTTGCAAAATCCTTGAGATCCTTTGCTCAGAGAGTAATTTGCAATGTATTACTACAAATAATTAATTAGTAATTATCCTGAAGGACCTTTAGGACCCCTAATTGCTTTATTAACACTTCTGCATATAGGGACACTGACCCGCTCCGACAGAAATGGGTTGAAACATGGGAGCCATTCTGCCCTAGCAACTCTATTTGTTTTGGGAGAGGAAGAATCCACCGGTTGACACTGAACGGAGAGCTCAGATCAGCAGAGTATAATTACTGGGGTTAATAACCTTACTCTTGTTAAAAATGCCACAAGATTTTTAACAGACACAAGTGGTCAGAGCGTGTGTGTCTCATTCAAAACACATAGCACCTCCAACATGAGTACCCCCTTCATGCTGTTTGGGATGACAGTCAGTAATGACTTAGAAAGAAAAATGTCCCTGTTGAATCAGTAACACTACTCCCCCTGGTATAGCACTCCTTTGAGCCCCACGTCGCGATATTAGAGCAATACAGATTCAGAGAGACTAGCATCCCTGACTGACCCAAACCCACCACTTCCTCCCAGACCTGCAGCAAGCTGCAGTTTTCTTAGAGGTAGCCCAGAGGAAATATCTTTATAAGGCCAAGCCCTGGGTATTCCCATGGGCCTGACATGATCAGGATGAGTTCATTACAGTGTGTCTAGTGCTAAATAATAATGGCTCCGTGTGTGTCTGGTGTTCTCATTTGCATAATATTACCCAGAATGCTCTTTCATCTGACAGCTATTTGATAGTGGATGCTGATGTCTGTACTCTAGGAATATACTCTAAGGTTGTATGTTTTGTTTGGATGCAGAGAGTTTCTTCAGCAAGTACAAAGAGTCATTACAGACGGCAGCAGGGGAAACAGTTGGTGTTCCCTGAGCTAGGGAGGCTCAGAGTAAACTAAAACAATCAGCCCATCAGCTTCCCTTAAAAAGGACAGGGCTTGACAGAGCCCACTGTCACAGGGTCTTTTATTTAGGCTACACCTGCAGGGTGTAAGCAACAGAGCAAGCAGTGGAGTACACATTCCCCTCCATAGCTGTGGGTGTCATTCGTAATATAGTTGAGAATGTCTCATGATTTATATGATGGCTTTATTTCCCACTGGTTTGGTGGGAATCCCTTGCCAACAATAAGATTACAATACATAGCACAGATGTCAAATCGTTCTAATCACATCATGCTAACCACTGGTGCCACAGCGCCGGACTCAGAACTCCATTACACCAGTCTCATGCCGCCAGTGGAGTTATGCAGGCTTACAACTGCTGTAAATGGAGCTTCAGATCAGGTTCAAAGTTTAATAAGGAGAGGCAGCATCCATCTCTCCAGAATTCCTGATTGCCCCAATATAGCTTCTGTAGGACAGAGTAGATTAGGTTTAGTTAAATTACAAGGAGACCCCTCTTTGTTCAGAACACGAAAGAAACATTTATTGTGTGAGAGGAGAACCAGGCCCACTTACAGCAGTTTTACACCACTATAACTCCATAGCCTTCATGGAATAAGTCCTGATTTACACTAGGGTAAGTGAGAAGAATGAGGCCTTGTTTCCTTTACTGTTGAATGAGGCTGCAAAATAGGAGATACAATAGCATATCACTGTAGGCAGCAGACTGAGGTCTGATGGTAATATTATAGTACAAACTTGGAGGCAATTCTACTCTCAGGAGCAGTGGCAAGAAATTATAGCGAAATGTTTCAGAGTTCATTCCACTGACGGGCTCAGGAAAGCAAAGGCTCCTGAGCAAGAAAACAGCACCCCACCATTACACAACTGCTCATCCCTGCACTGCAAGTCTAAGTGAGCTCCATAAGAGAAGAGAGGATAGGAATGGGCTCCCAGACATAGGTACTCACCTTGTAGAGCCCATGGCTGCAGCCACAGTAGGTGTTCTCCATTGTGTAGCTCCTCAACACACCAATCTCCCGCCACACTACTACCCGTGCTGTTGATTCACGTGACTTCTCCACCAGGAAGCTACAGCTGCTCATGACAAATGCAGGTGCCACTTTATCCAGGATTTTTGGGAGGGTCTGCAAAAAAAGAATCAAACAAGAATAAGAACATGAATTAGATATAGAGTTACGTAGTTATTATTTACATAGCACCAATAGATCTGAGCAAAATTCAAGAATTTCCATCCCCTGGGAAATTCCAAAATTTCACTGTTTGTTTTTGTCTCAAATGGGGAATAAGACTTGAAATACTGAATTTTCAGATTTTTGATTGAAATGAAACATTTTGACATTCGTGAATCAAAAGGCTGAGTTTTTGTTTGTTGAACTGACCTGAAACACTTCATCTGGTAGCCTGATGTGCCAGGCTCCCGCTCTGAACCAGATTCCCTGGCTGGCTGTATCTCCCATGATACACCTGTAGTCATAACTCCCATGATGCACCACGCAGCTTGGTTAGAGGAGTGTGTGTTGCAGCATGAGAAATATAATCCTTCAGGGAACCCTGTCCATACGAGAAAATGGGGGCCTGAACTACAACTCCCATGAGGCAATGTGCCATAAAAACATCCATGGAGTGGGTTCGTTGTCGTTAATGGCAGCTGTACACATATCCGAAGGCCCAATTCTAGCCAAGTGCATTTCCTCACCCACTCTCCCGGCCCAAAATAAAAAGAGTGTTGGACCACCAAATTAAAAATTATGGGCCAAATTCTATGCTAATGTAAATGAGCACCATTTACACCAGGTGTATATTTGGCCCATACAGTATTAAAATAAAGGGCACATTTTCTTTGCCTGTATAACTGTCACCACCTTAAACTGTTGAATTGACCAGATTCCTACAAAGGGGACCTTCTCCATTGATGCCACCATTTACTTTTCATTCTGTTCAGTTTGGGTGGTGAAATCTTAACAGTCCATTTCACTTTGTTTAGAAGTCAGTTTTACTGTCTGATTCTGAACTATTATAGCTCAGTCTTATTGGGCTTGGTTTCACAACACTGAGTAGGGGAATATTTGGCTTAACTGGCAGGGGAAAAAAAGACTTCTTAGGTTTTCTAAAACATGTTTAGAGAAACCACAAACTTTTGGCCTAACTGTTTAGATGATCTCCTCATTAACATTAATTCTGTACATAGAACTACCACCAATCATCACCACCGACTCAGGCTCACAGACCCAGGCTCTGAGACTCGCTGCCATGGGATCCTGCTTGCTGTGTAGACACACCCATCAGTGAAGCCTTAAGTGAATTAGGCATCCAAATCCCACTGGCTTTTAATGGGATTTGGGCACCTAACTCACTTACTCTGCTTTGAAAAGCCAAACCTCAATGCCTTATCCTGCAGCCACATGCCAATCTCTCTGATTTAGCAGAATAACTTCCTGTATGGTACCATCTAAGGGAGTTATGAAGACCTATCATCTGGGGAACAGACATGCAAGCTGTGGGCTGGAGAATGCCTCTGCAGCACGTTCTTGGATGGCAGTGGAGGCTAGCTCCGGATTCATTAATTGCAGATTCCGGACACACTCTGGATGCCTGCAGGAAATGTTTGAATTCTGTTTGTATATCTGTTGATTCTCCCCCGACTTCTCAAGCTTCTGAAATCCAAACAGAACCCAGCTTCAAAAGTGGTGCTGACTATGAGCGCTCTCTCTCCTCCACTTGTGAAACAGGGAGATTTGGCTCACGAAGATCTTGCAAGGAGTTCTGGAGCACTTTCCTTCTGGGAGAGTATACTCCTTGGATGATGCCTGAAGATAAATGAGGAAGACGTGGTTTCCTAAAGGAAGGGAGGGAGTTGCAGATTGTCCTGGAGAGGTACAAGTCATACAACAGTGCAGAGCTATACAAGAACATTATAACCTCTTCTATGCCAGATCTCACTAGCCTATGCCTCTTAAACCAGTTTTGGACTACAATTTAGGTTTTGTAAAAATTAATTTTTAAAACTATAACTAGAGATAATTTCATCTCAGATGGAGAAACAGACAGAGTGGTGAAGTGACTTGCCCAAAGTCACACAAATCTGGCAGAGCTGGGACTAGAACCCATCAGATCTGTGTACCAGTCTCCTATTTTAACCACTAGACAACTCTCCTTCCCTAATACAAACAGAATTATTTTCAAGACACTTTTAAAAAGTTTCATTGAAAACGGGGAATTTTTAAATATTACTCATTCCCTTGAACTGTCAAAAACTACAAACCAACAGCCATCAGATGCTGGTGCCTGAGAACCAGACAGCGAGGCTAACTAAACACAGAGCAAAAATAATCTAGTCTAGTTTCACTTTCTAACAGGAATGGACTATAAATGGGAAACAAATGGTCTGTTAAAGAGAATAGGAGTTTCCAATGGGTTCTATTTTAAGAATCCTGTCACAGGAAAAACACTGAAGGGAACTGTATTTTAATATTCACTTACCGAATCAGATTTATTGGGACACTGCAAGTACCAAGTCCAGCACACATAGGCAGGACTGAACATCCTGTTAAAACCTCAGGTCAGAACAACAAAACACACAAGACAACAACTTAATACTAAGATAAAGCTATACACCATCTACTCATGGGGGTGCTCTCTACACTAAACATTATAGTACAGGGATCAGCAACGTTTGGCACGCAGCCCGTCAGGGAAATCCGCTGGCAGGCTGGGACGGATTGTTTACCTGCAGTGTCCGCAGGTTCAGCCGATTGCAGCTCCCACTGGCTGCGGTTCGCCGTTCCAGGCCAATGGGGGCTGCGGGAAGCGGCGCAGGCCAAGGGATGTGCTGGCCGCCACTTCCCACAGCCCCCATTGGCCTGGAACAGCAAACCGCTACCAGTGGGAGCTGCGATCGGCCGAACCTGTGGACGCTGCAGGTAAACAAACCATCCCAGCCCACCAACGGATTTCTCTGACGGGCCACGTGCCAAAGGTTGCTGATTCCTGTTATAGTATTTAAAAATACAGGGTCAAGTCCAATGCTACATTACTCCAGTTTGACACATGTGTAACTCCATGGTTTCAATGAAGCCATGCTGAGGTAAAACTGAAGTAGCATAGGGGTGAATCAGACTCTTGATTTTTATTTTGACATGGTGCTTTTAACAATAAAGCAATTGAATTCAACAGGGCAAGATGACCTGTGGCCTTTTACCAGTGTTATTATATGGTACATAAAGGGTTAAATGAATGATGTTATGCATGTGTGTGGTTTACTCACACAAAAAGGTAGCTGCCCAGGTAGGCAAGTGTTTGTGGCCATTGATTAGGGGGCATGTTCATTAAGATGATACTTCTGCTAATATTCAGTGCATATAGATTTTAGAGATGGGTCCAGCCTCCCAGGAATGCATTCCTCTGGACTCTGGGGAAGTTCACACCCAGCTCCAAACTTCATAGATTGGGCCCATCCCTAATCATAGAAATGCAAAACTGGAAGGGACCTCAAGCTATCACCTCTTGCAGCCCCCTGCACTGAAGTGAGACCCAGGACACCTAGACCAGCCCTGACAGGTGTTTATCCAACTGTTCTGAAAAAACCTCCAATGATGAAGATTCCACAATCGCCCTTGGAAGCCTATTCCAGGCCTTAACTACCCTTATAGTTAGAAAGATTTTCCTAATATCTAACCTAAATCGCTCTTGCTGCAGATTAAACACATGATTTCTTGCCCTACTTTCAGTAGACATGGAGAGCAATATAACACCATCCTCTTTATAACAGCTCTTAACATATTTGAAGACTGTTTTTAGGTCTCCCCTCAGTCTTTTTTCAAGACTAAATATGCCCAGGTTTTTTAACCTTCCCTCAGAGATCAGATTTATCATTTTTGTTGCTTTCCTCTGGACTCTCCAATTTGTCTGCATCTTTCTTGAAGTGTCATGCCCAGAACTGGACACAGTACTCCACCTGAGGCCTCACCAGTGCTGAATAGAGCAGGACAATTCCCTCTTGTGTCTTACATACAACATTCCTGTTAATACACCCCAGAATGATACTGGCCTTTTTTGCAACTGCAGCACAGTTGACTCATTCAATTTGTGATCCACTATAACCCCCAGATCTTTTTCAGAAGTACTACTCCCCAGTTATTCAGCCAGTTATTCCCCATTCTGTAGCTACGCATTTGATTTTTCCTTCTTACTTTGCACCTGTCTTTACTGAATTTCACCTTGTTGATTTCAGACTATTTTCCAACATCATTTTGAATTCAAAATCCTGTCCCCAAAATTTCTAGCAACCATTCCCAGTTTGATGTCATCTGCAAATTACATAAGCATACTCTCCATGCCATTATCCAAATCATTAATGAAAATACTAAATCAAACCAGACATAGGCCAGACCCCATGGGATCCCACTAGATATAGTTTGACAGCAAACCATAACAACTCTGAGTATGATCTTACAGATCAATTGTGTGTGCGTGCACGAGTGCACAGTAGGTGTGTACTGTAATGTAAAGTCTCACCCTGTAGCCAACATCTTCTGTGACAACTGCTGTGTTGACAGTGCAGCCTGCCTGCCACAAGGTTTCCTTGATGCTGCAGCCATAGAGGAACACGTTCTTCTTCTGGGAGTGGCCGTGATAGTCGCAGAATACCTGGAGATCAGAAAAAGGAACAACACTGACCATAAAACAGGAAGGATTCTAGCCCTTCCAATGGCAATGTGTGACAGTAGTGAGTTGACCAATTGCTAAAGAACCACCCTTTCTTCAGAGCTCCTCAGAGGCTCTCGGGCTATGGGGCATGCCCATAATGAACACCATATGCTGTTGATCAATTGTGATCAGCCTTCCTAGGCTCTGCCAGTCCACCTGATTCTGGAGGTTCAGAGACGAGAGGGAGGTTATGTTGTTTTGTTTGAAGCACGAGGAACTGTGTCCCATCACTGTAATGATTCCATGGCAGCTCAGGATCATACGTGCATCTTATGATGCAATCAAAGGGCAGTTTGTCAAACTCCTTCTACTTCTAAACTTCAGCATTATCCTCTGGAGGTCTAAAACCTGTACCTTACCAGGCAATTAATCTTGGTTTCTTTACGTTCAAAGTCTTTACTATGTAATTTGCAGAAAAATACAACCATGCTATTACACTAGTAGTTATTGCCTATTGTTAGGACATTGTACATATCCCTATAAACCAAAGCACAGTAAGTGACCTATTTTACATAGTCTAATCAATCAATCAATCTCTTTAGCATCAGTCTTCAGGTAGCTAGGCGCTCAGCATATTCCCACTTTCCGTGGAATTTTAGATGGTCTTTATAAGCACATATCAAGTCTTCTACAAATGAAAATCAGGGTTTATTGACCTACGAGGTAAATATTGACGCAGGCCTGGAGAATCAATCATGATGCTCAGTGAGATATGCATTGCTGTTATATATATTCTCCATGTCTTCATCAGAAATACTGGAAATCCAATAAGGAAAGGAATTTCAAAAGAAGAGCAATTGTTCTTTTTAAGCCATCATGCAAAATGGTCAGAAGAAGATAGTGCACCAGCAAAGTTTTATTCACTTTTGATAAGCCAATTGGAAAGCAAAGAGGAGCAAACCAGATACCACTAAAAGAGAAACTTCAGACTAGACAGGCAGACAGACAGAAGAAGGAAGATCGAGGAAGAAATAAGCAGTGGGTGCAATCACAGTGGGTGATGTTTTGCTATTGACTTCAAAGGTCCAAGATTTCACCCAGTATATTTATCTGCCTGATCATTTATTTACCTTTGGCCCGTTAAAGACAATTAAGTTTTACTGAATTTAACTGCAGCCATTCAGGATGCAATTATCTGCACACTAGGTTTGTCAGCTATGCCAGCCAGTCCAGCTTCGATTGCCCACGTCTGCTTGTCTCATCACCACCTCCGCACTTCCTCCCATGCATGAAAAACCCCACATCAAACTTCATAAACTCACCACCTTATCCTCTTTCAATCTCTCCTTAACAGCAAGTTCTGCAACAAAGCTTACAGATTGCTACCTCGGGCACTGATTAGTTAAGCAGCAAACTGCAACTTCTGATTTTCAGGTAAACTATTTTACTGTAACCTAACCCTCACCAACATCTTTGTTTCATCCGATTGCTGGCTCCTGTTTAACACCTAGATTGTAAGCTCTCTGGGGCACAGACTGTCTTGTTACATGTCTGTACAGCACCTAGCTTAATAGGACCCCCATCCTTGATTAGGATTGCTTGGCTCTACTGGAATGAATTATTACTATTGTAATTAGTTGGTTCTGTTTCATAACCATGTCTGTCTGAGGGGCAGGGGGGTGGATTTTTCCAATGCAAGTTCCCAGAGAAGACAAGCCCTAAGAAAGTTGGCATGTCCTGGACATGCCAATCTAGGAGCATATTCTCAGATCCATAATGAAATAGCAATACTGCTGACACCTGGTGCACACAGGTGCAATAGCAGGGAATTAAGTGAGAGAAGCATTTCCCCAGTTTATAATGCAGATCATGCATGGAACACCCGAGCACACTACTATCAGGGTGGAAGTAGCTGTGCACCTACTGTTATGTCTCATCACAGGTATGTTTTCAGCCAGTGAGGAGCCAGGATTTAACAATATGGCAAACGAAGACAAAATGTTAATGTTTATCCCCCATTAGAGTTTTATGCAGCTGTCCCTGCTATGTCAACCAGGCCATCGAACCCACGTCACCCTCAGCCAGACCTCCAACATTGTTCCTCCTTCCAGCGTCCAGCACTAGACGACTTTGTTACTATTTCTCATAAGGTGGTGTCCAGGGGACCCAGCCATTACTCAACTCCATTGTACTAACTATAGGGAGACATGGAACTACTCACATGTTTAAGGGCTTTGCTGCATCAGGGCCAGAGTATTCAGCGCCTCGCAGGATTGAGCCCTATGGCAACATGCAGCCTACAAAGGGCAGGCAATGAGGATACAAAGAAAGCATGAACAATTTTTATACACAGTATGACTGAGATTTTCAAAGGAGACTAGTTCAGTAGGACTTGGGGACCTAATTCTCATAGGCCCCTGAATGGGGGTCCTCCCCCTAGCAGTCTGGTACAGCACTTGCTATTCCATCTCTGCCTCAGTTTCTGAGAGTGAGGATTTTAATAAGTCCAATGAGGCTTGTATATTGAACAGCATCCCTTCAGGGGTCTAGTTTACTCAACTCCAAAGGCAGAACATCACACAAAGAGTCTGTATCTCTCCGTAGCTAGAGGGAGAAGCGGCTGAGTCAGCCTTACTGTGTCAACCTCAGTTATGCCCAAGGTCCCTTACCAGTGAGGACTTCATGAGCCAGGACACTTCTCTGGAGCCAGGGACTTATTGTGACTAGCTGGGGAAGGGTCTCTCCTTTCGGGCCAAAGTCCCCACAGAGACCGAACCATGACAATCCTTCCTCAGGACAGCATATCATTCCTTTTTTTCCTAGGGCTTCCGCTGTTGCTTGGTGAATTCTTTCCTGGGAACCAGGTTTCTCTGAGACTCAGCATTCATGGTCCCTGACTTCTGGAAATGCTCCTACCCAGGAGCATTCTTCCTTGGTTTCCTTTGCTGGTGAACCCCCTCACCAGCTTCCCCATGAGAAGCCTTTACCATAGGAACCCTCTCTTCCTACATCTTGGGAACTATTCTCTCCCCCAGAAGTCTCTGTTCCCTTAGCTAGACACCCCAGGAGCAGCTTCCTTTTATCTTGGCCAGGTGCTTCCCTCCCTAATTAACTGCCTCTCAGGAACTCAATGAGTTAACCAATCCCAGGTGAACCTGGAATTGCCCCATTCTCCCTTGTGAAGCCTGTCAGAGGTAGGCCCCCAACCCCTTCAAAGGGCCAGCTATCCTCTGACAGCCCCTTAAAGTAGCCCAGCCTTGCACACATTGGGAGTGGTGGGTTAATATGTAAATATGCATGAACCACACCCAGCTGCCCTCAACCGGCCCCTAATTATCTGGCTAATTAAATGTAGCGTCCCAAGTAACAACTTACACGGGTGGTCTGTTATCCAAAGCTCGCCCATGTCCTGTCCATTCCCTGATTCTGCCACCTGCAGAACTCCACCGCTTGCACCTACGCTTGCCTGTCCCCAGAGTGTTGTGCTCGCATTCCTGACACATGGAGATCAGCTTGCTTCCCAGCAGTGAGTCCACTGCATGATTTACACCATTCTCACTAGATGATGAAGGCAAGGGGAGGACTGTAACTGCTGTGAAATAGGATGCCGATCCACAAACAGCAGCGTTTCCAATTAAACAAACCCAGTTTTGCACAGACCCTGGACATGCAGCCCGCTCAGATTGCGCACATATTTTGCAGAGCTATATGTAACCCATACACTGTGAAGTAACTCCATCTGCGATGTTTTCAATTACCCTAAAATGGCCCCATCCAAATGGCTGCATTTACTACTTCCTTTAATAACAGAGAGACACTTTTCCAGCTAGTGTTTCATCTAAGCTATCAGCAACATCCAGCCATAGTTTAGGTTAACCACAGGTACTACATGGAATTTATTCCTATGAATATCAAAGAGGATTTTACAGTTTCCATCCTATTTTGAGGCAGAACTCCAAGCTCAATTGGATATCAATTACCTGCCAATTTCACATATTACTAACATGCAAAAGGCACATACATTATCTTCTTATAATATTATTTTACATATTAGAAAGCACTAAGGGATATTCAGCTAGTCAGACAACAACGTTGCTGAGCGGTGATAGCCCTATAATTCTGCGTTTAGAGAATCCCACAGATGAATCCTAACTGGTAGGACTGAAATGGGCCTGCTAGGTGATCCATTCCTGCCCACCTGCATCAATGCAAGACTATCATCTACACTGATTGCTGTGGGACTGTCTGCAGGAACTGCCCACAGAGCCTTATCCCCTTTAGTTTCCATTAGCTTCCAACGGCAGCAGGGTCAGTACCACTGTAGCTATTTATGGGCAGTTCCATTTGAAAGTTGTACAGAAGGCATTGAAAACTTGTTTTCATTTTGATTAAACTCACTTCATCGTGTGATTTCCATGGGTATTTTTTTCCGCCCAGGTTCCTGTGACTTTACAACACTTCCCTATCACCCCCTGACAGTCCTACCTTTTCTATCACAGGGGTCTCCTTCATGGTTCAGCCAACATAGAAGCCAGGTGCTGTACTCTGTAGCCTGATAGCAGAGCTCTAACTGAGGCATCTAAGAGTGGACAGAGAATGACCATGGGAGTAAGAGGCAACCAGCCTCTTCTCTAGCCAGGACAGTATAACTCATGCAGCACAATCAGACTCCAAGACGTGCACCCTTCTCACCCCTCAAGAAATTATCCAAGTCCAAGGTAAGAATTGGCAGTATACTCACTTTTGCCACCTCTCACACTTTTATCACAAGTCTCACCGTATTTTTATTACAACCCTGGCTGCCAGAGTCAATTTATTCCCTGCGACTCTCAGCTTTCATTAAAAAAAGAAAGAGAGAGAGAGAGAGAAAAATAAAAGTTTCTAGCCCTCGTGGTCCCAGAGAAAATCTTGAAAATGTGACACCTGAAGGCAAATAAAAAGACAATCACTAAATATTATCATGGTTGCGGGGGCTAGACTCATTGCACTTGGGGTGGCAATACTGCATTTCAATCAATTTCAGGCAGTGCCTAGTGGCTTCAAAGAATGATAAAGGCTCAGATTGTGGCTTTAGGACATTTGGTGGTTGGAGCCATGAAGCAGCAGGGCTAGAGGGAGAGGGAAGAGTTATGTCTTACTCATCCGTAATTTTTTCTGGGGCTCAGAAGGGAGCCAAAGCACTGCAGTATCTCTGCCTCCCGCCGACCCTTTCTCATGGCCCCACCTTCATCCCAGCACACCCACCCTGGGCACTCTCCCATTCAGGTCTCTGGCAGTAGACTCATAGGGAGAGTCAGCTGACAGCACAGGACAGCTGGTCAGAACACAGAAACCAAGTTTCACAACAGTTACACAAATGGCTTTTTTCAAAAGGGGCCGATTCTTTGTTGTTCTTCAAAATTTTCCACAGGATTTTTTTTTTTAATAATTTTTTTGTAAATATTTTCAAAGATCAGCATTTTCAAAAGTGAATTTTTTTCTATCTCCCAAATTTTGGTTTTGATGTTGAAATCCCCCTGCCTTGAGATTAGAAGACCAATGAAAATTGTCAATGTTTAAAACAAAATTAAGGAAAATTAAAACCAAAAATGTTAAATAAGCAATTGTGTCAAAAAATGAAAAATATTGAGAAAATTAAAGAGAGATAAGGTGGGTGAGGTAATAGCTTTTATTGAACTCACTTCTGTTGGGGGAAGGGACAAGCTTTTGAATGCACAGAGCATTTCTTCAGGTCTGGGGAAGGTAACCAGAGTGTCTGAGCTAAATACAAGTTGGGACAGATTGTTAGGCATAAGGGGTTCAGATATGCTGTAGGAGAGTACTTAAAATAAAGTGGGCTACTGAGGGTTTCCAGGCAGCAGAGTGTATCACAAATTGTTGTAATGAGCCATAAAACCAGTGTTTCTCTTTAGTCCATGGGTTAGTGTGTTGCATTATTACGCTCCCAAACTCATCTTTTGAAGGTGTGCAGGTTTCCTTAGAGGAGAAGGACTGCGCAGTCAAATATAGAGTGACTGCTTTGTAAAAATTTTTCATCCAATCTGTCCCAACTTCTTTTTAGCTCAGACACTCTGGTTACTGTCCCCAGACCTGAAAAAATGCTCTGTGAATTTCAAAAGCTTGTCCCTTGCACCAATAGAAGTTGGTCCAATAAAAGATATTACCTAACCTACCTTCTCTCTCCTCTATCCTGGGACCAACATGGCTACACTGACACTGCAAACAACAACAGAAAATCAAAACCATTTTCACAAAAAGACTATTTTTTATTTATATATTTGAAAAATGTTGAGTAGCTCTGTAGCTGAGCTCCTTCACGGCAGTGTGAGGCCTTGCACAGGGCATGTTGAGACAATGATGCTGCGATGCCAGTGTGCTGTTTACTGCTCAGACTCCAGTGCCATATGTCACCCCATCTCAAAAAAGATATATTAGCATTGGAAAAGGTTCAGAAAAGGGCAACAAAAATGATTAGGGGTATAGAATGGCTTCTGTATGAGGAGAGATTAATAAGACTGGGACTTTTCAGCTTGGAAAAGAGGCAACTAAGGGGGGATATGATAGAGGTCTATAAAATCATGAGTGGTACAGAGAAAGTAAATAAGGAAGTGTTTTTTTACTCCTTCTCATAATACAAGAACAAGGGGCCACCAAATGAAATTAATAGGTAGCAGGTTTAAAACAAACACAAGAAAGTATTTTTTCACACAATGCACTGTCAACCTCTGGAACTCCTTGCCAGAGGGTGTTGTGAAGGCCAATACAATAATGGGGTTCAAAAGGGAGCTAGACAGATTCATGGAAATAGGTCCATCAATGGCTATTAGCCAGGGTGGGCAGGAATGGTATCCCTAGCCTCTGTTTGCCAGAAGCTGGGATTGGGTGACAGGGCATGGATCACCTGATGAACCTGTCTGTTCATTCCCTTTGGGGCACCTGCCATTGGCCACTGTCAGAGGACAGGATACTGGGCTCGACGGACCTTTGGTCTGACCCACTATGGCCATTCTTATGTTCTTATGTATTATTTCTAGGTCCCAGCTGAGACCAGAACCACATTGGGCAAACACATACTAAGAGACAGTTCCTGCCCTGAGGTGCTTACCATCTAAAGAGTCAATGCAGGCACAGAGCAGGAGAAAGGAAATATCATTATCTCCATCTAATGGATGGAAAACCAAGGCCCAGAGAGATTAAGTGCCAGATTGTTAAAGGTCTTTAAGCCCTAACTCCCACTGAAAACACTAGGAGTTATTATATTTTTATATATTTTTAAAAGCGGCAAAGAGTCCTGTGGCACCTTATAGACTAACAGACGTATTGAAGCATAAGCTTTCGTGGGTGAATGCCCACTTCGTCGGATGCATGACATATACTTTTAAAATCTGGCCCTAAATGGCTTGTCAGGGTCACATACTGATTTTGTAGCAGACATGGGAACTGAACTGAACTTGAGTGCTAGTCTGCTGCTTTAGCCATAAAACCATCCTTCCTCTGAAACAACACATAGTGAGTGTATGAGCCTAAGGGCTCTTGGAGGCTAACGTGAGGAGTCAGGGCCCTGTCCTAGTGGGAGCCCATCAGACCTTGTGATAACTGTATAGCTGAAGGGGCTGGTTTAGTAGTGTGAGCCCCAGGTATTCAATACCTAGATTTTTTGGTTGAACCCCCTCTGGGGTTGATTCAATCCTAAATCAAATTATTAAGGGGTCATTCACATGAGACTTAAATGCCAACGTCCTATCCCCACTGCATGGACATTAAAATCCAGAGGGACTTTTCCTTAGAGATGGCATTTGCCTTGGCTTCCTTGTTACAGATTTGTTCTTCCATCTGTTTGCCAATCTCCTACTGAGAAGGGGTTGCATTCCAGTGGGACTTGTGTGTATATAGGTTCTAAAGTGCTTTGAGATCCTTTGGGTTTGAAGGTTCTAATCACTTAAAATACAAAACACTGTAGTAAATTCATGCCCAGCTTGGATGCCACAGCTGTCTGTATGCTGAATACAAGGGGCCACTTGAACTTCACAGTGACAGAATGGACACAATGCAGATCCTGTTGCTTCAAAACCACAGGGTCATGCCACTGAGCTAACGTAAAGCCTCCCATTGCTGTTAGCAATAGATGGCTTTTGACACACAGCTGAGTTGTTCTAATTCCATACAGTAGAGGGCAGAGAAGACACACACCAGGTTGCTCTTTGTTCTAGTGAGATTCCCCTAGCTGAAGAAGGAAGAGAAAGTCGCAGTTAGCATACTGTTTTCTACCGGAAAAGCAGTTGCCAATTAAACTAGCCTGGTCTCAAAGACTATTAGCTTTAAAGCTCTGTCCCTTTCTCCTTCAAGATGTCATGCCCTGCTTTGAAGAAACTGCTCACACATCACTAGCATAAATGGGGCCAAATCACTTCATAGAAAAACCATTTGGCTATCAACTAATTTGGCTCCATAGCTTACTTTCAGAGTAGGGAAAGGTATTTTTGAATGTGTGTAAACTTAAATCAATGTGCTCTTTAAATTCAGAGAAAAATCCGTTTCTCGTGTACTTCAGGCTGAGAGCAAGAGAGAAGATGGAATCAATAGCTTCTCCTAAACTCAAGAATACTGACAACTTGCAATGCGTATGGGCCCAACCTCAGGACCCAGATACCACACTGATAAGCACAGGATAAAGACACAGATTAGAGAGAAGAAAAAAGGATAGATAGATAAAATATATTTGAATAAGAGGCAATGAGAATGAGAAAGTAGCTTAGATTAGATTAAGAGAGCCCATTGAAGCACCACACCACTGAAAATGATTGCGAGCTAACTCAAAAGTAAGCTTCTGGGGGCTGGGTGTCCCTCAACTCTCATGTCTCCAGCAGTTGAGCTCCAGCACTCTGGCCTATGATGGAAACCCCCCAGTTGCAGGGAGTTTCACTATCAGGACAACTGCAGACTTTTTTCATCTCTACCTGCTGTTAGACTGTGAGCCTCCTCCATTGGACTCCACTCATGACGCACAAGGGGAATCTTCCACCCCTGTGACTCGCCCTGTCCATCAGGTTGTTTCTCCCTATCCCTCGGGCTCTTGCAGCCTGAAGATCCGTCTTGAATTTGCATTAGATCCGTTTGGTGGTATTCAAACCACTTTGCACTTTTTCCTCAAGGTCTTGGACCCTTCTCCACATTCTCCTGGTCAGCGACCCTGGGCAGAGTGAAAATTTATCCCAGCCCCGTAGAGGACCAGGAATCCTTTTGGGCTGCAGCGGTCTCATGAGTTTTTGCCACCTGCAGAGAAGGAATTTTTTTTTCCCCCACAAAAGTAAAAAACACAAATTTTCACCAAAATGGCTTGACTGACAAATGTGAAGAAAAGGAATTCCACAGTGCAAAATAATTAGACTATTCCCAGAGGCCAAGGGACCCATCAATTGGATTTGAGTCGCTGGTGACTGGAGTATTAAGCTTTAAAAAAATCAGTGCAAAATCCTTACGTATGAACTAGCTTGAGTACCTGAACCACAGGAGAGGAGGAACCAGAGACTGGAGCTGGGCAATATTTTTTGGACTAACATTTTTTTCTTTTTTTTTTTTTCAGATTCAGGTTGACCAAAACATTTAGTGCATTCAGGTCAAAACCACCAAACTTCTTCAGTTAAAACTGAAAAGAAATCTGAAATAATAGAAAGGTGTTGACATTTTCTAAGCAAAATGTTCAGATTTTTCAATGTGAAACACCTTTTTGTTTCAAATTTTACTGCATTTAAAAAAAAAAGGTTAAAAACCTGAAACATTTTGTTCGACCCACAATAAAAAAATTCCGGTTCAGCCACTGAACTGACAAAATCAATCATTAGTGCATCTCTACCAGGGACTTTTGAAAATCAGGCACTTACACTCAGGCCTGGCATTCCTTGTCATGCCAAAATGCACATGCCATTACCATGATTGTATATGCAAATGCCCAGTTAGAGGATTAATCAGGGATACACATGTGCAGTGCAATTGTGGGGACTGTGTGTCTCCAGCTTGAAAAGTCAGGAACTATTCTCCTCCATAAAGTCATCACAAGAGTTTCTCCACTCATCTGTATAGCTCTTATTAGAGACGAGGCTTGGAAAGAGCTGCTTAAGTCTCTGCTTAACAAATGAGTTTTGAGCTTTCCAGAGACCCAAAGCTACTGGCTAACTGCTAACTATGAAATATCCTGCTCCCATTGAATTGAATGGCAAAAATGATCATTGAGTTCAGTGGGAGCAGGATGAGCTGTTTGGCCCTGATTCAACAAAGCAATGAAACCAATGGGACTTAAGCTTGTGCATAAAATTATGCACATGATAAAATGACGTTGAAACAGGGACTAAATCAGATGAGGTATGTAAAAGATGACAGTGCGGCCGACGACACTGAATATCCTATATCAGACTAGGCAGGTGGAAGATGACGTAATGGCCCATTCCACGACTTTGTTACTCTGTGAGAAACATTTAGTATTCAGCTGTTCCTCAGCTGCCTTTCAGATGGTCCCAGCTGGAAACCGGAGCACGCTGCCATGCTTATGGCTAATTAATGTTTATTTATATTTTTAAACAAGCATTCCACTTGTCATGTTCACATAAATCTTTTCCTTTCCCACTAGGGGCTGTTGGAGCATGAGCCGAAATACTTTGTTTACTCATCACAAGCCTAGTCTGAGTGCTGGTCTGTTGGAGGTTTCTCCACTCTTTGCTGAGATTCATGCTGAGGGCTTTGAGCCAAAGGGGAGAAGAGGAGACTCCCTTCCCATGACAGAGAAGCACAGAAGTTATTCCCTTTTGGAGCTGGTTACTGTGCTGCCATCCATGTTCAAGTTGCTCTGATGTGGGCTGGAGATCTCTAAGGAGAGACCAAACTGAGCTCAGCCCTATTGCACTGGATCCTGCAATGAGATCTTTGCAAACTCTCTCCCCTCTCCACCAGGAATGGTCTGAAGAAAACACTAATGATGGATAATACTTCACACCGATCTAGCACTTTTCATCCGAAGACTCAAAGAGCTTTATGAAAGGTGGACATTGTAATCCTCATTTTACAAAGGAGAACACTTTGCCCAGAGAGGCGAGGTTATTTGCCCAACTTCACTCAGGGAGCCAGTGGCATGCTGAGAAATCAGATCAAGATCTCCTGATTCCCTGTCCTCTGCTTTAAATGATGCACTAAGTTGCCTGCCTGCACAGCAAACTTTGCAGGAACCCTCTAAAACACTTAGGGGATCCTAAGTAGGTAAAAATTGGCATCCTCTCATCAGGCAGTTTATTACTTCAGTGCTCTGCTTTCCCAGATAGCATGGATTTTGGGGACAGAACTTCCCGAAACTACATCTCAACTTCAGCTCTCCTAACCCTAAACTTTCCTCCCTAGCCAGTGTGCTCTCCAGACTGGGCATAGGGTTGTTGGTTAGAAGGGCCGATAGGCAATAAAATATCCCCTGAAGTGAAGGTCTCCAAGCTCTTCCCCATTTCCAGAGTAATGTAGCACTGGAATGTTTCCAGATCTCCCCAGACCCCTTCTCTCTTAGACCTGAGCTATACAGCACAGGAGTCTTTGGGGAAGGTTGCAACAAATGAGCAGTGCAGGGGTATTAATAAAAGGGAAGACGGAAATGACTCACCAGCGGAGCCCGGCCAATGCTGCACAGGTAGTAGAGGAGGCCCTTGGTGTGGTAAATGGTTGGATGGAACTGGGAGCTGGGAGCCAGCCACTGTCTATTCAGGTCATCCCCACTCAAGGAGCACCGGTGGCTGGAATCACAGAACAAAACACACCCCAATTAAACTAACAAAACAACTCAGTGGTTTCAAAATGTCTGCTGTTTCTGGATAGTCCCTATACTAGGGCAGGCTTGGCTTGTGATGCTAATTCATAGATATATATCTAGATTTCAGAGATGGGCTTGAATGAACTAAAACTCCACAGAAGCTTATTTTAGAGGATTCTGCAAAGAATTAATTATCTATTTCATTTCCCTGCAAGGCCTGCTCAGTTAGATTCTAGGTAATTAATGCAGTTTTGATTTACACATGCACTCATATTAAACAGGACTAATACTCGTTTTTTAAACTCTCTAAAACATTGCTAAAGTCTGATGTGAAATACAGAATCCATCATGGTCTATGGAGGTATAAAGGGTGGGTTTTCCATAGCCAACCTGGGGCATAGGAATGCCCAATCATCAGTCATTATCATTGGAACTGGAAAATCAGTCAGGCCCCATTGAAAATCTATAGGCACCTGCATGGGATGAGCAAAATATCTCATGCATGGTTTCTCCACTCATGAGAAATGCAACCATCTCAAACACATATCAAGAACCAATAAGATCTTTATGCTATACATCACTGTTATAAAAAACAATTGGCTTTAGTGGGAATTTGACTTCACTGTGAGGGCTGAGTAAAACCTCAGTAAGGACTTCACGGTTTGGACCAAAGAGACTTTTACCTTAGCTCAGTCAAACTTTCCTCTCTGGTTCTGTTTCACTGGCTAATAAATTGTGCTAGATGTTTAATTGCATGGAGGGGAATTTGCATATTTTAGTGCAATTATGCAGATCTGAGTGATCTCCTTTATAATGACTTTGTTTTGGTTCCAAGCATCCTCACTCTACACAAAGGCTTCACTCTAACTGAGATTGCAATTCGCAAATTGTGATGCATTGATAAAGTTTAGGCCCTCCATTAGATCTGCATTCATGATAAGACCTACCATATTCAAATCAACCGCATCTACTGTAGAAGACATACTGTTAGCTTAGTAAACGAGAGCTGGAGTGTGCTTGAAGGTGTGTATTCTAAACATCACATGGAATTTCAGCCACACAACTCCGTCTGACTTTAACAGGAGATACCATGTTCCACCATTTCTCCCACTACACCGAATGTTCCAGCCCTCTAACAACACAGCATGTAGAAACACACTACCGTCATGTGCGTATCAATGAGATTTCATAATTCACAGGCAAGACTTTAACCAGTTAGGCTGCGTTGCACACACCTTCAGCACCATCAGTGCTTTATAGAAAATGTTTGGA
This sequence comes from Natator depressus, assembly GCF_965152275.1. NCBI lineage: Eukaryota > Metazoa > Chordata > Testudines > Cheloniidae > Natator > Natator depressus. Next base: position 70,442,919 of record NC_134243.1, read on the forward strand.
GGGAAGAGACTCCAAAGTCTATTCAGAGCCTTTGGAGAAGAGCCAAAGCAATGGGAGTCTGACAGGAGGAAAGAGGGAATAGAAATAGTAGAATCCACAGAGCGTGTTATATTTTATATATATATACACACACATATATATATGTATATATACACACAATGTAGAAAAACAAGGCTCTGATGCCATCTTGGGGTTTCTGGTGACATCACAACATCCATTCCAGTTTTGCTGTTGTTGTCACCTGAATTCCCCTTTCCCTTTAATTCACAGTTCCCTTGCTACTCATTCTGCAATTTGTAAAACACTTGCAATAGCTAACACCCTGGAAGCCAGAATTTGCTGGTGTGATAACTGCTGCTGAAAAACTTCTAGCTCAAAACTTGGCAATCCAGTATAATGTTTATTAGTGGCCCTTCACATAAAGTTAACCCAAGCCTCACCCTTCCTCATTTTTTTGACAGTGGCAACTCTGCTAAGAGTAACAACCATATTTGCTCCCTGGGTGTTTAATGTATTGCTAGCAGGCTACCTCTGAAGAGTGATATCACCATACAAAAGTCACCAGTTGCACTGGGTGGCACTCACTCCATTTGCAGGTGACCATGAAGAAATAAGATCCAGATTCTTCCTTGAGTGGCATGTCCTCCTATGGACCATACAAAGAAAATAACAGAATGCCACTAGCCATCACCTTCAGCCCCCAACTAAAACCTCTCCAATGCATCATCAAGGATCTACAACCTATCCTGAAGGATGACCCATCACTCTCACAGATCTTGGGAGACAGACCAGTCCTTGCTTACAGACAGCCCCCCAACCTGAAGCAAATACTCACTAGCAACCACACATCACACTACAGAACCACTAACCCAGAAACCTATCCTTGCAACAAAGCCATTGCCAACTGTGTCCACATATCTATTCAGGGGACACCATCATAGGGCCTAATAACATCAGCCACACTATCAGAGGCTCGTTCACCTGCACATCTACCAATGTGATATATGTCATCATGTGCCAGCAATGCCCCTCTGCCATGTACATTGGCCAAACTGGACAGTCTCTACGTAAAAGAATAAATGGACACAAATCAGACGTCAAGAATTATAACATTCAAAAACCAGTAGGAGAACACTTCAATCTCTTTGGTCACTCGATTACAGACCTAAAAGTTGCAATTCTTCAACAAAAAAACTTCAAAAACAGACTCCAACAAGAGACTGCTGAATTGGAATTAATTTGCAAACTGGATACAATTAACTTAGGCTTGAATAAAGACTGGGAGTGGATGGGTCATTACACAAAGTAAAACTATTCCCACCCACCCACCCCCACTGTTCCTCAGATGTTCTTGTCAACTGCTGGAAATGGCCCACTTTGATTATCACTACAAAAGGTTCCCCCCGCCCCCTGCTCTCCTGCTGGTAATAGCTCACCTTACCTGATCACTCTCCTTACAGTGTGTATGGTAACACCCATTGTTTCATGTTCTCTGTGTATATAAATCTCCCCACTGTATTTTGCACTGAATGCATCCGATGAAGTGAGCTGTAGCTCACGAAAGCTTATGCTCAAATAAACTTATGAGTCTCTAAGGTGCCACAAGTCCTCCTTTTCTTTTTGCGGATACAGACTAACACAGCTGCTACTCTGAATTAAGTCAATGAGTAGAACTGATTAAAAAAATAGAATGTCCATCGCATTGGAAACAGCAATATTTTGGACATTTATTTTTATTCCAAATCAACATGAAAATCAAAATATCAATTCTTTTCACAGAATAAACATTTCCAAAAGAAACTGAATTTAGAAATATTAAAATATATGGTTTCAAAATTTTCAGGCTAAGCAAAATGTTTCAGTGTCTCCAAAGAGAAACCTTTCATTTCAGGTTGTGTCAACAATAATCTGTGTTTGCCTGAGCTGCCATGGTCTCTTCCTCTAGCCAAGCCACCATGGTGTGTGAAGGGAGTCCCACGACCACAGTGCATCATGGGAGATGAAGTCCAACCAGGGCAGCCCAGCTCATAAAGAAGAAGGGGAGCATGATACAATTGAACTACTACTTCCAGGAGGCACAGAAGCGGCTCAAGCAGATGCAGAGATTAATGTCAAACCACCTCTACACTAATTTTGTTTCAATTTTTCTGTCGGAAAACATTCTGCAAAATTGACATTTTTCTTACAGAATATTTCAATTAAATGGAATTCACATTTTCTATTGAAAAAAAAAACATTTCTATGAAAAACTCCCAACCACTTCTATCAATGGGAGTGGCTCGCCAAATCCAAGGAGAGAATGTAACACAAAACCACAGAATTTAGTAGCTCTTGCCATGGAGTCTGGTCCCATTGTGCTTCAGAGTACACAGGGCCTTGCTTGTAATATATCGCTTAAGCTGTTTGATTGAGTGGAGCAGACTTTGTATATTTCAGTGCAAATATGCAGCTCTGAGCTAACCCTCCTGCAGTGAATTCATTTTAGTTCAGAACATTCTTACATCCTTGCGAAGATTTCACTCTCACCAAGATTGCAACTCATAAATTGTGTTGCACTGATACAAGTCAGGGCTTTTCTTAGATCCGAGCTCAGGATTATCTGAGCTCACCATATTTACATCCCTCCTGGTGAATGCTTATTATTATCTCATTACATTTAGTACAACTGCTTTAAAAAAAAAATCCAGAAGCCCTTGTTCAGTACAGTTGTTCTCAATGGATAGTGTGCGTCTCCATGGTAGTTAGTTACAAAGTGATGGTTATGCCATGAGTGTGTAAAACAACACATGGCCAACAACACACGTGCATGGGGACAGGAGTGGGAAAGCGGAATTCAGTCTCCTCTTTTCAATCATTACCATCTTTGCTCTTTTAATCCATCTTTAAATATTAGCACTATTGCCTGTCAGTCCATATTCACTGCCTTTGGGTTGCTGCAAAACTTTAATTAAATTATGAAACGTTGATTCTTTTTTTCCATTAAAGCCCGTTTACTTCAGTGACTGCTTCATGCCATCCCTCTTCCCTATTTTCTTCCTTTCTTCTCTCCCACTCCTACTACCGATGACATTTGCAGATAAGGGCTTTGTCCCTTATGCTAGGCAGCCAAGGGTGAAGGTAAAATATTAAGCTGATCTCAAGTACTGATAACAAATAAAAGGAGTGGGAAGCCAAGACTAGCTTTTGTGTGTTTGCCAGGATTCAATGAAATTCACTTCTCAGATCAAAGGTGTTCATTACCTTGCATCTCCACGTTACTAGATTTGCTGTAAATGCTTTGTGTCTTCTTTCCTTAGCAAGAGTCCTTGCCACCTTAGCTAGGACTAGCTAGAACTCAATGGAAACAATGAAAGCATTTGCCTCTGAAAGATTTCCAACATAAAAAAAAAAAAGTCTGCTCTATGTGTCTTTGTACAGGTTAGCTGTAATTCAGCTATTTGTTAGAGTTTCAATCAGTGTGTTTACCAAGGATTTAATGTATGTGTTATCCATACATTAAATCCTTGGTAAACACACTTTTGTTGTTCACAAACCTGATGCTGTGCATTGGCTTTAGATCCATGTTCTTTTAGCTCTTCTAGGTTTAAACACTGGGGAATCTCTATGGTCTAGAGAGAGCCATTGGATAAGGGGAAGTGCGTAGCTACCAGAAGATGCTGTGGGAAAGAAGACAGTCTCAGAGGCACCATTTCTCCTTTGCTCCCCCTTGTGATAATTGTGTGCTCATGCCACTGGTGAAGAAAAAAAACACTCCCCCCCAATGTACTATGAGGCTGTAAGAGGAGAAGGGGTATCTAATGTGACTCATGAGAAAGCACAGGTGAAAACTTATACAACAGAGGATATGGAGCCATTTGAAAACAAGAGTTCCTACTATGGAGGTGTCTGTGAATGGATATAAGGCATAACGCAAAGGTGTTTGCACAATGACACATGACATGAGAAAGTTTCCAGTAGCCACAACTTCCTATGAAGACAATCACTTGTGCTCTCTCAGATATGCTTTGCCCCAACGTAGTGCTGAGTTAGCTCTTGTCTCCGTGATAAATAAGAAAAGGGCAGGTGCTATGGGAAAAGGTAGATCTGAACAAGTTCATTCTCCATCCTCACAACACACCAATCACAGGATCTGCTGTTAGGCAGCGGCTCCAGATTTTGTTCCTGAGGCATCCCAGAAATATTCGAGTAGATGAGCAGCCAGAAAAATGAAACCAGGGAATAAGAAGTGACATGGCCACAGGTGCTAAACCTACTCATGCTGAGCTCAAGAGCAGCAAGTTCTGAGGAATCAGGTCCTGCCTGCGGGCCATAAAGACCCTACCTTCTTGGTAATACATTTAGAAAACAACATGGCCCTACCATGGCTGGATACATAGTATGCAGATGGGCAATCACAGAAACCAAAGTATCATCAAGTCTTCTTCTACAGACCCCATATGCAGAGGTACTTAATGTCTGCTGTACTGGTTTAAACCATCTTTCTCTTTAAGAAAGCCATTAAGCACCTTGGCTTCTAACTGCAGTGGATTCTGACTGTATGGAGAGGACTGATGGGGAGATTCACTTGATGATTACCTATTTTGTTCATTCCCTCTGGGGCACCCAGCATTGGCCACTGTCAGAAGACAGGATACTGGGCTAGATGGACCTTTGGTCTGACCCAGTATAGCCATTCTTATGAAAGACAGAGAGATACACAGTCTCCACTCCAAAACTCACTGAAGTCTTTCCACTGACTCCAATGGGCCTTTGGATCAGGCCTATTGATAGAAAGGGAGAGACAGAGAAAGAAATGGAGAAGGAGAGAGGTAAAGAGAAAGGAAGAGAGGAAAAGAAAAAATACAGAGAGAGTGAGATATAAATAGAGACACGAAGGAAAGAGACATACGGGGATAAACAAAAATTGAAAGAGATTAAATGGGTGAGAGAGGAAGAAATGGAGAGGGAGAGAGAAACAAGTCACTTTTTAAAGAGAAAATGTTACTGCAATTTCAAGATAAAATGACCCAAAATCTCCTGTCCATTACAGATAACTGGAAAGACAGGGCCCACTATATCGAGTGAACGATGTCAGGACCGATAACAACAACACCTGGGGCACAGTGAGCTATAAAATCTAAAGGGACACATTGTGTTTGATATTTAGAAAGCAGCATCACCATTCACTGCACATCCAAATAACAGAAGGCAGTACTGATACAGGGTAAGAATATCTATAAAGGGAAGTAGATATACTTAAAAAGCAGGATGCCTTTGACCAGCATGGGACAGTCTCAACCAGGCACAGCATCTTGGGCTTTATAAATAACTACTGCCAAGAAGGAAGGATAAAAAGAGAATCTGCATTATGGTGGTTTGGTGTTGTTGCTCTGAATGTTCAGAACAGGGAAAATAGGAACCCATCAGTTTGCTTGACAGATTTTCGTGTTGTGTTTCCAGTGAGACAGATCCCAAGAAATCAGAGGAAAGGGGCATCTCCAGTAAGACTATTGCTCATGATCATGAGGACTATGTTAGAAGGACATGGATTTTCTCTAGCTCTAATTCCTAGTCCTCCCTTTAAGTCTCCACACTAGGAACAGCCCAATTGTCTTCAACATTTGTGCATCCGCATTGTGATGCTGTGTCACTGCAACGATGCTGTGTCATGGTGGTGCAATGAGATGTCACTTAGCACCATGCAACATCCCCCAGTAACTTCAGGGCTCTTTCATTAACCTGCAAGACTGGAAGTGGGAGCGGGCTGAGGAAACCAGGACAAATCCTCACATTTCAGGATGGCTGGCATCCAAAGGTGTTCAGGTGCTGTGACCCTGCACAGAGATGCAGAGCTATTCTGTTGACACCCAGGCAGCCCAAGTGCGTGGATCCTATTAACTCCAACCTAAGAATACAAAAGCGTTTCTCTGAAGCAGAAGGAACTGGGGACGGAGGAAAAACTGTAGGAACACCCAGGCTCAGGAAGAAGATTACATGGAGTTTTATGTTTGCTGTTAAGTTAACAGTAAAGACAAATAACAGCCAGGAACTGAGTTTGGATCAGATCACATGTGTTTATGCTGAGTTAGAAGCAGGGTAGGGATAGCACACCCTTCCAGTCTCTACGACTATGTCTCCACCGCAATAAAAACAGTGGCTGGCCCACACCAGCTGACTCAGGCTCACTGGGGGATTGGGGGGGGGGTCAAGCTGTGGGGCTGTTTAATTGCAGTGTAAACATCCAGGCTTAGACTGCAGCCCGGGCTCAAGGACTCTGCAAACTGGGAGGGTACCAGAGATAGGAATGTCTACACTGCAATTAAACAGCCCTGCAGCCCAAGCCCCCTGAGTCTGAGTCAGCTGGCCTGGGCCATTCATGAGTGTCTAATTGCAGTGTAGACATACCCTCAGAGGGCTGTTATATGTGCATCTGAGCACTCACATAGAGCAGGGAAGGTGATTAATTACACAATTCACCTTGATCTTTGTGCCTTTAATGCACAGAATAGCGAGGAAAAAACAAATGTTTATACTGAAAGTAATTTAGTGCAGAACAATATGTGGTTATTAGGTATTTGGATGTGTTTTGGTAGGTCCAGAATGGGGTGACAACTGATTGGATGTGCTTTGAGTTTCCTGTGTCCCATGAATGTGAGGAGGGAACCTTTCGGATCAAAGACTTGACAAATTGATCTGGGTGTTCCTTCTGTGCTCTGGGCCATCACTGTGTAATACTGCATTATTTCTTTCCATAGGGGAAACCATCCTTCCAGCCAGTAGGTGGACTGATTACAGCCCCTTATGGAACCCATCAGTGCTGCTCCTGGGCTAGTGAGGGGGGTTCGCTGGAGTGAGCCATGGGGTGATCCCACTCCAGTTAGTCCAAGGAGCATAGAAGGTGAAGCTCTCAGTTTGCCAAGGGATATCAATGCATTAGATTGTATGAAATGAAACACAGATGAAAAGCCTCAGGGCATGAATGGAGACACTGCTGAATGAATCCCTTCTGTTCACCATTATTGCAGCTAGCAATTCACCAGTAACAATTCGCTTTCCTTCCAACACGAAGGAACTTGAATAATAAAATGTCCACACATAATCATGGCAAAAAGAAGCCAGTTGGCTAGTCATTTCAGCACTGCTAAAGCAGCAGGGAAATGCACTGCAGAGACAGATAGAGGTGTGTTGTGCGGTGTCACGGCAGATAATAGAGAGGCAGCTAATCATGATTCTGTAAGGATGATTCATTACTCACTCAGGACAAATAACCAGCACAGTGTGGGCTCAGAGTACTGCCTAAAAACATAGCTGCCAAAATAGACATTGTGCTTAAAAGACATAAGGAGAAGTGGAATACGGGAGTCGCCATACTGCAACAGACCAGTGGACCACAACAAGTCCAGAATTCTATTTCTTACAATGGGCAATGAAAGATGTTTCACAGAAAGGCATAACCCCTCTTTCTCACACCCTATCATGCACCTGATAGACCCATGCAGATGGAAAGAGGACCTTTTCCTGATCTGGCCTGGTGTTCAGTTGTACCATGAAGCTCCAGGATTGACAGCCTTTCTCATTGTTATCCTAGCTTGAGAAAGCACCCAGGTTATTCTGGAGGCAAGCTGGACCCTCAGAGTATGGCTCCCATCCCGTCTTCAGTTTGCATTGGCTTTAATAGGGCTGGCATGGCAGCACGTAGTGTGATGTCCAATTAGTGCCAACTGAGAGGAGGAGTCAGAAAGTTGGATAACCTTTACCTATGAAATACAACAGGAACCTTAGGAAGGTCGGGCATTTTCTTGTTCCTTTCTGTTTTCAGCATTACATTTTCTTGGGGAAATCAGCGAATTCCAGTGCTGAAAAAGGTGACGGATTTCAGCACTCCTAGCTTAGGCAGCCACTGTACCAGATTCCCCCACACAGCTAAATTAACACACCTCCCAGCTGACCCTCCCCACCCTTTTCTATGTTATTGCTTCCTGCACAGTTCTAACCAATGCACCTCAGTCCTTACCTGCAGGATCTCCTGTTATTCTAAACTGCTTCTCTCCCTATAAGTGCACTAATGTATCTCAATCCTCACTTGCAGTTACCCTGTTCTTCCACTCCTGGGAGCTCCACCTACAGCTCTGCAATGTCCCTTAAACCGACTTGCAGCATGCCCTGTTGTCAGGCCTGCTTTTATAATGATCAACAATCATACTGACTTTCATAGTTGTTTAGGGACTAGGACTAATAATAAGGAAATAGGTGATGAAACCAAAGGCTGGAAAGCAAATGTAACTTCTCAATAGGCATCAGTATTCTCTAGTTTCTCTGCTGGCAACCATCAAGAGTCTAAGAGGAAACCTCCGTTTATCTTAGTTACAATGGACAGCTAAAGGATTCACACAGAGTGCAGAGTGGATGTTGCTTCTTGGCTGGTTATGAGACTGACCTCCTGTTGCCATGCTGGTTTACTGCTAGGCCTTTAGGATGAAGATTTTCTGTGCTCCCTTCTCATCGATATTACATGACACGTGAACAAATCTGTACTTATCTTCCTGAATGGCAATTGTGCCATCTGGCTGCCAACCGTTTAATGATGCCATTGAAGGTCTCCTTCCCAGTTGGGGTGGCAGCGGCAGGACGATTTTACCCTTTCGGCACACACTAATGAATTCATGATGCATAATGCTTCCTCTTGGGCAAATGCTTTTCTAAAGCATCACTCTGCTAGCTTCCACTTGCCTCCTTACAACTAAGCACTGCTACTAATTAGCTTAATGAGCTTTCAGTGTTTCTTCTTCTACATCTGACTGATTTTGTCACAATGGACAATCCTTTCTTCTTAAGATAAATGATAGAGAATCTGTGCTCCTTCAGCTTGGTGCATGTAATAGTGTCACTGTCCTTGTTCAGCTCCCTCTATTATGAACCCTCCTTTGGACTTGATGGACACATTTCATTAAGTCAGATTTTGTTACAAACCAGTTAGGGACACAGAATGAGATCTGCTTCACCCCCAGCTAATATTAGCAAGGTAATAATCAAATGAGGCAACAGTACAGATGATCAGCTAAAAAGGCGAGTTGACAGTATTAATACAGACTGGTAATGTTACATCATAGTCCCACACAAATGTTGTCACAAGATTTGTCCATCAAACTCACATTTATTTGAGTGAATAATGGACAACAGCCTTGAGCATTAAACACTGTGGGCTGATTCACTCATTGGGCTCAGCACCTTGGGCAAAGAATTTGCAAATCATTACCAAATCCAAGTGGTAAGGTGTTATATCCACTGAGCACTCACTTTACATGGGGAATACAAGGTGTAGGATAATGACGAAACAAGCTCCATACATGCATCTCTTGTACTTCCCATGCAGCTGAACTGCTACACAAAAAACCCCACTGATAATAACTGGACATTGCACCTCTCTATTGCCTCTCCTTTCAGGGTCGCAAAGTGCTTATTGTATCATGCCTGAAAAAGCCTTACAACAAAATGTTTGATGAAAACTGCTTTTTGATGGAAAACTAGATTTGTGAAAAAACACATTTTTTCATAAAAAGTGTCTGTTTTCTGCAGAAATTTCTGACTTTTAACTGCAAATCAAACACCTGCAAGCCAAAATAATTTTTATTTTTTGGCCAACCCCTTCCCCACCCCAGTAATTTTTTTTCTCAGTTGAAACAAACAAACAAAAAAACTGATTTGGAAATGCTGCCATGGTGCATCACGGGAGTTGTGATTAAGGTTAAGGCTTCATGCTCCAATTTTCTCTGAGCTGAGTCCCTGACTGGGCTACATTTGCCATGATGCATCACACAGTCAGGGACTCCTATGATCACGGCTCATCAGGAGAGCAGATTGTGGTGCATCATCACAGATGTAGTCTGGTTCAGGAGCCCGACCCACAGAGAAGAATGGAGGGCATGAGGCATCCAAACTACAACTCCCATGAGGCACTATGGTAGCATTTCTGAATAGAAATTTTTGGGTTTAAACCAAATGTTTTCAGCTGAAAGTTTTCAATTTTTCACTGAAAAGTTAAAATTTTCCAGGAAAAAAAACCCCGAAACATGTTCCAACCAGCTCTACTCATAACCTTTATGGAATATGTAGTATAGTTGTAGCTGAGTTGGTCCCAGGATATTAGAGAGACAAGGTGGGTGAGGTAATATCTTTTATTGGACCAACTTCTGCTGGTGAGAGAGACAAGCTTTCAAGCCACACAGAGCTCTTCCTCTTGACCTCGAAAGCTTGTCTCTCTCACCAAGAGAAGTTGGTCCAATAAAAGATATTACCTCACCCAACTTGTCTCTCTAACCCCCATGGAAGACAGGCAAGCAAATCCCAGTTTTACAGAAGGCTGTAGTGAGAGATGAAATGACACACCCAGGGTTCAAAAGTCAGTCAGTCATAAAACTAGGAGCAGAACCTAAGACCAGGGAGCACAGAGTTGTACAGGTTCAACCCAGATTGTGTTTTTAAACAGATTTACTTAAATCTGTGCAAACTCCTGTGTGGATGTTCTTAAATTGATTTATACCTGATTTATATCCATTTATCTTAAAATGATTCCTAACAGGCTTAAGCTAAATTGTCCATACATAGGGTTGTACCAACTTAACTGAGTTGATTTAAAAACCTGTTGGTTAAATCAATTTAATTTCTGTGTGTAGATAAATCCTAAAGATTGCGATTCCTAGACCCCTAATTTAAATCCTAGTCCACACTAAATAACAAAGAAGAGCAAAGCAGTCCATCAAAGGTGAACAAGCAAAGGTATAAAGGAGATCAAAGGAACAGGGCTACACTCTGAAGTCATGTAAAAAAAAAAAGAGGATTTGATGACAGTTCTGCTGGGATCTCATTGTTTCACTTGACCAAAAATTTCAAACCAGCCAAGAAGCCCCAGAGGCATGACTCCCTCTGGAGTACCTGATCATTAATCCTCCTTGGGGAGTTTCATAGGTCACTGGAAGGAAAACAAAGCTCTCTCGGCAGCTACTGGGAACCACAAAGCTCAATCTGAGACCTCTAAAGATGTGCTACCACTAAACCACAGGGCCAGAATATCCCAACATATACCTAGGTCAACACCAGTCAGAACCTGTCCTTGGCTCAACAGCGATGGGTAAGACACTGCACAGAACACAACAATGAGAAATATGCAAGAACCAACTCCTTCATGGCCTCTTCTGGGATGAGCTAGGCGTGACCTAGCATCTTTTTGTCCTATCTCTAATTTCCATGATCCAGTAGAGGCTAAGCATATCACCACCAGGGGAGAAAGTAGCACAGACGACTTACCGGTACAGGAGGCCCGGTTCCAGGCCCCCCAGAAGGTGCTGGGCCTCAAGAGGAAGGGGTGGGGCCGGGGGTCAGCCTCCCCCAGCCAGCCCATCCACGTTGCCTGGCCCATGCCACCCAGGGCTCGGGTGGTGATTTAAAAGGGCCTGGGGCAGCTCCCCCTTTTACACACACACCCCCAGCAGGGCCGACGACGGCGGGGGGAAGGGCAAAAGGGGTAGTGACGTTAAAGAGCTGCCGTGGCAGCACTTTAACATCAGCTGCGTACAGGCCGGTACCAGCAGCCACTTCTTACCAGTACGCCATACCAGCCCACTCTCACTCCTGATCACCACCCAATAGAAGAGCGCAGATTGAAAACCTGCAGTTCTCAATAGGTGCCCCAAGGGTCTGCACTGCAACCTGACTGAAAGTGTCAGTGAGTTACGAGAGATGCCATCCCACAACAGAGCAGGGCAGTGAACTGGGACTGAAAACAGTAAACAGAGCATGATAAAAGGGGGAGCAGAGAGAGATCAGGAAGGCGGAGGAGACAGAAGTGGGAGAAGCTAAAGTGACCACTTGTCAACTGGGTAAGTCCAGTCATGCATTGTGATAACTTTATCAGTAGTATCACTCTAAGTCATCCAGTTCATCCCCCATTCTCAAAACTTTTGTTGGAAACTACTCTGGATTAGGTAGCAGAGTAGAAATGACCTAACACAGGGAGAGCCAACCTTTGTCCAGCCCAGGTGTACACTGTCAACGTGCAAGCCAGATGATGCTCTGGAACATTGCATGCTGGGATGAGAAAGTTACTCACCTTGTGCAGTAATGTAGGTTATTCAAGATGTGTGTTCCTGTGGGTGCTCCACTTCAGGTGTTCGTGCGCCCCTGCGCTCATACTCGGAGACTTTTGGTAGCAGTGCCCGGTTGAGTCACACTTGCATAGTCCTCATCTCATGCTGCTTCAGGCAGTTAACTGACGCTGTGCGACCAACGCCCCCTTTGTTCCTTCTCTATTGCAGAGACTGAGTAAGAAACTCTGCAGTAGAGGGGAGGAGGGAGAGTAGTGGAGCACCCACATGGACACACATCTCAAAGAACCTACGTTACTGCACAAGCTAAGTAACTTTCTCATCTTCTTTGAGTGCTGTCCCTGTGGGTGCTCCACTTTAGGTAACTTCAGAGCAGTGGCCAACAGGCTGTGTTGTCCATAAGGATTTGAATGGCCTTGTTTTTGATGAGTGGTAGGAAGTGGGAGCAGGTGTTGCGGACAGCTTGTAGTTCTAATAGATTTATATGTAGAAGAGATTCTGCAGGAGACCAGCAGCCCTGAATAGAATGTGGATGCATGTGTGCTCCCCCATTCCAAGAGTGAGGTATCTGTGGTGATGGTTAGTGTCAGCATCTTCTGAAGGAAGGGCACCCCCATGCATACGTTGGCTGGTTGTGTCCACCAGAGTAGGGGGTCCTTTACTTTGTCCGGCATCGTAAGATTCTTGTTTATGCTGTGTCCGTGTGGGACATAATTCATACAGAGCCATCCTTGCAGGCAACGCATGTTTAATCTGGTGTGTCTGACAAGCAAAGGTTGTGGCTGCCAAGTGATCAAGAAGCTGTAGGCAAGTCCTGGCAGATACCTGTGGACTGTTTTGTGCTGTGGATAGGAGGCTGGTGAGAGTGAGAAACCGTTGCCTTGGTAGAGAAGCTACAGCCTCGGTAGCATTGAGATGGGCCCCAATGAACTCCAACTCCTGCACTGGCATTAGGGTGGACTTTTCAGTAGTTATTTGGAGGCCCAAACTCGTGAAGAGGGTTACCATCTATTCGGTGGCTTGTATTGCTGCCTGCCGTGTTGACACTTTTAGCAGGCAGTCATCCAAGTACGGGAATATCATAATTGCGTTTCTGTTCAGGTATGCTGCCTGTACCACAGCCAGTACCTTCGAAAACATTTGAGGGGCAGTAGATAGGCCAAAGGGAAGGACCTTGTATTGGAAGTGGTCCTGTCCGATGGTAAAACAGAGAAATCTGCGATGAGAGGGATGTATTGTTACATGGAAATATGCAACCCGGAGGTCGAGGGCCGAGAACCAATCCCCTCTTTCTAGAGCTGGGATTATGGTGCCTAGTGTGACCATCTTGAATCGCTGTGTTTTGACAAACTTGTTGAGTTGTCGTAGATCGAGTATTGGTCTCTATCTGCCAGACTTTTTCTTCGTGAGAAAATAGTGGGAATAAAATCCTCTCCCTCTGTGTTCTGTTGGAATGGGTCCTAGTGCTCCTAGCTGCATGAGGTGGCTTATCTCCTGGCACGGTAGAGATTCATGAGAGGGACCCTTGAAGAGGGACAGTGATGGAGGGTGGGTAGGGGGTTTGGAAAGAAAGGGGATGGAGTAACCAGTTTGTACAATTTCTAGCACCCATTTATCAGATGTGATGGTCTTCCAGATTGGATAAAATGGAACTAGACGATCTCCAAATGGTCGGAAGAGAGATGGTGTCACCAGCACAGATAGACCTGAGGTTCTCAGGCCCTCAACCAAGGCTTCAAATTTGTCGTCTGGAGGTTGATGGTTGGGATGCAGCTACTGAAGAGGTAGAAGGCCCTTGAATTGCCATTGTTGTTGTGAATACATGGTCTGGCAGTAGCGTTGGGGTACATAATAATTCCTCTGGTTTTTCTTGGGTTTGGGTGTATAGACTCCCAAGGATCGGAGTGTCCCTCGTGAATCCTTGAGCGAGTGGAGAGAGTCATCTGTCTTCTTGGAGAAGTGTTTTGGACCCTCGAATGGCAAATCCTCAACTGTGGATTGCACCTCCTTAGGGAAGCCGGAGAGATGGAGCCATGAGGCCCTACTCATCACGACAGCTGTTGCCACTGATCTTGCAGCTGTGGCTGCAGGATCAAGTGCAGCATGCAGGGCTGTTTTGGAGATGAGTTGTCCCTTAGATACAAGTGCTGTGAATTGTTCTCTCTTGTCCTCAGAAATAAATCAATCAAATCATACTTTTTTGTGTAGTTAATATAGTCATATTTCGCCAGTAATGCCTCATAGTTGGCTATGCGGAGGTGTAGTGTAGCCGAGGAATAAGCCTTGCGGACAAAAAGATCAAGTCTTTTCCTCTCTTTGTTGTGAGGTGTGGTTTTGGGCTGTTGTTGCCTACCACATTCCTGGATTGCATCCACCACTAGGGAATTGGGCGCTGGTGGAACTCTTTCCCCTTTTCCATCTCCTTGGTGCTCTTCCTCAGTAAAAAGGAGCAATGAGGATGAGTCTCTTCCAGCCATACCTCTACAATAATCAAGATGGTGGCATTTCAGAATTACATCAGCTAGGACACTTTTAGCTGCCCCAGCCCTGTTTTGGAGCTGCATAGCTCTGCTTTGCCAAGCCAAGCCAAGCCATGCCCAGTTTTGGGAGGGGGGGTTGTAATATTTAAATTTTGAACAGATAGAGAGATAGATAGATAATGTTGTTATCCCCTTGCAATTCTGGTTAGGCACACAAATTCATCTTTTTATATCAATGCCCATAAGTCAAATCAGATGCCTTCTACCTTCTCAAGGCAGGAATAGGCAGGCGGTGATTTGATTCTGTTGTTGTATTTTTGCTGGTCAGTTATCCGGCTTAGTACTGAAGTGAAAAAAGGGTCTCCGTTCTTCCCAATGAGATGTGTGCGGGGCTGTGATGTGATTTATAGCAGAATTAGCCACTGGCTGACATATGAGAAGACACAGTACACTACCCCTGCAAGTAAATTATAGCTCCGACAAGGCAGCATTAACCGAAATATGCTGAGTAGTAGCCTACAAAATAAAATGAAACAATGAAGTGCATCATTTGCCCGCTCTCTTCCTCCACAAGCGATGCTGCATAAAGAAAGCGAAGAACCAAGTTTTGCTCTGGCTGGGAATGGGGTTTTCCCTCCGCCATTATGTAAAATCAATACTATAATGATGGATAGCTTATTGCTAATGTCTGTAGCAGGGATCAGCCACCTTTGGCCCGCGGCTTTCCAGGGAAAGCCGCTGGCGGGCTGGGACGGTCTGTTTACCTGGTGCGTCCCTTGGCCCACGCCGCTTCCCGCAGCTCCCATTGGCCTGGGACGGCGACCTGCGGCCAGTGGGAGCTGTGATCGGCTGAACCTGTGGATGCTGCAGGTAAACAAACCGGCCCAACCCGCCAGCAGCTTTCCCTGTCAGGCTGCGTACCAAAGGTTGCCAATCCCTGGTCTATAGTGTCACTGGAAATTCTCTTTTCCAGACTGGTGTGTGGCTTTACTGAAGCAAATCCTGTTTGCTAACCTCACATAGCATACATAGGCTCTTTGAGTGGCAAATACTCTCTCAATACAGAGAAATAATACTTTCCTGCAGTTTTCTGGGTGAAACCAGGCTAGTAATCGTACATACCAAACCTGGTTTGTTAATATTGCTCCAGGCCAGCAGGGGATTTCCACATTTGCAGGGTGAATTCCACTGAATAACCATGAGTTCCTGAAAAAACATGTTTTTCTTTTCTTTTTTTTCCAACAGACTCTCTTTTGTGAGAGAAAAGCAATATCAAAGACTCAGGCCTGTGTATAACAGAGCCTACGTACCAGAAAACAGAAAAAGCTATGGGGCAATTCTGTTCTACGTGACATCAACAGAAGTTACAGATCCATAACGAAAAGCAAATTTGGGATTTATGTATTTTCCATTCAATTACATACTTCTTCCCATGTGGACTCCTTGCTAGTACAGGGTAACTTCTATGTAGACTTCCTCCCCATAGATAATAATTCACACATCAGTAGGAGGTATCTTACTAAAATATGGTACTTCTCATGCTATTCAGAGACATCTATAAAGAGACTGGATGACTCAGGTGATGACATAGGGGCCCTTTCACCTCTAGTTTAGTGGCTGGGTAGTGACTAAAAGTTAACCTTATCTGACAGCCATTAAGTGGTCGATGTCAAACAAGTTGACCGTGCCAGTCCAGTTGCTAACGAATAGGATACTAATATCACATACATAAACCCCATCATCATTCCTTTGTTGACAATCGTAGCCAAGAGGTTAAGGACTGGGTGGGCCAAGGAGACTAAACTCCCCTCTCAACCCTGGGTGCAGAGCCCCAGGTCTGAGGAGAGCCACACTAGCTGTGACAGATTCATGTCTGTGCATGTGATACTACGTACTGCCAGGGTTGTACCCATCCTGTGGATAACTGGAGGACCTCAGGTTCCAGGGCTGTCAATGGGGCACCTCTCACCAGTACATTCATTTCAAACAATAATTAATTAAAACAAATGTTAAACCCTCACCATAGAAGTAAAGAGACAGCAGCTCTACATTCTGTAACTTCAAGCAAATTGAACTAATAGGCCATCCACTAGCACGGCCCAGAGCTTTCAGTGTGTTGTCAGAGCTGAGACCCCAGGAGTTGGCTAGGAGCTGCTGGAAGGGCATTCAGGAGACTGATCTGCAAGTGAGAAGAACCAACAGCTGGGGATAAGCCGAAAGGTTTGGGTAATGCTTGAGGATGCACTAAGCTTTCTTTCCTTTGATTGCTTTCCCCCCCACACATGCACTGTGAGCCTCTCGACTTCGGCTGAATGCTAATTCTGAAACTAAAAAATGACAACAAATTGCACTTACATAACTGCTCATCCAAGCACAGCATCTCTGGGCACTTCACAATAGTAAAGTTAAACGAAGCATTCAATACACATTTATTAAAACAAAGTATCCGCTAGAGAAACCTAATGGGTTTGTGGAGCTCCGCAAAACATGTGTAATAAATAAAATTTCATGAACAGGCAAAATCACTGCAAACCCGAAACTTGAATCCCCCAAAGGGCTCGCAGCCATAGCACAAAGCTCAGCTGAGGTTTGAGAAAGCTTGTGCCAAAGTGCTGAGTGAAGAGAAGGCTGAGATTCACAGGCCAGGAGCGATTTATTGTTCCTGATAGGAACTACTTGAAACTCGGTGGCACTGAACAGCTTCTCCCGGAAACCAGGCCAAACTCGGTGATTTTGGCAGTCTTGCTTTGGATTTTGGGTTTGCAAAATTCAAAACAGAACTACGGCAATGTGATCTCATGCAAATGGAAGCAAAAAAAAAAAAGAAAATGGTTCACAAAGGCCAGTCTGAGCAAAACTCTGCTGGTTTTGCACAATTATTGACACCAATTTTCAAACCAGGTACCTAAAGTTATTTAAATACTTAAATCAGTGGCCTGATTTTTCAAAAAGAAAAGGAGTACTTGTGGCACCTTAGAGACTAACCAATTTATTTGAGCATAAAGCTCAAATAAATTGGTTAGTCTCTAAGGTGCCACAAGTACTCCTTTTCTTTTTGCGAATACAGACTAACACGGCTGCTACTCTGAAACCTGATTTTTCAAAGTATCGAGTTACCCAGCAGCTCCCACTAAAGTTCAACGAGTGCTTCAGGTGGTCAGAACCTTTGAAAATCAGACCACTCTTGTCTAGCTGCTTAAAAATGGAGTTTGGACCCGAGCTCTATGCACCAAGGTGTGAACATTTTGGCTCTCATCTTTACATTGTCTTAAAGTGAACCAGGGAACCTGAATTGTGGAGAGAATTGTGGCAGAGTTCCAAAGGGCAGGAGCACAGCCTATGGGCCAAAATTCTCCAGATTTGAAAGGTATATAATTCAGGAGACATGTATCAGAGGAGAAAGGATGGTGTGTGTGTTGTGATCAATGGTGATACGTTCAAGGAGATTTTGAAAAAAGACTGGTGCTTTGCATAGAGTCACAAGAAGTCTGAAAATCCTGCAGATAAGAGTCACTGTCCTCATCTGCTCACTTAAAAAGTTTAGGTGCAGGGCTAGTCTTGAAGAGCTTCACAGGACTGTCTTACCAAACAGAGCCAGGTAAATGGGGGTCTAGGACCCCTCTAGCGTGCAGGAAATTGTTCATCAAAACAAAATTTCAAAGCTGTATGGAAAATAAAGTTAAGGAACATTTTCACAAACTTTTCCCCTTCTTTTCTGGCCACTTTTACAAGACTTCCAGCTTACACCTCTGAAAAAGAAGCAAAAACAGAAGAACTATTTGGTACAACTCAGCAGAAAGTTAAGGGCCTATAACAGGGCATGATCCTTTCCTGCCCTCAGGCACCACAGAGGGTGCTCAGACTCTACCAGTTAGGTACCCACACTGTGCAGGGTATTTAAGTTCCCTCCACTAACACCTCTACAGTTTCATGCAACAATACTATTTCGAGAGCCCCTTGTATTATCAGCCCTTTTCCCAGTGCCCAAGAGGAAAAGATGTCTCTCTTCCTTGAGATTGCACTCATGCTGAGCCCTGCTCCTCCCCCTTGCATTTCTTGCCTGTGCCTTTTTATCAGTCCTCAGCTGACGGGCTAATTAATCATTTACCCAGCCTGCCAGCCTGATGAGCTAATTACTTTCCATTCCTCAATCAGACTTCTGGCGAAACTAATTAGTGCAAGAGTGATGGCCCCTGTGGAGGGTGAGGAACCCCCGTGGGCCAATCTGTATTCCACCTTGGCCCCACAGCCTGTCAGGGATATCAGCTGGCAGCTCCTTCATGGGCCATGAGCACAGGCGTGTACCTGGCGCAGTTCACTCCCTTTCCCCGACACCTGCCCCTTCTGCAGTGTCAGGGAGACCCTGGAGCATGTCTACCTGGTGTGCACCAGGTTTCATCCCCCTTTTCTGGCTCCTCCAGAACCTCTCTTCAGGTTCTGGCTGCACTTTTCCCCGCAACTCCTGATCTATGCACACCCTGTCCATGGCCCCATGCAGTCGTGAGACCTCCTCGTCAACCTGCTCCTGGAGCTGGCCAAGGTAGCCATCTATAAAACCAGGAGGAGGGTACTGGATGGCAGGTGCACTGCAACTGTGGGGACTATTTCTGTTCTTCCCTTGGTTCATGTATCTGGGTAGAGTTCCTCTGGGCCACGTCCGCTGGCTCCTTAGACACCTCCAAGGAGCAGAAGGTACTGTCTGGGTTTCTCTGCTCGGTGCCCCCTTCGGGATCCCTGATTCTGAACCTGTGACCCTCACACCTGTCCCTGTTTTTCTCATTGGTTGTCCCCAGTAATTGCTTGAGCCCAGAGATCAGCAGCTCCTCCCCTTAGGCCTTCTTAGGACTTCAGTAAATGCTAGCTCTCAGCACTCTGTCACAGATCCAAAGTGTCATGCTCCCTTACGAATGGGTTTGGGGGAAGGGGAGGAGTGCACACACAGCCTCTCCACCACGACCTGAAAGCCCCACACAAGGACTAGCCACGGTTGTAATCTCATCACTCAGAGGGCCAGCTCTTCAGTGGGTGTAATTTGGCATAGCTCCACTGAATTCAGTGTACACCAGCAGAGGATCTGGCTCACAGTGCTGAATCCCAGTGGAGCTGTGTGGCACTATCTGCCTTGACTCAGATCAGCGACTAAAGCCAAATTGGCCCCCTCTAGAACACTCTTTCTAGGCTGTAAACTCCTTGGGCCGGGGATGTACTTATTTGTGTCTCTTAGAGAGCCAGGCACATTGTAACACTTAACAAATACAGGAATAAATAACAGTAATGCTGGAAGCAGAGTCACGGGCATGGGGTGTTGTGCCCCATGGCTCCGAAGAGATGTTGTGTAAAGCTCTGCATTCACCACAGCAAGGATACTTTCAGAAAGTCAAGCTCCAAAGAGAAGGCAGTCTTCACACACTCTGCTGGTGATGAAAAGAGGCAATGGTTGCTACCTAATTGCGTAATTTTCAACACAGCTGTAGCTGTAGTGTCTCCAGAAGTGTAAAAATGACAAGCAGGGGAAGATATGGAAGAGTGAAGCTCTCATGGCTCAGAGAAATACCCCTGTTGCCATATGAAACAACTGCTCCGCAGAAATGACTCCATTGCCTGCTTGGAATTACAACAATGTTTAAAAAGCGAGGTAGCTGAGTCCCTGGGGACATCTACCATACAGTGCAGAAGGCTTTCTCCTTTTGCATATCTTCAGGATTCTGTGCCCTTCCACGTACCCTGTTCCCTAAAGACTTCAAAGACATTAAAGATTAGAGCTGAGCAAATAATCGATTTTTCAGATCTGGGACTGAATTGAAAGATATCCCCCCCGCCCCAAATGTTGGCTAGATTTGAACCAAAACCTTTTTGGATTTTTGGGGTTTTTTTAAATGCATTGGATCAAAATCTCAAAAATGTTTCATTTTGAATTGGCCAAAATGTTTCAGATGGATTCAAAGGAATTCTTTTTTCTTTTCTTTAGAGAGATTTTTGTTTTGTCTCACCCATATTCTGGTATTTTTCCCCATTGCTGTGTGTATGTGTGTGTTTTAATTAACCAAATTTGAACTAAAAACACTCTTTCAAAATAAAAAGTCGAAACAAACAAGTCAAAAGAAAATGTTTTCAAATGGACAAAAAAATAAATGTTTCAGCTTCCTTAATTTTTTTTTCCAGGTTTTTTTTTTTTTGGCTGAAGCTACGCCTCGACCCAAAATCATAAGTAGTTTCAGAGAACCCAAAAAAGTGGTTTTCAACAAAAAAAATCTATTTATCAAAAAATTTTTGCTCAGCTCTATTAAAGATCCATCTGTACCATTTTTATTCAGATAGGTGGGCTCATTAAAGTAGTCCGAATAAAATCAATATGACAACTCAAGTGAGTAATTCTCAACAGTGTGAACAAAGGTGGCACAATAAAGACCAAAGGATTTAAACCAGCCTTTTCCAAAATATTCCAATACTTTTGAAATCCTCACAGCTGAAGAATTTTTTATTTCATTGCAAATTCCTGGAAATGATCTAAAGTCCTGCAGAAAAAAATAAATAAAGCCAAATCCTCTCGAAATTACTACAATTTTGTAATTGAACTATGTCTTTTCTTAATCACAGTAGTCCTATTTTCAAGCAAAAGCCACAAAAATTATCAATATTCTGAACTAAGGAATTCTAAACGTTGGTTGAACAAAAATCGATAGTCACATCAACCCATAAGAAAGTTCTAATTTTCACACACTTCGATGGACAACTGGCTGTTTCATGAATGTTTCATGAGAAGTGAGAAATCCCTGAATGGAACTGCTCTGTGAGCGTGTGCATGCACATAAAATGTCTTTAAAATGCTTTAGTAGTTTTTCAAAGCAATACGTTTAAGGCAGCCTTCCTGTCTGACTCACCCTTTTCCATCTTCTTCACCAATTCCCTGCTCACAAACTCATTGCTTTCCTTAAATGTGGGGGAGATACAAAGGAGTGAGAAAGAGGTAAGGGACTAATTTTTTTTTTTTTACCCTGCCAGAATAACAGATGCAAAACCTGCGCTCATATCTTCATTGTTACAATGATCAACGTCCCCCACAACCACACCTTTCAAGATCCATGGGTCCACACATGTCTATCATAACGTGTGCTGTACCTCATCCAGTGCACTAAATGCCCCAATAACAACTATGTGAGTGAAACCTGACAATCACTACACTCTCCAATGAACTTATACAAGAAAATGATAAAAGACAAAAACACCACATCAGCTGTGGGTGAACACTTTTCACAAAGCAATCAGTCTACATCTAATCTCTCAGCCCTCCTCCTCAAAAGAAACCTGCACAACACTTTTGAAAGACGAGCCTTGAAGCTTAATTCGTAACTTTGTTAGATACTAACAATCATGGACTGAATAGAGACACTGGATTTATGGCTTATTACAATAACCTAGAGCCATAGTCATAGGGGGGAAAGAAGGGAGGGGGGAAGACAGCTGAGAGAGTGTTGTTAGTGGGTTATGGCTTACTACAACAATCGATAACCCACCACCAACACCCCGTCAGTGGCCATTCCCCCATCCTTTCCCTCCCCCCTTCCCCCATGACCAGAGGGGTGTTAATGGGCCACATCACTTTGAATGGTCCTTGAAATATGCATTAACTACTTATGCTAAACAATCTGTTCCACCATGTATTTAGCTGTGACACTCTAAGCCCTGGTCTACACTACGGGGTTAGGTCGAATTTAGCTGCATTAGGTCGATTTAAAAATGACTGCGTCCACACACCAACCCCGTTCCATCGACCAAAAGGGCTTAATGAGGACGCTCTCTGCTGACTTAATGCGCTTAGTGCGGACATACGCAATCGACTGTATAAAACTGAATTCTAAAAATCGACTTCTATAAAATCGACCTAATTTCGTATTGTAGACATACCCTTAGGCTATGTCTACACCATGCACCTTACAGCAGCACAGGTGTGCCACTACAGCAGTGCCACTGTAAGATACGCAGTGTAGTCGCTCTTTGTCAGCAGGAGCAAGCTCTCTTGCTAACAAAATAAAACCACCCCAAATGAGGGGCGGTAACTTTGCTAGTGAGGGAGCATCTTTTTGTCAGTAAAACTTTTGTCAGTTGAGGGGCTTTTTTTTCACATCCCTGACCGACAAAAGTTTTACCAAGGAAAGTGAAGTGTAGATATAGCAAAAAGAACAGGAGTACTTGTGGCACCTTAGAGACTAACAAATTTCTTAGAGCATAAGCTTTTGTGGGCTACTGCCCACTTCATCAGATGCATAGAATGGAACATAGAGAGATAGCGTAGCTTGAAAGCTCGTCTCTCTCATCAACAGAAGTTGGTCCAATAAAAGATATCTCACCAGCCTATTTGGTTTGGTGGCAGTTCTGAAAAATCAGGAAAAAAAATTGGGTTGAACCGAATCTGAAGTTTTTTGGAATTTTTGGTGAATCAAAAAAAAGTCATTTTAGATCTGTTCCAAAGTGGGGATTCAAACCTGGGTTTCCCATATCACAGGTGAGTGCCCCAACCACTGGGTTAAAGGCTACCATAAAAGTAGATGGTAGCGCCATTACCACTTCCTCCCCCTTGTCTGGCTATTTTGTGAATGGACAAAACTATTCTTATCAACTTCAGAAATAGTTTCAGGTCAACCAAAACTGTATTTTTTGTTGAATATTCATTTAAATAATTTTGTTCAGTTTTCATAAGGAATAAATCTGAGTTCTAAGTGCTCCCCACTTCTCTTCCTCCCCAATATGGGCAGCATAAATTCATTGTCACATTTTCCATTTAGTTTGTTTGTGTGTCTTCTTGTTTACCTTAATACCTTCCCTTTTCTATTAGGAATAAATATAAAGAAGTTAGAAGTCACTTGTTGCCCAGGGAAGAAGGAGGATCCTGGGAACTACAGGCCAGTCAGTCTCACCTCAGTCCCCGGAAAAATCATGGAGCAGGTCCTCAAGGAATCAATCCTGAAACACTTACATGAGAGGAAAGTGATCAGGAACAGTCAGCATGGATTCACCAAGGGAAGGTCATGCCTGACTAATCTAATCGCCTTCTATGATGAGATTACTGGTTCTGTGGATGAAGGGAAAGCAGTGGATGTATTGTTTCTTGACTTTAGCAAAGCTTTTGACACGGTCTCCCACAGTATTCTTGTCAGCAAGTTAAAGAAGTATGGGCTGGATGAATGCACTATAAGGTGGGTAGAAAGTTGGCTAGATTGTCGGGCTCAACGGGTAGTGATCAATGGCTCCATGTCTAGCTGGCAGCCGGTATCAAGTGGAGTGCCCCAAGGGTCGGTCCTGGGGCCGGTTTTGTTCAATATCTTCATAAATGATCTGGAGGATGGTGTGGATTGCACTTTCAGCAAATTTGCGGATGATACTAAACTAGGAGGAGTGGTAGATACGCTGGAGGGCAGGGATAGGATACAGAGGAACCTAGACAAATTGGAGGATTGGGCCAAAAGAAATCTGATGAGGTTCAACAAGGATAAGTGCAGGGTCCTGCACTTAGGACGGAAGAACCCAATGCACCGCTACAGACTAGGGACCGAATGGCTAGGCAGCAGTTCTGTAGAAAAGAATCTAGGGATGACAGTGGACGAGAAGCTGGATATGAATCAACAGTGTGCCCTTGTTGCCAAGAAGGCCAATGGCATTTTGGGATGTAAAAGTAGGGGCATAGCCAGCAAGTCGAGGGACGTGATCGTTCCCCTCTATTCGACATTGGTGAGGCCTCATCTGGAGTACTGTGTCCAGTTTTGGGCCCCACACTACAAGAAGGATGTGGATAAATTGGAGAGAGTCCAGCAAAGGGCAACAAAAATGATTAGGGGTCTGGAACACATGACTTATGAGGAGAGGCTGAGGGAACTGGGATTGTTTAGTCTGCAGAAGAGAAGAATGAGGGGGGATTTGATAACTGCTTTCAACTACCTGAGAGGTGGTTCCAAAGAGGATGGTTCTGGACTATTTTCAGTGGTAGAAGAGGACAGGACAAGGAGTAATGGTCTCAAGTTGCAGTGGGGGAGGTTTAGGTTGGATATTAGGAAAAACTTTTTCACTAGGAGGGTGGTGAAACACTGGAATGCGTTACCTAGGGAGGTGGTAGAATCTGCTTCCTTAGAAGTTTTTAAGGTCAGGCTTGACAAAGCCCTGGCTGGGATGATTTAATTGGGGATTGATCCTGCTTTGAGCAGGGGGTTGGACTAGATGACCTCCTGAGGTCCCTTCCAACCCTGATATTCTATGATTCTATGATTCTGTGATTCAGTGGACACCTACATAACCAACCACTTCAACTCAATTATAATGCTTTGCCCGTTTCTAGAACATGCCATCGTTGTAGCCCTGAGTATATATTTTGAGCAGGTTGGAAAACAGTCTGTTTCCTTCTCCACCTGCCAAAAAACTGAACACAAATTTTTAACAAATGATTTTTTTCCTAGAAAACAGAACGTTTTCCATTTTTGTCTTTTGTTTTTGGCAACCAAAAACCCAGAAAAATTTACCAGTCTGGCAAACATTTTGGTTTAACTGAATTTTTTTGCTCAAAAGGCTGAAATTTCACTTTTTGATTGCCAAAAAAAAATGAATAAATATTTCTGGGGTTTGTTTTTTTTTCAACTAAAATCCTCAAAAAAATTGTTGAAAATTGTCACTTCCCAAGGAAATCTCAATTCTGATGAAACACTATCCTTTGTCTAAAAAATATTTTGTATGAAACATTTCGATGAGCTTTAGTACTAATGAATTAAGTCCCACAATGCTCTTGCAATGCAGACTAGAATTATTATCCTCATTTTACAGATGGGGAAAGTAAGACAGAGAGTTTAATGACTTGTCTGTGTATGTGGCAGAAGCATGAATAGACTCTCAGATTCATGCTTTAACCATTAGCCCGTTCTATCTAGAATGAAGAGGAACGTGGTTAAGGAAGCAATTCCAATGATCTCAGGATTTTCCAGAGTTTCAAGCCACAGATGTATTGAGGCCAAACTCCTACAATGACCAACACCAAATGCTACAGAGGAAGGTGTAAAGCTCTCAGAGTAATTCACGAAGTCAACTTTGCAATGTCATAAACAGGGTGGGAAAGGATTACTTCCTGACCGTCAGAGACATATGCCATGAAGCATGTTTTCATCTATTCCTTAGCATGCAGCCCACAAGCTAGATATAGCAAAAACCACCCACTTCTCATGATGGTTGTTGCCAGGATTCCAATGGAAGGTGAAATTGAGTCTGCAAGGGCTGTTCTGGTTTGATTGATGTATTTATTTCTTCAGCTCAGGGAGCAGTTTTGTTGTCGTGAAATGCTTCCTCATTGAATTGTGGCACTACTGAATATATTTCTTAAATGAGCAAAATCCGAGCTGTAATTCGGAACCTAGGTCTGGACACTGTATCATTTTTTGTATATATAGGCAATTCTAGTGCTGGGCGGGGAGGGATAGCTCAGTGGTTTGAGCATTGGCCTGCTAAACCCAGGGTTGTGAGTTCAATCCTTAAGGGGGCCATTTAGGGATCGGGGCAAAAATCAGGGATTGGTCCCGCTTTGAGCAGGGGGTTGGACTAGATGACCTCCTGAGGTCCCTTCCAACCCTGATATTCTATGATTCTATGGCAGGCTGCAGCTAGTCCCCCAGCAGCACCCAGCTGTTGCTTATCAGAAATGTTATCCCATCATACCATCTCCTCCATAAACTTATCGAGTTTAATCTTAAAGCCAAATAGATGGGATAACATGGTTTTGGTAATTAAATATTCATGGTAAATAGGCCCAATGGCCTGTGATGGGCTATTAGATGGGGTGAGATCCGAGTTACCCAGGAAAGCATTTTCTGTAGTATCTGGCTGATGATTCTTGCCCATATGCTCAGGGTTTAGCTGATCACCATATTTGGGGTCAGGAAGGAATTTTCCTCCAGGGCAGATTGGAAGAGGCCCTGGAGGTTTTTCGCCTTCCTCTGTAGCATGGGGCATGGGTCACTTGCTGGAGGATTCTCTGCTCCTTGAAGTCTTTAAACTATGATTTGAGGACTTCAATAGCACAGATATAGGTGTGAGGGTTTTTTTTGTAGGAGTGGTGGGTGAAATTCTGTGGCCTGCGTTGTGCAGGAGGTCAGACTAGATGATCATAATGGTCCCTTCTGACCTAAATATCTATGAAAAAAATGCAGTAACTACAGCGGTGCATAAGTATTAGTAAAACACAAATTCTGTGATTGCTGAAAAGGTTTGAAATTGCTTAGCGAGGGTTTGCACTGTCATTGCTCAGCTCAGTCAGGTTAACATGACTTGCTCAGATGAAATCAACAAACAGAATTTTTATATAATCACATAATGTGCAATTATTAACCTCCTAAACACTAGGTTTTGAGACAGCCCCTGAGTCAACTGGATACAAAACAAGAACATTTGGAAGCGATATAAAATCTCATGATTTGGGGTTTAAACTAATCTCTCACTGTTAAGAATTAGGATGATACCTCCATGGAGAACAGGTTATCTGACATCTGCTAACTATGGGGTTTCCTCTGAAGCATCTGGTGCTGGTCACTATTAGAGATTATATATATATACTGTGATCACAGGGTGTGATCGCAGCTCGAGCAGACATTTCTGAGCCAGCTTTAATCTAGTTAGCTCCGATCCTGTAGTAGTCAAGCTGCAGCAGTACGAGCTGTACAAACCCGCTCAGAACTGTGGGTAATTACTCAAGGGGCTAGCCTGCACAGAAGGACATGCTGCCACAGCATCACTATTCCAAGCCCTGAGCTAGATTGGTTAAAGCTATCTCAAATATGTCCACTTGAGCTATAAACTCACGTGGTAATTGCTGTCTAGAAATATGCAGAGACAGAATACTGCACTATGTGGCCCAAAAATCGGATCCAGTATGGCAATTCTTACATTCCTATGTTCCAACACAACTCATGCTCTCCTTAAAGTGAGAGTTTCACACCGGTGGATACTTTCAAGTATATCGAGCTTCCAAATGAAAAAAGACAAACTCTGATCTCACTCACAGTGGAGTAAATCTGGGGCAACACCATTAAAGGTATCAGTGCAGTTAAAGTGCATTTGCTCCAGAGTAATTGAGATAAAGCTGGGTGAAATTTTTCATTCTAAACCTTTTTCTGCTGACAAATGCAGATTCATTGAAACAATTTGCTAATTCGGATCAATCTGCAGACTGTTTTGGTCGGAAACCACAGACAAAAAAAAAAGTAGAAATGTTGAAACAGTTCATTTCAGTATTTCCCAACCAAAACATTTGACTTTTGATTTCAGAAATATGTTTCATTTCAAAATTTCCCTCAATTTTATATATTTTTAAATGTAGCATTTAAAACTAGTTCAAACTAGTTCAAAAGCAGTTCAAACTAGAAACAACATATTTTGTTTCAATCAAAATGTTTCAGTCAACACAAAATACAAGTTTTTCGACATTTCATTTCACCAAAAGACTTGAAACGTTTTCATTTTGGGTCAGCCTGAATCAAAGTTTAAAAAAGAAATTCAGACCTGCACCCGAACTCAATATTCAGTTATTTAAACAGCCCTACACTAAGCAGAATGTGCCCCATTACACGTTTCTTTGTCAGTTTTTCTAATT
Organism: Natator depressus; assembly: GCF_965152275.1. Taxonomy (NCBI): domain Eukaryota; kingdom Metazoa; phylum Chordata; order Testudines; family Cheloniidae; genus Natator; species Natator depressus. Next base: position 70,471,097 of record NC_134243.1, read on the forward strand.
ATTCAGGGTATTTAAATGTTAAGGACTAGCTATTTCCAGGCCCTATCCCCTCTTCATCTTCCTTGGCCCCACATTGAAATCAGTCTGGGAATTTTGGGGCAAAAATAACCACAGTATCTAGCTACCAAATACAAAATCTTTAAGCCTCATACTTTAAACCACTGGTTCTCAAATGTATTTGATTTTGCCCCTCCTTCGTTAGGTCTGTAGTGGTTTATGCCCCGCCTCTGGCCGCCCAGCTCTAAAGACAGAGTGGAGAGCGGCAGCTGTTGCTGGCCGAGTACCCAACTCTGAAGGCAGCACCGCTGCCAGGAGCAGCAGCTTTGAATGTGCGCAGTAAGGGTTCCCCCCCCCAGAGCTTCTCATGCCTCCCCAGAATACATTCCCTGTCCGCCAGGGGGGTGCGCCCCCAGTTTGAGAACCTCTGCTCTAAACCGCACCCTGGGGACACTTACTATGTTGTAGTAGTTCCACAAGGCAGGTTAGTGCGTCTCGTGGTCTTCTTGCCACTTAAGCCGTATCTTGGGTTGTTTATTTGTGGCACTGCTATTTGCTAGGAGTTTGTGTGTGACCTGGTCTGCAGTCACATTCTAGAAGTTTAATTAACTGATTAGTGCTTTGAAATGATCACATGGCACATTTGGGACCCCTGGGGACCATTCTGCCCGTTCAGGAGTGCTGGAGGACACCACACTCCAGCCCTCTTCACCACTGCTGGCCCCTGCCAACAACAAAATGTGGCTATTAGAGGGGAGTGCGTGAATTCCCCTTTGCCCGGGTAATCTTCAGCTGCCCCTTTCAGGCAACTTTAACTCTTCCCTTTGTTGCTGGAGCAGGGCAAAGGGCACGTAGCCTGGGCTACTGATCCTTACTGATGGTGTACAAAGGGCAGTGTAAGCAAGGAGGAATGAAGGTCAGGCATGAACTCCTAGGGTTAGAATACCTGCCTAATGCCCCCACTTAGTCTAAAGAGATGCCCTTTTATTGCCCCACTCATGAGGAGGATCTCACTGTGTCCAGTTCATCTACACAGGGTCATCAGGACATGTGCACAAATCCACACACTCTGTGCACACCTACAGCCCACTGAACCTGATCTTTGCAGGATTCCTTCCCAACTCCTTCTGTTCATCCTACCGGGTCCTCCAAGAATAATCTATCATGGTGCAGTGCAGGTTGTCTAACAGTTCCTCACACAGTTCAGTGACAGGTTACATCACTGCTTCAATTACAATGCCTCAGGGGGTCTCGCTTTCTTGTAGGTTCTCTTTGCCAGCTTCCACTTACATTACAATTTGCCTACTGCGTTATCTGGAACCATCTGCCCTCTCAGCTGAAATGTTGTTTGGGGAAATGATGACTCCAGAGCAGGTTCCGAGGTAAATTAATTGGCATCTCTTACAAATTCTGCTAATAATTTTATATGCTTCTGTTATAACCATAAGGGTAGCCTAAAATTCCTCCTTACCTGTAAGGGGTTAAGACGCTCAAATAACCTGGTTGGCACCTGATCAAAGAAACCAATAGGGACACAAGATACTTTCAAATCTGGGGGTGGCGGGGGGAAGAGGCTTTGTTTTGAGTTCTTTGTTTCTGTGTTCGTTCGCTCTTGGGACTAAGAGGGACCGGACATCAATCCATGTCCTCCAAACCATTCTGAACCAGTCCCTCATATTACAGAAATTGTAAGTACAGCCAGGCAAGGCGTATTAGTTTATCTTGGTTTTCTCAACTTGTAAATTTTCCCTTTGCTGGAGGGAGGTTTATTCCTGTTTTGTTGTAACTTTAAAACTAAGGCTAGAGAGGGTTCCTCTGTGTTTTGTACATTTTTGCTACCCTGTAAAGATATCTTCCAACCTGATTTTACAGAGGAGATTTTTACCTTTTCTTTTTTAAAAAATAAAATTCTTCTTTTAAGAACTAACTGATTTTTTTTTCAGTGTCCAAAGATCCAGGGATTTGGGTCTGTGTTCACTTTGTAACCAATTGGTTAGGATATTATTCTCAAGCCTCCCCAGAAAAGGGGGTGTAAGGGCTTGGGGGGATATTTAGGGGGAACAGGAACTCCAAGTGGTCCTTTCCCTAATTCTTTATCTAAATCACTTGGTGGTGGCAGCATACTGTTCAAGGACAAGGTGAAATTTGTGCCTTGAAAAAGTTTTTAACCTAAGCTGGTAAAAATAAGCTTAGGGGGTTTTGCATGCGGGTCCCCACATCTGTACCCCAGAGTTCAGAGTGGGGAAGGAACCCTGATAGCTTCTCACAGATACCATCTCCAGGGAAGTCAGGCCACCTGCCCATTGAAGACAGTGGGCTCTTTACTGAGATCCTCATATTGATAGCTCAGGAGACTGTCCTTGAGAAAGGAAATGTGGGCCCAGCAGCAATTTGGGAAAAGCTATTTGAATGCTGAAATAATAGGAGCTGATTCAACTAAAGCATCTGTCCTGGAGGTCAGTAAATCTTTCCAAACTGAGAAGCAATAGCAATAAAGCTCAGGACAGATAGGTGGACATATTTTTATTTCCTTTCATATAAAGTAACCCCAGAACCTTAAAAGAAGAAACCACTTCCCTGGGAATCCTGATTCAGCAAATTGAGTTGAAGTTAGGGTGACCAGATAGCAACTGTGAAAAAATGGGACAGGGGGTGGGGGGGTGGGGGTCATAGGCACCCATATAAGAAAAAGTCCCAAAAAACGGGACTGTCCCTATAAAAATGGGACATCTGGTCACCCTAGTTGAATTTGACTTGAAAACATGTTTCCCATCATTGCCTAGAGACCTTCATGTCAACTTTATCCTCAGAATAATATTTACGTTCACTACTCAGGATTTCATCAAATGCAAATTTCCTATAATGACTGATTGGACATACTTCCTTAATTGTATTCAGAAAAGTGAATGGCTTGATCTTATTTTGTTTTTTTATTTTGTTTTATTTTTCCATTGTACTTGAAAATATCTCCTCAGAGATTTTTGGAACGGCTCCTGTTGTGTTTGCTGTTTGGCTGTCCAGCTGTTCTCAGGTTCTAGCTATTTATCTATCTGCTTTGTATGTAAGCGTGTCTTTCTCTGTCTCTTTCTCTTACAGTTCCTAGTGCTTCCCTGCAATTACAGTCTGTCAATTACACAGGTTTTCTACTTGCCTGAGGGAATGCAAAGTGCGTTTCCTCTTTTGGCAGCTGCCTAAGCCAGATGTTACACTGGCAGGTTCTGATTGGCTGATAGATGAAGCTGAATGCTTCTTCTTAGGAAGGAAGAGTGAAGTAAGAAAAACACAGCAATTTGCACATTAGAGATCAGATTCTGTTCTCAGTTACACCAGTGTAAATGCAGAGTAACACCAATGACTTTGGATTTACAGCAGTGGAACTGAAAGCAGAATCCGGCTCTAAACGAGGATGGCCTCTTTAACCAAATTGACCTTCAAGCTGAAAAGTGTAGAGATGTTTCACAGAGTATTACTCAGAAGGCCAGCGGGGAACCTATTTCTTGATTCCCATAATACGGAAACAAGAGAATGCACAATGAAATGAAAATGCATCTAATTTAAAAGAGACACAAGGAAATATTGTTTATAATGGATAGAATCATTAACCTACAGAATTTGCAGCTTCAGGACATTCATAGTCAGAGATTTTAAGCCCAGATAACACCGATGTTATCATTGTATTATTTAGTGCAAGGTTTTCTTTAAAAACTTTGTATTAATAAGAGTAGCCAATATAATTAAGTTATCTATGACAAAAATTACAAGGATTCTCAATTCTCACATCTCAGGGCAAAAAATGATTTCAATAGATGGATCAAAAAAATTTCTTTCTTCCTCACCACCAACCCCAATCAAAATGAAATAGAATTGCCCAATGAAGTGCAGGATTGTGGGGACTGGTGTCATATCAGCCTCTGAAGCTAGCATTGGCCAATGTCGGAGACAGGATACTAGTATAGATGGATAGATGGATCTTTGGCTTTCTTGGGGAGGATGGTTATAATGTGATATTTATCCAGAGTTAGTCAACTACATTTTTCCACCGTTGTTTTGACCATTAACTATATGCACACATCTCAGTTGAAATTTATCTTCATTCTACAACTGCAGAAATTCCCAGGGAAAATACACAAACACGTCACAACACCAAGCGATGCTAGTTTCATCACATAGCTCTTATCTGTCCACACATCAAAAAAGATGTTGACAAATGGGAAAGGGTTCACAAAACAAAGAGCTGAAAGAATTAGTTGAGATCTGGAAAACATGTCTTATAGTGAGAGACTAAAGATGGCCAATGTATTTAGTTTATCCAAGAGAACATTAAAAGGTGACTTCATCATGGTCTTCAAGTACCTATATGGGGAAGAGATTTCTGACAGTGAATGGCTCTTTAAATTAGCAGAAAAAGGCATTATGAGAGCCAACGGTTGGAAGCTGAAGTTAGACTAATTCAGATTTGGTCTACACTACCACTTATGTCGGTATAACATATGTCACTCAGGGGTAGGAATAAGCCACCCTCCTGAGCAACGTAAATTACACAGACCTAAACAACGGTGTGGACAGCACTATGCCGGTGGGAGAGTTTCTGACATAGCTGCTGACATAGCTGCCGCCTCTCACGGAGGCGGGTTCATGATGCTGACGGGAGAGCTCTCTCCCATTGACCTAGAGCATTTTCACCAGACGCGCTATAGCAGCGTAGCTGCACTGGTGAAGCTGCTCTGCTGTAGCATTTCGAGTGTAGACTAACCCTCAGACTGGAAATGAGATGCACATTTTTAACAATGAGGGTAGTTCATCATTGGAATAACTTATCTATGCATGTGGTGGATCCTCCATCACTTGAAGTCTTTTAAAACAAGACTGGATATCTTTCTAAAAGACATGCTATAGTTCATACAGAAGTTATGGGCTTCATGAAGGAATTATTTGGAGAGGTCCTCTGGTGCAGAAGCTCAGTCTAGCTGATCATAATGATCCCTTCTGGCCTGAAAATGTATGAACCTATTAATCAGACTGCACAATATTCTCAGATTGACTGTGAAGTTTGCAGGGAAGAGAGACATAATAATAATAATACAGTAAAACTGAAAAATATAGAAACATGATATGTTAAAGACGGAGAAAACCATTGCTCCACCAAATCTATACTACTGGTGGCTGGTTAACTTATCTACCAGCTACATATATCTGGACATAACATGAGATGAATTATTACCTATCACAGAAGCTAGAAATGAGAAAGTCCTATTAGATCATCCAGGTAAACATCAGTCTTTTCCTTTCAAGTATATGCATTACCATGCCTTTGGCAGAATATTCCCAGTGTCCAATAACTGCCTGGGAAAGAAAGCTCTTCTGATATCCCACCTTACCCTTTCCTTCTTTAACCTCCAGACGTGACAACCCATAACAGCGTCCTCCTTCCTGAATCCCAAATAGAAGCAACTGGAAGCATTACAAACAGCTGCACACAGACACAATGTTTTATTCATATAACACCACCTTGGGTGGGGGGAAAGGAGCCTCCTGCACACGATATTTTTATCTAAATAAAACGCAGAGAGAGAGTGGCTCTTAAATGATTTCAAGTTATTTTCCTATCCTGCTGAGGCACCTTTTCCCTTGTCAGGATGATGGCAACAAATGTAGATGCTGTGAGCGGAACCGCAGAGATGTTTACAGTGGGTTGTGGAATCCAGGATCCCCTCCTTGTATCCCGCAGACAAATGGAGCATTAGTAACATGATTTTTTAAATGACTAAAATGAACCCAATCTGTCTTCCCACTTCACTTAGCCAAATGAGTTTCAAGGAGGAGAAACAAAGAAATCTGCTCCCATTTTCAAGATTGATAATTCTTCTCTTCTAGTTCCTTTCCCCCATCTGTTTTGCACAATATGCCGTTAATATCATAATCACTGAATTATTAGCTAAAGAATTTACAAACCCTGTTCATTATTTCTTGGTGATGAAGGGAAACTGCCATGGAAATGAAAGCTACAGCTTGGAAGATACAAACTCAGGAACATTATTAATGGGATTTTTGCTTGTTTCAGAGCTGAGCAGAGTCTAAGCTATACTAAAGATACTCTCAATGCTGGTAATGAGACGATTTAATGTTCTTTGTTATTCAGTATAAAGCAGCTGGTTCCAAATAACCCACAGAAAAAAATATAAGGTGAGAGCATAGACCAACAGGGGCCAAGAGAATGTTGTTTGGCTGGTACTATGGAATATGAATGGATGGAACACTTTACCAACCAATGGAAGACATATCCAGACAGGATCTCAGGGCAGGGTTGGTGAAGTGACACAGTGGTTAGTTGCACTAACTTTTAACCCCTGCAGACAGAGGAGGTATCTGCAGGCCAAGACTGAGGTGTATTGGCAAAACACTGTGTGTTTGGGCAAAGAATGGAATAGCAAAAGATGCTGCAGGTCGGGACTGAAATACATTGGCAGAGACAGAGTGTGGGGGACTGGGCTAGAACCAAAATGGCAGATCTTTCGTAGTTTGAGACTGAGCCACACTGAGAGAGCTGGAGTCAGGGCACCTGATCTGACTACATCTGTCTCTAGCCAGTGCTACCATTCCCTAACATTCATGAGTTCCAGAATGACTACTAAGTGTTGGGAATCAAAGACATACACTGGGATTTCTAGGTCTGTCTGCAGACAATGCTTCAGAAACTTAAAAACTTGTTCCATCTGCTCAGTAGGAGCCAGGCTCTCTAAACTATAACATATTGTTATAACCTCCACAAACCTTATCCGGTAAAATCAACCATCTTCATACTGGCTCTTTTTTAATGGGGAGCATCATTAGGTACAGGGCCGAGTGATCTCCACAGTTTCTGACATAGGACTTTGAAGCCTCCACAGTCCTTGATCCATGCTCCACTGCACAAGAACTTTGTGAGGTTTTCCCCCCAAAGGATTGAGAACGAAAGAAAGAGCAGCAAGCTTCTGCAGCAAAATAAGAATGACAAAGAAAGAAAAAAGACAGCAAAGCAGAAATGAAGAGAAAGAGAAAGAGAGAGAGAGAGAGGGAGTATGAAAGTGAAAGACACACACAGAGATTCCGAACTAACAAAAGTGAGGATCTAAATCCCAATTTGCCTGCATGGGGAGGAAACCTATGTTTCTCAGCAGCAAAGACTAAACACCCAGACTAATAGGGGAACTATTTCCATTTTTATTCACATAACTGATGAGATGTAAAAGGAGAAAAAAGTCAAAAAAGTCCCCTGGAGGATTTCCCAGGGTTGTTTTTGCTGCTGTTAATTTAGGCATAAATATCGAGAACTTTGCCTAAAGCATCTTCATTAGCTCCCCTGCTGAGACAGTAAACAGAGGAATTAGTTATTTTAGGACCTGACACTGGAAAAGATGTTAATAAAATAAATTGACCAGTTTCCCATGCATGAGAAACCTCAAACATGATGGCTTCAGCTGATAGTCCCTGTAGTAAATCCAGGCAGCACTGGGTAAGTGTCTGTCTGCAGAACTGGAGAAAATGCCACAGTCACACTCACTAAAAAAATGAAAAAGATGAGAAAAGAAGCAGCCTCTTCCTGCCACTCTGCACTGCTCACCTGCATCTCTTGGTCTTCAGCAAAGAGACACAAGGAGTGATAAGAGTATCCTTTATTTACAGAATACTCCTCACTCCCAAGGATCCAAAAAGCATTTTATGAACCACATTCTATAATATAGCTATACAGACCCATACAGGGAATGAAGAGGACACTGTTCTGGAGTCCGGGACTTGTTATATTAAGTCCTTATACCAGTCCAAAAAGCAATTTGAGTTTAAGGAAATTTAAGACCAGACAGCTCAAGAACCACTAAGACTACAAACAAATGCTGGGTCCCAATGGCAAGCTGAGGTTGCCAGCCTTTCAGTAGTGATATACAACATTCAATTCCAGCCCTGGAAGGTTATAGGATATTGGATTCACTTTGCCCACCAATGAAGTGCTGCTATGTCTGGGTTAGAACATGACACACAGCAACATAACTCCATAGTTTAGGACAGGAAGTGGACTTTTAATGGGCAGAGATGGTCATAGCCTGCCTTCTGTGTCTCAGCCAAATGCCTACACCTCCAGCAACACAGGTCTGTCTCTAGCACTAACCTGGGTACCACACTGACCCAGAGCAGACTGGTTCTCATAAAAAGTGAGAGATTTTGCTGGATGTGTCTGGGGGGAAAAGCGCCATTGCTGTTTGATTTCCTTGTTTAAATGCACCAAATCATAAATAAAATAATATAAAAGAACATGCTTTGCAATGTATTTTTTGAGAAAACTGATCCACTATCCTGCTGTTCCTTTCACCTGTCTTCGCACCACCAACATAAAGGATGTTAGCGATTTGCACGTCTTATGGGGAATATTTGATGCCTGTAAACTGTAATATCGTGGGAACACTCCCTCCATACACCCGACTGGACTTTTGAGCAACCAAAGCAGAAACTGCCTTGTGATGATCCATCCCAGGTTTTGCACTGAGACCAGTTCACGTTGGCTCGTGACTTTGGGAGCTTAGTGAGTCCTGGGTCGGTACGCATGCAGGGCAGAGAGGATCAATAGAGCTCCTATATTTGGACAAAACGTTCACTTTTGTTACATCAGGTCTGATGAGATGTCTTGAGTCCAAAGCCTTTTGGGCATGTCTTGCCTTGTCCAGGCCCTAGCTCAGATACGTAGTCAGAGTGCAATGCCAGAGCTTTAGTGACAAACACTCAGCTGAGTGAAAGTGTGACAGAAGCATATTTAGCAGAAGAAGGGATGGAAAGAGGAGAAAAGGGAGACATACACTGAGGTAGTGGTGGACTGAAACTTGATTGAAGTCCATCCTAATGTTCTGACAGGTTAGGGGATGCCGGTTCATTCTTGCCGCCTCTACTACTGGTTGTGCACCTGGAATTTTGTTTCCCATTGATTTACCCGCTCATTTTCCCTCCCAGATTGACACATTTTTTTTTTGTTTTTTTTTGTTTTAGCCCCAGGTTTCCTCGCCCCATGGTTCTGCTGTTCCTAGCACCTCTCCTCTCTGAACTCCGAAGGGTCTCCTTCTCCCTGACCTCGACTGAAGGCGTTTGCAAAATTGGCTGCTTTGATCAGAAATATGTGACTAGAAGGCAGATAATAGTATGGTTCTCCACACCTGATCTCTCAATGAGGGGTCATTGATGGGGGTCAACTGCTGATATAAGTGTCTCATCATATGAGGAGTTTGTGAAGAAAAAGCCGCGCTGCCTAATAAAGTGGAACAGAGTGAAGAAGGCGGAAGGAAAGGGCTGAGTTGTCATATATATCTTTGTTGGTTTGTATTTAGTGAATTTCATGCTGGTGGAAGCTGCCAGATTGACAGCCCTAGAGCCTGAAGTCTTCTATTTAGAACGGAACAGGTGAAGCTCCAAGCAGCTGCAATGCAAACTTCCAGCCACACCAATTTGCCTCAGTGTTGATCTGGAAGGCCTCACTTCTAGGATTTTAGATGTCATAGGCCCGTTTAGTTCTGAACTCTGATTAAATTATTGACAAGCAATTTGTGCCCGCTGTAATGGCAGTTTTGCTGACTGAGTCTTGCCCGCTGTAAAATGGATCCCAAGCCCATTTCACATGGGCCAAACAGTCACCAACTGGCCTTGAGTTTCAGCACTACTAATTAGAATCAGTAACCGGATGGTGACATTTGTTATTCCACGCTGGCTATTAGTGCATGCACATATGCATGTTTCTTAACCAGGCTGGATGAGTCCTGAGATTACTGGTGTCAGATCTCTATTCTTTTTCCAGGCCAATCGGCTACACAGCTGTTGAGGATCCCATAATTCAGTGCAGGAAGGCAGCAAAAGGATTGCCATTGTGGCACTGGGAAGAAGGGCAGATTAAACCAGATTCACACGAGCACATCTCCATTTTGTGCTACTCTGAGGCCTCCTCTTGTCTCCCATCCGCACAACCACGGCTGTGTGCATAATTAGGAGTAAAGATTGAAAAGCTAAAGGAACATGTGGGTGGATGAAAAGATGACATAGGAGAAGACAGGTAGGGGAGAGGGGAGAGTGTCAGGGAAAGCATCCTGACAGGGAGTTGCGTTAGACTATGAAATACAATCCCAGCATTTTTTACATAGCTAGACTGGACAAAAGGCTAGAAAAGTACCTCTAGGGAGCAACCTGTATTGGGCCCTGGGAGACTAGGCTAGGTTAAAAGTATATGTCCTGCCCCGGAGAGCTGCCTGACTTAATAGGTATTTTTCATCACCAACGTCGGTCATTCTTTTCTTGACAAAATAAGTCCCATTCCTGCACCGTGGTTGCCCATTCCCTGCATAACTCTATGTGCATCAAGGTTCCATAATAATGGGGGAAAGAATGGAAACGTTTAATAGCATAAATCCAAGCACTTTCCCTCTTGGACTACACAGATGTATCCAGTTCAATGAAAGACTGGGGAGAATGAAGGAAGAAGACGATGGGGACAGGTAAGTGGGTAGAACTGTGCCTTTCCTTCCAAAACTCCAAGCCAGGCAAAATTCACCTGGCCTCATTTTGAGTAAGAAACTCAATATTGAGGAGTTCAGCTTCACTAAAAAGTTCAACAAACTTTCAAATGACCCCGGAGCCAACTTCAAGAGAACCTGGGGCTAGTTTATGGGGTTGATGTAATCCAGGCGTAACACAGAGAATTCAACTAGGTTTCACTTAGGGCTTTTAGGTACCAAACTCAAGGGACATCAAATCCCATGTGAATATGAACTTTTCAGTTCTCCTACTCTACTGTGAATAGCGCTGATCTTATTTATTTCCTGTGCCGGCTGTTTGTGTGGCTGCTTCCCTTCTTAGTTACTCTCTCACCCCTGCCTTCTCTGTGTTCAAAGGAAGCCAGCATGATGGATAACAGAAGTCCTTTGACATATTGTGTCATTTATCACACAACAGCCTCAATCCCACTAACAGGGCCTTCTTCATATGTCACTGTCGGCCCCAGCGCCACCCCAATGCATCAAAAAGAAACGTTTGAATATGAAGCATTGTAATTCCTAAGTCACGGCTCATCGTAGGTTTGCAGCCATCAAGTTCTCTTCTATCTGCCTACTTATTTATTTAATTTTCACCTTATTTCTTACATTCACATTAAATGAACTCGTCAGCGAGGCCAGGACAGTAGGAAATCAATGAAAAGTCACAAGGGCTGGAGGAGAGATAGATAAAAAGTACTGAACTAATTCCTCTGAGAATCAAATGTGGCATCTCAGAAAGGATTCAAAGAACATAGCCCACAAACATCATCACTAGCCATGGGCTAGTTACAGGCAGCCTCACCCCATCACACCTCTGTGCCAGTCTGACATAGGGAGGATTCTATTATGGGCTGATGGTGGAACAGTTTGGAGACCGTGCAGATAAGCTTCCTGAAGTACTGAAAGTTTATTGCAACTATCCAAACCTCTGAAGTCTGCAAAACCAGGCTGAGAATCATATGAGATACAGGGTTCTCTTAAGATTTCCAGCTTCTGGTTGGACAAGAATTACCAGGAAGCTGTCTTTATTGCAGTACTTTGGCAATTCTGCTCCCAGCTGTAACTTAAAAATGCAACCAAGAGAGGACTGCTTGGGCCAAGTTCTGCTTTCAGTTACATCAATGGTACTTCACCAAAGTCACTATGTTGCGTGTCCTGCAGGTTAGCACAGATAAGAATCAAAGTGTGGCCTGTCTGGGGTCTACACACAACAGCCCTAATAGGTGAGCCAATGCAGAGCCTGACTCCGACAAGCTGGTGTTGGCTGGGAGTCTCTATCTCCAATACTGCACTTACTACTAGTTGGTGTTGGTCCTGCTTTGAGCAGGGGGTTGGACTAGATGACCCCTGAGGTCTCTTCCAACCCTAATCTTCTATGATTCTATGAGTCTACACTTGGACTGTCTGAGGGTACGTCTACCCTGCCAAACAGGATGGATAACAACTGATTACTTTTAATCAAAAAATTGGATTTTTTACTTTGTAAATTTTTTTATTTAAAAATAAACCTATTGAAAATTAAGGTTAAAATTTACAACCTATGTTAAGGCCTAAATTTATTATAATTTATGAAAATCATTTAAATTAAATAGAAAACATATTAAGCAGCATGTGTTTGCTGACAAGTCTTAAAGGAAGTCAAACCTCTGAACTGGTGGAAGTCACCAGATAAGCACCTGGAACCAGAGTATGATAAAGTGCTAAACCAGCTTCTGACAGCAGTAGCCTCCTTTGCAAGTGCCGAGAGAATATTTTCTTCATTTCACTTTATTCAGCTAGTTCAGTTCAATGATTAGTTTATTCACAGTTAAGAAATCAATTGGGCATTGAAAAAGCCAGAAAGCTTGTTTTCCTCTTCCAACCTTGGAATAAAAACTAGGTGTGAGATCTATTTGGTTTAAAATCATGAAGTACATGATGACTAGAAACCATCAGTTCAACTCATTAGCTACAGATAACTTTTCTTTTGTGGAATAAATCACTTTGTTTTAAATGTAAAACATGTTCTGAAAAACTTTTTTTATGTATTCGGGATTTTTAAGGGATTTTTGTATTTAATACAAAAAATTAAAATGCTGTTTTATGCATTTTAATTGAATGTCAATTTCTATTCAAAGAGACTTTAAAGCGACTCATGAGTAAAAGAGTAATCATTTAGTAAATAAGAAATGCATCATTCACCATCTTCTAACATAATACAAAATGTAAAAATTAAGAATCTGAATAAATGGAAGTTAAGCTACATAATTGCTTAAATAAATGTGTATAGATATAATGGATCCTCCTGGTAGCAAAATGATGCACCAAATTTAGTGTAAAGGCTACACTTAGTTGCAAATCAACATGTTTTAATGGTTACCAACTAATAAGAATCAATCTTTTCTTAGGAAAACAACTAAAAGGTACAAATGCAAAACATGATTAAAATGGATGATATAAAACAAGGGCTCTTGCTTGCTGATTTATATCATGATTAAAATGAGTGATTTAAATCACTGATTTAAATCAGTCCACCCTGATGCAACAAAAGGTGTGTTCTTAAGTCAGGTTAACTAACTCTGGTTAAAATGGCAGCAAAGACATGGCAACTCAGCTTTTAACTCAGGTTAGAACCTCAGCTTCACCCCCAGGCTCCCCCATACGCTTTAATGCAAGAGGCAACCCGAGTTCTATGTCTTCACTGTTATTTCAATCCAAGTTAGCTACCCCGAGTTAAGAACACGCCATTTTTTGCAATGTAGACATACCCAGAGTAACAAGAGTGTCAAGATTTTGCTCATTGCACCTCCACTGCTTTGCTTGCTTGCTACACTGTGACCCAACTGGATGCCAACTGGCAGAGGGCACTGGGGCATTTAAGTGTACAGTGATCCCCTGGAGTCACCAAAAGAACGTCACATAAGGTCTCTAATGAAAGTCTGTGTCACACTGGTCATCTTAATCTTTGTGAGATGTATGTACAGAAAATATGTGGAAAGCTTTTTATATTTATATACACGCACACACTCAAAATTATGTTCTCTAGGTCAGTAGTTAAAAGCAGGGCGTTCAAAGGTAGCATCTTGCGACAAACTTGTATCAAAGGTCTGTTCTGGTATAGTTGTGGGTGCAAAGAGACACCCAGGCATCCTTCATCTTGAAAGTAAACTGACAGCAGGTTTCCTTCATGAAAAAGGGATCTCACAGCCAGGCTTGGTTGAAAATACTGGGATGAGAAACTTCTTTAGACAGGAGGATAACTTGTTAGTTAAGGTGACGCTGTACCATGGGTGTTATGATTTTGTTTTGGATGTAACCGTATGTTCCCATCTCTCACACTGGTTTTCATTTGAATCTTTATGCCTTCTTAAATACATTTCCTTTTGTTTTATAACTGAACTCAAGTGCTGTGCATAATACAGGAACTGTGCTCTAAGGTAAAACTGGAGTATACTTCCTTTGGGAACAGAGGACCTGGAATTTCTGTGGGTATCCAGCAGCCAGGGGCTGGATACCACAGTGGGATACTTTGAAGTGACTCAGAGGCTCGGGTACATTTATTGTTGACCTGCAAGGCAAAGGCAGGGTCGATGTAGCTCAAAGAAGAGTGCTTGAGTGGCTGACAGGCCGGCTGTGTTAAGGAGCTAACACCCAGCTAGTACAGGTAAGACTCCCTCGTGCTGGAGGCAAGCGATAACAAGATGACTCTCATCCCTGAGTGCAACATCGCATACACCACGCATCCTCTTCCAAGTGAGGAAAAGGAAAGAGCCCTAACTCCCACAGCCCTTGCTTTTGGACCTTTCCCCTGACACTGCATTTAGAATCCCACCCTTTGAATGACTCACTCAGAGCCCCAAGCTCTGCCCAGTATGCACGGAGCACCCAGCGCCTGCACCCCTCTGCGGAGCATTCTTTTGTACCGCAATACAGCCAAATCGCCGCCCCACTGACAGACCTAACCAAAAAGAAACAGCCAAATGCCGTTCAGTGGACCGAAGAGTGTCAGAAGGCCTTTAACCAGCTTAAAGCGACGCTCATGTCTGACCCTGTACTAAGGGCCCCAGACTTTGACAAACCGTTCCTAGTAACCACAGATGCGTCCGCGCGTGGTGTGGGAGCAGTTTTAATGCAGAAAGGACCAGATCAAGAATTCCACCCTGTAGTGTTTCTCAGCAAAAAACTGTCTGAGAGGGAAAGCAACTGGTCAGTCAGTGAAAAAGAATGTTACGCCATTGTCTACGCTCTGGAAAAGCTACGCCCATATGTTTGGGGCCGGCGTTTCCAGCTGCAAACCGACCATGCTGCGCTACGGTGGCTTCATACCGCCACGGGAAACAACAAAAAACTTATTCGGTGGAGTTTAGCTCTCCAAGATTTTGATTTCGACATCCAACACATCTCAGGAGCTTCTAACAAAGTGGCTGATGCACTCTCCCGTGAAAGTTTCCCAGAACCAACTGGTTAAAATCGTCCTTGAGATTTGGAAAATATTGTTAGTCTTTATATACTTGGTAGTATATTTAGAGGTGCATGTGTCGTATTAACTCTATTTTTTCCTAGAGCTCCAGGAAGAAATCCCAGCCAGCATTTCACCCTAGCTGTGATTTGGGGGGCGTGTCATAAATATAAAGGGAAGGGTAAACACCTTTAAAATCCCTCCTGGCCAGAAGAAAAATCCTTTCACCTGTAAAGGGTTAAGAAGCTAGGATAACCTCGCTGGCACCTGACCAAAATGACCAATGAGGAGACAAGATACTTTCAAAAGCTGGGAGGAGGGAGAAAAAACAAAGGGTCTGGGTCTGTCTGGGTGATGCTTTGGCTGGGGACAGAACAGGAATGGAGTTTTAGAATTTAGTAAGTAATCTAGCTAGATATGCGTTAGATTATGATTTCTTTAAATGGCTGAGAAAATAAGCTGTGCTGAATAGAATGGATATTCCTGTCTGTGTGTCTTTTTGTAACTTAAGGTTTTGCCTAGAGGGATTCTCTATGTTTTGAATCTAATCACCCTGTAAGGTATTTACCATCCTGATTTTACAGAGGTGATTCTCTTTTACTGTTTCTTCTATTAAAATTCTTCTTTTCAAGAACTGAATGTTTTTTTTTCATTGTTCTTAAGATCCAAGGGTTTGGGTCTGTGGTCACCTATGCAAATTGGTGAGGATTTTTACCAAACCTTCCCCAGGAAGTGGGGTACAAGGGTTCAGAGGATTTTGGGGGGAAAGATATTTCCAAACAATGCTTTCCTAATAAAATAAACCCGGATAAACGTTTGGTGGTGGCAGTGGAAGTCCAAGGGCAAAGGGTAAAATAGTTTGTACCTTGGGGAAGTTTTAACCTAAGCTGGTAAAAGTAAGCCTAGGAGGTTTTCATACAGGTCCCCACATCTGTACCCTAGAGTTCAGAGTGGGGAAGGAACCTTTACATGGCCCACACTTTAGACCTTGATGGCCTTGAACAATCACAGAACAAATAAACTGCAGCATCCACCGCCAACCAGGTGAGGTTGCCATATCGCCCATTGCTCTGTGCCCTAGAGTTGTCCCTAGAAGAGCCAAGTTTATTGCCTCTGTCGATGTTTTCACAACAATTTACCTGGATTCCCAGCAGTATTACAGACCCAAACTTATATGAGCCATTTCATAGACTCATTTCTTACTGGCTAGCATTTCCAAAGTTGGACAGATTTCCATATTACTTTAAATCACTCAAGGTAGAACTGTGTTAAGTTCCAAGAACTGAAATGCCTTTTGGATCATGAGAACTGATATTTAAAGTATGATCTGCTACTTTATTATGTCATTATCATGAAAGTATGTGCACAGCGTTTCTATTTCATAAAAGTATAAAATAGCTGCTAAGGAATCACAGGAAAATTACAGCTGGTAAATTAGTCAATAAACCTTTATTATACTACTCCTTTACACTATTGTGAAGAACATAAAAACTGCCACACTGGGTCAGACCAATGGCCCATCTAGCCCAGTATCCTCTCTCTGATAGTTGCCAGTACCAGAGCTTCAAGGGAAGGACCTACCCCTGTCTTCCCCTCCCAGCTTCTAGCAATCAGAGGTTTACGGTCACATGAGCATGTGGTTACATCCCTGACCATCTTGGCTAATAACCATTGATGGACCTATCCTCCATGAACTTATCTAGTTCTCTTTTTAACCCAATTATACTTTTGGCCATCACAACATCCCATGGCAATAAGTTCCATGGGATAATAAATATGGAGGAACTTAAAATTAATTTCTTCCTAGACACAGATTTATTGACAAAACTCCACAGCTTTGTGGCGCTGGCTCATACTAGTCCTCTTCATAGTTGGACCTTCCTGCACATGGGGATTCAAACAGGATACCTTTAGCAGGTGGTGTATCTGCAGGGCTGGGCCTAAGGTGTCTTTTTAAAATGTTCTTCATTTCTGCTGCAAGCTTTAGCATATTCTGTGCCACAGTGCAGCAGTTTAGCATCAGTAAGAATGGTCTGTCAACTACAGATCAGGTCAGTTCTCTTTGTTCCCTCTGCTGAGGATTTGCAATGAGTGCTTTATGCAGAGACTGAAGAAAGATACAAGTGACATTAGCTGGCTAGTCTCCAGAGTGTCTGCAGGCCAAGTCACGAACAAGCCCTACATTGGCTGAGTAGCCCCTATTTATAACTCTCTCTCTGAGGCTGTCAAACTGGAGCTCTGAGACAGCGATATCATTTCCACTTTCCTCTGTAGTTGCTCCAAGTTTGGCATTGAAATGAAGCTTGTCTGTATGTATACAGGCAAAGAGGGCAGTTTAGAATGACAACTCAGCTCGAGGTATATCACGGTCTTCATTCAGACTCCTAGGCCACTATGTTGACATGTGACTGGCAAGGCCAGTGACCTAAATAATTATTTGCCAGAGACATTAGCTTACATTAAAGAAACAAGCATAAGAGAAAAAAAAAAGAAAATACATGCAGTGAGATAGAACAGCTCATATTTCTTGGATTGCTAGACCAGATACCTCGGGTGTGCCTGTCAAATAGAAATTTCAGAACAAATCAATCCAATTTCATAAATACATGAAGGCAACACACTGTCAGAAGGGTCCACAACAAACACAATCACATATGTGTGCCTAATTTGCACAAGCAATTCCTTCCTTTGTGAGCACAACCACAGGAAATGAACGCATAAATGGCCACCTAGATGTCTGACATGCAACTAGAGTAACTGTGCTTGCAAATGTACACACTTTTTTCAAGCATATCCCTTCAATTATGAAAATATGGACCAAAATGTATGATACCATAACAATTATATTTCATGTGTGTATGTACATAGAACACTGCCTCAATTGGACCATATTTATGGCTAGCCTCAAAACAAACTCCTGATATTTTTGATCACAATAGAGCTCAAGAAGGGTTAGCAACTAAAGAATGGCACATACACCTCAGTTAGTTCATGCAAATCAGGTGCATAGCAGATGTGCATACAATCTGGTGTGTGCTAATATATACACAAGTTTTGTGGGCTGGAATCAGAAGTTACCACTGAAAATATATTTTCCATAACATTACTTTGTAATATGAAATCTGAGTACATTTTCAAACCCATTGCATGGATTTTTCAGAGATGGTCAAAATGATTAGAGAAACATATGAAGACACAGGGCCTTTGATTGCATTGATTTTCCTGAGTTTCTGGTGCCCATGTTTCACTATCCACCTCACAATATCTGCTTCTTCCCTATCTTGTTTAAGCTTAAAACCAACAGTTGCACTAGCTCAGCCCAGAGAGGCAACTGGTAAGTATTCGTGTGGGCTGAAAAAAAGTTGCCATATTCCACCTCAGAGGTGGATGCATTGCAGCACTTTGCTAATTGAAACCTGTATATAGTCAATAAATAATGCTTGCACAGCACTTTGTGATCCTTTGGATTGACAGGTGCTATATAAAAATAGCTATTATTAATAAGTATATAGGATCAGGTCTGACACATTCCTTCCAGTAGAGGGGAATGGTATGCATACAGACAAAGCTAGTTCATTGCAAATACTAGCCATGAGCCGGACGTTTGTCGTACTAAGAGACCGTGTAATGGAGGGATGTACTTAGTTCAGATAATTTCTGCTACTTACAGCAACATGTGCTTTTTCTTAATATTCTCCTTTTTATTTACATGCTGTATTGTGAGCATGAAAGCTCACAGATGTTGATAAAGACTCTATTTGATTTTGTAAAGAACATATGCTAGATGAGATTACATGCTGCTCAAATCTGTAGGAAGCGAGATGGCGAAATCAGGCTGTTCAAGAGTGCCCTCACCTGCATTGTAGGGACGGAGGCAAGTATTAATGGGAGTTAAAAGAATCAGGTGGAACTCCTCATCAACACTCATTTCATGATGATCTAGAATTAATGTATGTAAAAAAGTGTCTGGCATGATCTTCCCCAAACATGACATCACTTCAAAGCACAACCTCTTTTAATAATAAGTGAGTTTTATGGGGAGAAAACAAAATCAGTTTCACAGTTATCCGAACTCCTAGATTTCCCAGTTCTACCCATCTCCTATGCACATCTTTAGAGCATAAACTCTTGGGGGCAGGAGGCAGTCTCTATTTTCATGCATTGTTCATGTGAAGCTCAGAGCATACTGTTGGCACTAAAATAACCACCAGAGTAATAATAGTGATGCTGCTCTTTAAAATGTTCTTTTAAAATCGTGGTATGTGAATTTTATGTTCATGAAATTATAGGAGAGATGGCAATAGACGGAGAAAGGAATAGTGCAGGATTCTGAAGGAATGTAGCATCAGTTCTGGATCCCAGGCACAACTCTGCCAGTGTACCTCAATCTTTACCAACAGCATGTCCCGTCTATTCCATTCCCGGTCTCTATGTACAATTCTGTGAATGCAGCACCTTCTGCTATTCCAGTCCTGCGCTCCCCAGACACCTCAGCCAATGCCCCTCACCCTGACCTGCGTACACAAAGCAAAATGCATCTCCTGCTATTCCAGAACTGAAGGCCTCTACACCGCTCAGCCATCATAACCCGATCTGCATTATCCAATGTTATATCCACCTGAGCAGAGAATTCATTGCTAACTAGGACACATTGCTTAGTGGTTCTGTGATGTAGACCAATGTCTATTAGAGACTTTGATGAGAGAGACCACCCATTTCCTTTTCACGTGTCACTGCAGGATTTGAACGTCCTCTGATAGTTCTCCACAGAGGTGACTGATTAGTGCAGCAAAACACCTTGCTACCTCAGCTTCTTTTTCTCCTTCACATATCTTTACTGTATTAAAATAGTTTATGATTATGAATGTCTTGCATTCTCTTATGTACCATAACCACTACGGGGAGACAGAAAAATTCACATTGCTTTCTTTACCTTGGTCTTCTGATTTTAACAATGTCTGTTAATTATTAGAAGACAAAAAAATGATTATGGGACTGTTATTTTATAACAAGGACATTTTCACAAGCCACAGAAGGTAATATTGCCTGAAGAGTCAGTTCCTACTTCTCACCTTGCTTATAAGCACTGTTCAAAGGGAACAAGAGCTCCCTGGGAGCTCTGGTACTTTCTTCTCCAGCAGGAGTTGAGCTTGCTGTCTTCCTATCTTGGGAAGTAAAGCTAAACAAAATATCTATTGCAAATCCTGGATCTGGATCTATACAGGTGCATCTTTACACCCATGTGGAGCCCCATGATGGCATAATAGTGGCATGTGAGGAAGGAAAAGATGGAAAGATTGTAAAAGAAATAGATAAATAAGAAGTTAAAGGAAACAAAATGTTAAAGGAAGAAGAAAAATATTATGTGAAAGCTCTGACTGGATTATGATGATCTATTGTATTACTTATTACATTTGTTGATATGTTTTAATATATTATTTAGTATAGTAAGATGTTATTTGATAATAATTTATTATTCTTAGATGCTTCAAGTCTCTATGGTGGCCTTCGGACAGATAAAAGCCATCAGCCCAAATCCCTGCCTTGTGATCTGGGGAGACGTTTACTATCCGAACTGTGTTTTTTACTCCTCTTCTTCTGTTGTACTCTGCTTCCCCGGGTAATCCAGGTGGGAAAATCCTATAAACTGTAGTACAATACTTACTCATTTTATAAAATGTCATTGTATTCCCTAGGCAGTTTCTCAGACTGGTTCCAAAAGCTATAGAAAAGTTGTTTATATTTAATACTACAGGTTTTTAGAGTAATTTCTACAGAATGCTATTGGTTTCCTATTATTCCTATTTTATTATTTACATTACCATAGTTGTCAGAGGTCCCGACCAGACTGGGATCTCACTGTGCTAGATGCTGCACAGAGAGGGACATGGTTCCTATTCCAAAAAGCTTACAATCTAGAACTTTGCTATAAGGGCATATCTATGCCTCACCATTATAGCAGCAACCCTGTCTTTCTTTTTCCCACTCCATTCTGCTTCCCAGCTCAGCCTTGCGCCATATCTTTACAGGAATTCCTTCACTTCCCCCCCCCCCCCCGCCCCCGCTTCCCTCCACCAAGGCTCAGACCTGCTCTGCAGCATTACAACTGCACTTCCATGTATCTTCCTTCTTGGAGCACTGCTAGTTAAAAACTGCTGCTGTTTACTGCTTTCATATCACCTCAATTATTCCCACACTGATTCACTTTATTTCATGTTTTAATTCTTGCTGTTTGTTTGGAACACTCAGCTATTCCTTTAAATAAGACTATTGCTCAAATAGTGGCAGCAAAATTTGGCCGTATAACTATAACAATTGCATATGCAATCATGCTCCCTCCCGGTGTGCACTTTGATCTCTAGGTGATCACTTGCATGCTCATTTTTGCACAGCAATTTTGAGCCTATGAGTGTAGCATGTTTCAGATTGGTAGCCACTTTGCAGAAAAGCCTCCCCTACCACAGACAGTGTTTTAGCTTGTGAATCCCCCCCCCCCTTTTTTTACCTTACATAGGGCTCTTTACTCTTCTCCATCACAGCATTTTGCCAGCCTTCAATCTAATCGATCTCCAAAGAGAAAGGAGGGGGGAAGAGAGATATGTAATATCTAAAGAACACATAAGTAAAAAAACCAAACCCACAACAGAGCCAACCCTTTGCAGAATTCACTACTGCTGAAATCATAGAATCACAGAATATCATGGTTGGAAGGGACCTCAGGAGGTCATCTAGTCCAACCCCCTGCTCAAAGCAGGACCAATCCCCAACTAAATCATCCCAGCCAGGGCTTTGTGAAGCCTGACCTTGAAAACCTCTAAGGAAGGAGATTCCACCACCTCCCTAGGTAACTCATTCCAGTGCTTCACCACCCTCTTAGTGAAAAAGTTTTTTCTAACATCCAACCTAAACCCTCCCCCACTGCAACTTGAGACCATTACTCCTCATTCTGTCATCTGGTACCACTGAGAACAGTCTAGATCCATCCTCTTTGGAACTCCCTTTCAGGTAGTTGAAAGCAGCTATCAAATCCCCCCACATTCTTCTCTTCTGCAGACTAAACAATCCCAGTTCCCTCAGCCTCTCCTCATAAGTCATGTGCTCTAGCCCCCTAATCATTTTTGTTGCCCTCCGCTGGACTCTTTCCAATTTTTCCACATCCTTCTTGGAGTGTGGGGCCCAAAACTGGACACAGTACTCCAGATGAGGCCTCACCAGTGTCGAATAGAGGGGAATGATCACGTCCCTCCATCTGCTGGCTATGCCCCTATTTATACAGCCCAAAGTGCCATTGGCCTTCTTGGCAACAATGGCACACTGTTGACTCATATCCAGCTTCTCATCCACCGTAACCCGTAGGTCCTTTTCTACAGAACTGCTGCCTAGCCATTCGGTCCCTAGTCTGTAGCAGTGCATGGGATTCTTCCGTCCTAAGTGCAGGACTCTGCACTTGTCCTTGTTGAACCTCATCAGATTTCTTTTGGCCCAATTCTCTAATTTGTCTCGGTCCCCCTGTATCCTATCCCTACCCTCCAGCAGATCTACCACTCCTCCCAGTTTAGTGTCATCTGCAAACTTGCTGAGGGTGCAGTCCACGCCATCCTCCAGATCATTAATGAAGATATTGAACAAAACCGGCCCCAGGACCGACCCTTGGGGCACTCCGCTTGATACCAGCTGCCAACTAGACATGGAGCCATTGACCACTACCCGTTGAGCCCGACAATCTAGCCAGCTTCCTATCCACCTTATATCCATTCATCCAGCCCACACTTCTTTAACTTGCTGGCAAGAATACTGTGGAAGGCCGTATCAAAAGCTTTGCTAAAGTCAAGGAATAACACGTCCACTGCTTTCCCCTCATCCACAGAGCCAGTTATCTAGTCATAGAAGGCAATTAGATTAGTCAGGCATAACTTGCCCTTGGTGAATCCATGCTGACTGTTCCTGATCACTTTTCTCTCCTCTAAGTGCTTCAGAATTGATTCCTTGAGGACCTGCTCCATGATTTTTCCAGGAACTGAGGTGAGGCTGACTAGCCTGTAGTTCCCTGGATCCTCCTTCCAGGGCCGGCTCCAGGCACCAGAGAACCAAGCCGGTGCCTGGGGCGGCAAATGTAAAGGGGCGGCAGGACGTTGGGCTCTGGGGCGACAATTCCGCGGTGGGGACGCGACTCTTCTTCGGTCGCCGGCAGCAATTTGGCAGCCGCACCACTACTCCGCCTCCCCATTCGGCGGCACATTTTTTTGTTTTGTTTTTTTGCTGCTTGGGGCGGCAAAAACGCTGAAGCCGGCTCTGCCTCCTTCTACCCTTTTTTAAAGATGGGCGCTACACTAGCCTTTTTCCAGTCTTCCGGGACTTCCCCCGATAGCCATGAGTTTTCAAAGATAATGGCCAATGGCTCTGCAATCACATCCGCCAACTCCTTTAGCACCCTCAGGTGCAGCGCATCCGGCCCCATGGACTTGTGCTCATCCAGCTTTTCTAAATAGTCCTGAACCACTTCTTTCTCCACAGAGGGCTGGTCACCTCCTCCCCATGCTGTGCTGCCCAGTGCAGCAGTCTGGGAGCTGACCTTCTTCGTGAAGACAGAGGCAAAAAAAGCATTGAGTACATTAGCTTTTTCCAAATCCTCTGTCACTAGGTTGCCTCCCTCATTCAATAAGGGGCCCATGCTTTCCTTGGCTTTCTTCTTGTTGCTAACATACCTGAGGAAACCCTTCTTGTTACTCTTAACATCTCTTGCTAGCTGCAACTCCAGGTGTGATTTGGCCTTCCTGATTTCACTCCTGCATGCCCGAGCAATATTTTTATACTCTTCCCTGGTCATTTGTCCAATCTTCCACTTCTTGTAAGCTTCTTTTTTGTGTTTAAGATCAGCAAGGACTTCACTGTTAAGCCAAGCTGGTCGTCTGCCATATTTACTATTCTTTCTACACATCGGGATTGTTTGTTCCTGCAACCTCAATAAGGATTCTTTAAAATACAGCCAACTCTCCTGGACTCCTTTCCCCCTCATGTTATTCTCCCAGGGGATCCTGCCCATCAGTTCCCTGAGGGAGTCAAAGTCTGTTTTTCTGAAGGTCAGGGTCCGTAATCTGCTGCTCTCCTTTCTTCCTTGTGTCAGGATCCTGAACTCGACCATCTCATGGTCACTGCTTCCCAGGTTCCCATCCACTTTTGCTTCCCCTACTAATTCTTCTCGGTTTGTGAGCAGCAGGTCAAGAAGAGCTCTGCCCCTAGTTGGTTCCTCCAGCACTTGCACCAGGAAACTGTCCCCTAAACTTTCCAAAAACTTCCTGGATTGTCTGTGCACTGCTGTATTGCTCTCCCAGCAGATATCAGGGTGATTGAAGTCTCCCATGAGAACCAGGGCCTGCGATCTAGTAACTTCCATTAGTTGCCAGAAGAAAGTCTCGTCCACCTCATCCCCTTGGTCTGGTGGTCTATAGCAGACTCCCACCACGACATCACCCTTGTTGCTCACACTTTAAAACTTAATCCAGAGACTCTCAGGTTTTTCTGCAGTATCATACCGGAGCTCTGAGCAGTCATACTGCTCTCTTACATACAATGCAACTTCCCCACCTTTTATTCCCTGCCCGACCTTCCTGAACAGTTTATATCCATCCATGACAGTACTCCAGTCATGTGAGTTATCCCACCAAGTCTCTGTTATTCCAATCACATCATAATTCCTTGACTGTGCCAGGACTTCCAGTTCTCCCTGCTTGTTTCCCAGGCTTCTTGCCTTTGTGTATAGGCACTTAAGATAATTTGCTGATTGTCCTGCTTTCTCAGTATGAGGCAGGAGCCCTCCCCTCTTGCGCTCTCCTGCTCGTGCTTCCTCCCGGTACCCCACTTCCCCGCTTTGGTCTCCTTTCCCTGGTGAACCTAGTTTAAAGCCCTCCTCACTAGGTTAGCCAGCCTGCTTGTGAAGATGCTCGTCCTTCTCTTCCCTCTCTTCGTTAGGTGGAGCCCATCTCAAACGAAGAGCTCATCCAGCTCTGGACTGGGATAACTACAGGCCAATCACTCTCCTCTCTCTCTCTCTTTTTTTTTTTTTTTTTTACAGTGTACATGTAAATCCCAGTGCATATATTACAACAAATTATGTGTTTTAACGCTTAAAAGGAATTGAATGGTCCTATAAAACTGGAAATGTCACAATGAACCCTAGGGATGCCCGAGTTTCGAAGTGATAGAAATATTGCTTAATTTATGACACAAGTAATACAGTAAGATGTATTATGAAAGACAATAACCTTACATTCCCTTGCAATTTCAGATTTCTGGGTAGCATGGATATTGTAGTCAAGTCATGGACATTCTTCATCACAGCTATTAAAGTGAAGTTTTTGCAGTTTCATTTTGTGGACTTTCTTTCTCCTGTCCAATGAATAAACGATTCCAGCTCCAGAACTGTGGCTAGGCACTGGCATGGACTATTCTCCAAGAGAACCTAACAGGCTAGGATCTGAAGGATACAAGCTATTTGCCTCAGTGTCTGAGAAGATCTGCCACACTCAGTCAAATGAACTACAATGCACGGACCAGTGTCGATGACTCTGATGAGAAGTGCAGTGATTCATCTAGGGACAGATGGGTTGAGGCCCATGGATAGCCCCAGCAGTCACAAGAGAGTGAGAAAGGAAACATGATATTTTGTATACAATGCTTCGATTTTCAGTGTCATTTGCCTCCGATGGATCTTTCATTCTGGCCGTCTGGGTGGCTATTTGATCATTCTAATGAAGATATAGGAGTTGGGGAAGGTTTTTTTCTCATCCTTAGATGAGGTGGGCTGGGTGGGCAATATTTAAATGTCAGATCGGGGCAACAAATACACTGATCCATCATGGCTGATGGGACACAGTGATATGCAAATGTGGCTGCATTAGCACTGTAGACTAGAACTGGACGGAGTAAAATTAGAACTACTAGCAAAGAAATTCTGGCCTCAAAGATCATCTAGTATGTACAGTGACTTGTGCCGCTGCACTGAAGCCTAGCAGACAAGTAACTGATTAAGCTACTCTACTGTGCAATGATTTGGACCACAACAGCAACATACAAAACATGGCTGAGATACAATGAACTGGATATACAAACGGCCATGACAGAGCTTTATGACCTACAGAGGCCAACCTTAATATCCAAAAGGGGTTATCTGGCCTGAGCGGCCAGTTATGGTGATTTCTACTGGCCTATCATGCCCTAGATTCCCTGAGCTCCAATTCACTGGTGCCAGTTATTGTTGCTGTTTGTTACTGATACAGCGCTATCGATGTGCATAGTGCTTTACAGATACACACAGTTAGCTAGGGTCTTACTTCCTGCCCCAAACAGTGAACAGTCTAACCTGGGGGGATACAAAGCAAACAGTTCAACGCACAATCAGGAAAAGGGCAGCAGACAGTCATAGCTGATCTTTGATGGGAGGCCTGAAGAAAGAAGCAGGATAGGAATGAGGTGCTTTGAGAGAGGACAGCATGACAAAAGGTTCAAAGTTGGAAGGGGAGAAGTGGACGCAAGGAGTGGTGAGGAGGGACGAATGGACAGGGTCTGAGTAAGGATCCATGACGCAGGCAGAGCTGAGAGGCAGGACTGGAGGTGGAGATTTAAAAGGTGAGGGTGGAGAGTTTCAATATGATGGATCTAGCTATACCAGTCAACCCCCAGAAAAGATATACCAGTCAACCCCCAGATATACCAGTCAACCCCCCAGAAAAGATCAGAGTGATCAACTACAGTGTCATAGACTAATGTGTAGATTCGCAACGAGAGACCGGTTTCTTGCCTCTTTGCCAAGCATACTGAGTGCTACGTGAATAATAAATAATACACACCATGAGATTCCAATAACTGTAACAAACACGAGGTATAATCAAACCCAATCAAACCAAAAATATCATAATTCCAGAGTCCGAGGCCAGAAGGGACCATTGTGATGACCTAGGCTGACCTTCTGTATAGCACTGTCCATAGAACTTCCCCAAAATAATTCCTAGAGCAGATCGTTTAGAAAAACATCCAATCCTGATTTAAAATGATCAGCAATGGAGAAACCACCATGACCCTTGGTAAACTGATCCAATGGTTAATTACCCTCACTGTCAAAAATGTACACCCTACTTCCTGTCTGATTTTGTCTAGCTTCAACTTTCAGCCATTGAATTGTGTTATAGTTTTCTCTGCTAGATTGAAGAGCCCATTATTAAATATGTGTTCCCCCATGTAGATACTTACAGACTGTAATTAAGTCACCCCTTAATCGTCTCTTTGTTAAGCTAAATAGCCCGAATTCTTTGAGTGTATCACTATAAGGCATGTTTTCTAATCCTCTAATCATTCTCATGGCTCTTCTCTGAACCTTCACCAATTTGTCAACATCCTTCCTGAATTGTGGGCCTGAGAACCAGACACAGTATTCCAACAGTGGTCACACCAATGCCAAATACAGAAGTAAAATAACCTCTTTACACTGTAATAATAGATAAATAATAACAGTAATGATATTTTTCAATTTACTCTTCAGAACTATGAAGTTACAACTGCATGCACCAGTCTCCTGGCTCCCAGAACTGCCTTCCAAGAAGCGTGGAAGCCAGATTGTAAATTACTGTCAGTCAGGAGTATGAGCACTGAAGTACAGCAAAATACTCCCTTCTGAGATCATGGAACACAGCCCAAACTTCTTTCTTCACCTCATCATACTGATGTTAACCTGAAGGTACTCCCCATTTTACAAGTTAATACCATATCTTAGGCTAAACAAACTCCAAGCATTTAGTAGTCCCGAATACTGTTATTACTGAGCTTATAGAAGTCAACGTCGGCACTATTTACCAAGTACTTCGCAGCTTCAGAGAGCTTTACAAACATTGTGACAGCCTTGGCTTTAAGCCAGTGCAAGTCTATTGAAACAAGGAGAAGAGGCACGTGCTCACATCAGGTCTTAATTTGGCCCATTAACGAATTAGTCCTCACTACCTCTTATGCGGTACAGTAAGTATAGTCACCACCACTGTACAGATGGGGAAACTGAGGCAGAGAGGTTTAGTGATCTGTCCAAGAGCAGAGAAAGAGGGTCAGTTTCAGAATAGGCATTAGAACACAATTGTTCCTGGCTCTCAGTCCCATGAGCTCCTGGAAAAAAATCCCCCAAATCCTGGAAGTTCACAACATTAGAAAAGAAAAGGAAGAATGGCCAAGTCCCCCAAATCTCAGTGACTCAGGCACCCAGCTTAAAGGAAACAAAAGCACCAGGCAATAAAACCAACTGCTGATGTGTGACTGGTGCAGATACATAGACAAGCTACTGTTTAAAGACACAGGCACACAAATACATTAGGTGAGGGTATGTTACAACAGCAACAACGACTGGCTGCTAATTAGTCACAACCCCCAACGATAGAGTATCACCAGAGTGGCAGAGAACATCCCACGGAAATTACATTTTTTAAAAAACATGCTGCAATCACTCCCCTGGCAGCCCCTTCCTTCATCTTCCCTCTTGGCTTTTTATTTATTGTAATTACTTTCGTAATAATATTTGTTTCCGTGTTATTATATAGATTACTGTTCACAGCAACCACAACAACAAAAATAATAGCTGGGAAGAGTTATGTTGCTTATTTATCTCCTTGGCCATTACTGGGTTGCCAGGAAAGGAGAGAAGGGTGCTTGGGGGAGGGAGGCATCAGGAAAAGCAGTAAATAGAGAGGAAAGCATATTCCTGAGAAGCAAAGATGTATGGGAGCACACTGACGGAGGAGGAAACACTGGTAATAAGCAAATAAAGCTAATAACTCAAGAGGCAAGGCGGTGCCAGCAGATAAAGAACAGAATAAATAACACTTTGCTGGAAGTGCAGGTAGAAGGCAGTATCATGGCTCTAGTATCTTCGGCCCAAAGCCATTGGCCACAAAGGGAGGATTACTTGCGGGGGGTGCTGTGGGTGGACTGTGACCTCAGCACAGTGCAAAGGGATAGGTTTAAAATGTGATGTTTCCCATGGCTTGCTGCCTATCGTGCCAAACAAACAGGCCTCTACCAGTGATCTAACAGGGAATCCCTCCTAGCTGTCAATAGCAGTAACAGGGTCCATTTCACTCCACAGAAGCCGGGCACTCCACAGGAGATCAGCAAGCTGCCCCCAAATCCCTACTTCACGAGGGGAGCTGGCGTTGGCTGGTTCATACAGTCACCCAAAATGGGTGGGAACAGCATGGAAGTCTGCCAGGAAATACACTGATTCAGTGCCTCTTCTGCGCAGCCTCCACTGCAGGAGAGCCCATGGAACTCTAGGTGGTCTTTAAAGCTGTCCTCCCTTGGTAGAACCCCTGGGGAAAGGCAGCGGGGATATCATTACCCATGCCGAATCTCCCCTCCGCAGGGTGACTCTAGCCTATAGAGTTTATATCTGCTTTTCATGCCTCCAACCAAGTCACTGTATCATAGACATTTTCCATGCTGGACACATTCCCCCTAGCAGGGGACAGTGGTGAATATGCACACAACCTAACACATGACTCTTAGTCCTCCAGCAAGTAAGCACATTCATCCATACTCTCAAATACTTAAGCTAGCCTCCTGCTATACCAGCATATCTGTACCATCATCTATACAAGTTCGTCTATGGGAAATTTCTCTCTTGGATCTGATACACCTTGGCTTGCAAAGACATTTAGCACAACTTTTGTTGGCTTAGACAGCAGAAAAACCTTGGCTCGGGATCTACTTCATGAGACAAGAGAAACCCTCTCACCGTACCAATTAATGACATTGCTCTAAACAGCCCCTTGTGATCTAGCACTACAGAAACCTAGCAGCTCCCCGAACCCATACTCCACCACACACCCACTGACACTTGTAACATAGATGGACCGACTGCTGGGAGCCTTCAGAGTATATTTGCTCACACAATATTTTATTATGGGAAATAAATTCCTCTTCAATTCCCCTGCCAGGAGAGGAGGCAGTGTGTGCGGGGATAAGGGGAGATGTGCTTCTGTTATCCTTTTCTGAGCACCCTGCTATGAAACCAAGGGGCAGGCTCTGAAAGGAAGGGTAGAAACCCCATCATTTGGGCTATTTAGAGACCCAGAAAATGTGCAGTAGGGAACAGTCTTGCACTGGACCTGTGATGTGACCTAATAGGGCTTTTCCCTCTCTACCTTTCTATGATTATCTAGGATCTCAAACCCTGCCACTTTAGCTTCAGTGAAACAATCAGTGAAGAGTCATAACTCAGCTGGGCTGGAGAAAGCAGCCTGAATAAAATAGGACCCAACCAGTAATGGCACCCTCAGGTAAAGCAGACCTCAACTGAACCTGTAACTATAGGCTGTGAAATGCTAGATCAGCATTTGTGGTTTGGTTTGTTTGGGTTTTTCAAAACCATAGAAAGGTCAATCTGTGGCTAAAACCTAAAAGAGCAAATCAGGACCCCTGGGCCCTATTCCTACCTCTGCCACTGACTTACTCTGTGACCTGGGAAGAAATCACTTAACTTCTCCATGTCTCAGTTTTGCTACCATTAAAAAGGGAGATACCACTTCCGGGCTCACATAGCTGGGAGGGCTAACTTGTCTGTATAATGCTTTGTTGTTCCTAAAATGGACAATGTCAGCGAAAAACCAAGTGCTCATGTGCTTCTTCAATTCAAGACCTGGAGAGGAGAACATTGGGAAAGAGAGGGGCAGGTGGAAGAGAGCAGAGATGGGTAGTATAAAAGGAGGAAAGGAAAAGAAAGAAGAGGGTGGCAACATTGGAGATTGGTAGGGACTGGCCACACACTGGTAATACTTGCCACATCACCTAGGCAGGGCTCTGTGAGTGGCAGAGATGGAAAGGGGAAATGAGGAGATAAAACATGCACAAAGAATCCACAGGCTGTTTGGTGTGGAGTATTTTTTAAAACAAGTGCATTTCCCTGAGAGCTCCCACCCATAGCTTGATCTATGATCCTGCAAAGCTGAATCATTTTTAATTTAATGCTTCTGGGAAGTGGGGAGGGAAAAACCCATCAAGCATAGGCACAGTTCGCAAGCACTGGGTATTAGCATTTGGCAGCATTTATTATTGCTGTTTATGGTGATATAAATTAGGTTTACACCGATATAATTAATAACCCTAAATTTGGGTATAATAAATAGCAATATTTATCCAGAACTGCAGTGTCTGGAGAAGCCCAATAAGAACACAAAATACTGACTACTTCTTTGTGAGTGTGAGTGTGTGAAGGTTGTGAGTGAGCGAGAAAGTGCGTGTGTGTAAGGGAAGCAGGTGTGTGCGAATGTACATGAGAGCTAGGAGAGGCACTGATAAGGAACGTCTAATACTTTACTTAACAGATATAGCAAAATTAATCAGATCTGTCATTTGATTGGCTACATGCCTGGCTGCTGTTCTCTGGGAAAGGATATAGGACCAGTGCATTCAGTCAAACACAACAACAGTCGCACAGTGATGCTCACAATTCCTTTTTGGGTTTGAACAAAGCCAAGTTCAGCTGTGATGACTGTTGATGAGTTAGGTTTTTATATGAAAAGCATCCCCCCCCCCCCACACACACACACTTCATTTACAGTCCGTTCCAGAGCTGTGATTCCTTCCATTGCTGAAAGATGGGGATAGATTGTAAAAGCACTGAAAGAAATGAAGAGCTGGGGAGATCGGGGAGGGAGGAGAGATGCTTACCATCTCGGCCGTGTGCTGCTGGAGCGTAATCACATTACTGCACTCGTGTCTGCGTTAGAGGAATATTTGCCGCGTGTAACTTTCAGATCACATTAACCAAAGCAAACAGCGAGGCCCTGCTTGTCTTGTTACTGCATGAGGCTTCTGGAGCGTGATCGTGCAGTGCCCTGCTGGGATGAGAGTGCTCTTCCGTTGGGCTGGGTACGGCGGGGAGCCACAAGGGTGACAGGGCTGCTAGCAGGAACCCTTTGTAAATGCCCCGCACTGGCATCCATCTCCAGGACTGATGATGAAGTATTATGCATGCTCGGGGACCAAGGGAAGATGGGGGGAGGAGGAGCTTCAAAGCACTGCCGACAAAGAAAAATTAATCCTCTCTTAAATAAGGAAAGATGCTGAGATAGGGGGACTAGAGCAGCATTAATCCACGGC
Source organism: Natator depressus (assembly GCF_965152275.1). NCBI lineage: Eukaryota > Metazoa > Chordata > Testudines > Cheloniidae > Natator > Natator depressus. Next base: position 70,503,206 of record NC_134243.1, read on the forward strand.
ACAAAGTGGAGGGGGGGAAAGAGAGATTGATAGAAGTCTGTGCTTCCGAAGGGGAGAGATTTGCAACCACTCTGCTCATTAAAAAGCCACAGCCAGGCAGGGATGCTCGAGGTAATCATCTCAATCAAACTGCCCTGGCTGGCTCATCTAAGAGCCTTCCAAAGAGGAAAGGAGGGCATTAATTCCTCCTGACCCTTTGGGCGTGGGGCTGGGAGGAGAGGCAATGAGATGGTGAGGGGGTGGAATCCTGGCCCAGGAGAGGCAAGGAGTAGAGTATCAGGCTGCCACACATGTATACATGACGCCATGACTCAGAACTCTGTGACCATGGAGAATAATGGAGGCTCAGGCCTCGGGTTGGAGAGCCCAGTACAGACTAGTGCTGAGATAGTACAATAATGTCTGTGGTATCTGCAGAGCACCCACAACGGCAGGAAAGCAGAGGAATGAAGGGAACAGTGGGGAGCCATGGCAAAAGAAACGGACAAGTTGAGGGAGATGTGGGACCCAGCAGCAGTTAGACTGGGGCAGGGATCATCTTTGTGTTCTGTGTTTGTACAGTGCCTAGCACAATGAGGTCCAGATCCAAGATCAGGGCTCCTAGGTACTACAAATAATAATACTAATTTAGTATTTAGGTGCATTCATGTGCTGCTAAATCCTGCCTAACAGGCATGTGATCCTCTGGAGAGGGCACTGGACTGGGAGTCAGGAGGCTTGGGTTCTAATCCCACCGTTGCCACTAACCTGTGTGACCCTGGGCAAGTCACTTTGCTGCTGTGCCTTTGTTTCTCCTTTTACACTTTTCCTGCCTTGTCTATTTAAACTGTGAGCAGTTTGGGGCAGATACCACTTTTGACTATATGCATGTGCAAGGCTTAACACATCGAGCCCTGAACTCAGGCAGGGCCTCTATGCATGACTGTAATACAAATTAATAACAATCCCAGTACATGGTTCTCTTGACTGGTTTATGGCTCCCAAGTGGAGGCTGACACAGAAGTATCTCACTGGTGTGAAAACTAGAGATTTTGAGATCATTCACCTCTCCAGCTATTATTTCTGATGGAATTGTGAGAAAGGAGCGAGCCTGGAGGGGGGATATCTCACTGGAGCAGAGGGGGCACAGAAGGGTGAAGCCATGTTAAGACACAGGTGAGACGTCTTCCTGCCCCCTGTGTAATACATTGGAAGCTTCACAAGCAGGTGGATGGATAGAGTTAGGCACTTATCTATCAACTTCCACCTGAATATCTCAAAGTATGTTACACACTTTAATTAATTAAGCCTCACAACATAATTATAAAGGGTGTCACCAGGAATTGGGGGATGAAATTAAGAGATGGGAAGAATATACACTGAGTATCAGAAACCCTTCCTGTGTGTGCTATACTGTGTGCCAGGTTGTGGAATAGTCAATGTAGTATTTGACATTAGACCATGTAAAACACTCATAAATGTACAGTGGGCACCAATCCTACATTTGCAGGGAGATAGACAAGATATATGTCTTTTCCATCTCTAACATCTATGATTACCCCCATTTTACTGCTGGGAAAACAGAGGCACAAAAAGGCAAACTGAGGGCTTGCCTAGATGAATGGTTAGTGCGCAGCAAGCTGGGTGTAGATCTACAGCACACTAGCCTGCCATGCACTAACTGGACATGTGGACCCTACTACCGCACACTAGAAGTTCCCCGCTGTGCATGTGCACTTATCTACCCCTATTCCACAGTAGAGGAGATCAAAGCACAGTAGGGAACCTCTCGCACGTGGCAGGCTAGTGTGCCATAGATTTGCACCCCAACTTGCCATGCATTAACTGGTCATCTAGACAAGCCTTAACTTGCCCAGGGCCATGCAGTCAATGGAAGAGCCAGGAATAGAACCAGGATCTCCTGGTTCATCTCTCAAGCAAGAGGTGCTCCCATCGCCAAAGTCAGGTTTGAGCTCCTCTGCACCAGGTAAGGCAGAGTTCCTCCTGGGCGACATGAGCTCAGAAAGTAGCACTTCACTGAGTGCCATGCAGAGCTCTGTCCTCCCCGCTGAGGTCCCACCCTTAAAGAGTCACCTCCTGAACGCTTGAAAAAGAAAGGTCAGACATTCCCTCCGTTCCTCCATCTGCTGGAGACTTTAAGTGCAGTGAAGTGGGGGGGGGGGACAACAAAAAAACCCATCCACCTTCAGTTTGCCTTTGCTGCCTGGAAGGATTAGGGCATTTGGTGCCTGCAGAGACCTAGAACACTCAGGGGTTATGTCTTATTCCATCAAATGGAGCTGCCAAGCTGCTGTTGTGCCGGCTTCCTTAGAGGTGATATATCATGAATGACATGATGGTTCGTAGCATTGTGACAGGCTGGGGAATATCAAAACAACCTCTAGCTCCTGCCCACTGAAGCGTCTGCACCAACTCAGAATGAATTGATTTGGGAAGTTTGATAAAGTTATGTTCAGTTTCTCTCATTGTTTTTCATTTTTTGCTACTGTCTCTGCACTCGTGGGTCCCATCCAGCCTGTATCAAAATCAGAAGGGTCCACGTGCCACAAGGAAGGGTGTTCCCAGAAGATCCCAACACAGTTTTACACACTCAAGAAATCTGAAGGAGCAGCCGTACTTTTGACACCAATTTCCCAGACTTTTGAGATTAGCCTATTATAAGAAACTGTAGCCACGCATATGCATGAACCATGGTCACCAGTGAGGACCAAAATCTTAACACCTTCAGCACCAAAAATGGAAGCCCCTACTCCTAACCAAAAGGAGTAACTCCTCTAGGTGTAATCAGCAGGTTGTTATAATCGCTGAGGCCTGTCACCAGGGGGAGACATGATCACCCTAAAAGAAGACAGTGACTATATTATAGTGCCACTACCAAATACCCATCACAAGTGAGCAAACTCCATGTTCAGAAGCATTTGGGGTTTCCCCAAATATCACACAAGCCTATCTCATCTAGCCCAGTTCTAAAATAGGGTCTCTCTCCAACCCACTGGCTACCTTGTATTTCAGGTTTCTACATCAGAAACAGGATAGTGCTTTCTTCAATTCAGTCAAGAGAGTGAGGGAGTGAGTGACTGTGTGTGCATGTGTTGGGGTGGAAAAGGAGGGAGCATGCAAAGAAGACTCCAAGTGTATGTCTGCCCAGTAAAAGCTGTGTACAACTAGCTTACCTGAGCTCCCTTGAATCCAGCTAGCAAGGGTAATAGTAGCGAAGACAATGCAGCATGGGTGCTGCAGCACAGGTAATACAAGCCCAGCAGAGACCCAGGGTATGTACTCAGCTCACTATCCACTCTGAAGTACTCCCGGCACGGTCTTCACTTCTATTGTTACCCAGGGAGCTAGCTCAGGTAGGCGAGCCCACGCACAGCTTTTGCTGCGCAGACATCCCCCAAGAGAATTCAGAGCAGATCAGCATTCCCTAGGCCCAAGAGGACCCAAAATCCATCAAGAAATGTGAGTGGGGAGATGACGGGAGCATCACTGGCTGTAAAGTATTTAAATGAAAACACAAAGGTAAAATAGATCCATAATCCTCTTCCCCCTTCTGAGGCTATGCAAAACATTAATTAAAGCAAGTTATTCCCAAGCATTGCTGTCTTGCAGCTGATGTGTGCACTGAATGATTTAGTAGGGGCAGATGGATTTCTGTTTAGTCAGCTAGAGCCAAGTTAGGCCATGAGGTTGTGGTACAGCTCTGTCCGGGCAGCTGAGAGCTATTATTGCTACTCACAGTTCACAGTTGTGAAATCAGACACCAAACAAGTGGCTTTCGTGTGGCTGTATGTGACTAACACAGAATGCCAGGATCCACAGGAAGGATGTTCTCCTGACCAAGGGCTCCCAAGATAAGGCTTGCTGCCCAAACCGAGGTAAAGTTTCCCAATAGGTCCAGGAAAGGTTTCTCAGACAGCCCCAGGGTAAACAAAGGTTGTCACAACTCACTTGCCATTAATGACTCCATCTGGATTGAGCATAGGGATGATTTTGAAAATGAAACATTTCCTCAGCAGCTCAGCAATGGGGTCACCGCTCACAAGGAACTCCACAGTCCCCTTCATTACCCAGCTGGCATTGCTCTCCCCAGGGTGAACACGGGCCATGAGCACCACATAGGGACGATTGCCTATAAAACAGAAAATAAAACTTTGTTTTGTATTTGATCTTTGTGGGTGGCATTTTGCCTTTTAATCCCTGGAGAGAATAATATGACAGTAAGCCAACAGAGAGGCAGCGCTCCTTTGGTTTTGACATTTCCTAATTCTAAAGGCCATATTTTCAAACTGGCTTCCAAATTTGCACCCATGATTTTGCACATGGACCCCCACCATCCCGGAATTTGCCTGCATAGATAACTGTATGCATAGCTATAGGGTTTTCTGCCTGAAACTGCAGCTTGAGATTTCAAGGCCATTTATGAAAGTTTGACCCTGTAAATTAAAGACAAATTGCGCCGATGTTTAAAGGTGACAGGACAGGACTCCATTTGCTAAGGCCCAACTTCACCTTGTGTGTTTCTCCTTGAGCAGCTGCTAACATTCTAAGCCCCTAAGCATCTACCTGTCCTTAGGGTTTTGCCTGAGATGCAAGATCTTGGGAAACTTCCTAAGCCCTCCAAACTGTCAGACCTTTTGGTATTAGCACTGCTGGGGGAATCAAACCCACTGGTGTTACAAACTGTGCAGGTGACTTTGCACAAAATAAAGGAAGAATAGAGATATAGGTTTTATCTAGGCAGGCTGCAAAGAGGACAGTGTCTGAGGTCAATCATCACTACATACTCACTTAAAGTAAGAGAGACATTATTTCCCTGATTTAAGTAAACATAGGTGGTGCAACTAGTGACACGTATAGTTACTATTGCCTGACACTTTCAATTATAAGACACTGTTTTCAGTTGCTTATAACTTTGCCAAACTATTTGCTGGGGTTTAAATTTTCAGTGCCAGGTGTCTGCTTAAAAAGGAATTATTTTGGGAAATTTCAGCTAAAAATGTTGTTTTGCCCATGTTAAAAAAAATTTTACAACTATTGCATTGAGAAACTCTAACACCTTCATGCTTTAGTGAAGGGAGCTGAAACTTGACAGGAGTTGGAGGGAGTCATCGTGATATCAGGGATGTGTCTTGCTGTTCCTGTGAAAAAATGTCTAAACTTGGCCAAGTAATAAGCCTCTGAAAAATCTCAGTTTGCACATTCCATCTTCACTAAGCATGCTCCATGGAGAGAGGGAGGGACAAGGTCTGGGAATGGGGATGATCGGTGTTGGGATGGAGGGAGAAGAGCACAGGAGGGGGGATGTGGGCAGGAACTGGGGACAAAAGTGAAAGAAGAATTATTTTGCTTAAAAATGATACTGTTGTGAGTATTCACAATGTTGAGCATGACTTTGTGTATTTTGGTTATGTGCAAACCAGCATTTGTTAGTGTCACACCAATGCCAAGATGATTTTGTCCAGCTCTATCAGATCATTTCTGAAATATGTAACATATTCTTTTGCTGTACCTATATTGCTCAAGGGGACCTGGATTGACAAGCCTTTGGGGCAGGACCAAGCAGAACCTGTGTCCCTGCAAAAGGCATCAGCTACTCTTTTACTGCATAAGCAATAATATTGTAAATAAATACTGAATTAACAAATTATAATACTTTGCCCTCCTATAGCGCCTCCTGAGGATCCCAATGTCACCCATGGATTTCTAACCACTTTACAAACATTCATGTCTTAATCCTCATAATGTCCATGTTCAAATAATTAGGTAAAGTAACGAGAGGTTTAGTAACTTGCCTGACAAAACAAGACTGTGGAAGAGATGGAAACAGAATTCAGATTTCTCATTTCCTACTCATTTGTATCAACCCATAGACCATGTTTCTTCTTGACAACTGCATATGTAGTTCTTTAGTTATTCCTCATTGTAAGTGTCTGGGCTACAGACTCAGATCTAGAGTTAATTTCCCTCTTTCTTTCTCCCTCGTTCCTCCCAAGCCCCCTCTCCTCCTGCCAACAAGTAAGCAGGTATAAAACAATGTAAGCTGTACCTCTGATTTGAGAACTCACACAGAGCTGCTGTATCATGAGTCCAGTAAAGCAACGCGAACTAGAGCTCAGTTTCCCGATAGCCTTATATTAGTTCCGTATTGTTCACATACTATGACTTCCTGTGGGTTACGCTGATCAAAATACAGAAAATGCCTTGAGCATTTAAAAACTGCAAGAAAAGATCACCCTGGCCTTTGCCAAGCCACTAGCAGCATCTTGCCAGTCTCAGAGGGTGAGGCTCCTGTTCTGTTACAGCCTCTACGCCGTCTGTCTGTAGCACTTTAAAGTAGCAACAAGAAAAACTTCAGCCTTTGCAAAGACATCAGCTGCATTTTCCCATTTCCAGACATTTTCTTCTCTCCCCCATCACCATGATTTAGTGCGGTTTTTCAGTCTCACTGCTGAGTTAAACTTATGGGACTGTGCAGTTGTAGCGGGGAATGGGGCTCCTGAGAACTCTGAATGGACAACAGCTGTAAATAGCACAAAAGCAAAATAAAATGTGTTCTCTTTTGCAGCTTTAACAACTCTTATCTCTTCTCTGCGTGGGAGTAAGTGCAGCATGTTAATTGAGAGGCCTCGTTCCAGCATATGTATTTCTGCCCTCAGCCAAAAGAAAACCCGAGAGCAGGGTCAGCATGCTATCCACAAAAGCCCAGGAAGGTTTTGCCATAATTTTGCCAGTGATGTAAGAGGCCTAAATCCTGTTCACCTCACAGGGTGACCCCCAGAGCCCTCTTGTCTCAGCTGGACCACATGCTACAAAAGAGGCTGGAGCGTGACCAGAACTTATTTCCAGAAACCCAGTGGAGGTTATTTGGGTTTTTTTCACTTGCCTGGGTTCTGCACCCTCTGAGGACTCCTGCAAGGTACAGAGTGACCGCATCCGTCACTGAAGACATTGAGTTGTTGACGGCATTCAGCACTTTGCAAGTTTGGGCCCATGGGTTTGAGCAAATTCACGGGGGGTTCTTCTCCTGGCTTCACACATGGAAGCTATTGAAATGTATCAGGTAACAGTAGATATATGGTATGGCTGGGGTGGAACACATGACCTTTGGCTCCAATTAGAGAGGCCTCTGGTACATCAACTGAAGCCTTCTTTTAAAACACGCAGGAACTACAGAGTAAGTTCCTTACCCGTGAGCAGCTCTGACATTCCATCCACAGGAGGGTGGCAATACAGGTGCATGCCAGCCAGCACAGTTAGCACATGCTCCCTCCCTACAAGCAGTCACTGATAAATCCCATGCTGGATTGCTGTGCATCCCTGGATCACACCCTGCAGGAAGACTAATGATGCAGTAAATAGAACAAATTGCTGATGACACAGCCATAAAATTCCCTTCCACTGAAATATTCCAGAAACATAGATTTAGTTCTGTGGTAAGCAGGGGCCTAGGAGTGAGCTGATCTTGCACTTTAAGCCACTCAGCCACCTATCTGCATTACTATTGCTTTAGTAAAGGTGATGAATGTTATTGCTCATGAAAGTTCTGGACAATGGCTCTGGCCAGTCATGCTAAGCATAGACAAGCCCAGTGTGAGTTTCTTGGACACAAATCAGCAGATGTAGCTCAGTCCTGACCTCCAACTCCCCCTGCTAGTGCAGTACTGGCTCCATACAGGGTTCTGCTGAAGCACCACATTCCTGACTCAATTCACCCCTTGCTATGCCACTGCTGGGCCACACACACAACAAGGCCAGTGAACTTGACACCTGTCCTGCCTCTCTATCTGCTGTTCCTGACTGGAGTGTCTCCTAATTGTCAGTGGTGCCCAGTTGCACGTGGTTTCATGACATGTACAGTCACTCGGGATCTCTTTCTCACGTGGGTCCTTCAAGGCTAAAATTTGAGACCAGATATAAAAAGTATTAGACCAGTTCTTAGACAGAATCCTTGCTGAATTCTGGGGAAGCTGCCAGAAAGCTCGGGACAGCCATTTATCTTTGCAAAGCCCACATGGCATATAACCTTCTCTGAGAATACAAATAATAAAAAGAGAAAGCACAGGAACCTTTTCATGCTACATAAAGCCTATTCCAACTGATCATGTCTTGTTACACTGTGTTACATTTCAACATGCCCAGAATATAACAGGGCACCAATAGACGCCAGGAATCCTGAGGTGAAGGATTAAAGAGGCACCAGCACCTCCTGGGAAACTTTAAAAAATATCCTTTGAAGTAAGAGTTCTGCTAACATATCACACATTTCCCATCTCTCTTCCTCTTCCCTTCATTCATTATGACTCTGGGTATTTGCATGAAAACAAGGACTGTGTGTCTTCAGTACAGCTTGCCTGCACCTGCTGCTTAATCTTATACCTGTTGTCAGGTTCCTCTGGCTCTGACATCATCAAGGCTTGATGCAAAGGCAATTCTGACGTTGCTGAAGATTATGACAGCAAATGGGGGAGCCAGCAACAGAGGCAGAGAGAAACATGAGGGACCAACAAAATCCCATTGTCCTTCAGAATAAAGAACAACTGAGGGGGAGTGCAGCACAGTTCCAGATGGGCCTGATCCAGGTAGAGATTCTGAGCTCCTCAAATTTCAGGGTTCTTTCATTCTGACTCTGCCCACTGTAAAGATAAGCAGTTTCCACACAATATAGGACTGGGATTTTAAAGGGAGCTGATAGAGGTTACATATCCAATGCATTGAGTTCAGACTATCTGGGTTTGGATTCTCCCCATCTGCTAACACACACTCTCTCTCTCTCTCTCTCTCTCTCTCTCTCACTCACTCACCTTGGAAGTTCAGGGCTCGACAATCAAAGTTTATCTTTCATGCCCGCCCCTCAGCATGATGGGGCTTTATTTTGTGCAATGCTGTTAACACACATGCATTCAGCATCCCAAAGCCTGACAGCTACACTAAGCCAGACAGCAGACAGTATATGGTGCGAGGCAGACACAACAGGGCTCCAAGAACACTGTATGGGATGATTATAGAAAAGCAGCTGGCCGTGAGGCCACCTATTACACATCTCACAGGAGACATGAGACATTGATACCGAGTTGTCAGACCCTTTCAGTTGCCGCAAGACCTGGTAATCGCCTTCCCTCTCCATCTGTTGCATCCCTGCATTATTCAGGAGGGTTGGGTTTTTTTTAAGTACATAATAAATGTATTATTATGGTTCCAAATGGCAAAAAGGGAACATTACAAGTGTAAATTGTCTTGGCCATGAACCGCCTGTTCTCTACTTCAATATCCTGGTGGGGGTGTTTCAGGCTCCAGGTTGCTTGGCAACCTCCTTTTGTTGCACGTGTCATTTGAATTCATTCACCTTTGAATTCGAGACGTTCAGAGATGATTGGCCAGTCAGAACACAGGCACATGCTGCTCAGGCTGGGTGCAGCTTGACACGGTGCCACTTCTGATCTTTACACTCGGGGAGCTGTCAAGTATGGTTTTAGATCTATTTTGAGGCATTTGAAAGCCGTGGGAAGAAGCTGCCAGGCATTATTTCTCCACGGACATGGCACCCTGCCTACAAAGCATGGAGGATGGCTTGGCACAGCATCCCCTTTTCCTCCTTCCCACAGTCTCTATGCTGCTGTTAGCACTAGCACTGATCTCCCAGATTGCCCTTCCAACAGATTATCTAGGTGGCTGATGTAGCTGGCACTGGATTAAGGTTAGAGGAACATGAGTATCTATCATTCACAGCCCACATTCGACACATACCATAGCCTGAATTTGTTCTAAAGACAGTAGGCAATTTGAGACGTTCTCAAGTATTTTGTACTGCAAATCACCGATTTTCATTCTGTGTGTTTTGAAAGTCAAGCCTTGGGGTAAGAGCAACACAGGTTGCCTTGTTATATTGAGGCAATCTATCTGAGGCATGGCAGGTAGACGGGGGACGAAGGTGCTATTACCTTGTAGGATTGCCACCTCTTAGGTACAAAAGTACAGGACATCTGGGATGATCCTGATACCATAAACTGGACAGCTGGCATTGTGTATGGAGCACCTTTTCAGATTTCCCGGGACAGCTACCTCAATACAGGGATGATCCTGCAAAAACCTGGACAAGTGGCAACCCTAGTTCCTGTAGGAGTACATCTGTGAATGAGTCCTGCTGTGATAGTACTGGGCACGCAGGTGTAAGAGCAACTAAGAATTGCAGTTAGTGGGAGCCAGGAAGAGCAGGGGACATTTAAGCAAGAGCACAGCCAAACTGTATCCCACAAATGGGACTAGTCTGAACACTGATCAAGGGCAGTGGGACCACAAGCCCCACCCCGAGCTCTCTCATGGGTTCCCCAGGCCTGGGTAGCTGGAGTGTTAAGTCCGGTGCAGAGGTCCAAAGAGAACTGCTAAATCCATGGGCAGATTTCCCCAAGAAAAGGATTTCACGTGAAATGAATCAGGCAGGAGAAAAAGGCTCAGAACGTTTCCTTTGTCATAAAACATTCTCCCATGGTAATCTATAATGATGGGGAAAGGAAACTGTGATAATTTATGTGACAGTGTAATGGGTTCAGGGTGATATATGATACTTTATAAAAAGTGAACCTGAGTGGGACAGAACTTTAATAAGTCTCCAACTCCAAAACGGTAATATTGTAACCTATTGCACCAATATTTCATGCTGCATACTCACTGTTCATACACAGAGGTATCTATATTTACCTAATTTGCAGTGCAAACTTCAGCCAACTAAGGGCAAAGGCTTGGCAACCCTCCAGTGATTTCTCTGGTGAGTCACACATGCAAGGGACCAAAGGCGTCATTAGCCTATTACAATGTACTTCCATTGACTTCCAGGGAGTTGTGCCTCCTTATGCCAGCAGTGAATTTGCCCCAAGGACTCTGCCTGAACTCAGGGCCATATACTCCCCTCAGTCTACAGCTACCAACCCCACTGACTTAGTCGTGGCTTCTTTGCATGTATAAAAGGTAACATGTGGCCCAATGGGAGAGACTGCAGATGGGGGTCAGTGCAGATAGGGTCCCGCAGGGTATTCACAGGGAATTGCAAATTGCTGCTCATACTGTGTGCAGTGCTCCCACTGGTGCCTGGTGCTTTCCTCCCTCTGAAAAAACAGTTCCCCCTAGTGCAATCCCCAGTCTCCTGGGCTGACACTGCCTGCTCTTTGAGCATAACAGCAAGGAGGAAGAAGAATTACTTAGAGTGCTAGACAGGGGTGAAATCAGGGTTAATGGGATGAAACTGAGCAAAGGAATATTTAGGCTGAATATTGGTAAGATCTGTTAGGCTAAGGAAGAGACTCCTCTGGGGAGTGGTAGAAGCTTATGTATAACTAGATTACCCAAACACTAGAAGCCATTTTGTACAGAACACTCCTACGCTGCCCAGTGGAGAGAGGAGGTGACTTAACAGGCGTTTCCTTCATTAATTTATATGGACCAATTCCTGAAGTCCTTATTCTGGCAAAACTCCCAGAGAGTCTAGACAAGTGAAGAATGAGGAAAAACATGAATAAGGACCTCAGGATTTGGCCCGATCATTCTATAACAGCAGGTTAAAATCAATTTGGATCCCACCAGGTTAGATCTCTAACTTCTACTTTCCAGGGTTGACATGAAGAATGGAGCATGGGGTAGTGATCCAATCAGAGCTGGGAATAAGAAGCATCAGATGCAGCAGGAAGATACAATACCCAGGGAAACAACCAACCATTTGTAGGGGAGAAGAGTTCAATTTGTTATCTGAAGGGACGGCTCTGAAGCCGGGAGTGCACTCTGGTCACAGATATTGTCTCTATGGAATGGAGATCCATTTCCTGCTGAATCCCACCTACAGTAAGGAAATGTTCATTCTTAAACATATGTTGAGTCTTTAAAAGAGGCACAGCGCCATCTTTGCCTCTGATTTGAGATCCTCCTGAGGGGATGAGTTTTAACAAACAAAAAATTATGAGGCAGCAGCACAATCAGTCTCCCATTATCAGAGGGTTAAATATCAATTTTTATCAAGAGATAAAACATCACAGATTGGCTCTGATAGGAAAAATTAAATTCCTGTTCTCCACTTGATTTGATTTTTATCACTCTTTTGCCCCAGAAATGTTCTGTTGGGGAATGTTTAAAACAAATTTTCATTCATCCCACACTAACCAAATGGGAAGGGTTTCTGACTGTGCGCATGCAAGATAAAGAGAGAAAAAAGGTCAGATAGTAAAAAAGAGAAGGAAAAAAATCTTTGAACAGCAGCTTCTAACACTTCACAGCAGCAAAACCATCACAGCAAAGGCCTTTTGTAGGTTCACCTCCTTGGTGTTATCATTGCACTCACTCCTGGCACGTTGCTGTCTCAGTCTGATCCTAGTCTTTAAAACAGTATCTCCCATAGGTGATCACAGATGAAACATTCCTCGTATTCCACCTAAGAGAGTTTGGCAAGGTAGAACCGTCTCCACCTTTCAGTAATGAAGCTTGCCTTGATGGCTCATTAGAGAGTTCCAGATACCACTGAGCAAGGTAAGGGAGCAACCAATGGGGTCTTCTGTCCTTGGGCAGAGGGCTGGTTGCTTCATGGGAATGAAGCTGTTGTTGGCCCAGGGAAGGAGGTGAACTTGTGCCATAAGGTACCTCATCTGCTAGTGGACTATGCTGCAATGAGCAGGGAGGGGGATTAGGAGGAGGTTCTGAATAGAGGGGAAAATTCTAGCCCCCAATGGGGCAGCTACAATATCCTAAGCTTCTGCCCCAGCAAGGGACAACCTCACCCATAAATGACATCGTTCTGTACATGGTTTTGAGTTGATGCAAATAAGAACAGTGAGGTATAGAATCAGACTGCAAAGGGTGGCTACATTTTTCTGTGATGCTTAGGAGTAGTTACTTCAGTGGCTGATCTGTGTTGTTAATGATTGTTATCCATTTGGAATTCATCTTTTATCTAGCAATCTGAACACGTCTCTTCAAAGAACAGCTGTCTCCAGGTTCCATCTGAGCAACCAGCATGCAAAGAAGTGCCTGAATGTTGCTTTCTGTGGCACCAAACTAAGGCATGTGGACTTCCAAGTATAGTTTAGAGTGGTTCTGGATTGTAGCCTCACCTACTATCAATGTGCCTCAACTTAAGGTGGCATCTTGAGGGGGAGGAGAGAGGGACGCTGGAGATCTTCGTAGATGGGAAAGTCTGAGCTCGTTATCACACAGCCATATTCTCGTCTTCTCAGCAGCTGAATACTGTGTGCCGGTACGGTCTTGTAGAATACATACAAAACTTGTCACTATGCAGTTGAACACTGTTATGAGAATTGTCACAGGAGTGTTGAAGTCAACAGCAGCAGTCTAGCTTTCTGTCTTCATACATATCTTACCACCATCCCTTCGAAAAGCATAATAATAAATAAATAATAATAATACAAGAATATGACCACGCAATAATGAACCCAGACTTGCCCATCTACAAAGATCTCCCAGATGTCAACTTAACTCAAGGAACCCTTTCCAGTTAGTGGCCAAAGCTCTTAAAACCGCAGGACTCCAACCAAAAGACAAGTGGCAAAGGCTGTGAAAATAGCAGGGTCAACAATCAAGACCTGATTATGGATCCTACAGACCGACCACCTTGCTTCCCCATGCCATGTAAGATATGGATCAGCGCAAGCATACCAAAACCTTCCGTGGGCAGTGTAATTACCAAGTATGTGAATGGAAAATGAAGGACAGCCCTATATGCTAATATAGAGAAGACATCCAAACCATGGAACACCTACTGAACTGCACTTTTCTAAAATTTTTCTCCAGATAGACAGCCTTGAGTCATTCCATGTCACTGGAAGCCACAGAGTGGATGACAAACTTGGACATAAACTTTTATGTTTCTTTTCAAGTTGTCATATGAAAGAAGAAGAGCACATCTATGCACTGGTGTTTTATGTTTATGGCTGGAGTCCCAGGGTGCCTTCTTCGGGATGACAATGGTGTATGTGGGTGTTGGAAGGGAGGTAGTTTCTGGGATGAGCTGCAGAACTGATGAGTGCAGATGTTATTAGTATTATTAAACATGTTGTTATCGATATACCCTAAGGGCCCTATCAGGATCAGGGCCCTGTTGTGCTGTGGACTGTTAACACTGAGATATAAGTAGGGTGTTGAATGACTTCACTGTTTATTTCCTTGCTCTTTTGCAGTTTGCTTTGGTGGGTTGTGAAAGCTTTAGCTCAAAATGAATGAAGTTTTTTGGGGTACAAATAAATAACTGCTACCTGCACACCTTGTGATGCATGGTGCTGAACAACTAGTACCTTCAGCTACCCAAAAAGGCAGGTTCTTTAACTTTGCTCATTCAAGGGTTTTCCTGGGTTTATAGCTTTTGACCACTCTAGCAACATTTGGTTAATGAGCCCTGGGTTATACATACAGCTGGGAACCATGCCCATCAGATTCCTTCACTCATGCTGCTGTATAAATGTACAGATGTGCACACACACTGAAATATCAATTTCCCTATGACTTTGCCAGGAACGTAACACTCTTCAGAAAGGCTGAATAGCACATAAAATACAAAATTCTTTTTCCTCTAATGATTAAATATGTAGCAAGTGGCTCTTTGGTTCATGGAACCAGCTAAATAGGACATCTGAGAAGAGGCCGGATGGAGTACAATGAACAGTTATGTTTCTTCCTACAGCATCTGACGTTACAGTAACAGAGATAACTACCACCAGGATTCTCAACCTTCATGCTTCAGGGCATCAACTGACCTCCAGGTGGGGTCAGGAAGAATTGTTTCCAGGTGCTATAAGAGTGCACAGCAAGGCATGCTGTGAGGGGTTTATGCCATCCTACACCAGCCACTATTGGAGGCAAGATACCAGACTAGATGGACCATTAGTGTGTTCTGGAAGGGCAGTTCATCAGTTCTTACAAACCAAGTGCCAGGAAAGTTTAGGAAAGGATTGTCTCTTTCTGAAAACTATTGCAAAAGTACTTTAACAAGACCAAGGAAACCCTCAGTGGAGCAGACAAGCTATTATGACAGCGACCACGTGACAATCCCACAGAGAAGAGGAGGGAACCAGGTTTGCTATAAAGTTCACATATCACCTACTGTTCCCCCTCTTCTTTCACCCACACCACCTGCTTAGAAG
This sequence comes from Natator depressus, assembly GCF_965152275.1. NCBI lineage: Eukaryota > Metazoa > Chordata > Testudines > Cheloniidae > Natator > Natator depressus. Next base: position 70,518,337 of record NC_134243.1, read on the forward strand.
AGAAGAGCACATTCCAGTATATCAGAGCGACATTTCCAGCATTCGTTGACTATAGTATCCCAAATGATTTTCAAGTTATTTATTTTTAAAAAATCAGTCCTGGCTAGAAGATTCTATTTGTCAAGTAATGGGACGATGCAAGTGATGGCTGCTGTTTAGCTTGAATTTCTGGCATATTTTGTGCATCCATCAGCTCAGCGGAGTCGACTATAGTGCCACGCTTCGCTGATGGGATCCCAATACCTTCCTGCATCTTTAACCCACATTTCACTGGCAGAGCTTTGAACATTTGCAACAAATGCTGCCACAGGGCCTGTCACCCTGCATGGCATAAGAAGAGCTAGCTCTGGTTCCTACCTATTTGCCTTGGAGGTTCACTGGCCCTTAAGTCATTATTGCATTGCAAAGCCTTTGCAGCCACTTCATCTTCAGATTTGTAAACTATCAAAATGCTTTTAAAATATATAACACTTATTTAAATAAAAGACTATCCTTGTCAATCAATGTCATGACAGGCTGATGACTAGCACTGCATGGTATGATTTATTTCCCCATTTTGCCCACCAGAAAGCTTTTTATGCCAGTACCTTATTTGCAAGGGATAAGGTGACATCCATTCTTTAACTGCTTAAAGAGTTAGATTGACAAGGTAGATGAGCTAATATCTTTTATCAGACCAACTTCTGTTGGTGGTTGGGACAAAACTTTCAAGCTTCACAGAGCTAATCAGAATGTCTGAGCTAAATACAAGTTGAGTCAGACTGTTACGCATAAGGGGTTCAAACATTCTGTAAGAGACCAAATTAAAATGAAGTGAGCAATTAAGGGTTAGCAGGCAGTAGGGTGTGTTACAATTTGTTGTAATGAGCCATAAAACCAGTGTCTCTGGTTAGAGTTAGAGTTATGATAAAAACCATATACGGTTAAAAAAAAAAAAAAACTCCTTGCCTACCATTCTGACACCTTCAAATATTAAAATGTAAAGAAGTTTGAAAGCTTAATACACTTTACTTAGGCTGTTTGTTTGCTCTGTGCATTTCACTCAGCTTAGATGATGAAAGTAAGTTAGTCAGTCTCTCAGCTCATAGTCCAGTTTCACTTTCAGGTTCTCATGCATTAGCTATTGGAATAACTTTTAGGGCACATTGGCAGGTTATGTTTTAGGAAGTTTGTGCTAGTGCTTCCCTGTGCCTATAGGACTTCAGTTTCCATGAATGCAGAGAATATGAGCTGTTTGGTGGTAAACAGGCTGTGTTTCCCCTGGCTGGGCACAGTTTTTAATTGCAAGTTGTGGCTAGGCAGATGAAAATAAAAGCTAGTAAATAAGTTAGTGGGCTCTGCATGGCAAGGAATATTCGAACTGGGGAGAAAACTGATTGAGGATCGAGAAAGGGGGTCTCGTACTAGGGAAGAGACACATCCACCAGAGCTTGTGTTAGTTAGCAAAGCAATCTGGTCAATAATTCAACCCACCTGAGAGAGGAGAGTTTTGCTTTCTTAAGCACATCTCTACAAATGTGTGCACAGGCCAGCTCGTGGCCCAGCATACTGTGCTGCACGTGCACATAAGGGTGGACTTGGTATGTTGCATCTTGGACGGTCTGAGGTTAGCAAACATGAGGCGCAGTGAAAACAGAGAATCAGTCAGATGTATTGCGCAGTCCGAATGCCGGAGACAACATGCACCCAACGAATGCAGCTTATAACATCCCAGAATTGCAAAGACACCCTCTTGCTGCCTCTTGCTCACTTATTCGCCTGCTGCTCTCATTTCTTTCCTTGGTCTGAAGCCCAATTCCTGAGTCAGTTTGTGCTTCCCAGTGACCTCCTGGCTGTTGATTTTCTTGCCTTTTTAAAATGCTTGACAAAGGTGCCACAGAAGGAATTTGGCATCTGGAAGCTGTGACAGACATGACATGGCCTGATTTATGAAACATAGCTAAACAGCTAGGGCTGCCAAAGGCCAGGATTTACACAACTGTGTTCCTAGAGTGGCCTTCAATTCCAACTCTCCTACCCTGCTGCAATACAAATTCCCTATCGAGTTATGGAGCAACCTGCAGTAGCTTAGACACTGATTTATCAGGGCAGCCTTAGTGCCAGTGCTGTGAAAATAGCAGCCTGCCTCCTCCTGGCCACAGGGAAAGGAATGGCAAAGGGTCTGATTCTCCACAGACCTGGATCTTGGTAGCCTTTGCACCTGTGCAAAGTGGGCACAAAAGGCTACCACATTGAGAGGGTAGCATTTTCCCCCACTTTGCACAGATGTAAGTGACCACACAAGAGGAAAGTCAGGGAAGGATCAAGTCCTAGAAGTTTTTGACACCCTGAATATTATCCACATCATTATCTTTGCAATATTCCAAATGCTTCACTCAAGCATTTCCATTTTTGCTCTCCTATGGGAGGACAATTTTACCCTTTTTTCCACCTGTTGCTTCACATCTACCTGGTGGCTGCAGGACCACCAAGGTACTTCTATAACTTTCTATCCTCTCTTGGATGAAGAACCCCTTCTTCTATCCATATACCTCTCCTTTCTCTGTCACCTCCTTCCCACTTCAGTCTCACCTTCTGCTGCGTTTTTTTTTCTCTCGCCCACACAGATTCCTGGTGCCTATTAGCATCCACCTATTTATCTAGACATTTATACCATGCTTAACACCATGGTATCTGGGTGCCTAGCAAATGGCCCAGATCAGTAGTTCTCAAACTTCTTTTTCCACGGACCACTTGAAATTTGCTGAGGGTCTCGGCGGACCACTTATTGATGTTTCCAAATGTTTTTGTACCGTTAGCTAACTATTGTAAAGCTCTTTGGATAAAAGCACTTTATAAAAAAAACTTAATTATTAACTTTTTTTGTTCTACAGATAAAAGCACACAACTCATATTTTAATATCAGTAGTCTTACCTTTCTAATGCGATGGATGTGCCCTCTCTCCCCCACCACGGCAGCCCCCGAGCTGGGGCTGGGAAGGAGGGCCATCTCTCCCAGGCAGCCACAGCCCTGAAGCTGAGGAAAGTCACCTCTTTCTCTGGCCGCCACAGCCCTGCATGTCCCAAATTCCCCTCACCCCCTCTTCTCATCCCACTGCCCCTTCCCACCTACCCCTATTCCCCCAAGGCCACCACCTCACCTTACATGTGTGTCTTCTCCAGGGTCCAGGCACCTAATTAGTTGAGCACGGCTCCACTAATTAGGTGGGTGGCCCTTCATGCTCTCATGTGTGGCTGCCCAGGCGCGCACCTTAGAGGGAACTATTTGCGGACCACCTGAATGGAGCTCGCAGACCACTGGTGGTCCACGGACCACAGTTTGAGAACTTCTGGCCTAGATATCATTTCTGGAGTCCTGTCAGTGTTGTTATGAAGCAGTCGGTGACTAACTCCTTCTATCCACCCCATCGCTGCAACATCCGAGCACCTCACAGACATTTATGAATGTACCCTCAGAGCACCTGTAAGGTAAGGAAACACTGAGACACAGAGGAATTTAATAGATACACCGATCTCCTGAGCGCCAGGTCCAGTGTCTCATCCACAAGATCATCCTTTTTCCACTGCTTACAAGCTGGGGTCTGAATTTCTGGCCAATGACTCAGTGCTTGTCTACACTGCCCCACAGTTCAGACTACAGGGGTGCACACCTAAGTGCTGTGCCGTGCCTCCCCTGTTAGATGCCAGGGAGCCAATTAAAAGTGTCCTGGCATTAAAGTAATCCTCTTCAAAACAGAACTACATTAATGTGAACTAAGAACCTTCTAGTGCACACCCACAACATCCACCTGGGGGAGCTACAGCACACCACTTTGGTGTGCACAGCTATTCACACCCCCGTAGTCCAAACTGCAGGACAATGTAGACATAGCCTTAGGGGCTCCATCCTTATTTTAAAAGGATGCTCACCTCAGTATCCTTCAGCAACCATCAAACAGCACTGCAGTATTTCCAACATAACTTAAGTGTGTTAGACCATTGCTATAGATTAGAGCAGTGTCAGTTTTGGTTATTCACAGGGGCAAACTTGGAAAGCTTCCTACTTGCACAGACACACAGTCATACCCCACTACTCATTTACACACTGAAAACCACACACCCAGTTTATCACACACACCTCCACAAAGTGCCACAATCCCAAGACCTGCACCCACCCTTGTCTATTACAATTGTTTTGGGCACCAAGACGTGGCGAGTGGGAGAGAAGCCTCAAGAAAAGAGCTAGAGGAGAAGGTGAGAGGCCAGGGGGAGAGAAGAATGGTTGCAGAAGATCTTTTCAGACTTCTTGTAAAAGAAAACCTGACAAGATCATAGACAGGGGAAGGGAACTGAAGATGGAAGAGAGGCAACCTCATCATCACACCTTCTCATGCTTTCCCCCCAAGACATACACACGTTTGTCATGCACAACCTACCCTCCACCCAGACTCACAAACTCATACACCTTCACGCACTCACCTGTCCACACACCCACTGATCTTTAGCAAAAGGTAGGACATCTTTGCTCTGGCTAACTCATTGCCTGGTTCAAGGAACTTGAGCAGCACTGGGACTAACCTGGCAACCCCTCACAACAGCTCATTCAATGAGTTCAGTGAAAACAGAAGAGAAAGACTTGTAAAGGGAATTACGAAGAGGCAGGGAAATTACATTTTTTTTCCCCCATAGCTAAGTAGCACGACAATTGCAACTGATAGAACAAATTAAATTCTAAATGCACTGGTGATTTGATAGATATCATTTTACTAAGTGTTACTGAGAAAATGCCTTCTTTGGGAAACAGAGTTAAGATCCGGAACACAGCCTGTCGGTTCTGGGACCTGATTCGATTATGTGGAGTTTATTCACAAAGTTAAGGAGAGGAAGGGAGAACACAATTATTCAGAGATACAGTGTCCCTTTAAAAAAATACAAAGCTAACCCTAGCAAAAGCAAATGCTTAAGAGTGTTGTGGGGGGAGCAGGTAGCTGATGGCCTGAAAAGAAACACTTACATATAATTGTTCCCTTCTGGGAAGGGGAGGAATGGAATGGTAACCTGAAATGAAAAATGTTAGTCTCTTTACTACTACTCTTAACTCTGGAGGTCACTCTAGTCTGGGAGATGAGAAATGGGATCCAGAGCCTTTCAGCTGGTGCATGAGGCCTTGAGTCAAGTCCCAGACAACAGAAATGGATTCCTGCGAGCATTGAAGTGCTGCGTGGTGGATCTTTTGAAGTGACTTGGGAGTCTGAATTCAGTTCCTAGTGGATACATATCCACATCGCAACATCCAGCACAGCACTTGGTCTCCATGCTGATAATCTCAGTAGAAAGACCAAGGCCTGAACATGGAAATTAACTCCTCTCTCACCTACAGAGATCACTGTTCCTGCATCAGAGACAAGGGGGTGAGCTCAGAGAACTTCCAAGTGTCTCATGTAGATGTAGATGAGAACAAACCTGCCTCTTTTGCAAAGCACCGTTTCAATTAAGTTATCCAGTGGTTTCAGTCCTATTTTTATTGATAAGTTCTTATAACTGCTGTATAACTGCTACTGCTTAGATGCTAACTAATTCTGGTTTCTGAGAACGTATACGTTACTCACAGGAAACCTCAGTGGTTTATGAGAAAATGTCAGTCAGTGGGGTGTTTTCAAAATGTTCACCTCAACTACCTGTTGCATATTATTCATGTTATGTGATTGGTCAACTAAGTCACATGGTAACTCTCTAATTGGATAACTGAAACTTTTAAATGAAACAGATAGGGTCTGATCCTGCACAGCTCTTACAACTCCTATTGAAACTGAGTTGCAGCTGGGAGATACACACACCAGGCTCTACAGCCACACAAGGATTTAGGTGTCAAACTGCCACTTTAGGCACCTAAAGCCAAAATTTAGAAGTCCCTACCTGCCTATGTTTCTGTCATTAAAAGCTCTTAGGTGCCTAAAAGCCTGCTGCTGGGCCTTGACATAGCCATCCAGGTGCCTAGCTCACACCCCAGCAGTGTCCTAACACTAGGCGTTGCCATGCCTACCTCGCCTGTAGGGCCTGATCAATTCATGGCTTGGTTCCTGTACGAAACAAAGGAGATGCCCCTTTTACAATTTTTAACCCGACTATGTGATATTCTGGGAGGCAGGGTCTCTCTCAATCTCTCCTTCTGAAGCTGTTTCCCTTTGTGTAAATAGTCAGGACTTGAATCTCCCACATCTGAGGTGAGTTCCCTAACCACTGAGGTATAGAGTCATTTCACTGTGGCCTAATGACTATTTATTTATACAAAGGGGAACATCTTCTATGGAGAGAGACACGCTCCATAGGTTAGGTTGGTTAGGGCACTCACTTAAGAGGGCGAGATGTTCCAAATCCTTGTTCCACATAAGGCAGAGAGGGGAAGTTAACCCAGATCTCCCACTTCCTGGGATGGTGCTCTTACCACTGACTAAAAGTTACAAGGAGAAGGGCTTAGATGTACCCAACTCCAGGCCAGGGCTTCTGCCTGTGAATCCTGAGGGGAAGGAGACACCTTCCTCCAACCTGGAGTTAGTCACCTAAGTCCGTTTGGAGAGGTGCAGTTTAGGCTATACCCCTCTTCTATGTGTTTCCTATTGGCTATCTTGGACGATTTCCTGTTCAGTTTGCTGGGTTTTGTGGATCCCATTCTTAGGCACCCAACTCTCCGCATGCACTGGACAGGGAGCCCTGGCACCTAACTCGGGGCTGTGGACTATATGAGGTGGAAGGGTGCCTAAACATTAGCCGTTGCAACACTGAGCCTCAGTCCCCTTTGTGGATCTAGCCCCAAGGGCTCAGCACTTCAGGCCCAGCTCAGAAATAGAAGAACAACAAATGCAAATACTGAATAGCAAATACACTTGTTCTCCCGTTATCACCCTTAATATTGTGCACATACAGCATTTGAAAAGAAAGGCCATCCTCCAAAGCTACACATGAACAAAGTCCTAAATAACTAGTAAGAGGTATGAAAATAGTTGAACCAAACAGCTGTTCATAATTCCAACAAATGTGCAATAACACGGTTCTGCACTACTCAACCAGCTCCTCTCATTAGTGATCCTGGGCTAGTTAGCTCAGCCTGGATAAGACAGGAATGCATAAGTTGTAACATCAAATCTAGTAACTGAGGACTGCCTTTTCCAATCAGCCATTGGGTCCTCTGTTACCAAACCCTTTAAGGCTCAAAGAGGAGTCCAGATTACCTAAATGAGGCTGTGGAAGGCAATTTTTCAAAGATAGGGAAGCACCAGAAAACTCCCCAATCCAGAAAAGGATGAAGAGTCAACATGTCTAGCTCTCAGAGAGGGCAGGGAACACTTTGTATTGCTCTTTAACAGCTTCTTTTCTATCTCAAACTCCCAGCAATACTATTTAGAGAGTGCCTGTCTGTCTACTTACGCAGGTATTATTACGGCTCTCATCACCATAAAATCTGAGCACCGCACAATCATTAAAGAATTGTTCCTCCAAATACCAGAGCCCAGGATGGACAGATCAGCTGTTCTCTATACAGCTCAGGCTTTTCCTCTGGCCTTCTGTTACAGGTAATCAGCAGACAATGATCCTCTCCTCAGGGCATAGCTTCAAAAGACTGGGGTTTTGCATAACTGGAGCTGGGGAATTTGCATTAACTTCTCCGTAGGGATTCCCCAGGAAATCCTCTTAACGCTTATTGTCCCAAAAGATTTGCCTGGCACATTTTCAATATAGTCTTTGAAACTCCCAAGTCTCACATCTGTCATATCCCATCCCCCCCCCCCCCCCCAGGAGGTTACATACAATCCTGGCCTACAATAATACATAAACTTAATACAGTAAGGTCATTGCAGGAAATTGCCATATTTGTCACAATACTCACACTAGTTCTCATCAAGCTAGCATACTAAAAATAGTAGTGTAGCCATGGTAGCATGGGCTGCAGTGAGTAATGGCATGGGCTACCTGCCCTGAATACACACCCATAGGGTTGGGGGGGGGAAAGGGGGCGCGGCAGGGGTGGTACTTGGAGCAGCCAGCCTGTGCTGCTGCCCACGTTGCCCATGGCTACTCTACTATTTTTAGCATGTTAGCCTGATGAGAGCTAGCACAAGTATATCTACTCAAGCTGGGAATCGCACCCCTAGCTCCAAGTGTAGGCATAACCTAAAAAACTTGCCCAAGGTCACACAGGGAGTCTGTGGCAGAGAAAGAAGCTGAACCCCGGTCCCATGTGTCCCTGGTCATCTTAAACAAAAGACTATGTCATGGTACTCTCTGAGAAATTTGTATGGCACTTAGTACAATGGGGTCTTGATCCCCGACTGTGGCTCCTGGTGTTTACCATAATCTCTCTCTCATGCCAGATCATCTTTGCAGACATAGGGAACAGCACAGCGTAGCCATTCATTCCTGTCCATGGCTGGCTCCTCCATTATGTCCATGTCTTTGTGTACGACATCCTGCCATCTGGTCAGTAGTCAGCCTCTAGTTTGGCCTGACCTCAGTGGTATTTGCATTATTGGCATCCTAGCATCTGTTCATCTTCAGCAGTGTCTCCACTGTTGTAAACTTTTCTATTGCAGCAAGGCCTGAACCCTGATTTCACATCCTACTCTCCTTTAACTTCTTCATTTGTCTTAAAATCATTCCACTTTAATCCTGTCATCTTTCTACTATCTCCAGCCTTCTGATGTCTGTTTCATTTAATGCAGCTGCTTCCAGACCACAGAGTGATACTGTTAGTCTACTGGTTTGATACATTTTTACTTTGGTACCAAACAATGTTTTTATCAGTTCATAATTTTGTCAGTTGGTCCATCTCCTTTTAACCTCATCCTTGATGGCACTGATAAAACTTCCTAGGTTCACATAAGATTTTACTTGTTCTGCGACTTCACCACTGCTTCATTTCAACACTTTATCTGCTGTCCGTTTTCCAAGAGGCAACTGCTTTGTCTTCTTGGCATTTATTGTAAGCCTGGATTGACTACACCAATTTACCAAGGCAGTGAAGAGTATCATCTTTAATTCAAATGTGTCTGCCAGTTGTACAATGTCATCTGCATAAGATATGGAGCTTAACTCTAGATCATCCAATGTCACACCCTCCAACCTGTTGAAGAACATAATGAAAAGTGACTCCATGCCCCTGGCCTTACACTAGTCTTTGACTTGAACCAGTTGCTTAATTTTCCACCAATGCTTATGGCACTGCAGGAGTCTTTGTACATCGCTTTTATAGTTCCAATTATCTTCTCTGGAACGCCATAGGGTTTTGTTACTTTCCAGAATGCTTCCCTCCAAACTGAATGAAATGGCTTTATGAAGTCGATGAGAACAGCAAACATCTTTAACTAACATTCTCAGGACCACAATACAAATAATAATAATGGAAAGGCGGTTTTTGGGCAGTGGGGGAAAATAAAAAGGAGAAAAAGTTGAACATTCTGGAGGAACATCCCTCCCACAACAAACTTGGCAATTTATTAGGACATAAGCTTGTGCTATCACACCACTTTTTACCTGCTCTATCCTTCCATTCCCCTCCACGTGCTCAAGGATAATTTACTTCAGTGGGATTAAGGTATTAAGACCTGACAGATGTCCAGTGGGTAAGATCTGCAGTGAAAAGGTGATGCTATGACTTGAACACAGGGGGGAGTAACTACTGAACCAGAGACAGAAACTGTTTTCAATGGCAGAAAAGGCCTTCATTTGGTTTCAACAACAACCAGCATAGATTGATTCTCTCCACACTGGAAACTTGCCAGCTACAGTGTGCTCCATTTCATAAAGAAAGCTTGCCCTGCCAGCTGGAAGTCCTGCTGTGACCATTCTTCCCTGACCGCCTTTCCCCACTAACAGGCGCCCAAGAGGGCTTAGAACCCACCAGGAACTGAAGAGGATTGGTTCCTGTGACAGCGCCGCATTCAATTCCATTTTAGCCATGGGGTGAGAAATCTTTCTTCACTTGCCTTGGAGATGGACAAAGATGGAGGAGGTAGAAACAAAGACAGAGAGGCGGTCAGGAAAACTAGTTAGTACATCAGCTATTCCTCCTAGCAGCAGCAGGGTTGCAGTCCCTTTTCCTGAGAGCTGAGTTTCATTTCTCCAAAGCAACACAGGTCTAGATAATACTCAGTCCTGCCCTGAGTGCAGGGGCCTGGACTAGATAACCTCTCAAGGTCCCTTCCAGTCCTATGATTCTATGATAAACTAAACAGACAAACCAGGTCCCTTGGCCTGACTCAGAGTCTCCTACAGTAATCTGTGCTCCCTGCAGGTCTCTCTCTCTCCATTGAGCTGTTCGTTGGCCTTTTATCGCAGGCCCAGGTGGCCTGCAGGCTATCATCTGATCCCCAACCTCAGACCTATCACCTGGGAGGCAGCTAACTCATCACAGCTGAGGGCTATGTCCAGCTCCCTTAAAGGGACACCCCACCCTCTGACAGTGTGGAATTCTGCCTCCAGAAGTGGCCAACACTTTGTATTTCAGGGGAAGCATAAACCTCCCTAATAATGCACCTGGCCAATTGAGCAACGCTATAACAGGTGGAAGGAATTCCTCCCTGACCTCTGTTTTGTCAGTTTACACCCTAGGGCATGTCCTTTGATTGTTCCTATATTAGCAAGCAGGTTATTATTGCTCATGAAATTATTCAGCCTCTGCAATCAAGCCGGCCCTAACGGGTGCCCTCCCTTGCTAAGCCTGCCTTTGTCACAGGAAGAGTAGATTTAGCTCAATCTGATTTATACAGAACCACACTGACCTTTTAGAGTGTGCCCCAGAGCACCATGAGGGACTGGAATTTACTGCCAGACATGGGAAATGTGTTGTTCGGTGAAATAAAGGCTTTTTCAGGCTGTGATTTGAGCTTGATAGCAGAAACCTAGTAGCAGCTCAATGCTCATTCACCATTTGAGAAAGGAAAAGCAGCTTGGAGGCTGTCCTGGGCTATCTTTCATAGCTCTACCAAACAGATGGATGATTGGAAGTGCAGCATGCATAGGTTATTCTGAAGCCTCTCTGGGGGAAGGGAGATGGATTTTCTCTCACACCTCCCTGCTCCTCCCAAGAAAAGGAAGAGTTTGGGTAACCAATCAGTGCCATGCAGGCCTGCAGTGTGTCCAGGGCAGTGCTTTTCATGATAGGTGTGTTGCAGAGACCAGACTGTAAATTTCCCCAGCAGTGTAAGTAATGCACATTGAACTCCACTGGACCTATTTCAGTTTCATTCATAATTTTTAATGATTTATAACACACTTATAAGTAGCGCCCAGAGCCTCTGAGGAACTTATGATGAGAGCTTACATGGTAGAAAGCAAGCACAAAACAAATAATAATAGTAATAAGTTATATGGTGGTTTACATCTTCAAGACAATTAATTAACCTGACGGAAAAGGCTCCGAGATTTTTGGAAACCCTGGAGTCTGCATAGCGTTAAGAAGGTACCCACAATATCCTGACCTAAGAAGGCACCACCTGTACACAGTGCCAGAGAGAACCACCAATATCCAAACACTTTAAAATAAAATGCATTGTCTCCAAAAAGGAAACGGAAAGGCTCTTCCAGAATATGCAAAAGGTAGAAGTTCCTGAGGACCACGAGCTTCAACAGGAAAGTAGAGGCAGACTGCAGAAGGACAGTCACTATAAAACGCAAACATCTTACCTCATGTTGGCAGCTGTGTCTGCTAAAGTGTCCTGTAAGACAACATATGCACCTTTTCAGCCAGCAAAGAATTCCACTGGTTCCACCTACTCCAAGGCCTATTTGTCAGGCAGCTCCAGATCCTAGCTCACTTTCCTCCCTGCATTGCTGGCTGCCTTGACTAATTGGATTCGGTGTTTTAATATGCATTTTGCCAGACTGCAGGCTGGCTGCAGTCTCACTGTTGTGCAGGCTGAGTCAGCTCCCCACCCCCACAAGACACTAGGATTCAAAGAGCAGCTGATGCACTATGAAAAACTTCAGTGAGCACTGGTTTGCAAGCAGCCCTGCTTCTCTGTCTCAGATTTCTGTACTACTCCACCAGCCTCCTTCTCTGTTGCTGAGGACGTTTGCATTCAAGCAGGAGTATACCATGGTTTGGAGCATTGCAATGGGCTGCTGTGGAGATGACTGGGGTGTCACCCGCAGAGGACTGGGACTGGAGATGTGCATAACGAGGAATTTCCTGAGACATTTTGAACAAATTTTTCCAACTTCCATTTAGGGTCCTCTTTGTGCCTGTTGGAGACGCTGGGCACTACTCTAGGTAACTCGGGGGGGTGGAAGACCACGAGTGTTGATGAAGCCCTCCTGCTCTAGGCCCAGGCAAACCGAAGCTCCTCCATTCCTTGAACTTTCTGTAACCCTGCAAAACTATGAGGAAGCTAGCACACAAATAGACATGTTTGCACACGGCTCGCTAGCCAAAACCAGCTCCAGCTGGGTAAACGTATAGATAAGGAAGGAATGTTTAGCAAAAACTAGTAACAAGTATAACCAAATAAGGCAAGGCTTGAACAATGCTAATGAGGAAAAATATAACTGGCAGCTTTAGATGATTGGCTGCGCTATTGTACGGGGCAACAGGTAATTGGTTGTATATGCTTGTGTAGTTAAGTAGGAAAAAAGGTATAAATTGTATGGTGTAACTTGAGACAGCTCAGTCTCCCTGTGTCCCTATTTGAAGCTTCAAATAAACTCTCTGCTTCTCCACCCCGTTGTGGTCATTGGCGCGACGCACACCGGGCAACAAACCCCGCTGTTGCTTGCCTCGGGCACTCTGTGCCGGCAACATGCCCTTGCCCTCAGCTTTAAGTGTTTGATGAACTAGCTATTTGTGCAAAGAAACATCAGGCTCTGAATTCTGTAACAACTTGGGATGAGCCCCAGTTTTAGGTAGAAACGGGCTCTTTTTCACTCAGGACATCTGCATGAAAATGGGGTTGCGGTTTTCACAACAGCTTGTCTCTTCCTGTCACCTAGGGTGTCCAGACAGCAAATGTGAAAAATCGGGACGGGGTGGGGGCTAATAGGAGGCTATATAAGAAAAAGACCCAAAAATCAGGACTATCCCTATAAAATTGGGACATTTGGTCACCCTACTGTCATCTAAAGCCAGGGGCCTGTGTAGTGTCCAAAGTAAGGACTACTACAATTTCCTGCCACTGGCACCAGTGTCATTAGGAGTAACGCCAATGAACAATGGAATTATAGCAGTTCAAAATCCAGTATAAGGGAAGGCAGAATCAGGCCCAGAATGTTTATGGAAAACTAGAAAGACAAACAACTTTTCTTTTTCCAGGGAAATATCTTCAGAAATAAAGAATGAAGAGAGGAAAGAGATGAAGAGTGGAAGCAGAACATGTTCACTGAAAATACATTTCTAAGGAAATTTAATGCTGGTGAAAGGTTCCAAAAGACTATAATGATGAGGCCCCATGTAAATACCTCAACAGCTAGACTGACAATCAGTCCTGAAAACAGAAATTCTTCGTTTCCTTATAGAACAGGTGCAACATGGACAATGGTAGCGTCCGGCCAGCGTGCCCCACCCCTGACTTAGGAGGGACCACCTCCGGGGGTGAGGGAAGCATTCATTCTCTATTCAGTCCTGGGATCTCTCTCCTGAAGTGTCACATAGGGTGTCAGTAGTTGTAGTGGTTTCAATGACATAAACTTATGTCCACTAGACACCGGATTTTGAGACCATCAGCACATTCCACCATTGGCCACTGAACTTCCCGAAGGAATTTCTGGAAATGGGATTGTTTTCAGTGTGAACATTAGGCATATGGAATGGGGTGGGGCCTAAGGGTATAGTGGCGTTGGCGGTACTGCATATATTTGTGGAAAATGAGGTGTAATGCACAGATGTCATTAGCAGGATGACAGATGTGCTGGGAATTGTTACTATTTCAGAGTAGCACAGCACTGTGCCCTCAAGTTTGAGCTCCAGCAGGACTTCTATGGCCAAGTCCTCCAGCCACTGGAAAGCTCTTTGCTAACACAAGCAGGTGTTCTGCCTCTCTCTATTAAAGCTGTCAGATTAGAGCCCTATTTGAGGAGCACATTTTCCTTTGGGGTGGGCTAACCCAGCGAAGCTGTTATCTGATTTGATCCCTGCTTTCTTAGGAGACACATCATCTCCAGCTTTGAAAAGTTTCAGAGTAACAGCCATGTTAGTCTGTATTCGCAAAAAGAAAAGGAGTACTTGTGGCACCTTAGAGACTAACCAATTTATTTGAGCATAAGCTTTCGTGAGCTACAGCTCACTTCATCGGATGCAACCGATGAAGTGAGCTGTAGCTCACGAAAGCTTATGCTCAAATAAATTGGTTAGTCTCTAAGGTGCCACAAGTACTCCTTTTCTTTTAGCTTTGAAAATTATTCAAAAGAAATGTGCAACAGCTTTTCATAATTAATATGCAGCGCCGGTTACCACGCAGAGAGCCGGCACAGTTATAATAACTTGGAGTCAATAATTCATAAACTATAATGCATTATTAATCAATTATTGAGGCCTGAATTACATTTAATGAGATTAAACTGATTGGAGCACTAAACTGTTTGAATCATATTGATTTAATCAATGTGCTTAATTAAACTGTGTACATTTTCCACACAATCATTATTTCCCAGTATCCTGTACAAGTGGTCTCTCTGCTATTCTTCACTCAGGAATTGTTCTTGAAAATTAGTTGAACATTAGTACTTAAAGATAAAGTGTCTTGTTTTCTTTTTATTAAAAAAAAATCAAACCAGCTAATACGCCATCTAACTAGCTTGTGTTCGCACATAAGGAAGTGCACCGATGTTGATCAGAAAGATCTTAGATACCTCAATGAGGCTGTATTCTAAGAAGAAGAGGTCAAATAAGCACATCTGATCAGTCTCCATTTATCCAGTTGGGAGAGCACACAGAAACCTTAAAGACTATAAGCATCCTTATATACCTACCCTATAAGTCATCCCTATATCTGTAGTGTCCTACCAGACTTATGAAACAAGAGTGCCCTCCACCCCCATCAAAAGACTTAATTAAACACAAGCAGATGCTGCTGCTTCTCCCTGTTAACCTTAATGTCTTCTCCAGTCCAGGAGAGGGGGAATGCCTACCAAGCATATCAGCTATTATAGACATACATCCATTAGCTTCTGACGTACTTTGCCCACTTCCCTTGCCACTTCTGCTAACTAACAGGGACATTTGGATTTAACTTTAAACAAACTACCCCTGCAATTCAACCTCTTGATGCAGCACATGCTGATGAGAAGGCAATCACCGTGCACAAGGATTGGGCGGAATACTAGTCACAGACTACATAATCAGCATTAACAGAAGCCACAAGTACATGTCCAGGTATGAAGACATCCTTCTGAATATTTATCATGCAATACCATAAGCAACCACTAGTGGTTCACATCAGCTTCCACCCATTGGTGTTGAAGACAATTGCAAATCTCCCATTGACTTCAATGGGTGCAGAATTGAGCCCCATGACATTATAATGGTTACTACTCTGTGCTGGGAATACAACTGCAATTCAAATCAGCTGAGGAGGAGGACAGGCTTATGGCAGAAACAGGCCCAGGACTGAGAAGTTGCTGTTGCGATCAGAGAATTCCTCTGTGACTTTGTTACAATTCTATGTGCTTCAATTTCTCCATTTGTAAAATGGGAAAAAATATTGCTTACCTACCTCAAAGAGGGCTGGTGAAGCTAAATTCATTAATGTTTGTAAAGCACTTTCAGATCCTCAGATGAAAAGCTATATAAAAGGGAACCGTATTATTATTACCCACACCTTTCCAGGATTAATTTATATACCCATTATAGTTCAGAGATCAAAGGACCAGGAAAATAATAGGTTATCGTAACTAGGAGAGAGTAGGGCTGTGCATAGCGAGTAGGGCTGTTCTGAAATTTATCCAAAAATTTTTTTAATGTAAATGTCGTTTTTGTGTAAATCAAAACCTTTCAAAACCAGGTCTATTTTGATGAAATTTTGTTCAGGAAAAAAAAAGGAAGTGTTTAAAAATGTCAAAACATCCATTTTGACATGTTCAGAAAGGAATATTTTCGATCTTTCATTTCAAAACCATGTTTGCAACAAAATTAATTGTTTATAATGTACAATTTGTAAAAGTTTTAAAAGGTCAAAATCAGAGGAACATAAGAACGGCCATACTGGGTCAGACCAATAATCCATCTAGCCCAATATCTTGTCTTCCGACAGTGGCCAATGCCATATGTATCAGAGGGAATGAACAGAACAGGGCAATTCTCAAGTGATCCATCCCCTGACAACTAGTCCCAACATCTGGCAGTCAGGGTACGTTTACACAGTAAAGAAACACCCATGGCTGGGCCCTGCCAACTGACTCGGGATCATGGGGCTCAGGCTGCAGGGCCGTTTCATTGTTCTGTAGACTTCCAGCCTGGAGCCCGAGCTCTAGGACCTCTGCAGGGTCCTAGAACCTGGGAGCCAGCCCAAGCCCAGAAGTCTACACAGCAGTTAAACAGCACCACATCCCAAGCCCTGCAAGCCCAAGTCAGCTGGCAGGGGCCAGCCACAGGGTTTTCTTTGCTGTATAGACATACCCTCAGAGGCTTAGGGACACCCAGAGCTTGGGTTTGCATCCATGACCATCTTGGCCAATAGCCATTAGTGGACCTATCCTCCAGGAAAATGATTTGATTTTATTGAATCAAAGCATTTCAATTGACCCAAAACAAATTTTGTTTCACAGGAAATTTTTTTGTTTTCATTCCATTCTGGAAAGAAAACAAAATCCCAAAATGCACAAAATCTTGCTCCTGCCCCACTCTAACAATGAGCCAATTAAATCCACTGGAAGAAAGGCTCAGCTCCCTCCACACAACACAACCTAAGGTGCCATGAATTCATCAGCCTCCTTACATTTCTAGGTTTTAATTTAGTCATCTATTGTGGTGACAAGGCACTGATGTGCTTGCTCTAGTTTACAGAGGAAAGTTTTATCATTACCTGGGTGTAACTGAATGGATCTTTTAATTACAGATCTTTGGAGGGCTAATCCATCCATTCATTCTGCTATTTACCATAATTTTCAGTGGTCCCTAGGGGCTAATCAGCTGGTATCTCACCCAGGCATTCCTTCATGAAGTCATTGGGTCCTACTTACAGTAACACGCCTGACAAAAAAGATTTCAGCTTTGCTTGGAAAAACAACCAATTTGAACTAGAAGCTCTGACTGGTAGATTATGGCAGTTACTGTGTGTATGTCCCTTTCCCAAGGTTTCTTCAGATACATGTTTTCTGTAAAGGGACTACTTGAGGTTATTAGTTTCCTTCCTACCATTACTTATCACCAACTGAACAAGAGAGAAAGAGATGGTGGGGAAAAAATTAATTCCAGCACATCTCCTGTGTATGAACTTCTCTGACCTGTGTGTTATGTGCTCCAACCTGGGGCAGAATGTCCACCCTGCAATTTTTAGCATGCTACTTTGAGCCCCACTAGCACAAGTCTGTCTATAGGGCTGGGAGGCATGCTCCCAGCTGCACTGTAGACATACCCTGGGTCTCTCTGAATCTCATTTTCCCATCTGAAAATTGGGAATAATGATATTTCCTTTCCTTACAGGGATGTTGTGATAAATGCATTAATGACTGCCAGGTGCTCAGTTACTATGGGGAGGAGGGTCATACAAGTAACTAGACAGACAGGTGCATCATCCCTGTTGAAAATCCTAGACACCTGATAGCAATGCATCGGCAAGCCCATTGTCTGCTCCCACTTCAGCCTGGCACAGGGCAGCTCCAACAGCTTTCATGTGGCTGATGAGCTTCATGCCTGACAGGTTGCTTGGCAGATCAAATGTATAATGCTATGGGCTCAAAATATGCAAACTAGCATGGAACATGGGTGCATGCTGTGCTCCCACTATTGCGTGGGTAGAGGACCATTTTCTTCATTTGGGGTGGTAAATTAGGGCAAAACCTGAGAAGAGCAGAGCACCTGAACTCCCCTTGATTTCACTGGGAGCTGCAGCAGCTCAGCACCTCTCAGGATTTGGCCCTTTGCTGTTCTTGCTGCTGCTTCTTTCACTTGAGAATCTTTCCCCCCACACACACACCCCCCACCACCACCCCTCAGGAGACACTCTTCCTCCCTCCACCCAGTAAAGTGAAAGACTAGGGTCAGAATAGTTGGGATCAAAGACTCCAGAGAGGAGATTCTCTCACAACCATTATATTTCTTCCCCTCTGTGCCGTTAATTTTAAAACCACTCAGAAGTGACAACATCAAACCCACGGCAGGTGCAGTGCAGTGGCTCATCGCACCCATGGGAGCTTACAGAAACCCACTTTTTTACATTATTCTAAGAACTGCTACTGTCTTCCAAGGAAAAGCTTTTAGCATAATTTGGCAGGCTGAGTCTGCACAGAACAACTCTTTGTGAGAAGCAAAAAAGCGGGGTGGAAGGGGGAAGGAGTAGAAGAAGAAGACGAGCGAGACAAAGAATCCTCCTGCTCTTTGAATGAGCATCCCACATGCTGGCAGCATGGGGAACAAGTGGTTTTCCTTTTGTCAGAAGGCAAGCAGGGGCCTTACAGTTGGGGTGAGGGGCACAGACGCCATAACCCAGGGGATACTCGGACTCCAGATAGAGGAAAGGGTTACGAATGGCAAAGCACAAGGGACCCAAAGCACAGCACTTTGCCCCTGCCACCCACCGTCCTCTGGTTTCCTTAAAATCAAACTTGTCCAGCCTCTGCTGTCTTTCTCCTCTAACATGTCAGTAATAATAATAATACAAGGGAAAACCAGCATGATAGCAAAAGCAGGCAACAGGGAGGTGGAGGGGAGAGGGCAAAGGTAACTGTGCTGAAATGAGCGTTGGGGCCCTCATAATTTGAGCAGGATGGGGAAGACCTGGTTTTAAACAAAAACCCACAACTCCCTTTTCCTTCAACATGCTGTGCATGTGCAACCTCTGGGAACATGCACGGCTTGTGCTTCTCATTAACAAGCTGCACATTAATAAATTTAACTCAGACAAATGTAACCATCCTTGGACCACATTAATCAAAAGCCTGACAAGACCGATCTAAAGAGCCGAGAAAGGAAAATAAAGCATAGCTAACACAGAGGGGTGTCATGCACTGATTTTCTGTATCTCCCTGCCCCCCGCCTACATACCAGTATTCCTTGTGTTCAGAGTAACTCCTCCCCACCAAATCTATCCTTCCATACAGATGGTCCTATCCCTCCTAGCACCCTGCTATGTTTGTCCAGTGCACACTTGTGAAGCAATCTCTTTCTTCCCCACCCCCTGTGTCTCTAATAAAGAAAACAGAGAAGGCTTATAGGGTATTAAAGCAAGATCATGCCCAACAATTACTCAGCTCTGAAAAACTGTATGTGATCTATGTTGTTGAAAAATCTCTCAGGAAAAAAAAATATATAAGGAGAAAACAAAAATTTGAAAGGCAAGCAAAACCACTAAGGCTTCTTGGAGACATGAATAGCCCAGAGCCCTAGAAAGGAAAAGAAAAGACCAAAGGCCATCAACAACTTCTAGTCATTCCTCCCTGGGTTGACTCCTCCCAGGATGCAGCTCCACATCACCTCCTGAGCCGGAATGTATGTTTGCAGGGTCTGCACCAAGCAATGGAAGTCATTCCCATGAAGTCTTCTCCCTTGGGTCTTGCAGGATTCAGCTCTTTATGCATTTGCTTTTGTTGGGCTGGGTTACTAGCATGGCAAAATAGTGGAAAATATTGGATTTTTAGCATCAGCCAAACTACTTCAGAGTAGGGAGGGCTTCTCACACAAGCCAAGTAGACTGAGGAACAACTGCTGACCAAAGCAACGCAAAGCAGCAAAACTTAAGCTCAGTGCCCCCTCAAGCCATTATTAACCAAGCTGCTTAAACGAAATAAACAAATACATGATAATTCAGGCTTGTCTGGAGGCAGCCCATGGCACAAAACACAGTATGGTGTTTTTCTGCTCTTTCATTAGATAAAACAAATACTTTCTATCACATAATACTGTCATTATTGTCATTCATACAGCGTGCTATATGTGCCCATGACATACAAAAAAAATGACTCAGTCTTGCGCCCACCATCCCTGCCCCAAACAGCTTCCAAATGAGTTCAGAGGATACTATTTTGATAGTTCAATTAGTTCATTAATAGAGTTGGGTGAGATTTTTCTGCCAAAATTTTTGCAGTGGAAAATGCGATACTGAAATGCTTCGTGAATGTATGTCAGTTTCATCAGATTGTTCATTTTGGGGGGAAAAAACAAAACAAAAATTCAGAAAAAAATCAGAACTGTTTGGTTTGATATTTTTGCAATGTTGTTACACTGGAAGCTGTTAATGGCCACCATCATGCATGTCCTTCAGCTGTAGACAATCACACATCTGTGCTAGATCACTCTTCATTCAGGCTAAATGGAAGCCACAATTAAATACTCCTTTATGTAGCAATAACTTGACACAACAGGAAGCCACCACCCAACGCATGAGGCCACATGGGAAAGCATGCGCAGAGGTAAACTGTATGGTTGGAGGGGTTTCCCTGAGGCTGATTGCAAATGCAGGGACTATGAGATTGACAAGCTGTGTACATCTGTGTGTGAGAGTGTCAGAAAACAAGAGGAGAAGTCATGAGCATAGTCAAGAGAGGGAGCTGAGGGACAGAGTTGCCTGGGGACCAGGACTGGCTATAAAGGCAGGCTTGGAAACTGTGATCAAGGAAACTGACTGCTGTGTGTTTCTACTATGTTCAGGGAAACAGGACTTCATGTTCCTTCCCTGCAAATAAATAGGATTGCGCCAAATAAATACCTGACTCATATGGAGTCGTGGCTAATTGACTGAACCAAAGCAATAATAACAGTCACTCTGTTATAAACTGGAACCAAAATGGAACCCATAACTTTCACCACCCCTAGAAAGGGAAGAAAGCAGAAAGGCAAAATTCTCTTCTCCAATCCACATGGTAGTACTCGACACTAATATTTCTGTGCTCCCTTTATGTACGGATCTAGTGTTGATATCAGTGGGATTCCCACACATATACTACTGCAGACAGCTGATAGGGTTCAAATTCAGAAACCAAAACCTCCATAGAATTGTATTGCTGGATATCTCAGTGATATAAAGATGTACATTTCCATTACACATTGCCTCCCCAAAAGATCCCAAAGCCATTTATGAAGTTCACAAATCTTACACGGGAATTCTTTCACCCACTGCAGCCACCTCTGTGGCGCAACATAGCAGCTTAAATATTTAATAGCACGAAGCATGCAAACACTACTCCGTGGGTTAACAGTGAAAGTGAGGACAAATGCTGTGTCCAACTGAATCTAAGGTGAGCATCTATGGAGACAGAATGGAATGACGAGTTGGAATTTGGCCAAGGGAAGCGCGGTTTACATCCCTTTTTCTTATGAAAAGGGCCATAGGATCTATGAGGCCCACAAGTAGCCAATATCTTAGTTGCGTATCTTAGGTAGGTACTTACGGAACTGCTCCAGGTCATCACTACTTTTAGACTCTGGCATAGCAGTGATGGTGAGCAGTGGGCATGGGTTTCCTCCCAGAGTCTGGCACAGTGTCTGCTGTCTGTAGTAGACCTTCTTGGGGTTCCTGGTTTCTTCCAGGATGTCAAGGTGGGACTGAGAAAGAAGCAAGGTACGAGCTTTACAAATGAGCTCATACTGTTTGAAAACTCATTATATTTCAGTCTCAGGCATTTAAACTGTGCCCTCACCTTACAATCTGGCTGGTCATTTCCTCTGTTATTACCCACTCCTTTACCCTATTCTTTCTTCCGTCAGCCAGAACTACCTCCCTCAAGATGTTTGTTGTCAATGCCCTAATAGGTTCATTACAATATGGACACCTGTCCCACCAGGAACATGGCTAAAACCCATCAACTCAGTTCACACAGGACACCCAGCAGCCACCAGATGGTAACAACTTTCTACCAACCTGGGCTAAATTTCAGCCAGTGACCTAGAGACAAAAGACTTCAAATCTTATCACCAGGCCTTAGATCAATCTGTTGATTCCACCCCAATCATCCAGTGTCTAGATGAACAAATACAGTTGGAGACCTATGATGATCTACTTCATAAACCAATTTACTGTATAGAGTAAAAATGCAATTATTATACCTATTTAATTATCTTGCACAGATATAAAGGATTTGTTACAATCAATTTTTTATATGCTATGGTAACCAGTGCAACTTAGTGGAACCATTGCTACCATAGATAACACACAACAGACTGTTGCATTATAGCTTCACATGCAAACATTTAACAAAGCAATTTTTAAAAAATGAATTACTCATCAAGTACACTTGATTAGTACTGGTCAAAAAGCAATGCACTAGTGAGTGTATCCATTGAAAATAAATTCCTCTGTATATATGCTGTAAATATGTCTGCAATTATTAAAAATATATGATATTATTAGAAATGTTCTCAAATCACTAACTCCACATAGAAGTTTATCATCTTCCCAAATGCCCTTGGATTACTAATCACATTTACTTTATTACTTGTCTGTAGGAAAAGACATATTTCACCCACAGACACATGCTCTAAAATAAAACCTACTGGTGCACCGACCTGAGTTAGAATTTGTTCGTCATGCAAATTACAGTAGTATAATAATCTTCCAAAGGGAAATGTGCAAGTCCCATCACTAACGTCATCTTAAATTAGCCTGGTCAAAGTTTCTCTGGAGAATATATTGCAGGCAGTAATCCTACTTTGGCCACCATCTGGACTTAATTATCAGCTCTTTTCCACCTCTAACACTCACTGTCCAAACCCTGATGTCCTTCACTCAGTTTTAATTCATTCAATCCTTGCTGAGGCAAAATTCTCATCGATTTCAAGGAGCATTTTACCTGAGTAAGCAGTGAGGAAGGAAAGAGTAAGTACTTCAGGATTTAGCTCTGTGAATCTAAGAATAACAACATCCTTTCATTTTGATTCTATTCATTCAGGTGAGATACTCAAGGATTCCCACAGGGTACAAACTCTCAAAGCCTTGCATGCCCGCATACCAACAGAAGGAATCAATACATACTGAAATCATGACTAGGTACAGTACTTCAGTAATAAAGAATTCAGTAGGCCTCACATCCCTCGGTCTCCCAGTCCCCTACTCTCCTGCTGGCTGCAGCACACACCTGCCGTTGCATTAACTGCTTAAGTATATGCCACGTTCAACTTCTGGAGCTCTCTCTGCGTTCCACGTTAGCTCATGGAAGTAACTGGGTCCCACGGGCCTGGTGCAGATTGGCTTGCACGCATGTTTTGGACAGCCAGGGCTTGACCTGAGGGATCTCAGGTACTGAATCCAGCTTTTCTGAACATCTGTAGTGGGATGCGAACCAGTCAACTAATGTCTTGTGGTTTGGAATGGGAATGAACCTAACATGGACTAACATTACCTAACATTACCATGCTGGGCTAGTCACATACAGTGACATGGCTTGTGTTACATAAGAAAGGAGGTTTTGTTCTCCTTGATGTTCTCCTCCATTCTTGTGCAAGGGCAAAATGGTACATTTAATAAGGTTTGAGCTTTAGAAATAGTCAGCAAGGGGCCCAAAATAGCTTTGTACATCCATCAATTGCTCATAGCAACAGGGATTGGGTAGAAGGCATTAATGGCAAGACAATTAAAGGGGGCTGAGAAAAGGGGGGCAGAGGCAGCCTGAACGCCCGGTATCTTCACTTTTGAAAAGGTTTCTCTCTCGTGCTTAATGGGGAAGTGATGTGCTGCCTGGGATCCTCCATTTTCCCCCTTTATTCTTCCCTTCTTTAGAAGCCTCACCCAGGGCTCCCCCACCAGTACGGTTCAGAAGGTGAGCTGGATACAGCTTTCCCCAGACCTCCCAACACCATTCACCAGCTGGCCGATGAAGGGCTCTAGGGAGCCACATGAGTGAATCTCTCCTGCCCCAGAGGAACATTAACATCCATTTCAACATAGCTTTGGGACAGTAAAGCCTTATGCTTTGGGTTGGTTTGTTTTTTCAGCTGGGAGCGTCTAAGTGGGGCAGAGTGCACAGCTGACGGAGTAAATCTGAAACAGGCCCTGCACCTCAGCATTGCATGGTGCAGCTCTGAAAATAGCAAGTCGTTACATGATGGCCGAAAAGGATTAGCCACATAGGAGAAGCAGTCAGTCTTTTCCTCCTAGCTTGCCATTAGCCCAGAGCAGCCCGCACTCTAAGGATGGGATGCTGGACATGTCTGGGTTGGCTGGTAAAAACTAAAAAAAATATCGGCCTTTAATCGCAGCCTGCTCCATGCAGTTCACGCTCATGGCTATCCTTCAACTCCTTCCTGACCTCCAGAGTGGTCAGGGACCATTGTAGACAAGGCAATGAAAGCATTATGAAAAATAGCTAAAAGAAAAGGAGTACTTGTGGCATTTTAGAGACTAACCAATTTATTTGAGCATAAGCTACAGGCTGTAGCTCACGAAAGCTTATGCTCAAATAAATTGGTTAGTCTCTAAGGTGCCACAAGTACTCCTTTTCTTTCTGCGAATACAGACTAACACGGCTGCTACTCTGAAACCTGAAAAATAGCTAGCATCCTGTGAGCAGTGCTACAAATGGTAGCATATGTGACATATCAAATACTACTCATAATCAAGACAGCTCCCCTCTCTTGTTCCCATCAGTCTCCTCCTGGGACAGGCCAACATTACCATCAGTGCAGAGTAAGTGTAGGGGTAGTGGTAGGCCAGGTAGCAGACATCCTCCCCATGAGGGAACGTGACAGTGAAGGTGAGCGTGTAGTAGGATTTCCCTCGTGCGCCTCCCGCTGTGGCTGCACTACGGCGGTAATGGTTTCTGGAGGAAGAGAAAGAGGGGGAATAGATTGTAATCAGCTTTTGGGTCCTCATCTTGTGTGCTTGTGCAAGAACTGAACCATCGGAGAAGTCCCCATCCTGAATGAGCTGGGGCAGAGCTCCAACCTCAACCGTGCATGGTGCAAACTCTAAGAGGGCCAAATTCAGATGCAGCTGACCCAGCTCTGTGACAGACCGAATGCAGCTTGTAACACTGTGCCACTGAACAGTCTCCACCATACAGCTAAGGCCCATGTTACAGCAGGTAGGCTGAGAGGGTTAGTGCCAGCATGCACAGCTGGATTCAAGCAAGTTACTTGGAATCCAATGGTCAAAGCGGGCCAGGGGGGAGCAGTGAGTCAGAGGCAGAGCGGCTGGTGGCAGCACTGGGCATAGTTTGCCCCTGCCAGTCCTGTGCCTCCGGGGCTGGGCTACCTTGTGGGAAGATAACAGTTCATCTAGTGTGGGGAGGTGGAGCCAGCAGGGGATGGGTGGATGGGAAGAGGCTGTCTAAGAATACTTGAAGATTTTGGAGGAATAGAAATGTTTGGGGTTAGGGTCCAGTCCGTGCACTGTAAGAAAGGCGGAACTGGGACAGCATATAAAAGGATAGGGGGAAAGTGAGGTAAAGGGACATGGGCAAAATATTCCATACACCATCAAAGGCACAACTTCGGGTTGACCAGAGAAGGGAGCTGGGATTGAGAGGAGTCAACACCTGGAAGCGGAGATGACCTCATACAGACTTGCATCTCATGGGCCAGCCAAATCACCCCCACCAGATCCCTCCCTTTCAGTAACAAGAGCACCCGAGTCTTCAAGACTCCACAAATCTCCCTTCACATATTCGGCACAACCTCCCATGCAGGGGATTAACTCTAATAAAGTTGTGGCTTCTGGATGAGAAGGAACATTTTCCTGCAGCACAGATGAAGAGCCAATTCATGCACTTGAGAGAGAAATATCATGGCAAATTGCACCCAGAAGTATATTTCAAACTATATTTTTCCCACATTGCACCAATTATGCTGTTGCCAAACCTTCTGATTTTGAAGGACTGTGAGGCTTTTTGACAAATGTTATCATAATGTTGCATTAAAATGCAAAATACTGGAGGAGACCAAAAGATGCGATTTCAGCTCCTGAAATTTACAATACCAGTTTATTTTTCTGTTGTTTTTTATTCAAAGGGGTGAAGAGAGGAGATAATTATTCTTCTCAAATCCTCCAGAATAATCAGCTCTTCGTCACAAGAAACACACAGTACAAGAGCGCATTTCTTTTCAAAGCATATGAATTTAGTGGTTATGAACACATGAGGTGAATGGTACTGGCTGGAGCAAGGAATCACACAGGCAGCATTCCTGCCTCCATGGCACAGTGAAAAGGCACAGTGAAAATGATTTAATGCTCAGCTGACGCCCAGATGTTTCTCTCTGCTATTTGCAAACAAAAAACAGGTAATACATCATTTTAAATATTAGAGTAAAATCCTGACTCAGTTCCAAGTCAGTGGATTTGATTTCAGTGGGGCCAGGATTTCATCCCCATTTTCTTAAAAATCAAGACAACAACATATCACCTTCTCTTCTGGTGAATCTGGATAATGGGGTCGGGGTGGGGGGGTTGGTCAGGAGCTCTCTCTTGTGTGATTTATGTGGATGGGACGTATCCTCCAGATCTCTATTCTATTCATTTTTACTTTCAGGGTCACAATAACCTCAGACTCAAGATGCTGTCACAAGCCCTGAGATTTTCTGAGACAGTCCTCAGACATCCCCCACAGGTCACTGGTGAGAGGTGAGATGGGTGTGGCAGGTGGTTGCTATCCAGTATTCTGTCTTACAGTTCTGCCAATGAATTTCCAGTCTGAACCTAATGCTCCAGTCCTGAGTTTCCCCTCTACCAGCTCACAATGCAGCTCAGTCCTGACCAAAACATCCTTTTGTATCATATTACTCCATCACCACCGCACAGCTCTGACACTAGTGCAATCCTGGCATTCAGCTATTCCAGTTCTGACCTCTTTCAAATCACTTCTGAAAACTCATCTCTACTGCAATGCCCACAGCAAACAACCTAGTTATAATGGCAAGTCTACAGGGCTAGTGACCCCCGGGGGTTTTATTCATCATTACTGATTCATAAAAAAAGTAACCTACACATGTAGCTAGCTGATACATCCCTGTGTTCCTATTACTGATAGTCATGACCTCCTGCACATCCACCTGTTATGTCCTGGCCTTATTTAGCTTGTAAATACCTTGGGTTAGAACTGTCTTTCTCCATATAATCGTATAGCACCCAGCACAATCCTGAACACTGCTAGGATACAAACAATAAATAATAATCTTCCTAAATTATGCCCAAATGTGATGTGATATTAGGATGGGTCATGTGACAAGTCCACTAAATATATTTTCACATTTGATCTGTCTGATCCCCAGAGGTGGAAAAGATCACACATTCACGCACAGCAACCTCTGCTCTGGTCCCTGCTACCTCATTTATCCTCTCTTCCCAAAATGTGCCCAAAGCTCTGCACTCTTTCCACAAGCTAACCAACCGGTTCTTAGAAAGGATATGCAAGACCCAGTGATGGCTTTATCAGCATGAAAGCTAAATCTGCTGTGCCTTTGAGTCACTTTATAATAGTCAAATCATAAAGCTTGCTGCTGTCCTTCAAATATACTGTGTACCAGGCAGTTTACCTCTAACAGCAGCTACTGCAAGTTAATTAACAATTATAATAATACTTATCACTTACTGTGTAAAGCACTTGTCATGTTCAAAGCCCTTTGCCAACATTAGTTAATAAAACCTCACAAACTCCTTATCGGCTAACATTCCTTGGGAACCTACGAGGTCGATAAATCAGTATAATTATCCCCATTTTACAAGAGGGGAACTGAGACAGAGAAGTGAAGAAACTTGCCCAAAGCCCCAGAGTGAGTCAGTAGCAGAGTTGAAATAAGAACTCAGGAGTTCAAAGGCTCCAAGCCAGGCAGCAGCGTGACTCACTCAAATAGCCTTTTGACTCCCTCAACCACCTGTAGCATCTGACCAACAGCATTGCTGGCACTGGGAAAAGTGATAAATGGAATATGGAATATCAGCTTAGACTCAAGTAGCAGAGGAAAATTCATATATACCGTAACTTTAGGCCCACTGGAAATGGGGCCTAATATAAAGATGAAATATTTACCCTTTCTCTACTCTGTCCCTCCCCAAAGGATCCCCTTTGTCCTGCTACCTTTTAACCCTGTTGAAATCTGACCTTGTTTTTCTCCCCCATGGACCTATTCTTAGGCTTCCAGTGTGGTAGGTGTATGTGACACACACTCTTTCAGCAAACGCAGGAAACAGAGGTTGCCTGAGTCCATATGGGGAGGGTATGGTGGAAAAAACAGTAACAAAAACCAAATATCAGGAGATGGTTGGTATTATTGGGTCTGGTAAATGGCGGCTGGACCGAACCCAATGCAGTGGAGTTCCCTTTCCAAGGACCAGACCCTCTGTGGGTGTTCTCATTTTTGAGTCTCTTCTCAGAATCTGTTGAAAGAAGCAGTGCCCCCCTAGTGACTGAAATAGACCATTCTTGTGGTCAAACTGCTAGTAGGGCCCATGCCCACTTATCACCGCATCAAAGTCTTAACTCTGGCTAGCCAAGACCACCCTTAGGGCTGAAAGGGAAGATGCCATTCCATGGAATATTTAAGCATTGACTTCTCTCCTGGAAACTAACAAGACCCAGTAGCACTGACTGTGACGGCAACTTTTATAGTGTGAACACAAGGCCCCTGGAAAGACAGGTGAAACCCTCTCTCTGATATCACAAAGGCCCCCAAAACACCTATCAGATGGGAATAAATAAATCATTAGTGACCCGGGCAGGATTCCAACTGGTGGGCTAGATACAAACCGCTTCATAGCCCATTACCAATCCTCTGAGGCATCCAACGCCCAGAAAAGTTGCGGTTTAGACAAAGAGCTGAAAACAAACTCTGGAACCGAATGCCCAAGTGCATTCTCACCAATTCAGTATGCTGACATTTTCCTTAAATAATTTGCTGGAAAGGAATATTATTTTGTGTGTTAACATAAACAGCTGCCAAGAAGACAAGTGAATTAGACAATCTTATAATAACTGTGACTATTTATCATGGGTGTACCCTGGCACTTCACACAGGGAAGCAATAAAACAGAGCAGCCATGTCACGGAGCTTCCTTTTGACAGCTGAGTTGCTAATATTCTCCATAACATAAAATCTCTCTCAAGAGATGTATGGGAAAGGTATATAATGGCAGAGCAGTGCTATGACATTCATCTTCATGACTGAGCTCTCCCATCTCCCCTCACCAGTGAAGATGAATGTCAGGAGAGATCGGCCAGCATGTATTACACAGACAACCCATGTATGCGCCTCTCCTCCCGCTGTCCTTCAGCTCAGAGGCTGCTTTAGATCTGAGCTGTGGAAGATGAGAAATGATGGGAATTTGTGGGTGAGTGGACACGTTAACATCACTGTGTTTCCCCTTACTTATGCATTCAAGGTCTGGGGTCACAGCTAACCTTCCTCCAGGCAAGGAGAGTTGGATGAGGCTTCCTCCAGAACCCATTATCAGCCTAAGCAGAGCGTTGCGGGAGGATACAGGGCTCTTCCACCAAAACACACTGAGCATGCTGTCTTCATAGTGCTCCCATCTTCAACCGGCCTGAGGAGCCACAGACTCTGATTGCTCCTAGATGTAACTATTTGCTGCCTACAGACTGGTACACTATACACTCCAATGACTGGGGAGTTGCTCTGTCATTGGTGAAAGAACAAGAGGTGTGTGTTAACCTAGAAAGAACAACAGATTGATAGATGGCAATATAAAAATATATTGACGTATCACTGGATGTACAATTGAAAGACACCGCATACTCCACAACAAAACAATCCTATGCTAATGTCTCAACCGTATCCTGGTCCAGTATATGATTAAGAATTTAATTGCACGTTCATGGCTTAAATTTACCCGTCAGCTACTACTGAATCACCACACCGTAACTGCCTTGCTCATGACATTAGGAGCCATTATATCGGAATCAGCATATAGGCATTATATGTTCTGCATCTGCTGGTGCCTATTCTGCCTGCACCCATGAGCCCATGCACAGAAGCCAAAGGCTACAGGCCTAGTGCAGCACCTAGCACAATGGGGCCCCACTCTTGGTTGGCCGTCAGTCACTACCATAGAAAACATGATTACTAATAAAAATGAAGGTACGTAGGGGCCAGCTGTCCAACTAGCACATAAGCTTCTGAGCTGAGCTGAAGGGACAGTCTCAGGAGGAGTAGAGGTTAGCTGGACCAGGGCCGGCTCTAGGTTTTTTGCCTCCCCAAGCTCAGGTGGGGCTGGGGCTCGCAGGCGGCGCTGGAAGCGGAGGGAGTGATGTCCCCTTCTCCCAGCGCCTGCAGGGGCTTTACCCCCTCCCCTGCCCGGCCGCGCAGAGAAGCCCTGATATAAGGGGTGGCACAAGGCAGCGCAGCAGCCAGGGCGCAGATGAGGCGTTGCAGCCCCAGCTCCCCATCAGGACTTGCCCTCTCCTCTCCAGGTAGCGGCTGGGCCTTGGCAGCTCAGCATCCCGGGGCTGGGGCTTCCCCTTCCCGCTGTGGCCAGGGGTGCGGCGCCCTCGCCCAGTCTAAGTGGCACAGCTCCGAGAGTGCAACTGCCCCGGAAAAAGAGGATGGCTGGAATGCCGCCCCTGGAAATGTGCCACCCCAAGCACGTGCTTGCTTTGCTGGTGCCTAGAGTCAGTCCTGAGCTGGACAAAGATGAGTGTGGGGGCATTATTTGGGCAAGGTAAATGGTTATTTGAGCTGTTAGTGACAAGGCACTCATTAGAGGCAAGAGAACCAGGACCCTTGACCCTCAAGCAAGCTTTATTTAGGGAGTTTGGGCTTGTTTTCACAGGGAACTGGAAGGTTTTTTTATTCCTGTCCTGACATAAGTTTCTCTTTGTTTCTCCTGCAAGGCGATAACATCACACTAAATGCACCCAGCAATGTTTGGATTGACTGTGATGTCGTGCACGCAAGTGAGAACAATGTTGTTTTAACCTTCTAGGCCAAATGTACAAACACTAGCAAAAAGCAAAACAAAACCCAGTTTATTTTGCAAGGAGAAATGCATTCAGTCTACCTGGGGTTCCACAAACCCCTAAACTGCACGACCATGTGTGGATGAGACTGCCCTTTACTGTGACACATGTGGTCCATTAGCAGAGAGTGAAATGGAATACAGGCTAATCTGAACAAGTGGAACTTAATTAAATCCCGTGTACTGCTCTGACCATGTGGCTGAATTCCTTCCAGCCTAACTCCATGCATTCCTGGTTTCCAATCAATAAAAGTCCCTCCAGGGAACATGGGCCCTCTTCCTCCAGTTCCACTGATCATGATACATCTTCCCTATTTTACAAACATTTTAATATAAACATTAAAAACAATAATTGATGCTCAAACCCCCACCCCATGTCCCTTTGTCCAGAGGTTGCTGTAGGGTTGCCAGTTTTGGTTGGACGTACTCCTGGGGGTTTCATCACATGACATGATCTTTAATTCAAGTTTAATCTTTAATTCCTGGAGACCCCGGGACAATCCTGGAGGGTTGGCAACCCTAGGTTGCTAGCCCATAGCAGAGTTGGAACCTTATCTTTACCACAGACTCAGCCGGTTACATAGTCTTTAAGATCATTTAGTCTCCTCAATGGATGACACCTCTGTCTCCCTCTCTAGAAAACCATCTCTCTGTGGAGTCTCCTTCCCTCCTGTGGGGTTGGCCTCTGGATGGTTCTCTGTCTCTCCATTCTGTGACTCTCTCTCTCTGTAGGTTCTATCTAGATTTTGTGTCTGCTCGCTCGTTAAGTGTCTCCTGAGCCTTCAGATAACTTCTTTCTTGCATAGTCACCTCATATGTTCTGGATGCCAGTGCAGCCCTCATTACACCTTTAGTCTACTCCATCTGGAGACTCTCTAAAGCAGAGGTGGGCAAACTGTGGCCCGCGGGACCGTCCCCTCCTCCGTCCCCCCGGCCACTCCTCCGCTGTCCCTCTCCCCCACAGCCTCAGCTCACTGTGCCACCGGCGCCATACTCTGGGCAGTGGGGCCGCGAGCTCCTGGGGCAGCGCAGGGGCAGAGCCCGGCCTGACCCGGTGCTCTGTGCTGTGCAGTAAGGCTGCCTGTCCTAGGGCAGCCATGCCGCCAGCCACCGGTGCTCCAGGCAGCGCGGTAAGGGGGCAGGGAGCAGGGGGGGTTGGAGAGAGGGCAGGGGAGTTCGCGGTGGTGGTCAGGAGCCAGGGGTGTGGATAGGGGGCGGGGCGGTCAGAGGGCGGGGAACAGGGGGGTTGAATAGGGGCAGGGATCCCGGGGGGCAGTCAAGAAGGATGGGAGGGGATTGGATGGGGCAGCGGGGGGGCAGTCAGGGGCAGGGGTTCCGGGGACGGTCAGGGGACAGGGAGAAGGGGTGGTTGCACGGGGCAGGAGTTCCGGGGGGGGGGGGAGGAGCAGTCATGAAGGGGAGGGGTTGGATGGGGCAGCAGGGGGCACTTGGGGGCGGGGGGCATGGGGGCAGTCAGGGGACAGAGAGCAGGACGGGGGGCGGATGGGGCAGGGGTCCCTGGGGGCCATCAGAGAACAGGGTGGGTTGGATGGGGCAGGAGTCTGGGCGGGCCATCAGGGGATAAGAAGCAGGGGGGTCGGATAGGGCATGGGGGCCGGGACATGCCTGGCTGTTTGGGGAGGCACAGCCTCCCCTAACCAACCCTTCATACAATTTCAGAAACCCGATGTGGCCCTCAGGCCAAAAAGTTTGCCCGCCCCTGCTCTAAAGGCTGGATCCTCACAGGAATACCTGTCTTCAAGGCCGGTAGGTCCTTGGCTTACCTGTTGTAATCTAGTGCCTACTTTCTCTGATCCTTGGCCCTGTTTTTTCTACCAGTGAAGCAGAGTGTAAAGGCAATGCCACAGACCCAGTGAGCATGGCTCAAGGTGCAGACGTGTCTGCCACCTTCAGGTAGAACTCCAAATTCGTAGGTAAAGTGAGTGAAGCCACTCCCTGCTCAGGCCTTCACTATGTGCCTTTGGGATCATTTTCATGTGTCATCCTACTCTGGGAAAACTAATTTCCCTCTCATGCCAGCACAGCACCGGATGGTCGCTGGAATCAGGATTAGCAGGCACAACTCGTGCAGATTTAGAAAGGGTCTGTACTTGCCCAAGACAGGACTGAGTTTCATCCCTACAGTACATTAATTTCTGGAGAAAATGTGGCAGTGATGGGAGAAGCAGAGCAGGGCACTCTGTCCTCTGTGCCGACCACCACTCTGAAACACCCAGATGAATTTATCTGAAATCACAGCTCACCCTTTGGCAAGGAGAATGGATGACTACAACTCTGTTAACCCTTTGTGGGCTGCATTCAATTTGGCACACCAATGATACGAGTTGGGGATGGAAAAGAAAAACACGTAGGCTGCCCAGTCCATCTCTCTGCCAATCACTGGAGCAGGGCCTTTAAACTATGTGGGTACCACTCCTTTGTGCTTCTGTGTACACACGAAGAGGGCTTCATGTTATCACCCCTCCTCCCTTCTCCACTCCCACTATACTCCAGAAGAGAGAATTCTGCATGTACCCTCGCTGTCCCCTGCATGCCAAATAACAGGGTCTCGCTCACATTCAATCCCTGCTGTCAGAAGTGTAGAACGTAGCAGGCTGGCATAAATTTATTGTGTGAGAGAAACAGGGCACTGGCAGTTGAAGGTTAATGACATGAATACGGTTAGCAGGAGGTGAAGGGAAGCCAAAAGGAATGCACCAATGAAACACTTACTTGTAGTAACAGATATCAGAGCCCACCCGAATCCAGTGAGGCTTGCCTTGGAGAGCTTCCTTCACCGAATACATGACCGGCTGCATGCCTACATAAAACAAAAGCAGTTTCAGGTGACATGACTTCCTTTGCGTGAGTGTGCATGCTCTTTGCAGCTCTTTTACCAAAAGCAGATACACTTTTCTCCCATCCCATACTTGATTTCAAAGCAGCCAACTCTCTATAGAAAACTATGGAGAGAGGAAGCCAGCTACCGGGGAATGAGTAGAAAATGCATCAGCTCCACTGGCTTTTCCAAGATGTGAGATTCCAAGCAACTCTGCTTATGCAGGGACTGAGGAAGGGAAAGAGGACGAAAAGAAGAACATAAGAATCAGTACACTGGACAGACCAATGGTCTGGTTAGACAAGTATCCTGTCCTCTGTCCCACTGGAATACATCAATAGTCAGTCTAATCATCTGGAAACCCACCTCCTGCCATAATGGAAGCAACCAATGGACCGTGCATCTAGTCCAGGGATTGGCAACCTTTGGCACATGGCCCATCAGGGAAAGCCGCTGGTGGGCCGGGACGGTTTGTTTACCTACCGCATCCGCAGGTTCGGCAGACTGCAGCTGCTACTGGCTACAGTTCACTATTCTAGGCCAATGGGGGCTGCAGGAAGCGGCAGCTAGCACATCCTTCAGCCCGCGCCGCTTCCCGCAGCCCCCATTGGCCTGGAACGGTGAACCGCAGGCAGTGGGAGCTGCGATTGGCCAAACTTGTGGATGCTGCAGGTAAACAAACAGTCCCGGCCTGCCAGTGGCTTTTCCTGCTTGGCCATGTGCAAAAGGTTGCCAATCCCTGATCTAGTCCAATACTTTTTGCTAACCTCAACTAATACTGGATGCTTCATACAAAGGTATTAAACCTCCCGTAAGAACATACAGAGCTGGGTGCCCTAAAAATGCTTGTAACAATAATATCCCTCATTGGGCTGTATGATACCATGGGGGGCAACTTCATCCTGACCTGCACCACGTTATCACCTTATGCCCTGAAAAGAAACTATGCAAACATTATCCATAGTTGCATGAGTCCAGCTCCTTTGCAGAAAGATTTTTGCGTACATTTTTGTATATAATTCCTTTGCTCTACGTGGGTCCCCCCTTCTACACTTAGGGCAAGCTTCTTGTCCTCATCTTTGACAATCTCCATAGTGCCTTCCCCATCCATTTCTTTCCCTTCCTCTCTTCCTGCTGCCTTTGTCTCCTTCATCCAGTCCAATTTACTGCCTTTCTCTAGGCTGCTTATTACATCCAGCCCACGATGCCTATGTGTGTTAATATCTAAGATTATATGATACTCCTTGGTGTCATTAATGCTGGGGTTTACTTGCGTCACACAAAAAAAGGGTTATATCATCACAGCATTTTGCCTCCTCACTTTGGATTTCTTTGGTGTAACTCATCAGCACTTAAACAGCCGTGGAGTACATCTCTGAGCATACACAGGATTGTCCCATACCTCAACAGGAAGGTAACATGGAAAGAAACTTCAAATACAAACTCAATCACATCTCGGATTAACCTTTCAATTTTTGCTTCATGTGTCCACATGGGAGCGGGAACTATTTTTATAGTGGGGGTGCTGAGAGTCATTGAACCAAATGGTAAACCCTGGATATAATGGAAACCACCTCAAGCCAGGGGGTGCAGCAGCACCCCCAGCACCCCTAGTTCCAGCACCTATGTGTACCCATACAGTGCTTCTGCATGGACCAGGTAACGGAGGGGATGCCATGATGCATCATGGGAGATATATACCTATCCAGGAGACTGGCCTTTCAGAGACAATGAGGACATGAGGTACCACAACTACAACTCCCATGAAGCACCACAGCAGGACACAGTCTAATGTCAAACTTCCTCAAAACAAAACTTTTCTATTCATTTAGACAAACCAAAACATTTTGTTTCCGTTTTCTCAATGGAAAAGTCTAGTTTTCGGCCACGCTGTTCAGTTTTTTGACAAAAATTCAACATTTTCTGTGGGGAAAGAAATCCCTTTTCTGACCAGCTCTGCTGCTGACTACAACTGCTCCTTGAGACGTTCTTTCACTGATATGAAAATTACACAGCACCATCTACCTGACAGGGAGACCAGAAGGACAGCCACAGTACACAGCCAACCCATGGTATAGCACATTGTCACCCATGCCACTTTTGCACAGGAGCAGGACTTGAAACTTCCAGCACAGCGGGGTGAATAGTAGCACTGGTCAGTGCCTGGAGCAGCAAGTAGCATATTTTCTCCTATGCAGGAGTCAATGTCATGCATGCTGCTGACAATGCTATGGGCCTCACTCCATCCAGACAGCTAAGAGTTTCAATGCATCAGAAGCAATGGACAAGAATTTCCCCAACAGTCAATCACACACATGGTGACCACAGACCACACAATAGCTGGCCCTGGGGCTAGCCTCCTAACACAGGATATTATTTTCACATTTTTCTTCCAAATATAATTTTAATTGCACATTTTTAAATTTGATTCCTGTCCACTGAAAGCTCACAAAAGTGAGGGGCTAATAAGTGCTGGCTATGATCAGAGAAGCAGATGCCGGAGAACTTTCCACCAGTAAGGACCTGAGTCTACCCTACTGAAGCTACCCCATAGGGTATACCATTGAGAGATACTCTATAGGTTTCAAGAGGTACCATATCAGCCTATGACATCCCCTTTGCCACTCCTCCTCAGTGCACTTCACTCTCAGGCCATTGAGAGAATTGCCCAGTCATGCCGAACAGTTTGGTGATTCAGGAAAGTGGAATAGCACGACAATACAAATTCATTTTCATTTGTGATCTATTTCAGAACAGCTGCACCACTGTAGCACATTAATGAAGATGCTCTACACCAACAGGAAAGCTCTCCTGTCAGCGGGAGAAGCTTTGGTCATTATAGGTCGGTATAACTATGTCCCTCAAGGGTGTGCATTTTTCACACCTCTGATCAACGTAGTTATAGCAAAGTAACTCTGTAGCGTAGACCTGCCCTAAGTCCCTTTGCTATTTGTTATGGGTACACTGCTCCTGAGGTAGTTCCCTTGTTGATTTGTGCAGATGCATCCACAAGGCTACAGAGGGAAGTAGTGTTTGACACTGGGCACTTATTAAACATTCTGGGCCAGATCCTCAGCTGGTGTAAATTAACATACCTTCATGGAAAGCAATGGTTGGTGCTAATGCCAAACTATGCCAGCTGAGGATTTGACACACAGTCTGTATGTAAAAGAAACAATTTCTCTTCTAAAATGGGCATTGAAAGCTCTGATTTGCCTGCCTGTTTTATGGCATCACATCCTTCCTCCTGAACAACAGACTGCAACTGGAGCTTAAAAATAGAGACAGAATCTTTTATTATTAAATGTTGGCAGAAACCTCAGAAGGTCTGGAAGTGGATTTTAATTTCTCAATAAGCCTCCTAAACTGTGGATGCTTATTTGAAGATTAGCCAAATTTATTCAAACCTTATGAGATTTCTCCACTTCTGCACCACTCATTCAGCCCAAATAGATCCTCCTCCTTTCCCCCACAGTCCCACTTTTAAATATCCCAGTCTCCAAACTCCTGCTCTTCAATTCCAAATCCCTCTTCCCATCCCTAAGTGCCCTTAAGGAGACAGAGAGAACTCCTTTGGAGGCTTTGTAGTTGCCCCTTCTTGCTGATTTCAAAGCAGCTGCTGTGCACCAAAGAGGGACCCCATTCAGCTCTAATTCAGAAGGTGGACCTAGCAGTAGAGGATGAGATGACAGGAGACCTTAGCTGCTAGGAAATTGGTAGCAGGAGTGGAGGGTGGGAATGAAACCCATATTAATTATGCGGCTGGGAAGGAGAGAAAGGAAGAGGAGTAAGACAGTATTATACCCTGAAAGCCCCCAGCTTCACACCCCTTCTCCATGGTTCAGAAGGCACCCCGTGACTAAGTTAGTAACCCATGACTTATGGGACTCTAACAGACTCAAGAAGGTTTAAGCCTCCATGGAATCAATAGCGTAGCCCTGTGCATGGGAGGGAACTCCAGCCCACCCAAAGGCTCATACCGTAATTAAACTGGCTGTTGACCTTCTCGCAGTTGATGATGTTAAAGCGGTAGGGAACGGCTGGCTTCATGGCACTGACCTCGAAGTAAAACCACTGGTGGTGCTGGACACTGTTCACATCGCTGTTCAGAATCAAATCATACTCAAATCTGGAGAGCAAGGTGTGAGATGGTGTCACCGTGGGCCAGGCAGAATGACAGGATGGGATGTAACGAACCCACGGCTGCAGTTGCTTCATACAAACACTACAGCTGTCAGCCACTTGCGACAATGGGAGCGGGTGCCACGGAGATCACCAGTGGCAGGGGGAGCCAGAGGATGCCATCAAAGCCAATACTAGCCAAGCGTGCAATCGCACTTGTGTCCTACCCTAGCACAGCGTCATGTCTTTCCCTCCGCACCTTGGTTTCTCACTTCCTTTAACTTCACACTGCCTAATACCTCTGACTCATAAGCTCTGCTCCCCTTGCTGACTGTTCTAAAGTCCACAGTGCTTCATCTTTTCACACAGCAGACATTACAAGTGTGACAAGATAGGACACAGCCACTGCTGGGATCTAAGCTACTTACTTGCGCACTTGGGTGGCTTTGCGAAGGTTTCCTGATTCAAATTTAGAGTAGAATCTCAGGCAGTCTGGAGCATCTGTGCTTGAGGGGCTGCAGCAAAACACAGAAATATATCTACTACCAAAAATTACCTTAAGGAGCAGTAACCGCGCCGATATAATTTATATAGAGATTTAGACTTACAAACAGAAGACATTTCAGAGCAGCTGTGGCCCAGCCATCCAGCTCAAAGCACCCGCCTGTATGGGGTAATTCTAAATCCCACTTTCTCCCACATCTTGATTTTCCTATCTCCAGCAACAGATCCATATACTCCTCAATCTCAATTACGTTCTTTGCTCCAGTCACCTTCCCCATTAACTTATTCCACACGTTTATTATCCTTTGCGTGAAGTGGCTCTGCCCAAGTTCTCCATTTAGTCCTCCCATTTTTACCTTATGCCCCCCTAAATTTTGGAGCCTTTAAAATTATCTTGAGCAATCTTAAAATTCTCTCTCCTTCTTCTTCAAACCTCCACCAGGTCACCTCAAACTCTCCTGCATCCTGTGTTCCTAAAAGAACAATCTCAGACCCATTAACTTTTTCCTCAGAATTTACTTGCTTCAGATTTGAGATCCTCTCCATTGCCCTGTGCTGCCTCTTCTCAAGGGCAATAATGATTTGCCAGAAAATGGTGCCCAGCCTCGTTCAGAGTACCCAAGATGGATGTCTCAGCTGCCTTACTGCACAGCATCATGGTACCACCCCTTTTAGTTTTAGGTTCCATTGCTCTGCTAAAACCACCCAGTATCTGGTTTGCTTTTCCTACTGCCACTGTGCACTGGGCTGGTGGTTTCAGGGACTCTTCCTCAATAGCCTGCAGATCCTTTCCCTGAGCCACATGCTGAGAGACAGCTTGTGAAGGGGTGTTTACCTCACACTTGCCCCAAAAAGGTTACTGTGACTAGAAAAGGGGGCTAATTAACCCAACAAGTGACAGCTGAGGGGAATCAGATGGCTAACTAATCCCCTGAGGGAGGGAGCCCAGCCGAGGGGGAACAAGCTGGGCTGGGATTTATAAACACAGGAAATTGGAAGCTGAGGGGGCTGCTGAGAAATACTTTGCTGTCATTCCCTGGGATGAGTGTTTGGAGGCTGCAGAAACACAGCTTGTAGTTGCTCCCTGGGAGGAGGGAATGGTGACAAACCTTGGGGGAGGTGGAGCGCCAGATGGTAAGGAAAGGGCTCAGGGAAAGGCAGCAAGGTCCAAGAGGGAGCAGACCTTGACTGCTGGCTAGAGGGCCCCTGAGCTGGAACCCAGAGTAGAGAGCGAGCCCAGGTTCCCCTGCCAGCCACTGGGGGAGTGAATGGGAAGGCTAGGGTGCCTAGGATGGCCGAAGGAAGACTTTGGTACTCCGGAATGGGAAAATGCGTATTGTAGCCTGGCTGGAGGGCTGAGTCATGAAGAGGCAGCGGCAGCTCACTGAGCGAGAGAAGAGCTGCTGCAGACCCAGAGAAAGAGGCAGAGAGACAGCATGCAACTGCAAGAAGGGGCATCAACCTTGCAAAGCTAGTCCCCAGAACAGCCACGAGGAGGCGCCATCCTGGCTGTGAGTGGCGCACCCCATCACACAACCTTGTTCCTTACACTGGATCCTATCTACCAGGCTAATGTTTTGTACATTTGTCTAAATTGAATCAAATGCTGGCCTAGTCACCTAATCTATTACTGATAGTAACAGTAGCACCCTCAGTAACAGTACACTACAAGGAATACCTACCTGCGCCCATCTAAATCAAAGACAACTCTTTCTATCACCTCACTTGGCTGGATTAGACGAGAAACATCCTCAAATATTTTGGCCCTGGAAAAGAAAAACAAATTGTGAGTCTGTCTGCAGACACATACCGCTGTCTTGGAGGATCCTTGCTGAGGAAGCGAACTGAGGCTTATGATATTCTTTCCAGGGCGTTGGGGAGAAGGGGGATTCCTGTGCAGAATTAAACACCTGTATTAACTAAACAAAAATATCCCTTAGCACTTTATGCAGTTCACCAATTTGGCTTTTGCATGACTGTCATGACTGGAAGACACCTTTAGAGTTAAATGACTTGTCATTCACATTCTGTAGTATTTATCCCCATTTCTTCTCATTCAGTCTCAGTGAATGAGTCACGTACACCTAGCAATGGAGAATTTGTCACAATGGATCAGACTATTAGTCTATCTATTACAGACTCCTGGCTCCATCAGTGGCTAATGAGCCCATCCCTCCCCTCCCCCGCCCCGGGTAACGACCAGTTGTACGATGCCATATGTGTTCTCGAAATTTCCTT
This sequence comes from Natator depressus, assembly GCF_965152275.1. Lineage (NCBI taxonomy): Eukaryota > Metazoa > Chordata > Testudines > Cheloniidae > Natator > Natator depressus. The sequence continues at coordinate 70,559,056 of NC_134243.1, forward strand.
CCTGACCTTTGCAGCAATCAGCGTAAACACTGAAGCATGACACGATTATCCCTGTCTTAGCTCTATGGTTACGTGTGTCATTATGGTCATAAAAGCGGGGCTTTCAGAACATTAGTGCAGGGAAGAGGTGAGAAAATGACGGCCTCTGTGAATAAGATTCCTGTCATTTAGCTGCTACGGAAAGTGTTCCCATCTCTATAGAGCACAGAGGTTCAAAAAAGCTCAGAAACTTGTGTCTTTGGTAAATGCCACGCTATTAGTATCATTCAGTCCTAGAGCTTAGTTCAAGAGACAGCAGAATCACCCAGCCTGTTTGGGGTCTGGTAAGCATTACTTGTGCTACTAAGAATAAATGCCCTCTAAAGGAATTGCAGAGGGACACACATGGGGCAGGGGGGGAAGGGTAGCCCTGAGAAGAATCCCCTCTCCCAACGCAGTTCCCCCCACACTCCAACACACAATTTATCCTCCTCAGTTGAACAATGTAAATGAGGTGAGAGCATTAATGCTAATTGCCAGGTGCACAATGCCTTCCATGGGAGGATCCCAACACACTTCACAAATATTTAATTCCTTTAGCAGGGGAGGCAGAGAAGTATTTATTCACCTTTACCTTCCAGATAAGGAAAGTGGAGAGGTGACATGACTTGGCCACTGGCAGAGGCAGGAATTAGGCTTCCTAACTCCCCATCTGTGCCAAGAACATCTTAGATGCCAGTGTCTTCAACCTCAAGAGAAAAATCTGAATAGTATAAGCCTATAGCTCAGTTTTCCTTCTTGTGATAATCCATTGTGTGGGTCTCCGCAAGGACTGCAGAGACCAATGAAACTTGATACAGAAGTGATGATCAACACCCATCAAAAGCCAGGCAGTAAGACATGAGAGTCCCCAATACTACAAGACGTGAGTCCCTATTTGCCCAGCTGTGGAGAGCTACCTGTGGGATGACAATAAAGCAGAATCACCTTTGAACTCCATATTTCCGCTCCAGCAGGGACTGGCAATAAGGAGGGGGCTGGTGGCCCCAGAAATCAGGGAACGCCAAGACCCTGTAGTCCGGAATGGACTTGGTGCTTCCAGCCCTGGCCATGTAGAAGTGGGGGCTGTGGAATGGGATATCCCCTTGGTGTCTCTCCAGAAGCTTTGTCACTATGTTTGAGGCTCCCACTCCTCCCATGTGGCTGGGACCTAAGCAGCTCGCACAGTGAGTGTGAAATGTTTGTGTGTCCCAGGAGGCTTCTTTTAGGGGAGGATGCAGAGTGGGTGCATGGCTCCTGCATGGATCTTCTCTTTCACAAAGGGCATCTGCATCTCGGACTGATTCTCCCATTGCTTGCTTTTCAAGGGCTGGAGCCCCAGTGCATTTCTCCTTCTTTGCCCAGCTCTGCACTGGAGTCTTGAAAGCTGTTTCCTCTGGCTCTGGCCCCACGGCACTTTGGTCCCTGTGTCTGCAATGCTGCTGCTTCATGAAAGCAGCATTCGGAATGACTCGGGGGTGAGTGCCTGGCAGGCTCCCAGGCATATCTTCAAAGTCCTTCTCATCTTCAGACCCTGTTTCCAGCTCCTTTAGATTTAAAGAATAAAAGAAAGGAAAGAAATAAAGACAGATGGTGTCTCCTTCCAGAAGGAAATAGAAGAAAGAAAAGGGAAAACATTTAATTTACAGGCCTCTCAAAGTCTGCTTGCCTCAGTGACCCAGAGAGATAGAAACCCACAACCCACCTGCCAGCATTCCTATTCCTGCAAGCGACCTCTCATCGGTTCCCAGAAGCTAAACAAGGTCAGGCTGGATCAGCTGCTGGGTGGGTAACCTCCAAGCAAAACCTGGAGCATTACAGGAAATTGCATGAGGCAAAGTGATGTGCTTCTCTTTGAACTGATGCTCCAGCATGATGCAATGGGGCCAGTCTGCCAAGCAAAGTTCCACCCTTCCTAAATACAGGACTGCAATGTTAATCCAAGTTCCTGGCCACTTGCAGTCATCACAAATACCACAACATTTTGTATGATAGGAGATGCATGAACTCTGGTGTCTTGTTTAAATTTGAATAATTATATTCTGCCTTCCTACATTCCTCCGCCTCCAGTACTGAGTACAATATTCTTCTTCACTTCCTGTCCCAAACTGTTAAATGACTGGTTTGATCTACCCCAGAACTGTCTGCATTTTAAGCAGTGATGGTGTACGCTTCCCCATCACTGTGCTCCAACCCTGACCTTGACTGACCACCTCTAGGGGTAGACAAGCCAGTTTAATCTCCGTGTTCCATTTGATTCTCGGCATCTCTGTTGAACCTGCCAACAAGGGTACAATATAATCTCCATTCGTGGATGTGGGTTTTTTCTCACGTGGGTATTTAATTATTTATCCACTGGGCCCCCATGACCCAGCCTTTTTGCTAAATGCCACCAGACAGCTTTCCGATGTTAACACCTTTCACCCACTACCAGCTGGGGCTGCACTCAACCCAACGAGCTCCAGGTGCGTCTACATTTTGGATTCTCCGATACCTTGAGTCATCCAGTGCTCCCCTTTGCAGTACGTCCGTCTGCCCACCTCCTCTCAGTCAGCAGCCCCAGTACTGCACATCCCTACCTGCGTTCACAGATAAAGGAAGTCACAATGTTATCCTACCTGGAAAGCAAGGGAAAGTTCAGGACACATTGCCTCATACTGCTCAAGCTCCTCCTCTGGCCTGTCAAGACCTGGCTTTGAGCTCAGTTTGTTCACATCTGTCTCCAAATCATCATCCTTCAAAAGTCAAAGTAGGAAAAGAAATAAATTAAAGGTGCTATCGACCCATTTGGGACGGTCTCTGAGTTGATAGTTATAAAACGGTATATTACATCCTGCCTTTCATCTGGGAATCTCTAAGCACCTGACACACGTGAAGTAAACCAGCCACCCTTGGCAACTAGATGAGAGCAATGAAATTCATTTTTATAGAAGGGCAAACAGAGGCAGAAAAGTTTAAGTCACCTGCCCACAGCCATAGAACGATCCACTGGCATGTAACTCAAAAGTCCTGGACAAGATTTTCAAAAGTGAGTAGTGGGTTTGGGTGCCTCGCTATTTGAGTGCCCAAGCTGAGACACCTTATAGGGGCCTGATTTTCAGAAAGTGCTGAGACCCACCCTCTGAAAATCATGCCCATTTAAAGGTGTCTCAACTTGGCCACCCAAAAAGTGTGGCACCCAAAGCCACCAGCCAGTCTCCTGAGTATCCAGGATGTGCTGATGTAACCTGCAGATGTGCTGTCTCAGGTGTTGAATGAAGGAGTGAGAAAACACCTTTGATTCAGAGACCAGACAATCAAACAATTTAGATTTAAGAAAATCCCACAGTATGTCACAGGCAAAATTAGTTTTGCTGATTACCAGCAAAATAGCATCTTCTAGTGTCCTGCCTCTTCAAACCAAGATTGCCTTGGTCCCCACTGCTGCTCATCAGGGCCCCCTCTCTCTGCCTTCGAAACCCAAATCCCCATCCCTCTACTACACACCTCACTGAGCCCTCAAGCACTGATTTCTCATCTGTTACTTTATTTATATCTTTCTACACTGTTGATAAATAGCTTTTAGTCTCTTGACCAATCCATCTTCTGTTCATTTTTTTTTTTATTCTTTTGGGTTTGCAGTTATCTATAAAGCAACGACAAGGATCATGTCTGAAACTTGCACATCCAAAGGCAACTGTGCATTGACATGCATCCCCCTCCGTATCAGATATAAGAGTCAAAGACATGCAGTGTCAAGTGTTTAGTCATCGCATAAGAGAATGGGAAGGGGGGGGTCGGGTGGCTAAATGGCATTGATGAATGGCTGCGACATGACAGCATTATTCAAATAATTCAGCATGCAGTTAGCAAGCATTCACCACCAAACCACAACAAAGAAGCAATTTGCTCTTGATAATAACTTCAGAAATGATTCTATTTATCAACAAACTCCCATGAACACCAGGGTGTCGACAGCAGTTCAAACCCTGAGCCATAGCAGTACTGAAAGGCTGAGCTGTTTCTACAAAGTGTTACTTGTGTTGACTTGAGGCGGTGGTTGGAACTGGTTGACACGGGAGTCAGCAGTGAGTGTTGGAGGTTTGCTGGGCTCTTGAAGATTGGTTTGGATGGACTGACAGTTTGGAGAATTATGTGGAATCTGTAGGTGTGGGTTTTAATGATGTGGATGGTGGGGATGGGCTCCATGACAGGACTGGATGTTCGATTGGTACGGGGACTCCGGTTTTGGTAGAGCTGATCAAATAATTAGAGAGAGGATTCACAAATATTTTCACCAATAAAAGTGTTGTGCTAAGTTCACTATGATTAGTATTAGACATTATTCACAAATATTTGAACACCTGCCAAGTAGCTGTGAAAAAGTTTTTGAATCACAATTGTATCAGGAAATTGAGCACAAATGATTCTTTGCACAAAAATTTTCACTGAAAGTTCACGACTCATCCTACATTATCAATCTGTGTAAAAGTCAGTCAGAAGGTGGGGTAGCATGAGACTTATGAGACCAACCATACGAGACCAATAAATAAAACTCATATTCAAAGCAAAGTGTTGGCAAACAGCCAATAAACTAAAAACTGTTCACAACTAGTTGGTGAATCCTTATGAATAATGAACATAATTACAGATTTTAGGATGTGTTTGGGAATGAATTACTAAACAAAAAAGGGGCTAACTTGGCAAAGAACATGATTTCTAATGAACAGTTTGGCCAGTTTTCAGATGAAAATAGTCACTAAAGGGAAGGTTAGCACGCTGAGCCCATTTGTTTTCTTTCCTTTTTGTCATTTGGGTGACATATTAATGTTCAGGTAGGCAGGGCAGGCAAACAGTGAAAAGAACATTCAACTCACATCTAAACTGCATCAGATCACACGGCATTTGTGCCCTTTTGAATTTGATGCCCACAAACATTTGTAGGAACAAGGTTTTGTTTGCAAAGATGTTTCAGAGGGTGAAAACTCATTCATGCTGGAATGTGTGTTTGTACAAAAATGCATTTTCACAGCAGAAACGTTTGCATGTGTAAGCAGGGTCTGAATGAACTCTCCCCTGACAGCTAGTTTGGGAGGGGGAGAGACTTCAGGGGCAAACTGAATATACATGAATACACTACTCTGCGTAGGTATCTAGCAGACAGGAGTTGTGTTACTCCAAGTGACCAGCTTTGTCTGGTGTTGGGTTACAAATCATGCCATCAGGTGGTCGAGTGAAATCTACATAGAACACATCAGCGGACATCGGCAATACCAGGAGGGATGAGCTGGAGTGCCAATGAGAAGCACTGTTGGGAAAGTTACTGAAATACTTTCCTGATGAATTGTATTTTGTAAATGGACAACCTACCCTAAATGCTCAATTACTGAGGGACAATCTTCACTCATTGCTATATTTGCTTTCCACAGCCAACTCTGTATAACTTTTCATGAGTGATGTACCCGAATACTTGGATGCAAATATCCAAACTGTATTCTTAAATGTATTCACCTAAATTTCGGTTTGCTGATTATGCACTATATGTATCTTATGACTTTTAAAACAAACTTTGTATTTGTGGATAATCTAAGCACTATACCCAGATGTACAGACACTCTTTTCTTAACCTGTGTATTATTATATAACTTTTAATACTGAATGCAGGGGTAGTGAAATGTTGTTATCAATGTTATCTTCACTGTATGAGTAAAGGGGAGCAGAACTGTGTTGAGCTTGTCCCGACTGAAAGGAACTCGCTAAGCCAGGGGCTCGAATGCCAGACCCCTAAGAAAGTAAGAGGGGCAGAGACAGGTCTCCCAGCCAGGAGGTGTGGACTCTCCCTAAGGGTCTCTGATCTAGTTTAACCTGTCTCTTCCCACTGTTCAAAGATAGAGCTAAATAGGCTTCATTAGGAGCCCTTTGTTATGTTAAAGCGCTCAAATGAGAGCTGAAATCACTTGAGATGGGGCAGTGTTTCTGCCCAGCCTGCCATAGCTGAAAATCATTAAGAGACTGATGTGCAGAGATCACAGCAAAGAGGCAAGTGGCAGTAGAAGATGACTGACAGTTGGCTGGCGAACAAGCGGCTGGCGAGGCAACGAGCGGCTGATGAGCAGCGGGCAGGGTGACTAGTGGAGAGGAACCGTGGCTGGCGGGCCAGCCAGGCAGTGAGGAACCACAGGTGGTGGGCTGGCCAACAGAGAGGAACCGGGGCTGGCAGGCCAGCCGGTGGAAAGGAACTATGGCTGGTGGGACAGCCAGGCGGCAAGGAACAGCGGCTGGCGGGAAGGGCAGGACGGCCAGGAACAGCGGCTGGCAGGCTGGCCAGGTGGTGAGGAACCGCAGCTCGCAGATCAGCCAGCAGAGAGGAACTGTGGCTGGCGGGTCGGCCAGCCAGAGCAAGTGCTCAGATGGCAGCGCAAGCAAGGTGCCTTCTTCCCTGGGTTGGAGGTGAACTCTCACAGATGCACCTCTGAAGTCTGGGTCCTCACTGACCAAGGACAAACACTGTGAGTGGGATATGGTGAGGGAGCACTCTGGGTTGGGTGTCCTGCTCACAGTATTATGATTATGAATCCTGCTTGTGGCATTTTCCCTAATTAATGTCGGGTAACTTCCCTCCTTTCATTAAAAGTTTCTTCTCTACACTCAGACTCTGTGTTTGCGAGTGGGGAAGTATTGCCTCTCAGAGACACCCAGGGGTGCTATGTAATTTTTCCAGGTTACTGGGTCAGGGCTTGAGCTGGTTCTGTGCTGTATTGTTGAAAAGGAACCCCCAGATATTGAACCCGGCCCTGGTTGCTGCCGGCTCCACCTAGCAGAAGGGTTGCAAATGCATCCTCAATTTGTGCCTTTCAGAGCTGGGTGTGGCAGGGAAAGAGAGTGAGGAGAGAAAGCAAACAATGTTCTGAATAATTATTTGTTCATGAGATGAGCAGGAACAGGTAAAAGAAAGTGGCTAAGAGTAGGTGCTCCAGCTGTAGCTTAAAGGAGCCAAGCTGTTTTAAAGACTGGGGTCCAGGTACATAGCCAAAATATAATGCTATTGTGATAGGGAAAAAAGGAAAAGGTTAATACTTCCTAAAATCTCCTAGGCCTCCCATCACCTTCTCCTTAAAGTGCCTCCCATGCCCTCTGCCTGGAAGAATCAAAGCTCCAGTGAGACTTATTCATGACTCTAGTTGTAAAAGGTATAATCACTCAAATAGGAAATGGAAAAAATACCATGTGACCTACATACAGCTCAAATTGGGACTATGAAATACATGAGGTGACAGTTCGTGAGCAAACCATGGCCTGAAAGCAGATCACCCAAAAGTTTTATTCCTGTAGTAAATGCGAGCGAGGAAGAAATGTGGGGAAATCATGATCCTGTTCAGAATCTGTTGGGGAACAGAAACAAGGAACTCAGAGTGATGACCAGATTGTTCCCGGGAACAGATTGGCCAGCTCTCTCTATAATAACGGGCAAATCATACAGGTTACCTACACAAAGCTGAAGTATTCTCAGCTTCTCAGACACCATCCTGGCCACAGCTGCCAAGCAGCTGCATCCAGCAGTGCAAGTAAGTCAGTGCAGTCTGGTATGCCGGAGCAGCAAGCTATCTATAGCCAGTACGGTGTACCGGAAAGACACCATACCGCCCCCAGCCCCTCCACAGAGCTGCCTCTCAGGAGAACAGGGCTGGGTGGGGGAGCTGGGAGCGGTACGGCAGCCAGAGGAGTTGCCCGCATTCTGTTCCTTTCCCTGCATGCTGCTGCCCCCGCAGTGGGGAAAGGAGCAGAACCCCCAGCCCTGTGCTCCGGCAGGGCGGCTGCTGTGTGGAGCCAGAGGAGAAGCAGCTCCATGGAAGGGTAGGGAATGGGGCTGGGAGTTCTTCTGCTCCTTTCCTGGGATGGGGAGGGGAGAGGAAGAGTGTAGGGGCTCCGGGCTGGGGGTGGGGCAGAGTCATGTGGGGGGGTCATGTGGGGAAGTCACGTGCCCCCCGCCCTTACCTGGTGTGCCCCCCACCCCGTACTGGGAAGAAAATAATATTACTTACACCACTGGCTGCATCCCAAACTGCCTAGACGTCTGCCTGCACCATTTAGCTGTGTGTTCAAGAGACCGCCCTTCCAAGGAAGATGTTGCTCTTGCCTTTTCTGCAGTCAAGCAGCCCTATATGATTATATGTCTGCTTTGGGTCCACAAACAAATCAACTTTCTCTCTGTGAATGGCAAGGGTGCCAATTAGGGAGGGCAACACACCAGGGATGTCCCTAGCTATTCTGGGGCCCTACGCAGGCCTCTGAGGGGGTAGGAGCCGGGGGGCTGGCCCCAGGCCTCTGTGGAGTGGGCCTGGCTTGGGGGGCAGGGGAGAACCACCCCCCAGCACTCACCGACAGTGCGGCTGAGCTCAGGGGAGTGGAGGCAGGGCTGGGGAGGAGCAGGGGTGGGGCTGAGGAGGGGAAGGGGCAGGAAAGAGGCGCAGTCCATGGGGAAGAGCCGGAGCTGGAGCAGCACGCAGCTGCGCAGGGCACCCAGGAAATTTGATGCCCCAAATTTCCTGGTGCCCTACACTGCTGCGTGCTTTGCGTATGGGTAAGGACGGCCCTGCAGGACACCTCACCCTGAGTTTCTTGCAGGAGGTGGGCTCCCAGGCGGACCTCTTAACTGCACAGAATTAGTGTGGAATGCGAGTTCTGCAGACAGGTGCTTCTGGCAGCTTGTGCCCTTGGGGCAGGGAGTCAGTGTCTTATTTACAAACAGAGGCAGGGTGATTAAGATAAGAAAGGTTAAGGATCTGGACGTCATTAGATGAATCTGTAAAACAGTAATCCCTCTGGGAGGGAGTGGGGGTTGCAGAGAGAAAGCAGGGGACTCAGAAGAAATATAGCCAAGACCTCTAAGCTAAGTTTACTTTCAGAAAAGAGGGAGATGTGAGGAGGGCAGGTGAAAAGAAGGGGCCAAAACCCAGGGAAGGGTTAGCAGTGATATAGCAAATTTTCCACTCTACTTGTGGTACTTATGTGGCCCCATCACCATAGTATCTGAGCGCCTCACATCACAGCCCTTCGGTGAGGTAGAGCAATGCTATTATTCCCATTGTACAGATGGGGCACTGAGGGACACACTTGGATGATCAGATGTCCCAACTGTATAGGGACCATCCCGACCTTTGGGGCTTTGTCTTATATAGGCGTCTATTACCCTCCACCCCCTGTCCTAATTTTTCACACTTGCTGTCTGGTCACACAAGGGGACACAGACTAAAGGCCAGATTTTCAAAGGCATCTAGTGGGAAAACGTAGTCCCTGAGCCAATGCATATATGATGTGTAACTCTGGATAAGATGGCCCAGATATTTAAGTATGAAGTGTATAGTTATTGACCACACATGTTATCACGTGTTCACTGTGATGTTAATATCTATGAGTGGAGGCACTGATGCCAATAATTTTACTTGATTAACATCTAGAAGATTAGACCCTCCAATTTTCTTTCAAGAGGAAGAGCTGCCCAGAGCTCCTCTGCTGTTAATTTTCCTTTCCTGCCTGCAGTGGCCCTGAGATACCTCAGAAGTCTCAATATTTTTCCTCAACTTTAAAAGATGGAATTTTCTTGGTGTTTGGTTTTAAATATTCTCCTGTGAAAACTGCAATTCAAGCACTGTAGTGTGACCCTCCTGGAAAGTAACTAGCCTCTAAACAGAAGGCAGTGTTGCCAACTCTCATGATTTTGTCATGAGTCTCATGATAATTATTGTTTTCCTTAAAGCCCCAGCTCCTGGAGTCAAGTGGATACGTGATGATTTCATCCTTCATTCTTAAAGAGAAATGAAGTTTCTAGCCCTTGTGGCTGTGGAGATGTGACCCCAGTGCACTGTGAAGGCTCAAAAAGCAGAATGTAAATAAAAAGAACACCAAATCTATTATTTTTACATAATATCATTAGTTTTAAAGCCAATCTCATTATTTTTGGTGAGTTTCTAGTCTATTTGTAGTGAGGTAACACCCCTAGAGCCCCAGGCAGGTGCAGTATAAACTCATGGGGTCTTGCCCTAGTAGGATGTTTCCAAAAGTTAAATGATCTATTCCAAGCTTGATGAACTGCAAAAAAAGTGATAGAAAGTAATCTAGATTTTTCTACAATTGTTTCAATTGTTGTATTCAAGAATTAGTAACAAAGTAAGAATACACATTACAATTTTAAACCTAACCAGTGTCCCTTAATTGACACAAGATGTCAGAACATATTAGTATTAGAGCTGAGTAGGTCTAATATTTATTTAATTCTTTCTTTCTTTCAGAATTAGAAATTATTATCTGACAGGAGCACTCTACCTAAGTTCCTATCTGAAAAACAAACAGAGTTTTCAGGTGCCCAAGTAGCCTCTGGAATCACAGTTAAAATTATCCCCCACCTCATCTGAAATGGCGCCCCTGCCCATCAGAGCTCAAAATTGGGGCGAGGGGGACCAAAAAAACTTCCCTTCACAGAACATGGAGCATTTTAAAGGAAGCTGTGACTCATATACCTACTTCCTCTTTATGCTCTAGGTCCTCGTTATCCAGGTCTTTTTCCACTTCTTCCTCACCATCATCTTCATAGCCATCTGCAAAAGTAGAAAAGAGGTGGAGCAGGTGGCCTCCATCATAATAGCCTTCTCCCTAGCCCACCCCAAAAAGGCAGGCCACCCTCGTGTGCAGTATTCATGTCTTGTCCCTATAAACCACCACAAAGCTGAATGTAAGACTTAGAATAAAGATTAGATCCCATGTGTTCCATCAGATACAGCTTTATATGGGATCTAGGGCTTCCTAGACGCCCATTACTGGTGTATCTGAGCACCTTCCATGTAAAAGTCAATAGCAATAATGAAGTCCCTAGTGGACTTTATGGCATCTCTGGCTCTTCTTCCTTCTGGGGGGTAAAAATTATCTTGGGCCTGGATTTTATTGCTTGATTTGCTTGGTTTAGGTTTGCCGGAGGTGGGGTAGGCAAGTAGGGTGGTGAGTTTTATTCTTGCTATGGTATGTCCTACATACCTAGACTAAAAGAAGCAGGAGTATCCAGAGGAAAGCAGAAACGTCCCATGAAAATCAAGGAAAATCCTGAAGATCAATACCTTCTAAAGAGGTGAGGCAGAAATTTGGAGGTATAGAGCAGAAGCTCCACAATCTTTGCTGAAAATGGTTGCACACATGAAATAGTAGTCAGAGGTTTGTTTGGGTTGTGCCATAATGGTGCTGGTAAGGAGCATGAAGGCTGGCAGTGCACAAGGTCATATTTGTTTCATTCCCGGGCACGCTTCTTGCATGTATGCTGCTCTCCTGCCTGGGCATACACCCTCCTGGCCTGCAAGTGCTCACAAACTCCATTCACATAGCATAGCTGCAGCCAGATTATTCGAGAAGGAAAAAGAGCCATTGGTTGGCAGTATCAATTTACTAAAAAAGTTGCAAGGAAGGATGTGTGCACACACCCACACACTCACACCCCCACACATGGGCGGTGAGGTATATGGGCCCGTGGTGCCTGTGCTCCACCAATATTTAGGAAAGAGGGCCCAGCTCCACCAATGTTTGGTGCTTTGGGGGGCTCCTGGTGTCGCTCGCGGGAAGGGGCAGAAGCCAGAAAGAGATGGGGTGGGAGCTTGGGGGAAAGGGTGGAATGGGGTGGTCTGGGGCCGGGTCACACGCTGCTGCCAGCGCCAGACACCTCCCCCCCCCGCTAACTCTCCAGGCTGCCCTGGACCCCATGTCCCGCTGAAGGGCAGGGCCCCCCAGAGCACAGGGTCTGGGGCGGTTGCCACAGTCCGTCCTATGGACAGGATGACTCCATTCTGGGCATCACCAAAAATTATATAAACCTGCTGTGCTCTCTCTGTCTCACACACACACCCTCCCTTCCCAGTTGCCATGAAGCAACAGTAGTTCCAGCCTTTGCCAAGGCCATTCCTTCGGGTCACTTTAAAGCAATAAGGATTTAATTTCATTTCCCCTACCCTTCACTATCTCACATCTCCCCTGCTAGCCTTGACAGAAAGTGAGGGATTCAGACCCAGTTCTATAGCATAACAGTCTGGACCACCATGCAAGTTTTAAATGAAAAGCTCAGGACAAGATTCCTCTCTCCCCTGGCCCCGACCTTCCATTCTCCCCATCAGTCCCCCACTGTCCCCTCTCCCCCCCCCCCACACATTCTCTCTTCAGTCAGCAATTTACCTTCTGGTCCTCCACGTGGAGATTCAGAGCTGACACTCCCAGGAAGAGAGAAGGAATAGGAGCTGTGTACTGTAGCCAAAGGCAGAGGCCCCTTGGGGTAGCACTTCCTCAGGATCTGGGCCACTGTAGTTACTATAGGATCCAGGAGCTTGCTATCCAGGCAATCCTAGGCACCAATGAAGAAGAATATTCAGTGATGTTTGCCATTCAGAAGCATCCTTCCTCTTGCACAGATCTGCCAGACATTAAAATAGCTGCTTCCCTGAAAGCCTTAAAGAGCAGCATTTGAATAATATTCAGGCAGTTCTGCATCAACTCCTTATATTTCCCGTGTTTCTCTTTCATCCTTTTCCTTCCTTATCACAGCAGGGAAGTCTACACGGGAGCACAGCATCTTGGTTTTTTAATAGTTTATCTGCTTCTACAGGTCATTCACCATCTCCTGGTACATCCATCTAAAGGGCACAGGGTTCCCTAGCACCATTCGAAGGCACTGGGGTCAGAAAAAAAAAAAAAAGAGCACCTGCTACTGAGTTATCCATACACCTCCCTACAGCTAGCGTGGAGCAAAATTCTTCAGCTGGAGCTCTTTGGGGGGCACAAAATGCTGATTCAGCGACCAAAACGTTTTGTGAATGCATGTCAGTTTCACCGAACTGATCATTTAAAACAAATGACAAAAAAAAGTCTAAATGTTTCTATTTTTCAGTTTGAAAGAACTTTTAATTCAGAAATTTCCTTCCAATTTAAAAACACTTTTTTAAAAAAAAAGCTCTAAATCCAAATGAAATGCTTCATTTCACCAGAAATGAATTTTTCTTCGCTTTTTAGCTTTCTGAAAATTGTGATAGATTTTATTGTCAGCTCAACTTTTTTTTTTCTTTTTTTTTAAAATTTTTAAGACGTGCCAGCAGACTGGAAGTCTACATAAAACACAGTCCCCTCCAGCACTGAACTGTGGCTTAATACTGATTCAGAAGGGACAGCACTTCCTACTCAGCCACCCATGTCATCCCTGAGCCAGAGTGTGATGAGTAAAGCTACGATTATGTCACAGAGGTCACAGAATCCTTGACTTCCACTGATCTCTGTGACATTTTCTGCCCTGGGGCTGGAGCTCCCAGCCAGCCATGTCCTCACAGCTCCCAGTCCCCAATCTGGTGGGGGCACCCTGCAGCTGCCCATCCACAGCAAGAGGCTGGCGGACCCTGCAGCTGCCCAGCCATGACGGCCAGCAGGCGCCTGAATCTGCCCAGCCGCAGCTGCAGCTACCAGCTGTCCATGGTGAGGGGACCCCACAGCAGCCCAGTCCCAGGGGCAGGAGGACCCTGGAGCTCCAACACACCACATCAGTGGGGGACCCAGGAGCCCCAGCAACAGTGGGTGCTGAACCCACCTACCCCTTTTGTCAGGGATATTTTTAGTGAAAATCAGGGACAAGTTGCGGGCTGCCGTGAATTTTTGTTTATTTCCCATGACCTGTCCCTGACTTTTACTAAAAATATCTGTGACAAAAGCTTAGCCTTAGTGATGAGTCATCAGAAGCAACTACCTGCAGGTCTAGTAATAGGCCCTGTGCCATTCAGCAAGGGTTTAGTCAATCCACAGGCAAGAACCCACACCCAGGTGATCCAACCTCAGGCACATAGGCTCCTAAGGGAAACGATCTCTCTATTCTGCTCAGCATCACTACCTGGCCAGGAACACTCCCATTGCCAATTGTTTTAATAGACTGCCCTTGCTCCAACTCCAGCCTACTCCCCATGCGCACGTGTGCACACACACACACACACACACACACACACACACACACACACACACACACACACACACACACACACACACTGGAACCACAGATTTTCATCTTGAAGGACTTTTATTTTAAATTAAGGAAAACAAGACAAGCAAGAATAAAAAGGGAAGTCTCCTTGGGAGGGTGCAATGGGTGAGTGCCTCTTCTGGAACAAGGACAGCAGCTCTGAGAACAAAATGGTTGCTGCCTCTGCCCAAAGGTGGAGTTCTTAGTCATTTATATGTGCAATACAGAGAAAACAAAGGAATCGTCGTTTCATAGCTACAGCGCATATATACACCACAGCCTCCTCAGGGGGAAGAGGACTGCAAAGCTAATATAGCTATCATCTGTCTAGCTAGCTTCTTATGCTGTACCATGCCTGCTAGCATAGTAGCTGAGTGTCTGTATCCTTGGTGACTTGGGACTGAGCCCTCACACACCACAATATCAGTGGAAGCCACAGAAAGCATCATAAAGGCACCAATACATGAAAGAGCAACATCAACATGATCTTTTATTACCATTCAGAATGTTTACACCCTCTCGGTAGACATTGAAAATGGAACAATCCAGAAGACAGAATAAATGGTTAGTGCCGTTGGCTGAGCATCCCACAGTGGGAAATATGGAGGGCCGGGGCTATTCAGCTCGTCCAGCAGGGTGATTGGTGAACAAACTGAAGTGCTTTGTAATACGCAATAAAAGGAAAACGGCTGTATTTTATACAGGCTCTTGGTCCACTTCCGCCTGTATGAATGAAGGGCATTATAAGAGTCTGTGGAATTAGGCAGGATTCCTATGGGGAAGCAAGAAAAATAACCTAGAATTAGGCAGGATTCCTATGGGGAGGCTAGAAAAATAAGAGTGGGAGAAAAGACAATTCTGAAATCAGCTCTGAGGAAGGGAAGAGCAAAGGCCTACAAGAACTGGTTTCTAGTCACAGCTTTGCCTCTGACTCACTGTCTAATACAGGGCAAGTCACTCGGCTTCTCTGTGCCTCAATTTCCTTATCAGTAAGAGACACTTTACCTTGCAGCTATTTTTGTGAGCCTACGTTCATGAATGTTTGTAAATGCTTTGAGATCCTCACATGATGTGGTCTGTAAGTGGGCAAAGAACTGTTTGTGAAGCACAGTATAACGTCAAACAGGAGTCCTCTGGATACAGTCCAAAGGTGCGGATTAAACCACATAGCATCTCATGTATGCGCAAATAGTGGTGTGAGGGTAAAGTTGCTGCAAGCATGCTGCTTGGAAGGGTGATAGTAGCTGTGAACAGACTCAATTCTTAGTTCAGAAATCCAAAGTAGAGTTGACCTGAACTCAACTCATCTGTGCTGTAGTCTCTGCACTCCGTGTATTTGTGAGTTATTTGATGCCAGTATAGGAAAGGTTGAGACTATAACAATATTAACTGAGAGGAAAGGCTAAGGCACAGGGACTGAGGAGATACCAGCTGAGCCAAAAAAGAAATCAGATGTGCAAATAATAAAGAAGCAGAGAGGGTGCTGCATGCAACCATCTCCTGCACACTCTTGCGGGGCAGAGAACATTTTCTCATCTCACTGCGACCTGCATGCCTCCAAGGCCTGTGAGCTCTGTCTGAGACTTCAGCCAGATTAGGCCAATAGGTCGTGTTTAAAGATGTGTTTGCGAACATGTTTTAACCAGCACATTTAAGCATGAGCATAGAAAGAGTTTAACACAACAGCTGAGTGGGAAAAGTATTTCTGTTTCATGGAGACTTGTAATATTTCAACATTTGTTTCCGTTCTGATTCAAAATGAAAATCCACATTTTTTTTTTAATTCACCACAGAAGAGACTGGAGCCCCATTTCTGGGGCAGGGTATCTGATGGGTTACCACAGAGCAGGGGATCCAAGAAGCCCAGGCTGCTGAAGTGCCATGCTCAGGACTCCCAAGGCTTCCAGGCTCTCGGCTTCCTGTCAGCATGCCAGATGGGCTACTGAGGATCCAAGGTGATTGAGCTGGCAGGGAAGCAGGCAGGTTTCTGACAGAAAACTACCTGACAGGCAGCGTTCCATATGAGTCTTTCCTGGGTTCTGTTGGAACATCGTCAAAATCAAATAGTCTTAAAACATTTTCGTTTCAACACATAAGCAAATGCAGCCAATTCCAATGAAAGAACATTTTGTCAGATTTTTCCAACCAGATCAATTTAACATCTTTAAAACCAGGTTAGAGGGACATAGAATGAATCACCACTGGCTAATACATTTGTAAAGGGGTTAAAATACCACCTAGGCAGGGACTCTCAGTAGATTCTGTCTCCCAGAGCAGGGAGGTCTCTCACTGTAGCCAGCACACTCTCCCTGGATCTCTCTATCATGAGGATGCTGAAGAGTCCCAGCAGCGGCAGCAGTGCGATGTGCACACACTCATCTGTGGTTTCTAGCTGTGAGTGGGGAATTGGGCGGGATCCTCACAGGGTTGTACCTTTCCTCCAGGCGGTTGGGAGAACATCATTTGATCTCTCAGGGAGACAGTGTAAGACCAGAAATGTACCTTTTAGGGGTCAAGGAATGTGATATTTTGGACTTATTAACCTTGGTGATTCCCCTGCCAACAGATCTCCCATGGCACGTGGTAGAGAAAGCAAACTGGAACCCCCTGAAGCTGTCATTTCTGCTCGACTTCCAACCTTTGGAAGGATTAGCATTCTCACTCTTCACGGGATTCTTGGTGCGTCGTATCTTGTTTATTCACCCAAGGTGACCCAGTGTTTGCACTTTTCAGGGTGTTTCTCCCAGGCTGAGCTATCAGGAGACATTAGCTCAGAAGGCACCATGGACTGATAAAGGCTTATAAAGGCAACAAGCCATGATCGGCTGTCACAGACATTGCTCTCACACAGCTGCTTCCATTCACCACATGCATTGGGGACTTACTGTTCACAAGAGCCATTAACCTGATTGAAACCTTGCTACATCTGATCCCCTAGCCCCACCTGAAGCAGTGACCAATTCCTCAGGCACCAGAGGAAGGACGTCCCATTAGGATGCATCTCCCATGCATCCGTGAGATGCTGCAGCGGCTCAGCCACAGGGAGAGATTGTGGAGCATCTTGGGAGATGCAAGCTAGCAAGGGAGTAGGGTCCATAGGAAGAATAGGGGCATGAGGGACCTGGACCTACAATTCCCATGAGGCCCTGCAGAGGCGCAGACAGACGGAGATTAACATTAAAGATGAAATGTTTCAACATTTCTGAACTGATTTTTTGTTCTCTGAAAAATTTCAATGTTTTGAATTTTTGTCCTGATTCGGGACAAAAAAAAATAGTCAAAGTATCGCAATTTTCTACAGGACGGAAATTCCATTTTTCAATCAGCACCGCTTAAAACATAAGAAGAATTCTACGTTGCAACTGTAGAACAAGCCAGAAGCAGCTGCTGAGCTGGCTCAGTCTAGTCCCCAGATTGTGTTTACCTGTGCAGTGGTGAAGAGGATCTCCAGGCCACGGGCACTGAGAAAAGTCTCCCTGGCAGATCTGATGTTGGTGATGTGTTTGAGGCAGAGCAGGAGACCCCTGCGGACATGGATGTACCTATTGGAGGCATCACAGCGGTGCCAGTCCTGGTACAGCCTGAGCAGTTCACACAGGTAGCCTCTGCTGACTGCCCGTCGGCTGTTAGACTCTGAAACCAAAGGGATATGGCTGAGTTACAAACTTCCCCACACACACACACACACACAAGTACTGATTGATGATTGTCACATATATGCACAATGCTCACACACTCGCATGCACACACTTGCACATCCATTTGGTCTTGCGCACACAATCACAGACATGTTTGTTAACTTGATTTTAATAATTTGCATGGGTGACCTTAATTGTTATTTGTTAAGCATAGAGCACATGCTTGACATAGCACTAAGCAAAGCAAAAACTAAAGACAATTCCTGCAGTGAGATGCTTGGCACGAGTGGGAGATGCTGGATTGACAGCCCTGGAGACTGAAGTATTTTATTTACACCCACTATGAATGGAGCACAGGGCAGCAGCCGTAGTTGTGGCTGCCTCCATCTGACCCACGCACCGCACCCCCTATGTTCCTCAAAATGAATATGAAAGAGGGAGGGGCCGCTGAGGAGGGAAAAAGAGAGATGCAATATGATTGGTTGGGAGAGGGTCATGTGATCCTCATACAGTAGTATGGATCCCAAAGGAGACTGACCTACAGAGGGCAACAAAGCCAACCACTTTTCAGTCACATGACCCGGCCCCAGACAATGAGATTGTGTTGGCTACTGAAAGGTGTGATGCATGCTCACACACCCCTTTGTAATGAAAGCCATTGCACAACAGAGATTGTAAAATCACAGCCCCTTCTGCTATTTCAGGGCCGCCAACCCAATCATTAATCATCAATCAGGCTCAGAAGATCATTATTAACTTAAAAATCACGAGTGGTTTTTTTTTTTAAACAAAACACCACGTTTGGTTTCTTTTTCTTTGCCCTATGGTTTCTGAGCCTTTTGTGTGCGATCAGGTCACATTTTCAAGCTTCACTCCAAAACCACAAAGATTTAAAAGTTCTTTACAAAAAATGAACACTGAGATTCTCACAATCACATCTCCAGATGCTTGGTCTTTAAGACAAACAAACACCAAATATCGCAAGACTCGCAATAAAATCATGAGAGCTAACAACACTGCCATTCAACATTTCTGAAGCGCCTTTTCCCTGCATTCCTTGCCATGCCCCAGCATGTGCGAGTACAGGCAAGCTCCAGGTTGTTCTTTCCCCTTTAAACCAGCCCTTGAATGAATGTATTTTTCCTGGCTGGTCCACCACACGCCCCATTCTGACACACTTCAGAAGCTGCCAGGAGCATGCTCATCAACCCACAGGGCCAGGAAGCATAAATTGGGCCCCCTGAATCCCAATTACTGTATGCAGTTTGCAAGAGAAAGCTCTTGGTATGGGTTTTCCAGGGCTAGTGGGCTCCAATCTATTGCTGTTTCATTAAACAGAGCGCCAGAACCACTCACACCTGGAGTATTAAAGTCATCAGCAGAGATTTACTGGGAGAAGAGGAAGAAGGAAGCCAGAAATTAAGGAGGAGAGAGAAAGGCAGTGAGACTGGGGCCAAGGGAGGTCAGCAACCAGGAGAGAATGGGAAGGCACTGGGGCAGGTGTAGGGGCTGCAGGTGAAGGGCAGACAGCAAACATCAGCCTCAGTGATGGGGAGGAGGAGGAGATGTTGGGAGGGATGAAGGAAGGACCCTGTGGCAAGTCTTCTCTATCTGTTCTTTGGAAACATCACACAGAGATCTTGCACAAAGAGGGAGGATGGGTGGGAGCAAAGAGCTCCACACAAAGCGCTGCCAATGTACTTCAATCCTGACCTGCAACCCCACTGATATACCAGTCCTGAGCTACCACATTAATCTGCTGAAGCACCTCAATCTTGAGCTGCCGTCTCTGTTATTCCACTGCACCTCAATCGAGGCCTGCAGCAGCCTCTGCTATCCTACTTCTTGGCCTCCACACAGCTCTGACAACATATCTCATGTTTTCAGCTCTGGCAATTGTGAGTGTGTATGAGACCACAGGTGTGTTACTCCTCTGACCTTCACTCAGTATTAGTGCGCACACGCATGCTAGAAAACTTTAATTGCTTGAGAATCCCTTATCAGTCCCAACGGTTTGATTCACGATTTCCTGTTAATCCTCCACCAGATGTCATGTTCGCTAACCTGCAGGATGACTAACCCCTCAAATCAGTCAATCTTCCTTGAAGAATTGCTTAGGGAGCTCTGCAAAACTACATATACATGACAAGAGGCAGAGCAGAGTCGGGGAGCTTGGGGTGGGGGCAATGTGAATCAGACTCAGGGTGGCCTCCTGCCTTGTACAGAGGCTAATGAAATCAGAATGGAGCTAGAGACACCCATTTAGCACTCCAACCCATTTGTCAGGACCCATGGGGCATAGTGGCAGTGGAAAGGGCTGGGAGTGGAGCTCGGTAGAAATTTCAACCAAAGTAAAATTCCTGTAAAATATTTTTTGAAGATTTTTTTCCCCATTTTTCAGCCAGCTCTAGCCTGGGAGTCAGGACGCCTGGCTTCTGTTCCTGACTCTGACAGTGACTCACATGTATGGCCTTGTGCAAGTCACTTGATCGTTCTGTGCCTCAGTTTCCAATCCTCCCATTGTGCATTATGGATAAAAAGCACTACACAGTCTAAGGCCTGAGTATATTCATTATTTATTTCTCTTAGGTTTCCTGTAGCACTTATCAATGTAGCATCTAAACCAGGGATCGGCAACCTTTGGCACGTGGCACGTGCCGCTTCTCACAGCCCCCATTGGCCTGGAGCGGCGAACCACGGCCAGTGGGAGCTGCAATCGGCCGAACCTGCAGACATATCAAGTAAACAAACTGGCCCTGCCTGCCAGAGGGCTTACCCTGGCGGGCTGCATGCCAAAGGTTGCTGATCCCTGATCTAAACATTGGCATTATGAACTAATGTAGGGAAGTCTGTTCTAGAGGAAAGGAAGGTTACTAGGGCAGGACACGAGGGAATTATTCTATGTCCATACCCACAACACTTTGATTACAAGAGATGAGAATTACTGGTGAGGAACCAAAATGCTGTTGTCTCATTGAGACTTTCAGTTTGGTTGGCTCTCCTGGACCATCCCATCAACCTCTCCTGTTCTCTTCCCATTGGCAGGTCTCTCTCATTCTATTCTTCCATTTCAGTTTTTTAGTCAGCAAAGCAGAGAAAGAGCAAAAAAGGAGGAATGCCAAAATCTCCAGAAGGCAGGAAGGAAAACAGAAACCTCCCCACCTGTCTCTTATCTGTTGGTCTCTCCATCTACGCGATGCACCTGTCTGTATATGTCTGTATTTTGGCTAAAATACAGATGGTGGGTATGAGTCATAGAGATACAAGCAGCACTGTGCACATTTGTAGGCAGTAAGAAGTCATCTCCTCCTGGAGTGGATTTGCATCTCCTGTGTGGTAGGTGGTAGAATGCCCTTTGCCTCTCAACCTTTCTGCTGTTGGTCCTCCACTGTGCTACAGGTTTCTACTAATATTCCATTGCAGTCAATGGATAACGAGGACATATTTGGGCCACTCTTCTCTGCCTGGACATAGCGAGCGAGTCTGATGACACAACAGGCATGCTTTGCCTGGATGGACCCAGCACAGCTGGTACATTCATCCTGGATGTTCCACAGTGGTTAAAGACGCATCTAAAGCCAGGAGCTCACACAAAAGACAAGTCTCCAGTTTCAAGGGAACTCTGCCTCGTTCACTGCTTGGCAGGCGGGGGACCCCAAAACAGGGTTTGAGGATAGCAGGTACACGTCACCAGTCAGCCGTCATTATGGCCTGAGGGGTGTTGCTGTTTCTGGGGATGCTCCTGAAGCCTCTCCTTTTCAGCCCCGCCCCCTCTGAAGCTGCACACATGGGACCACTGGTGATCACCTGGTTTATACAATCATATAACTGGATTTCAGTCAACCTGTAATATGATGACCAAGCCACTGCTTACCAGGAAGAACAAAGAAATATTTATCTTTGTATCTAGCTATTTAAATCTCTTTGGTGCTCTCTTTGTTGATCAGAATCACTCAATTAATTCATTATGCCAAGGACATGGTTTGAAGCTAAGATGCTCTGCTAAATTAACCCTGCAGTCTCCAAGAGCTTGGAAGGGGTAAACTTGTTTACCTGCAGCATCCGCAAGTTCGGCCGACGTAGCTCCCACGGGCCGCGGTTCACCGTCCCAGGCCAATGGGGGCTGCAGGAAGCAGCACGGGCCCAGGGAACTGGATGAATTCTCCCCAAAGATGGGCCTAGTTATGCAGTGAACAATGGGATGAGCCAGATCTAGTGGGCTCAGTGGTTTCAGCAAGCAGCTGATGTGGGTTCCTTGTTAAGGTGACTCCAGGGGCAGTGAGTTATATGGGCCCGTGGTGCCCGGGCTCCAGCAATAATCAGGGCCCGGGGGCTCGGCTCCACCAATGTTTGGGGCCGGGTCTCTCCCCCGGCCCCGCCTGCCTCCCCCGAGTGTCCCCTTGTCCCCACTTGCTGCCCCGGTGCACCTCCCCTGGATCCCTGAGCTGCCTCAAGCCGGTGGCTGCCCACTGCAGCTCCATCCTGCATTCTGCTCTGCTGCATCAACTGCTGCTGCAGGGTCCTAGTGCCCCACATTCACTAGTGCCAGGGCAGGCTGCCCTGACCCTGCCCTTCCTCTTCAGACCTCTCTCTGTTCCGGTGGGACCCTCCACCAGCACAGGGAGACCCCCCTCCCTCCGACCTGCAGTCACCGCTCCCGCCTCACGCTGGGCAAGGGGCAGCCCCATGTCCCACCCCCAGTGAGGCTACAGTGACGGGCAGCAGCAGGGGAGCATGTGATGGCAGCCCGCCCCCCCCGACACCCACCGCAGGGGAGGCAAGGGGGCTTCCTGGACCTGAGAGGGGTCCTAGGAGCATGTGCAGTGACAGTGGTGCAAGGTGTGTGTGCTGCCAGGGGAAGAGGGGGGCCCTCCCCCGCAGCTCGCTGCTGCCATCGGGGAGAAGGCTGTGGGGAGTCCTCCTCTCTGGCCTCAGCCCCAGGGCAGCCTGCCTGCACCCCAAACTCTTCATCCCCAACTCCGCCCCACTCCAGAGCCCGCACTCCAGCCAGAGCCCTCACCCCCTGCAACCCAACCCTTTGCCCTAGCCCTGAGCCCCTCCCACACCCCTCATCACCAGCCCCAACCAGAGCCCTCATCCCCCTGCACCCTAACCCTCTGTCCCAGCCCTAAGCCCCCTCCTGCATCATGAACCCCTCATCCCCGGCCCCATCCCAGAGCCCTCACCCCTGCACCCCAACCCTCTGCCTGAGCCCCACCCACACCCCAAACCCCTCATCACCAGCCCCACCCCAGAGCCCTCATATTTTTACATTATTTTAAATATATATATATATATTGGCTTACAAGGCAGGTGTGGTGGGGTGGGACTTGGACCTGTTCTGGGCCACACCAAAAATTATACAAACCTGCCACCCCTGAGTGACTCTCCACCCATCCCAGTATTCAGGGGGCAGCCATGATTCTGCCCCACAACCCTGCACACCCAGCCTGCGGGATGACATTTAAAGACATGCAATGTTTATTTCGTCTCTTGGAACAGCTGCATCCGACTGCAATGTCACTAAGGTTTCAACACCATGGCGAGAAGACAGAGGACACAAATGCATCCCATTGGTCAGGATGCGGTACACGTCTCCCTCTGTGCCCAGTCCACCCAGGAGATGAGTCTGTTTCAGCTATGAGCTTTAGTTCCAGCTGTAGTGACTCATGCCTTCAGCTCTGAAGGTCCCTGTTTCAGTCCCTGATGTTGGCCAAGATGGTATCTCACACAAAGATATAGCATGACATGAGAACCCTCCACTAACTGGCCATTGTTGCATCATGAACATGTGAAGATTAAGAAAGAGCAAATCAACGTCCCACAAAGCTACAGAACTATCCCCAATGGGAATTAAATCTTTAAAATTTGAAAAGGTTTAATTTTTCTCCCTTATGTTTCATTTTCTGGATGAAAGCCAAAGTGTTGAAATTCCATGAGAAATAATGTTTGCGCAAAATTTCCAATCCAGTTTTTCAGACTGAAGTGGTCTGGAGAGTTCAGATAAGGATCCAGAAATTTGAAGGACTTCTCCAAACTCCATCTCTGAACTTTCTGAAGTCCACCCATCACTGGGGACACAAACACAGTCCTTCCATCAGGATAAGCATGCCTCATTTGCCAATTCATCACTAACAGAGACACAAACAAAATGATGCAACAACTCAACTCCATTATTTCATCCTTCAGGACATAATACAGATGGGCACTGAGCTGTCCATGTTGGAGTTGAAACCATCCTTCCACTCTGGGACAGTAGGTACATCTGCACTGAGAAACCTCTGGGAGAAGAACAATCTTGGGGAGTAGAAATGAAAGGGACATCCATTCCCAACCTTCCTTTCCCCCCTCACTCTACCCAGTTACACTGAATGACTATACTCTGAAGAAGAGACAAGAATACAGCCCCAAAACTGGAACTGGGATTATAAACATCCTGAAATTCAGGGGGGAAAGGGACGGATCAGGGGTTTTGCATATATATATATATATATATATATATATATATATAATAACCCACTGTTATAAAGGTGGGGCCATCACTTGCAAAACTGAGATCCAGCTTCTAATTTTGACCCTTCCACAAAATATGGGCAGTTCTGATGCACACCCATCCCTGACGGGCAGGCTATGAAATGTTTGCTTAATGGAACTCCCCTCTTCTCTTTCTTGGGGAGCCTATGTGTCCCCTCGAGGGCACACAATCCTCATGCCTTCATGAAAGGAAGAGTGTGAGTGGTTAAATAAAGGACGAGGGAGGAAGAGGGGGGAGGACCAGGGAAGGAGAAGAATGGCTGGGAGGAAATAGGTAAGGCAAGAGGATAAGGAGAGAGGAAACCGGGAGGGGGTGGAAAGGTCATTTGCAATAACTGCTGCCTGCACCAGAGAATCCTCTTGATAAAAGAGACATATTCAGGAGGTCATCGCAGCCTGTCTCTTTAGAGTGCTCATTACAATTTCACTAGGCAAGCAATGCAGCAAGGTCTCTGTCTGTTTCCCAAGCCCTCTCCCTTCAATAATGCCTCTGAGATTGGCTCCAGCTAATTTCCTTAAAGACACCCAAGCTGCTAACACTGGGAAGTGCAGATAGTCGGGTATAACAAATATGACCAAAATTAGATTAAAATAACCTGCTGATAAACAAATTACTCACCAAAAATAAATATTGGATTAAGCACTGATGGGACCTGGGATAACTATAACAACAGCACCATCATGTGGTGCTGGGGTGAGGCAGTTGGCTTGTGTCATGGGGGTGGGGGACAAGAGGAATGTTCAGAATTACCCAGTTTAACCCTACAGTCCCAAACGGGCAGCTGCCTGAGCCTGTTTCTTTAGATTGACTATTTCCTCCACCCTCAAAAAATTGCATTGGGTTACTTTATTTTTGGCATGAATTCGGCACTGACCAAAGCAAAAGATCCCATGGGATGGAGTCAGTCACAGCACAGATTCCCTTCCCCCTTCCCCGCTGCTCTGCCAATGCACTCGGCATGGAGCCAGGAGGTCAGAGTTCCATCTCCTCCTCTCTCACTAGCTTGCATGATTATGGGCATGATGCTTTGCCTCATTGTGCCTCAGTTTCTCCATCTGTACAAGAGGGCCAATACCCACTTCACTGGGGTTGTGAGGTTTAGTTCATTAATTTTGTGAAGGGCATTGACATACTCAATCGCAAGTCCTTACAGAAGAATTACTGATGCTCCCCTGTCACTCAGCCTCCCAACTATGGTTATTTGCTAACGGCCAACAATATGCTCAGCCCATCGCAGACCCAAATAAAAGAAGGGCCCTGCCCTGCAGAGCTTACCGTCCAGAAGGTAGACAGTCAGAGAAGATGCATGGGAAAAAACAGAGGAAGGATCCAATACAGGATTTCTGTTTGCTTATTCTGTTTGTGGACACGACAGAGATAGTGAATCATTAGGATGCATCAGAATGAGAAGACAGTGGGAGCCTGGCACACAGTGGTTAGGAGGTCATTCTGGGCACAAGGGAGCTGCTCAGAAGAAAGCATGAAGGCAGGTGTGGGAGAAGGAAATGAAAGGGATGTCAAGACGAGAGTCATGGGTAGAGAGAAAGACATGCTAAGAAATAAGATCTAAGGTGCAGGCCAGGGTGGAGCAGTGCAGCGGCTGGTGGCAAAGGCAAGACATTTAAAGTCAATGCAGTGAGCAAGGGAAGCCAGTGAGGAGATGCCAGTGTTGCCAACTCTCATGATTTTACCATGAGTCTTGCAGTATTTGGTATTCCCCTTAAAGCCCCAGCTCCTGGAGTCAGGTGATTATAGAAGAATCTCAGCTTTCATATTAAAAAAAAGTAACTGTGTATCCTCAGGGTTGCAGAGTAACATATGAAAATGAGCCCTGAGTGCAGCCTAAAGGCTTAAAAACCAAAAGGCAAATTAAAAGTACACACTTTTTGGTATGTTTGACGTTACGATTTTTAAGCCAATCTCATGGTTTTCAGGGGCCTTACTGGTGATTTTTTGAATGTTTGACATTGGCAATACCGAGATTCCAAGTGCAGAGTGAGATGGTCTGATTGTCAGGCGAGGAAAATCTATTTTGTATAAGTAATCTACAATCCTAATTATGAAAGGATATAGTCGTTATTTCAGCATTAGAAGTGACACGCGCTTCTGAGCCTACATTAATAGTCATCCAAATGTCTATAATTCCTTTCCATTCACATTTTCAAGAAGAAAAGCACCTGGCTCTCTCTGGCCATGTTCCGGGGCTGCAGGCTTTTTTCCCCCAGCTGTGGGTGAAGCACCAATTTCAAGAAACACACATTTGCCGCCTGAGCAGGATCCTTTACTGGAGCCCTAAGCAGGTTTGAGCAGGGATATGGCTATAAAAATAACAAGCAGAATGGCCTCACCTCCAAAATCCCTCAAGCTGAGGGTGTCCCTTTGCAAATACCTTGGAGAAACATGGTCATGAGGCATGTGAGGGGGACCATGTGCTGCAGGAGAGATGGTAATGATCAATGATCTCCATACCTGTGAGCAGGTGTTCCCCACGAGATATCCCAGCAGCCATTTCACTGGCAAACCTGGTACTTTTACTTCTAAGATAGTTACCAGTCAAGACAGTTTCCCAGCTCCAGACAGACTGGTAATGTCCTGATACTCTGCTGCCTTCTGTGGCTCCCAGACAGATCCTGGTCCCTCAGCTACTTCCCCAATAGCTCCCCAGTATTAAGCAGCTGCAGGTGAGCAGTTCCCCTCAGTGTCTGTTTGGACAGAGAGAGGTGAGATTTCGGCCACAGATCAAAGCTTACAGGTAGCCCTTTGCTCAGAGCTGGCCAAAGTATCAGTGCAGACAAGAGGAAGCCTGAGAGGCAGGGAGATTATCACCATGAAAACATTAGGGAGAGGCACTGCCATCTGCCTGCTCCTGTTAAAACTATAGGGGATTCTTTCTCCTTCTGACTTCCTGCCAAAAGCAGGAGAAGGGCTCCTGGTCTAAGAGATCCTTGCAAAGATGATCTGTGTAGCCAGAGGCAGAGAATCACTCCAGCTGGAGACACTGAGTGCAACCCTGAAGGTGGACCACCGAGAATGGATGCGTTCTTGACCTCTCTGTTTTCTGGGTGATCTCATCCTCGTGCCCAGCAAGATCAAGTCCCAGTGCAGCAACACAAGCAGGTCACTTTTCAAGGCCTTAGTGAGGCTCAGAATAACCGATGTGCTCATACACACCCCGATTTCATTGTTGCAGCTAGCACCAGGGTTTCCATCTCCCGTCCAGCTCAAAGCCCACAGCTTTCACATCTGTGAGGTCCACCACGTTTGATTTCAGCCTGTGTCTTCACAAGCAATTCTCACATACAACAGTGCCAAATGCTTGTAGACATTTACTTTCTTCTAGTAGCCTCCAAAGACACTAAGAGGAGAAGAAACCAAAATCATGGTCTAGACCAGTGACCCTCCAACTGTGGACCACTGATGAACCACAGAGCCACTGGTGGTGGTTTGGGCAGAGCTAGCTGATCACATGGTGCTGGCTCAGCCTCCTTGGTTCCAGTTATGTCACATTTTTTTAAAAACAGCTAAAACTCTACCACTTACTTTCCTAATGTCACTTTTCCACTAAGTGGTTGCTGTAGTTACCACATCAACGTTGTGCAATCGCAAATAGGGTGGGAGCTTGTGCTGGAACAGGAAGCCTGGTCCCATCAACACCACTGAGACAGCAGAATCTCCCTTTACAGCCCCAGATGCTGACCATCAAGCAGGAGTGCCGCAGAAAGGCTTCTGTTGCCAACTGAGCTTTCCACTCTCCCTGCAGCTCCCCTCCTCTCCGTGAATTCCTCCTTCTCTAAATGCTAATTTTGCTTTTAAGTTGAAGGCAGCTCTGGAGTGGCCCCATCACCCCCTTATTAAGATTTAGTATCTGAACCAGAAGGTGTTTCCTCGTTGCTAACGTGACTTTTAAATCTAGGCAGCAAGGTTAATACCAGAGCATTATTTGAGAATTCATCACTTGAGCCGGTGCGACTCAGACATGATCCCATTGCAGCATGCTCATTTAAGTACTGCTTCCAGGCCTACAATTTTTCACAAATGCATTTATTCCTAATGCTCACAAAAAGGACAGAGAAGAGAAAGAGTAAAGGGAGTGGGGAGGCGGGGGAAGAGAGAGAGGACAATACGCCATTGTGATTTATTGGAGAGGAGATTGTCTGCAATAGTAGAGCACTCTTTCTTAATCAAAGCTTTATTAAATCCTGGTAATAAAAAGCTAAGTGTTTTTGGATGAGATAAAGGCAGAAAAGGGTAACACATTCACTTCAGGAACATTCAGGCCAGGAGTACATACAAGGGGACCCAAGCTAAAAGAGCCCTAACCCCCACGGACCAGACACTGCCAGTGTTAGATACTCCCTGCCAGAGCTTGGCTACACCAAGGCAATCTCTAAGTACCAGGGCTAGCTTTAAGATCTGCAAGGCTTCAAGCACAAGTGGAGACCTGAGATGCTAGCAGGGGGAGAATAAAGTAAAAGTGGTTTCATTATGACAGTCTGCAGAATTCTTCTAAGCTCTTCCCAAAAAAATCAGAACAAGTTGCCATCCTAGTCTTTTCACCTAAGGAGCTTGCACCCTTATGTCTAGGTTATGATTTCCCACCTGCATCATCATAGAGACACAGGGGGAAACATGGCAAGACATACAATAAATGCTACATATTGTCCCCTCCCATTTCTCAACACAGATTGCTTTGGTCTATTGCATTTCAGAGCTCTGTGTGTGTGTGTGCGTGTGGTGGGGGTACGTTGAGTTGGAGAAGAAAGTATCCATTCCTAATGGGACATGTCTATCTAGGTGCACAGCACAGACAGGTAGGTCAGTAAGAATATAAAGAGAAGGCGCTTACTTGATTTCAGCAAAGCTGCTAGAACCTCAGTGGCAGCCCTGGAGGAAGAAAAACAATGGAGAAATAATGTCAATTTCTTCAATAATTTTTTTTAACCTTGGTCTTCCAGTCTCTGGGTCAGATCTCCAGTTGTTACAAATTGGCAGGACCTCACTCACATTGATGGAGCTACACTTAGTAACAGCAGCTGAGGATCAGGCTCTCTGTGTTTGATTCAGTTATCCAACAAGACCAGCATTAGCCCTCTAGCCTCAGCATTACGTTAATCTGTACTGACCATTAAAAATAAACAAACACCCACCTATCAAAAGAAATGAGACAAGTCTTCAGTCTTTGAACTGTTTCCCTTGAGCCCTCTGTCTGCATCACTGACTCAGAACAAATCCAGACCAGACACAGGGATATATTTCTGCCACCTGGGTCATCAGACACATGTACATCATAAGATGTGTCAGCTCCAGGGTTCTGGCCAAATTCCAACTCAAGACATTTCATTTTGCTAAACTAAACATTCCCCCCTCTGGCGTCAATTTAAAAAGAAAAACGGCCTCTCCCTTTATCATTATCAATCACTCGTATTACAGTAGCCACAGCTAAGATCAGGGCCCCATGGTGGTAGGCAGTGAAAAAACATATATTAAGAGAACTCCTGCCCCAAAGTGTTTACAATCTAGATAGACAAAGTAGGTGGATGTGAAGTGACTTGCTCAAGGCTACACAGCTCAATCTGTGGCAGAGCTGGGACTAGAACCCAGGCCCTCCTGTGTCCCAGATGAGTGCCCTATCCACTAGACAACACTGCCTCTCGATTCTTTCCCCCATAGAAATTGTGTAACTTTGCTGTAGCAGAACAGCTGCTGCGTCTCACCCAGAGACAGCTGTATTTCAGTGGGTGAGCAATCCCACACAGCTCAGGATTCTATAGGCAACAGATACAAAATTGTAACAAAATATACTTGTAAAACCGAGAACTTTGACAAAGGGCCTTTTACACTCTGACAGTGGCTGAGGGCTCTTGACACTGACCTTTATGCCTCACTAGGCGCCAGCCGTGAAACTGCACGCTCAGATATGTGTTCTTTCCCAGCTAAATAAATACAGGCAGAAGGGGGAGATGGAGTGAGACACTCCTGATTTTCCCCTTTAACTGTTTCCTTCTCCTTAGGGAAACAACGAAATACACATACATACAGTCACTGCACAAAGGGCTAAGTGTGCCAATGTAGTCAAACCAAGCTCCCTGCAACTGTCCCAAACCCACATGGGGAGTGCATGAAAACATCCATCAGTCCTCTCATGTCCCCACATCTCTGCCCTGTCTCTGACCTTCCATCACTGCTGAAGCTCCCAGCTGCTAGCCTTTGACAGCTCTATAATTCAAAAGAACGAACGGGTCATTTCACCTAAGAGTGTCACTGATAGGAGAGCAATCACGTGCTAGATTCAAGATGCAGAGATGCCACAATGGACTAAACTTCTATCAGAGTTTACCCTCCACTGGGAAACCCAAATCCCACCCACTCCTTACCCTCCCCTGTCCTGATTGCTGTCTCTTCTTCCTAGCAATGACTTTGGCTTGCCTTCACTAAAACAAAACCTTACCAACATGCACTGGCTCCGCTCACAGGGAAATACCAACTAATGCGTTCCACCGGCTCTTGCTGGGCTGACAGTGCTTTAGGAGAAGGGAGAAAGCGAGTAGCTAAGGAGTCTCAGGTTCAGAACCAGAGGCACTTCAGTGCCCAGGTGAGCTATGTGAGGAGGTTGAACAATTCACTGACCCAGCAGGCTGCCAAGTCAAAGCAGGTCACTGGGTCTGGTTTTAAACAGGAGCTGGATCAATTTGTGCCCACTCTGAAAACCACAGTAAGGACAATCAAATGCTTCAGTATGTCACTCATTTCATATTGCGATGACACGGCTGGTGGGTATATGCACCTCTGCTCTCAAATGGATGGAATCAGAGCTGCTTCTCTGTGTAGCATAGGCCCCATACAGCTAGCAGCAGAAGAGATTCTCCTATATCAGCCTATGCTTTTGGAGCAGGAGGACTAGAGCTCCAGCCCCATTGTTACTGTGAATTTCCGGTGCCGACAGCATGTCGGATAACTACATCTATAAGGCCCTTCATGCCCACAGATTCATTACAATATAATCTCTTTATAAACAAATCCCCAAATAAATCATATTAACTTCCACACTGAGCCAATTATCATCCTGCAGCAGAAAATAAATATTTTATTTTCACCAAACTACTATTTATCGTGTGTCCACTCAACAGCTGAGAAGATGAAAGCTTCCAGAGCCGACTCCTGCTAGCACCTAATGTTCCAGGCCAACCTCCCTTATAAACCTACCTATCTGAGAATTAATCTGTCAGACACACAAACCGCAAACAGGGCAAAAAAAAAAAAAAAAAAAAAAGCCAACATGGTAGCATTTCTGCAACTAAAGTCTCACCAATTAAAAAGCAGGAAAGTCATCATCACTTCTGCAGGAATTAGACAGCAGCCAGGCAGCTGATGGAAGGTGTTCAGTGTGACATGCAACCATTCAGTGTGTTAGACTGCCACCTGTTGGAATGGGCTATACTGCTCACACCGATTACCTAGCTTTTCCCCCAAGTTTTCAAGTAGGGACTAGGGAAACAACTTCCAAGCAAATCTCAGCCCAGCTCAAACCGTCATCCAGAACTCAGATCCAAATATGAGTCATGACTGGGGTTTGATATTATGTGTATACATGTATTGTGCACTGGCCTCTGCATTTCCTGGGTGATTCCTGAACCAGACGCCAAAACCCCGAATATCATGAGAAAAGCTGTGCCCACACTGTTTCTGGCTCCATCCGGCAGACCTAAGAGGTCGGGGCAGTTCCAATAGGCGTTGGATGCACTTATGCACTTTTGGGAGCTTATCTAAAATGAAGCATCGAACATTCACAAGGAACCTCCACAGACCTATGACACTGCTATGTCAGAGTCAGAGAGAGCCAATCTCCCCTCTGCCACAGAGGCAGCAGGGACTCGTTTTGCACACTTTTCTGGGCAGTAAATCACCATCTAAACCCAGACCTCACTTGGGCCCAAAGCCCAGTACCTCCCACTAATAGGAATCATCACATTCCACAGACGATCACCTACTTCTGGGAGGATTTCACAAGCCAATTAGTGTAATCAGCTGAAGGCAGAGCCACAAACACAGTGTGCACCCTCCCCTGAAGAAGCGAGCCCTTTCCCACCAGAAGAAACCCTGGAAGTACCGACAGCCATCTGACCACGCCCCTCCTGGGTGCTAAAAGAGAGTATAGGGGCTTTGACTAACACAGATTGTCAGCACCTACCTAAGCCACGCAATACTGAAATCTATCACTCAGTGCCAGAGACTTGGAAACTGCCAAACGCTGTCTGACTTCCCTTTTCCAAGTAAAGCTAATCAAAAAGCTAGCGAGTGCCCAGCACTGTTTGAAAATCAGCCCCCTTCACCACACGTCAAGTTGAACACCTCAAATCACGAGTCATTTTTGACAACCGAGGCCCATGTTTCTTTGCCCGTGTGCCTGCTCTATAGCAATTAATCCCTCACGGCACTGGCCACAGAAGTCAAATCTGAGACCTTTCTCCAAATGTAGAAAAAAATTACTTCTGCACCGATATAGAGGACACCTTCGTATTCAATAATCCAGGAGGCGTTCCCATCTCACGACCACCAGAATAAACATTTGTATGTTGTATCCCTTCCAGTGGGGCACATAGAATCCATTTCTTACCTGGCCGGTACTGCTGATCCCTTCCCCTCCCTGTGTCTCTCCTGCCTATTTAGAATGTTAGCTCCCTCTTCAGGGCAGGGAATGTCTCTTACTACATGTCTGTACTGTGACTATCACACTCCTTTTAGCTAAGGTGCTTGTAGGACTGCCATCACAGTAGCATCCAGTTCCTCACAATATTTTATGCATTTATCCTTCCAATACCCTTATGGGGCAGGGCAGTTCTACTTTCCCTGTTTTATACATAGTCTCTCTGCACCTCAGTTGCCTAAGTGACTTACCCAAGGTCACAGAGGAAGTCTGTGGCAGAGCAGGGATTTGACTCTGTGTCTCCTGAGTCCCAGGCTGGCACCCTAAGCAGGCCCGAACTCAGCTGGTGCCTGTGTGTGTGTGTGTGTGTGTGTGTGTGTGTGTGTGAATGTAATTATACTTAAGTAGAATGAAGCTTGCCATTTTCCATTCTGAAAAAACCACAATCTATCAAAAGGATTTTAGAAAATGAAATATACAGTCTGTTGTGTGTCGTATAGCGTGTACTTTACAGGTACTCCACATAGGGTCAGACATTTTAAATTTAGGTGCAACTCAAGCAAAGTGAAGAAAAGACATTTGGAAAATAAAGATATTGGGCCAAATCCTCAGCTGGTGTTATTCAGCTCAGATAAATTGAAATCAATGGAGCTACATTGATTTATGCTAGCGGAGGATCAAGTCCAGTATTTCCCATGAGACTGTAAACCAGTAAAAGAGACAGAGTGTCTTTGAGTTGATGCCTGGCAAAGCCTCCCCAGAATATAATCAATATCTGGGGCTATGAACAAATTCAAACACCCAAAACATTCTAAGGGGAAAGAAAGAAACACAACCGAAAGTCATATAGGGGAGGGAAGGACATTCAGTGAGGGATAGGCAAGCTGACTGATACACTGACAGAACTCTAACAAGCAAGACAACCGGTGTTGGTACCACACAGTCACCTAGTAACACCATATGGTAAACCAACAGCCCCTTTTCTGGCATCAGAAGAAATAATGAGATGAAGAACCTGGGACAAGGGAAATGAAAGGATAATGAAAAATAAACCGTGCATGAGCGAGAGAACAAAAAAGACAGGAACAGGAGGGAAAGGCTGCAAAGCTCAGGAAAGATGAAGCCGTGAGCACATGCTACACCAGAGAACTTGATAGCGTGCCCAGTGCAAAACTTTACATTTGTCTCAGGAAAGAACAGATTTAAAAAAAAAAAAAAAAGCCTTACAGACCTGTCCAGATGTTGTCGACTGATTCTCTGCTCTTTGCAGCAATAAATCACTAAGATCATACACTGGATTTTAAAAAACAACCCTCTCAAAGGGGTTCATTTATACCTTTCAGTAAAAAATGTATAACTAAAGTTGCCCTATCTTAAAAGACATAATAATAAATGCTGCGCTGTAACAAAAAACCCCTCAATGGCTTCAGAGACAGCCACTCTGAAGAATAAAGGGCTTTGAAGTGCTTCCAAATCAGCAGGGTTGATAACTGGGCATGAGCACAACTTAACCAGATAGACAAATGCTTCTTGCAAATTCAATGTAGGAACCATAAACAACCACCAGGAAAAAATGCCACTGTTCTGTGTGCCAAATAAAAATTGGATTATCCAGCACAATTGGGCACCCCAGACAATGAATAATAAGAAAAGAAGTTTTATTTCTAGGTCACCCATGCAGATCCAGGCCACTGCGTTGCCTGCATCCATCACTAACTGACGGTGTGACTTTGGGCAAGCTGTTGATTAATTCTGTGCCTCAGTCCCTCTATCTTTAAAATAGAGATAATTCACCTGTGCTTCATACTAGTGTCATAGGTATGAAACAAACCCCTTTTAGTGCTTCTTGAGCACAACCTTGACTACCTGCACCTCACTCTGGGTGGAACCACATGGTCCACTCTCTCTTAAACTGACTTTCTGGGCTGCAGCTCCCTTGTTCACCAATTGTTTTAATGCCACAGGCCCAGCTTGGTTTGGCATCTGTAAGGCCTTTCACTCTGGCAACCTGTGACCAGCGTAGGGTTGCCAACTTTGGCTGGATGAATTCCTGGAGATGCCATCACATGATATAATCTTTAATTAAAAATTAATCGTTCAATCCTGGAGGGTTGGCCTAGACCAACGAGGTGGTTAAAGTGACACAGCAACCGCTTCTTCAAAACAAAGTGTTATGTATTCATGTGTGGGAAGCACACAGAGGGAAGGGTAAACAAAAATAACAATAAAGGTCTACATGCATATTTGCCTCTACCCAATCCTTAAACTTTCCTTGCAAGCTTTGCTACGTTTCAGTTACCTCCATCTCTGGGTTGTGAGAAGCAGAGCCCTCTGCTGCTGTTTCTGCCTCTCTGTCTCCTTGCCAGCCCGCCAGCTTTTTGCTTTTGCTGACACTCTGACCACTCTCTCAACTTCCACCTTTTTTTAGGCCCAGGTTCCTCTAGTGTTTGATATCCTCCTTTTGATCCTAGGCTTAAGCCTTGATAAGAAACCATTCTGAGCCTGAGTGAAGCCAGGTAGGGTATTCCCCAATAAACAGCTTCCCCATTGTTTTCTCAAGGACTCTTATCTGTGTCATTGTTTTATCATTCCTGTTTGGCTCCCTTAATATCCCCTTTTGATCTAACTCCATAGCAAGTAACCCATCATAACCAAACACCGAAGGATTAAACAGATGTTTGTACAGCACTTTGAAAATGAAAAGTGAAACTATGTGAAGGCTATTTGATGGCTTGGGTGAAATGAGTTGAAAGTTCATAGCCCAGTTCCACTGGGTAGGTGTCCAAATCTCAAAACCACCTTACAACTGCTCCAAGACAGCAGGGAAGCCAAAGATTGGATAGGCAGGGAACGACCCAAGAGATCTGTGCAAATCCAACTCCTACAGCTTTAATCACCCACCTGTCCACCTCTCCATGGGCGTCTTTGAGCTTTTTCCATGCTTACACATGGGACACCTACCTCAAACTAGTGCATAAAGTCTCTACCCTTTAGCTGGTCAAATGCCTCTTCCAGACTCCCTTCTGCCATGATGCCTAGAGAAGACCTCACACTGACAATGGCTAAGTAGAGCGCTAATGGAGATTCCTAGGATTTATTGAAGGAAAATAAAGGTGATTGGGAACCATGAGGTTCTGCACATAGCTAGCATACAGCATGATCTTATCATGGCCCCCCTCCTGTTCTCCCCCCCCCCCATTCCTATTGCTCATTACACAAAGACAAGATGCAACAAGTGAGTGTAGATCGCAAGCTCTTTGGGCAGGGACCAGCCCGTCATGTGTGTTTATGCAGCACCTAGCACAATGAGGGTCCTGATCCTGATTGGGCCCTTTGGGTGCTGCTACAAACAATCATCTGGCTCGAAGCACATTTCCCAGAGAAGTGAAGGGAATAAACTACACTCAAGCTATACATATTGTCAGGCTGTATTTTATCGTCAACCCGAGGGACTCATGCTTCACTCTCAGGATTTATATAGTCAGCAAAGCATCCTGCTAAAAATACAGTTTCACAGTTAAGGGTCATTTAGATACATGGCGCTTAGCTTCAAGGGTCACTTAGACACCATGGCGACAGGTGCTTTGTACAAGAGGTAGATCTCATCTGAGATAAATGCCTTGAATAATCATTTCCTTGGTGGCCCAACAATACTGAGCATAAATGTGCAGGCACTTGCATAGAGATTTGGTTTAAAGATTTAAAAATAGTGATTTATGGATCCTGGAAATGTGGTTGGGCAAGGCCACAGCTGCTGTTGGCATTTTCATGCCAATGCTAGTCCAAGACTGACACATAAACACCCATCATTATGAGCTCTTTAATTCCAGCCTGCTTACAGTTTGCAATAACCCCCTGGACATCAGCAGGTGGCGCTCCAGCTGTTCTGCACAGATGTGGGTTTGGTGGAATGCCGAAGGATGGCAAAGATGCCCTGAACATTAATTTCTCTTCACACTCTACCCACAAGTTCTTCGCTAATGTTTGCTTCAGTTCCAGCTACCAGGATTTTTTTTTAAAGGGAGCTCTATATTTCATACAAAAAAATCACATCTTTTCTGTGACTCTAGCCATTCTGCTGGATGTAATTAGCGAGCAAGAGATCCCACATACAAATAAGTGATACAGAAATTAAGCCTATTTAAAGAATATTTCTCTGAAGCTTTATGGGTTTCTATGGGTTTTAACAATCAAAGAGAAAAGGATGAAGACAGAAGATAGATGGAGGCCAAGTCACTGTTAACAGCACAGAGCACCCATTACTGCTGAAAATATACTGGGTCCCTGCCCTTTTAATGCCTTCAGCGGACATCAACCCTGATTCTTCTCTCACTTGCACCATGGTGAATTAAAGTCACAAAGTGTTTTCTAAAAGATATTCCCTGGCTCAAGCAGCAGTTATGGGCGTGATGCAGATGTCACTAAGAGAGGATCTCTGTCCTGTGTGATGCAGGAGGTTGGACTAGATAATCATAACTGATCCTTCTGGCCATAAACCTATGAACTACACCAGTGTAAAACCAATGCCAGAGGAGAATGAGACCCAGAAAGCAGGGATTAAACTGATGCTCATTCTCTCTCATCCCCCATGCCTCCCAATATAAATCCTGCCTCTCACCCACCCCACCACTTTATGGTGCCGCAATAAGTTTGTTTTTGGCAGAAAAGAAGAATCACTGGGCTTTACAAAGGGCTGCTGCAAAGAGTCCCAGCCCAGGCACCTCTCTCTGTCTCTTTCATAGCCACATAATCCAACTACATCTGTATGCGTGATACAAAGCATGAGGGAATCAGGTGGTCTCTGAGCCATCCAGTCCCTTAGCCCCCAGAATACATCTCTCATCAGAGGAGGGGCTGATTTTACTCATTGCTGAGGACATACATTTTGATTCATGTTCAAACAAAGCACCAGTGGCTCTTTTTCAGGGCAGCGCATAGGTAGCACCACCTCCAAAGGCTGAAATCAGGTCCCAGAAAGATATTTTCCATTCTTATCAATTCCCTCTCTGGGGTCAGATGTCACCAGTATGGCTGAGGCAGGCTGTGACAGCTTGTCACTCACATCAAGATGAAAGGGCTGGAAGGATCACAATCAAATAGAATTTTTAACAGATTAATTACCCACAGCAGCTTCAGTATGACCATGTGAGAACCCAAAGGGCATGCATGGAGAGGCTGAGAGAGAGGCATTGATGTTATCCCTGATAGACCTATAAAGGCGGGGAACAGGAATGCTCTTCTTAGGTTGGTGTGTTAACATATTATCATAGAACCATATGCAAACAAAGCCAGTGCAGCACGTTGGCATAACATGGGCCCAAATCATCCAATAGGTAATTAAAATGTGTCAATCAAAGGGGTTCAATCTGTCCCTTTCCCCCTGGAGACCCGCCTTTCAATCCCATTTAAGTCACCAGTGGAAATGAGTCTGGTGGTCTCTTAGCCAAGTCCTTAGCTGATACATATTCACATCACATCAGTTTACTAGGACTGGCAGCCTGTGCTCAAGAGGAGCCTTCCCTCCCCTCCCGTACTGGCAGACACATCAAAAATATTTTACTGCACATCAAGACCGAGGTGAATCAGCAAAGTGGGGGGAGGGGGGAGGAGAAGAGATTCAGCCCCACTTGTGCCTGCACTATGCTTACTTCTAGCCAGATCTCTGACTCACACTTTTATGAGGACTAAACCCACTCAAAGCAATACAAGAAAAGCGGACAACTCATTTGCCAAGTAAAACCTGTATAGTGTGTCACTGACTCAGCTGAAGAGCGTGGCTTAGAGACCTATGCCAAATCCCGGTAACCACAGGTTCAAATCTTGGTAGACACGGACTCAGCCTTCTGAGGAGGATAAATTGATTTCCGGGCACTTTGCAACATGGGAGCCTTTCAGAGGTACCCTTAAAAGACAAAGTGCTCTCTGAGGGTATCTAGAGCCTGGCACTTAAAACCAGCCACCCAAACTGCACTCAAAGTTTTGCCCACAACTAATTGCAAATGCATAGTTTTGGGGCTGTGGTTAATTGTGGGCAAAATGATAGCAACTAGATGTCCAACTACATCTAGCTGTGCCAGCAAGCCAGGTAACAGGGCTTCTAACTGTCATTATTTATGCCATGTTGTTGTAGGCATGTAGGTCGCAGGATATTAGAGGGACAAGGTGGGTGAGACAACGTCTTTTATTGGGCCAACTGCTGTTGATGAAAGAAACAAGCTTTTGAGCTTACACAGAGCTCTTCTTCGGGTCTGGAAAATGTATTCAGAGTGTCACAGCTAAATACAAGGTGGAACAGATTGTTTAGCATAAGTATTTAATACATATTTCAATGGACCATTCAAAGTGAAGTGGCTCATTAACACCGCTCCAGTAATAGGGGGGAAAGGAAGGGAGGGAGGGGAAAGCAGCGGGGGGGAAGGGGAGTTAATGGGTTACAGATTGTTGTAATAAGCCATAAATCCAGTGTCTCTGTTCAGTCCATGATTTTTAGTGTCTTGCAAAGTTATGAATTTAAGCTCCCAGGCATTAATGCCCCAATAACAACTAAATGGGTGAAACTAGACAATGATTATGCTCTCGAATGAACTCACACAGGAAAACGATAAAAGAGTGTCAGGGTTCCTTCCCCACTCTGAGCACTAGGGTACAGATGTGGGGACCTGCATGAAAGACCCCCTAAGCTTATTCTTACCAGCTTAAGTTAAAAACTTCCCCCAGGTACAAACTTTGCCTTGGCCTTGAACTGTATGCTGCCACCACCAAGCGTTTTAAACAAAGAACAGGGAAAGAGACCACTTGGAGACGTCTTTTCCCAAAATATCCCCTCAAGCCCTACACCCCCTTTCCTGGGGAAGGCTTGATAATAATCCTCACCAATTTGTACAGGTGAACACAGACCCAAACCCTTGGACCTTAAGAACAATGAAAAATCAATCAGGTTCTTAAAAGAATAATTTTAATAAAAGAAAAGGTAAAAGAATCACCTCTGTAAAATCAGGATGGTAAATACTTTACAGGGTATTCAGATTCAAAACACAGAGGATCCCTCTCTGGGCAAAACCTTAAAGTTACAGAGAACAGGAATAAACCTCCCTCTTAACACAGGGAAAATTCACATAAAACAAAAGACAAAACTAATCCGCCTTGCCTGGCTTACCTATACTGGTTGCAATATTGGAGACTTGGATTAGGATGGGTTGAAGATGGATTTCTGTCTGGCCTCTCTCAGTCCCAAGAGAGAATAAAAACGTAAACAAAGAGCACAAACAAAAGCCTTTCCTCCCCACCCCAAGATTTGAAAGTATCTTGTTCCCTTATTGGTCCTTTGGGTCATGTGCCAGCCAGGTTAGCTGAGCGTCTTAACCCTTTACAGGTAACAGGATGTTGCCTCTGGCCAGGAGGGATTTTATAGCACTGTATACAGAAAGGTGGTTACCCTTCCCTTTATATTTATGACAAAGACAGAAGCACCACATCACCTGTGGGTGAACACTTTTCGCAAAGGGATCGCTCTAGATCTGACCTAACAGTCCTCATCCACAAACGAAACCTGAACAGCGCTTTCAAAAGATGAGTTTGGGAGCGTAAATTCATAACTTTTCTAGACCCTAAAAGTCATTGACTGAGTAGAGTCACTGAATTTATGGCTTAATAAAACAATCTATAACCCACAAACAACCCCCTCCAACTGCCTCCCGCCCATGACAGGAGGGGTGTTAACGGGTTACTTTACCTTGGATGATCCCTTGAAATGTGTGTTAAATACTTATGCTAAACAATCTGTTCCACCTTGTATTTAGCTGT
Organism: Natator depressus; assembly: GCF_965152275.1. Taxonomy (NCBI): domain Eukaryota; kingdom Metazoa; phylum Chordata; order Testudines; family Cheloniidae; genus Natator; species Natator depressus. The sequence continues at coordinate 70,599,699 of NC_134243.1, forward strand.
GACACTCTGAATACATTTCCCAGACCCGAAGACAAGCTCTATGTCAGCTTGAAAGCTTGTCTCTCTCCCCAACAGAAGTTAGTCCAACAAAAGATATTATCTCACCCACCTTATTTATGCCCACAGTTATTTGTGAGTACAAAATGGGAGGCAGGTTTCAACGTAATAAGGTCCATAGCCAAAGCTCTCCTTCTCTTTCTACAGCATAACTCATTGGCTAGCACTCTCCAACCCAGAGATGGCAGCATTTCCAAGGCACGATATGTTGGTAAAGTACTTCAGGATGCTCTAAAAGATGTAAAATATTATTCACTAAAAAGTATCCTTTATTGGATGTAACAAGGCTGCAGTGATGGATGGGCGATATGGCTTTCATTTCAGTCATTCCTGAAATGTATGTTTAAAGAGAAATTTAAAAATTTTAAAAATCTTTAAAAATTAACAGATATGAAAAGAATTAGATATGTGAAGATGCAACACTGAGATGGGGGTCGGCATACAGCACTGGGCCCTGTGCTCCTGGAAATGGAGTTAACTTGTGTAAGCCTTTCTTTGAAGACACTCTGGCTGTCTCAAAAGAAAGAAAAAGACGACTGATTGATACTGGAACTGGACTGGAAAAAAGTTTGTTCTTTTTAATCTAATGGAATCAGGAAAAAAATGTTGCCATTTTACTAGTCTCAGATACATCAGTTTAATAGCTTTGTGCAGCATTTCACTTTCCCCTCTGGTTCTGTTCAGATGAAGCCCATCTATAAAGTACAGCCAAAGGAAAGCGTTCAAGATAATGATTTAAAGAGGAGAACTAGCTTGCAGGCCCTTCTAGAACACACCACTGCAGCTAGAGGTCATATGCAAACACGGCTAACAGAGGGTATGTCTCAGGAATGAAGGGTTGTTCGTCACTCTGAAATATTCGTAACTCTGAACAAAACACTGTGGTTCTTCTTTCAGAAGTTTACAGCTAAACAGTGACTTAATACCGCTCTGAAACTTTACTATGCAGAAGAAAAATGCTGCTTACCCTTTATTTTTAGTAGTAGTTTATGTTTAACACAGCACTCCCTGTCCTGTAACATATTTGCTTTTATTTATTTAATTATTTTTGTCTCTGTTGCTGCCTGATTGTGTACTTCTGGTTCCAAATGAGGTGTGTGGTTGACTGGTCAGTTTGTAATTCCGGTGTTCATAACTCTGAGATTCCATTGTACTACAATTAAAAGCCCACAGCTAGCCAGTGCCAGGTGACTTGGGCTAATGGGCTGTTTAATTGCAGTGTAGTACACCTTCGGGCTCAAGCTGCAGCCTGAGCTCTGGGACCCTTCCACTGCTCAGGATCCTAGAGCCCGAGCTCCAGCCCAAACATCTACACCACAAAAACAGCCCCACAACCTGAGCCCGAGCCAGCTGGCCACAGGTTTTTAATAGCACTATAGACATACTCAGGATCACTTTCCCTGTACTGCATGAAGAAATACATGTGTGTAAACAAGCAGTAATGCCACGTGATGCAATCTCCAGTTTACACACCTCAACCCTGAATTTCTGAGTGGGCACTGCGGTCCAACTGTGCAGGTCCGACTGGGGCATTAGGGCCGCAGTTTGACTCTCTAAAAGCCTCCAAATCACTGTTTAACTGCAAGTGGGCCAAATGCATTGGCTGCAGCTGGTAACAATGAAGGAAGCATCATTATGACCAGAACACACACATTTGCATTAGGGAGTAAATGGAAAGATTAGTAACAGTACAGTGCTTTTCATCTGCATATATCAAAACCCTGCACAAAAGGAGGTAAGTAATATTATCCCCATTTTACAGATGGGGATTATGCAATTTGTACATGTTATCTACACTGATATAGAATGTGGGTTGATATTAGAGCTGGTTGGAAAGTTTTCATCTCAATGAAATTTCAACAAAAATGGGGAGGAAAATTTGTGGAAATTGTCAGTCCCAACCCCCACACCCCTGACTTTGCCACTGCCTTAATGTGTAGCCTTAGGCAGATCAAGAACTTCCACTGTACTTCCCTATGTGTATTTGCCTGCCCCACCAGAGTGATGCTATAAACTTAATTAATTAGTGTTGGCAAATCACAAATTGAGATCAATGGATGAAGGTGGTAGAGAAATGCTAAGTATTTCTATTTTACAGATGCATTTTGGTCACCTTGGGCCAGATTTTCAAAGTTATTTAGGCGCTAAAAAATACAGATGGGTGCCTCGTGGGATTTTCAAAAACTCCTATGCCGTTTAGGGGCCTAAATCCTATTGAATTCAATGGGAGTTAAGCACCTAATTTATTTAGGCACTTTTGAAAAACTTAGTAGGCACTGATCTGCATCCTGAGGCAGAACTACACACAGCCAGTTTCCAAAATATCTTGGTCATTATGAGCATGAGAGAGAGAGAGAGAGAGAGAGAGGAGGAGTACCTGGAAGGGTTGGCTTATACCCAGCTAAGGCAAGGTCAACCAGGCACATGGGGCTAGATTTTTAAAGGTATTTAGACATCTAAATATACAGATAGGTGCCTAGTGGGATTTTCAAAAGACCGAGGGACCTAACTACCTTTAAACGTCTGGTCTATAGTGGCTCAGCAAGAGGGAGACTCCCTTTTGGCTCACGGGATAAAATGATGCCTATGTTCTATAGGAGGGTCTCAGACAACATCATGCAGGGTGCGCCAACGGCTATTTTGGCCACCAGGCAGGGAATCACTTTTAGCTGCAGGGCAGAGACGTGGGGAAACAGCCACATCAACAGGCCTGGTCGGAAACACATCTCCAATATAAAGCGGTGTCTATTTTTGTTGGCGATTGAATCTACCTGCTCATTTCTCCACGCACCTTGCTGAAAGTTGGCTCTTCAAAGTGTCAGTGCAGAGCATGAACATGAACATGAACGAAATATTATCACTCTAGAGCAGGGCGGGTTTCTTACTTCTTCAGAGCACGAGCCAAATCTTAACAGATAGTGAGCCCCCCAGACACCTCGCCTTTCATCCTGACCCCTCTCCTCCCATTTGAAACATATAACGTCCCTTTGGCATCAATAGCAATTGCTTACATGGGAAAAGGAATGTTAGGAAAGCATTTTAAGCTCTTTTTAATGCAATTTAGCAGGTGTAAAAAATTAGACACCATCTCCTTGCTCTCTGCAGACCACTGTTGAGCGATGCACAGACCACAGTTTGGGATCTATTGGACCTGAAGTCTAGGAAAGCGGTTCTAAATAGTAAGTGCAGGGGGGTGGAACAGGTGCCCTAAGAAATGCACCATCACTTTGGAGAATGAAGAATGGGTCAGTGAAGACACCAGTGGGGATGATGAAGGCAGGAGTCCTGCACAAACAAATTTGGCATTTCTTTAGCATCACAATGGGACAGTTAGTTCCTCAGTCAGAGAGAAGAGTGCTCCCTTTTAACCCATCAGAGCCACTTCCTGAATTAATCGAAAAGTGTCAAATTCTTCTCAGTTATGCCTGTACAACCCTCTGGGAATCAGCTGTCTGGTCAGATCTCAACAGCTATGTAGCTAGCACCAGGCCTGATCAGTACTGTACTCGGATGGGAGATTTAGAAGGAAAATGATTAATTCAGAACTCAGCAAATATCAAGCCAAGCTCTCATCTTGGTTACACTGCACAGTTGCCACTTGAGATTAGTGGGGTTACAGTGGCATAACTGAGGGGACATTTTTGACCAGTATTTGCAGAAACCTAAATTATAACTTATGAATTGTATATTATTATTATTCTTTTTCTCGGAGAGCTCCCAACCAACCCAGCCAAACTCTGGTTAGTATGTAAGAACAAACTAGATAACAGCCCAGGGTGGCAGGGTCTAGCTGTAGATATAAAAATAAACAGATAGAGCTAAAAGGAGCTCAGTCAAAATTTAAGCATTATCAGGGTGGTTCAACCTTGTGCCCTTGTTTTTCTGCACACAACAATTTGGAAAGCAGTAAAAGTTGGCATGACTGCCGACTTGCAAGCATGATTTTAAACAACCCCCCTCCCCACACACAAAATCAACAGACCACCACTCCCAACAAGATAGTGGGAGTTGAACCCAGCTGGCATTGTTATGTTATTGGAGTGTATGCCACATGGCTTGAGCAAAGTCCAAACAACATTGTTCCATTTAACAGGAAGGGAAAGTTCAGTGCATAAGCCAAAATCATCTGATGATTTTATGTGTCTTCCTAAATGGTCCAGTTATTGCTGCAGTCTGCTGTAAAGCCCAATCTCTGAGCCATGACAGTTTCAAGGTTTACACTTCAGAAAAAGAGGGAGGTTTCATTGCCAAAGCTGCTGCCTCTGCCATATTTGGAGTCAGTGAAGAACTGGTCTTCCTCACCAGCCACTTCCTCAAAGTTGTCAGGTTCTCCTCCATGTGTTCCAGCCCACTTCTCTGAGCCCAGCCTAGGGCCGCCCAGCTACAGGGTTATTTACAGGTTTTGTTCTCATAGCTGCCACCCCGAGTGTCGCCCTGCAGATAATGGTGCTAAGAAGAGCACTGACAGCATTATCAAGCCATGGACCCATACAGTGTCTGCAGCAGCACCCATCAGAAAACCCTCTTCCTCACCTACCTGATCACATTTCACATAGGCTTGGGCTGAACATTACTGGGTTTAAGCTGCTCTTTTATTCAACACTCCCTCCCCATCCCCACAGTCATCAGACTAACTGTGCAAACAATGTTGGGAGCCTGGCCTCAGGTCAACTACTGAGTGCTGAGGACTCTTCTTCAGTCATAGCTTCCAGAAGTGAGCCAGTCATACTTATTAGTCCACTGTATGCATGAAACCAAAGAGCATATCTGCACCAGGGAAATACTCTCATAAGTACCCACCGTTGCTAACACTTGTTCAGCTCCACCAGGGTCAACAGCATAAGGAGTCCTATTGTAAATGGGCTGCTGATGAGGACTTTGACACAGTGTCACATTACACCTGTTTGTGTACAAACAATACAGTGTTTGAAACTGGTGGTGGCAGCTGAAGTCCTAGTCACACTTGGTCTGCCAGGCAGAGCTGAACGGACATAGCAGCACTGGGCAGTTCTTTAGAAACATTTCCTAGTGTAAAAAGGATTTGCCTTAATTGAATAACTGTGGGATCTTATTGCTATAACCACGGTATTCCCTCTGGCCTTCCTCTCCCTATTACGCGTTGATACCCTTATCTGTATTTGGACTGTAAGCTCTTTGTGGCAGGGACTATGCTTTCCTTTGCTCTGTGAAGCACCTGGCACACCTTGGTGCCATACCAATAAAAATCCAAAATACATAAAATCAATATCCCTACTCTGGGAGCACATTACTGGACCAGCATGGATGTGCTGACACCTAAGTGTGTGGTCTGAGTTTTATCTGCTCACTCTTTCTCCCCCCCCACCTCCCCTTGCTATCAGGAAATGAATGTCAACATACAGCTCAGCACTCTCCAAGGGGGATTCTTCCTTTGTCTCCTTGACACATGGGAATGGAGCCAAGCAAACAGGCAGGGAGAGTAAAAAGAAAAGGAGTACTTGTGGCACCTTAGAGACTAACCAATTTATTTGAGCATAAACTTTCGTGAGCTACAGCTCACTTCATTGGATGCAAGGAGATGTGCTGGAGGCAGGGAGAGTGCTTGCTTATCTCCTCAGTGGCGAGAATTCAGATAGGGTTCACATAGAAACTTCCTCCATCCAGTCACAACCCCCTGGGGATGGGGGGTGGGAGGGTTTCCTCAGTTAGGTCATAAACAAAACAAAGGGCTGACAGCCTATGGTTTCCTTTAGTGTAAGTGCCGCAGCAGCTATAGCTGGCCGGCAGTCTGGCTTCCCAAACAACTCCTGCTAATCAATAATTTTCTGCTTTCCTAGAGCTTTGCTGTTGACCCCCTTCTCATACACGTACAAGGTAGTGTGAGCACATCACCCCACCCTCACTCACTCCTTCCACAATCCAGTTCAAAAGATGCCCTTCGTGTGCATAAAGCAGCAGCCATTCGTACATTTCTACTGACTGCCTCATGGATCATCTCTCTCTCTCTACCTGCTCAGAGATGCAACCCCCACCCCACCGTAGTATCTGACAGCCTCAAATGTTAATGGATTTTTCTCACTGCACCCCTGTGGGGTAGGAAGCATCATTACCCCATGTGTAAAAGGAGAAACTGATGCACAGAGAGGCTAAGGGTCCAATTTTCAAAAGAGCTCAACACCTCAGATGCTGGCGGCTCTTTTGAAAATCATGCCTTTATTTTGGTACCAAATTAGGCTCCAAGATATTTTGGAAACCAGGCCCCATTTGTGTGTGCTGAGCCTCTGGCTCTGTGTGATTTGTCCAAGATCACACAGCAAGTTAGTGCTACAGTCAGGAACTGAGCCTATGCCTTCCACATCCCAAACCAGCGCTGTAACCATAAAACTATCCTTTCTCATCTGACACCAGACGCTTGACTTCTACTTCTTACAATGGGAGAGCTATATCCTCCACAGCTCTACCTCATCTATAATCCATCTATCTTTTTCAGAAATTATCCACAAAAAGAACAGGAGTACTTGTGGCACCTTAGAGACTAACAAATTTATTAGAGCATAAGCTTTCGTGGGCTACAGCCCACTTCATCAGATGCATAGAATGGAACATATAGTAAGATATATAGATATAGATATACATACAGATAAGTTGGAAGTTACCATACAAATGTGAGAGGCTAATTAGTTAAGATGAACTATTATCAGCAGGAGAAAAAAACTTTTGTAATGAAACCAGAAATTATCCAGAGGCTTTTTTCTCCTTTCACTATGAAGTACCTCCTGATCCCTCTTCCTTCTGATAATTAGTACATCACCCTATTGCTTACATATTATCTAACTCTGGGAAGCACTCTGGTATTCAGCTTGCATGAAAGATCCTATGTGAAATAGAGTTGTATATCTCATTAGACTGGGCAAATAATGTCTGTGGTTGGTTGGGAGATATGCCTCAAAAGACATCATGCAAGGTCAACTGTAAATTACAACAGTTATAGCCATGGGGTGTGAAAGTCAAGTCATGGGGAATAGCAAGACCTTGCCCTGATGCCATCTTTTCAAACATAACCCGATAGGCCAGCGAAGGGGATGATATAATGGGAAAGCAAAGAAATCCCTTGACTAAGAAGCATCAGTTCTTTCTAACCCCAACCATTCCATTTCTGGAATAGAAATGAAATGGCCATTGATCTCTGTGAGCTAAATCAACAATGAGCTTATCTCCTCTGGAATAGTACTACTGATGAAGTGAGTCAATCAATACTTGTTCTTTCCCGTCATTTTTTATAGAAATTAAGTTAAATGTGGAAGTGGATTTCTAGCTGTTTGTCAAATATTGTATACAATGGTTTTTAAGAGCTGTTTTAACTGTGGTAATTGCATAACACTTGCGGCTACCAATAGATGGCACCAGGCTTTCTGTATGAATTTATTTGCTCCTGCCATCTGGAGCAACTTTCCTGTGCAGTATTTCTCTCAGCCTCATTGACTCTCCATCTATTTTCAAATCTCATCAGAAAGAATCTCTTTTCTCCCTTGACTCTGCCTCTTAATTTTTCAATTTCTCTCTCCTTCTGTTATTAACAGTACACAGCCAATAACGGATAATTCTTTGGTGTAACTATATTTGCAAAGCATTTCTATTTCTGAGCTACCACTGATATGAAATAAGATTTTATTACTTATTATTAAGGCAGATTATTCAGGGAAGCAATATAAACTGTACAAGGAGAACCTAGGCTAAGGAACTGCATAAACGAAGACTCCTCTGGATCAGACATCATTTGTCCTATAACAATGACTCATTAGATTACATTCAAATGCTGCATTTTATTTACTTATACCAATGATGTACTCATCTCTGTTTCATGTCATCTAAGATATTAATCAAAATGAACAGCCCTTGGTAGAAAGGAGAATCTTGAATGGACCGTTTTCCCCTCTCCTGTTAACATCCTCCATCCCTCTCCATCCAGTTTATTTAGTAGGATGTTCTTCTAGACTAAATCCCATGTCGATCAGACCTGGAAAGAAAGCATGTAATTCTGCCAGTGACATAGTCCAGGAGACATATTTCAGCCCCTCCTCTGAGTTTTCAACAGGGATCAAGTAGCCAAATAGCAACTTCCAAATAAGTGGGAATTAACCAATGATTAATTCTGACCACATTCCAGCAGAATTATGTGTTATCCTCCAATTAAATACCCAAACAGCTCAACGTGATTAACAAAAATCACAGACCAACAAGAGGAATTAAGGATGATTCGCCTCCGATCTCCTATCAAAAACTATTGCCAGATAAAACACATGCATAAAGCTGTCTGCTGGTTATTCCTCACAACACCAGTCATGGCAGCTGCTGTATCAGGTTGCAGAGGAACTAATCAGGACGTCGGTGTGCTGAGTTCATTTCTCATGCTCAAAATATTGGCTGGCGGTGGCCAGAGAGAGGTGGGGCAGACATGTGCTTCCCACTGCTGTTCAACCAGAGCACTGAAATTTCAGAACAACGGGGAAATGGAGTGTGCCACAAATGTACACAGTAGTCAGCCAGCAATCGAACATAGCTCCTACGATTAGCAGAGGTAAAGGATGGCGAGCTCAAACTGCCTTCACTAGGTCAAGTGCCCAGACCAGTAGGGGGCACTTGCATGGCAGCCAGCCCTGTTACAGTGGCCAAAGCTTCTCCTACAGTGGTTGGAAATCTTTCATGTATCTTTCCGCTAGTTGTAACAAAAGCTTTGCCCCCAGAACCCGGGAATAATTCCAGTACTGTAGTCAACCCTCTCTGCTCTAGCTGAATGACCCCACATCTCTTCTCCTTATATCCAAAGTGGACATTGATCCGATGCCACTATGATCTCTCCTTTCCTTATTAAAGTAGGCACCCAATCACTTTTTAACCAGGTCATCCTTCAGGAGAACTCAACATCCCCGTTTTATCTTGCCTTAAAAAGTGTGCTTTGAGAAAGGATGTGGGAGGGTGCTTGGAGCAGTAGAGGGGAAAACCAAAATCACTGTGATGTGTGCAAGCAAAATATCTCTTCTAGAAAAGTACTGTTCTGTGTCTATTTCAAAACTATTGTGAAGCCACCATCAGTGTTTGCACTTCCATGTCTCAGCACTTCATGTGTTTCAATCCCACTGGGTCATTCTTGGATGGTCAGTCACACATGGGGGACAACTGACCACAGACCCAATAGAGTGAATTGCAGGCATTTGGTTTGTGGTTTTAATTTCTGTTCAGCTTGATATTTCATAGATTCCAAGACCAGCAAGGACCTTTGTGATGCTCTAATCTGACCTCCTGTATAACACAGGCCATAGAACTTCCCCAGAATAAGTCTTAGAGCATAACATTTAGAAAAAACATTCAGTCTTCATTTAACTGTTGTCAGTGATCAAGAAACCACCACAACCCTTCGTAAGTTGTTCCAATGGTTATTACCTTCACTGTTAAAAACAGGTTTCAGAGTAGCAGCCATGTTAGTCTGTATTCGCAAAAAGAAAAGGAGTACTTGTGGCACCTTAGAGACTAACCAATTTATTTGAGCATAAGCTTTCGTGAGCTACAGCTCACTTCATTGGATGCATCCAATGAAGTGAGCTGTAGCTCACGAAAGCTTATGCTCAAATAAATTGGTTAGTCTCTAAGGTGCCACAAGTACTCCTTTTCTTTTTACTGTTAAAAGCGTACATCTTATTTACAGCCTGAATTTGTGTAACTTCAACTTCCAGCTATTGGATCATTTTATGCATTTCTCTGCTAGACTGAAGAGCCCATTATTAATTATTTGTTACCCAGGTGGATACTTATAGACTGTAATCAGAATTATCCCTGAATCTGCCCTTTATTAAGATAAATAGATTGAGCTCTTTGAGTCTATTGCTATAAGGCAGGTTTTCTAATCCTTCAGTCATTCCCGTGGCTCTTCTCTGAACCCTCTCTAATTTATCAACATCCTTTTTGAATTGTGGGCACCAGAACTGGACACAGGATTCCAGCAGCAGTCGCATCTATGCCAAATATAGAGGTAAACTAACCTCGAGTAGGAGTGGAGAGAATTCCCTGTTTGTGCATTCCAGGTTCGCATTCACTCTTTTGGTCACAGCATCACATTAGGAGCTCATGCTTCAGCTGATTATCCGTCATGACCCCCAAATCTTTTTCATGACCCCCAAATCTTTTCAGTCACTGCTTCCCAGCAGAGAGCCCCATCCTGTAATTATGGCCTCCGTTCTTTTTTCCTAGATGCAAACATTTACATTTAGCCTATTAAAAAGCATATTGTTTACTTGCAACCAGTTTACCAAACAATTCAAATCACCTGAGAATCTGAGTTCGGTGACTCAAGAAGTGACTGAATCAGTTCTCTTAACTTAAGAAGTCCTGGCTACAAAGCTCCAGTGAAGATTTTCCACTACTCTCACATTCTGACATGAGTCATTTTCTGGCACCGCAGTATTGCCAACCCCAGGCTTTCAAAAACCACGTGTCAGCCCCCAAAGAGTCATAAGATTTTTTTTAATTGTTTTTTTTCATTTGTCTTCTGATTTTTGAGCTTTCTTGGTGGAGGAGGGGGTCACATTTTCACGCCTTCCTCAGCAATCATGAGGGCTGGAAACTTTCATTTTAAAAAAAGACCAAAAAAAACCAAAAAAACCCCCACACAAACAGAAGCTGAGATTCTCAGAAACATGTTTACAGGAGCTAAAAATCACAAGAGTTGGCAAAATAGCAATGGGCAAATACTACTGAAAGAATTTTTATAAGTCAAATTTTCAACTGAATTAGCTTTGGCAGCGCTGGCCACTATGTAAGTGCCCCCTCATGGCCAAAGATACCTCTGCTATGCTGTTTTCCCCTTCAACAAATTCCACCCTGTCTCTTTCAGTCTCACCTCTTCCTAAGAGTCTGGGCTACTTAGGTACATTTGGCATCATCTTTTACCATTTGTTAGGACACTAGTCCTTCCATCATGGAAGAAGCCCAGATAATTTTTACAGAAAATAAGAACCGCTCTTCAGGGTTTAAAAAAATCCTATAAAATTTAACAGCGAATTCTCTCTGTCAAAGAACACTACAAGATGGATAAGAAAGTCTATTGAAAGGGCTTCAGTTTCACTTAAGTTCATTGGATCCTTATCAAAGGATCCTTTTTCATAAAGTTTTGCCTTTTCTTTCAAATATGGCTACTTTTGGGTAGACCCACACAATCATGGCATAACAATGTGAGTACCGTAAACACCTAATTGAGACCAACAACGTCCGTGAGTTATAGTCTAAGGGGGAATTAAAGCCACTTGGTATATACCCCAGTAGAGGTCAGTTGTGGCATGGAAGAGTCTGTGTCTAAATAACCCACCGCTTTGCCACTGTGAAAAATAAATAGCACTATGTATCTTGTTTCCACATCTTTGCTGGCTTAACAAATAGCTCTGATCCTGGGGCTCTACAGGCCAGGCTCTTAAAATGACCTCGGTGCTTCTACTGCCTGGGCTAGTACAATCAGGGTACATCCATGAGAGAGGACATAGTAACTGGAGTGGGTGCATTTTCCATTATGCATTCCTGGCAGCTGATCAAAAAGTAAAGGTAACATCAGCCCCCGGGAGATGCCAGCTGTTCCTTCCTCCCAATAGCAGGGTAAATCCTGGTGGCATGTAGCTATAAAACTGAACGAAAATGTCAAGGGCAGGGAAAAGGGGAGGATCAGAGGCCTGTTTGGAACAAGACCATGAGCAAAACCTCCCCAAATAGCCCAGGCCACCCTCTTTGTCTCTCTTCAGGCTCCAAACAGGAGCTGAAAAGAAACCCAAAAACAAACCTACGCTCTCTTGCTCAGCTTGCTCCGCCACAGCAAGCTAATCTGCCTCTGCCTCTCTAGAGATTTCCAATTACAGCTGATCAGAAAACAGAAGAACACTTTCATATTCTTTCCCCACACACACACCCCCTGCCCGCAATTTCTGATGAAATTTAAAGATGCCGGAGATTTTCAGACCATCATTGTCCCAGGAGTCCCTGAGAGCTGAGGGAAGAGGGAACCTCCCACCCTCCTTGCGCTTTGGAGTTCCAATTTTAGACTCTAAATCCACGCCAGTAGTCTCTGAGAGCGCTCGCTGCCTAGTAAACCAAATCTCTGCTTTTCTGTGGCACCAAGTGAGAGCACCGAGTGAGATGGGCTGGAAACAGGCGCAGCCTCTCTCACTTCTGAACAAGAGGAAAATAAAGCCTTTCAACAAGCTGTGAACAACACACTGTTTAAACCAAAACGGGTTTATGCCGAAGTTAGTAGCATTTCCTCTAGTGAAGAGCAAGCTGTCTCCAGTCCAGCCATAGAGATGCTCAGCCATTCCTAGCTCCTTGCTCTTAAAATGTAATTAAAAGTACGGGCTCCAGGCTGGCTCCCTGGGAGGCTAAAAGACTTCTGTTGATTCAGGTCCTGCTGGTTAACCCGTGTCTCTCCACAAGTACCGTGGGCTGGAGCACAGGGATTGCCACTTCCAGGACCCAGATGCCACATTCACCTGTCATCTACAACTCCCACGAGGCACCACGGCAGCTCAGGCAGACACAGATTAACGTGGAACTGTCTCAGAATGCAACATGTTGATTAGACTCAATCCGAACCAAACCCAAATGCTTGGGGTTCATTTTTCCAACAGAAAAATGACAAAATTTCAGCAAAAATCAAAACTGCATTTTCCATCAAAAAAACACTGATGGAAAAGTTCCCAACCAGCATTAGTGAGCCGGATAAAGGGAAACAAAATGAAAGTAGTGCTGATGACAAACTAAAATCATTGCTGTCCGAAAGAAATGCACTGTTTATTAGCAGGGCCTAAGCTTGCTCTTCTTCTCCGAAATTGAAGTCTCAGCCCACTTCATAGTGCACCTCACAAAAACCAGGAGTATGGATTTATCATTGTGAGCAGCTTTCAGCAGAGAGCCAGTAACTAAATAGGGCCATCGAGACCGAACACCCCATGCAGCCCAGGTGAGGTAGAGGACAAAGGAGGAAGGTTTCATTGCCTCCCTCTGTGCTTTATCTGTGCAGTGTGTAAATAGAGGAGTTCAGTTTCCAGGACAGCTTTCGCTGGTACAAAATTCACCAGCCATGCTCCATCATACTGAACTGATAAAGTCCAAGTCCTATTACACTCACATTCTGAGCTAGAAAGTGCAGAGTTACACAATCGTGCCACTATAACTAAACACTATTCTAATCGCAGGCAGCAATTCCATAGGAAGGGCGGGGGGGGGCGGGAAGGGAGGAGAATTTGCCTATTCAGTTAAGTATAGGCATTGACACATCAATCATTTTCAATTGCTACAGTATCTGAGCCCAGGCACTCTGGAGTGAACATATTCTGGGCCACGCAGTTTCATGTTAACCAATTCCCCAGTGAACCTGAGTCCTGAAGATAATGCAAGGCCTGAGAGGAATCTTGGAGGGGGCTCAGACCGTCTAGGAATGTAGGAGACAGTATTCTCAGGGCAGGTGATATCAGAACCCCTCCACAAGGAATGTCCTGTGCTCCTCCCAGGCTCAAAGGGAGGGTCCGTGGAGATTACAGAAGCTGCAAAGCAGCTCCAGGTATTTCGCACACTATTGGAAGGCCAAAAATGCAGCCAAAGCAGAAGTTAATTGAGTCCCACAAACAAGGCAGCTGCAGGAAGCTGTACATGTGCCGGGCCCGCTTGGTCTTAAGAGCCAAGCAGCTAGCAAGGCAAGCAGTTTAGCCAGATTCCAAAAAGCCTGACAGATGTAGGACGAGGAGCAGTGTGTGCTGTTGTTACACCGTATTTAAAGAATGACAGCGGCATGAGTCAAGGTGTACGCTGATCACCTCAGGGTGGTGGGAAGCGACTCAAATCACTTCCCCATGAAAAGTGTATAATTGGCTAGGTGCATTATTGGGAGATTTGGGCTGGTGATTAGGTCTCCTTCTCCTGGAATATCAGGTATTGGCCCTTGACAGAGACAGTATGCTGAGCCTGACTGACCTATGGAGACTGGAGCACCCACAGGGGAAAAACAGTGGGTGCTCAGCACCCACCGGCAGCCCCACCGATCAGCTCCTCCCCCTCTCTCCCAGTGCCACCCGCCTCCTGCTTTCAACAGCATGCAGGAGGTGCTGCGGGGAGGGGGCAGAGCAAGGGTGGGGCACGCTTGGGGAAGGGGCAGGGGTGGGAAGAGGCGGGGCGGGGTGGAGCCTTGGGGGAAGGGTTGGAAGAGGGGCAGGGCCTGACGTGGAGCAGAGGTTGAGCTCCCCCGGGGAAATGAACAAGCTGGCGCCTGTGAGAGAATGAGTACACTGCAAAAAAGGAAAGGAGGACTTGTGGCACCTTAGAGACTCACAAATTTATTTGCGCATAAGTATAAGCATAAGGAATGCATCCGATGAAGTGAGCTGTAGCCCACGAAAGCTTATGCTCAAATAAATGTGTTAGTCCCTAAGGTGCCACAAGTCCTCCTGTTCTTTTTGCGGATACAGACTAAAACAGCTGCTGCTCAGAAACCTGTCATGATGCAAGGCACTGAATTTAGCCGTATGGAGTGGAAATCTATCAACTTGGAATGCATCCGATGAAGTGAGCTGTACCTCACAAAAGCTTACGCTCAAATAAATGTGTTAGTCTCCAAGGTGCCACAAGTCCTCCTGTTCTTTTTGCGGATACAGACTAACCCAGCTGCTCCTCTGAAAACCTGAGCACGCTGTGTGTTCAACAAGCAAGTATTTGAGCATGCGGCTGTCTGTGTGAGTTGTGTACACCGGCTACTACGTGAGCAAGCACATGGCTGTGTGAGCTGTGCACACAGGGCACCACACAGACATGTATACTGAGCCTTGCATGAGCTAGCTCATGACTGTGTGCCTGGCTGCGTGAGCTGTGAGTCTAGGGCACTGCACAGACATGCCTAGCAGTAGCCTGCGTTTTCTCTCTATTGTTTGTAGCAGGCTGGGCCGGTGCAAAGCCGCTGGTGTTTGTTATCCACACCCATGTACTCCTTCCCCGCTACAGGCGTGCAGGCCTCATAAATCTTACCCTGAGAACTGGCTGGGGACAGGGCTGGAGCAGACAGCTGCATGGCTAATTTTAGAGGCAAGCTGGAGAAGCTGAGCAGGTTTAGTATCTATAGAAAAAAGTCACTTTGAAACAACATTTGCCATGTGCTTAAAAATAGACCCAGACATTAGGATTTTATTGGAGGTGGCAGGGGTCCCAGCCCATTAAAAGCCCCACATTGGGCCAATCACAACTCTCCATCTGAGAAGGGCTGGGCAAAGCTCTGCTTTAAGATAATCACTGCATCTCTTTGGTCAAGTGGAGCAGAAGCCTGCTGCAGAGTGACACAAAGGGCTTGTTACCATCAGTTGCAGAGAGGGGGCTGTCTCCACCTAACTCCTAATGCCTCACCACACTGGGGTGCGAGGAACTGATGCTGGGACCTGAACTCCATTCCTCAGCATGGCAGTGTGATGTACTGGGAATCCCCAGGACCCAGTGACAATTTGCTGAATGTTTTTGTACCTCTAAAAATGTTCATTTCACATTTGCAGTGAAGTTGTGTCAGTTTTGATTTCATTTTCTTTACAAGTGGCACCAAACTCTTGGTTCCAGACACCCCTAGAACTTTAGAAACACTCGGCTCCAGGTCTGGCTCTGACCAGTGCTGTTCGTTCTAGCTCTGATCTAAACTTGTTCATCCATCCGTATACTTGGCATATTAGCTACACTCGGACAGACCCAAATGGACTCCCTTGCACCTGCTGCCTACCTGACTGTCCTGGAGTGTTTCTTGGTGTAAGGAGTGATGACTTTGAAAAGCAGCTCCATGGCTCCATTAATGCCCAGCTTGGTTCCTGCAGAGACTGGGACAACAAGAGAGACAGGGAGTTAGATCCAGAGCAGTAAGCTTGGGTTGCTGGAGTTACTGGTAGAGCAGTAAAGAGAGGAGCAGCAGCTGGGATTAGCAGCAGAGTCTCTGGGCTTCCAAATGGGTCTCTTTGACCTTTTTACAGATGTAGGAACTGAGGCACATAGAGATCAACGGTCACAGAATGACTCACAGGCAGATTCAAGACTAGCACCCCATTCTCCTAACTCTTAGCCCTGTGCTCATTCAAGTAGTTTACAGTTGCCCCATCATTTGTAGAAGATGTTGCACTCTCTAGAGACAGGTTAGGGTTAAATGTGGCCAATCAAATCCACTCACAGTTTCCAGGGGCAATTCCATGCACACCGAATAACTCCTAGGGGCTTGGAGTGGGATAGGAGAGGATTTCTTTCCTTTCTGCACTAATCCCTGTTATTTCTGCTCTTGGGATAGGTACTTCTGAGGGCAGATGGAGCCCCACCTTAGCCACTCCTATCTTTAATTCTTCCCTTGACAATGCTGTTAACTTTTGCAGTCAGAAACAGTGGCGTACCTGGGAAAGGGCTGCACAGAAATTGGCTGTTTGGCTTTAAAGCTAACCTACAACAGTCCATCATCAAACCGCCAACCTCACACGGAGAAGGGAGAGCAGGGGAGATTCAGGGGCTCGAGTGAGTGAAGCTAATAATGGGGGCTCTCTAGGTGAACAGGGAGGGCATACAGCCTAAAACAGTTAAGTGCTTTAAAAAAGGACAGTTTATTGTCCTAAGAGGGGGAAAGAATGAGAAATCAACATCCCCATCAGCAGCCAGCAGGAGTCTTGGATGCCTGCCCCAGGCTGGGTTTTTTTGGCTGCTTTGTTACTAACTATCCCCCACTGGCCAGAAAGCTGCCAAAGGGCCCATCAGCTTATGTGGATCTCAGCCAAGTCATCCCGCTGATGGAAAATCTTGGAAGGCTCACTGGCTACTTTCACAATAGCAAACTATTCATGGGGACAGTGCAGCGTACACAGCTGCTTAAACTCTGCTCCCCGCAGACCGGGGGGCATGCTGCACACAGGGCTGGCAGCCCACGCTGGGAAAGGAGCAACCCAGGACAATAAGCAGCTACAGTGAGATCTTAACAAGGTCGGGCTGGCTGCTTAGACTCCTACCCGCAAGGACCCTTCAGGGTGTTATATGCTTCTGGGTTCTCTACTGCTCCAGTCAATTAGGTGACTTGGAGGGAGGGAAATTCTCCAGTTCTTCACCACATCCGTAAAAGCCTCAGCCTATCCCAGAACAAAACCTATGTCCTGGTTATGTGCAGATGTGGCACTGAACTAAGAGCCAGTGCTGAATGGGGTGGAGGAGGTAGGACGTTCTGAGGCACTGGGGTGGGGTTCACCAGGGGAGGTTGTGCAGACCCTAAGGACTAGGCCTATACAGCACAGCACAGTGATTAATTCCTCCTCAGGCCCTTGGTGGGACGTAGGAACTCAGGGACAGAAGAGATTTAACCAAGTTGAAAGATTTTGACTATGAATTTGGGGGGCGGCGGGGATTGGGAACAAAATTTTTGCATTTTTGCACCAGTTTCTTATGGAGATGCTTAGGTACTATTGCAGTGGGACCTCAGGGTCACTTTAATGAACTAGAGAGCGTGTTTGCAGGGCTCAGGGTCCTGACACTAATGGAAAGGGTTAAAGGCCACAGTGCAATGGGCTAAAGCCTCTGAATGGGGATGCGGGTGCACTTAACGAGAGCAGAGGGAGTGTGGAAAAGGGCTCAGGGTGGGAGGCAGCTCTGGGTGAACCTGCAGCTCTGTAACCCAAATTAAGACACATTTCAACTGCTGTCTCTATTACACTCACCCTTTCGAATGCCACTTATCTCAGGCAAGGGAACTGAATGCTGGGAGCTGGCTGCCTGCCTGAGAAGGCCCATAGCATGAGGCCAGCTCCTGTGTAAATACAAGACCTAGAGGGCTAACAGCCAGTAATATTAAATCTTAGGAGGAAAGATTTGGAAAGCTGGATGTGTACAGCTCAGCCAGACGGTGATGTGAGTATACAGCAGGGGAGAGGGGAATAGGACAACCATCTAGAATGATCTGCAGGGGGAAAGTAGCCAGGAGGGAGAGGAAGTGGTTAGGTAATGCAAAGGGATGCAACAGGATGAAAGTGAGCAAAGGGAAATTTGTACTGCCTCTAAGAAAACATTTCCCCATGGGGAAATATCTGAATGCACAGTGGTCTTTTGAGGGAAGAGCTAGGAATCCCAATGCTTGAGTCATTGAACACCGGAGAATACTCCGGTGGGTACGGCTCCAGTCAGAGACTCAGAAGGTCGGGGTTCAGTCTGTCACAGACTTCCTGTGTGACCTTGGATAACTCATTTGTCTCTGTGTGCCTCAGTTACCACTCTGCACAATGGGGATAATAGCACAATGAGGATAATAATCCCTAACTCACAAGGGTGTTGTGAGCATAAATGCATTAATGATTGTGAGGAGGATAGTATTAGGGTCCATGTAAGTACCTAAGATATCTAGAATAGACTGAAGGGAACGATCCTGCATAGTCTGGACTAAATGTTTTTTTACACAGCTATTTTCTGTCTTCTATAGTCTTTGGATGAGTAGGTTCACTGAATCTTACAATGCAAGATCCCTCTGAGAGTTACCCTTCTATGAGAGGTTTCAGAGTAGCAGCTGTGTCAGTCTATTTGCAAAAAGAAAAGGAGTACTTGTGGCACCTTAGAGACTAACCAATTTATTTGACCATAAGCTTTCGTGAGCTACAGCTCACTTCATCGGATGCATCCGATGAAATGAGCTGTAGCTCACGAAAGCTTATGCTCAAATAAATTGGTTAGTCTCTAAGGTGCCACAAGTCCTCCTTGCCTTCTGTGAGAGTGTACCTAGAGCTATGCTAGCTCTTGCATATGATTCTATCTGTTATCAATCACAGATGCCAATAGCTTACTTATAGATGCACATCTCTGTAGCAGAGGGACCATTAGCTTGCATTGTAGCAACTGCAGAAGGAGCTCCGACTCCCACTGGCATGAGAAATGGAAAGGAGCACTTACCACTAGAGGCATAAACCCGCAGGACCCAGAGACAGTGGATGAGATTTAGGTGGTGAGTCAGATTTTTCCTTGCCAAGCTCAGGGTCACATCAATTGCGTCCAGTTTCTGCACTTTCAGCCCAAACTTCCTATCTGTGAAAGCAAACAGGAACAAAATGATGGTGAAGAAAGAGTGGCTTTCACAGGGACACAGAAATGCCGCATGCTGTGGTGTAATCATGCCGCATCCTTCAACAGGATCTTTTATAGGAAGATCTCAAAGCAATTACAAACAACATTTATTACTAAGGCCCCACAATCCCCCTGTGAAGGAAATCAGTATTCTCCCCCCTGACTTTTACAAATAGATAAGATGAGGCACAGAGGAGGCTGGTGCCTTGCCCAGTGTTACATTTTCCATACGCAAAGAACAGTTTCAATGACCTATTTTAAGTTAAGGGAAACAAGACGGAACTAAAGTAAAGTCTCCCCAAGAAAGAGCTATGTGGGTGCCTCTCCTCTATGATGTGCTACATCAAAACGCTGTCTGACAAAAAATGTAGCTGGTTTTGCAGATGGCCAACTGCCAGAAATGTACATAGAAAACAAAATCATAAAAATGTTAGCACTTCACAGATAACGCTTCCACTGAACTTTGGGTGTGAAGAAGAAAGCTCAAGCCTCCCAGCTGTGCTGCAAACACTGAACAACAATCTCTCTGATGATAGAGACACAGCAGCAAGTGAAACTTGTTTTTGAATGTGTTATTGGGATACAGAAACCAAGTCACAAGAGAAAGAGCCTTTGTAAGTTACCATGTCTTGTATGGGAATCACTTACTGCCCAGCTGGGCTTTATCGGTGACACAAAATGCTGGTCAGGAGCTCAGAATGAACTCCATTATAGAATCTCTCCCACCTGGATTGCCATCAGCCGTGCCTATATTCTTAGTACAAACTTCTAGCCACTAGCGGGTGAAACCATTAGGAGGTCTAACAACACTCTGTCTCACCCCCCAGTCGCCAAGCCAGCATTCAGTGCAAAGTGTCCTGACTTGTTAAAACACTCACAGATTCCAGTACTGACCATGACTGTGACCTTTGGAGCCTTCTGCTCCTCCCTCCCCATCCTTTAAGTAATACTGGCACAGCAATACCTCTTTGGCCTACTTTAGCCAGCAGGCGAAGCAGAGGTAAAAGGATGCTGTAGTCTGGCTGGGCTGTCTGTGCAACATTCATCAGAGCCTGCAACAAAGCTTCACTCCCCCCTTTGCTGACCATGTAGTGAATTCGTCGGTCTGTTCCTAAGGGCAGAAAATTAAAAAGGAGGGATAGTCAATAACTTTTCTGTCGCAGAGCTTTAAACATAGCAATAAGTGAATATTAGGTCTGATAAGCATCCTCCGAATCATATAAAGAAGCCCGCTACATGACCCTTCTCTGGTGTTTTCTTGCTCAGACCATTATAAATAGAAGGGCATTTGCAAAATGTACATCTGGACTTGGATTTCAAACACCCCCAGAGTTTGGAGCTGTGGTTCAGGCTCATCTCTGCTCTATGTCAAAACCCTGTGTGATGCTGCTCCTTGCTCCAGCTGCTATTATCTATATAAGCCACCGCCTGCTGAAGCTTTCGGTGTGCATTGAAATGGGTTGGAGAAGAAGCAGCAGAGACACTGACAGATTTCAAAGAAGTGCAATGCTCAGTGATCTTTCCCTAGATATTGAAAGTTAAATAAAGTGAAGGGAAAGAGTTCCAACAATGCCTAGGATAGGGGAATGAATCCTAGGAAAGCTCTGGAGTCACCCTCCAAACAAATAAGGTCTCCAGAGAAACCAAATGCTAACCCTCTGGGTCCTCCTGTGTCAACAGCTCATAATCCACAGGCATCTTTGGCCAGCTGTGAAGTTTTCTACTGGAAACCCAGGCTGGGAGTATTGTGGAAGCAGTACATTCAGTCCCCAGGGGGCTCATATCATCCACAGTGAAGCCATCTAGCTGATTGAAGAATGATATAGACTCCAACAGAGAGTCACAGCTGTGGTTATGATGTCTCTGATGGAGTTGGGGGGAGAGGGAGAGTGTAAAGTAGGAGCATATGAGGCTTGCAATAGGGATGAAAAAAACTACACACACACACATACACACACAGAGCCCTGCATTTTGGCAACTAGAGTTAGCTGGAAAAATTTTAACGAAAGGACATTTTGATGAAAAATGGAGGGGAATGCTCTGCTAGCTACTTATTTTCCCTTCATGTGGCCCGGACACCCTGAAGAATCATCTTCACTGTGAACATGCAGATAGAGGAGACTTTGAAAATAATGTAGTCTCTGTGGTGGGTGGATTACTACACCCATGGAGAAGATTTCATACCACTGAAGTGAAGCAGAGGAGAAGCTGTTCATTCCCCTGACAGTTCCAAGTACTTTTTTTTTCTGAGGGGAAATCAACTACAGAATCAAATTGCTGCAACCCAGGAGGCTGTCTCCTCCTCATATCTCATGGTTCGCTCTTTCCAGTGGGCCTGGTGACTGAACATTTCCAGTGTTCCACTCCCTGGGAAGATTGAAACATCTTGAGAAGCAGTTAAATTAATGGCCACCTTTGAAATTCACAGGAACATTTTCCCCCTCTTTCACCATGTGATAAAATTAAAAGTGTACGGTGGGGGTGAGGGGGGTTGAGCAAGGGAACCCCCCCTCCTCCCCAATCTTCCGTATAAATAGGAGGAAAAGCTGAAGGGCTATTCACGCAAACTAGGCAGAATTGATCTAGCAAACGCCTGACAGAGATATGTGGATGTATGCTCTGTGCCCTGTTTTAGTCCCACCCATCTTCACTCTACAAGAGAGGAAGGATGGTCCAGTGGCAGGGGCGTTAGCTGGGACTCAAGAGACCCAGATTCAATTCCCAGATCCCCCCCAGATTTCCTGTATGACAAGGCAAGTCACTTAGTCTCTGTGTCTCAGTTCCCCATCTGTAAAATGGGGATAATAACACTGCCATGTCTCATGGAGTGCTGGAATTGTAAAGACATTTCAGATGTGAGGTACTCAGATTCTAAAACCAAGAGGACCATCTAAGTACCTAAAATAGAGACATTAAGGCATCAGTACTTACCGATAGAGAGTAGGTCTGTGAGAATGCTGAGAACATTGAGGATCACATCCTTGTCACGGGAGCTCTGCAAGAGGAACACAAATGCCCATCTTGATGGATGAACTCAAAATAGTGAGGCAAGGGGTCTACTTTCCAAGACATTCAATGCTATGCAGGGCTGGATTAGAGAGCGGAGGTCTCTGCGGACCAGAGGCATTGCTGTCCCACTTGGATAATGGGTCCTCCTAGACTAATGTGAACAATGGATGTGGGCGGCCTCAGGCTAATAATGGATTTTAATGTCCACCTGGTGTCATATTAATCATACCACATAAAAAGTGGTGTTTAAGATATGGGGGTAGCAATGGGAAAGAAGAAAACCATCGAGAAATCTCTACATTTGAGCCAGCCTGACTGACATGATTTTGCATATTTCCTTACTGCTTTAATTTTGTTCTGTCTATACACCTTTCCACTGCATTGCCTGGCCTGACATCATCCCCAACACATAACTTAATTTAGCACCAACATTGAACCAGAGTCTGCAGTGGATTAACAACAGCTTTGACAAAGGGGAAAAAATGCAGGAAGAGGTGAAATTTGGAACAACTTCAATCACTGTCTAACACCTTGTATCCAAGTGTTTTGGGATTAGCCAGTCCCAGAGATTCCATCATTTGCTCATGATGGAGTTGAGGTTGTATGTTGTTTTTCTAAAACTTCATTTCTTCTTTTCAGCTTGGTCTGGCCAGCTCTTTCTTTTTCGATCTGCACCTAAAATTCTGAAAGTTGCAAAGGAGACATTGTACAACACACACACAAAGTAGGCATTTTGGGTATTCTGCAGCAAGGGCACCTCTTACAATCACTCGGTGTCCCAATTTCATCTCTTTTAAATGTTGCTTTGTACCCTATAATGGCATTCCAAAGCCTGGCAACCAAAGCAACAGAGCAGACAAGAATTTTCACAAGATGAGAGGTTCTCTAGGCATATTTTTAATGAAGACTAAGTTAACATTATCTGGTGTAGATCATGCAGATTCCAAATGTATGGTGGATCCAAATCAAATCTTGTACTTAAGGGAATGGGATAAATTCAGCTGTACTTGGGGAGAGGAAAACCAGTGTTTAGGCTAACTCCTGCAATTAGTTGGTGGTATAGAGTAGACACCCATCTGAATCTTCCTTATGCCGATAAGATTTCGCTACTGGAAAGTGAATGAGGAAGGATTTAGTGGTTACAGTCTGTATTGACATGAGGGATATGTAGGTTAAGTACTGGACCTATTATTTTTCACAGGAATTCCTAACATAAAATATAAACCTTACATACATGTAGCACTTATCACCTAGGAGGAACTTCAAGTTCTTTGTGCAAGCCACAATATATGTAAAGGAGACACTTCGTCTCCCACCAAAATCATAATGATAATATCTTTAAAATATCAATACCTGTCTTCCTGATGGCTTTAAAGAGTTTTAGAAACATACCCTACTGTTACACAGTCTAGCTACAGGGGGTCTCTTCAACAGTCACGAGAGAGCTAGCCACCTCGGGCATGCTTAATATTTTACAGCTGCACCACACAATATAGTTGAAGACAGGGAGAGGAGAATCCCCTATCTAATTGAAACTGCAATGGGAATGCTAGGAATTCCAAGTGCAACCCCTTAGCTGTCTGCATTATGGTACAGTCTTTAATTACATGATTACATACTACTTTTTCCACAGGACCCTTGCCTGATGTTCAGGGAATGTATCAGGGCTGTGTAGTTTAGGAGGCAGTTGTTTGTAAGACCCCGCTTCCTCATTTGTTGTAGAAGTTGCAGGGTGTGTAGTAAATGAGTTAGGGAAGTGCAAAAAGAGAAAGGATGATCTCATGGCTAAGACAATGGAATGCCACCTTGAAGAACTGGATGCTATCCCTGCCTCTTCCATACAGTTCTTATGTAATGTGGGGAAAGTCACTTAAACTTTTCACAGGTGGCTACTAATTGTGTGTTCTTCATATTTGGGAACACAAGCAAGCTTACTTCTGGCATTTCCTAACATTTGAGTGTTGACTTTGCAATCTTAATAATGTTGTTTTAACACCGGTTTTTTGCATGTAATATCATAGCTTTTTTAAAAAGCAAACTGAAAATACAGAAAATCCACCATGTGCAATGACACTGCCTTCCATATGATTGATCAGTAGGATTGGAACATGTAGATCCACCTGATAGACCTTGCTACTTGAGGTAAGAGTAACTGATAGCAGTAAAAACAACAAGGAGTCCGGTAGCACCTTAAAAACTAACAGATTTATTTGGGCATAAGCTTTTGTGGGTAAAAATCCCCACTTCTTCAGATGCATGGAGTGAAAATTACAGATACAGGCATAAATATACTGGCACATGAAGAGAAGGGAGTTACCTTACAAGTGGAGAAGCAATGTTGACAAGGCCAATTCAGTCAGGGTGGATGTGGTCCACTCCCAATAATTGATGAGGAGGTGTCAATACCAAGAGAGGGAAAATTGCTTTTTAGTGAGTCAGCCACTCCCAGTCCCTATTCATGCCCAAATTTATGGTGTTAAGTTTGCAAATGAATTGTAGCTCTGCAGTTTCTCTTTGAAGTCTGTTTTTGAAGTTTTTTTGTTGAAGGATGGCTCCTTTTAAATCTGTTATTGAATGTCCAGGTAGATTGAAGTATTCTTCTACTGGCTTTTGTATGTTACCATTCCTGATGTCTGATTTGTGTCCATTTATTCTTTTACATAGAGACTGTCCTGTTTGGCCAATGTACATGGCAGAGGGGCATTGCTGGCACATGATGGCATATATCACATTGGTAGATGTGCAGGTGAATGAACCCCTGATGGTGTGGCTGATGTGGTTGGGTCCTCTGAACAACCCAAGGTACAACAGTTTTTCTTGAAGTTCACCCTGGGTTTGTTTTGAGGCTGGGTCCAAATTCACAGTATTGGCTCCGTGAGTCACTCAGAAAAAGGTCTGCAGAATCCCAGCAGAATTCTGCAAATTGTTCTTTCTCGATGACATATGCTTAGATCATCTGCTTCTCTTGCAAATTTCTTTTTTTCACTAGGGCTCAATCATGTGAGACCCTATATCCCTTCAACACTCACTGATCTTAAAAGGAAAGGAAAGAGACCAGTACCCAACTCACAGCAGGTGCTCACGACCTTGCAGGATTGGCCCTTTTTCTCCTGACTTTCAGGGGTGATGAACACCCACAAACTCAGGGGCTTCAACTAGCGATGCCAATTTTCAGCACCTTTGAAAAACATCAGACTGTCCTCTCTGGTTTTCTCTTGATGTCTCTCAGTATCCCTTTATCTTGTAGGTGAATGGATTTCACATTTAGGTTTCAGCAGTGAAGTCTTCATTGATTAATGCTCCTATTACACTGGGTTTTTTATTTTAGCTGATTGGATTGCGGGTTTCCTAAGCCATTAACACAAATAGTGATGACACAAGGTATCTTCTGAGTTCCTGTGTGCTTTATTGAGGAACTCAAATGGACAAGGAATGTGAGGGGCATGAGGGAGCGAATTTAAAAATGTTAAAATTAGAGCCAGCAGAAACTGCCACACATTCTCTGAACATTTATACTGAATATTTAAACATATTTACTCGGACTGTGTCTATGATCCTTGTATTTGCTGGACATCAATGCTCAAATGATGGAGTTTGCTGGCAGGTGTGTTTGTGTAACCAATGGATGACAAACTGGACGCAACAAAGTCACCTATTGACCTGAGCTGTTAGCCAAAATTCAGGATCTTTAAGGTTGTTGCAATTAGGAGGAGAAATTGCTGAGAGTCAGGTTTTTCTTTGATGCAATTTTATTTATTTACAAAGAATGTCCTGTTTCCCGGAACACACAAGGAATCAAACAGCAGAAGAAAGTGGCCTTGCTCACAGGTCCAAAACTCCTGCAGCTGGCACCCCAACCCAAAGCCACCCACCTCTAGGCTTCTCTCAGGGCCACAGAGTGCAATTCCGGGCTACGTCTCCTTGACTAGGTTTCTCTCTCTACCCTTCAGTCACATACACACAGACCAAAAGAGTTCCACCAATCCAAGCCCTACACACCCTGCATTTGAAACCATTTGAAGAACTTGATTCAGCGTCTAATCAAGCTTTTTCATGTGCCTGTGTTTTGGGTGCTACTGCTATCCTTTCAGCCACTTTACAATGACTTCTTTACATTTATCCTGAATATAAGGTGGCAGCCACACCAGGCCATAACAACAATGGTTAACCAAATCCATAACAATAGCAAAACACCCCTTGACTTTGATGGTGCCAGGACTGCAACCAGTGAGTATTGGAGAATATTTGTGAAAAATAAATTTTGAATTCATAATAGTGAGTATTCATGTAAGAAACTGATGTCAAAAAGTTATGTTTATGCAAGAAGAAAACAAACTGTCATGTGATTTCTGTGACCAATGGAGGCCGCAAAATTTTTGTATATTTAGGTTGAGATTTTCAAAGCTGTCAAAGGCTTTTAATTCCCATTAAAATAAATTAAGTTTAATTAATTAGTACTTGCCACAAGCTGTTTGTGAATCAAGTACCAACAAAGAATTCTTTCAAAGAAAAATACTTAGCAAATAATTTTAAATAACAAATACAGTTGAGAAAAACACAATCTGTGCCAAGACCATAAAAGATACATAGAATAAATTATTCAGTGCTAATTACTTGCCCAGTTCTGGCTAAAATAAAGATTTTTTTAAAGGAATATTTGATGGCACGGGAACGATTCAGATACAGAAAGAGGATAGAAGGACAATTCCTCTTGTTAAATTTTTGCCATTGCTCCTGTGGCATTTATAGATATCCGCTATAACATACACACAAAATAACCCTCCCCATGGAGGGTTTTACAGACAGAATTTTGGGTTTAAGCCAAATTGTCACCCACTGACAACAGTATCTGGCTGTGCTTCATGGCATGCAGTTGTATGAGAACTAAACTTAAAAAATTAAAAACGTGTATAATCCAAACTACCCAGCAATACTCTTCTGTTTGCCCAGAGTTCCTCATCTTTGTTTCTGTTCAGCACAGCCCCATCTGTCTCTCTGAACTGTGAATAGGACACAGTTAAACTTAGCTGTGCTTAATCAGCTCCCATTTGACAGTGCCTCCCTGAGCTTCATCTGACATCAGTTTGGGAATCAACCTCTGAAACCCTCTGGCTTTGGTTAGGTTGGCAGAGGTACGAAACTTGGCCAGAATTCAGCGGGGCATCAAAAAATACCCCATCATACAGCCATTGATACAAGAACAATGATAAATGATCAGCTAGTGACATCAGCTTCATAGGACAAATCCAAGTCCTTGTTGCAAAGATTGTTCGGATGCAGATGGACAGCTCCAATTTTTTGCTCTTTGACCCTTTTATAGGTTTGAGAACATTGAAAGCATCTCCAGCAAGGGTTGTGGTCATGAAGTCTCAAGCAAGAAGAGGGAAACGGGGTGGGAAATTGATATGATGAATTTTGAAGAGGGTGCTGCAGAACTGCAGTTTCCTCAGCTCAAGACTGAGGAATGAACTACCACAGGGACAAAGGGCCGTCACAAATCTCACCACCATGCACTGTAAGTGCAAGGGGCATTTGTTCAACCTTGCCGTCTGCAACATATGTGTGTGTGTGTGTAGATAATGTCATGCACTGGCTCATGAGCTTGAGTACCAACCTCAGGGTAGGCACCCCAAAGTGGGGGTGTGTTCTATAATTAGCGTTCACCAAGCCAGTAACAAAATGTGAACTCCTGGATCACTATAACAGTCTCACCATGGAGTAACAGACAATCCCCTTAGACTCTCCAGTCTATCCTGCCACCCAGGCAAGTTTGACTTAGTGATAAATGGTCACTTACACCAAAAACCACAAAATATTCAGGTTACTTCCAGTCCCAAGAGACCAGTCACTTACCCCAGATCAACTGGGGGAGGTACCCTAGAAGATCTTACACCAAAGACAACACCTGTAGCCAATCCTGTAATAAACTAAAGGGTTATTAATTAAGAAAAAGTAGTAAGAGTTATTTACAGGTTATAGCAAGCAAACATACACACACAAATGAGTTACCATCTAGGATTCCTAAAGAAGATGTGGTATTCCGTCAATTCAAGATGTCTTTCAGGGCAGACTCAGGGATAACCACCTCAGTTTAGAGTCTCTGGCCCTGCAAGAGTTCAAACAGCAAAGAGATGATAAATTTTCCTGTGTCTTTGTTGTTATTTCCTTCATTCAGCCTCCTAGTCCATAGGCAGGGTTTCCCTGCATGTAGCATTGCCAAGGTGTAAGAGGGCCATTCACCAATACTTTGTACTGCGATGTTCCTTGCAATGTACTGCAATGGCCCATCTGATATTGATAGTTCTTCTGGACAGGCAGGAAGAAACCCTCTTCCCATCTGAGTTCACAAGTTTAGAGCAAACACTTTCAAACTGATAAAGCAAAACTTACATATTTCCTTATAGGATGGAATACAGACATTACAAAGAAGATTAACGCGTGCAGCAACTTATAAACATTCTAGAGTTGAAACACAAAACGCATTCTTATAAGACTAATACCTATTCTGAGCAGCACTGACACATAAGTGGACTAGCTTTGTCTCCATCTAAGAGTTTGTCAGTTTATAGCTAATGCCTGCAGCCTTGGCAAGGGCAGTCATCTGGCTTGCCGGCATCACAGATAATTACAAAACAAAACATTCTGCTGCACATGCTTTTCCCCCAGGGTGAGGATGAGAGAACAAACATCTGACACGTAGCTTGAGCACTTTGCAGAAGTGCCTTCGAAACTAGATAAGCCTGGGATAAGAATGTATACAGAATAGAATCAGATATGCCCAATACCCCTTTCCTCCTGGTTCTTGTACTCCTTAGAAGAAGGGTCAGACAGATCGGAGGAGAAGCAGACCAGAAAATGCAAAGGGAAAGTAGAAGAGAAAGGATCTTGTGAGAGTGTGTCCAACCACACCGGACTGGAAGGGGTTCAGGTGACCAGGTAGGCCTATTAACTGCCCAAGTTGCACCTGGAGGAGAAGCCAGGGAGGGCTGGGACCTAACTGCTGATGGCGCCCAGCTGAGGAGGAAGAGGCAGACCCTATGAAGCCAGGAAGCTGGCACCAGACTGGGGCAGCAGTCACTTGCTGGGAAGAGGGAGGAGGGTTTGGAGCTGATCTACCCGTAGAAAGGGAAGGAAACCAGAAATTGTAGGAAGCAGTCCAGGGAAGGAGCAGCAAGGGCTGAGACAGTAAAACCCAGAATTGCTGGTTGAGGGTCCTGGACTGGAACCCGGAGTAATGGCCAGGCCTGGGTTCCTCTCCTGGCCACTTGCAGTGCTGAAGAAGACTGTCTGAGACTGTTCAGGAGGACTTTGGGTAAACCCCCCAGAAGGGAAGCCACATAGTGACCAGGGCCGGCTCTAGGCACCAGCAAAACAAGCAGGTGCTTGGGGAGGCACATTTCTAGAGGTGGCCGCCCCTAGAAATGTGCCCCCGCCGCCCCAGCTCACCTCCGCTCCGCCTCTGCCGCTCCGCTTCTCCCCCCTCCCTCCCAGGCTTGCCGCGTGCGAAACAGCGCAAGAAAAAAACAGGGGCGACCAAAAATTTTTTTGCTTGGGGTGGCAAAAATCCTAGAGCTGACCCTGATAGTGACCCAGCCAAAGGGCTGAGTCACCAAGAGGAGACTTTGGTTCCTGAGCAAGAGGGACTGCAGGGTGAGATGACGGAAGAGACATGATTTGTGGGGGTGGGCATGCGCAGCTAATCCCCAAGATAGCCAGGAGAAGGCACCACCAGTGGTGAGCGAACCTGGTGACAGGCCTATTTAAAGGTGCTAAGGGGAGGCCCTGGCTCCTTGAATACTGCCTACAAAGTGACATCTTTAAACCTCCAAGAAAGGTAGCCACACCTGTGGAGAATCATGTAGTCCTCAAATTGTACTTTGTGTATCTAAGGGGGCCTCCCTCGAACAGGACAAGTGTCTGACAAGTTCCTGCTCCAGTTTCCAAATCTTGGAACTAATACTCTCTCACTTCCGTATGCCTCTCTTAGGCACCACTTAAACCAGCATTCTGCTTAGGTATGCCCCACCAATCTCCATTCCCACTAGAGCTAACTACCAAGCCAGGTGCTATTCATCATCCCAGAAGAGGCAGCTGTAGAATTTATACCATGTATATAGCATATGGTGGTGAAAAGGTCTTATCTCTGTGTTCAACTGAAACATGGTGTGTTTGGTTCACAGGATCCAGGAACCTGAAGTGCTGGTTTCCTCTCAGTTGTTTGCCACTGAATGTGATAACTTGCAAGAGTCTCTCCAAAACACACCAGATCACCACTGAATATGGTGACTAGACTCCATTCAAGATCAATGGGGGGTGGGCTGTCCAGACAATTGGACAGAAGCCATTACATCAAAGCGACTTTCTCTGTGGCACCTGCGAGTGCTTTCCTTCTAGTCATTGGAAGTAATGAATGCAGCACAGTGCAAGATAGAACTGATCCAAACCCAGTTGCAAAGTCCAAACCCAGATCTGAATATCCTCAAAATCTGGGGGTGTTCAGATGTAGCATTTTAGTCTGGACTCATCTCTAACCAAAATTACTTTTACGAAAGCGAACAATATGGGACTGATGGAAACCACATGTGTCTAGGAATATGCTATGTGCCCAAGGAACCTTGCAGTATAAAATACGATTGTACTTATATCACCTTTCACCTGAAAGTCACAAAGCCCTTCACACACAGTAGCCTCACAACTAACTCCCCAGATCATGAAGTAGGTCACTTTGAGACATTACCCCCATTTTACAGATGGGGAAAGGAAGGTGAAGCAAAAGCCCCACAGTGAATTAGTGGCAAAGCCAGGAAGAGGGCCCGGATATCAGTTGTAATAAGATGTCGTGAAAGACATTTGTATGGTGAAGGAATTTCTAACTTAGTCAAACACATGCATCTGTTTCACTAGCAGGATTATGGATCACTGCATTTCCCTATTGCTCTCTAAGTACTAATAAAACACAAAGTGTTTATTGTGTTTGAACAAGGATTTCCTCCCTTTGGACCCATCTTCTCCTCCCACCTAGCTAGGAGGTCATGGAGAAGAATGTCATGTCCTAAAAGAATCCATGTGACAGTGCCCTGTGAAGTGAGCAAAGAAGTATCATTCATTTATTAGTATGATTCATTATGGGCCTAATTCTGCCACCCTCACTCATGTTGAGTAGAACCTTATCCTTCAAGAGGCTCAGTGGTTTCCATGGAACTCCTCGGAGAGTAAAAGCACTACTCAGCATCAGTAAGGATAGTAGAATCGGGCCCTTGTTTATGGAGAATGACATTCATCCCTACATCCAAGTACTATTCACCACTGAATCCATCAACATAGGAAGTAAGTATGTATACAGACCTTGACCTGGCTCTCTGCATAGGGGTAAATTTCACCTACATTGCTCAAAAGGGTGTACAGGTATTTTACATAACTTAATTGCAAGGCTGTATACTAGGGTAATTCTGCAGGCTGTCAGGGAAGAGAGGCATTTATTAACATCTAGATATCTGCAGCAATTAGGACCTGATGGCCTGCAATTTCCTGGATCCTTTGTTTTCCTCCTTTTTATAAACAGCTATGACCTTTTGTAAAAGTTCCTCCTGTCACAAGGTTCCTTTGTGTCACTTCCTCCTTCTATTACTAATGCATCCCTAATAGAGCAATTCTTGTATTATACAGAACTAGTGGTAAAACACATTAGTATATAACCTTAAAATGCTTCTATCAAATTGGAAATTTTTTAAAAAAATCAAGAAACTTTGAGATAAATCAAAACACCTGATATTTTGCAAGGGGCTTTTAGACTTTTCTTTAATGTTCCCTCAGTAATTAGTACCACAGATAATTTTCTCTCCGGGTTAATCTCTTATTTCACAATGAGTTGCTTGTGATATTTAAGGACTATGGCTGGATTGAATGCGATCATCATTCACGTCTTCCTTTTTTAAAATCTATTTTCTACATTTAGGCAAAATTAGCTTTCTTTAGTGCCATTATTCTGTCATCATTCTTTCATAATAAGGTTTTTATATGGCTCTAGAGATTCTTGAATAATGATTCCTTCATGTATGTTAACTCCTACTGTTTATTTGAATTTATTTGATTTATATTTGTGCCGTTAACTGTATTTTTAATTATAAAATAACTACAGGATTTTAAAAAACAACTATTTGATTCAAACATTAAGCCTTCACATGACACATCTGGGAACTAAGTTTAATAATGACATCGGAAAAACAGCAATATGGCTGTTGATTTTGATGGTGAGGATGAAAAAGCAGCAGGACAAATGCTACAATCTGCGTTCAGAAGACTTTATAGAGGTCGCTCCAGAGAATATGCAGTCTTCCAAAAAAAGTGGATTTGTGAATTAAAGAAGTCTTTGCTAGATATAGTGTTTGTCAGAGTCCAAGTGGTCTCCAGGATCCATGGAAGATTTCCAGGTATACTTGTTAATAAAACCACAGACTCGGAGATAACAGCAGTCTCTAGGATGGGGCATTTTTAGTCCTCTGGAGATGCCACACAGCAAGTGCAAGCATGTACTAGTGGAAATAAGCTAGCCATAATGAACAGAGATGATGCGGTCACTGCAAGGCCTACTCCTCTGTGCTCCTGCTCAGTGGAGGGAAGGTAAAGGTACAACTATGCCTTTTCTCAATCAATATTATAATGGTACTGGCCCAGTTTGTGTTAGATGGGGAGCAGAAAACTATGTCAGTTTGGTAATACTCCTTTGCTACACATTAATCTGCTTATCCTTTGCATGCTAGAGTAGTGGTGTGGAGTAAGGAACATCCTAATAAAGTTTAACACCTATTCTTTTCAATTGCTGCAGTGCCCCTCCCTCTGCACTTATCTAGCCCAGTGTCATTGATGCTTTGTGGGACAACAATGGCAATGCTTTGATTCAGCCAACACTAGCTGCTAAACTGTTTAATACTTCCCCAGGCAGAAGTAGTGGAGACAAATGGCTGCCAACTGTCAACAACATGTCATTTTCCTAGTGTAGACAGACCCTGAAAATGACTAGTCTAATTTTCCTGTCCAACCTGAGTGGGGGGTGGAAAACAAACCAACAAAAACAAACACCATCAATAAATAAAAGGCATTATCATCCCATGGTCTGAAAGCTATTGACTTTAATGTCAGAAGGGACCATCATGATCGTCTAGACCAGGGATTGGCAACCTTTGGCCCGCAGCCCACCAGGGAAAGCTGCTGGCGGGCCAGGAGGGTTTGTTTACCTGCCGCGTCCGCAGGTTTGGCCAATCGCAGCTCCCACTGGCTGCAGTTCGCTGTCCCAGGCCAATGGCGGCTGCAGGAAGCGGCAGCCAGCACATCCCTAGGCCCGCACCGTTTCCCGCAGCCCCCATTGGCCTGGGAGGACGGCGAACCACAGCCAGTGGGAGCTGCGATCAGCCGAACCTGCGGATACTGCAGGTGAACAAACATCCTGGCCCACCAGTAGATTTCCCTGACTGGCCGTGTGCCAAAGGTTGTCGCTGATCTAGATTTTGGCAATGTCCTTTTAAACTCAAAACCCGTCTCCCGTAAAAGGAAGCCAAGTTATTGAAGGGTCTGATTTGGACACTTAGCTTTGAGACCACACTATAACAATGCTTTAAAAAAAACCTGTGACTCATGCACGAGATATACAGCAACAGAAAGCGGATTCCTCCATGTAAAAGGAAGAAGGATTTTTTCCCCCAGCCATGGATATGCCAGGTTGGCTGCTCACAATAAGCACATTTGACCTCAGCCCAAGCATGTCTGGTCAGCTGGCATTTTATTAGCTCTGTGTAAGTGAATGAGATCATCACCGAGCTTAAACTGTGGGCAAATCTGACAGGAGTTAAACTTAGAAACGCCAGCTTGCTGTCCTAGTTGACATGCCTCCAGGATGAGATCTTTGGGTAGTGTGGCTCCGGGGGAACAGCAAAGTAAGAAATGGAAAACAGAAGCTAGGCTAAGAAGCCACCCACCCAGGCCTGCTAGCCTCACCCTCTGCAGCAGCATTGCACTGCTTCTGCATTTAAGGCCTCTGTGCCCATAGGAACTTGAGGGACAGCAGTGGCCCTATATGTACAGACCTGAAAAGGCAATGAGCACGACATTAACTTACATGGCACTCTCCACTCACACTCTCATTCTGCTCATAACGGGAGACCAAAGGGATAGCTCTGATTGAATTCAGAGTTCTCTGGGCTGAGGATTTACACATGCTCCTATAACATGTGGGTACCTGACGCGGGAACAGAAGCTGAACTGTGCATCTGTCAGCTTCTGAGGAATTATTGCAAAAAGAGATGTCGGGTGTGGGCTGGTCTTGTCCCAGTCTATGGCAGCAATGGATAGTTTTTTCCTAGCCACAGTGTTGCAGGCCACAATGGTCCACAATGTAATGCAGTTTCAGCTGTGAGAAGGAAAATGTGATCCTTGTGAAGAGAGGGGACTATTTGCAGGTTCCAGACGCCATCTATTATTCAGCCAATCAGGTCCAACAGCAGGGTAGGGAGCACCGCCATCTCTCTGCCCTAGCTCTGAGCAAACACAGTCTTGATATGATGGTCTGGTCACAGAGGCAGGTCCACATTCTAGTGAAAAGTTGGTAGGGGCTTTTGGCTAATGCTAGAAACTGGTCCCTGCCTGGGCAGAACTTACCATTTATATGGAGAGACCACCACAAGGGCAAAGTATTATTCTCTCCCATTTTTATCCAAGTTCCCACCTAGTATTATAAATGGGGTTATGTCCAGTGGGGTTAACAGTGTCCTGAACACTTTATCATGACAAGACCAGGGACAATCTTGCCAGTTTCAGCTAGGGACACGGCCATCCCTTTTGCTCAGCCAAGCACTGACAGCCTGCTTTTCGGATACCGACTCTCCAGAGCTTATACTTAAAGTTGCTCCCCACAGTGGGAGTTTTCAGAACAACCTGCTAGGCAAAATTTTCCTTTTTAAAGCACGCGTCATGTTAATGCCTCTCTTCGTCCAGTTGTCCTCAGAAAGCCTTTCCATTATGGGGGAGACAAGCATCCTAAACCCATTTGAGGGGAGATTGTCCCAGACGAACATAGATCAGGGCACATGCATTCCTTATTTTCCATCTGAAGCATGGATGCTCAGTCTTGGAATTTAGCTTAAGCAAGAACACCCTCAAAACACATGAGAACTTCCCCAAAGGGGAATTCTACCCAAGAGATAACTCTTGGGAGGGTAGCTCTCCTCTCCCCAACCCCCTCCTGAAACTATCCCCATTTGGATATATGATGCTGGCTTCTGCCTGGAGGAGCAGGGTCAGTTTGTTCCTGTGACTTCAGCAGCTCTGCATTTTAATCACAGGAAAAGGTCAGGTGGACCATTGCCCCTTCTCCCCTCCATCTGCAGTGTAGGGGGTGGGGGCATTCAGTATGCCAAACAAGCTGCTTAATGAAAATCTCTCTCTCCTGCTTCCCAGGTTAATCGTGAAGGAGAGGAAGGGATATAGCTTTATCTTCCTTCTACTACTGCTACTGCTTTACCCTTCACAAGTGAATTCTGTGCAAAGATTTCCAAGCATTTTATAGACCTTGAGCCAATCTCACACATGTTCGGATTGGGGCTGATAAAAGTTACTTATTAATATGATTTAGGGTGACAATCCAGATTGTTTTTTATGAACTAAACCTTCCAATCTCCCAGCAAGGTAGAGGAGTGCCGTCCCCATTCGTTGTCCAGAGGGGAAAGCGGAGGCACACACATTAAACAAGTTACAGCAGGACAAATAAAGAGACAAGGCAGGTGAGGTAATAGCTTTTATTGGACCAGCTTCTGACTCTGGCAGACCTGAGAACGAAGCCCAGGTCATCTGTCTCTCAGTCCCGGGCTTTAGCCACGAAAACAGCCTGGCCCTCATTGTTCCAAGGATGAGAAAAGAACAGCAAGCCTGGGTCCAGCAAAAAAAGGAGGGGTGAGATTTACCTCCACTTACCCCAGAGATCAAATTTGCATCGGGCTCAGTTGAGAACCAGCATCAGTTCTGAAAACTGCATTGACAATTAATGGATATGAAAGACCTCTCACAGTAACTGATTGCAGTAAAACACAGCACTATAGCAGTCTCCATAGGGTTGGTGTTTCAGAAAAAAAACCACACACATTTTGCTGTCAAAGTATCCCTCTTTTGGAAGGGGGAAACATACCAAGAGCAATTATTTTCCTGCAGGACCCTCCCATGTCAAGATTGCCCAATTTTTAAATGATATTCATCATAAAAGTTTTGCTACCATCATTAATTCCACTTCAACCTACAGCACCTCTTGAAAAACCAAGCTGCATTCTTCCTAGAGAATAGTCTGTGATGATTAAAAACAGCCACATTGCTCTCCAAACCCTCTGAAGGATGAAGGGTTAGCTTTGCCCTCTGAATTTCCTCTCAAACAGATGCAATTCTATGAATCAATAGCAGGTCTGGAAATGAACAAGCCCACTCTCTCTTGTGCAGTTTGGCAGTGCCCTTGAGCAGGAGATTCTCCATTATGTCATTCATTCTCTGTCCTCTTTGGAAAACATGAAGGAGGAGTTAAATGCACCTTATTATAAAACCCTTGGCTTCCAAGGACACCTTAATTGCCATAAAAGATGGTGACTCTCCACTAAAAGTTGTCCAGAGTAGAGGAATGTGGAGCTGCAGAGAACTAGGCTGACTAGTTTTCCCTTATCTTAAGGGTCATCCTTCATTGCACTAGACCTTTATCACCAAAGCTATAGTTGGCCGAACAAGGAAGCCCCCCACGTACACCCCGCTCATGTAGAGATGGGAAATAAGCCCATTCTGCAAAATTCAAACCTGGATCCAGACTTCCCCAAAGTTCTGGGTTGTCTGATATTCTGGTTAAGCCCCGTGTAAAGATGGGTTCAGCCCCAAAGATCAGGAAAAAAATTTGGAGCCAAATTTCCCAAAATGTTGAGTGTTTGGGTCCATGGTCTTGGTTCAAGCTCATCTCCAGTAACTATACTCTCCCACAGAATAAGAGCACAGTTTTGCACCTAATTTACACACACACAGTTACCAGGGCTGTAGGCACAGTTAAACCATGTGTGCACAATTGCATTGATTGTGTGGGCAAATTAGTGTGTAATTGCCTGAGCACTTGTGTGGCCCATATCACCCCCTCACCATCCACATTCACACCCTCTGGGATAGACTTGGTTTTCATGGCAAGAAGGAGAAATAACTCAATCTTGTCTGCTCGAAATTCACATCCCCCCTCATCCCTCTCCACTGGTGGGAGCGATGTGTCTGTCATGCAGGAAGGCTTTGGTCCATGGCTGGCAGCTTTGCTCCACAGTCCATCGGACTCTTTGTGTGAACAGGTGCACATAGACTATCCATGAGACACACACTTATTAGGAGAAGAGGGATAGGCACCAGGGAATTTTTGTTTCCTGCCCTGGTGAGAAGAATGTAGTCAGGGTGATAAAGTCTGGCACACTGCCCAGGTCCTAAGGCAGCTCCTAGGCAAGTGAATACAGCACAGAATTTTCGGCTGGGATTTTCAAAAGGAGCCTAAAGGCTGTGAGGTCCCTAAACCCCACACACCAACACCTACACTCAGAAGAAGGGATGTCTTTCCTCTTGGTTACATCAGTGAAACTCTGCTCAAGTCAGCAGGTTCCCCCCAGAGTTAGCCATGACCGGCTAACAGTTTTAAAACATGGCTGCCTTTGTTTACATTAGGTACTAAGTGGTGTTTAATGATTGAAACTTGTCTATTAACATTTTCTAACACTGCCCATTTCCTCAGTGTAGACAAAGCCAATGGGGCTGGACCAGTGTAAATGACAGGGGAGTCTGGCTCAAGAGTCATAAAAAATGCCAACAAAATATTGCCAAACATACCAAATAAGATCATGTTATATATAAATGGAGGCAAGATAGGTCTACACAGTCATCTATTGTTTTGAATGGTGTTTTATCTATCCTAAGCTACTTCACAGAGTTAAATGATAAGTAATGTCTATGCGGAAGAGAAAATACAAAGCAGAGGGAAGGGGTAAATTAGATGTTTTCAGATGACATATGACAATGGAACTGATGTGATGGATAAATACATATATTTATACAGGGCACCTACATATAAATATACAGTACTGTTCTGTGCTTCCAGGCAGATTTCATGTGCATTTTTTATACTATATACCAGTTGAAAAGTCAAGCTCTGAAAAGTTCGGCAATGCTAGAATTAAGGTTGTCCATGCAACTTTAATTCAGCCCCCCTGTGTATCTGCATTATGATACATTCTCTTCCACAGCCCTCCTGCCTCATCCCATGCACAGGATGGGTGGTGCTCAGTGAATGAGTAAGCTCTTCAATATTTCATTTTACCCTCATTGTTCACTGCGTGCCCCATGCAGTATTCATTGTACAACATCCAAACCTGGCACTCAAAACAGGGATTATTAATTTGCTCCTGGGACTCTCAGTGGTGCTTTCCCTGTAATATCTTAGATCTTTACAAACAATAATGAACTGATCTCACAACACGCAGGTGACTTAAGATGCTATCATTATCCCCAGTTTACATGTGGGGAACTAAGACACAGAGACTGGAGCCAAAAGTGTCAGATAATTTGGGGTGACCAATTCAAGAAGCGTAGGGCCTAATTTTTCAGAGAACTTAGCATGTGAAGAGCACAGCTCTCACTGACCTCGGCTGCAGTTGTGAACTCTCAGAAGGTCTGCAAATCAAACTGCAGGCGGCTCAGGTTACACAACCAGGAACTGTGGAACGCACCGTTAGTGACCACCGGTGAAAAGTCTGATATAAGTGACTTGCCCTGCATCACGTAGGAACTCCTTGGCAGGGGAAAGGACACACTAATTCTACAGGGCAGAATTCAACTACCTTAACCATAAGACCATCCTCTCTCTTCTTGCAATCCACTGCCCTCTTGACAACACACCTTTCCTCTTCTGCAACAAATGAGACGGGTCCGACAGACAACAGCCTTTTAACCACACAGTCCTAATTCATTCCCAAAGCACAGTCCACCCTGTGCACTGAATGAGGAAGGGGTCCTGTGGAAAAAAATGTATTTGATCACATGATTGAAGACTGTATCATAACGCTTATGCACAAGGGGGGCTGAATTATGGTTACAAAGGCAACCTTAATACAAGCACTCCCTAACTTTTGAGTGCTTGACTTTTTAAGTTTAACATTCTTTTAAGGTAGTTGTGTTTTTAAAATGTAAATTTCTTAAATAGGTGTTTAAAAATGCAGAAATTGAACAAACAAAAATGTAATCACGTGGAACAATATTGACCCTGTGTCACCCCAAACCACACATACACGTCATCAGCAGGGTTGGGAATCTTTAACTCCACAACACAGTCTTGAACCACTCAAGCTAATGGAGTTATTGGTAGCAGTAGAAGATTATCTCCTCCTACATGTCCCTACCACTATAAAGGGGATGGAGCTATATAGTTTTCCAGTGGGTTTCACACCTATTTCCTACACAGCAAAAGTACATCAAAACTCAGGAATAAATAGTTTAATTCTGGGGTGTGACAAAGTGGGGGGTTTTCTTGGTTTTTCCTTGTTTTTTTCAACGGTTTGCATGCAGAGGGGGTGGGACTCAGTTTCCCTGGGTGTTACTGGTTTAATGGTGTGATGGGAGAGGGAGTTTGTTGTTACAGAGGACCAGCGACAGAACTTGGGACCCCAGCCAATGGCCTGAAGAATGGATACCCCAGTGACTTTCCCAGTTCCCATGAGCCTATTCTCATGTGCTCCATCCGGTCTAATGTTAAATGCTCTGATGCTGGGGGATTGCTTTGGAGGAATGGAAAGGCTGCTCCCCACTTTAGGTGCAACAAGCTGGGAAATATTCAGGGCCCAAGCTTGCAAATCTTCACAATAAATGGCATCTGCTTTTGAGCTGTGCTTTTCCCTTCCTCTGAGGATGCTCAAATGCATCCTGCCTGCAAGGCCTGGCTCTCTTCCCAAACACATAGATCAGTGGTGGGCAACCCGCAGCCCGCATGTGGCCCAGCAGGGTAATCTGATTGCGGGCTGCGAGACATTTTGCTGACTTTGACCATCTGCAGGCACGGCCCTTCGCAGCCCCCAGTGGACACCACTGACATAGATCCAAACCCTGAGCTCCTCCAGTTTCCAATGAAGATCGTGGGAGTTGCAATTGCTCAGGTCTTCTCAGGACTTAGCCCACATTTTGTACAAACCCCAGCAACGCCCATGTTTTTCCAACTGGATAAGCACAAGGAGGATGCAACAGAGACAAAAGTATTCTGCAAAATACATTGATATTCTGTGTCACTAAAGCAGCAAAGATCTTCCCACTTGACTTATGGAAAACAATAGAATTGGCTTATCACCCTGCCAGCAAAGCAGCTCTAAAAAGCCTGGCCCAAAGGAGCAGGGAGATTCAAGTGTGAAATTAGTGGATCCTGTATCTGTTTCCTGCTGGGCATCAGTGTCATTTAGACAGGAATCCATCCACCTTGACATGTGTCCCACTGTTATGTAAAAATCGCACTCCTTTCCTTTTTAAGTGTGGGAGTCCTGAACCTTGCAATCCAGCACAGTGGGCGAGTGTTCAAGCCCAGATATCCGCTAATAGCCCCAGCAAGTGCCAGCTGAGCAGAAACTGTGCACAGGGGCTGCGGCCTTGGGAGGCACGTGGGCACAGTTCCCATCTGGTCTGAGAGTGGGCAGGCAATCTGGGACACCTCATATGACATCCTGAACTGTAACCTAAGCAGAGTCTCACTGCTGGGTCTAACAAGGAGGGGAGAGACTGGAAAGGAGGCATCACTTCCTTTCTTGGATAACTGGATTATAGGAAGGGCAGAGGAAAAGGGGCATGACATGGGGCTGTCACAGCCTTGAAGATGGAAGCAGAACTATTTGCTGCCCCAGTCAGTTCTCCATAGTAACTCCCCAGTCCCGAGACCTCTATAAATCCCATGAGGTTCAATGGTTATATACACTGAGATATTTCCTTGTTTTTTTTTATTGCTCTGGTGAGTTATTTACTGGCCTATGCTGTCTTTTTAGTAAATCCCCAAACAACCCACCCTGACAATAAGTAAGAGATGGGCCTGACTCAACCTCCATAGAGATTTGGCACTGGTGGGTGGCTACAGTATCAAACTTCCCAGCCTGTTGTGGGCAGTATGTAAGCGGGTATTTATTTAAAGTGTCAGACAGTGTCTAAAGACTATGGCAAGGGGCACTAAAATAAATCCACTCTTGCTCTAAATACGTCACCATTTGCAAGAGACAATGCAGGGCTTTGCAGGTGAGGATGGGGAGCTTGAATCTGATGCAGGAAAGACAGGAAACCAATGGTCAGAGCAAGAAGAAGTAGGAGGTGACTAACAGCAGCATTTTGCAAGAGTAGAGGTGAGAGACGGCAGCAGAAGCAGACAGGGATTCAGGCAAGAGATGGCCAAGAAGTAAGAGCCATAGGCAAGGCTAAGCTGAATTCTTAAGAGGTTTGCTTTGCAGTGCAAACACAAAGACTGTGGGGCAGGGCTAGAGTGTTTTTTGATCTGCAGTTCACAGCCTGAAGACGAAGCCTGTAAGCAAGTGAAGTGCACATTTGACAGGGATGCAGGCTGAAATGCCATGCCCGCTCTGCCATGAGGTTTCCATGGCAAAACATAGCTTCACTTTGAAGCTGCTTTTGCTTTATGCATTAGAACTTTTTACAGCATTTGTAACACGCCACACTCTAATGGGCTTAGGCTGTCTTCATGGGGACCACGTTCCCAAATTGCACTGAGAAGACTTTTTGAAGAGCCATAGGTAAGCACACATCCTCACCTGTAATGCACTGCAGGGGACTTCGCCTCTCATACCCTCATGGGTGGCCACTTCTTTGGGTCCACAACGCCCAGTCCCAGTCAGTGTCTTCTCCCAACTCCTTCTCTGGGTCTTCTGTATCACCACCCTCCAGCCAAGTCACATAACAGTTCGCTCCCTTTTTGGGGTAACTAAAGGTCCAACTTAAAGTTCACAAGCAACATCCAAACATATAGTTCTTCAGCCCCTCAAGCTTGACTGAAATCCTCTGCTTCCTGGCCCCTGCAGTCATTCTCTCGAACTGCTTCTTCCCCAGCAGGATTCCCCCACTTCTTCCCTTCACCTAGGACTCCAGCGGTTTATCTCTAAGGAATCTCCCTGCTCCTTGTAGGCCTTAAGTCAAGAGCCTTAAGGCTCCCCCCCAAGAGCCTACACTGCTCCCTGTGGTTGCCTCAGCCTGACTTCCTCAGGCTCTTTCTAAAGAGAAACACCAACACCCCCTTCTTCTCTCCAGTTCTATTCGAGTAGTGCTCTCCCTGCTTCACCACTACAGCTGGAGTCAGTCTTTCTAATTAAGCCCCACTGGGGCTTGTTTCTAATTACACCCCACTGGGGTGACTATTTAGCCTTTCTGTTGCCAGCTCATCAGTGAGGCTGAAGGGTTGCTGCCAAGTCATGGGCAAGGCTGAGCCCAGCTTGCCGCAAAGGGCAATGGAGTCTGGGGCAGCATCAGATGAAGAGAGGGTTCCCTCAGGCTGGGGGTAAGGATGTCTGTGGCCAGTACCCGCTGCAGAAAGAGCTCTCTTCAATGGGCAGAGAGAACAGTCGGGCTCCCTCATTCAAGCTGAAGCAAATAGAGCCTGTGTCAGTGTGGGAAGGTGAGAGGGTTCCCTCCATCTGGGATTAATAAAGTCAGGAGCTGGTGCTGGAAGGGGAAAAGGCTCCCTGGGTCTGTGATTAATGAAGTCTGCCCTAGCGCTACACAGTGGAAAGTGCCCAAATTCTTGGAATAAACACGTTTGTGGAAAAGGCAGTTTTATGATATAAAACAACCAGAACAATACACAGGGACTAAAACCTCTTGCGGAACTGCCTGCTGTACGTAGCGAGCAATGTTTTTAGTGCCCACAAAAAGAACAGGAACAGATATTGACAATTCAGCAGGATACAGAAACAAAGAGACTAGTGTGGGGGAGCTATTGTAGAAAATAACTAAGCGTAGAGAGATACCATCAAGAAATGCAACCATCAACACAAGACATCATTTCTCAGCTGAGTGCTGCCAAAGCAGAGCAAATATTTATAGCTATTTAAAGTTCCAGCAATGGTTTTTTTATCACTGGATTCTTGGAGCAGCGCTAGGGGATGGCATCATTGCGTTACACTAGAGATCATGCCTGGGAGAAAATCAGAATGCATGGGTATTGCAATGCTTATCATCAACTTATTAGGGTTGTCTTACAGCACGAAATCACAGAATCATGGAAATGTAGGGCTGCAAGGGACCCTGAGAGGTCATCTTGTCTTGCTCTTGCTCCCTGCACTGAGGCAGGAACAAGTATAGCTAGACCATCCCCAAGAGATGTTTGTCTAACCTGTTCTTAAAAACCTCTAGTGATGGGGATTCCACAATTTCACATGGAGGCCTAT
Source organism: Natator depressus (assembly GCF_965152275.1). Classification (NCBI taxonomy): domain Eukaryota; kingdom Metazoa; phylum Chordata; order Testudines; family Cheloniidae; genus Natator; species Natator depressus. The sequence goes on from NC_134243.1 coordinate 70,643,327, forward strand.
TCCAGTGCTAATATATCCTTATAGTTAGAAAGTCTTGTCCTATCTTCAGTGGACATGGAGAACAGTTGATCACCCTCCTCTTTATAACAGCTCTTAACATATTTGAAGACTGTTATTAGTTTCCCCCTCAGTCTTCTTTTCTCAACACTAAACATGGTCAATCTTTTGCATCTTTCCTCATAGGTCGGGTTTTCTAGACCGTTTATCATTTTTGTTACTTTCCTGTGGACTCTCCGGTTTGTCCAGATCTTTCTTAAAAGCTTGGCACCCAGAACTGGACACAGTACTGTGGCTCAGGCCTCACCAGTTCCCAGCAGAGTGGGACAATTACCTCACCTGTCTTACATACAATGCTCCTGTTAATATACCCCAGAATGATAGAAGCCTTTTTAGCAAACGTATCACATTGTTGACTCATATTCCATTTATGATGCACTATCAGCCCTAGATGCTTTCCAGCAGTATTACTGCCTAGCCCAGGGATCGGCAACCTTTGTCCCGCGGCCCGTCAGGGAAAGCCTCTGGCGGGCCGGGCCGGTTTGTTTACCTGCCGCGTCCGCAGGTTCGGCCGATCGCAGCTCCCATTGGATTTGTTCTTGACAAATCCATGTTGGCTATTACTTAAATAACCTTATTATCCTCTAAATGCTTACAGATTGATTCCTTAATAATTTGTTCCAACATCTGCCCAGGTACTAAAGTTAGGCTGGCTGGTTTATAATTTTCCAGGTCCTCTTTTCCCACTTTTAAAGATAGGTACAAGATTTACCCTTCTGTAGTCCTCTTGGTCCTCATCCGTCCTCCATGAGGTCTCAAAGATAATTGCTAATGGTTCCAATATTGCTTCAGTGGGTTCCTAAGGTGAATTTTATCCAGACTTGCAAAATTAAAAACGTATAACGTATCTGAATATTCTTTTAACTGTTTCATCTCTATTATGGCATGTGTTCCTTCCCCCTTGTTAATATTAATTGTGTTAAATATCTGGTCACAGTTTACCTTTTTAATGAAAACTGAAGTAAAATAAGTATTAAACACCTCAGCCTTCTTAATGTTGTCTGTTATTCACTTTTCTTCCCTGTTAAGTAGAGGAGTTACACTTTCCTTCATCTTTCTCCTGCTCCTAATGTATTTATAGAATCTCTTCTTATTGTCTTTTATGTCCCTTACTAGGCATAACTCATTTTGTGACTTGGCCTTTGTCATAAATATAAAGGGAAGGGTAAACACCTTTAAAATCCCTCGTGGCCAGAGGAAAAACCCTTCCACCTGTAAAGGGTTAAGAAGCTAGGATAACCTCGCTGGCACCTGACCAAAATGACCAATGAGGTGACAAGATACTTTCAAAGCTGGAGCGGGGGAGAAACAAAGGTTCTCTCTGTCTGTGTGTTGTTTTTTTGCCAGGAACAGAAAAGGAATGGAGTCTTAGAACTTAGTAAGTAATCTAGCTAGATATGAGTTAGATTCTGTTTTGTTTAAATGGCTGATAAAATAAGCTGTGCTGAATGGAATGTATATTCCTGTTTTTGTGTCTTTTTGTAACTTAAGGTTTTGCCTAGAGGGATTCTCTATGTTTTGAATCTGATTACCCTGTAAGGTATTTACCATCCTGATTTTACAGAGGTGATTCTTTTACTTTTTCTTCAATTAAAATTCTTCTTTTAAGAACCTGATTATTTTCTCATTGTTCTTAAGATCCAAGGGTTTGGGTCTGTGTTCACCTATGCAAATTGGTGAGGATTTTTATCAAGCCTTCCCCAGGAAAGGGGGTGTAGGGTTTGAGGAGGATTTTGGAGGGAAAGACGTTTCCAAGCGGGCTCTTTCCCTGTTATATATTTGTTAGATGCTTGGTGGTGGCAGCAATAAAGTCCAAGGGCAAAAGGTAAAATAGTTTGTACCTTGGAAGTTTTAACCTAAGCTGGTAAAAATAAGCTTAGGGGGGGTTTTCATGCAGGTCCCCACATCTGTACCCTTGCGTTCAGAGTGGGGAAGGAACCTTGACAGCTTTTTTGATGTGTCCTTACATGTTCGTCCTAATCTTTCATATTTATCCTTAGCAACTTGTCCATGTTAACAATATTTGTAAGATTCCTTTTTGGTTTTTATGTCATTAAAGAGCTGCTGATGGAGCCATATTGGCCTCTTTTTATCATTGCTACCTTTCCTTCACATTGGGATAGTTTGCTGTTGCTGTTGCACTTTTAATATTGTCTCTTTGAGAAACTGCCAGCTCTCCTGAACTCCTTTTTTCCTTAGATTTTCTTCCCATGCGGCCTTACCTACCAGTTCTCTGAGTTTGTTAAAGCCTGTTTGTTGAAGTCCATTGTCCTTATTTTGCTGCTCTGATTTAGAAACATGAAGTCTGTCATTTAATAATTGTTTTCACCCCCAGTTGCCGTCCACCTTCACAGTTGCCACCAGTTCCTCGGTTGCATCCGATGAAGTGAGCTGTAGCTCACAAAAGCTTAAGCTCAAATAAATTGGTTAGTCTCTAAGGTGCCACAAGTACTCTTTTTCTTTTTGCAAATACAGACTAATACGGCTGTTACTCTGAAAACAGTTCCTCGTTGTGCATCAGACTCAAGTCTAAAATGGCTGCCCCCAGCCATTATTTCCTCCACCCACCCCTAATGCCAAATTGATGAGTGACTGTAGCAAGACAGTACTTTGTTTTTGTAAGTGAGTTTAGTACTCTTGGAGCTAAGAACCAATAGCACTGTTTGAGTTTGGGTTACTGTGGGCAGGTGCTGTGCAATAGTTTTCCATTCACACAGCTCTGCCATTCTCTTCAGTCCTGATCCACAGCATTGTCTGTTATGCCAGTCCTGGGCCCACACCCAGCTCTGCCAGAGAACTTCAGTGCTGACCTCTAGCAATACCTTTGTTTTTAATTCTGGACCCTCACTCACTTCTCTTACACCCTTCAATCCTGAGAAGACATTGAGAATGTTAGGACAGTGTCCTTTAGAGAGAATACCAATCTGAAGGGACACAAGAGCAGGGCACAAAAGAGTGAATGCTATACAGAAAGTAAATAAAAGAATGATGGGACAGCTAATGGAATTAAAAGGCAGAAAAATGAGACAAGATTTTTTTTAAATACAATACGTAATTAACCTGTGGAACTCTTCGCCACAAGATACCAAGATGAGACATCTATTTGTTTAATGAAAATATTCATAGTTGTATCAGCTTCTTGGATGACAAATGTCAACCCACACGCTGGAGTGTAAATGCCAACCATTATAAGGTGGGGTTTGATACCCTCCTCTAAACATGTGACCCTGCTCACTGTCAGAGAAATGTTGCTGGAATAGATAAACCATTGGTCTGACCCCGTAAGGAAATTCCCATGTTTTTAATACAGCTATTCTAGTTCTGGGACTTGTCTTGGTGTGGGTTTCTGACACACACAATTAACAATGGCAGTCTACTTCTCAGGTTGCTATTGCCTTCAAAGGTGTTGGGATGTGAGTGAAACAGACTGTTTACCTAAAAAGAAAAGGAGCACCTGTGGCACCTTAGAGACTAACAAATTTATTGGAGCATAAGCTTTCGTGAGCTACAGCTCACTTTATCGGATGCATTGAGCTGTAGCTCATGACAGCTTATGCTCAAATAAATTTGTTAGTCTCTAAGGTGCCACAAGTCCTCCTTTTATTTTTGCAAATACAGACTAACATGGCTGCTACTCTGAAGACTGTTTACCTGCATCTCATGCATGCTTATGTCTCTTGTTAGGCTGTGACTTGCTTCTACTCAACTATATGAGTTGGGAGTCAGGGAATCACAAAAAGATTTGGATGCCTTGGAATTTTAAAAACTCTGACAAACATTGTTTGGGCAGAATTTTGTCTAAATGAAGCACAAACTCCCACCTGCCCCTAATGCCAAAATGATGGATGTTTTAGGTTCAACCACTGCACCTATACTGTGTTTATGAAAAACACAGGCTCCCCTGGCCAGAACATGCAACAGGAATGGCCATGGAGCACTCTGCCCACCTGGGCGGGAGATTTTATCATGCAAATGGCACAACATCACACAAATATGAGAACAGGGTGCTGTGAGGTTGAAGATGTGTGTGCGCTTCTTCCTCTGCATTAACCTTTGTTGGGAACTGAACCTTGAAGCCTGACCACAAATGCTAAGAAATGACGCTCCAAGGTCAGGGGCTCTCTCCAGTTGCAGGGAACTGTTTGGGTGGGACACACGCAGCTACTGATGATCCTGGGTGAGGATCTCACACAAACTCCCTCCCTCTGCTCTTTTGGGCTCTCGTCTATTATGTACATGCAGATGACACCAAAGCCTGTCTGAAGAGCCTCTGTTGTCCTGGCCTTAGGAATTTGCACAGCCACTTCTCTAAGGGCCGAAGAGCACAGTGTGGACTTGCCCATCTCAGAAAGATCTGCTGTTGCCTTCCCAGCCTGACTCATAAGCTGACAGCACTGACAGGTCCCATTCATTGCAAACGAGGCTCTTTCTATCCCAGCTGCATGCTGGCAGACCCAGGGTCTGAGACACTGCACTCAAACTGGGCCCCGTAATTGATGCATCGCAGTAATCACCAGCGTTAATCTCTGAACAGTGAAACTTAATTTTGTAAAAGCTTTCGGAGGGTATGTGTATGGGGCGGGGGGAGATGCAGGGCAGGACTCCTGTTCTCTAATGCCTTTGAGACAAGCCAGCAGGGAGCTCATCAGCAACCTCAGCCCTGCAAGTTATTGCTTGTCGATTACAAAGGAAACCAGCCCAAGTGTCTGTCCCCTTAGCTCAAGGTCCTCTTACCTGGAGGCTGGAGAGAAGGAGTTGCAAGCCACTGGCTTCTTGTTCTGCCATGCTGATCCCCACTCACACTCTCTGCCTCTCAGCGGCAGACACAATACAGCTGGAACACAGAGCTGCCAAATCTCCTTGCTGTGGCCCCCGTCCTGTTTAAGAAATGAAGACGCTAAACACAGATCCCAGATCCACGCATGCTGCTACCATTAATAATCACAGCAATGCAACTCTAGACCTCTCAGCGGGAGAGATAAATGTACCCCCCCCCCGCCCCCACCCACCTCCAGACACACACTGTGACGGGGAGATTAATTCCTATATAAAGAATCCCAGGGATTAAGCAAAGTGCTCAGAAAAGGTCTGGGAGTTTGGTGTGTGGCAGGGGGAGTTGGGAGGGTGGCAATGACAGCAAGAGAAAGGAGGAGAGCCACGAACCTCACAGAAGCCCGGGGAGAAGCGAGGGAGAGCTATTGCCCTGGCTTCCTGACAGACGTTCCCAGCTGACCCGCTGATCAGTTCCAGAAGGCCCTAAGTGGACACTTCTCTGTCTCTGTCCTAATGAAATTGGAGACACACATACACAGAGATAAACTCAGCATTAGCTAGTGCTGACAACGAACTGAACTGTAAGGATGGCAAAAGGGACAGGGAGAATGGAATCAGAGGACCCTCTCTAATGTTCTAGACTTGCTTGCCTGACCACTTATCCAGTACATCTAACAGCTGAGGGCACAGAATGTGGTAAACCTCAAGATTTAAATGCAACAAGTGAATGCCGAGCATCTAGATCAAACTGATGGAATCACTATGAGAGCTGGTTGGTTCTTTACATGCTCAGACTCTTCTTCATATATCACACACACAACAACAATGTTGAGAAAACATTAAGGTTGCAAAGTCAAGCACTCAAATGTTAGGAAATGCCAGAATTAAGGTTGCCTTTGCAACTTTAATTTGGCCCCCTTGTGCACATGCATGGTGATAGTCTTTAATTACATGAGCACATTCCTCACCCCCCAGGATCCCTCCCTTGTTTAGTGCACAAGATGGACCTCATCAGGTCTAGCAAGTTTCTACTGAGATTTTTCAAAGACTTATAATTTGGGCACTTTTTCATGTGGATGGCTTTGGCACATCCCTGATGCAAAGGCCACTATCCTGCTGAATTTCAAATCCTTTCTCCAAAGCATGGGGGCAATAGAGCTTCTTAAAGAAAAGGACACCAGAAATATTTAGCATGGGAAAAACCACGTATTTTCCCCTAACCTCATTCTCAGAAACAGCTCAACACTTTTGGCTAAAATTTTCTGGAATAATTCAGAATGAGGCAGACAGGGCTGAATGGAAAAATTCATTCCAAACAGTTAAATCTGTCAAAATTATAAGCTACTGAAAACAGGTTCTTATAATGAAAAGGGTCAGACAATTTTAATAATGTGTGTGTGTGTGTGTGTGTGTTTGTGTGTGTGTGTTCAATATAAACTCTTTGATCAATATAAAGGATGGAAAGATCCTCGCCACCCTACACTTGCCAGAATGCAAACCAGACATTTCTTGATATAAAAAAAACCTTTGATTAACATTTCCCCTCTCCCTCATTAGGTTTGATATGGATTCTTACTGTCAAGGCTCCAATCATAAGTGCAAAGGATAAAAAAAAGTTGTCACAAGATTGCCAGCCAGATCTGGGGTTTCCTTTGGGTATGTTTCAGAGAAGTGTCTAGACTTCAGGGTTCTGCCTGCTAACTGAACCTCACACATTTCAAGATGTACCCACTGCTAATGTATTGCCTTGTGTGTGTACTCTTTTGATCCCTGGTATTTATACAAGTTCCACTCAGATAAGTTTGATCTGCAGGAGAGTCTGCTCTTTAATTAATTTAGAATTGTTCAAGGGGAGAGGAGTGTGTGTATTATCTCAATGACTGATAGCAATAACAGATATTATTGTTATTATTTATTAAGCAAGTCCAAGAGGCACTTTGTCAATTTGTGAAAATGCATCCTGGGCTATTTTGCAACCCAGAAATGTTACTCCCTGTGACATTTTCTTTATATGCCCAAGTTTTGCATCAAAACATGCAAGCATTCTTGTTCTCTTATGTTTAACTGCAAAAATTAATCTTTGTCAGCACAAAATGCAAAATTTTGCTTCCTTGAATGTCGGGAGGTTCTCACTCAAAAACTGGGCCAGTTCCTGGGAGGGCAAAACTGCAAACTTTCTCAGATTTCACTCCAAAATGGGAACATTTTTTGCAAATGTGCAATGTAATCAAAACTTCAAATGCTGAAGTTTGCAAATTTCAGTTCAAATATTTGACGTGCCTCCTGGTATTTATTTAGCCAGACTTGCTTCATCTAAAATACTGAAACATTAATGCACTATTTATATTTTCACTGCGTTGATTCACAGTCCTCTCTATTTATGTAACTTTTGTAACACTGGGTCTGATTCACTTTCTGGTGTGCAAACTCTGCTGAAGTGCAATCTGAGGGTGCAAATTGTGAATTGTAGTTTAATTGGAATTATATCAATGAATTTAATCCCATACTAGTTAGCGGAAAAAATCCAGGACCTTCTGCACCCAAACCCCAGTCCCCTGCCACTGATACTAAAGGGAAATATCTATTAGTTACTATCATATTAGGGTTCTTATCCTCTGTGGGCTTCCTTCACCTAGAGGTCCTTCCGCATGGTTCAATGCCTGATCAGTTCTGATGTGCCATCCAGCAGAGGGCAGAAATGATACATACACTGTGAGCCAGTATGATACATTGGGAAGAACAGTAAAATGGGGAGAGATCCTAGGGGAAATGCAAACCCTTCCCCTAATTTAAATGTTTAGGAAACATTTCCTTATGTTGTTAATGATCTGTATATTAGAAGTGGGTTGGAAATTTTTATTCAAAACAGGTTTCCATCAGAAAATGCCATCTCAACAAATGAAAAAGGTTTTGTGAAATTATCTCGATTTTGGTAAAATTTCTCATTTTGGAAAATTTCATTTTAAAAAAATTGAAATTTAGTTTAAAAATGAAATGTGCATTTCAAAATGTATTTGATTTTGATGGGCATTTTGATGTTAGTTTTATTTCAAGACGAGTCAGTAGTAGGAGGAGTGATAATATGACATGTCAGATGATGACATAATAAAATGGTCCATTTTATTTTTATATTATTTTATTTTATTAAAAAATTAAGGATGGCTGCTTCCTAGTACAGACTTCTACAAAAGAAACATTTTTCAAAAACTTAGGACATCCACTGACAAAAAACTTAGTTACTGAAGCGTTATGGCTGGCTGGTGGTATCTCAAGCCCTCCAAAACATCAAGTTCAGCAAAACTCAAACCTCTGAAAACCAGAAAATAGAAAGTACACACCAGTGCAAACTTAACTGCCCTCTTCAGAGACAGCCTAATATGCCAATGCACACATACTCCAAAGTCTGCCTTTGCAAATAGCACAGGACATTCAGGGCATAGACCATGTGACCACTGAATGACAATCTGAGACCATCTCTTTTGCTAAGGCAAAACTTGTGTTTAGGTGAGCAGCACTGAACAGGAGCTACCTACACCAACCCTACATACAAACACTTAGCCTGTTCCACAAAAGCAATACTGCATTTGCTAAATTTTACAGTCCCCACCCCCCACCCCCTTTTGCAACCCCTTAATACTTGCAAACAGGAACCCATCTAATACTGTGCATTCACTTACCCACCATTAAGCCCACAAACTACTCTCACAGCCCTCCTCGCTGCTGGCAATTCCCAGGGCAAAAAGACCCCTCTACACTGCTAATGACACAAGCTACAGAACGCAGCACCAAAGAAAAACATACTGGATCTCTCAAAGTACACAAGCATCTCTTTCCTTTATGTGGGCAGTGGGGAACAGGGCTGGAGACATGGAGTTAATCTTACCATGGGTTACTGGGTGATGAATTGGCTGAGCTGGGAGAGCAGCAAGGCCTGGAATAGGTGTGGGTCCTGCAGGTTAGCTGGAAGGATCCTGTGTAGCAAGACTGAAGCACGTTGGCTGCGTGAAGATCTAAGACTAGAATGGCAGGGATGCTGCCACTGGTATTTGAAAGGTGAAATGGCAGAGTTCTACCTGTGTGGTAACTGTGCTCTACCAGCCCGCACTGTACTCCACTCCTTTCATTTCTATTGATCCCTCACTTCCCCAAGCACAAAGATTTACACACGTCACCCCAAAAAAATGTACTTTGACATTGCAGACCCTAAAGAAATCAGTCTCCGAGAATTAACACATCTGTCAATTGACTCCCAGGGCCAGACTTTAGAGCTTTGTCTCTTATCAGTGGGGCCCAATAAAATCTAATAACAGAACTTTGTGTAAGAAATGAGGGAGAAGCAGCATCCTCAGATGGGCTGGAAAGAAATTAAAAAACAACGTTATGAGCACTGCTAGCACATCATGTCTTAGAATGATTAATCCATCAACTGAAAATGACTTAAGGGCTAATTAAAGGCAGCTTAAAGAAGCTGTTTTGCCTTGTCTCTCGTTCTGTTCCTAGTGACAATGGTACCTGTCAGCTGAACTGTGTGAAACTGCTGCATGAATTTTCAAAAGAAAATGAGAAGTGATGTATAAGAGCAGATCAATGGCCCAGGTATCCTGAGGGGTCCCATCTCCTATTGCACCACACAGACCAGGGATCGGCAACCTTTGGCACGCAGCCCGTCAGGGAAAGCCCATGGCGGGCTGGGACGGTTTATTTACCTGCAGCGACAGCAGGTTCTGCCAATTGCGGCTCCCACTGGCCGCGGTTCACCATTCCAGGCCAATGAAAAGAAAATCCATTCACCCAGCTCGGGCCCTATTCCTTTGCCACAATCTCCTGTTGGAAACTGCTCCCACACGGCAGTAGTGAAAGGGTTCAAATGAACATGAAATTGTTCCCAGGGACAAGTCATGATGTTGACTCTCATTTTCAGATGTTGATGGAAGTGGCTTCTGCTGCCACCACAAGGGAAAATTAACATCTTCTGGCTTTGAAACACACTCTGGTGTTACTACTAGTTAATAATAAGCTGTTACTGTATCAAGTATCAGTCCGGGCTGGAGAAATCTGGCTTAGGCTAGAGTTGTTTCCTGTCAGAGGTCACTATAACATCTGCCTTGTGGGGTGTCATTGCTGTATTATTATGCTCTGTGGGGCAGTCACTGTGGGGATATATTATACGGTTCATCTTTATGAGGTCTTGAGACTGACTGGCAAAGCTCTGTGAGAGCGCAGGACTGACACAGCAGGTCAGGACTGCGATGCATTGGCAAGGCTGTGTAGGGACGCAGGACTGGGAGATCAGGGGTATTTTTGTACAGAACCTCTGCCTGGCTCTGATCAGTTTTCCCCAGTGATGCTATCAGTCCTTTGTTTTCCCGATCATCAAATTCACACTTTTTAAAGACAAATGTTAAGAGACTTGAAAAAAGAGACCTCATTTTGCTTCCCATCGAGAGACTTGCTAACCCAGAGATCCCAGGACAGCAAGAGGGATGATAATAACTGATTCTACATATGATACCTGCCTAGACTCTCAAAACTTTCACATGGTCCCTCCAGTCTCTGAATCCCTTTTGGAATAGATATTTGGCAATATGTTGGAAAATTACAGTTTGAGCTGCTTCTGAAATCACTCAGAAACTTTGCTTTCCCACTGAAAGAGGCATGTAGGCTCACCCCTACCAGAAACTGGGGAGGAAAGCACTGGTTAGATTTCACTCCATGGTGTTTATTTAAAATAAACATTTTTGTCAAGAATAATGTATGCTTCCTCTACCTTGACAGTTTGTCAAATGATTCTGCAATATATTTTGTTATGATCATGTTCCCCTCTGGTTTATGATACACCTGCCTTATAAAAACACATATCTTGGGCTGAAATAGATTTATTTAACCGCTTGACTGCTGTCAGATGTTCCCAGAATGCCTCCAATACATACAGGGAGATAATACCTGCTCTGCTGTTTAATCCTGCATGTGCATGAAAGTCAGATACACCAACTGTGTTACTGACTGGTCCAGGTACATTCAATGAATGCTCCAGATACATGCAGGTGGGGTGCACCTACAGCAGTGGGGGGCAACCTGCGGCCCACGAGCCGCATTAGGCTCATCAGGGTAATCTGATTGTGGGCCGAGAGACATTTTCCTGATGTTGACTGTCCGCAGGCATGGGCCCCTCTTGCCCCCCCACGCAGCTCCCAGTAGCTGCTGTTCGGCATTCCCGGCCAATGGGATCTGTGGGAAGCAGCGGCCAGCACATCCCTGCAGCTGCCACTGGCTGGCAATGGCAAACCATGGCCACTGGGAGCTGCTGGGGCTGGTGCCCGTGGAGAGTCAATGTCAGCCAAATGTCCCACAGCCCGCAATCAGATTACCCTGCAGGGCCGCATGTGACCCGTGGCCCGCAGGTTGCCCACCACTGACCTACAGTGTCGCTGAATACTATTCAACCCAGTAGAACTCATCTGTTGCACTGCTGCATACTCTAGGTGCATCCAAGTGGGAGACACCTGCTTCACTGCTGAATCTCAGGATATCTGTGGATAGACCCCACATGCTGTGAGGGTGAACATTTCGCCTATAGCCTAATATTCCATGATTTCAAGGGCATGTTAATGGATGTCAGTAGGTGCAATGGTGGAGCAGCAATGAAATAGTTAAATTAGCAATGCCGAATCATCTCTTTTGTCATTTCTACAGACAAAACAAAGGGATTCCTTCTTCCTCCTTTTACGGCTCTCTGAATGTTTCTAACACGAATGTCACCCATCCCCTTTTCTTTCAGTAAATCATAACAATATTTTTCATGTGCTTAGACAACAATTGGAATTCTTCTACCCTTAATCTCCAATCCCTTGCACCTTGTGTCATCAATTGCTTCTGTGCAAAGTGCAAAATGCAACCATTCCAACTTAGTTGTGTTTTGCACAGGTGTAAATGTCAACATAAAATGAAGACAGTGAGGAATCAGGTTAATTGAGTGTTTTAGGAAATGGACCACGTGCTGGCCAGACAAATGCCATGCATGTAACTCTGAGATTGCATTGTGTCTGCTTTTCAGTACCATCAGGGTTTTTTTTACCACAGAGACAGATGCACATACATTATGCATAGAAGGCAACATAAGAACTAGGTATGGAAGGTGAGAAATGTGGGAAAAGGAGAGCGAGGACTCCAGCTGAACAGGCAAGACTTTACCTGTGGGGGTTCGCAGCTTTCTCTGATGGGTACGGTATTCACCACCATCGGAGGCCAAACAGTGGACTAGATCATGGAATGCCAGCCTGTTCTGATATGGCATCTTTTAGGTCATACAAAGCTTCCACTGATATTTTTCTCCAGGCACATTCAGGTTAGCAGCCTGTCCTCCTTCCTATTGTTCTTGTGTGATTTCAGCAGGAAAGAAAATGAATGAATTATGCTGGATTTGTTCCTGTTTACTACAGAAGATAACACTGTATCCCTAGGACATTCTTGAATTACAAGGGTACAAACACACTCGTGCTCTCCCTGTCTCTCTATCAATAAGCAAGGATATGGGTTAGTGCAGAGGGGACTAGCTTAGATTTATCATTGAGGCTGGAAATGTTAGTCCTTTTCATGTATTCATGTTTAGTATTAGGCAGAGTAGCTCATCAGAGAAAGTGGCTGAAGGGACTCTTTGAGGAAATTAGAGATAAGGAACCTCTAGGGAAACAGGGAACCACTTTAGGTCACTAGATACCTAATCTTGGCCATTACTGGTAACAAAGCCTGCTCATTGTTCTCAAGCACTTTATCCAATCTGGTTTATCACTCCACCAATGCAAGGCTATTGGAGTTTAACAATTGTGTCTCTTTTTTTATAGCATTTGCCTTGGCTAGCTGGGTGCACATCCCACAAGTCAATCCTGAGTGTCCTTGCCTATCTTCTTGGTGCATCACAAGCCATGGAAGTGCCTGCTTCCTGCCCTGATGTAACAGAATGTTTCCAATGAAATCCAAGAGGATTAGAGGATCTTCCTCCTTCGCCATGTGGTGTGAGGCAGGAAGTGGGGATGATGATTATGCTTTTGATGCACTCTCCATGAACTCTCACTCTGCCCCATATCTCTGTAGCCCTTTCAAGGACAACAAAGCATTCCTTTGAAGCAGATAAATCTTCTCATGTCTGCTGCTGGGTCCCACTAGCCTGGGTTGCTATAAAGACATCCTGAAGCCTACAGTGTATTCTTCAGGTCTGGTGGAAGCTCAGGATGCAAGCTTAGAACTGGCTAAGGCTGAACCTGAACATCTGTTTATAATCTGGTAAATTCAGCAGCTCTAGAGATGGTAGGGAAGGGGACAGTGTCTCTGAGGACGGTGTAGGAGATGCAGTGGGTGGCCGGGTATTAATCATAATGAACCCTTAAAATTCCACCCATCCTGAATGGAGGAAATGTTCTTTTGCAAACAGGAACTCACTCTTATCCAGTGGAATTCACATTGCAGAGAATGAGCTCTTCTCCAGGACAAGGGGGAAATTTTAAGGTTGAAGGATTGTACTTGCCCACATTCTGGCTTGACTGAATGGAAACACACAATGTTCCCAGAACTTTGGCTTTGGAAACAATACAAGAGGATCTCTTAGAATGATGTGTCCTGACTTTCATCTGCTCTTCATTTCTCGGAATTACATTCCCCATCTTGGTCCAGCTATTGTGCAGAAAAGTAGCTTCTTGAAAACACTCTGGATGCTGTCCAAAAGAGCTAGCCTTTTCTTCCGTTTATGCTAACACATTAAATACAGTAACAAGAGTCACATTAAGTAATAGGACTTACACCTCCTACCTCCACTTCCAAGAATCCACTTCTCTTGCCTTCATTAATTTGATCCCTGAACCCCCTTTCTGAGTGGATTGAGGCATCTCTCAGAGTCTGCAGAAGAAAACTGACCTGACACAATTTAATAGGAATTTTTGTGTCGAAGTGCAGCCCTTTTGAAAATTCTGTATGTAAGAAAACTGCTCTTAGAAAAGTAGTGATTCAATTCCATTTTCATTAAAAAAATCCTTAAAAGAATATGAATAATGCTTAGCATTTGCATAGCACTTGACATTTGGAAAACACTGTATAAACCTTAATCAATTGATCTACAAAATCTGCTCTCCATGGGTTAGGTAAGTATTATTATCCCAGCTTACACTTGGGGAGACTGAGGCAGAGATATTAAGTGACTTGCTGAAGAACACAAAGAAAGTGAATGAAAGAGCCAGGAATAGAAGTCTGGGATTCTTCATTCTCAGTACTGTATTTTGTGCTGGTCCACAAACTCAGTGAAATCTCAGGAGAGCTCTCAGTTGTAGTTGCAGTTGGAAGACTTAGGAAATCAGTTCCTTCATTTCACTTGTGGGTTTTCCTCACTAGAATTAAAGAGGCTGTTGCTTTTTAGAGAGCCTGTCTTAACTGATGGTGAATATTCACACCCCTTTGTCCTTTAGGGACAGATTTGTAGCCAGCCATCATTTTTTAACACATACTTTTGTACCTGCACTCGACTCAGTATGAAGTTGCGAGGGCAGGTTAGCTAGACCCAGTACTTTGGACCCATTTCCAGTGGAAATGTGACCCCCTCAAAGTATTTGATTGAGATTTACCATAAAATGAAGTGCCTAAATAGAGAATGGTCCAAGGAGGGGAATATCTATCTCCCCCTAGGCCAGCTGAGGTCAGGAATATCTCTTAAGGCATACTTTCTACTTACATTAAGGAAGAGCATGGGGGTGGCCATCTCATATCTGAATTCTTCTGGCAAGAAACTTGGGAAGTGTGTGCAGCAGGTCTGTCAGAAACTCCTGGCCCTTGCAATGCTAGTGTAATGCTGCCTCCTCGGGGTGATAGAGATGGAAGCCCTGTTTGTATTGAGTGATAAAGGAAATGGAGAGGTCTGTGTTTCTGACTCTCCTGAATTCTATCCCCAGGGCTGCATGGAGAAGAGCTGATGACTTTATGTAGGTACCTGTGGCTTAGATACAGCCTCCTCGAGTTCTGGGTGCAAGTCAAGGAACATGAATGACCAATGGCTCTGAAATGAGGCTCTCCTCTCTTCTCCTCTGCCCTCCCTCCACCCCCATTGCCAGTGGTTGTTTCTCTGCTCTACTCATTGCCTTGAGGCAAAGGGCCCACTCAGCTATTCACTTCTGCTGGGGGTGGTTGGAGAAGGGGGTGGCATGGTCCAGTACCTACTCCCCCTCCCACCTCCATTAGAAAAAATGCATGTGCTAGCTCTTTATAAAGAAAGCCTTCATTTCATTAAGATTTAATTATTGGTTTAATTAAAATGGGAGCGCAGCGGCCTGAGATGTGTACATTTTTTTATGGCTGAAGGAGATTGTAAAGTCCTCATTCATTTCACATCATAGTGTCTGAGACAAATTGGGCTGCCTTTTTTATAGACCAATTCTCGGGGCTGCTTTGAAATGGATCCCAGAGCCATTCATACAGATTAATTCAAGCAGTGAATCAGATCCTGCTCATTGGCTGCCTTTCAGGACATAGAGCGGATGCACCGGGTGCCCTGTGGAAGGGGTCTGAGCGCTGGCAGGGCTCTCTGAATGAATAATTAATCCTTATCCAGGCTTTTTTTTTTTTTGTTTAAGTTTTGCTTTATTCTATTTACATTGCAAAGTGAAGTTAGGTCCTGGTGAAAGACATCAAGCTGACAGCCCCGGAAACTGACGATTGCTCTGCTGTGCTCAGGGAAAGGTAGAGACCGGGAAAACTTCCCCCACACTGTCCTTCCAATAGGCCTATGTCCTGACCTGGCGGCACCTCCTCTAGGGTTGTGGAAGCAGTCCAATCTCCAAGGCCTGTTCCATGTCTGGCTTCCCTGTTGAGGCTGCCAGCGTGGGGGAAATTAGTGCCACAGGCAAAAGTGGTTTTGATGATGGGAACACCCCCACCTGTAGGAACGAGGCTGAGACACAGACCAACCACCCCCCCAGCTCATTTCCCATGGGAACCATAACTATTAGATGGGAATGGTATATAGGCCTTGACCCAGACTGGATTTGACCTGGGTGTGAGGTGTAAAGGTGTGAGCTGTGAAGTTCTGTACTCTATTGCAATCCCCGAACCAGTCAGTCATGGATCTTTCTGTATCATCCACTTTCCCCTTTGTGCCAGTGAAACAATAAAAAGGGAGAGTGTCAATGTCCAGCACTTTGGAGATGCTGGTTCCATTCAGCAATGTGGTCCACACAATCCATTAGATGATCAATACCTCTGAGATCCCCACATTGGCCCATGAGAGCCCCTTCTCCTTGGGAGAAGTAAGTGCACTCTATAGCCCTTTCATGATGTTGACACTTAGATACTACAATGATAGGTACCTCAGAAACACAGTCTCTTAGATAGCTAGACAGACAGCTCATGCCAGATGTTCAAAACCAATGAGCTGTAGAACACAAAGCAAAGCTGACACAGGAAGCAGGAGGGGTTTTGAGGACTGAAAGAGAGCAAATATTTTATAATCTAGCAATTCCAGGTGAATTTATGCTGTCTCCTTTATTTGCAATCAGATCCTAGACAATCACCTCCATATCTATGGGGTTCTGTGATCTTCAGATTACAGCTCTTACACCACAGTCCAGAGAAAGTGGAGTGAAACAGAGTTTCAGATTTCAGAGTAGCAGCCGTGTTAGTCTGTATTCGCAAAAAGAAAAGGAGGACTTGTGGCGCCTTAGAGACTAACAAATTTCAGATGAGAGAGTGACCCTCCTGACCTTGATGTGAACTCCGACACTCACCATGTCATCCTTCCAGTTCCAGCCACCGACACCAAAAGGTAGGTGGAGGCAGAGTGCAGGGCTGGAGAAAGGGCATGCCATGTTCAAAGTCAGTTAAACCTCTATTGTTCCACTTGGAATCTTTAATTTTCAGGTATGCTGTATACACCACTTTTTACAGCACAGATATGTGTGTGTGTGTAGGAGAACCTGCATGTTGACCTTTTAGTGAGTGACTTGGCCCACCTTTTAATGTGGAAATTTTAGATTGGCAGTGGCCTGATTTTCAGAGCTCCCACTGACTTCAGCCCTGTGTAAAATCAGATGCTCTGTACTTATGCTACAGCATATCCTTCTTGTGAAGGAAATAAAGACTCCTGCATTCTGTTCCTCTCTCTTCCAGTCAATCACTCTGTGGCCTTGAATTAGCAATATCAGCTCCCTGTGCCCTTGTTTCCCATCAGGAACGCTGACTTACATCACAAGTGAGTTATGAAGTTTGGCCACTTTGTGATCCTCGGATGGAAGGGGCCCTGTAAGTGCAAACATAATTATATATTACTGAGGAATGTGGCTATAATAAAAAGTATTCATTACCCATTGTCTAGCTGCAGTATTTGTGTTTATGTCAGCAGTTAAAAATCATTGATCAGCTATCATCAGAGAACAAGAAGAAGACTCTGATCTGAGCAAAGAAAACCAAATATACCCATCACAACCTGAGTGAGCAAGACTGTAAAGCTGCTGCAAACACTCCTGACAGCTCATTCGTGGAGGAAGATCCAGGCTGCAGAAAACTTCTTTGCCTCTCCTTTCCTCATGTCCAGCAGACTAGCGACTAGCACTCCGGGAAGTGACCTGAGAGCAGAAAATCTTGCAGTGATACTCCTGTTGCAAGGCTAATCTCTGCCTTGCCTCCTTTGTCTCCGGAGAGCAGTCAGACTTCCGAGCTGCAGGTAGCCACCCACTGTGGTGAGCTGCTGTGCCAAGCCTCCCCAACTACTTTTCAAAGTCAGATAAAGCCTCTGTGTATTGTTGTGTGTGACCGCAGCACAGCTCGGTGGATTTCTCCGAACACATGGACCAGAGCCTTTGAAGTGAGGCCCGTCTTGTTTCATTTGATCTGGGAGCACAGCAGCTAGTGAACAACGGGCATTGTGGAGAAGTTATAACCCAGATGGGATCGATTGAACTTAATTTTAAGATGCCTCTCAGCTTGGTATCTGACCACCTGACGATTGCACTTCTTGCTCTTTCTCCAAAACAGACCCACCTTTAGATTATTGAGCAATATTTTTTAATATGTAGAGGAGGAGGGAATGAAGGTGCAAGTTATATGCATTGTGGGGTAAGGGTGCTGTGGGGAAATGAACCGTCTCTCCCAGAATGATCTCTATGTTTCTATACAGTGCCTTTCATACTCAAGGGTGCCAATGCCCTTTACAGTTGTTTGTATAGGAGTGATTCACCCACCGCTGAAATGCAGCTGCCTCTGGAGTGGAACACAGAAGTACTTAACAGTGTAGAGAACACTACACAACACGTTTGAGGGCAGGAAGTGAAGGAGAAGTAAATTGAAATCAGAGAGGGAAATTTAAGTAGACAGAATGAAATTATCCACATTCAGATTTGGTGTCCCGCTTATCTCATGAGGACTGACAATATCACAGCCAATGAACATAAGAATGGCCATACTGGGTCAGACCAAACATCCATCTAGCCCAGTATCCAGTCTTCCGACAGTGGCTAATGCCAGGTGCCCCAGAGGGAATGAACAGAACAGGTAATCATCAAGTGAGCCATTCCTTGTTGCTCATTCCCAGCTTCTGGCAAACAGGCTAGGGACACCATCCCTGCCCATCCGGGCTAATAATCATTGATGGACCGATCCTCCATGAATTTATCTAGTTCTTTTTTGAACCCTGTTGTAGTCTTGGCCTTCACAACATCCTCTGGCAAGAAGTTCCACAGGTTGACTGTGTGTTGTGTGAAAAAATACTTCCTGTTGTTTGTTTTATACCTGTTGCCTATTAATTTCATTTGGTGACCACTAGTTCTTGTGTTATGAGAGGAAGTAAATAACACTTCCTTATTTACTTTCTCCACACCAGTCATGATTTTATAGACTCCAGTCATATCCCCCCTTAGTCATCTCTTTTCCAAGCTGAAAAGTCCCAGTCTTATTAATCTCTCCTCATATGGCAGCCGTTCCATACCCCTAATAATTTTTGTTGCCTTTTTCTGAACCTTTTCCAATTCCAATATATCTTTTTTGAGATGGGGCGACCACATCTGCACACAGTATTCAAGTGTGGACGTACCATGGATTTATATAAAGGCAATATGGCATTTTCTGTCTTACTATCTTTCCCTTTCTTAATGATTCCCAACATTCTGTTCGCTTTTTTGACTGTTGCTGACATTGAGTGGATGTTTTCAGAGAACTATCCACAATGACTCCAAGGTCTCTTTCTTGAGTGGTAACAGCTAACTTAGACCCCACCATTTTATATGAATAGTTGGGCATTACTTTCCAATGTGCATTACTTTGCATTTATCAACACTGAATTTCATCTGCCATTTTATTGCCCAGTCACCCAGTTTTGAGAGATCCTTTTGTAGCTCTTCGCAGTCTGCCTGGGACTTAACTATCTTGAGTAGTTTTGTATCATCTGCAAATTTTGCCACCTCACTATTTACCCCTTTTCCAGATCATTAATGAATATGTTGCATAGGACTGGTGCCAGTACAGACCCCTGGGGGGCACCACTATTTACCTTTCTCCATTTTGAAAACTGACCATTTATTCCTATCCTTTGTTTCCTATATTTTAACCAGTTACCAATCCATGAGAGGACCTTCCCTCTTATCCCATGACAGCTTACTTTGCTTACGAGCCTTTGGCAAGGGACCTTGTCAAAGGTTTTCTGAAAATCTAAATACGCTATATCCACTGGATCCCCGTTGGTGGTATAGGCTATGTCTACTCTAATGCCTGTATACCTGTCCATGCATGTGGCTGTGCCAACCCCCCCCCCCCCAGATGCAGGAAAAAGGCAGTGAAAAGGCATCAGGCCAGGTTATATGTTGTTTCCTGATTACCCTGTGCATAGTAAAACCAGGGCAGGGAGCTATTCAGAGCTTCCTGATGCTCTGTCCAGCTCTGGATAAAATTAGAGCAGCCTGTTGGTGCCTTCTGCCAGTTGGAGATGTCTGGAGTGCATCATGTTCCCAACCCACCTTTTCCCTGCCTGCCCCTTGCCACCCCTAATTTGCTCCCTGCTCAGTGGGCCATGGGGAGGGTGGTGTAGGATCAGCCACGTGAGTAGCATATAGGGAGCAGAGCAGAACAAGAATCTGCCCCACAATCTCTGTAAACTCTGCTGGGGCTTAGTTCTAAGTACCAGAGCTTGAGTCTAATCAGTTGGCAACCTTAATAGATGTGCGCCAATATCCCTCTCAATCAAGTTGGAGAACCGAGAGAGCCTCTTAACGTTACCATTTGTATGCGCTAGAGTGGATGCTTCATTTTGCTATGCTGCTGCCTGCCACGGTACCCGGTGACACTTGTCAAAGAATTTCTGCCAAAACTGTTTTATGATGAAAAATTGTTTGTTTGTTTTGTCAAAACATTTTTTTCACAAAAATGTCTGCTGTAGGTGGAAAATTTCAACTGCTTTCAAAAAAGAAATGCACCAAACCAAACGTATTTTGATTCAGCTATTCTGCCCTGGTGCCTCATGGGAGTTATAGTTTAGTTTCCTCATGTCCCCATTCTCTTCTTTGGGCAGGGCTTCTTGACTACATTTCTGAGGATACAACACAGTCAATGATGCCCAGGATGCAACTATCTCTCCTTACTGAGATAGTGGTGCATTATGGGAGATGTAGTCCAGCCCTGCGTTCCAGCCCATAGAGAAGAGCATGAGGCACCCAAGCTGCAACTCCCATGATTCACCCTAGCAGCTTTGAAATATTTTGGTTTTTTTTTTATTTTTTTGCCTAAAGAAAGTCACATTTTTTCAACCTGGTCTACTACCAGCTCACTTTCAGACTCTCTCTCAGCCAGCAGTTTACAGCCACACTGAGATTCGAGCTGTCACCTCTGAGGTACAAAAAACTGGGACATCTAGGATGATTCTGAGACCATAAAGCTGGATAGCTTGCAATGTGTACTGAGCACTCTTACAGATCTCTCAAAACAGCTACCTCAAAAGAGGGGTAATCCTGGGAAAACCTGGCCAGGTGGCAACCCTGACTGGGATCACTACATCGTAAAACTGTCCTTAAGCACACCAAGTTAGAGAAAGGAAGAGAGATCCTGAGAATGAGAGAATCAACCACAGGCCACAGAGCTATACATTGTGCAAAAGGGGTAGAACTTCTGTACGACCTGGTAGGCATGCTGTAGGGCAAAGAAACAGGGCTTGGCCAAAATCCCTTCTCAGTTACATTGGTGCAACCTCATAAACTTTGGACAAGTGAAATCAGTGATTAGAGGTGTTCAGATGCTATGGTGAAGGTGAACACTCAGATACTTAGATGTGTAGAGAAAGGAGAATGGGAGTGGGACTCCTGGCTTCTATTCCTGGGTCTGCCACTGAATTATTGGGTATGTCCATGGGCAAGTCCATTAACTGCTCTACACCTTGGTTTCCCTGTCTGTTGCCCATACAAAACCATCTCACAAAACGTTGTGAGTCCTGTGCGAATAAGTTGATTTGAGGTCTGTGGATTAAAGGTGATATAGAAGTACAAATCATTAGAATATCTGAAAGGCCATACTGGGGCAGAAGGTCCATATAGCTTAGTATCCTGTCTCTGACATTGGCCAGTGGCCAGTGCTTCATAGGGAATGAACATGACAATTTTGTGCGGTCCACCCCCTGTCATCCAATCCTAACTTGTGGCAGTTGGAGATTTAGGAACACTCAGAGCTTGGGGTTGCATCCCTAACCTTCTTGGATAACAGGCATTGATGGACCTATCCATGAAAAATATCTAATTCTTGTAAGAATCTAGTTATACTTTTGGCCTTCACAATGTCCCACGACAACAAGCTTCTTGTGTTATGTGAAGAAGTACTTCCTCTTGTTTGTTTTAAAGCTGCTGCCTATTAATTTCATTGCGTGACCCCAAGTTCTTGTGTTATATGAAGGGGTAAGTAAAACTTTGCTATTCACTTTCTCCACACCATTCATAATTTTATAGACTTCTATCTATAAAATCATGAAAGGTGTGAGAAAATGAATAGGCATGAGTTATTTACCCCTTCACATAACACAAGAACTAGGGGTACCGGATGAAAGTATTATTGCTTGGTGAGTTTATGCATGCAAGTGAAAGGTAGGTCTCTGTGACCAACCAAGGAGGAAGCCGGGGCAGGGGAAACTATAGGGTGGATTTGGGCTGAGCTATCTAGAACACTGCCTGTGACTGGTTATGAAGACTTTAAAGTGTAATTTAAAAAAAAATGAATAGAGCAGTTTGATAACATCCCCTCTCTGGAAATCAGAGTTTGCGGGAGAGAAGGGAGTGATAGAGTGATGGAGCAGGGAGAGCAGAGAGTGATAAGCAGGACTTATTTAATCTGCAGAAGAGAAGAGTGAGGGGGGATTTGATAGCAGCCTTCAACTACCTGAAGGGGGGTTCCAAAGAGGATGGGGCTCGGCTGTTCTCAGTGGTGGCAGATGACGGAACAAGGAGCAATGGTCTCAAGTTGCAGTGGGGGAGGTTTAGGTTGGATATTAGGAAAAACTGTTTCAGTAGGAGGGTGTGAAGCACTGGAATGGGTTGCCTAAGGAGGTGCTGGAATCTCCAGCCTTAGGCGTTTTTAAGGCCCGGCTTGACAAAGCCCTGGCTGGGATGATTTAGTTGGGGTTGGTCCTGCTTTGAGCAGGGGATTGGACTAGATGACCTCCTGAGGTCTCTTCCAACCCTAATCTTCTATGATTTTATGATTCTATGTGAAAGGCAGAGGGGATGGTACAGGTCAGAACTGGAGGTAATAAGATGTTGTGGTATTATTTCTGATGATAGGTCATAATATTATGATACAGTATTTCCATGGTATCCCCTTTTACATGTCTACACATCCTTAAATGGGGACCGCCTGTCCCTTCTAGTTACTTTCCAGCATGCTCCTCCCTTCCCTAGAACCAAAACCTGTGATCAGATTAAAGTCAATTTCATGTTCTCTTCACTTTGGTCTTTGTCACACTTACTGCCTGTCCCTGTCACCGGATGACTCATTTCCACATAAAGAGCTGACATTTTCTTCTCAAATTCACGGAAGGGTCGCCAGTTGCCACATTAAAGGGAAAAACTACAATGAAGTGATTTTCTAGTCATTGCCTCAGATTACAAAGGAATGTAAATCACTGAGCAGTGTTTCTGTTGAAAGAGAGTGAAACTATGTCATATAGTTCTAAAAGGTGGTTTGAAATTTCACATGCACACACACACACACACAATTGCAAAGACAACCAGGCTCTGTGTGTGTGTGTATGTGTGAGCATATCACAGACACACACACACATAAATGCATGCATGCACACACACACACACACACACACACACATATACATACAGAGTGTGGTTGTCTTTGCAAATGCCTTGCCAAATACTTAGTTACTGAATAGGGGTCACTATGCAAAGTATTAGGAGGAAGGTAGTCCTGTGGTTATGTGCAAGCCAGGGACCTAGGTTCAGTCCACTGCTTTTCCACAGATTTCCCATGCAGCCTGGAGCGAGCCACTTGTCTTAGGGTATGTCTACACTACAAAGAAAAACCCGCAGCCCTGAGTCTCAGAACCTGGATCAATTGACTCAGGCTCATGGGGTTCCGGCTGCAGGGCTAAAACTAGCAGTGTAGATGTTCCTGCTCATGCTGGCCCCTGGGCTCTGAAAACCCAGTGAGGGGGGGAAGGTCTCAGAGCCCAGGCTCCAGCCTGAGCAAGAATGTCTACACTGCTATTTTTAGCCCTACAGCCCAAGCCCCACAAGCCTGACTCAATGGACCCAGGCTCTGAGACTTGCCACGTACCCTTGGTCTCCCTGTGTCTCAGTTCTCCTTCTGTAAAATGGGGATACTAGCACTTCTCTACCTCACAGGGGTGTGTGAGGAGAAATCCATTAAAGAATCTGAGGTGCTCTGATATTATGGTAATGTGGGCCATAGACGAACCATAGCTAGATATCAGCAATATCCCCATAATGTTATTTACCTGAAAAGGCAAACTAGTGGAGATGTTAATGGCAAACTAGTGCAGATTTTAATGGCACCCACTGGTGTGTGTGTGTGTGTGTGTGTGTGTGTGTGTGTGTGTGTGTGTGTGTGTGTGTGTGTGTGTGTGTGTGTGAATCTGTGATTTGCTTATACACACACACACATCTCTGCACGCACCCATCTCTAAAGGCGTATATAGACAATGATATATTGTTGTTTATACATCTCTGTTCTGCCAGATTATGACCAGATTTCCCCCCTACCACCTGTGTGGCTGCATTAGTGCTCCCTGGATCACGGCTGCTGCAGCATGTGGGGAGAGCAGGTGATGCATGCCCAGTACTCCCTCCTGCATAGATGGCTGGAAAATGAGCACAGCCTTGGCTCTTCCCCCACCCCCACCCCCAGGGAGCTGAGCCAGCACAAGAGGGTAGGGCCATCCTTACCCATACGCAAAGCATGCAGCTGCGTAGGGCACCAGAAAATTTGGGGCACCAAATTTCCTGGTGCCCTGCACAGCTGCGTGCTGCTCCAGTCCCTGCTCTGCCTCTTCCCCATGGCCCCCACGCCAGCTCTGCCCCAGCCCCACCCCTTCCCCAAAGCCCCCGCCCTGCTCCACCCCACCCCGCCCCTTCCCTCCCCTGCTCCGCCCCAGCCCCGCCCCCACTCCCTTGGGGACTGCAACAGGACCAGGCCTACACTCAACGGCGGCGGAAAGTGAGCGCTGGGGGGCGGTTCCCCCCGGCTCCCCAAGCCAGCCCCGCCCCCCTGCAGAGGCCTGGGCCCCCTCACACACACACATCCATGTGGGCTGCGTAGTGCCCCAGAATAGCTAGGGACGGCCTTGCAAGAGGGGGCAGTAAACCAAAGTTTGCTGGGGAGAAGTTGTGTCTGTTCTGGGGCAAGGGGAGAGCAGGGAAGGAATTGTGTCCCCCCGGGGCACTGAATGAGAGCTCAGCCTAACCCCAAGGTGTGAGGGCAGGGGCACTGTCTGCATCTTTCTTCTCCTGAAGATCAAGCACGTGACTGGTGTCTCAATTTTGTGTTTGTGATTCTTGGAGCTCATCTCTGAAAAGTACATTTAAAATCCTGCTTCTGATGCAGGACTATAAAAATAAGAGGTTAGGTGTGAGGCCCCCTGAAGTCAGACCTCTTGTGCTTCCAAAGCTACTCCAAAGGCAAAAAAGCGAGTGCAGTTGTGAATGGCTCCCTGCTGGCAGGCAAGCCAAATCCGAGTAAGGAAAAAACTGGAGCCCGTAATCATTTTATGATTCTAATTTAACTTTTACGAACATATTTCGAGCTTCCCTAGTCAGACTCTGGTATTGATCTTTCCAGTACTGTTAACTCATAACTAGACCATATTTGAAGACATAAACTTTAAGAGGGACAATTAAAAAGAGACAGATGACATTGGCTATGCTCCTCTCAGCATGAGGAGTGGGATGCATAAATCCTGCTGGGTTCAGGTGAAGTTATGCAAGTGGAGATTAACTCGTGGCTGTGTCAGTTTCTGAGGCACCAAGCCCCCGTTATATCATTCTTCATTTCCAAATAGAAAGTGGAGCAATGCTGGGGGGCAAATCCAGCAGGTGGCCAGTACGGCCCAGTACTCAGACTGGGAAAATAAGGATGTAAAGCTCATCTCCCATTCCCACCTGCCTTTATTCTGGAGATTGGCCCGAGCTGCAACATTCTTCCCCAGAAGTGGATTCAGATCCAAATTCTCTCAGAGCTCCATAAGTCTCAGTTTCGAGGTGCTCCTTTGGGTCCATTACAGAGGCTGACCTAAGCAGAGAGACTTGGATCTTGTGCATGGTCTTATTCTGAATAGAGAACACTGACCCTGAGTTAGTGCCTAGGGCAGGATGTTTTCTGGCTATGCTGTACTGACAATGTGCCTTGGTCTATATTTCCGATTGATGAATAACTTGACAAGTCTGAAAAGGCAACGTTTGAGGGCTTTTTTCTCTCCACAGGAAAAATACAAAAATGGCTGCTCTTCGGCCTCCAGCTGTCTGAGGAAGAAAGGAAGATGAAAATATGCAGCAGATTGTATTGACCCTCATCCACTGTACTGATCCTAATTAAATTGAACTGAGGTTGGGGTCAGGGTGGTGGAGGAGTGGCTGCTCTAGAGTTGGGTGACATGTGTGGTGCTTTTGTTTTGAAGGAGTCCCATTGTGATTCACTTGGAGTTTGGTGTTAGAAATCTCAAAGCAAAACTTATTCAGGAGCTCTGAGTTTTACCTGGCGTTTGAGTAAAAATTAGACACAGACCCAGGTAAGCGATAAAGTTCAGGCTTGGAACTGGGTCTGAACTTCCCCCAAAGCTAACTGCAGCTGGATTTGCTGTGCTTGTTCAGACCACACAAAACCATGTGCAGTTGTGAATTTCACACGCATCAGTTTAACATTATTTCAGGGCAAATCCATAACGCAGCCAAAGTTCATTTGAAAGTTTCATGAACCATGGCAAGCCCTTTTGCTGACCAAAATCTGTTGGTCTCCCGTTAGAATTTTGAACAGTACCCAAAAGTCGGTGACTTTTGTGTGGCTTTGGGTTTTGTTTAAAACATTAAGAGCAGCGCTGTTCTCTTGCTATGCAGTGAGAAGCTGCTGTCTTTGATCCCTTTGATGCTAAGAGGGTTATATGTGTAAATTGCCCTGAGCATTGGGAGGATGGATTACACCCCTGGGCCCTGCATCCATACATCTGAGTGACTCACTGGCTCTGTCTATCCATCACTACCATGATCTCCCCTGCCACTTGAAATTAAAACATAAAAGTGTGTTTTCAAAAATATGAAAAGGCATTGTGAGGACAAGTTTTGGGGAGCTCAGAGAAGATCAACAAATGATTAGGGAGCTGGAAGGAGTGTGATTTATGGGGAAAGATTACAATTGCTAAAAATACCCAGCATGGCTAATCAATGCTAATGGGGGGAACATAATAATAGTCTTCAAATATTAGAAGGGGTGTTGTAAATACCAGTGATGGAGAGAAATTATTTAGAGTGGTCCCAGGTTAACTAGGAGGAATAGGATTAAATTAATAAAAAGCAAATATGGGCCATGTATCAGGAAACTCCTCCTGAAAGTTAAATACATTAAGCTGTGACTGATCCAAAGCCCGTTGAAGTCAATGGAAAGATTCCCAGTGACTTCTGTTGCCTTTAGATCAGGTCTCTTAGGATATGTCTAGACAGCTATTAAACACTCACAGCTGGCCCAGGCCAGCAGACACAGGCTTGCAAGGTTCAGGCTGTGGGGCTGTAAAATTGTGGTGTAGACATTTGTTTTCAGGCTGGAGCCTGAGGTCTGGGACCCTGTAAGGGAAGAGGGTCCCCTAGCCTGGGCTCCAGCCCAAGCCCGAATGTCTACACAGCAATTTTTAGCCCTGCAGCCCAATCCCCCTGAGCCCAAGTCAGCTGATCCAGGTCAGACTAGGCCATGCCGTGGGTCTTTTATCCAGTGTAGATGAATCCTATGAGATCGTGCTTCCACCCCTTCCTGTGGCAAGCTATTGTTTGGGGCATTTAAAATTATAGACAGGAGAAGCAACGATCAGATACGCTTCCTGGACTGGAAGGGTGGGGAGAGGTGGATGAACTAGATGACCTCTTTTCTATTTCTAATGTCTGTGATGCTATGATATATAAAGTCAGTGGACCAGATTTAGACCTGTTGTAAGTAATATGGCTCCGTTGCCTTAAGTGGAGTCATACCATGTACACCAGGTCTGGATTTACCCCTGCTAATTCTGCTACCAAAATATAAGGCCAAATTTTTAGCTAGCCTGTAGCCAACCCTCCAAATTTGCATGCACATTTTTGCACATGTAACTGCATCCACAAAAGGGGATTCATATCCAGTTTTCACCCGCAAACAGTCATGTGCCCTTAAGAATGACTTGTTCGATGCACCCTGTCTGTCTGTGTGTCTGGCAGGTTTTTCTATGTAGCTGGACACTTCTGCAGGTGCAAACTAGCGCACAATGTTGTGCAACATCAAAGGCTAGCTGGAAATTTGGCGCATGAGGTTGCTAGGTCAACTTCACTGGTCTAGCTGCAGGCAACTCTCTTCATCCAGATTGCTACAGCATAGATTAAGAGAGTTTAAGGCCAGAAGAGACCATTATGATCACCCAGCCTGACCACCTGTGCAATAGAGACTATAGAACTTCACCCAGAAAATTCCAGCATCAAGCCCATAACTTCTGTTTGAGCTATAGCATATATTTTAGAAAGATAGGTAGTCTTGCATTAAAGATGTCAAGTGATGCAGAATTTACTATATCCCTGGGTAAGCTGTTTCAATGGTTAATTCTCCTCATTGTTAAAAATGGGCATGCTATTTCCAGTCTGAATGTGTCTAGCCTCAGCGCCCAAGTGCTGGCTCTTGTTATGCTTTTTTCAACTAGATTAAGAAGTTGTCTGCTACCAGAAATCTGTTGAACATGGGCCTTGGAGGATGTTAAGGGTCCTTCCAGATGCCACCCTAAAAGAGCTGGCCAGCATCAGTACTTACCACTACTTTCTATTGGCTGGCATCAGAATTGCTTAGTTGTGTGTCACAAGCTCTGTACTGCAAATAGCCAGTGGGGATTCTCCTTGAGCTCAGGTGGTATGGGACTACAGTTTTGGACCAGAAGGATCTGAGGCTCTCCGTGGCATGCAGCGTTCAGTACAGTGATAACTGAGTAGTCCTGTCATAGCAGATAATCTCACTTGCAAAGGATCATCTAAGAAGGGGACTGAAATTATCCAGAGTAATTCTGATCAGAAAAAACTTACGTCAGACATGCCACAGTGCCTATCGGATTGACTCCTCTAATAGCCATGGATACACCAGTGAGTCTTTCCAAGGAATAGTGAGTGCTTTATGGATTTATGTCAGAAGCTGGGACTGAACGACAGGGGATGGGTCACTCAAGAATTGCCTATTTCTGTTTATTCCCTCTGAAGCATCTGGCACCAGCCACTGTCGGAAGACAGGATATTCGGCTACATGGACCATTGGTCTGACCCAGTATAGCCATTCTTATGTTCTTATTTACTTCCACAGTGTTAGTTGATCATCATTTAGAAAGAGATTTTTCTGCCTGTATATATCTTCTTTGCACACACAGTTACATGCCTGTCTTTTCTGGAAACCTGGCACCCAACTTTACCCTCATTTACACCAGTGTATATCCAGAATAATTCCATGCAACTCAGAAGAGTTCTAGTGGCAGTGTGAATTGCATTTGTCCCAAAGTCCTCAATGCAAACTCCTGAAGCCAGGAAGGCTTAGAACTAAAAGGATGTGAAGCCACCAAAATCATGAGGCTAGAAACTATAAACCTACTTGTGCACGCACAGCGTAGGGGGTGGAGTCACAAAGCACAGCGGCACAGGAAGAGAGGCCTTCAGCTCACTAATGTTCTTAAGGTCCTTCACATAGGATAATCCACTACATGTTGCCTTTGCTACTGCTTGCATCCTTTGACACTTTTATACGCTAAATAGCTGCTACCTAGAAGCAACTTTAATCAGCGCTTGAGTGCCACAGAGGGGCCCTTCATACTCTGTTTGTCTAGGAGTCTTCTCAGTGCTCAGAGTCCGGAAATCATAAGGATTCTGTTACATTTTATTTACACTGCAACTGTATTAATTTTATTTCCTAGGACAGCTGTTTTAGACCATTTCACTCTCCACTGGAAGCATGAGAAGGATTGAAATGAAGATTGTAAATCGCTGCGCAAGTTGCACAGGAAAGTCTAATTTAATGGGTAGCATGTTTTATTAATGTTGCAACATTTATTGTGTATTTTAAGTCACCATTGATTTGTATTAAAGAAGGCACTTTTATTACAAGTGCATGATGCCAACAAAATAAAATGTTATGCTTCCCCTCTCCCTCACCCCAGTGTGAATTCTAGTTAATTTTCTGTAAGTGGTTGAGAAAGTGGGAGGCAGATCCTGTAGCTGGAGCTAGGCTTAGAGCCTGAAATTGTTGTCTGAGCTTCCTCCATTGCAGTTCAATTCCAAGGGATTGACAGAGGTTGTTTGATTGTATGGAGCAGCGTGCATTGGATAGGGGCTAAGAAAACCAGACTTTCTCTTGCAGCCTATTAAATCTCTGACTGATTAGCTCAAGCTCTCATTTAATGAATATTCAGAGGAAGGGGAAGAAACCCCAGCACTGACAAGCTAAAGCCTTGTGATTTGTGTGCATGTAGCTCAAAGGCATGTGTGAGGCCAGAGACTGGAAATAAATTGGTTAGTCTCTAAGGTGCCACAAGTACTCCTTTTCTTTTTGGAAATAAAGTGGAATCCTGCAAATGTTCTGCACTCAGTGACTGGATACTTGGTTAGAGCCAAGTTTTATCGCGTCAGCCTGTAACTACCCCATCTGTCCCCTTGCCCCTGGGGTCTAGGCTGGTCACACAGACGGTGCTAGCATGTGTATTGGAAGTAAGGCTATTAATAAGGAAAAGCAGAGTGACTGGTTTGGAACAGGAGAGATGAAGATTGGAAGAAGCTCCACTATCAGTGGGAACCTGCTTGCTGAGAGACAGGGTATTGTGCAGATTCCTTGGTATCAGAGAAGGCTGCTGCTGTAACCCCATGTGCCCTCCCACCACCCAATAAGGTTGATGCCTCCTAAACACCCTGCTATAGCAATGAGATGTGAAGTTACATTGTCTCTATCATTCTCATGGGAGAATGACCTTGCATGGGACCCTGTGAGCAAACCCCCTCCTTTAAATGACTGTCCTTCCCTCCCCAAAAGGCTTCCCAGGGAAGCTGGTATTTTCTGAGATGAACCTTCCTCGTGCAGATAAGCAGAGTGTGTTCTGAGAGTGAGCCATTTATCCCCACACTGACAAACTCTCCACGGAAGCTGGGCACATTTTCCCCACTGGGTTTCAGGCTCTGAGCATTTTTAGTCTTTCATTAGACTTTGCAATTATCCTCCTGCAATCAGCCCTTTAGACACTGTAATCAGCCCTGGCAATCAAACTCCTACCTCTGGCCAAGATAATTAATGGGGAGGCACCACAGACTCAAGAGACAGCATTGTCATTTTTTTAAGAAAAAGGCAAAAAGCACATCTCTTCCCTCACCTTCTGAGGTAGCTCATGAGGCCGGGGAAATTATCTGATTGCTGGCTCAGGCCTTCAGACCTGGTCTGAATTTGGGGTGCTAATTGGCTCACACTCAGTCCAAACCTGGTTTCAAGGGGTATGTGGGTAGCACGGGTTGTGACGTGCCAGGACTCAACATGTCTGACCTTCAGCGCTTGTTATGTTCTTTCTCTGTGTACGTCTGGAGCTTCTGTGGGACAGATCAGGGAACTCAGCTCATGCCTGAAATTTACCCCTTCTCAAGCAAGTGGCATGGAGCAACCCAGCTTGATCTGCGTGGAGCAGTTCAGGTGAAAGAGGGCTCCATGGTGGCTACCCTAAGGGCTGAAGTGAAAGAGCAGCTCTGCACCCAAAGCAATGAGGTTTGCATCATGCTCTCAGTCACTGTATGGTACTCGGGGGGAAAAGTAGACAAGGGAGGCTTCCACACTACCTGTCTGCTGCACAGAGTGACATTGCTTTTTCAGAGAGCCACTCTGGGATGCAGAATAAAGAAAAGACCGAAAGGTGCCATTTTCCGAAGGGAGGGATGACACAGGGAAAGGTGATATTAAAAAAGCTGCCGTAGCCTCACAAAGCCCTTGTGCTGAATTGAGCAGCTTGGCTGCAGAGATTTACATTCAGATTCGAAAGCTTTATGGGCATGACAAGCTACATACGTGTTGCCAAATATGTACAAGACAGTAGCACAGAGTATCCCTCAGAAGAATCGGTGCATAGCTTTGCAGGGGTGCCTGGAGTGCGATCCCCTGGGTCTGGTTAGCATTGTAGCCCATTTCTGACTTGATGGCAGGTTATTTCAGAGCTTGATGCTATTTCCTGACATCCCTTTCCTTTCTTCTAGAGTTATGCAGAGATTTTCTTCCTCCCTCAGGATGGCAAGTCTTTGAGCACTTGAGAAATAATCTTGGCCATGCTCCTCGGTGTATCCAATGGTGGCGTACTAACTCTCCATTTCTGTCCCAACAGCTGCACAGTCATTCTTCTCGGGCTGTCCACTACTCCTGTGTGTCAACCCACTTTGTAAGTCCAACTCCAGAGCTAGTACAGCTATGTGAGTAAAGCCAGTGAGAAAAGGAAAAGGCCTCACGACATAGTGGATGTGAATACAGGGCCAGAAATCTTAAAACTTTCTCTGTTTCTATGAGTTAATCAGGTGCTCCTTGTCAGCAAAGCAGTCCTCGGTAGATGGATGAGACCCCCCAGGTGAGCTGAGGAAAAGATACACTGGAGTTCAGTATTGCAACATATTCCGTGCCGCTTTGGTGCTATTTTTGGAAATCTAATTTTGTTGCCCCTCAAGAAGGGGGCAGAAGAAGGGACAGATGAGACCAGACTTGTACGTATTAAGTGAATGATTGATTAATTAAAAGGTATTTCTGCTAGCAGTTACTTGAATATCATGTGTTCTTGTTTCCAAAGAAATGTGTCTATTGGATATCACTCCTCAGAAAGACTCTGCTCTAAGTGGCTCCTGCGCATTCATCTCATCACTCCAGGGCTCCAGCAGCTGCTACCAGCACTGCAAGAATGATGCCAAAGAACCCAGGGAATGCAGTGCGGTACTGCCCAATTCTTTCTTTCTGTCTGGAGGGAAAAGCTTACAAGTAGTTTGCGATTCCCAGACTATTATTATTATTATGTATTATTTGTATTGCTGTAGTGCCTAGGAATCCCAGACATGGACCAGAACCCCATTGTCATAGGCACCGTAAAAACACAGAACAAATCCAGTTCCTGTCCCAAAGACCTCACAGTCTAAGTAGTTTCCATTTTAAACATGCTAGTCTCATCAGGCTTGTCTCCATTTCATCCATTTAGCAAGATGGATGCCATTCAGCATCACTGGCAGTTTTTCTGCTTGAGGTCCCCCAGCTGGAATAGGTGGGAGGTGGCTGAAAGGTACATGGTAAACTTTCTGCTGAATTCCGTCCAGGCCATGCATTGAACTTAGCAAGGTTCCTCTATGTGAAATCATCTCAATACATGGAGTCAACTTTGAAAAGAAAAGATTTGTTCCTTGTGTTTCAAATATATCACTGCCTATTGACCCATTAATGATCAGTCTATGTCTTTTAACAGTCAAGATACAGTAGAATGCTGTGGATGATATTTCCAGTGTGACATTCTGGTGAGACGAAAATAGCTAAGCTGGCTGTCCAGCCCCAGAGTGAGGCAGGCAGTGTAACAAGGTTATAATGTAAAGCACCGAGCAATTAGCTGGGAGATTTACCTCCCTGTCTTAAAAGCATTGTTATTACTTAATCAATCACCAGCAATTTATAAACAAGGCTGGGGTTTTACAGGGAGCCATAAATCTGTCTTATTTGCTTCCCAGATAGAGCAGGAAAAACAGACCCAAAGTTCCAGAAGAGATTTGGTCAATTAAAAGGAAAAAGGGTAACTCAAAATAAGAGAAATAATTTCTCAAAGGGAGGAAGCAGCCTTGGGAGAGAGGCTGGAGCTGCCGGCTGTCCGTTTGTCTTTGTCATCAGTTACTCCCAGAGGCTTAAAGTGGAATTGTTAAATTTAACTTTGGGGCAGGGCCCCTGACTTTGTGCGTGTCACAATGGGGCTGGACTGCAGCATCTGGGTGCTAGTACAGTATCAATGTTAAATAAAACATCATCATAACAAAACCATCCGCAGAATAAGCATCCCACATTCCAGACTGCAGCGCTTTTGATACACTGCCAAAACAGGTAAAGAGGGGGACCCTATTAGGGCTTGGCTACACTTGCAAGTTAGAGCGCATTAAAGCAGCCCCAGGCACCCTAACTCATGACCTGTCCACGCTGGCAAGGCACTTAGAGTGCCTGGACTCTGCAGCTGGAGCGCTCCTGGTAATCCACCTCCACCAGAAGCATAATGCTTGCTGCGCCTCAGCTGACACGCCCCAGCGTCAGTGTGAACGAGGTGTTGCATTACTGCGCTCTGATCGGCCTCCGGAAACGTCCCATAATCCCCTGAAGTCAACTGGCCACTCTTGCCATTGTTTTGAACTCGGCTGCAGGAATGCGGATATGCCCTTTCAAAACTGTTTCTGACAGCCGGCTGCTTATCTGCTCCGGGACAAAGCAACCATTAGTGTGGAATGCTGCTTGCTGTGAGTGTGTGAGAAAGAGAGGTGGGGGGTGGGGGGTCTGCTACTGTCTGAACTTACAAGACAGCATGCTGACATGCTCTCAGCCCCCCAAAAACCCATTCTCTCTCCCCCCACATACACACAACACACTCCCTGTCACACTCCACCCTCCCCCCGTTTGAAAAGCATGTTGCAGCCACTTGCGTGCTGGGATAGCTACCACAATGCACTGCTCTCTATGGCGTTGCAAGAGATGCTAATGTGGCCTCGCCAGTGTGCTTGAATCTGACAGTGTGAACACACTGCAGCACTTTCTCTACTGCTCTCTCTGAGGGCTGGTTTAACTCCCAGCGCGCTACATCTGCAAGTGTAGCCATGCCCTTAGGTATAGGTAGGATATCAGCTGCATCCAACAGGGTCTTTGGAAGTTTCAGCAATGCCTACAGCAATGGCTAATAGAGAGTGTACCGCCTGGACAGAACCCTGTCAAGGGGTACAAGAATGTACACCATTGAGCGCACCCTCCTCTCTGCCCAAGGACTTGCATATTGCTTGCATAGACCCCATCATACCTAAGAACAGCCCTTTGCAGCTACACACAACAGCCATCCCAGGCATTTGATAAGCATTGGTTGTCCTGGTTTGTGGTTTTTAGCTTAGCACATGCTGAATCAGTGCTTGCTGGCTATGATAGTTTCTGCCTACTATGGTCAGGAAGGCACAGGTTTAGCAGCTGGCCTGGTTCAGCTGGTCCTCTCCATCTGACTGTGTAGTCCCTTAGCCACTCCAGCCCCTTTACATCAAGCAAAACTGTGGCCACTCTGGGGCTGGTGCCTCATTCCCTATGCACTGATACACTCGTGGGTTTAAGTCATGCTGTGTGGAGAAGTGCCAAAACAATTCTGTCCCAATAGGCTGTATGGGAAAGCTGGGGTATTACTCACATCATGCAATAGACAGCTCTACAAGGCTTATCTCACTTTGTGAAGTTGCACTTACTGATCTAACAGGTCTTTTTCCCTCTTGTAACATCGATGAACCTATGATTCCTGGGTTTGATTCTCTGCTGTCCTGCACCTTGCATTGTCATTTACCCCAGGCAAAGTAGGTGTAAAATGCTGCTGGCTCAGACTGGTGTTATTTGTACACCCACTTTGCACAATGACTATACCAAAGGCAGGTCAGTTAACACAATTACACATGGCTCATTTACACATCGTCCTGCTGTTTTCAATCATCCAGTGTTCTGAGGCCAGCCCAGGATGATAGATGGATTTTGCACACATATCTGCTCATGTGCACACACAAACACAAGTTTGTCCACACTCAAGCCATCTCACAGTCCCAGTCAAGTTAATTTATTGCAGCTAAAGACTGATTGTGGTGCAAAATGCTCTTCTGGTCTTCTGCTTGTTTTGCTTCCAATACAATAGAATCAGCACAGTGGTGGGTCATGGCTGGAGGAATTCAGTTCAGAAAACCTGCTCATGTAGAACTGTTTCCATTTGTTATTTGCAATAACCGTGGCAGCGCTCACAAATTTTGAAAAGGGCAATGAGATTAAAGAGCTCTACCTGGGATGTCCATAGAAGGGTCTGCTCCGTGCAGCTGTCATGGAAAATATAACTTCATTTGCATGAGTCATTTTCCCCTATGAGGGAGCCTGCATATGCCATGGCAGTGATGTTCTTTCACTGGGACTCCCTTCCAATTAATCACACGACTGCCAAACAACTGCTGATCAGCATCCAAGCATCAAACTTTGCTTGCACATATAAATGTGCTAGAAAACAGCCTGCAATGATGGGGAGTGTCAGCCTGGGGTCTTGCTGACTGCAGGTCCAGAAATGATTTGGCCTATGACTATGCCCTCATTGTAATGTCCTGGAATGATCCTTTCCGTGTGCCTCATCTGGGCTTTGAAACAACCAAAGTAGACCAGGCCCCTTAAGAATCCATCCCCAGGCCCTGCCATGCTAGGACCTGTGCAAACACACAGGAAGGCACAGTTCCTGCCCCCAAACTGGTGTAGTGCTTTTAAAGGTTTTTTAAAGGTTAGAAAGAAGTGATCAAAATGTTGGGGAAAAGGCTGAAAGAAGGGGAACTGTTGGGGGAAAGTAGGAATACATTCAAAAAAAGTGCAAAATGGTTTAAAAAATTGGGGGCAAAAAGAAAAGAGTTTGGGGGGAAATGTAGAGAAAGCAAATTAAAAGAAAAAAATGAAACTAAAAGGGGTAGAGAGAGGATAATTTCAGTCCCAGAAGTGGGGGGGGTGGTGGAATTCGTCAATCTATTCATCAATCTTGTGTAAGTGTATGTTGGGCAGGGAGAGGAGTGCATCATGCTATCCCTGTTTTCCCAGTTCAAGCACTGGAACACAGACGATGCTCCCAACACTGATGCAATCCCCTCCCTGCTGTACTCCGAAAAGAGCCATCTCACATCTTCCAGCTTAAGAAGCAGAGCACAGACTCTCACAATTACAGCTGGCAACAATATCTCTCCACTTTGGGTGGACGCAGAAGAGCGATGTGGCTACCAACCTTAAGCCAGGTGTCTCAAAGGAAGGATGGCCCCGTGAGTGAGACACTAGACTGGGACTCAGGAGACTGGGGCTCACTTCCCAGCTCCGCCATAGGCTTCTTGGGGTTTAGTCACCTACTTATCCTGTCTCTGTTCCCATCTGTACAATGGGGATAACAGCACTTCTCTACCACACCAAGGTGTTGTGAGGGTAAATCCACGAATGATTGTGAGGTGCTCAAATAGGACAGTGATGGGGCCATATGAATAGCTGGACAGAATCTATTTCTGCAGTGGTCATGGAAGGGCGTTCCTAAACCCGGGTCTCCGATTACCAAACCAATGAGCACTGTCATTTTGAGTGTAACTCTTTCAAGTTATAGATATTTATGAAGGGATGCTGCCGAGCCTTCAGAATTGTTATGTCAACAAAATATGTACTGCACAGTTACTACACACAAGGTTCTCACATTTTCAAGATCTAATAGGAACAAATGTGTAATTGCATAGTTCACTGAGTTAACAACTCGTAGCGTTTTTGATGAACAGCCCCTTTATATTTTCAATTCATAGACTTTTACAGCAAATAATGAAAGTCAGAAAGTCATTAGTTTGTGTCTGGGAACTTGCCGGATGAAGATGCACCTTTGCATTGGGTCATGGGCCGAATCAGAGCCAGGGACCACCCCAGCCTTCCACAGAGCATCTTGTGTACATGGGAGGTAAAAACTCCCTGATCCCCAAAAGTAAAACAGAAATAAAAGAGAATAATAACTGATTTTAAAAGGGGAAAATGCTGACCCATGTGGTCCTTTTCACCTCAGTTGCTGTGATACAGGGACACAAATAAATGGTGTACATTATCTGTTAAGGTAAATATAATATGGATACAAAATTACCATCCCATCACCCCACACTTTCACCAGGGGAATGACCATGCCTCACTGCTCAGCACCAGAACTGCAGGGATGGTTCCATCGTATTCTGGCACTTGTTATTAACCTTGACACAAGAACAAATAGCTGTAAACTGGCCATCAACAAGTTTTGGCTTGAAGTTAGACAAGGGTCTCTAACCATCAGAAGACTGAAGTTCTTGAACAGCCTTCCAAAGGAAGCAGTGAGGCAAAAACCTAACTGGCTTCAAGATTGATACATTTATGGAGGTGATGGTATGATGAGACTGCCTACAATGGCATGTAGCCCATCTGCAACTGCTAGTAGCAAATATTCCCCATGGCCAGCGATGGGACACTAGATAGGGAGGGCTCAGAATTACTACAGAGAATTATTTCCAAGGCGTCTAGCTGTTGGGTCTTGCTGAAATGCTCAGGGTCCAACTGACCTCTATATTAATGGTTGGGAAGGAATTTTCCCTTGGGTCAAATTGGCAGAGACCCTGGGTGGGAGGGGTGTTTTTCCTCTGCAGCATAGAGCACAGGTCACTTGCATGTTTAAACTAGAGTAAATGGTGGATGCTCTGTAACTTGAAATCTTTAAATCATGATTTGAGGACTTCAGTAACTCAGCCAGAGGTTACAGAGTAACAGCCGTGTTAGTCTGTATTCGCAAAAAGAAAAGGAGTACTTGTGGCACCTTAGAGACTAACCAATAATGCAGTTTCCACAGTATGCATCCGATGAAGTGAGCTGTAGCTCACGAAAGCTTATGCTCAAATAAATTGGTTAGTCTCTAAGGTGCCACAAGTACTCCTTTTCTTTTAGCCAGAGGTTAGAGGCCTATTACAGCAGTGGGTGAGCGAGGTTCTGTGTCCTACAATGTTCAGGAGGTCAGACTAGATGATCATGATGGTTCCTTCTGACCTTGAAGTCTATAAATCTATGAGAATAGAAAGTCCCTGACTCATTAGAACATAGAGTCCATGAAGTGCACCACACATCCCATTAAAGTCAGCAGGCATTCGGTGCTTCTTGGAATAATGGCTTAAATCAGATACAGGCAGAGCAGTGCGGTCATATGGAATTCTTCAGATGAAAACTTGCTGTGAGATTTTTTTTTCTTGTAGCAGGTTGTTCAGCTATTTTGAGGTACCCCGCCATTTCTGTAGGGTGAGGTGTTGAAATTTAACAGAGTGGATGAGAAGGGTAGCTGGTGAGTATCAACATGCATGTTCTGTTACATCCCTCATGGATGAAGACAAAGCAGTGTGTCAGGAGGATGCTGTGTCCTGAATGCCTCAGAATTCAGAATGATACCACATATTACACTAAAGAGCCAGAGCCATTCTACTCAGCATGGAAACGTGCAATTACTCCATACATTTTCCTTAAGACCCAACTAAAGCACCCTGGTTGTTTAGCTCCAGAACAAGTCCCATGACCACCAGCCCTGTGAATTAATGGGCAATGCTCAGAATGGTTTGCATTCAAATCACTACAGATAACCATCAAAAATGTGAATATTTATCAGAAGCTTATATGAGCTGTTTGAACCTCTTAAATCTGCAAAACCAGGCTGACATTTGCATGAAAGCAAACTTTCTCATGAGATTTCCATGACCTCTGCTTCAAGTCTCAAGTTAAAATACACTGTAAGGAGAACAGCTTATCTCATGGTAGTTTGGCATTCCTTGTTGCTGTTTGTTCCAATTCCGGGTGAAAACTGGAAGTGAAAAGCACTTCTCCAGATATATCAGAATGTGCAAAAAAAGTTTGGAATTTTGTGAAGATTCAGGGGTCTCTTTAATTCATGCAAACTGGTTCCCACATCTCTAGCCATCATTACCACTTGCTGCATGGTTGGGTCAGCACAAAGGAGCTGATTATCAAGGTGACAGAGCACCTGCAGCTCTCACTGATTATCTGGAATTTTAGGTGCTCAGCTCCTCTGAAAGTCAGGACCTAAATCCCTTCCAGACAATCATAAGTAGGTTCTGCTGGAGAAACTCAGTTTCAAAGGGGAGTTTCTTTGACAGCTTTGACAGAGTCTCTGTGGATGAGTGGAGATGATCATGCAGCAACAAGACAAAACTATAATGGAATATTGTTTTATTTCTATGGAGTGTTGTACTTAGGGAATTCTATTATGTTTTATAAAGCCAGTCTCTCAATACCCAAGGTCTGATTCCCCTCTTACTCACACCAGTGTAAATCAGGATTGATTCCAGTAAAGGTAAGCCCATATTTAGGTGCTTTGCTGAATCAGGGTCTAAAACTTTGTTGGGATCAGCATAAGACCCTATCGGTGCAATGGCTGTATAAGCACACACTACAGCAATTATGTGCTCAGGAATAGCTCACATATGGCAAGAGACATTAGAACCTACTTTACTGAGAGAAGGAGCATCACCGAAGAAGGATGCTGTCCCTTACCGTGATGCCTCCAAAAAAACAGACTGTAAGGTCTTTGGGGCAGGGACCATCTTTTTGTTCTGTGTTTGTACAGCACCTGGCACAACGGGGTCCTGGTCTATGCCTGGGTCTCTGGGGTGCTACTGCCGTACAAGTAAAGAAGATACCAAATGCTCTAGGGGCTAGGACTGCCACTGAACAGCTGTCTGATCGAGGACAAGCAAAATGAACTTCAGTTTAACTCTGTATCCTCTAATGCTGCATGACAGCTATTGGCCTCCCATTACTATCACCTATTCCATATCGACACAGACTCATGCATGGCTCCTCTTTCTCCAAGAGGCTTCAACTAGTGGCTCCTTCAAAGCACAGAAGGCCCACGTTAGGCGCTGCTGCTGAGTAACTCTGCCGATCAGTGTGCGTCTCCAGATTGCAGGTCTTTCATTTTACTTCTGCAGAGGCTCAAAAAGAAGCTTTTCATTTATCTCATATCCCCTAGCTCTGTGGCTTCTTCACAAGCTTCATAAATCAGACTGCGTGGCAGGGGTTATTTATTTACAACGTTTTTATATTGTAAACAGGTCATTTGTATTTGTATCTATATTTCCTTCCCTTTCCAGCCCTGTAGTCCCCAAATTCCCCTCTCAGGCGATGTGTGCCCATTCAGTCTCTTTGGCATGATGAAATATAAATAATTTCATTTCCCCTCCCACTCCCGTCATTTGTACAAGGTGAGGGCAATCGATGCATGTGACGAATGTTGCTAACTACAAATGCAGCAATGAAACTGTTGAACTAAACTTACCCATTTCTAAGCAGTTTTGATTGTAATGTAATTATTACAAGGACGGACAAAAATATTAAATACAAAGGCCTTGATTCATCACTTTGGCCAGAATTTTCAAAAGAGCTCTGCTTGCATTTAGGCACCAAAATAAGTGACTGGCTTTTCAAAAGAGCTCGACACC
Source organism: Natator depressus (assembly GCF_965152275.1). Lineage (NCBI taxonomy): Eukaryota > Metazoa > Chordata > Testudines > Cheloniidae > Natator > Natator depressus. Next base: position 70,684,141 of record NC_134243.1, read on the forward strand.
TTGGGTGTTACAAATTCCACCAAATCCCACTAAAAGTCCAACAAAACTCTGAACCCAGAATTTCTACCAACCTATATAAGAAGATACATTCCCTCTAAATTATGCAACATAATCAGATACAGGAACAGTTACATGATGGTTTGCCATATCTGGATTGGGACTTTTAAGTTCTGAACGTGTAAGAATATGAAAGGAAAAAAAATTTTGTCTGACTTTTATTTCATAATTCTTATGTTATGTTAGAAACACGCAAGGGCCATGGTGTGGCGACATCACACAGTCTTGTGGGCTTTGGTGAGGCTATGGATGGAAATCGGCTCAAAGGCCAATCATTTCACTTTGCAAATACTCGCCATAGCTCCATCGGCTCAGTGTTTCTATGGGCATGGGTCAATGGGATAGGCAAGCTAATGAACTCTGCCTCACTACTTTCTTAATTCTCTCCACACCTAGGCTGCATTAGGAGACCCTGTCTCTCTGCAATTCACATTTTGCTAAACTGAAGATGGTGGAAAACAGGAAAAACCAAACCACAAAAAATTTTGACGTCAATTTCATTCTGCAGGTTTTGAAAAAGAACAATTTTTTATTTGAATTTTTTCATAAATATGTCTAGCAAAAATTTTCAGCTTTGACATTTTTCATGTTTCTTGGGGTGGGGTTCAGTTTTCCATGCTCCTCAACCCACTTTTTCTTCCTTTCCCCTTTTTTCTCATTTTGACACAGAAAAAAGGTGAGAAAAGGCGGGAAAGGAGGAGAGGGAGAAAAACAATAAACCTAAAAACCAAAAAGATGCTAATTTCTGTTTTCCAATTTCATCAAAAAAAGTAACATTTCACCAGAAAATTTGTTTCCAAAGATTTCTGATTTTAAAAAAATTGACCAACTCTATGGTAAATAATATGGACTCTCTGGTAGCTGATCAGTTCTGCCCTTACTTTGAATACATCTGAGACCTGTGAAACTGCAAAATAGTCTCCCAAGCTCGTTCATTTAAAAATAGACTGCACCCATCTAGATCTACTTCTTCTCTTGTCTTTTTCATCCCCCCTCCCCCCACACACACACACAGTTTCAAAGCAAGAGCCCTACTTCTTCTTTGTATCTCCTGCCATCAGTAATGAACAGTCTCTTGTATCTCTCTGCCTCATCAACTCTCCACTTCTTTTCAATTCTCATTTTAAAATGTATATTTCCTGTTCTCCCTTGACTCTACCTCTTAATTTGACTCATCCTCTGCGATCAATCTTCTAACTGCTTAAATTTATTCACCATACAATGTCTTTACGACCACTGTTTTCTGTAATTTATGCCATATATTGTCTGGCATTAATTTAATTCTCGAAAATGTTTTGTGATCCAGCTTACATAAAAGGTGCTTTATAATAAAACTTTTATTGTACGCTATGGACAAAATCTGCATAGTCTTTATCACAGCATCTTGAATGTCAATTCCAGTTTATCAACATCCCTCTTGGAATTCATGGAGACATTTTATTGGAATTGGTTTCATAACTAATCTGATAAAGCAATTTGTTCTTGCGAAAGAAAGAAAGAAAGAAAGAAAGAAAGAAAGAAAGAAAGAAAGAAAGAAAGAAAGAAAGAAAGAAGTGTTAATCTCTTCCAGTGCTCTGGCTTCTTCAGCCATCATGGCAGTTCCCTTAACATTGCCATGTAAGATGGCCCAGAGAGACCCCACACTGCAATGAGGAGGTTAAGATATGCCTGTGTATCCACCTGCTGCACCTGCAGCCAGTGTCAGACATGGAGAAAAGAGCTAAAAGGGGGAGAACTAGCCTCTGACAGAACTCAGCTTCTCTTGATGGGAGAGAAGCCTGGTTACAGCCCTGAGAGGGAGCTCGCTAGCCAGCCGGATCAACCCTCCTAGGAGGGGAGACCAGACCCCGGGGGGAAACCGGTGGAAGCCTGGACTGTTTGGGAGACAAGCCCTGAACATAAGTGTGGGGCTTCACTGAAGGTTCAGAGGAGCTGCCCCAGCAACACGGTTATACCATGCTTATTTTATTTTCTTGTCTGGGTCTGATTTGTACTTAAATTTGTATCTTCTGGGTACAGAGGAGGGGCTCTACAAAATGATATATGTAGAACTATCATTTTTCTCTACTTGTTTGTATCTCTGCTCTAAAATTGTCCAAAACTGAGGAATTGGATGGAGAATACATAAAGGAGTCTGTTACTTCTGGGTCACCGTATGGCCCGAGTCAATACAGATAGAATAGCTCTATTCTCTGGTGGCTGTCATGACTCATACATGTTGTTTTGGTAGTTCTCTTGTCTCTGTTTGGTGACCAGGTGTATGTATCTCTAATTCCACCAACACAATCAAAGCCAGCAAAGAAGCCAAGGATTAAATGGTCCGTGGAGCCTGAACTCCCCTTGATCCCTGGAGTTTGTCTCTCCAAAGGAATGTTGAGAAACATTGGTTGGGGGCTGTGTGTGAAAGAAGCTTCTTCTGCTGGTGTTGGTGCAGATCTCTTTGTTGCAATAAGGAGTTGGTTTTAGAGAATGACCCAAGCCATGAAGTTTGGATCCAGATCTGGATTCAAAGTTCCCCAAAGTCTGGGTGTAGGGTTCTGATCCTTAGTAAGATAATCCTAAAGCCAACACCAGCAGAGCTGAACTAAGCTACTTAGATGATACACTGATGAACATGGGATGGAAGCATTTGTGAATGGACTGCTTGGTACCTGGCAAGCTGCAGATTTTAACTACAATGGTTATTCTGCATTGTATTTGGGCACCAGCATAAATTGTTGCATTGATTGAGGTTAAGCAGTCAAATATTCTGGAGGTAGCGGGCATGTTTCTCTGGGGCTCTCGGGGCCCATCTAAACAAGCCTCACATTCTCCTTTATGTTTTAAGACCCAGTTGTGAACAACTGCAAACATGACTCTGAATGCTAAACATAGACTAATACAACTTGACACATGCTGACAGGTTTCAGTTCCATGAATGAGGCTCCCAATCGGTCCTTTGACATCTCCCCACTCTAGCTCGGAGTGAAAAAGGTCTTTGTGAAATAGCAGGGTGAAGTCAGTCGCTTCTCTCACTGTATGGGCTAATACATCTCTCCATTCCCTTTAGGATTAACCAAGTTCAGATGAGCACAACAGTCCTTCTTTCTTTCAGATACAAGTAACGTCTATTGGCATATCCTGCTGGGAGAGACTCAGACGCCCATGCCATGGGGTTAAGTCTTGTGTCTTTCTCTTTACGGCAGTAATAAGTCTGGTGCCCCGCACCAACATAAATCCTACCTTGTGCAACAACCAGCAATATTGCAGTAATAGCACATTTATTAGGCCCTATGCCCAAGCTTGGCAAGCTACAGTGCTTCTGTTTATTCTCAACAATGCACAATTCCTTAGCAACATCACCCACCACAAAGTTTGTTCTCTCAGTTCTCTCCCTCCCAATGCCTTACTCTTTAGATTCATGGCTCCATGAATAGTTTGAGTCTGCACATGAATGTGTGATTTTAGGTATTTTGTAAATCTTTTTCTCTCCGGGGATTGGGATTGCTACCGAGCTAGGATGGAAAAACATGTACCCATGAACAGACGATTTAGCAAAATAACTGTAAGCATCAGTTGTGCCTGAACAAAGAACTGCAAATGGCCCTGTAATGTGCTTTATACTCTCTTCATGCCTAAGATTGCACTGCAGGTTATTTACAATTCCGAATTCACATATCCCTGCATCCGTAAATGTCTTTCTTTCTCACTTTCTTCCTGATTAAGTGGCAGAGCCTAATCTCAGCCCAGTCCCCACAGTCACAGCAAACACAAATCTTCCCAGAGATAACCAAAATAGCTCTTTTATTTATTTTTATTCTTTTGCAAATGCAGTTATTTGCATATTAAAGTGGTTATTAGAGGAGAAAAGTCACTGATGCAAATTTGACATTCAGATGTCAGCTCCTCCATAAATAAGGTCAACTATGATGAGGACACGTTAGTCTCCAATTATAGGTCTCTTAATGCTTAAATAATGCTGATGTGCGGCATCTGCCATCGGTACGCAGGCTCATAAAAAGATGCTCACAAGAGTCACCCGGGCTGAAATTTGCTCCTCTTGCTGTCTCGTGGCTTTTTGGCTAGTACGAGATTCATACGCTGACCTGAAAGCCTTCCAGATCATCAGGGGCAGATGGCTGGGTTCTACAGGGCAGCTCCTTGGTCAGAGTATACCCAGTGTCATCTTCCCCCTCCGGGAACACCCCTCCCACTGCTAAGAAACAAGTGGCCTAATTTTTTGAACTAAGACGAACCTGGCTTAGGTTACAGAATGGTCGCTGCCACCTATCACTCTATCCTAATGGAAAAAGCATCTTGTCTGTTTCCAAACAAGACACCAGCCACTAATGTGGGGAGGCATTCTCCTTGGCCATCATCGGGAGCTGGAGTGATAGATGATATTGTATCCGAGAGGCTTAGCATGGCAAAGGGGACCGAAATAGTCTCGACTGGAGCCCTGCGGCGGTCCCAGTGTTTGACCTCGTGCTATATTTTCTCTGTCAAATAGCTCCTTGCATAGCTGTATGTTTCCTATTACATAACACTGGTAGCCAGAGCTAATTGATGACTCCTTTTTAACATCTCTCCGGTATCGGACGGATAAACTGCTTCTATCATTATACGGTACCACTAGTGCAAGGTGTAGGGTGACAGGAGCTTAGGAGAAGAGCCCAGGGCCTACTGCCAAATGCCTCTGGGACTTTTATCATCCAGCCTCTTCTGGTTTGTGTGGAGCAAAAGAAGTCACTGAACAGGTAGTGGTTCAGTTAGACCTTTCAAGCTTAGCCAATGAACGTACTACATTTCCAAATTCTTTGGCCGTCTCTTGGACCCTGAACACATAAAAAAATTAAATCAAACATGACAGGCAATCCACTCCCTCTTCTTTCTTCACATAGTCGCAAACTATGATGAGGCCAGCTCTTAGCATTGGTTTTGTCGGCGTACCTGTTGCTGTGTTAGTGTCGTGGAAAAAAAGTCAATCAGACCATATTGGGGTCAGTCAGACCCTCAATTAATTATTCAGGCGGTCCAGCAGCAGATTATTTTTAGTTTGAGGGAGCAGTTGTGATACCATTAATCTGACTCTTTCAGTATTGTTTTTATCACCAGAGTTTCAGTGGTTTTTGGTTTTCAAACAAATGCACCAAAGGGTCCTGGGGATCTGTGACCCCACGATAACAATGTCCTCATGTATCATCACAATCAGCAAATTGAGTTTCTTTGAAGATAACGCTGTCAGATTGAATTTCTGGGAAGCCTGCACTTGCTAGGAAGAGTTTCGGAGGAAACCACAATTGTCAGATACATTTGCTGATAGATACCGGTGTGAGGCAAAGACTCCCTGTTGCTGGGGAAAAGAAAGACTGGGGCAAAGACTCGCTGTTGCATTGCACGTGCACATTACATATCTGAATGCATATGTTGTTGGGATGTTGTTGAATCACACGTGGCACAGTAAATCTTTGAGTAGGAGATGGGTGTTTCCCAGGGACCTGGATACAGAATTGGTGAAACTCCTGGTGCGGGATAGGAACATTTTTGCAGCCTTGCCTCAGGGCCCTGGGGAAACAGTGTCCAGTGTGCTGAGTACTGACCCATAGACTAAGGAACAGGGATGATGTTATATCTGTTCTAGAAAACAAGACAGAAGAACACATAAAAATGTGTAAAGTGTTTGCCCCATTTGTCCAAAGTAGTAGGCCATTTATTGCCACTTTGCTCTGTTTGCACCCTTTGTCTGGTTGCTGTTGCTATTTATTGTCATAGTCTAAACATGGGGTCAGTTAGACCCCCAACACTTGTATAGTGTGTAGCTTTTAAAAAAATATGTTTGCTCCTGGGGTCAGTTAGACCCCAATACAAGTACTATGTAGTGTGCTTCTGAATCAAGGAAAGTTTAATATGCTCATAGTTTTATAGTTCATTGGTTACAATAAAATCAGGTTTAAATGCATCCCATGTGGTTTTTTCCAATGTTGACATACTAGAGGTTTCCAAGATCCTGATACAGAAATATCTGGGTGATTTTTGGTCCAATGCAAGGTTGAAGTGAGCTCTAGCTGATAGGCCTTATGGCATGGAAGGAAGGGTATCGTAAGGTTTTGAGAGTGGTTCAAGGCTCTCCACTAAATGCAAAGTCTAATAGTTCATGGTCTCTGTCTTGATATTCAGAGTCGTTCATGGGAGTGGCTCTCGCTGCCTGAGAGAGCGTTACTCCCTCCATGATCATGGATCAAAGTTGCAGTTGTCAAGTCAAAAGGTGACCAAAACTTGGGCTAGTGATGGATAGGAAAGGACAGATTTCAGAGATTCAGTTATGATTTGGAGATCTCTTTTAGAGATGCTGGGCACATTAATCTGGGGACCTGAGACATCTTCCCTGTAACCCACTTCTGGGCTTTCAAACAGCTCTGCCAATGCACACCCATCCCGCCTTGCAGCAGCTGCTACTATTGTAGTCATTCCTCACCCCCCTCCCACAGCTGTACCAATCAACCAAACCAACCTACCAATCAATCACATCAATCCTGCTCTGCAGCACCACTGCTATTCCAACTGGGGACTCCCCACAGCTCTCCCAGTGCACGTTATACCTTTGTCCCATAGTATCTTCTGCTAGTCCAGTCCTGGGCCACTCTTAAAAAGAGAGGGCCAGTCATGCAAAACAATGTGTTGGCTTTAGGATGTGGACAACTAGGGAATCCAAAGCATGTTCTCTCGTCACACCAGGAACTGGCTAAAGACATTAGTTAGTTTCATCCATTCATAATCTGCCTTTAAACAGCTGTATCTCAGGGGACCCTACACATCTGTCTGTACCTCAGGCCTTATTTACAGGGGAAGACTCTGACCTTCCTGACTAGGCCACGACGTGTCTCAGCTCCCAATATTACTTGAGATGCCATATGTCCTGTTCCTTTAAATAAAGATGATGCTGTTGGACCCCTCCAGGTGAGGTTACTTCCAGTGATCTTGAGGTCTGGAGAAGTCTTTCTCAAACCACAGCGGTTCACAGCTATGTGAGTCTCAGACTCCTTCCTGGCGGACAGCTGTCCTCCTCACAAACATCAGAGCAATTAATGAAACCTTTGGTGGTGGTTTCATCAGAAAGGCCAAGCATTATGATTTATTTATATTACCATAGTGCCTAGCAGATCTAGTCATGGACCAAGACCCCATTGGGCTAGTTGCTGTACAAACACAGAGCAAAGGAACTGACAATCCAAGCATAAGACAAGAGACAAAAGGTGGCTACAGGAAGCCCAAGGAAACAAGACAACATTGGTTAGCATGGTAAGCAGTGGTCTCAGTACACCAGCTGCCTAACTATTGTCAAGCTTTTTGTAGCTTGACAGAAAAGGAGAGTTTTGAGGAGGGATGTGAAGGTAGCTTTGTGGATGTTGACGGGAAGCACCTGCCAAACATGAGGGGCAGCGTGGGAGACAGCATGAAGGCGGTTTTTTTTGAATATTAGGTATTGAACGACTCATGAAAACTTTTCCTTTGCTCCTAGAGGTGGTCCCCTCACGTCACAATTAAGGCCCTCTCGTGGGATGGGGTGGAGCAAGCTTGCATTGTTTCTATCTATGATGTATTTTCCCTGTAGACCAGTGGTCCCCAAACATTTGAGGGTCATGGCCCCTATACCTCTGTCCATGCCCCCTTGCCCCTCCTGGAGCCGGGGCAGGGAGCGGAGCCACAGGTCTGTGTGGGCAGGAGGGACACGGACAGGGGTAAGGGCCACAGCTGGGGGTGGGTCTGAGGCCGGGAGCCAGGGGAGGAGGCAGGAGCAGAGCGACAGCTGGGCCCACAGCCAGGTACGGCTCTACTCCCAGCTTTACTCCCAGCCTCGGCCCCAGGCCAGGAGCAGAGCTGCACCAAGGCTGGGGACAGGGCCAGCAGTGGGACTGGGAGACGGGCAAACAGCTGGGGGCAGGACCAGAGCAGAGCTGGTGGTGGGAAGGGGCCGGATGGCGCTCCTTCCCCGTCCCCGTAGGGGGCTGGCCTGGGCCCTGCTGTGCCCCCCCGGACAGTCTTCAACACCCTCTGGGGGGGCATGCCCCACACTTAGACAGACAGACAAATAGATAGACAGACAGAGGACTTCAGTCTCCAAGACCTTTCTTCAGCACGACTAAAATCACTTAAAATTATTTTTAAATGTAACCCCTGTGTACCAAAAAAACCCCAAACTTCAACAGCATACAAAACAATAAATCAACATGACTCATTCTCAGACAGTGAAGGAAGATGCTGGAGGTTGCGTGTGGATTGAAAATCTCTTGTTTTATTCCAGCAACTTTCATTTTACCAACTTTCATTACCAACTTTTCGATCACAAGTTCTGTATTAAATGTATCCTAGACCATGGGGGAAAGTCAGTCATACAATACGAAATGTGCTAATTCTCCACAACCCACCTGTATATAATGAGGCTTGCCTATTGCTCTGATAACTGACTTTTTTTAGTATGCAAGGTGCTGAGCTCTGTGTGGGCCTTAAAATTGCCTGAGTGCAATTATTGCATTGATTTGATGTGGCATTAGCTCTGTGTTTAAGGTGGTTTATGTTTTTTAATTTGCAATTAAATAAAATGATGTCTATTCCCTAAGACGGCTGACAGTTGTTTATACTCTGCAGTGGTTGGTGAAGCAAACTTTTATTTGGCTTCATAAAACACGCTGGTTCGGCAGCTCTGAAGTATAGTAGTTTGATCTCTCAGCGAGGTTTCTAACCCAGCAAAAGATAAAACTAAACTCCAATCTATTTTAAAATGGACCAAGTAACAATGGTAGCATTGCAATGGGACTATAATGAAGTAAGTGAGTGAGTGATATTGTACTATTGATAAAAGCAATAGTGAAATGATCTTACATTTCTATAGAGCCTTTCATTCTGAAGGATTAAAAAGTGCTTTAGAGGTTGCGTACGCACACATACACACACACACATACACACACAGAAGTCGTTTCACTTAACCACCCACACCAACACCATTTATATCCAGCCACCTCGGGGAGGGAATGTAGTAGCTGTTTAACAGCACACAGGGCACAACAGGCTGGCTACAGCACCATGACTCAGATTACTCCATTGTCTGAGTCTAATCGAATAACCCTTTTAAAAAAGCTTGCTACTGCGAGAGGTTGTGCTATGCAGCATATAAGCCAGCGTCTGTTCATGCTCCGAGGCTTCCTGAATAAATCAGAGGTGTAAAATGGGAGAGAAGAATGGAACAATAAGATCAGAACCCACACAGCTTTTCTCCTTTGAGAATTTACATTGTTGCTTTTACATTGTGGTGTGAATGAAGCGATAGTGAACGGCGATCTGGCGACAGAGCTCTAGATGTTGAAATCCTCTCCCTGCAGAACAAGTATCAAACAGGAAGAGGAAGAACAGTCTTTCTCACACACAGCATTAGAACCACCTCACCACTGTGCCTCACTCCTTATCTCAAGGGACCACCTTTAAACGTGGAAAGTTCCAGTCCTCCTCCTCGGCCAGGACTTCCAACAAGGAGGGAGGTTTAATGCCGACCGGGGTGCCACAAAACCTAGGGTCTGGTACAATTCACGTTGAAGTCAATGGGGAGACTTTCTGCCAGCTTCAGTGGGCTTTGGATTAAGTTCCCCATTGTATACAAAGAAAGTGGATGTCAGCTCATACACCAATGCTACACAGATAGACTTGGTGGGTTTCAGTCCTTATTCAGCTGGTATTCTGGATTGGAGGGTTAAAGTTACCAGGGACTTATTTAGTACAGTAAGGTTCCAAGCACAAATAAAGCGAGGCCTTGCTGATCAGTTTCCACTGGGCCAAGGCTGGAAGTTCCAAGACTGATGTCTTTCAGTTACTGTCTCAATTCCAGAGATTCCTTCTCTCATGAGTGTGGAATGCAAGAATACAGAACATTAGAAGGGTTGGGTGTCACAAAATGATGTCTAATGTGTCTCTCGAGCATAAGATTGACCTTCAGAAATTCCATAGATTCTGTACTATCCATTCATCATCCTAAACTGACTTCTTGTGTCTATTGTCCCATTTGAAACATGTTTATTACTGGATGACATACCACAGTGTGCATACCAAGGGGCAGCATTTCTGTGTCACCTTGGGCTCGTTCTGATGGGAGTTAGGTAGAAAATTTTCTATGGTCAGATTTTTTAGTGGGTTTGTTTTGATTGTGCTGGTGCACATTTTGCGATTGCTTTCCACAATACGTTAGCAAACAAATATACCAGCAGGAATGTTCCTAAAGCGAATATTGTTGAATATTCTCCATAAGTGGATTTTGAATTTGTTGTGCTGAGAATTCACTCCAGAAACCTGACTTTGCTAGGATGGATCATCCAGTGAAGAACTGATATATGCCATGTAAGCGCTATATCTAATCCAAACATCCCAAATAGTAAATTATGAATATCAAAACAATATTCACTGCAAACATTCACAAGCAACCCAGAGGCTGAAATATATTTGCACTGAACATTTATGGCATAATCACCATCAATGAGCTGATTTATGAAATTCAGTCGGTTTGTAGATCAGCAGAAAGAACTGAATGATATAGATTTTTTCTATTGTGAGTTATTCACTCAGCACTAGCTGTCCTGTGTTTTTCACATATACATAGATTTTAAAGTCAGAAGGGACCACTAGATTATCTAGTCAGACTTTCTGTATAACACAGGTGAGGCTGGAGAATTTCACTTATGAATTCTAAATAAAAGCCCAGTCATTCTGTCACCTAGAGGTGCATGAAGAAACATGTCATTAACGTAATTAAGGCTGCAGCCTTTTGCAATCACTGCATCATGCAACATCACCATGAAATGTCTTTATATTATCACCAAAAAATTCATCATGTGATGCCATCCCTTCTTGATGCCATGATGCACAGTGTTATCATATCACAACGCAATGTCATGATGTGATAATTTTGCACAACCCCAAAAGCAATTCTGGAGGCAGCTGAATCGACATGCAAGCCCTGCTTGCAAGACACAGGATCATCCTTCTGACAACTAATGCCACCTATGGAAGAATGATGAAAACATATCAACTGGAAACAGTGATAGAGACAGAGTTAATGACATCCAGGAGCCAAGAGAGAGACAAAGGTCTTAATACCAATGGTCAAGTCTTCCATGTTTAAAGCATTCTGAAGACTAACTGCCCGATCCTGAATTCCTTGTTTTCCCCAAGCTCTCACTGATTTCATGAGGAATTTGGAGTGCACATGGAAATCAGCTTTGGGACTTAATGCTGGGATATGCAATAATACATAGCAAGAGATTTAGAAAGCTACGTTTCTCTTGGCTCATAGACTTTATATAGAGCCCTTCTTCCACAACTAAATTGACTCCACTAGTAATAAGAACCACTTCTACTCGTTATTCATGGCAATATTATAATTGTATCACAGATTTTAGCGATACCCATTTTCCAAATCTTTCATACAGCACACGGTTTTAAAGACATTTACATGTAAAGTGTCAAGTGGTTTAAACTCACAATTTAAGTTTGGAATATATATTAAAAAAGCAGTTTCACGAAACCTAACTTGAAGAGAAATTACATACAACATCCATAAATATTGCAGTAAGGGCTGGTGTTCTTTGCCCAGGCTCCCACTCAGTAGTCAGGAAGGTTCCATTATTTGAATATTTTTGAATTAATTTGGTACTAGACTGCCAGTCCTGGAAGTTGAACTCTTTCTCTGCTTATTCACAGGACATGTGTAGTGTCAGTGTAGACTTCCCATACATCCTGCTTGCTGCCAATGTGCCTCTGACCTGTAAAGAACCCCTTGGAGGACCGAGAGGGCAGTTTGAGCTCATGCATGCCTTAGCCTCTCGGCTGAGATTGCCAACAAGGGGGCAATTAATACCAACTCTGATGAGGCTTTTTATGATATGGGCATATGCCCACTAGGAACTGAACAGAAAACCCCTAATTCGTTCACCAAAGAGCCATCAGAATGTAACAACTTTTGCTCACTATCAACCTGATCTGGATTTTGAACTGATGAGCTAGAGATGAAAATTTCTCGACATATTTACTTTAAATCATTATCTCCCATTTCCAGTCCCTTGAGCCTTCCTACGTATGAACTGGTGAATGGCCTCCTTTCAATTCCACTTTCATGATATTTTGAGCTGTGAAAGTCCGGAGAAGATATCTTGGCACTGAGGCTAAAGGGAGGGACAAATGAGGCCCAACCTTAAATATGTCCCCTCATTCTGCATCACCACATGAGCTGGAACATACACTGAAGTCATTCCCTTTCCACTGTCTCATATGATGGTAACCAAGGTGACTCTCCCAAGGAAATCATGGCCAATATCCCATGAAAATCTCCCATTATCACATCTCTAATGCCGATATCAGTGCTCTCTCCTTGGGAACATCCATTTTTTGTGCTCATCACAGGGGGCCAGTCCATTGGGATATCGCATTTAGAAGGAACCACATGAAACAGTCTCTGGGGCATATAGAATGGGACCAACTTCCAGGCTAATGGAGACCCAACTTTTGTCAGCGTTTTGTTTGCACTCATCAAGGAGGACTGGTAGGTGAATTGTCACGGTCATAAACAGCCACCTCCAAATGTGAGCCAAGCGCAGATCCCACAGCTTTAGGAATAGGGCATGATGAAGGCACCTCAGACACAAACCCCTCCTCCTCCATAAGAGCATTAGAGTCAGGTCCTTCTATGGTCCGGCAGATTTAGCCCCTTCCAGTGAGGGCTGATATAAATATAAATATATTGGTGCAGCATGCCCCAGGGATGCCAGCTAATATTCTGTTACCCTCCTGCTCTTTACACATTATTCAGTTTCAGGACTTAGAGTAGCTTATCATCCACTGACATTGAGAGACTGCTCGGCGCAAAGCCAAGCTGATACTATTCTGACGGTTTTCTTCTCAAAACAGAGGACTTCTGTTCAGCATCCATGCTGTGTCTATTATACCCCAGTCTTCCTGGCCATTCGTCCGCAAAATGCCAGGTTTCGCTTCCTATTAAACGGGAGAGACATACTTTAGTAGAGCGATAAATTAGATTCAAAGAGAAAGGGAAAGGGAAGCTAATGAAAGAGTAACCGTGTGAGGGGCGGGGGGCAAGTAATAAGGAACCCCCTCTGTGCCATTGGACAGAGCTCACACAGCACACCCCTCTGTCCTTTCCCCTGCTGTGCTGTGCTTCATAGCATGCTGCAAGCATGCGAAAGGAGAGTTCTTATTTGCTTTGCTTGTTCCTCCTTCAGCATCCGTTGGCTTGGCAGAATTAGCTGTTAACCCTTTTGACAACCCAGCAAGATGAGGAAAACCAAACCAAAACCATTTATCTCTCAGTCCCAGCTTGAAGCATCTCCCTGGAAAGGACAGGAATAAAGGCTCAAGCCTGTTCCCACTGCAGTCACTGGCTGTTTTCCCTTTGACTGTAGTGAGTGCAGGTGTGGACTCTGAGGCTATGTCTACACTGCAGTGAGAAGTATGGGTTGGCAGTATGGGTTGGCAAACCCTTGTTATCTCGAATCTAACTAGCATGATTAAAAATAGCAGTGAAGAAACAGCAGCATAGGTTTCAGTGCAGGCTAATAATATGAGTACGTACCCAGGGTCCCAGATGGGCTTGTACAGCCCACCCTGACGCCCTTGCTACTGCATCTTCACTGCTATTTTGAAATGTGCTAGCTAGATTAAAGCTAGCACAGGTATGTCTACCCGAGCTGCAATCACTCCTTCCGTTGCAGTGTAGACATTACCCTAAAAGTGAAGACATGGCAGTTACAGAACAAAGGAACGATATAGTGAATACGGATCTACGGATCCTCTTCTCTTCTATTCCAGGAACAAAGGGAGCATTTGATGAAAGTGAAATGTAGATAATTTAGGAACAAATAAGAATGTGTTATTTTCTAACCATGCAGTCAGCCTGTGGAATTAGCAGCCACAACAGATTAACAAGTCAAATAGTTTGTACAGATTCAAAAAGGATTAGATAGCTTTGAGCACATGAATAATACTTTCGGTGACATGACGCAAAGCAAACGGATACGTGGGGAAATCAAGCCTCATGCTTTAAGCCCAGAGCACCAGCTGCTCTAGCCTGCAATGGTCAGTAAGGAATGTTTCCAAATCCTGATGTAGCAGAATGGCATTAATTGAGGCCTCACAGAGGAATGATGTGCATACACAAGGCACTACTGAATCTCATCTACCCTGACTGCTTTTCTCTTCTACCCTGAGCAATGCCAGCATATGATCTCCCAGAAATCTCCTGTTCTAGGCCTCACATCTCAGCAAAGCTGGTTAAAAAGTAGAATTTTAATCTACTGATCAGTTTCAGTAATTTAACATGTGTTTAAATCTCAATTCAGAATGAAAAGTTGAAATATCAAAACTTTAAATGAACTGAAAAGTTCTGAAAATTTCAATTTGGAAATGTCAAAATGAAACATTTCAACATTTTGTGTTTCCTTTTGATTTTTTTCAACAAAAATATTTCAGTTATCCATTTCACTTTGGGAATTTCAGGGGGCTTTTTTCTTTTATTACCTTCACCGCCTTCTTTCCACTGGACAAAGGGGAGAAAGTTAGAACAGTGTGATAAAGATGGGATGTTTTCTCCTTTTCTGACTCGAAAAAGTTGGAAAACAGTGAAAAGGTGTGAAAAGTGAGAGGTTGCTCCAGTTTTCCACTCTAAAATTTGCTTTCTTGAGCCTATGTGTCCCACTTCCATAACTTACAGGGTTACCTACAATGGGAATATTAATCTAACAATCCCTTGAAGTCAGTGGCACCCACAGCCATACACACAGTGCATACCATTGGCAAGGGCAGGGCTGCCCAGCTCTGGGGCAGTAAAAGGAGAGGTTTGCCATAGGCCAGGACCCAAAGATCCCAGCCTGGGGCTATCTGGCACTAACTGACATATGGCTTGAGAAACCACCCACTCAAGCCCTTTGAGGAACAAGACAGGCCAGTCTGCTTTGTTATTATTGAAATGCTCAGGCCCAAGGCCAGGCTTTCAGCCACACAGAAGCGTGGATGCCGAGACTTCCTGCAGGGTCTGACAGACTGCTTCCCTCTCCCTTACCCAAGGAAGAGGGCCCAGCCTCTTGAGGACCGTGGAAGGATTTCCTTTTTGTTTGGACGGCTTTATTATAATATAATTAAATTGTAGATTTCAATGCAAGTTAGGAGCCTAAATACCTTTGAGGATCTGGGCCTCAGCTCCTAAATCTTTTCCTTTCATAGAATGTAAACATTTCTGTCAATATGAATTAGTGATATAATGAGTAAGACCTACTAAGGACATGTAATACGGTGAACAAGTACTTAATAATGGGCTCTTCAATCTAGCAGAGAAAAGTATAACAGGGTCCAATGGCTGGAAGTTGAAGCTAGCCAAATTCAGGCTGGAAATAAGGTGTAAATTTTAAACAGTGAGAATAATGGACCAATGGAACAATTTACCTACAATTGTGGTGGATTCTCCATCACTGCAGTTTTTAAATCACAATTGGATGTTTTTCTAAAAGATCTGCTCTAGGAATTAGTTTGGGGAAGTTCCAGGGCCTGTGTTATACAGGAGGTCAGACTAGATGATCACAGTGGTCCCTTTTGGCCTGGGAATCTGTGAAGAGGATGGGGGCGAGGGGAGTAAATGAAGTTTAAGAAAAGAATATTCCTTTTGTATAGCACTTGTGTGTCAGCAAAGGATAGCTTTGATATTTTTGGTCGGTCCAACCAATAGTGTGTGTGTGTGTGTGTGTGTGTGTGTGTGAGAGAGAGAGAGAGAGAGAGATCTTTCTCTCACACAGAGGGATTTAAATTTAATAGACAAACATTCCATGGTTCACCTCCCATCTGATTGTAACAGTTTGAAAGCAGGCTATATTTTGACCCTATTGTTTCTTCCTTTTGAGGCACAAACCTCCAAATAGTGCTCGTGGTTATAAGGCTCCCTGGGTTGTCACTGAGGCTCCAGTTTGGGCTCCAAATGATGGCATTTGTCTCATGAAATTTAAGCCAGTTTGAGCCAAAATTTCTGCTGCTATGTAAAGCTGATTCAATACAATGGGAAGGAGTATGTGAAATACCTCATGGGAACACTAGAGGGAGCTTTGAGACATTCAGGAGGACAATGGAGGCAAAAACAAAGAGGAGTCCGGTGGCACCTTAAAGACTAACAGATTTATTTGGGCATAAGCTTTTGTGGGTAAAAAACTCACGGAGGCAAGAGACACTAGAGTGGAGATACTACATTTGTGGGTTTGCTTGAATAAAGTTTCCAGTTTAAACCTGCTGACTTGACTCACTTATTTACTTCAGAAAGAACTCAGTGGTTTTGGCCACATGTGAACTTGAACTGGAAAATAGATCCCTTATCGATTTGTGTCTGACCAGGAACCAAAACAATGGGGAAGGACTCACATTCACAGTTCAAAGGGGCTCAGGTTTGTGGATCCATTTTGTCTTATCTCTGATTAAAATGCAGCATATGCATCCCTTCACACACAAAGAGAGATGCCTGGTCTGACCTCCATCCCATCTTATGACTGGAAGAAACATGATATACCTGAAGCAAAACTTCCAGACACAATGCTGCTAGAAGTTTCGCCTTCTGGGTGGAGAAAAAAAGCCACAAAACTTGATATCAGTTAGTATTTAGGTTTATAAAAAGTCTCTTGTTGTCATGTGAGTGAACTTCAGGTATTAAGATCCTGTGTAGAGGTGCAGATATGTCCTGCTTACTCATCCTGGCGGCTAGATCAGGCTGGTCTCATTAGCTTCAACTTAGAATTCTAAAAGCCTGAGAAGTCTTTCTAAGATGAGAGAGAGTAGAGCAAGGGACAGGATGTCCCACAGGGAGAAACCAGCATGGCACCGCCTCTGGGAGAGACAGACTTCCATGTTATCTGAGCTATAAAAGTCTGCTGGATGGCCATCCATCAACCTGTGTGAAATGAGCTGGGGGTATCAGTCCAAGTATTACATCTCAGAAACTACTACAATCATTTTTGCCCACGCTGCCAGTCCCAGCAAGGAAGCCAAAGGGCTGAATGAGTCATAGAGACAGGTCCCTCTGCACTCCTAGGTAACATCCCTCCATATCAGGCATGACACACACTGACGATCCAGCACTGGGGAGGGGGGCAATTTCCTCTGTCACTACCCACCCTGTACTCAGTGTAGCTTAACATTAGGCATCAATTTCCAGCACTGTCACTGGGGCATCTTTCATCTCCCCTCTCTTTCTTCTACTCTCTCTACTCAGCTGGCCTCTGTTTCTTTGTGCCCCCCTCCCCCGTTCCTAGTGTGAGACCATCGGTGCTCCCCCCTCCTTCAGAGATCAAACCGCCGAGGACCTTTCCCCAGCATTAATGTCACTCGTTTTTTTCCTTTAAGTGTGCAATATCCCAGAGTGCATTGTAAACAGCGGCTAAATATGTTTGAAATTGCATGAAAGTGGGTCACTTATGCAGAGCTCTGAGCCCCTTCTGTATGTCATGAGGCAGTGGGAACACTTGCGGCAATGCACTGAGTCTGTAACAAATCTCCACTGTTGTCTTTCTCCATTCTCTGGGGGAGTAGGCAGAGGGGTATTTTTCCTCCTCAGGTTTTATGCCAGCACTGAACCTGAATTTCAAACCTGAGCTTGACTGGGCTTTAATGCACTTCCTACATGGTATGGCCACTGAATGTCTACTGTACTTCTCGGGAGCAGCCATGCCACACGCGGATAGAAAGTGCTTTAATCCTAGGTGATGCAATTACCCATTTAGACTGGAAGGCTTGGCTGTAGAACTCATTATAAACCTCATCTAGTACTGCTGCCCCTGACAGTGAGGGACCAAGGAGCGGCTATCAATCTTCTTGGTTCCAGTTAATAAAGACTGGAGAATGCTACGCAGATACCAGCCAGACTATTGACTCGCTCGCTACAGGGCTCAAGCAAGGGCTAGTTCACACTAGCAGGCTGCCCAGCAAGTGTATCCATTGTGGAGCAGAAGTCAATAGAAAAGGCTAAATCTATCTACTGGTGAAACTCCATCCATGTGGGAGCTTTGCAGCAATCTGTCAAGAGACACCAGAAATAAATAAACTAAGCAAAGGGTATTTCATAGATCATGGAAGGAGGGCAGGAACTTGCATTACCTTCTCCCCTCAGGAGTCCTGAATTCAAATCAGGCCCCTCGGATGTTATTTTGTCATATCACAAATCCACACCATGATTAACCACAGCTCCATTTGTAGCAATTTCTGCACAGAAGAGGCAGAGGACTCGAGGAGCAAAGGGTGGTGAATGGCGGGAAGGAGGTGCATTGGGAGCCTGAAGCTGGAATAAAAGGGCATTCCACAGATGAGGATTGATAGCAGGTAACGCTGAAGGTTAGGTTTGAAATCCATTGGCAGAGCTCAGTGGCTCAGCACTGGAATAGCAGGAGGTGTGTAGTGGGTTTGCACATCAGCAGAGCTGTGTGGTGCTGAATGCTATCGCTATCTCCCTTCCATGAGCAAAAAGTCACCAAATACACCCCAAAACTAATATTTGTAGATAATATATATGTGAGAGAGAGATGAGCTGTTTGGATATTTTATACTTAAAAGAAGAATCCAAGCAGCCACTCTGAATATTTCTGATTATTTCAGGGGTTCTGGAGTCATGGAGGAACTGAGATTTATTCCATGGTGTTTGCCCAATGCTTCCTCAGCAGAAACAAGCTTCACAGGGCACTGAACACTCACACTAAATCTGCCAAGGCCTATTTTCCGCCAGCTGCCTGATAATTGCACTAGGGGCTAAGTTTAATTTCCTTAAAATCCCATCTCTTCACACTGAAAAACCCACGGTACAGAAGATGCGGTGGGTTATTTAGTTTCAGATTACCAACTTGGAATGAGAAACTCCAAGCGCCAGCTTCCCCTGACCTCTGGTGCTGTGCAAATCCCCCTTCCACTCCCAGGGACAGAGTCAGCTTTCCCATTACTCGGAATAATAGGCCAGACCCTGTCCCTCCTCCTTTTTCTTTACTCACGGCTTCGAGCTCCAGTTGTGGAGCGCCCTTCTGTGTCAGTTACACTGTATTTGGCTATGGAGCTTTCCTCTCCTCTTCCTTGGCCTGGATTGTGTTTCCCCAGCACATTGCTGTTTGTCTCACTCCCGCTTTAGGGTGCTCAGTAGGGCTCCCTGCACCCTTGAATGCTGGAAATGTTTGGACCACGATCTGAACTTCACAGCTAGGCCCATCTCCATGAGGAGTCAAACCAAAGCCCCACAACTTAGTACCCCCATGCACTGGGAAAGCTTGCACCCAGTTCTGAACTTTTCAGCTTGGGCCTATGTCTGTTTGTGACAAACATCGGGGTTTTACTACTCACACAAAGACACAAAAAAACCATGAGCCAGAAGAGGACAGTGGGGATTGTGAGAAGCGCTGGCTTAACTAACTGGTGGTGGGGTTTGTATTCTGGACAATTTGTCCTGTAAGAACCAGACTGAGTCCCACCAACCCTTTCCTATGAACACAGGACATGAAGCCACAACCTCAGCTTGCTGCATTCAGAGCTAAATTCAGAGCAACTCTTTGACTCAGCTTTCCCCAGAATAGGCTCTACGTACCCACCCACCAGGGGCTTACTGAGGTCAAGAGAAGTCTTTCTGTTGATTTCGGTGTGCTCTGGATCAGGCCTATAGATACAGACCAGCCCCCCCAGCCCCTCTCACTCATAAACTCACACAAAACCCTCACAAAAATCCCCATATGCCCTAAATCAAGCTATTTACTCTGGCAGTTTGAGGGCTAGGGAGGAAAAAGACAGAGAGATGTGTTGTTTCTATTTCTATTTTTCCATACTTGGGGCACTCAGTTAGTCTGGTGGTGGTCACTGTGTTAGAACCCAGCTAGGGAGACAGATTTCACATAGGTCATTCAATGACTGACAGATAGTAGGAATGATTTTCAGTCCCTCCCAGTCTGGGCAGCCTTTGAACCAGGGATCTGGAAAGTCCAAATCCCACCTCCTGAACTTTCCATTCCCCCCCAGAATTGGCCCATTTTGATCACAGGCCATTTTGATTCTGGATCACTAGCACCACTCATATGATCTGGGTGGATTCGTTTTACCAGCTAAGACTTGTTTAGCCAGAGAGTCACGTGGTGGTGTTTTCCCTGCTCCCCAAGTCTTATTCACGGTGATAGGTAATGCAGTGGATCAAAGGCAGATTAATGTAAAATATTTGAGATCCAAGCCTCGTGGTCCAAGAGGAACAAAGGTCAAGACAGAGCAGCAAGCAGCACACGAAAGGAAACTCAAGAAGGCAGGAGATGAAGGAAGACTACACTGCATGTGGATGAGCTGGGAAGGAGAGTCCATCCTTGGGGGGATGGACTGGTGTGGGAGGAGGAGTTGGGGGTGGGGGGATGGCACTGGAAAAATAAAAGTGGGGGGGCTGAATCCCCACAGTTGCCTCTCTGTCCACCTCTGGTCTGGCAGATTGTGAACTAACACAAACCTGCATCCCACACTCCTATCATTCCACACACAGATCCTTTCGGAGGTTCAGAAAAGTCCCAATAACTTTTCACTTATTATACTTAAAGCTCAGGTCTGCCTCCGCCCTTCTAGACTCAGGCGGGACCCAGAAGCAGGAGGTCTGAAGCACTGGGCTATTCTCATGACAGCTGATGAGACGGGGGGAAGACTAGATGAATGTGGAAACATTACAGATAAGTAGCCAGATTTTTAGGTCTTTATCCTCCTGGCTGCCTTCCTCTCTATTTGTTGATGCTGATCTGCCTCTGTGTCTCACCCACCATAAGGTGCAGAAGGGGTGAATGCAGACCTCAGACAAATCTTTTTTAAGAGAGACCTGTGGGGAAATCTTCTAAGTCGAGGCAATCATGATACAAGCTTTTCTGATGAATTAGTCAGCAGACAGATTCAGATCTATTAATTCACTGCAATTCAACAGCTTGTTATGCTTTGCAGTGCGGGCCCCCTGGGTTTTCCCCACACCAAAGCACATCACCCTGCACAGAACTACATTACTCACCAGCTGCTGTTCTGCATACACTAAGGTCTCTTTTCCATTAAGCAAAGATCAAGAGGACAAACATGTATTAATACTGGAGAGAGCTGCCCGGAACATTGTTGGCTGTCTTACTGCCATGTCGGATGCTGGTCCAGGCTCTTGCCTTGCTATGCTAAGAGTGGATCAGAGCTGCAATCCTGCAGAGACCTCTGCATGAGAGCTTATCTTTAGAGATACTCCAGGCTGCCTGAACACGCTTCCGTTCACAACGCTAAGGGAGTGATTCTGCCGCACTGAAATCAAAGGGAGCTTTACCACTAAATTCAAGAAGAGCAGGCCCACCACATTTTTCAGCTTCCTTCCCATCTACCACAAATAATGGACCAAATTCAGCCTTGGACTCCACTTTGTTGAAGCTAATGGACTTGCACCTCCTTATACAGGGGTTGCAGTTAGCTCAGCAGCTATTGGGGTACTCCACTTTTCTGCCTACCCCCAATGCACAAATTAATGATGTTCCTGCCCTGATGCCATTTGCCCAGCTGGGAAAATGGCTATCAAATCACAGTACAGCCCCACCTGAAATTCTGATGCCAAGAGCCAATGTAGTACCCATGGTAACAAATCCCCAGATGGGGAAAATCCTCATTCTCCATTGCTGGACTGGCATTACTGGATGGTAAAAGAGGACAAAGGCAGTCTTCTCTTGTCACTATGCACATCTGGCTACGGCTGTTTCACCAGTCCCTGTGCACATTTAAGACAGATGTTTCACCAGAGGGTCACTGTTCTGTACTCCTGACTTCGCCAGATAGTTTGCTCCCTGAACAACTCCATTGGTTATCTACCGTTGAGGTTGGCCAATGTATTTCTGACAGTGAGGTTTCCATGAGATGTTTATGTGCAGAGAGATAGGTGGCTTATAATACAACATAGAGCCTTGGCATGACTTACTGCTAGTGATGGCCCCCGGGAGACTCCTTTCCCAATCATGAAAATTCATCTATTTCCCAACATGCTGGCCTCTGCTTCTAGCCCATGGCTCAAGTGGACAATTTGCTACCCATACCGCTCTCTGCTATTTGAGGGCAAAAGGATTCAAGTGGGGCTGTATTTCTGTATCCCTTGCAGGTGCCCCAGACCTAAAGTTCAAGGGGGCACTTTGAGAGCTGATGCTTGGGGAAAAAATGCCAGTTACAAGAAATGATTATGCAAAACATTGGATGGGCTAATAGGGGTATCTCTTTAGCCCACAAAGAGTTATTCACAGATTGCTATGGGAAAGAGTCCAGAAAAATCCAGCCACTGTGGGTGTAAGAACCTTCTCCGCTGAGCTCCTACCATCTAGAACTGTCTCCTTGTGTCTTCCCATTACACTGACTTTGTCCTCTTTTCAGATCTCAGCTGAGGATACATCCTTCCTTTCCTGCCTTTGCCTCTTAATTTCTCTCTCCCTCTCCTGTTATTTACTACTCAGCCGTATAAAGCATGCAGATATGCTGAGATACAATTTGTATGGAGGAGGGTATACGAAACAGGAGTTGTAATAGGCTGTATTTTATCAGACAGCTTTGTGGGATTTACTGTGGGGGAGGGTCTTGGTGAATATGATGGAGGAGCAGCAACCATGTAAATCCACCTTAGAAAAGAAAATTATCACCTACAACTCCCCACCAGAACAGCAGGTCAGCTTTCCCAAGGAAGAGAAGCTGTATGGTCTAGTGGTTAGGGCACTAGCTGAGGACTTTGAAGAGCTGGGTTCAAGTCCTGGTGCGGCCACAGACTCCATGTGTGGCCTCAGGTAAGTTACTTAGCCTCTATGCATCAGTTCCCCTCTGTTCAATGGGGATTATAGCACTGCCCTAACTCACAGGGGGAACAATTCATTAAGGAGTATGAGGTGCTCAGTTACTAGCGTAAGTGGGGCCAGAAAAGTTCCTGTATAACGAGGTATGTTCTTATATGCTTATACACCATTGAGAGGCACAACCCTAGACTCTCATTAGATCTAGATAATAAACCGTTCAGTGCAAAGGAAGCACTGCTGAAAACCTGCCCCTTTGTGAGTCAGCTAAATATATCCGAGCAGAAATATTTCTCTTTTCTGTACAGTGGATCTTCCTAGCATAGTTTGCGTGTGCATCATAATACCTAATGGAAGCTTGAATATGGGACCATCAGCACAAAAACACAAGTCTGTGCCATATAAAGGAGAAATTCTAGTAGCCAGCAGCATTAATATGCTGTTATCCTCTACAGGGACTAGCAGCTAGAGGGGACAATGACACACCTTTGACAAGTGTGTTATGTGTGTTTGCTATGCAGCATTCCTGTAGCAGCTCTGTGGATAGAGAAAATTCAGTATACTAAAAAAAGAGATCTGCAATGTGAGGACAATGAAAGAGGAGAAATTTGGCCTTCAAGTGGAAAATGGATGGAACACTGCCCTGCTCCTCATACTGGTGATCAAACACAAGCTTTTTCAAAATATTTTTTTGCTTTGGTTTGGTTTGGTTTTTGTTCTAAAGTGTAGCATGTTCTAAATGAAGGAGAATTCAACTTCTCTCCAGACATCAGACCTTACAACAGATGGGAACAAAGGAGCCTAGACTGTATAGTGTAGTTCCTTTTTATGACTTCTTTTTTATTAGGTTTTGAAATATATGCAGTACAACAAAAGCATTTAGTTAAAGTAAAAGAGTAGTTAGTGTTAAAATAGGCCATAAACCATGCTATAAGGCTCACATTTCGTTTAAGATTTAATAAACATACAGGCAATGCAAAGCTTTGGAGGGTTTTCTATTAATATGAAATATTATTTATTCTTTGTCAAGGGAGTATTTTTCACTGAGTGTTTCAGAACCTATCACTACCCACCAAAAGCAAGAAATATCCCAAGTTTTTGTTTTCAAAAGATGCAGTTAAGTAGTTTAATATGATACATTTTAAAAAATAATAAAACCAGTTGCACAAAACCTACAGTAACTTGAATAGAAATGCTATGAAATATACTTTAAAATAAAACACACACACACAATTCCCCCGTTCCCTGAGGCATTTAAATATTCACCTGCAGTGATGGAGCCCCAAATACAAAAGTTTTGTGGTGGGGCATGAAGAGCAGAAAATAAATTTGACTAGAAACGGAAACTGGCACAGACTAGTCTATTTCACGGTCCAAGCTAAGTGAAACGCATAGAGTAAAGGAACATGGTGATAAATACATCAGAGTTTTAAAATTATTTCAGTTCTATTACTTTAAGGAAGGATTTGGTTTATTATTTTATTCTTGATGCCGTCCCTTTAACGTTCAAATTGTGAGGTCTAATTCTCAGAGTGCCTTCTTAATCTTAGTGCATGTGTAAAATGTGCTCTTGCACCCATGTGCATACACAGACCCTGTATCTGAGTGCACAGATCACCATTTGGAAACTAACTACCTGATTTACAGACCCCCAAATTCAGTTTACCCAGGTGAAGCAGGTACTTTAGGTGTGCATATACCTGTCTGCATATATCAATGCTGGGTCTGCACACGCACAAATAGACCCTTTTGGACTATGCCCAGCAAATCTAATCCATGCACTATTATAGCTGTGGAGACAGAGGAACAAAACAGCAGGGGCTTCCTCCTTTGTTAAGCCACATGCACACTGCGCAGCACGTACGCTTTAACATCAGGGCCAACATTCTTATTATGCAAACTTATTGTCACGACCAACTTCTCCCTGAGCATTAACGAAGTTTGAAAGCTACCATTAAGCATGTCATTTTGACCTCAGATTGAAACCTATGTACTTTTATTAATAAGTGGATGTATATAAATGCAGCATTTGCTGCCATTAACTATATTATTGGGTTACGGAAAAAATGTATACGATGGAAAGGCAGCAGTCTGGTCTTTTTCTAACCTTGGTGGGCAGTTTACAGGCATCCATATGTCCCTTGAAAGATCCCCCCGCAAAACAAGTGGACTGCAGTTTCAGAGAGAAGGGCACAGCTGATTCTTGACCTTTGACTTCAGCTTAAAGGCTCTGCCTACATCTCTGATCGCCTTCTCCTTCCCATGACTTTGTGCCCCCCCACCCTACCCCGGCTCTTGCTGCCACCTATGTCTGGAACAGCCTCCTGCTTCTAAAAGGAGAGAAGGAGACAAAGGGATCCATTTAGAAGAGCGGATATGGTGGATCATGGGCAGGAGCCAGGGACACAGGAGGAAACCAGCAGTGATGTAGGCAGGGATTTGACTGTGAGAGCAAGGAGCATGTGGATATAGAGCAAAGAAGCCAGCGGAGGGATCTCAGGAGATGGCTTATGTGATCAGAGAGGTAGGAGAGGAAGGTGATGCCGTGAAAGCATCCTTTCTTCTCATGTCTCAGTGCTTCCATTCCCAGGGACAGATCCTCAGTTGCTGTAAATTGGAGTAGTACCTCTGAAGTCAATAAAGCGATGCTGATCTTTTTTTATGATTGAGCCCCTGATTGTCACCTCATTTTATCTGAGAGACCACCTCGCTCCCCATGGCACGCTGCCACAGTTGCAGTCAGTGGAGGCACTTAGGTTAGATCCCCCTCGATACGACAGCGACGGGGTGGCTGGCAGGGCTTTCTTCCTAAGAACTCTACAGCTGTAGAATTCCCTCCTGCCCCTGGTCCAAAATAGCTTGATTTATTGACTTCCAGGGCAGGCTGCAAGCAGAGCCCATCTGCTTCACCTGGCCTTTGAAGAGCAGCAGGGGGATTTGAAGATGAATGGGGGAGTTACCATTTAATGTTGAGCCACTGTTGGAGATGGGGGGTGAGCTGATGAAACTGTATTTGGTGTGTACTTGTAAATAATTGGCAGGGCACTCAGAGCTTGTGTATGGGGGATTTTTACTGTTCACGCACCAAAAGGAAATAAAGACATAACATAAATACATCTCGAGGGTGGAGTATATTGGATCTTCCAATGGACAGAGTCTGAAGAATATCAAACCCAGGTAGCAGGAGATACACTTGCTTAGAGTTAACAGTATGCTGAAATGCTGCTATCTAATAGAATCAGCACAAAAACACGTCTGTGCCATATGAGATAAAGGAGAAACTCCAGTAGCCAGCGACATTAGTAGGCTGTTATCCTCCATTGGGCTATTTCTGCTCCCTCCTCCCCACCCCTCCCTTCCTGTGAGAAGAGTGTGGGCTCCTGAGGGGAGGGCGAGAGAGCTCTGCCTGCTTCTTGCAGCAGTTCTGATTGGCTGCTTACACCCCAGAAGGTTGGGATGCAAGTAGGAACAGCAGCCAATCAGAGAGCCCCCCTCCCCATCAAGCAGGGCTTAAATGTACACCATCCAGCAACCCAGCCTGAGTTGTAGAGATTTTTGTCAGGACTGCTTCCACTTTCGACCAGATGTGTCATAGGCTTTGGTCCCCTCCCCTGACACCTTGCAGAGCTGGGCTGAATCCCTACACAAGGATTTATCCTGAACAACACACTTGTGTTCCAATGTCAAACACACTTTGTCATTTCTTTGGCAGGCCAGTTTTCCCCGACATCATTTGCCTTAAATTGGACATAAGTGCAGGAGGACAGAGGCTGATAGAGTTTAAGCCCAGAAAGGACATTAGATCATCTAGTCTGACCTCCAAGTCATTACATTTCACCCAGTTACGGAGCCCAACAGCTTGGGTTTGACTTAAGCATACCTTCCCGAAAGGCATCCAGGCTTGACTGGAAGGCATCAATATGGAGAATTCACCACTTCCCTGGGTAGTAGTGCTATAGTCGTGTCTAATTTCTAATTAGAATTTGTCTGGCTTCAGCCTCCAGTCCTGGGTTCTTCTCTCCCACACCTTCCTCTGCTAAATTAAATAGCCTTTTTCTACCCACCATTTTCTACCCACTCAAGTCACCTCTCAATCTCTTTAGTTCTTTGAGGCTGGCACTGTAAGGCGTTTTCTCCAGCCCTCGAATCATTTTTGTGGGTCTTTTCTGCTCCCTCTCCAATTTTTCAACATCCCTTTTAAAATGTGGACACCAGAACTGGTTGCAGTATTCTCGTTTCAGTCTTGCCAATGACATATAGAGGTAAAATCACCTCCCACCTCCTACTCGCCATTCCTTGTTTATACATGCATGGACCACAATAGCCACTTTGGCCACAGCATCTCACTGGGAGCTCATGGTCAGGTGCTTGTCCACTATGACTCATAGACTTAAATGACCCCTGAATCTTTTTCAGTCAAGGCTCTCCAGGATATAGTCCCCCATTCTGTTTCTAGTCATATAGTTTTACCTTTAGCTGTACTAAAAAGGGGGGATACAGACCCAGACAAGAGAGGGGTGACAGAGATATGGAAAATAGAGAGTGGTGGAGAGACACATCACAGCTCACTGGGGGTGAGTCATAGTACAGATGAGGGACAATTGTTTGGATGTTACAGCAGTTGAGCTTTGAAGCAAGATGCTTCATTCCTGGCTCATTCAGGGCTCAAGCTCAGGGGGAACTTGGCATGTTCCCAGGCATTGGACAGGACTGACAATCTTCCCTCTCCCATGATCTACAATCTCTGTAACTCCAAGTGAGACCCAGGCCAGCCGTTCTGGAGTTGTCAAGACCAAATGTCGAAATCCAAACAAAGAGAAACATATTCTTCTCCCTGCCCAGGATTCCAGAGGATTTAGAAAATACAAACACCCTAAATGCACACATGCTTAAACCAACACTCTGAACCAACATTTCTACTGAATGTATATTGTTAATTAGACTGCGGACATATTCCTGACTACAGGCCAAACAAATGCATAAGAGGATATATGCACTCTCAGTGCATGGATATTTATGCCTGCCTACGTGCAGTCTCTAAAGGGTTAACTAGATCTACAAGTCCTTCACACCCCCCCTGAATAGAATTCATTTGTCAAAAAGAAAACAGACTACGAAAGTATTTTGGATTTCCTCTGATACCCGTTTAATTCTTGGTTATTTTTCTCTGACACATGCAGCCCGCTGGTGCCAATTATGTAGGTTATATTTCTGCCAGCTTTGCTGTGATATTGTCTTTAATAATTCATATGAACATGCTTATGTGATGCTGCGTGTGTATGTGTGTGTTGTGTCTTTCCCATTTTAGAGGCCATCTAGGCATGGAAATCCTTTATAAGATGCTTCAGCTGGGAGATGAAGTTGTCATTGCAAGTTTAATGAAGAAGGGGAAATTTAACCCAGAGAGAGAGCCCTCAGTAATATGATTTGCTTAAATACCCATGTCGAGAAAGGTGTCATTTCTTGGCAGGGTGAACAGAAAATTCAGTTGAGCATATTTGGGTCCATTGAACCAAACTCCTGCTTTGTGAGTTCCAGCAGAGCAGACAAGAACAGTATGTGCCGCAGGAAAACCATGTATGAATGACTGACATTTATCTCAGGAAAGGATTCTGAAGGGTATGTGTAGCAGGTCAGTCTGATAGCCAGCTGGCCTAGTGGTCAGGAAGTGGCTTCACCGTTCTTTTCAGTCTGTCCATCCTGGAGGGGGCTGTGCCAGGTCAGATGTAACAGACCTCCATCTCTCCTGTGTGCCCCTCTTCCTCCCTTGGGATTTTGTCACAATAGAGAGGAGGGGGAGCAAGGGAGGGTGTCCCAGGCCCTCCCACTCTATCAGATCCCAACCCAGGGCTCTAAAGTGGTGTTGCGGTGTCTGGACCACTCTTTGGTCCGCCCCAAGTTACACTCCCCACCAGTTGCTTCCTACCTGGCTGTGGCTCCTGTGTTTGGGGCATGGTCACAGTCTTAGAAGTACCTGTTTCATCTGTCGGGGGGACAATGCCCCATTCTTCAGGGGCTTTCCTGGGTTCTTGGCTCCGAAAGGTGAGAAATATGAATCATTGCTCCCAGAGTGGCTTTACCAAGGCTGAAGTCAATCTGTGCACAGCTCCAGGTGTCAGCCTCACTTCCTGGTGCAGCCTGTGACCCCTTACCCACTCTCATTGGTCTGCCAGTCCCCTTTTAAACTATCCCTCTACCTGGAGCATGCCCAGCAGCTGTTGAGGGGCAGGGCCTCCCTGACCCAGTACTGCTCCATGCCTGTGGTTTAGCATGGGGTTTGTAAACTGAGTCCAGTTTCAAACTGAGTCCAAGGAGGCAACACAGTGAAAATGGGAATGATCACTCCTCAGTGGCAGCCACCTCTGGGGTAGAACACAGCAGCCTTTAAACAGCACACAGCACTGCAACATAACAGTTCAAGGGAGAAAGTGACAAATGTTGTATCTAGTAGAAATTGAAGAGGGGGAAGGAAGTAAGTAGAAATGAATTGCCTGAATTGGAATATGACCAGAACAGCAGAGTTAAAACCCCTGCTTTTACATAAAGAGCACTGGGATCTTTAATAACCCCAAGTCATCAGGACCCTTCTTTTACATCTTATCCTACAGACAGCACCTCCAGAAGCACAGCACCCTCAACAAAATGCAAGGTCACAGGTTTAGCACTGATTTCCAGAGAGGAATGCCCCACACCAAGTCACCAGAAACACCTCTGGAAGCACACTGGGTTTTTCTTGGGTCTCTCCTACTGAGGTCTCACTGAGCTGTTGAGAGCTAAGAAAGTAACAGCCCAAGATGGTGGCAGCAGACCCAGCAACATTCACACCATCCCCTCAATGTGCCGTGAGTGTTCTAGGAAATCAAAATGAAACGTGCATTTAGGAACCCAGAGAATCAAGTTGCCAAACAAGGGACTCAACCCTGCAACACCCCTTTCTTGCTCAAGTAATTCTCGCTCATCCGTCTGAATTAAGCCTCTTATCTTGGTGGCCTCACAAACTGATAGAACTGGGACTCAGAATTCACCATCTCTGTCCTTTCCCTCTCTCTCTTCATCCATCCTAGGGGTTATTTTTAGACTTTTTCTCTGAGCTGACTGGTAAGGAGCCAGTAATTCCGTCAGGTTGTAGCCAGCCAGGCTACCACGAAACCATCCAGTGGTCATTTCAAAAGAGGTAAAGAAAAGACACTATCCAAAAAAGCTTCCTTGACAAGAGAGATTTGGGAGTAAGAACAGACACTGATGGGCATGTGCCATCATCAGATAAAAATTAAATGCCAAATATTATACGGCTGGCGATAAAATCCCTGATATGCTCGTACTTCACCTCCAGTGTATTTGATTCTTCTCTGATGCACAACATTACTCTCACAAAGGATCCCATTTAAGGCAGGAGAAGGGTGAGAAAGGGATTCTTTTGTCTTCAGAAAGAAGCTGTCTCTGCTTTTGAACTACTTCACTCAACACAGATAAAAAAGACCTTTCATACGCCTTTACATGTATCCATTTTAAGATAGTCAGTCAGCTTTTCAAACTTAACACAACTCAATCAAAACTGAGTTGGCCTTGGAAACTGCACACAACCAGGAATTGAGCTAAGATCTGGAAGAGGGAAAAAATGTGAGAAAAGTTCTCCAGCTCTTTAAATATCCTCCGTAGGAAGAGTTCAGGCTCCACACTAACCCTAACCCCTTTTCAGACTCAGTGAGGAGGGAAAGAGAATGCAGTATGGCTAATCATTCAGGGCTTGTCTATTTGGGGACATGTAAGAAAGTTAATCCAAATTAACTAATGGTGTGATATGAAGTGGGTTAGTTAAATCACATTAAATCCCTGTGTGAACAACCTCCTCAGAATTAAAGTAGCCTTAATTCAGTTTATCTTTATTCGCTTCCAAAGTGAATCAAATTCAACTGAATTAAGGCCACTTTAATTCTGAATAATAGCATTCACATAGGGATTCAACAAAGTTTAACTAATCCACTTTAAAAGTGGATTAATTTTCCTGAGTGTCCTTGTTTAGACAAGCTATTAGACTAGTGCTATCTGGGAGAGACTACATAAACCCTCACTCAGATGAGTAGCTCTGATACAAGGAGTCTTATTGATTTAAATGGGACAACTTGCATGAGTAAGGACTAATGGTGAAAGGTGTTGGATAGCAAATGGGTTCAAAGACTTCTGTTTGCCCCAGATCAGGACAGAGAGAGTATAAATGTCCTGAAGGGACCCCAGTATAACGAAATCAGTTCTAGGATGAGAGCAGAGTTTGGTCTCTGGGTCCAGTTGGTTCTTGGCCTATTAGTTGAGAAATGTCAATGGTACAAATTCAAATGACGTGTTTTTGGGGCATGGAAACTGTCCAGTAGAAACAGGACTGGAGCCCCAACCCCTTTCACACAGGCTACCAAGCAGCAATTCAAAGGATCCTGGATGCTTCCAACTTGATCACAGACAAAGGAGGTCTGACTCCAGTTTTATACCAGTTTAGCTCTAGTGGTTTCTATGGAGTTTCTCCTGATTTACATTAACACGAGAGGAGAATAAGAATCATGAAGTCTTTGCACAGCAACTACATCCCATATTCCAACACTGATCTCCTGTGACATCCACTCCCCACAGTGCTGAGCCACAAACCACATTCATCCTGATCTCTTTTCTCTTCTGAAGTGAGTATTTTACAGCAAAGAGAGGAGAAGTACTACAGGCGTGAATAGCAACTGAGTGGCACATTACGCTTGCAACTTTGAGATCTAATGTTACAATATCAGATCATGAGTATAAGAGTGTAGGATCTCTCATCTCATAGCCATTTCTTGATGGTCCTCTGGAGAGACTGTAGCAAAGTTATATCCCATATGGTCACTTGGAGAGTTTGGAGGCATTGCTGCTGCCGGTGGCTGCTGCTTTCAGCCCTTAGTGACTCTTCTGAGCCCAGTAGCTTCTGATGTGTTCCTTAAAACACCAAAAGAACTAAGCCAGTTTCCTGTGCATTAGAGGCCATCTACAAATCTTTCTTTAAGAAAGGCAAATATTTGTATTTTTAGTGATAGAGAAACCTCTTCAGGGTTCAAGCCCTGGTTTCATTTCAGATTCCACTGGAGTTTACACTTGACGGGGTTGGAGATAATAATGTAATTAAAGTCAGTGAGCTAGCTTGTGTTTTTCTGAGCTGTGTGGGCTATTCGTTTACTAGAGCAGTGGTTCCCAAATTATGGTCTGTGGAGGAAACCAGAAGGTATGGCTTCCCATCCAGTGCTACAGCTAATAGACCATTCTACTGCCAAGAGACCCTTTCCTTCGGCAATTTGGTACTTGCACTTCAGTCAAAGGAGACTTCCCAAGCTGCAGTGACCACTACAGCTTAAATCTACTAAACTCATACCATGGACACAATTGCAAGAAGGGGACAAATTAATAAGCTGTGTAAGCAGGGGCAGCTCTTGTAACTTCCCATGTACGTCAGGTTGAATTTAGCACATGGATTTTCTTGTGTTGGCTATAGCATGCTTTCACGTGGGGAGAGCTGTCACCAGAGAAAACCAGAGGGGTAGAAGTTCTATCCGATTTTGGGGGGTTGTAGTCCCTCAAATTTGGGGAGATACCTTAGGGATGAAGTCTGAACCCTAAGTCAAAGAGAGCCTTTGGAGCTTTTTGGTGAACCTAAATGCCAGCTAATCAGTTTGGGCACATCTGTGATTGAACTCAACCGTAGTAAACAGCCAGATACCAACATGAGTGATGCATTAGCAGCTCCTGCCATCTAGTGGTAGATCAAAACAGATATCTACATAAATGTAACTAAAACTATTCAACAGCATGAGACAGGAAAGCAATATAACAGTGGGCCGTTTCCTCAGCCCTGTTAAGCCGGCTTTGTGCTGCTCTGATGGTGCAAAGCGGACTTAAATGGACTGCTGAGAATTCCTTTAGTGCAGAGAAATCCTCCACTGGTGGAAAACTGGCTTGGCCGACTCATTCCAGGCCCCTTCAGAGCATCTCGCACCCAGCCAAGGGGGTGTGGCTGAGGAAAAGGGGGTATACCCTTGCACTTTAGTGATCCCCAGCTTTCCAAACTGCCCTGTGGGGGGCATAGATGCTGTACAACATAGAGCATCCTGAAGTTCCCCTATCCTCTCACTCTTTGGGGCCCAGCGGCCCAAAGATCAGGGAGCAAGAAGGATGGCAGTAAGTCACCTTTGCAGCATTCCAGCCTGGGCTGCACAGGTTGTCAAATGGTCAGTTCTGGGGATCTGACCAGTTGTATCTCATTCCATACTATTGATGGATTGGCTGAGAGAACAGAACATATGAGTTTAATTTGTTCACTTTGGATTCTAATGTCAGTACCAATGAGACGAAGATGATGACTGATTACCATTGCACCCTTGAGGCCACAATCATTATCAGGCCCTCATTGTGTCAAGTGCTGGTCAAACACATTTAGAGACAGAGTCTCTGCCCCTCAGCACTTACAATCAACGGTCCCCATCCCGTAAAACCTTACGCATTATGCACTGTGAGGAGTCCCGTTGAAGTCTATGAGACTTCTCGCAGTACGTAACATTAAGCGTATGAGTAAGTCTTTACAGGATTGGGGCCAAAGAAGACTAACATGCCAGGTTTTTTTCTTTTGCTTTCTGTAACATGACAGAATTTCCCCTATCTTGCAGTGTTTTCACTGAGTGGAGCTGAGTTAAGTAATTTAGTGGTATTTTATGTTTCACACATTGACTTGTTTGCAAATTTTCACTTGTTCCTACCAGTTATTATGAATGCTTTACATATATACCATGCCCCAGGAGCTTTGCAAGCATTAATTAATTCTCATGATCCCCTCTGAGCTAGTAAGTATGAGTAAGCACCAATGGGTAAACTGAGACTCACAGAGATTAAGTGATGTAGCCAAAGTCATGCAATGAGTCAGTAGCAAAGTGGATACCCACCAGTCTTGACTCCCAGGCCCTTTCCATAATCACTTGATACATTCCCTTCTATTCTCCTTAATACTCCGGACCAAATTTTGCCATCAATGATATTTATGCACCTTCACTAAAGCCAATGGGATTACATGGATGCAAATGAAGACAGTTTTTGGCCAGCTAAAGCTCTACTGCACTCTTTTTATAGACTGTTTAGCTTCAGTTACCCTTTGGTTCCAAGCCAAATGCACAACTGATAAAAGCCACTCTGGGTAACATCCATAAATGTGACAAAAATGTTCAACATTAAAAGGTTTTTAAAATATGTGTTTAAGTCTTCTACCAAAAAGACCTGCACCAGGATGCTATCTCCATAGGGCTTGGGTTTTCTGTGAGGAGCCTCTCTGCCTTGGTCTCAAAGAGTTGAAATATTGCTTCCTTTTCAAAAGACTCTTCAGGCCTTAGTAAGTTGATTCACTCTCTATATCTGAATGTTACAGCTGCCAGCTTGCTGTATCCAACTTCCCAATCACACAATCGTCTTGAGCATCTCCCCTGTCATCTTTCTGTGGGCTCTTCCTCTCCTCTTCCATTTTCATTCACTTATGGACAAATTCAACCTTACCTTAAGCTAGGCAAAAATCCATCATCTTCAATAGAGTGGAGTCTGCTTACATCAGGGCTGAATTTGACTTGTGATCTACTACATAATATTGACTGACAGGTCCTTCCCGCCTTCCCTACACATTGGGTGAAATCCTGGCCCTATTGAAGTCAATGGCAAAACTCCCATTGACTTCAAAGGGCTTGGACCCAATCCATTGAATTTGACATGACCGTGGGTCATGGATGTAGATTGCCAGGGATGCTGTGATCCGTTTACATTTCTATAACTGTCAGTCTCGTCCAATATCTGTCTTGGCTTCTGTACTGCTGTGCAGATGGACAATGGAGACAGATTATGTTCCCCCACCACTTTTAATTCAAGTCATTCCAATTTCTTCTTCTTTAGAAAGGCCTCATTCCCACAAATGCAGCTTCTTCAGGAGTGTGCAATTTTCTCTGGGGAAAACTTGCTGCACTCAAAGCTCTCCTTATGCCTAACCAGATGGGCTTTCTGTAGGTGCATTGGTGGTTTCTGTAGGCACAGGGGTTCATTTCAATTATTCCTCTACTCTTACAGTCTGGACAGCAGTCTGGGAACTCCCAAGGGACAAAGTCACTAGGTAAAGGTGAGATCATATAAAAAAGGAGTCTTTTAAATTCCCTGTGTCCTTCCACAATAAGGAAAGTCAGCCTGAGAATGTACAAAATATAATGGAGGAATAGAATGCTTCCTAATGCCTGACTGGAATAAAAAAGGATGACACACAGTTATCTTGGTGTTGTATTCTGATCAGTCAGACAGCAGAGATTTCGTGCTTTACTTAGCCCATCTGCACTTGGCATGTGACAAATATGAAGAGGTGCATGGAGGAGAAAAAGAGAGAATGCTACTCTACTGGTCAAAAGACCCCTCTGAACCCCTTTGTATAAGCTAGCAGAGGAAGCCTACATGGAAACCTAAATGAGCCTGAGGAATATTCATATGCTGGTAATGTACCATGACTACTGCCTCCCCGCTCCAGATAAGTTGAATTAATAAACTGCCTTGCATTGGTGACACCTCAGCATGAATTTTGCATTAGGCTCAATTCGGTAAAGTTCACAACTGACACAGTTCCCTTTATGACGATCCTTTTCAATTGTTTTTTGTGCTGGGATGTCATAAAGATGTTTGAGTTGCTTCTGGCAGGGAGCTGTCTTTTATCTTGAGAAAGAGCTTTTGTAACCCACTCATGCCTACAGCACTCTTGAATTAAGTCTGAAGGCAAAGCTCCTAGTCTGTTTACACTATTAACAAGGCAGGCATTTTTTCATGTCAATGAAAATCTCGATGCTAGGCTTGTCACAGTGGAAAATTTCAGTGGTGGCGGGTGGGGGGAGATTAATGAAGGGAGCAGATATGATGTGATAACATCAGTGGACACCTTGTGGAGTTATTAATACAATGATTGTGGCTCACCTCTGCCAGTTAGAACTCAGGAGGCACTTGCTGAGTTTATCAGACCACGAATCTTCTCTTCCTTAATTGATCGGCAGGTGACATGGCTGAGCAGTGTTCAGATTGTACAGAGAGAGATAAAAGCATCTCCAGATAGATAGACAGTCTGACTATAAGATGTGTTTATCTCCTGATAATCACTATGTTAACTATATCAGTCAGTCAGATATCTCCCACTGTTGGTCTCTAATCAGGACAAGGCTCGTCTGAATGATAGATTTCGATTAAGTTTAGGTGACGATTTGGGCTTTGAGTTTTGGGCTGAGCCCAGGGCACCTCTGGGGTTTGGAATTTCACTGCACTCAACCTGTTCTGGCAAGACTTTGGCCAACATGGTGGAAATCTTAGGAGGTCAGTTGTTCTTCTGAGATTTTGTTGATTTGAGATACTGCCCCCCCCCCCAAGCCATCAGATAAATGCAGCCTATTCCTGAAAACCCTTGTGTAGCCCCATTGAAATCAGACATATACTGCACCAGCTGTAAAATATGAATAATAATATCCCTTTCTCCCACACTTTGTCTGTTATATCTGCTTAGATGGTGAATTCTTCAGAGCAGGACTGTCTCTATGGATATGTACATGGCCTAGCACAATGGGGCCCTCATCTCAGTTAGGTACACACCCACATATTGAGATTTCCGAAGCAGGCTACAGGATTTAGACACATATTGTCTATTAAAAGTAATGGTCTAAACCCCACTCTGCTTTGAAAATCTCAATATATGAATACATAATGGTATGGTAGGCAAATTTCATCAGCATGAACTTTGGATGACTTCATCGTTGCTTGAGTGACAAAGATACTAGTGGGTTATGCAGCTCATCCCAAATTAGCCATCAAAGCCTGTGTCTCAACCCAGCCCATCACGGCATCTGTAGATGCCAGACCTGTTCCAGAAAAGCTACTTTAGAGAGATGTGTTTTTTTAAATTGTATTGGGATGATTTTTTTTATCCCCCTGCCTGCAAAACCAGGTGCCTTCGTTACCATGAGTTCCACTCTGCTGGACTCAGAGAGAGGAGAAAAATACAGCACATTTTGAAAACATCTAAAAATGGCCTAAAATAGCTTTTCTATGCATAATAATGTAGGGAGAGTGGGCGGTGAGTGATGGGGGGAAGGGGAGCTCCAGTTTTTAGCCCACCAGGGATGGGAGACGGCAGATTTTGAAGTCATGACCTGTTTATGTACAGTCTGGTACTGGTGCAGGACTCAAACTCACCCCTCCTGGGCCTCGGACCAGGCTACTTGGTCGTGGAGTGCATTCTCCATTTGGAGGGGAGAAGGAGGAAACATCTTTCCAGCAGGTTGATTGATAAAAGAACTGGGGGCTGTGCAAGCTGCTCGGGTGGGTGGAATGTTACAATAAATCTGGAGGAGGTAGATTAGTGGGCAGAGTGCAGGTGAGATTTGTCAAAGGTAGATGATTAATGAAATGTTATCACGTATCTCTTCAGTTTATCATGTGGCTCCACAAGATATCATGTGAGTATCACCTCCGCATATATGGTGTGAGTGTGTATAATTTATTACTATTACAGCATCCTCTTGGTGGCAAATGCCTTAGTTAAGGTTGGAAAGGAAAATGCCTATAGGTATCTACCCATGGGCCTGATCCAGCAAGTCCTTACTCATGAGAGTAGTCCCTTAGTCTGTACTGCTAGGAGGGCCTCCCTCTCCCCCAGCACCCCTTCCTTTAGGACTGAACATGCTGCTTCCACAGCAGCTTCTAATTAATTTAACCCCAAGTGCAGTGCTGGCAAAATTTCCTACTGGCAATTAAAAAGAAATAAAAGTCAGCATTGAGACAGCAATAGGGCTCCTCCATCTCGGATGAGCTTGGAACATGGGAGTTATGTGCATGCATTGTGAGGGGAATAGATGTCTCTGCTTTTAATTAAGCCTAAAGGACACTGTAGCTAATAAAAAGAAACAGAGGCCTGAGAAATCTGAGATATTTACTGTCTGATCAACAGTGCAGCAAATACATCTGAGAACGGGTGAGGGAGGTTGTGTGTATAATTCAGCATCCCTTGAATGTCCCTAATGATCTCTTAATATTCCCCAGTTTATAGCAATTATGAGATAAGAATCTAGGCTTCCGTCTCTGTTTGCTTTAAGAGCCTGTTCTCCATTCGGACTGATTCAATCCTGATCTCCAGTCCACCCTTGTCTCTAGGAGAATCAGTCTCAGAATATCTTTGATTATCACACCAGATACCAAAATAACCATGGCGCCCTCCTCCTTCTCCTCCACACAGCACCTGATTTCCATGCAGAACATGAATGAGATTTGCATCCCTTTGCCTCCTGGAAACACACTAGTTAGGCTACTCTGAATACTCAGCAGTCGGAGTATCACTTGTCATGTAATCGTGGTGCTTGTCACTGTGTGAGAAGCTGCAATTTCTGGTGCTCGAAGTTTCTTATTTCCTAGCACACGGTGTGATCATGTCTGGGTGATTCGCTCACTCTCTCCCTTTGACAGCTGTATATCAACGGATCCGGATGCAGGGAGCAGACACTCATTGACTCATGAAAGAAGGGGGAAAACAAAAATTAAGCCTCTGCTTTCATCAATAAAGTCGTTGCCATAGGAACAGTTAGAGACTGGCTCTCCCAAGCATAGGTCAGCAGTGACACCTAGAGGCCACAGACAATATATCCTATGTCCCTAAGGGAATGTTCTCCCTCAACCGAATTTTTTTCTGGTAAAAAAATGTTGCAGAGCCCCACCTGTAAAAAGCGTATATTTTCCTTGTGCAGCACACAGCCTAATTTTGCCCTCAGCAATGAGTGTGGGACTCCCACCAGCTTCAAAGGAGTCGCATGCATGCATCAGAGGACAGAATTCGGCCCAGACTGTATACATAAACTGCATGGCACACATTATGCGATAAAGCTGATTTTGGTTTTGTTTACACCTCTGCAAATCAGGAATAATGTCATGGGAGTTAGTTGAGTTCCAGCCTAAACCTGGTGTAGGTGAGGTTAGGATCATGCCCAATATTTCAGTATGTGATGCATTAAGTCCCCCCTTAATGACTGCAACCTCTTCCTTCTGGTCTTTTGGAAATTCCCCTCACTCCCCTTTAGTCCATCTGAAAAAAACCATCCCCAAAATTAGAGAGGCAAGGTGAGTGAGGTAATATCTTTTGTTGGACTGACTTCTGTTGGTGAGAGAGAGAGAAGCACAGAGCTCTTTCAAAATTGTCTTTCTGACCATTGATTTGTCTACATCACTGCCCACCCCCAGAAGTATAGATCCCTCCAATAGCCCCCATTTCAAGTCTGGTTCAGTGCTAGGGTTTGAAGTGGACCCACGGTTATAGTCCAGGTTCTAAGTCGATGATGCCAAAACCTATTAAGCTGTTCTCACAAGATTATAGCCTGTAAAATAGGGATAATAAATAACCTTGGCTAACCTTGCTGGTGCATCATAAGGCTAACTGATTCATATTTGTAAAGCACTTAGCGATCCACAGATGTATGGTGCTAGATATGTGCAAAGTGCTAACACTGTTTAGAATTACAAATATCGTACTCATTTGGCTGACTGAGTTCCACAATTTGTATGAATGGCATATGTCCCACGATTTTTATTCCGACCAATTATATGAAACAGGCTCCATTGCCAATGTACCACACACATGATATTATTGCTGGTCGAAACTTTTTGTGTCTTGAAATTTTGAAAAATAAAACCAGAAAGTGTCCCAACAATGTTATCACAAATATTCCCACTCTTTTTTCTGCAGATCAAAATGTATTCCATTTTGAAATGTTGAATTTTCAGATTTTGAGAAAGAAGTCAAATTTCCAACTAAAACTGTGAAATTTCTCCTTTTTTTTTCTTTTTGACCAGCTGCACATGACGTGAATTTGAATGAAAACAACAAAACCCCAGGAAGCTAAATAAATAATTTTAAAGTAAGATTAAAAAATGAAAATATGGCAGCATCCTAATTGTCACAAGTCACTGGATCAAAAAGCCATCTTTGTGGCATTCCATGAACTCAATGGAGTGGCCTCCATTTTCACCTGCGCTGAATTTAGCCCACTGAATTTAGCTGATCACGCACAACTCAGTTGAAGTGAGCAGGAGCTTTGGAAACCCATACACATGGGGTATAACCTCAGCAGCATATCCCACCAGGGAGAATGCATCTCAGCAATAAGGATAGAGCTACAGGAAATTTCTGCTTCTCCCATCACAAAACTCTGGACTGCAAAACTGGAGATATTTGGGAAAACAAACTCCCCAAACTCCGCTAATGTAACTGTGGGACCCTTTCCCCCAAACTCGTCCTTTTTCCTACCCACAAATACTGACTGTGACCAGAACATCTCTTAGCTCTGAGAAGAGGCAGCTCTGTCAGTATCCGCATCGCTAATGGCTGCGTTACTTCTAACACCTCCTTTTGTGTTTAATAACAGTGGCATAATAAAGGACCCAGTGTGCCTGCAAAGAGCTAATGTGTAAACATGTAAATGACAAATACTGAGGGCTCATTATCTTCCTGCCCTCCACTTCTGTGCTGTGTGGACAGCGAGACAGGGAGGGGGATGTGCCTCCTAATTAATCACAAGCTATGGAGATCAATTAGAGCTTTGAGAAAAAAGTGTAATGTGATAACTGTTCAGTGTACTAAGCATGGAAATCCCCAAAGAAAAGTGTTAAGAATGAGGATGATAGATAGATAGATAGATAGATAGATAGATAGATAGACAGACACACACCTCTTATTGGTTATGACTGAAACCATTAATAATGAACATCCTGGGCCAAATTCATCATAGCCCTAAGGCCCCACTGTGCAAAGGGGATGTAGGCCTGCCATAAACCCCACTTGGGGAACATGCAGGGGGTATTCTGGGGTGGGCTGGGGGCAGAGTGTGGGCCAGGTGAAAGCAGGGGGGAAGTTGTAGGGCAAGAGGAAGTGTGGCCTGGTCAGATTTGTGCCGCAGCTATTCTACACCCTTGCAAAGTCTCATAGGGACCAGTGAAGCAGGGGTGTGATTTATGGCCCTAGCAGGCACTAGGGGCCACCCCAGGCCCCTCAAGCCCCTGAATATGGGAGGCACAAGTGACCTTCCCTCTGTCCCTGCACTATGCCTGCTCCAGAGTGGAGATAAATCTGCCCTCAGTGGTTTTCTGGGGTCATAGGGCAAACAATACAACCCAAACAGTGAGAACAGGATTTCAATGCAAACAGTGCCCTGGCTCTTAGGCCCAGATTCTCAAAGTTTTTTAGGCACCTCCACTGATTTCAATAGGAATTAGGTGCCTAAATACCTTTGAGGATCTGGGCCTTTGTTCCTTTCCCTGTCCACTATACAACATTCCCTCCCCTATGGCACCCAGAGATCCTAGCACTGTGTGTCCTCTCTCTCTCTCTAAAAAGGGCCCAATAGAAGGGAACAGACACAAATACACTCGCAGTGATTACAGAGTAAGTAAGAATAAACCACTGAGACCACACACATTGGTAAGATAGAGGCTTCAGCCCTATAACAATAGCATGTTGCCACCCTGTGATCCCCAGGAACTACTGACAACTTATAGTCTTGGGAAATTACTTAACACAAGTAATGGAAATATTTTATGAGTCAACATGTAATACAGTAAATATGGCACCATATAAGGGCCAAATCAAGGCCACGCCACGCCCTCCCCACTCCCACAGTCCATATAGCGAGGGTACTGTCTGCATCTGGATCTCATCCCTCCTTCATGGAAGTGGGGGATGGAAACTTCCTCTGTAGAGCTATCCCCACTGTCTGTGATCTCTTGGTGGGGTCTTCGTGGCACTGGGATCTGTGCAGAGGGTGGAGACAAGGAGTGATGGCCTACATTGGGTGGGGCTGGGTGAAGGCACTTCATAATACCTCCAACCTTGCAAAGCTTAGCTGAGAAAGGTGACTCCAGAGCCCACTCCATGATAGGGCTTTCCTTTTTAAGGGGGTTTCCCCATGGCAGCTGCAGCCACAGATAGCCCCTGGTAGAGCAATTCCATTGGAACAGTGTTGCCAGGGTGCTAGGGGGTGGGGAGGAAAGGGCTGGTGGCACAGTACTTGCTCTGAGCTACAGCATTTCATCCTTGACAGGCGTGGCCTCATGATGGGTCATGTCTGTTACGGTAGTGGATACGGCTCAAGTGAGAGCAGGCCTCCATTGTGCCACGCATTGCACAAACAGAGGAGTAGACAGTCCCTGCCCTAATTCACATCCCTGGTGATCAGCAAGGCTTTGGGGATGGCCCTGTACATCATTCCACATACAGAAAATCCTATTCCCCTGGCAGACTGATCAGGGAGGACTCCAGAGGAAAGCCTTCCAAATTCCACCCTGAACCCAAGTCTTCTTCTGTTGGTTTAACTGAGGGATGGGGCAGAGCATCCCAATCCAAACTCCCTTAGGAGTTAATGAGACCCCTTACAGGACAAAGGGCTATGGGGTGGGTCTCTAGTTCAGTGCCCATCAC
Organism: Natator depressus; assembly: GCF_965152275.1. Classification (NCBI taxonomy): domain Eukaryota; kingdom Metazoa; phylum Chordata; order Testudines; family Cheloniidae; genus Natator; species Natator depressus. The sequence continues at coordinate 70,726,549 of NC_134243.1, forward strand.
CATAACCTAGGAGGGCCGTAGACAAGTTCAAGACTAAATAGGTGTTAAGGACTGTACACCGCCCCCCCTCTCCTGCAGTGGGAGCTCAAGGGATCTCAGAGCAAAAGCACAGAGATCATTAATCCTTCATGGCATGAAGCTCTGAGGTCACATCTGAGAATGTATTGCCTGGCTGGGGAAATTCCCTTTTCAGTGATGTATAGGGTGACCGACCGTCCAATCCTAGGGGCCTTAAAGGTATTCAAGTCAGACATGCAGGAAGACCATTTACAGCATGATGATGCAAAAGGGAAATGGTAAGTGGCAGCTCTGCAAAGTGGGAAGAAGGTGCTTTGCCAACCCTGTCTTAAGTCAGACACACCATGATAACTGGCTCTGAGTAGCCCTGTGTGTGCTAAGTTTGCAGATATCACCAGGCTGCACTAAGTTCAGTAACCATGATCGTGACTTAAAAACTTATCCCCAACAGTTAATGTGTAGTGAGGGGAGGGAGGAGTGGGAGTTCTGCTGTATTTTTCCTTTATGTCTCATCAGGGGGCTGGGCCAGGAAGAAGAGGGTCAAAAAACTGTTACAACCCAGGGCAAAATGTTTAAGCGGGGAACTGTGACACTAGTAGAAGGAAGGACGTGAAGGCAGCAGTTCTACCATGCTCCCCTGAGGGAAGGCCTTGCTGGGACTTGCTCCAAAGGCCATGCATTTCACAACCACCTTAGCTGACGCCTTCAAAAAGAAAATATAAGAAAGACAAAGAGCTGCATTGTCTTTCTCCTCCTTGTAAAGGGAAATCTCTTTGGTTCACATTCCCCTGGAAACAGACTTGCCAGTCTCTTTCTTAGGTCTTGTAAGAACAAGATGTGAGAAGCCAGGAACTGGAAGTGATACCAACCACTGTTTTGCCACCACTCTTTAGTGCATCTAAAAATATGATTTTCTCTTGTGTTTGGGATGTGTTGGAACTAACGCAGCTTACTGTGGAGGAAGTGGGGTCTCAACGGGAGTCAAGATCTGAGTTTTAGGCCATGTCTACACTAGCTCTTATGTCGGCAAAATTTCTGGTGCTCAGGGGTGTGAAAAAACACACCCCTAAGCAACATAAGTTTTGCCGGCATTAGCGCTCATGTGCCAAGCACTATGTCAGAGGGAGACACTCTCCCACCAACATAGCTACCGCCACTCATTGAGCTGGTTTTATTATGTCAATGGAAGAGCTCTCTCCCATTGGCATCATGCAGCTACACGAGCACTCTTACAATGGCACAGCGGTATAGGTACAGCTATGCTGCTATAAACTTATAAGTGTAGACGTGGCCTCCGTCTAGGCTCTGTCCAGAACTTCCTATGTGACCTCAGGGATTCGATTTGATTCGATTCTAGTTCACGCCCATCACCATAGGATCTGAGGGCCAGATTCTCCAAGGTATTTAGGAGTGTAACTCTTAGACACCTAAATACCTTTGACGATCTGGGCTCCAGTGCCTTCCCTCTCCTAACATAAGCCCTGCATCTGTAAAAAGGAAATAATACTAGAGCTGGCCAAAACGTTTCTAAAAAAACTGATGGAAATCAGTTATTGTCAAAAATCTTCATTTGGCGGAGGGGGGGGGGGACACTGAAAAACCAACATCCAAAATATTTTGGTTTTCAGTGACAGGGAATCAAAAAAAATATTTTTCTTTAAAATTGCTCGCCAAAAACTGGAAAAATTTCAATTTTCAACAAAACCCCACCCAAAACATCCCAAAAAAGATTTCAATGAAAATTAAACAAATTCACTGGTGTCAAAATTTTCCATGGGGGGAGAGGGAGAATCATTTCCTGACCAGCTGTAATAATCTCTGCTTCTCAGGGCCCTTGTGAGGGTAAATTTAGCAATTCTCTCATAGAAAGGCACTTTGAAAGTGCTTTGAAGTCCTCCTATGTGATGTAACAACCACAGATATTAGCCAAAGAAGCAAACTCCAGGAGCTCAGTTCTATAGCAGAAATAACAACCTCTATAACTTCAGTTTTATCGAGTCGTTATTACTATTATTGATCATCACTGATTTGGACACAGGTGAGAAATATACATTGATGCAGCCAGTCAGGATTGATGCAGGGCTAGCAGGCCAGTTTATATTTGCAATAAACACTTCCCAAGTCAGTTTAATCAACAGTGATGTTCAGAGTTTATCCACATCTTGCATAGTGTTTAGCAGGGATAGGGTTAAAGCTCGCAGCAGAAGCATTCAAGGAGGTGTCTGTCTTCACTACTAGGCCACCAGGCCTGAAGAGAATGGGGCTAAGGTCAGCTGGACCTGACTGTCTCATTAGGGAGGGGGAAATGGCCTATACCACAGAGGAGATGGAAGATGTTACTTCCTCTGGAAGTTAGAACGCATCCAGGCACTAGAGTTTCCCTGACATGTGTCTGTTCAAATTTCTGTGAGCTTCCTTTCCTTCTACGCTTTGTACGGTCTCTGGCTGTGTGAGGCCATGTTCTTGTACGGGTTGAAAGACTCTGGAGACAGAAATAAAGCTGGATGGACAAAAAAATGGTGGTGGGGGGGTGTAAATGTTGCAATTTTTTTCTTTTCTTTTTTTCAAAATTAGAAATTTTGTCAAAAGTCAAGCCATTTCCACCAGCTCCAGACAGAAAGCGTTGTCTTCTTAGCACTCAGAGCCCCAGCTGCACCAACTCTCTCCAATGACCTGCATTTGGTGGGCCAAGCTACCCTACTAGACCCCAGTTACCTGTATTTGACATAAGCCCACTAGAAGGCTGCTATGAGAGCTTGACGGACCTGTGTTTTTTAACTAAATGCTGCAGCAATAAAGCAGACTCATGTCTTCAATCTAAAAGAGTAACTGCTCTGTTTTTTCCATACACAAATCTAATGTATGTTTCACTTTTTATACAGTTTTTTCTTTTACTTCTGATGTCTTTCTCAGCTGGGACAACAAAAACAGACTAGTCTGTTTCATGTTGATTGGTTTCTTGTTCGGATTCTCATGCACTAGAATGAGGTTGCAATGTTTGGCTGCAAACGCTGAAGGGGGTCGGATGGTTGAGTTTTCAGCTATATCCTTTGAGGTTATTGGCCCAGTTGTATTGGCCCTGAGGTTTATAAAAGTTTCTATTTTTTACAAAGCTTACATTTGTGGCCAAGTTTCACCTGACAGCATCCCCTGAAACCAAGTCTGTTTGGGTTGAAATCATGAGCGAATCAAGTTTGCCACTAGAGGGCCCCATGGCCATGATGAATGGAGAGCAGGAGCAGGAGTAAGGCAGCACTTATTCTGACGCAGGTGTCCTGGGGGTTAGGATGGCAGTCTGTCATAGATTGAGACCGTTCCCCTTTGCACTACCTTCTCCCTCTGCACAGTTTGTGGGGGCTGCCAAAGAGTCATTGCCCTCCTCTTTCAGTCACCCGGCTGGCTTCCTCTCCCCTCTGCTCCTGTTAGTGGAGGGAGGGAAAATGCCTATGACAGAGGAAAAAAACACTTTTGGGGATCCAAACAGCAGCTGCCCATGGTCTAGGAGTCAGGGTGGAACTCTGGCCAGAATAAGCTTGGCTCTTTAAACACCTCCCTGCTTTGAGTCCCCATCTTCTAGGGTGAGCAGGTGATTGAGAACCAGGCCTCTTAGGTCACCTTGAGACCTGAGCACCTTTGCCGTTGTCCAAGCCTTGGGCTGAAGGCTGCCTGCTATGATCCAGATGGAATGGAGCGCATAACTGGGTTACACTGGATCTGTACTCACGAACAACCTGTTCTCGTTGTTGGAGCAGCAAGATGGCCTAAAGTGGAAGGCCTAAACTTCTCGCCTTCCATCAGGCTGCCATAACTTCCTAACACACCAGTGCATTGGCAACAAATGACAGTGCGACAGCAGCCCAGGCAGGATCCCATTTCCAGCCTCTTGGGAGGTTTTAGCAATTGCTCCATGGTGAAAAGTGTTGGCTTAACAACCCTGGAGAGCGAAGCTCTGTCTCTAGCCACGGAGCAGTGACAGCCCGGCCGCAGTAGTGCAGGCTTTCCACCCAAACTGCCTATGTACCATAACCATAACTCTGAGAGGCTACCTATAGGAGTTGGCTCATTCAATCCTTTGCCTCCTGGCTGAAACGAACAAGGGTGCCCATTGGTGCTAATTAGGGTGCCTGTTTTTATAAGTGGGTGCCTTGTCCACTGGAACTGGACTGACCATCTGTTCAGAGGCCACCAAAGGCTCAGCAGATGGTAACAATATAGGGTCTTGGCTAGATCGTAACTGTTGCCGTAGATATGAAAAGCTGTATGTCCCATTACCCCTCCTCTGGGTCATCTAGTCCCACTCCCAGCCGATGTGCCCTTGTCACCCCCAGTGGCAGTGATGCAGATAAAGCACTAAGACCCAGGTTAGCTGCAGTGCTGGGCCCCTTGTCACCTTTGCATGTCCAATAAGTCATTAAATGGCAGGCAATATGGCCCCTCTGTGCACAGGAAGCCAAACCATAGAAAGTTACTGCGGGTGAACTAGACAGTTGCCGCATTCAAAGCGCTTGTTCACCAGGAACTGCCGGTACCAGTCCACAGAGACCTCTAGCAAAGACTGGCACTCGCTAAGCTTCATCTAATCCCTTGGAGATGAGCAATGCCTCTGCTGTGAAGCTGCAGACCGCATTTCCTGGCTTCTGTTCCCTCTGCCCACTCATGCCGAATATGGAGACCTGCTCTCTGTGCCTGCTGCCCTTGCCATGGAAATACAGTGCCTGGGAAAAAGGCAGATCTGATGACACCAAGCAGACTGCATGCTTAGGGATTCCACTGACATGAGCCCCAATGGAGGGGAGTCTGATTCCAGGCAGGGTGGCACCAAATCAGCTGCCAATGGGCCACAAGAGAGTCAGAGAATGTGTACGAACAAAGTTCTTTCCAGAGGGACATAGTATAAGTAATGATATTTGGTGGCGTATTGAATCTGGTTTTCTAAAGCGCCTAGCTGATGCTGCTATGACTGGCGAAGGCGAATCCAGCTAGGAGAGGAGGAGAATGTTAAATCTGGAGATGAGTCTGAATCCGAACCCCAAATGTGAATCTTCTGAGCTTTGTAGCTATTCAGATGTGGAGCTGAACTTTGCAGTGTGGGCCCAGCTCTTCGTCAAATGTTGGGCATGTTTCCTAGATGATTTTGTCATTGTAGAGCTGGCTGCTCCACGGGGTGGCACTGAAACGTGTAGGATGGACACCATGCTCTGTCTTATCACCTGCATCTCCAGGGTACATTATCAAAGCAAAGCCTTCCTAAGAGAAGGAATAAGAGCCTGCTTTATTCTGTGCTCTTCTTGAGGAACCATTTGTGTGACTAAACACTGTCTGATCAGGATGAGCCAGGGAAACCTACTCCAAAATCCTCTTTCTTTTTGCCCCCTTGCTCCATAATGTCATCTTCCCTATTGCTATTGGCTCTTTTCCAGAAATGGAACACATTGCTCTGTTTTCTGTCCAACCACCCTACCTCCCCGGCTTCCTCTAAAGATCTCAACCATCTTTCCAGTCTCACCACACACCACAGAGACAGAGAGAAGGTGGATGGTGATCTGCTCTAGCTTTAACACTAGAATCCTTTCCTTTGAATGGAGCAACTCAGTCGTCGGCCCCTTGAAAACAAAATAAAGGAAGCCTCAGCGAATTGTGTTGTAGCGTGATTGGAAGGATTTCAAAGCGAGGACATTCCGAATGTTATGCTCTCATATTATGCACTTAATTTGGACCGATCCCAACTAGGATCTTTGATGACTTTCTACATCCTTCCTGGTGTTGGTCAGGATCATGTACACATGGCCATTGTCGCTGGGACTGGGGAACTGTTCCCCCTGAATGCTTAATTAAGCTCCGATTAGCATTTCTTACAGAGAGCAGATGCAGCCTTTCCATCCCAGCAAACAATGCCATCTGTTGTTCCTGTGCTGTAATTTCCATCTGAAAGTCTGCTCTGGGTTCTATATTTAATAGCGGATGTGTGCAACTGCCAGAAAAAGTAATGTTTAAATTTGGCGGGGAGTGGGCCGGGGAATTCTCTTCCCCTTTGAAGGAAACATGAGCATTTTTTGTTTCTTCTTTTTGCCCACCGCCAATTCAATGTGAGTGAAGGATGCAAGACCGACAGCTCGGGAATCTGCACTCCGCTCTCCACGGCACAGGCGTGGCGTGAACCATGGCGATGCCAAGCCTCCATCACAATTCCCTGCGCCAGTGAGCCTCCTCTCTGACCTAAGGGCTGTGTCTATACAGTAATTTTTCTGCAAAACTTTCCTACCGTTGCTAATAGCGGTGCAGCTCTCCAGTGGTAGCCATGCTGGGAATGCTAAGGCAGAGATAGCTCCCACAGCCGCTGCTGTTTGTATTACTGTGCTGCTACCTTCCCTGAGGACTGGCGCTCCCCTGGTGTTAGCAACAGTAGAAAATATTCACTAAATACTCGAGTGCAGACGTGGCTCCAGAAACTGCTTATTTTCCCTGGCTTCTTCAGTCCTTGACTTACGTGCTGGGACTGCCAACAAGGAGGCTTTTTTGTGGTAGGAGCTGGAGTGAGACCCACTAATGAATTTCACTAAAAGAGCCATCAGCTGGTCATAGCATTTGTTCACTACTGACCTGAAGCGGATTGAGATCAGTGACCTAGAGGAAAAAGGCACTGGATCCCTTTACTTATCCCCTTCAGCAGATGAGTTTCCCGGGATGGAAATGCTGAGTGAAAAACAGAAGCAAGAAAAACAAAAACATACAAGGAAGCCAACGAAAGTTCTGGACCAGTTTTAACCTCTCCTGTTACTTCTGAAAACACTGACAGTGTAACCTACTTCCTTGATAGCTAGATCTATTTAGATGGGTGACAAGAACAGGTGAATATGGGAAATGGGCTAGAAGAAAACACGATATCTGAAAAACACCAAACTTTGGTTTCAGAGTAGCAGCCATGTTAGTCTGTATCCGCAAAAAGAAAAGAAGTACTTGTGGCACCTTAGAGACTAACAAATTTATTTGACCATAAGCTTTCGTGAGCTACATGAAAGCTTACGCTCAAATAAATTTGTTAGTCTCTAAGGTGCCACAAGTACTCCTTTTCTTTTTACCAAACTTTGGGAAAGTTTGGCCCCAGTTACCAACTTCCAGTCTAGATCCTATTTCCATAGCAGGCAGGACCAAACCCCTTGAACTTTGGGGAAATTTTGACCTGGCACCAAAGTCTGTGACTTGTGTCCATCTCAAGTAAACATTAAACTGAACAAATGCAGTGATGACTACTGCTGGTCAAGAAAGAGGGGAAAACATTTCATAAGGATTTATTTTTTTTAATGTTGCTTCTTGTCTTTTGAATTTTGTAAAACAAAAACACTTCAATCCATTGCATAGCTGCTCAAAAAATGATTGCAGGGGGGATAAGGGGGGGAATTTAGCCAACTTTTTAACTTTTCCCTACTTTTTTTCAAATATCAAAACTTTAATCACATTTTTAAATGGCAGTTTGGTTTTTGAATGCTGACCATATAATCAGCAAATCAAAGGAAGACCATGGCAGGTGTGATGTGTTGTAATAGTGCAGAAGAATTCTTCCCACCTGGCAGGATTCTCCACTCTAGATCCCGTCCAAGGTGCTGGTTTTAAAGTATGGAATGGTTGAAGCCATCTCCAGGAGGGTCCCGTTCCTCCCTTAGGGAGGAGCTGCTCTTGTTTTCCTCCCCAGCTGGAATCCTTAGAAAATCCTCTGATTTCTGTAGCGCAAGAGATCGATCGTTTTTCCACTTGGCTCCTCCCACTGCTGTCCTCCTCACTCTCTCCCTTGCTGTCAGGTGCCCTCAGGTGCAGCTCCCTCTGCCTCTTTGGATGTCAGATTCGCTCCAGCAGTTTGTCTTATTGTCAGGCTATCTGCCTGTCTGTGTGTTTGTGTTGTGCCCATCACCATGCTGCCTAGGTCTGCTGCCTGCTGTGCGCATGCTCCCCACACTGCTACCACCACACATGTAGGCAGGTTCCTCCCCATCACAAGAAGGAGTCTGTCAGTTTTCAGGGCTGCTACTCCTTTAGTTTATGACCATGTTGTGTGTGCCTGGGAGGCAGTTCCTTTAAAACGTAGGTCTTAGCCTGTTCCATAGCCCCATCCACTCAGGGCCCTGCATTAATTATTGTAGAGCACTCAAATATGTTATAGGTGATTTCCAGCAGACACAGAGCCCTACATGCCATTCCCCAGTGGGCTACAGTCTCCCTGTCCAAAGGGATGGAACAAATGAGGCTGACACGCAGCAGGGTAGGATGAGGAGGACAAAGTTTAAAGCAGTAACATTACTGTAGATTTGCAATTGTTGTGAACGTTTACCAGCTCGGGCAGATGAATGTACTTGCCTGCCCTTCACCATGATAACCACGACAATACTGATGGTCACCTCTCAACAAATCAACTTGCCCCAGGTGAGTGGGTTAGTAGAATTTAGCAAGGCTGCTCTGTTGGGGATTGCACTCCAAGTGTCTGATTCTACTCATAGTTACACTGGTGCCAATCAGGAGTGACTCAATTGAAATCAATTGAGTTACACCAATGTAAAGCTGGCATAAGAGAGATCAGCATTAGGTACCACGTATTGGATGAGGGACAGAAGCACCTTCCAAGACATGAATTTGCAAAAAGCTGTTCTGAGCAAAACTGAAGAAATGGGGGAATCCCTTATAAGAGGAGCTGAAACCTTCTGTAAGTGACAGCTGATACAAATTACTCCTCCCTCTTCTCTGGATCAGTTACAAAAGGATGGATGTCAGTCTGGGTTCACACACAGCTTGCGGTGATAAGGACTTTGCCAGCCTGAGCGGGTAGCAGTTGGAAACTGCTCTGAGAATTAACAATTACTATGTTACACTCCTCAATGGTTCTTTTATAGTCTGGAGCAGCTGGATGAGACTCAACCGCAAAGGGAAAAATCAATTTAGTTTTGTCTTTAAATGCTGCTGTTGTTCAACAGATGTTTTCTGGGTGCCACAGCAGCCACCTTGCTCGAGATTCCACTTGTCATCTGCAGCAGCTCATTAAACTAATTAACAGGGTATTTCATCCATTTGAAGCAGCAGCTTTGCTGGAAGCTGGGAAATGGCAGAGTTCTAAGGGTTAATTTTCACTTGTCTGATACAGCATGGTCAAATCCAGGGAGCAAGGATTTAAAATAGTTTGATGTATCATTACTATTATTTAGTGCATATAGTCCCTGTTAACTGTAGCTACATGATGTCATCCCATTTCTACCCTGGAGGAAGTATGGGACTGTATTTTGTCATGCAGCTTTTTATTGGGGTTCTTGCTTCAGTAAATCCCATCTCCTCCTTTCCCCAGGCTCTGCAGAATGGGCCCTGCAGGCAGTGCCTCCTTGTGAGTCACCAGCACGAAACGGGGACAAGCAGAGGCATAAGTAACTATGGTAGGAAACTCACAGAGAACTTTTCTGGGTTAGAGCAAAGGGCTTCCAGGCAGCCCTTTAATACTCTAGCCTTGGTTTTAGAGAAGCCCCTGTACGCTTTGGGGACAGGATATTTTCACTGGGTCACTAGCCTAGCTGGATGTGCTCAGTAAAGTTGCTAGTTCTTCACTGTAATATTGACCCTTATTGTAAGCTACCTACTGAGCACTACTGAAAGCAGAAGGGTATAAGCCTAGGAAAGTGAAGGAGGTAATCGGAGAAGAGGGGGGAAGTCCTCCCCTGTGCCCTAGACACACCTTTTCAGCTGAGATGCACTTTGTTTAGAATTAGAGTATATTAAACTATTTTTCAAGAGAAAAAAATCCAGGTTGGGGAGCAAATTTCAAATGCCAGTTTTTCAAAAGACTCTAGCCCGAATATGGCATACTACCACTACTTCTACTAATGATCAATTAATTCTCTTATACAGTGTAAGTGCTTTTCATCCAGAGATCGCAAAGCACTTTACAAATGAGGTAACTATTATTACCCCCATCTTTCAGACAGAAAAACTGAGGCACAGAATGACGAAGCGACTTGCCAAAGGTCACTCAAGCAGCCAGTGGCAGAGACAGGAACAGAACCCAGCATCCCATTCCAGTGTGCTATGCATATTTTTGAAGCAGATGTGGCCCTTTAAAGTTTTGTTTATCATTAAATGTCCCATACGTTGAAGCAGCTGAGAAACCTCAGTGCAAATGTGGGTGATTTAAGAAATCGGCATTGACTTTGGCTGAGGCTTTTATCACCCTGCCTTTGTGTTTGTGACGACTGTGCTGGACTGGAGGTGGAAGTGCTGGGCACCAGGAGAGCACAATTTGCTGTTTCTCCTTCTCTATGTGGAGGCCAGCGAGGGGCGTATTAGGTTCAATGATTTTACCAGCACAGAACTGGAGAGGTTTGGTGGCGCTCGCTCCCCAGCACATCTTTTACACTTCGGACCAGAGTAGCAGGGCCCTGCAGGTCGGGATTGAGGTGGCCCACAGCACCGTGTGGGAAGCCCAGTTCCAGCACACAACAGCAGATGTAAAGGTCGCCATCCCGCAGCAAAAAAACTTCAGGACCAGACTTCAAAGAGAAACTGCTGAGCTTCAGTTCATTTGCAAATTTGACACCATCCGCTCAGGATTAAACAAAGACTGTGAACAGCTCGCCAAGGACAAAAGCAGTTTCTCCTCCCTTGGTGTTCACACCTCAACTGCTAGAAGCCGGCCTCATCCTTCCTGATTGAACTAACCTCCTTATCCCCAGCCTGATTCTTGCTTGCATCTTTATACCTGCCTCTGGAAATTTCCACTACAGGCATCCGACGAAGTGGGTATTCACCCACGAAAGCTCACGCTCCAATACGTCTGTTAGTCTAGAAGGTGCCACAAGACTCTCTGCCGCTTTTACAGATCCAGACTCACGCGGCTGCCCCTCTGAAGCCGGTCCCAGAGTCGCACGGGCCGCACACTCGGGCTGAAGTGCATTGGCAGCGTGGAGTGGGAGGCGCTGGGCCTGTTGCAGGGTGGGGATTAAGGGGCGTTAGACCAGAGCTATCCAGGGGCTTCTACAAGTAAGAGCAGGGGATGCTGCCGAGCAGGCCAGAAATGCTTTGCCAAGCGCTGCCAGGGCAGCCCAGCGGGAGGAAAGGGACGGTACAGAGGTCAGGATGGAGGTGCAGTGGCAGAGCTGGGGTGGAGGACCCGGCTGGAGAGGACACGCCTGGCGTTAGGGTTAGGTGCAGGCTCGACATCCCGCCCTTCGGCACTGTGTCTTAAAGCTCCCTCGGGCGCCGCTGCCTTCACCCCTCCAGCCTGACTCAAGGGCTCCTGCACCTTTAAGAGTCACGGGGGTGGATGCCAGGTGCTTCAGCCCAGCCCGACGGACCCCGTCCTTGACTCCACCCAGCAGCCGCTTCCTCTCATCCGATTGGCTGACTCCGCTATTGCACCCGCCCCCTCCCTTGCCCGAGCCTGACCTCCAGCCCCCCTCCCCCGGGCTCAGTCACAATGCTGCAGCTCTGATTGGTTGCCCTGGCCCTGCTGGGTGGTGTCTCCGCCTCCAGCTTGGAAACTAGTTTAGTCTCAAGCCCCTGGTGCTACACTATCCAGTGAGTGAGAGTTCCCTGGGGGGCAACATGGGCACCAGCCCGCCGGGGGAGCTACAGTGACCTGGGGACACGCTCAGACCCCTGGGGCAGATCGCTGGCCTGTGAGTATCTGTGTAGATCCATCTCCATCCCCAGTCCTGCCCTAGTCTGGGGGAGGGAGGCAGCCTGAAGTGTGTGGAGAGAGGTGAATGCAGACTGCTGGCTGTGAGAGTTAGTTCCCAGCGCCTGGGATAGCGCCGGAGAGGCTGCAACAGAGTCTTGTCTGTGCGGTTGCAAACATGTCATTTGCAAAGTGCTTTGAAGAGGGGGAATCTGCGAGGCAGATCTCGGCTCGGGAGGAAGGGGGGAGAAAGGGGCAGTCCTTTATCTCCTGCATGCAGTGCGTGGTACAGCAGCGAGAGCCTTGATCGCCAAGGGACACTGGAGGTGAGGGCAGGATGTTTTTCCAGCTTTTTTCTTCTATTCGGTTCCCGTCAGTAAATCATTTCAAAAGGCTTTGAGAAAGAAGTAGGTGCAGTTAATGATGAGAGCCAGGGAAAAATTAAGTTGATGTCTTTTCCCTCTTTCAGGAGTGTTTGGATAATCTTGGAAGAACACCTCCTGGGGTGTTTTTTGTTGTTTTTATTGAGCATGGATGGAGATTAATTTTACAGATTGGGGTTTAAGGCTGGGGGGAGGTTTAGGAAGAAAAATCCTTTTGCTCTCCGATTTACCCTGTAGTACTGAATTTGCTACAACGACTACTCAGTTTACTACAGATATTTGTGTCTGAGCACCTGAATGTTCAGGGTTTGTCTTAAATCCAAATCTTCAATGCTTAGCTTCACAATCCAGATCATCCTCTCTAACTAGGTCTAAATTCACGTTTACTAAAATGTGTAGCTGGGGACATGGAAAGACCCAACAATACGGTGTCAGACTTTTCGGTGATAGCGTGAACCCAGCATGCTGTCTGTGGATAATTGGATGTGTTACTCTCTTGTGATCCTGGAGTGCCGTACAGGTTGTATACACTTAGAACGTTAGCAGTGAGATATTCAGCAAATGCTTGAGGCATTCGGCTTTTTAAAACAAAAAGCTGTCATTTACACCTAGCCTAGGAATACAGCAACATTTATTCATTTTTTGTTTGACTCGAAATATATCGCTGTAAAACTGCTTACGGATCAAGGGACCCTGCTCCAGTGAGCCTCCTGATAAAATAATGAGTTGCAGAAATAGCAGGAGCAACACAATTCTGAAAGTTTGCAATTGTGTGTAAATGGCTGATTCAAACTGGCTGACTGTTATAGCTCCCTGTTCTATTAGGACAGCGTCTGCCATGTCACCCTGGCCTTCCCTGGGGCCCTCTTGTACTTCAAAAGTTACAGCTTTTTGTTTTTTCATAAGCCCATTCACACTGTTTGATTTCAGGCTTCTTTACACCAAAGAAAACAAACTCTGAGCTCAGTACAATCACTCCTTTCAGGAGGAGACATCTGTCCATTATGGACACCTCTCCATATGGTGAGAGCCTTCCTGTTCAACCTCTCTCCTCCTCCTATGAGTGCCTGGGTGATTTCTCCTCTTGTGACCATATGCTTGGAGTCACCTCCCAAATCCTGTATCCCTTGCAGCCCCACTCGCTGTTCTTCAAATCCCTCCTCCACATGCGCTTATCTCACTCCAGCCCGGGCACATGGTCCCAGAAAAAACAAGTGACCTCACTTTTACTGTGTAAACCTCCCTCCTCTTCCTTGCCCCAGCCCCTTACCGAACATCAGAAGACACAGGAAGAGAAACCCCGCGTTCATCTGTAAAGCACCAGGTACAGTGCTGTATAAATAGTAACACATAGCCACCACAAGTGCTAGTGATTGCCATCCTACTGGTGGTACCTTCAGTGTAGGCATAAAGCATGCTGGGGGGGGGTGTGGCGGTTCAATGACAAGACAGAACACAGCTTTTAGCAAGCAAGCGAGCTAGTCTGCTAACGGGCTTCTGCCTGTCAGCTTTCCACCTTCCCCTTTATTCCTTCTCTCCCCCCGCGCATTACATTCTCCAACAGATAAAAGGAATACACTGGCTTTGTTTAACATTCTTATTTACCAATTTCTATCTACCGCATTCCTTGCTCTCGGGCCTTGAGCCCAGTCCTGGGAGGCTTCCCACGGTTCATGTCATTTGGGCGAGATTCCAAGGTTGATGCCCTTGAGAGGAGCTGTGTGTGCACAGGTCCAGCACAGCGCTCCGGGTGTGCCCTGAATGTTGTCAAGCGCATGAACCTTGTATGAATCCTACAGGGGGGCATGTGGGAGAAACTTGTGCTGCCTATTTTACCTGCCCCTCTCTCATTTTCCCCTTCCTACTCCTGTTAGCCCATCCCGGGTCTCCTCTCCCCAGAATCTGGCCACTGTTGGTGTAGGAACTTTTTTTTGCAGCTCTGGAAGAGCCTCCCATTATCTGTTCCCCTCCTCTGTTTTCTGGTTCAGATCAGATCTTATCCAAAAACAAATTGTGTCTCCTCCTCTTTAATTTCTCTTGCCATTTGCTATCATTTATCTCTGTAGTAGGATTGGAGTCGATGAGGTGTGTTGGGATAAGGTTTGTATGGAGGTTTGCTGTGCGCAATAAAGGTGCCTGGGGTAACGACGGCTTGCAGCATTCCTCTTTAAAGTAGTCTCATTATTTATAGGATTGTAGTGCTGAGGAGTCCCAGTCATGAACCGAACACAGAACAAAAAGACGGTCCTTGCCCCCAAAGAAACAAGATTCTTGTGTCCAAACCCAGCACCAAATTCACTCCAAAAGGTTGACATCCAAACCGTAGCATAAACTTACACGACTTGAAGTAGCGCCACTGAGGAGCTATTTCTTTCTACCCTTCTATTGGTTCAAGAAAAGAAGAAAAGAGCTATTAGACCGGGGGGGGGGGGGGGGGGCAAACTTTTTGGCCTGAGGGCCGCATCGGGTTTCGGAAATTGTGTGGAGGGCCGGTTAGGGGAGGCTGTGCCTCCCCAAACAGCCAGGCATGGCCCGGCCCCCGCCACCTATCCCCCTCCCCCCGGGACCCCTGTCCCATCCACCCACCCCCCCACTCCCTGTCCCCGGACGGCCCCCAGAACCCCTGCCCCTGAGTGCCCCCGCCACCCCATCCAACCCCCCCCTCCTTCCTGACTGCCCCCCCGGGACCCCTGCCCCCATTCAACCCCCCCCCATTTCCCACCCTCTGACCACCCTGACCTCTATCCACACCCCCACCCCCTGACCACCACCCCGAACTCCCCTGCCATCTATCCAACCCCCCTGCACCCTTACCGCGCTGCCTGATGCACTGGTGGCTGGCAGCGCTACAGCCGTGCCACCCGGCTGGAGCCAGCCACACCAGTGCGTGGCACAGAGCACCGGGTCAGGGCCGGGCTCTGCACCTGCGCTGCCCCAGGAGCTCGCAGCCCCACACCCAGAGCATTGTGCCGGCGGCGCAGAGAGCTGAGGCTGCGGGGGAGGGAGAACAGCATGGGAGGGGCCGGGGGCCAGCCTCCTGGGCCAGGAGCTCAGGGGCTGGGCAGGAGAGTCCTGCAGGCCAGATGTGTCCCACGGGCCGTAGTTTGCCCACCTCTGTATTAGACCTAATAGTCAAACCCCCTCTCACCCTCAGTGTGTGCAGAATTGTTCCCTGTGGTAGAATCTCTTGTGTTCGGCCCGGTTTTAAATGGCTCAGATGATGGGGTTTGCACCACGTTCCTAAGAAACCTTCCCTGCATGTGCAGAACAGGAGAGAGGAGGCCAATTTAATATCGTACCAGCAAAGGACCAGGGTAGTTAAGCGTATGAGGGAGATGGCTCGGGGGCAGATTAACTCTGGGTGCTGTGTGTACGCTGTGTGTGCTATATGTTTTCGTGGTGCGGGAGGGAGGACTGCGTGGAGTCAAGGCCCAGAAAGAGTATGACTTGTTGTTGAGTGATGATTGTATTACTACCCCTGCAGGGGAAATTGTCTCCTGCACAAACTCATTGGGACTCAAAGTAATCTTCCCTGATGGCCAGTAATGTTTTTAGGAAACACTTATTGGGTGATGGGATGGAACAGGAGAGGCATTAGGTGGTGGGCAACTCGTCTGTAGGGGTGGAACAGCACAAGCAGAACCTGGTCAGATGTGGAGGGAGATGGGAACAGGACACAAGGGTACCGGTCAGGCAGGTCCTGGCCACGTATATGTGTAA
Source organism: Natator depressus (assembly GCF_965152275.1). NCBI lineage: Eukaryota > Metazoa > Chordata > Testudines > Cheloniidae > Natator > Natator depressus. The sequence goes on from NC_134243.1 coordinate 70,742,314, forward strand.
GTGGACCAGGAGGGGCAGACCTGGCCTGGTGGGTCTGGGGTGTTGGACTTGCTCACCGGGCAGATGGGTTGCTGAAAGGGTCAGGTTAGAAATACAAATGTCAGAGCTTATTACCAAGAGCCAGATTTATTCTCATTCTTTATAGATTGTAATTGAATTGAGGCAAATGTAGTCAACATTGCTTGAACAGTGGCTGCTAGAAAGCCTGCTAGGATGCATTTAGCAGTACCAAGCTGCATCTGCCACCCTGGAGGACCTTTAACCACCATCCCATCAATGTGTCTTTGCTCATCAACTTTTACATCCCCACGGTGGCTGTTAGCACCAGTCCAGTGAGCAAGGGCTGCTGCATCATCCCTTCCACTGGAGCCTGGGTACATTGCTTCCCTTGTCCTAGGATACTGTGACTGAGCCATCCCAACTTGCCTGCTTGCAAAACACTTAGACTTAGGAGAGACCACCAGTTTTATCTGTTGACCTATCAGCCCGAGGCCAGGCAAGCTTCATACTGCAGCCCATTGGAAATCCCTTTGATTTATTGTTGATTGGTGCAGAGGTGAGTGTAAAACACCTTGTAAGGTAAGGTAACATGAGCAGCTGCGACCCAGTAACTCATGGGTTGAGTCATGTGGTTTGATGCCACATGTAGCCCTGAAGAGTGAGAGATCAGAGCCCTGTATCTCTCAGAGTAACACTCCCACCTCCTTTAATCCTTGCTAAGAATGTTTTTAATTTCTGAATCTTCCCTTCTGTCTGGCGGGGGGGGGGGGGAGGGAGGAGGGGAGGTCTCTTCTTGCTCTCCTTAGCGTCTTTAATCTCCTTCAGGGGTTGGCATTTTTGCTGGCCAGCGCTGAATTCCCTCCAGTGCCCATCAACACCAGCGGGTACTCATCTACAGAGATACAAGGTCCTCCCATCTTCACGGACTTGCGTGGGGTGCTTAACCTCTGCCGTCTCTGGAAATTGTACCAAGATCTCCTGGCAGAGCAATACAGAGCATCAGGTTATCTGACTGGGAGCTGAATTTAAATTCTGGATTGAAAGTTGCGAGGAGAACTGGGCCCTGTTGATAAGAAAGCACATGGTAGAGGCTCCGATTAACCCCATCAACCAACCCCTCTACTTTGCCGACAAGTTTCTATGTGCTCGTAGTAAGGGATGGCATGTGAGCAGAGGGCGGGAAGCTCTGCCTGCCCCCTACAGTTGCAGCATCTTCATCAGACACTCTGCCACCACCCCAATGGCCCACTTCTCACCCAGTGCACATCCGCTGGGAGCTGTGTGGTTAGGTACGATGTGCGGGCATTTGAAGTAGACGCCTCTCCTTCTAAGTGTAGTAGCAGCTAGGCTCTCTTTCATGGGACTCTCTCCTGAAGATGGACACCGTGATCAAATGGGTCATTTCCATTCCGGGCCCCTGTGAGCTTGATTTGGGAGGCGAGCAGGGGGGATCTATCTTCATCTTCAACTCTGCATCATTTCACAAACAGATAGTGATGGATCTACCTGAATGGAATTCATTCACTCATTGAGCTGGAAGGCAGGTTTTGCGGGGGGGAGCTCACAGCAGCTCCTGAAATGAATTCCAGGCTTTGAAAAGATCTGCTGGGCTGAGACATTAAAAAGCTTTTGTCCACAGCCTTAACTGTTGCTCAAAACATGATTTCTCCTGGTTGGATAATGGCAAAAGGATGGGGGGAGGAGTATTCCCAGCACTACAAAGCCAGAGGGTTTAATAATGAGCATAGACTAATGCACCTTTATTGCCTCTGGAGGTGGCTTAATAAGAAGGTTTACAGAGCATTCATTGTGGAGGGTGGGGAGTGGGTTGGTCTACACACAAGCTTGCACCAATTTAACTAAAGGTGTGTTCTTAAACCAAGTTTGTCTAAAGACACTCTTATTTGGTCTGAGGGGGGCTTATTTTGGTTTAGCATAATCCATTTTTATAGGCAGCGCCAGAATCCCCTTTTCCTCCTTCCTTACCAGATGCCATTCTCATTCTTTATAGATTGTAATTGAATTGAGGCAAATGTAGTCAACATTGCTTGAACAGTGGCTGCTAGAAAGCCTGCTAGGATGCATTTAGCAGTACCAAGCTGCATCTGCCACCCTGGAGGACCTTTAACCACCATCCCATCAATGTGTCTGCCACCCTGGAGGACCTTTAACCACCATCCCATCAACTGCTTTCCGCTCAGTTCCATGTGAAACATAGCTCATAGTTTTTGGGACCCAAGCATTTAATAAGCCTTTGTGATAGCTTTGGAACTGGAGTCCCTGCAGGACATGAGGGAAGGTTGGTACCACATGATGGAGCATGTTCCTGGGCAGGCTGGAATATGAAATAGTGATGACCAGAGCACATTTCTGAGTTCAGATCCATGTGCATAAGCACACAGAAGTTCAGATGCTTGCCCAGACCTTCTCCAGATGATCCCTGCAGATTTGGGCTTGGAAAACCGCATGGTTGCTGTTTGAGTCGAATTGACACAAGTGGAACAGCATTTTGCATGGTATTTCTGCCTCCCACCCAGGAAGTGCAGGGCTGCCATGAAAACATGAAATAAGGAGGAAAAAATTGTCAATGGCGATCGTTCAGATGACAAAGATTTGGGTTGAGTCAGAGCTCACTGATATGCTACAGTACTTTTCTTTTATAAACACATCACATACAGACGGCGAACTGCGGCCAGTGGGTGCCGCAATCGGCTGAACTTGCAGACATTGCAGGTAAACAAACCGATTTCAAAGCGGATTTTCCTGGTGGGCCATGTTCCAAAGGTTGCCGATCCCTGATCTAAGCTACATCAATTTACGTTGCGTAACTTACGTAAATTGACTAGTGTAACTTAGATCAACTTATCTGGTTAGTGTAGGCCAGGCCTGAGTAACGACACTGACTGCGAGGGAGTGACGGTGCCTGAATCACAAGGTGCAAAAAGACAGTTGATCTTCGCTGCATTAGTTGTCCTCTTAGGACAGAGGAGAGGGAAGGAACCAAATTTACAGATACGAGCAGACCCCTGACTTCAGTGGAGTTACTCTTGATTTGCTCAGCTGTAGTCGAGAACAGTGTGTGTCCCCTGGAGTGCAGAATCCAATGACTCAGTAGTTGTGAACTGACACCTTAATAGAAAGTCCATGGCTGGAAGCAGGTGTAGTGTCTCTTTCCATTCTATCTGGCAACTGGCCAGGTTTCACTGTCAACATTTTCTGTATTGCACTAAGTGTGGGTTGCTATTTTTACTCCTCTCATCTCAAGTACTATTTACTGGAAGATGTAATTAGTAACAAGCGGGTCTGTTTGGGGCCAGCCTATGGGGACAAGAGTGCATTGCTTCAGCCAGAACATAGGGAGCTGTGAAAGTTTGGTATCGAAGGCAGATCCCCTAGTACGTGCAGGTACGGACCAGTGTCCCCTGAACAGCACTAGTGGGGTTGCAGGTTTGGAGCCTGCAAGGAGGAGTATATATTCCAGACCTGTTGAGTTGTTTATGTGAAGTGACATGAAAGTGGAATATATGCACCAAATCTTTAAAACTCCAATTAGAGCTACAGCTAACATCTCCAAAAGGGAAGATTTATTCCCCTATCTTGTCTATTTGCCATCTCCCTTCTGTCTTTCTCAGCAAGATCTGTTTTCCCCATTGTGTCTGCTATTTTTGATTCCTGTCCAAATGTTTGATCCAGGTCTCTATGAGTAATGGACTATGTGAATAATTGTAGCTCACATTTAAAGACTCCATTTTACAGACTGTGTGTGTGTGTGCATGTGTGTATACACAGGAGGAATCAGTTTCCCTAACGTGGAAATGCAGCCATATCTGGTATGCAAATGGCAACTCTTTTAACAATTCAACTGTTCAGGACAGGAAGTGAAGAACACACTATCCAAATGAAACTGCAGGTGAATGTTAATGTCCTAGACTCAGAGACTAACAGCCTAGGAACCTAACACTGGAGATGGGAGAGCGGAAAAGAAGGGCGCAATTTCATAGCGTTTTAAGAGAAGCTGATCTTCGGCCGAGGCCAGGAAGAAATTTCCCCTAAGGGTTGTATTGCAAAATTTGGGTGATTATCAGGTGTTCTATGCCTTCTTCTGAAGTATCCAGTACTGGCCCTTCAGGCAGCAGGCCTGTTCTGATGTGGAAAGAAGGGCTCATGGGTGAATCCTGGTCCAATACAAAGAAGTAGGAGTGTGGTTGACTTCTGTGGGAGCAGGTTTTGGTACTATGTGGGTGAGCCTTGTGTCACTATAGCCTGGATGCTGAAACTCTGCTCTCCAGCTTGCCCTAGATGCCAGTGCTACTCCCGGACAGCCCAGCGGATATGGAAGATCCACATCTTGCAGTTCTACTGGTGTGACTCCCTTGATTACACTGCAGATGTACAGGTGTAGCCAAGAGCATTGTACCCAGTAATAGATCTGAAACTGAGGTGCCTGAGGCCAGATGCTTCTGGCATTTTCTCTAGGGCTATTCACTGCCCTGGCCCATGTGGCTATATTCATTTACCACTGATCTGCACGTTTGTATTGATACGCTGGTGGCTGAATTTCCCTATCCCTCCTTAAGGCTTCCCCCCAGGTTTGTGAGATGTGGGATGATTTGTGGTTATCTGTGCCGAGATGAAAGTAAAACACCGTGTAGGAGACTGCTGTGGCCTGACCCAGTAACTCATGGGTTTCCCAGAAGATTTCCCAGGGTACCAGTGGAATTACACTACTGGTGCCCCGATGTCCCCAGATCAGCGGTTTCTTTCCAGTCTACGCTGCTGCTTCCATTGCCGCCTTGCCCAGAAGTATGTGTGCCAGTGACCCTGTCCTTGTTTCTCTGAAGGTTTTAAACTCAGAGCACCTGCCACAGCCTGTGTGAAAAGAGACAAAGAAAGTGACAAGAACAGCAGAGGCAGCAAAACCAAATAGAATAAATTAAAAGGGAAATTTGAGCTTTTTCTAAGCCAATGCCTTTGATCCCAAAGCTGCCTGGTTACCATTAAAACGCTAATGAAAGCCCCTCCCGAAGCCAGGAGGAGCAGAACCCTACAACGAGAACCCTGGTTTTCCAGCCTCCAGTGTTGCATGGGCATTTTCTCCCAAGAGTTGTGAACCGAGTGAATATCAGACCTCAGTGACTCTTAATGTTGTAGGTAGTTTTTAGTAGCGATGGTCAAATAGAAAGCAACCCTTAAACAACTCCCCCAAACCCTGAATTGGGACTATCAGCGCAGGGTTTGGTTCACCGTGGTTCATAGGGTCAGGGTTGCCCAGGCATGTTCAGGCAGGGTTTGGCAAGAACATTTCTGAATGACAGCGTTTCACACTTTTTAGCAATTGTTGGACCAGAAATTCATAGCAGGGAACTTGTTACTTGCTGTTTTGTTTTACAGGAGAATACCGAATAAACAAACTTGGTTGCCCAATCAAGGAGCAGAAACTATATTGTGTGATTTATTAGACCAGCCACGCACCTCAAACTGTTTGTGAACAGCTCTCGGGCTGTAAAGCTATTTGTCCAAACCGCTTGGTGAATTCTTATGGATACTGGAAATGTTCGGAGGTTCATGGACAACCTGGTGGCTTTAAAAAAAAAAAAAAAAAAAAAAAAAGCTAAATTTACTACAAATATTGGCCCTGCTTCTGAGCAGGCCCTTCAGAATGCAGAGCTCACATAGGGATAGAGAGCAACTAAGGTACCTTTGTGCCTCCTGGTTTCTTGGCCCCACCAAGTTCAACTTAAAGCACAATCAGGAGACGCTCTAAATTATAGCAGCTTCCCTTAGATGCCTACAGGCTACAAGGCCAGCACGGAGTACCTGGAACTCAGTGAGCTTCAGTCATGCCCTCCACCCCCAAGTCACCTCTAGTCTCAGGGGTTGCAAGGTGGGATGTAGGGATGCTCCATTATCCTGGCACCACCAGGGAAGCCCCTTTACACAACAGTTGTTTCCTGGGGAGCTGTTCCACTTTCTTGATGCCACCATAGCAGCTTTAAGTAGCAAGAGCGGGTGAGAAAATCAGAGTTCTAGGTCTCACCTTTCTCCCTGGTTCTCTACACTGGCTTTTGTCCTCCCCAGGGGCTACTGAGATACTTTTCTTTGTGCTCTGAAATCAGAGGCGCCTGCCCTCCCCGTGACTCAGTGAACTTTCATCTTTGTCTTGGGTTGCTGCCATGGGGGCTTTCCTCCCAGAACGAGTGTGTGAAAGGCTGTCCGAAGCCCCCTCCCCGTGCTGCTGTGTTGTAAGAACTCTGTCTCTCTCAGATCTACTGGGCTGAGACTGACTAGAGGCAGGGAAATATTCTAGCCAGCAGACAGCCTTGGCTATCTGACAAAAAGGCTGATGCTCCCAGGCCCTCATCTATATGGAAGAAGGGCTGCCGCCTGTCTCCGCCTGCCCTGAGATCCTGTGAAGACAGTGCCATCGTTATTTATTTTTTTATAACTCCCTTTAAAAGAACAAAATGACTGCAACGTATGAGTGTATCCCAGAACCACTTTGCGCCGGTCAGGTCCTCGGCTATTTGAGCTGTAGCTTCCATTCTAATGACTGCCCCTATCCTACCCCGAGGATGCTGGCTGCTGTGCTCTCCGATGGCCCTTTGTGCTCTGCGTAGTAGGTGGGAGGTCGGAAAGGGACACTGGCTCTATATGTTCATCAGGAAAGCCAGTGAAATGTTCTGTCATAACCTAGGGCCAAATGCTGCTCTGTAAGTTTCTGCTTCAGCAAAGCTCTTCAGGCTGTGCTTAATAGTAAGCATATGCTTACGTCAAGCCCTAATCAGTAACGCATTTAAACATGCGCTTAACTTAAGCGCATGCTTAAGTGCTTTGCTAACTGTAGACTGGCCTTGGGCATATTCTGATTAAGCAGCAGAGGGGCTCACCTCACTTACAGATTTTGAAGGTTCATACAGCTGCAGAATTTGGGAAGAAACTAATCGGAAAAATTGCTATTGTCTACAATTTCTGTTCGTCTGATGTGTATCAAGGGCTATCGCACATTACTGGTGGTCTAGGGGAAGCCCTGGGAAAGCAGGGGTTGTCCATTGTGCCACGTTCTGTGGTAGTCTGAGCTACACCCAGCTCGAGAGCAAGAAGTAGAACGTCCACATTTCTACTCTTACGCAGCCATGGTAGGATTCAATCCTAGGTGTTTTGAGAAGATTTCAGGCCTTTACCATTTAAAAGGAGGGCAGGTAAGTAGGTCCCACTGTAACACTTGCCTCCTAAAAACTCCTTCATACAATATAAAAGCTGCTGCAGGCTACAGGCTTTTTTTAAAATCCCAGCTGTATGGTAGTTTGATGCTTCTTAGGGATGGCCCTTGCTAGTTCTGCAGCCTGCTTCAGCCTCATTTATTGGCCAGCCCAGCCGTCTGTGAGAAGGCCAGCTGACAGTAGATGTCATAACCTTGCACCTGGCTGAAGGGACCATCTTTAAGGGTGGAAGGATGATCCAGTACCCATTCAGTCATTTGGCCTCTCTGCCACAAAGCTTATGCTCAGATAAATTGGTTAGTCTCTAAGGTGCCACAAGTACTCCTTTTCTTTCTGCCACAAAGGGAACCACGTAGTGCTAGTTTTGGTGGGTCACCAAGCAGCAATTGGATGGAAATGTAACTTGGCCACTACCTACCCACCTAAGAACTACTGTACATGGGATTTAAAAAAACTCTGTGGCCTGGTGCAGCTTTTGTATTTTATGTAGGTGTTCTTAATTTATAAATTAGCCACTCCTTCTATTCTGAGTGGTGCCTTTTCCTCCTCCAGGCTCAGGAAAAGCTAACCTTGTCCCTTTCCCTTTCTGGCCCCTGTGTTTGTTTCTATGGCTATTCTGTGTGAATTGCTTAACATTTGGTTTGATTATCACATCGCATTTGAAAATTAACACATCCACTCACTGCTCAGGTCTGGTCTTCAAAGGAAGCAATAGATTGGGAGGGTGTTTTCTGAGGTTGGAGGAAGGGAAGCCGGAATCAATAGCTTTTAGCAGACTCATAAATGTTTCATTTGTATTCCTCAGTTTGGTCAGAGGTGCTGGAACAATTTGTATTGTGGGGGTGCTGAGAGCCGTTGAACCAAACTGTAAACCCTGGATATAATGGAATCTGCTTCCAGCACTGCTAGTTTCAGCACCTTTGAGTTTGGTGCTGTAAAATTGTGTCACTAGAATCCATATTAACCCTTAGAAATTTGTACTAGCCCTGAGGTGGGTGCAGAATAAGCATCCTGATGATGCTAGAAACATTTCCCCTTGCAGCTTGGCTCAGCCACTTAATAATGTGATTTTCTGCCCAGTTCTGGAGCCCTGCATTGAAAATTGCCTCTGCTCACAAGTCAAATGAGTATTACGGTCTCAGCCTGGGACCTTGGGGATATTTGCTAGGAATCTGGGAGTGTCAAATAGTTGAATAAAAATATAATCAATAGCAGCGTGATTTGGGTCAAAGATCCCACACCTGCAGCGACTCTGTGTTATTTACGCTGTACTGTTTGGGGACTGGGAAGCCTAGGGAGACTTCCCCAGAGCCTGTAACTTGGCCCATTTACATCTGCCCTGTAGAACACTGTAAGGGAGGTGGGGAGAGGCAGAAAACACACAACTCAGAATTATTCCTATTGATTAGGATTTATTTATGTTTTGTTTGAGGTGCTGGAAAGTGTCTGAGCAGCTTGTGGTTGAGCCTGTGTCTGGCTTATCTGCAGCCAGGCTCCGTGAAGCATGAGAGTGTTGAACTGCTTCAGGTTTCTGGGAGGTCACGGTGAAGTGAGCTGTAGCTCATGAAAGCTTATGCTCAAATAAATTTGTTAGTCTCTAAAGTGCCACAAGTACTCCTGTTCTTTTTGCGGATACAGACTAACACGGCTGCTTCTGAAATGTGTCAGCTCTGTGTCCTGAGGGGCTGCTAACCTGTCATTGGCCTCTGAGAGGTCATCGCCTCTCACCCAAGGTCGGTTATTCAGAATTCCTTGCTTGACTCCTGCCCTGTAAATCACGGGTCGTGCTATGTACTCTCCCTCTCATCAAGCCAGCAAAGCCTGCTACATGACCCACTTGTCATCCAGGGCTTGTTGACTCTTCCGACATGAGCTGCGGATTTGACCGTCTCCCCTAGGTTGGATGTCTCAGAGCCTAGCAGCTGACTCGGAACCGTGAGCTCCATTGGCAGTGTTGAGACCCTGATCTAGCTGACTTGGGAGGGCAGGGGCCTGTTGGCTTCATGATGAACCGGGGATTTTATTAATTCAGGGTTTTTCCACCTCTTGCGGTACTTGTTGCTTTTTCTTAATGTCCCAATTGCTGGAATCGAGAGGTGTCATGAGAATCTCACTCTTTCCTCCCTCTCCCCCCATGAAAGCTAAGTTTCTAACCCTTATCATTACAGAGAAAAGCTTGAAAATATGAGCTGAGTGCACGCTCAGGGCTCATACAGCTAGAAGGCAAATAAAAAGCCCCCCAAATCATTATTGCAAATCAACATTTTTTTATGTTTCATGATTTTTAAAGAATCTCATGATTTTGGGGCCTGACTTATGGTGTTTTTGAATGCTCGGGGTTGGTGGTACCTTGTCCCTCGCTAAAAAAGCAGAACAATAGTTACAGAGAGGTTTTTAGGGTGGAAGAGGTGAAAAAGGGAACCCAGATCTGCATCTGACCTTTGCAACTTGGCCCCATTTCTATCTATCATGTTTGGACTGCCTGCCTGTTCCCTAAACCCAGACTCTAGGGGTGTGTGTGTGTGTGTGTGTGTGTTGGTTTTTTGCAAAATGAAATGAAACAATGCTTGACTTTTGGTAAGAGCGTGTCACCTCTTTATGTTTGTTACAAGCCCTTAATAACAGACACTGTGGGGGTGCGGTAGCAACAGGATGTTTGTAATGGGATGACATCAGCATGGCAGTTGTGGGGTTTTGTTTTGGGGCTTTGACCTATGAGCTAGTTGCTCAATAAGGTAAAGGGGAGAGGGGGGTGGTTTGTCCAACTGAAGCTGCATCTGTGTGGCTGCAGTCTTGTCTGTCTGTCTGTCTCTCTCAATCTCTTTTCCTAACTGTATTCTTTAGCTCTTCTTATATTCTTTGGAACTGACAGACTGGCTTTTAGTGACTTGCAATTTCTCTCTTAAACATGTTATTTTCCAGCTATGCTGATGGATGTGCCTTCTGCATTTACTTTGTAAATTATGGACTAAATTTTCCAGTCTTAGTCTCAGGATTTTTTATGTTTACAAAATAGAAATCAGTCAGTCAGCCTACCAATTACCTGATTTACACCTGCGGAATAGGATCACTTGCATAGTTGTGCCTGCACATTGGATACAGGTGGAAAAATGCAGACTGACTGAAAATGCAGCCTTGGATATTTTAGACCAAGCAACTTATCAAATTCCATCATCCAGACTCCATTGCTCTCGATCTCAGTAGATTGGGAGGGCGTTGTGGGTATGTCCTACACTGCAAAAAACCCAGCAGCAGTGAGTCTCAGAGCCTGGGTCAAGTGACTTGGGTTTGCGGTATGGGGCTAAAAAGAGCAGTGTAGACATTCTCACGGGCTCTGAGACCCATCCCCCTCACCGGGTCTCAGAGTCCGGGTTCCAGCCCAAGGAGGAACGTCTACACTGAGCTTTGTCATATTCCCTGAAGCCTGCCTGTTCTACAGAGTAGATAAGTCATGTGGAAGAGTCTGCTGAGATTCATCAGCCAGAAAGTAGAATTAGAAGGGTTTTGCAAAGTCTGTTGAAATCTTTGGTTCCCTCTAATAGCTAGATACCCTATAAATGAATACGGTTGCAATTGCCTTTCCTAAACCTGTAATAATCTCCCCACCAGACGCCAACATGACATGAACTGAGCCAAGAACAGGCCCCAGCCCTTTACCCTAAATAGACTGTTCTCTTTAACAAGGAAAAATAAACATTGCACGGTTTGTGTGTTTGCCCTCCAGGGACTGTTGAGAAAATTTGCCATTTAGTTTGGGGCTTTCGTTGCTGCATTTCGCTTATTCCTTGTTGAAGCCAAAGTGCCGAATTCTCTGTTTCTGCCATGATTACCCAAAAATACATTTTAGAAGAATAAGCAAGCCATTACAGGGTGCTCTGTGGCTGGAATATCTGGGGGGTGCTGCAGGTCAGGACTCAGGAGCACTGGCAGAATTGGGAAGGGCTCAGTGCTGGGACCCTGGAGTAGGTTTGAGTTGTGTTGGCAGATCAGTGGGGAGAGGGAATTTAGCACAGCAGATGCCCACACTCTGCTGGTGGCTCTAGCTAGTGCTAGTTTCTCTCCTCTATAAGCACCACTAATTAGTTTATTTTCTGTTCACTCCTCAGCAGACCGCGCCTCTGTCATCATGTCGGTCAGCGTCCACGAGAACCGTAAATCCCGAACGAGCACTGGCTCTATGAACATCTTGCTTTTCCACAAAACCTCCCACCCAGACTGCGTCCTGTCCCATCTCAACACCTTCCGGAAGCGCTGCGTGTTCACTGACGTCACCCTCTGGGCTGGGAATAGGTCCTTCCCGTGCCATCGGGCTGTGCTGGCCGCCTCCAGCAGCTATTTCGAGGCCATGTTCAGCAACGGCTTGCGGGAGAGCCTAGACGATGAGGTGAATTTCCATGACAGCCTCCACCCAGAGGTGCTGGAGCTGCTGCTGGACTTCGCGTACTCCTCCCAGATCATCATCAATGAGGAGAATGCAGAGTCCCTGCTGGAGGCTGGGGACATGCTACAGTTCCACGACGTCCGAGATGCAGCGGCTGAGTTCCTTGAGAAGAACCTCTACCCTTCCAACTGCCTGGGCATGATGCTGCTCTCAGATGTTCATCAGTGCCGTAGACTCTACGAGCTGTCCTGGAGGATGTGCCTGGTGAACTTTGAAACAGTGCACAAGAGCGAGGACTTCAACAACCTCTCCAAGGACACCCTGCTGGACCTGATCTCCAGTGACGAGCTGGAGATAGAGGACGAGGAGAAGGTCTTCAGGGCCATCATTCAGTGGGTGAAGTATGACTTGGACAAGCGGAAGGTGCATCTCCCAGAGCTGCTGAGGAACGTGCGTCTGGCCTTGTTGCCTTCCGAGTGCCTCAAGGAAGCCATGGCATGCGAGGACCTGATCATGGCAGATGAGAGGAACAAGCTCATCATGGACGAGGCCATGCACTGCAAGAAGAAGATCCTCCAGAATGACGGGGTGGTCACCAGCCCCTGTGCCAGGCCCCGCAAAGCCGGGCATACCTTGCTGATCCTGGGCGGGCAGACCTTCATGTGTGATAAGATCTACCAGGTGGATCAAAAGGCAAAAGAGATCATCCCCAAAGCAGACCTGCCAAGCCCAAGGAAAGAGTTTAGTGCCTGTGCCATTGGCTGCAAAGTCTATGTCACTGGCGGGCGGGGCTCAGAGAATGGGGTCTCCAAAGACGTCTGGGTGTATGACACCGTTCATGAGGAGTGGTCCAAAGCTGCTCCCATGCTGATAGCTCGGTTTGGGCATGGCTCGGCTGAACTGGAGAACTGCCTCTACGTGGTCGGTGGGCACACTGCAGTGGCTGGTGTCTTTCCGGCATCTCCTTCTGTTTCCTTGAAGCAGGTAGAGAAGTATGACCCTGCCTCCAACAAATGGACCATGGTGGCCCCTCTAAGGGATGGAGTCAGCAATGCTGCAGTGGTCAGTGCTAGGCTGAAGCTTTTTGTCTTTGGCGGGACGAGCATCCACCGGGACATGGTGTCCAAAGTCCAGTGCTACGATCCTGTCGTGAACCGGTGGGCAATCAAAGCAGAGTGCCCCCAACCTTGGCGCTACACTGCCGCCGCTGTTCTAGGCAGCCAGATTTTCATCATGGGCGGGGACACTGAATTCACAGCTGCGTCCGCCTACCGCTTCGACTGTGAAACGGACCAGTGGACGCGGATCGGGGACATGACTGCCAAGCGCATGTCATGCCACGCCTTGGCCTCGGGGAATAAGCTTTACGTGGTGGGGGGTTACTTTGGGACTCAGAGGTGTAAAACGCTAGATTGTTATGACCCTACCTCGGACACGTGGAACTGTATAACAACAGTGCCGTACTCACTCATCCCCACGGCTTTCGTCAGCACATGGAAGCACTTGCCAGGTTGAGAGGCATTGGCTTGGATCCAGAATTCAGGAGCTTAACCGGGTAAGATTATATATATTTTTAACCTGATACTTCACCTCCGCCGCCTAAAATCTGCATCCACGCCCCATGTTAAGACAGCTGGATCTAGACTTGCTCCTGGGAATGCCACCGTTTCCCTGTGTTTACATTTGAAACAGAGAGGGGTAAACAGATAGAAGGCCGAGTAGGCCCAGGCCGTTGTAGGTTGATACCTCTCTGCTTTCATACCATAACTATTTCAAGCTGGCCCCTTCAGTATCTTGGAGGCTTAGAGTGCAACCCATCCACTTGTGTCCCAGGGCAAGACAGAGAATATGTTCCGATCATGACTCTAATAATACTTGTATTCAGCACCTTCTGGTAGGGTAGACACTGTGGTGATGAGCACTTAAGAAAGGCATAGCATGAAATACTTACACAGATGCCTGCACAGGGGACAGACTATCTGATAGGTAGGTATTAAAATGGCATGCTGGGAGGGAGGGCATGGATGTCTGTGAGGGGTAACAAAAGTTACGTTGTGCGTACCGTTCAGTGGATAGGGCAGGAGAAGCACAGAAGCCATTGCACATTTCCCAGGGATCAGATGTAGATTTGTCACCAGAGCAGTCCCCTATCAAATTGAAAACCACCAGACTCCTGTGCAAGATGTGAATGGGAGGGAAGGGGATGTAATAACCCGAAGAAAAATGCATTTGCTGCACTGCTGTGTGTGCATGCGGGGATGGGCTGTGAAAGATGTTGATATTTGACCCCAGGTACATAAATTCTGAGGCTATTTTCCCCAGTTGGTCAGAGTAACAGGGAAAGCACTGTTTGAAATGAGGGGCAGTGGAAACTTGGACAGGAAGCCTGGCATCTGGCTCCCACCCACTCATCTACAGTGGGACATTTGGCTGCTGTGCCGATTGGAAGATTTTGGTCAATGGTTTAACCTTAAAATTACCAACCTGCGTATATCGGCACCTGCTCAATCTGTGCCAGAATGCAATTCCCCAGTGAAAGGTGGCACTTCCTAAAATCCTTCCCAATGCTTGTTGTGAACCAAGTATTGATCTGGGCAGCACTCCCTGGGGAATAATGCTGCCTTTGCAGCAAATCTAGCACCACTTCTGGAACTGACTGCACAGATTCCTCTACCACTGGGACGTCTGCATCCCTCCATGTAAGTTTGGAAGCCTGTTAAGAGCCAAATGAGAGAACCTGGAAGCATCTCCTGCGGCGGATGGGGGATTGGCAAATTTCCTCTATAGGGTTTTCATCCCAAAAAGGTGGATGAGGGACTCCAGAGAGGATCCTCTTTTGCGCTGAAATTCTCCTTTAATTTTAAAGTTCATTTTACACCCGGAGGAAAGAATGATGCCCAAGCCCTGTAACGCCCTCTTGTTTCCCTGGCCTCACACTTAGTGTCACAGACATGTCAGGGGAAAAATGCAACAGGGTGGCATTACAGCAGCCTTCCAGCGTTTCCCCCTTCAATTTCTTCTGCCTGTACCGCTGGCATCAAAGAAGGAGCTGCTGGCATCTTCATGTACAGTTTGCCCAACTTGCCCCCTGCCTGCTTTTCATAGACATTTGGTGCATGATGGAAAAAGCACCCAAAACACTGGGCTGCTGTAAGATTTTGAGATGTGTCTGGCTTTGACCCGGCTGCACCGTTTTGTAGGGCACAGCAAGGATGTGAGGGGTTAACATGGGATTGTACTGTGCATTCCCTGCGCTGAATGATAATGGCTTTTCCAAATACCGCCTCCCCTCCTCACGGGTTGCCTAGCATCTGTCGCGGTGGCTCAGTAATCTAATTAACTGCCACTCGGCTATTAAATATCGCAGAAAAGAGTATGAGGACTCCATCATTTTCAGCTCGGGGCAATGGGTCTCCCCTCAAGAGCCATCCTAGAGCTGAAAATTAATTTTCTCAGTGAGCTGGTGAACAGTAAAACACCGTGCCAGGCACCCACATGGGAATGGGGCTAGGGATTGTGATGGTTCATCTACTGAATTCAATTTTGCTCAAAATTTCAATTTGAATTCAATTTTGCTTTGGGGATCTCTGCAAGGGATAGGGAGTTTATGCCCTGCCTGCACGAAACCCACTAACCAGGGCAGTTTTCTTTATGATTTTTTTTTAAATTAAATTTAAAACTTTCCAGACAGAACAGTTTTTAGGTTTGAACATTCCCCAGTTGTCCGCAATCTCAAACTAGTGCATGAAGACCAGGAAGTGAAATTGACTAGCACTGCCACATTATACAAGATGAGTGATCTGCAAAGAGCCACTGTAAAGTCAAGGTAGAGCACTCAAGGTTTTGGGGCTTGTTACCTCTGATGGGTTATTAGTAACCCAAAGAAATAAGACATTTAAAAGCGCAGGCATGCTAACTGGGTGGTGTCCTGTCCCTGATATATTTTAGCTTTTTCATCCCATTATTTTTAAACCTAATTTGTTGTTGTGGCCTCTGTCCTGGGTTTCTGACAGCTCCTTTAAATCAAACACACGGAGATGAGAGTGAAGCCACACTGGAAGAGGTTTGCCCTGCTTGTGTACCCCACAGTGCCTCAGCTGTACACCTTGCCCTGACTGATACTGGGCCCTGGGCAAAAGCTGGGAACGGTGCTCTGGGAGTTGGTCTCTAATTTGGTCGATCCAAAATGCTGGTTAGGAATCTGGAGAGGACGTCTCCAGGACATTACATGTATTGGTCCATATTCCCACTGAGAGCATTTGGGGGGTTTATGGGAGTCAGTTGCAGATTCCTGAATATGGGATTCTGCTGTCCCCAGCCCCAGTGTAGAATAGGACAGTTGGGGTTGGGGGGGGGGGGGGGTTTGCTGTAAAGTACATCAGCTGGCTGTGGCCCCTAAGGACCATCTACCAAGCAGGGATAGTCAGAATGCAGCATTCTTCTGCTGTACCCCCTCTAAATTCCTCCCCCTCCTTGATTCACTCTCTACACTGGGAGAAGCATAGTGTGGCTGGGAGTGATGAGGGGCTGGCTATGCTGGCTCACGGGAAGTGCAAGAGAGACCCAGCTGCATTCCACTCCCTTCGCTCAGTAGGGGCAGGACAGGCCCGAGAATCTGACCCATTCTCTCTGGAAAGCTCTGTTCAGAGGCACTTTCTGTTTTTCCACCGTGGGAAGAACCAGCCACCCATAGACTTTTAATCCTTTTGAACTTGTGGAGTGTTTTGGCCCAGTCACCTCTCTGCTTTACCCCATAGCAGGGGTTTGATTGCTACTGCCCTTTATGCAGTCCCATGGACCAGAGTTCTCAGAAGGAAGCAACTACCCCCTGGTCCTTCTCCCTCCACACTGGTACGTACCAAGCCAAAGGCCAAGCTGCGTTTGTCCTTTAGTGGCCAAATGGAACTTTTGCCATCTTTGGCTGCTAACTGTATTTGTCTAGAAGTGTTCCCTGTGACCCTGGTGGGAGCCCTAAGGGTTTTCCCACAATCCATTCTTACAGTCACCCCCATTCTGAGCAAGGAGTCCATCAATACTACCCCGTATACGTCTGGAGGGGTGGTTTTGAGTGACCCTGTAGGGACACAATGTGCTGCCCCCACTGTCAAACACAGTTGATGCAGGGGGGTGAGACCAAGCCCAGAAATCAAACCCATGGGTTTGTAAAGCACAAGCACCAGGCTTGTCAGCCACGGGTTAAGAGCTGGAAGGTGCCGACACACGAATGGGAGCTTTTCAAAGGCACAAATGGAAGTCAGGCCCCTAACTCACAAAGGTTTTCAGTGGGCCGTGGGTACCTAATGGCCGTTTATTCCTGAAAAAGCCTGGCCCCAAAGCTCCAGCTCTGCTTTAATTTAAAACATAACAAACATAACAGCAATGAATTGTTTCCTGCAGAAAGGTTAGCCTCCAGTATGGCCACGTTTAAGCCCCAGGGGGTTTGCATCAGCGTACTTTTCAAGGAGGATCTCCGCGCCCTGTCCAAGAATACAGTGGGACATTAATTTAGTGCTGATCGCAAGCAGTAATTCCAGGGATCAACCATGATTAGCAGCTTAAAAAGCAAAAGCCTAATCTCTCCCACCGCACAGCCCTCCAGCTGATTTGTGTGCCTCCAGTGGTCAGTGAGTGACCCATGAAATAAGAGACTTTTGTCAGCGCTGTGCAGGGAGGAGCTATATAGGCACGGGAATCTGCCCTCTTCCCATTTGGTGTCTCAGATGAGATCTAATCAAGTACTTCTTTTAAGACAAAACTCTCACCTTTCCTCTTCTCCCCCGCACCCCCGCTGATTCTGTGTTTAATACAGAAAAGTTTCCATAACTGTAATAAGACAACATAAAACTGGCTTAGCCAACTTTTGACGCTTGTACAGGAATCAGATCTCGACTAGCAGAATCAATGCAGAGAGGCAAATGCAAACTCCCAAAACCTCCGCTCATAAGGGCAGTATAAATGCAAATCAGGAGCTGGGTTAATCGCTTAATAGAGATGTGTTGTAACAGAAATGGAGATCAAGCTTAGACTACAAACATTGATAAAATATAATTTACTGTTATCCCTTCTGCTCTCTCTCTGCTGGGGACAGTGAAACAGCTTGGTCAGTTTCATCTTATAGTGAGGCCGATTGTAGTTCCTTGTGCATGGACATTGCTGGGTTTGCACGCTGACTATTTCAGACTGACCTGTTTGAACTCTTTGGGCCTCTAGAAACCACAGTTCAAAAACCTGCAAAATCTTAGTAAAAGTTGCCCATGGCGTGGCTACCTATGGTCAATTTAAAAAATGGACCATCCCTAAAATACTGTAGCTAACCCCTCTCTGGGCAAGGCCTTAATGTAGTTTTAGAGCAGCTCAGCATCTTGTAATTACTAAAGTAACCAAGTCACAGATAATTTTTGCTAGTGTCTCGTGGGGAAACGCATTTGCCTCCATTGGATTGCAAAGGCAAGATAAGCAGTGGCTGCAGCTTGCTGCCGTTTTACAAGCAGATGTTTTGTCTCTGAAGCCTGTTTATCTGGCAGAGTCAGAAGGGAGTGGTTGGCCTGCAGAGCCGGGTATATGAAAATCAAGCTTTTCCTAAGCCAGGGTTTGGGTAGACAAACACCTGGTTCGTTCATTGTATACAGAACATGAGATCTGGCCCCAGGCTGTATGTATGAGCCCCTTGGAAACTTGTGTGGTTGGTTTTTTAAGAGCTAGTTGGTGGGAAAATGGGAATTATTTCCCCCGTCTCCAAAAAATTCCCACTTTCCTTCCATTTTTTGCTCCAGTGTAATTTTGCTGGGAGTTTCCAGACCAGCCCTCATGGTCTGTACCTGTTGCGAGTCAAGAATGCAGAGCCTTCAGTCCCAGGGTACAATCTAGACTAATGAGTAGCTGGGCCACCTCTGCTGTCTAACCCAGGATGCCCTTTGCAGTGCTTTGCAGCTGTAGCCTCCAGCCTGGACGGCTCAAAAACAGCCTCCAGCACGCAAGTCACTCCCAGCAATGTCTGTGTGTGTGTTGCAGCCAGCCAGCCACCCCTATCGCACTTACCAGCCTTGCTTATACTGCAGGGTGACCCACAACACACTCCCAGCTTTAGATTTCCCCAAGAAATTTATGTCCTGCACTGCCCAGCCCTCTCCTGGACAATACAAGTTTACATAAAGTCTCTTAACTGTTTAATAGAAATAATATGCACCCAACTGGTTACCCCAAATGCTTCAGTTTAAACACGCTGGATTAGCTAAAATAATAAAATAAGTTTATTTTCTTGTAACCATTTCTAACTTACGTGCCTCATTACTTGTACTCACCTAAAATCTCTGTCTTTGTAATTAATAAAATTAAAACACAACTGGTACCTAACTTAACAAACTATATCAGATTCTCACCATATGATTTCAGTAGCCTTACAGGCCAAACTTCTTATGTCAGGACCCCTTCTCTCAGAGTTCAATGAATGCTTCTTTGGTCACTTCTGGGTCTGTGAATGCGATGGGCAGGAGGAGAGAGAGGGGTCGTCTTTGGGTGTTTGTCCCTCCTTTTTAGAGTGTCAGTGCCCCTCTTGAAAACCATTTCCAGCTGAGATTCAGGAGACAAGAGTGTCTCTATGGAAGGATGTTCCCTGCTGCTTTTTCCTCACCTGGTTGACCGTCCTTTGTTTCCCTTTCTGCTTGATGACTCTATTTATTGCTTAAATGCAAATTTAGCAGAGCACACATTCCTTTCTTTGAGACAGACCTGTCTGCCAACCTCAGTGTGGAACAAGTGTTAACACCACTATACAGTGGAATCCTAGAACTTCACATACAATGTTGCCCCACACATTTTATCAGGACAAGCAAATTATGAGTTTTCAGATGATACTGCATAAGGCATACATAGTACAAAGATTATTACAACAGTGTGGGGGGTGTGGATGCGGGTACATTCCGTCACGTTCCCCCACCCCATTTCCCTCAATGGCCAGGCTGTCATTCCATCAGTGGCCCCGTAATAGGGTGCAGTGAAGCAGGAATTACAAGGGCTGACAACACAAAGCCTTTTGAGATTCTCCAGACAAGAGAGAGAGTGGAGCCCGTCGTCTCCCTTGGGGATTCATTAGCCCCAGACGTGATCCCCCGTGAGTGGGAGGGACATGTTGATGGCTGCTTGACTGGGGCCATGGTAGATGAGTGACCTGGGTATTAAAGCTTTCTCTTTCTTATTTCCTCCCTAGATGCCACTGTCGAATTCATCTCCCTTTCTCTCTGCTGGAGTCTGCACAGTGACCAAATGCTACCAGCCTCACTCCTTACTGCCCCCACCCAAAGCCTGCAAAGGGTCTTTTGCAGCCCTTCCCTGGCACAGGGCGCAGGAAAAGGGCTGACCTGAGAAGGAAGCCACGCCATTTGGGCTGGGAGGGGGTGCTAAATGATGCTGCCGCTCCAACGGCCGTGCAGTCAAGCCACTGAAGGAGAACAGAGCCGAGAAGCGTGCTGGGGTGGAGGCCTATTGTGTCGGGGCCGTTTTCTGTCGGGGCTTTCGTTTGTGGGAGTGGGGAGGGAAGGGGATTGGTTTTAATATGATAAGAAAGATGAAGTATCCATCGACGCTGCATGAAGCCTGTTGAGACGCAGGAGAGGGATGGTACTGCCACTACCGAAGGAGGCATGGGCTTGAATTAAAAGAGCGCCGTGGGAGCGCCGGGCCAGTCCTGCCACCCGATTCCTCTGGAGTTTGTGCTAGGAGCCCAGCAGGGGTTTTCGGTTGTCCTAGGAGCACACAGCACAGTAACCCGACGAGGTGCTTTCTGTACTGGGGCGCGGGGGCGGGTTCTACACTTTTTAAAAGCGGTTAATTTTGCAGAGTGCTTTAAGTTGGTGATCCCGGGTCTTTAGGGTGCTTCAGAATGATCCAAACAGAAGGGGAGTGGGAGACGGGTGGCTGTTGCCAGTGGGGCGGGAATTGGCGAATCCGACTCTGGGCTCTGCGCAGATTGGAAAGGTAGCAGAGAGCCAGCCCTGTGCATAGATACTCCTAGCTGCGTGACCCAAGTACCTGCTTGTGTGGCCGGGCAGGGAAGCTGGCTGCTGAAACTTAAAGGGGTAGCCCTTTGATGTTGCTAAAAAAAATCCCAGGAAGCCAACACCCCAGACAGGCAGGTAACGTGCAGGAAGGAGGCAGAGACCTGTTGTGCACATGAGAACATTTTCCTTCCGCATTCTACTGTGGTGTGTCTGAGGCCTGGCAGCTCCCTTCCCACAGCAGCTGGGGAGAGGCGTTGTACACCTGTCAATGTGTCAGGATCTGGGTTAATTATGTTGCAAAGCTGGATAAAGCTGGATAACACTTGCTGCACATTCAGAGCAGATCTCTGAGCCGTTCCTCTGCATTATTACGTCCCCTAAATACTGGGTGCGTAGGAGGGAAGGGGGGGTTATCAGCAAATGAACAGGAACACAGAATTTACATACCAGGTCTGATCTTCAGTCCATTGAGAAGGGTGTCCTGCCTCAACAGTGCCTAATACATGATGCTTCAAACATAAAGTATCACACAATTGGCAAGGTGAATTATGGGAGGGGAATATTGGTAAAGCATCCATTTCCCACCCTGTACTGGCACACCCTGAGGTTGCTGTATCCTGCTCCCGGCCCACAGAGCGGCCACTGTTGCTGGTCATAAATTACCCATAAGCAGCTCTTACGTTTCGGTGGCTGATCTCTGCAGGCCAGGGCAGTCACAACTTGGCTGTGCGCTCGGCCTGCATTTTGTTTTACATGAAGTACCCATTAATTCTCCGTGACCTGCCTTGTTCTCATCATGGATTAGGGCTCTTTGATAACTGTTTACAGCATGGAATACAGCTTCTTCCGCACCTAGCCAGACCACTGCTGTCCACAGGCATGGCGGCTCCAGCATGCCTTTGCATACTTTGAGTTTTCAGTGGATTAGCTTAAGCTGCAGCCTAGCCATCCAAATAGTGCAATGCACTCAAAACCCTTGACATGGCCTCAAACACAGAAGCCTTTCAGGAGGGAAGAGCGCCCTTCCCTGTGAAGATGAGCACACAATTTTTACACAGCTGCCTCACGAATGGACTGACTTGTTGATTTATTTAAATATTGTAGTTTCTCCCCCAATGTCTGAGAACTTTAATAAAACTGTCTGGGAAGCCTTGGTGGGGGGGAGATGGGGGCTGTGTGAGTTTTCTTTCCCAAACAAATGGGCTTTATGACTAAAAACAGGGTTCTTAGTATAGGTGGCACCAAGCGGTGCCTCAGCCCTGCGCAGTTCAGCTAGGCTCACAACCGTAGCGAGCTGTAATTATTGCGACTTCACAGTTGGGGAAACTGAGGTACCATGTTAGGTGTCATGTCCAAGGTGAAGGCAATGAGTCATTGGCAGGGATGGAAATAAAGTCCCATGAGCTGGGGCTGTTCTAACTTCTCAAGAGACTAAAATGAGCGTGCACACACCCAGAGGAACCTCACAGCTATCCTGCCACTGTTTGTCTCCGCAGGGCAGCGATCAGTGAGAGCAATAAGGGACAAGAATGAGAAGCTCAGAGCCTGACTCTGGCCTTACAGGACTAACATGTCAAATAAGCTTTGGTGGTCAGCCCACGTTACAGCACAGGTGTCAGGGGAATCTGTGGTGCTAATGAGGCTGAGAGGAATGTTGAATGACCACTGTAGCTCTACACCGGGGTGGGCAAACTACAGCCCACCAGCCATTTTAAGCAAGCTCCCGCTGGGGAGTAGAGTCTGGGGCTGCTCCACGCAGCTCCCGGAATGGCCCCCCTCTGGCTCCTATGCATGCCAATGGCCCCTTCTGGGGCACCAATGGGAGCTGCAGGGACAGGGCCTGTGGACGACGGAGCATGCAGAGCTGCCTGGCCACGCCTCCACGCAGGAGCCGGAGAAGGGAACATGCCACTGCTTCCTGCACCCCTGAGCCTCTCCCCATGCCCCAATCCCCTGCCCCAACCCTGATCCCCCTCCTGCTCTGAACCCCTCAATCCCAGCCCTTCCTGCACCCCAAACTCCTCATCCCCAGCCCCACCCCAGAGCCTGCACCCCCAGCTGGAGCCCTTGCCCCCCCACACATGCCCCAACCCGGAGCCCTTTCCTGCACCCTGAATGCCTCATTTCTGGCCCCACCCCACCCCCAGCTAGAGCCCTCACCCCCTCCCATGCCCCAACCCCAATTTTATGAGCATTCATGGCCCGCCATACAATTTCTATTCCCAGATGTGGCTCTCGGGCCAAAAAGTGTGCCCACCCCGCTCTACACTGTCATAGGGACAGGTTCCTGGTGCTACTCTGGAATAGCTTTCCTGCTTTTCTCTGTAGGTCCTAAGCCGGCCCTCATCACCGGAGTATGTCAGTTGCCTTTAGCGCCGCACACACCCCAGGGTCAGGATTGCAGTAAGCTGGTCGCTCTAGGCGAGGAATTTTGTGAGTTGTTCTCCGTTACTGGAGCATCCAACAATGCAGCACTGTGTGTATAGATGCTGTGATACCATTGCTAGATAGGGAAGAAGGGTGGTTAAAGCACTGAACTGAGACTGAAGAGACATGAGTTCAATTCCTGGCTGAGCTACGGAGTCTGTGTGTGACATCGGGAAAGCCTGTGGGAGTTAGGTGCCTAAATACCTTTGAGGAGCTGCGCCTGAGTGTCTCTGTGCCTCAGTTTCCCATTGGTTGGGAATAATAGCACGGCCCTACCTCACAGGGGCTTGTGAGGATAAACACGCTCATACTGGTGAGATGCTAAGCTACTAGCTGGAGGGGGGGTCCATAGAACTAGCTAACAAAAGAGCCCCTTGTAAACCCAGCACACTGTATTCATGAATGGGGATTTCTACTCTATAGTTTAATGGGAATTTTGTAGCCCTAATGCTGTTTGTGAACTCGAATGTTACCCTTGGCTCTGGCACTTTAAAAACAAGGGTGGGGGGATTCGAGAGTGGAGCGTTTTGATCAAAGCAAAACAAAAGAAGTTCCCCTTTGTCTTTATTCTTGCTCCGGCATGAAAAGCAATTCAAAAGTGATTGCCAGTGGCTGTGACAGCTGCAGCCTGTTGCTAGGGGATTAAGTGTGATGCTAGCCACAAAAGAGTCTTAGTTAAAAGCAGCAAAAGGAGCCCAGTAAGTAAAATGGGGGTGGGGGGGGTGTTAACCCTTTAGAAAACAATAGCTAATGCTACCATGACACTGAAATTGTGGAGGGGAAGGAGCATGAAAGTGCTTTTTGTGAAACACCTTTCACCTCTAGCTCACCAAACAACTGGGGCGACCATTGTCAGACTCCAAAAATGATCCTCTCCTCCCCCTCCCCTCTGACTGGCGTTTCCGTGCCAACTGTCATTTTTGTATCCAAGTACAAGGACCAACATCCTAGGCCACAGTGACAGCAACTGAAGCCGGAAGATTCTCGTGCCGTTGATTAGACCAGGGATCGGCAATTTTGGCCCACGGCCCGCCAGGGAAAGCCACCGGCGGGCTGGACTGGTTTGTTTACCTGCTGCGTCCGCAGGTTCGGCCGATCGCAGCTCCCACTGGCCACGGTTCGCCGTCCCAGGCCAATGGGGGCTGCGGGAAGGGCGGCCAGCACATCCCTCGGCCCACGCCACTTCCCGCAGCCCCCATTGGCCTGGGACGGCGAACCGCAGCCAGTGGGAGCCGCGATCAGCCGAACTTGTGGATGTGGCAGGTAAACAAACTGCCCCGGCCCTCCAGCGTCTTTCCCTGGCAGGCCGTGGGCCAAAGGTTGCCGATCCCTGGATTAGAGAGAACTACACTCTCCTTTTGTCAGGTGGGAGTGCGAGGAATTGGGGCCAACATCACACAACTGCCAGCAGAATGTTTGAGCGGGGCCTCAAATCCCTTTTACCCTGAGTCCAAACTGGCTTTTTTTGGGGAGGGGGTGGAAAGGCTGTATGGGAACGCACCGAGGCTGAGTCAGGAGGGAAAGTGATTGGAAGGCAGGCTTCTGAAGTAGTGAATGGCATCAAGGGCTCTGCTTAGTTTCCTTCTCTCCTGACAATCTCTCTTTTCTTTCTGCTTCACCACCTCTTACTTTAACGTCATCGGCTATTGTGCAAACCCTAGCCCAGCAAAGGGTGACTTATTTAAATTTCTTGCTGACTTCCTAATTAAAATCACAAGATTGGAGACCAGCAAATCCGTTTGGAGTTTGTCAGCTGAATAACAAACCTGATTAGATGGAAGAAAGCTTGGCTTTAGTTCACTCGACACATGGACGCCTCACTTCCTTCCCCTGGCGCATGCAATAGCTTCAGCTGATTTTTTCCCCCAACATCATGACTATGGAGCATGTCTTGAGATTTCCGCAGGGATTTGTTGACAGGGAAGGAGCTGTTCCTTGGGGAGGTGCAGTCACACTTGTATTGGCTTCCTGCCATTACAACTCCTCCTGGCAGGTCTGACTGCCTCTTTGGATCATTAAGCTCAGCGATCAAATTGCTGTAGCTTAAAATTCTGGCCGACTGGGAAAGTCCTGCATCAGGCTGAGCCCTTCACACCTGGGGCTGGAGGAGCAGCTCTCTAGAGGTGACTGCACTGGGCCAGATCTGTCCTTCTCCCCACTTCAGCTTTTGATCTAGTCACATTCTAAGAAGAATCTGACCTGGGTCACTACAAGGCTGAGAGATGCCAAGCAAACTGGCTATGTGGAGGCAGTTCCGAATGAATGCCACAGTGTGGTACTAGGGGCCAGTGTGCTGCTGGGTGTGGGGGCCTTCAGAGGAGCTGCAACAGTGGGTCCTGATCACGTGTTCATTAAAAATCCTGTGGCAATTTAACCAGGCCACAGACGCTAACACAGCTTGCAGAGATGCGAATTATTAGGTCACTACATTCAACCACCTAACGACTCTCCAGCTGTTGTAGCTGGAAGAAACATCCATTTTTTCCTCTCTTAAAACTACTACGTTTTATTCCGGCCACCCCAGACAGGGCTACAGACCCCTGGCGCTCTAGAAGTTGTGGGCTATTCTGCTTTTGTTGTTTCTTGCACACACACAAAATCTGACACACAAAGTGGCAGCAGACCCTGCAGCAAGCCACGAGAGAGTCCTTTATATTTACTGATGCCAAACACAGAAAATGATGCCTTCCTGTGCCAGAGCCATGGAGGCTGAAAGGAGGCATGTAGGTGGGGGTTTTGAGAGTGTCTTCATGGGTGGCTGAGGTACCAAATGTCCCATTAGTTTTCCCCCTGGAGAGCAGCCCCATCACCAATGGGAACAATGCAATTTGGGGTTGCCGCAGCCTTAGGAGCAGAGAGGGAGAGTGTCCTTTCAGGAAAGACATTGAGCTGGACCGAGCCCAAAAATGCGACTCACAAACACCTTAGCAAAAATTAGGGGGCAAAAGCAAGGTGGGTGGGTTGGGGAATGCTTCTTTGGGGTCGAAATAGCAATGAAAACCAAACCCAACTGCTTGATTGTCTCACTCTCAGACCAACAGTGTTTGGCCATGGATGCCGGAAGGGGCACCTCTGCTGAGCCCCCAACACAAAGATCCTTCACTCAGCCAAACAGCAGTTTTGCCAGGCTAGGAAGGGTCACCCCACTGCCACCCCCACGCATCCCTTCTCTCTGAGCACGTGGCAGTTAAGCTGTGGGAAAGGGGAAGCAGGGGAAATGTTAGCAGGCTAGTGTCTCGTCTGTGTTCCTGGGACAGACCCTCAACATGGACACACACCGCTCTGGCATCAAGAGACAGCACCCAAAGGGCACGCATACTATTTTCAAAGGGCCTACATACAAACAACATTGTGCGCCCACTGCTGGCTTTGCAGCCCACGGAAATGGATCCTAGTGCCATGGGGGCTGGTTCCTCAGCAACGAGGGATGCTGCAGGCAGGCAGCGTTGTGGGAAAGAGATATTTACTGATAGGCCAGGGTATGTCTAGGGCAGCATGGCCAAGCTTGCACATCTCAGCCCTTGCCGTCGCACCAAACTAGGTCCTTCACACAACCCGACCCTCGTGCTCCAGTTCCACTCGGACAACACTGACATATTTTTCATAACGAAAAAGGAAAAAGACAAAAATTACCAGGAAAATCCCGCTAGCTTCTGAAAAGCTGAAGCCTGACTTGCTAGGAACCGCTTTGTCAGCATTGCCGCAGGCTTCAGTCGCTAGCTATTTGATTTCCACCTGGCTGTGACCTTAGAGCAGATTGATCTTACGTTAATCCTGTGTGATCAGCACCCACCCAGCAGTGCTGGGTGGAGAACTGACAGTCTGCCAGGTGGCTGCAGGTAAGCACTATAGCAAACCCTAGAAATATGAAAAGGAAATTAGACTCAATTCAACTCTGTGCTGCCCAGGCACCCAGTGCCCACCCCTCTTGTGCACCCCTGTCCTCCAGCTACTACATCGGTGCCAGGCTGTCAGCAGAGTGAAAGAATCCTCTTGCACCATGCCGTGAGGGAGCCCCCGATTGACTGCTGCTCAGGTTTGCTTCCTGCCTGGGTCTGGAATGATGCAAAGAGCCACCTCAAGGCCCTTTAATCCTTAGCATGCTGGTTTGTGGTTCATGCCCGTGCAGCACTGCATTCATCACACCACCCTGCTGCCTGGGGTCCAGGTTCCCCAAAGCTAGCCAGGTACAGCTTGGCGGAATGAACTTCAGAGAGTCAACGTGGTGCTTGGAGTGTCCCTGCTTGGCTCTTGTGGGCAGATGCAGGGAGTGAGCTCACTGCAGAAAACTGGCAAACGCCAATTACTTTGTTAGGGGTCGTTGTCTAGGAGAATTAACCACATCAACAGACTGACGCTTCCCTACCGAGGTTTCTCAGTGCAGCTGCTAGACAGCAGCGTTTCCCTAGGCAGGGAGAGGGGCCCTTCTGTATAGACCCGAATGGCACAGCTCTCTGCCCCCCCACGCATAATCCTTGCTTTGCTTCACCCACATCAGCCCTTCTCAGCATTCGCAGTTGCTCTCCCCCCTTCCAGAGTGGTGCAGCTGTCAGGACAGTACCTTTCCACACACTGGGCTAAGGCTCTCCAATACAGCTCCCTGGCCGCCCCCAAGGCCCCGCTCCCGCCTCACAGCTCTCACGCTGCAGTCAGGGACCCACATCTAATTGGACTCAATAGCCTGGCTGCAAAAATGTGACCAGTACGAACCAGCTCCTGGAGAAAGGGGAAGCGGGGGGGGGGGGGGGGGGAGCATCTGAAGCAGTTGAACCCTCTAGCAAGAGACGCCAGGCTACAGCCAGAGGTCAGGGAATAGCAGGCACTTCAGTCTGAGAAGAAAAAGAAAAGAAAGAAAGAAAGAAAAATTACAAATCCTCTCCAGGGAGCCTCTCTGCCATCAGGGTAGCAGGAAACAATCCCTGGATTTGTCCTCTTTAGGGAGCGTCTGTCTGAGGCGCCAGGATGACGGGTTTCTATGTATAGGCCCACTGAACAAGCCATTATCTTATGAAAGGAGGTAGGAGCCCCCCAATGCAGAAAGGACAAGGGCCGTGGCTGTGCAAGCAGCGTGGGGTGGGACAGCAGCGAAGCCTGTTGCAGCACCCGGGGCAAAGCAGCAGCTGGGAACGTAGGAGAGGGAAGGCAGGTGCGTGAAATGAAGGGCAGGAAATCGTAGATTTTTTTTAAGTGGCATCTAGGTACAGTGATGGGGGCCACAGAAGCACTTAGGACCAAGGGGAACGTGAGGCCTGAGCCATTGCAGGCCGGGGGAGGGGTGACCCCAGTTATCCCTCCTGATTCCTGGGGCTGCTCCTCGGTAGAGCCCCCATCTTACTCAACACTCGGTTCCACACAGCCTCCTGTTTCCTTGCGCTTAGCACGGTCATGGAGCCTGCGCACACAGGATCAGGAAGCTGAGGTTGGAGAAAATGCAATTAGTGCAAAAGTAAATGGATCCTGCAGCAGCATTTTAGGCTGGCCCTCCTACAGGATCCACCCCAGGACAGTGCAGTATCTCGCTCTTTTAGGGTCCTTGCCAATTACTGTAAATCCCCCCTTTGAGGCCTATTAGCCGATAAGCGAAGGGGTGAATCCAAAACCACTCCGTTCCAAATTACTTCAGCCAACGTCTCTCTCCATTAGGGGCATGCTGGGATCACATGATGTTTTTGCTGCACCCTCCTCTCCCTCCAGGGCTGCAGGGAAAGCAGGTGAGCCACAAGCCCAACCACAGTTAACGCGTGAAACTCCTCGCCCCTGTACAGGACGAAACCTGAAGGAAAACGGACTCATTGGAATCTAGAAGCTGCTGTTCCAGCCCCTGGCGCAGCCATTTCACGCATTACCTCCCGAGAGACCATATAGTGTAAACGCCACAATGGGTTCATTTTGGTTAGTCAACCCCTCTCACATATACCACCATGTCGTACAGTCCTGGACGGGGAGGATGCCACCTTTCCGGGGTGTTTTCTGCTCTGCAGGGGTAACCCCTTATGACCACTAAGCCCCCGGGAAAACAGACAGACTCCCTTCCTGCAGAGGCAGGTGTGATTTGGTTTGGACGCTAAAGGGGGCAACACTGCAGAGTGGGGGCAGTCAGAGCTGCTCCGGAGCTAGGCTCGCCACTTGCGCTACCCCCCGAGGCTTCCCCTCCCAGCCCGCGCTGGATTCTCGGAGAATTTCTTTTGCTACCATATGAAAAGGTCATCGGTCAACAGTCTCACACACCGCCACTCTCCTGATATGTCTCGTTTTGCAGCAGCAGCCTCAGTAAATCAGCTCCATCAGGCCTGTGTATACTTTTGGTTTCCCCCTTGTCAGCAACTGCTCACGTTCCCTGAGGCAGAGGATTCCATTGTTTTTGGACCACAGTGCAAGGACTTGGAAAAATCCCCAGCTCTGCTGCAGCCGCTGTTGTGAAAGGGGATCCCACCAGCACAGCTGAGTGAATAGAGGCTTCGAGTATCAGCCCACTCCAGGCTAGCTGCTGTACTGGTGCTTTTGCATGAAGATGCCCAGATTCATAGATCTGCAGCTGTGAAGATTTTCCTTAGGGGGACAAGACAAGCTTGTTCCCTTTGGGCCGTTCACAGACTTTACAGCCAGAGGGACCACTGTGATCATCTAGTCCAGGGGTGGGCAAACGTTTTGGCCCCAGGGCTGCATCTGGGAATTTAAATTGTATGACAGGCCATGTAGGCTCACAAAATTGGGGCTCCGGGTGGGGGAGCAGGGTGCGGGTGGGGGAGCTGAGGGCTCCGGTTGGGGATGAGGAGTTTAGGGTGTAGGAGAGTGCTCCAGGCTGGGACCGAGGGGTTCGAAGGGCTGGAGGGGAATCAGGGCTAGGGCAGGGGGTTGGGGTGCAGGCTCTGGGGGTTAACTTTAACTACTAACTTTAACTTTAACTCAACACAACTTTAGGGTGCAGGAGGGTGCTCCGGGCTGAGATTGAGGGGTTCGGAGGGCAGGAGGGGGGAATCAGGGCTGGGGCAGGGGGTTGGGGCGTGGGAAGAGGCTCAGGGGTGCCGGTGCCTGGAGGCACTTACCTCAAGCAGCTTGCGGAAGCAGTGGACATGTCCCCCCCTCCTGCTCCTATGCAGAACTACGGCTAGGTGGCTCTGCTGCGCTCTGCTCCATCCGCAGGCGCCATCCCTGCAGCTCCCATTGGCCTCAGTTCCTGCCCAATAGGAGCTGCGGGACTGCACTTGGGACAGGAGGCAGCATGCAGAGTGGAGCCCCCTGGCTGCCCCTATGCTTAGGAGCCGGAGCCGGAGCGGGGCCATGCCGTGGCTTCCAGGAGCCATGTGGAGTGGCCCCTGACCCTGCTCCCTAGCTGGAGCACCTGAGCGGAGCAAGCCCCAGACCCTGCTCCCCAGCTGGAGCTCAAGGATCGTAGTTTGCCCACCCCGATCTAGTCTCTGACGCCCTGTATAGCACCAGCCATAGAACTTCCCCAAAATAATTCCTAGAGCAGACCTTTTAGAAAAACATCCAATCTTAATTTAAAATTTGTCAGTGACTGACACAATTGTTCCACTGGTTAATTGCGCTCACTGTTGAAAATGTGCACCTTATTTCCAGTCTGAATTTGTCTAGCTTCAGCTTTCAGCCATTGGCTCACGTTATACCTTATCTGCAAGATTGACGAGCCCATTATTAAATATTTAATCCTCCTGTAGATACTTGTAGATTGTCATCCCTTAACCTTCTCTTTGTTAAGCTAAATAGATTGAGCTCCTTGACTCTCTGTCTATAAGGCCTGTTTTCTAATCCTTTACTTATTCCGGTCCTTGGCTCTTCTCTGAGCCATCTACAATTTATCAGCGTTCCTCTTGAACTGTGGGCACCAGAACTGGACGCAATATTCCAGCAGTGGTCGCACTAGTGCCAAATACAGAAAAGTAAAATAACCTCTCTAGTCCTGCTCGCGAGTCCCCTAGTCATGCATCCCAGCATCGCATTAGCTCTGTTGGACACGCTGTAAACGTGATCAAGTCGTGGTCACATGTTCAACTGATTCTCTACGACAAGCCCCAAATCTTTTTTCTAGGCTAGCGTCCCCCATCCTGTAAGTATGGCTGCTACATTCTTTGTTCCTAGATGTTTAGCCATATTCAGACACACATGGTCGGGCCTGCCAACAGCAATTCTGGGCTCCAGGGCAGAACAGTCAATGGGCCCCCTAGAAAGGGACGTGCCCGCCTAGCTGCCTTCACCGCTGGCAGTACCACCCTGCACATGCCTAGGAGCCAGGGCTGGATTATCCTTTTGCGGGCCCAGTGCCAAACGTATTTGTGGGCCCCCATGGGGGCACGGGAGCATGGTGCGGGGAGGTCAGTCCAGAGGCTTGGTGTTTTGCAGCCTTTTCACAAAGGTCGTCAGCACTGGTTTGCAGATCAGTTTGGCAAACCAAGCTCCTCCACTTTTACTGTATAAAGCCATGGTACGCCCACATCTTGAATACTGCGTGCAGTTCTTGTCACCCCGTCTCAAAAAAGATATATTGGAGTTGGAAAAGGTTCAGAGAAGGGCAACTAAAATGATTAGGGGTATGGAACAGCTTCTGAATGGGGAGAGATTAACAAGACTGGGACTTCTCAGCTTGGAAAAGAGACGACTAAGGGGGGATATGATAGAGGTCTATAAAATCTTGACTGATGGGGAGAACGTGAATAAAGTGTTATTTACTCCTCACAACACAAGAACTAGGGGTCACCCAGTGACATTAATAGGCAGCAGGTTTAAAACAAACAAAAGGAAGTACTTTTTCACACAATGCAGTGTTGAACTTTTTGCCAGGGGATGTTGTGAAGGCCAAAAATTGACTAGGGTTCCAATAAGAACTAGATACGTTAATGGTCTATCAATGGCTATTAGCCAGGATGGGCAGGGATGCAACACCCTGCTCTGAGTTTCCCTAGCCTCGGTTCACCAGAAGCTGGGAGCATACGACAGGGAATGGATCACTCGATAATTGCTCTGTTCTGTTCATTCCCTTTGAAGCACCTGGCATTGGCCACTGTTGGAAGACAGGATACTGGGTAGATGGATCATTGGTCTGACCAAGTATGGCCGTTCTTATGCAAAAAGTAATTATAATAAAAATGTTTAGTACAGAAACTCCCCAAGATGGTGAAAATGTGAGATAATGACCTTGGCAAATACATTTTAAAAATCTTGGCCTACTAGGAAATGTATATTTATATCTGTTTCCCAGTCACAAATCTAGCATCCTGGAGCAAAGTCCCTAAATCATAGTCCAACAAACAAATGTTCCTTTAATGTGCCCCTCCCTTCTCCCTTGGGGAAAATACTGTACATCCACTAGGAGAGAGAGAGAGAGAGAGAGAAGGCGAAAACAAGCTGTTCCTGCTCTGCACTATTGGTTTAGGTGGCACAGAAGACATGCTGGGACTCAACGTGGCTCTCAGAAGCCACTAGCAAGCATTCCAGCTGAGGTTAGAGAGAGGGGCACGTCGCGAGCATTGAGTATATTGATCAAAGTCTCCATAGCTCCCATGTGAAGACAGGTAAAATAACATATATTGAATAAAAGCAATTAATCTGCATCCACCATCAAAGTAAAAGGACAGGCAGTGCAGGCTCTGTTGTCCTTACACTTGAGGAGAATGGATGCTGAAGTTCAGTTTGTGGAGCAAACAAAGGATTGGGGCAAGTAATAATGTTCTTGGATTGCTAAAAACTATTTGACCATGGAGGCAATGCCACCTATGGCTCCACCATACAGTAATACGTTGCCCTTTAATGGCCAGTGGGCTACAGAAGTTAAGCCATAGCACAGCCTACCCCAGCTAACAGCATGTATCTGAGTGTAACAGTAGAAGTCTGTGTTTCTGGAGTTGAAGGTGCTCAGGTAATGGTAATGGTACTTACCCTCCTTGTAAAGAGATGAGATCTATGGACAAAAAGCTGTATCTAACAGAGTCAACTATCTTTATACCTGTCTTCCAGATGGGGAAGTTGAGGCATACAGAGGGAAATGCAACTTACTGTCAGTCACACAGCTAATGATTGGCTGACCTAGGAACAGAATCCAACTCTCCTGCCTCCCAGTCCACCACATCCCGATTCTGTTCCTCATGACCAGCATGGCCGCAGAATCGTTACAAAGACATGTACAACTTTATGGCCCTGCTTGTGGCTAGGTCATCGACAGCCATCACCAATACCCACTCATTTCAGTTGGTGTTGCTGGTACTTTCCAAATTGAGCCCATAAGTAAGGGAACCAGCCAACAGCAACTGGGTAAGGAATGAAGCGTGAGTGTACCAGTGTGGAAGGACCTCATCTTGTGTTGCGTAGAACACCCTCAACTCACAGTGAAATCAATGGGAGTCGATTGCTGCCTTACCACAAGATAATGAATGTTTTGCAGTCTCTTTCTAGAGAGGAAAGATGGTCTTGTATAGCGAAGGTACTCAGCTGAAACTCAGGATGTGTTCAGTTCCTCCATTGACCTACCTATCACCTTGGGACACTAGCTTCCTGTTTCTCAGCTCCCCAGCTGAAACGTGATCAATCAACCCTTCCTTTTTCTCATTTGTTAGCTAGGTGGTCTGTAATCTCTTACCATGTGTGTACAGGGTCTGGTACAGTCTTGGCTGGGGTCTGGAGGCGTTACCATCATAAATAACAGCTGTAGCACGAAGAAGCTCTAGCTATAATTACTATGTCTGCACCTAGCCTATGTATTCTTCAGGGATACAACCAGACCTATTTTCAGTGCTGATGATCCCTGGAGGGTAGGGTAGACACAGGAACACAGCAATTGCCAGACTAGATCAGGCCATCTCATCCCATATCCTGTCTCTGATAGTGGCCAGCACCAGATGCTAGAGGAAGGTGCAAGAAACCTTGAAGTGGGCAGATGTGGGATAATCTGTCTCCCACATTATGTCTCATCCCAATCAAGACAATTCCTTTTTCTCCAGAAAATTTAAACTTTACAGAGGGGAAAATAAATATTCACATATTTTAAACATCCTCAAACATACACATAGGGATTCTTAAGTTAAAACTGGGAATATCTATTACTGGTAAGGTCAGTTCTGTTCCTCCCCATTCAACCTCTTTCATTGCAATAAATCCCGTCAATAAAAGGAAAACTACAGGGATGGCAGTAAATCAGACACAATGCTCAGACTCAAAATCAAATTTATTTAGAGGAAAAAAAATGACTTTACAAGAGGATGCTGCTGCTAACTAGAAAGGAAGATAAATAAAAGCTTGTTACAAAACCTGATGGTTTCTGGCAAATTACAGAAAAACTGAAGAATTTACAGTCAATAACCTGCTCACTTTTTACATAATTACAAATTAACATACAGCAATTATTGTTTTACCCTATTTTTTAAATTTCATTTTTGCAACGTTTAAACTTTTTTATTTTTATTTATTTTACAGATTCAACATGAAAAAATGCAAAGCATAAAAAACCCCCCCCAGAACTGGATGCAGAGGTATAGAGTGTTATTATAACGCACATCCTCTACATTCTGTGGATTGCTCTAGTGCATTCCAGATTAGTACAAAATAAACACGAGGCTAAACTTTAACCATAGGCAAACTGAACTGGACATGGATGTTCTGAGTCAGTGTTTATTATCAATAAGGAACAGAGTCAAAAATACGTAAGAGTGTGAATGTGATCCGTATGTATAGACTCCTAAAAATACACACAAAGCTTACTGCTGTATGCAAAGCAGCGAACCACACCCTTTTTTCCCTCCAGGCAACGGAAGCAGAATATTTTAGGGCTGAACTTCAATGTCAGTGAAGTGCACGTGCAGGGAAAAGGCAATGAGACCCCAAAAGGTACACTGATAGTGGTCTTCCGATTACTCAAGAGCATGAGAGGTCCAAGACTAAACCAGTTCAGCTTGCCTATCTTTAAAACTTAGCGAGATCACTGGATAGAGAACTAATCATGGATCGCTGCCCCTTCTGACAAATAAAATAAGAATTACGAGTACTTGGGGATGATTTATTTCATAGGTTAACTTAAATTATTTTAAGTTTACAAACCTGGCCAGCAGGCAGAATAGTTTCCAGAGTTCTGGTTAACAAGGAATGTTATGCTAAGTTTAAAGGGGCAATCAAATCCTTTGTTGCCACCTCTGACCAGTCTTCCCTTGCCCAACTATCCAGCTATCCCAGACAACTCCCATGAGATTTGGCACCCACTACGCTCTCCCTAGCCTGATGTCTTCAAGGCTCTCTGGCATAGTGGACTGGATCAGTGAAAGCTTCAGGGTGTTTTAGGAACCCAAAGAAGATGTGAGATTACCAGACTCTACAAATACCCATGAAAGAAACTATAAATCAGACCAATCTAAATTTATACCTGTGGTCAGACTTCAAGAGCTGTGTGTAGTGAAAAGCTCCGGCCACCTCAACTGAAAGCAAGTGCTCCCATCCCAGAGACATAGCCTATGAGATCCATGGATGTTCTGTATAGTAAAGAGCTTAGTTCAGGGAAATAGCCTCATTGCACTTCACTCATTGGCTATACCCCTTACTCTGGGTTTCTTACTAGAGAAAGAGGAGATAGAAAGTGAGACTTCAATGGAAGTGTCGCTCTTTACACAGCATTCTCCACCCTTGCTAGGGAGGTGATATCGATGCCAATGCCGTATCTCTAATTTACCCCGCGGGAAGCCAATCCCTCCTGCCCCACCTAACCCTCTGGCAGCATTGCTGCTCTTGATTTTCCTCCAGCGTCACACGTAAGATGAGTCTTCCAGGCTAGGGAGCTGGGCTAGGTTTCCGAAGGAATTAACCAAAAGGCTGAGTAATAGATGAATCCCACAAGGAAAGAGAGGGTTCTCAGCTCACTACATTTCCAAGGGGACAGAGGTAAAATTCATACTTTCTGAACTTTGGGCTAAAAAACATAATTTGGAAAGATTCTTTCCCACCACGGCTCCTAAATCTCTTCAAAGTCTAAATTATGCAGACTTCACACTTAAATATTTTGTAACATCTAACCTCCTTCCCAGATTGTACTAGGGATGGGGAGGGGAAGGAATTCGTCTGATTGTCTCAAAATAACCAAAAAGCAGCAAAGAAGTGACAAGACAGATTCCATTTAAAGCACTTTATGGCACTGAACAACATAGAAACATATATTGAGATGATCACTTCATTTAAAAGATGCTGACATCAAATCCCAGGCAATCCCTTTGATTCTACAGACCGTTTGCTACAGCTGCAGTCTGATCACAGATTGCTGGCGTGGCCAGAAGTTCCCTAACACTGACCACCTGACATATTTCATGCCGAAATTGCATCCCTCACTATGCTATTCACTGAAGCTCCTTCTACTGTGTAGTAACAGTTACCATGCCAAGCCTTGACACAGGCCTAAGGGAGATCTGACTCTCCCATCAATGACAAACTAGCGAAGGGAGCTCAAACTGCAGCTCCTTGCAAATTAATCTTATCCCCGCACCAGTATGGAATTCATGCAGCCACTTCTGAACCAGGCTGTCATGCACAGCCGCAGCACGATACGTAGTGGGTGACTTTTGAGAGGACCCAGGCCTTAGAAGCCCAGTGGGATGTCAGGTTCGCGCTAAGAAATAAAGTGCACTCAACAAACACAAGTTAGATGCCAAGCATGGAAGGGGAACAAACATAATTCATTAATTAAGGCCAGGAAAGGAAATTAATAAAACATTGGTGCTGCAAAAACTGACCCACTTAACACTACACCTGGGACCGTGCACTAACTGGGTAATGCTGGATAATCTGCAGGGATCAGAGTGGGAATCCATCTCCATGGACGAATTCCAACCTATCAAGGAAAACTTGAGCAAAATGGATGAAAAATAAAAACCTTCAGTTCCCTAAAAATGAAAGAAAATGGAGGAAAGAGGAAGGTGGGACTACAGGCTTTAATCTAATATAATCAAATCACACAGCAATTTGTATCCTCCAATGACAAAGGGTTTCTGTTCACCACAGTACAAACACAAATAACTGATAACATGGGCAGCCAACCGCTTGGTGAAATACAGACTGAGTTTATACAGTTCACTGAATGCCATTCTATTTACAACAGGACTAGAGAGACAAGCAATTCAGCCATGGTTTCATCCCCACTGCCCCCGGGTGATGTGCCTCTATTCAGGAGTGCTGTTTTGTAAGTTCAAGAAGTGCTGGCTTTGGGGAGAAGAGATGGACCACTGGGGCAGAAGAAAGCACTCCCACGGGCAAACACTCCTACAAACTAAACGGAATCCTTCAAAAATATTAGCCAGCTAAGTTCTGTGTACAAATCGGTAACCATGCCATACACTGGACTGGGTTCCAAAATTTCCTTTTAGCACATTCACTTTCACAAGCAGGTGAATATTAGGGCAGAGGTTCTTTAAATTAGCTGTGGCTGTTGTTTTTTCCTATTTCTAAAAATCACACTCCAGCTTTAGGGCATGAACCAATGCCCGCTGAAGCCAATGGAGAGACACCCATTGATTTCCAATGGCAGCGAATGAGGCCTGTACACCAAGAGCAAAATTTGGCTTTTTACCTTGCTTCAAAGAGGTATGGGAATATATAACACAAACCTGTTTAAACAAGAAAATGGAGGGCCAGCAAGGTTCCAGACAAAAAACACTGCCTCTCTTCCCAAATTTTTGTCTGGCCTGGAGATACTTTGCCTTGAAGGCAGCTCTCCAGTTCACTTGTACCTAACTGCTCTTCAGGCAGCACACGGGCTGCTATGCAGCACTGAACACACCCTGGTTTTGTGTTATGCAATGACAAAATAAAACCATTGGGTTGATCAAGCTCATCTTTAAAAAAACAAAAGAAAAATAAAAAAATAAAACAAAATAAATTTTTCTAAACCAGACCTCTTTCAAATAAACAGAAAGATAAATATTTTTGCAAGCCCAGCTTGCAATTAAGAACAAGCACCAAATAATATTTTAAAAAACAAAACAAAAAGATAACCTCAGAAAACATCTTACTTCTTTTTTTTGTTTTGTTTTTTGAGCATGAATTGTTTAGAGAGCTTCAAAAGCAAGCAGGCTATTCAGGAGTCCCCCACTGATCGAGACAGACCAATCTAAGCACCCATGTTGCTGTTGCTCATTATTAAAAATGCTAGCACTGAATTCTGAAATCTACTGCATGTAACTAGCTTGTGATGCGATATAAAGCAAATCAGAATCAAAACATAGTGCAAAATTTTTTAAAAAAGGAGAATCTGTGGGAAAAGAAATGACCACAACAGCTTCAAACTGCTCAAGGGATTGAAGCGGATAGAGTCTCATGACATTTACAAATCTGCTTAGGTAAATCTCCTGAGGCGTGTGGAAAGAACAATGAATTTGGAAACAATTCAGCTTTGTGCATGTATCTCCCTTGGTCTTCACACATGACCACCATACTTAGCATTTGTATAACACCTTGCATCATGAATGCATTGGGGGCATATCTGCTAATTCTCACAGGGAATGATTACGATCCCAATTTTGCAGATGGAGAAACTGAGGCAAAGAGTGGCTAAGAGACTTGCACACAGTGCATCAATGATGGTACTGGGAGCAGGACTCTGGAGCTCCTGACCTGAATACAGTGTTCAGTCCATTAGGACACATGGTCTCTCCAGTAAGTGTATGTAAGCACACACTACTGTACATGCATAATTACTGGGCTTTGTGTTCCTTCTTGTTCATCTGCTCACACAAGTTGTTCCCCATCTCAGGTT
This sequence comes from Natator depressus, assembly GCF_965152275.1. Lineage (NCBI taxonomy): Eukaryota > Metazoa > Chordata > Testudines > Cheloniidae > Natator > Natator depressus. Next base: position 70,781,074 of record NC_134243.1, read on the forward strand.
ACAACCTCTGCCATCTCATCTGAGTGCTCTGGAAATTGCTATGATGTTGCTTTGGGTTAGAAATGAGCTATAGGAGCTGATGGAATCTGGAGAAACAGAAGCCCGGTGATCATACAGGTGGCATCGCTAAGAAACGCCAGGGGAAGGAAACCACAGGCAGTAGGTTCAAAAAAGTGATTCCCAAATGGAAGGTTCTCACAGGTTTTTATGATGGGACAGTGAATTTGTAACAAAACAGTGTTGATCCCAAATGACATCTTGCTGGAGAAACGTAAGTTGATAAAGAAAGCCTTGCTCGGGAAGAGGAGGGAATAGACTAACTCACACAGACACATTAAGAAGCAGTTGTCACTTGAACATGGTCTGTTCTGGCTTCCTGGGATTACTTCACAAGTACAGCATCCTTTTTCCTTTCCGGATCATGTTTTTAACACATCCAAAGACATTCTGTTTGGTGCTGGAAATGGATTAAATTTTAATTCCTCTGCCCCAAAGAAATCCTTGGGAGTAACTTTTGATTGTATTTTTTTTCCCACTGTTGCTGCTGCCTAGTGTTTGGTACCTTTCTGAAATGAAGAATGTAACATACAATGTGCTTGGAAGGGGCATGAGGACCAATAAAGATACACTCTGAGCATTAAGGCTAAGATATTTAATATCTACATGCTCCCTGAAAGTCATCAGGTATCCTTGGGCCGAGCTAAGCTAACCCAGCTTGTCTGTACAGACTGTAAGTATATCCCAGTGGATACATAGACACATACATATATATATATAGTATATCTATATGCCAGTGTGTACGCACCATTTGCAGAGTCCTGGCCTTTTGCTAAATGCTTGGTTTTGGTTGTATTCCCCAGGAAAGGAGAATTTGGAGGCACAGACCCCTTGGGCCATAGTCTTTCATCCTTTAGCAATAAGAAGAGACTGGGAACATCCATTCCTACTTTCAACCAAGATTTGCACCCGAAGTGGGTGCTGTTTGCAGTGTGGTCAGCCTCTGCAGCCAGAATTCATTAAAAAACCGCAGGGCAGAGCCCCTTTCCCACCATCTGCAGCCTTTACAAATGTTTTATTTAACACACAGAGAGCTGGTCGGGTGCAGGAGCCAGGAGTGTGCAGCAAAATGTGCTGTACAAAGGCTGAGAATGACTGATGTGCAAGGGCGAGCTGCTCATGCTTTGGCCCCCTCAGATGCCTGTACAGCTTTTAACACAGTACAGTGGAGAGGGAGGCTCATCCCTGCAGAATTAGGAGCAGACATTCAGCAGAAGATCTCCTCGCCCTCTGGTGGTGCTTCTGATGAATGAGCATCTGGGAAAGGAAAGCCAGCCATGAATAACCAGAAGGAACAGGGAAGGAAAGGGTCTATGTTAAAACAAACAAACACGGCCTACCACCCACTGTCCCATTCCCAAGCACATGACAACCTTTTTGGGTGGCTGACATTTAAAATACACCTTTTAGTTGCTAGACCCACCAGTCCCATGACCGTGTAACTGGTGTGCAGCAAAATTCCTGTGAGTAATCCACCAGCAGCCTTTCATCCCTGAGGTGCTGAGTTCCAATCTTCCCTGGGTCACAAGTATGATAGGTTTGAGGCTCACAAGCTAGTCTCCAGTTAACATAAATCCACATGACAAAGTGATACAACTGTATCACTTTACACTGGCAGGTCAGGAGTGATGTGCATCAGCTCAGAGGAGGAGAGGCAACCGGACTAGCAAGGGGTGCTACCGTCAGGAATAAGGTGCACTGACAGAGAAGGGAAGGACTCAAACAGCAGGGGGGCATTGCAAGAGAAGATTTCATGGACATAAGCACAGGTTTCAAAAGTTTTCCTAAGACCTAGCCCTGGCTCCAGGCAGTGTTTACCAGCACCTCCGTTGCATAAACATGGAGATTGCACAAAAGAAGTAGAAAAATATAAGGAGAGCCCAAGCTATGAAGCCACCTGGGTTAGGTTGGGAGAAGGGAGCACTGAGTGCGCCCTTGACATCTGCTGACGGGATGCAACCCATCAGGCTTGGTGTCAGCGTAACTCCCATGGGTGCAGAAAAGGTGCTCCCATATTGAAGCCCTGGAGAGCAGCAACAATGCCATATAGAAGAGAGCGGGGGGGAAAAAAGCAGAGAATGTTGTCACGTCTGTTCTCTGCACGCATGGGACAATGCCTCTCCCTCCCAAACACGCAAAATCACCTTCTGCCGGAAAATCCGCTCACGACCTCCGTTTTTCTCCACCCCTTGCTCAGTTATAACCCACCCCTTTGGGCTCCATGGCTCCCTGAGGTAAAACAGCCACAGACTGTTAACCCCTAATGATCTCCTCGGGCCCCATCTGACACTCACCAGCAGGTTGGGAGCGGTGTCCTTTGCCCTTTTTCTTCTTGTCCTTCTTCTCCTTTGGCTTGGATAAACCGAAGAGGCGGGTGGGCTGCTGCACCTCGGCTGCCTTGTTAGTCTGGTTCGTTGCGCTAAGCAAGTGGAAAGTGCCTTTCTCTTTGTGTGTCCTTGAGAGACTGTTCCTTTTGGGTGACACAGACAGTCCTGCATCAAAGTGCCCCTGTTTGGGTAGGGAAGAACCGTGCTGCATGGAGTCCTCAGCAGTGGGCTGGGAGGGGATCCTCACTGTTTTATCATGGGGATTTGAAACCTGCAAAGAGGAGAACAGAAGTGTTTTACTGGTAGCAGCAGGCAGGGCTCAAAATCATGGGGAGGGTAATATTACCACGACTGCTGCCAGAGCCAGCCTGTTGCCCGGCATGCCACCTATAACCACCACCCAAAAGTCATCTCCCAGTCAAATGGACATCCTAACGAAAGCCGAACACCCAGGGGCAGCGTTCTCCGTCCAAGGGGGAAGAGACAAAGATTTTAAAGATGAATCCTTCCACTCCTTTCCAGATACAGGGGTGGCACAACCACCTATGGGAGAGTCCTCTTTAAAAATCTAGGAAACCCAGGCTGCTTCCCCCTCCCGGATGCAGATTGTGGTAGAAGCCCTGGGAGCTTCCTAGGGAAGAGAATGTTGTAGGATGTACTGATGCATGACGACAAGTGGAATCTTTCTAAGTACAAAAGACAAGGCAAAATATTGTACTGCTTTTCTAATGTGTCCTCCAGCAACATAACTGAACCCAAGGTATTTAAAGGGGGGGGTTTCTATCCCTACACGCGCCATCAAACGTCCCTATTAATAGCTTTGACATGTTCTGGATGATTCCTGCCTCCAAGAAGTTGCTTCCTTTTGATGACCCTGGCATCTTATTGGTCTTCAGCAGTATTTTCTCTCAGGTGTTCCTATAGCCCCCCGGCCAGATTATCTGAGCTTCCTCCAAGTAAGTTAGATCTACATGACAATGCATACAACTTCTTTGCAGAACGTGGCATGTTTATCTGCTCTCAAATAGATCACAAGTCATAGGGCCGTGTTCATTATTCAAAATTGCATGAAGAAATTTCAGCTCCTGGGCTGCTCAGGAAACTGGGGGTAGCAAGTATTCCTCTGATTATCTGCTATTCAGAATTTACTGTTGGAGATAAATGGTTGGTCTATTAAGTCACACGGTGCTGTTTCCACTCCCTGAATGCACGACACCACTTACGCTTCAGCCCAAAACAAATTACATTTTGTTATGGAATTAATTCTGTGTCTTAATTAAAGATCTGCTCCAGGCCTGAAATCAGATTTCTGCACGTCTGTATGAACTACGGCTCACTGAGAAGTGTACACGGTCCCTGCATGCAGCTGTAACTCTGTACAGCTCTGTCCCAAGCCCCTCTGCTCTGTTCCCACCCTCGCTTGCTGTGTCGTGTCTATATGCTAGACTGCGAGCTCATGAGAGCAGGGACATGTCCAGCTAGCTGTTTGTTAGGCGCCTTGTTTTCCCCAGGAATTGAAATTAGAGGGAGTGTTCGAATTTACGGGTGTGTGTATGTGTGTGTGCGTGAAAATGCCTACATTGGCAACATTGCATAAATAGTTGACCACAGGAGAGGGTATAGGGAAACCACACTTTTGGGTGCTAGTTCACAAATATAAATATAAGGCTTAGCAATGCAGTGGCAAGGCTTAGACTGGGGGAGCTGTTCAGCACCAAACTTGTCACCACCAAGCTGCTTTGGTGAATGCTGAGGGGTGTGGTCAGCCCAACAGCATGTCCCAGGTGAATGGACTGACTGCATATGGAACAAATCTGTGCTTGCCTGTACGTTCCTCACAGGGGAGCAAAAACGGTATGAAAAGGCCAAAGTGAAATGCACCAGTGATTTCCCCATCAACATCCCTGTATATGCTCTTCCCTGCCATTCGCTATCAGACCAGTGAGGAACGTCTCAAAACAAGCTGGCCAAACACAGATACATTCACAGATGACCCCCACTAGAAAGACAAAAGGCACACTATGATTTCACATACCCAGCAGGACCTGCTAGGAATCTTGATTCCACAACACTCTGAAGAACGTCTTTTGCCAGATGTCTCACCCTGCAGCCTTCTGAGACATAACAGGCAAAACATAGCCCCAAACATCAGGTGCAAAAAGAGATGCCACTGTTAGAAATCAGGCCCCACGTATCAGCGTCATAGCTTCTAGATTTCTAGATCTTACATCTAGTCTGACTTCTTGCATCACATGGGCCACAGAACCTCCCCTGGTAATTCCATTACTGAGCCCATCAATTGTGACCGAACTAGATCATCTCTTTTAGGAAGACACCTTGTCACCCCAGCCATGTGCCCTGCCTGAGAATTCAACTGGGAGCAGGGTGATTACCTGTCTGAGGTCAGGCTCCATCTGCACTGGGGGTAATCGTGACACATCTCTCTTGAGTTGATCCTTCTCCCTCTCCAGTTGTTTCTGTGCTGCGCGCAGCCGCTCCAGATCCACCTGGTAGGCTTCTTTCCTCCACTTCAGCTCTTCCCTATCCCTTTCCAGATCCTTGTGCCCCTTCTGTGCCTGCTCCTCTCGCTGGGCCAGCCGCACCTCCCGCTCTGTCAGCTCCTTCTCCCGGGCCTCCCACTCCTTCTCCCTCCTCCGCTTCTCCTCCTGGTGCTGGGCCTGCTGCTTCTGCAGGTTGGCCAGCTCCTGCCGCTGCTTCTCCAGGCTCCGCTGTTTCTCCTGCTCGATCAAGGAGTTTGGCCGGGAGGAGCTCCGTGTCAGCGCTCTCTCACTGAGAACCAGCTTCTGATCCTCAATATAAGTATCCTGCTGCAAGACTACAGCCTGAGGGGAGAGGCAAGGACAAAGTCAGTGTAGTGCCTCCCTTTACTGAATGCACAGACATGCAAAACTCTAACATCATGAGGCATCTCGCAACTGTAGTACGGGCGGGGGGGGGGGGGGGGGAGGGGGGGGGAGGAGGGGTATTTCATTAATCATTGTTAACCCTTCTCTGAGTCCAGAACCTAGTAATGTTGGTTTATTTGCCCTGATGAATCAGAGGGCCCAGTAGGGCTGGTTTATTTGAGGTACTTATTTGTAAGACACAGAGTAGGCCTGACCTGCCAAGCACTTGTAGCCCCTTCTGGCCTGGGCAGCAAGAGAGCAGGAGACAGTACAGAGTCACTAGGACACTGGACTGGACCCTTCAGTCTCACTATGGATGGGCAATGCAAAGGGAAGGGGGTGGAGGTGAAATGCTGACCTCACCACAGTCAACACTCACTGAGGGGGGCTGCTGTTTGGGAAAGAAGCACGTCAAAGCAGGGTACTATGTTTACGACCGACCTACCTGCAAAGTGCTGAGCAGCTTGTGGAGGTAGGTAATGCTTTGGAGAACGTGCTGCAAGGAAACAAAAGCACAAGAGTGTTGCTGCTATACCTCACTTTACTGTCTGACCACAGGCAAGGCCCATTTTCTTTTCCATTGTAACTCTAGCAACGAGCAGGGCTCCGTGTTTGTCATGGAGGTCGTGGAAGTCCGTTTCTTCCTGTGACCTCCATGACTTCTGCAGCCGTCAGTGTGGCTGGCCCCATGCCCAGCTGCTGCTGGAGCAACTCTGCAGCCAGCCACTCTGGCGGCCCCGCAGCCAGCTTCTGCTGGAGCAGCCCTGGGGCCAGCCGCACCGGCTGCTGCTCTGGCGGCCCTGGGGACTGCCCAAGCAGCGGCCGATATGGCTATCCACAGGGACTGCATGAGCAGCTGGGCCCAGGGCATCTGGAGCAGCTGCTCGCCCCCACAGGGCTCCCCACACCTGGCAGCTGGCCCCACAGGAATCCCGCCCCCGGCAGCTGGTGCCGCAGGCTCTCCCCTCCACCCAAAGATTCAATCAGGAATATTTATGGTATAAGTCATGGACAGGTCATGGGCGATGATTTTTTGTTCCTTGCCCGTGACCTGTCCATGACTTTTACAAAAAATACCCCTGATTAAATCATAGCCTTAGCAATGAGGCTTACAAAGCCAGGCCATTTTATTTAAAGCCACACAGACATCCTTCTACTTCCCCCGACTCTTCCCATGCTCTCTTCCCTGTATTTACTTATCCCAAACACACGTACTGGTCACAGGTATCTATTTATCCATCCATTTCTCTCGGGCATCTCAGAGACATCTAAGATAATCTCACCCTGGCCTTCCTCAGAGACCAGTGCAGCAACCAGTCATTGAAAGAACCTGACCATGGCATCTGGTGTGCAAATACTCTCACAACAAGGTGCGTGAATCATGCACAGAACCATGGGATTGTTGATACCTCACAGGAATTTGCAGATTGTTTCTTTAAACTATTTCCTGTAGTATTAACTGGTTAAAGCGCTAATGATGCTAGGGGAAATGATACAAGGAGGGAAAGGAACTGGCATGAGCTGACCATATTTTCAGATGTGCAGGGAAACAACTGTTAGGGTAAAAATCATAAAAAAGGCCCAGAATGTGTGCCTGTAATGTCTGTTCACAAATGCAAACCCCTGCATTTATGGTGCAGGGAGACTGCAAAATAATGGGCACACAAATGCTGCATGACTATTATTGGAGGCCTTTTGAAAATACAGTCCTTAAAGGCAAGCGCTCTAATATCATATACTGGTATAGTGCCAACAGAATGCCTGATGCTTTGGGTGACTTCCCGTATCTCAAAACGCTGGCTAAATGCTTCTTTGAATCCTGATGAACATATTGTAATTACTTGTTTAATACAAAAATTCAATTGACAAAAAACTGCAGTATTTCCAATACTTGTGTAATAAATGTTATTAAGGGAACCTTTGCTCACCGTGATACTTAGCTGCTATTAAAGTTAATTGGGAGTTACCGATGCGTATCAAAGGGAGAATAGAAACCTAATTACCTCAACTCACTACACCTGCATCATACAATTACACTCATTCTATCTGCAGATGCATGGTAAATACAGTCATGTGCTTTCTAATTGTAATTAAACCTTGATGTCTACAATCAAGGTGTATCCTACAGCTGGCAATTAGATGCCAGTAAGCAAATCCTTAGTCTGAGCATCCAAGCCTAAGTGCACACATAACACAGTGGGTTTAGCTCTCAGTTTACTGTATTTAAGAGTCTTGTTAAACTTTAGCATCACCTATTGAAACAAATACACTTGGTACCTAAACTGAAGGGGGGAAAAAACCCACACACCTAAGCCAGGGAGATTGTTCTTACCTCGTTGTTTCTTTTCAACACGAACATCAAATTCGCATTTCCGCCCTGTAAAAAGATCACAGATTTATAAAAAGGCAAATGAGAAATTATAGTAAGTCTCTTTCTAAAAGTAGGATGAAGCATAGACAAACACTCCCGTTTTCCTTTTTGGAAGGGCAGAACTCATGTAGTTTGTAGTAAGTGAAAAATCATTAAATCAAATGTTAATTAGCGATCATTCTGTAGTGATCCACAGCGAGAATGGGTGTGAGGGTATGTTTGGCCTTGGTATTTCAATAATGATGCATAATTAGACATGTTTTACTTGATTTGCAGACAGATGGCAGATAACCAGTGCCACAGAAGAGTATATTACCCAGTAAAATTGTTTTAGAGAGGGAATTTTAAAGGGGAGTTAGAACAAAATTGGTTTGAGCATGTGCCCCCCATTGTTTTTTCCAGGGGGGTGAGTTTTAACTTGTTCTAATATGTCCAGAAATATACTTTTTCATATTAAAAAAATACAATTCAAGTGTTAGAAGTGTCAAAGGCCCATGGATGACATTTGACACAAACACAACAATAGTACCTTCTTCAAAATGCTGTCTGATTCTGTTCTCCGAAGATCCTGAGCATCATCACTTTCATCTTTCTCTCCACCTAAAAGAAACACACCAGGTTGGCACAGGTCATTTAGTTTTTCAAACCCCAGATAAAATCCTCAGTCATTAGCAACTGTAAAATGGGGAAAAAGGACTTTAAAAGTGGATGCACGCAGCTGAGCCATGCTCTTCACATATGTATGTTTGCTTCCTATTTGTACCAATAAATATCAGTCATTGCTGACCGTGAGTGGAGAAGAACATAGGTTGGGTTCCAGCTTTGGTTTCAAATAGTATGCTGAAAATTTAGCAAGCTGACTTCTGGCTCAACTGTTAGTTTATGGGAATTGAGAGACTTCTGTTTCCATTTCTCTAGCATATTTGCTCTGGTCTCCAAGACAAGTTGTTTTAGAACATGTAGTGTGAGTGACAACTATCAAGTCAGATCTTACTACATCAAGCTGTTTCACTGCTACCCATGCAAACTGGACTTGGAGGACTTAGACCAGGGATCAACAACCCTTGGCATGCGGCCCACCAGGGTAAGCCCCCTGGTGGGCCAGGCTGGTTTGTTTACCTGCTGTATCCGCAGGTTCGGCCAAACGCAGCTCCCACTGACCGCGGTTCGCCGCTCCAAGCCAATGGGGGCTGTGGAAAGGGCGGCCAGCACATCCCTTGGCCCACACCGCTTCCCGCAGCCGCCATTGGCCTGGAGCGGTGAACCGCGGCCAGTGGGAGCTGTGATCAGCCGAACCTGCGGACGTAGCAGGTAAACAAACCGGCCCGGCCTGCCAGGGGGCTTACCCTAGCATGTCGCGTACCAAAGGTTGCCGATCCCTGACTTAGACACTAGTAGTGCAGTATGTGTGTGCAAACAGGTAAGTTATTTTTTGTTAGCAGTTCACCCACAGTGTCGCACATTAGAACCCTGGAATTTTGATCAGGACACTCCATTTATCCACTGGGATCTTTAATTTCCAGCTGGACAGCTCACGAGAGTGCCTCCAATTGAGACATACCACATGAAAAACCCACCTGTGCCCATGGCACCCCTCTAGTAGTTTTTTTCCATTGATTTCAAGGTGCTTTACCAACATGGTGTAAGCATCCAACCCTGCTTTGAACAACCTACAGCACATCACATGCAATCTAACCATATCCCCTTCCTGGAGTCTGGCTTTACTGGTAACTCAAACAAACAATAACCAACCCTAAACCGCAGCCTGTGCTATCTATCCAAGCATCCTTTCATTCCTTTGGAGGGTCCTAGAACCTGCCACTCTCCTCCATGTAGATGGGTAAATGATCATTTACTACTATTTTATAGATAGGGAAATGAAGTTATGAGGCTTGCCCAAGGTCACATAGGGAGTGAGTGGCAGAGTTGGGAATAGAACCCAGGTTTCCTGACACCCACCCATGTGCCTTCTCCAGTATGCCCTACAGTCTCCTCCCAAAGCCTCTTCAAGATCTCTCATTATCTAATTAATGTGAACATATCTCTGCAGAAGCCCAGGAAAGGTAAAGAGTGGGCTAAGCAGTGAACAATTTCACCAGCCCGGCTGGAGGCTGTCCAAATTATTGCTGCACTAAAAAGCAAGGAAGTGCAACCTAAACAAAATCCCTAAGGTTCCTTGGGCCAATGCATTTTTCATTGGTAGGAGAGGACCTGCTGGGAACTTTGTGGCCTTCCAATGGCTAAGAAACTCTTACATACGGCACACAGCAAATTGTTTGGAGCTTAAGCTTAGTAGTGCAGGAACAGAAGGCTGGAAAGGGGGTCGGGGAGTCCAGTGCTGAGACAGCGATGCTAGCATAGCAGAGTTTATGACAGTTGGGGTGGGAGGGTAGGAGAGAGCACACAGGGCTGAGTTCTGGGGGGGGCGGGGTATGGAAATCTCTGGAGCCTGCTGTAGACAAACAGTGAGTTGGGAAGCAGTGAACTGTGCTGCCAAACTAAACACTCATTCATTTGGCTGTGGGAGACTAAATCCACTGCGGGATTGACATGATCGATTGCGTTTGGTTTACGTGTGTGTAGAGAGCACAGGGAGGGAGGACGGAAGGTGGTGTCAGGCCCCAGCTAAGACCTCAGTTTGCTCTCAGCCTGGGAGGCGGGAGCCCACTGGAGATGAGGGAAGAGGGCTGCAGATATAGAAGCACTGAAGCGGAAGTGAAAGAAACAAATACATAATTAAGGCAAAAGTGTCCAAGTACTTTGTGTGTAAAGAAAGAAGGATGGTTTGAGGGGAAAGCACAGGACTAGAAGTCAGGAGAGCTGGCATCTATTCCCTGCTTAGTCCCAGACTTTCAGTAACCTGGGACAAGTCATTCCACCATTATATGCTGCACCTTCTGCATCTGGCAAATGGGTATAGTGATATTTACCAATCTCACAGGGGGGGCTGGGAAGCTAAATTCATTTAGATATATAAGAACTTTCAGTTTCTTGGCAGGTAGCTGCCAACCAGGTATAAGGCATTATTAATACACACCTTCATGCATGCACAATGCACAGAGATACTTACACTTGGATGCATTCATCTGATGACTGTCAAATCCTCCAAAAGTTTCTGCTCTTCTAGGAAGGGAGATGGGGCCAACTCCCCCTTCTTGCTCAGCGTTTGGCAGCAGGTCAGCAGCCCCAAGTGCACTCCCTAGACTCCTACTGATCAAGCTTTGCAAATATTCAACTGAAAGGATAAAAAGCCACAGGAAAAAAGGTCCATTAAAAAACATCCTCAGTATTTACTGACTAGTGTGTTGTTTTTTCTGGCTTAGAGGTGTCAGGTCAGTAAATGTACACACTTGTTTATAAAAAGATTTAATGGGTTTATAGGAGGACCATGATGCAATAAGAGAGGTGCAGGTGCTCCACCTGCAAAAATGTCATGGTACATCAGGCCATAACTCAAACACACTGAGTCTTACACATGTGCTTCCCATCACCCTCTTCCCCCTTGGCAAATGTTCTTGGTGTATTCTTGTCCAAAGGCAGGATTTCTAACTTCAGCCTGCTGTGTAATTTACCAAGGGAAAGTGGGCTACATCTACTTGTTGATTTTCCAAAAGACTCAAGTGCCTCTTGTAGATACCAGACCCATAAACTCTTGCTGTGGTATGGAAATCCGTTTAGCCTAGCTGTTATATTCCATTATGTGGCAGGAGGGGAGCGTAACCAAAGATAGCATGGCCCATGTTTCAAACAAAAGACCAGATCCGGGGATGTAACTGAGTTGCACAGAACACAGACCAGTGTGTGGTGGGCAACAGGATGAAAGTTCATTTTTGCACTGCCCTGACACACGGCACACATTTCAAACTCTATGAAGGGCTGGCTCCCCCTGTGGTGGGTTAGCAACCTCCACTGCCTTCTTCTCACCGATCATTATCATCCCCTTCCTTTCCTGAATTAGTAAGCCTTGTCTGTCTCACACGCTTTACTGTCTGAGGATGGGACTGTGTCTTTAATTATGGTCAATATTATTATTATTGTTTATTCATTAACAGAGAAGGGTCATTCTCCTGAAGGTGGCATTTGAGCACTCATGGATTCAACACAACACTGTTGTTTTGGACACTGTAATTAATGGTACTGTTTAGTTTGTTTACCCTCGTTTATTGCACTTTTCATAATGGTCTCCCCTTTGTGTGCCTCCTCTGTATTGGACCTGAACAGCACTCTGGAGACCGAGCCATCCTCTGGCATGCTACAGTCAGTCATATCCCGGAAAATCTTCTCCTTTTCCTCCAGCAGCACTAGGATCTGCTGATCTTTCTGCTGAAGCTGTTCTGTGGGTGAACAGGGGAACACAAATTTAAAACAGAAAACAACGCTACCCTAAGGAAACTGAAATAATCCCTGTGACACGGGCCCCATCATGTGGTAAATCAAAGAATAGCAGGAATTGTGTGCAGTTTACAATCTACATTTAGGCCTTGCAGTGTTGTCGCAGCCATGTTGGTCCCAGGATACTAGAGTGTATACAGAATCTATAAGCAGGCTTGGCAGACTTTGATTTTTATTTTTTCTAATAATTTTGATGGATAACAACAACATTAATTTTTAAGCTTTTCCCCCCCAATTTTCATCTATTTAAATTTATATAGTTGCAGGAAATTACAGCTTTTCCCATTTTTATTGATTTGAATTTTCACTGTTGCAGGAAATTGCGAGGGGAGGGGGTGCAGTGTCAGACAATAGGGAGTGTCAGAGAATTATTAGTGACAATAGATGATGAGATTCAAAAAGTTGAAGCTTTATAACCATTAAAACACAAATTGTCAGCATCACATGTCAGAAATATACAAAGTAAATATCTTCAAATCAAACTAAGTTCTCAAGCAGCACCTTTCTTACTTCACCTATCTGCAGATTTAGATTTTTATTGATGGGAAAAAAATTTGTTGTGTGTACAGTGAAATTGACATTTACCAATAAAAAATTAATCCTTCCAAGCCTAGCTATATGCTCTCACAAGGAGCAGTCCCCATGGAGTCAAACTTTGTTTTTCCAAATGAGGTTGGGGGACATGAAAGTAACACAGATTGAGGAGGTGTCACTCAAACAGATGCATTTGATACACGTTGGGGGTCATAACCTCATGTCAGACCATCCAGGTTTAGACAAACTGTGACAAAGTATAGTTACTCTACACAGCAAATATCAGAGTCAATCACCAGTAAAAAATAACAAATTCTAAACTATTTGGGGCTAATACCCATAATGAAACGTTTCAGAATCCCCAGAGAGCTGCGGTACTCAGCAATATTGCATTCCTAGTACACAGGCTGCTCAATGCTCAATTTTCAATATAAATTCATACACACAATGGTGAAAACACCACAGGATAACAGTCCTAGAGGATCATTGCAATTCCCAGGTTCTTGTATTCACTTGTCCTTTGACCTTTTTTTTTACATCTCAGACCTGAGGGGAGGCTACAACATAGGTAGGCACTAGGCACAGTCCTCCTCTTCGTGGTACCGAGGCACTATGCTTTGCACTCATTTCTTTGGCCTCACTTCTACTCGTAGGCAGGAGTAACTTGGCAGCCATGCTGCTGTACTTGCATTAATCCAGGAATGGGCGCCCTTGTGCTCTCTGCCCTGCTTGCTGGCTCTTTTACTTTGCAGTTAAACATACGCCCCTGCACCTGTGCTACCACCACAGCCAGCAAACAGAATTTCTGCAGCTACGTTGGTCATTTGGCATCTCAGAAATAAAGTCAGCACAGCAGAGCTCTGTCCCAGGCTCAAGGCTCCCGCTTCAAAACTACACATCTCATCCTGGGGGCAGTATTTGTCTGTTAGCAGTAAACAGCTACCCTGTGACAATGCTCCCACCTGAATGGCATCTTAGCTTTTACAGTGCAGTAAAGGAACCGTGCTAGCGATACTTGCAAAGCCACATATCTGCTTGACCCATGATGCGGCAGAGGAAACAATATAGAATAGGTGTAGTTCTTCACTCTTTACTCCTCCTTCCACAGCCAAAACACCCTGCGTGTTGGGGCCATCCCCCTAGAGAGGAGGGCTCTCTGAAGAACCAGTGAATGTACCTCCAAGCCCTGGCTGGTGGGGATTACAACAGCAGCTCTCTCAGCTGCCTGTACATCTAGGGGCTGAGAGACAGGGACCTGAACCCTAATCCTCTCCCAAATATCTTGCCACTCCTAGACCATGCTGGTCTAGGCCACAAAATTCATTTTCTATACAGCTGAAAGCCACTGGCACCTGAAAAGAACTAGAACTGCTGACTAATAGAGGCAAGAGAGAAGCAGAGTACTTGACATATCAACGATCTGCCAGTGCCTCACATGTACTGCACCACAGTTATAAGACAGCCTTTTCTGAAGGCGCCAGTGGAGGCCATCACCCCATGGGAAGTCATTTCCCTGTCCTGAAGGACACGTTGTTGTTTCACTTCAGCTGCAGTTCTGTTTTAGTCCCAGTGAGAAGGGGAGAACTCATTTTGTCAAATTTGAAGCCCAACTGAAAATTGGGGGTTCTAGATTTGGACCAAAATTTGAAACTTTGGAGGTTCAGAGCTTTCCTTGGTACTGGCCCCTGGCAGCCTTACAACCCACGACAGACTGTCTTTGCAAACAATTAAAATCCTTGTTTGCAAAGTGCAGGCTTCTATCTTCCCTGAAAACCCATGGTTAAAATCAGGGATGAAAAAGTTTCACAAAACTCAGTATTAGGTTTGCAAAACTTCACCCAATGATTCTCTGAGCCCCAGCAGCCTTACCTTTTAACTCTCTGGCTTTGGTGTCCAATACTCTCTTCTCCAGTTCTGATTCACTCGGGATTCCTTCATCTTCATCTTTGTCCCTGCATGAGAGGTACCCCTCAATTACTACCACAACAAAGCATGTGAGAAACATCTAAACCACACAAATAGCACGTTAACTTACATGGTGTTAATTGTGTCCTGAATTATTTGTATCCAGCTATTGCGTTCCTCCTTGGAGCTGGCGTGGACTTCTACCATCTCTGGATCTTTCACTACGGTGGTAATCAGGAATAAACCCTTTTCCTCATGGGCCACTTCTCGTACAATCAGTTTCTTCAGAGAGATTACAGTGGATCTCTGGTCCTTCAGATGAGAGGAGATTGGTGAGAAGACAAACAAAAAGCCTCAGAGCTTTAGGCTGGCAATAAGTGCTCAAAAGCTCCTAATACCTGCAGTCACATCTCCTTCCTACTTGTGAGTACCTTTTATCAACTACAGGCCAAAAAAAGTGCGAGGCTCACCAAACATGTATATTCTGAGAGTAATTTATTTCACTGTGCCCAGAATGCTGGTGTCACCTCCCTCTGTCAATTCAGGAGGAACTGCCCTCAGATGTCCCTGGATACAATTCAAAATTGCCTTTGTGGTTTTCCAGACTCTCCAAGAACTCGCTCTGATCTCACATCCTGCTGCCTATGCTCTCTATTCCTGGACTCTTTATACCCACATCACCACTCTCGGTATGGCTTGCTGGTCCCTGTTTCACTGTCATCGCCTTTGTTCTTCCTCCCCCAGAACCCTTGCATCACATCCTCTCTTCAGATCTCACCAAAATCCTTCCTGTTCTCTGTAGCTTAAAACCGACTCCTGCTACGTAAATTTGTGTGAGACTGTTGCATCAAGGATTCCACAGAAGAGTATGTGCAATATGCTGCTAGGGTCACTGTAATATCACTGTGTAATCTCTCTGTTAGCATTGAAAGCCTCTCTTCCCACCTGTGGCATGCAGTGTCCAATGGGCTCATTTGTGGTCTTTACAGAATCCCAGCAATTTGTGTGTGCGCTTTAGCAGAGGTTTGCCAGCATGAGCCGTGTGTGCACCACAGCCAGCTGAAGAGCTAGGAAATGCCCTGCGCTGGCAGCAGGGGGTTTGGAAATGTGGCTCAGTGAATGGGAAGAACAAGAGGAACGGAGAAAGTCTCCTCTTTGAAGCATGCATGCCAGACCTGTGGCTACTCACTGGTTTGGGGGCCACTAGCATTTTTTTTTCATCAGGTCAGCATGTCTCATAGCCTGTCTCTTTCATCTAGGACTTTCTCTGAAAGTTCCTGTTTTTGTTTACATCAACTGGTCCATGACAAATATATTCCTATAGCATGCTGCTTTGTGAGCTTCTTGAACTTTATTGCAGCAGTAGGCTTTTGTTCCTGTGCTTTTTGCTTTTTAGATTGATTTATTAAGTCTGTTCTTTCTGCTGGGATTCATTTGTACACAGTTCACGTTCTTCCCTCCTAACTGAGCAGGATTTGCACAGGCTGGTGAAGAATAAATGTATCCAATGACAGGCTTATTTTCAGAGCCAATTACCAAATGTTCAAAATCACTGTAGAAATCACCGAGTGGGGGTGGGGTGGGGGAGAAATTAAGACATGTTTTCAATAGAAAATAATGGAGTGTGCTAAGGAAACAAAACTATTACATGCAAAGTGATCTGTCCAATAAAAACTAAGGAATGTAGCAGGCAGTGACATGCTTTCATTGCAAGGATCATCTATGTAAAAGAAAGGAAGAGAAAACATCAAAGCCTTACCAATGAGGCAAAGACATACTTCTGGTCCTTTTCCTGAAGGAATATCAGCATGTCTGAGAGGAGGACAGCCTGGACCTCTACAACGGAGAAAAAACACCAAGGTTTAACCATCAAATATATATCTATGTCAATCACTGGTTCTTGTGCCTACCAATACCTTTTATTTAGCAATGCCGTGCATGCTAGAGCTCCTGGTGAGCATAAGAGTGATAATTTGGGCTACCCTAAGAAAGTGGATTAGTCTGCTGTGTTTTGCTTCCTAGTTAGTAGGAACCGTAAGCATTGCAGAGGCAATATGCTCAGCTCCTAGAAAGAGAATGGCCTCTATCTCTATAGCGACTCCTGTGGGCAATGTAAAATCACCATTGAAAGAAGTCAGACGGAATCATATCTACTCGTTCTTGGCTGGGATGTTCTTTTCAAACCACAAGCCCTCTGAGAGTCATGGAAGATTGGGGAAATGGAAGCAAGGGATGCTCACTGAACATATACCCTATTCATTCACATAATCAATATTTTTATCCTCAAGCAAAATATCTGTTTGGTTTTATTGCTCTCCTCTCTTGAGTGATGCAAATTAACTTGTAACAACACTTGTCAGCTGCAGTTTCTTCCCCAAGCACTTTAACTTCAGCAGCTAATGTTGACTCTGCCCACAGATGTATATGGCTCTCTCTGAATTCACGAGGAGCCAAACGGGTGTGCCTCAGAGGGGAGAATCTGACTCAAACAGGAGAAAAGAAAGAAATGCAAAGAGGATGAAGAGAAAATTCTGAATCAGAGCAAGGATATTTCCCCAAAATACACATGCTACCTTCCAAATCACCTCATGATACAGTACATCACAAGATTACATAGTAAGTATTGAGTGCGATGCCCCACCCAAGCCCCACCGCACAAAGAGTTTCTGTGTAATACACTACAAGACCTCGTGACATACAGATGAGGTAAACTCAAAAGCTAACTCATCCCCTGCGTAACTCCTTCCAGGCATTTTGGAGGAACAAGATCCCTTTCAGATCAAATACGAACCAAACTTTTGCCAAAGCCTCAAACCAAACCCAAACCTCTTTGGAGGTTTGTAAAAGTTCAGGTAAGATTTGTTTTACTTTGGTTTGTTTTTGTTTCCAACTGCACTTTCTGCTTTTGGTGCAGAGGAGGAAAGACCAAAATACTTCAAGGAAAGCTATTTCTGTGTTTCTCCTGGCTCCAGTTCCAAATCCCAGAAGTTAGGGTAAGCAGGTTCTAAACTTTTGGATGCTTTCCCATCTGGAACTTCTGACTCATCTCTACTGGCTAGCTATAGGCTCTGGTAGTCGGAGCTATTATTTCTATAGGAAATGCATAATAAAACGTATGCTGAGAAATCTCATGAAAGTGTAACCCACATGCCAAATAGGGAGATATCTCTTTAAGAGATCTATTGGGTAGGAATGAGTTGTGTCTGCATCACTGCTGCTAGGCAGATGCACAATTAACATTCCACTCAGAAGTTTCTGAAATTGGGTGTGGTAGTTTTGGGTATGCTCAATAGGTTCCCCGTTGCTGGACTCAGACTTCACGAGGGTAAGTAGTTAGGGCAGCTGCTTTGCAACAGGCCATGTGCACTCTGTGGGTTGGGAGAAGCTGAGCTCCAGGAGCAGAAAGCAGGCTGTTTTCCCTAACTCTGAAGCATTTTGCAGCAGGTTGGTGGTGCAGTTCACCCAGCAGGGAAGCCCTGACAGTGTTACTTATAGAGAGGAAAATGGGAGGGAAAATTAATTTCTTTTATTTTAACTGTATACTTTGAATGCTGTTTAATTTTAGCTAAACTGTTTTAGTTTAAATTGTCTCAACCAGTATGATTTCCCTAACTTCTATTTAAATGGGATAATGAGGAAAGAGTCATTTATATTTTGTTATTCTCAGTTTTGTTTTCTTATAACAGGATTTTTTTAAATCTATAAACTTAACTGAGTGGTTAGTTAATTGGTTAGCCGACTAGCTGAGTGATTTCAGCAGAGGAGGAAGAGTCTGCATGGATTCCAGCTGAAGATTTCTACAGGCAAGTGGAGGCAAGATGTTGGTTTTGACTCAGCGGACTGTATAGATTTGGTGATCAAAGACTAATTGAGACTCGGGTGAACTCAGCCTAAGCTTTTGGGAACTCTGAGTTTCTTCTCGCTGTGTTTCGGTGGGGACTGACCTGTAATTTTTTTTCTTTATGTTTATGTATAACTGTAAAGGTAATACATGTGGATTATAAAGTAACCATGTAATGTTGCAGAAATTACGTGGTAATTATTATTATTATTAATTATGTTTTTTATCATGTTATAAAGTTGGTACTTAAGAATTAAGTTCATTCCTTTTGTTCTTCTGGACTTGATTGTGGGGAAGTTGACCTTGTGGAATCCTTGCTGAAAATCCTCAATGACTAAATGCTGGGTCTCCAGGTGCTTTTCTATGGGTTTTTTAGGCACTGGAGAAGGGCAATGAAGTAAACTCTATCGTCCACCCAAAGATTACAATAGCAAGAGAAATAATTTGCCTTACCACCGTCCATAGTCACAAACATTCCTAGGAACTAGGGCTGTCAATTAATCTCAGTTGACTCAGATGATTAACTCAAAAAAATTAATTGTGATTAATCACACTTATAACAATAAATTGAAATTTATTAAGTATTTTTGGATATTTTTCTACATTTTCAATATTGATTTCAATTACAACACAGAATACAAGTGCACAGGACTCACTTGATATTATTATTTTTGATTACAAATATTTGCAATGTAAAAATGATAAACAAAAGAAATAGTATTTTTCAATTCACCCCATACAAGTACTGAAGTGCAATCTCTTTATCATGAAAGTGTAACTTACAAAAGCAGATTTTTTTTTGGTTACATAACTGCACTCAAAAACAAAACAGTGTAAAACTTTAGAGCCTACAAGTCCACTCAGTCCTACTTCTCATTCTGCCAATCGGTAAAACAAACAAGTTTGTTTACATTGACAGGAGATACTGCTGTCTGCTTCTTGTTTACAATGTCACCTGAAAGTGCTGATGATGCTCGTTAAAAAAATAATGCGTCAATTAAATTTATGACTATACTCCTTTGGGGGGGGCGGGGGGAGAATTGTATGTCTCCTGCTCTGTTTTAAATATATTCTGCATATATTTCATGTTATAGCAGTCTCGGATGATGACCCAGCACACGTTCGTTTTAAGAACACTGTCTCAGCAGATTTGGCAAAATGCAAAGAAGGTACTGATGTGAGATTTCTAAAAACAGCTACAGCACTCGACCCAAGGTTTAAGAATCTGAAGTGCCTTCCAAAATCTGAGAGGGACAAGGTATGGAGCATGCTTTTAGAAGTCTTAAAAGAGCAACACTCTGGTGTGGAAACTACAGAACCCGAACCACCAAAAAAGGAAATCAACCTTCTGCTGGTGGCGCCTGACTCAGATGGTGGAAAATGAACACGCGTCAGTCCGCACTGCTTTGGATCGTTATCAAGCAGAACCCATCATCAGCATGGAAACATGTCCTTTGGAATGGTGGTTGAAGCATGAAGGGACATATGAATCTTTAGCACATCTGGCACGTAAAAATCTTGCAACGCCAGCTACAACAGTGCCATGTGAACGCCTGTTCTCACTTTCAGGTGACATTGTAAACAAGAAGCAGGCAGCATTATCTCCTGCAAATTGTGATCAACCTTGTTTGTCTGAGTGATTGGCTGAACAAGAAGTAGTACTGATGGGGTTTTTTTGTACATAATTCTACATTTGTAAGTTCAACCTTCATGATAAAGAGATTGCACTACAGTATTTGTGTGAGGTGAATTGAAAAACAATTTTGTTTTGTTTTTTACAGTGCAAATATTTGTAATCAAAAATAAATATAAAGTGAGTACTGTACACTTGGTATTTTGTGTTCTAAGTTAAATTAATATTTGAAAATGTAGTAAACATCCACAAATATTTAAAATAAATGGTATTCTATTGTTGTTTAATCTTGAGATTAATTTTTTTAATCATGCTATTAATCGTGATTAATTTTTTTAATCGCTTGACAGCCCTACTAGGAACCTAGAAACCATCTGTAAACTTTCCCTCTCCAAACCCTCAGAACAGATCATAGCATATTTGGAATCTAATGGCACAGAATATGGAGGGATCCACAGGTAAAAACCCTTCTACTTCCACCTCTACAATCAAGATATTCTTTGGAGCCACAACATGGAAGCCCTCCCACTGCAAGCCCTCAGCGAACAGCTGTGCATCACCATTCACACCAGCAACGGCACTATTGCGCCCTGCTGCTCTCATTTTTAATTTACTCTTGGTGGCCAATTTTCTATTAGTCTGGATCCCAGGTCTCCCAAGGAGGTGCTCACTGGAAGAGTGGGGTTGGTTCTATCATGAGCTCCTCCATGACTGCTAAGGAGCAAGTGAAGCCCAGATGACAGTGAGCAAGGTTTCCCTTCCCTGGGGGTGGATTCACCATCACACTCATCACTTAGCTTGCTGGGCAAAGCTTGGAAGGTAAATAAATAAGCAGCATCAATGGTGAGCAGTAACAGAAATAGCAGAAATATTTGTGGCAGTAATCTAGGGTGTTACTAGGAGCACAGGGAAGGATTTTTCATGGTTTTTACTTTGACAGCACCTTTCTAGAAACAGAAAAATCAATAAAATAATATGAATAATAAATGGGCCAGCGATTTCAGAAGAAACCCTGTGTAAAAGGCAGAGGAACCACCAAGCCAAAGGAAAGGGAATGAAGTGGAAGGTCATAAAATGGATGAGCCCTGCCATCATCTGGAGACAGGGAGGGTACGTCCTTTGGGTGCATGATTTGTAGGATTTTCTCACCTTTCAGTCTCCCAGCTGAGTTTTTCAGTGAGACAGGCCCATCTCGGATAAGTTTCCTACGTCTCAAGTCCTCCCTGGCAAACATCTGGCCGCTCTTCATCCTCATGATGGACTTGCTGTCCGTCCGGGTGTAGATCTCAGTAAGACGCGTTTTCTTTTCATAGTTGTTGACTTTGCTATTGACTGCAGCAATCACATCTTTAACCAGGTTTAGTGACTGGGTCAAGTCTTGATGTTCCACTTCGTTTTCTTCAGGAGTGAGAGAGAGATTTCAATTTCAGTTCACCCTTATTGTGAGTATGCAGAGCCTAACTTCTTACTTCTCCCCTTTCCCTTACCCGTGAGTCATCAAACGCTATAGCACATGGATGCGCTATTTTAAAATATCTTCCTAAGACAAGTTCCATTTGGAAGAAATGAAAAGTTTGTCACAAACCTTAAACAGACACCAAGACAGTGACGGGGAACCATAGGAAATATACTCTGCATAAGCTATGGCAAACTAGGACAACGTAAGTAAGGACCCCATTTTCAGCCTCTGCACGTGCATGGCTGCCTGACCGCGTGTATAAAAACGGGCGCGCGCTGTTATGATGCCCTGTGCACATAGCCGTTTACGTGAGACTATCAGGTGCAGCCATTTTTGAATACCAGATTCGCTTAGGAACACTCAGTAAAGCTGCAATGAGAGTTTTAAGGGTCTGGATTAATGGTCCCCCTCCGGTAGCAGCAAAATTTTCATCTGTTTGGGTCTTGATGAAGGGACACATTTGTGAAATAAATTGTTTCACATTTCACATTCAGAGATGCTCACTCACACTTCTATAAACCACGCCAGTGAGACAGACGACTATGTATGAGGAGGATAATGTCCCTTGGGAACATAAATTTACTTTATAAAAAATGAACAAAATATCTGAAAACTTTTGAAAGGTATGAATGATAGAACATTAATGATTATAAAGACACAGTGGTCAGCCTCTGCCACTCCTTGGCTCATCAATGTTAGCTGACATATCTGTAGGATGCACACCTGCTGATAAACTGGAATAGAAAGCATTACATATACATAATTCTCCAGAGGATTTTGTGGGTGAAATCATATAAAAAACACCCCTGGAGTTTACCATATCTTAAATGAAGTGGCACAGATAAACCACACCTCATCCTCACCTAATAAAGGGTTTCCACAGAGATTAAACAGAGTGCACCAGCAGAAAGCAGGTGAGATTAAACTGTAAACTGAGCCTTTTTGCTCTCTAAGTGAGAGACTGAGAGAAACCAGGAACATAGTGAGCATGTGCTCTGCAGGCTATTCCCACATGTTTCTACGATTCTAACCCCTGATCCCCTCTGGCATTAAGAGTCTGTGGCCACTCCTGATGGGTTGATCATGCAGAATCAGAGAGGTGCTTACGTGACACAGAGAAATATGCGAGAGAGTTGATTGAGGACCTATCACCTGTAACCACTTGATCACAAATAACTCATGAAGAGTCATATTCGAGGCCAAGTTCTTTGAATACAGTATTTAGAAGTATGGTAATGTAGGATTCCTGGGATGGAAGAAAGGTTCAAAGCGAGTGTGTGAATCCTCTTGGAGATCTGAGAATCTTATTCTTCCTTATTTTGCCCCTTCCCCAAGGCCCTTTATCGCAGCCACTATCCGAAGTGGACAAGACAGGAGTCTTTGGAGTCCATGCATGTTGCTCCATAATTAGCTAGAGATCGCTGTAGTGATGAGCCTACCAAGGCACTTCACTTCTACAGGGGCTGAGTGCTGTATCTCTGCAGCACTCTCAGGCCTGTCTAGCCTGAGGATTGAAACCCTGTTGGAAGAAATGAAATCCAGGTCTCTAATTACGGCAGTAAGCTGGGCACTAAACACTGGGCTAGCTGGCTGATTCTGAGTTAGGCGGTTTTACTGGGAAAGGTCCTGGAGAAAGATACAGAGGAAACAAATGTGCTTAGGAAAAGGAATAGGCTCTACCTTTGGTATATTGTAATATTCTTTGTAGTATCACGGGATACTTTGTGATCCTTTGAGTTACTAGTAAGATGCACTCAGGTATCCCCAGGCGCCTCACCACCGTGCTGCTCATTTTTTTCTAAAAAGACAAGACGTAAATTAAAACGTTGCCACTGAAGCGCCCTCCAAGATGTGCCGACGTGCAGTATGCACCCCCTGTGGGGGTCAGCCACAAATCCCCCACCAGTTCCTACCTTGATGAATGCCTGAAAACGCTTCTCTTTTGACTGCAGGTCTTTGAAATAATTGACAGCCTCATTGTGGTGCCCGCAGAATTTGCCGTAAGTTTTCTTCATTCGCTCCCCATTCTCACCGGAAAACTGCAAGACATGAACAAACTTTTGGCCCCTCACTGAGTTCTTGGGATCAGTCACTTGGCATCACCCACCATCCATCACTGAAAAGGGCGGCTACACAGTCAGTACAAATCTAGCCCGAAGTGTAGCTTTCAAAAAACTAGATCGATGGAATTTAAAGAATGGAGACTAGGCAATGTATAAACCCAGAGCGAGAGACCCTACCACAAAGAGCTGGCACTCCAAAGAGACAAGATGGACAGAGGGAGGGAAAAAGAGCTACAGAGGTGTGAAGCGGCTTGCTCAGAGTCACAGAGCAAATCAGCAGCAGACCCAGGAAGTGGAATCCAGATCCTCTGCTTCCCAGCTTAGTCCCATACACTACAGTCTGTACCGTAACCAGCGCTGATGCTTTTCCGCCCATGAGGCA
This sequence comes from Natator depressus, assembly GCF_965152275.1. NCBI lineage: Eukaryota > Metazoa > Chordata > Testudines > Cheloniidae > Natator > Natator depressus. The sequence goes on from NC_134243.1 coordinate 70,804,944, forward strand.
TAAACAAACAAAACAGGCATCGACCCTGACAGCAACCCTTTCACCTGAAAATCTCTAAGTGCTTGACAAAGATGGACAATTATTGTCATCTCCATTGTATAAGCGGGGAAGCGGAGGCACAAAGGATATGTCTACACAGCAAAGAAAAACCCGAGCTCTGGGGCCCTCCCACCCCATAGGGTCCTAGACCCTGGTCTTGGGCTGGAGCCCTGAAGTCTATACAGCAGTGAAACAGCCCCACAGCCTGAGCCCCACAAGCCAGCGCCAGCTGGCATGGGCCAGACACGGGTTTTTCTTTGCTGGGTAGACATACCCAAAGAGGAGATGCGACTCACCTTAGGCCACCAATAAGACAGCACAAGGACAGGTCTACACTACAGAACTACTGCAGTATAAATAACTATGTCGCTCAGGGGTGTGAAAAATCCACACCGACCTAAGCACTACGTGTAGTGTGTAGGCAGCGCTATGTCAGTGGGAGAGCATCTCCTAGTGATGCAGCTACCGCCTCTTGCTCAGGTGGATTAACTGCACTGACAGCAGAGAGCTCTCCCGTCAGTGTAGAGCATCTTCACTGAAGCGCTACAGCAGCGCAGCTGTACCAGTGCAGTGTTTTAAGTGTAGACCTGCCCTAAGAGAGAGAACTGTAAGTCAGGAGTTCCTGGCTTGCAGTCTTGTGCTTAGGGCATGCAGGTGTCTCTCACCACTCACCTGATTCACCAGGATGTCTCCTATCCTCTTGATAACAAAGTTCTTTTCACTTTTGTCCATCAGGGACTCTTTCTTCCTCTCCAGAATCCGCTGGAAGAACTGGTTGTGGATGTTCAGCAAGTCATCCAGGCAAGGAAAGACCTTTTCCACCATTTGCTGTTCAAACTGCAGCTCCTGCACCATCCCCCTGCTGTACACATCACTCATGATCTTCAGAGTACGGACATGATGCATCTCTGTCTGCATCAGTTCTGCATGAGACAAGGACAGGTCCAACAGAGGAAGCACATGGGTCAAAATTATTATCCTCTAGGACAAGGCGCTGTATCAACCCAGAGTACTTGGCATTGCTAAGACAAGGAAAGGCATTCACCAGATCTAGCTGGTTAGAAGGGCTCATAGAAGCTAACAATGTAATGAAGTGCTATGGGGTCATAATTCCCCATTCTGACATGTGTGTTACTTGCACTACTATTACTGGGATTTATACATGTGAACTCAGGGGAAAACAGTCTATAATACATTAAATGCAACACCAATACCATTGATATATACCAGTTTCATTCTTTTTTTACCTCTTAATAGTTGCTGATTAGATCATCAACGTGAAAACATTTTTTCTTTACAAAGTGCATGGTAGGGCTTAACTTGGGGGTGGATCAGCCCTCCCCATACTGTTTATATGAACAAGTGCTCGCTCTCATTACTGCTAGAACACTGGTCCCCAAACTTTGGGGCCTGCCCCCCTAGGGGGGGCACGGAGGAACATTTGGGGGGAGGGGAGGGTAGAGCATGAAGTGGGGCCTGAGCCAACTCCACACAGGGAAGAAGGGAGTGCCACCCAGCCCCACTCTGGCCCCAGCTGCAGCCCTGGTCTTAGCCCCTGGAGCGGCGGCGGCTCTGCTCCCGGTCCCAGCCCAGCTGCTGCTCTGCTCCCAGCCACGGACCTGGCCCCAGCCTCAGTGCCTGGCTCCCAACTGCAGTTGCGGGGGAGGGCAGGGAGCAAGGGGGGCGCAAGGTAAAAAGTTTGGGGACCATTGTGCTGGAATCTGAACACTGCAGAAGGACAGATAACAATACCAAAACACTATGTTGCTCCTCTCAATATAGTTATTTTTCTGTGCAGCACAAGAGGACTCTTATATCAAGGGGGAGAAGATGCTAAAACAAGTAATTGACTACTCTGTACTCATGGATAACTGTGTATAAAGGTCATCACCAGACAAACCAGGAGATACAATTTGTTTGGATGGTTCAAGGTAAGTGAAATCCAGAATTCCAAAGCTTAGTAAGATGGTATTGGAGGTCTTCATTTCCAGTAGACACCAAGAGTGAAACTCTGGCCCCAGTGACGTCAGTGGCAAACTCCCTTTGACTTAACATTTCCAAATTTGTCACAAACTAAAAGATATGAACAGACCATCCAAACCTAGAGGTTTCTACAAACTAAATTGGATCACTTCTCTTTAACCAATACACATCTCACCATATATGACATCTTGCCGTTTGACGACATCCTTCTTTTGCTGCCGCAAAAACTTGCTGTCCACTACTTGACTCCAGGATTCTGCCTCCAGCTGCTTGGAATCCATCTCGAAGTCCCCCATGAGTTGTCCTTCATTCATGTCTGCACCTGCATAAAAGCAGCATAAAGAGATGTCTGGTCCCATCTGAAATTCCCATTGGCTTTCTACAGCTTCAGGCTTTGTTCTGAATGCCACAAACATCATATCTACTCTCCTTTACTGACATGGAAACAATTATATCGAATTTTACTGGGTAAGTACCAAACAATGCAAAGTACTTTTATAGGTTACTTGCTAGTTGCCCCAAACAAGTCCACAACTATCATGTATACTGAACTCTGGTTTACAAGACAAGCAAGAACCAGTTATCTGTCATGCTTCTGTGTTTGGATGAATACGTTGGGATCTCCTTCAGTGTTTGGATGAATACATTGGGATCTCTTACCCTCATCAGTTAGTGACTCCGTGGATTCATTCACCCGGCTGATTTTATGTAAAGAGTCTGTTGACTGTGACAGGAATTTCCAAGTATGTACTATGCTTTCATCATTGCCAACTCTGCAGAAAACAGGAAATGCAGAACCCCATTCAGGACTCCAAAATTCAAATCAATCACTTTTTAAAATACACAAAACAAATATAATTTTAAATAAAACTGAAAGCTGCACTAAGTGTTGACGATTATGCACAGGTATATGTATTGTGTGCACGTGTATTTATATATTTTATATCTAATGCTAATAACTACAAATTAGGGCTCAACAAACTGGATCATCTACATTTCTAACTGAAATAATCATTTCCCTAAAACCTGAAGTGAATATTTGAGGTCTGAAAGAGTTTGGTAAACTTAATTTAATTATTTTCATTTTTGTATTGCCATTCCACCACCTTATTTTCAAGATACTGTATTTCCAGCTCAGCTAATGCTGAGGAATATCGGAAATCTCTCAAGAGAGTCTGTACATGCAAAGTTCTAGATGAATGAAATTCATCTAACATTTGGATAAGCAGTTAATCTTGTGGATGTTTTTCTAAACTAAGCCTTTTGATAATTTTCCCCTTCACAGCTCTGCAAACACATATCCAACACAGTTTTCTAAAATCACTGGTGTTAGGGAAAATGGAAGAGAGAATTAATGATCATGGAAACTCTATGTATAGCAGCACTCTGTGCGTGTGTGTGTAATTATTTTATACATATATACAAAATGTATGATGATGTGTGATGGTATGCAGCTTCTACTAGCTTGAGTTCTGAATGGCTGCATTACATGCAAACTTCTGAAAATTTTAATTCCCAGCACACAGGAAATTTGAAGTTATAATTCTCACAGCAACTGCATCTTGACCCCTTTCCTCAGACAGTATGTGGTATTTGTCTTTCTGTATATGTTGTGATATTTTATACATCAATATACGTGACACACACCCATAAATGTATTCCTAATGAAATATGGGGAATAATGTAGGTTGCTTACACTATGCATACTGTATGTATATCACACATACACACAGAGGCTTACCCTGCAATGTTCTGTATTGAGACGCTTTTTGAAAGTGTTGTAGTCTGCTGTGATCTCCTGTTATTGAATATTGAGGTTACGGTGCTTTCATCAGGGGCAAGTATTGCAGACCGAGGGCGCTCCTTAGGTTGTGAGGCTAGAAGAGAAATGCCAGGTATCTGGTAAGAAACACCATCCAAACTCCTTGCTAACGCATTATGATGACTCGACCAAGCAAGATTCTCAAAATTCACTTCCTCTTTGCTTAGAAATAATCACCTCTTCAGCTGGTATCAACTGTCATAGCTCCACTGAAATCTAGCCTCATTCTCTGTCTTTACTGGTTTGTTAACACAGGGCCCATTCCGGATATCCCTGCTCAGGACATAATTTTCATTCACTTTAGTAGTTCTGCCTGAGTAAGACTTCAGAAGTAGTCCCCAGGTAAGTCTGGAGCCTACACTGAACACCAATGTAATTTACATTTGTTTGACCTATCTGGGCAGTTCCAAACTCTTAAGACACAATATTCTTATGTATAAATAACTTCTACGGCAATATAGGAAAAAATGAACAATGTAAATGCTCAGTCATCATCTTCTGTGAGACTGTTCAATTGTTCGATTGTGTTCCTGTGCAGGGAAGTGGTGACCAGAGCAGCAAATGGAACACTGGGCTTTCCTAATGTCGGAAAAAAGACCTTTGACTCCTCACTATAGTGCCTGCTGGAAGGGAGGGTTGGGTTGAATACACAAGTCCAGAAACACTCTCATGGGAAGCTGAGCAGAACTTTATTACAAAATGACCAAAACAGTCACTTACAGCAACTCGTCTTGGTGCTCTTATCACCTCCTTTGAGCTCTTCCAACCCTCCATTTGCCCTGACCCCCTTAGGACTGAGTTTCTGACTATCCATTGGTTCACACGATGGAGAGAGAAAGACCCTCCAGTTATGCAGAAGGGCTTGGTCATCTCTCCACATCATCACTAGCGACCGCATCTCACTCCCTCTTTCTTCTTTCCCTGTTCAGCCTTCCTGTTTCCCACAGTGATGCTGCTGGTCCATCTGACAAAAGCAGCTTACTGAAATGGCCCAGTTTGGAACTACCCCTTCCATTTTAACTTCCCCATTGAACAAAACACGCAGTTCGATGTCGTTTTAAACATTCTCACAGTTTATGAATAACGCAGGTAACACCTATGATGTCATCTTTCCAGCCGAGAGCTCACTCGCTCCAGGAGAATTGTCAGCTGGCCAGCTACAGCCAAAATCTAGCTCCATTGCATTGTGTAAACAACAGAAAGGAGCTGGATCACTAAAAATACGGTGTCTCCAATACTGAAAACATGGCCTCTTTCTTCCATAGCTTGTATCTGCATAAGGTTATATGGGTACCACAAAACTGGGCCAACCATTTACACAACATGAGCAATGCCTCTAAAATCCCAAACGTTCCGTATCACACAGGATATAATCACTTATTCCTATATCCTAAACTGTTTTATCTTTCATCGTATTGAAATGGATAACAGTTGAACATGAGGGTAAAAGATTATACTGAATACAATGAAAAATAGCAACTTTTAAGGAGCTACACCAGAAAAAGAGGGAAGGGAAGGCTTCTTACTCTTGTTTCTCATAATTACTGTGGGTAACGAAGAGGTATCGTGTGCCTGAAGCGTCCCTTTTTGTAGCTGAAAGAAAAAGAGATAGGTTTAATTTTTCCCGCTCCCAACATAAATGAAGGGCCGTGTATATCCACAGACACCTTACTTTAATTACGCAGTAACACCATTCTGAGTTCCCTCAGAACAGCTTAGATCCTAGATACAGTACCCATCTACAAGCAGCATTATCTTCAGCATGGTGATACAGTCTGAGCCATCACAAGGTATGCAATCAAATATGGAGAAATATTTGCAATAAGAAGTAAAATAGGGAGACAATAATTCTGATATTGCTAGATAGCTGAAGAGTATTAAAGCCAAAAGGATCATTGAGGGAACAGTATACATAATTGTAGTGACTAGCTGTTAAACGTAACTATGTGCTCAGCACAGTGAACACAGTCCTTGCCTCAAACAGCTTATGATTGAAAGACAGGACAGCACTGTTCCCTCTCAGCTGTGCGTGTGCGCGCACGCACACAGATCCTAAACCCCCACGCACACGGCAAAACACCACGTGCACAAAAATTTGCACAGAAGCACAATAATTTGCACAGAAGAAACTTTTTGAGCACACGGCCTGTCAAAAATTAGAGGGAACATTGGACAGGAGCGAAAGACTTGAACAAGAAGAGCATGGTGGCTTGGTGAACCAGGATGGGAAGGGGGCTCCCCACACATGGGACAACCATGAATTCCAATCGGAGGCGCTCATCTATATTAACATACAAAAACTGCCTTGAAAGAATATTAAGGTTGCAAAGTCTAGCACTTAAAAGTTAAGAAATGCCAAAATTAAGGTTGCCCATGTAACCTTAATTTGACTCCATGGTGCACATGCATTATGTTGTAGTCTAATTACAGGATCAGATGCTATTTTTTTTTTTAAGAGGATCCATGCCTCATTCAGTGCACAGGATGGACGGTGCTCACAGACTGGGGAGCTATTCTATATTTCATTGCAACCTCATCCCAATCTCCCTGCTCACTGTGCCCACCACACCCAGGCCCGACTCCTCTCCCTGCTGTAGTCCAGACGGGCCTCTTTTCCCTGCTGCCAGGGGAGTGTGGAGGGCACAGGAGAGAGTATCTTCCTGATCTGGGTTCCTGTGCCCATAGCCACAGCGGCCCCTGGTACCAGGAGGAGCAATAGCAGGGGAAATCCAGTGCAGTTGTGGGCTGCAGCATTCTCAGTTGCTCGGTGGGGATGGTACATGCTCACTCGGGTCACACAGAGGTGCACAGGACAAGGGGTGCTCCATTAACAAACAGCTATTCAATATCTGTTTTATCCTCGTTGTTCAATGCATGGCTCCGCGCTGTGCTTACTGCACCCTGTTCAAACCCTACTCTGCAGAGAGAAGTATTAATCTCCTGATGGCCTTTTCAATGGTGCTGTAGCACCTGAGTGTTTCACAAATGTTAATTAGTTGATCTTCACACACCCCATGAGGTAAGGTATTATTACTCCCAGGAGTGTAGTGGAGGGTAAATATGGGCAAACTCTTCTGATTTGGGGAATATGGAGTGTAGGTTAGAGTAGTTTACTCAATTCTTCTTTTTTACCGTTTTACTGATAGGGAACTAAGGCACGGAAGCAGAAATGTCAAAAGTGTCCATTAATTGTGGGTGTCCGATTTGAGATGCCCGTAGCCTGATTCTTCAGAGAACACACCACTTTATCTCTTCAGAACAGAGCTCCCACTGACTTCAGTTGGAATTCTGCAAATCAGACCTCAGGATCTCAAGTTAGGCACCAAGAAAGGGAAGGACACAGGGGTCACGTTAGAAAAGTTTGGTTTAAGTGACTTGTCTAGCATCACAAAGGAACTCTGTGGCAGAGGCTGGGTGGCACTCGAATGACTAAACAAAAAGACTATCCTTCCTCTTCCTGCAAGCCCCAGCCTCATTCACCACACACCTTCCAAGTTCTACAACAAACGAGGCCAGGAATCCTAAGTACAGCAGCCACACTAACTACACAAGTCTGATTCATTTCCTGAGCACTGTCCATCCTCTGCACTGAATGAAGCGGGGGTCCTATGGAAATATAGTATGTGATCATGTAAAGACTGTATCATCATGCATATGCACAAGAAGGAAAATTAAGTTTGCAGAGGCAAACCTTAATTCTGGCATTTCCTAACTTTTGAGTGCTTGACTTTTCAACTACAATGTTCTCATACAGTAGGCTTTTTTGTAAGTAATTTCCTAGCTTTTTTTAAACTCAAACCAAAAAACCAAATTCTATATTGTGAAACCATATTGACTCCCATATTATATATATATATATATATATATATATATATATATATATATATATATATATATATATATATATATATATATATATATATATATATATATATATATATATACATATAAAATCAGCAGCATTGCTGGAGTCTTTAGATCCACAGCACAGACCTGTCACTTGGGCTCACATGGTAACTCACAGCAGTAGTAGGTTGGCATCCTTTATATGGGACAGTCACTAGAGGGAGATGAGCAACCTCCTCCCCCTCCCCTGTGCTCGGCTCCAAGTCCCAGTCCTTGTTTCCCTCTTCCTCCACCACTTGTCCCCATCCCTGTCTTCCCATGGCTCTAAACAAACAGAATTGCATTTTACAAAACTTAGAATATGATTTTTCCCTAGTCACATCAGACAAGGGAAGCAGAATTAATCTACAATTTGGGCGAGTATCATAAATTTCAGGAGAGTTGAGGAAAATGATCCCTCATAACAGGGGATTATGACGTTATGCCCAGCAGACTGGAAATTCCATTCCTGCACATGTTGCAAAAGATGTCTGCATGCTAAAACACTTCAAAATAAATGTCATCTTCAGCAGACGACATGAAGCCTCTCACCTTCATTTTGACTTTTGCACAGGATATGAGACTCTCCTTACAGCCTTTGTGAACAATTGCATTGCAGTCTGTAAAGCGGGAAAACACACACACAAAAAGCCAGGTCAGAAGTTTGCCTTTTGATTTCCTCTTACATTTCTATGCGAGACTGTGGAGCAATTAGGGATTGTCACTTCCACTCATATACTAGAAGAGCAGCTCTAGATATAGCCAAATGTGCTGCCTTCCATGATAACGAGGCCATATGATTGATTGATTATTAACAAGATTTCCACACAGATTTCAACTGATTGGGAGTTCTACTTAAAAATCAATAGCATACTATGCCCCAAATTACACAAACAAAGATGCTTGTTATTCTTTAGATGAAAAATAAGGGGGTGAACAGGAGCCGCTGAACAACTAGGCACATGCTTGAAGACTTATGACTTCACAGGCAGGCAGAAGTAGGGGTCGATTATAACAGCAAAAGATTCTCCTTAAACACAAACATCTTCTTAATTAGAGCAAGAATGACAGGAAACCAGATGCAGGAAAGGAACAGGGAAAAAAATCTTGCACGAGTATGAAAAAAGATCACTGCTTTATATTTATATCTTCCACCACTCTGCAGAGACGCCAGAGAAGGTAACAGGAATGAGACTCCGGACACTGGGTTTGCGATTTAGACTCTTGTCCACCTAGACTGAATTCCTCAGTTCATTTCATATAGGCCACTGATACGTTCAAAGGTTAACAACTCTCAACTCACTACTTAATACCAACCCGGCTTGCACATGACCCAGCGACCTGGAGGTGAAAAAGCTCCACATCCTAATGCCCTGAGTCAGCCAATTACTCAGTGCATCAGATTTTGTCCTAATCATCCTGGAGATAAGCTGTCCATTAAGGCTGGGCTCTACAAAGGGGGCGCAGGGAGTAACATGTCCATCACACACTGATTTATAATGGGATTTTGGTTACTAACTAACTCCTTGAAAATCCCCAGCCTAAAAACATTCAGATGAAACTCAATATAACTAGATTCAGCAAATATACCTGGTCACTTTTGTCGAGACAGGGAAATCCATTTTAAATATTTAGTTTGCAAAATATATTTAAAAGGCTTCTAATAAAACCAGAAATAGCAAAACCCCTGAACGAACAAACAAAAAGGCCCAAATCATCATTAAGTTCACAGATATGTGTCTGCTAAATGGAAGGATGTGCATGCATATTGAATGTGTCTCACAGCGGTAATGGGCGTTAGGGTTTATGCTCTTTTGTTGACTTCCCACAATTTCCTGTACATATGAAACAGAAAGGCAAAAACCTGCTGTGCTGTGTAAAAACATAAAGATGATCACATCTCGGATCAAGGGAAAAAACTGCAACGGACCCAGAGAACTTTCTGTCTCTTTCTTGCCTCAGAACTCCTCTCCTTCCTGTTTGATATAACATCCCTTTTTCCTTGCTCATGCTTCTAGTAACATCTCCCATGATCCTCACAGCCACAGGAGGACTGGTCAAGAATCCCTAATCTTGCTGCTCAGTGATGCTCTTGAATCGAGTGAAGTGATGCCACTGGGGGAGTTGAGACTGGCCCTGGCCTGACCAAGGCTGAAAGCATTGCCAATCCCGCTAGATTACCAGGACATGCAAAGTCAGAACTTGTCTGAGGTTGAACACACGTAAGGTTTCCTATACATACTCTAGTTAGGAGGTTGGGAAGTCTCTTACAATGCTAGTGCCGTTTCTGTTTGGTATACTGTCTAGCGAGAAAATGCTTTTACAATGAGTTGCCATCACCTTAGTGGATAGCATAAGTCTCCATGACTAATAAAGCAGGAGAGACCCAAGTAAGTAAAAAGCTAGAAATATTATAGTCCAATTATTTGAGTTAAAAGTACTAATAGCCCCACCCCACTTTAGGTAATCCCCTTGGCCCCTCCAACCCTGTACACATCTCACAAATGAAGCTCCTGGAAACTACAAGAACAAAAACCTTTTCTGAGAGGAAAGAATCTCTAAATCTGAATCCCTTCGCACTTCTGGAGGTGGGGTAGGATTGGATTCCCTTGAGTCAAACCTGCCCCTCCAATTCTGGTTCTGGGCCTAGCTCTGATGGAGCTAAAAATCTCTTAAAAACAGATAATACTGTGATTTCCCCACCACACATGATGGAAGAAAACTCTCAAAAATTCTCAAATGATTCCATAAGATTTCCGCTGTCCCGGAACGGACATCCTGTCAGAACAGCTTGCGAGATTTCAGTGCCGTCAAATTCAAACTCAAGCCCTGATTTGGCTTTGAACCTGTATTTCAAACCCTAGCCTAAACCAAATCCAGACCCAAATGTCACTTCCTCAGCTGATCTCTACAATAAAAACCCAAGCACTTAGGACAAGATAGGAGCTGGGAGCTGGCCAGGCAGCAGTTATTAATTCACTTTAACTGGTGCAAAAGTCACTGGATACTTTTATATGGAAATTCTGGACCAGCAACAAGTTTCAGCCTTGCAGGGAGATTCTCCAGCTCCCCTCACCCCCTAATTACAAAACCATTCATAATTACAGAAGCGAAAATTTCTGCTTTGCCCAGGCTGGTATTTTATATTAAAAAAAGAAATGAAAGGGGAAAAAAAGGCCAGAATTATTCAAAAATTGACCTTTAGAAACATCTATAACAATAGGCCAAAGCTCTGCAGATGTTTTTTTTTAAAAAGTCTACTCTCTTAAGAACTACCACAGCAAATATTGGCCATTAGTGCAGAAAAGTAGTAGAGCCTGAAGCAACAAGTGCTTTGTGAACAAAGGAACTCTGGACCATTGCTGTTGAGTATTAGTCATTTTAAAAGGGCATCAGCAGACTGTCATCATCAAGATGAAGAACTGGTTTAATTTGTGAGACGTGGAAACTGGCTGGTGTCCTCTGATATAACCCAGGCTGGGATACATGAGTGGCAATCATCCCCAACTGACATACAAATCTAGTATTCCTTCTGTGCACAAACCAAAGGGCTCCATTAACAGAAGAGGAACAAAACAACGGAGGAAAGCCACAAAAACCAGCCAAATCATCCGAGTAAAAAATCAGACAGCAACTGTTTTACACAAAATATATGGAAGTAAAAATGTGTGACATAATCAAGAGGCTGAATCTCTACTTTTTGTGCAAAACTCAACACAACTTTAATTATGAACTTGCTACTGGCACCTCCATAATGACGACTTTCTTTTGGTGTCACAAAAACACACTTTGCTGCTTGGCTTGAAAGTTTCACACATGGATGTGCTGCATCCCATTTCCCAAAACAATACGCTTCCTCTCTTCGGAAAGAGTTTTGCAAGTTCCAAAATGAAGCAAGTACTGCAAACGAACCAGGCCCCTAAAACCAGTGTGTCTTTAATCTGACACAAAACACCCTGACCGAATATTTGATTCTTAGGCTTCATCTGGCCTACTGAATATTCCACGTGTTCTACAGAGAGCTAACATACACTGTACATTACTTTAATGTTGACAGAAGCTGTTGGCTACACCGACACTACACATCACCAGTGGTGGCATGTAGTGTATGTATAGCTATACACTGCAGTGAAAAGCAGGCTGCGTTCACACTGTCATTTGTAGCTACACACGTCAGTGAAAGGTTTTGGATGGGAGAGTCAGTGGGGATAGGTGGGCCTTTGCCAGAGCCTTTCCCTGCTGCCCCTACCCTGCCGGAGCCTTTCCCCGTGCAAGGGAAATGCTCCTGCAGCAGGGAGCTGGTGGAACCTCTCCCCCCTGCCAGAGCCTTTCCTATTCTGCAGCAGGAAGCTACCCAAACTTTTTTCCACTACCTCCTGCCGCCAGAGCCTTCCCTTGTTGAGGGAAATCTATTCCTGTGGCAGGAAAGGCGCCAGAAGTGGGACACAGCTATTTTTAGCAGTGTAGACGAGGAGACATGACTTTGGCGAGTAAAGAGCATGTAGGGTACATACTCGCATACATACCCATACCCTTCAGACATGTCTTTACTTGCCTAAGCCATGTTTCGCCAGCTTTAATCCTATTTATTTTTACCTGTGTTAGGGGAGTTCTGTGGGATGTACCCCAGATGCTGCCCAAAAAGTGTGCAGTGTAGATGTATCTTAAGGCTATATCTACAGTATGTTACAGTGTACTGCGTGCCACCGTACAGATTATGGTGGGCTTGAATAGCCGTGTGCACTCTAACGCTGCACTTTAACATCCCTGTGCGGACACTGCGGGCATAAATTAGAAGTCCTGTTTGAAGAGAACTATGTTAACACAAACTAGGAATCTTAGTTCATGCCTGCCGTGTCCACACGAGGAAGTAACAATGCACTGCTATTCGCACCCCCACAGTCCAACATGTCGGGCAGTGCAGACAATCCCTAAGTCAAGTAGGGCTGGATTACTTACACCCATCGAAGCAAAAAATAAAAATACAATCACACAAAACTTATGCCCATGTTATAGCATCCTTTACAGCGGACATCATACAATGGAGTAGATGGCCCTTGCGGTCCCTTCTAACCCTATGGTTCTATGACTCTTGGCTAGGACACAGGATGTATATTTAGGCACAATGCTTAAGTGAGAGAGATTTCACATGTGCATATGTAGGAGGAGATTTTGAAAGGCACAAAGAGCGGCTAGATACCCAACTTCCATGAAAATAAATAGAATCTGGGCACCTGATACCCATTTGTATCTTTGAAAATCTTCCTCTTGCTCTCTGCATGCCGTGACTGACTGCAGGGAAGCAGCTACCGTCGTGTAGCAAAGATGTTTAATACCTTTGTTTGATAGCGATAGCCATCTTACTTTTCTGTGTCTATATTTGTCTTGTTAGGAGAGAACCCTCAGCAATTTTCATTGTGCGCCACACCCTATGCTGTGTGCATGCATATTAACTTAAAATAAACCTTGCACAGTTTAAACCTGTATACTGAAAGGAAATGCAACCCATACAAGTACATCCAGGACAATGTTAATTTTTTTGGCATGGAACACGTATCCCTATCTGCACAGGTCCACAGACAGCCAGGAATTTATTAGCAGCTACTTTCTGGAGCAATTTCAGCTCATCAGAATGTAACAAGTTAAATCAGGTGATGTTTTGTACCCTAAATGGATTGGGAGGATTTAAAAAATAAGCACAGGAGGGGAGAGGATGGATTTAAGCACACATAATTGTTAAAATTTTCCACTTCCTGGCAGGTTAACACGGACCAGGCTTCATACAATCGTGCTGCTGTCCTTTCTCCTTCAGGAAACTCCAAAGCTGCCTCTGACTCTAGAGATACAACTAGTTATTGTTCCCTTCCCTCCCCGCAACATTTTTAGACACTGGTCATCTATTGCAGTTGAGTGTCCTTGTGCTGCCTGCATCCTCTAGGAGGACAGGCCATTCGCAGCTTCCTATTTTGCAGTAGTTTAGGGCCAGAGCCTCTCTCCCAATGGAAAGGCAGCACATGCTGAGCAGTTCTCAGATCAGCAGCCAAGCACCAGACTGAGAGCCAGTGGCCTCTGCTTTCGACCAGGAGAGGTACTTGTAAATACTTCGTATTGTTTCTAAACATGAGGATAAAAATTATCACCGATTCAACAGCAAGCGATCAACAGCACAGGGCAGCTTTCTAAATACCCTGCGGTTTTGAACTGTAAACTGAAGGAGTGACTGTTTTGGTCTCTGCTGAACTAAGTCTGACAACTTTACTGAATTTCATGTGGCGGACTGTAATGTGAAGAACATTTTGCTTAGGGGCTAGAACAAGAACATCAAACTAATTTAAATAGAGGCCCGTATCTCCCAGTGGCCAACATTCTGTCTATGCTCTGTTTAGGCTTGGCACAATTTGATTTTTTTCTAATTTTGACGATTTTTATCCATTTTTAGTTGACGATTCCCCTCCCCAATTTTTAACTTTTTTTTTTCTATTTGTAACTACTTTTATTTTTACAGCTGTAGAGTTGGATTAAGGGCAGTGCTGACAGTTGGGCTGAAGAGGTGTCCCTGTGCAGGGGGATGCTGCAGTCATCATGGTGCAACGGAAAGAGAACCCCAGCCAGGACTGTAAGGAGGAGGACAAGCTGCCAGCTGGAGGGGAAGCCACCCTGCTGCTGAACAGTTCCAGCCCTGGGAGAGCTTCCACACTCCTGGCTGGTGAGTGAGCAAGTGGGGCCATGACAGTGTAGCTGTGGAGGGCTCCCGGCAAAGTTGCGTGGCCAGTGACACTGGATGTCTGCACATACATGGTGTGGGGAAGGCTGGAGTCCTAGTGGGGAATAGCAGAGACCCCCCCCCCACCAACCTTGGTCAGGACCTCGAGGAGGAGGAACGGGTCCCCAGCTGCAGAGACAGCAGGGTGGCTACCTCCGCAGCCAGGGACGACGACGACGACTCCTCCTCGCAGTCCTGGCCAGGGGTATCTGTTTTGCCCTGTCAGGACCGTGGCCTCTCCACCACACCTTGCGTCTGCAGGGATCACGTGTCGTTGGCCCTGAGGCAGCGCAGGAGAGCTTTATTGTCGTGGACCCACTCACTCACTCACTCAGAGGGCTGCCCGCAGGCAGGCTGGTACCAACAGATATTTTTTTTCTTTGATTTCAGCGTGGCAGCTGAAACCGACATTTACCGACAGTTATCTATTAAAATCGAATGTGGCCAAGCCTAGCTACCTTATACCTGCAGAGTGTGGATTACATATTCTGCAACACCAATGCATTTATACGTCTACGCCTTCCCCACTAATTCGCACCCTACGCCTGCATCAATAAATAGCTGTTGTTCATATAGTGTTTTCAGCATTATATTCTTATCCCTTGAGCCTACATTAGTCCAAGCCAACAGCTACTACTAGGCAGGGAATAGATAAACTACCTCGTTTTTGTTTTTCGCCGGCAAGGTTTGTACCTGATGCATCAGCAACAAGTAAGCACATCTCAGGGACCTGGAAATTCCCCTTACCAAAAGCACCTGAATGCATGGTAAGATGCACCAATGAGTAGGGCAGCTACTCTTAACCTTTAGAGCACAGGATTTATTCAGGTCTGAAAGCTGTTTAAATAGAACTGCTGCAACCAACTTAGCTTGCAAAAAAAAAAAAAAAAAAAAAAGGTAGTCCTTTGATCTGAGACACACCATCATCACCTTGCACATATGTGATGGGAAAAGTGGGAGTGTGTTCCAATTTCAAAATGTTGTGCTGCTACCACCGAGATCTCACTGGAACACTGAATCAATATTTGCTGGAGCTAAAGCAGGAGGCAGGCTAGGGATAGGATAGAGAGTTCTTTTTTTTCCTGAAGTTAAAATGGAAAACTAAACAGTCATGATGCAAGCTAGCTTTCCCTATCACCCCCAAAAGCTACATAACAATGCAGCTCAGTCCCAAGCACTAGTAATATACCACAGTCCTGATCTGTTACCTCTAAACAGATACAGATGACTATACTGAACAGCATCACACCTGTAACTGGGCCAAACGTCAGCTATGAATTAGATTGAAAATCAATCTCCATTTCACTTGAGAGTCATATTTGAACCCTTGCTACTTGACATGAAAGGTTGAGACATTAATCAGATCGGGTTCTCCCTGATCAGAATTCTCAAACTTGTAGGGGGAATAAAGCAAAAGGTCCATGACCAGCATCCTGATTCTGGCTGACAGGCTTTCCACCAGCAGTGGAACACAAAGAAAAAACTACTTACTTGCACAGAGGTATGAATCTTTGTTGAAAGGTTTCATACAGTGGTAACAGTTGATTGGACCCACAGTAGGGGCTGCACTGAAGAGGTGTCCATTTAACATCTTCTTGTCTTTTTCTTTCTCCTTGGAATCTTTGTCCTTCTCTTTAGTCTTCTCCTTATCTTTCTCTTTTTCCTGAAAAGGGAAAAAGGACCAGTAGAGTCTAGTGACAAATCCCCCCTGGTTGGAGCTATGAGTACATTGATCCATACACACCTTACCAATAGCCACATGTCTTCATAGATCTTAGCTAGGGAAGCAAATTTACAACCTTCGCAGAAAAGCATTAACACTATGGATTTCCTGTGTCCTCTCTCTACACAGGCATTTTGCAAGTACAGCAGCTCAAGAAATTAGGTCTCTTCTCATCAAAGCATCTCTGTTTCTTCCCATCTTTGTCTTTAAACATATGCCCTGGTTCTGATCATTACTAAATGGCACCCTGAGAAAACTCAATCTCTTCAGCACTTTCAACGGATTGTTGCATAACTAAAATAACAGGTTTTGTGTAGGCCAAACTTTCACCGTGAAGTTAATTTTTACGGCCAATGTAAAAACTAATTTTTTAAGTGTATTTTAAAGGAGAAAGACAGACCTTTATTTTGGGGTGGGCTGATAGAATTCTCTTCCTTATTCTCCTCTTCACTAGTTTGAGCTGCCTTCTTCAGTTTCATTCAATCAGCTGTGAATAATCTCCTTGGGGAAATGGATTTTTCAGAAACTTTCTATCCATAGTACAGTAGATTAGGTTGACTTACTGAACTATGGCTAAATGGAACTCCAGGTTACCCAGTACCGGCTTGTTCATTGTGCTCTGTCTTAATTGCAGAGACCAGTAAAGGCAGATGATGGCTGCTTTGCAAAGCCTAGGTTCTGAGTTCCCCATGTCTCGATAGCAGTGGAGATAAGGCTGGTCAGATACATAGCCAGACTAGCATCAAAGCATTATATAAAACGTTAAAGAGGCCACACTGGTTACTCTCACTTTGGGAATCCAGAGCACAGCCGCTTTTGGCAAGCTGACTAGCAAAGCCTTCAGGCCCATCCGCTCTGATTTTCAGAAGGGTCTCTCCTCCTTCCCCCAAAGAGATTGTTATATCAGCAAGATTATGCTGCTTTAAATATGCAGGCTTGAAGTTCCCTCACAATCTTGAAGCTTAATGGGTGATTCAAACGAAATCACAGAAAATGCAAACATTCCCATTTTGCACAGCCTGAGGTAGCAGATGACTAAATACTGAGATGATGAAATAATATAGGAAGTGACAATATGTTGATTTCCTTCTATGTTTGGAAGTTCCATTAAATAGGGGTCTTAACTTACAACAAACACAGGCATTTGAGCTCTCTAGTATGTGGCCTGCATCACTGCCACCTTCATGGGAGCTGCACATGCAAAATACAAATCTGAGTAATATTCAACCCTTCAACAAATATATATCTGCACATACACACACAAAAAATGTAACTGCTCATTACACGATGTGACCCCATTATCATCTCAACAATAATCATTTCTGTCTCAATGGATTATTGAGACCATGATGGCTTTTGTAAGAGAAGACACCATGGAGGCGAAAGTGAAATTATGAAGGTTTTCTGTGGATTTATATGTTGTTAAATGATATGTAACACGCCTGGAGCTAAACATTTTTCCAATAGAGGTCTAAATAAACAAACAAAAGAGCCCTCCTGCTGCTCAGCAGCAGGCCTGAGGAATAGCAACAAAGCAGTTAATACCAGGACAGTGACTACAAGTTCTGCAGTCACCATGAGGAAAACTTTGAGCCTTCAATCTCTCTGGTCACTTGATTACAGACCTAAAAGTGGCAATTCTTCAACAAAAAAACTTCAAAAACAGACTCCAAGGAGAGACTGCTGAATTGGAATTAATTTGCAAACTGGATACAGTTAACTTAGGCTTGAATAGAGACTGGGAGTGGATGGCTCATTACACAAAGTAAAACTATTTCCCCATGTTTATCCCCCACCCCCCACGGTTCCTCAGACGTTCTTATCAACTGCTGGAAATGGCCCATCTTGATTATCACTACAAAATGGTCTGCCGCCCCCCCCCCCCCCGGCTCTCCTGCTGGTAATAGCTCACCTTAAGTGATCACTCTCTTTACAGTGTGTATGGTAACACCCATTGTTTCATGTTCTCTGTGTAGATAAATCTCCCCACTGTATTTTCCACTGAATGCATCCGATGAAGTGAGCCGTAGCTCACGAAAGCTTATGCTCAAATAAATTGGTTAGTCTCTAAGGTGCCACAAGTCCTCCTTTTCTTTTTGTGAATACAGACTAACACGGCTGCTACTCTGAAACCTTTGAGCCTTTGATGTCACATGCAAATAATTAGTAATAAGTTTAACATTTCTGTCTGTCTCTCTGTGAATCCAAAGCTGAGTCCATCCCTATACCGCCTTTAAACTAAAGTTGACTATCTCCATTACTGGCCCCAGAGCCCCTCTCAGTATTACTTCCACAGAAATGAAAGATACTTAGGATGCAGTATTAAATGGGACAATGGTATCTGGGGCAGACAAACCTGAAACTGCCAGCAGTCCCCTAGATCATCTAGATTGAATTAGAACCCTGTGACCTACAGGTGAAAGGCTCCATGTCCCACCCACAATCTGCTGAACTGTGCAAATCCAGCAGAGTTCACTTTGGAAGGGGCTCGGGACTTATACTCTGTAAGAGTGGTAGTAAATCAAGACCAAAAGGTTTGCTTGAATGTCAGACTCTGAGGAACTCAGACCTCCAAGGGAAGGATCTTACTCTCAGCCAGACTCTAGGCCTCTATGAACACTTAAACACTCCTAGCAATGCTAAACGAGATTAACTTTAATAACTTCCCAGGGAGTGCAGCTGGTATTTAAAGACAGGTTTTTGCAATTTGTAATTTTGGGGTCTGGGATATTAACTGTCCTTTATGATTTTATAAAGAAAGAAAAAATGTTTAAAAAAAACGTAATGATTTCAGTTAGACACAGGAAATATTGCACCACCTTTAGTGAGCAAAAAGCCAACTTTCATATGTCATATGTCTGACTGCGAAGTTGGGGTGCAGGACCCTCTGGCTTCCCCAGGAGCCCCCCCTGGGCAGACTCGCTGTGGGAAGCGCACGGAGGGGCAGAGGATGCTGAATGCTCCGAGGTCAGGCCCAGGAAGGTGGAACCTGTGTGAGCTGTTTGCCCTGGAGACAGTTTTGAGCTGTAGCTCACGAAAGCTTATGCTCAAATAAATGTGTTAGTCTCTAAGGTACCACAAGTCCTCCTTTTCTTTTTGCGGATATAGACTAACACGGCTGCTTCTCTGAAAACTTTCATATGGTGGGTTAATAACACATCACAAAGCATTAACTTAAAATGAAATGTTCTTTCTACACTACACATTACTGAAGCTTCCTTCAAATAACAGCATGAAAATAGAAACATTTTTCTTCCATAATAAAACCAGCAGCATGGTTGAAGGAACCAGTTCACTGGGCAGCGTACTTAAGCATCAGATTTCAGTGTGAAGTAACAGTTAAGTTCTTACCTCCCAATGCGTAAGTCCTACTAGTCTCACTGTTATTTCAGGTAATTCACTAAATCTACACCGTTTTACCGACATGATTTCTCAGGGACAGGAGAGCTGTTTTCTAAGCGTATTAGTCCATAGTGACTGCACACTGGTCTGCTCAGTTTGCCACGACAGACTATTGGGAGAGGAAGTCAGATTGCTTGGGCAAGGGAGGGAGGGAGGTGTGTTAGCTGCTGACTTCCTTAAAGATGATTGTAACGTTTCCCCTAGCTAGACCTGTTTACAAAAATCAGAGGGGCAGTGGGGAGGGGAAATGAATTTTAAAAGGAAAGTGGCACTTAAATTGGAGTCCAGAACTTTAAAAGAGATTTAATAAAACAACCCTTCTATGATACTTAGGGCATTTATGAAAAGAAAATTTTATTCTGTTAGAAATAGATGCACATTTAGTGTACTTCCCCAGTATTTAGTACTTTTGCAATATCAAAACACTTATACAGATGGCTAGAGAGGTTGCTTTTGTATATCTCTAGCTACTGGTTGTTTTTTATTTAATTCACAGATGTTTACAATCTCACAGTTCTTTGAAATGCTATTTTGAAAAGCTGGTGGTGTTTAAAACTCCCTGGATGCAGACACCCACTCCAACTGCACAAGTAAATGACAGGAGAAATTACTTACCCTGCTTTTCTTAATTTGATTCCATATTTGCTGTCATGCCCCAGAAATTCATTTTGAAAATGGGAGAAACGCTGAATATTTTTCTGACTAAGCGCACTATCACACAGTAGAGATTGTGTGTATATGAACCATTACATGCAATTGAGTTGAATGGAGTTTCACCAGTGTAAAACTGAAGTAACATGATGTGGCACACTAGACTCACTGGTAAAATTACCCACTTATCTATTCCCCCTTCATGTTTAATTTCCCTTGTGCCTATATGTCTCTTTTTGCATTGTTGTTAACATAATTTTAAAAAAATATATATTGGTCATGGTCTTCGTCAGAAAGCTGATTTTACAATTGATCTTAGAAAACTGCATTATCTAAAACCAAGTTCTGAGCAGAGCAAAATCTGTTAGGAGCAACTGTATGTTTATAGCTCTTGCTCTACTAGAAACAGTTAGAAGAAACAACCAAATCTTCCTGTTCCACTTCCTCTTTCAAGGGTTGTTTTTTGTCTTTCATGTTTTAATCTAAGAAACTCTTCTTCTCTGTGATGATCCAGTTCTGAGGAACTTGAACCTGTGTTTCTCAGGCTTACTGTATAAAATTGCAGTAATTAACACAAAAATATTCAGAAGCAAGAAGAAAAAAAAAGTGTTTGACTTGGATATCACTCTGCATTGCCAATTAGTAAAAAGTCAAAGCTGCTAGCTATTGCGAGCTTTTAAAAAGCAAATTGTGTTTACCATCTTGGAGTGACTCTTGTTTTATCAGAAGGTTTTAAAGTGAACAAATAAGCCAGCGTGTGGCAGTCTCTGTGGCCTTTGGTTTAATAGACGAAGATACGGGAAGTATCCCAATGTGCATTCTCCATGTACTGTCTTATCCCTCATCCTAACAGAATCTTAGAATCTTTCTCTATATACAACTGTGATCAGCTATGATCTCCCAGTTCTTACCTTATGGCAAGGACTGTCAGCAAATCCCCCAACTGTACATACTTCACAAATTCTCACAAGTGGTTTGTATGAAGGGTTCTATATAAATATATTCTCTCATATTGAACTTTGCACTGGAGAACAGGGACAGTTATCATATTCTTTTGAACTTGTCATAATCGGATGCAGCTCTGGGGTTGTCTATGACCACAGCATGCATCCTGTCGAGATAGATCAACAAACGGGAACTGGTCTCCCTTGCATAAGGGCTTAAAGATGTCACAATCTCTAGATGATGCACCAGAGATGACTGCATTATTGTGCATTTATTGTATTACCACACAAAGACCTACGTTAAAAGAATGTTAAGTTTGGAAAGTCAAGCACTCAAAAATTATGGCTTGGCAGAATTAAAGCTGCTTATGCTACCTTATTTCAGCTTCCCGGTGCATATGCATTATGATATAGTCTTATTATATATCATATCATATACTGTTTTTTCCAGAGGACTCATTCAGTGCACAGGATGGATGATGCTCATTGAACAAGCAATTATTCAATATTTTGCTTTATCCCCATTGTTCAGTGTGCGGTCCCACACCTTATTTACAGCACATTATTCAAACCCTGCTCTGAATGAAGAATTATTAATTTCCTTTTACATTTTGGAATGGCACTCATCATTACAGTATCTGACTGCTTCACAAACGTTAACGAATTAATTTTCACAGCCCCTTGCAAGGTGATGTGGTATTATGCCTAACTTTTGAGTGTTTGACTTTGCAACCTTAATGTTCTTTCAATGTCATTTTTCCTGTGCAATTTGCTACGTCTTTAAAAAACTGGAAAACCAGAAATCCCACCATATGGAACCATACTGACACTTAGACCTATAGCACAGACCTCGACCACTTGAACGAATGGAGTAACTGATAAAAGTAGAATGCGGTCATCCTCTATGACAGTGGTTCTTAACCTGGGGTGCAAGATGCCCTTTCTGGGGGTGCGAGACATGCCAGATTTTTTTAGAAGGTAAATCATCGAAAACACAAATTAACCACAGGCACTTAAGTACAACTACTTTGTTTCATCAAACCTACGTTTATATGTATATAATTCTCTCTCTTTCATTCTATAGTTATGATACATCTAGGTTTAAAGAACGGACCCATTTCAACGATTTTTGATAAGGGGCGCGAGAACATATTTTGAGAACTAAAGGGGTGCAGGGTGCAGTAAAGGTTAAGAACCACTGCTCTATGAGAACCAGACAGTAGAGGGGGGCTGAAACACATACTTTGCCTGTGGGTTTCACAGCTATTTGCTGACAGCAGAGGAATGGGGGCACTCATGAATCATGGGGTTCCACTTCCGGTTCTGACAGGGGGTGTGCTCTAGTGGTCATAGACCTTTCTGCCTTTGTTCCTTCCACCCCCACAAGCTTGGCACTTTTTGCCCCATCCCTTTCCCAATCCCATGTTTTCTCCTCCGCATTCCCATACTCATGCTCCTCATCGGATCTCAGTCTCCTGAGCTCACCCTTGCACAGAGAGTCCTAGTATCCCACTCTGGGGTCCATGTCTGAGTTCCATTCCTTCCTCCACCATGGCTCCCAATCCCAGCCTTTGTCTCCTGGCTCCTTGCCCAGCCAGTGCCAGTCTTCCCAATCATCGGGCTCCCCATTTGATTTCAGTTCCCCTCCCCCTCGGGTTCCAAGTCCCTTTGCTCAGCCAGTCCCAGTTCCGCTCTTTATCTGATCTGTCTCTCCTACCCTACTGACTGCCAGTCTCCTTGACCATAGAGTATCAGGGTTGGAAGGGACCTCAGGAGGTCATCTAGTCCAACCCCTGCTCAAAGTAGTTAGTCCCAGCCTCTCCCTAGCTCCTAGTCTGATGTCAGCCCCCTGCCCTCCCACGTACCTTTGCCCCAAGGCTCCTTGTCCCAATCTACTCCCTTTACCCCCCAGGTATGGACCCTTGTTCCCTCAGCATTTGAATCATGGTGCTTCGTCCTCCAAGCTGCCTGGGCCCAACAGTGAAAACGCAAGCAAGACAGACTCCCTGCTCTTATTTCCAGTGTCTCTCCTTAATCTAGGACCAACTGCAGGAAAAGTCTGGCTCCCCCTATGCAGCCTTTGTGCTGCAGCATTCTCAGTGGAGATGGAAATTTTGCTGAAATTAGCTGTCAAACATTATCATGTCTCTACTGAGCATGTGCAAACTGATATTCTTCAAAAGCTTATAACTTGGCAAATGTGGGCATTTTTCCCATGAGAAAAGCAAGAGGTATATTCCTGACACAAAGGCAAACCTTCTGCCAGACTACAAATTCTTGCTCCAATGCATGGAGATGCTGGAGCTTCTCAATGAACCAACTGTAAGAACGTTTTCAACACCAGTGAAACAAAGTATTTCCCCCTAATCTTGTTCTTGTAAAAGACTGGAGTATTTCAGCTGAAACTAAAAAAAAACCCCGAACGCTCAGGGGAGGCACCCAACATAGCATTTCACTGCAATCTGTTCTAGTCGAGCAAAGTTATGAGCAACTGGCAACCGGCTCTTATAACGGGAAGTGCTGGGCAAACTCAAGTATATGTGGTGCTACCAGCAGCGTCTCAAATAGTTTTTTTTGCCAACCACAACACATTCTTTGTCACTGTTTGTTCATAACATGCAAGCTGTGACAAGGTCTCTAGTATTATTATTATTATTAAAAAGCCATGTCTTCCACGAGACCAGAGGAGACCATAAAGAACATGTGGGACAGACAAGCAATTCTGTTTTGCCTGAACTGAAAATATAGCAACACACTTACATAGCGAGAGGCAACACTGGCTCCAGAGATTCAAATTTAATGGAGGCCATGAATGTTTCATATCTTCAACTAAACCTCCATCCAAATCCCTCAGCAAATGCAAAAATATAACTGTAAAAACTCCCCTCACTCAGTAGTAAGGGAAAAATCCATCATTACTTATGAGGCAGTATCTCTTTAAAAACAAAAAGGCTTTGGGGAACATTCAGCCAGTTGAATTATTACAGTGGCTGAATACAGTGTATGAGGAAGAGAAGTATGAAGGCAAAATCTGAGTGGGACTGGTACCCACGCTGAGCACAAAGGCATGTGCACTATATTCTTTATACACCACCCTTTTCCTCTTGCTAGTTTGTATTATTGTCTCAACTTGCTTTTACAATGATTTCCCCCCTACACAGCAATGTTTCACTAGGAGGAAAACTGACCTCTCCAGCCAATGAGGATTCTCCAGAGTTCTCAGAGCTGCATGGAATGGTACATTTATCTGTGGGCTTTGGAAATTTGGAGAGGTGCTAATGTTTTAAATAATCACCGATCAGGTGCTAAAAGCACAGACACTTTTTAACTGAGAGGTGGAAATTACTATATCACTCCCGTTTAGTATTGCAAATTCTGCTAGTTTTCCTTTGCACGCACAAACTGCAGTTTTCTAGAAAGGTCTGCAGTGCACTATTGTCTTGGGCAGTGACAGCTTATGTCACAATAAGATGTGCAGAGCTGGGTAAATCCTTGCAGACAAAATAGCTTTTCCCCTTTACGTATAGGGACCAGCAGCAAGCCTAACTGTAGAACTCTAGATATTTGATTTTGCTTTTTCAATACCAGGTTCCTTAAAAGGACACATTCTCTATCAAGTTTCAGAGTAATACACTTACATTTTGACCCAGTTCTCCTCCCTCGCCATATAACTGTTTACATAGTCTGCTTTGTTCTACAAAAAAACAAAACAAAAAAACTCTATTCTAAATAAATCTAAAAATCCAGGTCAGCAGCTCAGCCCCCATGTTAACAAACCAATGTCTCTCAGGATCAATGGGATGTCATTACATAAAGGAAAATTTAGGCTGAATATCAGGTAAAACTCCACCTTTCAATGGGATGTATCAAATCGTGGAATAACCTCCCCAAGAAAATGGTGGGCATTGCATAGCTTGAATCCCTGAAACCTTTGGAGAGCAAAGTACTAGGAAATGCACCATAGAGAACAGCCCTGCATTGGCTGGGGCATATAGTAAACAGGATAGATTAGGTCTTTTCCACCTCTAATGTCTGTGATTCTGTTAAATGTCTGTGATTCTATTTTTGTTATATTTCTAGCACAAGAGTACATCAAACTCTGTAAGGAAATCAACTTCAGCATCAAGTTTCCCAGAGGTTGTTACAGACATGACAGAGATTTTAGAAGTATTTAAAATACCTTGAAAGACCATCTATTGCCTTTTACCAAAAGCAGCTTGTTTTATCAGAATAAGCAGTGTTTTCCAAACATCAGATTTAAATTTGTTTTCATTACATTTATGTCTCTTTGGTACTCATTCTATGGGCCACATCCCAAAAATTTACAAGTCCTGTTGAAATCAGTGGTAATTCCTGGTGCTCACCACCAGGCACTATGTTAGACTGAACATATTTCTTTGAGGCCTAACAGGATTCATTTAGGAGCTCTCAACAACACACTAAGAAGTCTTATTCACAGGGAGGTGAACATCAAACACATGGCACTAACATAATAAACATGATTAATAACAACACATGGGCACCAGATGCCACTTACTTTGCTCTTCTTGCTGCTGGACATTTTATTCCTGAGGTAGCTGAAGGTGCGACTGACTTTTGTTCCACTTTTCCCTTCTAAATCTTTCCTGGAGGGGCTGGGAGGCAGGAAGTTGCCGCTCTCTTCAGACACACTAAAGCCAAAAGACAGAGACTGTAGATTTTGTTTATGTTATTTTTTTTCCATATTATGCTGGGCAGGGAAAAAGATTCGAGAGGAAACCTTGGTTTTTTTAAAAGAGCAAATACATTTTTCATCCAGCTATTGCAGCTAACCAGAGTCATTTGTCAATTTACATTTTTATATGAAATATGACAAGCTAAAGAGAAAACACTAATCAGCCACTTAGTTACATATCGCAAGAGACTGTTTCTTTGGTAAAATTTCAGTACTTCAGTCTCAAACTATGACATTGTGCCCTCTACTGCTTTAAGGGAGAAACAGCTTTTCATTAACACAGTAGTCAGCAATTGCCCATTCTGTACTGCTACACATACCCAGTCTTAATTTATTGGCATAAACTACTGCTGTCTTCCATAACACACACAGAGCAGATGGTTATAAAGAAAGATATGTAGTGAAATCTGCACGAAGGACAGTCTCCACTGGGAAGCACCCTGTCTATAAAGTACCCCCAATTTTTCCAGTACAATTTAATTAGAGCTTTTGTTAAAAATTATCTTTGCTAGACTACTAACTTTTCCTGGTCCCTTAAAACAGAGAAAATAGGACTCAATTTGTGTTTGTGTGTTAATCTATAGGTTCATTTCATGTCAAACTTCGAGCTATCAATAATTTCAGAAGGGGCTGGTGAAATGGGATGCAAAGCCAAAAGGGAAGCCATATTGTGGTGGGGACAGCGGATAAAACAATTGTCCTGGCGCTCAGCAAATAGAAAGATATGTCAGAGATTTCAGAAGATAACACACTGCTGTGCACTAAAGAACATTTTAAAAGGCTGTTACATCGTAAGCTCTGTGGGGCAGGGACCATCTTTTTGTTCTGTCTGTACAGTGCCTAACACAGGGATCGGCAACCTTTGGCACACTGCCCCCCCAGGTAAGCCCCCTGGCGGGCCGGGTCGGTTTGTTTACCTGCCGCGTCCGCAGGTTTGGCCAATCGCGGCTCCCACTGGCCGCGGTTCGCTGTTCCAGGCCAATGAGGGCTGCAAGAAGAGGAGTGGGCCAAGGGATGTGCTGGCCGCTGCTTCCCGCAGCCCTCATTGGCCTGAAGCGGTGAACCGCGGCCAGTGGGAGCTGCGATTGGCCAAACCTGTGGACGCGGCAGGTAAACAAACCGGCCCAGCCCGCCAGGGGATTACCCTGGCGGGCCGCGTGCCAAAGGTTGCCGATCCCTGGCCTAGCACAAGGGAGCCTTGGTCCATCACTGTGGCTCCTAGGTGCTACCACAGTGCAAATAAACAGGAGCATTTTTATTACATTATGGAGGTAGCAGGCACCGGGTCCTATAAAAACATGCACCATTTCCTGTCCAAATCCCCAGCATGCACTGTAAGAATTAAGTTCCAAAGGGGAAAACTAAAATACCTCCTCCCCCCAACACTCCTCCACTCCCCCACCCCAAAAGGAAAGGAACCACTGCAGGGATGTACATAAAGGAGTCATATTCCACATAAAATACACAATCTTTCCAAGACATGCCAGAATACAAAAGTGAAATAGTCAGCTGAAGAAACCAAAGGGAGAGGAAAACAGCAATAAAAGGTGCTCAAGAGCCTTCTGGGCATGTCAGGCAAGCCAGAACTGTCAGGAGAAGTAGCACAAAGTATGAAGAAGCGATCAAAGACCCAGCTCCCTCAATGCCAAAAATGCTATCTTGCCCACATGCAGAAAGGAACTATTAAAACAAGCATCCACTCAGAACAGAGGATCTCTGCTTACAGCCATGCAAGGATGAACAAAGTATATCTAAAAACCATGAGAATCTCTGCAATCATAAAAAAATAGACAAAGGGAAAGGGAAAAAGTGGGAATAATATTTGGGCCTTGTGTAAATTTATGTTGATTAATAACAAAAATAATAGTATTCCAAACTTTTCTCATTTGTGAATAAACATTAAACATCCAGAATAATCCAGAACTGTTCGGGAAAAGACAGCTGCATGGATGGACCCGTTTTCATTTCCAGTGTCGCAATGTTAAGAAATATTTTATGGTTCTAAACTGTTCTTCAACTTACAGAAATAGTGGCCTGGTTCTCAGAGGGTCTGAGCACTTGCAGATCCCCCTGAAGTCAAGAGGGGATAGGAGTGCTCAATACCTCTAAAAAAATAATCAGATCTATATTTTGGGTATTTCAACAGAGAAAAGATCAGACAATCACAGTACTGTACCTCTGAGACAATGAACTACTGGTGCTGTTGAACGATCGTGTGCCTGGAAAAGATTAAACGAAAACGTTAGACTGCGAAGTCTTGCCCACAGTAGTGCTAAAAATATAGTTCCTGGATTCAGGTAGTTTATGAAAAAGAGGGGACTGTTTAGAAGTTAAGGGTTCAGATATGTTTCTTCGTGTGCCCGGGGAAAGAATGTTCACCACAGCCCGTGGGATTCCAAGTT
Organism: Natator depressus; assembly: GCF_965152275.1. Lineage (NCBI taxonomy): Eukaryota > Metazoa > Chordata > Testudines > Cheloniidae > Natator > Natator depressus. Next base: position 70,833,272 of record NC_134243.1, read on the forward strand.
AGTGACAGAGGTGGAAAACGAGGTGGGTTGCTTAGCAGTTTTATCATTCACCAGCTGTAAGGCAAAGGATGTGAATCTGTGATCCTCACTGGTGCATTAAGGGTACATAATTCCAAACTGCTAATTTAATTACAATAGGTGAAAATGAGAGACTTTGCCTCAGCGCTTTTATTTATACTGCATCAGAATGAATCTATTGTAAGATACGTCCTTGTTTCATGTATAAAACAGAATTCTAGTTGATAAAATTATAGTTCATTTTCCCTTCACAACCCTTAGGCATGTAATAAAAGGATAAAGGAAACAAGAGAAGCCTTATTAATTTTTCCATTGAAATGTCTGCAGAGGCAGGGCTTAATCACCCAAAATTGTGCTCTAGGAAAAAATGATGTACAACATGCTACTGAAGTCCTCCAGTGACACAAATTCCCCTTGTTCACCAAGAAACCTGCCTACACAGTCTGCTTCGAGCAGATTATCTAGCTAATGCTAGATGTTACTGAGTAGCTGCTTAGTATCTGGGAGTGCTAAAAAATCCAAATAAATCAATTCAGATGGAGAAAGATGCTGGATCCTTTCTCCAGGAACTAGGCATGGCAGGACTCTAAAGGACCCCTTTAAAGTATTTTCAAACATGCTACAATGACAGCAAGCAACGTAGCTGGTCTTCTTATTAGGATTTTGTAATTGCCACAAGAACAATGGTACTTTGGCTTCAAACACTGTTAACAGAAGTTAGAGCTACGAGCTAATGCAAACGAACTTAGCACTTGGCATCTGAAGCAAAGGGCAGATTAGTACCCAGTTTATTAAAAAAACCACATTTATTCAGGATCGTCCCATCCCCATTTCTAAAATAAATAAATACAGTCTCAGTTACTGACTACAGTTCCTAGAATAGCATGAGAGAAGGCTATTTTTTTTTACCTTTCATTCTTGGATATTCATGAATTAAACAGTGGCCTAACCTGGTCACCTAGTCCTGGTTTAGAGGAGCCTTTTTGTATGTCCCCTGTTGAGCCTTTAGACTAGCAAGTGATCGGTCTCAAATCCATCATATAGTATAGTGCAATGATACTCATTCAGGCAAACTCCATGCTATTTACTATCTATCTCAGGTTTTTGAATAGTGCCTATTCCCTGAGTATCTAAGCACTGAACAAGTAATTTAAAGGGTCAAACGGTTGTCCATGGTGAACTTCCTAGTGGTCTCTGCTCTTCACATCAACTTCAATCTGCTCTTCAACACAGGTTAAGCCTCTTTGCTCGCTCACTCTCTCTATATTTAACAATCATCTTCCTTGACTGAATTTAAACACTCCATATAAAACCTATGAAGTATTTTTACCATCCTATCCCGTCACCAGAATAAGTCGGATGAAGCAACATTTAATCAAGAGCTGCAATAATTTGTTGTTCATGATCCAGTTTTCAGCATCTCTGAGAATCCCTGAGCTGCATGACATTTCAACTGTTCAGTGGCTGTTCATCCCGTATTGTGAGCCGGTACTTTATCTTGAACAGAGAGAATCACCGATAGTGGTGTGCAAACTGATCCAGAAAAAATAAGAACCAACCCAAATTTTGAACTAAACTGGTTTTTACTAAACCTAAAACGAAACTTTTTCAAAAAGGACTGTGTGAAAGCATTCAGATACCTGTTATATTCGCCATAAAGACAGAGGTATGGACAGAGAGATTTTCCTCCCTCCATATTTTCTGTATTCCCTCTAGCCCGGTGCTTCCTGGCTCTGCCTGGAACCAAAAGCGGACGTGCTGGGCAACAGCAAGAAAATCTCATCTGTGCCCTGACAGGATAGCACCTGAAAACATCTGTTCTTGTGAGATTTCCAGCCCCACTGTGGAACTCCAATGAGTCTGGATAAGCAGCCAAACTTTTGGGTGCTCATCTGAACATCTGAACCTTCACCATCAACAATAATTTCATATTGTAGATGGACTTAAAATAATTCATAAGTTTCATGATACAGGAAGAAGCTGCAGGATTGGCATATTCCAGTGAGAATGCCTGAATGACAGAAAGCAGCTTGCAGCGCCCTAAGACAGGTAGTAATTAAATTTAAGGGGACCAAAGAATTCCAAAAGCCTGCTCACAACCAACTAAACTTGGTGTAAAACGTACAGACCAGCTCGTCAGGTAATAATTTACCCACCTGAAATCTACAACTTGTCCAAAAAACCAATCTAAATATATGATTGTGTCAGACTAACTGCAGCTAATTCCAAAGGAAAGCTGGGGTGTGGAGATATTGGAGGAAGGTAATTAAAATGCACACTTGATCTGAAAGTAAATGCATCCATCTCCTCTGTCAGATATGAGCCCTGGAGAGGTAGAAAAAATACAAGCCTAGGGTTATTGTATCTAAAAATACGTGTGGTTAAAGCAACCTTTATATAAAGCCATCACAGAACTGTTTGAATGAGAGGGATTACAACAAACACCAAGGGAAGTAGGAGCACAGGACATAGGTCCTCCTGGGTTACTGAGTCTAGTCTCCTGTTATCGCGGGCAAATCCATCATATAATCAGATTATAAACGTGTCAAGTTCTATCTTCAAAGCAGTGTGATAGTTTGTACCCTATACTACTATTGTTCCAAAACCACACTTCTATGATGGTTTGAAACCTTCTCATTTCCAGCTACATTTATTCATGGTCAATTTATACCCATTTGTTCTTGTACCAACATTGCAATAGCTCCTATCCCACTTCGATGTTTACCCCCAATGTATTTAGATAGAGCAACTGTATCCCCTCTCAGCCTTTGTTTTGACAGGCTAAACAAGCCACCCTCTTTTTAGTCTTGTCTTGCAAGATCGACTCTCCATTCCCCTATCATCCTAGTAGCCCTTTTCTCTGCACCTGTTCCAGTCTGAACTCATATTTCTTCAACAGGGTGACCAGAACTGTACATAGTATTGTAGATGAGATCTTATCAGTGCCTTTTACAATGACATTAATACTTCCCTATCTCTACAGGAAATAGCTCACTTGATACATCCTAGGAGCGCATTTGTTTTTTCTGTGGCTGCATTACATTGGTGGCTCACAGTCTTCCTACAGATGATTAATACAACCAGGTCTTTCTCCTCCTCTCTCATTTCCAAGTGATGAGCCCCCAGCTTATGGAACATTTTTATGTTCTGGGGCAGTAATAAACTCAATTTTTAAAGCTCACTGGTCATTAGTGGATGGTTGAGGGAAAAAACACAAGACAGTCTGAGCTATTCTGATTTTAAATGGTCACTCTGCTTTCTGGCAGGATGACTATTTTTTTTTTTTAGGTTGGATGGGGAGCAGTCCCTTTTATTATAATGAGAGGGGTAGGCCATAATAAAAAAACCCAATCAACCAACCAAAAACCAAAATCATTGCATGGACATCTTTGTCCTGGAGGGAAAAACACTACAGGTGTGGCCTCAACCAGAAAATCTGGATCCAGATTTTGAACTCCCGAATTTTGAACGTGTTTGGCTCAGATGTGTGCTTTTAACTCACCAGATAACAGGGGCAGGTGTGAAATTCTATTCTGAATCAATGCTCAGACTGCAAATGCCCATAGCGGACAAACGCTCACCAGTGCAGTTTATGAGCATTCAGATCCACACGCATGGTTTGGGGTCCCATCTCTACTGATATTCCCAGCGTGCTGGAAAAACCACAATACAACAGTTTTTTTGAAAGATCAACAACGGTATTTCTCATTCTCATGGCAGTAGGTACACCACACTTACTGACCTGATACAATCAACCTTTATAAAGCCTCCTTGATGTGTCAGAAAGGAAGAATATTGTGAACACATCAAAAACTAATTAGCTGAGAAGTCAAGGTGTTGGAATATTAAAGACTTTGGATTAGAATCCTTTCATTCTGCTGTTACTGAAGCATTTAGACACAATGGCGAAGGTGAAGCTGTTAGGCATCATGCAATGGAAAGATTAGTTTAATGCTCACAAGCTAAAACAGCCAGGTGTAAAAAGCAGAAATACCTTTCCTTTACCTCCACCCATAATGACTGCAGTTCATGTAAAATGATTACTTACTATCCAACTCCTCCTCCTCCTCATCACTGGAAGAAGAGCCAATAGAAAAGAGAGTTTTAGACTTAGGGATGAGCGGAGAGATGTTGAAGGAGAAGGAGATTCGTCCGGATGGTCGAGTCCGTCTCTGGGCTGAGAAGTGGGTTAACAGCAGACATTAGAGCATGCATGAAAATGCATTTAATAATAAAAAGGAGAGGAAAGCAGCCAAAAGCAAACTAAAAAGAAAGCAAAATAAACGTCTGCAGAGCAGCTGGTTTCAGAAAAGGCATGGGCAGCAAAGAATTCAGCATGTTTTCATTTTTATTTTAAAAGGTGCAAGTTTAATTCCATGCATAACTGTGGGGTCAAGGCTTCTCTTATTTTCACTGGCAGCTTTTTGTAGCAGTGCTGAACAGGATAATATATTTGAACAATTATTTTTCCAAATACAGTAAAATTCACCTAACGCATCCCAGAATAAATAGCACCTACTGAACTTATTGGGATAATTGCCAGGGAATCCATTTTAATGTCTCAAAATACTTGTAAAGTGGCACACCAGGTGCTATTATAGCCATACAGTGTTGCTGAACTGTTGGCTTTATTTATTTATTTATTTATTTAGTGTTGTTGCCACCATTGCCACTCTTAAAAGATCCAGTTAATTTTATGCTTGTGAAAGGCGCTAAATGCCCTAGTTTATCTTTCAAACAATATAGCATTCACAGCAGCAGCCTTCCTTCTCCTGTTCTTTTCGAAGTGCATACCTCATCTTCTACAGGAACTACTTACAGGGAGGATGAATCTCTATGACCTATTCAGTCCAACTTCAATGAGTCTGCCAACTAGGGCGCCAAATTATTTCGTGATGTGGACCCCTGTAACAGGACTGAAGCTAGCAAAAACTCATAAGTATAATTCTGTCACATACTTAAATGTTTTGTTTTTTTCTTATTTTAATGCAGTTTGTGAAATGACAATGTTTCTCTCCTGGTCTGTTTTTTTTCCTAGGAACCAGGGCCAATGACTCCCGGCATATTTCAGTACTCTCGTAAATCTCCACAGAGGAGGAGCATTCTACTGCACTTGCTTTTTAAATTAATGTATTTTAAGAGAAGTGTCTTAATAGCAGGAGACCATCTAATCTTTGGCTAAAGAGAGTAGTTTTCTTGAAATAGAGGCATAGTGTCCTATCAGGCATAATAGCTCTTATGGAAAAGAACTATGGAATTTAATAGGGATAAAACAATATCAATTTAGTAGGACTCTATAAAGTTACTCTTAACAAACCTGTAGGATGAGTATGATTCTCTATTAAATCCTGTAAGTTTCTAGCCACACTACAGAATTCTACAGCACAGATATGATTCCCTATTAAGTACTGTAGAGTGACTATTATTTTCTATTAAACACTACAGGGATTTTCCATATGTGAAAATAGAGGCAAAAAGGAGAAAGAGGGAAGACTGATACTCAACTTGAAACGTGCATAGTTTTACAGATTTATGGAGAGGAATTGCTTTTCAGTGCAATTTAGAGTCATGCAAAAGTAGCCTTTTCTTTAAAGAGCAACCAAGCAGGCATAAGATAGCACATCAATTTGGAATACTGCAGTTAGCTGCAAGAAGTTACTAAAGAAAATAGGGAGGTAACATAGTTAGTTACCTACAGGAACAACTGGTGTGTGTGGGGGGGAGAATTGACCTATCTTTTAAAAACCTTTCTTCAAAATCATTGTAATTCTTTTGAGTCTTCATGCCTTTTACCACACAAAACAATAAAAGCTTTAATGCTTTATTTTCTTAAGCATACTAGCAATGCCTACAACAAAATTCTGCCTTTCTGAGCAACGCCACAATAACAAATCAGCGCATATATCCTAGAACTTGTGAGCAATCCTTTGTCACACATAAACTTGCGTGCCTGCATGCACAATAGAGGAAACAAATGCTAAGGAACCAAATTTCAGTTTTAAAGAAACAACTGAGAAGAAAACACAAATGTCTTTTTGACCATTTATAAAGAGTCTCTTGTATATTTTTGGTTCTGTACCTTAAGACAAAATGGAAATTCAGAATGCACAGGATTACCCAGACAAAACAAGCAACATGATGAAAAATCTCCCACAGTGCTTTCTCTGTCACTGGACAATATGCCCACGCATGGGAAGGACTGGTCAAGGTCATGTGACACACTCAAGAACCAATGGCACTGCTTAATGCAAAACACTCAGAGATGCATTTCCCAGTCGAAGGCATTTAGCTGGGACATTTGCAGACAAAATTAAGTTTTTGTTTTATTCATATATCCTCTTAAACTTGCTGATGGACAAACAAATCGCTCATGTTCCCTGCATCTTGGCTCTGAAAACCACAATGGTGAATAATTATTTTTTCTCCTTTTTAGGTTACTATCTTGTCAGACTATTCTCGAAGAGCAAAGATGAGCCGCAATATTTTAAGTGTACAGAGAACAGGCTCCCCAGGCATGGCTTAGTTCCTGCTTCAGTTTAGTTATTTTTATTTTTAGAAGTTCCTGACTTTGTAACAATTCTCCTCACTGGAAATGTGTTATTCCAAAATTGGGAGCAGCCTTCAGCATATTCCAGCCAACAGCTCTTGTGAACTCTCTGATTATATAAAATGCTGCAGCATTAGCATTTGTGAATGCTAAGTGCACATCAGTCAACTCCTTCAGGATAGTGTGGATGCGGCAGGAACAACAGATCTGGAGGGATTAGAGGAAGTGCAACTCTACAACCAGCTCCCAAACCAACACATGACAAAGCACATGCAGAGACCAAAATCAGGCCAAAATCCCCCAAACATTTACCCAGCTGGGTTTTGTTTTTAAAGCTTTTGTGCAAAACAAGCTGTTTTCTTCCCATCCAGGCACCTTTTAGTGTTTGGGATACACTTTATTTTATATCATCTAGCATAACACAAGAACTAGGGGTCACCAAATGACATCAATAGGCAGCATGTTTAAAACAATCAAAAGGAAGTATTTCTTCAGACAATGCACAGTCAACCTGTGAAACTCCTTGCCAGAGGATGTTGTGAAGGCCAAGACTATAACAGAGTTCAAAAAAGAACTAGATACATTCATGGAGGTTAGGTCCATCAATGGCTATTAGCCAGGATGCACAGGGATGGTGTCCCTAGCCTCTGTTTGCCAGAAGCTGGGAATGGGCGACAGGGGATGGATCACTCGATGACCACCTGTTCTGTTCGTTCCCTCTGGGGCACTTGGCATTGGTCACTGATGGAAGACAGGATACTGGGCTAGATGGACCTTTGGTCTCACCCAGTATGGCTGTTCTTGGGTTCTTATAAAATTATTCAAGTGGACAGAATAATCATGGACAACTAAACTTGTTCTAGATTTTATTTACTTTATTTACTTCTATGAAATCACTGAGATTTATTCTTGTATAACTAAGTATGCAGTAATGAACAGATCGATGTTCAGTTTTGGAAATCCAATAGAAGTTATGTATTATACCGTGAGATCCTCCAACAAAAGGCACAAAAGCACTTCTCCAACATTAAGACTCAACACACCCTTGGGCTGGTAAGAATCATCATCCTGCCTCTTTTAAAGATGACCTTGCTAAAGATTGATCCGGGTGGCGCTTGTTCTACAAGGAGGCTACATCCCTTTGGTATTTGCCATGATGATGATGATGATATGGAGACACTGAAAGGTGAAGTGTTTTACTCAAGTTTCCACATTCATAAGTGGCAGAGCTACGAACAGACCTTATGACAAAAATTTTCAAAATGACTAATGAGTTTGGATGCCTTACTTTTTAGCTGTCTAACTTCAAACATCTTAAAGGGACCTGATTTTCAGAAAGTGCTGAGTGTAAATCAGGCTTCTCTAAGGTATCTCAAATTAGCCACTCAGAAAGTTAGACAGTCTTGAAAATTTAGGCCCATAATTTGGCCCAGCTCTAGCCACCAGACTGACCCTACTATTCCACCCTAAACTGGTTTGATTAACAATATTCAATTTCCATAGCCTCCTGTTTGAGTTACCACTTTCATTCCCTGCATATATAGCGTGCTCTGGTTGGGCTGACGTTAATTAGACAAAAACAAAGGGAGGGATTTGTGACCAAGTTTATCTGCTCCCAGTTCAGGTCTTGCTGGTACCTGTAATGTGCATTATGAGGGAAACATTTTTATGAAATGGGTCGGAGTTTACTTGAAAGTGAGGTGGCGTAAGTCTTCTCCTGATGCAATCTCCTCAGTGAGCCCTACAGAAAGTTTCCAAGTAATGGGGAGAAAAGCATTAGGTTGCCAAGCTTTCTTGTCCTCTAAAAAAGTCTGTTTTTTTGGGACTGTGCTATTTAGAGTGTTTGGTTAGCAACTGGAAATGATGCCAACAAACTGTTTACTTAAAAGAAAAAATGAAGGGCTTGAGCAAAAAGAGGAAAGAGGGTATGACATAATATAGAGTAAGATGTAGTTTTTTTTATTGGATGGATTTCGTGGTGTTTTGGTTACTGTTGCTATGGGACACATCCTTTAAGCCACATGCTTATTAATCATGGAAGAATGAGGGCACTGAACTTAAAAATGTCACAAGGCACCCTCTCTGTATGGTTCTCCCTGTAAGCTTCCAAACGAAATAAAACTCTCTACTTTAAAGCATGTCTTTTTGCTAGGAACAGGTCCTTTTGGGTGTGATGATCCCACTGAATGGCTGTTTTGTCACTGAGTTCTGGGGAGGAGCCCCATGATGAATCTAGGTGAGACAGAATTGTTTTTTATAAATGTAAGGCCAAACAAATCTCTGGTGTAACTGTTAACTTTGTTTGGATGATTTTGACAAATGGGCCAAAAACAGACAGGTTATTTTTAGTAAAATGTAATCCACAATGTGTAAAGACTGAAGAATCAACCATAGATCATATGCATTTCAGTAATGAGAAAAAGCTCAGAGCTGGTCTCATAAAGCCAATGAGGAATTGTATAAAAGCAGACCAAACATACTGCCTGGCCAACACTTAGTGAGGATAAGAAGTGTGTGATCTTCTCAAGTACATCTGGAATAAAGAAGACTTTGCAAACTACTTATTCTTTTCACTGAAATTAACTTAAGAAAAGCACCCCAGACTTTTGACATTTCACTTCTGCATCTGTTGCTTCTCCTCAAAGCATGCAACTTGAAGTTATGCCCTTCAACCCACAGAAAGGTTGATTTGGGTAACAGGAATATTAATGAATAAACTCCTTTAGAGAACAAATATCATGAAGACATTCCCTCTCCGGCCTTAAGAGTAGTCTTATGGCTTTTCTCCTGAAGGATACAGATGATTCAGATTCCATATCTCTACATCTCTCAACTCTCCAAGATACGGAAAAGAAATACCTCAAATGAGGAAGCATTATAGTAACAGCAGAGGAAGAAATTCAAAAAGGATATAGGATTTATCATGAACATAATCAGTTTTTTACAATATACTCAAGAAACATCAGTTCTGATACCAATAATTTATGTTAACAGAGTAAAATAATTCTATGTATGCAAGGTGGTAAATTTGGGTCTAAAAATGAGAGATGCCCCTTTTTTGTAATTAAATGCAGTAGAGAAGCGTACCTCTACTTCAAATAATAAGACAGAAAGAAAGACAGAAAAAGTTGGGGGGATTCTATCTTGGGGAGTTAGCAAGGTATACATGAATACTGCATATGGAAAGTCATGTTTACTCACTTTCTAGTCCTGGTTGAGTGATTGTCATTAGCGAAATAGATTTGGTCAGCGGAGAAGTGGCAGAAGTACAGAAACTAAATCCATGTGGCTGTGATCTTTGGCGTGTCTATGGGATAGAAAAAAAACCTCTATTAAGCAGATATGCCAAGCAATGCCCTCACCCCAACTGCAGACTACAGTCTAGTGTTTAAATGTATTAGTTGCCTATCCCTTTAAATACTGGAACATTAAAACACTCAAGAATATCTTCCCCAAAGGGATGGGCCCAACTAGGGTGGTAGGGCACAAAAATGGTGAATTGCAGCATGACAAAAACACTGAGGAATTGTAAAAGTGAAGTGCAACGTCTTTAAAAATGGGAAACAAATGTAAGTATCAGAGTAACAGCCGTGTTAGTCTGTATTTGCAAAAAGAAAAGGAGTACTTGTGGCACCTTAGAGAATAAATTGGTTAGTCTCTAACCACAAGTACTCCTTTTCTTTTTGCAAATGTAAGTATGTAACAAAAATAGAGGCAAGCACAGGGTGCTTCCCTCTCTGGCAAGCCAATAAAATGTATGTTTGTTGTCTGATGACCAATGAAAATACTGCTGTGATTTCAACCCCTCCAGCTGTAGATGATATTTGCTTATGTTAAATAGAAATGTGCTGAAATATAAGTAGAAAATATGCTTTTGGGCCTTAAATTTGGGCTTGATAATAATAAGGCCTAGTAAAATGTGAGTAAAGTGAGATAATTTAGAGGCAAGTTAGAGATAAATTTGGACACAATCCTAGACCGCGTTGTAAACAGATTTTGGTTTGAACTAGTTTTAACAAGTGTTTTAGACAAAATGTGAATGTTTTGGAAGAATGCTATCTGTACTGATAGTTATTGGAATGATATTTACATAGACATTAAGAAAGATTATGTGTAATGTTAAACAACCAATGAGAAAGCAGAAAATATTTAATTATGGTAAATACAGTAAAAGGTAGACCTAATGCTAATTAATTAAGGGGTGTTATAATTGATTATATAAAGAGTAGTATGCTAATTTGGGGTACCAGAGAGAGAAATGATGATATACTTAATATTCTCATCTCGGGACTGATCACCCTGGATGTACCATTTTATCCTGGAATGTGGGTATAAATGCACTGTATGGTTACCCTGTAATGCCTGTCTGTTTTAATTATTTTATTTTAAGTAAAGTCTTTAATTCTGTCCCTCACTGTGTCATTCACAGTCCTCCATTACATGAAATAATTTGTTACTGCCCCAAAAGCTTGAACCTTAAAGAGTTCAGTTTGGTTCTATTTCTTATTCTTAGCCTATTAATTGGGAACACACAAATCAAGGTTACACACCGGCTGTCAGTACAAAATGGCAAGAGTCTGACACGGAGGGTATGTAGCTGTAACGATGGACTTTCAATGAATACCAGTCATCAAAACAATGGCTAAGAGATACAATCCCACATCGTAATGCCAGCTCTCACAGATCAGTTCTCATGAGCCCTGGTTACTCCATTCACCTTGGGAAGTAAGGATTTACTTAGGCTGTGCCTCAAATGCCACTTTCAACAACACTTTGATGCTCAAGTGACAGATGCACCAAGCAACACCAATTTCCTCTGTGTGAGACTCATGAAGATGTCACAGAAAATCAGTGTGCCAGGATCAGTCAACAAAGACCTTCTCTGGCAGCTAAACAGGGGCAGCTGAATAACCCCCAGTTCTTTTGTGTCTGCCCAGAGAAGTATTAGGGAGGAAGTGTGGCTTTCAGATATTCAAGGCATTTAATATATTTGCCTTTTTAATAAAACAGTTTGAAGATACATGTCCACAAAACACAGGCCCATCTCTCCAGATTAAATCATCCCCATCTACCTCCTCTCCAAGAAGGTGAACCTAAATTTGCATAATTCTCCATCTGTGATAATGCATTTAAGTTGCTGCTTGTAACAGTAGGGTGAGACCATTAAAAAAATCAGAATACGGGTTATTATGAAAGAGAAAGGTCCTCACTTTCTTCTACATTATAGGTATAAACCTAAAAAACTTAACAGATAAAATAATACTTAGTACTTATATATGCTTCACATCTTCAAAGTGCCATACAAACATTCGTTTTTTTAAACCTCATAACACCGCTATCGGAGAAGTGTTATTAACTCCATTTTACAGAAGCAAAGTGACTTTTCCAAGACCATCCGGTCAGTAGCAGAGAACTCAGGAGTTGCTTGTTCCCTGTCCTAAGGTCTAACCATGCTGCTTCTATGGCTGAGTAACAAGTCTGCTTTGATCAAGTGGGAGTGATGCATCTTTTAGCCTTTGCCAGGCATATCTCTACATTAAAGATGAAAATATCTCTGTATTATGCATGCAAAGGAGACCCTCACTTGGGCAAAGTTTGGGAGACTTTGATTTAGAGTTTTATGAAAACCCAACAATAAGAAAAGTACAGCTTTACCTGATGGTCAAACCCTCTGATTTCCCCCTGCTCAGATTCTACTTCCTCTTCAGTGAGTGAGACCAAGGAGCCACGTTCATCATTAGCAAGTGGACTTCGCCTGAGGTCTTTGGAACTCAAAGAGGAAGTCTCTAAATTTGAGGAGGGCTTCTTGTTATCATCGGAGTCTCCTGCAAGGCCTTCTAGGCTGTAACTGAAGAAAAATCAGAGAGGTTAGACCCTGAAAATTCTTAATGCTTTAATATACAACGTGTGCATGAGCCACGTTCTAATTCAAAGAGGATGCAACCTCCACATTCTCCGTGGAGTGAAAAACATATTATTCCCTCAGTTTGTGTTACTTCCTTGAGTAATATACGTGACCTAGCGCAGGTAGCTGCTTGTGGTGTGATTTAATAATTATATCCCTTTCACTGCAGACAGCAGTATCTTGGTACACTCAGGCAAACGGTTGCGTGAGAATAATGGACCAATACATTTCTGTGTTATTGGACTCCTTCTCACTCTCTTGAACAGTGCAAAAGAAATACTGGGAGCTTTTTTAGGTGTGCTTATTTCCACTCATTCCATTTTCTCAGCTTTAAATGATATACTGGATGCGGCTCAATTTAAGCTAGACATAGCTGGTATATCCTGATGCTATTTGCCCCGAACAGATGTTCTATGCTGAAATATTCTCTATCCTCCTACACCTACGAAGCTATTGGTTTATAGACAGCAATATATTGAATGTGTACAACTCTTCTTCGCAGAGATATTCCTTGATGCTGCTTAGCATTTGCCACTGTACAAGGCTTTGGCAGAAAGCAGGGCATCAGTGCCAAAATCTAAGTATTAAATAAGTGCTGTCTCCATCGGCCAATGAATCACATTTCAGCTTTTGCCTCTGCAGCTAGGTTATCCAACTGAGTCAGACACGATCACTTAAAACAAAACAAAAAGCATTTGTCTGCAACATTGGTGCTTATGAAAGAGTTGGCCAGACTCAGCCACAGTGACGGCTGCTGATATGCAAGTTTTCCCTACGAAGAGCCATGCTAGCGTAGCTCAATTCTCACCTGCAACACCAACCTCCATTCCCTGCCACCACACATTACATTATCTTCCCAGCCACACCATTCTTTCAAAAGCACTGTATCCAGCACCTCAATCCTGACCTGCAGCATCCCTTGCAATTCCAGGCCTGGGTCAGCCTACAGATCTGTAGAGTCACCTCATTCCTGACCTGCAGTGCCCCCAATAGGGTGACAAGATGTCTGGATTTTATAGGACAATCCCGATATTTGGGGCTTTTTCTTATATAGACACCACCCCCTGTCCCAATTTTTCACACTTGCTATATGGGTCACCCTACCCCAACTATGCCAGTCTTAGATCCCCAACAGAGCTCTATCCCTGAAGTTCAATTCTCATGTGCAGCAAACTCTGCTATTCTGATCCAGGGCCTTCCTTGAGAAAGGTGGCTTTTGTTATGGTCCAATATACAGTAGAAACTAAAGATGACACCAATACACACATTTTCATTTTTGACATGAATGAGGATTTCAACCCGTTTCTAAAGGTGAAAGATGAACAAATTAGTTCCAGCGCACCTCCTGACATCTTTCGGATAGGATCCTGCTATATAACCTTAGCATTTCAAACACGTCTTTTTTCAAACTTTGGAGTTAGGTCAATTGCTATTTAATGACCCACGAGTGCCTGAAGACAAGATGTCAATTACCGTGACACTTTTATGTTCTTTTGATTGTCCTCTATATGCATCATATATTATATGACAATTTGCTGTGGTTGGATGAGGGGCAAGTGTTTTACAGAAAACACGTAATATGTACAACACACTTGGACTCAAGGTTAATCATTAAATCTAACTCACTATTGAGTTAACATTCAAAACGTGTTAAAAGGAAAGAAAAATACTTTGTAATGTACAGATTATTCACACATCCAGTGGAGCTTTAAATCCATGTAGACACCAAATGGATACTAGTATTCTACATATCACTGGAGGAGCTGGTGGTTGACAAACATGTATCATCTTGAAAGCAAAAGCTGAAGTAAATCTTAAATCAGAAGACTCCGACATCTGGCTTCCAAAGATTTTTTCAGGTTAGTAAATGAGAGGGGAGACAAATCATGAAATCTGCAATTTTATCAATTCACAAAAGCCTTTAATTGCATTGTGTTTAGCTATAGCATGCATTGTAAAGTTTACTCCCAAACATCTGCAAGGGGAAATCTGTCCCACTCCTATTATCTAGGGAGGACAGGCTTTTATTCTTCCAGCCCAAAATCATGGTGGTAATTTGCTGTGATCTTGACATCTATCTTCTAATAACAGGGCTAAGAACAGCAACTCACTTCAGACATGCCATCAAATAGTCATCTGCTGATAATGATCTGTGGTTTTTACCTACTGTATTTGGATCACATTCAAATCAGTGTTCTAAAGTAAATGATCTGTATTTCAAACTTCAGAGGTATCTAGCTTCCAGAAAATACAGTTAGAATTCTATCCTTTAATTGTTGGAGGCAAAAATAAATCTGGGTCCAGAGCTTCAGCTCTGCCAATGTACCTCTGTTGAGGATCTGACCTGTGATAATTAATTCTGACTCTGGACTTTCTACAGGACACACAAGTTTTAAGTGCCTGGGAAAACCAAATCTGTGGTTATCAGATTTTGTTCTAGAGAGGTTTAAATGATTAGCTTCTCTGCTCAAGAGAGAGCAAAAAGAACTCTAATTGTACTAGAAGCAGTCTGTATGAATTTAAATGCCTATAAAATATCAGTCAGTCTGGAGGAAAACATAACTGTATCTCATTGACTCTGGCTTAGATTCTCTTGCTGTCACTTTCATTGCTCTGATTGTATGGAAAGATGCACCTAAAAATCATCACAGAAAAAAAGCAGCTCCAGGTGAATAATGCAGCTTCTCTGACACTCAAGACTAGCAGAGAGTACTTCACTCTCTAGAGGACCCAACACCAAACATGACTCGGGGGGAACAGCAAAGCAAACGGACACAAGCGCATTCCAGCCAGAGCAGCAGAGAAACAGACTACCACACAAACAGCTGACAACACTGTGTTTGCAATGCCCCTTTGCTGTTGCACATTTATTTATACCATACCTTCTACAATTAAAGTCAGCACCCATGGTAATGTACTGTACTCCAGAGGGACACCAGCTCAAACTGGGGATATCAAAGGCAGACAAAGGAAAAGGACTGCAGTTATTGGATTGTCACAGAAAGGGAATGCTTCAGGACTCGGTTAAACTTATTTAATTTTAGAAAGATTTTTTACATTGTATGTTAATTAATGGTGGGTGAAAGGTACCAGATTGGCAGCCCCACAATACAGGGAGTGCATGGAGGCATAAAGCCATCTTTCCCTTGTCCCTCCTCCGTTCCAGCACTCCAAGCAAAACTGGAAGTACTCAGAAACGGGGCCAAGGAACTTAAATGAATAAATAAGTAAGAACAGTTAACTGAAGAACCCATGGTATTTAGTCTGAGGGTATCCAGCAGCAGTTTGTCCAGGAATCCAAGTAGTTTCATTTTGAGGTTGCTGATTGGGTCATAATTAGAACCCTATCAAATTCACACGTCACGGACTGTGAAATCTGGTCTTTTGTGTACTTTTACCCTATACTATACAGACTTCACAGGGGGAGGCCAGCGTTTCTCAAATTGGGGGTCCTGTCCCAAAAGACAGTTGCGGGGGTGGGTGGGTCACAAGGTTATTTTAGGGGTGGGGGGTCGCAGTATTGCCACCCTTACTTCTGCACTGCCTTCAGAGTGGGGCGGCCGGAGAGCGTCGGCTGTTGGCCAGGAAGGAGCCCAGCTCTGAAGGCAGCTCTGCCTTCAGAGCTGGGCTCCTGGTGAGCAGCCGCCGCTCTCCAGCTGCCCAGCTCTGAAGGCAGCAGCACAGAAGAAAAGGTAGCAGTACTGCAACCCCCCCTACAATAATCTTGCAACCCACCCCCACAACTCCTTTTTGGCTTAGGATCCCTACAATTACCTCACTGTGAAATTTCACATTTAAATAGCTGAAATAATGAAATTTACAAGTTTTTAAAATCCTACGACCGTGAAATTGACCAAAATGGACCGTAAATTTGTTAGGGCCCTAGCCATGACGCATCTGTTAGTGAAGCTCCTGTGCTCTGCAGGCTGTCAGATATATAGAGAATATCTTTTCTGATGGCTTCCAAAATATTACCATAAATATCCATTATGAACAATTACCTTGCTGTAACAAGCACAACCCTTAAAGTGCATTATAATCAGCAGCTAAGTAAACCACTGCAGGATAAGGAACTTTCTCCATTTTACAGATGGAGAATCTGAAACAAAGGGGATAAGACACTTGCTCAAGGTCACAAAGGGAGTCAGTGTATTGCTATACTACGAGTACCTCACATCATTTACAGCTCCATGGCTGCTCTCACCTTCAGAGTCTGCTGACACCCATAGATGACCTGTGTGTCCCTTAAGACAAAGGTTCAACATACTCATGCAGCTGTGTGTGTATTGTGGGGGTGAGGTGGGGGAAGGAGAGTGTATCCAATTTCCTTCACAATGAAAACTGACCTACAGCAGACAGTTCTGTAGATCTGTGTGTATATATATAAAATCTCTCTACATACATATATTTCTTAACTATATTAATTTTATAGTGTGGCGACAAAACTGCAGGGCAGAAACTCTATAATTGAGAGATGAAGGAGTAGGAGGCTTGGAGAAAATGGCAGAAGGTCCCAGAGAGGAATAAAAATTCTTGGCAAGAGCTGTGGAAAACACAGACATATAGAATTATAATCCTGCTGGTGAGCCACCCACAATCAATTGGCAACACTACGCAAAAGTGAAGACAGTGGCTCGTCATACAATATATACAAACCCTTGGCAGAAGGCTGGGGGGGGGGGTGTGGAGGGTGAAGAGGGAAGAGCCGTTTGTGTGACCAGCTACAGACTGGAATTAGTTTGAGGCTGTGCCATTGTCTTCTCTCCAGCACTAGCTTGTAGGGTATCAACAGGGCTACGGCAGTGGTAAAGAGGTAGAATGAGAGTATATTGACTAAAGAATCTGACCTAAATTGCAAAGGTAAGCAGTGATATTAAGTGGCCAACTTGAAGACTTCTCTTTATGATTAGTATAGGGACCCAAAGCTCCTCTGTAGAAGTCAGGTGGATATCACTGTGCAACTGGTTAAAAAGCAGTTAGCATGCATATGCTCACAAGGCAATCCTTGCATGCCACCTTACAAAGTACAGAGCAGAGTGGAGTCTGAGCGGCATGGAGTCCATAGCATTTCACTAAGGGTGGGTGTATCAATAACCTGAAGTCTAGTATATTAATGAAGATAATAAGGATATCAGTAGGTGTGAGCAAGCATGAAGAGATACTGGATTGAGAGCCTCAAGGGGAAGCACAGAGGAAATCTCACCATTTCCCCCTTCACTTGCTCTTCTCAGAGGCTATAAAATCATAATTAGATATGCTAAGTACTTCACTGAGGCCTGTGTAGTCTGTGTTGCACTGTAAAAGGAGGATACTGTAGAAGGCACATAGAGCACTAATTCCTTGAGGCCGTGCTTGAGAATTTAGGTTTCTGCATGTTACAGCAAGGCGTGAGAGCGCGTGCTTCTGTGGAGCTGAGAGTCAAGGTCAACGGCCATGTCAAAGGCTTGTCAAGGGCTAACGCTTCACTCTACACAACTAGGAAAACAACCAAAGATCTTGTAGAAAAAAATGCTCACCGGTGCAACCGAACCAGTTATAGCACTAGTGGGAATATTTTGCTGAACCCCTTTACTATAGACAAGGCCTTAGGAAACTACTGTACACAAGAGAGCCATGCTCTGTGGCAGTAGCAGATCGAGCGTCATGGCACATGAAGTGAACCAACACAGCAGGTACTTAGTCTCTCCAGTCAAAACAATGATGCAATCATAAATAAAATGTCAGAGAAGTGGGTACATCAAAGGAATTAACGGGCCTGGGAGGTGGCCAAAAACAACAAAACTCCCCATAAAACTGGGGCCATGGAGGGCGAAGGAAGGGTCCCCTACTGCACCTCCAAGAAATCTAACAGTAACAGCAACAACAATTTTTGTAGGGCCTACACAGGGCTTGTGTAGAACTAGCGCTCAGTTTTTTTAAAAAAGCTCTTTCCTGAGCTGTGAACATTGCTACCCACATAAACTAATCATGCTAATGCTTCGACAGCGAAACATGGGTAAGTTTGCCTTGTCCTTATTTTATTTATACATATAAATAAATATGTATGGGGAGGATAAGAAATCATAAATGTTTGCCAGATAGAAAGGAACAAAAATGGGTTTGAAAGTCATGCTCATTTTCCAGCTTTTAAGAGGCAGAGTTAAAAAAAAAACCCAGAAAGTTAAAATTAACCAAATCAGCTGCTACAGGTGTAACAAGTGTATTATGTATCCTCTGTACTAGTTTCAAATATGTTCCTATGTGCCTATCCTGGAGATATAGGGATTTTGATATATTTTAAAGAATAATTAAAGTGAACAGACAAATAAACAATTACTTGCCCATTTAAATTCAACCTCCAGTCCTAAATATATTTTTATAATATAATTTTTATAATAATATATTTTATTATAATAATTTTATAATAATATAATATTTTATTATTTTGTTGGATGCTTCCAATCCACAACATCCAATATCCTTCAACCCACCCCCTCAACTAGAAGCCCTAGAAAGAATGACTTTGCAGCTTGCAGTGAAGGTTGTAAAAACGGGGCTGTGTCAGGCTAAGGGTGAGAGGGATGAAATTGGACGTGTGTCTCTGTATCAGACAAATGTTCCGAGAAGTACTGAATC
Source organism: Natator depressus (assembly GCF_965152275.1). Taxonomy (NCBI): domain Eukaryota; kingdom Metazoa; phylum Chordata; order Testudines; family Cheloniidae; genus Natator; species Natator depressus. The sequence goes on from NC_134243.1 coordinate 70,852,357, forward strand.
TAAACTGGATTAACTAACATGAGAGTATGAAGTTAGTAGACATTCAAATGCAAAATGGTTAGTCAAGTTAGTTGGCTCTGTACCTTCTCCTATGAATGGGAGGCTTCCTTATACCATCCCCCAGAACTCGCATTGAACTGAAAATGAATCATGGAAAGTGGTCAGAGATGAGAAATGGAACAAAATGTACAAATGACAGCTGAAGGGAAAACACCCATTCTTCCCCCCCGCCCTCCTCCCCCAAAAAACAAACAAACAGCAGAAGGAAGGAGTGAAAAGGGGAGTATAAAAACTATAGCAATTAAGGGAGCAATGTGTCTCCTGTGAAGTTATCTTTCTCCCTCTATTTCACAGTAAAGCCTTGTTACCAGACAAAGTATCACGGCCACTGACGATGGTTGCATATAAGCAGGTGCCAATCATGGGTCAGCTGCATGTGTAGACAAGGAAAAACTAGTCAGTGCTAGTTCAACAGCAGCCACTGTTAGCAACCCTCACCAGCAACAGCTCTATGTGGTAGTGTAGACAAAGTCTAAAGGACCATCAAGTGAAAAATCTAATTTTTTTCTTTCCTTCAAAAGGGCATTAAAAACACGGCAATTAGTGGCACTCTGAAGGCATGTCAATGCCAAAAACATGGTGTGTGACTGCAGTTCATGGAGACATCCTCGAGCCAGCTATAATCCAGCTAACTTGGGCACAGGCGCAGTGACGCACGGTAGCACGATTCCAGTGTGGGCTGGCCATATGAGTAATTGTCCTGGGTTCCAAGTGGCCTTGTACATTCCACCATGAATCCTGTACTGCTCCAGTACCTGTACCTGAGCTAACTAACTAGGTAAGTTAGCTGGGTATGTCTATATGAGCTGCAATCCACCCCATGTGAGATGTATAAAACTCAGCATGAACTCTAAGAATTACCAAGGATGAGCATGCTCCATTGGAGCCTTATAAGTATTCTTCAGGAGATTTATAAAGGAAAAAAATGTTTTAAAAACCATATTTTAAAAGATATTTAAAATGCTCAACAGGTTTTGTCTTTCTTCTTCTTTTAATAAAAAAGATTATGCTCCACTAATTTTTTACCATAGAAATAGAGAGAATATCAAATCTGTTATTCCCAGCTTTTGCTAGAGGACCCGTGGAGGGAGGGTAGAGTCTCACATGGGAGCTCTCTCAAGGCCTGATTCATCTTTCATTATAGCCAATGGAAAGACTACCTTTGACTTGAATGGAATTGGATCAGGCCCTCAGCCCTTAACTGAAGGGATGGAGGAGTTAAATCCCAACAAAAGTATTCTAGTTAAATAGTTATTAGCAAAAACCAATCAACCAAATAGAGATTTAGGTTTGAATAAAACTTAATTTTCAGGCCTTTATGCATCATAAATAAGCAAAAAAGTGAAAAACCCCAACTGGTTTTCCCTTTGCAAGTCACCTTTCAGCCAGACATACATCTTGTCTATTGGTGGCTATGTACGTGAAAATATGAAAATAATTCCTCTGTTTCTTTACTTAAAAAAGAATATATCAATCATTTACAGTAGGTATATTTTCCCATGTCACAAACATATCCATCCAACCTCTGATTCAGAAGTTTTTAACTCCATCTGCTTAGCATTAGCTGTAATTGCCAACTATGCAGAGTTTACTACCCTCAGAAATCCTTACATAATAAGTTGAATACATAAAAATAAATCTTTCTAAATGAATTTATGAGTTTATAAACTCAGTCTGTAATAAACCGGCTTTGATCTCTGAAGTTGCCTCTCTCGCTGTTTTAAAATATTGGTGTGATTTTATTTGTGTGTGTGTCATCCTGGGACCTGGAAAGAGGTCCAGGAAGGGGTGACAAAGTCATATAACAAAACAAACAATGCATATAACTTTCCGAGTACTGAATGGTTTCTCAAGTTTAGCTTTAGAGGAGATAAAACTTATAATTTAAGGATCTATTATTTCTCTTCAGTGCGTGCAAATAACATTTAGAAATGTCAAGGGGATTTATGCACATGCATTAAAGGGTGACTAATATCTCTAAATCAGGGGTCACCGAACTCTGCCCTCTGGCAATTTACCAGGAACCAAAGGACACCTATTGGTTTTAATATAATGCAGACAACTCTGGCCATGTTATTTGTTAATACGGAGCTGTGACCCATGAAAACAACTGGATGGGTTCCAATTTGACTCCTGATGGACTTGCAGTCTCCAACAAGCCACACATCCATACTGCAGATGAGGGTGGTATCCAATATATGTGACTTAGGGAACAAACTTTGACTACCCTGGCTCTAAAGGGATGTTGGTCCTATTTAAATCAACGGCCAAACTCACTTGGTTTCAACAGAACCAGGATCTTAAATGACTATGTAAAACTAGAGTAACTTTTGTGCGGTGTAAATGAAGAAAGGCTGATGCGCATAAGAACATGCTGGGTACAAAGGGAGTCAGAGAACTCGATAGTTACTCAGAATGTAGAGGGCTTACTTCTAATCAATTACTTTATGGGTGGAATTTTGCTGCAACTGGAGATCAAGGGAAGAGTGGTCCTGGAAAACAACATTATTTCTTTTCACAGTAGTTGATGTAAAGAGGTACATGGCAAGCCTTGCCTTTGTGGCATTCCCTAGTCTTTTCTGAAAGGAGAGAGAGCAGAGGGGGAAACTGGAAGAACACCCTAGGCACAGTGTATAGGGTCTGTCCACTTCATTCTATATGCAATTCTATCAGGAGTCAAAAATAGGCCACCCCAGACCCAAGACTGAAGGTCTATCTTTTTCCATTACAGCCTTACAGCCCATACAATACCTTAATGTAAGAACCTTACTGATTAATAGTGGCTATGTTTATTCTGTGGTCACCTAGATTTAACACTCAGATAACCTTTCCTTTAGCAAAACCCTCTGCATAGGAACAGGTGGTGATAATTCACATTAAGGACTGGTCAAGGTGTTTCCATTCACTTCAATGGGCTTTAGATAAGGACCTAAGTCCTCTGAAAAGCTAAAATATATTGTAGACATAAAGTACTTTTAATTCAACATGTAATTAAAATCAGGAAGATTAGTTTGTTTGAGGGGTATTTTCTTTTTGGTAATAGGTGGTTCTCTCTCTCTTTCCTCAGAGTTCATAGAATGACCTCACTTTTCTGTGTTTTTGCACATCCTTCAAATGCCAACCACAAAGCCCACATGCATGTGCTTGTGTGTGTATAAACAGCTTTAAAGAACCCTTCACTCACCTCCTGTGATTGATTTCTGCCTCATTGGCAGCATTCTTCCCTGGCCCCCAGCTGTGCCGTCGGAATGGTGACAGTGGTCGCATGGAATTTCTTAAGACAGAGGAGTGGGCAGGCACTTCTGTAATACTGTCCATCTCTTCTTCCATCTCGCCTGAGCCACCAAGTTCACTCTCCCGTCCCCCTGCGGCTCCCATGTTAATGCAGCTGCCATCCACAGTGTGCCTCTCCTTAGGCCTGTTGAGGTTTAGGGCATGTGGAAGGGATATGTCACTCCCAAGGGAGGAATTCCTCTCCAAAGACACTGTGTCATCTGCTGATGAGCTGTAACTGGTGACATCACAAGCACACGGTTCCTCTTCAGGCTGCTATAGCAAAAATAAAAACATGAACCTTAGCTAAGAGAGGTCTCAACTGATAGCCCTGGCCAGAGCCAGTCATCACAAAAGCTAGGCCTGTTTCTTCTTTTTTGTGTAAGTCACCCTCTACAACTTTGCTCTCTTGTCTTATCCTACCCAATAACTCATCCTGCTATTGTAAAGTTGGGCTCTCTACTCAGTTCTGCCAACACAATCCAATCCTGACACTACAGCACTTCCTGCTATTCTACTAATGTCCCTCTCACAGTTCTGTCAATGCATCGTAACCCTACACTGTAGCTTCTCCTGCATTTCCAATCCTAAAGCCTTTTACCAGGCAAAGATTTGTAAGCCTGCCAAATACTTATGTAGTTTAAATGATGGGCACAGATGATTGCTAGGTCATATGACTTCAGTCAGCAAACTCAGTCCTCTTTGTATGAGCTGAACCAGATTTGTAGCTTCTAGTTATTACAGCAGAAAGGCTAATGTACTGTTCCACTGCACCATACAGCACAAACTGAACATTAGTCAGTAGCATAAACAAACACACACACACACACACACAAAAGGATTAGTCCCCTCCCCCAACCACCTTCCATTTATCAAAAAGTTAACGTCAGGATTTTCAGCATTTGTCAAATCCAACTATAATTGAAAAATACTGTTCCACAGGACTGGCCGCCTTGTGGGACGGGTCTTTATTCATACTGTAATCTTGGGTTTAGTTTGCTCCAAAAGCAGTAAGTGGAACCCAAGCTAGCTCTATTTGGCTATCGGCCACATTCTGACAATACATCCTAAAGCAAGTCTGTGATTATCCTGTGTTCCCGGTGGCTAGTATAAAAAACACAAGCATGTTGATGATATCACTTTCAGACAAAAGGCCAATGTGGAAGTTTCAATGTATACTCCTGCAGAGCCCAGCACTGTATCATTTAAAATAATAATATTCAGAATGATCCATCCAGTCGTATATAATGGACTATTCACCAAAGCCACAGTGGCTAACTGCTTTCAACTAGCAGGCTCACTGATACTCACTAGGAACTGAGCATTCAGGGAGCTGCACTCTGTCAAATCTCATTTGCAAAAAGATAACAAAATACCAAATTCAATTGTCAGATGAGAGATGTGCCTTTACAAATGTAACAGACAACAGGGATGAACATGAACACAAACGCCATTACCACATTCCCACTATGGGGCATCTCAAAGTCCAGCATTGTGGGCTCTTTAAAAATCAGGCAATTAGACCACTCCAGATCCTGCATATTTCTGTTCTGCATTTGTATCAGAACAAAAATATCAGCTAAAAGCTGCTATGGCAATTAAAAAGGGAGTATGAGGTGTTTGAAAACAGTCATTGGTAAAATACTTCAAAATTTACTGACAAGTTTGGTGGGCATTAGCCCTGCTTCTTGCATCCGTTTAATAAGTACAAGATACATTTTTTAAGACATGTATTAAAGAAATGCTTCCACATTCTTACCCCCAAACACATCCATCAAAAGCCAATATCCACAGAGGAGACTGCATGAGTAATACTTTCCCCCCCGCACTGTAAGTATATATTTTTGGTTGAAATAATTCAGTGAACTGTGTGTCATGATAAGGAATATCGGCCATTAAAGATAATTTTTGTGTAAATATATTCCAGTGACAAAATTATGATGTAGTGTTAGAAAAAGTATATTACAGTATATTATTAAAATGCGGTTTGGGGTGAAACAAAATAAAAACAGAAAATAACTGGAGAAGCAGCCTGATAAAGTCACTGATTTTTTTTTTTTTTTTTACATCATGGATGGTAGCTAGCATTTGCATGTCATGATGGGAGTTTATTGAACTGCCTAAATCCAGACAAATTACTTAGTAGTTATGATGAGAACAATACTTTATTAGAGAAGGAAATAGTTGGTTTCTTTCCCGGGTCACAGGAAGCTGTTGTCATAATTAGGGCGGTGTCCCTGAAGGGAAGGAAGATTGCATCCTGGCTGACCACCAGAAGGGTGCAGTTAGTTAAAGGACATTAATCCTGGATGCAAAATGAATGCATATAGTGCACAATTGCTAAATTACTATGTTTTGCTGTCTAACTCCAAAACAGGCAAAGGGATTTTTATTTTCCAAATGGAAATAATTTACTAAAACAAAACATCCCTATTTTAAAAAAATCAGAATTACTTTCCTTCATATATGCACTTGCTTGTTTCTTAAATTACAGCTGGATAGAATCAAAATATAATTTAAAAATGTGAAATACATTTGGTCCATTTATGGTTTTGCCTTCATCTCTTAGACTGGTTTAGTAAAAAAAACAAGGTACAAGTTGCTTGAGCCTGCAGCGTACAGTCATGGCTCTAATATCCCTCCTGTTCTTCAGGAAAAGTTCTCCTAAATAACACTGATTTCCTATTTTAAAAAAGACACTCCCTTCTTGTAAGACAAAGAATTTTAAAGAGCCAAAACTAACAGGGACCAAATGTGGCCTAGTGGATATAGCACCAGACTGGGACACAGGAAACTTGGATTCCATTCCCAGGTCTGCCAATGGGTGATCTTGAACAAGACACTTCACCTCCCTGAGTCTCAGCTTCTCAATCTGTAAAATGGTGATAATGATACTGACCCCTCCTCTGTAAAATGGTTTGAGATTTATAAATGAAAAGTGCTGTATAGGAATTATCATTATTATTTAAATGTGAAATAAAAGTTAAGCTGTCCAAGCGATCTGTTGGTCAGATATGAATCCAATTCCTTTCTAGATGAGTTCAGTGCAAATAATATTATTATACATACATCCCAAGGTGCTTTACAAATTATATACATGCAGTATCACTGAAATGCAGCCTCTTTGGTGGTGGTCAAGGGCATTCAGTGCATCACACAACAGTTTGGGGAAGGAATGTTTTGGCTAAGGGTGCTGTGAAAAAATCCTATTCTGATAAAAAGTACTATCTTTAATATCCATACATAGCAGACAAGAGTTAGCTTTTAAGGAAAAGCATAAAACAACTTTTCAGCTCCAATGAAGATTAACAGAGGAACTAAACAACTGTAGGAGGCTCACCTTTTATTCAGTGATTTTGTTTTACCTAAAAATTAACCTCATTGTTGCTGTTACTGAGTTAAATACCTTTAAAATATCTGTTGGAGTGGGCTGTTGCTTCAGTAATGGAAGAAACAATCTGTCAGCCAAAAAGGTTTCCTGCTCAAATTTATTCTTCAAGTTTTGAGGGTTACAGTTACAATTAGAGACACAAAACATGGTTTTACGTAAACTAAAAACAAACACACACAGAGCAGAGTCTGGGTGACAGCCCATTCCCAAGACAATGGAGCGTTGGTTCCTGGCTTCTCAAGAACCTTCCTTTCCTTAACTAGCTGTTCTTAGCGTGTGGAAGCCTGATTGGGCCTTCCTTCCTAAACCCAGCCTGTAATCCGCACGGTCTAAGGAAGTTAACTTCTTGTTTGCCGAAAAGCAAGTAGGGCAGGGATCAGGCAACCTTTGGCATGCAGCCCGTCATTGGCCTGGAGCAGCGAAACATGGCCATTGGGATCTGCGATCGGCCGAACGTGCGGACGCTGCAGGTAAGCAAACCGGCCCGGCCCGCAAGCGGATTTCCCTGACAGGCCGTGTACCAAAGGTTGCCGATCCCTGGACTAGACCCATCATGTCTACTCTCCCTAATTTGAATAGCTAATTAGAAAACCATAAGAGCTGCACTAGGAATAACAATGATAACTGACTGCTTAAAAACGAGAATGGTACAGCACAGGGGATTGTACATGTGGATGGGAATCATCATGTTGGAAAAACCTGTACAAAATTTCAAAACTTGGAATGCAGAAAATGTCCCTCCACTCCATTAACAAAACATCCTCTTTTAGCCTCACCTATCGGTTGCATGTAAATTCCCTAGATAATGATGCAAACGCAGAAAGCAACACACACAACACAACGCTGGAACCTCTCAATATCACAAGCCCTGATAGTCATAAGCTATTCATCACCACCACTACACAGAGGGTTTTTTTTTTTTAAATTTAGCCATCACAGTAGATTAAAAAAAAAATCTATGTTAATAGAACTTGAAAACTATGCTATGCAACCCCACTGTAGTGGCAGGTCCAGACCACTATTTCTTCCAGCTAATGAACTTAGGTGCTCAATTCTAACCCTGCTGATGACCCACTGTTGGGGGTGATTACTAAACTAGCAATGACCGTGGCTCCCAAGTGTTAGCTAATTAAAAAAACAAAATCCCACATCATCATACACTAGCTCCTGGGAACTTTTTAAGGACAGCAGATTAATTAAGGTGATGGGAATTTTAAAACCCCAGAATAATGTCATGTGGTCTTAATACGTGCCAAAAAATGGGAGGGTCTTAACATTAAATTTAGAAACACACAGTTTCCTTTGTTTCGTTTATGCTGTTGTTCAGGGGAGTGTGGAAGCTTCTGGGGAAAAGAAAGAGATCATAGATGAAGGAAAAGAAAATTAGTGAGATGGGGCCATCACCCATGAGGAAGTCTTTGGGGGAATCCTAAATCATATTAGCATTTTGGGAAGTGAAGGCCAAACTGTCTACTCATGAAAATGATCATTGTACATCTCTACATATCACTGACTCCCTATCTACTGCCCAACTGTGTGCAAGATTGGAAGCTTTAGGATATACTCCACAGGATTTCTCTTCCTTTTCTAGTTGTATGCAGTGTACCACAGCTTAAATTGTAAGACTGCTGTGTGGCTCAAAAAAGATAAGGAATAGAGTCTCAGGTGTGACCTCTGGTTCTCAGAGATAATCTGCTTAATAATATCTGCAAGGGCAGGTTCACAAGCTGCATGGTGACTTTAAGTGTCAATGGGAGCTTAAAAGCTAAGATGAGCAAGCAATACTAGTTATGCCCCAGGAAGATAGAGTTACACAGACGACAGGAAATTACCTTTGACAACATTAATCATTCACAGAAGAGAATGTTGCAATATCTGCCTACTGCACAGATAGCTCTTTAGAGAAGGAGGAGGAGGATGACTAGGCTATGGGAATAAACACTAGAATAGAGCCTGACATTTTGCTGGAGTCTTAGGGCTCATTGTGTAAATGACTCTTGGATGCCAGCAACTGCAAAGTATCTGAAGAAACAAGTCGTGCTTTGATGATAGGGCCTCTAACTGAGAAGCTCTTGTTTCTTTGGCGCGTGATGCTCAACCCTGCATGTGCCAATCAGAACAATATAGGAGATGGGTAAAACACACAGTAATGAGAACATATATACACACACCTATAGTCAGTTGCAGTCCCAGGCATCTCACAGAGATGGACTGCTCAGAGGACCTCAAGCCTCTGGAGCCCCTGAACAGAAGCAGGGCTTAAAATGGATGAAATGTTAACAATCTTGTGGAGACTACAAGAATTTCTGATGTTCACAGGAGGCTCCATATAGCCATGGGCCTGCTCTGCCTACAGTTTCCTGACTATATTAAACAACTAATATTGGATTTCCAGCCAGTGCTATCGTTCACTTCACTGAGTATTTGTATAGTAACTCTTGCTATGAAGAATGGACGTTTCATGCAGCAAACAGCTGCTGCAGCAAGCAGTTCAAGTGTAACTCCATCCAAAGGAGAAACAGGAACTTTAGAATAATAATAATCAGGAATGGGGCAACATCAAAGTGCTCGAGGTTTTGAGACCCTCACATGCTCTTTGTTTTGTTTGGGTTTTTGTTGTTGTTCACACAAGTAGTTTACAAACTTTTTTCTTCTATAGTTTAAATCTATTCCTCTTCCCCCCGACTCCACCGCAATTCAATTAAAACAATACTGACCTGGATAAAGGGAAGCCTGTTCTCATTACTAGGGACAGAACTACCTCACTAGCTCTAAGACAGACAGGCTATAAGCAGATGACCTACAGTGTATGCTGTGCTTGTTCACTAGGATTTTTCTCTCTTCTTTGTTTCTTTTTTAAATTAAGTCTGTATTTATTTTTCAGTCTCTCCACTTTCCACTCGATTTTTTTTTTATCCCTGCACCTTTTCCGCAGTATTTTCTATAAATTTAACACAGACCCTGATACATAAGAACTGGTGTGCACATGTCACAGAATTTCTAGCCTGACCTGTCTGTATTTTGATAGTCTCTCTCCCCTGCACAAATTAGAGTTTGTCTACACTACCACGCAGGGGTCAATCTAAGATACGCAACTTCAGCTACTTGAATAGCGTAGCTGAAGTCGACGTACTTAGATCTACTTACCGTGTGGTCTTCACTGCGGTAAGTCGACAGCTGACGGCTCTCCCATCGACTCTGCTTGCGCTCCTTGTTCTGGTGGAATACCGGACTCGAAGGAAGAGCCCTCAGCGGTTCATTTATCGCATCTATACTAGACATGATAAATCAACCCCCGCTGGATCGATCACTGCCCACCAATTCAGGTGGGTAGTTTTGACAAGCCCTTAATCTTCAATTCCTAAACCAGAACTCATCAACATTCGGAACTTGAATTGAGAGAATGGTCTAGGATATACTTAATAAATTTAACCCCTTGCTGTTTGTGTACAAACATGACAAGAAGCAGGGCAGTGAGCAGATTCTGATTTTTACAATGTTTACAACATTTGCTGAATGAGTTCCGTGAACATTATGGGTAGCTCATAAACTATTTGCTGTGACTACCACTCAGGATTTGCTATGAATAGCTCTCTATTTATGCTGTGTCTTTGCTCACCTAAGTTACATGATCTTGGCTGTGCTCCAGAGCTGGATGACTCCCAAACCCACACACACTTTTAAGATGGCCATTTAAACATCAATACTTGTGTAAATGCATATTTTCACCATCATTTCTCTGAAATATGTCAATATTCACAGCACTTTCCATTTTGAAAACTTATTTATGGACAAAACATGCTGGTACTAATGTTTGTGAAAAGTGAGCAAACACGGCCACAAATGCCATCTGATTGAGTTCAGCCCTCATTCGAATGCATGTTCAAAAACACTTTCTTTTTAAAACTGATTTTTCCCATCTCTAATTCCAATCTCTTGGAAAAAAAGATAAATGAAAACCAGAAAAAGCTACTGAAAGCTTAATGGTATCGATGAAAGCTTCTGGTATTTATAAATATACAATGGATGGAGGCACAAATGTAGTAAAGAGGTGCCAGACATATAGGAAGGAGAGAGATAGGGAAAAGGGAACCCTTCTGTTTAGATTTGGAGGGTTAGCAATGGGGAGACAAAAGTGCTTGTAAGGCAAAGGTCAAGTAAGTCATTTCAGGTTTGAATAAGCTTCCAAACTAAATTGCTAAACCTTTTCAGTTGTACCCATCCCTAGATGCAATCCACTGCATAATGGGAAAGACTCAGAACACTGATTTGATAAGAGCTTCCCATTCTGCAAATGAAACAATGATCTCAGTACTTGCCCTGTCGCTGTAACGGAGCCATCAAAAAATCATATATCCCACATGCACACTTCCCTCGGCCCCGCACCTTGATGTTTCCTTCCCCTGTGACACTCCTGCCATTTTGGATTACTGTGTCATTTTGAGACTCCATTTTTGTGGGTTATATTTTGGTAAACACACCCTATAACATGGGGGGGAAAGTAAAACGTTTTGCCATTATATACTTTAACTCCCCACTGCCACCTCCATGAACAACGTTATTAAGATCAGACTCAAATAATGAGCAATGCTGAACTCTGTAACTCGTGCAACTCCCTGAATGGGATAATTGGAGACAATGCTCTGCTCCGCCCGGAGCAAAGCCCTATATAGAGACAAGTCACCCCTCCCCCATTTCGCGAGTGAGATGGGAAAGGGAAAGGCTGGTGAGCTCCACGCCCTGCCACATTCATTAACGGTGACTTTCCAGTGCATTTATAGCACATGAGATCACTTAGCCCAGGCCGTGATCTTTCCCATTCTGTTGGAAAATGTTCGCCATCATCTGCCTTGATTTAACCAAAGGAGACATTCAGTTTGTTAAATGCATTTCTCTGGAAGTTTGCATGAAAATCGCCCCAACTTCCCGTTACTCAAGACAGGAAACACATGTCTGCATAGCAGATAGACATGGGATGGCTACAGATGATAAATAACAATCTGTGAAGAATTCTAAGCTTCACTATATACACACAGATGGTTGTTCACAGGAGCCTAGCGAGCCTTCTCATTCTGGAGCATTTTTTCCTGAGGCACCCTTTCCCCTGCTATGCTATCCTTTCACCAGGTAGAGTGGGTGATGGCAAACAGCTTAACATTATAAATTGGTCAGCTGGAAGTATTTGAGGGTGGGTGGTTTCTGCTTCTCAAGATATACCAGGCTGTCCTGGTCCAGGAAGCAGTAGACCCAAGGCAGATTCTGAAACAAACCAACTCATATTTAAGAGTCTGATCTTGTATCTTGGTTTTCACCCTCATCCTCATCAGGCCAATGATGACTCTCGGGATGTTTGGGCCCCATAGCAAACTGGAAGCACAGTCACTCAAAAACATCCAAGAACTAGAGCTATTACTGTCACTTATATTGCTACTGCCTGGCAATGTTACCATGCCACTCAGCACTGGTTCAATTGGCCCTCCGTATCCAGAGTGAGTGTTTTCTTCCTTTTAACATACTCTCACTGAAGTGATGGAATCACACTGGTTCTCCAAAAAACCATAGTATACAGTGCAGAGGAGGCCAATGGAAACCTCAGTGCTTTGCAGGAGGTCTCTGTTTGTAGGAGAAAATGTAACATTTGTAACACTGGATTTCATAGCCTCTGTGCAACCCTTATTAGAGGCCTTGAAAGAAAGTGTACCTTTTCAACTCTTCCCGTTGTGTTTGATTGATCTGCAGAAAGTTAAAATCAAATTATTGCCCTTTAAGGAACCCTGCTGGAAATCAATAAAACGTTGTGCAAACCACAGCAAACATGTCCCTTTTGAGCATCACTGTAGCTGTAGCTACACAAGTTCCAGTTACTTATCACCAGTTGTTACATAGGCAGAACTCCCCCAAAATCAATGGGGAGGGTCGTCCGGATCAAGGCCCCCCGGAGCGGTAAGCTGGCCTTCTGAGACAGCCCTACCTTTCCAAAGACGATGTCATCCATCCCATCGCCAGGCAAAGAGAAGAGTTCAGACTCGATTCCAGTTTCTCTTTTCAGGACACCCTGCGATGAGGCACAGTCTCCACTCAGCCCATCCTCCAGGAAATGTTCACATTCTGGGGAAACAAACAACAAAACACCAGAATGAGTGACAACCTGGCCTTTTCTTTTGCAGTCACATGCAGCCACCTCTCATTTTTGCTGAGGTACAAAAACAAACTCCATAAAATCACTAGAGAGGGCATCATACCTGCAATTGGTTGTGGACAGCAGCACTGGTCACGTCAGCTACTTGCTATTGACTTATTTACACAGGCCACAAGTGTGCAACCCACTTTACAAACAAGTGTTTGTGTCACACTCTGCGTGCACCTCCCAGAAAGTCAGAGCAGGTTTTTAACATTTTATTCAACAGTTTAGAACGCCTTCTTTAGCACTTCTCAGACTCTGTCTACACAGTACGTGGGAGGGTGATTTCCAGCACAGACAGACATACACACGCCAGCTCTGCTACAGCTAGTGCACTAAAATTAGCTCTGTGGCCACAGCGTCACAGGCAACAGCTTGGGCTAGCTGCACAAGGACAATCCCATCCGAACCCCTGGGTACATACTTGGGTGGCTAGACCAAGCCGCTGCTTGTGACGCTGTGGCCACACTGCTATTCTTAGCAAGCAGAGCTCGTGCATGTATGTTTATCCAAGGTGGGAATCACCCTCCCAGCTGCTGGGTAGATATACCTGAAGTGGCACAAGTGCATCTGTGTAAAATCGACATGCCATGAAAAACACATATTCGTACCTGTAGTATATGCTGCCGGTACATATACAGTATACATTTGGGGACCAATTCAGACTCCACTGAACTCAATAAGGGGCTTACCTCTGACTTAAATGAGAGCAGAATTAGGCTCATATTCACTAGGCGTAAAGCATCTGTAAGTGAAACGTGTGCTCCTCTTTCTCAATATCAGAGAAAGTCGATTCCATTTAATTCCTTAAAGCCAAGGTTAGGATTTATTTTGTGCTTAGCAGGAGAATTTGAGGATGATTTCCCACATCTTGGAGAAAGGTAGGCTCTCTTAAGAGATTAAGTTATTTAGAATTCATGTATTTTTTAAATTTTGTACTTGCACCTGGAATTTGATCGTTAGAGACATTTTATAAATTAAAAATAAATCCATTTCAACCTAATGCATGTTTTCACAAATTGCCTCTACCTTTCATTATCCTCGTGCTGAGCCCAGGATGAACACCTAGAGTACAGCTGATCTGAAAGGGATTACCTCCCCTCCATAATTTTTTTAAAAGCTAACAAAAACGTTTGTTGCTGTTGATATTTCAGTGCAAAATGTCAACATTTCATTCAAAAACCCAAAACCTGAAAATCAAAATATCTTCAGCCTTTGGCAACCAAAAAATGTTTAGCCAAAAACCGAACAATTTAGTTTCTATTTTTTTTATGAAAAAAATTGAAAATCGTTGAGAAAAGCAGGCACTTTCTATGAACATTTTCATTTTAGCAAAAAACCAATTTTCCATAAAAATATTTTTAACTAAAATATTGTTTTAGTTAAACATCTGGCCCTAACCTAGGCAGATAAACACATTTTGATGGTATCTGCTTGAATGAAACATGTATTCACTTTTAAATTACATCTATCGTGCACAACCCTCAGCTGTGTCATACTTATACTCTGCGTAGCTGAAGTGGGTTTGGGATGGGGAGAGTAGCCATAAGCCACCTTTGTCTCTACCTTGGGCCAGCCTAGGGCTGAACCCGCCCCCGACAGCTCTACTTCAAAAGTAAGCCTCTTGGAGCAGGGACCATCTATTGCTCCTGTGTTTGTACAGCGCCTAGCACAACAGGGTCCTGGACAATAAGTAGGTGTCCTAGGTGCTACGGTAATACAAATATTATTACGCCAGCTGTAGCCAGCCTCTGCACAAGGGATAAGGACTATCAGAGGAAACAATTTCCAAGCAAGTTGCACTGCAAAGGTCTCCCACGAGCCTATGTTCACATGGTCCTAATTCAAAACTCAACTCTAGCTAAATAGTGCATGTAAACTCAGTACTTCTCAGCTGATCGAGGGGAGTTCACTCAGTGAATATGTGACAGGAGAAGAGATGCCAAAATGAAGGCTGGCTGCACTGTATAGTCTACTGAGTCATTGAGGGATGACTATGTTGTGGTAGTGACATGCTTGGCTTTTGGTGGTGGTGGAGAGAGAGCATTAAACAGCCAACCATCCGCCCCTGGCACCAGCACTGAGCCATTACATCCAGGAACAGCATGGGTCCACCTATTTCCATCTGTGTCCCCGGCTAGTGGGAAATGGAGACAGCTTGATAGTTATTGCGCAAAAGAAGAATAGTGGAAAGTTCAAAGAGTATGAAAAAAATGCTCTTTTGAAAGCACTCAGATACAACGAATGCTTCCCTAGAAAACGGTTTTCCACTAATGGAGATTAAGATGTTCCCTGTGGTACTGTAATTATGCTCAAGAAAGAAAATAAGGCTGGAAACACCAATAATCCAGAGATGAGTTTCCAAACCACAGAGAAAAGGAAAAGTACTTATTGTACTAGGTGTGGCTGTTCCCCACTCCTTCTCCCCTTTCAGTAACCCGGAAAATCTGAACCTCTTTTCCACAACTTTGTGGGGGGAAGAGAGAAAAGGAAAAAAGAGAAGCTGTAACAGACTGAGAGCCAACATCCCGGTCAATCCAGCTGGCAATTTAACAGAGCATGTCCACATTCCAGACGGAAAAACAAACAGGCCCAGAGACGTTCTGATGGAAAATTCACAGGGAAGCTCCAGATTCGCCAATGGACGGATACCTCGCCCAGAAAATAAATCAGAACAGGCATTAAACCGGACAGCAGGGCCAACAGAGGGGCATGAGAGGGTGGAAAAGGAAGGAGTTTCTTTCTTTCAAGAAACAATGGGGGGAGGAGGAACCTGACACATACCTCATCCCAGCTGTGCTGAGAACTTTCCAAATCCAAAGGCTGTTTGGAAGAATTCTCTCCCCTTTTTAGGGGCACTTTATTTATTGATTTTTTTAAACTGTACACATGTTGCACAATTTGGGACTCCACACTCCTACACCATGATCTGATAAGCCCTGGTGACGACACTATGACAATGCCTTAACAGAACTAGATGGATGACTCTCATCACATATACGTCATGTACTTACTGCGGATAAATGATTTATAGTTTAACTCTGCTCATATGTGTGTGTGTGTCTCTCTCCATGGCGACGCATATGAAAATAAAATGACACTGGGTGCATTTTTATGTGCATCATATGGAGACAAATACAAATCAAACTAAAAACCCATGGGAAGGAAAATTCCAAGCAGTTCACTGCACAGAATTAACACAGCATCATCCCGTCAAAATGGGGGAGAGTTAAAGGAGGGAGAAGGCGTAGCCCTCTAACTGAATGCTTACACTGAGATCCATGGGGAAAATCATAGATCTCAATGTATTCAAGCAACCTATATGTTTTTTATAAGAATATTAAATGAGAACCTTTCTATAGGTGAAAAGAAAAGGAGTACTTGTGGCACCTTAGAGACTAACAAATTTATTTGAGCATAAGCTTTCCTGCTCAAATAAATGTGTTAGTCTCTAAGGTGCCACAAGTACTCCTTTTCTTTTGGCGGATACAGACTAACACGGCTGCTACTCTGAAACCTTTCTATAGGTGGTTGTTTTTAATGATCCTATAAAATTTAAGTGAGCTCTGGCTCTACTAGCAAATTTGATAGGATTCAATTCCATACTGTACTCTTGGAGAAATTCTGTGCCACTGCAAATGCACAGAATTTATGTGCCCCACAGATTTCTTTGCTTCCCTGCACAAAAATGACTTTTGGATGGGGAAGCAAAGGGAAGCCACATGAGCCGTCATGCAAGCCTCCCCAGCAGCATGTTTTGCGTGCCCATGGCAGCCGGCAGAGAAGTAAATCACTGTGGGGCAAGGGGCGGGACTGGGGAAGACACGGCTGGTGGCTACTACCCTGCACTGGGCTCAGCTGATAGTCCCGGCTGGGCTGAGGAGGACGGGACTTCCTCTTCTCTTGCACAGCATCCAGGGCCGCATCAGATCCACCCCCTGATTTCTCCCCCAGCTGTAGGAAGCTCTGCAAACTCCCCCCCCATCCCACACTTCCTGCAACCATTGCTCCTCAGCTGCAGGGGCAGGGATCACTATACAGGGAGCTGCTCCTGCATCTGCCCAACCTCTGGGCATCGAGACCACCTCATACCCAGACCCTCCCACCGTATCTCACCCCGCCCACACCCAGAACCCCCCCGACGAGCCCTACTCCCCCAGCACTTGGAGCACCCCAACGAGCCCTCCACACCCAAATCCCCACCCTACCGAGCCCCAACCAGCTACACCTGGAGCCCCACTCCACTGAGTCCCACTCCCCCCAGCATCTGGATCCCTTCCAGAGCTCCCCACACCTGCACCCCCCGCTGACCTCTATCCCTCCCTGCACCTAGTTGTCCCCCCCGCTGAGCCCCAGCCACCTTCACCTGGACCCCCCTGCAGTGTCCCATTACAGTTGCGCCTAGAACCCCTCAACAAGCCCCTGTGCATCCAGATCCCCCCCAGACCTGGTTCCCCCACTGAGCTGCCCACACCCAGATTGCCCCACACAGAACCCTCTCAACCCACACCTGCCCCCCCACACTAAGCCTCTCCACACTTGGATCCTGCCTTGCTGGGCCTGCCTGCCCACACCTGGTATGGAGGGGCAGGGCCGCGGGGTGTTTCTGGGGCAGGCCCGTTACTTGCACTGTGTCAGAGTTGGGTGCAACCTCACAGCTGAGTCCGTGTCCTGGGGTGGGGGGAGGAGGGGAAGCTGCACAGTGATCTCCCATCTCTGTGCAGCCAGTGGACTGTGCTCCCTAATGCCATGCTGGAGCTTCCACATTTATTTGACAAATAAAACTTGCAGAATTTTAAAATATTGTGCGCAGAATTTTTCATTTTTGGCGCAGAATGCCCTCTGCAGTAGTATTGAATTCTACTGGTTGTTAAGTTAATGTCTGTAGAACTCTATTGGTTTCATCTCTGTCACATTCTGTCAGACATTTGCCTAAAGGGGAGAGACGCACCTGCATTCTTCCTTGTCCCTCCTCCCATCCCGCAGAATTGCAGCTCAGTCAGGAGCTGTGTTGCTACTGTGATCCTGGAAGCGTTTGTGCAGTAACCACACCACTTCAGAAAGGGACAGAAGCGGAGAAGCTGGAGTACATACACTGGCTTCAGAGACGGTAACACCAACACTCCCACAGTCAGATCAGTGGTAGATTTGGTGTGCCCTGTTTTCATTATTTATGGAGTAATGGAGTGCTATGTGTAAAGGCATTTTGCAAACACAGAGCACACAGGCTCTGCCTTGAGGAACTGAAAATCAACTTCACAGAGGCAAATACAACCCACAGGGAAACCACATATGCAAAAGATGGCAAGCCACGTTGGAAGGTCTCATGAAAGAAGTGCAACTGAAAGAGGAGGCTGAGTGCATCTTGGGAGTGCTAGGCCGTTCTAAGAATAGCGGGACATATGAAAGAAAATACAGTTGAGGGTGGTTAAAAGGAGACAGAAGAAGCAGCTAAGAGATAGGATTATTAGGAGACGTAAATGGGGGTGAAATTCAGATGAACTTTGAAAATGCACGCAAGGAGCTTAAACTGACGTAATAAGAGACAGGAAGGCAATGAAAGGATTGATGCTTGCTATTGCCCATCAATCTGGGGGGACTCAGGAGTGGAATTATTGACTGTTTAGACGATGCTTATTATCTCACTGATATGGTGGATTACTATCAAGTGTTTCCCCAGGGAAAGTCTAGTTTTTAAAAGAGTTTTATTTTATCTAATAGGGGCCAGAAGCTGAACCTGGATAGACCCCTGGTCACTTAACTACCCACATCACCCCCTCTTAACAGCACTTTGGTCTTGCACAGAGGGTGAGCTTCAAGGCTGTATCCTCAATGAAAAAAATAGTTTAACTAATTTCACTTAAGAAACATCTCACATTTTTGAAGCAGATGATGAAGTTCCAATTGAAGGAATGCATGAGCTTGGGCAGACACTAGACTGTTATGAGAATTCATCAGGACAATTACATTGCCACCTCAGGAAACTGCAGACATATAGTTAGGGCTGCAGGTTTGTCACTTTGCTGAAAACATCACAGATACTCTAACTTCTCTGTTTGGCTGTGACTTCCATGCAGGAAGGCTCCAGGTGGGTCGTGTCAGAAGGGTGGCAGGGCCAAACCTCAGCAGCTCTGTGACTCCATGAGCCAAACTGCAACACACACAGCAGGGAGCGGGGCCCAACCCCACAGGACACAGGAGCCACTGCTGCCCGGGATAAGTGTAGGGTGGGCTCGCTCTCAACCCCAAGGCCCAACCCTGGGACACAGGAGCCACCGCCGCCTGGAGTGAGTTTGGGGTGGGCTTGCTCTCCGGCTCCCTCTCCCACCACCCCTCACCCCAGCTCCACGGCCTTCCCTCCTCACCTGGCCCAAAACAGGGTTGCAGTGCTGGGGTGGTTCATTTGACAGGGCTTTTTTTTTTTTTTTTTTTAAATAAAAGATCATGGAGCAGTCACTAAATCCGTGACCTTTACTACATTGATCATGAATGCTCTGTGATCTTTGATAAAAAGAATTGCGGTGACAAATCTTCCGACCTATGTATGGATTTGCAATGGATACTTCAGTCAACATGTTGCTTGGTCAGCATGCCCAGGATCAACCAGACAGCTCGCTACTTCACTCCAGGATCTGATGCGAGGGGTGTCATGACACGACAGTGCACGTCTAAGTGCATTATTCAGCAGGAAGCAGAGGCAGAACGTTAATGCACTAACCAGAGTGTTGCTGTTGGCCAATAATGCACACTCAGGAGAGTTACCCTTATCTTCCAACTCATCACTGAAAACAAGGTAATACCCCTCCTTCTCCACATCTCAACCCCTCCTCAAGTGTAATTTCTTTAATGAAAAAAAAAAAAAGAAGCAAGAAATGGCCGCTGTAAGAAAAGTCCACTTCAAAGCCACCATTAAGGGACCAGAAAAACTACTCCAATTTATGCTGTTTTAAACACAAGTATTAGAAGACAGGAAACGTTCCCTCTTATCTGGGATATCAATGTGCGCTGAAACAGGCCAGGCTAGTTTTTCTGTCCATGTGGAAGGAAGGGCAAATATTAAACAGCATAAATGATCATAAACTCAGCACTGCTCAGGGGCGGGGGTGGGAAAGATGGCTTTGAACCACCTTTCTTCTCCCTGAATCCTGGGAATCAATGGAGGCTGCTGGCTGCCTCATACTTTTGAAAGATCAGGCTACTGATTTAGGTGTCTCAATACGCATTTAGGAACCTAATTTGAGGCACCCATTTTTTAAAGGCTTGGCTATAATCTATACACCCATGCACCCCTAAATTTTATTTAAGAATCAAATAAGTGAATAAATATTTTAACACAGAATTGCATCATGAGAAGATGGGCTATCTAGCTGGATGTCTCAGTACCAGTCATATAAGCACAGGAACAATCGGCTAATAATTACATGTGCCCTTTTCGCCCATTTGTGCATGTTTTTATTTTATGGTGATGGGAAAGAGGAGAGAAAGAAAAGGAGGGAAAGAAGGATACGCCCCTGGTAGAAGGTTAATTGTAAGGAAAGAGACTGGTGTCTCAGCTCCTTGAACAAAGGGATTGGGTGCACAGCATTCTACTTACCTCTAGATTCATGAGTTTGCGTTGGCTCCAGCAGTGACGGATCTGAACATGGCTCTATTGAACACCAGCTTTCACGGTTTATCTGAAAGAGCAGAAAGTAGGCCAAATAAGTAAATGTCGACAGTGAGGCCATTTTAGGGAGTGCACCGCTCCTGCTTTAAGGGCATAGTGCTCTTGCTGCATGGAGACCTGTCTGAACTTTCCCACCAGTGGCACTGTGCTGATTTGAAGATTTTAGGACCATTTCCACTTTCCAGCACTGAGAAAGCAATGTATTAAGGTCCACAGCTCCATTACCTAGGGTACTTTGGCCTGCTTGAGGCTTGGGGGCAGAACATGACCTGTCAGTCTCTGGCAGCAGGGGAATTCCCCACTTCCCAGTAGTTCCCACCATTTGAGACAGCCCCCACAGCCTGATTAATTTAATTCCACTTCCCCGAATTACAGATTGCGTTAACTATACTGTGAGGAAAAAGCACAATGATTTCTCCTGCTGCACGGGAGGGGACATTCCCCTTAGTGAGACAACACCACATCTTTGGGTGCCAATGTCCACCTCTGTTTCCTTTTGCCTTTGGATTTTCTTGGTCTAGCTCTGAGGAACGGTCTCAGAAGCTGGCAGGGCCTCAGCTGCTGCAAACACTTCAGACGGGGAAGTGGAGCCGAGAGGAACCATCTCCCCAAAAGTCAAACGCAGTCCTGGGATTCGGCTGGGAATCAGGCATGACTGAGCGAAACTGTTGGTTATTTGATTTAAAAGGTTGGCCTTTTTCTTTGGAAAGTTCTGCAGCAGGGAGGGCTGGGGGAGCCGCCAGGGAGGCAGAGACAACCAGAGGGAACTTCTGGGGGCAGGGCATTACGTTGCTGCCAGTGACTGACACCAGAGGTCTGGTTCTGTTCCTAAGCTACAAGCAGACTGAAATATCCATTGTAATGGATCCTCAGAACTTAGCAGAGAGAAGAAAAAGATGATGCAATATTTTCATCACACTTCAGCGCTCTCTGCCACTAATGTAGAGAACGTCAGAAGGGTGGGTTTGGAACTAGATTAGGACATCTGCCACCTCTTAACTGACCAGTGCCATAGCAGAGCCAGCTGGTAAAGTGATAGAAGTAAAAAAAATAAAATAAAAATCAGCATTAGGCATCCTGGAAAAGCGTTAGGCATCCTGCTCTGATGTCCTGGCTAAATCTTACTATAATATAATTACATACAACAAACAACCCTAATGTTATACGGCTTTCCTATTGCCTCCTGGGCCAAAAGAATCTCAAAATTAACTCACAAAGTGATAGGATATGTGTTTAAGTGGCTAATGAAATGTCCAAACATACTAGATCATTTCCCAAGATCAGGGAGAGATCCTGCTTGAGTGGACAGGAAGGATGACACAGTGTTTACAGGTTTACTTGCATCCGATGAAGTGAGCTGTAGCTCACGAAAGCTTATGCTCAAATAAACTGGTTAGTCTCTAAGGTGCCACAAGTACTCCTTTTCTTTTTACAGTGTTTACAGTGCTAGCTTTAGACTCAGGAGACCCAGGCTCAATTCCCAGCTCCACTTCCTGCGAGACCTTGGGCAAGTCACTACTCACTCCGTGCCTCAGTTCCCCACCTACAGAATGAGCATAGCACCTCAGGGGCGCATTCTGAGGAGATACAATAAAGATGCTCAGATACTACAGTAATGAGGGACACAGAAGAATCCGAGATAGAGTGGGAACCAGAAGCCCTTTAAATATTTCAGATTTCACATACGTGCAACCAGTCTAAGTGACGGTTACGATGAAAAACACAAGACATTTAATATTAAACACACATAGACTAGCCATGAGGCATGGTGGATGTGGGTGAGGGGAAAGGATTGGCACAGTCCCATTCATACATATCGAATACCTGGGAAACACTGATGCACAGCACATAATTAAATGGTTTAGTAAAGCCTGTAAACATTATATAGACCAAGTTAAATATGCACTGGTTAGAAATTGGAGTTTTTTAAGTGTCTGATTCAACTCTACAGGAACAAATGTGGCAGCAAGGTTGATAGGCTGTGTCCAATACAGAGAAGTTGCATCTATCCATTCCTGGATTTACATGCATATATTTCACAATTAAGAACATCACAATAGAGATAGCTAAATACCATAGCAATATTCTTCCATTCTTCCAAGTCAAACGAGAATGTCTTTGGAACTGATACGTAGGCTTTCACTGACAAACCTAGAGGAACTATCTGCAAACACACATGGCAACATAAATTCAGGTTTGCCCAAGCTTATGTCTCTGAAGAAAATCCATTGTGGTCATTTATTTGTGGTGTGGGACCAACCGTCTCTCCCTTCAATACTAGCTTGCACCTAACCTTCTCTTGCAAATATTGGGCCTGATTCTCCTTTCACAACAATTTCACACCAGTGTATCTCCACAGAACCAAGGGAATAACACCCAATTTACATCAACATCAGGGAGAGGAAAATAATACCCAACGATGTCCTGTCCTACAAACAATGCTTGGAAAACAGACAGTGTTTGCAGAGCTGATCAAGAGACTGATCACGAGACAGAATAACTTGCACTAAGTTGGATTAACATCATTATCTATCATTTTCTCTTTTTCTATCAGAGGTAGTTGAATAAAATCACTGCAAATTCATTACAGATTTTGGCAATTTTTTCAACAGATAATTATTTGTGATTTTTCCCCATTAGCCAGCCAGCTCCATCCTCTCTAGTCTGTGGCTTTTCCAAGTATCTAAACTGTTGTATTCTAAAACTAATTAATAAAAAGTAAGTAATGAAAGGGTGCTACTGAAGGGAAACCTTAACAAGCCTGTGTAACCCACACACCTTCTGGGTGTGGTGGTGTGTCCCATCTGGTGGCACTGAGACACTTATGGAGAGAGAGAAGGTTAAATGAGTCTGCTCTACAGCCTTAGCTAAGAGGCCGTTGGCTTTTAGCTTATGCAGTGGAGGCTCATGCACTAAGCTCCAGAGGTCCCTGGTTCAATCCTGCCCGCTCATGACCAGGGTCTGTTGGTGTTACACCTGCTTTTAGAGCTAATTTAATATATTCTGTTTTTATAATACACCCAAGTATTCATTTAACAGTGCTAACATAGGAAGAATATTTATTATGCACCAATATAAAAACAAATAAAACTACTTGTGTAAATGAATGCTCTCTACACTATAGAAAGCCAAAGCAGCAGCATTTGAGAGAAGATGGCTTGATGATCACAGAAACTGGGTGATCCAGACATACTCAAAACAAAGGGCTGTCCACTTAAATTTCCTTACCAGAGCCCCTCTTCATCCTCATCAAAACCCAGCCCAAAGTTTACATTCGGCGGTGACTGAATATTGAAGCACTGGGTAGACAAGTGAGGCTGGTCACACAAAATCAGTCTCAGCTCTACCTTCCTGTCGCAACTTGGAGATTTTATCATGGACACCGAACCATTATCAATCACTAAAACTAATTCGCCCCAGTCTTTCTGCTTCTTTACGAGGGATGCTAGGAACAGGAAGGCAGACTGATTTCTACATAAAATTCAAAGCCCTTCTTTCCCTCTGCACCCACACTGATCATAGCTTGTTGATTCTGAGCTGCCAGAGGCTTCCATCTTGAGTTGCTAGTGTGGGAGCAGAGATAATACGGCACCATTTAACAGCAGAAAATCTGCAGCATTCTCTATGGACAGAGCTTCAGTATGCAGACTTTCGGGAAAAGGTCAGCAGGAAGCCAGGTATTTTTACATACACTGGATTGAACCTGCTTAAGACAATGAACGGATCAAGGAAGCTCCTCCACAACAATTAAAAAGTGTATCCCGGAGGGTTTTGTTTGTTTGTTTGTTTTAGAGCTGTATGTACAGGACCGGAGTGTGGATATGGCAGAGTAGCAGCCAGCTCAGTACCAAAGAAAACTCAATTAGGCCGGCACCAGTGTGGATGTGCAAACATTGCACTGTTAGATTTTTCTTTCAGGGAACATGTGCGCAGTGGCTTCCAGAATCTCAGAGCCAACTTACTGCAGACATTTAATATAAAATCCAAAGCAACTTAATACCAAAACCTCTGTGCAGAGTAAAAGAAAGAGGAGACATAAGACAGTCTGCTAGACAAAAGGGGCTGTTAAGTTACATTCTGCACCATGTGGGAACAATTAGTGACCACCAGCTCTTATTTCCTTCAGCTAAACACAGAGATCTTTCACTTTAAAGATCCACAATGGCGCCCTCCCTCCCTTTTCCTGTGCTCATCAATGTGTCTCAGTGGAGTTCTCTAACATCCTTTACTGTAGTCAGTAATGTTCCACTTCACTGGCTCTGTTACTTCTTCTCAGACTTTTAAAACACTGTCACTTTCCTCTTCTGCTGCAGTTTGTGTCTTTTCAAACAAACAGCCACCAGACGTTCCCAGAGGGCTCGCACTTAAGCAGTAGATGATTAGGTCCATCTTCATCTCTCACTCACGTCTACCCCTCTTGCTGGGGAGTGCATCAGTGTGAGACCTGAACATGGGCCCTAGTGTTTCCTTTCCAAGAGAAGAGTTATGTTAAGTTTCGTTAAGATCAGCAGCTGCCATAACAAATGCCATCAAAAGCTGGATTGTTGGCAAGACTCATGCACGTTAATGGTGCTAGGTTGAATTGCAACAGAGCTCTTCAGGTTGCACACCACTAGCCATATAGTGAGACAGCAGTGAGTGCTCCTGTTTAACCATACCTTAAATTCCCCAAAGGAGCGACTCTTGAGTAATAATGACTAAGATACGATAGTTGGGGCCACTATAAGATGTTTTAATGGAGAAAGGTCTCATTTCCATTCTATTCTCAAAGTGTTCCCCACAACTACACATATCCTGCAATGACTTGCACACGTGCTTAACTTTATGCACTGTGAGTTGTCCCCTTGACTTCAGTAGAAATACTCACGGTGCGTGAAGTTAAGTCTGTGCATAAATCCTTACCAGATTAGGGCCCGGACCCTTACAGTACAGTGAACAACACTGCCATTTCTCCCAGTTTCCAGGGGCACGGGTATTCAAAAAAGGGCCTGTGGGATATATTAATAAGTAAGTGGAACAAAAGAGACAGGGCTATCAATGACTGTAGTTTGAACAGGGGGCGGGGAAGAGGCTCCTATAACCACAAGACCTTTCCAGTTGCTCGGTAAATTGTTGCTGTGTAATCTAACACCAGGGGATTCTCAGGCTGCAGCATTCCCTTTGACAATCTTCCAAAGGGAAAGTGGATAAACGTGCCAAGAATATGTTTTAATTTTTGACACAGAGAGATCCCTTCCCCATTATCTGGGACTAGATTGCTGCTGAAAATCATTGTGGCGTAGATGTGTGAGAGCTGCAAGGAAGCCACCTGCTAGCCTTATATTTTCCCCTCTTTCCAAATTCCAGGTATCTGAAACCTACAGGCAATCTGAAAATGCCCTATTATCCCAAACGAACCTGAGTGATCCCTCTGCTTCCCTCTGGAGAAACAAACTATGTTCAAAACAAATGAAACCTACATCATATTAAATGTATCCCCTTCCCCCAAAAAAACAGAAACCGCAAACCCCCAAAAGCTAACATTAGTTCAACATTATGGCTTTGAAATCGAACAGTCAAAAAACAGGAAATTCCAAAAGTTGAGGCTTCCTTCCCACAAGGGGCATTGCATATCTCATATATTTGATTGTAATGCACAAAAATCCAACAAATTCATGAATGTTTTTATTTACTGAAGAAAAACAGGTCTATAAACTAAATGCTCAGAGGGAGATAAACTGGAAACCTTGGGCTTAATTATGAGCTGTACCAAGGTGGGAAGGATAGCTCTAAGAAAACTTTTACACACACCCTTCAATTCTTGCCAGACTGGAACTGAAACAGTCCACTGCATAATTTAGAATAGAGAAAGTATTGCTCTAAATTGTGCTGGCTGCAGTGGTCCTACAAGGACAATTGCACTGACAACCTATCGCACGGAATGTCATCTGCCCCAACCCCTTGCAGTCTCATACACGGAACAGAGCAATCTGTCTGAACCAGAGGTTGAAAAACTGGTCCATTCACTTTCAAAATATCAAGTGCTTGTTTTCATACCTTCACATTGCGCTGCTGCTAATTTCTGCATGTATGGTCTGATTCAACCTCTACTAAAATCAATGGGTGACTCAATAGGAGATCTGGCCCTCAGTATCTCTGATTGAGAAGAAATAAGCAAGGGAAAAAATCCTAAACTAAACTATTTGACTCATACAACTTATAAACTCTGCAGGCAGAATTTAAGTTCTCTGACCTGGAGCTAACAGTTTCATAAGCATGAAGCTACAAAGACACTGTGAAATGTACAGTGAGCTATTTAAAGCAATTTTTTTTACTGTGACTGCTCAGTCCTGAATTGGTTATTTTAAAACTTAGCAAAGCAAATACTGGTAATCAAGGCCTATTTACATATAAATACCTAGATAAACAGACAGATAGACATGTAAGGTTCCAATCACTGAGGTATCTGGGTGCTATGCCTAGGTTGTATCTACATCAATACATTGGTAAGACACCCATACACAATGATGATGGGTACCAGCATAAGAACCCAGAAAAGATAGTTACCAATACTTTGAGGCTCCCTGATCCTATGGCTGGCAGGACTGGTTCCTGGAGTAATTTAGAGATGGATCAGAGCCTTCCTAAGTTACACCATGCTACCTAGAACCATAATAAGCCACTCAGGCAGGTGAAGATATAAGTATCGTAGAGGCACTCTGACCGCTCCCCTTCTCCTACATCTCCTAGACAGGTGTCCGGGAAGGGAGGGTGGCATAGAATCACTATGTCAGCTCTATGCCATCCAGGACTTCCTATATACAGTCAGAATCCCCTTGTAGCCCACTAAACCAGCTTTATAATCTCTGTGCTACTGCAGTGACACAACAGGACCATATAGTAGGAAAGAGGTTTTGGTCCCAAATTTCAAATGCTAGGAATTTTTGAGTTGCTCCCAGGAAAAGGAGGTCAGATTATTGTTTTTTAAAACAGGGGGAGGCAGGGAAATTATTTTTACCCTCTGAATCCCAGAATGACTGATGAGTATTGATTCAAACTTTCCAAAAAACAGCTTTAGGCAGTCTAAACATGAAAAAATTCAGCCCCAGAGTTCAATCCTTAAGAAAGTTATGAGCATGTAAAAATAATCAGTTTAGAACTGAAATTATTTTGCAACTTTACCCACTAGTGGTTGCAGCCAATGTAAATGCAACATCATTTATACTCTGTAGCTAAAACAGCATTAGTTCTCCTGTGTTCAGAGCTTATCCCAATGATATTCCCCTACCAGCTATTTTTACTTCTGATGTCACAGAGATCACCTACCTAAAAAAAAACAACAACAGGGTTAAGGGCACACCAACACATTACTGGCAGCCCTTGATTCAAGAGTCCTTTGAGAATCAAATCAATGCACCAATATAAAAGCTACTCGCTCTCTTATTATCTACTTCACCATGATTTCAAAGGCAGACTTATTACTGAAGGGTATTTTTGTTTGTTTGTTTTCTTTAATTTATCTATTGATATCTGACCTTTGGACACTTGAAGCTAAGGAAACAGTGTGCCACCCAAACCAAAATAATTACTTGGGAGAGTCCTCCTTCCTTCTATAAATAGTTTAATTAAAAAACCGCTCCTTGCCTAAAGGTCTGATCCAGCTCTCATCAAAGTCAACAGAAGATTTGCCATTGACTTTGCCTGGTGTTGCACTGGGCTCCCACATCTCTAAAACTAGCTCAGGTTGTGTTATAGATGACAGATTAAAACATGAGGCACTAAAAACAAGGTAAATGTTACTGTAATTCCCAGTTGTTTGTGTCTCTATGTTCCCCGAATTAGCATGGCACCCCACACACAGTGAATCATTTTCAGGAACAATCAGTATCATCCAGAGTGTTGGAAGCTGATTGGAAAAATATTAGGGTGATTTCACAAGAGCCATACTTTGTTATAAATTCGAAGTTTTACTTAACAAAAATTAAGTTAGGGAACGGATGACTTCAGAAATACGAATTCACTATAATCGTATAAAATAACAGTTCAGTCATGGCAGACAAACACAGCTTCCAAAAAGACTGTGCTTTTTAACAAACAGTTGAATCTGTCAGTGGGTAACAGTGCTGCCTGTCTATTGTAGGGGACCATTCAACACCACAGCTAAAGCACTTTTTGTATAACATGTCTGAACATTTATTTTGTCTATGACTCAGAGGGGTGTCTAGAGATTGCATTGCAGGGGCTTCCAGTTTCTCGTAATCAGCATAGTTAAAGATAGTATTAGAAAACAATTCACCAAATCCAACATGGCAAGAAAACCAGCAAAGGTTTTTTAGGGGTGGGGGAAGAACACATTAAGTGGGAGCCAAAAGTAATAATCCTTCTATAGGTGAATGCAAGTTGGCAAGTGCCAGGCTGATCTTAGTGCAGGTGGGATGGGTCAGGGAATCGTTTGGGAAAACATATCATGGAAAAAATAACTACACTGCTTATAATTCTGGATTGAAATTTTTTTTTAGTTTTTCCACTTTTACCTCTGACATACAGAAAGGAAAAAAGACTCTAGGAGCCATAAAGTGCGACTAACAAAAATTAGCCACGCAACCATGCAGCAGGAACCACCTACCCATCCAGCACCCCACCACCTCCAGTTTTAAAAAGGTGATTCTCCTCCATGAGTTAAGATTATCAAAGTCAGGCTGTGTTATGAAGTTACTTGGGCTGCCTTCCCATTTCCATCCGCTGTGCCAGGAAACTGTTCAAGCTCCAAGCAGAGCTGTTACAGTGACAGAACATTCCCAGACTGCCACCATACCGTTTGGTGGAGTACTTACTAATTTTAGATTGGAGGAGAGAGCCCTGGACAATTAGCCAAGAGGCATCTGAGGCTTTCTTCCACCCATTTTAAGACAAAACAAACATTTAAACAAACAAAAACAACTCCTCTCCTTCTCCCCCAAAATAGAAAAGTTTTATACAGAACCAACAGCCAGAGCCATGTAGCACTGACAAAAAAAACCTACCATGCCTTTTTGGGCTGAACACACAGTCTTCCAGGTGAAGTGCAGAGGACCAGTGGGTAAAAACATTTTTAGTTCAAAAGCAACTTAATACAGCAAAACTCAACATGTCTCCTTGGGAAGTTTGCAAAATATTTGCAGTACCACTGATGATTTTGATAGAGGAGAAATGACAGACAGCCAGAGCACTTGAAAAAGACATATTTAACATAACGTCTCTATCACCATACAAAGTATCTGTCATAGCAAGAGCAAAATCACTTGATGTTATATCATTTTAATAAATACTCGAGATCTAAAAGCTGCACAGTCACCTCCTGATAGCTGCCTCCAACCTGCTCCCCCTTTCAAAGGAGGCACAAGAAATCTGGCTGCTTGGGGTGCATTTACAGCAGGGAGTAGATTAATGAAGCCAAGATGAGTAAGCAGCACTAATGAATAGGAAGTGTAAACAAACAATACTGTACCTTTAACAACACAACATCTACAGTCCTGTCCACCTTGGAAATGTCACACAGGCTGTACCGCCTCTTGTGTCGTTCATACATTTTGTCCAAAAAAAGGAAAACAGAGGTAAAACGTGAGGAACAGAGCCCACCATTAACTCCAGGATAAACTCGGCAAGGCGTTCAGTCCAAATCTCTCACATATGTGCTCAGAGAAGTCCCTGCATCTCAGCGTTCTTTGAATCACATCAGCCTCTCCAATTCTCTTAACAGGAAAAAGAAAATCCCAGAGCTGTGACTGTTTGATAAAAGTCTTCTTAGAACACAGGGTCACTTAGGCAGATGACGTAAGAATTTATAGCGAACAAGACAGATATGTTTAGAGAGATTATTCTAAATATGAAAATTAAAAATAACATTAAGTGAAAAGGATGGCACCAGCATTCCTGCTACATTTGATAAAAAAAAATTTTCTAGCCAATGTTAATGGCAGACAAGCACCAAAATTAAATTCTGGAAAGAGAGCGAGAACAAAAGCCAGATGCATGCAACTGGAACTGTGTAACATACCAAGAGAAAGAAAAAAAAATACCTAGGCTAGACTCAAACACAATGTGTCTAATTCAAAGAAGAAAAGAGTCTGGCCCTCAAATCCAAAGAAAATACTGTTGCGGACAGATTTTTTCGTCCACTATTTAAAAGTGTAAAAGAAAAACAACAAAAAAGACACTTTCCTCGTTTCAAGAAAGTCCACTGTTAACCAGGCAAGAGGGATTGGTTTAAAATAAGTTTAAATTTCTAATGACAGCACAGGGTAAAAGAGGAAAACATAAATAAAATAAAGCCACTCCCTCCTGATTTCAGCTGGAACGTCACTGCTTGCCTTTTTAGTGCTGTTCCAGCGTTCTTTGAGTCTTGAAAATTTAATTGCAGTTGTGGGAAGATGATTCATCTTTTTTGAGAGAGGAAAAAGCAGGGGGACAACTGGGTTTTCTTTTTCACCCCATTTCGTTCACCTCAAGATGCAGCCTCTTGGTGGACTTGGTTAATCGAAAGAGATGAAGAAGAGTAAAAATGTGTATCTTAAAGAAAAGGATCAGGAGAAAAGACAGCCCTTCCCCCCACCCTGGCCTCAGGTGAATGAAAAGAGAGAGTTTCAGGCTTACAGCTTCTCAAAAACAGGAATGGAAACTTGTGATTTAGTGTGTGGAAAAAAAGGAAACCAGCCATTTTCGGTGCTTGCTCTGTCTGCAGTACACAGCAGAAGAAGCAAAAGGCTTCAGCAGCTTGTTATAATATTTACAAGATAAAAAAATACAATTCTCTCTCATTTGTTTTAATCTGAAAAGCACTGTTTTAAACAAAGTTTTTAAGTCTCTCTAATGCTGGTCTAGCCAGCGAGTCTCCCTTCCTCTCAAAAAGAAAAGGAGGACTTGTGGCACCTCAGAGACTAACAAATTTATCTGAGCATAAGCTTTCGTGAGCTACAGCTCACTTCATCGGATTCATTCCTCTCAATGGCTCATTCACATCAGCCGGGCCCTCATTTCACACTGCCACATGGTTTCCTGTTTTCAGACTGATTCAGCCCTCTCCCAGCCCCTTTCAGCTTCCACCCCACCCTGACCTCTCATGGGACGAAATGTTTCCATACTTCCCTGGCTTTAGACATTCTCTCACTCATTGCTGAAAAGGGAAGAGGAACAGAGAGAGAGACAGAAGAGGAAAGGAAAAAGGCTTTCTTCACTTTAAGTTGCAAAAATTCAGAGATTTTTACAGAGCAGAAGAACTCACTGCTGTTGCTAGAGAGGAAGATGGGAATTAAGGGAGCTTTTAAGTCTGCGTCACAAAAGGAAAAAAAAGAACTTTATGTAATGGCAATATCAAATCAACCTTCCATTGCAGATATGGAAAGATGTTCTACTTGAGGCCCATGACACTGGCTAATCCCCCAGGACAGGGATTCACTCTATTAATACACGTAGTTGAGGATTTTTGAGGCTGTTGATACAGTCCCAGAGGAAATGACTCAGTGGTCTACATCTCATTAGCTGTTCAACGCTACTTGTAACTGCTAGCTCAAATTCTGGCAGGGACTACTCAACCCTGCATCCTTCCAAAACAGACGACAAGTGAGCTTCACCCACGTCAATGCATGAGGACCTTTCAGAAGCATCTTCAAAACCAGCGGTCCCATCTGAGCTGACATGTGAGAGCTCTTCTCACCCTTCTGCAACTGCAGGAGTCTGCGGCAGCTCAAGTTCCTCTCTTCTGAATGCTGTCAAGTCTGTCGGGGCATGTTGTTGGCTTCTGCCCCAGAGGATCTGCCTTTCACTGGAGGGCAAATTGATTCTCATAGGCAAAGAGTTTGTAAAACACTGAGATGAAATATGGTCCAAAAATGTAAAATATTATTTTGAGCTGCTTTGCAAATGCCACCCCAATTTGGCTATCCTGAAGCCATCAGATCAACCACCACAACCAGTACACTCACCATGCAAGCTGAGAAGAGTGGCAGTCTCATTCGACATGTCAGAGTGGCTCGGTAACAGCTACCACTAGGAAGATGAAAGTGTCTGATCTCCTCTGAAATCTCCAACCCCCACCTCTCATTTCAGCTTTCCACAGCCTGGAGCAGTTCCAATCTCTCCCTCACAACCTATAACATCACCGCCACAACTCACCCAACTGGACTAAGGAGGTTCCCATACCTGAATCTTTCATGTAGCACCATCCACTGGCTCATGAGATCAGTCCTGGAAATCTTTTCTCTCTGCTAGTGAATGCAGCTTCTGCTTTTGGTATTAGGACATACCCCGAATATGACAATACAGTAAACAGGGACTTTCAGGAGTCACCAGTTTCATC
This sequence comes from Natator depressus, assembly GCF_965152275.1. NCBI lineage: Eukaryota > Metazoa > Chordata > Testudines > Cheloniidae > Natator > Natator depressus. Next base: position 70,885,241 of record NC_134243.1, read on the forward strand.
CAATGATGAATTCCCAGCAGTCATGCAATCATAGAGATAAGAAATCACAAATGTCTGTGACAGCTCTTCAGGCTCTTCCATATAAGGCAGGGATTTCCTCAAACTCAGATGTCCCCCAGACAGTTGCTTGTAAACAAAATCCCGAAGTTAATTCAGATAAGGAAAGCTGTGATGAGCAGTGTGAAGGGATGATGCTCTAATGCAATGGAGTGTTGCAACCAGTATCTACAACTCATACATTTGGCTTTTTCTTCAGTTGTTTTCAAAGGAACTTAGTGATTTTTTTTTTTAAAACTGAATTTCCTGGTGACAGGTTCTTGAGACACTGAGACACATAAGTCTTCTCTTCCTCTACTGAGCATGGCTGACCCATGCAGCAGCTGTACAAGCTCCTTCAGACTGCCTCAGATAATGCATCTCATCTTTGAGCTGCTGTGGGCATAAGAGTGGCTATACTGGATCAGATCAAAGGTCCATCCGGCCCAGTATCCTGTCTTCTGATGCCAGGTGCCCCAGAGGGAATGAACAGAACAGACAATCACCAACTGATCCATCCCCTGCCACCCACTGCCAGCCTCTGGCAAACGGAGGCTGCGGACACCATCCCTGCGCATCCTGGCTAATAGCCATTGATGGACCTATCCTCCATGAATTTATCTAGTTCTTTTTTTGAACCCTGTTGGCACCCTCTTTTAATGATGAGAGAGAAGTTCAGTGATCATGGCTCACTTGGTCCTTGGCCTCCAAATGAGACAGCCGCACAGGCTAATCCGTGTTAATTATGGGTGGGTTCTGGGCAGAAATATGTGATAAGACAAACCTCTAAGGTGCCAACTCCACTTGTAGCACAGGCTAGAAGCAGCCACTTCACCCTTTCTAAAGGCTGGAAAGTGACAATGACCTCTAGCCGGGGACAAAAAATAGAGGATATCCAGGCAGGTACTTTCTGCACCTGGAGGAAGAAGAGCAAAGAAAGGATCAATATCTATCTATCTATTCATCTTGTTAGCTCTGTGAAGTGAAGTGACTTCCGGAACTCCATTCAGGATTAACACGCTTTGATCTCATAGGGTCTGGAACTCAGTGGCATGGTCACCAACGAATCCCTTAGAACTCCCCTCTCACATGCACAGTGAAGTGACCAATTCTTTTACAGATTTTTTTTTTTTAATTGAAGCTCCCTAAGTTGCTCCTGGTGGTGGCTACAAACGCTCCTGCCCCTTCTCCAGGTTTTTTTTCTCCCAGGTTCTGTGGTCAACAAACTTCACGTTGTAAAACACACACAAAATTATCTGCCACGTGCACTCCCACGTGAGAGAGAGTCAGCCTCCTTCCATCTAAGGTGGGGCTTTTGCTGCATAGCCAGAGACTGGAAATCTCATTTCCCAGACATCCCAATCTCCTTACATACACATGAAGATGCAGGAAACAGGCTTCTGCTGAGTCAAAGCAAAGCAATGGTATCCTGGTATTTTTTGTTTTTTTATTTTTAACACATGCAGGCAGTCCCTGGATACACACAGTCACATACATACACCCAGGCAATATACGTATAGTGTGTACATGCTGAGGAATACAACCACAAATGCATGGCACTATCAGTGAAAAAGACAGAGAGAAAACAAATGAGCTAGTAATTCTCTCTTTTTCTGCTCTCCTTTCATGAGAGTTACTCAAAATGGAGAACAGAAACAATCAGCAACTACATCCATTGGCAACAGATTCGACAGTTCTGGGCACTTTATGAAAAACATCTGGAAATGATGAAGAGTTTGAAACTAACCAATCATTTCATATCCAAACCAAAACCAGTGCTGCAGATTTCAAATGAATAAAAAGTCTTGTTCAACTGCATCATATGAGCTCCTAACTCCTCCAGATAAAACCCCTCCCCCCGCTCCACCCCACGAGCTAACAGACCGCTTAATGACAAGGAAATCATGGTTAGCTGAAACAGACAGCATTATTGTTATCTGTTTCAAATTACATGATCCATATAGTTATGAAAGGCTGAAAATGATGCAATCTACAGAAACACTGCAGAATATTAATATTTTAAACTGTGGCTCTGATATGAATTAATAGAGTAGAGCGCTAAAAATATCCTCTTCCTTTTAATCAAATCAAAACCCACTTCTGATCACTACATGCAGGAGTTGTTAAATGCATCAGAAAGAGAAAGCAGAACAAGGAAAGGGCTAGGTTTTAAACTGTGCTTTTAAAAAGATCTGACTTTCTGCAAAAAGTGTTAAGATTTCTGCCCAAATGAGATACAAAACACTATTTCCTAAAACCAAAGAAGAGGAAGGAAATCTGCACCAGAACATTACAAATCTAATAAAGAATTTACATCCAAGTTTGGAAGAAGTGCACATTTAGCTTATTTGGAGAATGGCAGGTCAGCAATGGTGAGAGAAAAAACGTTAGATGACGGGGATCCTAGGGTGTATTTTCAAGAGGACTAGGCAGTTTCTCTACATCAAAGAGTCACATACAACTCAGTACTGAAAAGACAGGCATTTTTAAAAGTATATGTATTATGTCAGATTTTATATATTTTGCATTCTCACAACATGCTTCTAAAAACAAAGCAGAATTTTGAAACTGAACCCTCTGAGAGGACAAATGAAGTCTGGAAAACATTTTGTTTGTAGTTATGCTTGTTCTTTTTCGATCCGATGAATGTTGCAGCTGAACATGAAAACAGAACCAGCCTGTGCGCCACCTGGTGGCTACAATTTATTTAATTATTTAAAGTTAACAGATGTCCCTCCTAGAGCAAATGAAAGCTCTTGAGGTAAGTTTGCAACAAATAGAAAGTTAGCAACTTAGACAGTTATTACCTTGGATTCCCCTATTAGACATTGCATAGAAAATATATTGGACAACTGAAAGGACGGAGGCCTAAAGGAAAATGGTAGGGCACATGTTTAGCTGCTTGTAAGGAATAAGCTCTGCTCAACAATACAGAAGACACAAGAACACCAAAATCCTGCTTATATACCCTGGAGACAAATTCCTTCCTGGCCCCCCATATTTGCCCAAATTAATTATATTGAACTCACTGCTAGGCAAATTCAAATAAAAAGCCTGAACCTGCAACCGTTACTCATGTAACCCCCATTTAAATCACTGAAATATTCTTTCAGTGGCTTTAGAATCAGGCCCGTCCCCTCACAATTAGACTATAACAAAACACAGTGGGATAACATTCCAGAACTGTACTTGTAAATCCAAACAGACACAAGATTTACACCGTCATACAGCTTACACAAACTGTAAAATAAACAATTCTGAAACAGTAAAAAATAAGTGAGAGAGAATGAGGAAGTTCTTCTAAATACAGAAACATGGAGTGCGTATTTAAAAAATAAAAATAAAAGAGTCAACCTTACAGGCCGTTTAACTACTTTCCAACTTTCTCTTTCTTCATACCTCTGCAGTATAAATGTCTCCTGCCAAATTTGTATATAACTGTGGCTTTTTTTTAAAAAAAAAAAATAAATGCCGATACTTTTATTAGACTTCAGTGCATGTCTGAACATCTTTTTCAGAGGAAGTAAGCTGCACATTCTACAACTCCCAAAGAGATTAGCAACTTCTCATCTCATTTTACATCAGTTTGCAACGTACAGCTCTGCCCATACCAAAAACAAGCTGCAAATGAAGATGTCTGGCTGCCTCAAGTGCAGTGGGAACTCTGTCAACAACATGGATGATTCTTCCAAGCACGGTGGGAGTGTTAGGAGAAAGCGTCTCCCCACTGCCACGAATTCTGACCATTTCAAACTGTGCAGTGGGGATAACTTTTTGAAAATGACAACAGAAAACCTCCTATTTCATATCTCAGTTGGTGATCTTCTAAGCTTATTGCAAGCACCATAACTTTGAAACACAGGGTATTAAAAGTAACTCCTCATAGCAGTGTGTTCTGTTTGTTGTTTGAACTGTGTGAACTTAGAGCTCACAAAACTGAGGAAGTAAGAGAAGTAGCTAAAACCAGGAACACTGCCAACAGGCTCTGCAATTATCACCTGTAGCACTACACTAGTATTCCAGAATTGGGCTTCAGAACACAGCTCTGTCCATGCGCCTATCTCCTCAAGTACCCCTGCGATTTGAGTCCTTAAACACTCCAGGCGGGGCAGGAAGTTTTGTGATATGGACACTGTTGTCAACAGAACCTTAAGCCCATTTCGAACCAACATCTCTTGATATGAGATATTGCTGAATTAATCCTTTATAAAGCATCTGCTCCCCAGTCTTCCATCTATCACTGTAATTACTGTATGTCTTTCTTGATTATTACTAATAATTCTTCTACTGAAAAGTCATTTTTTGCTGGAACATGGGAACAAAGTCTGCAGCCAGAAGCAAGTGTTTCCTTTGAAATTTGTTTTAACAAAAAAGTTGCTCACATGAGCTTGAAGGAAGTTTTACTTTGTTTATGATTTTAAGATGCTGGAAATTGGTGCACTAAGTTTAATGCGAACACACATGTTTAACAGACAAGTGGGAAATTCATCAAAAGAGACGTTTCTTACAGAAAACTTGACAGCTACCCTTGCTATCCACAAGGTCATTTCTTGCCCTACAAGCCCATGGAAGAGAGTATGGGGTATAAAGCATCCCTTTACTCCCCCACAGGAGGGGAGAAAGTCATTTGCAACTCTTCCTCCTGTGCAGGTGGATGAGCAGGGGTGGGGAATGGGAAGGGCTTTGGCTCCACCCCAGAAACATGCACAGATGAGCTGGTGTAGAGGGAGAAGTAATTGGCTACTGATATAGACCGGCAGGCACATTGATCCCCCCCTTAGAGCAAGAGGGAAGCCAGAGAGAGCAGTTAACTTAGGCCTGGACTACACTTAAAAGTTAGCTGACAGAGCTACTGCAGTCACAGGTGTGAACAATTCACACCTGAGAGCCATAGCTATGCTGACCTAACCCCCAGTGTAGATGCGACTAGGTCAATGGAAGACTTCTTCTGACGACGTAGCTACAGCCGCTTGGGGAGGCAGAATTCCTTCAACGAGGAGAAACCCCTTTCCATCACTTTAGGAAGCATTTGCACTACAGTGGCACAGCTGCAGTGGGCTGCTGTAGCACCGGCAGTGTAGAAATGGCCCCAGACTCACAGTTCCCTCTTTGGTCTACTCCTTATTAACAGGTGTAGGAGGTGCAATGGCTAACTCCTACTTCTGAAATATTCTGTATAATAAAGTCCCTGCGATATATGATGTACTGCTCTTGAGGAGTGCTGATTAACAGAGTGAGAGGTAATCTTTCCTAACACCTGCTGCAGTCAAATGAACATTTACACTAGACATTGTGAAATAATCTGAAAATAATGAAAACTGGCTGCTTATGGTCTCAGTCCTGCAAGGGGCTCAGTGCCCCTCCACTCCTACTGACGTTAATACCTCCCCTCCTTATCCTCATCAACTTCAGCATCTCAACTGACATCCTCCTGCAGGGGGGTTTACACACTGGTCACCGAGGGCACGTCTACATTGCCCCAGAGTTTGGACTAAGGGGACGTGAAGAGCAGTGCACACCAAAAGCGTGGTGCTATAAGTCCTCTATGTGGATGCTGTGGGCGCAAAGGTACAGTTCCTGAGTGCTATCATATCCCCTTAGTCCAAACTGTGGAGCAGTGTAGGCTTGCCCTTAGAAATGTTTAGAGACACAGACATTAGCTGAGTTTATATACACAGGAGAAACGCTGGAATTATTTAGTTTGCAAGGAGAAGAGTATGTCAGGACTTGACTGAGGCATAGACAGCAATGTGTATTTCACTCAAGTGATCAGATGCTTCTTTCTGCCCTGTCATACGGTAATACGAAGACTAGGGGAGACTATAAAACCTGAAGGCATCAAATGGAAAACAAATAAAAAGGAAAGGATTATTTATGGAACACAAAATTGACCTACGGGATCGGCTCCTACAAGAAATCACATGGATACAGAACAGAGCATTTTACAGAATTTTAAAGACAACTATATACTATTAGAAGTGTTAACCATATTGACAACTATGCAAACTAAGAGAAATCAAGCCTCATACTCCAGAACAGAAGATAGTGATGTGTGGGGTTAGGAAGGAATGCTTCCACGCCTTATGAAAAGATACTGAAAAAATCAGATTGTTTACCTCAGAAAGGAGATGAATAAAAGGGGACATAAAAGTACATAGAATAATGAATAGTATAGAGGAGGTAGACTGCAAGCTTCTGCTCTCCTTGTCTCATAACACAAGAACAAGGGGACATCCAGTGAAATTAAAAGGTGGCAAATACAATACAGATAAAAGGAAATAGTTTTTACACAATGTGCAACTAGACTGTGGAACTCATAGCCACAGGATGACATTAAGGCCATAAATTTAGTAAGATACAAAAAGAGATTGGACATTTATCTGAATAACTAAAATACCCAGAGTTGTAACAGTTAATGCTAATAAGTTCTGAAAGAGATATTCCACACAATGCTTTAGGGTTTAAATTTAGGATTTGGGTCTGATGTAGGGGTCAGATTATCTCTCATCTGCCTACTCCGAAGCATCTGCTGCTTGCTGCTCTCAGAGTCAGGATACTGGATCAGATGGACCATGGGTCTGATCCATTATAGCAATTCCTGTGTTCCTACAGTCATACACAATTATCTTAGAGGACTCAGGGCAGGTGTATTCTTCCCCCAGGAAATATTACATATTTAGTTATCTAATAAGGGAGACAGAATAGCAGATTAGATAGACCAACTGGCTGACAAGGTCCAACAAAACCCACACACAAAATGAGGAAAACTAGCAGACAACATAAAATGGCGCAGTTTAGATTGCAAAAGTATTCATATTCTACTTTTCTTCTAAGCTTTTAGTTTAAACTGCTTTTGTCAAACTGAACAACACAGAAAGATAATTCAAATGCACAGCTCAGGCCAGAAAATGATTCAGCTTCCTATGGCACTTTTCTTTTCTTTAAGTCTGTAGGATTCACACACTTTGGACTAGACTGGGGAGCACACACAATCCAGCCTATAGTCCCTGCTGGGCATTTTGTCAAAAGGGTGGGGAAAAAAATCTGCTCTTTCATCAAGCAGCTTGGAAGACGGGAAGGAGAAGCGGTGGGAAAGTAGAAGACTGGTGTACAAAAGCATCCACCATCAGACTGCATTTCCAGGTCAATTTTTTGCTTGGCTGCTACTGAAGAAGGCAGGGAAGAGAAGACACTGCATTACTTGTTTTGTCCTTCCAAAAAACATTTGGCGGGGGTGGGGTGTGTGTGTGTGGGGGAGGAATGGAGATGGGTAGTGCATCACAGACTCCAATGGTAATTGGAATAGTCGGTGATTGCAGCAATTTAAGACATGCCCCCCCTCCTAAGCAGACGGTGAACAATATCTATGATTCCAATTAGATCTTTTACCTATACTCATATAAAACTGATATTTTCATGACTTCTTTAGGATAAAATGACTTGCAACAAAACACAGCAGGAAACAAAGACAAATAAAGCCCAACTTTACGAGGAGTGCATTGGCCACAACTCCTTCGGTCTGCAAGTTCTGTTTTGTAACCAATTTTTAAATACCAACTCGTTTATTCATCTATACGTTTATGTTACCCGGAAAGTCCTCTATCAGAGTATTTTTGCTCACTATTATTTACAATGGATGAGCCCAGTAAGGAATTGATAGACATTTGGATCCTGCAATGAAGGGCACTTTAGAAATCCATACACTTCATGTACCTTTGTGCCCTGTAGATTTCAATAGGGGACTGGAGGGAGGGAATGGGTAGGGTCCCCAAGGAATACAAAACTAAGCTCTGATTTACAGACATATTCAAAACATGACCACATACTTCTCTGCTGTAGCAGAACATGCCTAAGATGCCTCTTCTTCACAGCTTTATATAACACTACAAGAGGCACTGGAGGGGATAAAAAGCATCTCTTACTTAACAGCCAGATACCACAGCCTAAGCCTTATTGTTGACATTTTTACAGAAAATAAAAATATTTATTTGTATAATTATGGAATGCCACATTCTACAGCTATTCAGGAAGAATTTTGGCTCATAATATGGTACATGAAGGTTGTCATTCCTTCCAGTTTATCACAGAACCCCACTGGAATAAATCTGTTCTTGCTGGCAGAGCATCTCAGTGGAATAGTGCTCTCTTTGCTTCTAATAATGTCAGTGCTACCTTGGAACGAGCTTAGAAGCTGTGTGAAGCTCAGGCCACTGGGTATGTTTTGGAGAGGCTTTGTCTATTCCACTTTCATGACCACATACCTCCCTGTCACAGTTACCTTATCCTCCTTGAAACCACAGCCCCTCAAGGCATTGGAAGTGTATACTTGCTGGTACTGCAGTAAACCCCACCTACTGGGCACAGGATGCAATGGGGGGGGGGGGGGAAATGCCACACAGAAGCATTCAAAATGCTTGGGAGTTTTGGAAGTTCCCTGGAGTACTGGAGAGACTAAACTGGGATCTTCCCTTCTCAGTTAAAACACTCCTGATGTCACAGGTAACTCAGCAGTTTGTTCTTGAATAAAAAGGAAGATCTCCAGTCTCTTGCTAACAGTTCCAAGGAAGGAGATGAAAAACATTAATTAATTAAATAAATACAGATTACATTACATTAAATGAGGGGTGAAGGGAATATTTTCTAGCATTCTCAGGGGCCTAACAGCAGAAATGTTTATTAGACTCAGAAGCATGAAAACCTTCAGATAATCAGCAAAGTAGGTCCCAGTGAAATCAATTAAAAGCAAACCAAAAGGATTTGGAGAATGCAAGAATTACAAGAGATTATTTTGTAAAGCAAGAAAGAAATTCCTTCCCATTACGGAATGGTTAATTAATCTGTCTACAAAGCCCTTCCACCCAACGCTGGAACTGCAGTTGACTCAGCTAGCCCTTTTGGCTATTACACAGCATTAGTGTCTCAAGTTTTTGAAGTTAGCAGTTAGAAAAAAAAAAGACTACTTCAAAACATGCAAAAACTAATGAATCCCATATGTGGGATGCTGTCATTATTCCATGTTTATAGGAGGATCGGATTTTGTTAAATGGGTTTATTTAATACAGACGGTAAAGGGGGTGAGGTGAGGGGGAGACTCAGCAAAAAATCCAAAAGCTATTGAAAGAAAAACATTTTCTTTCTTAACCAAAGCAGTCAGTAATAGGGGAGCAGACAGAATTTAAGCTAAAGTTAGAAATGTTTAAAGAAATACAATATATTTTGGTGTACTTCTGTTTGCAGCTTTTCTGACAGCCTGTGAAGTTTTGGCCAACAGCAAAACCTTTTTTAGAGGATTAAAAATAAATATTAGGATCCTCCTCCTCCGTCCCCTTCCCTCAGCTTATTGGGGCTGGGACAACTTAAATGCCTTATGGGAACATCTGCTGGGATAGTCAAACAATTATGGCTTTTTCAACAGCTGTTGCCATTTCGTGCTCTCTTGACTAGGTCAGCTTCAGAGAAATATGGAAAGAAATATTAGTCAAGTCCTTCTACCAACGCTCACCCCTACTCCAGCACTATAGACAGTCCCCTTGGGGGGCCTGGTAAAGAGGCAGACAGAAGCCATGCTCCTTGCATTAAAGCTAAAAGGGTGATGGCCAGACTATGCTTAAACTGAGAAACTCCTTTTCCTTTTTCAATTCTTAATCATTGGCATTAGATATGAAACCAAGAAAATGCAATGCCCAGAGGGATGCCTACACTGCACTGTTCATGCACTTTAATCCTGACTTGTAGCACACCTTGTTATTCTAGTCCTGGGTCCACACACAGCATTGCTAATGTACCAAAATTTTGACCTGCAGCATCCTGTGATACTCCACACCTGGCCTCCTTACCCCATGTCCGCCTTACAGCCCTGCCAGTAACCTCGGTCTCAGCCTACCACCCCCCTTCCTATTTCAGCACTGCGACCCCAGACATCTGCCAATGTATTCTCCATAAAAGGTACACAGAATATATTTAAAAAGCAGACCTGCCAAAGGTAGCTAACCCGTCAGACAGCATTTCTTACTAGTTGGGGAACAGTTATTACTCATCACAATACATATATACATTTCATTTTTGTGCTTTTCTCAAAAACAAATTTCAGTTAGAAAGCATTTTAAATTAAACCAAAAACCCTAGTTTTCAATGAGAAACATCTTAGCTACTGGGTGGAACACAGTTTGTCTGTTAGCTTTATTCTCCTAACAGAGAAGGAGCCAGAATGAGTTGGGAAAGCTCTTGCGTTGTAGTATCAGTAAGTACTTTACGAAGACCTTTTCATTATATTCTTACGTAGACAGGGAGAAAAGACAATGCTCAGAGAATTTTCCTTCTACTCCTCTGGCCTAAATGCAGTTGCCTGCTTTTCCCTTTAAAACTTCTTTGTTTTTATGCTATAATGTGTTACTACAATCTGGCTGGATAGCTGTTTATTTGCAGCAACACTTTCCAAAAAGAATGGTAACAACAAGAAAAGCTAATGCAAACAGAGCTCACTTATCTGAAATAGGCAGAGCCCTGCTCTCGAATGGAAGATAGGTTTATGAATCCAAGGAGCCATACAGTGAAGAGGCAACACTGGTACCTGGAGCACAATAAAGACTATAATACCATGAAGGAGAGGTCAGCCTAGAAAATCCCAAAGGCAAAGTCCAAATTAGAAGCAAGCTAGATGCACTGAGAAGGGCTGGGGTGAGGAGCTAGGCAGAGCATTCTCTAAGTGTTGGGTTCCCCACTAATGGGACAGTTATTTAATCAATCTATTTATTGAGATTTATAGCAAAAAAGAGAGCAAGAGAAAAAGTGCCTACTGTGGAATTCAGATGCCTCTGACAATTTTAAAAATATAACACAAAACCCAGCAGCCTCCCCAAAGGATACACATTTACCAAAACTGACAAGCTAGCCAACCAACACACCAACAATATCCCGCCACAACTGCAAAGCCCTGTCCTCACTATTCCCTTCCTCCCCAAAACCTTGGTTAGAGAAATGTGACATGCAGAGGACTCTTAAGCCTATTTCAGACTGAGGGAACAGCAGGGAGTAAAGAAGTTAAATACAGAGTTAAGGTGCCATTCCTACCAAGAGAGCTCCAGCTTGAGCATCTCTGCTGACCACAGCAGCAGTCTGGCATAGGAAGAGAGGAAAACAAATCCCAGGCTCCTTTCATCTACACCCTCTTAAACCACTCCCACAAACCAACAGGTAGTCAGTGCAGATACAGAGCACAGGTGGTGGTGTGTTACTGCCAAGATGTACCACTTTATAAGCAGGCTGCAGCATTCTGCACCTGTTTACGTTTCAGGGCTCCAGTTTCGGAACTACATAATTTTTCCCCTGTTCTGTCTCCCTCTATCTACTACTACAATGATTGAGGGACCCAGACCTTGCAACCATTATCTCCACCTCAGCATCCACATTTCCAGTGTGTTGTATCGTTATTCAACCATCTCAGCCACCCTAAGGTAGCAGTGCAGTGCTCCAGATGAGAGTCCAAATAGAGACTCCAGGGCAAGCTGTAAGCACAGGGTGCCTCTTACCAAAAAAGTCTACTGCCTCCCTCTGCCTCCAGTCCTCCAAAAAATAACCTGCCCCATAAAACCCAACTCCACTCAACCTCTGGGGTCTCCCATTCCACAAGGGACTCACTCCTTTCTGGGCATCCCCAAAGAGACAGCACTCTCAGAGGCACCAACCCAACTCAAGCCAATCCCCTCTTACTGAGGATGGAAAGTTGGTCTGATCCCCAACTAAGAGTCCTGCCAAATAAAGAGAAGTACAATATTTGTTCCACCTTGATCCCAGGGGACCTAATATTAACAACCCTTCCCATTAAAAGGCATCTTTTGCTACTCCAATTCCCCTGTGGCAACCATAACCTTCCCCTTTGCCAAATATCAGAGAATGCTCAAGCACAAGTGTGAGGCAAACAGCTTTGTCCTCCTCCTTCTGGGCATGCAGGTGTTCACCTTGCAATCACAAGGAAAGAAATGCGAGGTCAAAAAGAAAAAAGAAAAGGAGAGAAGATGGGAAAGGACTCAGAAATACTTGTCAGCGATGACAACAGAACCCAGCTGTCCACATCCATCAATGTTTCTGTGCTTGATAAGCAACACTGAGAACTGTGCTGCAGCATTTAGAAGAGATTTCTAAGCTCCTGGGTGCCAGATCTCAGACTGAAAATTGAAACAGGAGTTTTATCACCCACCTTTCTACAATTGCATTATATGCCAATCTGAAATAGCAATATCCTTCCTAACGGCTTTTAGGTATTCTCTTTAATGCGTCCAGCTGTGTACGGCGGCTGAGCTAAAGTTGAATGTGAAATAAATTAGAATTTGGGCTCTCGGTCTAATTTATGGAGGCAAGTACAGTCTCAGACAGAAGAAAAACAAGTCACCGTGCTTGATGTTGAGCAGGCTCAATACCAGGTCTTAGACCTAATGAGTTAGAAAAGGCAGAGCTTCGCTTTCTTGCCTCTTATCTCACCAACAAGGATAACCAGTATATGAAAGAGGAATATACAATATTGTGTATATAGTGAAATGCTGGTGGGGACACAAACAGATCATTGTCACAACACTGGTAAAAGAAACTATTACTCTACTACCAGAAAGACACACAGAAGGGCACTCTCTGCATGAAAGGGAAGCACATGGCACTTAAAGAAACTAACAAGCATGTACAAAACGCACACAGGCACCTTCCTGCATCCCGGTATTAAAGGGATCAGGAAGACTTCCAAGAGAAAGCCTCTTCTTAAGGTGATTTTAGCTAAACCATGACCATTTGCTTTAGGCTTAATTTTGCAATTACTGCAAGAACTTTCCCAGAGAGTTGTTCCTATTAAAAAGAAAAAAAAAAACCCCACAGAGCAAGCAAAACAAAACAAAAAGCCCTCCCAAGAACCTTCGTCTCCCGCCCAAAAAAGCAACACTGTTTCTACATCTATTCTATATACAGTAAATTGTTTGGGACAAGAACTGCCATCACTTTTGTTTTATACAGCACTGAGCACGCTTAAATGATAAACAGGAAGAGGAGGGAAGAGCTAAATTCACTGGTGATTCAAAGGAGATGTTTCTGAGCCCATTTAGAACTTGAAATCCCATTATAGTGCCAATTTTGTTTTTCATTAAATACACGTACATACAAATCAGATTAAAAAACCCCAAGCAAGCTGAGAGGAGACGGAAATAAGACGACAAGAACTGCAAGCAGGCTGGTTGCAATGCAACCTCTCTCGCTCTCCCACTGCTGCTACGATGTACTTCACCAAACAACTGCAAAAGCTGAGTCACATTTCTGGTTTTACAGGCCCCATGGTGGGTTTATTGCAAAACAGCAGGCCAAACACAGACCACAAGAACATCAACAAACTGTTGAAGGGAATGACCTAAGTGGTGGTAAAAAAGAACATTGTTCTGGTGTCCCACTCACACTTCTGGGTTCCCCTTCAATAGGAAAGTCAGTATCATACAAGCATTTTAGAAGCATCTGCATCTGAAGACGTGATCTGGCTTTTGGTACCAATGGGGGTGAATACAGAAATTCTACACGAAGCTCAGAAGTCCCTATGGTGAGTTACTTCATGGCAAACCAGGTTATGCACCAGCCTGTCATGTAGTAATGTTTCACATGGACTCTGCTACAATGCAGTGAGAGTCCCCGACTGCAGTTTGGTGCACTACACTTTCCAGTACACTAAGCTACACCCAAGGCTTTCACTGTGCTGTAGCCATGTCCACATGGGACATTAATGCATGGCAAGTGCTGTAGATTCATACCCTGGCTTGCCACACAGTAATTCGCCATGCAGACATGACCTTAACTTGGAATTAGGGTGACCAGATAGAAAGTGTGAAAAATTGGGACAGGGGGGTTGAGGGTAATAGGCACCTACATAAGAAAAAGCCCCAAATATCGGAACTATCCCTATAAAATTGGGACATCTGGTCATCCTAACTTGGAAGTGTTTTGGAGAATTCAGTGCCCATGAAAGTGAGGGGCTTCTGGTGCTGGCTGTAGTCAGGCATAACAAGGGCAGACACTGCTGAGGGTTTCCCATCCCTGTAATGTAAATGCGCTTCAAATCCTGATCTGCAGCACCTTCTGCTATCCCAGACCGGGGCCCTCCCATAACTTGGCTGAAGCTCTTTAAATTCCAAGCACTTACACACCAAGGTGTGACCAATATTGCAACCCCGTGCAATATTTTGGGGATCACTCTATTAAATTTATGAATGGTTAGTGTATGATTATGTTCTACTCCATGGGGAAAGGTTACCACTGCTCCTCCAGGAAGTAAAAACAGTGGGGGATAATTAAGGTGAGACACAGGCTAAACACCTCTAGAGAGGTACCAGGACCTGGAGAGGTTTGCATATACTGGTTCAAATATTTTTTTTCCCAGAGACTCAAACACAGAAAGAGTTTTTGAGTTTGAACTGACAAAGGCCTTATTTCTGGATCCAGCAAATGAATAGGACCTTATATTCAAAGCGGCGGTGGTAAGGGGTAACCCTTGCAGAAGGGTTGGAAACACTTAGGCCGACTAGGAGCCCCTAAGACAAATGGTTGACCTCTGGCAAAATTTTAGCATGTGTATAGGAACTTTTATTGCTTTTATATGCTGTCTCTAATGCTTTTCTCCTAAGAATAAATGTATTTTGCTCTGTGAGGGCTGGTTGGTAACTGGTGTACCCTGTTGTAGCCACCGGAGGAAGGTTAACCACAGCTGCTGGACCCTTTTGGACCTACTGGGGAAGTCACAGTGAGGTGCAGAGGGGCTGCAAGCCTAAACCCCCAGTCTGGAGGGAGACAGATGCATGTCTCTGCCAAAGAGAGGTTACACTTGACAGCCTGAAACCTTAAGTGGGTGCTCTCAAGGATTCGGGATGTGGGGGGGAGGGGGGAAGAGGAAAGAGTGTCAAAGGTTCAGTTAACCCTGACACTAGCATCTAAAACAGGCCTAAAATAAACAGATTTTTAATCCTGCACCGCAACTCCAACCCCTCACCCCATCTGTGCAATTCCAGTCTGGGGGCCATCTCAAACTGTCACCGCCGACTATACCAAATGTTGTGGTTGTAGAGACAAGGCGGAAGCCACCGCGAATCAAGACACTGGTGATTTAAGCTATAGCTGAATCCAGGTCTACACAAGTGAGGACAGAACAGTGCACTGCATTAACCCTCTGTGGGCAGAGAGGGAGAGGAATGGTAACATCTGGGCTGCCACTTGACTGGATATTTTGAAATTCCTGTCATCCTAGAAACATTTTGAAAAATCAAAAAACATTCTGTGAGGTTTCTGGGCTGAACTGACAATTGATTGTCAGCTCAGGTCACACAAATCAATACGAGGCATCAAGCAGCAATAGGGCATAGGCCTTAGAAGAATAGGACTTAGTATTTTCACCTTTGCATAAAAAAAATTGCAAAAATAAGCATTACAGTCTACAAAAGAAGGGGGAGGTGCGGGGGAAGGGGAGAGGTTGGAGAGAGAGAACAAAAACTAAACAGATTCTGTGAAGAAACTGTGAGGCTAAGTTCAGTTTTCAATTCCATAATTCCAGAGAAAGTGTTTTAATGGCACTGGGTAAAATGCCAAATAGATTTTCATAGCAATTCACACGGCATGAATGGAAATACTTAACAGAAGAACTGTTCTTTCTAATCTGCACTCTAGCTTTAAATAAAATGCTCTCTCTCTCTTCCCCTCCCTTTTTCTTTCTCGCTCTCATTTCTTTTATATTTTCTTCTGATGCACAACCCTTTTCAACCGCTCTGTCTGGAAGTGCCATTCCTGGATATTACCACCAGCCTCTAACTCTCCATCTACTGCCAGGACACTGGTTCCAGCACATCTCTTGAATAATCACTCACATCCATATCTGGGTTCTCCAGAATGCCATCACTGTGTCTGATCTTCTAACACAGAAGTGACATTTATTATCACCTGCTGCATAACACATGCCAGAGAATCTCATCCAGAAATTTCTACATCAAATCCATAACTTTTATTTGCACTACAGCAGATCTTTTAGAAAGACATCCAGTCTTCATTTAAAGACTTCAAGTGATGGAGAATCTACCACATTTCTAGGGTAAGTTGTTTAAATGGTTAACTACACTTAAAATGTGTACCTTTTTTCTAGTCTGAATTTAATTTCAGCTTCAGCCACTGAATCTCATTATGCCTTTTTCTGCTAGATTAAAAAGACGTCTACTACCAGAAATCTCTTCCCCATACATGTACTTTTCCATCATGATCACGGCACCTGTTAATCCTCTCTTGGATAAACTGAATACAGTGAACTTCTTAAGCCTCTCAATATCAAGCATGTTTTCCAGATCACAAATCATTCTTGTAGCTCTTTTCTGAGCTTGTTCCAATTTTTAACAATGTTCCAACAGCCAGCCTGATTACGCTTTTTAAAAAATGAAGCTCATGCATATTAAAAACTCTGGATTCACAGACAAAATCATCATTGGCGTTATTAGGTTACTAGCTTCAGTACGCACTCAATACAAAGTAAACCTTGTGCCAAGCAAAAATAATAGATGGGAAAACAAACATACTGCAGATGCTAGAACAACCAACATCCAGCTAGCATGTGTCCTCCTGTTGTCACAAGATTCCAGAAGAAGGGATGAATTCCTTCCCCAATGCCAAATCTAGTAGTCAGTTAAACTCTGTAGCCCACTCTTGCTCTTCTGCATCATTCCACAAACAAGAAAATTCACTGTACTGCAAAAGGGTTTTAAACTCTGTATGTACCACTACCATTTCCCACCCTCTTCCCCTTCGTCTCACTATCTCCCTCCACCAGACTCATGGGGGTCTTCAAAACCAGGGATAGGAACCAAAAGGATAATCCATAAGTACACCCACACAATATCAGTCTACAGATGAAACAGCAGGAACTTCTCCATGCAAATTACTCTCCAGCAACATATGTGAATAATATACCACCACAAGGTTAGAGATTTAAGATACTGGATCTTCACGGAAAGTCTATAAAATATAGGATTGGTCAAAATGTGCTGAAATATTTTTCAAAACATTTCTGAAAGATGTTGAACAGGTCTACTAATTTTGTTTTAATCTTTGCTTCCAGCAAGAAAAATTCTTCACGCTATCCACAGAAAGTGTGCCCAACCAGACATCAGAGGAACTAATAGGCAACTATGTAAGACTGGTCTGTGTAACACTTCAAGGGTTTAGAAGTGACTTTCTCCATATCACCTGAAATTAAATACTTCATTTCCAAAAGCAGCAACACCAATTATAGCACAGGATATGGAATGTGTTGCTGCTATAAAATATGTGCTCCTACACAACAGAAAAACAACATTCTTCTTCTGATGGGGTCCTGGGAACCACTTGCGATGAATACTTGTGAGAGAGAATTAGCATACTGGATGAGGGTCAACAAGTCTGTAAACATCTTCCCAGGATGGAGAGAGAGCTAAAGACCATTTCAATTTTGTCATATTTTACGATGAAGGGGGGAAAAAACCCCAAAATCAAAAGGCACACGTATGGCAATTAAAAACCTACCACTAGTGTAGAATTCTTGGCTATAAATTTTCTTTCTAAACCATTCTAATAACCAATTAGCCATAGCCTATATATCTAGCAGTAAGTCCTTGCTTATCCAGGTTACAGGGTGCTGATTTCAAATGCCAAAGTACCAGAACGGAAACAAATGTAAAAAGTAAACATTCTATAATGTGACTTCCAAAAATACCCACTTCTCATAATATATAAGTTTCCACTGAAAATCAGCATTTGGTCTTTGAGGTTGGTATCAGCTTTTCTCTATATTTAGAGTAGGAGTTAATTATGTAGTAATTGTGTTTGCTATAACACGACAAGATTGAAAGTGTTAAAGTAGAAGTGAAAGAGTCCAAATGCCTGGGTTCTCCTAATCATTTAAAGTACAATTTAGTATTTCTTCAAGAAACAATGTTAATGCCAGCTCTTACATGCCATTGTGATGGATACCTTTGATTACACAGCTGTGTTAATATAGGAAACAATTTAAAAAAAATCAATATCCAGCAATAAATTAACCACATAAAGAGAAAGTAATACATTATTTACCAGTGGTGAGATATTTGAGAGAGATTCCCAGATTGGAAGCCCTTTGTGGTTGAGAATCAGTCATCACATATGTTTGGAAAAGCTCCTAGCAAAATGGGGCCTTGATACTGATTAGAGTGTCAGGGTGCTACTGTATTATACATCTTAACAAGAGCTAATCTCTTCTACTTAATGTCCAACAAAAGTATTACAGTAAGATTCAATACTACATACATATTCCATCTCAACTTTTACACCACAGCCTTAGAGGTTTTGTTCAGCAGAATGGCATCTGCGGAATGCAATGAGAACTCCACGTATCTCATGAAGCTTCAACACTCAAGGTGAAAAAGCTAACCGATAAATACCCTTTGTGACCGGTATTGGCAGGAAATCTGGACCAAAGGGGTAATAATGAGGAGCATGGCTCCCACACACGAGCTAACATGGTCTTGTCTCTGGGACTGCTGAGAATCTTCTGGCAGTGGAACCAAAGCTGTTCTGGCCCCTTTCACCCAGTGCAGCAAAAAGATCCTGGGGAGGGCGTGCATCTACCCAGCATGATGCAGAACTCAGCTTTGTAAGGGAATCTTAGAGGTCAACCTGCGGGAGTTGGGGGCATGAAGATGACAGAAAATCAGAACCCCATACAACAGCCTTTGCAATCTGCAGACCCCAGCTCTGTGGTGGCTTCTTCCATGTCATCAAAGAATGCTACTCTGCAGAGGCAGGTGCAGATAAATCCATCCATTACTACATGGATCTGCCATCTCAAGCCACCAGCAGGTACAACAACAGTCTTAGTGGCTTCTACTCTGTGACCTGGGCTATGGGGGATGAGCATTCATCCACTTCATAGTCCTGCAGAATTGTCCAGTACTGAGCCTGTGAATATGGTGTCGGCACTGGATCTGGGATTTTGCCCCTTACTTTATGGTACTGCTCCTCTTACTGATTTCCAGGAATCCTGAGATCTGAACTTGGACATTATTATATTCATCTGAGGATTACTGGGATGTAGGCATGAAGGAAATCTCAACTATGACATCATAGATGAATCGTGGGAAGGGTGGGGGGCGGGGAAAGGAGTATTGTGAAAGCCTTCCTGCCGCCAACTTATTAAAAAAAAAAAAAAAAAAAAAAGAGTTCTGCCAATATTTGTTCAGGATAGTCTCAGGCTAGTCACTATTTTAGTTTCCTTATATTTTATAGTTATTCTAACTCTAGAAAGCACACACTGTGGAATATACTGCTTTGGTAATCCAAAAGCAAATATCTGAGCTGAGGGGATAGTATGATGGGATTACCTACAAAGGCATGTGGCCCACTGGTGACTGCCAGTAGCAAAACTCCCCAACTGATGGAGATGGGGCAGTAGATGGGGAAGGCTCTGAGTTACTACAGAGAATTCTTTCCCAGGTATCTGTCTTGGGGGTCCTGCCCACACGCTCAGGGTCTAACTGATCGCCAGATCTGGGGTTCAGAAGGAATTTTCCACTGGGTCCGAGTGACAGAGACCCTGTGGGGTGTTGCCTTTCTCTGCAGTACAGGGCACTGGTCACTTGCAGGTTTAAACTAGTAAATGGTGGATTCTCAGCAACTTGAAATCTTTAAACCATGATTTGAGGACTTCAGTAACTCAGCCCAGAGGTTAGGGTCTATTTCCGGAGTGAGGGAGGTTCTGTAGCCTGCTATGTGCAGGAGGTCAGACTAGATGATCACAATGGTCCCTTCTGACCTTAAAGTCTATGAGTCTATTTGGAGATGCACAGACTTTTCACTGGAGGGGGAAAACGGGGGACAGGGATAACTGCATATCCTCAGGCAGCGTTAACAGTGAAAATCACCTTTGTGTAGTTCAGAGGAGCGGGGGAAACTGAAATCAGAACATATTTATCATTTAAAGCTAACAAACATAAAAGGGAATGTTATTCAATAAGACACTGAGATTAAAAGTAAGAAGGAAAAAAGAAAGTTTGACCATCTGACATAATTTCCCCTCAGACCACAGGAGCCTGTGCTCTGTGAATGACCCAGCTAGAGACAGGATACTAGTGGGTGTGAGAAAGGTCTGTGCCGATGACCGGACTAAAGTTCTGCCCCAGTGTGTCACCCTTACTAGGGTAAGTACAACACGTGGTAGTGGAAACACTGATAAAACATCCCATTTTTGGCTCATTTCTCCCACTCCATTCCTCTCCTTGTCAGCTCTGGAAGGGTGGGTGGAGGAGATTGATCCTCACTGCATCACTCACAGAAAAGCAATGTGGTCTTCAAGAACTGCAAGTTATTTCAACAGGATCCTCTCTCCTGCATGGCTTCCTTCCATGTTCACTACCATGTTCCTTCAATAGTTACAAATGCAGTAAAACATTTTAAAAAGGCAAACGGCACAACGAATTTAATAGCCAGAGAATATAGGGCTACCTACAGTTAAGTTTCTCAGTTGCTTATAACTGCCAAACTTTGGACATTCAATTGAAGTTTTCCACACTACACAAGGTCGAATAGAAAATATACCATGCGGTCATGCAATTAAAGATTAACAAGAAGGCCAAATTCGGATTGTACAGACAACCCTTAATTTTGGCATTTCCTAACTTTTATGTCCTTGACCTTGCAACCTTAACATTCTTTTAATGTCTCTTTTGGTTTGTTTGTTAAAAGTAATTTCTTAATTACAAAAATATAAAACAGAAATTTTATCACATGGAAGCATATTGATGCCCTGCCTCAAATGATCAACAGACATTTGAACCTTTACATCCACAGGCCCAGACCTCTATCACTTGAGCTGACAGAGTAACGGATATCCAACACCCCCCACAATGCAGCTCCTGCATCCCTCCCCTTCTGCTCCTATCCACACTCTTCCTAGCCCTCAGCCCCACAACAGCTCCCCCTACCCCAGCTCCTGCTCCTCTCCCCCTCTCATGTCCTCCCCCCGGCTCCTGACCCTCTTTGCTCCCAACTCCTGTCTCCCATCCTCCATGATTCCTTCAAGGAGGTATGGACCCTTCTGCCTCCCAATTCCTCACTCCTCTGTATTCTGAAAACAAAAGACAGTGTTCTAGCACTCGGTTCCAGTGCTGGGTGCCACACTAGCCCCTGGCTGCCAGAAGGTGCAGGCATAGGGATAGTTTACTCAGCCCTGGCCATCCGGGTTGAAGCATGCTCAGTACAGTCAGAATCTTTGGAGAATTTAGCTACAAAGCTAACTTTCTACTGAACATGTTTAAACTGAGATTTTTTTTGGAGTCATATCTTGGCCAAATTTGGGCAGATTTTCACAGGAACATCAAAAGACACAACCCTGACACCAGGGTGACCCCCCCTGCCAAATTTCAATTCCCTGCTCCAAAGCACGGGGACACTAGAGTTACTCAATTAAATGGTTGTAGGCATTTTTTTTTTAACTTGGTCAAAAGGTATTTTTCCTTAATTTCAGAAACAGATGAATCATTTTAACTAAAACCTCCCCAAAAAATTCAGATTGAGGCTGACACTGGGCATGGAAAATTCCAGCCTGAATGGCTACTGTCTGTCAAACTTATAAGCAACTCTGAACAAGGTCTTATGATGGGAAGTAGTGGGCAACCTTAACTTTACACATCGCTGCCAGGAACACCTATAATTAGCTACACCTTTAACATAGTCTTTTTCTTCACTGCCCACGGTATGTTCTGGGTTTTGCTCATTTACATCATTCCAAATGTCTTGGTCAATATTTTAAGTGGGGACTATAACACTCTTCTACTGTTCTATTAGCACAGTGCCCAGGTTTGAAAAGGCACTGGCTGTGGTTGTCATCCTGTCCAATAAAACCCTATTACGGCTGCTACTGTTGCTTCAGAGTCACCTATTGGGATATTCACTACACAGTACGAGTCATCGGTGCAGCTGCCCCTGAATGGATCCTTCATTGTGAAGGGCTACAATGGGGCATTAACAAAAAAGAATGACACATAATATTGGAAGGATAATAAAAAAAGATGACCAAGATCTCCAAAAGCGACTAATGATTTTAGGCACATCAGTTATTGGATAGCTAATGTGAGATGCCTTAAAAGGGGCTTGACTTTTAGAAAGTGCTAAGAGCCCCACCCTCTGAAAATCAGGTCCCTTTAAAATGTGTCAAGTTGAACCCCCAAAAATGAAGGTGCCCAAAATCATTAGTCACTTTTGGAAAATCTTTATTTTATTTTCTCATTTCCCTCTGGGGCAGTGGTTCGAGCACCCCAGTGGCAGAGCTACCAGTGTCCTGAAGGTCTAAAAGGTGCCCCTGTCCTAAAAGCCACATGAAATAATACAAATAACGCTACAGAAAAAGTCAACAGCTTTTTTTTTAAAAGGCTTATTTATTTATTTATTAAGATGAGGTAAGTATGTAGCGTTGAGCTCAGGGCTTGTGGATAAATAAAAGAGAAGGCGGTTTCAAATATAATGCTTTAAAATGCAGTTTTAAATTTTAAACTGATACACTTATGTTGCTAATTGTTTTGGCTCTAAAAAGAATTTTGCTTTTGTGTCTTTTGGGTGCATATGTTTCTCACATAAGTAACCCTAAGCATATATACAAATATTAGCTTTAGTAATTCAATTCCATTTCTTCTAATTGCTGTAGCTGAATTTAAGTGCTAACAACCTCAAATGTGGGAGATTAACTTTCCTTCCAGATTAAACAATTTATTATTATTTTTATTAATTTGTACTGCAGTAGTGTCCAGGAGACATGTCATGGACCAGAACTCTGTTATGCCGGTATTGTGCAAACACAGAACAAAAAGGCTTATGGAAGGGCATATAAGCAGCATTATCTAGTACAGTGGTCCCCAAAGCGGTGCCTGCCTACTGACAAGGGAGCGCTTCCGCTGGACAACCCACTGCCGAGGAGCGCAGCCGCCGGACAACAAGCCGCCGAAATACCGCCCAGAAGCAAGAAGCATCGCTGCCGAAATGCCGCTGCTTCTCAGCGGCATTTCGGTGGCTGGTCGTCCGACGCCCCCCACACTCTTCTGGGAACATGAACATGCTATTGCGACTGAAAGGTTGCGGACCACTGAGTATATTCTATTCAAGCATCTACTGCATCCATCACCATGGTACCTGAGCACCTCCCAATGAAGTAAATGATGCGGCTAGCACCTGTCATTGGTGTTTCCTTACTGCAGAAGCTGGACCAGTGGACATGTGGAAAAGTGCAAACGGCTTACTTAGTTTAGTTTCCCTCCACGCAAAGATCATTACAAATTCCACTTTTACCAACAACGTACTTTTTGTTGAAAATACATACAGTCCTTTAAAACCTTCCATCCTTTAAAGGGAGGGTGCATAACACTCAACAATATATGGTAAATAAATCAAATAATAAGCAAAAAGGAGAATTCCTAGTGAACCATCTGTGTTCTCATCAGCCAGCTACCGACTGTTACTCTCAGCCTTGGACACTCAAAAAATAGCAAGAACCAAGAAAGGCAGTTTCTTCCATTGTGTCACCACTACACAAAGCAATTCAATGAATAAAACAGCTGCAATTTATTTCTGGGGTGAACACAAAGGGAAATGTAGTACGTCAGAAAGTAGTAAGTGTTATTTGACCCCCCACAGCTACCAGATTCCATTTCTAAATACAAACACAAAGTCATGCTCATTTATCTCTTCAAAAAGTAGAGACTTAATAAAGATTTAAGGCTGTCAGTGCACAAATAGTCTGACATCCTGTCAGTTTACTGAAACTAAGTCATGTCTGCTAAGCTTGAACATAACCATGTATCGAAGGTAGGACTGATTTCCCATCAGTATGTCTTGACCCCTGGATGAAGAGTCTGGAGTCATTCAGTTTCAGAAGTGATAAAGTTTAACATGAATGGATCATATCCTGCTATCGTCCCCAATTCCACTTATGTTCCCCAAACAAAATACAAAAGGAGAAACAAAAGAGTAGCTAATTAAATCTCAGACATAACCACAATTTATAGTACATACTGCTAAATGCATGAAGAACAAAGGTCCATCTGGCCCAGTATCCTGTCTTCTGACAGTGGCCAGTGCCAGGTGCCCCAGAGGGAATGAACAGAACAGGTAATCACCAAGTGATCCATCATCCCCTGTCGCTCATTCCCAGCTTCTGGCAAACAGAGGCTAGGGACACCATTCCTGCCCATCCTGGCTAATAGCCATTGATGAACCTATCCTCAGTGAATTTATCTAGTTCTTTTTTGAACACTGTTATGGTCTTGGCCTTCACAATATCCTCTGGCAAGGAGTTCCACAGGTTGACTGTGCGTTGTGTGAAGAAATACTTCCTTTTATTTGTTTTAAACCAGCTGCCTATTAATTTCATTTGGTGACCCTAGTTCTTAGAACAAGTTGGGAAATTCTTGCTACAAAATTGGACCTAAAACTGAACAAATATAATCTCTAAGTAAGCAGTTTTAAGACATTTGAGAAATGCCCACTTTAAAAGCCCACTTTAATTGGAGAAACCCTACAGGAAGGAGGATGGAAGAGCAAATAATTTCATCTCCCAATAATTGCTTGATGGCAAAGAGCAGCAATGGACAAGTACTTTAGAACACTCAGCCCTACCACTGTGACAGTAAAGAAGATCTTCCTAGGTTGTGTTTAACAGTATTTATGACAACTGTAGCTATTTATGTCAATGAACTCAAAGAGAGCGTGTGGTTCTGTGTACAGAGAAGCCAAATCCAAATGTTGATTGTTAAATTCCAAAGCTTCCACTTAGAACTACCTTCTCATATACCCTTTTCCTGTTATATTCTTAATGTTTGCAACTCTCAAAGCCACACTTTTCCTAAATCCTTTTCAGCTGCAGCCTTTCCATCACATGCACAAGATCCATATTCAGGCAAAGTCTTCTGGGACACGATAGGTACTTGTACAGATAATGCTCAAGCGAGTACAATCGCTGTGCACCAGCTACCCAATTACTCCTCTGGCTAGGAGATTAAACCATAAGAAGAGGTATACAGAACTCCACTCACCCCCATGTTCACATATGTCATGCAACAGACTCAGGACAATGAAGCTTCTCTCTTTTAGGGACTGAAAGTTCAGTGCTTACTTTTCTCTGCACAGAAGTTTATTTCTGAATTATAGATATGCAAATACTACCATGCAAATTTCAGATGTGAAAAATGTGGTTACCTTCACTTTGCTTCCCAACAACATCAATAAAGTATCTTTAATAAACAAAACCCATGAGTAGATGCAAACAATAAAATAGTCCCGATTTGGAGCAAACTAAGAAACCACTTTTACTAACCACCAAATGGCCCACTAATGAGAAGGCAGTGGACACCTGAAAAACTCCGGGCTATGTGAAATTAACACTACATGAAGCAGTAGCGGAGAACAGAGAGAGCTGCACATCTATATTTTGAGATTCTCCTCCCCCATCCCATCCCCAGCCTAAACCTAGCCACTAGCTAAACCTACATGTGTGAATTAAGCTCTATTTATAAATCTTCAGCTGTTTTTTTTAAATGGCCTTAATATAGTACAGTTGTTATGTTGTTTTTGTTGAACTTAGCAACAGGAAACTGTGTCACTCCTTCTGCAGCAAACTTTCCATTCTCTTGGCGCTCCCAATCCCACACCAGAAAAGCCAGATTTAAAAAGGGGCCGGGGAGGTTGGCTAATCTGAGCATGCTCCTTCCCTCTGCAGGGAAGCAAAGGGACAGGACAAAGCTGCAGCCAGATTTATACTAAAGTAGCATACCACCTACATTATGAAACATAAAACAAAAACTAAACTCAGTACCTTTCTTTTTGTTCCTCTTTTGAGATGCATGTTGCTTGAAATAAATGAAATATGGGGTGTGTTCTTTTTGCTTTTGTCTAAATAGATCCTGCTATACAAGCAGACACCCAGGGATTAGTCATGAAAATTATCTATCAAAAGGGGCGGGATAAAAACAGTCAGCATCTTTACACTACAGCATTATGATAATGAAAGACATTTATCAAAGTGCACACATTTTAGATTGGAAGGTTACTAGCACTATTCCCTGGTTAACTCATTGAGTTAACAATTATAAACTCAGCCTTAACTTGTTAAAAACATACAAAAATAAGCCTGATTTTATTGTCTGCTTTGGCAAGATCATTTTACCACCCAAAGAGCTTTCATTAATGTACAGAAAAGATTACAGGCTCCACCCTGTAATGTTACTTCATCTCTATACTGTTTACTATTATAACATTAGCTTCTTAATTATAAACTAACACACATATACTGCTGCTCTAAAACAGCGCACATGCACACTACTGAAAATGCCTCAAAGACAATTGGGTCAGATAACATCGAGAAAGACAGCTTATAACAGAGCAAAATGCACGAAGCCTGTTTTAAACCACAGCTTAACTCCATCTCAAACAAATGTATAGCCTAGCTTTTATTATTGTAATTAATCCTCAAAAATGGTGACAGCTGAAGGTGACAGAAAATGTTTAACACAAAATA
Source organism: Natator depressus (assembly GCF_965152275.1). Classification (NCBI taxonomy): domain Eukaryota; kingdom Metazoa; phylum Chordata; order Testudines; family Cheloniidae; genus Natator; species Natator depressus. The sequence goes on from NC_134243.1 coordinate 70,911,840, forward strand.
ACCCCACTTCATTTCAAACTTCCTGCCTGGTCTTTTTTCCTGGTTTTATGGTTTTGGGGAATTTTATGGTTCCTCCTTCCCCCTCATATTTGGTTCCCCCTGTATTTGGGCTTATGATTATTATTTATTTGTATTACTGTAGTGCATATAGATTCCAAACAAAATTGGAGTGCTTGGCACTGTGCAAACACAGAGGTTACGTCCACACTAGAAACACTACAGCAGCACAGTTGCAGTTGTGCCACTATAGCACAGACGCTTACTACAGAGACGGAAGAGGTTCTTCCGTCACTTTAATAAATCCTCCTCTCCAAGAGGTGGTAGCTGCATCGACAGAAGAATTCTTCATTCAACCTAGCACTGTCCACACTGGGGCTTAGGTCGGCTTAACTATGTCTTTTAGGAATGTGAAAAATTCATACCCTTGAGGGATGTAGCTAGGTCAACCTAACTTCCTAGCATAGAGCAGGCCGTAGTTAATAGTCCCCTGCCCTGAGGAATTAACAATTAAACAAATGACTTGTGGTAGGAGACACAGAAGCACAGAGATGAAGTGACTTGCACAAGGAAACAGGACAGAGCAGAGCCACATACACCACCAGATCTCCTGACTTCCAGTGCTGTGCCCTATCCACTGGACCATGCTGTCTCTCTGTACACACTTATGAACAATCATTTTATGTTAACTACACCATGAGCTACAGTAATACTGTAGGGGGAGGAGCGAATCTTTCACCTCCCCAACTTTTGACAACCTCATATTGTGGAGCATCAACAGACCTGAGGTACCTATCGTACATTATGAGACGTCAAAACCTTTTGTGGCTTTCATTTTTAATTTGTCTTTTATCATCTTTTTATTTTAAACTAAATACTATTTCAAAAATAAGGAGGACTAAAAATCAATGCTAGTTTTAGAAGGTTAACAAGAAAAGCCACTCTGTATAACTTACGTTTCGCTTCACAGCAGCTGTGGAAAGGAAATCAGCAACTCAGCTGATCATCAGCAGCTGCACAGACATTTCTTTTTAAAGCATGGCAAAGTACAATATAAAGATGCGAAAATGACACTTACTGTTCCTTCAGAAACTGCATGCTCTCTGAGGTCTTTCAAAAAATCCACCTCATCTTCAATTTTCATCTCCAGCTTTTCTGCAAGGACAGAAGGTTTGCAAAGTAGATTTAAGCAAACTCCCTTTGTTTAAGGCTGCTGTTTTTCTGTTTATTCAAATAGTTCTAAAAAACTCAACAGGCATTATTTTCTTTCCAACAGCTGGTTTCATTCCTGACTTTGCTGCTTGTTTGTTAGTAATTTTACAACTACAGTGTCTGTGAATGAAGGAAATATGAAACAGCAGTGAGCACACAGAAACCACAGGACTAGACTTCTACAGATGGCTCTACGTGAAGCTTGAAATCTAGGTTATATTTGCATATATGTTTACACCAAAGAAGACTCGGCTTCCATTATTCCTGCTGTATGACCAAAAAGTATATATTTGTTTTTCTCCGATTTAGTTGGCATCGGTCCTGCTTTGAGCAGGGAGTTGGACTAGATGACCTCCTGAGGTCTCTTCCAACCCTAATCTTCTACGATTCTATGATTTTTACCATAACATGGAGACAGGTGGGAAGCAAAAATATTTTCTCAACTTTCAAGTGTTTAATGCAATGCCAGCTTCTCCACACATGCCTCTTTTCCTTAACCTGAAGTGGTGGATTAGGTCCCAGAGAGTAGTAAGGCAAGTCAGTCTCCACCCAAATTTGGCAACCGCCTGGAAAATTTTTTTTTCTGGTGATGGTGCTGACGAAACACAAGAAAAACTTTGTAATCCCATTGTCCTCTCTTCCCAGCAAATTAACATGTAAAACAAACGATCACCATTTACACCAGCATCTTCTTTCTCTGCACCTTTCCCACTTTAAAATAACCATTTTTATCTTGTGATACCTACACAGACCAGGACTTAAATCTAAAACCAATTTCCACTTCTAAAGACCCATGGATTACAAAATACTTCAGAGACAGTGAATGAAGCTTCACTACCCCACATTGTGAGTTATGTAAATATTCCCATTTTACAGCAGTGCAGAGAGGTGAAGTGATTTGACCAAGGTGTCCCAGTGAGTCAGTGGCTGAGCCAGCACAGAATGCAACACCCCCGTCTCCCGGCTCTGACCACAAGGCACATCATTCTTCTCCTAGCCATCTGTAACTGAGCACTATGGGAATCAAAAGGATTTTTAACTGACAATTTGTAGTGGATCATTTGTACAAAAGGAGGCTGCGGGAAACCAGTTCCATCTTAAATTAAAATCACTGAAAAAAGTAGTTTGCACAGATAGTGCAAGCTAGTTCATCTTAAGGGCATTAAGGGTACTTTGCTACACACCACTTGCTGTGCTAATTCAAAGAAATTACAAATTAACACAATGCTGTGGTATCAGATAGAAAGACCTGATGAGTTTATGGGTTGTTAACAGCAGAACCGCCTACGAAACCAGAGCCAATTCAGCAATAGTTCTGAGCACATGTGAGAATCACCCAGGGGACACCAGTTTGTTGGCAAAACAGCCAGTGATCATGTACTTATGATAAGGAGGAGGGTTCAGCTAGGAAGGATGACCCTCCCCCACAAACTCTTGAAATGAGCTGTTGGAAAGGATAATAATGCCGCAGGAATGGGCCCCCAGGAAATGCGAGCCTGTTAATGCCCAGTATGTGCACCCTAACTCCCCCAGGACCATAGAGGGGGAAGGGAGCCACCTTGGGGCCCCAGGCTGCACATATGAACAAGGAACTGTGTTTAGGGGGAACAGATAGACTGCTGTCATGAATGCAAGAAGATGCTCCTTAAGTATAGGAACAATCTTGTTGCCAAAACACAGTACTGGGCATCAGGACTCTCTTCCTGGCTCTGCCACAGATTTCCTCTGTGGCCTTGGACAAGTCACTTAAACTGACTGTGCCTCAGCTTCCCCATCTGAGAAACGGGTACCATAATGATACTTGCCTCCTCCCCAGTGGGGTTGTGAGGATAAATTCATTCACGTTTGTAAAGTGCTTTGAGATCCTGAAGAGAGGGCAAGGGACATGTCTAATCCCACTCCCATTAAAGCCAACAGTTAAACATCCATTGACTTCAATGGGAGCAAGATCAGACCTTATTGTTGTTGTTATCCTATACAACTGAGATTGGCTAGATGTATAATTTAAGGACTTTATCTTTGCAAATCATTCCTTGAGCATTATTTACATATATGGTTTCAACCCAGCCAGATCTGACTTCCAGGTTTTGACCTTTGTGGGCTTCCATATCATCACACGGACTGGTCCAGCATGTGATTTGGAAGAACCAAGTTTTGTGCACTTTACCTCCAGAACACAAGCACTTCTACTAAGAATGAATATCCCAAACCCATAAACTAGTGTTGAAATACATCACAGAGGCATTCAGACATGGAGCACCTTATGTAATATTATTAATATTAATAAAGCTTGCCTCCAGTGGAACCTGCCACCCTAGCTGCTGAAATAAATGCTAGTGAAAACCTTTCTGGACATCCAAAGTGGATGTTCTCATGGTGAGGATGAGGTTAGGAGCTTGAAAGTAGAAATGGTAAAATTCTACTCATGGAAATTAAGCATATGCCAGCCTCTAAAGGCCTAGACCTGCCAGGAGATCCATTATGGCAATTTGTTCAAGGGGAATCTCTAGAGAATAAGGCATACTATTTGTGATTTAGTTACTGTAGAAACCAGGCCAGTGTGTCTTATTATCTGTTGGGTGTCCAAACTTCAGCTTCATACCCCAACTGCTTGCTTGCCCAAATACAAGTCAGGCCAAATATGCACTATTCAAATAGTTTGCAGGAAAATCCCATTTCACAGGGGTATTTGGTGCTGAATAAAAGGCCAAACCCCTAGGTACTGCATGAGGTTCATAAAACTTTCTACAAGAGGCATGGGAGTCTCCCCTTGACTTCACCGCCCTTGAGGACCAGGCCCTGAATAGCTGTTTGGATGCAGAATTGATTTTTCTTTTGGGGACTCTAAATCTTATTAAACTGATCACATGACGAGGGAATGAGATGAAAGAGAGTGATGTCATGAGGAGCAGTTAACATAAATGAAACCCTTACACAGCTAGATGGTCTTGCATTTTTCCCTGCATCTCTCATTGAGGAGAAAAATCCTTTGATTGCATATCACAAACTGTGACAATTTAGCAATGACAATTAAAAAAAAAAAATCCCCAGTAACGTGTGTTTCCGGGAAGCATCCACCTGACCCGCGCCTCTCTTCTGAGAAGGGCTCCAGCCCAAAGTCTGTCAGAAAAGGATTTTGGTTCTTTCTGCTGAGCAGCAGTTACGTCCCTAACCGCAAAATAAATATATACACGTCCCTACTTGCCAAGATAAGTTCTGACTCAGAACAAAGTGAACTTGAAAAACCTCACAGTACTTAGTAATTTGCTCCTTTGACAAGACAATAAGTTATCCAGGTAGGGCAGTCACGACACAAAGTTTAAATGCCCTCTCTCTCTCCCCCCATCCCCCTTACACCCCTCCCACACAGTGCACAGTAATAATAGAAAACACAACACATCTTCTTGTCTTTGCTTTAAACCCATGTCTGGTCTGTGCCCATATAGCATTATTCTGCATATTGTTCCAATAATCCCCGGGAGAAGCCATTCTACCCTAATTTGTCCTTTGTGCAGCTTCAGATTGTGACCATGGTTTTTCTTATGGGTAGAAGAGATGAACATATGCTGGATTCTTGTATGTTACGTCCCTTTTACATTTTTGAAATCTGTAACATTCACCTCCCCAGTTTCCTTTCCCCTACCCTACCTTAGTATCATGTTTTAACATTTTTATAAAAACACAAGTTGCATTTTTCAATATGGGCACTAATTTACAGCACTGTAATTCCTTGTCTCTGATTTCTATACATCTTGCATGAAAAACCTGTATAGCCAACAGCAGGTGCAGAATTAAACCTTAGCTACTGAGACTTAGAGGGCAGGAAACAAAAAAACAAGGAGCTCCCAGAAGAAATTAGCATTCCCAGGTATTGACTTACAGCCACTCCCATTGTATTGAAATGTCAACCTGCCACAATACAAAAATAGAAGTTTCTTTTTTAAAGGAGCTTTCTGATTCATGTAAACAGCCTGTTACATAGCAGCTGATAACTTACTATGACTAATAAAACACTTTAAAATCCCTAGCTCACCAAAACTTACAAAACGTTCACCACCCCTACCCCCAAAGAATAGATACCCACAACTGTGCTGCCAGTCAATGCTAAAATAAATGGCTTTCCACAACTCTATTTGACAAAATCTCTTCCCTTTATGCAGTAAAAAGCAGTCACATATTTCTATGATTTTACAGCTCCTGTCACTAAACTGCTGCATTGATGGATGCATTACATCTATTTTGATTATTTTCTTTACAATTCTAAATTAGTTTTTTGTTTTGAGCTTTTTAAAGGAAAGATATGTCTTACCTATAGATTCCTTATAACTAAACAAGAGCAACCCAGAGATAGGTCAGCTGTTTACATTTAACAGCTGCCTGAACACATGTAATATAAAGCCTGGATCAAACCAGCTGCGCGCTTCAGTAGAAATTTCACAATTTCACGTGTGATTTCAATCCAGACTGGAAGACTCTGAAAGTCAGTTATTTTTTGTTGTATTTATCAGAGGAAGAGTTGTTGTTTTGTTTTGTTTTTATTTTTTGACGGTTCCTATTAGCTCTTGTTGAACACAGACTGACTCTGCCAAAGCTCTCCTGATTCAGTCACTTATCTCCTATGACATCACTCATCAGAGGTCCCCACTGATCCTTCATTCTTGCTTATTGCACTGAACGAGTAATGAGCGTTTGAATTCCAGCACTGCTTAAATACAGGGAAAAGACTGCGGCTTTGCTCCAGGATGGCTTCACAGTCAGGAAAAGTGGGTTGAGAGATGTGTTCTCTCCCCCTCTTTTTTAAATGACTCAATGCCACCAATCAGAAAGCTTCTTTGCCCAGTTCAGAATGACACTCACCGCTGTTCCAGCTGACCAGAAAGGAAGCTTTAATACAGCACTGTTATATTCTTTTACTCCAGATTCGCAGAGAAAACGGGGCAGAATTGAAGGAAAGTCAAGTTAGCACAAAACCCTAAGGCACCTGGTCCAGAAGGAAACACATAACTAACACACAGCAAATTTCAGCATCACACTCCCATTTAACTGTTTTCTTCCCTACTAGGGAACATAATTTACATGTTAAAGATGCCTCTAAAATACTTTGGCATAAATATAAGACTGTTTCCTAACTGTGATGCAATCCTAGAAACATGTACTTGTAGTGTAAACCTTTAATATCTATTTCAGATTTCTGGTCTCTGCAGGAAAAGTGAGTGCACTTGCCAAGGGCAGGATTCCCCTCCCAGGGCTGGCCTCTGACACCCAGTTCTCTACCCACCATGGCCTGATTTTCATTCTTTAAAAGAAAGAAATATCTCATTTAAGTTGGAAGCTCTTTCTCGCAAAGAGCTTCTTCCTTTATTTGCATGTGAAATGCCCTGCGCATATATGGTGCTATATAAAATACACACAACACTATTTTGCCTACCTGTAACAGGCTCAGATCCTAGGACTTCTGAGCTTGCATCCCCCCTTTTCGTTGGTTCATCAAACTGCAAACTTAAATCCATTTCTCCATTAAGGATGTCTCCCGCAATCACTCCGGCTTTGGAAGGGGATGGGGGGAGAACCCCAACGGGTACACTCTCTAGCTTCCCAACTGCAGACTCAGGAACAGAAGGCGTTTCCAATATAGAAACAAATCCATCCAGCCAGGAGCCATCAGCCTCTGGAACCAAGCTCTTTGCCCCAGCATCATCTGTAAGCTCAGCAGCAGCATTGATATTGTATAGATGTGACTGTGAGAGACACGCTTCCAGCATGGCATTGCTCTGCTCCTCTTGGTCTTTGTTGGGCCAGTCCAAGACCTGTTGCTGGGCTTCTTTCACTTCAGATCCAGCTTCGCTCTCACTGGCCAAACAGACAGTGTCAGTGCTGGAGTCGCTGTCGCAGGGGGGTTCTTCTGCAATAGGCTGAAGCGATGCTCTGGAGAGTACATTGTTCATATCCTCCTCCTCTTCTGGATCACCTGGTATTGTGGATGTCTCAGCTATACCTAGAGGTGCCCTATTCTCAAAGGCAACAGAAGGTGCTTCCATAACAGAGACCTCCTTTAATTCTGGTGCTTTGTTTTGCAGAGAGCCTCCCTGTGGCCCCTGACAGAGATCACGTTCTTGGTTCAACATTGCGTCGGGAGGAGGGTCATTCTTCGCATCCAGCGATTTGTACTCTGATTCAGACCCTTGTACAATACTTTCTTCTGCATCCACTGTTGCATTGTCATCCGCTTCCTGACAGGAGATTTCCCCTTTCAGCCCAATATCTGCGTTACTGTCATTTGCTGCAGATTCCTCACCCTGACGGCAAACAGAGGATTTCACAGTAGCAGCAGGCTCCTCGGACAAACCCTTTTCTTTGCCAAGTGTCCCACTTTCACACAGCTCCTGACTGGGTTCAGCTTTGCTCTCTTCAGCCGGCTGTGACAGACTTTTCTCATCAGAGTCCTCTTTTTCCACACTGTCTTTAGGCAAGCCAGTTTCTGCTGTTATCTTACGATGCACAGAACTGTCCTGTTCAGCAAGCACTGCCGTCTCTGCTACTGCTGCTACTTCCTGGTTTTGTTTAGATTCTTTATTATGAATTGCAGAGGGTGTGTCCATTAAATTATCCTGGACACTCTCTGTCCCCATGCCACACGAAGAGAAGACAGGATCATTACCATGCACAGACGCCTCCTGTCCTGGAGGTGCCACTGCAGCATCTCTCTCCTGACCGACTGCCTGTCCCTGTTGTACATCTCCTTTAAATAAGGGAGACGAAAATGATTTCATTTGCTTGCCAACCCCCTCCTGTTTGGAAATACTTTCTGACGTCACCAATTGGTTTTGCAGATGCTCTTTTTCTGCTGAGGACAAACCTGCGTCAAGTGGAGGTTGTGACCCAGGGTCACATTTGCTAGCTGAAGCAGTCTCCGGTTTTAAGCTGTCACACATTTCACCTTTTAAAACAGCTTGATTCTCAGTGTGGCAATTGCCAGCAGACCGCTGGCCTTCCTCTGCTGAATCTGTGTTTCCTCTGCCAGTAGTTTCAGTTCTCGGTGACATCTTTTTAAGGGCTTCACTGTCACCTTCGCCTTCAGCTAGAATTGCAATGGTTTTACTGCTTTCAAGGCAACACACAGACTCTGCATCACTTGGACCAGGCCCGTCAAGGGGACTGTTTTTCATTTCAGAATTATTCCGCACATTGTCACTCAAAACCAGTTCATTCAGCCCAATGTCTGCGTTTCCATTTTGCACCTGCACACCCTGCTCACCACTCTTACTATTGTTGTTCACTTCCAAAACAACAGGATCATGTTCCAGTGCATTCTCTGAAACCTTTATTTCAGTCACAACCAGCAGCTCCTCTCTAGTGTTGGGAATCATACTCTGCCTCTGCTTTACAAGGGGTTCACCTTGGACTACGCCCTCTGGCAAACCAATCTTTGCATTTTTGGTGTTCGAGTCTGTTCCACTCTCTTTGCTGCCACTTGTCTCCCAATGGCCAACAGGGATAATATCACTGTCAACACGTACATTTGCATTATCCTGTGCCTGCATCCCTTGTCCAGCTCCACATTCCCCACCTTCTCTTGGAGATTTTGGTGACACTGCAAGTAAGGGCTCAGTAGCATGGATCAGCACCCCACTTGCTGGGGGCAGTTCTTTCAGACTTGAAGTTCTTAATCCCCGGGTCTCATCCTCTCCATTCTCCACATGCTGCTGGATTGAAGCAGCATCCACAGACCCTGTACAGTTCTTGCATTCTGCCTGGCCCATAGCCACATCCACACCCTCACAGGGCGTTGGGGCTTTGCATGCACTTTCGGCCACAGTAACAGCGCTTTCAGTTGCGCACTCTTCAACGATTTGCACTTCCTGTTGGGTATTATCTCTACTACACAGGCTGGCTTGACTCAAAACAACTCCACTGGATGTCATTCCTGTTTCCGCATTTGTATTTCCACAGGATGGAAGACTTGCAGCACCACTTACTCCAGAACCTGAGCTCAGCGTGCAGTCATTTTTATCTGATACAGTCCCAGAGTCTACAATAGCGGCTGGCCCCTCCTCTTCCTTTTTACTCAACGTAGCTGTGTTTTTACTTTCACAGGAAAACTCTGGGTTGTCTATACCCGCCAGGCTCAACAAATCACTTGATGTGTCGTTAAGCACTTCCAAACTCCCACTGTCACACTGGTTCTCTTTTTGGACCGTTGGGGCTGAGAGCTGCCTCACATCAAAGTTAACTAGTGCAGAAGGGCATTCTTTGCTTTCTTCTGTTGGCATTTCTTCTGAGAGGGAGGCTGCAGCAGCCGGAAAACCCTCCACCTCTGTTCCTATGTTGCAGTTATCCTCTGAAGTTCTCAGCTCAGGCTCTGGCTGTTTCGCTGCATTCTGAAAAGAGGGAAATAAAGACTATGACTGTTTGTTTTGCTGTATGTCACACTCTCAAAGTGCACACGCTGATTTATCAGTCACCTGTACAATTCTTAAATCTATAACATTAACCTGAGTGCAAACAAAATGAGACCAGCTCCTCCCTCCATCTCTGTGTGTATATCCACTTGAACTGCATTTACAAAATGTACTGGAACAATAATTGACCTTTTAAGTCTTGCCAGCCACTGGCTATACTGAAGACTATTGCTTGAATGGATTTAAATTTAAACTCAGTAAAGAGCAGGATTTAAATTTAATTTGAAGTATTAAGTAAACATGCATTTGAACGTACAATCCAGCTCCAAAATGGCACATGCAGTTCTTTTCGAGATTGGCTCTGGGCTGAACTGCCACCCTCTAGGAGGATTACAGAACCCCTGTGTCTTTGGAAACACCATATTAATCTGCCCCCAAAGCAGGAAGCAGCCACTTGCCACCATCCTCTTGGGGCTAGTAAAAGGTACAGATTTTTCTCAAACAACCAATCCAAGGCTTGCCTACCACCTTTCCTCATTGCCCATTCCCTCCACAGCCCATCTCCCTGTGCTTGTTCCTTCTCCCACCTCACTCCCATACACAAAGTCCTCTGTATCCAGCTCCTCCCCACCCCAATGTAACACACATTTTGGTTACTCCAGCTGCTGACTACCTTGCTGTGTTTACAGTAACCCTAGTCATAAAATAAAACCACATAATAACAGAGACCGCTTGTAGCGAGCAATACACATTATTAAATCTTTATAGTTCAGGTATACAACGGCTCAGACTAGACATGTCAGTGGTGGGATATTCACCGGGGCAATGACGTTGGCCAATTCCCTTGAACTACCCAGGCAAGCATAAAGTGGTTGCATAGAAACCCTCTCACTTTTTTTTTCTTTATTGATGTAATCCTTCCAGACTGCACATCTGCCGAGAACCTTACCTGTTCTTAAATACTGTTCACAATTTGGGTCCCCACAAGACTTAGCAGGTGCCATGCACTATTTAGGGTAGAATTTGATCGAAAGAGACCGTTTTGTCCGACTTCAGAGCAATAGTTTAACCTCTAGTTCAGAACAAAAAAACCACACAGAAACTTTTTTAAAATGGCTAATTATTTGGGGGGCTTCTCTCTCCAGAATTGGTTCCAAGGACCCTAGATGGGGGTCACTTGCCCCACTCTGCAATCCCACAAAGCATAGCAAACATCAAGAAAAATATCTGTGCAAGCATGCAGATTTTAGAGCACTTAGAAGCGTCGTCCTTTAAACAGGAAGGACAGAGGGACGACGGTGGGAAAGGGCTCCTTTACATACCCATCTTCAGCATAGGAGGCTCTGAAAGGTGTACTGTGATCAGTGGATCAAAGCTGGAGCCGGTTCGCACCAGTTCGCGTGAACCGGTTGTTAAATTTTGAAGCCGGTTTAGATCTGGTTGTTAAAGGGGTGGACAAACTCCGGCCCACAGGACCATCCTGTCTGGCCCACCTGAGCTCCCGGCTGGGGAGGCTCCCCTGGCTGAGCATTTTTACTCACCCGGCAGTGCTCCAGGTCTTCGGCAGCAGGTCCTTCAGTGCCGCCGAAGACCCGGTACCGGTTCTTCAGATTTTGGCAGCTCATCATTGACCATGATCACATATCAGCTGAATGAGAACACCCCATGGAGATGAAGACAACTTGAAACAACAGCTCTGAGACACATGGGACACTCCACTCATGTTAGTGTATGTTCCCACCCCGCTTTAGAGCCTATGATATACATGAAGTATACCTGTTCTCCACTCCCCATTCAAATGGGCAGGACTTCAGATCTTGGCTCACCTGAGAAAGATTGGGGCGGGGGGCTGTAGATGAGTATAGGCCCCCTAGATCCAGACACACAAAAGGGTGGCAGTATGAGAGGCTCACAAACCCAGAGGGGCAAAGTTCCCCATAGCCCACATCATATGTGGGGGGCCAGAAAGGGGGCTTAGAACTGCTAGAGAGATGACAGCCCCCCAGATCTGGACATACACAGGGAGGAGATAATGTGAGACTGACAAGTGCCCCTGCCCCATTCTCCCCTCTGCCACACACCCCCACAGCCCCCTTCCCACTGCACTACCCCTCCACTGCCCCTAACCCCCAAGCCTCCTTCACCTGATCCGTCAACCTCTGTCCGCCTTCCTCTTATCCCCCTTCTCATAACCACCCTCTCCTCGCTACAGCCCCAAACTCCCCTCCCGCAACTCACCCCACCACTCCCTGGAAATATTTGCATGGCTAATTTTCCCCCAAAGACTTTTGGAGACTTAGGGGGGTTGGGTGCACAATTGGGATGCACTGGCAGAGCTCAGGGTGCCACCCCCCTCTCACCTGAGCCCCCAACCTTTCTCGCCTCCCCACCACCACCATTTATCCCCTTCCCCATAATCCCACCTCCCCTCACTGCAACCCCCACCCCTCTCCCCATATTTCCCCACTTTTCCACCCCAATGCCCCTCACTTCCCAGGAAGCACTCAGATGCCTAATTTCCCCCCAAAAATACTTTGATTCCATGATCCCCAAACTCAAATAGCCACTTATGACTCACAAATTGTAGCAACCTCTGGCCCCTCAGTTCAAAACTCCTTTTGTCTTAGGTGGTGGTTTGTGTTTAACATGTTGTTTAGTTATGTTCATGGCAGGATGAGTTCACAGCCATCAAGAGGTCTCTGATTCATCAGTAAGACTAAGATTTTGTCATGGCAATTTTTAGTAAAAGTCACAGACAGGTCATAGCCAATAACCCAAAATTCACAGAAGCCCCATGACCTGTCTGTGACTTTTACTAAAAATAACCCTGATGAAATAGGGAGTGGGGGGGTCCCCCACCCCCACCGCTGCTGATGCTCACAGCGGCTGGGAGTGGCAGGCCCCCACTGCCCATGGAGGCTCAGAGCTCCAGGACTGGCAGCTAGGAGTTGACAGAGCCCCTTGCCCCAGCTCTGAACTCAGGGGCCCCCCACCGCCCGCGTGAATGGGAGTTCCGGGGGCTGCCCACCACCCGTGGAACTCCAGGGGCCATCGCACCTGGGAGCTCTGAGGCGACCTGCTGCATGCGGCGTCTTGGACCTGTGGGGGCCCCTGCTGTGGCTCAGAGCTCCGGGAGTGGGGAGTTGCAGGGCCCCCCGCGCACAGCTCAGAGCTCCAGGGCTGGCAGCTGGGAGCTGCATCCCACCCGCAGCTGAGAGCTCTGGTGCTCCCTCTGGCTGACAACTCCAGCCCCGTGGCTGAAGCAGAAAATGTCACAGAGGACTCTGGAAGTCACGGATTCCGTGACCTCCCATGACATAATCGTAGCCTTAGTCATTACTACCTCTCAGTTTAACAGTACAACGCAGCAGAAGAACACTGATTTTTTGGAGTTGGTGCTGTAACTTAGGACCCCCAATTTGGATCACTAATGCTACCCTGTGGCCCTATGCGGCACACCAAATTTCAAAGCTATCCAATTAACTATTTGGATTTTAGAGCACTTACAAGAGTCAAGCTTTGAAACATATAAAATGGTGGGAATGGAAGCCATTTAGTCATTTTTCTATATCAGTGCATGCACAGTGTAAATATGTACATTTCCTTAAATACCATTCTCAGTCTGGGTCTCCCAAAGATTTAGTGGATGCCATGCACTATTCTGGATAAAACTCAACAGATTGAGATCATTTTGACCTGCATCACATCAATAGTTTAATCCCTAGCTCTGGGCAAAGAAACCCACCTAGAAACCTGTTTTCAATGGCTATTTTGGGGGGAGGGGTGCTTGTATCTCCAGAATCCCATGCTCATGTGACTCCAAATTTGGGTCTCTAATCCCACCAAGCACCCTCCCAGGCACACCAAAATTTAAAAAAAATCTGACTAAGCATGTCAGTTTTAGAGGACTTAGCAGTGTTAACCCTTAAACAGATATCATGATGCAACCTTAACTATAGGGGTGCTCCCGTGCCACTACAATGACTGACTATGCAGTTCTAAATTTGCGATGCTGTCCAAGCTTCCTGGTGGGTTAGGATCCACATAAATCATTGGGAGATAGTGGGCACTGGCTGGAACTACTGCTCTACATGACGAAAGAACACACGACAGATCCATTTGTGTGGGTGTGCAAATGATCAAGTTCAAATGGAGTGTCAGCTGTCTGGTGGCTTCCACCCTGCAGCAGAGCACAGGGAATGCTCTACTGGTTTCCAGCCAATGCAGACAAACACAAACAAAAGTGACACTTGTTGTGGAACAAGCAAGGTTTTGAAACACAGAGGAAGTGGGAGCCCTCACATCCTCGCAGTGAAGTCACTCTGCTGATAGACTGAAAAATAGAGCCTTCTCCAGAGGAAGCCAACTGGCTTTCAGCTGAGCCTAAATGAAGTAATTGCAGGGCTGCTTTCCAAATTCAAATCAGATTAGATCTGAAGTGAAACAGGGCTGGAAAAAAAATCTAAACATAGCTTTTCTGATTTCATTGTCAGACAAAATGTACCCGTCAGGCATCTGCACTATCAAAAAGAAACGTGCTTGCTATGATAGACATATTTTACTGTCATCTGGTGGTAAGGGGAGGCAAAGTGAGGTGATTCCAATGCTCGCTTTGGTTTGCCACTTGTATCACCAGTATCTGCTGAAACCCAGAGTTACTACTGTTCTGTATTCAGTCGACAGTGAGGACTGCTGTTCAGAATGGTCAGTCTGCTAAAATGTCAACTAGTAAAAATGAAAAATACTCCTACAACCTCCTCCTTTTTATCTCTTAATGAAAAAGGAGTAGCAATATTTAAATATAACAACTCTGAGGGCTGTCACTCTTCAATGTAGACACTACCTATGCCGACAGGAGGGCTTCTCTCATTGGCATAGGTAATCCAGTGCCCCGAGAGGTGGTAGTTAGGTCAACGGAAGAATTCTTTCATCGACCTAGTGCTGGTCTACACCAGGGGTTAGGCTGGTATAGCTATCTCTCTCAGGAGTTTGATATTTCATATCCCTGTGAGACGTAGCTGTCCTGAAGTAAATTCCTAGTGTAGACCAGGCCTAGGATGGTGGAATTAAACACAAACATACAGACATCTGAAAGGAACGGTGGACACACAAGGAAAACTGCAGGGTTCTGCAGCAGCTGTAAAATCCTGACCACCATTTTGCATTTCACCCTCTGAACAGGGTCTCCCTGGCAGTCTCTTTCAAGCTCTGAGAGTGGAATTTTCCGAAGACCTCAGACTTGACCTAATTGCAGATCCTATGATCAAGCTCCCAGTGGCTTTAATTGGAGCCGTATCAGGCCAATGCCAAGTGCTTCTGAAAACCCCACCATGAACTCCTACAGCATTTAACAGGAGCGGACTCACCCTCAGAATCTTGCACTGAGGTATTAAAGAAGAGAATACACTGCTCTCACTACCGCTCCTCTGGCCAGTCCCCTTAACCGGAATGCTGCTTCCTGGCAGATCTATTAGTGTCTTCCCCTAAACAAACACATTCCCATCTCCCTAACCCCAGCCAGTACCAGAACCCACCTCACACTCCCCGCCCACTGACCCAACCACACTGCAGGGAGCTACCCTGTGCTCCAAGCAATGTTCTTCTGCCCTCAGGATATAACTGGCCTTCTCTTTGCAGGGATGAGTCAGGATCTGGAAGCAGAGAGAGGCAGAGTACGCGAGGAAGGAGGTGCAAGGCAGGATTTGCTTCTCCCTAGAGAGTCCTGACCGAGCTCCACCTCCCTGACGGCAGAAAACCTCCCTTCATCCTAACAATGCCTTTAGTAGAGCCCCACTCCCAAATCAGAGGAAAGCAGACAGTTCCCAGGTAACATCCCCCCGGGCATTAGTTAATTATATCTAAGTTAAGAAACAGTTTCTTACTGTAACGGTGGTTCTTCGAGATGTGAAGGTCTAGTGTCATTTGTAAATCTCTATGTGAGCATTGCCTAGGTGCAAAGTTTCTTACAAGATACCTGTAAGCTCAAGATAACAGCAGTGGGCATCCCAGGTACATTTACACTCACTGTATTGCCCTGTCCCTTTCTCACCGTGTGCTGGTGGCTCGCTATGTATTGCCGGAGCTGCTCTATGTCATGCTCCATGCTGGCCTTTGCTCCTTCCTTGGCTTCAGCCGTTAGCGTATAAACATTCAGCCCAAGGTGGTATTTCACACAGTAGTCCCCCGAGTGCACTATATGAGACAAGGTGCTCCAAGAGTCCGGTTCACCAGCTTCCTCTCTGAAATAAAACAAACCCAGGTTAATACACAAACGAGGCTGAAACGCTGGGATGCAGTGACACACATGCCATTCCTCGGTCTCGATACTCATCTAGTTAATGGCCCAACCAAAAGAGTCTACAGGACGGTTTATTCTGCAGGCTAGAAGGTCAGGCCGAGAAACACATATGCTCCCCAATCTTGGCAGAGGGAAATGAACTGGAGTTGAGAGTTAGAGTCAATGACAAGCTCCATCCCAAAAAGTCCTGCCAAGTCTTATCGACCTGGAGTTTCCAAGCTGTCAGAAGGTTATAGCAAGTAGTGATGAAGGGCAAAGTGAATTTAATGCAGACCAAGGTGGCCAGATTGACAGCCCTAGAGTGGGAACTGTCTCCTAATCTATGGAATAAGGACTATAGGCAAGCGACATGACAACTTTTATGACAGAAACATTCCTCCAGGGATCGGACGGAGATAATAAACTCACTTCACAGAGTGCAAGCGGCCATTATGTGGTAGCAACTTTCATTCACTACTAACTGGACTTGATTTGAATGGCTGGCCTAAAGGGGAAGATCTTATCTGACCATTCTTACATAACCGTTAGGACACCAATATCCTGAGACATCAAGTCCCTCTACACTAGGATTATTGATTTAATTATAGAGCTGCCATTTTGTCAGTTATCAGTAACAAAATCTTTAATGAAGGTCAGTCCGGGGGGAGTGGGGGGGGGTACAGACTATGCCGTTGTCTCCATTAGCACAGAGCTTTAAAGTTATAACTAAATTACATTCTTATTTACATAAAATGAACACAGTAATGGTCAAAATACTGCCACCTTCACTACAAACTTCAGAGCATGACTACACTGACAGAAGAACAGAGGCACACCCATATGGAACTTTTCCTGTCTCTAACTGTTAGAAAAATTGTTATGATACTAACTGTTAACATGAGCTCAGATACCACAGTAAATGGCACCATTTAAGAACTGGAACTGAATAGAGAAGAGTCAAGTAGAATTTCCATTAAGGTTACAAGCCAAATTCAGGCCTAGCAGAAATTTGCATTTGAGTGATACCTGAGATAAGACTGAATTTGAATCTAAAAGTATAAAACATACCGACGTGCTGTGCTGTCTCACAGTGTGATTGGCCCTTTAAGGGGAGTTGGGCCCAACCACAGGTGTGATAGATCAGCTACCTTCCAGCTGAGGCAGATCAGTCAGGAATCAGAACCCAGATGTTTAAAGGTATTTAGACATTACTGTGCTCAGCATTCCAATGTCTAACAGATTTAGGAGCCTAAATCCAATTTTCAAATGTCATGTAAGGAGCCTAAATCCCATGAACCGTCAATAAGATTTTGGCTCCAAAGTGCTGAAATCTCTTTTTTAAAATGAGATTTGGGCTATGTCTACACTGCACTTTTGTCATCATATCTTTTGTCACTCAGGGGTGTGAAAAAACACACCCCCTGAATGACAAAAGTTTTGGCGCCGAAAAGCACCAGTGTGGACAGAGCTTTGTCGGTGGGAGACGCGCTTCCGGCGACAGAGTGGCTATCTTACATGGCGCGGCTGCAGTGGCACAGCCATGCTGTTGTAAGGTGTGCAGTGTTGACATAGCCTTCGGCTCGTAAATCAGTGGAGCAAATATTCCATCTGCATTTGCTATGTGACAAAGTGCTGGGGAATGATGGGAGAGTGGTCCAAGCCTTTGTGGATTATGCTAAGGCATTTGATAGCATACGACACAAACCTCTTCGGGCAGTCCTGTGGCTGGTCGGAGCTGGGGAAAATGTAGTAAGGCTTATAACAAATCTCTATGAAAACAAGATGGCTTCAGCGTGCATGAGCAACGTAGTTGGTTTGACTTGAGGATAGATGTCAGACAGGGCTGCGTGCTACCTGAACTTTACCTGTAGCCTACAGGAGGGCACACCTGTCAGTGGACAAAAAATTAGTCATCTGTGTTTCACCAATGATGTTAATCAGATAGGAGTGTTGCCAAGAAGAGGGGCTCAAATTGCTGGAAAGAGTAGTGGTAGAAGTAGAGGTGTTAGATCTAAAGGTATCACATGAAAAGACAAAGACAATGGTAACATCTAAATCTGCTGGAAAAGTGAGATACTTCTAATCCAAATCTGAAGAGGCACTGGAGCGTGGTGAGCACTTCAAATACCTAGGTAGCATGACGACAAGAGACTCGAAACATCACTTAGAGATTTGACATAGAACTGGACTCATGACTGCTGCTCTAGCGACCCTCAGACACATTTGGAGAAAAACATATTACCATGAAGTGTTAAATTAAACTGCTGCAGTTTCTTGCCTTCAGCATCTTGCTATATGCAAACAAGACATGAACGCTAAGGAAACAGGATAGTAAGAAGCTTTCTGCTTTTAAATTGAAATTCTACAGGCAATTGCTGTGTATTAGCTAAACCTCACACAGGACTAATGAGGACGTAATCACCCAAATTTACAGCATAATTAGAGTGATACTGTATATTAAGACAATCAGACACAGAACACTTGAGTTTGCAGGACGCATGGGTCAGATGAACGGAGGAAGATGGCAAAGAACATTTTGCAGGGACTGATGCAAGGTGCCAAGGGCTGCCCATGGCGAGCATGGGTTGACGATGTGGTTGATTGGATGGAATGCAGTACAGCGCGCTTCTCGAAGCTGCATGACGACTCTGAAATGTGGAGGAAGATCGCACGCCAATGACTTCCATATACTGTGGTTACTGTTTCTTTTGATGTGATTGCATGCACTTTCCACTGTGGGAGAACGTGTATATATGTTGCAGTAAATCAGTTAGCTGTGCAATTTTGACCGCAGCAATGCCCAAATACCGTCAAAAATCTGTGCCCAGGTGATTATAAAAACCCAGCAAGTAGCCCGGTGAGGCAGAGAGATGTCAGGAGCAGGGATGCTCTGGCAAGAAGCCCCTAGGTCAAAGGGGAAGAGCTACAGGAAACAGGCTGGCTCCAGTGGCAGGCCCTGAAGCAGGGTGACTCTCAGGCAAACAGCCAGTAGAGTAGAAACCTGTAGGGACTAGCTCCCCGCAGGAGACTCAAGATTCAGGGGAAGGGACAATGGATGTACTGTACTAGTTTTATGTAGAAGAACCACAGCAGAAGCCCTGAGGAAACAGGACTGAATCAGAATCCGCACATGATGTCACTCTTTCCTAGGCTGGAGAGACAGGCCAGCAGCCTATAGGCTGCTATTTTGGAAAGTAAGCATCTTGGTTAAACAGCTAGTCCTGAACCCACAAACATTTATACAAGTGCTTAGTTTTAGTCATGTGATTAGTCTCACTAACCTCAATGGGACTACCCACATGCTTAAAGTTAAGCATGTGCACGTTTGTAGGATCGAGGCCTTATTCTGAAGTTTGCTGGGGTTTTTTTGCCCTCTGTCAAGTTTCATTTTGAACCAGAAATGAGTTCAGGGAACTGATGAGACACCGGTTTCTCAGCAAGAAGCACTTTCCATTAATGGCTAGATTGTGGCTCATCTTGTCACGGTGGCATATGGTGGTCATGCTGGCTAATCACCCTATGGGTAATCATATCACTTTCACAATAGGGAAAACAGCCACTGTGGGGCTGATACTTTCCCCTCCAGTGCATGTGGGTGGGGGTGGACAGGGAGGAGTGGAGCCTTGACTTCATCATACTGTGTGCCAGCTAAGCCAGCTGCACTGGTGTGCTGGGGACATATGATGTGTCAGGTACACGGCTCTGCAGGGTACGTCCCTGCCAGAGCAAGTGTGGCAGGGGGACTGGGAGGCGGGCAGTTGAGGCAGTTTTCTTCACTAGGAAAAAAGATGTGTAATTAACTTGAGTCAGTGGCACAAGTTAAAATCCTAGAAAAGACAAGGCCATTTGTAGTTCTCACACAAGTTATCAGGTCAAGTTCAAGGCTGTGGTGGAGCTTAGGGTGTACCTCAACCTGCTAACTCACGTAAAAAGTACAAATTGCTTTAACTTCATAAGGATTTTATCTTGCATAAGGCCTGGTCTACACTACATAGTTAGGTGAACGTAAGGCAGCTTACGTCAACCTAATCATATCAGCGTCTACACTATAGCCTTGTCTCACCAATGTAAGTGCCCTACTAGAATGACATAACTCCACCTCCACAAGAGGTGCAAGTCGGTGTCGTTAGGACTATGCAGTGTAGGCTCCAGTGGAGCTGTGAAATTGACAAGAAAGTGGGCAACTAGAGCCCAACTGCCCCTCCCCCTCACATACCTCCTGGGAGCTGGACCCCACTCCCGTCTGGGAGCCAGGGCAAGAATGGATCCCACTCCCAGCTGCGAGCTGTGGGCGGCTAAACCCTGCTCCCAGCAGGGAACAGGGAGGCATGGGGGTGGGGGGGCAGCTGGGCTCTCGGCAGGAAGCTGCCAGTGCAGCTGAGAGACCTGGCTCTCAGCTCCCCACACTGCCCCTCTTAGGTCACTGGAAGCGCTCCTGGTGAGGATGCACATCACTGACTCAAGGAGAGTCGTGTGGACATGCACCATCACAAAAAATTACTGTGGCTGCTGTAAATCGACTTAAGTTTTTAATGTAGACATACCCTTAGTTAATTGAAGTTAAGAACACGCCCTTCTTCCCTAGTGAAAACAAGGCCTGAGCCACATTCTGATTCCCAAGTTTCTTCTGGGGCAGTGCAATTACAAACTACTTCATACGTCAGATGCATGGCAAAGCTATGGTTGAGCCCTAAATGATGAAGGAATTCAAATACTAAAACTAATGCACTCCACTGAGAAATATGTCCATTAGGCCTCATAAAATTACAGGCACATTTACGAACATTTCTATTCAGTGTCTATACATGCCATTTTGAGTCCTTACGATAAAAACAGTAACCCTTTTAACAGGTTAATGAGTACCCAAGGAAACTACTCGAGGAAGGCAAGTCCACTGGATACTGTTATATAAGTTACCATATAATTTAAAAGAAACATCTAAGTCTCTGAAGTGAAGCAGAAATGAAGAAATGGATCTCTATCAACTTTGGCAGTAAGACAGTGGGCACTGTCAGGTGGGGCTACCCTGAGACAGTTTAATACACTTTACATTAATACACTATATATATTGCAAGGAACAATCCTGTACTGACAGTGGCTGATGGACTAGCTGCCTTAACATATTTTTTTCTAATTTCTATGACTCACTTCAAATTAATCTATTATTCATCCAAATCAAGCCCAGTCTAAATGGACCTGATTCTCCTCCCTTTTTCCACAGTGTAACTCAATTGACTTCAATGGAATTACTCCTGGTTTACTCAGAATCAGAATCAATATTGCAATAAAGAAACAGAAGGTAATGTACAGTTTTCTATTATAAATGGCTGTTTCAACTTCTGTAAAACCGACCATCAAACCCCTGCAATCCAAGTTATTTTATGCTTTTAATAGCTCAGTTAACTGAATAAATGGCCCTTCTTTATCAAGGAAACACAGACATTTCTGTCTGAGCTATTTTTCTTTTCAGCTGTCATATATGAGAAATCACTGTACTTAGAGCAGCTTTCAGAATACAATGAAGCAGTCATCGTGAAAAGCCCATTCACCAATTCATGAGAGCAACATCAGCGAGATTAAAGAGAACTAAGCGCAACAGCCTTTGTCAATTTCCGATCAGCTTCAAGTATATTTGCAAGCATCTTCAAACAGGCATCCACAAAGCAATCTACAGAATTCAGGATTATAAATGACACCGAATGACTTCACAAACATCAGAATTCAGAAATGAATTACAGAGTAACTATGCCTACCTGTTTGCCTCTAATGAAATTCACCAACTTCACAGAAGTATGCCAAATTTATTCAAATAATTACTTCCACATACAAAGAAAATAATTTCTTTCATATACAAATTTCATGCTGTATGTTAAACTGAACATTTCCATAACGGTGCGTAAATCTTATTAAGTAGCAAATTACAGCTCACACCCAAGCAGTTGCAGGGGACTTTTGGCTCAGTATGAAATAACAGTCATATGTACCATGCCCACATGAAACAAAGATATAACTGATGGCTTGCATCTACCACCCTTACTCCATGAGTTGTCCCACTGAGGACCATGATGAGTCTTCAGCTAACGGGACTCCTCCCAGAGGAAGGTACTGCCACAGTTCAGGGCAACTGCACTTGTAGTTCCCCTTTGTATCCCAGCAAAGGCACCCATTCTTAGGCTTCCAACTCCCCAGCTGTCCCTCTCTTGAGCAGAGACCTGCATCTCACTCCCTGCTGACTGAGGGTTTTCCAGGCTGTGAGTTCCCCAGCAAGTCAGACTGCCGAACCAGGCCTGCTTTGCTTTCTCCTCAGAGGCTATAAACAGAGTAACTGCCCATAGGCATAAGCTACCCATAGCTTTCCTAAGCAAGCAAATTTATTCCCAAGGTGAAAGCATTACAGAGAAAAACAACACCACCCCCCCCCGCGCGAAAAAAAAAAGCCCTGCGCACGTGCTAAGAAGCTTACCGGAGATCACCCCAACTCTGACAAGGGCTCTGGGAGGAGTCAGTCCCTCAACCCCACTGAAGGGTTTTTTCTGTGGTTACAAATTCATAAAATCTTTTGCTCAGAACCAGAATGCCCATGAATTTCAGAGTAATTTTTTATATAGTTTAGGCCTCTGATCTTGCCCTCACATAACAGGCGATCAGATTACAAAGATTTCCCCCTCCCACCCAGGGCAAAGCTTCAAAAGGCTGGTTTCTTCCATAACCAGATAGGGTACACTTGCACACCTTTCTTCCCTAGAGACTTCCTTGGAAACCAACTTAACTTTGAAAGCTCATTTTTTGTCTAGCACATTGCTTCAGATAAAAATATTATCCACTCTTTCCTGTCAGTGTGTAACTATAAAGTAGACAACACCAGCAATGGGAAAGGAAATTTAAATTTACTGTGCTAGTCCCTTCCTCATCTTGGAATTCCTCAACTTGGAATTTGCATTTTTACACAGAATCTTTAGTTTTTACATTTTGTGAATAAACAAAAACATATATTAACTATTAAGTAAATTTTACTGAAAGTACCAGTGTCACCCATTCAATGTGCACAGCCTTCCCCTCCTGTGGTGGATATTTGAATGTGCTTTAAATTTACATAGTTAAACATATTCTAATAAACTATTTCTGGCATATAAAATTTATTCAACAGTGTACAGGGGTTCATCTTTTAATGCATCTCAAATTTTACTTCAGCCTCCAGATATGAGTAATTAAAGTTATGAAAAGATGCTGAAAACTTTATAAATCACTCCTAAAGACCATGTCACTGCGTTTGGCAAGGACAAATTTCACGTTGACGGTAATGTGCTGTTCAGTGCTGTTGGCAGCAAGGCTGTAGGCTACATTCTAAGGCAGACAAATACAAATGGCAATTTATTTTATTTTATTTTATTAGAATGATCGATGGCACTGGTAGGATTTGAACTTGCTTAAAAATTGTAAGTATATCAATAAAACATTGTGTTCAACTGAATATTGTGGCTAGGGAAACTAAAGCTCAGAGTTTCATTTTAATCACAGAAAAACCACAGATTTTTATGTTTTTTTTTTAATCAGAGAATTTTGGGTTTTTTATCACAGAAAACTAGGATCCCTGTTGATCAGATCTATGCAGTCAGAGTATCCACACAGCACTGAATAAAGTTCAAGCATAAAAACTGGGATGAATTCTCTGCTCTCAGTCCCTGTTTTGGTTGCTCCAAAATCCTAGTCAGAAAAAAGATATTCCTGGAGGGAAGAAATTTCTCTCTTTGAGAACAGATGAACAGTGTTTCCAGCCAATAAGGAAAAAATATTTACCAGGCCATCCTGCAGCTACAGAAACAGATTAGGATGCAAGCCCAAAATGGAGTGAGAGCCAAAGCAATTAACCCAAATCACTGCTATCACCAAAATAATTCAGGCCATGACATACTGAATCCAAGAAACGAATTAGACTGGTCACACCCTAGCGCAGTTAGTACATTTGAAATGTAGAACAGCACAATCTATTTTCATGTCCAAAGGCTGCCCAAGTAGATCATTTGCGCTTCCCTGGTGAAGAGCAAGCACTTAAGTAACAAAATAACAGATTTAACATGGCAGAGCAAATAGGATGGCTCTGCGTCGCTATCTCTGCAACGGAAAGAGATAGAAATCTGCAGCTGTACAGCAAGTCTTAGGACTTCCTGCAACTACTGATCAGATATTTTTTAAAGAAGAGCCAGAAGGGGAAAACAAAAAATGTGCTTCAAAAACAGAGAGACGCATTGCTATTGGACTCTGAGGTCCTAAGTGCAAAGTTTCAGATACTGAGTTGCACAGGTTTGAAAATCATATGGAGTCCATGCACCATGTGAGTAATTCTGAAGGATAAAGACTTCCCAGTATGCAGGGGAACACAGAGAAAAAGAGAGAGAGAGAGAGAGAGAGAGAGAGCGTGGATTGGTGAGTTCAATAGATGCTTGTGTTAGGAAAGAATTATCCAGCATCTTTCAAAAACAAGCCAAGAAAGTTGTGCTGGAGCTCAACATGTTATTTCCTGGGGTTAGCCCGTTCAGACTTTCACATTCTGGAGCTGGACTTTGATTCAAACAAGGCAAAAATTAACAGTGTTGCCAACTCTCATAATTTGACTACTCTCATGATATCTGATTATTATTCTGAAATCCCCAACTCCCTGATTCATGTGATTAATGAGATAATCTCAGAGGGTTTTTTAGTATGTTTCTAGCCCTCACGGCTGTGAAGAAAAGCTGGACAACATGAACTTTAAACTCTCAAATACCAGAAAGCAGATAAAAACACACCACTTTTTTTTTTAATTAATCTCATGATTTTTCATCACTTGGTGTTGGGAAATGGCAATACTGGATTAAGCACTAGACAATCTATTCAGATTTTAGTGAGCGCTCTGTGACAGAACAGTGCAAACAACTTCAGTAAAGCTCATAGTTAGATCCTTCGCTATTGAAATTTAACGACACTGATGACAGGGTCACCATTAAAAAGTCAACATTTCCGCAAAGCTACCACAGTGGTATATCAGATCCCAGAGCATTTCCCTAGTCCTAGAAAGGAATTCTATTATGTGGTTGCTCTGGGTAAATAACTTTTAATGGTAAGAACTATAGTTACTTATTCTAGCAAATACTATCAGTGCTGGGAGGACACGACACCTCACAGCTGAAATGGTATTCACTACCATTGTGCAGAGGCAATGCAAAATAATCTGGAAATATAGCCTCTCAGAACTACAATAAAGCAGAACTTTAATACTCACCAATGACATTTTCAAGGAAGTTGTATGGGTTAAGGGACCCACTGCAACATGCTCAGGTGATTAACTTTTCACCAACTACCACACCCGACTCTGTGTGGGTATGGATATGGGTATGTGAGAGTTTGTGTATATGTGAGAGAGAGAGAGAGAGAGATTCACATTTTAGGTGCCTCCAGAAATATGTAGGAAAGCAGCAGCAAATACATTTGTTAGTGCCCTAAGAATACGTTATGGACTACTCGCTAGTTTGAATGCTTTCCGAGGTGGCAAGAAAGAGTTAAAAATTTACTTGTGTAATAGTGACTAATTCCTTACCATACTGCATATGGAAGTGAACAGCAGCAGGGTAGAAGATTAGGACACTAATAATTCTGGATTGTGTAACCACTGCTCCCCAGTAAAAGGTGAAATGTTAAACACATGGTTTCAAAATGCCTTACACTGTAATCTGGGAAACGTTCAGACCACTGATCAAATACCAGACAATATAAAATTCCTCTCAGAAAGGTGGTTTAATTTGCATCCCTTCTTTAATAAAATGTTCACAGACTTTCATATTCTCAGATAGTGAGCAAAATTATTCTCAGTGCAATTCAAATTATACTTTTTCCCACAAAGGGACTACACTCTTTTAAACCAAGTATTTTTCAGGCTTCAATGCGGGCTGTAAAATAAGAAATCAAAACAGCAACACTGATATGATATATACTTGCAAGCAAAGCAGTTCACATACTATAAATTCCATAAGACATAATTGCTACTTCGGCATGCAATGTTCTACCTGTAGCCAAACAAAGGTTTCTCTGGTCAAGATGAGCATTGCATAATGAGAAATGTTGTCTCTGCAGGACACACCTACATAATGAACATGAGCATGACTACAGGCTATGTTAGAACTCTATGGAAGGCTGCATTTTGCTTGCAAGCCACCCCTTCGACTATATCTGATATAGGAGGATCTCATTCTTACTCTTGCTTGTCCCCAGCCCTCTCCTTTCCCTTGAGGGAAGTAGGAGATCTTCCCCTCACAGTCTTTTTTGACTTCTTGATTGGAGCTGTGGAGGGAGACCTATGCTGGCCACGGTGCTCGGTGTGGAGTCGGACCACTGCTCCGGTGCCGGAATGAGTGTCAACTTCATTAGGAGTGCTTTTAGAAGGATATCGCACTCCTTCTTCATCTTAGGTTTGAAGGACTTGCAGATACAACACCTGTCACTTATGTGCCCCTCACGTAAGCACCAAAGGCAGCAGTTATGTGGATGGCTGATGGGCACAGGCCATTTGCAGCGATCGCAGGGCTTAAAGCCTGGGTACTGGGGCACGCCCTGTCCCCTGGCTGAGTCCCATTCGAGACTACGAGAACTTCAAGTACTACTACTAAGGGTAACTAACTGTAACAACAACTATCTACAACTATACTACAAGTTCTAGGAACAGAGAACGAGACAATGCTAGCCGAAGCAGCAGACGTTCCAGCACTGTCACTGGTGGCAAGAAGGAACTGAGGGTTGGGGGAGCCGGCGGTGCCCCTTATACCATGGCATATGTGCGCTGCTCCAGGGGATGCCAGAGCCGGTCCCCTACGGATACTGCTGAGAGAAAAACTTTTGGCACCGGTGAATGTGGCGAGCACACACACCTAATATGGAATGGACATGAGCAAGCACTCGAAGAAGAACTGCTCTTCTTGTATATTGGTTAAGAACCTGTAACAAACTTGTTTTCTATCTACAAGGAACCCTTTTGCTGGACTAAATGGAATCTTATGCAGAACAACTTTGATGGTACACCGGAATGCCTATTGCTAAGTTATTCTACCCACAACCCCCAAAAAACCTTATTAACTCTGTAACAGATAAATATTCACAGGGTAATAGGTAACAGTGTTACCAGCTTAAAATAAGGAAGTTTTGCATAATAAATGGAACAACATGGAAAGCACTATCATAGCCTGTATAAATTCTAGTACAATATGAAAATTGAAAGAGAGAGTGGCAATCAAAGCCATTAAACAGCTGAGCTAGAGTGGGCGTTCAAGGGGATATATCTATCCAATAGGACACAAGGGAATATGGGCTACTTGATAGGACACCAGGTTTCGTCTGTTGTATATTACATTTTAACAGGATAGTTTCTGAGCCATAACTGGGTTTGAAGGAATGTTTATGCATTAACTGGAAGAAATGCTGAGAAGCTGAGGTGCTATGTTAGTTGCATACATAGAGGTTCAGGGGGAGGAGTAGACTTGAAGTTTCGGGAGAGGGAAGGTTTGGGTGCAACCATGGGGGAACATGAAAGGGACATCATTTCCCCCACTTTTCTTACGATCCTCGTGATGCCTCCCTCAATGTGAATGCTTTGAAAATGGTTACTCTGAATCAGCCCAGTCTAGTAGGGACAAAAAAGATGTTCCCAGATTAAAGACCTGCAGTGACCTATATGGAATAAGCTAGTATTCTTCATCAAGTTTCTAGCAGACAGCTACACACCTCACAAAAGTAATTTCCTATAATTAGCTCTCGTTAGCATGCTCAGCAGAAATACTGAACAATGAATGGGCCATAGAGACCACACTCCCACTAGGTTAGGGCTGTGACAAAGGAGATATCATGTTCCAGATTTGTCAACCTGGTGCCTCTTGCAAACAGTATATTTCATAAAAATATTTATAAGTTTTACTTTCTGACGCTGAACATTCTGTGGATTCAAGCTATCTGCCTAATTAATGAGTCATTCTATCTCTTCTGGATAACAATGAAATTAATACCCCAATTAACCACTGTCTGTGTAGCCTAGTGAGCTGTAGCTCACGAAAGCTTATGGTCAAATAAATTGGTTAGTCTCTAAGGTGCCACAAGTACTCCTTTTCTTTTTGCGAATACAGACTAACACGGCTGTTACTCTGAAATCACATTCTATGTGTCACAATGGCAAAGCCAGCCATCACCTACAATTACAGAGGTATGAGGACACCATCAATACTGTTACTATAGAAATAAGCACCTAAACGCTCACAAATTTATTAAAGGGGCATTTCCAGGTCAAATTAAGCCGAAAATTCAGTTTGTAAAAGCCTTTCGACATATTCTCCACTGTTTTGCACCTTGTGTCATCATATACACCTGTGCAAACTGAGTGCAAAATGCCATAAAATGCTACTATCCTGATTTAGCAGTGTTATATGACCACTCTGCACTCACTTTTCACAAGTGTAAATGACAGCAAAAGATACAAGAGAGACAAGATGGGTGAGGTAGTATCTTTTATTGGGCCAATTTCTGTTGGTGAGAGAGAAGCTTTTTAGCCACACAGAGCTCTGCTTCAGATAAAAGATATGAGACAGAGGAGACTCAAGTCCAAGTCATGATAATGATGATGATTTTTTTGTTTGTTTTTTTAAACTTCTGATCATATACAAATGTTTCCATGACTCCACTTTTTAAAATTGCACCTTTAAAAAAATACTCTGTAGTGTTGCAAACACAAATACTACAGCATTGTATTAGGGCACAAGACCCAGAAAGTGTCACTGTCTAGGAAGAAAAACTATGAATAAAAGTTAGACGATCAGATCAGTCTGCCCAAGCTGAGTGAAGTCCAAAATAGGAAACAAACAGCAAAAAGGGTTAGAAGTATATTCTTATTCTTTCTTGCCATGTCTCCATTTGGGGTCTTTTATAGCCTTCTTCCAAAACTCATGATAGTACGCTTGGCTGTCATGCAATTGGTCTCTCTAAGGTCCAGTAATGCCCAGCTCATGTACCGAGCCTTTGGTCTCCCCCTTGAATGTCTTCCATCCACAACCACTGCAAAGGCCAGCCTACCAGTATAACTCTCAGGTCTTTACTAGATGTGTCCCTACCAATGTAGCCTAGTCTCCCTCAACTTTGTTTTCAGTTGGGGCAACCTGCATTAGGCCCCTCACAATCTCATTTCTTTTTGTCTCACAGAGTGTCC
Organism: Natator depressus; assembly: GCF_965152275.1. NCBI lineage: Eukaryota > Metazoa > Chordata > Testudines > Cheloniidae > Natator > Natator depressus. The sequence goes on from NC_134243.1 coordinate 70,940,941, forward strand.
AACCATTTGACCATTCCAACATCTTCATATTGGGGAACATACTGATTTATTTTCTTGTGCAAGGTCAAATCTCTGTCCCATATGTTAGGAGGGGTCAAATTACAGTTTTATGCACTCTAGCCTTTAACTTTATTGCCATCTCTTTATAAAGGAGAACTGGGGTCAGCGCCTACCATTTGCATCAAGTAGCTTTGGTACAATGCCAAGCATCACTCAGGAGGACACCACTGTCAGCAACCACTGATCCGATGTATTTTAATTTTTTCACTCTAAGCTCTCTGCCCGTAATATCTTTTGGGGGTGGGTCCTCCTCCCGCAGTCAGCATAGCCTAGTTCTTACCAACATTTACTCCAAGCGCTGCCTACTCAAAACTGTGCTGCCAATGTTCCAGATTGTTACCTGCAGAGTCTCACAATGTTTTGTGCATGCCACTGGCCATCAACAAACAGGGTGTGCCAAGGTGTCTTCCTTTGTACACTCTCACTGAGCGCATCTAAGACACCTGTAGACAAAACTGCTGACTCCTGGTGCAGGACAACATTTACTGGAAATTCTCTGTGTAGCCCCGTTTGGTTTTGACACAGTAGTCAAGCCATCATACCTAACCCAGATAAAATGGATATATCTGTCTAGCACACCTGCCCATCGCAAACGCTAATTACCTTGGTACATGATCATACACCTTCTCCAAGTCCACAAAGACTATGCCCAGTTGCCATCTCTTTTTGCTGAACTTCTCCATGAGGATTTGTAGAGCAAATATGGCATCAATTTTACTTCTTCCTGGCTTAAGTCCATATTGACCATTCCAAATTTCAACTGTTCCATGCAAATACTTTTCAATAATCTTCTCCCATATCTTCATAGCATGTGATGTCAGCTGAATTGAGTGATAATTAGCATACAGTGTAATATCTCCTTTATGTTTAAAAATGGGCACCATGAAGCTTTTAAGCCTTTCATTAGATATTTTCCTCTTTCTTAAGAATATAGTTCAACAGACTTGCAAAATATAGGACACCTCCCCTTCCCAATGACTCCAGCCCATCCACCAGTACTTCTTCTGGCCCAGCTTCCTCCTTTTTCATTCTCCTATGTGCCTCCCAAACCTCTTCCTCCTGCATGTAATTTTTCATGCCCAAGTTTGGCTTATGTGTTCTTAGTTCCTCTCTTGGGTTCTCTTCATTCATCACTCTTTCAAAATAATCACCCCAGACTTTACTGATTGATTCAGCATTTGTTTGCAATATACCATGTTCGTTTCTAATAATACACAAACTGGTTCACATCCCTCATCATTTTCTCTCTTGACTTAATGAGTTTGCAGATGGTCTTTTCTTCCTCATCTCCTCGTCAGTTATACAGTTTGTCACTGACCTAAATTTTGTTTGTCATAACACGCCTTTTAGCTTCCTTTTTTGCCTTCATATACGCCATATTATCACTGTTCAAGCCACTGGCCTACTGTTTTTTTAAAGGTTACCTTTTTCTTTTCAATGGATTCTTTCTTTTGATGATTCCATCACCCCGTGTTCCTCCTTATCCTTTTCGGCACTGATTTCATCACTCCTAGGACTCCTTGTGCCACATCCAGCAATATTAACTTTAGTTTGTACCAGTTATTTTCCACACATCCCTGTGTGTAGTCTGGAAGCATATACATTACTACTTCTTCAAAGATTTTTTTCATTCCTATCTTTAAGTTTCCACCACTTCAGCCTTTCCAGTGCCCAGCAGTTCAGATGTTTCTGAGGTCTCTGCATTCTGAAGTCCATAATAAGTCTGTGCTGGTTTACAATGCACTTGCCAGGTATTACCTTACAATTGATTATTCATGAGCTATTGCTTCTTCTTGTCAAAAAGAAATCAATTTGGGACTTGTGTCTGCCACTTGTATACCTTATGAGGTTGCTTCTGGTGTTAGCAATCACCAGACAAGTCTGTATGGCCATTTCCAACGGAGTTTTCGGTTCCAATGTCGTGCCTTCCATGGACTGTTTCATATCCAGTCTTTGCAATTATAACATGTGTACTTAGATCTGCTTGATAATTATCTTCTCATTGGGTGGTATGTTTCCAGTAAGGCACAACAACTGATCCATAAACTCCACTTTTACCTTTTGATCCTCTCCTAACTCTGGTGCATATCCACTTACTATATGGACAGTTACGTCAGCTCAGTTTAATACTCAACTCATCAGCCCGTCTGACATGATGGTAAACTCTACCAAATGCCTCTGCATGGTTTCATCCAGAATAACTCCAACACCATTAAAAGCATATTAGATTTTAATATTTTTAAATTTAATAATATAAGGTGATATTAATACGAAGAGACAACTCATTTTTAGTATTTTTTTAAACTGGACAGTGTCCCTGTAATATCAAATCTACTGAGAAAACTTTAGGAGAGGGAAAGGAAATCAGTTGTCATCTAGTGAAAGAAGACAACACTGGGAGGGAAAGAAATTTGATATTATCAGAAGGAGGAAGCATTTCATGAGCTTTGGAGAAGGGCATGAGTCTCAAAGCAACCCCCACTCTTTTCCAATTATGGTTGCTCTTGGCCATTGGCAATTGAGATGCTTTGCACACTCCTGTCCACGTGCTTAATATTTATGCATCTCACTCTGCCACCATCATTCCTCCTAGTTGAAGGGTCAATAAGAGGCAACCTTAGGAGGACATGGCACCTTTCATCTGTAAGTTATCAGTTCAAATCCGGTTGAGGACAAGCACATAGGCAAAGATATTTCAGCCTGTCAGAGAAGAAGCACCTGCTTACATACAACAGCCAAAAACCTGGAGCTGATATGAAGCCAGGTACTTACATCAGTACATGTGTATAAGTGGTGATTCTGGGAGTGCATTTACATAGTAGGCAACTTTCCTGCTAGGAATAGGTTAAGTTTAATAAAACTACCTAGCCATGAAAATAAATGAAAATGTCAAGTGACTTATCCTCATTTTTGTTATTGTTATTATAATATTTGGAGATGAGAGAGGGGAAGAGAATGTCTTCAGCTTCTACCCTGACCACAGTTAGAACCCTTATTCAGCAAAGTATTTAAACACATGCCTATCTTTAAACCCACACTTAAATCCTTTGCTAAATAGGAATGGGATTACTCATGTATTTAAAATTAAGTGTGTAGTCAAGTGCCTAAAGTGACAGATACATAGAAAAGTACCCATCTCAGGGGCACTACTGAAAGCATCTCATTGGGACAACAGCACAGACCTCATCACTTACGTATTTTAGATCAAGGATTGCAAAATGCTCACAAAACATCTTGTTATCTGTGAGATTTTTTTTTTCTTTTATGTTAGTTGGGTCTCGGTCAGTATGAACTTGGAAATTACATCAATTTTCTGACAAGAACCACACTTTGTGCTGCCTCTCTGTGCACTGATTTACATCTTCACATGCTGAGGCACCTGGCCATTATCAGAATATTTTAAGGAAGGGTAATACTCTCCCTATGATCCCTTAGAAACCCACCAGACAGTGATAACGGCACAGACGCAGAACTGACTCAAATGAAAATCAAAAGGTTTCTAGGAGAAATTAGTGACTGCTTAAGCTTTGAATCTCTCCTTTCTCTCATAAGCGTCCAAAAATAAGAGCCAGACAGGACAAAAAAAAGGAGTGTATTCCTTGTGGTTCTTTTCATCCTTCTCACCTACTTCTTTCTTTATGGTGCCACACTCATGATTAGCTGCTGAAAGATTCCACATGTGTAGCTCACCGAAGATTTTTGCACTTTTCGGTCATTAGACTAAAAGATTTAGGCTACTACGAAACAAATCAGATTATGAAGGCGGCATTGTTAGGTTGTTTATAGACACATACACACAACAGTATGTCAGATTTTAAAAATAATCAACAACAATTGTGCAGCATTCCCGAACACATTCAAGGACAATAAGAAGAAGTGGAGATGATACAATGAGAAGTCCTGCAAAGTGGCCTGAGTGATCTTCCCCTTGCTCTAGTCTTTGCCATTCACAATCTCAGCTGCTAATTTTTAAACATGTTTATATATTTTCTTCCCCAATTTTCCCCCTTGCCCCCAACAATGGCGGTGGGGTGTGAGTGTGTGTGTGTGTGGAGGGGTGTCAGTCAACTGGCAAACTGAATATCAGCTAGTCCTTGGAATCTCCTCCTCTACCTGCTTCACAAAGCAACAAAGAACATGGACCGCTACAGACTAGGGACCGAATGGCTAGGCAGCAGTTCTGCAGAAAAGGACCTAGGGGTGACAGTGGACGAGAAGCTGGATATGAGTCAACAGTGTGCCCTTGTTGCCAAGAAGGCCAATGGCATTTTGGGATGTATAAGTAGGGGCATAGCCAGCAGATCGAGGGATGTGATCGTTCCCCTCTATTCGACACTGGTGAGGCCTCATCTGGAGTACTGTGTCCAGTTTTGGGCCCCCCACTACAAGAAGGATGTGGATAAATTGGAGAGAGTCCAGCGAAGGGCAACAAAAATGATTAGGGGTCTAGAGCACATGACTTATGAAGAGAGGCTGAGGGAGCTGGGATTGTTTAGTCTGCAGAAGAGAAGAATGAGGGGGGATTTGATAGCTGCTTTCAACTACCTGAAAGGGGGTTCCAAAGAGGATGGCTCTAGACTGTTCTCAATGGTAGCAGATGACAGAACGAGGAGTAATGGTCTCAAGTTGCAATGGGGGAGGTTTAGATTGGATATTAGGAAAAACTTTTTCACTAAGAGGGTGGTGAAACACTGGAATGCGTTACCTAGGGAGGTGGTAGAATCTCCTTCCTTAGAGGTTTTTAAGGTCAGGCTTGACAAAGCCCTGGCTGGGATGATTTAACTGGGAATTGGTCCTGCTTTGAGCAGGGGGTTGGACTAGATGACCTTCTGGGGTCCCTTCCAACCCTGATATTCTATGATTCTATGACCTGATAGCCTGGATTACTACACTGCATTCTATTTGGAAACATCTGCTAGTGCAAAATGCAGCTGTCCTCTTACACAGCCAAGTTACTGCCAGGAAGCAGGAGACCCCTACGTTCCAGAGTGAGCTGGCTCTTAGGATATAATCTACACAGCAACCGGGAACACGCCTCCCAGCATGGGTAGACAAACACAGGCTAGCTGTGCTCGAGCTAGCATGCTAAAAACAGCAATATGGCCATGGTGACACAGTCGGCCGCTTGAGCTAGCCACCCGCCTACATACCCCGGGGTTTAGGCAGGTTCGTACTCCAGCAGCGAGCTCCAGGAGCTGCCTGTGCCACCACAGACACACTGCTATTTTAGCGCACTAGGCTGAGCAAAGCTAGTGTGCTTGTTTACCCATACTGCAAAGCACATTCCTTTAGAGGTCATCCCTCCCTTTGCATGATCACATGGGCACTGAGGTTAGCTGAGGCTCTCAAGCTCACAGTAGGGCCAGAATTAAACATGAAAGGGCTACTGGCAAACCATTCGCAGTGAAGGGACCTCGAATCTGGAATTCGCTCCCACCACCGTTATAAGAGACAGCTGGCTTTCAAGGCCAGCCTATTTTCCTAGCTGTTTTCAGAAGGGGATGGATCATTATTTGGTCACTGGATTTGTACCCTGCAAGTTAGAGAGATGCATTTAAAATGTCTAATAAATAGATAGATACTTAGCAAATGTGGATGAGCTCCAGTAACGGAGGATCCTGATGGGATGTTTTGGAAAATATCACTGCCTCAGGCAATAGATTATTCCATTTTCACTAGGAGAGAGGCAAGGTTTATTTTGCAAACCTTATTTATAGATAAAACAAAGGCGCACAGGGGTGATTTATGACTTATTCACCACACTCCCAGTAAGATCCCACTTCATTTTAGTTTTCTGTCTGTCCTAATCCAATTCTGTCTTTCACTCTTGAAGAAACTGTGATCACACCTCTCATATTAAGATAGAGATGATGCAGGGACCAGTTAACATAAGAAAGCAACAACTCTCCAGGAGTTATAAGGAAGAAAATGTTAAGGCTGTTTTCATGAAGAACGGCAACAGCTTAAAAAGGAAAAGTCTTTTTCATAAACAGGTAGGAATCAAGGGAGAGAGAGAAAGGAATCATGGGATTTTTTTTAATTTGACCACATCCCAAAATTCCACTGGCTTCCGCTAAGCATCCCACAACATGCAGTGAGAAAAATCCAAGAACACACACAGCTCAGCAGCAAAGCAAAAAGGACCATGGGATAACCTTTGAGCATACAACACACTTAGTACATGTCAAGCCCACGCCATGTACCCAATGGATATGTGTACACAGCAAGCGGTAGTGAGTCTTTAAGCCCAGGTCAACAAACTCAGGCTGATAGGACTCATGCTACCTCACTAAAAATACCTGTGCAGATTCTGGGGGTGGAGCTTGGACTCTGAAGCCTATCCCTGTCTCTAGACTTCAGAGCCCAAGTCACATCTACACGGCTATTTTTATCACAGTAACATGAGCCCAAGTCTGTTGACCTGGGCTCAAAGGCTCACTGACCAGGGATGTGTAGACTTACCCAATGATACAAACTGAAAAAGGGCACAGCTCTCCTGTGTGCATGCTATTAGTATGGCTCACATATTGCATGCCAACCAGTGTCAACTCAGTGCAAACTAATCCCTTCATGTACACAGAGCCTTAATTTTCTTTGGGGCAGGGACTGACTTTTTTGTATTATTTGTTTTAACACAAGGGGGTCCTGGTCCACAACTAAGGTTTGTAGGCACTACGATAGCATAAATAATAATATATCCACACGTTATGTCCTCACTAGTCAGGCTAAGAGGGGGATTCAGTATCTTGTTGCTGAAGCTAAATAATGTTTTGAGGAAATAGTATGGATAACAGGAATTCAGTCATATTGGTAGCATAACTGGAATTTGGTCTTTTATTTTCACAGGTGAACTACAAGGCCATCACAAAGCCTCTTGTCTTAGGTCAGAGTCGATTCCAGAGAAAAACAGTAACACTAGGGGGATATTGCCAGAAATTCAAAGACTCAGAACTTTTAGTTTTCACTCCAACAGAGATCTGACACTCCAGTACTTGAACCAATTGTGAAATATTCCTCAAGTACACTGCGCAGCTGTTGTAACAGCTTTATTTCCCCATTTTTACTAAACTATCAGCTCTATTCTTATTTGGGTAATAATAATATTTACAGTACTTGCTGGAAGCTATACAATCAAGTTTTGACTGATGTAATTTTCTTGACTGCATCCTGTCTTTCTTGACTATCTTGTTATGTTGCTAACCATCTAAACACTTAGGAGAGTTTCACCTTATTATAGGATTGATCCACTGATTCCAACTTTAATGCAGTATACAGACAGGAGGTGTGTGGGTATCAGAGTATTATGGGGATTGAACATTGTCACAGAATGATTCATATATCAAAAGATCACTTGGGAAAGCAGGTGTAACACCCACCACCATGCCTCCATATTATTCCCAGATGATGGGTATTAAATGAAAGCTTAATACAGAGCTTCTTTTCCCCCCCTCTCTACTTTAACATGGTGTTGATAGACAATTTTGAAACTTGTGAGATGGAAGATTAAATTCAACGACTTCAGCAACATATATCAAAAGACTGACTTTCAGCTTTGAGAATTATTCTCCCCCATTTCCTAAAACAACAACCACCACCACCCCAAAAGTAGCAGTAGTAATAATAATGGAGAGCAAAGACATAATGCCCAATAACATGCACTGGTGTTTAATAATATTAACACAATACATGGCACTGGGCAAATGAATGCAGATTTAAAAGGAGTCTAAAAATTCAGAAAAAAGAAAAGGAGTACTTGTGGCACCTTAGAAACTAACCAATTTATTTGAGCATAAGCTTTCGTGAGCTACAGCTCACTTCATCGGATGCATCCGATGAAGTGAGCTGTAGCTCACGAAAGCTTATGCTCAAATAAATTGGTTAGTTTCTAAGGTGCCACAAGTACTCCTTTTCTTTTTGCGAATACAGACTAACACGGCTGTTACTCTGAAACCTAAAAATTCAGAGTAGAAAAGGAAAGTTAATGACGAAGAGCTTGAGATGACAAGATATAATGACAAAATGACAATAAAAATGGATACCAATATAGATTAAGTGTGCAACTGGTTAAAACTTTTTCTCCTGCTTTGGCAAACATTCCACTCAAAGCAAACAGATTACATAAGTGTCATCAGCCTTGGCTTTCAAAACTAGATCTCTCAATATACTGTTATCAAAAATAACTTCTAGTCCTCCAAAACATTCTTGTAAAGCACTTCAATAAAGAAAATAATGTGAAAACGCATACATGATTGGTCACTTGGGACTAGTCAGTATGTCTTCACAAACCTCTCATTTTGTTTTTAAACACACAAGTTAATTTCAACCCAGACTTTCAGGGCTACATATCTTTTCCATAAATGTTCATATTTTATTCTATAGAATCAGCATGGCTTATTTTAAGCAAAAACTGGTAGAGAATATTATTTAATAGAAAGAAAAACAAAAAACCTCACCCAAACTCCCAATATCAGCTTTCCATTGGGGGATCTGGCACTTGTGCAAGGAAAAACTTCTTCACTTGTGTTTGCTTAAGGTTTAACTCTAACTACTGTTACAAAAAATGACGTGACAGCTGTAAACAGAAGACTGTGCAACAAAAACAGAAATGAGACTATAACATGACTATTGCATTTCCCATAAACCTTGAGGTCCTGCCCAACCCTTTCCAGCAACAAAGGCAAAAATAAAGAGTGAACAACAAAAACTGCACCTAATTACAAAGAACAGTACTTGGATTCGTGTTATTCAAATAACTGCACAATACAAGCAAGGATGCTGCAGGGGATGGAAAGCCAACACAGGAACTTAGAAAAATTATTCTTACTCTGTCAAAAGCTGATGCAGCTTCTGATAGCCCCGCTCCAATGCCAAGCTCACAGGTGTGGCCCCTTCGTTGTTGTGGATACAAAGAGCTCCTCTTCCACCTGGCTGCTGTAGCAGAAACCATGTCAACCTCAGAAGGCCCAGCCTCACTGCAAAATGCAACAACGTCTCCCGGGGGCTACTCTCTGGGAAGAAAGAAAAAAGAAAATGAAATGTGCAGAATATGGATTAGATGAATGCCACTTCCCCACATCCCAGCTACTGGAGCTGAGCCACACTGATGCAAAATACAGTACAATGGTTGGCAAAAACTTGCAGTCTCTCAGAGCCAAAAAGCCAGGCAACCTAAACACTGAAGCACCTGGAAAAACATATGCGAAGGCTGGCTGTTCACATTCAGGAGAGGCTGGCACCTCAGAATGAGCGGATCACCACAGTGTAGGACCCTACCAAATTCACAGCCATGAAAAAGGCATCACAGACCATGAAATCTGGTCTCCCCCTGTGAAATCTGGTCTTTTGTGTGCTTTTACCCTATACTATACAGAATTTATGGGGGAGACCAGCATTTCTCAAATTGGGGGTCCTGACCCAAAAAGGAATTGCAGGGGTGTTGCAAGGTTATTTTAGGGTGGTCACAGTATTGCCACCCTTACTTCTGTGCTGTCTTCAAAGCGGGGTGGCCGGAGAGTGGCGGCTGTTGGCCGGGCACCCCGCCCTAAAGGCGGCGCCCCGCCAGCTGCACTGCAGAAGTAAGGGTGGCAATACCACACTATGCCACCCTTGCTCGTGCACTGCTGCCTTCGGAGCGTGGTGGCTGCTTACTGAGGGCCCAGCTCTGCAGGCAGCAGTGAAGTATTAAGGGTGACAATATCATAACATGTCATCCTTACTTCTGCGCTGCTGCTGGCAGGGACTCTGCTTGCAGAGCTGGCTTCCTGGCCAGCAGTTGCCGCGCTCCAGCTGCCCAGCTCTGAAGGCAGCACCACCGCCAGCAGCAGCACAAGAGTAAGGGAAGCAGAACCGCAACCCCGCTACAATAACTTTGCGACCCTCCCACAACTCCTTTTTGGGTCATGATCCCCTACAATGACAACACCCTGAAATTTCAGATTTAAATAGCTGAAATCATGAAATTTACGATTTTTAAATTCCTACGACTGTGAAATTGACCAAAATGGACCATGAATTTGGCAGGGCCCCAGTAAATTTAATTGAAGTTGTGAGTGCTCAGGACCTCTTAGGATCAGACCTACTGCAGAAGCTAATGAGAAAAGGTGCAGTTCCTAGACGGGCTTGATATCTAGAGTATTTAACTACCTCTAAATAGAAGATCAGTAAGTTCAAGTAGGCTGTGTTTGTCTGTACGTGCTGATACTTTTCTCCCACATAAGACTGAATCAATTTTTTGGCACTGCCAAATTTGGTGTTTAATGACACAGATTCCTCCCTGGCACAGCAAAAATGCTAAACTGAAGGCATAAATCTGGAGCAGGTATAAAAAGAGGACCGTCTACACTTTCTCAAAGAAAGCAAAAAGTGAGGACTTTCTTTTTCTAATTTGATTAAGCATTAGACCAGCTTTTACAGTGCCCATGTCAGCAGACACAGCATTACACAGAAACTGTATAATTTTGAGCAGCAGCATTTGTCAGATGGGTGCACTCCCTCCCCGCCTTTTACATTTAACAACCATGGTCTTATAATTTGATTTTAAAAAAATCACTGTGTCTAAGCTTTCATCTCTGAAAAATAAATCCTTATTCAAAGAACTGAAGCCCTAGAACCTTGCTCTGAACAGCAACAACCAGAAATGAGCTCCAGATGCACTGTGAAATATTGTATTTGGAGATCAAAGCATTTGTGAGATCTGTACCCAGAACATGGACATTTGGATTTTAAAATCTGCAAGAAGAGGTTAAAAAAAAAACACACCTAAAGATTTGTTCTTGAAAATTAACAAAGGATTTCAGCATTGACTGGTGTAGCTTTAAAAGGCACCCTATACACTGCAGTAAACCAAACGAGTGAATAGATTCAGTGAAACACCCTGAATATTGTAGTAAAAATGTATAGGTTTATTAATTCGGTCGACAACCAAACTAATAGATCAGGTTACAATGTGAGTGCATAATGCTTCTAAGATTTAATCAGGTAATTTCTCTCAAGCACATTTTTGAAGGATGCCACAGTACAAACTGCTAATTCCTTTGTTCAGATGGGTTTTAAGGGACATCATTAAGGCGTTTAGCCCCCCAAAAAAGAAACTAAAACAGCGATTTCTCTGCTTTTTGCCACCTAGCTTTTGCTGAGCTTCTTGGCTGGCTCAGCTCCTGCAAAGCCTAATCTGTATTCAAGTACCAAAAGCTTCCTGGCACAGTCTACCATACAACTTCAAATACAACTTTGGCAACCTGCTTTCTCCCTCCCCTGCACACACCCACTACACACCACCCCAATCCCAGCCCGCTCCTGTTTAGCGTAAAGGAAAATTACACCCTCCTGAATATATGAGCATGTGGTGCCAGCTGATTAGAGGAAGGACATAACCGAGCTTGCTCAGAGACAATATTTGTAGCCAGTGAAAGACCAAGACAGGGACATTAGTAGAACATGCTACAGCATGGCACTTTATAGACGAATGAGAAGACAAGATATCTGATCAGAGGTCATTACAATCTTAATAAGTCAGGACAAAAAGATGGCCAACTGTATGGGAAGGGAAATGGGGCCTGAGGAGACCATAGAAAAGTTGCTGTGGAAGGAACTTTTCCAGCGAGGAGAACAGTAGATTCAAAAATGACCTTCCTAGGGGCTTGTCTACACATAAATATTGTACCACTTTAACTGCACTAGTATAATAAAGCAAATCAACCCTCCTATCGTGGATGCAGTTTCAGTGGTATAAAATGATACAAGCATAGCTTATTCCTGTACTGAATTGGGGCATCTATGCTACTTCTCCCAAGACAGTTTCTATCATTTTTTTTTAAAAATGGGGAAAATTTTCAAAAGCACCTCAGTGATTTAGGACCCAAGTCCCATTTTTAAAAATGACAGACTTCTTCCATGCTTAGGTCTTTTTTGAAAATTGTACCCAACTTATTACAATACAAACTGTCTTCCAAGCAGCAAGACACATACACAAATCCAAGCTCTTCTGTTTCCTGTGTTTGGATACTACCCTTACATGCAAGGATCCATATATGCTACACTAATGCCTCTGAGTACCAACATGAGAGAGTGCAGTCTTCTACCAGAAGAGATGGCACTTGCCATGTCGAGCACATTAAACAGAAAAAAAAACCTCAACATCCAGCCTCAGACCCTGAGGATCTGACTACTGTGTGAACTGGCATCAAGCCACCCTAACAGAGACAAGCAGGAATGACGGCAGCCAACAGACACCGCACTGTACACACAACAACCGTGAGTGCTTAGGACAGGAGTCTTAGCTGAACACATTTTCAGCGATAGACGATACAGAACTTACATGGCTAGTGTTAAAAAGGGATGCGCCATCTATGAACTGGATTAACTTTCCAAAATAAAAATGCATCTGTCACTGTGACGGCTGCTCAAAGCAAGTTTATAGCCCGTTTGCATCAGACCTTGTGAGGAATGGGGAAAAAGGAGGAAGGCAAAGAAATGAAGCTATTTCTACCACCCCACCCCCACCCCAACCCTTTTTTTTTTTTTTTTTTTTTTTGCCTAGCAACAGGGGAATCTTAGGGCACTGGACTTTAGAAATTCAGGCAGAGGTTTGTTTGAACAGGTTGGCATGGTGCAAAATGCCCATCCCAAGCGTGGAAGAGTTACACAACCTTTAGCATGGTTTAGCTGTAGCTGTTTTCCATCATAAATGGCTGAAAGCAGAAATTTAGCAGCGGTCTTCAGAATCACCAGGCAGCCCATAAAGTGGTAACACAAAGCCCTTTGCAATTAGAGAATTACAGAAATAAAGTACATGCAATAGTGGGAGGTCAAGGCTATTTTGTTCCTTCTATGTCTCCTAGTAATAGGCAAGGTTTAAAACATATGATTAGTGCCCCATAATGAAAGAGCACTTTAATCCAGCTGGCAAGGAATGCAAGATTTTAGAGTGTGGAGTTTTTTGTTTGTTTGTTTTTTTGGGGAGGGGGTTGTTTTTGGCAGTTGTGGCAGATAAATAAGCAGGCAGTTTAACTGGGTAACTAAGGATCAACTTTCCACAGAGAACTGTCAAACTCACTTTGTTAACTGACAGGATTAAGGTTTAAGGTGCTTTTAACCAGTAACAAAAAGCCACTGAGGAAGAAAATGCTTGAATATGACAGATCTGAGAACATACACAATGTTCCCTAAGCCAGGGGCTTAATTTTAATGACCTTGATTGAAAGGAGGAAAAAAAAAAACCCCACTTCCCATGAAGAGGTACAGAGTGAGTGATTGTGGAACTCCCCATCAAATCTGGCTTCCATCCCTGCACCCCTCCCTGTGTGGGAAACTGCCCTCTCACTCAGCTCAAACCTCACAGGTCAGTCGGACAAGGAAATGGAAACATGTTATTGTCACAGATCAGTAAGTCCCAGATGACCACCTGAACCGGCAACGTTAGAAGAGGAGGGTCAAGACAGAGGGACATTGTGCCTTAAAGTGTTGAGAGATGAAACACCAACTCAGCTGAAAATAACTGATTTGTTGGTAATTTTTTTGATCTTATAAACTGTGATTTTCAAAGGAGTGTAGGGGACTGAAATGCCTCAATTCCTACTTCTTTTAAAGGGAATTGGGAGTGGCTTTGATATCTGTCACAGAATCTTTTATTGAGCAGTAGATTTGGGATGGATGGACTAGAGGGCAGAGACCACCCTGTACAAAAAATAATTTTATTTTGCTTGCAATTATCCAGTCCCCTTTTCTCCTCTCATTGCTGAAGATATCTTGCATTTTGTTCTGAAAAAGGTTTTCCTTCACTATCCAGGTTCTCACTGTTTTTTAGTTGCAGTGAAATGATAAGATCATGTGCACAATGCTTATGCCCAAATAAATGTGTTAGTCTCTAAGGTGCCACAAGGACTCCTTGCTGTTTTTGCTGATACAGACTAACACAGCTACCACCCTGAATGCTATGCTGTTGGCACAGGAAAGATGATGTATTCCACACAGTTACTTTACTGCAACATACAACAGGAGGTGAATGTGAGGGAGCTGACTGCACATGAATATGGAAGTCTGTAGTTAAAGCTCAAGCATTACTGGTAGCTACTCCACAGAAAGGGGTCAAGGGAAACTATCAAAACATGTGGAAGATGTATAGATTTAAGCCTCTGAACCTGAAAGAACCCAATTACAATATGAACAATGACCGCTGATCCAGAAAGCCCACCGCCCCTTTCAACCAATACCCACGTCTGTTTTACTGCTGCCACAATATTCTGTCTTCTGTTGTGTAGTGGTATCATCAGAGAGACTTCTCTTGTCTCAGCCTGAGAAAGGATTGTACAGGCACAGTCAAGACAAACATCTCAGTAAAACCCCTTCCTTTTTTGTGGGAATAAGGTTAGGATGATTTCAGCCCATCAATTCCCATCCCAATTTCTACCCCTAATCCACATGATTGCTTCTTGCTTCGAATCAGGCAATGCCACCAGCACATACTTTGCCGATGCAAATGTAACAGTACAGAGAAGTGCACTGTGTTTGCATATTATCTCCTTTTAATTTCTATTGATGGCTGAATTTATTCTCATCAGGACAATGCCATTCATACAGCAATCGGTATAATCTATTCTGGAAATAGCTATATTCAAAGTGTTTGCTTTTGCGTAATCCAACAAAGGACATTTAAATCTGGTAACCTTTTATTAGAGCTTTACTTTGAGTACATTCACATAGATGATTGACTCAGCAAGTCCTATAAAATGTATCTTGCTGGTCATATTAACCACACCTCTTTTAGGCACTTGGACAAAGGTCAGTTGCTTCTAAATGATTCTCATTATTCTAGCCTTGTAATATTCCTCTCTCTCTTTTCCCCATAGCTTCATACTCTGTCTCTTCTGAATTTTCTTTCCCTCTAGTATTTAAAAACAAAAGCTTTTAAAGGGGTATCTCCTTGCCACTCTGACACTAATGTTGCATTATGCACTTACGTGATCTAGGAGTCATATGCTGGTGATTTTGTATGCTTGGTTATCAAAAGCTTAATGCAAATCTAGTCAAACAAATTATTTGGATAATTTCAGATGACGCACAGAATGAATACGAGTTAAAGTATCTTGTTCTAGACTTTCCCCTCCTTCCTGGCTATCTCACAGCATCAGTCTGTGCATTTTTCTTAAGAAAATATTGCAGATGAATGTTTATCATGCAGAGTTCCTGAAAAGTGATACAAATTCTTGGGACTTAAAGCATGTGCCTAAAGTTAAAACATGTTCAAGTGTTTTGTCAAATAAGTACAGGCTTTGAGTCAGCAGTCCACAACCAGGGCCCAGTGTTCTGTAGTTTATAAAGAGGAGCACTGTCTGGCTCTCAGAATGATTTCTCTTTATCCTCTCAGTGAGGAGTTACCTTGTCTCAGTGCTGTCAGTAGCCACCAGGAATCTCCAGAAGTTTTACGAAATTATTGAAGGTACTACTGAATATACCACCTTGAAAGAAGACAGTATGCAAAATATCCCTACTTTTCAGACTTTAACCATAGGGTTGGATCGCTGTCATTAGTTTACTACCCATTAGAATGGAAAGAAAACCGTATATACGTGCAAAGATTTTTCACAATATTACTTAGAAGAAATTTAAGAAGGGAATCTGTTTTTTATTGATATTTCACTCAAGGATTAACTTGCATATTCCTTTCTTTCTGAGCCATAGCAGATCCCATCTAGGTTTTGTCTGTCTGCCCCTCCTAACATAACACAAGCAATGCTTTATCTTTCAGCACGTGATGTTCTGGATCTTGACAAACTATTTGGTTAATTTTCTCTTTGCTCATATAAACTAGGAAACTACAGCCATTCCTCCAATTGTATTTTATGTGTTTCACTTTTTAGAAGAGGATATTTTAATTCAATTGATCATATCATTTCCAGATGTAAGTATAACTAGAGCTTCAATCTCAACAGCTCAGGGCAAAGCAACAGCTCTACCCGTGCTATTATGAATAATAAATAACAATCCTAACTAGGATAACAGTGTAGCAATGTTCTTTAGAAAGATACAGTACGCTTGCAGTAATAAAGAACAGCATAATTAAAGGCAATTGCAATCAATTCCATGTTTGGAATATTTTGATGACAGGGTAATCCTTGACTATGCACATTCTGCACTAAGTATTGGACAACTCTTGAGGTCATGGTGGATTAATGAGTAACTCACTATGGCATAAAGAATGTTTACTTTAGAGCAGGGATCGGCAACCTTTGGCCCGTGGCCTGCCAGGGGCAGGTTCAGCCAATTGCGGCTCTCACTGGCCGCGGTTTGCCACTCTAGGCCAATGGGGCTGTGGGAAGCGGCAGCCAGCACATCCCTCGGCCCGCGCCACTTCTCGCAGCCCCCACTAGCCTGGGACAGCAAACCGCAGCCAGTGGGAGCCATGATTGGCCAAACCTGCAGATGCGGCAGGTAAACAAACCAGCCCGGCCCACCAGGGGGCTTACCCTGGTGGGCCGCGTGCCAAAGGTTGCCGATCCCTGCTTTAGAGAAAAGTTTTGGATGATGGAGAATGGTTCTCCTCTTGTGATTTAACTGCCCACAGACAGACGTGAAACAAACAAGGATGCAAAATGCACAAGGTGGAGGTCACCTTAGATAACCAATAGGATCCATGCACATTCTTTCAATGGAACATAGCCATCACCTGCCATTAGATACACCATGTAAACAGTTTCACCCCTTTAGATGTATCAATTAAAGGACATAGCGCAAGTCAAGAAGTGATATTGTTACACTTGCTTGTAAACCTAAATTGCTTGTAAACCTCTTGAATCAAGCTGAGTGCAGGGAGAATGGGAGGGAATCAATTCATTTATTGATCTACTCAATGTCACAAGGTCTGGTTGTGAGTCTGTTTCTTTGCACTTCCTTCACTACCAGAGAGCAGGCTGTCTAGTGCTTACACAGCTCTTACCAATTTGCAGCTGGCAAGGCTGATGTCAGGAGAAGAGGTTACATTCTGAGATGGAAGCCCATTTGGTGGGGGCAGAAGTAGAATTGTGATTGTAAAAATAAACCAGTTTGCATGAACATGACCAACTCATGCTCAAAACTTACACAGGACTGTACATTACCAGTCCCTCTCCTACTTCCTAATTGGTTCCGCAGACTATAGCTTAGTGGCAAGCTATTGTGCCACTTTTTCTCAAGAATATAGTACTGACTTGAAGAGCATGAAACATGATTACACCTTTTAAGAGCGTTTGTCATGAGGAAAGGCTAGAGATTGAGTTTTTATAAATGCTCGAGAGAAAAATATTTTGCAGGTGATCAAACCGTAGCATTCAAAATTACTGAAAGGATTATTACTAAATATCTCGTCCTGGTGAAGCAGGATGAGAAATCAGAGGGGAAAATTAGGAACAAATCAGAAATGTGGACAGGAACCCTGCCTTAAATAAGAGTGGACGTTAGGAATATGTTACGAGATAAGGTCATTGATAAACAATTTAGAGTTGCACTGAAAACTTTTGTAATTAGTAAGACTTCAGGGCTGGGTTCCCCTGTTTCTCCTACAACTGCTATTGATATAATTAACAATACTTAGTTATACTGCAGTATCTACAGTTCCCAATCAGGTTCCATGGTCCACTGTGCGAGGTGCTGAACAAAACATATGAAGACATAATCCCTGCCCACGACCCTGCCCTGCCAAGGTTTTACAATCAAAGGCCTTAATCCTGCAAAGACTTGACCTCCCCACCCCCTTAGCTTTATGCACTGTGAATAGTGCCCCACTGAAGCAGTGAGACTACTCATGGTGCATAAAGCTACACATGTGCAGGATCAGGGGCAAAGGGGCTGATCCATAGCCTACTGAAGTCAAAGGCATTCTTTTCATTCACTTCAATGGGCATTGGATCAGGGCCTAAGAGAGCTGTAACTGCGGGTTGGGTTTTGGGGGGTTCGTATTAGTGATGTGCTAGATGTACATAACATACTAAAAATGCAATTAACTTACAAAAATAACATTTTATTAAGTGTTTCTTTAATCTAACGTCTGGAATACTGATTGATGTATTAAATTAAATTGTGTTGCTCAATATTTTGTTTTGGGGCTGTCGGGTTTTTTAATTTTATCATGTAGTTTGGGTGGGTTGTATTACTTTGAAAAACTAATACAGGGGTTGTTTTTTTAAAAAAGAATGGGTTAATTTGAAATATGTTCAGATGACATCCATAATTTATGTATGATTAATGTGTAATCTTTTTAATGAAACTTTTAAGTTAACCTATGGTGGAGAAAGATAGAAAAAGTGATCAAAAGAAAGATGAGTGAGGGATAAAAGAGAGTAGAGTAGAGAGGCCAGGTTGAAATAAATTAAAATTACTTCCGTTTTGGGGCTAAGTGAATTTCTCCAGTGCAACAATTTGAGATAAAATGGTTACATATTCCATAAAAAAAAAAAAATCTTCCACTGGAATAGTTTCAATTCTCCTATGGCAGCTGCAAAGTTCATACTTTAAATAATCCTATTAGAGGTGTTTGTTACCTGCAGCTGAGAAAGATTTTTATTTTTATTTTTTATTATTATTTTTTCAAAGATCTGGTTATATGGGAAAGCACACCTTTGGCCTTGAATAACGGGACGCTCCCAGAGAATGAAGAACCTAACTTGGCAAAAATGTAGGGCCAGTGGGAAAACCATCAGCACTAATCCTTAAAATGTCCCATGGCATACTGTCTCTCTTTCTCATATTTAAATAGTCAAACATTCTGACATACTAGGGAAAAGAAAAGAAACTACCAAAATACAGGAAAGAAAAATAATGTAAGATTCTGAAGCACTTTAGAATGTTTACCGAATTACTGCTCAGTGTGTTGACTGTGCACATACTTCTTTAAGATCACACAGAATGTAAATGCTGTAGCATCTCATCCCTGCGGGGGAGGGTGGTCCAAGTTCAAGCAGTAACGTATACGGATGCAAAAGATTAGCTGAAAAATTTCGACCAGCTATAATTGGGTGTCACTCTTCAGTGACTTTTCTGTCTCCTGTGGGCGTGGCGCTGATGAGCTCAATGAGACCCTCCTCAGTTCCAATGACAGTTGCATCTCAGGCCAATGAAAGAGGGAGAAGCACAGTGAAGAGAAGAGATGAAATAGGAAATTCGCCACAGACAACCCTACCACTTAAAAACAAGCAAGAACTTCACTCCATGGAGAGGCCAATATCCAAATTCTGCCTCTCTAGAAATGCTGAGTTACTGCATCACTTCCTTAATTGCTCTTAGTAGGAAGTATGAGTCATTTCATTCTCCTGTCTATCTTTAGACACAATCAGGAAGGGTTAGCTTATAGAATCATCTCTGAATTAGAGACAT
Source organism: Natator depressus (assembly GCF_965152275.1). Lineage (NCBI taxonomy): Eukaryota > Metazoa > Chordata > Testudines > Cheloniidae > Natator > Natator depressus. The sequence continues at coordinate 70,960,345 of NC_134243.1, forward strand.
GTCCTCTTAAATGGCTACAGTTAAGATCTGGTTGATGCTTTTATCAGTCCTGCTTTTCAGGGGCTTAAGCAAACAAAACAAAACAAAAAACCAACAACATTGGTAGCATCCAACAACCACTAGTCCAAATTCACATAAAAAAATAGTTTTTCTTTTGTACTGCATCTATGTTAAAGGCACAGCTTCTTAGACAAAAGGCACAGCTTCTTAGACGAGAGGATCAAAGACAGGCAAGCAAGCAATAAACTGCATTTAAACAGTTAAGTGCGGGGAAGACTCATAATAAGGGAATGCTTGTGTGATTCAATATAAGCGTAGCCATCTATTTGTGGCTGTTTAACACATTTAATCCCATTACATAAAACTCATTTATTCATCTAAATTATCTCAGGTTAACAAACATCATTCCCACCCACTTCCCAGCAGACACCTCTCAGAAAGGTCCTATCACACTGATGGTCACAAGGAGCTCCTCTTTTTTTTACTGGAGGTTGTTAACAGACACTCCACAGGTGCCATTCAGCCCTGAATATTTATGGCTTTCAGACACAATCGTTTTTTTAAGCAGAACAATTTAACTGCTATGAGTCTGATTTTCACAAGTGCTGAACTCTCACGAATGCAACTGAAGTCAAAGAGAGAGACTGGTTGTCAGTACGTCTGCAAACTAGGCCCTAAGTCACCAATGATTCAAACATAATTTTCGACTGTCTGGCTAAGACCACTATTAGTCTGTTAAACGTACTTCATTATTTACACAGCAGCATTTAAGTGAATGCGTTAGCATTATCCTTAAACTGAGAGGGGGATAAAAAAAATCTCAAACACACAATAAGAATGTAGGAGCTATGCAAAAAGAGGAAAGAAATGGCAGCATTGCTTGTTTATCTACCTGTAAACGAACAATGACACAATGGTTGAATTTTAATGCAGAAACCACCAAATATCTACAAAACTATGAACATTCACTAACCTTGGTTCAATTACCTGCCCAGGCATACATGTTTATAAGAAAACCAAACAGACGTGAGCTATTCACTGAAAGACACAAGAGCAGCCACCGCAAAACACTACTGAAAACCATGCTGTGTGAGAACAAAGTTGCCATGCTAGCCTGCACAGAACAATTCTTGTTCCACCACATGCAAAGGGTACATTGCCTCCCCTCACGCCCACCCTTTTTTTTTTTGAGAAGGGAATTCATGCAGTAATATAGTACAGATCTCACAATCATATTCTCTGTGTGCAGGCATATGCCATAAATCACTACAAAAATATAATGCACTGTGAATCTATATGCATCCTCCCAATTCCCAGGTGACACCCAGGCACAGGGCTTCAAGCAGGTGTACTTGTCGTAAACTTGTAGGTCTTCGTAGTTCTGTTTCAATAGTTTGGCAAGGACTCTATAGCTCTGTCTATGCTGCACTTGCTCTGCAGATGAAGGTGTGCAGAAATGCCTATACCTTCCATCGTCCACACTCAAAGCCATTAAACCCACACCTAGTAAGCAACTACATTCCTAGTTGGTGAGCTTGTCTAGGGTGTGGATGGGTGTGTGGGTTGAGCGATGACCTGTCCACCTACAAGCCTGCTTTGCAGTGTAGAGGTAACAAAGGTGTGAATACCTGGGCTCAAGCCTTACCAGTCCTCTACTGTCATTCCCATAATTCCCCATGCCCGTATCTTCTGGGCCTTCTACAGACTAACTTCCCACTTGCTCTCTATGCACTGGAAACTGCCTCAGCATTTAACCCTTCATTTTCCACATGCCATGCTCCACTTTCTTATCATTCTCTGAACAGCTGAGCACAGCATGGAATATGCCTTGCACCATGAATACTGCTAGCTAGCCAGAGGATCATACCAGTTACATTGAGTACTCCCAGGAGTATGTTTTAACATGACTTTGGACCAGACTTGATATTTATTTATAAGCCTTATCACTGTAATACTGATACACACACTCCCCATATAAAAACAGAACTCTCTGTGCACAGTATTAAAACACTGGATCACCGAAGACAATTTGTGCTCTTTTATTACAAAGGAGGTAGAGAAAAGCACCAGTCTGTGTGCCAAGATAAGACAACGAGGCCCTACTCCAAACTCTGTGGATATGCATGGGGTACTGGGAAAAGTTACACCAGGGCATCTTCAGCATGGCTAAAGCTCAAAGCATAGGTCATTGATCTGTCTGCTGGTCAATAGGAGAATCCCCTCATACATCAGAGGAACTCCCCACAACAGAAACATTGCAACACATGCTGCGATCCTCTCTCTCTTTCTCTCATACATACACACACTACTCAGTTGCTACTAGTTCTCACCATTAAGTGTCTGGTCTGTTCCCAACACATTCCATTCTGCTGGCAGTTTCAGATGCCGAAATGCCAAAGCCACTTTCTCATCCAGAAAATCCACATCCCCAGAGGGAGGCCTTGACCGGTCCAGGAATCTTGTGAAGTTCAGTGCTTGCTGGTTGCCAGCACAGGTTGCTAGGAACTGAGCTGCATCATAGGCCTCGTCCTGAATGAACTGAAAACTTTCCTCTGCCACCACTAGAACAGGAAGCCCTTCCTTGGCAGTGCAAAGTGCCACCTTCACTGTCTCACAGCAGTCATGGCCTGTAAAATAAAAACAAGGAAATGAACATAATTGTAATGGAGAAGAGAAATGACTAAGCTAAAGTAATGTGGGTTTGGACATTGGTCACCCCCTGTCATAAATATAAAGGGAAGGGTAAACACCTTTAAAATCCCTCCTGGCCAGAGGAAAAACCCTTCCACCTCTAAAGGGTTAAGAAGCTAGGATAACCTTGCTGGCACCTGACCAAAATGACCAATGAGGAGACAAGATACTTTCAAAGCTGGAGGGGGGGGGAGAAACAAAGGCTCTGTCTGTCTGTGTGTTGTTTTTGCCGGGAACAGAAAAGGAATGGAGTCTTAGAACTTAGTAAGTAATCTAGCTAGATATGCGTTAGATTCTGTTTTGTTTAATGGCTGATAAAATAAGCTGTGCTGAATGGAATGTATATTCCTGTTTTTGTGTCTTTTTGTAACTTAAGGTTTTGCCTAGAGGGATTCTCTATGTTTTGAATCTGATTACCCTGTAAGGTATTTACCACCCTGATTTTACAGAGGTGATTCTTTTACTTCAATTAAAATTCTTCTTCTAAGAACCTGATTGCTTTTTCATTATTCTTAAGATCCAAGGGTTTGGGTCTGTGTTCACCTATGCAAATTGGTGAGGATTTTTATCAAGCCTTCCCCAGGAAAGGGGCTGTAGGGTTTGGGAGGACTTTGGGGGGGAAAGACGTTTCCAAGTGGGCTCTTTCCCTGTTATATATTTGTTAGACGCTTGGTGGTGGCAGCAATAAAGTCCAAGGGCAAAAGGTAAAATAGTTTGTACCTTGGGGAAGTTTTAACCTAAGCTGGTAAAAATAAGCTTGGGGGTTTTTCATGCAGGTCCCCACATCTGTACCCTAGAGTTCAGAGTGGGGAAGGAACCTTGACACCCCCATTAGTACATACACACCCGCATGTGGTGTCCCTGGACACATTACTTTTTGCATATAAAGGAAAACACTGTACGGCAAAAAGTTCTCAGTGGTGCCTCCTGCATGAGAACCCCCTCACTCTCTTATCTAATGATCACATCACAGCCTTCTTGTTAGTGGGCTAGCTTCAGGCACCGAGGCACAAATTCAGGACTGCTAATAGACTCAGGGGAAGGTTTTCAAAGCCACAAAGGGGAGTAAGGCTCTTCACTCCCACTGAAAGTCAAGAGGAGTTTGGCACTTAAATCCCATTTGGCTTCCCCCTCAGTTCACAGAGCCCTATTTTAAAGAATTCTGTGAGACCATGGCAGCCCATCAGAAATAAAGCACAGGTGTCAGCATTTGGAGCACCTAGCCAGTAAAGACAATGAACTAATTGCACTTAAGCAACCAAAAAGCAACAATTAATACTGGAACATAACATGCTTTAGACATGTTCTATGTGTGTGGTTACATCTCTTTTGTTCAACACTGCACCTGCCATTTGGATTTGGTTTCACATGACAGAACTAAGCTTGCTGTATTCCAGAGAACAGGGAAATTGCTACTTTTCATATTTACCAAAGAAGAGAGAGAGTGAGAGACGCTTATTTTCACAGCTCTGCTGACTTTTCATTTACTTATTTTAATGAAAGGCTAGTGCAACAGGGCAGCAGTTTCATAGACCCAGAAAATGCAAGATAAACTCCCCTGCAATTTAAAAGGTGGGAAAACAAATCTCATCTTTTTAGCATGACGGATACTTAAAATTGTCTGACAAGCCCCTTTAATAATAAGTTTTATGTTTCAAGTTCAATGTTCTCTGCAGTCTCTCTCTGTCTCTCGCTCCAATGGTAGACCGACGTCATTGCTGTTTTTGCCAGAACAAGCACAGACCCTTCACTAATTACTGGAAAAGCTGCTCTCTCTACCCATGACCTCAGCATCTTACTACGTTGATCAAACCCTATTTATTTATTTTATTAAATAAAAAAGATGAAGGATTTTTCAGAACTGGGCTTGAAAATTCCATTTACCCACACACATGGATGATGAGTAGGAAGCCTTCCCTTGTGTTTAGGTGGGGGTCTCCATTATCACTTTCATTTACAAAGAAAAAGAAGTTTCTAGCCCCTATGGTAAGGAAGAAAACCTTCCAGACATAACCAAATGGAGGTTTGTCTTCCCAGTCTGAACACAGACTACTCCAATGCCTCTGCTGTTGCTCCTAGATTTGTCAAGCATCAGCCAAATGGTCAGTTTCAGTAGAAAGGTCAGTTTCACAGCTGCTATTCAGGACTCTGTAGGCAGCAAATTGTCAAGTATCAGGCTAATGTCATGCTGCTTCCAGAGAAAAATATGTGCAATAGGGGTAGGCAACAGAGGCTTCCACAGGAGAGGAGGACACACAAAAACAGAGGCTAGGGCAGAAGGAGTAGCTGAGACCTCTCCCTGCAACCTGGAGGCACTGGAATTAGGAGATGAGACACAAAACTCCTTCTCCCTTCCAGCAGCTAGAATGGAGTGGAGATTCAAATTTATCAAACACCTACTAGCTAAAGGCTGATGTGAAAGACGAAACAGTGGGTGCAGCAGAACCAATGCTAAAATTGCTTAACTGCAGGAGAAGACCAAACCAATTTCAACACCATTCCAGAAGCCTGTGGCTGAGCTCTGCTCAGAGCAAGGTCTGGAACATGGTTTCTGAAATGGTGCAAATCCTGGATTTGCAGTTTAACCATCCTTGCCACCAGTCGATGACACCTATTGCCATCAATAAGTACATTACTAATACAGACAAGTCCTAATCAAGATCCAGGGACAGAAATCCCAGCAACTGAGGGCTACGGGGGTGGGTGAGTTTCTCACTAGGTTACTGCTCCTGGACTTTGCCAGTGGGGTCTCCCACCCTGCCTTTCATTTATTCCTCAAGCTGCAGGATTAGTCCTCTGGATAGCAGGTGTCTGGTAAACTTTTCAATCCCTGTTACATAAAAATATTGATACAATGTACATAATACAGTAATGACATGGCATCATCCCATGCAAACCAGCTCAGGTGCTGCACACTTTCTGTTTTCACCAACACAGACACTGTTAGCAACCTGCGGTGGCTGTTTACTAGGCTGTAAAGTTAAAAATAATTCATAATGAAAGACTCTCCATCACATACAGGACAAGTATGGCTTTTGCTGCTGCTATTTTTCTCTTTATTTCCAGAAGCGTCTCATCTGCAAAATGTGCCTATAATACCCCTGTGATGCTGACAGGCCAGCTCAGGTCAGAGCAATAGGTCAATTCACTTGTGTGTGAATAGCAAAGAAATGTTAAGTGTACTAATTCACTCATGTTTTAATTTAGTTCAAAGGAAATATGAATGATATTGTTTTCACTTATCTATTACTTGCTGATTATTATAGCATTACATTATGTATACCTTGTAATTGGATAACCCTAGACTAAAGTGTGTGTTAGTGCTAAGATGAAAAGATGTCTGAGTGTAAACTGCATGAAAACTAATGAAATGTTACTTGTATTGTTTTCACTTATCTATCCCTATTAGAATTGAATTTTGTATATCATTGTAACTAAATTACTTGTGAATGCAATAGAAGTAAAATGCTAACTTCAAAGCAAGGGCTGTTGTGTTCAAAAATGGAAATTCACAAACTAAGTCTTATAGTTGCTACTCATCAAAACCCACATGGGCGAAGACACTGGTCAGAGTGTCTTTTGTGAGCAAGATCTATAAATACTTGTCTACGGGAATGATCCTGCATCTCTGAACTTTTTGGACACTCACAGGAAAGGATTCCAGATGCAAGACAGATCCCGCAAGTTACTTTGTGTAACCAAGAGAGATTTATGAACACTAGCAGATTACTACATCTCTGATATCCTTTTGGACTTACAAACTTTGACTCACCTGTTAATATTTTTTACCTGCTTTAACCCCTCAATAACACTCAATTATTTTTCTTACCCAATAAACCTTTAATTAGTTTACTAGAGAAATCGGCTGCTTGCTTTTGAGATCAAGAGTATCCACTGACGTGGGGTAAGTGACTGACCCTTTGGGCTTGGGAGTAACCTGAAGTGGTGTGATTTTTTTATTTTAATAACCTTTTATCACTAAATTCAATCTGTCTGCGTGGCAAGACAGGCTGGAGAGTCTAACGGGATCATCTGTGACTCCATGTAATTGTGGTATAGTAATCCAGGAGTGCATATTTGTTATTGGCTTGGTGAAATCTAATTATAAAATATACCACCAGTTTGGGGTGTCTGCTCTATTTTCTGACAGTCTGATCTGAGATTGGCACTCATAGTTGTCAGCCTCTCCAGACAGTGTGACAACCCCTACTCTGACAGCCTGCTGTCATTCACAATTCAGACTGAACTTCTCCAAGCACTGCCAAGTAATAGTTAAGGGAGTGAGGTAGTGCACAGACAAATAGTTCAGGTCAGTCACTTCTTACACCTCCTAAATGAAACTAAGCAATTCCTCTACCTAGCTGACACAAGTACAGGCTTTTCAGTTAGGAGAGTAGCAAGAGAAATCCCAGGTGTGATATTTGGACTCCCGTTGTCAAATAAACTGGCACTGCACTCATGTTCTCATAGCAGACATCCATTAGCCATGCTGAACAGAGTTCCCATGAACAGAACAGAGAGAGAGAAACCCTGAACATCAGAGTTTCTGCACCCAATTTAAAGCAAAACCAGATGGGTGTTCAGTGCAGTGTACTGCAAACACTTTATGCACTGATCTGCATACAGTAAAGGTCTCTCAGAACTCACATAAAATAACCAGTACAGCTTTCAGAGAAGCAAGGGAAGTGACAATTCATTTATATCTAATGGGATCAAACGTGTTCTGCTAACCCAAGGGGCATGTTCTCCTAAAGGGTAACCGTATTCTATCCCCTCAAATGCTTTGATGTTCTCCTTCCCTCAATCTGACAAAACATCAGATTCAAGGGGTGAGTGTCTGGGACAGGTTCTGACTTTGGCAATCAGTTCAAAAGAAAGAGGAGCAATTAAGCAATGAGCATGACAAATGCTAAGATTGCTCAAGAGGACCCTGCCCCCTGCTTTGAAATGTCTTCAGGAATGGTGCGTGTATGTTTCAAAACATGAATGCACACATACAGCCTTCTGAAGAGACCGTCCCCAGTGGGGTAACATTTCTCTCAGCTTCAAAGACCCCCTTACAATAATATCTGGACTGCAGCAACTCCTTCCCCAGAGCATGTCAAATAGCATTAGAAATGTTAGCTGAGTTTCCCAACGTTTCTATGAAATAAGTGATAGTTAACACGATTACGCTCATTTTACAGGTTGCAGAGCAAGGTTAAGTGATTTGCCCAAGATCAAACAGTCAGTGACACTGATGGCATACTCAATTAGTCCTGGTCATCTGTTCCCCCCTCTAACGACTACGCTGGAGGGATTTCCTTTATGTATGGTAAGTATCAACTCATTTACTCTGAAAAACACAAACATGCTTGTTGTATGGCACAGTTCCCCTATGCATACTACAGGGAATACTTACAACACTGCAGCCAGTCATTTGGTTATCTAAGGCACCACCTCAAAGCAGTCTCTCCCAATCTTTTCAGGTTCATCATCAACATCCAGCGTGCGTAGACTACCAAGGACCACTGTGCCAGCCAAAATGACCACAGCTGATGGCATCGCATTAGGCACTGTATATTGAACTTCCCAGATCTGAGTCAATACTGCAAACTGGGGTCAGGGCATACACCCCTTTGCTCATCAATGGAGAGTTTGAGAGCACAGTGCGCCGGGGTGTTTTTATCCATCCTGGTGACATGGCCAAAAAGCATGCAGTACAGCTTTTGAATATAATGAGCAACTGAAGGAAGGCCAGATCTCTGTCATAATTTTGAAAAGATCTGGCTTTCCTTTCAGGTTGACAACTGTCACAGTTCAGGAAAACTGCACCTGTATTCCCCCTCCATGGCGTATCACGGGCACCTACTTTTAGACTTCCAGCCATTACCTTTCTTGGGTGGAAAGCTGCATCTCTCCCCCCCTGACTGGTGTTTTCCCCAGACTACATTGTGATATTCCCAGCAAACTAGACTCCCTAAACAAGCTAGCATCTGCACTTCAGTTCTCTCTGATGGCTTATGAACAGCAGAACTGAAAGCAGTTATAAGTTAAGCACAGACCTTTATAAGCAACACATTTATTCTTAAGGTGAAAGCAATACAGAGAAAACATATAAAAACAATAAACGTTCCTACATGCATGCTAGAAGCTTACCAGAGGTCATCCATCAGTCTTACAGGGCCTCAGTAGGTCAAAGTCCTTCCAACCCTTCCCAGGAAGGATTGGGGTCCGCCTTGGCCACAAAGTTCTGACCATTTGCTGGATGAGAAAGGTAGCTCTGAGACAGTTTAAACTGAGACTACTTATCCAGAAGTCCTTTTTTTGTCTGTTGGTCTCTGGAGAATCCAGTTTGAACTACTATATGCCTCTCTAGGTGGTGGCATTTCTATGGAGGTATCACAACTTGAGTCAATTCACCTAATCTTAGTTCCTGGAAGAGCTGTGGTTATCCTTCCCCATGGAATTACATACAATTCCTGGCCCTGACAATCATAGAATCATAGAATATCAGGGTTGGAAGGGACCTCAGGAGGTCATCTAGTCCAACCCCCTGCTCAAAGCAGGACCAATCCCCAGCTAAAGCATCCCAGCCAGGGCTTTGTCAAGCCTGACCTTAAAAACTTCTAAGGAAGGAGAGTCCACCACCTCCCTAGGTAACGCATTCCAGTGTTTCACCACCCTCCTAGTGAAAGTTTTTCCTAATATTCAACCTAAACCTTCCCCACTGCAACTTGAGACCATTACTCCTCGTTCTGTCATCTGCTACCACTGAGAACAGTCTAGATCCATCCTCTTTGGAATCCTCTTTCAGGTAGCTGAAAGCAGCTATCAAATCCCCCCTCATTCTTCTCTTCCACAGACTAAACAATCCCAGTTCCCTCAGCCTCTCCTCATAAGTCATGTGCTCCAGGCCCCTAATCATTTTTGTTGCCCTCCGCTGGACGTTTTCCAATTTTTCCACATCCTTCTTGTAGTGTGGGGCCCAAAACTGTACACAGTACTCCAGATGACGCCTCACCAATGTCGAATAGAGGGGAATGATCACTTCCCTCAATCTGCTGGCAATGCCCCTACTTATACATCCCAAAATGCCATTGGCCTTCTTGGCAACAATGGCACACTGTTGACTCATATCCAGCTTCTCGTCCACTGTAACCCCTTGGTCCTTTTCTGCAGAACTGCTGCTTAGCTATTTGGTCCCTAGTCTGTAGCGGTGCATGAGATTCTTCCATCCTAAGTGACTCTGCACTTGTCCTTGTTGAACCCCATCAGATTTCTTTTGGCCCAATCCTCTAATTTGTCTAGGTCCCTCTGTATCCTATCCCTACCCTCCAGCGTATCTACCTCTCCTCCCAGATTAGTGTCATCTGCAAACTTGCTGAGGGTGCAATCCACATCATCCTCCAGATCGTTAATGAAGATATTGAACAAAACCGGCCCGAGGACCAACCCTTGGGGCACTCCACTTGATACCGCCTGCCAACTAGACATGGAGCCATTGATCACTACCCATTGAGCCCGACAATGTAGCCAAGAATACTGTGGGAGACCATGTCAAAAGCTTTGCTAAAGTCAAGGAACAACACGTCCACTGCTTTCCCCTCATCCACAGAGCCAGTTATCTCATCATAGAAGGCAATTAGATTAGTCAAACATGACTTGCCCTTGGTGAATCCATGCTGACTGTTCCTGATCACTTTCCTCTCCTCTAAGTGCTTCAGAATTGATTCCTTGGGGACCTGCTCCATGATTTTTCCAGGGACTGAGGTGAGGCTGACTGGCCTGTAGTTCCCAGGATGCTCCTTCTTCCCTTTTTTAAAGATGGGCACTACATTAGTCTTTTTCCAGACATCCGGGACCTCTCCCGATTGCCATGAGTTTTCAAAGATAATCCATAAATTTAACACTATAAGATCTCCCAGAGTTATCACAGGAAATTGCAATATCAGCCACAGCAACTCCTTATTAGAAATAAAAAAAACTTCATGACTCCCATTCACTTTTTAGTCTTACTTCTTTAGTAAAGTATCAGTAACAACAATAATAAGCCTATCTAATTTGAGTATGTTTCAAGAGGTCAAGAATACTTGTCCCTGAAGGGAAATGGTGGGCAGGGAGTGGAAGAGAGTGGCTTTAATTGTAGTAAAATTTTCAGTGTCTTGTGACCCCTGGATTGCCTTTCATGACACCCTGGGGAGTCACAACGTACGGGCTGAGAAACAGCAATCTAAGGCAAATGATAAATTGTTAAGCATGACCACTGTATAACACCAAATAATATTCTAATAGGAATTTTAGCTGCTCTGCCGGTGACACCAGCCTTCATACCACATTTGCCCACTACTTTCACAAACATTTGTGTGTTTTACTCCCTGCTATTCCTCTGCATGGAATGCCTTTCCCACTTAGAACCATCAAGACACATTTATGACACAATATCCACATGACATTAGCCAATGAACACACTTATTAACTCTGTGAAAACTCATATACACCAAGCATCACTCCATCAGACCATCCAATAACTCTTGCCGAGTTACCGTATTGTCCCTCTGTCCCCTGTCTCAATTAGGTTTGATTTAGTCTGTACACTCCTCAGGGCAGCAAGAAGGTCTGCCTTCTCTTTTGAGAGGTACCAAGCATATCACTGGGCACACTATAAATACATAAACAGATTGAAAAGCAGTTTTATTTATCGGTGCACATGGGGTACGATTGAATTTGAGCTATGGCAAGCTTCTACACATTGCCCTCTCTTCGTAATCAAATTACAAAATCTACAATATTAAGAGCATGTAAAGTGAAACTAGAAACAACTGAAGGATCTCTTACCTATCCACTAACTACCCTAACAACTTGAGCTCTGCCCACCCTCAGTTCCATGTGGATTGGTACATTTTCTTTCCAAGATTCCATACAAAATCTGTGTTAAGAGAGGTTCAACGCTGATAAGAAACCAACGTTTGCCTAGGAGCAGGCAAACGTTAAAGAAACATTTTTAGAAAGTGAAATGCCATCCATTTTTCAGTAGCATAACTAAACTGGCTTCTCTGATTAACCTCCAGCTCTTTTTTAAAAAAACGGCTTCTCTAGGCAGGGACTCAACATGAAAAAAATGTATGCAGAAAGCAAATTTGTTTGGTTTTTTTTAGAAACAGAAATTGGAAGTGAAGGCAAAAAAGTGAGCTTACAATAGAAACAGTCCTACATCTTGAACTATGGAGTCTCTATTGCGACTCCATTATGCAGGTAAATTGTCAGAATGGTAAAACTTTATCCTCCACACTTGTAAAAAGACACATCTGAGCTATAAAGAATCACATTAGATTAGGGTTAGAAGAGACCTCAGGAGGTCATCTAGTCCAAGCCCCTGCTCAAAGCAGGACCAACCCCAACTAAATCATCCCAGCCAGGGCTTTGTCAAGCCGGGCCTTAAAAACCTCTAAGGATGGAGATTCCACCATCCCCCTAGGTAACCCATTCCAGTGCTTCACCTCCCTCCTAGTGAAATAGTGTTTCCTAATATCCAACCTAGACCTTCCCCACTGCAACTTGAGACCATTGCTCCTTGTTCTGTACTAGCTGTAGTGCTGCGTTACACTCTCATAGCTAGATGCTAAATTTGCTTCAGGCAACAGCACGATATATAAACACGAAAAATTAAAATTAACACAGGCTTCTCGTCCACCTGCACTTGTGCACTCAGAACTGAAGAAAACTGACAAAACTGCCTTTTATTTTTTCTGTGGAGACACCCTGGGAGATAATACACAGAAAAAATATGGAAACCTGGAAGTTACAAAGCTCATCCGATGAAGTGAGCTGTAGCTCTCGAAAGCTTATGCTCAAATAAATTGGTTAGTCTCTAAGGTGCCACAAGTACTCCTTTTCTTTTTAAAGAGTTAACTGCTAATGGTTAACTTACCATATACAACGAAGCTGGGTCTAACTTATACCAGTACCATAAATTTGCTTGACTAAAACTGAGGGTGTGTTTAAAAGGGTGGTATCATTTCCTGCAGGCTCCTTATCATTAAACAAAGCACACATGGAGACAAAACAGTGTTGTAGCTAAACAAAACCAATGAATGCCTTAAAACATGACTTCACTTCCTACCCAGCTGAAAGTGGAAATCCTGTCCAAGTCTCCTATTTTGAGGATTCATATTTAATACACCAAACAATAGGTTCTTAGCCTCGGCAGCTATTTAAAGTTACATTGGAAGAGCCGGCTAGGTTTGCTTTAGTAAGTGACTCGGGATTCCTGTGCTAATTGTGCCCTCTATCATGACCCTGTCACGGTGACTTGAACTTTTTCTACAAAAGGATTTAAACAGGAAAAGATACCTAGTATAAAAATTGTTTATTTTGTATGCAATGTATTGGCTTTGTGTCAGTGCCTTTGCCCCTGGGTGGCTGGCACACACAAAGATTAAGGGATCCAACTACTGCTACCAGATAAAGGAGTTCTTTTGTTCAAGGAGTTTAGCACTCTGCTTTTGAAATTTAAGGACCCCGGGTGTGATTTAGTGTGTGCGCATGAGATACCCACTGTTTGCAACACACAGATTTACTACAGGCTGAAATAAATAGATATTGCAACAACAATGGAGAGAGGCTACATTCAAAGTTTTAAACCTTCAACGCTGAAATCTATTTCCTAGCCAAAGTCTTTCCACCTCTTCAATAAACACTCAGTGGCTTGTTAATGTAGGGTTGTCATAAAATCTATGGCATTATATAGCTTCCAAACACGCCATCATATATACTCCCTATACAGTCTTCACCATTTTTTTCCTATGACATATGTCGTTTAGCTGGTTTCATCTCCTTTTAATAACTCTGCATAATGCACCGAAGTATACCAGAGAGGCTGCAGTATATAACTGGTTTTCGTTATATCATGTCTCTATTTTAGCTTTGTAGAGGTTTCATTATTAAGAATATTTTAAAACAAGTCCACATGACTATTATTGCCAAGTGATCATTTGTTACACAACTTGTTTAATCTTTTGGTCTTCTAGAAGAAAGGTTATTTAATAAAGTAGAGAGGGCAGCCTTTTCTATTACCAGTAGTTTCCTAGGTGGGAACATATTCAGTGGTGGAGGAGAATAAGCATGAACATACATTTTAAAAAATGCAAAATCAAGTATATATTTTAAATGAAGATATTCATCGTTCAATAGCAATTTATTTCACTTTAAACAGCAGCAGTCAAGTAGAAAAAAATCCTAAAATTAAATGAATTACAAAAAATTTAGGCAGAATCTCCCCATTTGAACATAATTAAGGACAAATATAGTGAACAACATTAAAAAGTCAACATTTTCTGAAAGTTATGGAACCATGCAGCAGTAACAGAGATATAATATTTCTACATATTCAGAAGAGGAAATAATTGGGGTACCCCAAATGCATGGTAATTGTTGGCAAATGGCAACTACCACAGACACACACACATGATGCTTAAGAGCCTAATTCTGCTCCCACTGAAACCAGTGCAAAACTTCCATTGACTTCAGCATTACAGGAGCAGGCCCTAATGAATTAGATACTTCACACAGGACAACTTCTGAAAATGATAAACGATAAAACACTATAGGGAACATGGAGTCAATGGTATGGCATATAATCACCTTCTTTATTGTTTTAATGACATGGCTCACAAACATGACATTTCTTACCCGACCAATATGTTAAGAGTGAAGTTTTGTTTGCCTGCAGCCAACTATTGTTACTGCAACAGAACAATTAAGGGCTTCTTCCTACTCTCATTTAAGTCCTAACTTCCTCAACTACAGCTAAAAGGAAAGAGAGAGAAATGAAGCCTTAGACAGATTAATAGGAATGTTAAATCATGTAACCCACTTAAAATAAGCTTGCACGTAGCAGTCCAAGGCCCAGTGGGTAAATCCCCACCTCACAAACTCACACAATGGGCACTAACTGGGACTTAGGAGACTCGAGTTCAATTTCCTGTTCCACCACAAACTTCCTGTGTGACTTTGTGCAAATCACTTAGCCTCTCTGTGACGCAGTTCACCATCTGTAAAACAAGGATACTAGCACTTTCCTATTTCACAGGAGTAGGGTGACCAGATGACAAGAACAAAATATCGGGACACATGGGGGGGGCAGCCACAGGCTCACCCCTTCACCAGGGCCGGCTCTAAGTTTTTTGCCTCCTCAAGAAAAGCAAAAAAAGCCGGAGTGCCACAAAATATCGGGACAAATAGCGTCCCGACCGTACATCAGTCGGCACACAGGACAAACAATTAAATATCGGGACATCTGGTCACCCTACACAGGAGTGTTGTGAGGACAAATGCATTAAAACCTGTGAGGCTGTCAGATGCTATGGAAAGGAAGACTACATAAGAACCGAAGATAAATAAATATCACCACAAAGTACCAAACAAGATGTAAAGGTCAAACTATTCTGCAGCATCAGCATTTACTTCTGGCAAAAAGGAAAACATTTCAAATTATGGGTTATAAACATGAGCTCAACAGGGAAAACAAAAAGGCAGCAGTTTGGTGAAATGCTTCATTTTAGAAAGCAAAAGGAAAGCACTAACACAAACAAAATAAATGTTCAGTTTAACAAAATGGTTTAACTGCATTATACCACTTGATGCGTACTCAGGTTGGTAAAAAAGCTGCTGAAGGGTTGGGCTGTGTTGCCTACCAGTTAAGGCATCATGAACGGAACAAATTTCATGACCCTTTAGTTCATACTTGATATTGTATTACCATACATCAGCTTGATTGGGGATTTGATTTTAGCAGCAGAATATTATTTTCCCTTGGGTTGATAAAAATAACATAGTGGGACAGAGTAACCAATCTCACTTTTTTCAAGCCCAAAAAACAACAGTATATTAAAAAAGTAGCAATATATATTTCATTCTTTAATTTTAAAATGATTCTTTGTCCTAAATTAGCTACAGCGTCTTAACTCCAGTGAAGCTTCTGCTTTAGTTCAGAGGAGCATTAGATCCACCCACAATTCTGTTCCACTAATAGGGGATCTTCAGCAGTAATCATCTCATCTTCCAGTAAGGGACTAAGGCCTAGTCTACACTTCCACTTACAGTGCTGAAACTTTCTTCGCTCAGGGGTGTGGGAAAAAAAGTCTGAGCGATGCAAGTTTCAGCGCTGTAAAGTAGCAGTATAGACAGTGCTACAAGCCGCGCTCCCAGCGCTGGTAGCTATTGCCCTTGCAGAGGTGGTTTTATTACAGCGCTGGGAGACCTCTCTCCAGCGCTGGAGCTGCGACTCCCCAGCCACGTTAAAGCGCTGTCGGGTGTGTAGACATACCCTTAATCTATATTATGCTCTTCTGAACCCTCCTTTACTGGGACCTGGTAAATGTTCCTGCTTATATGCAGGCTACATAGCAAGCCAAGTCCCTTTTATGATACCTGTTGGATCCCTATCTGCTATTAGATGATCATAATGCTTCCTTTTACTCCTGTAGCAAATAACTGTAGAACAGTCAGGGCACCCAGTATCTAGTTTAGAAAGGAAGGTCAGTAAAAGGTTGTCAGTGGAGAGGTGAAATAGAAAAATCAACAAAAGGGCAAAACGAGGTCCTACTGCAATAACAAAGGTCCATCTAGCCCAGTATCCTGTCTTCCAACAGTGGCCAATGTCAGGTGCCCCAGAGGGCATGAACAGATAATCATCAAGTGATCCAACCCGTCGCTCATTCCCAGCTTCTGGCAAGCAGAGGCTAGGGACACCATCCCTGCCCACCCTGGCTAAAAGCCATTGATGGACCTATCCTCCATGAATTTATCTAAATCTTTTTTGAACCCTGTTATAGTCTTGCCCTTCACAATATCCTCTGGCAAAGAGTTCCACAGGTTCACTGTGTGTTGTGTGAAGAAATACTTCCTTTTGTTTGTTTTAAACCTGCTGCCTATTGATTTCATTTGGTGACCCCTAGTTCTTGTGTTATAAGAATGAGTAAATAACACTTCCTTATTTACTTTCGCCATACCAGTCATGATTTTATAGACCTCAATCATATCCCCCCTTAGTTGTCTCTTTTCCAAGCTGAAAAGTCCCAGTCTTATCCCAGAAGCTGTTCCATACCCCTAATAATTTTTGTTGCCTTTTTCTGAACCTTTTCCAATTCCAATATATCTTTTTAGAGATGGGATGATCACATCTGCACACAGTATTCAAGATGTGGGCGTACCATGGATTTATATAGATGCAATATAATATTTTCTGCCTTATTATCTATCCCTTTCTTAATGATTCCCAACATTCTGTTGCTTTTTTGACTGTCGCTACACATTAAGTGGATATTTTCAGAGAACTATCCACAATGACTCCAAGGTCTCTTTCTTGAGTGGTAACAGCTAATTTAGACCCCATCATTTTATATGTACAGTTGGGATGATGTTTTCCAATGTGCATTACTTTGCATTTATCAGCACTGAATTTCATCTGCCATTTTTTTGCCCAGTCACAAGAGATCCTTTTGTAGCTCTCGCAGTCTGCCTGGGACTTAACTATCTTGAGTAGTTTTGTATTATCTGCAAATTTTGCCACCTCACTGTTTACCCCTTTTTCCAATATAAAGGCCTTCAGATTGTAAACTAAGTGATAATTATAACTGCCCAAGTATGCTATTGACTCTGAGACAGAGTTTAATCTTGGAGCATGGGAACTATCCTGCTTTCGCAATGGGAGGAGGAAGAGGACAGACCCCGTTAAATTTATTCTAGCATATAAAAGGTGTTTTTGTTGAAAATGTGGTCTCTCTCAAGTTATTCTTTGTTATAGGTTTTGTGTTTTAGGCATAGGCACACCCTGTCTGTGCCAACTGGATGTGGTTTGTAACCCAATGGGGGGTAATAAACATTTTATATATGTGCACACAGATCAAAAGGTAAAAGATGGGGTGACCTCTCCTAAGCATCTCAAAATCAAAAGTTCTTACTAATCTCCTTCGCAGCAGTAAGCAAAGGAAACAGAGCTTGTATAAAAACAACCCTAATTACCACCACCCAATAGAGAGACAAGTGACATTCTGTTAATTATGCAACACTCCTGGTACAAATCTAGACAGTGATTTTCCCACTTTTGTTCCTCCTCTTGGCTGAGGTGATCATTACTTCAGAACGAAACCCAGTCCAGTTCTGGCCCACCCTGCCTCCCCCAACACTAACTAGCAATGGGAATGCAAGATGGAACAATTTTATAATCAGGTGCTTTTAAAAAACTGCCACTTCCAGTATTCAACTCTTCATAGGAACTTTTCAGTCCTAACCCACCAACAAATCCTAAAAAAAATCCTCAAAAGTCTCACTGTAATACAATTTCAAAATTGTACTACACATATGAACATGTGTCTGTGTTTAAAGGAGACTGTGGGTTTTCACGGTCCAAACACTAAGCTATTCCTTCTATGAATCCATAACATGTTAAATGACCCACAAGAAAATGAAGTCTGATCCATTTCTGCTTACATATTTGTATGATAATTTTACTGGGTTATTGGATATTTCCACTCTGTCATTGTGGGAGTAGGACTGTCAAGTCCTGAATATTTGCAAGACATCACAGTTGGTGACCTAATTTGATGTACAATCCAGCCCAGTAATATAGTTTATTCGGAATCTAATATTTCAATTAAAAATGATCCCTATGTAAATAATAATCTTGCCCTATCTTCAACCTCTGGTTATAAATTTAAATCCTTCCTTCAGTTTTGTCACGTACAGAAGTAAAGGCTTGTATTTGAATAGTCAAAAAATTTCTTTTAAAGATTAGTTATCATATGACCAACAATGAAAACACACAGTAAAAGAGCAGATTACTCAGAGTAAGATGAAATGTAGCAGGCCTTGGACTCTGCCCTTAACAACTTTTGTTTAAAGAAAGACTTTCAGACTATGGAATATTTTTTATGTATAATGGGAATCGAAAGGGGCTCTAGCAGTTACAGGCATGTGTTTAAAAAAAGTATTTGCCTAATGCTACCTTATGTTATTCAGTCTAATCAAATGCTCTCTCTTTATGGGAGTTTGTTACTTTTAAACACTTCCCCTAGCTTAGACGGCAAAACCTAGCCTGGTCAGTTCCCCTTTCTGGTTTGCATGCACTAGCAGAGCGCTGGTATGTTTTCAAACCAGAACTGCCAGAAAAAGTTCAGAAACAAAATGGCAATGTTTCTTTTGCATATTAGGTTTAATGAAGTTTAGAAACTTTTCTCTTTAAACCTCCTTCTTCCCTGCTCCACCCCCTACACAAAAAAACCCAAGCAAACCAACAACTTCTCAGTCTTGAGCTTATGTTATGTAATATCGCGGCAGTTGGACGTCTGATCACCCTACCTTTTATGCTAGGCAGAGAACCTACACTCCTAGTTCTACCACGTGGTGATAGGCCACAAGCCATTCACTTTGCTCATGGTTTTCTTAATTTGTGTAATCATGAAGGACTTGTTAATTACCCCGGCTATGATGTTTCAACTAGGGCTGGTCTCCCACACCACTGCCTCTTGCTCATGGTTAATCCTGCAGTGAGGTCAAATAATACTTGGCCATGAGTCATCATAATCATTTCCAAGGTAACTGGCTGAATACACAAGGTAAGTACATGATTGCAGATTCACTGTAGAGTCCAGCAGGAGGAGAAGCTGAGCTAAGAGAGATCATTCTCCTACTAGAATCAGCATCTTCAAGAAAAACAACGGGGAGTCCTTGTGGCACCTTAGAGACTAACACATTTATTTGGGCATAAGCTTTCGTGAAGTGGGTTATAGCCCACAAAAGCTTATGCCCAAATAAATGTGTTAGTCTCTAAGGTGCCACAAGGACTCCTCATTGTTTTTGCTGATACAGACTAACACAGCAACCCCTCTGAAAACCATCTTCAATAAGAAAGACTGAACCATGGAACAATACTGGCTATATAGATTTCTTTCTGGATACAAGTATGATAAAATAGACTCTCTCTCCACCCTCCCCCACCAAAGACTCGTCCAATAATGAAGTCCTCCCTTCTGTGACAATATCTTCCAAAATGAAATACACATATTAAACCCAAGTTACTAGAGGTAACTGCCATCCAGCACCACTGCAGATACAATCATTAAAGTCAAACAGAAGCTCAAGTTGTGTCCTTTGTTGCATACAGGGGTGTTAGGATAACTACAATAGAAATGGATTGCTTTTGTAATGAAATCCTGTGAGGTATTCTGGCTCCTTTTCAGGCTGAAATGGAACACAGAATCGTTTCAGTTCCGTTCTGGGAAATTCTGCTATTTGGGTTCCGAGAGAGATGAGATCCCAGCACCCAATGCTGTCACAGAGTTACCGTATGCCTTGTACACACAGCACAAAAACAGCCTAAGAGTTACCAGTTCTGTATCACTTCTGTGAGAAAATTAATCATAGTATCATTGATTGCACTGGGTTTCAGTAATCAGGATTCATACTAGATTGCTCTTTCCAAGTAACTTTAATTACCCTGACAGTGCAAACAGAGACTGTACGGAGTGAATAATATGGCGAACTTTGCTTTAATCACTACATTTACCAGGAGGAAACAAAGAGACCACAGCCACCTACAGAACCATGCTGTCATTGGCAAATTCCATTTAACATGCATCTCTCCTATAACATTACCTACCACACAGATAAAAAGTACGAAATACACTAAATTACATAAGCTATACTGTTGTATATAGTTGAAAATAATAGACTATTTTCTCCTCACACTCATATCAATGTGTTATATAGCAACAGTCAGAATAAAAGGTTAATAGTAAGGAATGCCATCTGGAAAATTTTCATACCCATGGTGTTGAAGCCACTGAAGGAAATTGTTGCCCTTCTTTAATTACATGAAGCCTGGGTCAAAGAGGCTCCAAGAATGACTCTTCCTGAGCCCTATATACCTCAGGCGCAGGAAAGTCACCAAGGACCAAGCACATTTATTGGAGAGAGATCACACCGTGCAACATCTTCAGAAACTATGTCTCTGTGTTTAAGTGCATGAAGGTGTTTTAGGTTTAAGGCAGGGGCTTGTTTCAATAAGTCTACATTCATAGGAACCGACTCTATGGGTGCTCCAGAGTTGGAACACCCACAGAAAAAAAACAGTGGATGCTTAGCATCCACCAGCAGCCAGCTCCTCCCCCTCCCACTGCCAGTGCCTCCCGCCCACTGCCGGCCCTGCTGATCAATTCCTCCCCCTCCCTCTCAGTGGCTCACGCCTCTCATAATCAGCTGTTCCGTGGTATGCAGGAGGTGCAAGGGGGAGGAGTGCGGACGGGGTACACTCGGGGGAGGGGCAGGGGAAGGAAGAAGTGGGGTGGGGGTGGGTCCTTGGGGGATGGGGTGGAGTGGGAGCAGGGCCTGGGGCACCGCAGGGGCTGAACACCCCCCCGGGAAAGGAGGAAGACCGCACCTGTGGCTACATTAATGAGCCTCTGTTCAACTCAAACCTAGCAACCTAAATGCAGCCAGTTCCTTACTGTGCTGCAAATCCAGTTGAACAAATGGCATTTCTAAATATGTGTAATTTGTAAAGGCAACTGTGTCCTCTTCTGTCTGGCCTTTTCTCAAAGTCTTTAAACGTGCGCAGGCAAAACTTTGTGTTTTCTTTTGTATAGTGTAACAGTTATGCATTAAATAACTATGCTATCATATTGATGCGATTCCATTATAAACCTCTGTTTGCCTCCGGAACATTTTTTTAAAACCATCCAGTCAAAGCCTGGTTTAAAAATGATCATTCCAGATACATATTTTTTTTTACTCTAAAAGATTGTGCAAATAGGGGAAAATAATAAAGATTCTCAACATTACATGAGGTTTAAACAAACTTCAATGCATCCGTTTTCACAATTTTTTTAGGCTGCGTTTTGCAAAGAAAGCAAAGCACTTACCAGGAGCAATGGTCTCCAGTGTCCCACGATTAATTTTTCTAGTGCTTGTGCAGTGTTGGACAGTGGAGCCAGTAAACACCAAGTAAAAAACTACATCATCGTCAAGTTCATCCTCTTCAGTCAGCAGCACTGTAATAACACAGTCACCCTAAGACAGGGGCAAAAAAAGCCAGAGGTCAAGTTCACATCCTCAATAATTTTATTATATAAATGACCCACTCGGTCTCCAAGGCTCCTGGTTTCTTCTCTCTGTCCTTTTTCACATCACTGTAAGAGTATTTGCTCCCATCTTCAGATATACAGGTAGATTTCACAATGCATTTTGACCGGATCATCAAGCACAGCAGTCAGCTGCAAAAGATATGCAGAGGCTCGGCCATTAGATTCTGACAGGAAACACTTTTCCCATCCCATGAAAATTTTCAAGATTTCAAACAATTTTCCCATGTTGCATTGGGATGAAACCAAGACTTTTACAAAATGTTGCCTGCCCCCTCCAAAAAAAGAGAGCAAAATAGAGCCCTCACCCCAGAACTGCCAACACAGCCTGGTGTGTAGGGCACTTACCTGGAATTTGGGAGGACCAAGTTCAAGTTTCTGCTTTCAGTCAGGCAGAGCAGATTCTTGAACCTGGGCCTCCCGCATCCCAGGTGAATGCCCTACCCACTGGCTCCTCTCTCTCACCAGAAATCCCACACTGTACCTGAGAATCCTGCCTGATTAAAGTTTTTTCAAAACTGTTATGTTTTCACAAAAAGCTTCGATTTCGACAATGTGTTATTTTCTGATGAAAAACCTGTCTTTACCATACTAATTTCCCCTTACTGTTACTCACACCTTCTTGTCAACTGTTTGAAATGGGCCACATTCATTACCACTACAAAAAGTGATTTTTCCTCCCTTGGTATTCTACTGTTAATTGAATTGTCTTGTTAGACTGACCCCCCCTTGGTAAGGCAACTCCCATCTTTTCATGTATTATGTATATATATACACACACACACACACACCTCTCCTACTGTATTTTCCACTCCATGCATCTGATGAAGTGGATTCTAGCTCACGAAAGCTTATGCCCAAATAAATTTGTTAGTCTCTAAGGTGCCACAAGGACTCCTCGTTGTTTTTGTTTATGTCAAAAAAATTCCCAACCCCAGCTCAAATAGCCATGGTAGGCAACAACATCTGGAAATATCAGCACAAGATCAAAATCAGCACCTCACAGCACCGTGATATCACGATGGTACTGTAACATCTCACTGGTATTGACTCACACCAGGAAGCACGGAGAGCAACCCAAAATTGCTCAAGTATCCAAAGTATCCCAGCCTAAATTCTCTCTCTGTGCCTAGGTAACTACCTACTGATACCTGCAAAGTAACTAACTCAAGCACTGACCACTCCCATCCTCCTCAACACACATACACAGAAACCTAGGGAAGCATCAAATTCAATACAGTTTTCTCTTGCTACAAAGAGAGGGGGGTGGAAACATGATTGTAAGGAACCAATAAGGACAGTGTTGTTGCAAAATTATACTCAATAGAACTACCCTTCCTGGAATAACAGCTACAGACAGGAGAATAGGCTTTATATTATCAGGACTCAAATCTGACTCCCTTTGCAGCCCAATAGCTATCTACTGGCACATATCAATATTGCCTAGAAGTAAGATTTACTGTTATGCCTTCATTGTCATGTGCAATTACACTTTCACCAAACAATAACAATTTGAAAATATCCACTGCCTTGTTGCAAGGTATGCATTACCTCCTCATTTGCCACATTTTCTAGCAGATCATGCTTTGATGAGGCTGCAAAACCTTATTTATAGCAAATACAATAGTCCATGAAACCAGGACACACCTTGACTAAGTGGCAGATTTTCTCCTTTATCTCCTGCTGCCTCAGGTCACACTCCTACGCTCAGTCTGCACAACCTAGATTTTTAGAACTACTGCGTGCAAAAAAGTATACATAAATGAGACATGCAGTATAGGTGTGGCTGTGTTAGTCCCAAGATATTAGAGAGATAAGGTGGGGGATGCAATGAAATCTTTTATTGGACCAACTTCTGTTGGTGAGACAGGTTTTCGAGCCCTTCTTATCTCTACATAAATTATATGCAGTTATCACAAGTAACTCTGCGTGTAACTGAAGTAATTGTATGCGCAAATTACACACGTTCTTTTGCACATACAACTCTAAAAATCTGGTTTCAAGGTATATAAATACCTGTGATAGATTAAAAATCCACTCTCCTGCAGTCGCAGAGATACATTCATTGCAACAGAAGGAAAGTACATACAGAAATAACAAGGGTAAAGGGTGTTTTGTATGACTTTGCTATCCTTTATAATTTGCCGACAATTAATTGCTTAAGACACACATCATTGGGAACAGTAGGCCAAAAATGTCTGGTCCTTTTCTAGCCCACTAATCTACTAAGATCAAAACCAGTTTGATGCCTCAGGTTTTAAAATTAAAGCTGTATTAACTAGCCCTGTTTCATCACTCCACTTAGCATACATTAATGTTGCAAGTTTGGAAAATGCTCCACGCAGATTATGCAAAATCTAATTTGAATACTCAAACAACAAGCATTGTCTCATTATATAACCTTAACTCTAAAATTCTTCAATTCATTGCTCCTTCTCCTCCCTCTCAAATCAATACTTTCTCCCAAACAAATCCACCAGTTTCCGCTCCATCCTCCTTTGTGCTCACTCACCCTCCCGCCCTAGGTTCCCCATCACCACTCCCTCTTCTACCTCTGGATCCCCACAGCTCCTCCACCCTCCGCTCCGCATTCTGGCTCCCTCACTTGAATTCCCCCTCCATCACCCTGGCTTGGCTCCCCCAAACTCATCTCTGGTTCCTCATGTCCCTCTTTGGATTTGCCTCATTCCTCCCGCCAAGAAAGTAGGCCCCCAGTGTACCCTTCGACAGAGCACAACACCCTACATCACTCCACCCAGTGTTACTCTTGCCTTATCTCTGTGTCTGCAGCTGGTTGGGTGAGGCTGTGTGTGGAGTTTCTATGGCTACAGAGCTCTCATGGCCTCCCTAGAGGACTCTAACCACAGAGATTCTGCCTTAGAGGAGACTAACTGAACAGAAACCGCCTCAAGTACCTCTCCCTCCAGTCTTCCACTCCAACCCCTTTCACTTTTCATGGGACTCTATAGTAAAGGTACACCACTGAAAACCAGGCCGGAGTTTTAGCCCAGCTTTGCTGCCGACCTTAGACAAGTCTCACAGGTTCTCTTTGCCTCAGTGTCCCCATCTATAATATGGAGATCACTCACAAGCAGAGGATGAGGCTCTATTAGAGAGTGCAATGCCCTGTGGCATATGGATGTCGGAGGCATGAGAGAAGGTGCCACGTAATGTGATTGATCTTTGTTAGAACCATTACAAACCCTGGGCACGCAGGGTGAAGGAGCAGCTGGAGCTACAATCTTTGTTCTGTATGGCCAGCCCCCAGACATGCAAATCAGGAGATTAAAAAATAAAAAGGGTTATTTTAATTGGCCTTGTGGGTCACATTTTGAAGCTCTTCTCCACAGCCAAGAGAGTTAGAACCTTTTCTGGAGAGAGAGAGAGAGAGAGAGAGAGAGAGAGAGAGATGAAAAACAAAAAAGAGAAACGAGTGAGACAAAAGGAAAGAGAAACGAGTGAGACAAAAGGAAAGAGAAACGAGTGAGACAAAAGGAAAGAGAAACGAGTGAAGGGGGGGAGGAAAAAAGAAATAGAATGTTGCATAATTCCATGACTCCAGGAGCTGGGGCTTTAAGAAAAACATCATAGAATCATAGAATATCAGGGTTGGAAGGGACATCAGGAGGTCATCTAGTCCAAGTATTGGTCATCAAATATCACAAGAGTTGACACTACTGCCAACTAGTCATATGCCAGATGTGTACCATATGGTAGTAAATCTAAGCAGGTTTTGGACGATAAAACCACAAGGAAGACAACTATGTGTGGTAATGTGGCTTCAGCAGATAGGCTCCTGAGGGCTTGTCGACATACAAAAGTTGCCCCAGTGTCATTACACTAGTGGAAAACCCTGAGGGAACACACCGATATCATCTTAAAACTAGTTTTACCAATTTTGCTTTCCCCTGTTTTACAAGAACAAGCTGACCAGATATCAACCAGATTTAAATCCAGATGATGCTGAGAGTTAAACCTATCACTAGTCCTGGTAACATGGCTCACAGATTAGTCCATCATCACTGCTCATAAAAGTAATGCTTACAATTAAACAATTAGCATACTACCCACTTTTTTTGTTGTTGCAATTCATCTTGACAAAAATTACTGAGCCAGAGACAGAAAGGCACTAGAAGAAGAATCTATCAGGAGATAATACCAGAGCAGAGTTCTAAAGGATGTGAAAGGAATAATACACAGAAGAGGCAGAAATAGAATGCGTGTGTTTTCAATGATACAATAAAAAGATGGAAAAAAGTCTCAGATTTGAAATTCAAACATTACCAATTCACATGTAGAACTAAAACATTCAATTCCAGCAAATGTGTCTGGTTTTGAAGCAACTATTCAAAACGCACGCTTTTTAACCTACAAATTTCTCCCTTTGCTTTGATTTTTGTTTCTTCATCCTTGCTCAAACTGTTCCCCCCATGGATCCACATGCAAATACTTAAATGGTCCTATAGTCCTGCTAAAGTTTAAGACAACCCCATTAACAGAGCTGACTGTTTAAACAAATGGCAGCTGAGGCTAATATTTTTAAACCCAGAACCTGTAAATATGGCTCATCACTTTCCTTTGGAACAAAAGTAATCAGCACAGAGTACATGTGAAAAGAACTGTGTATTGATGGGTTTATACACACATGGACTAAACAAAGGCCATCAGGGTAATACTTTAACAAGCTTAAGAGATACACGTTAACTCACAAATATTAGAGCAAAAACGATAGATGCATTCACCTAGTTATTGTTAAAAAGAGCAGGATAAAGGGCTAACACAGAACAAGCTGAAGATGTGGACAAATACTAGAACCCCTCAGGCCCTCTGTATAGGTTTGTCTAGACTAGGATTTAAAGATGTGATGTTAGATCAAGGTAGCTAACTACTTTACAGCTTCTAAAACTCTAGTCAAGGCAAAGCAACTGTACTTCAGAATTTGCTAAACTGGTTGAGTTAACATCTAGAGCGAAGCCTAGGTTATGACAAAATCAGCTAGCATGATTGTAAAGGTCTGAGGCTATGTCTACACTGGACTGCAGTGTAGACTACGGGGGCTGTGAACTATATAGCACACCAAAATGTTGCACTCTCCGGTGGATGATACTAACACAAACTAAACATTACCAAGTTTGTGTTAGTACAGTCCTGTTTGAAAGAGGACTATGTTAACGCAAATTAAGTACCTTTTAGTTTGCACCAACAGCGTCCACACTGGGCAATTAGAGCACAACATTTTGGTCACACCCCCGCAGTCCACATTGTGTCACAGTATAGACAAGCCTTTAAACTGTGTCTACACATGCGCTAAAGGGGTATTTCAGTGATTCTAAGCTAACTTATTGAACTAACACAATTGAAAAATGCTCCATTTTCTGCTACATAGACAAGGCCTACAAGCCTTGTCTAGACTAGAAAAAAGGTGGGAGGGTTTAATCGAGTGAGCTCAATCAAGCTTGCT
This sequence comes from Natator depressus, assembly GCF_965152275.1. Taxonomy (NCBI): domain Eukaryota; kingdom Metazoa; phylum Chordata; order Testudines; family Cheloniidae; genus Natator; species Natator depressus. The sequence goes on from NC_134243.1 coordinate 70,987,615, forward strand.
TATCTTGACTGTAAACCACACTGTATGGGTCTACTGTGGAGCTCTATTTCAAACTAAGGGTGGTAAACTGTGTCTACACTGCTGTTCAGTGGGGTTCGCAATCAAGTTAACTAATTCTGTTGAAACATGGTACCTTTTTACCTAGACAAGGCCTAAGAATAAGCTTCTCCTGCCACCTCAGTTAGCAACCTGGGAGCTGCAGCTCAGGTGTCCGCTTCATGTCTCTCCAAACCCTGCCGAAGTCTTTCAGTAAAAAGCGGGAAGTCAATACCCAATATTCCTAATATGAAAAACAAGCATGGCTCTTTTTTTTTTTTTTTTTTTTTTTTTAAACTTAAAAGTTGACACTCTCTTTGCGGGTCATTAGCAAGATGGAAAGGATGCCATTCATTCATTCATCGTGCATTGCAGTTCACCTTTGCATGCGCCTTCTGCACTGTCATCTGCTGTTGTGTACGGCATAATTAACGGTTTGTAATCTACTTTGAGACCCCTGGAGATATACAAGTGCTAATGATCATGATTAAGGAAGTGGGTGGCCTTTAATATCTCTCATTAAAATCAGTAACAGAAGGCAAAACTCGGTCATCTTCATCATAAAAAAAATCCATATCCAAAAGTTACTTTAAAAAAAATAAATCTTTTTGAAAGTATGAATTAACAGTTTACAGTACAAGGTTCTCTCTTTCCAACAACTTCAGAGTTAAAGCAAATCAGTTACAAATGTGGCCAAATTCCTTAAACCCACATAGAAAGAGTTTCCAATAGCACTATTGCACTCAGCCTACAAAAACATTTTAATTGAAGCATGTTTACCTTTATTCATTTAATATTACCCAAATAATGTCATCTGTTCAATATCACTGCCACACAAGGTGGCTATTATAACCCCTTTCATCCTGAATAGCTACAAATGGAAAGCCAGGCTGCCAATACCCCTTTGGTGAAAGTACAGATAGATCAAAGCAATTCTCCAGCACATGCCAACAAATAAGAATAATTTAATTTCAAACCTAGTTTGGATTGACTAATATTTACTTATCTTAAAGCCCATTGGAAATGAAAACATTCCATTTTATGGCCATTCACCCAAAAGGTCACCATTTCTTTCAACTCCCAAATTTCGATTCAAGATGTATGAAATAAACATTTCAGAGATGTGATCGGTATGAATTAAGCCTATTATTGAAAAGTACATTCAGTATCTCCAGCTGGGGAGGGAATGTTTTTTAGTGGTCATAGCACATGACTAAAGATAAGGGACTTGGCCACAGATTCACTGAGGGCTGAGCTACACACAATTTTTGTACAACTATATCGATTTAGAAACTGATTTTAACTGAAGTGGTATAACATCTAGCGTTGACACTGTTACACCAGTATAATAGTGGCTATATCGATATAAGCACCCTTACATCAATATAATTGTGTCAACACTAGGGCACTGTACCACTTTGTATCAATTTCTAAACCATTACAGTTATGGGAGAACAAAAACTATGCTTTGATGAGCCCTGAGTGATCATGGCTAAACCGTTTCCTCTCTGTGTTTCACTTTCTCCATCTGTAAAAGGGGAATAACCTGTCCTTTAAGGGCTTTTATATGAGCTTACTTCATCAGTGTTTGTAAATTTTTACGATGTTATTAGACAATGGCCACTATATAAGAGCCAAATATTACTAATTTATATTATTTATTATTTCGTAAAAATGTATCTGTATTCTAAAAAGAGACTACCTTAATCTCTTAAATGTTTGCACAGTTTAATTATATAGCAAAAGCTCGAATTTCCAATTCAGTTATTGAGCATCTTTGTCTGTCTGCTTCTGTAAGTGCTGGGGAACCATCAATCTTGTCGGACCCTATACTGCAAATGACACCGAATCATAAGGATTCCCCTGTAACATGTACCATTTGGGATCACATGAGGACTCAATGAGAAATGGCAGAAGCAAGACCCACAGTAATCCATTCATCCCCAAAGCAAATCTATATCATTTTACAGCTTTCCTATACACTTGTAAGTGTATGTCCCGACTAGGGTCGGAAAAGGATATATTTTTTTTAAATGTGCTAGCTAACGTATTTTAAAATTCCACTATAAACAGTTTAAGTTGTATTTTAATGTGAACCATATTCACCTCAAGCAGTTAGCACATTTTAAAATACCACTTATCCTATTGTGGTGTTTTGAAGCATGTTAGCGAACATATCAAAAACTCATCTTTTTTCCTCTAACCCAGACAAAGCCTAGGACTATTTAAATAAATGTAAACTCCACTATGATGTGTTAAAAGGTGAAACTGAAGGACTTGTAGAAGTTTTATTAAAAGCAGAATGGTAAATGGACAGAATATATGCACGCATGAGATTGTTGATGTTAACCACTACAATCTCTGGTTACATTTTTCATCATGGTAGCACCTACTACAGTACACTGATGCTGAGCACAAAAGCATGCATTAGGTGACTAGGAAAAATTTACTAAGTGGATGCAAAAAATAGGTCTGACACCTTTCAGCACTTTTCTTTCCAAACAGCTATTGCCAAGAAGAGTTCTGCTGTTTTACTGAAGAGTTTGGCTTGGAGTGTTAGATTAGACAAGTGAGAATAATGTGCCCTTTTAACAGGTTTAATTCTGTTTCCATTCATAACAGAACTGACTTGTTCTTGGGTCAACTTATTACATTATGCCTTTTGGTGTCATAACGATTTATACTTTCAAACTGGTATCTTCTTTATTAATGGAAAGCTCTTCACACAGTTTCAATGTGGATCTTCTTTTATGGGCACAGAAAATTGAAATCCTTTGACTGTTTTCCTCCTTGAACTGATAAAAGTTCTCTTGCATTTTTTTTTTAAAATGAAGTAGGCATGCTGTCATCTAACCTCCAAGCCAGGAGCGTTATCTACTGCTATGGGCACACAAAGAGAAGTCAGATTTCACTCCAGAGTCACTGTGGGTATGTCTACACTGTGAGTCACTGTGCAACAGCTGCAATGTAGACACATCCTGTATGACTTTGGGCAAGTGTAATGGGTTTATAAACACCACGTGAGCACAGGCAGGAAAGGAGCCTTCCCTGCTTACTGGCAACTAGGCTGACCACACCCCGGCACAGCGACCAGAACTGCCAATCATGGAGGCATGCACCCACAGCTGGGACCAATAAGGAAAACAGGCTCAGCTATAAAAAAGGAAAACAGAGCAGTGAGGAGGCAGAAAGACCCAGGAGAGCAGAGGACTAACAGCCCCATGCCATGCTGCCTCTAACAAACTGACAGGGAGACAAAGGAAGATGGCGAATTATGGAGTTTAAGGGCTGATTGACTCATTGTAGATGAAGTTGATGTACTGGGCTAATTTGAGATGAATACAGAGACCCCAGTTTGGAGAAAACTGGGACTTCTAGAGGGGCTGCCCCAAGAACAGTTTTCAGCAAATCATTTCACTTCTCTGTGCCTCAAGTGTGCTCATCTGTAAACAGGGTTGCCAACTCTGACTGAAGCTATTCCGGGAAATTCCCCCCTCCCCAAAAAACTTGACATAATGTCATTTTCTTAAAATATCTTATTAAAATCTCCCGGGTTGCTTTCAATGGGCACCGGGAGATTGCTGCTGATTCTGGGAGACTCCAGGCCAATCCTGGAGGCTTGGCAACCCTATCTGTAAAATGGAAATCATTAGGGGTGGATGAAAATTTTCCATCAAAACTATTTTTGATGGAAAAATTGGGTTTTTGCATACATGAAATTTTCCACAGAAAGTGTCTAGTAGAGAGAATAAATGGCAGCTCAAAACCAAGGGGAAGGTGAGGATCCCACAATCCCATTCAAGATTCAAATCACCATGACTCACCCGCTAATCAACCTTTTAGCATATCTGTTTTAAAGGAATGAGGCTAGAAGGGGACAGGTCAGGGGCGCATGGTACAGTGAACTCATACCAGTCACGGAAGCAACCCCCGACTCTGCCATTTTATGACTCAGAAGTGCCCCTGGAAAAAGATCATGTCAACCCAAGTCACTTTGCAGATAATCAGATCTGGAAGCATGGAGGTGGTGGTATTAAATAGGAGGTTTTGACTTGAGTAGCACTAGAAATCCCTGCTTATGTGAAAATACCCCCAGATAACAATGATGACCCAGGCCAGGCATGCAAAGAAAGATGGATGTCATTCTGCTGCAGTGTTTAAGCTCCCTGCAGATAAGGCCTCCAAGAAACGACTCCTGAAATAAGTGGAATGGAAATTTGTCAGATTTGCGGTGGGGTTGGGTCCATTCTCATAGTGAATGACTACAAGCCTCTTGATCTTTGAGGAGTCTGAAGCCATTATATTTGTTTTTTAAATGAGCCACAGCTCGTCGATGTAAGGATACGCCATCAGACTAATCTCAGAATCCCTGGCTTGACTTTCTTGTTTTTCCCTTTCTATTATTTTAAATGATCCATGTTAATGTTAGTGCCAATGAAAGATTTCAGATTAAAAGAACTGAGGGCTGAGATCCTCTCTGATGAGACAAGCAAAAGTGTCAGTTAAAACAAAGCCTAGGGTGACCAGATGTCCCGATATTTAGTTGTTTGTCTCGCGTCCCGAGCGATGTACAGTCAGGACGCCATTTGCCCCGATATTTTGGCGCGGGACTGGAGTGGACTGGTTAGCGCTTACCTGGGGCCCCAGTGGCGCTTACCTAGGGCAGCTCCTGGGAAGCAGTTGGCAGGATCCTGTGGACCCTAGGCACAGCGGCGGCTGGGGGGGTCTCCGCGCTGCAGCCACCACGAGCGCCGGCTCTGTGGCAGCCAACGGAAGCTGCCGGGGTGGGGCTTGTGGGCGCAGGCAGCGCATGCAGATCCCACTGGCCACCCCTGACCCTAGGAGCCAGAGGGACCTGCCGGCAGCTTCCCAGGAGCTGCCCTATGTAAGCACCACTGGGGCCCCAGGTAAGCGCTAACCAGTCCACTCCAGCCCCGCTGGACTGATGTTCGGAATCGAAGCAGCATACACCTGGTGCCGTGTGAAAGCCTTGCCAAAATGAATTTCTGGATCACTTGCAAGGTCTTCTACAACTTTGTGACTGCCCAGAAGCAAGTCATGATTATGGCAAAGTCATCCAAGAAGTACAAACTTCTGGCACATCAGAGAGGTATGCAAATTGTGAAGTTGATTTATTGACTGAATAAAAAACCCCACCCTTTACCCCCATTTGTTTAGTGTACAAATAAATCTGTATGTTTAAATATGGATTACAACTAAGTCTATGCTTTAGTCAGGGAGGGCACGGCAGTCACTGATTCCGGACCTCCCTGATCTCGCTTGCTTCAGCTGCCAGCAGCTGAAGCTGGGGCTGAAGGCAGGACTGTGGGCCTCCCCTCTCTGACTGCAGCTGGGGCTGGAGCCAGGGATAGAACCGGGACCCTTCGCTCCCCTGCCCTGCAACTGGGGCTGCAACCAGGATCCTGTGCCCCTGACCCATGGCTTCTGCTGGGGGCTGGAGCCGGGGCCCTGTGCCCCTGACCTGTGCCTTGTGGCAGGGGCTGCAGCAGGGGCCATACGCCCCCCTTGCAGCTTCCTAGGGCTGTGCGGCCCCCCCCCGGCTTCAGTCGGGGCTGTGTGCCTGTGGCTGCCCCCTCCCCCATGTGTTCTGATATCTTACTCTTGCAATCTGGTCACCCTAACAGAGCCCAGTTTTGCAATATGAACTCCTATCCACTAGAGTGAATTCAGCGATCCCAACTCATTTCACAATAGGCCATCGAATAGCTGAAAGATGATATATGTTTTTTAATCCACACTACAATAGTGACTGAACCATGCACCTAGAGAGGACACCCCTTATACCTCATTAACAGTGCCCTGAGCCAGCCAGTCTCCTGTTTCAGTGTTAAAAGAGGATCACAAAGCCAAAACTGAAACAGATTCATATGCTGAATCAGTGGTTCCCAACCAGGGGTCCGGGACGTGGGGGGCCACAAGCAGGTTTCAGGGGGTCCGTCAAGCAGGGCCAGCATCAGACTCGCTGGGGCCCAGGGGGGAAAGCCGAAGCCCCACCACATGGGGCTGAAGCCAAAGCCTGAGCAGTTTAGCTTCATGGGGCTCCCTGTGGCATGGGTCGCCAAACAACTGCCCTGTTTGCTACCCCCTAACGCTGGCCCTGGCTTTTAGATGCAGAAAAGCAGTTGTTGTGACATGGTGGGCTGTGGAGGTTTTACAGCATGCTGGTGGGGGCGGCAGGGGGAGGTCGGGGCTCAGAAGGGAAAAGGTTGAGAACCCCTGTGCTAAATGACTCCCACTGCCACGTCTGTGAGGAAGTATTTGGTCCAGAAATATGTTGTTAACTGACCATTCTGATGGAGGAAGGATAGTTGTGTGTTGAAAGCATAGGACACAGAGCCAGAAGATCACAGAGTCAGAAGTCCTGTGACAACAGGGACATGTGAGAAACTTAAGGGATCTATAGTAAATACAGTGAAGTTAAATATATTCAGACTAGTGTGATCAACACTGAAACCCCCACACCAATGGATATACTCCGAAAGACACTTGGTAAGAGAATATGCATCTTGCAGGACTCGTGAAGCTTATACTACTTGGCAATGTACGTCCATCTCCCAAATAGCTATAGCATGAGGTGCACTTCTGCAAGCGACTATGGGCAACCTGAAAGGGAGATACCCATAGGGGAAATCAGCAAAGTACCTGTGTCTCAGTGGTGATAAAAGGAAGACACTCACTGTGACTTGATATGAAAATGGCCAAGAAGTGTTCCAACTAATTCCTAATACCTAACAGGACATGTTAGAATTAACACTGAAATGGCAAAATTACACCTAAGTAATAAAAAAAATTGAAGAGACCTTCAAATATATTATATTGCTGGGATCATCATCAGAAAAATAGCTGGAACTAGAAGTTTACTGCCTGGGCATTATTTCACGATTTAGGTAACTACAGTATTCCAAGAGTAACATAGCTATATCTTAAAAAAAAAAAAAAAATCAATTTTGCTGTATTACTTTAGGGTTTTTTTAATATTAGAATGGTTTATTCTACTATTATGCAGTATTATTATCTAATAATTTAACAGTCTAATCTAATATGAGATTAGAGTAGATTATCTAACAGTCTAATAATTGAATAGTCTAATCATCTAATATTATCTAATAGTATATATTGTCTGCATACTACTCTAGCTGTATGCAAGCCCTGATGTAATGACCCCAAGTAAGCTACTTCAGGCATTGGGCAAAGCAGGACCAGTGAGCAGCTCCAAAGTTGTTCTAATGTTAGTTGGGGGGGCAAATCTCTATATGTGGCCCCAAAATGTCAGTGAATGACCCCAAAGCCTGTACCCTTACTACTTATGCTATCCAATAGTTCAGGGGTTCTCAAAGTTCATTGCACCACGACCCCCTTCTGACCACAACAATTACTATATGACTCCAGAAGGGGAGACTGAAGTTTGAGTCCGCACGAGCCCCACTGCCCCGGGTGTGGGGGCCAAAGCCTGAGCCCCACCACTCCGGGTGAGGGGGTGGGGAAGCTGAAGCCCAAGGGCTTCAGCCCCAGGCAGGGGGCCTGTAACCTGAGCCCCGCCGCCCAGGGCTGAAGCCCTCGAGCTTTGGCTTCAGCCCTAGGTGGTGGGGCGTGGGGTTCAAGCCTAAGCCAGCCCTGGCAACCCCATTAAAATGGGGTCGTGACCCACAGTTTGAGAATCGCTGCAATAGTGCCAATCAGACCATCCTGGGGTCCACAGGAATCCTGAAACCTATTGTGATGGAATTATGGTATCTTGCAAGCCAACTTTAACTTGCTCAGCGTTCCTTGTCCCTGCCCCTCTCTCCAACCCTTAGGTCAAGATCCTCAAAGGTATTTAGACTCTTCACCTCCATTGATTTCAATGGAAGTTAGGAGCCCAAATACCTTTCAAGATCTGAGCCTTTTTGGCTACACTGTTAAGGTATTCAACCATATAATTTGATTAGTACCTGCCTGAGTGATCAACACCACTTTCAACCAAAAGCGACAAAATGGGCCCTTTTATTAAAACATGGGAATGGGAAAATAGCAGGCCATGTTAATGCATCAGCTGCCTGAGAAATGGAAAGTCAGCCCTGGCACCATGGAGTTAAAAGGAGAGATTCAGAATTCCTTGAGGCTAAGTACATATGACCATACTGTTTGTTAGACTGTTTCCTATCAATGGTATAATTTCTAAAGCAGAGCAGCTGTATCTAAACTCATAGGTTTTCAGCCTTTCCCCCATTTAAAGGCACATGGCAGCAGAAGGGCTCTCCTCACTCTACTCTGATCCGCTCTCCAGCATCACACGCCAAAAGATGCAACTCAGACCTCTGTGTGATTTGAAGCATCAATTTCCCTACCAGCTGCAAAACAGCCTCTCCCACTTACAAATATTTCACCACAGCACTTAGAGCTACACTAATAATCAAGCCAATTTTTAAAGTGACGTACTTTTTTGCAACTAGGAATATAATACACTGTATCTATATTTTACTAAGGACCTGTATTTTTCCTCTTGCCCTAGACAACTAGTTCTTTTACTCCTTAACAAACAATCATTTGCAACAAGTAGCACTGACTCGAAAGCAGAACCTCAGCATTAAAATCTTTGTCCTGTAACGCAGCTGCCACTGGGTGGCAGTACATAGCACTGATCTCAACAAAGACTTACTATATTTTATTTTCCGTTTATAAATAAAAACATATTGGTTTATTTAGACAGCTATATGTCACATAGCATCTTTCCTACAAACTGTGTCTCAACACAGTTTACACAGCCACAAAAGAAATAGCAGCAGAATGATGGGGAGAGAAAGAGGTGACAAGCAAAGGAGAGCAGATATGTTTTTCTGATGAGATTTGAAAGCTTACAGTGATTTGAAAACGTACACTGGCATTCAGGTCTTTTTTAAAGGGGAACTGAAAAAACATTTTCAAAAGCTATTTAAGAACCCAAATGAGCTGCAGAATACACAGATTTAATTTTACATAAATAGTAGTAGCTCACTCTGATATGGTGTTTTTCATCAGTAACAGTACACCCCCAAGCACGTCACAATCTTTTAAAATACATTTATCCTCACAACAGTTCTGAGCATAAGGGAAGTGATGATATCTTCATTTACAGATGGGGAACTGAGGTACAGCGAGGTTAAGTATCTTTGCCCATGATCACCCAGGAAGTCTGTAGCGGAGCAGAGAACTCCATATCCTACGCTAGTGCCCTAACAACCAGATTGTCCTTCCCCCCACATACTTCACCAAAAAGAACAGTTGAAGTCTCTGTTAAGTCCTGGGATCTGTGTTCTTCCTGTGACAGCTGGTCACATTATCACCCAATGTGGGGTAAGGGATGCAATTCTTTCCACTGTTCCTGCTGGCAGCGAGCTCCCCAGCCACTGTGGGAGATAGCATATATCTGCCAGGCCCTGAGTTCTCTATCTTAACAAATTAGTTACTGTGCATTGCATAGTAGCTACTTTTCCAATGAAGAAGTTCATGAAGCTTTTTAGTACTCAGGGTTTAAAATAACCAACTTCACGATAAAGATGTTACAGCTCAGAACAATATGGTGCCTTCAGCAGGGGGCAGAGGGGCCTCCGGGAAGGGACAAATTATTTCAATATCACGTAGGCTATAATACTTCAAGATAATGGTGACTTAAGGGCAGAATCTCAGACAATAAATGCCTTGGGTTTGTTTGTTTAAGCCAGTCCATTTATGTTATTTCACCATAAGATTTACATACACAGACAAGCCCCATTTATACCCACCTAGCAGAAAAGATGCAATATAGGGTGGGAGAAGTAGGAGGGGCTGGTTCAAACTAAATTAAGTAAACTGTGTGTCAGTGTTTGGAATGTGTGAGAAATAGGGGAGGAAGGCTGAGAAGGGATTTACCAACTGCAACTCACCCCATGACCAGTCTGGAAGGAGTATGGTCTTTAAGCAGGAAATTGATGGTCTCAATTGATGGTCATTTCATTTCATGAGGCTGCTCTAGATAAGACTGCTTTAAATATGTGAACTAACATTATATTAAATACATGATCGATGTGTGAAGGTGTTTACATTGATATTCAGCAAGGCTCATGGGTTAATGCAGCTCCTAGTGTGAGAGTTATCAAAGTGGCTCTTAAATTGTGGGGACCTGTGAGGTCTGACCTAAGAGACAACAACAAATTGCAAGTCCAGGATTTAAGCAGCAGCATATTTGTTTTCAGGAACACAACACCGTGCTTCATCAGCAGTGGTGGACTCTACAGTTCAACAGAATAGGAGACAAACTATCCTTGCATGACATGGACAAGAATCTGGGGAGTTGGGAATGGAAGGATCACAGATCAAAGGCCAGGATAGGTATCAAACATCACCATTTGGTGCATAGTTTAATAAGGACAATTTTGCAGGAAAGAAGTATATGCAAGGATACCTTACATTTCCATCTGGGAGACAAAAAATAAAGATACAAAGGGAAAGCTGCACATTGTTCTTTAGAGCTGCCAAATATAATGTGTTACTCTGAAAGGTCAGAACTTACACGAGCATGATGCTTTCTGTAAGACTTTCTAAAAAGTCTCCTTAGACCCTTTAAATAACTCTGACTAATGTGTTCTTTGCTCCTTATTTAAAAGTCCTTCTCATGTTGTGGAAGTCAAAGGTTTTGGGGGTGGAGGAACAGAAAATCACCTTGTCATTAAGAGAAAATTCAAGTGCCCAACTAATACATTACAGGAGAGATTATCAGAGTTCTCCTGCCTTTATAACTACAAAACCAAATCAAGATCAAAGCTTCTTTTCGTCTTGCCTGAGGATCCCAAGAGAAAGTCACACAAGGTTACGATGTTGCTCGTAATAATGTTCATGGACTACTCCCATATTAAAAAATGACCAAGATACATTCTGCTTCCTGCCTGTCATTATCAGATACCCACAAATCCCAAGTGACCTGTATCACCCTGGCTCTCTCCAAGGAAGCAGTTTTACTGCCTTTAGGTAACTGATTAAAACGTATCTGTCCATCCAATGGCTTCGGAAACAAACTTCATTGACAGGTAGCATCACACACAGCAGAGGCATTTCACTTGGGCCTCATCCCTCTGGTAAATATTTTAAAAGATCACTAATTATAGTACACAATGCTGGACAAGTTGCACACTTTGAGACTCGGTTTTAGACATGGTAATTATTCTGCTGTCAAACACTGACCACTTTGACTCCTCTTTGTGTTTTCGCTCACCACAATATCTTTATTTAAATTTGGATTTTAATCAGCCATTGTCCACCTACCCAGCAGGAAGTAATTACTTTCTAACCAATTTCAAAAAGCTCAGTTTCTCCACCTACACTGGCAACTTTGGTACCTCGCCATCTCTCATAACTACTGTTACTGTTTAAATGCGGACAATGTGCTTGGAACTGTACTAGACACACAGATGAAGATAGTTGCTGCTCTGGGCAGATTACAATCTAAACAGGACACATGAAGAAGGTAGGACACATTGGGGAACCTAGAAGAGTTTGCCTGGTTTTATTAATGCCTCTCTCTTCCCTTTGTACGTAATGTTGTGGTGGTGAAGGCACTAGTGGGTTTGTGGGCCCTAATCAACAGTCTCAGAATAAACAATTGAAAAAGTTTTAAGCTGATCTCTTTCCTGTGGGGTAGAACGTATAAACATGGGTCGAGCAGCATGAATTAAGCTTAGGCCGTCTGCTAGGGAAGCAAATGTTGCTCTCAACATGTGAAGGAAAGATTGGAAGAGGCCAATATGGTTCCATGAGGAGCTCTTTAATTACATGAATATCAAAAAGAACTCCTACCAAAAAATGGAAACATGGCCAGATGGCTAAGGCAGAGTGCAAAAGAATACCACAAGCATGTAGGTTCAAAATCAGAAAGGCTAAGGCACTAAATGAGTTACACCTAGCAAGGGACATAAAAGGTAATAAGAGATTCTTTAAATTCATTAGGGGCAAGGAGAATGTAGGTCCTCTACTTAGCGGGGAAGAAGAGCTAGTACCTGACAACATCAAGAAGGCTGAGGTGTTTAATGCCTATTTTGCGTCAGTCTTCACTAAAAAGGTCAATGGTGTCCAGATACTCAACACAATTAATATTAACAACAAAGCGGAAGGAGCACAAGCCAAAATAAGGAAAGAACAGGTTAAAGAATATTTAGATAAGCTGGATGTTTTCAAGTCGGCAGAACCTGATCAAATTCATCCTATGGTTCTTAGAAAACTAGCTGAAATAATCTCGGAATCATTAGCAATTATTTTTGAGAACTCACGGTGGAACGCGTGAGGTCCCAGAGGACTGGAGAAAGCTAAACATAGTACTTATCTTTAAAAAGCGGGAATTACAGACCAGTCAGTTTAAGTCTGATACCTGGAAAGATACTGGAAAAAATTATTAAACTATCAGTTTGTAAGCATCCAGAGGATAATGGGATTACAAGGAACAGCCAGCATGGATTAGTCAAAAACAAATCGTGTCCAACCAACCTAATTTCCTTCTTTGACAGCGTTACTAGCCTGGGGATGGGAGGAAGCAATAGATGTAACATAGCTTGGTTTTAGTAAGGCTTTGACATAGTCCCACATGACATTCTCATAAACAAACTAAGACAATGTGGTATAGATGAAATTATACACTACAAGGTGGGTGCACAACTGGTTGAAAGACCATACTCAAAGAGTAGTTATCAATGGTTCCCTGTCAAACAGAGAGTATATCTAGTGGGATCCCACAGGAGTAAGTCCTGGGTCCTGTACTATGCAATCTTTTCATTAGTAACTTGGATAATGCAGTGGAGAGTAAGCTTATAAAATATGCATATGACGGGGAGGGGGAGGGGTTTGCAAGCACTTTAGAGGACAGGATTAGAATTCAAAATGACAAATTGAATAACTGGTCTGAATTCATCAAAATTAAATTCAATACAAACAAGTACTTCACTTAGGAAGGAAAAATCAAATGCACAACTAGAAAACGGGGAATACTTGGCTAAGTTTTAGTACTGCAGAAAAGGATCTGGGGGTTACAGTGGATCACAAATACAATATGAATCAACAATGTGAAGCAGTTGCAGAAAAGGCTAATATTCTGGAGTGTATTAACAGGAGTTTTGTATGTAAAGCATGAGAGGAAATTATCCTGCTCTACTCAGCACTGGTAAGGCCTCAGCTGGAGTACTGTGTACAGTTCTGTGTGCTACTCTTTAGGAAAGATATGGACAAATAGGAGAAAGTCCTGAGGAAAGCAACAAAAATTACAGAAGGTTTAGAAAACCTGATTTCTAAGGAAAGGTTAAAAAATGGTGCCTGTTTAGTCTTGAGAAAAGAAGACTAAGGGGGGGCCTGATAACTGTCTTCAAATATGTTGAGAGGTTTTTTGTTTTTGTTTTTTGTTTTTAATTAAAGCAGATGGTAATCAATTATTCTCCCTACCCACTGGAGGTAGGACAAGAAGTAATATTAATCTGCAGCCAGGGAGATTTAGGTTAGATATTAGGAAAAACTTTCTAACTATAAGGGTAGTTAAGCACTGGAATGGACTTCGAAGGAAGGTTGCAGAATCCCCCTCATTGGATGTTTTTAAGAACAGGGTGGACAATTACCTGTCAGGGACGGTCTAGGGTTACTTGGTCCTGCCACAGCACAAGGAGCTGGACTTTATGGCTTCTCAAGGCCCCTCCAGCCCTATATTTTTATGAGTCTATGAAATAGCCCCAGCCTCCCCCCATTCAACCAACTTTGAGCCGCAAGGGGCACGATCAAGCTCTCACTGAAGTCATCGGAAAACTTTCCTTTTTCATATATGCAATACACAGATGATCAATTATACAACTAAAGACTTTCATCAACTTTCTATAAACAAGCATGATCTAACACCAAAATTTGATTTATCAAATACTATGTGTTACAGTATGTGTCAATTTTACTATACTTCTGTGATTGGAGACAAGCAGAGAGATAAATGTTATAAAAACACTACAGATAGGTATCACTAAGGCTAAAATTGGGAAGTACCCAGTTCACTTTTTAAGCAAGACTATTAGACATCATATGTAACTAAAGACTTGATCTTGATCATTTACCCCCGCACACTCTATATTTATTGAAGGTATGTTGGTAATAAGAACATAACTTGTGATCCTTGATCCTTTAGTTAAGTCTACAGTAAAGCATCCAACAGAACTCTCAATTATGGTACAAACCATAAAAAAGCAAAATACTGCCTATATAAAACTTGTTCATATTTCCTTTCTAGTTATTTAAATTAGTAGCAATTCCATTCAGCCCGAAGAATTGACTAAAACTGAATTTCACTTATAGACAATGGTGCTTCTTTTAACTAAATCAGAAATCAAAGATCACTTCAAAAAAGTCTAAGTGCCAAGAAAACTGAGGGCTTGTCTTCACTACAGGGGCAAGTCAACCTAAGTTATGCTACTCCAGCTACGTGAATAATGTAGCTGGAGCCGACGTAGCTTAGGTTGACTTACACCAGTATCTTCACGGTGCTGTGTCGATGGGAGATACTCTCCGGTCGACTTCCCTTACTCTTCTCAGAGAGCTGGAGTACCAGGGTTGACCAGAGATTGCTCTGCCATCAATTTAACAGGTCTTCACTAGACCCATTAAATCAATCCCTGCTTCATCAATTGCAGCAGCATCAATCTCCCTGTAGTGGAGACCAGCCCTGAGAGACTAACCTTGCTCTACCAATGCATCTCAACCCTCACATGCAATAGAACTGGCAATTCCAGTTCAAAGTCCCCAACTGCAATACTGTCAATAAGTACAGCACCTCCTGATATTCTAGGTCTAGTTGCAAGTTTTCTGAGTGAAAAAATATCTATGACATAGTTAAGATGAGAGATTTCACTGTAAGACCTTCAGAAAACTAAGTCTGATGTTGATCATATCCCTCCCTTCATAAATAAAATATGTTTGTCACCTCCCAACTCCACACCCACATTTACACTCACTAATGGAAGGGACAAAATAGTTTTTTAAGTCTGACTTGAACATATAAAATCCATCACAGAGTCAGAGCTAAGATTGAAACTCCATTCTTAATCCACTTCACTGCTTAGGAGATCCCTGAAATGATGGAATGGTGTTGCAATATGAAATGACAACGGAGAGGAGTTAAAGGCCATTTCTAGATTTAATTCTGTGCCTTTGCTTTAACATAGAAGTTCCCCTATGATGAGCTGAGGTAGATGACTGGATAACTATGGTGGTCCATGGAGAATTGTCCAGTCACGTAGGTTTGGTTCCTCTTTCATATATCCTGCTTCTAAAAATGCACTAGAAGGCAAACAGGGCACACTGAATATTTTCCTAATGCCATTTTCCATGTAATTGCCATAGAGGTCGCAAAAAGATTATGGAATTGTGAACAAGATGAGAGGTGGTCCTTACAATTGCAAACTGGAGGGGAAGAGGTCCATTATAGCAGCATACACAGGAGGCTCTGGATACTGATCCCAGTCATGTGACATAACCTTTTGTAACCCTGACCCATGTCACGTGACCGTGGCCAATATATAAAGTGCATTCTCTGACTAGCACTACTGCACCCCACAGCTTGATTATAGTGCACAAGATCATCTCTGTGTTAAAGTGTGGTCCATATCATAAAAATTTTTTGAAAGCTCCAGGTTAGTAGTGGTAATTCATCTGTTACAGGGATATAGATAATCCTTGTCAATGACATCCCAACTCAGAGTTACTTGTCATCAATAAGACTGCAGCTGATATAACAGAACCTCCCACGTTAGGGAGGGGAAAAGTGGGTTTAAACTTATTTGCCTTAAATTCACACTATAATTTAAAACAGAATACCACCTTTTATAAAGTAACTAAGTGTTGACAGTTACACTGGGCTGATAGCTGCTTGACCTGCCACCTGATCAAATATTGGGATTAATTATATCACATTCTGCTGATGTTTCCCCATGCTACACTGAGGAACACTTGACTGCCCTGCCTCTTCGGACACAAATTGCAAGGCCTTGTGACTGAATCAGTGAGTACACTGGGAACCGAGCCAAATCAAGGAGCTAAGAAAGACCACATTAAGAAGTATTGTGATAAAGTGTAGGTAACTTACTCAGAGATTAAAGGAGAGATACAATTGTCACAGGGGAGCCAAATAAAACAAGGGCCAGTTGCTTTCAGCATGAAGCGTGAGCCCACGCTCACACAGATACTGGAAGAATAGACTGACTTCATCACTACTTGCTGATTTTTTTTTTCCAGAGCGGTTGTATCACACCTGCAGTTTACAGTTCTTGGCTTTAATTCTCACTCACCAGAGAATGCCGAAATGGAACGCGGACATTTAATTCTAAAAATGGATTTGAGCTTCTCTCTTTTGGTCTTCAAATAAGCTCTCTGAAAGGTCTGTAGCCATATCATCTCAGGCTGTGACCTCACCAACTGAGCAGAGACAGAATGGGTCAGCTCTTATGGAACTGGAGAATGAAAATCCAGGTGATTTAGGAAGTAGTAGTGGTGGTTCAGTAGGTGGCTCTCCTTCCCTCCAAGTCAGTGTAATGAATCAATTACCCAGTATGGAGCTAAAGGATATTGTTTTATTGGAAATACCTTCTTTTCTATCATATACACAGACTAGGTCCTGAGCACACGTAACCTCTTAGGTTCCCACAACACTTTTCACAAGTATAAGAGCATTAACCTAGCTGTCTCAGTCAAGTATCAACTGCATTCTGCCTCTCTAATTAGACCTTGAAGTTCAACTGAAGATGTTATTTTTCACTTTCTCCCTCTAAAAGTGGCAGTACAGTGATGCTGGTGCCTAGCAGCTGTCAAAAAAAGAGGCAGTTTGGTGTATGGAGAATGGATCCCTAAATATATTTTTACTTACACACTCTCCACCCCCCTTCAGGATGGAAGTTGCTAGAGAAATAGCAACTGCTACTCATATTTAAAACTTTTTTTTTAATTAAGAAAATAAACACATTCCAAAGATCTCCTAAAAACCACACCAAAACAAAAACTTTTCCTGGAAGCAATCACTGGTGTATGTGGCTCCCCCCAGATAATCACCACTTTCGTTTCCAATAATTTGCTTTGTAGATGGCATATTCCTTATTAACAAATGAATACTTGTTTTGAACACAGTTCTTAGCTTTCTGAAATGCAGCCTCCAACCAAGCCTATGTATGGGATGTCTAATAAATGTCAATCTGAAAAAGAACACAAATTCCAAGAACTTCTGGTGCTCTTTGATAGTAATGCCCACTGCTGACTGGTCCTGAAAATTATTCTGTCTCCCCCTTTTGAACAAATATAATCAGAAAGTGGTTGATCTGTTTTTGATATTAATCTTTTTTCTCTTCCTCTCACATGGAACAATCCACTCAACCGATAGATATCGGTTATCAATTAGTGATAGGTGGAACATGAAACTGATCCAAAAAACTACGCAGTACATACATTGAAAGCAAACATATTAATTTTCCTGGATTGTCTGCATTTGCTGAAACTGGCTCTTGATTTCAGTAGAAGCAGATTAACTTTTATAGCTTTGGCCGGGGGCGGGGGGGGCGGGAGTGCAAATCACCAGAGCAGTAACAGTCATGTCATGGCCATATCAGCATAAACAAAGAAAAACCATCCAGTATGCCAGTATCATCATCATTTTGTTCATCATTGTGCTAAACTAAATTTCCATTTAATCCTTCCCGCCCCCACACAAGGAAAAACAGACCTTGTAAATCTGTCCAATGCATGAATTTATTATCTATAAAATGCAAAACAATCAAAATGATAGGGGGAAAAATAAACTTAGCTTGAGTGCAACATTAGGACTGAGAAATCAAGCGCTCAAGAACAGGAAATTCATAAAGTTACACACTCAAATTTAATTCATTCTGGTGTTTACATCAAATATATGCATATAACCTGCAATTTCTTGTAATCGCTCTCTGGTGGTTCCAAACTTTAAAAAGAGGTTTCTTCTAAACTGACCGGGCTATAATCTGCCTGTGATTTACCAACTTTATGTTAAAATTTGTTACAAGATTACATAATACAGCTGTGGATTTCAATAAACCATTTTTACAGTCACTTTTCAGAGGAGAATCACAGTCTAGTGCTGCTATGTGAAACAGAAGATGGCAGCCTCGGGGTAAAAAGTTAAGCCATGGACAGAACAACAGTGCAGAATTAAAAATGACATGAGATTAAAGGCCAGTATAGTCCACTGTGTCAAACACCCAGTGCTTCACAAAAAACTCCCCACCACCCTTGCCCACTAAGCTCTTACTTCTACCCGCTAAGGCTGTCTACACAAGCACTTTTCTTCCACTAGAACAAGTGGACCTCTATCAATGGTAGCAATGGTGAGACTATAAATGTATGCTGACCACTAGAGTTTTACCCACCATCTTGGCAAATTCTGCTCAGACCAAGCATAGACAAAATGGAAGCTAAAACCTTACTGACAGCCAGTGGCCTGCCGACACTCGAACGCCCAACATTGCTACCAATAGAAGATGTTGGTGGAGCTATACGCAGAAGTAGCAAGTGACAGATTTTCCAAAACAGCCTAGCATAGATAAGGTGGTTGAAGTTCCATTGACTTCAATAGGAACAGGATCAGACATTGTGTCATCAGAAGACTCTTTCCCATACCATTATTTTAACAGGAGAGAAGGAGAAGGTCATTAAAAAGCCGACAATCTACAAATTAACAGTTAAGGAACCTGTGTTTCGAAACAACAGGCTGGAGTCTATTTAAGGGGTTTCCAGATTGGAAAAGGTGGAGAGAGGTATAAAATGTGCATTGCTAATTGTTCAGTGCACATGGCAAAGGTCCCTAGGACAGAACTGCTTGAAGAGAAGTAGCTTACCTAGAGTAGGACACTGGTTACTTATTTTTAAAACTGGCACCGTACATTTACGTTCCCTTTCAAACAGGGAATACATTTTGAACAATACAAGGGTTCCACAAGCAAACCACTAACATGATGCACATCTGTGGTGCTATATACAGCAAAACACTTAAGCCCTCCTGCCACTGATTCCAAAACATATTTGAACAATTTATAGACATGTGTGTCTAGCTCTTGTTTGGCAGTTCCTACCATGCTGCAACAGGGCTTCTATTCAGAAGAAAAAGCTATCCTGTTCTTTATTATCGTGGTCATCCATGTCACCAGCTTCTAGAGAGACTGATATAAAACATACCGTACGATAGAAATCTTAGAGAGTTCTCCTGCCATTTCCTGATGATGACCCAGCTCCATTTCTGTCCTGTCTAAGGTCTGACAAAAAATGATACCCTAGGGTGAACATTCAGGTTTCCTGTTTCACACACAAACTGCAACTTGCAAGACCTCTCAATACTCCCTGAGTTCCAACAGCACTGACGTCCACCCAGAAATGTTCTCCAAAAAGGAAGGGGGCATTTCTATGCTTTTAAGCTTATGCATGGTGCAGAACTGTGTTCTACATTACAGCATTCCACAAGTGGGAGCCTTAAATTTTCTACTTAAAAGGTATTATCCGGGTTAGCTAAAAAGCTTCTTTTTTTATTGCAGTATTAGACCTTTAATTTGATTTATTTGGGGAGCAAAGAATAAAACAAGGTAACCAAGATCCCTGGGAAAGAGCAAAACTGCATCAAATAGGTACAATTTGTGACACAAAAAAAGAAAGAACAAGTAGTTTAAATGTTGGTCTACTCACATATAATGGAGCTTGCTGTGGATTAAGTTTCATGACCCGAACACTGAAATGGAAGAGAAAAGACGTGTTAAAAACATTCAGTCCTCTCTAAAATTAACTTTTTTTTTTTTGGTAAACTGCAGAATCCTAAATAAATAATATACAAATCCACACAAGTCCACAGCTTGAGAAAAATTTCTCTCTAACTGTAGTTTCACACTACTTTACCTTATGGGTCCAGCTGATCTAAATAATACAACAACCAAATTCTTCCATCCTTGCTCATACTGGGCAGCACTGAGTAAGGGTGGTAGAATATTGCCCAAAGGGAATAGCTAGACCTTCCAACCTCTCCTGAACGAGGGGTGGCATGAAACTGCACCAACCTAAAAGCAGAGCAGTGGTCACTGTTCCCTCTAAGCTGTGCGGGTGTGCGTGCGCACACAGATCCTAAACCCCATGCACACAGATCCTAAACCCCGCGCGCACAGCAAAACACCGCGTGCACATTTGTCCCGCATCCCAACCGTGCATCGGTCGGGACGCCCTTTGTCCCGATATCGGGGACCGCTCACCGTCACCACCAAAGTCCCGGGGCTGGTGTGGCGGCGCTTCCTAGGGCAGCTCCTGGCGGCTCACCCCCCGCCGGCAGGAGCCAGCAATGCAGGCGGCCCCTAGGCACAGAGGCGGAGGGGGTCTCCATGTGCTGCACCAGCTCCCTCCTGCCCAATCAAAGCTATGGGGGTGGGGCTTGCAGGCACCAGCAGTGGGCAGAGAGCCCTCTCTCCCCCCACCCCTCCGCCCGACCCTAAGAGCCAGAGGGACCTGCTGGCTCTTAGGGTCTCTGTGCGTTGCCGGCACCTGCAAGCCCCACTCCGCGGCTCCAGCAGCTCCCATTGGCGCATTTCCCGGCCAGTGGGAGCCATGCAGCTCATGCTTGTGGCGGGCAAGGCACATGTAGAGTCTGGAGACACACACCCCCCGCGCCGCTCTGACCCTAGGAGCCGGAAACCTCCCAGCAGGGCTGGTGAGTGCAGCCAGGGAAGGGGGCAGGGCGTGATGGAGCAAGTGTCTGGGAGGTCTGTGGATCATTTGGACATGCTGATGTGTATTAAGAGTTAGATGGAGGACTGATAGATCTGGACAGAGTTTATATTGAATGTGCAAATGAAAAAGATCGCAGGGAAAAACAGCAAGGTTAGTTTAGTAGTCTTTGACATTTCGACCAATAAGGAAATTAAAATGCATTTGTAATTACATATCTTATTCTTGGCTGATAATCATTTATTGATACTTTTTAGGAAAATTTTAAATTTGAAACACAAACTCGTTTTTCTTTTTTTACTCATGATGTCTCTTATCTGAAAACCCATATAAATTGACACAAATTGCAAATTAAAACTTTTTAAATGTATAAGCATTTTACTCGCTTGGACACATTTGCCTCATGGCGCACAAATTTGAACTCTGCTTCAAAAATTTGCACAGAAGAAATCTTTTGCGCACATGGCCTGTCAAAAATTAGAGGGAACATTGGCAGTGGTCCCATTTTGCTCTGAGGGAAGGGGAGGTTACTTCACCCATTTCAGGCAGAAGTTTACTCCTTCCCTCTGCACCCAACCAGCTGCTTTGGCCAGAGTGCAGGGAAGGCAGTGCCAGGACTCCTCCCAGTCAGGGGCAGAGGAGCCAGCAGCTATCTCCCGGGTTGATAATAGTTAGAGAAGGAACTCACTCTCCTTTACCTTCATGTCAGTTCACCTCTCTTCATTCCCAAAACACATCCTAAAAGCCACTTGTTTCTGAATGTGTTCTTTAGTGTGACGACTGCTGTAACCCTTCCACGCATCTGACACCCCACTGATATTTGCCCCCTTTTATTGCTTTTGTTGGGTCCTTTATAGCAGTGGTTCCTAAACTAGGGGCGCCACTTGCTCAGGGAAAGCCCCTGGCGGGCCGGGCCGGTTTGTTTACCTGCTGCGTCCGCAGGTTCAGCCGATCGCGGCTCCCGCTGGCCGTGGTTTGCCGTTCCAGCCCAATAGGGGCTGCGGGAAGGGTGGCCAGCACGTCCCTCGGCCCACGCCACTTCCTGCAGCCCCCGTTGGCCTGGAATGGCGAACTGCGGCCAGGGGGAGCCATGATCGGCTGAACCTGCAGACGCAGCAGGTAAACAAACCGGCCTGGGCCGCCAGGGGCTTTCCCTGAACAAGCAGCGCCCCTAGTTTGGGAACCACTGCTTTATAGGGTGTTTTTTTAAATCTCCATGAATGTGCTGAGTTCTCTGTAATGGTGCAGAATGCCCTGAAGGTCTCTGCATGTTGCATGTTAATAATTATTATTATTCCACTATACTTTGCCAATGATTCCCCCCGCTTTTAGCACAAAACTGTTTTATTTATTGTAGCTGTTCTCCCTCAAGTCACAATTACAGTACTGATGGCTTGTTCCAGAATGAAGTGGTGAAATCCATTAGTCTGGCAAATGTATCTTCCAAAGGAATCTGGTCCCTGTGCTTGCTAGAGTGGTGTCTTTCAGGAAACATTCCAAGAAAACGCAGTACACTGGAAAATCATTCTTTATGAAATTCAGGAATGTTCTTCAGAGAAAGCAGCATACAGTGCCCAAGCATTTCTTCAGTGATAGCCTAGCCAGGAAACATCAGTCCTTGTCCCCATCATTTCCTATTCCAGTCTGGGAATCCTTAGCGGGTAAACCACACATAGATGAAAATTTTTTTGAAAAATTCAGCCGCGATTAGAGGTAGGTGCTGTTTTAATTCTGTGCTGTGACAATGCATGCTGCTTTCTAGAGCCTTTAAACTAAGGTTCTGTTAATTCTAATATGTAACGAAAGAAAATTTGGATATTTAAATGCTTTTGGGTCAATTTGGCACTCCTGAAATATAAGGGATTGCCCTTATATTGCCAGGAGATTAAAGTCTCTTGTGTACCCAAAGGGCAGGTGCAACACGCGCATTGGCAATGCAACCTCTCCTTTCATAGATCCTCTGAAGACATGCCTCAGACTTGACTTAGAAGGGCCAATTACTTGAGAGGCAAGAAGGAAATTGAGGCTCTACACCCACACAATCCTTGGCTTCTATGCTTACACTGCCAACAAAAGTATCAGTTAGTGAAAACTGTGTTGATAGCTCTAGCTTCTATCCTCTAGTACTTGTCCTGAGACCCACCAACTCATTTCCCATAGGCCAACAAAGAGCCAAGAGATAGTAATGACTTTCCATCACTACTAACATGGACCATAGTACCCATAGTCCATTTCAGTACCCAAACGCTTTCACCTTCCAAATCGCCCCTTCCTATCGTGGTTGTGTCCCGCAGATTTCCCCATAAAGAACTGCATTTCCTTAAACATAACTTCCATTTCCTTTTCTTCTGATGTTGTAAAAATAAAAAGCACATCTGTAGAAGACAATCTAGGATAATTGTACTATAGGTATGTGGGGGGAAGTGGGGAGAGAAGCTTCTCTATGTAAAGCCAATGGCAAAAAGTGTGCAAGCTTTTCTTTCAACTTCCCAAATGTTCACTTTACTTAAAAAGGGCTATGAGAAGTTAGTAGCCGATTCTAGTATGTCTCTATTCAAATATTTCCAGGAGTCAGGCACCAGAATCCTAACTGCACATTGTGAGAATGTACACCTTAGTCCGGGACAGCCTGAATTCAGGTACAGGATATTTAAAGGAGTTTTTGTTCTCTCTCTCTTTTTTTTTTTTTTTTTTTTTTAAATAAAGCACCATACAACATAGGAACAGAAATCAAATGTGGCCTTAGAGATAAGGATAGATTTTTGACTTCACCCTCCTGGTGAATTCATAAATCCCTTGCAATTTGGTTTTGTGATTTGTTGCATCATCAAATTCTTCCAAGGAAGCTGAAGGCTTTGCACCTATTCATCATCCTAGGATCTTAGGTATTACTATGACTGTCAGTACATCTAAACTCCCAGGACCAACCTAGAAGGGAAGGATAACATTGCAGCTCAAGTTTTGGGAATGGAAGTCAGGAAAACTTGATTCTGTTCCCAGCTCCACCATGGATATTCTGTATGACCTGGGGAAAAGATCTCTGGGTTAAATTTTGGGCCCATTGAAGTCAGTGGGAGTTTTGACATTGGTTTCAGTGGGGCCTGGATTTCACCCTTTAGTTTTAGTTGCCAAGCTGTAATAGATAATACTCATCCTACTTGGGGGCTATGAGTTAAACTTATTCATAACCACAACATGCTTTGAGATCCAGAGATTGAGGAGAGCAAAGCTTTAGTCTTATAATAGGACCTTTCAATTGTGCTCATTTCCTTCACTAGTGATGGGAGCAAATCTCTAAGTACTTAAGGCCCCCGGTAAGCAGGATGAAAATGCCACCTGCACCTAACACACATACTTTGAATATCTACCCCCTCCCTGGGGTTTGCCTTCATTGTTAACTTAAACAGCAAACCAAAATAAACCTCAGCCTAAACTTTCTCCTGATCTTAGCAATTCCTACACTCTTTCTCCTGAAGGACACCCTCTAATTCCTTTTGCCTTATAGTCAAACCTTTTTGTACACCTTGGTAGGACTAATTATTTAGACATGCCTGGTCTGGCTCCAAGGAGGAATCAGCAAAATCACTTTGTATGTCTGTGCAGGGTCCTAGTACCTGACATCTTGTTATATACACTCTTATTCCTTAACAGCTTCTAAATCTGGTCATAACATCATGTCTAGTTTCAATCACAACATTCTCTTCTCGGAGTCACAATAAAAATTTTACAAAATAGCTGTGTTTGAAAGACTTGTTTTGCCTTTTTCCCGCCTTTCAGCTTGTAAGACAGTGTATTACTTGTGAAAATGGGGGACCAGTAACATTGGCTTGAGGGTGGCATGCTTTTGCGAGGTGCCGAGCAAGCTTCCTGCACACAGCTCTGCCAATGAACCTCACTCCTGACCTACACCAGCCCCTGTTCTACCCGCTTTAATCACACATCTCTCCCTCTGCCAATTCTCCTCAGTCTGAGCTACAAGAGCCCCAGATATTCTGGAGCTGGGCCTCTTGAACAGACACGAGAGTGTTGTCCAACTGGGTGCCTCTTCTTGTCTGTCATGAAAACTAGGTTGAGACCGAACAGTTTTTCATTTTGATACAGACCATTGTTTCAACCTACCTTCCCCATGAAGTGCTAACTAATCATTCAGATTTTCACGAGAGAGGCCCATTTCTTTTGGGCTTCTCCCGTGTTCTGGAATTAAACCCTGAAATCTCTGGCTTGACAATTTAATGACATTTGCATAATGACATGATAAGGCAAACATTATGACATCAAGCCACCACACTTCTGTCTCAAATCAGGGTGTTTAAAGGGAGCAAAAACTTTGTCTAAGCCTAGATTCTTCTTCAATATTCAGTTCCTTCACTGCCATGGAAATATTCTGCACCATACAGGAAAACATCTTTTTCTTTATTGTAAACTAGAATGGCTAATTTGTATTTTTATAGTATTTAATCAGCTGAATTCACAAACAACCACATTTTACACTCCGAGACTACAGATAAAACCTGCATAATCATCTCATTGTATAGCATCTATCCTACCAAGGAAGCTGAAAATGTTTTATATACTGGCAGAGAATACTTCACCTGCCCCTGAAATTCCACCACACAGCTGCCATTCTACCCCAGCAACATTATATCACAGGGTTATTGCACACGAAAGTATTCAAGGGATGTCATATGAGGAATTTAAAAAGTGACCAGATTTTGGATCTGAGCAAGACCACACACCTAGCACTCTTACTCTTTAGGGCTTTGTCTGAAGATCTAATTTATTCTTTATTAATTTTTCAAGAGCTATTTAGTTTTTAGTTTCTCAGAAAGAACTCTGCTGAGAGGAAGGTATCCTAACCAGTGCTTTCCCACTCCTCCTCCCATTTTAAAACAGGATTTCTCTTTCATGCTGGAAACTCCCAGTCAAGTGCGTCAGGCTCCAAGGTATTTGAAGTCACCCTGCTTATATCATTGTTTGACTTCTGTGGTTTGAAGGTGGATACAGTCACATGTTTCAGAATCCAAAAGGTACATAAGCATGCACACTCTGAATGAGATCAAGTATCAGAGGGGTAGCCGTGTTAGTCTGTATCCACAAAAACAATGAGGAGTCCAGTGGCACCTTAAAGGCTAACAAATTTATTCGGGCATAAGCTTTCGTGGGTAAAAAACCCACTTCTTCAAATGCATGGAGTGAAAATTACAGATGCAGGCATTATTACACACATTATTATACACAGTATTATAATGCCTGCATCTGTAATTTTCACTCCATGCATCTGAAGAAGTGGGTTTTTTACCCACGAAAGCTTATGCCCGAATAAATTTGTTAGCCTTTAAGGTGCCACCGGACTCCTCGTTGTTTTTACTCTGAATGAGGTTATGCCTAGATTTCAGAGTTCCAGTTGTCTTGTTTGTGCACACAAAGCTGCAGAGAATCTGTGTTCCTTATTACACTACACATGGTCATTTGAGTCTCCTCTCTCACAGCATCTGCCTGTCATCTCTTGGCAGGTAAAGGTCTGATCCAAAGCCTACAGAAGTCAATGACCACTTCCATTGACCTCAGTGGGCTTTAAATCAGCTCTAAGGGTGTAAGCATTCTGGGGCAGGGACTGTTTTTATTATTATATGCTAGTACAACACCTAGCCCGCTGAGGCTCCATCTCTACCTGGGCCTCTAGGCACTACTGCAACACAGGTTCTGCTCTAGCAGATTTTTCAGTTGATTTGCAGCAGGTGTGTGTGTTTGTGCTTGGGAGAGGGTGCTACACAGGTACTGACAGAAGTACCAGGCATCTGAGAAAAACCTCTCCCTCTGCTCAGACGTCTTTCATAGAAGCCTTTACCTCCCCAAAAATAGGAATTTCAAGATGAAGGGTCTTTCAAATGGAAGCAATGTTTTTTTCACATAGCCCCCGAGCAACCATGCTTCAATCACAGAATCCCTCTCTCTAAGCCACCACCGGCCTGTGGTCTGCCGCGCCTTGTGATACACTACGGTTCAGTTCCTGGGTCCCCACTTGGGTAGGCGGCACTTGGAGTGTTAAGAAGGGAGCCCACTCAGCCTGTGCAGGAAAGAGGCAAAGCCAACGAGTGCCAGACAATACTCAATAACAATCTCTCTAGACAATTAAATGACATCGACTGGCTTCTAGGAACGATCCCGGCTACAATACAAGGAAAACTTGGGGTGGGGGAGCCCCCACGAAGAGCGAAGCAGAAATGTGAAGGTCTCTCCAGCAGTGAAATATTGCTCTCTCAGATTTTTACAAAATAGTCTACATATGTTTAGTGTTTGTGCTACAGTCCTTTATAACCTGAAGGCTGCCTTATCATTATTGTGTGTCGCCAATAAAAGCTAAAGGCAACACATTTCTTGAATTCCTGGGATTTTGCACTGCCTGCAAGCATTCTGCAGCAACTCAGTCAACCCCGACAAGGAATGCAGATGACTTTAGAAGACAAGCATGCTTTACAGAGCCCTGTGAGCACACGGTGGACTGCCCAGCTCTGATCAGTTACAAATAGGTTACTCTTCAAAACGAAAATTAGTGTCTTGTGATACTCATGGATGGGCATGTTGGATCAGTGACAGCCTTGCCAAGCTAGCATTTTTAGCCACTAGTCCTGCTTATCCAGGAGTCCGTCCTGAAAGCTTAGCTTAACTGATGGCGGCTTAACTGAGTTTACCACATGGAACCTTTAACAGCACTTCCACATTGCAATGCAAAAGGAACCGCAACCATACACAGGAAGCTATGTAGCACTGATTCTGATACACATGAGAATCCTTTAGTCCAGAAGTTATATGCAGGCAGAGCAGCATGGGAGGAGGAAACTAGTGAGGAGGCAAATTGGGGGCTCAGTAGATAGCTCTGCATATACTATACAATAGAGTTTCTGCAGCGCAAGCAACGGAGGGAGGGGTCTGCTTTGGCAGCACGTTTTTTGGTATTGCACTTGCCCTGCACTCAGCACCTCGTGTCATTAAACAAACGGGACATGATCTAATACTAAGTAGGCGCTGTGCCTTTCCCCCTAAAATATCCCACTTCTGCTTTCATCATTTATAGAAATGGTGGACACTCTGGCGTATGCTGGGCTCCCATAACTACTGTTATTTTTACCACCATGTTATCTAACTCTGTTCAGAGCAGGTCCCTGTGATGACAGTGCTGCACACTGTCAGATCAGAGCTCCTAGCTAGCCGCAGTGGGAAATTTGGAAGGGAAAAAGGTTAGTGGAGGCAAGGTCATAGAGACAAAGACAGTTGTTGTAGACACTTCATCATCAGGGACGTTTCACTGGAGAGGAGGTTGTGAAATTGATTATTGTGATACCAATTAATTGCAATGCAGGTGTAGATGACATTGCAATTTGGTCTGCAGCCTCAATCGAGTTCCTGGAGGACAAGCAACCCCCCAACTAAAAGGACAGCACTGATCCATCTGGTTCCCCTAGTGGCAATCCCAGCAGAAACTGGGTGGGCAAAGAAGAACAAAATCCCTGCAGAATCAGTTTGAAGCACGTTACATGGGAGTGTGAGGAAAGAGGCTTGCCACTGCCCCTACTATAGCTGTTTCAGAGAGAGGAAAGATGCAATTGTCAAGAGTTGGCATTCTGCATCTTTCACTAGTGCTAACTATGCTTTTTAAAAGAAAATAAGATACGGTCTGTGCTTTGAACTTCCTCCTAAGGCCCATTCCGCCACCCCAAAGCAAACTAATAAAAGAGAGAAAGTTATTTTACACTTTCAACAAACACATGCAAACCATTTTAGCTCCAAGCAATCATTCTCTCTCTCTCTCTCTAACACCCATGCACGCTCTCAAGGAAGATATTAAAATAGGCATTGCTAGTTACAGAAAACCAATTTTAAGCAGCAGAATATGTATGTATAAAAAAAAAAACTTCCTCTTGACATGACTACAGTGAACAGACAGAGAAATTTCCTGTATTGTCTGGTATTACATAGAGAGCAGTGTTGTAGAGGACAAAGATCTAGGCAAAATGCTATACCAGAATGGTACCCAATTAGTAGTGTGTTTGGGGCTCTGTGATCTAAGTAACAAAGTGGAGCTGAATCCTTTATCTCTACGTCTGGTAAAGAAACACAGACAGGGCTTCACCACTCAGGCCTGGTCTATCCCTAAAAAAATCCATGCCCCTAAGCACCTTAGCTATGCTGACCTACCACCCAGTTTAGACACAGCTAGGTCGATGTAAGAATGCTTCCATCAATCTAGCTAGAACTAGAGAATTAACAAAATTAAGGAAGGTAAAGCTAGATTTCTTCACAAAACTAGTCGCTCAGAGAAAAAGAGCGGGCTAGTCACTTGTGGGAACCATCTTGCTGCTACAGGTGAGATCAAGGAAGTGGGAGAGAGTCATGGTCACGCCGCCCTTCACACCTTTGCACGAAAAGGCATAGTGCACATGTGCAGCCCCAGACACTGCTATTAAAAAAAAAATCCAATCTCATGCTCATGTGGCACATGTGCTCTGCCAGTAGGATCCACACCGACACCGACTCAAAGAACAATTGTTACACGCACTCAGTTCAAAAGGATGTTTACAGAGCCAAAAATAAGGCTATAGCAATAGCCACAGCTTATAGCAGGCTCGGAAGTGTCTGATTCCCTTCCCTAGGGCAGCTTGTTGATGAAAAGGGAATAAATAATGGAAACAGTTGGAGTTCACAATGGTCTCTTTAAAAAGTCTCCACAGCTGTGGTTGTAAATAGACAGAGCCGAGCCAGTCCACGCTACCTTTTGCAATGGGAACATGAGCCCTGCCTCACTCTGGTCCTGGCCACGATGAAAAGCTCAAGCCCCGTTGCAACGAGAGTGTGGCATCTGCCTTCAGGCGCATCCCAATGGTGGCCGTGCCATCACCCAGCTGTGATCCAAGTACACCCCATGTCGCAACAAGGCTGCGACAGTCCTATCCTCACCCTTCTCCTATCTCCACCTGTTACAGTGGGCCACTCTCTGATACCCTGGCTCCCAATGAGTAGCACCTTGCTCCACGAGTAGTTTCACTGACTTCGGCGCAAGTAAGCGTATCAGAAACTGAACCGGTGTCAATAACATTCAAGCTTCCTTCCCCCAGACTCAATGCAAGCACCACTCCTGATGCTCTCCCAGAAGCAATGTGAATGCATCGTATTGCGCCAGAGAGTATTTCCTTGCTTCACCCCCACATTACCGTAGGGTAGTGTGAGCACAGCCCAGCATACTGTGAGCCAAGTGCCACTTCCCCTCCGTTGCATTGTGAGCACACGTGCCCATCACTGCGAACATGGCACCTGATGCCCCACCCATGATGCAATGGAATCAAAATTGTCTTCAATGCCCTCATAATGCAGGTGTAATAGACTGCTCTAGTACATGTGATTAGGCCTCACTAAGGGCTAGCTCACTGAGAGCAGGAAACTTACTGACACCTCATAAATGCACTTCTTTACCTCAGAGGTGGGGGTTTGGGTTCAAAAGGAAGGTCCTGGGTTAAGTCCCTATACAGGGTAAATATTTAAAGTGCCCAACTCTTAATTTCAAATATGACTTGGGTGCTTTGAATAAGCATGGTACCCCACAATGCCATTTTTAAGCAGTCACTTTTCAGAGTATGACCACTCAAACTCAGAACAACTTCTGTGGGCCTCTATGAGACGTAATATTCCTGAATATATGTATATGAGACAGAGAGAAAAAGAGAATATGAATGAATGTGTGTTTGTAAAGTTTCGCTACAAACTTGGCCAAGTCATTTATGCCAACAGGAATAAACCAAATGCTCAGATTAAATAAAAAGAAGTTGAGATCCCAGAATGCTTGAAGAATATTTCAAGCATCAGGAACAGAATACATAACTGCATCTTACGTAACCCTCTGACAATGGGCATAGTTCAAATATCTGCAGCCAAAACATTTAGTTAACATCAGGTTGTATATTTCTCCATCAGCACTCGACATTTACTAGGCTACCTACTGTGCATGTGTTACTAATTTCTTACATGGGGAAATCACAGCAGAATTTGAATTCCACTATTTGCCTTTTAAATGCAAAATGGATTTTAGCCTTTTCGGATGAACTAATTCTGGAGGGCAAACATTTGCGGATGAACATTTTCATTACATTGTTTATAACAAGTGCTGTGGGTAACCTTTGTAGTTACTTGTCATCCATCTGAGACCTGTCTCTGTACATTTCCTCAGATTGCTCTTTGCAAATCTGTTGTTGGCATGGTAAAACTAGATAAAAAGATTTTACACAGACTAGAAGAATTGCTGCGTGTTGGTGGAAGTCTGCCAGTTACTCTTCACTTGGGATTTGGGGTGTATGGACAGTGAATATAGTGTTTTAAATGTTTGTGTTGTGAGAGGGGACTCGTTAATGAAACCTCTGTTGAATATGCACCCTGCCACCCCCCAAACACACACATTATCCTGCCCCTCTAATCACATTTTAAATTACTAAGTTGAACAGACACACCACAAAGCTGATGATGCCTACATCATGCACTAATTAAAAGGGGACCCATTTTGAAGTGAGTGGTCTTAAAATTAGAACCCCCTGTAAATTATGTTTGGTTCACAGACACATTTGCACCCTCTGCTCCACTCCACTCATGTGTGCAGAATATTGAGCTTTACAAGGCTCCTGGCATTGTGTTCTGGGCACATTCATGAGAGGAGTAGGATATGTGCTGTGTAGCCCATTTTCTGTGCACATGCTCAAATACTGAGATTAAAATATGCCATTTCCATTAACACTGTCTAGGTACTTCTATGTGCCTCTGTCTCAGCAAACAAGGAACAAGAATCCTTCCTGTAACTTCATTCACTAGAATATTCATGGAAAATGAACCTAAGACATGAATGCCCCTGAAGCAAATTCAATTGTTTTTTTTTTATTTGAACAAATATTCATGAACACAGTTGCAGCATTCTAATGTTCAAACGGTTTCTTTCTAATAACTGAACCATCTGAAATTCATGTTTGGTTTGTCACACATTTTGTAGCAATTCAGAACACTCAGCTTGCGATTTTTCTGGAGTTCTATTTTGTCTCTCCCCTTAAAATAACACAGTAAAATCCCCTGCCTTTCCAAATTTGAAAATAGGGCATGAAGTAACAATTCCAGGTTGAAGCACTTAAAAAAGGAACAGTGGTTTCAAACAATGAAAAGATCAGCAGGGGTCAGAAAAAACAAGATTTGAAACCACAGTTTTCTCATAATAGAAAAAAAATGTCCTTCTGCCCCCTTAAACATTAAAAACGGAATTAATATGGTGCCTCTGTTATTGAAATCTGCCCAGGATTCTCTTATGTGCTATTATAAATTTAGTTTCACTGGGGAAGCAGTGAAGGTCAACTAAATGCATCATTAATGTCGGCTGGGCAAGGGACTTCTTTGTCTCGCTGTAGCACTGAAAGGTCCCAATGAGACCTAGGGCTGTTGTGCTAAGCAAATATGATGGAGCTTACTCCCATCACCTGTCAGGCAAGGGGTTAAGAGCAAATTAGTGCACCTGTAGTTGATGGATTGATTGCTCCTCCCTCTCTGGTGAGGAGCCAAAGTAAGCATCATTAGGTACCTTCCCTTTATAGGAACCAGAGGAAACTCACTAGGGAGGAGACTGCAGAGGATACAGTATTCTCCTCAGCAGAGAAACCCACAGCGGGGGTGGCAAGAAGCCAGGCAGAAGGATTCCCAAGGAGCAGGGTAGGCTCCTGGTGGGGGAGGGCACTGATGTAGGGCCAGTTAAAAGGACTTCAGTGGAGCCTAAGAAAGGTGCAAGAGTGATTAGTTCTGTAGAGAACCAAGGAGCTGGGAGGATCTATGGAGAAGCCAGCGGCTGGAGAACCAAAGGGAAGGTGTATTAATCACAGGCTGTGAGGAAGCAGCACAAGGGGGCTCAGAGGTAGGATGTGGCCCAGAGAAACAGAAGCACACTTGAAGAAGTGGACCTATCTGCTTAATATAGGCTCCCAGGGCGAGAGCCCAGAGTAGAGGGTGGGGGCCTGAGTTCCCCTACCAGCCCTGGACAAAGAGGCATGCACGCCCCACAGAAGAAATACTGAGCCCAGGTTGGGGCTGAAGATAAGACAGGCTGAGGAATCGC
Source organism: Natator depressus (assembly GCF_965152275.1). NCBI lineage: Eukaryota > Metazoa > Chordata > Testudines > Cheloniidae > Natator > Natator depressus. The sequence continues at coordinate 71,020,520 of NC_134243.1, forward strand.
CCACGGGGAGGGGGAGTTCTTTTGTGTTGGGATGTTTTCTGAACTCTCAGTTGGACCTTTCTGTTACTGTGGATGGGGACTGAGCTTTATGTACCTTGGCTGGAGGGCTGAGCCAGAGAAGACCCAGGGAGAGGCAGATGGCCTGCAAGAGATGCTGGAGACAAGGACCCCTTACAGCATCGCACCCTGACACAAGGGGGAGTTATGGGTGGTAAGTATACTAATGTACAGAACTGCACAAACACATACGAAAATATGTTCCCTACCCTGAAGAAGTTACAGACCAGAAAGGGTGAGGGAGAGCGATACAACCATCAAGTGCAGGTATATTTATAACATTGTGTTTTTGTAACAAATTCACATCATCATCAATGTCCACGTACCCCTCAATCTAACATTATATCAGTTGGCTGGATTCTTGTACATGTCCCAGAAAAAGTGGGCCCAACGGAGAGATCCGAAGGAGAGGCTAGTGATGTAAGGGATCAGTTCATGTATAAGGGGTAGTGTGGACAAACAGCTGTCTATCCTGTTCCAGATGGGGCCTGCTGACTTGGATAAATGGCTCTTAGGCACCCACAACAGCAAGTACCATTCTGACTATATCTAACCTTCTCTTTCAAAAGAGCAAGTGTAAATTAAATGCCTGCCTCACTAGCATCATCTGGATCCTTCTTGGTGGCCACGAATGCACAACTGAGAAGCTCTGGAGACATAAAGAGGCATGTAAGGATGAAGAACCATGCTTCTTTCAGACACCTGTACTGTATGGTAGGCCATTAAAGAAATGTCTTAGGGTGCTTCATAGGTGAAAACAATGGCTACAGGATTTTTAGAAACAGGAAAATGACAGTGCTTGGCTCCAGCAGCTTATAACAGCCATGTGAAATTGGGAGGAATGCGGGTATTTGAACATATACTCAGAACCACCCGCTCCAAGGGCTTGTGAACACTATGCGCTAAATGAGGGGATACTTCAGGTGTATCCAGCGTCAAACTTTGCTGGCTCATAAAAAGACGAAGTTGGATATAAACACTTGGAAGTTCGGCATAGATTTTCTATTTACTTTTTTTTGGTTAACACTATTCAGTATTTGTTAAGCTCTAAACAGTATACTCAGTGATATACAAGACAGTTGCTGGTATAAGATGCTCATGGTCTAAAGGGACAAAGATCAGGCACACAAGAGAATCCAGAGGGAGGTTTTGTAGGCCTCCTGGAAAGAGTTTTAGAACATGGGTACGAATGGAGAGAGGACAGGAGAGAGTTCAAGATGTAAGGGGCAACACATGCATGCCTCACGAAGGCACAAAGCTGGCAGTTGAAGAAGGAATTGAAGGGTTATTTCAATACGACGCAAAGTTGGGAGATTTACAAATAACTGGTCTGGAAAATGGGAAACAGATATGGGCGACCATGGGAATTGGCTGGCATGCCTTACCAGGGTTGGGCCTTACGTTGCTTCACAAGATTATACAAACAACATTTCAAAGGGTAGTATAACCTACGAATTCTTTCTTCTCAATTAGAATTGCTCTACCTGTGCAGACTACCTGACACATGTGAAGTCACAGACAGAGAGATTTTGGATAACACGCTTAAAACACCCAAGTAAAGTATTCCACAGCAAAATGCCCACAGCAATTCTCAGATCATCAGCCTTAGGCAAATAGCCTATAACCCTCCAAGAAAAGTTTAAACAAATTCAGGGATTAAAAGAACAGAAATCTGGGGCTCCTTGGATCTGACAAATATCCACTGAAGCCAATGGGAGTCCTTCTATTGACTTGAATGAGCACTGGATTAGATCCTCTCTAAATTCTTAAATGTAGCCAAAAAATGTATTGGGTGGGAGCAAATCTATCTACCTTGACTAGCTGGCATGATTCGATTTTTGCATTACCCACATTACAAAAAAGGAATTATGCTTCCAAAAAACACACACTCCTCATTCATCAAATATAGAAAATGGCCCTGAGGGCACTCCCACACTATAATAAAACTCTGTCAATCTACGCTTAATTACAAACATTGGTAAGACAGGTTCCTTGCTCCAAAGTACTTAAGCTCTAAAGTACCCAAGATAAAAAAAGACAAGACATAGGACAAGAGTGGAGGACAGGAAGAGTGTGGGTTCACAAGCAGGACAACAGATCAGCAATTTGATGCTTCCCTTTTCAGAAAATTGTACCATCAATATTCATTTCATGATTATTTATTGTAGTTCTTCTAAATAAACCTCAGTGTCATGAGAAATAAGTTGGAGTTTTGTCTCCTTTCCTTTTGAGCTGTGCATGATGCTGTTCAAAACTAAGGTAAGAAAATTCAACTTATTTAATGCGGTGATGGAAAACAGAAAAAAAAAATCTTTGTAGTAACCCTAGACTTAAAAGCAAAATACTAATCAAATAGAAGTTAACTTGAGATTCCAGCAGATCCAAACTCTAGGTTCCCAAAGAAGAGAGGATACAGCGCAAAAGCCAATGTCCATCTTTGCCTTAATTCTGAAAGTCAATTTATTTTCACAGCATGGGACTGGGTTTAGGAGGGATTTAGCTGGTCTTTAGGCTTTGGGTTGACCCCTCTGTGCTTTGAAAGTCACCCATATTCAATAAATAGCACAAATACATGATAATGTAATGAACCGGACTAGGTGTACCTCAATGCCCTCTACTGGATTACCATGTGAGAGGAGATTAAAAAAACAGTACCATTTACTTTAGAAAAGAGACATAACGACAGAAATGATCAATATGTGCATGGAGAAACTCAATCAGGTACTATTTCTTCACTCATGTAATAAAGGGAACAAAAATTAATTAAATGAGAAGAGAACAAAGTAAACAACAGAAATGCTTTACACACAGTTAATCCTGTAGGACACTCTGCCAAAATATACTATAAGGCAGGGATCGGCAACCTTTGGCATGCGGCATGTGGGTAAGCCCCATGGCAGGCCGGGCCGGTTTGTTTACCAGCCGCGTCCACAGGTTCAGCCGATCGCAGCTCCCACTGGCAGCAGTTCGCCGCTCCAGGCCACTGGGGACTGCAGGAAGTGGTGCGGGGCCGAGGGATGTACTGGCCACCACTTCCTGCAGCCCCCAGTGGCCTGGAGCGGCGAACCACAGCTAGTGGAAGCTGTGATCGGCCGAACCTGCAGACATGGCAGGTAAACAAACAGGCCCAGCCCGCCAGGGGGCTTACCCTGGCAGGCCACATGCCAAAGGTTGCCAATCCCTGCTATAAGGCAAAAAGTTTCATAACTTTCCTAAAAAGGCTTAGATGTTTCTATGAATAAGAAGAGAGCTCAATTTATACGAGTTCAGGATAAACATCTATCTCGAAGATCAACCCACATGCTTCGAGACATAAGCCAACCACAAACTGCAAGAGGTTAGGAAGACTCTCCCCCACCCACCTCCTCCAGCCATGTTAATACAGAATTGTCCATTATGGGCACTTGAACCTTCCTGGTTGGGGACAGGATGTTGGAGGACAGACGTTGTGGTAAAAAAAAAAAAGTATGACCAGAGAAGATTTTTGTGAACACATGAAGGACGTGTCACCACCATTAAAAGTCATTGACCACAGTGGTAAAGAGCTGAGGGAGAGGGGACTAAGACTGGCACTTGAAAAATAACATGGCAGAACACTGTCAGCTATAATAATGCAGCATGCAGATAACAACAAGCATGAGTTGCAAAGTACAGAACTTTTTATTTTTTCTTTAAGATGTGTTTGTGAATTTCAATATTTAAACAACCTGCTGTGGTTTACAGTTTCCTGCTAAAATTATCACTTAAAAAAAAAAGTTTCATATGTAGCATTTCCTTAGGTGATGTTTGCTTCCCAGCTGTATCCGGTCTCAAGCAAAACAGAACCGCATGCTGCCACTAGAATGCAAACACGGGGACGTTCATTCAGCGGCAGCAGACAGGAGATTCTTTCTGCCATGAGAGTAGATTCATGTTTTGAAGATTTTGTTGGGATTTTCAAAAGCACTCAGTCCGGGCCTACTACTACTTTCACTGGCTTCTAAAAGGAACAGAGTTAGGACAATACAAAGCCACATTTGAGTGTAAAACAGACATTTAAAATTACAAGCATAAAAAGAATGGAGATGGTAAAATTGATGGACTTGCCTTTTTTCCAGGTCTGTGGGAAAAAAAAACGTCCAAACAGTTAACTTGAAAATGGCTTTAAAAACAAAACTCTGCTTCCTGAATTTTTTCAGAATCCTCAGAGCCTCGGCCTTTAGGCACAACAGCCCCGCAGTGGGACCCAAGGGGTTGCTATGGCAACAATCTTAAAAAGATCAGGTTATCCTGCTCATTGCACCACACCAAAGGGGGGGGAAAAAAACCAATGGGTGATGAAAGCCAACGGTGTGTCACTGATTTCATTGACTGATGATTAAATAAAATGCTCTGGATACAGATTAACTTGCTTTGCTTCATATTAATTATTTCACGCCCCTGGAACTGGGAACCGAAATTGCTTTGTTAGATTGAAATCTGATATAGTTTCACTGGATCTTTCATAAGTGCCCCCATTGAAGCGCAGACCTGTGCAGAACCAACCAGTTTCAGTTCACCCAAGTTTCAATCAACGTTATCAGCTGATTCTAGTCCATGGGTTGTGCATCCCCAAGTTTCCAGTTCACCCCCAAGACAGTGCAACTCTATAGGAAACTGGGGGGGGGGGGGCGGCAAGGCGGTGAGCGCTATATGAAACTCACTCTACTCCTTCCTGCTGCTACAGATCCCATGCTATGTCTCCCTTACCTGGTGCTGTGATATGGGGGAAGTCCCCATCACACCACCATCTAGAAGGGGGTCTTGGGGTTCTTCAGGAAGGGTAAACAGCTGTTTCAGTCTGAGTCTTTGAAGGGCAATCACTGAGAAGGCTGGTGCACTGGTATCTTCTGGGTGATACCTCTCTGGGGTGGAATTCTTCAGAATGCACCGTACATTCCCTATTAATGCCATCCTCACAACACCCCTGTGAGGTAGGCCAGAGCTATTATACCCACTTTACAGATAGGGAATTGAGGCACAGAGAGACTAAATGACTGGCCCAAAGCCAGGAGGAGCAGAGAATCGAACTTAGGTCTCCAGAGTTCCTGGCTAGCACCCTAACCACTGGACTATCCTTCCTTTCTGGGCTTTGTGTATGGAATGGCACAGCCAAAGTAACACAGTCACCTGTGGCCTTTGGTATATTCCTCAGTCCCTTCTTTTAATCTACATTTGAGGACACTTCAGTGAGCGATTGCCATGCTGTCAAAAACCCCATTGCCATGGTACGGAGGTGAATATTTAGTCCATTATGCCGATGCAGGAAACAAGCTATATGACAGGGGTGGCCAAACTGCAGCTTGCAAGCCACATGCAGCTCTTTTACAATGGAAGTGCAGCTCGCAGAGCCCCACCCCACGCCACCCATCAACTACCACACTGGGGGGTGGGAGGGGCAGCTCAGGGCTTCTGCCCTGCGGCGGGGTGGTGGGGCTAGGGACTTCTGCCCAACGGAGAGGGGGGTCTCGGCACTAATGCCCTGAAGGAGGCACCTGCTAGGGCTTGGCACTTCTGCCCCACAGGAGGCACCTGCTAGGACTAGGGCAGAATTCTCTAGCCCCACTACAGGGCAGGAATCCTGGCAGGTGCGCTCCACAGGTCTGAAGCCCCGAGCCCCGGCAGGCACTCCTGGCTCCTGAACTTCTGAAGATTATCGTATGCACCTCGGAGGGTCAGTAAGTTTGGCCACCTCTGCTGTATGACTAAAGTGGGAAAACCCTCAACTTCTGAGTCTGCCTGGCTACTGAAAACCAAGCTAATCACTTTGAACTAGGAGGTAGGTGCATACCCCCTGCTCTCCTTCCAAGTACTTCTGCCAGTTCTGTTGGACTGAGTAAGTTTGTCTGGGGATGGGCACCAATCAGTGTTCCTCTTTCATTAGTGCCTAGTTCAGCAGGTAACAGAGCTTGTGGACACTGTGTGGCAGGGTGGATGATGCGAGTGTGAATTGCTGAGTGTTGTGCTCAAATTGCCCCATGTGGATCCTGCCGACAACCACCTTTGATGAATTCTGCAATTCATGCCCCCATAGTCCACGCTGCGGCACAGCGTAGCCACAGCAGATACAGGAAGCGCACAGACAGTGAGGAACTTCCCAGTACCTAAGACAGGGCTGAAGAAAAGCTAATGAGGCTTAAGTTCATTCTTAGGATGTTCAGGAGACAACTGAGCATGCGACAAAAATACAACCATGAAAAACCAATAGCAACACTGCTACTACAAGTAACATCCTAAAAAGTATCTTTCCCTGCCCCATTTTTAAATTCTTCTTTCTGCAACATTCCTGTTCAAAATTGCTAAAATTGTCAACTGATTACTCACTTCCCAGTCAAAATGCTGGAGTGAGATCAAACAGCGACCGCGGTTAATAAAGCCAACAATACTCCCCACACTTGGGAAAGGAAAGTGGCAGCAGCCCCTCTCTTTAAAATGGTTGACTGGATGCTTCTCTGCCATCCCCACCCATCCATCTCTACTCCCTGTAAAGAAACACAGTATTAAAGATCCAGAATCCAAACACGCACTGCTCTAGAGCCCACGTGCCCCATTTCAAATAAACAGAAGTACTGTAAATGTTGAAATGAGAGAGAGTAAAAGGATTATCAGCTGGCTCTAATTATACCAACTGATCTCATCCTCTTGCCATAAGCCTCTTTCTCACGTCCGGAATCTATTTGTGTAACACAAAGACGAGCTTCTTTTAATGTACACTGTATGGAACGAGGAGGGGTGTGCAGGATCACTGGCTCGGTATGAGCATACTTAATGTTTTACATCACCATCATCTACTACAGATGGACTCACTTGCATCAAGCTATTATCTAGTCCCTCACCTGCCTGTTTTTATTTCTAAATATCCACCATCACTGATGGTAAATGCTTTTAAAAATAAATATTTTCCTAACGTTATCTTAGTGCATACTAACACAAATGTCAATCACCAAGAGTTGGCCTATGTAGAATCTATGTAACATCTATTTGCAGAATGCACCAACCAACAACTGAGGAGCTATGATGCCATTAAAGACAAAACAGAAATAATGTCAGACAGAGTTTTTTGGTTTACATTAGGGATTCAGCTATGAAGTTAATATTTAGCCGTTAACTAAACGAATGGAAGGGTCCCCCAGCAAGTGCAGCAAACGAGACTATGTGCCTATGAAAGCATGTTTGTGCAAGCGTTCAAATTAAATCTTCCAACAGGTTCTGGGGCAGCTGTTGTTTCTTCCCCATATGTGCAAGGCAGCTATCCACAGGCTGAAATTCCATTTTTGGAAGGCTTCAGCAGCCAGTCTAATCAGCTGAAGAGTTTGGGTAAAGATTTAAACTTTGATTTTTTTAAACAAAATTTGCTTTTTGGCATCAAACTCCTGAAAACTGTGCAAGGATAGTTGTCCTAAAATTGCAAGAGTGACTAGTAATTTTTGGGTGCCCAACTTGAGACTTCGTAAAGGGCCCCAATTTTTAAGGGGTAAGTAACGCAGAACTTTCTGAATAATCAGGCTGTTTACAAGGTGTCTTAAGTGTGGTATCCAAAAAACTGAGGCAACCATAATCACTAGACATTTTTGAACATTTAGATGAATCCTGTGTTTATTGTGTAGTCTTTATTATCTGCTGATCCTTTTTGGTGGAAAAAAAATACCTTGTGGAGTATTTTGCTAAATGCAATCCACAGACATTTTGTGCAGATAAAAGAAGAGGGACAAAGATCACTTTCAGCTGGAAAGCTGTCATTAACAGAGGAGTGCATGCAAAATCTTGCAAGCAGTGGGATTTCTTGACCTACGGATTCCATGATCCCAGGCCACACCAGGTGGCTCAGTATGATTCCAGCTCAGTCTTGCTCCTGTGCAGACTCTGACTTGTGTGGTATTGTAAGCATGTGCATTCAGCAGTACTAGCATTTGGGTTTCACTGTTATGTTTTATGGCTTACAACACTGAATGAAAAAAACCAAAACACCTCCCACACCCACAGGTGCCGCCCTGAGTGCCGGCTCCCCAGCTCCCATTGTCCGGGAACCACGGCCAATGGGAGCTGTATGGTTGGAGCCTGTAGGCGGGGACAGCACGCTGAGCCCCCTGGCTGCCCCCCCACCTAGGAGCCGGAGAGACATGTTGCAACTTCCCAGGAGCCATGTGGACCTCCTCCGTCCCTGGGAAATGCTGGGGCTGCCTGAGGTCAGCACCACATGGAGCCTTCACCCCGAACCCCCTGCCCCAGCCCAGATCCCCCTCCCGCACTCTGAATCCCTTCGCCCTAGCCCAGAGCCCCCTCCTGCACCCCAAACCCCTCATCCCTGGCCCCACCCTCATCAGAGCCCTCACCCCCTCCTGTACCCCAACCCCCTGCCCCAGCCTGGTGAAAATGAGCAAGTGAATGAGGGTAGGGGAGAGCAAGCGATGGAGGGAGGGGGATGGAGTGAGCAGGGCCTTGAAGAAGGGGTGGGGCCTCAGGCAAGGGGTGGGGCAAGGGTGTTCAGTTTTCTGCAATTAGAAAGTTGGCAACCCTAGCCCCACTCCCTACTTCCTCCCTCCCTCATTCACTTCAAGCTGAGAATGAACAATACATTTGGAGTGGAACCTCAGAAATGTTGCTTTGCACGTCAGACTCGCATGAAGTACCACATATGCCTCAGAAACAGCATCATAATTTGACAAGGATAATCATTTGTATGTGTTTACTGGTATGCATATGTGCAAATCAGGTAATTAGCCAAGCAACACATGCATGGAAATATGTAGTCCGACAAATAAATACACCAATTTTGCATTTGCAGCTAAGGCAGACGTCTTAAAATTTGGTATTGACTCCAGATTCTCTCTAGGAGCTCAGAGAAGCCTCGCTTCCCCCACCCTTCCCCCACTTATTTCTAGTTCCAGATAACTCCACTAACTCTGAGTCCCTAACTTCTGTGAGCATCTCCTTTCTTGCTGCAGAATCTGGAGGCAGCAGAAACATTTCGAGAAGGCCATGCCCGTTCCTTTTGACTCCCAGTCATTCTCCTTGCAGAATCCCCCCACTCTCCAAAATTTAAATTCCCTTATTTTTTTCAGTATTTGTGAACAGAGCGAGCATTCAGGTAAGGTTTGGCCTTTGCCACAGGAGTAAACCTTACTCAGGAACCTTCTAAGGTTCTCTCTTTGGAATACTTCTTTTAGGTCCACTCCCGCACTACTTCACAACTCAAAACCATCCCCGGCCTCAAAAGAGAGAAATCCTCCATCTGTAATGCTCCTCTATTGCAAAATTGTTGTCAGTCCACAGACCCCTGGAAAGCCAAGGAAATATGCTCACACAGATAAGTGGTAGAGACTCTTTCGCAAAAAGCTTTTGTTACAGGTACCTGGAAGGTTGGAACTTGACCAGGAATGCAGCAACTGTGATCTTTCCCCAGGGTAAGTGTCAAACCCTCCATATCTCTAAGACCAACTCCCCTTAAAGCAAGTTCTGCCAAATTTCTTGCAGCCCCTAACAGGCATCTTCTGGGATTTGTGTGGCAAACAAGTGAGTAGATTTAAAGACATGCCTCCATGTTATCTGTAAGGCATCTTCTTTTCAGAGGCAGAAGAGGAATTAAAGCTAGTTTGCACCAACCTTAAATCCTCTATAAGGAGCTCCACTCACAAATACAAATTGAAAAGCCAGTACTTCCTCACCAAAAGATCAAGAAACAAAGAATCAAAGAAATCTGAAAAAGTACAAAACATTCCACTCATCATCCAAATAGAAACACACTCTACATCACAGCATAAAAATTAGGATCAGGATATCCAGGAAGGAATTTGCCCCACTATTCTCTGATTTACTTGATACTGCAGGTAGAAGGAGGATAACAATGTAGGACATCCAGCCAAATAAAAAAGGAAATATGGCAAAAGTATATTACCTGCCTTCTAACTGGAAACCGGATACAGTCCTGACCCTTTGGGATTGGGGGGAGGGGAGGCTGGTTACATTAGAACTGGAATGTCCTGATAAAATGACACATTTCTTACTGAAAGACCACATAGATAGGGAAAATGGAAAGCACATCTGAAGAGATTATGGGGCCTACATCTCATTTAACCAAGCAACCATAGCAAACACTTTTTTTTGCAGGGACATCTTTATTGTGGCATGGTCTTAAAAGCATGTCACCCATCCATACCCATTTCTGGACAATATACTGAAATCTCTCCAGGTGTCCAGAAAGCAACAGCTCAAGCTCTAATGCTGCTCCAGGAATGCAGTTATGTCACATATCTGAAGTATATGAAATCCAAAACAGAATATCCCTCCTGTGAGTGGAAATAGACACAAAGCAGGGCATGACAAGGATCAGACCACGTAGATCCTATAAAGCTCAGATCCTACCCTATTCCCCACCCCAGAGAAGTTAGCTTTGCCTCCAATTTATGGGATCAATGCTATTCTGCATCAGGATTACACCTTGACAGGGTGAGCTTGGCAAACATTTATTCTCAGAGCCTGGAATTGTTCTCCTCAATAGTAATCTTAGCAACAAACTGATCCCTTAGGAAAGAAATACCATAAGGTACCCAAAGGTTCCCCTCCTTCCACACCCCAATTACTTTGCGATCTGGGATCACAACAGACAAGCGTAAAATGTTGAGGAGCCCTTGTCATGAAGCAGCATGCAACCCAGCAAACTTGTGCACCTATAGTACAATGTACAATTAATCTGGGGAGCGGGGTTGGTGTCAGCCTTACAGTTATATGGTTATTTTAAACGGTCCATGCAAGTTCATAAAGGTAAACGTCATTAACAAATTACCAAGTTATGAATAAAGGAACTTGGATTGATTTAAATCACCAATTTTAATCATGATTTAAAGGAGCAAGCAAGAGACCTAGATTTAAATTCTCAGCTTTAATTGTTTTGCATTTTTACTTTTTAGTTGTTATCCCAAAACCAGGGTGACTCTCATTGGTTATTAACCATTAAAACATGTTGATTTGCAACTAAATGTAGTATATCTTTTACACTAAATTTGGTACTTCTTTTTGCTAATGGGGAGGGTACACCGTATCTATACACGGTTATTTAAGCAATTACATACATTAATTTACATATATTCAGATTCTTATCTTTTACATTTTTATTATGTTAGAAAATGGTGAATGATGCATTTCTTATTTACTGAATGACTATTCATTTTTTACTTGTGATTTGTTTCAAGTTCTATTTGGATACAAATTCAAATCAATTAAAATAGTTTTATATCATAAAAATAATTAAAATGCTGTTTGGATATATAAAAACATTTAATCAAAATATTTTGATTAAAAACTAACTGACTTATTTAACAAAACATCAGTAGATAATGAACTGAATTGTTTCTGGTCTCCAGGTTCTTCAAGATTTTAGGACTGGTAGATCTCATCCTCTCCCAACTTCATTTTTATTCACAGACTGGAAGAGGAAAACTAGCCTTCCTGCTTTTTCAATTGCTTTAACTTTGAATGAATAGTATGGGAACTGAACCAGTTTATTCAACTGAAATGAAGAAAACATTCCCTCTGCACCTGCAGAAGAGGTTACCGCAGTCAGAAGCTAGTTTAGCACTTGAACAAACTCTGGTTCCAGAAGCTTAACTGGTTAATTCCACCAGTTCGGTGCTCTGACCTGTAAAATTTGGCAGCAAATATGTATTGTTTCATATTAATTTTTGTATTTAAATTATTTTAATAGATTCTAAGTTTGCACCTTAATATAGGTTGTCAATTTCAAACAGGTTTATTTTTAAAAAACTAATTTAAAACCAATTTAAAAAGCCAATTTAAATAAAAATAATCTTTTTTGAATTTTTTTAATCAAATAGTTATCCACCCTGCAAGGAAGTTATTTTAAAACCTTTTACTCATATGTACAGTTTTGCCCTGGTCCACGAGCCAAAAAGGAAGCGGCATGATCTAAAGGATATGGTTACTGGGTAACAAGTTTAGCTGTCTACAGATTCTGCATAGAAGACACACCCAAAAGTCAGGTTTTCCAGAAAGGCATTAGGTGAGCAGGTTTCAGAGTAGCAGCCGTGTTAATCTGTATCCACAAAAAGAAAAGGAGTAATTGTGGCACCTGTTAGTCTCTAAGGTGCCACAATTACTCCTTTTCTTTTTATTAGGTGAGCAGTTTTCCACTGCCTATCCACTGGTTCTCTGGAGATCAGTCTGCTGCCATCTTCCCATATAAGGAAGCCACATTTTTCCCTTGCTGAGTCACTCTCTCAGGAAGAGAGTCACAGATGCTTCAGAACAATGAACACTGCCCAAAATCCAGGCTTGTTATGCCCCAGAAAAAATAATCTTCTAAAGCACCTCAAGGAGTTCACTATATTAGCATCTGAAAAAGATCAGATATTTCTTCCTCATGAATACAAAACTACTGGGTATTCACAGGTGATCTACTCTCATCCTTTCCATATTGTTTCTCTGATTGGTTTATGTGATAAAGACATAGCCATTCTCCTTCATATGTGCAAGGATACATTAGGATGGTTGGGGTTCAGGAAGAACCATGAAGCAAGGTTCTTAGCCATACATATCTTCATTTTTTTCCTGTTCAATTAGGTGTCATTTCTAATCTAGCCAAATAAGGATTCATTTCCTACTCTAAGTGCTATCAAGGGTTAAAATACGTATCATTCCCCAGTTCCTCAACTGTGCAAAAGAAAAGTTAAATCAAAATAATTACAATAGTAAATGCTCGTCTTTGCAGACTAACAGCAGCTTATGATTAATCCATTCAGCTGCTGCTAACATTCAGTTGTGCCAAAGGATCTGGGCCAAAAATTGTTACATATGCTGTGTCCAAAGCACTAGTTTTCTTGGGTAGGTCCATGGAAAATCTGAAACACTGCACACAGTAAACAGGCTAGACAGAGTAGGAGTAGAAAATGATCTCCACTCCCGAAAACAGGACCAATTTAAAAAAAATAATAATTTAAAATAGCAGGACAGAATGATCCCCACTCCAGAAAACAGAACCAATTTAAAAAAATAATAATTTAAAATAGCAGGACAGATTGGCAACCCCCATCTAAAAGGACAGATTAAGTTTTAGTATTCTGGCATTCTGTATTCAATTCTGGAAGATTGAAAGTGGGATTCAAAAGGGGTACCTTGAAAATACAGATAGATCATGGAGGCTCTAATCAGAGCAGAATGCCCAGAACTGAGCCTCAGGAGGGGAAAACTGACCCCACGGTCCTATTATAAGGGAAAAAATACAACTGAACTTTACCAGCAGCTCTCAAGAGCACCACACCCACGAGAGCTAAAAGAGTGACTGCAGGATTTCCTAGTCAGAAGTCTTGACACTGACTCTAACCTATGGTACGATCCTCGCCTCACACACGCATGTTCCTCCACTCAGTCCTGACAGGATCTCAGAGCAACATGCGAATAGCGATTCACCCCTATTTTAAAAAAGATAACCAGGATGCAGATGAGACCCTATTAGCGAAACCAACAGTGCTGAAAGTGAGGAGGTAAAAAAAAAAAAAAGAAAGAAACTGAGGAACCCATACGAAGGCAGTTAACGTACTTCTGTGAAATCACAGTCTACACAACAGGGACTGGAGCAGGAAGCAGCACCTCCATCTACGGGAAAAGAAATCTCTAAAGGTAACCCACTGATGAAGCTAGGGAACAAAAGGCCTGTATTGATTAAATTAAATACATGAAAGCCAAGTTCACATATTAAGACAAGCTGTCCAGACATAAGACTAAAGCAGCGATATCAGGATGAGGACACCTTCCGACAGGTAATGCCAGAAAAGAGAATGTGTGTGTTAGCTGCAGGCAGTCTGGCAGAGGCAGTACTTATAACCACTGTTTCAGATGTGGGAGTGGAGAACACTACCAGTCGGGATGCCATGCACAGAGGATCACGTGAGGAACTGGCAGAGGGTCACCCCTACAAAACCAGGAGTGACTGGTGGAACTTCAGAGTCCCAAAGTCAGCTTCAGCATCAGGCAGGAAAATCACAAGAGAGCAGAGACAAAGCTGAGAGCCCTGTGTCTGATTTACCAGGAGTGAATCATGTCTGTCATCTAATGCCCGAACAGCAAACCAGAGTGACTAGCTCAGTTGGAAAGAGATGTTTGGTGTGGTGTTTCCTCAATAAAGCGAAAACAATGAGACACTAGGACACAGGTGTGCATAGTCTTCTTGAGCCAGTGGGTGGAAGATAATCTCCCAAGGACACGCCTTAGGAAGCTTGAAGAGTTACTGGAAATAGAAGATGGGCTTGATCTTAAAGCTGCCCATGGAACTCAAATCCCTTAAGAAGGATGGATTGAAGTCCAGTTCCAATTAAGCAAAGATGACAACATCTTGACTGTTCCTGTGCTGGCCAGTCCACAAAAACTGGCCACAGTGTTATTGACTATCTCTTCTAATACCACTGCTGCAATTTACCTGATGAGGCACAAGCACTTAGCTTTATTACAATATGAAACATCTATTTCCTCATTTGGGCATGGCCAAAGTAGCAACTCTTGTGAACTTCATCAGAAATAAACAATTCTGACAAATTGTGAATGCTTAAAGTGGGGGGAAAGAAGTACGTGATCCCCAAAGGAACAGCCACTGATGCAGCATTTTGGGTTCTTACAGGCCTGAATACTGAAAGTTTAATAGCCATATTTGAGTCAGATGCTGCTGCTCAATGGCCTGAGGATTTAGACATGAGACTCGCTAGCCAAAATACCTAAAAGATCACCTTGCTGGATAAATATCCCTGTGAGTAACGCTTCAGAACATGACGTAACGCTGAAAGGATGAACTGTGCTGGGAAGTTTACTGCAAATTAAATCTGAAATTTAAGTGGATGGATACTCAACAGATAAAACCTTTCCAGGTGGCATCAGTGTTTAAAAAGAGATGGTCATATCAAGCACCAAGGACTAAAGCCAGCAAAGAGAACAGCCTCTAAGCGGAAGAGATGACAGATCTGTTTGAACCAACAGTGAACCTGAGCCATTTGTCAGAAATGCGAAGGAAAATGCTCCAGCAGACATTGAAAGAGGAGCCCAAAGCTTTTTCCAAAGATGACAGAGACATGGAATAGATCTCTAGTCTGCAGATGACATTACCAGCAACCCGTACAGAAGACTTACATCTCAGTGTCTCGGGGCTGTGTTACAAAATCAGTCATCCTATCCATCGTCAGTGGTACGTGTCTGGAAAAGGGATGGTAGTCTAAGATTCTACATTGACTATTGTGCATTGAATGGAAAAACCATAGCAGACAGAAATCATCCCTCAAATCCATGATGTTCTGAGCGGATTAGGAGGTAAATCCGGTTCTTCCTTTTGGATCAAGTGAAGGCTCACCATCAAAGTTTCATGGCTGACCAAAGCCATCACATCATGCCCTTCATTACTCCATGGGGCCTGTATGAATGGGTTAACAAATGCACCTGCTGCCTTCTAGGGTGTACGGAAGAGTGCCTTGTGGACCTTAGGGATGAGGTATGTATTACACACTTACAGCAGTACCTTTGAAGAACACATGGAGAATGTAAGGGGAGTACTACAATTACAGAAACATGGAATTAAGCTGAAAGCTTCTTAATGTGACCTCTTTAAGAGAGAGGTATGTTACCTGGGAGTGGAGGGTGTCTGCTGAAGTTTATAAGATGGATCCAGTTGACACCATGGCTGTTTGTGCTGTTGCAGAGCAACTACCAAGCACAAGAGGGGAATTTCACAAGCTGCTAGGCTTCCTCTCCTACTATCAAAGGTACATTCAAGACTTCTCTCTAATAGAAAAGCCATCGTATGGCTCATCCAGTCTTTGCTCAATAAATTCTAAGGCCAGAATGGACCATTGTGACAATCTAATCTGACCTCCTGTATAACACAGACCATAGGACTTTGCTAAAATAATTCCTAGAGCAGATCTTTTAGAAAAACACCCAATCTTGATTTAAAATTTGTTAGTGATGGAGAATTCACCAAGCCCCTACGTAAACTGTTGCAATGGTTCCTTACTCTCTCTGTCCAAAGTTTACACCTTATTCCTAATCTGAATTTATCTAACGTCAACTTCCACCCACTGGATCGTGTTATACCTTCTCTGCTAGACTGAAAAGCCCATCATTAAATATTTGTTCCCAAGGTAGATACTTGTAGACTGTAAAAAAGTCACCCCTTAACCTTCTCTTTGTTAAGCTAAATAGATTGAGCTCCTTGAGTCTACCACTATAAGGCATGTTTTCTAGTCCTTTAATTATTCTTGTGGCTCTTCTCTGAACCCTCTCCAATTTATCAACATCCTTCTTGAACTTTGGACACAAATGGACGCAGGATTCCAGCAACAGTTGCACCAATTCCAAATACGAGGTAAAATAACCTCTCTACTTCTACTTCAAATTCCCCTATTTATGCATCCCAGTATTCCATTAGCTCTTTTGGTCACAACGTCATACGGGGAACTCGCGTCCAGCTGATTATCCAAAATGACCCCTGTAATGTGGGGTCTTGGAAATAAAATAGCTGGGGAAATGGCAAATCTACAGAGACAGAGCTAAATTACACGACATTCCCCACCTCCGAGAGAGAGAGGGAGAGAAATGCATTTCACACTGTTTCAAATGGGGAACTCTGTGAGCTTAATAGCGAGATAGATAATACACCATACTCCATGTAAAATGCTGATATTGCATTCTGTTCCAAAAGCTTTATGAAATCTGTACCTGTTTGGTTGTTGTTCAGTATGATAGTTATGTTGTTTGACTTCTACTTCAAGTCAACTGTAAAAAATTAATTGTAGCAAAATAATGGTCTGTTAAACCAACCTAAGAAATGAGCTTTGATATCAACATCTTCCTATGGTATCGACAGACAAGTCAGGGAGATAACATCACAAGAACATGTGATCTCAACTACTTTTATTCATCACTAATCAATAAAAAGTGTTTAACCTTACTGTAACTGCATGCAGCAGCGTGCAGCTTCTTTCAAAACCTCCAAGTCAAGCACAGAGAATCGCAGCAGAAAGCAATATACGGGTCCTGGAAAAGAGAAAATTGGAATCATTTGAGGCACCACTGGCATCGAGGGACTTTTAGAATTACATACACAAAAGCGAGAGAGAGAAAACAGTTGAAGTGGGACAAGCAGCTAATTTGAATACAAGCCAGTGATTGGTCCAGGAGGGAGAATGGAAGTCTCCATTAACCTGTGGAGCTTCACATTTCAAAAAGTAGTAACATTCTGAAGATGGGAGTGAAAAAAACAGCTCTTACCCTTTACTCCTCCAAGTGACATGCAGATGAGGACGGCAAAGCTCCCCTTTCCATTGATGGTTCAATTATATTAAAGTGAAAGATACATCTTGTTCTAAATGGAACTCCTACAAAGATTAAATAAACTCGTTTCAGGAGGAAATCCTTCTGGAGCAGAAGCACATGCTGCCAGCAAGACCCACTCTCCAGGGCACTTAGTAAAGAAGGGCCAGTGGAGAAGGGGCAGAGGAGGGCCAGGCTAGCTGGAAGGAGTCCTGAAAAGCCTCCACTATCAGGGCTCTGTGGAACCCCCGCTAGAATGTAAAGCATACTCCTGCGTGCCTTTCCACAGGCAAATACCCTGCTCCAGGACATGACTTGCTTCCCATACTGCACCCAAAGGGATTAATCTGTCCCACTAAGTGCACATGGAAAGAGGACAATTTAACTAAATAGGGAAGTTGGGTTCTTAACATACAATTCAGAACAGTGAGAGGAGAGAAGGTACAGTTACTGGTTCAGTTTATTAATGCTCTGGGGAGATTTTATTAGTTAAAACAAAGTCAGTCAAGCACCTCAGACCCTCACCTGGTCACCGCAGCAGGAAAAGTTCCTGTGTACACACAAGTCAGCTGAAACTAGAAAGCTCAACAGGTCATCTCCTGCTATCCAAGGAAGGGAAGCATCTGTCTTTGCTTACAAATGCCTTCCCGGCCAGGAGAGAACAGAGACAGGCAGCTGCTCTCCCTCACACTGAAACAATATTCTTTAGGGGACCCAGGATTAAAAGTGCATTTATGATCAGTAAAATGACAGTGGTAGTGGTAGAAGTAGTGACTGGGAAACCCTTTATCCTGTGTGAATTAGCAAGTGAACACAGAATGCAAAAAACAAAGATATGCACCACAAAATATACCTTGTTCAGTTATTCTCACAACTATAGTATGGCTTTAATTATAATGTTGCACGGTAGAACATTTCATTAAATGAATGAAGACTTATTAAGAGCAAAAGCTGCAATGCAGTCTCTTACTGAGTCTTCGCTGAGAGGTCAAGAGACTTTTTGTGCAGTTTAGCAAGGTTCTATTGTATAGAAAATGGTATCATTTTACTACCCATGGGAAATAACAGATACTCAGGGAACAATGGTAGAGAACAGAGCTGATTTTTTTTTTAAAAAGTGTCTTCTTTCTTCAAAATGTAATTGAAATTCCAAAATTCAAAAGTTTTCAACCAGCTCTTGTGGAGAGTGTAAGCCTCTTTCCATGTTTCTTTGTTGGCAAACCCAGATGGTTCACAAAGAGAGCTTAAAAAAAACCCTGAAATCCACCCTTGAAATAATTTCCCGCCTGGTTGACAATACAATAGACATTAAAGTGGAAATTAACCATCTAAGAGCGTTACTTCTAGTACCATGCATTTCTATCTGGTGCCCACTTGCAGAGCCTGCCAGATAAAGAAACACACATCTTAATACTCATTTGGTTCAAAAAGGATGGTGTCTAGAAGATAGTGGTTTTGTTGTTTGATTGGATACAGCTGATCACTCAGGGTGAAGTTTTCAAATATGACATGAAGAGGATTTAGCCACACTGAAACTCTCTCACATAATGCTAAAAATTCACTCAAATTGTAATGTCACAGCACTGTATGTAAAAAGCCGTTCCTTTGTCAAAATAAAGAAAATCCTCAATCCATCTAGTGGATTTTCAGCTGTTATCTTCTCAAAACCCAAAAATAATAAAGCAACTCTGGAACGCCCACATAGTTCTGACAATGCCCATTGATTTTGACCTGCAATACCCTCTACTATACCAGTCCTGTGATTCTCTTAAGAGAAGCTGTCACTCATGTTAAATTGTTTAGCAGTTGTGTGACATGGAAAGAACATCTATAAGACACGGCAGTAAGAATCTGAAACTAACTTTCACTTGTGGTCAGAGAAAGGACAAACTCAGGAATCTAGAAGCTACAAAAACAAGAAGCTAAGATATAAAACCATTGGGTCAAGTTCATTCCTTGTGTGATGCCCAAATGAGGTCAGTTCAGTGACACAACAGGTGAACTTTGCCCATACGTTCAAAAAGCATGAACTATATCCAGAAGAATTTCACAGTGAAAGAGACAGAAGCCAAGCAAAGAAGGATAAATTATGTAGCAATAAGACAGTTGCAATGCTGAACTGAACAAACCGTATTCACCTTCAGAATCACCAGTTTAATGCATCTGAACACAATTAGGTATTAACTGACCACTGGTTACTTTCTAAAGTATTTATTTGATGCCATTCACCTTGATATCTCAGCACTATGGTATTTTACAGCACCTACAGTGATATATAACACAGAAGAATGAGGAAGTCTGAGACTGTCAAAGCATCTATGAAACCAACTGTGATTACTATCTTGGCAAATAGCCTAAGCCAATATAAAGCGGATTTATCCTTAAGCTTTTGGATTGGCACACTATTTAGAGATGTCTCCAAGAGTGGAGAACTCTTCTCATATAGCCCTCTGTGAATTATTATTAGGGTTGCACAGAAACCCCAATCAGGGTCCTATTGTGCTAGACACTGGGTTAGTATCAGAGAAGACAATCATGGCCTCAGAGAGTTTACAACCTATGTGAGGGACAGAACACACAGCTGAACCAACCAGACAAGCAAGGTGATGGTGGTGTTGGTAAAAATGAAATAAACAGAGTTAAACAGAAGTCACAGTTTGCCACCAGCTCATCACCTAAACAATCTATTTCTGATCTGAGAAATATCTTTGTCCCATCTGGCAAAATATGATCACTGGATGGCAGATCATTGTGTCACTCAGGTCTAAATGCAACCTTTCACACTGAGAAGATTGGAGAATACTCTGCCCATATCACTGGTGAATTATTGATGAGATTGAGTTTTGGCAGGCGGTGATGGGAGTCTGCACAATTTTAAAGATACAATTCCAGTGCCAGGATTAGGTTTGCACTTTGGCAGGGTTGGGAGTTACAAACCATGTGCTGAAATGTGGGCCACGTGTGTCCCCCAAAGCCTGACTGCTTAGAGTGAGACAGCTTCAGACACTGCCTTTACAAGAGAAGGACTACACTTTCAAAGGACCAACCTCTGTACTTCTAGATGCAAAATGAACAACAATGTCGTTTAGCACTGACTTAAGAAAAGTGACTTATACTCAGTTAAATAAAATGCTTACAAACAATTTCAGGGCAAAGACAGAAAGATCCAACGAGTGATTTACAGGTGTCCTGCTGATTTCCCCTGAAGAGTCCAGTAAGCTGAAACATAGGCTTGCTTATCCTTCAGTTAAAACAAAATAAAAACAAACAAACATTAACAAAGCCAGAAGCCACATTTTTAAAGTTATTTCCTTTTTTAAAATACGGGTTATTTTCTTTTCCTTTGAAAAGTGTTATGTACTTTCCGCTTTGCAAGCTTCAATGGTTTTGACAGATATCTCAGAATCTGTTTTAATTGTAATAATTAAGCTTTCAACAAATCCAAATGGAGCACAAAAACTGGGCACCAATGAGCTACAAGATAAACAATCTGGTCACTCGATTACAGACCTAAAAGTTGCAATTCTTCAACAAAAAAACTTCAAAAACAGACTCCAACGAGAGACTGCTGAATTGGAATTAATTTGCAAACTGGACACCATTACATTAGGCTTGAATAAATACTGGGAGTGGATGTGTCATTACACAAAGTAAAACTATTTCCCCATGTTTATTCCCCCCCCACACTTTTCCTCACACGTTCCTGTCAACTGCTGGAAATGGCCCACCTTGATTATCACTACAAAAGGTTTTCTCTCTCTCCGGCTGGTAATAGCTCACCTTACCTGATCACTCTTGTTACAGTCTGTATGGTAACAGCCACTGTTTCATATTCTCTGTGTATATAAAATCTCCCCACTGTATTTTCCACTGAATGCATCCGATGAAGTGAGCTGTAGCTCACGAAAGCTTATGCTCAAATAAATTTGTTAGTCTCTAAGGTGCCACAAGTCCTCCTTTTCTTTTTGCGGATACAGACTAACATGGCTGCTACTCTGACAGATAAACAATTGATTATTTTGAACTGTTTGTTACAGCTGGGACCTCATAATGACCAAGACACCCAAATTAGGCCAATCCTATAGCAATGACTCCCTTCAAAAACCACAACAACCCCCGCTTTACAATTTAGTATCAAATTAAACCAATGAAACTGTTGACTGCCCTCGCTACATCCCAAACTGCTGTCCCATCTACAAGGTTTTGAACAGAATTTTTACCCCCTTCGCTGATGGCTGTATTTGCATGCACATATTTATACATTGCCATAACATATATACATAGCCTTTCTGGTTACAGAATATGCTCTTCAGCTTTTACTGGTCCTTCAGAAGATAAAAGCAGCTCACGGAAGGCTTTTGGAAGTTTGTCCCACTGTTTAGACCGAATTAGAAAATGTGGCCCAATTTCTGTGCACAACCAAAATATTCAGAAATACATATTAATGAGAGCAGGATTGAACCCAGAGACCCAGTCTTGCTTTTACTGGAATGTGTCACAACCTTCGTACTATGAGTATTAATAATATTTTTATTTGTTAAAAAAAGTAAGCTCTTGGAGAACCATATCAGGGTCTGCATCACCATGTTCAGTGTATTTGGGGGACAGCAAGAGTATTCTATGAACTTTTTATGGATTTTAAAAATACTGATTGATGATGTGTCCTAATGTTATAAGGTTCATACCAAGACCCAGTTTCCATCTCCAGATGAAGAACTGTATTTTAATTTTTAATAATTTTTTTTTGGCACATAACTCCAAGCAACATCAAATTGCTATAATGACTCAAGCCTACAACCCTCTCCTCAAAAGAAAGCATACTAATGACACCATGGATCCTCCTTCTTGGTGCTAGCGTTTCCCCTCCAGGGGGCACAGCCGCTGTCTGTTAGTACATGACACAAAGGATGATGTCTCTTCTACGACGACATTCAGACTATAATGCAAACAAGTTATCCCCTCTGTTAACATGGGCCAGAGCCCAAAATAAACCCTCATCCACAGACCAGGAAATGTGCAGGAAGTGCAAAGAACAGCAAACTGAGCACCACAGGAACACTGTCATTGCTAACCCACAGGCTGAGGCACTGCTGATGGAGCATCTCAATCCTTATTTTACACATGGACAGCCCATGCTCCATCCTAAAAGGATGAGTTTCTCTCCCTAGCTTGTGAACACATATTCACAAGAGGTCTTGCAAGAGGCAAAGTTTCAAGTGCACAACACTTTGGGAAAGGCAAATACCATGCATTCTTTGGATGGATTCACTCCTATAAGCAGGTGTCCTTGGGCAACAGGATTTTGTTGCTACTGGATGTGGTATTTTTCAGAGCAGAGAAGTAAATGTAAACAGAACCTAAACGTATTGCAACTCATTATTCCTAGGAAAGAAGCAGCTGACCCTGGAGAAAAATCCAAAATGGACCATAATACAGCAGTCCACCTGCCCTGCAATTCAGGGCATTTAGAGCCCATCACCCTCATGCCCTTTTCTCTGTGTTAGCTTCCTAAGGGGAACATTTCAATCCCAAGGTTTTGTCCTCAGTGTTTTTATATGGGTTGCCGAAGGTACGCAAGGCTCTACCTCTATCTATATAACCATGACTCGCCAGCAGCTATATTCCAGTGGAACAGCTAGCTAGAATGATGAGGGTAACAAGCACAGGGGATTGAGCTTTCTCAGCAGCTGGCCTATGACTGTAGAACTCTCTCATGGAGATGGCAGAATGCCCAAAAATCTCACCTCCTTCAGAACTAAATGCAAAATTCAGGGAAAAGATGGTCCTAGTGGTTAGAGCAGCTACACGACTGTAGCATTTCAGTGTAGACACTTACCACAGTGGCTGGACAGGTTCTCCCATAGCTATAATTAACCACCTCCCCGAGAGGCAGTAGCTAGGTGGCCAGTTAGCACTGTCTATGCCAAGGATTAGACGGCATCTCTCAGGGGTGCAAGTTTTTCACGCCTCTGAGAGATGTAGCTACGCTGATGTAACTTTTCAGTGTAGACCAGGACAGTCTCTCTGTGTCTCAGTTCCCATTTGCAAAATGGGAACAGTAGCACTTCCCTACCTCACAGGGATGTTGTGAAAATAAATACATTACAGATTGTGAGGTGCTCAAATACAGCAGTAATTGGGGTCATAGAAGTACTTAAAATAGAACTCAATTATTTAACTTGACTTTCCCACAAAACAACAACAAATCCATTACACACACACAGAAAATATGTGGGAAAGAAGAGAAAAAAATCACTTTAAAATATAAAATTAAAAACATCAGATACCACAGCGATGAGTATGAAACAAAAGTTTAGCCAGATCAGCTATTCATTAAAATGGATTCAACCGTACAGGATAAAACAAGAAGGAAATAAATACTGCCTCAGTGAGAGTGTTCATATTTTATATGGATATGAGATTCTTAACCCCAAAGAGCAAATTCCCCCCATCAAATTATCATTTCTATGCCTAGAGGCTTCAATCAAGAGTGAGGCCTCATTGTGCTCGGAACTTTGCCTATATATAGTAAGAGTCCCTATGTCACAGAGTTTACAGATTAAACAGACGAACTGTAAGAAGGGTAATGGAGGCACAGAAAGGAGAAGTTACTTGCGTAGGTCTCACACCAGATCACTGGCAGAGGGTTGGGAACAGAACCCTGATCCTGACCCCACAGTTCAGTGCCCTACCCACTAGACCATGCTGCTTAGCACACAGAAATGAGCTGGCAGCCAGAGAGGCTCCCAAAGTGGGCCGCAGACTGCCTTTTCTAGTGTTCTAATGCCTCACAAATATCTGCTTTTAATCTGGTGCTGATCTGTCCAGATTTGCCGAACTGAACATCAAGTAGGCAACCTTAGAATTAAATTGTTTGACTGCTCAAAACAACACGTCACTGAGGCGATGTAGTATTTAACATAATTACATTAATGAGAAGATCTATATAATGTTCCTAAACCAATAATGAAAGAGGAAGTCTAATGATGCAACAAAAAACTGCAACTGAATCTCAGATTACATACTGGCTTGCACAACAGCTCAGACAACTAATCACTGAGGCAGCTAGTAGAAATCTTACAGACTACACATCATTTTTCCCTACCCGTTGCTACTTTCCCTCAACCACCACTTGATGTTAAACAAGCTAGATCCTAGCCAAATATACCCCACTTCCATTCCATCAGGAGCTAAGGGGTAAACATCATAGAATGAAGTGTTTTAGCAGCACTGCCATCAGCAGTATCACCTAACACAGAAAAAGCATCAAAATGAAAAAAAGCATCACTGTGAGGCTGATCTGTGCGAAAACCTTCTTCAAATTCAATAATATAGGTGGCAAGCCTGTCCTAGCTGCACAGCTCTCTTCTCCCAGGTGTGAAGAACTGCCCTTTTCAGCGAAGAGCAAGAGGAGCCATGTACACCAAAGAAAGACGCCATTCCCAACAGATCGTTGAATTGGTTTCACTGGGGTTAAGTTTACAAAAGTCACCACAGTTGTACTGTGTTGTATGTTTTAACTCCCAGCTGGACCCTGATCCAGAGGCAATGTCAGCACAGGGTCAGTTTATAGTGGAGTCATCCATAAATCACACAAGGCCTGGGGTTCTTTAGACATTGGTTGGATATTCGCAGCTAGGTTGGGATTGTGAGGAGGGGAGGTGGTTATGCCCAGGAGACTGCTACAAGGAGAGTTTTTTATTTTGTTGTTACACTTCCTTCATTAAAACACTGCCAAACAGTAATGCTTATTTAAAACTACAACATTATTTTGAAAGTGAAAAGGCATTTCATTCCAAATTCCTCTTTTTATGGTTGTTCAACATTTTTAGTTGCATTTTACACACCAATAACTAGAAGTATCAGATTAGCAGTATTATTTCCCCTTCTCTTTGTAAAGGGCTCAGAGATCTAACAGATGAAAAGTGCTACACTGGTGTAAGACCTCAAAAGTATTATTTAGATTTAGAAAAAGAGCCCAGACAATGCTATTGAAAAATCAAGGTGTTCATAATCAATTGGAAAACTCCAGTGCTGATTAGCTGAGGGGGAACAGTATCCATTTGCAAATTGTTTATTTACTAATACTTGCTAGTGATTGTTCATATGTTTGGTTTAAATGGGTATGGGAAAAGCCTCCACTTGGTGTTCTATAGTATCTGGAAATATACTTTGAAAAACAATGCCATATATTTTATTTTTTTTCCTCTATAAAAATGCTCATCCATTATGGAAACAACATATTAATATTCCTCATTCACTTGGAAAACGAAGTATTCAAAATTCTCATACTAAACTCCAAACTAAGAACAATTCACTCCTGCAATGCATCCTACTATGCATTCCCTTGCTCTCCTCCTCCCCCAAAATCATTCAGCTATTGCTTTTCCAAGGTAACATTCAATAAGACCTCCACATTCCACGAAGCACAAGAGAACTTGATACTATGACAAGGTTAATGTTGAAAAATGGGGCAGAGCAAGACAACTAGAAGGGGAGAAAAATTCCATTTGGCTTTCAAATGTAAAAGAGGGGTTTGGATTGTATTTTGTTTCCTTGTTTTAAATAAACCCTGCTTTGAGCAGAAAAGTCAGTTTGTTCCTGGTTACATTAAACACATGCAATGCACGTTTAAGAAGCATGTTGGAACACTCTCAATTCTTATCTTTCCAAGACCTTGGAAAACATTCTGTCCCAAAAAGCAGGCACTTTTATTATAGAAGTCGGAGTTGTTCACTGTGCAAATATCACTGAGTGCACAGCAGCAAAAGCCGGAAAGTTAAAGTTCATTTGTACTTTGTTTCATTTATTTACAGAATCATTTCTGCAGTAGAAGTAGAACTTATCTCTGGCTATTGTTGTTACAAATCTGGTGTGGGCTTAACTGCAGTAGGTCAAATAATTTACAATATTGTTGCAGATGGCTGGAAATGAACACACTGCAATTATAGAGCATCTTTTACCTGAGGATCTCAAGCCCATCACTGGCACTTCTTGATGGGCTCACTACTTCAATTTGCTTTTGATTAATATTTTTGAGAGAAACCAGGCCAATGCAGAGGGCAGCATTGTTTTCACCCAGTTACTTTCCTGCTCCTCCAAAGGGAGACAGGAAGGATGCAACAATAATATCTTTAAGGAGATGCCTCATAATGATGCAGTGCAATAGTTTTCAACTTATGGTTCACGGACCCCTGGGGGTCGACAGACTATGTCTAAGATTTCCAAAGGTGTCTACACCTCCATTAGAAATTTGTTAGGGGTCTGCAAATGAAAAAAGGTTGAAAACCACTGATGCAGTGTATCACGGGTAAACAACTAAAAGGATTTGTTAAATAGGATTAGTAAGTCACAACGAGAGCCAGAGTCCACCCAACAACACAGAGCCACAAATGCCATGTACTTTAATGGCTCTAAAGGGAGGAAAAACAGGCTCAGGTTGCAAGTGAAATTAAAATGATTGCTAAGAGAGTCAGCGTACGGATGTAATTCACTTGCGCCTGGAGGCAGACGTCAGCATCACACTAGGTATCAGAACCTGCTATTGCTTTGTATTCTGAGGTAACAACAATTCAGGGAGCATCATTAAATCCTAGTTGCACCAGCAGACTCCTCCTGTAAAGTTTACAAGAAGACAAGGTGTGTGACATAAACGGGACTTTGAAAAGCGTCCCCCCCATTATACCAAAGCAAAGACTGTGAGACACAAAACCGACCACACATGACTTCACCAGCACTGTAAGACGTAGCGGGAACAAAAACATCCCAAAAGCAAGTAAATCAATCTGAGTACTTTGCTGGGCACAAAGCCTACAGCAAGAATACTGTGGCATTACACAGCACAGTAACGTATACCTTTGTGCCTCCCTTCATGGCGCTGTGGTAGCCTCTCCTCCTCACCATCCCTTGAAGCCAGAAATCTTTGGTGAAAGCGAAGTGAAAGTCTTATTTCTAAAGGATGACCACAGATTCAAACGGCTGCTCAAGAAATTTGGCGAACTGGCCAAGATACGTAGGGCTCAAATGTTATAACATGGAACGACAGATGCACCTTCACTCATTGCACCTGTCAACTGTATTTTCGTATAATATGGCCCTCTCTCAGTGGGGCCTCTAGGCACTATTGTAATACGATAGCATTACCGTATATAGTGAACTACCTGCATTTCCACATGCGTATTGGGCAAGTGATGGCACCACTACTCACCTAGACTAACACCCATGGGCGGTCGCGTGTTGCAACAGGGTTTGTAAATGTGACTTCAGATCTCTTGGATCTTCCCTCTACCAGTTCCTATAACTGCCAATAATCTTCCACCCTCGTCCCCCCGCCTCTCTCAGCATTACCATAAACAATCTAACACTAAGGCAAAAGTTGAGGGGTGGAAGGAGAAAACAGCTCTTTGAAACACAAAGCTTTCAGGATATTTGTATTTGCATGGCTTCCCTGAAGTCAAGGAGAGGACCCACATGGTTAGTTAAGCACCTACAGTCTGTTACAGGATCAAGGCCTTCAACAATATGCACTCCAGGGCCGGGAATGGGGTTTGCTCTATATTTGTAAAGGCCTGTGGGTATCTGCAGTCCTATACGCATCATTTTATACCAACAGTAGTAACAAGTATGTTCTAAGCTACTGTGCACACACACACACCCCTCCACACATCAGCAGGCAACAGGATTCAAACTCAGGACCTGCTCCCCCAAGAGCACAGAACTTCTTACTGGAGACCCAAAAGAGCAGCTCCACCAACACAACCACACTGCTGCAGCTCACCCGCAGGCCTTTCGTGTTACCCTGGGAGACAGATGTTCTCTCTGATTTCATTTCATAAACATATCCAGATGCAAGTGCCTTGTCACAGACCAAAAACTGGGGGTAAATGGCCTGATTTTCCGATGTACAGAACAGCCATTGAAGTCAATAGGACCTGCAGGTGCTCAGGACCTTCGGAAAGCCAGCTATAGGATTTTAAATGAGGATTTTGCCTAATATTGGTCTCATGTATATCAGATGATTCCATTCTCCCTCACTGCTCCCAGCTCACCTTGCTTGAGTTGCCTTTTCTGGAGATAATGATTCTGATAGGAGATGCTGGCTGGTAAGATACATTTTTTTCTAAAACCTGTTTCTCCCATCTTCTCCAAGTGCCCCTGGCATTGGACATTAGCAGCACTTCTAAATCACTGAGTCTTCCTCAGTAGCACACATCTTATGCTGTGTAGCATTTCTCTTGTTTACTCACCAGCACTCCCAAACATCCCTAATATTACAGCTTGTCCTGCCGCCACAGCAGTTTATCAACTGCATGGCAGCACATTCAGGATTATACACCTAGGACACAATCCTGCAGCCTGAAATAAAACCCTGACACAGAGAGGTCCGTTCATCACGGATGCTCACATGAAGGATGCCACAGCATTCTAGGAGGCAATGTGCCTCACACCTCAGGAATTACCACTTTGAAAGGCACAAAAGGGTGGTATTTCTAGGAATGGTAAGTTGAATTATACCACCTTCTGTAAACTTCAACACCTGCCCACAGATCTGTGAACACAGACAGAGGGGGTTAAAGTAGTGTTTCTGAAGAGTTAAACTGTTTTCCAGATTCGCCTCACCTGTCCCCGGAGTATGCAACATGCATATCTGCTATCAAGAGACAGGCTGAACAGGTGGAGGTAGAAGGAGTTAGCAAGAGCAGAGATAACCCAAAATATGCATGGTCAGCAAGTTTTAGAGGAATAGAAAATCCATTTCCTTAATTATATAAGTTTATGGGCAATTTTTATTAAAAGTTACACTCTTACAAGGATAAGTTTTAGAGATAAGTTAAAGTCTGCTTTAAGAGAACAATAAATCCCAGGGCCATCGGTGTCACCACTAAAATGCCCAAGCTCTCAGATTTAAACTACTTACAGTATGGAAGGTTAAGGGACCAGCTGTGCTCCTCTTCCACTAACCTGGGAACAGGCAGTCAGGGAGAGAAGAGAAAAAATGGTAGGGGAACAAGAGAAGCAACACCGCTTCACCCGTAACTTAAAAGAAACGACTCCCCTCTTCTACAGGCCATTTCATTTGCAGGCTGCCAGTAATGGATCTCTTGAGAATTTCAGGTGCGGAATAAGCAACAGAAGCAGATTAACTCCTAAGCAACAAGAATCCTATTTTCATGTAAATGTCCTAAGCAACTAAAAGTAAGTGAGAGGGAAGGAAGGAAGACACCAAAAAATAAATCAGAGAAATAGTTTCTACCCAGAACATTTTTCCAAACTATTTCTAGGAAGGGCCCACTTCTCCTTATGTTGGTTTTGTTTGTGGGGGTTTTATTGGGCGGGGGGAGAGAAATAAAAAGGAGATTTTGATTAATAGCTTTTAGGGGCAGAAGAGACAATTATGATCATCTTGTTTGACCTCCTGTACAGCACAAGTCAGAGAATTTAATAATAATTCCACCCCGCAATTCCAGCCTCAAGATAACTACCTGCTGAGGTCTGCCTATGAATGCTCACACCTGCAATGGAAGATTGGGCTTTGCCTCCAGTAGCCCTGATGTGTATCTTGCCTTTGGTAATTTTTCAACAGCTTGAAGTGCGTATTTCTTCCTTTGCAATTTCCATCTCAACCAAAAGGGAAAGCGTAAAGGTGCTGGAAAAGAGAGCTTGGGACCAAGAAAGATCAGCTCCCATGCGGCTGCCAGCACTCTCTCTGTCTCACTGAGTCCAATTCTTTTTGAGCTACACGGATCAGTCGGAGTCAGTGCATCTTGCAGGAGAGAAAGCACGTGTGCGCACACTCCAGGGATGCACGGGAAAGTTTTAAACTAGTTAAAAATAAGTTAAAGGCAGCGCAGCCAGACCACCACCAGCACTTCAACTCTCTTTTGACCTACTGAGAAAGTATGTACATATCTACGGGGAGCGAATAGCAAATTTGCTTTAAGCTTTGCATGCCTCACCTCTGACCCCTGTCCCCAGCTCCCACCTCTGCCATTCCTTAAACAACTGAGGAAATGAACTACAAAACATTAACACAATGCGAAGGGGCAGACTTAAACCAACAAAAACAAGGAAATTGCAAGTTAAGCCTCTTGCTCTGCCCTTGATTCACCTTGCTGCATTTAGCTCCTGCTCTGCTCCAGGACCCTTCCATCCTCATGTACACAAGAGCAATAAGGCAAAGCGATGTCTAACCTGGATTATGCTTGTTTTTATTCATTAAAGTGTGTTTTAACGTAGGCATATTTTCCTGATTGGCGCTTCACAAATGCAGCCAATATATTTGATTCTCCTCCTCCTCTTGTTGTGAGATTTGCAGTTATTTTAGGAAGTATTTCCCTTACACTGCAAAGGGCATCCGTTGGGCCCCCCGTGGCAGCTATTTCATTGCTCATGCTAGAATGTAGCTTTATTCATATAACTGTTCAATCATTCTGTTGTATTCCTCTTTGGCCTTGAGACTGATGGAAGCACTAGCCCAACAGAACCCCAACGGAAGTGTCAATTTTCTTAGGGGCCTGAATTGGTATTAATACTATTTGTTTTCACTAGCAACATAAGACTCCTCTTAACCCTGTTCACCACCCTAAT
Organism: Natator depressus; assembly: GCF_965152275.1. Lineage (NCBI taxonomy): Eukaryota > Metazoa > Chordata > Testudines > Cheloniidae > Natator > Natator depressus. The sequence goes on from NC_134243.1 coordinate 71,051,486, forward strand.
TACTGATCCTAATTGGAAAGCAACACACCTAAGTCCCAATCCTGCTCACCCTGAAAGCAACAGGAACAAGATGCCTCTGGATCGGTCCCTTAAAGGGCCAGGGAAGTAAATGCTCAGTGTCCAAGTGAGGAGTTGCACTCAATACTGTGACGTGCTAAGCACTTTCTTGAATTAGGGCCAAAGCATTTAAGCACATGCTTGGAGTTAAGGGGAGGGTGCGTATGCCTAAAGTATGTGGTATAGTGCTTTGCTGGATCAGGCCCAGAATGCTCAGCACTTTGAAGGACTGAACCTCAAAGAAAGGGAGAGGGAAGTGGGAAATGCTTGGTAGAAGCACAGCTCGTTCTATAGTATCTTTTGGTATGGAGGAGTTTATGGGAAATTCATCTTCAGTTTTGTCCAGCACAGGGTTCACTGCACCCACACAGGTTGTGCCTTAGAAAAGACTCAAACTGGGTGCACTGAGTTGTCTGTAGTTTTGATGTGAAATCAGCCACAGTTTGCTAGAAACTGAGGACCAAGTCACTCAAAGGTCTATGAAAGTTGTAACACCCGGGCAAGCTCAGAGTTTGAAGTGAAACAAGGATCTGAAAAACTTTCACAGGGGTGCAGTTTTTTTGTTTTTTCTTTATGTATTATTTTAATGTAACAATTTACCCAATAAACTGAAATTAAAAAAAAGGAATCCTCAGTAATATTTACATTTAAAGAACATCAGGAATACGATGCAGCAGAATGTCTTGATGCTGCATATTTTACAGCACCAGCATTTGAAATCTTCTCATGGAACAACGATGCATCTCTAGCAAACATTATAAGAGGCACTAATCTGCCCACATTAAAAACCACAGGGAATTAATACCACCAGCTTAGCAATTAACAGAAGAAAAGTTAATATACAGGAATTGGCTTTATAAACTTCCAAAGTCCAAATGTTACTCTCCCTCTTCCGAATTCAAACACCACACTTCCAATCCTCAACACTGGAGCAGTAAGAAGAGCTTTCCTGGAAGTGGAAATCCCTGCAGCAAAAATGCCTATGAGAGAGAAGGTTTAAGGGTTGTTTTGTTGGTCACTTAAATCTCAATACAAACACATCTACTGGCTTCTTGTTTCCAACAAGGCTTCAATGGCAACAGTACATGTAACTGATTAGAACAAGCCATGCTATTTGTTTGGTGGCTCAAATGTCTCCATTCCTAGCCCTGACCTTAAAACCGACTTTCTTTGACTTAACATTTCAAAAGGCAGGGCAGGGGGCAGAGATAGAAATAAAGACGAACTTCACATTCCAACATCTTAAGTAAATAAAAATACTAAATGGTGTACATCTATCTTCCACTGACAAGAAGGGCTGGAATGTAAATTGAAAAAGCACAGAAGTGGCATAAAAAAACCCCCAAGAGAATCCTACAAACATCACCCTCTGGCTTTGGAGTTTTGTTTTGTTTTTTTGTTCACACTGCGTGTATTAAACGCAATGTGCAAAGGGTGACATTCCAGATTGTTCTCATATATAGAATATAGTAGAATGGTGAGCTGTAAAAGAAACACTTAAATTGTGCAGACGTGTTTTGTACGTTGCAAACAAAAAAAAAAAAAAAAGAGAAATATGGACTAGGGATAGAACTTTAGAAATAGTTTTTGACCTCACTGTTTGATTATGGAATATTTCTAATTAAAACCAATGGACTCATATTCTGGTTATGTGTAAGTGGATTACTGAGTATGTAGGGACTTCTCCAAGTTTTAAGATATGATGGAGTGAAAAGGCCATCAAATGATGCAAAGGTTCAGTTCAATAAAATATTATTTTATCTTTTCTTATAAAGTGTATTTTAAATGGTTTGTTTTTGCATCATCATAAAGAATGGGGGGTTGAGAAAAGAGAACATGAAGGAAGTAGATAAATGTACGAGGATCATCTTTCAATTTCATGCTTCAAGCGTGGGGAAGAAAAACTGGTCAATTATTATTTGGTGACACCTTTGGGTTTAGGGGTTGCACTCTCCTCCTTCTGAAAGAATTTGGTGGGGCCTTTTGTGGGAGTTTCTTTTCCCTATATACTTGCTCTCCTCTCAGACGTTTCTAAATACTTTTTAAGTTGCACTTGAAATCTTCCCTCTTGTAACTGTATCTTGTTTTCCTAGGCACATCTTCCACTTGAGTTATTTGAAACAAGTTTTCCATCACGAACTGCTGGAGACATCCTTTATTATTGCTACTAGTCACCCAGGAGTTGAAGAATGGACATTTTATTCATAGCAGGGTAGGTGCAGAAGGAGAGAGTGGTCAGGTTTTAACTTGCTGTGAAAGTTATCTTCAGCTTCCCATACAGACCTGTGGTAAGCAGGGTGGATAACAATCAATGATTTTTTAAAAAAATAAAAAAAAAATTGATTTTTTTTTTATTTAAAATCGGATTTTTTTGATAAAAAGGCTTTTTTCAGAAAAAAGCCTATCTAAAGATAAATTTAATTAAGATACATTATAGCTCAAAGATATCTCACCATGGAATAGGGATTATAAATTCTAATTCTATAGTATGAGACAATATAGTCATGTAATGTTTAAGAAAAGTTTTGTAAATGAGTTCCAATAGTTCATGGATTAGGGACCCAATTTTATGGGGTTCCAGGGGCTTCTGTATAGATTACTTAGGTTAATCTTTCTATCTACCCAGTGGGACTCAGTGCTCAGTCTAGAAGATACCATCAGAGATGCTTAGTTTTGCAGTTCTCAAACTGTGGATTTATGTCTCCAGAGATAACATGCTTGTTAACAGCAAAAATGTTTTTATATAAATAAAATAAATAAATATAAAGAGAGAGGTGAGAAATCATAGAATATCAGGGTTGGAAGGGACCTCAGGAGGTCATCTAGTCCAACCCCCTGCTCAAAGCAGGACCAATCCCCAATTAAATCATCCCAGCCAGGGCTTTGTCAAGCCTGACCTTAAAAACTTCTAAGGAAGGAGATTCTACCACCTGCCTAGATAACGCATTCCAGTGTTTCACCACCCTCCTAGTGAAAAAGTTTTTCCTAATATCCAACCTAAACCTCCCCCACTGCAACTTGAGACCATTACTCCTTGTCCTGTCCATAACAGACCTCAACCCCATTGTCCCTCTGCAAATTGGTGTACACAGAGTCAATCCCTTACCTCTCTCTAAAAGTGAAAAGTTTCAAAAAGTTCAATGACTAGAAGATTGTTGGGGGCAGAATAGATCTGGACAAGGAGAAGACGTCTGGAGATAAATGTGAGAAGGGAGGGACAGGCAGTAGAAACCAAAGTGAAACTGTTTGAGCAGCATATTCCAGAAGTCTTGAGGTCTTTCTGAGTGTAGCCTTCATTGATTTGAGATCTACCATACCATTCTCTCACTAGAAGGGAAAACCCTATAATGGCAGCAGGCCGTAAGAGAGACCCAGTTTGGGAATATTTTAATGGAGTTACTCTACCTGTGGGTAAAACAGGTATTCGTGCAAAATGCAAATAGTGCAACAGAGAAATGCAAGGCCTGGTTGCCCAAATGAAACAACATCATGAGAAGTGTTCCTTCTCAGGAGAAAGCTACACTGAAGATGACGAAAGGAACATGTCTGAACATGCAGGATCTTTCATACTTCTTTCTTAAGGACTGCCTGTCTTCCTTCTGGATTATTCTTGAATTCTCATGTTTGAGCAAAAAATATAGTTGTTACTCTATGGTACTATCATTTTAGATGCAGCTATGACAAAATATAAATAGCTGAAATAGGCAGATCTTCCTGTTACAATTTCACCTTTAAAGTAGTACTGAGTGTCAGTGAATGCAACGAGTAATACTAAATTAGCAGTATGGTAGTAATAATTAAATAACTGCATTGACTTATTTGTTTAGGAGATTCCATCCTCAACATACAGGATTCTGAAGACTATCCACCTTCAAGATCATCATCACTTTCTATAGTTTCAGAGTTATCTGCCAATGATAGTGTTTTAGTAACGTCATGTATGTCACATAGCCACAGTATATCACCTGTAGCAAAAAGAAAAAAGACCTCCATCATCCAGAAACCACCATAGATAAGTTTGTGATAAAAACCAGCAGATTACAAAAAGAGGTAACTGATGAAAAAATTGCCTGGTTTGTTTATGCAACAAACTCTCCTTTCCGTATGACTGAGAACCCACAATTCATTAATATGGTTCAGTCATTAAGACTAGGACTCAGTCCACCCAACAGAGCAGATGTCACAGGCAAATTGCTGGATAAAGTGTATGAAAGAAATTGAGCAGTATGCAAAAGGTCTAGAGGGTGAAATTGTTAACCTGAGTCTTGATGGGTGGAGCAATGTCCACAATGATCCTATCGTATGTGCTTGTGTGACAACAGAAAAAGGAATGTCTTCCTTACAGAAACAATTATATCATCAGGAAATGCACACAAAGCAGAATACTTGCAAGTAGCAGTAAAAGCTATAACAAACTGAAAAAAAATTCAAATGTCTAGTACACAGCTTGATCACAGACAATTCTGCAAACGAATCCAAGATGAGAAGAAATTATTTAGAAGAGAGTCCCAAGCTAATAACATACGATTGCAGTGCTCATCTGATGCACCTCCTAGCCAAAGACTTCAGTGTTCCAGAAATAAAGGCTAATGTTGTTGAAATTGCAAAATACTTCCATAACACCACTTTGCAGCAGCCGCTCTGAAAAAAGTGGGAGGAACCAAGCTAACTCTCCCATAAGACATGTGATGGAACTCAGTAGTGGACTGTTTTAAGCACTTTATCAAGAACTGGCCTAATGTGATGACAGTTTGTGAACAAAATCGTGAAAAAACAGATGGCACTGTCACAGCCAAAGTTCTCAACACTGGGCTTAAGAGAATGTTGAACACATGCTGAGTACCCTGAAGTTTATTTCTGTTTTCTTGAACAAAATGCAGGGAAATAGCTGTTTTATTGCTGATGCTGTTGAAATTTGGAAGGAACCGAGTGAGATCTTAAAAAGAGAAATATGCAACGACAGATTTAAATTACAAGCTTTAAAAGAACAAATGGGACAAGCACCATCTCCAGCTCATTTTCCTGCAAATGTTCTTAATACTTGGTGCTAGGGTCAAACCTTAACTGCTGAAGAAGAGGAGCTGGCTATGACATGGACATCCTAAATACGACTAATACTGATACTAAACTGGGAGGAGTGGTAGATACGTTGGAGGGCAGAGATAGGATACAGAGGGACCTAGACAAATTGGAGGATTGGGCCAAAAGAAACCTGATGAGGTTCAATAAGGATAAGTGCAGGGTCTTGCACTTAGGACAGAAGAACCCAATGCACAGCTACAGACTAGGGACCGAATGGCTAGGCAGCAGTTCTGCGGAAAAGGACCTAGGGGTTACAGTGGACGAGAAGCTGGATATGAGTCAGCAGTGTGCCCTTGTTGCCAAGAAGGACAATGGCATTTTGGGATGTATAAGTAGGGGCATTGCCAGCAGATCGAGGGACGTGATCGTTCCCCTCTATTTGACATTGGTGAGGCCTCATCTGGAGTACTGTGTCCAGTTTTGGGCCCCACACTACAAGAAGGATGTGGATAAATTGGAGAGAGTCCAGCAAAGGGCAACAAAAATGATTAGGGGTCTGGAACACATGACTTATGAGGAGAGGCTGAGGGAACTGGGATTGTTTAGTCTGCAGAAGAGAAGAATGAGGGGGGATTTGATAGCTGCTTTCAACTACCTGAGAGGTGGTTCCAAAGAGGATGGTTCTAGACTATTCTCAGTGGTAGAAGATGACAGGACAAGGAGTAATGGTCTCAAGTTGCAGTGGGGGAGGTTTAGGTTGGATATTAGGAAAAACTTTGTCACTAGGAGGGTGGTGAAACACTGGAATGCGTTACCTAGGGAGGTGGTAGAATCTCCTTCCTTAGAAGTTTTTAAGGTCAGGCTTGATAAAGCCCTGGCTGGGATGATTTAATTGGGGATTGGTCCTGTTTTGAGCAGGGGGTTGGACTAGATGACCTCCTGAGGTCCCTTCCAACCCTGATATTCTATGATTCTATGATCCAGCAATCATCCCTCCATAATTCCAATTATAATAAACTTCGGAGCTAAGGGTGAACCATTCAAGAAATATACATTTGCTGACGATGTTTTAAAGAAAGTCACACCAGTGAACTGGTGGAAGTCACCTAAGCACTTGGATTCAGAGACTGTTGAAGCGATAATCTCACTTTTAACAGCAGTAGCTTCTTCTGCTGGTGTAGAAAGAATATTTTCTTCCTTTGGACTAATACATTCCAAATTGAGAAATCATTTTGGGACCTGAAAAAGCAGAAAAGTTTGTTTTTCTTTTCCAGATGACGAACAAACAGGAAAATGAAGGTGAAGATGACAGAGATAGCTGCAGAAGCCAATATTTTAAGTTTCTCATGTTGACCTGGCTGACAGTCGATTTAATTTTTGTGGTTTTTTTTAAATATTTCATTTAACTATTTTACTTAAAAACAATTTTAACAAAAACAAACCTGATTTTAAATAACTTGAATCTTTAACTAAATTCAAAAATTCATATGCTTGTTTTGTTAAAAAATTATGCTTGCTGTTGAAGAAAAAAAATCCAGAATACATAACATTGTTATTCTAGTTAAATAAAACAAACAAACAAACAAACAAACAAACAATCTAAATGTCTGTCTGGTGATATTCTCCTCCTAATACAGCATGGCAAGAAAATCCTCCAAATATTAACGATTAACCTGTTGAATTGGAGATAGTTCACCTCCCAGTGACTTCATAAATATCCGCTTCAATTACCTTTGGTAAATGAAATAACCAGTCATTCACAGAATCATAGAATATTAGGGTTGGAAGAGACTTCAGGAGGTCATCTAGTCCAATCCCCTGCTCAAAGCAGGACAGACACCAATTAAATCATCACAGCTAGGGCTTTATCCAGCTCGGCCTTAAAAACCTCCAAGGATGGAGATTCCATCACCTCCCCTAAGTAACCCATTCCAGTGCTTCACCACCCTCCTAGTGAAACAGTGTTTCCTCATGTCCAACCTAGACCTCCCCCACTGCAACTTGAAACCATTGCTTCTTGTTCTGTCATCTGCCACCACTGAGAACAGCCTAGCTCCATCCTCTTTGGAACCCCCCTTCAGGTAGCTGAAGGCTGCTATCAAATCCCTCCCTCACTCTTCTCTTCTGCAGACTAAATAACCCCAGTTCCCTCAGCCTCTCCTCGCAAGTTATTTTCGTTGCCCTCCGCTGGACTCTCTCCAATTTGTCCACATCCCTTCTGTAGTGGGGGGGGAACCAAAACTGGACACAATACTCCAGGTGTGACCTCACCAGCATCAAATAGAGGGGAATAATCACTTCACTCTATCTGCTGGCAGTGCTCCTACTAATACAGCCCGATATGCCATTGGCCTTCTTGGCAACAAGGGCACACTGCTAACTCATACCCAGCTTCTCATCCACTGTAATATCCAGGTCCTTTTCTGCAGAACTGCTGCTTAGCCAGTCAGTCCCCAGCCTGTAGAGGTGCATGGGATTCTTTCATCCTAAGTGCAGGACTCTGCACTTGTCCTTGTTGAACCTCATCGGATTTCTTTTGGCCCAATCCTCCAATTTGTCTAGGTCACTCTGGACTCTATCCCTACCCTCTGGCATATCTACCTCTCCCCCCAGCTTAGTGTTATCTGCGAACTTGCTGAGGGTGCAATTCATCCCATCATGCAGATCATTAATAAAGATATTGAACAAAACCAGGACCAGGACCAACCCCTGGGGCACTCCGCTTGATATCAGCTAATACCGTTTTTTTTAATATAGCTGTAAAACTAATCTGAAAAATTTTCAAAATAAATCACTTTAAAAATGTATAGTGTGTATCTTCTAAAAATGAAGCCTACATCTATCTCTGAGTTGTGAAGAATATGTATTAAGGTTATAACAACCAACAAGAATGCACTTTTATGTAGATATCCATGTTTAAATTGAGTCTTCCTGACTAGTGATTTAAATCATGATTTACATCAATTTGATTTAAATCAAATCCACCCTGGTGGTAAGATAGATTGCACTATTCTCCTCTCTTTTTCCAACAGTTGCTATTAACGGCCCCAGCAGGGCAACATGTGACATGGAAAAATGCAGATACATTTTTGGCTTGGGTGCCTCTGTTGCGGCCTCAGAGTCATGAGACAATGGGCCCACATAAAAGCACTAGAGAAGAATGCAAATTCATTCTTCTTTTGATTGTAAGCATGTGTTTCTTTATTGCACAGTCCTGATGTGCCTCCGCACAAAGTTACGGACGGAGGAGGGAGGACGCATACCCAAACAGAAGCCTTTCTGAAACGGTTCGATATAAACCACTTGTTCAGCTAACAGCAGCGGTGTCCAGACTGTGTCCATCCCAGAAGCACATAGGCAAGGGGCCTGAGAGCTACACCGAATATGCATAGAATGGAGCAGACCACAGCAGCCCATAGTTAATCTCCCCTCGGATCTAGAGGCAATGTTGCATGCTGGGACCTATATATTCTGCACGCCACACTTGTTAGGAAGATGTGGGGGTGGCCCTTTGTCACGCAGCAGAATTCTACAGGGTACACTCTGGACAACCTCAATTGGGGTGAGAGGAGAGAAGGAGAAGGGAGACCTATGCAAACTCTGCTAGTTCTATTATGTATAGGACCAGAGATCCCAACCAAGTCCACAGTGCTGAGCCTTTCCAATGATGATGTTTTGTGGGGATACAGAGGATGTTTGTGTACATTTGTATGTAAATGCAGTTTACACTGAGATGATTCCATGGCCTCAGATGTCCCAAGGAAATTCTCCTGACAAAAACATAACCTGTGCTATGGAGAGAAAGGCTGAAAATACTCCTCAGTCTTAACCCATTATGACTGATAAAGGACCTCCAGATCCTCTGTAAACTAAACCCATCCCTTGTGACACTGCTTAGAGCCAATCTGGTAAACATAAGATAGGAGGGAGCGTGAGAGCAATTTGGACTCTGGTCTAAATAAGAATGTCTCAGGGCTCATCTTTATCGCAAGCTGGGGGATACTGCCAATGAGAAGCTGTTCCCACACTGCATCATGGCCTCTGCCTACAGAGGCAGCCCGCAGGCAAAAAAGCCTCGTGCCAAGCAAGCTGAGAGAGAAGTAAGGGAGGCAGCAAGCATTACCCTTCTAGCAAGAGCAGCGGGCAGCTACCGTCCGTGGCTCAGGAGACCCTTTGAAGGGAGTACATGGAGTGTGAGTGAGAAAAAATAGAGGTCGGTAGAGCCAGAATAACCTGGCACCTGCAAAGAGCACACTCCGGACTGAATCCAGCTGCTGTGTTAATTTCTAACCCACCTTGAGAAAGACTCCTTTATGCCCTTTCCCCTGAAGTAAGGAAGCTGAGAAACTGACTGCTTTGTTTTAATGTTCCTCAAAGGTGCCAGCAACAGGTAACTCCCACAAGCCATCTCCTCGTCTATAAAACTAGCATAATTCTTTGATCACCTTGTTGGCTAAGGGAAGAGAAATAGTTCCCCTTCACCATGGGGATTAACAACTGCTGCAGCAAGCCTGTGTCTTTGTTCTCAGGTACACCATGCTCTGGTAGAAGTCTTACAGCTAAAAGGCAGTGGGGGGGAGGAAGGGGAGGGGAGAGAGACTCCCTCCTAAAGGAGAGAGAAAATTCTCATGTAACTTTGATGAGAATTCCTTAGCACTTTCCATACTCAAGTATATAGGAATAATTTTGAGGGAAATGGGTGGAGAACGTGAACCATTTGCTTTGGGAGGGGCCTTTAAGAACATGTATGGTACTGCATACCACATTTCACTGGATGGAATAAACATCTAGATTAGAGCCTTCAATTTTTAAAAAACAGCAAGAACGTTACATACTAAAATATTACAGAAAAGAAAACACACACAGGTTTTGTGCAGTAAATAAATCCATCAGAGAAACTGAGTCATATCCCAGGAAGTGCCCACCTATTCAGGGATGCCCTCGAGCGTGCTAGCAGGAAGCCTAGGAAAGGATATACCACAGCAGCAAACTGGGACCCTGGCAGCTAACAGGGGTGGCAGGAAAAAGCATTAACAACTCATCTGGTCCTGCAAACTGAGCTTTGGTTCAGTCTGAACAAAAGGCGAAGTTTCAAATTAGGAGTAACATTTTCAAAAGCACCTATGTGACTTGGGAACCTACGTCCCATTGACTTTCAGTGAGACTTACCCTAGATCTTCATTTGGTTGAACTCTTTTGCCCATCCCACACCATCCATAACTGCAACTCAGGCGGGCGGAGTTAGGGCTGATGTTGGATCTTACAGATGGCAGCTTGCTGCGCTGGTGAACTGAGACCATTTTCTTTTTGGTTGGTTTGGATTTTTTTGGTGCAAGGCAAGATGAATCACATCACGTGTAGTCCCAGTGCAGGCACAACAAGTATATTCCACCTCCTCACCATTATCATTTACTGTTTGTTTTACAGTAGCACCCAGTGGTGCCTCTCTTGCTCTGTAGCTACACAAAAGCTATTCCCTCGCTACTAAAATCACGTCACCCATTCTGAAAACTCTTACTGGCCTAACTCTAGCGTGCACACATACAAAAACGCAGATTACATTATCATTTCTTAGCACCAACTCTAGCCTGAATGTCTTTCTTCCAAGCCCTGGGCTATAGGCAGATGGGCCTTATGCAATAAGACCAACTTCCTGCCTGGGCAAGTTCCTTCACAGTATGTTTTTATTCAAGAACACATAGGTCATACCTCCTGCAAGCCATAATTGCCACAGTAGCTCAAAACAGTAATCATAAAGGCCAAAAGCTTCCATGCAAGAACACTCACTTCTGTACTGCTGTCCTTAGGAGCCATCACTGCAAATCTGCTGAAGCATAGGTAATGCTAAAGAACATGCATCTGTATGCTCAAGTAATTCCTGATAGTGACAGGACTCATTTCCATGCTTGTGTGAAAAGAAGAGGACTCTTCACCTGGCAACAAGCCCCACTTAAAGTGCAAGGCACAGATGCAAAACAGTGTCATGCTGGACATATCAAAATTCCTCAAGTAGTCCAAGTATTGTATTGCATATGGGAGAGGAGCAGACAGACACTGGCAGTCTCCCAAGACAAGGTCCATTTTAGGAATGCAGCTGTTCCTATTAACCCTTTCGCTGGCATTTAGGATGGGTTTTATTGGTGGGGCAAGGGGGAATATGAGCGAGATGAACTAATGATTGTTTATGTAAAACACAGCAGCACTTCTGTAGAGGAACTCTGGAACCACCAGCCTGCAAAGGGTTTAATTCAGTACTATTACTATGGCAATGGGATCTAGGGCCAAATTCATCCCTGAAGTAACTTCAGTGGGATTACACCATGGATTAACTCAGCCCCAAGAGGTTAAATTAGCCCTTGAAAAGTGCACAAAGTGTTAAAGCCTTTACATAACAGAGAAGGACTCAATGCCAAAGAACATGTCAGAGTGGGTCCTAGAATTACAATATGCTAATGTGTCCCCTTTACCTTTGTGCACTCAATTATAAGGTCATCATATCTAGGACCCACTTCCACCTGCCCAGGACACAGACCTAAGAAGAGGGATCTAATGCGTAGATGCTTTTCAAGTATGCACTAGTAAAGTTAACGTTACACTAATTCTCCTCTTCCTTTTAAACACTGTGTGTTTTGTTTAACATGACTTTTAATTAACTGGTTTGTTAATTAGGGCAAGGACAGTCTGCGTGTAAAGAATGGGGCCATGGTTTTACTGAGTCACCCATTGAAATGACTCAAGCAATTTGTTTTAGTACAAAAATACTTGAATGTCATCACGGAGCTAGAGAGACACGGTAGGTAAGGTAATATCTTTTATTGGACCAACTTCTGTTGGGGGAAGGAACAAGCGCTTTTGAGCTTCCCAGAGCTCTTCTGTAGGTCTCCGATCTAGCGATTAAACAAAAATTGTTACCAACTCACAAAACATATCCCAGGATCCTGCAAACAGCAGCACACATTTTTCTTTATCACTCCACATTTGGTTTTTGGAATGCTGTTTTACACACCCGTAGCCAAGGCTACCGCGCTATGCCAAGGAGCTCAATGGCTTTTAGAAAGATTAACTTCTTAAATAGGCATAAATGGCAAAGATTCAGCTACAGCCAGCGACAGTGAACTGAAGCAGGCAACATCATGGAAGGGGGGAGGTGGCGGTAGCACAGGGAGATATCACGTAACCTCCTCCTGAAGCTGATATAGCTGTCTGTAAGATCCACTCAAAGCACCGAATTTGTTTGTAGTTTGTCGAGTGATATTCTTCACATACCAAAGGGGAAAAAAAGAATTTAAAAAAATAAAGAGAGAGACAACTGGCATTCCATTGTAAAGAAAACTGGCAAAAGACAATACCTGCAAGCGAGCGCCAAGAGTAAGCACAGAAAGCATCTAAAAACATAATCCTAGCTGCTGAGGAAGGAGTTCATGAAACCTACTGCCCCTCGAGAACTCTGGAAAGGATAGAAGCTCACTGGGCCCCTTCTGGGCACTCAGCTCAGAATTTGACCCAACAATTCTCATCAGGGTCAGAAACTCAACCCCAGACCCTCTGGTAAAAAAAATGTTCATTTTATGAGTAGACTCCAAACATCTTGGGGACACTGAGCTGGAATTAACATGAACCCCCGTATAATCACAGCATAAGGGCATTTAACAATATCTGAACTAGTGCTACTGTAATTGTGCTACCAACTCTGCCCCCGCCGCCCCTCGTGAGGGGAACAAAACCCACCACCCCCACACCAGTTAGAGAGCCAACCCAACTGACACTTGAACATTCTTATGTTCTTATTCCTCATTATTTTATTTTCACACACTGAAATTCATGAAAGCGTTCCAGCATTAATCAACATTATTTTTTTTCTTAGTGAATGGAACAAGCATCTAGCCCAAGATAAAGTGCAGCTCTGAATGTACCTTACAGCATAAATATCCAGGAATGAGACATACGAGAATAAATAGCTGGCACTATATCACAACTCATAAGTGCCTCACCACCACCCACGGACTGCTAGCTGGGCTGAAAGAATTACTATGTAGCTAGATTCCTTTTTGTCACTCTGTGATACAGGCAAACTGAACTAGAGTATATAGGAACCTGTCGGAGACTATTCATGCATATTTTCACTCATACACCAAACTCTGGCAGCTTGAGAAGAAAACCCCTGTGCTCTGTAACCCAGCTCTATTCCATTTCATTTAGTTCAAAGAGTGTGACGCTAGCAGGTCTGATCAAATTCCTCACTTGACTCAGGCCAGAATGAAGGGCTCAGCCGAGCAGGGGAAAGAGAGACCAAGTTATATGATCCTTTTCCTTTTCAAAGGATGATTCAGATGAACATCTTTGTCACAAACCAGAGACGGTATCACTGGCACCAGACTCTGGCACCAGGAGGTTTCAATTTGGTTTGAGCAGAGGGTTTTGAGCTAGCCAGCTTTAACCAGAGTAAAAGATTTGATATCACCAGCTCTCTCGGGAGAATGCCCAGTGTTATTTTTTAAGTGTAGGTAAAATAGACTACAGCCTTTTAAAATCCTACTCATCAGCTTGCCCGGGGCAACTAGAAAATGTCCGCAGGTAAGTGCAACCATTGTGACCGACTTCTGCAGATTACTGATGTTTAATTTAAATCATCTAGCACTGATGATGGTGGGAGGGGAACCCTTCTAACAAACTGAGCGCGGACTAAGCTGCACCAGCCAGGCCCTGAAAAGCAATTGTTACACTACTGGGCCTGTAGAGGGAGCACCACGCAATCTGCCTCAAGCAATTGACCAGCTCCTGCTGAACCCTCCCCTCCCTGGATCCCTTTACCTGGGCAACGCACACTCTCACCTTACCCCCCAGACAAGGTGAGGTCCAGAACACGCCTGCCTTGAAGCATCCTCCCACAGCCAGCCCCAAACGCTGCTGCCTCCTCCTATCCAACTCCAGTGAGCCCCCGTTCCCAGGGTTAGGGAGTGGAACAGGACAGACCCAGCACCTATCCCACTCCAAGGAAGGCTCAAAATTTCCAGCAGCCCCATCTCTAAAATAGGAACGAGGTAAAGCAGAACTCCCAGCCTTTCTGCAGGGCCTGAGGAAGCAACCCTGCAAGTGAAGAGGGGAGGTGCCTGCCACCAGGAGATGACTCGAGGCCTGACTGGAATATGGAGACCACTGCAATTCTACATGGGTGGGAGCAGGGCTAAGATGGTCACTGATTCTGTGGGGAGGCCCAACTGGGTTAGAGGGATTGAAGAGGCCACTACGTGCCTTAAAGAGCTGCTGCTGAAGAGAACAAGCACTGGTAGGGCAGGGAAGAGAAATACTGAATTTGCAAGGGAAGAGAAAAGAGGACTGATTAACTTGGAATGGAAAGAAAAATAACAGACAACTGTTACAGAAGGAGAATGGTGAACAAATGGAGTGGTAACTGAGTAGGTGGGAAGAGGACTGGGGTAAGGTAGACTGTGCATGATGGAGCGAAGCGGTTGAACAGTGAATTTCAGGTGGTGAGAGTTTGCAAACGAGAGAGAAAAGATGTATGTGCAAGTAACATACTTTACACTTCTATGTCACTTTTCATTTAAGTTGCTCAATAAAACAAATTAGGGGTGTATATATTTTGGTACAGTCTGATTACATGATCACATATTCCCCCTTTCCTAATCCCAGAAGAGCCCCAGCCTCATCCAGTAGCCAGGCTGCATCAAGCTCAGTGAATTAGACTGCTGTTCAATATTTAGTTGTAAACTAATTGTTTGATGTGTGGCCCTAGGTCTTACAAAAAGCACACAAACCAATCTCAGTATGAGTGAAGCAGTTTCCATGAGTCCTGTCTTATTCGCCCTCCCAACTGTATGCTGATGAAGGCAGAGATCCTACATAAAAAGTAGTATACAGTTATGTAATTAAATAATGCATCACTGTTTATACACACAGAGGTATCGACAATAAGTTTGCATGAGTGACTTTATTTCTGGCAGTTCCAGACTTGAAGGCTACACCTCATAACCTTAATATCCTTTTAAAGCAGGTTTTAAAAAGGAATTTCTTAGTATTTTTAAAATAAGTAAAAAACAAAAATTCCATATCATGCACAACTATTTGCTAGGCACTAGCAGAATAGTCCCCGCCCCCGTGCTTAACTTCCCACTTCAAAATTCACCTTTACGTATTGTATGGAATACAGCAAACATCTGTCAAGCTTACCTATATGTTAAACATGCCTGTACAGTGTCAATGGAACACCAAGAGATCATTAATTCATCCTATGATGTAGAAACAGCATGTATATGAAGAGTACTTTTTTAAAATCCTTATAAATTAAACAGATTTTCAAAGGAACAATGAAGTGTATATCAGCAGTCTGGGGACTATCTTCCTATTACATTTCAAGTCTCTATCACCACTTGCTGACAGTAGAGAACTTTTTTTTCCTAAAATGGCAAAATTATTCTTCCACTACTCATCATTCTCAAACAGCTCAACTGTTAATTCTTCAAACTTTCCAAAAACAGTCACCTCTAGGCTATGAACAAACATGCTAAATTCAGCCCCAAATTTGTAAGTGCCTAAATTCATCCTTGACATACTTGCAACCAACTGAAAACAAATTAGAATGAAATT
Source organism: Natator depressus (assembly GCF_965152275.1). Classification (NCBI taxonomy): domain Eukaryota; kingdom Metazoa; phylum Chordata; order Testudines; family Cheloniidae; genus Natator; species Natator depressus. The sequence goes on from NC_134243.1 coordinate 71,067,173, forward strand.
CTTTGTGCAACTTTAACTAAAGGTTGCATCACTCTACGATCTACATAAAATCTCTTTTTGTCAGTTGGTTAACTGAGGCATAGAGCAGTTAAGTAATTTGCCCAAGGTGAATTCATTTAAAGCAGATACCGCTTTGTCTCTTTCACTTCCACTTACCACTTTAACAGTCTCATCAGCACACTCCTCATCCCATTCTCCGTAGCTTCTCTTGAACAATCTCACACTGATAAGTAATGAAGGTAATTCACGTGCAAAGAACATGCTGATGTGCCATGCAAACATCCAGTTTATTTTTTAAGACGTGTACCCAATGTGGCAATACTGCCTAACCCACAAATCCAAAGGAAAATTATATACATGCTAGAGAACATCTTGTTTTTCCTACGTGGCAGAGCAATTTCTTGATAATGTGAGGGTATCAAAGTCAGCTAAAGAAGAGACCTATTATTAATTAATCTAATCCAGCTCTCTTTGCCAATATAGGGCTCCCTACAGTATGTTTTCCAGGGCTTTATGCAATCTAGTTTTAAGGTTTCAATATGGAGCACTTTCTTTCAAGAGCAGATACGATGGCAAAGACGATTCAGGGATGGAACCTGTGAAGTGCCGAGCAGCCTCAACTAGCACCGATTTAAAAGGTCCTCTGTCAGTCTATTTGTTGACCCTATCTAGCCCTATCGTTGACCCTATCGTTTTTAACTGTAACCTGTGCCCACCACTTGTGCTCACCAACACCACAAACTTGTGGCACACACCCTGCTCTAAACGGAGTAAGAAACAGAGAAAGGCAAAAATGAGATGGCACTCAACCAATTCAGAACTTTTGTAAGAAATGGAAGTGCAACTCATGCACAGCAGGTCGACCTTCTCCCCTAGACAGGGAACCCGTCTTGTTTTATGAAAGGCATATTGTATATCATTGTTTTATATCCTTATTAAACATACCCGATTTATCCAGTGGTGTGTGTAATGTATATAGCTATATTTTATTTCTAGAGCTTTCTAAAAAGGGGATGAGCGCAAAATTAGCTTCAAGGGCTTTGACATGGATTTATGGCAAAAGGAATCGTTGCACCTGACTGCTGCAGGGGCAGCTGAAATAAAACCTTACCTGACTAGTTTAATTTAGTATGAATACATCTATTGGGACATACCTAGAACTCCATATATCCTATAGGAATATGCACAGAATTCTATAAAGCCTTCATTTTGCAATAAGCTGTTACCCCTTGTTTCTTGGGGCCAGAGGGACTGGTCACAGACCTGCAGATGAAGTACACAGAACTTAGCATGCAGAACCTCTGAAATCACGGAATAAGTCAGGTGTAGACTGGGCTCAGTATTCAAGATTCTCTCACACTCAAAACGTTGGCAATGGGAAATAGCTAGATTAAGGACAAACAGTGAGGCTTTGTCTACATTGCCACTTTCAGTGCTAAAACTTAGTTCTTCAGGGGTGTGAAAAAAACACTGCAGAGGCGAAATCTAGTCATAGCTGGTCCTTTTTAATATAATTACACTCAAAGCAACCTCAGATGTGAAGTCATTTTGTTTTATTCAGGGAAACAGTAAGATGACTGAACAGCTATTACGTTGTGCAGTGTGAGATGCTGAAATAAGAGAGATGTGTTTGGGGGAGGGGAAAACAGGCTGGAGCCTGAATCCTCTCTCTCATGTTATTTGTGCAGGTCAACCCACTAGTCAAGGCTTTCCTGATTAACAGGGTTCTATCTGAATAAAGCAAACATTCAGTTACAGTGCCTATGGCTCTGTGTTCTCTTATAACTCATTTATACTCACAAACATGAACAGGTGAATGGTTTAGTAACTGCAGAAGGCACAACTTTTGGAAAAAAAAAAAAACCAAACCTGTGTGACAGAAATCAAAACGGTGAGGGATTTGCAAAGGAGGACAGAGAAGAAAAAGCTCAGGTTCTGTTTGTTTTTAAAGATGGAGAAGATGCTAAAGTTAAGGCGGCTACATATGGTATTTACTAAGCATTTATATAAACAGATTTCATTAAAAATAGAACTATTCCACTATAGGCAGCTGCTCAGTGAAGCTTTATTATAGCGTGTGATACACACATAAACATTAACATTGCTGAAGAGTCAAAAAGTCGATTTCTTTTTTGCAAAAAGGCATCTCCAAAGACAGGTGAGAGCCAGCCATTTGCCATCACAGTATATGAACCCACTCTAGCTGACCAAGGTTTGATTTATTTAAAAAATAATGTGTTTTTAAACCATATAAAAGAAAAAAGAAAAAAAAGAACGAATGTTCACATTACCAGTCACTGACACGAGACTCAGGAGGGAAATAAAGTCAATATCGTACTTTGAAATGAGTAACTTTTTGTTTCAGTCCCACTGCTGTACACGTCCCACCTCCTTCTCTCCTGAACACATGTGGGTATGAAACCTAGACAGGGAAGTTACACTGCAAAGCAATTTTCCTTGTGGTCCTCCATCTGTTTCTGTAATCATCTGTTTCCACCTGTTGTCTCTTGTCTTATACTTAGATTGTCAGTTCTTGGGGAGCGGGGGGGGGCGGCGCGGGGGAAGAACTCTCTTTGTTCTGTGTTTGTACAGAGCCTTGCACAATGGGGTCCTGATCCATCACTGGAGCTCCCAGGAGCTGCCACACTACAAATAATAGTAACAATAACTGCACTAGACTCTGTAAGCACAATGACAAAGAGCTAAAATTTGGAACTGTAAGTGAAATACTATTGGCCTGCTATTTTCAGTAGCTTTATCAACACTTGTGCTGCTGCCTACCCTCCCAATACACAGGCAGTACAACAGTCACTTGCCTCAGGTTTTTGTGGGCAGTACAACACACCAGATATTGAGAAGGAGAGAAAAGGGTATTAAAAACAGCAGCTCTGTGAGTGATCAGCTGCAAAACTAAGAATTTACTGATGAGCTGAAGACCTTTGATACCGATAAACTTTGATACTGAAGAAAGATGATCTTCTTCACTCTGATGCCAAGTGGGTCAGACAAAGGAAGCATCTCAGCAATCTTCCAAGTCAAAGCAGAGGGGGAAACGAGTAAAGTACTACATGAGCAACTAAAAGGAAACACATTTCTGTCCACTTCATCTTATTATGACCCATCACAAGTGGGCAAGGGTCATCTGTGGCTGTGACATGAACACAAAGGCTTGCATCTAGAGCAGGTATTTGGAGAATGGCACAGCAATTATTTGGGATTGCCATTATGGCCAAAAACAATAAAATAAAAAATAGAATACCAACCTCCACTGATTATGTATGCATTGTTTCTTTAAATCAGTAGCAGGAAGACAGAAATGGGGGCCTGAGAAGGTGCTACACGGAAGCTCTCCAGCCAAGCAGAGAGAGCTGGTAGTTCCAGGGATGAATTTTATTAAGTAATAAATGAGGATTATGTTCGATGTTAGAATAAAGCAATTCTTGCTAGACTTTTTACAGTCATCGCATGAGCGATATTACATTTATATAGATATTTTAATCCATTATAACTCTACCTGGAACACTTACTGCACGTATTTGCAAAAAAGGACTCTCCTCTACCACATAAAACAACAAAATAAGCCACAACAACAACAAAAGAGCACAGCAGTTCACACGTGCCACAAGAGTCTCCTTCTCCAAATGCACATACAGAACCTTCCCCGAGGAGTTTACAATTGTCCTTTCTCAGGCCTCACATCACTTGCTGTGCTTTGGGCCAAGACTGTCTCCATATTCAGGGATGCATCTCTGTCACAGGGTAACCTCACTTGCCCAAGTGGTCAAACCTAAAACCAACTAAGCTTTCCTAGGGTTATGCTTATGGGACTTGGAAACCCTCCATCTGCCTCAGCAAAATAAAAAGATCACTGGCTGCAACAACACAACAACATGTTAACCATAAAACAATAGACCCTTTGGCCAACATGCATCCTACCCTGCATTAAGGGCAAACATGTAATTTTCTACTATGTCTTTTCCAAGACACATCCAGTCTCTGTTGGATCTGTGGTAAGGAGAGACTCCCTTCAATTTTAGTTTTTCTTTGAGTAACCAGTAGGGCTTTTCTAAAACCTTTGGAATTAGGAGGAGAGGGTAGTAAGGAGAAGGTCTAGAAATGATTTATTCCTGTCCACAGCATAGGTGCATGGCCAGGAAGATTTCAAGTGAATGCCTTTAAAATAGTGGTAGATAGAGCATTAGAGTAGTTAATTGCATGGACTTAGCTGAGGAGATGCACAGACAACTAAAGTCAAAGTCCAGTAATGAGCTATTGGTCTTCTAAAGAAAATACAAATGAGGAAGAATGGAGGGAATTCTTCCACTGCCTCCTTTGGGAATCAGCTGCCGAGCCAGAGCAGACATTTCATTGGTGGCCCCTTCAATGCTTCTGATGAGAACTCCCACGGAAGAGCTAGAGCTGCAAGAGTTAGAAGGGAACTCAACAGGAAGGAGCACTCAAGGTTCCCCTAACACACACTCTAAAATGTACATATTAGTTTCTGTAGTGCCTATCGCCATGGCAGCGAGGCCCATTAACAAGAGGTATCACTCCCATTTCTAAATGTTTTATTACATTAAGTGATAACCCAAAAATGACCCCTGCAAACATGTATAACCCAAAGATTTTACAACGAGCATTTAAGCTTGCCAAACTCAGACCTTTCCAAAGGGAACAGAGATGAAGTCTCAAGTAAGGACATCCTGGAATCAACCTGAGGCTACAAATATAATGGCAAAAAACAGGACTCCTAATACACAACCAGTCACAATGCTGCAGCTCCACAGATGGTACATATGGATCCTATTCTGCCAGCGTACACAAGGCCCGTGAGTGTTACCCTAGGAACTCCATATATTATTTGACAGGGTATGGTATAGCATGAAAGAGAACTGTCTACTTCTCCAGAGAAATTTCCAAGCTAAGCTACCCTAAATATGAGTCTTGAGACACCTGAAAAACAACCTCCAGAGTCCAAGAAAGCTCTAAATAAGTGGGCAACCAGCTCTGTGGGTTTTGGAGAGAGGAGGCGTGCCCTAGAGGTACCCAGAAACCCATGAAGAACCTGCTGCAGACTCAAAGTACAATGCAACAAGAGAAGAACTTCCATCCTCATCCTTCAGTCTGCACCTTAAAGCTGGGAGTTAGCCCAGAGCATCTGTATAAAGCAGACAGAAAAATTTTAGTTTAGGAGCCAGAAAATATACAATAGGGTAGAAGGTACATAGAAGGAAAATCCTCTTCCATTCCATAGAGAGTTTAACATGGGTAATCCGATGAGCAGAAACATGCTTGAATAGTCTTGGGCGAAACCATACCCTGGGAGCAGGAGCTAAACATACTATAACCACAACAAATTTAAAACAAGGACCTTCAGCAAAGCACCATGACAAATGTGAATTAAAAGAAAGAAGTAATGGCCCTTCATAAAGGGTAGGGCTTTATCAGGGCTCCACTGTACAAAACAGAGACCATCTACATCTAATAGCCCATTAAATCTGTTACAAATAATTATTAAATCAAAGAAGGAAAAAACAATGTCAGCCTTGTGTGTGTTCCATTGTTGAATAATGACAGTGTTTACCTTTCTAGTGTAAAGCATTACCGCTCTGGATTTAACTTAAAAGCAGAGCAGATGACAGATTTAATTATGTCTTTCCCTCTTAACTACAGTGTCTGGGTTATTTATTAACTAGGCCTGCGTATATTCATAGATTTGACTTGCTATATATACGTAGGTACAAGGCTCTGCTTCCCCACTACATTTAGAATGGCTGCCTGGGCACTTTATGCAATCTTCCTTTATTAATTTGCATGGAGTTTTTTCCCTCTGGACCAACTCAAATGTCAATACAGCCTAGTCAGAGCTCAGGAACTAAGCAGAGCCAGGACAGGTCAATAACTTAGATGAGAGACCACAAAGGAAAACCAAGTAGTGCACTGCAGATGTGTTGCAATGGCTCCGTAGGCGTCACTCTTCTCTCTAGCTGTGTCCACACTAGCATTTTGTTGTTTGACATCCCAATTTGGAACTACCACAGGGTGATAGCACTGCACTAGCACACACTGTATGAAACAGGAATCTTCCCTCCTAGGAAGGAAATAGTCGGAGCTGATTGTATCCTCTCTTATTCTGTCTAAGGGTAAAGCTTGGGCTTGGAGTTTGTCAGCCATAAGAGCTGAGGCTGGAACTTGGTTCCTTCTATATTCCTACTATTTAGGGCTGTACTTGACTGGATGGAGAAGCTGGGCTTGCTCCTAAGGGAGGCAGATTACAGAAAAGAAGCAGACTGGCTTTTGCACAAGCGAGCCTCTGGAAGGGGGACGGAAGCTGCCTGGGTCATCTAAAGTACTAGGGGTCAGTATTTTAATGACATTCCCTGCACCTGGCACCTCCCACGCCCACAATGAACTCAGGGAACTCAACACGCTAGAACAAAGGATCCAGAATACCAGCACATAGCCTAATTGAGTCCTGTGCCCTGTCATTCATTCAAGCTCTTCATAGCCAGGAGGTATCTGGAGAGACTCCTGTGGACTGGTTTTGGACACTGCCATTTACAGGGCTCTGTCAAGACAGCTGTTCTAGATAAGTGCGATGCAGAGGATGCTAATGTATCCAACCACCACCAAGCCCACGGGAGGTTCATAGAGAACCCTTCTGCCCTGTGGTCTATCAGGTCCTCCTGAGAGAAATCAGAGTATAGAAGGAGGCTGCTATTGAGTTCACTTTGGGATGAGAGAACCACAACTCCTTGAGGCAGTCTTCTAGCCTGTATGCAGGTTTCTGGGTAAGATGAGAGCCACACTGTGCATGGAACAATTTGAGCCAGCACTTTGGAAACAGAGAGGTGGACAGGGAAAATGAGTTAAGAGGGACCTTTTTGCAGAAAGTCAGGAAACCCCATGACCTTGCCTAGAGCCTTGTCTGGTTTGATTGTTAAGACTTAATATGTGAGGAGTCGCTAAGCCCACTCCACAGGCGCTATTCTCTGCAGAGGAACATAGAGCGGGGCGGGGGAGGGAGCAGACCGGAGCACAGTAGTGGTTTGTTCTACACTTGGATCCACCTGACTTTCCTCAAGTCCGGGGCCTCAAGAGTCAGAGGGGCCTCGGAGGAATAGGCTCTGCAAACCCATGGGGAACACAAAGAAGTCCTTAGAGAGGTGGCAGCAGAAGCAAGGATGGTGAGAGAAAAACCTCTCAGCCACTTTAAATGAAAAAAGAAAAGCCATGGGTCTATCTATGTAGCACTCACCACTGCAGTATCTGAGCACCTAAAGACATGAATATGCAGAACTTACGCAATTTTTTCCAATCTCTGCAAGAGCTTGTCTAAGATTTGAAACCAGCCACTCTTGCATCCTGTGTGACACCTGTACCCCTAGGGCAACAAGGTACCCTGCAAGTTTGGCAGCCTGACCCTCTCTTCAGCATAAAGCCCAGAAAAGTACAATGTGTTGCAGGTCAGTCCTGAGGTGCATTGGCAGAGCTGTGTACTGGAAGCCTTCCTGCCTATACAGTGGGCACTTCAGTAGTGGACCCCCATGTTTGGCTCATGACAATAAGCCTTTGTCACTTAATAGCAGGAAAACAGAATATGCCCATAAAATTAGAAAAACTAGACAGCTGTAACTCTGAATTCTGATTGAAATGAACCATGAGCACCCATAAAACACAAGAACAGGGACAGCGTCTTCATTGTTCAACAGAGATATGATGTGAAATACAGCAGTTTGCGTTGTCAGAGGATACACTGGAATTTTTTTGTTTGTTTGTTTGAATGAATCCAAAGATTCAAAGCTAAATTGCTGAGCTTTGCTCAATTTTGGATCAAAACAATTCAAACTTGTCAAGTTTCAGATGATTTGTTCTCAGCACCAAACATTCCTTCCTGGAGAAGAAAAGTGGTTCACCTGAAAAAGTGGCCCAAATATGCAAATCTTGGCAAATTAGGGCTAAGTTTTCACAATGAAAATCAGGTCCCCGTCCCATCTCATTACCCCCTCCCCCTCAGAAGTCTGGTGTATCTCCAATCAATGATCCCTTTGTAAATAGCTATTGTGGCTAGCTGAAAGATATAAAACTCTCTATTTTACAACTGGATCCTTTTGAGTTGATTATATAAACAACATTTTCCAGAAGAGTGAGAAATTAAAAGATCACTCCCCTAAACCATACTACAAGCATTATTCTACTTATGTTTAATACATATCTCGAGACTTATTTAGCCACAGCTCACATGGGCAGCCAGCTGGCAGTTTACAGTTACAATAAAACATACCATAAAAGTAAAACATGGAACTTGAACCTGTAAAGACAAAAAATAATCTTGTTTCACTTACCTAAGCAAAGTTCTCATCAGAGACACACAATTTTCTGATATTAAAATCCAAGGGAGACCTGAAAGAGAGAAAAAAAAAGTGCCACAAATGAATGAACCATTTTAATTTCACATACCCAGAAGAGACAAAACAAAAAGGTCAACAGCTTCAAAAAAATAAATCACTCCATTATCATACATTTCAAGCAGACTAACTAGTGGAAAGGACACTATTCAGAAAGCCAGCATGTCAGAAATAAAGGATCTGATCTTCCATTGCATTACACAAGTTTTATACCAGTGCAAGCCCACAGAAGTCAATGGAATTTCCCTGGCGTAAAGCTAGCATGGGGAAGCTAGCTAGCTAGAGAACCAGGCCCAAAGCATGTAGCTAAGCTGTGTCACTGCCATGTTCAGACTTTATTTAATCATTGGCTTCTTTCTTTTACGAGCCAGCCGTGCTCAAGAGTGGAGAAAGGAGTAAACAGACAGCCGCCCAGCCTGGAAGGGTGTGGGGAGGAGGGAATTGAAACGGTCGGTCATTACAAATATCCAGACACTCCCAGACTGAAATTCCAACAGAAACATAGGAAGGCCCAACATTCTGTTCAATATGTGGAACCTTGCAGTCTGCGGAACATATCACATGCATGTAACCATGTAAGTTTTTAGCATTCAAAAATGCAGTGGAGCTGTAGCAGGCATTAGGAAGGCAGCATTGGTGGCTGTATTAGCTCTTCCAAAATGGATATGATGTGTGTGTGCAGATAGATAGGTAGATACAGATAGAAAAACCGTCTGAGGCTTGTTAGGATCCACTACAAACAGAAAAAGAAAGTAAATAAGATGAGATTGACTGTATCGGGCCACTAAATTGACATGGGTGTTTAATAGTTAGTTGAAGAGGGAGAATTCTTTGTTCCCAGTATTAAAATTTGCACGGCTGGCCCTAGTTGAAGGACCATCATTCACTACTCTGGTACAGCTTAGTTAGGCTGATCTTCCTCTCAGACAGACAGTGCATTATCAGAAGTTCCTGCTATTCATTCTGCTTCCTGTTCGTTAGTGAAAGCCCCTTTTATAGCTGCTCTTAGAGAGGTTGTTAAACCATGGAAGACTTTGGGATACAGCAGATAAAGTACTTAGAATTATTCAAGAGAGGGCAAAGGGAAGTTACACTGGCTGGTTACAGCTGCGCCAAAACTCAGAGATAAGAATCTATTTCTTTTCTTCTTAGCAGATAAGAGAACCAACAATATTGCAATCAGAACGAGAGCAGCAGTGGAAAAAAATATGCTATTTTAGTTATCTACAGCTGGGATTTAGATTTGATTTAGTTTTAGTTTGCATTAGCCAACTGAATGTGTTTGGCTGGTAATTTATGTACACATGCTCTGAGACCAGGTGTGCTGAGAGCATTATTAAAAATCAAATAAAAGAATTAAATTGAGGGTTAGGGGGCAACTCACCAACCCATACAGGAAGACCCTTTCTGCTAAATATTCTCCAGATGAAGTCAGTTCATGAATAATTTTCAAGCTCAGAGCCTTTTTGCCACTGACTTCAATGGGAGCAGGACGCTGCTCTCAGTGTTTCTTAAACCGTGTCAGGTATCAGCAATTCCAAGCAGTTATTCTGTAGATTTCCATATATTATTAAATGACTGTTCTCTATGAAAAAACCACCACCACAAGCCTGGTATAGTACTTGACTGTTCAGAAGGCCATGAAAAAGCTGAAAAGCATCTGGAAATACTATAAGGATGCTGAAAAATTACCTCCCTCCTCCGGCCAAATTCAGATCTGTGGCTTTTAAACAGGCTGTTAAAAAAAAAGTAACAAACAAACACGGAGGTTTGCCATCATAATATAGCTACAAAATTATCAAGATACAAATGCAAGCACTTCACAGGATTCCAAAATGGGGATTTGGGGAAAAGTAAATTGTTCACCAAAAGTTAAGACTAACGCTGAAAGATATGAAGGTAACGTCCACCCCCAAGAAGTCAGCCCAAGACTCAAGAACTCAAACCAGATCTACAACCCTCAACCACTGCTCTATCCATTCAGAACAACCTGGCAAATCCTGTTTGAGGTATTCCCTCAAACCACAGTGAACGGAGCAAAGCCAGCAGGACATAGCCTCATGTTTTGGATTATACAAGACAGGAGCATTTTTCCTGTAAAGCATAAGGTGATGTGTTATTCCTCAGACAACTTTGCTGCCACAGTGTCAGAGAAGACAGGCAAACAATGTCCACCTGTGAAAATGATGGGAGGGGATAAACCAATGCTCAGGTTACAACAGGCCCTAAAGGGGATGAGCCCCAGGTCCTCACCTGGAAGGTGAGGGTAAGTGCCAGAGAAGGAGAGTATCTCTCTCTGTTTAGTGGGGTGGAGGGGGATTGCCTAGGTATGGCAGTTGAACTCCCCCTGTGAAATATGCCCAATTTATTATACAGGGTTATTTAGTTCAAAATGAGTCTTAGGATATGTCCACATTGAACCCAGGTCTATGGGACCCGGGCTTGTGGACTCAGTATGTCCAAGTCTATACTTAAGCAGCCACACTGTATTTAACCCTGGATGTACAATTGCCGGACACAGGCCTCACAGCTGTGCTAACATGTCCGTACTGTACTAGACAGACCTTCTGATTCAGGTCTGTGGCTTGACCTGTGTCCACATGACAAAATGACTCTGCTTGGATTCAAGTCACAGCAGGACTCAGGCTCTGACCCACGCCCCTAGCAGGGTCCTAGGACTCAGGTCCAGAGTGTTTACTGACCTGAATCAGACCGAGTGTGGACGGAAAGGGGACTTAGTCTCAAACATGAGTCAGAGCCCAGGCTTAGTGTGTAGTGTATACATACTCTTAGAGGTCTTCAGGGGAGGCCCCTCTTCCCCAAGATATCAATAGGCCCCAGAGTAGACAGCCCCCATCACTTCATACTGACTCTCTGCCTGCCTCCAGCATCAACAGCATCCTTCCCTCCCATGTGATCTGTGGCAGGGAGGTGACGGATTAACAAATGAAGTAGCACAAGTGTAATAGCAGAGCTTGCCATTAACACATCTGCTCCTTCAAACCGTTGTGATGAATACTATTTCAGAATGGTGACACCTATTAAAGCATGTAGCTACAAAACTATCAAACTGTCAATTTTCATTCTCCAAAAGGGGATAAAATACACCCACACTTTAAAGTTGCTATTAACAAAACTTTAGGATTTCTGTATTAACTGCAACGCAAACCTACAGCAACGTTCAAATTAATATAATTTCTGTAATTAGAAAAGCATTTATAAATGGGAGTCAGGAGCTCTGCTACCGATGCACGTGTCCTTGGGCAAATCACCTAGGCCCATTTTATTTTAACAGGTCCATTAACTTTGGATGCCCAGCTTGAGACACCTATGTGGATTTTCACCACATGCACCTGCAGCACCCACTAACTCAAGCAGGCGTTGCAGATGCTCTGTTTGCGGGCATCTGGTTTTAGTGGACATTTTTGGAAATGGTGGCTTTCATTTCTTTGTGCCCAAGTTTCCCCACCTATTATATGAGGATAATACTACTCACCTAGCTGCATGGTGTCTTTGCGAGCCCACATATGAAAAGTCCAAAGTACTGTTATACATGTATACAATATACAGAAAGGCTTAAGCATATTCCTTCATTTGCATCTTGGCACTATTAGAGCTGAATTTATCAAAACAAATCAACGGGTGTTTCCTAGAATAGAAATGTTGTAATGGGATGACACGATGGAGCTTGTTTGTTCTGTACATTTTGTAAGCTAGTTGGTTCTGCCCTGGCAGAGTACAACCCTTGTTGCACCAATGTTTAATTAAAAACAATTAGGCAAGAACATCCAAACCTTCCCGCTTGTTCTCAGAGAGCAACACCATAAGGTTATCCATGACAGCTGTGCAACCACAGACGTGCATTTTACCCCATTAAAAGGAACAGCCCTGAGTTCTCTAGCTCAACAAGTAGCTTTGAGCTTGATGCAGAGTAAAATTCTATGCCCTGTGTTATCCAGGAGGTCAGACAAGTTTATCATAATTGTCCCTTCTGGCCCCAAAAGCTATGAGTTTGAGGTTTTAACACAACAAGATTTATGCCCATTGTTCCACACCTGGATAGCACAAATCCTGCTCCATTTCAAAAGCTACCTTCTGTCCCAGTGATGGATACAAGAAGTCTCAACCAGAGAGAGCTTCAAGTGCTCTCTTGTATATTACTACCAGCATGCTCTTCTGGTTCACAGTTGTTTCAGAAATGCTGTTATTCTGAGAATAGAAATGTTGATGCTTTGGGGGAGCACTTAGTTCTTGTTCACAAGCCTGGTTTACAAGCCTAGTTCTTGGTTTACAAGCCTGAATTGTGGTAAGTTTTAGAACGCCTACACACATCCTTTTCTTAGCTTCCATAATCTTCAAAATCTAATATTTGGAATAACTGGTACTGAAAGAAGTGGAAGATATTTCAACAGTAGTTTCTTTGTCACTAGATGAATTTGCTGCAGTACACTGGTTTGTGTTTACAGATGCAACCAAATTTTCTGCATGCTTTGCAAGGATCACCAGTGCATTATTAACTAATGTGAGTGTCTCCCTCAATGATAATGTATTCATCCTACAGCGTTTAATGGTAACAAAGTTCCATTTGTGCAGAAAGTTTCCCACAAACCAGGACTCACTGGGAGATGTAATTTAAAAAAAAATTGGAAACCAAAGTTCAGATTAAAAGGTGATTATTTAAACAGACTGTGCTCTGAAATAGTCAGAGCAATACCAAACAAGGATTTTACGCCATGCCAGAAGAAGGTAAGGTAAGGTTACTAGCACAAAATAAGGTTAAGAGCAAACGAAACAGTGTGCACAGAAGAGAAAAGTTCTGTAAGACCCAGAGTAATGTCTGTGCAACGCATGCAATGCTTTTCAGCTCTACTCCACCTTGAAACTGCTTATCTAGTACTTCAGTATAATTTTCTGCTACTGAGTCATACATTTTCAATCCTCAACTTTCTCAGTACTATCAGCGTTCATGCAATCTCCTGCTGCCTATATAAATCCACATTCAATATAAAAAAATTAATATTGCAAAGATCTCAAGATCTCCTAAAGTTACTAAATACTGTTCAGCTTTTGAAGGCAAATTCATAGCAATACTACCAGGGTTTTGTTGGAGTTTTAAACTGGATACGAAAGTCATCCTAAATTTTGGAGAGTTTGGAAGACAGTCTAATTCTAATACATATTCATAGCACTGTACAATTACATACTATCTTCCTCAAGGTTACAAAAGAACTTTGCAAACTAAGGCCATGTCTGCATTTAAAACTTTTGCTGGTACAATACGGTTGGGTAGGAGAATTCCTCCCCTCCCCCCCCCGCTTTTAGTTTGTTTGTTTGTAAGAACAAAACATTTTTAGACTAGCAAAGCAGCTTCCAAAGCTTGTTTTTGCTGATAAAACTTACTTTGTTTTGGTAGCTGGTTTAAGCTATACCAACAAAAGCACTACTTTGCCAGAATAAGCTGCGTCTACACTAGGAAGGCTTGGAAGGTATAGCTATACAAGCAAACCTTCTCTAGCATAGATTAGACCTTCAGCTCTGCTCCTGCAAGGAGATACATGCAGGCTAAATTCTGTGCTGTGCTCACGTAGGGTCCCAGTGAAATAAAGGGAGCTGAGTAGGGGTCTACCTGTAAGCATCTCCTTCCAGGACTAAGGCCTGAGTACTGAACTGCAACTACCTCTAGGGTGGAATGCAGCTCTTCTTTAACAGTGCACAGGAACATTATATAAAGGTTTAGATTAGAAAGTCAAGAAGAATCTTGACATCAGCTGCAAGTCCAGACAGACTTCAGGGACGCAGAATGCAGAAGGTAAGAAGTTAAAGTTACTGAGTTACATCCTGAAAGACAGGAGAAAACCTGCCAACTAGCAACATCACTGACATGTTACTTCTTCTCTCCCAATATAAAAAGAGAGGAGAGGAGAGGAAGGGAAATCACAAAAATAGCTCTTATGAGAAGTGACCAAATAATTAATTCAACAAATTCAGCTTCTTTTTCTGTTTGCGGGATGTCCGGGAGAAGATCAGTTTCTTCAAATGTGTATTTGAGTCTTGTTTGACAAGTATGTTTTTCTTTACATGTACACCAGGGGTGGGCAAACTACAGCCCGCGGGCCACATCTGGCCCACTAGCCTATTTAATCTGGCCCTAGAGCCCCCGCTGGGGAGCGGGGTCAAGGGCTAATCCGTGCACGCGTGCCGCGGCTCCCAAAAGCAGCAGCATGTCCCCCTTCCAGCTCCTACGTTTAGGGGCAGCCAGGGGGTGCCGCCCCCGCAGCTCCCCTTGGCCGGGAACTGCAGCCAGTGGGAGTTGATGGGCCAGCGACTGCGGACGGGACAGCGTGCACAGCCTCCTGGCCATGCCTCCGCATAGGAGCTGGAGAAGGGACTTGCCACTGTTTCCGGAAGCTGCTTGAGGTAGACACCTCAGAGCCTACATCCCTGCCCCAAACTCCTCAGGCCCAGCCTGGAGCACCCTCCTGCATTCCAAACCCCTCGTCCCCAACCCCAGCCCAGAACCCGCACCCCCATCCGAAGGCCTCACCCCCCCCCAGCACCCCAACCCCTTGCCCCAGCCCCCTCCTGCACCCTGAACTCCTCTTTTCTGGCCCCACCCCTGAGTCTGCACCCCCATCCAGAGCCCTCACCCCCTCCTGAACCCCAATTTCATGAGCATTCATGGCCCGCCATATAATGTCCATACCCAGATGTGGCCCTCAGGCCAAAACATTTGCCCACCCCTGATGTATACTGATCATGAATTTGTAATGTGCGCTGTGTTGCTTAGTATAGATTGCTCAGATAAAAGTCATATCGTATTTTTTTTTCTTCCCTAATTAAATGAACATGAGTATTCTGGCATAAGCAAGTGCATGTGAAATTTTAAATGTATTGTTTCCATATAAAATCATACAGAAGACTCTGAAATTTGCTTTCCATAACAGTTGTGCTAGTAAAACTCAATTATTCTAGCATTCATGGGGTGTGAACAAAAAAGGGCCCAAGAAGGCTACTAGAGTTCATTTAAGAATTCAAACAAATACTATCGAGAAATTGTTTGCATTATTCATCCAACTCTAATTATTACTGTATACTTCTAAAAACATCATTGGATGGCAGCAGAGAACATACATTTTTTGCAACTAAAAACATATTACTTGTGTCTCAAAGTAACTTATAATTACCCCTGAAAATTTTATTTGTGTGTGTGTGTGTGTGTGTGTGTGTGTGTATATATATATATATATAAATATTACACACACACACACACACACACACACACACACACACACCTAAATGTTAGATTGCCAAGATACCACTACTGTTGACAGGATATCACCTCCCTACAATCGTTGCTACACAGAGACAGAATCACATTTTTCATAAAATATTTGAGAAGTCCTTTTTTAATTCAATATTTACACAAGAACTACTTTAAGAGAACATCAAGGGTTTAAATAAAAAAATACTTAAGGGAAGACATTAGCAAGGTTAGAAAACACACCAGACATGCTCATACACATCGGGGGTGGCAAGCCAATTTCCCAGTGCATTTTCACCCTTTACTTTGGATACTGTTATACTGTGCATCTCAACCTTACATCATGCCTCTGAAGGTTTTCTAGAACTGTATGCATTTTTCCATGTACGTACTAACATCTCCCAAACTCAGACTAAGGAATGACTTCTTCTGAAAGGGGGGGGGGAAAGAAAAAAGTGAAGGATTCCTTAAAGATAAAAGCTTTAAAATGGAATCGTGATCGAAGTGTGGCTCTGCCTATCTCCTGCTTCTGACTCAGCTGCCCCCCTAACCACTTCCTTCCTTTCTGCTGCATTATTTTCTGCTTCTTAGGTCTGGTACATCTTCGCAGTTAATATATGCCAAGACCCCACTTTCAAAACACAGCCATTCCAGGATGCTTTCCAGTTACAATGATAACCTGCACCCTTCCATTTTTATTTAGTGCAGTCCATGCTGTACCAGTTTGTCCCCTGACAGAGGCTGTTAGACATTTGAGGCAAGGCCTTATTTATTTGTTTGGCAGCACTTCCCCCTATGCAGTTCCACACTTGTGGTGCTATATAAATAAAAGGTAGGGGATGTCAATTTCCCAATAGATTAAATGTAGCCAGCTTTGGCAATGTTCATTTAACTTGAACAATACTTTGTATTTCCTTTGCTCATTTCATCCAAGGAGCTCAAAACACTTTACAAACATTAATGAATTAACACTCACAGCATATGAACTGCAGGAACACACCAGCTGCTTTAACAGTACACAGCCAATACTCCACAAGAATGATTTTTAGCACCACAAGAGTTACAATGAGTTTTTGGAGGGGTGGGGAGTAAGAGGAAGCAGTCACAAATACGGCATTACTAATACTGAAAAACTAGCCTACTTACAACAGCGGAAGAATCACTCATGTAAAGAGAGCAAGATTTGGCCTTAAAGCAAATACCAAGACAGCTGGCCGAAAAAGCTAGCTTAGAAAAAATTCACTGCTAGGAAGTCAAGGTTGCAGAGAGTAGCTTCATCGCTAGCACAGCTGCTGAAACCAGGTTTTTATTTTGCATTTAACCTACTGCTGTGGTTTCCTCCAAATGCCTGACTCAACCCTCCTCCATTTACTTTTCTGTGACAAATTTATTTACTAAAAGTTTTGCTCTTATTTTCCTGACTGTTCTGCCATTAGAGAACCTGCCCTACTATACACGCACCTGCGGGAGGACATTGTGGCTGTTTGCAGATTTCCTGTTCACTCTGAAGTATAATATTATTACATTTCTGCCTGAGCAAGCTAGTACTCGACCTGCTAAAAAGCTCAGCGCAAATGCTAGAAAAATAAATTACAGTGGCCACCCTTTTGTGGCCTGCAAAATCATTTGTATTTCCTTCAGAATGACACAAGAGAAGGGGAAAAACAAAATTCTCTAAAGCTTGTTTCTTTGTCTGATGCAAGGTGTGTTTCTATAACAATAAATATTTCCTTCCTTGCTAATATGCAAAATCATATTATTGTGAAGGAAATCAACTGAAAACAGAAAAAAAAAAACCATACGCAATCTCACAAATGCAGCTGAATCATTGCAGTCATTTTAATTCAGAATAAACATTAAAATGTACGAAATCTCACCAGCTTATTTGAAGACCTTTACAGCTTCTATTTGATCCCTCAGAAACTTGCCAGAGAGTTGGTTGAAAATTGGAGGAGGGATGCACAAACAATTGCAGTAATTTTTGTTTCCCGGGTTTCAAAAAGGAATATTTCCTTTCTTTTAGTTTTTTCCACAAAAAAAAAGAGTTAATCAGAATTTTTGCTTTTGAAATTTTTCCATTTTTCCTTGTTCCTGGTCCCCTTGCGACTTGCCATTGAAAAGGAAGGCGGGGGGTGGGGGGGGGGGAGGAGAGAAAGGGAGACAAGGAGAAAAGATAAGTTGAAAAAAAAAAACTATAAAAAAATTATCGTTGTCCCCATTTAATCAAAAACATGAAAAATGTAGAAAAAGAAATTGTGGAAATTTCCAATTTACATAAAAGCCATTTAAAATAAAATGTCCTTTGCAAAATTTCAACCAGCTCTAACGTAGATTACATCCTGCTCCTCTTGTTCCGAATAACCTACTGACTTCAGAGTGAACAGTATACTGTGATGGCTCAAAATCTCTGAAGGTCAGGCTGCAATTATCTCTCTCCATCACCACTGTACATTAAGTTGTAAAATAGCTCATCTTCCCATGATGTATATATAATTTTCTTTAACTTGTATTTTGGTTAAAGTTTCCACTTAAAAAAAAAAACAACGCTATTAACCTATGTCTCCCACTCACCCTCACTAAAGAAAAAGCAAAATAATCATAGTGATTTCCTACTCTTCTTTGCACTAATTCCTAGACTTTTATCTCACCCTCCCCTCCCATTCAACAAGTGATTTCATGCATTAGAAATTCAGTTTTTACCACAGCTCTACAGTCCTTTAAATGGATAGATCCCCCTGCAATTGTTAAATTTATCCTGTCAATGCCTATTCACATAGTACAAATAGGAGAGAGAAGCTGTAATTATACCTTTGTCACACCAAGGCCAACTGGGGGATTGTGGTCTGAGAATGCAGTGAAAGTGAGAGACAGACTGGGAGAAGAGCCAGAATGCATCAAGAGCAATAGATTAACACTGATTTATTAGCTCTTTAAGTCAGGTACTGCATTTTACACCCTTATTCCCATAAAGGCACAGATCTTAGACTTATCAGAGAATGGTACCAGAACACGGTGTGCTTCAATGACTACGATGAACTTTCTCATAACAAGAATCACATTCTTTTAATACTGCCCTAAGACTTCTCAATTTTGATTTGTTTAAATGTACAGTAGTTAAAAGAAGAATGGGTCACTAGCACCTACAGCATATAAGGAGATCCTTTCTGAAGCCTTGTTTGTGTAGATAGGTAGGTACTTAAACCCAATGGCTGTGTGAGTGGAGGAAGCTGGACAGGAATCGCAGACAGGTATCTCAATTCAAGAATGCTGCCAAGGACTCTGGAATGCTGCAGTTCACTATCTTGGTGTTGTTTACATTTCTCGACATCAAGTAATAATCATGCCACAATCAGTTTAAAAAAGGAAAATAAGGAGAGACAGAAGAGTACTTATATGCAGTATTTTGCTGTTAAGGAGCAGGAAACAGCCTTCCTCATTCTGACTCCTAATCTTGAACTTAAACGTTTAATTTTGCCTCTTTCTGGTCTGTTGGACTGGAGCCAGGGACACACTGCCAGAATGAGAATCAAGGTTAGAATGTAGCTGGCCCTGCTCCCAATCAAACAGATCACAAAACTCCTTACCTGACAAACAAGGAGATCATGCTTCACCTTACCAACTGCGCTGTGAGTCAAAAACCCAAGACCCAAACACGCCACATTCTTGGATCTGGCCATGGTGTGCTTGGCCCATGACCCAAAGGGACAGGAGTGGGGAGTTGTCTGTGTACTCCCCCAATCCTGGGTCATGCCAGGCTCCAGTTGGACCAACAGTTTAAGTTACGGCAGTTGTAACAGTCGCCCAGGGTACAGTTTCATCTACCACAGAGCACTGTCCACTCTGTCCATACTCCATTCTATCCTCAGCCTGCCATGATATCCTGCGCCAGGCAGATGAGGAGAAAAGTAAAAAGAGGGTGTCATAAATATAAAAAGGAAGGGTAAACACCTTTAAAATCTCTCCTGGCCAGAGGAAAAACCCTTTCACCTGTAAAGGGTTAAGAAGCTAGGATAACCTTGCTGGCACCTGACCAAAATGACCAATGAGGAGACAAGATACTTTCAAAGCTGGGGGGGGACACAAAGGTTCTCTCTGTCTGTGTGATGCTTTTGCAGGGAACAGGAAAGGAATGGAGTCTTAGAACTTAGTAAGCAATCTAGCTAGATATGCGTTAGATTCTGTTTTGTTTAAATGGCTGATAAAATAAGCTGTGCTAAATGGAATGTATATTCCTGTTTTTGTGTCTTCTTTGTAACCTAAGGTTTTGCCTAGAGGGATTCTCTGTGTTTTGAATCTGATTACCCTGTAAGGTATTTACCATCCTGATTTTACAGAGGTGATTCTTTTACTTTTTTTCTTCAATTAAAATTCTTCTTTTAAGAACCTGATTGCTTTTTCATTGTTCTTAAGATCCAAGGGTTTGGGTCTGTGTTCACCTATGCAAATTGGTGAGGATTTTTATCAAGCCTTCCCCAGGAAAGGGGCTGTAGGGTTTAAAGAGGGTTTTGGGGGGAAAGACGTTTTCAAGCGGGCTCTTTCCCTGTTATATATTTGTTAGACACTTGGTGGTGGCAGCAATAAAGTCCAAGGGCAAAAGGTAAAATAGTTTGTACCTTGGGGAAGTTTAACCTAAGCTGGTAAAAATAAGCTTAGGGGGTTTTCATACAGGTCCCCACATCTGTACCCTAGAGTTCAGAGTGGGGAAGGAACCTTGACAGAGGGTGATGTAGGGCTTGCCACACTAGCTTTATGCCTCCTGCAAATTCCGCCTGAGTGGCGCAAAGTTGCCAATGGGAGGGGAGGGGAAGGGAGAAAGAGGACCTGGGTCAAGGATCCGGTCCATAATCGATTATGCTCATATTCTTAAAAGGTCTATGCTTCAAGTACAAAAGTTATAGCCTTAATGTATATGGACTGCAGGTGTCCCTCCTTTAGCTCATTTTGTAACAGTGGCACACTTCCTTTGCTAAAGGAAACTTGCTAGACAGTAATGCTATTTATGGACATACTGCTATGAAACTAGGCAAAGTTTCAACCTATTATTCATCAGAGTTCAAGTAGCTTTTGTTATTGTTCCACCTGCCCTGAAAGGAGTAGCCAGTGAAGAAAATCAATCTATTTCCAAAATGGAGGGTTTTAAAAAAAATAATAATGAGGAAGTGCAGTTAGAGAACGAGCACAGGTTAGCAGTATCTGAAAATTATTACCACCTCCTGAGAGCTGTTCAAGAGAACTAGGTAAAATGGGTTGGTGATTTTAGTCTAGTGCACAGGTGTTCATACACAAAGGAACCAATCACAGCTACTAGCTGATTCAGCAGAAACCAAGCAAAGGGTGGGCATGGAGAGCACCCCTAGAAGTGTTCCCTCTCTCCGCATCCTTACCCCCAGAGGTCAGCAGTCCCCTAAAGAAAGCGAGAAACCTTGCACTACACTTTTCTACGCTTCACCTGATACAGAGAAGATTTCAGTTTCCAGTTTCTGGGCAACATTCACCAGCTCCATTGTTTTTTAAAAGAAACTTGATACAAAGCACATTAACTCATGTTGCTAATTAACTCGGGCGACTGATGAGTATAATGTACTTCCCACAGGTAGTCCAGCTAACATGAGATGCATGTGTTTCCAAGTATTTTTAAGAGGCATCTTCATATTTAAATGCCAACTGTCTCACAACCCCTTTTCTACACATGCATGTTTTACTCAGAGGAAGCACCTCCAACAAAGTGAATTTGAAATGCAAGAAGTTTTGCAAAGCTCTCACAGAGCTCAAGGACATTTGGAAGGGTAGTAATAGGTTTATAATGAACGTTAGCATACCATCAGCAAAAACAAGTCTATTCTTAGATTTCCCCCTTTGGTGTTTCCCATAATCTTCCTTCTCTCCTATTCCCTTGGGAAAATAATTTCATGGCTATCAGAAATGGGGAGAACCTGTTCTTCTAAACAGATGGATGAAAAAATAAAATCTCCCAATAAAGAAAAGTGCACACAAAACTAGTTAAACATTAGGGCTGTAACACAAACAAAAACCCCACAGGAAACACTACAAATTAATCACATGAGCAAGCTTTACTTTGATTGATTTCCTGGCTTTTGAACCATTAGATACAGTACTTTAAATGTGGGTGGGGGAGGTAAAACAACTTATTTTCCTACACACAGTCCTATCGCAGAGTTTATGTAGATAGGTGAAAAAGAGCCAACACTTCAACAGCAAGGTCTGCTCCGATATTACACACATTCCTCAGCAGGCACGGGCACAAACCATTGAGCCAGACAACTGCATTCAGGCTCTCGCCCATCATGATAACAGAGGGTACGTTTCCTGCATGAAGTACTAAATTAGAGCCCTGAATCAAGCGCAGAGTGACACACAGCTCTCTGTATCCTTCACCATATATGACCATACCACTCCTACCAAAATGACCCAGTGGACAAAAATCAGCTCATGGAGGAAGAACAGCTGGTTTAAACTGAACTAGAGCAAGCCATAAGTTATGCTAATGGACAGAGGAAAACATTCTGAAGAGCATGCACCCCTGGTGAGGTCTGTTTTGGCTGAAGAGATGCACCCACAATTAGTTAATTCAGTCTGCAGATTAGGAGCACTCTATGGAGTTGTTGCAAATGCTAAGCTGTCACATAGCAACAGCTGAGGGTAATGCTTTCTACCATCTCCAGCTGCCTAGAGACTCCATCCTATCCTGGACAGATGATGACCGGGCCTCAGATACTCATGCCTTTGTCATCTCTCAGCTAGACCAGAGCAATGCAATAAACCTAGGCATGAAGACTTCAAGACTTAAGTCCAACAGGTAAAGAAGGCTGCAGCACATCTCTTCAGAAACACAGGCTCCCAGAAGCACATCAAGCCAGCCCTCCACTCCCTAACCAGCTTCCCACAGAATACTGAATCAAGTTCAAGCTCTTGGTCCTTAACTTCAAAGACACTCTATGCCCAGAGAATGAAAAACATTGACTAAAGCTCCAGGATATCGTGATCAACAGCTACGCTCGTCAGGCATAAAAGAACTTTTCACAGTAAAGGGAAAGCTCATCTTGTGAGGGAGACAGAGCTGTCTCAGGGGCCGGTCCAAGACTGTAGAATGAATTGCCCCATGAAGCCCATCCCAAACCTCATCACCTTCTACTCCCAGGTGCACTTCTTCAGCCTGTCTTCCCTAAAATACACACACACACACACACACACACACACACACACCCCACCTCCAAAAGCAGACACGCCGCTGCACACACTTCTACCCACGAAGACAGAATAAACTCTGCTCAACAGAAGTTAGTCACATTGCTAAATGAACTCCTGGAAGGCACTGCGATAAGCACAGTATAAGAACAGCAGCAGGCAGAACAGCATTGAGAGCCACTTTGATAGCGGCCCCATCAGATCCAAATACATGGTCAAAGAGTTGGTGAGGAGGAGCAGGGCATTCTACACAGCTTTACGGGCACCCTGGGTCAGGGGAGAGCTCAGTAGCATAACTCTCACTCACAGAATACCTAGACTCCTCTGACTCACAAGAACAAATCACAGCAGAGCCCACTCAAGTCCTTTGAAGGTAGATAAGTGGAGTATCATAAAACCATAGTACTGTGAGACTGGAAAGGACCTCAAGAGAACATCTAGTTCAGTCTCCTGCACTCACAGCAGGACTAAGTATTATCTAGACCTGACCAGTGTTTGTCTAACCAGCTCTTAAAAATTTCCAATGATGGAGATTCCACAACCTCCCTAGGCAATTTATTCCAGTGCTTAACCACCCTGACAAGAAGTTTGTCCTAATGCCCAACCTAAACCGCCCTTGCTACAATTTGCTACAAAGTCCATCACACTGAGGGAGTATTTTTAAGGGACATCAAAAGAACCAAGAACTTTAAAGATCTACAGGTATTTTTCATAAGCATAAGAGATTCTGTCAGGGGATATGGCCAAGATTTCTGATCCCATTGTTGTGCAGCATGCAGTGGGCTAGTTATTATATTATTTGTATTACCATAGCAACTAGGAGCCCCAGTCATGGACCAGCACAATGGTTGCTTCCTGCCCTGCAAGCAAGAGAAACAAATAGTCTGTAAAGCACTTTGGGATCCCCTTTGAGATGAAGAGTCCCATGTTACTTCTGTGTATGAGCTACCTGCTTGTTATCCTCCAAGCTAACCATTCAATGGAAAATCCTCTATTTCATTTCCAAACTATTTTTGAAAGGATACAACCCCAAAATGTAACTATGCTTTCTAGTGGTTAGCAACCCATTCACTGACTATGTTCTCTCTCCGGTACTGTGGTGGCCAGGCTCAGATTGTGTACCAATCTATTTGTCCAGCCTGTATTAAAACCTCCTTCCTTCCTACCCACCGAGATATTCTGAGAGATACATTTCACCTGCTTCGTCAGGCTACCATTCAGAGGCTGAGTGTCTTTTTTTAATATTGGCACAAATTAATCCACCTGGAACGGAATCTCCCTTCCCAGGACATTTCACTTGTCCTCATCAGGTTGCACCTCAATACTGCTACCCCAAGGCTGTTAGGAGTCATGGTGAACATGTCCCATTAAAAGTCATCCTTTATGTGTTATTTTGACATCTACCCCCTCTTTATTCAAGAGTGCCCCGTGCAGAATTCCCAGAGATAGTTGGACATCTATACTACTTCACCCCAACTTATCACCAAAAGCCTTTCAGGAATTGGGCTGCCTTTGGTTCCCACCTGTGGATGACCCAAATCCCATCAAGAGTTTGACAACACAGAGGAAACCTTCACATAAAATTATGCTGATGTGGCCTACATTATCTAATATAGAAAATTCACTCAGTATCTAAAGGGACCCAAAGCAGATTTTTCCTATCCCCTCAATACTGCAGAGCCACACACACAGATTGTATGTAGGCATGTCTATGAACTCAAAAGAATGGAGGGAGGCTGGGTTGACAACTAGTCTCCCTTTGAGGAAATCTAGGCTACTTCAATGGGTTTTCCATTGTTCATATCTGCTCTGTGGTGTGGGAAATGCTCCGGACATTCAGACATTTTTTCCCTAACCCAGAATGTTTAAACTACATGGTACAAATTAAAAAAAAAAAATCTACAAATGACTGCTGATGGTAATTTCTAATCCCTTTTGTTCAAAATGCTGTAAGTCCCTCAGTCCAGCCTTTCACAGAACATTAGAACCTTTCAGGTATGTCTCCAGTGAGGCATCACTGAAAGCCACTTAGGTTGTAAAAAACGCTATCCAGTGATGCAGGCAGTGGGTCAGACTGGGCAATAAAACAAGACTTTCACAATGCAGAATCATCGATTAATAGTTTTAGGGTAAGAATAATTCTCTGCCCCTTGCAAAAGTTCTAAATTCCCTTTTAATTCCCCTCTCCCCCACAAAAGCACTTCTCCCCTTGCCCTTCCCCATCCAAACATTAGTTATCCCAACCACAAGTATGTATTTCCTGAGATTTCAGCATCCCAAAGGCAATTCAAAAGGAAAGTAAGGCCATAGTGAGCAGTCCTTTCTCTTCATTAAGCCTACATTTTCTGCATCCCCCACCCCCCGCAAATCTGTTTTCCTTAATAGTAATTACAGCCCCAAAATTTACCCTGATGTTCAGAAGACAGGCAAATGCTCTGAAGTACGGGGGGAAGCTGAATATTATGGTATGTGTAACGCTTTCATCAACAGAACTAGACTCACTTTCAGAGCAGTGCTTCAAGTACTAAGATGCATCCCAAACATGGTCCCTCTGCCTTATTCATGAGTGTGCAATCAGTTAAACCATTACCAGACAAAATGATCCTTCTCATAAGGATCATAGCAACATTCTACCACTCTCTAAAGACTCCCCATGCTCCCAATTCTACTAGACATCCCTAAATTCGCAACAAGAATAATGGCAAGAATAAGATCAAGCCAGTCAGCACCTGTGCCATCAGGTGCGTGTTAGCCCTAAAAGGAGGAAAGTTTGACTCCATTTTTTTGAATCCATTTTGAAGGCAGGGGATTGTTTAAAACAGCTCTGGTATAGCCAAATACTTTCTTGTTAGTCAGAGATTTATTAATGATAACATTGAGTTTTATACAGCAGTTACACCAGAGATATTTACCCTCCTGACTAATTTTGCCAAAAGCTTTGGATATAAGAACTTATGAAGTGTACAACAGGTTTTAAAAATGCTTACTGTTTTGAACTGCAGTAGGCCTGGTTGATAAAAGCATGTACCTACATGCAGAACTCCAATGTGGGCACACTGAGAATTCACTGGCATAAGACTTTAAATATCACAATCCCTTGTGCTATACTCTAAAACGACCACAACATATCAACCCTATAAAGAATGTGTCATCTCAAAATTCCCCTCCTTCTCTACATCTAAACAGTCGTCTATGTTCTCTCCCCCTCAAGGACAAATTAATAATGACTAAGTACTTTAAGAGAAAAATCTCTAATTCCCACCAATACAGGAGAAAGGCTGAGTGGAATTTGGCCTTCCAACAAGCTACACTCTATATAAAGTACTCATGTTGCAAACTTTACATAGTCTCTATAAGATGGGTTTAGAAATAAAACATACATTTGGGAAAATTTCAAGCCAAAAATTGCCGCTCTAAGGCTGATGCAATTTAACATCTTCCACAAACTTGACTGACCACCAAATCAAGGTCCAGGAGACAGGGTAATGAAGATTAGAAGCAGACAGTAGCTACAGGTGTATGTTTTGGCAAGCACCAAACATTAAGAATTTTTCTTATTCTATTATTATATTTATGTTGTAGAAATGAATTCACAAATGCTTGAAAATTAAAACGCAGACTGATGCCAGCTACATGTTCCTTAGCAGATCTGTTTAAATTAAATGGACTCACAAAGAACAGCTGAACTGGATCTCTCTGGTTGGCTTGGTCCTGCAATTCCTACTGATGTGAGTAATCCCTCGTCATTCAAGAAGTTCCATGCAAATCAATGGGAAAAGTCATGCAATGCTTAACCAGGTGAGAAAAAGTTGCAAGATAACTCACTATGTCTACTGTTGCCAAGAGTTATTCTCTGACACTGGAAGGACAGGAACATTTATTTGGGAAAGAATTTATTACTAACATGGTAACGACAGCATCACAGAAAAGCTATTTTTGGAATGAAGAGCAAGCTGGCTAATTTTGAAAAAGTGAGATGGTGTGAAGAAGAGGCAATTACTGATATTTATAGAAGACAGAAATCGAAAGAAAATATAAATGCAAAAATAGGGATCTCAGATTGTCTTGGAGGAGAAAGACTAACATACACTAGTTCTATGGGAGGGGATTATCCTATGAATTAAGATATATACAGGAAAAAGTACCAACATCGGCTTTGAGTCAGACCTCTGCCAAGGCATATGTATACCAGCTGTGAAGCTGTACAGGGCCCGTAGTTCTGGCAGACCTCTCCAACCACAAGAGGGATTCCACAGTAGCATAGATTCCTAATAGCCCCAGGCATAGAGGATGTGGCCCCAGGTATTCTGTGCTACTGGACAGGGAGATGCTGCAGCACATAGTATAACAGAGCCATCTCTGGGGCTACTCTAGTTTATGATGAGCACCACTCCCATCACCCTGGCTGCCTCCAGAATCAAGGAGATGCAAAGATCACAGAACCCCCACCTCAAAGACCTCTGGAGCTGCTCCCAGGTCAGCTTCACCGCGGTTTAGAATTAGCTCTGTAAAGCTGCCCATTAGAAATCTACATTACTCCAGTTTTACCCTCTTTAATCTTATCAATATTTTGATAGAAGTTACCCAACACTCTCCAGCATCAGGTCTCTTTATAAAAAGAGAGAGATAAAAAGAAGATTGATCTTTTAAGACCACAGCAATACTACTTTGGGACACATGATAGTGTTAAATTCTTTTAGACATTTTCAACAGATTTCAACAGTTATCTTGTTGGAGGAGTTAGGAAAAAAGCCAGACCTTTTGAGAAGTGGATATGCTGACTAGCATAGAATACCTGCTATTGCACTTTCTACCCTTCGTCCTGTATCATCAACTTGTGATATTAGACTAAGCTTTTTGGGTGTATCCATTCTAGGGGGAAAGTGTGGTTTATTTGTGGGTTGTTGTTGCTTTTTTAAACAAACGGTAAAACTGATGTGGACACATTTATAGTTTTAACATGTGACGGTAGGTCAAGGGAACAAGCTAATGTTAAATTCAGCCTACTAATACGTATTAAAACAATTGCCTGTCGATGCTACAATTTTGTCTCATATAAATGTTAACATAGTAAAAGATGTCTTTTTTTCAGTTAAGACAACACCTTTGAGCCTGAGATTTATTTGCTGAGAACAGTTTACTTATTATACACTTCCAAACAACTATATGCAAACACTAAGAGGGTGTAACGTCACTGGATTTATAGCTGCAACACTATGAATTAGAAAATTTAGGTGCATTTTTATCGTGTAGTCAAAGGAGAAGTTACACTCTTAAAAAGAAACAAATAAATATGATATGCTGCGGGGTGGGGAGAGAAGATGTGTTCTATAAACTGAATGTAGCAACGGGTTCATTATGTAAATGCTTGTTCTGGAATGCTGTCAGCATACTTCTTTATCACTAGCCAAAAGAACACTAAGTGAGGGTTATAGCCTTCCAAAGCCTCATAAAGGTCAATGCCAAGGAAGAAAGACAGGTAAGAAAAGGACTTTTTATAAGCTGTCTCCATATTTTTGCTGTTAGCTGCAGTGATCTAGAAGCCTGGTTGTGAATGATGACATCAGAAACATTAAGTGGCTGGCTATTCAGGGAGTACTAGGGATAGCTAGAATTTTTCTGTCCACACCATTTTTCCAACAGAAAGTTAGGAGTCTGATTATGTATGATTCTTTGTGAAGAGTGTCAGCTCTCTGTGGAAAACCGACTTTTCATAAAAGACCAATGTCCAAAATATTTATAGATGGTAACCATAAATTTTGATTAAAAGAGGCTGCCATGGTGCCCCCTGGGAGTTGTGGTTTAGGTTCCTCCTACTATCATAATCCTACAGGCTGGATTCCTGAGCTGGAACACATGTCCTATGATGAACCACGGCCAGAGACTCCCATGAGGTACCACAGCACCCTACCAAGAACGGAGACCATGGTGCATGCTGGGAGATGCAGTCCACTCAGGACATCCCTTCCCCCATACAGAGGGGACTAGAAGCATTGGACTCCCGGACTACAACTCCCATGAGGCCCCATCTCAGCTTTTCCAAATCAAAATGGTCTCTTTTTGACAAAAAGGTTGAAGGGCTCCATGGAGTTAAAAAAAATTCTGATCAGCAAGTACCTAGCCAAAGATAGAGAACAAGGTGTTTTTTGATCAATGTAATGAAACTTTTAGGAATCCTGCCCAAGTAGTAGATCTCACTACTAAACAGTTAGCAGGAGGTACCTCTTAGCGAGCTGCATTCTGGTCAGTAGTACAATTTGCACTAAGCAGAAGAAAATTAAATACACTGGGGGAAGGAAAGGAGGAAGACTTAGTATTTTGTCCAAAAGCCCATTTAATTTGAAAAGGGTGAAGAAGTCAATGAATAGTACAGAAGCACAAGTTCTGGTGAATTTATTGGTCTCACACACACACACATATATATATATATTGGGAAGGCTTCCATTTTCTTTGGACAGTTGCATCTTTTCTTTTCCAGAAAAGAGGGTTCTTAATAGATGGTCACTTAATGGAAAATGATAACAGGCAGGAGGCGTAAGGCCTTCTCCAGGTGAATAATGTGTTCTGAAAACAGATCTATTGTCTTTGCTCCCCATTTGGTTTTGTTTCACCTGCGTGCGAAGAGGCATTCTAAAGGACAAGTTGTTCTAGTTTTACTGTAGTTTGTACTTCTCAATCATCTGCTGAGGTGCTATTTTTACAGGGTTCTCCCCAGCCACCACCATTAACCTGAAGTAAACATAGTAAAACCTGAGTAACAAGGAGACTACTTTTCCCCATTCTGGAAGGGTAGGGAACGCCAGTGTCACAGAAGTGGATTGAGACTGGAAAGCTCAGGGGACCAAAAAATTATGTATGGAGCCTTCCCACTACATGTCAAGTTCACCATGCGCAGCAGTGACAGAGTTGGTGGTCTAAGTCCAGCTCCTAGCCAGGAGGTGCCCACATCACAAGTATCACCTTTAGCAGAGATGCCAAGAATTTAATGGACATGCAAATTAAGATGGCTAGCACCCAGAACTCCAGGGTTTGTGGGTGCTTGGCACCTCTCAGGATCAAATGCTACCATGCTCTCAATCATAAACATGAAGGGTAGACAAGGCAGTAAATGACCGATATTTTTTTGAAGTTGCTAATGATTTGGGGTGTCCAACTGAAGTCCCCTTAAGAGAGGCCCAACTCTTAGAAAGTGCCGAGCAGCACACTCTGAAAAAGCAGGCCCCTTTCAGATCTTATACCCTCCCAACCCCTGTGTGGTGTGAAGTTGGGAAGTGCTATTATCCCCACTTTATGGGTGGAGAACTGAAGCACAGAGAGTCTAGATGACTTGTGCAAGGTAACACAGGAAGTCTGTGGTGGAACAGAGAATTGAATTGAGGTGTCAGGTCCCAAGCTAGCACCTTAACCACGGGACCCTCCTTCCTCTAGCTATCTATGATATCCCAAATGGGCACTCAAAACCACTAGCCTCATTTTACAATACTGGCCAATACCATCCACATAAAAACATGCAGAATATTTTAGTGTTAACAAGCTGTGCATGCACATGCAAAATAACCACATCATGAAGTATAATCTGATAAGCTACCTAAAAGCTATATTTGATACACAGATATTCTTGTTAAGGTTCTTTAAGGGAACACAGCAAGGCTGGTTGATTGGTCAGCCCACAATCTGCCTTTTTTCCTTTGGAAAGTTCATTGAGTAACAGGATATATGAGGGGGAAGAAGAAAAAAAAAGTCTGAGGGGGAATGTTAGTCTTGGAGTTGAAGCAATGTACTGGAGGACGGCATTCAATTCTCCTCTCTGCCACAGACTTCCTGTGTGACTGTGACCAACTCATTCTCTATGAGTCAGTAGGGATGTAAAATGTTAACCGGTAAACTGATAAGCATAGTCTTACCGGTAATGTATTCAGTTAATGTTTAAATGCCTAACATGCGTCCAGGGTCCTGGCCACCGGCATTGCGCCTGGGGTTCCGGCTGCTGGCCTTGGTCCCCTTACCCCTGTCCAGGTCCCTCCCCACTCCTCTAGTTCCCATGCCTATGTTGTGTACTCGTTGACAATTAATCCCTGTGAGTCAATACCTCAGATCTATATACCTGGGGAAGCAATAGTTTCCCCAACCTCAGAGATGTTGCAAAGTCAACTTCAGTAAAGTTTGTGAGGTGTTATGGTGATGGGAGAAATACAAAAACACTCCCTCCATTAAATGATTCATGAATATCTTACCTCAAAAAGGATATCTGGAACCTAACTCACCTTAGCAACTCTACAAATAGCCAGTGTGTACAAAACAGAGGAAAAAAATCCAGAGAAGGAATGATTTCAAGCTCCACGGGGTTACTGTAAACAGAAACCACACCATTTTTTCTCCCTTTAAAACTGATTAAATTACATTACTCAAAACTCTCAGCACATAAGACATTCATGCAACGCAGGACAACTGTCTAAACTTGCTTTATAGTCTACGTGCTTAACATACTTCTACTGCATCACATATCTCCTACTTATTTTAAGTTTCATGGTTGGCTGAAGAACTAGGAAGTCTACAGCTGTGACAGTGTGTTACTATCATATTTGTAATGTGTTCATTGAGACAACACCTGGGCATCTCTAAAAGTGACACAATATATCAGATGGAATTAGTACAGTATGCTCATACAAACAGCAGTATGAAAATAGCCTGAATGCAAGAATGAAAAGATACACAATGAAGCAGTGTAAAAGACACTGCAGTAGAAGCAATCAGAGAGGTCAGTAAAACTGGTCTCTGCTAATCCCAACTCCTTTGTATGGCCTGCAGGGATAACATAGACACAGAAGGTGGATTAATAAACCCTGACAGTTAAAAGGTTAAGAAACAGCAGCACTTCTGTGACCCTTGTTCAGGAATTCCACAGACTGTTTTCAAATAAGAGTCTGTTTGACTTAACTATAGAAACGAAATATATGTGCAGTGCCCTTTAAAAACCACAGAATAAAAACGTGAAGCACGTCTATAGGATGACCCCCCCCTCAGAATAACTTCAAAGGTTGATATAAACACAAATATTACAACAGATTGTGTTTTAGCTCCTGGATTACTTTCCTTGCAATAAAGTGGAGATATTAAGTGCGATCTGGTTGTACTTCTGAAATTGAAATTAAGTATTTCACATCAAAACATCCATGATTTTGATACAGAGGAAGTTTATTTTACAAACATATATTGACATTTTGCTAAAAAAACACTTTCCCCCCCCCACACACATACATATATCCGTGGGTAAAAAGTTTTGAAAGCCACATTCTGTTAATTTATCAATAAAATGGCTTTCAAAGCTCGCATTTCTCTCCCGCACCCGTAATAGCTCCTCAGGATAAGAGGGATTTAACAACTGGTGGCAATCGCTCAAACTACTCCAGAGAACTTGGTAGTTACCGCAGCACAGACAAGAGCGGAGGGAAAAGTGGTTTCGGGCTCGGGCACAATAAAGTATGTTTGCAATTAGCAAAAGCAGAAACAAAGGAAAGAAAAGTGAGGAAAAAAGGGGGGGGGGGGAGAAAAGGAGCAGCCCAGACCAGAGCTGTCCGATCCAGCAGTGACCTGTTAGAGAGTGACCCTGGCTGCGAGCCCGTCACAGCTCGCACTGACGCAGCCCGGCACAGCTCGTGGAAGACACAAAGTTGCCAAGAGAACCGCCCGGGGGGGGGGGGGGTCAGGACTTGGGCAAGCGCCTGGTGGGAGCTCCCAGTGTGCACTTTCAGCCGAGCCCTTCAGGCCCCCTCCCCAGACGCGGCCGGGCCTGGGAGGGGTCAGGAGAGCGGGACAAGGCGGGGAGAGAGGGGTAGGACGCGCGGGGGAGGAAGGGGCCTCGCTCCACCCGGGAGAGGAGAAGCAGGAGCAGGACTGCGCGAACGACCCCCCGCCCCCGCCCCCAGCAGCAGAACCGCAGCGCCGCGAGCGAAGGCAGGCGCTCCCCGTACCCCGGCCGGAGCTGGGGGGCGGCTCGCCCCTGCAGTGCCACCTTCCCCCGCTGCCCCGTCTCCGCAGGGACTCGTGGGGGGGGGCGCCGGCCCCCCAGCTTTGCAGCCAGAGGGGCGACGGAGGAGAGGCTCCCCCAGCTCTGCAGTGATAGGAGGGCTCCCACCCCCAGACTCTCTGCCGAGATCTCCCGGGGAAGGGACGTGTCCGGCCCCCCGCAGACTCAGCCCCAGGCGGGTCCCCCCCCCCCCCGGCACTTCCCCCAACTCCCGCAAACTCGCTCGCTCGCTCACTCACCCCGCGGGCGGGGCTGCTCGGCCTCCTGCAGCGGCGGCGGGGAGCGGGGGACAATGGCTGGCGGCGCGGGGCGCTGGTGCAACAGGCGGCGGCACCCGAGCGCTCCCGGCGGCTCCCTCCCTCCGCTGGCCCGACGAGCAGCCCTGAGCTATCACGCATGCGCCATCTAGGAGACGGGGGGGGGCAGAGGAGGAGACCCCCTTCTCCGTCCCCCTAGGTTCCTCCTCCGAGCGCGCGGGGCGGGGGGGAAGCGGGAGGCCGCGCTGATTGCACGGCCCGGGGGCTCGCGGCTCCCCGGGCGGCTGGAGTTCACGCGTGGGAGATGCTTGGACGGGGAGTGGAGCTGGCTCCGGTGGGTGCTTTTTGCGGGAGTGGAGGATTCAGCAGCTGAGCAGGGACTTCATCAAAAGGCTTCTCCGGGCAGGTCCCAGCTCCTGCCCCTCCCAGAGCGCTTTACCGGCTTGCAGAGATTGATCCTCGCCACGCTTCCTCCCCGCGTGACTTGCCTGTTACCCTCCTCGCTTTACAGGTGGGGAAACTGAGGCACGGGTCACTTAAGTGGCTTGCCCAAGATCTCCTGCCCCGCAGTCCTGAGATGAGCTTTCGCGGGTAGGTCATCGTTCCCTATCGGACAACACAGTTACATCTCAGAGATGTACAGTATTAAAATGACAATAGTAATTTTCCCTCTGATGATATTCACCCTTTCTTGTCAACTGTTGAGAATAGGCCACTTCCACCTTCACTGTATTGGCCTCATTAGCACTGATCCCACCCCCATGGTAAGGCAACTCCCATCTTTTCATGTGCTGTAATATATATACTGCTTACTGCATTTTTCACTCCATGCATCTGATGAAGTGGGTTTTAGTCCATAAAAGCTTATGCCCAAATAAATTTGTTAGTCTCTAAGGTGCCTTAAGGACTCCTCGTTGTTTTTACATCTCAGAGACTAATTGATATATAGATATATATTGTAATTCTTTGAGAGATGGGGTAGAAAAATAGGTGGTCTGCAGATTTTAAAGTTACTATTTACCTACATAGAAGATTACTAAATTATCATCCGTTAGAGTTGGGGAACTCCTCTCCAGACTCTGGGATTTTGTAACATTTCAGAACCTCTCCCCCATTTTATGTTTTAGATTTCCCCCAGCATCACTGAGCTTCTTAAAATATTCTCCTCCCCCTTAAACAAATAATTTAAATTCTCAAGGGATGGTGTAGTTTTAAAAGCACCTGTATTTCTACCGAAACGGAAGCCTGCTCTCTGTAAAGAAACATGCAGCAGCAGTTTGTCGTAAACCAATGGAACCCAAATCTCAAAATTCTCTTCTAAATGCAGGTCCTCTTTGGATATCCAAGGGCACTCCCACTTTGCTGGCACACCTGAGGAGAGGGCGGGGCACTGCCAGACCTTTCCATCATCCCAAATTGTGGGGAGCACAGATTAGAGCAGCTGCAGGGCTACTCCGGTTATGCTTTCTGAAACAATCCCATAACGGCTTGTACCTCTGGGTCCAGGCTCAACAAGAGCAAAGCATGTTCTGACTCACCCACGGTATGCCTCCTACAAACTGGGCAGGCAGAGAATAATGTATAGCTGGCATTATTTATGTTATTCCGCTTGGGGATTTTCCCTGTGTCAAGGGATTCCCCAGCAGCTTTAAGCCCCTTTGCACCACTGGAGCTACACAAAGGGCATCCACATCAGGCAGATGACATATCTGATGTTTCATACACATGGCACAAAAAATAAAGTCTTTCTCAAAGGGTATATAATGTCTGGTCAAAAGCAGGGGAAAGCACAGGTTACGTGCACACAGAAGACCATCCTACCCTTACAATGGGCTAAATCCAGAAGTTTTCACTTAGATTTTACTCAGTTTCACTTCATTGACGTCAATGGTACTTTTGCCCCAGGAAAAACCTGCGGGAGGGAGGGAAATGAGCACAGAGCTCAGTATTTTGTCCCAATAAGTTTTTATCTCTAAGCTGGACATTCTAATTTAGAGGTTCTCAGACAGGGATTTGTGGTCCACATGGGCTTTCAGGGGTGGGAGTAAACAGTATGGGAGATCTTCAAAGTGCCTGGGTGAAATCCTGGTCAGAGTCTTGAAATTGACTGCAGTGGGACCGGGATTCCACCTGTTTCCCTGTACAATTTATGCATTGAATAACAAATTGTGATTTGGGTTTTGTTTTGTTTTTTGATGAAGAAATTACAGCTTTTTCCAGACTGGGAAGAGAGATTGCTGGTCTCTCAAGGCCTGAGAAGCCTTGTTTTGATTCCAGGGAGGTACTTCTAGTGAGTTTTATCACCTACATTTCACCTTGATTTTTCTCCCTTCTGTGCGACCTTTTCCAGTTTATTCAGCTGCTCTCTGAATTCTAATTAATTATAGTACTGTGCTTCTTTATTGAAGTTAAAGGAACATGGTTTAAAGCCCTGGATTTATTTTTATATGAAGGAAATAACTTTCACCCACTAAACTTTAGCTTTAGTTGTGTGTTTCAGTTTGTGTTACATTTCCAACATGCCCTCCTCCGGCTATTGTAAAGTATCTCCTTCTAGTGTTTCTGGCATCATACACTCTTTAGCAGTGAAATGTGATCCTGTGCAAATAAATGTGGTGCACATGTATCCACCACCGCAACATTCTGTTGCATTCACCGTATAAGTGATCCCTCCAGAGGGAAGGACTCATTTTGTCGCGTTTGAGCTGCTCACAGATTAGATGCACATATTATATCATTTTTTCTGCAATGAGTCTCATACCTCTATAACCCTCACAACAAACCTATCAGTTGAGTACATATGATTATCCCCTATTATACACATTGTGCAACACAGAGGGCCAAATTCAGCCCTGACTTACACTGCAAGGAAAATGTGGCTCAAAAAGTTTGTGACTTGTCAAACCCACAAGTTAGCAGCAAAGCCAAGGTTAGCAGCACCTATTTCCTGTCTTCTAGTCACACTAGCCACTAGAAATCATTACCTCACTAGAGCAGCTTTTGTCCTAAAGGACCTAGAGCACTGTACTAAGTAAGGACTGATCCTGTGCCCATTTAAGTCAACAGAAAGAGTCATTTTAAGTGAAATGAAAGACTGCTCAGGCCCTTAGATAGCGCACAAGAATCATTTCACCATTGGAGTAATATAGTCACTTCTTGGTTTGGAACACTTCTGCTGTTTTACCACACAACATTATGTGACCAGTTAGAAGAACAAGATGAGAAGAAGAACTTTCCCAACTGAAGCTGCAAGGGATGGGAGGGGAAGGGGGATTGGTAGGGACACTATAAGGACCCAACTTTTAATTTGATGAAACCATCTAGGTTAATACCTCTTCCCTTGTAAAAAGGTGCCATGG
Source organism: Natator depressus (assembly GCF_965152275.1). NCBI lineage: Eukaryota > Metazoa > Chordata > Testudines > Cheloniidae > Natator > Natator depressus. Next base: position 71,103,691 of record NC_134243.1, read on the forward strand.
GTTCTTTAATGGCTATGACTAGTCAGTCCCTCATTTTTATCTCTCATCAGACTGGAAGTCCAGTAACACATTATTGACTTATAGGAAAGAGTGCCACCTAGTGAAACCTCACTTCCTGCAGCACCGCTGTGTCCCATGGAAGTGTTCCATCAAAGCACTGTCCCAGCCCAGCCCGTAAGGACAAACACAATAACAATGTGGCATGGTAACAGCTGACTAAATCTTTCCATATAAGATATGGAAAAACATATTTTTCCCCACTTAGACTTCGATCAAGGGAATGTTTCTGCTTTAGCAGCTAGGTATACAGCCGACAACTCCATACATCACAAGTCTTTCTCACATAACCACTATGCATTTACACACACACTTAACAGCTGTAAACACTTTCAGGAAGTTCTTTAAATGAGAGAAAGCAAAACTAAGCAGTCTCTTGAGAGATTGTACCCTAATTGCAACATTCTCTGCAATGAAGTCCCCTGCAATGGAGAAGGTGTGTCAATTCACCTCCAGTCTGATCCACAACAGCCTCAGCACTGTTGTTCTCTATCAAGTAGATATTGCCAATTGGATAAAACTGTGCAGTGAGTTTGTGATGTAGGTGAAGTAGGGACCGGGTTACATTGGCTCTGAGGACCTCAGAGTGCTTTCTAAACAGGTTAACCTCCATTTCCTACCTGTGAGGTAAGTAAGTGTTATGCCCATTTTACTGCTGGACAGAGAGCGTAAGTGAGATGCCTCAGATCATGTAGCAAAACAACAGAATGGGGAATCAAACTGAAAGGCCCAATTCATTGCTGGACTCCAGCCCTTTTCTTCAGGCAGGCTAGCTCAAAGCGGCTATAGAATAGGCATAACCCAGCCCACCAGGAATACCACTGGCACATGAGGATCTTGATTCCAGGGGAAGAGTCAACTCCATCAGCTCTATACCATCTGCACATTAGGTCTGGGCAACAGAGATCCAGATGGGATGGCAGAGGGAATATCACACAGATGAGGTGTGGGCAGGTCTGGGGGAGAGAGGGAGGGGTGAGTTAGATGAAAGAGCATAGCCTAGGCACCCTTGAAATTCCATCCCTCTGCAAAGTCCCATAGGGCTCTTTTATTACTAATATTGCAGTGGCACATAGGAACATGGAACAGGACCCCTTTGTGCTGTCATGGAACAGGACCCCTTTGTGCTGGTTCTGTCCCAGAGAGCTTGCAATCTAAGTTGAATCCAGGGCTCAGTTTAGAGCAGACTTTAGGGATACTATAACTTGCACTGGAAGGTGACAAGGCCCCTGCAGCCCCTGAATGGAGTAGATATAAACTCCCTGCCAGCTGTTGCTGCACCAGTGCCTATCCCAGCAATTCCTGACTCCCAGCCTTCTGCTCCATTTACCAAATAATACTTTTTAACTGCAACCATCTTCAAGGTGATTGGGGTGAAAGACCTGTGCATTGAAATGGGTTTTTAAATTATTTTTAAAGTCCTACCTATGCATCCAAGTTCCTCACCCCAAATAATTCTTGCAATGGGTGCATTAGGTTCACTGCTAGTGATCACCCATAGAAGCAAATTAACAGTAGGTATTGACAGAAGGACATACAGTAGTTTTCCTGAGTGTGAGTGTATGCCCACATTCCCACATCATTTTGTTTTTGACTCATCTTCAAAAATGTTTACATCATGTTTCACGAATTGCCATAAGCCGAGCCAGCCCAGATCCACGTTTGAATTTTTTAGAGCGAACAACAGGCAATAGAGAATCATGCTTTATTTGATCTGTTTTTCAGATTTTTTTTGTCCTGGAACCAGCTGCAAGGAGCTCAGTCATTGCCCATGTTACAGATTTATGTGCTAGTTGCACCCGTGTGATGGTAGAATTTGGGTCTGTGCACAGATTCTGAATAACTGGCTATACTAGCATGAATTAGCAGTATGACTCCATTGGCACTGATTGGTAGAAAGCAGCCAGCACAGTAGAATCCATCAAAGGAAGCAGCCATGATTAGAAACAAATGTTCATTAAGTTTATGCAGCTACAAAAACAAGACCCTGGACATTAATGGTACAGATGATACAGGCTGCACATGATCTTAGTTTTTTAATTGTATGTGTTTAGGGCCTGTGAAAGTAAGGAACTGGTGCTAGCTCTAGGTACTGCCCTAGGAGATGTGCTAATGCCACATCAGCTGTTATTCTAATCGTAACCCCGCTCAGAAGCTCTAACAACACACCCCTGTACTGTCCTATAAGCCCCCCTTGGTATCTGAGTCCTGTGCTCCTATTGAGCCAAGATTTTATAATGTGGCCAGATGTCCAGTAAGGAATAAGATGAGATCACCAATCTAGTTTTCACTTGTGACCAAAACTCAGGCAGGGTTGGATTTAGGTCTCTTAGGTTGCCATACCAAAGAGAGCAGAAATGCAAAATGAAATTGATTAGAAACCTGGTTCAGTCTTGTGTAAAGAGCTTGCTGCAGAGGGAAGTTGTCAGTTTTGTTTTGTCTCAAGCTCTGGAGGAAGTAGCTACAAAGAGAACAATCCCAGTCAGATTTTGCAGTCAGCTCTGGGGATAGATTAATATCAAAGGATATGAAAGAATCCTAGTCAGTTTCCTTTTGTGCATTACTTAAGAGTGCGTACTATTTTGAGATAGTCTGTATTCTTGAGCAGAATTCCCCATTAGAAAATAGGGGACAGCACTGAAAATGACACAATCTGTGGGGCTGCAATAATACACTTTGGGGTGTTTTTATTGGCCCTCTGGTTTCTAAGCCTTTAGGGTGCACGTGGGTCACATTTTCAAGCTTTTCCTGGCATCCACAAGGGCTATAAACTTTCATTAAAAAAAGAAAAAGCTACGATTCTCTTGCAGTTTTTTGATTCCAGGAGCTGGGGCTTTAAACAAAAACAAATATCACAAGACTTGCAATATAATCTTGAGCGTTGGCAATGTTGTGTACCTACTGTATAAGAGAAGCTTCAGGGTGAAAGTCAGAGTGAAAACAGGCAGAGATATAGCTTAGAGCAGGGGTGGGCAAACTTTTTGGCCCAAGGGCCACATCTGGATATGGAAATTGTGCGGCGGGTCATAAATGCTCACAGAATTGGGGTTGGGGTTCAGGAGGGGGTGCGGGCTCTGGGGTGGGGCCAGAAAAGAGGAGTTCAGGGTGCAGGAGGGGGTTGCGGGGGGGGGGGTGAGGGCTTCAGATGGGGGTGCAGGTTCTGGGTTGGGGCTGGAGATGAGGGGTTTGGGATGCAGGAGGGTGCTCCAGGCTGGGACTGAGGGGTTTGGAAGGCGAGAAGGGGATGAGGGCTGGGGCAAGGGTGTAGGCTCTGGGTGGCATCTACCTCAAGCAGCTCCCAGAAACAGCTACATGGCCCTCCTCCAGCTCCTGCACGGAGGTGTGGCCAAGTGGCTCTGTGTGCTGTCCCGTCTGCAGTCGCCGCCCCTGTAGCTCCCATTGGCCGCAGTTCCCGGCCAATGGGAGCTGCGGGGGTGGCGCCTATGGACGGGGCAGCGCACAGCGCCCCCTGGCTGCCCCTAAACATAGGAGCTGGAGAGGGGACATGCCACTGCTTCCAGGAGCCGTGGCATGCGTGCGTGGAGCGGCCCTTGACCCCACTCCCCAGCGGGAGCTCGAGGGCCAGATTAAATGGGCTCGTGGGCCAGATGTGGCCCACGGGCCATAGTTTGCCCACCGCTGGGCTAGAGGGATCCTACCATGGGGCTAATACTGTGCCTTCAGCTACTTTGATCAATTCCATTCCTATCACTTTAAAATAAGCGGCCACTGGGAGCTGCGGGCGACCATGCTTGCGGACAGTCAATATAAACAAACTGTCTCGCTGCCCGCCCACGGATAACCCTGATGGCCCACGTGCAGCCAGCGGTCCGCAGGTTGCCTACCACTGTTCTAGAGGATTGGTGTCCTTGTCTCCTGTCAGTGCTTCTCTCCAGTCCTGTAATACTTTTCAGGGGTCTCTGCTCGACCAGAGTTTCTCAACCTTTTTGATACCAGGGACCAGCTTTCTGCTTTCCTAAACTGTGTCAGGGAGCTCTCAGGGACTGGTGCTGGTCCATGGACCGGTCATTGAGAAACACTGGGCTAGACCCATTGTTAGTCATTTCTTGGCAACCTCGGCTTCAGCTTCTTTTTTGCCATTATACAGGCTGTCCTGAGGTAGGGATATGGCATGTTCAAATTCCTATGATGTAGCAAACTCTGGAAATGCCTGACGGGCAAATGGAGGTCGATTTTCTGTAGTTACGATCGCTGGAACCGCGTGGTGGGCAAACTGTGCTTTGCAGCATTCACTAATGGCAGCTGCTGTTGTGTGCAAGTGATCTGTTTCTCGGTAATCAGAGTAGCAATCGGTCATCATAAGGTATTCTTGACCACGCACAGTAAATCAATCCAAGGGTAGCTTACTTCAAGGTCATTTGGTTATTTAATATGTCTTGAGTGGTCCCCAGTCTGGTAAACTGTGGAATAGTTTCTCAAAGGAGGCAGTGGAAGATGCATTGGGTGGGCCATTTCAATCTAGAATGGACAAAGTAATGAAAAATAGCTGCACTATGAAGGAATAGGCTAGATGATCAGATAGGGGTCTTCCATCTCCAGTTTCTATGATTCCCTGTTGTTAGCTGGCTAGGAATTCACTGCAGATACTGCACCAAATCCAATGACTTATGAGGCCTTTGACTTCTCTGTTCTTTTGGGGGCTACACAGGACATCTTAAGTCCTGGCTAGACATGCTTGAGGCTCTGTATAAGTAGAGTGTGTGTTATTGCTTATTATTATTATTATTATTATTATTCATTGTTTGTACACAGAGGCACCTAGAAACCCTGTCTGAAATCAGAGACTTCTTGGGTGAAATGTTGTACAAACACCCAGTAAGAGACTGTCCCTGCCCCAAAGAACTTACATGGTGTAAGTGGGCTCAGTTTCATTGTAGACAAAGGTAAGGGAGTTCCACCCTGCAGTATGTTCAGTGCTGTTCTTAAATTAATCCCTCTGTGCTTTGCTATCCTGACTGATCAATGATTTGGAGAGTATGAAGTGCACCATCCATATGGGTACGTCTCTGCTCTGGACATACCACTTTTCAATCACACGAAGGCAGCCTGAGGGCCCCAGTAGTCACTTTCTTATGGTACTGATTCTCTGGACAGAAATTCAGCAATGAACATCAGGGAGTCTTCTTGGTACTGTTGATGCACATTACATGTTTTAGTTTTCCTTAACATTGTTTAGAGGTGATTGGGGCTAAACACATTTTTGGAAATAGCTCTCACATATTTGTGGTTGAGATGGGTCCAAACCCAAACTCTGGATCTGAACCCTCCCCTTCGCACCCACCCCTACCAGTCCTCCCACATTGGAAGATGGGGTTTGGAACCTGAACCCAATTCTGGGTCAGAATTTTACAATTGCGTCCTATTGTCTATAATAAGCCAAAGCAAAACCTTGAACTGAGGGTTTAAACTTGGATCCAAATGTTGTGTCTCCAGCCTTTTAGCTTGTGATCTGTGTCCACATGAATGTGATCTTATCCCAGAAGATACTGGTCAGACTCACCACATTCAAAAAACAATGGTTAGGCGTTCTGGCTGTACCTGAATTTAGTTTCGCCCCCTTGGAAAAAATAAACACCCAGTAAGCAAAAATATGCAAGCACAGGATTGTCAGCCAAGGAGTGATTAAAGTGACCTACCTATCTACAGGACAAGTACAGCAAAGGCAAGTTTCCTGCTGTCCCCATCCAGCCCATGTGACTCAGCCCTGAGCTGAAGGGAGCTCCCCTACAGCACGGAGGGAAGTTCAGTCTTTATGGTCCATTCAGACCTTGGCCTCTGGTGAAAGACTCAAAGACAAAAGACTCAATCCTGCCAAGCACTGAGTGACTTGATATGGTGTTGAATGCCCCCAACTCCTACTGAGGCCAATGAAATTACACCAGACATGAATTTGGCTGGCTATCCTTTGGGTGAATCTATTAATTTATGGAGAGCAGTTGAAGACCTTTATGAGGATGAAGGAACAGATCTCTTCCTCCATGGGTTGGGTAGTTTGATCACGTGCCCAGGTGTCAATAACACTCTTTGTAGCTCCAGTCTGCGTGCCTGAAGGATTGTCCTTCGTGACTGTTGAAACCACAGGCATTCCCAGGCATACTGTATCTGATTCTGTAAGTTAGACCATGCAGAACATCCCTTTGTTAGCTATAATGTCACCTTGCAAGACTCCTCCTGGGCTCACATTAAGCTTCTTATGCAAATGTGTTTTAAACAAAAGGAAAGTGAGTTCCCAGACATTCTTTCAACTGTGGTTGGGACCAAACTAGTTCAGGGTGAGGCTAGCTGCAGTTTTCATTGGAAGAATTGGAAACAGGATAACATTTTGGACCAGATGTTTTCAAATGTGCATGTTGAAATGAACGTGTGAAAGATCAGTCAGATGGTTGTGTGCATTAAAAAAAAAATTAAGAACTTCATTTTTTAAAATAAAATTTATTTCCAAAAATGCACCTGCAGAATTTGCATGCTCATTTACCACAACTGCATTCACATTCTGATAACTGCACCTGACAGACATTTAACTGATCGTTTCCAAGCAGGATTAATTGGGTTGCTTGTGCAATGTGGCACATGTAGGTGCAGATCATGCCAGTGCATTGTTGTACCCAAATGAGTCTAAAATTCTGGCCCTGGGTTTGCAACTAAAATCTCTGCATGGAAGCAATTTGGAATTTTGTCACAGCCTTTTAACAGATCTGGGTAACAGTGACCGTGCTTCCAGCTGAGAAGACTGGATATGACACCCTTGGAGCCCATTGGCAAAGCTCTGAGCATCAACCACAAGGGATGTCTTGAAAGTGAGATGAGGTGTTTCCTACTTCTAGCAGCTGAGCATGTTGCTTCCATTGCGCTAGTCCCTGCCAGCAAGGGAGAGGGACGCTTTAACTTTAATACCCTGCCAGCCAGGCCAACACCCCCAAAATGCTGTAGAGTGAGCAGGAGTCATCTAATGATGTATTCTGAAGTCCCTGGGGGGATGTAGTTTGCTGGGAGTATCAAGGGGAGGGTAAGACACAGCTACAGAAGCTCAGAAGCACACTGCTTAGATGTTTGTGTCTTACATTTCTTTATGGTGGTCACCAACACAGTAACATCAGGGCCATTGGGTGATCATTATCAGATGGATGAGTGTTATGGTGCTGCCTAATGGCCCTTTTTAGTTTGCAAAAAGTGTGTGTGTGTGTTTCTTTGTTTCCTTGTTTTAAGCAGGAGAGAAACCAATTACTCCAGCAATTATTATTGTATGTATGGTTTGCGTGCCATGGCAGACACAGGTGTATATTGAAAGAATAAACTACTAGGAAGTAGATGTTTTGGCAGTGAAGATACATTTGTGTAAGAAGCTTAATGTGAGCCCAGGAGGAGTCTTGCAAGGTGACATTATAGCTAACAAAGGGATGTTCTGCATGGTCTAACTTTCAGAATCAGATACAGTGTGCCTGTGGTTTTAATAGTCACGCAGGACAATCCTTCAGGCAGGCAGACTGGAACTACAAAGAGTTTTATGGACTCTTGGTTCAAACTAAAAACCATGTGGTTTCCAAATAAAGACATAATAGAATAATAGAACTTAGTTAAGGTTTATTGGTTCATGTACCTGTAATCTCCCTTCTCCCCTCCCTAGCCCTATGCAAGTGCAATTCCCTGTGGTATATTTTTCAGCATTTTGTCCAGTCTAGTTTTTAGGGACTCATCAATGAGACTTCTATCACTTTCTCTGGGAGATCATTTTGTGGTCTAATAGAGCTCCGAGTTTAAGCTTCCTGCTATCCAATCAAAGTTTCCTTTCCTTTTTCTTTGAAACATGCCTAGTCATTTGCATGTGATCAACACTTACTAGATAAAGAGAGGCATTTTATTTTCTCTGCATCCTTTATTATGAATTCTTTTGGCACTAAACCCCATAAGCCTAGTCACAGTGAAGTCATTAGCTTCCATTCATGTGCAAGCCACATGTCCTCCCCTAACTGTTTTCATTGTAACTCAGCATCAGTTGCTTAACTGGCTGATTGAAAAAAGCATGATCAATAAAATGCTGCAAAGCAGGAAGGATTATTAATCCCCAGGCAAACTGACTTCTTCTAAAAGCATCTTTTGACAGATGGGTACACACTGTGGCTGAATGTACCGAGACAGAACTACCAGTATCCTCCAGTGCTACATAGTATAAACACAGGAACATAGGAATTGCTATACTGGATCAGACTAAATCTATGGAGGGGGTGGAATCTCCATCCTTAGAGGTTTTTAAGGCCTGGCTTGACAAAGCCCTGGCTGGGATGATTTAGTTGGTGTTGGTCCTGCTTCAAGCAGGGGATTGGACTAGATGACGTCCCGAGGTCTCTTCCAACCCTAATATTCTATGCTTCTAATCTAATATCCTGTCTTTGACAGCAGCCAGTACCAGATTGTGAGGCAAACTCACAGCCAGACCAGGGCTGCTCACTCAGCTGTCAGAACTTACCCTTGGTGACCAGGTCTGTGGCAGCAGCCGAGGGGGAGGATCTCTTTGTGGAGCCCCTGCTACACTCCCCCCATCTCAGTGGGCAGGTGGCGTAGTCCCCCTTGGTGCGCCAGAGTTTGGTTCTGGCTGGTACCGCCAGGATTGGACTGGGTGGACCCTCTAGTTTAGGTTTAACACAGTACTATACTGTATTTGCTTTTTTTTTTTTTGGTCTCTGCTGCTGCCTGATGGCGTACTTCTGGTTCCAAATGAGGTTGTGTGGTTGACTGGTCAGTTCGTAACTCTGGTGTCTGTAACTCTGAGGTTCTATTGCACAAGTAGCCCCTCTATTTAGGGACTCAGACGAAGCAGTAATTGAACCAGAAAAGAATCTGCTAGGCATTATCTTACCAGAATGTTGCCGTCATTTAAAAACCTGCCAGCCTTTGTGTATAGAACATGATAATGCAAGGTAGAGAGAGGCACAGAACAGTCATCCATCTAGTCTCGTACAGGGATTGGCAACCTTTGGCATGCGGCCCCTCAGGGTAAGCCCCCCGAGTGGGCCGGGATGGTTTGTTTTCCTGCCGCGTCCGCAGGTTCGGCTGATCGTGGCTCCCACTAGCCGCCGTTTGCCGCTCCAGGCCAATGGGGGCCGCGGGAAGTGGAGACCAGCACATCCCTCGGCCCGTGCCACTTCCCGCAGCCCCCATTGGCCGAGAACAGCGAACTGCGGCCAGTGGGAGCCGCGATCGGCTGAACCTGCAGACGCGGCAGGTAAACAAACCATCCCGGCCCACCAGGGGGCTTACCCTGGGGGGCCGCATGCCAAAGGTTGCTTATTCCTGGTCTAGTATCATGACTCCCACAATGGCCAGTGTTGGGTGTTTTCGATTTAAGCAGCCTCCCCATTTCTCTCTCTTTCACACACACTAATGTATCTCATAAAGTTTCTTCCTGACTGTGGATCTTCTACCTGATGAGCTAATAGGGGTGCAATGCTCATTAGGCCAATAGAGACAGCGGAGAGACACATGATCATATGTAACATTTGCCAACCAGCAGAGGGCATTGTTGGACATACATGAGCATGCGTGCTCACACACATTTCATTAGGATTCTGACAGCTGTAAGCACAACACCTCAGTTAAAGCTCAGTGACAGAGCTCTCTGACCTTCGCTCTTTCCATTACTAAGGATTACCAAAAAGCAAAGTCAAGTTCATCACCATAAAGCCAAAAGCTATAGGCTCCCAAAATGTCAGATTTAATTATTTTTAAAATAAGCAGCCACATTTTTATCTATCACCATTTAATCAACAAAATCACAGGCATCTGGCCCTTATAACGTGTTAAAACTTTTTTTAGCAAATCATCACTGGTTTATTTCGAGGGTCATATAGTGTCACCTATTTCCTTCCCCGTTGTTAGTCATTTATCTAATCATTTTAAAGGGGGAAAAGTAGCAACTGAAATATTTTTCAATTCCCCTAGTGACTCTTCCTTCATTACATTAAAATAAATAAAAGCACCACTTAATTTTCACAAATCCAACTAATTTAAAACACTAAAGGCCCTGCACATATCGCTGCATTGTGAGATATGGACAAAAGGACCTGTGCTCTGAAATTGCAGCACAAAAAATATTTTTTTCATGGACTTTAATGTACAATCTATGTTCCATCCTTTTTCCATAGCCTTTTGGTGCATGTCCAGACAGTTCACAGCCTCCATAGGGCCCAGCACAAACCAGAAATAATGGTGTGTTTGACACCCAAATGGAATGCAGGGTAAGAGCTATGGAGGGCCTGGGGAGCAAAGGTCCAGTGCCAAAAGGTAGGAGAAACAGCATCATGTGCTAGTGAAGGAGAGTGAGAGCCCTGGACCTAGGCCCAGATCCTTAGCCCATCCCTTTAGTTCTCTTTGCACGGCTTCAACAGGGACTTAAGCTACCTTATAGGGCAAAGCTGGAGTACAATGTGTTCCAGCAGTCTCTTGGCAGCCCTTATTACGCCAGCACAAGTTAGAGATGGTCCAGCCTTTGGATTAGAGGAGAAAACAGGTGACATAAAGCCACCTATTTCCCCCTCCCTCATTCCCATGTGCATCAAGCACTGCTCTGCCACACCTCCATTTGTAGTAGTCCATATGCCAAGATATGACAACACCGAAAAGAAAGCAAACACAAACCACAGTGATGACAGTGCCTGGGAGTCCAACCAATCCAGTGACGGAGACACTGGAGACATTGTTAAAGAGTACAATGGCGGCCTCTAGTGTCTCTTGCTCTATATTGTGTCTCTTTTTCTATATTGATTGCGTTTCTCTCCCTGATCTGGTACCACTTGTTAGGGTGGCCCGATACCAAGTGTGAAAAATTGGGACCCTTTTTTGGGGGGCGGAGGTGGTGGTGGTATAGCTGCACAGATAAGACAAAGCCCCTAATATGGGGACGATCCCAATAATATTGGGATGTCTGGTCACCCTACCACTTGCACTAACAGTACGGTCTGGTAGAACCAAAGCCTTCTTTTCCCAAAAATAAAAGGCAGGGTCATTTGGGCTAAAGTGACTTGCCTGACATCGTACAACTAGTCAGCTGGGAATAGAAACCAAGTCTCCAAATCCTAGTCTGATGATTTAGCTACAAAATGAGCTTTCTTCCAGAACCCACTATTTCTGACTGGCATGGAACGCAGAAGCACTGGTAATCCCATGAGAAAGCCCGATGAAGTGATAGCAGGGAGAGAGGCATGGTCTCATTGTCTGAGCATGGGACTGGCAGTCAGTAATTCCCGAGTCCTCAATGCTGCTCTAAGAACTTCTCCAGCAGCCTCAGGCAAGCTCAGCATCTGTGCCCAGTTTCCCATTTGCAGTGATACCTAGCTACCTGAGAGGTTAGCAGGGAGTGATTTCTAAAGTGGCAAATATTATGCCTGTGTGCCCAGAGCATGGAGTTAGGAGATGTTTGGATAAACTTGAGACAAACTCCTGGATGCGAAACTGAACTGAACCTTGGGCGTTTTGCCTCTCAGTGCAAACTCACACCCACTGAGCTTTACTCCTTCTTCAGTATAGGCTTGGTCTATACAGCACTGACCGCAGTTGGATCACAGTCCAGGACACTACTGCAAAATTCAGATTAAAATATATAATAATTAGACTAGTAGATCCATGCAGGATAAAGCTCCTATATGGAAACACTTACCTTTAGAGTTGCTACTATGTATCTTTTCACCCCATCCTCCCTATTCAGGACAGTACTTTAGTATGTACATAAGTGCTTTGCTGTATCAGGGCTCTCAAAAGTGGTTTTGGATATATACCCAGATCTGAATCTATGGGTATGGGTTGGGCAATATTTCCACTCTATGATAATCACAGAAATTAGAGATTCTATTCTATATAGGTTCTTATACCATGCTAATCACTATAGCATCTGAACACTTAGCAGAGCAACGTGACTGCACTTCTGTCATGTAGTATTTGTTCTCTCTCGCTCATGCACACACATGTTATATATGTTTATGTTAAAGACACTCCCCTTGCACTGAGAGCAGACAGTGGTGAGTTAAGCCCCAAGTTCTAATCCCTGGGCATTTGTATTGGGTGGATTGTAAATGATTCATAACCAGAGCACTGAGTAGGTGTACCCTGTCACTGCTGGGGGCATAGAGTTATGTAGAAGATAACAAAATAAAATGTATTTGCTGGGAACAGACAACATCTGACAAAAAGCGCTGGTGCAACACAGACCCCACAGATAGAAAGAAAAGCTGTCACCAGCACATGGCCCTTTAAGATCTGCTAGTGAAGGGAGAACAATGCCTCACATGAGGCAGCTCCAGTTCAGCTTTTCCTCTTTAAAAAGGAAGAGAAGGTTTAAGGAAGAAGCAAGAATAGTGATCTGGTAAAGCTGGCATTGTAAACCTGTAGGAAATCACAGCTTGCCTGGCAAGGCGCGAGTTAGCTAAAGGTGGCTAGAAGGTGGAAGACCTACGAGGGAAGAGTGACAGGATCATCTGCTTACATCGACTATCTGTGTGTACAACTAGAGGCATTCAAGTGCAATTTTCTACTTTTAAGATCCAAAATTATAAGGAATTATATTATTGTTTTCGTCATTATTGTTCTCTAGAACCTGATGCCTGAGGATCTCAAAGCACTTTACAAACCTTAAATAGCTGAGCTTCACAGTGTGTCTATGAAATAGGTAAGTATCATCATCCAACATTATAGACAGCGAAAGAAAGGTGGAGACAGTTGAATGACTTGGCAAAGGTCACACAGCAAGTAAGTGGCAGAACTAGGAATAGACGCAGGATAGCTGGATTCACAATCCCATGTTGTAACCATAAGAACATATTTCCATCATTCATACCATGTGCTATTAATTATTATTATTCTCTTATTAGCCTTTCAAGAATTTAAACTGTGTCTTCAAACAGCAGATATTCCTTTAAGGTTCTGCCCTTGTTACTGCTGCCTTTATTTATGCTCAACTGTCCAGAGCAGCTGAGAAAACCTGAGAGAGGCCAGTACTAAACGCAAGCATCAGGTCATGTGACCGAGACTGCCTGCATCTGCTTCACAGCTGTTAACACTGCAGAGTCGCCTTGTACCTTCAGGCAACCCAAGAGGAGAATGGGTAATGTGGATAGAGGATTGTGGGATGGTTGTGGCTAGACTCTCTCCATGCTCAACAGTCATTAATTTGGTCCTGGCAGGGAGGAAGTGACAAGGACAGCACAAAGAGTAGAACATCTAAAGTTTGTGCACAGTGTTGTGAATAGTTTACACGCTTGTCAAGCTGTTCAGTAAACAGTGAATGTCTGCAGCCAGCTGTAATTTAACACAGTGAGATCACTCTAATATGAAGAGCAAAAGACTATTTTTTTCTCCATATGGATAGCTACACAAAGCTTCATTGACTTAAACATTTCTCATCAGTTATGGGGACAATTTATTGCCACATCATCGTAACATATTCTGTTTTGTATTTTAAAGGTGGACATGGCACGGGGACCATCCTGATTTCCAGTTTCAAATTGGACCTAAAATTATTAAAACTCTTGGCTATCAGAGGGATAGTGCCCATTTGGGGGCATTTGTGCAGTTATTGTTGTTTACTTGCTTAGCACCAACAATGTGCTCAATGTTGCATGGGAGAAAAGTAAATACAGTCCCTGTCCCAAAGAAGTTACAAGAGACACAAACAAAGTGGCTCCCATTGGGTTGAGTCTGTTGGTGAGGTTATTCTATGAGTCTCCAACATGATCTATCTGAGATGCTGGCCATGGTAAGCACTGCAGAAACCTAAGCAGCAGAAGTATTTTCCTACATAGGTCTTTGACCTACACCCCCTCAAATGCCGGTCATACAGAGCACCCATGAGAGCTAGTGAACCGATGTCGGGGGCTCTTGGGGCATGAATCGGAGGGCTGGGAAGGATGGAGTGAAACACCCTGGATCCAAACATTCTCAAATTTTGCCAAAATTCAGAGCTGGATCAAGATCAAATTTTTGTGCCTCAGGCTCATCCCTACATTTTAACCAAAGTTGTTGTAAAGACATCATTAGAGGACAAACAGAGCTAAACTTATTTGGGGGTGTCTAAGTCTCCCACCTCGATGTCCCCTGCCATTATATTTATATTTGTTGCAACCCTCTCTATAAAAGACTGGCAAAAATTCCCTCGGGCACAAGGGAATCCTTCAGATACCTGGGTTAAAATTCCATCCATTTCTGCAGAGGTCTCATGACTTGTAGGCGTAGACTCTGGATTACTTGTAATAATGACCAGGACTGGGAGCTGGGTTCATATCCCTTTGTAGCTGCTACAGTACCGGCATCCCCAAGTGTTAAAAAAGAATCTAACACGTATTATTTTTAAAAATATCATGATTTTTAAGACAATTTCATGAATTTTTGGTAGGCGCTGACTCATGATTTTATTTACTTTCTAATTGTTGAGTCACATTTACGAGCCTTTCTCCTCATCCTACAAATGAAAACTGAGATGCTCACGTAGATTCATTACGATCACCTAGTCTGACCTCTGGTATATCACAGGCCATAAAACTTCCCCAAAATAGCAGCATTTTTGTTTTTAGAAAAACATCCAATCTTGATTTTAAAATGGTCAGTGATGGAGAATTCACCACTCCTTGGTAAGTTGTTCCAATGGTTAATTACTCTCGCTGTTTAAAATTTACGCCGTAGTTCCAGTCTGATTTTGTCTAGCTTCTAGCCACTCTACTGTTTCATACCTTTCTCTGCTAGACGGAAGAGCCCATTATTAACTCTTTGTTCCCCACAACGTAATCACATGACTCCAGGTGTTGGGGTTTTCGGGAAGTACCTAACTTCACAAGGCTCAGGATAAAATTGTGAGAGTTGGGAGCGCTACTTCTATGACCTTGAGCGCTGCTGAGCACACTGGCTGCCATAGGGCATCACCATTCATTTCTTGACTAATAGCCATTGATGGACCTACACTCCGTGAACTATCTAATTCTTTTTAACTCCAGTTATACTTTTGACCTTCACAACATCCTCTGGCAACGAGTTTCACAGGTTGACTGTGCATTGTATGAAGAAGGACTTCCTTTTGTTTGTTTTAAACCTGCTGCCTATTCATTTCATGAGGTGACCCCTGGTTCTTGTGTTACATGAAGGGGTAAATAACACTTCCCTAGTCACTTTCTCCGCACCACTCATGATTGTACAGACGTCTGCCATACGTCCCCTTAGCCGTCTCTTTTCCAAGCTGAAGAGCCCTGGTCTTTTTAACCTCTCCTCATACGGAAGCTGTTCCACGCCCGTAATCATTTTTGTTGCCCTTCTCCAATTCGAATAGATCTTTTTTGAAATGGGTTGACCAGAACGCACACAGTATTCAAGATGTGGGGGGTGCCATGGATTTATATACTGGCATTATGATATTTACTGTCTTTTTATTTATCCCCTTTTCCTAATGGTTCCTATCATTCTGTTTGCTTTTTTGCCCACCACTGCACATTGAGAAGATGTTTTCAGGGAACTATCCACAATGACTCCAAGATCTCTGTCTTGAGTGGTAACAGATAATTTATGGCCCACCATTTTTTGTATAGTTGGGACTATATTTTCCAGTGCGCATTACTTTGTATTTATAAACACTGAATTTCATCTGCCATTTTGTTGCCCAGTCACCCACTTTTGTGGGATCCCTTTGTAATTCTTCACAGTTAGCTTTGGACTTAACTAGCTTGAATAATTGTGTATCATCTACAAACTTTGCCACCTCACCATTTACCCCTTTTCCAGATAATTTATGAATATGTTGAACAGCATTGGTCCCAGTACAGATCCTTGAGGAACTCTGCTATTTACCTCTCTCCACTGTGAAACCTGACTATTTATTCCTCCGCTTTGTTTCCTGTCTTTTAACCAGTTATTGATCCATGACAGAACATTCCCTCTTATTCTATGACTGCTTACTTTGCTTAAGAGCCTTTGGTGAGGGAGTTTGTCAAAGGCTTTCTGAAAGTCCAAGTACACTATATCCACTGGATCACCCTTATCCACTTGTTTGTTGACCCCTTCAAAGAATTGTAATAGATTGGTGAGGCATGATTTCCCTTTACAAAAGCCACAGTGCACTCTTACCCAACAAATTGTGTTCATCTATGTGTCTGATAATTCTGTTCTTTACTATAGTTTCAACCAATTTGCCTGGTACTGAAGTTAGGCTTACTGGCCTGTAATTGCCAGGTGTTTTTTATAAGTCTATGTTACATTAGCTATCCTCCAGTCATCTGGTACAGAGGAGGATTTAAGTGATAGGCTACATACCATAGTTAGTAATTCTGCAATTTCATATTTGAGTTCCTTCAGAACTCTTGGATGAATACCATCTCATCCTGGTTGCTTATTATTGTTTAATTTATACATTTGTTCCAAAACCTCATCTCAGTCTGAGACAGTTCACCAGATTTGTCTCCTAAAAAGAATGTCTCAGGTGTGGGCAGGGCCGTCCCTAGGGGGGTGTGGGGCCTGGGACATAGGTGCCGAGTTTCCAATCTACCGGGGGGTGCTCCCCGCCCACTCTGACCAGGCCCCGCCCCCACTCCACCCCTTCCCCCAAGGCCCCACCTCCACCCTGCCTCTTCCTTCCTTCACCTCTTCCCTGCCCAGTTCCACCCCCTCCCCTGAGTGCGCTGTGCCCTTGCTCCGCTCCCCTCCCTGCCAGTGCCTCCTGATGCAGTGAAACATCTGATCCCCTGCAGGCGGTAGGTGCTGAAAGGGAAGGGGAGGCACTGATCGGCAGGGCCTGTCGGTGGGCAGGAGGCGCTGGGGGGAGGGGGAGGTAATGGTAGGGGGGGCTCCTCCTCACTGCCTCCCCGTTTGTCTTCTCACCCCGCTTGCCTGCCCATCTCCCGCCTCTCCTTCCCACCCAGCTCCTCACGATTTTATCGAAGCACGGGGCCCCCCAAAGCATGGGACCCGGGGAGGAGTCACCCCAATTCGCCTTACCCAAGGGACAGCTCTGGGTGTGGGAATCTTCCTCATATCCTTTGCAGTGAAGACTGATGCAAATAATATATTTAGCTTCTCTGTAACGGCCTTGTCTTCCTTGAGCTCTCCTTTCGCAACTTGATTGTTCAGTGAGCCCAGTGATTGTTTGGCAGGCTTCCTGCTTCTGATGTACTTAAAATATGTTTTTCTGTTAGTTTTTGTGTCTTGCTCGTTGCTCTTCAAATTCTTTTTTGGCCTGCCTAATTATACTTTTTCACTTGATTTGCCAGAGTTTATGTTCCTTACTTGTAAAAGGAAAGAGGGATGAAAGGAACTGAGCTTCCATTTGTTCCACACACGGAAGTGGGACTAAATTAATCCCTAGTGTAAACCCTGTTTTCTTTGATGGAATTACACGGGGGATGAATTTGTCCCAGAGGGAGCAATTTTAAACATCATTAGCAGAAATTCTAGTTGAAAAATTATCAGCTGATCCCAGTTGGCCCACTAGGCTTTGGAACAGAGCTAGTCAGCTAGTTTCCTGCAGGCCGTTCGTCCCATTTTTGGTGAGAGGTAAGTTAAAGGCACCTGGGGCAGCTTGAACGTACAACCCCCGGACATGTATTGCAAACATGCATATGGAGACGCAAAGTGCAGGCCTCTTTCCCTTGGCTCCACCTCCTTTTAGTATGGCCACGCCCCCTCCCAGTCAACTTTGAATGTGTTGTGCACAGCCAAAACGCACCCCTGGCCTCCGGGTGATGCACAAAGGGGCAGCATTAGCCCATTTCTCTTCCCATATAACCTACCCTGTTTTCCTGGGTGTGCTGTGCAAGTTAGATCTTTCTGGCCACTCGTGCACTATACAGCTCTCATGGGTCCATCAGCACCATGGGCTGTAGGGAAGGCAAACAGTGGCCTGTGAATGGCTGAATCAGCAGAGGAATTCTGACCGTTACCATCCCACCTGGCTGCTGTCTTGTACTTTCCCTCATTAAGTGGGAGATGGATGATAAAAGGCCACAGAGAACTGTTAACGATCTGCTGTGTTTGTCTAGGCCGAGCTTATGTTCTCACAAGAGCATTTTTGGGGTCAGTTCATTAAAAGGAAAAACAACAGAAAACCAGGATGAAAACACGTTATAGATTTGCTCAGGCAAAACTTTCCCAACCATTTCTAAGCATCTGCAGGCAGTGGACACACAGGGATTAAAAAGAAGAGTTTAGAAAAGAGTCCAAGAGGGCATTCTGCATTAGGTCTGCCATGTATGGTCAGGCCAGCCAAGAGCAAAATGTCAGAGATTTTAAGCACTGTGAGCAGAGCCCCTCCCTCCCTCTCTCTTTCTATTCTACATAATGAAGCTCAGTGCCTAGAGAGAAGCACAGAAGCTGATTGTTTTCAGTTCTGGGAAAGCCTGAGCATTGGAAATGAAACATCCACACAGCTGGGCAGATGCACACATGGTGGAGGGAGATGAGGGGACCGTGGTATGTGCTTAGGTCCCCAGAATGGCGGATAAATTCTGCGAAGTCTCCCTGGAATAATAATAAGAGGCTGCACACAAAAGTGCTTGAAACAAGGCAAGGAGTTGAGCTGTGAATCCCCTACAAGCTGTTGGAGTGAATTCGTGGCACTGCAGACCATTTGCCTGGTTCTAAGGTGAGTGCCCTTATGAAAAAAATCTGAAGGATCAGGGCAGTCTGGCTGAGCCTGTTGCTGACTTCTGAAATCTTCTGACCAGGCAGGAAAGTCATAAGGTGCAGAAATTGAATGTATTTTTTTGTACAGGTGCCAATCATATATCCCAAGGCTGAAACAGGGCTGTTGGGATCATCTAGTCTGACCTCCTGCGTAATACAAGCCATAGAATGTCCCCCAAATAATTCCTAGAGCAGCTCTTTTAGAAAAACATCCACTATTACCTTTATCACCCAAACTTGTTATCTCATCAAAAAAGATATCAAATTAATTTGACAGCATCTATTTTCCATAAACCCATGTTAATTGGTCTTAATTACATTACACTTCTTTAATTCTTTATTAATCATGTCGTGTATCATCCGCTCCATTATCTTGGCTGGAATCTATGTCAGCTTGACAGGCCTGGGTCATCCCACTTACCCTTTGTAAAAATTGGCATGTTAGTTTTCTTCCAGTTTTCTGGACCTTCCCCAGTGCTCCAAGATTTATTGAAAATCAGCATTAATGGTCCAGCAATCAACTCAGCCAGCTCTTTTAAAACTTTTGGATGCTCATTATCTGGACCTGTGATTTAAAAATGTCTGACTTTAGTAGCTTCTGTTTAATATCCTCCAGAGATAAGAGTGGAATGGAAAGAGATTGATCATCACCATATGATGAGACAATATCATCTGTTTTTCCCCCAGATGCAGAACAGAAATATTTATTGAACATTTCTACCTTTTCTGCATTATTATGATCAGTCTACCATTTCCATCTAGTAATGGACCAGTACCATTGTCAGGATTCTTTTTGTTCCTAATGTATTTAAAAACTCTTTCTTATTGCACTTAACTTTACTGGCCATAGATTTCTCCTTGTGTCCCTTGGCTTCCCTGATCAATTTTCTACAATTCCTAACCTCTTATTTAAATTTATTACTATCAACTTCCCTTTTCTTCCATTTATTATATATAATTTTTTATGGTTGTCTTCACTTCCCCTCTATATCAGGCCATTTTTTTTCACCAATAAGCCTTCTTCCTTGATTGTGTCATTTGATGACCATGAGTCCATCCCTCTCCCTCTCTCTCACACGTGCTACCTATGTTGATTTGAATGTAGATGTTACTCATATTCCCAAATGAGGAACTTTCATGACATTTAATGTGAGGTTAGAGAATTTTATCCTCATGAAGGAATTGGGAAATCGTATTTTATCAGCCTGTGGCCTAATATTCCAAGGACATCCAAATAAAATACACCTGTTATCTGCTAGGTATCTGGTTACATCCAGGTAAAATACACCTCCGCACTGCCAAATGTTCCAAGGAGAGCTCACCTGTTGTGCTGAGAACAGCTGGAGACAGTCTTGATCCAAACACAGCCAGGCAAAATGAACCTGCCTTGCTATTGAATATTCTAGCTTCATCTGTGAGCAGTGCACACACTCTGTCACATCCAGGAAGAACATGCTTGCTGGGTGATGCAGGCACAGTATCCTTGAATCCAATGGACTGTCAGTAGACTGTTGGCACCACGCGGGTGCAGTGGAGGATCAGATAAGAGCCAGGAGTGAAAGACTAAGGCCCCAAGATTACTTAGGAGAACTTAAGAGCTCCAGGCTATTGTATCCTACATGTTGAATAGTGAGCCTGGACTGATACCACAATCCTTCTTATCCCTATTATTACTCAGCATGAGTTCATAGAACTCACAGGTGTGCTACACGCTGCACAGTAAAACACATGGGAATGCTGGGTGTAAAAGTTGGGAACTCAGTCACAAGTCCACAATTACTCAATTTTTCCCTTTATTTATACAGTTCCGTACATAATTATTGTGACTTAAAGCGTCTGGACTTACATTTATGCCAGATAAATAATAACAGACAAGACGGAATTGGTAAGCACATT
Source organism: Natator depressus (assembly GCF_965152275.1). NCBI lineage: Eukaryota > Metazoa > Chordata > Testudines > Cheloniidae > Natator > Natator depressus. The sequence continues at coordinate 71,124,307 of NC_134243.1, forward strand.
CTGAAGCACCAGGAAATCCTTTCACCTTTTATGACAGGTTTCAGAGTAACAGCTGTGTTAGTCTGTATTCGTAAAAAGAAAAAAGAAAAGGAGTACTTGTGGCACCTTAGAGACTAACCAGTTTATTTGAGCATGAGCTTTCGTGAGCTACAGCTCACTTCATCGCATAGCAATATGCTATGCATCCGATGAAGTGAGCTGTAGCTCACGAAAGCTCATGCTCAAATAAACTGGTTAGTCTCTAAGGTGCCACAAGTACTCCTTTTCTTTTTTCTTTCCACCTTTTATGATAGTCATTTCCTTCTCTGAATCCCTTGGTCTGGTCCTTCAGTCCTGGGGCTGGTGTTTCTCCACTTTGAGCCCATGTTCACTGGAGGCTTTTATACATTTCTGCATTACGCATTACTTAATCTTTATCCAATAGGCTTCCAGCATGTCAACCCTTTGGGTTTTAGGTAACCTGTACGTTATGCATGTGTAACGCTGATAGACCCTGGGCGGGATCAAACCTAGTGCCTCTGGAGTTTAGTGTATGAACCTCTACTGCAGGAGCTAAAAGCCAACTGGCTGTTAGCTAAGGCTGCAGAGCAGACTCATTTTCTCTCTCTCTCTCTAAGTGGTCTTGGTGCCACTAGATGGGACAGAACCCCACACCCAGGAGGTGTGTGGGTTACACACACACACAAACTTCAGTTGCCCAACTTCTGCATTTTTCCTGCTGGGTTTACAGTTTTCTGGATTGAGTTGTCCTGGGTGACCCTGTGTCTGAGCCTTCCCAGAAAAGGGAATTTTTATTTATCATGACATGTTTGTGTATCTCTCACTTACACCTTCCAACACAACATGTTGCTTATCTTGCCAGCAATAATATCATTTTAAATCAGGGATCAGCAACCTTTGTCATGTGGCCTGTCCGGGAAAGCCCCTGCCGGGCCGGGCCGGTTTGTTTACCTGCCGTGTCCTCAGGTTTGGCTGATCACAGCTCCCACTGTCCGCGGTTCACCGTCCACGGCCAATGGGGGCTGCGGGAAGGCGGCCAGCACACCCCTCAACCTGCACCGCTTCCCGCAGCCCCCATTAGCCTGAAACAGCGAACCCTGGCCAGTAGGAGCTGCGATTGGCTGAATCTGTGGACATGGCAGGTAAACAAACCATTTTTTTTTTTACAAATCATTAAAATATAGCTAACGAAGCTGTTAATCTTACCATTTAACATTCCTTCATTTTATATTTCAATATTGTATGTCAGTATATGTGTATTATCTCCTGCTACCCTTTCATCTATTAGAAGTATATGTGTGAGGGTGTAGCTTTGGAAAATATGATGGTTCTTTAATGTGTGACAAAGTTCCTGCTCTACCTTGGTGGGTCTTGTGTTTATTGGCGGATTTGCTCGCCTTGGAGCTTCACGGCAGCCCTCAGCTTGGCTGTTTTTCTGAATTCACAGTCCAGGTCGACTCCTCCTGTGTCTGACCAGGAGTTAGGAGGATTTGGGGGGAACCCGGGCCCGCCCTCTACTCCGGGTTCCAGCCCAGGGCCCTGTGGAATGCAGCTGTCTAGAGTGCCTCCTGGAACAGCTGTGCGACAGCTACAGCTCCCTGGGCTACTTCCCCATGGCCTCCTCCCAGCTCCTTCTTTATCCTCACCATAGGACCTTTCTCCTGGTGTCTGATAATGCTTGTACACCTCAGTCCTCCAACAGTCTGCGTTCTCACTCTCAGCTCCTAGTGCCTCTTGCTCCCAGCTCCTCACACGCACACCACAAACTGAAGTGAGCTCCTTTTTAAAACCCCGGTGCCCTGATTAGCCGGCCTTAATTGATTCTAGCAGCTTCTTGATTGGCTGCAGGTGTTCTAATCAGCCTGTCTTAATTGTCTCCAGAAGGTTCCTGTTTGTTCTGGAACCTTCCCTGTTACCTTACCCAGGGAAAAGGGATCTACTTAGCCTGGGGCTAATACATCTGCCTTCTATTCCTCTCCTATAGCCATCTAGCCCGACCCTGTCACAAATGTCAACATTTCTTATCTTCTTTTAACATGGGCTTTTCATTCAAAGTCCAGTTTTGTTTGTGGATCATTGCAAAGAAACTTCATTAGAAATTTCCCTGTGAAGGCTTTTTGAAAGGTGTCTCAATTTTAGGACCTTGATATTTAGTTGCTTTTAATGGTACCCGAATAGGAGACAGGCCCCTGTCCTGAAAGGCTTACCATCCAAATGGTGGACTTGATAGACAAGGGAGGCTATCACATGGCCCACAAAGCAGAGGATCCAGACGGGAGCTGTTATTCAGGTCAGGCACATGTACCGTGATGGTTCAAACATTGCGTTCTTCATGTAGGTGTAAATGCATTCATTTCTTGTAGTGATGTTGCAAAAATAGGTTCTTAGGAGTGACCTGAATCAGGCAAGACATTTACCAACTAGTTTGTCTCACAGGGTGGGACCTGGGGACCTCACCACAGTCTCTGATAATGCCCTTTCAGCGGGGGTTGGGCACTTGGGGGAGTATAGATTGTTTCTTGCTGGTTTTTTGTCCCATGCTTTGTCTCATAGAAACCAATCTTCTGGAGTGCGAATTGCAGGACTGTTTTCTGATAGCTTTGCTCTATGATCTGCAGGCTACTAACATTGTAGGGCTTCTGCTAGGAGCAGCAGAGTGGTGAAGGAGGGCAGGAGCTGTGAAAGAACCAGTTATGGCTCCTGGATTGTCTTCCCCAGCCCAGGCACAGCTTACAGCAGCCTAGTGGCTGCTCTAACTTGCACAGACGGGCTATAGTCTCTTAGAGACATGTGCAGGGGATAACTAGAATACAACATGCTTTGGCAAATTCCTTGCCACCCACCGCCCAAACCCCCCAGAACTGGATTTACTGGCTCACTGGGGAATCCCTGGATGGCTAGAGTATACCCAGCAGGGTACTTGCAGGGGGTTTCCATTCCTGCTGCACTGCTTTGACCTGCATAAGGGGACTAGATTGGGGCAGAGATTAATTGGATTTAATTAAAATGGTTGAAACGTAACAAGAAATAGTCCATTACTGGGCAGCAGCAGACTCTTCTTTAATTGTGGGATTTACCACTTGGATACTGTGAGGAAGGGGGCTGTACAAATGTCTGGACAACAAGATGCAGTCCATAAGCCTTGTGGCCTGAAGTCTACGAGGGAAGGGAAGTGAAGCAGTACCTCATTTAAATATCAACTGTGTTCTCTGCCGTATCTCATTTACATTTCCACTGTGTTCTTTGCTGTCATCTCCGGGAGAGCAAGGGAAGTCAACTGAGTGAGGCAGTACCTCATTTACATCTTAATTGTGAATAGTTTGAGGACATTAGGGTATAAATTGGCTAAGTTTTGTAATTGGGGCCGATATTTTAGAGCCATTTCAGCAACACCTAGATGAAGTGTGGGTGACAGGATCACGCTGATGAAATTGATATTTGCTGAAGTTGGGTAAGAGGGAAATCCAAAGTTTAAAGAGAGGAACAGTATGTGCTCCTGGCTTGCTGTTGAGGCTACCTTGCTGGGCGGGAAGGACTGTAATGTGTCCTTTGGGTCTTTGATCCTCTTCTAATGAGCTGTTTTGGCTTTATATGGACAGAGCTCAGCAGCGGTTCCAGTTATCTAGCCAGTGATAAGCAGAGGTCAGAGCCCAGAAGCACTTCCAGTTATCTGGAGAGCTGTGGACAGAGAAAAGCAACAGTTGGGCCAACCCACAGCTGCCAGAAGGAGTGGGAGTAGAGGAGTTTGCAGCATCAAACCTACATTATATCAGCCTAAAAGTTCTGGTGAGGCCACCCTGTCCTAGAGGTTGAAATGGTTAGAGCAGCACAGGTGGAAGAGCCCCAGATCTGCCTAAGAAACAGAAGTTCTGATTTTTCTAGATTCCTGGAACCACAAACGGTGAGTGAGGAAGTTGGGGAACTGGGAGTGGGGAGCTGGGAGGCAGAATAAAGTGCATTAACCATTCAGGATCCAAGTTGCAAATGGAATCAAACTAGGGAAGGAAATCCAAACCCCCTTCATCTTCGAGTAAGTTCCGATTCCGATTCACGCGTGAATCCAAACCCCTCAGCTCTGTCCTGATTCTGTATAGTACATCCAAAGAGAAACGTTGCATCCACACTTTACTCTTGAACCTCGGTAAGTGTGAATCTGGAGCTGAACTTCTCAGCTTAGGCCCATCTCTGATTTTCACAGTGACCTTCTTGAATGTTGGCGAGATGTCAACACGAGCCAGGGCCTAGCCTCAGAGACAGGGCTAGTGAGGGCTGATGACAGTTGTGTATTAGGACAGGCCCATCCAGATGACTCAAATGTACAGAAATAACGGCTTGTGGCCATCTGGTGACATGGTAATATGGTGCTTCCCACACTACTGTACTTGCTGACCTCTTGATTATATTGTGTCCTAGTAGGTTATTATGGAATGGATGCATTACTGACCTAGACAGCTCCACTTCTTTTTTGGAAGTGTATTGAAGTTATTATGAACTTGATGAATTTACTGTGGCCTGTTTCATGTCTAACATTAAGCAGTGACAGCCTGGGCACGGGAAGACAGAGCATTCGGCAGTAGAAAGTGGCTGTATCTCTTCCAAACCCAGTTCATTTGCTGCCATCTGCTGTAGAAAGGATAGCATAGCACTCCATGTCCAGCCCAAAGCCTGCAACGATTTCAATGGACCTACAAATCGATGGGCTCTTTACTCTCCTTTCACCTTTCTGCTAGGAATAGAAGAACTGGCAGAGTTTGGGCGGGGGGGAGGGTTGTGAACCTCTCAGAGGATTGTTTTTGAGTCCAAGCATGGGAACCTTTTCTCTCGTCATTTAAGCCCATATTATTTTAAGGTAGAATTGGTTCAAACAAACAAACATGATTTTCCAGCGAAAGGGGCAGCCTTTGCTCTGGTTTAGGGAGAGAAGACTATTCCCAAAGCTAGGCTGGGATGAGTTGGGTACCCTAGATCTGGTATTTATTATTCTAGGTTGATATTTCTCCCTCTCCCCCACCCCTCTTTTTTTTTAACCTGTGTGATCACTGGCTTCTCTCTCTCTTCTCCTTACTTATTTTAGACTCTTCTCGAAAAAAGTGCAAACATGACCATCCTAGAATTCAATCCCTGAATATGGAACCTGAGTGTCTGAGTGGTAAAAAAATATCTGCTGATCCCTAAAACCCATTTCTCAGATCATCTGAAATCGCTCCATCAGCCAATTTTCCTGGTGCACCACGGTTGGATCCCTTAATATGTCCCAAGACGTTAATGGTCCTCGTCCTTCTCCCCCCTCTACCCCCACATTACCCTGCTCCAGGTTCCAAACGTGAGCCACAATCTTTTCTGCACTAGGATTAAATGGAGTTCTAACCCCTTGGGCCAACTGGGGTTCCACGGGGAAGCCAAGTCCACATTAAACACTTTATATTCTATTACAGCTTTAAAAGAATTTGCAAGGCACTCAGAGCATGAGGCCAGTGCTCCTGTGGACCTTATCAGGTGCACAGGGAGTGAGTGTACACTTTGGACTATGGAATTTATACATGCTGTTTGCTATATTTGAGAAGCCAGCAGAGGTTCAAAGTCCTGGAGACTGAAGCTTTTTCTGTTTTTTCCAGCTTTTACTGAAGGCGGAGAGAAACTCCTAAGACAGGGATCGGCAACCTTTGGTATGCGGCCCGTCAGGGAAAGCCGCTGGCGGGCCGGGCCGGTTTGTTTACCTGCAGCATCCGCAGGTTCGGCCGATCACAGCTCCCACTGGCCGCAGTTCCCCAGGCCAAATGATATTCTATTGTTTAACAATGTGATTAATCGCAATTTATTTTTTAGAGTTAATCGCATGAGTTAACTGCGATTAATCGACATCCCTACATGCAGAGCGTTACTTTGGCTGCTGTGACAATCAGGGAGTCGTATCAAAGGGAAACTGATGGGCTGATTTAAGGAACCAACATTAAGCTTTGTGAAAGCGGGGTCTTAGAACAGGGTCAGAAAAGCTCACCATTTCAATGGGAAATGCAGAGTTTGTTCAGATGAATTTCTCACCCAGTATTTTCCTCATTGTTTGTCCCTCTCTGGAGATGTCCTCTGCCCCTATTCAGCAGATCAACTTAACGAAAAAGGAATCAAATTTTATTCTTCAGATCGTACCCTGATCACCACTGAGGTCAGGAAGGTTTCAGAGTAGCAGCCATGTTAGTCTGTATTTGCAAAAAGAAAAGGAGTACTTGTGGCATCTTAGAGACTAACCAATTTATTTGAGCATAAGCTTTTGTGAGCTACAGCTCACTTCATCGGATGCATCCGATGAAGTGAGCTGTAGCTCACGAAAGCTTATGCTCAAATAAATTGGTTAGTCTCTAAGGTGCCACAAGTACTCCTTTTCTTTTTGAGGTCAGGAAGGAATCCTTTCCCCCATGTTCACCACTGAGCAACTGGCCAAGTGCATTATAGTTATTTTCATCTGAAGCATTGGCCATTGAGAGGGGGGTGGAGCAGTTAATGGAGCAGTGTTCTGATTCACTCTGACAAAACCCGTGTTCCAATATATTTTCTTTTCACTGTACTACTGGGTCTAGTGGCATGAGGGCACATTGCATGGCAGTAATGCCATCACAGGGCTGGGGTTCAGGTGCTCATTTCTTCAGCTGTGAGTTCTGAAGCACACGCGAAACCCCCAAGTAATCTTGTGAAGCATTTGAAGCTCTGATAATTTTCCCCTGAAACCTCTTGCGTTGATATTCTTCCCTCTGGATGGCGATGCTGCACAGGGCACTGATTTGTTTAGCTCCCTCGCATTTAATTGATTGCCGTTGGATTTTCTCTTGTAATTTGGTTGCTGCTCTGGGGAGTGATGATCGCTTGGTAGCAAGACTTCCCATGCACATGGACGACAGTTACGTTGCTGACATCTAGAGTTTTTAGCCCGTGCATTTTACCGGTATCTGACTGCAAATGGGCAGCAAAAACATCATTAGATATTATACTTACCTAGCATTTTACATTGTATTCATCATTATCTTTACTACTACTGCTACTGCTAAAGTCTAACAGTGAATCCAATCCAACATTGCCCTGTACTATTCCCTATAGTAAAGGCTGGACTCTGGCTTTCTGAAGCAGAGTTTCATTAATAGTGGTGGTGTTGGGAGGTGGGACTGTGAGGGTTAGCGTCTGAGTGGTAGCGGCTGTAAGAATTCTGCCAGCAGAGACTAGCAGCAGGCAGAATGGCTCCAGGGTGCTGAGGGACCAAGCCTGGATGCGTCAACTGCTACACCTTGAAAATGGTGCAATGTCCACTCCTACTTGGGTCAACCCTTGAGCGCTTGTGGGACCCCATGTGCCACACCTGCCCCTGGGATGTTGTGTGCCACTAACTTGTCCCCACCATGCCTCCCTCTGGATGTTCAATCTACCTGCTCCCAGGGCGGGGGGCAGGGGGGGGGAATTCTTGCAGCATCTGCTATGGTAAGGTTATATGCACTCAGCTTGGTGACTGCTTGAGTTAGCACCAGCCTGCGTTGGTAGGAGCAGAATCAACTTTTGGGTGGCTCGTGAAGCAATTTTGGCCTTGCTTCCCCTACGTGTCTCCTTGGTAGGCTTGCAGTTGGCCTGGGGATTGTGGGGAGGGTCTGTGAGGAGTTCAGTCCAAACTGAACTGACTCATAATATGGGCTGGGGGATGTGTGTGCCTTACCAGCCTCTTGATGTAGAAGTGGTACCTGGCTGCTTGACACTTTCCACCCGAACTATTGGTTTATATCCAGTTCTGTTTTCCAGGCCCTTATCATCTCCCCTCTTTTTCTATAGCAATACCTTCCCCTCTCTGGTCTTCCTGCCCTTCCCTCTGCTCCATTCAAGCTACACCTACTAAAATCATCCTCCTAGCTTTCTGTTCTGACCGTGTCACCCTCCACCCCCTTTCAGTCTTCCACTGGCTCCACCAGTCCAGTGCATCAAATACAAGGTTATTGTCCTTATCTTTAAAGCCCTTCACAACTTAGCCCCCCACGTACCCCCGCCTTGTATCTTATCGCATTGCTCCACCAACGGTGGCAGCTTTGGCCACCCATTTGACCTCTTCTCCCCCAAGCATTGTCACATTTTCTTCCACGCTGCCCCTTGTATGTGAAACATCCTCTCTGAGCTCATTGGTGAAGCCTCTACCCTCCTTCAAATCCCTTCTCAGAGCATCTCCTGAGATGCTTCCAGGAGACGTTAACAGAGTAGCTATGGTGGTGGCCAGGAAGGACTTCTCAGATTTAGCTTCTTCATCTTGTGATTTATCATTAATTAAATAAAATTGGCAGAATGGCCTGCTGAGCTACTTGCTATTAATATTGTTTCTCTCATTCTCCCTCCTCTGTTGCTCCTGATGGCTACACCCACTTGCTGTGGCTTGTCTTAAATGGGGTTCCGATCCTGTTATACAGCTGAATAATTTCACTCATGTGTAAATGATCAGTGATGGCCGGATCGGGGCCTCAGAACATAAGCTTCTTGGAGCAGGCACTGTATTTTATTCTGAGCTTGTATAGCATACTGGGGGCCCTGATTGTGCCTGGGATTGCTACCACATCCCCACTGTAATTGTAATAATAAAATGGGCTAATTTTACTTTTTTTTTTTTATTTAAATGAAAACTAGTGCCCTTTTTACAAAAAGAGAAAGTGGTAAACGCTGAAACAGATAGGAATTGGGTGAATTTCAGGGCTTTGCATGGTTTTGATTCCCTGGCCTTCTCTGTCTGAAATGCAAACTAGCATCCCTCTGTCTCTTAATCTTTATGTTTTTTTACAGAAATAAGATTTAAGATTATACATAGATATGATTTGCTAAATGCACAACAGACAGCCTGTCAGGGTTCCTTCCCCACTCTGAACTCTCGGGTACAGATGTGGGGACCCGCATGAAAGACCCCCTAAGCTTATTCTTACCAGCTTAGGTTAAAACCGGGTCCACTACCATCACCAAGCGATTTAACAAAGAATCAGGGAAGAGCCCACTTGGAGACGTCCCCAAAATATCCCCCCAAGTCCTACACCCCCTTTCCTGGGGAGGCTTGAGAATAATATCCTCACCAATGGGTTACAAAATGATCAAAGACCAAAACCCCTGGGTCTTGGAACAATGGAAAAATCAGTCAGGTTCTTAAAAGAAGGATTTTATTAAAAAAAGAAAGGTAAAAATCATCTCTGTAAAATCAGGATGGAAAATACTTTACAGGGTATTCAGATTCAAAACACAGAGGATCCCCCTCTGGGCAAAAACCTTAAAGTTACAGAAAACAGGAATAAACCTCCCTCTTAACACAGGGACAATTCACATAAAACAAAAGACAAAACTAATCCGCCTTGCCTGGCTTACCGAAACTGGTTGCAATATTGGAGACTTGGATTCGGATGGGTTGGAGAAGATGGATTTCTGTCTGGCCTCTCTCAGTCCTAAAAGAGAATGGCCACAGAAACAAAGAACCCAAAACAAACCTTCTCCCCGCCCCCTAGGTTTGAAAGTATCTTTTGTCCCCATTGGTTTCTTTGGTCAGTTGCCAACCAGGTTATTTGAGCTTCTTAACCCCTTACAGGTAAGGAGGAATTTTAGGCTACTCTTATGGTTAAGACACGGCCCGTACAACTGCCCCTGACTTAGGGGGCTCAGCACCTCTGAGTGTCAGGCCAAGTACTCCTGCCCCTAGCAACTTACAGCTTATGAGCATCATGTAATGTTTAATTGCAGTATGCCGGAGTGTAAGTGATAGCTCCAGTGGGTTCATTAAATACGCATTGCCTTTGTGTTTTCTGCTTCATACTTTTGCTCTAATTATCTCTCTTTTGGTTGACATGGTACGAGCAGGAGGTCACTCAGCTGCCACTTAACTTCTTTTGCTGCTTTTGTTTCCACAGTAGGTTTTCACAGAGGGTTGGAGCTAACATGGTAGAGGGCAGGCACAAAACTTGCTTTGTTGTGCAGCAAAGACACAGGACTAATACATCTCCCAGGAGTGCGGTCACAAGAGAAATTGCCAGAGTAGGAACATGGGTCTCAAAGGCGCGAGGGGTTAGCTAGGATGGGGAGGAATGACACAGACCTTTGTCATTAACATTTCCTCCACGTTTACTTAAAAGAGCCTGAGCAGCATTAATGGTCATGCTGTGGCACTGTGCTTTGTTGGATGATTTAGCCATACCTCCAGCCGTGGCCCTGTATCCCTGGCTGTGCCACCCGCAGTGCTCCTGAGTCCCTAGCGATGCTGCTGGCAGAGATATTCTGAGGATACCTTTGTCTCCCCTCAGTGCAGAAGTAAATGGAGTAGATCATCTGCCAGGAGCAGTTGTGTTGATAATTGATTTTCAGTGGCTTTATAATAGTTTCTCTGGCTTACACTGCTAAATAGAAAGACCTCGGACCCCCAGCCTGCCCTCTTTGTGGGCTTCAAATTCCCTTTGATGTCACTGAGCCTAGAGAGTCCATGTGGAATGCAGAATCAGGTTCCCTGCAAATACCATATGGCATTAGAGAAAATGGGGCTGTCCTTGTCCTTGCCCCTGTGCTTTGCTCTTTGAGGTACCTGCATCCCGCTGGCAGTCATTAACACAGACAGTAGCTTCGCATTCCCACCTGGAGTGCATGTGTAAGTAGGAAACAATGATGCTCACAATGCAATGGAGGAAAATGTCTCCTGGATTTTTATTTTCCAGGCAGCCTCCTTCTGAGTGGCATTAAAATGGAGTTAGGAGCGCATGGCTGGGACAATTCAAGAGCTGACTTCAGGAAAATATCAATTACAGAAGGTGCTGCACTTTCTGCATGTGACTCACGCAGGCCGTGGTGGAGCTGACACGCAAACAGACTGAATGTGCTTCGAGGAATGAATGCGTTGGGGAAGTCAGAGGCACAGTGACATGGGAACAAAATGGCCCTCAGTGCGGCTGCAATAGATTGGCTTGCAGAACACTGCTCTCTAGTCTAAAGGCCTCGTGACCTAGCCTTTTGCTTCTAATAGTATCATAGAATCATAGAATAACAGAGTTGGAAGGGACCTCTGGAGGCCATCTAGTCCGACCCCCTGCCCAGAGCAGGACCAATCCCAACTAAATCATCCCAGTCAGGGCTTTGTCAAGCCTGACCTTAAAAACTTCTAAGGAAGGGGATTCCACCACCTCCCTAGGTAACACATTTCAGTGTTTCACCACCCTCCTAGTGAAAAAGTTTTTCCTAATATCCAACCTAAACCTCCCCCACTGCAACTTGAGACCATTACTCCTTGTCCTGTCATCTGCTATCACTGAGAATAGTCTAGATCCATCCTCTTTGGATCCACCTTTCAGGTAGTTAAAAGCAGCTATCAAATCCCCCCTCATTCTTCTCTTCCGTAGACTAAACAATCCCAGTTCCCTCAGCCTCTCCTCATAAGTCATGTGTTCCAGTCCCCTAATCATTTTTGTTGCCCTAGTAATAAGCATCAGTTGACTTCTAAAGCACCCCCACTCCAAAGGGATCAGTGCGCTGTGCAATGTAAGAAATGCAAATTAAGCGAATGCGTTGCACACACGGGAGAATAAAAGGGAACTGCACATTCAAATGTAATGCTCTGTTTCTAAATGGGAAGGTGCAAAAAACCGCAAGGCCCCGAGGTGCCTGGGGGTTCAACACACCTGGTGTGCCCAGTCCCAGAAACTGCACCTGCAAACGATCAGAGCTGGATATAGTTTGCAGGCCCAGCCGTACTAAGGGAGGCATTTTTTAAAAAAAATTTGTCCCTGAGATTCAAATCAGATGAAATGAATAGAATGAGTCAGCTGCAAAATAAAGGACAAAAGAGAGAGAACAACAACAACAAAAGGGAGTGGAGGGTCAGGGTTTGAAGGGAAGGGGCTGGGAGTGGTCAAATTAATAATCAATAGATCTCAAAGCACTTCACAAAGGAGGGTAGTATCAGTAACCCGATGTTACAGATGGGGAACTGAGGTGCAGTGACCGGCTCAAGGTGATGCAGCTCACCAGAGGCCAATCCAGCTCGCCTGTGTTCCAGCCCAGGGCTCTCTCCACTAGGCCATGCTGCCTGATGCAATAGAGAGGGGTGGCTTTAAGGCGTTTTTTTAAAACTAGGGCTTTGTGGTGAAACCCCATCCGGGAGCAGCCCGTGGCCTCCCTCTGGCTCTGTGAGGGCACAGGCAGCTCGTTCTGTGCAGCCAGGAGCTAGCAGAGAGTCTGTGCGTGTGTTATTCCTCTGTCAAAACCTTTCCTTCTGTTACCTGACACTGGATCTGCTGCGGATCCCTTTCCACAAGAGGATGGGCTGGGACAGAGATTCGGGGGGGGCGGGGAGTGAGTTCCACACACTAGCACCCCCATGGCACACCCACTGATCTCTTGCTGAGCTGAGATACGATAGCGGGACTCTAGGAGGTAGGTGGTGATTGACCAAAGATACCTCTGCTGATGAGGTTCAAGGGGAGGCCAGCATTGGTAATGGGTTCAAGTGCTGCACAGAGGCCTGTGAAGTTTTAGCTCTGGGTGGAAGTTCTGGAGTTTCAATGTAGACAAGCATCCAAAATGTGGGGGCTTTCTTCTCAGCTTACATGGAACTTTTGGGAGTGGAGAGCCAGCTGGTGAAGGCAGATTTCCCCCCCCCCCCCCCCACTGATGATGGATCGCAGCCCTTCCAGGCGCTATCTGGCCTGGCAGTGCCCCAGGGTCAGCTACTCCTTCAGTGTTGGAGGCCATTTGGAGGGTAATTGCAGAATTGCTCCCTTCCAACCCCAACCCCAGAGCAATACAGTGAAGCTCTTCTTGCACTGGTTTCAGAATAGCAGCCGTGTTAGTCTGTATTCACAAAAAGAAAAGGAGTACTTGTGGCACCTTAGAGACTAACCAATTTATTTGAGCATAAGCTTTCGCGAGCTACAGCTCACTTCATCGGATGCATTCAAGCTCACGAAAGCTTATGCGGAAATAAATGTATTAGTCTCTAAGGTGCCACAAGTCCTCCTTTTCTTTCTCCTTGCACTGATACCCTAAGCGAGGACAGTTCTGTGCTCTGTCTCCCAATCAGTAGAGCAGGTTGATGCCCCATGTTTGTCCCTTCCCAGTCTCCTTATCACTTTCTCGCTCCCATCATCCCCATTTCTCTTGTCTTCCCCTTCACCAGGGGAAGGAACTTGTCTTCTGGTTGCCTGGCACTCCCAACAGGGGGCCTGGGTTCCTATGGCACAGCATCATCTGGCCACCCAGATTCTCCCTGGCATGTTGGAGGCAGAAGGGGCTTTCAGCTGGACAGCGTCCTCTGGCAGTGGAGCAACGTGGCACACAACAACAACAGCCTCTCTGATTTGGGCCGAGAGCCACCCCTGGAAAGATGGCTCCAGATGTGGTGGTGGCCAGCAGCACCAGATATGGAGGTGGAGGAAATAATAACGTGGTCGCCCAAATAAAGCAGCAAGGAAACATCCTGGAGCCTATTTAAGTCTAGAGCCAAAATATGTGTCTGCGTTATAACAGTAAACATATTCCCCTGTGTAACCAAGAACTCTCCTAGAAAATCTTTAATGTTCAGGCGGAGGTCTGGTTACTTTATTACCCTCATTAAATTACACAAGCTTTTCCTTTCTCTCTCTGCCTGCCTTGAAATCTCTCTCTCTCTCTGTCTTTGCACACTCCCTCTCTCCCTCCCTCTCTCTTTCTTGCTGTGGGGGCAGTGATGCAGGTATGACACAGCCCTGTTCTCCCTCCGCTGGGATCCCCTCTGGTGCATCAGTAACATGCACTGGCTGGCTGGACTGCATCATTGTTCTAGGAGACTCCTGTGCAGTGCAGCCCTCTTTCTTGGAACTCCGGAGCAGGACTGAGCACAGAGCAGCAGCAGAAGCAAATAACTTCACATTACAGGTAAGAGCAAGTCATTTCTCCTGCTATTGTAGAAACAGACAACAGACATTTTACAGGGATAGCTAATGGCTGATGGGAACCTCAATTCGCAACATTAGTCAGCTGAGTGCCCGGCTAACAGCTGAGGGCTGTGAAGAAATAGGGAAACCAAATGAAATAAAACAAAAGAAAAATGTCCCTGAAAAGGAGGAGGCTCAAGGGCACGAGCTCAGCAGCCTGGCTGGGATGAAGTAACAGGGATTGTAGGGTACTTTGTTATTGTAACTAGATCATCAGTGTCAGAGCAGTCAAGACCAAAACAATAATTCAGACTAACACCGGTTCCCTCCCTGGCTCTGTTTATCCTCTCCTGGGAGTGGTAATGAGCTGCAGTTTGTAGTTTTCGCTACCTTGAAGGTGCCCAGGCTGAAGCGAGACAGGGTTATTTTAGGAGGACAATTAAAATACCTGCTGATGGTGTATGTCTGGGGAGAGGGTGTAGCGGCGGGCTGTGCATGCGTGAGGTGTGTATAAGTGGGGTGTGTTGTATATGCTTGGGGGGGGTGTACAGATGTGTTTGTTTGCATCTGGCTGAGTCGTGTGTGGGTTGTAGGGTCCCCACTCTCCCCTGCCCCGGGCACAACACAGCAAATCCGCATGTTAATTGTCCTCTTTAAATAATCCTGGCTACCTTGAGGGATCATGAATGTAGCTCAAACTAAAATCAGCAGCTGGTTACTTCAGTCAGCAGAGAATAAAGGTAGCCACTGAGGGCAAGGTAAAGATTTTCAGTTTGAACTGTGGCTGTAATATATCTTGGTTTCTCTGACGCAGCTGATCTGGTTAAATAAACCTCTGAGTGTGTGTGTGTACATGCGTATGTGTCTGGGGACAGGTGCTGTTCAGCAGAGATTTTCATATGTAGACTGCAATAATACAGTCCCTCATACTGAGATCCCATAAAAACTATAGGCATGAACTGGATCCATCACAAGGCTCCTTGACGTGTGTGCCCATGGCTCTGACCAAACCAACAGAGTGATTGTAGCAGAGCTGGGAAGAGGGGACCTGGACTGTAGCGCTTTCTCCTGTGTGCAAAGGGGAACCCCGGGTGGGTTTTGATCAGGTGCTTTTCACATGACACCTGAATACATGGGCTCAGAGGGCTTTCTTCCCATGGAAAGCCGAGGCAGAAATGAAAGGCAGGTAGGGAGTGAGGGATGTTCCTGGCAGGGCTTTAAAATTGCTGCAAGCCATACCTATCCAGGCTCCTATTTCTTGTCACTTGCAAGAGGAGAGAGAAAGAGTTAATCCCATTGCTTGGCTGGTCAGATTTAAATATACTATAGTGCTGCATTGTTCACCTCCTTGTGAAAAGACCCAGACACATGCCTGCTCCTCAGCTGGCAATTAACTCTACCACTTCTGCAAGAATTGCACATCAGGCTGCCAGCTTACCCTGTCAATCACTGGTAATCCAGACAGGTAACCCCCTCCCACAGGATACATGGGCAGGGGGCTTTGAGGAGAGGAGACCGCCTAGAGTTTCCTCCAGAGTCTTCCGCTGGGAGGAGCAGGGTCGCCCTCCACCCTTCAGTGGAAAAAGGAAAGTGTTTGCCCCCAAGCACTGCAGATCTGAGGATCCTCTACAGTCCTGGGCCATCTGCAGGAGGACCCTATTCTTCTACTGGCTCCTCACAGATGGGCTTTGGGCTCTGCTGAGCAAAGGGCCATTGGGATGTGTCACTCTGATGGTCACCTGGGCCTACAAGAATGAAAGTCTCTTACAGCCTTCCCTGAATGCCTTCCTTGTGCAGGGGTATTTGAAAATGTAGGTTGCCCTGTGGTATGGGGGTTTATGCATCAGCTTTGCCAGTGTCTCTTGCCTGGCTCCTGCATTAGGCTGAGCATCCTCAGCTCCCACTGAAGTTAACAGGGGTGCAGAGGATTCAGCAACTTGCAGGAATTGCTCAACACCTCACAAGGTTTTGTAACAAGTGTCTGATTCCCCAGTTGCATTTCCCCGGGCTGGCTGGAGACCAGTCCATTGCCAAAAGGAAATATTGCATTTGTTTGGGATTTATCCACCCAGAACTGATGAATCTTCATCATGCTTCTTTTTTACAGAGAGTTTGAGGGGTCTTTCAGCCAGCAGGCTGGGAGCAGATGCCAGAGACTGGGTTGCATTTCTCCAGAATTCTGACCATATAAGAGTGACCTCTCGGAAGCATTACTAGGACCGCTCATTCTCCTTTAAAAATAGCAGACCACGGTAGAAGCTGGTCTCCTTTCCTTAGCCAGGCTGGAAAAGGCTGATGTTCAAAGACCTATGGCTGGAGATGAGACTTGAGGTGATGCCCCTTGTTTTTCTGAAAGGGCTGAAACAATTATTGTGGGTACCCTGGGAATGTTACCAGAGCGTCACTGCTGTACAAACAGAAAGCCACCAGGCAGTGAGGTGCTTATCTGGTTTGCCATTCAGCTCCCTCAGTTGGCAGGGGACATGTTATTTGCACCTATCATGAAGGTGATGTGTTATTTGCACCTGTCTGGGGTCTGTGACGTGCTGCAATGCAGAGGCCAACCTCAGACAGATCTTTATTCAGGGAAGTGATCTGGAGAGATGGGGCCCGCGTTCATGAATTCTTCCGGCAGGCTCTGATTTTGCACTCCTACTTGTAAGTGCACATCAGGGTGCGGCCCCACAAGCAGCCATGCACCCATCCCATGTGTGCAAATGTACACAGAGTTTGTACGCGCAACTGACAGTTAGTCTGCATAAAGTGTGAGCGCAGACACTTCATGGGGTGCAGTAAACAACTTGGACAAAAGTGAGAGTGCACTATGCTAAGGTAGGAGTGAGCATCTGTGTCAGGGCCTTTATTATCCTGGGGTTGTGTGTGTGTATGTATACTTGAGTGGGAGACTGCCAGGAAGAGCCAGGAAGCTGGAGAAGGGCTGTACACAGGTCTGGAGGTACGTGTTCGCCTCTTGTACATTCTGCCACAAGAACGGACCATAGATCCAGAGCTGGGAGGAAGGGTGGAGGGCGGCAGGCAGAAGGGAGGGAACCGTGGAGAAGTTTTAAGCCCCCATCTCCCATGTGACCTGTGGTAATCCTGCCCACTCCATCCAGCAAATCCTGGGGTAAAATGGCGCCTCTGAGCAATGGGTATTTGGAGTTAAAGGCAGAAAGCACGGGCTGAAGGGGCTGGCTCTTATTTGATGTATAATATCTAGGGCCACTATTTAAGCTACTCTCATTCTCCATACTAAGTGCTGAGAGACACAGACTCTCCCTCCGCTGCTCAGTACTGGCACTGAATAGTTTTCTGGCCGCAGTACAAAATCCCAGGACTGCAAACAGTCCTGACAGGGGAAGCCCAGGACTCTGCCCGAGGGATCCCGCTTCCCATATTGTCAATTCCCCAAATTAATTTTCCGGATCAGGAGCTGAGTCTTTGAAAAAGGTCTCGCCTGAAAAGATTATGGAATTACTCCCGTGCTAATGAGCAGTTTAATGTTACGGCAGCTTAAAGTCCTGCAAGGAAAAAGGAGCCTTAGCAGTGAACTAAAGATACCATGAGAACAGGGAGGCTGGGATGTCTGGGCAAGGGGATGGAGGGGCATCGCTGAGTCACTGAAATACACTGTTTGCAGGGCCTGCCTTCACTGTAAAGAAAAGAAACTTGGTGGAAAACTAGGCTGAAGAGCCCTACAATAATGTCTTCGGCAGTCCGTAATCTTATCCCCTTTTCTGCTGCGGGGACCAAAGGGGCAGGCAACCCACAGATTGATTCTTCTCCTCCAAAACAAGCGTACTCCGGCCAGCAGCAAGAGACAGCATCATGCCTGGTCACCTGCTATGGGAGCAGAGCTGTAGGGCGGAGGAATTGCAGTCTCGGATCAGACCCATGGTCTAGTTAGTCCAGTATCCTGTCTTTGACATTGGTTGGCACTGGATGCTTAGAAGAAGGCTGTAAAGCTCCCGAATGGATATTGGGAGAGTTCCTTCCTACCTCAGGCAGTCAGTGGCTGGCTGCTGCCTGGAGGTTGATCTCTCTGAGATGTTTCTATCCTAAGTCATGCAACTGCAAATGGTATTCTTCTTATTCCCATAAATAAGTAAGGGACCAGAAGGGGAGGCAATTATTTGACTTGTAATCACAGCCAGGTCACCCCCTCCCACAGGAGGGGAGGCAACTATTTGACTTGTAATCACAAGTCAAATAATTGCCTCCCCCTTTCGGTCTGGGATCGCAGGGAAAAGCAGCTCCTTAACCGATCTTCCACTCCCAGGTCCTGACCCTGAGGTCTACTCCATGCAGGCCCTGAGCTGGGTGGACAGCAGGGAGGCAAAGGTGGCTTTACATCATTTTTGTGCTTTCCTGGTCTTGGAGTCCGGAGACTTTGTCTGTCGGTGCAATTTAGGACAGCCTCAGGGCTGCTCTAGCCTACACTGGCTCCAACAGCCCCCACCGGGGCTTTGAGGCAGCTGGAGGTTGCTGGAGCTCAGCAGCACGTTGGCATACCCTCCTCCCTGGCCACATCCCCAAGACCCTTCTTATGATGGAGCTTGTGAGGGGGGGATGGTGTAGACCTGGCTTAGCGCCTTTGTCCCGCCACCCTGGCACGAAGGGGGCAAGAGTGGGGCTGAGGCTGTGCCCCCCCCTCCATAATGTGCACAGCACACTATGCTGTAATTTCACATAGCCAGTGTGCCCCAGGAGTTAGTTTTCATCTTCTAAACCATAACTATGGACTCCAAGTACGCACCCTCAGGCCCCAACGAACAACCACCACATGGCTTAGTCAGTTGCTTTCTCAGTAGGAATGTGCGCATCTGGGGATTTCACTGCATCTGTCATGCTGGCTTTGACATTCTGACTAGGGACCTGGTTCTGCTCTCGCTGGCGCTGGTTTTATTCCAGTGTGGCTGCCCTGACTACAACGGGGTTCTCCGGATTTACTCTGGGGCAAGCGAGAACAGAATCAGCCCTCTGGGACTAGCTGGGGGAGTGGAGTGGGGGAAATCTCGCTGTGCGAGATGAGATGAAATGAAAAGGAAGGGCCAGTCTATATTTAGGCAAGGGCTCTGTTCAGAGCAGGTAATCCTCTTTCCGTGAATTATCCAGCCTGGGGATTAGACCGCTTTAAACTCCTCACCAGGCCTCCCCCGCACCAGGAGGCCACCGTGGAATAGACTGGCTTTATGAACACATAGTGGGCAACAGATGGGAGGAGGATGGCAGAGGGAAGGCTGCTGCTGGCAGGCTTGTGCGTCCCTCCAAGAGCTTGCTCACGGCCCAGATGCGCAGTGACACAGGAGTGACGTGCGATGCTATATGAATCATAGAATCATAGAATATCAGGGTTGGAAGGGACCCCAGAAGGTCATCTAGTCCAACCCCCTGCTCGAAGCAGGACCAATTCCCAGTTAAATCATCCCAGCCAGGGCTTTGTCAAGCCTGACCTTAAAAACCTCTAAGGAAGGAGATTCTACCACCTCCCTAGGTAACGCATTCCAGTGTTTCACCACCCTCTTAGTGAAAAAGTTTCATATGGTTCGTCAAGGGGTGACCATTAAGAAAGAACGTGGAGCTGAGTGCGGCAGCAGATAAAGGGAGGGATGACAGGCACAAAGCAACCCTTTCCCAGTGCACAGTATTCCTGCTTCCCTGTCACATGCCATTTCTTCTGATGCAGGGAAGGGAAGCTCCCTGGGTTGCTTATCAGGTGCATCGCTCTCCGTCTGGAAGCTGTTCCTGACCTGCCTTGCTCTGCCAGCATCTGACCCGCTTTGGCTGGCTATAGAAACTAAGCCCTGGGTCTGCAGGTCCATCCCATCTGTCTTGAGTGGGAATGAATCACTATCAATATTAAATGATGGGTCTGGCAGCATGGGGGCAGGAAGGCGACACAGCCAGGGAAAAGATGGGGGTTGGAAAGGCTGGGATGTGGTGTCAGGAGGACTGGGTGGCATTAGGGAAAGAAAATCCTTCTCACCACAAGTTGTGTGATGGGTTCCTGTGCAATGAGCCAGTGGGTCTCAGTCTGGTGCCTAGTGAACAAATGTCAGCATAAAAAAAGGGTCCCTTGTTGACTTTCTCACTACAAAGACTGAATGTGCCATAGAGAATAAACTCCCCTCCCATCTAAGGGTGGGCCCTCCGGGTCAGAGTTTTGGTGGGGTGACAGGCATCGATGCGCTGCCATTGCACGTCTTGTCGGTGTCCTAGGGATCCATGACTCGGTTCTCCAGGGCTATCAGGCCAGCTCCTTTTGCCATCACTACATTCACTTGAAACTGGAGATCCTTTTCTGAAGCGGCAACAGGGCCACTCTTTGGAAGAGTGAGCTGTAGCTCACGAAAGCTTATGCTCAAATAAATTGGTTAGTCTCTAAGGTGTCGCTAGTACTCCTTTTCTTTTTGCGAATACAGACTAACACGGCTGTTACTCTGAAACCAGGCTATTGTTAGTTCCCCTGGGATTTATGTAAGCTGGGGTTCTGCCTCTGCCCCCCAGGTGTAGGGTTCATTTTACACCCCCTCCCCCACTATCCTTTATTTATGTATTTATTCTGCCTCTCCTTTCACTCGGAAATGGCTAGACATTTTTTGTTCCCCTAGTTTCTCTCTGCGCTTTCACCGCTGGCCTCTGACGTTGCTACTATGTCGTTTCAGCCAGGAGTGAATTCTGATGACAATAAAAGCGAACTCTTGTCGGATCCTGGAGTGACAGGCTGTGGGTGCAGTTGCTATCCCACAAGCCCATCCTTAGAAACCCAGGGCCTGAGAGGGCTTCAGCTGCATCAGCGTTAAACTGTGGTGAATGACGCTGATCTTTTCATGGGGAACTGAATTCTCTCAAGGGACACCATTGTTCATGCATTTAAATAGTGTTTAACATACTCTCAGCTCTTTGTTGTACTTCCTCAGAAACCTAAATCTGGCATTTTGGTCCTATTACATTTTCTCTTCCCAAAATTAAGCCAAATTTTGTGCCCTATCCTGGCACTCAGTATTTTGGTCCAACTCTTACTGAAGTCATTTGGATGATGTCATATAAATAACTTCTGTGGGAGTTTGATTAGAACAAGGAATCCATGATTGGCCCCGTAAGTAGCTGTTGGAAGGGTAATACCTGTTTAACTCTCCTCTGAGACCCGGCTGGCAACATCAGTACTTGCTTTGCTTTGACTGACAGGTAGAGTCAGTGCTGCCAGTTATTGCTTTTTTGTGCTAGAACTAGAATTAAACCAAAATGCCCCGCTGGAGCAGAGAGAAGAAAAGGCCACTGAGTGCAAACAGCCACTGCTTTTAATATCAGCTATTGTCTTTTTCTCTCTGTGTTGAGCATGATCAATTTCCTGTTTAAGTTAAAGTCAACACATCTGTCACTTCAGCATCTCCGGCTGCCTGGCTCCCTCCCCCACCTGCTCTCCCACTCTGTCTGCAGTCTCCCTATCCTCCACCTGCTTTGTTGCTGGCGTGTATGTTTTTTGTGGTGGCTGATGGACTCGTGCACTGCTGGTGCCTCTGTTCCGTTTACAGTGGGATGATCGGCTTGGCTCGCAGAGCATTTACTCCTAATCCCCAGTTTGTGACAGCCTAGTGGCAAAGGCAACTCTTCCAGGGGCTGCTGTAGGTGAGAGCAGTGGGGGAAATGATTGGCAAATGGCTGGTGATTCTGGGATGACACATTTCCTAGTTCTGGTAAGAAATGCTTTTCCATTTGGTCCCCTTTCTGGGCATTTGGTTACAGATAGTGACGAGGCTTAAAGAGATAAACGGCAGAGAGGGGAGGAAGTTGTGAAAGAGACGGACAAATAGCAGAGTCAATGTAATTTAGACAGAAGCCTTTCCAGGAGCAAATGTTTATTAGAGCAATTTATTTACCACTAGTGCATGGCTTCCAGCTAGTCAGATCATACAGTGATGAAGGCAGTTGAAGTACCTAGCCAGGTACAAGGCAGTAGCTGACGTTATGTTTTCCCTCTATGGGTGTTTCTATGTGCCTTTTCCAATTAGGTATGGTTATTAGATAGATCCCACAGCCAGACCTAAAAGGCACTCTCTGTCATGCAGTTCTGTGGGTGTAGCTTCTGGAATGCTTCTGTTTCTATTTGATGCCTTTCATAGCACTGGCTTTGGAAAGTCATTCATGATTATGTGTCCCTCCGTTGAGAAATAAAGCCCTTCAGCTTTCCTGAGTGCTAAACTTTCTCCTGGTAAGCAAAGTCGGCATTATTCCCTGGAACTGGTCTCCCCAGTATCGGATGCCTTTAAAATGTAGAGAGAAGCAGTGAGGTAGTTGCAGACAAAAATGAGAGTCTAGTCAAAACCATGAGCAGATCTGTGAGATATTCTGTGTCCCAGACATCTGCTTATTTTGAATTTGAAGGCATTGAACTGGTTTAATTTACGGGGCTCTTGAGCTGATAGACAGCCTGGGCCAGATTCCAGTGAAACCAGCGCAGTTATTCCGCGGTGAATTTGGCCTCATTTGCTTAAAGAGGAACAGTGAGCTGTAGCTCATGAAAGCTTATGCTCAAATAAATTTGTTAGTCTCTAAGGTGCCACAAGTCCTCCTTTTCTTTTTTCTTAATAGCAGTCTGGCTGTGTTGGGTCAGCAAAGGTCTGTCCCTAATATACCTCTAGTGATAGGAGGGAAATGAAAAGCATGATGATGCATCTTCAATGATTCTGCTAATAGATGGAAAGCACTGACCCTCTTAGCATTTCTGGTCCCTTCCTAAAACTGGTGCCTTGGTCCAGGAGTTCCCGAGACCCTTTTGTGAGAGGGGCTTGTAAAAGCATTCGGTTGGTGATTCCAAGATGGGTTCCTTCTGTGTTTCTGAGATTAGGGTTAACAAAGATCTGCCTAGAGAAAACAACCAAACTGGTTTGTTCACAAAAATTAAACCACCTCCCTCTGTCACAGACATTCTTTTGATTGTTTCTACATACAGTGAAACTTGCACTAAGGAGGGCCTCTGTTTTAAGTACTAACTTTGGAGCTTCCCTATGGTTTCCAGCACAGTTACATTAAACTTTTAGTTAAAGATCCAGCTCTGCCAGGCAGCTGACTTTTGCTGAGCTCTTGGGTGGTTGCTTCAGACATATTTCAAAGTAACAGTCTTTGTATCAAAGCCAATAAAATAGCACTGGAACAACGGCTGAAGAACAAGCACTAAAAGTGGAAGGGTCTGCATGCCTCTTGCCATCCAGATGCTGTACAATGAGGGGATAGCACAGTAACTCTAGACTGAGGTATTTGTGGGCCTTGACTATTTCCTCTATGATGCCACTGAACAAACGGAAAGACTGCAGAGCAAGGTTTCTAAGTGATTTGAGCCATGTGTATGTCCCAGAGAGAACAGCCCTTGTTGCCTGTAATGGAACCACAAGGCTTGGTTTTTAAAGGAGCATAAATCTTTCATTGCTATGTGTTTTTTGGAAAGACACTGTCGAGTTAAAAATTAGAAATTTCTATCAATTAATTCCCGTGCCTAGTTAGATTATAAAAACGGAAGGAATGTATACATCCAGTTCATTTTTTAATTATCTATTGTGTGGTGTTTGTTTACTTATTAAATTTCTCTCTGCTTGAACTTTGAAAAGAGAATGGTCAATTTCAATTGTTTTTTTCCCCCCTAGTCAGTTTCTCGTACAGGTTTCTCCAATCCCGCAATGCTGCTGGGATTCCAGGTGCTGCACAGGAAGGTTAACTCTATTTTTAAAAAAACATCTTGCAGTTGTAAAATCAAAGTGAAAAAAATCCTGGAAACATCCCTCTTTGTGTTAGGGTCGATACATGCTCAGAACTGGAATTTTGGGGCCAAATTTTACCTGACAATGAGTCTTTAACTCTTCAAGGTCTGCTCTTTTTCAGGGGGCCAGACAAATAAATGCTACGGTAGGGTGTGTGTGTGTGTGTGTGTGTGTGTGTAATTTGTAGCATCCCAAAGATATTTCCTTGCTGGCAATTACATTATGTTTGGGGAACATATTCCTGTATACAGATGGGAACAACCTGATGTCTTCCAGATGCTTGAATGTCCAATCCGAACTCCTGCTTGGAGGTTGGTCTTTTAATATAGCCAAATGGGATAAAATGGATGGATTTGTCCCCTTTTAAATATCTACCCATGATGATCAGCGATTGCACTCAGAAACTACCACTCTCACGGCAGAGTCTTGAACCTTCCCTGTGAGATCAAGGTGTCCTGAACAAAGAACACAGTAGAGTAAATGGCAGTTCCAGTGGAGGTCTGTGGTACTGTGCATTGATACCATGGGATATTTAGCCCATCAACAGGATGTAACTGAGAAACTGTAAAGAAAAATCTTTACAGTGGGGAAAACTTCCACATTTATTCAACATAAATATAAATCCAATAACCTCATTCCTCTCTCTCGCTCTCTCTCTTTTTTTTTTTAACCACATCTGCTAAATTATCACAAGCTATTTGTGTTTTAAACGAGGACTTCTTCCCTCACAGCCCATCTGCTCAGCCTGTT
Source organism: Natator depressus (assembly GCF_965152275.1). Classification (NCBI taxonomy): domain Eukaryota; kingdom Metazoa; phylum Chordata; order Testudines; family Cheloniidae; genus Natator; species Natator depressus. Next base: position 71,148,695 of record NC_134243.1, read on the forward strand.
TGTTCCTCCAGCAAAGTCACGATTCTATTATCATGTTGTATGACTGTGGAGGGCAATGCTGCGGGGATGGGACTGCAGCTTCACTTGGGGATGGGATAAAATGGAGAGGGGTGGGCTGAAAGGGGGAGAGCCACTAGTGAAAAGGGGGAGATGGAGAGAAATACACCAGAGCAGACGTATCAGGAAGTGCTGGGCACAGAAAAATCCCTCATTGGTTTTTTTTTGGTATAAATGTTTCTTTTTTTTCAATCTTGTCCTAGCATGAAAGTCACCTTTAAACTCAAGGTACCAGAAAGCCCCCACTGGGTCTGATCCTGCAGTCATTAGAGTTGACTTCAATGTGAGTTTTGCCTCCCTAGGGAATACAGGCTCCAGGCTGTTTTGTGTATCGGATAGGTCTGATTCTACTCTCACTGACATTATTGCTGTTATTATTATTTATTTGTATTATGGTAGCACCTAGGAGCCCAGTCCTTGACCAGGACCCCATTGTGCCAGGCACTGTACAAGCACAGAACAAAATCACAGTCCCTATCCCAAAGACCTTATAATCTAAATATAAGGCGAGACAACAGATGGATATGGACAGGCAGACGGTTGTGGGGGGCGGGGGGGGGAGGTAGTACAAGGAAATAAGGAGACAGTATGAGAATGAAACAATGAGGTATCCTTTCAATCTCACTGAAATCAGTGCAACCGAGAGCAGAATTTGGCCTTGCCGTGTTTTTCCATACCCAAAGGGCAACCATTTGCTCTCACTTTAAACTGACTTCCCTTTTTCCATTGAGGATTGAGTACAAAAAAGAACAAACGTAGTCGCCATGAGAGAGCAGCACGTGCCTGTCACCTGTGAAACATGCTGCAGCAATTAGGGGAACAAAATGGCTGAAGCCTCAGCACACAGAGTGAATTCTTTGATGTTTAAAGGTATGATACACAGAAAATGAAGGTGTTGAGGTTTCATAGGTACGTACACCATAGGCGCTTAGTGTGTTTACTGCAAAACCCACTAATAAATCCAAGTTACTAGCAGCACAGTGAAAAGTGGCATTCAGATATGTGCTCCCTGTAGCTGTACATTGACGCATCCTCGTGCTAGTCTCATCTCTGCAGGAGAAAAGCAAAGCAGGTGTTTTTTGTATGGACTGGGGTGGCAGAGGTGAAAAGTATTTTAATGTTTTTGTGGCTGCCTCATTAAAGGTCGAGCCGGCTGCTGGTCTGCAAAGGTGTCCTCTACCCCTTTGCTGGGACGTTGCTGGAATTCAAGTCTCATTGGGTGATGCTCTTTACGCTGCATCGGCAGCAGAATTCTCCATGCCCCAACCATTCCCTTCTGTGTGCCCTGGCTCCTTTTAAACCCGCTCACTCTTTATGCACAGACCATGCATGCAGAGATGCACAGGATCATTTTTAGTTCTTCCCCCCTTTGGGGTGGGGGGGGAAGGTTACAGTTGGCTGCCTCTATGGTCACCTTCATGCACACCGTTTCTCTGTATTCTGGGTAGAAAGATGAGGCGCGAAGCAGCAGTCAGAGTGGGGTAGAGAGGAAATAAAGTGAGGAGGGAGAGCAAGATGACATGCCCGCCCAACAGCCAGGAGAGGGGCAAGTGCAGCTGTGACTGATTTAACTAGCAACGGTGTGCATCTAAGAATAGGACTGAGGCTTAATGAGAAGATATGGAAACCCCCTCTTTTGAGGGGAAGCATTCTAGGCCCATCCAAAATGTGTAGCTTCATAACCTGGGCTGGCTTTTACCATCTCCGATATCAGCCAGTGAATTGCCTGGATGGCTATTTTCCTTTAGGACCAGCCCTGGCCTTCCCCAGGGAAAGTGATGAAGAGATTTTTGCTGTTGAGGATGACTTTTCCCTGTTGAAAATTGCTGGAAGAGGCACGTACTCTGGGCTCAATTTGGGGCGGGGAGCGAGGGGGGCTCAAGAGTCAAGCAAAAGCTCGGTCTCAAGCTGTTATACTGTTACTGCAAACTCTGACACTGAGCAGAGTTCGTTTGTAAGGATGCGAAAGAGCCTTTACCTGGCCAGGGCCTCACTCTGCTCTCTCCCTCTCTCTGGCTGCAAAATCATTCAGCCACCACTCAAAGACAGGGGTAGAACACAGCAGCCATTCAATGCCAGCAACACGAGCACAACACCTTCTAGCAGGCCCTAGCAGGGGAAGTAGAGAATGCTATATATAATTGAAACTACAGGAGAGATTTTAGATAGGAAAGTAAATGAATGTAGGAGGTGTGGACCAACACGGCTACAACAACACTGCAAATCCATAATTCAGTTCAGCTCCTAAGACTGATGTTCTGTTCTGGCTCACGGTAGCTCTTGTGAGAGGTGGGTTGGGAAGGAGGAGGAATTCATCGGTTTTTGACTGGGTGCTGGAGATTTTAGACTTTGGCTTCTGCTGCGCTGCAGACCCAGCCAGTGCTGCTCATCACCTCACCCACCCTTAGCCAATGAAACATAAGGCCCGCCTGGGAACGGGAATGCAGATGGGGCTAGGGGAAAGGTGGAAAGGGTGGCTGGACCTAGCAGAACCCTCCATAGCTAAGGACACCAAATAATTTCCATGGCAACATGTCATTTTCCAGCCCCAGGCTCTGCCTGAAGGTGAGCTTTGATTTTTTGCAAGATGTGGGAGTTGGAGCAAAACCCCTTCAGCTCGTGTTGAATGAGGAAAGTATGGAACAGACACAGGAACCAGCCCCTTGGCAATGGATTTTCTTTCTGACTCTTTGTGTGGGCTGTATGTAGTTTTTGTTTGGCAGTATATTCCTACTGCCAGTGGGAATAGCACCCATCTGCTGCAGCCAGATTCAGTGAACAACTGAACATAGTTCCTGCTTGGAGGTTTGGGCTTTTATAGCCAAATGGGATCTGATGGATCACCCTTCCTGTCCTCCTGCCCCGCGGCCACACATGCTCTCTGTTACCCTCTCACATGCAAACACCCCGCCACGCATCTAACTGGAGACAGCATGCCTCAGATGAGGGAGATTTCTCCTGCCCTTTCTGACAGGTGGTCAGACTGTGGCAGATTTCCTAGTTTTCACTGCTTTCATTAAGACTTACAAGCCTCTGGCCTCCTGAACTCACATGTAACCTCTCCCAGTGTACCCTCCACCCACTTGCCCTCCCCAGCAGCACCTTAACAAAATCACTGAACAGGGAGGCCAGTCCTGGATTTGGGCAGTGGCCCTGGGATCTTTCAGGAGTTCTTTAATGTACTGCATTCAGACTGAATTCCTGCAAAGGAATATGGGTTTTAAAAATGGAACGGTGTTCTTTTTCTAGGGCACCATTGTCTGTAGCTGTTGAGTTACTAGGGTGATGGGCACGGTAGCACAATTTAAATGCCTAGGTAGACAGACAGGTAGATCGATTCTGAGTGCAGTCACCTGAGTGTAAATCCAGAGCAGTAAGCAGAGTTCCTCTGGATGTACACGAGTGTAACTTAGACCAGGGTCTGGCCTGTGAAGTATGTAGCAATGTAACTGAAAAGAGAGGCTGTCCTCTGGGTGATGCACCTTTAATTGTAGCGGAGTCTCTCTGCCCGCATTGAAGGTGAGCTGGCTTTAGGTCTGCTTTGTGCCTTGGACTTGGAGTTCAGATTTTTTTCACAACTGGGGACAGATTTTCCGGAGACCTCTGCACATCATGTGTGGGCACTGCGCACTTGGAAATCTAGCCCCGTGCCGCCTCCTGATGAAACGTAGATGGGCACTGGTGAAGACCAGGCCTCGCTGCGGATGAAGTATTTGTCTCTAACTGTACCAGAACGAGGTACGTTTGCCGCCCAAAAGCGACAGTTCTACACGTATTTTTAATTGGGCTGGTTCATCTCAGGAATCTGACTTCTTTTAATTAAGATCCTTTTTCGATGGCATGTTAAATTATTGATACGCGGGCACAGATTGAGGCATTCCAGTGACTTCTCTGCCTGATATAGATTGCACCTGCCAATTAGTCAAAGTTTCCAGGGACTCAAAGGGGGTTGCGGGGCCCTTTGCCTCTGAGTTACTGACCTGACTTCAGCCCAGCATTGCTGTCTGAAAGCTGTTTGGGGACACTGTGTGAAATATGTGTGGTGTCTATTTCTACGGGGCAGGTGTCTACCTGCCGAACCCTCCCCGCTTGGTGCTCATTGGTCCTTTTGATGACAGCGGAGAGGCTAAGGAGGGTACTTCAAAGTCACATCTCACTCCGGAGCAGGGGTTGTTGCCTTTTGCTTTCTCCAGGCATGAGAATGGCAAATTGAAACAGAGTGTTTCTAATGCAAGTAATGAGATCTTGCATTTATTATTTATTATGAATTATCAGTATGTGCCCGTACGTCACTGTGCCATCTGGGTGCCCTGTAATTGCATGTAAGAATGTTTCTTAGTTAGCACCAATTATTACTTGTTATTTAATAAGCCCATGGAACTGGAGCCTTTCTCCCCTAAGGATCCCAAGTGTTATAGATGCAGCTATAACTGCAGACGTCTCTGGTGTGGAAGGCAGCAGCAGTTTTCACAGCACACAGTCACACTAAGAGATTAAGGCAGGAAATGAAGGAGACCCCCACAGCCAGTCAAAACTGCAGAGGGAATGTAGGTAAGTGGGATATAATGACCCAGGCTGGAATTTGGCCAGGATACTGGGGTTCTTGCAGAAAAGGCCAGGGGAACATTACTAACCAGAAGTCATTAGGACTTTGGTTTTTCATCTCAACTGAAAGCCGGTCCTATGGGCACTTTAGCTAAAGCAGCTGTGTTAAGTGATATCTTACATATTATTGTATTGCAAAACAAGACTTCTCTGGAGGGCTAGGGCTGAGAGCACAACCCACTGGTGCGTTCCCCTCTGCGACACTCCACAGAGTCTGTTATAGCCACAGTTCCTGCCTCTTCAGTTCAGGCTGTAGCAGATCATGCTTTTAGCTCTGGCAGTCCCTTGCGTTTCGGGGAGGGTTTGAGATCGAGCCCTGGGCCTTTGTACAGCCCGAAGGGCAGAAAGTTAGATTCACACCTGAGGGCAGCTGTGCAGCTGGAACTGTCCGGGAATCAGCAATGAGGTTGCTTCAGAGAGATGCTGTTTGAAACCTGCCTGGCTGAGGCAGCAAACAGGCCGCTAGTCTGCTTTCTGTCATGGTGAGTGTGCAAATGAAAGGCGTGTTCGTTGTATAGGGAAAGGATTCACTAGGGAGGTATAAGGAAAGGGCCGCTCTCTGTCTCTCCTCCCCCACCTGCACAGCACCAGGCAGCTGGTGCACGCTGTGTACGGCTGTGCTGCTGATTAAATATTGAAAGGCTTTGGTTGCTTTTGTGCGGAAGCCCAAGTCCAGATGAAAATGAGGCTGTCTGAGGACAAATCTGCCCTGGCAGAGCGGGGCCTCTCCTCTCTCTGGATTGATATTACAGTACGGCTTCCACTTGGGCAGGTGCGAATAGTCATTTGGGTGCCCGTGTGAAGGCTCACCTGGGACTTGGGTGCCCAGGAGATTTTTGTTCGGTCACACCTGAGCTGACTGATGGCCGAGGGGGATGATGAGTGTTGACGGGTGGACTGAGGGTGCGAACGGTATTTCGGAGGGACCCAGTGGCACTCAAAGCTGCCCAGAGGTTAGTCATGACCAAGGCTAAGCCAGAAGGCTCAGGTTCAAGCAGCAGCCCCTCCTTGGCTGATCTGCTCTTTGTGTCTAGAGAATAAGGACCACCTTCCTGACCCACACAGCTCTGGTACACACCTCCAAGAGAGAGGCACAGGGTGAGGGATGGAGACAGAGGCAGAGAGAGAGAGAGAGGATTTGCTGTGGATTTAGCGGGTTAGAATGGGAGAGGAGGAGAGTCAGGAATAGGGTGGGGCTAGAGGAGGTGAGACGGAGGTGGCAAGGACTGGGGCACACCTGTTGGGGTTTTGGGGAGAGGGTCACTTGGGAACATAGGGACAGCACCATGGAAAGGCTGCAGTATGGCACCAGGCTGGGGCTGTACGTCATCAGTCAACACAAGGAAAGAAGGTGGCAGGCAATGTAGGCTGGGACTTGGGGGAGGAAAAGCCCTTAACCACCTAACAGAGTCTCTGAGCGTCAGAAAACCTCCCTTGACCTCACTGAGGTGCAGGACATAGAGAGGGGAAAATGCGTTCCTGAAACCATCTGGGTTGAGCTTCAGGGGGAAATAGAGAGGCTGACCCAGATGAACCCTGGTCTTTCTCCGTCCCCACCAGGGTCACCACGGCACTCAGTGACTTCGCAAAGGATGGGGTGCGAATGCTACTATGATCAGCAACACAGCTGTGTGTGCCTAGAGGACCCCCTAAACTCTATGATCCTCAGGGCTTCCCAGGAGCTGCCCTATGGATCACGAGAGAGGCAGGAATCCTTTGCCATGTGTACTGGGCATCAGAGAAGGCACAACTCTCCCTCTGAGTGCACTAGGGGGACACAGTTCAGCCGCGGGAGATAGAAAACATACCTGTTTTATGGACATGATGGCTGCACATGGCACCAAGATGTTCCTGGCTGTGGTGGCAAGATACCAAGAGTCATTTCATGACTGATACCTTGACACTGCCCCTCCACCAAAGTATTGGCCCAATTTTTAACCTGAGCCCTTGATTCCTGCTCTGTGTTGAAGTGAGGCTTTGGGAGTACTTGCCCAACAGCTCACCCCCCAAGAGGTCATTTCTGTAACTGTGGTGCCCATTTCTGGGTCTCGTTAGCTAGACTTCCTCTTATCCCCTCACTTTTTTTGCCATCTCTCCCACTACCCCAGATCCTTTGGGGTTGGCCATTACCCTGTGGGATCTGAAAAACACCCTGCTTTTATGCTGCTCACCACTGGGCGCCCGCATGCAAGGTACTAATTTACGTAGGCTAATATCCTCCTAATGAGCATTTCTGAGAACTCACCATGTTTGCACGGGTTGCTCTGGAAAATCTCAGCAAACACTGAGCATTCAGACAACTTGGGGCAGCAAACTCCAGTGCTGAAAACCCCTTGGGCGTCCGGCTTCTACTTGGAACCCTAGATGGGGCCCCAAATAGCTATTTGCACCAGCTCACGCTTTTGATGTGCTGCCCGTGATGTATAGAATTGTCCCTTCTCTGCTTCCCATTCCACTTTCACACAGAATAGGAAAAGCTGCTTCCATAGCACTTTTAAAAGCTAGTGACCAATTTCTCCCTTTGCCCTCCATCTCTTTCTGAGTCTTTTCTGCCATAGGTTGACCCATGGGAGGGTTCCTGAAGTGTCATGTGTGTCACGCTGGATAGGGGGATGCCGTGACTTTTAGAAACAAAAAGGACATCATTGCCCAGGGAACATAGTGTCCTATAGCAGTGCGGTCCCAAAAGCTGGCCCCGCTCAGCTGGGGAGCAGCCAGTCAGTTTGGGCACCCAGTACAGATAGCATATTTTTTCAGAGCACTAGCATGGCCCATGTTTTGCTTGGAAAATTCCCTGTGTAGTTCGAGTGACAAAAGTGGGGGCCTAAATCCTCTGCAGGGTGTTCAGAGGGGGCCTGTTGAAAACTGCCTCTGAATATAATTCAATGTAAAAGTGACAGCTAGATGAGTTCCAAGCACAAATCAAAAGGAGTACTTGTGGCACCTCAGAGACTAACAAATTTATTTGAGCATCAGCTTTCTCCAAAATCAAAAGGAGAGCATTGCTTGCATGCAAGCGTGTTTGTCTATTTGAGAGACAGTGTGTTTTGTCTGTGCGCAGGTGCACCCTCAAGGTAGAAGGTTCCTTTTCCTGGGCAGCTGGAAGAGTATGGTGTGAGTGTGCGCACCTGGTAGCATAAACAGTGCATGTTTATCCAGGGAGTAGTTACACACTTGATTTTAATGCTGCTGTATTCTGTAATTACTCTGGATAGATTGGCATCCAAACATCTGGTAACAACTGGATGTTACCAAACAAACACCAGTGAATGGAAAGGTAGCCTGACCACTAGAGAGGGGAACAACACAAATAATGTCTGGGGGTTGGATCAATAACCCAAAATTCATTTAGTGTATCCAAACCTGAGTGGATATAGGGAAAGCCACTGGATGCCAACAGATCACAGAGAAGAATAGAGCTAGGAGACTGGTTCCTCTGGAAGGAAGAAATTCTTTAAGGGATAGTGTGTATGTATTTCTTACAATGGACAATTAGCCTGGGCAGCAATCATTTCCCTGGCTTGCTTCATACGTGTATTGTTTTAGAATATAAAACCAGCGATAGAACGTTAAGCCATATCTGAAACCGAGGTAAAGGAAAGCCTCCTGAGAGGTCATTTCAGTGCTAATGGGGGTCAGGATGAGTTTTATTTGCAGGGCTGCCCAGGAACATTAGCAGAGTCTGACAAGAAACACAGTTTATCGACTTTCTAATTTGACCACACCGATCATGAAAAACCCACAGCTGCCGCCTGAGCAAAGAGAGGCGTTCAGATCAAATGCCTATTGTGCAGCAGTCAGTGAAGGCCTGGGCGAGGGATTTGGGCTTTGTGTTATCTCCTCACCTTCACTCCACCAGGGCTCTCCCACAATCAGATTCAAAGCCCCACCATCCCCTCCGTGTCAGGGTGGATTATGGTTTTCGAAAGAGCTCAGAGCCAGTAATTCAAGTGCTTAATGCCCAGATTCTCAAAAGAGCTCATCCCCGTCATGCATACAGCATGTTCACCGGCTCTGATAATGGATTCTGCGGAGCCCTTCTGAAAATTCTGGCCACGATGCCATTGGTTGCATGGCCCTTGGCAGATGAGTCAGAGGGCTGATTTCTGTTGGGCTGGTCACAGTCAATAAATGGAGGTGCTTGCCAGTCTTTGTAGATGCTCATAGAACACACCGTGTGCAATCACATCTCTTTCTAGTGTCTGGACCCAGAGACTATAAAAGCCTGCTGCTTACAGATAAAAGGAACCCCTTTTAGCTCAAGTAGGTCTTATGCTTTGGGTGCTGAAGTTCCCAGGTTCCATCTCTGCTGTGAAGCGTGGTGCCTGTAGGGGAATAGCCATAGTTTGTTACAACATGGGACTAGACCTCCTGTGGACCTCACATACTTGGAACTAGCTTAACAGCTGGGTGGCCTGATTTTCCAAAGTGCTGATCGCCAGGCAGTAAACTGTGAAATTGGTGGGAACTACTGGATGCTCCACTCATATGGAAGTCAGGCCAGGAGTGCGTAATGCAGTGGCTTAGTGCATCTGAGCCTGTCTCCCTCCAACAGAGGACCCCACTTAAAGGAGTTCTTTAATGCAAATAGTGGAGATCTGAGTTCTAGGACCTTAAGTACCACAGTGTCTGTAATATATGTGGCCACTTGTTTTTTTATGAATTCACACTTAGCTCTGCATGTGGCCGTGGTTCTGACCTGCTCTCTCTCTCCCTATATATAATATCTGTGGTTTAATTTAATTCTTGGCTTCAAAGCAGGTAGTTGGACAAGGGGGAATGCATTGTCAGAGGATTGCTATCAGGTTGACAAGGTTACAGTGCTGTGAATGCAGGAGAAGCTTTTGAAGCGATAGGTCAGAGCATGACTGTGTGTGTAGAACTGGGACTTTGTGCTAAGCACGAAGGAGAATGACAGTTCAGTCTGCCATTTATTGGCAGCAGGGTGACTTTTCAGATTGGAGTAATAAATGCATTTGATACCTTTGAACTGGAACAGAATGAGGAGTTTCCCACCCCTGACATCACATTGCCTAGTGCAGAGCCTATAAGTGCCAGCTGGAGGATTTCTCTCCTCTATCCAGAAGGCCTATAGGGGATAAAGGAGCAGTTTCCGTAATGAACTCCTGTGTTGCTGTGTTAATTAGTGGTGGAATCTAGAATGTTGGCAAAAAGGTGTTACTAATTTGGCCACAGATGCAGCCCAGAGCTAGAGAGGTTGTGGGTGAATTTCATTAGCAAAAATCAGCTAATAGATCAGTCCAAGCATGAGGTATTTGAATAGGAAATACTGGGAAGGTTTTCTCTACTGGTCTGCATGACTTTCACAACGCTGGGTTTCCCTGCATAGCTTTGCTTTGTGTCCATCTGGCACTGTTTGCTGTCTCGTGAACCTGTCCGATCTGGTCACTCTGTCTCCATCATGTCCTATAACTCCAGAAGACCAAGCACAAGAGAGTGCTGAGTTTGTTTTTTCACACGTTCCTTTCCATTCAGCCAAAAGACTGCTTCTAGCAAGCTTTAAGTGTAAAGCCACTGGTATGTCTCCATGATAATGTGATTCATACATGTTTCACTGTTCATTTTCTAAATGTTCCAGGTAGCCAGATGTTTTCCTTGGGGGTGGGGCTTATAGAAAGTGCAAATGATTTGGACCCAGGTGCTGACAGCAAGATCACCAGTTTTGCAGAAGATAGAAAAGTGAAGAAAAGTAAATAAGGAACAAAATGAGCCAGACTCCAAAGGCAGCAGGCAACTTCTGTGGATAGGCCAACATGGTTCAATATCAAGAGATTTACAATTGTCACTCTGAAAGCAAAGATCAAATCAGGGAAAAAGTGAACCTAATGCAACAGTTTTCTGCCCAGCTTCCTTATCTCGCTAGGTCCCTTTGTGTTATTTCTTTGTCCTTACTAACATGTGCAACTTCTCCCCATTTAATACCATCTGTGAATTTCATCATTGTCCTGTGTTGCCTCCTTCCAGATAATTCGCAAAGCTGTTAAATGAGAAGAGATCAAACAGTGGGCTCTGAGTTACCCCAGTTGGCAGCTCACCCCCGTCAGAACACGGCTTTATGCCATTACCCTTTGTTTATACCCTCTTTGTCAGTTTTCAGTCACAACGTAGTGTTTCTACTGAAGCCGAGTAAGCTTTGGCGAGACACTTCATCAACTGCTTGACAAAAATCCAATAGTATTACCCCTGTGGTCAAGTGACAGTGGTAGAGACTCCCAGAAAGAGCTGCTTTCTTTTGACATTAGTCAAAGAACATGATTAGAATAAGGAAAAGAATATCATTAAGGATAATGCCACACTCTCTCTCTGCTTCAGTGGAGAACTTCTGCTTAGTAGCTTCCTCAGCTCCCTTCCTGCTACAGGGTTAGAGGAAAACACTCCAGATTGCATGGCAAGAATCTGTTCTTTATAAGGCCCTTCCAAAAATGCTGCTTCTTGCTCATAGATACGATGATAATTCCATTTGAATTTCACTCAGCCCTGCTGGAGAGAGAAGACACCTGAATCCAATACCTTTGCTTTCCTAGGGCCTGTTCCACAGTCTGTTAAAGTCAATGCAAGTTTCCCACAGACCGCTATGGGCTCTGGGTCAGGCCCCTAACAATTGCTATGCCACACTGTGAACAAATTTAACCCCTCATCATCCAGGTTTGCACGCCCGTTCAAAATGCATGAGTAAGTGTAAAACAAGGATTTTGCTGTCTGAAGTGGAGGCTTGTCCAGCCAAAATAAAAATAATCTGTTCAAAGGTCTGCAGGATTAGAAACTTTTTGAAGGAAGCGGTTCCCCTCCTGAGTCACTGACATTCACAAAAATTACAAGTGGGAATAGGGCTGAAGCTCTCCAGGTCACCCAATTAAAAATGCCTTCTGTGGTGGGATTCCACATGCATTAACCAATTCCACACACGAGCAGTGAGATTTGTTCAGGGCAAATGAGCAATGAACGCTTTTCCCCATAGCATGAGGCAGGGCCTAAAATAAGCGTCCCTTCTGAGCACTCCTAGCTGCCTGCATCCTTCTTAAGAACTCATGCTTGGGAGAGACACAGGTATTTTTTGAAGCAATATTTCCAGCTGTCAAGAGTGGAGTGGATTAGATCCCCATTATGTCATTGGGTCAGCCTGGTGATCACATGGTAGATTAATAAGCAACAGCTCTAATAATTAGAGTGACCGAGTTTCTTCTGCATGCAGTAAGCTTCCTAAGAGGGGCTGAGTACTAGCAGTGATTCCTGGGGGGCTCAGAGTCTCGCTCAGCATTTGTCCCTCTGTGATTTGGCTTTGGGCTTTGGAGTGTACATCAAACAGCTGATCTGCTGCATTAAACATCGCTGCAGCATTCAATTTAAGCACAGTTGCTCTTTCAGTGGGTCACCTGTCCTCCAGTGTTTAAAGGAAAGAAGGTGGGGTGAAAAGGGGGCTAGGGTGGATGCAACATTTAACCCTTTCTGCACTCTAGGGGCATGAAATATACAGAGAAGAAAGCGACCCCAGTGGGGCCTTATGGACTTGTGCGATATGTGGTGTTGAGCTTCATTCTAATCAACAGGTATGCAAGCACCTGACTGGCCCTGGTCCTGTCCCATGAATGCATATGGGAGGGCAATGGCTGGCTGGTCCTGCAGCACCGAGAGCATTGCCATGTCTCAGATTTGCCCTGCAGAACAAACTCCTCCCCCTCACAGCACCTTTATATTGTGATGTCATATCACAGTGCAAGGCTGTCTAGCAGCCCGAAGAGGTAATCTGTGGAGTTTCTCTATCCCACAAGCCCAGCTTGCAGGACTGACCTGTGAAACTTGAGACAGTCCTGCAAAATGCGGGACTTGTGACAAACAAGCTTCTAAGATGCTAACATCATAATTGAATGTGATTTCACTTCTGATCCACTAACATTTCACAACATCTATCCTTACCTGTATGCTGCCATTAGGTAATGGGAGTCATGTGTTTTCTCTAATTTTTTCCATCCATGTGTGGAATAAATTTTGTTATGTGCACAGAGGTATGTGGGGATATGCGCCACCAGTAGAAACAAAAAACCTAGACAATATATATATATTTTTAAAAGTTACCATAGGGATAATTACTCCAACCAGGAAAGTGAGGCATTTTAGAACTCACTATTCAAAGAATTAAATGTAAGTTTAAGAAAAATAAAAATTATGAAATGCATAGACCAGTCAAAACACTAAAATAACACATTTTGAAAGAATAAAATTACAGAGAATATGTGCATTGCAGGAAGTACCAAGAAGTGATAACAACAATAATACAAGTATGTGTTAGGAAGTGAGTGTGAAAGAGACGGAGTGTGTGTGTGTGCGCGTGTGACAGTGTGTGTGACACAGAGACTCTGTGTGTATGCTGGCTGCTGGGGATATTTCTGAGAGACGCCCTGCGTTGTCTCTTTAAGACACTCACTGAAAGCTCTCCTGAGCCCTGTTGTCTCCCCTCCCATGCTCTGTGGAGATAGGGTACATAGGCAGGGGGAGACGGGAGAGAGAAAGTGTGTGTGTGTGTGTGTGTGTGTGAGAGAGAGAGAGAGAGAGAGTGTGTGTGTGTGAGCTGGCTGCTGGGGAAATCTCAGAAACAGTGCACTGTCTCTTTAAGAAAGGCACTCAGCCACTCACTGGTCACCGCAGAAGCTCTGGGAGTCTGGAGTCAGGCTGTGTCTTCTCTGCACTGCTCTGTGGAGATGGGATACAGGGGCGGGGGGACACCCTGACCTCAGCACCTTCCCCTCCGGCCTCTTTGCGCAGCCAGCAGGGTGCTGGGAGGGAGCCACGTGGGGAGAGGGGCACCTGAACACATGCTGTGGGCTGTGAGCGCTCTGCTAATCAGCAGGGTGGCATTTGAAGCTCTCCTGGGCAGCCGCCCAAGCGCACAGCTTACAGGGAACAGTCTCTTCCTGTCTTTCCCGCTGACTTGCTCTGTGACCCTGAGCAAAACATGCCACCAATCTGTGCCTGCCTCAGTTTCCCCCTGTAAAATGGGGCTAATAAAATGTGCCCACCTTTATAGAGTGCTTTGAGATCCCTTGATGAACAGTGATATATAAGTGCAAAGCTATATCACCTGTGATTATTACTATTACCCCCAGGTACAATGCAAGGCAGACAGGAATTTAACAGAACTGCTTGTGAATGGCACCATTGGCCCAGTGCACAGGAGACAGGTAACTATTGTCAAGAAGACATTTGGATGGTGCCCAGGCACTGCACCGACAGGTATTTTAGCTGGCCCATGCTGTGCTGATGGGTCTCTGCTAAATAAGCAAATTTGTCAGGGTGGAGGTGCTAACAGAATGAGCAATCACTGAATCGAGGCAAGTCCGCCCTGCATCCTTATGCAAAACATTTCTTGCTTGAAGTGCAGATGGAGCCAATTATAGTGCTTGTATTTATCCAGTGCTAGGGAGGCTGCCTTCCTCCCTATCTATATTTCATGAGTCCCTGGGCTCGCTGAGCTATGCTCTGCCTGCAGTGTCTTTGAATGGCTTCTGAACTGGAAGAGGAATGATGGCTTAAGATTTCTGTAGGAACATCCATGGACAAGTGAAATCTGTGGGGATCTCTCCCCTTCTTGCATTGGATTTTGCCCCCAGTGCTCAGGGCTGGATGTTGTTTGGCTCTGGACTGGTCTCTTAAAATCTGTCTGTATTCAGACATGCCTGGGTGACAAGCTGGCTCGCCAACCCACCAGTCATTAGGAAGAGTCAGAAAACTAAAAGCAGCTCTGCATCACCGAATAGCAAATAAAAAATCCAGCTATTCAATGTCTTTTCCATCTTTTATTCATCTAGAGGTTAAATATGTAACAGGCCTATTATTAGCTCACCTAGCCCAGCTGTCTAGCCAGTGCGAGGATTATCCCAATAGGACATTGAATAGCATTTTGTCCAGTCTGATTTTAAACCTGCCAAATGATGGGGTTTCTGTCATTTCCCATGGGATGCTGCTCTTCAGCTCAGTAGAGCTCACTCTAAAGAGGTTTTTGCTGATAGCCGGCGTTTGAATTTCTTGCCTTCATTCCTACCTGTGATGCCCCCCACACCCACATCTTTGGTGGATTCCCGGCTGGTGTAAATGGGTGTAGGTACACCAATTTCAATGGAACTACACCACCAATTCAGGATCTGACCCCTAGAGCACACTAAGGCCTGGTCTACACTTACAATGTAGGTTGACGTAGCTACCAACCCCCAAGAGCCGTAGCTCTGCTGACTAGCCCCCAGCTTAGATGCAGCTGGGTCGATGGAAGAATGCTTCTGCAGACCTAGCTACCAATGCTTGGGGTGGTGGAGTTCCTACAGCAAACCCCTTCCATCTCTGTAGACATGGTCTAAATAGCTCTCCTCCCTCCACACCAAAATGCAAAGCAATCATATTTCATTAAAAGAGAAGCTCCCTGTCTCTTCCTGAACCCGCTTCTTCTGCTGGAGCGGGTCACGCATTTTCCATCAAAATTGTTCTTTTTGACAGAAAATGGCTTTTTCTAGGGATGACGAAATTCAATCCCTGCCTCTCCACAGGACTGCTGTTCAGAAAGGCCTACAGGATGGCTCTTACCACGCAGCCAGAATTTGCTGCACAGCCTCTATTGCTGAGGTTCCCAGTTTTTCACTACAGTGTCCATTGGCCTTGTGTCCTTGTCATTTGCATTAGGAAGTTAGGGATACTCCAGATTCCAGTTCTGTCTACTCTCATACACCCATGTGAACAATCAGTTGCTTCAGTGGTGGCGGGCCAGACCACATCCAGTGTGCACTTACAATGTACTGTCTCCCTTCACCTGTTCCATTCCCTGGATCCCTGAGCCCTGGGAATTACCTGACTGACTTGTGACTGCCCACGTTTCACTCGCCTTTGTCTCTCTGGGTGGGGTCTGCTGAACTATTGAAAAGCCTGTGAGACCTGAGAGCCCGCGGTGGTTTGGCTGCAGGCATTTCCTGGGTCATTAAGCAGCGACACTATCAAATGTTTCTGTGCCACACCTGCCCTTCACTAGAAAATAACTTCCACCCGTCTTTTGGAAATTACCCTCCGACCTTGCTGTGACTAGGAAAGCGTCTGTCTCTGAGGGTCCAGGTTCTGCTCTTAAACGTCAGTGTAAATCGCTGTGAAGTGCTGAGAATCCAGAGGCAGATAATGTCAGGCTGGAATAACTCTGCTGAAGTCAGGGCAGGGTCATCCGTGGGAAACTGGTGCCCTGGTGAGAAGTGGTGCGTGTGAGAGGATTATCAAACCCAAGTGGGCCAAATTCAGACCTGATGCAATTGTACCTGTCTGAATATGGCCCAGTGAAGTTACTCCAGGTTAACACCAACATAACTGAGAGGAGAATTTGGTCCAGAGTCTAGAAAACTTGATCCAACAATATGATTTCCTAGACACTGCAAAGGCTGAATTTGTGGTTCCTGTCTTTCTGTCTCCTCTCTCAGGATCCTTTCTTGTTGGGGGGTAAGTCTCTGTTAAATACAGTCTGTCGGCCCCACCTTTCCTTATATACATTCTTCTGCCTCCCTTGCTTTGCAGTTCTAACACTCTGTGGTACAGGGTTCCCTGCAGCATGACGTCATTGAGATTGCTCGCTGGACTTGTGAATAGAGCTGGCTTTTTCTAGTAGAGTAACCCTACCTGCCTAGCTAAGAAAGAGCTGCTGGCTCCTTGGTACACAGCATCCCCAGAACCTGCCCCTCAGTTACAGACAATGCTTCGCAGATTCGTCTGAACTCTAGTGTGCTGTCTCAGACGGAATGTGACTATTAACTTCCTCTGCTGGAATACGACAAAGCTTTCTCTCCCTCTCTGTCTTTTCTCTTGTGTTGCTTGCTCAGTCTTTCCTTGTGAAGATTTTAACACATTAAATATTGTTTGCAAGAACATAATATTGGCCATAATGGATCACCCCATTGGTCCATCTAGTCCTGAATCCTGGCTCCAGCACTGGCCAGTTCTAGACACTTCAAAGAAAGTTGAAAGTCTTCGACACCACAACCAGTGCCACCAGCCTGCCACACCCTCACCACCAAGCTCTAGGAGCAGCACTGGAGTTGCTGGTCAGTGAAGCTGGGTGTCCTCCTGTAATGAAGAGGCAAGTGGGTAAGGGTCAGGGAGGGAGGGTGTTTTGGAGTCTGCAGAAAGAATTGCAATTGAGGGTATCTCGGTGGGCATCTGAAGAGGGACAAAGCGCATCTGCTATGGCCTGTGGCCGGCCCCATAGCATCCTGGCCTGGGGCACTCTGGGGAATAAAGAGCTAGCTACCGGGAAACAACCAGTCCTCTCCTCTGAGTCCAGCCTGGTGACACAACATCACAGTACCAGGGTGTGAAAGAAAGGTGGCAACCCTGAGTGAGCCAAAGCTGGGCTGTTAGTGCCTGGCAAGCTCAAACGCATCTCCTTCAGACTGGCTCCGATTCAGATCCAGCCTGGTGCTAGTGAGACTGCTGTGTGTATAGTAAATCCTGCAGTGGTGTGCCAGCGCAAACTGAGTTAGACCTGGGTGTACAGACAACCGTAGATACTGGAAGATGAAGCAGACCATTAAGCAGTAAGGGCTGCAGTTATCTTCAGAAAGCTGTCCACCTCCCCACCCTACATCCCGGTACTGTGCGGTATAAAGCAACATGCACACTCCATTGTTAGTCATGGGAAGCTTCCATGCTCCAGAGTTCATCTGCCCATTAAATTCTTCAGGGGAGGCAGGGAATGAAAAACTTGACTGTTTCCCTTAGGAAATAAAAGGTCCTTCTAAAGATCCTATTTAAAAGCAAACAACCACCCACCAAATGTGTCTTGTTCCATTTCCAGCAGCAGATTCACTTGTGTCTGAATAGATTCAGGCTGTACTTAGACCTCTTTCAGTGTTGGGCTGGCAAGGGCAGAAAACACAACTGCCATGAGAATGCCTTTAGGACACAAACTATTTGAGCATAATGCAAATCCATCTGTGGGTCTCATCTGCACAAGAAAGGTAGACACTGTGAGCATTCCATAGTGACTACCCGGGTCCCCACCTCCATGTCTCCTACCGCCAGGCCCAAGAGTGAATTTAGTGCTGGTGCAAAGCACCAGATTTACAGCCATGGAGTATGATGGTGTAGCATGGGCAATGATGGTGGCAGCTTCCTCCAAGTGCCAGCTCTGCTGATGCCCCTTACCTATCTATATTAGGTGCTTCTCTGGCCCCCTGCAGTATCTGAGAGCCTCACAACTTTTAATGTATTTACCCTTGGAACACCCCTATGAGGTAGGGAAGTACCATTATCTCCATTGTAGAGAGGGGAAAGAAGGCACAGGGAGACTAACTGACTTGCCCCATGTCACACAGGAAGTCTATAACAATGCAGGGAGTTGAACCCAAGTCTCCAAAGTCCTACCCTCATGCCTTAAGCACTGAACTATCCTGCCTTTCTCTGTGCTCCCTCATGCCTTGTAGGACCTGTGGCAGCGGAGGAAGGGATGGTGCTAAGACTGCTGAAAGGGAACTGTTACTGCCAGTTGTGGCAAGGGGGTTTATTACTTCTGGCTGCTTCTCCTCCAGAACTGGAGTGAGACTCACCAGCTCATTTCACATAGGTCATCAAACGGCCATCCCAGAGAAATGACTTTTGCTCTCTATTGATCTGGATTAGATTAAAGCTAGATTAGCTATCCCTGTTATCAAGCTTGAGAGCCATTCTCCAGTTCCTTGCATTACACCTTGACTAATGATTACTGAAAATCATCCCCTGCTGGCTATCTGTGATAGCATGCCATCCTTCCTTCTGAAATGTTATGTGTGTGGTCTGGCTTGACGTATTCGTTGTCCCCCTGAAATTCTCCAGCGAATCCCCCTGCCTTGTCACATCTGTGTCACTTATTAACATACTCTGCTGCTTGGCTGCGTTCTCACCCTTGGCTGCTTTTCTCACCCTGCCAGCACTGTCCTGTATTTATTTTATCTCAGAGCTATTGGGAATGCGACAAGTCGTGTTTTTCTCTTCTGTTGCAGGAGTAAATGCCTCTTATTCTGATATCGCTGTCTTGTGGTCTCCTTTCTGCCTGAATAGCCTCAGCTCAGTTACAGGGCATGCTAGAAAACCCCATGACAGCCATTCTGAAGCTACTCTCCAACCTTCCTGTCACAGCCAAGCAGGGATTACCAAACAGAATCAGACTAGTGATCTGAGTAGTCCAGGATCCTGTCTCCAACAGTGGCCAGTGCCAGCTGCTTCAGAGGCAGACGCAAGAAACCCCACCACAGATAATTATGGAATAACCTTCCCCAAAGGAAAGATTCTTCCTGACCCCCGTCGGTTAGTGGCTGGCTTATGTATTGAATCATGAGGGTCTATTTTCCTTCTAAAAAAATAAATGACCCATTCAATGTAAATGTGGAAGTTCCCATTAGCCGTATAAATGTCCAATCCCTATTTTGAATCCTCGCTGCCTCCATGATATCGGGTGGCAAGGAGTTCCACAGGTTAGTTATATTGTGTAAACAGGCAGCTCCTTGTATCAGTTTTGAAATTGCTGCCTTTTTAATATTCTTGACTGTCCCCTGGTATTGTGAGGCAGTAAATAAGAGCGCCAGATTTATCTTCTCTAGCCCATTTCTATTTTTTTTTCGACGTGACCGTTAAGTTTCATGTCATAGTGCCGGCTAGAACACAGCGATCCTGCCAGGGCCAAAGGGAACGCTGCTGACATTTCACTGACATGCATTTCTTGCTCTGACTTGCCTTCCACTACCACCTGTTACGGGGTCCTTGGGTACTCTGCTACTACAGCTGCCTGGCCTTGGGCGCAATCTGCAGACACGTACATTTTTCGGCATGGTGCAAAGACGCAGATGTACTGTTTTCCTGCCAAAAGGTTGCGAATCAATTCAGGGTCTGAGTGACCAATGACGATTAGGGCTGTACAAAATGGAAGGTCACGTGATCTCTGGCCCCGGCAAAGCTCACGGTAGAGCTGCTGCAAGGTGCTGAATGCCAGCAGTGGGAGTTGGGAGCAATCAGCATCTCCCAGCAGGCACTCGCTTCTGCAGGATCGATCCTCAAGTGCCAGATTCTGCCTGTTCTTATGTGGGTACACTGAGGAAGGTGGGAGACACTGGGAACCCTGTGCTTTTCCTTCCCCTTGCATACCTGTAGCGGGGGCCTCCAGGAGCAAGGTGTAGGTGCTTGGGAGGCAGACCACATCCTGTGGAGCCAGGCACCCCAAGTGGGAGTATCTGCCTGGTGCCTGATCCCCTTCCTAAACAGCTTGCCACGCAAAGCACCCTTCTAAAGGGAGGAGTACTTACTGATCCTGCTTCAGGCCCCATCCTGCCTGCCTCAGTCGTGCACAGGGAATGGGCACGTTGGTACCTCCCCTACAGCCCAGGATAGCCCTAAAGCGACAGAGAGCCAAAATGGCCTTGAGAAGCCAGGGGAGGTTCGATTCGAGAGCATCGCCAGGTTGTTTTAAAGCAGAATATTAACTCGCTGGGGGTAGGGGGAGGATCCAGTCGTCTGAATGGGGCTGAGTGCAAATAACCAATGCAAGCCCACGATGCCCAGAATGCAAAGGAAGGAGAGACGCCCGCTTCAGTTGTAGGAAGTGTGCGGGGAGAGGGAGTTGCCTGCTGCCAGTTACCTCCCCAGCAGTCACTTTCACCGAGCGGTTCTCTCAATCAGGCTAATTAAGATCGGAGCCCAGCTGCCTGCGTGTGAGCAAAGCGAGCCGTCAGCCTGGCACGAAGGGCCCTCGGCCTAAAGAGCCCTGTGCTTGTCACGCACCAGCAAGCTCTGAAGTGACAGTGGCAGCTGCAGCACAAGGAGGGAGCCAAGGACCCAGCTGGGCTAAGCAGGTGCTGCTTCGCTGCTTTCAACCCAGTGGCAATGTGGGAGACGAGGGTGCTTGGCCCCTTGCAGGATCAGACCCTCTGATTACATCTGTCTGCAGCTCTCTGGGTCCCAGTAAGGGCGTTATCCCTCTTCCATCCATCTCTAGTGAGACCATTATCCTGTACAGGAATTTCGGTCTTATGACTCCACTGCAGGATGGAGCAGGACAGGAGAAGATTGGGCCCAGATGAGGGAAAATCCTTTTTTTCTGTGTGTTTATAAACTAACTAGGTACAGTGTTCCGAGGCAGTAGAAGATGGATAGATCTACCATAGACTGGCTGTCTCCTGCCCCGGAACACTGTACCTGGTTAGTTTATTACTAACTCTCACTCAGTTCCTTTTCAAAGTCAATCGCTTGGGACTGTAGGGTCATCATGCCCACTCTCCCAGCCCATGGAGATTGTTTAGGGGTGTTTCTCCCACCCCCTCAGTTTACCTATTGCAGGTATTAGCACGGCTCAGGTGGGCCCAGGCCTGCCCCTCAACCAGAGGGGAGGAACTGCTGAGCCCAGGTCATAACTGAGTTTGGGGGACAACAAATAAGAAAACAGGGATGGGAGTGAAGTTGCTAAGGCCAAAATGAGGGATCCAGATGGGCACGCTCAGCAAAGAACCCCAGACAGCACCCACTCCTCAAAGAAGTCCAAGGAGCCCCTGGACACCACCCAGGGGAACTCTGCCCAGATGTGTGAAGTGACAAGGGACTTTAATTTTACTGCCAACATTTTGAGCCAAATCCTGATTCCATCAAAGTCAATGATCAAATTCCCATTGGGACAGGGTCTGGCCTTTATTTTAGTATTTATCAATCAGTATCTGCAAAGTGTTTAGGAGGGTGCAGATCTGTGAAAATATTCCTCCATTGAGGGTAGATTATTATGAAGCAATTGGACAGGTCTGAAAGGGACCCTGCCATATATTTTTGCTGAGTATTTTAAAAATCTTCATTTTTTTACTCTCAGATTTTAATATTATATTAACTACATTTTACATTTATAGGACACCTTTTATCCCAGCATGTTAGAAAGCATTTGATCAGACAATTGTTAAAAACAAAATCACTTCATTCACCACTGAAGTTTAGTAGCAGCGATAGCCTACCAGCACACAGCAAGACTACACAGCAGTTTAGGACAGGAAGTGAAGCGGAATGCTGTGTTCAATTGAAACAGCAGGGACTATTTAAAGATCAGAATGTAAAGCCCCGAAATAGATTTTGGTCAGAAGTTTGGGGCTAATGCCCTTGCCCTTAAAAAGTATTCACAGCATCTTTGGTGACTGCTGGAGATATTATTTTACTTCTCATTGCAAAGACAACACCACTGTCAACACAACTCCCCCTAATATGGTGCAGAAAGTTGGCTTGATAATGATTCTTTGGGAAGAGCTCCACCTTTTGATTCCACAGCCCCTCTTCCTGCTGTTCCCTTGGGGGTCACCCATACAGGTACTAACATAACTTGGCTTTGTGTATCTGAAGAGAGCTGATAGGACCAGAGCCTGAGGTAGCAGTGTTGCGGTCTGTGAAGTGCTCAGAGTGAGTCCCTACAGGCAGCAGTGAGCATCCAGCAAAAATTCCAAAGTTCACGCCAAGTTCAGACAAGGGAGACATGAGCCAGTTCAAGTAAGATAAGAACAGACCTTCATCTAAACCTCAACTCAGACCAAACCTTCTGGGAGCTGGACAGGATTTAGCTGCTTTTTGTATTTGGTTTTGTTGGTGTCCATCCTGTGGGTACAGCTGAGGTGAGAAGAGGAAATGCTGGAATCTCAGGACAAACGTTCTTGGTATTTCTGACGGTAACAGGGCCGCTGCCTCCAGAGTGCCCATTCATGGGCCCTGCAGCATCCCGGCCTCAATTTCCTTCTCTTTAGGGCTCCTCAATAAATTCCACCCAGGCTTTTCTCTGGGCCAATAATACCCTGGTTTATTAACATAAATCATTCCAAATAAAGTCCTTAAAGTCCAAATCAAAGTTCATAGATTCTTCCTTCCCCACTTTTCATCAAGCCCCCCCAGTCTTCCTACCTATTGTCTTTCAAGCCTCTCCCAGCCCCTCCTGCCTAGAGCCTTTCCCTGCTTTGGCAGGCCACTCCCAGTCCTATCTAGAGGGAGTCTTTTCTCCACTGGTGTCTCAAGGTCTTCTCAGGAGCCTTCCTGCTCTCGGAAGGCCTCTATCTCACTACCCAAGCCTCTCCCTTATATAACCTGAAAGCCTGATTGATTCACATGACATTCTTTATTTTCCCCACCAGGGGAGTGAGTTGGCTGTACTACAGGAGAGGCTGAGACCTCTCTCCCTTTAGAGGGCCCACCTCCCTGGGCTATTGAGTGGCTTGTAGAAACTCTGCTCCTGTAAGAGTGATTTCAGGGTCACAGTAGTCCTGATGAGCAGCATCTAAAGTCTTGAAAGCTGAATCTCTGAACTTGTCCATCGATTGTTAAGGCTTTTATGTTTCAGCTGTTGACAGTATCTATCTGGTCCCCAAATGAGCACCTCATACTGTTTAATTACAACACCCCTAGGAGGTAGGGAAGTGCTATTGTCCCCATTTTACACAAGGGAAACTGAGGCACAGAAAGACTAAGTGACTTGCCTCAGGTCCAACAGGCAGTCTGTGACGTAAGAAGGAACTGAAGCTAGGTCTCCATATTCCCAGACTGCCACTTGTCCTTCCTCTCTGGCTGCACCCTGTCTGACTCTTAAGTAGTGGTTGCACACGCAGTAATTTGTCCCTGTTGTTAGCCTCCTTATACTGAACAGAAGATTCACAAGTAAAGTACAAGCAAAAATAATGTGACTGCAACTCTCCCTGAACACAATAAACCAATGGCAATTTAGCTATAAAGTCTATCCACACGAGGCCCCTCCCGACAAGCACCTTGGTAGGCAATAAATAATGGCTTCAGGTCAGTTGCAAAGTATCAATAAATCTGCCCGTGCCTTGGTAGGGAATTCTGAGGATGTTCCCTTTGCAGACACATCAAGTCCTTGTAGCATGGACTGGTGAATATATTGCAGCTATTCATTTCCAGAGCTGAAGCTTTTTCATCATTTATCTTAATGTCCAACCTAGGCAGGAATTCACTAGATTGTATGGGAGGCAAATGCATAGCCTTCTCACTGGACATTTAAAATGTCTGTTAAGTATTTATTCTGCCCTTCTAATGGCTCAAGACAATGTTATTTTCAAACTTCTGAGAGGATTGCATGGCAGACAGCACCTCATGCTGGGATCCCATCAGATCACATGAGCTAAATGGAGATGAACCCCGTCAGTATATCAACCAGGTTGGTGGTTCTAAACCTTTCTTGTTGGAGACTCTCTTGGGATGGATGACAGCTGGACATATCCTCCCCCCCCCCCCGCTTACTTCCTACCCCACAAACAATGTCCTTGTGTAACCCACACCTTCTGAGGGTGGGGTTCTGTCCCATCTAGTGGTACCGAGACCACTTAAAGAGAGAGATAAAATGAGTCTGCTCTACAGCCTTAGCTAACATCCAGTTGGCTTTTAGCTCATGCGGTAGAGGCTCATGCGCTAGGCTCCAGAGGTCCCTGGTTCGATCCCACCTGCTGATGACTGGGGTCTATTGGCGTTACAAGTGGGGGCTCTTCCGGGATTCCAACTGGGAGGTCTCTAAAGCTCAGGATGTGCTTCCTCAGCTAGGGGAAGTATGTAACCCACACACCTCCTGGGGGTGGGGTTCTGTCCCATCTAGTGGCACCGAGACCACTTAGAGAGAGAGTTAATGAGTCTGCTCTACAGCCTTAGCTGACAGCCAGTTGGCTTTTAGCTCCTGCGCTAGAGGCTCGTGCACTAAGCTCCAGAGGTCCCAGGTTAGATCCTGCCCGCTGATGACTGCGGTCTGCCGGTGTTACACTTGCACACTAACTGCTGCCTTTCTTTTTTCCCCCCGTGTCCACTCTCTCTCCTCTTTTCTCCACCCTTCTTGTTGTGGTCCTACCCCTTTCCTACCCTGGGGTACTTCGTGCTTGCTTTTTCTTGTTCTTTGTTCCCTGTTGCTTTGGGCCAACTTCTTCCTACAAGGCTCCCTTCTCTCTTTCTTTCCCTCCTTTCCTGCCATCCTCCCCTCTTTGCACATTGCCTATTCAAGAGCGGACTAGATGCTGCTGTGGAGGAAGGCTGTAGGGTGGAAGGGATGGTGAGTTAAGATGTCCGAGCTGAGAGCCACAGGACCAGAGAGAAGGAATTTGGACTGGCAGGATGCTGCCTATGCCAGCCAAATGAGCTGCTTTTATAGCCAGCTGCCCTGAGAGCCACAATGGGAGCAGGGAGGGAATGCACGAAGCTGTTGAAGAGCCTTTGTCAAACATGCTGTAGGCATGTCCCGTCACCTCCTCCTATCGCTGTGCAGTGTGCTGGGTGCCACCTGCCCAGCCAGCTACCCCAGAAGTGGCTGCATTTCCATGGCGCTGTATAGGTGTAGTTTGCAAAGCACTGTGGGCTCCTTTGAGTTGAAAGTTGACGTATGAATGTAAAATGTGACTATAAAGAATACATCATTGTGAAAATAATAGCCAGGGAATGTTGCCTTGTGTGAGGCATTGGGTTATCTGCCAAGTCAATGCTGGAGCTTGTTCAGTACCCTGAAGCACCTTTAACTTGCCTACCCAGTCATGCGAAAAAACATCCTACCTTTGTGAATTTCAACAATGCGGTTGCATCAGCCAGGCCTTTAAGGACTTGTGCATGTGAACTATGCAAGGTGCAATTCCCAGAGCAGCTTCCACAGGTCCCGTTAGAAGGAAACTCACCATGTAGGTTTGTTTCTTTTGGAACAAAAGGGCCACACTTGAACCCCGCTGCAGTGATGTGTCCGATGCACATGGTGAGTCTGACAACCAGATAATGGACTCTGCTTAGCGGCCATGTCTGCTGCAGGGTGTAGGTCTTACCAGCCAGCACACTGTCCCCCAGCAGCATCCTTACAGAAAGCATGGTCTGAATACTGATGAAATGGAAGCCACGGTCCAGCACTTTTCCTGCTAAGTAACCTTGGAGAGAGCCTTACAAGTGAATGCCTGTTAAAATCTGCCACTTCATAGGTTTATACGTCTGTATTGATAGGATGCATAATGGACATTGATTGCTAACATGGGCACAAGGCAGCTGCAGTCAATCGAAATGCTGCAGTGGGGTGGGGTTACATACAAAAAGAAAGATATTACATTTTAGGTCTAGAACCTAGCTTCTTATCTGATCTCATTCTTAGCACTGCAATAACTTTGCTTCCTGAGATTTTATTGTACAGCAGCACTGAAGGGAAACTTAAAACAAGAATCCTGCGAGATAGCATCATAGAAACATAAGGTTGATTATGATTGTTATGGGCCTGGGCACTTCTTGGAGTGAATTTGAATTTTGGGGCAGCTGGCTGGCCTATACATGTCACTGAAATTGGCAGCCTTTTTCTGAGACAATGCCTGAAAGCGATGCCTGAAAAATGACTTTTGGTTATGAAATGTGTGTTCTCAATAGCAGGGAATAGTTGCTAACAGTGAGATTGCTTAGCCTCTAGAAATTTCCCTCAGTGACGGAATCATTTACAGCTGACCTGTGCAATTCATTGGAGTACATGCTAGAAAATGCACGAGAGGGAACAATCCTGCACTGGCCTCTGAAGAAGCACAGGATGACCACATAGATCTTTGCCCTTCAGTAGTGTCTATCAGCGGAAGTCGTGTCCCTTATGTGTGGGTGGGTGAAGGGGGAAAGGGAAAGGTGACAACAATCCTATATAGTAGCTGAGACCCCCAATTTTAAGTATAAGGAAATATCTCCGATACCGCACTATGGTAACTCTTGGCAAATGATGACTTTAATGCTGCCCACCATACACAACCACCTCCACACCATTCATGGTGGGTTACTGCTGAAAGGCCTGGGGGAAGAAGTGTGTTTGAGGGAGGGCTCTGAATAAAGCAATGGAGGTCGCTAGGGACAAAAGGACTGGGAGGGAGTTTCAGGTATCAGTGCTGACCTAGCAGGAGGCATAAAGATGGGAGAAAGATAGGAACAGGGAGTTCAGAAGTGTGGCATGAAAGGAGAGCAGGCAGTGTATGGGGGAGGAGAAACTGTGCACTGTGAAGAAAGGCAAAGGCTAACACTGATATCTGACCTGCAGGAGACAGAATAAATGGAAGTATTTTAATTAAGCATTTAATAAAGATACCCGATCATATGTAAGTCCCTTCTGATAGAGGGTAATTTGGAAGCCTACCCAAGGGTTGCAAGAACCTCCATGGTGGACTGTCACTGGAATGTATCTATTCAATACTGTCATGTTTGAATGGATTTGTTAATTAAATGACTCATTATTTTAATAACCCAGATTGAAAGGGTGATGAAATAAATCTGCCAGTAAGGGAAGCCGTTCATTGTTAAGAAGGAATGTTTGACCCGGGTGGAACTTGCTGAATTGCAGACAGTTTGTTTCAAAGGCTGTCACCTCACTGTCATATCGCCCTAGGCGGTAAACAGGTCAAAGCTCATGAGCCAACGAGGGTTGGGCTCGGTTAAGTTTCTCAAGAGGAAACCTCCAAGGAATGCCCAGAGACTGGCCAGAAGAGGGGCTGGTGATCCAGTGAGTGGCAGGATTCATTCTGAATCTGTGCTAAGTCAGTGCATCAGCATGCCACTGGCTGGGTGCACTGTTCTGCTAGAGATGCTGTCTTTTTATGAGCTGTAGAACCACAACAGCCCTAACTCCTTGCCCTTCAAGAGATGAAGGATGTTAAGGTGCTAGCCTAGGACTTAGGAGACATGGGCTCAAGGTCCTGCTCTGCCACAGACCTCCTGAGTGGCCTCAGGTAAGTCACTTAGTTTCTGCGTGCCTCAGTTGCCCCTCTGTATAATGGGAGTAATAGCACTGCCCTAACTCACAGTGGGGTTGTGAGGATGCTCAGATATGATGGTAAGGGGGGGGCAGATAAGCGGCCAAGATACATTTAAAGACACCATGGCACTTTTTTAGGATAAAGGCGTTACTCTCAATGGCCTGGACAAATACCAGTTCAGACAATTACATTCTGGTTATTTCCAAGTTGACCCTGCATAAATTACTCTTCTCTTACCCCGTAAAAACACTGGAAGGCCTCACCAGGCCTCATGCTGTGATTATCTCTCCGTCCTCCCTAATTCTGTTCTTTTCCATTTCACCTCCTTCTTTTCCACTGAGATCTTTTGGTTCTTGAAGTACCTCTGCTCAGATTTATCAGCTCCTTTTATGCCATCTGTTTCAATTCACTGCACATATTCAGCTTCTCAACTTGACCTTTTATGGCCTTTCTTCTGCATCCTAATGTGTAGTCTTATATAGCTTTGCACGGCTCTAAGCCTCTGTCTTACCTTTACTATTGTTCAGTATTATCCTAGCTCTATCTCACAAACACGCTCCCTCTTATTCTGTGTCCTTACATTCAGAAAAGCTGTTTATTCTTCAAATAAGACTGATGATTGTTATTTGTTTAATCTATTTGATGAGCACTGCACCAGCTTATCACGGGCACATGCCATCTTCAGCTTGACTTTTAAAAGTATCCAGACCCTTAGAATATCAGATTAAAAATATAATATCTCCTTAGCAATCCGTGAAGCTTTCTGTCTTCCTTTTTCAAACAAACACGGAAAAGCAAAACTTAAACTTCGGCTGCAGTTACTTCACTAGGAAAGTCACTGTCACATGCAGTGGATGGCATTTTAGTCATCGATCTGGCACATGTTTTAATAGAAAACTTACCCAGTGCTCTGTGGGTGTAGGAGGCAAAGAAAACACACCAGGCTATTGGGTTCCTGATGTACTGTACTTGCATGGATGGAAGGACATCAAGTAGATTAACTATAACATTAAATGAAATACCTGATTTCTTAATTTTCTTTTGAATGCAGTTTACACAGCAGGGTATATCAGGCTTCAAGGAGAAATGGTATTGGTCCATTTTGTGTCTTTTGGATGTTTTTCTCCTAAAGGAACTATGTTGCTAGGTTTTGGTTCTGAGTGGGACCATGCATCAAAGCATCAAGCAGAGTTTGATTACAACAGTATGCATAGTACACAAGAGGCTGGATTCTGTGGCCTACTCTGTCCATCGTCTTTGTGCCACTCAGGTGATTCAGTGTGGTGATTCTGGGTGGAAATGGCTAGTAGAGAAACTCTCAGCTGGGGTAGAGCTAGCAGGGGGTGTGGGGTTGGGGATGAGGGGTTGAAGCGCTGGTATGGAGGAGCAGACATCTTCCACTTCATTTCTCCATTGGTGTAAGTTACAGCGGGACCCCAGCTGCTCTAATGTACATGAGGGCTGGGTGGTGGTGGATCTTGGAACCATAAGTGTCTCTGGGAAACCTTCACGACCCATTCCTTGCACCTGCGCTTGGCGTGGGAAGGGTTGAGAATCCAGCTCAAAGTTTAAGTAATGCAATATGAGTTAAGGGCAGCAAAATAGATCAGTAGGGCCAGAACCTCAGCAGGTATAAATTGGCATAGTTCCATTGAAGTCAATGGAGTTACCCCTATTTATACCAGCTGGAGATTTGACCCATAATTTGTCAGCCTTTCTTAAGATAACTTACTTATCCTCAGGCCCCAGGATTTATCCTCATAGAATTATCCTCACCAGATTACTGTAATGAATTAATTCCAAGATTGCTTCATTAAACAGAGGATGGGCACATACAAGAAAAAGTATAAAAATGTACCAAATAATAAATACTTATTATCCAACAACATGACAGTCCAAGCGCAATAAATTCTGCAGCAATATATTTTGAACTAAAATGTTTTCTGTAAATAATAAATATTATGTTGATAGTACATTAAATTACCCAAGCTCTTGGTTTCCCTACATTTCTCAATATGCCATGGATACATCACTAATGATCTCCCACGAATCTGTAACACGTATGGAATGATTGAACGAGCACCATTCTGTAGTGATAAGAAACACAGCAGCGTCTCAAAGCAAATCTTCAGTCTTAAATTGGACAGCGGAGAGTTACTCTACCTGGCCTATCTATATCATAGGGTAGTAGTCATTGGGTTCGGCCTATGGTGCTGAAAACTATTCCTTGGTACTAGAGGATATGAAGTCAACGACCTTCAAATGTCGTCCTTTTCTTGTGAGTTGTGACTCACAGCTGCTAATACAAAATCTGTGTTGCAGATAGCTTACTTAATAAGTTCCAGTGGGGTCTTTTCTGGCTTGTACTACAGCGTCCATCAAATAACAAAAGAGTTGATACAAAAACGTCTCTTGGGTAACAGGTTTATGTTTATTATTTTTAATATAATGCTATGTTTTTTATTTAAACAACAGCAAAAGATACTTCCCTTGCCCAGTTTTCAAAGAACTTACTTGTAAATATGAAATCTATTAAAGACGGGCATGTTATGGCCTTGATTTTTTAATCTAGCCTCCTATTTTGCAGTTTTGCTCCTGCAAATAATTGCCCCTGCTGTTAATTGTGGGTACAATGTATAGCATTTCTAAGTATCTGCAAACCATGTCTTACTGTGCCCACAAATTCGGTAAATGTGTAAGCCCTAGGCGCAATTATTATAGCCATAATTATCTGTGGGTGTAATTTTATGATGACAAAACTAAAAGCAGACTCTTAATATAGGTCCCAGCTGGTAACATTCTTCGGGACAGCTGCAAGAAAAGTATGTATCTGATTTGTGGGTGAATAATGTGTTGCTTCAAACCACTAGATTACAATTATGGTAAATAAGTACAGTTTTACTGCAGTGATACCAAGCTTGCACTTCTGCATGTGGCCTTTGAAGGATCTGTGCATGCGATGATTACTAGTCATGACTGTAAGCCGGGTGAGCAGAACTCTGCTTGATGAGGTGGCTTGGGGAACATTGAGCTAATGGATGGATGGAGTTGGTGCCTTTGCTTCATGTTTGTTCATTGCTTCATGTGGAGTTGGGAGAATGACCTGATGGCAGCATTCCTCCCCTGAGTCTGGGAGAGACTGGAGAGAAACACTCCTTTACCTCCCTGAAGCCAGGAAAAATGAGCACTGGATGAGTAAAATAATCATGGCCAAAGATCTTGACTTTGTATGACAAGATCTGTATTGTGTGAATATGTGATGAAGTTGTGACATGACATCAAGCCATATGCAATGCAAAATAAATGCCAGACCATTACAACATGGTTATTTTGTGGTTTTTAAAAATGCCTTTCATCGGTGACAAAGTAGCTTCCCACCTCCTACAGATCAAACACAGTTACATGGACTGTGCTGAGAAAGCTCATGTACCTGAGCTAGATTTCCTGGAAGAGGAGCTGGAAGATGATAGAAGATGGGCTCAAGAAGTCAAATTTAGGAAGTTCTGATCTGGATGCAAAGTTCGGGGGAGTTCAGACCTGGCATTTTGATGTGGGCCCATCTCTAGAAGGTCATGATTTCCTTTAGACTTACATTCTGGCTAGATCCAATGCAAGAAACTGCAGCACATAATCCCCTCTGGACCTAGTGGGGTTTGAGAGGGGTCAAGAGAAATCAAAGGGAATTCTCTTTTTAAATGATATGCTATGCAATAGCTGTCTGTATCTAACTATAAACTCCTGTCATGATGCCTGATCAGGGAGCACCAGTGCTTCCAAACCATGGGCCAGGTCCTTAGCTGATTGAAATCAGCATGACTCCATTGTCTTCAAAAAAGCTATGTTGATTTACACCATCTGAGAATCTGGCCCAAGGTCACCGTATAAGAAAATCCCAAGGAGCTCTGTTTCATTGGTGTCATGCGATCAGTTCATATGATGGTGTGGATGAAACATGGAACGAATGGCTGCAAACTCACAACAGAAGAGAAGGGATCTATTTAGAAAAAGCCAGGCACAATCCCCTCATATTTTAAGTGATTTAGATGAGCTGATTTCCCCCACACTAGTTCTCTATGAACATCTGTCATTGACATATTCTCTAGTAAAATCTTCTGTGTCCTCGGTATGGGTATTATTCCAGCTCGTTCTGGAGGTGAAATACAATTACAAAAGACAAGCAGGAGCATGATTTTGAAGATGTAGTGAGGATTAAGGGCTCAGTTCTAATGAGGATGGGATGGGAATATAATACTCAGATATGAAGTTTAGAACTCATGTTATTGCTAAACTACAAGGATTGCTCTTTCCACTGTTTATGTATCGATAATTTCCCAAGAGCTTTCATTTTCCCCTTTACACTTCCCTATATGTCCAGTGACTTCCCTCCGTACACCAAACATCCTGTCCTCCTTCACCCCAGCCTCTGATTCTTGCCCTCTAACTATTTGAGATGTATCCTTAGCCCTATCCTCCTTCCTTGTCTCCTAATTCCCTTTCCCTCCACTCTCCTCCCATCAGTAATTCCTCTTTCCCGTCTGTTATCACATCCAGGCTTTCTCCAGATCTTTCCACTTTTCCCTCTATATTTTGGCCAGGAATCCATCCTTGCCATCAGCCCAAAAGGCTGAAATCCTTGTCCATGACCTGATCATGTCCCACCTAATCTCTCCTCTTCCTATCCTATTCCCTTCCAATCTATCTAGACTACCACTGCTAAAATCCTCTTCTTTGCTCACTGCTCAGGACCACGTCACTTCCATCTTCAAAGCCTCTTCACTGGTTTCCTTCTGCATCAAATTCATTCTTCTTATTCTTACCTTCAAGGCTCCACACAAACTTATCCCCCCTTATATCTCTGCTCTTATATCTTGCTACCCTGCTCACTTTGTATCCTTTCCCCATGTTGCTCTATATGCCTTGGAATCCTGTCCTCTCCTGCTGCACCAACCATCTCTTCATTTGTAACCCCCCAGGAATCACACTTCTTCTATGAAGCCAATCAAGGAAGAAAAGTCATTTCATTAACAATCAACTCCCTCCCCCACCCCCACCATAGTACAGCTTTGTGATAAACCCAGCTGAGTTTGACCTGGAGCCTGATGCATGATGATTACGGGGAACATTCAATGGGTGACTAACAAAGCAAATTGATGCATAAAATACCTTGGCTTGTATGATATGATTATTATTCAACTTGCATTAAATGCTAAACAATCGTGTAGCAACACTATAGGGGGAGATAATCCAAGCTAATATTGAGATCTAGATCCATGATAGGGGACCACAGATAATGATAGCTGATGTAGCTATGAAGATTTCAGTGTTTTCACAGAGTCATAGATTGTAAATCCAGAAGGGACAACTGTGATTGTATAGTCTGACCTCCTGCATAATACAGGCCATAAAACATCTGTGAATTTTCAGTGGTCACCTTGGTTTTCTCCTCCTAAGATCCTTTTACCCAAATGAGATGAACAATTTTCCTCCTGGATATTGCTCAGCTCTGCGGCAGATTTTGCAGCTGTTGAGTTTTGTGTACAGGTCTTCAAAAGGTGGTCAGGGCATTAGAAGGCGTGGCCTCATTTACATAGAGGTTGTGGTCTTATTTATCCATTGGGAGGGGGTCCATTCACTTGCAACTAAATCTGTAGAGTGTAGGACGGCCTTTGACTTTTCTTATGCTTTCCTAGAATACTTTTCTATTGCCAGCGGACACTGCTGCTCACAGAATAGCACTCGCAATTATTATTTGACTAAACCCTGAGGACCTTACTCAATCAAACTCCCATTGCTCTTGGGGTAGCCTACCCCGAGAGCAATGGGAGTTTAATTGAGTAAGGTCCTCAGGGTTTAGTCAAATAATAATTGCGAGTGCTATTCTGTGAGGAGGACTGCAGAGGTGATGCAGTCCCTGGACGGGAGGATATGTCACATATTTCTCTTAAGCAATGCCCTCCTCTTTGCTGACACAGGGATTGATGTTTATTCACTATGGGTAATAGTGGAAATACACATAGCTTTCCATGGCTGGTACTAAGGAATGAATAAGGGAGCCATGTTGGTATCTGGATATGCGTTAGGATTTGGTGAAGATTCATGGGTTTTGAGGCCAGATCAGCTTCAGATTTGGTGGTGCTGATACCTCCTAGGCTGTGCTTTCAAGAAATTGTTCCAAAATAGGATTTGAATCCAACTTCTTTTCTACCAAACATGCTCACGTTTGAAGGGGTTTAGAGTCTAGGTTCCAGTTATGGGCCATCTTTAGCCAGAAAGATGAGTCAATCTGCTTGGTGGGCTTTGATGGCGGTGGGAATAAAAGGACCAAGTGGGGGTTATTTTGCCAAAGACAGAGCCAGCCTTTCCTACAAACCACCAGGTTTTTTTTCCCCAAGTGCTGTGTTTGCACAAATCCTAGGGCTTAGTTTTAAAGCAAACCTGCCTGTTCAAAAGTCACCCTCAGATTTCCCACACAGAAAAGCAGAAAGGCTACACATATCTCCTTAAAGGCCAGAAAAACAAGGCTCCTCTGTACCCTACTCCCTTCAGTAAAGCCCCCTTTAGACTCAATCCTTATACAGGACCATATTCTGTCCTTAAATCCAGTTGTACACCCTGCAGTCAATGAGGTTACATGGCTGGAACTAAGGGCAGAGTCATGGCTACTTACCAAACAAGGGCCTCAGTGTACAGAAAAGAAAATATTACAGTGCACACAAGAAGGTAAATAGTCTGTTTCTTTTTATTCCAGCAAAATCAAATAAACGGCCTGAGGGATTAAGGAAGTCCTCCGAAGATTACTGGGTTTCAAGTGAGATAAAAAAATAATTACTCAGAATATTAACTAATATACGTTAATTCTGCTGGGCTTTCCTATTCCCAGGGCAAAGGAGCTCATGAGAATTATGCAGCAGAGGTGTTTCCCCCCCCCCAGCCTTGCCATTTCCCAAAGGCCCTCCTGAAATTAAGATGGTGCAGGTCATTAATCTGGTTTGGGCAGAAACGTTTTTACATCAGTGAATAAAAATCCGTATGAAGTAATCAAATTCAGTAGAGAGAAAACAGAGAAGAGGAAAGCGTGCTTCAGATACCCACGCCTGGGCTGTGGTCTCCCCGGGAGGGCTGGAAGTTTTATATACAGCATATGGAAGAGAACCCCTGAAACAGAGGCGAGAAGTATGTGAGCGTAAGAGAGAGGAAGAGAGAATGGTGGAATGGGGGCTGAAGACTTTACCATCATGGGCTTGGGCTGGCTGTATTACTCCCAAGGGATGGACTAAGACAGTTCTGCAAGTTGTTCCAATTAAACCTTTTTACCACACTGTCACGCATGCTGCATGTGCAACATATTACAGAGAAAATGACTTCAGAGAGAGCTGACATTTTAATGGGTCTACCGAGTGTGTCCCTCCAAAGAGAGAGGAAGGGTGGTCTTGTGGTTAAGTCGTTGGATTGAGACTTGGGAGGTTTGGCTTCAGTTTGCCGCTCTGGCACAGATTTTCTGTGTGACCCTGGGCAAATTGTTTAATCTCTCTGGGAACCTACTCCCCTGCTGTGAAATGAGGACAACAGTGCTTCCTTTCTTCCCTTGGTTGTTTATCTTGTCTGGTTAGGCTGTAAACTCTTTTGGGTAGGGACTATCTCTTGCTATCTATGGACTTAGTGTCTATGTCCCCTCAGCCCCCGTTACCATGGCATTTGAGCACCTCACAAGCATAGATGCCAGGTTTGTATAATTTTTGGTGGTACCCAGAACAGGTCCAAGTCCCGCCCCCCACATGGGAGCAGGGCCATGTGTCTGGGAGGGGGAACCCAGATAGGGGGTAAGGGGATAGTGGACCCCGGGTGCGGGGCCGGCAAAGGAATCCTGGGCGGCAGCCAGGACCCCGGATGCCAGGCCGGCAGTGGCATCCCGGGCACCGGGCCGGGCCGGCAGCAGAGCCCTAAACATTTGTGGAGCTGGGCCCACGTTCCTGAATATTGGTGGAGCACGGGCACCACGGGCCCACATAACTCACGGTCTACGCTCACAAGCTTCGTAATGCATTTCTCCTCACAACACCTCTGTGAGGTAGCAAAGTACTAATATCCCCATTTTACAAATGGGGAGCTGAGGCACAGGGACACTAAGCCCCATATCAAAGATATTTTGGAGCCTAACGCTGCTTGATTTCAATGCCTTTGAGGAGCTGGGTATAAGTGAATTGCTCAAGATCACACAGGGCGTTTGTGCCAGAGTAGAGAATTGAACTTGGTCTGCCCAGCCCTCAAGCTAATGCCACCAACTGCTGAACCATTCTTCCTGTCACACGTAGGTCGACGTACAGCACTCAGTCTCACTTAGGTATCCTGCCACCACCACAATAATACTCCTCTAAATTTAGTATCCCCAAAGTCCAGGATATTGTCCAATGGGAGAAGCGGGAGCTAAGGATTTCTCAGAATCTGGTCCCGGGTTAATATAAATGGATTCATTAATTGCGTCCACATTAATATTCACATTCAGGTTGGAACATCAGAAAAACATAACTGTACAACTCCCCTTCTCCTAGTCAAGGAGAAGAATTTCCTCCCAGGCTTGTTTAACAACCTGCTCTGCGAATGCAGTGTCCTTATGGCCGCTGTAGGATTTGGGCTCCTTCCCAATGCTGTCAGCAGAAAGCAGGGGTGGGGGCGGGGAAGGGGTGGTTGCTTTGCTGAAGGAGCTGTCCTTCAGGCAGAATGCTAAACTGAGCTACCATCTGCTTCTGGGGATTATGCTGGCCGCTAAAGATCCTATGACAATATTTCTGAGTCCTTCTACCTGCCCCTTAGCATCTCCCTCCCTGCATCCTGTCTGGGAAAGGAAGGGAAATGATCTGAATTTCTCCTTTCAGGTCTTGTCCCCCTCTCCAGAGTGTACACACACACACACACACGCTTTTCAGTTCCTGTGCTCCCGGGACAGGGAAATATAGATCTCTCGTCTCTTCTTGTCCATTCTATTCTCAGCCATACTCTCCTGCATCTTTCTTCCCTGGCAATCTGCCAAGAGGGATTACCCCAAGACCTACCTTATTCCTTTAACCTATGGCTACATGATGAAGTGTGGAGGGAAGCATCTGATCTTTGGTGAATAAGAGGCTAGAGAAAACAGGACAATCCCCAGAAAAGGTCCTACTACCATTTACTCTTATATCAATGTGACATATATAAGAACTTGTGGTAACATTTTAAGTTGCAGAGTACAAATTAGAAGGTACCTTGCTCACAGGATAAACAGGCAACATTTGGTCACAGACGAAGTAGCTCCTGGATGTGAAGTAATGTGGTGCAGAGTAAGTAGTATGTAGAGGAGGGGTCATTTCAGAGTAAATTATAGCGTGCAGAGGCGGGACTTAATGAAGGATACGTTTTGTGTAGAGTCAGGATAACTGGATCGTACCTAGTATTTGGTGGGGAGGTAACTGGAGTGTAAATACTGAATAGAATACATAGCGAAGGTTATTGTGCAGTATGTTTAGAGGGTAAGTAGTGTGTAGAAGAGGGGTGTACGCTGGAATGTAGATTCACCAGCCAGCAGGGAGGCTGGAACAATTTTTATAGTGGGGGTGCAGAGAACCATTGAACCAAACTGTAAACCCTGGATATAATAGAAACCACTTCAAGTCAGGGCATGTTGCAGCACCCCCCGCATCCCTAGTTCCAGCACCTATTGTCCCTCCCCAGCTGGCATAACATCCCAGGTATGAGGTCCCGAAGGCTCAATTTATTGTAAAACCCAGGTTCCAAAACAGGAGCAAATTAACTCAAGATACTGCTACTAACACCCAGCCTCCTATGGCTTTCCCAGCTCCCGCCCGCTGGGAGGGGAGAGAACACCCTTCCCATTTCACAACCCTTCCTGGCTACTATGGAGAGACACTTCCTCCCTGAGCTGGGACTTCTCTAACCCTGGCTCCCTCCTCTCTGCTGTTCCTGTCTGAAACGCAGGACCCCTTCTCTCTCGTTTCCTGTAAGTCACATGCTTGCACCTACCTAGTCATGTATCCTGTGACTACAGCTGGCAGTTTTAAAGGGCTCAAGGCCGTTAACAGACACACTGGGATGCGTGGATGCACCTCAAGGCCCCAGTGTCCTGTTACAAGGAATAACTATAGAAGATCCCATTCTGGAATCCTTCCAATGAGTCATACAACTACTAAATGGGACTACTTGTGTGAGTAAATGCACCTCAGCTTGAGTAAGGGTTGCAGACTCAGGCCTAGAGTAAATTATGCTCTGCAGAGGAGGGAGTAAAAATAGGGTAAGTGGTGCAGAGAGTCTCAGAAATCGCATGGTAAGTGGGGAAGCTAAGAGGGGTAATTGTAGGGTAAGCAGCATTTAAACTTGTAGTACTGCTTAGATACTTGGGTGATGAGTACTATGGAAAAACTTAAGGTAGAGGGCTAGATATGTTAGCAAGTAGCAAGTGGTAATCGAAAGGTAAGTAGTACAGAGTGTACAGAGGTAGAGGGTAATTCCAGGGTAAGTATCATAGAATCATAGAATCATAGAATATCAGGGTTGGAAGGGACCTCAGGAGGTCATCTAGTCCAACCCTCTGCTCAAAGCAGGACCAATCCCCAACTAAATCATCCCAGCCAGGGCTTTGTCAAGCCTGACCTTAAAAACTTCTAAGGAAGGAGATTCCACCACCTCCCTAGGTAACCCATTCCAGTGCTTCACCACCCTCCTAGTGAAAAAGTTTTTCCTAATATCCAACCTAAACCTCCCCCACTGCAACTTGAGACCATTACTCCTCGTTCTGTCATCTGCTACCACTGAGAACAGTCTAGATCCATGTATCATGTAAGTACTGGAAAATTGCAGGGTAAGTTACTGGTGGACATATCCCAAGGAAAAGATAGGATTACCTGTAACTTTGCTTGGATTATGTGTTTCTGCTGAGACATGAAAGACTCTCAGTGGCATAACTGAAGGGCTGCCCTGGTTAAACTGAGAGCAGTCAATAAATCACTGAAATGACAACTCCTCCTTCCCCCATGGAACAGTCTCACGGCTCAACATCTCCTCTGGGGCAGAGTGAAACAAGAAGCTGCTAACAGGACTCCTGACAGGCAGCTGCTTAGAATAGCTGGGGCTAGAGCCAGCACCCATTGAACCCAGCGGTGAATTTTGCTACTGATGTAAATAGGAGTAGGATTGGGTCCTCAATGCACACTGACAATTTGGGAGTAGATTAAATATACGATGCCCCAGTATCTTCTCTGTCCTGACATTCGTGGAAACCAGTCACTGGTTATGAAAGTGCCTGGCCAGTACCATGTGACAGAGGAAGGTTCAAAGGGAGAATACAGCCAGCTGCTGTCTGGATACACATTAAAGCAGAGTGAAGTTGTTAGCAGAGGCTGCAGTGTCAGAGAGACAGCAAGAGTGTGGGAGAGAGAGGACCACCTGCAGGCTGCAGGGAGAGAGATTTCCCTGCTCCCAGGAGGGTGTGCAAGCTGCAGGGAAAGAGCACAAGTTCCCTGCTCCGGAAGGGTGTGTGCTGCATTACTCCATGCCCCATGAGAGGAGAGTGTGTGCTGGGAGTGGCTGCAATCTGGGGGAGTGAAGGCAAAGGCAGGGGCTACCGTATAGCTGTTGAGTAAGACAATGACCCATGTGCCACTGCCCATGCCGTCCAGATCGGGCTCTGTACAGCCGACAGCCCTGCATTCTGCAGAATAAATATGAACTGAAAAGCTTTTTACCTGCCAAGACCTGAATTATATGGTTCACGTTCTCACTTCAACAGCTGATAATATCACTAGAGTGGCATTAATTTCCTGCATGCCTGACAATGCCCTTGATGTAAGGGGTGCCATACGGTAGGGAACAATCCTGACCTGGCAGGGTGAGGGTCTGGGTGCTCCCCTGTCTCCTGTGATTCTGGGTGACACACAGAATCCTCAGCTCATGTTGTGGCATCTTAGGAAAGGAGGAAATGATTTCCAGCTTTTTTGTTGTCAAATGTATCTATTTGTAATGTTAAAGTCTTGGTATAAATTTTAATGGTATTCAGGCATCTTGGGCTTGTGTCTGATTTGGTATCTTAAAGTCTGTTGCTGATCTGGACTCTTGAAAAGTTCGTTAATTATTATTATTATTAATTATTATAATTTCATTTACAAAGAAAGCTTTACAGTTCGCCTTTACAACAATCAGCAGGAAGCAACATCTTGTTTTCAGAAAAGAAAAGTGGCAACTGAAACACTGCCCAGGTCACTTTCTTTGATTTGACAGGCTGAGACTTGAGGTCACTTTGAAACATAACCTTCCCACAAAGGCCCCTTGAACAATTCAACAGCAGGGGCTAATGTTCTTCCTGATTCTTTGTACCAGAACAGATTGTTCCCATTTAAAAACCCTTCCCCCTTCTTTTTAGAAGAAAATATTCTCCGTGGAGCTAAATTTTCACTGCCTCAAAGAGAATAATATCCACCCTTGGAGTGAACCTTTGTGTAATGGAAAAGGTTATTTCATAAGCAAGATGGTTTTTTAAGACTCCAAAGGAGTCTGGGGATTTTTTTTAACCCACACTGGCAGCCCTTTAGCAATGAAACTCGAGATGTAAAGCCTGTGAAATGCCTCCGCTGGGCTGTCAGTATATTAACTTCTTTGCATATAAACACATCCAGAGTGGATGCAAATACTTCTCTTTACTGCAGCCTGCTCTCGAGTTGCTTGATCTTTCTGACCTGATTGGCTTGCCGCTCTTTTTGGCTTTTTTTTTCATTGATTGGTTTTTCACGGTCCTGGAAAATGCCCCGGCTGCCTTTTTAACCTAATGGAAGATGTATGGGGTGACTCAGCAAAAGGAAAGGAAATGTGCTTAATGCAGCGACAAATGTCATGGGAGCTAAAGCAAAGATAGAGGCTCTGACAGTGCCCACGGAGAGACACTGATACCCCCGCACCTTCCCCATAATGAGAAAGCGGCCTATGTATATGCCATACATTTAATGAAACACATGCTGCAGGCTGCACACGGTTAGAAGGAGCAGAAAGACCGAGCTCAGCATCCTGGCCTCTTTCATTTCAAAAGATTCTTATTTTCTATATTCCTTGCACTGCGAGTGTCCCCTATAAATGGCTGGATTGTGCCTGACTGGGAGGAGTACAGAGCTGGTTGCAGCTAAAGTAGCTCCCAGAAGAACTGTGCCATAGGGAGGATAGTGAAGCATGCTCATCCCCAGCATGGCTGGTGAAGAAGGTGTGCAGGGCCATGCTCACACCTCCTTCCCTCCTCCCTTTGGAGCAGCGTACACCCTTGAAGGTACTAGCAGGGAGCATTCTGTGCTCTTTGCCTCCCCCTGGGGTGGATGGGGTAGGCAGCTCCCCATCCCTCCCTCCTTCCCTTCTACCCCCACGCTAGCGCAATCCCCTAAACAGCACTGAATTCTAGAAAGGAAGGATGCTTGCAAACTAGAAGGTCAAGTAGTGTATAACCCTGCTGGATGATCCACCGTGGCGTACTGTCCAGCACTAAGCATGGGGACAAGCTTTTATCAGCACTTAATACAGAGCAGCTGGTTTGTTGCAAGACACAAGAGTCAAACCACTTGTTCATCAGTGACTGGCTGAAGTGAGATGATTCTTGTGTCAGCAGGGACCAGTGGGTATAACCGTACCTGTGCACTGGTGGAGACTCAGTTACAGGGGCCTTATTGGCACACCTACCATGCCACGAGGTTATTACCTGCTGCTGGGAAGGCTAGTGATGCCACTTATAGGGAAATCATAGATCAAAGTTAATGTAGATTTGAAGGGAGATCTTGATTGGCATACCACAAATATGGCAGTAGAAACAGTAGTAACTGTCTATATTGGGACCTGTCTCTTTCCGATTGTGTGCGCGTGACCAGCAAGCTGGTGCCTCCCACAGTTAGTAGGCTCCATAAGCAGATTTGAAGAGTGGCGCCCAAGATGAGCTAGAAACCAGATCTGTTACAGGACACCAGAGCAACAGGAGCAAAAGCTGTTTTACTCTGCATGAAACTCCTGATTCGGGTGTAAACATAACACAGCAGGAATCACAGGGCTTTGCATAAACACATGGAACTGCTTGGAGGATCCCCATTTGTGCTCAAGGGAACTCTTTTCAATGTAGTATAGAAAGACCTTGCTCTACATGCAGACTCTGTTTTAATCCAAATGATATTTTCGACGCTACTTTGACCGTAATGCCTTTTCCTAGAGTGACATGAGTGGCCCCTTCAGAGCATTTGACAATGTTGGCTTTACTGCATTTCCTATCAGAATTGTGTGTACGTAATTTCAGCTTTATGGCATTTGCACAGAGCCCACATGATGAGAGTAATATTCTGAAGTGCAGAGTTTGCATTGTTATGTTGAATATCACCTTTGCATGCCATACAAATGTATGTGTGTGCATGTGTATACACACATACACAAATACAAAGTGTGCATAAGTGTATATATACATATACACACACAAAATAATAGTGCTCACAGGTTACAGATTATATAGATACGTCAGTTGATGGTTCGTTTATATTTTATATATTTAGGTTTGTACCTGAAAGCTTAAAATGAAAACCAATCTTATACCACATCTGACCTATAGTAGCTCTTATAGCATGATTATACTATATATTTATTTACTAACTGACGCCTTCTTTCAAAAACCTTGTTTTCAGCTCTTTGTAAGAATGGGAAAAGGCACAAGAGAGCCAACTGGCTGAAATCCACTTGAAAAATAATTGACTACAGGTGTCCAAAATCTGAGGTTGTTTTTAAAAGATTTGGCTTCACTCCATTTTCTCCAAAGAGGGTCATGATTCCATATTAACTTCATTTGTTGCTGACTGAGAAAACTTCTCCTCCAGTGGCTGCTCGAAATGGAATAAGTGGGGCATGGGTGGGTGGGAGAAGAATTTCTCTCTGCATGCACTGCATCTGTCAGGTCTTTTTGTCCAGATGGGGATACATTTAAAAAAAATCCATATAATAAAATGACATCTGCTATCTGGCTTAAAAAGAAAAAGTGAAGCTCCCTTTTTCTTTCATTAAGATGATGATGAGTGCCTAAATATCATGAAGGCTGGGCTCCAAGTTGGCAGACAGACATTCCTCTGAAAAAGAAAAGGAGTACTTGTGGCACCTTAGAGACTAACAAATTTATTTGAGCATAAGCTTTCATGAGCTACAGCTCACTTTATCGGATGCATTCAGTGGAAAATACAGTGGGGAGATTTATATACATAGAGAACATGAAACAATGGGTGTTACCATACACACTGTAATGAGAGTGATCACTTAAGGTGAGCTATTACCAGCAGGAGAGCGGGAGGGGACGGGATGACGACTTTTTGTAGTGATAATCAAGGTGGGCCATTTCCAGCAGTTGACAAGAATGTCTGAGGAACAGTGGGGGTGGGGTGGGGGAATAAACCAGGGGAAATAGTTTTACTTTGTGTAATGACCCATCCACTCCCACCCTCTATTCAAGCCTAAATTAATTGTATCCAGTTTGCAAATTAATTCCAATTCAGCAGTATCTCCTTGGGGTCCTCTAGTGACTTAAAGGCAAGGGAACTGATCAATCAGCACCACTCAACACCATGATGTCCTCTATGGAAACCAGTGCTGTGGCTTTCTAGGAATGACATACTATGATTCAAGACAGTGTCAGCCACAAGTTGGGATATCAGTAGGGTAATCACGGTCTCCAACCCATTTGATAGCCTTTATATGCCTCCCAATAACAGTCTCTGAATGTTCCATCTCCTTTTTGCACCCTCAGATAGAAAAGAATGAGTTAGGAATGTTGTCTATTTCACTCACTGCCTTTCTCCTCTCAATTCAATATTGTCTCATCGCTGTTTCTCTTTCTTTCTCAGGTCATGGCCTTCATCAGCACAATGGATCAGAAAAAAGAACAACCTACCAAGTCTTCCTAGCTCCTGGTTGTACAAAGTTGCTGATCCCTCACATATCTCTAGTCAACAGTCCCAACTACACTTTCCTTCCTACTGAAAGAAGCAAGTCAACAAAGTCTAGCTCAAACTTGAAACGTTACCAAAAGCCCTGTAAAAAACTCTCCCCTGAAAGTTTACAGTCATTCTCTTTGTGAGCTCAGTGCACTGCGCATCAGATTCCAGACCAGAGGGAAGTTATGTTTGTGTAGCTAGTAGCAGAGATTGCACAAATAAATAAACACGCGTATATATTCGAGATTATACACACCGCACTATACTGTGTGTAGAAGTATATGCTCAGAATGGATGATCGGTATAGAAACAACGCAAGTCTGTATCAAGGGGCTAAGGACATCGCTAGAGAGGTGAACCAGGTGTCAGATGACTACCGGTATCAGGATGGCAACTATGAAAGGTATGCACCTTCGGA
Organism: Natator depressus; assembly: GCF_965152275.1. Taxonomy (NCBI): domain Eukaryota; kingdom Metazoa; phylum Chordata; order Testudines; family Cheloniidae; genus Natator; species Natator depressus. The sequence goes on from NC_134243.1 coordinate 71,192,509, forward strand.
TGGCTATCATCATGATGGGAATGAGCCAACCCAAGAAGAGGATGCCCAGAGCGATGCCACGGAAGGCCATGATGAGGATGATGAGGTCTATGAAGGAGAGTACCAGGGCATCCCTCACCCAGATGACATTAAGGGCAAACAGAAGAAGAAAGCCCCTGCCATGGCCGATGAGTTTAGAGACAAGGCTGAACTCATAGCCGAGCGGATGGAGGATGAGGAGCAGCTTGCCCACCAGTATGAGAACATCATCGAGGAGTGTGGCCACGGGCGCTTCCAGTGGACACTCTTCTTTGTTTTAGGCTTGGCACTAATGGCAGATGGGGTGGAGGTGTTTGTGGTTGGCTTTGTTCTGCCCAGTGCTGAGAAGGATATGTGCTTGTCCAGCTCAAACAAAGGGATGCTAGGTAAGTGCCACTGAACAGCCTTCCTTCAGACTTTATGCAGCCGGGATGGATCCAAGCATAGCTTATTCCATAGGGCAGGTTCGTTCAGGACCCTCCCCCTTTTCCCCATCCTGACTCACTCTCACGGGGCTGAGGATGGCTAGATGGAGGTGATTCCAGACCCTGTCCCTGCCCTTCCATTTGCTGATGGGAGCAGGGCTGCTCAAGAGCAACATAACAGAATCACGCCCATCCCCAGACACTGAATGTGCTCACAGCTCCTGTACTCACAGCCCCGGATAAACCGGGCACCTGAACTTGAATTCCCTCCCCTGCCAGGCAGCCTAGTCTGCAGTTTCCAGAGAGCAGGTTTATTTGTACAAAAATATTAGGCTTATGTAAAGGACCAACATGCACGGAGACATTCCCAATCCGAGCACCCAGGGAACCAGATTTCAACCCTTTTAGTAGCTCAACTTTAACGAGAAGCTCACAAAACAGTGTCATCCAGGTCTCATGGAGCCTAATGTAGGTGAGTCAGTTCACCTATATATTAAACTGTGTTAAGTGGGTGAGCAGAACCGATGTCCCAGAGGATTGTTTCTGTGTATCTGCCTCCCTCCCACTTCATTTCCATCCCCAGGAGGATGAGCTTCCCTTAGACATATTTGTTTATGTATGGGAGTCTCCTATCTAATCAAATCTAATCTAATGCCCTTCACTGTGCTATCTGAGTGGTGTATAAATGAGGGGGAAAGAGAAACTTTCTGATCAGGCTTGAAGAGGAATGGATAGATGAGAATGAGAAGAGACATAGGAAAGCAGACAAGGGACACGGGGCTTCTCTGCAGAGAAGAGCACTTTTGGCTGGGACTTGCCGCACCATTTTTTGGCTGGAAAATTCAGTTTTTGACTAAATGTTATTTTTTGTGGAATTGTCTCCTTTCCTTGAGCACCTGGAAACCACAAACCAAAAGAGTGTTGGGGTTTTGGCATTAGCAGCTTTCAGCTGTTTTTATTCATAATAATGATTATTATTTGTGAGTCTGAATTTTTTCAGTTGTCCGGGTTCAGGTTTTTTGATGAACAGTCAGATTTTTCTGCAGAATTCTCCCCCATTTTCTGATCAGCTCAACTTTTGGGCCAAGATTGAGGAGACTGAGGGGTGCATCAGAAAGGAAGCTGCAGCTAGGCTAGCAGGAAGCTGTGCAGAGAGACACAGAAAGGTTCCTTCAGATTGCAGGTCTGCAGAGAAGACGTCTCTCACACTAACAGTGGCAAAGCGTTCCAAAGGGTAACGAGGAGGCCAGTGCTAGATTAGGGTAGGGAAATAGAAAGAGTTTCATTTAAAAACCCTAAAGGACAGTCTAATCACAACTGAATGTCTCTGATTCCTTGCATCTTTCTTTCCTCTCCACTGCGAATACTTTCCCAGTGTGATGATAGCAGAAATTCTGCAAAGTCTCAATGAGCTTTAGAGAGTTACCAGCTGGAGTCTGAAGTCAGCATTAGTATAAATTGGCGGCATTTGTAACAGTTTTGAGCTGTGTCTCTCTCTCTGTCACCACGGTGCTATTGAACAATGGAGCGTCTAGTTGGTGCATTTCCTTTCCATCTGGTGATACAGCTTCAGGTTTTCACAGGTATCCCTTCCTCTGTGCTACCCCTTATGCCTGCAACTCCATCCCTATCACATTCTCCTTTTTAAAATCTCTCCTGAAAACCTCCTTTTCCCATGAAGTCTAGTCAACATTAATCAACCCTCAAACTGCATGGTTTGGAAGTAAGTCCAACGTTTGTCCAGTCGGCTCAGTATGAACCTGCATTGTATTGTGTGTCTCTTTGAATTGAAATCTCCTTGACTGATAGGATTCTGCATCCTCTGTGGTTGGTATGGTGCGAGTGGACTGAGAGGCCTATCTGAAATAACAACATGCTGATCTATAAGGGCTGGGTTCTGCACTCCTTACTCAGGTAAAATGCCCACCAAAATCAATGGGAATTTCATCTGCGTACGAAGTACAGGATAGAGCTCTATCTGGTTTAACTCTCACAGAACTAGGAAACTTTATGCATCAACTCGCTTTTCATTTTCTCCACCCAGAGGCAGAGGTGGCTGCAGCTCAGTTCTATTCCTGGTGCATGTGTAGGTCTCATTTTCTTATCATGTACCTTCCCCCATGGCTCAGTGTTCCCCAGCTGCTGAACTTAGGCTTCCACATCAATTCGCAAGCTGTCACATTGTCTCCCCTGATGCTGCCTTTCTCACTAATGTTCTTTTCTTTGCCCAGACTCCATGTCTCTTTGCCCAAAGTCCAAATTAGCAGAGTAGCTGTGCAGTCATTTCCCTTTGGACACCGCATTCTCAGCTGAAGCTGTTTGCTAATGTGTACCGGGTCAAAAGTAGCCTATGGAGGATTCCTCCTAAATCTGGGGAATGAATTTAATGTCCCACACGAGATTAAAGAGTCGGCCTGTAACAACAACCAATTGGTTTCACTCCTGTCCTGTCCCCTTAGGCATTAAACAAAGGTTTATTTATTTTAACTGAGGTTGAAGTTGAGTGGAACAGTTTGGATAAAATAATTTTTTCCTGAAAACCTTAACCCAAATAAGGTATAGACTTCCCCAGGCCCCTAGGAGTCCAGGCTTGTGTGATAATGATACCCAGTCAGGCAATAATAAAGGAGGCTTAAAAGAGAAATGAAGCAACCATTGGAGTATCTGAACTGGGATGGTTGGGTAGTGTGTGCATCCATACTGGTGGTGGACAAATCTCCCAGGCTTGTAGCTTATATCCTGGCCTGTGATCCCAGCCAGTTTACCCCAACTGAAATTAACTTCAAAGCTTGAGCCAGATCCATCCCCCATTTGCCACTTTAGCAGTACAAAGGGAACAGACAGCTGCCCTTATAAGGACCTCTCTAGCTGGTGTAACTTAGCTCAGAGCCACTTTTCTCTCTCCTATCCAACCCCCAAGTCCTGCACTAATTGTGCATCAGCTGGACTTGGGGGCTGGGCATTTATTTATTTATTTCACTAGTTAATCTCCCCCCACCCTCTGAAAGCTTTTTCAATTTTCTAGGGCCAAAATGTCAAAAGAGATCAGGGTCAGATTTTCAAAGGAGATCAGGATTCAGCAGCTCCCATTGGGATGCTTCTGACCAGATTTCCAGCATGTTGTGTGGTGAGAACCTTTGAAAGACTGGCCATTTATTTTGTTGTCTAGATTGGAGCTGAGATCTTTTAAAAATCTGACCCTAGAAATTTCTATCTTGGTGGAGCTCAGTTTAACATGCACCAGAGTCAGAAGGACTGATATATCCCCTCCAAAATATCTTTGAAGTGTTTCTGGCCCAACCAGAGGTAGAGAGTACCAGAAGTCTCACGAGGAAGCTTGTTCTTCCGTTTTTCCCAACCCAATACTTACCTTACTCAACGTTCACAGAGTGCAGAGGAGCTTTGGGTAAGCAAGCAAACTTTTTGCATATTTATCCAATTACAGCTTATAGACCAGGTCAGGTTCATCTGTCTGCAATTTTTAATGAAGGGGGATGGCATTTTCCTCCGAGTTCCTTCTCATTGGGAGTTCTCCTTAAGGTTAAAAGGGGCCTTTTTAGAACTTGGTTTTGCAGTTTTTCCACACCCCTTTCCTAGTTGTTTTGGGAGTCAGATTCTGGAGCTTGTATTCAGAACTTTGAAGAGCCAGATAGGGGAGGTGCAGAGGAAAGTAGACTACACCAATGGGATATTTCCCTACTGCCACTGGTTGATGTGGGATAGGAAGAGGTTCTCAAATTCACTACATTTTTTTTAAATAAAAAAGGTTTGGCTAATATAGTCTCAACTGTCGGTGGTTTCCCTCCTGCAGCGGGCTTAATGCATGTAGGGGGAGTCGGCTTGGATTCTAGGGCTCTGAGATAAATCGACATGAAAAGGGATTGTGCTAAGAATGGCTTAGCAAACACTTAGTCTGCAGAGATGTGCAGGAGTATGAATAATGAATACTCAATGACACAAATACCCTCTGGCTCAGGAGGGTTCTATGCCCTTGGTGTAGGATTTCTCCTCTTCTGAGCACCCAGGAGGGCATGGCATGTTAGAGCAGGCAGGGCTGGAGCTTAGCACCTGAAGAGGAGAACTATAAAAGTGCTAATGATGGATACAAAAAAAATAAGCTTCCTCAGAACCTTTCTTGGCTCAACTTCGCTGGCCACACACCAACTACTCAAAAAAGGAGACAGAAGTCAAACCTATTCAGGAAGCCCAGAGCTTCTGACACATGCTCATTTCCTTCTGAGTATTCCAATTCTTTGATGTTCTAGGGGTTGTACTCTGGCAAATTAGTCTTGTTAACGCTCAGGGTTCAATGATACTTAAAGACTGACTTGTCAGAATAATGGTAGCAATCAAAGAGCTCTTTTGGCTCAATCTGTGCCTAATGTGCAATGATAATCTGCAAGAGTGTGTCTGTGTGAAATGAGCAGAGGTTTTATTACAGTGGGCATGGCTTTCACTCAAATTACCATGGCCCCGGGTCATGATATACGCATGAATTACTATCCCTTACCTTTTTTACATACCAATAGAATCAGCACAAGGGTTCATATTTATTCTTTGGTGACTGTTCTTGTCATATTTTTTGATAAGGAAACAAGATCAGGTCATTCCAGACAGAGCTAAGGTTGCTTCCAGGAAGCTGCTAATGTTTGCACATATGAAAGTGACTCTTGTTCTCTTGGTCATGGGTGGAGGAGAGTGGGCAAATGGAAAATTAATAGGAGAAATAATCAAACTATTTAAGAAAAGAAGAAAGACAAATTGCAAGAGCTAAAAGTGGTGCTGCCTAAAGGCCAAATTGGTGAACTTTGGCTTTTGCCGAAAGGATGTTTTGCCGTTAAATCCCAGTGTTTTGCATAGGTGCTGGACCTGGGGGTGCTGGGGGTGCTGCACCCCCTGGCTTGAAGTGGTTTCCGTTATATACAGAGTTTACAGTTTGGTTCAATGACTGTCAGCACCCGCACTATAAAAATTGTTCCAGCACCCCTGGTGTTTTTCATATTTCTCCCATCAGAAAAAGTGGAAAATTTACCAAAATTATAGTCAGCTTGAGTAAAAACTGCAAACAAACAAATGCCCATAGAGTTTCTTGAAATGTGAGAAATCCATGTGACACCTCTGAACTTTCATAAAACATTTCAATTTTGTGCTGAAAATAAACAGTTCTACTTCAGATGCAAATTAACAGCTGTTTTAATCCCAGTTATTCCTCATGGTAAAGAACAAGTATTTGGGTTTTCCCTTGATGTGAAATGTTATTTCAAAGATGAGTGCTGGGGAAATTAAAAACCTACACCTACTGCAGTGAATATTTTAGCATACTGATGGCACTTATTTTTAAAATTTTGTGGGCTGAGAAGTTTGCTAATTTCTCACCAGGTTATTTCCACTTATTCATCAGACATTTCTGCTTTAGCTGAGTCTGATGCTGTAATAAATAAAATAAATAATAATAATAATAAATAAATACATAAATAAATAAATGTATTAAATCCACTGCAACAGACGAGAAAATTCCTGCCTTGTGACTGGCTGAAAACAGTTCTGTGGTGAGTCAGTAAGTTTCTATTCACTTGAGAATAGGGTGACTGGATGTCCCTATTTTATAGGGACAGTCATTTTCTTATATAGGGGCCTATTACCCTCCACCCCGTCCCGATTTTTCACACTTGCCTGAGAAGTCACCCTACTTGAGGAGTGACTTGAGAAGTGACTTGAGAAGTCACCCTACTTGAGAAGTTTCTATTCATTTTGAGAATACTGGCATCTGGAGGAATATCCATCAATCAGATTATACCTTCAATGCATGCATATTGATTGGCGGTACAATGTGCATTCATTATTGCTATTACTAGCATCTCAGGGAGTTAATATTATCAGTTATTTACACAGGGCAGTAAGTGTATAAATACTATAAAAGATGCATAATAGTATCTTTCACTTCCATAGTTAGCACCTTTCCTATGAGGAGCTCAAATAGTTTAAGCTTTGCAAATCCCCAGTGAAGTAGGCTGATTGCCATCACTTTACAGAAGAGGAAACTGAGACAAGGAGAAATTGAGTGATTTGTACAAGGCTGCAAAAGAGTCCACATCAGTGCTGAGAATAGACTTCAGATCTTTTAGGTACAAAGCTGCCCTTTCTTTCTACAAATTAATAATAATTTCATAAAAAGAAAAGGAGTACTTGTGGCACCTTAGAGACTAACAACTTTATCTGAGCATAAGCTTTTGTGAGCTACAGCTCACTTCATTGCATCCGATGAAGTGAGCTGTAGCTCATGAAAGCTTATGCTCAAATAAATTTGTTAGTCTCTAAGGTGCCACAAGTACTCCTTTTCTTTTTGCGAATACAGACTAACACGGCTGCTACTCTGAAACCTGTAATAATTTCATAGTAATAATTTAAATATAATACTATCTTATGGATTTTTACTCTAATCTCCTGTTTAGAATGTTGGAGCCACACTTAAAAATTCTGCTGGTAGTTAATGCAGGTAGATAGGAATTCAAGCCTAGCTGTGTGAGTTGGTTTAAAATGGATTATGTAACAGTACACTGGCCTTATCAGGGTTTATTATCCCTTTGAAACACATACTGGCCCAGCAGCTTTGTCTCTGTCATTATTTACCTGTTGTTTCAATGAATCCTAATTAACATCACGAGAAACTTCAGTATCTTCTTACCACTTACATTTTTTCTGGATAAACATATGTAAACCCAGGAATGGCTCCCTGATGGCTGGGGCCCTACCAAATTCGAAGTCCGTTTTGGCCAATTTCACAGTCATAGGATTTTAAAAATGGTAAATTTCATGATTTCAGCGATTTAAATCTGAAATTTCACAGTGCTGAAAACAACCATGTTAGATCACAGATGCTCTTAACCAAGCCAGAAAACTCTGTACTGCTGTGGTTAAGCTTGTTGTGTAGCTGGACACTTAGAATCAGTTTTTTGGTGCTGCTGTTCATGATTTTGACCCAAATCTGCTGCTCATGAATATTCTGTAATATTTTTCTTAAGATTTTCTGCAACACTTTTGCCTGCAAGTTCATTAGAATCAGCGGGCACGAAAGAGGCACAAACACAGCCAATATTCCAGCCAGTGTTGGCCAATATCTTCTTTGCAGTATTTGCACCTCTGGTGCTCTATCTAGCCATGAAGGTAGAGCTTGGTGCAGCTTTGTGCAGTGTGATGATTGTCTCCTCATTTGTAAACGCAGCAGTAATTTTATCTGACGTGAGCCAAAACGAACAGCTTTTCAGTTAATGGCAAAGGATTAATTTGGCTTCCTCTGCTGAAGACTTCAGTTTAGCAGAGGGACTAGGTGTGAGGGAGAAAGGGGGGGAACCAGATGGTGCTATGAATTTTAAATTGATGGACAAGACCCGTGGGGGTACTTTGAAAGACACTGAGCGCAAACACCCACTCACTTTCTGTGCTGGTGGCACCCGGTGAAATATTCAGCGCGCATTTTCAATGCCACGCTGGAAGATTCTGTGGGTTCCTAAATCCACCTTTGCTTTGACTTTGCAGAATTCCTTCAGAATTCCCAGCAGCCATAGATCACTCACAGCTAGTTTATAATGTTCCCCCCTCTCCCTTTGAATAGGAAAATCCCACTGTTATTATTTTAGGTGTGGTGACTTATTTTTTAACTGGTAGGGTAAGTCATTTTAAATGGTAGGTGAGCTATCTCCGCTTCTGTTTATTCAACAAAGCAAATGCTATATGAACCAATGGGAATTTTCTTTCTGTATCATTTGATTGCCATTTGCCAGGGCAATGAGATCTATAGATAAAGCAGCAACTGTCCCACAAGCAAAAGCACATAGGAAATATCAGGAACCAAAAAGGCCACCTGAACCAACATACATGCCTTTTGTTTGGCTATTTTATTCACATCGTCCAGATGTTCAATGTACCCTGCTCCCTTCAACCCCCCACCCACAATCTTCTGCAAGACCAAATCTACTCAATTCTTCCTGAGTTTCCCATTTATTCCCAGGTCCTTAGGACCATAGGTAAAATTTTCAAAAGCCCCTAATTGAGTGTAGAGCCTACATCCCGTTGACTTTCAACGAGACTTAGAAGCTAAAGTCCCATTTTCAAAAGTGATTTTGGCACTTATGAACCTAAGTCACTTTGGCAATTTTGAAAATTTTACCTTATGTCTTTTGGTTTCTGAAACTAGGACAGTTTGTCTCTAACAAGTTTGCTGAAATAATATAATAATAGTAATAATAATAAATTAATAAGCATGTAGCATAGTATAGTATTATATCCAGCCTTTCTTATTCATAGATTCATAGAGTTTAAGGCCAGAAGGGACCATTGTGGTCATCTAGTCTGAACTCCTGCATAACACAGATGTCGGAATTTCAACAGAGGTCAAAATAATTTCTTAATTTGGAAACTTTGATGATGGCACCTCAAAGTTTTCCTCTTTTTCAATGGGAACAAGCCCAATGCCTTTACATTTTCTGCATAGCTACAGCTGTTTGAATTATTCATAACCAAGAGTTTATTCTTTGAATTTCACGTTTTTCTTTTGACAAATATTTTCTGAGCAGATTGCATTTTTCTCACATGTATTCATTATTTTATATTAGTCACAGAATAATGGCTGCAAATAATGATTGTTCTCTAAATTGCTTGACAGCTGTTACATTTAATACCCAACATCTGTGCTTCTTTGGTTAGTTTTCTTAGGTCACACAGTATACTTCTATCCCTGGCTGGATGACCATAACTTTTGGAATGAGGTTTCTGGTGTGGACTCTCATGTTTCCAAATTCAAAATTTGTTTCCAACGAATATCCTTTAATATTTTCATAACATTTGCTATTTCATTTGACATTCCTGACAGTAAATTTGTTCCCTAGAATATTCTATGAAGACAAAAAGCAGGAAGAACACAGCAGGAGGAACTTAGTTTCAAAATCTGATCCAACTATTTTGTCCAGTTCTGCTTATAATTTATATTTCCAAGACCTAATATCACGCTTGTTTCCTTTTGGAGATAATAGAATTGCTGCTGCGGGACCGTGCTCACAATATTCCAGAAGGGATTTAACACACAATGGTCTTAGAAAGTAACCATATTACCTCTTTCATATCCCTTGTATCAGTATCTAATTTGCCTTTTTGGCTGCAGTGGTATATGCACTGGGTCCATGATTTCAATGATCAGTAATCCCCAAATCCCTTTTGTGCACAGTACTCTGGATGACAGTCCCACTAGGCTATTATTCTGCAGGTTGGTTTCCTCTGCACAGACTAATTAATGACTGTACCTTTGTTGAGCTGATCCTCATTTGCTCAGTCACCTAAGTAGCTGTGATTCCTTTCGATTCTGTCTGCTCTGATCCTGACTTGCTTTTCCTTCCGTTTTGTGTCTTTTACAAAACAGGTGATCTTCTTTCCATATCCTCATCCAAAATCATGTACCCTTTCTGTAACTGGCCTCCTGCACAACGCCCCCAGAAGAAAAACATGGAGCACATTTTGGAAAAGAATAGTAAATGATGAATATCATTCATTGTTGTAGGATGTCCATCCTGGAAAATTGCTGTTTGTAAATTTTCTTTCCTTTACTTGTTCTGGCACTTACCCGTGGAGTGTTTTCGTGCAGCTGCCCAAATGAAGGTTTTATGTTGTTGGCTGGGAGGTGTAGTCTTTACAAAAGGACCCCCCAACTGTCCATCATAATAAATCATTCCCTTGATTTCATTTCAGCTGTGGAGTGGGTTCTCCTGTAACTGATCACCAGTACCTCAGAAACCAGTGAAGTGGTTCGCCTCTGATAGCCACTGAAGTGATGGCTGCAGATCTTGGTTGGTTGAAGGTTTTAGGGGCTGGCTTGCCCATTGCCACTGCTTTATGAGACTCAATAAAAAAATGTCTGAAACTAAATAGAAGCCATTTCCACTGAGTTATGTTTCGCAACACTAATCAATAGCTTTAATGCATCTTACATAGAACTCATCTTAACAAATGCTGTATCACAGAGAAATAATCTTGAGGCCCACCTTTAGCTTGGGTTCCTGAGCTCACAATCTGAACTGTTCTTCATCTACAATAGCAGCTCCAGGCTCTTTCTTGGACTGCTTCTTCCTGTGCAGTTGTTGCCCCTTTAACACACACTCACACACACACCCCCACAGCCATAAAGCTGCCAGTATGCAGTGACTTTAAACTCAGAGCACTACACTCTCTGCATCAGCTGTCTCCCTGACACCAGCAGTGCAATCAATTCCAATCCCATCATTGATGAGAAATAACACTATTGGCCAAATCCTGCTTCAGCCCCAAACCAAGCAAAGATACACATGTGAACAGATGTCTGCCCTTCTCCCCTTCCTGGAGCTGAGTACCTTCAGCTGGGTCGGAGCAACTGCTGTTGCCTAAATAGACATCTGTACACTGGAGTTTGGAAAACCAGGATTTGGCACAAGGAGGCCTGACTACATGTCTCCTCCTCCCTTGCCTGCACAGTAGCCTCTCTACTCCCTTAGATGACATCCTGAGGCACTAGGGCGATGAGCCTCAGTTCTGCCCTTGGGGAGCAAAGGATGCCAATAAAGAGCGCACGCAAGATGCAGACATTGTTGCAGACTGACAAGTTTGCACCTGCAGTGTGTCTGTGGTCACCAGCTGTGGTGCACAAAGCACCGCAATATCTGCTTCTGCGTCACACAGGCTAATACAGGATAAGCCGCTTTGCTAAATAAAATAAGGAAATGAGTGCATCGGGGCAAGATACTAGAGTCCTGATGCTTTTGCAGAACCGTGGATCTCCCTCAATATTATCACTCCTTTAACAAAGCCCTGAAGTCCACCAGGTCTCTTCTTTGCAGAAAGCGAGGAAGCAGCATTTGCTTTAGTCCAAATGGCTGAGTCAGACATTTTATAACCAATGGAACTTCCATAAAGTATCCAGAGTATTGGAACAGTTGCTCATTCACTCTGAGCTGGGCGGCCACTGCTGGAAAACAAATACCCCCCAGGGCCAGACACCTGGCTCCCATGCCCTTAGTCGGGGTATCCAGTTATAATAATAATAGATCACAGGCCACAAGAAAAGAGTCCTGGAGGTTAGAATGCCGCAACCACCTCCTGAGCAGATTCATTCTTGTTCTTGTTGTTTTTAAGAAGCTTTGGATGAACAGCTGCCAACCTGAATTTTCTCTGCCGAAGACAATCAACCCTGCCTGATCATTCATTTTTAATCTGGGTGCAGGAACGTGGGTTTAGTGGTGCTGCATGAACATCCCTTATTCTGTTGGCTGGGCTTATCAGCAGGACAGGTGACTGTGACACACCAGCCAACCTGCCTGGGACGGGTTGCCACTTCCCTCTCCTAACTGGAATCAGAGCTGCTCCAGTTTGTAGAATCAGAGTGTCTCCCAGTGGCTAGTGTAAAAGTCCTAACCCATAGGGCAGCCCCTGGAGATTCGCCTTCATTATGATTTTGGGTATTGTATGTATTGCTACGGTGTCTTCCAAATCTCTAATTTTAGTGAATGTGGCAGAGGCCCGTGTTTGTGGAGAGAGAGGCCCTGAGTTCCCATGCCATGTGCGTGCACTTTTTCTGGCTGCCATGCTGTCTGTATATCTGTAGCCAAGATGGGTGAGATCATATCAATATCTCTTATTGGACCAACTTCTGTTGGTGAGAGAGACCCGCTTTCGAGCTACACAGAGCTTTGCTTCGGGTCTGGGAAGGATACTACATACAAGTCACAGCTACATACAAGGTCCAACAGATAGTTTAGCATAAGTAGTTAGTACATACTCTAAGGGACCAGTCAAAGTGAAGTGTCCCGTTAGAATATGTGTTAACTATTACTTGTCTAACCAATCAACCTGGGTGGAATTTTGTATATCAAATAGCAAATGTGCTCAGAGATCTGTTTGTGATCCAGCCACAGAATGAAAAAGAATAATTGGAAAAAAAAATGTTGAACAAATCCATGCAATGAATACATGAAAGGAAATTATGATTAGGTCCTGGAAAGTCTGTGAACAGAGAAAGAAAACTAAATAATTCACTTTGAGTTAATCCCGCAGCTCTAGTTAGGGGACGGCAGTGGTTTTAGTAGTATGTACTTTCCCAAGATATGATTAACATATGCCCCAAAAAACCAGGCTAATTTACAATCCAGAAGAATATCGGAGTTGACAGTGCCAGATGCTCCCCTCCATCAATCCGCTGCCGAATGGTTGAACGGTGAGTGCAGTCATCAGCTTAAGTCAAGTCATTTATGCAAGAATGTTCATTATTGTTCCCTGGTCTCCCACTGACAAGTTTTTTTGACAGGAGGTTTTACACATGATAGGACAGTTCCTGAGACGCACCGGTAACTGTCAGTGAAGACAGGCTTTGCTTCAGGGACAGGGCTGAACCTCTAAAGGGTCAGAATTTTTCTTTAGCTAGGCATAAGAAAGGACACTTTTACCAGAACCTCTTTGGTCTAGAAACAGGGCTGTAAATCATAGAAATGCTGGGCTGGAAGGGACCTCAAGAGGTCATGCTGTCCAGCCCCCTGTGCTGAGGCAGAATTAGGTAGATCGAGACCATCCCTGATAGGTGTTTGTCTAGCCTGTTCTTAAAAACCTCCAATGATGGAGATTCCACAGCCTCCCTCAGTAACCTGTTCCAGTGCTTAGCTATCTTTCCAGTTACAAACTTTTTCCAAATAGCCAACCTAAATCTCCCTTGCTGCAAACAAAGCTGATTGCTTCTAATCCTACCCTCGGTGGACACGGAGAGCAATCGATCATTGTCCTCTTTATGAGAACCTTTTATACATTTGCAGACTATTATGTCTCCCCTCAGCCTTCTCTTCTCTAGACTAACATAGCACATGTTTCCCAAACATCTTCTCATTTTTTGTTGCTCTCCTCTGGACTCTCTCCAATTTGTTGACATCCTTCTTAAAGTGTGGTGCTCAAAATTAGGCACAGTACTCCAGCTGGTGCCCCACCAGTGCTAAGTAGCATGGGACAGTTACCTCCTGTCTTACACATGCCACTCCTAACACATCCCAGAATAACAGAATCTCACAGTATCATCCCCCTGAACCATATATAGAGACCTAAATGGGAGCGGGCTGGTTGTTGGGAGGTGCTGAGCACCTTCATCTCTTTGTCTCCAGCAGGAGTTGTGGGTGCTTGCCCCTTGCCCAGTTTGGCATCTGACTTTGGGTCCCAGCTTACAGAGGTCCCAGGGAATCAAGAGGCTTGTCTCATGGTGCTTCATCTGGGATACCATCCACATGTTTATCTTATGAGCATCTCAGTGCCAATCTGTTTGCACATCACTCTTGGTGCAAGATGGGTTGGGCTGGGTTTCCTTCTAGCTGTTTCCCCAGTTGCTTAGTGATAGTAGTGTTGCATCACAATTAAGTGAGCTTAGTTTGCCTTTTCTGTTTTAAAATGTTACTGGCTGATGTAATCTGGACATTGTTATAGATAGAGAGACTGCAAACTGCAAAATCAGGGCCATTCCAAGCTTTACAGGTGGGACTGTTACTGCAGTGGCTGATCAAAGCACACCAGAGGTGCGTAGAGTGCTCTGGCAACCAAAAAGAATACCTGCTGGATTTGAGGATGCTCATTGCTTTCTGAGTTATTAACAGTGTCCAATCAGTATCCTCTGTTTTGGGGCTGATATTTTAGTCCTGGTTGGTTGGTTGGGTTTTCTATCACCAATCTGTCAGCAGGATGAGAGGCTGTTGCGTCAGTTCACCTCCCTTCACTTGGCCCTGGGTTTTCTGCCTCACACTCCTTGGAGAAAATTAAATAGAGGAAGATAAACAGTTTGGAGACTGAATGATCTAATTGTCCCTTCTAGTCTCAGAAGTCTATGTCTCTATGAAATACAGAGAGGAAAGGAGGTGATACACTTAAAGGGGCACTCGGATGAAATATGTAACCTGCAAAGAAAATTCCCATTCCTTTAGCTCTCCCTCTGCCCTCTCCCGGTTGCCTGAGTTATCATCAACCGCCACACAGCACCCCTGCCTGTGCTCCCTCAGCACCACTTGCACTGAGGGGGGTTAGTAGATATAAGATGTCAGACTCCCGTTGAGCAGTTAGTGGCACACAGCAGGGACACGTGCCTTCTAACTAATCTGCTTATGCCTGGCTCTGGCTGATGTGCCTGGGACGTGCTAGGGAAGAGACGGCTGAGGGCCTGGTCAAATGAGACAGCTCCTGAGGCTTTTTTGGGGGGGCGGAAATGAGGTCTCACCGGAAGCTGAGTGAATTGGGTGTTTGTTGTTACCTTGAATTGAGTCAGAGGAGGGTCTGAGAAAAAATAATAATATACTGAATCCTAATAACAGCCCTGGGAGGCAGGCATCGTTATCACTGTTGTACAGATGGACACGCTGAGGCTGGGAGCAACAAACTCAAGGGCACATGATGAATTGGTGGCAGAAGCAGGAGTAGAATTCAAGCATTCCTGGCCTCTAGCCTCATGCTCAGACCACTCAGCCACATGGACTCCCTAGAGAGCGGATCCTGGAAATAATAAACAGCCAGGTGCCTGAGGGGTTTACGTTTGAGAGCTGGGCCTACCCTGTTTGTAAAATATTATTCTTCATAATGAACATTTTGTATCCTGAGAGCACCCACTATATGCCAGGAACTTTCCAAAGAAATATGACTGCAGGTTCCTCCAGACTCATGGGGCTTTGAAAGTCCAAGGGTTGGGAAAGCGACATAAGTTGACTCCCTCTGAAGTAGCCTGAGCCTGAGGTACCATTTTGGATGTCACCGGAGGGCATACTCCACCTGAAAGCTGATTGACTTTACAGCTCCCAGAAATCTGATGCTCAGATGAGGATGTATGAGCCCATCACTAGCACTGGTGAAGCAACTTTGGCTTGACAGGTCTCTGGCAAAGGGTGCTGTTTCGGTCAAGTAGAAAGTGAATGTGTCAGACACTGACAGGCATTCAGGCTGGTGAAGTATTTCAATATTTGCTAACAGGGCCTTGGTTGGTGGCTGGTTGGGATTTGTGAGGAAGTGCTCCAAACATTGGATATATGTGAAATATTGACCTAATTGCCCTGTACTGCACATGGGAGAGAATGTCACTCAGCTCCCTGTCTTTCTTTCCTCTAGGGCTCATAGTCTACCTGGGAATGATGGTGGGAACCGTCATTTGGGGTGGCCTGGCAGATAAACTGGGAAGGAGGCAATGCCTCATCATATCACTCGCAATCAACGCTGCCTTTGCATTCCTCTCCTCCTTCGTCCAGGGATATGGATTCTTCCTCTTCTGCCGCCTTATCTCCGGCTTCGGGTGGGTAACACTCTCTTTAGTCTCCCAGCTCCAGGCTGAGGTTTAAGACAGGAGAACCCTTCCTTTGTGCTAGACGAGACTGCCCAATGATTTGGGATTGCCAGCTGAGGAAATGGAAGGACTGACTGGAGAGGTTCTACACAGCATGCGTGTGTTGTAAATAAAATGTTCATGTCTCCCTGGAAGGATTTAGAGCCAGCCAGGGAGAAGACACTAGACAAAGGAGATTATATAGTTTGTTTTCCCTTAAACAAAACAATTTAATGCTTGGAAAATTGACAGTCAGATATTCTGAGGTCTTAGCCAGAAAACAGGTGCATAAAAGGAAGCATCTGTTCACCACTTCAGGATAAGACACCTCAAAGTTGACCTAAGAGAACTCAGTCACTGAAATCTCAATCTTGCTGCTGAAACTGTGAACATGGGTGCTGATTGATGTCGACTGCAATGTAGACGCTTGTCTACTAGGACTGTACTGAGATCTCTACCCATTTCATAGGCATGAAACAACATTAAGTTGGTAACAACTTTCAGTCACTACTGACCTGCTCTGAATTTGAATAGGTGATTTAGAGGTGACAGGATCTGTAGCTCTCCCAAGCCATACAGTCTCCCAGATTGCTGATACAGTGATATGGCCTGGCTTATACAAAGCATCAGGAAGATACTTTGGGCAAAGACAGAATTCCAGAGCTCACTCTTTATAAATGTTCATGTTATTAATAAGGAGAGAGGGGAGGACCCATACCCTCTCATTTATAGTCATTTGGAACTTTGCCTTTTAAAACGTAAGCTTTTGTTCAGGAGAGAGAACTTGTATTAAACCTTTGACAAGAGACTGCAGGTTTCATTCCCCCCTTATGCTAATTAAGCCCGGGATGACTCCACTGAGGTCAGTAAGGTTACACTGGTGCATGTGATATGTGAATTTGGGCCCATGACCAAGATTTTCAAAAATTGCCAAGATTTTCAATGCCTGGCTCGAGACACATTGAGGGGGACTGATTTTCGAAAAGAACTGAACACTGAATTTGTGAAACTCAGGCCGTTTATGGTGTCTCTGTTTGGACACCCCAAAATGGAGGAACCCCAAATCATTTGAAAACATTGGCCCATTTTAAAATTGCTAATTCCAAAATGTTTTATAGAACTTCAGAAACATTTCCAAAAGTTTGTACAATCCCAGCACTCCGGGGCTCCTTTCATCTCTGAGTCATGAGGCAGCTGAGCTACTCTGACCAGATGGTGCAGGGGATGGGGAAGGGGAATTGCAGAATGGGTCCTCCCTTGTGTGGACTCCGTCAAATTTGGCTGGAGTCACTAGCAACCAAAGGCTGTTATTGCCTGGCTGTTTGCTGCCCCAGTGAAATGAGTTTGTGCTCTCCTGTGCAGTTCTCCAGTTTCCTAGGGCACAAGCATCCAAATCACAAATGCTCTGCTGAGCATATCCATGTCCCCTCGAGGCCAGGTTAATTCACATTGTTAAAACGGGAAAGTAAAATCAACTTTCTGCTCGTGACAAGATTCCTGTGCATCCTTCACATTTAAGAACAACCTGGTATGGGGAACTTCATATTATTCTCTCATGACTCCCTGAGTAGAGAGTCTGTGAGAATCGCTGAGAATTCCAGTGAGTTCCTGAAAGAAAAGCTACCCTCCCACTGCGGGGCTGTAACTCTGGAGACCTTTACTATAAATGAACCCAAACCTATGAGGCTCCAGATGTGCTGGTGACACCTGTTTGGCAAAGTCCTTTATTCTTCCCATGTGGTGTTTTCTCTCCTCAGCATTGGGGGATCCCTCCCCATCGTCTTTGCTTATTTCTCTGAATTCCTTTCTCGTGAGAAGAGGGGGGAACACCTGAGCTGGCTCTGCATGTTCTGGATGATTGGTGGCATTTATGCCTCTGCAATGGCTTGGAGCATCATTCCACACTACGGTAACTGCTTTGTGCTTTCGGTTACAGATAACACCCTGCGCACACACGTATAAGGACATACAGTTAGTGCGTGGCGAGCTGGCGTGTACATCTACAGTGCACCAGCCTGCTGCAAACTAACTGTCTGCGTGGACTCTGCGACTGGGCACTAAAAATTCCATCATGCACTTCGACCTACTCCCGTTTCAGATTGGAGTAGCTTAAAGTGCACTATGGAAAGCTTAGTGCGTGGCCGCAGCATGCACATGGCCAGTTAGTGGTTGGCAGGCTAGTACGTTGTCAAATTACACCCCAGCTTGCTGCGCACTAACTGTTCGTATAAACTAGCCCTCACTCATAAACAACACACACACCATCTCGGGTGGGCTATCGATTCTTAACATGATATGTTGTAAGTTAGCCCTGCAGCTTCTGTGATGTGTAAAACCAGAATCCGACATGCTTGTACCAACTGCAACCAAACTCACCCCTGCCATCCTGGAACTTTCAAATCCCACCTGCCTTTTTACAGGAACTCAAAGATAATCAGTGGAATTCATCCTGCAAGTCAGGACATCCCCAGCAGTACAGGAAGAATTGTCTAGCTGTAGCATTGTAGATGCTATTGTGATTGGGGCCCTATACATACCGATGATAGAGAGAAATTAATTGAATGATTGATACTTAGGCAGGATGATGGGTGATGGCTCCTTTATGATAAAAGCCTCTAATACATCACACCTTTGGTACTGCAGATTATAAGTGCTGGCCTCTCTCTACGAATGGTCAAACCCAGCATCACAAATCCACACATTCCTGAATTTGGGGATAGTTTGACTCAGGTAACTTCATGGCTCATGTCCATGTTGACTGCAGAGCTGAGCTAAGCAATTATCAATAAATTGTAACTCTGCTGAACACTAATATCGGGGTTGGGGGGCTAAGCAGCACATTATCACGGTCAGCACATCCCACCATGTCTTAGCCAGATATCAGTGTATTTGGGGCAAGTTTTTGTGTGTGAATATGTCTCCCTAAAACATATATTTGCTAGGATCACATCTGATTTCCACTGATTTTTCCATGGTGTTGAATATGGTAGAGAGAAAGGACTCTGAAATGTACATTACCACTAAGAAGAACAAAAACCTGCATGTCACATGGTTTTCCTGGTAATTCATTTGCATCACCTAGGAAAACATCAGACTGTCAGTATCTATTGAGAAAGATTAATTCCCCTAGTATTCAGTATTGCCAGCTGTTTGCAAAATCCTGATGGAGAAAAGTAGGACAGTCCAAAAAGATCATGAAGAGGGACTATAATATCTATATCTATCTATCTATCTATCTATCTATCTATCTATCTATCTATCTATCTATCTACCCACCCACTCACCCACCCACCCACCCATCATACAAGCTAAAACTGCCCTCTGCATTTAGAAAACTTCACGTTTTGGCCAGAAACAGGCTGTTGGAACAGACATGTAAACTAGAGTGCAATGGTGTCAGGCTAAAGCACATGCATTATTTGCAAACAGGGTTTTAAAACCCAAGCCTTGAAAGGGTAATATTTAAATTTTGCAGATTGGTCAGCATTGTCCATGTCACATGTTGGAGCATCTGAGCCATGTGCTGTATGTGTTTTTTTTCTTTCCAGTATCCCTTTGTTCCATATTGTTTTGGAACTCAATTGAACGTGTGTAGCATTGTGGTTGATACAGTTATCATTGCTGCAAAAGCTGTAACGAGTTTATTTCAATATTATGTCAGAGAGTAGATTATAAAGAAACATTTGAAATAAACATCCTCCCTGAGATCTGACTGTGGGAAGGCAAACCGAGGAAGAAAGAACTTTGGTTCATGATGTTTTCTGTGTGCCTTTGATTAAAGTTTGATTACACCCCCCCAAAACCTGCTTTGGTCAAGCTGCCATTTTAGTTTTAAAGTGTCTGTGCTGCTTTCAGACTCCCCCGTGCCCCTTGTTTGCTGACTATGTGGCCTGGGCAGAACATGAGAGAGAGCCCAGAGTGAGGCGTGGCCTAAATGCAGCACTGGAAGCAAGGATCTCCTGAATTTGAACCCCAGCTCGGACACTGATTTTGTATGTTTGGGGAAAATCATTTTGCTTGTCTGCCCCTGCTTCCTCTGTAAAATGGGAGCTAATGCTTCCCTTACAGATATGTTGTCAGGCTGTCTCGTAAGTGCTCTGGAAATCAGAAAAGGGCTACGTATTAGAAATTCTCTGTAATGTTAGGTAAGGAGGCCACAGAAGTGTAATAAAATATACCAGTGGATCCCATGTCACTCTTGCTAGGTTCTCGCTCCATGGATGCACAGTATCCTTAGTTTTATTGCAAAGCTCACTTCCAGCCTGATTTCTAAACTTAAAGGTAAAGGAAGATTTTAAAAAGGCAGGAACTTAATAATAACCGATTCCATTGTCTGTGCTGAGCACAAACCCATGGGGTGTTATCCATCTGACTATCTGACAGAGTCCACAAAGGAATTCATTACCAGGCATAATAAATCTTTCATCAGATGGGACTTTGTCAGCCTATCACCATCTTGCACAGAGCCCATAGGGTCCAGTTGGTATCTGAGAGAGAAATCTGACTAGATGGACAGAATTTTCACTCTGGCTTTTGTTGGTCATAGGCTGGGGTTTCAGCATGGGAACCAAGTACCACTTCCACAGCTGGAGGGTATTTGTAATCGTCTGTGCTCTGCCCTGTATCTCTTCACTGGTGGCGCTTAAATTCATGCCGGAAAGTCCACGTTTTTTGCTAGAGGTAAGATGACTCATCTGAAAACTGTACTCCAGTATCAATTAACAAAGGAGATCTGGTCCTCACGTGTTTCTGGCTGTCTCTTCACCGCCCTCTCCCCAGCCCCCTGGCCACACACCCAGTTTCATTTAAAACTTAGAGACTCTCTGTATTAAGGTGCTAATCACATACTTTCATCGTATCACCTTTTAAGGTTGACATCTGCATTGCACAACAAGCAAAATGCAGACACCTGGGATTCATAAACCCATCAAAGGGTTTGCGTACCTGATTAAAACACAAGCACGTACGCTTTGGGAATGTAAATAGTAGAGCTGGGCAGGAAGAGGAGTGAAGCGCAAGAAACAGGAGCATGATAAAATACATGGTGGGTTGGATCTCAGACCCAGCAGGGGAAGTGCAGTACTCACACAGCTGAAGGGACAGCATATAATTATTTATTGTTATCACCTTGCACTTATTGTACATAGCACCTTTTACCTGAGGCTCTCAAAACAGCTGACATACACGGATTAAACCTCAGACCCCACCATGATGTAGGTAAGCATTATTTATTCCCATTTTATAGATGGAACAACTGAGGCACATTGACTTGCCCAAGGTTATACAGCAAGTCACTAGCAGAGCTGGGAAGAGAACCATGTCTCCTGACACACCCTCTGCTTAGCCTGGAGGCAACACTTTGCCTAACTCCTGCCTCCCAAATAATAATTACAGAGTGGTTTCCTTCTTCTACCACAAAACTACTGCACAGTCAGCAAATATAAACCTTGATGGTTCAGCCTTCTGCCCTCTGCTTCTCCCCCCTCAACACATGACACGGCACGGCACGGCTCCGTTACACCTGGGCCTCCAGAGCTGGTTCCCTGTGTCATTTTTAAAACCACATGGCTGTAGACCACAGTATTTAATGGCTCACTTGAGATGTTCTTCCCTTGGTGTTTCCAGATAGGTAAACATGATGAAGCCTGGATGATTCTCAAGCAAGTTCATGATACCAACATGCGGGCTAAGGGGGAGCCGGAGAGGGTGTTCACGGTGAGTGTGGTTTCCTTCGGGAAAGCAGTTCGTTATACTGTGGTAAAGGGGTCACTGGCACGTGGGAGTCTTCATAGGCCAGGGGTTGGTTTGGAATCTGCTTTAGTAGGCTTCAGAGCTGCCTTATTCTCCCCCCTGTGGTTTCCAGCTTCTCTCACACTATGTGATCTCCAGCAGCCAGGAGGGAGAATGAGAGAAGATAAGGACTGCACATTTCAGGTCATACACCAGCCTTGTTTTGCGGTGATCAATCCCAGGAAAGTTGGTGGGAGTTGTATATGCATGGGAATAAAGCACAGTGGATAGCCCAGCAGCTTTCCAGTTATACTCAGACAGCTAATTGCTTTGTTCTAGGAGCAAAGTAAACGAGAGGGACACTACTCATGTGGGAAATCCGGATGACTCCTTTCTCCATTCCAGCTTCTAATCAAACTCTGATTAAGCTCCATGTACCTCCTAATGAGCTTCCTGAACCCCATCTGCCTGGTAGCCAACCTTTAATCTCTCTGAAGGAAAGGGAGGTGAATGATTACTACTCACTGGGCCAATGCTCAGGGTGAAAAATTTTTTAAATGGGCAGAGTCTAATTCAGTGAGCTTAGAGAAGGCATGTGGTGGGGTTAATTGTTAATCACAGTGAGTGCGTTGTAAACAGTGAGTGCACCAGCTAGGGAATGCTCCTTGAATTAGGTTGTTATGTATGAGAAGGCACATACCCTTAAAGGAAGGAGGGAGGGAAGAAAAATTTGGCTGCAGAATTCAGCTTTTTGGTGCAAAAAGCCTGATTAACTGGTAAGAGGAGTTATGGAGGAACAGTATCCATAATGAATGAGCCCATCAATAATACAAGAGATTAATTTACTGTACCTCCAAGTGTGCTAAGACTCCAGGGTCAGAAAATGGGCTTAATGAGCCTGAGCTATTTCCAGGGCACAAGCTATTTGACTGCTGTGAAAAGAGATAGATAAGAAAGAAAGAAAGAAAGAAAGAAAGTTATCTGCTCCTGTAAAACTGGGATGGTCAGATCAGTTATGCTGCAGATCTATATATAAGCTGTGGCCAACTGGATACTGCATGTTTCAGATGCTCTCCCCTCTGTGCATGCCCCTTATTAAGGAGCTGTCCCCACCTCTCACCTTTAATATACAGTGGCAGCCTCAGTCCACACCAGCTTCTCTCCAACTTGCACCAGGATAAACCGGGCACATTCATGTTATAATGTGAGACTGACCATCCTTGAGGATTTAGGGCCCTCTGAGCCAATGCTGCTCCTGGATTAAAACCATGTTTTGTCTGTCACTCCTGTGTCAAATCCACGTGTACCTTGCTCCTGCATCTGATGATCCTAAAGGCATCTGCTCCTGTTAGGACTCAGTCCGTCAATCTATACTGCACTCACGAACACTTATTATTCCAGCTAACGATGTCCTATTTGCTATGTGTCATAATGGTCTGAAATATTTTACTTCATATCTGGAGTTTGGCTGTTGAATCAAGACTTACTGAAACCTCTTGGCACAGACAGACAATGAGCTCTCCTTGCCTTGTACTTTCCACGTGAAGTTGTATTTTGCTAATTGGCCAGCAGGAGCCAGTCAGTCATGCACCAGCTGTTACTGGGACAATTCCCAGATCTGACATTTAAACAGTTCCAGTCAGGAGAACATAGACACTATCTTATCGAGTTGGGTGAATCATTCATACTGAATGAATTATTCAGTGAATTTCACCTCTTTTTCTGCATGTGAACAGACTGTGATTTTCTTGAATATGTTCTTTACTCAAAATTATTCACCAAATACTTTCTGTTACTGATTCCTAGGTTATAACCCATTCACGAGCACTTACTTACAAGTATTCAATATTCAAAATTCAGGCTATTTTGACTGGACAAATTAGTCATATGGTATGTTTCTATTCCCTGATTGGATGAATTTTCTGATGCAAACATACACATTTATGCACTCAGAATTGACTTTCCACAAATGTTCTTCCACTGGCACTTAAAATTTGCTGTTAGAGAATGCTTTCGCCAGTTGCATTTGAGAAAAGAGAACATGAAAGCAGTTGAAGCAAGTTTCTTTAAAACTGTATTAACTATTCACTGAAATTTTTTGGCAGTAATTGTCAGCTCTAATTACCGGGCGGATTCTTAAAGACATCAAGATTACATAGCATAAGTGTGTTAGCTTAACGTGTTGGGTGTTAGAATTACATTTTATTATCAATCTAATAAGTGAAGATTTGAGGTTGATGTGAAACATTTGAAATGTGTCACAGAGAGAGAGAGACTTTTAGCCCATGAGAAAAACTCAGTATCCAATGGCAACACATCAAGAAAAGATAGCAGGGGAAAATTCTTTGGCAAACATCAGAGAAGATTGCTGTGCAGGAGGCAGAGAAGGAATTGTGCAGAAAACAGAGAAATGGTTGAATCCATCTAGGGTCAATTGCTGAAACTTTGGTTTGTGCTTTTCAGGTCGCCCACATCAAAACTCCAAAGCAAATAGATGAGTTTATTGAAATTCAGAGCTCAACAGGGACATGGTACCAGCGCTGGTTGGTCAGATTCACGACCACGTTCAAACAGGTATGGAGCATGAGGACCATCCCACAAGAGCTTTCAATGTGTTGAGATTCTGATTCATATTCACAACATCCCTCGGGTTACTGTGTAGGATAAATGGGCCTGGGCTCTGGTAGCATTTGCTATACTCCCCTAACCCCGATCTTCACCCTGTCTCTTCTTAACCCAAGCCACCAACGAGTTCCTGAACTGATTAGCCATACACAGCATATCAGTTAAGCTAATATGGGTCAGATCAGAGCATACAAGTATCTGATTTCCCTTCTATTTGCACAAACAGAGAATACCATCCCCAGTGAATGAATTAAAATTCTATCTGCTGAATGTTGCTGCTTGCTAAGGCTGAGTCTCCAGCATTATAATATAAACATTTTGGCCAGCTGCGGATTTCACACCTGCCATTCTGCTGCCCACCACGACTGCCCAGAATTTAACAGCAGCTGTGGGGTTAAACCTAGATTCTTAGGCTCCAGAAGCACAAGCTCCTGCCACGTGAAGTAAAGAAGAATCTCCCTTAGCTGTTAGCAGTCTAGGTTCCATAAGACACAATTTAGTAGCTCCAGATCCATTTAGTGGAGGCAATGTTACATGTACACATTAGCCAGCTCATTACAGATATGCTTATACTGAAGGATACTGGAGCAAGGCTTCATGAACATTGTCCCTTCAGGTCCTCATATGTATCTCATGAATCTATCCCTGTGAACACAGTTTGGAACAAACACTGGATCAAAGCAGATCATCCATCTTCCCCAAATGAGCTCTCTTCACTGTTAATATTAAATTCATGATCTGGTCAGAAATGAATCTTTCAAGATCTCTGCTAGGATTTCTCTGTGACTGAAACCTTCCCGTGGATTTGTAGGTCTGGGACAACCTGTTGTATTGCTTGACAGCCCAGTACAGGATGAATACACTGATTCTGGCTGTGGTTTGGTTTTCAATGGCCTTTAGGTAAGTCACTCCTCTAACTTTCTCAAGAAACAGTAGCCGTCTGAGGGCTTAGTTGTTGCAGTCAGGGTCCATCTACTATGAAATGTGCTCTCAGCTTTTGTGGGATTAACTGTGCATATAAATAAATTGCTACAAAAATCAAATTTTGCCCCCTTGATCCTATTTTAAAGAGACAGAGCCCGTGAAAAACTAGGCCATGGTCTACTAAATATCTATGTTTTACTCAGTGATCTAACTGCCCATAACAGAGAGTTTAATATACCTTGAACAAACCAGGCCTTGGGGAAAGGTTGGTACTGCATGGCTCAGTAGTCTTATATGGAGTCTTTCACTTCTAGGTCCCTTGTCTGAATCCTGTCTGTATTAGTAGTGTCGAAAAGTAATTCTTACCAGCCAGCTGGCTGTTCATTGGTCTGTGTCAACTAAGAGGGTGGATTTCAGTCCACTTAAGAACAAATAAGTGTCCACACTGGGGACACCACCCCCTGATCTGGTGATAAAGATGAACAAATAGTTTATAACAAAAAATGGTTTGTCCTTTTCTGTTCATAGAACATCTATGAATGGATCATGGCTTTCCTGAATACAACCATGATTCAAAAGTATTAGAAAAAATGTTAAATGATTTTCCTAAGCTCGGTGGCATGTACTATGCTGTTTAATTGTGATTAGTCACATACAGCACATGGTGTAGTTTCTGATCCTTGTGCAGCTGAATGTAACTTATGGTCGGGTTTCTGGTGTTAATGCTCATGGGAAGTGAATTTACAATTCTCTTTTATGGAGAATTAGGGAATGTGTGGTTAATCTTTGCTTTCCACAAGGAGCCATCCTAATGCAACTTGATTGCACTTGTTCCAGAAGGTGAACGCAAAAGAACCACAGACACGAAAAAGTGAATTTGTTAACAAAATTGGAATTCAGTATATATAGAATATTTTTACTGTATTTACCCATCTCTTGTTGGCACCAATGGTGCCTTCTCCATTGGGAACCTCAACTGATAATTCAAGGGCTGAGAATTCCCTAGAGACTGAACTACCTGCTTGTCACTCCAAGGCAGGTTTTGCCATTGCCCATGACATTCCTGTGGTGTGGATAAATGGAAGACTTCGCTCTCCAGTCTGTCACTCTGACACTTTCCCCAAGCACTAAATTTACCTAAAAGCATTGACAGAGAACCAAAAATTAGAGCTGCTTACAAGTCAGATATTGTCCAAAATATGTGTAAACTTTATCCTGAACATGCCCCTTTCCTCTCCTTGCTGCAGTTACTATGGCCTTACTGTCTGGTTCCCTGACATGATCCGATATCTCCAGAATGAGGAGTATGAATCCCGACTGAAAATCTTCGAGCGGGAACGTATAGATCACTTCACCTTCAACTTCACAGTGGAAAACCAGATCCATAGGAATGGGGCATTTGTCAATGATAAGTAAGTGAATGTGACCTGATTTCCTTTATATCCGGGGGGTGAGGGCATATGGTTCAATAAAACTTGGCACATATCATTTCTAGAGAAAGAGCTGAAATTTTCAAGCATTTGAATGCTCCCCAGGCTTTACCTCATACTAGTAAGGGGTCGCAGTGGATTGGACATTCTAGATCAGGGATCGGTAACCTTTGGCATGTGACCCGTCAGGGAAAGCCGCTGGCGGGCTGGGCCGGTTTGTTTACCTGCAGCGTCTGCAGGTTCAGCCAATTGCAGCTCCCACTGGCCTCTGTTCGCCGTCCCCAGCCAATGGGGGCTGCGGGAAGCGGTGTGGGCCGAGGGATGTGCTGGCTGCTCTTCCCGCAGCCC
This sequence comes from Natator depressus, assembly GCF_965152275.1. Taxonomy (NCBI): domain Eukaryota; kingdom Metazoa; phylum Chordata; order Testudines; family Cheloniidae; genus Natator; species Natator depressus. The sequence continues at coordinate 71,219,355 of NC_134243.1, forward strand.
CCATTGGCCTGGAGCGGTGAACTGCAGCCAGTGGGAGCCGCAATCGGCTGAACCTGCAGACACTGCAGGTAAACAAACCAGCCCGGCCTGCCAGGTGCTTTCCCTGATGGGCCACGGGCCAAAGGTTGCCAATCCCTGTTCTAGATCATTACCAGTCTGGGCATGTTGGTGATCACCAGTTCATGACTCTCTGAAGTTTTAGAATACAGCCAGTTTTTCAAACTAATTAGACAGGCAAATGCTGCAACTGCATGTGCAAATTGCGTAATTACCTGGGTAAGTTGCCAGTTAAGCATGTTTACTGTTTGTACACACAGGTACCTGATTTAAGCATGCAGTTACAATAACTGCATGCAGAAATTAGACATGCATGTCTCCTCAAAACTACATACCTTGGCCGTTGTTTGAAATCCTGAAATCTTGGCCATTAAGTTGCCATTCCATAGCAAGGCAGTCTAGCATTTAGTGGTACTGTATAAATAGGGCCCTCAGCATCAGGTGTGTCATACAGTCCCTTTCATGTCATGCTACCAACTTCCTAGGAAATCTAATTGCTCTTGTGGCTGGGGCCAGTCTAAATGAAGATGTAGGGTCAGGCAGAGAGGAATGATAGTCCAGTGGTTACGTTCTATCCTGTGACCTGTGAGACCCAAGTTAAATTCCCTGATCTGCCACAGACTTCCCGTATAACCTGGAGTGAGTCACTTAATCTCTCTTAGTCTCAGTTCCCTGTCTGTACAATGGGAGCAATAGCACTAGCAATAGCTCTTGGGATGATGTGAAGATAAATCAATTAAAAGGTTGTGAGGTGCCCTTGAGGGCCATAGAAGTAATTGCCATTCTTATAGTATTCGTGCCTGCGGTGCATGTGGTCTGATCCCTTGGAAACACTCCTGGGGAGAAACGGTGCCACATAGGGTATGGCAAGGGATGAGGAAGAGGTGGGCCCATGATCCTATCTCAATTCTCTACCATCAGGCTGGCAGCAACAAGGCAGTGTATAAGCACTTCTGGTCTGAAAACACACGCGTGTGGATTTGAAACTCATTTTCTATGAATCCTTATGCCTGTGACCGTGACATCTGTTTTCAGCATATATGTTTTGCCAGTTGAACTTAGTCAGCTGGATATTTGAGAAAGGTAAACCCCAAGCCCCTAGTAAAGCCATGGACACAGCCAATGCAACATTATGTAAATTAAGAGTGGAAAGGATATTTGTAGGAACCATCTTTTTGCATTATTCACCCAGCTAGGCATAACCCTCATTCTGTGGGAAACACCATGTGCAAACCTATGGAGCATCAAGCGCAGCTTTCTACAGATCATGTGGTCTTTCTACTCTGCTCTCTCTACACCCTAACCCATTTATCCGCATCTCCAGTCCTAAAGAAGTGTGTTTGAGGAATTCCTTTCCCAGAATTCGTCTTCTAACAGGCTCACATGTCCTTGTGATGGGACCTTCTTCATCTGGGACCAGTGCATGTGGAATCAGAGCAGGCATTGCTTTCCTGGGCCTCTTTGGATCCAGAGGTGGCTTTCTTCTCTTTCCTTAGGACACACTGACATCTAGTGGTCCTGGGCAAGAAAGATTTGTTTTCTTTTTAAATATACTTTCCACTTTTGCTTCCTGAAAGCCAACACTTCTGTGCTCCCTTAAAACCATTATTTACCATGGCCACCATTCCGCACAATCCCAGTCAATATGAGTTTTGCCATTGCCTTTGTATCTGACTCACAAACTTCTCCCACACCCACCCTTGCCAACTCAAAACAAAATATATTGGCCAGATCCTTAGTTAATGCTTTAAAGTCAACGGAGCTATGCTGATTTACACTAGCTGAGGATCTGACCCTATGTAACTGTCAAGACATGTATTCGTCATCACTGTGATCAGTTTGTATGTGGTATCTCTTTTCCCTACCCTGGGTCTAGTTTTTCTTTTTGGTCTTTCTGGTCTGAAAGCTCTTTGGGGCAGGGACTGTGTCTTCTTCTGCATCTGTACAGCATGGAGAATGTATTGGGCACTACCACAATATAAACAATGAAAATCATGGGGGGAGGGGCTGTGACGGGGCAGTGTGCCACACCCCTGTCTTTTCCACAGACTGCTCTGAGACCTTCTTGTTTGTAAATGCCACTGTATAGTTAATTTTCAGTGTTTTAATCCCTCCACCATACATAACAAGTCTCTACACCTTTACACGCTGTATCTCAACTTTCTAACTCCTTCTCCAAAGGGTGGGGAATTAAGGTGACTCTACTTCCGAGGACCTCCTTTGTTGGGCTCTTGTAGCTTTCTGGTTGGTTTGTTTCTCTCTCCCATTTTCTCTTCCTCCCCCAAACCCTCCTTCCTGTGCCCTTTTGTACAGCTTTCCCTGTTAATGCCTAATTGGCTCATTGATTCACTAGCTCCAATCTGGCCTGGTAATCAGGTACACCTCTGTCCAATTAGGCCTTTTCTAGGGGAACCTAATTAGTACAAACAGTGACCAGGGTGCTGACTCAAGTGCTAGCCCTCAGCACTCTGTTACAGGGACCATGTCCACATGTCTAAATGGAAATTCACCCCATCGCCTTCTAGGTGTTACAACATAAATTACTCACATACTTCCAAACAGACTTAGACTCTCTAAAATCTCAGCTGCACATGTGCTTCCTGGGAGGAATACATTATGGACCCAGAGTTACCATCCTACAATCACATTTTATTTTACTCCTAGTAGTTGAAAAATACATGGCATTCCCTATCGCTATTGTCTGTTTCCATTTGTCAAACATTGTTTTGGGTTACTTCCATATGTTTCTAATGGAACTTGACATCAGTGTGGCCTTTTTATGGCTGCTTCTTTGTTTATGCCCAATCATCCTGGGTGAGACCACTACTGCAACAGAATGCAAATTCTCCTCTTCCCTCCCCAGAATCCAACCTAACAGGAAGTGTGTTCAGTGGTTAAAGTGCAGGGCATCCAGCCAGGACTCCTCTCTCTGCAACTGAGTAACTACATGACCTTGGATAAATCACTTCATTCCCTTTTGCCTTCCAACTCCTCCAGCTACTCTCTATTTAAATTGGAGATAATGTTGACTGACACTGCTGTGATGCTGTTGTGAAGCTTTGTTAATGGATGTCTGTAACGTGTTTCAGATGAAAAATGCTACAGAAGGACCAGTTGATAGACTCAAAGACTTTAAGACCAGAAGGGACCATCATAATCATCTAGTCTGACCTCTTTCACATTGCAAGCCACAGAACCTCACCTACCCACTCCTGTAAAAGACCCCTAACCTCTGGCTGAGTTACTGAAGTCCTAAAATCATGATTTAAAGACTTCAAGTTACAGAGAATCCACCATTTACTCTAGTTTAAAGCTGCAAGTGATCCATGCCCAATGCTGCAGAAGAAGATGACCCCCCCGCCCCCGGCCATGATCTTTGCCAATCTGACCTGGGGGAATATTCCTTCCTGACCTCAGATATGACAACCAGTTAGACCTGAGCATGTGGACAAGACCCAACAGCCAGACACTTTGGAAAGAATTATCTGTAATAACTCAGAGCCCTCCCCATCTAGTGTCCCATCACCAGCCATTGGAGAGATTTGCCACTAGCAGTCACAGATCAGCTACCTGCCATTGTAGGCAGTCTCACCATACCAGCCCCTCCACAAACTTATCAAGCTCAGTCTTGAAGCCAGTTAGATTTTTTCCCCCCACTACTCCTTTTGGAAGTCTGTTCCAGAACTTCACTCCTCTGATGAAGGAATCAAAATGGTTATCGGTCTGGCCTATGGGAGCTTATGACAAAACCCTGGGCAGATCCAAGGCTGTTTGGTAGCACAAAGAATTCCTTTAGACTATAATACAATAGAGTGTCTTTTGGATCTGGCCATAGAAAGTAAATAGACTACACCCCAAATACCCCCCATCCCACAATCTTTTTTGTTTGTAAACTACTATGAGGGCACAGTTTTTTGTATCTGAACTCTCATAATGCAAAATTATAATATAGGATATGGCCCAAGGATATGTGTGTGTGAGAGAGAAAGAGAGAAAGAGAGAGAGAGAGGGGGGATATTATGGCAATTTCAATGATGTGTGCGTGTGCGTGTGCGCATGCGAGTACAGGTATTAAATGTTCTTCCCTTTCAGCCCTCCCTGCATGTTCTTTTGCCTTCCTGGTCCTGCTTTGCATCTGGACAGGCTGATGCTCTTCAGCGTTTGTGAAAGGAAATAAGCTTCATTTCCCTTCTGCTGTAACCTGGCAAGTTTCAGCCACAGTTAATATAGTTAGGTATTCCTTGGTAGCACTTGGGAGTAGCTTCAGAACTATTATCTCCCCACTAGGGAGCAGCCACACACTGGATGGCAGGATTGGGACAGTGTCTTGGTGAAGGGACTGGGAGCTTGATTGTGCAAAGGGCTGATTATTCAGCTGAGGTGCTGAATGTCCTCAGCTCCTCCTGACTTTAGCGAGCGTCAAGGGCACTTGGCACCTTGTAGGATTGAGCTCTGGGTGGGGATGTGACCAGACATTCATCTCTTTGGGGTGAAAGGAGCCGTCAGCCATGTGATTAACGGTTAGCCCAGTTCCTGTTTGGTTCTTTCCTAGTGCAGTAACTCACTCAGAAGCTGCTCAGACTGTGTTTCAGCACTACCTCTATCACATCCTGATATGACTTATGTCTCCATTTTCCCGTCAGCCCTTGGCTGTGAGTTAAAACACCACTGGACGCCATGCAACTGCTTTATAACTCCTTGAAAGATGAATGTTTAGAAATCAAACTGCCGGGAGAGGGCTCTTTACAGGCCTTGGAGAGTAAATGCCTCACAGACTTATTACTGAGCAAATGCAAATCAGCCTCAGTTTCGCTGTAACCTCTGAGACCTTCCTTAAGGAACATAGAGCTTGATTAGTCTTCATGTAATGTTTGAGCATTAATAATGTCTTTTTAAGGCATGTAGCATTAATTTAGTGGAGTAAAAACATCAAACTAGCAGATGCTCAATTAAACTAAAGTGCTGGATCTTTATTCAAAGCTTTTTATCTGGTGCCTGCCCGGGTCTCATTAGTTTGGATGATAACACTTGCACTTACACACACACACTCTTTTACATCTTCTAAGCACTCCCCACATATTAGCGAATAAATTTTCACAATGCCCCTTTGAGATACTGTAGGTAAGTAAGAATAGTGTCACCCATCTAAGAAGTGGGTAGCAGATGTCAGGGCTTGCAGGTTGGCTTCCCATGACAGGAGAAATCAGCGATGTGGAGCCTGAGTATATTCTTAGTTTAAATGGTTTTATTTAAACTACACACAGTAGTCCTTGAACAGAGGCAGTCGCAAACAACATGCAGGTGAATCCCTTCTTCCAAAAATTCAGCCCAGGACCAATGCCTCATTCCCAGGAAGCAATTCTGCTTGAAGAATTGACTCTAGTTGAGAAATTAAGGCAAGGAGAAAACTTGATTGCTGTTTGCAACAGCCCCGCAGAAAGAAACTACATCACAACACTAATAACAATGCTGCATTTCTTCCAGAAATGAATAGTGCTTGCACGATAAGGAAAAGAACTTTGGAAACAACGTGTAACAGTGCCATCTGGTGATTCCCTCCATCATGTTGTACAGATGGGGAAAATAAGGCACAGAGATGTTATCCAAGGCCACAGAGAGAAACAGTGGCAGATATGGGACTGGAGATTAGGTGTTTGTGCCTCCGAGACCTCATCCTTAGCCCAATAGATCCAATGGCCTCTGATAAAGGATATTTTTATTTACCCTTGGCAAGGGGACAGGAGGAAGAACGGGGACAAGAGGCTCTGCCCAGGGACAGAGAGAGTGCTATGCATTGCTGCTGAGTGATACCTTCTCCAGCTGATCCAGCAGCAGTATGGACAGGAGCTGTATCCAGTCCTCCTTGGCTGAAAGGGTGGATTGGTTTGATGTGAGGACTCTGAGGAGTGAAGCAGGTGCAGGGAATCCTAGATGACATTTGTCTACTAAAACAACCCCTTTCTTGCATTCACAGAACACTTTTACTCAGGAACAATCCCATAAACCACCATTGTCACTCTGTGTGACCACAGCATTTGCACGTTAGGAAGTTATTGGAAGGGTCACTGAGTGCTTTGTGCTTACTCACTGTTACTTGGGGTGGGGCTTCTTTTCTTGCCCTGCAGATTTACTAAGATGAAATTCAAATATGTGACATTTGAGGAGGTGCTGTTTGAGGAATGCTATTTTGAAGATGTGACAGCCATCGAGACCTTCTTCAAAAACTGCACCATTATATCCACTGTCTTCTATAACACTGGTAAGGGGATTCCTGGCTTGGTCTAGTCTGTGGAACAATGAGCATGTCTGATTTGTGGTGAATGGTTTGTAGTGGTGCTATAGAAGTGTGTGTGTTGGGCTGTGACAGTGATCAGGGAATAAGAAGGGGGAAGTCAAACAAGAGACCAATTGTGGTGTTAGCTCTGTGACTATGGTGAACTTCTGTAGAACCAGGTGTATATACTACACTTGCCTTAAAATGTAAGGTGAACTAGGATTTTCCCATTTTTCAAGACCCGAGCTTATCATTCCATGCACATATGTGTCTGAGTCATAAAATTTACATTGAGATCAGGATTTTGCCAGAGGTTAAGACTGCTTCCATCTGTAGCTTCCATCTCATCTTTAGTTTCAGGTAGCACTTGATGAGGGCTTAGAGCAGATCAGACAGCTGTATTCTCAGCCTTCCTTGATTGCACTGCTTATGGTGTCATTGACTGTTGAATGACACCATGAGCAGAAACCGAGAAAAAATGAATTCAGACCTTGGCAAGTTAAAGTAATAGGGGAACTGATTAAACAATTTTGGCTGAAGATAGTCATTTTTCAGCCCATATCTAGCTTCTGATTTGGGATCTCAAGCAGCTTAACTAATTTAATTGATTCACTTATTAATTTAAAAAGAGCTTTTCACTTCCCCTTTAACTGAAAACAAACCACTGGACGATGAAAATTGCAGATGATAGCACCAGCTCCTGGGTTATTGCTCATCATTGGTTGAAATGCCAAGCAATTAGGGCCAAATTATGTCTGCTCCAGCATGGGTGCATTAAAAGGGTGCTCCTCTTCCCTCTAGTGCAAAGGGCAGGCATAATGCTGTAGCCAGCACTCCCCACGCACTGAAGGGTAGGGAGATGATAGACCTGCTGACAGCACTGAAGAACCCAGAGGAAGCTTTATGAGGCAGTTTGGGTATATGTGCACAACCCTGTTCCCTGCATATCAGCTAATGCAAAGAGGTGCACAGGCTTATATCTGTTCTACATGTGTTGCATACAGTGGCCTTTCACATATTATGCCTGCTTCTGGCTACTCAGGCATAATGCCTCCAGCTACCTCCACTCAGGCAGGGAACACCTGTCCACTCCGATGTGCCTGCATCTAAACTGAGCTCTGAGAATGTACCTTTATTCCCAGCTGCTGTTGCTGCTACGTTGAGGGTCCAATCTTTGTCTCTTGCCTTCTCAGATCTTTATGAACACAAATTCATTGAGTGCAGGTTTATAAACTGCACCTTCCTGGACCAGAAGGAGGGATGTCACCTGGACTTCGAGCAGGAAAACGACTTCCTAATTTATCTCGTCAGTTTCCTGGGTAGTTTGTCCGTGTTGCCTGGCAACATCATCTCAGCACTGCTCATGGACAAAATAGGAAGGATAAAGATGATTGGTGAGTGAAGATGATGGTCAACTGACATGTCAACAGCTGGGTGCGTGGATGACCCTAGGCATGATAAAGGCATACTGTGAATACAAAGGTGTCTGTTTCTGTGTGCACAAATGAAAAATGGTCCGGCTAAGTGGGCAATGAGTCACTCCAATACCAAATAAAGCAGAGGAGACAATGGTTCAGTGGGTAGGGCACTAGATGAGCACTTAGGGTACTTTCATAGATTCCAAGGCCAGAAGGGACCATTGTGATCATCTAGTCGGACCTCCTATGTTACACAGGCCATAGAAATGTATCGCTCTGCAACTGACCCACTGTAATAACTTGCACAAGTCACTCCCCCTCTCTGTGCATCTCCACTCCCACCCTTTTTGTATTCTGTTTATTTAGACTGGCAGCTCTTCATGGCAAGGGTTGTCTCTCACTCTGGGTTTGTCCAGTACCTAGCATATGGGGCCCTGGTCTTAGTTGGGATCTCTAGGCACGGTTGTGTTGATAGTGATGCTAATGCTGATGCAGATGCCTGTATCATCCTTTGTGGTAGAGGCGAGACAAAGCTTATTTGTAATTGATATAGAAAGAGATTCTTTACTATGGCTGTTGGACACAGAGAGGACCCTATAATTCTCTCTCAGGGCCTCAAGCTCCCAAACTGAATAAACTCAGACTGTACCTAAATCCTGGATTGGATCAAGCATCCATGGACTGGATTACTGATTATGCTACATACTGATAAAGGTGTCACCTTCTTGTCTTGCGGGACTAAATCCTCATTTTATGTGACTGTGATGCATACACAGGGATTTTCTGATGTTGTTTCACAAAGTGGCCAGGTAATGTCATCTAGTGCCAATATAGCTTAATCACATGGTGGGATGGCAGCACCAAGCTGTATCAACATCAAAGTAAATTGAGAGCTCTTGTAATGGACATAGGGCACACCCAACCAAACCAAAAGTGTCCTGTGAAAAAATTGGGATAGCTGGCAAATGTTAGAGCTAAATAAAAATCAGAATTTCCTTACTGCAGGAAATTCTGATTGTTCAGCATTTCTTTTCATCCCAAATTGGGACAAAAGAATGAAAAGTTCTGACAAAAATTTGAATTTGAAAAAAAACCCCACATTTTGTTTTGGCATTTTTTATCAAAACAAAACATTTTAATATGCCCAAGCTGAAATATTTCATTTTGGTTTGTTGAACTGATCCAAAATACTTCATTTCCAATCAGTTCAATATGAAACTGCATTTCCCTGTAGTGGTACATTGCTTCATGGAAGCTTTAGTTCAGGTTGCCTGAAACCCCTATTATCCCCCATGGGCTATGCTCCCTGACCTACATCTCTTATGATATACCCGAAGTTATGTGACTCTCATGATGCACCATGTCACTTAGTCAGAGGAATGACTGTGTTGCATTGTGGGAGATGTAGTCTGGCCAGGCTCAGCCCATAGGAAAGAAAGGGGACCCAAACTACGATTCCCATGAGGCAATGTGCCACAACAAGGTAATTTAGTTTTATGTTGAAGTGACCTAAAATGAAACATTTAGTGTCAGTTCAACAATCCAAAATATTTTGATTCAGTCAAACTGACCCAAAACAAAATACTTGGTTTTGGTTTTCCTGACAGGAAATAGAAACACTGGAAAATCATCCTAAGGGAAAATTCCCAGCTAGCTCTTGCAAATATTAACAGTGTAGCCACTATATCAGTGAGCCTCAATTGAGGCTAATGAACGATGAATGTTCTCACTTTCTCCCTTGGGCTTGTGCATAAAATTAGAGCCCCTATGTAAATGTGCCAGGCAGTTAAATAACATCTTTATAATTAAGGGAGACCCCAGTGCTTTATACCATTGACTGCAAATTAATCCTGAGATTACTGATGAGCCAGGTGATTTGAATGCAATATAAACTGCCCTAACTCCTCACCCAAAACTCAAACCATTTTTCAGCTTCAACAACCTTCAGACAACTCTTCCCATTCATCAGTGTTCATGTTGACTTGCCTCTGCTCATCCTGGGTCCAGCTGGAACTCTGCAATACCACACGAAAGAACCCATGTGTGTGATATCTGCAGGGTGAGACTATTGGTGACATCAGCCTAGTACCAGATTTCCAGCCTGTTTCCTGGCCCCAAAGAGCTAGACAGCATCATTTGGATGCTGAGCTGAGTCTTGAGGAGATCACTCATCTCTAGGGAGAAAATCCATCATCTGAAGACACTTCTTATTAATGGTGGATTTGGCTGCCCAGAGATGCCAAGAGAATGATGCCAAGCTTTCTCTCCTTACTTCCCCGGCAGGTGGCTCAATGCTGATTTCTGCAGTGTGCTGCTTCTTTCTGTTCTTTGGCAATAGTGAGTCTGCGATGATTGGCTTGCAGTGTCTGTTCTGTGGGACCAGCATTGCTGCCTGGAATGCCCTGGATGTGATCACTGTGGAGCTCTATCCCACCAGTAAAAGGTAACTATGCTCAGAATATTCTTCTCTTTGATTTCTATTCTCTGACTTCAGGCACAGCCACTCTCACATCTTAAGAACCCATTATTGAGTTAGAATGTATGCGATGGAAGGGTTTGTTGTTTTTTAAAATCTCAGAGGTCCTACTCCTGTGGCTACCTTTGATCAGCACAGGTATTCAGAAGTAGAAGTGGGCAAATAACTGATTTGTTGGTTTGGTGGCTGTTCTGGAAAATAAAAAGAATCAGAAAACCTCTAAACAGTTTGGGTCTAAATGAATCTAAAGATTTTCAGCACTGTGAGTGAATCAAAGAAAAGCCCATTTGGGGTCTGTTCCAGGGTAGGTGGGTAGGATTTGAAAGTGGGTCTCCTACATCTCTGGTAAGTGCCCTACCCACTGGACTCAAGGTGATGTGGAGATGCAGATCAGGGGGGTGGTAGTAGCAACCCTACCTCCTCTTCCTCTGGCTGTTTTGTGAATGGCCAAAATGATCTGTGTCAAATTCACAAATCTTTCCCAGTTGACCAAAACTGCATTTTCTATCAAATAAACTGTTTTCCAAAAAAACTATGCCCAGCTCTATTCACAAGCCTTATTGTACATGTAATATAACTTGCATACATGTATTTGCACAGGCAAGTGTAAATTACGCACAGACAGAACTTGTATATGAAGACTCTGTCAATTGCATGCATGTGATTAGAGGACAGGTTGAAGCCCCTTTGGAAATGTGTCCTCCAGTTTCTTGTCACAGTGTACCACTCCTGATTATTTTAGCTTTCAGCTCTTGCAGACAACCCATAAAGATGTGGATTTGGGAAATGAGGCACCGTATTCAGGTTTCAGGAGTGAGTTTTTGAGAGAAGAGCCTGTCTACATCAGGATAGTGACAAGTCTCTTCTGCCCTTTTCAGTCTATAGATGACGGCTGTGAGGGAAGTACTGGGACTGCACTGTGACAGCAGTGGGCTCAGCTGCTGGGTGAATCAGGGTGTGTGGGAGCACTCTGACTCTCCAGAAGTTACTCACTCTAACCAGCACTTGGAGTGGCTTTGACAAGCTCTAGAGTAAGCTGTGCTCATCGCTTTATGTCCACAACCAAACATTTATCCATGACGTGAACTCAGTGGTTTATTTGTAATGAAAGAGGTGCCAGGGCTCAAGTAACTTTTTTACTTTCATAAGTATTGCAGCAAGCCCAGAGGTGCCGGGGCTCTGAACTGCCAGGCCCAGAGGTGCTGGAGCTAGAACTGCCAAGCCCAGAGGTGCCGGGGCTCTGAACTGCCAAGCCTAGTGGTGCCAGGGCTCTGAACTGCCAAGCCCAGAGGTGCCGGGGCTGTGAATTGCCAAGCCCAGAGGTGCTGGGGCTCTGAACTGCCAAGCCTAGTGGTGCTGGGGCTCAGCTGAGGCACAAATTAAGCATTGCGTGAACTCCAAGAGATGGTGGTGTGGAAATAAATAAAGGCTCCCAAATATACCCTGCCTTTCCCCCCGAAAAAAGCTCAGGGGCATTCATTCAGTCTGGCTCCAGTTACTTGCTGGGAGCATAGACTCTGCATATCAGATCAGACTGTTGGTCTACTCAGCCTGCCATCCTCATGCCAGCAGTGGTCAGTATCTGATTTTTCAAAGGAAGTTGGATGCTCCATGACATGCACCTGAGCAAATGTTCAAGTCTGCACTTGTGGGGATGGGGAAATTCTTTGTTGACAATTGCAGGCGAACAGCATGTGCTCTGATGCATGAGGTTCCATTAACTTCCATAGCTCAAACCAGTCTTCATTAAGAGTGTAACCATTACCACACTGGATGACAGCAGTACCTGCTGCATCATCCTATAATTAGAATAGGAGCTGCTAGTATTAGAGTCGTGCAATGACACAACTCTCCTTTACCAATGGTGGAACCAACCAAATAACCAGCAGTCCCTGTCTGACTCCTAATCACCACTTTCTGCTCTTCCTCTCCTGCAGATCAACAGCCTTTGGCATCCTCAACGGTCTCTGCAAGGTTGGTGCCATCCTGGGGAACTCTATCTTTGCCTCCTTTGTCGGGATAACCAAAGTGGTTCCCATCCTTCTGGCCTCCTCTGCACTGGTTGCAGGAGGGCTGCTAGCCCTGAGGCTACCAGAGACTCGAGAACAGGTCCTGATGTGAGAAATTGGGCAGCAGGGAAATGAAAAAGAGCTACAAAAAAGAGCCATGTCTAGAAAAATCAAAATGTCCATTTATCCTTTTCTGCGGATACCTCAGATATGGGGAGGGGGGAAAAACAACCCCTAATTTAAGACCATTTCCCATCCATGATTGGCTCTTTGCAACCAGGGTACATACACACTGCAGCACTTTGCTCGTTTGCTTTAGATCCAACCCACACTGGGGAGAGACTGAGGATCTGTCCTTCCCATGCATGCATGGGCATAACTGACACAAATATTAACAGCAGCATTGTGTGTGCAGGAATCAAGGGGGAGAACAGATTCAAACCCTTATATGCCCTGGATGAGTTGCAAGAAAACATCTGCATTTACAAGCTGTCCTGGCTTGCAAAAGAACTGGAAGATAGTTAACAAACCAACTCTGCTGAGGTTAGGTCTAGCTTTGGGGGTCAAGATTTCCAAAAATGACTAATAATATGGAATATCTTGATTTTGGGGGGCCCAATTTGAGACACCTTTCAGGGGCCTGATTTTTAGAGGGTAAGTGCTCAGTGCTTTCTGAAAATCAGACCCCTTTATATTATCTCTAGTTGGGCACCCAGAATCACTAGTCATGTTCTTGAGCTGGGATTTTTTTAAAATAAAAATATATCCTATTTCAATTTCTAATTTTAAATCTCTATATTGTTCTCACCAAGAAGAATCTAAAACTAAAACAAAACTAAAAACCAGTCCCACTAACACAAGACATCCAGAGCAATCCCTAGGAAGAGACGTTATTCTTGTCCAGTCAACAGTTCTTTAATGGTGTTGATTTTAGGATATTTGTATAATAGGAATTTTTTTCTGCCTAGTTCTGTTTAAGAGAAATTGGCATGATGTTGGGGATTCTGCAAACCAAATGTGTATATATTATGCGGTGTAAATAGGGGACAATTTTTGTTTAAAGTCTAGAGGATGGTAACTACTAGAATTTACCAGCATTTTAGCCATATTAGTTAAGGAAAATGATGTGTGAGTTTCCTATAGATTTGGGTCTTATTGAAGCACTGTAAGCACAATTATTTATAGCTTTTTAACCTGATGTCTAGAGAATGCACTTAGCAAATGCACTTCATTGTACAGTACATTTAATTGTCTGTTAAGTGGGATAATGAAGTTTTAAATTCTGTAAAGATCATTCTTGGAATTCCTATGATTCCTCATGATATGACTTTGGCTTTGCCACACAACTAGACACAAAGTGATACAGTAGAACCTCAGAGTTATGAACACCAGAGTTACAAACTGACTGGTCAACCACACACCTCATTTGGAACCGGAAGTACGCCCTCAGGAAGCAGAGATAAAAAAATGCCACTACAGTACAGTACTGTTCTGTTGTTAAATGTAAACTATTAAAAAAAAAAAGGGAAAGTTTAAAAAAAAGATTTGACATGGTAAGGGCACGTTTCATTTAAATTAAGGTGATTAAAAGCAGCATTTTTCTTCTGCATAGTAAAGTTTCAAAGCTGTATTAAGTCAGCGTTCAGTTGTAAACGTTTGAAAGGACAACATAACATTGTGTTCAGTGCCCGTTCCCCAGATGTTCGTAACTCTGAGGTTCTACTGTACACGTTCAGTTGCATTTTTGGATATATATATTTTTTGGAAGCAAGAATGAAAGGCAAAAAAATAAATCTTCCGCTGCTCATAACAATATAGATAATGCTAATCAGACCATTAGCAGGCACAGAGGCAGGCTGGCATCTAATGGGACCAGATGAGTCATGGGAAATTTGTGTCACTTATGACAGTTTGTGACATAAAAAGCTGTTTGGTACTATTGCCACTGTCAAGTTTGATGGAGAAGTGGCACAGTGCAAAGGAAAATCAAGGTTCCCATTTGTGCTTTTAAAAATCACTGGTTCACGTTTGAATCCAAGCTGAAAATTCACAAATCCACAGGGATTTCCCCTTTACCAACAAGGCAGCAGTGAAATGAGTTATAATGCCACAGTTACCATACAATAATGCATCTTACTATACAGAAACTACTAGGGATGATCACTAATTTGGCTAACAGATCACTAGAAACTCACATGCTGATTGGATTCTGGAGTTATGGGGATCACTTGCTCTTTCTTTTGCCTTTTTCCCCATCCACCCACTGAGTTGAACTGCCTTGTCACGTCCTCCTTCTCCTCTTTCATGACCTCCAAAAGCCATATTGATCTCCCCGCTGGGTCCCCTGCGTTTAAGGATAGGAAAATGGCCACTCTGAATCCCCTATACCTGGGGTTAAAGACTTCAAAGTCTAACTCCTCTGCTGCACAGAGGCAGTTATATATAAGCAGTAACTCACATTAATATTGTCCCCTGATAGCTGCGGGATTCATTCATGGTACCACTGTAAGGAGTGTATTTTCTACAGTAGAAGTATACAGAGCATATGTAAATCATGGGAAGCAAATGTTTCTGGGACTCCTTGGCCCTGACACTAAATCTCCATTGGGTTTCACTGTTCTGTGGTCAGCTCAAGCAAGGAAATTGCAGTACGTAATTGTGAAGCTCCCAGGTTACAACTGGCTATGGATTTTTCAGATTTAGGTTGAGGTTTATGAAAGTGATAAAATCATGAGCTGCTGTAATAATTCTAGGCTTCTTATGCCTCATGTCTTCAGCTTACAGATAGCTTTGAACCCTTCTCTACTAGTCTTCAAAAGGGCTAGGTCCAGCTTTCTTCATGCACAGCACCCCGTCCCTTGGAAAGGCTGAAGCTAATGCTACTATGTCCTTTTAAATATGGCAGCAGTACACGGGCACCTCCTTAACCCCTTCTCTGCTGCTGAGGATTGTGTCCGAGAAAGCAGCGTTCCCTAAAAAACATCCCATCCTTGCCCACTGCTGGAGGTAGACATGTACTTCAGCACTGAAGAGATCACAGACTTCCTTGTGATCAAACCACTATAGGGCGACTCACGCCATTTGTCTTGGTGTACTTAGGGAGAATGTTTCATGTTCTGGGTGATTGTGTTGCATCACTCTGTGATGTCGAGTTCATCTCTATTTATTTTACTAGGCATTGTTAGTCAGGTAAGTATGTAGTGCTGGGACATTCAAAAGTACTAACCTGACCCAATTGTGTTCTGCACTGACTTTGTACAATGACTGTAGCCACAGTGTTTATATTGAAAAACCCATCAATTCACTCCTGAGGAGGCGGAAACTGAGAGCTTCAGTTATTGGAAATGGGGAAGTAGGAGATGGTCACTGAAACTTTAGAAGCCTTTCTTCTTCCGGGGATTAATCTTCCCCAGAGTCTGCATGGTGGAAGTTTGGATTCCATAGGTTTGTGGGGACCAAGTACTAAGCAGTAGACAGTGGGTATCAGGCTTACACTAGCCAGGGACATCAGCTAGATGATATAAAATGCCTGTTGCATCTCTAATGACTATGAATCAATCACTCAGAGGTGCACAGGATGCTGCCCTTGTATCTTGATGGATGGTACAGTTCTTGTCTGTGAACTTTGGACAGGAGTTCACCAGCCCAATTCTAATGTGAAAGCTTAGACACACACTGATCATTAATATCACAATAGTCTGAGAAGGGATGATACAATGCTAGGGATATAACAAAGACTTTAGCATGGGGAAATAAAGCCTTGTTTGTTCTTATTACAGAGATCTGTCAAATCCCTAAATACACCCTCAGCACATCCTGTTTTTTGTTCACCTGCAGCCCAATTAGCTCCCTGTAAAGCTGCACCCAACCATCCAGTGATTTTATCCTCACCTTACTGCCTTGTAGTTTTTAATTAGACTTGGGGCCAAACCAAAATGCTGGATCTGCGCGTATGCTGAACTTTGGGAATGTTTGGAAACAGATCTGAATTTTGAGCTGCTGCTAACTCCTTTTCAGAATCAAAACCGTGGATCCCAACAGCCCTGTATGTTGGGAAAGTTATGATTTGGATCCAAATTGTGTGGACTGGGCCCATCTCTACTGTTAAATCTTTTCCATATGGAATTTCTCAGACAAGACCAATATTTTACCTGCCTATTTCTGGTATTTGCTACAGTTAAAGGTCATCTCTAGTCTTAGAATGTCCTGGATACACTGGACCATCCACAGCGGGGACTGGTTCCTGGCTATAGGAAGCCCTCTTAGTGAGCTTCCTTTTCACTGAGTATTCGCTCCCCAAAGCAGTTAGAAGATTTCATAGACTTTAAGGCCAAAAGGGACCAGTATAAACATCTAGCCTTACCACAGGCAATAGGAATACATAACGAAGAGGGGGTTCTGCGTCAAACTCCATGGATCTCCAAGGATCAGCCAAAGGCCCATCTGGCTCTCTCCATTCACACAGTCCAGGGCATAATGGGTGAGACACATGCCCTACCACCTGGCCAGGGGAAGCGAAGCATGTAGAGAATCCCTTCTATGGATGACTCTAGGGGGTACAATCTGGCCCTCTGTGCTGACTTTTCCTAAATGTAGAGTGGAGTTGATGAGACTCACTGGCAACACAGGGGCATCCTGAGTCTTGATCCATTAGTGTTTGTAAGCATGCTGAGATCCTCAGGTGGGAGGTACCAGAGAACTGCAAAGGATTACTATTAGTGCTGTTCTTCATCTTATTAGAATAAAGATGCCATGGCACTTACTGCAGGATGTTAGTCTGAGCATCTTGGCCCCATTCTAATATGGAGAATTACATACTGTCTCCCTAAGTTCCCTGTTGCTTTAATTGGATAGAATACTCTCCATCCCTTTCTTCACCTTAGCTGTGCAGAGCTTCCTCTTGCTTAGAACTGCCTCATTCAACCCCAGTGGTGGCCACAATTTGGCAGAGGGCAAGGTGACCTCTCTATGTGTATACTGTCAGCTGTAATTCAGGACCGCTCTCTGAGACTTTAAAGAGGCAATATATGAACCTGTCATAATATTATTACTGAAACATGAGCCACAGATCCAAAATCTGGAGCTAGATCCAAACTTCTTCTAAGTTGGTAGTGATCAGATCTGGGGATCCATTACAGAGATAGGATGGAGCCAGATCTGATCATGGGATTCTATTTGGTGACAAGTGCTCAGATTTTTAGTAATGGAATTTACTTTCCAGAAGACACACACACGGGGTGTTCAGGCCAATGTGTAACAGAACCCCATGCTCCATGTGTACTGGCAAATCTCTCTCTTACATGCTCACCCCTGTATCAGCAAAGGCTGCTTTTAGGGGGAAAACAAACCAGGAAGTGTGAAACAAACCAAACCAAACCCCCATAACTTCTTTGCTGTATGTTATTCTAGAGCTCTCTAAACTTGTATGCATTGTATGTTTCACTGTAAATAATATCCAGTGTGGTACATTTAATGGAATGTTTAGTGTAGATGTTCTCTCAGCTGACTCTGTATGTGTGAAATGGCCAATTCCATTTCCTTGGTTTCTTTTCTTTATTTTTTAAAAAATGTTGGTTTGATCCATGTCTGACTGTCACTGGAAAATGGAGTCATTGCAATGGACTTTGTTTTTGTTCTGTCACATTAAAATCTGGAAGAAATAAAACAAATTCTTGCCGTGTCCATGCTTCAATGTATAGCTCACCTTCTTCTACTAGGGCTGTAGCTGCTGACCGTTCACCTCAAAAATAAGGGTCTTCATTGGATGTAGGATACCTGTATCCTCCCTGCCAATCTCAGCTTGATTAAGTCTCATTCCTACCACTGTTTTGTCAGGTCTGATATTTTCTAATGTACTGTACAGAAAACCTCGTGTCTTGAAAGCAACCGATGGAGAGGGCACCCAAGAAAAACAATGACCTCCAGACACAGCAAAATTGTGTCTTATTGTAAGAAAAGACTTCATAAATAAACATTTCTCTTTATAAGCTAGTACCACTGTCACCATGACTCAGTGGGTCACAACTGAGAATACCAAATTCAGGACAAACTGCCGAGAAACACGGCAGGACACACACCAAAAGTGGTGGTTATTCTCCCATAAGATATACCAAACCAGCAACAAAAGTAAACTTCTGTCTCACCGCACTGGCTAACAAGAAGTCAGAAAAGCAGTCTCCTTAGGCATTCCAGTCCTGGATTCAACACCCAAACACTAGACTTAAATATGAGTGGTTGTTTAAAACCAATTTCATCAAACAAAAGGGTTCTTCCGATCCAAAAGGACCAGCCACATACCCAGGTCAATATACAACTCAGTTCTTACCCAATAATCATGCTGTTGCCAATCCTTTAGTATCTAAAATCTAAAGGTTTATTTATAAAAAGAAAATAAAGAAGGAAGGAAGGAAGGAAGGAAGGTGAGAGTTAAAATTGGTTAAAGGAATCAGATATGTACCACAATTGCAAAGTTCTTGGATCAGGCTTGTAGCAGTGATGGAATAAACTGCTGGCTTGTTAAGTCTCTGGTGCTTCCAAATCACTGGAAGGTCCTCAGTCCCTTAGTTAGAATGCTCCCATTAATATAGTCCTTAGTCCAGAGGTTTGAAAAGGGAAGAGGCAAAATGGAGATGTTTCCAGGGCCTTTTATAGTTTCTCTCAGGTGAAGAGAAACTCACTGTGGAAAATTACAGGTAGCAAGATGGTGTTTGGGGTCACATGGGCAAGTAACATGTCCATGCCTGATTTCACTTAGTCACAGCAGAAGACATTACCTATATTCCAGATGAAATGTTCACAGGCAAGTCCACTAAGTGTAGATAGGCATATCCCATGGTCCATTGTGAGTTAAGTGTTCCTTGATGAGCCATTTAACTTGAATAGTCCCTTCAAGATGTGCAGGCTAAATACCTTGTGGGTGCTACCCAGGAGCAAACATATTTGAAATACAGGTATAAAGCCAATACTCAGAACTTCAAATACAAAAATGATACATGCATACAAGCAGCATAATCATATTCAGCAAATCATAACTTTTCGATTGACACCTTACTTGACCCACTTTGTACAAGATTTGTTGCAATTATATAACAGTGGTAGCAACAATGATCTACATGGTCATATTTTAATGAGATAACATCACAACCACCAATCTAAAACAAAGCTATATCACCATGGAGTCATCCATATTTTCCACCTGTAATTATGTGTAGACATGGTTTAGGACATGCAGATATCTAAATATTTAACTGTGCTTGAAAATCAGGTACGTAGACATCTAAGTGACATTTTCAGACTCAATTAATGGCTTTCTGTGCAAAAAGGGAGGCCAGATTTTCAGACAGCAGGACACGGAGCTGTAGACAGACTACCACATAGTATATATGTGTACACAAACATTGTAGCCATGTACATTTATTATTCATCACACAGCCCCATAACTGTAGAGGTACTTACAATCAAATTAAAAGAACATGTGCTACAAGGAACAACAATTATGCACAAGGAAGCATGGATATATCATCCACATGGAGATCAGAGCAGGAAGTCTGAAAAATAAGTGGGGCTCAGACACAGATTCAAGCTATATCTACCATATAGGATGGAATGCCGGGCCTGCTGCACAAAGTTCAGTCCTGGACATAAACTTCAGTGAAGTTTAGAAGGGCTTGGACCCAGGGTTTGACTTTGAACCATCTCTGATGTGGTGCTAATGAATTTAGTTTGCTGAAAGATGCTACATTAAGTGCTCAAGTTCTCTATCTACAGAACAGGTGCAACAACCTAAAGCGAATCAGAGAAACATTCAAGGACAAAGAAACATAACACCTTGCAACTGGAATAAATGAAACAAAGAGGTAGCTCCAGCTCCATTGGTAAGACAACTTCCCTAATCTGAGACTTACCCAGGTCCCTCAGCCTTCCAGTGGACTGCAGTTCTATGGGGTGAACCAAAGTGAGCATTTTTCTAAGTGAGCTGTTAGGGACTGAACTAAGCTGGTCTCAGCTGGAAGGCACCCTCGGTATATTCTACAATAACTGTGCCTGCAGGTAGGGTGCAGAGTTACGGAGTCAACATTTGATAAGCCCCTTATGTGTATTCTCTATTTATACAGGGGATTGTGCATTAGCAGCCACCATCAAAAAACATTTGCCTACCAGAGGCGGGTCTTTAAATAAAGGCCAAAGAGATTTGCACTGGAAGCCTTGGAGATGCTTTAAAGTGGTCCTTACTGCAGGCTATTTAACATTCTGCATAAGGAAGAAATCTCAGTAAGTAGGAAAATCCCATATTTGAATTTGTAGACAGATTTGACACAGGCTCTGTACATATTGCTACCATCATCTGACCTTCTCCGGCTTCTCATTTAGTGGCTAGAAAGTGCCTCCTATTTTAAAACAGGCTGAGATTCTCATTAATCACCAAGAAATGACACAAATGTCTCAAATGTTTTCACTGTGGCGCCTCACCCAAAGTGTGACTGTCACAGAAGCTTTGGAGAAAGAAATAGCAGTGAAACTGAATCATTTTCACTAACTATTAAAGTCGGGGGTAGGTCTAAACCATATACCTGAACTGTGAGGTGGTCTGAAACTGGAAACTAAATCTGGATCAAGATTATTGGGAAGCAGTCCCTTTTTTATTAGTGGCCTTGGATCTTAACACCCCTCTAATATGGAACTTTCAAAGTTGAGACCAGCTTCCAAATTTTGCAATTTTGAGTTTCTTTCTGTTTAAAAAGCTGGAAAGGGAGAATGATTGGCTCAGAGAATTTGCAATAGGAGACAGAGTCCTTGATTTTGAAGTTGTTGGCTGAAACTGAGCCCAATTTGGTAGCAATAAAAATCCTTGCCATGTGAGGGCTGCTCAGGGGGTCTATAGGAAATGACTTTGTATTTCTCAGTGCAGTTCCTAGTGAGCAGGTGTCTACCACAAAAGAAGAACTGATCAAGTGATTTGCAACAGAAGCACTTTTTCTGCCACCTTCAATGCACTGAGTGGATTTACAGCAGCATACCATAACACATTATGAGCATAACGATATTTATATAGCAGTTTACATTTTTAAAGCACAGTGTAAAAATTAACCAATTACTACTCACATCTCAAAAGTTATAACTGAACTGGAGAACATTTTATTCTGTAGCACCTGCTTGGCCTGTTATAGTAAATAAAGACCATATGTATTTGTACATACATACACACATGGGCTAAACAGTTACAGACTTTAATTGCATTTTGTCTCTGCTGATTTTCTCTCAAATTCTTCCCCATCTTGCCTCTGAAATAAGTTAAGTCTCTTTGGTACCACTAGATGGCAGCATGTACATACAAAATAGACTTCTGCTGGCCTACAAAGATCAGAGAAAAATCGTCTTCTTCTTACATGTATTGTGATAGCTCCCAGGACCTCTAGTCATGGGACAGGACCTCATTGTGCTAGGCACTGTACAAACAGAAGAAAAAGTTAGAAATATGCCAATATCGTTTAACATGGAAGGATGGAATTAGGATGGAACAAAAATCTCAGGAGATAGTCCCTCCCCTACAGGCTGAGAAGGGTAACCTACTGGTGGAAAGAAAAGGAGGACTTGTGGCACCCTAGAGACTAATCAATTTATTTGAGCATAAGCTTTCGTGAGCTACAGCTCACTTCATTGGAAAGCTTATGCTCAAATAAAATTGTTAGTCTCTAAGGTGCCACAAGTCCTCCTTTTCTTTTTGTGGATACAGGCTAACACGGTTGCTACTCTGAAACCTTTCACTACTGGTGGAGTTAATGTTGCTGTCCTAGACTTGCAGAGGAAACCAGTAGGAGGAGTTTTGTCCATTTCTCTTTTGATTATTCTCTTTAACTGGTTCATCTCTTTTCCTCTTCTGTTCCATTTTTCCTTTGTGACTCACCCTCAAACACCCATCTTGGCAGGATGAGTCTCACGCTCCCACCAGCCACAAAGGATGTGTGTGTGTGTACGCTCACAGAGAAGTGGGTTGTGGGAGGGAAATAATGGGACTTGCAGCCATACTAAGTGGCATAACAGAGGCAGAAGGACTCAGCCCAGGAGGCCAGATCATGCCCTATGGGTCTCATCATCCCTATACAGCTTCCCCTGTCTCTGAACACCTGTCATGCCCTTGGTTTCATGGCGAAATTGCCAATGACAGTATCAACTCCTGAGCAGATTTCCTCCATACTTTCGTACGTCCCCTTAAGGGAGAGCTCCATGAGGTAGTACCCACTGGGTAAGCCATGTTCTCCCCAGCTCACAGGAGCTATGATGACTGGGAAGAGACCTCATTGGGCAGGAGCAGTTCAGAAGCTCAGGTAACTAGATAACCCTGGTCAGAAGCCCTGAGAACCACCCGGATCTCAAGGGATCAGTGGTATTTGATTAGGTAAATGTCCAGCTTCTTCCATGCTGGGCCCACCTCTATGCTGATGGAAGAATTTGCTGGGAAATCCACAGGGGATTCAACAGGGAGCTTTCTCCATCTTGCCTTCTAGGTTTTCCTGTGGGAGGCGCAGGATTTGCCTAAGGAATTTTTGGCTTTTGAGGGGTGATTTTTCTTTCAGTGCCCACATAATTTCCCCTCTAGAGCCAAGGTGTCTCCATTGGTTCAGTAACCAAAGTTGTGCTTGTGAATGCAGCAAGCTGATCTGCAGCTCTGAGCAACAATCCAACCACAATAACAAATTCCATTTGCCAAGACATCCCCATGGGCTGTTTGGGCGAGGCACAAGAATTGAATGTGCTATCACAGCTCTGTCAGCTTAGCAAGTACAGCTCTAAGTTCCCTTGGGTCAAATCAGTAGCAATGTTGAATAGGAAGCTGCCACACAATCATTGTTCTTGACTATGACTGAATTTTAAAGAGATAGAAAAGCATTGTGTTTACAATCAGTTCTATGTCCCTTTCATCTACCACCTGCATTTCTCCTCTCCCCGTTAGAAAGGAGAGTTACACGGAAAAAACAACAAAACAGGAGTTTTATTTCACAACCGCTCAACCCCATGTAACCTGAGCTGCTCCTAACCTTTGGCCTGAGACAACACAGACTTGTTATTGTGACTTTCCCTGTCTTGGCCAACATACCAGGGATTGAACTGGGGGCCTCCAGAACTTTAAAACAAACAAACAAACAAGAAACACAAGCTGCTACAATTTGAGCTAAAGAACCACTGATTGCTAGCTAAAGGCTGTAACAGATTCATATACCCTGCAGACTGGGCCCTGAGTAGGAGCTGTAACACACATACCAATGCGTTAGAGCAGCTGGTCTCAAACTGTGGGTCGGGACCCCAAAGTGGGTCGCGACCCTGTTTTAATGGGGTTGCCAGGGCTGGCGTTAGACTTGCTGGAGCCTGGGGCCAACGCCCAAGCCCCACCACCCAAGACCAAAGCTGAAGACTGAGGGCTTCAGCCCCGGGTGGCGGGGCTCAGGTTAAAGGCCCTCTGCCTGGGGCTGAAGCCCTGGGCTTTGCCCACCACCTCCACCCTGGGGTGGTAGGGCCCAGGCTTTGGTCCCCCCTCCTGGGGTCATGTAGTCATTTTTGTTGTCCGAAAGGGGTCGCGGTGCAGTGACGTTTGAGAACCCCCGTCTTATATGAGTGTGATGGCTACAGGTTTAACATTCACTATTTTCGGGCCCCATATTTAAATCTCGTCACAAAAAAGGTCTTTTTAAAAAAATGAAACTCAATTGACATGGAAATCTTTTACATTATTTTTTTAAACAAATTTCAATGTAAGTAGGATTTTTATTCAAACAGGGCCCAATCCTACATCTACTGAAATAAAACAAATATTTCTGTCAGCTTTAATTGGCTTTGGATCAGGCCCACCTTCCACAGCTCCTGCACTAGTGTTGCAACCCCAAAGAAAGGTTTTAGGCTAGTTCCTGCAATGACTATAAAGGGAAACGGACTAGAAACCAAAGTGAAACCAACCAGTCTAATTTTACTGACAAAGCCCTGTTAAATGCAAAGAGGAAATAACCAGCATACATGACGCAAAGTACATTTGGTTTTAAAAATTCTTGATTTGAATAATCTAGTAGAAGGAGGGAGATTTTTAAACCAATCTGTCTCTCTCTATAAGGTACCTCTCATCTGGGTATTTAAGTTCTGATGCCAACAGATGAATTTTATACTGACAGTCTCTTTTTGAGAGTCAAAAGACTGTGTTTTCCTGGAAATATTTTTGTTTCAAAACAAACGAGTGAAGCAGACATCCAGTCAATACACAATATCCAAACAGAACTGACTTGAAAGAGAATTGGTCACATTCCTGCATAGTGTAACCCCAGTAACGTGAAGGGAGTTGTACCAGGGATGAAATTGCCCAATATTTTTCATGAGGCATCAAACTGCTGTCTATGACAAACCGCCTCAGGCAGGACAGCAACTGGAGCAGGTCCAAAGGGGCCTGTGTGAATTCAGAAAGAGCTGATATTTCTCCAGAGGGAGCTCTTTCTTAACTTTGAAATCTTCTGCTTCACGCTGAGAAGAAAATCTTGC
This sequence comes from Natator depressus, assembly GCF_965152275.1. Classification (NCBI taxonomy): domain Eukaryota; kingdom Metazoa; phylum Chordata; order Testudines; family Cheloniidae; genus Natator; species Natator depressus. The sequence goes on from NC_134243.1 coordinate 71,244,108, forward strand.
ACTTGGCTTTTCAAAAATCTTCAAGTGCTGAATTTAGCACTTTCATGCTTTTTATTCCAAGTTCACAACAAGCAGAACAGAAAACCTTTGAAAACTTCCTAGCAGCACCTTTCCCTCTCACAACTCTATTATCAACAAACTGCTCCACAACGACCAACAATGAGACTGGCAGGACACAGTTATGTCTATACGAATATCAATATATCACCAGGAAACAGGGCAACCTTTTGGCAATCTTATTTTGGCCATATACAAACTGATCTGAGTGCAGTTCCCTGTCTGGCACAGACTCCCTGTGTAACCTTGGACAAGTCACTTAATTTATCTGTGCCTCAGTTTCCCTTCTATGAAAAGGAAATAATAATGCTCTCTTTGCCTGTCTTGTCTCTAAGGGCATGGATTTTCTCTTGCTATGTGTATGTATAGTGTTTAGCATAATGGGGTCCCAATTTCAGCTGACACCTCCACGCATTGCTAGAATACAAATAAGTAATAATAATAATAAAAGTGCGTAGATACTACAATATTGGGCACTCTACAAACACTGACAATAGATAGCCAGGCATTTATAGTTTTTTTACATTTTTGACATGGTTTATATTTAGCCTTTTAGTCTGATCCCATTACCTTTCTCAAATTTACCTCTGACCTCAGCCTGTCCTTCCTCCAGTTCAGCTGTAATTTCTGTCCTATCCTTTGCCATCTCTGTATAACTGAAACCTCCAGCAGCTCCTTGGCACATGTTGGTTTCTTCCTGGCTACCATGTAAATAATCGACCAAAACCTTGTCTATTCTCTGTGCTAGCAGGTTGCTTCCACTTTGGTGACAGTTTATCCCCTTCCCTAAAGGTGCCTAATAAATGTCATCCCTTGCATACAGCCAACCCAGGATTGGGGATGCACAGGTGAGCCCAGAACACACCTCCCTGCCATCCTGAGCTGTCTTTTTGCTCCTCAGCCATAGCCAAGGGTCTGGCTCAAAGTTTTTCAGTTTTTATTTATTGGATTTTCTTTACCTGGGCTCCTCAATGACTAATTTAGAAGCCTGCTCCCCTGCAATGCCTCATTCCAATCAGCCCATAATACCCCTGCTCATTCTGTCTGGGTGCCTGCTCTGCTCAAGAATATGGTGATGTGACTTCTAGACATTACGGGTCCCAACATACTCAATCTTGATCCATTCAGATGTGGGCTGGGTCCCCAGGTTCCATCCCTGAATGTTCACAGTTGCTCAAGAACTCCAGACACTCCCAGGAAACATCATTCTGACATATCGACGTGTAACACCATCTACACGTCCCGAAAGCAAAAGGTAGCCCTGGCAGAAGCAGCACAAGCTTCCCTTGCACTGCCCTACCAATGTGCCTCAGTCACCTCCACTCAAGACGACCATCTGGTGCTCTATGGTTCTTCAGTGCCATCTCTACTGAGACCATCAGTGTGTGGCATTGTTGTGTGGGGACCCTGTTGAGCTCAGCTGTTGAGCTGGGACCACTTAACGCCTACCTGTCCTCTAGGAACCATGCTGAAGTCACCAACTAGCCTTCAGATAGGAACAGATTTCAAGCAATATTGATCTCAGCCACATTCAATCCAATGATTACTAAGTGAAAGTTTCTATACTCCGTTACTAATTCGCTGAGCCACTCAGTTCCCTAGCCATAAGCACACTATCCTGTGCAGAACAATGTTTCAAAAATCATAGAAAAAAGAGATAGAAAAGATCTAATTAGGTCATCTAGTGTAGACCACCTGCTGATACAGGTTTGGTCCCTTACTGTCAATTTAACGTTTGTTCAAGCTAAACAGAAATGAAGTGAGAAAATAGATTCCTGCCTGATGGCAAATCAAAGCTCCTTTGTGTCTAACATAGGGGAGAAACTGATCAAGAAGAGTTCATGCTGAAGCGGAGTTTACCTCTGAATGATTGCCAAGGTCATTGCAACCTTCGGTTATCTACTGTGGATGGAAAATTTATCTGGGATGAACTTTGTAGCTGGGGTTCCACAAAGAAGGAATTCAAGGACAAAAGGGGTACAGACTATCAGTACTTTTTGAAATCTTCACTGCAGTAAATCCATGATATCTGGTGTTCAAATCAGCGTTTTTGAAGCTACAACTTCTCATTGTACTTCTACTTTGATCCCAGAGTAAAATCATTGTGTGGAATTTTTGACATCACAGTCAGCTCCGCGGCAACCAATAGAGAGTATAAACATGATCATAATACTTGGTGTAGCTTCTTTCTTTGAGAATCGCATTGTATTTGATAAGCATTAATGAGGCAGGGAAGCAGGGATATATTACCCACAGTTGTTACATGAGGAAACTGAGTCAGAGAGAGGCTTAAGTGACTTGCCCAAGTCACACAAAAAGTAGGTGGACGAGAACCCTAGCACTCCATCTTTTGCTTTATCCTCCCCTGGATGTACTCCTCACCTGGAAAGATTGCTTCCCAGCAGTATTTGATGGAGAGGTTGGGCTGTGAAGGGAAAAAGCTTTTAGACTGGCAACAACTGGTCCCCTTGCAGTCTCAGAGGGAAAGTCAAAGACTAGACAGACCAGGGAAAATGAACTATCTTCTCATCACTACAGGTGCTTCCACTAGGGCAGGGTTGAGACTGTTGGTTGGGTTGTATGTGAGAAGTTTTCCCTGATGCTGCTTGGGTTTTATCTATTCTGTAGAGAAACAGAGGACTTTGTGCTCCAGGGCTGTCGGTCTTGCACCATTCAACAACAACAGTGGCGATCCATAGTGCTGACTGTCCATAACCTGAAGTGAGCTGTAGCTCACGAAAGCTTATGCTCAAATAAATATGTTAGTCTCTAAGGTGCCACAAGTACTCCTTTTCTTTTTGCGAATACAGACTAACACGGCTGCTACTCTGAAACCTGTCATAACCACACTGTATGGCTTTATTCTAGGTGTCTAAGATCTCTACTGGATCTTAGTGTTGCAACCAGGTTCATTGTGGGCTACTGAGTGACAGCCGCTTGCCCGTGACTGGGCCGTGACTCCTCCTGACCTCAAGTCCAATCTTCAGAGCTCGATGTGCAGGGGACTTTGTCTCTTAGGTGGGTTTCTTCAGCTGACAGCCTAGTGAAAATCATGACTGTCCTGAGAATTTCAGAAAGGGTGGCAGAGATCTCTCACCTCTCAGAGAAGAATTTCTGCTCCAAATCTCTGCAGCTGATAATCACAGCATGAGCAAACTCAGGGATGATAAGCCACTCACAGCGCTCTCTCTCTCTCTCTCTGTGTTTTATTCCCCCACACCTTCAGGGATGACTTCCCAGAGGATCCTCCCTTGTCTGATATAACTGAGATCTGGGAACTTGCTGCAAAAGTAATATTGATGTTTTAAGCAAGACTATGTAAATCTAGCATGTTTGGTTATTGTAGTTCCAGAAATTCCCTTAACAACAACATAATCATTAAGTCTGAAGTTCTTCATATAAAAAAGACACTGTCCAGGAATGAATAAATGCTGAGCCCATCACCGTAGTGTGTAACAACCAGGAATTCCATAGGCATGACAAGGAAACAGAGAAAGTTGCAGTGCCTCTGGTACAACAGAGGATTGAGAGACAGGCACATTTTAGCACAATCCCAGATTTTAAGTCTTGCCCATAGGGCCATATGCTCTGTTGCGCTCAGGTGGCACAAAGGATCCAGAAAGCACCAGATCTGTCTAGCTGAGAATTCTCCCATTGTGGGGAAGCCTCAGCTGGTGCAGAGCCTGAGTAGCCGGTCCTCGCACACCACCCCTCTAATTCAGCCCTGGCATAAAGGTATGTGCCAGGGCAAGGAGGAACATAGAATAAGGACTGGAAGGGACCTCGAGAGGTCATCTAGTCCGATCCCCTGCACTCATGGCAGGACTAAGTATTATCTAGACCATCCCTGACAGGTGTTTGTCTAACCTGCTCTTAAAAATCCCCAGTGATGGAGATTCTACAACCCCCCTAGACAATTTATTCCAGTGCTTAACCACCCTGAGAGTTAGGAAGTTTTTCCTAATGTTCAACCGAAACCGCTCTTGCTGCAATTTAAGCCCATTGCTTCTTGTCCTATCCTCAGAGGTTAAGAACAACTTTTCTCCCTCCTCCTTGTAATAACCTTTTATGTACTTGAAAACTGTTATCATGTCCCCTCTCAGTCTTCTCTTCTCCAGACTAAACAAACCTGTTTTTTTCAATCTTTCCTCATAGGTCATGTTTTCTAGACTGTTAATCATTTTTGTTGCTCTTCTTGGGACTTTCTCCAATTTGTCCACGTATTTCCTGAAATGTGGCGCACAGAGCTGGACATAATACTCCAGTTGAGGCCTAATCAGTAGACAGGAAGAATTACTTCTTGTGTCTTGCTTACAATACTCCTGCTAATACAGCCCAGAATGATATTTGCTTTTTTTGCAACAGCGTTACACTGTTGACTCACATTTAGCTTGTGATCCACTATGACCCCTAGATTCCTTTCTGCAGTACTCTTCCTAGACAGTCATTTCCCATTTTTTATGTGTACAACTGATTGATTCCTCCTAAGTGAAGTACTTTGCATTTGTCTTTATTGAATTTCATCCTATTTACTTCAGATCATTTCTCCAGTTTGTCCAGATCATTTTGAATTTTAATCCTATCCTCCAAAGCACTTGCAACCCCTCCCAGCTTGGTATCATCCGCAAACTTTATAAGTGTACTCTCTATGCCATTATCTAAATCATTGATGAGGATATTGAACAGAACCGGACCCAGAACCGATCTCTGCAGGACTCCATTCGTTATGCCCTTTCAGCATGACTGTTAATCACTGATGATTATTCTCTGGGAATGATTTTCCAACCAGTTATGCACCCACCTTATAGTAGCACCATCTAGGTTGTATTTCCCTAGTTTGTTATGAGAAGGTCATGCAAGACAGTAACAAAAGCCTTACTAAAGTCAAGATATACTACATCTACTGCTTCCCCCCATCTACAAGGCTTGTTACCCTGTCAAAGAAAGCTATCAGGTTGGTTTGACATGATTTGTTCTCGACAAATCCATGCTGACTGTTATTTATCATCTTATTATCTTCTAGGTGTTTGCAAATTGATTGCTTAATTATTTGCTCCATTATCTTTCTGGGTACAGAAGTTAAGCTGACTGGTCTGTATTTTCCCGGGTTGTCCTTATTTGCCTTTTTATAGATGGACACTGTATTTGCCCTTTTCCAGTCTTCTGGAACGTCTCCCATCTTCCATGACTTTTCAAAGATAATTGCTAACATGATAACATGCTGCACTCTGGCTGTGTTTAACTGGAATACGGTCCCATAGGGGCCATTCCCAGCCACCATTAGCAAGAGGAGGCCCCAGGCTGCTTTAACCTACACCAAGGCCAAGACATAACAGGTTCCCAGCAACAGCAGAGAGGAAAATAGCCCTAGTGTTTGCTGACCTGCGGACTCAGACAATTCTTCCCATCAGCCCTTGAGCTGGCCAAGAGATATGGTAAATTATCGGAATCATCAAGAAATATCATGGTGAATTATCAGAGTAATGGCTTCTGAGATGCTTTGCTTTCATAACACTGACCCATTGTTTCCTTGCATCCCCTCTTTCTGTCTGGTATATTCATCTGTCTCTTCTCTTATATGTAAATTGGAGTAGGGATCTTCTTTTTCTTGTGTGTTTGTGCAGTGCTTAGCAAAATAGGGCCTGCTCCCTGAATGGGGCTCCTAGGAACCACAGCAATACAAATATAAAATAATAACATATATTTTGAATAAGTTCAAGCAACTCGTTTTCAACCAAGCAACTGGCAAACAACAGCTCACTCAACTCACAGACTAGAACATGCTCTTCGAATGAAAGCTCAAGCACAAAGCAGAGAGAGGAGTGATGAAGAGATTTACAGACTACCTGTCCTTTAAAACCAACGATTCATCCCTGATCAAGATTATTAAGCAGTGAACAAAACATCCAAATCTCAGACAATATGAAGCAAAATTAAAATGTCATAAAATGACTAATTACCAGCCTCGCCTCAATCACTACACTAAATACTTGCAGCCTAACACACCACAATTCCATTTTCTCCTTGTCAGATTGTGTAATTGATATTTGCATCGGCGGTACCAAAACAAAAAATATGAAGGTGTTGATAACTTTGCAGTTGCCATCTCTTAAACCTTTCAAGAGGTTGTAGGGACAGGATGGCAGTGAAGGACTGATACTCTCATAGTGGGATGTGTAGCAATTCACCTCTATGCCACCTACTCACACTGAACCCCGACCTGTAGTGAGTGACTGTCTGGTTGCGTATGTGAAGTAGACCAGTGCTCTTGGTCCTTGTACCTGCAGGCTGTAGTTGGGAGCTGGACCTTTGATTTCATTGAGTCCGGATTTCATCCAAAGTATGTAAAAGTTTCACCCTCCACAATTATGGAGCTGAGTCTGGTTTTCTTGGATCACTCTTCTCTTTCTGCTGTTTCCAAAGGAACTCTTCTGTGGCCAACTAGCCTTATAGAGTACACAGAGTCTGCAGGGTGGAACAATTGCCAGGATCCTTGTTGAAGCATTGATGACTGTAATCACTGCTGGTCCATGACTTGTGCTTTCTGAGCCCATGCAAGGATGGAGAGTAGTGGAGGGCTTTGCAAATCTCCTAAACTAGGAGGTCATCGTCAATAAGAGTCATTTCCCTGCTCCACAGCTAAGATCAAGTAACAAGCAGTAACTTTCATTCGAGTGTCCCTCATTCACATGCAGACAATCTAGGCAAAGCTCATAGCTCATAGCTCAGAGCCTAGCTTCGGCGGTGCCTGAAATGCCAAGGGCTTTAATCTTCTCCATTGCTGTTTACACCCCTGTTCTTTCAAGTTTTGCTTTCACGAACTGTAATGGGGCTGGTTGGCTGGTGAGATGCAAATGTCCCACAGAAATAATTTTAGTTCTAAAGACTTGACAACTAGGACTTGGGTATTTAAATTGCACTACAGAAACAAAAATGAGAATCCATTTGTTGAGAGAGTCTTCCTCTCGGGTGCCACATAATTGTTATCCGTTCCACTTCCAAAGTGACTCAAATCAGCCTGGTGACATTTGTCACAATGAAGGCAGTTATTAATAGGCTGCATATTTATGAGGCTCCTTTACAATGCAAATTGCACTTCTCACTGAGCCGCCTTCATACCTGCTTTTGGGCCACTTTATCTGCATATTCCTGACATCTCACCTCTGCCTGGCATGAATTCCCTTAGAGGAAGGAGTGGGGAAAAACAACCTCAGCTGGTCCTCCCCAGAGCTCAAAGTTTGAAGCATCCAAAAAAACAAAAAAAAATCACTCGAGATACTGGTGCAGAGTTGCAGAGCACACACTGTTCTAGTAAGAATGCAAACAAACATGTATCCACAGGATAATGTAGAGTTACTATTAATGCTGTGAACAGGATGAGTCCCACAGAATGGCTAATATACTGGGCACTATTTTTCTTTCCATCCTTACTACAGGGGAAGTCACTGATACTCATGTCACTGACATACATCCCTTTGTCCATCTATCGTCCATCTGTCCACTTGTCTAGCCATTGATCTGACCACTCTCTATTTAAATGCTGGGAATGGAAATAAGATTCAGTTCAGTTCTATCCAAGTAAGACTTGGACTCTCCAAAAAGACCAGAAGGGTTACCTGTTGGGTTGTCTATCAGGAGAATGTTGCTACTCCTCCACTGGGGGGAAAGTCCAGAGCAAGCAGACAGATCTTGCAACAGGCACTATAAGTGACAAGAATCAGGCTCATTCTGACCTCCAGCGGTAAGGAATTCCATAGATGTGAGCCCTCCATCGAGAACGCTTCACTTCCACTATCTATGACAGCTCTATTCTCACTCCATAGAGTGAGAGGCAGTCTCTGATGGTCTGTGGTGGAAGAAGTATTTTCTTCATGTCATGCTTAGAAGGAGGTAGGTATCTTCATGATGTACCAGCTGCATGGCCTTCATGGCCTACCCTGGGTAGAACACAGTGCATTAGTGCAGTGCATTTTCATGATGCTATGAAAATCAATGGGCAGATATCCTTCATAGATATCATCATCGTAGGGGATGAGGTCATAACTCCTACCAGATTGTGCAGATTTTCTTCTGGAATGTCTGACGTGGGTTCTTCACAACAGGAAGCAATTAGACCTAAAACTGAACAATCCATATTGATGAAATGGCTCTGTTATGCTAGTTAGGACGTCAAAGAAGCTATGGCCAAGCAGACGAGGGATCTCTTAGTCTTCTTCATATACTCCCATGCTGCAGCTATGAACTACTTATATAGAGCCACTTGTGTTTAGAATCAGTTTTGCATGCATTTCATGCCTTCAAGCTTCATCTATCTAAAAAGTCAACAGAGTCATCAGCAAAGACCCTTGTGTGTGGGGAACGGTGGGGAGAGAAAGGATGAAGACTGGAGACACCGAGGGGTCACTGCTTGCACCCCATGTTGGGGACATCAAGCACCCTTCATTCTGAGCATTGAAAATGGAAAGAAATTCAGGGGGAAAACACAAAAGAAAATCTGTAAATGTAAATCAGTGTACAATAGTAACAAGGACCTGAGGGAATTATTCTATCTTTCAGATGAGATCAATGTTCTGACCTCTTCTTGTCACTAAAGTGAATGAATGACATGTATACATACATAAATGTCTGGCACAGAGCACACTATGGGCAGTTGTCGAAAATATTCAGTACCCACAACAATGGCCAGATTTTCAATAGTTAAGCAACTAATATACAAAACTCTTCAAAAATCAGCCCATAAATATTGTAATGAGAGCTTCTGGGTGCAGAATGCTTTGAAAATCTGGCTCTTAGTTAGGTGCCTAAATGGAAGCTGAGATCTTTTGAAAACCTAGTCCCAATTGTGTGTGCTGAGCACTTGAAAATCTGGTCTTGAGGTCTTTTGTAAAATACATATAAAAACCTTGAGCTAGTTATGTATTCACACACCCCATACATTATTTCTAAACAGATTTTGATACTCCTTAGAGTCAAGGGTGATATAGAAATGTAACTTATTATTAATAATAACAACAATTATGACAGCCTGGGTTACTGAACCAGAACATAGTCTCAGGCCATCAGTCCTGCTATTTTATTAGTAAGGCATGAGTCTTGTGGTGCTAAACGTATTTAACGTGTAGATGACATCAGTGCTCCATTATGTACTTGTCCAAGTGCAGACAACAGCTACCTGTTTGTTCCAAGTTCATGATGCAGATGTAGTGGTTTATTATACGCATATTCTCATCCCTTTTTTATTTGTTTTTTGTTAAGCTAAATGACCTCATTAAACCTCACATTTATTTATCCTGCTGAAATACTTTTTGGGCAATCCAAAAGCCAGTAATCATTGTCTGAAGACAGTCATCTGCCTTCCTAATGGATCTCGGTTACTTGTGCAATTGATTAATTAAGGAAAGAAAATCACTGCTGAGACTGGGAGAAGCATCTGCAACTTCAGCAGCCATTGAACTGAACTAGCAGCTCTCATGTAAAGCAGCTGAATTTCTTGTTCATGTATCCCTGTCTTCAATAAACTCCTTCCTCCATATATCAATTTAGGTACTTATACAACACCCCAACACCATAAGATCTACTTCAGTACTTATATAGTACCCCAACTCCATAGCATCTCTGTGTTTCCCATGTATTTAAAATTGGAGAAAAAAATAATTTCTCCCAGTCTCGCTTTCCAGCTGGTAGGAGAAACACAGCTAGATTAACGTATGGGTTTTCTTAGTTTGTTTATGCTTGTGTCACATGTTTCTGTGTGAGAGTGGATGTGTTGTGGGTGAAGAAAGTAGTGAGGGAAAGCTTAGTCAAATAAGTGAGTTCTTCATTTAGTTCTGACTGTGGTGAGGCCCCTGGTCATTCTCATTTCTGACCAGCATGACTTCCATAGTCTAGGTCCAGCTCCTCCGAAGATTCTGTCTCAGGCACTCACCAGCTTCCCTCATTGTTCAACGGTTCCTTGTTGGACTATCTTAGTTATCGTGGTAGGTCCTGGTTGTGGTTGGGGGGAGGAAAGAGATGACAACTCAAATAGCAACCCTATGGAGTGCTTTACACATCAGAAGAGAGATCTAGAACTGGGGAGCCAACGCCGAGAACAGAACACCTTTGTGACAGGTTGGTGGTGACATGTGTTGCTAAGCAGTTGGGCTGCTGTATTTTAGACCTGTTGGAGCTTTTCTGGGGTGTGTGGCTTTATACCTATATATTATGAGCAGCAGTAACTGCGACTGGTGGGCATTGTGTGGGCTCCAGTGGTAAATTGGAGTCTAAATACATGTACATAGATATATATTTTGCACAGTCTCAGTGACTGCTTATGAAAAGTAGTCATGCAAATGCTTATGCATGTTTCCATGCAAACCTTGTCCATCTGATAGTCTGAAAATTGGCACCTTGTTGTTCCACCACTCTCCAGTTTGGGGAAGGCACCCTCACATTGTAAAGTGATTCTATTAGTGTCTTTCAATGACATTTCAGCTCAAGAGTATGGCTGATAGAATAGGAAATACAGAACTGAGTGCCCTACAAAATCTGGCTTTCTATAAGGTTCACAAATGTTCCAGTCTGGACGCCTTAGCCTGATCTTAGACAAGGCTCCAGGCACATCCATAGATCAGGCTGAATTTCTAGTGTGCTAAATGAGCCACTTCAGTGTGCTGAAAACTGACTGAGTTAAAACACCTAATCAGATCTGCAGAGAAATGTCTTGACCCTTTTAAGTGCTGAGCCACTGGCAATTCAGTTACATCGGGCCAGGTTAAGCTAAGCTGTAATTGTTAGACGTCTACACTGTTCAACTCATTCCCTTCATTTACATATTAGACACCCCCCATTAGGCACCCAAAAGCTGCTGTGCCATTTTGTGGGATGGTAGATGAACCTTTAGGACACAAATGGCTTTTTTACAAATCTCTCAGCCAAATTTTCTTCATACTAGAAAACAAACAGTTTTACCATTTATGAGATCCACAAAGCTAGGGCCCTATTCAAGGGGTTCTTATTCAAATTTTGATGGCATTCTACCTTTGTACCAGTCGTTCATGGTCTGGTCTCTATCTAGCCCTGAAGAGATTGTTTCTTGTGCAACGGTGAAGAGCAGGGTACAAATGGGACAGTTTTAGTTATAATCATAAGATCCATAGGGAAAAATTGCTGAACTTTCTGCATTGCTCTCCTTTGGCATCAAATCACGACTTGCCCCCAAGTTTCAGACTTCATCTATAAATTTGTCTGCGAGGACACCCCACTGAAATATACAGACACCTCATGGGTTTTAAGACAGCCACAACTAACTGCTATTTTAATGCTTCTAAAACTAGTGTGAAGTCTTCATAAATGTATTCCACAGAGTTCTTCTGATTTTGAAGGTAAATGAATCCCCCGTTACCCAAGGTTCCTTGGAGCTCTCTTTGTGAGCGTCAAAGCCTCGGAGTCAGCTGTGTTAGGTCGCCCCTGACTATTGTGAACAGTTTTGTTCGCTATAAATTTGTGTCTACACACTAAGGGATCTGGTGCTACCCAAGGTCCCAAAAGCACTCCTAGTGTGTGCTTATGTGCTTTTCTTTAAACGAGCTTAATTCTAATTGAAGTCAATGGGACTTAAGTGCATGCTTAAGTGCTTTGCTGAAGAGGGATGGATTTAAGCATGTGCTTAAAAGTTAAGCATGTGTGTAATGGCTCTGCTGAATTAGGGCCTATGTACCTAAGAGAAATAGAGAGAGAGTTACAGAGCAGCTGGCAGTGCTGCCTGAGTCTCAGTGAGGTTTCTATCCAGTGAGCAGGTGAAGGAGAGGAATTAGAAGAGGGAAATTTTTGATTAAATTAAGGGGAGGAAAGGAGACAAATAGCTGTTCATTGAGTAGTGGACATTTGCAGATTGTCACATTCGCTCCCTTTGATGGAGAGGCATCTGTTCTATATGGATGTTTTCTTCCTTCATGAGCTTCATTCTATCTTTGGTTATGAATGATGGCTTAATAGAAAGCCCATCAGTATAAATATCATTCCATTCATACTCCATAAGCAAGGAGAGCAGAGGCTCCTGGTCTTCTGATTTATGTCAGCTTCAAAACCAGCCCAGAAAATCCCTTATTAAAGAAAGACAGAGAGAAAGAGAGCATGCCTGGACACAGACAAAACCTGTCATTGCCAGACATAACAATGGAAGTTTATTGAACAGATAATAAGCTTGCCCTGTTTTCCATTTGCTTTTCATCTCAGAGGTGAAGCTAAGGCATCTGCAGCCAGTGTCAATTAAAATGACTTATGATGTGTACCTGCTTTGTTATAGATTGTGGGGTGCTTTCTTTCACTCCATATAGATCTGGAAGTCAGCATGGTTTGGAGGTTAGGGTACGGAGATTTCTGGGAGTCAGAAATCTTGGGTTCTATGGCCGGCTCTGGGACTGATTTGCTATGTGATCTTTGTCAAGGCATTGAACCTCTGTCTGAGAGTCAATTTTCTATCAGTATAATGGGGATAGTGATGTTACTCACCATTCTAAATGCTTTAAAGAGAGCACAGGGAAAGCTCATTATGGTTCTGTGTGGTTGGGCTGGGGGTTCTAATTGTTTGTTAAACGTGAAAGTGTTAAATGCTATGTGGAATGCAAGAGACCTTGGATCAATTTGATCAGAGACATAACAAGCTAGTCCTGAAATAATGGAACACACCTGGAAATAGATCTAACAACTGGCTAAGACACTAAAGTGGACTCAACCAATCAAAATCATTCTCCAATCCAGTGACTGGATTTACAGCCTTTAACAATCAGACCAGGACCCTTCTCAATGGACTATCGGCAGTAGGCAAAATTTTCAAAAGTACCTAAGGGACATAGGAACCCATGTCCCCTTACCCAGCAGCTTCACATAGGTGAGCCAAACAGGAAGCTCAGTCTGGCTGAGCTCTGCTAGTCTTGATTCGGTGGCAGTTGCTGTTCATACAGTCTACACCTAACAATGGCTCTTGCTATTGTCTCCTTTTCCACATACCCTTTGTGGTTCACATTGGCTTATGCCAGGCATTGGAATTGCCAGAAAGGATGTGGTCGCAGAGCTGAAAAATCCAAACTGAGTCATCACACAAATGGGATTGTTACTAGTATCTTTCATTTATATAGCACCCAAATGGGCCACACAGTTTGCAGACTAAGATCATGAAGATTAACACTCACAAGTGTTCTGTTGCCTTCGGTGCTAAGATCAAGGGTAGGTTGATAAGTTTTGCCGTCTTGCTGATTCATCTTTTGTTTTGCTTTAAATGTTTCTAATTATTTCTTTTTTCCCCCCAAACAGGAAATGCAAACCACAGCTGGCCTAGTGGTCAGGCCATGATCCTACAATTTCTGCTAGCCTAATCGTCCCGGGGTGGGGGGTGGGGGGGGCGGAATGTCTCAGCTGTGCCTCAATTACTCCTGTGTGTTCTGATTGCTCCCCCTGAGAGGTTCTGTCCCGACTGAAAAGCTGGGGGGAAGAGGCAAAGTAGGGGGATGCAGGCTCACCCGCTCCTCTGGTCCCAACCCAGGGCCCTAGGGGTTCATCAAAGCATCCAACCCAGTTACTAAATTACCCCAAATTAGGCTTTCCTCTGGGCCACAGTTTACCAATCTGGAGCTCTTCAGCTTCGGGCCTGGTAACTGGCTTAGAAGACCTTCCTCAGTCTCTGAATGTGCCGTACAAGTGATCTCTTTTAGGAGTTTCAGCTCCCAAAAAAGGAAGAAATCCAAATCCCTGCTACAAGAGCAGCCTTCAGAAAGCTGTAGCCTCTCTTGCCACCATTCTCAGCATCAACCTTGCTTCCTGGTACAACATACAACTCCTCCCCACTTTCCCCAGAGTACCAATGTCCTTTTTAACTGTTCCTCCACTGGGAACATGCCCTGCACTGGGAACATGCTAGGCCTCCCTAGCCTGGTATTGCTCTACTCCTAGTCCTGGTTCAGTGTGGGGTCTTTAGACCCCATCACACCCTTCCAATGAATCAGAGAGTAAGTGTTCAGAAGGACAGACTCCCATTTGTGCATGTTAGTCTCGCCTGCAAAATTTCCTCTGGCATTTTATCTCAGTGCTTGTGCCTCTGACTACAGGTGTAAAAATGAGAGTGCAAACTGCACCCACTAAAAGAGAAGCTGAGCCTTGGCCTGGTTGAAGATAGAAAGTGTATGCTGAATTTGGTGGGAAAAGGAATAATTTTTAAGTGGGCACAAGTACTGTGGAGTGTGAGAGAGGTCTGTTTGAGTCAATGCCTGTTCTTCCTTTTCCTGGCTGCCAGAATTATTATAGGGTAGAAACTAAAAGGTGACTCTGTTTGACCCCTGAAATTGACCTGAACTTCCCCATGAATGAGCCAGGATTTTTTAAACGATAGGCAGTAAGCATGCGGGGAAGCCCCTGGTCTCTGCTCTTTGGGCTTTGTCTTATGAGCTCAGCAATGATTCCAACAGAAGAAGGTAGAGGTTCCTGGCTAAGTTCCTGAGCAGAAAATGGGAGGAGATGAAAATATTCCCTGGCATTGACCACAGAAAAACATAAACAACTAACGCATATTATAAGCAAACCACCAAGTGACAGGAATGCACAACAGAATATGTCTACACTGCAATCCTGGGGTGAGACTGCAGCTTGGGCAGACATACCTGAGCTACCTTTGTTCTAGCTAGCTTGGATACTGGAGCAGAGAAACCATGGCAGCACAGGCCTTCAGCTGTATTAGCCTGCCTGCAACCCTAGAGAAGTATGTCGGTGGCTAGCCCACATTGAAGCTTCTGCTGTATTGGCTATCTAAATTTGTGCTAGCTCGCCTACGTCTACATGAACAGCAAACCCACCCATGATTGCAGTGCAGATGTGCCTATAGAAATCAGAGGATGGACCAAGCTTACACAAACATCTGTGCATATTCTGTTTACTAAATAGCAAAGGCAATAGTGTCTTTAGATGTTCAAAGGACTCTCTTTAGTACCGTACTGATCTCTCCTCCTTTCCCTGATAGGAACATATTTCTATCTCACACACACACACAACACATAGTTCATGCTTTGCTCTGGCGGGAATATTTTAGCCTTCACATGATACATAAGCCAATTAAAGGTAATCAGTAAGAGTCAGGCTTGTGAAGGCAAAGATCCAGCAAAAGGAAAATAAATGAGCAATGGATGTTTATCCTAATGGATGCTGAAAAGGCTAATATGTTATAAACACTAATTTATTACCACGGAGACTGGCAACGGGATTCAGATGCAGGAAAATGTTATTAGGTCTAAAGCTCCAGAGTCAGTGCATTTTCGTGCTGACACTTCCATTCTGCTGGTTGAAGGCCCAGGTTATATATAAATCAGTTCAAATGGACAATGTGTATCAGCCAGAGCAGATGGGCTGCTCAACTGCTACTTTGAAAATCGGAGCCTGGAACCAGAGTTAATACCAATGTTAATATTAGTTATAGCAGTGGTCTGACCCTTTCGTTTACCTGATTATTTTTGTATAAATTTGCTGGGAAGGTAATGAAATCAAATCAGTTCCTGGCAGACAGTAGATGAGCCCTTTCAGGGAAGGTCTGTGCACAGGATTGTGTTCAAAACTGAAGTACGCTAACTAAATATAATCACATTAAAATCTGATGTCACAAGTAGACAAACTAACTGCAGCAAAAGGTCTAACAAGATCCAGTGGCTAGAAGTTGAAGTTAGGCAAATTCAGACTGGAAATAAGGTCACATTTTTAACATCGAGGGCAATTATCCATTGGAACAACCTATTAAACATTGAGGGAAATTCTCCATCACTGGCCATTTTTAAATAAAAACTGGATTTTTTTTTTTTAAAAAAGACATGCCCTAATTCAAACAGAAATTAAATCAGGGAAGTCCTGTGAGTAATACAGGATGTCAGACCAGATGACCACAGTGGTCCATTCTGGCCTTGTAATTTATGATTTTATGATCTTCTGTGAGCAGACAACCATGAGAAAGAGACTGTTTGAACAGATACTATTAATTATTATTTGTAATATTAGCATTACTATTACAGTAGTGCCTGGAGACCAACTGATTTTGGGGCTTTGTTGTGCTAGACACAATACCATCATAGAGTAAAGACAGTCCATTCTCCAGAGAATGTATGATCTACATACACAAGACAAACAAAGGGTCAGGGGAAAAGGATATAACTTAAAAACAGACTGATTTTTTGCTGGCTTGTTTCTTTGTGTTAAGTCCTGCAGACCGGAATCAAATGCGGAAACATGCTCTAAGAGTGTCCACCTTAGGCCTCCGTCATATAATCAGTTTAGTTCAAATTACATGTGTTACATTATTATGGACACAGAACATCAAAAGCAAGTGCCACATATAGAATATTTGGAATTAGGTTATTAATATTATTTGTATTACTCTGGGGCATAGGAACTCTCATCGAGGATCTGGACCCTCACTGTGCAGGTAGGGGCTGTACAAAGGTAAAACAAAAGGCAGGTCTCTGCCCCAGAAAGCCAACAGATGGATTCAGACAGACAGATGGTGAGTGCAAGGAAACAATGAAACAATTTTGGACAGCATGATTGGCAGTGATCTCACTTCTCAGCACACGTTTGGCCATAACTCTGCCATTATCAAAGGCAATGGCAAAGTTCTAGTTGACTTAAGTGGGATCAGTATCTGGTCCAAAAGTCATACTATATGTGTTATATATAGCTATATTTTAGACCAGTTCCATGGTTGAGATACCAGATTGGTAGCATCTAGTAGCTGTCTGCTACATTATGGGAAGAGTGTCTTAGTCTAGTTCAAAAGCCACAATCACAGCTGACACCCTTGTTGGCAGGCCAGGAACTCTATGGGCAGGGTGACCAGATTAACCCAATTCCCATCTTTAGACATTATTCCTGCAGAACACGTGGAAGGCGCATATGGTGAAAGCACATATGGCCTGTACCTACTTACCTGTGCTGTGGATTACAAATATTTCCATTGCTGTCAGTCTGGTTCTTTATACACAGTATGAGCAATGATACAGTTACAGAATACCCTTAAAGAGATGGTTTCCATCTCGAACAGACAATAACTGAAACACACACCCTCATAATTACTCATTCTAGTGAAATACAGCCAAGTGCTTAGTTCATCTCTAAGCACTGCCTTCCTCAACAGTGAGTCATCATCATAATAAGATTTTCCCAGTGGGACAAAATCCTAATGCAGTTTGTTGCATTCAGATGGCTAACTGGGATCAAGCATGGACTGTTGTCTCTTAGATATACAATTTTCCCATAGCTATTTAACATCAATGAAGTGGAGCACCAGACCAGATGTTTAATTATCCTAAATGGATTTTGCTAAATGGTTATCAACTTTTTTCCTCTTCTCTTCCTGTCATTATGCCCCTTTAAAAATTGGTGTATGGATAGATGGATTGTTATTTTGCAAGTGGGATCCATATGAAGGGCTTTTTAAAGTTGATTTCTTTTCCTTTTTGCATTTGTTTGCTGTTAGGGTTTACTTATGAGAAGAGATTTTTCTGATACAGGAAATTTGTCTGTGCCAAATGAAATTTCCTGTGTTCATTACCCGTACTGTCTGAATAAAATGTGCATCTATTTGCCCTCCATCAACAGAGATCTGAGCACCTCCACACAAACGTATTTAAAAACAAAAATAAGTTATACCGTCTCGCTCTCTTTTCTTTCCCAGTAGCTAGGTGTAAATCACATATTTCGGTTTGGGGTGTGTGTGTGCATGTGTCTGAAGAACGTATTGAAAGCAAAGTTAAAGAAGTAAATTTTGCATTTAGTTTTGCACACACTGAAGTTATCATTAGCCCTTCTTATCTCTAGTTTAGGTTCCGCTGCTTGAAAGGTTGTGTCTCCTGCAATCTGAACTTTCCCCTGTCTATCACCAGTTTAATTGTTCAGATGGTGCTAGCTGTCTTGGGTAGGGTTGCCAACTTTCCAATTGCACAAAACTGAACACCCTTGCCCCACCCTTCCCCAAGGCCCGCCCCTGCTCAGTCCCTTCTCCGCGCCTCCCCTTCTCACTCCATCTCTACTCCCCCCATCGCTCGCTCTCCCCCACCGTCACTCACTTTCACTGGCTGGGGAAGGGGGTTGGGGTGTGGAGGGGTTGTGGAGTGCAAGCTCCAGGAGAGAGTTTGGGTGCAGGAGGGGGCTCAGGGCTGTCTGGGAGGGAGTTAGGATGTGGGAGGGGGTTCCAACCTGGGGTAGGGGGTTGGGGTGACGAGGGGGCTCAGGGCTAGAGCAGGGGGTTGGGGTGTGGGCTTTGGGAGGGAGTTAGGGTGTGGGAGGCGGTTCTGACCAGAGGCAGGGGGTTGGGGTGCAGGAGGGGCTCAGGGTTGGGGTGTAGGAGGGGGATTGGGGTGCGGGCTCCAGCCAGGTGGTGCTTACCTCACGCAGCTCCCAGAAGCAGCCAGCATGTCCCGCTCCTAGGTGGAGGCTCCAGGGGGCTTTGTGTGCTTCCCACCCCACAGGGGCCACCCCCACAGCTCCCATTGGCCGAGATTCCCCACCAGTGGGAGCTGTGCAGTCGGCACTTGGGGTGGGGCCATCACACCGAGCCCCCGTGGCCACCCCTGCGCCTAGGGGCTGGATCCGGCCACTTCCGGGAGCCACGCGGAGCCAGGGCAGACAGGGAGCCTGCCTTAGCCCCATTATGCAGCCAGCTGGACTTTTAGTGGCCCAGTTAACACCACTACGGTCCCTTTTCATCCAGGGGTTCTGGTCGAAAACCAGATGCCTGGCAACCCTTGTCTGGGAAGGTCATCATCATGGAGGGAGAGGAAGTTTGTCAGGTAGCTAGGGCCAATCTCACGGAAGACTTTGATGATATCAGGACAGGCACCTTGAACTGCGGTCTGTACTCCATAGGGAGTCAGTGCAGAGAGAGGAGCACCAGGATGATGTGTTCATAATGATCTGTGTTGCCAGCTGGTGGATTGTTGCATTCTGTGCCAATTGGTGCTTTCCCAAGGTGAGTGGCTTTGTTCCTGCATGATGCAAAAAATCTGTGTTAATACAAGGCTATGGCCAGGGGTGCATGAACAGTTTTTATAGCGGGGGTGCTGAGAGCCATTGAACCAAACTATAAGTCCTGTATATAATGGAATCCACTTTAAGCCAGGGGGTGTGGCAGCACCCCCAGCATTCTAGTTCCAGCACCTATGGCCATGGCTGACAAATCAAACCCTTTCAACGTCAGGAAATGCAGTTAAATCTAAAAGGTCAACCACACGTTTGACCCTGTAGTTGTCTGCCTTGTGCCTGCCAGGTACTTATGCACATCTGTCTGCTGATGCATTGTGCCTGAACTTGTGATTCGGAGTACAGGGCATTCAGCATCTTGCAGGATTGGGCCCTTAAAGAGGTACGTGCACCTGACAAACAACATTTGGTGCCTGTTAGCAGAGAGCCTTAGCAGAAAAGGACCAAGATAGAGAATATGCATGAGATTGTGTGCAATGCACTGCACAGAGGAGAGGAGTCACTTTTCCCAGCACATATCCTACTAAATTAGCTGGAAATGAGTGTTCAGAAGTCTCCAGGGGAAGGAGCCAAAAGCCTTTTCTTTTCCCTTCACATCAGCCATTCATCAATAGGTCTTTGATCTTACGGCTCTCAACTGAACAGGCTTATAGAAAAGATCAGCGTGCAGCTCTGCAAATAAATGTCCATTTTCCAAGGGCCATGTCCTGCTGTCCTTATTAGGGATACTTGTAAATAAACACAATTGCCAAACTAAGTAGGTTGACCCCATTCTCAGTTCTCAGTCACTCAGTTCTATCTGGGTCACTTGGAAATTCAGTTTTCCCATTTCTCTTCTGTAAAAGCAGGATGAATTTTAACTTGGAGGAAGGTTATTTTATTTTTACGTGTCCTAACTCTTCATTCTTTCCTTTTTATTTGTAGCATCCAGGTCAAGCATGTTACAGTAACTAGTTTTCACAGACCCTTTAGATTTGCGAGGAAATCGACAGTTTTGCTTGGGGACAGTGGTTGACCTTTGAAATGATATAAAAATGGTTTTAAATGCTTGCCTATTGTTCTTTCTGCTGGAGAACGGCTCTCTCCCCAGCTTCTGGTGAGTGTTCTATAGAGATCTCTCAGTCCATTTGTTCTGGTTCCAATCTTTCACAAGCATTTCACTGGACTCTATCATTTGTTCTTGTTAAATTTCTCCCAATTTATTCCTTCTGTGTGGCAGGTATGTTGAATGAAAAGAAAGTGAAGTCAGACTCTCACTTTGAGATTATAAAATAAATATCACAAAATAGATCTTCAGTTGTTTGCCGGAAGCTGGGAGTGGGCGACAGGGGATGGATCACTTGGTGATTACCTGTTCTGTTCATTCCCCCTGGGGCACCTGGCATTGGCCACTGTCGGAAGACAGGATACTGGGCTAGATGGACCTTTGGTTTGACCCAGTATGGCCGCTCTTATATTATCACAAAATAAGCAAAATGGCCTTTTATGTTAGGCTGCTGTTTACATGTGTGTTTGAATGTTGTGCTTTGGAGTATAGCAGGACGGGCACAAAGATAGCCTTGTCACATGTGGTGCAAGTTTCTTTCACACAGCTCTGCCAGTGCACCTCAATCCTGCCTTGTAACATCCTCTGCTATTCTGGTCCTTCTCTTGGAGACCTCATTGTGGCCTTAGGGGGAGACAGCAACTGCCTAGAATGCTGCCCTGCTCCGTGTCCAGGTATCCCAGAGGCGTGCAAAAATTGTATGGAGGGCTGGTTAGGGGAGGCTGTGTCTCCCCAAACAGCCAGGCATGGCCCGGCCCCCGCCTCCTATCCGACCCCCCCCCCACACTTTTCACCCCCTGACGGCTCCCCTGGGACTCCTGCCCCACCCAACCCCCCTTGTTCCCTGATGGCCCCCCAGGACTCCTGTCCCATCCACCACCCCCTGCTCCCTGTCCCCTGACCACCCCCGGACCCCCCACCCCTAACTGCCCCCTGCCGCCCCATCCAACCCCCCCCTCATTCCTGACTGCCCCCCCAGGACCCCTGCCCCATCCAACCCCCCTGTTCCCCGCCCTCTGACTGCCCCGACCCCTATCCACACTCCTGGCCCCTGACCACCACCCCCGAACTCCCCTGCCCTCTCTCCACCCCCCCCCTCGCCCTCTTACTGCGCTGCCTGGAGCACCGGGTCAGGCCGCGGCTCTGCAACTGCGCTGCCCGGCCCCCCAGAGCCTTGAACTGGCGGCGCGGCTCTCTGAGGCTTCGGGGGAGGGGGAACAGCAGGAGAGGGGCTGAGGACTAGCCTCCCGGGCCAGGAGCTCTGAGGAGGGTCCCACCTCTGAGGTATCCCGTTGTCCTCCTCAAATTTGTAATTCTAAGCTCTGTTAAAAGTCAGTTCCTGAACCCAGAGTTGGAGAGGTGTTTCCTGCTAAACCTGCTATATACACATGCCCAGATAAAGGCTCTTAAATAGATACTTACAGAACTCCTACTCACAGGAGAGGGAGCCAGCACCCCAGCTTCCAGCCTCAGACAATAGGGCTGCTCCACCGGTGAGTGGAGTGGGAAAGCTTTCTGCAGGCGCTTTACCGCAATGGACTATTCTTGTTAAATGTACAAAGCCTCTCCAAGCTGCCAAATGGTGCTTTCTTTTCCCTTCCTTCTCCAACAAAGGCACTTAATGAGTTTGATTTTACTCCGAAAGTGCCTCCTTACCACTGAATAAAGCTGCAGGGGAATGATTGAACTGCCGGGGAAAAGTTTATTTTCTCTTCATTTTCATCATTCTTTCCCTCCCCTCATCATCTTCTTAGCTTTAGAGTCTGCAGGGCTAATTATCCAACTGTAATGACCCCATCATGGGTCATTGGCAGGGTTTGAATTACAGACCTGCAGCACCAAAGCACAGGCTCTTGCCACCACTTATTTATGTCGGATTATACAAAGTCTGAAGGGGCTAAGGTTTACTGGGTGTTGCCTCAGCTAAGGGGGCTGGATTTGATGACTTCTCAAGGTCCCTTCCAGCCCTATATTTCTATGATTCTATAAGGTAAATAAAATTAAACCACCCACAGAACACCAAACTCTCCTCCTCTTCCATCTGATTTTGTTCTGAAGCCCACCTTGACAGAAATCTGCATAATAAGATGTCTTCTCTTCTTCGGCTACCCCCCAATGCAAGGATGATGTCTGCCAAGGGCGTTCACTGGTGGGTTTTCAAGTGGCGGAGGAGCCCAATTTGTGTAATTAGATGTACCCCGAAGGTCAATAGACCTGGGATATTTCGGACTAGTGGGGGAAGCCTGTTCCAGAGCCGGGGGAGCCCCAAGGAGAACGCTGTCCGGCAAGCCTCTTCTGTTGTAAGTTGAGGGGGGTCCAGGTCTAAGGCTACTGCCAATTGCAACCGTGGCAGTGTGGAATGAGAAGATTTGACACCTGAGCTAACTCTGTAACTCCCAGGCCAACGAGAGCTTTCCAGATGTCTGTCAAACAGTTCCAGAGCAAACAAGTGGGCAAGAACATATTTGCATTAGTCTATGCAACGCTTTCTGTTCTTACAAACATTCTTGCAGTCAGAAACTTGTAGCATGTTTGTAGGAGGCAAATATAAGGAAACTCAACACTGAAAAGAAATGTTTCTGCAATATTCACCACGCTCCAGTCAGAAGAATTTTGTAAATGAAAAGTTCAAGCTCCGTGTTTGCAGCATGCATTTCAGAAGTGACTTTTGTTTCATTGCTAAACCCCAGTGCGGCACATGAGCTCCAAATCACTATCTGGACAGCTGCTTTTGGGGGAAAGGGAGACAGAAAAGGAGTGAGTTATGTGGCCTTCCTTATCAGACTCCACCCCATTTAAAGTAGTCCCATGTGTCTTGTTTAACTGCCCTAAATTGTACCTCCGCTCGGTCATGCTGACTAACAGGCAGTGGGACCATTAATTTCATTTTAAACTAGATTCAAACTCAAGTCTCTATGACTGAAAAAACCCCAATGCCTTTATTTTATTGCACTACTCACAGTCCTTGATAAAGTGTCCGAGGGAAAAGGGCAATTTTTAAGCTGTCAGATGGGAATACTCTGGGCATGTGCTGTACACATGCTTCCTAGTGATATTAATTATTATTATTATTTTTATTATTATTATTACTACTTCTTAGCACTTATACAGAGTTTTTCATCTTCAAAGCACTTTGCGAACATTTAGCTAATTAATTAAAGCAAATTTCACGCAAACTGTTCCATTTCCATCTGGATTTACAATCAGTTCCTTCTTTATGGAGAAATTATATTGCATAGAAAATAAGACGTCAGCCATAGCTCAGAGCAGGAGTTTGAGAAGAGCAGCAGGAGGCAGGAAGTAGCGATGCCATGGCAGCTGTCACCCCCATGCTGGTGTCCTAGCTACAGTTACCTTGCTTACAGCTCAGGGCAGTACTCTCTCAGCATCAAGAAAGCAGTTAGGGCAGTGCCTTGCATGAGACACCCAAGGGAAAGGCTCTTTGTGCACTGCCCTCTTCATGCAATCTGTTCCTTGGCAACCAGAATGAGAAAATGAGCAACGAAGAGGAGTAAGGAACTGAAGGGTGTGATGCTGCAAGACCTGATGCAATAGGGTACAATTTTAAATGCGGTCTCCTCAGCCCAGATTGCAGTCACACCAGATGGCATTTGGACATCTAACCTGGTCAAGAGTCAGGTACGTAGACGTTTCAATGACGTTAATCTTGTCCCAAATAACTGTGGTGGACAATTTACCTAAAATGACTTTTGTGAGTAAATTCTAGGCCAGATTGTGAATATCTCACTCCCACAGGTAAGCAGTTACACACAGGGATAGTCCTGTTGAAAGTAATGGGAAAGGTCATGAAAGTAACTGTGCTTCACAATCGAGCTGTGTGTGTGCAAAAACGGAGGGTGGGTTTTTAAAATCTGCCCCCCAGTGTATTACTTTCCTAGGCACAGGAGGAAAAGCCATATGTGGGTTGTCACTTGGCAAACATTGGTTTTAAGTAGAGAATGCAAAGGAAAAGATATTTAAGAAGTGATTTTCTTTCCCTCCATGCCTGGTTACCTTCCTACCTCCATGGGATTCAAATTTCCCATTGTCAGTTTTCAGCTCTGTGCTACCTTTCTGTTCTAAAGATTGAATTTAGTGTGATACAGTCACTGAAGAGAGATTGAGCCATCTGGTTCAGACCTAGGCATACACTTCTGCATCATGCTGGCATGCTTCAAGGCAGCTTACTGAAATGCTTGGCAAATTTTCAAATTGTCAAATTGCTCACATTCCCCATCCCAGCACATAGTCTTGCTTGGATTTTCCTTCGCATTCGACTCCATTAAACATTAGCTGCTAGGAAACAGACATTTCTTTGCAAGTGAGGATGCTGTGTCCTCATAGGCTGCTAAAAACAGTCTGCAAATTGCTACTGTTTCAGAAAGGTCGGGGTGGGATGCGTAGCAATGGACCAGGATAAGACCCTCAATCCAGACACCTCTGAACTTTGTTGAAAGCTGGATCGAGAAGCCCTTCATGGCTCATTCATTTCTTGCCCTGTATGGTAAGACTGCCAGTGGTGGCTTTTCTGTGATGGACACTAGTTCAGTGGAAACTGGACCGAGACTCACCCCATTCATTTCACATAAGCTTTTGAACAGACATCAGCTGGAAACAACTTTCAGTGGCTAATGCCCTGTGCAGGATGGGGTCAGTTTTACAGTCACACACGTGTATTCTCCTTTGAAAACGTGACCTGTACCAGTCACTCAGCCATCTCTATTCCACTGCTACTTAGGCTGTGTCTACACTTGAAACTCCTTGAGCTAATGTGTTAAAAATAGCAGCGTCACTACTGTAGCCTGGGCAGCAGCACGGGGCGGCCTGGGCCAGCCGTCCTGAGTACGTACCCACGGGGACTAGGCAGGTTTGTATGTGGGGCAGCTAGTCCATGCCACACTTGCCGCAACGATGCTACTCCTTTTCGTGAGCTGGCTCAATGAGCGGGAGTGTGAGCTCCTCTAGGCGAGCTGGGAATCACAGCCCTAGCTCCAAGAGCAGATGTAGCCATATACAGCCTCACCACATGGGCGCAGCCTGGCAAAACAGATTACCTAAAATGCCTTTCTTTGGGGGTTATTTTTATTTATGTGAGCTGCCAATATGTTGTTATGTTTTCACAGCCAAAGAACTATTTGTTGCTGGGCATCATTTTCTGAGCAGGAAAACTGTCAAGTACATTTGCATGGTTTAATTTCAAGGGTTTATTTTTTTTTAACTCTTATCCTCTCTGAAGATTGAAAATTAACTTTCTCCCTACATTTGGAAGAGGCTGATTTTTACATCCCCTGAAAAGAATATTGACGCTGCAAACAAAACAGCTCGCTTCATTCTCGATTTTTTTTTCCGTTTCTTTCTTGTTTGAGCACCTGGCTACCCAACTTGTGGGGAAAGGGTTTGCTAGTTACCATGCTCTCGGTTACCTGGCTACCTCTCCCATGCAGCAAGATGATGAAAAATAGTGCGGGTTCAAAATGAATAGGTTCCCCCTGACCCCCCTATGTCTTGGTTACAGAATGAGGAAAATTAAAAAAAAGAAAAGAAATTGTATTTAGAATCCGCAGTGTGTCCCCTCCACCAGATTATAATAATTATTAAATTAGGGGAAATACTTAATTACTTGGGAGTGTTGCCTTTCAAATCAGGTACAGGTGCAGGAGCAGGTGGTTGGACTTTACGTCTTCATTAATTGACTGAGTGTAATGAAACATTAGGGGTGTACGGTAACCATGGCATCAGTGTTACATTATAGCTAAGTAACAGAACAGTGACATTATGGTTTGTCACGACAGACTCTGTTGAGGAATGTCCTAAGGGTTCTGAAGCTGTGATAACAGGTATCCAGGGTACCATTCTGGCCTATTTCCTTGGAAGACTTGTCAAACAAGAGATCGTTCCACATGTGCAACATCCGGAATATGTAACCCCAGTAGCAGAGTGGGGTTATTGGGCCAGATGAGAACTGTTTTTCTGGCCCAGACAAACTAGATCACTCTCCCTGCCAGTTTGCAGGTGCCACTAGGCCTGCAAAGACCTCTTCACTAAAGACCTTGCTCTTTTCAATACAGTCAGTCACACACTTTGCTCTCTTACCAACAACCTAACATGGAGCTGTCTGCCCTCACCCCATTCCAATCCTATTCGTACTGCTGCTGCTGTGCAAATTGTTTATCTAACCATCTCCTTTTGTAAGTCCAAACATTGGCTCTTTCAGCCACCATCTCTGGTAAGAAGAAAACCCCCCCAAGAATCACTCTGTGTGTGTGTGTGTGTGTGTGTGTGAGAGAGAGAAATTCATTCTTAAAACAGCAGCAAATCCCTCCCTCCCCAGCTCCCAGTGCCTCAGACTGGCAGAAGATTGTTAATTAATTCTGATGAATATCAGACAGCCAGAGCTTCTCTCACGCTGCGCAGGGATAGGGGTTACTTTTATCTCCATCATTTCCCTTTCTTGATCAGATTTCCCCCAAGCTAAATTAAATCTCTGCTCTCTGTTTCAATCGATTTCCCCCCTCTTGCTCTCTTTTTTAAAAAGTGAAATAAGTTTACATAAATGTAAAAAGAACAAGACAAGTTCTCTGAACAGCCATGTTCACCGTCTAATGTGACCCTGCAGTTGTAAATCAATAGCAGTGTGGCTTAATCTATATTTCCATAACTCATTCAATCCCTCAGTCTAAACTAGGGTTTGTTTTTAATAGTTCCCATCACCAGGTCTCTGGGGAGCTGGACAGATTTGCCTGGCACTTCAGAGCTGGGGAACCCACAATTCATCTGATGTAAGAGACAGGAAGGCTTTGATTTATATCACAGCAACCAATGAGCATTCTCCATGTTCACTATTGATGGGTTTATGCAGCTTCGCTTTCTCAATACCAATAAATAAAATCCATAATGGAACTGAGGGACTGGCAGTGAGATGTGGACTTTTATAGGACACAGGACATGGGCAAAATTAAAAGCAAAGAGAAGAAATGATCTATAATCTACAATCTCTACAATCTCTGATCTATAATCTACAATCTCTGTGCCTCTTGGTTCTCATTACAAACTGATTGGGGCCTGTCTGTGTGTGTACATATATATATTCTCAATATAGAAAGGCTGTGACTCATGCCATTGGGACAGCACCATCTATGAGAACAGCCATGCATCTGACTCCGGCATTAGCAGAGACCTTTGGAACAAGACAGGAACTGGCTTGAAAGGCGGTGACACTTTTTGCTATGAAAAGCATTTCTCTGTGCATCTGACAACCCAAGAAGAATTTGTCCCTGTACGTGAGCAAAAAGGAAGCAAATAGCAAAATGATTCAATTATAGATGGAGCTTTGTGTTTAGTGATCAAGGTCGTATTAGCATCTGTAGGCAATAAAACTAATACTATTTTGTATCATGTCTTTCATCCTGAAGACCCCAGAATGCCCCTCTCTCCCTACCCCACACACAGACACCTGAATGCCCCTCCCACCTCATGTATACTCCAACAACCTTCCACCAGCGGCTCCCAATTACTCCTGACAGCCCCCCACACATCCCAGCAACCCTGACTCACATCCCGCTCTCTGCAGCCTTCACCAGCTCAGCCCCATGTGCCATAGCCTCAACATCCCCCACTCACCCCCAACATCCAGGTCCCCAACTCCACCACCTGCCAACTTCCCCCATTTCCTGCACAGCTCCCACAACTCACCCCACCACCTCCCAACATTCCCACTCACCCCTCACGTCTCACCGCATAGCCCACCAACAACTCACCCCTATTCCACCACCGCTGAGACCTTTCTGGCCACTCCCCAGGCCCTCCAGGCTAGAATAGCTTCTACCCATCCAGCCACCCAACTCCGCTCATTCCCGTTGCCTGTCCTGCATTCAAATGGCTCTGCAATGCTCAGGTTTGGCCCTGAGGTCCATCCATCATGATGGAGCAGTGGCTGGGATAAATTGGGAGTGAGCGGCATTGTGACTGGGCACATGGGGTTGCAGCAACACTCAGTTTTGGTTTTGCTTTTTCCTGGTGGTTGAGGGGCCCCCACGGGATGGGGATGCTCTGCAAGTGCACATTGGTTCATCCGGGCCTGATTCTGGGATCATTTTTTCAGGTCATTGATATTCAGATGTCCTAATGGCATGTCAGGTGTTAATGTGCTATAAAGTGTGCCTCTATGTTGGCCTCTCTGTCCCTTGTCCTGAGGTCACCAAAGAAATGCTTAGTTAGTTAGCCTATTATCAGGCATTCTTAAAATATGTCCCATATACATCCATCTCTTCTCATGTACTACTTGTATTGCAGGTAGTTGTGCCTATTCTAGGACTTCTTCATTACTTATTCTACTCGTCCATTATACTTTGAATAGTCAGTGTAGACACCAACACTCAAAGCTGTTTAATTTGTGTTGGATGGTCTTATTATTTCTCCAGGACTCTGCTGCACATAGAAGGTCACTTAGGACATTGCTTCTAAAGATCTTGAGTCTGGTGTTTTAACTAATCACCTTGGACTTCCATACTATATTGAATTTTTGAAATACAACACTTGGGGTATGGGTAGTCATGTTCCCCACACGTGTTAGGGGTGATCAATGACCTAATAACTATTGTGATTTCTTAGATCACTCATACTTCCACTCATTCATATCATTCTCTCTCAGCATGTCTTAAAATATTCTGGGCTTTTTTGTGGTAAAGAATTGGAAAACTACAACTGTGCTTTCCTAGGAAAGAACCTGACCAGGCTAAGTACAGTGTGACAGGGTCAGGCAAGATGGCTTCAGGAGGGTGATAGAAGGCAGGTATATTAGCCCCAGCTTAAGTAGGTCCCTTTTCCCTGGGTAAGGTAACAGGGAACAATCAGGAACTTTCTGGAAACAATTAAGGCAGACAGGCTGATTAGAGCACCTGCAGTCAATCAAGAAGCTGCTAGAATCAATTAAGGCAGGCTAATCAGGGCACCTGGGTTTAAAAAGGAGCTCACTTCAGTATGTAGTGCGTGTGAGGAGCTGGGAGCAGGAGGCGCAAGAAGCTGAGAGTGAGAAGGCGTACTGCTGGAAGACTGAGAAGTACAAGCATTATCAGACATCAGGAGGAAGGTCCTGTGGTGAGAATAAAGAAGGTGTTGGGAGGAGGCCATGTGGAAGTAGCCCAGGGAGTTGTAGCTGTCATGCAGCTGTTACAGGAGCCACTGTAGACAGCTGCAATCCACAGGGCCCTGGGCTGGAACCCGGAGTAGAGGGCGGGCCTGGGTTTCCCCCTCTCCCCCCAACTCCCTACTTGATACCAGAGGCATTGAACTGGACTGTGGGTTCCACCAGAGGGGAAGGTCTCTGGCCTGTTCCCCGATCCACTAGGTGGATCACCAGAGACTGCGGGGATTGTTCTTCTTCTTCCTTTCCCCATGCTGGCCAGTGATGAGGCTAACTGAGTGAATGGCAGATTTGAGCCACTAAAGTGGCCAAACTGAGGGCTGCCGTGAACCTCTGAGACAAGAAAATCCGCCAATAAGTGCAGGACCCACCAAGGCAAAGGAGGAGCTTTGTCACAACAGTCAGACTCTATTAATATAAACCTTACTTCAGTTAAAGAAAAACAGATATCTACACAGAACCTAAACAAAATTACATTTACAGACCAGGCCGTACTCAAATAAATACCGATTTATCTCACAGTCTTATTGATACTAACTAATTAAACAATTAATTAATGACATTAAGATAAGTAAATAGTAGAGGTGGTCCTAAGCCATGGAGTTCAGATCTGAATCCAAAGTTCCATTTTAGCCTATTATAAAGAAACCAAGGTGGTTAAATTGAAATCTGGATCTGAGCTACATTGAGATTCAGGGTTATGCAGTTCTCCAGGCTTCCAGTGTTGACCCCTAACTTCTGATAGGTTTCAGAGTAGCAGCCGTGTCAATCTGCATCTGTACTTCTGATAGTAAACATCATCCATTTCAACATGAGCGATTGGCACCACTTCCATCAGCCAGTCCTCACTCCATAAGCATCTGCTAAAGGTCTTAAAATCTTGCAAAGCAAAGCCAGGAGGTTGGAGTAACAAGCTGTTCTCTAGCCAGAACAATCCTGAATCTGCTGACCGTACCCAGTAATTTGAAAATCAATGGTGCTATTCCATGCTGTGCATTAAAATTCGTGCCCACAGAACTCCTCTTCAGTGAACCCAAAGGTTGTAGAAAAACTCAGGTCACCATTGGTGAAGGGGAAGTTAAATGTCTTGGACAAAGAGAACGCTCGGAGGTGATGCAAGATGGCCAGTGTTGGAAAGATGCTGGGCTACTGATATAGCATATTCAGTTATATAGGGTAATGTGCTGGCTCTGTGTAATGAAGAGGAAACACTGTAAGATGCCACCAGTGATCACTGTGTAAAGACCACTAGAAACTCTTCATATTAAAACAAATCAAAGTTAATTTTCTCACCCAACATAAGCAGCCTCATGAACCCACAGCTTCTTGAAATTCCACTTCCATATTTCTTTGCATTGATTTAGCAAGTTCACTCGTTTTATTAAACTGAAAATATAAATCCAGCACCAACTCCATCTCAGTCAGTACAAAACTACACTTAGGGATGATGAAATGAATGTGTGAAATAAGAGGACCCTGGTAAACAACAAAGAGAGGGTGGGAATGCCACACAAGGTACAAATATAGCTGCATCAGACTGTGTTTGATGGGAAATAATCAATGGGATTATGATGGCAACACACCCCTCACTGTTTTCCTACCCATACACTCCCTTACAGTCAGAACAGAGGGGAGTTATCCTCGGGATAGAGGAACTAGTTCAGATGAAGCAACAACGTCTCCTCCCTCCTCATACACATCCTGAATCTTCACCCAAAGCTCAGAATATGTTTGTGAATGTCAAGAAGTTTGATTAATGGTGCCTGTCTCAGCCGTACTGATTGTTCTGATGATGGTGTTTTACATGGGTGCTTGTCTACTAGGAACTAGATTGAGAACCACAGATTCACTTCACATGGGTCACTGAACATCCTTCACACAGTACAAACCTGTTTGCTGGACCATTATTTGTGAAAGGCTAACCATTTGCTCAGCACTATATATTGATACCAGTCAGCTCTGTGTTCTTGGGGAACCAGGGTGCAGTATCCAGCCTGTCTGACTCATGAAAGACACACACACCCCCAGCCTCTGTTTAAACCAAAACCCGTCAAAGAAAAAAACTTGCAGAGAGCAGTGAAGGGTGTTGGGAGACACACCTAGACCCCTCCTGACAAGGGTGACAAGATTAAGATATCTCCATTAGCATACAAAATGAAGAACAGAGACAACACCCCTAGCCTCATTTGCATGAAAGATGGGACAGGGAGACATCTCAATTTGCATACAGAATGGAGAACCGCACTTAACTCTAGGACCAGAAAAGCAGGGATGCACTGCATCATGGGAATCTCTACTCCAGATGTTAATGAACCTACGCCTCCACACACCCAGCTTAGCAATTATCAGACCAATTCTAGTAATAAATCCTTGATTGATATCCAAAATACTGAAGCAGCCTAGTTGCATTGTGAGCTCCCTGGAAGAAACCACAACCCAGAGCCAAGAGTGATCAGCTCCTATTGTCTAGCCTGAAGAAAAGCCTTGACTCATCAGTTTACCTATAAACAAATCTAGTGTTCTCCCTTGAACCATTGTATTTTCTCTACAAAATCCCTACTCACCCTCCAGTCAGTGTTCTGATGCTTAGATCCAAATTATGCATCAGTTCCACTGGGATTCCATCTTTTCCTCACTGATCATGCTGGGGGGGTCTGCCTGTCTCCAGCACTCAGGACCCTGAGCTACCACCATCACCTGGGAAGCCTGACCAGTTAAAGCCTCCTGGAGTGGGTGAGATCCCCCTCTTTCTCTCTCTCTCTGTTTTCCTTTCTATCTCAGGTATTAATCTTTAATAATGTATGTTATGTTGATTTAGGCTCTCCTTGTGTAGTTATCACTATTATTCAATAAATAACTTTTATGGTTGAGCTGGTTGCTTCTCTCTCTCTCTGAACTCTACTGTTTTGTGTTTTTCGCTTCCCCCATTTACTCTTCAGCAACGCTTCTTTCACCTAAGCTAAAGATCCCTGTAGTGCCCAAAAATACCGTGGGGTTTGCTCATCAAGTGGGTTACTATCAGTACAAGTGTGACGTGAAAGTGGGGATAGGGACGTGTTAAACCTGTGGCACATAAGGGGTGGGCAGCTGAAAGTGCTGCTCAGCCCAGCCTATTGAGCCCAGGGACACATGAGGGTGACAGCTGGAAAGTGCTACTTAACTCAGCCCATTGGGTACAGTGACAGATAAGAGGATCAGCTTGAGAGTGCTGATTGACCCAGTCCACTCAGACTTGCTCTGTTAGTGTGTGTGTGTGTGTGTGTGTGTGTGTGTTCATCTAGTTCTAGGGCTGGAGGAATCTGGCCCTGGGGAACCTAGGTCCTGCAGGATAGCTCCATTGGGAGGGGACTTGCAGAAGGAAGGAGTAGAGCTCCATATGAACACACAAGTGACATAAGCAGTACATTAATAGAATTACAGAATCCCTCCTCCCCCCCAGAAGAGTAACCCTAATAAATGAGCATACCCCAAAGTACCGGGCACATCTGGTAACAATATGATACCGACATAAAAACAGCCTCTTCTTCTGGGAGCTTACAGTGGTAATGCATAAGGCTGGGTTTGAACCAGTGGCCTATTCTGAAGGGTTTAGTAATCCAATCCCTCTCTAGCAAGGCTATAATTTTAATAAATCTAGTCATTACAAAAATTGGAAAAATAATAGAGCAGCTTGAAATTTTTACAGAAATATCTTATTTCCTCTTTTCAACAGATTTGCCCATAGTTTGGCCTAAGTACTTCTGGATAACTTTTTTTGATTTAATAAAAAAACATATCTCTGCTATAGAATTCTATAGGATGGTTTAAAAAACTCTATAGGAAAGTTAACATTTTCTATTACATTTTTCTAATGTTCTACCCCATAAAGAAATAAACACTCTCTCATCATATGCAACTGGAGACAGAAAAGCAGATAGGAAAGAATTCACCAATAGCTGTGTGGATATCAAATTAATGTGATGGGGTAGACCAAGCACACACACATACACACGGCATCATAATTTGTCTGTCATTTCCTTGCCAGCTCAGGGGAAAGCAAATAATTCCAAACAAACTTTTTCAATGGAGGGTAGTAAAGGAACTTGACCATGAACAGCCGTGTTGTTTAGCTCCCAAATTAATTCTCAAGCGCTTTCAACGTGGGGTTTTCCCCTGTGCTGCACATCCTGTGCATTAAAGAGAGTCCAGGTGATGGCAAGTCCATTTTTGCTTGTTTTAAAGGCTTTTCAGTAGGCTTCATAAGGACTATTAAAAATAGGAGCTGGTATTTTCAAAGCAGCCCTCGGGACTTCGGTGACCAAATTCCAATGATTGGTTCAACAGCGAGGGGAATACGCGGGGGAATTATTTCACACAAAGCCCTGATGTAAGATGCTATAAACCAATATGTAGTGAATGTTTGAGTGATTTTATCTGGCACAGAAAGAAGCCCTAAACACTACTAAATGCTGTTAGATTCAGAGACTTTGTTTATTGCCTTTTAGGGCTTACGGAAGGGAAGGGACAATAATACAAGCCGGTGTTGGCATTACTGTGTGAGCAGACGCTAGGAAAGCATCTGTCACACAGCTCTACAAATGCAGCTTGCTCCTGCTGTGTTGCGCGCCCCCCCCCACTTCTCCCACTCTCTCTCTCCCCCAGTTCTGCTGATCCACTCCCACCATTCAGCAGGGCTGTAACAGACCAGGGGGTAGTATCCAGAGCTTTTAAATTGATGCACTGAGACCCCGCAGCGAGATACAGATCTACTAGAGGTGGGCAAGACAATATTATTTTTTCCCTTTTGAAAACTTTTGATGAATACCACATTTTTCTGTTGCCATTAACATTTTTCTTCAGCAGCCTAAAACCAGCCTCCTCTCCTCCATTTTTCCAATTAAAATCTGAACATTTTTATTCCATTAAAATGTCTATTGTGTAAAAAAACAAAAAAAAGTTTTCACCAAATGTTGCCAATCAATTCTGCTAGCTCTGAGTGTTCTCATCAGCCCAGCATGAGTATCCATGCAGCACTGGCTGAATTCCCAAAGTCCAGTCCCAGCATGCACTGGGTTTAGTGTAAAACTTGGGATGGATTATCTGGGGGCTAGACTCTGCCTTGGTGTTTCCAAAGTCCTCATCAGGAAGATGAAGAAGGGGAGAGGACACTGGATCCTAATGGGATGTTCCCTCCTCTGATCACTGGTTAACACTCCTTTCACCAGTGGCTAGGGATGTCTTGTCCCCTCACCCTGCACTGAATATTACACTGCGCTCTTTGGGGTCTCTGATCTTGCACTGGCATAAATCAGGAGTAACACCATTTAAATCAATGGAATTATACTGGTGTGAGAGGAGAATCAGGCCCCTTTACCTAAAGTTTTAAAAGAAGTAGTGTGTTCTTTTGCGGTCTGTAGGGAGTTACTTTGCTACTGGGGCCTAAAGGAAGCCTCCTTCTGACTCATTTGATCTGGCTGGAAATTGCAGAATGTATATTACTATGCAGGGCTAGAAGGAGCAGGGGGGTGATGGACAGCCTGAGCCATCTGACTGTTCAGAGCTCAAGTGCTATCAGGCAGATATCGTACTGGACTATTACAAATGAGGAAGGGAATCATTTAATTTTTTCGTAAGCCCCTCAGTGGTTCCAAAGCAAGAAATACCTTTGGAGGGTCCTATGCAAAGTAAGATACAGGGGGCCCTCTTCCAATTCCCCCCACATCTGTTACAGAGCCCGCCCTCCGCTGCAGTCTAGGGACAGTGCTGTTAGTGGGGTTGGCAGCTTAGGTATTTGCATTGCTGGCCATAGCCGCAAAAGCCGAAGGCTTCCACTGATTAATAGATCAACATTTTCCCTACGTGCTAATCCTCTTCATTTAGGGGGTGTAGTTGTTCTGTGTGTGTGTGTGTCCGTGTGTGTCCATGTATTTCCCATTTTTCACTTGGTCCCTGCAAACAGCTCTGTGTGTCAATTGTGTTTCCACAGAGCTAAAAGTCCTACCCTTGTTTTTCTCCACAGATATCCCTGTTTCTGGCTTTTTAACACTGGCCCATGAGGTGCGCCTCCTTCCTCATCTTCAACCTGATGCCACTCTCACTCCCCTAACATAATGCAACCATGCCCTCTCGCCGCACTGATCCCCTACTTGCATGGATAGGAGTAAGGCTGGATATTTGGGAATGGGGCTGTACAGTGAGGCTTGAATACAGCAATGACTCAAACCAGAGCAGCGGTCAGCAGCACAGTACATAGAAGATTGCAGAGGGATGGAGGCTGGCTGGGCTGGGACAGGCAGTCAGATGGGAGGCCATGTTGTAAGGAGGCCCTCTGATGAGGTGGGTAGGACTTGAAGAGTCCATCCAAGGCTGGTGGGAGATTCTGACCTTAAGGAGCCGAGCGATGAGACTTCATCCAGGGGGGAGGGTGAAAAGGTTTTGGAGGAAGGAAGTGACTTGTTATAGAGCTGGGGAAAATTTTTCATACTACTTGTTTATTTAAAGGGGGAAAATGCACTTTCAGTCAACTTGAAACCATTCGCGAATCTGACACAAATAGTTCTGGCCATTCACCAAACAGCCAGACGAGAAGGAGCAAGTGGAAGTGCTGCGGCTGATGCCCCCGCACCCTAAAGTGCTTAGGGCACTCACCTGGGATATGGAGAAGCAGGTTTGAATCCCTGCTCTGGACCAGACTCCACTGGACTTTTCCGATTCACTGAAAATTAAAAGAAATTCTAATTTGATTCAACCTGAATCAATTATTTAAAAAAAAAAATTGGAACTGCCACCCAATTGAAAAATCAGTTATTCACCCAGCTCTACCTGTTACTACTCTTTATCCTGATTCGGATTCATGGAAAGAGGAGTGATCATTATCTGGTATGGGGTTGGATTGAGCCTTTACTGAACCACAGGACAGGTACTCACCTGAGGGATTTTTTTCTTCTGCCCTGCAGAAATATGGAGATTTTAAATGTGGCTCTTAAAAATAAACTGTTAAATTACTGCAAAGCAAACCTGATCTGACTGTGTGGGCATCTGGTCTCCTGAGGAAAAGGAATATTCCCTGCCGCTAAGCAGAGATAGCAGCTAGAACTGTGTCATGCTGCTAAGAATGCTGTGCAGCCATAACCCTAGAAAAGACCGAAGGAGGTTTCTGTGTAGCCTGACAATTTACTGATGGAAGGGAAGGGAAGGGAAGATAGGCTGGGCCTCAAGTGCACGCACGTGCACACTCACATGCATGTACGTACACACACACACACACACACACACACACACACTCTAGGAAGGGGACCAGGATTCAGGGAAGGTAAGTTGGGAGTAGGGGAAGAAATCTGTCAAGAGAAGCGACTCAAGGCAATGAAAAAGAACATGGATTTGGGGCCTGTGAAAAGCTAAGCCCCATTGACTTCAATGGGATCAGCACGCCTCACATCACGCAAGATTGGGCTCATATGCGCCTTTATCATGTAATCTCAAACCAGGAGTAGCCAAATGCAGCGGTAGCGGGAGGAGGCAGCACAACACCTCTATACAGAGCACTCAGGATGTGCAAAAGAAACCAGATTAATTGAGAAACCAGAGCTCCAGTTCCCTGGTCCATTCAAGGGGCACTTGGTATAAATCTGGAAGGGCAGGAGCGTGTGGTTTTAAAACAGAAAACTGCCCTAATTTATTCTGAATGCCAGTGACCACTAGAAACTGAAAGCACTAGAAGCACTCAGCAGTGCTCGCTTTTTCCTGGCTGCATCCCACAAGATGGGTTCTTGTGCGTGGCAAGGTGAAGTAGTGTTATGGGAGACTCTGCCACTGAAGGGGCCTACCCAGAGGGAAGTTTATAGTAGTCACATAAGCTATGTTTAGAGCTGCTTTGCAAAATGGGCCTAGGAGCCCAAAACTCAAACCAACCCCTTTTCAGGTTCAAATAACTCTGGCTAACTCTATTGATGTATTTTTATGAGCGATCTTTTTTTGGTCGAAGACCAAGTCAGATCTGAAGTGTCCCAAAGTTTGGGAACATACCTTTCACCTGAGCACTTTAACCACGGGACAGCCCAGGGATAAGAGTCAGAACCCAAGGCAACAGGATATTGTAAGAGAGTCAGAGCCCAGAGACAGCCACTGCCCTGAGACACATTCTATTATCACGGCATGGTTCACATAGCAAAACAGTTTGGGTGCTCCTGCTCCAAGCAATTTGCACAGCAGGGAATGATAGAACAGGAGTGCACAGAGGAAGATGAAGCGTTAAGCACATCCAGTTACTGATGCAGTTACTTTAGATTTACTTGAGTGATAATTGCATCTTAAATAAATAACGATTGATTACCAAGACTACATTCATCTGAAGTTTAACAGCAACGGGACTGATATTTATTTTACAGCCTAGTTGTTAAAGCTCTGCCATTTCGTCTCTAATAATTCAATGGTGTTTAAAGGGAATTTGAGACTTTTTGGTCCTAAAATTGTAATTATTTTAAGACAAATTATTTTCTGCAGATTTTTTCTCTGTATCCGTAATAATTCAGTGCTGACAGGTTTAGGAAGAGACAAGTGTGACTTCTTCTGCATCCTGCAATAAAACTGAACACACTCATGATAAGAGAGACAGAAGGGGACTCCAGAGAGTGAGAAGGCAACTCAGAGGGTTTGAACATCTGCATTTATACCAATGAAGATATTATTTAGTGCTTATGGAAGGAGATGGCTTGACAGCCATGGAGAGCAAAGTTCTCTGATTGTTCCCCTGGTGGACAATAGCAGGCCTCTCCCCAGAACTGCCCATGCGTCGGTCCTGACCTGGTACTCCCAGGTACAGTGAAAGGATTGTTCAGTTTCTGTGTCCCTTCAATCCATGGTATATCTGCTGAGACTTACTGAAGTGCACTCGCTAGTGGGAGCAGTAGTGGTTTCTGTAGCGCAGACACTTCACTGACAAATGGCCTAAGAATCACTAAATCATTTCACATTGGTTGCTCAACAGCCAACAGAGAGTGGCTACAACTTCTGGACATTTCTGTCCTTGAAGAGGGAAAAAAAATCAACACCCCCCATTCTCTGCTGAGAGCATTGCTATCTTCCCCATCACTCAAGCCCATGATATAGACCTCACCTTTGACTCCTCCCTCTCTCTTGCTCAGCTCACCCAAGCTGTGTCCAAATCCTGCCACTTCCTCCTTCAAGACCTTCCATGATCCAATATTTTCTCTGTCCCTACAGCTACAACTCCCCTCCAGACCCTTGTCATCCCATGTCATTATTGCTGAGGCCACCTCTTCTCTGGCCCCCCTCCCACATACTTCACTCCCCTCCAGGCTACATAAAATGCAGCTGCTATGAACTTTTTGCCATTTGCTCTGAGTACATGATGCCCTTTGCCAGCACCTCTCCCGACTCCTCCTCAGCTTTTATCAGATAGGTTTGGAGTTTTGGTTTAACTTTTCTATGACTAATGTTCATTGACAGCAGGTGTTCTGAATCCAGGTTCCTTTCTACTCTCCTGGAGATGAGCATGTAATTGGTAGAGGTTTGTAAAATGCAGCAATTCTGTTTTTCTCTCCTTCAGAGGACTGTGCATTTTGGACTCATGAGACCAAAGTGAAAAGTGTGCATGTATTCGAATCTGACTTGCAGGTACACAGCAGGCATTTTCCACACAAAATTGCATGCTCACTTTTCTAAATTTGAGCCTCAGTAATGAGGGTACCTGGCTTTACTGGTAGAGGATCTGGAAAATAGTCCTGATAAAAAGTTTGGAGATCCTCTAAAAGAGTTCTGCAGAGTATGCGCACATACAGAGAGAGTGCATGATAGTGTGATGTGGTCTGCAGGTGATTTTGTAATCTGTGTGCGATAAACTGCATAACTCTCTCATAGCTTCATTATCCATGAGTATCTTAACCTCATGCCAGCAAACTCTTTCACCCCATCATCATGTATTTTCAGAGAGAGAGAAATGGCCCCAACTTCTGATTACAGGTGCCATAGTTTTCAACTGGTGGGTACTCAACACATTGTGAAAATTGGGCCACAGGTGTCTCCATTTGGACAAGTCAAAAATTTAGGCACCCAAAATCACTATCCACTTCTTAAAATATACACTCCTTGCACAGATTCAGCCACTCTCACACTCAATCGCCAAACAGCTCTACCAAAGTACATCAGTCCTGATTTGCAGCGCCATCTGCTGGGCCAGTCCTAGGCCCTACCCAGCTTTTCTAGGACACTTCCATTTCTTATCTGCAGTCATAGAATCATAGAATATCAGGGTTGGAAGGGACCTCAGGAGGTCATCTAGTCCAAGCCCCTGCTCAAAGAAGACCAATCCCCAACAGTCTTCCCTTGCGTTCCAGCCCTGGGGTCCTCCTGACTGTGTAGTGGGACAAATGCTCACTAGAGACAAGGCAGAGACCAAACTCATTTCCATCAATACCTAAAGAGCATGGAGGAGATCATTCCCACAGTGAAAGGGAAACCCAGCCGAGATATGAGAGAACCAAACCACGAGTGAGGTATCTATTGTTGTCCCCTGTGTTTATAGGAACAAACAGGGGAAAGACAGTTGAAGTACAACAGTGTTTTCACTTTGCCTCTTTCCTCGCATTGTAAATATCCTTCCATTAACTTGAGAAATCATTTAACTCTTTCCCCACCTTTTCTTTGAATGTGGGGATCAAACCAACTCTAAGGCAGACACACGTACGGAATACCCTGTCTACGTTCAGTGGTGTGCCCAAGATAAAGACCTCAACAGCTATACCTTGGGTTAGATGCCCTGCTCAGTATTGTCAATGCATCAGTCTTAGACTTCCCGTTGCCTGGTATTGCAAGAATGATAATTTGCAGCCAATGGTGGCCTTTTTATTTCTATATCCAAAGAAAAAAATCCCTGACTTCACACACAGTAATAATATGTTAGCATGTGAAAGGAGAAATTAGATACTTTTGAAATTTGTTTAGAAAAACAATAATCCAGGCTCAGTCTATTTAACTGTCAGGTGGTTTAGGATAATACTTTGCACCAAACATTTTCAAGGCACTGAACAGATGTTAACTAATTAATTCTTACAACAGTCCTGTGTGGGAGGAATTGAGGAAATTGAGGAAGAGAGGCTAAGTGACTTGCTTAAAGCCACCAGAGGAAAGTCAATGGCAGAGTTGAGATTAGAACTCAGGAAACCTATCCAGCTCGCAGTCCACTAGATCATTCTGTCTCTTAATACCTGTTTTGATGGATGAACACTATGGAAAGGAGGAATGTTGGCCAAGATGGCAAAGGTTAATCACTCATCATTTTGAAAAGTACAATGGGATCATTAACTTTCACTTGTGTATTCCCTACAACAAGACAGAAGGGACCTCATCTTAATCTCTCATCTAACTCACAGTTATGCACCTATAACTAGGGTGACCAGACTTCCCGATATTAGGGGCTCTGTCTTATATATGCAACGATCCCACCCCCCTCTGGAAAAAAAAGTGTCATGATTTTTCACACTTGCTATCTGGTCCCCCTACCCATAACAACATCACACCCACCACCATGTTCAGAACTGCACTGCCGTGTCAGCATAAGCTACGAGTTTAAGTCCAGTGTGGGACATTAATTCATTACCTCGTGGGCCCCAAGGCAAGGATGTATTTAATGCTGTACTGTGCATGGCAGAAAATGAAGGGAGTCCCTTATAAGTAGCATTCATGTTGCAGTCTATCCTGTTACTCTACATAATGATGATGGGATTCGAAGCTCCAGTAATCCATTTAACAAGGAAGTGCTTTTATTGTTTCAAGAAAAAGCTTGAATGTTCAACACTTCGGGGCAAATCCTACCCATTCTGGGCACGACTGGCTCCCACTGGGTTAATAAGAAATCCCCCAACCCATGTTTGCATCTAGGCTTGGCACAATTAGATTTTTTAAAAATAATTTTGATTGAGATATTGATTTGTTCTAACCTTTTTTTCCTCTTTATATCCATTTTAGTGTTCACAGTTTGTGCAAAAATTATGGGTTTTAAGCACTTTTGTTCAACTTTTATCTATTTAAAATTTTCACAGTTGTGGGAAGTTATGGGGAGGGGTTCAGACAAAGGGTGGGGAAACAGTAATTATTTAATGACAGCAGACTTTGAGATTCAAAAAGTTAAAGCTTCACAACCGTTGAAACACAAATTGTCAACGTCATGTCAAAATATCCAAAGTAAACAGCCTTAAATCAAACTCCCATAAATTCTCAAGGAGCATTTTTCTCACTTTGCCAATCTGTGCATTTTGATTAAGAACATAGAACATAAGAACATGAGAAAGGCCATACTGGGTCAGATCAAAGATCCATCTAGCCCAGTATCCTGTCTTCCAACAGTGGCCAATGCCAGGTGCCCCAGAGGGAATGAACAGAACAGGTAATCACCAAGTGATCCATCCCCTGTTGTCCATTCCCAGCCTCTGGCAAATAGAGTATAGGGACACCATTCCTGCTCATCCTGGCTAATAGCCTTTGATCATCAATGGAAATATTTTTTCATTGGTTTGTATGTGTACAGTGAAATCAATGTTTATTGACTTTTACAAATAAAAATTGAATCCTTCCAAGCCTGTTTGTATCCAAGGGAACAATTTGGTTCTGTGTAGCTGGAATCAAAGGGTGATAGCTTCTGATCATGTCAGGGAAGTCCAATAAATGTCTACTAAATAACGAGCTAAACCAAGTAGCAAGCGAGCACCCAATCAATTAGAGCAAAACGGTTAAAATATAGAATAGAACAAATCCACGGTGCATGCTAGTTCTGAAACAAACAAGAGCTTCCAATTAATATTGAGAGCTGTGCGCAAAACACCTCTCTCAGCTTCACAGGTATTCATATGTCTCAGCAGTTATTGTCACACATTTTTCAGGTTTGATCTGAAGCAGGGTGAAAGTCCACTTTTTCCAAAGGCAATGTCCCCCTCCCCACCCCCATTCATTCCACTTCCCCTTTCTATGACTTTTTCATAATGGGATTATCTTTCTGCCCCAGTTGCATGTCTATATATACATATACACATCTGTATGATGGAGGTATCTTTTTCATTAGCCCAGGACTCTCGTGTTATGTATTGTATATTATGCATATATTGAACGTGCGTCTCATTTTCATTTCAATTAAGATTTGGGGGCCAATTTCATTCATGACTATTGATTCCTTCCAGGCCATTTGCATTTCATTCCATTCATTATAATTTATGAGCTTCATTCTTTCAGAATAATTTAAAGCTCCCTTGCATTGCTACCCTAAGTGCTGGGTTATACCCCCTCCCTCCAAAACCGCTCCAACAAACCCCTTGTTACTTATTGGATTTCTCTGTGTGTTTGTTGGGGGAAGCTGTGACTTGTCCCTGACTTTCACTAAAAATATCCATGACAAAATGAGGAGCCTGCGGAGCTGCAGGTGGGCTGGGAGATCCAGGGTTCCCCTCCGCTCGGGTCTCCGAACTCCAGGGGTTCCCCATGCTGCCACGGAGGCCGGGAGCTCAGGAGGTCCCTCCTGATGCCCACAGAGGCAGAGAGTTGTCGGGGTCCCCCCTGCCGCCTGCAGTGGCAGGGAGCATTGGGGTCCCCCCACTGCCCACAGAGGCGGGAGCTGTGGAGATCACCTCACCGCTCCCTGTGGTGGCCAGGAGCTGGGGGAGGCTCGCCTGCCACCGGTGGCAGCAGGGGACCCTGCAGCTCCCAGCTGGGGCTGGCTGAAGTCAAGTAGGTCTTTGGAAGTCATGGAATCCGTGACTTCCGTGACCCCTGTGACTAAATCACAGCTTTACTAATAAAGACGGATAGCCATCACTTCCTTTCAATGTAGCCCAACCAGAATAAAAGATTAAACCTTTCCCCATCTGTGTAACACAATGGTAACAGGATTAGTCAATTGTTCTTCATCCCTCTCCCATTTCCCTGGGAAGACATCATCGTCTAAGGGCAGATGTGGTGTCCCTTCATCTTTGGAGAGAGATTTTAGTTCCAGGATTGATTTACAGCAGGTTCTTACTAAACATGTCTAGTCTCTAACTCCATTGACTTCCATGGAGTTACTCTTGACTTAAACTGGAGTGAGAGGAGAATCAGGACGGTCATTCTTACTGATCTAGCATATATACAGATTCCGCCAAGTTTACTGACGGTTTGGAAGACGCTGCACTGAGAATAGAATGTACAATATTTGGCTTGAAAATGAATGATTGGTAAGCTTCCAAAATTTTAAGTTTGGCTGCTTCTCTGAAGCTTATCCATACTTCTTTTTGGCTCTGCAAAGTGCAGCTGGAAACCTCACAAAAAATGATTTCTTTGTAGTACTTTGGCATTTCCAGCTAGAACCTGAAAGATCAAGAGGTTCACAACAGTGCAGGATAATAAAATAGAAGCTAACTAAACATTT
Organism: Natator depressus; assembly: GCF_965152275.1. Classification (NCBI taxonomy): domain Eukaryota; kingdom Metazoa; phylum Chordata; order Testudines; family Cheloniidae; genus Natator; species Natator depressus. The sequence goes on from NC_134243.1 coordinate 71,287,728, forward strand.
TTAGAAATGTGGCAAGTTTTCTTGGGATAGGAAATTAAAGAAGTTCTTATTTCTCCTGAATTGGTTCACCCATCTGGCTTCTATCCAGTGAGCTAAAGAAGCAGACACATTGGCCATCTAGCAAGGCACACCCACACATGTAAAGCCTGCACGGAAAGAAAATGTAATCCAAAGGTGGCATATGGAAATGAGACACCTGCTGTACTTTCTTCCGTTCATTTCTTCCCTTATAACTAGTAGCAGCTTCTTTTTCAAATGAGACAGAACTGGAAAATCTGCGTTCTACACCAGTTTAAAAATAACGAGTGCAAATTGTTCTTATAGCAGACTTAGTTAATGAGAAATGGTGATATTTCTGAAATACATATAAGCTTAGATTTCAGTACCTTGCAAGAACTTCCAAGGCCAGATTTAGTATTTCTCGTTCTTTTGGTGAGAGCAGATTATCACGCTCAGAGCTGGGGTCTGAGATGAGAGATTTTGCGCCTGTGAATCAGTGCCTATTCCATCCTTCTTTTTGCGCAGCTGCTTCTTTTGACTATCTGAGCGGTGAGAAACTCCAAGCTCACCTCTGAACTCTGCTGTGCAAGCAGCTATCAGGAACCTAGATTAGCATTATCCTGTACCAAGTAGATCCTCAGGGGAACACTTGGACAACAACCTTCAACACAGTTCACAGCTGAAAGAGACACAGCTGTGGTGAGACACAGAGCAGAAGGACCACTCAGTTTTAGTAACCATAACATTTTTCTGTGTGTATTGTGTGACTTTATCTAAGCTGCAACAGAAGGTGGATACCCACCGGTGTTTCTACATGTGGATCTTAACTGGCAGACACCCAAAAGGGGCAGGATAGTCTCCAAAGATTTTCATTCACATCTCATCTATATCTATCTATCTATGTTCCCCCTCTGGCCTCTTTTTTCATCACATCAACTGCTAACTAGTTAGCAGCATGGCTACTACTGAGAGGAAACACCATGGGGGCAAAGCAGTCAAAACTCAAGTGTAACACTGGAAGCTTCTCCTTGGGGATGCTTCCAGCTATAATCACTTGATCGCAGCATTTTAGAGCAGCACTTGGTAGAATAAGTAGCTCCTCATGCAGATGGGTAAAAGGAGCGGGTGGCCTTGGGCAAAACACACACACACAAACACACACAGACAAAGTGAAAGGAAAGGGAAATAAAGACAGAGCAATATGGAGCAAATAGATCAGCGAGAAAAATGATTAGCAAGGAATTCAAATCTGGGAATGAACATCTCCAGTCCCTGCTCCACCTCTTCCCCAGGGCCCCTGCCCCTGCTCTGCCCTGCCCCGCCTCTTCCCACCCCTGCTCCACCCCAGCCCTGCCCCCACTCCACCCCTTCCCCAAAGCCCCCGCCCCTGCTCTGCCCCAGTCCCGCCCCACTCCCATGAGGACTGCTTCAGGGGTTGGGTCCCTGCACTCACTGGCAGTGGTAAGTAGAACGACCCGGCCCTAGCCTGCTCCTCTCCCTTGGCTCCCAGCCGCACTGCCGGCAAGTGCCAGGGGCAGTTCCCCCCTGCCCCTCAAGCCCCAAGGGAAGCAGAGCAGAGCGGGCTGGGGCCAGGTCACTCCACTTCCTGCCACCCCATGAGTGCGGAGTCGGGCCTGGCTGCCCTGCACTTATGGGCGGCAGGAAGTGGAGCCACCCAGCCCCAGTCTGCTCCGCTCCGCCGGCTGCCCCATCACCCCCGCGGAGACTTGGAGGGCTGCATGGGGTACCAAAATGGCTAGGGACAGCCCTGCCTGCACCCCATTTAAAAATATGAACACACATTTGCAACCCGCCCCACAGTTATTTATATCAATTGGCTCTCTTTAATATGTACTCGAAAGACTGATTTGAATGTACTGCAAGTCTCAAATATACTTACCATAAATTCAGACATTAACATTAAAGTTTCACCACTATAAGGTGATATATTGTCAACAAAACATAGTTGATATGGTGAAGTGCCAGATCTGAACTTCTCCAAACTTCACACCTGGGGCAGAACTCTTTAATGGGATTAAACCAGAAACCAAAGAAGATGGGCATTAAACTTTGGGAAAGTTCATGGTCAGCATTAAATCCTGATACTGCAATTAATTTCTTGTAGGCAGACCCCTGAAGTCAATGGGGCCCTGCCCACACAGTGCTCACTGCAGAAGAGGGCCCAGTCTATATCTGAACTCCCCAGCCCAGGTCTCTATATTTGGTCAGGGCGCTTTGTGTTAACTGTAAAGACTATTGTTAGTATTGCTTTCTTTGCATTTGTGCCTAGGCTTGATCTAAGCATCTTTCACACTGTATGTTGAAATATACTAGCTCTTGGATCTAGCAGTCTGCTACTTGCGTAGGCAAAAGTGAGACACTTGCGTATCGATGCTCTGAGATCTCCAAAAAACCTATCAAACAACTCAGCATAATTTTACTGAAAATGGGGGGAAATTGGTACAAAAAGGAGCTACTGTAATTCAATGAATCGAGTTTGATAGGCCAAGGAGAGTTAATCTTAAGAGTTATAAACAATTGTCAGACATGACCTATTCTGAAATTCAGGCCAAATTCCAGGTCATATTTGTGAACAAATCCATCACCTTACTTGGGCCTTCAGATCCCTTCTGACCTAGGGTACTCAGCCTTAATTATAAGCCTCTATATAACAACTATTACAGAAAACCTTAACAGATGGCAATATCGACCTGACCACTTTCCAAATAAACCATATTCATCATCTTCATACAAATGAATTTGTAATTGCTGAGAAGGTCATCTCTTTTTCACTGGCTGTGTCCCGAGCAGCTCCTCCGAAAAAATTGGCTGACATATTTTCCTACTTCTTTGGGTAAAAATAAAACCCCTTCTAGTTCCATTTGGAAAAGTCCCCACTAGGCAGAAACAATAGAGTTCTACAGACCCCCTAAAAGAACAAAAAGAGGTGCAAGCCACTGTACAATGTAAACATTAATTTACTGTGGAATAATGCCAGAAAATAACATAACAGCAAATGCCTGTAAATGTCACACCGTTTATCAAAGGACTCTGCCCAGGGCACTGAACATGAGTGGGTAGCGCATGCTTTCTTAAAAATAGATTGTTCTGTTATTTCTCTCTCTCCCTGAGCCTCCGTCCTAGTCACGGTCTACAAAGGCAAAGCTGTGGGCTGCATGATAGAGATAAGAGGCAGAGTTGAAGCACTTGCAGATGGTAGTTGCTATAAAACCACAAAGAATTCTTTAATTAAGTCTTCCTTTCCCCCTTATTAAAATTCAGGAAAGATTACCATGGAATTTGTACTGTATCTGCAAAACAAATCATAACAATTACACTAGGCTGCCCCAGGCTGGCTTGATTGTAGCTTATTATCCCACAAAGGCTTGATAAATGTGTAAATTTATATGGAAGGCTTCTGCATACCACCATAGCCAGCTAAACAAAGATTTCCCGCCTTCCATACCCAGTTTTAGACAGGACAGCAGCTGGCTAGACTCCCTTGAATCACTGGATGTTGTTGTTGAAGTTTCAAAATACATATAAATGATCTATCTACAATTTACCTAATCTGTTGAACTGGGATAAATTCATGCTCTTTTGGTGATTACTGACACCCCATCAAAGAGCCCACTTAACCCTCTAAGCCAATATACATAAAACATCAAGAAACAGCAATGGAATTCAAATTGAGTTTGAATATTCAGATCTAAATGCCACAGGCTTCCCTGCTGAATAAAGTAAGGTAAGTCCTATAGGCATAAGACAAGTCTGTCTAGTGGACACATGCATTTCTAATGCTGACCTGGACTTTCTGCGGTAAACTGGATATAATGGTGGCCCAAGAAAGCTACTCATATGAAGCAACTGCTAAACTGAATCCCATTTAAGAAGGTGGCTTAAAATGAAGAAGAGGGCTAGGTCCACCCTTGGGACATATATTACCCTTTATTTTGTGTATAACTCCTAGGTTCCACTATGATGAATGCATTAGAAATTCAGGTTTCAGAGTAGCAGCCGTGTTAGTCTGTATCCGCAAAAAGAACAGGAGTACTTGTGGCACCTTAGAGACTAACAAATTTATTAGAGCATAAGCTTTTGTGGGCTACTGCCCACTTCATCAGATGCATAGAATAGAAAATATAGTAAGAAGATATATATATATACATACAGAGAAGGTGGAAGTTGCCATACAAACTGTAAGAGGCTAATTAATTAAGATGAGCTATCATCAGCAGGAGAAAAAAAACTTTTGTAGTGATAATCAAGATGGCCCATTTAGACAGAAATGGGCCATTTTGGGTAGAAAAATGAAAAAGAATAAATGGACACAAATCTGACCTCAGGAATCATAACATTCAAAAACCGGTAGGAGAACACTTCAACCTCTCTGGCCATTCAGTAAAAGACTTAAGGGTGGCAATTTTGCAACAGAAAAGCTTCAAAAACAGACTCGAACGAGAAACTCCTGAGCTTGAATTAATATGCAAACTAGATACCATTAACTTGGGTTTGAATAGAGACTGGGAGTGGCTGGGTCATTACACATATTGAATCTATTTCCCTATGTTAAGTATCCTCACACCTTCTTGTCAACTGTCTAAATGGGCCATCCTGATTATCACTACAAAAGTTTTTTTCTCCTGCTGATAATAGCTCATCTTAATTAATTAGCCTCTTACAGTTTGTACGGCAACTTCCACCTTCTCTGTATGTATATATATATCTTCTTACTATATGTTTCATTGTATGCATCTGATGAAGTGGGCTGTAGCCCATGAAAGCTTATGCTCTAATAAATTTGTTAGTCTCTAAGGTGCCACAAGTACTCCTGTTTTTTAGAAATTCAGTTGATGGAGTAAATTAGATATCGCAGTAGAGGGCAGTGTTGAGTAAACACACAAATCTCCACAGTGGCACATAAATACATATCACAATGCATTATTAATACCCATGTGTTGATGGGATTTCATTTTCTTGCTCAGTGAACTTCAGCATAAAGCAAAGGACTGCTTCAGATTTCATTTGCACCTGTGCCATTCAGGAGTAATTCATACAATTCAGTGCAGCTTCACCAGTGTAAAACTGGTGTGAGATCAGAACTAGACCCCAAGAGTTCTGGCTGTCATGTTTCCGGGGAGGGCAGCAGAATTATGCAGGAGAAGAAAATGTCAGAAAAATATAAATAGTTTAAAAAGCCACCGTTGTCAGCTATTTTTAGCCCCAACATTTAGATGATGTGTAAAAAAGGGTTTACAAAGAAATCCTAGTAAGAATAGAAATGTTTGCATCAGATTTATTAAAAAATACTTCAGTGGCATCTGTGTTTAACACATCAGTTGCTGCCTATTTCTGTTCTCTTAGCTGGATTCAGTTATGTTGACTTCCTCTCATTTTACGAGGTTTCATACATTCAAATTAAGTTCAAAACACATTTTGCAATAACAAACGCTCATACTTCCATAGCACCTGTCGGCCACGGATTTCAAAGCACCTTGCAGACATTTAAGGGTATGATTAGTTATTATTTTTATTATGGTAGCACTTAGAGGCCAATTGCCATGGATCTAAACGGCGAGCTTGTCTCTGACCTCTATATAATCTCTCTGAGAACAGACCCTGTTCTTTTTTTTGCAAGGCAGAGCCCCAGAGCTCCACTACTCCAAGACTGGGCACCCTGGTTTCAGCACCCATGTTTCACCGTGGCTTCCAGAGTGGGTCTGAATAAATTTAGATCCCTGTCAGAGACTTATCCCATTTGGGAGCTATGCAACCAGCAGACATTTGCAGTGACACAAAACACACTTTTCAAAGCAAGGCAGTATTTTTTAGTCATCTGGAATACCGTGTTTTAGGGTCATTAGATTAGAATGGAAAAGCAAAGCAAAGCTTATATGTATGGTTAAGCTGGTGGGGTAAATTGAGGCACACGGAGGTAAAATAATTGGACTAAAACCATACAGTAAATTACTGGCAGAGTCAAGAATAGAACCAAGGACTCCTGATGGCCAGCCCCTTGCTCTCACCATTAGAATACACTCCCTTACTTTATACATAATGAATATACAGTCTCAAGTAGCCTAATGAATATACAGTCTCAAGTAGCCTGAAGCAGAAGAGGTGAAGGGGAGAAGGGTTTCTGAAAAATCTGATATTTGGTCTTAAATAAACCTTATTGTTACATTTATATTCATATATCCCAAAGTGAAAAGGACTAGCCAATTAATTGCTTCTCCAGATGCAATCCCCAGCCTTGCTTTACATGGAAGGGACGTGGCCGAGAAATCAGACTTCCCCAAATGCCTCCCAAATAAGTGAATAAATAATATGACATTCACTCTCTGCTGTGAGACGAGACCTCTCATTTCATGAACCAGCAAACTGAAGGAGGAAAGGTTTCAGAGTAACAGCCGTGTTAGTCTGTATTTGCAAAAAGAAAAGGAGTACTTGTGGCACCTTAGAGACTAACCAATTTATTTGAGCATGAGCTTTCGTGAGCTCACTTCATCGGATGCTGTAGCTCACGAAAGCTCATGCTCAAATAAATTGGTTAGTATCTAAGGTGCCACAAGTACTCCTTTTCTTTTTGTGAAGGAGGAAAGAGATTTTTTTTTAACTGGGGTGGAAGGAAAGCTGATTAAGCCAACTTTTAAATCCCGCAAAAGAAGTGAATGAGCAAGAGACTTTTTTCCTTCCTCCCCTTGCATAAAACAATCAATAAAATAAAGGGCGTATATTTTATACTGAGTTTCCTAATCCGTATGACAAAAATCATATTTCTCACAGAAATCACATTGAAAACAAGCTCAAGTGAGGAGATGAATGGATGCCACCTGCATGTAGGTTGGCTTCCAATGTAAGTGCAAATCCATGGATGTTTCCCTTGCTGACTCCTTTATGGCTTCCATTTTCAAGCCTGACTTGTCCAGTTTTGTTACGGAGGGGCCAGCAGAGCTTTCTCCAGTTCCTCCCTGTCTCATTTCAATCCGGAGGAAGAGGGGAGGAGCCTTGAAATGGAAGAGGAACAGAAGTAAGACTGATCCATGTTTGTGCATGCTTTTCTCATGGCTTGTCCCTGGAGGCTGTTGGGTCCAAGTCACCACATACAAGAAGCAGAGGTTAGCAATGACAGATATTCCCTCTGCAGTTTCAGTGGGATAAAGTGTATGTCAGGTCCTGCCCTAGCACTATTGTGCAATGTTGTGCACCATTAAACGGACGTTCTGTTCCTTACAAGAGGTGGATGCATTTCAGTGCTGGGGGGAAGTGTTCTCTATAAATACACAGAAGGCCCAATCCTACAGTCACGTGAGTAGTCCCATCAAAGTCAATGAGGTTGTTCAGAAATTGCAGACCGCATCCTGCATCCCTTACTTGAAGCATATTCTCCTTTGGAATGAAAGCAGAAATGTAAGACATTATTACTCTTACTGATGGTTTAATTATGTTTTTGGCTGAATGTTTGCAGTTGGGCAGCATGGTGCATTCTTCCATAGCTCATAAATGATTGGAGCTTCTCCTTTAAATTCAAACCAAAAAATGACTGCTCTGTTAACAAAAGAATGCCCCTCTTCCCCGCAATTATTGACTGAAGAGTTGTAGGCATTGCAGGACTTCTAAAAAGAAAAGGTTTATTTCGCTTAGGGGGCAGAAAACTGGATGTGGCCGCTGCCTCCTGGTTTGCAGCCCTGGATTTTCAGCATGGTTTTTGATTCCCTGGCAAGCTAATCTGTTTCCCTCTGATATGCTAAGAAAGCTCTCTCTCTCCTTTTTTATTAACAAGCCATGCACTGAGTGTGGTGCATGCAGTTTAATTTACATCTCCTTGAATTCAAGAGGAACAGAGGAGAGATCTCCGGAGACAAGTAAAACCACCTTTATGGAAAGAGATTTTTAAAAGTGATCAGTGCCGCTTGATTTCTCCTTTTAAAAAAAAAAAAAAAAGCCAAGAGACACGCCATCTAGTATCCGCTACAGGGTGGGACTAACACTTTTGGATATTAAAGAGTAACGGATCACACCAAGATTGAACAACATTAAGAGAAGTACATGGAGGATAATGTGCCATGCAGTACTTTAAGAATTTCCTTCTCCCAACCCAATGCCATGTTCTACTGGTGTATCAAGGAGGAGGCTGAGGGAATTCTTAATGTTGAATGGCACAAGATACTCCAGGAGGAGCTACCCATCTCCTTGAAATGCAGTCCCCATTTCCCTAGTGCTTGGAGGAAGATCTTAGAAATAAGGGAGATAACTATAACAGGGGCTTGATTCTAATGTGGACCTCTGGAAACTACTACAATACAAATAATAATAAAAAAAGGAACAGGAAAAGAAAGGCTCAAGGAAGGCTACAAGATCCAGTGAATAGTGCTCTTTGTTGCTATGTGCAAGATCCAGGATTGATTTCCAAGTAAAAGACTTTTGTTCTTTGGGACAGCATGGCCTTACAGGACCCAGTAGAGGTAGAATGCACCCTGTTCCTTATAGAGGCTCATAGAGGAAGGAAGAGGTTCAATCCTTCTGTGTGAGTTAGAACAGCGGTCCTCAACCAGGGGCCCACGAGCAGGTTTCAGAGGGTCTGCTAAAATAAAGCAGAGAGCAGGGCCGGTGTTAGACTCACTGAGGTCCAGGGCAGAAAGCCAAAGCCCGAGCAACATAGCTTCATGGGGGTCCCCTGTGGGGTGGGGCCCTGGGCAATTACTCTGCTTGCTACTTCCTAACACTTCCTCCTAACTCCAGGCCTAGCTTTTAATCTACTGGGTATGCAGAAAAACAGTTGTGGCACAGGTGGGCCATGGAATTTTTATAGCATTTTGTGGGGCCCTCAGAAAGAGAAAGGTTGAGATCCTCTGAGTTAGAAGAAATGGTGATGGGTTCTGATGTGAGTTCCACCCAGTCTATTTTAGGGTATAATGTAACAGGGAACCGGGAAGAGAATGGTCATGGCTGTGAGAAGCATGGGTAGGCCCATCCAGAGCGGGGGCGATGAAGGGTGAGGCAAAAGAAGTAAACCTGGTTAACGCAGCCCACGAAAGCTTATGCCCAAATAAATTTGTTAGTCTCTAAGGTGCCACAAGGACTCCCTGCTGTTGTTTTTTTAGAAAATGAAGTGTAAATCATCCTTTCATCTACAATTATCACCAAAAGCAGTAAATTGCGATGAGATGTTGGGCAGAAGGCAGACTCTGCCTTTTATGGAGGTGGATTCCCCTCTGTGCTCGCATGGTTGGTAAATGAGTCAAAGGGCAGGGCAGGAAGAGAAAAACATGCAGGGTGAAACCAGAGCGGGAAACATTCTGTTGTGCAAAATACCTTTTGTCAGCTGAAAATTACACTTGTAAAAAACCATTGTGGTTAAAGACCAAAGTCTTTACCGCTAATTTATCCTGACAGCACAAAGCAACCATCTCTGGAGTCCTGTCACCTCTCTCATTACTAGGAGGAAAGTCAACTTGCACAAGCTAAACTGCAGACTAACTCTTCATAAAATGTTCATATGCAATTGGCAGAGTAAACACCTTAAAACAAAGCTTCAGTCACCCAGCTGGAGGGCTAGGCTTAGCTAAATACCCTGTAGGTCAAGGATTGGCAACCTCTGGCACGTGGCCCGCCAGGGTAAGCTCCCTGGAGGGCCAGGCCAGTTTGTTTACGTGCCGCGTCTGCAGGTTTGGCCGATCGTGGCTCCCACTGGCCGTGGTTCACTGCTCCAGGCCAATGGGGGCTGTGGGAAGTGGCGCGGGCCGAGGGATGTGCTGGCCGCCACTTCCTGCAGCCCCCATTGGCCTGGGACGGCGAACCGCAGCCAGTGGGAGCCGCGATCGGCTGAACCTGCGGACGCAGCAGGTTAACAAACTGGCCCAGCCCGCCAGGGGGCTTACCCTGGCGGGTCGTGTGCCAAAGGTTGCTACTCCCTGCTGTAGGTTAACAAGTTCCTACAATCAATATTCCAAGCCCATACGCAATATGGGGATGGAACGGGCACCGTCAATGTGCATCTCATACTTAATGTCTAAGGACCAGATCCTCAGCTGTAGCAATTGCCAGAATGGATCAGACCAGCGGTCCATTTTGTTTAGTATCCTATTCCTGACAGTGGCCAGTAGCAGATGATTCAGAAAAAGATGCCAGAAACCCTGCAACAGATAGTTCTGGAATAACCTCTTCCCAGGAAATATTTCCTTCTCACCTCCAACAGTTAAAGGTTCGTTTGTGCCCAGAAGCATGGGGTTTATATCCCATTGGAATGACACCAATTGACCTCCACTGAGGATGTGGTCCAAATTCTTTCCGTCTGTTGTAAATAACAGTTTAGAAGTGAAGAGGTTCTCTCACTGAAGGAGGGTTTGTTTGTTTAAAGGTTTAACTTTTCACCGCCGCTTTTTGGTTTCTATCTGAAACATATTTAACCACTGTGGAGAACACAGACTGGACTGCTTGGTCCATTTCACTTTCAGCTTATAGTCCCTTTCAGTTTCTGGTGCTCACACTTGATCCCAGTGTTTGTGTATTTGGATTAACAACATTGCTGGGGAATGCTTAAACAAACGAGAGATCTGGCTCCATTTACTTTTAAAAAATAATTAAAAATTTACCCTAATACAAGTTAACGTCGTCCTGTTAGCAATGGGACTACATCAGTGTGAACTAGGTATCTTTTAGGGTGTGCCAGCAGCGTCTACATGAGGCAGTTAGGGTGCAACACCTCAGAGTGCTCTTCAAGTCATACAACGCGAGTTCACAGTGTGGCACCATGTAGAGAAGTCCTTAGATACCGGTAAATACAGTGATCATGCAGGAGAAAAAAGCAGCTATTAGCTCTCACAGCATATGAAATCTGTTTAATTTAGAAAGGGAATATTGGGTTGTGGGCTAAATATTTTCAACTAATGCAGTGAGTAAATTTCACCTCAGCAGACATCAGAGGTGGGAGAGAAGGGATCCCTGCTTACGACCACCTCTCCCAGGTCAGCACTCCCTCACTAAACTTCAACATCTGAGCCTGATCTGCGTGTGGGACTGGAATCCATACTCTCTGGCCTAAAGGAAGGGTGTGATCCAGGCCCAAACTGGTACGTAGTGTTGGAACATGTGGCAGTTCAGCGCTGTTGGAGGTCCTATCTCGTTAAGAACCTTTGGACAAGAAACACACTCAGACATTACATGTTGATCCCATGCTAATTTGGCAAGACACATAATTCTACTTCCTCAGAGGAGTGGCAATGCTGTGTACCAATACAACAAAATGTGATTTCAGTGTTAGTGTTGCAGAGTCTCTGCTGCAGGCAGCTTACCAAGATTGGTGTCCAAGTGGAAGGGACAAGACATTTGCTTAGAAAACTATGGGAATGGCTGGGTTCTGCTGCTCTTGAATTAAATGTATTTACTCTATGTAGTACAATAGTTTCTCATCAAAAGAAATGCTGCAGTATTCTACAGTAGATACTGCAGATCACTCCTGCAAGGTGTATTATCATCAAGGATCAACAGGGCATGCTCTGTCTCTGATCACTATAGTCTTTTAGGGAGTGTATCCCTTCTTTGTGGGTCTGGGGCCTCCACTTTGCCAAAGGGGGAGCCCTTCCAGGCACTGCTACTCAGAGTGGGTCCTTGCTTCTGCACCTGTTTCTCTCTGTGAGGTTCCAAAGGAACTTGGACCCCTATTGGAGACTTACCCTCTGGGGAGCTATGCAACTAGCAGATGTTTGCAGCAACATAGCACAGCCTTTTCCAAACACGACATTATTTATTAGTCAACTGGAATACAGTATTTAGGGCCATAGGGTTAAAATGATAAAGCAAACACCACCTGGAATGGTCCCTTATAATATGTGCTAGCTACTTATGTATCTTGCTGCAACGCTGGGAGTACCTTTTCCAGACCTGAAGAAGAGCTGTGTGTGGCTCGAAAGCTCATCTCTCTCACCAACAGAAGCTGGTCCAATAACAGATATTCTCTCACCCACCTTGTCTCTCTAAGCCCGTGGTTCCCAAACTAGGGGCGCCGCTTGTTCAGGGAAAGCCCCTGGCGGGCCGGGCTGGTTTGTTTACTTGCCGCTCCTGCTGGCTGCGGTTCGCTGCTCCAGGCCAATGGGGGCTGCGGGAAGGGCGGCCAGCACGTCCCTCGGCCCGTGCCGCTTCCCGCAGCCCCCATTGGCCTGGAGTGGCGAATCGCGGCCAGTGGGATCTGCGATTGGCCTAACCTGCGGACGTGGCAGGTAAACAAACCAGTCCAGCCCACCAGGGGCTTTCCCTGAACAAGCGGCGCCCCTAGTCTGGGAACCACTGCTCTAAGCAAAGCCTAGGCACATCTCTCACCTAATTTGTCAACTTCTCCTTGTTTCATTAGGCAAGCAGGCCCTGCTTTGCCTTGGCCTGGAAGGCCAACTGCATGCTACCAGCAAAACTTCCCTTACCTTCCCCAGTCATCCCTGGATTGAATTCCATGCTGCAGGAAGCCTGTGAAGCAGGATTCTTCTCCATATCTCCTAATACCTCAGCCCTTTGTCTCAAGTTGCAGTCATGCTGTCGCTGTTTCATGTATGATCCCCCTCCTCCATCTGGGTTTTGGGGAAGGGAGCAATTGTGGTGAGACAATCCCCTGGACAGTTAAGGGTCCAGAGGTTGGTCTTCCATTGTATCCCCAAGGTAGCTCCATTCACATGTTGACGTTCTTGATAGCCCATCCATACCAACCCCCCTACATGCCTACCTGACTCGCATCTCAATCACTTCCTCACTTAGCCCTTGTCTCTGGAAAGAGATTAACCCCTTCATACCAAGTGGATAGCAATGCAGCAGCGAATAGGGAAAATGAGTCACCCACACTTTTCATAAAAATAATACAGAATTTTACTACATTCTCTGCATCTGCTTTGGATCATTAGGGTTGATTGCTGTAGTATATATACACAGTAACTCAAACTGTGACTTTGTGGGGTACATCACCTTCTGTCCTACCAAATAAGACAGACAGACAGTTTCAGGTCAAGGATTCTCAATGGAACCCTTCAATGTGTTTAAAATTGTCTCCCTCTACTAAGAAACACTTGACTTGGTGTTAATTGTCCTCATAGTCTGATTGTAGGGACAGCAGAGACAACACAGCAGTTGGAAGGACAAGGGTAGCAACTGGGGATTTAGCTTAGAAAAATGCTTTGTATTTTCTCCCAGTTGAACTATTTTCTTTGGCTTCTGCTGCAATTTCTGTGGTGCTGGGTTTTTTTTAAAGCTGATATACATAAATATCTTTCTGACAGTAGTTTGGATTCTGGATTCATTTTAATGGGCCACAGAAATTGAAACTGATTTACACTGAAGAGTTAATTAGCAATAGTTTGAATTTGCAATTTTTAAAAAAAAACCCTCTGGTTGGCTCATTTGCTCTCTTTTCACCTCACTTGTTAGGGACAAAATGTTGCTTGAAATAAAGTTTTAACAAGTCTTCAGTGCTGCACGCTCAGTACAGAAACATAGACCTGGAAAAATTCCCAGCTCCCACTCTCAAGTCCTTATCATTTGCACAGATTTCCATCTGGCTGGGGTTCAGTCCTAGGGTATGTACCACAAACTCCAGCAGGACTAGTCTTCTGGGACCTGGAAACACAATAATGCTCTCGTCATGAGCAGGACAGCATGCTGAACTCCTGTGAAACCTGCAAGACTCTTCTTCTAAGTCTTCAAAAACTTCTGTCAATATAAACCACAGTGTGAGCTGGATTACTGCAACATGGCTGGCTAATGGGCTTCAGAAGGACTGAAGTGATTAATCAATGATTCATCATAAACATAACTGCACTGTATAATTGGCATCAAATTGAGAACCTGGTTAATGGAAAATAATAAAGTACTGAGTCTGGAGGAGATGGAGAGATAGGGTGCTGACTTCTAGCCAATGCCCAGAGATCTGAGTTAGAGGCCTAGCCATTGGGGTGATGGAGAGGCTCCGTTAGGAGGATGGGAGAGAACTTCAAGAGGATGATGGAGGGTGGGGTAATAGCCTGTGACGTGGGTCATGAGAAGGGAGGGGAGAATAGGTTATCCCTGTTCAGAACAGAAGCAGATTTGGGGCTCAGCTTCCTATTTGGAACACCCATTTGGTGACATGGAGACAGTTATTGTCTTGGTATCGTTTGCTTATTTACCCAACGTGCCTGTGATAAATGAGAGAGGGGGTAGCTCCCTTTTGTGGACACCCAGCCAGCGAGTTATTTATAGAATCCCTTTTGGTAGCTGTTCTCTACTTGCTTTACCTGTAAAGGGTTAAAAGTCTGACTGCATGCATAGGTAAAGGGAAGTGAGTGGGCACCTGACCAAAAGAGCCAATGGGAGGGCTAGAACTTTTTAAAATTGGGAAAAAACTTCCCTTTGTCTGTTGTTGTTGTTCTCCGGGGAAGAGAGGAACAGGGCATCAGTTATGCTGTGAGATGCTGAAGGCCAGGTATGAAAATAAGCAGAATAATACCTAGAAATTGCTTATTTGGAAACCCAGATATGTAAGTAGATCAGAAAATGTGTAGGAAGATACAGTTAGGTTTATTTTGTTTTTTCTTATGGTTTGTGGACTCCTCTGTGCTAACCTCAAATGCTTTTATTTTGCTTGTAACCTTTAAGCTGGACCTCAAGAAGGTTATTCTTGATGTTTAATTTTTGTAAGTGGGTTTTTAAAATCTAGCAAAAGCCTAAGTTCCAGATGTATTTTCTTTCTTTTTGTTTTTAATAAAATGTACCGTTTTTAAGAAGAGGATTGGATTTTTGGTGTCCTAAGAGGTTTGTGCATATGTTGGTTAATTAGCTGGTGGCAACAGCTGATTTCCTTTGTTTTCTTTCTCAGCTCTTCCCTGCAGGGGGAGGTGAAAGGGATTGAGGGTACCCCACAGGAAGGGATTCCCAAGTCCTCTTTCCTGGGTTCTCAAAAGGTTTTTTTTTTTGTCTTTTTTTTTGCGCACTTGGGTGGTGTCAGCATCTACCCATCCAAGGTCAGAGAGAAGCTGTGACCTTGGGAGTTTAATACCAGCCTGGAGTGGTCAGTATTAATTTTTAGAATCCTTGCGGGCCCTTACCTTCTGCACTCAAAGTGCCAGAGTGGGGAATCAGCCCTGACAGTGCCCTCAAGACCTGTTTCCTTGAACAACAGTGTGGTAACAAACCACAGGCAAGCACCTTCCTTTTGCTGAAATCTCAGGTAAGGCCCTGCTGGTCTGTTCTAAGTGGCAACCTCCTTGGGTCTCTCTCTCTCTCTCTCATGGACTCACAGCAAACTCAAACAGATCCAAGTGCTGAAATCACTCTCTGGGCTCATTCTTCACCTTCAGCCCCTACGCTTTACACCTGGGAGTGCCCTACTTCAAGGCCCCTCAGACCAGATCGTCTGGAAATTAGCCCTCCTTTTGTGCAGCTCAGTAAAGTCTAAGAGGCCAGACAAATAAATGTGTTTTAACTCACACAGTAACCTGAACTCTGAGGCCAGGTACTTTATGGCACTTTTAACGTTTTCTGTGGAGAGTTGCACACTGGTTGCTGGTACCTCAATGACCCCATTGTGCCAGCCATTAGCACCTCTCTCCATAACCATATAAAGGGGAAATTGAATGGAAGAGGAAAGATGAGAAAAGAGGCACAGAGTAAAAGCCAGACTGGAAAAAGGAGTGAGCAGAGGAGGAGGGATAATGAAGTGGTGGGAGCAGACAAAGAGGTTATGAAAAAGATAAAGCCATCTCAGGCCTGGTTTACACTAAAACTGGTCCTGTAGCTATGCCACTGTAGTGCCCCGAGTGTAGACATGGCCCAAGGGCGTGTGTGAAAGGCTTAGGAAGATAAAGCAGAAAAATGAGAACACTAGGAAAGGAAGAGGAGCAGAAGGGGTCCCAAAGAGCAATGTAGGAGTCGGTGAAATCAACAAATACTTCTGTTCCCTTTCCTGGAAGGGCGAACCCACCCCCACAATGGGCTGGGATTGCTGAGTGTGCCCCAGAAGGCTGCATGACCCTTTGGACCTCTCTGCTTTTCATGATTAGCCTCAGGGGCAGCTCTGGCATGCGGGGGGAGGGGGGAACCCTTTGCCTTCGTTTTCCCTTTCTTTCCATTTGAACAGTGCAGGGATGATATCAAAAGAATCTTTTCTCTAGGGGTATGGGACTTGAGTTAACCACATATGGTAACAGCTCCTGCACATCCCTTTGTGTCTGCAAGATCTCTCTCTCTGAAGGAAGCTCGGGAGAGTTATGTGAAATTAGTTAATTGCCTCACTCTTGTTCCGACTGGAACTGTGTCCCTGTCACAGAACTGCCATCAAAAGGCATTATGATGCATAACATAATGGGAAGGATTAAAAATTGCAGTGCAGTGGCCTGTAGATTACAGTAGTGCCCCACCAGCTTCAACCAAGATCAGGGCATCATGGAACCACAGGGCCTGCTCTCCCTCTGATCTTTAAATCGTCTCTCTCAGAGTATGTCCCTCTTAGGTGGTGGCTCAGGCCCTATACTTTCTCAATGGGCAACCCTGAGATGCTGCTACTCTGAGACTGGATCCCTGGCTTAACCACCTTTGGTTCTCACCGTGGCTCCTTCAACGGTCCATAGGAGCCTTGACCTCTGCTGGTGATGGACGCCTCTTGGGAATAATGCAACCAGCAGAAGTTTGCAGCAACGCAGTGCAGCCTTTTCTAAACAAGACATTATTTATTCATTCCTCAAAGGTGGACAGAGCAGCCGGAAAGAACAATAAAAGGCCTGCCTGCTTCACTATTACGTACAGCTTTGCAAGTTCCCCTCAGCCCTGCTAACTCCATCTCTGGCAGGGAGGAAACGGAATGCCCATGCTCATAGCATCTGTCTCTTGATGTGTGTGCCTCAGCCTGTCAGCTTCTCACTGACACACTCTGGGGCAGCCTCTCTGGCTCATCCAACCCCACTCCCTTTTCTAGGGTCATTGAGGTTTTAGATCTCCTTTGATCCCAAGCTTGGCCTTATGCTGGATGGAGCCAAGTCAGTAGTTTATTCCCCACTGATAGCCCAGCCATTTTTATCATACCTGCTTTGAAGGTGTGTACCTGACACTGACTTATCTTTGCCCTTCTCTCATTTCCTGTGGGCTTTCCCATGTACAGTGTCCTTTGATTTAACTCCATAGTGAGTAACCCCCCCCCCCCCAACTGAACACACCGGGTACATCTACATTTGAGCTGGGAGGTTTGATTCCCGTCGTCGGCTAACCGTCCTGAGTACAATCCTACCTGACCCCCTAGGTATGTACTTAGGTAGCTAGCCTGAATTACTACCAGTGTTGTCGCAGGTACACTGCTATTTTTAAGCCCCGGCTTGAGCAAAGCTAGCGTGGGTATGTCTACATGAGCCGGAATCACACCTCTCAGCTCAAATGTAGATGTACCCACAGAGGCCTGCACCATATTCATAAAAAATAATACAGATGGTTTCCCAGTTCGTCACACAGGGCTCCATTGTGCTAGGCACTGTACATACACAGAGCAAGAGACACTCCCTGCCCCAATGAGCTTACAATCTAAATAGAGAAGACAGACAAGGGAGAGGAAGAAAGGAAGGATTATCATTTTACAAGTCGGGGACAGAGGCTCAGACTTTAAATGACTTGCTGAGAGTCACCGAAGAAATCTGTAATAGAACCAGGAATTGGAGCCAGATCTCCTGAGCTCACAGCTTCACCACGGGTCCACCCTTCTTCTCTCATGTAATGTGATGATTTGGTAATGGAGAGGCTGGTGTACATCAATAAGGAGCGTGTAAGGGGTGGAAAGTGGTGATAGAAGTCAAAGCAGTGTGAACATGAAGCATCATTCCTGGAAATAATAATATGATAGTGCTTTACTGTGAGAGATATTCTTGTTGTACTTGTTTGTGCTGCAGTTTGTGACACAAAAGGCCCAGGAAGAATTCAGAGCAGTTTTGACCACATTTTGTCTTCCGAAAATAAGTTTCTTCCACTGAAGAATGTGCCACGGTCTCCTCCTCCCTTCCTGAATGGGGGAGCAGGCAGACACAAATTAATCAGGTCTATGTTGCCAATTTGGTGCTTACCTCTTGCTCTAAGCTACAAAATATTTCCTGTCGCTTGTTCAGGAAGAAACTTTCCTCCAGGCTTCAATGCCTAATCCAATAACACAAGGCACTGCAATGAATTCCATCTTGTTCAATCAACAAGCTATTAGGCGGAAACAGTATTCCAATCAGAATCCCCATTCACCCACCCAAACAGTAATGTGGCTTTCCCCGCCAAGACAGGAGAGCCAATATGTTGTGAATAATGATGTTTTCCTATGGTCTATCTAGTCCCTGAATTCTAATTTTCAACAGCTAGCTTCCAGATGTGTCTAACGGTTCATGAAAGGTAGTGATCCATCTGAAATTCCTTGGGACAGTCCTGATTTTTGGCAGGTTTTGTGTTGCTTCCTTCAAAGGGGGAGGGGGGGCATCCCATTTTATTTTTGCTTCATGAAGCCACAGCTCCACTTCCTGACATAATTTTCTTATCCTGTAGGAGAAAACAGCAAAGTGGTGACCCCAATTTTGTAGAGTTTACACTCAATGTGCTTTTTTTTTTCTTTTTCAGATTTGACCTGATTGCCAAGGCTAGATCCCAGTGGGCAACATTCCCATATTTGTAATTTTAAGTCTACATTTGGGTTCTTTGTCTTAAATAGTGTTTTGTATTTAATTCAATTTGTGTGTTTATTTAGTGGAAGGCATTTCAGCTTCCTTGATATTGTGTAAGGAAGATTTTTGGGGCCGTCTGGCTTCACCTTTTCCCAATAGAAGTTTTACATGGATGCAAAATTCTCCTTCCCTATGCCCAAGTTTCAGTCCTTGACCCACAAAGGAAGAGGGAGAGGTCCAGTTTTCAAAACATGAGGCTAGAATAACTGCTCAGTGTTGGACTGGAAATGGGTAAGATTCTTGACTGTCACTTTGCTTTTTAACATTGCCCCCCTTCTGTTCCTACTGGGGTTACAAAGCCTGTCCCGCTGACTCCCGACCCAAGCCCTATCCTTGCAAGCACATGGCACAAAACTTATAAGCCTAACAACTGGCAAGGCAAGATCGTAACAAGAAACCTATTGATATCCCAGGAGAACCTGATGACAGAGAGAATGTGTCACTTTCAATTCAGTCAGCAAAAGAGACTGGTTGAGAGGGTACCTTTCCCACAAGGTATGTGGAGTCTTGGACATCAAACTCCTGTTCTGACTTGGGGCTGCGTGTTTAATTACTCTCTGTGTGAGGCAATGAAAATTAACCCCCAAATTCACAGGTAAACCTTCCCCGGGCCCCCTTGGAATTAGAGATGAAAAAGGCCTATCAGGAAATCTGGTCTGATAGTGTGGAACAGGTGAGGGGAGGCATGTTAAAAGGAGGAGGGGAATCTGCTTAATGCTGAGAAGAATTACAAGGTTTCGCTCCTGAAATTCTGAGGAGATCTTCAAATCTTTCTGAGGTTTGCCCATCAGGAATATAGCTTCCAGGAAGTGATAGGACAGCCTGAGCACACTCACAGCATCAGGCCATGATTATGATCTGACACCAGTTTTAGAGTGGTGAAACTCCATTCACTTTGGTGCACTTACTCCTGCTTTATGCGCTGGCCTGCAAGAGAAGAATCAGGCCCAAAGACTCAGAATTCCTAACCATTGTATTTTACCATAATTTTCTCCACAACCCAGACTCATCATGGAAAAGGAAATGAGCCATCTGCATAGCCTGCACTGAAACAAATGGCCTCAGAAGAAAATGGTAAGCCATTTCAGAACATAAGCTTTCATATATACACACACACACACACACACACACACAGAGCACATCCTATATACACATACACTGAGCACAACCCTTTACCTATACTATGATGTTCAAGCACCAATCAAACAAATATCACCTTTATGCAGGGTATTATATATTGATTTGGGGTTAAATCAATTTTTTCTGGTTCCCCAGAGAATCTCATGACATTAGCGATCTTTTCTCTTAAAATTATCCTTTTTTGTGTGTGCATTTGCAAAGAGCAAGGCAAATAAACAATAGAACTCCTTCGCTATAAGGTTAATGCTTGAATGTAGCAGTGGAATTTTTTCTCTTCATTTCCCTAGATAGAGCTTCAAGTATTTGCTTTGAACTGATACTCACTAGAGATGGGTGAAACTCTCATAGTTTGGTTAAATTTGGTGCTCCAAAAGTTCAGACTTATACTTCTGACTTCATCAGAAACTTATACAGATCTTTGTACACTTCTCACCTCATAATACCTAATAATTCAAACAAGCTTTTCTCCACAACCTTGAGGGCTAGAAACTTACTCTTCTTAAAAATGAAAGCTGAGATTCTCACCGAAACACAGGTTTCAGAGTAACAGCCGTGTTAGTCTGTATTCGCAAAAAGAAAAGGAGTACTTGTGGCACCTTAGAGACTAACCAATTTATTTGAGCATGAGCTTTCATGAGCTACAGCTCACTTCATCGGATGCATCCGATGAAGTGAGCTGTAGCTCACGAAAGCTCATGCTCAAATAAATTGGTTAGTCTCTAAGGTGCCACAAGTACTCCTTTTCTTTTCACCTAAGCACACATCTCCAAGAGCTGTGTCTTTAAGAAAAACAACAAATATTTTGAGAGTGGGAGACCTTCACTCTCTATAGCAGAGGAGCAAAATTATGTTCATTAAGAACATAAGACCGGCCATACTGGGTCAGACCAAAGGTCTATCTAGCCCAGTATCCTGTCTTCCAACAGTGGCCAATGCCAAGTGCTTCAGAGGGAATGAACAGAACACGTAATCATCAAGTGATCCATCTCCTGTTGCCCATTCCCAGCTTCTGGCAAACAGAGGCCAGGGACACCATTCCTGCTCATCCTGGCTAATAGCCATTGATGGACCTAGCCTCCATGAATTTATCTAGTTCTTTTTTGAATCCTCTTATAGTCTGGGCCTTCACAATATCCTCTGGCAAAGAGTTCCATAGGTTGATTGTGCATTGTGTGAAGAAATACTTCCTTTTGTTTGTTTTAAACCTACATTCATTGGCCACTGGCCTCCAGGACAAACTCATAACCTCTCCATCCCAGTCGCAGAGTGATTTGATTTTCAGCTAAAAACAAGAGCTTTTATTTAAATGTGTTCACAAACAAATTATTTCAGTGTGATTTGTGATTCCTATTGACTTGAATGGCACAGGCTCAAACCATACATGAGGAGAGTCCTCTTACACGGAATATCCCATCTGCTCAAATTGCTCACCTTTACCTCGATTAGCTGGGTGACTCTCCCTTTCCACTTCTCTGCCTCCTCTTTGGGTCTATAGCCCAGTCAAAATTACTGGAAGCCTGAATCCAAAACTCCCAAATACAAAAAAAGTTAAACCAGAATTTGTGATGGGCAGGCTTCCTATATCCATAGGTGCTCTGATGGAATAGACAGTGACTTGAACTTTTTCTCTGACCCTTAGAGATGAACCGGAATCAGTTCCTCAGATGTGAGGAGGCCAAAACCTTGGAGGATGGGGAAGGTTGAAATCTGAATCGAAATATTGATCAAAATTTCACGTCCCCTCTCATTGTAATGGATTTGGACAAAAACTTCAGATCCAAACTCCGCCACGCTTTGGAGCATTCCAAATCCCTATCCATAGTTGAAGCTAGATAGAGAAAATGAATTCCTGGGTACGCCAATGTTTCTTTCATCTCCATCTCTTCCCTCCCAGGTCTTCTTCACTGGCTACAGGTTCAACTGTATCAGCTATGTTCTCTGTGCCAACTGTCCTATCTATAAACCTGCTGCTACAGTGTCAGTCTGTTGGAGGGTGACTACATAGTCACCTCCCTCCTGGGTGGTGGCAAAATCTTTTTGTTCGCTAGGTCAGAGGAACTTCCTCATTCCACAATGGACTCATTTCCTCAGCTGTCCATTGCATTTCCTGCTGAAATCAACAATAAACGAGGCAGCCAGGAATTCCAAACATATTTCTGGGAGTGATTGGTTAGCTGAGAAATCTTGAACAAGACATTTTTCTACTGTAAGTTTCAATCTATTCCGTCGCATTTCTTGTGTTAAATGTTTTATAGAATCTAATCTTTGAGGCTCTTTAACATCATTAAAATTCAGGTGAAAGGAAGCTGAAGGAACAAGAGGTGTGGATAGAGCTCTGACCTTCTGCAAGATTCCACTCTGTTCTAAGAAATAAAATAAAATGAGAAATGTTTCAACAGTAGCCACATGTCATGCAAGTCATTTCTTTGGAATGCTAAAAGAAGAGTGACTATGTCCTTCTCCTCCATTACCCTGGGCATGACCTTTGCTTTCACATGGACACATACTGTACGAACAAATCAAAGGCAAAATTAGTCTGTGTCAAAACACAATATACGGCCCATTTCCACATGAACAGGCTAAAAGGTACAGAGGCAGCTTGGGTGAGAAGGCAGTTAGTTATCCTGAAACATTAATAGCCAGTGCCAGCTCAGCTGTTTTGGAAAAGAGCTGTGACCCACCCCTGCTGCTGCTACTGTCAGCTTGGTGCTTGTCAGGTGGAGACAAAAGTTGGGGGGGCTTGTTGTAATACAGCAGCTGTGCAGTGAATACCTCAAGCGATGCCAGGTCAGGATTAAGAGCATTCCACTCCCCTACACTGATCTGATCTTCTGCAGGAGAAGAAATGGCTGCAGGAACTTAATTCTACCAACAGCTGTGATTAGGTCAGCTTGCTGGTACAGCTCTCAGTTCTACAGCAGTGAACCAATGCAACAGGCCAGTACAGTCATATTATATTTTTGTGGTATTTGTTTTTCGCAAACTGGTCATTCAGATTTAATTTCCTCTGACTTTGTGTTCCAAAGGGGAAGAAAGAGCTTGGTTTTCAGTGGGAGATGTACAGCTCCTGTTAATAATAGGATACATTATTAGTTTTCAGTGGGAGATGCACTACTGCTGTTTAGAACGAGTTGGTTTTCAGTGAGAAATGCACACTTGCTCTTACTAATGGGAGTTTTGGAACCAGTGTACATAATTTTTAAAGAGTGTTTTTTGTGATATTGGACACCTGCGATATTGGACAGCTTGGAAAAGAGGGGACTAAAGGGGGATATGATAGAGGTCTATAAAATCATGAGTGGTATAGAGAAAGTAAATAAGGAAGTGTTATTTACTCCTTCTCATAATACAAGAACAAGGGGCCACCAAATGAAATTAATAGGTAGCAGGTTTAAAACAAACACAAGAAAGTATTTTTTCACGCAACGCACTGTCAACCTCTGGAACTCCTTGCCAGAGGGTGTTGTGAAGGCCAATACAATAACGGGGTTCAAAAGGGAGCTAGAGAGATTCATGGAAATATGTCCATCAATGGCTATTAGCTATGATGGGCAGGAATGGTGTCCCTAGCCTCTGTTTGCCAGAAGCTGGGATTGGGAGACAGGGCATGGATCACTTGATGAACCTGTCTGTTCATTCCCTTTGGGGCTCCTGCCATTGGCCACTGTCAGAGGACAGGATACTGGGCTTGATGGACCTCTGATCTGACCCAGTATGGCTGTTCTTATGTCCAATAAGAAGTGTTCAGAGGCCACCAATTAATTTCATACAGGCTGCCAAACAGCAATGGCTTTGGGTAACTACAAATCTAGGTTGTTTTAGAGCTGACAACCTAAGGCAGTGGTTTTCAAACTTTTTTTTCTGGCGACCCAGTTGAAGAAAATTGTTGATGCCCGTGACCCAGTAGAGTTGGGGCAGAGGGGTTTGGGAGTGACTCAGGGCTGGGGCAGAGGGTTGGGGTGCAGGGGTGAGGGCTGCGGGGTGGGGCTGGGGATGAGGGGTTTGGGGTGCAAGAGCGGGCTCCAGGTTTGGGGGGGCTCAGGGCTGCAGCAGGGATTGGGGTGTGGGAGGAGGTCAGGGCTCTGGGCTGGGGGTGGGGATGGGGATGAGTGTTTGGGGTGCAGGAAGAGGCTCCGGGTTTTGGGGGAGCTCAGGGCTGCGGTAGGGGATTGGGGCATGGGCTTACCTCAGGCGGCTTCCAGTCAGTGGCACAGAAAGGGTGCTAAAGCAGGCTTCCTGCCTGTCCTGACACTGCAGACTGCGCTGCACCCCGGAAGTGGTCAGCAGCAGGTCCAGCTCCTAGGCGGAGGTGCACAAGCGGCTCTGCGTGGCTCTCGCCCGCACTTACCACCCCCACCCCCAGCTCACATTGGCCAGTTCCCAGCTAATGGGAGTGCAGAGCCGATGCTCGGGGTGGGGCAGTACGTGAAGCCCCGTGGCCCCCCTACCTAGGAGCTGGACTTGCTGCTGGCCACTTCCAGGATGCAGCGTGGTGTCAGAACAGGTAGGGACTAGCCTGCCTTAGCTGGGCAGCACCGCTGACGCCTCTTTTAACAGCCCGGTCGGTGGAGCTGACCAGAGCTGCCGCGACCCAGCGCCTTACATTCTGTGACCCAGTAATGGGTCGGGACCCACAGTTTGAAAACCACTGACCTAAGGTATACTTTTGTATCCCATTACCAACGTTCTGTTCTACCCAGTCCCCCATCACGTAGCAGTTTGAAATTGTAGTTGATGGATAGTATCTAGAATTAGCTTATTTTCCAGTCTTCAAATGAGAGTGACAGGCAGATCATGATTGTTACTCGTGAAATGTTCTCAGCACCTAAAGTGCTTAGTGAATACAATTTTTCATGATCTGCAATAACGATTGAAAAGAAAAAAAATGTGATTGATTTCTATGGGAATTTTTCTTCCCCCATCAAATTAGCGTTATAGTCTTTTAATAACAATCTCAATGAGGCATCTTTATTTAATGGCAATGTTACATGCCTAGAAAGATTGCGTGGACACACACCTGCACTCCCCAATGCCCTTGATATACTGCCCTGGCTGCTCTGGCATTCAAGAGTCCCAAATGGACATTCAAACATGTGCGCGCGCACACACACACACACACACACAGAGTTTTAATGTCCATAATGTTTCATCTGTGCATCAAAAAGTACCTTGCAAACATTTCCCATTTCCTTAAGCCTCACAGCACTCCTGTTGCTATTGTCAGACCCATTTTGCAGAATTAGATACAGAAAAAGTTGAGCGTAGAACTTGTCAAAAATGTTTGACATTTGCAATTTTAATTTTTTTTCATGGAAATCTTGATTTAAAAAAAACTATCACAACATTTTAATTAAAACTGTCGCCTCTTTTTCAAATAGTTCTTGTTAAGTAACTTACTCAACATGTTGTTTGCAGTGTTTCATAACTTTGCTAGATTCTAAAAATCATGGTCTTAATAAAGGTACTGGATTTAGGGCTTTTTACAACCATCTGCAAGGGCTCGTCTACACCAGCAACGTTTAAGGTGGCTTGTGTAGTCGCGGCAGAGTGCTGGGAAAGAGTTCTCCCAGTGCTCTAAAAAACCCACTTCCACGAGGGGGGTGGCTCCCAGTACTGGTGCACTGTCTACACTGGCGCTTTACAGTGCCGAAACTTCCTGAGCTCAGGGGGGTGTTTTTTCACCCCCCTGAGCAAGAAAGTTGCAGCGCTGTAAAGCGCCAGTGTAGATGAGCCCAAACTCACTAACCCCCCTTTTTTGTCCTTTGACTGCAGAGGTGTTAACAGGTCACTTCACTTTGAATGGTCTCTTATAATATGTGTTATCTATGCTAAACACTTTGCACTCATTCAGAATTCGTTCATGGGGTCATGACATTTATGTGTTACCAAATATTCTTCACAGCTAGTGCTCAGAGCTGCTAGCCGAGATATTTTCAGGGGCCCTGTTCAGGGGTCAGCCACTTAAGAGAATCAACATTGACGTAATTCACACTTTCTTCCGGCCCTTCAGCGAGTACGCTATTTTTCTTAATTACGACTGGTGAATAGCATAATTTACGGGTGGCCAACCTGAGCCTGAGAAGGAGTCAGAATTTACCAAAGAGCCACAGTAATACGTCAGCAGCCCAACATCAGCTCCCACACCCCGCTCCCAGCGCCTCCTACCCACCGGCAGCCCTGCCAATCAGTGCCTCCCCCTCCCTGCACCTCCCGATCAGCTGTTTTGTGGCATGCAGGAGGCTCTGGGGGAGAGGGGGAGGAGTGAGGGCATGGCAGGCTCAGGGGAGGGGGCGTGGGAAGGGGTGGAGTGGGGGCAGGTCCTGTGGCAGAGCCAGGGGTTGAGCAGTGAGCACCCCCTGGGCACATTGGAAAGTTGGCGCCTGTAGCTCCAGCCCTGGAGTCGGTGCCTGTACAAGAAGCCGCATATTAACTTCTGAAGAGCCGCATGCGGCTCCAGAGCTGCAGATTGGCCACCGCTGGCATAATCTACTAAATTTCATTAACCCAGGCCCGGATCCAGGGCTGAATCAGTGAGAATTTTCCCTTGCTTAAAGTTAAGCACATGCTTTTGCTTTGCTGGGTTGGGGCTTTAGTCTGTCTTGCACTCACTGAGATCCACTTCTTGATGTATAAATTACACCCCAAGACACTAGGTGGCCCATGGTCTTCCTAGTTGCCTAATGTTAACAGTCCTTCTGATATTGCCTTCCACATACCCAGTCAGATGGCACTGGGCAGTTTAAGAACTTAGACAGCTACAGTGCTATACGACTGCACCACAGTTTCTTGATAGTTAATGGAAAACTAATGAAAGAGCAGCTGCTGATCCTTCGCCCACCCACTTCACACACACAAAATTCTCCTCACAGCATTCTTCTCCTTTTGTTTTTAATAGAGGCCCTTGACTGTCAAAGCCAGTGATTACACTAGCTAAGTGTTTGGGAGTCGAAAGTGGGCACCTGTCGTCTGAAAGATAAAAGACCTTCAGCCAATTGTCTCTGCCTTCTAATCATATTACTTAATACAAATGGATTTTTCAAGCTGCCTTGTACAGTTTGTGTGGCAATTACCTAGGAGAATATGAAGGAGAGAGAAAAACAAACGGAGAGCTGTCAGCTTGTTTTAAACAAGTCTGTGGATCAGAAGGAGATTTATAGGTGGAATAAGCAAACAGTGATTAGTGTGAGCCTTAAAAATGAATGTTGGTTTACTGCTTGCTCTACATTTTTTTTCCCTTGCATCCCAACTTCAAAAATACAATCTGCAGTTCCACAATATGTTCAAAGAGAAGAAAGTTTGGATGGTTGTCGTGAATTAGTGGACAGAGTCCTTGCTTTCTACCCTGGAGGAATGGAGTTCAAGTCATGTTTGGTGATGTGGGATTTACGGGGGATGAGTCCCCTCCTCACACAGTTCTCAGGGGACATATATTTATGGCCACCATTATTATGATCTATTTCAGGGGTCGGCAACCTATGGCATGTGTGCCAAAGACCGCACGCGAGCCGATTTTTAATGCCATGCTGCTGCCTATGGGGTCCCAGCCGCCATCCCCACTCAGCCCGCTGCCGAACCCAGGCCGGGACCCCGGCAGGCAGCAGCGTGCCATTAAAAATCCTGCCCGCCCTGGCCTGCTCTTCTCCGCCCCCCCACCCCCCACCAGCTACTGCTGCAGGGCAGGCAAGCTCCCCTCTCCTTCGCCTCTTCCCCCAGCGTGCTGCGTTCCTACCCCTCCTCCTCTCCCTCCCTGCTGCCGATCAGCTGATGGCCCTCGTGAGGGAGGGGGAGAAGTAGAGTGCTCCGAGGAGAAGAGGTGGGGACGGGGCCGTGGGGACGGGGCCTTGGGGACGGGGGGTGGAATCAGGGCATATCCCCTCCAGCCCCCTGCCGTGAGCTGCTCAGGGCAGGGGGCTAGAAGCACCCCCACAACCCCATCCCACACCCCCGGCCCCCTGCCCTGATCCCTGCACCCCCACACACACTCTGCCCTGACTCCTGCACCCCCTTCACATGCCTCCAGCCCCCTGCCCTGACTCCTGCACCCCCCACACATACCCAGCCCCCTCACACCCCATGTCCTGACTCTTGCACCCCCCACATTCCCACCCCCACCCTGAGCACCAAATGGGAGCTGCCCAGGTAAGCACTCCACACCCCAACCCTGAGCCCCCTCCCTCATTCTAGCTCCTGGCCAGATCTTACACCCCAACCCCCAGCCTGCTCCTTCACCCCCAGCCCTGTGCTTGGTGCACTCCCACCCTCAGCTCAGTGCAGAGAGAGAGAGGAAGAGAATGGCCAGAACCAGGGAGAAGGTAGGTACCCACTCTATGTGGGCAGGGCTGGGATCCCAGACCGGCAGCGGGCTGAGCGGGGCCGGCAGCCGGGACTCTGGCTGGCAGGAGCCAGGGGACTGAACCCCAGACCGCCAGCAGGCTGAGTGGCAGCGGGCTGAGCCGCTCAGCCCCTTGCCAGCCTGGGGTCCCGGCCGCTGGCCCCGCTCAGCCCGGGGTCCCAGCCGCCGGCCCCGCTCAGCCCGCTGCCGGTCTGGGGTTCTGGCTGCCTGCCCCTTGCCAGGCAGGGTCCCAGCCACAGGCCCCGCTCAGCCTGCTGCCAGTCTGGGGTTCTGGCTGCCTGCCCCTTGCCAGGCAGGGTCCCAGCCGCAGGCCCCGCTCAGCCCGCTGCCGGCCTAGGTGAACGGAACCCCAGGCTAGCAGCGGGCTGAGCGAGCCGGCGGCGTAAGATCAGCATTTTAATTTAATTTGAAATGAAGCTTCTTAAACATTTTGAAAACCTTGTTTACTTTACATACGACACTAGTTTAGTTATATAATATACAGAGAGACCTTCTAAAAAACGTTAAAATGTATTACTAGCATGCGAAACCTTACGTTAAAGTGAATAAATGAAGACTCGGCACACCTCTTCTGACAGGTTGCTGACCTCTGACCTATTTGGTAATTTCTGCTCAGGAGATGTCCAGGGCAGAGTCCACACACAGTTGCCCTACTGTACCTAGCTAACGGGTTAAATAAGGCGAGACTTTGGTTTCCAGAAGTGTGTATATCAAAGAGTTTGTCAACATGGGGAGGTTATATTGGTCTGAGGTAGTGTGTGAATTTAAACTGCTGGAGTTATACCAGTATAACTTCCTGTCTGAACACTTTTACTCTGCTATGAGTGCCTTTCTCTGATGTAGCTTATATCACTTGGAAGCCATTTAGAAATTTAACTACACTAGTATAATTATACCCTTATAACTGGAAAAATCTCCTCTGTACACTTTCATGAACACAAATATCCAATCCTGAAAAGAAACCCTCAATTATTTTTTAAAGAAGACGACGGACCTGAAAGTAAATCTTTGCTGCTCACGGGTGGTTGGTGTCCAGAGTAATTTCAGGGTCGACTAGCTCAGCCTCTCAGCGCTCTGACGTTGCATTCCAGCACTGGCAACAGAACCGTGATACAGATGTCTCCCATGCCAAAAGCAAACTTTCACTGGTCACACGCAGTGTCTGAAATAGGATTTACTATTTCTCTTCCAGGACAGGAAATGTCTGCTAATCAGTTCCATTCCATCGGGTAAAGACAAAGCTGTGTGCATTTTGAACCCTGACGCGTTTGTTGGATACATACATGCTGACATGATGTACTAGTGTCTGCTTCCCTTCAATCTGATGGGAATCCCTCTGAGTCCTACAACTGCCCTGACATAAAAGGAAAAGATCCAGTTTAATAATCTATCATCATGCTTAGCCAATATCAGAAATATTTGTCTGGGAGAATTCCAGTTGCAGCTGATTAATTGCACATGGGCTGTGGTTAAAGAAATAATCGATTTTCCATTCAATGTTCATGTGTGCTACATCATCTAGACCAGAGGTGGGCAACCGTGGGCCACATCCGGCCTGCAGGACCGTCCTGCCCGGCCCCTGAGCTTCCGGCCGGGGAGGCTACCCCCGGTCCCTTCCCCACAGCCTCAGCGCGCTGCGCTGCCAGCGCTCTGGCCCGCCGCTCCTACCGGGCAGTGCGGCGGCGGCGTGGCTGGATCCAGCATGGTAAGGGGGCGGGGAGGTCCCGGGGGGGCAGTCAGGGGATAAGGAGCGGTTGGATGGGATGGAGGTTCGGGGGGGAGGGGCAGTAAGGGAATGGGGAGCAGGGGCGGTTGGATGGGTGTGGGAGTCCCGGGAGGCCTGTCAGAGGGCAGAGGTGTGGATAGGGGTGGGGACAATTAGGGGACAGGGAGCGGGGGTGGGGGGGTTTGATAGGGGGTGAGGTCCCGGGAGGGGGCAGTCAGGGGACAAGGAGCAGGGTGGGTTGGATGGGTCGGAGGTTCTGAGGGGGACAGTCAGGGGGTGGATGGGGGTGGGGGCCAGGCTGTTTGGGGAGACACAGCCTTCCCTACCCGGCCCGCCATATAGTTTTGCAACCTCGGGCCAAAAAGTTTGCCCACCCCTGAGCTAGACCTTCACATTGATAGTGCCACTCTTATCACTAGTGATATCCTCACCTCACTGGTGCCACACTCTCATCACACTCACATCCACCCAGATCTTTGGGCTCTCTCTTTTTCCTTTCTCACACATTACCTGCATATACCCCAGATGTTTTCCACCCACAGTTTTCTTTAGCTTCTTTAACACCCATATTTCAAATAGTTTTACTGAGATGAGTGCCCAAGGGTCACATTGTATTGAGCTTCCAAATGTAGAGCAATATCTTCTTTTCTTACAGATAGTTGGTGCCAGACAAGACTCCAGGGCTGTTTTTAGTCCTCAGAGCCTCCCTGAAAAAACAAAATACACAAAAATTAAAATCCAGAAATGTTCTCTATAGAGATGGGCCTGAGCCAAAACCCTGGATACAAATATCCGTGACTTTACAGGGATTAGATTCCAGATGTCTGTTTTGTCAGTTGGGCCCCTCTCTGGTTTTGTAACAGCCAAAAATTCTGTTTTAGGATAATTAGCAATTTCTCAACACCATTTCCAATCACCATTTCAATTAGAGGAGGGATAGCTTAGTGGTTTGAGCATTGGCCTACTAAACCCCGCATTGTGAGTTCAATCTTTGAGGGGGCTAGTTAGGAATCTGGGGTGAAAAAAAATTTTGGATGATTTAGTTGGGGATTGGTCCTGCTTTGAGCAGGGGGTTGGACTAGATGACCTCCTGAGGTCACATCCAACCCTGATATTCTATGATTCAATCCCAGAGTTTTTGCGCACATTCTGCTATCCAGGGATCCATTTGCCCTATATGAAGACTCTAGTCCAGTGATAAATAAACTGCTTAATGTTGTTGTAATGACAAATTATTTGTCGGTGTCTTAGTTTTAATGTTATGCTTCTTCCAATCTCTATGGGCTGGGGTTTTCCCTTTTTTGCACAGACATTACAAGCCTTGTGGAAAGCAGTCAGGTTACAATATAATTCTTGTGTGTGGCTTTTAGAGGGTCATGCTTTCACATGCTATACCCTTTGGATCAGTTCTGCCTCTGAAAATGGTGAGTAGGGCTGGGAAAAGTAAGTTTGCCAAATTTAGAACCTATGGGAACATGATGGGTTCTAGATTCCATAAACAACTCAAAAAGTTTGAGGTTGATGTCTCATTTAGCTCTAACAAAAATGGTATTTCTAACTGTTGTTCCCGTTCTGGGCCTAGAAGCAGGGGAATAATTATTTTAAAACAAAAATATTTATTGTTTGCATAGCACAGGTTTCCATTTTATGGCAACCTAAGAGGTTTCTTTGGGGATAGGTTAAGTAAGGCCGTGTGTATATTTAAAACATTGCAGCAGCTTGTCCATGTAGATACTCCACCTCCCTGAGAGGCAGTAGCTAGGTCGACATGAGAATTCTCCCATCGTCTTAGCACTGTCTGCACCAGGGTTTAGGTTGGTTTAACTGCATTGCTCAGCAGTATGGATTTTTCACACCCCTGAGTGACGTAGTTATACCAACCTCATTTCCTAGTGTAGACCAGGCCTAAGTCAGCCTGCAGAGTAGTATTTCCTCTTCATGCATGGATCCCTCGTGCCCCTTCAGAATCAGATTCTTAGTAAACCTTGATTGAGGAAGGATAGACCTTATTGTATCAATTATTGTAGGTATGCTTCCAGCATTACCCTCTATAAGCTCTGTAAAGGGTCAGCCACACTAGTGCTTACAGTCCTAAGAACATAACATAAGAATGGCCATACTGGGTCAGACCAAAGGTCCACCTAGCGCAGTATCCTGTCTTCCGACAGTGGCCAATGCCTAGTGCTTCAGAGGGAGAAAATGGTAATGGATGACCTTCATCCATTTATCGGTTAGCTCGTCTGGGATAAGCCATAAGTAGCATGTTAATTCCTTCATCATGAAATTCTCAATTTAAAGTTCCTTTCTTCTTACTCTTTGGTTGGTGGCCCAGTCTAGTGTGCATAAATACAAAATGGCTGCTTGTGCTCTGAAGAAGAGTAACTGTAACAACGTATTCCATGCTGTCTCAATCTGTTCATCCGTTGCCACACAAAAGGCTTTTCTTGGGATATTTACTGCTGATAAAAGGTTCCCGGATAAGCAAACAAACTGTTGGTACTTATCCAAATGGAATGAAACCTCAAAAACTTTCAGCTCATTTCTTATGGCTAACTCCTGGCCTCATTGAAACAACTGGCAAAATTCACACTGACTTCAATGGGCTTTTGCTAATTAAGTTCCCATGTCCCCAGTAATTACTCGACAGCCTGACAACTTTCCCTTGTTCATAATGAATTGGCCCTCATTCAGGGTAGAGAAGATCCTAACACCAAGCATACCAGAGGATAAAGGACAATATGCAAGGTCAATTGCAACGAGCCACTCTGCTGAGCTAGCCATTTTTTGTCCAACTTCCCAACCTCGTGCTTGTGCAAGTAGTGATTTTAGTGTGGAAACTACAGGGCTTGAGAAAAGGTTATTCTGGGGCTGCAGACTCTCAGGCTGGCACAATATTTCATAAATGCACGTATGTATATCACTGTTGTGGTCAAGGACCTTGCCTTATATAAGTTTATGGAGGAGATGGTATGATGGGATAACATGATTTTGGTAATTAATTGATCTTTAAATATTCATGGTAAATAGGCCCAATGGCCTGTGATGGGATGTTAGATGGGGTGGGATCTGAGTCACTACAGAAAATTCTTTCCTGGGTATCTGGCTGGTGAATCTTGCCCATATGCTCAGGGTTCAGCTGATCACCATATTTGGGGTCAGGAAGGAATTTTCCTCCACGGCAGATTGGAAGAGGCCCTGGAGGTTTTTCGCCTTCCTCTGTAGCATGGGGCATGGGTCACTTGCTGGAGGATTCTCTGCTCCTTGAAGTCTTTAAACCATGATTTGAGGACTTCAGTAGCTCAGACATAGGTGAGAGGTTTTTCGTAGGAGTGGGTGGGTGAGATTGTGTGGCCTGCGTTGTGCAGGAGGTCGGACTAGATGATCATAATGGTCCCTTCTGACCTTAATATCTATGAATCTTATATCTTTTAAAAGGACAGCTGCATCCTCTTATAATTAATCCATAGTATATGGCAGTTCATTTAGAATGGGGATGACTAATCACAGATGCTCTATGGCAGAGCGTATCCCTATTACATGTGAATCCCAGTGACAGTGAATGAAAATCAACTCCCTGAAATTGTAAGGTAATAATTTATATCTCCAAAGAGTTTTGTAAGCGATAATTAATTTATTAAAATAGCGTGTCAGTCTCTTATTTTTCAACGTGGGTAACACACCAAAGCAGCATCCCTCCAGAATATTCAGGGGTGAATCATCAAAGTGCTTTGCATTCCAGTTCAGTTCAGATAAGCAACTAAACACTGTCCAAACCTTGTTCGAACAGGTGGGAGATTCAGGGAGAAAAATTTGTCCCCCAGGTTGTCAGCATTCCGTCTTCTCACCCAGGATAAATCTAGGAAATGCAAAGGCACATGGAAACTAAAGAACAATCTGAATTGGTTCCCTTCCTAATTATTCAGCTGTCTTAGATCTGCAAAGTAGATGAAATCACAGAAGAGCAAGCTTGCTCATGAGGTATTCCATTGTTGCCTTCCCTTTTCCTAAAAATGTCCAGGCCTGGCTTTACCCTAGAATTGCACAGAAATATGGAACACGCACAATTAACCCAACTCCTGAAAAGTTTCAATTTGATTTTGTTATGAAGTTTTAGTTAAATCTTTGGTCATTGTTGTGATTCATTAATTAATTATTATTATTTCTGTTGCGGTAGTGGCTAGAGGCCCCCCAAAAATATCAGGGTCCCATTGCACTGGTTACTGTACAAATAACACAAAGACAATGCCCTCCCCAGAGAGCTCACAGTCTAGCATTTAGACAACATGTGACAGGAGAATAAGCACTTTGGAGGGCCAGCTACCGCGAGAGAAAGATGTGATTCCACAAGGGACTAGTTACAGGGGGTCTCAGGAAGAAGAGGCAGTCACCAGCTACATGAGGGCCAGACAGTCCTATTCTTCATTTATCAGAACTTGTCCATCCACCATTTAGTCCTGACATCAGAATCTTCCTGTTCAAGTCAACGGGCCTGACTCAGTGCTGTCCTGTTGCTTCTTTATGCTGGCTACACTGCTGCAAGGTGGCCACAAAGCAGCTATATGACCCTTTTGAGGAGTGCCTCCAGCTTCCTGGGCCACTCCAGCAGGTACAGAGTGGTTCTGCTGGTTCCCTCCCACACAGGCACTCCAGCCACAGGAGATATGCCACGGACATGGCTTGGGTTTTACTTTGCCCTGGCTATTTCCCAGGCTTATGGAGGTACAAGTTAGAACAGCTGATAGGGCTGTCTAGCTTGCACCAAGTGCCAAATCAACTTCTGGCAGTCCCAGCATAGGAGACACCCAAGCCAGCTCCATCACAGAGATGAACTGGGTCCAATTAATTTCCTCTGATCTGTAAGTGTTCTCTTAGCAGCTGCCTGGACCATGCATCCATTAACTGTAGCAGCAGCATAGATGTTAGTGAAAAGGGGGGCGGGGAAAATGCAATATCAAAGAAAGAAATAGGTCCCAGATAAACAGGGTAGGGAGTCCAGGGGCGTAGTGTCTGTCTCGAAACACTGAAGAGCAGAGAATTAAGCAATGAGAGCACAAGCCTGCCAGCAGCAGAAAGGTCACCAGAAGGATCATCTGTTACAAGAAAATCTAGGACATCCTGCCCTGAAAACTCTTCATTTGATCTCCTCCTCCCATGGTGTGCAGTATTCCAGGCATGTTGTTGTGTGCCAATAGAAAAACAGCCCCTTACTAAAGGCACAAATCCCACACTTCCAAGAATTGCAGCCCCCAGGACGTTATCTAGAGACAGCAGCTTGGAACTTGGCTGTTTTCAAAATTCCTATAAAGTTAGTCAAAAGATGAAATACTCTTCTATAATGTAAAGGCACACAGAGCAATGTACCATGCTGAGAGAGCTTGCAAATGGATTTACAGGACAGTACCGTGTACAGGATTAACAAAGAACTGAAATTGCTTTTACACTTTGGCTTATTAACCCTTATATTACATCCCCCTAGACAGCTCCTCAGTCTCTTTGCACAGACAGTGCAGGGCTTGTAATGTTCTTTAACGATTCAGTGGAGACCTTAAATACTGGCATGTTGTCTGCTCTGTGTACACAGTATAAATCCCCCGTCTATTTCCCCAAGGGCTTCCTCTATTCTCTTTGACCAAAATTTTCCTTCCCAGGCAAATACTGTTGTGCAGTGTACTGCCTGCCACTTTCCACCCCAGAGGTGGTTGCATTTCAGTGGTGTTATATAAAGATCTAGGCAAGTAGTCATTTTTTTTTCATATATCCTAAAATGCATAAAGTGCATTATTCAACAGATATTCTTTCACTAGTTTAGCATGTAGTTTTGGGCGGCATTGAATTCTTTACATGAAAGACTATTGGAGATTTAAACTATAATTCATTCATTCATTATTACTACTAGCTCTTTTGCATTATATGCAAATGCTTCCCACCTGTTATGGGGAATGTCAGAACATTTGCTTTTTCATCTGAGCACTAAATTATACTGATTTGCAGCAACAGTATCACAACCATTTTCATTAAAAATATAGGCCCCAGTCTTGCAACGTTGGTGTGTGTAAACCGACCACTGTGCTCATGTGAAGTCACTTGCAGGTTATGGCCCAAAGACTGTACTATAGCTGATGCTGGATGTTATTATTATTTAGACTTGTGCTATCGTAGCTCCTGGGAGTTCTAATCGTGGACCACAACCCACTGTGCTAGAAGCTGTGAAAACACAGAACAAAAAGATTGTCCTTGCTCTAAAGGACTTATATTTGTATTATCATTGCTGAATGCTTTGTTGGATTCTGTGAGTGGCATTATGGTAGTACACAGTTCCTACCAGCATCAGGGCCCCCTTGTCCTCGGTGTGGTACATACATAGAATGATAGTTACTGTACTAAAAAACTTACACAGTCTAAACAGACAGGACAGGGAAAGCATGGCAGAAAGGTAGTACTGGTAACCCCTTTGTACCTCAGTCTCCCATTAGATGGGAGACTGAGGTACAAAGTGATTAGGTGATTTGCCCAAGGTCATATAGGAAATCCAGGACAAAAAGTGTGAAAAGGAATCCAGTTCTTCTGAGTCCCAGACCAGAGCTTTCACTGCAAAATTATACTGTCTTAGCCCCTTTTTACTGAATTATTTGATTACTAATTGTTTTATTTGATGGTGACATGGAGGGAGCATGGGACTCACAGCAGGACAGGTGAGCTGCTGTCACAAGCTCATGACTTATTTACTACTCATATATACATTTCACTAACGCCGTATTGCTTGTAATGGACATGGCTCCCTGGATAGGATCCATAGCTTCACACATGTGAGCAGTCCCACTCCACTCTGGACCTAAACCAGGAGAAATCTGGTCTCCCGCTATTTTTGTGTTTCACATTTTTATTACTTCAACTCACATAAAGAGTTTAAAAATAAATATAATGTTTAATCCAACTCAGGTGTTTGTGACACCTATAAAGGCTTTAATTATAAAAGTTAAACTGACAACTTCCTTTTAAGTGCAAAAGCAGGTGAACAACCACCATCACAAACACAAAGTTGACTGAATTTTTTTTGAACTTCAAAAAAGGTTTCAAGGCTTGTTTCATAGATATTAAAGTCAGAAGGGACCATTATGATCATCTAGTCTGACCTCCTGCACAATGCAGGCCACAGAATCTCACCCACCCACTCCTGCAATAAACCTCTCACCTATGTCTGAGCTACTGAAGTCCTCAAATCATGGTTTAAACACTTCAAGGTGCAGAGAATCCTCCAGCAAGTGACCCATGCCCCATGCTACAGAGGAAGGTGAAAAACCTCCAGGGCCTCTTCTAATCTGCCGTGGAGGAAAATTCCTTCCTAACCCCAAATATGGTGATCAGCTGAACCCTGAGCATATGGGCAAGATTCACCAGCCAGATACCCAGGAAAGAATTCTCTGTAGTAACTCAGATCCCACCCCATCTAACATCCCATCACAGGCCATTGGGCCTATTTACCATGAATATTTAAAGATCAATTAATTGCCAAAATCATATTATCCCATCATACCATCTCCTCCATAAAATTATCATCAAGTTTAATCTTAAAGCCAGATAGGTCTTTTGCCCCCACTGGGTGAAGGCAGCTGGGTTGTGTTCTTGCTTTACCCATTACACACAGCCACGAAGGTTTGAGAGTCATTCAAGCTCTTGGGGCTACAAACTATTTTCCACTTTTCAAGTGGGATGATAAATTACTTAGGATGCAAAAGGAGTTGTCCATAGGGGTTAAAGGGCCTGCAGGATGGGAAAGACACACTCAGGAAAGAATAAGGTTTGCAAAAATAAAGACCCCCTTTCTCATATTCCTCCATAGCACAGGACAAAGTGAATTTTCTCTTATGCGCGCTGTTAAAAAACAAAATCCTCATCAACCAAACCACAAGCCCAGATCCCAGCTCTCATCCATCACCTCAGCTATTATTTCAGTTTCTCAGAACCAAGTACTTCCAACTCAATTCTTAAGAGACTAAGCTACCATTCTACATAATTCTTTTGTGAATCAGTTTTGTAGACATAGACCACCCCCTTTCCTCCCAGTTTCCACCGTAGAGCAGCTCTTCTGCTGAGGAGCTGATACTTTATAAATTATGCAGTAGCCTGATTGGCCTGTTTAAGATTAATGAGATCATCTGTGCTGATGATATGAGTTACTCACTGTGCTTCAAGAAAAGGAGTACTTGTGGCATCTTAGAGACTAACAAATGTGCTTTCCTTGATCTCCAAGAGCTGGAAGAGGAGAAAAGCTGTCTCCACATTACACTCTTCAGGGGTGTGCTTCGAGGGACTCAAAAGATCCAGCTAAGATCCATTTCAGAATCAGGATTCAATAAGAATTCTGCCAGCGCTCTGTAAGCAAGTGCTAATTTCCTGGGCAACTACCTGTGGTCTTTAAAAATCCTGACCTAGTTTTCAAGGAAGAGTGACTGCCTTGAGACAGAAACCAAGAGAAAGGGTGTGTTTCTCCCATTGATTCTCAGATAGTTTTCACAATACAGTGGCTTAATGAATGTTTCTTCTTTAGCTCAAGCAGTAAGGTTTCTGCTTTTGGAGCTGAAGGAGCTATGTTTAATCTGCATCAATGACCATGGTGTCTGCATGTATGGTATTGTAAACCTGAAAAGTGCTAATGGCTACCATCAGCTGGGTCTCAGATCCAAAGCTATCACAGACCTCGTTAAAACCAATAGATGGGCTAAGCACTCTCTTTCAGGTTTAACATTACAGTTCTTGTTTGTTACATTTGTCCTTTCTTCCCATGATCTTGAAAACAGATCACAATGTTGTAACTGTTATCAGAATCAATCCAAAGTTAGAAGCATTACATTTCTGTGCATCTGGCTCTCAGACACTCTGCTGTGACATACTTTTCTGCAGATAATAAGGGAATGAACAAACAGGGTTCTAGCAGTTTCCATAGGAGGGGGAGACTAAAAAGATTAGGGCTGATCAGTTTAGAAAAGAGATGACTCTGAGAGGATATGATAAAGGTCTAGACAATTATGAATGGTGTGGAGAAATTGAATAGAGAAATGTTATTTATCCTTTCATACAACACAAAATCCAGAGGTCACCTGATGAAATTGATAGCAGGTTTAATACAAATAAGAGGGAAAACTTTTTCACACAACGTGCAGCTAATCTGTAGAAGTCATTGCTGCAGGATGTTGTGATGGCCAAAAGTATCATTAGGTTAAAAAAAGAACTGGATAAATTCATGGAGGAGAGGTCCCACAATGGCTATTAGCCAAGATGGCCAGGGATGCAATCCCATGTTTGGGGCAACGCTAAATCTCTGACTACCAAAAGCTGAGAGTGAAAGACAGAGATGGATCAATCCATAATTGCCCTGTTCTGTACACTCCCTCTGAAGCTCTAGTATATGCCACAGTCAGAGACAGAATAGTGGGCAAGATGGGCCCTG
The DNA here is from genome assembly GCF_965152275.1 of Natator depressus. Lineage (NCBI taxonomy): Eukaryota > Metazoa > Chordata > Testudines > Cheloniidae > Natator > Natator depressus. The sequence goes on from NC_134243.1 coordinate 71,327,087, forward strand.
GTCTGACCCAATATGGCAGCTCATATGTTCTAGCTCCCTTTAGAACACAAAGTATGCCAGGAAAGTTATGGTAGTAACTAACATTCTAGGTACTCGCCTCAAATACTGCACGAAGCTATAGCAAGCTGTAATGTTTTAGGGGATGTTACTGCAGTATGATTTTAAAATAAAAAGGGTAGTTTACAGGGGTAGCTCAAACAGAGAGCAGAGCTAGAGGACAAAAGGGAATTATCCCCCTGAATCACAGGAGGTTGTGTTTCTTATCGGTAAAAGGATTCTTCATATAATATTCACTGAGGCATTTAACTGTTCATACCTTGAACACCTTAGTCGGAATGGAAGTGGGCTAGACAGAGGACTGACCACGTGGATGAAGCTGGTTTGGTAGCTGTAGCTGCAATTCTGATGTCATTTTAGTTCTTAAATCCAGAATTCTGACATTTACGTTGAGAAAACACGTGGAGTGTGTGGTCTAGTTGTTTACTCTGGATAGCCCTGTTATCCTAATCAATCGATCACAGTGAGGGCAAATGACATCCCCCCCCTTTTTGTTGTTGCCTGTAATAACAGTCATATCAATGCAGTAAATCATGAGATGCGGTTAAAAACAAGAACACTACCCTTAAACAGAAGGTGCTGTAGATTCTATCATATCGCTGTTGAACAGTGGCCATCTTCAAGAGCAAAATCAGCTGATGTTCTCTTTCTTCTACCATGGTGTGCATGTTTTGCTCCCTTTATGACTTCAGGCTGGGGTCTTATTAAATCTCACAGGCTAATCGGCAGCAGCAAGCCTGGTCAGTATTTGTCTGGGAGACCTTCAAGGAAAACCCAGATGCATCCCACTGAATCTGTAATGAATCAATGTCCCCGTATGGAGTTAAGGGGCAATATGACCCTGAAGACACCAAAACCATTCAGATGAGATCTAAACCCAAGATCCTGACTATTTCATTAGCAATAAGTCATGCAGCAAACAGGCACAGTGGTACGAAATAGATCTTTATTAACCATGCTGAGATGCCAGTGGTACTGGGTTTTCAATGAGCTGTAATTAGGGCCTACTCCTGCAAAGTGCAGAGTACCTTGGCCAAAGTGTCAAGTGCCCTCACCTCCTATTCACTTCAGGGGGAGTTGTGCATGCTCAGAGGTCCTGATTCAGGAAAGCACATAAGCACGTGCTTGACATTAAACACTGACTTCCACGGAACTTAGGTACATCTTTCAGGGCTTTCCTGAATTATGACCAGAATCGGGACCTTCCTGTGGTGTACTGTTAAACAGCTGCTGTGTTCCACACTTGAGGTGGCAGATGCCTATATCAAAGGGGAGTCTGAACCATAGCACTATATGTATTTGAACATCTGACAAAAACTTTGAGGAAGTTTGGATCTATATCTCCATTCAGAAGCCAAGCCAGAACACTGATTAACACACCTCTGAACTTTGGGGGAATTCAGATTTGATCAAAATCCACATGTGATGTTTGAAGCTTGAGCTAGGCAGACACACACATATATAGAAGGCAGAATTTTCTGGATTGGCCAAGGAGTGCTTGGCATGGGGGAAGGAACCAATATGTTTTTGCATTCCCCTGATCTTAGGGCCATCAGGCATTGGCTTGTTCCCTGCATATTTGAACAGCCTGAAGGCTATTCTATCTTTCACTGGCTGCCAGCCATTCCAACAGGTAGGGATGAGCAGGAAGCAGGGGCCACGCCTCTGACACCAGCGGCTCTGCACCACTCAAAAGATCATCCTAGGCAGGGAAAATCGTCAAGTGACCAGAGCTGCCAGCTGTAGGGCTGCTTTGTGCTGCCTGAACAGCACTTGATAGTCACAGCGTTCCAGAGAATTGGGGTCAGTGCATGGCATGTGTTTTGGGCTGTGAGATGCTACGGAAATGCAATTTTTCTTTGCGTCATTCTGAGGTCTTGCCTTGCTAGCATTAGCAGCTGCACTTTCAATCCTGTGGACCCTAGTTTTTGAAGAGGAAGTGGGCTCTTTTCTTTTGGCTTCTGAAAGGCTCACGGCTTGTCTAATCTGTCAGGAATAATTAAGAACAATGATAACATATGTCCCAGTGGAAGGAATAAATCCATGTAATGGAAAAGCCCTAATTAAAAAAAAAAACAACAAAAAAAACCCCTTTGCCAATGATGCACCAGGTATGCGGTAGCCCTTTAACATAAATATTTATTTCCTTTTAAGAGGTCACAATTTCCTGAGGATAAAGACAAGAAGGGGAAAATCGCAACAGGGCTCATTGGTAAATAATGTGCCGGGCTGTCTGCTTCCCCAGTATTAATGAGGTTTCCTCATCATGAAAGGAAATGAAAATCCCTATCTTATATCAACTCCAGGACTTCACTAGCCTTTGTACAGCACAGTACCTTACCCTAGGATTTGTCTACTCTCCAAGACATGGATTTAGGAACTTCAAACTGTGCTTAGTAATTACAGATTAGTTCTCGAGTTTCAGGACCCCTTCGCAGTTATAGATAGCACCCAGTAGTGTGTAGCTCACTTGCAAAATTAATTGGCTGTGTTAAGGGCTAGGACATTGGCCAGGCTGATACCCTGGCAAATAAAGCCCAGAGCAGCTTCCTTCAGCACCACTCTGCCAATGAGATGACGCTGAAATGGAAGGGTGATCTTTAAGGAGGAGAGGACAATTCTATCTCCAGGACACATTCAGACCTTATACTTTATGATGTGGACACCTGCCCACTGGACAGCTCCAGATGGAAGCAACTTTCAATGACTATCGCCCTTGGCTCCTTTCAAACTGATGATCTAGCCGTAGAAGGCTGTGTTATCCCATTAGCCACCCTGCTAGCATGCTCCCTCCACATCAGCAGCCATTCTCAATGCCCTCACTTGAGTCTGTGGGCTGCACATTTCATTATCATCTGCACAGCTATGCCCAGTAAACAGTTTCCTAGGAAATAGCGGACTCTGCTAGTAAATGCGTTAACTGTGTTCAGTGCTGCAGTGTCTAATGTTAGCTCATTGTGTGACGGTTCCACTCCCCGCCACTCACTGGCTGCAGGGATAGAACTTTAATCTTCAGCTCCAAAGAACGGGGGGCCAGACCCTCAGCTGGTGTAAACTGGGGGAGCTGCTGACCCTGGGTCACTACCACTTGAAGGAATCCTTCTGTTCTATTCTATCTATACAGGTTCTTTTACCACCCTCATCGCTATAGTATTTGAGCACTTTCCAAGCAGTGCATTAAACAATGTGACTAGTAGCAGGTGGTTTGTTCGGTCTCTCATCCTCTCCCCAAGGGGAGAAGTGTGTGTGTAGTGTAATCTTTTATTTTGGTAGGGTTGTTATTTTTTTTTGGTAAATTCTATTGTTTTAAATGTACACATTGCTCTGTGTTTAGGTTAGAGAAGGCAGGCTGAGGGAATTTCCCTGACACTTGGAGCAGAGGCAAATGAGGTTTGTGATGGTCTTTAATTCCTGTAGGAATAACTTTATGAGCAGGTAGAAGCAGTAGGCTCTTATCTGCTATATGGACAAGCCAGTGGAGGGAGACAGGTTTCACTTAGCCAGTGGGATACATTTGGAAGGTGTCTACCAATATTGCTGTATTTGGTCTGTAACCTGTTTTGCGATACACTTGCATTAACTCGCTGGCAGTTGCTGATCGACGTATTGTATACACTCTAGCAGACACTATCATATGGTAGGACTAACAAAGTTCAAATTTTCCATTTAAAACAAAAGAAAAACCACAGCCCTCTGCCCTTCTCTCCCAGGAGGTAGATAGGCCTCAACAGCTGGATCTAGTTATTGAAGGCATAAAAACACCAGAGTGGTTTATTTTTGATAAATTAAGATTTACCAGATATTTAGCACTTACTTACCACTTACTCAGGCAAAATGGGTCCCCAAGATCCATATAGATTGGAGGAATCTGTAGAGCTTCTTCAACAGGCTCTGAGGAAGTCATGCCCCCACAACAGAAACATTCCTAGGGAACTGCATAAGTTAGGACATGCCGTGAATAGGTTATGGCTGCAAAAGGGTGAATGGGCTGTAGGTGTAAAGAGAAGGGAAGATCTAGTAGTTAAGGCATTGTACTGATACTCCGGAGATCTGTGCTCTGTCTCTGGCACTGCTGCTGCTGCACTCTGTGTCCTCAGTCAAGGAAGGTGAATCTCTCTATGCTTCAGTCCCTTGTCTGCAAAATGGAAATAATGTCATGTCTACCTCGCAGGGAAGTAGTGAAGATAAGTTTATTTATGTTGGTAAGGTGCACAGATACTCCCATGGTGAGTGCCGTAAGACAGCCCTGGAACAAAAGTAAAGGCATCAGGATTTGGCCTTTACTTTTTCCAATATTTTTAGTTGGGAGGTGCTTTATAAATGGAAGGAGCGATTATTATTATTATTCTCAATAACAGCCCTGCCTGGGATGATGGGAAAGAAAAGTCAGCACAGCAAGAAGGAATTTTTCCATGTGCAGAAGATGGATCTGTCTGCTTAGGAGTATTGACAAGAGTTTTATCTGAGCATCTGTGCTTTCTGCTAATTGATCTATCTATTTGTCCCCAGGGTTCCCACGCCAGGGCTCTCCTTACGCCCTGGACCAGGCCTCAGCACTCGGGCCTTTGCTCTGCAGTGTCTGGGTATTTTAGCATGCCAGTCCAGTCTTAAGAGGTTCAGCTCACTGACTGAAACCCCGATAGTCTGTCCCTTCTGTGGTTCATCAATAAATACAAACACATTGTCCCAGAGATGTGGTAAAGCTCTCTTCCCTCAGAGGGCTTCTGTGCCCCTGTGGGCCCAACCAGGCTCACTGGCTAGTGTAATGGGGGCAATCCCATCACAACTGGGTCTGCAAGAGGACCTCCCTTCCTTCAGGGAGGAGTAGCTGAGCAGAAATCCCCGCGGTTTGCAGCTCGAGGCCAATGGGGGCTGCGGGCAGCGGCGTGGGCCAAGGGACATGCTGGCCGCCCTTCCCGCAGCCTCCATTGGCCTGGAGTGGCAAACCGCGGCCAGTGGGAGCTGCGATTGGCCGAACGTGCAGATGCGGCAGGTAAATAAACCAGTCTGGCCCGCCAGGGGCTTTCCCTGAACAAGCGGCTGACCGGCTTTGAGAACCACTGATTTAGAGAATGTCGACTTGTTATCTGTCAGGCACGGATGTTCAGCTGTCCAGTGTGAGGTGATAAAGGGGAACTGGAATAGCAGTGTGTGCATTATAAAATGGTATTGTTTTAACTGCACTTGGAATGATGCAACCAAACCCAACAACTGAAGGGCCTCCAAAGATGTTGCTTTCTGAAAATAAGATGATTGCCTCAAGGCATTACGGGAGAACGTGTTCCCTTGGCATATTACTGCAAAACTAGCAGGCTGCAGCCGGCAGTGGGCTTCTGAATGTCTTCCTCCGAAGCATCAGGAATAGGCCACTACCAGAGGCTACCAGGCTGTGTGGAGCAATGGTATGACCTACTGTCCCATATGCTGCTCTTAACATAACAAAGTCTGGGGACCTAGGCCAACATTTTCAGCCCCAAGATTAGGCATTCAATCCATATTTTTGTACCAAGACTTGAGCTTCATTTGTGCTGAACTCCTGCTTGACATTGCTGTGGTGGAAGGTGCCATGGTGGCTCTAAACTAGTTTTCTGATCCTGATGTTGGCCTGGCAGTGAACTGGTCCCTGGTATGGGTTAGAGCAGCCACAGTGGGGCTTTAACTTACCCACCTGGGAAGGTCCCCTAGGGTCCATTCAGCTGCTGGGGACCACTAGATCTCAGGGCACTCTGGCCCCACCTCCAGAACTCAGGCTATTCCCCACAGAGTCCACCTACATGGTGGTGGGAACTGGACGGTGTGGAGCTGGCTGCACTAGCTTTATGCAGTGAGGAATTCCTGTATGCCAGGAGCTCCTCAGCTGCCCTTTTAGGGCAGCTTTAGATGATTTAGCTTGGACAAGGATCAGCCCCTAAGTCTGATTCCGGTGGCTAACTTGGAATGCACACTAAGAGATCAAACAAAAGCACTCTGGTGAGGAACAGAGAAGGGACAGGCTGTGTGCGATCATGTTGTGGGGTTGTGCTGTGGTTTTTTCCTGTACATATATATCAAATACTCATGGAGTACAAAGAAAATCAGCCTTTACTCTGGATAAGTCCGAATGATACAAAAGGAGGATTAGGTTTGGAGACACAAATAGTGAAAGGCCTAGGTTGTTACTATTTGCCGCTTTGTGTATTCCCTTTCTTTAGTATGTAACTGTGTAAATAACCCGAGGAGAGGATTTTTCTTGTGCTGCAAAAACTAATAAACAGGTTTAGAAAAAGAAAGAAAGAAAGAAAGAAAGAAAACGTTAAATTCCAGTCTAACATAACTACAGGCGTGTCAGGTCAGGAGAAAGGTGCATTGGTGCAGCAGTGTGAGTCTGAGACTGCAGTAGTTAGGGCATTGCAGGACTGAGAGACAGTAGCAGAACTGTGAGGGGAACACTGGACTCTCAGCACTGAGGAGCACTGGCAGCCCTTTTGGAAGGTCTGGACAGCACAAAAATCTCCCCCATCCTCTCCAGTATATTGCAAAGTATCAGAGGGGTAGCCATGTTAGTCTGGCTCTTTAAAAGCGGCAAAGAGTCCTGTGGCACCTTATAGACCAACAGACGTATTGGAGCATAAGCTTTCGTGGGTGAATACATGCATCCGACGAAATGGGTATTCACCCATGAAAGCTTATGCTCCAATACGTCTGTTGGTCTATAAGGTGCCACAGGACTCTTTGACGCTTTTACAGTATATTGCAAAGTACTTTAGGCTGGAGGGTGCATTGAAAAGGCCAGTGACAATCAAGGATGATGATAGCTAGAAGGGGGACTAAGGCTCAATCCAACTCCCCTGGGTATTAATAGGAAAACGTCAATGGGAATATCAGGAAAATGGGAGTTAGATCAGGCCCTAGGAAAGCTATTTGCACACTCCCGCCCCACTTGCCTTCCCCAGCCCTAAAACTTCAACACAAAAGTATTTTTTTAGTTCCTCTGTTATTGTTTTCTCCAATATTTCCATGGCACTGATGCAGCTATACATGGTGTTGTCACGTAACATCATGCTTGACAGCAAAATCTGGATGGATTCCCGCCAAGCCCTGCAGTAAAACCAAATATGGTTAATAAGAGAAGAATTAAGGATGTTACAGTTAGTGGTGGGTGAACCTGGTTGGATAAAGTAAGACAGCCCTCCTGTCCCACACCCCCCTGAACAAATCAAGTTGTACCTGAACTAAGCCTTTCATTTTCAGACAACAAATGAGCGTTTAACATTTTTGTTTATTTGTTCAGATCTGCACTGTTTAATTCTAGTCAGAAGCAGAAGCACAAGCGCTGAAATAATATAAGAGAGGCTGATCTAGCTGTATTTTCCTGCTCTGATTTGCAGATCCAAGGGCTTTGGATAGTTTATTTGGACAAGGTTTGCATAAGCCTCCAAACTTCCTGGATACTTATCTGCAGGCTGCTAAACTCTGGTAAGAGGGGAGGGTGCTCAAAATTCCAGTCAGTGACTTGCTCATAATCTCCAGCTGAGCGACCGTGCCTCACAACTCCCATTCCTGATCCTAAGAGCTGCGCAAAGGGGCATGCAGCTTTCCTTTGAAACTAAAATGAACATTGAAACATAATAGATTCATTCCATTGAAGGGGGGTGAAAGGGGGAGGAAACACATTGTTTTCTTCTCTTGCCTTTATTCAGTTATTAGCTCTGTTCCTTCAGCTATCAGGTCCTATCCAATATGCTCACCCGGAAGTTGCAAAGCCCCAAGAAGAGGATTTTCACGCTTTTGATGTTCACGGCATACGAAATAGCTGCAATTATGGATTCCTCTCTTCTTTTTTTTTTTTCATCAACAATTAAAAAGAATCCTCTGCTAGGGGTTCTTTTAAAGATCACTGATATCAGTCTGATCAAATGATTATACATTATTTCCACATCAAACTGCAAGAAACATACTCTTGTCTCAGTGTTTTTTGTTACCAAGTGGGTGAGGGTTGGTGGGCGGTGGGCAGTGGAGGGTGCGTTTTACATCTAATCAGTACCTTTTACTGAATTTTTACACTGCAGATTTTTTTTTAAATAAACTAAATAAGTGGAGTAGGAGGATGAGGTGTCCAGCCCTGCAGCCTGTCAGAAATCAGTCCTGCATCAACGTGTGTGGCACTTGGTAATGGCCATGGAATGGAGACTGAGTGTGTTGTAGGTTAGGTAGCTGCAAATCCCAGTTTGTTGCCTGTAAAGGGGAAGGAGCAAAGGGACTAATGTCAGAATATGGCTGCTTGGCTCTGAACACCCCTTAGCTGTGGGGTGAGGGTGGTTGGATGTGGATCCACACTTCCTGGCTCAGACCCATCTGTGATTTGTACAAGAAAATGCTTCCGGGAGAGAAGTGATCATCAATTAAAGAGGAAAAAGGAAGGTGTAGAGTGAGGTCCAGTTATGCAGGGTGCTTCAGTGGCAGACAAGGGGAGGGGAGGTGCAGTGGACAATCCTTCCGAAGAGCTGAGGAGACAGAAGGGAGCAGAGAAAGCACCCGGAACAAAATTCATCCCTGCTGCACTCGGCCCTGGGGAAAAGAGGGGAGGGCAAGATGCCCCCCAGCACAGATCCACACAGCCTGATGGGATACCAGTGACCTGTGGGGGCCATTGCAGAGCTGGGAATTGCTGAGGTGCTGGGACACTGTGGCCATGCCTCCTTTTCCCCACAATGCCTCATGTGCGAGGGTCTCCTGTGCGGGGAGACAGAACCAGCTGTCCCAGTCCGAGGCCTATTAAGGTCCCCTCACTGAAGACATTCCCCAGGAGGCCTTGCAGTATCTTCACAGCTTCTTTTTGCTGGCTGAGGAGAGATCCAACAGCCAGAGGGCACCCAAGAATTGGGCCCCGAAACTGCAGGAGAGTGAGAGGGAGCATAGGTTGAGATGAAAAAGGTGGAGTGAGAGCTGCCTCCCCAGGACTCTCATCTGCTGTCCAGGCAATAAGGAGCAAAAGCCAGATCTTCCATATTGCCCCCAGGTCGGCCAACCCCATGCCTCTCTATAATCCATTCATGTCCATATTTCTCCAAGTAGCCAAGGCAGTTTGCACTCAGGAACATTTGAATATTCTACAGGGGTTGTCTTTATTCCTTTAAATAAAAGGAAGTTTTGATATGCAAAGCAGAGAGATCAACACACACCGCTGGGCTAGCCAGGATCCAGGGTTCAGTGTCAGTGGCCAAGCTCCCTCCCTCGCATGGCTCCTTTGCCTCTGTGAACAGCTACGCCCTGAGCAGGATCTCTTTTTGCCTCTCTCGCTCTCTATTTTGTATCCTGGTTTGGGGATCAGTGAAGCACTGATGAAAGTGAGCGGAAGACAATCCATATTGCCATTACACCACTGGATGAAGGATAAAGCAGAGTACATCTTGTTTATAATTTCCTCCTTCAATGCTTAATGAGGATTACTAATGGAGCGGCATTGCCCCAGAGCCCAGGCTCTGAGCATCTTTCCTGCAGCATGTTGTGCCTGTCTTATTTTAGATGTGCTATACATTCATTCAGCTGTAGCGCGAGCTGAGCTTTGGATGCAAAATATTCTCATTAATGCTGGTAATGATGATGAGGAAGGTGCCTCCAGCATTCTGTGCTGATGGCCTTCTCCTCTGGGTTGAAGAGAGAAAGAGATCGCTCCACCTCCTTTCACAGCTTCACTTTACCTTTCCATAAGCTACCCATGGAGGCAGAAGCTGGAATTTCTGCCTTCAAATCCATGTCAGCAAGTCCAAAAGAGAATCTCTGGCTGTCCAAGGCAGGCTCAGCCTGAGGGTAAATCCGGTGGTGTCTGGACATCACGGCAAAACATGTCATACCCTTGTCCATCCACTCAGGCCAAGCAGCGCTGAAGAGGAAGTTTCCTGGTTTGGGGGACTTTTCTCCTGTTTCCCTGTCAACTTATCCAGTCTCCTGCCAACTTCTCCCTGCAACTTGACGAGGTCAATTCACCACCCCTCGGTCCCTGTCCCTGCCTCTGAAGTCAAAGGAGGTGAGTGCCAATCAGAGAAGCTTTCTGGTTCTATTTAAAGGATCAAATTCCAGCTCCCACTCCGGCCAGGAGTGTCAGGCAGAGCTGGGAGTGGTGATGTTTGCACTGACTGAGGATGGGGAGCAGATCGACTCTTTGCAGAGATGCAATACCTTCCCACCATTGGCAGGCTCAGGGGAACTGCGGAACAAGGGGAGATGGGTCAGTTCTTTGGGGCCAAAGAAAAATGGAAGGTGAGAACAGAAGAGGAACAGCTTCCTAACTTCCCTCTAGGACAAGGGTGGGCAAACTTTTTGGCCTGAGGGCCACATCTGGGTTTGGAAATTTTATGGTGGGCCCTGAATGCTCATGAAATTAACAATTCATGTTCAAACAGGGACAACACAAGTTTGTTTCAAAATCAACACTATTAAAATAATTCTGTTGAACAATGCGCTGTTATAAAATTACATTCCTGAGCTGTTTGTTGATTTTACCACACAATTTTGCTCCTGTTTGAACACAAATTGTATATTAGCTAAAACTTTTCAGCGTACGGCATTATGTAAAAGTTTGGTAGTTTTCACATTTATTTCTGACTTCTTTATGATCTTTAATTAGCTTTGTTGAATCATCAGTGTTTCTCCACTTGACCATGGCAATAACCCAAATGTATACAAAGGGAAAAGAAAACCCTAACTGCTGACCTTATTTCAAACTGCTGTTTTACAAGATTGCATGCACTTCACGCAGGGCCTCATTTTCAAAAGAGCTGCAATGGCAATGTGTTTTTTTAAATCAACAAAGACACGCTGCATCTGGGGCATAGCCATGGGTGGGCCGTGGCCCACCCACTTATCGTCCAGGCCCACCCCATCACTTGCCCCACTCCATCACACAGCACTCCAGCCAGGGATTGGGGTTGGGGGCTTGTCCCACTCCCCTTGCCAGCCCTGTGCTCCTGCCGGGGAGCGGGAACGGGGTGTGGGAGCTTGCAAGCTCCCCAGCCGGAGCGAGGCAATGGAGTTCGAGGGCCAGATTAAAAGCTCTGACAGGTCGGATGCGGCCTGTGGGCCTGAGTTTGCCCACCCCGATCTAGGAAATCTCCTTCAAGCCTGGGGTCGGAATTAGCACCCCTGACACCACAGCAAGATTCCAGTCAAGCCCTGTAGTTCCAACAGGCAGGAACGCTGCTGAAAAGACCGTTGCTCTGGCATGGCCTGGGAATGACTAATACAAGTATTGAATATGCTCACTAGGGAAGAAGTTGCCATGTACTGAGGTGTAGGGTCCTTAGCTAGTTAATTAATTCACCTTTACCTGACTGCTGGCTAACCATCTGCCATTTCCAGCCTCACTCCCTTCCCAGCAGATAACATGAGCAGGCAGAGCTCAGCTTGTCTGCACTGACTTCCCGCCTAATCAGTGCAATAGTGGGTGTTTGCTGTTCTCCAGAAGAATGGTAGGTGGCTTCAGAAGATCCCAGTAAGATCTCTGAATAGATTCCTGTTTCATCAGGTTCCACTTAAATGAGGAAAATGACACAGCTTCATGACAAACTAACAAACACAGATAATATTTAGGTTCCATAAGTTCCTGAAATGAGCCCCTTGCTCATTCCCTTCTTTGTCTGGTGTCATTGCTCTTTTTTCTTGCATGTATTATGTTGATGCCTTCCTTATATTTTTGGGGGCCCAATTCAGACCCAGAGTAAGTGGGTGGTATCTGCACCAAAGCGCATTGAGCTGCACCAGGTCTGAGTTTGGTCCCCTTATTGATACACTCTCAGGACACAGCCCTGCTAATGAAGGAGGCAGTGAAGGGTTTCTGCACCACATCTGCCATTTCACAGGCATTCATCTTCCAAACAGGTATTCCAAACTAGCCAAGGTGCCAGTTAGTAACAATTGTGAAAGTGCTTTTAAAACTGGTTGGACCATTTCCATGAAAATAAAATTTGGACCATAAAGAACTACAAATGGAAATGAAATGTTGCGTGTTTTTTTAATGCTGGTGTATGGGACACTGACCACCCAGTGATTCAGCTAAGGCAGCAGCATCTACCTTAATCAAGTCTGACTGAGGTAGGTGATGTGTGTGTGTCTCAACTGAAATACTGTCAGATGTCTTCAGATCTCTAACATTAAGTATATCTAGTTTCTCTTGATTCCCCAGGGGGAGAGAGCCCATTATGATAATTAAGGACTGAGCTGAGACCATCACCACATTTCACAGAGCCCTCCAAATAGCTGTTGTGTGATAATAACTGTCAGGATATGGGCTTGAGGTGGTCAGGCCTGGTGGTTGGGGCACTGGTCGAGAACAGGGACCAAGGGTCGAAGCCAGACATAGAGTTGGGACCAGGCCAAGGGCAGCACTGAAACTGGAGTCCGGAGACAGGCCATGGGTCAGAACCAGGGTCAGAATCCACAGAAGGTTGAAGATGGGTTCAGAACAAGGGTCTGGGGGCCAGGAGGTGGATGCAGAGCTTGAGTGGGTCAGGAACACGTCTGGACCAGGGTCAGAATAGAGCACAGACAAGGCTGAAGTGGGCTCGGACAAGGCTTGGGCAAGACTTGGGCAGGAACAGGGAAAGGACTAAGGGCAGGCTGGAAGCTAGGGTGTCTGTAACACTGCAAGGCAGCAGGAGGGTGCCTCGCTGAGTGGGGCTGTGCATGGACTAACTGGCAGCTGTGCAGGGATAGGGTGCTACCGCATGCTCAAGAGAGGAGTCACTGCAGGCTCTGCTGGAGGGGTGAGTTGTTGAACCTATTGAGGGTCTGGGGATGGATGTGCACAAGCACCCACTTCTAAAGGCCCCTTCTCCCAGCCTAAGGGGCAGAGCTACTGGACCTAGAACACAAATGAGTTTGGGGAACAACTAATGAAAAACAGGGATGGGAGTGAAGGTCACAGGGTCAAAAGCAGGAATCTAGAGGGAAACACGGAGCAGAGAACCCTGGGGTGAGTCGCTGTAGCTGAGAGAGCAACCTTGGTCCAGTTGTGGGTTTGCCTCATAGTAACTCTTGGTCACTATTAGAAACAGGTCTGAACCAAATCCTCCATCTGAAAACGCCCAAACTTCAGATCTGTGTTCAAACTTCGCAGCTAGCCTGCTTCTCTATCATGGACCAGAAAAAATGGTCCAATAAATCCTGGACCCAAACTGCAGGCAGATCCAGACTTTGTGGCCACTGACCACTGATGTGAGCTGGATTTGGACTGATGTCATAGAGATAAAAGGCTCTAACCCATAACAACTCCCAGAGTTGACTAGACCCAAAATTTCAAATCTATGAACACCTAAGTGAATACATAATTTTGTGTGTCCCAGGTGTGCAAATTGTCAGTGATAAATCTTTCTACTTCTCATTTCTTGAGGATAATAATTATAGGGAGAGGGTCAATGTGTGATCTTAAGAGGCCAATGGGTTAATAATACATTTATTAAAATGCTCCATCACTGCTAAAAGCTATATTCTTATCTTTGAAAGCAACACATTCCATTACCCTGGAAATGACTGACTGGCCCTAATGAAGCTTCATGGGGAGAATATACAGTGGCAAGATGGCTGACATTAGTTACCTTAGCAACTCTCTCCCTGGGAATTCAGAGGCTAAATTTATTTAAAGTTAGAGATCTAAAAACATCTGACAATATTCCAACTGAGACACACTTTACCCATCTAAATTAACTCTGATTAAGAAGGATGATGTTGCTTTAATTGTCTCATTGTGTGACTCCAAAGGAAAGGCTTTGTATGTATGCTGTTATTGTAATGAACATATGCTTTGAGGCTGGATTTTCAAAGGGGCCTAAAGGAGTGTACGATGAAAGTGAATGGGAGCTGGGCACCTTAACTCCCGTACACCCAGCCTGAGCCTGTAGGCTATATTCAGAGATGGGTCTATGGGAATCTAAATTAATTTAACTTACACTTTCTTCAAGCCCATCAGCATGTAAATTATATCACTTTACACTCTGACTTGATTAGACTCACACCCTCTTACTGAAGTGTAACTTACATCCCCTTACAAAGCTCCGCTGAATTTGAGCCACTGAGGCTGATTCTAAGGGTATGTCTACATGGCAAAGAAAAACCCATGGCAGTGAGTTTCAGAGCCCGGGTCAATTGACTTAGATGTTCCCATTTGGGCTGGAGCCCTAAGCTCCGAAACCCGGCAAAGCGGGTTTGTTTCAGAGCCTGGGCTCCAGCTCAAGCAGGAATATCCACACTGCTATTTTTTGCCCTATAGCCCAAGTCCCATGAGATGGAGTCAACTGACCCAGGCTCTGAAACTCATTGTCTCGGGTCTTTCTTTATGGTGTAGACGTACCCTAAGAGACTCTGCCTGAGTCTGAGAATGTCTAAGTTGGTATACTTGCATGCCAAAAGAAATGTGTCCCACTGTCTCTGCCTCCTTCTTGACATGCTGAACTTTCTATCTTCTGCAGAGAAGAGGAAAAAAGCCAAGATCTAGGGGAGGCTGACAGCCACAGCTTCGAAGAGGAAATGGCCTCTTCACAGTGCTTTACTGCTGGAAAAGATGGTGGGCCAAATTCATCCCTGGTGTAATTCCAATGTAGCAAATGTATTCTATTTGTTTGTACTATCTGGATGTCTTTCAGAGTTACTTATCTTCACTGCACAGTTCTCCGGACAGTGCTGAACTGGAGTTCAGGTGTCAAAAAGAGTTGGAACCTCTTTAACTTCAAGAGAGATTCCATGGCTCCTTTTTGAACTGCCAGGTCATAATTCTAACACCATTTCAGAGTGCAGTTTGACTCTGAGTGGCCAGCCTAGACTTTCTTGCTGTAAGAAGACACCTGTGAGAAGACAGATAAAGGCAAGGAGCTCTGTCTTCTACCTTCATGCCCAGCTCCGGTTCTTGCATAACTGACTCACACAGAGCTCAACCCCCTCTGTGTCTTTATACTATATGTGATTGATGTGTTCAAATTCATTCCACAGACTCTATTTCTAGGTAAACTCAGAACCCAATATCCTGGTTAAAGGCAGAATTTGAAAAGCCAGAGGGAAAGCATTAAAAATACATGAGTAAAAAAGTTTGGCTCTCCCTCGCCACCCAATCAGGGATTAAAATAAATTTATAAAGTAGAACTAAAGAGTGAAGATTTTCTGTAAAGTAGCACAGTCTAGTTCTTCTTCTCTAGGGCTGCTAATTTCCTCCAGAGCAACTCACGTGCAGAGTAACTTGAACCACATTAATATATTAGATATGATAAGTATGATATTTGGAAAATTTCCTTTAGATATAGGTCAAACCCTCTCTGCATGGCGGCTCATGTGTGAAATGAGTTTGGTGGACTTGGTCCAGTACCTGGTGTACAAGTGTCCCCCTCACAGAAACCACCCTCACAACTGGCACTAATAAGCCCCCCTTTAGGCCGTCCCAGTGACTGAAAGGTCAATGTGGGGCAGTTGTACCTGCACATTTCTAGAGGTGGCCCCTTCAAGCTATGGGGTCTTCATTAATGATCTGGAGGATGGCATGGATTGCACCCTCAGCAAGTTTGCAGATGACACTAAACTGGGAGGAGTGGTAGATACACTGGAAGGTAGGGATAGGATACAGAGGAACCTAGACAAATTAGAGGATTGGGCCAAAAGAAATCTGATGAGGTTCAACAAGGACAAGTGCAGAGTCCTGCACTTAGGACGGAAAAATCCCATGGACTGCGACAGACTAGGGACCGAGTGGCTAGGCAGCAGTTCTGCAGAAAAGAACCTAGGGGTTACAGTGGACGAGAAGCTGGATATGAGTCAACAGTGTGCCCTTGTTGCCAAGAAGGCCAATGGCATTTTGGGCTGTATAAGTAGGAGCATTGCCAGCAGATCGAGGGATGTGATCATTCCCCTCTATTCAGCATTGGTGAGGCCTCATCTGGAGTACTGTGTTCAGTTTTGGGCCCCACACGACAAGAAGGATGTGGAAAAATTGGAACGAGTCCAGCTGAAGGCAACAAAAATGATTAGGGGGCTGGAGCACATGACTTATGAGGAGAGGCTGAGGGAACTGGGATTATTTAGTCTGCAGAAGAGAAGAATGAGGGGGGATTTGATAGCTGCTTTCAACTACCTGAAACGTGGTTCCAAATAGGATGGATCTAGACTGTTCTCAGTGGTAGCAGATGACAGAACAAGGAATAATGGTCTCAAGTTGCAGTGGGGAAGGTTTAGATTGGATATTAGGAAAAACTTTTTCACTAGGAGGGTGGTGAAGCACTGAAATGGGTTAGCTAGGGAGGTGGTGGAATCTCCTTCCTTAGAGGTTTTTAAGGTCAGGCTTGACAAAGCCCTGGCTGGGATGATTTAGTTGGGGATTGGTCCTGCTTTGAGCAGGGGTTGGACTATATGATCTCCTGAGGTCCCTTCCAACCCTAATCTTCTGTGATTCTATGATTCTATGCATGAGGCATACTGACCAGGCAGTGTGGAGGAGATGGTGCTGTTGCTTCCAGGCTGTACCTGCTCTGTTCATAAACAGAGAACTTCATGGCTTTCTTCAGGCTCTTTCACCCGCATGAAAATCCACATGTTCAGCTAAAAAGAGGACAAGCCAAACCAGTGAGAATAGATAATGCACAGGTTCATCTGAGCCTCTGTTGGGGTTAAACCAATGTAACCTGGAGCAACACAGTGAGGAATCAGGCCAGATGCATAGGGGTTTGGGGTGCAGGCTCTGGGAGGGGGTTCAGGGCTGGGGCAGGGGTTTGGGTTGCAGGAGGGGGTTCAGAGTGTGTGTGGGGGGGTATGGAGTGTTGGCTCCCAGAGCGGGTTCAGGGCTGGGGAAGGGGGTTTGGGGTGCAGAAGGGGGTTGGGGTGTGGAAGGGGGTGGGTGAGGACTCCTGCCGGGTGGCCCTTACCTCGGTTGGTGGTGCAGTGGGGCTAAGGCAGAGTCCCTGCCTGCCTGCCTGCCCCAGTCCCACGCCACTCCCTGCAGCAGCCAGCAGCACTTCCCTGCAGCCCCTGGGGGGAGGGATGTGGCTCCACACACTGCCCCTCCCTGCAGACACTGCCCTGCAGCTCCCATTGACCGTAGTTCCCTGTTCCCGGCCAATGGAATCTGCGGGGGCAGTACCTGCAGGCAGGAGCAGTACACAGAGACCCCTTGCCCCCCTGGGGCTACAAAAGTGTGACCAGATGTCCCTATTTTATAGGACAGTCCCAATTCTGGGGGCTTTTTCTTATGTAGGCACCTATTGCCCCCCACCCCGTCCCAATTTTTCACACTTGCCCTCTGGTCACTCTAGGTTGCAGGGACATGCTGCTAGCCGATTCCGGGAGCAGTGCGGGGCCAGGGCAGGCAGAGAGCCTGCCTTAGCCCCACTGTGCCGCCGGACTTTTAGCGGCCAGAGACTGCGATTGACTGTCAATCGCAATCTATCGCGATCAGTGGTTGGTGACCACTGGACTAGAATGATGAATGAGATGATCTGATATGGAAAGTCCTGTGTTCTAGTCACTTCCCATTCAGTCCTTCCTTGCAATACTGCAACACTACTCACTCAAGAAGCCAGGACATTTGTGCAACCACAAATCTGCTGGGCTTAGCAGTTTCACTTGTTTGCTCTGTGACGAATAAGGTCTTTTCGCAGTCAAGGCCCCCATTTAATTTAATTTGAACAGCCCCTTCTTCCTGCAGGCAGCACCTGCCCATTTGGTGTTAACTTGTGTTTCTCGCTGTTGGCACAGAGAGTTTAATAATGAAATGGGTTTTGCACTGCAAAAGCAGGTAGAGTGGGGCCACATGGAGATTTTGGCCCTCCTCCTGCTTGCTCATTTCAACACTGCCAGAATCATTTCAATGAAACGCTCGCCCCACTAGCAGCTGACGAGAACCCTCGCAGAGTGATGGGCCTGGTGAACAGAATTCAACGCAGATCATTCAGACTGTGGGGTTGCTGCTGAGGTGAGAGAAACTGGCTCCCTCGGCATGTTGAAAGGATCAGAATTAAGCTCTTCGCCAGCTATTATCATCCTCCTCCCCGGCTATGTGTCTTCACTCTAGCTAACCCGCTTGCCTGCAATGGCCCTCTTGGAGTTGGGATGGCCCATCCAGTCCCCTTGGTAAAGCTCCAAGGCCCCTCACATACGTGCAGCTGTGGAAACAGCCAAAAGCAGGGACTGCCGCACTGGTGGGAGTAAAATGGGGCCCAGGCCCACCCCTTGTGGGGGCACGAGCATCCAAGTGGTGCCTCCTCCTGCCATGTGGCCCTGTGGAAGAACTGCAGAGAGGAGCTGGCCAGAGACTGTGGGCTGATAGGAGCAGAAGCAGCTAAACACAGATCTGTGGACACGCAGAGAAGTCTCTACAATTTTGACGGGACTTTCTCTGTCCTGTCCTGATTGGCTCTTTGCTCTAGCCCTTCTCCTCCCTCCCAGTCTCTTCATCTCAGTTTCACTCCACATCCCCTTCTCCCCTGCTCTGTGCCACTCAAACCCTTCCATTCAAAGGCCTCTTCCATTCCATTTTCTTTCCACTTAGCTTATCCCATCCTAGTATGTGGCTCAGGAGGCCAGGAGGTGAAGCCAAGTGAGGAGCAGCTGAGAGAAGTTGGCGAATTCAGTCTCTACCATGCCAAAGCCAAACAAGACCATGGAGAGGGAATTGGGTATGGTGATAGGTGGTGTGTGTGGTATGGCAGCTCTAGGAGCACAGGGTCCTAGGTGACTCTATAGGCCTTTGGTTGCTGCTGCAACAGAACTTTAAAGTGACTCAGCAGATCACTTAACCTTTCTGTGCCTCAGTCTCCCCTTCTATAAAATGGGGATAATATTTCCTTACCTTAATAGGCAGGGGGATGGTGGGGAGGTATCGTGAGACTTAATTCATTAATGTTTGCAAAGTGTTTTGTGATCCTGCAAAAGAAAGTGCATCAAAATGCAATCTTATTACGGTAAACAGGAAGAGTTATTCTAGCTGAGAATTAAAAAAACCAACCAACCCCAAGTTCTACTGATATATTTCACAGCAAGGAATAATTTTAAAAGTACCTAGAGATGCAGCAGGTTCGGAATGATTTCAGTGGCACGTTAGTGAAGGAATGAAGATACCATTTCCAATCTGTCATGCCCCTAGGCCATGTTCTCTAGGATATTCCAGCTGTCTCTGTTTAAACAATAAAGCCCTTGGACTTGCGCTATCTCCTTGGAGGTATTAGCTGGAGCATATCAGATACAGCACAACACTGTCGGCAAACATAAATCAAAAAGGCAGCAGGGAAGGGGAGAATTCCTTTCAGCAGAGCTTAAGGAGAGTAACAAAGATCTTTGTTCTCAGCTGTGCAATGAAAGGACTCTAGAGAGGGATAAACCCAATAAATAAAACCTAGCAACTCTTTGATATGCAGTCAGCCAAGTTACATCCACAGCATGGCAAAGTGCCATTCATATGCTGGATTTGCTAGTACCATATATACAGGCTTTTGAAGCTGTTTGTTCAGTGATGTTTAAAATTCATTGATGAAGAAGGAAATGTACTTTGTGGCAAAGGTTTCAAGCAGCTGTAAACACCTGTGATTTGAAAGTGACTAAGATGGTGACTGTCATGGTTTTAACAAGGCCTTTGCCTCTGTACGATGGCGTAAGATGGGTCAGTTTCTGCTTTTTTCACACAGATATAAATCTGGAATAATAGCTCCACTGAGATTAGTTTGAATCATTTTTAATTTGCATTGGTGTAATGATTTATTCTGGTAAAACTGAGAGCAGAATTTGACTTAATATATTTTGTTTCCCTCTCTGCCTTCCCCAACTCCCAGGTATGATACTTGTCAAATAGTGGCCAGATTTTAGAGGTGAAAAGCCAGTTAGCAGAGTTTGGACAGATGACAGCTTTACTTGCAGCATCCGTTTGTTTGCACAGTCATGACTCAAACTGGGATCTTTGTAAAGCACTAGATGGGAACTCTCACTGGCTGAGTCAGTTGGGTTCACACTGTACTAAGCTTGTTTCAGCAAGATGTTCTTTGCAAATATTACTGTAACCTACACACCTCCTGGGAGTGGTGTTCTGCCCCCTCTAGTGGCGCTGAGACCACTTAGAGATTAATGAGTCTGCAACAGCCTTAGCTAAGGGCCATGTGGCTTCAGTTCATGCAGTAGAGGCTCATGCACTAAGCTCCAGAGGCCCCAGGTTCGATCCCGCCCACTGACGACTGGGATCTGTCGGTGTTACATTACCACAGGGCCATGAGCTTCAGGAAGAATAGAACTGTGAAGCAGGACCCATTCCTCTACATTTGGTATCTTCTAGTCCAGGGATCAGTAATCTTTGGCACGCGGCCCATCAGGGTAAGCCCCTGGCAGGCCGGGTCAGTTTGTTTACCTTCAGCGTCCACGGGTTCGGCCGATCGCAGCTCCCACTGGCCGCGGTTCGTCGTCCCAGGCCAATGGGGACTGCTTGAAGGGCAGCCAGCACATCCCTCGGCCCGCGCCGCTTCCCACAGTCCCCATTGGCCAGGGACGGCGAACCGCAGCCAGCGGGAGCAGCGATTGGCCGAACCTGCAGATGCTGCAGGTAAACAAACTGGCCCGACCCGCCAGGGGCTTTCCATGATGGGCTGCATGCCAAAGGTTGCCAATCCCTTTTCTAGTCAGTGCAATCAACATCTCTATGGCAGGCTGCTGGGAGCTGGACTGAAGTCACAGGTAGAGGAGATTGGGGGAAAAAGGTCAACATTTTCCTAAATAGTTTTGTGAAAAATTCTCTCTTTCTTTGGATTTTTGTTTGTTTGCTTGCTTGTTTTTGGTCAAAATTTTGAATTTGATTTTTTTTTTTAAAAACCAGTTCAAGTCAAGGAACCACATCTTAAAACTCTAAAATCTTCATTGACACCAACACACCATATCCAGAGAGCACAAACAGAAAGGGCAAATAATAAATGAAACTATTTATAAAAACTTTTATGAGTCTTTTAAAAACTTAGTGTTTCTCTCATGGGTAACAAAATAGAGCTGGCTGATGGGACACAATCCAAGATACACAGATATTGTTGCAAGTGAAGCACAGACTTGAAATATGTGGGGTCATATTTTTGATTACGTGTGAGTATTTGGGCAACAAGCAAGTATTCATGAAAATGTTCACAACTCTCAAAAATGTCATTAGTTTTATCTCCAGTGGTCATTCATCCAAAGGTTCCTACTGAAAAGTGCATTACTTGTTTGTTACTTGTGTCAGTCATCCAGTCAGGAAGCAGAAACACTTCTATGTGACATGAATAACTAACTGCATATGAATAATGAAGAGCAACGAATCAAAACAAACCGTGTGCTACCTATATCCTGAAAGTAATCCATCTAATCTGCAAATGCTTATGTAAGGGGACTGTTGCCCCCCTACTAACATTTAGTGGGGGTGTTTTAGTTGCTAGCTCCCAGTACTAAAAAGGGGGAAGGGTCGATAGGGAATTAGGACCCTGAGACTGACAGCCCCCAGGAACAATGGGGAGAGGCCAATGCTCTAGGTCAGCCTGAATGACAGGGCGAGCAGGCTAATCAGAGAGTCAGGAGGCGAGGGAGGTCCTGTCCTCCGTGTGAGGTGGAATTGCCTGGGTCAGACAGAGTGGGGCCGAGCTAAGGAGAAAGCAGGGGAGCAGAGCTGTGCCAGATCCAGAAGGACCAGAAAAGCAGCCCAGAGAGAGCAGACCCTGTCCTGGGAGCAGAGCTGCAGCCCCAAAGCTAGAGGCACAGCCCAGAGAGAGCAGACTTGCCCTGGGAGCAGAGCTGCAGCAACCAGAGCCAGAGGGGCCAGAGAAGCAGCCCAGAAAGCAGGTCGGCGCTGGGAGCAGAGTCACAGAAGCAGCCTGGAGAGCAGACCTGTCCTGGGAGCAGAGCTGTAGCAACCAGAGCCAGAGGGGCCAGAGAAGCAGCCCAGGAGCTGGAGGCAGAGCAGCAGGAGTGCAGAGACAGAGTGGTGCAGCTGGGGCTGGAGCAGTCCGGAGCTGGGTGCTGTGAGCAGCTGGGGAGAGCGAGGGGGGCCCAGCACAGGGAGACACCTCAGCCAAGGGGCTGTGCAGGCCAGGCTTGGATCATAACCCCGACAGGGTGGGGGCGACACTGGGAAGAAGGGTCCTACCACTTAGAGCCTGAGAGCGTGTGGCCACCACCAGAGCAAGTGTCCAACCCACAGCATCCCTGCAGCACAGCCAGGGCCGGAGAAGGCGGCCTGGGACTTACAAGGAACAGACTGTGAACTGCCCTGACGTTCCAGAGACACTGTTTGTGATGTTCCCTGCCACAGAGCGGGTTGATGTGTTTCCTTTAACCTTTCCCATTATTCCTTATTCTTTTTAAAATTATTTGTTGATTAAATAACTTGCATTTGCTTTAACTTGTATGTAATGGTCAGTGGGTCAGAGAAGTGCCCAGTGCAGAGAGAGTACACCGGAGTGGGGACACCCTAGCCCCTGTCCTACGTGACCACAGCAGGGTTGGGGGTCGAGCCCCCCAGGAATCCTGGGTCTAGCCTTGTCGGGGTTACGAGGACTCTGCCAGACAGGAGAGTGGAAGGGGAATCCTTAAGGGCAGGGAGGCCACTGGGTAAAGGAAGTGGGAGCGAGGCCTCAGATCCTTTCACTGGCCCACTGCACTGGTGGTGCAGAAGCCAGGAAAGTTCCCCAGAAGAGCGGGACTATTCCCCCGCTTACACTTAAAAAAACCAAAGCACCTTAAAAGAAAATCAGGATCTGTTCAAAAATGATGTGTTACCCTAAAATGGGTCTAAATTTCTGACTAAATGTATTAGTTCAGCCTGCTGTTCTGGAACCTGATCCCTGCACCCAGGAACCTGAACCAATAAATATTTTCTCAGGAAGCTGCAAGACACTGGAGCAACCAAAAATAAATCCTAAAAATGAGTGAAAATACAAACCCGAAGCCAAGGTTCCTACGTCTCATCAATAAATTACTTCACACAGTCAAATTCATGATGAACAAGAGTATCTTCAAAGTGAAACAACATAATTAATGAGAACAACCATGTATGGAAGGAAAATCTAAATTTGCCTGAATTAAGATGAATGAAAAGAGTGGTGCAAGTTTTGGGCGGCAGATGCTTGCAATATATTATGGACATTAACTCCTTACAAATTTAATTATTGTTTAAATGTAAATTAATAGGTATAATGTATCTTGTGTTCATAGAAAATGTAATGTGATTATAAATTCCCATAGCATATATACATATATTTATATGTAACCCTTCTGCCCGTCAGAGTTGGCAGCAACAAGGGCCGGGTTCAATATCTAGGGGATCCATTCCAATAACTCAATGCAAACCGGCTCGAGCCCCCACCCAGTGACCTTGGACAAATATATACCAGCCCCGCTGGGCGCCTCCAAGAGGCAATACTTCCCCTCTCGCAAGCACATAGTCTGAGTGTAGCAAAAAGCCTTTTAATAACAGAGAGAAACAATGTGGCATTATGTTGGGGAAACACCACCAACAGGATTCATAACACAACCCATGAGCAAAAAAACCCACCCCAAGCAAATTGGGGCATGCCCCTTTCCCTTTGGTTCTTGAGTCCAGCAACCCCAAATCACCCAAAGTCCCAAAAGTCCAATGACCCAAAAGTCTCTGTCCCCGGTCAGGGCAGCCCCAGAGTTCGAAAGTTTATCTGCGGAGCTTTACCTCCCACCCTGGGTGGAGATGGGACGGGGGTAAGAGGCACCTTACATGATCTGAAGCTGACCGCCCCACAGCTCCATAGTCCTTTGCTCCGCCAGCCGCCCCACGAACTCCTTCGCTCCGCGGCCCACAAGCAGCTCCCGCCATCCCACGAACTGCTCCACCAGCCGGTCCACAAACTGCTCCGCGTCCCACCAACAGCTCCCACTGTCCTACGAACTGCTCCACGATATATCTTCAGGCTCCCCCACTACTTAACACAATGCTCAGTGATTTCAGCTCTTAGTCAGTTCAGCTTTATGGTGAATTCAGCTTGTAGTAGGGGAGCCTCAGTGCTGGTGCACTATTAGCCCAAAGTGAGCTCAGCAGCCTGTAACTAGACTTCTAATGAAATCAGAATTAGCTCTGATATTCCACAGTGGAGAGAGGAGGAAATGCAATTAGCATGTAAGGCCCTCACCAAGGAGCCCATGCCACCAAGTACTAATACTTGTCCCCAGCCTCTCTCAATTCACACAGTTTTGGAACCCATGACTCTTGCCTAGCGAGTGCTACTTAGTTGATGGTGAGTCCCTCCATCATAACAAAAGGCCAAGTACAGTTCCAAGCACAGTTCCCATAATCAGGGTAATAACAATTTATTCTTCCTGCCCCAATAACAGAGACACTGGGGATCCCACAGCAGCCAAAGTGACCATTTGGGCAGCTATGGCCTCAGTCTAGGCGGAGTGGGTGGGCCTATGCAAATGAGATTGGCCCCTGAAGTTTTTTTCCACAACTTGCCACACCTCACCACCAGATGTCAGGGTGGAGCTCATCCTGACACTGCTTACATATATATCACTCATGCAATATACTTTTTTGGAATTTAATTAAGCAAGAAGAGGGGATAAAAAATTTCTTTCCGAGACATTATTTCACCCTTGGAGGTGGTAGAAATAGTGCATGAGGTTGAACTCTGGCTGACTTTAACCAAGTGAAAAATGCAATAACCACCCTGAAATGCAGAGCTAGGAATGACCTACTCCTATTATGCAATGAAATTTTTATATAAAGCACAATAATTGCCGTGCAAAATTAGACCATCTGGTCCATCCAACTCAGTATTCTGTCTCCAACAATGCTGAGTACCAGATGCTTCGGAGAAAGGTGCAAGAATAGACAGTTGCAGATTAACTTGCCTAGGGACATTTCTTCCTAGCCCTTGGCATTTATTGGTTGGCTTCTAAAAAATGTGTATCCTGTCTCACATAATAGCAGATGGTCCTGTAGAGATATGTTTGCAGAAGATTATAATTTACAGATGCGCCCTCAAAAGGGCCAGTATTGTGAACATAGGAATTTGGAGATGTGCCCTGAAGGCAGGGTTTGGGAATACAGTATGGCTGCATGCAGCAGCTCGCTACAGAAGCTCTCCAGTTTGTTTTATTCCTTTCTCATTCCCTGGTTTGTTATTTAGTGAATCCCAGGATCGTTACATGATGAAAGAAAATCAGAAGTGGAAGCAGAAATATTAGTTTGACATAAGGGCCCATGATCTCCCATCTCTTAACCCAGGGTGATAGAGTGGGCTTGAGGAATCACATCTCCAATACTTGCGTACCAAAGGGGTACCATTAAAGAACAGGTGCATGCAAGGTTTTATGTAGTCCAGACAAACCAGTGGGACACATTTTGACATAATCAAAGGGATTCGTGAGTAATCCCAGAAAGTTCCAACACATTGACAGTAGATATAGACTCTGGCATTTCCCATCTGACTGATTCTTTATCATCAATGCACAAAGGAGAAACTGTCAAGGAACAAGAGAACAACTCAGACTCTAATGAAAGGCTGATACGGAGAAGATCAGAGCATGAGATTAAACATCCTGAAAGACGCTCAGAGACTTGCTAACCTGCCTGGAGAAGGGGTATTTGAGGAAAGTGAATGGTAAAGACTCACTTGAGAGTGATGTGCTGGGTTTATGGAAGTGTACTACCTGGGTTGAGAATTTAATGCATGTGTTATTAGATAGTTATTAGCTGTTTATATATGAGTTAATTTGTTTTTCTTTAAGAGAGAAGATGTAGAGATATGTTTGTAGAACATTATGATGTAGAGACGCTACCTCATGAGGGCCAGTATTATGAACATAGGAATTTGGAGATGTGCCCTGATGGCGGGGAATGGGAACCCCCCACATGGCTATGTGCAGCAGCTCACTCCAGAAGCTCTCCAGTTTGTTTTATTGAAGTTTTATTCCTTTTTCATTCACTGGTTTGTTATTTAATGAACCCCAAGATTGTTACAGTTCCCATTGTCCATAGAAATGCCTAATCCTTTATTGAATCCTCTCCAGGTTTTGGGCTCAATGACACCTAGGGGGAATGAATTCCATAGCCAACTATGAACCATGCACAAAAAGCATTTTCTTATCTCTGTTTTAAAGTTGCGCCTTTCAGTTTCATTGAACATTTTCTTGCCTTTGTGTCTTGAGTAGAGATAAATAGGAGCAGCCAATTCACCTCCTCTATGCCATTCACACATCCCTAGCTGGAATTCCCAGAAGAATGAACTCTCCTGCAAGGTTTCCAGTCCTTGCCATCTCCATTTGCACTAGAAGTGCTAAAAGAACAACTTTCCGTCTTCCTCACGGTTCTGTGAATTTCTGCCTCTTTAATCCCGAGGCAAATGAAGTGGAAAAAGGTGGTTAGAGGGTGGGCAAGAGGAAAGGTAGCCAACCTTTTCTGAACTGAAATAGTTCAGTTTGGTTAGTGTCCTCGAGGAAGGTTGGTTTGATTATCATTTTGTCAAACTGATTTTTTCATCCCTAATGTTCACATTCATTGGCTGCATTTCTTCCAGTTCAGACAAATGCCCTCTAAATGAGCATTTCTGATTCACATCTCGAATCTTGAAACCTCAAATCCTCTTGTGGAATTTCTATTTAGAAACTGCCAAATACCCTTGTAAATTCTTCTCTTATTGGAATAAGCTAGATAGGTCCTCTAGTATTTAGATGAAGGTTTCTGTAAACAAGATGGGATTAAATGATAAGGCAAAGTATTGCCATTCTGCAGTGCTAGGGGGTGGAGGGTGTTGTGTATTTTAAAATATCATCTTTGTCTTCCTAAGAGATATGCTCTACCTCAACCAGAAATTATGGTCTTGAGATAGGAATTACTAGATGAAATTATGTGCCCTGTTTTATGCAGGAGGTCATACAAGATTATTATAATGGCCCCTTCTGGCTAGTATGGATCATGAGAAGAGACACAGTTACATTGGATAGTATTAAACCAGGGTTTTTGTTTTGATTTGATTTTTTGAGAGATATGAACCCTCATGCTTCATGGTATATCATCAACCACTAAACTGACCAAGGTCAGGAAGAAACTTCCTCTATGGACCAGCAGCTATTCCATAATTGTTCATTATGGAGTTTCCTGTATCTTCCTCTGAGGTAACTACTCCTGGCTAATGTTGGGGAGAGGATACTAGGCTAGATACACCAGGTGGTCCAAGCCTCTATGGAAGTTACTGTGTTCCTATGAAGTAGGGAGCCCCATAATCCTATAAAAGTTGTTTTGTGTTTCATTATTAGAGGTGGGTGAAGAACTTGCACAAAATTTCTCCTTTTCTTGTTATTTTGGTTTTGTTTCACAGATTGTCCTCCATGACTGGATTGCAGTTTAAAAACTTTCCTACTGATCCCAGGTGCAGCTGTATGGGTTTATTGCACCATAATCATGTGAACTCTTCAATTTTGACCCCCAAAACCCAGAGGAAACCAGGTGAACTTCAGTGGGTGATTTCAGTGTGTTTCTGTCTGAGACTGAATTTGCTCAAACCCAGAACTCAAACGAATTTTTGGGAGTTAGCAGGGTGGAAGGCTCAGAAATGAAGAAAACAGTTTCCTGACACTTTCAGAGTTAACAACCTGATCCTGCAACCTTTACTCACAACAAGTAGCCCTTAGCCATGCAAGTAGTGCCATTGATTCATGTGAGGAAGGTGTGTAGGACTAGGCTCTAAAATGCAATTTTATTGCCAGATCTGCTCATAATTAAAGAAGTCTTTGGTGGTTGCACATTCCACTTCTTGGATGGCCTTGCTTCTTTGATCAAGAATTTTTAGTTACTTCTGGTGGCAAGGGGTTCTGCTCCATGGGGTAAGACCTGAGACCTGCCCAGTCAGAACATCCAGCACAGGTTCCTCCAGTCTCTGATGTCCCTTTTGCATAGAGGCTGCATAGAGGCTGACAGCAGCATCTTCCTTGATATGTTACTCTCTTACTGTGCATGTATTGTTCATGACCCCTCACAAGATGTTCAGGCAAACTTATTGCTTTATACCAGAAGGGGAAGAGCGGCTTGAGCAGATGGAAGGAAACTTGGATAAGAGAAAGCAAATTGAAAATGAAGTTCGCTGCCATTTGGAATTAAGGAACTAAGCAGGAGTTAGTTGGCTCATTCCCTCCAGGGAAAATTACCTGCCTCTTAGAGCCTTCACTGTAAAGAAGCTTACAGTAAAATATGCATTCTATTATATTTTGTTGAGGGGAAGCAGGGCAAATGAAATGGCCAGAGCAGAGAGTGGATGGAGAGTGGAGCATACTCTGCGCTTTCCATTATGTATCATTCGTCAAGCCGGTTAGGCTTGCTGCAGAAATAATCACAGATTCTGTTGCTTTTTCCCTTCAGACACCTGCTGCCCTTTAGCTATGTTTTTCCTTTTATCCTCTCAGTGAGATAAAAGCAGAGAGAACGGGCACATGGACTGATCCCCCAACCCCACACTCAGCCCTAGGGGGAGTCCTTTCACGGGTCAAAAGTGATGACAGTGGTGGTGTTTGGGGGCAGTATGAATCCTGAGCCCTATCTGTTCTATGGGTAACCTGAGGACGTTAATCTCCAGGGTTGTTGAGCCAGCACTTAGCAGCACTGCAGTCTCTTTGAGACAATATTTTCCATCCAGGCATATGTCAAAAGTGCACCGAGGATGGATCAGAGTATGTTCAGAGTTTTGACGGGTAAATCTCCAAAGTTTTGGATCAGCTTCCAAAAGCTCACAGGTATTTTACATGTCTGTATCTTATGCTTTATCAACATCGAAAATGTGCATCTTTTCTGTACGGGATCCTATGAAATCATTGAGCAAAAGCTGTTCTGATGGCACTGTACTCACTTCTTTTCTCAAGTGCTATCTATGGTAGATACACTGCAGTTGTGATCTCTTTTTTGTGAATAACGTTTAGTCACTGCTGTGTGCATTGCTATACATTCCCCTGTATAAAAATCAAAGCAGTTCCCGTTACTCAACAATGTATGCTAATGCACAAGGTGCACTGTTGAGAAATGCTGCAATGCTGTTACATATGCAATAGCCACAAAGATGGATGATTCTGTATGGCCCTGAAGCATACACAGTAGCTATGCTAGGTTCTCTGCAGGGCCCAGTTTACAGGCCAATGAAAGCATTACAAATCCTTGACATGAATTTCCCAGGGATCCTCCTGGTCCTCTAACTTGGTACTTGCATAGTTCTCATGTAGGGAAAACAAAACTCATGAAGAAAAACCATCAGATTGTCACAGAACATACGTTTCCCTTCAACCCTCTGAAAAGTTAATGGGCTCCCATTTCTTCCCTGTGTGCGTGAATACTCAGCGTGACAGATATAACTCAAATGACATTTTTACCCACTTGTTATTTCACAGAGAAAATTTAAACTACTTAGTAAGAGCAATGTTATCTTGGGGGAAATATTAATGTGCCATGAAGTGTCATCACCCTGCAGCATGGTTGTTAAGGGAAAGTGAGATCATAAGTTAGTGAAAGAGGCAACTTCTCACAATTGCCCACTCTAGAGTTGATAACCAGCTGAGAGGGGTGGGGCTGTGTGAGCTTTCCAGTTCTAACTGAGGGTAAAAGGAACGTCTGTCTCTCTGCTATTCTATTCTACTTATCTGCTGGTGCCAGGTCACTTATGAAAGAAACCCTGCAATTCTCACAGTAGCAGCATAAATGAATATGGAACAGTACTTTTGGCTTTCACAGGGATACTTTGATGGAGCTGAGTGATTTGCTGTAGGAGAGGGAGAGCTTTTAGGGGAGCTGAGGCCGCCTTGTGGTGGTCATTTGCCCCAGATGCAAAGAGGAAGAGACTTCGCTTGATTTCTAGACCTCAATTTGAGTTTCTTTCTAAGATTTTTTTTCTGAACTTTTAGAATACACAGAAGAAATATAACTGAACGTTCAATGCTTTTTCCCATTGATTAACATGGAAACCCAGGATGAAATTAGATTCTGGCCTTCTGAGTCAAATTTGGCTTCATTTGGGGCTACTGAGAACTCAGCACTTTTGAAAATCAGAATCTTATTTAGGTGCCGTAGGCCTTGATTTTGCAGTCCAACCGTATTCTGCAAAGCACTTAGGCATGTTCTTAAAAGTACATTCTTTAGCGCTTGGCTGAATAGGGATGGACTTAAGCATGCGCTTACATGCTTCACTGAACTGGAACGTACGTAAGGATTTAGGAACCTAACAATTGGCACCCATATTTCAAATCTTGGGCTTTGTGCCTCAGTTTCCCCATTTCCGCAATGGGAATAATACATGGCTGTTTAGGATAAATTGTTTAGTATTTGTGAAGAGTTGTGCAGATACAAAGGGCCAGATCTTCAAAGGTATTTTGGTGCCTAAAGATGCAGATAGGTGCCTCCTGGGGTTTTCAAAAGGACTCTGATACCAAACTCCCATTGATTTCAATGGGAGTTGGGAGTTAGGGGGGTAGGCATTTTTTCCCACTAAGTGCCTATCTGCATCTCTAAAAATCTGGCCCAAAACAGAATAAATGCTAAGCAGCATTAGAGCTGTCTATATAATCAAAAGATTAAATACCTTTTTATCCTACAGCTGTCAGTTTTCAGTAAGTATGAAAATGATGCTGCAACAAAACAGAAAACACACAAGTGCTACCTGTGGCTACAAACAGCCAGCATGAATTAGAAAATTAGAAAAAAATAATTTTTTTTTCAAATACATATTTTCCCACATTGCATGTGTAAGCACATCAGATCTGTAAAAATCCAAATCAGTTCTAAATAACAGGGTTAAGGGCCACAGCTGCAACTGAGAGAGAATAAATCATTTGCTAATCTCATTTATGGTATGTTTCTTTTTAAGAAAAATGAATCACCATTGTATGAACCTGTCCTGGGGCGGTCCCCTGAAGGTTCTTTCCAGCCTCAGTCACTCACCACAAAGACTCCAGATCTTCTTAACCTTTCTGTGCCTTGTTATAGTCTCCTGTGGGTTCACAGATTTCACTGTAAAATACATATTTGAAATCACAAGCAGATTTGGGAGTGAACTGCAGCCCTTAGTTCTACAGTGAGCTCTATACCCCCATTCTGTAAGCATCACCTCATAAGAATGTAAAGAATGGCCCTACTGGGTCAGACCAAAGGTCCATCCAGCCCAGTGTTCTGTCTTCTGAGAGCAGCCAATGCCAGGTGCTTCAGAGGGAATGAACAGAACAGCTAATCATCAAGTGATCCATCCCATGTTGCCCATTCCCAGAATTTGGCAAACAGAGGCTAGGGACACCATCCCTGCCCATCCTGGCCAATAGCTGTTGATGTACCTGTCCTCCGTGAACTTATCTAATTCCTTTCTGAACCCGCTTATAGTCTTGGCTTTCACAACATCCTCTGGCAAGGAGTTCCACAGGTAGGCTGAACGTTGTGTAAAGAAATACTTCCTTTGTTTTAAACATCCTGCCTATTAATTTCATTTGGTGACCCCTAATTCTTGTGTTATGAGAGGGAGTAAATAACACTGCCTTATTTACTGTCTCCACACCAGTCATGATTTTTATAGACCTCTATCATATCCCTCTCCCACAGGAAAAGACAACGAGCTGCATACCAGCTCTTCAAAAAAGGATCAGAGAACATTGCTGAGCTACTCTAGGACCATGATGAAGCTTACATTCTTGTATTTGGCACCTAGACTTTAGGCAGGTAGATTGGATTGGATTGGATTAGATAGTGTGACTGATGGGGATATGCTGGGAAGGAGATAAGGTGATATATGAAGGGAAATCACCAGAGGTAAGTTGTCTGAGCAGTAAGGAAGGGGTTTAGTAGTAGTGTTAAAGCCAGCTCTCATTATCTCCAACACATCAGCAACAGAGGTACAAGAAGAGAGAATAGGAAGTTATTTCACAGGAGGGTGAGAGTGGTACCATGGAGTCTCAGGGAATTCGGAGCTGCATAACATCCATTCCAATTAACCTCAGAAACTGGCCTCGGTGTATATACCTCTGGGAATTTCAGTGTTGCATGGAATACAGAGCAATACCATTACCAGTGCGTGTCCATCAGGCACCCACATCTTAATGCCAGTGGGAGAAGCTGGTCCCAAGGATGATCCACTGGGTTGATCATTGACTTGGCTGACTTCTACTCAGCATCCAGCTCCTGCTGGATAAATATTACCTCTGAGAAGTGTGATCACCAGAACTCTGTGACATGCCACAGTCTTGAAATCACCTGTGTTTCTCCACCTCATCAGCTGACAAATTGCTGCAATTAGAATCTCATTAACAATCCAAAGTGACCTAGCAATGTCAGGGCCAATGGACTACCCTATCAATCACAAGACACGGATGTTACCAGACTTAGGCCTGGAATGTTGAGGGGTGATGGGTTTTTTCTGGCTACCCTGCGTAAGGCAAAGACACCAGTTACACATGGAGAGCGACTTCCAAGCTTTGGGAAAGACACAGCAGGATTCCCCCCCTCAGGCCTCACACTGTGGGCAAACTTTGTGTCTCTGCCTTTTTGGTGTGCTTTGTGAGGAATACGAACTGAGTTTTCCTCTGAGGAAAACTTTGCCCTGGCTGGTGGTTATGATCCTCAAGAGGCTTTTCTAGCAGTGGGGGAGTGCTGGGGTACAGCGGTGTTTTGCTGACTGCCTCATCACAATCCCTCACCCGCAACATGAACCAACAGTGAAGGCTGCAGGTGGGGGTTGAGTGTGGCATGCAGAGGTCTAGGAAATGACCTGTGGCTTTGGCAACATGAGATATGAATGGTCTCCATATAGGTCATATAGACTGTACAGCCAGACCAAGGCAAACCATTTTGGGTCGATTTCTTCTATTTGATTATTTTACAAGGATAAATTGAATCCATAGGACACATGAATTGGAAAGTGTCACTTATCTATGGAACACATCCCGCTCCTCTGAGGGAGAGCAGGGGAGCTCCAGGACAATCCAAAATAAACCAGAAAAGGGAAAAAATTACCCTGCAGTACAAAAACAACATGTTTAGCCAAAAAAGCTTAAAATTCCTCAACCAGGCAGGATACAGCCCTTTAAATAGCATCCTCCCCCACCCCCCAATGTTTCAATTCATTTATCTCAGTCAAGGAATTTAACATTCATGCAGGTAAGGTAAGGTAGATCAAAGCAGGTAAGGCCGGGGGATTCCCAACACTGAGCTCCAAGTAGGTCATTATTAGAGCTGAGAAATAAATTATTTTCCCATCCTGTGAAAATTTTCAAGATATAAAAAAAAATTCCCATCCCAAATTGGGATGAAAAAACACCGTCTCAAAATCTGAAAATAAAATCTCTCTCTCGCCCACCCACCGACGCCCACCAGTTCAACTCAATTGAAATCAATGAGAGTTAGGTGCCTAGATGATTCTGAAAATCCAGTAAGGCTCCTCTCTGCCTAAAAACCATTAAATATTTGCCAGTAACTGATTTGCCCAGATCACACATGAAGTTTCTGGCGGAGCAGAGACTTAAACCCATATGTTAAGTCTTAGGCTATTGTGCCAACCACTGGACCCATCCTTCCTCTCTAACAATTGTTGAATGCACTGATGTTGGGCCTAAACTAATTGATGGAGCTGGGTGAAACGTTTTGCAAGAACACCTTGTCATCAAAAATTGGCCCTTTTTTAAAAAAAAACCCACACATTTCTGACACAATTGTTGACATTTTTGAAGTTTCCAGTGACTTCTTTATCAACATCTTTATTCACATTTTATCAAGACTTGGTTCAAAACCATTTTTGAAATCACCGTGAAAGCGTTTCGCTCGTCGAAAACTGGCTTGTCAGTAAGAAAACACCATTTTCAGAAACTGAAAAAAAAAAAAAAAAAAGAAAAACCAACAATTTAAATACAGTAATGATCTTGCTAAAAATGTTGAGAAGATTCAATAAATAAATGAAGAAATAGAATCCAAAACAACCTGGGAAAATGACATTTCAGCGTCGACAGTTCAATTTCTTTTTGCATTATTACTATTATTTTATTTATTTGTGTTAATTTAGCACCTAGGAGCCCCAGTCAGGCTAGGCACTGTACAAACACAGAACTAAATGACAGTTACTGCCCCAAAGAGCTTAAACTCTCATTATAAGACAAGAGACAACAGATGAATTCAGACCAATGGGGCAGCACAAGGAAACAGAGACAATACGGCATCAGTCAGCATGATAGACGGCAGACTCGGTCATGGGCACAAGCTTCCTCCGGGCCTGGGGGTGCTCAATTCCCCGCCCAAGCCCTGCCCTCACCCAACCCCTTCTTGCCCATTTCCGGCCCCCTCCCCTGAGGGTGCCCCGTCCCCATCCCCCGCACTTCCTCCGACAGCCTCCTGCACACCGCAAAACAGCCGGTCGCGGCAGGCGGTAGACACTGGGAGGGAGGTGGAGGTGCTGATCTGCGGGGCCACTGGCAGGCGGGAGGCACTGGCAGGGAGCAGGGAGCTGGCTGCCAGTGGGCGCTAAGCACCCGCTAATTTTTTTCCCTGGGTGCTCCAGTCCATGGCACCTATGGACTCAGTACACCAGTAACCCAAACATTGTAGAGTGTTTTGAAGGCATCATGACAAAGGAGAGCTTTAAGGTGGGATTTGGAGGAGGATATTGAGGTAATTTTGTGGGTGTTTACAGGGAGCTTCTCCCATGCATATGGGGCAGCAAGGGAGAAAGCACAAAGGTGCTTGTTTGAAAATTTCACAAGTGGGTGATGGAGGCTGGTCATATGGGCCATCTGGAGGCAGGAGTTGGCCTCTTGATACTGAATAAGAGAAGATCCTGTTCCTGTTTTTTGCCCACCTGTTCTATTTGCTAATGGCTTATTAACCACTCCGAAGGCCTCCAACTCAAGCTGCCAGAATAAGCAGACCCCCAAATTCTGAAGCTCAGACCCGCAGGTTGAGTTTCTAACCCCCAACCTGACAGCAGCATTCAGTTCAGCATAAGGGAAGGGCAGGACTATCCAAATGCCTCCTTGTATGACATGCTTTAATTAAATCATCCTGCACCAGTGCTTGAGATGTCCAGGAGGTCTCTACAAATCCTCCACAGCTCTCACACGACTTCTCCGAGACACAGCAGGGATGTTCTAGCTTGCAAGATAATTATTAGTCTTCTCTCCCAATTAATTGGTACACAGCACAATTCCGGCAATGTTCCTCCAGACAGTGAGTGCCAAAATAATCTGGGGAGCGGAGAGGGAATTGTTGTGGCTTGGGGAAGATAAATTGTGGTGCCAACTTCCTGGCAGCAGCTGTCATCATTCAGCCGAAAGATGCATATAGAGATATACTCATGTGCATTCCCATTTATAGGCTCTCTCTCTCTGTGCCTAGCAAAGTTTCAGCCATCAGCTGAGCGCTGAATGTGCTTCACGAACATGGTAGCATGTCAGATTGGAAGGAAGCCATGTATTCCTTTTAGTTTGGGTCACATTTGTACTCGTGGTCTATATTATCAGTGGGCAAATCTCCAGGAAGCCCCAAGCTCAAATAGATGCTTGTCACCAAACCAGTCAAGGCAGGGAACCAGGCTCGTTATGTCATGAAGAAAAATCTTGCTGAGCAAGGTTTCCTCTATTCCCTATGGCTATGTCGGAAATACTAAAAACCCCAGCCTTTTGTATCTCCATCCTACTTCACAGATTTCAATGGGAGCTTTGCCGTTCATTTCATTGGCAGTCCTTGTTTCAGTGGTTTTTAAACACGTGTGCATTTACAGCTTCCACTGCTGCCTTTGCGGTCCTTGCCTTGCATTAATTACCAGTGCATTGTAGTTCTATGTGTGCACAGGCCCTGACTGTTGCCCAGAAGCCTGTGCTCTGTGTAGTCATTTATACTTGTGCAAAAGGGGGGTAGCTTGTCACTGTTTTGCCCAAGTGTTAATGACTCTTTGCATAGGTGTCAATGATGACAAGGTACGAACCACTGGAGAATCAGGTCCCATGGTGTTGTGAGTGCTCTGTATTGGTAATTTTAAGTACTTACGGTAGTGACTGGTACAGTAAATGCTGTTTGGACTATACCACCCAGAACCCTTAACAGGAAATAGGTTGTCCTGTAATTGTAGAAGGGAAAATAAAGCATGGTGAATTGTTGTCAGCAAACCTCAAGACCTCTGTCTTTTCTTACTGCCTCCATCCGTCCCCCGCCCCAAAAAATAGGTGTGTGGTGCATGGCCAGATTTCTGCAGACAATAACCAGGACACGTGTCATGGGACTGGGCAGTGAGGGTGCCAGCGTTGCCAGTTCTCACCATTTTATCACAACTCTTGTGATAGTTGGTGTTTTTCTCAATGCCCCAGTTCCTGGATTCATGGGATTAGTTGAGAATCACAGCTTTCACATAAAAAATTAATTGTCTACCCTTCATAGTTGCAGTGAAAACTTGAATACGTGACCCTAGTCAGACCTAAAGAGGTACAAACGAAAGGAACCCCCATTTTGTTCCTTTAAATCTCCTGATGCTTAGTAGCTGATCAGGCTTTTTTTAACATGTGGGGTTGGCAGTGCTGAGTGCACAGACAACAGTTTCAGTGACCATCCTGGAAGTGTGCATGGGAGGGTTCCTCAGCCAAACAATTCCTCTTTCTCCTGCCCTACCAGCCCGTGGATTTGAACTAACAGAGGAGATGCTTCAAGGAGGGGAGTGGAGGACATGAGGAGTCTAACTGCAAGGTCTATGGAGAAGGCTGGACGACTGCTTTGCTGGGGAGGGACATTTGAAACATACAAGCGCTGAGGAAGCCTGGCCTCAGATTCACCGGCTCACCTCCTTCTGGTGGCCAGTGTGCAGGGGCCGTGCAAAAATCAGGAGGAAACAATGGGGAGTTTGGGAAAAGCCTTTAAAACCAGGGAATTCCTGGTTTCCAGGGCCACATGACCACCTTCTCTGTAAACACAGGTTTCAGAGTAACAGCCGTGTTAGTCTGTATTCGTAAAAAGAAAAAAGAAAAGGAGTACTTGTGGCACCTTAGAGACTAACCAGTTTATTTGAGCATGAGCTTTCGTGAGCTACAGCTCACTTCATCGGATGCATAGCATATCGTGGAAACTGCAGAAGACATTATATACACACAGAGACCATGAAACAAAACTTCCTCCCACCCCACTGTCCTGCTGCTAACAGCTTATCTAAAGTGATCATCAAGTGATCATCAAGGAAGGCCATTTCCAGCACAAATCAAGGTTTTCTCACTCTTCCCCCCCCCCCCACACACACACACAGACACACATACAAACTCACTCTCCTGCTGGTAAAAGCCCATCCCTCTTTGAAACCTCTCTTTATAATGCGCATGATAATCAAGGTGGGGCATTTCCAGCACTAATCCAGGTTTTCTCACCCCCCCCCACACACACACCCCCCCTCCAAAAACCACACACACAAACTCACTCTCCTGCTGGCAATAGCTCATCTTACAATGTGCACAGCAATAATCCAAGTTTAACCAGAACGTCTGGGGGGGGGGGGGGTTTGTAGGAAAAAAACAAGGGGAGATAGGCTACCTTGCATAATGACTTAGCCACTCCCAGTCTCTATTCAAGCCCAAATTAATAGTATCCAATTTGCAAATGAATTCCAATTCAGCAGTTTCTCGCTGGAGTCTGGATTTGAAGTTTTTTTGCTTTAAGATAGCGACCCTCATGTCTGTGATTGCGTGACCAGAGAGATTGAAGTGTTCTCCGACTGGTTTATGAATGTTATAATTCTTAACATCTGATTTGTGTCCATTTATTCTTTTACGTAGAGACTGTCCAGTTTGACCAATGTACATGGCAGAGGGGCATTGCTGGCACATGATGGCATATATCACGCACATCCACCAATGTGATATATGCCATCATGTGCCAGCAATGCCCCTCTGCCATGTACATTGGTCAAACTGGACAGTCTCTACGTAAAAGAATAAATGGACACAAATCAGATGTTAAGAATTATAACATTCATAAACCAGTCGGAGAACACTTCAATCTCTCTGGTCACGCAATCACAGACATGAGGGTCGCTATCTTAAAGCAAAAAAACTTCAAATCCAGACTCCAGCGAGAAACTGCTGAATTGGAATTCATTTGCAAATTGGATACTATTAATTTGGGCTTGAATAGAGACTGGGAGTGGCTAAGTCATTATGCAAGGTAGCCTATCTCCCCTTGTTTTTTTCCTACAAACCCCCCCCCCCCCAAGACGTTCTGGTTAAACTTGGATTATTGCTGTGCACATTGTAAGATGAGCTATTGCCAGCAGGAGAGTGAGTTTGTGTGTGTGGTTTTTGGAGGGGGGTGTGTGTGGGGGGGGGGGGGGTGAGAAAACCTGGATTAGTGCTGGAAATGCCCCACCTTGATTATCATGCGCATTATAAAGAGAGGTTTCAAAGAGGGATGGGCTATTACCAGCAGGAGAGTGAGTTTGTATGTGTGTCTGTGTGTGGGGGGGGGGGGGGAAGAGTGAGAAAACCTTGATTTGTGCTGGAAATGGCCTTCCTTGATGATCACTTGATGATCACTTTAGATAAGCTGTTAGCAGCAGGACAGTGGGGTGGGAGGAAGTTTTGTTTCATGGTCTCTGTGTGTATATAATGTCTTCTGCAGTTTCCACGATATGCTATGCATCCGATGAAGTGAGCTGTAGCTCACGAAAGCTCATGCTCAAATAAACTGGTTAGTCTCTAAGGTGCCACAAGTACTCCTTTTCTTTTTTCTTTTTTCTGTAAACACAATAAACCATAGCCCTCTGTGCAAGAAGAGTTCCGCCCAAACTCCAAAGAGCCTACTGATGTGTCAGTTCCATGAGAGCAGATTTCCGAGTCACCTCGTCTGATTAGCATAAATCTTCCAGAACTTGTCAGCTAATCGGAAATGCTCAGCAGGGAGTTTTTACTGTTTCCAAAACTGTTCATAAACGCAAGAAGGCTGATATCACTGCAGCCGCCCTCAAGCAAAGCTGCAATTCCAATCAATTTAAGTGCGGAGGATCCGGTTTTCCTTGTTTAATCAACGCTGGGTGACTGGTGTCCACACCAGCATTTTGCTGACTGTTAAGGCCAGGTAGAGAAAACTGCAAGAGCCAAATCAGACCAGTGAATTATCCAATGCTTTTTTTGGCTGTATTATTTCTCCACTTGTTCCACGCAGCATACAGAGGCCAACTCTACGATACGATGTGTCTTTTCAGATGCTACTGAAACCTGTGTTGCAACAAAGGAAACTACTAAATCCCATATAATTGCTCTGATAATAATTTAGGTAGGGTGACAGCAAAAATGGATTTTTTTCCCATCCCCCAAAATGAAAATCTCGGCGGATGGATTTGATAGGCTGAATCCTGCAAAGGAGGAATTTTAAAAGTGGTTTTTTATAGCTCTCTCATTTTCAAGAATGTAAATAACAGGTTACTGAGTATTTCTTGACTTATATGCCTATGAGATCAGCTCCATTTGTAATAAGCACATAGTAAGAGACAATTTTATAAAGAACTTACCACCTAAATAGACAAGACAGGCAGAAGGTGGGAGGAAGATAGTAATTAGCCTCTTTTTTACAGGTGAGGAATTGAGGCCCAGGTGAGATAGTTTGTGGCAGAGTCGGGAACTCAATTTAGGTTGCTCAAATCCTAATCCACAGGATCATCTTTCCTCTTGGAAAGAGGTCTTGTATGATTTTATTTCCATTGATTTCAAAGCCAAAATTTTCGCAGGTGTTCACTAACTGAAATCTATGACATTCCTCATGTGTCTAAAGTTACAAATGCTTACATCTTTGCAGGATTAGATCATGGGGCTTTACAATGAGTCAGCTGTCCCTTAGCTTTTCAAATCAGAGGGGAAGTGTCCCAGGAGTGCACCAATAGGGTAAGAGTCCCTGAAGTTGCTTTTCTATTGCCCAGCACTATTTAAACTTCAGCAGATAAGCATCTTAATGCACTGAACATAAGACCATAATAAACACTGCTAATAAAACCATCAGAATCTTGTTGTTTGGTCTCTAAACAATCCCTAGTTACTTGCAGCAGGACTACATAGCAGCAACAGCTCTCAGAGCTGTGCAAATAAGTCATCATTCCAAGGAGTCAAACACTGAATGCCGGCCTCCATTTCCAAATATCCAGCCAGTTCCACTTGCAATCGAGGGTGAGTTCCTGTGTTGTGTGGGCAGACTGGACAACAGGGCAAACTGTGACCCAATTTTCATGTGCAAAATGCAACTGAAAAAAAGACGATGTTAGTCTTTTGCATGTGCCGTGGGGACCTCACTCCCACCCAGCCCTTGGAAATCCTACAGGACAGCTAAGTGCTCTCCAGATGCATGTGAAATTTACCAGCACTGGTAAACTGTGTACAGTTGCACTGCACTGAATGTAGTACTTAGATGCTTACCTACTTTGAGGCCAGCCAGAGTGCCCACTCTACACTCAAGGGAAGGCACAATCACTTAGTCGTGGCTTATGTTCTTCCACCTAGCAGACACAAGTGGAATTTAAGCGATCCCCACAGGCATGCTTCCTTTGGAAAATCTAGCCCCCAAGGTCAATGGCGGGCACACAGGAAACCCCACCCTTTTGGTGCTATTTTCTTTCATCATCTCACAGTTTGCCAGGAGAATAACTTGCTGCCTTTGTGTTGAACTGTAGCACTTCTTGCACAGGAAGGGAGGAGATTTTCCAAACAATTGGTTCACCTCTGATATTATTGCCTTTGGTAAAATTCCACTTCTCAACTGCAGCCACGAAAAGCAGCTCTGATATTTACATAAACACTCAGGCATTTCTTAATTGGTTGTGAGAGCTTCTGAAGGCAGCAGAGCAGTGAGAGCGCAGAGTTGTGTTTATATGCATGATGCTGCTTTGCCTCCAGTTTCTCCCAGCCAAATTCAGCCCAGTAGCTATCTCCCTCCTATAAAAAGGGTAAGGTAACAGGCCAATGGAGAGGGCTTAGGAAAGCAGAATAGCCGTGAGAAGATCAGCAGGAAGAGGAGAAAATGAACTACGCAACTGAAAGGTGTGTCATTGAGTGTAATACAATTGGGATAATTAATCAATCAATTAATTAAAAACTTATCCTCTGGGAAAGGGGAGAAGAGGATGGGATTGTAGCTATTGGCCCTGATCTTGCAATAAACCCAGTTCAAGCAGACCTCTGCCTCTGTGTGGAGTGCCACTGTAATCAACTGGGCTCTGTGTGGGTGCAAGGGTCTCCTGAACACAGCTCCTTGCAGGATCGGGGCCTTTGTGAGCATGTTCAGTGTACCTCTTTATTGGTGCATGGTGCTAGAAGACACCCTGACAGGTGACTCAGAAATATGTATATATGGGTGGCTAGGTCACCCTGAGTGAATGATTCCACGGTCAGCACAAAATCCTGACTTTCACTTTAGTTTCCCCCCCCAGTGGATTTTTGCAGGGGGTTTAGCTTCAGGGTTTTTGAGTCTAGAAAATCAGCTCCGCTGTTGGCAGAGCGGGCAACATAACAGAGTGTGACTTTTCCGAGCTGATTCCTCACCCACACGGCACCAGCTGGTTTCTTCACTGTTCAACAAACCCGCTATGAGTGTGCTCTAGGCTCACAGCTGTCATCCTGCCGTGGCCCAAAAGTCTGACAAACACCCAAAATGAGGG
Organism: Natator depressus; assembly: GCF_965152275.1. Taxonomy (NCBI): domain Eukaryota; kingdom Metazoa; phylum Chordata; order Testudines; family Cheloniidae; genus Natator; species Natator depressus. The sequence continues at coordinate 71,368,732 of NC_134243.1, forward strand.
GTCTGATCACCAGACACTGCTGTGTTTAGTGCTCAGCAAAGATGCTGCACGGACAACACTGTCTCTCCCCAGGCCAAGTACAGGGTAGGGGCAGCAGCAGTGTCAAATCCCCTATACCGCACCCTACTGTTGGACAAATTCACCCACTGGAAGTCAATTGGCATTTTACCACCTTATGTGAATGTTACCCAGAGTGCCTCAGTGCTGACCCAGAAGGACTTTCTCTAGAGGTGAGAGAGAGGTCCTCGGCGCTTCTTTGGCTCTCCACTGTGGGGACCAGTTAGCAAAAGTCATGATGGTGGGTTTTCTGATATCATGGGAGAAACTGGACCAAGACAGCAACTCATTTCACAGATGCCAGAGAACAGTAGCAATGGAAACATCCACATTGGCTTGGTCTTGAATGCTCTGCAGATACCAATGTGAATAGCTTTGTGGCCCATCCCCTGAGCCTGACAGCCTCACCCATTTTGATTGGTAGGGTGCATTTTTAACGAGATCAAAACCATCCATAAATAGTCATCAGGAAGATTACCTCTCTCTGGAATATTTGGTGGATAGTTTACAAAAGAATTGCTAGCACCTCCTCGACTGAACCAAACTGCTATTATAGGACCCGATTCCCATTCACACAAAAGCCCCTTTACCTCATTAAGGCCCCTTTACATTGCCTCAAAGTGATGTCAAGACCCTTTACATTGCCTGATCTGTGTTAAGGAGCCATGGGGTAAATGAGTTTAAGACCTGAGGCCTTGTCTACACTGCCACTTTACAGTGCTGCAACTTTCTCGCTCAGGGATGTGAAAAAACACCCCCCCCCGAGCGCTGCAAGTTTCAGCGCTGTAAAGCGGCACTGTAGACAGTGCACCAGAGGTGGTAGCTACTCCCCTCGTGGGAGGGGGTTTTGGGTTTTTTTTTTACAGCGCTGGGAGAGCGCTCTACACAGCCTATCCGATGAAGTGGGCTGTAGCTCACGAAAGCTTATGCTCAAATAAATTGGTTAGTCTCTAAGGTGCCACAAGTACTCCTTTTCTTTTTGCGGATACAGACTAACACGGCTGCTACTCTGAAACCTAGCTTTGAGAAGTACCTCATCTTCATGGGATTTGTGGGGAAAGCTGCCTTAGATATTAATAATGATGGAGCTTAAATCTGTGTAATTTGTAAATTTACATTGCCATGGTAACATTGGCAGGTAACGAACTAATCCTCGATTCATCATCTTCCATGGAATTCCAGCAACTATTCCTAAACCTTCATCCGTTTCTAATCCCACAGCTGTTGCCATGGAAATGATCAGATAAGATGTAGGCCTTTAGGCAGATGGGTCCATAGAGGATGCTTAATCTTGGCCCTCATAAATCTATGGAAATATGGAGGCTTTCTTTTTTGTTTAAATAACGAAAATTGCTGCCAGTGTCTTTGAAAAGATTAAGTAGGCATGCAGTAGGAAAGCGGTTCTTTGTGCATTACCTCCTGGAAAAGCAGAAATAAATGGCCGGAGTGAACTCAGAGTTCTGAAAGCTCTAAATTTGGGGGATAATATTGTTACCCCTTTGGACTCAAGCAGTTAGCCCATATTTGGGGTCTTGTGGGTTGTTTCCATTAAGAGGAGAAATTGTTGGAGTCAGGAATTTCTTTGATGTAAACAAACAGAATTACAAATACTGTACAAAGCCCTGTTTCCCTGAATACTGTAGGAATCAAACAGCAGGAGAGAATTTCCTTGCTAACAGTCCTAAGCCTCTTTCAACTAGCACTCTGCCTAAAAAGCTCACTTTCTCTCGAGGCTTTTTCACAAGATCTTGTTCCCAAAGTTCACTCTGGCTGTCTCCTTGGCTTTCTGCTGCTTCTCTGACGTTTCTACATTTCTCTTCACACACACACATTCAGCTCCACAAAAACAATAACCCCGAGCTCCTCTGTATTTGCATTCAGCCCAGTGCTTAATTTGTAATTAAAAAGGTGCCCGGGCTTAAGTAATTAGGTGCTGGGTCTCAAGCAATTTTTTTTTTACTTTCATAACTGATGCAGCAAGCCCAGAGTTGCTGGGGCTATGAACTGCCAACCCTAAAGGTCCTGGTGCAAATTAAGCACTGATTCAGGCCATAGTGAAATCTCTCTGCCCACATAGCTCAGATTTCTGACTGGCATTGCACGTTGCCTATGTTTTGGGCAGAGGCTTTTATTGAGGATCTGGGCTGAAGTCAGTTGGCTGCAGAGGGCAAAGGAAAAAGAGGCAAAGCCAGCACGGAATGTGCAGGAAGGAAAGGGAAAGGAGGAGGACAAGGCGGCAGCAGCAGGAACCATAAGATCTGAGGGAGAATCTGAGGAAAGGAAGGGGTGACTGGGAAGCTGGTAGTGGAAAGGAGCTTGGGATAGTCAGAGGAAGAGAGATGGCCTGGAGGACTGGTGCTTACGTACCTGGATGGTAATTAGCACTCCCTAGATAGGACAAAACCACAATTATCAGCTGATAAACTCCTTGCGGCTAACATATGATTCCATCTAATGGCGGGCAATATGATGTGCATATGCACACGCAGATTTCACCGCCAGGGGTGAGGGGCACCATCAAAGTCTTTCCTGTGATCATAGTCACATTGATCTGCCCACAGCAAAAGGACTCTAGAGTCTAGATAGATGGTTTGGTTAAAGCATCCCATTAAGCCCACAGACAGCATCTCACTCTCTGCCATTTTACTCAAGACAGCTGTGATGTCAGCAAGACTTAATAGCTCCCTAAAATATCCCATCGTCCGGCCAATAGCATAATTGCCTTGATTTGCAGATGTGCAAAACCAGATGAAAAGACAAGCGTGAGACAGGCGCTCATGTGCAAGTTAAAGAATGTTGAAGCCATGGAGTTTTTCTCTGGCTTTGCCCCCACCTCTTTCCTTTAAAGAGGCTTATCTGTTCACTGCATACCAGCTTAAATACCATGACCTACTAGTGCGTGTAAAAGAGTGGCACCCACAGGGCTGCAGATAGATATCTGCATTCGCTCATGTGGGAAGGAGCTAGACACTGTTCTTCCCAGCACTCCGGAGGAAAGAAGAAATTTGTGATCTTCACCTTTTCATAATGTCAATGTAAAAGTTTATCTGTGGCTTTCAGGAAGGTTTATGGCTTCATCTCTAGCTGGTTGCCAGTGTCAATCTCTCTCTCTCTCTCATTCGTTCCCCTTAAAATCCTTGTCCCAAAGAGAGGGAAGTGAATCATTCACCCAAAAGGTGAAAAGCATGCTAGCACTGACCCGCTGCAGTGCTGCTGCCCAAAGACTGACTGGTACTTCTTGTCTTCAACCAACCTACAGGACATTTGGTGCTCTGAGTGCACACTAGGCATCAAGTCATCTTTCGTTCAGAAGAATTGATTTTTCAGTCTGATAAACATTCATGGCCAAGCCTGATTGCTCCTGATCAAATATCAGGAGTCCCATTGAACCAGGGGATTCTTATGTATTACTTGTCTTACCGTGGTGCCTAGGAGCTTCGTCATGGACCAGGAACCCATTGGGCTAGGTGCAGTACAAACACAGAACAAACTGATAACTCTGTTTTTCCTAGCCCGTCAAATCAAAGAAGCATTTTGGGTATATGCCCTTGATCCCTGCAGGAATGTGGGCTGGTGGTTAGAGTATGGGGTGGGGAGTCAGCCCCCTGTCCCCTCCCTCTCCCCCCTGGGGAATTAGTTTAAAGGGCTCCTATTTTTTCTCTTTTAATAGAATTTGGTACTCGTGAAAGGCAACAAATTGGCAAGTCCCTGCAGACCAAAGCTTGTGTATATCTGTATGAACCACAAAATGGGTACAGCATGGGTAAGAGCAGTGCAAGCTTCCCTGAATAGCTTCCCTCCCCCAGCAAAGTGTTATCCTGACATGAAAGTACCTGCAGTCTCTTTCCATCTTCAGTCCTTAGCTTCTCTGCTGCCCCCATTTTAACCCTGTTTTCACACAGTCGGAACTCTGTAAAACAGTCATATGTGCAGCTGGAAGGTCCTATATTCAGTCAAAGGTTCAAGTGTATTTGGCATGGAAAGATTTTGCAGATTGCTTCAACCTGTTCGGTTTTCTGATCCACTCCCCCGCCAAGAATTCAAAAAACACTTTGAATCTTTGACATTCAAAAGGTTCCCAGTGGCGACTAGGTGTGTGGCAAATACAGTGACTTCCATTTGCACTCAGACCTTCAGCACTGCAGTACAGCCCTCTACAGTCTGAACTAAAGGAATAGCTCTATTATCTTGTAACAGTGGTAGGTTGTCATCATCTTGTGGGCCAGCCACTAGAGGGAGAAACAACATACACCCAGCCAATGTTATCCACCTTAGTGTTCTTGAACTGATTCCCCATTTTCTCTAATATAACTAATAATTTCCCATGTGGTACTATGTCAAATGCTCTACTGAAATCCAAGTCTGATAAATCCACTGTACTTCCCTTACCTAAAAAATCAGTTATTTTCTCAAAGAAGGAAATCAGATTAGTCTGACATCATCTTCCTTTGGTGAACTCACATTGCATTATACCCCATTTATTTTTTCCTCCATTAATTTAATTATTCTTTCCTTCACACTCTCTTCTAAAACCTTGTATAATACTAAGGTCAGACTAACGGATCTATAATTGCCTGGACCACTTTTTTTTCTGTCTCTTAATATAGGTATGCCATTAGCTATTCTCCAATCAGATAGTGCTGTTTCCATATAGATGGATTTATTAAAAATCCTGGCTACTGGACTAGCAATCTCATGTGCCAGTATTCTGGGATGAAAATTATCTGGTCCCTGATTTGAGCACATCAACCTCTAAGTTTTTTTCTTCTACCTCAGGTGTGGTAATTTCCATTTCTAGACACTCATTTCCCTCAGCCATCCTGCCTTCATGCACATGTTTCATACTATCATCCTTACTGAAAACCCAGGCAAAGTATTCATTTATCTTATTGGCCAAATCTAGATTATCTTTAATCTCCTTCCCATCCATACTGCATAGTGACTCAACCTCATCCATCCCTGTTCTCTTTTTATTTATATGACTAAAAATCTCTTATTTTCATTTTCTTGGAAAGAGCTAATTCAGCTTGACTTCTAGCAATTCTCACTTTATTTCCTATAGTTTGCAGTTCAATCATTCACTGCTTTTGGCTTTCTCTTCATAAGTCTCTATTAATTTTTTCATCTCTGAAGTAATTACCACTTTGTAGGTTCCCAGCTTCCTTCCACATCTGCATTCAGACACATCTCGGTCATTAAAGAGCAGGTGTAATATTGATTCTCTCCTTGTTGGCTGGAGTGCATATTGATGTGCGTATATTACTGTATGTTGTTAATTAAATACTGGACATTATTCTATAAGATGCTGCTTAAAATAACAGGCTGAATTTCAGGAGGAATAATGAACCTGCACAGAGAAGAAAAATATAAAGGGCTGTGGATACCTCACTGGGCAGAGCAGTGCATTTAGGAAAAAGCCTCCTTTAGTATTATCGGCCAGATTCTGCTCTTGTTTATACCTACACAGATCTGGAATTTAACCCTATTGGTCTTTCGCAGTCCCCTTTCTTAACTACTGTAGTATTCCCAAGGAAGGAGGCAGACTCAGCAGTCAGTGAAATGCTTTGATTTAACAATTGCATCAACAATGTAATAGAAGGAACCAGATTCAGCACATGACTCAGAGAACCCCCTAAAATCTGTTTGTCTCCATATCTCTCTCTAGCCTCTTTCCAGTTAGATAGCTGCAGTGTCCACATGCTGGCACTATTCCAGGCCTAGACTGTGCCTTGGGCACTGGCGGGCACAGCAACGGGGGTATGGAAGGACATGTTGCCACTGGGAGGAAGGACTGAGCCAGAATTCTTCTCTAGGCTCTCAGTCAGTGCACACGGGGGCACAGTCTACATCAAGCTTGGAGACGGTTCAGAACTCTCCACACCTGGCAAGTTCTGCAGGCTGGTGGAGAAGGAAAGGGGGGAGGAGCCATGACCTGGCCCCATCTCTCCCACTTCCCACTCCCGAGCACCTTCAGAGGCACTAAGGGACCACAGACCAGGATCCCCAGAAGAATTCTGACCATCCCCTGCACATGGCAAAAGGAACGGAGTTCCTCGTGCCCTCCCCACTTGCACACCTGTTCAAGCTGGCTCTCAGGGCACTTGCATGGAAACAGAACCGATATTTCTTATAACTCCATCTGCTCCTCCTGCTTATTCGCCGCCCAATGTCTGCTCTAATTTCTAGTGTGTGCCATCACCTCAGTAGCAGTGTCCTCTTTGATCCTACAACATGGACTCTGATGACAAGAGGAAACGAAGGAGAACTCCAGTGAAACGGAGATTCTGGTATCCTGGAAAAATGATTCTGGTCCCTCTCCAGGGGCCTAGAGACATTTTTCTCCATTTGCTTCCAGAACGCAATGGGACGCTGTCAACTGGGTTTAAAGCCGAAGTCAAGGAGGGTTATTGCAAAACCTTAAGAGGAAGAGAAATGTTCTCATGACATTTTTAAAAAGTGCAGTTTAAACATGTGTTCACTGAATACGAGTCCGCTGGTAGGGTATGTGAATCCAAAAGTAACCGACTAGATGTGAAAGTGACTAGTCTAGTTTCATTGTCCAACCTGAGTGCAGAAGCACCGGTAAATGAACAGCATAGCGGGTGAAAAGTGAAATAGATGTTTCTTGTACGTTCTTTTTGAATCATCTGAGCTGTTAGTTAGAAATTATTTGAAATCCAGATCTCCAAACCCAAATGCTGCAGCTTAAGACTGTCCCTTTTACTAACAGAGGCAAATCATTATTTTTAATGTATAACTTATGGTTTGACAATGGCCCTTTAAGATGCACTCTGAAGAGGAAGGGGATGAGAGAGTCCAGTGAAAATGCAGGGGAGAAACAGATGCCGGCAGTGATGTCTGAGAGTTTTACAGGAGGATCTATGAGTTTCCACATAGATGTCTGATTACCTGCCGTGCCACACTCTGGGTGGTTGTGCCCAGGAAACCACCACTCCTCTTGTTCAGGGAGCATTGCTGGGAAGTGCCTTCCATTGGAGAGAAGTCTGGTGCAGCCCCATTTTCAGCTGATCAGTGCTGCCATTTTAGCAGGATCTGATTAAACCCCACCAGCCCAGTGCCCAGAAAGAGACTGAGCTCTCTGACTCAGTATCTACACTGGGTTTTGTGCTGGCAAGTATATTGCCATGGCTTGAGGCCAAAGCCCTCTACATAGAGCCAGAACAGTGAAATAATGGCAATGGAATTGTAGCCTCCCTAGCAACGTGTCTCACCGAGACGCTCTGCCACCTGGGGTGAAAGTGCAGCTTGGTCTCCATGTTCATTCACTCACTGATGCTTTTGCTGAAATTCTCTCCTAGAGCACCGACAGACCCCGGTCATCGGCAGGTGGGATCGAACCTAGGACCTCTGAAGTTTAGTGCATGAGCTAAAAGCCAGATGGGCGTTAGCTGAGGCTGTAGAGCAAACTCGTTACTCTCTCTCTAGGTGGTCTCGGTGCCACTACATGGGACAAAACACCACACCCAGGAGGTGTGTGGGTTACACAAGGAGCAGTGAAATGTCTACCTGCATTGGACGAGTTCCCTTCCAATCATTCCCAAGGTTGAGCCCTGATCCGGCAATGAGTTTTGTATGGAAATAGGGTCAGCCTGCATGAAGCTCTTTGCAGGACTGTACCCGTCGATGGTAACCCCTCCAGGGTAGGAAAGGCAGTGCTTAATTTGTGCCAGGGCTGAGCCGACACCATTATGCTTGGCAGTTCATAGCCCCGGCACCTCTGTGCTTGCCACATCAGTGATGAATGTAAAAACATTGCTTGAGCTCCAGCACCTCTTTCATTACAAATGAAGCACTGACGGAAGGTCTTTCTGCCTGTATCATACAAGGCTGAGCAGACTGTAGGCCCTTAACTAATAATAAAATCGTTGAGAGTTTTATCCCTTTTGCAACACAGAGGCAATTCAACTAAGACTGCTTCAGCCTGGTAGGGTTTTCTGTAGGGAATCTATCAATTGAGCCACGGAGTCTGTTGGCATTTTGTTTACTGCATGCCTGCTCTTGGTAAATATTGGCCAATCTGCCTGTAACTAATATTAATTAATTTAATTAGCAACAAAAGTTTGCAAATGTGAAAAAGCTACAGGCATGCCCAGGGCTCATTAATCTTCTCAGTAGCTTTAAAAAAAAAAAAAAAAAGGAGTTAACTGTATGTTCCATTTCTTGAGGGCGGGGGAGGACGCAGGGGGAAGGGTTTTCCAAATGATTGAAATATGTTAGCTGTTCTGCTCAGATTTTATCAAAGCAACATCTAAGAAATATTTGCATCCTCTCTGCTGGAAAAGTCTTTTAAAGGGGAACTTGGCTGTGGAAGAAAGAAAGAACCTCCTCCTTCGTATCACCCTGGGATGGGCAGCGGGTTTGACTTCCAGAAATCCACAGATCCCTGAAGTCCGCATAGATCTGTAGAAGCCAGGAACATCCAAAGTGAACCCCTATAGTCCAGTAGCTGTGCCTGTATCTGTAGGTCTGCTGGGGCTTGATCCAAAGCCTGTTGAAATTAGTGGGAGTTTCTCCGCTGAGTCCGGTGGGATTTGGATCAGGCTACCCCACAAGCATCCTCCAGACACAGGAGGAACTGGCATCACTTAGTGCAGACAGGGACAACTTCAGTTTGCACCCCAAATTCCCATAGGGCTGAAGGGAACCAGTGCTGCAGAGAGTGCCTTTGCTCCACACACCTCTCCCCACCCTACCTACCAGGCAAAGTCTGACACCGACTGGGCCCCATGGATGATCTTCCACATGGTCAGAGAGAAGGGCAAGTATTTGCATTACCCACTTGCCCGCCCACTAACCCCAGGTCCACTGTTTCCCACCAATTTGTGTGAGCAGAAAATAACACATGGCCCTAAGCCGGGGCAGAATCACCAATAGATTCTGTTTAAACAAAAGGTTTGGAAATCAGAAGAGGTCCTTCTCTCTCTCTCTTTCTCAGCCCCCTTCTCCTCCTCCCAGTTTTGGATTCTTGCTCCTCTGTTTCCAGAGCCCAGTCTCTACTCCTGCAGTAGTGAATGGAGGTGTTTACATAGCCTCCTTAGAACAGCAGCAATTGCCACTAGAGGGCCACCACCATGCAACAGTATCTGGTAGGAGACTTCTCAGCAAAGCATCTAGCTCCCATCGTACTCCCTGCAGAACACAGGGCGCTGCATCTGACCTTATAAAAAATGCAAAATAAGAAAACAGTGTTGCTTGTGGGTGAGAAATATCCCCACGTTCCGTAATGCCCCACGGTATGGCTGAGGATGTGCCAAGGGTCACCGCTACTTCCCCTTTGGAGCCAGGAATAGAGCCCCATCTGCAGGGTATCCTATGGGAATACCCTCCTGCAATTAACCTAGTTGGTGTCCTCCTGCTCTACACAAATGGAGCTGACAGAGCATTTCAGTTGCAGTAAGAAAAGCATGACCTTTTAAATAAGCGGTTTTTCCTATGACAGTGCTGGGCAGCCCAGCATATCCCTAGCACATCATCAATCAGGACCAAATGTTAGATTTGCGATTGTCCTGTTTAATAGCATTATGGCACGCCAAGATTTAAGTCAGTGCTTTAATATCTGTGTCTGTTTAATAGCATTAGCGCATTGTAGATTTAAGGTAGCACTGAGGTTGTAATTTTGTCAAAGCAATGCCTGGGATATATAATGTCAACTCAAGTCCCACCACTAAATCACTTGCACTGCTTTGAAAATGTCCCCTTCTAACCACTTCCCTTATCTGAGGCCTAATATCCCTGCTCCATGGGACACCTCTCCTGCTGCCCCCTATATCTGGGTGATCCTTAACTAGTGGAGTTGCAGCTTTCCAGTAAAAGGTCAGTACTCAGAGGCACAAAGCCACATTCCACTGCAGCACAGAGGATTAGTCCCCTAGGATATTCCAGGCAGGCAGTGCCAGCAGCTAAGGAGTTAAGGGCTGAAGATTTGCTTGGCGGGCAAAGCTTGGAGTGCAAGAAGCTACTGCCAAGGTGCAGCTATATTCAGAAATGTATTGGTATCTGCCTGGTGCTGTATTAGCTGGAGCAGATATAGGGAGTTGTATCAGGAGACCCTGTTTCCAGGTCTGAAGAGGACAGCCTGAATTAGGTCTGAAATGTTTTCTCCCCCCACAAAACCTGGTGCCCCACTCATGCAAATGCCACTTCTTATTTATTACCAAATCGGGGATGCTCCCCAGAACCCTGTGCAATCACAGAAGGGCCCCTGCGTATGGCCCTGATCCAAAGCCTGCTACAGTCAATGCGATTCTTTACATTGACCTCAATGGGCCAATATCTGGAACAGGCCCGGGCTGCATATGAAACTCTTGGAAGGACAGGCAAGACTGCTCACAAACTGAGATCCCCCTTCCCCCTACGCACGTTCTCTGTTATAAATTGGAACATGGTGCCATTAACTTGAGGCACAACAATTCTGTGAGTTTAAAGCCGTTCCCCGCTGCCCCCCATTTCCTAGCAAAGATGCCTTGTGTCAAAAACATGCAGGAATTCCGTGATTTTTGAGGTTACGAAGCCGTTTAAGTAGCAGCTTCCCCTACCACCAAGGTGAGGAGAGCGGAGCTGCAGGAAACCAAGTGGCACAAGCACCCATGAGCAAATGGAGGCGATGGAAAACGTATTCTCCACTGTTCTGCACCCCCGCCTCAGTGAACCTGCCCCTGCAGCTGGGATGCACAGGAATGACCAAGAGGATTATCTGCCTTCAGTAAACTCTCTGAGCTGATTATTTTCATGTTGTATTTTTCACTGAGGAATTGATGACGGTTCTTTCTGGGGACAGCCCACGCTAAGGGGCAGCAGCAGAGTCGCTGGGAGGGGTACCGGCAGCTCACTGGTCTGCACATGTTTTACTACACCCCTTGGCAAGGCACAGCTTGCTCCCTGGTGGGGATGGCCAGTGTGTGAGGGGAAGCACAGCCATGGCCCTTCCTTTTCCCACTCTTTGGAGGGCGACGTGCCCCTGAGTAACTAGGTAGGAAGCAACCCTGGAACTCTTGAGCTCACAGGCGCAGCCATTCTACCTGGTCCTTGTCTGGTCACCATAAGGTGAATGGAAAGGCTCCTTAGGGATCAGGCCATTCTTCCCCCACCCCACACACACACACACACACACACACACACCATGTGCCCACATAAAGGTCAGCTCTGAGATATTAAAATGTCAGCTTGCCAAAGAAACAAAGCCTCCTCCCCTCTCCCCAGTCAAACCACAGGAAGCTTTGGATAGTTTTTAAACCTACAAAACCAGGGAGTGTTAGGACGGGGAACTGAACTCAGGATTCCTGGGTTCTGATTCCATTGTCCCTCAGTTTACCCCTATTTCTCAATGAAAGGGGTATATTCTGGTCTGGGGAAAGCTGCTAATCAAAGAAGTACAGGCAAGTTACAGAGACTTCTCCAGGTTTGAGTTTCATTTTCATTGAACTGCTTTCACTCTGAATGGCAAGGGAGTGGGGTTAGAAGCAGACCACAGTAAGCTAGACAGATGGAGGTAACAGCTACTTGCTTTCTTTGGTTCCTGCCCATTAAAATCCACAAAAAAGGAAAGTTTCCATTAAATTAGAATAGCTGGTGCTTTCTAGTGAGTGACTTAAAGCCCCTCTCAGATTCAGGTGTGAGATCTTACTAAGGGCTGCAGGACAGTGTATCTTTCTCCTTTGCGGTTTTCTAATTTAAAAAGAAGTGAGATTTCCTGGCAGCTGCCCTGTAAGTTTGGCTTTCCCTTGACTGAAACGTAACTTGAATGTTGTAATAATTCCTTCAAAATCAGGGGTCAGTGTGCTATTAATGGCTGTTTACTTGGAGTGTTATCTAACCCCCAGCTTTTACTCCAGGTGATGCACTAATATCACAGACACTAACGAGGAGTGAGAATTGATTTCCCAGAGAGCATCCCTCCTTAAGTAGAAACTTAATCGAATGCATTCAGCATTATCACTGGATGCCAGAGCCTATTTTCCATTGCTTGGTCTTTCTGTGCTAGAGCATTAAGTCCAGTAAACTGGAAAAAAGAAATTCTGTAGGAAATTGAAGGCAGTTTAGTGCAGCAGCAATCACTCAGCCATCCCCATACAAAAGCTTAGGACTGCCAAGTGCTGCTATTGAACCCCAAAGACTTCTCCGGCAATTAAATGGAACAACAGAGGGTGCTATGCTCCAGAGGTGACCCTGCTGGCGGACTCTGAGAAGATGGCTTGGTACTTGACTTGCTGAGGGTAGGAGGACGTAAAGGGCATGTGGGCAAGTCACCTCTCCCACTGGAGAATGTGGGGCCCAATCCTGCAGACACATATGTGCAGCTTTACAGAAAGCCGAATTTGAACATACAAATGGATCTGCCTTAGAAACTTGAATCTAGGGTCCCGCTCAACCATCCAGGGGACGGACACAGGACCATGTGATCCAGTCACTTAACTGCCCTGGCTCAGTTTCCAGATAGTTGTAGTGAATTTTCTCACAAATTATCTACAGCTCAAGAATTCCTCATCAGAATTATTTAGTGAATTACTGGATGTGATCAAACATCTAAGGAGGTATTTGTGAATAGAGAAAGAGGTTACATAAAAACAGCAAATTGTGCACTGTGAACTCTTCAGCCAATTCAATGCCCTATGGGCCAAATCCTTGTCTCACATGGGAGTAGAACAGAATCAATCATGATTTGGCTTTATGAACAGGTTTTATTGTATGACATTAAAGAGGTTGTGATGATAGGTTTTTATCCCCATATATGCAGCACAGATGCAAATCACATCAAACATGGAAGTATCAAACAGTTTGGTAAATGTCACATCATGAAACGAGTCGGATACCAACAGAACAATATTTCATTCCCCATATTTCAGCTTATTTCATTCCCATTTGGCAAGCAGTGATTTTTCAACATGCTCTAATCCAACTTTATCCCTAGTGTAACTCCACTTAAGTCAATGAGAAGGGCAATGAAGATGTGCCAGGATGAATTTGGCCTAGCATGTTGCATTTGCAACATAAATCAGCTTGGCTCCACTTGCTTCGTTCCTCGATCATGCACCAGATAATCAGTGATGACTCTGAATTACTCTAGGAGTAGATACTGCTGCTGACTTTGTTATTCTTAACATCCTCTTATCTATGTTTGCAGTTACAGCGCTTCAGGGTAGTTGGATTTAATGATGGTGTAATCAGAAAGTTGTAGGGTCTTTGCTGAATCCCTTGTGACAATACAGTCCAGTTGATATAATGTTCTTGATATTTTTCTGCTTATATACTTGGAATGCATGGTACAAAGATGAAAGCTGTCAAGCCTGTTCGACCACCACTAAAATTCCTATTTGCAATCAGAAGAGATTATATAAAACTAGCTTTGCTTGGGCTAAAGGTACCTTTAAGACATACTGCCATGACACAAAGCATTACCGTCATGAAGATACAATCGCTTTACATGGCAGTTTAGCTTCCAGGTATGACTGATTGCTTTAGTGCTACTGCACTGATAGCTGATAACACCCACATATCCTATTTGGAAAGTTCCTTCTTTTAATTTTCATACGTTTGGGGAGAGGGGGTGGGGAGAAGATTCTCAAAACGCTGCTGTAGAAGATTTATGCATTAAGCTTCTTTCCCTGTTAAAAGGACACTGTGTAATGTCACAGTGAAGTCCACCTGATCAAGCCTCTGAACATTAGAACTAGTCAATGACTTAGAGTGCAAGAAGGTTGCATTTGAAGGGCCTAGATGCTGCTCTCATCAAGTTTCTCTTGTTGCCGGAAAGTGGGCAAGTTGGAAGGGTGAATGCTTTAAACTGAACAAGCTTCAGCTGGTTGCCACAGGAGACTGACAAGCTGGCTTTTCTGAATCTAGTGCAGGTCGACAATGGGCAAAATTCACTGCAGCACAGTGTCCTATAGGAAATGACTTTCTGATCTTGGAGCATATGTACCCACCCATATGCAGCCCATATGTACCCACCAACACACACACACACACACACACAAACAGCTTCACATTTTGATATGTTTGTTGACGGTCTCAGAAAAGAGGCCCAGCACTGAATGGACTTGGAGGTTGAACTACCCTACTGTAGCTGTTCTGGCTAGGAAGAGAACTAGAGGACTTCATTCTCAAGGGCGGTCATTTTGTCAACATTCACAACAACTCATTGAGATTGTGTCTACACTTTCCCCTGCACCTCTTTATTTATTCACTTCTGATCCATGACCCCACAAAGTCCAGAGACCTCCTCATCAACCTCCTTCTGGCATGGGCCATAATAGCCATTCATCAAACCAGGGGGTGGGGCTGTCTGAATGTGTGTGTGTGGGGGGGGCTCTCTGTGCTTGTGGGTCCCTTTTCCTTGCATTATTACATTAATGTATTCAGACAATGTTCCTCCAGGAGATATCCACTCACTCTCTTGATTCTTTCTCAGAGCAGTAGGCATTGTCTGCTGTTCTCTGCTTGGTGTCTCCTCCTGGTTACTTTGTTTGATCCTATTACCTGTACCTCTACTCCTTGGTTTACATTCTTTGTCCCCTGTATTTAGTTGATCCTGTTGTTGTTAAGGGGTGACTATTTATGCTTCTTTTGGATGGTGCCCCATTGTGGGCTCCTGCCATCCCTACAGGGATCAAACCAGCTGTCAGCATTCACCGGCACTGACATTCACTCTACATAGAGGAAAACAATACATAATGACTGAGCAACAAGGCCCACGATGAGTTCAGAGACCTACAAATCACATGAGGCAAGGATAAAAGGCTGCGTCAAGACAAGAGTAATTTGATTCATGCATTTAATTCTGTGTGTGAACTGAAGTAAATTGATGACCCCAGAAGACAAATGGGATCTAGCATCAAAAAAAATCTTCAGAGTTCCAACAGCAAACACCTGTCATCGCACAATTAGCTATGCTCTGTTGGCACGTAGCCTCTCTTTCAATTTCACAGGGGTGCAGGCTTCCTTGGAGATCAAATAAAATATTGGGCAGAGGGCTTTAGGTGATTGGGAATGAGGATTCAGTTGTGGGGCTAGGAATAATATCTTTTGTATAGACACAGTATTACTACTACCTCTTCATGCAGCACTTGCTATCTGTAGATCTCATAGCACTTTATGTGAGAGGTAAGGATTATGGTGCACATAGTAAAGTTTGCCTAACACTTTTCATGATAAGACACTGACCCTGGCAGGGGTCCTGTGGAAAAAAATAAGATGTGATCAGGTGTCTAAAGACTGTATTTATAAGGTGTAGGACCAAGGGAAGTGCCTGTGCAAACTTAACTCAATTTGAATTGCGGCATATTCTAATTTTTGAATTCTTGACTTTGCAATCTTAACATTCTTTCAATGCAGTGTTTCCCAAACTCGGGACTCCGCTTGTGCGGGGAAAGCCCCTGGTGGGCCGGGCCGGTTTGTTTACCTGCCGCGTCCGCAGGTTTGGCCGATCACGGCTCCCACTGGCTATGGTTCGCTGCTCCAGGCCAATGGGGGCTGCAGCAAGCAGTGGCCAGCACATCCCTCGGCCCGCGCCGCTTCCCGCAGCCCCCCAGAACTGCGGCCAGTGGGAGCCACGATCGGCCAAACCTGCGGTCACGGCAGATAAACAAACCAGCCTGGCCCACCAGCGGCCTTCCCTGAACAAGTGGCGTCCTGAGTTTGGGAAACACTGTTTTAATGTAATTTTTGTGGATTCCATTTTACAGCTGGAGAAACAGAAACACAGAGAAGTGATTTGCCCAAGCTCACAAAGGAGAGCAATATAGAACCCAGATCTCCTACTGACCAGTTCAAACCTGGTTAGTTTGTGAGCTCTGACAAGCTCAGAGCCTGAGATATACAGCTGCCAGAGGTGTTCTGTTGCTTTTAAATCTGGCTAAAGAGAACATCTCATTTTTAGTTAAAAAAACCCAATCCATTTTCTGGTATATATTTGGGCTTGGAGGATTAGATTTTTGTCGGTAAATGTCGGTAAACATCGATTTCACCCTTCACACACAAAGGAAAAAATATTTCCATTGTTAACCATCAAAATTTACAGGTGGGCAAAGTAAGAAAAATGCTGTTTGAGGATTTATTAGTTTGATTTAAGGATCTTTATTTTGTATATTTTGACATGTGATGTTGACAATTTATGTTTTAATGGTTAGAAAGCTTTAACTTTTTGAATCTCAATATCGGCGGTCATTAAATCATTGCCTGACACTCCCCGCCCCCACATAATTTCCCACAACTGTGAAAATTTAAATAGATGAAAAATCTAAAAAAAAAAAATGCTTAATGGAAATCATATATCAAAAATGAAATTCTGCCAAGCCCATGTATATTTCACTTGGCCCACCAGACATGATGGACAAATACCCATAGCCTCGTTATTTTGGGTGGTTTTTTTTTTTCAAAATCTTGCATTTGGGATACTGTGTATTTTGAGAAAAAAAGAGACCCGTCAATTTCACATTGATGTGCAATTTTAAGGAAAAGCCGGGGGAATTTGGGTTCCCTTGGCCCAGACATACTCTTTATTCAGAAATCCCTCCTTTCCCTATCATGGGTAATAATCAAGAAAGCAGATGCTTAAAATGTGGTTCATATCTCTAACAGACACACCAAACAGGGCAAGATTGACTCTGCTCCAGGATTGTTTTTCTGAGGCTTGGTTACATAGTAGTGAATTATAGATGTTATTCTAAATGAAATGGTCCATTTCATGTTCAATATTGTACACTGAGAGGGCTGTAAAACTCCCAAATAAAATTAATCAAAAAAGAAATCTAATGAATATGGATTACAGACTGGAATTGTAATGGCCATGCAGCGCTCCCTTACCTTGCTGCTGTATTTCATAAGTTACTTCACTCTTTTTCTTCGCCCCTTCCTTTGTGAAAGTGAATTTTAATGCCAGTGAAAGGTTCTGGATCAACAAACTAGGCTGATTGAAAACCCCTGTTTATCCATGGAACAGATACAACACTGGGAGCATGTGAGCTCACTGCTAAAAAAAGATGCCCGCTAGCTTCCAAAAAGCTTCTGAGTAGAATCCAGTGCATTGGTTTTAACCTATAAAGAGTAAGCTGAGAGAAAGGCTCGTCTAAGAGGAAGGATGAGCCCATGGTTAGAGTACTAACTTGGCAGATCTAGCTTCAATTCCCTACTCTGCCATTCTGTGTGACATTGGACCAGTTGCTTAGGCCTGGTCTACACTAAAAAATTAGAACAACCTAGCTACATCACTCAGTTGACTTAACCCCCTGTATAGAGGCAGCTAGTTGACAGAAGATTTCTTCCGCTGAACTAGCTACCACCTCTTGGAGAGAGGGATTAGCTACCTTGATAGAAAAACCCCTTGTGCTGAGTAGGAGGCATCTGCACTATGGTGCTACAGTGGCATAGCTGTGGGAGTACTTATATGGATCCCATTACCACAGTATCTGAACACGTCTCAATGTATTTATCCTCCCACTGCTCCTATGAGGTAGTGGGTAGTAGCGCCACTTTCCAAATGGGCACCAACCAAGGCACAGAGAGATTAAAGTCATGAATAGTTTGGGACCCAGTTACCCGAGAGCTTCTGTCTCTCTGTGAGATAGTTCCACATTTGAGATCTGCTGAGGGCTGGAATTCCCTCAGTATAAATGAGAGGGAGCTGCTCAGAGGGTATTCCCAGTGTGGGGTCTTCGGTTTTAGAACACCCTCCCTCCCCTTGGGCTGTCAGAGCCTGATTTGTTAACCTTCCGAGTGTGTGGCAAAGCCCACAATTTTTCTCTTTTCCAAGGCTTGTGAGGAGAGAATGGGTTGAAGTGGATATATTTTTGGGTCCTCCTTGGATGTTTAAGTTTTGGCGTTGGGACTCTAAGCACTGGAAGGGTGCCCTTAGCTGTTGCAACAGATTCTCAGGGTGTGCTTTCCTCCGAGTTTTACCCTGTCCCTCTGGGAGTGTAGCCTTTCTTCACAGTAAGCCCTGGGCCTCCACTTTGTGGGGAGAGCCCTGCAGCTCCACTTCTCCAAGATGGGGTCCCTGGCTTCAGCTGTTTCTCACCATGGATCCTCTAGCAGGACCATATGAGCTTTAACCCCTGTGGAATCTTTCCCTCGTGGGAGCTACGTAACCAGCAGATGTCTGCAGAGACACTGGACAGGCTTTTCATAGCAATTATTAGTCAATTGGAATACAGTATTTAGGGTCTCCAGAATGAAAAAGCAAAGCTTATGTACATATGCATGCTGGCAGCCCGGCCTGCCTGTCTTGCCCAAAATCCAGAGTTCAAGAAACGCACACACACACTCTCTCTCTTTCCCCCCACCCCAACACACGTGCACTGGACAGAAACATTCCTGTTTCAGTCTGTTAACACCTCGGTTCTTTGTTTCAAGTTCCAGTCACGCTCTTTGCACATGTTCTGCCCCACTGGCTAATGGTCCTGTCCTTGGACTTCCCTTGTTTCTCCAAGGCCATCCAATCAGGCATGTGAATGGCTTGTGATAGCCTCCCAAGGCCTGCATGCTTACAGGACCCACACCCCGTCCCTGCAGAGCTTATCCTCTGTTCCAGGAAAGAAATTAAAGCCTTCACACCCAGTGGAAACAATACAAAAGAGAGTGGGGACAATGAGTCATATCTATGTTTCATAAAAATAGCTCAGAAATCTGCCACGTTCTGCACAGCTGTATTATAGAAAGTTGACGAAATAAATAAAAACAAGCAACAAAGCAAGTTTCTCATACCCACTCTTGGGCCTCTGTCCGTTTTTGGATGTGAAGGTGTCTCGAGAAAGTTCACCCTCCTTTCCTATTCAGTCCTTGACTTTTCCACTGAGATTTCCAGTGGAAGGTTTCCCCCTAACCTTACAGCCACAGCAGAGCAGAGCAGAAGATGAATGCTGGAAAGGGGTCTGCTAGTGGCAAAGGCGAAAATGGATATGATGGTTAAATCTAGAGCAAGCGGTGTATATGTAAGCGGTACTTGTTCAAATTATCTTCTCCATTACACTGGAGAAAGCCCATTGATTTCAGGGGAGTTTTGTGAATGTAACGGAGAAGAAAATTTGCCCTCGACTGTCTACACTGGACCAGCACTGGAAAAAGCTCGCAAACCAGGGCAGTTGCTTTGAAGTCATATGATGTAGTCGCGTGGTTTTTGCCCCTTTGTTTTCCTTTCGGTGCAGGAGTTGGGTATGTTTGCAGCACTATATAGTCAATGCATTTCCTTATGGCAAACACCCCAATCACCCCCCGTTTTATTCTTCTGTTCCACAAACACATCACCCTAGGGGAAACCAGACAGAGCTCGGACCTAACAAAGTGCTTTGGGGCGATGCCGCTTTTAAAATCTGTATTACACCTTTAATAAATAACGTGCAACCTCAACAGCGTACACCCAACAGCGTCTTTCCATTACTGAATAAAACAAAGGTGCAAAATTAAGATGGGGTTGGCAGAGATGAGATGTGGCATGTGAAATTTCAAAGGAGGATTGAGGTCTTTTTGGGGAAGGTGGCTTGAAAAAAAAATCAGTCTTATAATGGAAAGCTTGCTTCGACATTAACTACGGAGTATCTGATGGCCCACAGCTTGGCTGGGGCATCAAGGATTGAACCAGTGACCTTCAGAGATGTGGCGGCTATAATACACTAGCTAATGGGTTACACTTCCACTCCACTCCATAATTTATAGATCACAGCAATCACTGCCTACCTACATATGTGGCTCAGTTCTGTAGTCTTTAGTCAGAATTTCCATTGAAATTAATAGGAAAATCTGCCCAAGTAAGAGCTTCAGGGTGTGTATGCATGTGTGGGTGAAAGAGAGAATATAAAAATCAGAGAGGCAGAGATAAGCCAGTGATGACTGTGTAATTTATACCAGCTCCGTAGAAAGGTTTATGATGGTTTGGGGATTGCATCTGTTAGCGAATATACACATTTTAATAGTCTAGTGACTAAAACTAATGTTAAATTTCTGCTCTCTGTGCTTTTGCTGATGTACTTAGTTTCTAGGATTAGGTCTAGAAGACTTAATCATCACTGTTCTTAATGCGCCCATCCTACCCCAAAGCCTGGCACCTAACTTGATGAACAGTTACCAGTATAAATCATTACAGGGAACCAGTTGCTGCTTTGTACATTTGCCTGAAAAATTGCTCTCTGTGTGGAACCTTTTAATGGATTTCTCAGGCCTTTTCCTAGCATGACACATAATGTCTGTAAATCAATGGAGACAACAAATGGAAGTGACAAAAACGGAGGTAGAAGCATAATTACTGTGTATCAAAATAAAATATTCTGGTAATCGAAACTCACAGGTTATGAAGCAACAGTGTAACATTTCCAGTCATTGGTTTTAAACTGACCTTCCTCACCACCCCCAGCTACCCACTGCCACCCTACAGTCCCTCCCCCAAACCGAATGACCTTGCAATTAACAGCTGGGGGAAAACTGTGGTCACTAGAGATGCACTGCATCTCTCCCATACGCCTGCCTCTGAAGCTGACAGGAAGAATGACAAGGAATGGCTCACTTGGTGATTACCTCTTCTGTTCATTCCCTCTGGGACACCTGGCACTGGCCACTGTCGGAAGACAGGACACTGGGCTAGATGGACCTTTGGTCTGACCCAGTATAGCCGTTATGTTCTCAATGATCTCAGTGCTCCTGTCCATAACTGAATGCATACTTCATGGAGAAAATACAGTGGGCTTTTAGGAAATGTCGGGCAGAAGTTGTCAACTCTCCGCTTAGGCTTTTGCGGCTACAGGAACAGACTGGCCACTTCCTTATCTCCACTCCAGCAGGGCACACATCATCTGACTTTCACATGCAACAAGCAGGGGCCAGTTCTGACTATTGCAACAGCCCTATATGCCATGGAGGAGTGGTGGGCTGCAAGACTGCTGGAGGAGACTTCTGCTTGTGAAGGAGTACTACAGGGGGATGTAATGCATAGGGCATTGGCCTAGGTGGTGACTTACACTGCCCCCTCACAGCTCCTGGTATAGGGGGGATGCCAGGGACAGGGATGAAAGTGGAATGGGACAGATTGGGGGTGTGAGGGGCGGTGCCTATAGTGTTGAATGCTATGGGGTTTCTAGGCTGCAGAGTGGCAAATAAGCAATTCAGGTAAGGCTGCAAAACTAAAGAAGTCTGTGGAGGAGCTTTAACTTACATCAGGGGACAAGGGCTGTAACAGCCTGCAACACGAAGGTGGCAGGAGCAGAGCATAAATCATCCACCCTGCTGCATTTCCAAGTGTGGTCAATAGAATATGTTTCAGTCTTTCAGGTTGCAAAGCTCTTCTCTCTCTCTTCCTCCCCCCGCCCTGCCCATGGTACAGATGTGAACATATTGTCAGCATTCATCAAATATTATAATAAGAATAAATCCTGTCAACAATGTCTTTTATTCAATGACCTCACAGTGACATTGGGAAAATATTATAAACTAATTTACTAACTATACATACAAGGATTACCTCATGCAATGCAGAAATGCAGCTACCTCTGGGGTGCAAGGCTGCAGTTATTTACAAAAAACCAAGTAGTTATTTAGTAGCTCAGAGCAACGCTACACAGTAATATGGGTAGGACTTGAGAAACATATTCACCATATGAAATTGGTGTGAGAGCTTTAGGGAGCCAGAATGTAATTACCCACCTGGAATTTGATAGGGATGCTGCTTCAATATATGTGTGGTTCTTCAATGACCACAAATGGTCAGGACCTTGCCAATTGCAAACCTATCAGCAGCACAGAGATTGCTATGCTGGAAGACTGGCTCAAAGAGAAGAGCACTCCTTCTGAGTCACTAGCACACTGTATTAGCTGTCATCCTAATATAAACCTGTTATTATATATTATCTGTAGTGCCAAGCAGCCCCAGTCATGGCCCACAACCCCATTGTGCTAGGCACTGTACAAACAGAACAAAAAGACTGTCCCTGCCCCAGAGAGCTGACAGTTTAAATATTTTATCATCCTGGCTTTAAGGACTGTAAACAATCCAGGCTTAACGCACAGTAATCATGACATAAATTAATCTATTATTTTGCTCTGCAGTGAAATTTATATACTCCCACTCCAAAGATGCTGCTGCCAAAGGGGTTATTAAGCCAAGTCTGTAGCAACGGCTGGGCTAGCAAACCTTTCCCATATGCTTACAGAGAATATATACAGAGAATTCTTGAACTGGACTGATGATAATAATCCACCTGGAGGAAAATAACCTGGTGCTAGAGTTTCACTGGCTTTCAAGAGAGCCTGGCTTTGTTTTAGAAAAGGTTGTTCTCATGTTTCCATTTGATCTGTCCAAGTGTCTTGTACTTGTGATATGGGCAGGAAGCAAACACACTTCCAGTGTAAGGAATCCTGACAGTCTTTAAGGATATTGCTCAGAATGGAAAGTAACTGGTTTCATGCAGTGTTAAAGCATCCAGGTGATAAGACAGTGACCCTCCCTCTTTATCACTGATTGAATATCGTTGAAAGGCAGCATACCTGGCATACTTGCAGTCCAGACTGACCCTATCAGCTGGTATTACGTCCTGGATGTTATGCGTCAAAGACTTGGGGATGGGCAGTTAATGGTTATTTTGTTCATTCATATTACAGTCGTGCCTATCCACATGCTAGGTGCTGTCTGTAGCTGCAAGGAGACACAATGCTCACCCTAAGGAGCTTAACATCTATGAGAAAAGCAGGACAAAAGGGTGGGAATCATCATCAACTACCCCCAGTTGTCTATCTTGCCACTACCAGGCAGCTAATTTTGTGTAGGTAGCATGGTAGAGGTGGGCCTAGTGGAGGGATTGGAAGGAGGAAAAAGGTAGTGGCCTTGAGGATCAGTTCAGGCCTGGTGTTTCATTACCAAAGGGATGCACAAGATGGTTATGGGAGAAGACGACAGACAGATTGCCAACGCTGGCGGGACTGGTGGTGTAGGGAGCATGGGGGACAAGGCAGTAAGTGCATCAGCCCTTCACAGTCTCTCCCTAACATTTTTTGCATTGTGGTTGACACCTGTAGTAGCTGCTAAGCTCCACCTCATTTCAGGAAGGGGTGGAGTCAGGTGGTCCCATGGGATTGATTCTGCCACCCTTACTCACAATGCATTGTGCCTTGCTCCGTGAGTAGCCCCACTGACTGATCGCTTATCTCAGGACTCTGGAAGGTACTTGGCCTTTGACCTTGATCATGGAACAACAAGCCAGTGGAACTGGATCAGATCCTGAGCTTAGAAGGTTACTTCCCTCTGTTGTATAGCTAGTTTAGCACTGTGAGCTGCATGAATGAGGCTGGTGCCGAGAGCCAGGAGGTTGTGCAGTTTAACCCTGCCTCTCCCATGGACTCTGGGCAAGTCAATACAGCTCTTTGGCTCAAATTCCCCATTTTTGAAATAGGTAGAGTAACATTCCACCTCACAGGAGTTAATGTTTGTAGAGCACTTCACACAGGTAAAAGTGCTATGAATTGCTATTACCACCATAGGGGTGACAATTTTTGGACCAGATTTGTTTCCAGTTTTCTTCAAATTTAAGAGTTGATCAGACCTGGGATTTTGGTTCTGGCCCATCTAGTAGCCCCCATCACTTTAGGTGTGTGATTATGACAGTATTTGGACCTCTACTGGGGGCTCTTATTGCATGCATTAAACATGAAGGCAGAAGGTTGTGCAGAATTTTTATGGGTTGCAAGAGACCTTGCAATGAGACTAGAAGCTACTCAGATTGAACATACCCTGCTAGCCTCAACTCTCGCTTCCCAAAGCAAGCCAGACCCAGTACTCTCTGTCACGGGATCCACTCACCACGAGCGGTGCCTCCGGCCATCCTGGGGATTAGCTCTGCCAGCTTGTGCTCTCGCTCCAGTGTTGTCTTCTCCCATCTTATCTCACTCTGTGGCCCCAGCTCACTCCCAGATTTGCAGTCTCCTCTTCATTGCATGGCCCTCTGGAGAGGTCACTAAAGCCCTCCCTTTCCAGGGTATTCAGTATCTTTCCAGACCTGCTGGCTGCTGCCACCTCTAATGCCCTTGCCACTCCCCAGGGACTGGTAGGGGAACCCAGACCTGCCCTCTATGCTGTGTTCCAGCCCAGGGAACCTATAACAAGCAGCCACAGTCCCACCTCTAGCTGCTGTTTCCCTGGGCTTCTTCTATATCTGGCTATCCCACTTTGGGTTTGTCAGCCACCAACTCTTTCCACTCAGGGAGTGACTGCAGCCAATTTCCCTGCAGTCATTCCCAGCAAAAGCCCCCTTTCTACAGCCAGCTATCTGGCTTTATACAGGCCTCACACAGGTGAGCCTGATCCTCTAGTTAGGGCTTTCCTTTCAGTGTTTAATCTACTATTAATTGGCCCCTCTGGCTTCCATTTACTTTTTCCACTCCTGTGTGGGGTGAACACCACACCCCACCCACAATGACTGGACAAGTCCAGAATGTACGCGCATAGCTCCCAGAACTGCCATTACAGCTCCATTATTTGTATAACTTATTGATTTTTTTCTTTCAATTTCCTGCAAGGGGAAAAACAACTTTGGTTGATTCTGAGTTGGTTCACATTATGAGGCGGCTTTTGGTACAGTCCTATTAATCTTCCATGTAAACTGTAGTCCTGTGTTGCATTACTGGAATGTCTTGCCTGCTTTGTTTCAAATATTGTATCTTTTCTAGGAATTGTATTGATCCTTGAAAAATTAATAAATAAAATAAAATATAATCAACCAGAATCCCACAGGTCACATAGGAGGAAAAAAACTTCATTCATGCCTCCTTAAAACATTCAGAACATGAACAAAGGAGCATGTTTGGTAAATTAACACGGTAGAAAATGTATCTACAGAGCTGATGCATGGAGTGTAGTAGGAAGTGGCTTCAGAACTTCTTAGGCCTTTTCTATACACAATCTTGCACTGGTTTAATTAAACCAGTTTAGTTACACTGAGGAAAAACCTCTTGTGGGCATTTTTATTTAAACTGAAAAGTGGTTTATTTCATTTTAGCATCAACTAGTGGCAGAGTCAGGTTTTGCAACCTGGAGGGGACGGGGCAGGGTGGCAATGGGCCGTTTGGTGGTGGGTTGGAGAGTGAGCCCACCCGCACTCACCCAGCAGTGGCAGCTCCTGATCTGTGGGTCTGGGCCTGGCTCCTCACTCAGGGCATTGCAACCTGGTGCACTGGGTCGCCGCGCCATTCAGGTTTGGCCTGGCCACGCATCTAGGGTAACCAGGCAGCAAGTGTGAAAAATCGGGACAGGGGGTGGGGTGGTAATAGGAGCCTATATAAGAAAAAGACCCAAAAATCAGGACTGTCCCTATAAAAGTGGGACATCTGGTCACCCTACATGCATCTGTCATGACAGAGGGGCTTTTGGGCCAAAGTTGAGTGAGTGGCATTGCAACATAATGCACGGGATTGCAGCCCCATGCAGCCCTTTGCACCAGGTCGCAATGC
The DNA here is from genome assembly GCF_965152275.1 of Natator depressus. NCBI lineage: Eukaryota > Metazoa > Chordata > Testudines > Cheloniidae > Natator > Natator depressus. The sequence continues at coordinate 71,394,226 of NC_134243.1, forward strand.
TCGGAGTGGAGAGCCAGAAGGAATTGCCACTGCTGGGTGAAATAGGGACAGTCTTGCTCTCCAGCCACATGTGAGAATTTGTGTAGTACATCTCCTTTGTCAATTGCATAACAGGCTTGAAAAGGCATCACACTAAAGGGAGTATGTCTGGGATGATCACCCCTTGTGCCCCCCTTAGCTCCACCAAGGGCTAAAACCCACTCCCAAGCAATTTCACCTGAAATGACACAAACCTGGTTTAAATCAAAATTAGTCTCCACACAGCCTTTTTTGCATCAGTTTAACTAAACCGGTTTCAGATCACACCTTAAGTTAAACCTGTAAAACTCTGCAGTCTAAACCCTTAAACTGTAGATTGTTTGTGGCAAAGACCAAAAACATCATTGTACAGAGCCTAGCACAGCAGAGCCTGATCCTTATGAAGGCCTCTAGGTGCGACCTTAACACAGGTATTCGATATGAATACTAAGCTGGACATGTCTACAATGCCCAGTGAGTACCCATGGCAGGATGTTTTCCTTGTATTTAATTAGTGATTAGTAAACTTTGAAAAGGAACAACACCCAGGCTCCCATTGATTACAACTAGGTGTATAGTGCCTCTGAAAATCAGGCCTGTATATTATTAAAATGCATCTGTGTATTGTAGGTTCACGATTATTGCATTTAATGCCATGCTTGGAAATAACACAGACAGGGAAATGCTGATTTATAGATAGGGGTCCTGGGAGCTAAGGCCCCTAGTTAAACACATGCTGAAATACTGTTAAGCTGACAGGTGCTAAAGTTTGTTAGCAGTTGCATCTCAGACCCAAGACAATCACAGACCAATCAGTGTGCCAAGCGCTCTCTTTCAGGCTCAAAAGAAGGATCAGTCAAGCCCCTTCATATAGTAAAATCAGCTGTAGATAATGGTGGGATCATCCAAGCAATAGTCCTGGTAGGTCAAAATTAAGCTGTGTTGACAAAGGGCTGCAAACGCAGATGATAGGTTATCAGGCTATGTGTGTTGGAGGCAGAGAAAGTCAGGATAAAAAGTTATGTGTGTGACCCTGAGAGGAAGCAGAAAGACTGGGACAGAGCTTCTTGGGCACAGAGCTTGGTGGAGTGGCGGACTTAGGCATTTCTAAGCAAGGAAACTGCCTGCTGCTGTTTGTTTCTGCTGTGATCAAAGAAACAGGACTTTGTGTACATTTTTGTAAGTTAACAATATTACACCACAAATTACCCTGACTTGGGTCACCAATTTCTCCTTCTAATGGAAACAGTTCTGTAAGCCCCTGGATTTTGGCTAACAGGTTGGGTCGGAAGGGCAACAGTTCCTTGCTTGCAGAGGCGCCGACTTCTGCTCCCGCCAGTGGGTGCTCAACCCCGCCTCTGCCCCTGACCCCACCCTGACTCCACTCCTGCCCTGCCTCTCCCGCCCCTGACCTGCCCCCATTCCAACCCCTTCCCCAAAGTCCCTGCCCCAACTCCGCCCCCTCCCTGCTCCGATTCCGACTCCTTCCCCAAATCCCTGCTGTGGCCCCATCTCTTCCCCGCCTCCTCCCCTGAGCGTGCCACATTCCCGCTCCTCCCTCCTCCCTCCAAGCATGCTGCCAAACAGCTGTTTGGCGACAGCCGAGGGGAAGCGCTGGGAGGTAGGTGGAGGAGCAGGGATGCAGCACGCTCAGGGGAGGAGGCGGAGGAGGCGGTGGGGTGCTGGGGAGGGGAGAGACAACTTGGCTGCCAGTGGGTACAGAGCACCCAGTAATTTTTCCCAGTGTGTGCTCCAGCCCCGGAGCACCCACAGAGTCGGCGCCTATGCCTTGCTGAACATAAGCCTATACCTTCACACCTTCCTTTTGCTCTGGCCCGAAGAGCTTCCAGTGGACTTTCTATCTCCCCTTCCTTACCTCTCCTTAACACTCGCTTCCTTCATGAATACTTCCTACACTGGAGTCTCCCGCAGGGATGCCTCCATGTCTTCCCCTGCCTTAACCTATTGCCCCATGTACCTGTGTTTGTGAATGAGATAAGCCCTTCAGGACAGGGACCATGTCCAGTTCTTTGTCTTTTAAATGTCCAGGTGCACATGCAGCACTGTGTAAATAATTAAGAGGATCCTAATAGAGACTGTGTGCTGTATCTCTTGGGAATTACATCTCAGCCCAGTGGGGCAGAAACGTGTACCACACTGCTTACAGGTTGGTATGAATCTGATTTTCTAATGCACATAGTGCCCTCGTCCTACTGGGAGAGGGTTTGGAATTCAGATTTTTCCAGTGGGTTTCTTTTTCTCTTGCTTCCTCCATAGACAGACCCATGACACTAAATGCAGTGGTGATGTGATCTATCTATCTATCTATCTATCTATCTATCTATCTATCTATCTATCTATCTATCCCCACGCACCCCATCTATCTATCTATCTATCTATCTATCTATCTATCCCCACGCACCCCATCTATCTATCTATCTATCTATCTATCTATCTATCTATCCCCACACACCCCATCTATCTCTCTCTCTATCTCTCTCTCTCTCTATCTATCTATCTATCCCCACGCACCCCATCTATCTATCTATCTATCTATCTATCTATCTATCCCCACACACCCCATCTATCTATCTATCTATCTATCTATCTATCTATCCCCACACACCCCATCTATCTATCTATCTATCTATCTATCTATCTATCTATCTATCTATCTATCTATCTATCTATCTATCTATCCCCACACACCCCATCTATCTATCTATCTATCTATCTATCTATCTATCTATCTATCTATCCCCACACACCCCATCTATCTATCTATCTATCTATCTATCTATCTATCTATCTATCTATCTATCTATCTATCTATCTATCTATCCCCACACACCCCATCTATCTATCTATCTATCTATCTGGTGTCTGTTGGTTTAACAGTTAGTGCTGCTAGTATCTAACAGAGAAAATGTCCTTAATGCGATTGACTGTGAATGAAGGACACATCTCTCCCCAGAATAAGCTGTAAACAACATTACTATAACTAGCAAACTTTATTTATTTTGCTTCCACTGACTTCCATTTTCTTTTTTTTTTTTTAAACTAAATTGATTTCAAATCTCAGCAAGCTCCTGTTATCCTGGCACCTTATCAACAAAGTCACAAATGAAAGCCCAAGGGGTCTTTATGGCCTGGGCATCTAAATTGTCTATTATCTGGGTGCAATGTTAGGTACCAGCTTTCTGAATAGAGCACCTGTCAGTGACGGTAATCACTGAAAAGGAATCGGAGGCGTTGTGAGGTACTCTCCTCTAATGACATGAACTCTGCTTCTGTAACTGAAGGTGTGTCATTCAATGCCTCTCAGCCATGCAAGAAAAGAAAAGAAAAGAAAAGAAAAGAAAAGAAAAGAAAAGATCATTCTGGGTTTTGAGCTGGAGCGCAGAAGGAACTGACAAGGAAATTAATTGTTTTTCACTGAAAAATGCCCTGTTTGTACATCTTCTTCTCCTGGTGTTTGAGATTCTGAAGTGTTAAGCCCCGTGAAATGAGAGATAATATAGTGGTTTTGGCTGGTATCTGGGTCTCCGAATCCTGCCAGGTTATGAATAAAGATAGACTGATTTACATATTTATTAGATACATTTTTACAAGGATGCAGCCATCATGGGTCTCTCACAGTCTGTGGCCCAAGCGCCAGGCAAGGTCATTGTAAGGGAAACACCATTACACATTCACACTTAATGCTGTTCCCAGGCATCAATTTAGAAGAGGACAAGGCATGAGGGCCTGTTGTGAAGCCAAGTGGAGGGGATCTGAAGGACCTGTGTGGCTGTATCACCCTGTTACTAGGCAAAGCAGTGATTGATACCCCTTTGTTCTCATCACTGGAACAATGTGACCTAGATTAGCTCATGGCCTCAAAGTGTAGATGACAGCGTTCCACGGAGACTTAGCTGACCCTGCAGAAAATGCCTGTTGCCTCCAGGGAGATGGAGCGTGCACTGGGAGGGGCATCTGCCTTTCTGGCACAGGCGCAGCACTGACATAAATGGTCACTGCGACACTTGTTTTAAATGGTCTCCTCTCATTCCTGGTGGGTGCCAAGTGCCTCCCGCAAACAGCTGAGCTCCTTCAATAGAAGCTAAGGGCATTCCTCATCCTGCAGCAGGCACTCAGGTAGGCTGACCAGATAGCAAGTGGGAAAAATCGGGACAGGGGGCGGGGGGTAATAGGAGCCTATATAAGAAAAAGCCCCAAATATTGGGACTGTCCCTATAAAATCGGGACATCTGGTCACCCTACACTCAGGGGCAGATTTGTAATGGTATTTGGACCCCTTAAAAGAGCAGATAGGGACTTAATAAGATTTTCTAAAGTGTTTAGGTGCCTAACATTCACTAGTTTCAGTGGGAGTGAGGTGTCCAGGAACTGTAGACAGTCCCACTAGATGCCTAAATACCTTTGAAATCTGGCCGTCAGCCCTTTGCAAGATTGGGCCTAAGTGGCTTAGGTGCCATGGTGAACGACTGATGTGCAGGTTTCAGAGTGGTAGCCGTGTTAGTCTGTATTTGCTAGTTTCTAAGGTGCCACAAGGACTTCACGTTGTTTTTGACCGATGAACAATTTTCTTTTTTCCGTATTTCACTCATATGCTCAGTTCTTTGACACTGTTGCAATACAGAACTGAAGAGAGAAACATGCCATTCACAGAGGGAAAAACCGATCACCCTGAGCAGGAATGAATAAATAAGCAAGACGCTGAATCAACAAGCAGCTCATTGTGGCGTTTGCATAATGTCATCAAGCACTGATGCCAGTGCTTGACACCTTTCCTGTCCCAGCATTCGTGTCATTAGCAACACTAATGAAGTGCTGAAGATTTACTACCATCCCCACTATGTCAGGTTTCAGAGTAGCAGCCATCCTTAGTCTGTATTCACAAAAAGAAAAGGAGGACTTGTGGTACCTTAGAGACTAACCAATGTGCCTGCCTGCAGAGGCACATCAGTGATAGCCAGTCACCAAATCCTGCTCGCCTCATTCACAGGGGTAGCTCCTCTGAAGTCCGTGGGACAGCTCACATGAGCAAATGAACAGGACATGTAGAAGTTCAAACCAAACTGCCCTGCGATCAAACTACCAGCTACTTTGGTAACTGTTATAGCAATGCCCACCTAAGTTGGCCTTTCATTAATATGCCATTCATCATAATGCCCAATACATGCAATAAACATTCCTCTCCATTAGCACAGACCCTCATGGAAACTGACCTGCCAATCCTGATTTGAGTCTCAGAGGTTCCCAGGAATGCATTGTGAGGGGGGATCCTTTAATTTCATGTATTATGTTAGAAATTGATCAATGCACAACGTCTTGCAACATTTTGAAAAACTATATTAGAGTGAGATATGTTTTGTTACAGGCCAGGGAGCTGCCAGGTGTAAACAAACGAGGTTTAGACCAGCAAACATCAGTTCACACTAATTGGTTTCTTTTTCTCTTTGGAAAAAAAAAAGTGCTGAAGGAGACTGCTAGGTTTTGGGTACGGCGAGTCTGAAAAACAGCACAATACAAAAGCTCCCAAGCCCCAGGCCCTTTCTCGCTTTGGACCCACTGACTTCAGCAACGGTTTGGTCTGTAAGGACATCACAGTTTGGCCCAAACTAAGTTGACTCTCAAAGAACTCTTCAGTCCACCAGCCATACATTTTGTAAAGGGGCTGCTCAGTGCACAAGAAACACACCCTACTTACAGTACTGCAGGCTTCGAACATGCTGCTTTATTCAACTGCATAGCAACAGAGTGGCGGGAAATGCTGCTGACTGAACAGCAAGTAAGGGAAGGGTGGAGTGTGGATCCAACCCACAGTACTCTGAGTATCCCAGTGAACGCTGTGATGACCACTTCACTGCAATGCAGAACTCAACCCTCACGAATGCCCCTCCTGAAGCAAAGGGTCAGGATTAAGGGAGAATCTCTGCATTGCGCCCTCAAGGTTGAAGGACTCCAATTCTGGCAGACCAGCAAGGGAAGTCAATTGGGAGCTGAGGGCCCTCCACTGCTAACTCATGTGAGCTGTCTGCAAATAGCTAGATATGCAGCTGATCTGGAGTTTCAACACAGGATTGCAATGCAGTGGTCTGAGTCTCTTCTACGGCAGTTGTACCAATTAGGCAAGCATGCTGTTTATCAAGGGCCCCCATTAAGTGGAATCTCTATAGCCAATTAAATCGAACTAGGTATGTTAGCTGTTCCATTGATGAGATAGACGACTGGCAGGATTGTGCGGCTGGCACTTTAACAGTGGCTCCCCAATGAATACATAGGGTGCCTTCTACTGTATCAGATTTACAGTAGCCCAATAGAGGGAAAACATCCTGGGTCCTCAATTAGTTCATTACACTATTGCTCTCACACCAGCTCATTTTGATATTGCAGCAGACTCACAATGTGATGGGAAACAGGAAAAAATACAAAAGGAATCCAAATCTAAATGAGTAAGACTTATGTAACTTGAGAGTGTGAGCAATAAACTAGAATTGGAAGCTCGTCTCAAGGTTTCCAAGGTAGCGAGAGGCAGCTCCTTATAAAGCATGTACTTCAGCTGCATTTAAATTTGTGTTAGCTTCCTTTATATTCTTGGTAAGACAAAAATCTTTCCCATAAATGGATTGAAATAATGGGGAGAGGATCTGTGACATGGGTTGGGACCTTTTGCCTCAGATGACTGGCTGTTGTGACATCTTAATCTATTTCATCTCATCTTATAATACGACATTTCATCCCAGGGAGTTCAACTGCAAGCAGGTCATCTGTAATTTTGTGTGTAAAGAAAGGGGTCTGAATTCATGATTTTTAACTCCTGGCCCCACGTCTAATACTACAGATCACCTGCCTGTGATGAGATTGGCTGGAGGAAATTGCTCTGCTACATGACCTGGAGACCAGTGACAGTGTGAAGGACGTGGGGCTACTCTGTAATAATTCTGGAATGCTATGTGCTTGTCTGATTGTTGCAAGGGACATTTACTGTACGAATATATTGGTTTCGTTTTATAGCAGGCTGTTGGAAAAACCAGCAAGAAGGCAAACAGTGACTGGAGATAAGACATCCCTCAACAAACACTTGGGGAGCCGTTGCAATGGAATGGCAGTTGGCCCAGAAGAGATTAGCTCGACTTCCCATAGAGGTCACCAAACTGATTTTGTCAGCAGAGTCCAAACCTGGGATACTGAAAGGCAAAGACTTCCGGCTGGTTAGGAAGAGACTTTCTGGCCAAAAGTCAGGATGTTGTCAGTGAGCTGTTTGTGGTGGCACACAATGACACACAAACACCCACTGGGGTATCTGAAGAAGCTAGGCCTTCCTTGGTTCCCTTCACAGAGTGGAATGGCTTAGGTAAGACTGACATGTGTGCAGAACTTTGATTGTTTTAAAAATCCTCTTCTCTTCTGTTAGCTTGGTTCCTGCTGGGAAGATCAAACAATACTTTTGTCTGACAAGGCCGTCTGGTATCTGTATGCACCACAGGTCACAGATTCCTGATGGGAAGAACTGCAGGTGCTGAACCCGGGCAGACCTACTGGATAAGCGCAGACAATTCACGGTCTACTGAAGCCCAGGGCCCAGTCTGAGTGTGGGGGAATTGTGGGGTTCCACCCCAGGAAAGGTAAAGGCACAAGGCCCGACTCCAGTGGGGGAGCACTCAGAGAGAAGAGAGAGGGGCCAGAGATGCAGCTAGCCTTTACCCGTGACAGACAGGACAGAACGATACCCTCTCATAGAACTATACAGAGTTAAGATGGAAAGGACCTACCATATCATAGGGTCCATCCCAATCTCCTCCCCACCCAGGCAATACAAGATTGGTCCCTCTAGTACACTTGAGTCCTTTTTTCAGTTTTAAATGGGTCAAACAACGGCTTCCACCACTTCCTCTGGCACCATTTAAGGAGCCAACAAGTATGGTACATTTAACAGTGATCTATGCATGATACAGGTGACAAAATGGGCTGTCACGTTAACACCCGTGCAGCAAATGGTGCACAAGTTTCCGCTCAATAAAATGGCAATGCATGCAATGTGCATTAGTTTCGACGCCTTCTTCCAAACTCTGCTTGTGATCATGCATTGCTATGAGTGATGTCAGAAACAGAGGATCATCTCCATCCATGGAACAGGCTGCCTAGGAATTGTCAGAGAGAGCCCTGAGGGCAGAGCTCCTGACCTGGGAGAGTGTGAAGCCTCCTCCAGCTACAGTACAGAGATCCCTGTTCAGGAGCAGAGTGCCTTGCCATTAGGCCCTATCTGTAGGAAACCAGAACAGATGGTGATGGGGAACTCTATAAGTTTGTAATGTACTGAATCAAGAGCTAATGGAACCTAGTGCTGAGCTGAATAGAGGGAGAGGAACGCTGTTAAATCTATGTCCCCAGGAGAGAGTTTTCCCAGCCCACCCGTTCAGCACGCTGACTTACTAGGAAGCCCCTAACACCCGAAGCAGGCTACGTTTTCTCCGGTTAGCAGAACCCAGAGAGAAGGAATGCAGATTGAAACACCTTTCCATTGACTTCTGTAGCCCTTGCATCAGGCTCCAAGTTACGCACAGTCCCACTTCTGTATGAATGAATCACAGTCAATGCATTGAGGGTAGATCTATGCATTGTTGTAGCAAAGTTAATAATTTTACGCAGGTTTCTATAAGAAAAAATATAAACAATTTGCTTAACTGAATTTAATTTCCTAGTTTTCTGGAGGGATCCCAATGAATTCCTCAATGAAAGCTTGACTTGACTTATCAGCCGGTCCAATGATTTTTCCCCCCCAGTTATTTTACTGCTCTATGAACAAATCCCATTTCCTCACTCCCCCCACCCCAACCTCCTAGATAATACACTCTGCACACTGGCTTCCCCTCTAGAAGCTACTTTCTGCACCTAGATGAGCTCTCAAATAGCTCTGTGACAGGCTGGTTGGATCAGGAAAGGATTCTGTACATCTAGGCAGAATTCAATAATTTTGTGGTTGGTTTTATTGGACAGGAAACCTCAGCCCTTAAAGGACCAAATGCAACCACAACAGGGCGTTCCTCAGCCCGTGTCCAAACTAAACATGTAGCACATCGCTGGCTTCAGCCAGGGTCAAAGCAAATGACTGACACATGGCTCCCTTCAGCCAAGCATCAGAGGAGAATTACTGCTATCTTCCCACTGTTTCTGCCAAGCACTGCGCACCACCTCATTTCTCCTTTCAGATCCAATCTTCTTCCTCCGAATCCTTTCTTCCCAACTCAGGAGCCAACTCACCCTTCTTATAATGTGTTGCCATTGGTAGATGTGGGAAGAAGGGCGAGGAAGTTAATTAATTTTTTCTAACTAGCCCGGCCCTTCTACACTGCTCAACTCGGCGCATACTGCCGTGATCCTTCCGCTAGCCATTGGGAGAGGGTTCCCTGCCAATCTCTACATGAAAGGGCAAATGGGATGCGTACCAACACTTCTGAGGGTGGAAGCTGACCCCTGGCTTCTAACTTAGTATGTTAGCGCTGAGCAGTGTTGTTAGGGCTGGTGGTTTGTCACGGTGAATTGTGTGAAAGGGCACCTTCTACCTGTGGAAATAAAAGTAAAGGTCTAACAGAGTTAGAAAATGCAAAAGGCCACAGTCTCATCCAATGAAGTGAGCTGTAGCTCACGAAAGCTTATGCTCAAATAAATTTGTTAGTCTCTAAGGTGCCACAAGTACTCCTTTTCTTTTTTTAGTCTCGTCCTTGTGCAATAAAATCCATTTGAAATGATGAGGTCACATTTGTCTCATAGTCAAAAGCCATTTCCAGCTGCTTTCTTGGTACCCAGCAGGGACAGGAAGGCTGGTTGTAGAGAAGCATTGTATCATTATGATGGCTCATTATTTCTCTCTGTTGCAGTAGGATGAAGGATCCCCAGTCATGTACCAGGGCCTCATTGTGCTAGGTTACGGTACTGTACAAAAACAGAACCCTGTGTCCCAAGGAGCTGACAATCTAAGTATAAGTCAAGAGCCAAGAAGGCTAACTGCATTTTGGGCTGTATAAGTAGGAACATTGCCAGCTGATCGAGGGATGTGATCGTTCCCCTCTATCCGGCATTGTTGAGGCCTCATCTGGAGTACTGTGTCCAGTTTTGGGCCCCACACGACAAGAAGGATGTGGAAAAATTGGAAAGAGTCCAGTGGAGGGCAACAAAAATTATTAGGGGGCTGGAGCACATGACTTATGAGGACAGGCTGAGGGAACTGGGATTGTTTAGTCTGCAGAAGAGAAGAATGAGGGGGAATTTGATAGCTGCTTTCAACTACCTGAAAGGGGGTTCCAAAGAGGCTGGATCTAGACTGTTCTCAATGGTAGCAGACAGAACAAGGAGTAATGGTCTCAAGTTGTAGTGGGGGAGGTCTAGGTTGGATATTAGGAAAAACTTTTTCACTAGGAGGGTGGTGAAGCATTGGAATGGATTACGTAGGGAGGTGGTGGAATCTCCTTCCTTAGAGGTTTTTAAGGTCCGGCTTGACAAAGCCCTGGCTGGGATGATTTATTTGGGGATTGGTCCTGCTTTGAGTAGGGGGTTGGACTAGGTGACCTCCCGAGGTCCCTTCCAACCCTGATAGTCTATGATTCTATATTCTATGAAGAGACAACAGGTGGAGACGGACAGACAGATGGGGGAACACAAGGAGATGGTAAGATAGTACTGGCCAGCCTGATGGGCAGTAGTCTCAATGCACTAGTGCCCTAATCATTGCAAATGTTTTGAAGGAATCGCAACAGAGAAGAGTTTTAAGGGCGACAACGAGGTAGCTTGGCAGCTGTCTATGGGGAGCTCCCCCTCCCAAACACTGCTGCTTTTCTGCTTCAACAGTGAATTGATTAACATTGTGCCCATGCTCACATCTTATGAAACTCCTGCTATGGTCATGCTCCCAGCGCCTACCATGGACTGGTATGTGGGAGCGGAGAACACAGCTGTGCTTCCCAATCTGAAAGGTGGGGAGCAAAATATAAAATGAAAATGTGTGTGGTGGTGGGGGATATTTCGTTTATTGCAGGTCCATGTTGTCAGAGCTCAGGCTCATACCTCCTTGTCTATAGTGAAGTTTGTTCTCCATGGGAAAGGCCCATCCTGAAAAATAGGGAGTGTTGCGCGACGTACCATGTGTCCTCCTCTCCCGTTGAGGTCAATGGCAGTTGAGGGTCCTGACGCCTCTTAAGACGGGCATGAGAACCCAACAATATCAGGACTAAGAAGCCTATTGATACGGAGGATGAGATTTTCAGAAAAGCTCAGCACTGGCTCAACTCTGTTCCCCCCGATGTCACTGGCTGTGGAATTAGGCTGATGCTGAGGATGCGGGGGAGGACAGACAGAGACTTTATTCGCACTCAGACCCTCTCAGCCAGGAACTTCCTCCCTCAGATATTTTATTTTAAAATAGGCTGGGGTTTTTCTGTCCACTATTCCATTTTTGGAGCCTGATCCCTAACGGTCCTTCATGAATAAGGAATTAGCCCTGATCCTAAAGGAACTGTTTTTACTCCATCCTTCCACGAGCAAAATTTTCTTGAGCCATAAAAGCCCTTACTCAGTTTTTCCTTGGGCCAGACTCCCACTGAAGTCAATGAGTGTTTTGCCTGAGGAAGGAATGAGACCCTGGCTGGGCAAGATTGGGGTCTGAGTTAGCCCTTCAGGGTTAGACCCATTAATTCTTCTGATTATTAAGCATGAAATCATGGCAGATCTTTAGCACCTTCAGTGGAGATGAGACCGCCTGATCCAATGGTTTTAATGCCTCCCAAAAGGCCTTTTCTATCAGAGCTAGCCTGGCTAACAAACCGGTTGCCTGCTCACTGGTTTATAAACATCTGCTCTAAGTGCAACATTCTAGCTCTTCAAGCTTGGTCTTACATGTGCTATTTCTGGACTGTGCTGGTGACTGACATGTCCTGCTCTGTGAGTTATCTCCCATCCTAGTAAGACGGGGACTCTGATTTATGGGCTCCTAGCCTGGGAAATATACACATTTCTTCTTTGAAGCACCCTGCAGGGGGTGTTACATGGGAATGGTAACCTGGCAATGCAGGAGAGGAGTGAGCATCAGAGCAGGGTCCTGAGCTGCTTTAATGCATGGTAAACAAAGGGCTGATATAATAGGATTTATTTGATCAGCTGGCATCTCAAATATTGGTCTAGAAGAGATGAGTATTTATAGACCCAGGCTGCACCAACCCTGTTTAAAAATACTGTCAGAAGACAATGGGAGAGCTTGGATTACAGAATACAATGTGAAATAGGTAATCTCCTTCGGAACCTTTCTACTGATAGAGAAACCTTCTAGACTGCAAGCTGTTCAGGGGAAGAAATACAATATTTCCCTCCAATTAGGGAACATATGCTTAGTTTTCCCCACAGTGATCAAACCAAAGGCAAACTTGCCAATCAGACTATTTGCCAGGTTACTGATAGTATGTGTGTGTGTTTAGACACAGCAATATTGGGGAAACTATATCCAACTTGCCCTCTTTGATCTAAATAGCAAAATACTCATGCCTTCTATCTGGCATTTTATTCATCTAATAACAATATTCCAAAATACTTTTGGGGATAATTTTTCAACCTTTTGAAAGCTACTTTGTTCTAAGAGTTTTACTGGTACATAATATACCTGTCAACAAGTAGAAGTATCTGTTGCATCTATTTCAGACATGGGTGTAGATAAATCTAACACACAGTATATGGTTCATGCATAAGTGTGATATGGATAGTGCATCAATATTTATCACTAAATAAATAGTTCATGTTTCTCCAGCAATACAGGGCAGAGAGTATTGGAAAGACATTTGAATTTGACAAAGGTTTCATTGATTCAGTGATGTTCCTCATCGGCACAAACTGGATAATGATCCTTCCTCCTGCAACATGAGCAGACATGGCAATGCCAAAAAATTCTGGGACTGCTAGGGTGAAGGCAACTGCAGACATGGTGCAGGACAAAATTCAGTGTTTGGGAAAGGGAGCTCACTGAGGGCTGCGACTGAGAAACAACAAAGGCTGGATTTTGTTTGGGGGAAATTTTAAAACAAAAGCATTGACTCTTGGCTCAGATTTCAAGAATTTTACCCTAAAAAAATCCCATAAGAAGTGTTTCCTCTGATTTTACTGAATGTAGCATTTGGCAAATGTTTGCTGTAATTTCATTTGCATGTTTTTGTTGTTGTTGTTGTTTTTTACAAAATATGAACAGTTATTCCTCTTAACCAGCCAGAAAAGCTGGGTTGACGGTTACTTTACATAATCAAAATAGCAGTCAGAATATACCAGTTCATCTGGCCCACCGCTGTGAAATGTCTTGCAGCAATTCTGCAGAAAACTTTCAAACAGACCCTGGTAAACACAAATCAATTAACACTCAGTTTCAGCCCTCCGCTCACAGTATGGAAGAAACTGTGCATGCTTCTGTTAACTCATAGGAAAACCTCCTTGAGGACTTCTCCTGTTTGCTGCAGATAACTTCATCCAAAATGATTAGCCAAGCTAATACAGGTACCAGTTGTATATTATCTCTATGTTCATGGTGTGTACGTATTTGCAGCTTATTGTGTTGAGTGTCGCTGTATATCAACAAATACATTTTACCCTTGGTACTTAACAGTCTGATGCTGGCAAAAATAGAAGCTCAAACAGTATAACATTAATTTAAACTCAGATTACAATGCGTTACTGATAACTGGGGGGAAGATACTTTAATTACATCTTTTTTAAATGGACAGCAATCGACAAGGTATTATCTGTAGCTAAGAATAAACAACTTTGTTCGGAAGTGTGAACTGTCTCTTTAAATACTGATCACTTTTCTTACAGAGAGAAAGAGAGGATGCTATATATTTCTAATTATAACCATCTTGGCTCGTCCATACTTGACTTGGCTTCCTGCTGGTTAAGGGTTGTGCCAACGTCTTTTCCTTTCAAGCTTTTGCACTAAAACCAAAGGAAATAATTTTATGTCAGACAGGATTGGCTCTAATAGGATAGTTCCCATTGGTTAATATTTGTAAAACACTGTGAAGATGTGAAACACGTTATAAATGCTAAGTGCTATTATTATGATTATCAGCACAGGTGTGTAATATTTGTATAGCTATGCTGGAGCGGGGTGGGGGTTGGGAGTGGAAGAGGGGGACTGTTGCTGGGATCAAAAAAATATATACAAAAGAAAGCAGAGGTAAAGGTTTCAAGAATCAAAGTTAAGATCAAAAGAGCAAAGTAATTAGAATATTGGCTTGTACAATGGGAAGGGAGAATGAAGAACAGTCCCGGAACTCCAGATGTCTGGATGTGACACACTGTATTTATGTATATTTTATTATACAAGATGCATGAGTTAGGCATGTGACAAGTTGAGAGGTCCCTTTTTTGTACTTAAAATCTGTTCATATTGTTATGCCTTCCACTTTTCTGCCAAGTGTTTTACAAAAGTGAATGAACTGAGCCTCACAATATCACTATGAAGTAGGTTAATATTATCCTTTTCTTAACACAGAGGGGTAAACTGAGTTACAGAGTGATCAGATGACTTTCCCAAGGTCACGTATGGAATTAATGGCAGAGCCAGAATTACTGCCCAGGTTTCTCGATACATCCTAGCCCCCCTACTTAGACTAGACAATGTTTCCTCTGGGATCTAGGAGACATTCTGATAGTGTATTGTTTGCATTTGATGAGTTAGAAATAACAGCAGGACTCCATGGTTCAGTAGGACTCTTGATATTTAATCAGGTTTGGTTGTTATATTGAACAGAATGAAAATCAGTGTTTTCATACCAAATATGCTCAAGCTCTGGCACCGTATGATCTTTTTTCCCTCTTTCATTTTGTCTTTGTAGTGTTTGAATCCAATGGGTCTGATTCACCTCCATGTTACTCCAGTTTTATGCTGGTATAAATCCATGTAGTCAATAGATTTACACTGGCATAAAACTAGACCAGTGCAAAGGTGAATCAGGACCCTTGAATCTGTGCTTTAAGCCCTGAGATCCTAATGAGTTCACATCACCATCGAAGACAGTAAAATAGCATCAAACATAATGAACTTCATGAACAAGCAAAGACCATCCACGCTTAATATGCTCTTTTTATTTTATTTTTATTTAATCCTGTATTCCAGCCACCACCTCCTCCAGAAGATAACCTAGTTCAGCTCAACGTCTCTTAATGCGTCTTTAAACTTATTCTGTATTTTTATGACCCTTCAGATGATGCAGTTTAGCCAAAGTTTCTCACCAAGTCCCACTGACATTTCAATATTGTGCCCTTGTTTTAGACATGTGCCAGGGTAAGAAATCTAATCTCTTGATGGAGCTGTATTGTAACTGTGAAAATTTCTCTACAATCGCCACATGCCTCTTTGTTTTCCAGTGAGAATCAGCCCAGTTCCAAGCTTTTCCTGCTCAAGAATGTAGATTCCTCCACGTACCTGCCCCATGGTAATAATCTCCTGCCTGGATGCTAGTACTGCTCCCAGGGAGCCAACACACATCTTATATACTGTCAGTCTCACCTCCTCTGCTTTGTTTCTATCTCTCTGCTGATACAGCCCTCCTTTGCAGCCTCTGTGCACCAGGCTCCAATGATTTTCCATAATAATGTTAAATGTTTTTCCTGATCCACATTCAACTTGACCCACACATCCCACTTCAGTTCCTTGTGCCCAGACTAATTATTTTACATTTTTCTACATTGAAACGCATTTGCCATCTGTTGCCCCAATTGCCCTAAATGATCCAAACTCGTTAGAGTCTAACTGTCCTATTTCTCATTATTTGCTCTCTTTCTTTCTCCAGTTTTCATCAAATCTGAAAATTAATAATAATTCAGGTTTTTACATTGCACCCATCACCATGGTTTCTGGGTGCCTCACATGCTGAAACTATCGACCTCAGAAGATGGCTGACTTCCCTGATCCTGCAGCTACATATTCATGCTTAACACAGTATCCTTGTTTGCAGGATTGGGACCATAGCATACAAAATAAGCCCTAAACTCACCTGAGCAAAAAGTGACACTGATGCCCTAGCACACTGTTAAAACAATGCCCCCAAGAAGAATTTCAAGGCAGAGAATCTAGCTTTGAATTTATTCAGGTGCTTTCATGAAAAATGCCCCCAAGCCCCAGCTCATGATATTTTCTGGGTCTGATTTTATTTTGCTGGAGACACTGAGCACTTAATCCTCCCATTGACTTCAGCTGGAATTGTGGGAGCTCAGCCCCTCTGACATATAACTTTTTAAATCCACATTCAACCCTTGTGTGCTAACCTTGGGCAGGCTACATTTTCTGTAAAACGAAAGTGCCAGCAAATAATCTGTTGATACTTTTATGAGATTTTACATCATACATACAATCAGGGTAGGAATAGTCTTAGTTTTATAACTGTTAATACCTGCCATTCTGTTGCATGCCTGTAAGCTAACCCAGTGGCTCTTAACCCTTCACGATTACTGTAGCCCTTTCAGGAGTCTGAGTTGTCTTGTGTACCCCCAAGTTTCACCTCACTTAAAAACTACTTGCTTACAAAATCAGACATAAAAATACAAAAGTGTCCCAGCACACTATTACTGAAAAATTGCTGACTTTCTCATTTTTACCATACAATTATGAAATGAATCAATTGAAATATACATATTGTACTTACATTTCAGCGTATAGTCTATAGAGCAGTATAAACATTCTCAGTATGAAAATTTAGTTTGCACTGACTTCACTATTCGTTTTTATATTTGCCTGTTGTAAAACTAGACAAATATCTAGATGAGTTGATGTACCCCCGGAAGACCTCTGTGTACCCTCAAGGGTTCGTGAACCCCTGGCTGAGAACCACTGAGCTAACCCACCTTGGATGGGAGCATTGGCACGAGGATTGAAATCTTTCTCAAGGCCTGTAAACAAAAGATCAGGTCTCCTGGCAATATATCAAGCTGAAAGGAAGTGTCCTTTGGGGTGTGACAGGACCCACTTTAATGGGACAGACCTTCAGCTGATGTAAATGGATTCAGCTCCTCTGAAATCCACGGAGCTATGTCAATTTGCCCAATACCTTTAATGACATGGAAGAAGGAGTTACCAGTATCATAAAGTAAATCTGAAGGGTTGTGAGCCTTCAGTGCAATAAGGCAGCAAATGAAGTCAATAATACTTAGGGTCGTATACACAAGAGTCTCACATAATGGATGGTGGGGTGGTGGCCCCTCATTCCATGGCTCTGGTAACACTCCGTCTATGTACTGTTTTGGGCACCCCAACCTCAGGAGATGCCAGAGAACTAGAAACCAATCCAAGGCAAGCTGCAAACATGCAGAAAATGAGGCAAGAGTAAATGACTAAAGATGTCTAGCCTGGCTAAAAGAGAATTACAGGGAAATATGAGAACCATGTGCATATGTCTGAAAGGTGTAAATATCAAGAAGGGGAGAAGATTTGAGTAGAGCGATAGCAGGGGGAGCAACTGGCCTCCAGCATGCCCCATGTTAATTGATAACAGAACTGTGAAATATGTGAGCTTTTTAATGCTATGCAAATGGAAAGCATGCCCAGAAGATTTGACACCCGCTAAGCCAGCTCCACCTGGATCCCTTAGCCCCAGGCCTACACTGAGAACCAAGCAGGGGTACTCCAACACTGTTCTCAGTTCATAGTCGAGGCTTGGGCTTGCATTTGCATCTCTGGGCTTTGCAACGGAGAGGACGCCAGAGCCGAGGGGCAGTATTTCTGAGAAACAGCAGAAGCCTTTGCTCTGAAGCTCAATGCATTCTACTCTCCACACATCTCCTAAAGGAGCAGCTTACGCAGAGATAAATAAGACATGTAATTTCTTGTCAAGCTGTTGCATTTCCCACTGCTCACTCTACCAATTACCCTCTCTCTGCCTTTTTTTTTTTTATTAAACAACTGAAAAGAATTGAATCTTGTAACCTAGCTAGAAAAATTGCTGGGAGACATGAAGAATATCCAGATTTAATTTTCTCTTATGCCCTTCTTAAGGTATTTGTGATGAATGTGTTTTCATTACAATAGCCAGTAATAAGACTTGTGGATTCTGGCAGTTGTTTCTCTGCTGCTCTTCCTTTTCAGCAGACAATCTCCTTAGAGCCTAATCCAGGTGGAGACAATTTTGGAAGAAAAGGGGTAGCTATATGCTTGTGGATACTCCAATTGTTGTTCGCAAAGAGAAGGCCCAACTTGCTTTCACGGAAGCCAATGGGAATGTTGCCATTGACTACAATTTATTTTATAGGTGAGTTTTTCTGATTCTTATTTTTAAAGCAATTCTAGAAATAAGCAATTGCTCCTCCAGTGCCCTGTCTCCCTGTGTGAATTAGAACCACCATTTCTTCGCGGGGTTCCTCTTTTCACTGGAGTCTGAGCCACTTGTGGATTCATCTATAAAGAGGTTGTACACCTATGACTTTAGTTAGCATTATTAATCATTTCCCAGTCAGGGCCCATTTTAAGGGTATAACTGCCCGGGAGCTTCAGAGCTGGAATATTCATTGCAAAGAGGAGGCATGCTCCTTCCCTTTAAAAATAAATGGGAAAATGTCTACACAAGGTTAACGTTTGCTAAATGCTTCAATATTTCACTTCACTCCCAAGGCCATAAATAAAATGTGCTTAAAAATTCATGACTAAAACTTCAGTGGATTTGGAAATGGGGACATTTCTGAACTCAGGATCAACCTGTTGTAAGAATTTAAAAAGCCAGCTGCATTCTCAGGGTAGATAGAGAAAAATGCAGCTGAAAAACACATACAGAGAGAGATGTCAACCTACCCCTATAAATATCAATGTTTAAATCAGATTCAAAGAGCTATGACATGGTCTCATTATCCGGGATTGTTAAGTTCCCAGTAATACATTTGTCACGTATTTTATTACCATGC
This sequence comes from Natator depressus, assembly GCF_965152275.1. Classification (NCBI taxonomy): domain Eukaryota; kingdom Metazoa; phylum Chordata; order Testudines; family Cheloniidae; genus Natator; species Natator depressus. The sequence goes on from NC_134243.1 coordinate 71,413,168, forward strand.
ACATATAAAGGAAAGAGCTATTACGGCTTCATCTTGAAGCATGGCTACTGTTAAGGTTGTGTCAACAACATATTTCTAGTAAACCTTCTCTTCTGGCAGGTTTATAATTCAGCAGGCTGGAAATAAAAGGGGAAAAAAGACTTTTGTACCACACCATGTAAATTAATGTAATCCAAAATACATACAGCTGTGTCCAGAGATACTTCTCTTGCAGGGAGTGGAAATACAATGCTTTTGGAAAAATCAAAAGGTTCCTTTACAATCAAAAATGACCCGAATCTTTTCCAACACAAGCAGTCCTGTTGAGCTCAATGCGACTATGGTAGTTATGTAGGTATTGATTACTCATGTGACGGGGGAGTTGCAGGATCCAGGAGTTTTAAGGGAAGAACACAACCTACTGGCTCACACACCCCAGTTCCTGGGTTTTCTTTGGAGGTCTTCCAACCAAGCTGTATGACCAATCCAAGCCTTCTTAGCTGGAAAGAGCAGAAGAGAGCCATGAGAGTGATTAAAGGATTGGAAACCAGGCCTTATAGTGAAAGACTGAAGGAGCTCAACCTGTTTAGCTTAACAATGAGAAGGTTAAGTGATGACTTGATTACAGTCTGTGAGCTAATGTTTAAAAAATATATAATACACAGGTTAAGAAAAGCGTGTCTGAACATCTGGGTATAGTGCTTAGATTATCCACAATACAAAGTTTGTTTTTAAAGTCATAAGATACATATAGTGCATAATCAGCAATAACCCAAATTAAGGTGAATAAATATAACAATACAGTTTAGATATTAGAATCCGAATACTCGGGTACATCACACATGAAAAGTTATACAGAGAGTTGGTTGTGGAAAGCAAATATAGGAATGAGTGTAGATTGTCCCTCAGTAATTGAGCATTTAGGGTAGGTGGTCCATTTAGAAAATACAGTCCATCAGGGAAGTATTTCAGTTACTTTTCCCAACTGTGCTTCTCGTCGGCACTCTAACTCATCCCTTCTGGTATTGCCGATGTCTGGTGATGTGTTCTATGTAGATGTCCCTCGACCACCTGATGGCGTCTGACACCATGAGTATCAGCCGAGTGTAGTGGTGACCGATTCTGCATTCTCTCAACACTCGCTTGTTACAGGGGTCCCCTGCGCCTAGGGCTCCGATGATCAGTGCATGTGTCTGAACCTGGTAACCCTTGGCTCTCAAGGTTTTGACCAAAAGGGCGTATTTTTCCACCTTTCAACCTCAGGCATCATGGAAGGCTGGGGTCCTGTTCTCGAAGGGCACTGTGATGTCCACCATCATGATCTTCTTCTGGTCCTCGTTGGTGATGGCGATGTCCGGTCGCAGTTGGCTGTCAGTTCCGAGGATGGTGGTGTTTACGGCAACCTTCCCCATGGGTGGCAGGATGGCTCTGACTAGACGATCCTGGGCGGCGTTATGCCACAGACCAGGCTCTGGAATGGGGCTTGCAGCTTCACAGGACATGGGCTACTGTCTCGTTGGCATAGCCACACTTCCTGCATCGCTTGTCCTGATTCCCGTGGCGGATGGCTCCATTCAGCAGAACGCAGTTGAGCCGGGCCCTGTGGATGAACCTCCAGTCGGCTAATTGAGTGAAGCAGCCCCCGGGGAGGAAGTGGTTGCTGGCATCCCACTTGCACGTCGCCTCGAATGCCTTGCCCTGGTCTGGCTTCCATTTCAGGTTTTCCACGTATTGACAGAGGATGGCATTCTTCAGGTTCCTCTCCAGCATGGTTCTAGCTCTCTGAGTGAAGATTGTGTGCTCCGTGTTCTTCATATGTGGCACCAGGACTCCCAGCTCCTGGGTTCCTCACACCACGTACAGCGGCAGCCGATACGCTTCTCCAGTCATTGCGTAGCGTTGCGGGCACAAGTCCAGAGCAAAGCAAAGTCTCCCCCGTCTCTTCCAAATTCGACTTCCAGCGAGCCGCTCAGGGAGGTGGTGACATCTTGGTTGGAGAGGGTCCTGGCGATTCACTTGTTGTTGACATCCCGCATAGCACTTTCTGCAATGTTCCTCACCATGGCATTTTGGGTTTGGGGATGTTCCAGGGGTTGTGTTTTACAGGAGGTCAGACTAGATGATCACAGTGGTCCTTTCTGGCTTTAGAATCTGTGATGTTGCAAGATGTCTGGGGTGATATTCACCCTCATGCAGAGGCCCAGCAAAAGGACGAAGTGCCACGTAAGTCTAATCAAGCCTTATGGACATACGTGGGACAAGGTTTTGTACTGCTCTGAGCATTCAAATGGGACTTGCTTTGCACACAAATAGAACTCACACTGGCCTTCTGCGTGGGGATGAATTTCACCCTTAAATGTACATTTAAAAAAAGAAAACAACCAAACTACTTTAGACTTTCAACTGTCTGAACAGGGCAGTATGCTGTGTTGTTGCAGCTGTGTTGGTCCCAGGATATTAGAGAGAAGGTGGGGGAGGTCTTACCAGCAGAAGTTGATCCAATAAAAGATATTACCTCACCTACCCTGTCTCTCTGAAAAAGGCAGTGCAGATGAATGCTGCACAATAAGCTTATCTCACTCGTAAGCCATTTCTCTCATTAGGCCAGTCGTTGACTGAACTGCAATCAAATTTCTAAAGCATCAGTTACACTGGCTTGTGGCTGCTCATACTTGATATATAGTCCATTGTATCGTGACCTTGATGACTGGCCTAGAAACAATCCTAATTGAAGAGACTGATATAAAGAGGTATCCACACCATTATTTTTAGCTCTACCCAACTGGAGTACTTGAATAGCAAGGTATACAGCTTCCCAGACTGAGTGACTTATTTCCCCCATAGCTGAAGGTTGCAGTTTGTTGTTATTTTATTTTATTAAAGAGGACAGTACTTCAAGGGCATAAGATGGATAAATTGTAGCATTTCATGGGTAATTTTCTTTTATAGTTATCATTATGCTAATTATTTCTGGTAGTAACCTCCCAGTGACATTATAGATCACAGGGCCCAGAATGAACCATGGAGACACTTAGGGCTTGTCTCCTCTTACTGTGGGATTGATGCGCAGCAATCGATCCACTGTGGGTCGATTTAGCGGGTCTAATGAAGATCCGCTAAATCGACTGCCAATCGCTCTCCAGGCAACTCTGGTACTCCACTGGAATGAGACGCATACGGTAAATCAATGGGGGACTTTCTTCCGTCGACCCAGCGTGGTGTAGACACCGCAATAAGTTGATATAAGGTACATCAACTCCAACTATATTATTCAAGTAGCTGGAGTTTGGCAACTTAGGTCAACTTAGCCCTGTAGTGTAGACCTGACCCCAGATAAAGCATTCTGAGTCAAAGGGATCCAGCTACGGAACAAACTTCCAAAAAAGTTTAGGGGGGAAATCCTTCCCCCAATGTAGCCAAAGGGAATGTTGCCATTTACTTCAATTGGGTTGGATTTCCCACTAGCTGAATCCAGCCTGACCACCTTTCCATAACAACCAGAATGGCATTCACAACATCAGCTGCCCATGCAGCCTTTCCCAGTTCCCCCCACTATAAGAAATTTCCCAAAGCAGAGTTTTGAATAACTCAAAATGGGAGAAGAGCCAGAGAAACCTTGAAATCCACTAGAGGCTTCACAGTTGCCAAGCTAGTGTGGAAGGCATTCAAACGCTACAAGGCTGCGTGTAGTAAAACACCCTGAGATAGACTGACAGTGTGCTATGTGACAGGTGGTTTCCAAATATAAAGGGGAAAGAGACCCCAGTCCTTGAAAAACTTGCCATCTAAGGTGCCGAACCTACAAATGATTATGCCCTTGAGAGCATATAGTGGGGTTCTCCAAGATCTGTCCTGGATCTGTGCTGGTCAACATATTCATAAATGATCTGGAGAAAGGGATGCACAGTGAGATGGCAAAATTTGCAGACTATACCAAATTACTCAAAATATGCAAATCCAAAGCTGACTGCTAAAAGTTACAAAGGGATCTCACTAAGCTGGGTGATAGGGCAACAAAATGGCAGATGAAATTCAGTGCTGATAAGTGCAAAGTAATGTACATTGGAAAAAATAACCCCAGCTATACATACAAAATGATGGGGTTTAAATTACCTGTTACCACTCAAGAAAAAGATCTTGGAGTCATTATGGACAGTTCTCTGAAAGTATCTGCTCAATGTGCAGTAACAGCCAAAAAAGCTAACAATGTTAGGAACCATTAGAAAAGGGATAGATAATAAAACAGGAAATATTATAATGCCACCATATAAATGCATGGTACACCCAGACCTTGAATACTGCATGCAGTTCTGGTCGCTCCATCTCAAAAAAGACATATTTGAATTGGAAAAGGTACAGAGAAGGGCAACAAGAATGATTACGGGGATGGAACAACTTCCATGTGAGGACAGATTAAAGAGACTGGGACTGTTCAACTTACAAAAGTGGTGACTAAGGGGGGATATGATAAAGGTCTATAAAATCATGACTAGTGTGGAGAAAGTAAATAGAGAAATGTTATTTACCCCTTCACATAACACAAGAACTAGGGGTCACATCATGAAATTAATAGGCAGCAGGGTTAAATCAAACAAAAGTAAGTACTTCTTCACACAATGGACAGTCAATCTGTGGAACTCATTGCCATGGGATGTTGTGAAGGCCAAAAATGTAACTGGATTAAAAAAAATTAGATATGTTCATGGAAGATACGTCTGTCAAAGTCTATTAGCTCAGAAGGTCAGGAACACAACCCCATGATCCAGGTATCCCTAAACCTTTAACTGCCAGATGATGCAACTGGACAAGAGGGAATGGATCACTTGAAATTGCCCTGTCCTGTTCATTCCCTTTGAAGCATCTGGCACTGGCCACAGTCGGATGACAGGATATTGGGCTAGATGGACCATTGATCTGACTCAATATGGAAGTTCTTCTGTTCTTATGAAGAAGTCTGCTTCCACGAGAACCCATTAACCATTAAGGAAAATCACATTCCTCGTGTATGTAAATGTTTTCAGGATTGGGATCAATAGACAAATCCACCTATCAATAACAGACAAACAAAATATTTGGCATCTGTTCTTTTTACTTTTGTCAGTTGCTTGCCCTCAATCCCTTACCCATTTTTGGCTTCTCTCCATCTTCCCCATTGTACCTCGTCTCCATTTTCATCACATCTGTCCAGAATCATCTCCAGCATTACATTCTCCACTTTCCAGAGTCCCCCCAGCCTTTGAAATTAAAAGCTCACTGCATGTTGGTCCATTGACAAGGCAGGATTCCAAACAGTCCAAACTGGTGAAGGTGTGTTGCCTCTGTTTCTTTTTTAAAGGCTGTCCTTTAAACAGCGTGAGAAAGGCCTAGAGCTTGGGAACAGGAGCTGTTTGTGAAATTGAATAGATTGATTTTTCTCCCATAAGTCAATATTTTAATTATAAAAAGAGGTGCAAAATCCTGACTGAGATTTTACTCAGTCCTTTTACAGGCAAATCTCCCATTGATGTAAATAAGACTTTTGCCCATTGGGTAAACACTTCAGGAAGTAACCAACTTAAAGGTGAAATTAAAATATTTCTGCTACTTTAATAAGAACTTGTGTATTCCTGGTGAAATTCATCCTAGTGCAAGGGGTCAGCATGAGGCTCATACACCACTTAATACCATGTGCTCGTCCTTTGCGTGGGGATGAATTTCACCCTCAGTGAAAATGAATAGCTTGTGTCCATTTAACATTCTTATTCAGTGTATTGCCAACCCCATTCCATCTTTATTCAGATAGATCAGTTGTTCTCATCTAAAACGCAATGTTCCTTCCAGTCCTCTCATTTTGTTTTTAGGAACCTGTGTTTATAGTTTGTGGTTGCTCTTGCAACCATAAAAGAGCATTTGCTCACTGCTGTTGTCATTATTTTATGGGTTTATTTTGTTAAAAAGCACTTCCTTAATTCCTTTTCTTTTTAATAAATATACTGTGTTATATCATAGACAGAACTTTATGGCACACAGAAGGCTCTTCATATTCTGTTCATTAACCTGAAGATGATGATGATGATGACTATTATTATTAATAATAATGTTTATTATGATAGTGCCTAGGAATTAATTAAGAATAGGGTCCCATTGTGCCAGGCACCATACTAGACAGTCCCTACGCATGAGAGCTTACCATCTAAATAGACAAGACAGCTAGAGGGTTGGGGAAAGAGATATAACACAGAGACACATAGGGTCCTCTTGATTTACGAGCATTCTGCACCCCATAGCTTTGGACCCTAAGGGCTGTACAATTCTCCCCTTTGTAGAGTATTAGGTAAAATTTATTGCAACCAAAATGCCCATGAATGGGAACGAGACATTCACTGAACCATGTGTATGATAATAATTATTATTTTATTATCATAGCACTTAGGAGCCCCAGTCAAAGACTAGGACCCCATTGTGCTAGGTGCTGTATAAACACAGAACAAAAAGACAGCCCTTGCCCCAAAGAGCTCACAATCTTAAGTAGAATATTTCAGCAATGAGGCATGGGAGGCAGTGTGTTCCTACAGAGCTGTTGTATGTCCTAGGTAATGTTACCAAGATTGAACTACTTCATCTGCAGAGAAGTGCATTGGGTCTTCTTCCAGTAATAGAAGTTCTGTAACTAAGGAAGAAAGGTCATGTGCCATTGTGATGGGGTGTCTAAACCCCACACCAGGCAGGCAGGTATTAAGGAGCTGCTCTGGGCTGGAGTAGCCCTGGCCCAGTGCAACTGCACATCATGTCAAGAATGGAGGAAGAGTTCAAAGGGAAGAAGATCAGCTCAGTCATGGGCAGGTGTGGAAAGAGAGCAGAGGGTTGCACTACCCAGCTAGAGGCCTGGTAGACAGCAGAGCCTACTCCCTTGCCAACAGATCGAGGGACGTGATCATTCCCCTCTATTAGACATTGGGGAGGCCTCATCTGGAGTACTGTGTCCAGTTTTGGGCCCCACATTACAAGAAGGATGTGGAAAAATTGGAAAGAGTCCAGTGGAGGGCAACAAAAATGATTAGGAGACTGGAACACATGACTTATGAGGAGAGGCTGAGGGAACTGGGATTGTTTAGTCTGCGGAAGAGAAGAATGAGGGGGGATTTGATAGCTGCTTTCACCTACCTGAAAGGGGGTTCCAAATAGGATGGATCTAGACTGTTCTCAGTGGTAGCTGATGACAGAACAAGGAGTAATGGTCTCAAGTTGCACTGGGGGAGGTTTAGGTTGGATATTAGGAAAAACTTTGTCACTAGGAGGGTGGTGAAACACTGGAATGCGTTACCTAGGGAGGTGGTGGAATCTCCTTCCTTAGAAGTTTTTAAGGTCAGGCTTGACAAAGCCCTGGCTGGGATGATTTAGTTGGGGATTGGTCCTGCTTTGAGCAGGGGGTTGGACTAGATGATCTCCTGAGGTCCCTTCCAACCCTGATATCCTATGATTCTATGAAAAGTAGGCCCAAGGCCTCTGAGGTGGAGGGGGCTGTACTATGCACCTCTGCTGGTGAATCAGCAGACTTTGAGCCAGAAGGCAGCCTGTCCAAGGCTCCCTTGAAGGAAGAAAGGCCAGCTGCCTGGCTGAGATTGACTGCAGAAGAGCTCTGTGTAAGTGCGAAAGCGTGTCTCTTTCCCCACTAGATGTTGGCCCACTAAACCATATTACCTTACCCACCTTGTCTCTGTATATGTTCTTTGTTCGTTTCCTGGCTCCTCAGTTGCGTGTTTGTTCCCCTGTGACACCGTAAGAGGTAGGTATCCAGAGGGACTGGCTGGAGGGCAAAGACTCTGTCTCCTTCTGACTGCACCTGAGAGCCCCCGCCCTTGAGAGACCTTACCTGGAATGAGATACAACCCAGCCAACACCCTAAGACAGTGCTGATGAGGAACCAGAGCACTGGCAGACATATTTAATAGAGCTCTGCTGTTTTACCTCAGGTAAGAATCTGGCCCACATCTGGGCATTTCATGGGTTACATGGTAATGTCAGCACATGGAGTTAATCAAAACGTGCCAATTATTCACAGAATTCCTAAGCATATGTACTCATGGTCAGTATTATTTGTCATGCATGGCCTTCATTTAGAACAGATGCATCTGTTATACCCATAGAAGCTTGAGATGAAAGAGACATTGAGAGGCTTTCATCCTTCTATTTAATGCTAAAAAGGACTTCAGCTATACAAGGGTCTCTTATTCTCATTATTATTTAATAGCCCTCCCTTATCTCCCAGGTGTGCTAGGCACTTAACAGAAAACACATAAACATGGATTCTTGCCTCAAAGAACTTAATATCTAAATGATGGACATGACAGACAAGTGAACATACAAAATACATCAGGAAGGGAAAGGACAAGGTTACATTTGTATGATTGTAAGGTTACTCAGTTTAGGCAGACCAATGCTGCATTTTGTTTGCTGTTTGAGTGTAAATCCAATAGAGCTGGGCAGGAAATGTGAGTTTTTGACATTTTGAATTTTTTCCCCAGCCTCAATCGGGAAGAAAAGTTGAAATCTCAAAAATGTTCACACGCCAACAATGCCTCCTACCAAAAAATTCTGACTGGATCACTTGCAATGTTTTGTTTTGATAATTTCAAAATGTTTTGTTTCAGTTTTGACCTATTTTTAGTTTTTAATCTTTTTTTTTAGCATAAATTATCTGAAATTTCTAAATGAAAAGTCATTTTGAACCAAAAACTTCTCACTTTAAAAATGTCAAAATGGGACATTTCAGCAATTTTGAAACTTTTTTTTTCCCCCAAAGATTTTCAAGTGTGGAGATTTGTAGAAATTAACCCTTCCCCAGGAGCAGTTTCGGTTTCAATGACTCATCATTCTCTGATGAAAAACCATGTTGCTGGAAAGTTCCTGACCAGTTCAAAAATACACTCATTTTTTGTAGGTAACAGCACATGTGAGCTTTTCGGAATGAGGCAATGATGGGGCCTGAATGAAAGGATTTTTGGAAGGACATTTCAAGCATAAGGGGCAGTGTGGAAGAAAGCACAGAGAGGGATGAGAGGCGATAAAAGTGATGCCCAGGAAAGCTGCTCTTTCTCATTAATGTTTGGATATTTCCAAAATCCACATTCTTACTCTGGAGGAAACACCTCAGACGGGTTGAGACATTTTGAAATGACTGTGGTGGGGGCTCCTTAGTTTGCTCGGCTGTTCCAAATTCCCACCCTCTTGCCTTGGGAAGGAGACAGCTCCTAGAACTTTTTTGGCAGCAGGAATTCAGCCAGGCATCACTCCGGTGTACAGATCTATTCCAACACCTTGATCAGCACTGACAGATCCAAAGCGTCATTGAAATGAATGGTTAATGAGAGTCATATGCTATAAATCCAAAATGCTTAACAAAATGGATTCTAACTCCATCACACAGACAGACCAGACTGCTCCTTTGTTGAAGATTAGGGCACTTCCTTCCCTTTTGGCTCTGTCCAGTACTTGCACACAGTGCAAACTTGTAGTGGCCATTCACCCAAGTTTCTTCCTGGGTCTGTCTCAGTCTCAGGGCCTGCTTTGTCCCAGCAACAGTGGCATGCACCCTCTGCCTGCAGCCCGCACTGCACAGTAGAGTGGCACCCCTGATTTCCAAACGGGAGAAGGGCTGGTCGTAGGAAGTTAGGGCTGGGATTCCCTGCCATGCCATTCTCCTAGCCAGCTGTGACTCTGTGGGGCACAGAGACCAGTTCCCCTTATGTGCCCACTCCCTAACCAACCAGGGCTCAGGGACAGGACTGGCTTTCTCATATGCTGACGTGTGGCATGGGGACTCCATGGCAGCCAGTTCTAAGCTCAGTAAGAATTTTTTGTACTATAATGTTGCTCACAAATGAATATATGTAGCATGCATCTCTGGGACCGAGAAAGCTCAAGTCTCCGCTACTGAATGCACTCTAGCACTTAAAAGAGACAAGAACATTATTTCTGAAGCTCTCTGGTGCAGCCATCAAAGCAAAGGGGTGAGAGGCCTAAGGATTCTGGGGTTCCAAATATACTGATTCAGTTCGTGACCTTGAGCAAAGTCACCTGACACTCTTGTGCCTCCAGATAAAGCCAGCTGGAAAACTGATTAAAATACAGGAGCTCAATGAAAGCTACATCCTTCATCGGAGCTGGGAAAATAAATGACTAGATAAGCAAACAAATGTCCCCATCAGAATGCCCCTTCTAGGAAGCAGCAAAGTCCTGCGGGTCCCATAAGAGGTGACTGCATGCTGTAAATGCCACCTTCCACTGGAGCCTATTCTAAATAAGCTTTCTAGCTTAAGACTTCTTGTTCTAGGAAAGTCTCTTCTGCTAGCTAATGAATCACAGTTTCACTTTGCCATCGTTAAGTACAGACACCTGATTTACTGGGACGCTACATTAAAACTAACCAAAAACCATCAAGGAAATCTAAATGGATCTGACTCGCCACAATCTCTCTAATCTGTAATTTCTCTGCAAATAAAAAGTACTCATAAATCAGGGGAAGCCTGTCAGTGTATCCCACTAGAGACTGTATATCTGTGGGGAGTGCAGGGGAGGAAGGGAAGTCACACAAAGCCAAGTTGGCAATGTAAGTCATTATCATCTGATGGCTGCTGAGAGCCCTATGTAAGCTCAGTAGTGCTATTACTCCTGTTCCTAATAGCCAAGGGTTTACAACGTACAACTGGCTAATTGGGGGGGGTGGAGGGGGGAAGAGGAAAACAATTTCATGGAGATGTTTGAAATGTTGAAGGTGTTTCCCTTTCGCAAGGTTAGAAATGGACTCCTTTTCCATTTTTCATGGAATCTCCCATGATAGTTTTTAATCAATATTTTTATCATCATTTTTATCAATCTGATTTTCAACAGCATTGTTGTCAACAGGTTTTTTGTTTACTGAAAGCTGCATCTTCTTACTGAATACCAAGGAAACGAGTAATTTCAATCATGATTTCAAAACCGATTTAGATCCAATTCGTGATAAAAATATGGTGGCAAATTTCACAAGCAAAAAATGGGCAACCCCGCCGCCCCCACCCCCAGTAATCTCAACAATTTTTCACAAAAATGTTTAATTTTAAAAAAGGCAAATTTTTGACCAACACAGTTTGTAGAAATATTTTGACCCACCCTGCTACTTAGCTCTTTTGCTGACAAGCCTTCACATTAAATGAATGAAGAGAGATTGTTCCCCTAAGTCAAGAGGACACACGTTGGTAGGATAATGGGACTGACTGGAGAAGCACTCCATATTACAGCCACTTTGCATGGGTTTAAATGGATACTCAGTGTGCAAGATAGTGGAATGCATCCGATGAAGTGAGCTGTAGCTCACTAAAGCTTATGCTCAAATAAATTGGTTAGTCTCTAAGGTGACACAAGTCCTCCTTTTCTTTTTGCAGATACAGACTAACACGGCTGCTCCTCTGAAACCTGTCAAGATAGTGGAGAGTCAGGCCCAGTGTGTGTGAAGTCTTTATTTCTGCTGGCCATGCTACAGATTTACTACTGTTCTTCAGCGGCCATTCTTAAGGAGAAGGTACCAGTCACCATGGCTGCATGGACACTGAACCATTTTTGTTGCTGAGCTCAAGGAAATGTCTCTGACGAAAATAGCTTGGGACCTCATACTACCAGTAAAATGATTTCCACAAGTAAGGATGTTGGGTGTGACTAAAGTTTCACTGTGGTTAATTAGTTTTAATGGGAAAGAGGATACTCTATGCTAAAGGGAGAAAGGATGGTGTTGTGGGCTATAACACAGGAGATCTGGGTGCTTGGGGATGGTGCTTCTGCTCTTTGTCTGCTTAGACTGCAAACTCGTTTGGCCTGGACTGTCTCTTACTAAGTCTATATATACTGTCTAACACAGTGGACCTCTGATTTCGATTGGGGCCTCTTGGCACTATCATAATACAAATAAATCATTAATAAAAATCACAAGGAGGACAAGGGTATTTGAATGTGCCATGAGAATTCAGCTGACAATTATTCTCTCTCTGTATATATACACATCATGAAAACTCACTGATCTGATAGATAATCATAATCCAAAGCCTTCACATCTATACCCTGAAGGGGGAAGGAGGTAGCCATAAAATTGAATTTCCCACTGAGTCATGGGGTTGAAATCCCCTACACCTGTTGTTGAGGAGCAAATTCAACCTATGAAATTCCAAAGGCTTGCCCATAGATAAAACTAACTGTAACTTCCAACATCCATGGAACAGATTCTAGGATACTTTAATGAACCCACTTTGTTCTTTTTTTAAAACAGCCGTGAAAACTGGAGCAGGAATGTAAGTTTAGTAAGTAGCTGCCAGTTTTTCCTCTCCTTGCTGCTTCTGTTCATTTTTGCTCCATTTTCTTCACATTCATTGTGTGTTCTGGAGTTGGAGCCAGACGGGGTTACAGTTGGGAAGCTTCAGAACCCAGATAACAAGCTTGCAAATCTCCTTTAATAACTCCCTACCCTCCCATGCCATGCCTTTAAGGCCTGTCATTTTCTGCTGTGGTTTTCACATGAAGGTTTTGCAGTTATCCTAGCTGAAAATACTGGCTTTATTAGCTCTGTGGCTTGAAAGATAATAAGAAAGTAATGAATTGTTGCATTTGTTTTCCCAAAGGCACAGCTTGTTTTGGGGTCACTGAGAAAACCATTTGCTGGCTTGGTGAGGAATTAAGTTGCTGTTGAACAACCTGTTCTTATCCTTTGATTGACCCTTTGTTTGCCCGTCCCTGTTTATATGTTTGAGAGTAAGTTCAAGAGCAAGTGAATCTTCTTTATCTTCCCCTGGCTAATCAAAGTTCTAGCAGGGTGAACAACATCTCCCTCCTCTGATTCCGCAGGTTCTGCATTATTATTTGTACTGCAGCAGCAGCTAACTGAAACTGGGGCTCTATTGTGCTAAGTGCCGTGTGAGCACACAATAAGAAAGTCCCTGCCCTGAAGAGTTTGAAGTCTAAAGAGACGAGACAGACAAAAGGAGGTTGATTTTCCCCATTTTACAGATGCAGAACTGAGATGAGACTTGCTTAGAGTCCCACAGGAAGTTTGGTGTAGAGAGGGGTATGTAGCCAGCCCTAATCCAATGCCTTAACCCCAAGATCAACTTTCTATTCAGATTTGAATTGAATGGAACAGTGCTGATTTACACCAGCTGAGGATCTGGATCTGAATATCACAACGAAATATTATTTACTACAGTAGCTAGTGCTATAGATATTTCAGTGTACAGAGTTGCAGTCATCTCAAGTGCTTTACAAACCCCGAGGAAGGCAAGGTTCCTGCCTGAGGAAGAAAGCTGGATGGATATAGGAGAAAGAATATTAACTAATACTCTCTGGAGTAAAACTAATCAATCTCTCTGATTGCTTTGCTGGTAGGCCTACCACCATCCATTTGCTTATTTGCAAATATTCCAGAGAGCAAATGTGATCTACAAGAATGTTCAGTTTATTGTACCGAGTTTTCTTAGCAAGAGAGAGACCTTGCACCCAATGAGTTTAGAGTTGAATTTAAGACAGAGTAGAAGCATCATGAATTTTGGCAGAAATAAATATTCACTCGAGTGTTCATTCCAGAAATGCTGTCACTGCCATTTTGTAAAAGCTATTTTTTGTGATTATTTGTCCCATAGATTGCCATCCAATTCAGGACACATCACTATGTGACTTCTGTGACCAGTTATATGGAATGAAAATGCAGACGGTGTGCCTAGATGATGAAAAAGGTGCTTTTTAAAATGGTTAGCTTGATCCAGTTTGCACAGCCGGAACCCTCCATAACTCTTGAACAGATGCAGGTCAACACCCAACAATCATATTAAGTGGTCTGAGAAGGGAGCCATCGATTCCTCTGTTCAATTCCTAGAGTCCACTAGTCAACAGCCGGTGAGAATTCCAACTCTGGCTAATGAGAACTGCAATATATTACTTGGCTTAGGACAGTTATTTCACTTTTTAAGAAGCCATCATAACAAAGGATGGAACCTATACAGTTCCTCTCTCTCTCTCTCACTCTCCCTCCTTATTTCAAAATCCAGCTATTTCTATTAAGTGTTTCATAACTGACTTGGTTCTTTTATTGTTGGTTAATTGTGTCTACTGCTGTCCATGCAGAGGTTAATCTGATACTGTTCCATGGGTATCACTGACTTTACTTGACAGAATTAACATCTTCCTAAATGGAAAGTGGCAGATCTTTGTGCCTAATATACCATGACTAAAGAGGCTGATACACGTTAGAACATGATTTGGCCAGTTGTTTAGTAGTAGCTATAAGAATATAAAAATAATTACATCTTTCAGTCCTAGGCAAAAACCAGGACACCTGAACTCAATATGGGCCAAAAGCTAAAGTGCTTGCTCTGTTTTCCCTTAGTCAAAATTTTCCCAGGCAAAATTCCATGGACTTTGGGATTGAGTCATATGCACATAACCAATGTGGTTATAAAACAGAAAAAAGCTGACCTATCTCCTACAGGTTCAGCCAGAGGGATTCCTTGGTAGAACTACTAGTTTTGCATCCTAGGGAATCTAACTCGCATCTCTGTGGCAGTAATATGTAGGCAGCAGATCCTGCCATCAAATGGGGAACTGCACCAGTAGGTTGTTTGGCTATTAACCAATAGACATAATGGGGCCAAATTCATCCTGTTGCTCTGACCTCACGTGAGTTACAGCAGGGATATATTTGACCCAATAGGTTTTAAATTACATTGGTCACTCACTCTCCAACTAGAAGCAGCCAACCATGGTTGTCTTTGTGTTATTTGAGTTCATCTGTGTGTAACCTACTGGTTCGATGTGTTTTATGTGTATCCTGTTCTAGTGGCTGGTCCACATAAGATGATAACCTAATACTGCTCTCTTAATAGAGTTGCTCCTTTAGCTCATATGTTAGCTGTCTGTGCTATAGCAATACAGGTCCTCAGTTCTAGCCCTGCAGGGAGTTTCTACAATTGCAAAGAAGTCTTTATTTTTTTAAAAAAACCATTCCCTATATTTGCCAAATAGGCAAAGTATGTCATGACCAAAGACATCACACCTAAGGCTCAGACTGCTTTTTCTCTGAGTTTTTGTTGTGAACCAAAAATAAAAAGGCATATTTTCCTGCTGTTTATTTGTGCAGTACAAGTCTTCACATTGTTTTCAACATCCAGTCCTGCATGCAATTTGGGGATTTAACCAAGTGATGAAGATAGTGCAGCAATGTATTTTGCAATTATGTAATTCTGTAAAATGTTAGCAAACTCTAGGACCCTGCACTGGATTCCTCTGTTAAGTCATCCTGTTATCAGGTGCTTGAACATGTGGATTCAGTAATTATTGCTGAGTCATGTTTGCATGTGCATTCAATTAGCTCAAACCAGATTATAAAAGGGCTGAAGCCAGTTTAAGGGTGGACAGTAAAACCAGAGAAATACTGCAGGGAAGGTGCTGGTATTAGCAGCTGCCAAGTGTTGGGAGATGGCTTAGGTTTATGATGAGCTGCTGTTGTTTCTTACTAAGACAATCAACCCCCAAGAAAGGGTAAGCCTGGCTTTTTTAGAGTGTGTATATCCTATTCAGAATAGAGTTGGAATTCCACCTGCTTTCAATTGCCTTCCATCCCTGATGATCTCAAAGCACTTTCAACTTACTTATAGAGGCCTTTACTTCCCTTAATGCTGAAATGCATTAACCTACATGGGGGAAGTGGCAGTTGTCTGACAACACTTACATGATTCTAACTGTTCTGTATCCAGT
Source organism: Natator depressus (assembly GCF_965152275.1). Lineage (NCBI taxonomy): Eukaryota > Metazoa > Chordata > Testudines > Cheloniidae > Natator > Natator depressus. The sequence continues at coordinate 71,428,897 of NC_134243.1, forward strand.
TGAAAGCAGAGAAACAAAGTAGGGAGCTGCAATGCACAAAGGGCTCTTTGGCTGACATGCCAGGGCTAGCATTTGTATTGGACACAAAGTGTCATGGTATCATTAAGTGAGAGACCTTGGTTTGAATTCTCATCTGCAAGATCACACCACCACTACCCAGGCACTCGCTACTATCTGGAAAACTAGTTCTGAAGGGACTTTGAGGGAAACATACCCCCTAGTTCAGCTAGCACGGCTCCCTGCACAACCATGGTTTTCCTTAAAGGTTTCCCATTCAGGTGCTGAGTAGGTCCGATGCAGCTTTGCTAATGAGACTGGACAAGAGCACATCCCAAAGTGCTATTACAGCTCGAAGTAGAAGACTAGCTCTGTAGAAACCTGTATCTCTTACCAGTATTGTACTGGCTTTGTAAATGCACACGGATCTCTCTAAGCTCCACACGCTGCACTGAGCTGACTTCAGTGGGAAGGCATTAAGCTCTAGCTCCAAAGTGCTTCAAAACAGAAGGAAACGTATGCTCGTAAAACCCCTTTGAGCTAAACTAGCATTTAATCCCATTTTATTTTCCAGCATGTGTACTGCTACTTATTTACCTTTACTCTATGTCCAGCACATGCTTCTGTCTCCCCTTCTATAAATGGGTCTAATAATGATAGAATCATGTTCTAGCATTACAGTGTCCAGCTCTCTTCCTTTACAACAAAGCAATTAAGCAAATGTTTTTATTGAATATTGACTTATAGTTTGGATTATAATTTCCTTTATGAAATGTTGATTAACAGAATGGAAAGCTGTAGTCTATTGTCTAGTACTTTGCTCCGCAATTTCTGAATCTGCAAATGACCTCTCCCATTAAATGCAATGGAAGGCCCATGTCAATATTTGCAGGTATGCTGCAATTACACTGTATTTGTTAGGTCACATTGATTTAATCCAAAAGTTACTCTGGCTTCCATTTGGGGCCTGATCCTGTGAGGTGCTGAGGGCCTAGTGCAATATGCCCTCATCTCCCACTGGAGTCAATGGAAGCTCGGGATATTCAGTACCTCACAGGTTTGGGCCCTGATTAGTTGGAAAAACATAATTATGGGTTAGGAGCTAGGTTTATACAGTGTAAATGTAGACTGTCATCCAGTTCTTTCATTTGTGAATCTCTCTCCTATTTTATGACCACTTGCTAAGTGGGAGACTTCAAGGTGAACTTGTACCTCTTGTTAAGCGGATGTCTTAATTTTCCACATTTTTTTTAGTTTTAGTGAGATGCTCTCCAGTCTTTCATCATCTAGGGGAAAGGAACAAGGCACCTAATCAGTCTGTCTGAAGGAAATGCCTTTTTAACGAGCCCAAGTCTCTGGCAGAACTCAAAATAGTAATGTGATCAAGTCTGACATCTGTATAAAAAGCAATTGTATTAAGAAAGTTAGCATGCCATTGGTGCCCTGTAATTATTGTTGCTGATCCACAAGTCACTGCAATGTAAAGCTGACTCCCCATCACCATCTCTGTTGTAGTCAATTCACTGGACTTCCCTGCAACTCTTTAACAAGATGTATGCCTTAATCACACATGCATTCTGCACTAGCAAGTAATTAAAATCATTCTCTATCACCACCTTAAGGGGGCAGACTCCTCCACAGGATTTTGCATCAGAAAATTGCAGAACACAACTTCTGTCCAAGTCATGATGGAAGGCTTTCATCTCGCATGGCCGGGAGGTTTGTTTTAGTTCCTAGCTTTGAACCATTTCTGAAATTATCCCTTATTTACTTAGCCTGACATTGTTCCTCCATACAAATATACCAAGTGGGGCTTTGCAGGGTGGGGAGATATTAAGCAGATGCGATTTATGGTACCTGTAAATGCATTTTGACAGAGCAAACCTCACACAATGTGAGGCTGTTCTCTTCATCCAAATGGCTCGTGCTGAGCTAAACTCAGCCTCTACATAGCAAGTTGCACAGGAAAAAAAATGCCCCGTCTGAGTAGTGCCATTGGGCCTGGCTCTCATCTCCCTGGGGAATCTCCATTGACGTTAATGGAGCTGCTCCTGGTTTACACCATTTGAAATAAAAGCAGCAGAAGGCTCATCACTACCATTCTGCCTATATAATACTGCCAGAGATACCAGGAGCAGTAGGCCGAGAAACCTCAGGAAAGAGGTAGCCTGTGCTCGCAGCAGTGTGCTCTACCTGGAATTTCTAGCACACCCCCTGCACAGACGTGTCCCCTTTGAGAGCCCTCACACTGCAGTAGCCCAAATTGAACTCCTCTCTCTGCTCCCCTGGGCTCCTCCTGAGTGGGCACCTAGGACACCAGGAGCCCTTCCGCCCTATCCCCTCTCTAGTGTAGTGTAAGGCATATCTTATCCCACTGAGGTGCTGAAACTTAAATAGTCAGTTTGGGGTCTATAAATATGACTCTGAATGGGACTGCTGGGATGGCACTTGATGGTACAGACCAGCTTCCTGTGTAACTTCAGTTGCTATCTGGTCACCCTACAGATAAAGGAGGTGCTTACCCCCGTCCCCTCTACAGGGGACTCACAAGCTGCTCTGTGTTCCACCTCCTGCTATTAATCCAGTTGCCTGCTAGGTGTGAGTTCTGAAGTCTTTATTAATGGTGACAGCTACTGTTGATGTATGAACTTGGGGGAGAGGGTGACAGTTTTTAGCCTCCACAACAGTGGTCCCCAAACTTTGGGGGTGTGCTTCTCTCGGCATGAAGGAACAGTCGGAGGGGGTGCGGTGGAGCCTGAGCCAGCCCCCATTGGGAGCGGGGAGGGAGTGCCGTTCTGCCCCAGCTCCTGGCTGTGGTTCCACTCCCAGCCCCGCCCACCTGCGGCTCTGCTCCCAGTCACAGCCCCAGCCTCGGACCCTGGCTCGGATGTGACTCCGGCCCCAGCCTTGGCCTCCAGCTCCCAACCGTGGGCGGGGGCAGGGCATTGATGGGGTGGAGGGGCGCGAGGTAAAAAGTTTGGTGACCACAGCTGTACAACTTGATGTGCTGGTAGGGAAGAGAGATCTTGGCTTGGTTTGTAATGAACCAGGGTTGACCTGGGGCACAAGCTAAGCAGAAGGCTACCTATGGCCCCACATCTCAAGGGGGCATTGGTGGATTGTCACTGCAATCCGCTGCTAATTGGTCAGTTCTGACCAGCTGTTTGGGGCATTGTTGCACACGTGGCCTCCATCCGCTTCTGCACAGTCCTCTGCAGTGTCCTCCTCTGGGTTACAGGTGTCCCAGAATCCTTTGTAACACCCATTGCAGTACTGGCTTTAAAAGTAGCATGAAGCAAAGAATTGTAGGGCACAGCAGAGGTCTGACCCTACGGGATGTCCTTTAGGAGGAGGAAATAACAGGGTAGAGCTGTGGAGGGAGCAAATGTCAGGTGGCAGCACAAAATCCCACCTTCGCTCAGGCCATTCCTAGCATTGCCACTATCTCGGGGTGTGACACTGGGCAAGTCAGTTAATCTGTGCCTCAGTTTCTCCACTGATGACCTCGGGGAGTAGAGTCTTTGTGAATTACTGCCTCTGGATGGAAGGTACAGGAGAAATGTGAAGTATTTCATCTGCTCTGTGCTTTGGCAGGTTCTGAGGGTGAAGCTCTCAGGACGTGGCATATTGCAGAAATCCTGGAAAGCTTGGGTGCCTGTTCAAACCCTTTGAGCCACCTTCCCATTCTTCTTCCTCCTTCCTGTCAACCTGGTTGGGCCTCAGCAGGTGGCGATAATCTCATTTCACCTTTAAAGAAAGAAAACTAGTTTTCCTCAAGAAACAAATGGGCAAAACGTCCAAAGCTTATTCTCCCCCAGATGCTTACTCCATTGGCTTTATTGGGATTTATGTGCACAGAAAAGTATTCTCATGATGGGGAGGGAGTGACCATTAAAAGACAGAATTAGCTTTCTTTATTAGTTCTGTGTTCTATATGTGTCTGTTTTTCACCAAGCTTATAAACTTATTAATGACATGCTATAACAACATAGGCATCAATAGTTACTTTGTATTTTCCTGAAGCAAAGCATGACGGGGAAGTCAAGATTTATTATAGAGCTGGCTTCCAGCTTAACACCAAAGAGAAATCAAAGGGCTCCTTGAAACTCTTAACCAGTAGTTTTCTGTGGATGTCAATGGTGTAGATCTGCGCACGATATCAGGAGCTGGACAGGAGATGCTGTCCCAATCACAAACCATACCAGGAGATTCTTTCTTAAGGAATCATTTCCCCTTTTTTTCTAAAAGGGAAAACATATTATGGAGGCATTGCAATATTTTCTTTCCTTGCCATCAATAAAATTCTAAATGTATGTCATTATTCAGTGAGGGGAAATCACAATATTATTGCATTTTTGGAGGCTTATATTAAAATAACTTATAATCTATAATAAAACTTTGGTGGAAGCAGATTCCTGAAAACATTTGGTATAATGACTTAAATGTCTGGTCCTTGGCTACTTTGCTATGAATGTTTTGGATTCTCTAGTTTATTGCAAAAACTTGTGGTTGCTATTTGTGGATGGAACTCAAAGAAAGGTGTTTAGCCAGAGAGGAAGGTTCGTCCAGTGGTTAGACTCAGGGCTTGTCTACAGTACGTCTACACTCTTGTCTACGTTGAGACTCAGATTCAATTCCTGCTCCGCCAGAGGCTTTGTGTGTAACCTTGGACAAGTCACTTATGTCTCTCTGCACCTCAATTCCCCATCTCTAAAATGGGGGAATAGTGCCTCATGACTTTTAATGTATTTACCTTCACAACTCCTCCGTGAGGTGTTCAGATGGTATGGTAAAGGGGGACTATATAAATTCCTGAGATAGTCCTAACAGACTATCTTCTAAAAATCTTTATCAACTGGTAAAGATGTGGCTAGAAATGAGGAAAAGGTTTGCTTGATGATGTGAACAATAGCTGCTGATTTTAGGAATGGGAAAAGAAAAGTTGTGTGTCGACAGCTTAAAATAGCCCACAACAAAGGCATAATTCTTCATTCAGACTGCCGATAAACAGCCGAAAAGAGCTACAAGTATGAATCAATGTCTGGAAAACACACCTTATAGTAAAAAGAAAAGGAGGACTTGTGGCACCTTAGAGCCTAACAAATTTATTTGAGCATAAGATTTCGTGAGCTACAGCTCACTTCATCGGATGCATGCAGTGGAAAATACAGCATCCGATGAAGTGAGCTGTAGCTCACGAAAGCTTACGCTCAAATAAATTTGTTAGTTTCTAAGGTGCCACAATTACTCCTTTTCTTTTTGCAAATACAGACTAACATGGCTGCTACTCTGAAACCTTATAGTGAGAGACGACGGAAACTCAATCTATTTGATTTGTTCAAGAGAAGGTTAAGAGGTGAAACGATCACAGTTTTACAAGTACCTGTATGGAGAAGAAACTGCTGCTGATAGACAGTTCTTTATGCTAGCAGACGAGGAATAATGAGATCTAATGTTTGGAAGCTGAAGCTAAACAAATTAGACGAGAAAGAAGGTGCAAATTTTTAAGTGAGGGTGATTAACCATCAGAACTGAACAACTTACCTAGGGTTATGGTGGATCTTCATCACTTGAAATCTTTAAATCAAGATTGGATATCTTTCTAAAAGAGATGCTGTAGCTCAAATAGGAGTTATCGGGTTGATGTCGAAATTATTGGCTTGTATTATGCAGGAAGTCAGATTAGATCAGAATGGTTTCCTCTGGCCTGGAAGTCTGGGAACATGACATATCTTACTAAAATATCAGTATCGGTAGAACACATTTCAGCAAGACAGAGGAATTGCAATGTATTCTCTGCTGAAATATTTCAATGCCACAGATTTATGGAAACCTGGAAAAGGGAATTCCAGGGCTATTGATGTATCTGACTGAAAATATAATGAACTTAATTATTTTGCTTCACACCAGATCAATTCCACAGTAAGTCAATGGAGTTATACAATGCTTGAAACCCAGTATAAATGAGAGGAGAATCAGGTACACTGTCTCTGGAGGACAGAGTACCTGATGTCTGCCATTTGCTGGAATAAAAATGCCCTGCAATCCAGCCAGAAGTCTCAGGCAATCAATATGAAACTTGGATTCCTTAGGAAGCTGTTCTCCTTGTCATAGACATGTCAGTGCATCTGCCTCCTCAACCTGAAATGTTAACATAGAAATCTTTTGTGACACTCCAAGGAGACCTAAGACTCTCGCTTCCCTGATCCCAGGCGTTGAAGCTTCTCATTCTGTCCTATTAAGGAGGGAGAAGAAAGATGAACGCAATTGTTAGACCCATGGTCCATCTCCTCTGATATCCTGCCCCTAACAGTGACTTGTTGCACACTTCAGAGGAAGGTGCTTGTTCTTTGTTTAGTCATGGAAGCCGTTACTAGGCAACTATATGGACTAACCTGAACGGAGGGCTGGTCAAGGAATGGAAAAACTAGTTTGAAATGAAAACAACTTAAGCATTTTTAGTAAGTGTTTGAAATGGACCCTTTTCAGTTTAAAGAGATTTAAAATGAATTATTTTAAATATGATTGCAATAGCTTATCAAACACTTATTAATTTCTCATTGCCTTTTTGCAACCCTCCCAGCTTTTCAAAAAGGCAATTTTTCAAATGAAGAATGAAGAACCTTCTACTTTAAGCCAGTTAGTGGTTATCTGATGCCCTGACTGATGATGGGGGAACATTTTCAAAAGCACCAAGTCCCATTTGAAAAAGTGACTTTTTCAATCAGTGCCTAGATCACTTTTGAAAATGGGACTTGGGTTCCTGAATCATTTAGGCACTTTTTACGGCACTTTTCCTATATCCTCATAGAACTGGAGGCTAGAAGGGTTTAGCAGCTCATCCATGCTGACCTTTGTCACAGATCACTACCCAGCTACCCATACAAAAAGCCCAACAAGCAGAATTTCCAAATGCAAGTACTATCCACAAAAACCAGAATTTCCCGTAATGCCTGGTCCACATACCAGTGGTTGGGGAATTAATAAGGTAAGAAACCATGATAGAATATGAGAATGCACACTCAAACTTGAAAGGTATGCCCTCAGAGAAAAGCAGGAGCTCAGGTTTTTGCTGCTGGACAGAGAAGGAATGTGATCTGTAATGGTAGAAGTGCTATACAGTGGCCTTTAAAAGGAGATCGCTTGACATTAGAACTCTGGAGCTGGTGACAATGTAAAGCAAGTGACGATTAGAAGGAGAAGTGGTCATGCATATACCTTAGAAAAGAGCTTGTCAGGGGCATAGAAAGCGGTATTGGGAGTGGATTTCCATTCTCATTAATTGTCTGCCAGCAGCATAACTTGCTTTTGGTAGGGTTCTTAGTGGCCGAAAGTCCATGTGTTTTCAGACACATAAAAGCAAGTGCATGACCAGAAAGGAGATGGGGCTGGATCCTCAGCTGCTGTAGCTCATTGTACCTCTTCTGCAGTCAGCAGAGCTATGGCCATTCACATTAGCTGAGGATCTGGCTGTTTTGTCCACAGTTCCCTTTTTTGCCGAGGCTTGTGTTCAGACAAACTTCTGCACGTGCTTTCTCTCTACCTAGGCTTTCCTACTGGGCCCTTCCCCATGGTATCAGAATATTCCCCTTCCCCCTCCCCATTTTCCTGATGGGAACATCTAACATTTCTGGTCTTGCTCCTAAGAGGCAGTAAAGCAGGTTGCACTAGGAAAAAAAGTCACAAAGGTCCAAAAACTAGAACGAATTGTAATGCTGGTAGCCCGGGATCCACCCCCTCTCCCTCCAAAGTGCCAGAGGGAGCAGCACCGAGTTGAACCACGCCGTTGGGGAAAGGAGCTGGCTAATGGCTGTTCTCGAAAAAAATCTCTCCATCCGATATTTCTGGGGGCTCTTACACGCTAAGGGCAGGCACCCCGCAGTCAGTATATATAACCAGCCGCCTGGGGAGTGCTGGCGCGAAAGGAGACGCCACCGATGTGCCGGGGAGCAGTGGGTTTGCCTGAATCCTTGGCTGGTGCCCGAGAATTGTCTGTTTATTGTCTGGACTCTGTTGGTCAGCGCCAGGGCGCTGGGGGTCTGCCTGGGGTTGGCATGGGCGAGGGAGCTGGGGTCCACCAGTCAGTGCCCAGGAGCTGTGGGCTGGTGGGTGCCAGGGAGCGGGTGGGCAGCTGGAGGTCGCCGGGGCAGCAGAGCTGGCGGGATCCGTTCAGCAGCTGGATCCTTCTTGCCACCGTGGGGAAATGGGCTGCGATGGGCACTGCCCCTTGCTAAGAGCTGCCGCTGGGACTCTGGGAGGGGCTGCATCGCTCCCGGCCCTGCCTGTCCCGGGACAGGCCAGCCCAGCAGCCCCCTTAGCCCAGGCTCAAACCCCCTTATTTGCCCCCCACACAGCCACTCCCCGCCCTCCGCCGGCTGCAGCCGCAGGAGGAGAGGGAGCGCGCTTGGCTGGAGCCGGGCTGGCGAGAGACAGCGGCGCTGCCAGCCCGTGCGCAGCAGGGCGAGCGGAGGAGGAGAGGAAGGAAGGAGGGAGGCAGGGCTAGCGGAGGAGGAGGTGGGGAGCTGGCCCTGGCAGCCAGAAGAGAAGCAGGGGCCGGGCAGCGGCCGCTGTGATTGGCACACCCCGCTCCGGCGGAGGCGGAGGAGAGCAGCCGGGGACGCAGGAGCCCCGCTGCGCCCCTCCAGCCCCTTGGCAGCCCGGCAGCAGCGGGAGCCGGGAGCTGCTGGGCGCGGGGAAGCGGCGGCGGAGGAAGGATGCAGGGGAAGAAGCCCGGGGGCTCCGCGGGCGGCGGCGGCGAGCTGCAGGGGGACGAGGCGCAGGGGAATAAGAAGCGGAAAAAGAAGGTCTCCTGCTTCTCCAACATCAAGATCTTCCTGGTGTCCGAGTGCGCCCTGATGCTGGCCCAGGGCACGGTGGGCGCCTACCTGGTGAGTGTGTGCCGGCCCCGGGCACGGGGCATGTCTAGGGACAGCAGGATCCGCTCCCCCCACCCCCAAGCAAGAGGCTCTCAGCAAGTGCTGCAGAGGGGATGGAGAGCCCCAGCCATCGGGGAGGGGGCCGGGAGGCATTGGTGCCCCAGATTGCAGAGGGGAAAGGGCCGGGAGCTAACCCTGGGGCTGGGCTTTCGATCCTCAGGTAGCCTGATGCGGTATCGTCTCCCCAGTGCCGGGGCTGGCCGCTGCGCCCTGGCCCCGGCCGGGGTGACCCGTCTCCGCTAAATCTACTCCTGCCTCCGCTTCCTGCTCTGTATTTAGTAGCGCCAGAGCGGTGTGCTCCTCGCTTCGCTTCGTGTCTTTCGGTTCTCTGCTAATTCCCCGCCAGTAAATGGGAGACAGACAGACAGACACGCGTAATTGACCGAGCACTTTCTGTGCGTCCCACTTGGCAACCCGCAATTGTTTGATGCAACAGACAAGCTCGATGCGGTGAAGTGTGTGGCCCAGATCTGGTCCCCGGGCTGTATGGGTAGCGGTTTCCTTTTCCCCTCTCCTCGAGAGCCATCTTCCACTGCGGCGGTGGCTAAAGTTACAATACCTGATGAACGGCTGCAAGTCGCTGTACTTTCTCCGGCTAAGGCTTAAAGGTGAATTTCCTATCGGCCGCTTCTGTGAATGCGTCTGGTGATTGCAGAAAAAGACAAGGGGAAGTGGAAGGGTGTTTCCGTTAACCCACAGCAACGTGGCTTGCAAAATCCCAAGGGGGAGCAATCGTGTTTAAGCTGTGAAACGCTTGGCTGGTGTAAGTGACTCAGCACTGCTGAGGGGTTACCCTTCTTCTGTGTCTCTTGTTCGTGTGCCTGTCTAACTCTAGGGAGACTGGGGGGCTGGTTTCCAAACCCAAGCGCATTTAGTGGGCGTACAGAATAGATCGGTAGGGTTGCTGGGTTTCCAGCTGGCCGGTGACTGAGATCAAATGTCACAGTGCCCGAGTTCTGTTGAATAGATACGAAGTAGATAGAATAGGGCATTTATTCCATCTCCCCTGTGTTACTGGTATTCCTTGTGCTAGTCAAGTGATACACTGGTAAGTACAACACTACCACAAATCTTCACTGTTAGGTAAAAGTGCTGTAGATTGTCTATCACAGAAGCTACATAATGAGGTCTGTTATGGGAAGGTCCTTGTGTCTGGTATCAAAGGCAGAGGTAATAGTAAAAGAGTGAGAAAATGATGTACGTCAAACTGAGTTTGCTTTCTGTGTGAACAACTTAGGGACACCTCTGCAGAAACACGCACACCCTTGCATATGTGTTGGGACAGCCTCCGGAATTGAAACATATTCTTCTTTCAGTGTGTGTAAATATGAGTGGGATTTTTTTTTCCAAACAGCCTAGGTGATTTAGGGGCATAGATCCAATTGAAAGCCCATGGCACTTGCGTTTCTAAATAGGTTCTTGAAAATCTCTCTCATCCCGCATAGTATGGTAGACCGTCTGTAACTTAAACTGATATGTAACTATAATAAGCACCATTAATATGCCCTAGCATATGAAATAAAAATTCGCAGTTGTTTCCATATAGCAAAGCATGTAGCTTTATATATGTATAATAAAATGCACCACACTTTAAATTCAGCAATGAAATCAGATTATATGAGCTTCTACGGATATTTAATGTTTTAAGTGACAGCTTGTGCCATGCTTTACTCACACTGAGTAGTATCTTACTTCATGAGTAGGTACCCCGATTTCAGTGGGAGCTACCTGTCAGTGTGAATGAGTGAGGCACAACCTGATGCTAGACTAATAAACCAAGGAATAATATACCACTTAGATGGTCTCGCTTTCAGTGGCACCAGTAGAGGGAATTCATGTGAATTTTTACGATCGTAGGGGTTTACGCACATCCATCACCGTAGTATCTGAATGCTGACCATGTAAAATCAGTAGCAACAGTGAAGCTCCAGATGGAATTCAGGGAGACTCTGGCACCTCTGCCTTTTGGGGGTATAAATTCGACATAGGCCTTGCTAAATTTTACCCTCCTCCATCTCTTTTAACAGCATGCTATCGTCAAACTTTATCTTGTACAGCAGGATATCCTGCATTAACACCCAGCCAGATCTATAAACAGTACTAGACAACTAGCCAATGAAAAATATCACAGCGTGAACCAAGGCCAGTGATTAGAGCTGCTGTTTTCCTGTATCACTTATTATTCAGCCTCAACAAACACCAGACAGTCTTTAGTACAACTAACAGATGCAAATGTGGAATTTCATTTGAAGAGCAATATATGGCTGTGTCTACACTAGCATTTCCCCACCTGCGCCAGCACCTGTGGAGCTGAACTTGTCCCTGAGCAGGCGTGGGAAATGTTTCATAAAATACTGATGTCAAGGCTGAGGACCTGGTCCTTATTCAGACAAGTGTCCCAAATCCTATTCTCAGTAACAGTGGTGAAAATCTGGAGTAACTACTGCACATTGAAATCAGTGGAAGTACTACAGAATTGCACAGAGGTGACTGGGAGCAGAATTTAACCCATTGGAACTACTCATACGAGTAAGGACTATTTGCATGAGCATGCATGGATCGCAAGACTGAGCCCTGAGTGACAACTCCGGCTGAGAAGGAAGCCACTGAGAACAGAGAAGGAAAAGCAAATAGGGAAATGCTATGTGGTATAATTACAATATGTAATACTGCTGGGATGTTGAATAAACACCTTATTTTGCCTTGTTAGAAATAACCAAATAACTCATTCATGGTTCCATTTTGCTTGACCACATAACTTTCCTTAGTTATATGTAACTCCTGGAGCCGGTGGGGGGGGGGGAATTACCTTTTGGGGGGGAGTGACAGACTGGCTTGCTCAGAATTCATTTCTGCTGTGTCACGCACACAGTGAGGATGATTGGAAAACTTAACTTCTGAAAAGCGGGGGGGCAGGAGCTTGCTTGTTAGGCCTGACTGAATAACTCACTCCTGGCTGTGCTTTGCTTTGACACTATGGAATTTGCTAGTGGTCACTGGTTTCTTAGGGAAATAAAAAACTTCTTACATATGTGCAGATTCTGCATGTGTATTATCTAATCTTATTTACATACCCACACAAGCATGAGCTGTGTGTGTACATGCTCTCTCCAGCCATCCTGTAGCTGCTGTGTGCACGGTTCTCTTTTTGTGTGTGTCTGTAAAGCACCATGAATGGCTATGATACTATAGTAATCATCTATATAGCTCAATCGTCCTGCTCAGTTCAGTGGCAAAATACCCCAGGACTCCAAGTAGTAGATGTGTATGTTTAATCAGTCTGTCTCTTTGAGATTATATGTGAAATCTTCTGGAAAGTTTGATGGTCATTACCTTCTAGAGCATTTGTCAGTTACACTGCACTTGTCTGCTGTAATTTACATATGTGAAATGACTGTGTGTACCTATCCTTATTATGAGCCTGTTTTGCATCGCGTATGCAAATGATAACCTCCTCTGCATGCTTAATTTTTGAGGCTGGGGCACACTCCCTGTTATTTGCATGTTCGCTGAAAAATTTGTTTGGCTTAGTCAAATTGTCCTGTGTCCTTTCTGAAAATAGAATTTATCGGCAATTGTCGCGACAGCAGTGAAAGAACAGCTCATCAACGGCAGCCTTTCCTGCTGCAGAAGGCTGCCAACAAGTTGCTCAAGATTTTAAGCAGCAACTTGAAAAGATGGGATTTTTTTCTTCTTCTTCTGCAGCATAGACCCACAGGAGAAAACCGAGATTTACTATCTTTACTTGTGTGTACGACGAATAAAGTGCCAATAGCACGAACAGTGAAAGGCCGGAGCCAAGATCTTTCAAACAAATGCAGCAGTATGATCAGTCATGCTGGCCATGCACAGTGACAGTGATTTAGATGAGGCTGATTCAGATACCTTGGCAACAGTTATTTCCCTGAACTCTTACTTTCATTATATTTTGGAATAGTTTAAGTGGAGATAATGCAGCAAGTGCACCTGATGGTTGATCACCAAGGTGTTTTATCGCCCTGCCACTCAAATCTCTGCATAACTGGTGGTGAATTCATTGCTTTAGCGTACGAGAAGAGATCTGTTTGACAGCTAACATCTGTGGAGCAGGAGCACAATTTAATTTTCTCTCCTCTGTCTTTAGCCTCAGATAGCTCCAGTGCAAACTGACCTAGTTGTGAGGACATAACATCTGCTGAAGTCAAGGGCCGTTTAGATAACGGGCATGCATATGGGAAATATGTTTGAAAAATACTATGCTTTTGTGCACCTGTTTTTACAAGGATCTACTGAGATGTCTGTTTGCTATAAACAGCTTTGAATGCAGTTATTCATGTGTTTTGTCGAGTGATGGAGGAGGATTGGTTAGCGTAAAGGATGCAAAGGAAAAATAACTTTTGGAACCTCTTAGTATGTTGGAGCTCACATGGAAATGAATGCAAAACTGGTTTTTTAGTTTCCTGAAAGAAAACTTTAGAGGACTGCACTCAACTCCCTCTGCAGAGCTTTACCATGGAATAAATGTTAGCTGGAGCTGGCAACAGGCCCCCTTAATATGTGTGCAAAACTGAGTGTGCTTTAGGTCTGTATGAGATTGGAATGTGCTTGCATTTGGTATCTGAGGAAATACTCAGCCTGTTCTTATTTTTGTATCCAGAATTATGTTACAAAGCTTTTTAAATGCCAAATTCAAGAAGAAATAATCATCAAAATGATTCCAGCAGCGGTATACACAATCAAAAAGCCCCTCAACCAGACTCTGCCCTTAGGCACAAGAATACAGTTCTTAGTGACCAGCATAACTGAGCTGGCTCTGACATCTTTGGCTTGCTTCAGTTTAAAAAAAAAACCCACACAGACACCGAAGATTAGCAAACATGGTACTTATGATGCAGTTATTTCACTATAGGTCACTAAGAAAGAAAAAAGATGTTCCCGTGATGCAGACATGCTCCAACTCCCAAGGGAGGAGGATTTGAATCCAGATCTTCATTGGACATTTCTTAGAAATACTTTGAGTATATTAGCAGTATTACAGTAGCACCTCGAAGTCCCAGTTGAGGCTGAGGCCCCATCACGCTTGGTGCAGTACAGACAGATAGTAAGAGGCATTCCCTGCCCCCAAAGGGCTTGCACAAGACAGATAAAAACAATGGGAGGAGGGAACTATCATCCCAATTTTTCAGATGAGAAACTGAGGCACAGAAGCTTGATCCCAGGCTCATTGAACTCAGTGGCAAAGCTTCCACTGAGTTAAATCCTGCAGGACCAGGGCCCAACTGATTCATCCGAGGTCAGACTGTGATAGTGCAAACAATGGAACCCAGAGCTCCAGTCCACTGGCTTAACCCCAAGGCAAGCTTTCTCCTGCTAGTTTATCACATAACTTTGATTCAAGTAATTATTTTCCTATAGTGAGAATTTGCATTAAAACCTCTTTCTTAGCAGTGCTGAGGAACTAGCTGTAAAGTTAATATGTTTGCCACTTGGGTATTTTTTAAAATAATGTAGAGTGAAAAGAAATGTTTGGTTGGGATGGAATTTGCCAGGAACTGTCTGGTTGTCATTTACGGGTCATTTTTCTGTGATACATCTTTGCTGGCTGTGTTATTTCTGGGAAGCTGTCTCTGATGCGCCTTTTCCATTAGAGAATATTGTCTGTTTTGCAGCTGAAAGTCATTCTGGCACTGAACAAAACCGGCTGGTTTGATAACGTTTCTACTTGCTGTGTGAGGATCCTTCTGATGTTTCTTATTTTGGGGTCAGAGAGGGTCTGTGACTGCAAAATGGGTATCAACCCCATCCAGATCAAGATGCTGGGGATGTTCTTCAAATTCCTGGGGATGTTCAGATCAGGAGTTTGGGTTTGACCCACTGGAAAGCTTTTGCATTGCAAACCACTGCAAATCATTTGCAACATTCTGATCAAGATCTGGGCTTGGATTTTGAACTCCCCTAAAGCTTGGGGGAGATCATATTTGGGATTTTAGTTTGGGACCTTCTTTTACTTGCTGCTAATAGATAAGTATTTATATGGGTAGCATTATAAAGATGAAGAATGCTATAGTACGTGTCTGTTCTTTGTCTTTTGCTGAATGCATGTTTTGATTATGGTTTTTGATTAAATGTGTAAAGGATTAAATGTCTGATCCTACAGCAGGCGTTTGGGCTGATTAGTTTCATGAATTAATTTTTTTAAGTAGAGAAATGCTTAACAGTAGCTTCTGCTGCTGTTTTCCTTAGGGGCACAACAAGTACTTTTGATCTCTGGAGGAATGATCAGCTGCTTAAAAGTACTAAGAGCCATCACAAGACCAAAGTCCTCTACCGCTTTCCTTGTCTTTGGCCAGCCTGAGCTTCCAAAATACTTTTGCCTCACATATGCATGGCAATGGCCAATCATATCTGTGTGTATTTTAATGGCCTGAAGTATTATAAACATAATTAGTGGTTGAAGGGGCCTTGAATTGGACAGCAGAATGAACTGGATCCAAGAGCACTGTGGAGTTGTTCTCTATGTACAGTATGAAAGAAGAATTGTTCTTTTCTTTATGTGTTTACCCTGCTTCCAAACCATCCTTTCATACAAGCAAACATAAGTGTATTCCACACACAATTAAAGTAGTACTTAATGGGGCAGATTCTTAGCAAATGTGAACTGGTGTAGCTCCATTGACTTCAAACCAATTCAGGTTAACACTAGATGAGGATCTGGCCAGGTACTTCAATGAATAGCCATACGATAGTATGAAATCGATATGTACTACATGACAGTACTTTGCACTCTACCTCTCCGCCAAACAAGCCTTTGATTGAAGTAAGTAAGAACTACTGTTTCTATTGTCTAGGTGGGCCAACAAAATCGTGAAGTACTGAGATGTTTTAGACTTACAAGGTTTCATAACAACTCAGTGGCAGACTGAGAAATAGAACCCAGGAGCCCTGATTCCACATCACCCTGCTATAACCACCAGCCATTCTTCCTCTTCATGCTGATTATTTGTATCACCGTATTGATCTATCTTGGGCTTTATACTGCTGCCCGTCGTGATGTCTGAGTGCCTTCCATGTAAAATCAATAGCAACAGAAAAGTCCAGAGTGGAATTCATGGAGTCTCTGGCACTTCTCCCCACCAGTAGTACTGCCTGGAAATCCCAACTTGAAATCCCATAGGAAGAGACAATCCCTGTCCCAAAGACCTCACAATCTAAATAGACAAGAGAGACAGAGGAGGGGAGAAGAGTGCAGTAATACTTCCTGTTTTAGGGATGAGACACGTGACTTTCCCAGTGGCACACAAGTGTGTCGCAGACCTGGGAACTGAATTCAGGTGTCCTGAATCCAGCAGCCAACAATTTGTTTCCAAGCCCCACTTGAAACGCTAGTATGCTGGTGGAGCTACACATATAATAATTGACCTGCCTGGGGGTAGGGACTGTCTTTTAGCTTGGTTTGTGGAGCATCTGGCACAATGGGGCTCCT
The DNA here is from genome assembly GCF_965152275.1 of Natator depressus. Taxonomy (NCBI): domain Eukaryota; kingdom Metazoa; phylum Chordata; order Testudines; family Cheloniidae; genus Natator; species Natator depressus. The sequence continues at coordinate 71,445,292 of NC_134243.1, forward strand.
AGGCTCTCACACTTCCAATAATCAAGGATTCAAAATGACTGCTCACGGCATGAAAGGGAGAACTCAGTAACTAAAGAGACAGAGTTGTTTGTGTATGTATTGTTTTCCTTCCCTGCTGCTTAGGAAGCAGAAAAGCAAAATGTGTTTTCCCTGATGATGTCCCTTCCCATTTGGCAATCACGGATCTGATTTCCCTGCATTTCTAATTGACCTTGAAATTAACACGTCTTTATCTTTTGTTTTCTGCATCTACCTCCTGGATGACAGCACCACTGTAAGAACCGCATGGTATTTTTGGTTGGTTGGTTGGCTTTTTTATGTCCTACCTACATTATGGACACTGCTATAGAATAGCTATGCCTCTATAACCCTGCTGTGCAGATGCAGACTGGCATTGTCACTGTAGGAACTCCACCTCTCTGAGCAGCAGTAGCTAGGTTGATGGAAGCATTTTTCTGTTGACCTAGCTGGGTCTACACCAGGGGTTCCTAAACTTGTTCCGCCGTCCATTGGCCTGGAGCAGCGAACCGCGGCCACTGGGAGCCGCGATCGGCCAAACCTGCCGACACGGCAGATAAACAAACCGGCCCGGCCCGCCAGGGGCTTTCCCTGCATGAGTGGCGGAACAAGTTTAGGAACCACTGGTCTACAGAGAGGGCTGGGTTGGCTCAGCGATGGCACTCGAGGGCATGAATTTTTTTTTACTGAGCACAATAGCTCTATCAACCGAAGTTTTAAGTGTAGACCAGGTCTTAGCTAACAGCTATGGGAGCACAGAACTTTGAATTTGTTTAGGTCCTACGTAATGAGTTACTTTCCCCGCAATCCTCCTCTTGGCAATAGAACGGTGGAGATTTTTTTTTAAAAAAAAATGATTTAAATGTCATTGGAAAGCCCTTACATCATAAACAATCTAAATTCTTCACTTATGTTACTAATAGCACCTGAGCTTACTGGAAGTGGAAAAATTTAAAACTGCCAGTTTACTGTCACTCCATGGTGTTTATTAAAAAGTTCTTGGACAATGCTGCTGCTTTCGAGGTCCTTATAGCACACCAATCACTGTAGTATATAAAGTAATTAAGACAGTTTCACTTTTAGGTGCTTGGTGTCTCAATGTTTGTTTCTGCTACTGTGGGGAATGGGAGGAGTTTTTGTAAAAACAAACAGACCAGGCTGTTTTTATCAAGATTTTGGGGGGAAATTGTAGAAATATTTTTAGTTGGCATTTCAAGTAAACTCTGGGCCAAAATCAAGTTGACCCCAGCCCTTTATATCTAGAGCATGTTGCTTTGAAGACTCTATATAGTTATTTGTAGAGCCTGGCAGCTCCAGTTTTGGATCAGGACCCTATTGTACTAGGCACAGTACAAATACAGAACAAAAATACATTTTAAAGTAATGTCCAATTGGCTGAATTTTGTGCCTAAAGTACTTGATGTGTTTTCCCTTTTAATTCTAGATTTGGCATATAATGGTCACATGTCATTAGGCTTGGGAGGATTAGATTTTTATCAGTAAATGCCAGTAAACATTGATTTCACCCTACCCACACAAACTGATAAACATCGATAATTGACATTTCAGATAGGCAAAACAATGCTGTTTGAGAACTTTTGATTTTAGCCTTTCTCAGGGTATTTACTGTTTATATTTTGACAGGTGATGTTGACAGTTTTGTGTTTGAATGGTTATAAAGCTTTAACTTTTTGAATCGCAACTGCTGTCATTAAATTGTCTGATTCCCCCAATGTCTGACCCCTCGCCTATAATTTCCCACAAATGTAGAAAAATTATATCAATATCAGTTGAAATTTAAAAAAAAAAAAAACGTGCCAGGCCCAGATACAAGCATGAGTGGTGATTTGTTCTATTTCAGTTATGTGTGAGTGAATACTTGAAATAACAAATGTTATACTACAGTAGTGGTGGGCAACCTGCGGCCCGTGGGCCGTAGGCGGCCCGTCAGGGTAATCCGCTGATGGGCCAAGATACAGTTTGTTTACATTGGCACGGCCGCCCACAGCTTCCAGTGCCTGCGGTTCGCCGTTCCTGGCCAATGGGAGCCGCAGGAAGGGGCGGCCGGCACATCCCTGCGGCCCGTGCCACTTCCCGCAGCTTCCATTGGCCGGAAATGGCGAACTGCAGCCACTGGGAGCTGCGGGTGGCTGTACCTGCAGATGGTCAATGTAGACTAACTGCTCATGGCCCGCCAGCTGATTACCCTGATGGGCCGCAGGGTGCCCCCACCCCTGTACTACAATATTTGATCAAAAGATGGGTGTTTGGTTTTTAACTTTCACAGTTCTGTTTTTCTATGTTTCTAGGGTTGCCAGGTGTCCACTTTTCGGTCCCACCCCAGAGCCTGCATCCCCAGCCAGAGCTCTCACCCTGCCCGCACCCCAACCCCATGCGCCAGCTCGGAGCCCCTCCTGCACCCTGAACCTCTCATTTCTGGCCTCATCCTGGAGCCTGCCCCCCGCCCAGCTGGAACCCTCCTGCACCCCAAGCCCCTGCCCCTGCCGGGTGAAAATGAGTGAGCGTGAGGGAGAGCGAGTGACGGAGGGAGGGGGGTGGAGTGAGTGGGGGGTCAGGTCTCAGAGAAGAGGTGGGGCAAGAGTGTTAGGTTTTTTGCAATTAGAAAGTTGGCAATCCTATTTATTTCACATACTAAGCTATCTCTTCTTGAAAATCTGAATCTATTCTCCCTTCTCCCACCCCCTCACTAGCATCTAAAAAGCATGAGTGACTCACTTCACATGGGGTTATTCAGTTTCTTCACTGTCTCTGAAACCAGGTGGCACCGTCACTTGGCACCTAGGTTCAACTGTGGCCTGATGTCGTGTGCACTCTGAAACAGATGAATTTGTATGTGAATTCATATAAGCAGAAATATAAGCAGAATTTTCTGTAGTATCTGGCTGATGAATCTTGCCCATATGCTCAGGGTTTAGCTGATCGCCATATTTGGGGTCGGGAAGGAATTTTCCTCCAGGGCAGATTGGAAGGCCCTGGAGGTTTTTCGCCTTCCTCTGTAGCATGGGGCACGGGTCACTTGCTGGAGGATTCTCTGCTCCTTGAAGTCTTTAAACTACGATTTGAGGACTTCAATAGCACAGATATAGGTGTGAGGTTTTTTTGTAGGAGTGGTGGGTGAAATTCTGTGGCCTGCGTTGTGCAGGAGGTCAGACTAGATGATCATAATGGTCCCTTCTGACCTAAATATCTATGAATCTATTAATCTATGAAATGTAAATATTTTTCCCCTTGAGTGCATTTGGAGTCTACATTAGATTTGGTGAGGCTCAAACATTCTCAGATGCCTATGAGCACCTAAATGCTGGGTGGGCAGAAAAGAGCAAGGAAAACTATGCTCCATATGATGCCTAGATTCATTGTGACAAACTGATGGATACACATTTTTGCGTTAAAGATCAGGACAGGGCCCTAAATTTCCTGTAGCTGCAGATTTGCTTTATTACTTCCATTCTGTGAGGGAACAATGGAATGAGAAAATACTGTACTACTCAGGTTTACAGCCCATCGTGTTAAACAATGAATGTGTTTTTCATTGAGCTCCAACAGGAAAAGTGCTGCAAATGCCTTTTTGAAAGGGAGGATGTGAATTAGCTGCTACTTCTACCCACTTCTGGCCTCTCACCCACAGAATATAAATTGGCATGACATTAACAGAGGACTAGTGTATTGCTGAGTGTCATTATTACAGAGGAGTTAGGGCCGAATTGTGCGGTCTTGACTCAGACAGAAGTCCTGAAGACCGTGGGAGCTTGGGCCTGAGTGCAGCACCAGGAAGAATCCTCACTGCTGCCTAAGTTCACAGTATGACATATTTGGGCAAAAAGGGCAAAATGCAAATGGAATGTCACGCTCTGCATTTTTCCTTTCTTTTTAAAGAGACACTGTGTGCTTAGAGGCAATAATGTCAGCTTACTTTATATTTCTTGTATCTGTTTGCAGTTATGGTGTAATCCTATTTTGAGGGTTTTTTTTAATTTGCTCCTTTTTCTTAGAAGGCCAGCCGTTGTGCATGATGCTACAGCACCAGAGTGCGCCCTGCCCAAAGCTCATGGAATCCCTACTGTAACGAACCAGCTTTCGCAAGGAAAGCTGTGCGAATAACTGATATTTTTTTAAGAAGCCTTTACATTTAAAAAAAATAAAATTGAAGTATAATTTGGAACAAAAATTGTTTGGAATCCAAAGTTAGAAAGGATTTTATTCAGATCTCTTGTTTGTTTGTTTTGATCAAAGCAATTCGGCATACCTGACAAGAACTTTCAAAATGTGCGAGTCAACCTGAATCTGCATTTTTTTCAGTGAAAAGCTCCCCCCACCCCCAAAATCTTTGCCTAGCACTATTCATGAGCAATTTTACAATAACGTGTGTCTGTGCAGCCGAGTGATTGAGACCCTATAATAACAAACCAAATTGTTCAGCCCTGCATTCATGAGCAACTCTACAATAACAAACCTGTGTGCAGCCAAACTATCATGAGAACCTATGTTAAAAAAAAAATAAACAAAAATCCCTGCTGTGCATCCACAAGCAATGCTACAATAACAAACTGGTGTGTGTGTGGTCTAGCCCTTACCAGCAACACTGCACAAAACCCATTTGTGTGTGCATACACCTATGTAATGGGGAGTATTCAGAATGCAAAGATTCAATGTCAAGGTTCCAAGGAGGAGTTATAAAAGGTGAGTTAAAGAAAACCATTTGGAAAATTATGAAAAACACCCTGATGTACTTTTAATATTCATTGAACTCTTCCAGCCACTTTTGTGCCATATTCATGTTTTTTTTTTAGTGTGAAGATATGTTTACTTTTTGCTTTGACATTTGTATTGTGCACCATTTATTTTAAGATACCAGATTATAAAAAGATCAATAGATAGTAAGGGAGACAGATACAATGTTTAACAGATGGAAGATTCCTGGTCTCTAAAGATGTGAGCTAGGATTTAAGTTTTCAATCTTATTACCTGGTTCTCAACTTCTGACTCACCAGCAGGTAGAATTGATTGTCACAGCTCGCTTAGCAAAGTCTATCTCAAAGTCACTTTCCCAAAGCTTTACATTTTCTAAACTGTATCCATCCTCTTGGCAAAGTGTGCACCCATAGTTCTTAAGGCTATGATGTCCTTCTAACCTGACCAGGATTTAGATTGGAGACCTCCAAGGATAGGACTGGAAGTGGTGTGAGTGGTTTGATAGTAATCCTGATCCTACTGAAACAGTATTGCGTACATTCCCCCAGTCCAGTGGTGGGTATGCTCTTCTGAAAAAGGTGCCATCTTTTGGACCTGAAACGAAAGCCTTAACCACTTGCAGTCACTAAAGATCCTTTTGTACTTTTTGCACAAGTATTGGTATTAACTCCAGCGTCCTGGCCAAATTTCCATTTGGGAAACAGTATTCTCCATCCATGAATTCCTCCTGCAGTTTCAACTGCACACAGTAGTCTCCATATCCTGACTGAAACTGTTGTGTAATATCGCTGTTTGATGCTTCTATGTTCCATCCAAGTGAGAGGTGTATTTCACTGGTGGGCGAAACCATTCATGTGGATGTAACTTACATGTATAGTGATCTTGAATAATTGTGTGCGTATAAAATTTGAGATTCATTGGCGTGAGCAACACTATATGTATATAAAAACAACAAGGAGTCCGGTGGCACCTTAAAGACTAACAGATTTATTTGAGCATAAGCTTTTGTGGGTAAAAAACTCACTTCCTCAAATAAATCTGTTAGTCTTTAAGGTGCCACCGGACTCCTTGTTGTTTTTGTGGATACAGACTAACTTGGCTACGCCCTGATATATGTATATAGTATCTTTCATTTGTAGAAGGAATACATGCTCTTATAAAGTCTTCATCAGTTTAGGTTCTTCATGTGGCATTGAGAAAGACAACATTTATTTGGACTTCTAGTACCAGCAGAGAGAAGCCTGTGTTTTTTGTTTTTGTGCCTTGTTGGATAGACAGTACTAAGGGCAACTTAGTTACAATGAGGCCTTTCAGCCTCTTCATGGGAGACGTGCACTGTGTTTCCTGCAGCATATTGCTGGTTATAATGCAAGCCCTTATGTCTGAAGTTATGCAGCTGAGCGCTGGTAGCTTTAGTAGAAGGGAAGCCTTGTCTTAAAGGGGGGATCAAACATATCTTTGGTGGCTGTTCCCTAAGGGCAGTAGCATTAGCTGTAGTAAGATCAGCCAGTTCAGAAGATACTGTAGTTCACAAAATGGATCCTGGGCACTGGCTTAATCCTGACAACCATGGAGCACCCTCTTCAGCAGTGCTTCTGCAGGGATCTGCTGGTGGCTTTGGTTCCTCCAGCTCTGGGGTTGGAGGGCAATGATCCCGTCCTATGCTCAACTTCTGTCCTCAAAGCGTTGTTGTATCGCATGCCCTATTGCTAGTTTGAGCATTGGAATCCCAGTGCTAGCTTAGTTTTTCTCTTTTCTGTTTGAAGTCCTTTGCTGGGAGACTAGATTTAGAGACCTTCCTAGAGTGGGGAACCAGCCATTCTGGACAGTTTGCACATGGTTACTGTAATCCCTTCCTATAAGGGACTGGGAGTCAAGTCCACCATTACCATGTGCTTGAAAGCAAGAGCTGAGCCAATGAAATGTGCTGTATACTCACCTGTACAAATTCATCCACCGCAAACCGCTTAATTGCCTGGTTAAGTCCCACTCTCTGTTCGTATGTCCCTCCACAAACAGATCAGTTTCCAGAAACCTGTTTGGTGGGAGTTACTGCTGGCTGCTTTAGGATAGCACACTTCAGCCTCTGGGGCGCTTGCATGCTGTTCTGCTGAGCGTGTGGCCTTGGCTATTCGATTGCAATTTGAAACTTGAGCTGGTTTGTTGGGATAAAATCTTTAGCATTCTGGAGCCTTATCACAGAACTCTGGGATGTTTTCTTCCATGAGTGACTTTGTTGCCTAAGGGACTGCTGTAGATGTCATTCTATACACCTAGGAGTGTTGTGCTGGTGGGAGCCAGGGCTATCTCCCTGCTAGGGAGGAGAGCATTTCAAATTTCTAGTCTTTGCCTTGTGGAATTACTTTAATTTTATGATTTCGGCTCTGAGAGCTGAGGCAGTATTGATTGATATATATATATATTTTTGGGCAATCAACTTAGTTCTAACCTGGCTAAGCTTCTGCTGGTATTTTTATGTTGCCATCTATCATTTAAATAGATCTCTAGTCTCTTACTGTAATGGTACCTGATGGCTCATGGGAAGCTGTGGACACGGTCTCTAGAAAGACTTATACTTACAATCTCAGTTTTAAAAACATGACGTAAGCTCTTTGGGGGTGTGGCCCATCTGTGTGTTTATGTTTGTACAGCGCATAGCACAATAGAGCCTTGATCCATGTCTGGGGCTACCACAGTGTATATGTGTGTCATGTTTATCTGTTTCTTTCAGTAGGAATTTATCCCCAAAACAGAATCCAGGGGCAAGATAATGTCCAATAGGTAGGGGTGTGTGAGTGTGTGTGTGTGTAGTGTTCACTCAGTTGGGATGGAGTGGAGGGGTCTGTGGATCAGCTGCATCTGGGCTTCCACTTTCCCCACCCCCAGCCTTCAGACTTTGGACCATATGTGCTCCCTTCAGATCTGGGGATTTGTGCATGGGGAGAGGTTGGAAGGGAGGCAGGAGGGTGGTGGTTAACTTCCCCATGGGGCCCACTCTGTGCTTGGGGAATCCCTTTACAATGGTGCTATGGCAGGTAGGGGAAATCCTGGTAATGTGTCTCCATTGGAACTGTATTTCCAGGAACCGAGAGGACGCCACAGTAGGTCTGGGGGCGTGTGGCCTCTTTGTGGTTAGTCCTGTGTGTATACCCACAGATTTTAGTGGATTTCAGAGGGCAGGAGGCAAACCTTACTCCTGATGGAGGGATTTCAGGATACTACTGGAGTGGAGTCTCCTGGAAGTTTACCGTCTCTTCTGTAGGAGGCAGTTTTGGCATCTCTTGTGACTCATTGTGAGTCTCATAACATTTGGTGTTTTTATTTTAAGCCCCAGCTCCTGGACTCCTGTGACTACATGAGAATCTCAGCTTTTTTTAAAGTAAATTTCTCTCCCTCGTGGTGGTGGTGGTGGCGGTGGTGGAGAAAAGCTTGAAAATAAGAATTGAGTGGCCCCTAAAGACTCATACACCAGAAAGCAAATAAAAATCCCCAATTTTTAAAAATATTTTTAAAACCACATGATTGTAAAGTCAGTCTCATGACTTTAGAGCACTTTGCAATGGCACATGGAGGCATGCTCTGACTCCATATTTTTGTAGAATCATGGGACTGGAAGGGACCTTGAGAGGTCATCTAGTCCAGTCCCCTGCACTCATGGCAGGACTCATCTGCTCCTGCTGTCTGTTTCCCCATTTACATCATCAAAGCATCACTACCCATGTGACTCTCACCACAGGTGGACTGTGCAGATGTCAGGTGGGCCTGAGGGTCTAGCTCTTTGCTTTTCAAATCTTTCATAAGCTGTGACCATTGTGGGCTGCCTTACTCATTCAGTGGCAGGGTGGTAGCTTTTACAAAGAGATCTAGGGTTAGGCTTTCAAAAGCCCCTAAGTCCTATTTTCAAAAGTGACTTATTCTTATATATAATATAATATAAAAATATAGAAAATAGCACACATTGGGAGGTGGAACTTGTGGGTTTGGCACAGAGATGGGAGTTGGGGGTTGTATTCCCAGCATTGCCATAGGTTTCCTGTGCACCTATGGCAAGCTATTTCCCACTCTGTGCCTCAGTTTCCTCATCTGTAAAAGAGTCTGTTTCCTGGGAGTGTTGAGCTGGGAGGCTAAATTAACGTTTGCAAGCACTTTGGGATCCTTGGACGGGTGGCAATCGAGATGGGCAAAAGATTTCTATTAGCTGAAGAAAGTGGGCTCTGAACAGAGGACCAAATTCTCTCCTGTTGTAAATCGGCACCGCTTCAATGTCACTGATGGAATTTTGCTTCTTTACATTAGGGGAGAATTTGGCCAAGCATGCTATGCCGTTTTTCATGGCATGTCATCACTGTGATGTTGCAAAGTGTGCTTCTGTATAAATCTAAATAAAACTCCAAGGTACTGGAAATGTAAGTTAAAAACGAAATGACCTCTGCTTTCTTCTTTTTTCAATGGCTTGTAGTATATAGATTCAGACATTTTTTTTCGATTTGGTTCCCGGCGTCCTGATTACACTTGGAACTCTTTGTATCCAAACGACATCACAAAAAATTACATTCATGGAATATATCCAGGACACAGTGTCATCATGTGTTTCCTTAGCCTTCCCCCTGATCCCTACCCCTCCGACCCCCACACACAACTGAGAGAGATTAAATGATGGGAAAACAGTAACTTGTTCGCTTTAAGCCAGCACTCACTATGCAGAAAATGTGGATAGTGACATTTTGGCAGGGACTGCTCAGCATTCCTGCTGCACTTGGTAATGTTTTAAAACTGGAGTCTTGCTCTGCATTGTGCTCTCTGGAGCTGTCACATCCAAACTGTCTCCCTTCATGAGTCAAGCCTTTAATTTCCATGCCCAGAGAAATCAGCTTTCACTGGCATTTGAGCAGATGTGACACCTGGCAGTCGTGGGAGCAGGCACCCTTGTATATCTCACGGTACCAGTGGTTAAGAAACTAAGAATGGGTGCATGGTCTAGTGGTTAAGGTACTGGCCTGGGATCCAGGAGATCTGAGTTCAATTTCTGGATCTGTTTCAAACTTCTTGTGTGACCTTGAGTGAGTCACTTGATCTCTCTTTGCCTCGGTTCCACATCTGTAAAACAGGGATAATAGCATGGGTGTTGAGAAGATAAATACATTAGTGTGTGAGGGTCTCACAACCACTAACTGTTATCTGATGCTGTAAAGTCTTCGCTGGCAGAGGTTTGGGATGAACCCGCTATTTTATGTGGACCAAACCCTGGCATGTGCCCCACACAATTACAAACTGTGCCTCATGGCACTTCATCTGTTTTTTTGCATTTCTGTAATATGGTCAGTATTGTGTATTTGTCACTCTCTAATTCCAAAAGGGGGGGAAAAAACCATATTGAATGTGATGGAACAGAGGTGTTGTGAGTGTAGGCCCAGGGCCCTATCCAAAGGAAGGATCAGACCTACTGCTTATTGCTACCTACAAATGCAGTATAAAGCCACTTTTATATATTAGTTTGAAATGTAGTCTGTGCTGGAGGAGTTGATGGGATGTTGATCATGACCACAGGCATAGAGTGCACAGATAGAGAGGGGTGCTACATACCATGTCTTAGTTAGAGCCATTGTCTGGGCATCAGTGGAAATCTCAGCACAGCTCTAGGATAGATAACTAACCTCAGTTAAAACTTTTAGGCTCTCTGGGCTGTCCCATGGGTGGGGGGAATGAGGGATGGGGAGCTTCCCTAACCTTGAAGAAAGGAATCTCTGGGGGCTGTAGAGTTGATATAGCCAGTCCTATGGTGCCTGCTCCTGCCGCACAGCCCCAGTGTAGGAGACACTTCGGGGAGGAGAGGTGGGAAGGGGGTGTCATGCCAGGGATGGGGGAGGTTGTGGTCCAGCTGTGCTCCTGTTTCAGCTAGTGCTCAGCTGTCCCCATGATTGGGGGAGGAAAACTACTCGTGTGACTCTCACCCCAGGTGCACTGTGTAGAAGTCAGGTGGGCCTGAGGGTCTAGCTCTTTGCTTTTCAAATCTTTCATCTGCTGTGACCATTGGGGGCGGCCTTATTCAGTCAGTGGCAGGATGGTAGCTTTTACAAAGAGATCTGGGGTTAGGCTTTCAAAAGCACCTAAGTTCTGTTTTCAAAAGTGACTTATTCTAAGTGATTAAGTCACTTTTGAAAATGGGACTTTGACGCCTAAGTCACTTAAGTGCTTTTGAAAAATGTAACCCTACTTAAAATCAAGAGAACCTGACTTATCAGATTCTAGCAGCTTTAAGGCCTAAACATAAGGATGGTGGCCACTAAATTATATCAGGGCTACCACTCTGACTAGGCGGAACCTATGGAAACATCCATTGTGTTCTAGGAAGGAGAAATAGCTCCAGAGGGTCCTTTGTTTAAAAGGAAGAGTGAAGAACTGAGGATGTAGATAAAAAGAAAGGAACTGAAGGAGTGGCAAAAGCTGTAGGGGGAATGGAGCTGAGAGGAAAGGCTTAAAGGCAAGAGGGAGAAGACAAGGGAAGTCAAGGGGGATGGGGAATAGAATGGGGCAAAGAGTCTCCTATCATGCATCAGAGCTATTTGGTTTTCCCTGCTCTGCAGGAGAGACTGACATCCAGCAGATGCCCATCTTCCTGCTTTCTCTGTGTGTGTTTAGGGGATGAGTCATTCATTCTGTTGTCACATCAGCTCCCCAACAACACCCAGTGTGATCCCGCTAGTCTGTAAGTCTCTTGGTTACCGTCCACTTAGCATCACTACCAGCTTCCAGGCTCAGGGTCTGCATGCCCCGCTTTACTGAGAGATCTGTGGCTCTGCTTTGCCCAGATTAATGCACGGCATGCAGACGGGTCCCTTCACATTCCCTTGCTCAGAGAGTATCTCGGACTGGAACTTGTGCAGCTGTGGAGAACGTAACCTTGGGGATGGCTGGCTCCTGTTCTACAGCCTGAGTGCTGCACCTATTGCCCTCAGATACTGCGTGGCCTGTGTTATCTCTCCGCGATATGAGGAGCAGGAGAAACTGAGCAGTCCAAAGGCAGTACAAGGAGAAAAGGGCAAAACTAGGGCTTGCATTGGCAGCAGTAACCAGCTGGATACTGAGTCAGTCTCTGATCCGGTCTGGTTTTATTTAACTGTTCATAGAAAGCTTTTTTTTTTTCTCTCTTCACCTGCCAAGACTTGAGTTCCGAGCATGTGGGGGAGCAAAATACCTGCCACTGAGATGTCGTCAGTGGTTGCAGCAGAAACACAAGAGCCTTGAATTTGGATCTTGGCAGGTAAGTAGAGGAGAAAAGAATGTAACTCCCTTAAATATATTTAACTTTCAAGGGCCCTGGAAGGGTGCTCTTAGCTCTCGTGGGGCATTCAGCACATGGCAGAAAGTAAGATGGCACATGCAGCCTGCTGGGGCAAAATTCAACCCTCTGTGTGCAGTCACTGAGCAGCAGCCTTTATGAATTGGCTTTCTGAGAGTGCTGCTTGCTGCAGTGTGTGGCACTCTTTGGTGAGGGAGGTGGCTATCAGTGACCCCATTTAGTGGGAGAAACTGAGGCGTGGTGAGCCTCTGACAAAGCTGGGCATTGAACGCCTATCTCTTGTTACCAGTGCTTTTATCACAGGGCTCCTTTCCTTCCCCCATGTTGAGCAATTGTTTGCTATTTAAACAGCCTCATGGTTACTCATGGCCTTTTGCAGATGCATAAAGGGTGGCTCTCAGTCCTAGTGAGAGATGGCAGAAAGAGGGCAAGGGAAGAATGAGGTTCATTCGATACCAAGTCACTAGGCTATTTGCTGTGTCATTGACCACCCCGAGTATTTAAAAAATCGTGAGCCAGGGTCCTGAAAGGTCTGAGTGGCTCAAAAATCACAAGAACTTTACCCAAAGACTGTTCTTTTGATTTCTGTTCATGGAGAAGAGTCACATTTTCAAGCTTTTCCCCAGAACCTCCAGTGATACAAACTCACTTTGGAAGGAGGCTGAGAATCTTGGGTAATAACCTGATTCCAGCCGCCAAGGCTTTAAGAAAAATGCCAGAGAACATGAGGCTTACAATAGACTCACAAGGGTCAGCAACTCCATTTGGCTATCTGGTGAGGTCCATTTTTAAAAAAGGCTTTCCCTTTCCCCCCTCGCTGTATTGGCTTAAATATTTCGGGAACAGGACTGAACATCAGCAATATTGTCAGAACCTATGCAGCAGAAGAGATAGGTCCTGCTCCCCATGTCATCTGTTTTCCCCTCTTAGTACGTAGCTCTTGTATAATCACTACTGTCCTCCAAACATGAGGCCTGAACTCTGCTTCCTTCGAAACTTTTGTTAATGCTGCTTGAGAATGGCCGGCATGTGTCACTTCTGTCCTGGTTCCCTGCTCCTGCCTCGGAGCTGGGAAAGCTCCCATGACCAATTCCATTGGCCTCGTTCACCTTTGTCTGCATGTGGGCGTAACTCTGACTCAGCCTGTAGCCCCGGATTTGTCTCTTGACCATAAATTAGGCTAATTATATTAAGGCCTCTGCGTGGCATATTTCCCTATGATGGTGTCCCCTGAATAGATATGTGTACACAGTTGGCAACGGGCTTTGTTGCAAGGATAGGTTCCTGGGTTAGTGGTTCTGTTGTGTAGTTTGTGGTTGCTGGTGAGTATTTGCTTCAGGTTGGGGGGCTGTCTGTATGCAAGGACTGGCCTGTTTCCCAAGATTTGTGAGAGTGATGGGTCGTCCTTCAGGATAAGTTGTAGATCCTTGATGACGTGTTGGAGAGGTTTTAGTTGGGTGCCAAAGGTGATGGCTAGTGGCGTTCTGTTATTTTCTTTGTTGGGCCTGTCCTGTAGTAGGTGACTTCTGGGTATTCTTCTGGCTCTGTCAATCTGTTTCTTCACTTCAGCAGGTGGGTATTGTAGTTTTAAGAATGCTTGATAGAGATCTTGTAGGTGTTTTGTCTCTGTCTGAGGGGTTGGAGCACAATGTATACCTTCAAATCAGCAGCACTGCTATGGGTATCCGCATGGCCCCACAGTATGCCAACATTTTTATGGCTGACTTAGAACAACGCTTCCTCAACTCTCGTCCCCTAATGCCCCTACTCTACTTGCGCTACATTGATGACATCTTCATCATCTGGACCCATGGAAAAGAAGCCCTTGAGGAATTCCACGTTGCCAACTGTGTCCACATATCTATTCAGGGGACACCATCATAGGGACTAATCACATCAGCCACACTATCAGAGGCTCGTTCACCTGCACATCTACCAATGTGATATATGCCATCATGTGCCAGCAATGCCCCTCTGCCATGTACATTGATCAAACTGGACAGTCTCTACGTAAAAGAATAAATGGACACAAATCAGACATCAAGAATTATAACATTCAAAAACCAGTTGGAGAACACTTCAATCTCTTTGGTCACTCGATTACAGACCTAAAAGTGGCAATTCTTCAACAAAAAAACTTCAAAAACAGACTCCAACGAGAGATTGCTGAATTGGAATTAATTTGCAAACTGGATACAATTAACTTAGGCTTGAATAGAGACTGGGAGTGGATGGGTCATTACACAAAGTAAAACTATTTCCCCTTGTTTATTCCCCCCCCCCCATCCCCCACTGTTCCTCAGACATTCTTGTCAACTGCTGGAAATGGCCCACCTTGATTATCACTACAAAAGGTTTTTGCCCTTCCTTCCCCCCCGCCCCCCCCCACTCTCCTGCTGGTAATAGCTCACCTTAAGTGATCATTCTCATTACAGTGTGTATGGTAACGCCCGTTGTTTCATGTTCTCTATGTATATAAATCTCCCCACTGTATTTTCCACTGAATGCATCCGATGAAGTGAGCTGTAGCTCACGAAAGCTTATGTTCAAATAAATTGGTTAGTCTCTAAGGTGCCATAAGTACTCCTTTTCTTTTGCGAATACAGATTAACACGGCTGCTACTCTGAAACCTGTGATTATATTGTAGTGCAGAGTGCTACCCTACCGCATGACTCTATTGTCTGTTTCACCTCTGAGTCATGTGGCTAAGACCTACTTTTCATCTTGTCCGAACTGACTCGTAAATCAACGCCTTTGTTCAAATTAAAGACGTCTTCATTCTACTCCACGCAATTGCACACTGAGCACAAGGGAAATCGGAAAGTTCATATTAGGGCCAATAGGAACCTCATCAGGGACTGCTTCAAAGGTCAGTCCCCAATGCCTTAGCCATCCCCATATAAATAGTCTGCACAGGACTCCATTAGTGCATTTCAATCCGATATTAAGCACTGCCCTTTGCTAGTGCTATCGAGGCGAATGTTCCACTTTCACTTTTGTAATGCATCGTTTGTCTGGATGTAACGTTTAACAATAACCAAGAATTGAAATGGCCTCTGGCTTCACCATATTTGTATTATTAAAGACCAGTAAGTCTCACAGACCACTAGACTGGATTTACCACGTAGATTTGTTTTTCCAGGCCAGAAAATCAACTGGGTTCGCATCCCAAATGTGAGGGTACTGAAAGAGTGATGATGGTTAGTGTTATCCCAGGTGCCAAGGGGTGATCCCAGTCAGGATTTATACCTGTTTATTTCTGAAAATAAAAAAATACTTTTTGTTAGTGAAGTTCAGTGCACTCTAGTGGTTAGAACAGGAGACTAGGAGTCAGGACTACTGGGTTCTAGTCCCAGCTCTGGCCCTCTGTGGTCAGTACATTCATGTTGTGAGGGTGCTTATAGTGAAGCTGACTACCTGTGACCGTCTGGTCAATTGTCCTTCTAGCTGAAATGTCCAAGAGTTTCTCTGCTGGTGAGTCAAAAATGACCAACGGAACCTTGTGAAAGGGCCATTCCTGTACTGATAGATTCTGGTAATGGTGCCTGATCTGCTAGGAGACGATGTCCCTTTGGGATTTGCCATGATGATGATGATATGAGATTCACTGAATTTGCGGATGACTGTTAAGGGAGGTGGGGAGCAAATCGCAGTACTTAATCCCTCTTTACCTCATCATCCCTTTCCATAAAATGGGATGATACCCCTTCCTCAGAGGGAGGCTTACTTCCTGGCTGCCTCCCGTACTTTGGGATCCTTGGACAGTAGATGCTAAAGAAAGTGGCAGCAAAGTATTGTTACTCACTGCTGCACAAATCTACTTGTACACATCTGGATCCTAGAATTATGGCTTTAAACAGCATGTATAATGATCTGTAGGCTTACCAGACAAGCTTGAAGTTGTTCTGGGTCAGGTTTGAGATGCACCCAATTAACTTACTGTGGCTGGAACAGAGGGATCCTTGCTGTGTTTGGTTCCCCTTCTTTTTGTTATCCTCCTTTCTCCCATATGCCCTTGTAGAATGTCCGGCCTCCCTTGTGTCACTGACAAGATCTGTGTGATGGGAGCTAGTCAGCAATGGACAAAGGTTTTCCATTCTGAGTTACGACCCCCTGACCGAACAGGATATTCCATCTGAATGCTGAGAGTTGTCTGATCTCTTCATGATGCACAAATATTCTGGTTCCTGGAAATTGCGTGGCATGGCTCGGACCATGCAAAATGGTGTCACAGAACTGCTTGCATTCAGCTGTGTCCTGCAACAGCTGAGGGCAGACAAAACAGACTGAGAGACTGCTGGAAAGCTGAGAGGGCAGGTCTTTCAGATACAACCAGTGATTTGGGCAAACCTGTAGAACAGCTCTGTACGGATTCCAACCTTGGAAAAACACCATTTCTGGAGTGGGGTTAGGTGGTGACAGGTTCCTTCACGGTGCTCCAATTTTACAGGCTGTAGCCTATAACAAGAGGCTTAATAGAAATTACAGGAGAAACAGTAGACACTGTGTACCCTGCCGTACAGAACTGGGATAGGTTAGATTAAACCACAAGCTATTACTGAGCCCCATTCTTGGTTTTCCTTAGCTTTAATATGGCTTGGGATCGCAGGTATTTTTTTCCCCTCACTGCTTGAGATGAGACTGTAGTCTCTTGTCTCAAGTATTCATGGTCGCCCCAGTAGACTCATGTCTTTCTGCAGATATGGCTGGGCAATGTCGGCAAAAAATGTCCAGCAGTGAAAGTCACAGGTCTGGATAGCCTTCCTGAGATATCACACCTTGAATCTTGCCCATCCTACACTTGGGTGGGGAAAGAAGGAATCATTTGTCAGATAGGTCGTTTTTAAAACAAAACATGAGGCACGCACACAATGTTGTGAGCAGTCCTGTGCAGAGATGGGTTGGTAGGCTGGCCGCAGCTGAGGCCATCAAGGATGCATGATAATGGTGGTCTCATTTTTCCCACAATTTATCACATGGCTGTTCCAGTTTCATATATGGATTGCATGTATATGTGTATCATTATGGATAAAGTTAGGTATCAATTCTTGGTAAGACTTAGTGGCACAGTTCTCCCCTCTGTGCACAGGGGGCATTGCTCTGAAAATCCCATTAACCCCAGCGGCTAAAAGACCAGTTCATCCTGCATTTGAATGATGGCAAAAATAAACTCCTCTCTCTCCCCCAAGCCTTCCTTATTGCTGATTTTTTTACATCTAGCATCTATGTCCATGGCTGCTGATTGATATACCTGGTGTACTGTGCAGAAGGGAGAAAGCATCTTCCATGCCATGCTGTTGAATTTGCCCGGTACATCCTCAAGCTGCAATTCATCGCATGGGCTGGAATTTTCAAAAAGGCCTAAGGGGGCCAGATGCCCAATTCTCATTAACGGACTTTCAGTGGGAGTTGGGCACCCAACACCCGTGGGTCCCTTGGAAAATCCCAGCTTTAAGCACATGCTTAACTGTAAACACATGAATTATCTCATCCCTATTCAACAAAGCACTGAAGTGTGTGACTTCAGTGGGACTTATGCACGTGCTTAAGCTTTAAACGCTTTAGCTGAACGGGTTCCTGAGTTCACTGGAATGTGAACAGCATTGTAATAGGTGACTTATGACCTGTCATGCAAGAATGAATAAATAAGGTCCTTTCTACTGACCTGAGCAGAGAGGAGCACAACTGGGCAGAGCAGCAAGGGAGGTGTAGAGCTGTGGCTTTAAGGATTCTTCTGGTAGCTGCATGGTTGGGTTCTGTGGTTGGAGTCCAGGAGAATCATTTCCTACCCTCAAAATTATTCAGCCAGGCATCTGTGCCAGGGTTAATACTGATGCTTGTGGCAATGATTGCTGTTTCTTCCCTTCACCTCTCTGTGGAGGGGGTGGAAGTACTGGGCAAGGTGCAGTAAGGAAGCTCTTGGTATGTCTACACTGCGACTAAAGACCTGCGGCTGGCCCGTGTCAGCTGACTCAGGCTTGTGGGACTCAGGTTTGTGGGGTGGTAAAACTGAGGTGTAGACGTTCGGGTTGGGCTGGGGCAGGAGCTGGTGCTCTGTGACCCTGTGATGGGGAAGGGTCCCGGAGCTCAGACTCCAACGTGAGCCAGAACATCTACCCCGCAGTTTTGCAGCCCAAGCCCTGCAAGCCCAAGGTAGCTGACATGGGGCAGCTGCAGGTGTCTCATTGCAGTGTAGATGTGCACAAGTCTTCACGTATTAAAGAGGCTCTAGCTCAGCGGCAAGTTATGGTCTTGAGGCAGGATTTATTGGGTGAGATTCTCGGGCCTGTGCTATGCAGGAGGCCAGACTAGATTATCATAATGGCCCCCTCTGGCCTTAAAATAACTCATCTCTGGGCTCTGTTGCCTGGAGGGGAACAGGGAGGCCAGTACTCCTGAGGAAAGGAATTCATTTCCCCCCCCTCCTGCTCCCAAATACATGTAAGGGAGACTATCCAACCTAGGGATTCTCCTGGGCTCAGTTCCCATTCTGTGGGCTTTACTGGAGGAGAGGACCATGTGTTCCAAATAAATTGTCTGTGGAGTATAAGATGGAAGCTGTGCAACTTGGTAAGGTTGTGTTGGCTCTTCAAGGAATCTGAAGCTCTATGGATCTGTAATGGAGGCTCTGGAAACCTGTTCTCTTTTGTTTCTCCTTTGAGGATATAGTTACCAGGCAATTATTTCACACCCTGTAGCACTGCAGACATGTCTCTTCAAGTCCAGTCCCTTACCACGTGGCTGAGAAAATGTATTTTACATTAAAAAAGAAGCCTTTAAAGAAATGCCCTCCAGGCATAAAGCCAATGTGTTTTCTGCATATAACTGTTATTAATACAATGAACTTCTCTTCAGACTCGCGGGGAGCGGGGAAGGGAATGTGACTTGATCACTGGAGATATGAACGATATGATACTCATTTTCAGTGCATTGTAGGTCTGATTCCATCACAGCGCCCCAGCCCGGGATTCATTTTGCAGTGATAAAGCAGTGCGACACTGTAAAGCAGGTTTATGTGACGTGCGTTCCTGCGGAACATTAGTATAAAATAAACAGATTATATAAGCAATTTTACGTTGGCTCAAAGATGCCAAGATATATAGATCTGGGCAGAGTGGAATGATAAACAGCAAGTATGATTGAAAACTTGCATAACAAAAGCCCCACTGGTGTTAGTGATGGGAGTAAAAGAAATGTTGCTTAGCTTTTAAAGGTGATTATTGATTTTTGTCTCAGTAATTTGTCACTGTTTATTACATGAGATCTTTTTACCTCTGGTTTGACAGTCGCCCTGCACACCTCTAACAACATCCCTTTCTTTCACTACTGCTCTTCCATGACGCTTTGGAAATGGTGGAGGCCACTTTGCTGGCACGGATGTCAGCTACTTTGCTCGCAGATGCCAGTTTCCCCTGGATGCTTGCCACTGGTATGATGGGGTTTGCCCTTACCAGAGAAGTGCAGCCAATTTCCCCGTCCCTTTGCTTCCAATGACAGTTAGCTAAGGGCAGCATTTATATCAACTGCGAGAGCGTTGGTAGCCACTTGGGCAGTACCGCCACATCCAGTATGGGACAGGGAGGGGCTCAGTGCCCCAGCCACGGAGAAGGGGGAGCTGTCTGGGAAATGTGGCTGAGCCAAGCAAGGGAAGAGGGAACTCCCGTCTGCTTCTCGCAGAGGATGGGGAATAGCACTTTCCCTGAAGACATTCCCTTTTGATAAAACCCTTGGAGACATCCATCCAGTCTCCCATGTTCCACATCCTTGTGTCACAAAGTAAGAACCCGCACTCCTTGCTCACTTGTAACTTGTGCTTGTGATGCGGGCAGGGAGGATCCAGATGTGTGTTTGAATGGAGGTGATTATTAGGTGGAATGTGAGAATTGTTGAGACTTGGGGCCACATCCACGTGGGATGTTAGCTTTCAGGAAAGGAAAAGATGAAACCAAACCACCCCCCACACTTAATGGCTGAAGAAGCAGAATAAGAATCCGGACTCCTGGGTAGGGTGACCCAGATGGCAAGTGTGAAAAAGCGGGACACTTTTTTTCGGGGGTGGGAGGGTATAGTTGTGTATATAAGACAAAGAACCTAATATCAGGATGGTCCCAATAATATCAGGAGGTCTGGTCACCCTACTCCTGGGTTCCATTTCTGGGCCTGCCATTGGCCTGCTCTGAAAGTTACCTCAGCTGGAATTTTCACATTAAACTGTTTAAAATCAGGCCTTACTTTCTGCAGTGTTGAGTACTCCACAGGGCATCTTGACTTCAGGAGGAGGTGACTCTCTGCATCTTTGAAAATCAGGCCACTTTTTTAGGTGCTTAAATATCGGTGGGTGGTTAGGGACTAAATGTAGACAGCAAAGTTGGATCCTGTTGGGAGAGACTGCCAAAGGCCACAAGGGATAGTTGGGGACCCTTGCTGCCTTTTGACCTTTGCAAACTCTCCCTTTGACTTTAACCTTGTAACTCAAGTAACTTCGTCCTCATACTTGCCTCGTTGATTAATTTGGCTACCTGTGACTCAGTTTACACACATTAAGAATTGTCACTTCTATTCTGATCTGCCCCATAGGGCAAGTGGGGGTCTCCAGAAGAGAAGCTCTAGGGAAGTGTTTTCTGTATTACTGCGAAAAACATCTCTGGACAGATGAAAGTGCTGATCCCAGAGGAAGGGTAAATTCTCTAGAGAGTGTCTTTTAAGAGCAAGAAATGTATAAAGTGCACATAGGGAGAATCATCACTGCTGTGTGCCTTGGCTTCCCTACCTATAAGATGGAGATGATGGGCAGGTGTTACTGTGGCAAACTGTATTGCACTCCTCAGATGAAAAGTATAATGGGAAAGAGTTATAATTGTTCAAGTGTCCTGAGCTGTAGGTGGATAGGAAATGGGATAATGGACACAATACCTCTTGCTGAGAGTTGCTTATGAATCTTAACGGAACCTGCCCCTCCTCCCTTTTAAAATGGGTGTGAGAGGTTGGACCCCCCTTTCGGGGTGCCACCAGATATGCTGGAGTCCCACTGAGCCTGCCCATTCCACAAGCCTGGGCTTCCTCACCCTGTCCTTGCTGTGCCAGGCCCTCAAGCCTTCTTTAGCACACACACAGGGAAGGCCACACCCAGCTGCAGACACAGACTGAAATCATCTTTTTGTGGGAGGATCAGCTCGGGGATTTACCCAGCACTGATGTGGACACCTCCTTTGGGGTGTAAACCCAAAATAATATTGTCTTGCACTGTATAGAAAGCTCTGTACAATGCAAGCTCATAAAAATCACCCCCTCCCTCAGTGTGGAGGGAGATATGCACAGCTTTTTGCTTTTTGCCCCTTCCCACCCCCAACCCCCAGATATGAATTGCACAAACTCAGTTTTGGTATAAACAAGAAATAAGTTTATTAACTACAAAAGCTAAATTTTAAGTGATTATAAGGGATAGCAAACAGAACAAAGCAGATTACTGAGCAAATAAAATAAAACACACAGACAAAGTTTAATACACTACATAGGTAGGATATAAATTAGCAAATTCTCACCCTGAGTGATAAGCAGGATGGCAGATTCTTAAGGCACAAGTTGCCTGGGCTTTCCCAGGTTTTCATACACAGTCTAAAGACCCTTCTAGCTTGGGACCATCACTTCCCACAGTTCCGTCTTTGTTCCTCAGGTGTTTCCAGGTGTGTTGTTGTAGGGAGCGTGAGGTTCCCCCATAATGTCATTGTCCCCCTTTTATGTCTTCTCCCCACTTGCTAGAAAGCTCTTTTGCTGTGACATAGGTCAAACAGTTCCCATTGTGTGGTGCTAACTCTGAGAGGTTTCTATTGTACACAATTCCTGGGGTAATCCTTGTGCTTGTGCGCATTTCCTCAGTAAGCCATTAACATCGTTTGGCCTCTTTACTCTTGTACCTGAAAGGCTGCTTGTGGGTGTTTTCAACCTCAGGACATGTTTCAGTGACACATACATAGCCAAACTTCATAACCTCACATATGACAATAGCACATACAATCCAACGAGATATTACTGTTGAGACTTTAAGAATGACACCTCACAAGGCATACTTTGTATAAAGCATATCCTAATTACATGACAGTGGTGAATATTGGTGTGTCAGGATGTCACAATGGGGGTTATGGTTTCCACAGAGGATGTGGAAACAATGCCATCTCTGTTAGATTCTGGGTTGGACTCTGAATTCAAGTTCTGGCTGTCTGAGCGCCGAAGCTGCATTTACTAGAGAGGGTTCCTCGGCGTGCTGTGTATCTCAGAACAGCAGTTTCCCCTTTGAATCACACTGTTTCATCTCATCAGGCATCCTGCCTCTTAACAGTGATCACCCCAGTGCTTGAGAGAATGATGAGCAGTCCCCTCCCTTCCATAATGCACTTACCCAGTTGTTTAATGCTGTATTTCTGGGGTACAGAGAAAAAATATTTCCATCACTTTGTCTTGAAGCATGGGATTTGATTTTTTCCCTCATGTTGTCTTACATTCCATATGCAAATATTACTAGTGGACCCCTTCAAATCCAGCCCCACCCAGTATCTGACCTGACCTTTTCCTGCTGCAGAATGTCTATGGAGAGCCAGCCTACTGCTTATAGTCAGCGTCTCATGGGAGTAGGCCCTTGATCATGTGTTTGATCCTTTAGGTATGTAATCATTAGAATTTTGGCCCTAGGTGCACCCTAGATTTGGGGTGCTTGGTTCTGGCAACCATCACGTTCACTCCAAAGCATTTCCAGAATCGTTTGTGCTGACTGCAGTGAGGATCCCGATAATGGTTGCTCTTAGAGGCCCCCACATAGAGATTGGTCTCTCCCCATGCAAGGTGCATTTTACTGACCTCCTGCAGATGAGTGACCATGGTGGTGTCTCCTAACTGTGGTGCACTATGGGGGCTGCCTATTATACTGATGCCTAAATGCAGCTCTTGGTACATTAGAAAGGGGGCACTAAGTCACTAGCACCAAAAAAATAGTGGTTTGGATTCAGGGGAGGACAGTTGCAGCTGCAGAAATGATGAAAATTGTTTATCATACTGGAGTCTTTGGATGTCCAGGAACCCGAGGTCCTTATCTTTCACACAAGTAAAGTAACAGAAGTAGGCTATTCTGTTCGTCCATTTTATTGCCAAGAGGCATTTCTTTGGCATAACAGCATCCTGGTGTATCCTAATAGGGTCTAGCTGCCCTGAGAGGAGAGCTGCTGTCAGAATACTTTAAAGTTGGACAGAACATTTCCTGCTTTTTGAGGTATATCAGCAAACATTCTGACCGCCTCCAGTGGGAGACTATTTTTATACTGTCCAGGGGCTGTCTTATATTATGAGATAGCTATCACTTTTTTTTATTTGAATCCTAACTGCATGTCTTAGGATGACCTTAAAAATATCATCTCCATCTCTGAGAAAAAAAACCAGATACCCTGTTTCCAAGATGGAATTGGGTTGTCTTTTTTAAGGAGACATGACCATGAAAATAAAAGTATGTTGGATTTCTTCCATGAGCGTGGCAGAGAGCAGTTGTTGTACCCAGTGCTGCATCTTCTTGGCTCTAACCTGATGTTGCATAAAACCCACAAGTGTATTTCTTTGCATTAGGTAAATCTTAATTGGCCTATCTCTTTTGAAATTGTCTTGTCAGTAAGTGAAGCTCCCAGCTATTAACTAATCTGTAAAAGATTCTTTTAAAATGTTTGTTCAACTTAATTTTTATTTATTTTGCAAAGAAACTTTCTGTTGGGGCTCAACTCCTTACCTTTGTGGCTGCTTCTTGAGTCAGTTATGTGACACGCTGCCGATGTGTGAGCCAAGTGTCAGTGTGTCAGCAAGGCCATGAGTTCAGGCAGAAAGGGATCAGGTGCCTAGCTTGTCTGATATGAGCTTTGGTGTGCGTTCTTCAACTGCTCCATGGGAGAGTTGGGTTTCAGTGTTAAAACCACGGTCCCAAAAGGGAAGGGGTGAAAAGTTAGGCCAGCCCTTGACAACAGGCAATTCAGCTTTGCAGAGTGCACAGTAGAAAGGAGCTCTCCGCACACACCAGCTCCTCCAAAACATATCTACTTCTGATGGGAACTCAAACTAGTACTGAGGAACATGGGTGAGTTTGAGGGGTTCACCGCTTGTGCTGCTCAGTGTTAAGGATGTGCTTGAATGATACCCATGCACCCAATCAGATTCAAACTTTGGGGTCAATGTTTATAAAGTGCCTATGGGAGTTGGGAACCTTTGGCTTTTAGGACTCCAACCCTCTTTGTGAATGTGACTTAGGTGCCTAAGTCATGCAAGCATTTCTGAAAATGTTGCCTGTGGTCTTACACCAAGGTCTGGAAGGCATTGTGGTTGCCTTGCCTAGTGCTGCGAATACAGCATCTGATTATACTAGCACCCTTGATCATGTCCCATAGCCCCTTGCTTCACAAGCAGGCAGACGTTCCAAGGGACTACTTGCAGTGTAATGGCCTGATCCTGTAGGATTCATACAAGGTTCATGCGCTTGGCAACATTCAGGGCACACCCGGAGTGTTGTGCTGGACCTGTGCACACACAGCTCCTCTCAAGGGCATCAACCTTGGAATCTCGCCCAAATGACATGAACCGTGGGAAGCCTCTCAGGACTGGGCTAAAGGCCCGAGAGCAAGGAATGCGGTAGATAGAAATTGGTAAATAAGAATGTTAAACAAAGCCAGTGTATTCCTTTTATCTGTTGGAGAATGTAATGCGCGGGGGGAGAGAAGGAATAAAGGGGAAGGTGGAAAGCTGACAGGCAGAAGCCTGTTAGCAGACTAGCCAGCTTGCTTGCTAAAAGCTGTGTTCTGTCTTGTCATTGAACCGCCACATGATCCAAAGTCCACTGAAATCAATGGAAAGACTCCTATTGACTTCCCTGGGCTCTAGATCAGGCCCAAACATACTAACAGCTGTGAGTCATCATGCAAGATCTGCAAATGGAGTAAACAGAATACAGGTTATTAGCCAAGATGGGCAGGGACGATGTCCCTAGCCTCTGTTTGCCAGCAGCTGGGAAGGGTGGACAGGGGATGGATCACTTGATGATTACCTGTTCTGTTCATTCTCTCTGGGGCACCTGGCATTGGCCACAGTCAGAAGACAGGATACTGGGCTAGATGGACCTTTGGTCTGACCCAGTAAGGCCGTGCTTATGTTATGTAGGTTATGTGCTCTTTAAGTAATTGTCTCTGGATTTCTCTCTCTTTGTAGGTGAGTGTTTTAACTACCTTGGAGCGGCGATTCAACCTGCAGAGCGCTGATGTGGGGGTGATAGCCAGCAGCTTTGAGATTGGGAACCTGGCCCTCATTCTCTTTGTGAGCTACTTTGGAGCCCGGGGGCATAGGCCACGTTTGATAGGATGCGGAGGAATAGTCATGGCTCTGGGCGCCCTCCTTTCTGCGTTGCCTGAATTTCTGACCCATCAGTACGAATATGAATCTGGGGAAATACGCTGGGGGGCTGAAGGGAGGGATGTATGTGCTGCCAACGGGTCCACCAGCAACGAGGGACCAGACCCGGATCTTATCTGCAGGAATAGGACTACCACGAACATGATGTACTTGCTTCTCATTGGAGCGCAAGTGCTCCTAGGCATTGGTGCTACCCCTGTACAGCCACTAGGAGTTTCCTACATCGATGACCATGTGAGACGGAAAGATTCCTCCCTATATATAGGTAAGAGTTTCAAGTTTCTTGAATGCAGTTGAGGTGTTCCTGCTATTGCAGCTCATTCTGTTGTCTGGTTTATCCGGCATCAATAGAAAGGATGAATTTGAGGTTCTTCTCTGTGCTTCTATGTCTGTGATGGTACCTTGGCTTTGGTCTACCAAGAACTAACTACTACAAGAAACATCTCTCTGCCACCTCTAACCATTGTGCCCTCCCTGTCCCTTTTCCACTTAAAATACCATGGCAGAGAAATGCAGGGGTCTTCGCTCTTAGTAGAGAAAGCTGGTGATGTGTTGTCATCCTTTGGGTTGGCAGTCATAATGAGGAAGTGGATGATTAGGAAAGATGTTCCCTTGGTATTTCTTTTCATAGCAATTTCCCATGTCCCTCAAACTCCAATGATATTGGTCACTTGTCGCTGAGCTTTAGCTGCAGAACATCAAAGTAGCTCATAAGACAGTAATTAACCACCTTATCCAGCATACCCTAGCTGCCTCCATAGCGTGTTAGTTGACATGTCTAATGGTTACTCTATGAAGGCACCGGATGCAAGGGGACATTTCTCCTTGCAAGTTTTCTAATAATTCCTTAGAAAAGCTATTCTGAGCACACACCCCTGACAGACAAAGTTCTCTTTGTAGAGCCAGTGCTCCTACTCAGCATCTTGTGGAAAGACCCCAGAAAATGTTACCGATACGGGTGCAGGATGGCAAAGCTGGTAAGTCTATTGTGATCTATGGGGAGTTAGGCATCTAACTCCCAATAGTGGTGATCATGCTGCAAAATTACTCACTCTATCTCAGGCAGCTTGGAGTTAGTTGTATGATGTTACATGTTCAGGGGTAACGCTCGGTTTTGGTTATCAACTGAAATATCCTGGCCTTAGGGTAAAGAGCTCATGGGTTTCTGCGAGGAACCCCTCAGTGACTGTGCTTCAGAAAACTTTGTGAGTGAAGTTGTCCTCTGAAAGCCTCTAGACTCTGTGTCCATCTGTTGTCTATATCTGCTCCATTTCCATAGGACTCAGTAGTAACTAGCCACCAATTCTACTGGCCCCAATTCAGCAAAGCACGGAGGCATTTGCATATCTAATTTGCCTGCCTGCCTGTGTTCCTCTTGTGTCCCTCAGCATGGTATTTAATGGCTACAGAAACTTCACCCCCTGACCTACTTTGACTGGAAGCCAAAAGACAATCCCATCAACAAACCACCCTTGCTATGACCTCTCCGTTTGAGTTACCAAATAGAACAAAATATACCTGGCTGGAATCACCACTCGGGTAACCCTGCTCAGCTTCTGTTGCCATTTCTGAATATGTCCCATGATATCAAACTTAGTGAAACAGCGGGGACACCGATCGGATAGGTTGGCTGTTGTAGTCCTCTCCTAGATTAATGCCTCTTGCATCTACTTAATAAGGTTCCAGCATGTGCACGGCACAGCCCATTCATTCCTTAAGTGGTCATAAAATCATTATTTCAGCATTTAGCTCCGCACACTGGAATTTTATGTTCTGAGCATTTTACTTGAATTTTGTGTGAGGGTTCCACTGTACAAAGAGGACTGGAAATATATCACTTTGTGTGTAAAATACAGGATAACAAATGGCCTCAAGGTAAATACAAAGCTGAATTCACTGGAGCAACTCTGTCAATGCCACAAACCAGGAGTTTAAATTAAGCCTTATAACGATTTCAGAATCATTGATCATAAAGAAATATCTTGAAAAATTAGCAATTTGCTTAAGTCAGTGGAGTAGATACATTGGCAAGATAGATATGACAGCTCTGAGATCGGGACTGGGGAGGGGTATGTGCGCAGGGTGGTAAGGAGGAGGTGCTATCAGGAATTTTGTTCGAGACATTAAACTTGCTGCTTTAACATAACCTTTAAAGAGTTGGTGGTTTAACTGATGCTGGGAAAATACTGACAAAACAAAGTCCACTCAACAATCATTTGAATTTCCTCATAAACTTGCTTCCCAACTGTTTTGGTTTTCACTTTTTGCAAACAGCGTGTTTTTGTTAAACTGGCATGAATGTTCATGAAAACTCATTCCTAGCAGTTCAAAATGTGATTATTTGTGCCAGAAATGTGTGTGCACTTATTCAGTCAGGGACCAGCAGTATCAATGAGTAATTTCTGACCCATCGCACCCAGGCATCACAACTTGGCTTGTTAAATACTGTTTATCGAATGCTTTCTTCAGACTGTGATCAATTCATAGAGTAAAAGAGTGAAAATCATTCTCTGAATAAATATGAATATAAAATAAACAAGACGGAATCTGGATCTGCTTTGTATTTGTCACTAGCAGGAAGGAAGGTTAAATTCTTCAGATAAAATACTGATTGTGAATTATTTGCTCAGCTTTTAATTTAGTTGACTTTGTCAGTGATGTCAAATGATAGAATTTTCAGTGACCTTGGCAAAAAGACCTTGGTTCGTTCTCCATTGTGTTATACACCCTCAGTTATTCCCTGTTTATTGTCACCATGCAGTATTTTATACCAACCTTCTTCTCCTATAATAAAGTGTTCACTCTGTAGGTTCACTCTGTAGTGTTCACTCACTCTGTGCTGTATGCATCCAGGATAACAGATTCCTGGGATAAGTTCTATAATTTTAAATCAGGAGTAAAGTGAACACAGATTACTGCCATAGGAGAGAAACTAATTAATAATGATAGTCCAGACAGTCATGTTGTCACATTAGACAGCTGCAAAGAAATGATCATTTCTTGGCCAAACTATGTAACTTTTGCCATATGGCTCACTTCAATAATGTGCAAATTGTGTCTGGTCTATGATTGAGCTAGGCAAAGCATTTATCTGACTCCTAGGTATTAGTTAATATCTGCTCACCCCTGACTTGACCAGAAAGGATAAGAATTCCTTCAAGAATGCTCATACAGTGAACTGGATGGAACTGTCCTAGTGTACTGTGTCTATTTCTATTCATTCATGTTGCACAAGAGTGAGACATTCTGGCAAGTAACTGTAGAAGGTGTCTAATGCCACCTATCTAGTGAGAAACTGACATTTGGGAAACGCTTCTGGTGGGGAAACTCCACCATAATATGAGGTGTGGGGGGCAGGGGGGAGCGGACCATGGATTTGAAAAGTATCATGAAACCTGATAGAATTAAGGGAAGGATAAACAAATTGGGAATGTAACTGTGTGAGCCTCAGGGCTGGAAATTTGTTACTACATAATGATACAGATATTGCAGTTCACGGGCCATCCATTCCTCGTGTAACTCCACTGAAGGTGATGGAGAAAAGGATGAATTTAGACCATTCTGTTTAGGCTCAAAACCTTCAAAGACTTATGCATATGCTTAATTGTACCGTCTCCGTGAATAGTCCCATTGGATCTAAAATACAAACACTTTGCAAACTTAGTGTATTATAGTCCCACAAAATTTAGATATGTCATTACATGCACATATGAAGTTATGTTTAATTAGCTACCCTGACCACAGCTGCATGTACAATTGTGAAAAGTGTGTGTGCTAGTTAGAGCCCTGATCCAGCAGTTGGATCCATGCGGGCAGATCCTTGTGCCTGTGCTCGTCATCATGGACTTCAGTGGGATTCCATGTGGGTCCCGTTACAGGTTTAAGAGTGCAAATTTATGCATGCACAATTTCCCCCCCTCCACTTTTGGAAAACCTGACACATGGCATTGGGGAGAGTGTCCAAGGCCCTGACTTGGCAAGATACATAAACATGTGCCTAACTTTAAGCATGTGTGTATTCCCATTGAAATATGGGACTTCTCGGGTGGTTAAAGCTGGGCCCATGTATATGCACCTTGCTGAGTCAGAGGTGCAGCTTCTTTGGATTTCATCCTCGCAAAGAGCGAGGGGTGAAATGCTAACAGAAGGATATCTCATCGGGATCGGCTCCTGCTATGTTATATTTCAAATTTCTAGAGACAGTAGCCGTGCTTTGGGTTTATGATGCATGCAACATGTTGCTTCCAATCGCAAACAGACTGTTGCTGAAGTAACCAGCCCTAGGAAAATAAGAAGGAGGAACTTAGTGGTAACTGAAGGAATATCAAATCAGAGTGCCCCACTCCATACAAGGATTCTTAAAAGAAAGACAGTTTTGCCTTAACATAGACAAGGCTTTGCTGTCTCTTGATATCTTTTCCTACTAATGACGGGATACATTTTCTTTCTTTTCATCTACCAAGAGTTCATTTAGCTCAAAGGTCATGACAATAGCAAAAGGAGCCAAAGAGATTTAAAAAAACAAAAAAACTGTTAGATCATTGAGGTTGTGAAAGGCATTTGATTCAGTGCTTGTTTATTTGCTTTTTTTTTTCTTATCCAACATCATACTGTTTCATCTCTTTAAAACAAATCTGATTTCCTCTCAAAAGATTCCAAGCCAGGGAGCAGTTCCAAAGCAGTTTACCTACTTTACATGTATGTTTCTCTGTAGTCATCATAAAGAAACAATTTTGGATGGGGAATTCCCCCCAGGGGAACCTGCGTAGCTCATTATTCCTCTACCTTTACTGACAGTGATGCTTCCCTCATGATATCCATTTTTTCCAAACGGTAAATTATTTCTATAAAATAAATGTTAACTTCTAAATAGTGCAATTCTCTCCCATTACCCCTGCTAACAGCTTTTATTATGAGGAATTCTGTGTTTATACTGTTCAGCTGCCCATGGGTCTGATCTTCACTACTGAAGCCAATGGGGATTTTGTTACTAGAAGGATTGGATGCCATATGGGACATATAGTATAACTGGGGAAAACATATTTATGTAAGTCCCTGTTTATCGTTTTAAACTTGCTGCCTTCTGGAGGAGTATTTTGTGGTCATTAAACATCCAGCAGTTTAGACATTAATTTGTATATCCCGGCAAAATTCCATCTTAAAGTAAAATAAGCCATCTCCCTAAAGTCCTTCTGCGTGACAGTGGATGAAGGTTACTTAACTGTTGCATAAAGTTGCCATTAAAGGCTGCCCCATTTCACTCAAGTAATTGTTGCCTTTTGAAGCTGAGTGAATGACCTTTGTATAGTCAGCATATGACTTGGCATAATTAGAGATGAAAGATGCTACGTGCATTCAGGAGATTATTACTATCTAAATCATTCTGTTGATATGGAAAATTAAAAGGGACTACATCAGATCACACTGGCTTTCCGTTCCTTTCATTGGGCACCGGATTGGGCCCTTAATGTATTAAGTTTGAGACGGCCCCAAAATTTGTCCTTCCCCAACATTGGTTTCTTTATTGACACGTCCTCTGAATTCAGGATTCCCATCACTGTAAATCTCCCACAGGCTTGCAAGAGTGGATCCCCTCTGGAAGACGGAAAAATTGCATTAAGGCACTTCCAGAATGGTGCAGAGCAGTTCTGAGCACAGGAAGCAGGCAAACTCCTGTCGTGCTGCAGGGAAAGTAGAGAATGAGGGGAGGGAGAAAATAGGACAGGTCCAGTTAGGCCCTCCTAATTCCATCTTTCAAACTCCATGTCCTTGCACCATATGTAGTCACTGGCACCTGGGCAAGGTAAATGCCATCCCTGGTGTGTGAGTGGAGAATTGATTTCAATGTGTTCTCCATCCACTTTGCACAGGTATAAATGATTAGATGAGGCAGGCGGGAATCGGGCCCTTTATTTTCATTATTCACTTTCATTCCTGCAGTTTTAGCATCTTTTTATTTTAATTTCCATGTGACTGTGTGAAACCTTTTTTTTTTTTTTTTTAAGTTCCGAAGAAGTGCCGATACTCGCCTCGTGTGAGCTCTTGTTTGATTTAAGCACCAGCTCAAGTCTGCTGAGCTGCAACACAGGGAAGACCGATATAAAGTAGCTTGAATCCTGAAGTCTTCAGTGATAAATGTCAATTGAAAACCCACTCAAATTAGTTCGTGTCCGTCAAAAAGACAGCAACCATTGTGCCTGGGAGAAACAGAAGTATTTTCTTTATTGACCAGTATTAAACCTGCAGATCAGTAACTGTGGCAATGGGTTAATAGCCAGTTCAAAGCATAGGATGCTGAATATAGAAGGGCATCAGATTTTGTATTCTGGCAACCACTGCTTTGTATTACAACACAAAATGTTGACATGTTTTTATTTGAGAGGTCACTTTAGCAAGCTAAGCAAGTACTGTGAACCTCAAGACCATACATCTTATATGTTCATTATGTTAGGGCTGGTCAAAAAATTTCTGTCACTTTTTTGATGGACAATCAGATTTTAAATTAAATATATTTTTGTGAAACTGAGCACTCGAATAAGGTCCAGGTTTGTCAAATGAGCTCATCACATCCTTGCAAATCTGGCCATACATTTTGCAGTATTTGCTACTGGGTGCACAGAGTACTTCTGAAAAGTCTGGCCCTTATTTAGGTGCCTAAATAGGAGCTGAAGACTTGAAAATCTGCCCAGGAGCTCCATTGGAAATTGGTTCCCATGTTTCCTTATGTAACACATTATCCAAAGTATGGTGTCTTGTTAACACTGTAGATGGGTCAGGCCTCTGAGCACAGGCAAGAAATGCTGCCAAATTCTGCAGAACTGTTTTTCTTACTTTCTGCAGAATGTGTGTGTGACTTTTTCCCCCTTCTGCAAGCAAATTTACTCAGATTTCCATGAGAACCCAAGTAGTTTGCTGGTGCTACTGATAAGTTTAAAAGAAAACTTAATTTCTCACCCAGTCTCGTCCATCTTTCTGAATTTCCCTTCATTTTCCTGAAATGTATGCTTAGGATCTACACTGTAAAACAAAAAACATTTGCCTTTAGAATGACGTTTGACTGTATCACTTTTCTCTCTTGAATCCCTTTGCTGGCACCCCTTGCTATCACATAGAATCAATGGCGTAGCTAGGATAGAAAAACTGGGTTGGCCCTGGCTGTCAGATGGGTGAGCAATGAGAGAGGGGCCATCTTCCCCCACAGAGGGGACGTATGGTTTTGTGGGGCCTTGGGCCAGGACTAGTGGGGGTCCCTCCCCACCCCTTCCACCTGCAGTCCCGCCCCCAACCCACGCTCCTGCCGGGGAAATGGGCTCGGGACATGGGGGCTTGCCCTGTCCTCCTGCCCAGCGCTCCTGCTGGGGACCAGGGTCTAGGCACGGGGACTTGCCCCGTTCCGCCCACCTGCCCAGTGCTTCTGTCAGGGAGCAGGGTGGGGGTGTGATTTGGGTGGGCTGAGATGCCGCTGCATTGAATTTAAGCTCCTGGCCACCTTGAAATCTCTGCCCCGCCCTTGCTGAAGCTTCCAATTGCTCCCAGCCCCCTTCATCCTGCCCATGTTCTCCTCACCCCTGACCCATCCACTTGTCAATATCCCACACACTCACATCAGTACCTTCTCTCCTGTGGCCCTTTTATGCTTGGTCCTACTTCCCTGAGCTCATCCACAAGGCCTCTGCCTTGTCCATATTTAAGACCCTCTAAAAGTCCACTTCCGTCATGCCATCTACAGTGACTCTAGTTGGCTTGTCTACATGCACCCTGTTCCCTACCCTTAATCTCTATCTGATTGTCTCTCAGACAGTATGAGCTCCTCAGGGTAGGGATTCAGTGATGTATTGGTAAAAAATGAAGTGGGTAAACTCCCCTTCCTGGTGTTCCAGGGCAGTGGCCTGGTAGACACTGAGGATTCCTTTATTTTG
This sequence comes from Natator depressus, assembly GCF_965152275.1. Taxonomy (NCBI): domain Eukaryota; kingdom Metazoa; phylum Chordata; order Testudines; family Cheloniidae; genus Natator; species Natator depressus. Next base: position 71,478,671 of record NC_134243.1, read on the forward strand.
GATTGGGTTTAGGGTAGGATGACATTAGGGGTTGGAAGTGACATTAAAATGCACTTTGGGGTGAGCATAACTAACTAGTAGATAACGTGCATGGCAGTTGTGATGTTCATACAACCAGGATGTACTTGTCACAGGAGAATGGGAATGAATAAATGCTTTATCCCTTAAATGAAAAATGGGTAAACTCCAGATTCTCCAAATGAGATGTTTTCCCTTGACTACACTACTGTAGGGACCATCCCTTTTGAATAGCTGGAAAGCATCCTACATGTTGTGAACCATAAACATACAATAGGTTTGCTTGTTCCAACTCTGTCACTCACATTCACACACACTCTGGGCACAAGCATTGAATTCCCTACGAGTATGTACAGTTTTAAAGGTATGTAATGTTTTTAGCCTTAAGGATTTGGCAGTATTCTGTAATCATATTTGCTAGCACTGCAGTAAACTCCTTTTCCGGCTGGTGATTGGAGAGAACCTTTTCTTTCGGCTACATACTCCCCACGGGGTATATATTGAGAGGGGACAATGTACTAATGCCAAACGAAAAGGAGAGCCATCTCCCGCTTGAATGCAAGGACATCTTTCCATCATTAAAAGGTGTCCTCACATCAGATTCATTTCTCCTCCCCCACCCCCATACTGATTCTGATAAGATTAAATTGCATGGCTCCATAGGGATATCCCTGCACTGTCATAGGCCACTGATCCATTGATAACCTTGCAGTGTTTTAAAATAAATCATTGCGCTTTGGAGGAATCCATGTTGATCTCATTTGCTGTATTTGAGTGGGGCTGGGTCGGTTACACATGTCCCCTTTTACAGCCTGATGCAGGTAGTAATATCCTGGAAAATTAAATTGCAACATAAACAAGCGTGTAGCCTGCTTTAGAGGGCCAACAATAGCCAATTAATGGAAATAACCTGACACACTGCAGGCGGGAGAATTGAGAATGGAGGCTGTTAAATGGACGTACTTATTCAATTACAAAAATACACAGTCATAACTGCTGTGAGCTCCATTATTTTACATCAATTGCTCCAGATCCCTTAGCCCTCTGCTAATAGCTTTCTGTGTCATGAACTGAATAAACAAAGTGTGCATCCGGACAGCCACAATTCATTTTATGTTTGGTGGGTAGGTGATGCTGGGAGTTGTTTGCATGTTACTTTAGAGTCCTTAAGCATTCTGCAGTTGCTTTTGATTTTGTGTGGGTCTGTACTACAGTCTCACTTTGAGTATGTTGATTTTTATGCTGTATTTAAATCAGTTGTCAGTGGGGAGAGTCTCATGAGATGTACCATCCCCACGGAGAGAGCTGCTCTATCCTTAATTGGTACGCACACTAAGGAAAATACACAATAAACTACCCAGAACTCTGTGGTATGGTTCCTAGAGACAATTAAACAGAGGGGCTCGTCTCTGAAGATAAGTTGGTTCTGAATGCTCTGTTAGTCATCAGAGAGACAAGGTGGATGAGGTGATATCTTTTATTGGACCAGCTTCTGTTGGTGAGAGATGCAAGCTTTTGAGCCACACAGAGCTCTTCTTCAGGTCTGGAAAAGGAACTCCGAGCGTCACAGCAAAATGCTACAATATGTGCTAAGGGACCATGTGCTAACTACTTATGCTAAACTATCTCTTCTACCTTTCATTTTGCTGTTATGCTAGGAGTTCCTTTCCCAGACCTGAAGAAGAGCTCTGTGTGGCTCGAAAGCTTGCATGCAATGCTACCAGAGTGGTGTACTGTAGCCATAAAAGCACAGGAACTCACTGGAGGAGATTTTCTCCAGTGAAAGAGTACAAAGCTCCTGATGAAGGGAGTAGGCCAGAATGAGAGGGGGCTTGTCAGGCATGTGTTGGGCAGTGTTGCTGTAACTTATGCCGAGGATACATTGGTCCCTATCTGGCCCAGGATCTGGGCAAATATAAAGGAAGTTTAAAGCCATATTTTGCCCCCTGGGCTTTACCTGCTGTGTTGTCCCTCAGTCCACACTGAGTAGTGTCCTCGACTTGAACTGAGGACCTAGAGGGGAGAACCTCCCTAGCCTGGCGTGAAGCCTCTGATGTGAGTCTTCTCAGCAATAGCAGCAAATACAGAATTTGGTGTGGAAGATATCTTAATACTTGTCAGAAAAGATTATCCCACTTGTCCTCAGCCAAATGAGCAAAAGAGGGTTTTCAGGAATTTCTCCTCTCTGTCCTTGTAACCTTGCAATGAGTGGTGAGCAGCGAACAGAGTGTCAGAGGAAGTAGTGTTAAAACATAATCACTGCCTTAACAATTGCAAAATAGTTACCACTCTTCTTATATATCCTGACACACACATGCATGACCGACCGAGGCTGGTATCTTACTGCTTCTGGAGCTTACCAGAATGTGTACTGATGCAAAGATGTGTGCGTCCCTTCGTATCTGCCCTGCCATGTCTCTTGACTGTACCTCATTGTGAGTGACCGCATTCATGGTGCACAACAATGTGTGTTGCATCATCCCAAACATCTTTGCTTCTGGCTCCCTGTTTATTTCTCTAAATAATCTATAGGGCAAGGTGTTTCAACTAAGAAAACTTGAAACTCGCTCAGTGCAAGAACCTTGGTTTATTTTATGCTTCCTGCTGCGAAGTGCACATTTATGTACGTAACACACATTTATTGACACTTTGTTATGATTTATTGTCACACACAAAGGCCAGGGTCACACATTGAGGTCTGAGAGACTTGTAAGCGATGTCCTCTGGGCTTAATTTCAGGATCCAGTGATGTCCTTATGAGAATGATGTCCACTTGCTCTGGTAGCTGGGTGGCATGTTAACCCAATTTTCATCACTTGCCGGGGGCTCCCTACAATTCCTGATCTTTGGCCCACTGTGTGCACACATTCTTCAGATGCCAGACATGTGAAATATGCCTAACCTTCTCCAAGTTGTTTTTTGGAAAGCCCTGAATAGGACAGTCGGATAAACATAAATGTCAGGCCGTGTTCCCTTGACATATGAAGGTAGGAAGAACCTTGCATAGTTGCCATTAAGCTAAATTTTTATCTTGACGGCCTTCCTGTACGTTGGCTTTTCAGTGTAGGTCACTCACTGATCTAGCGGCTCTATTGCAGCAGAACTGTTAGGAATCATATGCATGGGGGGGAGGGGGTAAGAGAGTGAACTTAGACAAACCTTAGAGGGGGAATTAAGGATTGATGACAGATCAAATGGTGGAGGAGATTTCCCCATGGCCTTTAACTCTGCAAGCGTAAGTGGTATCAGACATCCAAGGGGCTGGCTAATCAATGCGGTGGGTTCGATACGTGCACCCGGTGAATGCCAGGGGAGTGGACATGGCAGGTGTTAAAGGGCCCATCAGAACATCTGGTATTCCTTTCATGAGGCCAAGGGACCAAGCTATTACATGGCTGTTGAAACATCAGCATGATGCCATTAACAGCAAATGTATGGTCATTCCAGGTGGGGACTGGGACAAGAAAGCTAGTCCAGCGAGGTTCTATTATTGGGGACACAGACAGCAGCAGTTGACCACTAGATGGGATAGTAATGAGTGCATTGGAGGTGGATAAGACCGATCAGTTTCTAGGAAGCACCCCTTGCTTATGTTATTAACCAACAAGTAGAGACTGGTAATGGGTGCAGTATGTGGGCCCCGGGTGGAGGGAGGGTGTGGCTGCTTGCTGAAGAGCTCTCCAGCTTCCCACTCTGACAGACTTTCCAGTGCTGGGGTGCCAGCCCTGGGGTTTATGCCATCAAAAGCCTGCACAGACTCCTGTGAGTCTGGCTCATGATGTTAGCGAGAGACCACGCTGTATATTGCCCCCAAGGTGTGTTCGTGCTAACTGACTAGTGATTTAGTATCTTTCAGAGCTGCCTAAGCTATCAAATAAGAATGCTTGTCACAGAAAGAATGTGCTGCGTGTTCCTTTTAAAAAAACAAATAAATAAAATAGCCAGCTTATCACACATGGCAAATCTAGGGAAGTGTTTGCTGGCTCAGACTGAAAAACAATGCAGGGCAGAAACAAAATCCACACCCCTTTTTTAAATTTTATAATTATATCGGACTTCCTGCAATCAGACTCAGATTTTCTGTCCTTTGGTGTGTTTACAGATACTGGGGGGCACCGGGGCAGGGGGGTGGGGGGAGGGGATTAATCAAAATGGCAACTCTATGACAGAAGTGAAAATTGATGAGATGCCTTTCACGTTACTGGTGCATCAGCAGGGAGACTGGAACAATTTTTATAGTGAGGGTGCTGAGAACCATTGAACCAAACTGTAAACCCTGGATATAATGGGAACCACTTCAAGCCGGGGGGTGAGGCAACACCCCTAGTTCCAGCACCTATACGCACCACTTCAAATACCCATCTGTGTGGACAGAAGGGCAGATTCAGCTGAACATGATTCTCTCAAAACACAAAAGTGTGTGTGAGTGAGAGAGAGAGAGAGATGCCATGACAATACGAAGAAGAGGCTGTTTATTGAGACAGAGATGTTGGGCTTGTGGTCTACATGCTAGGCTGGGACTTGGGGTCTCTGCCAGCTTTGCTACTGGCTTTCTGAATGGCTTTGCCCCCTCAGGAACAGGCCACTGATCTTTGCTCTTTGCTTACTATTTTAATGGCACTGCAGTGCTTTACATCAGTTGCCAATTTCTTATTGCCAGGATACCACAGATCCTCTAACTGCAGTGCCAATTACTTCCTTCAGTTTCCCTTAGGCCAAACTTGGATCTTCTTCCTCAGTCTAACCGTCTATTGACTTGAGTGCAGGTTTTGTCTGAGTGAAGACATCAAGATTTGGCCCTTTCTTAATTGTCCAAGATTTGAGGATTTAAATAGTCTTCATGGGTGGTTTGCAGCAGGGTCAGATTTTTCACTTGTTATAAAGTTTGACTCTGAGTATTTCATGTTAATTAAAGCCTACTCCAGGCTGAATCCTACCCTGGGAAGGGCAGGATCTGAAGGCACTCTGATCAAAGCAGCAGGAGAAATTCAACAAGAATGTTTTCTAGATAGGAGAGCATGGGGGGGGCCCTTTCTTTTCCACTTGCTTAATTTAGTCATCCTGGTTTGTTTTTAGGTTTCTGAGTGTTTGTGCGCAGGGAGGGGATGGCTCTTATTAGAACTTACAGGAAATAAAAAAAAAATTGACAGCTTTGCTGTGGCGAATGTTGTTTGTAATTGTTGCACATACCAATTACCCCCCCCCCATCAAAAACTACCTGCATCTTATTAACAATCAGCTAATGACATATGGATCTCTTAATTCAATCAGACTGATCATCCAAAGAATAATATACTAGCGGGAGAAAGCTTGAGAGCTTTGGTCTTTGGAGCTATCATGAGAGACTAATGCACTGTGGGGATAGAAGTGGGAGGGGGCATGCGGGAAGTGAATTACCTCCCATCAGGAGGAAACTAGGAAGAATATGTGAGTGCTAGTCAACTCTTCAGTGACCAAGGCCAAAGTTTTTGTTGCTGTTTTTGAATCACTCGTTTGGGCCCGGGCTGTGATTGTTTATGTTGTATCATAGCTATGCAGCATCGTTTGCAAATATGAAAATGTAGTGTGGTAGCTTTTTCTTTCCTTCATGCACTTTTCTGACAGACAAATTCCCCCCCTCCCCAAATGTAAGGCTGTTTTACAGCTTAGTACTTTATGGGAATAGATGGTCGTGATGGATGTCCCCTGTAAAAAGCAGAATTTACCGGTATTTCTGGTGGCAGGCTAGCAGGCTGCTCTCTGGAGCAGTTGCCAGTGAGCGTGGAGGTATTTAGAGAGGCACAACTGAGGGTAACTGAACTACCTTAATTTGCAGAAGTTCGACTTAGCCTTGGCAGAGGAGGCTACAGTCACAGTTGCTTCTCTTAAATTCGGTAGAGGTACAAGATTCTGTATCTGGTTATAAGAGAGATCTTCTCCATACACATGCATAACTTTTGATGCTTGTCAATGAGGGCAGTTTCTTGCGGTTGGAGCTAGGGGCTGGGACTCAGGATTCCTGGGTTCTATTTTGACAATCCTATTGATTTGCTTTATAATCTTGGACAATTCTGTAAACCTTTCTTTGTCTCACTTGACCTATCTGTAAAACATCTACCTATAACTGAACAAATACGGTTTGAGCTGATGTTTTTTAAAAGTAAAAGCTATTTTCCTTTGTCCCTGAGCCTGCAGCCCTTACTCCAGCAAAACTCCCATTGAGGTACATTTTGTTAGTAAGGATGGTAAATGAGCTTTGCCTGAGTAAGGACTGTGAGGTTGGGCCCACAGCATTTTACTTCTGCCAAATAAGTGGATGAATCCAATTTGCAGCACTCCATGGGACCTGTGTTCTTAATAGATTCTCCTTGTACACAGTATTATAGCTTAGACAGTGAACTATGTTATTTGAGTAACTGCCGACAAATTGTATATTGATCATAACATCTCTGAATGCTGCATATGCCCTTCTTTCTGACAGCAGTTCCAATGACATCAGCGAGAGTGGCAAAGTGGGTCAGGGTCACTGTATAGCCCTTTAGTGATCATTTGTGTACCAATCTAAGATGGCCGCCACAACAGAGAGAGACACAACTAGGTAAACATGAGCATCTCTGCATGCGCCTTGGAACAGCCAGGTGTCATTCCAGCATTCAAGAACTCAAGCCACTGCCATTAGTGAAAGAACAGACATTTGTAACTCTTAATATAATGGGGACTGATTACCAGACGTTGCCGGGGGGTAAAAGGGGGTGGGAGGTGTCGACTGGTTGAGGTATGCATAAAACCTCATAATCAAAGGTATATTGCACTGAAGATATTAACCCATTCCTTCCTGTTATGCACCAACATGTTGTAGCTCATGCAACTGTCCCATTAAAAACAAATACAGCAAGTGTTTTCATATGTAGCCCTTCATAAAATGTATTGAAACCACTTTGCAGACATGCAGAATAGTCTTTACACAGCAGGATATGGTGATTCATCCAGCAGGAAGGGGGAAAACGAGAGAGAGCGAGCGAGAGTGAGAGCGCGTGCAGGCTAAGAGAAATTAAACTTGAAAGATGGAAGAAAGTGTTCCTGCAAGCTAGCCCCAGGTACAGGAAGATGGAGAGAGGCAAAAATGTGGGCAGGGTCAAGGAAGAGGTATGGGAGTGAGCGTCAGCGATAACCTAAAGTGGGCCGTGAAGGTTATAAAGTGAGATTGAAACCAAAAGTATTCAGCGCCTCAGAGGGAAGGAGAGAATTCCACATAATAGGGAAGTAGAAGTGAAGGTTACCCTTAACATTAGAGAGCTGTGGAGAGGGGACATAGGGAAGCCACAATGGCAGTTTGTTTAGGTTTATAAAAATCTCCCATCACTAGGTCTCCAAGAGCATCCCCAATATTCAGCGCCTACCAAAAATCTAATGGCATATTGATTAATATTGGCTCAAATCCCACAGTTTCATTGGATTCCAAAGCCTGAGTAAACAGATGAGACTGACACTGTGCCTTATGGTCAGCAAGGCTGGGCTTTGTCAGTCCTACAGGGCTGGTGAATTCCAGCATGAGTGGGAGGAGGGAGAGGAGGAGAGGTAAGAAGGTATAACATCAAATAGGATACGGTAAAGCAAGTCGACGAAGCACACAAAGTCAGGAGGGCAATTTTGAAATAAATCTACAGAGCACCGGGAAGCTCATGAAGGTGACTAAGGGTAGGGTGGTTCCCTAAATGGTAAAGATTCAGGAACTCCATGTGTGGAGATTGGATGTGATTAGACCAGGAATATAACATAAGAGGGGATTCTAATACTGGCACAGAGGTGGGGATCAGCATATTTACAGACTGGTGGAATATGAGAGCCAAAAGAAAGCTCAAGGTCAGGAATTTCTGGCCTTACAAACCAAAGATTACAGTCTGAGCTATGCAGAGCTATAGCAGAGTCCACGATATGGGTCATAAGAACTCAGGTGCATCCTGATTTAAATACACTGAACATTTAAGGAGATTCTGCATTATTAAAAATCTGCTAGAAATGACTGAGTACCTCCCAAAGGCACAGCTCCATGCAAGCAATCTTTTTATTATTGAAAGGGGAGCCTATTTCATGAATATACAGTACATTTGGGTGTTGGGGGGAAATGTGTATCCTTGTTCCCCACAAGATCTCTGCATGTTCTAAAGATCCTGATTATCGCCTCAAGCCCATTATTATTTTTGTCTTCTGACAGCGGTATGCAGACACACTGCACAAAGATGCTGACAACTGTGCTAAAAAAGAGTAGCAGTTATAAGTAAAAAGAACCCAGTCACTGTGAGGCTGCCTGCTATTGACCTCCAGAGCTTATTCCTTGGCTGCCACTTTTGGAGAGGCAATTTTTTCTTTAGAATGAAGGTGGAAGAGGAAGGAAATAGATTATATAAAAAAAAAAAAAAAAAGACCCAGCGGCCATTTCATTAACTGGGGAGCCTCCAGCTGTGTAACTGGATGCTGTTATTGCAGCTACAAGGCAAATCTCGTTCCTAACTGTGCAACCAATAATAGTTTCTCTTTTGTGTGAACCTGCCTCCTGGGGTTGCCATGGATCAGGGAGGAAAAGAAAAGTGACACGTGCCGTATTCTGCCGACCCAATGAAAATGTTGTTTCGTTTGTTCCGGGAATGACCATTTTTTGAGTGGAATGTGAGAATTTGAATAAAAATCCTGTCAGAAACTTGTCAAAATGAACTTCGGTCTGAGCGGAGGTTCCAAGGATGACAGAACCAGCAGAAATATAGTGGGGTTTTTTAACAGGCCAAGTTAGGCTAATACGATTTTTGGTGGCATGAGAGATGGGTATGAGCTTTAAAGTTCTCCAAAACTTGGAGGTTACTCTAGTGTAGATTTCTACTGCAGTATGCAAATAGTGTCTTGCAAATGATATTCACATGGAAGAAGGCAACAGCACCTGCATTTAACATTATCCACTGGGCACTATCCAGATATTTAATGAGTTAATCCTCACAACATCCCTGGATAGGGAACACGAACTCTGGCTCATTTGTTTTTTTACTCGCTGGCATTACAGATGGGAAAGCTGAGACACGGAAATTAAGTGATTTCCTCAAGACCACACAACACATCAGTGACAGAGCTGGAATGAAAACTCAGGAGAAGCTCTGAGTCACAGGATTGTTTCACTCCGCCACACTGTCTTTTGTATGAAGGAAGACTGATTGATCTATAGGTATATACATATAACTAGTCTATTATCACCTGAGTTTGGTCACTGGAGGTCAATGGAACCTATAAAAAGCCATTTTTAAAGTGATCCACCACTTCTAGGGGAGTTTAATCCATCAGTTTGTATTAAAGATGGGTCTAAACCAAAAGACTGGGCCTACTTCCACCTACTACTGAGTCTGGCAGATTTGGGTTACTTTACCTCTATAGGTTTCAGAGTAGCAGCTGTGTTAGTCTGTATTCGTAGAAAGAAAAGGAGTACTTGTGGCACCTTAGAGACTAACAAATTTGTTACTAAAAGTACTCCTTTTAGTTTTATCTTGATAGTGAGTTGAGATTAAAACACAGAATCTAGACACCTTAGACCTCTAAGGAACTTCAGATTTAGTCCTAATTTTACCCATTAGGCTCCTCTTCAATGTGTGCCCTCTTTATCCCAACTGCCCCATTCCAGGTCCTTCTCCACAGTGTATATAGTAGATTCTCTAGGTACCCTGCACCAGTGGGACTGATGGTTTCTGGAGGAGGAAGAAGTGGTCACAAGAGTGAAGCATTCAGAGGCGCGTTCTCCTGGCCTCAAGTCCCTCCCTCTCAATATGGTAACAGCAGCAACTTCACAAGGGGATAGGTAAGTGGTTCACTCCCTAGTGGTACGACCCTGAAGAGCTACAGGACAGCCAATGAAACTGATCTGCTTCCAAAGCTTTCTGACCCTTTTGCTCTTCCTTCTGCTGGGCTCTAAATGCCATGAAACCCTTTGCTGCTCCATCCCTTGGGATGCTGACCCTGTGACGTTCGGGTGTCAGTCTTGTGCTTGTGCCCCTTCATTCGGTACGACTATGGAATAACACAAAGCTAACAGAGTGGTACAGCACAGTTAGCTGTACAGGAGTGCTAGTTTATTGGGTACGCGTGAAGCAATGAAAAGAAGGGGCAGGCTAAATAACAGAGATGCCTGTAGGATGTGAGTATTTCCAGGCTCTCAGAAATGGGCCCTAGTTGTTGGGCCCTAGTGTCTCTGATTTCCAATAGGCTGAGGGCTGACCTTGTTCATTGCATGGCTTAGTGGAACACCCAGCAGCTGCAGGATGGAGGTCAGCCCAGCGGCATCACTTGTTAGGAGTTCAGCAGCTGACTCATCGTTTCCCCTGCCAGCTCTCCTTTTGAGCTGTATTGTGTGGCACAAAGGCCATGGCAAGCAGGCGGCCGTTATATTTATGACCCAACAGAGGGTTGTAAAAGTTGCACAGCAGTTCATGTGAGTTCTCTATCTCCAACAGTGGGAGGGTGACCAGATAGCAAGTGTGAAAAATTGAGATGGGGGGAGGGGGTATAGGGCCTACATAAGACAAAGCCTTGAATATCCGGACTGTCCCTATAAAACTGGGAATTTGGTCACCCTGGGGGACTCTGCTTGATTCCTCCCCTTTCCCACAAGACTCCTTTTGAAAATGGGAGCCAGCATGCCAGAGAGTAAACAAACCTGTTACACCAGGTGTCTTGCAGGTAGGCAGAGGCATCAGAGCACAGGTGCAAAGCTCACTGCTGGTTAGGTCAGGAGCTGATAGAACCGTTTGCCAGGCTGAGAATGCAAGAGCTGAGCAGAGGGAAAGCAAAGCTAGCTCCCACTATATTGCTTCCCGTAACAGTGACACTGTGCACCTTCATAGGGGTCCGAATGCGTTTTATGAACACAAGTGCCCTGAGGTGAGGTAGGGAAATGGGTGCTGTTAACTTACAGATGGGCAGATTAGAACACAGAGCCGTTAAGGGTCCAATCCTGCAAGCTGTAAGCATCATCTGCTCTTAATACTTGATTCTTCACTGTATCTGCGTTCAGCCCAAAAGGAGCATGTGAGCAAGAGAGGGGGCCTGTATGAAGCCCATTGAGGCTCCCCGATTCAGAGCAGCTTTTCCCCAATACGGGCTAGCACTGCAGAAGGACAGCTCTGCTCTACTATGCTCCCTCCCTCCCAGTTCCACCCCGACAGGCCCTTTTCTTCCTCTTACCCCCATAGTCCCTGGTGCAGGAGACAGCCTCAGCTTTGCAGTGGTAGAGAATTCCCTTATACAGGGTCAGTGGAATTCTCCAGCTGGTTAGAGCTACTTTGTTCCATGTAAGCAAGGCAAAGTGATAGTGGACTGGAGAATCAAGTCCCTAGTTCTCACTGGCTTCTGCAGGAGTTAGCTTTGCAGGAGGCACTCGCCACATGGTAGAACCTGGCCTCAAGAGATTTGCCAAGAGGTTCACAGCAAGTCTGTGTCAGAGACAAGAACCAGAGCCCCCAGTTTCTGACCCCTAGGCAAGTCCATAACTACACTAGACCATGCTTCTACCCTGCATACCTTATTCTCGTCCATTTTGGTGTGTGCATGACTATTACACAGAAACATAGCTGAAGAAGAAGAATGGCTGAAAGACTCCAGTGGTCTCCCACTTCAATCCTAGTAAATTGATATGCTTACCTGATCTTCAGGGGCAATCCCTGCACAGTGTTGCAGAGGAAGGTAGACAAAGGTTCCTGCTAACGTCCCCACAGGGAAATCGCAAATCTACCCCTGTGCTTTTGAGTGAGAATCAATATAGCTGAGCGTCAGTCACTCTGTTTCTGTGTTGTATTGAGCTGTTTGTTCTGTCCTGTACCAGCTGGTGCAGTTAGAAAACAGCCACATGCTATTTATTTACTGTTTGTTGAGTGCTCCATTGTGCTTGATGTGGTATAAAATCTAGAGGCAGGCCTGGTCCCTGCTCCATGGTTCTTCCATTCTGTCCCAAACAATACACTTCAAACACACGCTGCCCTGGATTCGCACAGGATAATAGCCCACTCCCAGGCAGTTCGGATTGCTTAATCACTCTGCTCTGTCCATAATGGATTAATGTAATTAACGTAAACCCCTTTCGGACTGGGGACCTGTTCTTTGTCTGGCCCTGCTCTCCATTTGTACAGGCTGAACAGGCACACATGGGGCTATAAAAATGATGACAATGATCTAATCCCACTGATGTCCCTCAGTACCAAGTTAGTGTCCATTTAGAGGCAAGTTCTCTTCATGGGGGATTTTGGATTATTAAGAACAGCCAAGAAGGCCTGAGGTCAGGTCAGAGTGATAAAGTGCATCACAAGGAGAAGTGAAATTGACATGTTTTAAATGTAATGGGATCTCTTTATGGAGCAAAATTAAAGCTACTAATAGTTCTGGGTTTGAGTATGCCTTAGAGGCACTGGTCTGCTTAAGGGGCAGTGCAGAGTCTCCCCACCTAGGGAGCTCCCCAATGTGCAGAAAGGAGCATGCCTGCCACTGCTCAGGGGTGCCACATGCTGTCTCCTGCACTGCCGGCCAGCTCTGCTACCAGGAGCACATGGTGGGAGGTGTGTCATGACTCGATCTCCTTTTGTGGCATCTTGATTTCCAGGAGGCATTAGGAGAGAGCTCTGAGCACCACAGGGCCTGCAGTTGTGCTTGGCTGCTGTGCAGGAACACAAGACTGTGGGCCGAACGAGCCTTTCCCTCCCCTCTGCCTGCATCTGCTGAGCAACTGAGCATGATCTGGTCCAAAGTGTGAGACGTAGTGTGTCTCCCCTTTCCACTCCCTACATGGTGTTCCAGCTGCTGTAGATAAGGAAGAGGGTGAACTGAAGAGCTGGGTGGAAAATGCCAATGATTGTTTATTGGGAATTCTTTTTTTAAGCATTTTCTTCAACGTTTCCTGTGGCTTTTTTATATTAAAAAAACCACAAAAACTTTGGCTTTAAAAACCCACTGGTTCTGGTTTTTAAAAAATGACTGAATATCAAACGTTTGTTCTGAAAAAACATTCCGTTTTCAGCCAAAAACTCAAATATGAAATTTTTTTCTGCAAAAATTATTTTCAACAGGTTTTAGGTTTTGTTTTGGCGGGCTGGGGGAGTTGACAGTTCATGAGTGGCTTGATTCCTGGCGAAGGTGTAAGATCCTTGGCACGTTTTCCAGGTAACCGAGCCTGCCCTTGAAAATTAAGCTGAAAGTGACATTTACATTTTGCCAGCAGCTAAGAAGCCTGTGTTCTGTCTGAGGGGTCAGAAACAACCACTGAGGAGCTACTCTAGCCTCCAGGGCTCCGCTCAGAAAGAGACTCACACAGATTCTTAAAGAAAAGTCATAGAAGCCAGTGATTTTTGGGTCTGTCTCGCCATGGAAATTGGGAGAGCTCCCACACACAAGCTCTCCAGCAGACTGATTTTCCATCGTGCTTCCTTCGCACACAGTACAGGAAAGCAAAAAAGGCCTTTCTTAAAGGGTCAGGCTACAGAAACAGTATGAGACTATCAGCCGATTGTGCAACAGACAATATAGACTTGACTTTCAGAAGCAACCTCTGATTTTGTGTCCATAGGGTTCTCGCTACCTGATCTGCGGACATAAACAGTTCAATGTCTCAAGCAATGGCATTTCCCCACCATTTTCCCTCACACATGAGCCAAGCAGGCTTGAGGCCTGCCCATGTCATGTGAGCATATGGAAACGGTGGCCATCAGGCCCAGGTACAGTTGGGACAGATACGTACACTGAATGGAGGAATGTTTCTCTTTTGGCTGAAAAGCCCAGCATTTACACTCAGAGCATGAGGATCATTGTCTGCAACAAAATAAGCGTCCTGGTAGGTCACGTTTTTACACAGCACAGACCCTGCTGCCTTCCCAGCCCTTGTATCTGTAACTCGCTTGAAAAAATTGCTGACATCTGCCTGAATGCCGATATCTCCTTAGCCACGTGAGCATCTGAGCTTCACAGTGCTGCCAAATGCAAGCCGCTGTCGCAGCAGTTGGAGAGATCCGAGCTTTTAACTCACTGGCTTTTTAATGTTCCCCTTCCCTCCTTCCTTTCCTGTGCTCCTGGATTGTAGCTGCTGGTTCAGTTACTGATTTTTCTAATTGGCCTATGATTTTCAAAGGTGGTCGTATCTCTTGGGCTGTGATCTTATCAGATAGTGCATGCTAAGTGGGATTGGGTCTGGCCAGTAATTGGGTGGTGCTGCCATCTCCTTCCTTGTCACTTCCTCCCTTCTTCCCTCCAGAATAAAAATGGGGACGTGTTAAAGCAAAGGATAGGGTGAGAGATAACTCTATTGGCTCCTCTGCATCCTCTTTGCTGCTTTCTCCCTATCTTTAACCCCCTTCCCTTTTTTTTCTTATTGTGGTCTTACTTCTGCAGTTACTTTCTTGAGTAAATCCCTCCTGTGCAACATTTTACCTTGTTTTTATTCTCTCCCTTGTCCCTATGGTGTCTTCTCCTTCTTCTCTAGGGTAGATTCTGCTGACTGCCTCTGAGCCCTTCTAGGGTTTTATTTTTCTCTTCCCATTTCAGTGATTCTCTTTATCTGAGGGTCCTCGAAAGTGCCTTTCAGCATAGTACATCAGCCCATCTCTCTGCCTTACTCATTCATTTTCTCTCTCATTCTCTCTGCCTTACTCATTCCTTCTCCACCCAGAAACAGGATCGCTTTTGTCCCCAATGCATACCTCCAGTTAATAAATTTGGACTCTGACAAACTGATGTTTAACGAGGTAGTCCTATAATTAATTGAACCTTCTGAGCTCTAGTCTGATGTAGAGATGGGTCCGAGCTGCAAAGTTTTAGATACCAGCTTTCACCCAAACTGATGGCTGGATCCGGGGCTTTGGTCTGGCTCCTTATAGAATTTGTGTCAAGGCCACGTGTGAAATTTGGATCTATCACAATTAATGATAGTAAAAAATTTTGCAAGGAACATTAAACATCATGCTTCAGGACTTAAGCCAATTGTTTAGATACCAGGATGAGACCTGGCTGGGAGATTATCACACATCTGCCTTTTGCAGGGCTCTTGGACCATCTTCTGAAACATCTGGGGCTGGCCCCTGACACAGGCAGGATAATAGATGGACTGCTGGTCTGATCCAGTCTGGCAATTTCTGTGTTCTGACCTGAGCCTTCCCAAATGGAGGGTTGTCTGAGGTGGAGATTTGGGGCCAGCTCCTCCTTTGTTTGATTAGATCGCAGTTCAGTGCTCTGTTGCAGATGCAGCAAGAGTTGCCAGTGAGTACCAGAGCTGAAAAAGTAGGGAGTCTTAACTTTGGACTGAGCGTGTGAGAGGAAGGAATTAATGCCATGTCATTCTTATTATTACTTTTTCTTAACCATTCACTCTTATTTAGGGCCTGATTCAGGTCCCGCTCTGCCTTTTCTCCCCTAACTTCAGCAGAAGTGGGACTGGGCCCTCATATCCTTACTGATGACTAGACAACTATCTTTTTTCTTGAAAACTCACTCTCTTTATAATGCTATAAAGCCTAGTTCACAGCTCCCTTGAAGACGGCCGTAAGCTACCTCTGTGTAACACGCACCTTGCTTTCCCAGGTAGAAGACTCCTTGAGCAGCAGAAGCTGTACTGAAACCCACTGTTTACCCCTGAGGTGTGGTGGATCTCACGCCACTGCCGAGCCAGTGATTTAAGATTGATAAAGCTTATGCATCATGTCCTGGAGCAGCAGTTTGAAGGTATGACATTCAGGGTTAACTCGTATGGACTGGCTCACTCAAGAGTTCTCTGCTGTTGCCAGCAAAAGGACAGGAGGGGGTGAAGACGGTATGTTTCTGCCTACAGTACTCAAGGCAGAATTTGCCCTAGGAGGACAACGGCAAGCAAAGCTCCCGTCTCTCCCCTCCTGCACTTTGAATGACACTCTTTCAGTGTCAATAGTAAGAGTTTGGAAAATAAATATTATTTTCAGCTTGGAACAGCTATTAAAATGTTACTCGCTGCAGGAAGGCTCTTTGAGGAGGACAACAGTCTTCATTCATGTGGAATAAGTGCTGAATAATGGAGAACTGTAGTGTTTCTGTAAAAGAAAGTGGCGTTTAAATCCAGTGTAGATGTTTCAGAGATGGAGGGAAAACAAATCCAAGCCTGGAAATGGTGGGCAGAATTCACGTGGCAGCAGAATGGCAGCTTCTTTCTTCTGGTTGGTGAGGCCACCGTAAAGGCCAGCAGTTGGAGCATTAAGTCATGCTTGTCTCACCTGCTCTGGTGGATATGCCTTGAAATACTTCCCCCCAAAACTCCCTCTCGCACAACCCCTCTATTCAGACTTTCTCCTCTTATCTTTAGTCCAGGAATCCAATTTGTAGCTGCTTCCCCTGCTCCCCAGCCCAATTTACCCTCCATCTCCTCTTGAGCTAATTCACATTACATGCTTTTTCAGAGTCTTCTGGCAATGTGTGAGGCATTTCAGCTGCTCATTTGTGGAAAGAAGTGTGTCCTGAACAGTTTATAGGCTTCCCACCCCCTTCCTTGAATGCTTTGATTCTAGGAATTGGTATTGCCTACTGTCACCTACTGTTGAACCCTGGGGGAACTCTACGTTCCCACCCCATTGTCAATGCTAAGAGTTTATGGCGTGGTTAGGATCTGCAAAGTGACTCTCTGAGAATAGCCCCTTCTTACTCAAAGGGTTGTTTCCTGTGTTTCTGACTCCAATCTTGTTACCTTATTGACTAATATCTTTTTGTGGAGCCGGTACAGCTCTGGGCATGCTAGCTGGATTCTCTTCTGCTCATTCATCCTCAGCCAAACATCCGGCAAATTCCACTTGCAGTGTCTCTGTGACTAGTGGTGATGTAGGGGACAGGAAGATCAGGTTTTCAGCTCCCAGGGGAAATTTGCTATTGGAAAAATTTTAGCTTTATTTGACTCGTAAACAGAGCAAATATGATCTGCAAGCCGCCGAAAGAGAATGGATTTTGAAGGTGCACAAGGTCAGTTTTCTGAATATAACTGAATGTTACTTTGTGGTTCCTTGCTATAAGTCACAATTTACTGGCACCAGTATCATTTTCACCATTCCTGATGCCATCTCCTACATGCTGCTGTGTGAACTGCCCGAGCTGACTCTTGACATCTGCACTTTGATGCTAATAGGATCAGCCTTTAGTCGAGAAGAAAACCTGTCATGCTGATTTAGCACAGCTTTTTGTGTTGCATGTGTGTTTCTGTCACCGTGAAAAGAGGACAAAGTCCTTTTGGTGTGCGGTTGGTTAAGGGGTTCAGGGGAACCTTTGCTTCACTGATGAGGGCTGCTGGGCAAAGTTACAAAAAATAGGGCACCATTGGAAGGGAGGAGGACAGAAAAATGAGGTTTGGGTCTCGGAGAGCAGGAGATCTAGAAACTTCGCTTGTTGCCAGTCGTGGGGTTGTTCAAAAACAGCAAATACTTGTTTGCAACACTTGATGATAAAGTATTCTCCATTTTGTGGTCTGAGGGTATTACCCATCTGGCACTATGGACATATGCGATGCTGTGTTATCATGCACAGCTACCAAGGTCTTGAGAAACCAGGCTCACCTGCAGTGGGACAGAGAGCCTCTCCACACAAGGGAATGAGAGCCTTGTGCCGAAAGCCTGGCACTAGGCATCTGGGAAAGAGAGTTCTATTCCCAACTCTGCTATGGACTTGCTGGGCCATATGCTGTGCCAGTGTAAATAGATGTAGCTTCATTGATTTCACCCATTAACGCTGGCAGAGAATTGGACCTATTGGGTGGCTTTATGCAAGTCACTTAAGGTATGTTTACACTGCAATTAAAAACTCATGGCTAGCCCATGCCAGCTGACTTGGGCTTGGGCTAAGGGGCTATTTAATTGAGGTGTAGATGTTTGGGCTTGGGCTGCAGCCAGAGCTCTGTGACCCTCCCACCTCGCTGGGTCCCAGAGCCCGAGCTCCATCGAGAACCCAAACATCTACACTGCAATTGAACAGCCACTTAGCCCAAGCCCAAGTCAGCTGGCATGGGCCAGCCACGGGTGTCTGATTGCAGTTTAGACATACCCATAACCTCTTTCTGCCTTAGCTTTCCCCATCTGCAAACTGAGCATAATAAATATTTAGCCCTCCGCATAGTGGTGGAGTGAGATTTAATTCCCCAATATCTGCAAATATTCTTGCTATTGATTGCCACATGAAGGAAATCACTCTAGCCCTGGTTGTGGGTATGGGATCAGCACAAAAGAGGGTTAAACAAAGGAATGGTAGTATATCTACAGGGCATCTACCATGCCACAAAGACTCCCTAGTCAGCCAACCTTTCAGACTCCTCTCCTGGAAGCCCTGCCACCTCCTTTCCGCTTTGCTTGTAATTACAACAAACAACAGCAAGAAACTGTCTCCTGCATCTCTCAAGATCTAATCTGCCGGGTATCCCCGCGCTGCTGCACTAAGTGCCCCGGAAAGGTTTATAAAGGGTAAATATTGTACAGCATGCTGCATGTGCAGCGGCATTGGTGCCAAGCTCAGAGTAGGTGAGCTCTGCTCTCCACAAGCCATCTAGTATTGTTCTTTTCAAAATCCCCATCATCGATTAAAAAATAATGAAGTAATGACAGAAAACGTGAGTCACTGGTATGACACTGGGGGCCACATGAATAGCGTTAATGTTCTTGCACAGGATTGTGGAGTAAAGGCTCTCTTGTACATTCGGCTTTTTGCTTGTCTCTGTTTTCCGGGCACTTGGAAACTCAGGTTCTTCAGGTCAGGCAGGAAATCAGACTCTGAAATGTAAAGCTCTGGGTTGCTGTACACCTGTTAGCAATCATTCTGTGTGCATTGTTAATGTAAACATGGACCACTGCTCTCAGACAGGGCATGTTTGTTTAGGGGCTATTGTCAGTTTCAGTTGCGAGGAGTTCATGGGGACTTTTTCCCCTCTCCTTCTTTGTGTCTGTCTCACTGCATAGAAACACAAGAATTGCCAGACTAGCTCAGATTCATGGTCCATCTAGTCTTTTATCCCACCTCCAACAGAGATCACCACCAGATGCTTCAGAAAAGGGTGCAAGACACTGTAGGCCAGCTTTTCAAAGGTATTTAGACACTGAAAGGTGCCAGTGGGCATCCAGTGGGATTTACAAATGCCCCTAAGTGTATTGGGTACCTGGCTCTCATTGAGATCGATGGGAGTTAGGCACCTAACCTATTTAGGCTCCTACTGGGATTGTCAAAAGCATCTATGACAGGTTTCAGAGTAGCAGCTATCTATATCTTTAGGTGCCTAAATACCTTTGAAAATGTGGCTGAACATATCTTGCCCACAATAGACAACCATGGAAGTCTAGGTTGCGTAAAAGATGGTTTTCAGCCCTGAAGCATGAGGTTTTATATTCCTTCCACAATTCATCTTTTAGCATTAAGTTCAGGTTTTGAACACCCAAAAATATAAAGCAAAACTGAGTCAAAATTCTCAGATGAGCCATGTTTCTAGTAGAAATTAGGTACTGAGCCATGTTTGCCAAAAAGTTGAGAAGACCTCACCCAGCTAGTTCTGGACCCTTGGTCTTTTTGGGAACCGCAAAGAATCAAGCACATTCCAATCATTTAGCAAGTATGTAAAACCTCTGTGTCTCTGCTTCCCATGGTATTTTATATGTAACCACTCTTTTCATTCAGATGACCCCCACCGCCCCCCCAAAAAATCCTTAAAAAACGGTGTTTTAATGACCAATGAAATATTTGTCAGAAAAAAATAAATTTTGCCAAAAAGAAAACCATTTTTCAATCAACTTTTTTAAATGACAAATTTGAAAATTTGAAATTCTCTCACTCCTTAAACTTTTCAGAAACTTAAAAATGTGTTTACCTCAGTTTCCCCTCCCCATACTTTCTTTTTTTATACCTTAATTTTTTTCTCAGTGGAAAAAGGAGGAGGACACAATTTTTAAAAAAGAGTAGGACTTACCCCATTAAAACAAAACAAAACAAACAAAAAATAAAATTTCACCTGAAATTTAAAAAATCTTTAAATTTTTCATTAAACATACTTAGCTATTCCAAGCACTTCTAGCTAATAGGTCCTTCTAGTTCCATCATCTAGTTTAATAATTGGTGAACTGCAACAAATTTGTTAAACTCGTATCAAGAGAGTAACATTTTTGAGTACAAAGTGTACTGGACTAGGGAGTAGTTGTCGGATAATTAATTGCAAAGCGGATATGGGAAAGGAATATGCGTGTGTGTGTGTAGTCATATGGGCTAAGGTGTTAAAGTTTTACATACAATAGCAATGGCTTTTTAAAAACCAATATATTGAAAAGGCAGAGCCACAGATTTAGCCTTACACCTGTATTGCTTGTGCAGTAAATATTTGTGTAAAAAATCAATACAGGAAGCCTACTCAGCAGTGTAAATCCTGTGTAATTATTGAGCAGAGAATTATAGTTGTCACATATTGATTTCCTTCTGCTTTGCCAAACCTTCCTGCTTTCCAAATACCTGATTCACATTCACAGGGCCAGCATTACACAAGTGAGGAAGGACTGCATATGCATGTGAACCAATATCTGTAAAGTGTTGTGCACACATACCTACACATACATTCCCTCTGAGAGTACTTAACCAGCTGATTTGGAAAGTAGAATCTCCATTTCATGGGAAATTTAGGTATGTCAACATTTTGGTTTCATCCTGAATACGGACAAAGTTAAAATTTAAAGTCTTTTGCAGATGGAAAGTTCAGCAAAAAATTAAATTTGGAAATGCTGAAGTGCTCTATTTTGGCTCAGATCAACATTGAACTGCATGCATTTGAGGTGCCGTAGTGGCTCATGGGAGTTGTAGTTACAGTTCCTAGCGACCCTGTTCTGCTCCATTGGCAAGGCTGCCTAACTGGACTACATGCCCATGGTGGGCTATTGCCTCCTGTCTCGATGAATCGTAGGAATCATCTGGAGTACTGTGTCCAGTTTTGGGCCCCACACTACAAGAAGGATGTGGATAAATTGGAGAGAGTCCAGCGAAGGGCAACAAAAATGATTAGGGGTCTAGAGCACATGACTTATGAGGAGAGGCTGAGGGAGCTGGGATTGTTTAGTCTGCAGAAGAGAAGAATGAGGGGGGATTTGATAGCTGCTTTCAACTACCTGAAAGGGGGTTCCAAAGAGGATGGCTCTAGACTGTTCTCAATGGTAGCAGATGACAGAACGAGGAGTAATGGTCTCAAGTTGCAATGGGGGAGGTTTAGATTGGATATTAGGAAAAACTTTTTCACTAAGAGGGTGGTGAAACACTGGAATGCGTTACCTAGGGAGGTGGTAGAATCTCCTTCCTTAGAGGTTTTTAAGGTCAGGCTTGACAAAGCCCTGGCTGGGATGATTTAACTGGGAATTGGTCCTGCTTCGAGCAGGGGGTTGGACTAGATGACCTTCTGGGGTCCCTTCCAACCCTGATATTCTATGATTCTATGATTCTATGAATCCCGTGACTATAGAGTATCCAGGGAGGTGTAGTCTGGCAGGGCAGCCCCACCCACAGATAAAAAAGGGGACAAGAGGCATTGAACCACAACTCCCATGAGGCACCACATCAGTTCACGCAGATACAGATTTCTGTTGAACTGACTCAAAACTAAATATTTCAGTTTGGTTCAACAAACCAAAATATTTCAGTCCTGTTCAACATTAAACTTTTTGTTTCAATTTTCCTTTTAGGAAAAACAAACAAAAAAAAAACCTGGCAAAATTGAAAGTTTTCTGTGGAAAACTTAGATTTTGCTTAAACTGTATTCTCTGTCGAAAAACAATTTGATGGAAAACTTCCAGCCAGCTATACTGGTGGCTCATGCTCACTGCAATTAAAATTAGAGAACGCTCTGAAAGGCATTAGTAGAAATGGGTCCGTATTAGGCTTCAGACAGTGTAGGGTTTTGACAATGCAGCCTTTTGGCAAGCTCTCCTTGTAAAATTTGGAACACTCGTGAAACTGACTAATTCCTAAAGATCTCTGCCCTCTTGTGCTGCATTAAATCCAGTACAGGGAGCCAAAGGCCTTTTCCATTGTGAGATCCAATTCTTACTCAAAATTATTGTGGTGGGTTCAGATCTGGAGGTTAGTGTGAAGTTGGATTTGAGGTTCTGGCTCAGGCCTGTCTTTCTAGCTTTAAATAACAGCATCAATTGCTCTCCTGAAAATTATTGTGTAATCAGCTGCCATGGTCTACCCCAGAGGTGGTTGCAATTCAGAGGTGGGCAAAGTGATACATGAATATTGTCTTTAGAGTACTATGGATCTTTAAGATGGCATTTTTCTCCAGCTGTATTGTTATGCTAACTTATATTTTAAGTGCAGTAAACTAAAGAACAGAATAAGGGATTTGAAAGAGATTAGGAAATCATCTTATTTTACAAATATTCTGGAGAGGAAGGTGTTGGACCTCATCACCCAGAGTCATGGGACCGTCACACTGTGTGAGGAAGCAGTTTTGGTTTAAAGCTACTCTGGAGAATGTTCGTCTCCCTTCTGAACACTGGGAGCATCAGCACAGGTGTAAGCCTAAAACCCAGATCCTAGCAGCGACTTAAACTGACAGCACGCTGGTCCAGGAGCAAGAAGGCTCATGTTGTGAGCACTGTTCATTTGTAGCAGATCAAAGCCCACCTGCTTTGTCTGCTGAACAAGAAACACTTGGCCTTCAGCTTCCTTACACTTGTGAACGGTGCCCAAACCCCTTTCAGATGCCAGCTGATGTAGCCTCTCTTGCAAAGCTGCTGTTTCATTACTCCGCAGAGGCATTTCTCTTTTCTGGATGGCTTGAGTGCTTCATGATTCTGGCACCTTTGAACGTTCCAAGATATTACCGCCAGGGCGTTTCTGGAAGCCGCTGAACAGGGCGCGGTTTCAGCAATAAATGCACTGACATAGAACTGATGGAATCCCGGTGCTGCACCTGGAAGCATCGGCGCAGCTCTCGTCCTAGGGGATGCAGTAAAGTCCTCCTCAATGGCCTTCCCAAGACCCATATCTTGCCTCCGTACAGATGCAGCCTCTGCAATCCCCTTCCGTATCCATAGCTCTGAGGCAAAAACTGCTCTAAAGTTTGGACCGAGGAGGAGAATCTTTTGGACGTACAAAGCCACCTTGGCAGCAGCTATGCCACTACTACCTTCAGCTGCAGGGGTGTGTGTCTGTGGCTAAATGAACCTTGAGGCTGCTGGGAGCGGGCACAGATTAGGACAGCTCTGAGGTTGCTCTGATCTGCATTGGGGATCAGTTAAGTGCAGAGCAGGCTTCAGGATGAGGGAGATAGATGCAAAGGACTTTTTTGCTCCCTCCCTCCCCTGCTCAGCTGAGCCCAGTGCTCCCTGAGCACCTGCTGCATCCATGCCGCCACCTGACAGCTTTGGCAGAGTAGTGATTGACAGGCTGCAAGCCCGTGGCCTGAGCACCACAAGATGTGCTGTCCACGGAGAGCCAGACTCACAGTGCTCCTGGGGTCCCTGATTGGCCCACACTACTTAAGCCCGGAGGGAACACCAGGAAGGAGTCTGTGCAACGAGGTGACTCCCTAGTTGGCTTCCACAACAGGCCTTGCTCCTGACCTGCTCCCTTTCCGCTCCTTCTTTGTTCCTTTCCTGGCCTAGTCCAAGCCAGCCCTGCTCCCTGGCTTCTGACTCTGGCTCCATCCACTAGGCCTGGCCGCCCACACCCTGGCGGTTACACAAACCCCATAATAGTTGCTCAGTAGCAATGATTTATTAATATAGGGCTAGATTCCCAGTCTCCCTCACACCGTGTAAATCTGGTGGCTCTGCTGATTTACTCTGAATTTGAACCAGGGTAACTGAAAGCAGACTTTGGCCTAGAACAAAGGTGGGCAAACTACTGCCCGTGGGCCACATCCGGCCCGGAGGACTGTCCTGCCCAGCCCCGAGCTCCTGACCCGGGAGGCTAGTCCCCGACTCCTCCCCTGCTGTTCCCCCTCCTCTGCAGCTACGCCGCCGCACGGACAATGGGGCTGTGAGCTCCCGCTGCTCAGAGTGGCATGGTAAGTGGTGGTGGCGCATGCGCGGCAGTGGAGGGGTTGGGTAAAGGGTCCCAGGGGGAAGACGGGGCAGTTAGGGGCGGGGGATCCCGGGGGGCAGTCAAGGGACAGGGAGCAGAGGGCGGTTGGATGGGGCAGAAGTTCTGGGGCAGTCAGGGGACAGGGAGCGGGGCGTTTGGATAGGGGATGGGATCCCAGGGCGGGGGGCGCAGTTTGGGGCAGAAGGTCCCAGGAGGGGGCAGCCAGGGGACAAGGAGCAGTGGGGGTTGGATGGGTTGGGGGTTCTGAGAGGGACAGTTAGCTGGCAGGAAGTGGAAGGCGGTTGGGGCCAGGCTGTTTGGGGGGCACAGCCTTCCCTACCTGGCCCTCCATACAGTTTCACACCCCAATGTGGCCCTCGGGCCAAAAAGTTTGCCCACCCCTGGCCTAGAACCTCTCTTACATCAGGCCCTGGCATGCAGCGGTTGACATGACTGTCATTTGTGGAAGGCAGTTGACTTCTTAAAGATGGGGAAGGAATTGAACAAAAGGGTCAGAGCAAGTTTTCTAGGCAACTCTTGTGATTCATTCAAGCATTTCCAAATGCCACCGAAAGAGGAGTGTACCCGCTTTGCGTCGTTCATAGCTATGTTCGCTGCTCGTTAATTATTACGTTTGTTTTCAAGTATAAGACTTTATTTTGATGCCCTGTTCCCTTATCACATATAAAATAAGAAGTTGGTTTATTTTTTATTACTATTATTTATTCCATTTGGAGGAGTGGCAGTAACCTCGTAAAGAATTCAGCCATTGTAACTATGGTTAGCATTACATGTTAGAGGAACTTCCCACTTCTGAAGAAAGCAAATTTTACTTTTTTTAACAGTAAAACACAAATAGCTCCCAATTTTTCCCCCCTCAGGCTGCACCAAATCAAAGCTGCATCATTGCTCTGCTGGTTTCTATTTACCACTATATTTGGGTGTAAGCTGCCTGCAGTGGAGAAAGCCAGGTCGAGGATGAAAATCCTTTACTAATCCACTGTCTATTTAATTTCAGCTAAAGCCTCCCTCCTTTCTGCTGTTTACCTCGGCAGGATCAGCTGCCTGGATGCTGTATTAGGCTCAGTCATGCACTGTCACCTTGAGGAGGAAGTTGCCACGTTTGTTCTCATCCTGATAAAATGCCCTGTAACTCCATCACAGTCATGAGAGCCTTCTCCTTTGTAGCCTCCGCTGTCTGGAGCAGCCTCCTGCTGTCTCTCTCTGCCTCACCAACTCTCCATTTAATGAAAGGCTGCAGCAGTGACCAGTCAAAAGCAAAAC
The DNA here is from genome assembly GCF_965152275.1 of Natator depressus. Lineage (NCBI taxonomy): Eukaryota > Metazoa > Chordata > Testudines > Cheloniidae > Natator > Natator depressus. Next base: position 71,504,009 of record NC_134243.1, read on the forward strand.
CAATCTGGATTTTGGCTGCAGAACTCCACATTTGCACACTCTGTCTCAATATATAAGTACATCTGCCACCCAGCTAGGGTGACCAGACAACAAGTGTGAAAAATTGGGACAGGGGTGGGGGGTAATAGGTGCCTATAGAAGAAAATGCCCCAAATATCGGGACTGTCCCTATAAAATAGGGACATCTGGTCACCCTACTCCCAGCTAACCCGCACACCCGCAACGGCTGTGGCTGAGCCCATTGTACTGCCGTCCTTTACTCTTAATATTCACTGCTTTTCAGATCTCAACTGGAGGCCTTCATGCCAGGGCCTCTTTGTTATTCCTCTGGTTATTATTTCGCACTGGTTTTCAAATGTGGTCACTTAGACTGTACCCACAAGCCCCACATTTGTGCACAGGAATGGACACTTGGATACAGTGGCGGAGCACTCCATAGGTTGTCGCTTTGGAAGACTAGGCCCCCCCCTCTGCAGAATGTTTGGGAGGCAGTTTTGTTTTCTAAATAATTGCCTGCATTGCAGATTGTGACTCTTCATCTCAAAGAGACGGCCCCGGTGCTTGGGAAAAGTGGAAGGTGGAGAGTCTGGTGAACACGTAGAGAACACTTCAGTCTTTGTCCCCTGCTGAAAGAGGCTTCAGCTTTAGAATCCCTAGTATGGAACTTTGTTTTACAAGAGCTGGAGGTGGCTGAGGTTTTGTAGAGAGATGAAAAGGGACACGAGACCAATTAATTCCAGAGATAATGCGCCCCCCCCAAAAAAACCCTCTCCCAAATCTGTCTCCTAGGTTAGTGGAGAGCATAGGTAACAAACACTTGAACTGTGTATCTTGGAAAGTCCAAAAGCATTCTCAACCCGAGTCATAAAGCAGGGATTGGCAACCTTTGGCACACGGCCCACCAGGGAAAGCCGCTAGTGGGCCGGGCCAGTTTGTTCACCTGCAGCATCTGCAGGTTCGGCCGATCGCAGCTCCCACTGGCCGCGATTTGCCATCCCAGACCAATGGGAGCTGTGGGAAGGGCGGCCAGCATATCCCTCGGCCCACACTGCAGGTAAACAAACTGGCCCGACCCGTCAGCAGCTGCGTGCCAAAGGTTGCCGATCCCTGTCATAAAGCAACAAATGTCTCAATCCCAAGGATAACACAAGGAACTGAGGCCAGATCCAAAAGTGTTTAGGTGCCTAACTCCCATCAAAATCTAACCCTCCTGCTTGGTCCCATGCACACAAATATCATCTTCTATTTTTATGCCAGAGCCCCAAAATACCCTCCTCCACAGTGTCGCTGGAGGGGACACGAAGCTGGAGATGCTGCATGAAAGCTCATTTCCATGAGATTTACAACCTGGTTTTGCAGGCATAAGGGATTTGATAAGCATCCAAACCACCCAGCATTCAAGTCAGGTGCAGATTTGGGGGCAGAATTCAGGTCTCCTGAGTCACAACCTCTGTATTAACCACCTGGTAACATACACTCCCTTAAATATATGTACATTTATCAGTGCAATGCTTCTTTTCACTGTTTGTGTTCAATGCATCTCCTCTCCTGAGATAATGACGTCGAAAGCAAATAAATAGTGCGAGGCCGCTGTCTTAAATATTTCTACAGTGCCTTGATATCTTAGGCCTTATCTACACACACAGGTTGTACCACTTTAACTACAGTGGCATAGGCAAAGCAGTACACCCCTTAGCAGTTTTACCAGTATAAATGTGTGTGCAGGAAGGGGAATAAGCGACAGTGGTACACAGCATCTTTCTTCCACTACAACTTCATCCACACTTGTATAATTATATTGGAAAAAAGTTATACCCCCTTATGATATAAAAGAGTTTAGACCAGGCTTTTAGTAAATATTCAAGAGCCCATCTTTGAGAACTTGCCTCTCAGGTAGAATTAATCCTCTTGCAAGTTTTGTTTGTTTGTTTGTTTGTTTTGTTTTTTGAGGCCCACAAGTTGCCTTGTTTTGGTAGTCATCTGTCCAAAGGCATAAGAACAGAACGGCCATACTGGGTCAGACCAAAGATCCATCTAGCCCAGTATCCTGTCTTCCGACAGTGGCCAATGCCAGGTGCTTCAGAGGGAATGAACAGAAAGGGTAATTATCAAGTGAGGCAGAACAGTGATGCCCATGAACCAGAAATACTGTAAGCCCAGTTGCCTCAATATTGCTGTATTTACCAATGACTGCAGAAGAGCATGATGTTTAATGGAACTGAAAGGCCTAAAATCTCCGATAAACATTGCATCCCTCCACCCCCAATCAAAAAACAAACCAAGACAGGTTCTATTTGTTTTGACTTGTTGTTCTGGGATGCACATGGAAACAGAATATTTATACCCAGCTAGAGAGTTTCTGGCTGAAACAAGGTTAGCAAACTAAACCTTTTTTGTATTAATACCTAAATATGAAATTATGCTGCCATCGAATATGAGGGCAGAACAGACTGGGAATGGAACCGTGTGAGCTGGGCCACATCCCAAGCAGCTCAGATTCTATCTGACCCCCTCAACGAGAAAGTCAGACCACATGCACACCACAAAAATCAAATATAAATCTGATGCCATATTTTACACTCAGCTGCTAGGCACTCATTCCCACGCAGCCTGCCAGGAAGAGCTGAAATAATGGAGTCAAGTGAATAAGAACAGACAGTTGGGGAATGGGAGTTATTTGTTTCTTTATGGGTGGCTGTGAGGATAAATGCGGGGGTGGGAGGAGGAGGCAATTGCTGTGAAGAAAATTTAGTGAATTTTAAAAGCGCATTGTAAGTAAATAAATAATAAATTTGAAAATTCAAGCCCTGGGTGTCTTTGCAAGCACTCCCCAAGCCATGAGGCTGGTTCCTAGGAAAGCTCAGAAGCTTGCAGCCTCACTTTGAAATAGCGGGGAGCAGGCTATGGATTCTGGGTGTTGGCAGGCATCTCTGCTTTGCTTCTGGATTTCAAATTCCAATATCCAGCTTGGCCAGAACAGGGAGCTTTGGCATCTGGCTGGGAGATGGAATAAAATCCTATGGCCAGATTCTGCTTTCCAGATATGCTGGTGTAAATCAGGAGTCATTTTATTGAGGTAACCAAGAACAGAGCTTGGCCTTTGGTTGCCCGATTAGGTACTGGGCAATCTAGAAAGAGCTCAGCACATTGGGCGCCTAAATGCAGTTGTGTAGATGGCAGCTGAGCATCTAGGCCTTAAGTGATGCAGACAGCAAATCCACGACAAAGTCGTGAGGAGGACCCTGGTGTCCTTACTCCTTGTTCCTTGCTCTGATCACTAGGTCATGCTGGTTCTGAAGATCAGAGTTCCTGTGCACGATTGAACATATCCTACCTACACAGTTTATACAGCTCCTCAGCTTGGGTAAATCAGAATAGCTCCATGAACTTCCATGGTGCAATGCTGATTTTCACAACCAAGGATCTGGCCTGAGCTCATTCATATTTAGTATTTTATTAAGTTCTGTTTATAATGAAAATGTTCAGGTTTTGACTCCTCCTCACCTGCCGTTGGTCTGCGTCTCCTTCCTGTGGATTACATCAGCGTTCTTGTGTCGTAATGCAATGTCATGCTGGATAATGATGCATCAGGCTAGGAAACATGACTTGGCCCAAGATCAAAGCTGTTTCACAGTTCAATGTACACTTCACAGAAGATTTTTGGGACATGTGAATTAGACTGTGCAGATTCTGATGCACTTTTCTTTATCCTCATGTTTTTAGGGGGTTTGGACATGCCCCTTTTGAAGACTTTTAATTTTTTTTTAAGTTCCTTTCATTTTCTCGCATTTGAGCAAGTAATTAATCCATTCACTGCTGCATTTAAGAGCAAGACAAAAAAATGCACCTAGCCCAAGCTCTGGGTGCCCTTGACAATTGTATTAAAACACACATCAGGCATGAAAACAACTCCAGCAACATCCTTCACCATATACAGTAAAAACTGACTAAGCCTTACAGCAAAAGGGGAACTCAGGGGGAATAAGCTACTCTCATAAACTCTGCATCTCAAGCCACAATCCCCATCTCCAAGAGCCTCTGCATGAAGAGCATTGGACTAAGGAGTTGATTGGCTGTTTTCTGACCAATGAGGGAGCACGTTTCAAAGCTGTAGGATACTCTGCCCACACTGTTTTCTTCTTTATATTGAAGGAGCTCCTGTTCGAGCACCTCTGCTGATCAGTTGTGACAGCGCCCACGGAGGGAGAGGGCATCTCTCAGTAGGCAGATCCTAGCCTTTTAGGCCTTTATAGGTCAGAACCCACATTGTGCATTTCACCTGGAGAGCCACAGAGCATCAAAGTTACATGTTGACAGAGAGAAAGCCCACTTCTCAGTTGGGGTTTTTTAAGAGCTCTGCTTCTGCTCTTTATTTCTGACTTACTTCCCAATCATCTATTTTGTGTAATCAGTATCTTCTCCACAAGCAACAAACAATGTCTTCACCTTGGACTCTGGTGTCACTGTGTGGTCTAGTGGGCTTGAACGTCAGAAAGGAACCGTGAATAAAGTTTCTCTTCCTGGCTTTGACACTCATTAGCTGTGTATCCTTGAGACCCAATGGAGCACAGAACCTAGCTTGGGTTTATGTATACATAGAGTGTGCATCCCCAGTTGCTTTTCTGCTCAAGCAGAAGTGCATGTTCACATTTTCACGTGCACTCTTGAAAATAGACCCTCAGCGTCTTAACCTTTGTTTTATTTTTATCATCCATAAAATGGGGATGATAATATTTGCTGATCCATCTTACAGGTATGTTGACAGGCTTAATTAATGTTTGCCTGGGGCTTTGAAACATTAAATAAACACTATTAATGTGATGTTGGGAGCAGCAGGAGAATTGTTTTAAAAATAAAGCAACAATCCAGTGTTGTCATGCAAATTGTCTAGAATAACGATAAGAAGGAAGAGCAGAGGAACAGAAGAGATGGAAGCAAAACTGGCGTTTCAGCTGAAAATTTCCAAGAGACGCGAATGAAGCAAATTCCCTGCATCATGTTTCAGGCTTTGCAGCTTGAAGCCTCATCTGGTGACTTACAAGTGTTTTAAAAAATAATAATTAAATGAGCAGAGAGAGCTTTATTAAATGGAGTAATTACAGGAGAGAGACAGCTTATAGTGATACGATATGCGAGACCTATTGTTATTTATTGAGATTGCTACAGCACACACAGCGCACTAACCACACACGCCGCAAACACGGAAGGCAGTTCCTGCTCTGACAGGTGTGTAATCTAGAAAGACAAGGATGGGAAAAGGGTGGGGATAAGGGATATGACATCCCCAGAGAAGGAGTCAGGGTAGTAATAATCGCATGGTGCATGAGCGAGCATTTTAGTTTTTTAAACTAAAGGGCAAAATCATGGAATACTGTCCCCACTTACTCCCTTGGGCTGGTATCACAGGTTGTAGCATGGGAGGAAAAGTGGGCTCTACAGAGTTGCTGCCTCCCACATACCCATGAAGATGGGCAAGAGGGAGGGGTGGATTTTATGGAATGGAGCCTCCGTCTCCCAATACGCCCAGCAGCATGCAGAGCACTGAGTATGGTCCTGGCACTGTTTATATCCCCTACCCCCAGATAAACAAGGGAACTGGGTGGGTGATTGTGGTAATGATTGGGCCTGGCTGGGAACTTTTCATCAGGATGATTCTCAGATAGAAACTGACTTTCTGTAGAATTGACATTTTTAATGGGAAAATTTTAACTTTACTGGGAAATTTTGATTTTTTTTCTTCTATGGGAAAATCATTCCTAGCTTCATGGCTCCTGCACTCCTCAGCACTGCTGGAAGTTTAGCCTCTCCGGCTCTGAAACAGCCTTCCAGGGCTCCCAACTCTCAGCCTCCCTGAGCTGCCCTGCTCTCTACCTGCCAGGTTGTCAGGGCTCCAGGCAGCTTGTGGAGTGCAGGAAACATTTTGAAAAGGTGGAAACAAAATGTCACTTTGCCCTTTTTTTTCTTTCTTTTTTTTTTTTTCAAATGCAGTTTTATGAATTTTCATTCTGCAAGAAATTCCAAACATTTTGATATTACGGTCCATTTCAGAATGAAAATGGATTTGAAATTTCAGAGTTTCCTGTGGAACATGAATTCCGGTTCCCAGCCAGCTCTGGCGATGATATAGCCTGAAATTTCCCTCTTTCCCCTGTCATCGTTCCACAACTCAATTTCCCCCATCTCCAGTTCTCAGCTTTCATCCAAGTATCCAGGTGTCCTTCCCTCCCAGTACAAAATCCCCTCCCCGTGTATAAAGGAGCAGTTCCCTCATCTTGTAAACAAATGATCCCTGCTAGTCAGTTGTTAGAACTTCTGTGGCATCTACATAAAGTAGCTAACTGTAATGGATATTTCTAATCCCCGAAATCATTCAGGAGAACGTACAGTCTCTCCCACACAGCCATATTCTCACACACTAGGTTTGTGGGGTTTTTCCAGGATTTCTGTCCTCCTCACCACTCTCAGGCCATTAAAGTAAAAATTACCACAGCCCATCACATTCTAGAAAGCTCCACGCACAGTTGCAGTTATGAGGTACTCATTAAAGTCCATGGGAGGGTGGGTGACGTAAACCTCTGCATGAGACACTTTCAGAAATTGTCATTTCTCATTTTTAAGCCCTTTCAGTGGAAAAATCAATCCCATAAACACAGGGGACGTCCTGTGAAGTTTTGAGTATGGAAAAATAATTTCAGTGAAGGGGAAGAATTTGTTTTCTCCAGGATATTGAACATGTGTGTAGGATATCTGTGGGATATTTGAGAGGATAGGTATGCTGTGTACACGCTGGATGGGATTTTCAAAAGCACTTGTCTTAGGCCTCACCCTCCTCCCAGGAGGAGAATTAAGCCAACAGGGAGTGGTTTTTGCAAATCCCCTCCACTGTGTGTGTGTGTGTGTGTGTGTGAGAGAGAGAGAGAGAGAGCAAGAGCTCGAGGATACCTGCTCCTAATATCCTGTTTTGATTATTTTCATTTCCTAGTAGTACCCCCTCTGCTCTTCATTTTTTCTTCCCCTGGAGACCAAGTTTCACCTCTCTGTGGGGCGTGTGTTCTCCAGCTGCCAGAAAAGGAGGTTGGAAGTTCTGAGGTCACCCTTCATGTCCCTGCTGCTAGGGATAAACCATGATTGTTGTGCTTTTGCCTTAGTCTTTATGTGCCTGGAGAGTCTTCTCCTTTCTACCTGTCCCCTCCCTATGGGGAAGCTGCTTTCCGTACAGCTAAGGAGAAATGGAAAATCCAGACCAAGTAATTGCCTTTCCAAAATCCGCCTGTGCCTCATCATGCAGCTGAATTATGTTAGTCTAGGATAAGCACACAGTGCACAGTTACCTACATAAGTACCCTGAGCACCCAGTGTGTGGGGAGAACATGCAATAGAGATGATACAAATCAGTGTCACAGACAACAAGTTTGAGGGTGTCCTTGCTAGAGATGGGTTACCTCAGGATGAAGTGAGTTGGCCTGGATGTAATGTGAATAATGTTGTTTTTTAGCAGACTGATTCAATAAAGGAGGGTTAGCAGCACCAGTGAGGTGGCAAGAGGGGTCAGGGAAACCATGTTTCTTTTTCTAAGTGTGTGCATGAGCTAGTTTCAGTTTTTTCATTAGATTTACCTGATAAAGAACACACACTGCCTGCCCTGCTGAGACGCGCTCTCGAAAAGCTCTCCGGGAGATACTTGTGGAAGCCGGTAAGCAGACTCTGTACTGAGAGGACACAATGTTTGCAGAAAGCAAACACATAAACCATGCAGCTCACCTCCAGAGTACCAATGTCGGTTGTGGGTTTGTTTGTTTTTATTCCCTTCCCTTTATTGTTCATGCAGATTAATGATATGTCAGGAGTTCCTGTAGGTGTTATAGAGATTGCGCACGGCTGGCTTTAGCTTTTCCCCTCTCAGAATTTGGCTGTTGAGTGGCTTTTTAAATATTGCTGCTATGCATTGATATCTGGCACTGCAGAGCGAAGAAATGAGCCTTTCTGTGGACATAAAGTGTGCGGAGCCCATGCCAACAATCTTTAGAGTTTTTAATTACCAAGCCATTCAAAACCTGCCACCTCCGAGAGAGATAATTTGACACCAGTTTAAGGTTTTAACATCTGCTCTTTGTACAGAGCTGAGATGGTTGATGGAATCTGTTTAATTTTTCATTGTCAGATGTTTCCTTTGTGTTCCTGTAACCGCGATCTTTAGTTGACTGAGTGGAAATACTGACCTCCAAGGAAGCCTGGCTAAAGTGGATCTTTGTGGTGGGAAAATTAGCTGTTTCTCAGTCCTCAGCTCTTCCATAAAGAGATGAGTGTGATCTAGTGTTCAGAATATAGGAGTGGAAAAGAGGATGGCCTGGATTATAATCCCACACTGACGCTAGCTCCCTGTTAGATCTGGGTAAATGATTACATCTCTCTCTCTGTGCTTCAGTTTCCCCATTTGTAAAACCTCCCACAGTGTTTTGGGTATTACTGATTGGTATCTGTAAAGTGCTATTTCCCGTGGTTGCCACTACGAGTACCAACCTTTGTCACGCCACAGAGTTTTACTTCTCCTTGGTTGAGAATTATAGCTACCACATTTTGTGTTTTCACCATGGTGTTTCCTATGCTGGGGAAGTTCCATCATTTGTGTGGAAGCCTCATATTTCAGTGAGGCCTGTGTTGGTGGTAAGTGCCGATGTTATAATTACCCCTGGATTTTTGCTAGGGTTAGAGGCAAAAATAGCAAAATGCTGCAGATGCGTTACGCCTGGCACGAGCTGAAACCAGGAGCTAGTGATCCTCCACTAATATGACTGTCAGAACTTTCAGAATGAGTGGGGGATGAGGTTCAATAGATTTCACGGTCCAAATTCAGGAAAGTATGAAGGCACATGCTAAACATTAAATATGTGCTTAAGTGTCATTGAAGTCAGGGCAGGGATTGTCTGTTACTGTGTATACAGTATGTACCATGGTGGTGCTCTGATCTCAGCTGGGGCTTCTAAACACTACTGTTCTATACGTATTAAGTCATTTATGATTTGTATTGCAGTAGCACTTAGGATTCCCACTCATGGGCCAGGATCCCCTTGTGTGCTAGGTGCTGTATAAGCACAGAGCGAAAAGACGGTCCTTCCTCCAAAGAGCGTACACTCTGAGTAATAGTAAGTCACTGACGGAGAAAGCTGAGATTCAAAGACTGATATCTTACAGCAGTGACCACCTCCTCTCCCCCCATATATTTATTTATTTTATTCCCACAGCTTTATTTTCGGAATCAAAAAGTGAAGCAAATACAAAGGATTCATAAAGGGCTGAAAGGAAAAGGGACGGGGCATTTGCCTTTTCACTTTATGGTCGTCTGCCTTGAGCTCCAATTTCCTGATGCCATGCAGGCCCGGGATTTCTGTAGCGATAAAGGGCTTGCACTGCTCACTGTGTGAAGCTCACTTGAATGCGACAGCCTTCCTAACGTCACGAGTATCATTCATATTTAATTCCAATTCTAATTCTGGGTTTGTACCACTGGAGTGGAGAGAAATCTCTGAGCAGAAACTATGCCTCTCTCCTTAACTGCGTCTCAATTAGACACCTGCCGCTGTGGTTTCAAGCTGCTCCGTTCCCCCCAAAGGCAACGTTTTATAAATAAAACACCCCATCCACTCACCCTCCTCCACTCTCTACCAGCTTAGCTCAACAAGTCAGTGGTGCTCTTTCATGGGCTACAACTGCTGGCCATCAATCCCACTTGAATTCCAGAGCTGTGGGTAGCATTAGAGTGCTGTGCCCAGGATAGCTAGTAGGAGAGGAGTTCAGAGCATCGCCCCTGTCAACTGCGGTAACCTCCAAAGCGTGCTGCGCTCTTCATGCCAGCCGGGTTTTAATGATTCTATCGTCGTGCATGTCAATAGTGTCACAACGAAAATGATGATCATTTTAAGGCACTATTATTACTTTATTAAAGTGTTTGCTGCCGACAGTATTGTAGCATCTGGGGTATCGGAAGGCATGCAGTGAGACCACGTTGTGGTGAGACCACATTGTTTAAAACACCCAGTGCACTTTAAGGCAGGCAGCACCATCACACGGCAGCGGCTGCCTCCTCTCGACCTGGTGACAGGTGGCTGCACCCAGAAGAACACTTTGTTTCTGTTCCCCCAGCCTCTCCTTCAACAAACCAGGCCCACCTGCAGCCCAGCTAATGGGGGCGGGGAAGCCCATTTTGCTTGGACTGGTATCAGATAGGCAATGAAGACAGTCCCTGCCACAAAGACCGTTGGAGAGGTTTGGCAGCACATAATGTCTCCTCCTTTGTGGAGATGGCTGGAGGATGTAGAAGCACAGGAGGTGCGGTCTGTGTGAACGGCCTACTGGCAGAGTAAGGCACTGCCCACTGTGTGTAAAGGTGGGAGAATCAAGCTACAGCAGTTATTGCAAAACCATAAGGTCTGAATTTTCAGACCTAAGATCAGATCTTCAGCTAGCGTAAACGGGCAGAGCGCCAGTAAAGTCCGTGTAGCCGCTCCAGTTTTCACCTGCTGGGATCTGGCCTACGGTCTCCACATTTGTGCATGCCCAGCCCATCTCTGACTCCACACACAGAGCAACAAGGGCAACAATCAAGTCATTTCATTTTGAGCCATCTGATACGTGGGTGCAGAACTGCCCATTTGTGTGTGTTGTATTTTGCCTGTAAATTTTGCGTGTGCATATTGAGAAGCTGGTTTGAGGATGGCTGAATGTTTTGCCCTCAGTCTAATCCCTTCAACTACATCTTGACTATGGAACAACATCCCTCAGGGACGGGCCCCTCTCCTCTCCCATTCTCCAGCAGTTGGAGAGAAAGCACAAGCACTTCTTGCTACGCTTGTAAGGGAAGCCCTCCTAGCTGAGTTATAGAGGGATCGCAAACTTAACTTTGGCATAGGTTTTACTTGGTGTCATGGCAATACTTACACAAACACAATCCCAGAGATGTCTCATTTCCTGTTTTAACAAGCCTCGAACAAAAGAAGCAAGCTTACTTTTCCCAGAACTGGGGTGATAAATTTGACCAAAAAGCAGGAGAGTTTTCTATACTTGTCCTTGCAGTGCATGGGAATCAAAATCTCATGCACACAACCACCATGACCCTCTCTGGAAGTGCAGGTTCCATAAAGAATACAGTGTAGTGCAGCTGTTTGCTACTTGTCAAAGGCGGGTTTGTAGAAGCTATAAATAGGGAGTGTGCACTGTTCACACACATCTAAGAAGCGACGTCTCAGCCATGCAAATAGCCAGGGCTCAGTCTGGTGTAGATCAACATTCCATTTCTGCCATAGTGTTCTCCCCTCAACACCCAGGTGGGGAGCAGTAAATTTTGAAGACTGCAAACCACATTCTTGGCTGGGTAGCTGAAATCACCGAGCGCCTCACTTACTCCCCTCCAGCCTCATGTCAGCTGGCAATATATCAATCGCTCTTTGTATGTACAGCTTGGCCTGTCTGTCTGTTTCCAGCTGACGCACCGACAAGCTGCATGCTTTCAGGCAAGTCACTTTTCTTGGTGCCCGGCCTTCCCCATCTGTACAGTGGGAGTATCTGTACTTTACCCTCCATGTGAAGTGCTTGGAGTGAGATCTTTGGATGAAAAGTTCTATATAAAAGCTAAGTGCACGCTCGCTCACTCGCTCGTTGTTTTGTGTCATTATTAGTGCACTCGTTACTATGGCTATCCAGGCAGCATCAATTATATTTCCTTATTTCTCCTAGCCCTGGTGACCTATTCATTCAGTAGTTGATAGAGCGGTTAGACCTGGTGATGCTGACCATAATCATCTCTATTTTATGGAATATGCTTTTTTTCCCTGCGTACGCTGTAACACAGACCATTGAGTACAGTCAATAAGCTATTTATTGGAATTAATATTGAGGTGAGATTTGATCAATTAAGGCCCCAATTTAGGGAAGCACTTAAGCATATGCTTAAATCCCATTGGAGTCAGTGCTAAAAGGTAACATGATTAAAGCTAAGCGGCTACCTTAGGGATGGAGTTAGGCACATGCTTCCAGTGCTTTGCTGAATCAGGATCTAAACCTGTCTAACATACACATTTCTTTGTGTGTGAAATCCTTTGAAAGCCACGATATATATACTTTAGACATCACCAATCAAAAGAGTATACAAACGTATCAGCCCACACAATAACTATGCAATTCAGTGCAAAAACATCTGGTCACAGGAAACATATGCTTGCAGGAGAATTGCCACAAAACTCTGGAACTCCATTTATCCTGAGCCAGGGATGTATTTCTTTATAAGTGTCTAATGAGGGCTGGCAAGGCAAGATCTTTATGTGGAGGTGTAAAAACAGGAGACATGAGCTAGATGGACCTTTGGTCTGACCCAGGATGGCCGTTCTTGTGTTTTTATGTAGGCATCCACCACTACTTTAAGAGCTGATGGTTTATGGTTTTGAAATGCTGGCACTTAATAAGCATATAGCACAGTGGTTTTCAACTTTTTTTTTCATTTGCGGACTCCTAAAACATTTTGAATGGAGGTGCGGACCCCTCTGGAAATCATAGACATAGTCTGTGGACTCCCAGTGGTCTGTGGACCACAGGTTGAAAACCACTGATATAGCATCAGACTGAGGAGGGATGGACAGATGTGGGAGATCTCTGAGGCCAAATGAGGTGCTTTCCTGACAGTCAGCAATGGAAGTGCACAGTTGCGGGACTGAGAGGCAGGGAAAATTCTCCTTAGCTTTAAAGCGTAGTTTTGAAAAGGAAGACAGCAATTCTCTCATATAATGACATGCAGTCATGTGCAGCTGTACACCAGCAGAATCCACCATCAGCTATGGTAATAAAGGAGCTGTCCATGTACTCAGGCCAATGCTTGTTGGCTGTGCCACTTCACCTTTTCTTTGTACCAGGGTTAGACACCTATTCCTTCCAAGAAGTGCCATGGAGGTATTTAACTTTCATCAGACACAGGGCCAGTTCCTTGCCTGATTTACACTAATCAAGGATCTGGCCCTTAGTCAGTAGGGATGTCACAGTAACACCACATCTACAGAATGGCACACCTAACAGCCCACCAACCCCCCACTTGCCCTTGTTCTGCATTATAGTGTCAGCAATTAATTTGTTCGGGGCCACTGCACCAGTATTGCCCCTCATGGCCCAGTAGAGCACCCCCTCTAGGCTCCTGGTTTCTTAGCCGTCACCTCTCCTGGGCAGAGACCTGCCTCTCTTCCCCCTCCTGACCAGGGTTTTTCCAGGTTGCACAGTTCCCCACCTACGCTATGAGTTCCCTGGCAAGTCAGGCTGTCTAAGCAGGCCTATTGTGCTTTCTCCTCAGCTGCTATAAACAATGTAATAGCCCACAGTTAAGTTACCACATTACATTACAGCATTACAGTCAAAACTTTAAACCATTAAAGAACCTACATGCATGCTAATAAGCTGACCAGAGATCGCCCCAACTCCAACAAGGACTCTGACAGGTGATTAGTCCTTCACACCCCACCAAGGGATTTTTCTGTGGTTACAAGTTCGCAGCAGCTCTTAGCTCAGAACAAGCACTCCCATAAATCTATGAGTCACATCTTTATTCAGTATGGACCTTTGATCTTGGGACCCTGGGAACAGATAATCAGCAGACAATCGCCTTCTCCTCAGGACTTAGTTCCAATGGGCTGAGTTTTTGCATAACCAGAGGCAGGATTTACATTCACCTCCCCCTCAGTATTTAACAGGAAATCCCCTTCACACGTATTGTCCCAGAAGTTCATTCTTGTCTGCCACATTGTTCAGTATAGTTCTTTGATCATCCAGGCCCTCAAGAATACATCACCTTTGCATTTAATACAATGGACTCCAAAGATACTTAAACTTAATTCAGTAAGATCTCCCAAAGATAGTGCAGGAAATTGCCATACCTGACACAATATGAACCCAAAATCTGGTGACGAGGGAGTTTAGACCCCATAACCTTCAGCCCCAGAGGTAAGAGTGCTGCCGACTGAATGAAAACAATACTCTACTGCAATCACACCAAGCTTTGTTGTGTTCTTTTTTCTTTATAGGCCTGATTTCAACAATCTTTATATGAAGATTTTTAGGCCACCATGGTCAGAAAAACTACTTGGCCCAACTTAAAACAACAAATTCCCATTGCAGTTTGGATGCACTAAATATACATGGGTTTGATTTTTGAAGGAAGTGATTTTTCCCCCCACCCCCAGTGGGAAATTCTGCCATAATACTTGCTGTCAAGAGCAATGGGGACTTTATCCAAGAGGCGAGAGGTCATAACTTCTGGGCACCTATATATAACTCTGGTTATATAAATATATCTAAAATGTGCTCAAATAATGTTACATTTCTAGTCCATAAAACAGCCATAATCTGGATCCAGAGGCCATAGTATATTTTCCAGCTGAATCGGTTTATATAAAAAGAAAAGGAGTACTTGTGGCACCTTAGAGACTAACCAATTTATTTGAGCATAAGCTCACGAAAGCTTATGCTCAAATAAATTGGTTAGTCTCTAAGGTGCCACAAGTCCTCCTTTTCTTTTTGCGAATACAGACTAACACGGCTGCTACTCTGAAACCGGTTTATATAAAGTTTGTTAATAAAAGGAGCAGAGTCACCGGGAGAGATAGAATCTCTGCAGTTGCATGAGCGCCCTCACTGCTGCTGGGTTTAAAGAACGGCTCCTGCAGTTGGACCTGGCAAAGACTCTTTCTAAACAAAATTCCTGATACGAGTCCAGAAAAGAGCAAACACCCCAGCTGTTCCAGACAGAGGCTGAGCGAACTGGCCTGTTTCATTCTTTCCATTGCTGCTGTTCAAATGGACTGCTCTGGGAGAAGTGGCAGACAGAAATAATGATAGGAAACCCTTCCTGAGAGGCTGATTCTGCCAGTCTTACCTTGAGTAGCACCTTACTCCACACAGGGTACATGGGTCTCAGAGCCTGGGCGGGACCGTCTACATGGCTATTTTAAGCACTAAAACAAGAGCCCTGAGACTGTAGAATCAGTTCTGAGACTCACTGTGGTGTGGTGGGTTTTTTTTTTTGCAATATAAATGTGCAGACACAGAACTGCTGGGAGGGAGGACAATGGAAATGAGTTTGCATGAGTGAAAACCAAGGGGTAGATCAATCCCCCCTGGTGTGTGAAGGCAAGGGCCTTGGGAGAAATTCCCACTCCCCTTTTTCAGCCTGCACTGGGGCCAGACAGAAGTGCAGACCCTGCGCTCTGGAGAACATAGGTTCTGCTTCTTCTGTACTCCTAGAGAGTACCAAGTAGGCACAAGGAGGGATAGGCAGGCTTAGGGTTGCCAATTTTCTACTTGCACAAAAGCGAACACCCTTTCCCTGCCCTCCTCTGAGGCCCCACCCATGCCTCGCCCCTTCTCTGAGGCCCCACCCCTTCTCACTCCATCCCCCCTCCGTCTGTCGCTCACTCGCCCCACCCTCACTCACTTGCTCATTTTCACCGGGCTGGCTCAGGAGACTGGAGTGTGAGAGGGGGTGAGGGCTCTGGCTGGGGGTACGGGCTCTGGGGTGGGGCTGGGGGTGAGGGGTTTGGGGTGCAGGAGGGTGGGATCCCCGGACTGGGATTGAGGGGTTCAGAGGGCAGGAAGGGAATCAGGGCTGGGGCTGGGGCAGGGGGTTGGGGCCCAGGAGGGGGTCAGGGGTGCAGGCCCCCGGCGGTGCTTACCTTAAGCAGCTCCTGGAAGCAGCGGCATGTTCTCATGCCGGCTCCTATGCAGAGGTGCGGCAAGGCGCTCTGCGCGCTGCCCCGTCTGCAGGCACTGTCCCCGCAGCTCCCATTGGCCACAGTTCCCAGCCAATGGGAGCTGCGGGGGCTGCCCCTTCACATAGGAGCTAGAGGGGGGATATGCCGGCTGCTTCCTGGGAGCCGCGCAATGTGGAGGCTAGCAGAGAGCCTGCCAGCCCCAGTGCACGGTGCTGCAAACCGGAAAGTCAACAGCTCGGTCAGCAGTGCTGACCGGAACTGCCAGAATCCCTTTTCGACGGGGTGTTCTGGTCAAAACTGGACACCTGGTCACCCTAGGCAGGATGTATGTCCCTTCTGCCCTACACACTTTTCAGGCTTCAGCAGGCTGGCTTTGCATCGGGTGAGGGGTATATAAGGTTTAACCTCACCTTACAAAGGGGAGCAGCAGGCAGAGGCTGCCTCCGAGTAGATGTCCGTGGTCTGGGCCCGAATGTTAGTGCCCCCAGTAAAGACTTCATATAACTGTCCAGAAGGGACCACCAGACCTGACCTCCTGGATATCATAGGCCACCAACACCACCCCTCACGGCACACTCAATCCAACAGCCAAAGTGAGAGCAAAGCATTACAGCCCACAGGAGCCTCTGCCACCGGCAGAGAATAGGAGGGACTGAGGTGCGCTGGTGCCTGAGGCCCCGCAATTGCAGGGGAATGATTAAATTACACCCAGAGAATGCTGGCAACTGACATGCACCTGCATCCTGCACAGAAGAGTGAACCCGCCTCCCGCCCCCAAATCTGCCCTGGGCCAATCTGTTGCCAATCTGCCTTGGGGAAAAATTCCTTCCTGACTGCTGGGTTTATCCCATAGTTTGGCATCAATAGTTCGCGTCTCTCTCTCTCTCCCCCCTTGATGCTTCTGTGGAGCATTATAAGGTTTTAGATTAGTGCAAACATTCTCCTCAGAGCATCGCCCACTCCTGGTGTTGCTCTAATGATTCTGATTGTCAAATTCACTGCAATATCTGCTCCTTGTGCCTTTCTGAGCAATGTCTCCTTTTGCTTCTCATCTTGGCCAAACAGGCTGTCCATCAGGCTTAACAAATAGTACAGTAACTCTCACCTCTTCTGTGAAGTAGGTAACTGAGTACTAACCCCATCTGACAGGGAGTGAAACAAAGGTAAAGAGCTCAGTGACTTACATATGGCCACAGGCGGAGAAATTGTTGATGTCAGTGTTAATAAGCAGGAGATCCTAAAGTCCAGTCTTGTGCTCAGACCACTAGACCATGCCTCTCTGGAAATAACTAGACTTTCTCATGGAAATACTAGACTGAAGTACTTGTGTATTGTGCAAGGTGTGGGACTTCAAGTGCTAGAATGGAGGGGGTCAGTTTTCCTATGGTCTGGTGAGGTACTGGAGTTGCTCCTGGAAGTAGCTAGCAATGCTCCAACTCCGACTGTGGGTTGCACAGAGCAAGTGATAATGTTCATAGCTGTCATTGCTCACCCTTGAGATAGAATCAGGAGTTGAGCTGATCCGAATTTTGATTTTTTTTATGATTTTTCATTGAAATTTCTGATTTAGAAAAAAAACCCAAACCAACCAGATTATTTCAGGGGTAGGGGCAAAACATTCACAACAATTGATGAAGCATGTTCTCACTTTTTGACCAACTCTAAGCACCAGGAAAAGTAACAAAGTAACTCTTGTTACTTTCTGATTTGAAAAGTAATCCTATTACTTCTCAGGATTAAGTCTTTAAAAAGCACCTTGTTATTTAAATCAGCTAATTGAACAGCCTTGTATAAAGGTTTGGGGAGAAATGGCATCTCTTGCACAGTGTTTAATAGATGCATAAAAACATCCTAGTTCTCATTAAATAAGATGTGTGCTGGCCCTTTAAATTTTTTGCTCACTAATATGGGAGAGGGAGAGATGGGAAATCCATGGTCTGTCTGGACTTGTAAAGGAAGGAGAGATTATTGTCTTCAGCATGGAATGAATGTCCTAGTGCAGATAGGGCTATGCAGAGTCTGAGAAAATGGTTTTCTAATTAGATATGCAACATTATAGATATTTAAATCATATTAAAGGTCCCTCCCTGTGGACTGCTTTTGAAAATGCTCTTCATGTGTGTTTTGCTCTGGATTGATCTCGATTTATATGCATATCCAACTCTATTCAAGTTTATTTTTTGTTGGCTCCCATCTCCAAGCAGTTAATAAGATTTATTTTTATCTCCTCACATATGAATTCTTCAGGATGGCTGGCAAAGAGGCCTCAGCTGCTATCTTGATATCACTGGGGCAGATATCAATAGAGTTTGAAAGGACAAATAAATAAATAAATAGCTCTCTAGCATTGTCAGGCCAGCTTTGTAATAATCAGCCAGCAGCCCAGGTGGGAAACAAGATGAGCTTTCTAGAGGAAAAAGGATACAGATATAGATAGATCCTTCCTGGTATCTGTGGGGAAGTCATGTCTCTCTGGGTCTCAGAGGAATATCTGAGCAAAGAATGGAGCATGGTTTAGTGGTTAGGTCAGAGCACTAGGCGTTTGCATGTCTGTGTTCTATTGCCCTTCCGACTTACTGTGTGATCTTGTGCAAATCATTTAATCTCTCTTCAGCTCTATTTTCCTATCTATAAAATGGGGATAGTACTTATCTGGTGGTATGAGGCTCCATGTATTGTATTGAGCCTCTACCACTGATCTGCTGTGTGACCTTGCAGAAGTCACTTTACTTCTGTTTCCTTTACCACCCTGTGTCTGTCCTGTCTATTTAGATTGTAAGCCCTTCATGGAAGGGGCTGTCCAGAGCTAGGTGTCTGTGTGGTGCTTAGTACAATGGGAACCTGATCTCATTTGGGGCTACCATAACAAACAGTAATAATGTAGAGGAGTGCTTTGAGATTGTTGGATAAAAGGGAAAGTATTATTATGAATAATGAGCATCTCCTTTCCCTGTGCATTGATCAGTGGGGGAAAGAATAGTCCCCTTGGAATAAAAGGGACTGTAGATGGCATCGTGGCCACATTAATTTGTTCTGCAACCTGATTTCTCATAGAATAATTGTACTATCACAGCATTTACCAGCTAATGAAAACCAATTTGCCGAAACAGCAATATAACAGGGAGACTAACAATGAATTTTTTAGAAAGCATCCATTATTCATGAGTCCCCTTTGTACATGTATCACTGTGATGGGTTTGTCCAGGACTCTCGAGCGAACTCCTCAAACCTAATAGAGCCACATATAAAAATGTGTATTCAGATAAAGAGGCGCTTATGAAAGACCAAGTGCAGAGCCGTACAAGCTAATAATGGTGAATAATGTATTTGTCAAATGTAGTCCTCTTCAGGTACTACTATTTACTTGTGTTGTTGTAGAGAGCCTGGGAGCCTCAGCCATAGACCAGGACCCTGTTAGTCTAGGTGCTGTACAAACGCTGAACAAAAAGACAGTCCTTGCCCTTCTCTGTGCCCACCCTGGGTAGCATAAGGAAGCTGCTGCCCCAATACACAGCTCCCACATGGGCTGACAGTGCTACTGGGGCCTTCTGCAGAGAGAACATTGTGAACATCTCTTTGAAAACGGGGCTCCCAGTGGCACCCTTCCCTTTTTCGTCTGACTGGGCCACAGGCTAGATACTGGAAGAGAGAGAACACTTCCACCTCTCTGCATCCAAATACCAGTGAGACCTGGCCCTGTTTGTTCTGAATGTATCACAAGCTGAAGATGTACAGGTGCACGGGAGCAAGTCCAGGTACATCCCCGTGCTAGAGGGAGAGAGAATCTTTACTGCCCCAGGGAAAGCTCTGCTTCGGAAGGAGCCAGGGACGGCAGTTATGCCCAGCAGTTGCAGCAAGGGCACAAGTGTGAGGGTATCGCAGGCTCCCCCGGACGCATACAGCATACTCATGCACTGCTTGGGCACAGCAAGTGAGCGAGTCCCTCTGTAGTAAAATGTGCTAGCTCTGACCTCTGTTGTTAGGTTGCTGACTAACGAGGGTGCTCCACATCCAAGTGCTTAATTACATTATTTAGTGGAGTGGGCGTTTGGGATCCCAGACTGATCATTTTCAGAGCAGCTCAAACAGCAAAAAGAAAACAAAAGGGGGTTAAAGCTGCGGTAGGGTTTGTTTACATGTTGTCTGGTAGCTTTGTGTGCACGGAGGGTGGGTCTATTTTGCTTCCGTTTTAGCTGCACATGAATTTCAGGATGTGGGACTAAAAGCAGCCCAGGAAGCCAGTACATACAACGTTTAATCTTGTGGCTTCCGACGCATGAATGTCTGAGGTCTTTGCTGGGCGAAGAAACATCCTGGCTCCTTCTGGAGAAGGTGCCCTGTAAGAATTACAAGCTAAATACCGAAGCCACATTGGTTACTAAAGTACTGGGTTCTTCTGCATTAAGAGTGGATTAGCCAGTGCCACGGCAGCAGCTACTGCCTGTGTGTTTGGAAAGGGGATTTACAGAATTGATGGCTTTTAAGCTTTTTGAGCCGCAGTACGGCCATCAGATGCTCAGCCCCACTGGGGAACGGCAGCAGGGCAGGGGGGAGCTGCGCCTAGGGTAGGGACCCATTGAATGACAGATTGTTAGAGAGAGTGAGAGCAATAGGGAGGGAAAACAGGGCTGGATGCAAGTGAATGGTGTATGGAATTAGAAGGGGAAGGGGGTATTGTCCTCTGCTGTGGGCAGCATGGGAGGTGGTTATCGTAGGCAGGGGGAGGCTGTGCCTCCCCAAACAGCCTGGCATGGCCCCACCTATGCTCCGCCCCCAAACCCCGTCCTGCCTGCTGTTCCCTTCTGTGGCCGAGAGGCTGGGGCGGGCTGGGGGCTGCGGTGCGCACAAGAGCCCCAGGCTGGGACCACGCCGGGCTGCGCTGCCCGTCCTCCCAGTGCTGCGGCCGTGCTGGGTCCAGGGGCGCTCTGGCCGCGCCGCCTGCCCAGAGCTGGGGCATGGGGGGGGGCAGCAGCCGTGGGGGGGCAGTGTGCTCTGGGCTCTAGTGGGGAAGGAGGAGCAGAAAGGGCAGGGCCTCAGGCACAGGGGGAGGGAGAGCAGATGGGGCAGGGCCTCCGGCAGAGCGGGAGAGGCCAGGGGCCCCCCAAAGGGCGCATTCACCTGCCGCCCATAGTGGGCGGGATACTGAGCTAGATAGATCAAAGGTCGAGTGCAAAGCAAGCATCACACAACGCAATGGGCAGGCCACTGCAGCTGTTTTCCTGGCTTTGCAGTTGACTCCCTATGTGTCCCATTCACTTCACTTCTGTGTGACTGTTTCCCTAACAGGGATAACAATTAGAACTGGGTGGGAAATGGTTTTCCTGTCCCATGGAAGTTCTCGAGACGTCAACAACTTTTCCGATCCCAAACTGGGATTAAAAAGTCAAAATCCTGAATGTTTTTATGAACTGAAAATCTGAAAATTTTCAAAAAGTTTCATTCTTATTTTGACCGTGTCATATTTCTTTTTCATACAATTAGCTCACATTTTAAAACAAAATAAAAAAATCATTTGAAATGGGAGAAACTGTTTTGGTTTGTTTGTTTTTAAGAAATGTCAAAACAAAATACTTTCACAATTTTGAGACTTTTTTTTTAAAAAAAAGATTTTGATTCAAGAAATTTGTTGGAAGTGACCCTTTCTCGTAAAAGGTTTGTTTCGATTAATCGGCATTTTCCAACAAAAAACGTTTAATTGAAAAATCCCAACCCGCTCTAATAATAATGTGCCTCTGCTTTGAAAAGTCCTATGTAAGTGCCAAGCATTGTTATTCTTTACCATCATTTATTATTATAAGAAATCCTGCTCTCCTGTGTGGGAAGGGGACCATGTCGTTTTTTTGTGCCTGTCTCTCATCCCATTAAAGTTAAACGGTAAAGGGCTATTGGGTAAAGTGAGCAAGTTTTGGCATTAAAATGGTAAAGACCCTGTTCACTGGGGGAATTCATCCTGCTACAGGGAGAAGTTTTATATTGTTTAAGAAGAGAGGTTTTCTATATCAAGCTAAACCACTGGTTGTACAGCACAGAGGGTGGGATGCTGGGGAAAGTGTAATGAGACTGCTAACCGTGTGGTCTTGCCTAGAGGAAAACACACGGTGAAGTACCACCAACGAGAGAGACTGGTGAATCCATGTAACTTCATTCTGTTCATGTTTTTATGTTGCCTTCCTCACTACAGTATCTGAGCCCTGGTCTACAATAGAAAAGTAATACCAGTACTGTATAAGGATGTTACTAAGGGGTGTGACTTTTTTTTCACTAGTTATTGCTGTAAAAGCCCTAGCACGGATGAAGTTACACTTGTACAGTTTACACTCATGCCACTGTAACTGTATCCACATTGTGGGGGGCTGAAGAGAGTTGCCTCTTTAACTACACCAATATAGCTAAAGCAGCAAAACTTTCTAGTGTAGACAAGCCCTTGATTTGAACTGCCTGCTCCAGAAAGTGCCAGCACACTGGATCGCATTCCCCTCAAAAAGCCTGTGGATCCCCTAAAGAGACTTGCATACTTCACCATTCAAGAGCAACATTTTTTTTTTAACTGCAGTTGTCTCCTTGACCTTCTACTCTAAGTCGTCTCCCCACTCTGATGCTATCCTGTCAGTAATTGAATGCTTGGAGATAAACATTCAAGCTTAATCAGAAAAGGTAATGAATTTCTGTTAAAATGTCACGTTTTCACGCGCCTTTCAAAGCTCTCATCCTCAGATGAGCAGCTCGTGGATAAGAATGTATAAGGGTATCCTTTTTGTCTGACTCTCTCCTCTAAGCAGTCTTGTCCTCCTGCTGCCTCTTTAGTGTGATAAATTCTATTCTCCTGTTCTGTGATATTTATGGGAATGGGGGTAGCAGATGAAATCCTGAGGCTGAGCATGGTGCTGTTGAAGATGGAGATGGAAAAATGTTAGAGAGACAAGGTGGGTGAGGCAATAACTTTTATTGAACCAACTTCTGTTGGTGAGAGAGACGAGCTTTCGAGCCACACAGAGCTCTTCTTCAGGTCTGGGAAGGGGACTCCCAGCCCCACAGCAAAATGCACAGTGGAAAAGATGGTTTAGCATGAGTAGTTAGCGCATATATTGTAAGGAAGCATTCAAGGTAGAGTGACCTGTTACCACCTCCGCAGTCATAAGACAAGGGTATCTCTTCCAAAAGTCTTCTTCGGTTGAAAGAAACCACTAAATCTTTGAGGGCCAGGTCTTTAAGAAGGAAGGGAGTCTCCCTCTTGCCATCACAGTCTGCATCCACATCTAGACTAGATGCCACAACTGCCCAGACTAGAAGTTCCACTGTCATTTGATTGGAGGAGCAAGTGGTACTCACAAAAAGGGCGGTTGGGCCCCCGCCTTTTGGACACAGCCCCCTTTAATTGTGGTGGCGGTGAAAGGGTGATTGTGACTTTGAGAGTGGGGTAGGCAGGAAAGCGGAGGATAAAGGAGGGGGTTATCCTAAGGGCTTTGATTAAGGACATTCCTTTGGGGACGGAGAGAGAAGAAGAAATGCTATTTGATTGTGTACGAGTGCAGGGGGTGCAAACTTCTAGCACGCACAAATCTCATTTTAGTGCAGAAAATCAGACAAATATTTAGGATTAGGACCTAAATCCAGCCTCAGATGTCTGGTAATCCCCCAAATCTTCCCATTTTTAGGCCATTCATTTAGCTCTAAATAGCTTCTCTTTGTGGTCATATTGTTTATGATGTAGGTCACTACACAGCACTAGAGTCCTAAACCTGCTACGAGAGAGACCAAGCAGTTTAGAGAGTACCTGGCCGTACATGGGATTTCAGCGTGTCTAGCTGCTTGAAATGGTGTAATTACTCTGCGCTATTTTTTGGCACTGCTGAGGCCCTGTGACACCTTGTGTATCCTAGGGTGGGATGGAAATGACACCTGGTTTATACAGATGATGGAGTTGGGAGAGCAGCGATATTCATGTTGGCTATAAGAAAAAAACAAACTTTAGCTCCTGGTGAAAGGGAATGAGGCTTTAGGATTGGTAACACCTTAGGACTGTGAGGTGCGTTTGCTCACATACCTGCCCCTGTCTTGATATGTTGTGCAAGGAGACCCGTTGTACTGAACTTCTCCCAAATTTTCCACAGGTCCCTTTGGCTGGGTTGAAGCTAATGTTCTTTAGAGAGTTCATATTCCTTAATGATACACGCATTGCACTGTTAGGCAGATTGCATATTGGATAAGTAGATACAGTGGTCCTCATCAAGCATGATGAGAGTGCAACCTTCATCCCTTTGAGGTCAGTGGCAAAACGTCTACTGATTTCAGTGGAAGCAGGATCTGGCCTGCCCCTGAGATCCTCCTGCCCTTACCCTGAACTTACAACAGGAAATAACTGCAGAATCTCAGGTACGGTCCTGTGGTGAC
Source organism: Natator depressus (assembly GCF_965152275.1). Classification (NCBI taxonomy): domain Eukaryota; kingdom Metazoa; phylum Chordata; order Testudines; family Cheloniidae; genus Natator; species Natator depressus. The sequence continues at coordinate 71,528,140 of NC_134243.1, forward strand.
TGCTGGTAAATGTTAGCTTTTTGATGGCGACTACTCACTTAGTCTGATGGTACAGCTGTACTCCAGTGAGTAGTTCCAACGGCTGTGCTTCTCCCAGGGGTAAGGACTATAATTTCCAAACCCTAAGTAGATGGCTCTATAACCTGCTTGAAACATTCATATTGAATGGATCCTTTGCCACTGGCGCACTCTCTCTGCTTAACTCCACCGCAGCACTGACATTTCCGTAGAGACTAGATATGTGGGCCAGCATTGGTGGTGGTTTATGCTGCATTGTTTTGCCTACCACATAAGGCCTCACTGGAACATCACTAACTTTGGAGCCTGTACTTGCATTAGAGAAACAGCGTAAAGTCAGTTTGGGTCTCCAATTTAGCTTCTGTAAATTAGCATGACTCAACAGAATCCTAAAATCATTGGACATGTTCCCAATATTGTGTTTGTTTTAAATTGCAATGGAAAAAGTTTATTTTTAAAGAAACAATACACTCCTGCAGCGTTTGGTCTCTGAGCATGGGAACATCTGGCTCATGCAGGAGAACCAGAGAGCGAACATTAGTCAACACGGGCTCTCAACAAGAGTGAAATTGCCAGGGGCACAGGAACATTTCAAAGGGCAGCCCTGCTAGCTGCCAAGGAGGGCAGGACATTGCTGCTCATCCATCTGCCACTCCATCAGTTGTCCCTCCCATGCCACTACTTTCTGCAGACCTGGCTGTTTCTTTCTTTCTTTGCATAATTGATCTTAAAAGTTGCCCCTCCTGTCTCCAATGCTGAAACTGGCTGCCAATTAACCCTCTAAACATGATGTCTCTTGGCAGACTTGAAAAGGGGAACTAGAGCTGAAGCAGTCTACAGGTGTTGCTTAGTTGTGCTCTTGGGTAAACCTGCCAAAAGGAACTTTAAGAAAAGGAAAGAAAAACAAGTGTTCTCATAACTGTACAGCCACACAGGGTAAGGTTCTTAAATGCACTTTCAATATGCCTTACATAGGAGAAAACAACCCTTTCTGGGTAAATCTCTGTTTTTCTATGTTGCTGTGGGACTCGGGAACTATTGTTTCTTGTTTTCTGATTTCACACACAAACTCCCAAAGAATTCAGTGGATTTAATAAAAACCATTAGTCTGTACTGGGGAATTATTGCTGCTTAGCTGACCTTGTGCTGAAATGCAACTGCTGGGCACATTGACGTTTCCACTGATATTGCTGAAGTTCCTAAGGGCCAGGTTTTGCTACATTTAACAGCCTGATTGATTTTTAGTTGGGAACAGTTCTTGGGATAAGGCACTGCTCGTTGTAAATAAGCATGGCAAGATCTTGTCCTAGGTAAGATGATCAGTCATTTTTCAGAACTTTCTGCTTTTTCTGGTGTTCAGGTAGCCAAATTTTCTTGGTAAAGTCATGGCATAATAACTACCCTGAGTAGTGCTGAACCCATAGAAGCAAGCAACATCTGAAATCTGCCTACAGAATTTGCACCCAGGGCATCATGCATTGCAAAGGAACCAAAGGTCGATCATACAGTTGGCCTTAGGGGACTGCACACCTCAGGCCAGACAGATGGACTGTGTTGTGTGCATCATTCACTGATGTTATTCTAGGGAGATTCCCTCATGTTTGTCATAGAAACACTTGGCACTGTTTTTTTAGCACAAACTTGGCTTAATATTTATATTTATGCTGCAGTTAGAAGGTCTGCAGCCCTAATGCCATACCCATTATTGCTCTGAACCCAGCTGTGTCAAGATCGCATGCTGGGTTTATTGGTAGATACAGCAGAACTAGTTAAGATAAGAGTTTACCCCCAAACTCAAACTGAACGTTTTTTGAGGTTTGTTTTAAAAAATTCTTTTTTGTGCCCTCCCCCCCCCCTCCCCCGGTTCCCTTATTATTGTTCATTTTTGTGGCTGTCCTCGCACATCAGGACTCCAGCTGGGCCTGGAACAACCCAAGTACCACGAGAAAGGTTGTCATCACTGTGACCGTTATTTACATTAAAGTAACACCCACGCACTCCCAATGAGATCAGGGCCCCATTGTGCTAGGCGCTGTACATATGCATAGCAAGAAACAGTCCTTTCCGCAAAGAGTGCACAGTCTAAATAGTCAAGCCAAAGGAGGGGGAGAAAGGAGGTATTACTATCACCATTTCGTTGACGGGAAATATGGGGGCTGTGACAGCCCGGGTGTCCAGGCCAGGGCAGCAGTCAGCAGAGCAGTCAGGGAAGTGACAGGGGGGAGGGTGCAGCAGGCTGCTGCCAGGGCAGGGTGGGGCTGCTCTGCCTCTTCTCCCCCCACCCCAGCTCCCCTGACCACTAGGGACTTCCTGTGCACTCTCCCCACTGTTGCCCTGCCCTGGCCCAGGCACCTGGCCAGCCGCAGTCCCGTGTCCATCTCGTGCCCCCCCACCCCCATTACCTCATTGCACCTACCCTCAGAGAGGCGTGCCCCACAGTTTGAAAACCCAGTGCCCTGTAGGTGTCTATTTGCTTTGTCTCTGCAGAGCGGTTTGCAAAGCACTATCTAGAGCCAGCATTCAGCATTCACCCAGTGGCCGGAGGCAGCTCTTATGCCAAAGGGTATCCGCTTGGTGCAGCGCCAAGAAGGATGGGGAATCCTTTTGGCTTGGTGTTGAGGGGAGATGTAAGGCAGGGGATCTGCTGGGTGAAGAGAAGCTTACTGAAAATCCTGGGCAAAGCAGGAGTTATTTTAATGAATAGAAACCAAGGCTGCAAAGACATTCATGGCTTTTTGGAGCTCCCCACCTCAGCTGAGGTCTCACTGCTGTCATCTGAGGTTCCCTCAAATCCTGGGTCTTGAATTTGCCAACACGCCAATATTAGAGGACCACTTTTTTTTTTATCATCTCCAAAATGTGGCCAGGCTGATGTCCCATTCCAAAGGAATTGAGGATGCTGATGCATGCTGGATTACTCTAATACTTTACATTAATTTGGCCTCCTAGAGGTAAAAAATCCATCATACTAATTGGGTGCAGTACATTGCTGCCAGGTTCATTTACAAAAAAGTTAGATGAGGAAATTTCAACCAGCTCTGGTCTTCCTTAAACTGATGAAAGCTCACACTGTTCCTACTCAAGTTTTTAGGGCCAGGCTGTGTAGTTCGTACACAGCCCATGTTTGGGAAGCAGCACCACCATGGTGGGAGCTCAGGAAGGGATTGTGCTCTGTAGGCTGCTGAGGACAGATTGTTAGATCCAATTCTCTTTGGGAAGCTTTCCAATCTCCTGGAAAAAGAAGGCTGGATTATGACTAGCATTACCCACTGATGGACATCTTCCTCATGTAGTCATAGGCACAGAATCCAAGAGATGGGGCAGTTGTACCGGTTGAATCTGTAGTCTTAGAGGGATGAGCCCATGTGTACCTCTAAGGAATAAAAGACTTTCAGAGATGTTAGCTGCAGGAACTCTATTTCTGCCAAATAATAGAGCCCTAAGTTCGCCTTGCCCAGGTACATGCTGTCATGCTGTCTGGAGTGACTAACAATGTGAGTGCCTACCTCAGGGCAGACACCCAGAACTGATGGAATGTCTACCTTGCCACCCAGACCAATTGGACTTGGTGATAAATGGTCACCTACACAAAAAACCACACAATATTCAGGTTGCTTCCAGTCCTGAAAGATCACTCACTTACCCCAGATCAACTGGTAGCCTGGAACTTACACCAAAGACCCATGCCTGTAGCCAATCTTGTAATAAACTATCTAAAGGTTTATTAACTAGGACAGAGAAATAAGAGTTATTAACAGGTTAAAGCAAGCAAACATATACACAAATGAATTGCAATCTAAATCCTAAGAGTAGCATAGTTGTAGTGCTCTGTCCATTCAAAGTGTCTTTCAGGGCAGAGCCAGGAGGTAACCCCTGTGAATCTCTGGCTTCAGTTTGGTTCCTTTGGCCCTGTGAGAGTTCAAACAGCAAAGGGATGAAAAATCTTCAAATCAACTATTTTTATTTCCTGCTCCCAGCGTTCAAAGCAATGGGATGATACTTCTGCATGTTCTCCTCAATGGGTGTGATAGGGCCTTAACCAGACCTTCATATTGCAATGTTCCTTGATGGCCCATCTGATTTGGATAGTTCTTTTGGATGGGCCTGGGAGAGGATTCATGGGCCTGGGTTCACAAGTACAGAGCACATATTTTCAAAGTTATAAAGCAAAACTTATTTTCTTACCGCATGGAATACAGACATTACAGGTGAGATTAATGCGTGCAGCAATTTACAAGCATTTCAGAGTCTGAACACTTGATACATTCTTATAAAGCTAATACCTACTTTGAGCAAAACTAACATAGGTGTGAACTGGTCAGGTTTCCAGCTATGAGTTTGTTAGTTTTTAGCTAATGCCTACAGTCTTGGCAGCAGCTGGCATCTGGCCTGCCAGCGTCACACATGCAAAAACAATCATATCACTGCAAGGGGGATGATCTATTTGAAAGTCTAAGGGCTCTTTAAAGGTTCAGTTAAAACGTTGACTCTTCTTATATGTTATTTGGCTTGCAGCGTTATTAACCTGACAGAGAAATCCTGGAGCTGACTACTTTGTAGCTGTTGTGAGCCAGCAAGTAAGAGCTAGAAACTTGGTCAGTCTTCACAAAATGAAAGCACCTGTGACAAGAGGAAAATGATGGGGAACAATGAAGGCAGCAGTCACTTTATGCACAGCACCTGTAGTTTGTTTCGGCAGGAAGGTTTCAAGCTGAAGCATCTGAATGACCACGTAGTACCATTCGACTTGGCCTTGGCCAACCTGGGTCAGTTCCTGGCTCTGCAACAGATTTTCTGCTGAGAGCCAGTGCCTATTTCAGAGAGCACCACAGCTGTTTTAAAGGAAGCTCTCCTGTAGAAATAGACCCACTTGAAAACAGTAAAGTCTGGCTATTTCAAAGCCTTCTCCTGTGTGAGATTTAAAGCTGGAGACCTTGACCCAGCTAGACCAAGCACAACATGTGCTGCAAGTGGGTGTTTTACTTCTGGCTTTTTCTCTTATCTTTGTCCTCTTTACACCATAGAATCAGAGAAATTAGAGCTAGGGAACATCTATAACGTTATCAAGTCTGTCCTCCCAGTGAATGCAAGAGTATTCCCTATAGTATACTTTCTAGTGCTCTGTCCAGTCAAGTTTTAAATGACGCATCTGATGGGGTGCCCCATGGGAATCTGTTCTACAGTCTAATAGATTATGATTGACAAAAGGGGCCTACGCTTAGCACCCCCCGGGGGAGAACGAGAGGATTACTCAATTTGACAGTTTCTATCCAAAGGAGAACGGATGTTAATTTAAAACCATTATTTTAAAAAATATTGAAAGTGATTTTAGTGCTTCTGAGGTCTGCCAGATTGACAGCCTCAGAGAGCAATTTTTCTCTGTCCCCAGAACAGGAACAACAGTGAAAAGTTCACCCCACACAGTGCCCACCACCTGCCAATCTGCCTCATCCCAGACCGGGAGTGATCACCTCTAGGGGTGAACTCACTCTTCATGTCTATTCAGATTCTTGGCTTTGCTGCTGAGATGTCCCACAAATAAGGCCAACTGGTGCTGATTTGGGGGTGGGGGCCATTTGTCATGTAGACAGCCATCACCAGGGACAGGACTGAGGCCTGCCAACTCATTTTACATAGGTCACTTAACAGCTGTCAGATGATAGTGACTTTTGATTTCTAATGACCTGATTCCTGATTAACACCTGTAAACCCCCTCTGTATTCCATAATCCTGTGAGCCATCTAGATCCTTCAATCTCCTCCACACAAAAATAAGTCTTTTCAGGGACACATTCTAGCTCCAGTTGTAATTAGTTGCTTCTCCCACCTTCTTTTTTAAGGGCACGTCTTTAAAATGTTCACCTATGAGATGCCCCGTTTTCCAAGCGTCTTACCGTGATCAATCACAGCTTCATTTTTATGGAAAAAATCTTTGCCAGTCAGTATTGCCAGTCAGTATTTTTACACGTGTTAAGCTGCTAGTTGTCAGTCTCACTTGGTTGCTTCTGGAAAAACAAATGTTTTCTTGTTGCTTTTGTATGCTAAATATTTCAAACCGAAAAGCACTCGGGTACTTTTCTTTGGAGCCAGACCTTGCCACCCTTACACATGATGAACAGTCCCATTCTCCAGGAATAAGGTCCCATCAATTTCAGTGGGACTAGTCATAGAGAAAGTTACTACTCAGGGAGTAAGGGCAGAAGAATCTGGCCTTTCATTAGTAGTAGTAGCAATAGTTCCACTTACAGCGTGAAACCCCTTTCCTCTGAGGATCTCAAAACTCTTCTTGAGGTTGAATGAAGCTGCTCATCACCCTTCTGAGGTCGGTACTTGTTACATCAACATCACATAAAGGGAAACTGAGGCACAGAGCACTTCAGTGACTTTTCCAAAGTCATACAGTGGGTGAGTGGCAGAAATGGGAATAGAACTCATGATCCTAGCTGTCAAGCCAGAATTTTGGGCCTGAAATCAATGGGAGTTAGACGTTCAAATACCGTTGAGTAACTGGGCACCAGTCCTTTATACTAGTCACTATCTATAGCGTTTGGGCCAAAGGTGTAACTCTACTGAAGCAATGGACTTGCATCATGAATTAATTTAATCCCTTTATTGTCACTGATTTGAACAAAAATATTTATTTGCAAAATTGGCTAATGTGGATCTCTTAAATGTCTTTACAACGTTCCCTAAATGATCTCTCCAATGATGTATTATACATCTTTTATTGAAAAGTCATTTTACAAAACAAGACAACATTATAAATTTATCTGGAACACTTTTTGGTGCCAAGTGTAACAATTGGTGCCAAAACTTTTTGTTTTATATTTCCTGACCGTTAAAAAAAATCCCTCTGTAACATTAAAGTTGCATGTGCAGAGTTTTTTGCAATTAATTTCCTAGGTTTATTTTTGAGAAGATAAAAGAAAATAATGTGTCCTCTGTTCTAAGAGGTGCCATGCATCATCTATTTATATCTAAAATCCTATGTGTTACTGGTAGAATGTCATGGTCAAAATCAACTCTTGAAACATGAAATCAAGAGTGACGAAGTTCACAGCTGAGGTCCAGAGCAAGATCTCTGCTGCAGCCACTCTATCTGAGAAGATTTTATAGATCTCTGATGTGTAAAACGATTTTGTATCATCATAAACTGAGTCTTCGGCAGAGAGAAATTCAAGTATATTGTTTTTGACATTTTTTTCTGACATTGTTACACTTTGACATTTCTCTATCCCAACTTGTTTTCCTACTCACTGACCCACAATATCATAACAGTCTGGATCAAGGGCTGCAACTAGCCTCAAATTTTGTGCTCTGTTGAGCCTTCACTTCAGTTTAGTTTAGTGAGCTGTCAAGTACCTACCTTTAAAAATCAGAAAGCATTAGAGACCCATCACTGGAATCCTGATGACTGGGAAATCATGACTGGGGCACAAGGCAGGATTCTATACTGTTGCTATTGCATTATTCAAGAGAATAATAAATAAAAAGTTTTTGCCCTTGGGATCATCCCATCTCCTCTCTGCCTCTAAGGTTAGATGTGTAAGCCTCTGGCGACCAACCGACCCAGTTGCTAGTCAGTCAAGAACTTAATACAACTGGGCGGGGAGAGGAAGGGGTTGTTTTAGCTCCCATAACTGCTGAGCTGTCTGATCTTTGTTAACCTCTGGGTGCATTCAGCTGAGTTTTGGGGTTTTATAAAAGCTCAGTCCAACCTAAATGTGCTGCTTTAAAAGACAGCCATGCAAAGGGCAGAGTGCTGAAGTAATATAACCCCCGGAAGACACATCTGACGCTGCAGATCCATGATATGAGTGCACATGGAGGTACCAGACGTTCTGGCATTGCAGTTGTTTAGCATCAGTTTTGAAAAGAGCATCCATTCAAGGTGTGCAGAGAGCGCTGCAGCAGTGCAAGGGTTAAGATCTGATGCCTACCCATCTGTAGAGTTGCATAAAATAGAGTGCATCCTGGAGAAATGCCGATCACACATTCACCTGCAGTGACAAAAAGGAGATTTGGCAGCATGAGATGCCTTTGTACTGGAACACCCGCTTGCTCAGTGCTTAATTTGTAATGAAAGAGGTGCCAGGGCTCAAACAGTTAGGTGCTGGGGCTCAAGCAATTTTTCGACTTTCATAATTGACGTGGCAAGCCCAGAGGTGCCGGGGCTAGAACTGCCAAGCCTAGAGATGCAGCCCCGGCACAAATTAAGCATTGCCCAGGCTCCCTGGCAATAACACTGTGAGACCACCTCCCGTGCAGCGAAGGATAGAGGCGTGGAGAGGGTCTCATTATCTCATTTTGGGAATGGTGGCTAAAGCTGGGGACAGGGAGCCAGAACTCCTGGGTTCTATTCCCCAGGGTGGCTCCAGGCACCAGCTTTCCAAGCAGGCGCTTGGGGCAGCATTCAGAATGGGGCGGCAGCCCGTGTCCTGCAGTGGCAATTCGGCGGCAGCTCTGCTGCTGTTCCGGGGGTGGCGGCAATTTGGCGGCGACTGCTTGGGGCGGCAAAATTGGTAGAGCCGCCCCTGCTATTCCCGACTCTGCCACTAACTCCCTGTGGAACCTTGAACAAATCGCTCCATGCCTCAGTTTCTCCATTTGTAAATGGGGATGATGATTCTGACCTGCTTCCTGGGGGTGCTCTTTATTCGTTCAGATTTGCAAAGTGCTCTGAAATCATACAGTGAAAGGTGTCATACAAGTGCAAATCGTTATCACTGGGCTACGTCCTGCAGCTCTTTTCAGGCAAAGCTCCCTTTGACTGCATCACGATTATACTTCCGTATGGATGTGTGCTCCATGAAGACTCTGGGCTAAGCAAATTATGCTCCTCCTTGCAACTGACCAGACTGCTTAGATCAAAATGGAACATTGCATGCTGGGACATGTAGTTCCCAGAGCAGCTACAGGATATGGTGTGGAACTTCCCAGCTTGCATTTGGCCCGTGGGTCACACTTACAAAAGTAGACTAGATAAAGCAATAGAAAATATTCTGTAGGGAATCGTCCCACGCTGGACAGAGGAGTTGTGATCTTCTACGACTTTTGAACATGCTACGTGTTGCTGCTAGCAAAGAAAAGTGGCTTCAAAGCAGAAGGTTCAGAAGAGAAGCAAGAAAACAGGATGCAAATTATAGAAATAGAATAAAACAACCTCAAGAAGAGCTGTCCCTTAGTGTATCTATTACTCAGCTGCTTCACGGGGCAGGCTCTGTAGCGGTTGATGTGGTGACGTGCCTTTGATTCATCCTCAAGAGTGATTATTTCAGCACTCGGTTATTTTAGCAAATGCAGTTAGGCCATATATTTATATGATGTGATTGTCATTCTCCCTGTGAGTAGTCTGTTGCTAGAAGAAAACAATTACTGTAAACTCATTGCTGCTTACTTTTCCAGCAGAGATTAGCGTACAGTCGCCATTTCCATTTCTGCTAAGACATAGTACTGTGGCGTCTTCTCATGCTGGCTGTGTCCTGCATGTGTAGGGGATGGACTCCAGAGTTTCATGGCTCATTTCCATCTCTAACTCCTATGATTCTATGGGAGACCATTAAAAGTCTCTCTCTGAGGTGCAGCCTCAGTTGTTTAATAATAATAATAAAGGAGAGAAAATGAATATTCCCTGGTAAGATCTGATAAAAGAACAGGCTTCCCCAAGCTGGGCAGGGCCAGCCCGATTGCCTGATGTGTGCTTTTGGGGTCCTTCTCATAAGCATCCCTTTCCCCTGCATTTATCTACAACCTTCCTGGCCTGCCATGGCTTTCCCCCTTGAAAAACAAACTTGGAGACTCAACCCTACCCCAGTCCCAGCAACAAGCAATCCTCCCTAGCAGCTACTTTTTGACCCTCATTCCACTCCCAGGTGCCAAAATATTCCCACCACAGTGGCGACAAGTTCCTTGACCCCCTTCCCAATGACTGGAAGCTTATTATGCTTCATAGGGCAAGCCACAGGGGTCAGCCTCAGGCCTCCACCCATCAGACTTTGCACAGGACCCTGCAAATCCTAAGATAGTCGGATGCTGTACCACAGCAATGACGAAGTGCCTGACAAGCCCTGCAACCGGACCAAAGGTCTGGAAACCAAAAGGTCTGGGAGCAGAGATTGGCTTTCTCATGCATAATGTGTTACCTTTGCCACTTCTCTGTCATGCCAAGGTATACAATATAGATATGAAATGGTGTGTATGTGTGTGAGAGAGAGAGAAAGAGAGAGAGAGAGAGTTTATCCCACAGTGACAAACTACCAAGAGCAGTGGTAGAATCTCCAGCTCTTGATGTCTTCAAATCAAGACCGGAAGCCTCTCTGGAAGATAAGCTTTAGACAAGCATAAAGCTTTGGGGCTCAACATAGGAGTGACTGGGGGAAATTCTCTGGCCTGTGCTATGGAGGAGGTCAGATTAGATCATCTTCTAGTTGTCCCTTCTGGCCTTAAACTCTGTGAAGCTATCCAAGGCCAGCACCAGGAGAACTGTCTTTCTCCTAGCCGGTTGCCAGTAGACATCTGGGCTGCACAGACAGGTGCGAGGTACACTGTGACTTTTTCATAGGCTGCTCTGTCCCTTGTAAGTAAACCTGAAAGAAAAGCCATGAGGCAGGTCATGGAAAGTGAGCCTGTCTCGAGCCTCTCCTGGAGGCCATGAGGAGGGTTTAACAGACAAATGGTTTGAATGCACATAAAGCACAATCGCTGTGTGGTAGGGTTACCGCAGCAACTGTATCATACCGTAGTGCATCATAGCCAGAGTCCCCTGAGAAATTTCAGACTTTTTAAAGCATGCTGTTACAATTGTTCTTTGACATTTGAACCGACCTGTCAGCCACCAGCGCATCATTATAAATGCAGCCAGCCCACCATGTGGAAGAAAGAGTGGATGGGTAAGTCTGCCATATGCAGCTCCTGTGCTAAGGTAGCAAAGCTGGATCAAGTTACAGGAGAATCAGAGACTGGTTTGTTAATGACATCTCCAAAAATTATACATGCCTGTGCATGGGTGCATGCACTCCCCCACCACCCTCACACACACACACTCTCCTCCAATTTCAGTGCAGGCCTTCTTGTGCTGCAGTTTCTTTAACTGTTACTTTTGTAGTTCTCGCTCTCCTTTTTTTAAAGGACAAGTAAAAGTAACCATGGTAAAGTAACCAAGTAAAAGTAACACAAAAAATAGTAAGGAATTGAGGCCAAGGTTTCCAAAATTGACCAGTGATTCTGGGTGCCTGGTTTTGGGTCCCCCAACTTGAGATATCTGAAAGGCATTGATTTTCTGAAAGCGCTGCATAACCCTTAGAAAGCCCTTAGAAAATCAGGCCTCTAAGATATCTTCACAGTTGGGCTCCCAAGAATTGAGGCTTCTCGTCACTTTTAAAAATTGGTAATGGCCAGTGCTGCCATTAGAGGGTGCAGCTTATTCCATTTGGCTTAAAAATACCAAATGCCTAGAGATATACAATGTTCTCCCTTCAGTCTGACTGAATCAAGGGGAAACCAGACCTCTCTAATTTTCACCCATTCCAGTCATGCCTCCCAGCAGTCATGGTGGAAATCTCTCTTGTGACACCAGCAAGAATCTGTGGTAACCTGCCATCTTACTGGATTGTTGACCATTATGCATTGGTCAAAATGGGGAGGAAAAATTTAAACTCCCTCCTCTCCTGCTGTGGTACCTGCCCATCTCTCTGTAAGTCAGATACACAGCTACGTGGGCTGCTCTCACAGCATGAGAGAAGCCCAAGTGCTGGAATGGTTTAGCCCGCACGCAGCTGAATAGAAGGGTAAGATTTTAGTCTGGACTCTGAAAAGGCTGGGAACTGCAGAATCACAGCATCCATCGTCTACAATAATCAAGTCTACACCAGCCTTTAGAATTCCCCAAAATAAAGTCATTTTAAGAGTGTGTCATCCATGGATCACACTCGCCACATCCTATAAATACTTTGGCCCTGCCTGAACCAGGGGCATCATTTGCTCGAGGGGCAAAAGGGGCAGTCATCCCCTCCCTCCAACCTTTCTTTGTCCCCCGCCAAAACTTTTCATAGGTCTACATGCTCCATTTTTTGCCCCCTGAAGACTTTGCAGGATATAATCTAACCACAAGTAACGTTCTATATGCTGACACAACTCCCCTCCCGCTTCCCAGAAACGATGCCCAAGTCTTAACATTTCTGTCCTGTAGCTCTGCCATCAGGCCAGCCAGATTTGTACATGCTTTTAAACTGCATATACATGTGCTGTAAATGTAGCCACGTATTGTAGCATAACAGCTGGAGCCCATTATGCTGTGACAACATTGCTCTTCTCCATTTCATAGGAACTTTAATTTTCCGACCCACGTGTATCTCCGGTTCCACGCAAAGCTGCTCTCTAATCTCACTTGTGTTACTGGAAAAGACTGCCATCTGAAACACGAAACAGAGGCTCACAAAAGATGTGTGTCATGCTAAGGAAATGGAGCCCATGTTCAGAATCTGCCTTGCATTTTGGGGTCTTTTTCTCACATACTTGTCTGCTGCCAAGTTGAGAGAGACAGCACTTGTGGATGCAGTGCCTGGGATTATTCGTTACCATGAGTGCTCACTGTTTTAAATCTTAGGTTAGAGCTGAGTGTTTCATCAGTATGGAGGTGGGGCTGAGATAAATCCTGATATGGCTGCTGGCAGCAGCTTTACAGGCCTGGTGCACACATGCCATCTGAACAGGCTAAAGGGCATCCTTTTGGGGCAGGCTATTTTTGGAGGTTGCAAATCCTGCCTCTTCCATGTGCTGTGCTATTTTTAAACAAGAGTGCTGCCTAGCGTGGCTCCTAGATGGGATTTACACCATTCCCGTATTATTGTTTAGTTGAAAGCATGTTGGGCATTACAGAACAATAGACTCATGCTAACTGCTTTGGGTTTCTCAGTGGCAAAGTGGTTACCTTTTAGTTATATGACTTTGTTGGTTTTCTCTCTCTGCCGTTATTCCGAGTCACCCCCCGCAGCGGGGGCTTAGCTAATCTTGCTTCCAGCAGTGGCTCGGTAAAAGTAAATTCAGGTTAGCAATGACTGAGCAAAACTGCACATGTTGGTGGAGCCATCACAACATTTACAGTAATAGAGGCATTACGCAAGTTAAAGCAGAGGGGCTGAATGGGAAAGTTAAGAGTATTGTGTAACCTCCATTGGAGGCCTCAGCTACAGGAGTGAACTCGGCACTTCTGCTCCTCAAGATCAGGGAAGGGTGAGGGTGCCATGGGGTGAGGATGCTCGCTGCCTCCTGAGGGCTAGGGAAAGGGAGGCGGGGCTAACGGAACTGTGCATCCAACTATCTTGCTTTGATCCGCTGTAGAGGCAGTAGCCTCCCCACAGTTAAGTTGCAGCCACGTTTCCTTGACGATATGAGATGGCAGTTCCCCCCTCTCAGGTTAAGGGTGAGCCTTGCAGTAGTCAGTGTAGAGGACAAAGGCTATGGGGATATAGCCAGGACCAAGAGAAAAATGAACTAGCACCTACTGCCCAGAAGGATGGAGGCACGTGGTGTCACCAACTGAGATCTCTGTGGGACTTGGTGGTTGGTTCCCACCAGGCTCCAAACTCAGCTTTGTGTGAGAGGTATCCCAGCTCCAAGGATTTGGGCCTAGATCCTTCTACAGACTGAGTTCTTATGTTTCTATCCACTCTCTCATTCCAGTCCCCTCCCACGCTGGATGACCTGGTCCTGATGTTGACCAGCCTCGGTTGACTGGGTTAAGGCAACATCGTGTGCAGCAAGAGGAATCATGGTGCTCCACTAAGTGGTGAAGAATCACTGCCAGTATGGAGCTGCAATGACCTGGGCCAAGAAACCAAGCAGTTCACTTCCACCTTGGGGGTCTGCTAGTCCAAGAAATGGTCCCTTCCAAATAGTAGCACATAAAGAGCAACCAAGACTGGGGCCCCATTGTGTTAGGCACTCTGCAAACACAGAGTATTGTTATTGATTATTTGTATTGTTGTAGCAACTAGGAGGCCTAGTCATGGGCCAGGATCCTATTGCGCTAGGTGCTGTACAAACACAAGACAGTCCGTGCTCTGAAGAGCTTACAATCTAACTAGACACAGAGTGGGGGAAGGGGTAGGAGAGACAAGCAGAGTGCACAATGCAATGGTAGCAAACATCATGTTTGTCCCCCAGTATGTTTTATTTTTTAGGGGGTGAGTTTAGTTAGGAGGGGATCCGCTCAATGGATAGTAAAAGGAGGACATTGAAGGGAAAGGGGGAGGGGGACAGGGCAGGGGAGAAGAGGGTAAGAGGGGCAGGTGTGGAGTGGAGCGGAAGTGAAGAGACAGTGAGGGATGAGGAGTGGGAGGGCTGGAGCAAACAGCCAATCTTCCTGGGGCAGAGAAAGTCCAGTCAGAACTGTAGGGAGTTTTCTGAACGGCCAAACACATGGCTGCTTCTGTTCTGAGTCTCTGGCTGGTTCTGCCCTGCCATTTTCCCTCAAAGCTATGTGATGAGGGTGGGGCCCCTAGTGCCCCCAAAATGGTGGGTCTCCCCTGCAAAGTTCTGGGGGGAGGGCTGGCCCTGGCTGGACCCCATTTTACCTCCTCCAGCCCAGTGCAACAGACCCTGCTTTGATCACTTCTGCAGCTGCTCCTACCTGCTGAAACACCCTGCAGCACAGGGGCCCGGGGATACTGTAGTTCACACCCCTCCTGACTTTCACCCCCAGCTATTCTGCAGTCTGCACTGGCAGAGGGATGTAGCAGGAGGGAGAATACCTCCCAGACTCTGACTTAATAGATACTGTACAGGACAGCACTGCTCATGCCTCTTGGGAGTCGCGTTCGACTGGGAATTTGGCTTGCCCCACTGCTTTGCCCTGTAGGAGAAAAGAAAAACAAAAGGGATTTGCCAAGGCTTTAATGCAGATCAGAGACGCTGCGCCCGAGCTCCCCAATGAGAACCCGTAACCAGGCATCGCAGCAACATTCGAGGCTAAACTTGCTTTGGCAGTTGTCAGCATTTGTGGGAGTCTCCTTCCTGCGACAGAGCTGGAATCTGCAGCCTTGGGGCAGTTGTTTAGAGCTAGAGAAAGTGGCTTAGCCCCCATCTAGTTCATCCCCCTTCCCAAGGATCCAATGCAGGATTGCTCCCTGCTGCACGTTCTCTAGTGGTTCATCCAGTCATTCTTTAACCTAGGGTAGAATCCCGGCCCTAACCAATTAATAGACGTTGACTGTGGCTATGAACCATATGGACCAAGCTGTGTTAGTTTTTCAAGAGTGGTGTGGTGAAACTTAGCGAGATTAAATACTCAGAAATTCTTCCTCAGTTATCTTTCATCATTTGAAAGTAGCGAATGTTCAGGTGTAAGCAAATTGCCTCTTTCCCAGTTTAATAATAACAACAATAAATAATACCTAGCACTTTTCATAAGCAGATCTCCATGCGCTTTACAAAGAAGGTGTCAGTATCATTATCCCCATTTTACAGATGGGGAAACTGACGTGCGCAGTGGGGAAGTGACTTGCCCAAGGACACCAGCAGGCCAGTGCCAGAGCTGGGAACAGAATCCAGGTCCCTGAGTGTCTCTGTTTACTAGGCAGCACTGTTTAATCCAAGTGTCTCATGCTTCCTTGATGAGTGATTTTTTTCCATTGAATGCAGATGTTTCTTTCAGTCCTGTGTGTCTAGACGATTGGCTGCTGCTTAGCCGTGCTTCAGAGAGCCTGCAGCACGTCACTCGAAGAGCTAATGCTCCCTGGGAGTTCCCACTGGAAAAAGAGCTCTAAAACAGCAGCACAAACATTTCTAAAGTTACTTAACAGATTTTATGAAGTGCTATTAAGCCCCATAAAGGAATTTGTATTGAGCGAGGCCTTTGTTTATATTGAAGTTGGTTGCTGGCATAATTGTGCGCTTAGCCAGCGTGTTTATGGGGGAGAGGTGATTCTTGTATGGCTGATGAATGCCGTCTGTCTGTAGGCATGTATGTGTCTGTCTGATCTAAGTTTATAATATCATATTCTTAAAGCACCTATTACATTGGTATCTCCGCACCAGACATAGTTATTTAAATAGACCAAAATATCTAATAGTAGCTAGCTCTCTAATTTAGCAGAAAAAGGCATAACAAGATCCAGTGGTTGGATGCTGAAGCTGGACAAATCCAGAGTAGAAATAAGGTGCATATTATTAATAGTAAGGGTAATTAACCCTCTGAATAACTTAACCTAGGGATGTGATAGATTCTGCTTTACTTAAAGTCTTTAAATAAAGACTGGGTATCTTATGCAGGTCAGACTGGATGATTGCAATGGTCCCTTCTGGCCTTAAAATCGATGAATTCCCAACGGGTGCTCTTTTCTCTGCCTTCCCATAACTCCACTCTTTTTTAATGGGTAAAAAAATCATAATTGGGGAAAGACATTAGTGTAAAAAAAAAGTGATCCTTGCCTTTCAGTCTGCGCACAGTCAAGCTTCAGCAAGGAGTCTCGCAGCAGAGAACTCCCACCTCGGTGCCTGAACTCCCATGCACTGCCCCTGGATTGCTAGGTGGTCCTGGTTCTCTCCTGATCTGATCTGCTACATTGATCTCCTTGTGATCACTCCTTCTCTTGCAGATCCCTGTTCATTTTACACGTATAAATTAGATCCATCAAGAGAATGTGGAAAGTAGGAGGAGGGACAAGACCTCAGCTCCAAAGGCAGATTAACTCCCCGGTCCTGGCTGAGAAAAAATGGTTGACACTATGATGCTCGAATGAGGGATGGGAGAATCCATTCAGCTGGACAAAGGCCTGGGTTGCTTAATATTTTATCATACGAACATAACTGAAACCCCTTTCTGCGGTCCATGACACTTCACAGAAGTGTTATCATCCTGTCTGCTTACCTCTGGAGTGGGACTGCAAGTGGGCATGTTACAGCACTATGATGTCTGTCTGTCTGTCGTACTTACACGGCCCCTATCACCATCATATCTAAGTGTTTAATGTGTCCTCACAACATCCCTGTGAGGAAGGGCCTTGCTATTATCCTCATATTACAGATGGGGGACTGAGGCTCAGAGAGGCTAAGTGACTTCTCCGAGGTCACTCAGGAAGTCTGTGGCAGAGCAGGGAATTGACCCCAAGTCCAAGGCTAATGCCTTAACAACTGGATAATCCTGCCTTTATGAGACAGGCTGTTCTTATGGTGCCTCCATCACAGTGGGAACAGGAGGTACATGGCATCTCAGGAGACGGATTATTCTTGTCAGATTTCATCTCCACTTTGCAGAGCCAAGAGGTTCCGAGATATGTGTGAATTTTTGGGTGGTTATGGGAACCAGACTAGCTCTGAGGTTTCCCCATCACTAGCTATATAATTCTGCACCTGCTTTCCCTGTCTGTTCCAAAAGCATTTTACTCCTGGCAGGAAGGAACTGGTTTGGCAGAAGAATTAATATGTTTCACTCAAGTAGTTTTTTTTCATTTCCCATTGCTAGGGTTAGTGTGAAGGGCTGCCCTGGTTTACGGAGATATTCTCATTTGTTGGGACAGTCCCAAATGTCCTGGCCACACTTACTGAGAGAGGTGATGGTGTAACTCCAGATCTAGGCACAGAAGAAGTGCAGTGAAAATGAACATTGCAGTGATCTATTGTAATCAGGAGCATCCCTAGCTGTTTTGCTGGCCGGGGCAAAAAACATTTTTGCCCCTCCCCCTACCCCGTGTGCGTATGAGCGTCCCAGCAGTACTGCACCCTCTGGAAGTTGGTACCCAGGGTGACCTCCCTGCATGACTGTCCCTAGAACTGGCGCTGATTATAATACCTTAGGGCACAACAGTGGCCTATGTTATGTACCAACAACGGGGAGTAAGCAGGCACATGGCACCTCCTGACTCTCCTATCCAGGTGACATTGTGGGAGTGCAACTTCTGAGTGGCTGCTACTCCCCATCTTGCAAAGGTGGTTGTGGGGTGGTTGAGCAGAAATTAGAGTGGGCAGGGCCCCCATCCAAATGTGCTAGCCAGCACAGGTAAACTGGCACAGAGGGGAATAATCTCTGCCAGCCAAAAGGCTGGTGCAGATTATATCCCCTATGGAGCAAGAGAAGGGACTACTGTCCACATAGTAAGTCTCTGAGTCATAACACAGTCCCTGGTATTTTACGGGCCACTGCCCCTTTATTCCCGGTGAAGTCGCAATCTCTCTCTCTTGGAGAGTCAAATAGATATTGCCTAAATAACACTATGGGCTCAATCCTCCCTGTCACTATTGCCTTTGGGTGAAGAGCCCGTTGCCCAGCTATATTATATTGAAGCTCAATTTTCAGAGGAATATTCAGTGATCCCTTTCATTCTGCTGGTATCGCCACGTGGGAAATGGGCCTAACGTCTCTGGCAGTGGAGGCTGCCATTTTATTGATACAGCCCCGCGTGTCCCAGCAGGAGGCCCAGATTTAGCCGGCTCTCAAGATGGCATCTCCTTGTTTGATTTGTTAATTATTATTCTTCATTATATTTCAGACACTTAAACCATTATTTTTAGTGATTTACTCTTCTTTGTAATTAGGCATAACGGCTGGAATTAGCTTTTCTATTACAATATGTTTCCCGTCAAGGCTAAGATTGCAGCCAAAGTTAGGGATTTTTATCCTCCCTTGCTTCTGTGCATTTTTTACAGTCTGACTCAGCTAAACAGATGAAAAGGATCTGAACATCTATGAACTTTGGGAACCTTCAGATTCAAACTTGGGTGTGGGGGGTGTTTACTGAATTAGATAATCTCTGAAAGCATTGTGACTCTATATTAGGTGGGGTTGGATTTCTGGCTTGCAAGCCTTACTGTGTAGCAAATGACAAGTTCTTCTTTATGAAAGCACTAGGCATAAGAGACGTGCCAGGGTGCTGTGAAATACAGGATTTATCCACTGCGGCAGCCGCACTCAGAGCAGATTATTAATATTTTGCACAGTCTGCCACGGAAACGCCAAGTTTGGCTGGAGGATTCTGGCATAATTGTGTCACAACCCTATCTGATTACATTTTACGCTACAGCAACCAAAAGTGGGGCAGTTACTTCGATAGTACCACGTGTGATAAAGACTTGAAACAAAGCTGATACAGTAAAGGCACTCAGCAGCTTCTCCCCTTTCTAGTAGATCTGAAAGCCCTCTAATCCTCTTCTGATTTGTTTTGTCTGTGCTTTTCCTAAAGGCAGTTTATGGTACACGGTAAAATGCTCCCTATATAACTTCCCACAGTGTTGATGTTTGATTAAGCTAATGGTGAATGATTCAGTTAATAGAGTGCTATTACTTATGTTGAGATAGATAGCTATATTAATGGCACCTACATCAATATTGGTTGATAGCACAAAACTGCTGTTTTCAACCCTGAAAACTATTCTGTAGACTTGCAGAAGAGTCAGCTTAGATGCAAAGAGCTCAGTGACACTGGTGCAGTTCCACGGACATCAGGGGAGTCAGAGTGGATTTACAGTGGCATTACCAAGAACAGAACAAGACCCAGAGTGCGTACATCGTAGCTTAGTCAGCAGATTTTCAGGAACTACAGGTTTCTTTTTACTTTCAAAAGAAAGTGTATGCACATAGGAATTGCCAGACTGAGTCAGACCCAAGGTCCATCTAGTCCAGTGTCCTGTCTCTGACATTGTCTAGCACCAGATGTTTCAATGAAGGTGTAAGAACTCCACAATAGACAGGTCTGCGCCCCCGCGCCCAACCCCCATATTAGATTTCCTCCTAGTAGTTAGCTTAAGTCCTGAAACATGAGGTTTAATACCCCTTCCAAAAGAGTTGTTGGTATTGCTAACTATTAGAAAGTTTTGAGAAATGGAACAAACATTATGGCTTGTCTTGTGTAACAAACTGGCCTGGCCCGCCAGCGGATTTCCCTGATGGGCTGCGTGCCAAAGCTTGCCGATCCCTGACATAGACCATGGTCAGAAGGAAATCTACATTGAATTATGGGAGATGCAGGGAGCTCAGCCCATAGGAGAGAATGGGTGCCTGAAATACAATTCCCATAAGGTAATGAACTGACAGGGACATGCTATTTAATATTTTTTAACAGTAATCTTGTGATTACTGTTCTCGTGTATTTTGACTATCCGTAATTCTCCCTATGTATCTGCACAAGAAATCTTGAAATCTGAGACCTCCGTAATGACATCATAAAGGCCATGTGTGTTGTGGAGACCCCTTTCACATGAAGTAGTGGTTTCCCAGAGGTGGTTGGTACATTAGCTGAAATTTGTGCTCAGCAGAGACAACATTTGTAAGACAATTTCAAGAAGAGCCACGCTTAGATGTGTATGATATGGTTCCACCATGTGCAGCGGAGGTGGATCAGATGGTACCCTTGCTACTGCACTAGGAGTTAATAGGAGAATATGAGCCAGGCCGAGAGCTGTGGGATTTTCTGTGCTTTAAAGATGCTTCAGATGTACTTCATGTCGGAGTCTGAACATTTCACAAAAAAGCTGGTCAGGAATTTGTAGTTTGCACAAAATCAAAGTGTTGGGTGAGGGCAGGGAGGTGGAATCTGCTGGGGTTGTGTTCTTTGAAAGAAGAAAAAAAGAGAAGGAAAGATTTTTATTTGAGGAAATATTTTGGTTTGGGTCAATTCGACCTGAATTGGAATAACTTGTTTTGTTGAACTGATCTGAAACATTTTTTCATATCAGTTCAATAAAATATTAAATAGCATGTCCCTGTCAGTTCATTACCTTATGGGAATTGTATTTCAGGCACCCATTCTCTCCTATGGGCTGAGCTCCCTGCATCTCCCATAATTCAATGTAGATTTCCTTCTGACCATGGTCTATGTCAGGGATCGGCAAGCTTTGGCACGCAGCCCATCAGGGAAATCCGCTGGCGGGCCAGGCCAGTTTGTTTACCTGCAGCGTCCGCAGGTTCGGCCAATCGCAGAAACAAACTGGCCCACCAGCAGATTTCCCTGATGGGCCATGTGCCAAAGGTTGCCGATCCCAGGTCTATGTGGTGCATCATGGGAGACGTAGTCCAGCCGGGGAGCCTAGCTCATAGGGAAGAATGGGGCATCAGGCTCTCAAGCCACAACTTCCATAAGGCAATGTGCCAAAATGGGGAAATGCAGTTGAATGTTTAAATGACTTGAAATGAAGTGTTTTGGGTCATTTCAACAAGTCAAAAGTTAAACATTTTGATTTGGCAAATGTCAGAATGTTTCGTTTTGATCAAAAATGTTGAAACGGTTTGCGCGGACATTTCCAAACTGACACTTTTCAGAATTCCCATTCCATGAAAAATGTCAAAATTTCAACTTTTCATCCCGATTTTGGACAGAAACATATGTTGAAATGTCAGAATTTTCCACGGGATGGAAATTCTGAATTTCCCACAACTCTAGTTTCATGCAATGCATGTGAGTGAGCTGACTTGAAATATACCAGTCGGGGAGGGACTCATTCTCAGGGCTGCTTATTCATGGGCAGCATATTTTCCCCTGAACACCAAGATAAGTAGGCTAATTGAAGACAGGAAAAACCAATGGAAATGTAGTGAAGGAAAATAAAAAGATGGCTGAGGGTGTTTCTGTAGCGTGTGTGAATCTTTGGGTAAATATCCCCTTATATATGTGTTAAACTCCTAGATACCTACGCGGATACACTTGGTCAAGGATTAAATTCCTGTGCCTCAAACAGTGAAATATGATTATTATCAGAGCTGCTGGATGAATGAAGCTCTTACATGAATACATCTTTGCACCAATTAATGTCAGTGGTCAATAAAAGACCTTTTTGATGAATCCATAATAAAGGAGCAAACCTCTAAATACATTTGTCACACTTATTCCTAGCAAGTCATGCCACTCTGGTACCTATGCCCTTGATGGTGACCTGATCCCAAATTTTGTGGAGATATTAGAAAGGTGTTTTTAATATAATTTCTTAACCACCAGCTTGGTTGTTTGGGGTTCTTTAATCACCCCCATGAGAAACAGCAGTTTTAGCCTGGCAAGAGAAGGTTTTGTCTGTTGGCATTACAGCACAGAAGGGGCAGGGCATGGAATGGGACCACACTAGTCATTCTTTAGTATGTTAGGTTTAAAGAGTGGCTGGTCTCTGTGTTTGACACCACTGGCATTATCTGATACTTGGGCACTGTGCTACCTCTTGAAGAATCGCCATTAGAACGCTGGCTGTGATATCAAGTTGTTGTTGTTAACTTGGTGCTGAATGGCTCTGAATACCTTTGAGCCATCCTCAGCCTGGTTTCTAGGGCTGTTGCTCTGAGTTACTGGATCTGCACAGATTTACACTAGCCCCAGCATCTCTGTAAAATCCCTTCCTTGATATGGTCCAAATGCCTAGGTCCCTCTGGTGGCATTGCAGTACCACAGAGTGCATCCTGCCAATCTATTTCTGATAGAGTACAGGGTCTGAAAACAAAGCAACAGGAGTCAAAGTCTGCTGTTGGTGACACTAGTGAAAATCAGTAGAGTTTCTCTGGATTCACACCATTGTGATCCAGGAAAGCACGTTACTTATTAACTGAACCAGTATGATCAACCAGTGTCGACAGGAAAGGAAGTCGGGGTGCACAGTAGAAGAAACCACAGATGAGATCCTGGAAGCCTCACTCAGACAAAATTCCCACTGGTATCAGTGGAAATTCTGCCCGTTAATCGGGACTCCCTGATTTGGTTTCATACGCATGGGGTGAATCAGTCAGGAATTCAGTGGCCTGGATCATGGTGAGATTATTACGCCTCAGTCCACTCACTGGTGATACGTTCAAATGTCCATAAATACATTATATCTGAGCCCTAAACTCTTCTTCCAGTGTTTGTTTTCTAACCAATCCAAATGTCTCTTGTGTGTGTGTGTGGGGGGTCTAATCCCAACACCCATTTCAAGTCACATGCGCTCACTATCCTCCTTCCGTAAAGTTCTCAGTGGTCTTTAAACTAAAGGCTGGGTTTTAAAGTCTCTAAAGCCTCCTGGACCCATGAAATGCTATTTTGTTCCACTGCCCACCCTGCAGTACCAGGCTTCCCCTGCTCATAATTTGCTCCTCTCTATCTAATTTATGTTGTTACTCTGCCCTTTGCAGTGTACAGTGGCACTTCATCTGATGCGAGCTGTGAGAACCCCCTTGTAAGCTAAGACAGTGACGGCCTGTTATCTAAGCAGCAGTCAGTATCTTGTGACTAAGCATAAAGACAAGATTTGACTGTCACAACAGGAAAGGGGCACCTGTAACACACACATGGGCCGTGACGTGCTCCTGTGGGTTACCACGTTACAATCCATGGATGTACACACACAGAAACAAAACAGGCACCAGTTGACTTCATGCCTGCAGCACATGGCACTCATCACCCTGACTTCTACCCGCTAGTAATAAATCACTCCCCTCTACGGGGACAAGTGGAAGGAGCTGGTCACCCATTCCACAGCTCGGGGCAAAATTCAAGCTGGCTGACCTATTCTATCCAGTAGAGGACAATAATACACAAATACTTAAGACAGTTCAGAGAAATACTTTCAAACAAATAGGGCATGAGGACCCTGTCAGCCAGCAACACCACACTGGGGAGCAAGCGCTCAGGTGCCGACAACCTCTCTCTCTCCCCGTTCACACTGGAGCTAAATGTGGATTTGCTGACCGGTCTTAAATTGCTTCAGCCAACACACTTTCAACCCAGTTTGGCTGGCCAGCAGGGCGCAGTGTGAACCCCGTTCAGCTTTGGGTCCCTCATTGTTAGCAGAGTAGATAGCAATGCCAAGGTTGCCTGACACTTCTCATTCGAAGACGCTGTTTTCAGTTGCTTATAACTTTGCCAAACTTTACCTGTTTTGGCTGAAGTGTCCCATGCCTGGTGTCTGCCCTTGCAACATTGAGGCCCTGTGTGAGTATGTATGGTGAGACTTTAATTGCTATTTTTCCCACCAGGGTGGCCAAGAGTCTATCTTTTCCCCAAGCCAGTGGGCACTGAGGGTGAAATCTGCCCCTACTGAAGTTAATGGGAATTTTGTCATCTGCTTCAGTGGGACCAGACTCACTCCAAGTGCATAATGGAAGATACACCCATTGGAAACAGGTGGCAAGGGAAAGGGTCCAACCACAGCCCCTGTATTACATCATCCACAAAACGGAATGGACATTGGGAGTAGGGAAGGGGAGAGATGGGGGAGATGGAGCCAAACTAGAACTTCCTGAATTTCCAGGGGATCAGAGGCAAACTGGTAGAGTATAGGGTATAAAAACAAAGCAACCAGAGTCCAGATTTGAACCCTCAGATTGAGACCTGCCACAACAATTTTGGGTGTAGGTTGCATCCAAACCCAGAAGGGGCCTGTTTTGTGGATCTGCCTCACACACGCCAAGATGACGAAAATCTTGTGAGATCAGCTGCTTTCATGAGATTGCCACTGTTGTGAGCCTAAATCTCATGAGTGGCTCATGGAGATATGGCACCGCTGAATCTAAACGCAAACCCGAACGTTCACCCGTGTGCAGACTCGAGCTGGAAGCTCTGAGGGCTACGCTGGACCAAAGGGGTTTAGAAAGGGAAATCCGTGCTCTGATTGCTGAAATCTGCACTCCCTGACACGCCATACAGAACGTGTGTTACAGTAGGGGAAAAAATCAGTGTTTTTCTTCCCTGGGGCTAATCTGGGTATGAGTGCAGAGCAGCTCACACTGTTTATAACTCTGGGGCAACTGCCCTAAGGCACAGAAGCAGTTTGGACAAGATTGTCAGCTGGTGTAAATCGGCACTACAAGACACAGTGGAGCAGTGCCGATTCACACCAGCTGAGGATCTGGCCTGCCCCCATTTTTTTCGTAGTGTAAAAGTGGCCAGAGTCCGTGTTTTCCCTTTTTTGGTGAAATAATGAGCCACAAACCAGCATGTGTGTTATCTGGATAGCGTCTGAGCAATAATGTTTTTTTCCTCCAAACCGCCTTGGCTCGTTGCCCATGTAATTAAGTCACAACGAATAAGCAACACGTGCCTTGACTGTGCCATGTGGCCACCTATTGTATGTCTTACAATAGAGCGTCTCAGGACATGTGGGTTAATTAACATCTTTTAGGGCCCTGAATAATAGATAATGGTGCACAGGGCTTTAATGGGTTAGTCTCTAATCAGTTTATTAGAAGACAGATGAAGACAACACAGCAGGATCATATTACTCCTGGCTAAAGCCCTGGAAAGTAAATTGCATGGCATTTATTTTAAATTTACCAAAATGCAATCTCTTTAAAAACCCACTAGGGCCCATTTCATTCAGGTCAGTCTGTAGTTTTTTGGGTTTTTTTTTAATTGACTAAGAAAGGGAACTCTTGGAAGGAGATTGCAGCCATATTTAACCCTTTACAGTGTCTTTGCCCCAGTCATCATTAAATCTACGAAATTTCCCTTTAGTTTGATTAACATAACTGTCTATAACATTAATTAATGACTTTCAAATGGCAATATTAAAGTTGTTAACGGTGACCTCTGGTCACAATGACCTGACCTCTTGGCAGTACAGAGAAAGCATAAGGGAGCCAAAAGCAAGCAACAAGGCTTTCTGCTGATCTTTTGACCATAAAATCATAGAAATGTAGGACTACAGACAGCCCCCCAACCTGAAGCAAATACTCACCAACAACCACATACCACACAACAGAACCACTAACCCAGGAACCTATCCTTGCAACAAAGCCCGTTGCCAACTGTGCCCACATATCTATTCAGGGGACACCATCACAGGGCCTAATAACATCAGCCACACTATCAGAGGCTCGTTCACCTGCACATCCACCAATGTGATATATGCCATCATGTGCCTGCAATGCCCCTCTGCCATGTACATTGGTCAAACTGGACAGTCTCTACGTAAAAGAATAAATGGACACAAATCAGATGTCAAGAATTATAACATTCATAAACCAGTCGGAGAACACTTCAATCTCTCTGGTCACGCAATTACAGACATGAAGGTCGCTATCTTACAACAAAAAAACTTCAAATCCAGACTCCAGCGAGAAACTGCTGAATTGGAATTCATTTGCAAATTGGATACTATTAATTTAGGCTTAAATAGAGACTGGGAGTGGCTAAGTCATTATGCAAGGTAGCCTATTTCCCCTTGTTTTTTCCTAACCCCCCCCCCCCCCGAGACATTCTGGTTAAACTTGGATTTATGCTGGAAGTGGCCCACCTTGATTATCATACACATTTTAAGGAGAGTGGTCAGTTTGGATGAGCTATTACCAGCAGGAGAGTGAGTTTGTGTGGGCGGGGGGGGGTGTGAGAAAACCTGGATTTGTGCTGGAAATGGCCCACCTTGATTATCATGCACATTGTAGGGAGAGTGGTCACTTAGGATGAGCTATTACCAGCAGGAGAGTGAGTTTGTGTGTGTATGGGGGTGGGGGGTGGGGGTGAGAAAACCTGGATTTGTGCTGGAAATGGCCCAACTTGATTATCATACACATTGTAAGGAGAGTGATCACTTTAGATAAGCTATTACCAGCAGGAGAGTGGGGTGGGAGGAGGTATTGTTTCATGGTCTCTGTGTATATAATGTCTTCTGCAGTTTCCACAGTATGCATCCGATGAAGTGAGCTGTAGCTCACGAAAGCTTATGCTCAAATAAATTGGTTAGTCTCTAAGGTGCCACAAGTACTCCTTTTCTTTTTAGAAATGTAGGACTGGAAGTGACCTCGATTGATAATCTAGTCCAGCCCCTTGAACTTCGTATTATCTAGGCCATCCCTGGCAGGTGTTTCTCTAACCTGTTTTTAAAAACCTCCAGTGACAGATTCCATAACCTCCTTAGGTAGTTTGTTTGAGTGCTTAACTACCCTTCCAGTTAAGAAGTTTTTCCTAATGTCTAAGCTAAATTTTCCTTGCTGCAATTTAAGCCCATTGCTTTTTATTCTGTCCTCAGTGGATGAGGAGAACAATTTATCACCCTATAACAATCTTTTACATACTTGATGACTATTATCATGTCCCCCCTCAATCTTCTCTTCTTCAGACTGAAAAAACTAGGTTTGTTTAATCTTTCCTCATAGGTCATGTTTTTGTTGCTCTCCTCTGGTCTTTCTCCAGTTTGTCCACATCTTTCCTGAAGTGTAGTGCACAGAACTGGACACAGTACTCCAGTTGAGGCCTAATTAGTGCTGAATAGAGTGGAATAATTACTTCTTGCGTCTTGCTTACAACACTTCTGCTAATATATCCCAGAATGATGTTTGCTTTTTTGCAATGGTGTTACATTGTTGACTCATATTTAGTTTGTGATTCACTATAACCCCCAGATCCCTTTCTCCAGCAACTCCTTCCTAAGCTGTCATTTCCCATTTTGTACTTGTGCAATTGATTGTTCCTTCCTAAGTGGAGTACTTTGCATTTGTCCCTATTGAATTTCAGACCATTTCCCCAGGTTGTCTGATCATTTTGAATTCTAATCCTGTCCTCCAAAACGCTTGCAACCCCTCCCAGCTTGGTATTGTCCACAAACTTTATAAGTGTACACTCTGTCCCATTATCCAAATCATTTATGAAGATATGGAACAGGACCAGACCCAGGACCTTTCCCTGCAGAATCCCACTCGATATGCCCTTCCAGTTCGATTGTGAACCATTAACAACTACTCTCTGAGGATGCTTTTGAACCAGTGGTGCACCCACCTTATCGTAGGTTCCTCTAGGCTATATTTCCCTGGTTTGTTCATGAGAAGGTTATATGAGATGGTGACAAAAGCTAATTAAAGTCGAGCTATTACTGCTTGACCCCTATCCATAAGGCTTGTTACCCTGTCAAAGAAGGATATTAGGTTGCTTTGACATGATTTGTTCTTGACAAATCCATGTTGACTGTTACTTATCACATTATCTCTTGTAGGTGTTTACAAATTGATTGGTTGTTTGCGCCATTATCTTTCCGGGTGTGTATTTCCCTGAGTTGTCTTTATTCCCCTTCTTATAGATAGAGGTAGGGATATAGTTAGATAGGGAGGGGGTAGATGCTTGATTCTGTGGCTACACATCTCCGCCTTATCTGTCCACTGAACAGAATGCAGTAGGGTTCTGGAGGATGAGATCTAACAGTCTGGTGCTTCTACATTTTGATGCCCTCTCTTGGATGTGCTGTACCATCACTTGTATGGGTTAGAGTGGTGTTGCATTCTCTGCTGTTCCTGATCTATGGAATCTTACGGAAAGGCTATCGTACAACCAAATTGGGGTCTCCCATCTGAGTACAGACTGGGCCGAACACTGCTTAGCTTGAGAGCTGATTACGTTGTATCTAGGGAGGGTTGTAGGAAACATAATAATCAGCTGCAAAAGTGGTATCGCTCCATCACAAAAACTAGGAAAAGTTACAAGTGAAGGATGAGCCTCGTTCCTTGGAAATAATCTGGGCAGCAAGCATAATGCAGAACGGTCCTTGATAACTCCGGATATGCATCCTAAATAACTCATGCTTTTGTGGATCTGTGAACAAGTTGGTTTTATCTTTCTTGGCAGTGGGATTCTACAACATGGGGGAAAAACAAACCGCTCAAGTCTGATGGCAGAGATCACTGTGTCCCAATTAAATATCTCCTTGCCAGCCCTTCAAGTTTGGACCAATGATGTCCAATTTTTAACTTGTGGAGCTCCCAGCCTCCATCTAGTCTGGATGTTCCCCAAGTGGTTCCTCCTGATTCAAAGCTAGGCTAACAATGCTGTTGTGACAATGACTTTATCACAAGTGACCTGTTAAGGTAACTCTGCCACGCTATCCCTTTAATCACGAGCGTGTGGTCAACACCCGAGACCATGACGAGCCTGGCTGGACTCTTGGAAAAGCTGGCAATTATGCAAATATCATTGGCACCTCTTAAAAAACACCAGCATCAGGTGTCTTCCCGGTGCCCATCTCAGCCTCAGCATTCTCGTCTGATGGAGGGGGGAAGCAATCTTTTATCATTATTTTGGTTGCTTTCCTCTAGTGAAGCATGGGAAAGGTGCGGCTAGAACACGGGCTGTGTTTCTGTGTCCACCAGTCCTCCTGTCAGCCTTGCTCCAGTGTGTGTCATCAGCCACATTCCTCCTATTAGGGACCTGCGGTTCTGACATCTCCAAACTTTGCCCTCTGGTGGCTGGAGCTTACAGAGCCTGTATAAGCTCTACTACTAATACAGGTATATGAGGGTTTACCGGGGACCCGTTGGCCCTGGAAAATTAGCTAGTGAAATGTGACTGTTCATACTGCAGTTTCAGAGGGAAATCCATTCCCCAAGTAAGGAGAGTGGGGCCAGGGATGCTTTTAAAGGCTTTACTGGTTAGAGAGCACAATTCGGTTTTGTTTAGACCCCCTCGCTCCGAGCGTCTTTGGATGCCTCACTCTCTCCACAGATGCGCCGCATTGGGCAGCAGCCTGTAAGCCTTTGCTTGAAATCCTGGGGCTTGCTGGTATTATCAGAATGCAGCAGCCTCCGCTCTTGAAGGGCTTTAGTGAGATGAGTGAAAGTGAGCTGCCTCGGTCATGATAGTGGAATGAAAGGGGAGCTTTCATCCAAAAGAGAGAGAGGAGAAGGAAAGGAGTGGGAGGGAATTCTCCAGCGCATCAGCTCAGCATCTCCTTCCTCATTCGTGTACGAATAAAAATATCTGCAGAGACGGTCGAGCAGGAACAGAGCTGCTGCAGCTGACGAGAGCGGTAATATGGCCACTTGGTGACACAGTTGCAGAGGTGAAACTCCAGAGCACTGTCCTGCAGCATGGTCCACAGTCAGATTACAGTGACCGGAATGCAGCGGATTATGCCTGTACAGGTTCAAATCCTGGAAAATGATCTGTTCAGCCCCATAACTGAAGCTCCCTATCCCTGTATTAGCAGTTAATGGGCCTGATCCTGTGAGGTGCTGAACCTCTCCTGAGCTAGCGTTCTCAGCTCCAGGTGAAATCCATGGAAGTCCATGGCTCAGCACCATGCAAGATCTGATCTTTAGGAAAGCGAAAATTCAGCCCTCTAGAAATTATTACCAGCAAATTAATGAAGAGTTAGTCAGCTAATGGCCCATGACAAAGCCAAGGGCAGTTAATGCTCTGATGAACAGGACATTAACTGCTGCAGTGACCAATTGCCCAGAGATTACTGAGCCTGTAAAGCAGACAGGGAAGCGATGCATTTTTACGCAGAAACAAATGGCCCGAATGAGCCTGCAGCATTCAGTTTAAATATTAAAAGCGAATGAGGTTGTTTTGTGCCATTACAGGCCCACTTTTCCAAATCAGGCCTGCACCTTTACTGCAGCCAGGCATGCAAATGGCCGATGGGTGTGATATTACAGTCATTGTACGTGCACATTAGGCGGATGATTAAAAATGTTGGTTTTGTGCAATACACTGTGTGAAAATTAGGTCCATCATGACCTTTTAGTACCTGAGTGAGGATAGATTGGGTATGTCTACACAGCCTTCAGCAGCAAGCCCCCTAGCCCAGGTCGACGGGCTCAGGCTTGTGGGGCTCGGGCTACAACCCTGAAAGTAGCTGTGTGGACAGCGCTTTGAACTTACAGCTCAGGCTGCAGCTCGGGCTCTGAAGCCCACTCCCCGTCCCTAGCCGCAACATGACACACATATATTTAGTGCGGTAGCATGAACCCAAGTCTGTCAACCCGGACTGGGAGGCTCGCGCCCGCGGGCTGTGTAAACATATCCAGTGAGGTTTGTAATCGTTACACTTCACACTTATATAAAGAGATGGGCCTGAATCAAAATCCTAAAAACACCCCAAACACAGGAATTGGCAGGTCCATCCAGTGCAGTATCCTGTCTCTGAGAGTGGGCAGCACCAGATTCTTCAGAGGAAAGTGCAATAGTAGTGAGCGGATGTGTGTACATCTGTCCCCTATGCTCGGTCTCATCCTGGTCTCCAATAGCTAGAGATTCCCTTCAGTCTGGAAACATGAGGTTTAATGTCTCTTCCAGAATGTGTCTTATCATTAATAGTGATAACTCTGGATATTCTTGCTTTCCATATACATGTCCAATCCCTTTTAAAATCTGTTAAGTTCTTGGGTTCCAACAACTTCCTGTGGCAGTGAGTTCCACAGTCCAATCACAACTTGTGTGAAAAGTGTGTTTTCCTTCGATCAGTTCTGATTTTCCCACCTTTTAATTTCATTGAATGTCCCTTTGCTCTTGTGTTATGAGGCAGAGAGAACAGATACCCCCAGTCTAACTGCTTTAGACCCTTTTGAGGAAAGTTTCCAAAAGCTGCATGGTTTGGCTCCATCTCTGGTTCCCCAACACCTCGTTGGAGGATGTAAAATTGCTTTTCAGACAGCAGGAATGTAATGTAGGCCAGTGGATAGAGTGGTGAGCGGGGAGTCAGAAGACTGGGCTTCTATTACTTCCTGTGCTGCTGACCTGCTGCAAGAACACAGGCAAGTAAATTTTGTGGCTAAGTTTCTCTTATTTTTAAAAATGGGGATAATGAGTGTTACCCTTCTTTGAGATCAGTGGATGAAATGTGCTATATAAAAGCTACATCTTACAGCACCTCCTCTACAGCAGGTTATATCACTATTATCTAGAGGAGGGAATCAACGTACAGAGAGATTCAGTGAATTGTCCAAGATCAGAGTCATTAACAGAGCTGAATGTGGAACCCCGGAGACCTGGTTCCCAGTCCCCTGTTCTAATCGTTACAAGCCCTTCTTTAATAACTATGGAAGTCCAGAGCATGTGACACTTACAGGCTGAACTCCAGCCTAGGAGGGTACAAAGCAGCATATTCAGCCCAGTAGCTTCTGCTGTTCTGTGTTGTTTAATTCATGACAACATAACACCCTGCTGTTTCTTTACTAGCAGGGCTAAAGGGAGACAGGAGAGGAATTTGCATTCCTTCTGCCAGCAAAGATTAAACAGGGCCATCGTGCAGGGTAGAGTCTGTGCACTGCAACTCTTCCTAAACTGCAGCATCTCCTTCAGATATGCTATCTGCCTTTGCCTTCTCCCTGTGGATTATTCACCAGCCAGGCAACATGCTGCCAAATACCAATAGCAAATCAAGAGATATCAAGTGTTACCTCTAACTGCATTATTATGAACAATTTAGATCTTCGTTTTCAGGCTTAAATGATATTTTGGTGCAAAAAAAGGCAAGTCTCGGAGTTGAGCTGGAGTTGGCTGTGATGTCACAGGGACTGTGATTTGGGGCGGGAGGGACAAATCCACCATAGGGCTAAGCTTGCTCAATCTTCTTATGTTGATGCATTTGAGAACCTCTTTCAGTTCACTGTTAGCAAGAGTGACAGTTTTAATATATAGCAAATGTGATTTGTGACTCTGCTGCATATAACAGTTTTCCTCAGGCAAATCACCTCTTCCCTGAGCTACAACATTCAGATCCAGATCATAATTTGGGGGAGGGAGGGTATTTGGACCTGCGGTTTTGCCTTGGTCCATTAGAGAAATAAGGTCAGTTGCGAAATTTGGAATCTGATAGAGAATTTATCCCTGGGTGCTTGGCTCTGGAGGGTTGGTTCAGGCCCATTTCTAACCTCATCTTCTCTCTCCCATTTTAAGATGCTCTTGTATTTCTTTTGTGGGGAGGGAAGAGACAAGCATAAGTTTCATTTTTCTCCTTGCCTGGCCCCAGGTTCAGAGAAGGTAGCACTGAGAGGCTGTAGGCACTTATCCCTCAGCATAGCCAACAGATCCCAGAGATGACAGGGGCATATATGCTTGGACATGTGGTTTTCTCGCAGGTCTCTCTGCCCCCTAAGTCTCTGATGGTTACTTATTCTCAGCTGCACTTTCAGGGAAGTAAGTACCTGATCTTGCATCATGCACTGAGGGTATGTCTACACTGCAGTAAAACACCCCGCGAGGGGTCCCAGAGCCAGGGTTCCAGCTTGAGCCCAGATACCTAAACTGCAATTTTACAGTCCCACAGCCTGAATGTTTTATTGCCGTGTAGACATGAGAGGCTGTGACTTTGTTGGTTACAATGGTGATTTTTTTACCTCATCACTCGCCTCTGGAACAGGAATGCCAAGAAAAAGAAGCACCTGACTGGAATTCAGGTTGCTCTGTGGCTTGACAAAGGATTGTGTAACATTTTTCCCAAGTAATCCATCACTGTGAGCCTGAGAGGCCAGATCCTGCAGTCAGCATGGGGGTTGAACTGATGAGCACCCAGGAGCAGGGACTGCTCAACCCTGCCCTTCCTGGGAGAGCCAATCCCTAGAAAGGGGCTGTGAGGAGAAGATACACCCATCTCTATCTTCCAAATGGCATTTATGGTGCAAAATCTCTTCTGGTACTTCCCTGGCAGCAGGATGGCTCCACGCTTCCCCCTACACACGGGGCTGTGAGTAAAATGCACTGTGCGGCCCTTACAGCAGCACCTGAAGGCTGTCAAAGCACCTCATAAACTCGCCCCTAAGAACTCCAACGGTACTGACCGTAAACAGTATTCGGAACATCCACAACCTGAAATTCACATCACACAAATGTGGGGCTGCCTCGTAAAACAGTCACCATTTCGGTTCAGAAGGTCGAATACTGCACTGATGTGCCTAGTATAAACGCAAGGATAGGCAGATGGGAAGTTTGCTTAGAGTTACATTTAGAGTTCCTCTTGTGGAATCCCCACGGAGGTCAGTGGCAGTTTCATGCACAGGAGTGGCTGCAGAATGTACCACTAAGTATGTAAAATTTTGCCACATACAATCTTTAGCAGAGGCCTGATCTCTGATAACTTGTGGATTCCAACACAACAGCATCTGAGTATCTCGCCCAAGATTTGGGGGAAGAATGGAGCTGGAAAGCCAAGAAATGCAGTGTGAGGAGGATGCTCTCTGGGGTGGATGTACAGGGGTAGGGACTGTCACAGATGCTTGCTGAAGTTTTGGCAGTGTTGGCTAGTGGCTAGAGCACTGGACTGGGACTTAGGAGACCTGGATTCTATTCCCAGCTCTGCCACTGGCCTGTTGGGTGACCTTAGCCCAGTCACTTTACCGCTCTGTGCCTCCGTTTTCCCATCTGTAAAATGGAGATAACGATACTGAGCTCTGTGTAAAGCATGTTGAGATCTACTGATAAGGCTTTAAATAACAAAAAACAGCAGTAACAACAAGAAGCCATGGCACGAACATGGCATTTGGAGACCATCACTATTCACATGTTCAGTCCTTTTCCCTTTAACCCTGTGTCTCCCTTGTCCTTTACACTGCAAGCTCTTCAGGGCTGGGATTGCCTCTTCCTCTGTCTGTACAGCATCTAGCAGAGTGGGGCCTCATTTTCGGTCGGCCCCCTAGGCACTACGGTAATAAAGATGTCTGGAGGCACACATGAAGGCATGGCAAGGTGCCTTACTTTGAGAACTTAGGGGCAATACTCGGAGGTAGCATGCCTGAGTGGAACCTTCCTCAAGCCACTGGCTTGAAAACCTAGGCCCTGCAAAAAAAATGTCAAATCATTCACATCGTTCCAGAGAAGCCACCGAATTCCCTCTCCCACTGAAGCCACTTTTGCTGCTTACTTCAGTGGGGCTCACAACATATGTGTCAGAATACCGGAACTGTAGCAAAATGCACATTAGAGAAACCTTAAAAAAATTCTCCAGCAGACCATGAGACCAGGGTTATTCAGTCTGAAGGGTCTTTCACTTCTCATCACCACATCAAGAGAAAACTATCAAATCCATCAACCTCCCATTTTTGGTGAGTGCGCTGTCAGCAATTCAGTGGCATCTTAAATGACAGATGATCAGAGCCACAGATACTCCAGCAATGCTACATTTGATGTCTTAAGCATGGGCCTTATTCTTATCAAATACATTGAACTTTTGGTCTGTCTTTGAAATTTCTACATCACCCTAGAGTTGCTCAAATTGCCAGTATTAATGAAAGGGCTGTAACAGTTTTGTGGAAGTCCAGTCCCTGGGCTACTGAACAATGCAGACCTGAAGTAGACATTTAGCATTTCCAGATGAAAGGCATTCTCTTGCACAGAAACGGAGCTCTGAAGTCTGTGTTCTGAATGTCAGGAGCTGAGAGTATGTAATGATGATCTAGGCTAGGAAGAGGTTCAGACATTATCCCACAGCTTCATACTACTTTCTCTAACTTCCTCTGTTTTCACTGCCTACCTGATCAGCTTTTAGGTGAGGTCAGAAAATGCTCTCCAGAGCTCGGAGCAAACCATACTTCTTTGCAGAATCCTACCCACAGTAATGCCATCCGAAAGACAAAGATTGGGAAGAAGATAAGGAGACAGACAAAAAACTTCTATGTTTAAGTGCCTAGTTACTAAGATGGCAAAGCAGAGCAAATTATTGATTGTTTTAATGTAAGTGGTACCCATGAATTACAGCAATTGGCCTTCTATAAATACCCCAAGATAGGCAAATAGATGAGACTCATTCTTGACCTGTACTCCTTGGTTAGATCAGGCCTTGTAGGACACATCAAGAGGTATAGCTCTCCTGGTGGCCACCCCACTACATTCTCTTTTCTACCACCTATGAATGCTGTCACTCTCTACCTGATTATTCAAGCTCATGGTTCAGCTAAACTGGAGTCGGAATGTTGAGCAGTCCAGTAACATTGTGACCAGCATGGCATTGTGCTCTGAGTGATTTAACATTGCTGAAAATGTTAATTACTAGTACTCCAGTAGCAATAAGAGGCCCCAACTGATATTGGAGCTTCATTGTGGTAAGCACTGTACAGACCTGGAGTAAAAGACCATCTAAATAGACCAGACAGACAAAGGATGGGAAGGGAAATGTGAAGTGACTTGCCAAAGTCACATAGCAGGTTAGTGCCCAAGGCAGAAACAGAACACAGATCTCAGTCCAGTACCCTATCCATTGGACCATGCGCCCTCTCTGTAACTGGATCCAGTGACCTTGCAGATCTGTGGTCCTCAGGCCTGGAGAACTAGAGAGTTGCTTCATTGGCTAATAGAACTTCAGCAAGCCACCAGACTTTAGACTGATGTCGTGATGGGCTGTTGCATTGTTCTATCCATCACTCGTGTGTGGTGCAATGAACACCACAAACACCGCACTGCGACATCAACACATTTTGCGCTAGTGGTTCTGTGGCACAGAACTTCCTCTGTCCACTCTCCTTACACATAGACCCTTGAAGCCACAGGATATTTCTTCCTGCTTCCTACTTGAAAGGAAGGTTCAGTGTATTTTCTCTTGCGTGCCATTGTTCCACTTGCTTTGCAGGAGAAGAACCAAGCCAGATGCTCACCTGAGACATCCTCTCTATTAGTGTTAACATCATTAGGGCTTTAACCTTGGGGGGAGGGGGTTTACCTTCCTCTGAGACATATAGGTGTGGGTCACTTGCCAGGACTGTCTGGGTACATCTCACTTAGTCGTTTCCTTGCCATTGTGGGGGTCTCGGACAGTGGTGCACCTTGATTCTTCATATTCACTGCCTGTGGTACATACCAGTCTAGATTCCCATGGGCTGTAATACTTTGGTCTCAGTTCAGTTGTTGGGTTAGTGTGAGAGTGTTGGGTGGTGTTGGTGTCCTGTGATATACAGGAGGCCAGAGTAGATGATCTAGTGGTCCCTTCTGGTCTTAGAGTCTTAATAAAACAAACAACCCTAGCCCTCTCTGCTACAGCCGGAGTCTGAGCAGCAGTTCTCTAGAATAAAGAGACATTCAGGCAGCACTTCCTCTTTTGTTTTTTTTTTTAATCCCCCTCTTCCAGTAAACCTCTCCTGGTCTGGGAGCCTTTTGGTTTTACTCTGTGTAATCGTCTGTGCACCAAAAGGAGACCTGCTTTCCTCCTCCTTATCCCAACTGTTGCCGCAAGGCCCATGGGCATTTTACTTTCCAGACTCAGAGAAGAGTGGAGGAGAAATGAGCCAAGGTAATCATTCAAGCTGCAGGTGTTCTGTTCACTGTCTCCTTTAGTGAAATGTGGCAGTCACAGTATGCACTTCTTCACAAATAGGTTCAATACTTGTGAGCAGTTCACAGGCTGAATTAAATGCCCCTTTGGTGGCTCTGGCCCATTGTGCTGTCATTTTGGAATAAATGAAGGGTCCCTTACAAATAGGATCATTGATCTGCATATACCCAGAGGGGTTTTATTTTGCAAATATCCCAATCAGCGCAAAACTATCTGAGCCATTAAAGCATCTGCTATTAAGAGTAAGTTCAAAAGCTTCTCTCTTTCACCAAGAGAAATTGGTCAGATAAAAGAGATTACCTCACCCACCTTGTCTCATTAAGAGCAATAGTGGTTTTTTCTACACATAATGGACCAGATCTTCTCCTGTACTCCCTGCCCTCTATATGCCTGCAATCTAAACAAGTTAGACATCTGTGCGCATAGTTACTAGTTCCCCAGTTTTACACAATTATCCATGTGCATGTCTGAAAATCGATCCCGTACGAAAAGACTGGAAAGTACAATACTTTGAAGAAGCAATCCTGCATTGTCTGTGGAGATTCAAGTAGATATGGTCTAATACAGGGGTCATCAACCTTTCAGAAGTGGTGTGCCGAGTCTTCATTTATTCACTCTAATTTAAGGGTTCGTGTGCCAGGAATGCATTTTAATGTTTTTAGAAGGTCTCTTTCTATAAGTCTTTAATATATAACTAAACTATTGTTGTATGTAAAGTAAATAAGGTTTTTAAAATGTTTAAAAAGCTTCATTTAAAATTAAATTAAAATGCAGAGCCCCCCAGACCCGTGGCCAGGACCCGGACAGTGTGAGTGCCACTGAAAATCAGCTCACGTGCCGCCTTTGGCACACGTGCCATAGGTTGCCTACCCCGGTCTAATAAGTCTTTTCCATGTGTATTTTGTATGTCCCTATGTGAATAATACAATGATTTAACTATAAACTTTGCTAATGTCAGACTAGATGGTTTGATCTGATATTGCAAACTGTATCCACTCTGTAAGTACATACCTCTATTAACATTCAGAATTGTTACTAACCCACTTTATAGTCTGGCTAATGGTCAGTGACAATGAAAGAAACCTGCTTTTCTTGTTCCTAAATGGTAACATCATAATCTTCCTGAGGGCTTCAATTTCTTCACAGGAGATGATAAAATACATCATCCAATACCCAGGCAATATCTTTTAGTAGTGTATTTCCAATTATAATCTCATTTAAGATGTCACAGAAGTGCGTGTTGCCTTGTTGAAATTCTCTGATGCACCATCAGTTTGTCAGAGAATGTTCATAACATTTGCATTAAGTTCAAGAAACTCTGACTTGTCATTGTCAGATGGATCACTTTTCTGTCAGACAATACTAATTTGACAAAATCTAAATGTTTCATGGGAACTTGTTGACTTTGTTGAAATTTTTAAAAGGAAATTGTTGAGATGATTTGGTTTGGTAAGGTAAAACGTGAATATAATGTAGTATGATATATAATATTTATTGAAACAGTAAAATCGAAATGAAACATTTCTACCTTATTGAGATGAAACATTTCAATAAAGGTGAAATGAAATATTTTGGAATATTTTATTTTGCAAAAAAAAAATCCCAGATTTTTATTTTAGTCCTGATTTGGGAATACACGAAACTTCAAAATCTTGGAATTTCCCATGGGATGGAAAGTCCATTTTTGACCAGCTCTGCTAGGCCCATTTTTCTAGCCTACCGTAGAGACCTGTGTCATTGGAACTGCCAGTTGCGAGTTCTGGTCCCTGTGCTGCATTGTATGCAATTTGCTGATGAGCCCAGTTGTGTCTGTACATGTAGGTGACTACAGAGCAGTAGCCCCATTTAAGTGACTTAGAATATGGGTGCATATAAGCCAACACATCAGGAGAAAAACGAGGGGAAGTGAACTAGGTATGAGCATGCTTTAGAGCTGTACTTACACAGAGAGGGGGGACACCAGTAGATAGTAAAAAGAAACATGGCCTCCTCAGGTCTCAGCAGTTGCATTTGTGGCTCTGGGCTTTGTTGCCTCTACAAACATACCTTGCAGAGATTAAACTATCAAGGGGCCAGGGCAAAGCAATTGCTTCTTAGATCTGCAATGGGTACATTTAAAGTTAGCCAGTGCAACCGTTCCAGAATGAAAACCTACTGGAGAAGATAAAGTGGCATAATCGAAAAATAATAGGTAAGGCGGTAATAAAATCAGGGGCTGTGATTTTGTTGCATAAACCACAGCTTTCAACCCACATTGAAACTTTTTATTGCCCCAATATTATTGTGACCCCCTGCACCAAGTCACAATACCACTCACTCAGATTTGACCCGGCTGTCTCTCCATCATGAATTGTATCTGTCAGCAATCACCATTTCTTCCCTGGAGAAACCTTAGTATGGTAGAAGTTAGAGGAGACCTCTCCTCCTGTCAGGGCAGAATTATTACCTCTTACCTGCTGCAGATGAACTGCAAAGTCACATCCTTTGGTCTTTTTCATTTCTAATAATTGCAGTAAACAAATTTAATTTCTATAAATAAAAAGGGGGCACATTTTTATGGTCAGTTTGCTACTTCACGACCTTTGGTCCTGGAGCTCGGCTGAGAATGGTAGAAAGGTCAGAATGATGTCATTTCAGTCACGGCAGGGGACTTTTTATTTGCAGCCACTGCAGAAGTTCCTGTTGTGACCTCCCCCTGCTCTGGCAGCGAAGAAATATGTGCTAATGAGCTAGCAAGCAATCTTAGCAAATCTGACTTCACACAGCCAACACTTGGAACCAAAGTCGAATTCTCAGGCTAATGTCAGCATCTGGGGACCAAGTGAAAGGGGACAGCTGTGTCAACTTTGGAGGAAGTGGGAGATGTATCAGCCTGTGTTGGTTGTATCATTGGAAGGGGGGTGTCACATCAGCGCGGGGCTTCAAAGTAAGGCAAATTACTCATACCAGAATCCAGGTGTTACCTGGCATGTTTGCTGAAATTAGGGAATGATGTAAGGGGATGACTCTTTGCCCATTATGAGGTCTCATGGCCATGCCAATGTTGCACACACGATTTTCTGTTTTTAGCACATTGTGATCATACCACCTTAGGAAGGGATTTCATCTGCTCTTGCAAGCAAAGCAGGGCTGGGCTTGGATAGGAATTTGAATGGGAGACATGCAAGGAAAACCCAAGGTGTTGTAGGACACGGTGCAGGTGATTGACTAGGGAGTGTTCTTCCTTGTGAGCCAATACTGATCACTGTTGTTCTAGACTCTGCTTCAGGGGCCAGTTCTGGCAATTCAGAAGAAGCTGCCATTCACGAGTCAACCGAGCTAATACCCCAGCCTGGGGTGGGTGCATTGTGCTGTGAGAGGGGCAGCCTGGAAGATGAAAGATAAAATTGAGTTCTTCACTCTTACCAAGAGCCCTTGATGCTTTTCACAAAAACAGCCTAAAAACAAAAATAAAGGGGAAAAGTGAACCGGAACTTGTTCAGACATAAAGTTCCAGAGTTGCAATAAGTTTGGTTCAAGTTCTGGGTGGAGATGAGGGTCGGTTGTGATTGCATCCGAACATTGTATCCCTAATTGAAATGAGGCCAAAAGATGAACCGATTTGTGCCTGTATTTACACCAGTGCAGTGCCACGCTCCAAAATCTGTGCTGCTTTATGCCCTACAAGCCTGTGGCATGGGGGTTGCTGCTGATGTTCCCCCCTATTCCTCAGGACCTTCCAAGCATACACCACACTCTAGCAGGAAGATTGACATGAAAGCTACCATACTGGAAATGAATGCTTCTCGCAATGGTTCCAGCATGGTTTTAATAACAACTCGAGGCTGGATTCCTAACAGGTGATTAAAGTGGGCCTCTTGGTCACCAGATTGACCACCTGGCAGACAGCCTTTCCTGGAAAATGTAATTACTATTCTAAAGAATACAACAAACTCTGCCAAAAATAATATAAGTAGATCATCCTCCAAAATGATACCAGATGAAACATGTGGCAGTAGCTACTTGTCAGTCAACGCGTATACTGCAGGGGCTGATTTATGGCAACTTCAACCAAGCACAGCCCAGTTTCTTGTCATAACAGGAAGATTGGGGGGAAAGTAGATGAGGCTAGGTTCTGATTAGCTGAAGCCAAGCCTATAAATGGCCTCAAAGACACACTGAAGCTGTCACTCCCTGACC
The DNA here is from genome assembly GCF_965152275.1 of Natator depressus. Classification (NCBI taxonomy): domain Eukaryota; kingdom Metazoa; phylum Chordata; order Testudines; family Cheloniidae; genus Natator; species Natator depressus. The sequence continues at coordinate 71,569,245 of NC_134243.1, forward strand.
GTATTGAAATTATTTGGAGTTGAGCCTGGAAAAGTACTACAGAATTTGGTCCAATACGATAGTCTTGTGAAGCAAAACAGAGAGTGATGTATTGTATTAACTGACTGAGTTTTGACGCTATCCATTTGTTTCTTCTCATATTGTGTAGGCCACGCATAATGCTCCTATACTCTCTCTGTTCCTATGTTGCTCAAGTACATTGGATCAAAGAAATTTTATATTGCTACATTTCTGATCAATGATCACCTACTCTTTGTGTGATGTACAGAAGAGTGCACAGTAATTCAAGATCCCCTTTATCTGTACCAACTACAGTTGAAACTATATGAATGATATTGTATTATTTGAGAACTTGTAAGTAAAGTTGTAAAAAGGCATGAGGGCAGAGTTATGGTGTTTTGACCAACCTCTACTGTGGCATTTCCAGGCCTCTGCCTCCTTCTTATTTTATTTTATTTTATTTTATTTTATTGCATATACTGACTTACAAAACCAGAAAACCTGTTTTCTTTTTCATTTTAAAATAATCTTTTTGTCTGCATCTGTGAGTGCATCTGTGGCACCCCTGAGTGCCAGCCTGCTTCATGCCTTGGTCAGAGCACAATCCATGTCCACACACCAGTTCATCAGCCATGATGCAGCGAGCAGCCGTTGCAATGCTCTGTGCCACTGACAGCAATTGCAGTCCCTGGGAGCTGGGTTCTGATTGTCTGATCAGCTTGCTCACAGGTTTCCATTACAGTACTGCGTTGTACTTGTAAAGAAATAGAACATCATGACAGAATAATGGTCTCCTACTTTGAGAATAGGTGTCCTGGCTGGGCCTCATTCACGCTGAGAGCATTAGCCTTTTTTTTAAAAAAAATTCATAAGCGAATTTAGCAATGGTGAAAGTTGCTGGGTTGATAGCACCAGAAATTGGAGGCTTCCAGTTAGCCACAGCACGGGAAGTTGCCAGGCAGTCCTCTCATGCTAAGCAGCCCCTATCCCTACCATTGACATGCGTCTAACTGCAGAGCTGCCCTGACTTTATGCTCCATTCGGCCCTTAGCCTCTGTTGAGGCTGCGAGCGAGGTGGTGCTGGCGTTTTAATGCAGGCCTCAGGGACTCCACTGAGCTACACTACTACACTAAGAAAGGCTGCTTGCAACTTCTGAGTGATAATCAAAGGGCTGATTTGGACCTCTTGTCTTGAGAGGCAAGCGGCTAATATATCAGGTCACTGCACACACACACACACACACACACACACACACACACACACACACACACACACACACACACACACACACACACACACACACACACACCAATGTTCATGTTAGGATTTGTGTGGCTGGCCCATTATCTCAGGCCTTTTTTGCTTTCCTCAGACCCAGAGCTGACCCCAAAGAGACAGCTTTAAGTGGAGAATCTGGATGTGTTTAATTCACTTCTCACGCTGAGAAAGCGCCAGATGATAGTGACGCTTTGGTGGGTGGGCTGCTGATTGTGTTCACGTCATCCAGCACTGCCATCTTATCCCTGCCTTAGAAGACAAAGGGGCTTTGTTTTCACCTTGGAGCTTTGGCTATAGCTGCTTAATTATGGGCAAAATCCCCACTCTGATGGCAGCAGGTGCCACATATGCTGGAGGGAAGGAAAATCTTTGGGGGGTCTCTATGCTTCTTTGGAGGGCGTAGGGGGGAGTTTTCCCACAAAAGCAAGACTGAGGGACCTGCTCACTACTGATGGTGTAGGAAATAGCAGCATGATGTAGGCACATGGCCGAAAGCTTTGCCAGGTGGAACAGTCCAGCTGTAGAGCTGTGTCTGTGTTCTGCTCTTGCCCTCAGAAACATATGGCTACACTGGAACCAGCAGGCCTGATTCCCAGCTCGAGGAGACATAGCCGTGATTGAGCTAGAAAAAGCAGTGTAGCCGTGGTCAATAGTCACTATTAGGCTACTATACTATTAGTGTCCAAATTCGCTTCAGGATTTCATCTTTTTGTGCTCCCGTAGACGCTAGCAGGAGGAAGAGCTCAGTAGAACAATGACAACCCACAAACTGGAAACAGCACCCAGCAGTCCTGGCTCTCTGTCCCCTGCTCTAGCCACTGGGCAAGTTACGGTATAATACTCTAGCAAAATTGACCGAATAGTATAGTTCTGCCCTAATCTCTGTCCGAGCAATCCCACTGGTATGGATGAGATAATGCAATTTAATCAGGCCTGCTGTGTTTCTGAGTTGGCATGAAGCAGCACTGCGTATTTGGTATTAAAGATAGGTATTGTTTTAAATGGATGGGATGACACTGGAATGAATACCATACAAAAACATGTTATTCAAACCCTGTAAGTGTACTTGTCTTCTAAGTGCACTTATCTTCATTGGAGTAAATGGCAGCTGCTTCCCACCGAAATTAGTGAAGAGATGTTTGTCTGCAATGTGGAAATCTCCCATTCAGGTCCAAGGCTATTAGTAACATGTTTGCATTGTATGTCAAAGGTAGGGAATTCAATTCCCGGCTGGGCCAGACTTCAGGGTGTAATAAATCTAGCACAGAATAGTGAGCTACAGCTAGATGCATTCTGAGGCCAGCACCTTCCTCTTCAGCCTGCTGAATTGGCTTCTGTTGAAGATATGACAATGGACAAGTTCCAGTGCAAAAGTATATGAACGAAGCGAGTCATTGGTCTCTTCAGGCACACAATAAGACAAGATAGGGGATTAGCTGGACCATTGTTTTTCCGGGCTGGCAGGGGCCAGAATACCAAACTGTTGTTCTGTTAATGTACCAGAAAGCAGGACACCGGATGGAATGGATGCTGGTTCATTTCTCTTACGGAGGGTGATGGGATACTAGACTAAATCAACATTAGTCTCCTTTCCAAAGGTGTTTGATCCAATTCTTGTTGTTAGTTTCTTACCTCTTGCTGCGTGTCTGTCTAAATTAGACTTTAAATTCTTTGGGGAAGAGACATGGTCTTTTAGGGCTGCTACGGAATGTGTGCACCTTCCAAGAGAATGCTCTATAAATAACATCATTGAATAAAAACCAACGCAGGACAGTGTAATGGAGACATGGTGTTGTACAGTGCAAGTAGATGCACCTTAAAACAGCAGTCAGAGTACATAGATTTGCAAAGAATGCACACATAGATTGCTCGAATGGCAATTTTGTGGTCTTTTGAGACTCTTGTAGGTTGCTTATACACACAGTGTATGTAAATATTAGGAGACAGGGAAAGAATTGCTGTGATTTAAATAGGAAAATACTACTACAATGCAGGCTCACTCTTAATCCTACTCGAGTGTTCACTGCCTTAGTTAAATATGCAGAGACTGATGGAGATTGCTACAGGATTAGCATCTAGTACCAGTCACACTGTGGACTGTTTAACATAAACAACTTTGCTCTAAGATTTATCACAACTGATGATAGAAAAGGAGCAGCGTCTCCATTGCTTGAATTCTAATCAGGAAGAATATTTAGGACAAAGGGAATATCAAACTCTCAACGCCAGCTGCAGTGTGTCAGCTTAAGTCAAATATTTTTAACACAGATCTCCAGGGGATTTACTTTTGCAATCTTATTCAGGTTGGTGCGGTGGTTTGTTTTCTTTTTTTTTTAATTCCCACCCTGCTTCAGCTACTGGCCAAGGCAATGACCCAACAGACCAATACAAGCAAAAACCTGCCTTTTGTTTGTGTCTTCATTACTTCAGATCATATCAGGGAACACAGCAGAGACTAATGACCTTCTGTGTCTCTGGACTTCGTGAAGTGTAATTATAGTCACAGGAAATTCTGGGCTGGCTGGTCAGCCCAGCTCCCAGTCTAGGTGTCCAATCCTTTTGTGAGCTCCTGCACAAACAATACTGTGTGCTCATCTGGATCTCCTGAGACAGCAAGTTAATGGCATATGTTGCACTGGGAATGAGGAGTTGCTGAAAAAACAAACTTTAAGGCTTAGTAATAATTGAAGGTGCAAGATGACTCACCAGGCAAAATAACTGCTTACAGGAATCACATTTCATCTCTCTGTCAACAGAGATCTCCTTGGAGATAGCCTTCTAAACTCTGATAGAAATCGGTATTTAAAAGGACACTGCCAACTTGGGTAAATGCCTAAATTTTATGTACCTTAAAATTCTAGCGATCTCTTTGTGGATTGACACTTGGACTCTAAACATCTTTCACAACAAAGACATTGTTATCGTGCTACAAAGCCCTTGAAATAAGTAGCCACCTTTTTGGTGTGGACACACTGAAAGCATACTGTGTGAGCTTTCTCTACTGCTCTGCGGGGGTCATGTTACCAGAAATCGTTGTCCCTAGCACAGTGCTGCCACCTCCTGAGAAAGCAAATGCTGCACCAGCCTCCCAAAGTGAAATAAATATAAATATAACGGTCTGTTAAATAGGAGGGGTAAAGTCGTATCTCAGCATCGGAACGTACGCTACAAACCGTGGAGAGTAGAACATCTTTAAAAAAAATTATAAAATAGTAGCTGATGGATGTTTTCCAGGTTAACTTCCTTACCAGAAAGTGACTTAGTAAATCCCTGTCTAGCTGCAGAGAAGAATGGTTTTCTAAGGGAGTGTAGGGAAAGGGGTTGAGGGAAGCTATCCTAAGACAGGCATTCTGAGCGGCATAAAATTCATAGTTTAACTCCGATGCAGATTCCACTGGCAAGCGGGTGTCAAAGCCACGATCACAGTTCACAATCAGAATCGGGGCTATGGGGCATGCATTTCAAGGGGCTTTGGAGAGACGTATATACCACGAGAGTAGGAGGAGAGGCATTATTTTGGGGGTGGTTGGAGAAATACAGTTCAGTATGAGGCTTCCGTTCTGCAGCATGGTTATAGTCTCATTGTTTGGTTAGTAACGCTGGCTAATGAATGCCAAAGGCGGAACTTGGGAAAAGACTCTGCACACAGTTGATCCATGGGAAATCATGCTGGTATTCGCGTTCCCTTGTCCTCGCTGCCTCACCCCCTCACTCGTTTGTTTGTTTCATTCGCTTGGGTTGCATCGTTGCAATTACAAGGCTGTAGGCTCTTTGGGGGAGGGACGGTCCCTTTATTACTTGTTTGTGCAGCGCCTTGCAAAAAGGGATCCTGATTGGCACCTCGAGGCGCTACTGCCAAACAAATGATTGATGATGATGGTAATGCATTCACTGTAGGAATGGATCTAACTATCCAACTGCAGTCATAGATCCAACAGGTATATGGCTACACAGCAAAGAAAAACCCGTGGCTGGCCTGTGCCAACCGGCTTGGACTCGCAGGGCTCTGGCTGTGGTGCTGTTCCATTGCTGTGTAGACTTCCGGGCTCAGGCTGGAGCCTGAGCTCTGGGACCCTCCCACCTCGCAGGGCCCTAGAGCTGGCATGGGCCAGCGATGGGTGTCTAGTTGCTGTGTAGACATACCCTGAGAGGCACAAGGGCTTGGATTGATACCCACAGTTCGTTTTGCAGGCACAAACCATCCTCCCCACTAGGAGTTCCCGCTGTGACATGTGGGACCCATTTGTGCTGAGCTCTTCTGAAGATTTGGCCCCAATTGTTGGCGCTGAGCACTGGAAATTTTGGCTCTTAGAGTCTGTGCACTTTCCATGAACCCCCTTTGGCCGTCCACAAAACCCAGCTGCACTTGGCATCAGATATAGCTAGCCAGGTGCAATCATAATCAGTGATTCATTTGTGCAATCCCATTTATATTTAAAATGTTAAATAATAATTTAAAAAAACACTCAGTCCTTTCCCCCCCTGTTTGTTTGATGCAAGTGTATAGTTGAAACTGCTTTGATCCCCATCAGAATAGAGGCTAAACATTAAAGTGAACCATCCCAACACTGCTCCTCATTAATTAGCAGCTGCAGGCACTTCGAAACATCTGTCAGGATTGCTTTGACATTCCCTTTGCTTCACTGGCTGCACTGAAGAAGCAGAACAAATCAAAGTGAGCCAGTTTTTTTGGATGATGCCTGATCTTGGTTTCTGCATTACACAACAAAAATAAAGCTAGGTGTTAGTAATGATGCCACGGACGCAGGCTTCGTGCCATGTGAGTTAATAAACGTCAGGGAAGATGATGTCTCTTCTTGGGTAACCATGGAGCAAAGAGATGAAAAATGCCCCAATGGGGTCAGGAGCTGATTCCTGGTAGAAGGTTCTTTGATCGGCTCTGTAGGGCCAGGCAGGAATGGGGACAGGGGCAGCTTGATGCACTTGCTGAACAGAGAGCTGTCTGGCATGCTGTGTTTCAAGAGGAGTAGGGTGCATTATGACTAAAAAGGATTTGACCCCAAGAAGTTATCAAACCAGATTTCTCCTCCTGGCATCCTGATCCCCGCATGCCTCAAGGACTAGATCATCAGCTAGTGCATATAGGAGTAGCTCCGCTGAAGTCAAAGGCATTTACTGATTTACACCAGTTGAGGATCTGGGCCCAGGAGCTGATCTTCCAAACTGCCTGAGGATGATTAACCCTTCTGAAGATGGTGGGAAGGAGGGAGATCAATGGGGAAGTCAGGGAAGTGAGAGAGAGCATGAGGAAGAGGGATGGTAAAGTAATAAACAGCCATCATGGCTGACTCTAGTCTAGAGGTAGGGAACCCCTCAAAATTGCTTGACTTGAGTGCTAGCCCCTACTGGCAAAAGTACATGTATCATGCTGAGGCCAGGCTAAAAAGCTCATGCCCCTGCCAAGAGGCGGAGAAAAAACTAAGGTTCCTGCAGTGTCCCTGCAAAGTACATTCCTGGTAGTATGCACTGGATTCCAGCCCCCACTCTCCCCCAGTCAGGCCGCAGCCAGTTTGCCTGGCCTTTATTGGGGAAATTTTACAAAGTTCCTTCCCAGCAGAAAAGTTTCCTCCCTCAGGAAACCTAGTGCCTGAGGCAGCAAATCATTTGTCGCTGAATGATCATGAACAGAACACATTATAAAGCGAGTTAATCAACACGCTGTTCTCCTGTGGGAGCAAAGAGAGACCTCTCCAAGTGCTGGTCAGTAGCCTGTCTGGGTCTCAAGGACTCAGTGAGTACTTGTTAAGCAATTCAGTTATGGATGATAAGGGAGCTCCTAGTTTCAAAGCCTCCTCAACGGTCATCTTGCCGCTTGCATTGATAGAGCGAGATCAGTCTGCAAGAAGAGAAGCTGTAGTGAGTCTTTCCAGCTCTGGTTTTTTTGCTTTCACACAGTTGTGTCATAACGGGGAAGTATGTGAGCATCATGGATGGGGGCTCTGTGCTTGTGGCCTCCGTAACCTTTCACCGGTGCACTCTGGAAGAGTTCTCCAAAGCGCAATGCTGCTTTGCTCATTGCCCCACCTAAACCTGAATGCGATTGTATTCATAACCATTGGGCTTTGCTGGATGGGGCAATGGGTAAGATCACCGTCAAATTACAGGTGGCTCTGTTGTGTTCACGTGGTGCTCTCAGCACAAGGAAGTATCCTCCGCAGCAGACACAACCAGCAGGATGGGTGTGGGCAGAAATGATGTCTAGGGACAAGCACGGAGTCTGGAAGTGGGAATGCCCGGTTCTGTTCTGGTAATTATGCAACCTTAGGCATTTTCCGGTCTGCATCTCGCGTTCCCCATCTGTAAAATGGAGGTGATGACACCGCCCTACCTCCAGGGCCGCCGTGAGATTTAATTATTAAATGGTAGTTAAAATGAACTATGTGAGGTTAACAGTAGTAAAGTTCTTAATGATATTTCCCTTGTGCTTTGCAGCAGAACTGAGCTCCTGATCCTCCCATCTCTACTCTCATTTCCTCCTGCTTCCCCTCCTCATGCTGCCCACACATTTCCCTGGATGTCCTTCCAACCACCACTTCTGCAGTCTTCTACCACTTTTGCCTTCACACATTCTTCTATGCTGGCTCGTATGCTTGGAATTCCCTTCTTCCCCTTGTGCACCAAACAACTGGCTGCTCCTCATTCAGCTCCCTCTGCAGCCTTCAAGAGTAACCCGCTCAGGTAGGGAGTTTGTCACCCAGCAAAGGGCTTTCTACCCCACTGAGAGATCTGACCATTGTCCCAAGTAGCTAAGCATCCTTGTCTCCAATTGAGCTTAGTGGGAGAGCTCCCCTTAGAAAGTAATCACCGTGGGACAGAGATTGTCTCTCCTCTGGGTTCCGTACAGCACTGATCTCACGAATATTGCTCGGTATGGTGTAATGCTGAGGTCACATTCATTTCCTTGGCAACAGGCTGTGATGTCACACACTGAGTTATGACCACGCTGCAGGACTGAAGAGGAGAAGCTGGCCTGGGCAGGAGAGATGCTCTTAGGCCACATCTAAACTATGAGGTAGGGGTGTGAGTTCCTGGTTTCTGTACATATAAGATAAGTGCGGGGGGGAAATGCAACAGAAAGTCTCAAAACCATGGTCAGCTTGAGCTACAGGGCTGAAAATAGCAGGGTGGATGGTCCCACTCGGGCTGGACCTCGGAATCTGAGACCTTCCCCCTTCCCCAGGTTTCAGACCCCGAGCTCCAGCCCGAGCAGGAATGTCCACGCAGGTAGTTTTTAGCCCTGTAGCATGAGCCCTGCAAGCCCGAGTCAGTTGACCCACACTCCGAGACATGCTGCCACAGGGGGGGTGTGCAGCATAGACACACCCATCCTCACACTAGTGCTCCCTGAGCTAGCGTGAGTATAGATAGTAGTGTCACTGCGGTAGCATGGGCAGTGGCAATGGAGCTGAGCCGAACCAAGTACATAGCCACCGGTTTCAGGCAGATTTGTACTCGGCACAGCTAATCCATGCTGCCGCTGCCTTGCTATTTATACTTACGGTCGCTCGATGAGCGCTAATGCGAGTGTGCATACTCAAGCCGGGGCATCACACCCCTCGCCCACAGTAGAGATGTAGCCTCATTCAGATGTGACTGTCTGCAACAGAAACGGGCCTCAGCCTAAACCCTGGACGTGAGCAAGGCCCAGTTGCCAGATGTGTTCAGGATCAACACCTGCACCTGCTTCTGACTGTGGATTTTACCAATCGGCCCCTGTCTTTATGATGGGCTGAACCACCTACCTTGATCCAAGTGCTTAGGGAATTTGAATTCAGAACCCCGATCCAGGCCTTGTAAAGAATAGGGCCTTTTGCAATGGGCTGAACCAAAATCCCAGCTCTGAGTCTCTGGGCTTGGCTGGGGGTTGAAATCCAGATGGAAATGGTGCAGGTTGAGGCCACCTCTAGAAGCCATGGGCTCGCTCGGTACAATGCCTTGAATCTGTACAAATGTTCCCGTTGCTCACGTCTGCTGCAGTGCAACAGGGGCTCTTTAAGGGCCCATGACAATATGGGTTGAGTATATCATAGAATCATAGAATCATAGAATATCAGGGTTGGAAGGGACCCCAGAAGGTCATCTAGTCCAACCCCCTGCTCGAAGCAGGACCAATTCCCAGTTAAATCATCCCAGCCAGGGCTTTGTCAAGCCTGACCTTAAAAACCTCTAAGGAAGGAGATTCTACCACCTCCCTAGGTAACGCATTCCAGTGTTTCACCACCCTCTTAGTGAAAAAGTTTTTCCTAATATCCAATCTAAACCTCCCCCATTGCAACTTGAGACCATTACTCCTCGTTCTGTCATCTGCTACCATTGAGAACAGTCTAGAGCCATCCTCTTTGGAACCCCCTTTCAGGTAGTTGAAAGCAGCTATCAAATCCCCCCTCATTCTTCTCTTCTGCAGACTAAACAATCCCAGCTCCCTCAGCCTCTCCTCATAAGTCATGTGCTCTAGACCCCTAATCATTTTTGTTGCCCTTCGCTGGACTCTCTCCAATTTATCCACATCCTTCTTGTAGTGTGGGGCCCAAAACTGGACACAGTACTCCAGATGAGGCCTCACCAGTGTCGAATAGAGGGGAACGATCACATCCCTCGATCTGCTGGCTATGCCCCTACTTATACATCCCAAAATGCCATTGGCCTTCTTGGCAACAAGGGCACACTGTTGACTCATATCCAGCTTCTCGTCCACTGTCACCCCTAGGTCCTTTTCCGCAGAACTGCTGCCTAGCCATTCGGTCCCTAGTCTGTAGCGGTGCATTGGATTCTTCCATCCTAAGTGCAGGACCCTGCACTTATCCTTATTGAACCTCATCAGATTTCTTTTGGCCCAATCCTCCAATTTGTCTAGGTCCTTCTGTATCCTATCCCTCCCCTCCAGCGTATCTACCACTCCTCCCAGTTTAGTATCATCTGCAAATTTGCTGAGAGTGCAATCCACACCATCCTCCAGATCATTTATGAAGATATTGAACAAAACCGGCCCCAGGACCGACCCCTGGGGCACTCCACTTGACACCGGCTGCCAACTAGACATGGAGCCATTGATCACTACCCGTTGAGCCCGACAATCTAGCCAGCTTTCTACCCACCTTATAGTGCATTCATCCAGCCCATACTTCTTTAACTTGCTGACAAGAATACTGGGGGAGACCGTGTCAAAAGCTTTGCTAAAGTCAAGAAACAATACATCCACTGCTTTCCCTTCATCCACAGAACCAGTAATCTCATCATAAAAGGCGATTAGATTAGTCAGGCATGACCTTCCCTTGGTGAATCCATGCTGACTGTTCCTGATCACTTTCCTCTCATGTAAGTGCTTCAGGATTGATTCTTTGAGGACCTGCTCCATGATTTTTCCAGGGACTGAGGTGAGGCTGACCGGCCTGTAGTTCCCAGGATCCTCCTTCTTCCCTTTTTTAAAGATTGGCACTACATTAGCCTTTTTCCAGTCATCCGGGACTTCCCCCGTTCGCCACGAGTTTTCAAAGATAATGGCCAAGGGCTCTGCAATCACAGCCGCCAATTCCTTCAGCACTCTCGGATGTAACTCGTCCGGCCCCATGGACTTGTGCACGTCCAGCTTTTCTAAATAGTCCCTAACCACCTCTATCTCCACAGAGGGCTGGCCATCTCTTCCCCATTCTGTGATGCCCAGCGCAGCAGTCTGGGAGCTGACCTTGTTAGTGAAAACAGAGGCAAAAAAAGCATTGAGTACATTAGCTTTTTCCACATCCTCTGTCACTAGGTTGCCTCCCTCATTCAGTAAGGGGCCCACACTTTCCTTGGCTTTCTTCTTGTTGCCAACATACCTGAAGAAACCCTTCTTGTTACTCTTGACATCTCTTGCTAGCTGCAGCTCCAGGTGCGATTTGGCCCTCCTTATATCTTTCCTACATGCCCGAGCAATATTTTTATACTCTTCCCTGGTCATATGTCCAACCTTCCACTTCTTGTAAGCTTCTTTTTTATGTTTAAGATCCGCTAGGATTTCACCATTAAGCCAAGCTGGTCGCTTGCCATGTTTACTATTCTTTCGACTCATCGGGATGGTTTGTCCCTGTAACCTCAACAGGGATTCCTTGAAATACAGCCAGCTCTCCTGGACTCCCTTCCCCTTCATGATAGTCCCCCAGGGGATCCTACCCATCCGTTCCCTGAGGGAGTCGAAGTCTGCTTTCCTGAAGTCCAGGGTCCGTATCCTGCTGCTTACCTTTCTTCCCTGCGTCAGGATCCTGAACTCAACCAACTCATGGTCACTGCCTCCCAGATTCCCATCCACTTTTGCTTCCCCCACTAATTCTACCCGGTTTGTGAGCAGCAGGTCAAGAAAAGCGCCCCCCCTAGTTGGCTCCCCTAGCACTTGCGCCAGAAAATTGTCCCCTACGCTTTCCAAAAACTTCCTGGATTGTCTATGCACCGCTGTATTGCTCTCCCAGCAGATATCAGGAAAATTAAAGTCACCCATGAGAATCAGGGCATGCGATCTAGTAGCTTCCGTGAGTTGCCGGAAGAAAGCCTCATCCACCTCATCCCCCTGGTCCGGTGGTCTATAGCAGACTCCCACCACTACATCACTCTTGTTGCACACACTTCTAAACTTAATCCAGAGACACTCAGGTTTTTCCACAGTTTCGTACCGGAGCTCTGAGCAGTCATACTGCTCCCTTACATACAGTGCTACTCCCCCACCTATATCCCCCAGTAATCCCTTCACACGGCCCCACCCCTTCCCCATCCACCACGGAAGCAGGGAATGTGGGACAGGCAGGGTTTTGCGATTATCTGGCATGCTCCATATGCAGCCAGTCCCCTTTTGCTGTAACGAACAGCTCGTTCAAGTGCTGGGTAGAAAGCACCCATGCCAGGCAGGCTGGGAAGCTCACCCCCGAGTGTTAATTCTTTGTTCATGCACACCCACATGCATGTGTGCACCTCCTCCTCTACCATATACACCCACATGCACCCATGCAGCCCTTCCCCCACCATACACATGCATGTAACCCCTCCCCCCACCATACACATGTGCACACATCCATTTGCTGCCCTTGAATGATCTCTTCAGGATCATTCTCAGCAACTAAGAATTTAAACTTTTCCGAATCTGGATGTTTAGGGGGATTTTTTTTTCTCTTCCCTTCAAACCAAAGAAATAAAAAACAAATCTATTGTGAGCCAGTGATCGGGCCAGGAGTAGAATCTAGTGCACCCAACATGTCAGTTCCTGTCTTTACCCACCGGACAGCACTCCCATCCATGCTGATAAATAATACATTGGGCCAGGCCCTTGGGCCCAACTGAGCTGAACTCGACAGAACCTGGGGCTAGGAGCTGTGGGGAAAGATGCTTCTAAGCCACCCATTCTGGGGCTGAGCAACAGTCCCATTGGGATCTCTCAACCAGCCAGGAATCACAGGAGCGCAGGCCACTCCAGCCACACACCCCATCTTGCCCCTCACTCCATCACGGTGTGTCCCCTATGCCGTGGCAGGCAGCTGCACTGGGGCCTGAGGATCTGCCCCATTGAACCTATTGTTATCTCTCTGTCAATATTTTTTCCAGGGGATATAATGCATCCACAGTGCGGGCCTGCATCCTGCATCCCTGCCAGCCATTAACGGAAGGCTGCAGAATCAGGCTTCTCTCTTAACAAATACCCATGGGGCTGGTTTTCCTGACATCACTGTAGTTGGCAGTTTTAAAATAAAAAGTGGCGGTAGGTCCTACATGTAAACAAAGCTGTGGCACAGGCATCCTTTGATTGTTTTAACATGCTTCTTCCGGAGAGCTCAACTACGAGGCAGCAACCTCCAGATTTCAGAGTGGCCCCTTCTTTCTATTGGTTTTTCCAGTTGGATTGACTGAGGCAAAAGGAATTCAAGTGACTGACCGGAGGCCTCCTGGAGGGAGCAGCCCTGCACTCATGTCAAATGCTTCAATATTTTCTCTCCTGCTTCCTTCATCAGTGTGTGGGAATAAAAATGCCCACAATGCAGGAGGGTGCTGTTTCGCCATAGAGGATTCTGTGAGCTGCTTTCATTCAGCTGCTTTCTGCAGATGGGGCACTGAGAGGCACTAGGGTTGCCAGGTGTCTGGTTTTCGACTGCAACGCCCGGTTGAAGAGGGATCCTGGCGGCTCTGGTCAGCACCACCGACCAGACCATTAAAAGTCCTGTCGGCAGCACAGCAGGGCTAAGGCAGGCTCCCTGCCTGCCCTGGTTCTGCGCAGCTCCTAGAAGTGGACAGCATTTCCCTCCAGTTCCTAGGCGGAGGTGCGGCCACAGGGGCTCCGCATGCTGCCCCTGTCCTGAGCGCCAGCTCCGCAGCTCCCATTGGCCAGGAACCATGGCCAATGAGAGCTGTGGGGGCAGTGCCTGAGGATGGGTGGCAGAGCCACCTAGCCGCGCCTCCACCTAGGAGCCAGAGGGACATGCCAGCCACTTCCGGGAGCTGCCTGAGGTAAGTGCTGCCCGGAGCCTGCACCTTGAATCCCCTCCTGCACCCCACCCCCCTGCCCCAGCCCTGAGCCCCATCCCATACCCCAATTCCCTCCCAGAGCCCACGCCCCATCCTGCACCCCCGGCCAGTCTGGTGAAAATGAGCAAGGGTGGGAAAGAATGGATGGAGTGAGTAGGGGCGTGGCCTCAGGGAAGGGGTGGGCCAGCGGTTTTCGGTTTTTTGCAGTCAGAAAGTTGGCAACCCTAAGAGGCACAGGGAGATCCAGTCACTTTCTCTCCTTGGCTCTCAGTACTAGACAGCACAGCTGGTGTCTGGGAGAGCACAGCGCAGGGATCCCCACGTGCTTCATTCTGAGTCAGGTGCAGGTTTCTACACCCTGAATTCCTGGATCAGCGGCATCCTGTCTCTGGATCTCAGCCCATCGCAGCCCAGATCAACCACCGCTCCTTCACAAACCAACACTGGAGCCTCAGTATTGATGCCAGGGACTTGTCTGTCTTGGGGGGGACCCAGTGCAATTCTTATGCGCCCCCCCTTTCTATCCCTAACATTCTGCTGCTTCACTTGGAGCCAGCTCCGATGCTTTTGCCTGTTAGCCCGAGATGTGTACATCTGGGGGCAGGCTGCTCTTAGGTAGAGGATTCTGGGCTCTGAAATTGTACTGCTCTGCCGGTGCTAGGCATCAAGGCAGGACAAAGGCTTCTGCTGAAGGGACGATGATTTTGCTGGGGTGGGTGTGCATGATTTTCAGTGGAGAGAGAGTGTAACCTTCTCAGAGGCAGCGTGACTTAGGCACCTGAGTCACTGTTAAAAATGGGGGTTAGGTTCCTAAATCACAAAGGTGCTTCTGAAAAGGATACTCGGAATCTTTATGGGCCAGTGAGTTGCTTTTGTGCCTCGCCCGGAAGCTGTGTGACGAGAGCTATTCTAAATCTAGGTCCCCTGCCCTCGGTGCTCAGTAGATCCCCACCCTGAGAACTGATTTCTTCTCTCCTCCTCTATGACTTTATTGCTTATTAAACGAGTCCTGTTCGCCTCACACGCAGACTTGAGAGATGCTGTATCTGTCCGCTCACATCACCCCTTCCCCATGCAGGCCCCTCCCTTGAACTAGGGTTGCCAATTTTGGATGGACTTATTCCTGGAGGTTTCATCACACGACATGACCTTTAATTAAAGACTGATTTTGAAATCCTGGAGACTCCAGGGCAATGCTGGAGGATTGGCAACCTTTTCTTGAACAGGTTTCAAAGTAGCAGCCGTGTTGTTAGTCTCTAAGGTGCCACAAGTACTCCTTTTCTTTTTATGTTGAACAGTTGCCCGGCAGGTGTTATAGGTCTCTGTGTTGGAATATAGGCCCACGTTAGATCTGGGTGAACTATGGTTTTAAATTGAGTTGGGATCTAACATGAACAATAGCACCAAAGCATATGACCAGAAAGAATGAGATCATGAGAAAGAAGAGTTGTGTTAAACTTGTAGTCACCCTCCGAAATATTAGTGTTCTCTTATTTAAGGCTGGGCTGAAGTAACAGGAATAAAACGCAGTTAATTGGGTACCAGGTGCAGTAAATAACTGGCTATATAAGAAACTGCTTCATCTGGTCTTAGCTAAGGTCCGATAACTGGCAATGACATCGCTTGTTTGTTCAAGGGTCTAAAAAGTAAACTCTTAAAGGATTCATTGCTAATCCCTGCCTGACCAAGCTGGAGCCGAGCAATATGAGTCTGAGCATCCCAGGGTTTAGCCTGTTTGTAAATATCTTGATCAGATGCTTATAAATGGTTTGTTACTGTTTTGATGTAGTCAATTTGCTTATTATTTAGGCCTGGTTAGAGCAGTTGTATAAATAGCATTCAGACTGGATTTAATAAAGGAATTTACAGTTAAATTAGTGTTGTGGTAATAGCCTGCATAAACAATAATAATTCCTAGGCTGTGATAGGGAGCTAGAAATAATAATCAAGATTAGCACTCAGTACAGACGCTAACTCAGCAGCACAAATGCCCCGTGATGCAAGGAACAGTTAAAAATTCTACATGAGGCAAGGAGGTGAGTAAGGTGATTTGGCCAAGGCCACTCAGGGACTCGGTGGCAGAGTCTCTAATATGCTAGAGATAATACCTTGCACTTAAGTCTCTTTCCATTAGTAGCTCTCAGAGTACTTTACAAAGGAGGGCAGGATAGTTATCCCAATTTTTCAGATAGGGAAACTGAGGCACAGAGCGGGGAAGTGACTTGCCCAAGGACACCCAGCAGGCCAGTGACTATAAGAACTTATATGTTTGAGCTCGGCTGCCTAGGCTACATTGTCTCACTTTAAAGGCCTATCCCAACCCAATGATTCATTTTGGAAACCCTCATAATACATAGTATTTTCCACGTTCAGAGCGCTGCACAGACATCCATGAATGAATCCTTACACAGCCCCGAAGGGTGGGTCAGTACTATAGTATGTCCAACTCTAAGGGTTCAAAAATCATGAGTCAGGTTCCTAAAAATTGTGATTTTTTTTAAAGAAATCTAACAAACATGGGCTTCTTTTCTGTGCCTCCTGAGCCTTTAGGTGCCCTCAGGTCAGATTGTGATTCCAAGCTCTTCCCTGCAACCACCAGGGCTAAAAAACAATGAAAACAGAGATTCTCACCTGATTGCATGCCTCTGGGAGCTGGGGCTTTAAGTAAAACATCAAATATTGTGAGAGTTGGCAATGCTAGTAGTATTAGGCCGGTTTTACAGTGGGGAAACTGAGGCATGGGGAAGCAAAGGGACTTGGCAAGACCACAGTGTGTGTCAGTGGCAGAGCCAGTTTGAGAACTCAGGACTTAATTCCTAGCCCTTCCAATGACTTGGTCTGATTGCAGAGGTTGGTAGGAACTAGAGGAGATGAATTTTGTTAGAACTATATAGTCCATATGTAAAATCATTAATGAGATTTTGTCAGTCTCTGTGGCTCTCTGCTAGTTCTTGGGATTGCAGGAGCGCCTTCTGGTGGCTAATGTGACACCTGAAAATTCTTAGCTGTTTTTTTAAAAAACCCAGTTAATTTTACTATATGCAGTGTAATGTGCAGTAATTTTACTGGTAGATAGGAATTTAGCACAGAGAGCTGCATGTTCAAATTCCATTTGGGATTCCCTCTGGATTCTTGGCTGGGCATTTATTTTGTTTTCTCTTAGTGTGATCTAAGTGAATCTGTGAACGACAATCAATTTGTTAAACCAAAAAAATAAGTTGCAAGACTTGATCCAGAACATCGAATGTGTCGAAAATGATAAAGTCAAGGCAGCAAAATCGTCCATCGAGGGAAAGGATTACTGAATAAATGGCCATGCTTAATGGGACACAGTAAGAGCACTCTCTCCCTTGCTCACAAATAAACTAGTTATTGAGAGCCCCTAAAATAAACTGTTACTCTGCTTGACCTTAGCCACAAGGATATCACCCTCGCACCTTTTTATACAGATGCCCTTTTCTACATTGGCTTCTGATGCGCATGTTAAAAGGATGCTGACATCTCAGGGAGACTCACTAAATAAAGACATCTGCTTATGTATTTATATTTCTCCTATGATGCCTCAACACACCTGCTGTGTCACTTCACCTCTCACCCCCCTTGTTAACCTTTCCCCTTTCATTGTCTCTTGCTTGGGGCTCATCACCTACATAAGGCCCCAATATACAGCAAAGCTCCTCTTTAAGCACATGAAAAGTTCCTTTGAAGTCAATGGTTAAAGTTAAGCACGTACGTAAGTGCCCTACTTCATCAGGTCCTAAGCCCGTAACTCTAAATCTTGCAGGGAGCAATATATAAATATATATCCTCCAGGGAGTGGGGGTGCACGTGTGTATAAATATTATACGTTACTCTCTTCAAAAACAGCTCAACCATTCTGTCTCAGTCATTCACTAAAATAAATTCAACTTTGGGCAGAGACCAAGCCTGGGAAATTTCTGAGTGAGTGAAAATGGGAGGTTAGGAATGGAAACTGTTATGTGACCTTAACTAGAGTTGTGGGTTCTGAATAACCGATGATCACGTGCACCCTTGTATGAATGCCCTGTGCATAAGAAAATATTGTCACTCTCTTGGCATTTCTCACCTGGTCTCATACTACGCACCTATCACTCGTCAGGAATGCTGTGAAATATAGCCATCTCTTGCTCTTTTGCTTTGGGCACAACCTGGCTTCCCTCAGTTCCAATCCCCACTCGGAGGCAGCTGCCAGAGTAGTGAAATCGCAGATGGATCGCTTTGCAAAGCTTTCCAGTAGAGATCACAGCAAAGCATTCTGGCTTTGCTCTGACCTGCTTCACTTCATGTTCGTCTCTGCAAGGTGCACTCTTCTCCTTTTGCTCGAGCACCTGCAGTGGAACTGGCATTTAGCGTTTAGCACTAACGGGTTTTGAAGTGAAAGTTCTTGTTCCGTGACCCGTTGCCTTTATCCAGCCCACCACTGTGCACTGGAGCTGCTCTTCTTCACGAGTGATCCCTTCCTGAAAACGAACATGAAACAGGCTCCCTAAAGAACAAGCATGTTCGTCCGGGTATTTTTCATGTTGGAGTCTGGTTTCCAGCCAGGAGGCATTTCTGCTGTGAGTTACTGTTCCATGTTAACTCACTACAGGGATTCAGGACAGATGCTTCTCCCACTTCTCATTGCAAACACAGGGGGCTTGAGTTTTCTTCAGTATCTCTTAGCCAGCAGTGTGTAGCAGGGTTTGCCTAAGGATTGCTCTGCTTCACTGCAATGTTGAAAACCATTCATTCAGTGGGATGTTTCCCAGCTCTGTCACTGACCTGCTGTGTGACTTTGGGCAGATCACCTCACCTTCCCTGTGCCTCGGTTTCTCCTTATGTGTAAGGGGGGTAATGATACTTCCTATCACTCCTCCTTTCCCCTCTGTACCGTGCTTGGAGAGTTCTAATGAAAAGCATGACTGATGCGCTAGGTTTTATTATAATTGACTAGAGCTGGTCAGGAATTTTTTGATGAACTTTTTTGGTTGGGAAATGCCGATTTGTTGAAACCAAAACTTGTGGGAAAGGACTGATTTTTTTTTAAATAAATTTTTCGTTTTGAAAAACATTAGAAAAAAGTTTCAAAGAGATCTCATGTTGACATTTTCTAAGCAATAAAGACCCCTGTTTATTTCTGTTCGAAATTACTTTTGGTTTGACATTTAATGGGGGGCGAGGGGGTTAATTAAGATCTTGAAATCAAAATATATGAACCAAATATTTATTTATTTACTTACTTTTTTTATTTATTGGATTGTCAGTTACTGAACATTGTCCAGATTATGACTTTTCGTCCTGATTTGGGATAGGAAATCTCAAAAGTTTTCCTGGGATGGGAAAACTAGTTCCTGCCCAGCTCTGTTATTGACCCTTAATAGGAGTCAAATGCTGAAAAAGAGACACTCCCCCAGTTGGTTAACCATGGGGCCCAACAGGTGACTATCACCTGGGAAAACAGTTGAATCACCTGGGAAAACTGGCTGGAGTGAGTGCAGCTGTCCCAAAGACCAGGAGAGCTGCATTTCCAAGGCAGCATTGTGTCCACCACTGCTCATGCCTGTTACTGAAGCAGGGAGGTGATGACACACTGCAGCTGAGCCCAAGCTGGGAGAGAGGAACCCACACAGAGACAACCAAAGGAAGGAGGCTGAAGCAAGACATACCAGGCCAGTCCTGGGGCCCGTTGCAGTCACTGGGAGTTTTGCCACAAATTACAGTGGGGCCAAGATTTGACCCACAGTCTCTCTGCTGCTGAAAACAGATCACAACCTACTTGGAAGAGTAGTTTTCCATTAGCAGGTTAGCAGGGCCTACGGGTCCCTCATGCCCTCCACAGCCACATGAGACTGATTTCAAAGCAAGAGGCAAACACTGGAAAAGGCCTAACAAGTGGGGATAGATAGGCCAAGCCACAGGATTCAGGATTTTAAAACACCCTCCTTTCCATACTGTATCCCCTTCCCCCCCAAGTTTGGGACAGGATATTGGGTCAGGCCTATCTCTACTAATACGTAGCTCCTGCTCCTTGATAGCATTAAAGGCTCTTTGTTGCTGGTGGGTGAGATGGAAGCGTTCTTAATGAGTGGGGTCACAGAGGAAGGGGGTGACTGGAAAACTTTAACATGGGTTATTCCACTCCCCTAAATCTGGATACAGTATTCTTCAGCTCCTGTCTCAAACTGTTGTGCATTGTGGCTTGCTCTGTTGAACCTCTGTCATGATCCACCTATCTTAGGTACTTATATGGCCCCCATCACTGTAGGTATCTGTAATGTATTTGTCCTCACAGCACCCCGGTGAAGTATGGCAGAGCTGTTATCCCTATCGTACCCCTGGGAAACCGAGGCACAGAGAGACTAAGTGGCCCACCCAAGGTCACACATGAAACTGAACATTTGTCTCACAAATTTGAGGTGATCACTTACCCAGTGGACTGTCTTTCCGCTTCACTTCCATGCCAGGTGCAGAATAGCTGTACGTAGGGGCTGTGCTTTGGGAACCCTCAGATGAGTTACATTTTATTTTAAAGGATAATACCGTACAGGCAGTCCCTGGGCTCATGACACAATTGGCTCCTGAAAATCACATCTGAAGTCGAAACGTTGTAACTCGATTTTCCCACAGGAACAATGTCGGCTTGAGCGTCACAAAGTCGAAAGCAACATCAGAAAGTCCAAACAGGATTTCAGTTTAGAAACGTCGTAAATACTGTTCATCCTAACTCGAACGTCGTAAAGTCGAGGACTGCCTGTAATATATTGTTAGTACATGGCAGGCGTTAAGATGGGATCCTCTGAAGAGGAACACGGGGAGAGCTTGCTTTTAGGGTAAACTTTAAGGAAAGTAAAAAACACAGTTACCTTTGGGGGGGGGTAATTGCAATTAACCTGGAGGTGAAAGATAATTTAATGTTTTAGCATAAGATACCTTAAAAGTCCATTCTTTTAGCAGACACTTTAATCCCACAGCGCCCTCTAGTGGTGAAAGTTCAGCGTGACGTTTTCCAGTGTTCAGTTTTACCAGTCTCTCTAATGCTTTATCAGCTCGCCTAACACATTCTTGTTCGCTCCCTGCGTTAGAAAATGGATCTCCTTTCTCACATGCTGATGTCTTGCTCCCTCGGATCTCTGTCTCTGTCCCTTTCTTGGTCACTGCAGTCCCAAACCAAGCTCTGATTCAAGTGGGCCGGCTTACATACCCCTGGAGTCTGACACAACTGAAACTGGGACTTGTCACTGTGCAGGAAAACAGCATGAGGCCAAACGCAGTCCTTCCTCAGCCCAAACTCCCACTGACTTCAATGACCCCATTGCCAGAGGATTAAGGATTTCAGGGTTTGGCCTCTCGTGACATGCCACGTGTGACTTACCCCAGTGATCCCGCGTGGGCAGCAAACAGCAGCCTTTGAAAGTTCACAGAGCTCCCGAGAGTACAAAACACTTTGTGAAAACCAGTGGCTGCAATTCGTGGACTGACGCCCTGCTGGCTCTGGAGAACAGGTCAGACCCCAATCACAGCTGGCTTAGCCTGCCTTCTGGGCTCCAGCCCAACACCACATGTATTTCATTCTAAGCTGCAGAAAGCTACATGTCGCCTGCCCTGGTGATGGCCCTGGAACTTGGTGGAAAAGCCCGTCTGCTGACCAGGACTATCCTCGATCCACATACACAATGCCCACTGGGAGTACTGGGAATTTAGTCTTGGCTTTAGTGTGGCTGTTAGGACACTGATGTCTGTGGGAGTCCGTCACCACTCTAAGCCGTTCTATTGCCCTCTGTGACCTTATCTCAGGAAGAGAGCAATCTCTGTAACTGCTGTAACAATAATATGGGGACGTGTTTGCCTGAGAGCATGGTGCTTCCCAAGAGCAAATCATCTGTGTGCGCTCGCTGGGCAAGGACCCAAAGAGTGCATGTTAGATAAGGTCTTATTCATATGCTGGGGATCACGTTAAGCCCAGGGGTGCAAGTAAGTTAGAGGACCTCCCAGTACGCTGGAGTCCTGAGCAGGGGGCGTGGCCTCAACCGGAAGAGGCGTGGCCTCAACCGGAAGAGGCAGGGCCTTAAATCCCCGGGCCCTTTAAATCTAGATTTAAAGGGCCAGGGCTCCAGCTGCGGTAGTGGCGGCTGGGAGCCCAGGGCCCTTTAAATCACCCCCGAGCTACCAGTTGCAGAGGCGGGGCTCGGGGGCAATTTAAAGGGCCCAGTGCTCCTGCTGCCACTACCGCAGCAGAGCCCCAGACCCTTTAAATCACTGAGGAGCCCTGGGGGTTCCCGGCTGCCACCGCTACCCGGGGGCTCTGGACTCTGGGCGCTGATTTCCAAGAGCCATCTCCATTGGCTTCAGTGGTGCTATGCCAATTTTCAGCAGATGAAATTCTGACCCTGTGTTTGCTCAGACGTGCCTGTTCTGCCCCCCACCCTCCCTTGCAGCCCTGCGCACCTGAGAGCAAGGAGGCAGGGATTTTGAGACTCACTTCTGCTCATTGCAGAGGGCTACCTACGCCTAGTGCTTAACCATAGGTGATAGGGGGCTTATTCTGTCACCCACTTACTTCTCTGGTCCTTCTCGCATGAACAGAGAGCAACAATACCCGAAGTCCAAAGATGCAAACAATTCAATGTTTATTGGGGTGAACTTCCAGCAAGCATGATTCCAGTTTCTTTCCTTAGTGTCCCCCTTCCCAGTTCCGACACCACAGAGCCTTACCTGTGTCCCTGTTCCCATTCCTGCCCTTAGCTAAACATGATTCCAATTTCCCCACCCCCATTCCTTGTTCCCATTTCTCCCATTTCCCCCTTTAGGAAAACATGATTCCAATTTCCCCACCCCCATTCCCTCTTCCCATTCCCTCCCGCCCCCACACACACACTTCCTGGTTGACTGCAGACTACATAGTAAAACTGGAGTTCTGCTTAGCTATATCATTTTCCTGAAATTTAACTAACCAACCCTAACATATTGTTACATGATTATTTAACCAGTTATATCCCACCACCTTAATTAGTTTACACCCAGCAAAATTAATTATACAGCAGACAGGAACAATCACAGAACCAGACAGAGATTATACAGACAAACAATAGGGAAATGGGGACTACAGTGACAGAACAATACAGAAATGAGGATTTCACATCCCAGCTATTGATAAGTGAGTTCTTGCCAGACAGGATGCTATCAAACTAAGTTTCCTTTTACATCTTCTAGGCACTTCCCTTTCTCTGGAGGCGATAGGCATTATCAGGACAGGATTGTACTCCTCACAGCCCAATAGCACCTTATTTCAATGTGACTAGTTTGGAATGTGAGGATGTGACCATTCGCTTTTTCCCAGCTTACAGCTGCCTCTGCTGCTTAGCCAAAGGCCTTAGCCTAAGCACAGGGCCTCAGACTGTCACAGTAAGAGAAGGCCCTTACACCGGCGGACAGTGATTTTGATTCTTTCTTTTATAGCTCTATAACTAGCTAAGTGATAAGAATACACCTCAATTCTTAGAGTATAGGCCTTTACAGACAGGCCTGAATATCTATATCCTAACAATAGGTGCCCCCGTGTGTAGCCTCTGCTCATACATATACTAGAGTGCAATAGGCTTGCACATGGTGTGCTGTGCAAGGACTTCCAGGATCCAGGCCTTATCGTGTGCCTACAGGTATTTAGCAATAACTAAGGCTACGTTTTAGTCACGGGTATTTTTAGTAAAAGTCATGGACAGGTCATGGGCAGTAAACGAAAATTCACAGCCCGTGACCTGTCCATGACTTCTACTATATGTACCATGACCCCTGACTAAAACTTGGGCCGGGGGGGCTGTGGGTGCTCTGGAGGGGGTAGCAGTCTGGGGGCGACATGGGTGCTGGGGGGTAGCCCGGGACCCCCGCTGGTGCTGGAGGGTATGGGTGGGTGGCAGCAAGCTGCCCAGGACCTGGCGCTGTGGGGGTGGCCTGGGACCCCCACTGGCACTGCGGGAGTGGGGGGCTGGCTGTGCTGGAAGGCTTCCTACCCAGCTCTGACCGGCATGTCCCTGCAGCTCCTAGGGAGAGGGAAGGCCAGGGGGGCTCCAGGCACTGCTCCCATCACAAGCATCAGCTCCGCAGCTCCCATTGGCTGGGAACCACAGTCAATGGGAGCTGCAGGGACAGTGCCTGCAAGAAAGGACAGCGCACAGAGCCCCCTGGCTCTTCCACCTAGGAGCTGCAGGGACATGCTGGCCTCTTCCGGGAAGGCCCCCCCACAGATAAGCACCACCCTACACCCCAACCCCCTGACCCAGCCCTGAGGCCCCTCCCACACCCAAACTGCTGCTGGCCCAGGGGCTGCCCGAGTTTTCGGGCACCCCCTGAGCCAGCCACACTGGCCACTGCAAAAGTCATGGAGGTCACAGAAAGTCACAGAATCCGTGACTTCCATGACCTCCGTGACGGACACACAGCCTTAGCAATAACACATATGGGGCTAATTCGCAGTGGATCCCCCAGTCAACAAAACTCTGACTTTGCACACACACACAATTATTATTACTGTCTAGCACTATTATTATGATTAATATTACATAGTGGCATATAAACAAATTATTAGTGCATAACTCTGTGCATACCCACACACATATAGCAGATCCTTGCTCATTCCCATGTTGACTGGCAAAGCACCTGTGAATTAGTGAACCTTGTGAACTAGCAAAAAAAGTGTTCAAACATGCTGATAAAGCCTGAATGCTGCATTTCAAAAAGTGTGCTCCTTTCCTTTTCTTTTGTCAGTTGTAGTTTGGTTTGAATGCTGGGAGAGTTTGAGTAAGTGTACTGCGGTGTGTTTGATAAAAGTACCAGTGTCTCTGTCACTTGCGGCTTTTGCTGTACTGTAGATAGATGGAGGAGTCCTGCCAGCTTTAGTGTAGAGTCTCAGGTTAGTGAGGTTCTCCTGCACGTTCACTGTGCCATATGCCTGAGTCTGAAATGTGGCAGATGGCAGCGTGGGATCATATCTAGCAATCTCCAGCACACAGTCTGAAGTGGGGACTGAATATGATTTATCTTAGCTCAAGATCAGCGTTTCCCATTACGCTGAGTTCAGCCGTGCTCTGTAGGCTGCGACTTACTCTTTCTCAGTAGGTCTATTTGCAATGTTACCTTTGACTCTCAAAGTGTGTCAAGACAATATTACAAGTTAATCCTCTTAGATAACTAGTGACATCAAGAAGTGTTTTCCCTTTAAAAACCATGCACCTTGTTAAGAGCACCAGGCTAGCATGGTGCTTTGGACAAATCCAGCCCTAGTACTGCCCATCACCTCTTGCTGTATCTGGAGACGCTCCCTTCCCCTCTGACCCCCGTCCATCCATGTCACTGCCACCCATAAACAAATCCACTAGCCCCACAGTGCTCCAGGGGCCAGCAGAGAGTTGATCTGCTTATTTTTAGAAACCTCTGCAGTCTTCATCCAGCCTCTCCCTCCCCCATAGCACCAGCTTCCTTCATGCATTTTTACACTGATGGCAAGAGACCCTTCTCCTCTGCAGCTCCCACCCCCTGCAACAGTCTTCCCTGGACCCCATTTCTCTGAGAGAGATCCCACCCCCGCAGTGTCCGAGCCGTGAAGTGGCTCACAACACCATAGTGTCTGAGCACCTGGCAGACATTAGTGAACGTACCCTTTCCTCACCAATGTGAAGTAAAGGAGGAGTATCCTCATTTTACAGAGGGGGAAGAGAGGCACAAAGAGATTAAGGCTTGGATTGTCAAAGGATGCCAAGTGATTTAGGAGTACAAGTCCCATCACCCTTCCATAGGATTTAGGCACACACCGGGCCTTTGAAATTCCTACCATAAGTGACTTACCCAAGGTCACACCTATAGTTTGCACTCGAGAGGGGAATCGAATCCCGATCTCCCAGCCTAGTGCTTTAACCACAAGGCCACCATCTCTCCCTCGCATCATTTACAAAAATCTCCTCAGAAACCCGCTCTTTTCTCCCGGCCTCTCCCTTTCTCTCTCCCCTTATTGGTCTTGATTTCGGTGCCGGTATCGGTGAGCGCCGTTTGCACGCGAGACGCTGGAGGGGATAATGGTTGCTCCATGGCATCAGTTATTAAAGCCAAGCCGCGCTCTTGAAGGAGCTAACACATGCACAGAACTAAGGCAAAGTTATTTCTGGCCAGGCAAACTCTTCCTTGCTGCCCAGCCAGGCTTTCATTAGGGCACGTGGCTTTGTTTCAGTAGACTTGGTGTTCCGTCACGGGTATTAAAAGGCCACTGCTTTTCTCCAGCTCCTCTCTCTGCCCCCAGCTGTGCAGGTCATTTCTCTGATTGCTGAGAATTGCGCTAGGAGAAAATGCTTCGGGCTGAAATCTTGTTTCGGGTTAAAGGGCTGGGAGGCTGTGGTTAACCAGTGCGTTACCAATCCGCCGAGATGTCAGGGCAGCGGCAGACAGCTTCTCTGGATGGCTTCGCAGAGGGGACAAGGGATGCGTCCCACTGCCAAACTGAAGTGTGAGTTCGATATACAGAGTGCAGGCAGAGGCAGGGTGGTGGGGGGAGAAATGTCCCAGCTGGGACTCAGATAGCTCCTTGCAGGCCCCACAGCCCCCAGGGGGGAATGAGCCCCATTCAGCTCCTCTGATGTCAAGACAACGCCCCCTTCACCCACCCCCAGGAACACTGTGATGCTGGGGCACCTCAGTGGAGTGGCAGAGTGGGAGCTGCAACTGTAAGGGAGTATTTCAACAGCTGAAAAGGCACATTTACACCATATATTATAGCAGCTCAGTATGTCAGGGATAGGCTGGCCCCAGGCGCTGAAAGTATCCAGGCCTGTCTGGTAAATGGATGGTGTTTAACCTGGCTGGACACAGGTGAGGATTTCCCTGGTGGAATCTGCCCTGGGAGAAGAGTTGTGTCTGCAGTAGCTTGTGCTCGTAGCAAGGCATCCTGGGAAGTGACCCTGCCAGTTGAGACCTGGGCACATCTGGCCACTAAGCTATTTGCTGCACTTGCTGTGAAAATCAGGGTCCAGACACCCCAACAGAAGAACAGGGGGTCTGAACCCCAAAGAATAAGCAATTGAATTAATTGATTGTATACAATGTTGTTGTGCATAAAAATATATCGAGTAAGGTCTCTTATGAAAGCTTGTAATGTTCTGAACTTGATGGTCATTACGAGATATGTATACAAACTGCCGTCACGAGTTCATGTATTTGTCTGTATGTATAAAACTATACTGTACTCCTAATTTGTGCTACAACATTCAGCTCCACCTCCTGATGGGGCAGTGGGCAGTCAGCCAGGGAGGGGCTGCCTCCCCAACCAGATGAGACTAGCTCCAAGCACCTAGGAAAAGACAAATGGTGGGCCATTACAGTGAATGGGAAGACACTGAGACACCCTGGCTATCAAGTCAAGAGGGAACTTCTCCTGCTCTCAGTGACCATGCGAGAGAGAGACAGAGAGAGAACTGCAAACCCTTTTAAAAGAGAAGGGTTTTGAAGTGAAATCTAGTCAGAAACTGAGGGACAGCATCTAGGCTGGAAGCTGTCTGGGAAACACTGATCGCCCTTGCAGTTAGGAGGTATGCTGGTGTAACCCACACACCTTCAGGGTGTGGTATTCTGTCCCATCTAGTGGCACCAAGACCACTTAGAAAGAGAGTTAATGAGTCTGCTCTACAGCCTTAGCTAACAGGCAGTTGGCTTTTAGCTCATGTGGTAGAGGCTCATGCACTAAGCTCCAGAGGTCCCTGGTTTGATCCTGCCCACCGACGACCAGCGTCTGTCAGCATTGCACTGGGACACTGTTCAAAGGTAATAGGTACCTTGTATTACAACAGGGGTTTCATCTAATTTAAAGTGTAAAGCCTGAGGTTCCATTATGATGTTTATTTTCTGTGTAACTTGCATACATCTGCTTTCCCTCATGATTTCATCTTTGGCTCTGGGGGTTTTCTGCTTAAGAAGCTTTTTTTTCATTTTTACCCCAAGCAGGTCTCTGTATGCAAACTGTATGGCGTGTGCATGTCCGAGCAGGCTGGGGGCTGGTTTCATACCTTGCGGGGGTGACGAACCAGAAGGGAAAAGTCAGAGTATCTGTTAGTTCAGAACTCGGCGTGGACAGGTTTGGGGAGACTCGGGACTGGAAGGGCTTGGGGTCACCAGCAAAGTGTAACTAGGCTGACGAAGCCAGGATAAGACTTTGTGCATGTGGAGGGGCTACTGGTGTCAGGGCTGTGAACCAAAGATATCCAGCATAAATGCACCCAAGATTACAGGGCAGGAGGTGAGAGAAACCCTTCCTGGTCTGGGTGGTCCCCAAAATGTCTCACAAGCCATCGCTTCAGGTGTACAGAAATCCTTCCTGGCATTCAGCCCCATCCATCCCTCTCCTCTGAGGAGCTGGGGCAGCACAGAGAGCATTATGGGGGAGCCCTTGTGTTCAAAGCTTGTGTCCAACCGGCATGACATCTCCATGCTCTACAACAGCGTTTCTCAAACTGGAGGTCCTGACCCAAAAGGGGGTCGCAAGGCTATTGTAGGGGGATCGGGAGATCACCCCAATGTCGCTGGGGGGGGTAAAGGGGAGTTGGGGGGGATACAGCAGCTGCCACTCTCTGGCCACCCTGCTCTGAAGGCAGCACCATCAACAGCAGCACTGCAGACGTAAGGGTGGCAATACCATGAGTATGCACCTATGAGTATGTACCGTAATTTGCTATCACTTGCGGGAGGTCACAGCCTGAAATATTTTCAAAGAGTGGCCCAGCGAAAAAAAGTTTGAGAACCCCTGCTCTACAGTATTCTTTGGAAGCAAATCTTGACTTGATGTCAGTAGAGCCTGGATTTGGCCCAATGTGTGATGAACGATCTGTGCCTAGTGTTTAATTTCCCTGTGTTGTTTTCTGCTTCTTTGCAGGGATCCTGTTTACAATGCTGGTATTTGGACCAGCCTGTGGATTTATCTTGGGCTCCTTCTGTACCAAAATCTATGTGGACGCTGTCTTCATTGACACAAGTAAGGCGAATTGTTTCTGAGTTGCTGTTTAAGAGCATTCATGATGTATTGTGGGACTAAGATGTTGAGATTCACTCATAAAGCCCCCTCTCATTGAGTCTCTTAGGCTCATGAGCATAACAAGGCAGGAGGAGATCCTTTTGAGAGAGACTCAGCTGCTGGGTGGGATTCAAAGCCTTTCGCCTCGATTCCAGTGGAGAAGAGGTTGGAAGCGGCTGGAAGTTGTTCCCATCTGGGATGGTTTGGAATCTCATGTTAAATGAGGCTGAGGGGATCACAGCCCCGTTCTTAGTAGACTGACTTTGCATCGAGATGCCACCATCACAGCTGGTGCTAGCTAGCTCCCATGCATGCACCCTCCACCAAGGGACTGGGGACAGTATAGGCCAGGGAGAACGAACTCCCCATTTTGCCACTACAGGAAGTCTTTGCAGCCCAGCATAGAGGCATATCAATAAGGAAGCTTCTGGTGCTATCTGTGCGCTATTTCTCTTGGTGATAGTTGCTATGTAACTCTCCTCCCTGAGCCCTACTCTTTAGTTTTTCACAGTTAATGATATTCTAAATGTCACTCTCTCTTGATCTGTCTTTCTGTCTCCTCTTCTATTATTAGAGATATTATTCCTTTTGTCAGTAGACTCCAGTTACACTGTACATTAGCCCAGTACGCCTCTGAAAGGGGAAGAGGAAAGAAACAATAGGGTGATAGATAATAAAAATGTTCATGGTCCAAGACAGGGAATTCAGATCCTTTATTATTTAGACCCTGATCCTGTAAAGACTTAAGCACACACTTAATTTTATACCTGGGAGTCATTCCATTGAAGCCAATGGAGTAACTTCAGTCAATGGGCCTACTTGTGAGTGGAAAGCAAGCTCATAAATAAGACTTTTTAGAACTGAACTTTTAAAGTGCCCTTGATAGAACCTTGGTATTAATTCTGGGGGTAAAGCTTTCACAAAAGCAAATAATAATTCCTGCCAGGATGCTGCTAAAACTTAGCAACAGAAAAATGTCTTAATCAGAGCGGTTAAAAATATTTTTAAATTAGGTGACGTTTTTCGTGAAAAATGTTTGTGGATTTGAAAATTTCCAAATTTTTGATGAATGATTCAAAATGAAAATGTTTCCATTTGGTTTGTTCTTTTTTGCCATTGGAAAACGGGATGGGGTTATGAACAGGGGAGGAAAAGCCTGAAAAACACAAATCAGAAATTTCCAAGTTCACTTGAAATGATCGCTTTTCACTTGAATCATTTCATCAAAAAATTGCACCGAGGTTTCGAATGAAACGAAAATGTTTCATTCTGTTTGAAACTTTTTTATTGGAAAAGAATTCCCATTTTTGTGACAAAGCCTACCAGTAATAATACTCTCACTTTATTCCATTAGCCAAAGATAGAACTTCAGGGGAGGTAGGTCAGGGACTCTGAGTTGTTATCCCCATGTGACCAATGGGGAAAAGGAGGGACTGTGATGGGTCATTTGCCCTGGGTTTCCCTGTAAGACAGAATTGGGGAGGAGACCAAGGAGTCTTGATTCCCCACTTTCCCGCCATTCCACAAACTCAGACTATTAGGAAAGTCAGGAGCTGGTCCCTGACAGAGGCTGGATCCTAGTTAGATCAGTAGTCTGATTCATGTGGCAGCTCTTATGTGTGAGTGTCAAAACGTTTTCAAGTAACTTCCATGTCCTGCTTAAATTTTTGTAGGTGGATGGGTACATTATTGTTCAAGAAGCAGAACCCTTTGTTCATTGCCAATGTCATCCCTTTGCCAGCAGAGGGAGCTATAAACCAACCGATCCTCTCCTCTGCTTTCCTGACTGCTTGGTTAGTTTACAAAGCTGGAGCTTCTCCCTTTTGTAGAACTTTTCTCCGCCTTGTTCAAAGGCCTTTGCCTATGTCTCCCCTCCAACAGGCTCTATCAGCATCTCTCATCTTTCTTCAGGGGTGTTGTCCCCTTTGGGAACGTGCTGCACTTCTGTGATATCGCAACACATCACAACACCATAAATACGGTATTTTGTACGTCCCATGAGGCTGCCTTGCAGGGCTCGGAACAGGCCTCTGCAAATTGGCTCAAAGGTGCGGAGCAGCCACTGTGTCTTGTTCTATCATACACAAGGGGCATGTACAAATTCATCTGAAAACCAGACACTCACTGGCTTTCTTTGTGCTGCTTGCCCACCTGTAAATATATCTTACTGGGCAGCACCTCTGACTACCCAGCATCCCTGCCAGGGAGCTCCTTGTTCAAACTTTGAGTGGGCCCATTTAATCCATTGATTTCAGTGGAGTTAAACCAATGATGAATTTGGCCCTATAATAATAATACCTAGCTTTTACATCAGTAGATCTCAAAGCACTTTACAAAGGAGGTCAGTAGCCTCAGCTCCATTTTACAGATGGGGAAACTGAGGCACAGAGAAGGGGAAGTGGCTTGCTCAGGGTCACCCAGCAGGCCAGTGGAAGAACCAGGAATTAGAACCTAGGTTAGCTGAGTCCTAGTTCAGTGCTCTGCCCACTAAGACACACTGCCTCATAGACAGCGTAGGCCTCCTTTAACCATGCACACATCAGACTACTGAGTCTAAACCACTCCAGAGCGTACATGGTCACATTTACTGCTGAACAATAAAATCAAATGTGGCCTGTTCCTAGTACCACTATGGCACTGCTAACGAGGGCATTGGACCATGAACTTTGGGAAACGCAGCGGGATGGGATGGGATGGCTCAGTCGATGATCAGGGGCATAGAGAACTTTCTAGATCTGGCCTAGGTGGTTGGTGACGGCCTGTTATTGTCAGCTGAGGGTTGTTCAGAGGTCTGCTGGGTGGAAACCAAACTGGCGGCCTGAGTCTATTTTCAGATGGATGAGGGTGTCCACGCCCCAGCTGGACCTGCAGTCTCAGCGCAGAGGCCAGGAAAGGAATGTTCCAGGAGACTGAACTGCGCTCTTATCCCCAGGCCAGTTCTCAGGCACAGGGACAGAGCAGTGAGGGGGAGAGATTGTGGCTCCACTGCCCATACTGCACCTGTCTGGGGAATATACAGAAGGCCTGGCTGTCAATCTGGCACCATTCCCGGGAGCTAAAGAAATGCATCTCAGAGGGGGGGAAATAACGGGCACGAATTCAATCCCTCAAAAATGAAAATATTTTCGAGCTATACAGTATTTTCCCCTGGGACTGAAGCGTCTCCTTCCCTCTCCGCTTGAGAGACAACTTGATTACTTCACGTCAGACACAGCTTTTCAGATTGACTATAACGCAAAACACACAGAGGAGATTGTTATTCGAGCCGCACACGCACGCAAACCCCCACCAAGAATGAGCTCCCAGGAGCGAAGGCACACATTGGCCTTGCTTTCCCAGCGGATCTCTTCAGAGGACACAATGTTATGCTTTCCGTCTGAAAGAGAAGTTCTCATCTGCCACAGGTTTTATCCCCCAGAATGACTCTCATGATTTACAGATGGGCTTTTTTCTGTGTGCTGATTGATTGCCGGGGGTAGGGGGGGTTACAGACCAGGAGCCAAGACATCCCGTCCTGGTCTAGTAATCGCACTCAGGAAACGGGTTGCAGCCATGGCCTTCAATGAAGCCGGACCTATTGCTGACTTGGAATAACAGGGGAAACTGAGGAGCAAGGCAAAAAGGCTCCCACGCTCGCTCAGCAGAGTGTGCTCATCATTCCCCTGCACTCAGCTGGACGGCCACGCTAAGCACATTCAGAGTAAGTCAGGTATGGGGTGGTCTTATATGCTCACCAGAGCAAGAAGCTCTCCAGGGAGGCTGTCCCACCGAGGCATCAACGAATGTGGGTGGCTGAGGGGCCTGCTCAGAGTAACGCATTCCAGGGGCTCAGAAGTTACTGGGTGATGTCCAGCCCAGCCTCACTAATTCACATAGGCACCTGGGAGACCGGGTGCCAGGTACTGAATTTGGGCAGTGAGTGAGCGAATGCCAGAGCGGAGCAAAACCAATGCATCACTAAATGTGCTTTATTCATCTATTTAATTATGATTTGTTATGAGAGCACAGAGGGGCTCCACCTGAGATCAGCCCTATTGCGCTAGGAGCTGTACAAACACAGTGAGAGCCAGTCCCTGCCATGAAGAGCTTACATTCTAAATAGACGAAACAGGCAGGAGATGGGAGGGGAAACAGAGCCCCGAGGAGATGAAGTGAGTTGGGCAAGATCCCTCAGTAGGTCAGTGACAGAGCCTCAGAAACAGAACCCAGATCTCCTGACTCTCAGCCCAGGGCTCTATCTATTGGACTACGCTACCCCTCATTTTTTGCCAATTGCCCTTCAATTTTCATTGCTCATGATGGTACGTAGATTCACAGATTTTTTTAAAGGCCAGAAGGGACCATTGTGATCATCATCAACACAGGCCTGAGAACTTCCCCCAAAGTAATTTCCAGAGCAGATCTTTTAGAAAAACATCCAATCTTGATTTAAAAATTGTCAGTGATGGAGAATCCACCATGCCCCTTGGTAAATTGTCCCAATATTTAATTACTCTGACCTTTAAAAATTGAGGCCTTATTTCCAGTCTGAATGTGTCTAGCTTCAACTTCCAGCCACTGGATCGTGTTAGACCTTTCTCTGCTACATGGGAGAGCCCACATCAGTAAGTGCATGACAGAGTGTAGGTTGTAACACGAGAACTGATTGCACCAATTGCTCGGGAAGTCTTTTGCTGAGAGCTGGGGACCAAACAAGTTTGGTGTGGATGACAGGGTGTGCAGTGGAGTGGGGTTCACAGCCTGATCATAATGACCAGCAGGAGCAGCGGAATTGGGGGGCAGAGAGGGATAGAACGCCTGCAATGGAAATGTTGGGGGACTGATGTATGTCCCCCCCAAAGTTTTCTGCCCCCCACAATATCTCGCTGAGGTGAGAGGGGAACCCGGCTATGTTTCTACCTCTGCAATGCATGTGTTGTGAGGGTGGGACCAGGAGGAGGGCCTGGAGCAACTCTCTCGGCACACAAGATCAGGCTGGCTGCTGGGGAGCAGGTAGGGTCAGTGCTCCTCTCCCTGCCCTGCAGCCACCAGGATTCCTGTGGAGACACCTGGCGTGAGGGAGGGATGGGAGCATGGGTGGCAGCTGCTGGGAGGGCTGGGGGACAGGGGACCAGCACTGGGGCAAGGGGGATTGGCACACAGGATGCTGGAGGGGAAGCACAGAGTGCTGGGCACCGGCTGCAAAGGAGCTGCCTTAGGAATGGCAA
Source organism: Natator depressus (assembly GCF_965152275.1). NCBI lineage: Eukaryota > Metazoa > Chordata > Testudines > Cheloniidae > Natator > Natator depressus. The sequence continues at coordinate 71,603,278 of NC_134243.1, forward strand.
TAGGAACTGTCTTCTGAGCCTGAAGCCAGCCTCTCTCCTCCCCTCCTTTCCCCCCACAGCCAAGACTCCCCCTCCTATCCCTCTCAGTGAGCCGCCACCCCACCGCTACCAGCGACAGGTCTTTTCACTCGAGGAAGAATGAAGTAACTTTTGGGAATGCAAAAGTGCAGGGGAGGTTCCTTCCCAGTTGCCTTTTGTGGTGTTTCCTTTCTTTTCCCTCCTGTGGGGGAGCGAAGTCCCCCCTGTGTGCCTCCAAGACTTGGGGTCCATCGCTTTGTACTCCCGTGCAGGACACACGTGAAATCTGAAAGTGATCGTGACCCTACAATGAAAACTCTGCTGAACAGGGAGCTTGTTTCCTGTGTGTTTGGGCAGCACCCAGCGCTTACAAATAACAGTAGCGTAAGCAGGGGCGTGTAATGGGGGAGGGATGAGTGATCTTGGGGCAGTGTCATGGAGCAGATTGCTGTTTGGATCCCATTGCCACTAATAGATAACAGTCACTTCAACTAGCTGTTTCGAGTCTGCAAGCTTGTGTCACGCAGAAACGCCAAGGGGCCTTTCTGAGTTTCAGACGCATTCAGCCTTCAGTCGTGTGATCCAGATCCCTCCATCCCTCTTCATCAGTAATAATATTAACTCACAGTTCTATGACCTAGAAGTCCCAATCAGGATCAAGACCCCATTCTGCTAGGTGTTGTACAAGCCAAAGTGCCAGGTTCCTTGCCCCAAGCAGTTTCTTTCTGTGTCTGTTTTATACCCAGATTGCTACTCAATGGGGATATCCTGGGGTTGACTTTAGCCCTCTGGGTCTTTAACCCTTTGTGTCTCTCTCCTTCCATTGGAATCACTGATGTGTGGCTTTGCCGTTGCAGGTAAATTGGATATCACCCCCGATGACCCTCGGTGGATCGGCGCGTGGTGGGCAGGCTTCTTGCTGTGTGGTGCCTTACTTTTCTTCTCGTCCCTCTTGATGTTTGGATTCCCGCAGTCCCTGTCCCCCAGGGTGGAGCATGCAGTGGAGAGCGAGCAAGCCATGCTCCCCGAACGGGACTACGAGAGGCCCAAGCCAAGCAATGGGATCCTGCGGCACTCGCTCGAAGGGGAGGACGGTGCCTCCTGCCTCCAGCAGCTGAGAGGTGACAAACTCCCCTGCAACTCATTGCGTTTCTACGGCAGGTTCATAGCTCACTAGATTCATAATTTGGCTCTGATTTTGGCTACCCCACCTGCCCACCCACCCACCCCAAAAAAACCCTGTTGGAATTTCTCTCCCTCACTTTTACTTATCCCTGATAGTGCACTCATTTTAATGGGAGACATTGTTCCACTTAAAAGGCTTTGGTTTAAGCTACAAGATGTAGAAATCCAGAGAAAGCCATTAGGGTTCATCAAAAATGGGGCTAAGGGAGGGACGGGGGAGAATGGAGGGAATAAAACAGTGGACGACAGAAGTTCTCCAAGACACTTTGTGAGTTTCTACTCTCCAGAACCTCACCGTCTTGTAGCTTGGCTATGCCTGCGGCTCACACAGTGGGGACAGGCAGAAAGCAAGTATGGCTGATTCAAAGAGGTTTGGAGCTGCCTTTTGATGGAGCCATGGCAGGGCCAACAGAACCCCATGCTCCTGAGTGTAAAGCAGTAAATGCTGGGCACCGACACAGCAAAATACCAGAGTGCAGAATAGGGTTAGGAGGAAGCCTTTAGAAAGGGCAAGGCCAGAGAACAGTCTGAGTATCAACAGAACCCTTGTTAGGTCATAAAACAGCCAACACGTGTCAGAATAGAATAATCTGGGCCAGATCCTCAGTTGGTGGAAATCAGCATAACTCCAAGGAGGTCAAATGACACCAGATGAGGTGTGTTTATGTGTGTGTGTACACACCATGTACATATGTAGTATTACAGAATTCTTTAGGTGAGAGGACAGCTCTACTAGGGCATCTGGTCAGCTCCCACTTGCTGTCATCACAGCAGAGAGTTGGTTTCCTTATCCCTTAAAGCTTCCTGATAAACAAGGGCCAAACCACTTAATCCTGTCCAACCCTTACCGACTTCATTGGGGCGTGCGTGGTGCGAATGCAGGGAGGGGAGAAAGGAAGCTTGGAAGGATTTTGAATAGAGAACATTTTGAGTAATGGATGTTGTTGCTCCTTAGGAGAAGGTCAGTTGTGATCAGAAAATTTCAAAAATTTGAGCATAAAAGGAGGAAATTTTTTAAAAATTTGCTGTCATCCAATCCTTCAGGCTGCAGGGATTTGGAAATGGAATGTTGCATGGGTGGAGATTGGCTGTCCCACCAGCCAGTCCCTTCTGCCAGTGGACATATTTGTTCCATCCATCCAGATAATTTCATGGCTGTCAGTACTATAGCATTTGAATGTCGGTGTTTGGATCTGAGCACTGAATTGACGTGAAGGACAGCAGAGGTTCAGACCAATTGGGTCATTGCTCAGTTTCAGACAACCGTGTATGGTAACATGTAACACAATTTACCTGCTGCACCAAGTGGAAGGAATTCTGCTCAAGAGTGGTGTGGAGCAAACTGCGTTATTGAGTTACTTGCTGAATGACTGCCTTGCAGCATAGGTACTGTGTATGCTCTAGGGGCCTATGTGTCACCCAGTTATACCAGATAGTGTTTGTATCCCTAGAAATGCACTCCAGAAGAGGGTGATGTTCTGATTGGTTAGTACTACAATGGAAAGCGGACAAGGACAAACCATTCCACTGAAGTCGATAGGCTGAGACCAGGGATAAATCTGGCTGTGTGTACACTTCTGTGTGTTTGAGAGGAGACACTTCTTGCAAACAATGGCAAGATATAACTAGGGGTGTTTGGAAGGGAATACTACATACCTTCAAATTCCATTGAAACTTTATGTTTCAGAAGGTGGAGGAAGTAAACCAAGGGACCTCCATTTTAGACTTGATTCTGAATAATAGGGAAGAATTGGTTGCGAATATGAAGATTGAAGGCAACTTAACTGACAGAGATCATGAAATGATAGACGTCAAGATTCTAAGAAAGGGAAAGAGAGCAGCAGCATAAAGATAACAGACTTAAGAAAAGCAGACATTAACAATCTCAGAGAACTTGTAGATAAGGTCCCATGGGGAAAAAATGTAAGGGAAAAACAAGTTCAAGAGAGTTGGCAGTTTCTCAGAGACAATATTAAAGCCACAACAGCAAATTCTCCTGGTGCAAAGGAAATCTAAGAAGAATAGTAAGAGGCCAGCATGGCTTCATGAGCAGCTCTTTAATGACCTGAAAATCAAAAGAGAATTCTACAAAAAGAGCAAACATGGACAAATTGCTAAGGATGAGTACAAAAGAACAGTGCAGGCATGTAGAGACAAAATCAAAAAGGCCAAGTGAAAAAATTAGTTATACAGAGCAAGGGGCATAAAAGGCAACAAGAGAAATGCAAAGGAAAATTCCCTACTTAGCAGAGAAGTAAAGCTAGTTACGGACGACATGAAAAAGGCAGAGGTGTTTAATGCCCATTTTGCTTCAGTCTTCACTAAAAAGGTAAATTATGACCAGATACCTAACACAATTAATATGAACAATAAAGGGAAAGGAACACAAGCCAAAATAGGGAAAGAACAGCCTATAAGAACAGATGTATTTGAGTTGCCAGGGACTGATGAAATTCACTCGAGGGTACTTGAGGAACTAGCTGAAACTAGCTATTAGTGATTATCTTTGAGAACTCAGGGAAGGCAGGTGAGAACCCAGAGGACTGGAGAAGGGCAAAGGTAGCATATATATTTAAAATGGGGGAAAAAAGAGGAACCAGGGAATTATAGACCAATCAGCCTAACTTCGATATCTGGAAAGATACTGGAACAAATTATTAAGCAATCAGTTTGTAAGCACCTTGAGGACAATAGGGTTATAAAGAATAGCCAGCATGGATTTGTCATGAACAAATCATGCCAAACCAACCTAATTTCCTTCTTTGACATGGTTATTGGCCTAATGGATGTGGGGTGGGGGGAAATATAGATGAACTGTATCATGATTATAGTAGGCTTTTGACACAGCCTCATATGACATTCTCATAAGGAAACTAGGTGAAATGTGGTCTAGATGAAATTACTGTAAGGTGGGTGCAAAACAGCTGAAAAAAAATATTTAAAGAGGACTTTGCTGTCAGACGGGGGGGATGAATTTAGTGGGTTCCCACAGGCGACTGTTTTGGATCTAGTCAATATTTTCATTAATGACTTGGATAATGGAGTGGAGAGTATGCTCATAAAATTTGCTGATGACACCAAGCTAGGAGGGTTTCAAGCACTGTGGAGGACAGAATTAGAATTGAAAATGATCTGGACAAATTGGAGAATGGTTGTGAAATCATAAAATAAAATTCAAGAAAGACAGGTGCAAAGTACTACACTTAGGAAGGAAAAATCAAATGTAAAACTACAAAATGGGGAATAACTGGCTAGGCGGCTGTACTGTTGAAAAGAATGTGGGGGTTAGTGGATCAAAACTTGAATATGAGTCAACAATGTGATGCAGTTGATAAAAAGGCTAATATCATTGGTATATTAGGAAGAGTGTCATATGTAAGACATGGGAGGTAATTGTCCTGCTCTACTTGGCAGGTGAGGCCCGTGTCCAATTCTGGGTGCCACGTTTTAAGAGCAATATGGACAAATTGGAGAGAGTACAGCAGAAAGCAACAAAAAACTAGAAGATTTAGAAAACCTGATCTCTGATGAAATGTTTGGGAAAAAAAACCTGGCATGTTTAGTGTTGAGAAAAGAAGAGTGAGGAGGGACTTGATAACTGTCTTCAAATATGTTAAGGGCTGGTATAAAGAGAATGGTGATCAATTGTTCTCCATGTCCACTAAAAGCAGGACTAGAAGCAATCGGCTTATTCTGCAGCAAGGAATATTTAGGTTAGATATTAAGAAAAACTTTCTAACAATAAGCACTGGAATAGACTCCAAGGCTGGTTGTAGATTTCCCATCGTTGGAGATTTTTACAGGTTGGGCAAACTCCTGTCACGGGTGGTCTGGGGTATACTTGGTCCTGCCTTAGTGCAGGGGGCTGGATTAGATGACCTCTTGAAGTCCCTTCCAGCCCTATAATTTCTCTGTTTCTATGAAATCCATTGGACTACAATTGCCTTTGGGAGTGTTAAGCAGTTGGCATTTATTTTGTTGAAAAATAAGTGCCATCCCTTCTAAATAGGGGCTGTTGGTATATATGGGCTAGTGTGTGTGTGTGTGTGTGTGTTTGTGTCTTTGGGTGCATGGGGTTGTGGTATTTATGTATTTGTGCAGCTGAGTCAAGGAGGACAGGTGTGTATGTCCATGTGTGTCTGGTTGCATGGGGTAGTGTGTGTGGATTTGTGTGGATGTGCATCTCTGTGCACAGGGAGGCTGTGTGTGTGTGTGTGTGTGGGTGTATTTGTGTAATAAATCTTTGGGTAGGTGTGGGGGTTGTTTGTGAATATGCAGGTGTTTACATGTTTCCGGTTGGATGGTGTTCTGTGTGCATATTTGTGTAGGGAGGTTGTGTGTGTGTTTTTGTGCATGTGCATTTCTGTCAATTGATGGGCTTGTCTACACTGGGAACTTGCATGTTGTCTCTCTCCCGAGGGGCTTGTGGGTTTGTTGTGTGGACAAATGTTGTCTGTCTGGGGGAGCTGTGTGTGTATGTTGATATGAAGGATGAATTTCAGGGTTCAACTGAAGCTTCTTTTGAATGCTTTTCTCCAGTCCGTTCCATATCTTGCACCTTTAAGAACTGAGTGGACACTGAGGAGCCATGTTACTTTGAGATAGATGTTTCCAGCTGTGTGCTTCACACCAGACACCAACATGCTTTAGTCAGGGCTGTGGAAGGAAGTTTTGAGGGCTGGCAAGCTTTGTTGGGAGACCATAAAATGTAGGAATCGGCTGAAACTCCTGGTTCTCCACAGATCTTAGCACACAGAAAGGATGTGACTCTCATATAAAAGCAAGCAGCTCAAAGCCTTGGAAATGCCTTTCACATCTCCGCCAAGGTCTAAACGGGAGGGAGGGACCGACCGGTTGGAGGCAGAGGCATCTCGCCCCAGGGGTATTTTCATGCTGGGATGAGAAGCACCCTTCGGAGAAGTTTAAAACCTGGAATGAAAGCTGTGCCTTTGAACAACAGAAGGAGAAGTGGCCATCAAAGGCAGCAGAGTCGCCTCGCTGCCTCGCTGCCTGCACAGCTGCTCCTAGCACAGCTAGGGGAGTGACCCAGGAACTCTGCTCCCACTCGGAAGGAGGGAAGGATGAAACTCTGTGTAATGGGCTATTAGAGGTTACCCTGGGGTTCTGGTCTAGTGGGCAAGAATTTACATCTGGGGAGGCACCAGAGTGGATTCCTACCTGGGTTTCTATCTATCTATGGTACTTCTGATTTAGTTGGGGATTGGTCCTGCTTTGAGCAGGAGGTTGGACTAGATGACCTCTTGAGGTCCCTTCCAACCCTGATAGTCTACAATTCTATGGCCCTCCTTTACTGTAGTGTCTGAACATCTCATAGTCTCTATCCTTACAGCACTGCTCTAATGTAGGACAATGGTATTCTGCCCATTTTATTGGTAGGGAACTGAGAGATTTAAGTGACTTGCCCAAGGTCAGTCAGGAAGTCTGGGGTGGAACAGGGAATTGAACGCTGGTTAACAAGCACCTAATCACTGGCCCATCCTTTTTTCCCCTAGTTTGGCATATTCTAGATCAATCCAGGTGGTGGCTTTACACTGTTGCACCTGGGAATGGGATACTACACTCTCTTTCTTCTTTTGTGTGTCATTAAATGTGAATGTGTGTTAGAGTGCGGGAAAGGGAAGGGTTAATAGCACGGGTTTACAGCAGGGAAAGGATAGGCAGATGCTGCCCAGGTTTTCCCTGGCATCTCTGCCAAAGCACGTTATTCCTGATCTGGAGTGCCCCTTGCTACTCCAGTCCTAGGCTCCCCACATAGAGCCCTGTGAATGCACCTCACTTCTGACCTGCAGTATCCCTTGCTATCCTAGTGCTTGGCACTCAGATCAGCTTTGCTAATTTACCTTCAGTCCTGACCTGCCCCTCCAACCCTGCTATTCCAACTCTGGGACAGTGTACAACTCTGCCACTGTACCTCAGCCCTCGCCTGTACCCCCAGCTGATCTAGGCCTGGGATTGCCACCTAGCTCTACCATTGCAAATGAATGATAACTGGCAGCGCCTCCTGCCACTAACCAACAGTCCCCTACTCGTCTCTGCGGCAATATATGAGCTTCTGTCTGCACAGAACAGCTGCCCTGTTTCCTTGCCCAGTGCCATCCTCACAGCTTTCCTTTCTGTGCTTCTGGATACCTGAGTGTGACAGCTGCCAAATTCCCTTGTTCCACCTCCCAGGAAACTCTGCCTTGGGAAGAGAATGCTGCTGGCTGGCAAGAGGCTCCCAGATCCCGCAGGTGGATTCCAGGCAATTAAAGGGCTGTACGCCACAGCGGGACATAATAGTAATAATCATAATTAACCATTAGCATGCACAATGGTTTCCAGCTTCAAAGCGCTAACTGATCATTAGTGAAAACTGTCAGACGCCTTGGTGAGCCGGGGCTGGGTGAGTGTGCCTGTAGTCAGCTAGCAGCCTGTGTACCCCGTCTGCAGCAGTGGTGGGGGTGTGCTCTCTCTGGGGCAGTCCCTTGCACTTTGCCCCTTGCGATCACTTCTTAGCCCATGGATAGTGTGATTTGCTCCGTCCTTGGCTCCTGTCAATGCCCTTTCCATCCTTCCCCAGCTAGCGCTAGTGTTCTGCTACATTTTTCTTAATTAGGGGCTGTGCCTCTCAGCCCTATTGTTGTTGTGAGAAGCTGGTGATTGGAGAGACCTTGCTCTGCAGGCTAAATGGGAGATTGGTTTTCATCCTGCAATTTGTCTTTCTAGATGTACTCTCACCTAGCACGTTTCCTCTTGCATTTGTCTGTCTGGGCTCGATGGTAATGCAAAGGGAAGGATCCCCCAAATCAGAGGCATAACGGATCATATTCTGGGCCATACTCTGTTCTCACTTACACTTGTGTAAAACAGTTGTGTCAGTGAAGTTGCTCTGGATTCAGCCAGGATTAAATTAGAACAGAGTTTAGCACTCGGAGTCTGCATATCTTGCTTCTGCTGAGCATAATCTGTTGGATGACATTTTCATTCCATCCCACTCTCCAGCTTCTATGCTTGAACTATTCTGCCCTTAGGGCTTATTTCGGAGCAGCCGCATCAGAGATTAATCGGGTTGGGTCTGATCATGTGGGGTGAGGAAGGCTTACAACTTCCACAGACTGTTCGTCTGTTTAAAGAGGGGTGTGATATTGGAAGAGAGTTAAAAGATCCTGTAGGTATTGAGATTGGAAGCTTTTAGGGGCAAAGAATGTCTCTTCCTATATGTTTGTACAGCACCTAGCACAATGGGGCTCTGATCTCAATTGGGCTCTACTGTAATATAAATAATATGTACTCCCTAAAAATCCATTTAAAAGTCAATGGGAATCTTCCCAATTAATTTCACTGGCAATGAATCAGGCACTAAGGGCCAAAGCCTGCTCCCACTGAATTCAGTGGGAGTTTTGGTATTGACTTTAATGGGATTAGATTTGTCCTTATAACCTCCTTGTCGTTTTCTGCATCCTGTCTGTGGAATGGGAGATAGGGGAGTTGCAGTGTATGTGTTAGAATCTGAGCCTGATCCCTTAATCCTGCAGCCCAGTTATAATCCCTGGTTTACCACTTTGCATTCTGGTACCATGGAAATGGTGCCACAGATTTGATCATTCTGTCTAGACATGGAAAAGCCTCCAAAGGTTTGGGTGCTTCTGGGGATGTGAACCAATTTGGTCTGGCAATCACACCACGATCAAGCTCTCTTGTAAGAGTCCCAGAGCTGCCTGGTTTTGACTGGGTCAAAGATGCCATGAGAAGAATTTTTCTTATGCCCTAGTATTTCTGCTTCCCGCTCTGATTATCCCAGGATGCCCCAATATTGAGGTATTACAATGATACTGCCCTTATACTGACGCTAGATTTAACATTTGGTGCTATTCTGATATTTGATAAATGTGAAGCATGGTCTGGTGGTTAAAGCACAGGACTGGGAGCGAGGGTTCTCAGCTCCATCTCCGACACTGCTTCTGTGTGGCTTTGGACAAGTTACTTCACTGGGTGGTCCCCGTCTATAAAAGAAGAAACAATGCTTCAGGGCATACTAAACTGATCAGCAGCTGAGGTCAGGAAGAGAATCTGTTTCCATGAGGTCGTATTGCACAGCTGGCTTATAGGGGTGAGGGAGGTTTGCATCTTCCTCTGAAGAGTCAAATAAAGGCCACTGCCAGAGGCAGGATAGTAGATCAGAAGGATCAGCAATCCTTTTCACAGTACATGGCAATGTAAGAATATTTGTAGTTGTTTCGAGCCCATGTCTCTTACAAGAAACCCATTTGACATGGTGTCATCTGATTTCTTCATGCCCTTTGTGATATTAATTTTACTTGAGGCCTTGTACAGCTTGGTATATTAAAGTAAATTTCATTATCTTTGATGTCTTTCTGCTTCTTCCATCTTCTCTTTTTTATGAGCTGTCTCTTTCCATAAGATGTTTTCTTCATCTTCTTTTCCTCTTTTTCTTTTCTTACCCTGCAGCCAGGTTGATATTTTGCCTGTGTCTCTGATTCAGATACAAGATGTGTATTGCTTGGGAATGGGTCTTAGGCTCAGTACCTAATATGACCCTCTTCTCATTGCACTGTTGTAGGAGGACTAGGCTATTAAACCTCTCTCCCCCAATGCTTTCTATGTTTCTGTCTTTACTGTAAATTGAAAACATGTCTCCATAAGATGCGCCCACTGGAAAAAGGGCCCCCAACGATAATAGTGTCCCAAACAATTCATTTCAAGGATGATTATTGTAGTTTGTTGTTTCTGGAGAATAGCTAACCCTGGTATAAGGAGGTTATCCCCTGTATTTTCCAGTGGTTAGGTGCAAATCAAAGCTACTCACTGGAAATAAAGTACTTGCCAATGACTTTGAGGGCCTTAACGTCAGAAGAGTCTGGCACCCAAAATGCCACCACAACTAGAGCCAGGACTGCTCAGCACCTCTGAGAATGAGCCCCCTTGTCATTGATTCTGGAAGGAGTATGGAGTATTATAGAAGTGAAGTCAAGGGGGTAGAGATGTTAAGAAAAGGAAGGGGAGGCGTCTGAGGGAAGTGAATGGCTGAAAATGGAAAGCCCTCTTCTGTTAAGAGTTTGAATGAAATGTTTCATAGTGAGGAGAAACTCAGGCATTTATGATTGTGCTGGAAATCAAAAAGACAGATATTGCAATGACAGCAAAAATCTCTCTTGTGACATCTATTTCCACAGTATCAGTATGTGGTGATAGTGGTAGGGACGTGAACTGATGAGTTACTCCCTTCAAGTATCCCAGTGTGATTCTTCCTTCACAGCATCTGCTCTGGCCGATAGATTCTTCTCTGAGGCTCTCTCTTTATTTTGCATGCAACAAACCCCTGCTCCCAGGCTATCGGTATGAGTTGAAACTAAGGCCTGTAGCTCCAAAGTACAACTGTCCACCATGTGAGCTAAATGACTCTGCTCGTTCAGCAAAGCCCTTAAGCATGTGCTTAAGTCCCATTCAAGTTGACCAGTCTTGACCACATGGTAAAGTTAAACACATACTTAAGTGCTTTTCTGAATCAAAGCCTTAGCTGGGAGCAGTAGCAGGTGGCTTCCACTGTGGATCAGCTACAGAGTAGTACACAGACACACTTAGCCAGTTTACACATGGATTAGCCCTTCTCCATCAAACTGCTCCCTCCTGCACCCTAGTCTAGACAGCCACAAGCACAACATTTGTTCCTCCCTCCCGGTAGGGGATTTAAAACTCCATGCCAACTTTTAATTTAATTCCCAGAGGTATTTCACCCCAGGCAGTGATGCACCTCAGCCAGTATCAGATGGCAAATGGAGCAAGTGGCAGAGCTGAGATGAGAGGAGTTCTATTTCTATGGAAAGCTTCCAATTTATTTTTCTTTCCTGTGTAAAATTAAAGGAAATGATGTGGACCTTATTGATGAGAAGACATAGGCTGCACGATATCTGTCCTCTTCCCTTTTGAACTATTTCTATTTTATGTTACAGGAGCTCCAATTGATATTGATCCCTATTGTATTAGACACAGTATATACCCACAATAATAGACAGTACCTACTGCAAAGAGCTCATGGCCTAACTAGACAAAGGGTGGGATGGGCAAGAGGCACAGAGAAGTGGAGTGATTTGCCGAACATCACACAATGAGTCAGTGGTGGTGCTGGGAATAACCCAGGTCTCCTGCCTCTCCATCCAGTCCCCTGTCCAGTGATCAGATTGCCTCTGATGTACAAGATAATTGATACTGCAAAATAATCTTTGTTCTCTCTAAGCTGGTACAGTGCAAGATAAAGCTTTCACCCTTGGTCTTGCAAGGTATTTTTGGCACTGGCCACGTAGAGTGTCTAAATGACTCTCTGAGATATATTTTTCCATCACTTTAAAAGGTATCCTGCTGTTGTAAAAAACTATCAGATTTTTTTGTGTCTTTACCTTTGAGCTGGGGCAAACCAGCATCTTGCGGAATCCATTGGTATTTTACTAATTGAACTCCAGAGGCACAAGAGGAGATAACATATTAAATATGACTCTCTGAGCTCAGCTTTGTTTTCATCCTCCAAGTTCCGCTAAGAGGACAAATTCAGTAGATGGCCACCAAAGGACTGAATGAGATGGCAGGGTGGCCATTGGGAACTGATGTGAGGCTGAAATTTTTTTTCTGTTTATCTGAAAAATGCTGTCTCCATCGAACATTCATTATGCCCAGTAAGTCCTCAGGAAGCAAGGATTTTGTGCAGCATGGAAAACCATTGTGATGAAAGGGACTTGAAACTGAAATAGCCCTTTGCAAAGGGCCAGATCGAGCTAATTATAGTCTCACCAATGGAACCCAAGCAGAGCGTTAACAAAGACCCTACATTTGCCCAGTGCTATTAAACTTTGCAAAAAGAAGGAAAAACCTGTGAGAAAACAGAGGTGTGCACTGGAGAAATCAGTTGGCTGCCAGAGCCTAATACGCAGAGCAGAATGAGGGGGGAAATATTTTAAAATGCAAACAAGGCCCATTGAGGCTTCACCAGCACTTCAGAGAGAGAATTTTTAAACTAAATGATTTTCACATTTAATTCAGGGAGAAATTAGTCACCAGGTATTAAGATAAAGCAAGGCTCTCGCCTGTGTTAGTATTCCATCCTGTTCAAGCTGTCTTATCTCTGGAATAATTAAAATGCTCACTGAAGTAGAAAATGTGGTATCTGATTCATTAGTCAGATTTCCCTTTGTAAGGTAATTGCACCCCAACTCATGTTTGGTTTATTGGAAATAGAGAAACGGGGCCAAGGGGATCTCAGGCCTTCATGGATGAAGACGGAGGGGCCAGGGGATCATGGGGATGGAGTGAGCATATTTAACCACTCAGTGTGTGCATTGCAGCTTAGTACAAGGTTCTCAGTCAGTGGATTTGGTGGGGTGTGTCCAGTGATGAGCTGCCAAAATCTTAACAACAGGTTCCCTCCTCACCCCATGAGGGGGGTCATTGCCCACCCCCGCCCCCCTGGGACTCCTGCCCCATCCAACCGCCCCAGCGTTCCTTGACGCCCCACCCAGGACCCCTGCCCCATCCACCCCCCTCCCCTGTCCCCTGACTGCCCCCAGAACCGAGCAGGAGGGTCTCGTAGGCCACTGTAGTGGGTGCCCACCCCACCCCTAAGAGCCAGAGGCACCTGCCGGGGGGCGAGGTGGGGAGTCCCAGAGGTGCTTACCTGGGGCAGCTCCCAGGAAGCATCCAGCAGGTCCCTCTGGCTCCTAGGGGCGGGGGAGCGTAGCTAGGTGGGGAGCAGGGGGAGCGGCCACTCCCCCCTCTGATCACATCAAAAGTGGTGCCTTAGGCACCAGCCCCGGAGCACCCACGGGGAAAATTTGGTTGGTGCAGAGCACTCACCGGCAGCTCCCCGCCCTGTTCCCGGCCCCAGTTCACCTCACCTCCGCTCCGCCTCCTCCCCTGAACGCACCGCCCCGCTCTGCTTCTCCGCCCCCTCCCCTGGCTTCCTGCGAATCAGCTGTTCGGAGGAAAGCCAGGGAGGGCTGAGAAGCAGGCGGCGGCTTCACACTCAGGCCGAGGGTGGCGGAGGTGAGCTGGGGCGGGGAGCGGTTCCCCTGCACCCCCCCCCGGGTTACCTGCTGCGGCGCAGGTGGCCTCCTCGTGCCCCCCCCCCGCCCCAGCTCACCTCCGCCTCCCTGGCCCTGAGTGGGAAGCCGCCACCTGCTTCTCAGCCCGCCCCAGCTTCCCGCGCGAACAGCTGATTCGCGGGAAGCCGGGGGGGCCGGGAGGAGAAGCAGAGCGGGGCGGCGCGTTCAGGGGAGGAGGCAGAGGCGGAGCAGAGGAGAGCTGGGGCCGGGGGCGGGGCAGGGAGCTGCCGGTGGGTGCTCTGTACCCACCAAATTTTCCCCTTGGGTGCTCCAGGGCTGGAGCATCCATGGAGTCAGCGCCTAAGGTGCCACTTTTGGCTGGTTAAATTTAGAAGCCCTTTTAGAACCAGTTGTCCCTCGCAGAACAACCAGTTCCAAAAGGGCTTCTAAATTTAACAACTGGTTCTAGCGAACCGGCTCCAGCTCACCACTGGGTGTTTCTGGGAGGGTGGAGCCCAGTTCATCACAGCTGTCAAGTCTTTGCTCTGTGTGTGTGTGTGTGTATGAGAGACAGAGAAAGAGCTTCTCCACACTACAGAAAAAAAGTGAAAGCAGCTAAAATCTACCTCTGCCTATGACTGAAGTTTGCAAAATAAATAAAAAACATAGAAAAGAAGTTGAAGGTGTAATATTGACCTGAGTACCTGTGACACACACTGGCTAATGCGGGAACTGGGTGGAATAATGAAGGACAAGGAAGAAGGCAGATGGAGGTATAGAGAAGGAAACCAGGAATCAGAGGGCGCTCTTAGTATTTTTTCCCCACAGAAGAAATGAAAGAATTATAGAAACGTAGGACTGGAATGGACCTTGTTAGGTCATCAACTATGTATTATCTAGAGCATCCCTGACAGGTGTTTGTCTAACCTATTCTTAAAAACCATCAATGACGGGGATTCCATAATCTCCCTAGGTAATTTCTTCCGGTGCTTAACCACCCTGACAGTTAGGAAGATTTTCCCAATGTCTAACCTGAATCTCTTACTGCAATTTAAGCTCATGGCTCCTTGTCCTGTTCTCAGTGGCTAAGGAAAACAATTTATCCCCCTCCTCTTTGTAACAACTTTTACGTACTTGAACACTGTTACCATGTCCCCTCTCAGTCTTTTCTTCTCCAGACTAAACAAACCCATTTTTTCCAATTTTTCCTGGTAGGTCATGTTTCCTGGTAATCATTTTTGTTGCTCTCTACTGGACTTTGTCCATTTTGTCCACTTCTTTTGCCAAATGTGGTGCCCAGAACTGGACACAACGCTCCAGTTGAGGCCTAATCAGTGCTGAGAAGAGTGGAAGAATTACTTCTTGTGTCTTGCTTACAACATTCCTGTTATTACATCCACAGTTATGTTTACTTCTTTTTTTTTTTTTTTTTTTGCAATAGTGTTACACTGCTGACCCGTATTTAGTGTGTGATCTACTATAACTCCCAGATCCCTTTCTTCAGTATATGGGAAGAACCTTAATGAAACCATGTCTTCTGTCTCCTTTGTTGCAGTGATACCTAAAGTAACAAAGCACTTGCTGGCCAATCCTGTCTTCACCTGCATCATCCTTGCTGCCTGCATGGAGATTGCTGTGGTCGCTGGCTTTGCAGCCTTCCTGGGGAAGTACCTGGAACAGCAGTTCAACCTTACCACCTCATCAGCCAATCAGCTCTTGGGTAAGTAACTACATTAACCGGCCACCCAGTCCCTCTGCTGTCTCTAATATGTTGGCCTTCCACCTGCGGATCTTTCACCCGAGGATCTCAGAGCTCTTTGTGAAATGAGTGGGTATACAGAAAGAGAGACAGAGAGTGTGTTAGAATCCCCATTTTGCAGAGTAGAAAATGGATCCTGGAGAGGTGGGGTGTGTGTGTATATAAATCCTCTCATTTTTGGGTGCCTTAGCTTTTAGGAACCGAAATTTAGACACCAAGGGCCTATTTTCAGATGTTCTGAGCTCTCGCAACTGCAGTTGAACTCACTGATTATGGGGGTGCTCAGCACTTCTGAAAATCAAGCCCGAGCTGTCTAAACTCTTGCATACCAAAAATGATTTGCCCCAAATTAGAAAATGTGGCCCTCGGTGAATTGACCAAGATCACATTCAGAAGGCTAAAAGAAAAGGAGTACTTGTGGCACCTTAGAGACTAACCAATTTATTTGAGCATAAACTTTCGTGAGCTACAGCTCACTTCATCGGATGCTCAAATAAATTGGTTAGTCTCTAAGGTGCCACAAGTACTCCTTTTCTTTTTGCGAATACAGACTAACACGGCTGTTACTCTGAAACCATTCAGAAGGCTGAAGATGATAATTCTAGGAGAATTGGCCCTAGCTACAAAGCTAATGGTGCTATTGTTCATGACAGTTTCTCAGTTGAAGACTTTAAAAGGGAGGTGGATTGACGAAGTAGGCTTGATCAGGATTCTTGTAAGATTTCTAGCAAAATTGCCTCATAGAATATTACAGGCCTCAAAAGTAAATCCCAGGAATTGGATTTTAGGAATTATTTGTCTCAATTTAATTTAGTTTTCCTCCAGGAAACTTGGTTTACGAACGAGGAGTCCTTTTGTTTATTGGGCTTTGAATCCTTCTGAGAAGGGACCTTAAGAATGGTTAGAATGGCATGTGGACTGGCCCTTTTCATTCTACCAAATTAAGAGTCATAACTAGCATGTTAATGTCTTCGATAACTCTTATTTCCAGGACTATCATATTAGTTTCTCAGCTAACTCTATTTTGTTAGCTCTGAATGTTTATTTGCCTCCTTTGGGCTCTCCTTTGTGTAATGAATCTTTATGGACAGAGCTTGATGGATATTGACCGGTTTATGGAAAAGGTTCCAATAGCAAATTTTGTACTCTTGGGAGCTTTAAACGCCTGATTGGGTGCGAAGGATAAGAAAATGTTAAAGGTTTCCTGTAACTCAGTAAAGGGGTATCGCCTCCATTTCCCCCAGTAAGGAATTCTTCGGGTCATAAACTTTCTGTAATTTTAGATGTAGAATGGTAGAGATGGTGATCATTTGCAGGGTCATTTTACAGTCACCTCTTCTAGAGAAAGTAGTGCGACAGATTATATCACAGTTCTGATTTTACGCTGGTCTTGTTTCTCTAACTTTTTAGTGGCTTTTAAACTGGACAGCTGTCACCAACCCCTGCAAGTGAATTTCTGACCTCCAGCCACTTTTTCCCAGATGAATTCTGGCAGGTTGGGTATTACTCCTAATTTTGAAGCTCTAAACTCAAGGCAAATTAAGTTGACTCCATTAGTTAAATCAGAAAGAAACTCTCATCCAGTGATTTGTTAGTTTTAAAGAACCAGCTTTTTCACTTTAGCGATTCAGCACAAGTCCATGTAACATTTATTAAGATCGTTGAAAAATTACAGGATGACCTAACCACCACCAAGGGTCATGTTTACCTTTAAAAGGTAAAAGCATCTGGTATGATTCAGATTGCTCCAGCCAGAAGAAACAGCTTCAGATCATGGCAAGGGCTGCTAGAAATAATGGTTCCCCAGATTCTAGTAAGAAACTTGCTATCCTTAGAAGCGAATATAAAAAAAATGCCGAATAAGAAGTTTGAACAATTGAAAAATTGTATGACTGAATGACATAACACCCCTCCCCCCACCAATGTCTGTCACTAAGTACGGTAATTCTGTCATGAGTCCGTCATCCAACATGATGTTGCCGACCCCTGGAAGGGCCAGTATAGGTCTCCTACTCTTTCCAAACTATGCAGTTATGTCCTGAAAGCCGTAATCATCTTTGTCCATGCTGGTCTAGCCAGGTTGAAGACTGGCCACACTATTTATATGTCTTCTGACCTGTACTGCCACCTGAGAACTAAACGGCTATATCCATTCCTGGCTCAGAGGCCTTTTGCCACACCAGCTCAGAAATTAGGATCCTTGCTACATAGTGCAAATGTTTCACTTGCACAGGCTGTTGTCCTAGGTGCCTGTTCGGCCACAAAAATAAGAAAAATATGTGAAAGGGAGGCTATTTTGACTTAAGTGAAATAATATACTCCTAATATTTTTTCTTATTTTCCTACATATTTTAAGGAGTGGTGATGTGAAAAGGTATCCGTTTTTAAAATTTGTATCTGTTTTTTGGAGTTGTGAATTTACAATTTGTCTTTATAGTATTATGAGCAGTGGCCTATGGCTAAGGCATAATATTAATAAAAATAAATAAAACCGGGGTGCTTCAATTTTTAGGAACCCAATTTTAGACACCAAGGGCCTTGTTTTCAGAGGTTCTGAGCTCCCACAAGTGCAGTTTGAATCCATTGGGAGCTGAGGGAGGTGCTCAGCACTTCTGAAAATCAGACCTGCGCTGTCTTAAAATTTGGCACCCCAAAAATGGGTCACCCTCAATTAGAAAATTTGGCCCTTAGTGAAGTGGCTGAGATCACAGAGTCAGTCAGCACCAGAGGCAAGAGCAGAACCCAGGAGTCATCCTTTCCAGACCCATGCTCGATGCACTAAACTATGCTCCCTCCCCGAGGGCTCACATAAATTGTTTTATATAGAATCAGTTGTTTCTGTGAGAAATCATATTCTTCATTCTTGCAGCAAGGGCATAAATAGCCTTTAGAGCTCCTCACCTAAAGCAGAGGTGCCAGCCTGCTGCCCACGATGCTATGCGGGAAACCTGGGAACGCAGGGGCAGAACTCCTTGTCTGACTGAGTGCTGCCCCGTAACTGCCTGCCTGATGATTCACGCAGTCTAGCGTTGCCCTCTGTTCTCAGTCTGAGATGGAGAGCCCAGTTCCCCAGCTGAGCTCCCATCTCCCCTGCAATTTGGCCTGCGTCAAATTGGAAACACAGTCAACAAAAGAGCCGCAAGCAGTTGTTCTGCTAGCCCATCTGATGCATCCTGGTCACCTCTCCAACATTTTCTTTCGGAGCCATCCTGCTGCTGCCCCTGTACTCTCTGTGCTTCTCCTCTTCCCTCCTTTACATGAAAGGACATGGATACGAACACAGACTCTTTATTCATCTGCTCCTGACACTTATTCCCCACAAAGTCCCAGTGCTCTGTTTGTGACAGGCGTCCTTTCCCCAGCGCCCAGTTAAGGCATCTAGGTGTTGATTCTGAATAACCTGCAATCACCACCATCCACATGGGCCCCTGGCATGGACCTATCAAACACTGACAGCATACAATGAGTCTGGTTTAATATCAAAAGGAATAGCACACAGGCTGCTGTCCTGATTGTTATGCATTTTTCTGCTGAACTAATTGAAAACCTCAATTTTTTTTTAATTTAAATGAAATTGCTGCAGAATTTCCCACCTGCCCCAGAATCCAGAGACCTTGTTGCAGAATGGGCTTGGGTATGACCTGCAGCGATAGGGTGAAAGTGAGCAAAAAGAGGCTGAATATTGTGAGAACTTTCCTGAAGTGGGAGGCTGAATTTTCAGAAGTGACTAGTAATTTTGAGTACCAAACTTGAGACTTCATAAAGAGGCCTGATTTTCAGACAGCACTGAACACCTCTCCCCTGAAGATCAAGCCCCTTGAAAGTGTGTCATGTTGGGCAACCACAATCACTGGTCAATTTTGGAAATCTTTTACGAGATCTATTAGACTGTGGATTAGTCTCCCTTGGGAAAAGCAGTGGAGACGCCACTGCCTGGACAAAGCACTGTGGAGGACCAGTTCTTTGCTGGCTGGGGCAACAGGGAGGCAGGGAACAGTGACCTATAGCCTTTCCGTCATCCCAGGGACGATGTAACTCTGCTACAGGTGAGTGCTAACAGCTTCTGGGGCCTGAAGTCTCACATAGTCACTCCTAAGGAGAACCCACATGAATGGATAAGCATCTAGTGGGTACTCTGAGCCTTTAGCGCTTACCCCATCACTAGCTCACTGATCTAGTCACTGGAAAATAAAATGCTTCGACATGCAGTGTATTTTTTCAGCTCCTGCTTTCTCCTTGTGCATCTTCCTGACCCTTCTTCCTTCTTGCAGGGATGACAGCGATCCCATGTGCATGTCTGGGCATATTCCTGGGCGGTCTCCTGGTGAAGAAGCTCAGCCTGTCTGCTCTAGGAGCCATCAGGATGGCCATGCTCGTTAACCTGGTGTCCACAGCTTGCTATGTCTCTTTCCTATTCCTGGGCTGCGACACGGGACCCGTAGCTGGGGTTACTGTTCCCTATGGAAACAAGTGAGTACAGAGAGAATTTCAGCTCCATCTCCCACCTCCAGCCCTATGATACCACCCAGGAAGTATCACACAGCAGTGTTAGCTAAACTAACCTGCTCTTTTCAGTACTGTTTCTCTATTTTTCTAGGGTTTTATACCACCCACATCACTGGTATTTGAGTGCTTCTAGGATTAAGTTGTATGAAGTGCTGATGTAGCTGTTAGTCCCAGGATGTCGGAGAGACAAAGTGGGTGAGGCACAGGCCAACTTTCTCATTTCCCCAGGGGTGCTTGACCCCTGCTCCATCCCAGGCCCCACTCCCACTCTACCTCTTCCCCCAAGGTCCCACCCCCGCTCTGCCCCACCTCTTCCTGCCCCATTCTGCTCCCTCCCCGAGCGTGCCCCACCCTCGCACCTCCCCCTGAACAGCTGATTGCGGCGGGCAGGAGGCGCGGGGGGGCTGATCAGTGGGGCCACTGGTGGGTGCTCAGCACCAGCCCTGGAGCACCCACAGAGTTGGCACCTGTGGCGTGAGGTAATATCTTTTACTGCACCAACATCTGTTTATTGATATTACCTCACCCACCTTGTCTCTCTAGGAGTAAGTAACAGTGTAGAGTAATAGTGTTACAGTAAATGCATTCCTGGCACAAGTGGGGAGGACTCCATTGAAGTCAGTGGAGTGGCACCCACTTCCACCGTGGCTGTATTAGGCCCATTCTATAGAAGTGTCTTGGGGGGAGTCGGAACAATAACAAGCTTGAGAGCCGAATTCCACTGAGCTTAACTGAAACTGACCCAAGTGGCTCGAAACACGAGGCCAGATTCTGATCTCAAGTAGGCTGGTGTAAACACAGAGTGAATCCACTGAAATAAGTGGAGCCACTCCAGCCTGATCTTTGCAAGTGCTAAGCACCTACCTATCCCACTGAAATCTAGGGAAATTGTGGGTGCTTTTACTGAGGTGGTCTAAAGGGGATTTAGGAGTCAAATTCTAGGCACCCAGTTTTGGACGTTTGGGGCCTGTATGATGAGCAAAAGGCGCTTTCCCACTTGCTGCTTGGCTGCAGGTGAGACCCATTTTGAGGCAGGCTATTAGGACTCAGGAGTCCCCGCAGAGCTGGGTCCTAACACACATAGAATGATTCTGTATTTCCAAAGTTTCTCAGCATGGGAAAGTGGCTCTTTGAGGAGGAAAACGTCAGCACGTCTTCAGCTTGCTGTTGTTGTGCTAGATAAATACAGCCCCTCCTGTCCTGGAGGTCTGATCCCAGGGCTGAGACAATGCCCACACAACTTCACATTAGATTTTTCCAGCACCATCCTGAGCCACCCTGGGGAGATGGTGGGAGCCGGAAATAATGAACCTCAATGTGTTTCTGTCACAGAAGGAGCGTATGGCCTCAGGTCCCTTCTGCTGGCACCCAAACACCCCACCCACCCTTCTCTCCCTTTGTTTGCAGTGGTTGGTTAAGCCCCCTTCGTGTGACGCTTCTCAGAAAACCAGCTGGTGTTATTGCACTGTGCGTCCATTTCTGATTCTGATTCTTTTGCAGCTCAGCTCCGACCTTGCCCTTGGACCCATATTCCCCCTGCAATAACAACTGTGAATGCCAAACCGATTCCTTCACTCCAGTTTGTGGGGCAGATGGGATCACCTACTTGTCCGCCTGCTTCGCGGGCTGCAGGAGCACGGTAATTGTCGTGATTTACTCAACATCTCCTATCCGTGTGTGGTTGTGAGATTAGTGTATATACAGTAAGAGTCATTCATTTACAACTGAGGATGGCTGAAGGCCCCAGAGATTGACTTCTTCTTATTATTATTATTATTATGTGAATTACCATAGTACCTTGGAGTCCCAGCAATGGATCAGGCATCCGTTACGCTAGGTGCTGTACAAACACAGAACAAAAAGATAGTCTCTGCCCCAAGGAACTTGCAGTCTAAGTTTAAGACAAGAGACAACAGATGGATACAGACAGATGGGGAAGCACAAGGAAAATGAAACAACGTTGGTCAATGATCGGCAGTGGTCTATGCAGACCAACAGCCATGACCATTGTCAAGTATTTGGTAGGTGTCACGTCAAAGGAGATTTGAGGAGGACTCTGAAGGAGGATCATGAGTTAGTTTTTGCACCTCCCAAGCTTAGGGGGCAGCATGGGAGAAAACGCAAAGGTGCTTTTTTGAAAATGTAACAAGTGAGCGATGGAGGCTGGTATCAGGGCCAATCAGAGGTGAGCATTGACAGCTCGGTCATGAATGAGACATGATAGGTAGGGTGAGGGTTGACTGTGAAGGGCCTCGCTGTGTCTTCGCACCTAAGGGTGAGAGAAACTGAGTACCTCATTTTTTATTCTCTCATGCAAATGTCCTGTTAGCGCTGGCCGTGGTCCAATGGGATCGTCTCTAAGTGAGGAGGGAGCTCCCTTCTCCTCTCCACCATCCATGGGACTCTGTGCTCTTGGGTGCACATGTGGTGCTTGTCTCCTCTTAGCCCAGACGCTCTGTGGGAAGCCACATCATGGACAGAATCACTCAAAGGGAGACCACAGGCAGAGCTATGGGACGGTCTGCGCTTGCCACCTCTGCCATCTGGCTTCTAGCCTCTCGAATGTGATGAAAATCAGCTGACCCACAGCTCCCTACTGCAAATGCAAATCAGTCAGACACCAAAACAGAGAGAGCACAACTCAAAGGCCGACCAACCAGCCTGTGGCAGAGTCTAGTCCCATCATGGGGACTACTGGGTTCCGTTACCAGCAGGTCATACAGACATCTCGTTTCTTGTTTCTGCTCACTCCCATTTCTCCTTCCCTTGTTCCTCCCCTCCCTCCTGCTGTCCCCCAGTGCTGCCTTCCCCATTTCCTCTTCTCGCTCCTTCCCTCCATTTCTTCTGTTTCCTTTCCTCTTTCACTCACTTCCTGTCCTCCTCTCCTCTCTGAGTCAACACCAAGAGCAGGGGAGCAAATGAAGAGCGGGGCCTCCAGCAACCCCCTGAAATTAATAGCCATGGGTATTCTGTATCCCCAAAACCTAAGGGTTTATTTCACTTAGAAAATGCAAACCCTCTCTGTGTGAAGGAGACCTGCTATTTGGGGTCTCAGAATCTCCTAAAATACCTGTTAAGATAAGGAATCTCTTACGATATCTTGAGCCTCTCCTTTCCATTCTGTAATTCGGATTGGTCTTAAAACACTCCAGCAGGAAGTGTAAATCCCCACTTCTCAGGGAAAATTCTCCCCTTCTCCATTGTGCCAAAAGCACAGATGGGAGAGTCCTGAGACGTACCCGCTGTTCTGCTGGCGGGTGCGCGGGAGGGGCAGGCCACTCCAAAGAGCAGGCTGGTGCTTTAGGAAAAGAGAGAGGGGAGATATCAAACCCAAATGGTGAGGTGTGTAGCAAAGCCTTGGTTCCTTCCCTGAAGGGCCTAATGGACCTGGAGGTGCCAGGAAGCTGAGAGAAAAGCTCCCGACTAACAAGTGAAGAATCACCGCAGCAGCTGAACAGAAATCTTGTCTCCATTAGCTCCCTTGCTCCGTGGAGCCGCAGCATTGGCACTTTGACTTCACGGCCATCTTTACAGAGTCAGAGAGTGTCAGTAGGCAGGTGCTACATTGGCAATTTTTACTTGCGAGAGGGAGTGGCATCTATGACAGTGACAGGTGAATTTGGATGGCCCTCCGTTTAGCCCTCTAGTTAGTGCATTGCTAGACGTCTCTAAGTGCCCCTCTGGCCCAGACAAGCAGAATTCTGGGAGCTGAAGGTAACCCTTCTCTGTCTGTGTTCATCTCCAGACACATCCTCATGTCCTCACTTTGCTTTTACACCATCCTTTCCCAAGTCAGACTCATTCAGTAAGGGTTCACCACTCTGTGGGTAAACTGCGACCTCTACCTCAGGGCATTGCAAGTAAACTGTACAAGGACAAGTGTGCGGGGGGGGAAGGGGGACAACAAGTGGGTGCATATTTGGACTTGTTCTTTACTACCCTAACTTCTGGCTTCCCACTCCAGCACCTGAATTGTTTGCGTTCTACTGAGATGAGTGAAATGGCTTCTGAGCTACCGAAGTGCTTAGCCACAAAGGAGATAGCATGATGCCAACTCCTGGATCTTCATGTTATAGCTAAGAGAATAATTTTATCCGGGATCATTGGATGCAAAGCTGCAGAAGCTGTACATGTTAATCTCGTGCGTTTCCTCTGCCATTTGCCTTACAACTAGCACTTCGCTCCAATGCGATTGTTTAGACAGCAAAACTTTTGGCACGGAGCAAAGTGTCAGTAGGAAAGAAGCATCCACCTGCTGTGCCAAAATCATTCATTGGCAAGGAGAAAAATAATGCTAGCTAGTGGCAGGGTGTAAAAGTTGCTTTTACACTGTATTGCTCAAAGCAAACCAGTTGCTCCTTAGAAATGAGCATAGTAAAGAAAATTCAGACTCTCTCTCCAGGAATTGTTTCAAGTCTCTCTACTATGTAACTATCAGAGCTAACCTGCTATAAGCATAAACCCATCCAGCAAAAGTCTCCCTCTCTCTTCCTCCCTTTCCTCTTTCTCACTTGCTCTCTCCAGTTTAACCTCTTCATTGGCACCATCATCTTGGCTTTTTCAAAGTAATGGTTTTGGACATGAATTAATGAAGCAACAGCATCCTCTGGAAAGGGCATTATCAAGAATTATGGACCAGTTTGGCCATGTAATGGCCCTGAAGCAACGCCAAATTGCTTTAAGCCCATAATCCAGAAAATGACCTGTCTAGAGGGTTTTGTGGCTATTATATATGTGTGATGAGCCAAGAGTTGCTTTTTACTGGGGCATAAAATTCTCTGAATGTTTTATTTAACTTTACTGCACTGTATGTGTCCAGTCATGTATCTCTGCTTTCCCTTTCTGTGAATGGTCTCTAACGGTATTTTGTAGTCTACTGAGTTAGTTTACCTTTCTCGTATGAATGCCATTGTTCTTTGTGATGAAGCTGGTCTGCAGAGAGGCTTTGGGTTTATTAGTGCTAAAGGGGCGTAGGGGTGGCGCTTTTATTTCAGCGAATTCTTTTTCTAACCAGTCCTCTACTCTCAGTGACCCTTGTGAGTTAAGCCATTGTCCATATATCTTTTTTTGTTTCATGGTGTTGTTTTTCTATTTCCCCTTTGGCTGGGGGAATATGCATTCCAAATCTAATGTTGTAGCACTGAAGTCTTAGGGATTCACATCAACATGCCAGCCTGTTCCTAACCAATCAGAGCCAGGTTTTTAAAACCGCAACACATGGGTCATTTGCACACATAATTTCCACAAGAAATTGAGGCCCCTGGGTGTGCAAATTTTGTACACGTGCACGTTCAAAAATCTTGTTCCCGGTGCATGAGCTGTTGAGCTGCAGAAAGACAAAAGTTCCATTTACAACAGAATGGTGATGGGATTGCAGAGTAGTTCAGGAAAATCAATAGCAATTTGGCACATGCAGCAAAATATTGCCTCTTCATAGAAGAGGATGAAAGTCAGTGTTCGATGTCGGTGTGTTACTATAGCACGTTACAGTGTCGGTAACAAAGGATCAAAGGTCTCCGAGGGAAGAACTCAGAAGAGCACCAAAAAGATTGTTGCATTCAGTTCTGTTTACATTAAAGTACTTTGGGATAACAGCTTTGGTGCACGGTGATTGAAACGGGGCAGAGGGGAGAAGGATCAGGCAACGGAGCTACACACACAGGGACTGGGGGATATGCCATGAGCTTCTTACGGATGGTGCAACTGCTGTGTTGATCTGAATTGCCAGCATCCAGGAGGATTCCTGGCCAAATCAGATTCCAGTTACTATGCAGTCCCTTGTCACTCTCTCTAAAGTAACTAAAGCACAGTCTAGCCCTTTACTTACCATAAATGTAGGGAGACTGGATTCTGACCTCATGCTAGCTTTATTCTAGTTTAATTACGTTGACTTCAATAGAGTGACATCAGATTTGGATTCACGTACGTAAGAGCAGAATTGGTCCCGCTGCACAGAAGAGATGGGTCTCTCCTTCCAACTGTATATAAGTCACGTGGAAAGATCAGCCAGGTCAGTGCACAGGGATGTGACCCACTTGGCTTCCTGAACAGTCAGCCATCCCCATAACAGATGGGCTAGCAAAGTTAACTTAGGCCCTGTCTATGCTGGGATTTTTGCACCAGGATAGTTATTGCAATATGAGCATGTTGGTGCAACCCCCTTTGGAGATGCACTATGCAGGGCTTGCATGGCTGAGGTTTACCCTGTTAACTTACCAGGACAAGTCACACCGGTGCAGCTCATCTGCATTAGAGACTTTGCATTGGTGTAACTACACCGATATAGTCACACTAGTGTTATTTGCCCTTGTCTAGACGAGCCTTCAGGTGGCCATGTCACTGCTGGGAGAGGGCCTCTTTACATTCATTATTGCCTGCCAGCCGTAGAGTCACCTGCAGTCATATCATTAACGTTCACCGAGCTCTGAGTTTCTGTTTCTGCCGCACTCCATGCAGTTGTTTTAGAAGGCAATGCTTTCGACTCCTATGCAGAAAAAGAGATCAATGTCAGAAAGAATAGACTGGGGTCCCCACGGATCCGTGGGCACTGAACTAGAACATGTGGTAGTGTGGAGCCCTAAAGAAACCCCGGCATAAAAGCAGAGGAATTTCTATTTGAATACTGGAGGTTTGGTTTTATTTTATTTTAGTGCTCCTTTTTCTTACACGCATGTGACCTGCAAGCCTAGCAGCCTTGCAAAGACAGACAAGCAATGAATCATTTATGATAGTTTTTGCTCTGTATTCATTAAGGGATTCCTGGCTATTATTCTGTGCCTTAATTGTGCTGACATCCCCGCCATCAGAAATTCCGGGAGGGGTGAGCGCAAAAACATCTGTGACTGGAAAACAAAGCCTCTTTTGACGTCCTGTGCTTGCAGGAAAGATCAAAGGGAATGTGGTTGCTTTTTCCTCCTTCTGATCGCATATTGATAAACTTTATCTTGTCTGACTGCAGCTTTCAGTTCTGTGCAAATCCTTCTAAACCAGATGGCATCTGTTAGCCCTGTAACACCCTTGAGGTTGGTTCCATAATCACTAGTGTCTCTGCTGCCTTCCCGTTGATACCTAGCTCGCTGTGAGGGTAGGCACACATCCTGGTACGCTCCCTGCCATCGTTAAAGGCGCCAGAATGAGGCAGTTGAACCCGCAGCAGCGAAATGTGCCTTCTTGAAATGCACAGCCAGGGGTATATTGGGAAGTAGTTGTAACTTTAATATGGCAATATTTTATCATGATGAAGGTACACAGATCCTTCCTTTCTTCTTTTCACAAGGGTCCAATTTGGTGGTAATTTTCTTACAGACACATTTGTTTGGGATGCGAAAGGACAGGAAGCCAAGAACAAGGAGGAGGAGAAGCTACCCTGACAGTAGAATGCATTGGAGCTGGAGTTCTTTTGAAAAGCCTTTCCAAACCAGCTCAGCAAGTGACTTATTAGCAGCTAATTAATTGACCGCTGGAGGGTGCACACTTGCCAGCTGGCAAACCCCTCCTTGTAAAGTGCCTGTTGTTTTGGAAAGCGGGCCTTGTTCTCCCTTCACCCCCGTGCCCTGTGCTCCCTTCCAGAATCTCACTGGATGCTCATGCCTCAGTTTGGTCCCAGCCGAGAACGCTACAGTAATGCACGGAAAATGCCCCGGTCCTGGTTGCCAAGAGGCCTTCTTGACATTCCTCTGCGTGATGTGTGTTTGCAGCATGATTGGAGCCATGGCACAGACGCCGTCAGTTATCATACTCATCAGGTAAGAGCCATGCTGAGGATCTGATGAGTTGCTTGACTCTCAATTCACCGCTTCTTTCAACAGGCTGCCGCAGATTAATTGAAAACTGAAAGGCTCCTCCCCTGGGTCTAGATCGAGGGGGACCGTGGTGGCCCACAGGCCATGGGTGTGTAGGGAGGATGGACTCCCAGCGCTGAGTGTTTCTGACTACCATTGGAGTTGACAGGAGCCACAGACGCTCAGCAAATCTCAGGATTTGACCTGCTTTGAGTGGGAGGGCACTACAAAATTACCCAACCTTATACTTTCAGCTGCACTGAATTCAGCCTGAGAGTTCCCTTTGGCTTCAATGGGGGCTCAGGCCCTCTGAAAACCAGGCCCCTTATTATGTAGTGCCTAAACCATTTAGGCACCTGAAACAAGCAGCTGTAATGGGTTGGGTCACAGAGACCCTTTTGGGAACTGCCACCTGATGTGCCTAGACTACCTCTGAGCCCATTTTCCCTGCCAGCTTAGAACTTCAGTGCCTTGCCTGGTTTGAGCCAGACATGCTAGCCTGCTACAAACACAGACCCAGGTCTGAACCACGTCCCCCAAAAGCTGCAGGGTTTACTGAAAACAGCTTAAAAAGTGGTCCTGTCTCCAGCACTCAGATACCCAACTCCCAATGGGGTCCAAACCCCAAATAAATCCATTTTACCCTGTATAAAGCTTATACAGGGTAAACTCATAAATTGTTCACCCTCTATATCACTGATAGAGAGATATGCACAGCTGTTTGCCCCTTCAGGTATTAATATTTACTCTGGGTTAATTAATAAGTAAAAAGTGATTTTATTAAATATAAAAAGTAGGATTTAAGTGGTTCCAAGTAATAACAGACAGAACAAAGTGAATTACCAAGCAAAATAAAATAAAACACTCAAGTCTAAGCCTAGTACAGTAAGAAAACTGAATGCAGATAAAACCTCACCCTCAGATGTTTCAATAAGCTTCTATCACAGACTGGACACCTTCCTAGTCTGGGCACAATCCTTTCCCCGGCACAGCCCTTGTTGCAGCTCTGGTGGTAGCTAGGGGATTTCTCATGATTGCTGCCTCCTTTGTTCTGTTCCACTCCCTTATATAGCTTTGGCACAAGGCAGGAATCCTTTGTCCCTCTCTGTGTTCCCACCCCTCCTTCTAAATGGAAAAGCACCAGGTTTAAGATGGATTCCAGTACTAGGTGACATGGTCACATGTCCTGTGAGACCCCCCAAGCCTTCATTCCTCCCAGCCTGACTCACAGGAAGGCTTGCCTGCAAACAGAGCCATCCACAGTCAATTGTGCTGGTTGATGGGTGCCATTCAGATTCCAAACCACCATTAACGGCCCACACTTTGCATAATTACAGTAGGCCCTCAGAGTTATATGTCATATTTCTAGTTTCAGATACAAGAATGATACATACATACAAATAGGATGACCACACTCAGTAGATTATAAGCTTTGTAATGATACCTTACAAGAGACCTTTTGCATGAAGCATATTCCGGTTACATTATATTCACACTCATTAGCACATTTTCATAAAATCATATAGAGTGCAACGTCACAATGCTCATCTCCCATTTAGGCATCTGAAAGAAGCGGCCAGAGTTTCAAAAGATCTCCGCATCCCGAGCACAGTGGCAGCTGCTGGATGCTGTGCACGCGTCAATCACTTTGTCTCTGCAGGTCTCTGTTAGGTTCAGCATGACCACATTCATTGCTGGGGTAGCTCCACTTACTTCAGTGTCTAATACTGACCTGAGGAAAGAAAAAGGGAATTGATTCTGTGCAGCTCAAGGGGCAAGGAGGGCTGTGAATCTGGTAAGGAGGAGTCCATGCAGGTATGCTGCAAAGGAAAAGGGCAGACCTTGTTCTCCCCATCTGTCTAGAAACTGTGAAGTGGAAAGGAAATTAGGAGAGTTCTGCTTCTGTTGCAGGGAATAAATGTGTTAAAGCTAAAATCAGTCAGGTGGCAGGATCGCAGCTGCATGACACCTGCAAGCAGTGGTTTCATGAGGCTTTTTTAGATATAGCCTAGAGATCCTAGGAGGCTGCAAAAAGAAACCCAAAAAGGCCTAGGGATGGATTTATGAGCTAGTGTAGGACAACATGCACGCATCACCAGAAGCGAAAACTCTCATGCTGGCCCAAATGCTGACATCAGTGGGAATTAGAGATGCTCAGTATCTCTCTGGATTTGGCCCAACGTGCATACAAAGACAAAAGCATCATCTCCAACTGAATTACTGTGTGCTATTTCCACACACAGACCTTCTAGGCAGCTACACACACACACAACTGTCTACCCCCTGAGATGCATGTGCCTACCTAACTTCGCCTTTATTCAGAATCACTGCATCCATCCATGCCATTGCTTACAGCCTATTCTAATCTGAGGGGCAATAAGCAGATCCATTCTGCGGTCTTGAAAATTCCAGTAAAGTTCAATCAATAGGGTCTGTGTTAGAAACACTTTTGAGTGGATCTCAGGCAGATCTCTTATGTGAGGGCATGTCTCCCCGCAGAGAATAGAATGAGATATTCCACCTATTAGTTCATTTCTCTCCTGGCATCTGTAGTAGCTAAACGGAAATCAAATTTTCAGCGATCAATATTGTGGCAAAGGTAATTTGAGGCTTGAAGGGTTCTTTGTTGAGAGAAATTATCAGCACTCGTAGGATCCTGAACAGAGTCTTCTTAATGTGCATCTTCAAATACAACAAGCCAATGTCCAGGTAGGAAAGAGAACACAAGAGAAAAGAGGAAATGTTCAAAAACTTCACTTCACAACCCTGTGAAATTGACAATTCACAGCCCTGAAAGTCATATCTTAACTATATTCCTGCCAGAACCACCAATATCTATCATAAATGCACAGAAGAAGAGACAGTGAAGGGCCAAGCATCACCTGGTGTTCTGGACACTCCACAGGTTTGAATCAACTGGTTCCACAAACCAATGTCACTTGGTATGTGGGTCCCAGGTGTTACTGGTGTTGAGTTTGAATTAGAACTCCCAGTTCTCCCAGATCAACCAAAATGAAGCCCATCCCTGGCTGACCCGGTTGCAATTGTGCCGAGTACAGCTGAGCAGGGAAGTGTCTTCTCCTGGTCCAGCCAGCAGGGGCATATTCAGAGGATTCACCAGGACATCTGGCTCTTTGCACAACCTTGAAGTCTGGTTTAAATGTCCATACTGTAATCTCAGGCACTGAAGTTTTCAACACAGCCTGGAACCAGATAACTAAGGAGACTATGGGAGATAACTTCATGTCATTCCGGGATGTCCTAACAGTGCTGTGATCAGAGATATAAAGGACGTTTTCGGGACTCTCTGGTATTATTATTGTTGTTATTTATCCATCACCCAAAGGTGTGGTAAGTGCTACACAGACATAAATTAAGACAGGTGACACCCTGAAGAGTTTACACCCTTAGAGCTCAATCCCTTACCTATTAGATTCAATGGAAAAATTCACACTAACTTCAGTGGGAGTTAGATAAGATCCTAAATATACAAAAACAGATGGAAGAAAAGGAGGAACATTAATGCTGGTTGATAAGTATGTTTCACACAGAAAAATAAAAAAAAATCCCTCTTCAAATTTTTCAACGAAAAGTCGAAAACTGACAATTTTTCATTTTTTTAACTGAAAAAATTGAAAATTTTAAACAAAAATTTAAAAAGCCATTTTTTATTTTAAAAGTTTCAACTGAAAAACTTTAGCCACTTCTAAATCAACCCCAACAAAACAAAACACAACAAGCTATGTAAGAAACCTGACTGAGGTTAAGTTTGGTAACCGTCTATTCTTCACTTTTTCCCTCCCTTTCACAGGACCTCCTTTGAGCCAGGCCATTAACCACTGAAACGCCTTTGCAAGTGTTGAGGTGGATTTTTCATCACTTGAAGTCTTTAAATCAAGACTGGTTGTCTTTCAAAACGCTATTCCCCTCCATTGCACATGTACAGCGGGCACCCGTTTCAAGCACAGGTGTCACTAACAACACCTAATGAGACCATGCAAGGGATTAATAGAAGCAGGAACCGGACACTTTTAAGTTTCCTTTCAACACAGACCTTTTCATCAGGGGTTCATTGCCCTGCTTCCCTGAACCGTTATGCACTGTGGAACATAAAGTGCTGAATAAGAGAATGCACGTTCATGATCAGATTAATCCCTGGTAAAATTCCAATGACTTCAGTGGGTTTATTCCAGTGGCATGACTTTAGCCTATAGCATCATATGAACTATGTGAATGGGAAGTTAATGCTTGTTCTTAAGGTGTCTTCAGAGATTAATACCAGCCAGATAGAGTGGGTTACATTCAAAGTGAAGGGCCACGATTAGCCTGGCCTATTATCTTCCCAATTTAAAACTAATCAGAAAGTAATCTCACTTTCACAAACATCACCCTGTATGGGCAGGTCGGCGTATCAACCTTTGCTCATCTGGCTGATTTAATAGCTGGACCTGGGAATGACAAGTTGGTCATTTGTCCTCCCTGCTATTTCACTCACATTCCCTCCACCCCATCTCACACACAATTAAGTTATAATAAAAAGGATTTTGTTGGTTTATAACCTGCTGATTCAAAGCAGCCGGGGCCTGAAAGATAATACAGGGATTCTATCAGTGATAATTTTCTGGGATGGGATTTGCATTTTTTTCCCTTCCATTGACAAGATTAGTTCCCATTATTAACAACGCAGCTAAATTCCAGAACCCATCATGCGGCTGCAGTTGCAGTTATTTTTCAGGCTTCAGGCAGATGGACCAAGGAGGAAGAAAAAGAGAAGAAGCCTGTTAATGATTTTCTGAAGAGGTGACAGTGGCGTCCTGATTGACAGCAAAGCACAGCGACGGGGTTTGTTAATGAAAGCAGTATGGTAACAATCAATTTTCCTCTCTCCCTTTCTCCTCTGTACAGAACAGTGAGCCCTGAACTTAAGTCTTATGCTTTGGGTGTGCTTTTCCTGCTGCTCCGTTTGCTAGGTACGTGCAGTGATTTCTTCTTTCTTCCCCCACACCCTAAAAAGTAACTAAATGTTTATATGTGCGTCAAGGTGTGCGTGCCCATTGATTCCCCATCTTCGGATGTTGAACGCCTGTCCTATGCTGTCATTTATCAGTGGGGTCTAAAACCAGGAGATCCAAGTCCTTTCTCTGCAGTGCGGATGGAAAGGCCTCCAAGGGTCATGGCACATGGCTCTCCTGCCATTTCAGTCACGCTCATGTTGGAAATCGTGGTGTTGAGTGAGATAGCCTCCCTCCCAACTAGTTAATTCTCCACAGTCGTCATTAACATGTCAGCAGCTTGTGAAATTACTTCTTTACTGTGCTGCTGACTTACAGGGATAAACAATTTCACACCACTTTGAGGATAGGAGCTTTGTTATTCCATTGGGTGGCGGCTGAGTCCTCCTGGTCTCTGTGGGAGGAAAACAAAAGGAAAAAAAAAACAGGCTGAATCTGAATGCTGTTGCTAGGTTTAATCTCCCATTAAAATACATTTGGTCAAACCGTTGGATCAATGTATGTCTCTTCATGCCTGAATAAAAGAGAAAACGTTACCTGTAATTGTCTTTTCCCTTGTAACGGGATGACTGTGGGGGAGTGGGCTTAAAGGCACAGACCCTGTTTCTCAGAACTTTGGACCACATTCTGTCTGATGCATTGCTCTGGGGTCGGTCTCACTGATGTGTTCTGTTGGTATTCTACTCGTGGGTTTCTGCTGATTCAGTAGGCCAGATTTCACTCTCACCCAGCAGGAGTGGAATAGTCCCTTATTCTGTGAGTGCTCCCAGTGATTTCACTGAGCAAGGTGCAATTCAATATGAGTAGATATGTCAGAATCTGGCTCAGTGTTAGTTTTTTGCAGCGTAGATCCATCTACTGTGTGGTTGTAGTAGAAGGATTTTACCCCATACTATGACTGTGTGGTATAGACGGAAGTGCCACTATTCCAGTGAAGCCCTTCAGGATTTGGCTACTCGTTTCTTCTCTACTAGGTGATTATTTACTTGTGCAGTTTGGAATCATAGAATATCAGGGTTGGAAGGGACCTCAGGAGGTCATCTAGTCCAGCCCCCTGCTCAAAGCAGGACCAACCCCCAATTTTTGCCCCAGATCCCTAAATGGCCCTCTCAAGGATTGAACTCACAGCCCTGGGTTTAGCAGGCCAATGCTCAAACTACTGAGCCTTCCCTTCATTGGCCTTCACCAGGGCAGCCTTTTTTCTTTCATAGAGAGGGGTTGAAAACCCCACAGTCCCATGTATCCCACTGAACGGTCTCTTTGGGTCAGCCCCTTAATGCACGGTGTTTCCTTTTGCTGTCCATACTGTTTTAGGTTCTTGTCCTGTTCTCAGCTCTTGCAGGTTGAATGCAGAATCCCAAACGCAGGACCTGGCAGTTAAGCAAGGGAGGGATTTTGATTTTACATTCCAAATGTAAATTATTTGCGATGGTAGTTACTAATTTTGTATTATTGTAGTTGTATTGTAGCTTATTATTATTGTTGTTTGAGAAGTCTGCATGTATGATTCTGTGAGGGCTAGTTTCTGCCACCCGTACTTGGGATAAGAAGCACCTTACTCTTCCATTAGTCCCCTGGACACTGCAGTAACTCTTTTTTGTAGCAAAACACATGCTGCCCTATCACAGCAGAATCCCTGTGGAATACGATAATACAGCCAGGAGGATATCAGCTCAGCTATGGGACTACACGAGGATAAGGTATTACTCAATGTGAGTGAAGATATCCAAAACGCGCCCTTAATAATTTGAGGTTTTCTGGGTAGGTTGATTTTAAAAGCTTTTTCAGTTCACCTTTAAGCTTAGACTTAAAAGGGGACTAATAATAGCTTCTTCTTGAACCAAAGAAGAGTATTAAATATCTGAGGTACGAGACCCGGAGGTGCAATCTGAGTTAATAGATTTTAGTAAGACAGAGGATGCTTCTTTAAACAGCTCTGCAGTTTCTGCTCTACAATGTATATAGCAGCAATTTGTTCAACACTTTGCAATAAGAAGTAGAGCATGATTGAATCTCTTTAATATTCACTGTAATAACATGAAACATGACTGAAGTCTCCTGATATCCTGCCGGATGTATTATCTTATTCCATAGGAATTCTGATATGATAGAGCAGCATATTAATGTCTTGCTATGAAAGTGTTTCTGTGGGTTCTTAGAAAAGAAACTAAAACAGTTCCGGTGGAGCCCCCATGGTATTGAAAGCTTCAGCTACTGTATAAGAGGCTCTGATATGGAGATTCTTTTCCAAATACCATCTCACTTCTTCATATATGCTGTCATTGAAAGGACCTGAGTTGAAAGTGCATACCTAAATACGTCATTCCTAGTAGCTGGGGAAGTTCAGATCTGGATTGGAACTTTGCATCTCAGGCTTATCTAAAGGTGAAAAAACTTTTGCAATGGCACAAGTCGAACATGTCTGGTAATTCCATCCTGATTGCATTGGCAACTGTCAGCATTAACTATGCACGACTGAAATGGCAAATAGATTTATGCATGACAATAAGATCCTGGACATTTCCCTTTCCAGATGGTGTTTGCAGTTTGTCCCCAAAACATGCAGCTCAAGTGCAATATCTGGCTACCAATGGAGTTTCTGATAGTTTTGTTTTAAATCCAGCCTCCTAGCATCACTCAGTGTGACACACTGAAAGTGCAAGGCGTGTCCATCGAGCCAGGCTTTGGAGGCCATAGACCTCCCTTAATTCCAAAACACTCTACCTGTCAAGTCTAGTCTCACTTTTTGGAAGTCTCTAGCCCTTGTCCTTGTGGAGATAGCACTCAAAAAGGTCATCAACACAAACTGGTTGCTAGGGTTGAAAGTTTTTCACAGCTGTTTTCCCTAAAGACCTCAGTTTATTCGCAGCTCCTATGCAGCTCAGGTTTGGCTCTTGGGGACAATGAAACAGATCCCAAGAGCTTAAGGATCCCAGGGCGTTTTGTTCATGCCAACATCTAGTTTTTACTCTTATTATGGCACTCTAGAGCCAGTTCAGCACTGGGAGAGTAAACTGGATTCCATTCTGCCTTGTGTATCATCAACACCATCTGTTAGCTTGGTTCTGGAGCTGAATTTTCAGATCCGAGGTTGAGTTTGTGGTTGTCCACACTCATTTAAAAAGAAAATCACCTTTTAACTTGCAAACCAACCCAGCTTGATCTGGAAAGCGTTAAGAAAACAAATAGTGAGAGGTGCAGTGTCATTTCTCAGGTCATTACCACACTTTACAGTTGAAGGGAATATCCTTTTGTTAGCCAGTTATCTGTTTTTATTTACTGGTTTATATCCCTGGTGTTAATAACTGATTAAAGGAAGTACTGAAAGCTGACATAGCCTGATAACTTCTGCATTTATTAGCCAATGTGAAAGATCAAACAAAAATCTGCAGAGTTCTAGTCATTAACAGAGTGAAATAAAGAGGTTTCACATCCCAGAGGCAAAGGAGAAGGCAAACAACGTATTTGTATTCCTGCCATATATTGTCATACAGCAAAGAAATGGCATTCATGTCAAGCTAAGGAATGGTGTCTCATTTAAGCCAAGAAATCCAGGGTTAATGGTGAAGCTTGATCCTTAATTCATCAGCCCTCTGCCAGATAGTGCAACCCATATGTCTCTCTGTCTACATACGTATTTCTAGAGCTCCTGTCACCTCAGTATCTGGAAATGGGGTGTTGGCCAAATTCCAGTAGGAGAAATTATGTTCTGCCAACCTAAAATTGGCTCTGTTGTTTTGTTGGAGACTATATTCTTCTTCACTTCCTGTCCTAAACCCTAGCAGTGATGTTAGTAGTCAGTTTTAAATAAATGTTGTTTTCCACTACCCAAAAATATCTTAGAGGTGAGTGAAATGATTCCTACTACATAAAGCATTCAGAACTTTCTTTTGATTGTTAAGGTGTGCACAAATGCCAATTTATGTGCTCAAAGGTGGGATTTAGATCTCCTCTTTCGGTGCCCACTGTCTGTAAAGCACTTGTGGATCTTGTCAGAATGAAAGACATTTATGTATTTGATTATATAAGACTGGAGACCCCTGCAGTATCCAAGCAGAAAGGGGAACCCAAAGATTGTATTGCTGAGTGAGTTTAATGAGACTTCAGGCATTGCTTTAAGGTCGTGGCCCTGTTATGAACCACTCGCAGCAGAGTTCAGCTGAGAAATGCTGATTTGCCCTTAACTGCAGTGATTCAAGGAGAGAGTTCTGCTGTGGTATTTCACTTTGTGGGATAATGACAGAATCACTTTCTTTCAGGTCCATTCCCCTGCACTTATTAGAGATCATTCTCCCTCTTCCTTAGATCCTGGATCTGGACGCCCCCAAACTTGGCGAAAGTTCAGATCTGGATCTGAACTCCATGGCTAATTTCAGGCTTTGTAGTGGACTTCAGGAAAACCCTGGATGCGAACACCATGAACCATCCAGAGCCAAGTTTCGTAGCTTAGGCCCCTCTCTGCTTCTTTATGAAACTCTGTGACCAGCCTTAATAGGCTATGTTCAAACAGCAAATCAGAAGTGTAAGGACAAACTACTTAAAACTGAGTTGTGGTGTTTGTGGGATAGTGAGCGATCCCCTCCATAACTGTTGAACCCGGGCCAGTTCTTCAGGGGATCATGTGGGGTGACAGTCCCCACCAGATATGTTTAGTTTGCCTTGGAATTAGAGATCCTGAGAGAACCACAAGATTTGTCGGCATCCACCAGCCTTAATTAAAAATCCCCTTTCCACTCACTATGGCTGAGTCCTGTCCCTTTCCCCTAAGGGTCACTACAGCATGATATGTCTTTTTTATTTTGACAGGTTTTATCCCACCACCCTTGATCTTTGGAGCTGGAATTGACTCAACATGTCTGTTCTGGAGCACGTTTTGCGGCGAGCAAGGAGCCTGCGTATTGTATGACAATGTCGTCTATAGATACCTGTATGTTAGCATTGCTATAGCTCTGAAATCTTTCGCATTCATCTTATACACAACCACCTGGCAGTGCTTGAGGAAAAACTATAAAAGATACATCAAGAACCATGAAGGTGGGCTCAGCACTAGTGAATTCTTTGCCTCTACTCTCACCCTAGACAATCTGGGGCGGGACTCTGTGTCCCAAAACCAGTCACAGAGGACAAAATTTATCTATAACCTTGAAGATCACGAATGGTGTGAAAACATGGAGTCTGTTTTATAGTGACTAAGGATGGATGAACTCTATATTAATAATATATGGGTCCTTTTTAATTAAAAGAGAGAGAGAGAATAAAATTTAAAAAACAGGAAACTTTTGTCCTTTTCTCAAAAATCAGAGCCAAGGATTCAGAATAACAAAATCTTTTAATGGGATCATTTTTGAAATCCTGCCGGAGTGCTGGAGAGAACACGAAACCACTCCGGTTGGGTACCAGCCCCTTTGATGATGGTACAATCTTCCAGGATAGAATCACCTGCAAGGGCATTGGGAGCTGCAAACCCAGGGTTTTGTCGGAGACCTCATCAGATGGACATTCTTGGGCACCTGGTGAGAAGAAACAAGCAAATAACAGCAATTCCAGAATAAGCGTTAGTGACACTGCATGCCATTAGGGATCTGTGTGGCCCTGTCACCTCTGCAATATGGGCTAAAGGGTTAGCCAGTCTGGGTGCTGTTGAAGTCCAATGCACTCTCTCAGTGATGTCAGAGAGGGAAGAGTGCTGGAGTTATTAAACTACTTACACTCTGTCACCAGCCATGATTCCATGTTAGATACTTTGAATGCTCCCGTATACCCTCTAGCCAGCACACATTGATGGTCAAAAGGCTCCACTGTCCTTCCAGCAGACCTCAGATTTCGGTTCTCTGTGAATGGCTGTGCTCAGATCTTTAAAACCCAGTAAAGTTCAAGTCATTTGCTTACACTTGCCAAATGTTCTGTCATTTTTTAAAAAATTCCAAACATTTGTCTGTATAATCCTTTTAAGATTTTTTTTAAACTACTTTCAAATTTTTATTAACCCTTAAATCACTGACAGTGTTCGATAGGGGGAACTTATTATACCAATTGCATTTTTTTCCCGGTTTCTTTTCAATATGCCACAACATCATGCCAGGGATTCAGCTAATCCATTGCATTTTTTTTAGTCTGTATGCCTTCTTTCTGATGCACTGTCAAACCAATGAGGACATGCATTATTAAAAAGAAATTAAAAGAGAGAGTGAATGCTCTGTGTCTCTATGAAAATAAACATCAGTTGGAGAATTCTAGTATGCTATAATAATTTACAGATTATTTCTTCATATGACATATGACTCTGTGAATACATAGATGGAGAGACCCTTTGTTTATGTACTCTCCAGTTTTTAAATATATATTATTTGCAGTCAAAGGTCAGGTGGGAGTGTTCCTTAAAATTAGTGTGTGTGTGTGTGTGTGTGTGAGAGAGAGAGAGAATACTGAGCTCAGTCCTTCAATCCATACTCAGACAATTTCGGTTCACATGAGTAATCCCATTAATTTCAAGGAGACCACTCAAGTGAGGAAACAGTGCAGGATCTGACTTACTAAGGGCCAAATGTTGCCCTTAGAGTTGCATTCAGGGCTCCTATAAAGGGGCAGAATTTTCAAAAGCGCCCAATATTGGCCATTATTCACTTGGACCAGAGTTAGGGCAATACTGAGCACTTTTGAAAATCACACCCAGATTCTATAGGAGATGCCCCCATGGATCCTCAGAAAGAACCGGCATGATCTCTTGAATTAGAGTCTTGTCCAATGCCCTTTGGGGAGTCTTTCTGTAGACTTCGGTGGGCATTGGATCGGACTTTTCCTATATAATCTTTTTCCAGGACATTCCTACTGTTAAGCAATAAAAAGTGGCTGTATGTAATGAATTTTCTCCAACCATAATTGAAACCAGCCATGTTTCCAATGGAGTAAATGTCAGTAGCATTTTAAGGGTTAGCATTGTTAATTCAAAATCTTGGTTTTTTGGTTGGTCTTTTAAAGCGGTTGTGAACCTGCAAACATTTAGAAACATAACCCGTCATGTCAGATTAAACACAGGACGTAGCTCCCATGTATCCCAGGAGTGGGTGAGCTTCCCAGAGTCATGTTCATTGCTGGCAATGGACACACCAAAATCCTCAGAATGGAACAGTGAGGTTACCTTGCCACTCGTGTTCAGTACCATTTTAGCAGACCTTGCTCTAACTGAGACAATTAAAAGCTGGCAGCATAAGACCATTTCCAGCTGACTTACTTTACTTTGCTTTACTGGCGTGTTTTGTAATTTATGCACTGCATTAAATGTTCAGCAACAAAAAGGGCAAAGAACCCAGTATATCAAATAAGCTGCACTGTGCCAAATACTCAACCAATATTGTAACTATATATGTTTTTATTCTTGGCTTGGAGCCTTGTTCAGAATCATTTGATAAAGAGAGGAGTGGGAGGGGAGAAAGGCGCATTATGCAGTACCATTTGTATCTATTGGGTGGTAAATGATATTTAGATCAGTTTATTATATCCTGTCTGCTAAAATAGAGATACTGCATCCATAAGCCAATGAATTAAACGAAGGGACAGGTTGCATAACTGTCTCATAAAATATGTATAATTGTCAATTATAAGCCTTTGAAATCTTTCTGTACAGTTTTCCTTATTTTGAAAATGTATTGCTTATAGAATGCTGCCTTTTTCAGATGCTAGCTCATTGTTTTATACTACACACACGCGCGTCACAAACAACATGTCTCCATGCCTGATTTCTTGAAAATCTATAACCCCTTTTGCCGTTTGGATTCTTTTTCTCTCAAAATCCAGGGTGAATGAGAATAATATGCTGGCATGACGCAAAACAAACGGAAAGGCGCTCTAGAGCTATGGTTTGCCAGTAATTGAATGTACAATCAAAAGCCCATCTTACCAGTGTTACGGAAAACAAGATTGCAGGGCATGAACTGTCACTTCACTTGTTTGTTTGGGGGATTTTTTTATTTTTCCTTTTTTTTTATCTTAATCTGATGTCTTGGTTGTGTACGGGAAGCTCAGCCTGAGCTGGGTTGTTTTATACTTTTGTACCTAATTATTTTGTATCTTGTGAAATTGTGATTTTCTGTTTCTTTCTTTTGATAACATTGCTTTTGAAATGCTCTTTTTTAGGAAGCGTCAGATCCCAGTATCATCAAGGGCTATAATCATAGAGTTTTGGTGCTGTCACAGGGGAAAGAGGTGTATCCATGCATGTAAAACAAAACTTGAAACCAAATACTCGGAGTGCCCCAGCTGTTTCTTTGCTTTCCTCATTTCAAAGTTTTGCATGTTCCCTACTTTTAATTGTACAGTCAGGGGTGAATAATCTCAACTCCGCCTCCTACACCCCAAAAATGGGTGCCACATAGCTTTAGGGGGCACTTCAATTCCTTTTTCAAGAATAACTTAACCATGCAGGAGATGGAATTGGAAAGATTCTCTTCCTGAGAGGAGAAAGCAGAGGCAAGCCCCAAGTTCTGAAGCTCAGATCCTACCTTCCCCCAGGCTCAAAGCCTTTGGATTCAGGTTTTTTGTTGAACCTATCTCAGAATCAACAGTGCCCCCAAACCCTGTGCTTTGCTGCCTGGTGACAGCCTTCTAAGGAGATATTTTGGGAAATGCAGCATACCATTTGGAGCCTGATTCTCTTCTCACTCTCACAGATGTAAATCAGGAGTGGCTCCAATGAAATTAGTGTAGGGGGGATCCCAGTGTGAAAGTGGCACAAGTGAGAGCAGAATCAGGCCATTAGTACTTTGCACATTGGGCTCTTTAAATGACGTGGTGCATTTTGAGACCATCCCTTTATACTTGTGGAAATCATCTCTCAAAGTTCCTACCCCACCCTTTTGTGCATCTCACCAGAGCAAAGAGCATTCTCGGGAGGAGGAGACATCTTTCCATTCAAATTTCCGGCCTTCCCCAGGGTTTTGGTTGCACGATGACATGACGAGAATTTTAAGATCACTTGAATTACCAAGCCAAACCCACCCACTTCCCCCTGTTCAATAGGAGGGTCCTACACCACGCTCTGGAGAGCCCATACATTCGAGGCATCAAATCTCAGCTCTCATTCTACCATTATCCTGTCTGAGAAGGATATGAGCCTTATGGGAGAGAGGAGGAATTCACTCCCAGGGAGTTGAACTAGCAATGCTTACAAATGAAATGATGGGGTGAGCAGAAGACATTTGAGGAGGGGTTTAAGAATTTACCAATAGTTAGGGCATGTAAAAAGAATCTTTTAAGAAAATCTTTAGACTATCTTTATATCCTCCCTTCAAAATGCAATATGTGATCCCCAATTATTTTTCATTAACTAACGGGATGCTAAGGGCTGTGCATCGTACCCACACCTTTCTGCATCAGCCAGTTGTGCTTTCTCCCAGGGTGCACCGGGTCTTGGGAG